>NW_026988479.1:3852500-8852500 GCF_030222135.1 Aotus nancymaae | reverse complement strand
ATCACACTACCTGACTTCAAACTATACTACAAGTCTACAGTAATCAAAACAGCATGGAACTGGTACCAAAACAGAGACATAGACCAATGGAACAGAACAGAGGCCTCGGAGGCAACGCCACACATCTACAACCATCTGATCTTTGACAAACCTGACAAAAACAAACAATGGGGAAAGGGTTCCCTGTTTAATAAATGGTGTTGGGATAACTGGCTAGCCATGTGCAGAAAGCAGAAACTGGACCCCTTCCTGATACCTTACACTGAAATTAACTCCAGATGGATTAAAGACTTAAACATAAGACCTAAACCATAAAAACCCTAGAAGAAAACCTAGGCAATACCATTGAGGACATAGGCATAGGCAAGGACTTCATGACTAAAACACCAAAAGCATTGGCAACAAAAGCCAAAATAGACAAATGGGATCTAATTAGACTCCAGAGCTTCTGTACAGCAAAAGAAACAATCATTAGAGTGAATCAGCAACCAACAGAATGGGAAAAAATTTTTGCAATCTACTCATCTGACAAAGGGTTAATATCCAGAATCTACAAAGAACTAAAACAAATTTACAAGAAAAAAACAAACCCATTCAAAAGTGGTCAAAGCATATGAACAGACACTTTTCAAAAGAAGATATCTATGAGGCCAACAAACATATGAAAAAATGCTCATCATCACTGCTCTTTAGGGAAATGCAAGTCAAAACCACATTGAGATGCCATCTCATGCCAGTTAGAATGGCGATCATTAAAAAAACCAGGAGACAACGGATGATGGAGAGGATGTGGAGAAATAGGAACACTTTTACACTGTTGGTGGGAGTGTAAATTAGTTCAACCATTGTGGAAGACAGTGTGGCGATTCCTCAAGGACCTAGAAATAGAAATTTCATTTGACCCAGCAATCCCATTACTGGGTATATACCCAAAGGATTATAAATCATTCTGTTATAAAGACACATGCACACGAATGTTCATTGTGGCACTGTTTACAATAGCAAAGACCTGGAACTAACCCAAATACCCACTGATGTTAGACTGGATAAGGAAAATGTGGCACATACACACTATGGAATACTATGCAGCCATAAAAAAACAATGAGTTCATGTCGTTTGTAGGAACATGGATGAATCTGGAAACTATCATTCTCAGCAAACTGACACAAGAACAGAAAATCAAACACCACATGTTCTCACTCATAGGCGAGTGTTGAACAGTGAGAACACATGGACACAGGGAGAGGAGTATCACACACTGGGGTCTGTTGCAGGGACTAGGGGAGGGGCAGTGGGGGTGGGGAGGTTGGAGAGGGATAACATGGGGAGAAATGCCAGATAGGAGATGGAGGCAGCAAACCACATTGCCATGTATGTATCTATGCAATAGTCCTGCATGATCTGCACACGTACCCCAGAACATAAAGTACAGTTAAAAAAAAAAAAACACACACAGCTAAAAACAAAATCTAACTGAAAAGAAAGAGAGAGAGAAAAAAAAAGGGAGAGAGGTCTCTCAAGTTGTTGTAGTCTTAGGTAGAGGAACGTGGCCCCTGTTAAATTGCTGCCAGGAAGGAGAGAAGGTAGGGGAATAAACACTCTATCTTCTCTCTCTTTCTACCCTCTAATCACCTGGTGCTTCCTATTGCCTGAACTAGAAGCCAGAGGTAAAGGAAACCCATTTTTGCAGTCTATAAAGGTCAGTCTTCCCAGGCACAGAGCAGAGCATTCTTCTTAGAGAAAAGCGGAGAGAAATATAGACGACAAATCAGGACAGTGGCTGAGCAGGGTCATTGCTCTTTCTGAACTTATTTTGGTCATATGAACTTCTTTCGCAGTACTTTACTCTCCCAGTCCCCATAAGAATTTTAAAAAATCACTTAGTCATTTTTGAATCGTATAATGAAGATAAAATTTTAATTAAAAAATTGAGATCAATATTGTTAAAGTTTATGTTATATTTTTTTCCCATAAATAGCATTTAGTAATGTTATATATTGAAACAAATTAAGCTTTTTCCCATTTAACAACTGATAATTTAATGATAATAAAAATAATAGTTAACATTTATTTTGTGCTTTTTATATATTAGGTGCCATATCAAGTGCTTTGCAGGCATTAGTCAATTTAATTTCTTTTTAATTAGTTAAGTAAGGAAAAGCATGCTTTGCCAACAAAGAAATTATGACGTTCGTTGGTGCTATGGTTTGTATGTGTTTCTCAAAGTTCATGTATTAGAAATTAATCCCCCATGCAACAGTGTTGAGAGGTAGTACATTTAAGAGGTGATTAGGTCATGAGGGTTCTTCTCCCATGAATGGACTAATACCTTGGAAGTGGGTTTGTTATTGCAGGAGTGGATTTGTTATAAAAGCAAATTTGGTCCTCTCTGGCTGTCTCTTGCACATGCACACTCTTGCTTTTCTACCTTCCTCCATGGAATGACACAGCAAGAAGGCTCTTTCCAGATACGGCCCCTTGATCTTGAACTTCCCAGACTCCAGAGCTATGGGCCAAATAAATATCTCTTCATCATAAATTACTCAGTTGGTGGTATTCTATTATAGCAGCACAAACTGGACTAAGACAGTTGGAGACTGAATATATATTAAAATGCAGATTGAAATTTAGCTACATGATTCAACATCAAATGGACAGAAGCTACTTTCATGACCTGATATTTTGGATTCTTGCATTTTGCACTAAAAAACCAAATAGTTTATTTTTACAATATTTGCATTATGTTTTAAATGACAAGAGAGATGGCCTCATGCTGTAATTTGTGAACACTTTGCCATAAATAACATATGGCATCTATGAGCAGCCTTTATTTCCAACAAATGGAAAGCCAAATTGGATATAATTGTCACTCTGTTTTCTTTTTTAAACATTTTAATTTGGCAGTACTAAAGACATCTAGATGCATTATATGTGATTTCTGATCAGATGGATGCAACTTACTTACCTGGCAAAAATCATCCTGGGTTATTTTGCAGAATTATTATCCTTTTTTACAGTCTTCATTAATTTATTGTATGTGTTAACATCAGTGTTTCTTATGCGTTCTGACTCTAACCAATGATCCATTGTGAGTAGAAATTAAATAATGTGTAACTAAGAATAAGAACATTTGAAAAGAGTTATGATCAAACCCACTATGGCAGTTCACACTTCTTCAGTTACGTTATAAATTGATTGCAAAACTGATTTGTTTGCAGGTTCATCTGATTTTCACAAACTGCTTTTCTTGCTCTCTTGATGTACATTAAAGAGATCTTTAATTTCTAAAGAATTAGTTTAGGAAGTCCTCACCAGAGCAACAGGCAAGAGAAAAAAAATAAAAGGCATCCAGATTGGAAGGGAGGAAGTCAAATTATCCTTGTTCACTGATGATACAATCTTACGTCTAGTAAACCCTAGAGTCCACAAAAAAATCCTTAGATTTGATAAATGAATTCAGTTGTTTCAGGATACAAAATTAATGTACAAAAATCAGTAGCATTTCTATGCACTGATAAAAATCTAACTGCAGACCAAATCAAGAAGGCAATCCCATTACAATAGCTTCAACAACAACAACAACAAAACTAAACAAAACCTAAGAATATACTTAACCAAGGAAATGAAAGATCTCTATAAGGAGAGCTTACAAAACACTTATTAAAGAAACTGCAGAAGACTCAAATAAAGCATCCCATGCTCATGGATTGAAATAATCAATATTGTTAAAATGGCCATACTGCCCAAAGCAATCCACAGATTCAATGCAACGCCTATCCAATTATGAATGTCGTTTTCCACAGAATTAAAAAAAAATTCTAAAATTCATATGGAATCAAAAAAGCCTGAATCATCAAAAAATTCTCACCAAAAAGAACAAAGTTGAATGCGTCGTATTATCTGACTTCAAATTATATTATAAGGCTATGGTAACCAAAACAGCATAGTACTGCTATAAAAACAGACACATGGATCAACGGAACAGAATAAAGAGCCTAGAAATAAAGCCGCCCTCCTACAATCGACTGATCTTCAGCAAAATTGACAAAAATATACACTGGGGAAAGAACATTCTATTCAATAAATGATGCTGGGAAAACTGGATAGTCATGCAGAAGAAAGAAACTGGATCCATACCTCTCACCATATACAAAAATTAACTCAAGATGGATTGAAGACCTAAACATAAGACCTGAAACTTTAAAAATCCTAGAAGAAAACCTAGGAAAAACTCTTCTGGACATTGGCCTAGGAAAAGAATTTATGACCAGGTCCTCAAACAAAACAACAAAAACGACAAAACCAAAAATAGACAAAGAAGATGTAATTAAACTAAAAAGCTTCTGCACAGCAGAAGAAACAATCAACAGAGTGAACAGACAACCTACAGAATGGAAAACAATATTTGCACACTATGTGTCCGACAACAGGCTAACATCTAGGATCTATAAGGAACACAAACAACTCAACAAGAAAACCCCATTGAAAACTGGGGAAAGGACATGAGCAGACCTTTTTCAAAAGAAGACATACAAGCAGCCAACAAACGTATGAAAACACTACTCAACATCACTAATCATCAGAGAAATGCAAATTAAAACCACAATGGCATGCCGTCTTACACCATCAGAATGGCTATTATTAAAAAGTCAAAAAACAACAGACATTGTCAAGGATGTGGAGAAAAGAGTATACTTATACACTGTTGATGGGAAGGTAAATTAGTACAGCCTTTATGGGAAATAGTAGGGAGATTTCTCAAAGAACTAAAAATAGAACTATCTTTCAATCCAGAAACTGGATATCTACCCAAAGGGAAAGAAATCATTATATTAAAATGATACCTGCACTCATATGTTTATCGTAGCACTATTCACAATAAGAAATATATGTAATCAACTTAAGTGTCCATCAGTGGAGTAAAGAAAATGTTACATATGTGTGTGTACACACACACACCCCACCGAATACTACTCAGCCATCAAAAGGAATGAAATCGTGTCTTTTGCAGCGACATGGATGGAACTGGAGGCCGTTACTCTGAGTGAAATAAACAGAAAATAAAATGCCACATGTTCTCACTTATAAGTGAAAGCTAAATGGTGGGTATCCATGGACATATAGAGTGGAATAATAGACACTGAAGGCTACAAAAGGTGGGAAGGTTGGGCGGGGATTGAGGGTTGAAAAATTCCTGTTGGGTACAATGTTCACTATTCAGGTGATGGGTACACTAAAATACTAGACATCACCACTGTGCAATATATGTATATAAAAAAATCTGTACTTGTACCTCCTAAATACATAAAGATTTTTTAAAAAAACAATTAGGTTTACATAATTTTTTAAAGACTGGAAATGGAAATCCTTACTTATGGATGTGAACCCTTGCTGCCATCTGTAACCCCATAGAAGGATTGTAGATGTCTGCTTGTGTTGGGCAGAGCAGTGGGCCCATTTTCTCTAGCTTTGCCACTGATGACGCTGATGGGCCAGAGTAGCTTTATGGGAGGTGGGGCGGGGGTGACCAGACCCTACAGAGTGGCATGTTCAGGAAGTCAAATATCCAGCATGTCAGAGCTGGAAGAGACATTCATGTCATACGGTCCACATCTTTTTGAATATTGTATACTGAGAAGGAAACAGAATCCCAGAGATTTACCAGTATCAGAGCCACGATGAGACCAAGCACTGTCACCTCTCCTTATAAATGATTCTGGAAAATGTCTGCTATTGGACACATTTCCCAGCCACCGGGATCAGTGATCCCCCTTTCCTGTGGCCCGCATGATGGTGTTCTGGCTCAGCAGGTCTTGGGTGAGCAATAAAGACAGGGATTGATCTCTGGCGTCCAGAAATGATTTCAACTTCTGTACCTGGGGGTATCAAGAAGATTTAGGTACATGTGGTTCTCTTCCAGATTTAGAAAACGTCACCCAAAGAACTTTCTTTGAAGCCAGAAGCTGCTGGTAAAGCCAGCAAGCAGAAGTTGAGATGCACTGATGTCTTTGCAACAGGTTCTGTGTCCTATTTGGAGAAGCAGTGTAGCTTTCCACACAACAATCCTTGTGATCCAGAGGACAGACCTGAAGAGCCTTGAATACCTGAGGTAAAATGCAAGAAACAATAGTTATCTTTCTTGAGCGTCAAGGAACCCCAGCGGCGGCACTAACTTCCTTGCATTGAAACACTTTTCACAGCTTTTTAGAATTGGAGCTTTATTCTCTTTGCTTTTTTGGTAACAGAAGCTTCCCTGTTCTCTGAGGGAAGATTCAGGGTAATCTTTTTGCTGGCCAGCAGCTCTGTTAGCAACCCCACACAGCAGATCAGCCAGGTCGGCAGTGGTCTTGGAGCAGGCACAAGATGAAACTTTACACAGAGTGAAACTCTCTTGGTAGATTTGCCTGCAGCAATGGCAGGTCAAGATTTTTGGTTCTGACAGTTTTCTGCAAAGTATAGCGAACATTTCATCCCTGCCTACTCAGGGAGGTGTCTGGTCTCCCTCTTGCTATTCCACCTTGGGCTAATGCTGAATGAATGTTCAAAGTGGCTACTTCACTGGTTCTTTGGACCTGTGGTTCTTGTCCTTCATAGGTTCAGGACACTGGGATATGACAATACCCATGGTCCTGAATGGCAGGGTTGAACCCATCACAACCTGGGTACACTCCCTGCTCCATTCTAGATACAGAGATGGTGCTGGGCCTGGGTGTGGACCCCAGAAGGAGGAATACCTTCGTGTGGGAAAGAGTTAGCTGCTAAAAATTCTCTCCTTTCTTCCTTGGGTTCCCAGCTTTTTACTTCTGCTTCGCCGATTCATTCCCCTCCTCTTCCATCAGGATAAACATATTTTTCACAGTTCTTATATCAGCCTTTGTGTCTTCTTTCAAAATCCTTTCCCTGAGTAATCCTGGCCATCCCTTGACCTTCTGTCAATGTTTTTCCACCTGAGTTTTCAGTCCTGCATTCTCTCTTAAGCTCCAGACTCATTCTAGTTGCTACAGAGGGAGATACTGCACAAACCAGCATGCCTGCAGAGCCCCTATCCATCCCATGACCCATCCACCTTACTTTTCTCTCTGCTTTTTTGCACAGCTGCCTGCTAGAACCATGGGAACATTATTGACGGCTTCCAGGCCATCACTGTGTGCATGTGTTTCCTCCTCTCCATCCTTAGTATCATGGGGGCCTGGTTCTGGCCTTCTGGAATCTTTCCATGAAGCTGAGATCACTTGTCTCATCTGTACTGTGGTCAAGTAGCTTTCTAGGTTGTAGTCATGCTACCGCCAGTCTCAAAAACTGTGTTAGTTCCATTCCCTATAGACCAGTAGACTTCCTAGCATAGATGCACTCAAGGCTCTCCACAATCACGACCCAACTGCAGCAGATCCTGTTGATGTCTCTCATGTCCCTTAGGTCTAACCATGTAGCACACACAGGCCCATCCTCCACCCTCCAGGTACCAATTAAATGCATGACTGATGGGAGTTGCTATAGAAATATCACAGCTTTCTTGTCTGTCAGGTGGGATAACTCTGAGGTTCCTGTTCTGCATTAACCCCCAGAGTTCCCCAATCAGGTTAACTCCAGTAGCCTTTATGAGTTACTGCCTCCTAAATATACCACTTGCACTCAAGTCTTCATTTCAGGATCTGCTTCTAGAGGAACCCAAATTAAGCCATCGACTGACCTTTTCCTACTCTGTCTCCTCACCAGAGCCTCTGCCTTTCCTTGACCATCTCCTGGTTCCACCTGTCTTTGCACCTTTGCTCAAAACTCGTCCTCCTCCAAGGATGCCTTCTAGAGTCCTGCTATGTTTAGGCTCATCTGAAAGGTGGCCTTGTGTGGGAAGCATCAAAAGACTCCACCCAGCACTCCCACCACACTGTCTGCTGATTCTCTTCTCTACATTATATTGCTTGTTGGATTTGATGTCTATTTTGTCAGTAGGAATGAGGCCTTTTTATGTTTTTATTTCCTGCAGTGCCTAACCTGGAGCTTGGCACTTCGATCTTCAACAAATTCTGGCTGCATTAACCCTCTGCCCCAGCACTTCCAGGTCTCTGTGACCCTGTCTTTCCTCTCACTCTGCCAAGGCACTCATCCTGAGACTCAGTGCCACAGAGCCCCACAGCTTTCTTGTGGAGACAAGTTCAGTCTCCTGTCAGAACTGTCCTCCAGGCTAGAGGCCAAGAAGGGCTCTTAAAATTCTCCAGGCAGCCAATAAATTCAGTAGATCATTATTAGGATAGTGTCTATGGGGATAGGAAAATACAAGGTAAGTCTTAAATTCAAGGTGTGAACTCATTAGTTCAGTGATAGGCACACTTTTTCTGTAAACAGTCAGATACTAACTGTCTTAGGCTTTGTGGGACACATATGGTCTCTGTCACATTTTTTCCTCCTTCCCCTCCCTCCCTCCTTCCTTCCTTCTCTTCTTTTTCCTTTTCCCCTTTCCTCTTTCTTCTTCTTCCTCTCCTCCCTTTTTATACTCTTCTTTTTCCATTTTACAACCCTTTTAAAAGGGTAAAACCATCTTAGTTCTCAGGCAGTAAAAAAACAGACCATGGACTGAACTTGGCCCCATAGGCCAAGGTTTGCTGACCCCTGCATTTGTGCAGCAGTTCACCTATCCAGCATTTATTGAGCACCTACACTGCCTGGAACCTATTTGGCAAAGTCACTGCTCCTCATGGGTCCTCTCCTTAGCGTGGGTACACGTCTGGCAGGTGTTTGAAATATGCCTGAGAGGTCGAAGGGAGCCGGTTGTCATCCGAGTGGGGCAGCTTTTCTGCACAGCTCTTGCTCCAGCCCGCCATGGCTGCTTTCTCTCAGCGTGGCTCTCTTGACTTGATTACAATTTTAATTTCAGCTGGAATTCAGCTGTCTCTTCCTTCCTAAATGGCTGCTGCTGCTTAATGAATTTTCAGTGTAAGGCATAATCTTATCTCTGCTTTTCCTTTGGAAACTCACCCCATATTAACCTCCTAATAGGCGCTAATCCTTTACCCCTTCCTACCACATTTGCCGGCTACCTGTCTCTTGTTATCATAGCCTCCCTCTTCCACTGTGCTCTGCCTCTGTTCACCCACTTCTCCTTTCCTGCTGATCAAGGGCCTTTCCACGAGTCACTGGCGGCCTCTCTCACACTGATAGCCTGACCTCTTCCATTGATGATCCCTTGGGCTCTGCAGGAGCACAGGCCCTGATGTTGGCCTGAGGTCACAGCTGATTAGTAGTCAATGAGGTGTCCCTTGCTGGCTGCACCTAGTACTGTTTTGGACTCAAGGTGTTTTGAGTGTCTGCCCCTTTTCCTGTTCTGCCCTCCATGGTGGGTGCCTTCGTGATCAACTAGGTCCCCAGCCATCCTGTCTGTCCTCTTCACATCAAAACATTTAGTTGTGTACTTGTTCATGTGGTTTTTGAACACAGATAATACAAAGTAATATTTTCTATTAAAAAAAAACTCTTCCTGGATGCATCATGCACAGATATGTGATAAATAGAAACCTCATGCTTTAACCTCCCTCTCTCCCCACTGGCATTACTCACTTATAGTTACCCATTCTACAGAAATCCACTCCAACAAAGAGGAGAAATAATTTGCACATTTCAAAGTTTCCCTTGCTTCACAGAAGAATTCATTGCCAGCTTTTATAAAGTAGCAAGCTCCCTTAGTGCATGTTAAGTGGTTTTATTTGCAAGGTTTTGATTCAGGTATAACTTTTCAGGAGCATAGGGACTGCATAAAGCGCAGCATATTCATGCTCACCTGGAGAAAATTGTTACCCCACGTATGTGAGGAAAAGATAATTTGCAAGTCTGATGTGGATGTTCTACCCCGAAATCCCACAGGGCAGTTAGTTCACATTCCAGAATGCATATTTCTTCTACTCTTTTATCTTAGGAAGCTCACCTGTAAGAATCTGTCTTTGGAATGCAAGAAAGTCAAGATCTGAAGATTCGGGTCGAATGTGACTATGATCCATTGAAGGAATTAAACAGATCATGGTGGTATTTGAACAGAACCCTTAGAGAGCTCTGCCCACTAAAGAGGGCCTTGTACCAGCTTTCTCTTTGCTCAGAGGTTCCTAACCTGGTGTTCTCAGACCCCTGGGAGTCCACCTGTGGGCTTCAGGGATCCACCAGCCCTCTGAAAAGACACATGGTTTTATGTGCCTGTGCTGATGCACATTCTTTTGGGGGAGAAAGTCTAGGGTTTTTCTTTGCATTTGCAAGCACTTGGGGGAACTAATGCTTTGGCTTGTCTATGGCAAGGTTTCAGGAGATGAGGTGCCTCACGAAGGGGGACCTTTGGCTTTTTCTCTGCTGGGTCCCAGGTTCCAGCTGCTGGAACCATGCCTGGTGCATTGTAGGGGCCCACTGTGTATTTGTAGGCTGAATGATTCAATAGGTGAGAGAAGAAAATGGCCACACCAGGACTTGAACCTGGGCTGGTCTGATCCCAGAGCCCTCTGCCTGGTGTCTTCCTGAAGGAAAGAGGCTTCTTTGGTTTTCGAGGAAGGCTGGGCTGGGAGCTAGGCACAAAGGAAGAAGAAAAAGACTGTATTCACCAAAGACCCAAACTGAATCAAAGACCCACATCACTGCAAAAGAAATCTCAAAGCAATAAGCAAAGCAAAGACTGCAAGGGGAAAGACAAATTGGATTTTCTGAAGCTCACTCTCTGAGCAGTTACCTCTGAGCCTGGGGAGGGTTTGGGCTCTGGCCAGCCCCGATGCCGCAGGCAGGGACTGTAGCACAAAGCACTTCTGAAGTGACTCTCTGTAGCAGGAAGCAGCTGCCTTGGGCTGGCTCAGGCTCTGGTGGACTGAGCAGGGGCATGTCTGCTGCCACATTTTTTTGTTCCAGAATTATTGCCAGGGGCTGCCTGAACAAGGCAGTCTGTGGAGGTGGAGAAGGGCCAGGGGCCTGGGGTCTGGGTCTGCCTCTTGCTGTTAGGGTACCTCAGATCACCTGCCTCCTCACTTGGTATTTGGGTCTCTCTCTTTTTGAAGAATGGTTAGCAGTATCTGTTTTTCCTTTTCCCAGGGTTGGTGGGGGGAGGTGTGGAGGAGTTGTGATGAGACTTTATAAACTATAAAATGAAGAAGGCATTTGGGGAAACAAAGGCCCAGCTGAATGTGCTAGATGGAGTCCTGCTGTCTGGGCTATGGGACTATGCAGTCAGCTGGTCCAGCAGATGCTCCCAGTGAGCCAGGACTACCTGGAAAATGCATGGAGGAGGCTCAGAGGGCTGTGGGACCCTCAGGAGAGACTCATCTGTAATGGAGATGAATGCGTCAGGGGAATTGTTTGTCAAGGAAGCCAACGAAGGAGGAGCTAGGGCTCCATCTGTGCCCTAAGCTGATGATCTGGCCCTTTTTAGAGAATAAGAGTCAGTTATTAGAGTCACTTAATTAATTTCAAGATGTTGAAGGGCTGAGCTGAGCAAGACTGGCTTAGCATACTCTCGATGGCAGAGCAGTAATTGGTTATTCTTGTAGGTAAACATGGCCAGTGGCCTATCCCAGAGTTCTAGACATGCCTGCAAAGGCTACTTGGCATGTCCTAGTGAAGAGAGGAATTTATGTCCAAAGCGGCTGGTGATTTCAGGATTCACAATCCTGGAGGGGAGATGAGTGGTTCTCAGCATTCCTAGGACTCCTGAAGTTTGGCTTAAACTGCATGCCATCACAGACAGTGCTCCTGGACCCAAAGCCATTTCCAAGGAAAGAGACAGAACCGTTAGGAAGAGGATGAGGACTGGAGGGCTTAGTGCCATCCTGCTCAGCTGTGGGAGGACATGGCCACCAGGGGTGCCTTGCCAGCATCCATCCCACCCTCCCCAGGTCCAGTAGCTTCATGGTTTGAGTGGAACTGATTGGTCCAAGTGAGTCAGGGAAGTCCCATTTCCCACTTGCTGGAGGGATAGAGAGACAGATGGTCCAGTCAGAACAAAGCCTAGTGTCAAAGAAATGACACTCTTTTCCTTTGGATGTAAAAAGTGAAGCATGGAGTTCTAGTTGCTATTGGCAACAATTTTGGGACCATGAGGAAAGCTGATCTGAAGATGAAATTAACACACAGAGGACAGCAGAACAGAGAGGATCACAAGGAAATGGAGCTGGACTTTCTGGATATACAAGTCCATAAACCCCTTTATCATTCAAGTCGGTTTGATTTGGCTTTTTTGATTCTTGCATCAAGTACTTTCTAACTGACACCCAGGGCCAGGACACATTAGTTTCTAAGGATCCTCTCAGTGCTAAAAGTTGATGATTTGACTTTATAGTCTGTGTTCTGGGGCTACAGCCCAAAGAAGGTGAAAATGAAAGTTTGGGGCTGTGACTCTCTGAGGGCTAGGTCTCTGCTTGTCCAGTGGTTGGAATCTGCAGGCTGACCTATGCCGGGCACTCATTTAGTCCAGTCACTGTGGGTCCCTTTAAAAGCAGGAAAGACCCTCCTTGCATTGTTGGTGCACTCAGGTCTAGAGGCTGGTCCAGCCTGTGGTATGTTAGGGGTTAAGGGTGGTCTAGACCTAGAAAAATCCAACCTGAAGATTTAGGTTTGTTCTTCAAATGGTCTGTGGATTGGAAACTACTAGTAAAGAGAGAAAATTCTCTTTCCAATTTGTGTTCTTGCCTCCCAGAGTCAATTATCTGTAAGTCATACAGCTCACTCTGGTACTCAAAATTGCACAGTTCCTTAGCCTGTGTGTCAGGGGAAGCCAAACAAACAGGCTTCCGTTTTACCAATCCTCAGATGTTTCCACAAAGGCTCCCTTAACTGTCTCTGACAGTAAGAAAATTAATAGATGCAGCTGACAATGTGTAAAATGATTGTGTGTGTTGAGGCCTCAGAGGATAACATAATGTCTTCACTAGAAATGACTGGTGTGATGTGGACTAGGAGTGCAGGAGATGGATGGCTGGAAAGCTTGCCATGGGTTAAATGCCATCATTACGGGTGCTTTCAATCCGTAAATAGCTGTCAAGCACCTCTGGCCCGTCCAACACTGGGCTGGGTACCCAGAAATCCAGGCATTCTGGCTGACGTTAAAGAAAGGGTAGACCCTCCCTTGACGTTGAGGGGCTGCTGTGTCAACCTTGGAAAAGACGGTACACAAACCTAACAGCCAGGCCACATTTACGGCTGTGTATGTTCCAAGAAGTCTGGAGAAGAAAATGATTTTTGGGAATCTGGGTTTTCTCAGGGGAAATGGGGCTTGAATTAGACTTCAAAGGAACTGAGCAAATCATTATTTGGACTGGAATTATGTATTATTGAATGAACCTTGAAGCAGCCATTCATTGGCTGGAGCTTGGAGATTTTATTTACCGAGAATGTTAGAATAAAATTTATTATAACAAGAATTGGCCTGCCCTGTATTTGTCCTATATTTAAAATACATAATTTTTCACAGTAACAGCAGAGAACATGAAATTTAAATGTAGGCTTCTTTATGGAGTCTTCGAAATGACTTTTCTTCCTGGATGGAATTGGACTATTGACTGTGTTAGGTTTGGAGGTGATTGAGCAAATAGTATTTTCTATTTGATCTTATTATATTTTAATCACATTGCAAGAAAATGTCAGAATAGAACAAAATGAGAAACTTCACAAGTTCATATTTCATTATGAAGTCAGTTTGTACAGAGCTTGGGAAGGGACTTCACTCACATCGATTTGCTGCGGTGATCAATTATGGCTTAGTTCTAACGGGATGAAGCCTGTGTGCAAGGAGCTTCCACCATGCTGGGCCTGAAGGTCACTTCTCCACATCCCTCTGCCTGGAGCTGGTCATACTGTTCTCTACTTTATGGTGTGACTTGCATCTGGAGGTCAGTGGATAAAATACCACTCACCTTCTCCTGTGTTTGCTAACACACCAAGCCATCATGGCTGAGCAAACATTGCCTGTGGGCTGAATCATATTTTGAGATATTCATTTTCTTGTTGTTTTCCTCTCTAGGTTTTCCCCCTCTTCCTTTTTCTCACTCTAGTGGGCAGTAGACTTGGGGTTTTGTTGCTTCAGTGGAACTGTATAGCCAGGCTGAAAGCAGAAGTCACCTGCCTGACTTGTTGTTGGCTTTGATTTATTTATTTTTTTGTTCTTATTTATTTATTTATTTATTTATTTATTTATTTATTTATTTATTTATTATTGTATTTGGGCTCTGGGGTACATGTGCACATCCTGCATAGGTACATACATGCCATGTTGGTTTGCTGTCTCCATTCCACCCCCCCACCCCCACTCCCCCGTTGCCCACATCAGGCATTTCTCCTGGTGTTATCCCTCCTCCTCCTCCCCGTCCCTACCTGCTGTCCCCCGCTCCCCTCGCCTCCATCCCCCCACCTAGCCCTGTGAGTGTTGTTCCCTTCCCTGTGCCCAAGTGTTCTCATTGTTCATCAACCACCTGTGAGTGAAAACGTGGTGTTTGGTTTTCTGTTCTTGTGTCAGTTTGCTAAGAATGATGGTTTCTAGATTCATCCATGTCTCTACAAAGGACACAAACTCATCGTTTTTTATGGCTGGATAGTATTCCATGGTGTATATGTGCCACATTTTTTTTGTCCAGTCTATCATTGATGGGAATTTGGGTTGGTTCCAGGTCTCTGCTATCGTAAACAGTGAGGCAATGAACATACGTATGCATGTGTCTTTATAATACAATGATTTATAATCCTTTGGATATATACCCAGTAATGGGATTGCTGGGTCCAATGGAATTTCTATTTCTAGATCCTTTAGGAATCACCACACTGTCTTCCACAATGGTTGAACTAATTTACACTCCCACCAACAGTGTAAAAGTGTTCCTTTTTCTCCACATCCTCTCCAGCATCTGTTGTCTATGGATTTTTTAATGATCACCATTCTAACTGGCGTGAGATGATATCTCAATGTGGTTTTGATTTGCATTTCTCTAATGACCAGTGTTGATGAGCATTTTTTCATATGTTTTTTGGCCGAATATTTGTCTTCTTTTGAAAAGTGTCTGTTCATATTCTTCACCCACTTTTGAAAGGGTTTGTTTTTTTCTTGTATATCTGTTTTAGTTCTTTGTAGATTCTGGATATTAGCCCTTTGTCTGATGGGTAGATTGCAAAAAATATTTCCCATTCTGTTGGTTGCTGGTTTACTCTAATGATTTTTCTTTTGCTGTGCAGAGGCTCTTAAGTTTAATTAGGTCCCATTTGTCAATTTTTGCTTTTGTTGCCTTTGCTTTTGGTGTTTTAGTCATGAAGTCCTTGCCTGTGCCTATGTCCTGAATGGTTTTGCCTAGGTTTTCTTCTGGAGTTTTTAAGGTGTTAGTTCTTATGTTTAAATCTTTAATCCATCTGGAGTTAATTTTTGTATAAGGTGTAAGAAAGGGGTCTAGTTTCAGCTTTTTGCATATGGCTAGCCAGTTTTCCAACACCATTTATTAAACAGGGAATCCTTTCCCCATTGCTTCTTTTTGTCTGGTTTGTCAAAAATCAGATGGTTGTAGATGTGTGGTGTTGCTTCTGAGGGCTCTGTTCTGTTCCATTGGTCTATATCTCTGTTTGGTACCAGTAGCATGCTGTTTTGGTTACTGTAGCCTTATAGTATAGTTTGAGGTCAGGTAGTGTGATGCCTCCAGCTTTGTTCTTTTTGCTTAGGATTGTCTTGGCTATGTGGGCTCTCTTTTGGTTCCATATGAAGTTTAAGGTGGTTTTTTCCAGTTTGGTGAAGAAGGTCAATGGTAGCTTGATGATGATGGCATTGAATCTATAAATTACTTTGGGCAGTGTGGCCATTTTCACAATATTGATTCTTCCTATCCATGAGCATGGAATGTTTTTCCATCTGTTTGCTTCCTCTCTTATTTCCTTGATCAGTGGTTTGTAGTTCTTCTTGAAGAGATCTTTTACCTCCTTTGTTAGTTGCATTCCTAGGTATTTTATTCTTTTTGTAGCAGTTGTAAATGGGAGTTTGCTTATGATTTGGCTCTCTGTTAGTCTGTTATTGTTGTATAGGAATACTTTTCATTTCTGCACATTGATTTTGTATCCTGAGACTTTGCCAAAGTTGCTTATCAGCTTATGGAGGTTTTGGGCTGAGATGATAGGGTCTTCTAAATATATGGTCATGTCATCTGCAAATAGGGACAATTTGACTTCATTTCCTACTTGAATGCCCTTTCTTTCTTTTTCTTGCCTAATTGCTGTTGCTAGAACTTCCATTACTATTTGAATAGGAGTGGTGAGAGAGGGCATCCTTGTCTAGTGCCAGTTTTTAAAGGGAATGCTTCTAATTTTTGCCCATTCAGTATGATATTAGCTGTGGGTTTGTCATAAATAGCTTTTACTGTTTTGAGATACATTCCATTGATACCTAGTTTATTGAGAGTTTTTAGCATAAAGGCTGTTGAATTTTGTCGAATGTCTTCTCTGCATCTATTGAGATAATCATGTGGTTTTTGTCTTTGATTCTGTTTATGGGGTGAATTATGTTTATAGATTTGTGTATGTTGAAGCAGCCTTGCATCCCTGGTATGAAGTCTACTTGATTGTGGTGGATAAGCTTTTTGATGTACTGTTGGATTCAGTTTGCCAGTATTTTATTGAAGATTTTTGTATCAGTGTTCATCATGGATATTGGCCTGTAGTTTTCTTTTTTAGTTGTGTCTCTGCCAGATTTTGGTATCAGGATGATGTGGGTCTCATTGAAAGAGTTAGGTAGGATTCCCTCTTTTTGTATTGTTTGGAATAATTTCAGAAGGAATGGTACCAGCTCCTCTTTGTACGTCTGGTAGAATTCAGCTGTAAACCCATCTGTACCTGGACTTTTTTTGGTCAGTAGGCTATTAATTGCTGCCTCAACTTCAGACCTTGTTATTGATCTATTTAGGGTTTCAACTTCTTCTTGGCTTAGTCTTGGGAGTTTGCAAGTGTCCGGGAATTTATCCATTTCTTCTAGGTTTACTGATTTATGTGCATAGAGTTGTTTGTAGTAATCTCTGATGGTAGTTTGTATTTCCGAGGAATTGGTGGTGATCTCCCCTTTATCATTTTTTATTACATCTATTTGATTCTTCTCTCCTTTCTTTTTTATTAGTCTAGCTATTGGTCTATTTTGTTGATCTTTTCAAAAAACCATCTCCTGGATTTATTGTTTTTTGAAGGGTTTTTTTGTATCTCTAACTCCTTCACTTCTGCTCTGATCTTAGTTATTTATTGTCTTCGCTAGCTTTTGAGTTTTTTTGATCTTGTTCCTCTAGCTCTTTCAATTTTGACGATAGGGTGTTGATTTTAGATCTTTTCTTGTTTCTCATGTGTGCATTTATTGCTATAAGTTTCCCTCTAGACACTGCTTTAAATGTGTCCCATAGGATCTGTTATGTTGTATCTTCATTCTTGCTGGTTTCAAAGAACGTTTTTATTTCTGCTTTCATTTCATTGTTTATCCATTGGTCATCCAGGAGCAAGTTGTTCAGTTTCCATGTGATTGTGTGGTTTTGAGTGCTTTTCTTAATCCTGAGTTCTAATTTGATCGCACTGTGGTCTAAGAGACTGCTGTGATTTCTGTTCTTTTGCATTTGCTGAGGAGTGATTTACTTCCAATTATGTGGTAAATTTTGGAGTAAGTGCAATGTGGTACTGAGAAGAATGTGTTTTCTGTGGATTTGGGGTAGAGTGTCCAGTAAATGTCTATTAGATCCACTTGGTCCAGATCTGCATTCAAGTCTTGGATATCCTTGTTGACTTTCTGTCTCGTTGATCTGTCCAGTATTGTCAGTGGAGTGTTAAAGTCTCCCACTATTATTGTACAGGAGTCTAAGTCTCTTTGTAGGTCTAAGAACTTGCTTTATACATCTGGGTGCTCCTGCATTGGGTGCATAAATATTTAGGATAGTTAGCTCTTCTTGTTGCATTGATCCTTTTACCATTATATAATACCCTTCTTTGTCTCTTTTGATCTTTGTTGGTTTAAAGTCCATTTTATCAGAGACTAGGATTGCTACCCCTGTTTTTTTTTTTGCTTTCCATTTGCTTGGTAAATCTTCTTCCATCTCTTTATTTTGAGTCTATGTGTGTCTTTGCATGTGAGATGGGTCTCCTGAATACAGTACACCAATGGGTCTTGACTTTTTATCCAGTTTGCCATTCTGTGTGTTTTGATTGGGGTGTTTAGGCCATTTACATTCAACGTTAATATTGTTATGTTTGAATTTGATCCTGCCATTTTGTTGCTGGCCGGTTGTTTTGCCCGTTAATTGACGTGGCTCCTTCATTGCATCATTATTTACCATTTGGTACATTTTGCAGTGGCTGGTGCTGGTTGTTCCTTTCCCTGTTTAGTACTTCCTTCAGTAGCTCCTGTAAGGCAGGCCTTGTAGCAACAAAATCTCTCAGCAATTGCTTGTCTGTTAAGGATTTTATTTCTCCTTCACCTATGAAGCTTAGTTTGGCTGGACATGAAATTCTGGGTTGAAAGTTCTTTTCTTTAAGGATGTTGAATATTGGCCCCCGCTCCCTTCTAGCTTGCAGGATTTCTGCCAAGAGATCCGCTGTGAGTCTGACGGGCTTTCCTTTGTGGGTGACTCGACCCTTTTCCCTGGCTGCCCTTAGGATTTTTTCCTTCATTTCAACCCTGGTGAATCTGACAACTATGTGTCTTGGTTGCTCTTCTTGAGGAATATCTTTGTGGTACTCTCTGTATTTCCTAGATTTGAATGTTGGCCTGTCTTGTTAGGTTGGGGAAGTTCTCTTGGATAATATCCTGAAGAGTGTTTTCCAACTTGGCTTCATTCTCCCTGTCACATTCAGGTACGCCGATCAAGTATAGATTAGGTTTTTCCACATAATCCCATAGTTCTTGGAGGCTTTGTTCATTTCTTTTCACTCTTTGTTCTCTAATCTTGCCTTCTCTTTTTATTTCATTGACTTGATCTTCTATCTCTGATATTCTTTCTCCTGCTTGATCAATTTGGCTGTTGAAACTTGTGTATGCCTTGTGAAGTTCCCGTGCTGTGTTTTTCAGCTCCATCAAGTTATGTTTTTCTTTAAGCTGGTTATTCTAGTTAGCATTTCATCTAACCTTTTTTCAAGGTTCTTAGTTTCTTTGCACTGGGTAAGAATATGGTCTTTTAACTTAGAGAAGTTTGTTATTGCCTACCTTCTGAAGCCTTCTTCTGTCAATAAGTCAGATTCATTTTATCTTTTTTTGTTCCCTTAATGGTGAGGAGTTGTGATCCCTGGGAGGGGAAGAGGTGTTCTGTTCTTTGGTTTCATCCTTTTTGCACTGGTTTTTTCCCATCTTCGTGGATTTATCTCCCTTTAATCTTTAAAGTTGGTGATTTCAGGAGGAGTCTCTGAGTGGACTTTTTTTTTCTATTGAGGTTGGAGCTGTATCTTTTTTGGCCTGCAGAGGGCGTTGCTGCGCTCTCTCGGGTTCAGTCAGGTTGTTGGGTGGGTGGTCCTTCCCTGGAGTTTGTTTGCAAGTGAGATTGGCCCCGCTTTCCCAATGGCGTCTCTACCAGGTTAGTCTAGACTCCTGTCCAGGTCCCTGTGACAACTTGCCGAGCCGGGTGGTAGCTGCTGCTCAGATTTGCATCGATTACCCGTGGCTCCCCACTGTCTGCCGGGGCTCTCTTGGACCGAGGGTTGCAGGAGGGATGAGGCAAGCACAGGATCTGAAACGCAGCACGGAGGGGGTTAAGTCCCCCGACCCTCCGAGCCAGCTGCACGTTTCACCCTGTCTTGATTTGCCCCCTCAGGCAGCTGTCACCCTGCGGCTCATTCCCTGGGCCCAATTCCGGTGCCCTATCAGTCCCACAGGAAAGAACCCGGCACCTAGTTTGGAACCGTGAAGTCCTCCAGCCCTCTGTCTCATTTGCTGTGAGCTGCATTCCGGCGCTGGCTTCTCTCCGCCATCTTGGCCTGTTGGCTTTTATTTTTTAAAAGCCCAAGCCCATGATATAGAATGGGATTTTGGGAAAATGACAGAGTGCACTGGGCAAGCAAGAAGCAGGGAGCAACCCCCATTACCCTTAAGTGGAGATCGCCCTGTCTGGACACTCCAGGTCAGGTGATAAGGCCCAAATGCGGTGCACCTGTAGAGATGGGGCTTCAGCCCTGGGGTCCCGTTTTCTTGCATGGGCATGGAGGCAGCAGAGACCCACCAGTTGCACCAGACAGTGGAGGCCATGAGGAAATCAGTGGCCAGTTAGTGACTCCTAGAAAGTAGAGGTTTTGCTCCCTTTCTAGGAACCACATAATTCTGGTGAGACTGGAAGAGTAGGAACCCCAAAATGACTCTGTGGCTTCCATTCACCACTCCAGGGACTTGCAGTCAAAGCTGGCCATTCTGGTGTCCCTGTCCAACCTCCCCAAGGGCCTGCAGCCTCTTTAGGGCACAGTCATGAGAAGGCTGATGCTCTCAGGACCGGCCAGTCTCTGCAAGCCCTGTGCAATCTCCAGGGACAGCCCCTCTCTCTTACTGTCCTCACTATCTGCAGGAACCAGGGAAGCCAGGTAGGGGTGAAGTGGGAGCTGGAGAAAAAGTGCTCAACCTGTTTGGTTTCTCCACAGCAGGCACACGTAAAACACATCTTACCATCTAGTGTTTTCATTTTATGTTTTGTTTGTTTGTTTGTTTGGTTTTTGCCATGTTTATTAAACAGAGAAGAGCATTGGGAAACAAAAAAATCACCTCTCATCTACAATAAAATATAGAATCATTTAGTGTTGAAACAGTGAACTAACTCAAGCTAGTAGTTCACGTGGCATCCAACAATGTTAAGTAGCCCTGTGTTTCCTTCAAAAATCTGAAATTTCTCATGGCATCCTATGAATAGCTGCAGCCTCCAGGGATGCCTTGGTACACAGTTAGAGAATCATGGAAATAGGATTACACTATACGTATGTTTTTGTATATTGTTTAAAATTTTTTTGTATACTTATATGGTGCTATATTTGTATATACCACAGAGTACTGGACCCAACTGTTGGACTTTAAGGCCATTAACAAGTTTTGTCTGTTACAAACATTGCCATAATAAATAGCATTGTAGGTGAATATTTGAGCACATTTCTGAATTTTTTGGGTCAGGATAAATTTCCAGAGTTGGGTAAATAGGTCAGAGGTAGTTACATGTTGAGGTCAGTGCATAAGAATCACCACGTTTCGCTGAAAAGATTGTGCCTAGTTATGCTCTTACTACGCATGTACAGGAGAGCCCATTTTCCATTCCACCTTCACCATTTAGTATTGTCATTCTTTTTAACCTCTACCAGTCTGATGGCATCTGCTTGTTCAATTTGTATCTCTTTGGTTATTAACAAACTTAAAGTTTTTCATATACTTATTAGTCTTTTCAGAATTTCTTGTTCATATCTTTTGCTCATTTTTCCATTGGAGTATGTGATGGTTTTAAAATATGCCTGCATTTTTTTTTTTTTACAATTATTTAAGACCTTTATTAACAGGTGCTTGCAGTTTGTTGACTTTTTTGAAAAAGTCAAGTTGTGAACTTTTATTACAAATTAAAAATAAAGTTCTTAAAAATCTCAATTTGACCAGATATGAAACAATTTAAAAACCTTTAAAGGCGTATTGAGAAAAATCAGGCTTTTTAAAAAAATCATGTTTGTTATTACCAAAAAGAGACATCTTTAGGTAAAAATAATAAAAACCCCATGCTGCATAGATAATGCAGATAGTTCTATTTATCTGGTCAACAGGCAAAAAGCAATCACTTAAGGTCTTCAGCTCCAATGTTTTGTTCATTTCTTATTGCTGGAATTTCTTATTTCTTCTTGTTGGATGACTAAACCAGATGATGGTAGAGATGGTAAGCCGGCATTTACTCAGCCCCGCCCTGCTTAGCCTCGGGAGCGGACGAATTCTCAGCTGGTGGATCGGCTGCTTTTGTCTCTTTGCCATCTTGTGGTTTAGGGTTTTCTGGGCGTCTGCGTCGGTAATTGAAGTTGCGGCGGTACTGACGTTGAGGTGGCTTCTGACCTTGGGTCTCATCTCCTTGATTTTCTTTATCCTCTTCATTGCTGTCCTCTCTAGGCTGTCTTTGGTGAAGAGGGCCCCTGCGGAATCGTGGTCCATATCCCTGATACATATTCTGCCTCACTGGTCTACCTTGTTCTCCTGCACCCTGGTTGTCAGCACCCTCCATCACTTCTCCCTGCACAGGAGGGTTGGAATATTGTGGTCAACGCCCATAGGGTCTCCGCGTGTAGTAAGGTGGGAACATTCGCCTGCGGTAGGGCTGGCGTTGTTGGGCCTGGCCTTCGGGAGCACTCTCTGATCCCTCGTTCTTTTCCCCACTCTCACTATTCTGGTAATTTTGCTGGTAATTGTGTGGAGGACCCCCTACGACGTGGATAGCGTCTATAATGGTTACGGTCTGCTGCATATTTACTGCCTTGAACTGGAATGCCACCAGGACCTGTAACATTTGCTGCCTCCACACCCTTTTCTCCTTCAACAACATCAAACTCCACAGTCTCTCCATCTCCTACACTGCGAAGGTACTTCCTGGGGTTATTCTTCTTTATGGCAGTCTGGTGTACAAATACATCTTCCTTGGTGTCATTCCTGTTGATGAAACCATATCTATCTGTTCCTTACATTGACCCATTTTACTGTTCCCAAAACCTTCGTTGCGATGACCTTCTTGTCCCCACCAGCAGGCGCCGCCGATGTGAGGCCGCCCGGGCCACTGCTCCCTGCGCCGCTGCCTGTAGTGCCGGGCTTGGTGTCCGCGGCGCTGAGGGCGGGGGCGGCTGCTGGGTCTCAGCCTCACTGCTCATGGTTGCGGTGATGGTGACTGGGGCCGGCTGCTGCAGCTACAGCTCCTCCCGGGATGTGATGGTAACTAGGCCTGCGGCGGAGGTGGCGCTGCTCAGGGCTCTCTAGGGTCCGCTCTCCGCTCCCGCTACCGATCGAACTCGCCTGCATGTTTTTTGACCCTCCTCCTCTCCAAAGGTGAACCCTTATTCCCATCCCCTTGAATGTGGATTGGATTTAGCATTTCACTTCTAAAGAATAGAATGTGGCAGAAGTAAAAAGTGACTTCTAAGTCTAGGTCAGAAAAGAACTTGAAGTTTCCACCCTCTAAATAGTTTGCTTGAGGCGACAGTATCCACCAGGTTGTGAAAACATGCAAGCAGCTCTATGAAGAACTGAGTTCTGCTATTGGGAGGCGGCGTCAGCTGGCCAGCCAGCCACCCTTCAGATGATTGCTCTGGTGGAGTCATCTTAACTGCAACCTTATGGGAGACCCTAGTCAGAACCACTCAGCCAAGCTCCTCCCAAAATTTTGACCCTGAAAACTGTGTGAGATAATACATGTTTATTGTTTCAAACAGCTAAAGTTTGGGGATAATCTGTTATGCCACAATAGATAACGAATACAGAGTATTTGTCTTTTCCTATTGACTTGTAAGGGCTTTTTATTTATAAAGAATATTGATTACTTGTAGGAAAGTGTCACAAGTATCCCTTAGGATTTTTACTAAATCTGCATCGAATTTATGCTTATTTTGGGGAGAGGTAACATCTTCACTTTTACTTTGGGAGAAGAGTATTGGTTTTTCTTGTCCAGGAACATAGATTTGAATATTCTTTGTGCCCTGTAGTAAACTTGGTTGTTTTATTTGTTTAGGTCTTGTGCTTCTCCCCTTTCCTTATATTTATTTTTATGGCATTTTGTATTTTTTGTTGATATTGTGAATGAGACTGATTTTTAAAAATTGTTATTAATATTTTTTATTCCTTTTTTTAAATTTTACATTAGGTTCTGGGGTACACGTGCAGGTCATGCAGGGCTGTTGCATAGGTGCATACTATATCTGGCATTTCTCCCCATGTTATCGCTCCCCACCCTTCCCACCCCCCACTGTCCCACCCTACCCCCGCCCCCCACTGCCCACAGTGTGTGATGCTCCTCTCCCTGAGTCCACGTGTTCTCATTGATCAACACCCACCTATGAGTGAGTACATGTGGTGTTTGGTTTTCTATTCTTGTGTCAGTTTGCTGAGAATGATGGTTTCCAGATTCATTCAAGTCCCTACGAAGGACATGAACTCATTGTTTTTTATGGCTGCGTACTATTCCATGGTGTATAGGTGCCACATTTTCCCTGTCCAGTCTATCATTGATGGGCATTTGGGATGGTTCCAAGTCTTTGCTATTGTAAACAGTGCTGAAATGAACATTCGTATGCATGTATCCTTATAATAGAACGATTTATAATCCTTTGGAGATGTACCCAGTAATGGGGTTGCTGGGTCAAATGGAATTTCTATTTCTAGGTCCTTGAGGAATCGCCACACTGTCTTCCACAATGGTTGAACTAATTTACACTCCCACCAACAGTGTAGAAGTGTTCCTATTTCTCCACATCCTCTCCAGCATCTGTTGTCTCCAGATGTTTTAATGATCACCATTCTAACTGGCGTGAGATGGTATCTCAATGTAGTTTTGATTTGCATTTCTCTAATGACCAGTGTTGATGAGCATTTTTTCATATGTTTGTTGGCCTCATATATGTCTTCTTTTGTAAAGTGTCTGTTCATATCCTTCACCCACTTTTGAATGGGATTGTTTGTTTTTTTCTTGTAAATCTGTTTTAGTTCTTTGTAGATTCTGGATATTAGCCCTTTGTCTGATGGGTAGATTGCAAAAATTTTTTCCCATTCTGTTGGTTGCAGATTCACTTTAATGACTGTTTCTTTTGCTGTACAGAAGCTGTGGAGTTTGATTAGGCCCCATTTGTCTATTTTGGCTTTTGTTGCCAATGCTTTTGGTTTTTTATTCATGAAGTCCTTGCCTATGCCTATGTCCTGAATGGTTTTGCCTAGACTTTCTCCTAGGGTTGTTATGGTGTTAGGTCTTATGTTTAAGTCTTTAATCCATCTGGAGTTAATTTTAGTGTAAGGTATCAGGAAGGGGTCCAGTTTCTGCTTTCTGCACATGGCTAGCCTGTTTTTCCAACACCATTTATTAAACAGGGAATCCTTTCCCCATTGCTTGTTTTTGTCAAGTTTGTCAAAGATCAGATGGTTGTAGATGTGTGGCATTGCCTCCGAGGCCTCTATTCTGTTCCATTGGTCTATATCTCTGTTTTGGTACCAGTTCCATGCTGTTTTGATTACTGTAGCCTTGTAGTATAGTTTGAAGTCAGGTAGTGTGATGCCTCCAGCTTTGTTCTTTTTACTTAGAATTGACTTGCTATGTGGGCTCTCTTTTGATTCTATATGATGTTTAAGGTGGTTTTTTCCAGTTCCGTGAAGAAGGTCATTGGTAGCTTGATGGGGATAGTGTTGAATCTGTAAATTACTCTGGGCAGTATGGCCATTTTCACAATATTGATTCTTCCTAACCATGAGCATGGTATGTTTCTCCATCTGTTTGTGTCCTCCCTTATTTTGTTGAGCAGTGGTTTGTAGTTCTCCTTGAAGAGGTCCTTTACATTCTTTGTTAGTTGTATTCCTAGGTATTTTATTCTCTTTGTAGCAATTATGAATGGCAATTCATTCTTGATTTGGCTCTCTTTAAGTCTGTTATTGGTGTATAGGAATGCTTGTGATTTTTGCACATTGATTTTGTATCCTGAGACTTTGTTGAAGTTGCTTATCAGTTTCAGGAGATTTTGGACTGAGATGATGGGGTCTTCTAAATATACAGTCATGTCATCTGCAAATAGAGGCAGTTTGACTTCCTCCTTTCCTAATTGAATACCTTTATTTCTTTTTCTTGCCTGATTGCTCTGGCTAGAACTTCCAATATTGTATTGAATAGGAGTGGTGAGAGAGGGCATCCTTGTCTAGTCCAGATTTCAAAGGGAATGCTTCCAGTTTTTGCCCATTCAGTAAGATATTGGCTGTGGGTTTGTCATAAATAGCTTTTATTATTTTGAGATAAATTCCATCAATACCTAGTTTATTGAGAGTTTTTAGCATAAAGGGCTGTTGAATTTTGTCAAAGGCCTTCTCTGCATCTATTGAGATAATCATGTGGTTTTTATCTTTGGTTCTGTTTATGTAGTGAATTACATTTATAGACTTGCATATGTTGAACCAGCTTTGCATTCCTGGGTGAAGCCTACTTGATCATGATGGATAAGCTTTTTGATGTGCTGTTGCAATCAGTTTGCCAGTATTTTATTGAAGATTTTTGCATCTATGTTCATCATTGATATTGGCCTGACGTTTTCTTTTCTTGTTGAGTCTCTGTCAGGTTTTGGTATCAGGATGATGTTGGTCTCATAAAATGATTTGGGAAGGATTCCCTCTTTCTGGATTGTTTGGAGTAGTTTCAGAAGGCATGGTACCAGCTCCTCTTTGTATGTCTCGTAGAATTTGGCTGTGAACCCATCTGGACCTGGGCTTTTTTTGGGTGGTAGGCTCTTAATTGCTGCCTCAACTTTAGACCTTGTTATTGGTCTATTCAGGGTTTTGACTTCTTCCTGGTTTTAGGCTTGGGAGGATGCAAGTGTCCAGGAATTTATCCATTTCTTCCAGGCTTACTAGTTTATGTGCACAGAGTTGTTTGTAATAATCTCTGATGATGGTTTGTATTTCTGTGGAATCTGTCGTGATATCTCCTGTATTGTTTTTTATTGCATCTATTTGATTATTCTCTCTTTTCTTTTTTATTAATCTGGCTAGTGGTCTGTCTATTTTGTTGATTTTTTCAAAAATTATCTCCTGGAATTATTGATTTTTTGAAGGGTTTTTTGTGTCTCTATCTCCTTCAGTTCTGCCTTGATCTTAGTTATTTCTTGTCTTCTGCTAGGTTTTGAGTTTTTTTGGTTTTGCTCCTCTAGCTCTTTCAATTTTGATGATAGGGTGTCGATTTTAGATCTTTCCTTGCTTCTCATGTGGGCATTTATTGCTATAAATTTCCCTCTAGACACTGCTTTAAATGTGTCCCAGATTCTGGTATGTTGTGTCTTTGTTCTCATTGGTTTTGAAGAATATCTTTATTTCTGCCTTCATTTCATGGTTTATCCAGTCAACATTCAAGAGCCAATTGTTTAGTTTCCATGAAGCTGTGCGGTTCTGAGTTAGGTTCTGAATTCTGAGTTCTAACTTGATTTCACTGTGGTCTGAGAGACTGTTATGATTTCCATTCTTTTGCATTTGCTGAGGAGTGATTTACTTGCAATCAAGTGATTTACTTGCAATCAATTTTAGAGTAGGTGTGATGTGGTCCTGAGAAGAATGTATATTCTGTGGATTTGGGGTGGAGAGTTCTGTAGATGTCTATTAGGTTTGCTTGGTCCAGGTCTGAGTTCCAGTCCTGGATATCCGTGCTGATTTTCTGTATCATTGATCTGTCTAATATTAACAGTTAAAGTCTCCCACTATTATTGTGTGGGAGTCTAAATCTCTTTGTAAGTCATTAAGAACTTGTTTTATGTATCTGGGTGCTCCAGTATTGGGTGCATATATATTTAGGATCGTTAGCTCTTCTTGTTGCATTGATCCTTTTACCATTATGTAATGCCCTTCTTTGTCTCTTTTGATCTTTGTTGGTTTAAAGTCTATTTTATCAGAGATGAGAATTGCAACTCCTGCTTTTTTTTTGCTCTCCATTTGGTTGGTAAATCTTCCTCCATCCCTTTATTTTGGGCCTTTGTGTACACTTGCATGTGAGATGGGTTTCCTGGATACAACACAGTGATGGGTTTTGGCTTTTTATCCAATTTGCCAGTCTGTGTCTTTTGATTGGAGTGTTTAGCCCATTTACATTTAGGGTTAATATTGTTATGTGTGAATTTGATCCTGCCATTTTGATGCTAGCTGGCTGTTTTGCCCATTAGTTGATGCAGTTTCTTCATTGTGTCGATGCTCTTTACCATTTGGTATGTTTTTGGAGTGTCTGGTACTCGTTGTTCCTTTCTATGTTTAGTGCTTTTTACAGGAGCTCTTGTAAAGCAGGCCTGGTGGTGATGAAATCTCTGAGTAATTGCTTGTTCGCAAAGGATTTTATTTCTCCTTTGCTTATGAAGCTTAGTTTGACTGGATATGAAATTACGGGTTGAAAGTTCTTTTCTTTAAGGATATTGAATATTGGCCCCCACTCTCTTCTGGCTTGTAGGGTTTCTGCTGAGAGATCTGCTGTGAGTCTGATGGGCTTCCCTTTGTGGGAAACCTGACCTTTCTCTTTGGCTGCCCTTAGCATTTTCTCCTTCATTTGAACCCTGGTGACTCTGAAGATTATGTGCTTTGGGGTTGCTCTTCTTGAGGAATATCTTTGTGGTGTTCTCTGTATTTCCTGGACTTGAATATTGGCCTGCCTTGCTAGGTTGGGAAAGTTCTCCTGGATAATATCCTGAAGAGTGCTTTCCAGCTTGGATTCATTCTCTCCATAACATTCAGGTACACCTATCAAATGTGGATTAGGGCTTTTCAAATAGTCCCATATTTCTTGAAGACTTTGTTCATTCCTTTTTACCCTTTTTTCTCTAATCTTGCCTTCTCATTTTATTTCATTGAGTTGATCTTCGACCTCTGAAATCCTTTCTTCTGCTTGGTCAGTTTGTCTATTGGAACTTGTGTATGCTTCACGAAGTTCTCATGTTGTGTTTTTCAGCTCCATCAATTCACTTATATTCCTCTCTAAGCTGTTTATTCTCATTAGCATTTTGTCAAATCTTTTTTCAAGGTTCTTAGTTTCTTTGCATTGGGTTAGAACACGTACTTTTAGTTCACAGAAGTTTCTTACTACCCACCTTCTGAAGCCTGTTTCTGTCAATTCATCAGACTCATTCTACATCCAGCCTTGTTCCCTTGCTAGTGAGGAGTTGTGATCCCTTGGAGGAGGAGAGGCGTTCTGGTTTTTGGTGTTTTCATCCTTTTTGCACTGGTTTCTTCCCATCTTTGCGGATTTATTTACCTGTGGTCTTTGTAGTCGTTGACTTTCAGATGGGGTCTCTGAGTGGACGTCTAGTTTGTTGATGTTGAAGTTATTTATTTTTGTTTCTTAGTTTTCCTTCTAACAGTCTGGCCCCTCTGCTGTAGGACTGCTGAGGTCCACTCCAGGCCCTGCTTGCCTGGGGATCACCTGCAGCAGCTGCAGAACAGTAAGTGTTGCTGCCAGTTTCTTCTTCTACTATCTTTGTCCCAGGATACCTGCCAGATGTCAGTCTGAGCTCTCCTTTATGAGGTAATTCTTTGGCTATATGGGGGTCAGGGAGCTGCTTGAGGAGACAGTCTGTCCTTTATAGGAGCTCAAGTGCTGAGCTGTGAGCTCCATTGTTCCATTTAGAGCTGCTGGGCAGGTACATTTAAGTCTGCTGAAGCAGAACTCATAAATGCCTTTTTTTTTTCCCCCAGGTGATCTGTCCCGGGGAGGTAGGGCTTTATTTATAAGTTTCTGTCATGCTGCCAGCTTTTTTCAGGGCTTCCTTGCCCAGCGAGGAGGCAACCTAGCCACAGTCTGCCTGCAGAGGCTTTGCTGAGCTGCAGTGGGCTCCGCTCAGCTGCCATGTGAAGTTCCCTGCAGTCCTGTTTATAGGGGTATAGTTAAAACTGCCTCGGCAATGGTGGCCTGCCTCTGTGATGGAGGACTCTCTCTTTAATGACGGGCTGCCTCAGTAATGGCAGACTACCTCCATAGTGGTGGACTGTCTCGATAATGGCAGACACCCCTCCCCCACAGAGCTGGACCGTCCTGGGTTCAACTGTGCTTGCTGTGAAACTCTCAATCCAGAGTGTTTCAGATTGCTGTTTTTGGTGGGGGTGGGACTGGCCGAACCTGATCACCTGGCTCCCTGACTCACACCTCTTTTTTTTTTTCAGTTGAATGGGCAAATTTTTTTTTTCAGTTGAATGGGCAACTCTGTCTCCCAGGCATCCCAGTCACCATTTGAAACAGCACCTGGATTTGTGTGATTTCTTGTGCATAGACCTGCTGCGCCAGCTGAAACAACCACTGGAGACTTGTGGTACTTTTTTGCCAGGGAATCTCCTGGCCTGGCTCCCTGTTTCAGTCCCTTTTGTTTCTCCAGTTGAATAGGCAACTCTGTCTCCCATGTATTCCAGTTGCCAGTTGAGAATGTGCCCAGATTTGTGTGAGATTTTGTGCAGAGACCCGCTGAGCCTGCTGAAACAGCCACACTGGGGGTTCGTGGTGGTTTTTCGCCCGGGAATCTCCTGGCCTGGTTCCCTGTTTCAGTCCCCTTTTTTATCAGTTGAATGGGCAATTCTGTCTCCCAGGTGTTCCAGTCACCTGTTGAAAAGGTGCCAGGATCTGTGTGATTTCCCGTGCGGTGACCCACTGTGCCAGCTGAAACAGCCACACAGAGATTTGTGGTGCTTTTTTGCCTGGGAATCTCTGGGCCTGGCTCCCTGTTTCAGTCCTCTTTTTATCAGTTGAATGGGTGACTCTGTCTCCCAGGAGCTCCAATCGCTAGCTAAAATGGTGCCCAGACCCATGTATTTTGTGCGAAGACCTGCCGCGCTGGCCAAAACAGCCGTGCTGGCGACACGTGGGGCTCCTCCACTTGGGAATCTCCTGGTCTGTGGGCAATAAAAATCTGTCTGGAAATGCTGCGTCCACTCACCCTCCATGCTCTCACTGGGAGCTGCAATCCTGAGCTGCTTCTAATTGGCCATCTTGGGTCCCCCTCCAAGATTGATTTTTATATTTTTTAATTGACTATTTATGATGACTACTTTAACAGTAACTAAAAAGTGATGCATTCAGTGGTATATGTATTCTGAACCTTCCTAGGTTAAATTATCTGAATTGTAGCTGCCATGTCTATAGAATGGGGATAATAATTGCACATCCCTCAGCGAGTAGTTGATGAGGATGAAATCAGATCATTGATGTAAAGGATTGACCATAGTGCCTGGTACATGGAAAGTATGTCCCATAAGTATTTGCTGTTACTGTTTGATTCATAATCAAAGGAAATAAAAGCAAACATTACCTATACTGACTCCCTTGACTCAAAGTAACCAAACTGTGTATTAAGAATGTGTGCATACAACATACATAATGAGTTGTTTTACTAGCTCTCACAGGGCTCCAGTCTGCTCTCATTCCATAGCAGTGAGATTGACTACCTTTCAAATATGTCAAGCCCTTGGATTTAAAATCCTTGTAGGCAGTACAAACTAGTTAGCTTCATTTTATATTATACATCTGTGAAGTTAACACCTCTTGACTTCAACATTCAAATTTATGTGGAAATCATGCAAATGATACATCCCTATATCAACTAGAGCCTTTGTCTTTGTCTGAGGTCTCCACTGCCTTGCACTCCAAACTCTGTGTTTCCAGCTCCTTCCACTCACTCCTCTGAGAGACAGCTCAGGGCATCCCAGACTGTCCTCCCCACCATGCCGAGTTCTCCTCCTCAGGCCCACCTTCAGGGTGGGGCCACTGGAATCAGTTAACTCAGCAGACATATAGCATGATGTCAGATCCATCTTTTGCTGTTCTCTTAGCATGTAGCTAAGGCTTCAGAAGTGGAGAACGAAATTTCAGCTGCCAAGTATCCCACATTCCAAAGCAAGGGGTTAGACCTTTGCTGTCGAGTATTGTAGCTACCAGGTACCATGTGACTATTGAGCACTGAAATACAGCTGGTCCAAACTGAGATTCACTGCATGTATAAAATGCACTCTGGATTTTGAAGATGCCATATGTAAAAAAATATAAAGTATTCACTGATAAATGTTTTTATTGATTACACACCAAAATGACTTCTTAGATACACTGAGCTAAAGAGAATTATAAAATTAATTTTATCCTTTTATTCTTTGGATGTGATTACTAGAAAATATGAAGTTACATATGAAGCTCACTGGGTTAGACCGTTTGTGCAGTATTTGCCAAATGTGAGGGGCCTGGCAATTCTGGATTTTCTGGGGGTGAATTGCCCAGGATTCCTGTAAGTCTGGTGAGCCAGATGGACCTCCTGTTGAAAAAGAAGAGTTAGATGGGGGCCACTTGAGAGGGCGTTTACATGAGCCCATTGTCTGGGGTGGGGTGAGCTGTCTCCTTTGTACATGGTAGATTCCCGGAAACTGCTTACTGTGGAGGGTCTGAAGTGGACAGCAGGTGGAGGCATTATCCATGGACTTCAGGAGAGAGACCCCCCACAATCCTCCAGGGATGGTAAAAAATCCCAAACAAACCCACCACATTGCCCATAGAAGAAAGGCTCAGGATTTAGGAACCACTGTGTCCAAACAGCACCAATGACAAGTCACAACTCTACCCTCCCTGCCTCTAACCTGCACCCCCTGCCCCCACCTTCATGCTGGAGGGCAAGGTGCCCTCAGTGGCTGTAAGAGGAAGTGAAGAGCAAGGAGGGATGTGCAGAAGCCCCTGGCAACCCCTCTCCCCTCGGCAGACTGGAAGGAAACATTAAACTAGTGGAATTTAGAGCTTTAAAACTCTGACCAAAAGGCTATGCACTTATTACCCTATATTCTCTTCTCAACTAGCAGCCAGATTGAGCCTCTTACTATGTGGGTCAAATCAGGTTCCTCCTCTGCTTGGAACCCCCAGTGGCTTCTTTGCCACACAGAGTAAAAGCCACAGTCCTACGATGGCCGGGCTCCTTGTGAACTGGACCTGCAGACCCTCTCTGCTGCATCTTCTACTACTGCCCCCTCCACCTCACTCCTGCCACCCAGGTTCCCTGGTGTCCTGCCACATGCCATCCCAGGACATTGCACCTGCTCTTCCTCCTGCCCAAAATGCCTTGGCCCGAAGTGTCTGTGCCTCTGCCTTCCTCTCTTCCTAGAGTCTTGACCCAAACACCACTTTCTCAACCTGACAAAACTATAAACCTGCTCTTGCCAGCTGCCTCCTCCGTACTTAACATGCTTTGCACTGTATTGCTTACTGCCTGTGTATTCCACTAGAATGTGAGCTCTGTGAGGGCAAGAAGGTTGTTTTTCTTCTGTTGTAGTTTGCTTCTTATTTTGTTCATTGGTATGTTGCTGCAACCTGAGACATATTAGGTATTCAATAATATTTGTGAAATGGATGAATGATAGTGACAAAACAGCTATGAAATTTGCCAGAGATTTTCTCCCTGGGCAGGGAAGATGGGCTGAACACAGGTTGATGAAGAGAGATGCTGTGAGAAAGAATAGGGTTGTTTTATGCTTATACCCACAAGGTTATCCCCATGGGGTCGAAAGCATTGTGGAGGGTGAGCCTCAGCTCCCAGGGCTAAGAACTAGTCCTCCTGTAAAGCAAAGAGCAGGCTACGACCCACATGGGGAAGAGTGCTTTGGGGAGTGATGTTGGGGCTGGATTTTGAAGATGCAAGTAGAAGCCCATCAGGCAGAAAAAGGGGAGTGCACATTTTAGACAAGGTTGCATGCCCAGATTTGAGGTATGCTAAAATGCGGGTGAGGTCTAGGGTGTATGTGTGAGAGGCCATGGGCAGGGGGAGGAGAGGACATGAGAGTCTGATGGAAGAGGTGCTTGAGTTTTACTGCTTTGGGTTCAGGGTCATTTCTGAGACCAGAGAGCTGGTGAGGGCAGGAAAATGGTGGTATCCTGGCTATAGCAGATGGAAGGGCAGGTTCACTGGTGCTGCTACTGTCCCAGGACCAACCCTTGGTCATCAGAATGTTTAGAGAGAATAAAAATGATATTTCCAGGCAACTGGGACAGAGTGAGAGTGCCGGCCTGGGCGTAGGTTGATAACAGCTCACAGCTGCATCCCTTTCAGGGAATTGCCCTTGGCCATAAGGAACTGCATTGCCCAGGGGGTCACTGAAACTTGGAAAGAAATGGTTGTCAGAGGAGGGAGTGACGGGCTAAGAAGGCAATCTGAGAGTTTCCACTGGAGTTGGCAACACAGAGGCCATTGGTGACTTTGGCAGGAGGAGCCTATGAGGAAGGGTGACGTCTGACTTGCAGAGGGATGGAGGCCATGTGGGAGGTAATGAGGAGGAGCTGAAGCTGGGTCTTGAAGGAAGGGTGGGAAGGTGGGGTACAGGAAGACCTGCCAGGCAGAAGGGATAATGAAGGAACCCAGGCTAAAATCATCCAGTTTGACTTCAGAGTGCGGGGGAAGATGGGCGGGATGGCTGGAAAGGTAGATGGTGTCCAGGCATGTCTGCCTTAAATGGTAAGCTCTGGAGTTACTGTAGAATCCACCTGTCTTCACAGAAGTTTGAGCTCCACTGGGCTCAGGATACTGCCCTCTAGTGGCCACTGGGCATTTTGTCCCTAGAGTGTGAATTTAACACAGGTAATTTGATCATGGTCTCTTGGGCTTGGTGTTTACGAATGCAGACATAATGGGTTTCCTGAGGGGAGCCTCGTTAGTTTAATTCCTTGATCAGTTTTCTTTTTTCTTTTCTTTTTTTTGAGACGGAATTTCGCTCTTGTTACCCAGGCTGGAGTGCGATGGCGCGATCTCGGCTCACCACAACCTCCGCATCCTGTGTTCAGGCAATTCTCCTGCCTCAGCCTCCTGAGTAGCTGGGATTACAGGCATGTGCCACCATGCCCAGCTAATTTTTTGTATTTTTAGCAGAGATGGGGTTTTACCATGTTGACCAGGATGGTCTCAATCTCTTGACCTCGTGATCCACCTGCCTCGGCCTCCCAAAGTGCTGGGATTACAGGCGTGGGGCACCGCGCCCGGCCCCCTTGATCAGTTTTCTATCCAGTCCAGTAAACTTACTTTTAATGCCAATTTTACTAAAATTATTTCAGAGAATTTAATTCTGCTTTGTGTAAATTATACAGGGAGGATTGAATACATCTATCAAACTGTATCCATTATAACTTCTGCCATTTTTGTGTGGCCATTGTTTCTTTCCAATCCAATTTACCTGGACAAATATTTGCAGATCTAAATTTTATTAAGCCAATTTGATCTATATCTATCTATATATCTTTTAGCTCAAACAAACTGTACAGTGTGGAATTTTAATCATTGTCAGTTCTGTTTCATAGAGATTATACCTTCTAATAAACTTCATTATGACTAGGATAAAAAATTGATAGTTTATATTTATTTTCTTCACTAATTTATTTCAAAATGATGACTAGGCTCCCTGAGATGGTTTGGGTTTGCTCTTTTGTCCAGAGTTGGATGATTGAATTCTAAGTCAGATTCTCCTGTCTGACTCTGATTACTTTGTGTGCTGTGTATAAGTTGCCTCCTCTGTTGGCTGAACATGGGGCTGGGATATCCTCAGGGCACAAATGGTGCAGCAGAGTGTCCTGCCTGGGTTTCCCACTATTAGTCACTATGCTTACACTCACAGCTATTTTCTTATTGCATTCGCCTTTCTTGTCCTATTTTATAAAGGCTGAAACTGCACCTTGGAGAAGTTAAGGAGCATAATTGGGACTTGAACCTAGGCTTATCTGCACTTAAAGTCCATAGTTTAAACACTGGGCTGCACCATGGTTCACTGTATTTGTGTGTCCAGACAGCCACTCACTGCCTGATGCTATGCAGGATTGGGAAGGGTTGGTTGTGGGTCACAGAACATCTGGGCCAGACCTTCCCTGTCATTACACACACACAAACACACACACACACAGAACAAATGTGGACACACAAAGGCCCAGGGGAGAGAAGGGATAAGTCCAGGGTCAAATAGATATTGGGTGGTACAGCTGGCTAGACCCATGTATCCAGTCCCCATGCCAGTCCCTAGTGATAGTTACCACCTGGCTTAGTTCAGCTTCCCATATAAATATCTGCGAATCTTCTCCAGCTCATTGGGTGGCCAATTTGATGGGAAAACTGAGCAATGTGAGCCACCTGAGACTGGGGACTCCTGGGTCTCACCCTCCTTTATTTCAGAGGAGTCGGGAGAACAAGCATCAGTGATGAGGACTGTGGAATCACTGGCTGGAAGTAACATGCCTGCCAGTGGTCACATGCTCATCTAGGGCTCTTGTGGCTCTCAGCAGGGTCTGATTCTCTGGTTAGAAGGAGCCAAAAGAATCCTCCAGATCTCATGCCCCTGTTTGTAAGATGCTGAGCGGGGAGCAGAGGAGAAGGCCACCCCCTCAGTTTGTGGGCTTGGGAATGAGCCTGTGTTGTCTTTATTGTGAATAATGCATACAGGTAACTTTGGTCCTGAAATGACCACAAAAAAGCCTTTTCTTTTTTGTTGTTATATTTACATTTTCTGATTATATAAGGGAAGCTGGTTTATTGTCATGCAGTTTTCTTTTAAAGGGGTTATTTCATAACAACCTTTATAATTAGAATCATAGTAATACGAGAATCACAAAGAGATCTTGTTTTTTCTTTTCTTTCTCAAAAACTCACATTCACATGAAGAAAGGAAGTGTGGGGCTCAGGGCACAAGAAAACAAATGCAGCTTGACCTCATTAGAAGGAGAGAGCTGGCCGACTAGTGACAGGCTGCGGTCACTTTTCTCCGTGTGGGATTCTGGGGCATCTGTGCTGGCAGCACTGACCCTTGACCCCACTGCCCCCACGACCCCCGCATGGTGACAAATGATCACTGTTATATAGGCAGTGGAAGAGGACTTTCAAAATTCCACATCTCAGTTATTTCCCACAAATGCTAAGAAAGGAAGCCCTTTATTTATTTAACTTTATTTATTTATTTATGTTTTTTTGAGACAGAGCCTCACTCTGTCACCCCGGCTGGAGTGCAGTGGCTCAATCTTGGCTCACGGCAACCTCCGCCTCCCGGGTTCAAGTGATTCTTCTGCCTTAGTCTCCCAGTGACTGGGACTACAGGTGCCTACCATTACACCCAGCTAATTTTGTATTTTCAGTAGAGATGGAGTTTCACCATGTTGGCCAGGCTGGTCTTGAACTCCTGACCTTATGAGAGGGGGATTGTGGCCAGTTACTGGGAAAACGTATAGGGTCAGCCAGAATGCCGTTGTCTCTGCTGCCCTCTCTCTCTCAACTCCCAGGGGTTTAAGCCAGGGGCCCATATTGCTGGGTTAATCATAAGCTGCTGACTTTGCTCTTTGAAGCTGGAGATACTCCTTTGGTTTTTAAGATTCTACCCAATATGAGGCCCACAGCCAAGGATCCAGTGTTGATAGAGTGTTTTCAGCAGGTCGGGCAAAGGCAAGCCCAATCCCTTTGCCGGTCTATGTTTTTTGTTGCCTGTTCAGCCCCTTTCTTGTCTTAGCATCTCAGGTGGCCAGCACCTCAGGAGTGTCCCTGGGAGGGCGGGGCTTGTACGATACCCACCAGCGTTCTGGCAGCCTTTGCCATCCAGCCTCCATTAGCAGCAGAGACAGTGGAGAAGGGATGACATTGCTGACCTGTCAGTGAGTCTTCCTTTATCTGATCCATTAGCAACTGACCTATCAGACTTTATAAGATAAAGATTCCAAAACCCACCTGTGACTCCAAAAAGCTTTCAGCAGAAACAGTTGGTCTGTGTCCCTCTTGCAGAGAGCTTTGGGCAGAGAAAGAAGAAATTGCTGTTGCGTCATCCAATAGCATTTTGTAAAAAGACTATTTGTTCTAGGTGCAGTCTCTTTTGCCCGACACCTCTCAGACAGTCAATAATTCCAGTTTGTTTATGATTATCCTTGCTCCCTCCCCCTCCATCTGCCACCGGAATTTGTGCCTCTTGCTGCAGACGCCCCACCGAACATGGGAGCATCTGTCTCTCTAATGACTGGCCATGGCAATCTTGGCTGTTCAATATGGCTAGATGAAGAAAACATTTAATTCCTACTTTATGGTGCACTCCAAAGCCAGATTTGACAACTGTTCCATTGAACACTAGTATTTCACAATATCCTTAGATAACAAAAAGAAACAGTTCTTACTCCCAGAGGAATATATTTACAAGATGGGAAGTTGATAACTAGGCCACTGGAATGACAAATGGTGCTGAAATACACTGTGTATTGACTTTGATGAACGTGCACTGCCTTCTGTGACATAGAATTCTTCCAGTGTCTCATTCTTAGCCTGAAGGGCCTGCAAAACTCTTATTGAGAAGCAAGGGCCTGTGTCCTGTTTCTTGGGGCCTTCTTGGGGTTGAAGGAGTGAGGAGTGAGAGCTCTTAACCTGGAGGCATCTGGGACAGGCATGACTGGCAGGTAGGACTTCTGAGGTGGGGAGAACCCTGAGGGCTGGGGGAGAGGGAGCCGGGTCAGAAGCTTCATGCAGAGGTGGGGTGCACATAGGGTGGTGAAGGATGGGGGAGCCTTGATAAGGGGCAAGTTGAGGGGACAGGGAGCGCAAAGGCATGCAAAGTATTTTCTGCAGTGGAAGTGCACAGTGACCAACTGGGGTTCTGGGCGGGGAGCTGCTCAGTGGGCAGAAGGAGGGATGTGTTCTCAGGGCTGTAGCCTTCTGACCTTGGTCAGCATAGGCCAGTGGTCACATGTGGCAGGCGGAGGGCAGGGGTGTCTCGTGCCTCAGCCCTGCAGTCGTGGAGGGAGAGCTCCCAGGACTAATCACAGGGGTGACCATTATTGAAGCCCACCCTGTGCCGGGCAGTGGGTCCCACCTCTGGGTGTGTTTTAGTAGAAGAATCCCAAAGGCCGATGGCCATGTTAGCAGCCAGGGACAGGGAGGTGGCTGGGCTCGTCGGGGCCCCTGGAGGCGGGCTTCTTATGCCCGCTCTAGGGACTTGTTTTCCCTGACACTCCTCTCTCTCATGGGGCCTGACCCAAGCCTGTGATTCAGAGGCATGGCTGCCCTCATCCACAATGATGCTCCTGCTGGTCCCAACCCTCTGATTGTCACTTTCGGGACCTGAGCTGCGATGGGAGGGAGTGAAGCGGGGAGTCCGAACATCTTTGTTTCATAAATGGCAGACGTCCTCAGAGGCCGGGCAGTGAGGAAATGGGCACAGAAAGTGTGCGGTGATTCTCCAAAAAGTGCCTTCCACCAACACTGTGCTTTAATTCACCACTGCTTTGGGCTTTTTAGAATAATTACTTCGTGGAGCAAGCACTTGCCCTGGATTTCGTAGATAATTAGTAGGTCAGGTTACCTACCAGAAAAATGATTTCTTAGGGTCCCTCTGGGTCCTGCACCTTCCAGTACTGTCCTCTCCTGGTGCCACTTTGTGAAAAGGTCACCTAACTCCAACTTGCTTTTCTGGCTCAAAATATGATTTTATCCATCCGCATCTCCAGCCCACCCCTCCCTTTAGTCTTTAGTCAGCTCACACCATGGCGGGGTGAATTCCTACGGATCTGGATTGGGAGCCCCCTGGGGAGAAGAGGATTCTGTGGCCTGTTCCCCTCTGCAGAACACATTTAACTTAAGAAGGAAGTGGATTAAAACAATTTTGTGATGAGATTTTCACAATGTCACTTCAGCTGTTGTAATACCTGGCTTAAGCATTTCTGCCCTAAACCCTGCTCGAGTCATTTCTAAGGCTCAGCGTGATTTAGTGATGGCGCGGTGCTTTTATTTCTGACACCTCCACCCTGCAGCAGGACTGAGAAGACTGGCAGTGATTGCGGGAGGGAAGAGCTTGACTGCCACATACATGCTACAAGGCTGGTTCCAGCTCTGTCCCCTCAGCAGTGAAACAGGCCAGTCATCCCTGCCTTATCCCTTCCATAGGAGATAAGGGTGTGGGAGGCTTTGGAAAGGGCAAAATGTGAACCTGTTATTAGGTGTCAGTATCATGTGTCTGGGCCTTGGTTCTTGCTTTCAACTCGTGGTTGTTATTTCACTTAACAGGTGGACACTTGAACAGGTGTGCACTGCCCAAAGGGGTTCTGCTGAGGCGGTAAATGGCTGAAATCCGGTCTTCACTGCAGTACCAACTGTGTGCCCTTAGGGGTTTCTGATTCATACAAAGTAATAGGCTGGTCGGTGGCACTGGCTAGGAACCCTCAGGCTGTTCTCAGAGTGAAGCATGGTCACTCAAACATCCATGCTTTCCTAATCTCTCCAAGAAAGTGTACCATGGCTTACCTCCATCCACTTTGGCTTCTCATTTGCCACCTCCCTAAACCATACCCCTGTCCCTGGTTCCCAGTGCCACTTCTCTGATGTTCATTCATCACTGCATTCCGTAAGGGATTCAGAACCCAGTCAGTGGCCTCTATCTTTGAGCACTAACTGGTCAAGATCAGCTCTTCTAACCTATTATCCACCCACAACCAACCCACTCCCAGAGAGATTCCTCTGCCTCTGACCTGCATGTTCTCCTGCCCGAGGCACCAATTGTCCTATCCTTGAGAGGTTGGGTCTGTGTTCATAGTTTCATGCATCTACTCTTTACCCAAAGCCCCTAGCTTTGCATCTCTAGCCCTGACTATTGCAAGAGAGCTGCCCTTGGAACTCTCTGGCTCGTATTCTCAACTCTGTCTCTCTCTCTCTCTCTCTCTCTGCCTTCTCTTGCCTTCCAAGTGCTTGACTAGGCAGGGCCTGGGGCTGCTGCCTCCACCTTAGGAAGGCCTGACTGGGTCAAGTCACAATGTGAAGTGTGCCTGAAATTCAGGAGAAACACTTTAGGGGTGACGCTGCTGACTCCAGCCAAGAGCAAAAGACCTCCCAAGCTAGCCAGGCTACCCGCTACCCAGCTCCCTGGGCAGCTTGTGGGGAGGGGTTGCAAATCGCCAGTTAGCAATTCAGGAACTCTTTTTTGTCTTATTTTTGTGTGTGTGTGAGATGGAGTCTTGTTCTGTCTCCCAGGCTGGAGTATAGTGGCACCATCTCAGCTCACTGCAACCTCTACCTCCTGGGTTCATGGAATTCTCCTGCCTCAGCCTCCAGAGTAGCTGGGAGAGTTACAGGCATGCACCACCACACCTGGCTAATTTTTTAATATTTTCAGTAGAGACAGGGTTTTACCATATTAGCCAGGCTAGTCTCGAACTCCTGACCTCAAGTGATCCACCTGCCTTGGCCTCCCAAAGTGTGGGATTTCAGGCATGAGCCACCGGGCCTGGCCTCTCTTTTGTCTCCTATGCTTATATTCCTCCCAGCGACTTCACAAGGGCAGGGAGCAGTTGGTTGAGGACAGGATTTGGGTTTTTAAAACTGAGTGTCTCAGCCATTTAATTGCCTTGGGACTCACCACCCTTCACCCACTGGATCAATCTGTCTAAAACCATCCGCCAGAGCCAGTCCAACACCAGCCCCACTCCCAGCTGCCCTCAAGACATAGCTGAAGTCAGAAGCTAGGGAGCAGAGGGAGGAGACGACCAAGGACACAGAAGTTTCCCAGCAGCTTCTTAGGTGCTAATAAAATAAAAAGAAAATTGACCCAGATTCATTCTCTAATCGCTGATCTTATTAGAGCCTGATTACGTAATCTAGCTTGGTTTACATAGTCTGTTAACCTGTTTTTTTTTAATTGGCAATAAAAGATTTTGGCAGCCTCATGTTGGATTCGTACGTCTGGCTGGGGTGGGTGGGCTGAGCCAATATATTGTGAGCATGAATCTGGGAGAACCCGAGGTCTCTGTACAATAAGAGGGTGCTACTAACAGTTCTTGGTTTGGGATATGGGATTTGCCATCGGGATTGATTAGCATTTCAATGAAAGGTCGCTGAATTACCGGGTGCCACAGCTCTGAGAGAATCATTGGATTTGGGTTCTCCGGGGTAGTACTTCAGCTCCCATGGGCCTGCCAAAACTAGCTAAAGTTAGGAAGGAAAACTTAAATTTTTAAATTAAGAATAATTTGTGTGGGAAATTTAGTGCATTGATCTGCCCTGGTGCCCTAGGGTTCTCAGCCCTGCCTTCACTGTGCCCACTGCTGCAGAGGGCAGGAGGCCCCAGGCCTCAAAGTAGGTCTGTAGGACAAAGTCCACCTTTGAGCAGTATAAACAGGCAGGGGTAGCATGACACAGACCAGCCATGGCCTCTAGGCTGAGTGCTCTATGGCCAAAGAGAAGCTTCTCATGTCCCCTCACAGTACCCCTGGTGGCCAGCAGGAGTCAGTCACTGGGGGCATTTCCTCTAAGCCCTTCAGGATTCTGGGGCACTTAGCAAGCACATTTAGGTATGCTTGCTTTCACCCTCTGGATGATATCCTGGATGAGTATTCTCTCATCTGCTGGGTATTCTCAGAGCTAAACCAGGCAGTCAGCAGTGGGCAATGATTGGCCACTGTTATTTTCAATGGTGCGATTTGCTGTTTTAGGCAAAAACATTTAGACAATTAGGATAGACCTAAATGTCTATCCAGTTTCTCTTTGCTTTCTTGGTAAAAATGGAATAGTTTTTTGTATACTGGCAATGTCTTTTTTGCAATAAAAATTTTCTGTCTTCTCTGGTTCTTGTTCATTTAGCTTGGAATTGGTGTTTCATTTGGTCATTGTGAGCAGTTTGTCTGGCTTTCTGAGCCAGAAATTATTTTTTCTGTCTGGGAAAAAAATTATTTTTTCTGTCCAGAGTGAGTCCCTTAACTCTAGAAACCTTTCTGCTCACTATTTCTGGAAAGTATTTTTTTCCAGATTCAGAAGACAAACTGATTTTTATGATTCAGATATAAAGTACATTTTTTTTTTTTTGCTTTGTAAGTTTTCAGTTTTCCTTTCTAAGAAATATACAAATAGCTGTCTGCTTATGCCTAAGGACAGACCCACATAGTTTCCTGAACTTTTGTTTATAATCTCCACTATGCTAAAAAAGAGAGAGAAAGAGAATCACACACATACTTAAGTGTGCTTGCTAACTGATGTGCTCTTCAGAATAATATATTGTATGCTTTTGAATCTGTGATTTGCAGATCTCAAATCCTTTGGAACACGGTGACAAGACAGCCTCTAGGACAAAGCCTCATTGTGACTATTTCAAGGATAATGGGGCTGTCTCAACTGAGTAGAGTCCTTAATATTAATTTTCTTTGCTTTATTTTTTAAGGCGTTAGGAAACTTGTTTTGCCCAATGTGTTAGCATTCATTTCTAGGCTTTGAAAACTAATCTTTCTTAGAAAGGAGAGTTTTAAATTTGAAATATGAGGCCTGTATCATGATGCCTTGAAATCATTAACTGTCCCTTCAATATTAATTGCAGGTATATCCATCACGGGAAACTTGTTTGTCATTAACGTGAGGGGGATGCAAAAGCAAAAGCTCCTGGAACCCCTGCCGGGGTAATGCTGTCACTCAAAACTTTGTTCTGGAATCGATCTGACCTCAGAAATGGGCTGTACCTATTGACAAAATGACAGTTCGTAGTTTTAACAAAGCTGATGAGCGGCAGTTTTAGCAAATGGAGTGGAAGTTGGTTTGTGGATGAATCTGCCAGACAACTCTGTCCCTGAGCAAAGTTTTTATGAATGAGTCTGATGAGGCTAAGAGGTCAAAGGGCAGGGCAACCTGGAATCCCTGTTTAACTCCACATTTCTGCCAAGGAGCTAGTTTATTTGCAATTCAGCCCACCTGCCACAGGCTTGGCCCGCTTGAGGAAGGCAACATTTGTTTCTATTTGGGTCTCTGGCTAACAGAACATTAATCTATGTATACACCATGTGTGGATTCTTAAATTTTACACAGCCCTCTCCTCCCACCAGCAGCTTCTGTGGCTGACTTCTTATGTGCTTACTGAATTATGTGCTATTGATTCCTTGCTAGAGCTGGTGGCTTTTCACCTTTTCACTTTTTGCCCTTATTCAGCTGTTTTGCTTGTTAAATTCTAATCTGGGTCTAAAACATTTTCCAATAAAGGCAAAGCTTGAGGATCATCCAGTTGGAAAGGAAGCTAGGTCTGTAGAAGGCCCTCGGCATGTTTCTGCTGAAAAGGCTTTGCCTGCTCTGAGAAGCAAGTACCCTCACTCTGGAAACCTTTCTGCTCATGGCAGGATGGGCTAGCAGTAGGTGTCTCTTTTTAAAATTCGGTTTTTGTTTCTAAAGTAAGCATCCTTGGTTTCTTACAGGATGTCATCTTCCTGGTACAGATGGGAAGAAGGCCAGATCTGGCTCCTCATTACTGAAAACAAACAACCTTGACCCCACTGTTGACAGCGTTTCCTTGCCTCCAACTCCCAGCCTGTCACTTTGATGGGCCAGGTAGCTTTCTATGGCGATGCAGACCAGGTATGGGAATATCCAATTCACTTTACTTTTCAATACATTCAATCCAGAAAACACTTACTGAGTGTTGGCTCTGTAAAATCACCATGGAAACCCAAGTGGAATCTTTAAAATACTCTAAGGAAATTGTTCTGGGTTCCCACGTCCCATTGACACTTCAGTGAGCAAGAAGGGTGCATCTTCGTCCAGTGCATACCTGCTTGCATTCATCCTGGACGGCAGAAAGTGGGAAACAGATGGAGGAAAATGTGTAAAGCTGATGATAGGGCTTTTGTCCTGGGTGGTGTAATATTATGCTTCCAGGGAAGAGGGGTGAGGAGCCAGAGCTTTGATTTCCATTGGAGCAGAGAGATGAGTTTAGTCACAGCTGCCTCTGCTTGATAGTGTCATCGCCCACACACTGTGTACTAGGGCAGAACCTACAAAGGGATGTCGTGGTGCCTAGTGACAGCGTTGTCTGCAGCACCACGCAGCACAGCGGGGGCTGTGGGCTACAGAATAGTGGAGCCTGGATTACATGGGGCACTTACCACACAGCAGGAGCTGGGCTCATCCCTGACACAGGGACTAGAAACCGCAGTATCATGGTCCTGACTGGGCTCTTAGAGGAACCAGTGGATTCCATGAGGCTTGTTTTTAAGAAAGACAGTAGTTTCAACTGTGCTTAGAAAAGCTCCAACTTAGAAAAGAGGAAGACGTGGCTTTGGCATTTAAGATCATTATGATGATTATAAATCTGGGGTTGCAGGTGACTCCCCTCCCTCCTCCCAATCAAACTGGCTTTAAAGCATGAAAGAAATGTGCTGGTTCAATGAATAGAAAAGTCCAGATGTAAGTTCAGGTGAAGACAGATCCAGGAACTGAATGATGTCTCTAAAGACAGTTTGTTTCCTAGATGAGCCTCTGCTGGCTGCCAGCTGCTCCTGGGGCCATGGGCTTCTTCCTCTATGTCTAGCAGGAAGTAGAAACATTTGTATCTCAACTTTCCCAGCACTCCCTGAGATTCACTTTGATTGGACTGGCTTGGGTCACCTGACTACTCCTGAACTAGTTGATGGTGGACAGAAGGAGCTCAAAACTCCAACTTTGGGGTATGGGAACCAAATGGAAATCAGGAACTGTCAAGGCGGGTTAGATTCAGGAAGGCAGGCAGTGAGTATTCATCACAAAAGAGGCATGACTGAGTTTACCCAGAGCTTTGCCTGTTAGTATCTTGTTTACAGATAATTATAATGAAAACAGCTTAGGTTCAGAAATAGCAGCAGCTACCATTTATCTGAGAATTTACCATTAGATCTCAGAGAAGATAATATGTTAATCACTTCATGTGAATTACATTATTTAGTTTTTACACAAATCCCTGAAATTGTTATCTTCCATCATCATCCATCTTTTTGTACAGGTTCGGAAACCCAGGTACAGAAAAATGAATGGATTTGCCTAAAGTCACAAATGCAGCAAATAGTAGAAGCAGCAGCTCAGTCCCCGGTCTGTGACTCCAAATCCATACATTTAAAGGTACTGTACCAGAACCACTATGTTATGCATATTGCAAGGTGAGGATTTTCCAACAACAAAGACTTTGAATCTTTTTATGGTTTTTCGCAAGAAATGCTCTCCAAATTCCTGGGTTCCAGGCCTGTACTTGTGGTTAACACACCCTAACACACACACCTGGGTCTTTGCCTTCCCCTAGTCTCAGCTGCCTCACATATAAAATGAGAGCTTGGACTCTGCAGTCTCTCAGGTCTTTCCCACCTTCAACAACAGCGCAGGGCTCCCTGAGTCTGAGCTGTACTTGGATTTTTTTTCTCCTGAGAGGCAGGAGGAATTTTTTCCCCCTGTTCATTTCTTCCTAAGAGACATGATTCCTTTGACAGGCTCTTGTTTTTCCCTAAATGAAAGAAATATTCAAATATTTCCTTTGCTAATCTCAGAGAATTGAAAAGCTGCAAACGGTCGTGCTTGGGGATGACTCTGTGGTGGGATAGTGGTAAAGAGAGACATCGCCAGGCACCCCGGGGACTTTGATCTCCACTGTGCACTCCTGTCATTCAGGCAGGCTCTCTGCCTGAACACCCCCAGACTGCTGTGCACCTCGTTCCTCCAGGGACACAACAGAGCCCACACGAGCCTCCAATTCACAGGATAAGATGAAAGCGTTAACCCTCTCACACCTCCTCAGCCTCCAGAGGAGGAAACAGTTTAATTTTCAGTAGCTCGTTCTGCCTTTTTATCTGGTTTTGCCATCATGGTGTCCTTTCCACCCTTCGTGTCCTTAGGGTCAGCCCTCTGAGAGCTGAGGGTCTCTCATGGTTGAGACATAACAGGTTCCCACATATGTCAGTGTATTCTTTGTATTATAATATTCTTTGTATTACTAACTTGGTATTGCTGCTGAAAGGATGCCCAGTGAGTTACATCTGAGCTTTCACTTCCTCCAGTTATGTAGGTGTCTCTGTCACCAGTCTTTAAAATAGCTTTTGTTTCCTTATATATCATTTCCCTTTTAATTTGGGGGACACTGACTTCTTCTCTCTGTATACACCTCCCTTGGGGTTGTGAATGGCTGTGTGTAGCCAGCATTGGTGATGCCATCAGGGCTTTGGGAAGCTGCGGTTTGGGGGCATGAGATGACACTTCTGATGGTGGCTGGGTGTGCCCGGCCACACATGGGTCTGCTCAGCAAACTCCACGGGGTGGCCCTGCTAGTTGCTTGGCATCATGTGGCCAACCATCAGGATGATTGACTATGTTTGTATTCACATTAATGAGCTGCTGTGTCACCATGTGGACCTGCAAAAGCTAAGAGGATGCAGGAGTCTGCAGCACTGATGTAGTGACCACATGTACAAAAGCCATATGAGCAAAATGCCACGTTCACATTTCCCTCCTGTGGGGCTCAGCACCAGTTCATGCAGTGTTGGTCCTTCATGATGGAGGGCTATTTGTCCTGGGGAGGTGATGCCTCTAGCGGGTAAAGAGTCATGGAGTCTTTCAAAGATGTGAGAAGCCAATCTGCGTTCTGAAGTGTGGTGCTGAATGTCTTCTTAAGGATAGAAACATCTCCTAAACCATGTCTTCCACTGCCCTTGATCATGAGGGCTGGCAGGGAGAGGCCACACTGACTCCTTGAGACATTCTGTGTTAGCTTTTGAGTGGGTGGCCTGTGGACAAAGGAAGTGCCTGAGGCCACAGCACAGAGCAGGGAATGTGGATACCTGAGTTTTACCATGACAACCTTGGGCCTCAGAGTTCCCACCCTGGGGCAGGGGGAGCATTCTGTGGTCTCTTACGGCTTTTTGGCTCTTGCTGTCTGTTGTGTGAGGTAGTGGATGCTCTCGGTCCTGTCTTGACCACTTTTCTTGCTGATGCTCCCACTCCCTGGCTGCTGTGCGTGGGTGCCGCTCATAGGCTGCAGTTCTCTAGGAATCACCCTCTGCCAAGGGAGTTTTGCCACTTCCACCACCCGTGCATGGGGAGATGGTCTGCAGCCAGTGACTGAATAACGAGAGGGCACAAAAGGCCTGGCCACTTTCCTCAAGGTGGTGCTGGCTTAGGGGCAGTTTGTGCTTCAGAGCATGCCACAGAGTCGGCTGCAGCCAGACTCCATCTGCAACCATGCTCAATAAATCACATAAACCCACATCCCTGCCTTAGGTTCTGCTTCTGGGACTCTGGTTTAAGATACATGGTTGACCAGGATCGTGTCATCAGCATAGGTGTGTCTGGAAACCTATTAGTAGTTGTTAGTGCTGGGAGTGTCTTCCATTCATTCTACTTATGCCAACCCATTCTCTTTTTTGCCTGTTTACCCTTGCTCTTTTTTCCCCTCCTTCGGTGTTTTATATGCTTGCAATACACCCACCTGCCTATCCAGTCATTCATCTGTTCACCCTCTTACCCACCCATCCATCCAGAGGCTGACTTCAAACTCTCCCATAAAATGGAAAGATTAGGGGTCCTTCATGGGGCCACCTAACCCTTCTAGGCTGGCATCCACCAGGGTGGATGCCATTGCTTCCAGCCAAGTAGAACACCCACCCAGAAGTGAGAAATGGCCCTGTGGATCCAGCACTGACACACCTTTAGTCCATTCTCCATTTCATGAGCTTGTTTTTCAGAGGCTTGCCACCTGGCCCTTGCCACTGGCAGATGCAGGAGAGGCAGTGTTTTTCACTTATAAATGGTGTAGAAAAAATCGAGGTGAATTATCTGGCTGCTGCGTGAGTGCTTTATTGATTACAGAGCGCCAATCAAATTAGCTGTCAGAAGGGAATGCAGATGGCACCATGTGGAATGGATTTTCTATATCTCCTAATTGCGTTATTTCAATCAGCAGGTGAACACCGCGTGGCCTGCGATGGGGAGTGGGGGCAGGTTGGCATATGCCGTCTGGGACAGGCTGAGAGTATGGGTTTGAGTGTCACATGTATTTTAATATCAAGATCGAGGCATTAACAAAATGGGTCTGGATTGCTTTATGGATTAGATGTGGGGCAGGGGCAGGCCTTCAGGCATGTGCTTATAGGAGAGAATGCCTCCCCAACTCTTAGAGTGTGATGTGTGAATCCCAGGAATAAGGAGATTGAAACAACTGTCTTCCACCTGTCTAAGGTGGTATTACTTAGCACTTAAGAGCTTATGTTTCGGGCCAGGCGTAGTGGTGCATACCTGTAATCCCAGCACTTTGGGAGGCGAAGGTGTGTAGATTGCTTGAGTGCAGGACTCTTAGACCAGCCTGGGCAACATGGCAAAACCCTGTCTCTACAAAAAATATAAAATTTAGCCAGGCACACCTGTGATCCTTGCTAGTTGCAGGGCTGAGGTGGTGAGATTGCTTGAGCCAGGGAGGTTGAGGCTACAGGGAGCTGTGTTTGTACCATTGCACTCCAGTCTGGGTGATAAAACAAGACCCTATCTCAAAACAAAACAAACAAACAAACAAACAAAAAACCCAACAATTTATGTTTCCATCATGATCTCAGTTCTCCTCCTTACTAGCTGGGTGCTCTTTGGTGGGCTACTTAACCTCTCTGAACCTCGGTTTCCTCATTTGTGCAGCAGGGCTAATAGCTGTACCTTCTCCACAGAAGGAAGGTATTATTGTAGAGATTAAAGGCAATCGTGTATTAAAGGAGACTGTGTATGCAACGTGTTTAGCACAGTGCCTGGCACGTGGTTGGTGCTCAGTAAGCGCGAGCTCTTTCTTTGAAGGCCTAGGCCTTTCTTGCGGACTCTTGGAGATTTAGATGGGCTCCTAGGCTATGCTGTGGGATGGTGGGTTTAATGATGAAGAAGGACCCCCTTGCATGATTTCTTCTCTTCTCAGAAATTCTTCTGTCAGGGTGGGTCAAGTTCAGATATGACTCTCCCCCTGATTGAGTGAGATTATCCCAACACAGATTTTCCCAAAGACCCAGCTGGGCGGAGCCTTGGTTCTCTGCTGGCAGTGGGTCTGGTTTTGTCACTGTTCCTGGCCTGCTACTCCCTACCCAATGGCTCCTGGCAGGTTCACTTCGTTGGCAGCACAAGGCCTGCTCAATCACAAAACCACTTAATGTTAAAAAAGAAAAAAGAAAAGAAAAATCAAAGTCCTCATGGTTTCTTAGGCTCTGTGTGGCAGGCTTTTGGATCATCAGCGGTTTGTGATTATTTGTGGTTCTACCTCTGGGTTAGAGTGTTTCTATGTAATTGAGAGTTGTGTTTAATAGGAATTTGGATTTGGTGCTCAATAAAAATATCACAGGTGCTTTGTAGGCAGCCACGTAGCCATCCTATTGCCTGGTAGCTGTGGGCTCTGAGGGGCACAGCTGCTTCCATGAGGCAGTGGCACAGGCTCAAGGCAACCGATCAGTAAACTCCAGCCCAGTAAGGCCCACAGCAGCAACCTGTGTAGCCCCCAGCCAAGGACCCCTACAAAGTTCTGGATGGAAAGAGTGAGGGTAGGGATGAAGAGGAAGAGTGGGTTAGGTCTGTGGGGCCTCAGCCTTGGCTCTGGTGCCTCACTGAAGTAAAAATCTCCATTTATCAGCTCTGGGCCCAGGGTGGCATCCCTGACTCCTACACTCAATGCTTACAACTCTGGGGTCTTTCTGTCTGTCCATGTTGTGGTCACTTGCTCCTGTCATCGCTCAGCCCCACCTGAAAACTTGAGCCTTTCTTAGGGGAAATGCACTACCTCTCCCAGAGTAAAGGAGATGGCAAGCAAGGGGCAACCATATGACAGCATCAGGACAACTTACCACCTAGAGAGGCCACAGAAGCTCTTTGGGTCAGAGGGAGAGCCACTCTCGTGTCCACCGCCATGGCTGAGCAGAGTGGGGTAGTGTATGCAGAGGAGGGGGTCTGGAGCCTGTTCGACTACACAGCTCATTCATGTGGTCCATCCTTAGGTGCTGCATCACATACATGGCCTTGGCAAGGCGTGTTCAGGTCACAGGAGGAGAGGAAAGAGGCTCAGACCACGTCCTGCTCCACACCCTTCACAAGTAGAAATTCTGGTCTGAGTTATGAAATGCTCGTATAATAACACAGACACAAACAAGCAAACCTCGGTGAGTTCACAGTTCAGAACACTGAGCTCTTCAGAGAGAAAACTCCAAGGAAATTGGATTAGGAAGGCTGTAATCCAGTAAGTCCCTGAGCTCTGGGACTGCATATTATGAAGGACAGAGAGAGTGAGGCTGGGAGGTAGAAGTTCAGTGATTCTTTACGTCTGGCTTGGCGGGAGCCACGGGTGAAGACAGGCTGACTAGGATACTGATGGAATGTTTCCACTCAATGAACCAGAGACAGGTCTGGCACGTCCCAAGAGCTACCTGGTAACCCCGAACCCAGAGAAACAGGCACTGCTGAGGAGGCCTCAAGGGTGTCCTCAGCTCCTCCTTCCTGCACACAGTGAGATCCGCATGTTCACTGCTGGGTATATACCCAAAAGAAAGGAAATCAGTCAATCAAAGAGATATCTGCACTCCTGTGTTTGTTGCAGCACTGTTCACAACAGCCAAGATTTGAAAACAGCTTGTGTCCATCAACAGATGAATGAAGAAAATGTGGCACATATACACAATGGAGGACTATTCAGCCATAAAAATGAATGAGATCCTGCATTTGCAACAACATGGATGAAACTGGAGATCAATATGTTAAGTGAAATAAGCCAGGCACAGAAAGACAAATGTTGCATGTTCTCACTTATTTGTGATTTGTGGGATCTAAAAATCGAAACAATTGAACTCATGGACATAGAGAGTAGAAGGATGGTCACCAGAGGCTGGGAAGGGTAGTGGGCGGGTTGGGGGAGGTGGGGGATGGTTAACGCATACAAAAAATGTACCCATTTATTTTTCTAACTATATACCATAGTTAGAATGAATAAAACCTACTATGTGATAGCATAATAGGGTGACTATGGTCAATAATAACTTTTAAAATAATTTAAAGAACATAATTGGATTATTAGTAACTCAAAGGATAAATGCTTGAGGGGCTGGATACCGCATTCTCCATGATGTGCATATTTCACATTGCATGCCCATATTAAAACATCTCATGTACCCCATAAATATGTATACCTACTACATACCCACAGACATTTTTGTAAAACGATTTCCCTGTTCTCTTTGGGCACCTCTCCAGTGTTAGGATGTACACACCTCCCACAGCCAGCAGCATCTCACATCGTTGGACCCATGACTGATGCTGACAAGGCTGCAGTTCATCTGCAAACCTGTCTCCTGCTGCTCCTGGGGAGCCAAGCAGCAGGTTGGACACCAGCAGGCTGGAATGCAGTTGAGGGGCTGCTCAGCAGGGCCCCAGGCACCAGTGCCTTTGGCTTTGCATCCTCAGCTTGTCTCGTGTCTGCTCCCCAACTTCTGTCTTCACTGCACACCCTTGGTTCACAGACCCCTGGTGTCTCTCATCTGTACTGTGAGGCTGCCACCTGCTCTTTTTTTTTTTTTTGAGATGGAGTTTTGCTGTTGTTACCCAGACTGGAGTGCAATGGCACGATCTCGGCTCACTGCAACCTCTGTCTCCTGGGTTCAAGCAATTCTCCTGCCTCGGCCTCCCAAGTAGCTGGGACTACAGGCACGTGCCACCATGCCCAGCTAATTTTTGTATTTTTAGTAGAGACGGGGTTTCACCGTGTTGACCAGGATGGTCTCTATCTCTTGACCTCGTGATCCACCCGCCCACCTGCTCCTTTTGAATCCAAGTTGGTGGCAAAAAGGGTCACAAGTCACAAATGATGGACCACTTAAGCACTGGTGTTTCAAAATAATTTTCTTTTCTCCAGGTTAGTAGAATCAAGGCTGTGGCTTTAAATCTCAAGCTCCTTCTGTTGTTGTTGTGAGATGGAGTCTTGCTCTGTTGCCAGGCTGGAGTACAGTGGCAGGATCTCAGCTCACTGCAACCTCTACCTTCTGGGTTCAAGAGATTCCCTTGCCTCAGGCTCCCAAGTAGCTAGGACTACAGGCGCACACCACCAAGCCTGGCTAATTTTTTGTAGTTTAGTAGAGATGTGGTTTCACCATGTTGGCCAGGATGCTCTCGATCTCCTGACCTTGTGATCTGCCCGCCTTGGCCTCCCAAAGTGCTGGGATTACAGACGTGAGCCACTGCACCTGGCCTCTGCTGTTGTTTTAATGGAAGACAAGAGGTTCCATCCCAGGAAGAGTTAAGGGAATTGTGGCCCCTCTTGCCTCCTTCAGAGTCTGTGGTTCAGAAGTACCCACAGGAGTGGGTTGTGCATAAAGTAATTAATGCCAGACTTAAAGTAATAACTGGTATCCTGGACTTGAAAACAACCTCTAAGACGTCTTGCCATCAGTTCTGCCTCTTCTAGCCCCTCCTCTGCACTGTGGACAGAAAGGTGTTTCTGGAATACATGTCCTCCTTGGTTTCCTTTTACCGAAAGCCAAGGCCTACACTCCTTGGAAGAGGCCTCAGCACGGTCTGCAAGGCTCTGGTGCACAGTTGGTGCCTGGTCCTCTCCATCCTCCAGGCGCTGTGCAAGTCCTACTCTTTGTCACCTGATAGCATCCAGGCCAGTGATGGTCAAGTGTGGGTAGCAAACCTTTCTACCCACTGTTGTCTTTCTCTGCATTTCAGCATCAGACTGGAGACTTGTCTTATTGAGTCAGAAAATGTGGAGTGGAGAAGTGAATCCTAGCTTTCATGACTCTACCATGACGCAGCTTTGTTTTCTCTCTCCTTCTTTTGGGAGAGCTGAAGCACTAGGGCAGGTTTTCAGGAACATATTTATCTTATGCTTAGGACCATAAAAATGGAGAGGTCGTAACAATAGAATCCACATTGCTATAGAGATGTGAGGTCCCTCTTCGGCTCACAGAGGCCCCACATTGCTCCTGAGAAAATAGACCCATGCTAGCAGGTTGGTAAATATGTTTTTCTATTTCTATAGTTGCAAAGAAATCCTCAGACCTTTGTTAATAGACTATGACTCAGAAGTAGGAAGGCAGCAGCAGTGATTAAAAATGACAAAGGTTGTTTGGGGACGGGCAAGTGTTTTGGTGAAGGAAATGACAAAGAAAAAAAGCCATCATGAAGAGTGAGCTGTGACCTGTTTTTTCTAAACTCACGTTGGTTGTGGGATGGGTTAGGCATGAGCAATGCCGTGAGGCCTGTCAGGAAGTGGAAGAGCATGAGGGGCACTTTGTGATAAGAAGCCTTCTTGGACAGTACCACAGGCCCCCCTGTTCTTTGAGTTCCAGCATTGCATAGCCCCCTCTTCATTCTCACTGGTTGACCCATGATAGTGAGGATTTACCTACAAGATGCTCCCCCTGAATGCAGATGAGTTGGAGGGAAAAGGTAACAGACATGGAGGGCAGAGAGTGGAGATCTGACACACGGATAACCTGAATCTGACACATGGATAACTTGCTGAAGAGAGCAGAGCAGAAGAAATAGAAGAAATAAAGATATTATAGAAGAAAACACTGGGCTGAGAAATGAGACATGTATACAAATTGAAAGAGCCCACCATGTTCCAAGAAAGATGAGTAAAATGAGATCTATATCTAGCTGTAGCCTGGTAGCATTTGAAAAACAGATTATGAAAAAATTTCAGACACACACGGATGTAGAAAGTTAGTGCAATGACTCCCCATCATGTGCCTATCACCTGGATTTTAAGTCATCAAAATTTTGTCACATTTGCTTCATCTATTCCCTTTTCTTCTCTTATTCTTTTTTTTCCTCCTTTCCCTTTGTTTTCTTTCTTTTAATTTTTGCTGGAGGATTTTAAAGCAAATCTCAGATAACCCCTCTACATATTTGGTAAACATCTGTAAAAATCTGAGTATTTTTCTCACATGGCTACGGTGTTATTATCATACCTAGTAAAATGAACAGTAATCTTTGGTATTGTGTAACACCCATCTGCAGTAAAATTTCCTGACTGCAAGATGCCTTTATGATTGGTTTGTCTTATTCATGATCCAAACAAAAGTCTCTATGTTGCATTTGCTTGCTATGGTGGTTTTAAGATGCTCTCACATTTTTGGACACTCTTTCCTTCAGAAGGTGGAGACTCCTTCCCCTTCCCTTGAATGTGAGCTGGATTTAGTGACTTTGTTTTAACAAAGAATAAGGCAGAGGTAACAGTATTTGCATCCCAAGGTTAGGCTATAGGAGACACTTGGCCTCTTGGCCTTATGCTTTGTGCTCTCTTGGAGAGTTCTTTGTTGGGAAACCCAGTTGTCATGTTATGAGGACACTCAGGCAGCCTGCAGAAATGTCCACATGGGAAGGCACTGAGGCCTCATGCCAACAACCAGTATCAACTCTCCAGCCATGGGAGTGAGCCATGTAGAAGAGCATCCAAGCCTCAGTCAGATCTTTGGATGAGTCTGCAGCCCCAGCTCCCATCTTGATGGCAACCTCATGAGAGACCCAAGCCGCTATGACTCAGCTAATCTACTTCCAAACTCCTGACTTACAAAAGTGTGAGCTAATGAATGTTTATTGTGTTTTAAGCACTAAAATGTGGAGTAATTTGTCATGCAGTGATAGATAACTAATGGAGTTATTTTAAAGTCTGTTTTAATCTAGAGCACACTCTTCTTTTTATTATTATTGTTTCATGCTATAGAAATAGAGTCAGTTGTTTTTCAGAATGTCCCACCACCTGGATTTTTCTGTTAACTTCCATGTAGTGTATTTACCAGCTCTTCTGCCTTTTCTATTTCCTGTAAATGGAAGTTCACTCTAGAACCTCGATTTGGGTTCAGTATTGTTGGCCAGAATACTTCACAGGGGGGTGTTTTGTGTGTGTGATTATGAACATCATGAGGTACCCAATGTCTAGGTATGACACATATAGGAGTGTTAATGTTGATCAGTGGGTTTCAGGTGGTCTGGCAACATTTTTTAATTTCAAGGATGGAGGGGAAGATTCTACCCACATTGCAAGCATGTAGTCAGAAAAACTAGATTACCTACCATGGGATACACTGAGAATCTAAGAATGTTATAACCAAGGAAGCTGGTCTTTACATGTGAGTGAAGACAACAAAATGACTGATTCTTATGTACAAAAGTTCAGAGATATATACTATATATATTTCTTGGGGGAAAAATACCTTGAGGATATATGCCATTTATTTGTGAATTCAACAAATATCTGAGAAATTCCCATGGGCTGAAGCACTATGCTAGGTGGGGGTCAGAATTTGAACTGTCCAGGAAGGAATGCAATTAAGGAGTTGAGCCTAGAGAAGCCATGCATGGCATGAGGGGTCCGGTGGTGACCTGGAACCAGTGACACACCGAAGTCAAAGCCAGCAGTGCCCATCTTCCTGTTCACTGTCTGGGTCTGGCGATTACACTGAACCACCTCTGTGGCCCCTCCATCAGGAATAGCTGACTGGAGTAGGGTATGGAGAGCCCGGGGACCCCTGCACTGTGGGCAGTGCAGGCCTGGGCTGAATTCACTGCTGCCAGAGGACCTGGACGTGTGGAAAAGCAAAGAGGAAAGCGGTGGTGGTGGGAAAGCACAGGATCCGGGGCTGGGTGGGCAGCAGGAAGTGCATGACTGATTTAAGTGGGTGAGAAGGGGAGCACGGGAGGAGGCTGTGCAAGGGGTAGTCAGCAGTACTGGTGAGAGGGTAGTTTTCACAGGGTGTGGGTGGGGAGACGGAGCCTGCTGAGGGACAGGCTTTCTGGAAGTTTCTCACCCTGTTACTGGGGCTAGACTAGGAAAGTGAAGGGGAATTAAAGCAGCTATGGGGCAAAGAGGCCCCAGAGATGTGCAGGGAGCAATTGAGATGGCACCTACTGGAGTGTCTCCAGCCCTCTGACCCTGCCCAGTGTCTCTTCTTCTGGGAGTTCTAGGGTCTGCTGATTGTGGAATGACCCCCTGTGCAGGGCCATCTTCCTTGGGGCCCACAGTGGAGGCCCAGCAAGGATTAGTACACAGGCCCAGGTTGATACCAGCACCACATACCTCCCTTCTTCTCACTCTAGTAAACAGGTTCAAGGCGTCCCGGCCGATCACAGACTACCTGACAGGTTTCCCACACCTCGGAGCCTATATGGGGCCTGCATGATAGAGGTACCAGGCTCTAGATTAACCTTAGGGGCATCCCACTCTTAGGACTGAGCCGTCAGCTCCAGGTGCCTGGTAGGAAGCATATAGGTTGCTTGTGCCTGAGCAATTGGGGCCATCCTCAGCTGGGGAGAGTGGGCATTTAACAGGTGATGCCTGAGCTGTTAACTCTCCTGCCCTCTGGAAAAAAGGGGCTGGAGAAGCTTTTGAGTATCTATTATCTTAGAATGAGGGAGAGGAAGGAGGACCAATTTTAGAGATGATTAGAAAATGCTTATTTCTTTTGGAGTAAGTCTCTGACCAGATTGAAAGGAAAGCTGCCAGCACCCCAGCAGTGTCTGTCTGCTTCCTCTCCGGTGAGCCGCTCCTTGTGCCTTGGAGGGATGCTCTGTGACTCAGTGGGCATTGCACTGCCGGCCGGCAGCCCCTCTGTCCTGTTTATCTTTTTTTCCTTTTTGTTTATTGCTACTTTGGAGAGAATAATATAAAGATAACTGTGACCCTCTGACTCCCTTGGCCCCCAGCCCAAGTCAAACTCTAAATCCCCAGTCTGTTTTTTTCCTGCATATGTATAAACTCCCAGCCTATCAGCTCCCTGAGAAACCTCTCTCCCACTTTTCAGATTCTCTATGAAAAGAGAACTGGACCATGTATCAGAGTGTTTGTGTTCCTAGCTTGCTGTGTGGCTTTAAGGTATCTCTTGACCTCTCTGGTTCCCTTTGATGTTCTCCTCTTGAGCCTACTCTCCTTATGTAGGCTACAGTGTAGATGGGTGGAGACAGTGTTTTGCTTATTTTCCTGAGTGTAGATGACTTGCTTTGTTTCCATCCCTGTCTTCAGGCCAGGGCTTGTCCAGTCAAGTCCTGTCCAGACCAAAATGCAAATGGGCTATAACTAGAGTTTCCATGGACACAGATGACTTGATCACAACATCCCCGAGAGAGATTGCCAGTGTTGGCCCCAATATCAGGCAAGAAACAAGTGCCCACCCTAAATCGTGCCCATTGTTTTTTTTTTTTTTTACCCCTTTTCTCTGTTGATTCTATAAAGGGAAAATGGGCCAGCTGTCTGCCTGCCCCACATACAGACTGCCTGGGATTTCTCAAGCAGATCAGTATCAGAGTGGCCATCTGGCCCTAAAGTGTTCTAGTCAGGTCCAGAGTCTGCATCCACTCCCCAGGGTCCACCTCCCATCTCTTTTCTTCTCTTGGACACATCTAATTCTTGGTTGTATTTCTCATTCTTTTTTTGTTGTTGTTGTTTGCTTCACTTTCTGCCTTTCAAGTTCTACTGTGTTCTCTAATTGCTCCAGAAGCCAGACAGATGGGCTGGTTTCTTTAGCCAAGATGAAATTTAAAAATCATCTCAAAGTAAATGGAGGCTCAGATGTGTCAGTTAACTTTGCATGCCTCTCCTCGATGGCTGGTTTGCCATCACAGGAACTTTCTATTTTTAATCAGCCATCTGGACCTGGCCATACTTCCTTCCAGAAAGCGTCTAGCAGCTTTGCTGGACTTAATGAAGGACACTGTTGGCCAGGAACAGCCAGCTGGGATGTGAATTCTCTCGACTTGTGTAGAATCAGGAGTGATTTGGGTTGGGTCCAGCATACCAGGTCATCCTTCCCATCATTGTGCAGCTGTGGGACCCAAGACCTCAGAGGGCAATGTGCTAACAGGATCACACAGCTGGGAATAAAAGTGAGGTATCCCGAGACCCATCTAGTTCACTTTCATTCATGTCATGAAGCCTGACACAGAAGGGGCTTAATAAGACACGGTTAGAAGAAAAATGGACGGTTCTACTTCAAGAGGAACATGGAGAGTCTTGATGAGGGGACATAGTTGAGAGATGAGAAATTTTACTTCCTTCACTTTGGAACTCCCTGGCCATGGCCCTAGAAATAAGGAATGGCAGAGTTATATCTTCCCACATGACTTTGATATCTGTCTTCAATCTGTCCATATACAGGAAATCAAGTCCAAAAAGGACTGCTTCAGCCAGACTAACCTCACATGAATCTCATTCAGGCTCCCACAATCAAAGTCATTTTACTAGTCAACTAACTGAGAAGTGGACAAGCAGTCTTATCAGATGGCAGGTGGTCACGTTGTGTTTTCTGGGGCTGTGGAACTGCCGGAATTGTCTGAAGGTTGTTTGGTGAACCCAGAATGAGAGTCAAGAGTGTCAGGTGACCTCAGTGCTCTTCCCACTGAGCCCACCCTTCTGCTTGAGAGATTCTTTTCTCTCAAACCCAGAGCCAGGTCTTTGCAGAACCTGGCATCTTCCCCCCAGGATTGGGGGATGGGGTAGTACAAAGGGCAGGACTCTCTAGATATCTCCTTGCCTTCTGAATCATATACCCTTGAAATTTCCTTCTTTTTCTTCTTTTCTTCTCCCTCATTTAGTAAGGTGTGTTGGTGGTGGGTAAATTTACCATTTAGTCTGTAGGTGGTAGAATATTGAGGTGGGAGGAATGAATGTTATCCAGAGATCTTGGGCTTGAAGTTAAATGCAGTAACTAGAAATGGTTTGGGGCTGTTTCCTTTTGAGAAGAGATGAGATGGTAATATAATGTTAGGTGTGGAGGGGGATTTTTAAAAGTATATGTGGAAAACCTCCACAATTAATACTTATTGGGCACTAATTGGGTGCCAGACACCATGCTAAAATTCCACATGCATTATTTATTTAACCCTCCCAGCAACATTTAGTAGGGATATTATACCTGTTTTACAAATGAGGAAAGAGACGTACAAAGTTTAGGTAGCTCTCCCAAGGTCATGTGTTGGTCAAGTCAGGATTCAAACCTTGACAGTCTGCCTCCAAAGTCCTTCAGTTATATGGCTGCCAGGATAGGGGTATGAGAGAGAGAGTGTGTGTGTTCATGAATCTACATATGCAGGAATTCATGTGCCAAGCAACCAAGGGGTTGTATATGATGGGGTTCTTTTATTTCTTTTCCTTTTTCAAGCACCCCTCTTGCCTTTCAGGGACCCTTCCCTACCTAATTCCAGAAACTGTTCTCCAAGCTTTAGCATGTGGCTGAACTGGGCCTATCAGACCCTGTCTCCTGGACTTGGAATGTAGAATGCAGTTGTCCTCAGAGCTGTTCCCCAAGGTGGTGGCCTGGGAGCTCTTGACACCTAAGGCAGTGCTTGGGCCAATTTATTCCTGTGTTTCTGAAGACCTTTGACTATCTGAGCTATACTTTATCCTTCTGATAAATTCATTTTTTTCTCTTCTTTTCCTTTTCTCTTTTCTTTTTCCCCTACCCTCCCTTCCTTCTCTTCCTTCCTCCCTTCTGATATTCATTGCTTACAATTAAAGAACATTATTGGATACTCTCTCTACTTCTTTTATTTGGTTAGACATCTAGTCTGACTACAGACCATTCTGTCTCTAAGCCACTTCAGACCATGTTGCAATTTCCAAAGAGAAATGTACCACGTTGAGGACCATTGTATGTCATGCAAGCTGATTCTAGTTCCTTTTAACAGAGGATTTTTCCTTCAAGAATCTAGGAATCATATCATCCTGCCAGTTGCATCTTTTTAGTCCTATCCCTTGATTCAGAGGCATCTTCCTTAGGAAGCATGAAGTCCAGCTTCCAGTGATAAAGTTGGGTGGACCTTATTTACCCCAGCACCTGGTTTCCAAATCATATGTTAGTATGGGTCCTTCTGGGAAGGTTTTCTGGAGGCTACTTCCCTGGTTGAAGGCACACAGATCTCCAGGCATACTAACTGCAGAGGCACTGACTGGGATACCTGGGGGTTCTGAACCTGTACCTGGGAGAGTTTTGCTTCTACAGCTTCTCACTGTAGGTCCTTGAGCAGTGGGGGCCATTTGGCTATGCGACAGTGGTTTGCTGAGTGCTCAGAATCTGCTATGTGATAGTGATGATCCCTTTTTTGTTCACATTTCTATCTCAAATAGCTACTCCCAGGCTTGGAACAGTACAAATCTGTTGAGTGACTGTAAAGCACAGCTCCCTGTAAACAGGCTGGAATGCCGTCTCTTCTGTAGGCTCTGTCCTTGTGCTGGGTCAGGCTGGGCAGCTGCTACTGTCATCTTAGCCCCTTTTCACCCCACCCTTCTCTCCTTATATGCACAAAGGACCAGCAAAACCTGTTTGTAAGTTACCAGTGCTCCTCTCTTCCCATCGTTTCTCCACTAGACCCTCAGTTCTTAGTCGGGCTTCAAGGCATAGTGCTGGGTTTCCCCAGGCCAGCAGCAGCCCCCGTGCTTTTGGCTCACCTGATGCTGCATCCTGGAATCCTCTCCTGCTCCCTGGCTCCTCACTGTCTTCATGACACTGTGTTCCAAGGGTTACTTCAGTTTTCTGAAACAGGATGGCCTTTGATTCATACTGAACTTCCCTTTTGACTCTAACATGGAATGGTTCCAGGATCTGGATTTGGGCAGGAAGTCTATGTCCTGCTTTGCAGTCTTCCTGGCCTTAGAAGCTAAGGTGTTGGCTGGGCCTTCACTTCTTTGACCCTAAAGAGGCTCCTTGTCCTACCTCAACCTTGTAGGGACGTCTCTCCCAGTTCCTGGGCTCTTGGAGAAATTATTCACCAATTGTCCTTTTATAGTTAGCCTCACACCACAGCCCTTGGTGACTGCTCCCCAGGTCCACCCAGTGGGGAGCTGGGTGACATGTTGGTGATTTTCACCTGCTGGTCTTCAGGATGCATTTATTATATAGACACAGCTTTAGCAAGATAACAGCTTCAACAATGGATGAGGAGGACTTTTTTTTTTTTTTTTTAAGTTTAAACTAATGTTCTGGTCTGTCTGCAGTGATTCTTTAACTCCTCAGAAAGTAACCGTCTGCATTTCAGCTTGCGCTAGGGCTAAATCTCCTTATAGTCATTAAAATGCCTTTTGTTGTTGCAAAGTTTGCTTCCTGGTAGAGCTTTTCCATTTCATTTTCTGTTCTACTACTTCTGAATGTTGATTGGTCTCTGGGTCCCTGCTTCTTTTCTTTGTCTGGGACATAGTTAGCTCTGGATGTGGGATGTGGTTTGTATGATGTGAAGACATGGTTGAGAATAAAGTGATGGTTCCCCACCTGCTACCTAGCTTTCGAATGCATAGTTAATACACTGACATGCCATGGTCTCCAATTTGCAGCTCGGCAATAATTCAAACATTAACATAGGAAGAGCCAGACTTTGAAAAAAATGAAACTGCTTTTATGTGAAACAGTGCTTTATCTTGCATATGAAGTGGTGATATGCCTTTCTTAATTTCATTCAGCAAAGGAAGGGGGCATAAGAAAGAATTGTTCAAACTGGTTTTATTTTCATTATTTGAAGTCTGATTAGTTTTACAAATTAAATCCCTTCATACTTTTTTGAAGCTGAAAGTGCATTATTCAGCTGGGATCCTTTTCCTGCACAAGGGGCTCTATTTGAAGCCGACTGCCGTGCCCCTCTTGAATCTATCCCTTTGTTATTTTCAGCACACACAATACTAAAATATGTTAAACTCCACAACTGAAAGAAATGTCCCTAGAGCCATAAAAACCCCCTGTGCCTTCTCCTGGCTGATATATGGGGATAAAGAAAATTGAGATAATTTCAGTAGCAGCAACATCTTCTGGAGGAGAGTGAGGATGGCTATACCATGGTGAAATAAAGCTCCCCATAAAGGACAAAGATGGAGAAGCTTCCTTTCCTTATGGATGGGGACCCACCAGCTTCAGGACTGCTTTTGCAAGAAGAATGTTTCAGGGACTGTGGGACTTTGCTGTGCTCAGGATTGATGGCATCTCTGGATACCAAGTAAATAAATGTTCAGCACAGCTGCCTAATCTAGGGTTCTCAGTAAGGTCTCGATATGTAGCATGGCTGAGTTGAGTCATGCAACCACTTTTTAGCCTGGCTTCCCTTGTATGTGTGGGTGAGGTGGGCTCAGGCACAGGAGTCAGGCATAGGAACACTGACTTGCTCATATGGGTATCATTCCATATAGGGGAGATACTATCAGCTATGCCTTGATATTTTCTCAGCTAATAGTAAGCAGGATCATTCAGTATTCTGGAGAAGGTAAATGTAATAAGGATGGTCTGATGTGGTAACATTGTTTTTAGCTGGCTTGATCTGGACTCTGGCACTCTTCAGACCACAAGAGAATGCCGATGGGGGTGACTGTCCTTTCAAGCTTTAAACTCAAGAATGACAAAAGTGCTAAAAGAATTCCTGATCCAGACTCTGCCCTCTTGTTTTTCCTAAACTGGGTCTCCCTAGTTTCAACAAATGGAAATCCACCTGATGCCAAACATAAGGTAAATTGCTCTTTTCATGTGACTGACTGCAGTTTTGGAGTCATGAAGACAGCTTTGGTCCCACACACCCCACCCTCTTTCAAATATTATAAAAAGCATTGTTATTAACAACCCCTTATATTGGTGTAGAGCTTCATCCTTTTCAAACCTCCTCATCCATCATGTTTTATTACCACCCTCCACATTCCTGCAAGTACCCTCACGTGGTCCAGGCCAACTCAGCCAGAGGCGAGAAGATTTTTATAAAAGATAGGAGTGAGGTAGAGGCAAGACTTTGAAGGTTGGTTATCTCTATGATTAACAATGTAAATGTGTGGCATGTGTATCTGAAAGACATTCCTCTCCTAAGCAAAACAAATCACAGATCTGAGGAGTGGGTGGCTCCTGGAGAACACATCTCTGTGTAGAACTGTTATTTACTGACAGAATAATACTGCATCCTGGTAATAGGCCATTTTCCTCATCACTGCACAGAACTAACCAACCTCCAACCTGCATCTAAGTTTTCATCTCTGGGTCTAGTTTCAGCTTTTTTTCTGCCACAGTCAACACAGTGAAACCATATTTCTAAATACCTTTTAATAATGGTATTCTAAATTTTATATGAAAATGGAAAGAACTGAGAAGAGCTAAAACAATTTTTTTTAAAAGAAGAACAATGATGGAGGGCTTACACTCCCTGATTGAAAGGCTTACTATAAAGCTACAGTAATCATGACGGTGTGGCATTGGCATAAATATGGACACACAGATTAGTGAAATGGAATAGAGTCCAGAAATCACCCCTTACATAGGTGGTCAATTAATTTTCAACAAAGTTGCCAAAATAATTTGATGGAGAAAGGGTAGTCTTTTCAACAAATGGTGCTAGAACTCCTGGATGCTCATAAGGAAAATAATGGACCTCAGCTTTTACTTCACGCCATGCACAAAAATCAACTCGAAATGGATGATAAACCTAAATGTAAATGCCGAAACTATAAAACCTCCAGAAACATTAGGAGAAAAATCATCATGACTTTAGGATAGGCAAAGATTCTTAGGACACAGAAACCAAGAACCAGAAATGATAAAACTAATAAATTTGACTTCATGAAATTAAACTATGTTCTTTTAAAAACACTGTTAATGAACAAGCCACAGATTGAGAGAATGTATTTTCTTTTTCAGATGGAGTCTCACTCCTGTCGACCAGGCTGGAGTGCAGTGGTGCAATCTCAGCTCACTGCAACTTCTGCCTCCCATGTTCAAGCTATTCTCCTGCCTCAGCCTCCTGAGTAGCTGGGATTACAGGCACCCGCCACCATTCCTGGCTAATTTTTGTACATTTAGTACAGACAGGATTTTGCCATGTTGGCTAGGCTGGTGTTGAACTCCTGACCTCAGGTTATCCACCTGCCTTGGCCTCCCAAAGTGCTGGGATTACAGGCATGCGCCACCATGCTTAGCCAAGAGAATATATTTTCAATATGTATTTCTGACAAAGAGTTTGTATTTAAAATGTAGAATATTCACAACTCAATAATGCAAAGACAATCCCATTTTAAAAATGGGCAAAAGGGTGATGTCAACAAAGTGACTGACTGCAAACTCCTAGTGCTCTTCCCCTCCCCCACCAGGAAAACACAAAACAATGAATAAATACCTATATTCCAACCAAAATAACTAAAGGAGAGCTCTGGAGAACAGCAAAGAAGCAGCAGAAATCTTGTAGAGCACAGAAATCCAGGATGGTCATATAGGGAAGGGAAGGAAACACCTTGCCTCTGCCACCCGGTCTCCTCAGTTGAGATCATCTTGAAACCAAGAGGGACTCCTTTCTGTAGGGAAAAGATAAGCAAGAGGATATCAGAAGCTTCTGTCACCTCCACAGATACCTGCAGTCTTTGCTACCAAAGACTCTTACGGGCTCTAAGCCCAGCTAAGAGAGCTCACCCAGGGCCACATGCTGCATTACCCACAAAGAGGGAGCCGACACTATTCCCCCAACTTCCACTGTGCCCCATGATATGACCGCACTGTGCCATATTGGAGTGGGAGCCACTGCTGGGGTGTGTCCTGCTCTAGGACATTGTACCCCTCCATCCTTGAGGATGGTACAGCCTGTCCAACTTGGCTACGACTGCAACATGCCCACCTGGCAGTATACCATCCCTGAGCCAAGCTGCTGCTATGCCCTAAGCCCTAGGGCCAAGCTACCATGGAGCTGCTCCATTCCCCCAGCCCAGTTACTGATGCACTTTTAGGGATGAGCTGAAGTGGTTCCCCAGCCAGTGTGGACCTCAGGCCTCCAGCACATTGGAGTAGTTGGGTTCCCCAGTGCCAGAGCTGGCATGATGGCCCATCCCCCAGGGATGAAAAGTTTTCACTGATCCATGTAGCCACATTCCCTGGGGCTAAGCAGATGCATGACCTTGTTTCCCAGGGAATCAGAGCCTTGGCTGAGCAGTTCCACTCTGCCCTCCAGGCTGAACAGCCACAGTGCCCTGCCTACCTGGAATTGGACTAGCAGCCCCATCGTCTGAGCTGCTGAGGCACCCCACCTCTCTGAGGAGTGGAGTCATTGCTGAGCTGCTTCCTTCCTGCTGGTTCATAAGCCACAGTGATATCTTACCACTTTTGGTTCCTTGCTGCTACTGCACCTGGCTTCACAGAGCCTGGGATACTGCCATGTCTCACTACCCCGGGGCCCAGAGTCACCACTGTGTGGTACCTCATCACCGAAAGTCCAAGCTGCCAATGTGCCATATAAATTCTGGGTCCCAAATTACAGCTATGTTCTGCTCCCCAAGGCCTGAGCCTTTGGAATAACTCTTCTTCTCCACAGCCATGCTATTGCTGCCCTCCTGTACTGGGGTCAGAACCACAGCCACATCCCAACCTCCTGGGCCCAAGTATCTAGACTGTAACTCAGAGCTTAATGGAAAAACTGCATCCACTTGTGTCTCAAAAGTGAAGCTGTACATCACATCCCAGGTGCTACACTATTTTCACAACATCCTAAACCCAGACTCTGGCTCCACAGCTGCTCTGTGCATCTGTGCATTAGATCCCAGTGCTGCTGCAGCTGCCAGTGTACCCTGTGAGATGCAACACCAAGAGAAATCACCTCAGCTGTGACTCCTAACTGTGGGGAAGACAAGAATAGGAGGATCACTAAAGCCTGTAATCTAATACATATGTAGCCACCATCACTGTCACAAACTTCTGTAGCCCAGACCACTGAGGCACTTGCAGTCATCACTGATATTGATCACAGCTGAAGAAGCCTCATGGACTACATCCCTTCATCAACATGAAACCAGAGCCACCATAGCCTGCCCAACCAAAACCTCCAGGCACATCTGCAGATGAAAGTCTTCCCCTCTTATATCCACTCCATAAAGTTTGGGAGAGCTGATTGTACCACCAGATGTGCAGACATCTATTCAGGGACACAGAAACATGAAAAAGCAAGGAAACATGGCACCAACAAAGGAGAACAGTAATTGTCCATTAACTGACCCCAAATAAATGAAAATTTATAAGTTGTCTGAAAGAGAATTCAATATAATGATCTTAAGGAGATGCCAGTGAGACATAAGGGAATATAAACAGACAACTTAATGAAATCAGGAAAACAATTCATGGTCTGAATGAGAAATTCAACAAAGAGGTGTCATTAAAAAGAACCAAACAGAAATTGTGGTGCTGAAGAATTCAATTGATAAAATAAAAAGCATACAATAGAGCAGTGGTCCCCAACCTTTTTGGCACCAGGGACTAGTTTCATGGAAGAGAATTCTTCCACAGACTAGGTGGTGGGGGGATGGCTTTGGGATGACAGTTCCACTTCAGATCATCAGTCACTAGTTAGCTTTTCATAGAGCCCTCACATGTGCAGTTCACAATAGGGTTTACACTCTTATGAGAATCTAATGCCCCTGCTGATCTGACAGGAGGTGGAACTCAGGAAGTAGTGCTCACTCACCTCCTGCTGTATGGCTTGGTTCCTAATAGGCCATGGACTGGTACCAGTCCATGACGCAGGGGTTGGGGACCTCTGCAACAGAGAGCTTCAACAGCAGATTAGATCAAGCAGAAGAAACAATCTATGAACTTGAAGATAGGTCTTTTGAAATCAGTGAGTCAGAGAAGAAAAAAGAATGAAAAACAGTGAAGACAGTCTATGGTACTTATGAGATACAATTAAGTAAACAAGTATTTGCATTATGAGAATTACAGAAGGAGAAGAGACAGAGAAAAGGATACAAAACTTATTTAATAAAATAATTGCTGAAAACTCCTCAAGTTTTCAGAGAGATGTGGACATCCAGATTCATGATTCCAAATAGATACAACCCAAAGAGGTCCTCTCCAAGGCACATTATAATCAAATTGTCAAAAGTTAAAGACAAAGGGAGAATTTTAAAAGCAGCAAGAGGAAAGCACCAAGTCACATATAAGGGAACCTACATTAAACTATCACTATATTTCTCAGCAGAAACCTTACAGGCCAGGAGAGACTGGGATGACCTATTCAAAGTGCTAAAAGAAAAAAACCTGACAGTCAAGAATACTATACCCAACAAAGCTGTCCTTCAGAAATGAAGGAGAAGTAAAGTCTTTCCCAAATTAGGAAAAGCCGAAGGAATTCATCACCACTAGTACTGCCCTATAAGAAATGCTTAAGGGGGGTTCTTAAAGTGGAAATAAAAGGACAATAATTACCATCATGAATATATATGAAAGTATAAAACTCACTGTTAGAGGTAAATACACAGATCCAGAAAACTATAATACTGGTGGTGTATAAATCATACAAAATTTCTATTATAAAAGTTAAAAGTCAAAAATAAATAAAGCTACAATGAGTTGTTAAAGAATATTCAATACAAAAAGATGTAAATTGTGGCATCAAAAACAAATTGTTGTAGGTGGAGGATAAAGAAATGGGCAAAAGAAATTTGAGCAATTGTTTCACACACAGTAAATATGTGAGTGGCTAATAAGCACACAAAAAGATGTTCAACAGAATTAATCAGTAAGAAAATGTAAATTAAAACCAGAAGGAAGAGAAACTGGTTTTTAATTCTGGCCTGTGGCAGGCAAAGAGTGGGCACTGGTGGTTGCTATATGAAGTTTGCTTATCTGGGAAGGCCCACTTCTTGTTCAATGGATGACAGCATTTGAGCCAATGCCAATAAAGGATCAGTATAGCATTTTTGGGGCAGACTCTAATGTGTCAGACCTAAAACAAAAGTATAAAAAACTTCTATTAATATATCATCCAGATTAACAAAGTACAGATGTGCCACCAGGAATAGTGGAGGACTGTATATAGAAGTTCATTGGAATTGATTAGGCTTGGAAAATTCTAGGAAATGAAGAGAAAAAAAGAGAATGGCCCTCAGCGGCATGAAGATGATCTAAGAAATATAGAACCAGTAGATGCTCAAGTATATCTTGAAAAAGTGTCTTGGATAAAGATGAGGACTCTTTTTCCCTGAGTTGCCAATCTGGTAGAAAACACAGTATTTCTAAGGATGAAGCAGAAGTTAGCCCATTTTCTTGTGATACACGTTCACTAATTATAGAACTTCTTCATTATTGCTAAAATTCTTCACTACTTGGAAACCTTGTCCTGTGTATTTGGATACGGTGAGGAGAGACCATTTGAGCCTTGTTCACTCAAGGAATTAGATTCTATTTTTGTTAGCCCTATCATTTGCAATGAAAATATGATTGAGAAGCAAATCCCACCTCAGATTAATGGAAAACTAATTTAGTTATTTACATGTATTGATAGTTTGTATTTACAGGTTGCCAGAAAAAGAACTTGAATTACAATAGTTAGTGCATTCCAAAGGACTTTTTTATTATTTCATTTTCTTCTTGATACAAAATGAGAATTTTCTTGTTCCAAATATAAGCATCTCCTTTTTTAGTAGGTAACAGTATCATTACATTCCTTTATAGTTACTACCTTTCCAATCTAACAGATGATGTTTCTTGCTGCTAAAGTTGTAGGCCTAGTTATACACCTATCTCAAATTGTATGGTCGTTAAACTTAAAATCTTTGTGGACACATGTGAGGCCAGTTCTCTGATAATGAAGCTTGAATATGGATATTCATGAGGCTACTGCAAAGTTCATAAAGAATGTGAAGTGGCAACTCTAGAAAGAAAAACAGCTTTAGAGTCAGAAGACTTGGCTCCAGTCGTGTCCTGGATTTCCAAAGCTCATGAATATTGCCATCTTCAACTTTAAATGTGATTTAGGAAATAGGAGCTTTATAAAAATAATAGAAAATTGGCATATGACTTTTCATTTCAGGGTATTAAGATATAGTATTAATGCCTATATTTATAAATAAGGAACTATTGCATTGCTGGTATGATGAAATGGACTTTTATAATGTGTTATTATTGGCTATAACAGACTGTAAACCCCTTAAAGATTTATTTTTCTATGTATTTAATATTCTGTATACAGTTCAAGTAAGAACTCACTTAAATAACTTTAAGGGATACTTTATGGAATCACTGAAACTTTTTACTTGAAATGTGTGTACTAAGCATGTAAGTTAGCAGCTTTTCCTTAGGTCCAATTCTTAGCATTGTCAGATTGGATTTGTAAGTAAGAATAGTTACTACTCTGACTTGTAAATGTAGCCAAAGTATGAGAGCTATCCAAAAACAGTAGATTACTTTCACTGTACCTATAAAACCAAAAATTCAAAAGTGAGGCAGTCATCCAGGTTTTCTCCCCAAAATATTTTTATATCTATCATAAAATTAAATAACTTATTTTGGATTACATTTTATTTATGTATTTTGAACTAATATAGCTCATAGAATATATGTTGCTTATTCTTTACATTTAGCAATTAAAAAGAACTAAAACTGAACAGAAAATAGTTTCTTGGTAAGTACATGGTTTCAATGGCAGTAATAAATTTACTTGAATAGTAGATAGTAATCGAGTCAAAAGAGTAAATGCTTGCTAATTATCTGAAAATCTGTAGCCATTAGGGCTGTCACATAGAAATCCAAAATCACTCAGAGGCCAAATCTGTAAATTCAAAATGTGGTTGAAGACAATGAATGAAAATGATGTTATGACATCATCATAGTTCCCTTTTTCTATTTTCTTTTTCCCTTTTCTCCCTGTCAGATAATTAAATGCTTTCTCTTTATTTGTCAATCAAGAATAAAATTTTCTACATTAAAATAAGACGTTAGAAAATGAACTTGCATGAGTATATGTATTTAAACTCTAAAGTTTGGAATGCAAACATTATACCAGGAATTATATGTGTATGGTATGTGAAGATATATGCATGACTAAAAATAAAGCCACAAAGAGACCACTACATGTTCTTCAGAATAGCTACAATAAAAAGAAAACTGGCTGGGCATAGTGGCTCATGCCTGTAATCCCAGCACTTTGGGAGGCAGAGGTGGGTGGATCATGAGGTCAGGAGTTCGAGACTAGCCTGGCCAAATCATGAAATCCCGTATCTACTAAAAACACAAAAAATTGGCTGGGCATGGCGGCACACACACCACTCGGGAGGCTGAGGCAAGAGAATCGCTTGAATCTGGGAGGCAGAGGTTGTGGTGAGCTGAGATTGCACTACTGCACTCCAGCCTGGGTGACAGGTGAGATTCCATCTCAAAAAAAAAAATTACATATATATATATACACACATGCACACACACACACACACACACACAATATTGGAGAAGATATGGAGCAACTGGAATTCTCATACCTTGTTGGTGAGAATGTACAATGATATGACCACTTTGTGAAACAGTTGGGTAGTTTCTTATAAAGTTAAAAATACACAACAATTTCACTTCTAGGTATTTGCCCAAGTGAAATGAACACATGTTTACTCTAAAAGGTATATATGAAAGTTTATAGCAGCTTTATTCATAACAGTTAAAAACTGGCAACAATCCAAATGTCCATCTGCAGGTAAATGAATAGACAGTATGTGTATCCACATGGTGGAATCTACTTGGGATTAAAAAGGAATGAACTACTGATAGATGTAATGACATGGATGACGCTTAAAAACATTACGCTGAATGAGAGAAGCTAGACATGAAAGAATAGGTACTGTCGTGTTTCATTTATCTGAACCTCTGGGAAAGACAAATCTAATCTATGGCCACAGAAAGCAGATTATTGTTTGCCCCGAGCTTGGTGGGATTGACTGGGATGGGGCACTAGGGAACATTTGACTGTGATGGAAACTTTCTATATTTTGATTGCAGTTGGTGGTTACATGAGAGTGAAAATTTATCAAACTCCATCAACATGCTTAAGATATGTACATTTTATTCCATGTAAATTAGACCCAAATAAAGTTAACTTCTAAAAAACAAAATAGTGCCAATCAAATTTAAAACAGCATATTTCTGCCATCCTAATGAAATGCTAGTATTGTCCTGGAGAAAGAAAATGTTTTTCTCACAGGCCTCTTTTGAAGTTCTAAAATTAGGACCCTATAAGGAGTATAAGGGCTCATTTTATTGCTGCACAGTATTCCATCGGATGGATATACCACTTTGCTTATCCGCTCAACTGCTGGATTTTTAACTGTTCAAACTAGTTAAAGGTTGGAAATAGTCAATTCATATTTGGATTGTTTCCGACCTTTAACTAGTTTGAATAGTTGTCTGTGATAATGAACCCCTAGATTTTTGCTCTGTGAAGGGAGTCAGAAGAAACGGTTTATAGGCCAGAAGGTGCTGCCTGATGGGTCATTCTGGCTCAGGACAGACTCTGATTTTTAGGAACCAGATAAAGGATTTGCCAAAAGTCCAACTGGCCATTGGCCAAGGGACAGATACTTAGACTGAATGAAAATACTGGGTGGAGGCTATTATTCCAATTCAGTAATTTAATAAATGTTCTGTCTAAAGTTTCCTTTCTAAAAAGTGGCATTTGTTTCTGTGATTCATAAAAGCTAATGTTTGGGAATGATTTCCATTTAATGATAAGAGACTATTGTCTTGCTCACCCCTGTGTTCCCAATGCCTAATGTGCCTGGCACACAGTGGGCTCTTAAATATTTTTTAAATGACTGTATGAATTTATGAAGTCAGGATGCAAGTAATGAATATGGTTTTTCCAATGTATTAGTCAAGATAAAATAAGTTATACTACAGTGACAAACACCCTCCAAATCTCCATGTGATGAAATAACAAAAGTGAGTATCTTTCACACAGAAGTAGTTCCACAGTCCTGCCCGACTTCAGGGAAGCTGAAAACAGTTTATCATGTTCCCAGAAAAGGAGGGGTATGAATGAGATTTGGCAAACACATAGCATTATTTCTGCCATTTTAAGTCTCGAATAGGTTAAGTTTATATAAGATCATATATATATATATAGATATGATATATATATACATGAGGCGTATCTCTGCTAATGGTCTGTGGTTTTGAGGAAATGAGCCTGCATGAATGAACACGACTCTTCCTGATGGTCTGCATCAGATCCTGTGCTCACTGATGGTCTACATCAGATCCTGTGCTCACTTGTGCTTTTATACTTTTGCTTGTGCAGTTTCTTCCGTCTGGAATGCCTTCCATTTTCTCACAGAATGAGCTAAAAATCAGATCCATTCTTAGACACTCAGTCAAGTGTTACTTCTTCCAACGATCCATCCATGGTACATGGCCTGATTAACTGCACATACATTTGGACACTTTAATGGCACTTGAACCGGCACTTGTTTATCGATCATCACATGATTTCTAGCAGTGCTGCACATCTAAGAATTCTTTCTTGAACTCTTAAAGAGTTGGCATGATGCTTTCTTCACTCAGCTGAGGACTAAGCACAATGAGAATACTCAGTAAGTGTGTGTTTTCAATAAACATCGGTTGGACGAGCCACAGGCTGGGAAGTACGCACTCTGTGGAGCTGAGCGGGGAAAGCAAAGCAGCCCAGGATTAGCAGGTGTGGGCTGCATGAGAGTCTCCTTCCTATTCTTCAAAATGTTTGGGATTTCACAAGGCATTCCACAATATGAAGTAGGGTGGGCATTTACTTACCCATTACACAGCTCCCAGTTCTCATTAAGCAATATCACACAGGTGAGTCCTGAAAAACAGAGGATCCTGTGGGCTGTGGCTGCTTGTCCTTTGAGAAGTTAAAGAGCTTTGGCTCAGGTCCCTTCATTACCAGCCTAAGTGAAGTTAATCTGCCCTCTTTCCCCTAAGTCTGTGCTGAAGCATAATTAACAAAAGGCTTAATCACTATGGTATCAAGATATTCCTTTCTGTCAGTGCAAATGTTCTTGGGTTTGTAATGTGAACATGATGCACTCATTTGGAGCCATTGTTCTCTCTAAATGAGAAAATGCAAATGAAGCACTCAGGGTACCACGCCATAACTTGCTGCATAAAATTCTTGACATCAACATGAAGCTACTTAGCATAATTTTCCTGTTAATAAACTGCCAATTTAGTCATTTAGATTTCAGCTTCTAAAGACTGCAACAGCATCAAGCTGGATTTTTTCTCCCTGTATATGCCTGAGTTTGTTATTTTGATGTTTATGTTAAAACATAGGAAATTGGAGTTTATGCAATTATTTGGAGATCTTCTATCCTAATTTGTTTGCTTTCATAATTTAGGGAATCTGCACATTTGAAAGACAAAAACAATTTTTCAGAGCATTTTCTTCAGTTCAGGACAAAATTTTCATGTTTAAATGACTGAGAAACATTTTGAAGATTTGACTGAGGAATGTCTATGCTGAAGGTGCTGAACCAGGAAGCAATGGCTGCTCTGACGCCAGGCTGAGATCCTGAAGTGATGAGGAAATTCAAGGGCATAAGGTTTGTCTGGGGGACTCAGCCAGTGCATAGGCCTCATTTCCGGAGCTCGTTGCCTTCCTGGCTGAGCTCCAGCCACGTCAGCCTCCTTGTCGGTTCTTAGCCTCTTCATGCAAGGAAAATCCACTGTTGCCCACTATGTACCAGTCATGAAATGATGCTGCAGTAATACATACCCCAATGGAGGAGACAGGTGTGACTTAATGAATCGTCTGAACACACATACACGCAGAGCAGGGGAGGCATATGATGTGCTGGGAGAGTAAAGGATCTGACTCAGTGCCTACCTTCAAGAACCCACAGTCAAGATTTACTCACACATCACAGCTTGGCAGAAGTTTTACGAAGCTTAAATTATCTGCCAAGATTTTTCCATTCTCCTGGTTATTATGAAGTATAGACACAGCCAAGAGGCGTTGAGTATTTTTGAGCACCTCCTCTGTACCAGACACCGTTCCAGGCATCTGATCTGCAGCACTCTCGGCTTCCTGGTGAGATTGCTGGGCTTCGGGGTTAAGAGCGTGGGCTTTGGCATGAGTTAGAATCTGGGGCTATACCACTGTCCAGGCATGCATCTTAGCTCTTGCATTTGTCAAATAAGTCAGTGAGTCATAGAGTTGTTGAGAAGGTTAAATGGTCCCAGGGGCTCATTTGTAGAAAGGGCTTGATAAGTGAAGGTTATTTTATGTTGCCAGAGAATGGCGACCATGTTGGACAAGAGTCACATCTGGTATTTTATTTTTTCTCTCTCCGTGTGTGTCTGGGCTGGGCTGAGCTAGAAGCATGTCTTTGTGGAGCAGCCTCTGGCCAGATCATTATTGTGTGACTGAAACCCAGAGCCCAGACAGGCCCCTGGTGCTGTATCCAGTTTCTCGCCTCTTCTGTGGGTCAGTGGACAAGGGTCTGTGAAAAGCAAGTCCCTCCTGGAGAGCGCCTTGTTGCTGTGAGAAAACCCTGGCTGCAGCTCTGTGTCTCCAGGGTTCTAGCTGTAAGAGGGGCTCGGTGTCCAGGCACCTTTGTGGTCTGGTTTATAGGAGAGCTGATGTATGGATGTGCTTTGCCCACCACTACAGTGTATGACGGATTGAAACGGCTTCACGCTTGCTACTTCCCTACTTTCAATGTTGGAAGAAAACAAGCTATCCCAACTCTTCTAGTCTGGTTGTTTCTCTTCTCCAAATTTCTCAGATCTTGCTCAGACAGAGAGATCAAGGACTTGACATTTCCCATCCTCTCCCACCCAGGACCCAGTGGCTTGGTTTATGTAGCCAGATGAAGCTCCCTAGTTGGGGGTTGGAGTGGCCCAAACAATGAGTATCCTGGGAAGATGGAAAGATCCTCTGAAAGCCATCTGGTAGCTAGATTGAGCTCATGGCTTCTTGACTCAGTGCATCTATCCTGCCTTTTGGGAATCCTGTGAACTTTTATTGTCTCTCTTTCCATCTCAAGTTCTCTGCATCACCACTGGGTGCTTGCTTTCTACAGTGCTAAGGTAGCATCAGTCAGATCTGGAACTTGTAGCAAGGGGGAGCCTGGCAGGTTTAGGGTAGCTGAAGCCAGGCAAGGGAGGCAGGTCCTGAACTGTTTCCTTCCCATCAGATCATGCAATTTTCTTTGCTTTTTTGATGAGTTTGTCTAAAACAAATGTTAGATGATTATGCCCACTCTTAATTTATTCTTTATTCATTCTAATAATTCAGAGTTGCAATTTTCACATAGATTTTAAAACATAAGCTAAAAATAAACATACCTTTATAATTTTTTGTTTTAATTTTTAAGATAAGGTCTCAATAAAACTTTTCTTCACCCTTCACTATGGGTTTGTATCTGTTTTGTGTGGATTTGCTGTGGCTCTGTTTCTGGTACCTGTTATTCCGGGACAACAGGATCTCTTTGTAGACTTCTTTTTAAAAATATTGATTGAAATGTTGGTTTGGTCCTGATGTCAAGAGTAGGATGGAATTCTGGCCTTCTAGTAGATCTCAGCACCAGGTTCTTACACACTCATCTGTCCCATTGCGGGGAGAGAAAGAAGTGGGATGGCTGTAAAACCATGCATGGCCTGGACCTCCTGCAGGGGCTGAGCTGGGCAGCCATTCACTCTCCCCATTTACCCTCCAGATGCCACACAGCCTCGTGGGTATGAGCCTTCAAAGTGGCCCCTTGGGAATCCTGGCCCTTATGCCAGTTAGACTCCAGTGCTGACATCTGCTTAGAAGGTCTCCAGGACAAATCTAAGAGCAACATGATTCCTCTAGGCTCAGCTTGGGTTTGTAACCCAGTGGAGAGGTTCCCTGGAAAATGGCCTTCCCAGACCTTTTGTATTTCTCAAAGTGAAATTTTACCTTGGAGCCAGGTGCTGTTCTCAGGAGTTAGCCGTGTTAACTCATGAATCCCCACTTTACAGATGTTGAGCCGGAATTTCAGAGCACTTGAATAGCTTGCCAGGTCACATGACTGGAGACAGTTGGGGCCAGGCTCTGAATCCAGTTGACCCAGCTCTGAAATCAACTCTCGGCCCATTCTTCCAGACTGCCTATCTAGGGGCACCATTCCCATCAGATGGGGCACCAGGGACACGGGCTGCAGCAGGCAGGGCCCACGCCGCTTCTCCTTCCAACCCCACAGGCCTATTCATGAAGCACCACAATTGCCATATCAATACCGGGACAATGCCATTGATTTTAGTGGCATTCAGATCACAAGAGCGTGTCTGGAGTTGTGCCCTGAAATTTATGCTCCCCATATCCATTAGAGCTAATGGGAAACGTCTGCATAAATTGAGTGGTGATGGGGAGTTACAGCTCTGAGTTGGCCCCAGTGTGCTTTAACTGCCTGCTCCGAATAGGAATGCTCATCATTCTGGGTATCACACAGCCCCTTGTATCGCACTTGTTCTTGGACGGCCTGGGGGTGGAGAGAATAGTGGGAAGCCCTGGGCAGGGTATTTTGTAGCTGTATGACCTTGGGTAAGTTATGTCACCTCTCTGAGCTGTCCTCAGTCTTCCCATCTGTGAAATGAAGCCAACATATCCACGTGGTGTTGTGAGAAGAGTTAAAGCCCTGCGCCCAGCACAAGGCAGTTCTCCTGTCCTTCCACATTTTTCCTCTCAGCCCAAGGGTTCTTCACCCAGCACCCATGGTTGGGCCTTGGAGGGTCAGTCCACCAAATGGAATAAAGTAACGGGTTTGTATCATACCGGGATATTTTAGACGGGGCAGTGATCATGGTTTTTGTGAGTTTTCCCAAAGAGTCCATGACCTAGAAAATTAGATGAGATCAGTAAGTTCTCAATGACAGTTATTTCTTCTCTGTAACCACAGAGCTCATCTCTGTGTCTGTCACCAGTAGGTTGGCAGAGTACAAAGGAACAGTCCTTTCTTTCTGGAGTTCTGAGCACTGCGTGCTCCCACATAGGGGAGAAACGGTGACCTTTTCCCATAGGAAGATGCCTGGTGCTAGCTAGCAAGTCTGTTGGGCTAGTGGGGCCCCTCACACTCACCATCCCTGGGCCCTTTCAACAGCCACCCATGTAGGAAATCCTGGCTCTCCTCCCCTTCTCTCTGGATTTCCTATCCATGCCTTTCCTTCTGTACTGCAGCCTCCTGAGTCAGGCTGTTCTCGCTCTGTTTCAATGGGGGCCGGGTTTCCGTCCACCTCTGCCTTACACAGTTCATTAGAAACTGCCCAACGTGCCCAAAGCCCATGGAATGAAGTGTCCAAGCAGAGAAGCTGGATAGTCTTCAAGCTGAATCCCATCCCAAATACCATCTTCCTTCCTCTAGGGACACAGCTCCCTGGGAACCTGGGCTTCTTTTCCCAGTGGTAGGACCAAGAGAGATTGTACTGCTCTTTGGTACTTAAATTCTCTGACTGAGAACATGGCCAGGTACACATCCAACAAGAACCTGGAGAGGCTGTGAGGCTCAGAAGAGAGCAGCTCTGTGAGCGCAGAGTGTAACTAGAGACAAAGGTTTCTCCTGTTCAGTTGCTCATTTGTACATGTATTTGTTCATTCGTTCATCCTTAAAGTTTTGCTGTTCCTGACAGTATTTGTTTTAAGCCTTAGGACAAAGGCAAGGTGGTGGTATTGTATGAACATTTATTCGGTTACTCTTTTCTCATATGATGAGGATGTTTGGAGCCATTCTGCTGTCTTCCCACCCATAGATGCTGAAACTGTCCTCAAATGTTGGTTCTTTGCCTGTTTGCTTATGATTTGACCAATTTTATACAACAGCCGGGTTGCATGGCCAGGTGCCTAGGCCTGGGTCATGCTTTTTAACCAGCTCTGGGGGTACCTCTGCATGGCCAGGCTGGGGCCAAGGGCTGTGGAGTATCCAGGAGAAAAGAAAGGAGATGTGGCCTCCATTCCCTGGGTAACTGCCAAATCCCAGGAAGGTGGATTTGTGCCCTCATGAAGCAGTGTGAGTCTGATGGGTGCATGCATCTGAGGGTTTGGGGTAAGAAAATGAGAGGACACTCATCCCTTATCATCCAAACCGGGATGCTTGAGTGACAGGGGGCACTACTGATAAATAGAATGGACAGTAAGTATAAACCCAGGCTGTCCCTGGCAAATGGGACATTTTGTTCACTTGAGCCAAGAGAAGGCTTCTTGAAGAAAGGTGCTCTTGGGCTGAGCCTGGTGGAGGGCTGGACTTGTATTCAGGCTGCAAATCCCCAGGAAAGGATGGTTTAGTCAGGTGCAACCAACCATTGTCATAGTGAGCATATTGGAGAGTCCATTTTTTTCTTTTTTTCTTTGAGAGTTTCAGTCTTGTTGCCCAGGCTGGAGTGCAATGGCACAATCTCCTCACTGCAACCTCTGCCTTCCAGGTTCAAGCAATTCTCCTGCCTCAGCCTCCCTAGTAGCTGAGATTACAGGTGCCCACCACCACACCCAGCTAATTTTTTGTATTTTTAGTAGAGACGGAGTTTCACTATCTTGGCCAGGCTGGTCTCGAACTCCTGACCTCAGGTGATCCACCCTCCTCAGCCTCCCAAAGTGCTGGGATTACAGGTGTGAGCCACCATGCCCAGATCCCATTTTTTTCTTTATCCAAGGAATAGGCATTATGGGGGGCTGATGGCTAATGGCTCACATCCAGGGCAGAGAGAAACACCATCTTCCTGCACAGTGGGCTGACCCCTGCCTCATGCCACTCCTCCCTGAGCCCATCCACACCAGCCTCAGTTCCAGCTGAGATCTTCTGGACATAGATCTTTCTGGATTGCAGAGCATGGAAAGACACATCCCAGGCTCTGCAGGGATTGTTTCCTAAACTCAGTGTCTTTTCAGTCCTCCTGCCCAGCGTGCCCCAGGGAGAGCATATTGGGCTTCCGCAAATTTACAGAGATATGTCAGAGCCCCTTCATCTCTAAGCCAATAAAAATAAAATTAATGGCTTACATAAAAGGGAGATCTATCCTTTCAGATAGCTCCTTTAGAACTGGCTGGGGGCATGAGCATTATGAATGAGCCTCATGCTATGTCTGGAAACTATTAATATTTACAGTGGAGTCTCTGGCCCTTCAGGTGGCTTGAGATGAAGCCATCATTTCTCTGGTCATCTGGGCAGGGAGAGAGGAGAAGAATGAAAAGATGGCATGATCAGGATAAGTCACTGTTCCAGGAAGGTGGACATAGGAGTTGCAGCCTGCTCTGAAATGTTCCAGAGTGGCCCGAGCCATTGCTCAGCATCCCAAGAGCAGCTGATGGCTGCATCACTGTTTTTCATTAGGAAAAATAAACATCTCTGAAAGGGCTCTTCCTGCTGCCAAGACAGGAAAAATAGACTGAAGAAAATATACTGAAGGAGCCAGTGTTTTCAGAATAAGTGAAGCCAGTCCTTATAGAGTTCATCTCTCAAGAATTATAGAAATCAAATGTGGAGTTTGCACATAAGGGAGAGAATGTGGATTATCTGACAAAACTGCCAGCTGGTGTCTCAAGATTGGAGCTGATTCCAGTGAATAGATGGGCTCGTGATTGGGGAACGTTTGGTCCAATCACTATAAAAATCCTTCATTTCCTCCCCATCTTCTTAGTTCCTCCTAAAGTGATCAAACTGGGTTTGACACAGGTGGTCTGTCATCTGGAGAGACTGCCTTCCTGCCTGCATGTGACAGCTGTGCTTCACTTTCACATGTCCATGTGTCTACAATTTTGTGTATAAAATAATTTACAAGTCAAATCTCTTTTTAATGCCCTGGGGAAGTTTGTTATGGATCACTATTATAATCATTCATAATAGGTGATATTTATTGAGTGCCTACTATGTGCCAGAGACTGCCTGGTGTGAAAATAATGGTGAGAGCAGGACCTTGCTCTCATGGAATTGGTTTTCTAGTGGAGGAGATAAACCTCACCAGCTCTCCTATCCCCTGGAAATTAACACCAGCTTTGTTTCCCTCCCAACCCCATCTCAGGAAGACCTAGACCAAGGCAATATCCCCCATATCATAGGCAACTCCCTGGCTCTGCCTACATTTGGGCCACATTGACTGGTTGGTTTTCAAATTTTAGAAGGAGAGAATAACCAGAGAGGAAGGTAATGTCAGGAGACAGAGTTGTAGCTGCTTTGACTCTGTGCCTAGGGACCACATGGCCAGGGTTGTGACTGGCCCTTCCTCTGTTGGCTTCCATGTGCCACTGGGGCCATATGCAGCCTGTGAGGCAGGTTGTGTCTGCTGCAATGGAGCAGGGCAAGCCAGGGTCTGGGACGAGGAGTGGTCAGATCCAGTGGGTCTGGTTCATGACTCAGGTCCAGCAGTGGTCTACCTGGAGCGTAATCAGGTCACATAGTGAAGGGCAGGGACCACCTGGGGAGTGGCCCTAGTGTAGCAGCCCCAACCATGACAAAATGGGGCAGAGACCCACCCACAGGGGGACCTGAAGGAGATGAAAGGGGCATTGCCAGGAAACCTACTGTGGAAGCTGTGTATCCAGGGCCAAATACACATAAGCCACCTCGTTCTAGAAAGGAGGAGGCAACTGGATGTTTTTAATGAATTGAGTCCCCCCTTCTCTCCCTCCCTCCCCCTTCTCTTTCTTTTCCCCCTTCCTGCCCCCTTTCCTTCCTTCCATCTTTTCTTTCTATCCCACAGCTAGTTACTGACAATATCATGTACTAGGCTGTGTTCCAGGCATTGGAGATACACATTCTCAGCTTTCAAGGAATCCATACACGAGTTTCTAATCTGACAATAAACATGCCTCTACAGACGGAAGGGCCCTGAAATGCAAGGAAGCCTCCCCAGTGCCCAGGCCTCGAGCAACACCTGAAGCCTGGGGTTAAAGGAAGCCGTGAGCAGACAAGGGCCCCAGGTGGGCATGAGAGGGACCCACTTTGCAACCCAGCTGGTTGGCTGCGGCCTCCAGAGAGCTGCTCTGGCAGCCCCCACCCCATGGGAAACCCTGTGGTGCCTTACAAACTTCTCCAGCTTCCTATACTTCCTCCTCGGGACAAAGGTTTGTCTAGTCCTCAGAGCACAGCATCCCAAAGCCAATTTACTTCATCCCTGAGGCTGGGAAAAGGAAAAGGCTTTCTCAGGACTAGTGAAAGGAGAAGGATTCAAATGCAGAGCTCTGGGCTGCAGCCTACAGGGATGCTTTCCAAGTCAGCTATGGCCTTCCTCCTTCGTGTGCATCATTCATTTTCCCCAATTGTTTGCGCTATTTGGTTTTATTGTTACATTTAAGTCCCGGAAGATGATTATGTTCCATGAAATGGAGTGATTGATTGACCTTTTGAAATGTCAACAACTGCTGGCTGGCTCCAAAGGATTTTGTGGGCCTCATCAGCCTCCTAGACCATGTGATAGGCAAGACATCAGGGGAGCATCCAGAAGCCATGGAGCTTGGCAACTGCTGATGGGCAGGATCCTGGAGGAACAGGGGGCACAAAATCATCCCTATCATATAAACAAACCCTGCCACAGGATTGTTAGGGAATGGGAGAGCAGCAGCAGGGAAGAGGTAAGCCAGGGAGCTGCCCAGTGTTCCTTAGCCAGACACTGGTTTGGTCCTCTGACCACTCCTCTTTGTAGAAGAGGGAAACTCACCTAAGCCTTAGATTCTCATGGATGCTTAGCTCCAATGACATTGTACCTATGACCTCATGATGGTGCAGTGTGAGAGAGTGCCTTTTCTTGCCCAGCTCGGCCACCCCCAAACCTCCCTTCGCCATCTGCATGGGTGTGGTCTATGGCCTCCTGAGAGCCCAGTGGAGACATGATGAACTGCCAGAGAATCATGGATGCTGTACTGGGTGGGGCCCATCTGCACTGACTTATGGATCCTCCTCCATGTTATCCTGTCCCTAAGCAGCATTGAATGGTTTCCAAATTTGAGGGCTCTGGCATAGCAGGAGGGAGGGATGGGATAAAACCATCCTGTTTCTCTTGTATTGGTTGGAGGTAGAAGAGCTTCATGGAAGGGGCTAGCCAGAAGTATATGCTTGTGAGTGTTTATGAATATGCAAGTCTGTAATTCACACAATAAAGGGTGGATGAAACATCCTTCTAGCAGTCGGAAAGCTCTGTCACATTGCATTTATGAAATTTCCCAGTACAAAAGATGGTGAGGATTCTCCATGATGACTGAAAGCCCTTGGAGAGTCTTAAATACCTTCAGGCTCATCAATTATTAAGTTGTAGTGTATTTTATTTTACTCCTTGAAAAATCATTAATTCTAGTTAAGCAACTCTGGTAACTTTCTTTTAACCAAGATGCTTAGTGAACCAGACTCTTCTTTTGCTAACCATGCTTGGTAAAAGAGATATTATCCATCAATTTTCTGGTATTAATCATAATGGTGATATACAAGTAATTAAAGCATAATGATAGGTATCATTTTTTGAATGCTAACTGTAAACTAGGTCCTGTGTAGCTAAATAATTAATATGAATTTTGTCTAGTTGTTCCAACGACCATATTAAGTAGGTATTATTGCCCCTATTTAACAGATGGGGTTTGGAGAGATTAAATAATGCATCCAAGACCATACAGACCAAGGGATAGGAATAGGCCTCATTCCGTTTCTGTGCTAACCTCCTTCCTATTACGGACACCTACTCTGTTGGCAGACTTTATGAGAGCAATGGCAGGGTGCACTCAGCCTGTGCATTGCAGTATAGTTGGGGAGATGGCCAAACGCAGAGGAGAAAAGAAATGCGGACAAGGTGCTGAAGGTTCCTTGTCATTCAAATGATGCAAATAGCTGAGAAGCGCTAGAGCCACACTGTGTGTGTGTGTGTGTGTGTGTGTGTGTGTGTGTGTGTTGTGGGAGGCTTTCTGGAAGAGAAGCAACTTGATCTGGATCCTGAATAATGTGAAGGAGATGATGAGTAGAGGAGCAAGGGCTCTGGCTGGGAACTCAGGACTCATCAGAGGGATGGAGAGATTTGAAGATGCTACTCACACAGGTATGGGGGTTTTGCTGTTGTCAAGTCCCATACCCCTAGTCTGCTGGCTTGTCCCTGATGAATCCCCTAGGAAGATCCCTGCAGGATCATAGGGACACACGAGGTGAGCCTGGGTCTTGTGGTGGTTGTCAGGGGTCCAACTGAGGCAGCCCCAGAGTCAAGAGGTGATCAGGAACCTCTACAGAGGCCTGGTAGAGGCCAGGGCAGAGGAGAGCTGGGGTCCCACTATTCCAGAATGAGGTGTGTGGAGCCTGCAGGCAGCCTCTGTGCCATTTTGCTGACTATGGCTAGAATTAATCTGTAAACTATGTATTCCACTAACCTTCACATGCCACCACAGACATCAGGCACTTAGCCAGTATCTAAATGCCTGTGCCATTCAGTCCCATAGAAGAAATGTCTTGTTGCCTGAAGTTATAATTCCCAAGAAACAGGCAAATGCGTTTTCCTGTTTCCATATCACAGATGAACCTTGATTCTGTTGGTGTTGCATCTTAGGACAGTAGTTGGTATGCCATTAGGATCTGCCGTGTGACCCAGCTGACACCATGCCTGAGCATAGCTGAGGGTACTACTGGCAGAACTGGCCTCTTCCTCAGGCAGTCACCTGAAGTTGTGATGACAGGCATTCGGTACACCTCGGGGGGTGGAGTGAAGCCCACAGTGGTGACAGTAGCTGATCATGCCCAGGCTGGGGAGGGTCACAGAGGAAGAGAACCATTGAGCTGCTGTGAATTTAGATCAAGACATGCCCCTGGCCGTATCCAGGTGCTACCTGGGTGCTTCTTGCCTTGTAAGAACAAGGGTGACCTGGTACCTTTGAGCCCCTTTGATGGGGATGTAGGATTCAGGACTAGCATTCCATGTCCTGGTTCAATCTGAGCTGAATGTTTGTGGGTCTACCTTCTGCCTGGGACCTGAGCCCTCGGGTCACTGGCCCCAGCCTTGGCCTATAGGGAGACACGGGAACCATGAAGTTGGTCTCTTGGATCTCTGCTTATTGTTCTAGATCCTTCCCCAGAGCTGTGCCCACACGTTCTCAGAATTGCCAGTCAATTCCCTGAAGCCGTTTGTTAAAACAATTTCTTAGAACAATTAGCCAAAATAATCAAATACTAAAGCAGAAATAAGCCCTGAAACAAATTCGTTATGGGACTGAATTTCCCAGTTTCCTCCTCCATCACGCAGACAGAGCTGTTTGCAGAACTCCAGCGAGGGCCCTCTGCTACCAGTCAAGATCTTGTCTCTGACAGTGTTGAGATGACGGCCTCCTCCTATCCCAGCCCCTTTCCCTGTCCCTCCACCCCTCTACCTGTAGGACAGCCCAGTCTCACATCCATGCGGTGAGTAGCAGGTGTCTGCAAGTGTGTTTTGAACACAGCAGTTTTCCTTCAGAGGCTTTTCTCCAACATTGCCTCTCAGTGGAAAAGCAAGGGGCCTGAGCAGAATGAAGATTAGGCTTTGCTGCCTGTGCTAGCCGCGTGTCCTGGAGTAACAGGGGCAGTGTCCCTTGCTCGGCCCTGGAGTGCCCTCCTCTCTCTAAGGCTTTCCTCTCTGAAGGTCCACCAGTCTTTGCAGTTCAGAGGCCTACTTTTGTGCCCTCAGCAAGTCCCTGGCCTTCTCTCCCTGCCTGGGACAGGCAGAGCCCCTATCTCTTTTTCTGTTTCTGCAGCAGGCTGAGCCTGGGTATTCTTGCAGGTGGGCACGAGAGCTCCTTTCACAGATGGCTCCATCTTCTCTATGGAAGTTTCCTCAGGTTCAAAGACCTTTTCAATCCTGGCTGTCCCCTCTCTTCAGCCAGGGCAGACTGGTCATTTGCACAATCTATCTGACATTCTACGGAAGTGTCTGGCAAAGAATCGTCAGTTGGGCCTGCTGCAGTGATGGTTAATGGCCCAGATGGGTATGCATTTGGCGGAGACGGTCCTGATGTCTAATCTGGGCTCTTGTCTAAGTGACAGTCCGTAGAGAGATAGAGCCTGGGAGGAGCTGACCCTGGCTTTGTAAATGCCTTCTCCTCCCAGCCCTTCAAAGTTGATGGCTATGCAGGAGCCCCTTTAAAATGATCTAATTGGAATGGTAACGGATGTAGCATTCTGCCACAGCTAACAGCAAGATTGGAATTTGAGGAGACGCAGAGACAAATTACCTCTGAATTTTCTTGCAGCCATAAAAGCTTTTTACTGTATAGTAATTTTCCATTCCTGCTGCAGGCATATTTGCATATTGGTTAACAATTTATCTCCTGTCATTTGTCAGATGTTATCCATGTCCGGTTAATAAGCTAAGACAGGTCATATTAAGACTTTGTGGGCCTCTTGTGCTCCCTATGGTAGGTGGTGTGGCTTCCCTGCCCACAGGGCCTCCCTGTCGTGGGGGCAGACAGAGCGTGGTGGGGCGGCGGTATTGTAACTGTGTCAGGGGCCTTGTCCATAGCACCTTTCACTCCTGTCCACCTGTAGAGAGAAGACAGAGCCATGGGCATGTGGTGCCCAGTTCACAGCTGTGTGCCTGGCGCATGTGGAGGAAGCTTCAGTACCCCACCTCCTCAGTGAGTTCTGGGTTCTGCATGTGGATAACAACAGCCCTGCCCTGGAGTCTGCTCTCAGCTCTGGCTCCCAGGCTCGCCAAGATTTTGCCTAACTCCTTTCCTTCCCTGGAACTCAGTCCTCAGTTCTCCACTTCTAGAAGAAGGATTCTAGAATAAGGCTAATTAACCACTTCTCTTATATCTATAAAAGCATACTTTCTTCCAAACCAGGGTTTCCCTGGAGCCCCCGTCTATAGAACAGGCAAGTGGCACGCGGTGTTGAAGGATGATGGAGGATGGGCCCTGCATTCCTGCCTATTCCCTCTCACCCCTCTTGCTCCCCAACACAGAGAGGTCCCCAAGTCCCTGGACCCTTAGGGCCCCATGGAGCATGGTGTGAATGGGCTTAGGGGTATTCTTGGCCCTTCCTCCTGCCCCAGTGCTCTGAGGTTCCAGGGTTATTGGCTCATTTGTCCAGCACCTGCTGCTGGCCTGACCCTGCGTTTAGGCAGAGGAGCCATAGCCTTCTTTAGCGCTTAAGCTTAAGATGCTAGGACTCTGCTCACTCTGAGACTGGGATTGGTAGTAGGTTCCGTTGGCTATTGGACAGATTTTGAGAGGAAAGAAAAATGGTTTGATGCCGAATGTGTGATGAGATTTGCATAATTGAATTGAAATAGAATTAAAGGGTCGTATGTTTACACAGCGATGCCTCAAATCAGATTGCAGTGATGTGTGCTCAGTACTAAAATGTGTTCCTTAGAGACATGTGGATATCTGGTTCCCAGAATATGTACAAAAGCTGGAGAGAAGTCTGGGTTGGGGGATGGTTTCAGGAGCTGCCTGTCAAAGGAGCAGACTGGCATTCATGACAGTGGTGGGGTTTACTAAGGACTTCCTGGGCGCCAGGACATGAGCTATGTGCTCTGCATAGGTTGCCTTATGGAATGCTCACAGCAGCAGTGGAACGCTGGCAGGGATAGCATAGGACCTGTTTTCTTGGCTACTCTCTGTGGAACTGAGTAGGGTGAGCCCAGGTATTTGTATGGGGCACACACTCATCCATTTTATTGGGAAAAACATGCAAACATGTTCTACTGTGTGCATTTTGTGAAGGACCCTATGCTTTTTGTGTTCCTGCTACCATTTCTAAGCTTGACCCCTGCTGCTACTTTGATCTGAAAATGAAATATCAAAGGTACCAATCAGAGGATGTGTGCAGGGGAACTAAGAACCAGTGATGAACAGTAACAGATTATTGTGCAGCACTGAGCTGTGTCCTCTAACCATGGACAACTGCATTCCTCAGCAATGCCATTCAGGGAAACTGAGCTGGCCTGTGTGTGTGTGTGTGTGTGTGTGTGTGTGTGTGTCTATGTTTGTGTGTTGTGTGTGTGTGTGTTTATGTGGTATGTATGTGTGTGTGTTTCTGACCAGGTTCTCACCTGGTTTTTCTTTTCTTTTCTTTTCTTTTTTTTTTTTTGAGACTGAGTCTTGCTCTATTGCTCAGGCTGGAGTTCTGTGGCATGATCTCGACTTACTGCAACCTCTGCCTCCCAGGTTCAAGCTATTCTCCTGCCTCAGCCTCCCGAGTAGCTGGGATTACAGGCATGTGCCACCACATCCAGCTAATTTTTGTATTGTTAGTAGAGATGGGGTTTCACCATATTGGCCAGGCTGGTCTTGAACTCCTGACCTCAAGTGATCCTGCTGACTCAGACTCCCAGAGTGTCAGGATTACAGGCATGAGTAATACCAACCTCTTAGAGCAGAGCCTGGCTGTCGCCTGGTTTTTCTATTCAATATGGAATGTCCCCCTCAAGGCAGTCAACCTGGCCAATGCTGGACAGTTGTCATAATTATGATAGAGACACTGACACTTCTTATCCACATAAAATGTGCCTAAGGATCAGCCTGTGTCTGAATGAGCAGAGACAGGCCCATCCTTCCCAAGTCCGTGTGGCAGTTCTGCCTTTTGTCATTCTGACATTATCTGTGTGTGAAAGAGTTGGAGTCCTATGGGATTTCCAGATGAAGGCCGGGAATAACTTCTTTCTAAATATAGGCCTGGGTCCTTTCAAAGACTCATCTTTACACTCCACTCAAGTCTTAGAAAGCCCAGTGAGGTAGGTTATGTGTTACCTCCCGAGTGGACAAGAAATCTGAGGCCCTGAGAGGTCACAGGGTGGCTGGGATGGCAGAGTAGTAATGAGAAGGAGCTGCCTGGGTTTGCCTCTTTTGGCCCTGCCCCTTGAGGGCTGTTTGCAGTGGGCTGGGGTATCATTCCTGGGCTGCAATCCATCCTGGAATACAGTGGCACATCCATGCCCTTGGCAGAGGCAGAGCACCTGCCCCACCAGGCATACTCATCTTGGCTGTTGTAGATGAGCAGACCGGTTGTGAGCAGAAGCTTTGGTGTGATGGTTTGTTGTGATGGTTTGGTGTGACTTGCTGTCTCGTGCTACTCAATGTGTGGTTGAGGAAGCTCACCCCACATGGCTGTTGATCCCACAGCAGGGGCCTGAATGAAGACCGTGGGCAGATGTGAATCCCGCAAAAAGTCTGGAGTCCAGTCTGGTACAGCCGAGCCCGGGCTAGATTAGCCAAATTGTAGCCAACCTGCAGATCTGGAAGAATGAATGTTGTCTAAGGCACTGGAGTTTTGAGGCTGTTGGTTATACAGTGAAAACAGACTAGCACTACTCCTTGGGGAAGTACCTAACTCTTCTGAGCCTCTATTTCTTTATGAATAAAATCACAGCACTACTACCAACCTCTTAGAGCAGTTGTGAGGGATAGCTGAGGTAAGACAGTTCTCGGAGTGTAGTAGGTACTCATCTCTGAGCAGGTGGCATTTCCTCGGGGTGGTTTTTGATGCAAATGGTCCTTGTGGCAGAGGGGCAGCGGCTGGCTTTCAGGCAGAGGCTGATTCTGGCAAGTTTTGTTTCTTCCTGGCTTCCCAGGTCCTCATGGTCCTGACTGGCTGAAGCAAGTGGGATCTATCATGAATTCCTCAGGCCCTGCGTAAACGCTGGTGAGCCTAAGTGACATCATGCCAAGTCTCATGGTGAGGGCACCTTCCTTCCTCTTAGCTGTTTTAAATGTCACACTCTGCCCTCAGAGACGGGGGCTGGTGAGAGGGCTGGGGTCCAGAGGCCTGGGCTACAGTAGTCCCAGACCTCCAGGACACCATTAGCTGCCTCTCCTTCTGGTTGTATTAAGATGCTATCCCTCAAGGAATTGGCTTGTCACTGTCATCCAATAAGCAACAGGTCAGAGCTGTTTATACTATGGCTTCAGGAATAAATTTGCTGCTCTGAGTAGAAAGCAAAGGCAATGTACCTGAGTGCTGTGGGTCTGTCTCCTTTGAGGGAAACTCACCAGGTCTCACAGAAGCACAGCCTAGCCTCCAAGGTCTCATTGTATTTTGTAGCTGTCAGTCCTTCCAGCCCAGAGGGGACTATGGCCTTTGCTGTGAGAAGCTTGAGAGCTCTGGATTCTCAAGAAGCCTTTTAGGACAGGCCTGGGATCTTGTCACTTTCCTAACAGGGAAATCATCTCCCATGTGCCAAGCATGTTGCACGCATTATTGCATGTACTAGTCATGCATTGTTGCATGTAATAGTCACATATTGTTGCATGTAATAGTCACATTATTGCATGTAATAGTTATGCATTATTGTAAAGTCATGCATTATTGTATGTAATAGTCACATATTGTTGCATGTAATAGTCACATTATTGCATGTAATAGTTATGCATTATTGTAATAGTCATGCATTGTTGCATGTAATAGTCACATATTGTTGCATGTAATAGTCACATTATTGCATGTAATAGTCACACATTATTTTGTGTAATAGTCATGCATTATCACATGTAATAGTCACAACGGCTCCATCATTGTTTGACAGAAGAGCAAGTGGAGGCTGAGGGAAGCAGTGCCCTCCTCAAGGTCACCCAGCTGATAAGTGGCAGAGCTAGGATTTGGACTCAGGTCTGTGATTCACGCTGTGCTCTTCATTGCCACAATGACTGTCCCTGTCTGTTTGTCCCTCCTCCTTTCCCTGGAGTCTGTCTGGCATGCTCAGCCCTCAGTACAGATGCTCCCCTGCCATCTGTGGAAGCTTCTGGCAGCCCCTGGCATCTGGATTCTGTTCTCCCTTCTCTGGGGGGTGCTGCTTGCTGCTGCCTGAATGATTTCTTGATGCGAGCAGGTTGTGGCTTTGACTTTAACTTTTTCTCTGTGGCTTCAACTTTGATAGTCAGGGCTCAGAGAAAGCTCCCTCTGTTTGGTTTCTTTTATGAAAGCCACACACACACAGTGATGCTTAAATCCTCATGGGATTGAATTAGGAAAAAAGAAGAATTTGCCCTCCAGAAAGTGCTAGAACCCAAGTAGAAATATAGCTGTTCTATTGAGGATAAAGACTTGGAGATAAGCCCTCACCTATAGGAGCTATCTTTTTGGGAGTACTTTCCCTGGTGACAGGGACAGACACTCGGGGGGTACAGTGAGGCACACATCCTCCAGCAGGAAATTATCTGTTGAGAATTGCAGCTGGTCTTGGCACTTCGCTGACTTTGCCAGGCCATGCTGGTGGATAGTCTCATGCGAGACCGGGAAGGTGGCGACTGTCCCTTGGGCAATGCACAACAGGCCCTCACTTTCCCCTGCCTCTGAGGGCCAGAGCCTGCAGAGGGGACTGCTGAAGCCTGCCATCTACATGGAGCTTTCTGTCATGCCAGAGGGGGCCCATTCAGATTGAGTTTATAAATTCAGCCTCTTAAAAATAAAGAGATTCTGACAAGTGGGCCTTCAGTTTTCATTCCTCATTAGCTGTTGATGTGCCTTGGGTTTTCTTGGGAAATTCATGCAAATGGAGAAGGTGGGGTGGAGTCTATCTTTTCCATTGATTCCAAGACAGGGAGGATGAATGTGCGTATTTGCCAGTGGGAGATGTCAGCATGGTCTGGGGCAGAGGGAGGAACCTGCTGATCTCATACTCGGGCTTCCCAGTGTGGCTGGCAGAGAGGCTGCATCTGGGGAGTGGGCGCTGAATTGGGCAGGGCCATGTTTCACCCATGGTTGCCTGAGTTGACCCTGGCTCCAGGCCCCTGAGTCCTTCCTCGGGGTGGTAGATGGAAGAGCAAGATTCTCATGTGGTGCCTCCCAGCCCTTGGCCTGCCAGCAGTGTGGCCTCAGTACCAACACAGAGCACATGTGCTGCTTCTGTAATACTCCTAGTAGTCACTGGCAGAGACAAAGAGGAGCGCCACAGAGAAGATGTGCCACAGTTTCCAAGCCCTCTTCCTGCCCTGCACTCATTCCTCCTCAGTGCCCTGTGTTTCAGGCACTGCAGCTGAGGTAGCTGCATTGTCTGGTTCTAGGACCTCATGCTAGGATGTTGGGGCTCCTCTCCCACAGGCAAACTTGGGGTCCACTTAGGCTTTAGGGGTCCCAGTGCATGTCTCAGAAAGGACAACCTCTCAGCCTCACATTTTGATGATTTCACAGCATAATTTTCAGACCCCTATCTACATGAGAGCATGCAAACACCCCTGCACCCACACATGCACCTAACACAGAGGCTGTAGGTGTCTTCATGGGGGCTGGCCAGCTGGGGCTTTCCCCTCCTCCTTCCCCACAGCCCTTCTTCCCTAGCCCAGATGAACTAGAGCCACCTGGGGAATCTGTCTATCTGTCCATCTGTTCACTTAGCCATCTGTAGTTATTCACTCAACAGATACTTTTGTGAGGATCAGCCACATGTCAGAGAAGCGTGCAATGCAGAAATGATCAGAGGTGACCTTTTAGCAGGGGAGAAAGACACGACCAATTAAAAGGAGGACAGCATGCCAGAGGAGAGCCCAGATTAAGGGCTCTGGGGGTTTCAAGGACAGGGAGATCAGGCAGGGGAATTCTAGAGTCAGGGTTAGCATAAGCAGAGGCATAGGGCTCAGGCCTAGGATGGGCCCCAAGAGCCTGCAGAGAGGCCAGTAGATGAGGCAGATGCCCAAAGGACAGGCACAGGACCTCAGCAGGATATTAAGGCAAAGCTCAGAGCCCTAGATGAAGCCAGGACAGCTGAAGACCAAAGAAACTCCCCACGCCCCTGCATGCCCTGAAAATCAGCAGTGAGCAAAAAAGGAAGACAGAGGAGGTCAATATGGAAGTTAGGAGTGTAGGCTTCACAGCCAGGCAGATCTGTGTTCTCCCTGCAGGCTTCCACGGAACAGCCATGGGAAAAGGCTACTCTGCAACTTCATTGGATGATACAGTGGGATTGAGAGCCATCTTATAGGGTTTGTGTGTGTGAAGATTACACTAGGTAATATATACAAAGTACTGGGCACAGACTATGTCCCAGAGTTTAAATGGAGATGGAACATTGGGAGAGGGGTGGCTTTATCTCAGAACAGAAGGAATGAGGGAGGTGGACTGGCCAGATCGGGAACAGAGCCAGCAGAAGCAGGCATTGGAATCTGGGCTCCATTTCAAGGGAAGAATAGACCTTGCTAAGACTGTTCTCTATGGAGGCCACTCACATCTTGACTTCTGTATTGTCCCATCTTCCCTTCCCACATTCTTACATACTCCTGGTTTGCATGGAGGGGAGGGGGTTGTATTTGGTCTCTAGCTGTCCTGGCTTGTCTGGGGACAGGAGCAGTACCTGGCTCTGAGCTTTGCCACAGGATTCTGATGACAGGTTGAAAGAGCTTGGCTGAGGCAGAGGCTGGACTTGAATGTGGAGTTCAGTGGCATCCTGGGCATCTTCCTTACTGTGGCCATCGTCCCTGTAAGTCTTAGGTCAGTGGTGTGAGGTCTCCAGCTATGACCTCTTTGTTCTTAGGGGAGAGGACTGCTTTAGTGGGAACTATATTTGTATACAAATCCCTTGGAAGAAAATGATGATTTAAAGGGAATAAATGTTCTGCTTGCTTTGACATTTGGGAAACCTGCCTTCCCTTCTGACATTTGACATGTGGAGTTCTCTTTGAGCTTAGAGTGTGGGTGAGGGTGCTTGCTGTTGTGCTGGGTGCCTGGGACCACAGACCACGAATGTGAGCCAGAACCCAGTATGCACAGTGAGGGTAACAATTTGCAACCAAGAGGGCAAGTTGAGAATGTGCTGCGAAGCTTCGTTGCTGGTGAGTACTCAGAAGCTAGTAGCTATGATGGCCTTCATGATGATGAACATGAGGAAGAAGTGGGTAGTAGAAGGAGGGTTGCAGTCAACTGCAGCATCATGGCAGGTCTGGCAGGCCTGTTGTTTCGCTCCCTATATCTGCCAGAAAGCCTTTTGGATGGGAGGGACCTGAGGGTCCTAGCCTTCATCTGATGCTAAAACACAGTGGTTCAGAACAAGGCAATATGGACTGAATGTTTGTATTCAGTCCAAATTCTTATGTTGAAACCCTAACCCCCAAGCTGTTGGTATTAGGAAGTGGGGCCTTTGGGAGGCAGAGCCCTCATCGTGGGATTAGTGCCCTTATAAAAGAGACAAGGGAGCTTGCTTCCTGCTCTCTGCTCTCTGCCATGTGAGGACACAGAAGAAGATGGCCATCTGCAAACCAGGAAGAGGACCCTTGCTAGGCACCAGATTTACTGATACCTGGGTCTTCCCAGCCTCCAGAACCATGAGAAATGAATTTCTGTGGTTTAAGCCACCCAGTCTATGGTACTTTCGTTGTGGCAGCCTGAAGAAACTAAGGCATAAGATGAACGGTCACAGGTGCTAGAAGTAGGAAGCAGGAGCACTAGGACGGTACTGTGTGCTCGGAGCTCGTGCCTCCATGTTTATGTGGGAGCATGCAGATTAGCTTCTGTCTCCCAGGCTAGGCTGTCAGCTCCAGGAGAACAGGAACCATGCTGAGTTTCACTGTCCACACCACCCCAGCACCTAGCAAAGTGCTTGGCACATAGCACATGCTCAGTTAATGTTTTGTTGTTGATCGAGAGGAGGAGACTAAAGAATTTCTGTGGAGTGGAGGTGCAGAGGACACGGCAGATCACCCAGGCAAACTCAGCCTTAGGCACTCAGATATATCTGGGCCTCTGTGGCACACAGAGATGGGGCCCACTCTGGGCCCAGGGCGGTAGCACAGTCCAGATGTGGCACCCTTTGGATGGCAGGTTCTCAGTCTCCTCTCCCAGGTCCTGTCCCCATCCTATGCACAAATTACATCAACTGATGCTTTTCATGGCTTTGCTGGGGATGGGAGGGAGTATTTCAGTCTGGAATTTGAAGTCTTTGCACCTCCACGTAGAATTCAGGTAGGGCTTATAGGAAGGTTAAATTTAGGTGTTACTCGAACTGGATTGAGGAATACCTAGAGAGCTGATAAGGTATGCCTTCTGGGTGTGTCTCTGAGGAGGTTTCTAGAGGAGATGGGCATGTTAGTCTGTGCACTGAATGGGGAAGAGTTGCACTCAATGTGGTGAGCAACAACCAGTTGGCTGGGGCCCAGACAGAATAAAAAAGGCACAGAAATAGCAACCTGCACCCCACCCTGACCTTGGAAATGGGAAACTGTCTTCCCTCTGCCCTTAGACATCAGACCCCCAGGCTCCCTAACTTTTAGACTGCAAGACTTACACCAGATGCTGCCCCATGATCTTGGACTTCCCAGCCTCTTGAACCATGAGCCAAATAAACTTCTATTGTTCATAAATTACTCAGTCTCAGGTATTCTGTTAGAGCAACACAAAATGTACTAAGATAGCTCATGCCGTCTGGCACAGGAAGCATTTATCCATATCCAGGTGGCAGTCAGAGTCCTTGGGAGGACAGAGCTGGAGCAATCAAGTAAATCGGTTTATCAATAAAATATGGCTGCTGACACTAATCCATGTAGGTTCTTCTCAAAATGTCAGATCAGAATCTCTCCTTCCCTCTGGGTGAAAACAGAGATATAATTTTCCTCAGGAGATGCATAGCATATTGTAATTCGGGAGGATGCAACAAATTTTTCATAATTATATAATTTGTACGTATTTCCTTGTAATAAAATGTGATGATTATAGTTCTGTTCCCATAAAAGGCTCCCTAATCTTCTAATTATGAGAGGTTGTTTTCTGAGCTCCAGAATGGCCCATCTTTAAAAGTTTTTTTTTTTTTTAATTTTTATGAGAGAGTCAGTATAAAGTTTGGATTCTACTAGCTATTTGCTTTTCAGTGGGGCTGGATCAGCAAAGCAGAGGCAATGGCCTGTCCAGCCTCTGTCCACCCAGAAGAGTGGGCCAGGAGTGAGAGAACTTTCTCACAAATGAAAATCTTTTCACATCTGCCAGAAACAAAGTGTGTGGCTGTGTTTAGTTCATACTAATTCAACAAGAATTTATTGAGCACCTACCGTGTGCCAGGCAATGTTGTAGTTCTGCCATCATGGAGCACCTACATAAGGGTAAGAGCAATGTGGCTCAAATAATCTCATTAAGAAGCGTAACATCATCAGGCATGGTGGCTTGTAATCCCAGCACTTTGGGAGGCAGAGGCTGGCAGATCGTGAGGTCCAGAGATGGAAACCATCCTGGCTAACCCGGTGAAACCTCATCTCTACTAAAAATACAAAAAATTAGCCGGGTGTGGTGACACATGCCTGTAGTCCCAGCTACTCAGGAGGCTGAGGCAGGAGAATAGTTTGAACCTGGGAGGTGGCAGTGAGCTGAGATCGTGACACTGCACTCCAGTCTGGGTGACAGAGCAAGACTTTGTCTCAAAAAAAAAAAAAAGAAAGAAAAAAAAGTTATAACATCGCAGCTGTGACATGAGCAGTGGGTGCAAGGTACACAGTACAGCAGAGGCAGATGACAGTGGGCCTGACCTAATGGGGGAGGTCAGAGCAGGCCCCCTGAGGAAGTGATATTTGAGTTGGGTTGTGAAGGTTGAGTAGGAAGTCACTGGATAATGAGCAGGGTGGGCAGTTGGAACCCCAAGTCAAGGAAGTGAGAGGGAGTCTGACCTTTGCTGGAGAGGTCAGAGCCCCCACAGGCCAGCATTTTCCACCAACCTTCTACTCAAGGGGTTCTCTCTGTCAGTTTCTGTGCTTTGCAAGCTATGGGTCCAGGAACTGAATCCAGCTCTTGTTGTACAAGCCCAGGCCACCACCCTTTCTTACTGTATCCTATCTGGATTTAACAACAGCCACTATGCCATGCTTCACAGCCAGAGGGATCTTCATGAGGGAGAGATCTGATCATATCACACCCCTTCTCAAACCCCCAGTGGTCCTCCACAACCAAAGGATGAAACCCACGCTCAGGCTCCAACCTTCTCCAAGATCTGCGTGGCCTCTCTCTGTCCATTTCAGGCACTGGGCTCATCTTGGGGGTGTGGCTGTGCCCTGCTCATGCTGTCCTCAGAGTCTTTGCATATACCATTTATTCTTCCCGTAACGCTTCCTGCCAACAGGACTCTGCCCTCTTATCCATCTGGCAGACTCCTACCCTTCCTTCTGTTCTCAGCTTAAAGCGCCTCTTGAGGGCGGCCTCCTATCACTCTTCCTGCACCCCTCTTTCCAGCTCCTTGTTCTAATTCTCCATTACATTTTACTATAGATGCTTGCTGAGTATTTGTTTTCCCCCTCTGGACTGTAAATTCTGAGACCAGACACACATCTGTTTTATTTATAGTGTAGTGTGCTATTAATGTGTGCATAATCGGTGGCACATGGTAGGTATTCAGTAAACCAGTGAGTGGTGAAGATACAGCTCGAGGTGGCTGTGTCCCACCCCCTGCCATCACTGGGATGTTCTCAGCTGCTTAAAAGTGTTTGTCTTCTGTTTGTGTGGACCCTTACCCCTGTGCAGGCTGTGGCTCCCTGTTGACACTAATTACAAAGCATCTCCTGTGCGCCATTTCTCTGCTTGTTGAATGAGTCAGTGTGGAGGCCAGGTAACCCTCCCTCCATTCACCCCAACCTCAAGCGGTCGGTCCTGCAGGGGTGGATAAAAGCAGGATTCAGTGTGATATTTGAACCAAAGGAGAGTTCAGTGGTGACTCAGTCTTGAATCCGTCTTGGGACAGAGGCGAGGAATTCAGAAATAAGTAGGGAAATGATGTGTGGGGTCCATGCCTTCAGGCTAATGCCGCCTCAGCTCTGGGCAGCTCAGAACTTAGATGTGGGTCAGAGCCACCTCTGCAATCACAATGGACTGGCTGGCAGGACATTGCCAGCTGGGTGGGCCATCCATCTGGTGGGAGTCTGGACCGAGTGTTGCCAGTGATACAGACCCAGGAGAGAAGACATTAAGAGACACATTGTTTCTGGAGGCTGCAACAGAGTATATGGCTGGCAATTATGTATTCATAATCCATTAAAAAATGCTTTGGCATAGGAAACACAGATTAGGGATGAAACTGCAATATAACCAAATTGTATTTTTATAGAAAAGTACTGCATTTTTCTCTAAATAAAGTTCAGTAACAAAATTTTATTTGTTTTCTCCAAAAAATGCCTGTCCACATTGATTTTTAGAGGCATCACGAAAAACCAATGTGGTTAAGGGGAAGAAAGGTGTAACTCAGTGTCCTCGGATCCAAAGCATGGCATGGTTATGATTGGGAGCTCAGAGTACCTTGCGCTCAGAGCTTCCCTGATTCCCAAAGTTCTCCCAGCTAGTTAGCTCATCTTTTATGGAGCTCTCTGGGAGACAGCCTAAATCCTGAGATGCCCCTGCTGGGGTGGAGGAAACGTGACAGCAAAGGAGGGCTTGTTCTTTCTGAGTCATCCCATGTTAACGGAGCAGCAGGCAGGTGGGCAGAGGAAAATTATTAGAAGAAGCAAATATGAAGTTTTGCATTTGGAGATGGCTGGACAGAGGAAGTGCAAGTCGCTGTCTCGATAGGCAAAGGTTTACAAGATTCTAAGTTGTCTATGCATAGCGACAAAACATTCACATCAAAAGTCAGACATTCAGTTCATGCCCACAGTGTTTGCCCTGCATCTTTATATTTAGAAACATCTGGAGCATCAGTGGAATTTACCATCCACCCAGATGCTTGATAGTCCCTACATGGGGTCCTTTATGCATGCCGGCAGGAATTGAAAACGATTTATTCTTTCTCTAAGAACTGTAATCAACTGCTAGGTTTTCAATAACTATAATCAGCCATTAGGTATTTATTGATCTCTTATGCCAAGCGTATTTGAGGTGCAGCAGATATATGTCATGATCCTTCATTTAAGGAAAGTGGCATTTGGCTTGCAAGACAAAGTCAGCAAGCATAGCGTAATTCAGCCTTGGTTCTCTTTCTTGTCCTAACTACAGGGTCCTTTCTGGATATGAGATAGGATCCAGGGAAGGCTGAGCAGGCTTCTTGGAGGAGGGGACTAGACCTATGTCTGATCTGATGAATGGAATGATGGGGGAAGGGTCACTTTAGGTGAGAGAGAGGAGATGGGCATGTTCTCAGCAGGACACAGGTATGGAGATGAGGATGAGTTGATTTTGGGAAGAGAAGTTCCAGTGGTTAGGTCGGGGGAAGTTGGTTTTTTTGTTTGTTTGTTTGAGACGGAGTTTTGCTCTTGTCCAGGGGGGAGTACAGTGGCGCAATCTCGGCTCACTGCAACCTCCACTTCCCAAGTTCAAGCAATTCTCCTGCCTCAGCCTCCCAAGAGGCTGGCTGGTGCCCGCTACCACACCTGGCTAATCTGTGTATTTTTAGTAGAGACTGGGTTTCACCATGTTGGTCAGGCTGGTCTCAAACTCCTGACATCAGGCGATTCACCTGCCTTGGCCTCCCAAAGTGCTGGGATTACAGGTATGAGCCACCACACCTGGCTAGTTGGGGGAAGTTTTGTTGGGGCACTTAGAATGCTGAGACCACTAGCCTGATTGTGGTTGTGGGTTGAATTTTGGGGAATAAGAAACAATAAGCTTGAAAAAGTAGGGCAGGGTCAGAAGGACAGAAACCCGGACCCCCAAAGGAAAGAGTTTTCTCTTTACTAGGGGCACTGTGGTTCCTCAAGTGGCTTGGAGATTGTCCAGGAGATCCTCCCATCCCTGTGCCCAGCACAGCATACACAACTATCTGTAGACTAAATAAATAATCTTTCTTACACATATACCCACTACTGTACCTGAATACATTGAGGCTATTATGGGAAAACATGCAAATATATTTAAAAGTTTTACTGAATTTGAAGTAGCTGTTTGGCACTGTGGATTGTCTCAAGCAATGTTTTCTAAGGTTATATAATTGCCCTCGAGTTTGGGAGTCAGTTGTGCTATTGACCAGGACCTCCTGCCTCAGAAGTAGGGCACCACACCCCAGGTGGGGTTAGCATGGGAGGTGTCCGGACAAGGGAAGGGAGTGGTCCAAGATGAGCTCTGAGGAAATTGTTCTGGAACTGAGGCAAGGGCAGATTGAAGAAGTGGGAGGGAAGAAACTGGCTGGCCAACAGGCCTGCTGCGGAGAGACCGGGTTGAAGGGCTAGAAAAGTAGGGTGTGGATCAGGGGAAAACACTGAGGACCGTGGGAAGGCAGATAGTGAGGGGCTGGCTGCAGGGCCCTGCTGAGGGAGCCAAGCAGTGACACCGTACTCTTAGCGACGCTCTGCCTGCAGCAAGGGCCTCTGCCACCCTGAGTGAGAGGCTGCCACCCACACCCAGGAGCTAAAGGACCAAGTCATGTGAGGAGGCTACAGGGCTTTGTTTCTCTAGGATCTGAAACGTAGTTCCCCTGGTATGGGGCTCCAGCAGATGACATTCCTGGCCTCATGGTGGGGACAAAACAAAAAGGCAGGGACAGTCAGCAGCTAAACACAAGTTTCCACCTTGCAGGTCATTAGAACTTTGGGCCCTGTCATATTTCCCATCAATGTCACATGTTTACTGAGGAAGTCAGAATCACTGACTTTAGAAAAAAGTGAGTCCCGAGACCTATTTATCCCCCTTGGAGGTTAAATTCAGTTATCTTTCGTTTGGGCTGTGTCTACAGAATCTGTTCTGTCCTCAGAATGACTGGGTTGAGAACAGTGGAGGACAAAGACTGTTTTGAGGCTGAGTCATAAAGCATTTTCAAGTCAATGACAAAGCACCAAAACTTTTTATGCCAGAGAGAACTGGTTGTCTCCTAACATCTATTCACTTCTTGTTCTCTAGAAGCTCCAGTTTTGGTGCGCGCGCGTGTGTGTGTGTCTGTGTGTGTGTGTGTGTGTGTGTGTCTGTGTGTGTTTTGAGGGATAGCCTTGCTCTGTTGCCCAGGCTGGAGTGCAGTGGTATGATCTTGGTTCACTGCAACCTCTGCTTCCTGGGTTCAAGCGATTCTCCTGCCTCAGCCTCCTGAGTAGCTGGGACTACAGGCATATGCCACCATGCCCAGCTAATATTTTTGTATTTTTAGTAGAGACAGGATTTCACCAAATTGGCCAGGCTGATCTTGAACTCCTGACCTCAAGTGATCCGCCTGCCTGAGTCTCCCAAAGTGCTGGGATTTCAGGAGTGAGCCACCGCACCTGGTCTAGAACCACCAGTTTAGTGGGCTACGTTTCCCAGCCTTCCTGATAGCTAGGTTTAGCCACTTACTGAATTCCTGCCAAGCTGAGCACAGTGATACGAGCCATTTCCTTTAAAGAATTTGCCTTCTATTTCCCCCTTTTTCCTTCCCATTTTGTCTGGAATGCAAACACAGTGGGGGTGAGCCATCTGGGACCCGTTGGGGAGGCAGCTTCCCTGGCGATGGGTGCAGTAGCTAGAGTGAAGGAGTCTGGGCTCCTGACACTATGTGTAATAGCCACGGTGCCAGCCTGCGCTGATTGTGCCCAAGTTGTGGTGCAAGAGAGAAACAGACATCCCTCTTATTTAGGCTACTATTACTTTGGATCTCTATTTATAGCAGCTACATCTAGATCATCAATTATAATTCTTAATTTGAAAGTTGAATGTATGCATTTGGAGAATAAGGAAGGTACCTAAACAAACCACCTTCTGGTTTTGGCAACCCAAAACATGTTTGAATTTGGGGGCATTCCTTAGTGGGAAGAATGGTAGCCTTTCCAAAGACTTTCCAGTGTGCAGTGAGTTTTGAAAACTCTGGCCCTGCAAAGCCCCCCCTGGGTATTCCTCAGATCTCCCTCCTCCTCCTCTCTGTGTTGGAATATCATCACTGCCCTGGTTGAGGAGCTTATCACCTCTTGCGGGATTGAAACATAAACCTCAAGAGGGCTGAGGCTTTGTTTTGCTCACCACTTATCCTCACACCACAGAGTGCTTGGCAGATCAGAAGTGCTGACTGAATTAATTGACATGAAGCTCCAACCTGGCTTCCCTGCGGCTAGGCTCACTGCCCTCCTCCCCCATCTAGTCCACACAATCACTTTTCTTAGTATTTCTAACATGTAGATCCTGCCATACTACCCATGCCCTCCTATTTAGCCTCTCAGTGGCTCCCTGCGGACAGCAGGATGGAGTCCACACTCCTTGAGTTTTGACATGTGGGGCCCTGAGTCCCACTCCCTATACACATGCCCTGGGCCACAGGCACAGCCCACTGTACAACCCGCAGGTCCCAGGCCATGCCACTATTTCCTACTCTGGCCTGTGCATGTTTTATTGTGTGCACATTTGCAGTGCCCTTCCCGCCTCCTTTACCTGGGGGATCATCTCATCCATCAAGACTCAGCCTTTGCTTCTTCCCACCCACCACTGTCCAGACAGACCGGCCGTCCATGCCTGGCTGCTTCCAATGCACTTACTTCCATTGCAAAATGTGTTTCCGCAGAGGTCAGTTCTCCAGAGTCTTCCCCTCTGTCTCCCTGGCTGCCTGAGGGCAGATCCTGAGTTGCCTCCACCTTAATTCCTGATGCGCAGATCAGAGTGAACATCAATTAAAGTAACAAATGAGTCAAATGTTTTATTCTATCCTTGTAACTTTGAATAAGTCATTTCCTTTATCCACTGGCCTTAAGCCCCTTTTGTGTTAAACAAGGATGATAATACTTCCACTGTCGGTCCCACTGGGCCTCTAGGGATCAAGAGAACGTGTGTGGATGAGGGTAAGCTTCTGCACAGGCATGGACATACACATCAGTTATCTACACTGGGTTATGTGGAGGCTTCTGAGCCACATCCAATAAACACAATTCTGACACAGAACAAAATGAGCTATCCAAAGGATTTGTGTAACTGATTGATTTGTGTAAACTCTTATAAAGCACTGACTGTGTGCCAGACACTATGTAAGCATTTTATAGTATTACTTTATAATATTACCTCATTTAATCCTACTGGCCACCCTCTGAGGTGGGTGTTTCTCTCATCACCATTTTACAGATGGAAGAACTGAGGAGAGTTTGATGACACTGCTTAAGGCGCAGAGCTAGTGAGTAGAGGAACAGGGTCTAAAAGCAAGCAGTCTGACTCTGGGGTCTGGGCTGTTCATTTTTACACATGTTATTTTCCCAAGGCCAACAAGGGCCAGAGGGCTGGCATCTTTGTCATGGAAGACAGGGAGGACACTCATAATTGTAATTTTAATTTGACATCGGGGGAGAAAACAAAAATCCCAGAACAGAGTCCCATGTGCTGTCCCGTGGGCACCTTACAGATGCAGGGCTGGGCTGTTCCACAGTAATGAATGCAGACTCTTAATCAGGTGATCTGACAACCGAGCCACTTGCCAGGGAAACTGTGCCCCTCTAGAAGAGATTGTGTGGCGAATAAGAAAAATAAATGAGTCGGGAATATGCCAGAGCTAATAAACCTCAGGGACATAGCTGGAACACAGTGAGGGCTGGCAATTTTAAGGCAATTGCCAGTGGAGCCACTGGGACTGATTTCATGGGCTTCTGTCCCTGGGCTCCTGCCAGCCATGAACTGGCTGGCCATGAACCCACACCCTCTGGCTCACGCCTGGCTAATGTTCCCAGCTTTCCATTACTATCATGTTGTGGGTGCCTTAGAGGGCTCAAGAACCCCACTGTGAGGGGTGAGGCAGTTCCATCCTGGGTGGGGCCTGGGGAGGTGCTAGAAAGCAGCACGAGTGTTGTGGCACCCACAGGGAGTGAGCCTCCTTCACATGAATGCGGCACTTCCCTGTCTCCAAGCACATACACAGCTCTTGTTTCATCTGCTACATTCTGCACATCTGGGTATTTTCCTCTCTGTAGACAGAGCATATGCTAGGCTTTTGCTGGTCACTGCTATATGGACAGAGATTTTCTCTTTGGAGCATTTTAGCTTCCCCTTCCCAATGCAGCCAGCCCAGTACTGTGCCTCAATGTCAGCTGTCATGCTTCTCCCGAGGAGCCATATTCAAAGCATACAAACTTTGAATTGAATGGAGAAGGGTTTGTCATCTCAAAGCCAGATTTCTAGCAGAAGAAATGCAATGCTCATCCAGAAGGGTGGATGGGCCCCATCCCAGGAGAAATGCTGAGCCCCCAGGGGCAGGCTCCTGACAGTCCTTTGCACCAGAGGAGATGCTGGCCTTGCCCTTTGAAAATTAGAACTGTGTGTTTCTTTTGCCACTGATTGACTGACCCTGCCAGGGCTGGACAGGCCCTGTTCACTTAGTCTAGAGTTTGATGCTACCAACCATTTGCTAGAGAAGAATTTACAGGCTCTTTGGAATAGGTCCTCTGGGTATAGACTAGAGCGAAGTGTGTCTGCCATTTAAATCTTGTCACAAATACATCTCAATCCCTGGAGCTTCTCTTTGGAAAGAAGCAGGATGCTTAATAAAACAATGAATAATAATTTGGGGATGTTCATTATTTACAGCTGCCCCAGGTCATCCGTAAATTATGCAGCCCTCAATTACGCTTGATTTCTTCCTTACATGGAGCCATCTCTCCAGACTGCCATCACCATGGGTGATATCTATGCATCAGTTAATTGTACCATGAGGACAATTTCCCATTTCTTGAAATGCTTAGAATCCCCTGGCTGAATGCTTATGTTCCACAAACTCTACATCTCAATGATGAGTCCCTGGATACTTGAAGGCAGAAAGACCAGGGATCAGGTTTGACAGAGAATCTGTATGTAATTCTCTGCCAAGCATCAAAGAAAGGCCTCCATGGGTCCTTCAGGGAGAAAACTGTAAAGTCTTGGTTGCAGAAATGGCCTGAAGTGAGGGAGAAGGTCAGTGCAGTACCTGCCTCTCTGCACTTGGGAGGTTCAGGAGAGAGAGAAGAAACAAGTAACAGAAGGGAGGCCAAGCTGAATCCCCTGCCCAGAGGCATGCAACCAATAAGTGGACTTAGGTTGGAGCCTTAGGGGTGCTCTCCCCTCTGCACCCTTCCTCCCCAGCCATTGACCTGGGAGGGTTGGGGAGGACAGAGGAAGGTGAGAGTGCAGGGCAAAAGCTGGCCAGACAAGGTGAGCATCCCCTGTTACCTTTTGCTTACCCATCACTTTCAGCCCTGAGCTTGACATGTAACTGAAAACAAGACCTTTCCCAACGCAGAGCTTAATGATCCCTTTAATGCCTGAGCAGTAGCATCACTTCTCTCTCTCGCCTGTTCCCTGTCAGCCATGGGGCATTAAGCTGGTGATAAAAATGCCTTTTTGGTATGGTCCACAAACTCACCAAGAGGCTCCCGATAGCAGTATAGTCATCCAGCATGAAATCAAGAGGCAATCATTGCGGATGAGGCAAGATGAGCTACACGCAGCGGCAATTAGCAGAACGCATGTCCAGGGTCCCGTCCTTCACCATCTCCTTGTGCACGCACCCACCTTCGCTCCAGCAGGGAGGGCTCCTGCGGCGCCATCCAGCGGCTCCGGTTCTGAAGCAGGTGCCTTGCCTTTCTGTGTTTGAGGTGGGGGGAGAAGCTTCATCACATCTTTAATCCTATTGAACACAGCATTCCTGACCCATGTGGCCTCTGGGAATGAATATCCTTGGTTATGTTTTCAATCCAGAAAATATAAAACTGAAAAGAGAGGGGGAAAAAAGGAAATAAATGCCCAGTTATGAATATGCATTAACATGATGTGCGTTTGGAGCTGGAAACAGGAGCCATTTATTTTAAGCAAATCGGATCTTGATGCATGGCCTGTGAACGTGCTGACTTCTCTATCACGCAAACATGCTGGGCAAGTTTGATTTATATGGTGTGGCTCTGAGGGTTTTTTCTCAATTAAAAACAAACGGAGAAAAATCATTAATTTAACTACTGTATATTAAATTTGCATTAAAACATCCGTTTGTCTATATTTATACGTGAGTTATTGAAAATGTGAGCTCATGAATTCTAATTTTTAAGATCACATGCCAAACATTGAAGATAAATTTTATTTATTTCTGCAATTAATTCTATGAGGACAAATAGCTCTAATTTAGGGGATGGCAGATGTAACTGTCCACTGGTGCCCTCCCTGCATGACAAACATAATATTCATCTTTTCTCATTAGGGTTTTCCTCTGCCTGTAGCTGGTCTCAAAATATGCAGACTGTGCCGACTTGTACCTTGGGCTTCAGCACCCCTTGGCAGGCACATCTAGAAAATACTTAGGAAAATATGAACCATGTCAAATCTCTTTTCCTGCTTCTCTGTGATGTGCAAAGGCTTCAACAACATCCCAAAGGCTAAATAAATATTTCTTCCAAAAAGATATCTTGACATTAGTCACTTGAGTTTCCCATCAAGATGACTCAGTGATGTCCAAAGCCAATTTTGCAGGGTAACTGTACATAAGCCTTACTCTGGTACAATGGAGAACTTGGTAGTTTTTCTCTGGGGCCACTGCCCCCACACGCCTCAGCATCTCTCAGCCTGATGCAGCCTCTCAACCTGAGCACCAGGACTGCTGGTTAAATGTAGGACGTTGTACCCTGCATCATCTTTTTGCAGGGGTCCACCCTTCCTGTAAAAAGTGCCCTCCTTTCCTTTCAGCTAGGTCGAATATGTGAGCATTTTAGGTTGCTCTGTGGTCATAGCCATTTAGGGCTCCCAGCCACATGGCTGCAGTGACAAATGGTGCACAAATTGGGTTGTTCTCCGAAGCTCTGTGGCCCGGGCAGCCCCTTGCCGTGTGTCATCATCCAGATGCATGGAAAGGGGCAGCATCCTTTCCTTAAGGACTTCCCTGTGGTAGATGGCCACACATATTGCCAGCATTGGCGTTTAGCAAGTAAGTCCTTTCCGTACCCACTGGGTTACACATGGCAGCTTTATGCTATTCTAGGCATTAATTCCAGGCAGTCCTTGCCTCCGAGGAGCAAAACAGGAGAAAATGGCAATGCAGTGAGATGGGTGCTATGATCAGGGACAGACTAGGGGCATTGGGAGCAAGAGTAGGGAGGTGCTTCTGCCCTTACCTGGGAGGCTGAACTCACACTTCTGCCCCTGACAAGTTTTCACTGCTTCAGAGAGCCCCTTAGTTCCACTCTGATGGATGTCAGGTCTGAATAGGGTCTGAGCCGCTGCATTTCCTCCCCTCCAGACAGAGACTGTGGGTGGGGCTGTCCTTGTGCAGAGGATGCCGCTTGGGCCAAGAGGGTCGGTGCCACACTGGGGTTCCTCCCACTGTATCACAAAGCACTGAGAGCCTCACTTGCCCAGCCTCCCCTCTGCAGGCAGGCCTGGGGAATCTCTGTAATGGAATGAAGCCACTGTGGACCCACCAGCAAGAGCCCACTTTCTCCATACCAGGAGCTCATTTCCTGAGTGTGGCTTGGTGGTCGCATCCTCTGGGTCTCCTTCAGAGGTGGATTTTAGGGTAGGCTGGGGACAAAGGGTACTTTCAGCAGTTTCTTCTATGCAAGAGGGATCCAAAGATGAGTCTGGATGCTGGATCCTTCAGAGACCAGGCCCACCCTACTTGAGTGATGGGTCATTTCTGCTTTCCCATCACAGGGAGGTTCTAGCATCTCGAATGTCCCTAGCCTTGCTCTTCTCACCGCGGGGGCCCAACTCCTCCTGATTAGCAGCATTTCTAAAATCACGTTTTGTAATAATCAGCCCCAGAAACATGCAAGTCAAGTACCTCACATTATCAATAACAATTGTCATGTCAAGTTTTTTTTTTTAAATTTTTCCTCTGTAACAGGATGATCAGACATTCTCCCCTTTGATTTTTCAATGAGTAAATCACTCTCACACTTTGGCATTAGAATATATTAACGCATCTAGGACTGGATCACAGACTCCATGGGGGCCGCAGCCAAGTCTGTCTGGTGGCTCCAGATGGGAAACATCTGACTCAGTTCTGTTGGAGTGAAAAAGGTTCTGTCACAGTTGCCTCACGTCCCCCTGAGGCAGGAAAGCATATGCCCATGTGGCGGAGGTCTGCCCTGCCTCACTCACTGCTCCTAGCCCAGGTTTTACCTCATTGAGGGGCAGCTCAGGGAAAGAAGGGGGTGAACGACCACTTGCCAAGGCCTGCCTGGGGTCTGCCCTCCCTGGACAGCTGAGGATCTGGAAACAAAGCAGGAGGCCGAGCTTGGGGCTGTTGCTTGCCCACCTGCCTGCCCAGGAGATTGGCACTGCACCACTCACTGCACACTCATTAGAACATGGAATTCCCTTGGAGGGGTAGCCCGTCACGCCATGCAGGGCCTGTGCCATGCACACCTCAGCTGCCCTGGCTGCCCCTGCTCTGTCCTGCTTTCCAACATGCAGGCCTGAGTAGAGAGGCCACTGCACATGGTGGAGAAGGACTCTGGCCCCAGAGCCCCACAGGTCCAGGTTCAATTCTAACTGTGCCCATAACTAGCTGCATCACCTTGAGCAAGGCATTCCCCTCTCTGAGCTCGTTTCCTCATCTATAACAGAAGTGAACGCACCTGAAGTCATTAGCGTGGAATCCCCAGTGCTGTAAGTCCTTGCAGATGGCAGCTGTTGTGATGTCAGTCAGCATTCAATCTGCTGTAACCAGATAACTGTATGGCCTTTGTGTCCACCCCTCCCCTCTGCCAAAAGGTGGGGGCAGGGTGCCCATAAGGAGGAGCCTTGTCCCATGGGGCTGACAAGGAGTTTTCATGTGAGAGGTGTGTATTGAGGACTGCCTGGGAGGCAAGCTCTTCTGTAATAAGGAACACGGGCTGTTTCTTATCCTCTATGAGATCATCATTGAGAAGAGGGGATCAGAGGGTGAAATTCAGTAATCCTCTAAGAAGTGGAGGTCTTGTATTATGGAGCCCTGGACAGGGAGTGCTTACTTTTGGTCATGATGATCCCACAGAAGGAAGGGTTTGAGGGCAGGCTGGAAGGATAGGGCCCACCACCTTGGGTAGGATCCTGTGTTCAGAGCTTGCTCAGGTGCTACACATCTGGTGGAAATCCTTCGTTTACAGGTGTGCCCCCTCCCTTAGCCGCATGATCTGGAGTACGGAGGATGGCGTGCTGTTTGTGCACCTCCAGAATTCAGCACAGGGCCTCATAGTAGGTCTCAGTAGTGTTGAATAAATTAATGAACATACAAGCAAATGAATGAAAATATGAATTAATGAGCGAGTGAGAAGGCATGGAAGACCATGCCATGTTGTGGAATGTAATCTGGGCTTTAGTGTCTAGACTTTGGGGAGCCAGCAAAGATTGTTTGAAATGACCGGGTTTATGATTTACAGAATCAAAATAAAGGAAGACACCTGCCTGTTGCTCTGACATCCTAGCTCCTCTCACCATCTTGATTTTTCTGAGTTCTAGTACCCTTTTATCCATGGCCACACATGCTTCCTAGCTAGTTGTAGGTGCCATGGGTAGACTTCTTGGGAGGGTGGTGACAGGAAGCCACCTGGTTGGAGGGAAAGGGAAACAGTGCCAGGGGTAGAGATAAGTGGCTATTGCCATAGCCCAGGAAAGTGGGGCCTGAGATCTGGGTAGGCTTGGGATTGGATGGGGTAGGTGGGCTAAGGAGCAAGCAGGAGGCCATGTACAGAGACCTCCTGTGGAGAAGGGCAGCTCCCACACACTCAGGACCTGAGCAGACAGCCTGCTCTGCAAATAGAGGGCTGGCTGTGGCTTGTTTGCAGGCACTGTCAGTTTACTTTCAGGAATTCCCATGTGAGGCCTAGAATTAATCCAACCACTTTCTAGCTCTCTGAGTCCTCTTTCCTGAAGTGATGGGCCCATCTTCTGAGGCTTTTCAGGAGTTTGAGTACCCAGGTTGCTAGGAAATGATCCAAGACCAGCACTGAGTCCTCAGATGCTTGAGGGATCATGACCCCCACTGGTGTCTGAGAACTTGGCTGTTCCCTAAATGATAAGGGTGGCTCACTGTGCTTAAACTGTACCAACGGTGTGGTTTATGCTGAACACCTGCTTCCCTCCTGGGAGTCTGGAATTTGGGTACATGCTAGGCAGCAGGTGCTTGTGTGACCAGCCTGCAGTTAAAACCTTGGGCCCTAATGAGCTTTCCCACGCAGAAATGTTGCATGCATGTTGCTGGGGGAAGAGTGAGCTCTGTGTGTCCTCTCCTGAGAGGGAGAGGGCGTAGGGAAGCCTGCACACAGATTCCTCCAGGTTTTGTCAGTGTCTTCCCTGCTCATGATCCAGTGGTATAGACTTGCTCTGTTGCTGAGCGGATATTTGTACTTCTTTTGCTGTGAAATGAGATCCCTGATCAGCAGCAGTGTGGTACGGAACAGCATGATGATGCAGAAGGAATTCACTGTCCACATCCTGCCACGCCCACCCTCCCACCTCTCTCTGCCTTCTTTGCTGGCAACTGCTCTTCTCCCAAGCCTCAAAATACTGACTTCTCCAGGCCTTAATTCTGGGCTCTGTTTTCTCCTAGATCTGCACTCCCTCCCCTAGGTGATCTCATCTAGTCCCAGAGCTTTAAATCCAGCTAGATGGCAATGATTCTCATATTTGTATATCCATCCTCGACTTCTCTCCCTGAAGTCCAAACTCATACATCCACCTTCATATTCAACAACTCCACTTGTATGCCTAAGTGGCATCTCAAAATGAACATGTCCAAAAGTGGACTCTTGATTTCCTCCTATACACATACACACACACACACACACACACACACGCTCAAACAGACCTGCCCCTTTCCCAGGCTTCCCCATTTCGTTTAATGCTACCAACACTGATCCAATGGCTCCTTGGATCTAAAATCTTGGGATTACCCTTGTTGTTTTTTGTTACACTCCATCTCCAAGCTGTCTGCACATTCCATATCTTCACCATCAAAGTAATTCCAGAATCTGCTTGCACTGTTCTACTGCCACACCACAAGCCCGAGCTGCCATTATCTTTTTGTTGAATTATTTATTACAACAGCCCTCTAACTGGTCTCTCTTTCTGTCTCCCCAGAGTTTGTTCTCAACCATAGCAAAGGCAATGCTCTTCAAATGTTTCTGCCTAGTTCTTATCACCACCCAACATCATATTCATGTATTGGTTTATTATCTGTCTCCTTGCATTAAAATGTAAGCCCCACACACAATGTGGTGACTGTAGTTAATAACAATGTAATATATTCTTGAAAAATGCTAAGAGAGTAGATTTTTAATGTTCTTAGAACAAAAATGATAATTTCGTGAGGTATAAGGCATATGTTAATTAGCCCAATTTAGTCATTCCGCAATGTACAGATACTTCAAAACATGATAAATATATATACAGTTTTGTCACTTAAAAAATGATTTTAAAAATGTGAGCTCCATGAGAGCAGAAATCTTATTGGCTTGTTTATTGCATTCTTCTCGGCATCTAGAATAATTCCTGGTCCATTGTATTTTTGGAAGTTATTTATCAATAAATGAATCAACACAGCATCTTATTTAATCCTTTACTTGAGGATATTAAGACTCAGAGAGGTTAAGCAACTTGACTGAAGTCCCTGAGTTAATGGCAGATTCCAGATTTAAATTATCTACTGAGTCTAAAGTTACAGTTCTGAATGCTTTGCTTGACTCTTCACGTCATATCTTCTTTCTAGGCTGCTCCAAGTTTGGAGAGACTATTTTCTTAGGATCAGAAATTAAGTCTATTCACTTGCAGGATACATTTTACTATCCTTTTGTTAGTATCTCTTGTGGATGGAATCGACTTTGCTTCTTAACTTAATGGTCTTTCTGCACGAGGCATTTCTGGTTTCATAGCTGGAGGCAAAGTGCAGTAGAGACCTCAGATGTCCTTAATGTGCTGTCACATGGACAATGAGAGTATAAGGCATTCCCAGTTCCATCTCCACATCCATGCAGGAGCTAAATTGTGGATAAAACTGGCCAGATCCCATGGAATCCAGCTAAATGACCTCCAGGGCCCAGGACTCAGGGCCTCTAGATTTGCCTCTCAGGGAAAGAGTTTTAGCAGAAGAAGTTTTATTCCAGGGGAAAGTAAATGTTTTATGGATTCAGGTTGATGTGTGTGCAAGCGATTCTCTATTTGAGGATTTCAGCTTTTAAACAGAGGCACAATTTGTCAATTTTGGTTTCAGTTTTACAAGCGCTATCTTTTCCAAAGACTAAATTTGTGTGAGCACAAATGTACTAATGAAACATGACATTTTCGTCTATTAAATGCACCTTCTCCGGGGAAGGGTTCTAAAAGAGTTCATAAAATTTCTCATGGCATTTGGGGAAGCACATCATCATATCTATAGATGTTTGAAAGCAGGATTAAAACCCTCATGGTGGAAAAGTACTCAGAGTAATTTAAACCATTAACATCAAAAGACTCAACAGAATACAGAACTGGACAAAAGAAGTAAAGAAATACACATTTTTCTTTCCAGTTTCTGATGAAGGGACTGGTTTGCAAATGTAAGAAATTTCCATCATAACAATATTCACAATTTAATTTTCAGACTGACACAAACTTGACTTAGTTTTAGTCTAAGAAGCCCAAAAGAACAATCTATCTTTTAAATATCTGAGCCTGTAGATTTATTTAGTCAAAAGCAAAACCTCATGATGTTCTTACATCTTCAGGTAATAGAAAATTGGCAATATTAAATGCACTTATTTTTTTTGCTGTTAAGCTTCAAATTGGTTATTATTAAACTCTTTCTAAGGCTGAGAAGAAGGCTATTCTAAGAAAAAGAAAAATGCAAGGAGAACAGCTACATTTCAAAGGATTTTTGGAGAACTGAAATTTTGAAAGAAGGAACTAATTAATAAAAAGTCCTATTAGAAGCAGGCATTACTTTAAGAGAATGAAGAACACTTGGAATTTAAAGTGTTCTTAACAAAAGATATTGTTATGAGATTTCTTCATCTAGCTGAAAGGGATTGAAAAGTAACCAGAAAAATCCCAGAGGTAGTGTTAGTCCATAGGGTTATAAAATAGAAGAAATATGTAAGCCTCATTTACTTTTCCATACTAATTTCAGTGTCGGAAACTTCTTTTTAAAAATTCTTAGGACAAGGTATTTCTTAGAAAACAAATATGATGAGCCGAAATTAATCCTACTACCCCATATTGTGTGTTTTGCTGTGGTCTCTAACAATGCCTCTTAAATCCTCTCCTCCAGCAGGAAGTCAACATTCTGTTTAATCCATTCATACATCTGAGGGTCTCCCAGCCCTCTGGGACCTGGTCATGGAGCCTGGGGTGGGGAGGGACTGTGTCTGGATGGCAGAGTCACAAAGGGCAGGGCCCTGGAGCATTCCCATTGGTCCCAGGGCCTGTCAAACTCTCCTAGGCTGACTCTGCATTCCTGCCAGGCCTGGAGACCAGGGCTTCCCCTACCTAGGCTCAGGAGTGATGGTGACTCTTTCCTGCCCCTCTGCAGTCCCCTGAGAGGTTCACTAAGATCTGCCCTGGTGAAATTAGTAGGCGCTTTCCACTGAACTCCCAATTTCTGTGTATTGTGAATCCCAATCAATTTAGGGTGGTCATGCTGGGCATATTTTACATGAAGCCAGCCAGGAAGGGTTCAAGTCCTGGCGCCTGGTTTGGCAGAAGGCCCTCGTGTGGCTCAGTCCAACAGGTGCCCAGGCACTGTCTTGCCTGCTGCCAGGGCCTGCACCACACTAGGCATTGGCACCAGCACTAACATTGACTAACGGATTCTCTCATTGCGTTCTTGTAAACACTCCTGTGGGCAGCAGTGTTGGGGCAGAGTGGTGAGTGGCTTGCCTGGGGGCCACGGGAGCAAGAGGCCCAGCTGTGCAGACCCACAGCCTTCTGGCCACCACACTCGGCCATCGCTGCCTGGGTAGCAAAGAATGGCTGGTTTACAAATCTTTGGCTTCTGCTCACTCCTTCAAATTGAGATTTGGAGACATTGGCAACAAATCTCTTTTTAAAAATGTCAGTTTAAAAACACACTTCCCACTTTTCCAATTACTCTGTGTTCCCATTCTGTGCCCAGCTCTTTCTCACATGAGCTCCTTTGAGCTAGCTGTTCCTTCTGCCCTGATGCTTTTCCTGTAGCATGGATGGGAAGAGCCTTCTCATCACTCAGGTCTCTACTTAGATGTCATTTCCTTGGAGACATCTTCATGAGCCCCCATGTACCCCGCTGCCCCAGCACCATCACCTCACAGTTTTCTAGATTATTTTCTTAGAGAATAAATCACAACCTGATTTTTAAGCTTGTTTGCTTCTTCATTGTCCGTGTTACCACTAGAACGCAATCTCCATGAGCACTTATTCACTGCAATGAGCCTAGTACCTAAACTCATGCCTGAAACATAGCATGGACTCGATACAAGTGCATTGAATGGGTTCCTTGGCTAAATTAATAAATATGTAATTATCATGAGAAATCTGCCAGCTTATGTGAAGAAGAGCATTCAATTTTCTACCCTAGTGCCTATGAGCACGTTCCCCTTTCATTACCCACACAACTCAGGTGATTGCACTGATTGTATTCAATTTGCATTTATTGTGCCCTACTGTGTGCCAGGCATGGTATTCTGACATGCACTGTGATCTCCAGGCAGCAGAACCAAAAAAAAGTCTCTCTTAGGCATCGGTTCAGTTTTTACACACACACACACGGCTCCTTGGTCTGCCTGCCTCATTCTCTACGGGATTTCTCAAGGTTTCCTTTCATCTTAATGGGATCTAAATTAATAAAGTTAGCTTTTCCTATTTATTATAGTACCTGAAGATCCTTTTTCTCTTTTGGTTACTTTGTGTGAAGGGAATATCCTTATGGTTACTGGTAGCATTAGAAATGATTCTACAATCCCCATTTATCTAAAGGCCAGAATTGCAGTGACCACCGCCATTAAGAAGATAGCCAAAAGCTTTGAAGTAGGTGGGAAAAATATCTCACAGAGGGGGAAATGGTTGTCATACAGCTGATGCATTTACTCGGGTGGAAAGGCAGAACAGCTGTCAGCACCCAGATCATCGCGAGAGATTTAAGTTGGCAGAATAAAAACAGTGCTTCACAGACAGCAGTGGGGAGCCCTTCACTGCTGGAGGAAGGGCCGTCAGTCCTCTCACAGCGTAGCGACCTGGAACCCCCGTGCAGGCCCCTACCTTTGCTATGGTGGGGGCCTCTGTTGTTGCTGTATCACAGCGTGCACTGTAATGTTCTTTATCGTATTGCCAGAGTCATCACAAAAGTTTAATTATGATCCTAAGACTACTCATTACGAGGCAAAAACAAGAATGGCAATGCAGAAAAATTATAGTAAGAACAAAAACAGACAAGGTAATTCTGGCACTTAGAGGAACTTGGACAGTTTGAGTCTCGCCCTCCTGGCTTCTTCATTGCTTTTGCCCCTCCATTACAGCCCTTATCAAACGCTGCTTTGAATTATCATTTTTTCTACTTGTATCTTTCTCCCTTCCTAGATTGTGAGTCCCTGGAGGCAGAGAAGATGTTTTATTTATTTCCTGGCCAGAGCTCTGTGCATATAATAGGCTCTAGATAAGCATTTGTTGATTTGCATAGAATTAAAGTTTGGAATCTGGAAATGTCACTTCAATTGGAGAATTCAAAGTAGAGGCAGGTGAGTTGAATTTGAATCCACAATGGTTGGCAGGCATCAGGAGATGTCAAATTAGGGATCTGAGCTGGTTAATTAGGCGATCTTGGTTACCTTTTAGTTGAAGAGGTTTGAGTGACAGGTGTGCTGACAAGCCATCCTGTTCCACCTAATTTGAGGGAAGACATATCCAGCATCGAGCAACAGCCAGGATGGCAGAGCCAGGAGGGGATACCCTTGCTCTGGGAGGGACTCTGGGTGGTCTGGTTTGGGGCGTCTCTGTTCTGGTGACCGCTGAGGCTCTTGCATCATGGAGAAGGGCTGGAGGTGCCACACCTGTACTCAAAGCTAGCACTGTTGTGCCTGCTTTAAGTTTGTGAAAGGAAACTGTGTTGGGCCTCAAAATCCTTAAGGAAAACTCAAGCTGGAAATATGAATTTTAGATGCATATCTGATAGATGCATATCTGATTTGCCTCCTTTGGAAAGGCTAATCAGAAACTCACAAGAACGTAGCTGTTTGTATATCACCTATCTGTGATCTGGAAGCTTCCTCCCTGCTTCCAGTCTTCCTGAGTTTGCTTCAAGTCGTCTGGCCTTTCCAGACCGAACCAATATGTACTTCTTACATATACGGATTGATGTCTTATGCCTCCCTACATGTATAAAACCAAGCTGTGCCCTGACCACCTTGGGCACATGTCGTCAGGACTTCCCGAGGCTGTGTCATGGGCACATCCTCAACCATGGCAAAATAAACTTTTTAAATTAACTGAAATCTGTCTCAGACTTTCTGGGTTCACAGGTTGATTCCTCCAGCTCTCTTAGGATGAGAGGCAGAAGCCAGCTCTCTTCACAGCCCTGCAGCACAGCTCTGGAGGGCTGTGGCAGGAAGAACCTCCTTGCTCCACACCTCCATAGATGCTTTGAACCCTGGACAGAAAATGTGTTCCCCTGACCTCTGCTGTCTCAATTGCATTAATATGTTGTCTTTTATCTTTTCTCTCTCTCTCTCTCTCTCTTTTTAACTTCAGTTAGCACTGTTGGTCTTGTCCTTTGGACAGAATTCATTTATTCACCCATTCATTCGTGAATAAGAGCATGGACTTTGGAATCAGATAGATATGAGGCTTAATTCTAACTCAGCCACTGTATCAGTCAGGATGGTCTAGGCTATGCTGCAGTGATCATCCCAAATCTCACTGGCTTAAACCAAAAATGGTTTATTTCACTATCATGTTTCCTTTTTCTTCTTGTTCTTCTTCTTTGAGACAGAGTTTTGCTCTTGTTGCCCAGGCTGGAATGCAATGGTGTGATCTTGGCTCACTACAACCTCTGCCTTCCAGGTTCAAGTAATTCTCCTGCCTCAGCCTTCTGAGTAGCTGGGATCACAGGCATGTGCCACCATGCCCAGCTAATTTTGTATTTTTAGTAGTCACAGGGTTTCTCCATGTTGGTCAGACTGGTCTCAAACTCCCGACCTCAGGTGATCCGCCCACCTCAGCCTCCCAAAGTGCTAGGATTATAGGCGTGAGTCACTGCACTTAGCCTCACTATCATGTTTCATGCCCATCATGAGGTAGCTGGGGACTGTGCTCCAATTCACACGGAGAGACCTGGGCTATAGGAGCCGTCACTATCTGGAGCATCATCAAGTACAGTTGCAAGAGAAAGCAAACATTGCAAATCATGCATTTCATAACAGTCTTTTTCTTGGAAGTAGCACACATTGCTTCCACTTGAATTTTATTGTTCAAAGCATGTCCCAAGACTCTCTCCTCAACTTTAACCTCGCCAAGTGCCTGGAAGGAGAACCAGGACACTAGCAAACAGCTCTGTTGACTAAAAGCCATTACTAATTGTACAACCTGAGATACCCATGAAACTTGCTCTAACCTTTAGTTTAACCATAAAATAAGGATAGTAACTGCACCTATCTCTTTGGTTGGTGTGAGGATTAAAAGAGATGGTGCATGTGTATCTGTTGTGTAGTGCTGTGTACCAAACCATACCAAACTTGCCCGGCTTAAATGACAGGCGTTTACTCAGATTGTTTGCAGTTTGACAATTTAGGCAGGGCTCATCTGGACAGTTTTTCTGGTCTTGGCTGGGCTGTCTCATTCCTGCATGATCAGCTCTCTGTCATCCAGGGAACTCTGCTCCTGGAGGCTGTCTGCCATCAGCTTTCACAAGGTCTCATTCCTTAGCAGGCTGGCCCTGACTTATTTTCATGGAGCAGGCAGGAAACAAAGAAAGAGCAAAAGAATAGAGTCTTGATATCCCTAAGCTTGGAACTAGTACACCATCACCTCTTCCTCATCCTGTCTGCCAAAGGAATTTCACAAAGTCAGCCCAGATCCAAAGGCTATGGAGATGGATTCCAGGTCTTGATGGGTAGAGATTCGAAGCCACACTCAAAACGGCATAGATATGGAATTGGAGCCATTTGTACAAGCAGTATACTAGTCTCCCTTTTGATCAAAATTATTCACATCCCTTCTACATGCAAAATGTACTCACTCCCTCTGAAGACCCTTAAAAGTCTCATTCCATCCCAGTCTAATGCTTAAAATTCAGGATCTTATAAAATCTACATAAAAATCATTTTTTGATCTGGAGATAGAGTGAATGAGAAAGGAAAGTAATCTGTCTCCCACATGCTCAGCATGCACTGGTGAGACAGGGACAGCATAATAGCAATCAACGCCCTGTTTGAAACAGGCTAGTCACTACTCCATAATAATTCTGAAATCCCACAGGGTGGAAATGTTGCCCGGGCCCCCAGCTCTGGGGTGGAAGGTGTTCCTTGATGAGACCACTGTTCCATTCTCTGGAAATGATGCCCAGTCCAGCGTTTCCACAGCTCTTGGTTCCACTCCCTGGGTTCTTGGCCTCACCCGCTCTTTCCTTTAGGACACACTCCATGGCTACTTCTGAAGAAACGGTCGATGTTGACAGCTCAGTAGTTTGCTCAGCCTGTTTTCTGGCCACAGAAAATTAAGGATCCAGAGGTCGTTTTGCAATTTGAACAGATTTAGTTTCTTTTAACCCAGCCTGGCAGCACTTTTACTGTTTCAATTCATATTAAAAACACTATGGAGTTTCTATGTATTTTATGATAGCCACTTCATGCTCAGAAGGGCACACTCAAAATTTATGTCAATATATGCTTCTTTCTCTAGGCCAATTTACTGCTGTGTTGAAATTAGGCTTCTGTGGGACCTTGCCCTTGCCCTTAAGCTTCCTAAAGCCCCCCTTTTTTTTCCTCTGGGAAGTAGTTCTCCTGGGCAGTGCATTTATTCTTTTTCTTTTCTTTTCTTTCTTTTTTTTTTTTTTTTTTTTTAGAGATAGTGTCACTCTGTCATCAGGCTCAAGTGTAGTGGCACAATCATAGCTCATCGTAGCCTCAAACTCATGGGCTTGAGGATCCTCCTGCCTCAGCCTCCTTAGTGGGTGGGACTACAGATGCACACCACCACACTCTGCTGATTTTTAAATTTTTTTTTGTAGAGACAATCTCTTGCTATGTTGCCCAGGTTGGTCTTGAACCCCTAGCCTCAAACAGTCTTCCTGCCTTGATCTCCCAAAATGCTAAGATTACAGGCATGAGCCACTGTTCCTGGCTCAGTCATTCTTTTAAAGGTCTCAATGAAAGGTCTTACAGCCACATACAGATTTGATCTATTGTCCCCAGGCTTTATTTTTAACAGCTTTAGTAGGAGAATAGTTGACAATGAGGTACATGTATTTAAGTTTTTTGTACCGCATTGCACAATCTAAGTTTTTGGGGTGTGGGTTTTTGTTGTTGTCATTTTTGAGGCAAGGTCTCACTCTGTTGCCCAGGCTACAGTGCATTGGCATGATCTCAGCTCCCTGCAGCCTTAACCTCCCAGGCTCAGGCAATCCTCCCACCTCAGCTTCCCAAGTAGCAGGGACTACAGGCACAGGCCACCACTACTGGCTAATTTTTTTGCTTGTTTTTTGTAGAGCAAGGGTCTCATCATGTTGTCAAGGCTGGTCTCAAACTCCTGGGCTTAGGTCATCCTCTTGCCTTGACCTCCCAAAGTGCTGGGATTACAGGTGTGAGCCACTGTGCCTGGACACAATCTAAGTTTTGACATATGTATGTAAGAGGTGTACAAGCTAAATTGTCATACATATATGAGATAGATGCACAGTCTAAATCTTGACATACATATATTAAAAGTGCACAATCTAGTTGGTTGGTGCAAAAGCAATTGCAGTTTTTGTCATTGAAAGTAATGGCCAGGCCAGGCATGGTGGCTCACGCCTGTAATCCCAGCACTTTGGGAGACTGAGGCGGGCAGATCACCTGAGGTTGGGAGCTCAATACCAGCCTGACCAACATGGAGAAATCCTGTTTCTACTAAAAATACAAGATTAGTGGGCATGGTGGTGCATGCCTGTAATCCCAGCTACTCAGGACGCTGAAGCAGGAGGGTCACTTGAACCCGGGAGGTTGCAGTGAGTAGAGATTGTGCCATTGCACTCCATCCTGGGCAACAAGAGTGAAACTCCATCTCAAAAAAACAAAAAAAAAAAAGAGAAAGAAAGAAAGAAAGTAATGGCCAACTTCGCGATTACTTTTGCACCAACCCAATACATTTTGGTATACATGTATACCTGTGACACAATCACCACAATCAGGATAATGTCCATATGCATTATTCCCCAACATTCTCCAAATCTTTTTTTTTTCCAATTGCTCAGAAAAATAAATTTTAATTGGTATGTAAAAGGATAATTTCTCTTCCTTTTCCTGCCAGCTGAGAAAGGCAAGTAACATTTTTGCTTCACATAGATGTTTATTAAAATTGCAAGCACACTGGGTTAATAGTGTTATTAATCTGCATTCCAGCATTAATCATTTAGAAAAGGAAGTTGTAAAAGCTGGTAGATACTATCCTGTTCTTGATATTCTTTTTTAAATTTTTTATTTCAATAGTTTTCGGGTTACAGGTGGTTTTTGGTTACATAGATGAGTTCTTTAGTGGTGAATTCTGAGATTTGAGTGTACCTGTCACCTGAGCAGTGTACACTGTACCCAATATGTTGTCTTTTATTCTTCACCCCATTCCCAGCCCCACCCCGCTCCTGAGTCCCCAAAGTCTGCTATATCACTCTGTTTGTTTTTCATTCCCAAAATCTTTCTGGGACCCTGTGTAATCCCTCCTTTCAGGCCATCCTAGTCCTTGCTTTATTCCATGTAAACACTTATCTCTTATCTGCCACTGTAGGTTAGTTTGTATTAAACAAATGGGATACAATTATATTTCCTAGAATTTTATATAAATGGAATCGTATAGTATGTACTGGATCTTTGTTTAGGTTCTTTTGCTTAGCATATTGATTTTAAGATCATCCACATTGCTAAATTTATCAATACCTTTTTTATTGCTAAGTAGAATTTTTCATCAGTACAAAGATACCGAAATGTGTTTATCCATGTACTCATTAATGAAAATCTAGGTTGTTTCTAGTTTTTGACTGATGCAAAAAAAGCTGTAGTAAATATTCAAGTGCAAGTCTTTGTGTGGACGTGAGCTTTCATTCCTCCTGATTAAACATCTAGGAGTGGAGTGGTTTGGACATATGATAGGTATGTATTTAACTTTTTAAAAAACTGCCAAACTGTTTTCCAAACTAGCTGCACAATTTTACCTTCCTACCAGCAACCTGTAAGAGCCCAGTGGCTGCACATGCCCACCACACTTGTATGGCAGCCATTTCCATTATAGTCATTCCATAGCAATGAGTAGTAACTCACTGGGGCTTTAACTGGCATTTCTCTAATGACTGAAGATGTTGACTACCTTTCTCATGTGCTCAGTTGCCATCCATACATCTCTTTCATGAAATGTCTGGTCACATTTTGTGCCTATTTTTCAATTGGGTTGTTTGCTTGAGAGTTTGTATTGAGAGTTATTTATGTATTATGGATACAAGTCCTTCATCAAAGATATCATTTCTGAATTGTTATAAGGAAAATTTTGAAGCTGCAAAAGAAATAGCACTTGAAGATAAATTCTCTCAGCAAGGCAGTTTACATCTATAGAAGGGTGAGGCTCATGGATGGAACAATGGTGGCCACACGCTTGGACAAGGGAGGTGGGGGTACTTACGCCTGATGGGGGTCATCACTACTGCCGTGTCATTCCCCTATTGGCTAGAGTTAGACCACCCAAGCTAGACTAATCCTGATAGGCTATTTTAAAGAGAGCAGAGGTCCAGGCTGGAGTGGCAGGGTAGGTGTTTTGGCAGGAAGAATGGTTATGGGCGAGTCAGAGCAGGTAGCCAGGGGTGATCTAGGTCAAAGCAGGTGACTGGAGCAGGTGACTGGGGCAGGTGACCGGGATGAGTCAGGATGGAGCCGGGGTGCAGGGAAAAGATGTGAACTACTGATTAGAACTGGTGGGGAAGGTTGTTTACTGGAATTACAAGGAAGTTAAACTTTAAAATAGAGAATTAAAGAATAAGAGAGCTGAACATACTGACATACTGATTCTTTGAAGAGAAACTTGGGGTTCACTATAACGTAAATATTTTCTCCCAGTCTGTGGCTTGCTTCTTGTTCTCTTAATTGTGATTTAGAACTATAGAAACTTAATTTTGGTCAAAGCCAATTTGTCAGTTTGTTCTTTTAAGGATCATGTGTTTAGCATTGTAACTAAGAAATATTTGCCTACCCAAGGTCATGGAGATTTTCTGCAATGTTTTCTTCTAGAAGTTTTAGAACTTTAGGCATTACATTTAGGACTGTAATTCATTTGGCTTAATTTTTTTTTTTTGTATGGTGCAAGACATGGATCAAGTCTTTTTCTATGTATTCATTTATTTACTTACTGTGTATGGATATCCTGTTGTTCAACCCATCTGCTGAAAAGACTATCCTTTCTCTGATGAGTTGTCTTTGTCAAAAATCAACTCACTAGCAAGAGCAATTCTGCACTGGCCAAGTAAGGACCTCTGAAAATTTGCTCCTTCATAAAAGCAGTGAGAATGTGGGTGAAAATTGTCAACATTAACTTTTTCAGAACTCTGGAAATTAACCAAAGGTTTGCAACAATATGAGGCATATTTACCAGAAAAAATTAGCTGAATCTTGATAAAAATCAGACTTTGTGGCATTTTAACTTGCTCTATTCCCATCCCCTCCTTCTGGAACAGGAAAGACTTCAGCTGCAGCTCCAATGATGGGGGAGGCGACGGAGATGGGTGTGTTGTTGGAGGGAAGGACGTGGGTCCTGCAGCAGTGTCAGCAGCATGGGCATCTTGGGAGTGAAGCATGTAGCAAACACAGGGGGCTTGTGGGAATGTGGTGAGGAAGGCCTGAGACTCAGGCAGGACTCAGATCTCGTGTATCTAGTGACCCCAGGCCAGGATTTGGGTCTTTATCTTGAGGTTCATGGAAACGCTTAATAACTCTTATGCTGGAGAGCAGAGAGGCTCAGCCTAGCACTTCAGAAGTCCCTCTGGTTGCAGTGGGGGAGGTTAACCTAGGGCGTAGGCTGGGTGGGTCTGTGCTCCTGGGAATAAAGTTAGCTTCCCTGAGCTGGGCTGTGGAAGGCAGAGGCACTAGCAGCCTCAGGATTATTGACTCCACCAGGGCTCCTCTTCTCAGGACTCACTTGGTCCTCAGTTGGCATGTGAGGGTGCATATTTGAGGTAATGTAATGGCAGTGTCTTTTGCTTGTTCCAGATGCTCCCGAGGAACCTGGGTGAAGGAGGCAGGTGGGTCCTCAGCCACACCACAGGCTGGGGCTGCCAGGCCGAGCTGCTGGGGACAGGGCACACTTCAGCCCTTCCTGACCCAGACTTGATGCCTCCCAGGCTGAAGGATGTCAGGCTGCAGTCCTGCCATTTTCCTGTGAAATTCCTCTGTTTTCAATGATTTAGACAAGAACACAGAGCATGTTGTCCTTGTGAGCACTTTTGGTCAAGCTGTGAAGAAGTGCTCAGGTAGGATGAGCCCCCGGGGTGCAGGGCGGCCAGCCTGGAGCCTCATTTCTCACCTCATGCTCCCCCTTGCCCCCCACCTCAGGATTGGGTGCTCTCATCTGCCCCACCTGCTCACCAGCTGGGCTCTGTAGCTCACCCATTGGGGAACATGGATTTTAAAAGAGGGGCCAGGGAAGAACCTGGCATGTCCAACTATAGTGGGTAAGCTCAGGCTGTTGAAGAAGGGCTTTTGGTGAAGAGATTTTTCTGTTTCTCCCTAAATCCCATCATTGAAACATCCAATTATGCTACCTATGTGAGGCTGGAATTATTAAAATATCCTGAATTGTGATGCTAATAGCAAATTAGCTAAATGGGAATGAATTTTTAATATCATAATTTGCTTTTTCCTTTTTATCTGATTCCTTTTCTTTCTAGATGTCACTTCATAAGTGCGAATGAAACTTGGAAACATTTCTTGCCCTTTCTGCTTATGACATATTTCATCAGATTTCTCCACATCTCAGAATTTTTCAGAACTCATTTAATGCACCATGCCTGGTGGGCCTGTGCTCATTTGTTTTGGTGACAACTGATCTCATACCCAAAATCACTCCTCCTTGGGCAGCCTTAACCTCTAGCTTGACGATGTCTCAAGACGGCATCCAGGCAAACATCGGAGCTGGAAATGTCATCCAAAAGGGGGCCAAGTGTCTCCAGACCCAGCCAATCTCTGGCTACTAGCAAGATCATGTTAGCAACAGAACCCAATGTCAGAAGGTCTAGCACAAGGCTGGCCATTCAGGCCTGCAGCCTTTCCTGCATGTTTTTGTAATATACCTTGGGAATATCTCTTGATAGGCCATTCACTCTGGCAACTCACAGAATCTAGAGGAAACAGAGATGCATGATATCTGAGAAGGTATTTCTCTCCTCTGTCATATGTCTGTCTGCAGGTATTCTATCATTAGTAAAATAAGTCAGCATTTTTACTTACATTCTTCCCCTGACTAGACAAGAGTGTAGGAGAGGGGCTGGTTTCCTGGTTCCACATGACTCTCTTCTGAATCACCCACACCCTCTGACTCCTGAAGCTCTGTTCTCCCTGCAGGATGAACGGTCTTCCTGAGAGAGAGTTTCTTAGTTCCTGATATGACATATTTGTGCTGACAGTGCATAAGCGTCCCTGCAGTGACTGACCCTGTGCAGTGAGCACAGCTCACGAGTGTATTCCAGCATGCTGTGTGCAGCACATGAGAACATTTAGTTGTTGAAATCATCCCTAAAGTCTGGAATTCAGGTTTAGCACCTGCTAGTCCTGTCACAGACGCTGCCTGGCCAGTCACTGGTTTACTCACCACAAACATGTGAGTGAGAAATGTTATCAGGCATGAAAGGTTAGCATGAGTCCCTAATGTAGCCAAACACATTGATTGACCACTGAATGCAATTTTATTTGTTCACTCAGGAAATGTTTATTGTCTACCCTGTGCCAGGTACCATTCTGCATGGGGGTCACAGTGGATAAAACAGATGAACATTCCCGTCCCTATGGAGTCTATAATCTAGAAGAAGAAAATAACAGATAAACAAATAAGTCCAATATAAAGTATGTCAGATGATGATAAGTAATATGAAGAAAGATGTAGCAGGGACAGGAGGGCAGGCTTGGAGTGAGGATGTTGTCACTGTAAGTAGTCAGGGTGATGCTGGAGTGGGGACTTGAGGTGGGAGTGCCTTGCAGATTTCTGAAGAGGAGCTTTCTGAGCAGAGGAGCTGCCAGTGCAAAGGCCCTGGCGCAGAAGCAGGTCTGGTAAGTTTAAACTGGAGCTCCTGAGTGAGTCAGGAGAGAGTTGCAAGAGATGAGCCCAAACAGGGTCTATGGACTAATTAAAGGACTTTGTTTTAAAACTGGTTGAGATGGGAGGCCACAGAGGCTTTACAGCACTGAGATGACATCATCTTCTTTAAGTTTTGAAAGGATCACTCTGGCTGCAGTGTTAAAATTAGATGGTAGGAGGACAAGGGCAGAATCAAAGAGACAACCATTGCAGAAATCTAGGTAGGCAATGATGGCAGCTTGTACCAGGGTAATAATGGTGCAGGTGATAACACCTGATAACATTCTGGAAATATATTGAGAAGTGGCCAGCAGAATTCAGCTGATAGGTTGAAAGTAAATTATGAGAGAGAGGGAAGAATCAGGGTAACTGCAAGGCGTTTGCCCTGAGAACCTAGAAGCATGGTGTGGCCCTTCGTTGAAATGGAGAAAGTTAGGGAGGAGCAGATTTGCAGATCAGTAATTAGGTTTGGATAGGCTCAGTTTGTAATGCCTATTAGACAACCAAGTGAAAATATTAAATAGGCAGTTGGTTACATGAGCCTACATGAATTGGTTACATTTCTATCTCAGGGGTGGAGATAGAAATTTGAAGATCATCATCATTTCAATGGTGTTTTAGCCAGGAGACTAGAATAAAATATAATTCAGATATCAGGGAAATACCGATCCTTTAAAAATACAACTGTAGCAGTGTTTTCAGAAAGTAAAGGACCTTTTTCAACATGGGAACAACCTTCTTAATTTCTATTCAGTTTCATTGTCCATTTGAATATTTTGATTCTGAATAAGAGAGAAGAAAATCTTCACTGTTAAGAAAGGGAAGTTGACAGAATTGCTTTTTCAGAGTGGAGAACAGCCCAGGAAATGGTATCACACGAGCAGGTTCTTGTGCACATTCATGAAAGAGGAATATGTGGTGTTTTAAAGCCACCAGGGTTCTGGAAATACACATTTTTATAAAAACAGCAAACAGTTGAGAAAAAGCTTTTAACATTTTAAATATCCTTTAACCATGGATATTTATTTCTGTGAACTCATTTACATATAATTAGAATACCTACAGTTTCTAAGGGCAAAATATGTCCTTATTCCAAACTACAGAAATACAATGTTGGAGGCTTTTCAGGGAATAGGGAACAATAAAATGGGAGAAAAGTATCAGAATTCAATTTCTTTTATAATTCACCAATATTTTCAAGGCTTCCAAATAGATTTTTATGAAAAGTAACTATGGGGTGGTAGTTCTATATTTTCCACCAATTTTCTAATTGAAACAGGATTTGGAAAAGAAAAAAAGTGCTTTGCTCACTGAAATGATTCTTTACATTAAAGATATTATAACATGAGTTCTATAGTAGTATAATATAATATCTGAGCAGTTTGACAGGTTCATGTGCAGATGAGATCCTGCTGGGTCTTAGCAGCTATTCCTTTGGCGATTATCCTTTTTTTCTTTTTTTAAATTGGCAAGTGATAGAATATGTGGGACACTGCCACTCCTGACTTTCCTAAAGGGGACTTTAATCGGTAATAAGCCAGTGAGGTTGTGGGCGTGAGACAGTGCTGCGGCTGAGCTGCCAATGCCGAGTGGCCCAGGGATGTGATGCTCTGGATTCTGCAACGTCCCAGCTTGTGGGCCTCAAACAGAGGTGCTCCCCAGGACCAGCCTTTGAGCCAGGGCTGTGCAGAGACAGGCCTGGACTCTCTTGCTCTGCATTTTTCTGATGGATAGGTGCTTTCAGATTTGAAATGCAGAGGAGGGAGAAGAGACCCTCAGCCCACTCTATTATGTACCCCATGTCAGCCACGTGTTCCTGCGTTCAGCATATTTCACCCTTGTCTTTGCTTCTAGAAGAGGCTTTCTGGCCTGTGGAGCCTACTTCTTCTCCAGACACAGAAGTGAAACCTGCTTTCTCAGTCCAGAATATGCACCTGAACAAACTTCGATGCCAGTAGCCACCAAGGTGACAGGCCAAGGTGATATCTGGGCACTGAGAAAGTTATTCTTAGGGGCAAACGCTGCAGCAGAGGCATGTCAGGCTTAGGATATCTGGGTGCTCCCTCTCCCTTACTTCTCTGATACTCTTGCAGTTAGAGTCTGGCTAGCAGGCTGTGAGGAAAAGCAATGGGTGCTTCCAGGTCCAGGCATTTAAAAGTGAATATTTATCCCCCTTCTTGTTCCTTCTGTAACAAGATGGAAGAGGACCAGATTGATTCCTGGTCACCATAAAACATGGCCAGACCAAGCCTCATTAAAACCTGAGGAAAATCAGAAATCAACTTTTGTAGGGTCAAGCCACTGAAGTGAAAGAATTTAGGTGTTACTGTAGCATAGTGGAGTCTATCCTAAATGCTGCAATTCCTTTTTCAAAGCCCCACTCTCATACTTCTGGGGGTCTTAGTCATTGGTGTGGTTTGGGCCCAAGAAGACATGTGCTTTAGAGAAGAAGCCTCACACTTCATTTGGGGCCATTATAACCCGATGCTCATGGACAATTTTGTGAGTGGTGGTAAGCAAATGCGTTTTGGAGTTTACTTCTTAGTCCGGTCGGGTAGGTGCATGGAAATGCTGATATGGTTATATTTTTCAAAATTTGCATGAAATTAAATTGATTTCATATCCTAATCAAGAAGACATGATCTTCAATAGAAAGAACCACATTCCACATAAAATTGTGTGTACTGGGTCATCTTTCATCTACATTTGAAGTGATTCACGACTCTCCAAGCTAGTAAAACACCTTGCTGAAATAAAATGATTCATCTAAGCAAATAAAACCCCTGACAGAGTTACTGTATGGCATTTTCTAGGGAGCTATAACTATGATAGCCAGTTCATTGAGAACTAAGTAGAAAACCCAAGCACTGACAAAGCTGCAAAGGACAGATGAATCACCATTGGAGAGAGCCTGGGCCAGGAAGCACTCTGGGATCATAAAATACATGGACTTGCAGGGTGAGAGGACACTGAGTGGGCAGCCAGCCTGGCTTCTTGCCTCAGCCATGCCACAGTTATCATTCACTTGGAGTCAGATGTTTACAGAGTTTCTCTTCTGACTCACCTCATGCCAGCCTCCCTTGGGGAAGAAAAGCAGTAGAGGTGATGTTCCTCTCATCAAGAGGCCTATGGATCTGCTGGAAGGGTAAGATTCATTTTGGGATGCTGTAAACCACTGAAGAGTTAATGCACCTAGGAAATTCTACTGGAATTTTTTTTAAAAAAGAGAATTAGCAGGCTATGCTGGGCCATGTCTTCAGATCAGGATCCCCCAATCACAGTGTCCTCACTGTTGGTGTCATCCTCTTAGAGTAGAATGGGGACCCAGTCAAGGGTCCCTGAGAGCCTCTTTGACAGGTGATCATTTGATCTAGTTCGAATAGTTCCAGTGTCTGGAAACCTATTACCTGTCAAAGAAGATCTACTGGACAATACTTTGTGTTGAGTTGAAACCTGCTTTCATGTAGCTTCTGCCCCCACATTAATACAGTAGAAGTCCACTAGGTATCCTGTTCAATAGCCATGTGGGTATTGGCTCATAGCACTTAGGGTACATGCCCCCCGCCATATACACAGAGCTTCCTATACTGGCTGTCCAGGCTGAGTCTCCCAGTTTTACTCAGAAGCACCAGAAGATTCCCTAGAGAGGCTTCCAGATTCCTCGCCTCCTGGATGGCCTCTCTGGCTTGCTCAAGTTGTCAAAGGCCCTGGTCTGAGGATCCCATGGCTTACATTTGCCCTGGCTGCCATGTTGCCTCAAGGCACAGCACCAGCCCAGAGTGTATGGGGGAGCACTTCTGGCTTGAAAAGTCTTGTTGCTCGAACTTCTCTATCCTACAGTGAAGCCACTGGAAAGATTCCCTTTTGGACCTCACTCCTGCATCATTCAACTCTAGCAGAAAGTCATGTCATGGCAACAAGACCACGTGTGCAGCCGTTGAATGCCACTTTCCTCAAGCCGTCAGGAATGTAGATGAGGCACGTGTTAGCACCTCTGTTCTCAAACAAAAACACTGATTATAAGCCAATGGCTATTCTCTTGGTCTCATGAAAAGTTATTGGTGAAGAAAGGCTTATTGATATCTTTTTTAAAGATTTATTTTAAAATAACTAAAAGCTCACAAAAAAGTTGCAAGAGCAGGATGTAGAGTTAGTTCTGTTTGTGAAATCTCCCCCAGTGACAGTATCTTACACATTTATAGTACATTGTCTAAACCAGGGAACTGCTGTTAGTACAGTACTTTAACTCAGTTACAGACCTTATTTGGATTCATCAGTTTTGATATGTATTCATGTATGTGTGTTTAGTTCTATGATACTTTATTACATGTGTAGATTCAAGTAACCATCACCACAGTTACAGACTGTTCAGACAAAGAAGTGGTCTCATATTACCCCCTAATAATCCCATCCTGTCCCAACTCTGATCCCTAGCAACCACTGATCTGTTCTTTACCACTGTAGTTTTGTCACTTTGAGGATGCTAAAACATTAGAATTGTACAATACATAAGCCTTTGAGATTGACTTTTTTTCACTCAGGGTAATGCTCATAAGAATCGTTTGCATATATGTACTCTTGATCCTAAATTATTGGATGGTGTTGTATTTTAGACTTGAGCAATGTGGCAAAGCCTCCCCAAGGCACACAGTTAAATGAGTAAACCTTTGGCTTGGGATAGAAGAGTGACTCACACCCCAACAGCCAGTATCTGGAGAGGTGGGAGCCTGGGCCAGGTTGAGCCAGGTGACCCCACAGGAGCACTCACAGCAAGCACAGCTCTGGGGAGCTCCCAGGGGTTCTGGAACTGTGAATGGAACTCATGTGAGTCTCTGCCTTTCTCTGCTAATGATTCTGTGCTTTCAAACACTAACATTGTTCATAGCCTGAAGATTTCAGTGTTTTCAAAAGGTAGGAATAAAAATCAAGGTAATTAAACCTGTCAACCTATAGATGTTTGTTTCGGAAAGCATTTTAGCAGGGACAACAGGCTGTCATGTTCCCTCCTCCCTTCACAATGAATGCCTTCAAAGGGTGTCTGTATGCTAGGATTGTCTGATCTGGAGAAAAGCTGTACAAATTCCAATTCCATTCTAACTTTGGTAAACTCAGAAGTGATTAGCCACAGAGTGAAAATATCCACTGTAATTTGGCAAATATTAATAGCACTGTGGAGCATTTCAACTGTAAATGGAAAAGTAAAATATGTAACAATTGAGGATTAGATAGAAAAGAAAGCTGCTCATGTTTTAGGAATCTAAATGATTATTTAGTAAGCTTATCTATTTATAGCATTGCCATTATACAGGGAGTTTGGATTTTTTTAAAAGCCTTTTTAGAAATTTGGAAAGTTTAATGAAATATAAGTTTTCTAAAACAATCCTCAAGAAATAAAAATGTACTGGAATGCTTGTGATTTCAGCACATTGATTTTGTATCCTGAGACTTTACTGAAGTTGCTTTTCAGGTTAAGGAGATTTTGGGCTGAGATGATAGGGTTTTCCAAATATACAATAATGTCATCTGCAAATAGAGACAATTTGACTTCTTCCTTTCCTAATTGAATACCCTTTATATTTTTTTTCTTGCCTAATTGCTCTGGCTAGAACTTCCAATACTATATTGAATAGGGGTGGTGAGAGAAGGCATCCTTGTCTAGTGCCAGATTTCAAAGGGAATGCTTCCAGTTTTTGCCCATTCAGTATGATATTGGCTGTGGGTTTGTTGTAAATGGCTTTTATTATTTTGTGATACGTTCCATCAATACCTAGTTTATTGAGAGTTTTTAGCATAAAGGGCTGTTGAATTTTGTCAAAGGCCTTCTCTGCATCTATTGAGATAATCTTGTGGTTTTTGTCTTTAGTTCTGTTTATGTAGTGGATTATGTTTATAGACTTGCATATGTTGAATCAGCCTTGCATCCCTGGGATGAAGCCTACTTGATCATGATGGATAAGCTTTTTGATGTGCTGTTGCAATCAGTTTGCCAATATTTTATTGAAGATTTTTGCATCTATGTTCATCATGGATATTGGCCTGAAGTTTTCTTTTTTTGTTGAATCTCTGCCGGGTTTTGGTATCAGGATGATGTTGGTCTCATAAAATGATTTGGGAAGGATTCTCTCTTTTTGTATTGTTTGGAATAGTTTCAGAAGGAATGGCACCAGCTCCTCTCTGTTATGTCTGGTAGAATTCGGCTGTGAACCCATCTGGACCTGGACATTTTTGGTTGGTAGGCTATTAATTGCTTCCTCAACTTCAGCCCTTGTTATTGGTCTGTTCAAGGTTTCAACTTCTTCCTGCTTTAGGCTTGGTAGGGTACAAGTGTCCAGGAATTTATCCATATCTTCCAGGTTTACTGGTTTATGTGCATAGAGTTGTTTGTAGTAATCTCTGATGGTAGTTTGTATTTCTGTGGAATCAGTGGTGATATCCCTTTTATTGTTTTTTATTGTATCTATTTTATTCTTCTCCCTTTTCCTATACAACAGTAAGACTAACAGAGAGCCAAATAATGAGCTAACTCCCATTCACAATGGCTACAAAGAGAATAAAATACCAAGGAATACAACTAACAAAGGATGTAAAGGGTCTCTTCAAGGAGAACTACAAACCACTGATCAAGGAAACAAGAGAGGACTCAAACAGATGGAAAAACATTCCATGCTCATGGATAAGAAGAATCAATATCATGAAAATGGCCATACTGCCCAAAGTAATTTATAGATTCAATGCTATCCCCATCAAGCTACCAATGACCTTCTTCACAGAACTGGAAAAAAACACTTCAAACTTCATATGGAATCAAAAGAGAGCCCAAATAACCAAGACAATCCTAAGCAAAAGAACAAAGCTGGAGGCATCACACTACCTGACTTCAAACTATACTCCAAGGCTACAGTAATCAAAACAACATGGTACTGGTACCAAAACAGAGATATAGACAAATGGAACAGAACAGAGGCCTTGTAGGTGACACCACACATATGCAACCATCTTATCTTTGACAAACCTGACAAAAACAAGCAATAGGGAAAGTATTCCCTGTTTAATAAATAGTGTTGGAAAACTGGCTAGCCATGTGCAGAAAGCAGAAACTGGACCCCTTCCTGACACCTTACACTAAAATTAACTCCAGATGGATTAAAGACTTAAACATAAGACCTAACATCATAAAAACCCTAGAAGAAAACCTGGGAAAAACCATTCAGGACATAGGCATAGGCAAGGACTTCATGACTAAAACACCAAAAGCAATGACAACAGAAGCCAAAATAGACAAATGGGACCTAATTAAACTTCAGAGCTTCTGTACAGCAAAAGAAACAATCATTAGAGTGAACTGGGAACCAACAGAATGGGAAACAATTTTTGCAATCTACTCATCTGACAAAGGGCTAATATCCAGAATCTACAAAGAACTAAAACAGATTTACAAGTAAACAAACAAATAAACCGATCCAAAAGTGGGCAAAGGATATGAACAGACACTTTTCAAAAGAAGACATATATGAGGCCAACAAACATATGAAAAAATGCTCATCATCACTGGTTATTAGAAAAATGCAAATCAAAACCACATTGAAATACCATCTCATGCCAGTTAGAATGGCGATCATTAAAAAATCTGAAGACAACAGATGCTGGATAAGATATGGACAAAAAGGTATATTTTTACACGGCTGGTGGGAGTGTAAATTAGTTCAACCATTGTGGAAGACAGTGTGGTGCTTCCTCAAGGACCTAGAAATAGAAATTCCATTTGATCCAGCAATCTCATTACTGGGTATATACTCAAAGGATTATAAATTCTTCTATTATAAAGACACATGCACATGTATGTTCATTGTGGCACTGTTTACAATAGCAAAGACCTGGAACCAACCCAAATGCCCATCGATGATAGATTGGACAAGGAAAATGTGGCACATATACACCATGGAATACTATGCAGCCATAAAAAATGATGAGTTCATGTCCTTTGTAGGGACATGGATGAATCTGGAAACCATCATTCTCAGCAAACTGACACAAGAACAGAAAATCAAACACCATATGTTCTCACTCATAGGTGGGTGTTGAACAATGAGAACACATGGACACAGGCAGGGGAGCATCACACACTGGGGTCTGTTGAGGGGGCTAGGGAAGGGACAGTGGGGGGATGGGGAGGTTGGGGAGGGATACCATGGGTAGAAATGCCAGATGTAGGTGACAGGGGGTTGGAGGTAACAAACCACATTGCCACGTATGTACCTATGCAACAATCCTGCATGATCTGCACATGTACCCCAGAACCTAAAGTACAATAAATAAATAAATAAAAAGAAATAAAAATATACTAAGAAATACCATCAGGTAGTTTATTGTAAAGTTTAAGCCAAGTAAAACTCAAAGTTGATTCTATTTTTAAATATAATCAAACATCTATGCGTGATTAGATTCTGATAATAAAATTGTTTTTTAATTGAATGCCTACTTTGTGCATATGCTTCTCTGATAGGAATCCAACAAATATTTGTTGAATACATGATGAGTGACTAAATAAATGAATAAGGACACGTTAATAAAAATGTGACCAGATGCCTTAGATTCTTAAATAAAGCCACAGAAGTTTGTGAATAATCTGTTGTAAACCCCTCACTTAATTACAGAGTTATCTTTATAAACAAGAGCTTTGTATATTGTTTAAAGCGATTCTAAAAAATTAGTATGAGATACTGTAGATTGGGTATTATACATCCATTGGAAACCACTTTTCCTACTTTTCCATGCTTTGAATTAACTACGAACAGCATCTATTCAAAATACATTTCTAACCGGGGAAAATAGTGACATCATCTCCTTCGTTAGCACTACCAGGTTAGGCTGTAATATACTAATGCTAATACTGATGTTTAATGCTGATACTACATGTATTACTTATACTAATATGAATGCTGAGCAATTACCTTTTTGAGCTTTTATTAAGTACCAGCTCTTCACTCTATAGTGGTGTTTAATCCTCACCACCACCAAGTGAAGCTGTTACTATAGCTTTACAAATAAGGAGCCTGCAGTTCAGAGCACTTCAGTGATTTTCCCAAGGTCACAGTGACAGTAAGTGGTAAAATCAAGTTTTGAGGCTGGGTGTGGTGGCTCACGCCTGTAATCTTAGCACTTTCGGAGGCCAAAGTGGGCGGATTACTGGAGGTCAGGAGTTCAAGACCAGCCTGGCCAATATGGTGAAACCCCATCTCTACAAAAACACAAAAATTAGCTGGGCATGATGCCTGCACCTGTAATCCCAAGTTACTTGCGAGGCTAAGGCAGGAGAATCACTTGGACCTGAGAGGCAGAGGTTGCAGTGAGCCGAGATCGTGCCATTGCACTTCAGCCTGGGCGACAGAGTGAGACTCTACCTCAAAAAAAAAAAAAAAAAAAAATCAACTAGAGCTCCTGACTCTCTATTGTCTCCATACTGGTTTGTGTCTGTCTGTTCATTAAAGCCAGCATGGATGTCAGTCAAGGTAGGCCTCACTGTATTTACTCCTTGGAAACAATGATAACTGCTTTTTTTCCTTCAAATATTTCTTAATAGACTCCTTCCTCAATCTATCAAAATTAGTGATGATGACTATGTATAAAAGAAAATTAAGCCTGAGCAAATATGTAGGCAGGCTTTGTTGAAAAGTGGTGGGCCTTGGGAACCGGGCGACATCAGTCTGCAGTCACCCATTGAGTAGCACAGACTGGGGAGGGGTACAGGGTGGGCACCTTGTGAATCCTGGGCCTGTGTACTGGGAGAGCCTCAATTCTCTGTAGGCTGTAGACATGTGGCTCCATGCTGGGTGCAAGCACCATGGCCTTAGTCACATCTGGGAATGTTCTGCCCCCAGCCCCATAGGATGCAGAGGGCCTACAGCCAGCAGGAGGGCAGCAGGTAAGGCCAGCCTCTGCTGCTGGCACCACTGCTGAAGGGGTTACGTCCTTCCAGTCTCAGCTTAGCTGTCACTTTGTACAGGAGGATTTCCCTGATTCCCACAGACCAGGCTGAGGTTTCCCATGCTGGATGTTCCTAAGGTGCCCTGTTCTTTCCCTACTCTGGTGTAATTGCCTTTTAAGTTGCTGATCTTGACCGTGAGCTCTAGGAGGGAAAGGAGAGGGTCGACTTCTTCACTGCTTTGTCTCCAGGCCTGAAAGAGGGCCAAGAACACAGTGACTGCTTAGTAAATAAACATGAAGTAATTGGCAATATTTTCTCAACCAAGAGAAGAAAATAAAATGATTTAGGAACATGACATGAAAGAAACCAATGAAGCCTAGAGGTTTTTCTCACTGGGTGAATTTGAGCATATTGGGTAGGCAAAACTCCTGGCTTCATTCCCTAGTCCCTAACTCGTTCTTTTTGTCAACTTACCTTTCTCTCTGTCTCTTTTCGTTTTGTTCTTTGCTGACCTCTTGCGCCCTCCTTTATTTCCTTCCCTTAATCCCTTTCTTCTCTCTGTCACTTTGGCTTCTTTTTGTCTATTTCTCTGAAATGACTTTTCTGGAGGAAAAAATATTAATAGATATTGATAGCTTAAAAAAATTGATGGGGGAAACAGTTCTTGATAGCTTAAGCACAACTCCTAGAAAAATAAAAGTAAAATATTTAACTTTTAAGCCAGCAGAAGAAAATTCCATCTATCTAATGGAATATAAGAAAGAAACAGGGAAAACAAGGATATGGAAAATAGAAAATAGAAAAAAGGCAAAAAAAAGTTCATATATTTTACAATTAATATTAACATTAATATATTACATTATAATATATTTACAATAGGAATTACAATAATTGTAAATAGTTTAAACTCATTTATTAGTCAAAGTATAATGACTCTCTAAGTGAATTTAAAAGATAAAAATCAAGCAATCTATTGTTTACAAGATACATATTAGAAACAAAAGGATACATGTTGGAAATAGATGCTTGGTGCTGGAAAGAAAAATTAGCACTGAGACATTTTTTAGCAATGCAATTTTTACTTCCTGGACTGCAGGAAGAGTACTCCTACTAGCCATCTTGCTACAAGAGTACAATGAACAAAGGAAAAACAGACAAATTTATTCCTTATGCATTTGGAGTTGTCCTTACTGCTGTGTTTGATCTCCATTGGCTAGAGCCAACATTACAATTTAAACTAAAACCTGATTGGCTAACAACTTAAAACTATTCTAAACAGGTAAAAGCAATGGCGAGTTGGGACATGCCTGTGAGCATGTCCAGCACAGATATTTTGGTTAAACTACAAGGGCATAGAATATACTACGTGCCTTAAGCATGGCATATTTAACAGCTACATGGGATAGGGTTCAACAAAGTTATTAGCACACTTATTCTTTAACAAGAAAGAAAACTTTAAAAAGGAAATTTTCTACTTCCCACAATACAGAAAAGCTAGGAAAAGATTTACCAGAAATAGGCCAGAATAGAAATTTTAGTATCAGAAAAACAGTAATTTAAGGCATAAACTATTAGAAAGGGAAAATGAGGATGTTATATATTGGTAAAACAAGTAACATATCAAGAAATATAATGATAATGAACATGTACACCTCTGATAATGTGTCATCAACATAGATAGAGCAATAACTGACAGAGCTAGGGTGGGAAATAAATTTTTAAAATAGCTGCAGGTTTTAATACATAGTCTCAAAAACTAATCGTCGAAGCATACAAACATAAGGATATGGAACTTTAAAGTAATATAATTTATCTGTTCCTATCTATCCCAATAAACAAAATACTTTATTTTCATATTCATATAGAACAAACACAAACAAATTATAATGTACTAAGCCCAAAAGAAGCTTTGCTTAAGTTTAAAAGCTTTATAAGTTTAAAAGAATCAACATAATACATGCAATGTTCTTGACCATGATGCTATTAAATTAAATTTAAAAACCCTATATGTCTGGAATTTTTTAAATACTCCCAAATAGTATTTGGCTATAAAATAAATCAAACAGAAACTGTTAAATAGTGAATGAAAATTCACCATTTGAAAGCAGCACATGTTAAATTATATGAATGATGTTCAAAACAGTACTCAGAGGTAAATTTATGGCTTTAAACAAATTTACCAGAAATTAAGAAAGAATGCAAGCAGGAGAGCTAAGTTTTATAAAATTCAAAGGGGAAACAGTAAACCCAAATAAACAAGAAAGACATAAATAAGAAGATAGGCAGAAATCAATAAATCTAGAGAAAAAAACAATGGGAAATGAACTGAAATTGTTCTTCAGAAAGACTAATAAAATAGATCAGCTTCTGGTGACCCCAATAAAAGAGGAGGAAATGCAAATTTTAAAAATGTGAGGAAAAAGAAGAACTAGATAAAGTTCTGGAAAAATGTAAAATGTGGCAAGTGTCCCTAGATCTTAGTAGAACTATAACTCTTAAATTGAAACAGAATCATTCTCTTTTTTTTGAAAAAAGTTCCAGATCCAAATAGTTTCGTAGCTGTCTTCAACAGTACTTTCAAGGAGTAGATGATCCCAATCTTAAAATGTTGCTACAAAAAATCTGAAATCAAGAGAATACTGTTCACATAATTTTGTCAGGTTAGTATAAACCTGATCCTAAAAATGAATAAAAACCATACAGTGAAAGAATGCTTTAGGTCATAGATGTGAAATCCTAAATAGATTATTGGCTAATCAAATGTAACAGTTTATCTTTCAAAACATACAATCAAATTAGAATTTAAGAAAGTGTAAACATTTAAAAATCTGTAAATGTGATTTAATCTATTAATGGAATGAAAGAAAAATCTCATGATTTTAGGAGATGCAAATGAAATATATAAGAAAGTTCAATACCTATTCATATTCATTATTTTAAAATATACTTTGAGAAAACCAGAATAAGAGGAAGATTTCCAATTTTAACAAAGGCTATTCACTAAAAACTAATTTTTTAATGTTCTTTCTTTTTTTCTTTTTTTTTGAGACAGAGTCTTGCTCTGTTACCCTGGCTGGAGTAGTGGTGTGATCTCAGCTCACTGCATCCTCTGCCTCCCAGGTTCCAGTGATTTTCCTGCCTCAGCATCCTGGGTAGCTGGCATTATAGGAGCACGCCTCCACATCTGGCTAATTTTTGTATTTTTAGTATAGACAGGGTTTCACTATGTTGGCCAGGTTGGTCTCGAACTCCTGACCTCAGGGGATCCACCCAAATGTTATTTCTTATAGCATTATTTATGAAGGAGAAGTTTAAAGAAGCCCAGGTGTCCTCCCTAGGAGACAGAATAAGAAAATGGAGTCTATACATCTGTTTTAGAAAAAAACTACACAGAAGTTGGTAAAAAAAATAAGTTAGATTTACATTTAGCAATGCAAATAGATCTTAAAATAGTGTTGAGTAAAAAATAATGAAATTTATAACATTTTGAATTACATAAACATGTAACACAACACTACATATTTTCCGAGGATACCCAGATATCTAGTGACATTAATAAATGGAGAAGGTGCCTGTGGACAAAGAGGAATAGATATGGAAACAGGGAAGTAGGAGAAATAATAAAATAACAAAACTAGAGAAGAGCGCTTCATGAGCCAACAGTCATTGTGTGCATTAAATTGAGCAATGTGATGTCCTCAACTCTGTACACCTGAGGACCAAAAGAAGAAAAGTCCCTGTGCATCTCATATAACATGGTCACCTCTGTGCTATGGTATCTGCCAACTCTTGGGGCTAACGCTTTTCCTGGTCATCTCGAATCAGAGTTACTGATCTTCCTGCATCACAGCTCTCCATTGTGTTTCTGAGTCAGTCCACCATCCTTCTTCTAAACTATGCACCACTCAGTGCCACATGTGCTGCAGACTGCTCTGTGTGTCTGGGGCAGGAGGTGCTTTCCTGGAGTGGCAAGGGAAGGTGGAGGGATTACAGCACAGCACGGCAGACTTCATTACTCTCTTTTGAACCCCAGCTCCTGTATTCAACACTCTATTTACTAATAGGCATCTCAGACTTACCAAATGTCCTGAATTTCCCCGCCTGCTTCTCTGGACTTGAATCTCCCCTCATCTTCTCCATCTCAGTCAATGACTCTTCTCTTTCACTTATACCCTGACCATTCCATCATTAATTCTTACCAACAGTAAACTTAAACAATAGCCAGAATCCAACCAACTAAAATGCCACCCTAGTGTAAGTCAACATATCTGTCACCTAGACTATTGTCAGTCTCCTTCCTGGTCTTCTTTCTTCTGTGCTTGCATCCTGCAGTCTGTTCACCCAGCAGCCAAAGTGGTCTTTTAAAGACACAAGTCAAAGTCACTCTCCTGCATCCCCATCACACCTAGAGTAAAATGCCAATTCCTTATCAAAGCCCACACATCCTTACTTGGCCTGGCCTCCAGTGCCATTCTCACCACACAGCTTTGATCACTCCAGTAGCCAGAGCCTTCTGTTTGCTCCTTAAGCACACCAAACCTGTTCTGTCCTGTGAGACTTGACATGTGAGGTCCCTTCCACCTGGAATGCTTTAGTAGATGCTGTGGGTGCCTTGGCTGTATCCCCCTGAGTCTCAACATTTCTGTGTGTTCAGCCAGAATTCCACTTGCCAGCACCTGTGCCTCCTTGCCCAAGGGCTTTCTCTCATGAGAACTGCCACTGCCTGTGCAACTGGCAGGTCATAAGTCCAGAAAATTACTGTCCTTGACAGCAGCCCTCAAACAATGAAATGGGAATTATTATATAAACATTCCAGCTCCCTTATCCCTTTGGGTGGGAAGGAGACTTAGAGACGTGTTTTACACTGGATTCAAGTTCCCGGTGGGATTAAACTCCATTTACCCACAGTGGTAACTTGCTGGACAACATAATTTTTGTTGGCTTCTTTCCCTTCCCTGTCTCACTTTCCCACTGCCCTACCAGGGCTTCCTGAGATCCACTGCTTAAATAAACTACCTGCCCATGAATCATTGTCTCAGGTTTGCTTCTAAGAGAACACAGACTAAGGTAGCCCCTACCCTGTCAGGTCTCAACTTAAATATCATCTCCCGATCTCCTGAGAGAAGCAACACAGCATAGTGGCCAGGAGGCCGGGCTCTGGGACCAAACTGCCTGGAGTAAAAGCATGATTCCTCTAGTCACTAGGTCTGTGAACTTGGGCTTTTGTGCTCAGTTTTCTCATCTGCAAAATGAGGAGTAACAATAATAGCCTATCTCACTGCATTACCATGATTAGAAAATGCATTAATAAATATGACGCACTTAGAATACAGCCTGACATGAGGTAAGCACTCCACAAACATCTTGCAATCCCTGAACACTCCAACTAAAATAGGTCTTGGCTTTGTTACTCTCTCTTTCCTTGTCTTTTTTTTCTACTGAAAATCTCACTGTCTGATATTATATTTGTAAGGTTTAAATGAGGCAACTGAGGCCAGTTATTGGAATAAAGACATTTAGTCGGCTCCTGGGCGAGGTTCTGTGGTCTGACAAGAGGGGCCGGAGAAGTCGCGTGGACTTCCTGAGGCGTAGAGCTTTTATGGCTAGAGTGAGTGGGGAGTAGGCTGCCCTGATTGGTCATGGGGAGCGGGAAGCAGACAGGGCAGACTGCTATTGGTAGGTAGGCTGTCGGGCGGGACTTCCTCTGGCAGGAAGCAGGTGGTGAGGGACTTCCCTTGGTGGGAAGTGGGTGGGGCGGGACTTTCTTTGGTGGGAAGCAGGTGGGGCAAGACGTAGACATAGGTGGGCATGTCCAAGCTCCAGACGAGGCAGCCAGCCTTACAATATTCAAGGCTGTTTGTTCATTTTTTTTCTGTCTCCCTTCATGGGCCTCTGGGTCCATGAACACAAGTCTTCAATATGTAGTTCACCAATGTATCCCTAGCTCCTAGCACAAGGCCTGGATCATAGGAGATACTCAAGGAACATTTGTTTAGTAAATGACTCTTAGTGAACAACCATTCTTAAGAGCTTCTTAAAGATTTTCCTCACTGTGTACCTTTCACTGCCTATAAGATGGCAATTTGAAAATTGCTATGAAGGCATGGGGCAGGGATGAGCATTGCTGGGCTTAGAACAGAGAAGTGACTTGATTCAGGGTTATGTTTCCAGAAGCCCATTCTGGCAGTATGTGCAGACGGACTGGGATAGCTAGAGGCTGGAGGCAGGAGTCCTGCCAGAGGCTCTGGTTTAATCTAAGGTGAAGAGATAAGAAATGCAGAGATTCTGAATACAGATGGTAATTATGAAGAGAAAGGCCTGATAGGGGAGGGTGAAAAGAAGGAAGAACCTGAGGTCCATAGCCTAGTTCCAGACTAGATGGAGAGTTAAAAGAAACACAGGAGGAACGAGGTGTAGGGGAAAGACATTGAAGCGAGCTTGAGCTGTATTGGGTTGGAAAAGTCTCTGGGGGCACCTGGTGGAGATAGGTGTTGGTGTCCAGTTGGATACTTGGCTGCAGCTTAGGAGTAAGGTGGGGACTGGAGACATCAACTCATGGATGTGTTGTGGCACGGCAAGGTTGAAGCAGTGGAAGGAAACGTGATCACCGACTTATGTCCAACAAGAGTCTCAATCAATACCAGAGGGCCCTCCTGAGATTTCAGTGTGGCCGGGGCAGCCCTGGGGCTGCTGTTACCTCTGGGAAAGACCTGAACTCGTCGATCCCTTTGCATTTGTGTCAGGCACTATCCATCAAGGATGTTGATCACTTTGTCCTCTTTTCCCACCCTCGCCTGGTATCCCAGTGGCTCTACACTCAGCCCTCAGCCCTGGGAGTCCCTGAAGCTAGGACAGGTCCTTTCCACATGACCAGTATCATTAGCAGAAGTCCCAAAAGAAAAGATAGCATGAAGGTGTTACTCAAAGACAGTAGCAAGCTGATCCCTGGAAAACCATAGAGAATGCAGGCAATGACCACTTGTGGCCCAGAGCAGTCCGGCTACCCATAAGATCACCCACCCGGCTTTGATGCCAGTGTATGAGGAATGTACTCAGAGTCTGCAGTGGGGGTTAAGAACATGGACTCTGAAGTCTTACCTTCTGGGCTTAGAATCCCTGTATTGTGACTTGGTGGCTTTGGACAGGTTGTGTAACTTCTCAGAGCCTCAGATTGTAAAAACAGCAAAACAATTGTGCTTCTTTCAGAGGACTGTGGTAGGGATTAACTAAAATAATTCATGTCAAGGACCCTATGCATGAGTGTCAGTAAATTGTGGCTGCGATGATTATGAAGCACTCTGGTTTCACCATTTGCTCATGAGGAAAGAGTGACTGGGGAAAGGGAGCTGGTTGCAGACAGCCTCACCCGTGAGAGGCAGGGCTGGAGCTGCTAGGAATTGCTTCAAATAAGCCTCTGAATTAATTACTGCCAGACCATTTGTCTAGAAACTGGCAAACTTTAGGGCCCTAGAGTTTTCTTCCTGCCCAGCACAAGGCACTTCATAGCAAGAACAGAAGCCGATGAGGAAAGTTTCCATGAGCAAATGAATGAAGGAATGAAGGAATAGAGGAATAAGGAAACTTTGGTTTGGTCTTGTCAGTGCAGGCCACTGCAAACTGTGAGAATTGCCTTTAACAGTGCAGGCTGGTGCAGTCTCTCATGAGCAGGCGTGTGTGTATGTGCATGAGTGTGTGCGTGTGTGTGTGTGTTTATTGAGATTAACATGGGAATAAATCACAGACGTCTAATCTTCTCGATCCCTGACAGGCAAGTTAAGCAGAAGTTATCAAAGACATAATTTAACTTGCACTTCCTTTTCGGCTTCCATCAATCTCAGCATGGACAGTGGTGGACTGCAAAGTGCCTCATGCATTAATAAAGAGACATCAACTTATCCAGCCTTTACTGCTGGATTGACTTGATTTTAGGATTTGACCACAATAAACAGCAAAGAACTCATTTCCTGCCGAAGATGCAGAACAGTTAATCCTCAGCAGGAGGAAGAAGATTCTAGGCAGGGGCCTGCATTGCAGCGGGGAGGAACGCAGTCCTGAGGGAGATACCTAGAGCCAGTGTTTGCACGGGTGCCTCTTTGTGAACCAGAGTGCTTAGGACTCTATGGATACCACCAATTGGCTGTGGTGCCTTGTGGGGTCCACTTCACCGTAGAAAGTTCATCATCTACTGAGCAGATGAGGCCTCAAGGAGAAATGGTATGTGAACTATATACGTCTGTGAGTCAGGAGGGTGACATGTCTAACTGAGGAGATTTTAGAATTTCTTCTTTCTTCACCTGAGTTTTCCCTCAAGAGGAGGCCGGGGTACATTATCATTAAAGGCCCTTCCTTTTAGCACTAACAGCCTATAGCCTGACTCAGCATGCCTGTGCTCTGTGGTATGAATGTGTATGTGTGTGTAGGTGTGTGCATATGTCTTGTTTTGTCTAAAGCCTAATGCAGCATTTGGCTGACACTCACAAGGAAAGGGAACATTCTATATAGACAATTTTCTGGGTATATGAATCCACTATTTTCTGGGTATAGGATCTCAGTCTGTGGATAATTTTATAATGAAAATGAAACCCCCAAGAGATGGAATGTGGGGAAGACACCCATTGTTACCATGGTTGGTGCAGGTACTTCTCCTAATTGATCATGTCTTTGTTACATTCGTGTTTATTTAACGCATTTATGGCTTGATTACAATACTGTCTGGATATCAGTGTTAATCAGAACAAGTGTGGTCCTTGTTTCTGATTTTAAAAAGTCAGTGCTGAAGAATACGCATTTTTCTCAAGTTCCTGTGGAACGTTCATGAAGATAGACTTTCTGGGCCATAAAACACACCTGAATGTGCTTATGAGAATGGAAATCATACAATGTCTGCTCTCAGACCATAATGGAATTAAAGTAAGCAAAAAGTAAAAGTAAACAAAAACATAACTAGGAAATCTCAAAATAGTGTGAAATTAACACGCAACTAAATAACACATGGGTCAAAGAAGAAATCTCAAAAGAAAATTTAAAATGTTTTGAACTAAATGAAAATGAAAACACAACTTACCAAAATGTGTGAGATGCAGTGAAAGCAGTGCTTATAGAAAAATGTATAGCACTGAATGCATATATTAGAAATAAGAAAGATCTAAAATCAGTCAGCTAAATGTCCACCTTGGGAAACTAGAAAGTGAAGAGCAAATTAAATCCAAAGTAATCACAAGAAAAGAAAAAATAAAAAATTAGAGCAGGAATCAATGAAATTAAAACAAAATTAATAGGGAAAATCAATAAAACCAAAAGCCGGTTCTTTGAAAAAATTAATGAAAGTGATAAGCCTCTAGCCAGGCTAAGAAAAAAGGCAGAAGACACAAATTATTAATAGCAGAAATGAAAGAGGGGACATTACTATAGATCCCATGGACATTAGAAGGATAAATAAGGAAATGAACACCTCTAAGCTCACAAATTTGATAAACTAGATGAAATGAACCAATTCTTTGAAAAACACAATTTGCTAAAACTCACACAAGAAGAAATAGAATATCTGAAAGGGCCCATATCTATTAAAGAAATTTGAATCAGTAGTTAATAACCTTTCCAAACAGAAAACACTAGGCCCAGATGAATGACAGGTGAATTCTATCAAACATTTAAGAAAAAAAAATTATATAAATGTTTTACAATCTCTTTCAGAAGACAGAAGGAGAGGAAATACTTTCTAAGTCATTCTGTGAGGTCAGCATTATCCCAATACCAAAGCCAAAGAAAGACATTACAAGAAAAGGAAAATACAGACCAATATTTCTCATAAACATAGGTGCAAAAATTCTCGACAAAATATAAACACATCAAATCCAACAATGTTTAAAAGGAGTTATACACTATGTATAACTCCTTTTAAACATTATAAGTATAAGTTTTATACTTATTCATCATCTACATTCACATACCATTTCTCTTTGAGGCCTCATCTGCTCAGTAGATGATGTATAAGTGAGGTTTATCCCAGGTATGCAAGACTGTTTCAAAATTTGAAAATCAATTAATATAATCCATCACATCAACAGGCTAAGGAGAAAAATCACATGATGATATCAATAGATGCAGAAAAAGCCTTTGACAAAAATCCAACACCCATTCATCATAATAATAAAAAAGACTTCTCAGTAAGCTAGGAACAGAGGGGAACTTCCTCAACTTGATAAAGAATATCCACACAAAAAAACTCTGTAGCTAACATAATACTCAGCAAGAAACTTGAAACTTTCCTTCTAAAATTATGAACAAGACAAGGATGTCTCCTCTCACCACTGCTTTTCTACATCATACTGAAACTCCCAGTTAGTGCAATAAGACAAGAAAGGGAAATAAAAGTTATACAGATTGGGAAGAAAGAAATAAACTATCTTTGTTTGCAGATGACATGATTGTCTATGTAGCAAATCCAAATGAACTGACAAAAAAATTCCTGGAACTAATACGCAGTTATATTAAGGCTGCAGGATACAAGGTTAAAACACAAATGTCAATTGCTTTTCTGTATGCCAGCAACATGTGAATTTGAAATTAAAAACGTAATATCTTTTACATTAGCACCCCCAAAACAAAATGCTTCTCATGTAAAACAAAATATATGTAAGATCTGTATGAGGAAAACTATAAAACTCTGATGAAAGAAATCAAAGTACTAAATGAAGAGACAGTTCAAGTTCCTGGATAGAAAGACTCAACATAGTTAAGATGTTAGTTTTTTCCAACTTGATACATGGATTGTGGATATTGACAAAGTGATCTCCAAGTTTATATGGAGGGGCAAAAGACCCGAATAGCTAGAACAATGTTGAAGGACAAGAACAAAGTCAGAAAACTGACACTACCCAACTTCAAGACTTACTATAAAGCTATAGTAATCAAGACAGTGCATTACTGGTGAAAGAACAGACAAACAGATCAATGGAACAGAATAAAGAGCCAAGAAATAGACCCACATAAATACAACAGAAGAGCAGAGGCAATGTAATGGAGTAAAGACAACCTCGTCAATAAACAATGCTAGGACAACTAGTCATCCATGTGCAAAAACATGAATGTAGACATAGACTTTTCACTCTTCACAAAAACTAACTCAAAATGTATCACTGACATCAATTTAAAATGCAAATTTATAAAATTCCTAGAAGGTAACATGGGAAAAAATCTAGATGACCTTGGGTTTGGTGATAACTTTTTAGATATAACATCAAAGGCACAAACCATAAAATAAATAATTGATTAGGTAGATGCTATGGTTTGGATATTTTTCCCCCTCAAACTTCATGTTAAAGTTTGGTTGCCGGTGTTGGAGATGGGGCCCAATGGGAAGTGTTTGGGTCACAGGGGTGAATCCTTCATGAATAGATTAATGCTCTCTCTCTCTTGTGGTGAGATCTCACTCTGTAAGTTCCCATGAGAGCTGACTGGTAGAAAGAGCTTGGCATTTCCCCGACTCTCTCTTGCTTCCTTTCTCACCATGTGATCTCTGCACACGTTGGTTCCCCTTTGCCCTCACCATGAATGGTGGGAACTTGAGGCCCTCACCAGAAGCCAAGCAGATTTCAGCACCATGCTTCTTGTACAGCTGGCAGAACTGTGAGCCCCTTAAACCTTTTTTTGGTGATAAATTACTTGGCCTCAGCTATTCCTTTGTAGCAACACAAAATGGATTAAGAGACTGAACTTCATTAAAACGAAACATTTTTGCTCTGGAAACAACACTGTCAAGACAATGAAAAGGTAAACCACAGACTGGGAGGAAATATTTGCAAAGGAAACATCTGATAAAGGACCCTTATTCAAAATATACAAAGAACTCTTAAAAAGTCAGCAATAAGAAAACACACATTATAATTTAAAAATGGACCAAAGACCTTAACAGACACCTCACCAAAGAAGATGTACAGATAGCAAATAAGCAGATGAAGAGAAGCTCCATATCGTGTGTCACAGGAAAATACAATGTAAGACAACAATGAGATATCACTACACACTTATTAGAATGGTCACAATCCAGTACGCTGAAGAATGCTGGTAATGTTGTTGAGCAACAGAAATGCTCATTTATTGCTGATGGGAGTATAAAATGGTGCAGCCACTTTGGCAGACAGTTTGGCAGTTGCTTACAACACTAAACATATCTTTTTAAAAAAACTTTTACCATAAGATTCAATAATCACACTCCTTGGTATTTACTCAAAGGAGTTGAAAACGATATACACGAGAACCTATACGCGGTTATTTATAGCAGCTTTATTCTTAATTGGCAAAACTTGGAAGCAACCAAGATGTCCTTCAGTAGGTGAATGGATCAATTGTGGCACATCAGACAATGGAATATTATTCAGCACTATAAAGAAATGAACTATCAAGCCATGAAAAGACATGGAGGAACCTTACTTGCGTATTACTCAGTGAAAGAAGCCAGTCTGAAAAGGCTATATACTAAATGATCCAACCTCGTGACATTCTGGAAAAGGCAAAACTATAGAGACAGGAAAAGATCAGTGGTGGCCAGGGGTTGGGGAAGGGAGAGACTACTTTGTATGATATTACAATAGTGGATACATGCCATTTTACACTTGTCTGAACTCACAGAATGTGCAACACCAAGAGTGAATCCTAATGTGAACCACAGACACACATATGTGATGATGAGTCAATGTAGGGTCATAGAATGTAACAAATGTCTCACTGTGGTCAGGGATGCTGACTGTAGGAGAGGTTATGCATGTGGGAGGTGGGGGTATTTAGGGGTATATAGAAAATCTCTGTGCTGTGTGTTCAATTTTGTCATGAGCCTAAAAACTGCTCTAAAAAATAAAGTCCATTTTTTATATGTCAGCACTGGGTCCCTTTCTTTGGCCTGCAGGGAGTCAGTGCTCAACAGACCCTTTGAAGCCAGGGGAACTGTGGCTAATAAGCATCCCATGACTCTGAAGGCAGCTGCATTAAGCTTCTTCTAGGCTTAGAATTGTGCTGGATGTACCATAGGTGGTTGATAAATGCCCACTTTTATGGGCTATGTGACCCCCTCTTGCTGTGGGTCAGGTATGGGGTTAGCCCAGAGAGAGACAGTTTACCATGGGCCCAATCCTGGAAAGGTTGGGCCTGACAACTGTAGTCAGAGGATACCCTCCTTGTCCAGTTGCTGTGCTTGGATCAATTATTAAATCAAGTAGCAATTCAGAGCTCCTGCCTTGGGCTACTAAACTGAATCAGAACATTTGCTCTGACACTATTTAACCTCAAACTTTTCTCTTGTTTCTGCTTTTTAATTTATATTTTCTATCACCTCCTTTTTTTCTTTTGCTTTTATGTGTCACTCACTGGTTTGTACAGGTTCTAGAATTATTTTTCTTCCTGTATTAGTTCATTTTCTTACTGCTGATAAAGACATACCTGAGACTGGGAAGAAAAAGAAGTTTAATGGACTCACAGTTCCACATGGCTGGGGAGGCCTCACAATCATGGTGGAAGGCAAGGAGGAGCAAGTCATGTCCTCTATGGATGGCAGCAGGCAAAGAGAGCTTGTGCAGGGAAACTCCTCTTTATAGAACCATCAGAGCCCATGAGACTTATTCACTATCATGAGAACAGCACAGGAAAGACCTGCTCCCATGATTCAATTACCTCCCACTGGGTCCCTCCCACAACATGCGGGAATTCAAGATGAGATTTGGATGAGGACACAGCCAAACTATATCACTTCCCTTCATAGTTATTACTGCTAAGATCTAACTTGAGAAGTGAGCTTATCAAGAATGTTAGAGTTGGGCATGGCCTTAAAGTAAGAAATTAAGTAAACCCTAGTAAGGGTAAAGAGATGACAGTGAATGGATTTCTGGGTTTCTGATAAGAAACATGCATAAGCCTTTAGCTTATGGCTTGAGGCTATGTGTGCATCTTTTCCTTCTTCCTGGTTTTTAGCTGTGTGCTATATCCTGGAAAGGGATGAAGAAATAACCTACGGATTTGGGAGATGATTCTTTGAATGCCTTCCCCATAAAGAGTCTCATCTAGGACTTCAATATAAGACTGCAGAGTTTTCTGACAGGCCCTGTGCAGGCTCTATTATTGCAAGTTGCCTTGTCTCTGCTCCCTGGAAGGCAGATTAGTAGTTGAGGAAGGTTTAGATGATGTGGGTATTTTATTCCTTCTCAGGGCCACTTTCTTATACTCTTATATTTGAGGGAGAAGGGCAGTTAATTTATGGAACTCAATATACTGAGGTAATATTGGGCTAAAACATCAATGATTTTAGTGGAGTGTTTGGCAAGGGGTGGGTTGTTCAGATACTCAGGATATATCTCTCAACCACTCCCTCTGCCATGTCTTCTTCTGGTGCCTCCAATGGGGTCAAGACCACAGTGAGTGGGTAGAGCCAACTGGGTAGGGTGTGGTGGTTATTAGATTAGATCCCAGTCCATGGAACCCACAATTTACATGGGCCTCTCTTCAAGTAGCGTAGGAGACAGAACAAACATTGCCTTTAGACGACCCAGCTTTGTACATCTGTGGTTTTCTCTGCTCCTTGTTATGATGTGTTTTGTGTTTTAGGTGACCAATGGTTCCAGTAACCCCTTTGCAGGAGCCAGGATACATTCCCTTGGGCCTCTAAAATCACAAAAATAGTACAGTTTTTTCTAACTCAGAAGACTTTGATAACACATGTAAAGGGAGTGGGGGGATATTTCCCAGTTATGCCCTTCTCCTGGGTCTTCCTCACCCCTCCTCATCTTCTCATCTCAATAAACGGCACCACATATACCTAGTTACTCTAGCCTAAAATGTTGGTGTCATCCTTAACTCGTGTCTTTCTCTCATATCCCATATCTGTCAATTCCTGACAGTTCTCTATCTATCCAAACTGTGTCCTCAATCCATCTCCTCTCCACCTTGAAGGGATCGCCTTAGTCCATCTTTACTGCTTACCTGGAAGGCTATGATAATCTACTAACTGGTCTCCCTGCTTTTTCTCACTCCCCCTCTAACCTATTCCCTACCAGAAACCAGAGGGATTGATGTAAAACCTTAAATTAGCTCATGCATTCCACTGCTCTCAACCATCAGATGCCTTCTCATCACAGAATAAAATCCCAAGACCCTACCATGGCCCATAAACTGTGCATCCTGGGCATGCTTACCTCTCTGACCTCATTCCAGCTATACTAGACTTCTTTGAGTTTCTTGAACATGCTAGTCTGTTCACCGACCTAGAACCTTTAACTTCTTTTCCCTTTTGCCTTGACACTTTTCCCTGAGAGATTTCTACGGCTGGTTCCCTTTCATCATTTAAGTCCAAGCTCAGAGGTCACCTCCTCAAAGATGATTTTCTTGACCCCCAATCTAAATCAAGTCTCTTTTGCATTTTTTTCTGTAAGTACATCATTGCACTTACTAGTTTGTAACTGTGTATTTTTGTCCCCTTGCTCATTGCCTGTTTGCTCTTCTGGACTGCATACTCTAGGAAGGTAGGACCATGTCTTTCTTGATCATGACTGGATCCCCAGTGCTTGGTGCATTCATCTCCTAGGGCTGCTATAACACAGTGCACTAACTGGGTGGCTTGAAATGGGAGTCACTTATTCTTGCACAGTTCTGTCTGCTGTTTGAAGACACCCAGTTAGTCCCAATTCAAGGTGCTGGGAGGGCCACGCTCCCTCCAAAGACTCTAGAGGAGGAAACTTCTTGCCTTTTCCACTCCTGGTGTCCCAGGTGTTCTTTACCTGGAGGCTGCATCACTCCCATCTCTGTCGCCATGGTCACATTGCTTCCTCCTCTGCTGCCTGTCAAATCTCCCTCTTCCTCACTCTTATGAGGACACTTGTCATTGGATTTAGGGTCCACCTAGATATTTCAGGACAAACTCTTCCTCTCCAACTCCTTAATCACATCTTCGTCCACTAAAAGGCAGCATCGCCGGGTTCTGGGGGTTAGGACATGAATGTATTCTTTTGGGAGGTTACTAGTCAGCCTACTGTGCTTAGTGAAGTGCCGGGTGCCCAGTCAGTTCTCAAAGAACATTTGTTGAATGAATGAAAAAAGCTAGTACCAGAGAAACCAACCAGCTTTCCTCAGGGACCTTTACCCTTGATTAGAATTGCCTGCCCTTGGGTGTCCTTTCCAAAAGGTGCTTGGTACTCTGCATCAGCACTTGCCCACACACTCGTGGTGCTTGCTTCACTCACCATCCTAGGACCATGCACACCTCCTGAGGCTTCTCTTACGTCAGAGCTGTAGGTTAGGTGTACCCTCAGTTTCAGAGACCCTCTGCATTACCCACTGGGGAAGAAAAAGCAGACCCCTGAAGCAAAAGAATGGCAGATATTAGGATTTTGAAAAGACACAGAATTCATGCAGATGGGTCAAATGAAGAGATTTTAACGAGAGAGCTACAATACTGTATAGTGAAGAGGTGAAGGAAAAAATCAAAAGGTCATAAGGTCCCCAGTGGGAATTTATTATCACCATTAGGACCAAAGGGACCGGGGAGGAAATAACGTTCACAGATCCCACTGAGAACTGAGGCTATGAAGGGGAGCTGTCTGTCGGGAGCTATAGTCACTGAGAGATGGGCCAGAGCAGGGAGGGGCCAAGGATGAAATACACAACCCGTTCTTCCAGCCTCTGATCTACTGGTGTTTCCAGTTGGCAGAACCCAGCCAGAGCCAAAGGAAAAAAGAGCTTGTGGATGCTGACCATGATCCATAGAGGTCAGCCTCTTAGAGCACAGAGCTAAGTAGGGGGCAGGGTCTGGGGGAGAGGCAAATGGAAAATAACCAACAGAGCAGGTTCCCAGCAATGCCCTTGTTCGAAGCATCGGGCTGCCACTTGGTCTGATGTAAGTGAACAATGAGCAGGAAACCTCCAGTTGGTCTTTCCTTCTGTGTCTTCCCCAGCATAGCTTATCCTCCCAGGTCAGCAGACAGGACCACCACAGTGGTTTCCCTGCATCCTCGTACCAACAATTGCACTACTGTTGTCACTCTGGGGCCCAGCCACTGTGAGTGAAGATGCCGAACCAACAGCAGAGGGAGAGACTTGCAGAGAGCAGGGGCTAAAGGCCACCGCGACACTAACAAGGACCAGGCAGAGGAATCTCAGCAAGAACTTTAATTTCATTGTGAGTTTCACGGTTCAGTTCCTGCCCCTGCCACAGGGTTAAAAAGAAAAGAAAAGAACTTTAGCTTTTTACTCAGAAGCTGGAACAAAGAAAAGGATGAGCAAACGGAATGGTCTTTCTCAGCGTAGCTGCAAGCTCAAACTCTAGCGACCAGAAGGGCTGCTCCAGCTGAAAGCACAGATGACGCACCTCCTCTGTGTGTCCAACGAACCTTCCTTTATCCTAGCACAGTGCATCCCTGTGGCCCTGGGAAGGACACATTTTACAAGGTAAAATACCTTTACCCCTTTCCCACCATCATTTTACTTTGATAATCACTTGAATTTAGGACATTTTAAAATTTTATTTACTAGGAGAATAAAATAAGTATTAGAAATGTTAGAAAGTGTAAGTGGCCTTCCTGCAAAGCACTAAAATAATAACAGTTTCATCGCATCCTGGTGTCTTCTTGGCATACTGTTTCATCCTTTCCCGAATTGCTGCGGGGGCTGTCATCTTCCTCCTTGTCAGTATGGGGTAATACTGGCTTCATTCGATTTTCTCTCCCATCCTTGTGAGTTCTGTGGCCTGTGCCCCCTTCAGGGCAGGATGTCACTTTATTAGGCAGGACAGTCAATCAGTCTTGCTCACACCACACTACCTCATCGGGGCACTGTCTGTTAAGACAGGATGTAGTTCTTGTGTCTGTTATCAGCTTACGGGAGGAGCACCTGTCTAGGGTGAATGACCTGCTTGGTGGATTGAGTCCTGTGTTTGTTGTGAAGAACTCCAGAGGACCACTGTGATAGTGTGGGCCAAACCCCTAATATTAGGGATTAGACATAAAGCCCAGAGGGGTGGCATGGCTGGCACCCAACCACACATCAGCCTGAAGGAGGGTTGGAGGAGGATAAAGGCCTCCTGAGACCTAGGGTCTGGGGCTCATCCCTACACAATGACCTCAGGCCTCGGGAAGCTCTGCAGAGCTATTATGCCTTTTCTTCCTGATGGATATGCCTGTAAGGTTTTTGATGATTATAACAGCATGAAACACTTGCTTATTGCAAAATTTCAAATAATTCAAGGCTGTGTGAAATAGCACAGGAAATTTCTTTACCATCTCAACCCAAAGAGTTAAAAACTTTTCAGAGTTTGCAGGGTATACATCCAGATTTGTTCAATGCCTGTATAAAATACAAACATATACATATATGTATGCTTTAAAGCTGAGTTCAAACCTATGCACACTCTTTTGCATCCTACTTATTTTACTTTAGAATATATGGGCAGTCTCTGACTTTCACACGTAATACACTTCTGAAAAGTTGTTTGGAAGTTAAATATGCAAAAGTGAATAATAGACATACATTTTCTAAGGTGACTGCAGTCTCAGAGATCTAAATTATTATGGCATCTCATTCACATTCTTGCAAATTCTTCTTGTGCTTTACAGTTGAACACCAAGTCCACCAGCTCAAGTTCGACGAGTAGCAAATCAAGACCAAAGACTTACTTCTTGTAATACTCCTGTGATTTAGTTCTTTCAATTTTATTAAGCATATACTAGATCTTGTCTTCCTGTTACACATGTCAACATTTAAATTTCTTATTATTTATTTTTCTAAGCTAAAAAGTGCATAATGCAATAAAATATTTGAGCATAAATGTACCACTCTGTTCTGTTGTGCAGACAGAGATGGTCATGCTACTTAACCTGGGTTGGGGGTGGGCTGTCAGTGCCACCCTGAAAAATTTCCATATGCATCCTTCTGCTAAGTTCTGAAGGTCCAAATCTGGCCTCTGAATGGTGGCTTAGAGGGTCTCCACGGGCGGTGTTCAGAGTGTGGATTAACAAAGGCTAAGGATCATGTATCATGGATGTCTTTGCAGACAGTGGAAGTTGACTCAGCTCATTAAAAAGAAAGAAGCTTACTAAAAGAAGATCAGGCAGCTCACAGAAGTGTTGGAGGGACAAAGAAGTAGGTTTGGAGCTCTGCTTTGAGGAACAATGGCCAAACCCACACTGCAGAACTGTACTAATGAGAAAATCACAGTGCTGCCACCAGTAAGCTGTTTAGGTGCAGTGCTTGGCTCTGCTGGGCACTCATTTTTGCTGAAACTGCCCCTGCCACTAAGCTGATAGCACTTCTATCTTATTTTGTATTTTTATTTTTATTTTTTTCAATTTTTTTAATTGCATTTTAGGTTTGGGGCTCTGCTGGGTACTCATGTTTGCTGAAACCTCCCCTGCCACTAAGCTGATAGCACTTCTATCTTATTTTTTATTTTTATTTTTTTCAATTTTTTTTATTGCATTTTAGGTTTGAGGGTACATGTGAAGAACATGCAAGATTGTTGCATAGGTACACACGTGGCAGTGTGATGTGCTGCCTTCCTCCCCTTCACCTATATCTGGCATTTCTCCCCATGCTATCTCTCCCCAACTCCCCCCACCGTCCCTCCCCTATTTCCCCCGACAGACCCCAGTGTGTGATGCTTCCCTCCCTCTGTCCATGTGTTCTCATTGTTCAACACCCGCCTATGAGTGAGAACATGCGGTGTTTGATTTTCTGTTCTTGTGTCAGTTTGCTGAGAATGATGGTTTCCAGGTTCATCCATGTCCCTACAAAGGACACGAACTAATCGTTTTTTATGGCTGCATAGTATTCCATGGTGTATATGTCCCACAAGAACTGCCCAAAGCACTTCTATCTTAGAAGCTCAGCCTTGCAAGTGCCAAAAGAGGTTGTTTCAAGGAATATTCTTGCCAGAAAAACGTTCTCTCTCTCTGATCCCATTTCGTCACTTCCTTTCTGAAGTCTTCACTGGTGAAATCAGGTTGCGTAGCTGGGACCTAGAGGCAAAGGAAGTCGGGAAGTGGGATGTCTGCTTTCTACCTTGGGAAGAAGGTATTAAGAGACAGTTAATTCCTCAGACATTAGAGGAGTGTTCAAGAGCTGCCAGGAAGAAGAAGAAAAAGAAGGAGAAGGAAAAGGAGAAGGAGAAGGGAAAAAAAGGAGGAGGAGGAGGAAAGAAGGAGAAGAAGAAAGAAAGAGGAAAGAAGAAGAAGGAGAAGGAGGAGAAAAAGAAGAATAGTCTTCTGCAAGTACAAATAGCTAGAGTGGATTCTTTTAAAGACTGCATTGTATTTCGTTGTATGCATATATTGTAATTAGCAAATCCTTTATTGGTATAAATTTAAATACTTTCCTTTATTTTTTGCTAGTAAAAGCCATACTATAGTGAATATTTTTGTGTATGTATGTGTATATACATGTACACATACATACACAAACATGCAAATATATTCATATACTTTTATTTATAGGATTAATTCTTAGGAGTAGAAGTGTTGGTCCCAGAGTATTTAAAATCTAACATATTTATACATATGATAACATTGTCTTCCCAAAACTTTGCAGAAGTACCTCTCAGCAAAGAATGTTTAAAACAGTTGTTAAGTTTTAAACATTTTAAAAGAATGTTTATTAAAACAGTTGTTAAGTTTAAGGAGTTTTAATAATATTCAAGTATACAAAAAATGAGTAACACATGCACTTTTCTATATGGTGTCTTTTATTGACCAGAATATCAGAATAAATGGAATGGCCCCTTGCCCTATTGAGCCTGAGAACAGTAAGCCAACTGTATTAGTAATTCATGAATCTGTACTTTTTTTTTTTTTAGGCTATCAGTGTGGGCACTATATGGTTGGGTCTTTATGATCTATTTGTGACATTCCCATGAGCCCTTAGGAATACTCCAAGTTAATCAGCAGCCGCACTGCTGTATGTGGTTGTAGGGTAATGACTTCATGACTCTAGGAGGTGCTATTTGAAAATGTAGTCTATGAGAATTGTGCCCCATTGAGTTGTGCAGTACACAACCTGCACAACAGTACGTAGTACCCCTGCCAAGGAAAGCAAGAGCAGTCATGTGGAAATTCTTCCAATACTCCTTTTGGACTTTTAGTTCTTTTGTGTAAGGTAACTGATTATGAAACATTAAGCCTAGTTTCCTCTCCAGAGCAGCGAGGCAGCTCTGGTGACAGCTCCTAAGTACATAAGAAATGCATCTTAAGTTCTGTGACATTTTACATTCTCAACTTTGTCCAGCGGCCAATGGTCCCTTCTTCCAAGTGACATATTGGTTGTACATACATGCAGGGTGAGTATGATTGTGTTCAGTATTTTGAGTTCATCATCTGTTATCCCATTCTTATTGTCATCCCAGGCCCAGACAGTATCAAATTGGAGCAGTCGTGTAGAAAATTACAAACAAATCAAAAAAGGCTATAGCTGTGAAATGAATCAGGCCAGCACTCCACATTTAGAATTTCTCCTGATGTAAACACCCTGCTCCTTCCTTCACCCTGTTAGCAGTTCAGAGCCAGGCGTGTCCTGGGATAATTAGAGCTCAACTCTGACCTTGCTTTAAAGGTAGGTACAAGGTATCCCAGAGAGCAGGAGGTTCTGCTGTCCTAGACACCATGTCTCATCTTGGGGGCCGTGGGGCAGCTCACCAAGGTGTGACAGTGAGGAAGCAGGGATTTACACATGGTGATTTATGTGGCTGTGAGTGACAATGTCTCCCAGGGCACCTGGGGTGGCCCATTCCCCCAGGTTTTATGAGATTCTCATTAATCACATCTCTCTGGGTGAATTTGTGACCAAGGGGCTAATGAGGGGATGCCACGTTGGTAGCTGGCATGAAAGTAGGCACAGCTCCATCAGGGTGGGTAATTTCATGCATCATCAGAGTGAAAAGCCTTAAAGAATGGCCTGTGGGCAAGGCACACCTTGTCACTGTGATAACTGCAGGCGCCTCTGTCATTGCACCATGCTATTGTTACTTTTGTGTTTGCTTAACAGAACTGTGGTGGGTATGAATGGGGACTGTATTTTAATGTTAATCAAAACCAGTGTAGAGTCTTTCTTCTCTTTCTAAGAGGTCAATTCTGACTTTTTTTTCCTGGCTCATAGAGTCTGGGCCTGGAGACTGTCCCTGTCTCAGGTGCTGACCTTTCAGGGTTTGTGGGAAAGATCACTGTGGTGGGGTGACCATATCTGTCTTGCATGCAAGCTCAGCCCCCAGCTGGTAGCACATAAGATACGGATAAAAGCTTGCTTGTCCCACTTGTTATGGGACCTTCTGAACATGGGCAGAGATAATGCGGTAGAGGGAAAAGGCATTCTCCCAGAGATTGTCCTGGTTGCAGGTTCCTCCCTGTCCATTGCCCTTTCCTGCCCACCATGGGGCTTCTACAGGATGGCCCAAGGGTAAGAGGTCCTCCCCTTCCTCATCCAGGGATTCTGTCCTGCCTGGAACCTCCTGACTTGACTTAGAGCTCTGGGCTTGCTTTGGAAGCAAGGCAAGCTCTTGAGGACAGGGTGAGGGCCCTTCTCAGGGAAGCAGCAAAGGTTTCTCATCTGCTTGGGAAATCCTGCACCTCTCCAAGCCCACCCCATGAGTTTCACACATCTTTGTTCACTTGAGGTTGGGAAAAACCTGAGGGCTGGCCACAGACCCTCCCTTCTCTGGATCTCAGTATCTCACTTGTGAATATTTATAGAGCACTGACTACTGCCACATATGAGTCTACATATTGAAGACATAGTAAGGAACCCAGTAGATAAAAGTCCAGCCCTGTGTTCTCACCGTTTAACTCCCACTTATGAGTGAGAACATGCGGTCTTTGGTTTTGTGTTAGTTTGCTGAGAATGATGGACACAGGGAGGGGAACAACACACACCGGGGTCTGTCGGAGAGCGGGGCCAAGGGGAGGGAGAGCATTAGGACAAATGCCTAGTGCACGTGGGGTTTAAAACCTAGATAATGGGTTGATAGGTGCAGCAGACCACCATGGCACATGTATACCTATGTAACAAATCTGCACGTTCTGCACATGTATCCCAGAATTTAAAGGAAAATAAAAAATAAAAGTTCCAGTAAAGCACATTTTAAAAGGTTAAAAAAAAAAAACTAAAATACATGTCAATAGAGAAATACTTAATGACAGGAGCTAAGCTATGAGTATGTAGGGGCATGAGAAAGTGTTCACAATATACTTTTAAGTGAAAAACAAAAGCAGTTTACAAATTGCATGCAGTGTATATTTTTTTTAAGAAGTCCAGCCCTCATGGAGCTTATATGTTAGGGGGAAGATATAGACAAAAACAAAAGAAATAAGCAAAATATAGAGTATGCTGAAAGTAAGTGCTATGGCAGAAAAAGAAAGGGAAAGGGGACCAGTGATACTAGGGTGGGAAGAGCTGAAATTTTAAGGGGGCTGGGCAGGAAAGACTTCATTGAGAAGCAGGGTCTGGAAGAGGAGGGAGTGAGCCCAGTAGGTCCGCAGGGAGGGACATCCTTAGGCAGAAGCATGCCTGGAGTATTCAGGGGATGGCAAGGAGCCAGTGGGGCTGCAGCAGAGGGAGAGAAGTGGGACCCTTGCTGGAGAGATGACAGGGGCCTCCTTGCATGGGGCCTGCGGGGACTCAGGGTTTTCCTTGGAGTGAGATGAGAAGTCCTCAAGGAGGGTATCAAGAAGGAGTGCTGTGATCCAACAGATATTTCATAGGACAGCTCTGCTTCTGCTTTGGGAATAGTCCTGGGGAGCAAAGAGGGGAAGGGAGCTCTGGATGCAGCTGAGAGTTGATGGTGGCTTGCAAGGGAGTGGTGACTGTAAAGGCAGTGACAAGCTGTCAGATTGAGGCTATATTGGGAAAGCAGAGCTAAGGTTTGCTGATAGATTGGATTGGAATGTAAGAGAAAGAAGAGCCAAGGATAACTCCAAGGCTTTCCAACTGATTAACTGAAGGGTTGGAGCTGCTAAGATGTGATTTGAGAAGGATTGAGTGGAACAGTTTTGGAGACAGAAAGATCGGAAATTCAAATCTGAGCCCATCAAGTCAGCTAATAGCCCATATGTGATTCAAGTGGATGTGCTCAGGTGGTTGGATGTAGGAGTCTAGGGTTCAGGAGAGAGGTCCAGGTTGGAGATTAAGTTTCAGAGTTGTAATCTTATACAAGGTGACAAAACCCACGAAGAGGAAGAGCTCTTCAACACGAGTGAGACAGAGCAGAGATTCAAGGACTAGGACCGAGAGCACCCTAGCACTTAGAGGGAAGAGACATACGTAGAAACCAGCATAGCAGACTGAGAAGAAATGGCCAAGGAGGTAGAAAGAAAACCAGGAGTGTAATGTCCCAGAAAGCAAGTGGAGAAAGTGTTTCTAAGACGAGTGAAGAGCTGTATCTAGTTCTACTGATTACTGGGCTGCAACTTCCATGAGCACAGGGACCTTTTTCTATTTTAATCTATGCATAGTCTCCAGCCCCTAAAATAGGACGTAGGTATAGTAGATGCTCAACCAAAATTTTTGTTGAATGAATAAGGGAACCAAACAAGATGAGGACTGGGAATTTGCCATTGGATATATTAATAGCAATGGGGAGATCAGGTCGTGGGTGACGTTACAAGATGAGTTTCAGTGGAGTGGTGACAGTGAAAGCCTGTTTGGAGTGGGTTTCAGGGAGAAGAAAGCGTAGGCACAAGACAGAAAAGAGAGACGTGAGCTTCTAGGTGGAAGAATTATGACATCAAGTCCAGTCTGTCCTGTCACATCGTTCATAGGGTCATCTTTCAAGAGCCTGGGTTTCCAGCCTGGGCAACACAGTGAAACCTCGTCTCTACTAAAATACAAAAAATTAGCCGGGTGTGGCAGCGTGTGCCTATAGTCTCAGCTACTCAGGAGACGGAGGCAGGAGAATTGCTAAGCCTGGGTTTTGTGTTGTAATTGTTGCACCACTACTTGAGAATAAACTCCATGCTCTCCTGCCATCATCCAGCTGCCGTCTATGCTTTGACCTTGCCTTTTACTATTCCTCTACTTACCCTTCCATTCTAGCTAAAGAGTGCAGATTCCAGCTATGCTCCTTACCAGCTGTGTAACCACGAATAAATTACTTAAGCCCTCTGAGTTTCAGTTTCCTCATCTGTATAATGCAGATAGTTATATTTTTCTCATTGGGTTGTTAAGCACCAATGTTTAGTTGGTGTTCAAAACATAGCAATAATTTTTATTCCTGTTTTTGCATGTTTGATTGTATAAGTTCCACCCCCCACATAGCATAGTCCATCTATTAAAATCATCTCCAGGTTCCTGTTAAAAACTATCCATTCATTTAGACATAACAACAGTAATCATAATGGCAAATATTTACATAGTGCTTACTCTCAACTAAATGAGTAACTGACATATATTAACTCATTTAATCCTCATAGTAACCCCTAAGTGGTAGGTTCTATTATTGTTCCAATTTTGTAGAAAAGGAAATTGAGGCACAGAGAGGTTAGATGCCTTGTCTCAGGTTACACAGCTCATAGGTGGAAGAGCCAGCTCATTTTATTAATTCACTATTCAGTAAATCTTTACTGAGTGTTTACTGTGAACCAGGTGCTGCACTGGACACTGAGGGTTTTAGAAATGCAAAAGATCCTGCCTATGTCCTCAAAGAGCCCACAGCCTGGGCTTCCTGACCACTGAGCCCCAAAGCACAACTTTTGAACTCCCACAGCCTTTCCTTTCTATCCCACTCAAAGAGTGGAGCTCTCAGGCTGCTGAGTGTCACTGTGGCAGATGAGCCCGACCTCTCTCCCTGCTGGACTATAAACTCCTCAATGTCAGGCTTCTGTTCTGGGACCTCTGAGTCTTTGATTCTTAGTCTGATCTTGAATATAACCAGAACCCAGTAAATATAGTCTATGAAACAGCCATTTGCCCTAACAGCCCCTCAAGGTTGTTTATTCATTCATTCAACATATATTGATTGAGGGACTCTTATAGGCTAGGTGCCCACCTGGGCCCTGGGACACAATGATGACAGGCCAGAGTCCCTGCTCATGTGATGCCATGCACTATGAGGTGACAATGTACTGTAGTGGTTGTACTGCCTCCTCCTCATACCGAGGTCATTTGTGCCCATAGCAGGACCTCTCCTCTCACCATCAGGCTTAAGTTGAACTCGGTCGGAATTTTCTGGGGGAAGAGAAAGGAGTGATGATATTCTCACTCTTTGTTTTTGCAAACACAGACAGTAGGAGCCAAGGTAGTTTTAAGGAACTGGTAAGACTCCTGGTCCACGCACTTTCCCATATACGTATATCAGGGATGCAGCTGTCATCCTCTTCTACATGTATTGTGGAAGCAATTGGATTACCTCACATCAAGATCTACTGTTATTAAGCACGTAAGCGCAGTGTTCTCTGGAGGCTACCTTGTCTTCTCTGACCATAGCAGTCTTGTTGAGTGTTAATCATTCACTCCCTGTGGAGTCTGACCCTCAGAGTACATCACGCATATGACTCATCACTGAAGCCTCCTGAAACCAATGTATCCTCTCTTCCTAACTGCCTTCATATGTAAACTAGCAGGGGACTGCTTTCCACTCCAACTTAGACATAAAGAACAGATGGGATGACATTATGGTGTCTATGTTTTTTTTAAAAAAAAGAATAAAATAGGCAAGAGATCAATAAAGTGCCAAGTAGAGGAACTATTTATTCCTTTACCTTCCACCAAGGATGCAATAAATAAGAGATCCTATTGTCTGGAGTCTATTGTTTTAAAAGCAATATATTTAAGCTCTGGATGAACAAGGCAATACTCTTCAATCTATATTGTGTCTGAATCCTGGGGGAAGTTCATTTTCATGCTACTTGCTGTGGAGTATGAGGGTACTCTCTGGAGAAGATTAGACAAAGAATGGTGGGGGAACAGGCATGAGAACCTTATCATGTAGTTATTTTCTCAGTAACGTGTCTGACGTATTACAAATCTCAGTTGATGTTATCTGTGTGAGTACCTCACAACTGGAGCTATTCTAGAGAGTTCAGGTTGCTACTTTTACAGGAAACAAATGAACTTTCACTTCTAGGCTAATGGAGTAGACATTTCTCTCCCCACCCCCACCCCATTTTTCCTGCTAAATACAACTAAAATCCCTGGACATTATAAAGAGACATAAGGCAAGGAGAAAAAGGAAGACTCATTAGGGATTTTAGGACCCAAGGTGAGTCCCCTGGGTTTTCTTTTTGCCTCATATGTTCCAGACTGATTGCTGAAGAGGCAGCAATCTGGAAATGCCAACAGGTACAGAGTTTAAAAACAAAGAGAGAGAGAAAAGCCTGTTCTCTCTAGCCAAAGGACCAGGAAGAGGCAGCCTCGCAAGACAGAAAACTTTTAGACAATAACCAGTCGACTCCACCCAAACATCCCAGAAAGATCTGTGACCCTACCCCTACACACACCAACAAAGGCCAAGTAGGGATCCTAGACTTCCATACCCTCCAGGCTGTAACAGGGTGCCCCAGTACCTCCACCACAATGGCGTCAGAGATGGCCAAGTAGGGAGCCTGGTTTTGTACACCACCAGCAGGAAGAAGGCACCCTTCCTCTTCGCCACTGAGGTGGTGTTGGAGGAGGCCTAGTGGAGAGTCAGGGCTTTCACCACTGTAAGGCCAGTTGCCTCGTCAGGAGCTCGGATGCACACACCCTGCTCCCCACACCGGAAGCTCGCACATACCCCCCTCCCCTCACTGGGAGCTCGGGCACACCCCCCTCCCTCGCCAGGAGCTCGCACACACACCTCCTTCCCTCGCCGGGAGCTCGGACACACCCCTGCCACTGGGAGCCCTGAAAAAAATCCCTGCCAGGACCGACCCAATAGCATTTTGTCCTATCCGGGCCCCACTCCTCGCCTGCCATTTTGTTCCATCCGGGCCCCACTCCTCGCCTGCCATTTTGTTCCATCTGGGCCCCACTCCTCGCCTGCCATTTTGTTCCATCCGGGCCCCACTCCCTGCCTACCATTTTGTCCCATCCGGACCCCACTCCCTGCCTACCATTTTGTCCCATCTGGGCCCCACTCCCTGCCATTTTGTCCCATCCAGGCCCCACTCACCTTGGGCACAACCAATCAAATGCCTCCACTCCCTATAAAACCCCATGTCTGAGAGGAGTCCATGTGACTTCTCTGGCCCCTCCTTTCGGACCACAGAACCTCACCCAGGAGCCTGAATAAATTCCTTCGCATTGGATCTTCTTGTGCTGGCCTCAGTATCTTCGCGCTAAACTCGGTGAGAACAAACCTTACAACCACCACTGCTTTTCCCTTGGTAACAAGGCAACTCTCCCACCATCTCTCTCCACCCCATGTCGATGGAAGCCATGTGGTAAGCCATAATGAGCCACTCCTATCGTTCCCTTCCAGGGAGGTTTCAGTGAAGGCCTAATAGGGAGATTGAATTCTCACCCTTGCCAAGCACCAACAAGGAGCCTCTCCCTTCTCAGTTCAATGGACACTAAGTTTTGAGCTTGGGCTTCTATACCCCCGGGCAGTAACAGATGAGACCCTTGTCCCTTCTCCTACTAGAGTGATGTTAGAGAAAGCTGGCTAAACCAGAAGGTTTAAATAAGATCCAGAGTTTCAGAATATAATATTCAAGATGACCAGATTTCATTCAAAACTCATTCATCATACAAGCAACCAGGAAGATATGAAACAAGGAAAAATACAATCAACAGATGCCAACACTGAAATGGCAGAGACATTGGAATTATTTGATAAGATTTTAAAGCAGCTATCATAAAAGTAAGCAACTAGAAACACATGTGAAACCAATGAAAAAAAGAGAAAGTCTCAACAAAGAAATAGAAGATATAAAGAAGAACTAATTAAAAATGTTAATGCTGAAAGATACAATAACAAATAAAAAACTTAATGAATGGGCTCAATAATAGATTGGAGGGGACAGAGGGAATAATTAGTGAGTTTGAAGACAGAACAATAGATTGCCCAATCTGCAAATCATAGAGAAAATAGACTGAAATTAACAGAGTCTTGGGGACCTCTGGGACATATGTTATTAAAGTCCTGGAAGGAAGGGAGAAACAGGGCAGGGCTCAAAAAGTACTCAATGAAATAATGGCTGAAAACTTCCCAAATGTAACAAAAGACTCAACCTATATATTCAAGGTGGTTAGCAAACTCCAAGCAGAATAAATCCACACCAGGATAATTCCTAAAATTTCTGAAAATTAAGGACAAATAAAAAAATCTTGAAAGAAACAGGAGAGAAATGAGACTTTTATCTGTACGGCAAAAATAATGTGAATGACAGAGGAGTTTTCATTAAAAACTATGGAGGCTGAATGGACACAGTGGTACACATCTGTAATCCCAGCACAGCACTTTGGAAGGCCAAGGTGTGTGGATCATTGAGCCTGAAATTTCAAGACCAGCCTGGGCAACATGGTGAAAGCCCATCTCTTAAAAAAAAAAAAAAAAAAAAAAAATCTGAGTGTGGTGGCATGCACCTGTGGTCCCAGCTACTTGGGAGGCTTCATTGGGAAGATTGCTTAAGCTGCAGGAGGTTGAGGCTGCAATGAGCCATGATCATGCTACTGCACCCCAGCACCCCAGGCTGGGCAACAGAGCAAGACCTTGTCTCAAAAGAAAACAACAAAAAAACAAAAAACACAAAACTATGGAGGCCAGAAGGAAGTGATAACCTTTTTCAACTGATGAAAGAATAACAACTGTCAACCCAATCCCATATGTAGAGAAAATATTCTTCAGGAATAAAACAATAATTAAAACAATTCTTAGGAAAAGAAAAACTAAGATAATTTGTCTACAGGAGAACTACTCTGAAAGAATGTCTAAAGGAAGTTTTCTAAAAAGAAAGAAAATAAAAATGGAATTTTGGAACATGGAGAAAGAAGATAAAACATGGTAAGCAGAAATATGGGTAAATGCAACAGATTTTCCTCTTCCTCCTGCGTTTTCTAAATTATGTTTGATATTTGAAGCAAAAATTATAACACCATCTGATGTGGTTCTAAATGTATGTACAGAAAATATTTAAGACACATATTATTAAACAGGGGAGGGTAAAATGAGGTAATATTCTTATACTTTATTTGAACTGATAAAATTATGAAGCTACGCAGACTGTAATGTTACGTATATATGATGTAATTGTTTTATTATTATTATACTTTAAGTCCTGGGATACATGTGCAGAACGTGCAGGTTTGTTACATAGATATACACGTGCCATGGTCATTTGCTGCACCCATCAACTCATCATCTACATTAGGTATTTCTCCTAATGCTATCCTTCCCCTAGCCCCTGCTCCCTGACAGGCCCCAGTGTGTGATGTTCCCCTCCCTGTGTTCATGTGTTCTCATCGTTCAGCTCTCATTTATGAGTAAGAACAGGTAGTGTTTGGTTTTCTGTTCCTGTGTTAGTTTGCTGAGAATGATGATTTCCAGCTTCATCCATGTCCCTCCAAAGGACATGAACTCGTCCTTTTTTATAGCTGCATGGCATTCCATGGTGTATATATGCCACGTTTTCTTTATTCAGTCTATCATTCATGGGCGTTTGGGTTGGTTCCAAGTCTTTGCTGTTGTAAACAGTGCTGCAGTAAACATACATGTTCATGTGTCTTTATAGCAGAATGATTTATAATCCTTTGGGTATATACCCAGTAATGGGATTGCTGGGTCAAATAGTATTTCTGGTTCTATAATCTTTGAGGAATCACCACGCTGTCTTACCCAATGGTTAAACTAATTTACACTCCCACCAATGGTGTAAAAGCATTCCTATTTCTCCATATCCTCTCCAGCATCTGTTGTTTTTTCACTTTTTAATGATCGCCATTTTAACTGGTGTGAGATGGTATCATCTCATTGTGGTTTTGATTTGCGTTTCTCTAACGATCAGTGATGATGAGCTTTTTTTCATGTTTGCTGACTGCATAAATGTCTTCTTTTGAGAAGTGTCTGTTTATATCCTTTGCCCACTTTTTGATGGGGTTGTTTGTTTTTTCCTTGTAGATTTGTTTAAGTTGCTTGTAGATTCTGGATATTAGCCCTTTGTCAGATGGATTGATTGCGAAAGTTTTCTCCCATTCAGTAGGTTGCCTGTTCACTCTGATGATAGTTTCTTTTGCTGTGCAGAAGCTCTTTAGTTTAATTAGATCCCATTTGTCAATTTTGACTTTTGTTGTGATTGCTTTTGGTGTTTTAGTCATGAACTCTTTGCCCATACCTATGTCTTGAACGGTATTGCCTAGGTTCTTTTCTAAGGTTTTTATGGTTTAGGTTTTATGTTTAAGTTTTTAATCCATCTTGAGTTAATTTTTGTATAAGGTATAAGGAAGGGGTCCAGTTTCAGTTTTCTGTACATGGCTAGTCAGTTTTCCTAACACCATTTATTAAATAGGGAATCCTTTCCCCATTGCTTGTTTTTGTCAGGTTTCTCAAAGATCAGATGGTTGTAGATGTGTTGTGTTATTTCTGCAGCCTCTGTTCTGTTCCATTGGTTTGTATATCTGTTTTGGTACCAGTACCATGCTGTTTTGGTTACTGTAGCCTTGTAGTATAGATTGAAGTCAGGTAGTGTGGTGCCTCTAGCTTTGTTCTTTTTGCTTAGGATTGTCTTGGCTATGTGGGCTCTTTTTTGGTTCCATATGAAATTTAAAGTAGTTTTTTCTAATTCTGTGAAGAAAGTCAATGGTAGGTTGATGTGAATAGCATTGAATCTATAAATTACTTTGGGCAGTGTATCCATTTTCACACTATTCTTCCTATCCATGAGCATGGAATGTTTTTCTATTTGTTTGTGTCCTCTATTATTTCTTTGACCAGTGGTTTGTAGTTCTCCCTGAAGAGGTTCTTCACATCCCTTGTAAGTTGTACTCCTAGGTATTTTATTCTCTTTGTAGCAACTGCGAATGGGAGTTCACTCATGATTTGGCTCTCTGTTTGTCTACTATGGATGTATAGAAATGATTGTGATTTTCGCACATTGATTTTGTATCCTGAGACTTTGCTGAAGTTGCTTATCAGATTAAGGAGATTTTGGGCAGAGGTGATGGGGTTTTCTAAGTATACAATCATGTCATCTGCAAACAGATACAACTTTATTTCCTCTCTTCCTATTTGAATACACTTTGTTTCTTTCTCTTGCCTGATTGCCCTGGCCAGAACTTCCAATACTATCTTGAATAGGAGTGGTCAGAGAGGGCATCCTTGTCTTATGCTGGTTTTCAAAGGGAATGCTTCCAGCTTTTGCCCATTCAATATGATATTGGCTGTGGGTTTGTCATAAATAGCTTTTATCATTTTGAGATATGTTCCATCAGTACCTAGTTTATTGAGAGTTTTTAGCATGTAGAGGTGTTGAATTTTATCAAAGGCCTTTTCTGCATCTACTGAGATAATCATGTGGTTTTCGTCATTGGTTCTGTTTATGTGATGGATTACATTTATTGATTTGGGTATGTTGAACCAGCCTTGCATCCCAGGGATAAAGCTGACTTTATCGTGGTGGATAAGCTTTTTTATGTGCTGCTGGATTTGGTTTGCCAGTATTTTACTGAGGATTTTCACATCGATGTTCATCGTGGATATTGGCCTGAAATTTTTTTTGTTGTGTCTCTGCCAGGTTTTGGTATCAGGATGATGCTGGCCTCATAAAATGAGTTCGGGAGGAGTCTCTCTTTTTCTATTGTTTGGGATAGTTTCAGAAGGAATGGTACCAGCTCCTCTTTGTACCTCTGGTAGAATTCAGCTGTGAATTCATCTGGTCCTGGGCTTTTTTTGGTTGCTAGGCTATTAATCACTGCCTCAGTTTCAGAACTAGTTATTGGTCTATTCAGGGATTCAACTTCTTCCTGGTTTATTCTTGGCAGGGTGTATGTGTCCAGGAATTTATCCATTTCTTCTAGATTTTCTAGGTTATTTGCATAGAGCTGTTTATAGTATACTCTGATGGTAGTTTGTATTTCTGTGGGATAAGTGGTAATATCCTCTTTATCATTTTTTATTGTGTCCATTTGACTCTTCTCTCTTCTTTATTAGTCTGGCTAGTGGTCTATCTATTTTGTTAATCTTGTCAAAAAACAAGCTTCTGGATTCATTGATTATTTTAAGGTTTTTTTTTTCTGTCTCTATCTCCTTCAGTTCTGCTCTGATCTTAATTATTTCTTGTTTTCTGCTAGCTTTTGAATTTGTTTGCTCTTGCTTCTCTAGTTCTTTTAATCGTGATGATAGGGTGTGGATTTTAGATCTTTCCTGCTTTCTCCTGTGGGCATTTATTACTATAAATTTCCCTCTAAACACTGCTTTGGCTGTGTCCCAGAGATTCTGGTACATTGTGTCTTTGTTCTCATTGGTATCAAAGAACTTATTTATTTCTGTCTTAATTTCATTATTTACTCAGTAATCATTCAGGAGCAAGTTGTTCTGTTTCCATGTAGCTGTGTGGTTTTGAGTGAGTTTTATATAATGTAATTCTTAAAGCAGCCATGTAAAAATGATACAAAGAGATACACTCAAAAACACTACAGATAAATATAAATGGAATAAAAATAAACTTAGATAATACAAAAAAATTATATATAAATATATCTTAGAAGTTTAACATGAAAGAAGACAGGAAAAGGAAAACAGAAATGAAAAAGAAAACACACAAAACAAAAAATAAAATGGCAGGCTTAAGCATTGTCATATCAATTAAATGTAAATGTTCTAAATAGACTATTAAAAGAGATTTTCAGAATGAATTTAAAAAAAAACATGATCCTGCTATATTCTGTCTACAAGAAAATCACTTCAAATATAACAATATAGGCAGGCTGAATGTAAAAGTATGCAACATTAATCAAAATAATTCAGAATAGCTATATTAACAGCAGATAATATAGATGATATGGTTTGGCTGTATCCCCACACAAATCTTATCTTGAATTGTAGCTCTCATAATTCCCATGTTTTGTGGGAGGGACCCGGTGACAGATAATTAAATCATGAAAATGACTTCCCCCATACTGTTCTCATGGTGGTGAATAAGTCTCACAAGATCTGATGGTTTTATAAGGGGAAACTCCTTTTCACTTGGCTCTCATTCTTTTGTCTGCTGCCATGTAAGACATGCCTTGCTCTTCTGCCATGATTATGAGTCCTCCCCAGCCATGTGGAACTGTGAGTCAAACCCCTTTTCTTTATAAATTACACAGTCTTGGGTATGTCTTTATTAGCAGTGTGAGAACACCCTAATACAGTAGACTTCATAGCCAAAAAAAAAAAAAAAAAAAAAAAGCCAGAGACAGAGAAGAACATCATATAATGATAAAAGCGTTAGTCTACCAAGGAGACATAGCAATCCTAAATGTGTATGCAGCATAAATAGAGCTGCAAAATATGTGAAGCAGATACTGAAAGAATTGAAAGGAGGAACAGATACATTCAGTTATAGTTGGAGACTTCAATACCTGCTATCTCAATAATTGTTAGAACAATTAGATAGAAAATCAGCAAGGGTAAAGACGAGGTAAAGAAGAATTCAATAACACCATAACAAATAGGATCCAATCAGTAGCTGCAGAATACTCCACCCAATAACAGCAGAATACATATTTTTAAAAGTATGCACAGAACATATAACAGAATAGGCCATATCCTGGGCTATAAAACAAACCTCACTAACTTTAAAAGAATTTAAATCACACAGGGTGCATTCTCCATCCACACTGGAACAAAACTAGAAATCCATATAGAATCCATATAGGTACAGGAAAATTTCCAAACAATTAGAAACATAACAATATACTTCTAAATAATCTATGGTCAAAAAGGAAGTCTCAAAGGAGATAAAAATATATATTAAACTGAATGAAAATGAGAACATATCATATCAAAATTTATGGAATATAAAGCAGTGCTAACAGGGAAATTTATAGCACTAAATTGCATACCTTAGAAAAGAGGACCAAATGCAGTGGCTCACACCTGTAATCCAAGCACTTTGGGAGGCTGAGACAGGTGGATCATTTGAGCTCAGGAGTTCAAGACTAGCCTGGGTAACATGGAGAAGCCCTGTTTCTACCACACACACACACACACACACACAAACACATCACGCACCACACAAACTATATCTATATGTAAATTATATATATGTAAATTATATATATATATGAGGAACTATCTCAAATAACCTAAGCTTACACCTCTAGAGCTTAGAAAATGAAGAGTAAAATAGACCCAAAGCAAGCAGAAGAAAGGAAATAATAAAAATAAGAAAAGAAATTGGTGACATTGAAAACAAAAACCCAATGGAGAAAAATCAGTGAAACAAAGAGTTATTTTAAAAGATCAATAAATAAGATAGTCTGACAAAAATAAAAAAGGGAGAAGGCACAGATTACCAATAGCAGGAATTAAACAAGGAATATTATAACAGACTCTACAGACATCAAATGAAGAATAAGGTAAAATTAACTATTCTACACACATAAATTTGACAACTAAAATTAAATGAATCAATTCTTCCAAACATATAAACTTTTATGACTCCTTCAATATTAAGGTAACTTGAATAGTCCTATAACTATTAAGAAAATTCAATTAACAACTAAAACTTCCCCAAAAGAAAATCTTCAGCTCAGTTGGTTTCACTGGAGGATTCTACAAAATGTTTGAAGACCTAACACCATTTCTACACAATCTTTTCAGAAAACAGAAGACGAGGGAATATGTCTCAATTCATTTTATGAAGCTATTATTACCCTTATACCAAAACCAGATTAAAACACTACAAAAAAAGAAAACTAAAGACCCACATCCCTCATGAATGTAGACACAAACATTCTTAACAGAAATATTAGCAGAGAATACAGAACAATATAAAAAGAATTATATGCCAAAAGAAATGAAGAAAAAACTACTAAATACTAATGAAAGACATGAGAATAAATGAAGAGATATACTCAACATAGTAAAATGTCAATTAGCCCCAAATTGATATACAGGTTTAACAAAATTCCCACAAAATTAAAATAGGATTTTTTTTGTAGAGATAGACAAAATGATTATAAAGTTTACACAGAAAGATAAAAGACCAAGAATAGCTAACATAATTTTGAAAAAAAGAAAAATTGTAAGGAATCACTGACTTCAAGACATAGCTATAGAAATCAAGACTATGTGGTGTTGTTAGTGAAACAGACACATAGATCAATGGAATAGAATAGAGGACCCAGAGACCCACAAAATGTGATTGAGTATTTTATTTTTTTGGGTGGAGGTGAAATTCATATAAAATTAACCACTTTAAAATGAACAAATCAGTGACATTTAGCACATTCACAATGTTGTGCAATCATCACCTCTGGCTAGTTTCAAAACATTTTCATTACCCCAAAACAAAACCCCGGACCTAATGGAAGTACTCTCTATTTCTTCTCTCAACCACAAATCTGTTTTCTGTTTCTATGGATATGCCTATTCTGAATATTTCATATTAAAAGAATCATATAATATGTGACATTTTGTGCATGCCTTCTTTCACTTAACTTGTTTTTGAAGTTCAGCTATGTTGTTATTCCTTTTGTGGCTAAATAATATTCCATTGTATGCATATATCACAATTCATATTTCTGTTCTTTCACTGATAAACATTTGAGTTGTTTTCACCTTTTAGCTGTTGTCAATATTGCTGCTGTGAACATTCATGTGCAAATTTTTAAGTGCTTATTTCCAATTCTTTTGGGCGTATACCTAGGAGTGAAATTGCTGGGTCATATGATCATTTTATGTTTAACTTTCTAAGGACCCACCACACTGTCTTTCACAACTGAATAATTTTACATCCCTATCAGCAAGGTATGAGGCTTCCAGTGATTCATATTCTCACCAACACTTGTTATTTTCCTTTAAAAATATACATTATTATAGCCTCCCTGGTGGCGGTTATGAAGTGGTATATCATTATGGTTTGATTTGTATTTCCTGAATATAGATTTTTGGTCATTTGTATATCTTCTCTGAAGAAATGTTTGGTCAAGTCCTTTGCCTAGCTTTTAATTGAGTTGTTCTTCTTTTTTGTTGTTAAGTCATACAAGTTCTTATTCTTTATCAGATATATATGCAAATAATTTATCTTATTCTGTAGGTTGTCTTTTTAGCTTCTTGATAAGAAATTCTTTTGTGTACAAAGAATACACAAAAGTTTTTAAATTTTGATAAACTCCAATTTATTTTTATTTGTTACTCATGCTTTTTATGTTATATCTAAAATTACATGGCCAAATCAAAAGTCATGAAGATTTTCCCCCAAGAGTTTATGTTTTTATTTCTTATATTTAGGTTGTAGATCAATTTTAAGTCAATTTTTAAATTTGGTGTGAGGTAGGGGTCTAAACACATTCTTTTGCACGTGGCTATCTAGTTATCCCAGGGTCAATTGTCATATAAACAGTTCTTTCCCCATTGTATAGTCTTGGAACCCTTGTTGAAAATCAGTTGGCCGTAGATGTGTATCTCTGGACTCTCAATTCTAGTCCCTTGGTCTATATGTCTGTCCTTATACCAGTACCACACTCTTTTAATTTCTGCAGCTTTGTAGTAAGTGTTGAAGTGTGAGCCCTTTGACTTTGTTCTTATTTAAAAATATTGTTTTGGCTATTCAGGGACCCTTGCAATTTCTACGCAGTTTATTTTTGGCAAAGATGTAAAATATGTCAGAGGATAGCCTTTTCAGCAAATGGTGCTGGACATTTATAGGAAACGAACAAACAAAAAAAGAACTTCATCCTAAGTCTCAGACCTTGTATAAAAATTCACTCAAAATGGGTGACAGACTTAATTGTAAGATGTAAAACTATTAAACTTTTGTTTAAAAAGAGGAGAAAATTTTGGAGGTCTTGGATTTAGAATTGACACCAAAAGCAAGATCCACAAAAGGGAAAAAGTGATAAATCTGACTGCATCAAAATTAAAAACTTTTTTTCTGCAAAAGATGCTGTTAAGGGATTGGAAAAACAAGCTATAGACTGGAGGAAAACATTTCTAAACCACATCCACAAAGGACTAGCACCTTGAATGTATAAAAAACTCTCAACACTTAACAGTAAAAGAACCAAACAATGCAGGTAGAATGAAGAGACATTTCACTAAAGATGATATACAGATGACAAATAAGCACATGAAAAGATGTTCAACATCATTAGCCATCAGAGAAATATAAGTTAAAACTACACACTTGTTAGAATGGCTAAAATAGTAAATAGTGACACCACCAAATTCAGGCAAGGATGCAGAGAAATGGAATCACTCATACGTTACTAGTAGGAGGGTAAAATAGTTTAGCTATTCTGAAAAATAGTTTGGCTGGTTCTTTTTTTTTTTTGGCTTTTTCATGAAATATTCTTATCCAAAATTGGCCACTTCTTTAAAGAAGTAAACATGCAACTATCATACAAGCCAACAATTGTACTCATAGGCATATATCCCAGAAAAATGAAAATTTATGTTCACACAAAAACTTGTACACAAATATTTATAGAAACTTTATTTGTAATCACCAAAAAATAGAAAAAGCCAGGTGGTTAAACAAATGTGGCACTTCCATACTATGGAATACTACTCAGTCATACAAAGGAGCAAACTATTGATACATGAAACAACTTGCATGATTCTCAGGGTAGTTATACCAAGCAAAGAAAGCTAATATTACATGTTGTATGATTCCCTTTACATAACATTCTTGCAATGACAAAATTATAAAAATGAGGAAAAAAAATGGAGGTTGCCAGAGATTAGGGATAAGCGGGGAGGGAGAGAGGGAAAGAAGGTGGGATGGGTGTGACAGGGCCACAGAAAAGATTCTTATGATGGAAATGCCCTGTATCTTCATTGTATCCATGTTGATAATCTGGTTGTGTTATTATACTATGGTTTTTCAAGATGTTACCATCGGAGGAAATGGGGTAAAGGGTACACAAGATCTCTCTGTATTATTTCTTACAAATGTATGTGAATCTAGAATCATTTCAAAATTAAAATAAAATTTAAAAACCACTAAGAGATATATTAGGTTTTTTCCATTTTAAAAAATTTTTTATTATTTTATTTTTCCATAAGTTATTGGGGTACAGGTGGTATTTAGTTACATAAGTAAGTTCTTTAGTGGTGATTTGTGAGATTTTGATGCACCCATCACCCAAGCAGTGTACACTGAACCATATTTGTAGTCTTCTATCCCTCACCCGCCTCCCACTCTTCCCCCACGTCCCCAAAGTCCATTGTATCATTTTTATGCCTTTGCGTCTTCATAGCTTAGTTCCCACATATCAGTGAGAACACACGATGTTTGGTTTTCCATTCCTGAGTTACTTTACTTAGAATAATAGTCTCCAATCTCATCCAGGTCATTGCAAACACTGTTAATTCATTCCTTTTTATGGCTGAGTAGTATTTCATTGTGTATATATACCATGGTTTCTTTATCTAGTCATTGATTCATGGGCATTTGGGTTGGTTCCATGATTTTACAGTTGTCAATTGTGCTGCTTTAAACATGTGTCTGCAAGTATTTTTTCAAATAATGACTTCTTTTCCTCCGGGTAGATACCCAGTAGTGGGATTGCTGGATCAAATGATAGTTCTACTTTTAGTTCTTTAAGGAATCTCCGCACTGTTTTCCATAGTGACTGAACTAGTTCACATTGCCACCAGCAGAGTAGAAGTGTTCCCTGATCACCGTAGTTTTTTTCATTTGTAATAAAAGACTGAAAGCCTGATGTTGCAACAAGCAAGTACACACAGTCGTAAGGTGGAGGAAGGCAGATGAGGACACTCGTGATTCCTTTACTCGGTTTATCTCTTGGCTGAACATCACTGGCTGCTGGGATGCTTGAGACTGTTAGAATTTTCAATTGGTGTTTTTCTTAGTTATATATGTTTGATTTGTGCCCATAATAGGCTGTGTTTAAAGACTAGAAACATAAGGATCCTGATGATGAAATACAAGCTAATTAAGAGCAAAAAATGGTAAGTCTGTAGTTTTGCTTCAAAATTACCTTCACCAATCTGTAAACTGCATTCATCTGATAAAAATCCTTATATATAGACTATCAAGCTGTCTTTCATATTTCAAAAACAGTGTTAAAAAGAGAAAAATAGAGTGATAATTATATTCAGTTTGGTTTATCATGTGTTGAGAATAAAGGCTGTATCCACACCCACAATATGTTATTTGCAGAGTGCTTGGAAATAGTGGCCTGAAATCTTTCCCCTCCTGCCATTTATAAACAAAACATAGAAAATATATAAATAAAAAAGTACTGTTTTGAAGCATAAAATTCCAGAATTTTAGACACCAATCCATAAAAGACAGTTTTTTGCCTATACTTGAGGCATTGTCAAGGATTTAAGTCCTAAAACACTTTTTAGTATATATTCTGTCCCCAAACGAGATACGACATCATGTTTTAGTTTATTTGCCAGAAAATTATGTTTTATCTCATTTAATTAAATAAAAATTAAATATCATATATTTGTTGTTAAATGATACAAAACGGAAACTTATCTGTAATGACTGTATTTCATGAATATTATTAATGATTGCATTAAAGCTAGTTTTCGAAGATAACATTTAATATGATACCCAGAAATAATTTGTTTAAACTTCAAATTATTCCTTTGTTATAAACTACACCAAAATGGTAAAACAATTTTAAAATGTTTTGAAGAGGGTTGTAGTGAAAGACTTGTAAATCTCATATGCCTAGGCAATGCTGATGTGTGTGCATGCATTTGTCAGCTTTAAAGCATCCTGTTCACATCAGTTGTTATGTGCCCACTGTCTTTTATTTAGTGCAATTTGGAAATGGAGGGTCCTGGTTAATTAAATGTTCTGCATAACTGAGAATTACCATATGTCTCAGCACTGGGTTGGAGTCAGGAGACTTCAACTTCTGACCAGCTTGGGGTTCTTGGCAAATAATGTACAGAACACATCTCCACATGGAAGGTGGGGGTGATGCTCATATTAATAGCATTTTCCTCTCATGCTGTGTGCCTGAAGCCAGTCAAAAAATGCATCAGGTTTTTATTTACATTTTGATTTCCTTCTCGTTTGATATGCTTTCTACTTTGAGTAACAGAAAAACCCAACTCGATTGATTTAAGTAGGAAGGAGAATAAATCCTGAGGTAGGACAGCTGTAGAGTGGGTTATTTCAGCAGCTCATTAAAAACCTAGGTTCTTTTTCTTTCCCTGTTCCACCATCCTCCATGAGTCAACTTAGCCATTTACAGGGTCATAAGTTGGTGGCCATGGGTGTAGGGGTATCTTATACTTAATGACAGTATCAAGAGGGAAAAGAGGTACCACCTCTTCCTGTGTCCCTCTTTGGCTCCCCAGCTGACACTCTCTCACCTCTCCTCAGCCAGAATTGGGCTCCCTGGTCACCACTGGCAAGTTCCTGGAAAAGAGCTTCATGATTGGCTTAGACCATGCTGAAGGTGAGACACCTGAATGGAATTGACATTCTATATGCATAAAAGAAGAGAGAAATATGCTTTGAGTATGCAATCAACAATGTCTACCATAATTTCTTAGACTTTGTGTTTGGTTTTGATTTTATATGACAAGGGTTCATGATGAGTAAGTACAATTACTTAAATATACCAATAGATTCAGAACAGAAGGTTCTCCAGGCTCCTATTTGTAGTACATAAATTCTGAGATATGTGACAGCTGCCATCACACACAATTCTGTATCACAATTCTGATAAAGAATTGTGTAGTGATTAGGAGGACAGGCTCTGAGTCAAATTCTAGCTCTGCCATTTGCCAGCCAAATTGCCTTAGATAAACGGGGTAACTTATTTGAGCTTAATTTATACAATAGGGATCTTACAGAGTTATGAGGATTAGGCAAAACAATACATATAAAGGGTTAGGACTGGTGTCCAAGACATAGTTAGCAATCAGTAAACCTTAGGTGCTGGTTGGGTGGTACTGATGAGGATAATGGGTTAGACATCACTTTGCACCTCTCGACAGCTGGGCATCTGGTCTTTCCTGCTTTCACTCTTGCCACTGGTCACTATCCTCTCTATCCAATCTGTTCTTCATACAGCAGCCAGAGACATCTATTAAAAACATACTATAGATCCTATCATTCTCTTGCTTGCCCCTTCACCTCCTGCCCCCCCATGGCTTTCCTTACACCTAACATCAGATCTAGAGTCTTTACAGTGGTTCCCCTTATTTAAGGTTTCACTTTCACTTTCTACAGATTTAGTTACCTGCAGCCAACTGTGGTCTGAAACATTGCATAAATAAGATACTTTGAGAGGAAGAGATATATATAATATTCATATAACTTTGCTATATTTTATTATGAATTATTGTTGTTAATCTCTTACTATACCTAATTTATAAATTAAACTCTATCATAGGTATGTATGTATAGGAAAAACTACTATATACAGGGGCAGTACTATCTGTGATTTCAGGCATCCACTAAGTGTCTTGGAACATATCCCTGTGGATACCGAAGCACTACTGTATTTGTCAAGACCCTGTGTGATCTGGCCCATGCCTAGCCCTCTCCTTCTGCAACTCTTCACCTGGATCCCTCTGATTAGCTACATCAGCCAGTTCCTTCTTTACACCTGCTAGGCCTTCTGCCTAAACACCCTCCTAGCTAGATCTTCTCATATCCCACCCCCTCATCTAATCACATCTCTGCCTAGGCACCTCCATAAAAGAACTTTGTCCTCTACCCTCTTGAAAAGTCACCACTCTCACTTCCATTTCCTTCTCTCTGTCTGCAGTCTCTAGAGAACAGAACTGGAGGCAAAGTTTATAAGCTAACACTTTATCAAGGAGAGGGGCAATCCCAGGGAAGCAGGTGCAGGGAAGGAGAAAGCTCAAATGTTGAGCAGGCCACAGCCTTGTAACAAGTGCAGCTGCGTGTGTGCTGGACCTCCAGGGTGTCTTCAAAGAAGAGTTGGGGCACTGCATCTCCACAGAGACTATCCAGGGAAGCAAGGGGGAATTTTTCTGCTGGCTTCCTCCTGTGCCCAGTCTCCCACTGGTCAAAGTCCAGCCCTCAGAGTATTAACTGTGCTGTATTGAGTAGCCTCCTCAGGAGGTCTCTGGGGAAGCCAGAGCCCCAGGTCTTGAGTCTGACAAATGCATAGGCATGGAGGCCAGTTTCTTGCTGTCATTTGGTGCCACAGGCAGGACTTCTTGATCTGAAGTAGTGGCAGTAACAGCAGAAGGGACCTGGCTCTAAGACTGTAGAGATGGCATGGAAAATGTCATTCTTGCCAGGAAGCAAGGCAAGTTAAGTGTCTAAAGTCCTGGTCCAGTTAGGGTCAAAGGTCAAAATGGCTGCTCAGATTGAGGGTGGCCTATCAACTAAGTCCAGTACCATCTTATACCCCTGTATGTTGGATAGTTGTCTTCATAGCCCTTGAGGTGGTCCATCGTAACACTGCATATTCATTTGAATGGAATGTTTATTTAGAAGAATGGGAGCTTCAGCTGGCCAGGTAGCTCATGTGCATAATTCCACCTCTTTGGGAGGCCGAGGTGGGGTAGACTGTTTGAGCCCAGGAGTTCAAGATCAGCCTGGGCAACCTAGGGAGACCCAATCTCTTAAAAAATACAAAAATTAGCTGGGTGTGGTGGTGTATGCCTGTAGTCCCAGCTACTTGGGAGGCTGAGGTGGGAGGATCACCTGAGCCCAGGAAAGTTGAGGCTGCAGTGAGCCATGATCCTACCACTGCACTCCAACCTGGATGACGGAGTAAGACTCTGTCTCAAAAAGAAAAGAAGAGAGAGAGAAAAAAAAGAATGGAATCTCCCTAAGGTAGTAGTTTACCTTTAATATTATATATATATATATATATATATGTGTGTGTATATATATGTGTATATATATATATAGAGAGAGAGAGAGACAGAGAGTAGTAAATAATGTGAATATATACATATATATTCATAAATAATGTGAATATATACATATTCATAAATAATGTGAATATATACATATATTCACATTATTTACTATTCAAAACTGATGATCTGGAAAACAGGGTCATGATAAAAATTTATGTTGTCCCTTTTGAATAAAGGAAATTGGCCCCTCTCTTCACTCTCCTCTTAATGTGTTCCCTCTTTCATCCCTTTTGCCTATGCTCAGTAAGGTATGATACTTTGTGGCTTGTAGGCCTGGCCATCTCATCCCCAGTTATTCCTTGTGTACAATACATTCTTAAGAGTAACATACTTCAGATTCCTCCTGTTTTTAGCACCTTTCTTTGTCCCCTTGTGCCATCAATCCAGCCTCTGGGAGTTTGATGGGAATTTGCCTTGGTAACAATGCCATGCTAAAGGGTTTTATGTCAAATCTCTCTCCATTTTTATCATTCACAGTTCCCTTTCCATCACTTTATCTTCTCATTTATCCTAACTTCTTAATTAAAACTCCTACTCTATACCACTTCTTCTTTGTCTTGAAAAATTTCCCCAATCACAGTTGTGATAAGATAAGAATACCTTATCTCCATGCTAGCTACTTTTCTCTCTGAATTGAAGTTAAAAACAATGATGTGTGTGTGATCTTAGGTCTAGGATCTTGAACTTACTGCCTACATTCTCTTAATTTCTAGATGATTAATGAATTATCTTTAAAATAAGCATTAATATTAGACTTAGAGGAAAACTTCGACATCATAGCTTTGTTTAGATCAGAATAACCGAACTTCTATAAATACTGACAAAATAAAGGCATAGACTTTTAGAATTGAAAATAGTCTTAGATGTTCATTTAGTATGACTGCCTCCCACCTACCCATCCCCAATTCCCACTTGAGAGAGGAGAAAACAAGATCTGGAAATGACTCTCCCAGGCTCACTGAGCCCTTGAAGCTATGGCAGGAAAGAGGTCCCCTCTTTGTGCCTCCCATCCTAGGCTCTCCTAGGCATAGGGCTGACTCTTCAGTAAACTGCATGGTTTGGTTTAAAGATTTAGAAAAACATTTTTTGAACAGGCAGCAGAATGCTAAATTATGCAAGACCAGGAAGACTGTTTCTTGCCTTTTCCCACCTTCTCACATGATTTCCTAGTCTGGCTTCTAATGGGTATTTCTAGGCAATGTTTGACCAGCCTAGTGGGGACTCCCAGGGGTAACTGACTCACAGTTAGTGAGGCAGATACTTTTGATTGGATCTGGAGAAAGTGCCTTGCTTCCTCCTGATTCCCATGGCTATGTGTCATCTCTGGGTATCCTGATGTGCAGGTGTAATCTGAAATGACCTAAAAGAGACACACATTGTTTGGCAGTAGTTTTTCATCATATGGTTGTGTTTTTGGTAAGAATAGAAAAAAAGATTTTAAACTGGTAAAGTAAAAAAAATTTGGGTTGCTTAAACTTTTTGATCTTGTAAAAGTATATTAATAACTTTTTTATGTGTGTCTCTGGCTGAACCACTCACCAATCACGAGAGTGGGACTGGGGGCATTAATAGGAATTTATGTTTTCTTTTGGTTCTTCTATTCCAAACTTACTGAATTATATGAAATTCAAAACTTAACCAATTTTTTTCCCCAAGAATCCAAGTTGGCGATTGAGAATCAGTATGCTTGCAAGTTCTGAAACAGGGTTTCAGGCAAATTTTGAAATTCTCTGTGTGAAATCTAGCCTATTTTCCAATTTGGGGTGCACTATTAAACAAAAATTTGCACTGAGAGGTAAAAGCACAGAGCAATTCAAAGAGGTGTCAAGGTCTACTGGCATCTGATGATGCTTCCCTGGAGCCTTGTTTTATTTTGTCATTCACACTTCACCTTTCTCATTCCAAGGTGACTTTTAATTTCACTCTTATTTTATGCACAGTAGTCACAACAGCTCACTTCAGCTGTTAGCACTCTCTCTATGGAATATTCCATACATCTGGTTTGCAGCAACTACCTTCTTTTACTTCTTTGGGAAGCTTGTAGAAGTTGAGTGCCTGTTCAGTGCATTAAACAGAGCTATTTCTGATCTTGGTCAATCTATAGACCCTGATTTACATATGACCTTGAGTTATTAAAAAAAACAAAAAATACACAAAGTCCTGTTTTGATTATGTAATAAGGCCACTAGGCTGACTCAGGGACTTTGTGATCAGAGCTGAGAACAGAAATCTGCTTTTCCAAACACCTCATGTCTGAGAGGAGAGCTGAATCCAGCCTCTAAGCCATGGTGTACCTTCCTGACCACAGACTTAGAATTAAATTTCAGAGGGAGGCACAGCACATTTCCAAGCTTCTCTGCTTCCTTTTATGCTCAGTTTTTCTTTTCTGTTCCCCAAGATGCAAAGTGCCATCCCTTCCCCAGTGCTGCTGCGGAGAATCTGGCCCCTAGCCAGCCTCAGAAGTTCAGTCATGGTGGCCTTAGCAAAGATTCATAGTCAAATCCGAGAGAGCATCACGCTGGCTAAGGCCCAGGGTCACTGAGGATGGAGTAGCCTCTATCCTTCTGAGTACAAATCATGGTATCCACATGGGAGTAAACCAGGTTTTGTCCAATCCTTCATTTTACAAGTGGGGAAACTGACACCTATAGCAGAGATATGATTGGCTTTGCATTATATAGCTGGGCAGTGATAGAGGGAGAGCTGGACCCCAGACCAAAACTATGATGTCAGGACCACGCTGGCCCATTTACTGCTGTGTCTCTAGCAACTATAATAGCACAGTGCCTACGCATAGGAGGGGTTCAGTTGCAGGAAAATCTGTGGAAGGAAAAAACAAATGTAACGCCTCTTTCTTCACGTCAGCCTTCCATTATTCTTTCCCTTCTGATGTTTAACTAACTTCATCCTCAGAAAATCCCCTCTGTCACCTCCCCCAGGCCAGGAGAAATCACAGAGGCATGGGCAGGACACTGTTCACCTAAGCTAGGAAGGCCCCTGGTGCCCACGCAGCCAGAACAGGAGGCAGGCCCTCGGAAAGGCTCCTGGCCATCAGTCTGGCCTGGGTAGGCGCTCCTTCCTAAGTTTTCCACCAGACTGAGGCTACAGTATGACCATTTGGGAAGCCCTAGTTGTTACGAAGGTGTTTCCAGTTTATTCGGGAACCAAGACTGATCTCAAAAGCTGTGAATGTTAAAGAGGGATCCAGAAAAGTCTGGGAGCCTCAGGCTTGGGGATGAGATCAGGAGGGATAAATGTCTTGTTCTAAGGGAGAAGGGACCCTCTGGGCCCAGCTAGGTCAGGTAGGCAAATGTCACTCGGGACTGCCCCTCTATGCCCAGAATGTCTTAAGATTCTGTAGTTGTAAGAGGGAAGATTCAGAAAAGAGAAAGAAAAACTTAGCTGTTTCACAGGTTGTTGGGTCTCAACCGCGGGGGGTTTCACCCACTTTGCCCCAGGGACAGCTCTCCTGCTGTGGTGTACCGGCCCGCCTGGGCTCCACAAGCAATGGCCGTGGATTCAGAGACCCCTCTGTGGGCCTGGAGAGCACAGCCTTGGGGAACCTGGCCCAGAAAGAAGCCTGGAGGAGAGTAGAGGTGAGAGGTTGTCACTTGCCGAGCTCCACGCTAGCCAGAGGCAGGAGCGCTACGCCGGCCCTCCTCCCGCCGGGCCCTAGATGGCCCCAGCGCTCCCGAGTCCTCGCGCCCCGCGTGCGCGCCCGCCTGCTCCGCGCACCTGCCGTGGCCGCCGCGCGGGTCTGACCGGCTGGGGGGCGGGCGGCGCGCACAGGTGGCGGCGATTGGGCAGGCGGGGCCCGGAGGGTGACGTCACGGGCTCCAGTCCCGGCGGCAGAAATAGGGCAGCCGCGGCGGCGGTGGCACAGCAGCGGGGAGCGGCAGCTCAGGGAGCTGGAGCCTCAATAGCCTCCAGCGAGCCCGGGACCCGCCGACAGCCCGAGAGACCAGCAGAAGGACGCGGGGCCGGGTCGCCGCCGCCGCTTCGGGGCGCTCCCTCCCTCCCGCCCGAGTTCGGCCACCTGGTCTTCCGCTCGCCTCCGGCCGTCCCAGGTAGGCGGGCGCAGCTCGAGAGTGGGCGCGGGGAGGGTGTCAAGCCGCTGGCGCCGCCACCAGCCGGTCCCGCTGCGCCCCACTGGGGTCCCGGCGCGCGCAGCCCCGCATCTTGCTGCAGGGCCCGGCGCGGGCGCTTGCTTGTCTTTACTGCCCGCGCCGAGAGAGTCAAGTTTGCCCGCCTGGCCGCGGGCAAGGGATCACCGGGCCAGGGCTACCCTGGTCGAGGCCAGGACTCGAGGTAGGGGCTGGGGCGCCGAGGCTCGTGGCCGGGGTCTGCGGTGGGGACAGGAGTGACCCGGTTGGCACGCGGGGCGCCACGCAGAAGCGCTCGGGCCGAGCCTGCAGCTCGCTCCCGGCCCCGAAATCCTGCAGGCGACGCTCCTGGGCTCAGCACCCCGAGCGGCTCCTCGGCCAGGACCCAGCGCCCTTGGCTCTGGGCTGAGGCGCGGGGCAGGCATTCTCAGCACCTCCTCCCAGCGGCTTTGCGGGGAAACTTGCGTTTCCTCGCTGCAGCCCGAAGGGTCCGCTGCGCCTCGCCTGGCCCCGGATACCCAGGGGTCCGCCGCTCGGGAGGCTGGGGAGGAGGGAATTCCGGCAAGACCCGACTCCAGGCAGCCGGCGGCGCTGCTCATGCGGAGCCGGCCGCTGCCCAGAGCGAGCGGCCGGGGTACCCGCTGGAGGGTGTCTAGGGAGCAGTGTGTTGGGGGCGTTCGGGCTGGGGGCTTGATCCTAAGAGAACTGACACTGTGGATGATCTCCGCCCTCCTTGCGCCCGCAGAGCAAAGACGAGTTCTGAGTTTCGGGAGGGACCTGGACGAGGCAGGCACAGCACTCCGCTTTGGGCGCGTGTCACCTCGAGTTTGGGGACGAGCACGGCGCGAGTCTTTGGGGCTCCTTGCAGCCAACAAAGCGGCGCCAACCTGAGGCCTGACACCTGAGGACTTCGCGCCCGCAACTCTTGCGGGAGCGGAAAGCCGCCGAGGCAGTGGGGTTTCCCGGTTTCCCGAGGGCGGCGAGCCTTCTGGAGGCGCGGCGAGTGCACTGGGAGTGCGCGGGGCGGAGGGGCGGGCAGGCCAGGTCCGTGTCGCGGCGGGAGAGCGGGTGCCGGGGCGCCGTCCAGCAGCCCTCGCTCGAGGCCGCGGCCCCCGACACTGATGAATTGCGCGTCTACATCACAGTACGCCGGTCCCCTCTAGGTGTCGCTTCCGCCGAGCTTTCCGCCGGTGAAAAATAGCGCCGGCAGCTTAGTCTGTTCCCTTCGTAAATTTGTTGCGAGCCTGTGCACCAGGAATTGTTCTAGATGGGGCCCCCGAGATACAAACATGCGTCCAGGTTCTCTGGGCCAAACGTAAACAGAATTTCAATAAGAGGTGGCGAAGTAACTGCCAGCCAAAATGTTCACCAGGCCTGTATCACAATCTGTGAGGGGAGAAGATGGATCCGGGAGTGACTAGGACTCTTCTTGAAAGTCCCAAGTTATTTTCCTACCGCCAAATTTAGGGGAAACCAGGGATGCTTTTTAACAGGGTCGTCTTAATCCTGGGGGCCGGGCGCCAGTTTCTGTGCCTGGCTCCCAGGACAGGCTCTGGATCTGGGCAGTGGTCTGTTGAGGGGTCCACCTGGGAAGGGAATGGTCAGAGGCGTGAATGATGCGACTTCTGAGACTCCAGAGCCGCAGCAACTCTCAGGCAGTAGCTCAAGCCGGACCCTTGAGCAGATGCCCTACAGCGCACGTGTCTGCTTCCCATCTTAGCGTTGTAAGGAGACACTGCAGCATCACTAGACCATTTCTGCCATACTCCACTGAATGTTAGCTTTTCCCTCCCATCCTAGGAAAAAAAGGCACTGCCCTCTCCCAAGACTTCAGACTGAGCCAGAGTTCACACAAGAAAATAGTCCACTTTGATGTAATGTATTAAAATTGCTCGTTAGAGTTGCCCTAGTGCTTTTTTCTCTCTTACTATTTTATGATCATCCTCAAATTTTGTCGATTCCAGGAAAGCTCTTTTTCTTCCAGAAAGGGGTCAGCTTGTTTTTCTGGGTATTGGGAGAACTTTCATCCTTTTGGTTCTGCCCTGGAGATGACTGAGGGAAGAGGAGGTTGGATTTTTCCAGCATGACCAGTCAGTCACTGAGGACTTTTTTCCTTTTACTAAGGGCTGTAAAATTTTTTAAATGTGACCTTCATGTTATGATCCTTTGTTTGACTTAACACTATATTCAGAGACTGGCATTGAATAGTCATTATTTCATAAAACTACCTTAATTCCTACCTTGCCTTGTTTGAGTGTTTCTCTGTAAACTCAACCTTCTTGAGTTGCGTATGTGTGATCAATTGTGTGCTCCTGGCTTAATTCAATTAGATATTTCAAGAGCACATCTTTCTTTACATTTTCTGCCTCTTAACTTCAAATAAAACAGAACTGCAGTCAAGATAATGTGATACTTAGGAGGTATAACTTGAAGGTTGGAAGAATAAAGGTTATTGGAAGTCACATGTATGTCTGTGTTAAACTTCATGGGAAATAGGAATATCATAGATTTATACATGGCACGTAGAATAGTTTAGGCATCTAATTTATCAAGTGTTGGGGAAGAATTAACTAATGATATAGAGTAGATAATTAATAGGAAATGCAATTTAACTTCATTATGGTTTGCTGCAAGGTTAGCTTGCTATATTTCCATGCCTAATTTCCCTGGTTTGATATTTTAGGGACTGTCTTAGGAAATCTATACCACATTCTTTTTTCCTAAAACACTCACAAATCAACACTAGGGTCCTAAACCTTTCAGAAGATCCCATACAGCTTCATGGTTTGAAGTTGGAGTTGATGTGGCTTTTTTTTTCCTTTTAAATTTGAGCAGGCATGCAGAAGAGAATTCCAGGGTTTTGGTGGTTGCAGTTGATTTTTTCTATGTGGATTGCCAACATACCATGTAGAAAATGCTACACACCTACAGTGTGTATAGGGCAGATACTTTTACATTTCGAAAGATTGAGAATGCAGATGATTCAGGGCCACAAACCTGATGTTCTCTTTAAGGCAATTTCTGGTCCTGTTGGTTACAAAGAGAAGCCATTTCTGTATGGCTAATCCTTAATGGCTATTGGTAAAGTTAGCGAGTTCTGGGAGAGAGGCTAAAAGAAAGAATAATAGATGAACAGTGCCACTGAAACTCTGAGGGCCAGAATTCCCACTCTTCCCAACAGGGCTGGTTCCTAGAATAGAAAGAGAAGTTTGTATTAAACTCATTGCCAGTTTAATGGCATTGCTTCTCTTTGTCCTGTGGACTTGGTCAGTAAAGACAGCTTACATGCCTGTGTGTGTTCTCTGGGTGGAGAAGATTTTGGAATTTTCATATGAATACCTATTTCTCTTTAACAATTTGCATTCCTATGTCATGCTTTTTCAACTTTCTTCAAAAAGCAAGCCAGTATTTGGAATGTTACTTCATAGTAAACTGTAGTACCTCTATAATTCTAAATACAGAAAAATAATAGCACAGATATCAGCTTATTTTAGAGCACCTGAAAATCCTGTGGTTCTCACAAGGAGGTAGACGATCTAATGGAGGTCCCCCAGCATTGAGAAAATCAGAACTGCCTCTCTAAACAGAGAATGCAAAATTCTACTCTAGATGTAAGTGTGTGATAACATAAGGAACCAAACAGTTGCCCCGGGGGCGGGATGCCTGGGTTCTAGTCTGGGCCTGGCCCCTGATTTCTCCTTGAACCTTGGGTGGATTCCTCCACCTTCTGGTCCTCTGGTTTCCTATCTATGCAGCAACCAGTTTAGCACCTGGTTCTCCTGACTGGGCGAATCTCGAAGCTCAGGTAGGAAACCACAGGGGAAGCAATGAAATACCTCCCTTCCAAACAAGATGGCTTAAGTATCAAGTCAGTGTACTTTATGACTTGTTTGGAAGAAAAGGTAGTCTCAGCTCTTTATATGTGGACAGTCCCAGATAGAGGTATAATTAACACTTATGACTTAGCAAGGATTGAATGAAACTTATTAATCTAAATTGAGCTCAAAAGGAGCTCTAGGTTAAAAAGGGGGATTTGTGACCTTATGGATGGCACCTTCCCAATTCTATAATGGGGATATTCTTGCATTCGCCTCTATCTGAAGGCTGGTAGCACTATTTGATTTGAGAAGTAATTAATTTGTTAACAGATTCAGTTCTCCAAAGTGACTAGCCTTATCATGCTGGTGCTGTCCGTGAGCTGAGGGGCATCTGCCTGAGATTCTGTGCATCTTTTCATGGTCGGTCTCCCTCCCTCCCTTCCTTCCACCATGTTTTCTCTTGGCCCATACATAGAGCAGCAATGAAGACTGAGGAGAGTCTGCCAAGGGGCCCCTATCCCAAGGGCCAGCAGCTTGGCTCTTTCTCCCTCGGTCGGAGCCATGAGGAGGAGGGCAGCTCTTGGCAGCTTTCAGAGGAAAAGAGAGTCTTGGGGCCAGGGCCTCCTATTTTATTGCCTCTAGATTTTCCTCATTATACTAAAGACAATTGTTTATCAAAACAAAACATTGGTAAGTGTTGACAGGCAGCAGAAGGTGGGAGTTACAAGAATAGGTGTCATGGGTCTGTGTGCCTGCCTTGGAATCTCAGTTTTGCCGCTCGTTTGCCACATGGCCTTGGCAGAGTCCTTAACCTCTCTGTGACCCTGTCTCCTCTGTCATCTGATTGTGGGATAATCATTGCCCCCCTCATGGAGTAGAAAAAGGAGGGTTATGAGTTAATACCTGAAAGGTGTTTAGAACAGTACCTGACATGTCATAATTGCTATATAAGTGTTAACCAAATAGATAGTCTCTATTTGGTTACTAGACAGATAATCAAAATTGATTTAGACCCAATATTAATTCTTTTTTATGAACTGAACTGTCATAAAACTTGAGCTGTAAATTTCCAGGCTGTTGGTGCTGTAGATGTAATGAGTTGTCATTCACCACAAGTATAAAATGACATCTAAAACACATCCACAGTACAAATGAAATCAGAGCTAGTGGTAGACAGACCGAGCTGAACTTTACAAACAAGCTCCCCAGGAGTATTTCTACTAAACTATTGGCCTGGTTCATGTGTTTTCCTGTTTCCAATTAAAATCTTACAGGAAATGTAAACACAAACCAGATAAAACCAGAGGCAACTCCAGACCGAGCTCCATGCTTGGATCTTGGGGCTCCTGAAACACAACTCAGAAACCAGCAGTCTTAGTGCATCCTTTTATGGACTGATTTGGCACTTGCCAAAATCACAGTTGAAATGAATAGATTTTATTTTAATGCTACCCATTAGCACCAAAACATAAAACATAATTGGTCTTAGATTACAAAGCAGATTAAAAGTTAAATACCATATTTTGTGGCTTGTATATTTCATAACTCCAGGAGTTGATATCTGCACATTAACTAGAATAAATTAGGATTATCTTGCTGTTTTTAGTTTATGTGAGGTAGGAGGCATGGGAAGGGAGAAAAGTAGACCTCACTCTGTATGCTTACTCTGTGAGCAATGTTTGATAGTACATAAATAGGAAAAAATTAATGAGAGTAAGAAGCAATGTCTTTCTAGTTCTAGCTTAAATTTCTATAGCTGGTTTTGAAATTCCTATAGCTGTTTTTGAAAAATTCCAAAAATCCACTAGCTGCTTTCTGCAGTCTCTGGAAAGTAGCTCGGCATCCAGAAGAGGATCACTTACGGAGAATAGGGAGTTGCCTTATTTATTTTTAGAAAAATGGGTTGCAGTTAGGGGAAGACATTTTTATTCTCTCTTAGTGCTGAACATCATTTTTTTTTCCTGCTCTTCCTCCCTGTAAGATTTCACACATCCTAGCTAGAGCACTAGATTAGGAGTGCAGAGGTGACTGGGGAGGGGGTGCCATGACTGCTGCAGTCCTCGCTGTCCTCTCCTGGGTGGCAGCTGAAGCAACACTATTCCGCTTAACTCTGCCTTCCTCAGAGTGGGGGGCAGGTGCTGGCGGCAAGACTATAACCTTCAGATTATATTTACTGGCCACCCAGACTCTTTCCCCAGTAGCTCAGCTTTGTCAACAGATGTCAAAGATGAGTGACCGAAGAAATAGACATACGAGTGGGAACTTATGGACTCTTTTTAAAACAAGCAGATACCTTCTCTTCAAAGATAGTCATACTTATAACCTTGCCTTTTCATAGGCCAGTGTTACGGGCCCACAATTTTGAGTCCGACTTCTCCTCCCTGTGGGCATTTCTGTCTCAAGCTGGAGACATGAAGCAAATGTGGAGAGGCAGCTCTCTTTGGATGTGGATGACAGCCAAACAAAACCTGGAATGTGACAGGAGTGTAATTGTTTGGCAGCCCTGGCCTCAGCATTAGTGGCTGCGACAACTTCCACCCCATTGTCTAAAGTAGAGATGCTCCAAAGCTGTTGACTGTGGGAGTGAGCTGGGATGGACTGCCCGGTCCCTCAAGCACCCAGTTCTTCCTGACCTGGCTGTCTGCTCTGGACCAGCCCTAGGCCAGTTCATGCCGGGTGCTGGCCTCCAAGGAGCTCCAGTGCTTTTATCTCACCAGCCTAGATCAGGATGCAGTGTGGACCACATGTGATTCAGCACTAAATTGTGTGGTACAAGCAGAAATCAGTAACCCCTAAAATTTCCTTGAGTAAGAGTTCTGAGTACTGCATAATAAGTTGTATCTGGTTATGTTCCCTAATCAGAATACAGAAATAATGGTTAGACTCCATTCACAGTGGAAGACTTTTTCCAAAAAAGTGCAGCTTACTAGACAAGTAAAATAGTCTGTGTCCTCATTTCCTTAGCACAATGCTTAGTACATGATTTGGACTCGAATATTTGTTGTAGCTGATCCTTAGTTTTTTCATCCATGCAATTATGTGATTACCTTGAATTGCCCACTTCTTGCCTTTTAGGACTGTATACAATAATGCTATCAAGTGAGCCTCAGGAAACACCTTAAAGGTTATTGAAATTCCATTATCATTGAATGCTTAGATTCTGCTGCAAAAATGGTTGGTCTTGAAACTAAGTTATTAGACCTTATGATGCCATTTTGAAGCTCACTGTCTTGTAAACTGAGGTGTCAGTTGCAAATGAGGTGCCAGAGATGTAACATAATTCTTAATTATCATTTCTTTTCTTTGAGACAGAGTCTCACTCTGTTGCCTAGGCTGAAGGGCAGTGGCGTGATCTTGGCTCACTGCAACCTCCTGAGTTCAAGCGACTCTCCTGCCTCAGCCTCCCGAGTAGCTGGGATTATTACTCGGGAGCTGGCCATCATGCCTAGCTAATTTTTGTATTTTTAGTAGAGATGGGTTTTCACCAGGTTGGCCAGGCTGGTCTCAAACTCCTGACCTCAAGTGATCCACCCACCTCTGCCTCCCAAAGTGCTGGGATTACAGGCATGAGCCACCACACCCAGCCATAATCATCATTTCTGCAGCACTAATTGTGTGCCCAGCCCCAAATGCTTTCTCAGAAAACTGAAGTGTGGATGGTTATATGGTAACTTAATAGAGGTGACCCAGCTGCCTCACCTTGGTTTGTTCTTAGAGATGTAATTGTAGGTGGCATTTCAAATGGGTTTCCACATAAGAGATAGCATTTATAGAGTTCTTACTCTATGCCTGACACTGACTCCTTCAATCCTCGCAAAAGCCCTTTGCTGTACGTATTATTGCCATTTTAGAAATAAGTAAACTAAGGCCCAGAAGTCATGTAACTTCTCCAAGGTAGAACAGAAGTTCGGTGCCAGGATTTAAACCCAGGTTTATCTGATTCTGGGGAACACATACTAACTCACTGTGACTTACTATGTCCATCTCACAATGTTTTATTCTCAGCATTTGTCATTTCTTCAACAGACTCAGCAAAATGAAACCAGGAGACTTTTGGCTGCATCTCACACTGCTTGGAGCCTCGCTGCCAGCTGCGCTGGGATGGACAGACCCAGGAACCAGCAGAGGCCCTGACGTGGGTGTCGGAGAGTCACAGGCAGAGGTATAGTCACATCCTGACTGACATGACATTTCAAACTAATTGCTTTCAGATGTTACAGTATCTGATTTCCCCTCCACCTTTAGTTTAGAGCAATTAGATCATAAAGTGAATTGAAATTGCACTCCCTTTTTGGTGGGGGACGGAGGAAGGCAACATGTGTGGATACAGACAAGAGTTTGATAACACAACGTGAGTAATAGCTCTGAAACCTTTCAGATGCTGAAAATGTATTCCGAAACCAAGCTTGAGTTGCCTGGTTAGTTTCTACAAAGACCCTCAAGAGAATGGCCTTTCTGTATATTTAATAAAACTCTGAAAATGCAGACTAATTGCTGGAGCACACCCATGTGAATTAATGAAGTATTTTAATTATAAAATATATTTGAAAAGAAATGGACTACTTTTCAGGTATATAGATAAAAAGCACCAGGCTGAGAAAGACCTGGCAAGTGGAGGTCCTAAGGGAGAGTGCTTTAATGAACAGATAAGAATGATTAATGGCATGTTAGGTATATATAAATGCTTCTAAAGTGCTTGAAAAACTTGTTCTCAAATACCTCCCTGGAGAGTCTGGATATTCTGCTAATTGCTTGGTGAACCCTGGTCTTAAGTACTAAAGAGCATTCAGAAGCTGCAACCTGGCCCAGCCCAAAGTAGTAGGTCCCATGAGTTTGGGGTTCCTGGACAATGTGTAATTTTTTCTGCAGAAAATGCCTTCTGTGTGCTGAACCTTGAGAAATGACTACACCCTACCATTAAAACCACCTGGGATTTTCTCTGTGCTGTAATGAATACTAATTCCTATTAGGGAGCTTTTCAGGGTGCTTTTCTGCCCATTGTCTTCCTTGATGCCTGCTGCTCTCTTTCTCTCTGTCCCTGTTTCCTGTCCTGTGGAATGAGAAATAAAAATTAACTCAAAAAGTCAACATTCCCAGAGAGTGAATAAGATTACTCTGTGTAGGGTAGGATTAATGCATTATTTGATCAAAAGACATGATTTCTCTTCCATTATTACTTAATTGTAATGCAATCCCAAACCTACAAGCCTCAGTCTTTGGGGAGCTTCAGAAGTAATTTAATGTACACTTTTCCTGCTGAAGTTAGTGTGCCTTCCTTTTGTGGTGAGCAGATGATTAAATAGAAACGCTATCTCTGCCATCTAAATCCGTGAAGGACGCAACTTAATGCTCTTTTGAAAGAGTCTGGAGGCTGGCTTGCTGGTGAGAACAGCATTTCCCTTATGGGAACAGCTTTATCAGTATACTCACATCCATACGAAGAGAAAATGATCACTTAAACCCTACACATATATTGTTGAATATTTAATAGCATAGCAAATAGGCAAACACATAGGTTTGCTTAGTCTTCTTACTATTGGGGCTCACCTGCCCACTGTTTTAAACCACTTATTTCAAATAAAAGTGTGAAGTCAATTAAGGTGAGATTTAGCTGGAGGTAAATTGAAGGTAAGCTGATACCAACCCAGGGCCTCTTTGTCTTAGCTGTTAACACCCTAATTCTTTGTGTGCCAACAAGAAGGAGCAGATGCCGGTTCTTGGAAGGAAATAAGGCTTTCTGGGGGTTGTTATTTTGCTCCCCTGCAATCCCAGCTCCAAGGTAGCTTTTGTCTTCCAAGTCCAGGAATGTTGCTGCTTCAGGAAAGGGAATTGATGACTGTGTAGAATCTGCGCCACAGGAACTACAGCCCTATTGATCATATACATATTTTTTGCTATAGCTTTTGTTTTTGCCGTATTATAACTTCTACTCATTGAGGGTAATTAAATGAGACGATGATAATGAGAATGGGCCTACGGCATAGGATGGCCTATGTTAAATGTTTAGCTGCAGAGAACAGAACACTGTCAGGCGCAGTGGCTCACACTTATAATCCGAGCACTTTGAGAGGCCAAGGCAGGCAGATCAGTTGAGCCCAGGAGTTCAAGACCAGCCTGGGCAACATAGCAAAACCCCATCTCCACTAAAAATACAAAAATTAGCTGGGCGTGGTGGTGTGCTCCTGTAGTCCCAGCTACTTGGGAGGCTGAGGTGGGAGGATCACCTGAGCCTGGGGGAAGTCAAGGCTACAACAAGCCATGATTGCACCCCTGCACTCCAGCCTGGGTGACAGAGTGAGATCATGTCTGAGAAAAAAAAAAGTTAAGGAAAAAACCCAAAGGAAGAAAAAACCAGAGAGCAGAACACTTATTTAACAGGTTTGTTTGCAGTCCTTGCTCATGCTCTGTGCATCCCTCCATGCACCCCCATGCCCCTGCTCACTAGGGGCCTCCTGTGGGGCGTGCTGTCTCTTCTTTCTGCATCTGAATCTCCTCCTGCTTCCGGGCCCTGCTCCGGTTCTTACCTTTTCTTTAGAACCTTCTTTGACTACTCTTGGTCACATCTGTTCTCTTTTTCTGAACTCTTACTCCTTCCTATCTCTTTTTTTTCTTACTCTTTTAATTTTATGTTAGCATGTGGTTAAAGCCTATCTTATTTATCTCCTCTTCCCCATAGTGCCTATTAATTTTATGAGCAAAATAGAGGTTCAATGTGTTTTTAAGCCAATCGATATTTATGTGACATTTGGTCCTGGTCATAAAGTCACTCTGGTCCTTTCAAAATCCAGACCAGACCATCAGGTATTTCAGCGCAGGGCATACCTCTCTGCACAGCAGGCTCACTCCCAGTGGGGGACGTGGATGGTTTCCCCGGCAAATCTGTGAGCAGCCTGCAGGCATCCTAATGTCCTAATATCCAAGAAAGTCATTGCGTGTTATAGTTTCTGGGTAGTTTCTCATTTGAATTGTAGCTATTAATGTATCGATAATTCACAGCCAAAACCATATTAAACTCCTCAAGCAGTTTCCTCAGACAGTCTTATTTCCTGGAAGAATTAAAACCAACAGAGTTTCCTGAGACTCTAAATAAGTCAAAAACCTTTTTCAGGAACCAGATATTAAAATGTTTCTGTGTGTTTCTTCCTAATAGTAATACTTCACACAAATATTCATTGACTTCAGATTTTTAAAGTACTTAGAAAGTGTTAATAAGATTTGATTTACCTTTAAAGTTATTATACCAATTACTTGAATGACCTAAGGGTAAATAAAAATTAAGTGACCATTGTGTGTGTGTGCGCATATTTTTAAAGCAATTATAGCAAGTGTTAAATTGTTGTTTTATGTACAAAGACTGCAGTGGAAATAGCTTCAAGGAGCTTACCGTTTTACAGACATAGATAAAAAGAAATACAGCTGGGTGGAGTGCCTCTCTCACGAGAGTGGAGTGGCAGAACGTGGCCTAGAATGCTAATGGAATTCTGAATTCAGAGGGAACAATTCTGAGAGGTACAATTTATTGAAATAATGAAATGTTGTTATATTCCCCCCTTTGTCCTACACAGATGCTCTTTGACTTATGATGGGGCTACATCCAAATAAACTCACTGTAAGTTGAAAATGTCATAGGTTGAAAATGTATTTCATACACCTATCCTACCAAACATTGTAGCGTAGCCTGGCCTGCCTTCAGCATGCTCAGAACACTGACATTAGCCTAGACTTGGGGCAAAATTATCTAACATGAAAACTATTTTATAATAAAGCATTGAATATCCTATGTAATTTATTGAATACTGTACTGAAAGTAACAAACAGAAGGGTTGTATCGGCACTTAAAAGTATGGTTTCTATGAATGTGTATCATTTTCATACTACTGTCATGTTGAAATATCCTAAGTCAAACCATACCTAAGTCAGGGACTGTCTGTACTCTGGCCTAGATAAATATAGTAGTAAAATCAGTATTGGTAGGATTTTATATTTGGGGGAACCAAGGAACCAGGAAAGGGTGAGAAGTGATATAATAGCAGCCTCCAGAGAGCTGACCTGCTTTTGAGAGATAGGCATTTGTGGGAGCCCCCCACTTTTGGGGCCTGAGTGTTACAGTGGGACCCCCCCACTTTTGTGGCCTGATTGCTCTGGTGGGAGCCACCCCACTTTTGGGGCCTGGGTGCTGTGGCAGGAACCCCTCACTTTTGAGGCCTGGGTGGTGTGGGAGCCCCCCACTTTTGGCACTTGGGTACTGTGGTAGGAGCCCCCCACTTTTGGGGCCTGGGTGCTGTGTTCCAGCACCAGCATATCACCCATTTGCTGGGCTCTGGGATTGAATGGCGGCTGTTACACAGTCTTATATATCTTTCATGCATTTTACTGAACTTTCTCTAAATGACTCTTACCTATGGTATATACATCATGTACTATGTACCTGTGAGTGTTCATATTGATTTCTTCTTAAATTGTCACCTCATACACCTCAGTGCTTATAGACCAGAGATAGATTTTGAGCTCAGACACCATGGGTTTTCAATATTTGCAACTTCTCTCAAAGTAAAGTCTTTGCAGAAGAAATATGTGATGATTCCCTGCCTCCCTAGCCTCAGGGGTCAGCCTAAGACCGCATTGATCTTACCCTGGCTGACCAGCCCCTTCCCCTTGCTCCAAGTGTTGGCCCCAGACCCAGACAGCAGGTGTGACACTCCTATGCCTGCGAGGACAGCCTCAAAAATTGCAGTCCCTAAATGCTCCATTGCTTCTGTCTGCCTTGGTTGGGCATTCAGTAGTACTTGGCCTGCTAAGACTGGGCATTAAAATTTTACAAAACTCTTTCACTGTTCTTATGTATTCATTGTCTTTACACTAGTGCCCCTCACCCACAACCACCCTTTCTGATAAAGTTCTCCCCACCACCCATACCCCTGACTGTGCTCTTTGATTGATTACTGGGGAAGAACAGCTGATCATCTATAGGGCTTTAGATCTGTCCATTGGTGTCTCTACTCACCCTGGCCCTCAGCTGGTTTGTGGGCAAAAATAAAAGAAACTCCCTCTTCCCTGTGAACCAATGGGGGTCCAGGCTGGATGTTTGCATTTTCTTAAGCCTCACCTGCAGTACAGGCTTGCCTGCGTCTCTCGTGTCTTTTCTGCCTCATCACCCTTGGGATACTCACCATTGCAAACCATTGCAAACTCTAGCATTTGACTTGCTTTCAAAGAAAATGAGACTCTGGGCAAGGTCTCTCAGCAAGAGGTGGGAATGGTCTTCTCCCCAGGGCCGTGGAGCCCTGAGATAACTGAATCCCTTTCAAAAGGATTCAGAACTTCCCCTGCAGGTGTGGTGCTGGCTGAAGTGGTGGCAGCTTCTCTGGGTCCCCAACACCTAGCCAGAGTTTTCTGCTGATTATTCTGAGTCAGAGGATGTAGATATTAGTTTTTCAGGTAAAACTGGGAGGGTACAACCTCCCACCTGTAGACGTTATCAGTACATTCATAATTTTCAAGGCAAACAATGGTGGCAGAACCTCCCAAAGTTTCAGGGGCATTGGGATGAGCCCATTCCCATTTATAGAATGGAGTGTGCTGTACCCTGCTCCAGCACCTCTTGAGATGCAATGTGCTTATGAATGGTCTGGGATCTTGTTAAAATTTAGATTCTGATGTAGCAAACCTGAGGTGGGTCCTGAGATTCTAAGCTCCAGGTGATGCTAATACTTCAGATCCTGGGGGACACTGGGCAGGAAAGCCCTAGAGGAGTCCCCCTGCCTCCCTTAATGCATACAAACAAGAAGAAGAATCCCAGTTGGATTGACCCTGGCCTTTTTTTTGGTTCTTGCTGACATGATGCTGCTGACTGCAGTCAGGAAAAGGAGATAAATGGGCAGGCTACAGTCATGCTGCAAAACAGCCTGATGAGACCAGCTTAGGGGCAGGTAGGTGAAAGGACAGATGAACTTCTATGGTCATTTTCACCTGTTTTCAAGCAGCTGGACAGGTAACCCTCACTCTCAAAACCCATGGTTTCCCCCTGGTTTGTCTGTAGGTGGTTTTAAATCCTGAGAGGTGATTTTAAATGCTGAGGCTTAGCCCACACCCCCTGCTCCAAGGACCAGCAACACACACTCACCCTCACCACCACCGTGGCTCCTATACTGGTGTCCTGCCCCGTCTCTGTCCCCAGGGCCAGCTGGCCTGTTTTGGGGATGAGCATCACCGTGTTGGTGCGCTGTTTTGGAGTCTTGTTTTTGTCTTTGTCCTTGAACAGGGGAAGTCACCGTCTTTGTTCTTCGTGTCCTCTCTGCCGCTTCCAGCCAGCCCTTCCACTCTGTACCATTTAGTGCACTATGTGCCTCTTTAGCATTTTGAGATCATAGTTGACAGAATTTTAATTGGCCCTGAAAAGTTCTGTGACCCAGGAAAATGAGCATTTATGAGTTCACAGAAAACCATTATTTTTCTTCCTCTTAATTTAGCATTTACTCATCTAACTACTTTATTTATGCCTCTGTTGCTAAATAATCTATACTCCTCTAGGAAACTTCCCACCCTTGTAATCAGGACATCAGGCCATGTATTGTAAATGGGGATCCAATTTCCATTTTTCGGGGAGTTGGCAGCACAGATATGCCAAGTCCCAATCATCTGCTTGATTTATCCCCTGTGCCTTGTGGGTTATTGCTCTTGCTTCCCATTTGGATGGAAGTAAATGTCATACTTGTGTCAGGCAGGCTCTAACAAGGCCCACATGAGCAGGCCCTACTCTTCGGTCTTGCCAAGTCAGAGCCGTTGTCCTTCTGCCTCCATGGCTGTGGTCTCTTCCACTGGCTCCCGGGCTTTGTCTTGTCACCAGCCACCTGGGAGGTGGAGCATACTGGATCTAGACATGGAGGATGTGGGAGTATCTGGGCCCGGTGCTCTGAGCAGGTGACACCAAGGACACTGTGGTGGATGCGGGCACATTGGTGTTGCAGGGAAGAGGTGTGCCCAGGTGACTGAGAAGCTATCTGTCTGTCATCTTTGCCTCTCTCTTGATGGGTAGCCATTCTTTGGGGGAATTCCCTTGAGTCAGGAAGGTGTGGAACAAGAGAAACCCAATCTCTTTCCTTTTAATAAAAATCAGCCTTGTTTCACTCCTGCCAGAAATGTGTGCTCTTGGCAGAGGTGAAGAATGAGTGTGAGTGGCCTGCAGGGCTGGGGTCTTCCCTCAGTCACAGGGTGAGTTTCAGCTTGATCTTGCACGGGGGTTGGAGTGGGGAGAGCTGATGCTGGTGTTGGTCAGGAGACCCTGAGAGAACTGTCTTTCCTTGGTCGGTGGGACTGGGCTAAGGCTGCACCTGTCTATCTGCTTGATGCTGCATCTAGACACTGAGCCCTTGACTTTTCCTCCTTTGTTCCAAGTGGGCCTCGGATGCGAACTGAAACCCTTCTGGAGGGCTTAGCTGGAGACAGAGGCTGCTACTGTTGTTTTGTTAAAATACTTTAGAGTTTAAGGTTTTGTGTTATTTGAAATCTAGATTGAAAACTGTGTGTGTGTCTTATTCTTTTTAAACGTTGAGAAGGGAAGTCATATTCTATTTCTTACAAAAGTCCTTTCCAGGGAATCAGTGAGAACACCAGCGAGCCCATGACATGGCTGACAGAATGCCTCTGCACCTGTGAGGGAGTTGGCCTAGCCTCAGAGGTGACACACAACCACAGCACAACCCAGGCTTCAGCCCCAGCCAGGGCCCGGGGCCTCTGAAGCATGGCCTGCTTTTCAGAGGATGCCTCTTCCCCTGCTGGGGCTGAAAGTCCTCAGTGCTTCTGGTGGTCTGCTTGGCTGGTGGTGGGGTGAGCTCCTGGCATAGGCAAGCTGACATGCACGGTTCTCTAGGCTCCTGGGAGAAATGACTATCCTCCTCCCCCACCATGGAACCCTGTTAACTCACCCTGTGTGTTTTATATTGCCACTGTCTCCTCCAGGATATTTGTTGTTTTAAAACCCTCTAGTTGGTTTTTCCTGTTGGGGCTGAATCACTTCTTTGCCTGCCGCCTGTCTGTGCCGCTACCTAAGGCATCCCCAGTCCTGCCTTTGCCTCAAGTGCACCCTCAACTCACAGGGCCCAGGGGCTAAAATCTGTTTGTTCCCTTGCCAGCGTGGAGCTAAGGGAATCACCCTCTTCAGCCTTTAGGTTCACCATGAGTGAAATGCAGGTGATAACGGTACTGTTTTCCGGGTTGTCACGAGGACTAAGATGGTACGTGAGGTGCCCGGCACAGATTGCCTCCACAGAACACGGCATTTGGAGCTGTGGTTTTGTGTTTGTCATCCCAGAACCTCAGTCAGTGCCTGTCAAGAAGCCCATGTGCCCTTCCTGAGCCATGGCCTGAGGTGTCAACGTCAGCTGCAGTTCTTGTCGCTGCTGGCTATGGCCACATGCCATGTAGCAAGGCAGCCCTCGGGGTAGGAGGATCCTCTTTCCAGTGGAGTGGTAAATATCCTGGGACTGGGACTGTATCCCCAGTGTCCAGAAAGCCTGGCACATAGCAGAATGTTCATAAATTTGTTGAATAAGTGATCAAGTCAGCCATCTTTTACTATTCATTTCATCATCATATGGGGTTTAGACAAGGCGTCTTGAGTTTCTGGACTCCTTACCTAAGAAATCCCAGGAGATAGTCACTGGACTGCCTTTGGCTTTTTCTGGTAGAATCCCATGTTTCAAATCTTCTCAACTTTCTTCTTGAACCAGTAGAGGCTTCAGCGAGTCCTATGGGCTGTGTGTAGGAACAGGGTGGGACCCTGACTCAGTTGCCATCCCCTTCCTAGAATGGCTTTGAGGGCCTGCTTGGCTCTGGCTGTTTCTTCTCTGGAGGCCAGCATCACTGTGGCAGGCAGCCAGACCCTTGCCAAAACCATGAACCTAGAGAGTGAAACGTAAAATCAAATAAATGCAGGATCCTTTGTTTGAGCTTAAAATTTTCAGGGTCAGTAGAAATAGTCTGTGGCTCCGGGGTAGGTGGCTGCCAGCCATCCCCAAAGAAGGAAGAAAGGAGAACTTCTCTTTTGAAATGTCATTAAGTAGGTATAAGACTCTCGATGGCTTTTCTTAATGCGAGTCTTAGGACAATTGAACTGAAAGCTTGTTTGAGTACTACTATCATTTAAAGCTTGCTCTTTAAATAAAAAGAACAACTCTTGTTCCATTTATTTCCCTTTCTGGCCTTGCATTTAAAACGTCCTTGAAAACTTCAGTCCCTATAGAAAAGATGTCAAGTTTCTGTTGGTTCTGCTGATGCCACATTTCGAGCGTCCATTCCAGGTAAGTAGGCTTTCATGTGGGGACGCTGGGAGGTGTCAAACGGGAGAGGCCTGCCAGGCAGATGCTCTAATTGGAGTTGCTCTAAAATATGCCCCATGGTGACTTTTCTTCCTCCTCTGCTATTATCTGTTTGGTTGTTACTGCTGTTCTCATGTTAGCATTTGAAGAGTGAAGAATAGGCTTCTGGCTGGGCGCAGTGGCTCAAGCCTGTAATCCCAACACTTTGGGAGGCCGAGGTGGGCAGATCACCTGGGGTCAGGAGTCTGAGACCAGCCTGGCTAACATGGTGAAACCCCATCTCTACCAAAAATACAAAAAAATTAGCTGAGCGTGGTGGCATGCACCTGTAATCCCAGCTACTTGGGAGGCTGAGGCAGGAGAATTGCTTGAACCCAGGAGGTGGAGGTTGTGGTGAGCCAAGATCATGCCACTGCACTCCAGCCTGGGCAACAGAGTGAGACTCCATCTCAATAAAAACAAAAAGCAAGAACAGTAGGCTTCTCTGCCTCATGCTTGAGTGTTCATGCCTGGCAGTATGGCTTAGGATTGTGTCCTGAAACAGAACTTCCCGTTTGACCTTGTGGTATCCCTACCTAGAGGGTCTCTGAGCCCTGGTCTGGCTTGGCCAATAGGGACATCTGGTTGACTTAAATCTTAGTAATCAACAGGCATCCACTGAGCACCTAGCTGTGTGCCTGGCCCTGTACTAAGGCTGGCCAAGTGATTGAAGAGAAATGGGATTTGTGATTCCATCCTCGGGGCTTGAGGACCACTGGGGTGGGGGTGGGAGGTAGGAGCAATCAGCTGCTTCGGAATGGATCCCAAGTTAGCAGAAGGAATTAAACACCTACATTAGTTAATGATCTTTTCTAACCTGTAGGTAATGACAAAATTAAGTTCTCAACTTCAGCCTAAAGAAAAGCGGACATATTTATTGAGTAATAAAGAAGGAAGTACAACTTTATTAGAAAGAAGTACATCTTAATAAAGAAGGAATTCCATCTGCCTCCTTGATTCCCCACGCCTGGTCCTAGGGGTGGACACTTGTTCTCGTAGTCCAGACATTCCCCGCCTGGGTGTATGTGGCTGATAGCAGATCTGGTATCACAGGTTTGTGCTGGCCCCTGGCTCAGCTGCTCTAAAGCCCTCAGAGTGTGGGTTGGGGGCTGGAGGAAGCTGGAGGTCTCTAGGTGTCACCTGCTTAGGATGGACATAGTGCTGAATACAGCAGCCCTCTGGTGTCCAGAACTTCCACCAGCCCCTCCTTCACCGTCTTTCAACACTCCCTCCCAAAACTTGTCCACCAGGGCCTGTACCCCTCTGGTCCCACTCCCCTAAAGTGGTTCCACCTGATATGGCTGTGTTCTTGTTGGCTCAGTGACTCCTAAGCTCCCCTCAGAGGACTTGGGCTGGCAATGGAGAGGATGTGAATGCTCATTATTACTGGTGGACAAGTTTCAGGCCTGGGAGTGGTGTTGAAAGGGTGAAGAAGGGGGCTGTTGAGGTTCTGGACACCCACAGGGCTGCCGCATTCAGCATTGTGTCTGTCCTACGTGGGTGACACTTAGACACTCCCAGCTTCCTCTTTCATCCTTCATCTTGCTTAGGGTACTGCAGCATGTGACGCCACCACCTTGGTGGCCAAAACTGTCCTACTGAAGGTCTTATTCCTTACTGTAGGGTTGCACCTTGGTCCAGTTACCCATCCTGGTCCCATTAATTATAGCCAGTTGTCTTAGTCCATTTAGTGTTGCTATAAAGGAATACCTGAGTCTGGTAATTTATAAAGAAAATAAGTTTATTTGACTCATGGCTCTGCAGGCTGTACAAGAAGCATAGCCCCGGCACCTGCCTTTGGTGAGGCCACAGGAAGCTTCCACTCATGGTAGAAGGTGAAAGGGAATGGATGTGTTTAGAGATCACATGGTGAAGAGAGCAAGCAAGGTGGGAGTGAGAGGTTCTAGACTTTATTTAACAGCCAGCTCTCTTGGGAACTAGTAGGCTAGGACTTGCTCATTGCTGCAAGGGTGGTGCCAAGGCATTCCTAAGGGATCCACTCCATGAGTTGGACACCTCCCATTAGGCCTCACCTCCAACAATGAGGGTCAAATTAACATCCAAACCATAGCACCAGTAGTCCAGTAAGTCTTAGGAACAAAAACACTTTTATGACCATGCTGACTAGAACAAAATTATTTGTCATTCATTATCCATTCTAGATGAGAACGGTATATATAATTTAAATCTGAATTTATTCAAAATGACTGTTCTTGTGTTACAAGTAAAGATGGTCATGTGCTCTACAAGAAGTTCTTGTCCGATATTTCACCATGGGATTATGAGAGAGAAGAAAGAATACTCACAAACAGCTTTAAGAATGTGGCAATCGCATGGTGAGGGGCGAATGTAACACAGAACGTATTTTGTTAGCAGCAAGGGCCAAACCGTGGATGGTGTGAGAATTTAGCACAGACACAGCTAGGTGGAAGGTGGGATTGGAAAGGACCTCTTGGAGGCGGTGGTACTTGGAGAGGCAGACCAAGATCTGGTGGGTAGGGTATTGAAGGAGGAGGAATGCTCTGAGTCTAGGTGTAGGGTAGAATAGGGCCATGTCTGGCAGGAGGGGAAAAGGGAAGAGATTGGTTAAGGTGGATATCTGGGTCTGTGGGCCAGGGGACTCATGAGGGACCCTTTGGTGGCCAGGAGCAGAATTACTTGCTAAGATACTCATGTACAAAGAAGGATTGCCGTGAGGCCCCAGACGTTCTCCCAAAGCCAATGGCAGAATGCCTTCAGGGGCTCAGGCATAGAGGTATTGGCAGTCTGTCTCCCAACTCCCTTCCGAGCCACACTGCCCCGCTTCTCCATTTCTTCCTCCTCTGCCTGTTCTCTCTGAAGACTGGTCTTTCCACAGAGCTCTGAGCGTAGCCCTTGTTGCAGCTCTGCGCCTCGAACTGTCTCATTTCAGGTTTGTCTGTGTCCTCAGGTTCTCAAGGGCCAGACCCTTATTGGCTCAGCTTGGGGAAGTATCTTCCCAGGTCCATTTGCCTGTGGCCAGGAGGCAGGTCCCAGCAGGTGAGGGGGCCTCTGGGGGCTCTGAGGGGAGGGTGTGGGTGCAGCGCTGGGTGGCTCTTGTGAAGGAATGAGAGGAGGTTATTGTGGGTGGAGGACAGTTGGTGAGGCTGCAGAGCCAGCCTCAAACCTCTCAGCAAGTGCTCAGAGAAAAGTGAGCCGAGTTTGTATAAGTATGGGGCATTTTATGGAGTCGCATTTTCAGATCTTCAGAGCCAGGGTTGGCTCTGGCAGTAAGACCTGCCTTGTGCTGTTAAATCTTTGCTCCCCTACTTTGCTTGCCCGCCTTCCTCTCCCTGTCTTGTCAGCACCCTCGCCATACCCTACCTCACCAACCTGGCCTGTCTGTGGCTGCACAGCTCGGGAGCCCAACTTATCCATTCCTAGGCTATCCCTGCAGACAGGCTGTAAAGTAGGCTTGGCCTCCACAGGTAGACGTGCATTTTGCCAGACACTACCCTGGCCCTTCCCTCTATCCTGGTGCCAGTGCCCTTGGCTCCCAGGGTACTATGGTTGGAATGTGTTCCCTCAAAAACATGTGTTGGAAACTTAATCCCCAACGTAACAGTGTTAAGTGATGGGGCCTAATGGGGGTGTTTAGGTCATGAGGGCTCTGTGCTCCACCCTCAGGAATGCCAATTATAGAAGGGCTTGAGGATGCCAATTGGATCTCTTGCTCTGTCTTTGAGCTCTCACCATGGGAGTACGCAGCAAGGAGGCCCTTACCAAATGTGAGCCCCTCACTCTTGGACTTCCCAGACTCCAGAACTGTGAGCCAATAAATTTCTGTTCATTATAAAACATGCAGTCTCAGGTATTCTGTTACAGCAGCACACAATGGACTAACACAGCCCATGTCCATGCCTGGCCCATCAAACTCACTAAAGGGGAGCAGGCTTTGGTGCTCAGATGTGGCCCTGTGACTCCAGAGTTACATATCCTGTGGCTGTAGGGAGCTCCTTAGCGCAGCTGCTTTGCAGTTTAGCTGGAATCATTCTTGGGAACAAAGAGGGGTTATGTGGGAGGGGAGTCATGGCTCAACCAAGTGCCTCTTCTTAGAAGGTCCACCACCCTGCCAAATCCAGCAAGCAGAATCGCAGTTGAGCTGCCATGGGATAATTTGGCCTGCCATCATGGAAGACAAGATGCAATAGATGCACTCCCCACCTCTCCATTTTTGATGCTCAGCTTTGCACCCGGCTAGGTACAAAGTCTTATTGCATTAAACATTTGGTTTTCGTTATGATGTCTCTTTCTATGTAGCCAAGAGTTAGAGAGGGCTAGGGACATCTCTAGGGTAAGGATGAAAGGTGGCAGTGTCTTCTGAAGCTCTGGGCTGGATGTCTGAATGGCTCCTCTTATCCTTCTCTTTCTTACAAGAATAAAGAAGAGTTTCCCGATAGGAATTCTCATGCCTAATATGGGTTTCTTTGAGTTCTATAGCTATTGATAATGATAGGATTACTAAACAGCTTTCATTTTGTTAAAGTGCTAAGTGGATTAGTTCATTGACTTCTCCAAAAGAGTCTATGAGGTACCATTAATTTGTTTATTTTACACATGTAGAAATTGAGACTTCAAGATAAGTGAGCTGTTTGAGATCACCCATAGTAAGTGGTAGAGCCAGGGTTTACACCTGGCTTTCTACTGTCTAGCATGTATTCCTAACCACAGTATTGTGCTCTTATCCCCAAGGGCATAGTTTTGAGTCTAGGAAAAGGACATTTGATGACATTGAGATTTGGAAGGCCAAAGCAGACAGCAGCATATCAAAGGAGGCATCCGCTCCTCCTGGGGGGCAGCAGAGTTTGAGGTGGTCTCCTGGAGCTGGGCTGTGGGTGGCCTTTTGACCTTCTGTGGGGTGAGATGAGCTCTGCCCCTATTCATCCTCCTCCCCTACAATTTCTCTTCTTTCACCATCAGGCAGCCACTGAACCTCTGAGAATTTACATATTAACATTCCTTTGGCTATTTCCTTGCACTTCCTTGGGGACTTGGCAGCTACCACCCCAGTGTCTGTGGATGTTAGCTATGGATGGAGGACTAAGTGTGTGATGTGCGGTGGTCTTTGTTTCTGTTTTTAAGAATTGACCTTGAGAAGTTCCTAAGGGTTGACCACAGCAGTCTCCCTTTCAGAAGCAAGGCTCTGGGGCCTTGATCTTAAGGAGGAGGTAAGAGTCCCAGCATTGGCAACCAAGCTGCTTATTGTCATACAGGGCTTTTAGAGGGTCAGGAAACCCAGTGGGAATGGAGTGGTGTTTTCTGACTCTTCCACTGGCTTCTGGAGAAAGCAAGGGGCCCCCTGCCAAGACAAGGCCAGAGGCAAGCTCGTGTGCACCTGCTAGAGGTGCTGCCATGGAGGGACAGCCTCCTCTCCAGAGGTGGGAGTGTCAGGCACCCCCAGGCACACTGGGCACTAAGCTTGGTTGAGCCGTGGTGGCTCCGTCGGAGTATGCCCCTTTCATCTAGGTGGGTGAGCACCCCTGCACTATGGGATGGCCATGGCTAGTGAGTGGTCAGAGCTGCCCATGAGTGAGTAGGGGAGGGCATCTCTGTGGGCAGGACAGGGATACCCCAGGCACATACAGGGCCCAGGACACAAGGCATTTCACCTGCACAAAACCAAGTGGAAGGAATCCTGGCATTCAAGTGAGTTGAAGCAAATGAGCCAATGGGCAGCCCCAAAGGCTGAGAGAAAGTCATGAGTGAGAGCCTAGCATAGGAGGAAGAAGAGGTGTGAGGGAGCAGTGTCGACACAGGTTGGCCGTGGCCCATGGGTTGACACTGTACCAACACATGCCTTTCCCCCATCCTGTCTCTCCCAGCTGTTGCCCACTGGCCACAGTAGAACTAGCAGACCCCTGCCCACTCCAGAGTCTCAGAAACAGTGATGAGCACTTCTTTCAGGCTGGTGCTATGCTAAGTGCTGGGGGCACAGCCAGGATGCTGTCTGTGGGTGGAAATTGGCAAGTGGACAGCAGCCACCAGATCCTGAGTGCTCTTTGCCCTCTTCTTTCAGTTCTCACCACAGTCTCATAGACACTACCCTATCTCATTTTGCAGATGAGGAAACTGAATCTCCTGGAGGTCAATATCATACATATGGTGACCCAACGTGCCAGGGGCCTGGGGTGCAGGTGAGCCCCTTGGTGGCTTGTGCACTGCAAGCCCACTCGCCCATTCTCCCTGTCACTGGGAGGTTTCTCAGTCCTGACTGCTGGAGCCCATCCTTCCCACCTGCACCCAGTGAGTCCTGGATGCTGTGAGCCGGCATCACTCCTCATAGAAGGCGAATGTGGGCCTGCCCAAGCCATCCTTCTGGCTCCACTGACTCTTTCCGTGAGAAATTGGTATCACTGTTTACAGTAGTTTCTGTGCCTGTGACACCCAGCTGATACTCCCTGTTATGAAGGGAGACCCCTCCCTGTAGGTGGGAGTAGCAGGGCACCCTCAGTGGGAAGCCCTGGGGACCTGTTGGCACCTGCAGAGGTCTGTGTGAGGCTGCTGGACACCATGGTGCATAGCACTGGCCAGGCTCACTGGGACAAGAGTCTGTAAGGTGTTAAGATGCATGGTTAACCCAGTGGTTCCCAAATTTGTCCATGCACTAGAACCACTGGGGTGGCTTCAAAAAATACTGATGCCTGTGTCTCACCCCTGGAGATTGTGATTTAATTGGTTTAGGGTATGGCCTGGGCTCTGGATGATTTTAAAAGTCCCCATTTATTTAAGAACTGCTGGGTTAGCCTATGAGAGAAGTGCAGGCAAAATGCCCCCGTCTGTCCTCATTGTCTTTCTTAGCATCTACTCCTCAGGGCAAAGAGTTGATTCAGCCTGTAGGGGGCAAAGCTTCCTTGTGCCTTTGCCCAGGCACAAGGCCCCTCCTCTGAGGTGTGGGTGGCTAAGGCTGGCCTGGCTCCCAGCCTGGCATGTGTGGGGCAGGTACTTCTCTACGTGAGGAGTGACATTGCATGCAGTCTGCACGCTCCCTAATTCCTTTCTCACGACAATCTTATAGGTAGCACCTTTCAATCTCCTCTTCAGACGAGGAAACTGAAGCTCATGGTGTGTCCTACTTAAGGAAGAAAAGAGGACAGGGAACAAAACTGGATTTTCCTTGGGATTCTCAGATGGGCCAGGTCCTAAGTAAACACCAGTCTAGCTCTGCTGACCACTGGGGGCCTTTCTTCCTTTTGACTCTGTTGTAAAAGAAAATTGAAAAAGAGTCTTTATTGTGCCTTAAAGGCTTTTTAATTAAATATAACTCATTTAATTTAAACTACTTTAAGTTCCATTTTTAATATAAGTGTTATAATGGTACAATGAAAGTGCCTTCTAAACAGTGTGTATGGGGATTTATCTCCCTGTACACACAGCCTGTAGGAGCCCAAACCAATTATTTATTCAGCCAGCAATCAAACATCACCAGATTCTGAGTAAGGCACGCATGGTGGAGGTTCTTGGGTGTGGGTAGGAGTCGGAAGTTCCTCTGGGGACTGTGAAGATTGAAGGTGGTGGGCATGGAGAGGGCTCAGCATGGAACCTGGCATGGGTAACTGCTTAGCAAATGAAAGCTGCCATTGTGGTGCTGCTGCCATTCCTAGGGCCTCCACTGCTTCCCCTGCCAGTTCTTACTGCTGGTGCCACCGCTACAAAGTGGGGAGATGACAGTAAGGAGAGAGGCTCACCAAGTGGGCAGGAGGGATTGAACAGATTGGGTATTAGAGGAGAGACCTTTGCCAATACCAGCCCCCAGGAAAGGCCTGGCCTGACCACCTGATCTAACACAACAAAGCCTTTCCCCTCTGGCAGTCTGTCCCACTTCCTTGTTTCATTTTGTACCACGGCACTCAGCATGAGATGTTCTCTACATTTCCTTTGTTTGTTTGTTGCCTGTCTCTTCCAGTGAGATCCTAAGCTTCATAAGGACTGGGGCTGGGGCTGTCTTGGCACTGCTACATCTCCAGGACAATAAATATCTATTGAATGAATGAACACATGAACAAACAAAGGGATGATTAAATGAATTGCTCAGGAGGCCCATCAAGAGCTCTGTTGAGAGCCCTCAGTGATGAGGCTGAGGGCCTTGAGGAGGGTCAAGGAGGTGGGAGTTGCAGGCTAGGGTCTGATGGGAAGACATCCACAAAGCTGAGCCCACAGAGGCTATGAGTCATGGGAGTGGAAGGAAGAGGAGGCAGAGGAGATGCTCAGGAGGACAGAGGGGCACTGGCTAGCAGAAAGATCCAAGGGGAGGGGACCTGTTTCTGTGTCAGATGACAGCTTCTGGTTGGAAGTCTTGGATTAAGGGGTCTTCAAGTTTCCCTTTGGAGAAGAGGGTATGCCTGACCTTAAGCACTGGCCACTTTGGGTGTTTTTAGCTCATCCCCGTCAGACACGACTTGCACCCAGTCCTGGCCCCAGTCAGCCTTTCCCAGCTTGCTCACCTTCTCAGAGGCCCCACCATGACTCTGGCACATTTTGCATCTTTATGTCAGACCATCTATATCTGTGACTCCCTCCCTCTATGTGTAAAACAAAGAATGAAACATAGACTGAGACATGAGGACTGTACTGGAGGGCACACTTTCTTCCTTTTTTGTCTTTTAATTTTCTAGGCACAGGTTATTCTAGACCTCATCTTGGGCTTGCAGTTGGCAGAAAGGAAAAAGTGGCAGATTGGAATATCATGTTAAACAGGTGGATGTTAAGTTATATCATTTGCTGGATGGTTCCTGGAGGGTATAGTGAATAATTTAAACATGAACTCCTGCCCCCTTTCCTCCCAAGGGCCACCTGTTCTCACTGTCCTCTCTCCTGCCCAAGACACCCACAAGACTGTCATGATTTTCTTATGGATCATGGACCACTGGAATGAAGTCAGTGCAGGAAAGAAACTGGTTTGATAGGACAACTGGTGGACATGAAGCTTCTCAGAACGAGAAATGCATCACAGGGTGTCCCTGTGTTTCTATAGAAACTTTACCTACAAAAGGAAAAATAGAGAGTGTTAGACTTCAGTGACAGTCAGTGTGTTCCATGAGCCAACTGGGAAACTGCACTTACCTTCGTATTCTTACCGGGAGATCTTGGGATAATCCGATTTAATTCTAGCAATAGGATGTGTTTAGGGCCTATGCTATGCCAGGCCCTGTGCTGCAGTAAGAGATGAAGGAGACGTGGACCCTGCAGGCGATGGATGCCCCTCTTGTCATTACCGTCCAGTGTGACCATTGCTTCCGTGGTTAAGCAGCTCGGCACGGAATGCCTGTGTTAGGTTGAGCCCTACTAGTGTCCGTGGAAATAAGAATGACATATTAATGAAGTCGTTCCTCAGGGTGCCGAGTTACAGCCCCATGCTGCTAACTGTTATGATGGTCTTGGACGTGGTGATTGCTCATTCTGAGAGATGTGAATTACTTTCCAAATCAAAAAGTTAATTAGTTTTTAATTTGCTGGGTTGTCAGAGAGATACAACTGGAAAATTCCCCTCTTGCCTTCTTGGTCCCTTAATCTGGCTTTGTGTAGGCGATTATGTTTAACAAGGAGCAGTGGTAAATCAGTTATTGACATTTATTTCATCAAATGTAACTGTGTGGGTACTCATATTGTCACTTTGGCAGATCCGTTACCAAAAACTGCCTTAAATTCAGGGCTAGCTTTTCTTTTTAAATTGTGAAATGAATAACCTTTAGCATAAATCTTTAGGTGATATATAGAACTTATTAATCACTAAATCATCATATAATATTTCTAAATCATCTTACTTTCTGAAGATGGGCACATATCCCCTTGCTTTCTTTTCTGTCTAGTGTCTGGTAATCACCATTAATTCCATTTCTCTTCAGAGTATCACAGCTTTCTCCTTCCCTGACCACCCTTTGATTCCCGTCAGAAAGCCCTGGAAAGAACTCTCTGTGGGACTCTGCCCATGTTTCTGAGATATCTCCTTAATTGTCCTGGCTGGGCTGTTGGGTCTGCCCATTTTACAGATGGGCAAGCTGGAGCAGGAAGTATCTGGGTGGCTTCCTCAGGCCTGCAGCTGGTGGAGCAGCTACTAAAAGAATCAGGTGATTCAGACCTACTGGGGCTTTGCCCTCATGGGCATAATAAAGTTGGTGTTCCCAGGTCTGCCCATGGGAAGGTATTGCTGGGTTTATCATGGTGATTCTTTTTTAAATTAGTAAAGTAAAAGAGTACCTTAATAGTAATGACATTTTCTTGGTTGTTTTTTTCGTTTGTTTGTTTTTTGGGTTTTTTTTTAAGATGGAATCTCACTCTGTCGCCCAGGCTGGAATGCAATGGCGTGATCTCCGCTCACCGCAACCTCTGTCTCCTGGGTTCAAATGATTCTTATGCCTCGGCGCCCCCAAGTAGCGGGGATTACAGGCGCCGGCCACCATGCCCAGCTAATTTTTTGTAGTTTTAGTAGAGATGGGGTTTCACCACATTGGCCAGCCTGGTCTTGAACTCCTGACCTTAGGTGATATGCCCGCCTTGGCCTCCCAAAGCGCTGGGATTACAGAGGTGAGCCATGGCTCCTGGCCTTCCGTTTTTTTTTTTTTTTTTTTTTTGAGACGGAGTCTCGCTCTTGTTACCCAGGCTGGAGTGCAATGGCGCGATCTCGGCTCACCGCAACCTCCGCCTCCTGGGTTCAGGCAATTCTCCTGCCTCAGCCTCCTGAGTAGCTGGGATTACAGGCACGCGCCACCATGCCCAGCTAATTTTTTTGTATTAATAGAGACGGGGTTTCACAATGTTGACCAGGATGGTCTCGATCTCTCAACCTCGTGATCCACCCGCCTCGGCCTCCCAAAGTGCTGGGATTACAGGCTTGAGCCACCGCGCCCGGCCTTTTTTTTTTTTTTAAGTCATCTGACATGATCTCTTCCTTCTGTCTTGATAAACCTCCCTTTAAACTCTCTGGCTTAGTTACTTTAGACTTCGCAGCCCTATGTAACACTAGTTTCCTTACATTGATCCATTTATTGTAATTTATTATAGGATAGGCAATAGTGGGGACACAGAGCTTGCTTGCTGTGCCATCTGTGTTTCAGCCCCAAAGTGCTGAAGACTGGCACTATTTTTTTTTTCAGACAGGGTCTCACTCTGTCATCCAGGTTGGAGTGCAGTGGTGCAATCACAGCTCACTGTAGTCTCTACCTCCCTGGGCTCAGGTGATTCTCCCATCTCAGCCTCCCAAGTAGCTGGGACTGCAGGTATGTACCACCATGTCCAGCTAATTTTTGTATTTTTTGTAGAGATGGGATTTCACCATGTTGCCCAGGCTGGTCTCGAACTCCTGGGCTCCAAGGAGACTTGCACTTTCTTTGCCTGTATGGCCATGCCCCGCCCTCTCCCCTTAAGACTTGGTCTCCTCAGAAGATGAGAAAGGCAAACTGAGCCTCTGCTGATTGGGCAACTCCTGGGCAGGGCTGGCTGAAAGGTGCAGGGACCCCTGGACTTGGTCAAACTCCCTCAGCTATCTAAGCCTCTTAAGGTTTAGTGTTGGCGGCTGTGCTCCCCCATCTCTGACTGGCCTTTAAGGCAGTAAGCCCATCCACCAGGGCTACACACATCTCTCCCTAACCCCAGAGCTATCTGACAGTGTTCTCTGTGGCACAGGAGGAGACCCCTGACCCCTCGATTAGGTGACATTACTCAAGAGCCGGCACCCATTTGGTATTTTTCTGGAGCACTTGCAGCAGGCTCTGTGTAACTGGAGGAAGCAGGAGGTGTTTAGATCCTCCCCCAGAAAATCCTGTTCTTTGCTGGATTATTCAGCTTGGCTTTCAAACTAGCCCCGGGTTTAGGGTTAATTCCCTAACCTTCTCTGATTTTGAAGACCCAGACATGGTGTGGTGAGAAATCTAACAACTCAATAGTTTTCCTTCTGCCTTTAACTCAGCCATATAAATGAGATAAAGTGTGCACAACTCTTACCGTGTGCACAGTAAGTGGGAGCCAGTAGCGGAATACATGCTACATAAGGCGCCACTTTATTTAGCTGTATTTTGTCAGTCCAAGTGAAGATTTTAATTGCAGAATAGTGTCTTGCTAGCAAAAATGAACCTGCTTAAAGTCAAGTTTTAAAAATTCAAATGAATAAATGAAAAGTTGTAAGAAAGGTTGTTAAAGAAGCATTCTTTTAAGAGCATCTCAGATGTGAAAAACTTAGAATTTAGTTGTCAGAATTACAGTAGCGATGAGTCCCATGGCAAACTTCCATCTCAACTGTACTAATTGGTTCATAAATTGAACATGTGGGCTTCTTTTGTAGTGTCTTCAGGAAGTTGGGGCCCAAGGAACTCTGAAGCTGGGAGCTTCTTCAACCCCTCTGCTGCTGGATGGAGAAGCTGTTAGTCAGGGGCCCATCATCAGGACACTGGCACAGGGACCTCCTCAGATCAGGCCCCTTGTACAGCAGACTGCTTTCTGCTTTGTCTACAAAGATTTGGCCACGTTGAGCTCCACTCCACTTACTGTTTCCTTTCATTCCGTTCTCAATGTGGATGCTTTGGATTCCCCACTTTCCTAACCCAGATAGCCAGTCTTTTTCTATGAATCCCATAATATTTTGGGTGACAGATTGAGGCTTACTCCCTAACCAAGGACCTCTGAAAGTGTGGATGTGGAGCCATGACTATGGTCTGGAGCAGGGCTTCATGACCCTTTTCCAGAGCCTCACCTCCTGTGCCCAAGATGGACATGGGGTGGATCCAGGGATGGAATTTGAGAGTCCTCATTTATACTCTTTCAGCAGCCTTCAAACTTGTTTTTTGGTAGCTGAGAATCTTTAATCGGCTTTTGGATTATGAAAAATATTGCTCAGCACTCATATTATATTGATTCAAAAATAAAGATTGTATAGTTTAACTGCATAGTAAAATACAGCTTTATAGAATGGTAATTTTTTATTTAAGTTCTTCTACATTATAGTGAGAGATAATAGATTCAGGAAGGGCACAATGAGGAATAAAGCTGTTGTACTGTATTGGTTAAATGACATTTTAAATGATTTGGCTGTCAACTCATAGAAAGGTTATGAACAGTGAATGAAAAATCTAAAATTAATTCCCTGCTTCAAGAAAGTGTGATTTATGCTATAATAAAATTAGATTTTTAGTTAAAGAAATTTAGTCATTAAGTAATGCCCGTGCGCTGAGTCTCATTTATAACCATCTGGTTTGAAGCTTCTACAGAAAATAATTTCTCCCTTAGACCATGCATCTAGGGCCTTGGTGTCATTATGTCAATGAATTTTATTCCTTACATTTCTGCTACAGCTTTTGAGGGGTTGCTTTTTTAAGCACTGGAAAGATGAATTCTTATTTAGCCTCAATAATTGAGGAAGCCATTGAACTCATTTACCTCCCAAAAATAATCTGATCATCACCCTCTCTTCGCTCTTTTCATTAATGGTAATGATGATGATGGTGGCACGTGTTGGAGGACTGTGTGCCAGACACCATACTAAGCATGGGACAAGCTTATTATTTCATTTGATCATCACAACTATTCTATGAGGAATGGCACTATTTCTGCCTTTACTTTACAGATGAGCAAACAGAGGCTTAGGAAATGTTAAATAATTCAACAAAGGTGACAGAGGCACAGCTGGCAGGGACAAGTGAGGATCTAGCTCAAATCCATCTAACTTCAGAGCCCCCACTCTTAATCCCTGTCATATTTTTCATGAATGTGTGTTGAGTATTTCCTTGGAGGAAATAGAATACAGTGGTAGGATCTCAGAGGTCTGAATCTAGTCCTGACAGGGCCACTTCTTGCGTGATATTCAGCAAGTTGCAGTCTTTCCCTCAGTACATCTTTCTTCATCTGTAAATTAGGGAGTGGGGTTTGTTCCCTCTGTTTAACAAACTTCTGATTACTCCTGGGTAATTTGTCTTATTTTAAAATTTTTTACTGGAGCATATCAAATATATAAAGGCATATATCCTAAGTGTAGTACTTGGTTAATATTTTGGAAGTGAACACATTTATGTGACCACCACTAAGATGATAATATAGAACATTTCCAGCATCCCAGAAACCATTCTGTGTCCTCCCGGTCATTATCCTCCCATACACACACACACACACACACACACGTGTGTGTGTGTGTATATATATATGTGGGAGGATATATATACACACAAACACACACATATATGAATATATGTGTGTTTATATAGATATTCATATTGCTTTTTTTTTTTTTTGAGATGGAATTTCACTCTTGTTGCCCAGGCTGGAGTGAAATGGAGTGATTTCAGCTCACCACAACCTCCACCTCCCGGGTTCAAGCAATTCTCCTGCCTCAGCCTCCCAAGTAGCTGGGATTACAGGCATGCACCACCATGCTCAGCTAATTTTGTATTATTTTAGTAGAGTCGGAGTTTCTCCATGTTGGTCGGGCTGGTCTCGAATTCCTGACTTCAAGTGATCTGCCTGTCTTGGCCTCCCAAAGTGCTGGGATTACAGGCATGAGCCACTGCGCCCGGCTAGGTTACTATTAATCTATCATCAGAGATTGGTTTCACTTGTTTCTGAGATTTATAAAAATAAAATCTTATAAACTGCACTCTTTGTTTCTGCCTACTTTCCCTCAGCACTATGATAATGAGATTCATCTGTATTATCACATATTGCAGTTTGTTCTTTTGCATTGTGTTGAAGTTTTCTATTGTATGAATATGCCACAATTTATTCATTCTACCATTGGTGAACATTTGCATTACATACATGCTGCACTCAGCATTCTTAGACATGCATTTTGGTGCTCACATGAATGTTTTTCTGTTGGACATGTATTTAGGGGTTAAATTGTTGGGTCAGGAAAACAGATGTCACAATAGTTATTTTAACATAATTTAATTATAGGGAATTGGTTAAACAGATATTAAAAGATTATGAAGGTGGAAAAGGAAGTGCTGCAGTAATTAAGAGCAGAACCTGCAGGAAAGAATACCTTTATCACTACCATCTCCAGGGGAGGAGCCTTGCCAAACTGGGACTCAGACCAATGAGGAGAGTTTTGCTGGTGCTGGTTCCTCTGAGGGTACAAAAATTATAGTTCCTTCATATCCTTGTAAACATTTAATGTTATCAGTTTTTTTAATGTCATCTATTATGTGGTTTATAGTAGTATCCCACTGTGCTTTCAACTTGTAGAGTGCCTATTTAAGTCTTTTACTCATTCTTCAGTTAGGTTATTTGTATTTTTCTTATTGATTTACAAAAGTATTTTATATATTCTCAGTAAGTCATTTGTAAGATATGTGGATTGCAAATATAGTTCCTTAATGGCTTCCCTTTTCACTGTCTTGATCCTACATTTTAATAAACAGAAGTCCTAATTTTAATGAAGTCTGAGATACTCTTTTGCTTTATGGTAATGCTTTTCACATCCTCTTTAAGAAATTTTCACCTGCTTAAAGATCATGAAGATACTTTTGATATCTTATAGAGACTTAAATGCTTTATTTTTCATATGCAGGTCTACAATCCATCAGGAAATTACTTTTATGTATGTTCTAAGATACGACCAATATTTTTTTATGAGGTTTCCATGATGTGTTTAAACTTGCTTATGGCTCAGCATACAGCCAATTTTTACAAATCTTGAATGGACACTTGAAATGAAGTGCTGTTTGGTCAGTGTTTGATGTATATCAATTAGGTCAAGTTTTTAAATCATAGTGTTCTCTTTTGTATATCCTTACTGATGCTTTTTTCCGCTGCTTGTTCTACCAGTTAAAGACAGAAATCTTAAAAATTTTCCCACCATTATTGCGGGCCTCCTCTTTGTTCTTTGAGTTTTGGCTTTATATATGTTTAGGCTATGCTACTAGGTATGTACAAGTTTAGAATTGCTATATATTCCTGTTGTTCCTTTTCTAATTATGAGCATTCCTTTTTATCACTGATAATAATTCTTGCCTACTTTATACTCATTTTTTCTTGCTTGAAGTTAATATAGTTTATCTCCTAAATCTTTTTCCATTCAGCCTTTTTGTAAACATATATTTATGATATGCCTTTTGTAGCAGCATATAGTTGGATATTGTTTTCTCTATTATGTCATTCCTCATGTTTTAATGGGATTATTTAGCCCATTTATAGTTAAATAGGTTTAAATATAAACCTGTGTTTTCTCTGTTCTATATTCCTTTTTTCTTCTGCCTTTCTTGTCTCCTTTTTGGATGAGACAGTTTTTGTTATTTCATTTCTTTGATGTCGTAGCACTAATTTTGCCATATTTTGGACAGTACTAAGACATTATAACACTTTAATTTCATTTGACTTCTGACCTTTTAAAAAATCATATTACTATATTTTTTATTTCTACAAATATTTTTATCTTAGTGTGTTATTGTTGTGTTAAGACGCCAAAATGTATTTTTATTTATTTATTTATTTTAACCCTTTTTGGTTCTCATTATTTCTTCTTGCACAGCTATACAATCATCTGAATAATTTGTTTCCTTTCTGTTTTAAAGGTTCCCTTTATAGTATTACTCTTAGTGTTAATCTGTTGGCAATGTATTCTCTCAGTTTTTTTGTCTAAATCTATCTGTATTTTACCTTCATGTATTTTACCTTATGAATACCCATATTTTCATTAGATTCTAATGTTTTTTTCAAATTTTAAAGATGGTGGGTACTATGTTTATTACCCAGGTGAGCTGTACACCAAATCCCCAAGACATGCAGTTTACCTATAACAAGTGTGCACATGTACCCCTGAACTTCAAAAGCTAAAAAAAAATTTTTAAAGGATGGCATTTCATTGTCTTCTGGTTCCATTATTTTCTCCTGAAAAGTCAGCTATCACACTCTCTGTTGCTCCTTTGTGGGCAATGTTCTCCCCATCTCTTCCACCCACCCTTTGGCTGTTATAAAGATTTTTTTGTCTTTGAATATTTAAGTATTTTACTGAGTACCTAGGGATGGTTGTGTTTGTATTTATCTTGCTTGTGGCTTGTAGAGATTTCCAAATATCTGGCTTGATGTCTTTCATTAATTTTGGAAAACTATCAACAATTTCCTCTGTCCTTTCACTCTGAAAATTCAATTGCATACTTGTTAGACCTCTTCACCATGTTATGGTGTCTTATACTTTTTTCTGTATTTTTCATTCTTTTTCTTTTTTCCTTTCAGATCTTCTGTTTGGTTATTTTTTACTGATGTAGCTTTCACCTTACTATTCCTTTCTTCAGTTGTGTTAAATTGTTGTTAAATCCATCTATTGAATCTTTCAGTTATTTAATTTTCACTTATAAAATTTTTGTTTGATTATTTTTTGTTTGTTTATTTTTATTTCAGTAGGTTTTTACAGAACAGATGGTGTTTGGTTGTGATTTTTAGTGGTGATTTCTGAGATTTTGGTACATCCATCACCCAAGCAGTGTACATTGTTCCCAATGTGTAGTCTTTTAATCGATTCCAGTTTTATAATGAAATTCAGCATCTTTTCTTCTTATTCTAAAGCTTGTGCCTAAGAATTCTAAGATCTGGATAACCTGTGGCTCTGTTTCTGTGGTCTGTTTTCTTGGATTTTAGCCATTCAATTCCATTTCCTGCTATGCCTGGTAATTTTAGATTGGATGCTGGAGATTATATGTGAAAAATTGTAAAGCCTGTGGATCACTTTATTGTTTTCCAGAGAGGGTTTATTTTTCTTTGTGAGACAGATAGACCACTGGAATATCATCTTTACCTACTCAAGAGTAGGAATAATTTGAGAATATGTGGTCTTAGCAGCACGTCTCCTGCATTTGCCAGGGTCATTCTTTCTTGGAAAGCCTAATTTTTGCCTCTTTAGTACCATGTACTATCAAAATCTATACTTCGATTTTATTATTTTATTATTTGTTTATAATAAATCCATACTTAGATTTATTATTATTATTTTTGCTTGTTTGAGGCTACTTTTTAACTCGTTTCTCAGCCTTTTGCCCTTTATATTTGTAGCTCAGGCGTAATCATATTTTCAGGGGAAGCTGAAAATGTTGAGCTCACTTCTTTCTGGTTCCCTTTTCCAGGGTTTCTGACCCTCAATTTCTGGCTTCTTTGGTAGCTTTAAACTCTGATTTTTATGTCCCATCTCAGAGAGACTTCTCTAAGTTCTAGAACATCAAATTCTGTTTGGCTTCTATGCAAAGCAGCAAATGTCACAAAGGGGAAATGCGGCAGCGAATATGGGTCTCATCTCAATGGACTTTTCTCTCATAACTTTCCTTTAAGTTCTGACCGCGTTTGTGCTGTTGGATGCCTCAAAAACATTTTTTAATTCCACTTTTATAGTTGTTGATAGCAGAAGGATTAGTCTAATACAGGCTATTTCTCCATTGCATAAAGTAGAAGTCTATCTCATAAAATTTTCACAATGTCCCTAGGAATTAACTATCATGACTTTATTTTTAAAGTTGGAATGCTATGTGCATAGGCATTGGAATCAGATTTTGGGATTTAAAACTCAGCTGACCACTGACCAAAATGTGAGGCCTTGGACAAGTTTAACCTCTCCTCTCCTTTCAATCAGTCTCTGAGAAATGAAGTGGAAGAAACCTTTAAAGATCAAATAATCCCATTTTTATTTGAACTATTTTAGAGTATAATAAAAGGAAAATTTCCAAATTCATTATATAAAGTTGGTTTCATTTTAATTCCTAAATCTGAGAAGAAAAATCTCAGGTTGGTAGGCCAATCTCGTTTATGAATGTCAATATAAAAGCTTATAGACCAATAAATGTAAAACACATTTAAAATAATAACAGAATCCAGTCACATATTTAAAAAAGTATATTATGACTAAGAGAAGCTTGTTTCAGAAATACAGGGATGGTGGAATATTATGAGATCTACCACGTAAGTCATCCTATTAATAGAACAAAGGAGAAAAACCATATGATCCTCTCCTTAAATGCTAGAGAAAAGTACTTGATAAAATCCAACACATTTATTTTATTTTATTTTTTATTCAACAAATATGTATTGAGCATCTGTTCTGCTACAGCACTGATGATGCAAGAGTGAAAAAGATACTGGCACCCTCCCAACCCACATTCCACTAGAGGGAAACAGTCAATAAACAAATGAGTAAAGGCACAAGCTGTTTTTCAGCTAGAACATACATTTATTTTTAAAACTCAATAAAATGTATATTGGTTTCATTAATATAATAAACATACCTCAGGCTAACAGCCAACATGTCATTTAAGGGGAAATGCTAATGGTTTTCTTCTGAAAGTAAAAGCCAAGACAAGGGTGTCCAGTATGACCACAATGCCTAGCATGGATTGAGAATTAGTTAAAGCCATGAGACAAGAGAAAACAACTAGAAGTACAAGAATTGGAAAGAAGAGATAAGATCATTGCTATTTGCATGTTATATAAATATTCAAATGGAAACACCAAAAGAATCAATGGAAAAACTGTTACAAACAATAAAATTTAACCAAAAAGCTGGTTATAAAATCAATATAAACATTATTTTTAAATTGCCATCAAATATTCAGACAAAACCTAGTTAGAAGAAATAATGAAAGAGAACATTCCATTTATGATAGAAAAAGACATACAAAAAACTATCCAAAATATGCACAAGGAAAACTATAAAATACTCTCGAAAGAAGCAAAAGTAAACTTGAACAATTATTAAAAATCCCATGTTATTAGATAAGAACATGCAACATTATATAGATGTTAGCTTTCCCTAAATTAATTTACAAATTTTATGTAATCACAACAAAAATTTCATAGTTTTTTTCTGGAGCTGATTATGAACATTTCCTGTTCCATGAATACTTGTTGTTTCCAGAAACAGAGGTGCCAGGCCTTGGAGCTGGTTGCTGAGAAACAGTTTGAGAGGAGCTGGGTTTGCTTTGTGCAAAATATGCTCTGTGGCTTACGTTTCCGAATTACACCTGTCATCTCTACGCCTCCTCTTCTGAACCCTGACCTGATGAGTCCTCCTTAGGAACCAGCATTTGGTTTGTGTGATGGGCTGTTGGCATGTGACGTGGATCTTCCATGGGTCTCCACTGGGGCTTTTTGCTCAGTAGAAAGGTAGCAGTCAGGGAATGTAATTTAGGTAAGACAACCTTCCCCGTGCCCCCTTAGTTTCATCTCTAATACTGCCTCCCTTTTCCGACCACAAGAGGATGCTAGACAAGAATGCTAAGTGTGAAAGACAATGCTATTGCCTTAAAAAGCACTGTTGCTGAATTACCTTCTTGGCTGTGGTGTTGAGGAAGTAGTCCCAGTTTGGTGTTTTCTCTTCTCTTCTTTAGTTGCTAGTATGGATTTTCAGCTCATTTTTAACCTTAGACTTTTTATTTTTTTAGCCTTAGACTTTTTATCCAAAACATGTCATTGATGATGAATTGGAGATATTTTTATTAGTTATGAAACTGCAATATGCATTTCTAGGCTTTCCCCCATTACTTCTCACCAAGATTTTTCCTTCTTCTAGAGCTACCCTGAATTTTCCTACAACCCAACATTTTCCTACACCATTCCTTCTTCCTGGTGCACCCTCCCTCCCCCATTTCTGTCTGAAAACCTGCCTATTTTTCAGTGCTATTTTCAAAGATTCTTTTAAAAACACTTTTCCTTATGTTTCACATGATAGCTGGAATGTGAAATACTGGTTTTACAAGACAAATCATTCTTTGATTTCTCAGTAGTTTGTGTGTGTTCTGTAGCCCCTATTCAACTGTGAATATCAATGTAGGGACTCTGTTTTGCCTGGGTAACTTCTGAAATACTTTGCTTATTGCCCTGCACATAGTAGGCATCAACAAAGATAGGACTGAATTAGGAAAATCCAAGGGCTTAATTTAGTCCGGTGGCATGAACTGGCTATCTACATTGTTTATAGGATCTCACCCTTTGGAAACTATAAATTGTGCTTAATTCATCATCAGATGATGTCAGTGACATACCCAGGAACAGTGGTGGTCTTCACCATGGCACCACAAAGCAGAACCTGCTTCTGGCCAGATAATTTTAGCCTCTGTCTGCTTATGTTTTCTTCAGTGCCTAAAAGCACCTACAGTTCAGGCAGAGGGTGGGCCATCAACCTGGAAGAGGGTCTTCATTAACACTTGGTACCAGCCCAGATTCCAAATAAGGAAGGCCCTGAGAATTAGCTGTGCTCCTTAAAAACTTTGTGATTAACAGTGTTTTTTTTTTTGCCTAAGCCCCCAAAGCAACAAGTTGTTTACATTTACACATGTGCATGTTGAGAGTTCAGTAGACCCAGCGTTGCTCAGTGTCATGTTCTTAGTAGATTGTTCACCTTTTCATGAATATGTGACTAACAAGAGAAGAGATATTTGCAAGTATCTGTACACATGACTTATTCTTCAAAAAACACAAAGTCTTTCTTTTCTTGCAGGAACCCAGAAGCTTTGAAGTCACAAGAAGACAAGGTAGGAAAAATGTACTCATACCCATTTTATTTTCAGTGTTGACATTTTTGAAGTAGTTTGCTGAAACTAAGAAGAACTTCAGGCTGTGAGCAGCTCATTCTTTGAAATTGCATGTGGCCTTTTCTGGGTGCTGACTGCTTGGCACTTGTCTGTAGGGACTCCATGAACTGAAGGCCAGGTTTGCTTGTGAAAACTGTGACTTCCACCTTCAAGTACAAGAGGTGGGGTCTAGGGAACTAGCTCATTCACAATCATGTTTTTGGTCTCTTAAACCTCATTTTTGAGTGAAGTTTGGAGTAATTATTAGTTTTACCCAACAAAACAACAACAACAACAACACAATCACTTATGGTTTGTTCAGTATCTAAGAAGAGATGCCACTGTGAAAAATATTTCTGAATAGATTTCTTACAGCTTCAGCTAAGCTGAAATAGAAATAACTAATTAATTTTCCTTTTGAAAACAATTCCATGATGTTCTGTTTCTCCTGCCAGAGTTCCTGTAGCACCTTTGTTTTCTGGTCTCTGAGGTAAACATAGATGGTTGACAATTTCAGAAATCTTTTAATGGAAATTGAAGTTCCCCTTATTCATTTTCAGTAATACCTAGTCTCTAATAAGGGATGTCTTTTTTATGATTTGTGGAATCATTGACAATTATCTCTCTCTCTCTTTTTTTTTTCTCTTTTTTGATGGAGTCTCACTCTGTCACCCAGGCTGGAGTGCAGTGGCACGATCTCGGTTCACTGAAACCTCGGCCACCTGGGTTCAAGCAATTCTCCTGCCTAAGCCTCCCAAGTAGCTGGGATTACAGGTGCCTGCCACTGCGCCCAGCTAATTTTTGTATTTTTAGTAGAGACGGGGTTTCACCATCTTGACCAGGCTGGTCTTGAACCCCTGACCACAGGTGATCCACCTGCCTCAGCCCCTGAAAATGCTGGGATCACAGGTGTGAGCCACCATGCCCGGCCAATGATCATCTCTTTATTACAGGGATAGAGCGATGAAATCAGAAACAAAAATGAGTTCTTGGTCTAGAATGTGGCTTTGGTTTTAGCCTTCATTACATCCTTCTCTGTGGTACTGCCTCCAAAAAGGGAGACAATCTAAAAGCAGTTAGCAAATTCTATGTCGACTCCTAAATCTAACATTGCTTTGCCTCCTGATTAGTTCTTGTGTTATGCAACACAGCGAAAGACATAGGGTGGCTGTGTTATCAACATGTGTTGCCAGGGCTTCCTAACAAACTTTTCACACTGTATTGAGTCCAGCTGGTAGTTCGGTGCTGTCCATGGTTCTGGAACCCGAGGGTCATAGGATCTGAATAATCTGACTCTAAGATGAACTTTCTGGCTTGCATTCCCATTCGCCATTATCTTTGGTTGTGGACTGGATGTCCTCTGAACTTTAGGGCAATGTGTAAGGCAAACTGCATTGTTTGGATATCAACACCAAATGGATGAAGGTGGATGGGGCAGGGAAGGAGGTTTCTTATGGAAAGTAGTGTTCACAGTGGGTACCGTGACTGTGTGAGGTGGAGAGAAATAGCCATAAGGAGGGGAGAATTTGACATGAACTTTGGCTTTGAATTATATTCTATTTATGCCAGTATCTCTGACTGTGAATATTTGGAATTGATTTGCATTATGAAATCACATATAAACTTAACCTTTTTGGAATCTCACTGTCCTTGTGTTGAAAATGTCTCTAATGAGGCCGGGGTTATAGGAGAGCCATGTATTTCTATTCAAGTGCATGAAAAGGGCCTGATTGAACTTATGACTTCAAACCCCCAGAAGAGTGAGAGTCTCCAGAGGTTGAGTGAAGGTGTAGTCAGGCTGCGCTCCATTCATCTGTAACCTCTCCCCTGCTGGAAGTCAGCCTTCACGAACGGTTGACTAGAAACATACACTCTGGGTTTGTACTAGCAAATGTTTTCTGACATCACATAAACTTTTTTCTTCCTATTGTGCAGTGATGTCTTTCTTGCTTGTTTCTCTCAAAGTTGAATGTTTGAGAGTTCCTAAAATAGCCCCGAGCTGTAAAGTCAATGCTTACAACCTGGCAGGAAGAAAGGGAGAGTGGGATCTTGTAGGTTGGTTCTAAGTATTTTTAGGTCTGGGAATTCACTGATTCACTGACTTGGGTTGTGGGGTTGTTAATCTTCTCCAGAACAATGTACAAGTTTAGAATTAATAGAAGCCTTGTGGATATTTCAGTAAATTATTTTTCTTTCAAAGAAAAGTAAGATATTGTCTAGCAATGAACACCTGGGTTGGTTCCTAGCTCTGACTTGACCTGGGACTGAAAGAGGAGCAGATGAGTAATACTTGATTTTTCTGCAAAGCTTACCAGACGCAGGAGAGTCTAGAAAGTCTTCAGGTCTAGAGAGGAAGTTCCCAATCACAGAACCTGAGGAGGTTTCCTATTTTGCTTTGTCTTATTTCAATACTGTACCAGACTCAGGAGCATCTACTCCATTAAAGGTTTAGGGCCACAGATGGCTAACCAACTGCAACTTTGCACTGTGACTTTTGGAAACTCTAGACTAAGTATGTGTGATGAGAAGTGAGAGGGACTAATGTTAGCAGTGGAAATAGAGGCCAGGCCAAATCATAGTGGGAACTGGAGACAGCTGGGGGAAAGTGACTGCATTGTGTGCCTTAGACCTGTCCTCTGCCCTGTTTCCCCCTCCTCCTCTCCAGCCACAGATGCCGTGCTGCCTAGCTTTCCTGCCTCTGGCATCACTTGTCCCTCATCATTGTCAAATCCACCTCCCCTTCATCCCTTCCAACTCTCTTTCTTGAAGTGTTCAGCTTACCCTATCTAATTGGAGAGGTAAGGGCTCCTATCAGGTTGTGAATTTCCTAAGAGTAGAAACTCTCCCCTTTCCTACCTCCCCAGATTCCTCACAGCCCTAGCCCAGGACCAGTAGTTAATCATCAATTCTTCCTTAAATTAAGTGAAAGCTATACATTTGCTTTGTGTGTGTTGTCTTTTCATTCTGGCCTTTCCTAATAATATACAAGTTAGGCACTGGCCCTTTGGTTCTAGAAAGTCACTTTTAAAGAAATATTCCATGGCTATCATTAGATATTCCTGGCTGATGCGTTGATGAAAATTAAATAAGCTTAGTATTATGGGTTGAATTGCATTCCCCAAAAAGATGTGTCAAAGTCCTAACCCAGAACCTGTGAATGGGACCTTATTTGTAAATAGGGTTTTGACAGATGTAAAGATGAAGTCATACTGGATTAGGATGGGCACTAATCCAATAGTGAGGTCCTTATGAGAAAAGGGAGGATTGGGCACAGACACACAAGGAGAACATCGTGTAATGATGGAAGCAGAGAATTGCTGGCAACCACCTCAAGCTGGTAAGATGCAAGGAACCCTCTATCCCTAGAACCTTCAGAGACAGCATGGCCCTGCCTGCCCCTTGATTTTGTACTTCCAGCCTCCTGAACTGGGAGAAAATCCATTTCTCTAGTTTTAAGCCACTTAGTTTGTAGAACTTTATTATGGTGGCCCTAGGACAGAAAGACACTTAGAAAATGTTGGACTTAGCAAACTTTAGTCTTCATTGTTGTTGATGATGATGATATTTTGACTGAAGAATCTCTTAGGATTTTTCATAGGCAAAATATCACTCTCAACAGGGAATGTAATATGCAGCATTTTCCAAAGTTGGTTCCCCATGGGATTCAACAAAATTAGTTGTGTTGTTTTTGACCGTCTCAGGGCAGGCATTCCTTGCAGTGCCTTTTACAAACCCTGCCCTAGAGAGCCCAGGAAGAGGGAGAGCTTCCTTAGAGTGCCCGGGCACCAGACTGTGCTCCATGGGCTGTGCATGCGTAGAACAGTGTGGCAGCAATAAGGATAATATCTTCTTGGTTGTTCTGATGTTTTCAGAGGATGTTCACATTCTTTACCTCCCTTTTCCTTAAGTAACCCATGACACAAACAGAGCAGATAGCACTGTACACATGAGACTCTTTCCCTCCTTTTCATGTTAATTTTTAGTACAGATGAGGGATGCTTCTGGGCCAGTGCCTCTCTGATGTCCTGAACCTCTCTTTAATGGGTGGTGGTTGCTTAAGTGACCTGATCTTGCTTCATCATATTCAAGGGTGTCTGTACATTATGTTGGCTGCCAAGCCCAGAGAGCTGAGAAGGACTTCCTGGGGGCGCTTATTTGTGGGACTTGAAGGTAGACACCATAGCAAGGATTGTGGCAGGACTATGAGACTGATAGGGTGTCCTCTGGGAAGGTCATGTGCCTCCCCCAGGGAGATGGAGCCATTCCTCCTTCAGGGAAGTCCTGTAAGACCCTAGATATTCATGCCTGGGACCTGTCTATGTGAGCCGCATGGGAAGGAGTGATGGCTGCATCCCTCTGTGCTTTCCAATGCAGATATTTTCATAACTCCCTTCAGACACCTAAAATTTAATTTCACTTCTTTCTGAAGCTTCAGCAAAAGGTGCCAACCTTATCTCTCTAAGACACTCCCGTGTCCACTGTGAGGGCCAGTGCTGATTGTGACTGCCAAAATTCATCTACTCAAACCAGTACTTTTCTCTGACTGATCCCATCATGTTGAATTACAGCCATGAGAGAACACTTGAGTAAGCTGAGCAAATGGCTGGGATAATTCAGCCCTTGTTAGCCATCTCTGAGGAGCATAGGGCAATCTGTAAGCTACTCCAGATGTCTGTGATTGTGCTGTGATTAGGGGCTGCGAGTTTGGGGATGGGCACTAATGTCATGTTGCATCACCCACCCTCCCAAGGCTGGCTTCCACATATGTTCCAGCCCTATCTAGCCTGGCCTGGCTTCCAGCCAGGCTGTGAGGGAGTCCAGGAGAGGAGGGACACTGCTATCTTCAGGGAAAAGGAAAAAAAGGGGTTACCATCACATGCACATTCAGGGTGGCTCTGGCTGCTTTGCAGTGCAGATCTCCTAAGCAAACATGACCTGCCAGTCCTGAGTGTGAAACTAGAGCCTCACTTTTTGAAAAGCCGTGGAATCGGTCCCTAATTGGCAGCTGCCTCCAATAGCCCCTTTGTAGTTCTCTGCATCTGGGTGAACTTCAGCTATCAAGAACTGCATTCTGTTTACCATTAATTTTGATTTTGTTTAGCAGCTGTTTTCTGGATCTCTCAGTTGCCTGCATAATCTATCTTGGTGTAATGTGAAGTGGCTGACTGTCTTCAATGAAACAGATTAATAAACTCCTAGGTTATTTTGAGGTTACTTCTTTAATAGCTGCAGATGTAGGGAATTTAAAATGAAGCCATCCAGATTTCACAGTGCCTGGAGCAGTGGGTCTTTTTCAATCCAAGACTGCCATCTGGGGAAAGAGATGGCTTTTCCTTCCCCCATTCCACCCTCTCTCACATACAATAGGGCACTGCATGTTCTTCTACAGTCACTGGGCTCAAAGCAGTTGAGAGTGACATCTATCTTCTGACTCCCAATCTCACAGAAATTGGCTCTTTCTGGATCACGTTGCCTTTTTTAAGCTGCTGGGAAACTATATTGTGCCTAGTTGCCCGAAGTTGAATGGGAAGTGCATGGCGCCCCTAGCTGAGGTGTTCTGCTTAAGTTCAGCGATCTGGTGCCCAGTTTTAATCGTGATCAGTTGGTAGGCAGCTTACTCACAGTGTGACTTCGGATAAGTTACTCAACCCTACCTGAAATAGGATGGGGCTAGAAATAGTACAAACCATCAGTTCTAATTCTGAGTTGTAGAAACCTGACTTGTACTGACTGAAGTCTGAAAGGCTTATGATGCTGCGGAATCTAAGGGTGGATCTGGCTTCACAAACAGCTGATACAGGGATTCTCACACTCTTCCTGTCCTTCATTCTCCTGGCATGTTTGCCTCTTCCAGGCAGCCTTGCAGGATGGCTATAAGCAGCTGCAGCTCACAGAGTCCTGCCTGCTCACCGTCTCAGAGGGCAAAACTTTTCTACCAGAATGACACCGGAAAAAATCCCCTCAGGGTTTGCAAAATCATCTTCATCCAGACCACAGGCAATGGTTTGGTCCTCAGAGGAAGGATCTTGGCAGGCATGCGATCGGTGCCCACAGAGCCTCGTGGACCTATTGGGAGGGGTGACTGTGTGTGCTGAGCCCTTGGCACAGGACGGGCAATGTCCACAGTGCTCAGTGCGTGGGTAATTTTTACTAGAGCTCTTAAAGACCTGGTCATAGACAGAGAGGCCTTTCTCAAGTTACCAAGCTCATTCTTCTGTCTCCAAGAAGCATTCATGATACCCTGGATATTGTAGCCTATCCACTTTTCCATGAAGAATTATCTTAAACTTAGCCTATTCCTATCCCTTTTCTCTGTCAGAGTCTTTCTTTAACTTTCTGCTCTAATTCTCTCATTCTACAATCAGAAGAACTAAGCCTGGTTATGATAGGCAAGCTATAGGGCCTTGGTCAGTGTGGGCGGGATAATGAACCCTGTGTAGTCACTTGTGCTTGCCTAGGGTTCTCCTTGGAGGTGGCATTGCAATATTTGGGCATAGTTTGCTATCTGTAATCTGTGGGGAAGAGTCACATTGTTGAAGAGGTCATGACCCCTAACGAGTATGAACCACTGCAAATTCCTAAGGACCAAGAGACAGAATGGTGTGAGCCTGAGGCACGCTGATCCTGCCCCTCAAGGACCAGTGGAGAGAGATGATGATGCTCCCTGTGTGCCTGCTGAGGTCCCCACCCCGCCCAGGAGGCTCACCCTCATCTCTGAGATCCCAGCAGAAGTTAAGGTTGACATCTGTCATATTCGTTCCTTGCCTGGTCCCCAAGCCAGAGGCGTTTTTTGCTTCTCAGGAACCCTTGAAATTATCTTCTCCATATAAACACTAAAGCCCTTTTCAAACCTCATTAAGCTATTTGCCCCAGCATATTAATGTGCCATCCACAAGCCTCTGGGGTTAATTATCTGTGACTTAAAAATCATTTGTTTCTGTCTCTTTTGTCTCATTGCTGCTTGACAATCTTTCTTTATTAGGAAATGAGGTACAGAATGCAACTGACCATTATGTTCTAATTCTTTTCTTGTCATCAAAATGAGTTCATCTTTTAAAGCTCCCTGCCTTTTTGTTATTTTAAGATTGTGTTGTATTTCTTAACAAACCTTTAATCACTCTGCTTCAATGGGAGCAGAGTCAGGACTGGAAATAATCTGTAAGGGGAGACCTCTCCTCTAAATTAGCAAGATCTGCTAACACTCTCTCTCCTGATTGGCCTCACTCACTCTGCATTTGGCCCATTTCTCTCCTGTGGCTATGGGGAGGGCTTCCAAGGTACACAAGTTGGGCTTGGTGAATGAGCCATGGCATCCCTGGGGGGCCCTGACAGATCAGGCAACCAGGGATGGAAAATCTTATGCATTCTAACCCAACCACGATCTCTACATGTTCTTATTGGGGCTATACTTCTTGGCCAAGGCTGCCATTGGGTTCCGAGAAATGCTTCAGGGCCTGCATTAAAAACAAACCTTTTCACAAAATGTTGAATCTTACATGAGGGAAGATTAGCTTGCTTGAGCTCCCTGGGAAGTCAGGGAGTGTGTGCCCCAGAAATGAGCAGGTGGGATGGGCACTGGCTCCATGGGATGTAGACAGTGACCCACAGCCTTCTGGGATAAGGGTGCAGCCAACAGTGGGGAGGCCTGGGCCGGGGACTGAGCGCAGCCAGGGCAGTTGGATGATGCAGAGCTGGTTCTCCCATGTACTGCAAGCCAGCGACTGTAGATTGGAAATGGAATTGTAAATTCTGTAGATTTGAAATGGAAACATTTTCACATTCAACCCCTTAGTTAATCTTCGTAAACCACCTCTGAGATAGGCACTGCAATCTTATTTTGCAAATTTAAAAAAGGAGGACCTTTTGCACTCTGTAGGAATTTGATCAAAGAATTAAAATGGGCTTCATTGAGGTCATTCAGGAAGATACATTCTATGGGAATCTGACAATGTTTGTATAATTCTGGTTGAAATGTTCATATTCAAAAAACGTGTATTCATTGTTCTATAGTCAGCATGTCTGCAGAGTCACAGGTCCTGGGACCTCCCCCAGCCTCCAATCTCAGGGGAGCTGTATCTTGCTGCTGCTATCAAAGGAGAGGGAGAACTCCAAGTTCAGAAGAAAGAGGCCTGTAAAAAAATCCACAGGTCTGGGCAATGAGTTGCAGAGGGTAAAAACACATTTCAATCTGTTAGCTTTACTAATTTTAGCAGTTATTTGCTCTCCCTTTTTGCTGGAAGCAACATTTCATCCAGCTGCTTGGCTGCTTCATTTGAATTTTTATCATTTGTGTGAGCCTCTGCATATTTGGACACAAAATGGGAGTCCCGTGGTTCAGAGGGGACGTTCATTTGATAGGGTCAGATCTAATCTTCTGCTCAGAAACTTCAGCTGAAAATAAAATGAGTTCAGGTTTTGATTTTGTGTGTGTGTTTATTTTTTAAAGACAGTAGGCCTGTAAAGCTGTGCTGGCATATTACCTTTTTTCCCTTTATACAGAAGTTAAAATAATACCTTACATTCAAATAGTGTGACCGGCGTGTCTTTTGCTCTCAAAGAGCTTTCCCATTTGTCCTTTCATTTAATATGTTCAAGAAAGCCCGTAAGTTAGGAAAAGTGAAGATATTGTTATTGGTATCTGACAGAGGAGGAGACTGCTCAGGGGACTTGTCCTGGGTCACACAGCTAATTGAGACAGACTTGGAGATTGTGGTGGCCAGTTCTGTATTCCTCTCTCCAGGCTTCCTCTGTAAATAGGACTTTATGGCAGAAGTTTTCAAATTAAAACCCAACAGGTAAACACAGAATTTTCAGTCCTGTTTTGGTTCTTTTAAAAATAAATTATTGTAAAGATGACTTCTCTCATCTGTCAACGTAATGATCCCATACCTTGGGGATTCAAAATATTCAAAATGTGTATGGAGGAAATGGTAAAAGTTAATCATTTTCACAGTACCTGTCTATGGTGAGGTTTAATTATCACTTGACATATTTCATGGTTTAAAATGATGACAGTTTAAAATAGAGCCAGAGAGAGCCAGAAAAATCCATTCATTATCATGTGTCAGGTGCTACATTGGAGTAACCCCCAAATATAGATAGTCCCTAGATGGATGATTCTGCAGCATTTTCTGATAGCTACAGATGTCCCTGGAACTGAAACCCAGACTGAGAATACCATTCTGACCCTGCCGTCATCACACAGAGGGTGCTTGGGTGAATCTAGCAGTGCAGTTTGATTCTCATACCACATTGCAGATGCTAAACTCCCCCATGCTCTCTCCAATCCAAACCTCTTACTGGTCTTCTGCAGAATTTCTAATGAACAAGATAATTCATTGCGAGTGTGCTTTGAATGAATGAATGAAAGCTATTTAAACTACAAGGTGACAGATATTTCCATGTGCCTCTTAGGAAATTGTATGCCTTTCCAAGAAGACAAGGTTGAAAAGCAGCTTATTGTTGTTGTTGAATAAACTCAGCACTGTCTGTCTGTTTAGGAAAAATTAAATAACAGTTTCTTGCCCATGAGAATTCTGGAAGTGGAGCTGTTCAGAGCTGACCCGTCTGTCCACATTTCAAATTTCACTTTGGAGAGTCCAGGGAGAGGGAGCAGATGAAGCCATTTCAGAAATGTAAATGCTGTTTGACATCTATTAGCTCAATGCTCATCCATTGCTGACAGCAGGATCCATTAGGACGCGAGTGTCATGGATCAGACACATTTGGAATACAGCGAAAAACATGCTACCCGCAACAGAGGCTGACTCTGGTCCAGGTACCCGCCCTCCCCCATCTCCCCAGCCTCTCTTTCTGGATTTTTAAAAGGTCAGCTCCATAGCCGGTCTTCATGACTGCACTCCTTCCACCAAGCAGCCTGCCTGAACACTAGGCATGGCGGTGACGTTTCCCTCTTTGCAAGGTCGGACTTGCTTCTCGTCTCTGCCATTCATGAAATCAACTCCAGATGAAAGGTCCCACAGGGTCACCCCTTATTTGTACAGGTGAGGTAGGCTTGAACAGGTACAGGGATGTGCCTGAAGTCCCATGGCTAGTGAGTAGCAGAGGAGGGATTTGGGCTCTGAGCCAGTGCTCTTAGTTCTCAAGGCTCTCTGGGTTATTTTGCTTCCTTTCCTTGCTTCCCACCATTGAGTCTAGATTCTCCATTCTCTGTGGGGTGGCACGGTGGCCCACATATCCCAGAGACTTAGCCACCATGTCCTACTGACGGGGGTCCTGGCTAACAGTTTTCTAGTTAAGTTCTATGTTTTGACTTTAGTTTAAATTATTTCTAAATGTTTTGTTTTCCTGCCTTAAGGGAAAGGAGACTATATGGGAGGGGCACATGATGACAACCGTGGTTATTAAAGCCTCCATCATATGCCATATGCTTTGTTGAGTTAACTTATTTTAACATTCACAGTAGTCCAATGTGGCCATATAGTGTGGTATTATTCTGTTTTAGAAATGAAAAGACACAGCTTTGAAAGGATTAGTGATTTGATTTGCTGGGTGTTTCAGTTAGTTGGTGATTTATTTATTGACCTTACTGTAACTAACTACTCAGTCCTTTGTGGTGGGATGTCCCTGTGTCTCACTACTGTAGCTTTGCTAGGACCCTTGTCCTAAGGACTCTCAGCTCTATGGAAAGTCGGCAAGGTCACTTCTGAATGGACAGTCCTTGAAAAGCTTAGGAAGAGCAGACACATCCATAGCTGTGCCTGATGGGAGGGGAACAGTGTGGAGGACAGAGGGAAACAGGGAAAAGAAACATCTGAGGCAAGACACTGAGAAGCTGCTGCCATGCCTCGGGAAAGAGGTGAAGATGCTGGTCCAGGCTGTTTGTCTTGGACAAGCCTAGGCTTCCTCCTTCTTGATACAGACTGTGGGTTCCAGGTACCCACTGGTCTCACCCGCTCTCCCACACCCCCTGGAGGTCAGAAGGAGAGTCATGTTTTGTAGGCCCCAAGACCCGATGGCAGAGACTAAGTAGCCACTACATTTGGAGCACAGGGAATGGCAGGACCAGGAGACTTTACCCATAGGTTCCCTTGCCCTGAACCCTACCGCTGAGAATTCTGTGGCTCTTCTACCATGTGAAGTGTCCAGAAAAGACTTTTGCACACATATATCTCTCCTATCTGCTGCTAATTCCTAGAATACCCACTGTTAGGGCTTCATCCCCTGTTTCCATATGAATACCCAGAGGCATGTTGGATCCCAAAGGGATGGCAGAACTTTCATTGAGCCACATCATCTCCTACCTGAAAACTCACCAAGCCTGTCTGCCTCTTCCTAAGAAAACCTAAAACAGGTTTCTCCTAAGACCCTTGAGCCTGATTTACATTCCATATTTGTTTCCTATCACAGGTCTCAAACTGGCAGCCCAGAGGTCAGATTCAGCCTGCAGCCATATTTTGATTTGTACAGTCTTGGCCTGCAGAGGTTTTTTGTAAACATAAAGCTATTTCAATATGAATGAGTTGCCATTATTTAAAAATAAAGGCATTTTACCAACAGATTCAAATATCCAAATATACAGATGATCTAGGAAAGCAAAATGCTTTGATAACCCTGGGCCCACATGACCTCATGGCAGCAACAGGCTTGGGTGAGAGTAGCCGTGTCTTTGAAGAGTGCCCATGCTCTCCTGTTTTGCCACAGTCTTCACCACTCCCTATTACATTCCTCACAGGGAGACTAAGTGTTAGATACAGTTCTGCAAAATAAATATGACCAAGTAGAAATTCCAGAAGAACCATACTCCTTAAATTAGCCATGTGGCCTCTATAGACATTTGAGTTTTCAATCCCTGTTTTGTACAAAGATATGGAACGTGTTAATTGTGGGCTAGTAGAGTGAGATGTCTATAAGATGAGGGAGAGAGGAAAGCAGAGGGCAGGAGGGAAGGTGGGGAAACTTAGAGTAAAGGCTGAAGCAACCCCTTATCTCCTCAGCCCTCCTTCAGTGTCTCTGATGATGCTGGTGTCTGAAGTGGGTCCTTGGTTTAAACAGTTAAATTTTCCATCATTCTATCTTACTTTTTGATATTTATGCCTTAATCTGTAATTATTCACTCTAGACAATAAATTTATGAGCAAGCTTCGAGCTTGGTAATTTATATTTATGCCTCTCTGTGTAAGTTACGTCTTTAAGATGAGGCAATTGCTTTAAGCATTTAAGACATTCCATGTATATTGCAGAGTAATTACTTTCCAAAGATATTTCCAAATGATATTTTGTTATATCTAAATATACATTTACAGTACTCAGTAGACCAGAATAGCTCTAATTTATATATTTGGTCCACTGGGTTAGAAAAAGAACATTTTTAAAGTATGTTTTTAATCAGCGTGTTTATCCCAAAGATACCGTTGGCTCCTCCAGAATCAGTCACACAATTTTAGAAAAAATAATAAATGTGGTGTGTTCTCTGAACTGATTTAGAATTTAATGAGAGATGACACTTCAGCTAAGCATGAGTATGGCTAAGTTTTATTCTGGGCTCCGAAGTGTCCTAGAGCTTGAAGGAACTTATTAACTCCCTTGGTGTCATTTTCTTAATGTGCAAAATTCTGATGATAAACAGTTACTGCCCTTGTGCAGTGAGAATTAATGCTTGCTGAGTCACAGTATTGTTTTGATAAAATAGTCTTAATTGTTTGCTTTGTACATTTTCTGCTTTATTATTTTTATTATTTCTCTTGCCTCTGTAATTGGTAGTTATTGGGTTCCCATTATTTCTTTATTAGTCACTTTATAAAAGCTATCTTGTGATTTATCCTCCCTCCCACACTTGCTGTTCCCCACGTATTGTAAACAGGCAAGACCCAGGCAAACGAAGCTGGTGGTGCTGTTGGCTGCTTTGGGTGGCTCACCCCTTGTCTTTAGGATGATTCATTCCCAATTTATTGACTGCTGTGAAAGAATTTGTATGAATCCCAGGAGGTTTATTAGAAACATGTTCTAAGTAATAGTAAGAAAGTCGGATTAACAGGGTCTGCATAGGAACTCTAACCTTCCTCCCTAAAGGAGGAGAGAAGCAAGATGAGTCTTTTTTTTTTGAGATGGAGTCTCACTCTGCAGCCCAGGCTGGAGTGCAGTGGCACGATCTTGGCTCACTGCTACCTCTGCCTCCCAGGTCCCGATTCAAGCAATTCTTCTGCCTCAGCCTCCCAAGTAGTTGGAATTACAGGCACATGCCACCATGCCCAGCTAAGTTTTGTATTTTTAGTAGAGACGGGTTTCACCATGTTGGCCAGGCTGGTCTTAAATTCCTGACCTTGTGATCTGCCTGCCTTGGCCTCCCAAAGTGCTGGAATTACAGGTGTGAACCACTGAAGATGAGTCTTTCTAGCTTGGGGAAGGCCTCGTAAGTGTACAATGACCACATAATATGGCACACTATATAAAAGGACAAGAAAATCATCACTTATACGGTGAAAAGAAGCCAAACTCCATTTTACCTAAAAGTTGGCTTTCTAAAACATTTCTAGCCGCCATTACACTGACACTTTCTCCTACTCTTACTACTCATATGATCTCATTGTGTTGAGAGTTGTCTCCTAATTCTTCAGTGTAGTTTTTAAAAATTATACAGCCAGAAACTCTAAGTACAATCCAATATACTGGTTATATTACTTTGAACAAGTTACTTAAACTTCTGTGCTTTGGTTTTCTCACATCTAAAATAGTGGTGATAATTCTATCTACCTCCTATGGCAGTTGTATGGATTAAATACCAGGCAGGGTGGCTCATACCTGTAATCCCAGCACTTTGAGAGGCTGAGGCAGGCAGATCATGAGGTCAGGAGATTGAGACCATCCTGGCCATGGTGAAACCCCATCTCTTAAATACAAAAAATTAGTCAGGCGTGGTGGTGCACACCTGTAGTCCTAGCTACTCAGGAGGCTGAGGCAGGCAAATCGCTTGAATCCAGGAGATGGAGGTTGCAGTGAGCTGAGATGGTGCCATTGCACTCCAACCTGGCAAAAGAGCAAGACTTTGTCTAAAAAAAAAAAAAAAGGCCTATCATAGCACTGGCCCACCTTCTCAGCAGGCCCTATATTAGCCATCATTGTTAACTATTATTCATCCACAGTTGGGGCTGGGATTGCCTGGGGTTTTGACTTTTAATTCTAAGTGGGCCTTTAGTATGGGGAACTAGGATGTCTTTGGTGAATACTTGCTGAAATACATTGGGTTAGAAAGCCTTGGATTTAACTGGACCAAGTTATTTTCTTTCCTCAAAACTGAGTAATTACACTTAATCCACCATTTCAGGAAGGGTAGGCAATAATAAGATGAAAATTTTAGAACTATTTATGCAGCTGTTGTTTCTGGCTATATGGGAGGCTAGATAGCTTAGTCGGCTCTCTCACTTAAAACAATTTTAAATGGATAAAACTTTTAAACAATCTTTTAAATGCCTCAGTGAGAAAGCAGGAACTAAAGAATTCTTAAGACACCAAAAACTCAGAGAAATTTGGGTTCTGAAGCAGAGTTTTGCTTTGAGAGTATTTGCCCAATGCAGGTGACCTTGAGCTGTGATTTTATGCCCTCAAGAGATAAGGAGACAGGAATTAAGCCTAGGGCAGATCAGTCTGTTAGAAAACCTCCTCTACCTAAAAGATGAGACCCCAACAGACCCCAGTAGACTACATCTTTAGTGTAAGGGTGATATAAAAGTAAACATGCCCTGCCTTCCCTCAAGGATGCATGAGGAAAATTGCCTGCCTTAAACCTCGATGCTGAGTGGGAGCCAAAATGTTTCCTCTGAGAACCAGAACCACAAGCTGAGCTTCAGTTGAATTCATGTAACAGACTAGTCTAAGAAAGCCTCAGCCAAGAATTTAGCTTGAAACAGTCCTGGTTGGTAGTGTTCCTAGGTACAAGACAGAGCAAACACAAATCCAGTCTAAAAGAACTCTTCTTCAACATAAGCCTCAAATAATTTTGACTGTTTGCCATCCAAGGAATATGAGCTCCCAGTCAAAATTTTTTAAACCGAAAGGATGCAAGACACCAAAAGAAGAGCAAGCAGAAACAACTATAGAGACCAGATAACAGAATTAACATTTAAAAAACTATGCATGCTATGTTGTAAGCAATAAAATGGGAGCTGAAAATATGAACAAAGAGTAAGCCTATATAAACTATCTTGATTATTTGAAAAATAACCAAATAGAATTTCTAGAAATAAAAAATGTAATTGAAATTTCAAAAATCAAAGGATAAACTTAAGAGCAAATAAGACATAAGTAAAGAGAACTGGAAGATATATGTGAAAATATAACCAGAATGCAGGGAGGAGACAGAGCTATCAAGGTTAGGAGGCAGAGACTAGAATGAGGAAGACTAAAGCATTTGTAATTGGGGTTAAAGAGAGAAACCAGGAAGAGTAATCTTGGAAGGGATAATGGTTGAAAAAAGTTTACAAAACTAAAGGAAGACAGCTATCCTCAGATATAGGCAGCACAATGATTCCCAAATAGGATAAACAAAAAGAAACATAAGCCTATCTACAACATAAACTTGCAGAATACTATAAGGACAAAATGACAACCCTCAAAGTGGTAAGAGAGAAAAAACAGATTACGTATGAAAGAGACTTACGGTTTATTTCCCAGTGGAAATCAGAAAGCAGTGGAATATCTTTAATATGCTGAGAGAAAACATTGGTCAATCTAGAATTTTAGGTCTATTAACCATATTTCAGAATAGTCTTACTCTATTATCTATTTTTTCCCTTCTTTTTTTTCTCTTCAAGCTTCTATCTACATTTGAGTTCATTAACCTTTTCTTCAGAGTTTCATTTGATGTTAATTCCAGCCAGTGACTTCTTAAAATTCAATATTATATTTAACAGTTCTAGAGTACCCTTTTGATTCTCTCTTATGGGTTCCAATTCTTTGTTGAGCTACTCTTTCTTTTCTTTGCCACATTGATGATAGTAATTTTGTAGTCCTCAGTCTGCTAGTGCCAATAATGTTAGCATCTCTAGGTCTACCTCAATTCATAGTTCATTTCTATCACTAACCATCTGGAGTTGGCAGGCCCCCTTAGTTAAAGATTCAGTCCTCTATAAGACTTCTCTCACTTTAAACATCAACCACAGGTTCAGGGTTCCCCCAAGCCACCTGTATTTCTGACCTATTGACTGTAAATTCTTGGGTTTCCATGACCCCCTTAGATTTGATAATTCAGAGAGTGACTCACGGAATTTGGAAAAGTTCTATATGTATTATTATAATTTTATCATAAATGATAAGATGAAGCTAAATGAAGAAACACATAGGGCAAGGTCTGGGAGAGTCCTAAGTGCAGAGCTTCCATGGCTACTTCCCATGGAATCAGGGTATATTATCCTTCTGGTACATCAATGTGTTCACCAACCAGGAAGCTCTGCTGAAGTTGAGAGTCCAGGGTTTTTATTGGGATTTTATTTTGTGGGTTGTAGAAAGTGAAATAAATAAAGGTTCCTCTTCAAATTCTCTTAGCCTATTAAGAATAGATACTAGTCTCTTTCTCTAGGTTAATCTACTCAAAGGTCTTTGTTACATCTGCTAGCTAAAAAATAAAGAAATCAGTATATTTTGTGTCCTTAGTTATTACATTTTAGCCTAGATATCTGCCCTGATATGCCTGGATAAGCCCAGGCAAGCCTTAGGTCATAGCTTGTTCCTCTTTCCTTATTTAGAAGTATTTTTGCCTCTCTCAGCATTCTGTAAACTAGTTCCTCTTTTCCTTTGTTTTCCTCTGCCCTTACCTCTTTAGGAAAGTTTTAAGTTGTTAGCCAATTGGGTATAGACTAGAATGTGAGGTCCAGTTCCAGCCAATGGAATCAGGACACAGCAATAGGGCCAGAAGCATTAGACATAAATATGACAGCTCTTCCTTTGTTCAGTGCACTCTCATGGCAAGACTGCTGGCATGCAGTGCCCTTTCTGCAGAAAGTAAAATAAAGCCTTGCTGAGAAACCTTTTGTCTGAATGCTGATTCTTCCCTGTGGCATTGGTAGATAAGCACTTATTCCCAACATGGGTATTATTGCTTTAACAACTGGCAATGTAACTTTAATGATTGGCTATGTAATCCAGGTCCCCTCTTGTCTTAGTTAATTTTCCATTGCTATAACAGAATACCTGAGACTGTGTTATTTATTTATTTATTTATTTTAAAAAGAGGTTTATTTTGGATTATGATTCTAGAGGCTCAGGTTGCCAAATCTGATCATCTTCTGGTGACGACCTCATGCTTCATCATAACATGAGGGTAAGCTGAATGAATACCAAAAGGGCAACCACAAGGGCAGCCTCGCTTTATAGCAAGTCACTCTTGTGGTTAATCCAGTCCCATGAAGGGGAGGACTCCCACATTCATAAGAATTAACCCATTCCCATGAGAGCAGCATTAATCCCTCTTAACAACCCAATCACCTCTTGAAGGCCTCATCTCCTGACACCACCACACTGGGTACCAAATTTTTAACATGTGAATTCTGGGGGACACACTCAAACCAGAGCATTCACAGCTGCCTGCCGGAATCCATGTCCTTCTCACAATGCAAAATACAATTATTCCATTCTAATACTCCCAAAGGTCTTGGCTTGTTCCAGCACCAACTCAAAAGTCCAAAGTCTTACCTGTGAGCAGCCTGTGAAATCAAAACAAGCTATCTACTTCCGAGATTCAATGAATGGATAGATATAAGACAGACATTTCCATTCCAAAAGAGAGAGAGGGAGAGAGAGGGGCAAGAAGAAAGGAGTATCAGGCCCCAAGTAAGTCCAAAGCCCTACAGGGAAAACAACGTTAAGTCTTGAGACTCCAGAATAATGTTCTTTGACTCCATGTCTCACACTTTAGCTCTCCCAGGCTGGTGTTGCTTGCTCATAGCTCTACTGTTTTGAAGTCTCCATGGTGTTTCCATTCCCATGGCTCTGCTAGGCATTGCTTAATGGGGGCTCTCTGCAGTGGCTCAATCCCTGAGACAAGTCTTTGCCTGGGCCCCCAGGCTGTTTACAACATCCTTTGAAATGTGGGTGGAGGAGGTCATGCCCCCATAGCTCTTGCATTCTGCGTGCCTGCAGAATTGACACCACATGGATGCCACAAAGGTCAACGTGTACTTTCTAGAGCAGTGGCTCCAGCTATACCTGGAGCCATGGCTGGGGTGGCAGAGGAGTGCTCTGCTTGAATGTGGGGTAACAAAGACCTCAGGGGGCTCTGGGAAGCAAGTCTGTGGAGGGTGCCCTGGGTCCATTTCCTCAAACCCTTCTGCTCTCCTATGCCTACGGGTGTATGATGGGAGGAGCAGCCTTACGATCTCTGAAATACCTTCAAGGTCTTTCTTCCTTTGTGTTGCATATCCCTTCTGTCTATACTATTCTCCTTACTAAAAGGTTGCTGGACAACATCCTTGGTTTCCTCTATGGAACACGCTTTTTCACTCTTTACATGGCCAGGCTGAGAATTTTCTAAGTCTTTCCACTTTGCTACCCTTTTGATTATAAATTTCATCTGTAAGTCATTTTCTCCTCTCTTACTACATAATGTAAGTGGTTAAAAGTAGCCATATAATATCCTGAATACTTTGCTGCTACTTAGATATTTCTCCCACTGTATATTCTAACTGATTGCTCTTAAGTTCTGTGATCCATAGAGCCCTAGGGCATGAACACAATGTAGCCAAGTTCCTTACAACTTTATAACAAGGATGGTCTTTACTCCAGTTTCCAATACCTTGTTCTTCAGTTCCATTTGAGGCCTTGTCAGAATGGCCTTTACTGTCCACATTTCTGTCAACATTATGGTCATGACCCTTTAGATAATCTCTGAGAAGCTCTAGATTATTCCTAGTCTTCTCTTCTGCACTGTCACCAGAATTACCCTAAATCCTCCATTCATGACAATATAGGCACTTTCTAGCATTCACTTCAAAATTGTTCTAGGCTCTATCCATTGCCTAGTTCTAAAGCTGTTTCAACATTTTTAGTTATTTGTAGAGCAGTAGCCTCACTTTTTGTATCAATTTTCTCTTAGTCCATTTTCTGTTACTATAACTAAATACCTGATACTGGGTAATGTATAAGAAAAAGAGGTTTGTTCTGGCTCACAATTCTGGAGGCTGAGAAGTCCAAGGTCAAGCAGCCACATCTGGTCGACTTCTGGTGAGGGCGAGAAGCCTTGCTTTATAATAACACACTCTTCTAACTAATTCAGTCTTGTGAGAACAAGGACTCACTCACTTTCTCGAGAATTCATCCAGTCCTGTGAGAGTGGCATGAATCCTCATTAGTGACCTAATCGCCTCTTAGAGGACAAAATCTCACACTGGTAACTTGGGGAGCACATTCAAATCATATATGGCACCTCTTTTTTTCCAGAAGTCAGGCTGGCTCTAAGCTCTAACCCTCTACTCACATGGTTGGTCTTTCTGGTGACCGGCCCTGTCCTGAGCTATCTCATCTCTTAGTGTAAACTGAGGTATGATATAAGGGACTCATAAATAACAAAGTCACTCCTATTACTCCAGGGATTTTCTACCTTTCAGAAACCAGGGACAAATACCAGTCAAATTCTTTATTATACCACCGGGTCTCCACTGCCCAAAAGCTTAGGGTATTTACCAAGGTCTCTATACTTTGACTGGGCCAGAATTTCACCTACTCAGTACTATACAACCTGTAAAACCTCTGTTGAGCTCTTAGCTTCCCAGAGATTTCCAGGCCCCTGAAATCTTGCCACTGTTCGTGCAGCTTAGGATTTAGCCTAGAAGCAAAGAGAAACCCTATTCAGGCTTTTGGGGCTCCTTTTCTGTAACTTGCTCTTCTCCTGAGCTCTGGTTCCCCAATTCCAGCCTCAAAAATCTAAGACTTTGACATCTTTTTCTTCTGCTTAGTAAGACTGCTGCTCTCTGCTTGAGCTCCATTTCTTTCTGACAAGGTATGGGCCATGAACCCATTAAAAACTACCCTCAGGAAGAAAACTGGGGTGAGTGTGGCGCTCATCTCCTGTGTTTTCTTTCTTTCAAGAATAGCAGCACACAATGCCTGTAAAATTGTTTTACAGTTCTTGTCCAGTTGTATAGTGATTTTTAAGTCAAACGACAGCTATTTTATTGTAGCCAGAGCTGTAAGTTGTCAATGTTTCCTCAATATAGAACTTCATACTATCAAATATCTTTGAATAAAATTTTAAAATGGAGACATTTCTGACAAAGAAAAAAAGAGATTTTTAACACATCTTCATTTGAGACAATTTTAATGGATTTTTCAAACAGGAAGAATGGAAAGTCTAAGATATAATAAGCAATAATAAGTAAAGAAAGTGGCAATATTTGGGTTAATATTTGGGAATTAATTTAATTTTAATTAAAAGTAGGAGTATTATATTAATCTAAGTCTTAATTGCATGAAATAATAGTTATGTGTCATAACTTTAAAAGTATGGCAGAAAACAAGTGAAAATATATAGCAGATCAGTCAAAAAAAAGAACAGCTTTGAAGTGTTGTACTGAAATCCTTATATGGTTGAGAAAAAGAAAAAAAGATACCTATAAATTTAATTTTGATAACTATAGAGGGTTAAAGTGTTTAAGGAAACCACTAACAAAGCATAACTTTCCAATTTAGTAGTAGATAATAAATGAAGTGAGAAAAATATTCAGAAAATCCAAGATGAATTCAAGGGAGAAAATGAAAAATAGAAATGGCAGAAAAAATAAAAGATACAAAATATTATCTTTAAATTCAAGTATATTAGTAATACAATAAACGTAAATGAACTAAATATTCTATTTGAAAGATAATAGTTACCAGAATAGAAAAAAAAAAAAAGCCCAGCTATTTGACAAACAAACAAACATGTCTCAAATACAAGGATGAAGGCTGAAAATAAAAGATGAAAAACAATATGGAAGAGCCTGGTATAGGTATAATAAAGTGAAACCCAATATAATAAAGGCAGAAAGCATAACTAGAGAGTAAGAGGACCACTAAATAATAATAGATTAAATTCACCAGGAAGTTAATGACTATTCCAAGTATGTATTTACCAAGTAAGATAAGATTAACATGCAAAGTAAAAATTGACAGACTTATAAGGAGAGGTAGACAAGTTCATGATCACAATGGAAGCTATTACATAATGTTAAATAATTCCATTAGAGGAGAGGAGGCTGGGAATGGTGGCTCATGCCTGTAATCCCAGCACTCTGGGAGGCTGACGGGGGATAATTGCTTGAGGCCATGGGTTGGAGACAAGCCTGAGCAACACAGTGGGACCCTGTCTCTACAAAAAGATTAAAAAATTAACCAGACATGATAGCACACACCTGTAGTCCCAGCTACTCAAGAGGCTGAGGTGGGAGAATCACTCGAGCCCAGGAGTTTGATGCTGCAGTGGCACCACTGCACTCTAGCCTGGTGGCAGAGCAAGACTCTGTTTCTTAAAGAAAGAAAAGAAAAAAGAAAAAAAAAAGACAAGAAAGGACCAAAGTTGAGTTAAACATCTTCACCTCCCAATGTTAGGAAATGAGTAGCAGAGTAAACTCAAATAAAGTTAAGGAAGGAAGCAATAAAAAGCAATAATAAAAATGAATGGATACAATTAAAAAAAAAAAAGTACAGCAGAAAGGATCAACAAAGCCAAATGCTGATTTTTGAAAGAACCAATAAAACTAGCAAAACTCTGTGAAGAGTAATAAAGCAAAGAGGAGAGAGAGAAGGAGGGAATAAATACACATCTCAGAAATGAAAAGAGGATATAATAATTAAAGCTGCAGAAATCAAAACAATAATATAATCTTATTTTGCCAATATATTTGAAAGCTCTGCTGATCAAATTCCCTGGAAAAAATATTTGCCCAAACTCACTTCAGTAGAAATAAAAAACCTAATCAGTCTCAGAATCATTCGAGAAACATAATCAGATTTCTAACTCGGAATCTTCCCATGAAGAAGGTATCAGATTCAGATATTTTACCAGTGGCTACTAACACATTTTCAAAGAACAACAATTTTTATCTCATATGAACTACTCCAGAATGCAGAAAAAGTAGGTATACTGATGAGACTAACATAGACTTGATACCAAAACCTGGCAAGAGTGGTTTAAAAAAAAATGCCAGTTTGAACATAAATGCAAAAGTTTTAAGCAAAAATTATCAAACTAAATTTAGCAGTCTAATAATAAAAGATAATAAACCATAATAATTTGGATTTATCTCAAATGATATTTGTTTGCCACTGGGTGTCTCTTGATGTATTTTACCATATAACAAGTTTTAAGTAGAAAAGTCATATGAGCATCTCAATAGATGTAGGAAAAAGTATTTGAAAAATCTAATATCCATTCATTTATTTTAGAAAAAAAAATTAAACAAGGAGAACCAAATAGAAAGGAACTTCTTTAACTTCAAACACAGTTTTCTAAACCCAGCAGCAAATAATAAATATATTTAGTATATAAAGCGAGCAAGGTTTTTCACTGTTAGGAAAGAGGTTTACAAATATGGAAAGTGGGAAGTCTAGAATTATATATTTGTTTTCAGTGGGAGTTGGAAGTGTCAAGTATCACTTAAAGTTGAGAGAGAGAGAGAGAGAAAGTGTGTGTGTATGTGTGTGTAATATTCTCTAGCTCTGTGTGCTGAGAAGGCACAAAAGCAGTGATACTTCATTACCAATGTACACCCCTAGTAGCAGATTCTCCGCTGAAGGGAACTAAGCCTCCTTGGAGAAGTGGGGAAATGGAGCAGAAAAAGTATACAATGAATCTGAAACATCGTTTTGTGTCTGAAAAATATAGCAGTGCTCAAAGCATCATGGGGACTTGTCAAAACGACACAATAGCCAACTTAAATAGCCACACTGGCCACATCTGGACAATTTGAGCTTTAAAAAGAAAAAAATCTATGTTAATGGATTTGTGGCATATTGTATGTTTCAAAGATAGGCACAACAGTCTCTTCCATTTTACATATTATTCTTACAATGTGTCTTTGACCCTCCTCCCATTGAGAGGCAGGGTCTATGTCCCCTCCCCTTGAACCTGGGGACTTTTGTAGAAGTGATGCTATAGGACTTTGAGGCCAAATCATAAAAGGCAGTGTAGCTTCCACCATGCCGGCTGGAACACTCATGCTGGAGTCTGAGCCACCATGTCAAATGTCTAACTGTCCTGAGGTCCCTGCGCAAACTAGTCCATGTGGAAGAACCATGTGGAGAGAGCCTGAGACTGCCTGAAAAGAGAATAATGCCACATCAGCCTCCAACAGCTTCAGCCGCCATCTGACAACAACTACGTGAAAGCATCCTGAGTCAAATCCACCTGGCTGAACCCTCCCCAGATATCTGACCTACAGAAATATCAAGAAATACCCTTGATCTTATATACCCAAAAGATTGTAAATCATTCTACTATAAAGACACATGCACACGTATGTTCATTGTGGCACTGTTTATAATAGCAAAGACTTGGAACCAACCAAAATGCCCATCAATGATAGACTGGATAAAGAAAATGTGACACATATATATACTGTGGAATACTATGCAACCATAAAAAAGGATGAGTTTATGTCCTTTGCAGGGACATGGGTGATGCTGGAAACCATCATTCTCAGCAAACTGACATGAGAACAGAAAACCAAACACTGCATGTTCTCACTGATAAGTGGGTGTTGAATACAGGGAGGGGAACATCACACACTGGGGTATGTTGAGGGATAGGAGGACTAGGGGAGGATAGCAGGGGCAGGGGGATTTCGGGAGGGATAATATTAGGAAAAATACCTAATGTAGATATCAGGAGGATGGAGGCAGCAAACCACCGTGGCATGTGTATACCTATGTAACAATCCCACACAATCTGCACATGTACCCCAGAACTTAAAATATAATAAAAAAATTAAAAAATAAAATTTTTATGAAATTTCAACAGACCTAAAATAACCAAATCTTGAAAAAAAATGTTAAAAAAAAAAAAAGAAATAAGAAATAATGCAATGCTTGTTGTTGTTTTAAGTCACTACATTTTGTGGCGATTCTTTGCATAGCAATAGATAATCATCATAGATTGGGGACAAAAATACGAGATGGTACCATGGCAAAACCTCAAAACAGCTGACTTTGGTTTTGGACTTTGGTTTTGGTGGCAGGAGGCCTTGGGACTGCTGGTGAAAGCTTGCAGGGGCTGTGTGAGAGGGCTGGCAGGGCCCTGAGGAGGCTCTCAGTGAGTGCTTAAAGCCAAGGGAGGAAAATGTTCCAAGCAGTCGGATGAAAGAACACTGAATATGGGGTAGTGGGTGGTTGAGTGATATTGTCACCTCTGGTAATGCAAAAAGATAGGAAATATGCCAAATAAACTTGATGATTCCACTAAAGAGGTTAGCAGACAGAATTCTGAAAGTACTACCAGACTGCAGGCTTTGTTTGTGTTTTTGTTTTTGGTTTTTGCCTGTTACAACATGAGAGGAGAGGTGAGCTGCAGAACAAACTGTGACGTAAAAGGAGCCAAGACTCGTCAGGCTTGAAAGTCAGACTTGTTCTCGTTCCCAGCCTCTCAAGGTGGGGAAAAGTTGCCAAATTAAGAAAAGATTTCAGGGCAAAAAGAAAATCCATGAGGGGTACCTATAAGGTTCTTTGTTAAAACCTCAGAAATATTCAAGGTATCATTGACCCTTCTATCCAGGAAAAAAATGGTGGGGACTTCTGAAGGTGTGCCTTGCTGCTGAACAATAGGGCTTCTAGCATCTTAAGAGCATTGTCCTAGAGGGAGCCCAAGAAACAGCAGGGTTTATCTCGAAAAGATTTGTGAGTTAGGCTTTTCTCTGAAAGAGTTTGTATTAGGGTTCTCTGCAGAAACAACCAACAGAGAGAGAGAGAAAGAGTGTGTGTGTGTGTGCGTGTGTAAAGGTTTGTTTATTTTAAGAAATTGTCTCTTGCAATTGTGGAAGCTTGGCCAGTCTGGAATCTGATGGGGTAAGCTGGCAGGCTGGAGGCCCAGGGAAGGGTTGCAGATTGAATCTAAAGGCCATGTCTGCTAGCAGAATTCCTTCTTGCTAGGAGAGGTCAATTTTTGTTCTATTAAGGCCTTCAACTGTTTGGATGAGACCCACGCACACTATGGAAGATAATCTGATTTACTCAAAGTGTCACTTCTAAAATGTTCACCTCATCAAAGAAAAAAAAAAAACCCTTGACAGAAACATCCAGTAAAGTGTTTGATGAAATATTTGGGCTCTGTGACTCAGCCAAGTTGACACATAATCATCACAGAGTATGCTGTAAACTGATACACTAAAAATGTACAAGTTTTTTTCAGATATTATATAAGCTTGAACTGTAAGTGACAAGAGACAGTGCAAAATGAAGAGGCCCCTGAATGTCCTAACTTCTACAAGCAGGAAGCAGGCTGAGAAAATTACTTAACTTGGGTTACTTTGTATGGAAAAGAAGAAAGACTCAAAAGGGTGGAGGCAAGAGCCCTGGAGAATTATTCCTGGAGTCGACCTGAGTCACAATCAAGGGACTAGAAACAAGTCCTGGCTAAATTTCAGAACTGCTATGGATAAGCACCTGATGTGTGCCTCACATTTTCACCCTTTTAAAATGAAAGTATCTGTAGAAGTTTTCCTATTCTGTCCCACTGTTATGCAAGGGCTTATGGAGTGAGTGTTCACAGGTCTTCAGATTCAGAGAAAGACCTCTGTGTGAGGAGCTGAGTCCAGGGAACCTCGCCGGAGGAGTCTTGTCTGAACCTGGACCTGATTTAGATAACAGATAACCTGATTGCGATCCTGGATTTGGTGCTGCTGCACTAATAGATTTGGGGATATTAGAGAGAGGGTTATTGCATATGGGAGGGATGTGAATTGTGGCCAGAGGGTGGATCATATAGCAGATTGTACTTCCCAAAGATGGCAGCAACAATATCTCTCATCACATGTTATCCTTCTTATAACGTGAATTTGACCTTCCTTCCACATAGAGATGGGATCTATTTCCTTCCTCCTGAATCTGGGCAGGTTGTAACTGGCAGATGTGATGATTCTATGTGACTTCTAAAGCTTTGTCATACTGGTGGCAAATCATCACCTTGCTGACTGGATGACTCACAGTGGAGCCCTGAACTACCATATAAACACTGAGCCCTGTGGTTACCATCCTGTGGAGCCCAAGTGAACCGACATGTAGAGACCACATGGAGATGCTCTGAGGCTACACTAGGAGAAAGAGAGATGCTCAACAAGCCCCCAGCTGGCCAGCACCCCACACTCCGAGCTCTGACCATTGTCTGGCTCTAACTACATGAGGGACCCTGAGCCAGAATCACTTAGCTGAGTTTATCCCAAATTCCCAACCCATAGAAACCATGAAAGATGATAAAGTACATGTTGTGTCAACCCCCCAGGCTTTTGAATGATTACACAACAAAACATAACTGGAAAAGCATTACAATACACTGAATAAAACAGGAATTCATGAGTCCCTACATACATAAATGAATAACAAAGTAGATGACATAAAGAAAAGCTCTTCCTGGTGGAGTGCCAGATAAGAAATACAGAAGGAACAATGGAGTTAAAAGAAGAAGTTGCAGTGGATACAGAAAACCAACAGTCAAAATTTGATGAGGAACAGAATATTTACATATTCTGCAAGTATTTCGCCACACATTACTTAATCACAAAGGGACAACGAGTAAGTCTACTTTAGGGATACTTGGTGGATATAACTTTAACCAAGCAATTAAAGCTAGCATCACCAATATTAGGATAAGCCAGCATCATATAAGTCTTGATGTGGTATACTAAGAAGGACAAAGTGTCAGTTCTTTGGTATTCCTGTGAAAAATTTATAACATGAATCTTAGGAGGAAACATCAAACAAATCCAAGTTGAGGAACATTCTATAAAACAACTTGCCTGTACCTTTCAAAAATATTAAGGTCAAGAGACAGAGGGAAAGGCTGAGGAACTGTTCTAGATAAAATGATACTAAGGAGGCATAACAACTAAATGCAATCTGTGATCCTGGGTTGGATCCTGGGCTAGGAAGAAAAATTAGATATAAAGACATTACCGGGATAACTGACAAAAATTGAATATGGACTGTAGTTTGGGTAATAGCATTATAGCAATGCCGATTTCTACAATTATACTGTAGGAGACTGTGTTGACCTCAGGAAATATGTGCTTTAGGATTAAAGGCACATGGGGCTTTAACCTGTTCTCAAATGACCTTCCCAAAAAAACATGTGTACTGTGTATATGTATGTATACATATATACATGTATGCCTATATATTTATATATGTATGTGTGTGTATCTATATAGATATCTCTATATAGTAATTCATTCATTTTCACTCTGGTATAGTATTCTAGATCTAACTCTTTATATTCTATATATTATTATAGAATAATTGCTATATTCTTTATCACTGTAGACTATATCACAAAATATCTATCTATATCTATATAGATATAGATACACAGTATCTATCTATATATTTAAAAAGAGAGAGAAATGATAAGCAAATGGGACAAAATGCTGAATCTGAGATAAAGTATAGGAGTTTCTTATACTATTCTTGCTATTCTTCTGTGAGTTTGAAATGATATCAGAATAAACGTGAGCAAGATGAGAGTGCCTGCTGTCTCGCTTCTGTTTAATGTTGCACTGGAAGTCCTAGCTAGTGCGGGAAGGCAAGAGAAAGAAATAAACAATATGCAAATTAGAAAAAGAGAGAAGCAAAACTGTGATTATTCACAAATGATATGGTTATGTAGAAAAGCCAAATGCTCTGTGAATACATTATTAGGATAACTAATGCCTTTTAATAAGGTTGTTAAATGCAAAATCAACATGTAAAATTTAATTGCTTATCTGTATAACAGTAACAAAGGGAAAATGTAATTTAAAACTGATACCATAACCACTGGCATCAAAAATATAAAGTTTCCAAGAATGAATATAACTAAAATGTGTAAGGTCCTCATGGAGGAAAAATTATGAAACTTTGTTGAAGGTTAATAAGAAGGTCAATATTGTAAAGGAGTTTATTCTCCCCCAGAATGTACAGTATATTAACTTGCTATTAAAAGTATGTGAATGACTACATATAATTTGACAAGTGGGTTCTATAATTTATGTGGAAACCCAAGGGCCAGAAATAACGATGGCCATCCTAAAGAAATAGCACAAGACACTGCTGGTGAGAACAGAAGCTTGTGCAGCAATTTTGGAAAACGGTTTGACTTTATTTAATACAGCTGATAATGCCATACTCTAGGACCCAGACACTCCACTCCCAGGAACAACCTCCCGTATAATCTTTTCCATATTTGTACTGGGAGACATGAACAAGAAAGTTCTAGCAGCTTTGTTCATAATAATTTAAACTTATAAACAATTTAAAGAGCTAGCAACAGAGGAATGTATAAATTCTAAATTGTGATATAGTCTATAGTGATAAAGAATATAGCAATTATTCTATAATAATATGTAGACTATAAAGAGATAGATCTAGAATACTATAACAGAGTGAAAATGAATGAATAACATGTAATAACATTGATAAACCTCAGGCACATAATATTGGGCAAAAAGAAGCAAGTGACAAAAACAAGGAAAAACTGAGTAATATGCATGGATAATCATTGTATTGTTGTTTTATATGCCACATATACTTTATAACGATTTTGTTTCTATTCAGAAGTTAATTTTAAATAATTTTAAATAAATTTTAAATATTTGTTATGGCATTGATTATAATAAAATACCTTTAAATGTCCCCCAAAAGTAATTAACTGAAATAATGACAGTAAACCATGCCATAGCACTAAACAAATATTTAAAATGATGTTGTACCTGTGCAAGTATTTTGTTGAGATAGAAAGTTGTTCACAATATGCTGCTAAGGGAGGAGAAAAGCCAGTTACAAAAATAGTATGTACTGTAGGTTTCTCATCTGAATAAATAGATGAGATAAATATGGAAGAATATAGGCTAAAAATTGAGGTTTATTTCTGACTAGTCAGTTGAATAATTTTTCTTTCCTTCATGATTATCTGTATTTTCTAATATTTCCCCACAATATACAGATACTACTTTTATAATGGGGTAAAATCTGATGCTAACCAGAGACCAGTGCATACCTGGCCATCATGTACTCGTTTCATACATTAATTCACTTGCTTATCCACCGTTCAGTGTGTACTTGCAGAGGGTCTATTGTGTGTGAGAGGCCCTCTGCTTGGTGATAGCAAAAGAAAGATGAGCAAGGCATTGTCCCTGCCCTGAAGGAGTTCAGTCTCTGTATCAATAATAACCTATTGCCATATGCACTATTGTGACACAAAATGACACTCATTGATATGAGAATGTTCACTGTCTCTTCACTTCCTTCAGTCCACCAAAGAAAGTCCCATAATTTCTAACCCAATTCCTATCCCCCTTGTCCTAATCTGCTTGGACTGCTATAACAAAATGCAATAGACTGGGTGGTTTAAGCAACAGACATTTGTTACAGTTTTAGAGGCTGCAGAGTCCACGATCAGGATGCTGACCAGCTTGATTCCTGGTGAGGGCGCTCTAGCTGGCTTGTAGATAGCTGTCTTCTTGCTCTGTCTTCACGTGCTAGAGAGAGGGAGAGAGCTGTCTGTGCCTCTTCTTATGAGGCCAACCATCTTATCAGATAACCCCTCTCCTTATGACCACATTTAACCTTAATTACCTTCTTGAAAGTCGTAACTCCAAATACAGTCACACTGGGGATTAGAATTTCAACATATGAATGGCAGGGGCGTGCAATTCAGTTCATAGCACCCCTCTTTCTTTCTCTCCTCATTAAGAGGCAGGTTGGCCCACATATTAAAAGGATGCAGAGGAGGTTGCATGGAAAAAAGGGAGGGAGTTGCAGGGAAGCTGGGAGTGAAGAGATTAAGACAACTGTGGGAGAGATGCTGGGGACAGCTGGGCATGTGATGCTGGAGACAGCCGAGCATGTGAGGGAAATGGGGGAGAAAAGAAGGGATATTACCAAATCTCTCCATGAATTAGGTATTTGTATCCTAGTAACCATTTTTGAAAAAAGCAAGTAAAGAATTTGTGTTGTTAAAATTATTTTTGACCTTGGGGCTGTGTTCCTTCAACCACATTATTCTTCTGAGGCTGGACCTTATGAGTTCTGAATTTAATAGTTCCACAATAATAGTTGTCATGGGCACACGGAGGGCAGAGCTATCTGAAACTCCATCACTAGGCATAAAAATAACAGGAATAGAGTGAAGAATTGTATCAGAATATAAGGAACTCATTACTGTAGTTAAATGTATTAGAGAAGATCTACTTGTTATCCTGGGGCTCAGTTCACCCCATGTGCCTGGATTTGTCCCAGAGTTAGAACCAAATTGTAGAAGGCAGAGAAGGCCTTGACCCTCTGGGAAATAGCAGAGGGAATTTCCTACCGACCTTTTCTTAAACTCAAGTGACAGAAAAATAATTTGCATCTGATAGTTTAGGATGATTTGTTAGCTGTAACACGGAGCCTCCGCTATTTCATAGGAGACTCAATTTACTCGTTTTTGTTGCTTTTTAAAATACAACCAGTTTATTTTCCAAGTGATGGGTTCTTTGACTTCCCTGCCTCCAGAACTATAAGCCAATAACTTTCTGTTTATTATAAATTAGTCTCAGATAATCCCGTTATAGCAGCACAAAACAGGTGAAGACAAGTAGGCACTGCAGGAGAGTGTTAGGCCCAATGTACAGTATTAGGCCTGAGGTTTCAGGAGGAGATGTGGATGAGGAGCAGGAGCGAGGACTCAGGGGAGCCAGAGCCGTGGGAGCACCTGGAGGGAGAAGTCAGGGCAGGAAAGGGCAATGGGGCAGGATGAGGACTCCTCAGGGACACTTAGATCTACCACCCACTCTTCCTTATTGAGGCTCTAAATTCATCTGCTCTGGGGTGGGCACTCAGGGTGACTCATTTCTGATGTGGGATGAGGCTGATGATGAAGCGAATGTTTGTTCTGCTCCTCACTAGGCTGCTGGATGTCTGTCCTGCCCAAAGCAGGGCAGAGATAACTGTGAACATGGAAGGCCTGGCTTAGTTTCCTGTTGCTGCTATAACAAATTACCACAGACTGGGTGGCTTAAGTATAAACTTACTGGCCAGGCATGGTGGCTCACACCTGTAATCCCAGCACTTTGGGAGGCTGAGGTGGGTGGATTGCTTGAGGCCGGGAGTTCAAGACCAACCTAGCCAACATGGCAGAACCCTGTCTCTACTAAAAATACAAAAAATAGCTGGGCACAGTGGTACGTGCCTATAGTCCTAGCTACTCAGGAGGCTGAGATGGGAGAATCACCTGAGCCCAGGGAGTCTGAGGCAATAGTGAGCAGAGATCGCGTCACTTCACTCCAGCCCAGACAGCAGAGGGAGACCCTGTCACAAACAAACAAAACCCAACAAATACCCATAAGCTTGTTATCTCACTTCTGGAAGTCAGAAATTTACGATCAGTTTCACTAGGCTAGAATCAAGGTGTAAAAGCTACATCATGACCATGGGGGTTATTTCTGGTAGCTCTAATTCCATGATAAAGCCCACCAGGCCCCTCTGTTTCTTGCATAAACTCCTAGAATCCGCAGAGTGCTCTTTGTTGCTGAGCAGGAGTCCCTGGAACTGTGACCTAGGAGTTTCACAGCTGAGACAGGGTCTCTGAGGTTCATTTCTGGTTGGCTGCTTAGCGCTTGATCACCTGCCCTGGATGTCTTGTCCTCTGAATTGTTTTTCTTTATACACTCCAGGGTCCTTGACCAAAGGCTTGGTTCTCTAGGACTCAGACTGGCCAGCCCATCCGTGACCAGCCTTTTTGAGCCAGGATGGCCACAGGTGACATTGCCTCTGCTGATGTTATTAATGAAGGCTCTGACCTTGGTTATCAGGGAAAATCCAGCTTATGTTTACTATGCAATGTACATTTTTGTCCTGTTGTGTTCAGAGAATCGGAAGTCCTTATGCAGTAGATAGGGCCTGGTTGTGAAGCCCAGAGTCCTGTTTATAAGTGGCTCATGGGAGGGGCCTCCGTTCTCTCTCGCAGGGTTTTCCTTGGGAGCTTTTAAGTAACCAGTGCCCTGGGTTAGCCGGAATACCTCCCTCCCTGGCCTTGTTCTACAATAGAAGCTTTGCCATGTGCCTGCACAACCAAAAGGGAGGGTGTTTCTATTCCTAGTCAGACCTGGAGATGATACTGAACATAACCCTCTAAGCTAGGAATGTAGGAAATACACAGCATGGAGGGAGTAATGTGGGGCAGTTTGTGGTGACTGTAGATTCCTGGGAGTTATTTACAGTGTTTGGCCTGTGTGACTGTAAACAAGCACAGAGACAGTTCTTTCCACATGCTCGAAGGGAAAATCTATTTCCTTGCACTTTCTAGTTTCTGGAGGCTGCCTGCCTTCCTGGCTTGTGGCCCCACATCACTCTGATGTCCATCTGTCTATTTCTGTCATCACATCTGCTTCTTGGACTGTGACCCTCCTGCCTCCCTCTTATAAGGACCTGTGATTATTTTGAGCCCTCCTGGATCTCACAGGATAATTTTTCCATCCAAGATCCTGACCTTAGTCACCTTTGCAAAGTCCCTTTTGCAGTGTAAGAGAACCTATGTATCAGTGCCAGGCCTAGGATGTGGACGTCTATGGCACCATTATCCCATCTGTCGCGAGCCATGCCCTGTCCAGGTCGACCTGGAATGCACCTGGTTCTCCTTCACACAGTAAAGGCATGCAGAGTATTGAAGGGTTGCGTCCCGCGGGGATGGAGGCCAGGCATGAGCTCACTGGAATACTTTCAGTATCGTTCCTTTGAGTATATGGCTGTGAGCGAGGAGTCTGATGATTTCCGCTCCTATCACTAAACCTGTGGTGCTGTAAACTAAAGCTTGACTGGCAATTGGAGAAGAATCATCTTTCCCTTTCTATTTTCTCATTTCACACTGATTTATTGCAAGTTGTAGCTCACAGTCTTAGCAAATGAAACAATTTGTTTCTCACTCCATTGCTGTTCATTCCCCAGAATTGAGAGGCCTGCTTAGAAAAATGTTCTTTTAGGGAATAAATGCAGCATGGAGGGGCTTGGCTGCTGCCCGTGTGGAGGGATCCACACTCCACACTCAGCTCTGGCCCTCAGTCTTTCCAGGGGATCTTCCATGGCAGAGGCAGGACGCTCAAGGCCTCATGAGTCACAGGTGGAATAATCCCGAAACTCATGATGTGGGTCCCTCCCTGTCAAGGTGACCACAGAGGTTAGGGCCAAAGTCAGGGCCCCAGACACCTTGCCCCCTCCCCTTTCATGCCTCACTCATATCACTGGGGGATGGGGCCAGCACATTCTCCCAAAGAGGTGCCTGTAACAATTGCTTTAAAGGAATGTGTTGACAAGAAGGTTGCTAAGATTTCAATGGAAAGATGTTGAAAGAAACAGTGAGAAGGGAGCATCCCATCAGTGGTCTGCCAGCAAGACACAAGGAGGGGTCAGTCCATGTGTCTGAGCCCATCCTTTTCTGCACTCGCTCTCCTGGCAAAGAAGAATATCAGCCCCATCCAGGGCCCAGCCTCATCTCCAGTCCTATCTCCTAGTTATAAGAGTCTGGCCCTTTCCCAGTCTGGGCACGGCCCACTGTGGTCCAGGCTTGTGCAGCATTGGGCACTGGGGCAAGATCCCAGATCAGAGTCTGTGGATGTGGGAGGAAAGACCATGGAGAACCCACTCAGGGCCTGCGTGAGTCTGAGTCTCTGTCCCAGCTCAGCCTGCCAGGTCTCTGCATTGGAGTGGGGGGCCCGGGTGTAGCCCTTAGTTAGGGGTTTCTTGGCCTTCCTCTGCCAACATGTCTTGTTTATCTTGGGGCTTCATGGGGAGGGGTCACTGCAATCAGGGCAGGGTCCCTGGCCATAGGTCCACCTAAAAGCAGCACAGCCACACAGCAATTTCTAGCTGCAGGAGTTGAGGTTCTCTTTCTAGCTAAACTCATGTGGTCTCTAGGACACATGAAAGATATTATGCATGTGTCTTGTCTTCTACCGCACCACAGTCTCCTTGAAGGAAGGAGCTAGATTTGCTTCATTTAAGCTTATTTACTTTTCTTTGTCTTCAAGGCGTCTAGGCTAGTGCTGAGTACACAATGCATGTCACATGACTGAGGATTACACATGGCCCCCGAGAACTGCTACATGGTGAATGTCCTTGAGCAGCCAGCGAAGGTGCTGAGGTGGGCACCTGGAGTCCGGCAGGGTGTTTTTAACCTGCTGTAACCTTGAATTCCTGTGTGAGTGGGAGGCATTTCTGCGGTTCCTAACGGCGCTGTACGGGGCTGCAGCACTCTCGGCTCAGGCTGCAGCTTCGGAAGATGCTGATTTGCCCGTTTTTCCTGAACTGTTTTTTCTTCTCTGTGAGATCAGTGATTCCCACCCTTGGTGTTACAGCACCCCAGGGTGTCTCCAGCTGTCTCAAGGGCTTGCACAGAAGTCTCAAAACCATTTGCTTCAAACAAAAAACAAATATGCAGAATACAGCAGTTTTAGCTGAGTGTGGAGACGGGGAAGAAAAGAAAGTACAACAAAATCCAAACAAGCAAATTGGGTGTCACACTCCAAAGCTGGACTTGCTGCCTTACAAAAGAGAAGTGGTTACACAAAGCCAGTGTCTTCACGTGCTGGTCTGAAACGGTGTTCCGAGGACTGCTGCACAAATTCAATCATACGGGATGTTTCTTTTTTTTCTTTATAAAAAACATTTTATTGCTTTCTTTTCCTTTTCCATAGAAAAAAAATGTTACATAGATGAATAGCAATATACAAAAAACCATTCAACAGAGTTCTGAACCAGCAACTCTGAAGGGCGAGTCTTCAGCGAAGCAGAACTTCGCCATTTGCTGAGCCTCTGTTTGTTTAGGAGAGGCTTTAGAACAAGAAATGCCCTGTCTGGGTTGGGGATTTTTCAGCTCCTTGATCAGGTGCGCTAGGGAGGCAGTGGTGCCTAATTTTCCTTATCTATAAAATGGAGATGATGATAATCATACCTCATGAAGTTAGGAAAATTCAATAAATTAAAATGTATAAAAGCCTTAAAACAGAGATTGGTGCGTAGTAAGCATTATATCAGTGTGTGCTCAAGAAAGCATTGGGAGCCTGCCTTGTACCGGGACTGGTGCTAGCTCAGTAGGTTCCCGGGCCTACTGTTTGTATCTGGGGTGGTTTTTGTCTCAGGGGACAGAGAAGGAGACACTGAATAAAATACCTTGTGATGAATGCTAGTTCTGCACAGAGTCACATGAGGATTCTTAATTAAAACATGGATTCTGGTGCTGGCATTTGCTCTTAATATTTTGGGCAAGTCATTTATCTTTTCTGAGTCTTTGGGTATTCATGGGGAATGCTAGGTTACAGTAACAAATAGGCTTGATGATTTCAGTGGCTTCGCACAATAGACGTTTACTTCTTGTTCCGGGAACAATTCTGAGCAGGTGTTCAGACTGTCAAGGCAGCTGTCTTCCATGTGGTCATCCATGGATCCAGGTTGACAGTGGCTTCCAAGATTGCCCTGGGCATCATCATCCCAGGTAGCCTGGGAAAGAGCATGGAGGCTCCCCCTTGCCTGGGGGACGTTCTCGTGGGCCAGACAGTTGGTGCCACTCACTGCCGTGCACACTCTCATGCAGGAGACTTAATCACATGTCCACATCTAACGGCGAGAGAGACTGGAGATATCGAAGAACTCTGTGTCCAAACAAGGAGAGCAGGTTTTGCTAGACATCTCGATTTGTTTTTTCTCTAAGATACGAGGTGATATCCCTGCCATGCTGACTTACACGAGTTGTTGGGGGAACCATGTGCTATAATGAATGTCAAGTCACCTGGGTAGAAGGAGCTGTGTGGACAAGGCAGTTGTTGGCTGGGACCAGTGGCCTTGGCCTGCTGAAGAGTAGGGCGGGGGTTCTGCCGGCATCTCAGCAGCACCACTACATCGTGTCCTGACCAGGGATGTAGTGGTGTTTTTTTCAAACTGTGTTCACAGAGGAGTGTACCAGGCCCTGCCCTGGATGCTAGGGATGCAGATGTCCCATGACAAGCTCAGGGAGGAAGAATCATAGTTTAGTGTGACGTGTAGTATGAGAGCTTGTATGTGGTATCGAATCCAGATGAGGTGGTCAGGACATCTTTCCCAAGGACAGGGCATCTAACCAGAGAACAGAGGGAGATGGGCCATCAGGGGCAGGGTAGGGCAGGGGCATGGTGAAGGGAGGGTGTTTAAAGCAGAGGAAATTCCATGAGCAGTGGTCTTGAGAGCAAGAGAGCACGGCTTGAGTTAGGAATGAAAACTCATTATGGTCAGATGTTGGATGGAGGAGAAGAAGCCAAGAGACCAGAAGGTTGGCAGAGCTTTGTAGGTCGTGGTGAGGCCTAATGGGCAGCTCACCTTTCTGTGGGAAATGCCCCCTTTGTTAAAGGTGACTTACTTCCTAGAGCCACATAGTGTGTATTTGAAATTGTTATTGAAACAGCAAGAGGGGGCATGGCATTTTACCTGCAACCACATTCCACCTGTTCCACAGTGTACACCTGAACCAAATCCCTGAGGTGATGACACTTACCAGGTTATGTTGTGGGGCTTGGACTGACCCTGATGACCAGGGTTCACCATTCTTTCCAACGTAGGCATCTGACTTGGGGGAGCTAAGTTAATGAGATTTGTGTCTTAACAACTTGCAGGTGAGTGCTCAGTGTTCCTTGGGGATGGGAGGCCAAGCAAGGCCAAGGCTGCCGTGTGGGGTGGCTGACCCCTGGATATCAGGGGAGTCACATGGACTCTCTTGTCTGGGCCCAGAATTTACACTGATGACTGGGCCAGGCACCCTGCTGGTTATCACTCTGTACTCTGGTTATCAGTCCATATTTCAGTCTGTGTGTGATGTGTCTTTTGCACCTTCATGTTTCAAAATAAGGAAAAGTGCAATGGGGGGAAATTTTGAGAATGTGAATGACTCTTGCTTCTCTGAGTTCCCTCTGCTGTTCAGTTTACAGTTCTTTTAGGATTAGTTCAGGCCTGCATTTTCAGGGGTGATGCTTGGTTGTTTAACAGCATCTTGTGTCTGGAATGCTTATAACATCGGTCAGTTATGCATTCATGTGTGTGTGTGTGTGTGCGCGTGCGCGTGCGCGCACATCTCAGAGAAGAAAGGGAGAGATCACAACTGAGAGGATGAGACAGCAGGCACTGGCTAGCCCTGCCTGATTTGGGGGTGAACCCTGGTCTTCATGATGAGTCAGAAGCAGTTTTTGGTGAAAGTAGCATGTCTCTATGAGGCATAAAGCTTCACCAGTCTTCCTGGAGGCTTGACTAATTTTTGATTCTCTGGTTCCGTTAGCCAAGCATTAGACAGAGTACTAAAATATACCCCTCAATTTGAAGAGAAGTGGAAGGTGTTCAAACACAGAATCAAAATAAAGGATAATTTTCCATCTTCTGCTGAAACCTCTCATTTTCCAGCAGTGTAGAAACAAAACAAGACAGTGGGGACATGCAGGGACTGAGAATCAGTGCGTTAGCAGTCTTTTGGAGATAGCCACACAAGCCTGGTGAGCTTCTCAGGACAGAGGGCTGCACTCAGGATTCATCCTCATCTACAGTGATCGTGACTGGGTGGACTTACACTGAGCAGCTCGCTGCCAGTTGCCCCTCTGTGGGGTGGGAGAAAGGAGGACTGGGAAACTGCCTCCAGAGAGCCTTTTGGAGGTGAAGGGAGTTGACTGTCAACTCTGTCCACTCAAGCTCAAAACTTCAGCCCGTTTACCAGCTCCTCTTGGTCTGAGTCTGCATGGTCCAGTTTAGCCGACAAGTTCTGCTCCTTCTCCTGTTTTGCATTCATCCCTCCTCCTCCCGCCGCTCCCACGTGGTCAAGGTCCTCGTCCCCAGCTCCCTGCGAAGGCCTTCCTGTGAGCTTCCCTGGCCCTGTCTGCATAGCACCACTCCACAACTCTTCTGCAAATGTTATTTTCTCACCGTCAGCCAGCTCAGTTGGGGTTGGAGTGTGTGTGATAAGCTAATCCACATGGAGATCTAAATGGCCTCCAGGGGTCATTGGGAACCCTCACTGCTTTTCTGCCCAAATTTCAAGAGTATCCATGGTGGATCCTTATACTACCTCTCCAACGGGAGTCCCACCCTAACCCAGCAAGCCCCCTTCATTCTGGCTGTGCATTTGGACTTTCCCTATTTGTGAATGAATTCTCTTCTTCCTCCAAGATCCAGCTGACATCTCATCTCTGCAAAGACTTCTCAGTTCCCTCCTGTCCACTTTCTTTCCCTCACCACTTGAATGAGAACACATGGACTCAGGGAGAGGAACATCACACACAGGGGACAGTTGAGGGGGTAGGGGAGGGAAGGGAAGGTGGGGAGGGATAACATGGGGAGAAATGCCAGATATAGTATGCACCTAAAGTAAAATAAATAAATTAAAAACAAAAACAAAAGAAAAACAAAAAAACCCACCCCTCATTGTCCTGTGCTTGATAATGAGGCTACCCCCTCAGTTTCCTGGGTTGCTTCATCTCCCCAGCTATGTGATGAAGAGAATAAAAATAGCTACGGTGTATTGATCACTTACCATGGGCCTCATAAATATCATGGCATTCAGTATGTCCAATAACTGTGTGTGATAAGTATCAATGTCTCATTGTGGTTAGAAAATCACACTGCTAGGTATCAAAATTGTTCATCTGTTAAAGTTGTGCTTTCCCCAGGGCCCTCAGCGTGTGTATCCTGTGAGAGGTGCTCAGGAGACAGTCGAGAGAATAACAAGCTGTTCGTCTCCCCCACAACCCTAGCGCCCAGCACGGGGCTGAGCATGTAATACCTGCTCGACATGTACATGTCTTTGACTGACATATTTGAAGGGATAAAGAGCTAGGAGAATATTGACAGTTCCCACTGGCTGGTGGAGTAAACTAGGGCTTCAGGAGTCTGTCTAGAAGTCCAGATTCTGGTCTGAGTCCTGCGCTGATCAGTCGAGAGACCTTGGGCCCTGATCACCCCGAGACTCAATTTCTTCATTTGCATGACAAGGGCTTGTGCACAGGTTTTGTGAACTCTGGAATTCTTGATGCTTTTACTCATTCCCTGAAGAGGTTAATTAGGACAAAGTGCTCTTTAACTGGCAATTACACCACTGAGATATAGCTTGTTAGTGAGGCCCGAATCATTGCCAAGGCCAGGACGGTTCCTGATGATCGTTTGCCAGTCTCAGGAGAGCAGAGACCGAGACCGTGAGGAGACTGCTTAAGATGAATAAGAAACCACCCCCCACAGCTCCCCCCAACCCTGACTCGCCATCAAATGAGAAAGCTGTGGATGCAGAGGTGGGGAACACCACTGGGCAGGATGGTTTCAGTGCCCCTAATTTAGCTTGCTCTAATTCTCCCTAAGCAGCTCCTTTTCAGTGGCAAGCAGTGAAGCTGCCTTTGAGTTGGGAACTCTGCGTATCCTCTCAAGGCGGAAGCCAGGCACAGGCAAACCAGTCGCGGACTCAGGCAGTGCAGGGAGAAGCAACCCAGCCCTCATCAAGCATCACGCTTGGCTTGGCCAGCTCTGTTTGGGGTGGAATGCCCGTGGTAAGCGAAGTCATGTGGAGATCTAAATGGCTGCCAAGGGTCATTTGCATTTCTAACCAAAGGTATACATAATTAATGGTAGCCCTTGAGACATCAAACTGACATATCCACTGTGGACCTGTTTTGCCAGAACAGCGGAAGGCTGGGCCACCCATCTACTGGGAAGACTCTACGTAGCAGGGTGAAAAGGTAAAGTTTCAGAGGACTTTCCGATCCATGAAGCTAGTGGTGCATGTGTCTGTTCAGGGATTCCTCATCTAAAGCATTTACAGACAAATTAGCAAGATTAGGTGACTCCAACGGGCGGTGACAAGGACTGAGTACAGAGAGGCCAAATTCAGTCCTGAAACCTAACATCCGCCAGTGCATCTGAGTGAGTGCCCAGTGGTGGCATCACTCACTAGCTGGGCCAGGCAGGGAGATGGCTGCCTTGTGCATGCAGAGGCTTATGGGGGCTGTGAGTTGGTTGTGATTTTTCTGGCTTTAGCATTATACGTCTGAATCACTGCAGTATTATACAACCCACCCCGGGGCGGGGACAGGGGGTGCATTTCTAGAGGGCCCTCTATGTGCCCGGTAGTATTACAAGTACAGGTTCAAAGACACACAGCTTGGAGGAAGCACACGTCTATGGTGCCCCTGTCTGCAGCAGGCTTCTGCGCGCAAAGTGGTTTTAGCCGTCTGTGCTGTAAGTTACAGCATCTAGAATGAGGCAAAGTGACACACGGGAGAACGGTACGTATTCGCTACAAACTCCTCAAGGTTGACACTGTTCTCTCCTTTTTTCTTGCATTGCCGGAGGCTGTGACTCTGGCTTTTTACTCTTCAGTCATCACAAAGCCTTTCCCTTTATCATGTCAGAATTGGAAAGCCCAGAGTCATGAAAAGGATTTATCTTCCTAAATTGTCAGTGATCTCCCATTAGGCTTAGGGTAAAATCCATTTCTTCACAGGCCTCCAAGGCCTTGTGTGATCTCACCTCTGCCTGCCTCTCCCCATTCATCTCGTTCATCTCTCCCTCTAGCTTCCCATGCTCCAGACACGCTGTCTGTCCTCCTCCTGCCCCCCAAGCAGGACACACCTGCTCCCACCCTGGGCCTGTGCACCTGCAGTCCCTCTCCCTGAGCGTCTCCCCTCGGATCTTTTGTGACTGCTGCTCTCTCATCTGGTATCTCCCAGATGTTAACTTCCCAGACAGACCAACACCAACATTCCCGTCACAAGGAGGCCCCTCTTCCCTCCCCTCCTGTGACTGTTTTATCTCTTCACAGCAATTGTTATTATCGGAAATTGTCTTATTTATTGTTTAATGTCTGTACAGTGGACTAGGATGTCAGCTCTAAGACAAAAATGGCCTGTCAGACTTGGTATTTAAATTGTATTTCAAATTTACAATTGTAATAAATGGGTAACATAATAAATAATAAATTATAATTTAGGTCCTTCAAATGCTGTTGAATGAATGAATGGCAACAAATGATAGGAGTTGTTACTGTTTATTGAGCACCTGTTATATGTCAGGCTCCATATTTAATAATCACACCAACCCCAAGTGACCAGTGCTGTTACCCTCACTTTACATATGCAAAAACCAAGATTCACAAATGTTACATTGATTTTCACTTTTGTAATAGGCATAACAGCCTTGATTCAAGCCAAGGTCTGACTGCCTTAGAAACCCATGCCCTTTCTCTAAAGAAGTGGGTAACTAGCTATGTCATCCACTATCTGGTGGTTTTCCCTTTTCTACCCACTCTCCACCCACGCAACTCCAGGCATGATGCCAGTCCATTAAGATTTCTCCTTTGTATGTCCTGTGTTAGTTACTTGGGCTGCCATAACAAAATACCGCAGACTGGGTGGCTTCAAAACCAGAAGTTTATCTTCTCACAGTCCTGGAGGCTGAAAGTCTGAGCCAAGGTACCAGGAGGAATGGGGAGGCCTTTCTCCTGGCTTGCAAACAGCTGCCATCTTGATGTGTCCTCACATGGCCTTTCCTTTGCATTTATGTCGGGAGAAAGATGGCTGGCATCTCTTCTTATAAGGACACCAATCCTATCAGTTTTGAGCCCCACCCTCCTGATCTCATTTCACCTTAATTACCTCCTTGAAAATTCTAACTCCAAATACAGTCACATTGAGGTTAGGATTTTAACATGAAGGTGGGGGGCGGGGGCACAATTCAGTCCCTTACACATTCTGTGAAAACACTGTTTCCAAGGCCTTCATTATACCCAACTGATTAAAATACAAAGTAATATTAACAGTTCCCAATCAGTGCCTTGAGGGCTACAAAATATTGAAATATGTGATCCCTGCCCCTGAGGCACTTACAGTTTCAAATCATGGACTCATTGAGTTGTGTGCTTTATTAATGATAATTGGGGCTTTTAGAATGAATGCTGGATGCCCCTGTTGCAGCCCCTCGGCTCTGAAAGGCCACTGGAGCAGACACATGCTAAGAACATGTCAATTGGATAATCAATTAGCTTAATTTAAAAAGTGGCAGCCACTGAAATAGTAAATGTGAAAGATGCTACTGAAAATTGTTTAGTCTGCAGGGTCACATCAGAGAGATGTCTGCATCAGCATTATGTCATGATTTGGCCTCCAAAATGTAGGCAGGCTGTGAGAAAGCTGGAGAAGGTCCAGAAATAAACCACAGGATGAATTAAGGGAAAGAAAATAATGCTATGAGAAAAGGTGATAAGAGTTGCATTTTTTATTTTTTAAATCCCAGTGCCCAAGAGATTGTGGCACATAGGTAATTACCGTCTTCTAGGGTGGTTAAAGGAAGAATGCTGACCAACTGTTTAACATTTTCTTGGGAAATTTAATAGGAGTCATGGGCTCAAGTCCAGCAAAAGAGAAGTGGAGGAGGCAAAGAAGCAATCATTTTGATTTTTAGTGCGATTAAATGCTGAATTAATTCCCAGCAAGGGAATTGTACCATCGGTGGTCCTGTCTTGACAGCTGTTTGTCTGTAATGGTTAATGTGCATAGACTCAGGCCTCTCCCACCTGGTAGAATTCTTGCTCCTCATAGATTATTTTCCCCCACAGCTGTACATCACTGTGGGGAATTCTGAGGACCTGGGGAACTATACCCTTATTCTGCTTTGCACAGTGTTTCCTGAAGTTTTTACATCTTTGGCATTAAGAGAGCTTTACATCATCTAATTCTGCCTCCTCACATCTCTCCTCAATTGCATCACTGTGCACTTGGGACAACCCAGCAGTTTATAAATCCATCTACCTGGAGGCAGGAGATCAAATCAGATGACCTGTGAAGCCCCTTTGTGGCCAAAACGTCTAGCGGCTTTCTTACTTAGAAATTAAAGATGGGTGCAATGTCAGGGCTGCCCATTCTACCTCTCCATGAAAGGGAATTAAATAAAAATTCTTGCAACACATTACTAGCCAAATAAAGAGTTAATAGGGTTCCTCTCTGGAAGTTAATTTAGAAAGAGTTGATAGGATAATGGGCAATAAAATAGAAAAGGAAGTAATGGTTATTGAGAATCATCTTCTGCTAAAATATAGCAGATTCACAAAGGAGTTGCTATTTTGGAATCCTTCATCTGATGATTCCTCAAAGACTTGGGAGAGCCAACTAGATGCCAGGCACTCTCCCGGGTGCTGAAGATAGGGTGGCAGGTGGTACAAAGCTCTTGCCTTTGTGAGCTTCCAGGTCCTCCTCAATTAGGATTTCCAACTGCAAGTGACAAAAATCTGACCCAAAGTGCTTTAGACCAAGAGAAAAGGATCTGTAACTAGGAAGTCTAATGATAACTGGTTTCATATTATCGCTGAATTGGATTCAGGGCTTAGCAGGGAGGCATGTGACAGGCTGCCTGATTGCTCAGCTGAATCTCTGAGGTTTCCTCTCGCTGGACCAGCTCAGGTTCTAGGACCATCCCTGAACACCAGTTATACAGAGAAGAAAACACTGCACCTAAGGTTAAGTGGAGACATGTTTTCCCCCTGCTGCTGGGGATAGGGAGTCAGCTTCACCCTAAGAGTGGGGCTGGGGTCATTTTGATAAAGCAAGCTCAGGACATGCTTTCCCTAAGAAGGAACAGTGGATGCTTGATGAAAAAAATAATTTTAAGGTAGTTACTTTTTACCAGAGGAGAAAGCAAACTTCAGAAAGTTTAAATTATCCACACAGGGACTTTGGACCCACATCTTTCCTTACACGTGCTTCTTCAGGAAGCAGCAGGGGAAATATTTGCCTAGTCCCCCTCCCAGAACCACCTTCTTCCTCCACATCAGCTCTTCTAGAGATTCAGAGCTACCTCTCCAACCCATCAGAACCCATCTAGCCCACAAATCCTTCTCAGTGCCTAGCTCTGTGCTGCCCCAAATGATGCAGCATTCTGTATTATGTACAGTGAGAAATATGTGTATGCAGAATACACACACATACCTGTGTCTGGATGATATATGTGACTTCTCATAAAAGCAACCCTGCTCTTAAAAACCCTTCACTGAAACACCACAGCTTCTGCATGGCAAAAGAAACAGTCATTAGAGTGAATCGGCAACCAACAGAATGGGAAAAAATTTTTGCAGTTTACCCATCTGACAAAGGGCTGGTATCCAGAATTTACAAAGAACTAAAACAGATTTACAAGAAAAAAACAAACAAGCCCATTCAAAAGTGAGCGAAGGATATGAACAGACACTTTACAAAAGAAGACATACATGAGGCCAACAAACATATGAAAAAATGCTCATCATCACTGGCCATTAGAGAAATGCAAATCAAAACTACATTGAGATACCATCTCACGCCAGTTAGAATGGCGATCATTAAAAAATCTGGAGACGAGGAGAGAGATCCAAGATGGCCACTTAGGAGGAACCAGCAATCCCATTACTGGGCATATATCCAAAGGATTATAAATCGTTCTACTATAAGGACACATGCACACGAATGTTCATTGCAGCACAGTTTACAATAGCAAAGACCTGGAACCAACCCAAATGCCCATCGATGATAAACTGGACAGGAAAAATGTGGCACATATATACCATGGAATATTATGCAGCCATTAAAAACAATGAGTTCGCGTCCTTTGTAGGGACGTGGATGAACCTGGAAACCATCATTCTCAGCAAACTGACACAAGAACACAAAATCAAACATCACATGTTCTCACTCATAGGTGGGTGTTGAACAATGAGAACACATGGACACAGGGAGAGGATCACTATACACTGGGGTCTGTTGGGGGGGAGTGGGGGGGACAGCGGGGGGGTGGGGAGTTGGGGAGGGATAGCATGGGGAGAAATGCCAGATATAGGTGAAGGGGAGGAAGGCAGCAAATCACACTGCCACATGTGCACCTATGCAACAACCTTTCATGTTTTTCACATGTACCCCAAAACCTAAAATGCAATAATAAAAAAATTTAAAAAAATTAAAAAAAATAAAAATAAAAAAAAAATCTGGAGACAACAGATGCTGGAGAGGATGTGGAGAAATAGGAACACTTTTACACTGTTGGTGGGAGTGTAAATTAGTTCAACCATTGTGGAAGACAGTGTGGCAATTCCTCAAGGACCTAGAAATAGAAATTCCATTTGACCCAGCAATCCCATTACTGGGTATATATCCAAAGGATTATAAATCGTTCTACTATAAGGACACATGCACACGAATGTTCATTGCGGCACAGTTTACAATAGCAAAGACCTGGAACCAACCCAAATGCCCATCGATGATAGACTGGACAGGGAAAATGTGGCACATATACACCATGGAATATTATGCAGCCATCAAAAACGATGAGTTTGCGTCCTTTGTAGGGACATGGATGAACCTGGAAACCATCATTCTCAGCAAACTGACACAGGAACACAAAATCAAACACCGCATGTTCTCACTCATAGGCGGGTGTTGAACAATGAGAACACATGAACACAGGGAGGGGAGCACTACACACTGGGGTCTGTTGGGGGGAAATAGGGGAGGGACAGTTGGGGGTGGGGAGTTGGGGAGAGACAGCATGGGGAGAAATGCCAGATATAGGTGAAGGGGAGGAAGGCAGCAAATCACACTGCCACGTATGCACCTATGCAACAATCTTGCATGTTCTTCATATGTACCCCAAAACCTAAAATGCAATAAAAAAAAAGAAAATTAAAAAAAAAAAAACCCTTCACTGAACATTCTCCAGCCTCCCCTGCCTTCTGACAGATCCAATGTAAAGATTACACTTTCTGACAGCGGGAACCCACCAGCCCCCTAATTTTACACTTAGCATCTTGCCATTGGAAGAATGTACTATTTTCTTTTCATAAGGTGCTATGGTCCAGGGCAGGTTCTTTGTGTCCTATGAAAGTGCTGTCTATCACTGGCTGCTTCTCCTCTGGCCCCTCCCACACTGACCCAGATGCCAAATACCTCTGGGGGCAGCCCTGGGGTTTCCATCTTGATGTTCCCCACATCCCTCCGTGGTATGCTCTGGATGGTTGAGTGGAATGGCTTTCTCAAGGACATGAAGAGAAGAGGCCCGCAGCATGGAAGGGAAGGAGTGGGCACAGGGCCATCTCCACGGCTCACTGGAGTGGGCACAGGGCCATCTCCACGGCTCACTGTGCCTCCTCCAGTGTCCTGTGACACCGTCTGAGAGCTCTCCACCCATCCACTCCACACCTTCTTCCCCAAACCTGTGGTTTTAAGTACATAAGCAATGCAGCCACATTGTAAAAGAAAAAGAAAATGAGGGTAGGAGGAGGGAGGGTCTGAGAAAGGAGAAGAGAAGAAGAAAAAAAAGGGAAGAAAAATTGAGAAAAGAAATATGGAAACCCACCTGCCATTGCCACTTGCAGGTTCTTTTCATGTGCATCTGTTTTATGTTGTTATTCTTTTAACACAATGCTGCCCGCAGTCTACTCTAGCTACTTGTTTATCCCAAGTAATTTCATGTAAAAAATGTACCCTCAATCTTCTGTAGCTCGCCTTGCTAGGGTAACACCTACATCTCCTGCCTAAGTATTGTAATTAGACCCAAAATGAAATGCATGTGACTTCCAGGGTCGAAGGCTCAGTGCCCTTGCTCTCTGATTAGAAGATCTTACGATGACTTACTTTGATTTCTTGTTCCTGATTGTGCCTCTTAGGGCAGAAATGGTTCTTGCTAAACAACGAAATTCTCTATAAAAGGCATCTTGCTGGGTAAGGAGGGATAATATCTGGTTGGAAAAGTACAGATAGCTATTGCATGAAAAATACCAAAGGGGCCCAGGCACCATCATTACTGCTATTGCTCTTCTCAGAAAGGCTGTTTCCTTGAAATAGACTGTGGCCATCCTGGCTTTGCTTTATGTTGCTACTCTGGAGCAAGCAGACAGAAAGAATTATGCACTTTGGTGATTGGCAGCATGACAGCCTTAAGGCACTAACCCAGCACCTGCTTCCTGAGGCCAGCTCAGCACCAGTGCTGGGACAGGAACAGAAGGGACGTGGTCCCTGTCTGGGAGTTGTTTATCTGGGAGGAAGCCAGCCATATGTGTGACTTCTAGTGCCCGGTCAGTCAGTGTACATCCAGAGAGCAGGGGCGCATTCCAGCTTATAGAAGAGAAGCCCATGTGTTGTGCATTTTTACAGTGATCAGAACAAATGGTGGCCTTTGGAAAGTGCCATGAGCAATGTTAGATTGTAAGGGCAAACAATGGAATGTAAGGGACAGAGGCAGAAGGGCACCCCCTCCTTGTGTGGAGGACCTTGGATTCCATCTGACGAGTGAGCCTCGAAACACATAGCTTGGTTTTACAAAAGTTTTTTCTTCTCTCTAGGTCTTAGTACTTTTATTTGTAAAGTGGTGCTAAGAATAGTCTCTTCTTTCACTGGATTGATGAAAGACTCAAGTACTAACCACATACAAAGGTTATTGTTAATTTTATGCATTCCTAGGTGGTCAGGGAATAAAAAACTGTTTGTATTTTGGTTTTAAGAACAGTTTAAATTTTCCCCCAATTACAAAATGGATAAATTTGCACTGTAGCCAATTTGGAAATATAGCAAAGCACATAAAAATATTTTAAAATTATGATCCAGGCCTTAAAAACCGTTACCATTGGCATGTATCTCCCAACCAAGCTTTTTCCTATGCATGGGTTAAGAAAAACAAGCATTCTGCATCTCTATTCTCATATCCTTGTCCATATACTCCTGATTTTCTCCTTACATAGAGTCTAGTAGTAAATTGTTGGAATGTAGAGCAGAATATTTGCAGAGTTTCAGATCTTTAGAACTATAGTGTGAAACTGCCATTTTGCAAGGTTATTCAGTTCACATCCCAGAAATTTAAGATAACGCTGCCCCCTGCCCCACCTATCCTTTGCTGGATGTTAACATTTCTAAACATCTTTATTAATTTGATAGTATAAAAATGGCATTTCATTGTTTCAGTTAGCCTTTCTTTGATTATTGGTGATGATGAACTTTTTTTTTATTTGTTTATTGGCCACTTGTATTGATTTCTCTGTAGTTTGACTGTTCCTTGTCTTTTTCTATTGATATATTTCTTATTATTGATTTGTAAAATAACACTTTTATATATTAAAGACATTGACTTTTCAGCATACGTTTTGCAAGTATTTCCCAATTTGTTGTCTTTTAATTTTGTTTATGGTAGGGTTGACAAACAGGTTTTTAATGTTTATTTAGTAAAAAATGTTTATTTTTTTTTCCTTTATGGTATCAGTATTTGTTTATATGCATAGAAAATGCTTTTCAATTTGGGATGGTTAATTTTGTATGTCCACTTAGCTAGGCCATAGTGCCCAAATATTTGGTCAGACATTATTCTAGATATTTCTCCGAAGGTACTTTCCAGATAAGATTGACATTTAAATTAGCAGACTTTGAATAAAGCAGATTACACTCCATAAAGTGGGTGACCCTTGTCCAGTCAGTAGAAGGTCTTAGTAGAAAAAAGACTTAGCTCCCCCAAAGAAGAGAGAATTCTACCAGTAGACTGCCTTTGAACTTGAGTGATAATATCAACTCTTCTCTGGGTGCTGGCCTACCCTGCAGATTTTGGACTTGCCAGCCTCTGTAATCACATAGGCCAATTTCTTAAAATACTTTCTATTTCTCTCTCTCCCTCAGTCACCCTGCACACACACACACACACACACACATTTAATTCTGTTTCTCTATAGAACTCTAATAATATACAAGCCAAAAATTATATAAATGTTAATTTATATTTTCTTTTAGTATTATGCTTTCAGAGTGTGTGTGTGTGTGTGTGTTTATAAAATTTCTTTTTTTTTTTTGAAATGGAGTCTTGCTCTCTTGCCCAGGCTGGAATGCAGTGGCATGATCTTGGCTCACTGCAACCTCCACCTCCTGGGCTCAAGCATTTTTGTGCCTCAGCCTCCCCAGTAGCTGGGATTATAGGCACTTGCCACTATACCTGGGTAATTTTTGTACTTTTAGTAGAGACAGGGTTTCACCATGTTGGCCAAGCTGGTCTTGAACGCCTAACCTCAAGTGATCCACCCACCTTGGCTTCCCAAAGCGCTGGAATTATAGACATGTGCCACTGACCCTGGACAGTTTGTGTATTTTTCAGTCTGTTAAGAATTCAATGTTTGCTATAAGGCAGTTTTTTTTTTGGTGGTGGGGTGGGGCAGGGTGTCACTCTGTCTCCCAGGCTAGAGTGCAGAGGTGCAGTTTTGACTTACTATAGCCTCGAATTCCTGGGATCAAGTGATCCTATTGCCTCAGCCTCCCAAACTGCTGGGATTATAGGCATGAGCAACCATGCCCAGTCTCAAGGCAGAGAGACAGAGATTTCATTATCTTCCATGTGATTAACTAATTGTTCCAACACCATAAATTGAGTGACATATTGTTTCTTTTTTTCCTTGAAATGACATTATTTATATGTATCTTTCTAGATTTTTCAGTCTGTTGTTTTGATCTGCCTGTTCCTGCTCCCATACCCCATCGTTTTGGTAACCCTAGTTTAACAATGCACTTTAATGTTGGAAATTATAATTTTTGTACTTTTAGTAGAGACGGGATTATTCAAAGTAACTCATGTGAATTTGAATAATTTTTGTTACATTCCCAAAAGAAATCCCATTCACAATTTATTGGAACTGTATTAATGTTATAGGGGAATGTGGAGAAAATTAAAATCTTTACAATTCTGAATTTTCCCATTCAGGGACACAAAGTCTTCCATTTTCTCAAGCCTTCTATTTTTCTCAATAAATTTTTGTCATTTTCTTTGTAGGTATTTTGCACATTTTATAGACATTTTATATTTTCAGTTACTTTTGAGTTTTTTGTCATTATAATTTTCCATTTTTGCGTAGGCGTGTGTGTTAATTTATATTGTAAACAGTGCCTTACTAAATCTCTTACAAATTCTAATAGCAATTTTGTGAATTGTAGATTTTTTTTTCTGGAAAATATGATCATTTTCTTTTATTCTTTTCAATGTTTTTTTGACTATTGTCTTGTATTCTTGTCTAATTCCAGGCTCTAGACCTTCCAGGAAACAAAGTGTTAGTAACTAGTATGTGAGCTTCTTTGTCTTAATTCTAAAAGTAAAAGGAATGCTCCTAAGTGATTCATTAAAATGATATTGGTAAATTATCACTGAACTCTTAGAATAAGTCCTCCCTGGTTATGGTATGCTGCTCTTAAAAAAAATAGCGCTAGGTTTGATTTTGTATTCTTTACTTAAGATTTTTATTTTTTGTTTTTTTCGCATTACTTTTCATGAGCTATAGATCTTAGTTTTCACATTTTATTTATCATATGGTGGCTGATACACTTTGAAAATGAGTTAAGGAACTCAATTTTTTCAATATACAGAATTGTTGAATATTGTTTGCCATCCTAAGTACTTTGTCTGATGTTATTACCAACCTGGCTTTTTTGTTATTTGGTTTTTCTGAGATTCATTTTGCCAACAAATATTTATTGAATGCATACTATGTTCTGAATACTAATTTATACTGGTTTATCATTTAATCTATATTTTTTGTAGGTAAGGCAGGTATTATTTATTGAGCCAATCTGAAAATTATTTACATTATAACAGGAAGATTTAACCTATTTACAGTTATTTTAATGTTTTATGATCAGAATTACTTTTGCAGCTTATTTTGTTTCCTGAATTTTTGCTTCCTTTTGCTTTGTTTCCTATATTATACTCTATAAGCTGTTATTATTTTATTATAATCTCTCAGTGCCTTGTATGTTCCCTATTCTTAAATCTTCCATAGATTACCTTTAAACATTTTAAAACTTTTTTTTTGTTTTGTTGTTTTGTTTTGTTTTAAGAGACAAGATCTCAGTATTTTGTTACTCAGGCTGGAGTGCAGTGGTGTGATCATGGCTCATTTCAATCTTGACCTCCTGACCTCAAGTGATCCTCCCATCTCAGCCTCTTAAAGTGCTGGATTACAGGTATGAGCCACCATGCCTGGCCCTCTACCACTTCTTAGTTTCTATTATCATTAGGGATTTGGAGCCAACCAATAAAAAGCTTTTTGTTACTCTTTTCTTTGTAAAACATGCTGACAAGTTATTTGGCTTATTAACCAACATGATTGCATTGTTTTAGATGTATCTCTTACTTATTTGGTTGCATGGCTTATCGAGGGTTCATCTATTTACAGTTTCAGATGTTAATTTTCTTTTCTTGGGTTAATTATATTTTCAAGCAATTTTTTGAATGAAGAGTGCATGAGTGTTATCTTGTCTTGAATATTGCTTATCCAAGAATACAAGGTATTATTTTTATATAAAAAAGACCATCTTCCTTCCTATACTTCCTCAATAAAATTATTTTCCCTTACGACTATGTAGACATTGTTCCATCATCTTTCAGTATTTTGTATTCCAGGATAAAATTCTAAGGAAGACCTGATTTTGTTTCCTTTGTTTAAAAAAAAAAAATTATTATGTGGTTTTCTGGCTCAAATGCTAGAACCACTTGTCCTTTGTCTTCATTATTCAAATGTTTATTTGGGTAAGTATAGTATCGATTTCTTACCATTTTTTTCTTGTGGAACATGATAAATGCTTTTAATCTATGCTTCGGTCTTTAGGTACATTTCCCGCAACTATGTCTTTGTCTTGATTATTTGTTCTAGCCTTGTCTTCTGAAATTATCTCTATGTAGTGGAAACTCTATCGCCTGCCCTGCGCATCTGCTCCTTCTGTTCTCTGCACTCTGGGAAAGCTTCTAAAGTTTGCCCTCCATGTCATTGACTGAGTTTTGTATCATTTCAGTTCTGCTCTTTACTGGCTCCTGTGTGGATGCTAATTATGCAAATGCATTTTCTGCCTCTTGTACTCCTTTTTCTAAGTCACCTCACTTCTCATTTCCTCATGTTTTTCCTTTATCCTCTTCTCTCGAACCTTTAATTCACTCTTGTTTCTTCATCTGTTCCTCTTCTCTAGGGATTCTTCCTGCTCTCCCTGAACCTACGGCTTATTTAATTCTCTTGAGGTGCAGACATTCTCTAACATTTTCTTTTAAATTCTAAAGTAGATCATTTTCAGAGAGGAGTTCCTCTTCTAGCCCCCACTGGCTGCTGCTCTGCCCTGCTGAACACATGGATGGGCACAGGACACACTGCAGTTCATAGTATATACTGCTGCTGGGGTCTCTTCTCTTACCCACTGTGTCACCATGAATTTAATGTATTCCTGCTGGTCCTAATGGTAACTATTGTTCTCTGCAACCAAAGAATACAATCCAACTTTTCTCCTCATATAATAATAATATGCATATTTATAGAAAGAAACAGTTCTGCGCTATTGGAACATATATGATGTGAATATAAGTATACCAAGATGTTCCATGCTTATAGTTTGGAGTTAGGCATCATCAAAGCAAAATGCCTGTTACAGAAGAGGATTAGCAAAGGTGCAGCTCTCTGGAAGAGGTCTATGAAATGCTAGAAAATCTTATCCAGGCCAGGCGCAGTGGCTCACGCCTGTAATCCCAGCATTTTGGGACGCTGAGGCTGGCTGATCACTTGAGGTCAGGAGTTCGAGACCAGCCTGACCAACATGGTAAAACCCCATCTCTACTAAAAATAATACAAAAATTAGCCAGGCATGGTAGCTTGAACCTGAAGCTGAGGCATGAGAATCACTTGAACCTGGGAGGCAGAGGTTGCAGTGAGCCAAGATCATGCCACTGTACTCCAGCCTGGGCAACAGAGAGCAAACCTGTCTCAAAAAAAAAAAAAAAAGAAAGAGAGAAAGAAAATCTTATCCAGTCTCTGGGCATCAGCTTTCCATCCAGTCCTACCTCCCTGTTGGCAAGTAAGGCTACTGCAGCACCATTGCTCTTCCTTCTGAGTGTACAGGTATCTGGGTATAGACATATGTGTGAAGAAGGTACACATTTGTCTTTTTACAGAACATACTACAGAATTTATGATGCAGAGTAAAAAGGGATTGAAAAGCACATCCAAGTGCCTAAAGTACTGTTTGGGATATGCAGCAGTATAATTGAAGGACGTGTACTATAAAAGTCTAATGTGTAAAATTCTTTGAAGAATTACTCACATTATTCTGTGTCAAATCTCTGTTAAAAAACAAACTGGAAAAATTCACTGGACAGTAGCCAATTTTAAACTCCAAATCTCTAATCTACTCGAGATCCAGGCCCTCTAAGTAAGATCACAGATCCTTCCTATGACATAGTTATTTGCTCGCTGAGTCATTACGGAATCTGCAGCACCTATTGAGGGTCCTGAAGAGAATCCAGTGAGCTGTGGGGAGATTTGTATGCTTAGTATCGAGTCCGAGCTGTGTGTTAGACTACATGTGGCAGAGAGAGAGATGGGTAGGACACACCCAGGTGAGAAGCATGGTCCACTGCCTACAGCCCCAAGGAAAGAGTGAGGCTGCGGTGAGGTAGGGTGATGCATGGGCTTTGGGCTTTGGAGGAGGCAGGAGCAGCCTTGCCCAGTGTAGGCCTGCATGCGTGTCCTGTGGAATCTTCTTCAGTGAAGGATGTAAAAGGAGGGTACTGTGGGTTACATGAGGGGCAATAAGGGAGCAAGAACCTTGAAGAATGCTGAAAACTACAAACATGGTGGAGCCATGACATTGGAATTGGTCTGAAGCCATTGGCTTCCGCCATGCAGCTGTGGTTCCTCACCCTCCGCACCCTCCGCTCCATCACTCCATCTTGAATGATGCTCAGCTCTGTCTTTACTTCTGTCCCCATCTTCCTGCTCCACCCACCATGGCCATGTCAGCTGGGTGCATCCCTGCTGCCCTGTCTCTTTCCTCTGCCTCTCAGCCTGAATACTCCTGGCTTCTGCCTCCTCCTAACTCAACTTGGTTTGGATCCCTCTGGTTCCTGGCCTACCTCAAGGCCCATTTTGAAGCTTCCTCCAAGTCTCACTTTTAGTGGGGCAAACTGATAGATAACTTGACATTTTTTCAGTTTAAATTCTTAAAAATCGGCCCAGTGCATAGTGGCTCATGCCTGTAATCACAGCGCTTTGGGAGGGTGAGGTGGGTGGATCATGAGGTCAAGAGATCAAGACCGTCCTGGCCAACATGGTGAAACCCTGTCTCTACTTAAAAAAAAAAAAAATGCAAAAAATAGCTGGGCATGGTGACACACGCCTGTAGTCCCAGGTAAGAATGGCTTCTAAACAGGGGCCAGCCCTGGAGCTGCACAGAAACCCTTGCTGACTAAGAGCTGGCTTTCATGTCCCCATCTCACAGATGGGTTCTGACATCAGAGGAGAGAACCAGCGGGAACCTTATCAAGTGGGATGCGGCCGTGGCTCTGACCCTGCGCTCAGATCCATTTTGCTGACTCACCGGTGGAGGCAGGGGACAGGATCACAAAGTTCCTGTCTTCCAGAAAGGACTCCCTGGGGCTCCAAGAAGACAACGCCTCAGTAACATTTATACTAAATTTTGTTCCTGTTTGCCTTTAAAATGTTTTGTTTTTCCCAGTTCTCTTGGAGTGGGAGATAAAATCTGGGTAGGGAGCTGAGTTAGTGGTTTTTCCTTCTGCCAGGAAAATTGATCTTCCTGAAAGCCTGTGTGGTCTGTTCTCAGGGAAGGCTGGGGACATTGCTGGGTAGGTCCAATAGTAAACTCCAGAGTCATAAATTAATTGTGGGGAGCTGACAGGGAGGTACCACCTGGGCAACGTGAGCTTTAGCCCAACCTGGGAATATGCACGCACAGTCCTTGGGGTTTGAAAGGTAATTTTTTATATAGAAATAGGCAGGAGCTCATTTAACTTACCACATGGTTTTTTGGGGGTCAGTGGATTTGTTAATATATAATGGCAACAGGTGTTTTACCCAGAACCACTGTGTGGGGAGTGTTGCTATGGGCTGTTGTCTGTTGTTTTGCAGCATTGAGGGTAAGGCAACAAAGTTCCATTGTCTGGCCATGCCACTTAACTCCACGACCTTAGACAAATTAGTTCATCACCCTGAGCCTCAGTTCTATCAGCTGTAAAATGGGGATAATACTGGTGCCTTCCTTATAGGGTTATTCTGAGGATAAAGGATATAACATGCTAAACACCTTGGCACAGGGCCTAGCATACAGTGGGCACTAAATCATCGGTTATGATTATGAAGTATGAGTGAGTGGACCACATCTTTTGCCTGCTCTCTGTATCTGAAACCAGACGTTGGTCCTAGAGCTTTGTAATCAGTGAACATGTGCATGACTTCTGAGGTTCCTACCGAGGTTCAGAGCAAGGATTTCAAGGTCAAGGCCCTGGGCCAGTGGGCACTGCCCAGGGCAGCAGGAGAGACAGAGCTGGCACACTGCCTGCCCAGCTTCATGGCTGTCTTTGTATCTGTTCTCCTTTCCTGGTTCCTTACATATGTTATCATGTTAGGCCCATTATCCATAATGAAACATCCAGAGTGTTTAGCAACCCAGAAGCTATTGCAGTCCTTCGTTGAAGGACTTTGTTGTTATGAAATGAATCATTTCCAGGAGAAAACAAGTGAAAGCTCCAACAGCCACACTCCTAGGCTGAGAGCAATAACCGTTTAAATAGCGAGAGCAAACACTTAGGTGGTCTCAACCCCTTAAAAGGTTTTCCTGGGATAAATTGGTGCTTTCTGAGTGATTCGCTTCTCTGTGAGGGTACTCAGGGTGCTGGCTGTAATGAGCAAGGAGGAGGCAGGCGCTGGGACCACAAAGGCGCCTGTTTGATCAAGAATCAGAAAAGAAAGTTAGAAAAGCAAAAACCTGAACAGGCCATGAAAATAAACAGACGGAGGTTGGCCAGGTCTTTGCTGTGTTAGGAAAGAGAGGAGGTTTCTGTCCCATGAGAATCCAGAGGCCCAGAGGAGATGAGGTGTAGGGGTTACAGCTCTGCAGCACAGGGCAAAACTGCAGGAAGTGGGCTCACCCAATGTAGCAGGGGCAGCTCTGCTGTGGTTTGAAGGAGGCTTACTCACGGGGATGGGAAGGTGATGGGGTGGCTGGTAAAGGCCTGCATTTTGAAAATCAAGGCTAGATTTATTTGCTTTCATTCGTTGTACTGTTCTGGTTACTGAGAAACCAGCAACTATATCAGGTTCCTGGGTTACAAAGTAAACTAATAGCAAGTCCTTTAATGTACTTCTAGATGTATGCTTTCCTTCCTTGAGAATCTTGATTAACAAGATCAACACTGACCTTATATATGAGTAAGATGAAAGGCCCAACAAGACAGGCTTTAAGGAGCATGTAAAATATCAAGGAACAAGCAAGCCTTGCTTAAACAGGATCTGGGCAAAATACATCCTGGCAGTTTGCATTAAACAGATTATACAGCTAATGCTATTTTAAAGCTATTTGCTTCTCACTCATGTGGTTCCAGGACTTCCACAGATACTAAAATCCTCAGATGCTCAAGTCTTTTCTGCAAAATGGCATAGTTTTTGCATATAACCTACACACGTTCTCTCATAAACTCTAAATGATCTCTAGATTACTTAGATAGTCATGTGCTGCATAATGTTTCATTTGACTACAGACTGCATATACAGTGGAAGTCCTGTAAGATTACACTGAACCTGAAAATTCCTATCACCTAGTGATGTCATAGCTGCTGTAACATCATAGCATAACCCTTATTCACATGTTCATGTCAATGTTGGTGTAAACAAACCTACTGCAAAATATGTTGGGAAGTACTTAGCTTATCCATGAGTGACCCTCCCAAAGGTAGCTCAGACCTTCAAGATAGAAAGCCAAGCATTTGACACATCAGGCCTGGCCTCAAAGGAAAAGGTTGTCTATTTTAGAACCCTTGCGTTTTAAGATGATTCCCACCCATCCCCATAGCAGAATAATAGTTAATAACAGTTAGCTAATGTTCCCTCCATGCTTGCTGAGTGCCAGGCACCAATCCTACCTGTAATTTAATTTTCATAACTTTGTGGGGGTGGTGGCATTCGAAACCCATTTAACAGATGAGGAAAGTGAGGTGCAAAGAGACTTAGTAACATAATTAGAGGGCCCACACTCATTCAACCAGGGGTCAGTGTAGCTAATAGAAAAGTTCGTTACTGTTCCCTTTCATAATACAATTTTGCACAATGATGACATCAGGCAAAATACCCAGTGATGCATTTCTCAGAACCGATCCCATTATTAAGTAATCCATGATTGTAATACCTCACACAGTGTAAATGCTGTATAAATAGTTGTTATACTGTTTTTAAATTATATTTTTTATGGTTGTGGGTTTTTTAATTTTTTTTTTGAAAAAAAAAATACTTTCAAGTCTCTGTTGTTTGAATCTGAGGATGTGGAACCCATAGATCCAGAGGGCCGACTGTATGTACTTACTTTCAAAAAAGAACAGTAGGCTCTGGAAATGGCCAAGGTAGTTTGTGAGCTGGTTCCAAAGCAGCCTTCTCATCAGTCTACATAGGCTCAAATGCTTTCAGCCTGCTTGGGAAGACTATCAAGAGCTGGTACAGCATGCTGCATTGTTCTGTTCATTTTTATTTAAAAAACTAAACTAAACTAAACTAATTTTTTGTTTTTGAGATGGAATTTCACTCTTGTCACCCAGGCTGGAGTGCAATGGCATGATCTCCTCTCTGCAACCTCCGCCTCCGGGGTTCAAGTGATTCTCCTGCCTCAGCCTCATGAGTAACTGGGATTACAGGCACATGCCACCATGCCCAGCTAATTTTTATATTTTTAGTAGAGATGGGGTTGCACTATGTTGGCCAGGCTGGTCTTGAACTCCTGACCAGAGGTGATCCACCCACCTCAGGCTCCCAAAATGCTGGGATTACAGGCGTGAGCCACCACACCTGGTCTAAACTAATATTTATATTGCCTGCTTTTTATTTTATGTTATTTTATTTATTGAGACAGAGTCTCGCTCTGTCCAGCTTAGGCTGGATTGCAGTGGTGTGATCTTGGCTCACTGCAGTCTCTGCCTCAGCCTCCTGAATATCTAGGATTACAGGCATGTGCCACCATGCCCAGCTAATTTTTGTACTTTTAGTAGAGACAGGTTTTACCATGTTGGCCAGGCTGGTCTCAAACTCCTGACCTCAGGTGATCCACCTGCCTCAGCCTCCCAGAGTCCTAGGATTATAGGTGTGAGCCACCGTGCCCAGCCTATTGCCTGCTTTTTAAAGGCCCAGTCCAATTTATTTCAGATGAATCTTGCAGAAATACTTGCTATTTGTTAATTCATTCAGCCAGCCAGCCATTCCTCCAACAAATATTTATCCAACAAATGTTTGTTGGATGACCTCCCTTTGCCAGGCACTGATCTGAGCACTGAGAACTAAGATGCATGCTTAGACAACTTTGTTTTCAACCTGATTCTCACCTTTGTTTGGGTCCTTAACCCTCAAATCCATAGAACACTTTGTGTCACATCTGCTCTCATAACAATGCTGGGCAAATTATTCCCCTGTTACAGAGGTGAACAAATGGAGCCCAGGACTGGGTGGTGGTTATATGAACCATCCAAATAAGTGAAAAATCAAAACCCAGAATTTCTATTTGTCCTGCTTATCTTGTCCACCCAGTTGAACTTCCGATCTTTCTTCTGTTCCCTCCCTGCTCATCAGACCAAATCTGTCCCTTTTCTTGTTCCTCTAGAGTGGAGCTGTTGAATTTTCAGAGTGACAAGTTGATAGAATCAACTCATCTGTGCGAATGGTTAGGAAGCTAATAATGGCTTAATATTATCCTGCTGTGCATTTGCTGCTATCCTGACACAAGGTCATAAGCTTGTCAAACAAATCCCCTGCCTTTGACTCCAACAGATGTTGTGTTAGCTAGAGTAAGGGAAACACATGGACTAAAACTTCATAATGGTAAGAGCATAGTTCTGCCATGTCACAAATCCCTAGACAGTCAAATGAATTGACAGTTTTTATTTTTTACAAAACAATTACCAGCGTTTTCTGTAAGAAGTGGGTTTGGGTGACAGCTCCAATAAGTTTCCATTCAATGAAGACTTTCTGAAGGTAAAGGGCCTTCCCCAGTTCCAAAAGAGACTTCCACCTTGCCAGGATTGGCAGGCAGCCTGCTTGCCCGCTGTCTGGGATTCTACAGTTGTCTTCCCTTAAATAAACCTACTTGAAGAATATATTCAGAAGCAAGTAGGATGGGTATTTTTGATGGGGATTGAGAAGAAGTGTAGTTTATTGGATTTTATCTTGCAACTGATTTGTTTCTGCCAGATGTTCATATGCAACCTTGTTGCTGTGATTTCAGGCTCAGGAGCGTTAACATTATAAACAACCTTCCATTGCTTCATCTGCTAGAAGGAACCTTAATTTATCATGTAGGTGATAGAGTTGCAGTTTCTCATCTACTTGTGAAAAAAATGGGCAGCTGTAGAAAATGCATCCCTTCTTTTAAAGAATTCATTCTAAGGAATAAGACAGAGAATTTATTCCAAAATATCTTCATCCCAGTGGAAATAAAAATCCTGTCTAATGGCTAAGTATATCTCCTTGGCTTTGATTAAGAAGCAATTGTAAGGATGGGCTTTTCTTCTCTTATAGTTTGTCTTCTGTGCTAATCAGACTTTAGGAGGAGAGTCTTGTCTTTGGCACCTACTGGGGCAGGCACCTTCTGGGACACAGACATTTGCCTGTGAAACCTGCTGCTGCCACAGGTGTGCTTTGAGGTTGCTCATTTATTCAGTGACTTGCTGATGACTGGAGAATGAAGGACAGGAGCCTCCTCTGTTCTTTAATCTCAGACACAACGCTCGTTTTGCTATGTTTAAAAATAATACTCTATAGTTTTTTTCTGATTATAAAAACAAAACTTATCCTTTTAGAAAATTTGAATATATATATAGAGAGAGGAAGGCAAAAATTACTTGTAATACCACCACATAGAAATGGTTTTTGTTATTATGCTGATTTATTGCCAGCCTACTTTCTCTTAATGCATTTATGTTGTTTCCACAAATTGAAATCTTCCTGTACAATCTATTCTATGACCTTCACTTAACACTATATTTTTTCTTTATTGTTACTTAAAAATATATTCTGCTTCTCTGTACAAAGACAATGTTGTAGAACTGTGAAAATATAACAATGACCAGTCTTGCAGGGATCCTGACCCTACTTGAGTTCATATTCATGACGGAGAGAGCAGGCATTAAACAAAAAATTGCACTAGTAGTTATTTGATTGCAACTGTGATGAAAGCTATGAAGGAAAAGGAAGAGGGCTGTGGGCACCTGACTAGTCTGGGGAAATCAGGAAGGCTTCCTTGAGGAAGTGGCATGAAGGCTAAGAGCTGGTAGCTGAGTAAAGGTTATCTAGGTGGCTGAGCACAGTGGCTCATGCCTGTAATCCCAGCACTTTGGGAGGCCGAGGTGGGTGGATCACAAGGTAAGGAGATTGAGACCATCCTGGCTAACATGGTGAAACCCTGTCTCTACTAAAAATATAAAAAATTAGCTGGACCTGGTGGCATGCGCCTGTAGTCCCAGCTACTCGGGAGGCTGAGGCAGGAGAATTGCTTGAACCTGGGAGGTGGAGGTTGCAGTGAGCTGAGATCACACCACAGCACTCCAGCCTGGGTGACAGAGAGAGACTCTGTCTCAAAAAAAAAAGTGGGGAGTATCTAGACAAAAAGAGAGCCTAAGAGAAGAGTGGGAGGAAGATAAGAGCTCTGGGAGCTGAGAAGAGCCAGCACACAGGCTGTTGGCTATGGGGCTGGAATGCATCACAGTGAACTGGGCAGAATATGGAGATTTGGGAGTCATCAGCATGTGGATGGCAAAAGAAGCCATGAGTGGCTGAAATTGTTTGGGGCGAAAAGATAGATTCTGAAGAGAAGAATGTATATGACAGGGCTTGGAGAGCCAGAGCCACTGAGCTCTTTTGTAGGAGGGTGGATGCATTTGGGGCTGGGTCTCCTTGTCTCCTTCATGCAAAGCCTGTCTGAATTCCCTCAAGACAACTTCCCCCCATTTGCTTTGTGATTCTGGTGGTGTGCTGGAGCCAGTGCATACTGGCTCATGAGAGCTTATTGGTAAATTTGTAGGAATTTTTTGAGACATTTGTTTGATATTGGCCATGACAGGAGCAATCACACATGGAAACTGTCAAATGCTACTAATCGAGGTTTAAAAACAAATTTTCCCCTCTTCCTGAAATGCTGGCTGTTTAACATTTACTAGCGTATCTGTGTGTAACCGACCTATCTTTGCTTCTAGTGCAACTTTGTGGGTTTTTCCCCTTGGAATCTGGGAGCAAGCATGATCTGTGATTATTTCTTTATCTCTCTGGAAAGACTCTAATTTTGTCATAAATTATCAGCACTTTTCTGCTAATGAGGGAGTAAGCAAATGACATTATATTGAGACAGTAAACCTCCTTAGTATTAATTTTTGATTGCTGCTGTAACAAATCACCACAAACATAACAACTTAACACAAATTTAGTGTCTTGAAGTTTCTGTAGATTAGAGTCCTCAGGAAGGCTTAGTGAGGTTCTCTGCTTAGGGATTCACAAAGGTAAAATCGATTGGAAGAATTCAGTGCTCTGTGAGAGCAGAACTGAGACCCTTGCTGTATTAGGCTACTCTCACACTGCTATAAAGAAATACCTGAGATGAGTAATTTATAAAGAAAAGAGATTTAATTGGCTCATGGTTCTGCAGGCTATATAGGAAGCATAGTGGGTTCTGCTTCTGAGGAGACCTCAGGAAACTTACAATCATGGCAGAAGGCAAAGGAAAAACAGGCGCATCTTACACGGCCATAACAGGAGGAAGAGAGGGAGGGACGAGGTGCTACATATTTTTAAAACAACCGGACCTCATGGTAACTCACTCATTTCACATGAACAGCACTGAGGGGATGGTGCCAACCCATTCATGAGAACTCTGCCCCCATGATCTAATCGCCTCCCAGCAGGCCCCACCTCCAACACTGGGGATGGCAGTTTCACAGGAGGTGTGCTGGGGATGCAGATCTAAACCGTATCGCCTGCTTTCTTTGCTGACTGTTATCTAGAGGATGCTCTCTGCTCCTAAAAGTCACCTGCATTCTTCCCTTCCCGTGCGGCTTTCCATCTTCAAATTGGCAGTGGCATGTCAAATCCTTCTCAGGCTTTGATTCTCTCTGACTTCTTCTCTGCCACCAGTCAGACAAAGCTCTGCTTGAAAGGCTCATGTCATTCTATCTGTCCTACCTGGATAATCTTTCTGTCTTTGCATCACCTGTGCCTGTGTTATTTTCCTAGGGCTGCTATAACAAAGTACCACCAAATGGGTGGCTTAAAGCATTGGAAATGACTTATTCTCTCATAGTTCTGGAGGCTAGTGGTCCAAAATCACAGTGTCATTAGGGCTGTGCTCCCTCCAAAGCCTCTAAGAAAGGAGGCCTTCTTGCCTCTTCCAGCTTCTAGAAGCCCCAGGTGTCCCTTGGCTTATGGCAGCATCACTCCACTCTGTGCCTCTGTCTTCACATGGTATTTCCCTCTGTGTCTGCATTCTCCTCTCTGTGTGTGTCTGTGTCCAAACTTACCACTTCTTATAAGGACACTAATCATGCTGGATTAGGGCCCACACCAATGGCCTCATCTTTACTTGATTATATCTGCAAAGACCCTATTTCCAAATAAAGTCCTATTCACAGGCACTGGAAGTTAGGACTTCAACATGTCATTTTGAAGGACCCAATTCAACCCATAACAGTACCATGTAACAAAACAGAACATAATCACAGGAGTGGTACTTCATCATATTCACTGGTCCCAAGGATTAGGGCATGGAATGTTGGGTTGTGAGGAGGCATTTTTAGAATTCTGCCTACTGTAGTCTTCAAGGGTGCCCTTTAAATAATTGTCTCATCTGCTGACTCACCTAAAAATAGATCCTGTGTCATCCATGGCTTCTCGTTGGATGACCTCAGTTTTTACCTGTTCCTCCTTCCTCCAATTTTGAGTTTATTGTCTGCCTGACAAACAGGACTTTCTCATCGACTGCACTGTTCTCCTTCCAGAGGGGCAGACTCCTAGAAACTCAGCGCCCGAGTTGATTGTGATGGTTGGTACAAGACACAGTGATAATGAAGAACTCTCCCATCCTTCAAACATGACCAATTTTGTGCTCCAATTACCAGCAAAGGAAACTCTGCTTTTGCTTTTTATTTCTTTTTTTCTTAAAATTGTAAAGCATGTAACAAATTGCTCCCCATTTTCTCTCACATGGTTTTGGCTGGAAGATGCCTTCCTTTCCCCAGCTGCCTGCTGCACCTTACTCTTCAGCACACAGCCTCAAGCCGGAGTCGTCTCTATGGCCACCTATTTGTGATCTGCCCTCTCTTTTCATCTTCCCTAGGAGCGCATTTCCCACCATGAGTGATAGCCATGTTCGATCTGCAACTGGCTAAAATTACACAGCACTTAGAGTGTCCCTTTTATCTCCTCCTCCTCCAGATGTCAAGCAAATTCAAAAGATAAAGCAGACGACTTTTTTTTTCATGAAGCAAACAGGAGTCTTGTCGGTTTCGGTGCTTTACAGGAGTGTTGAAAGCTGAAGGGCTTCCCACTGGGTGTCCAGTGTGTTCTCTTCTGGGCAATTTCCTTTGGAGAATTTAATTATGCTAAGTTATCGTATGATCATCTACTCTATCTAGAAAGGTTAGAGAGTAGAATTAGTCATTAGGAAATCTTTTTTGGAAATGGGTTTGGCTTTTTTATCAGCTTTTACGTTCTCAAAGGTCGATATGTTAATCAGTCTAATTTTTTTAACATGACTATTTTGTAAAATAGCCTGAGAAAGCAAGCTTGGAAAATTAGCACCTTCATTATTTTGTGGATATGTGTGTTGACTTTTGTACCCTAAAGATGATACGACACCCCTAGAGTCAGGAGATCGGGTCTTATTGCTGCCGAGGTAAAGTTCCAGGCACATCTGGTCTAACTGGACCCATGGGGACCAAAGCTTTGTGTTGCAGAGCATTCTGTGAAGACAGGATGATGAGGTGTTCCTTCTGAGGAAGTTTTTGAACCCACAGCCTAGATCTCATTAAAGGCAGAGTCAGGCAGAGTGACAAGCCCAAGTTCAGAGCTCAGTAAGCGTGACCTCCAGTCTCAATGCTAAGGCTCATTGGCATACGAAACCAGGGACAAGTCACCAAACTGCTTTCTTTGTCTGCAAAGTGAAAGCCCAGTTTCTCTTCCAGGGACACTCAAGGATCAGATGAGTTCACAGAAATGAAAATGTAAAGACTGCAGGGAAGAGGAGAATGGTGAGCCAGCCCCAGGCAATAAAAAGACTCAACGCAATCCTTCAAGTTAAAATGGGGCCTAGGACATGCTCTTAGAACTCCTGCTCTATTCCTGTAGCAGAGCAAATATTGATTCAATGCTCTAAGTGTTTATGAAGCGCCCTCTACATCCCCAGCCTTTTCCTGGCCCACGAGAGGTGATAAAAAGGAAATATGCAGCATGGTTTGCAGCCCCTCTGGTCTAGTGGTAAAGATGAGAGTGCTCAGAGTGGACATTAAATACATATTGGTTGATCGAATAAATGAATGTCAAACAAAATATGACATGGCAGGATTTAGGCTGTACCTTTCCAGGGTCTCATAATAAAGCTAAAATGTGCACTGTGGGAGGTGGAGATGGGTAGAGATCATTGCTGCCTCAAGGAATTCAAAGGGATGCGAGAGAGGCTTGGGTGGCGTGGCCCTGGCAGCATGTCAGCGGCCCCAAATCCCCAGTACAGGATTAATCAGTTGAGCCTGTGCTCAGTCACAGGAGGAATTAAAAATCATGTAAGAGTGTGCTTCACTGAAGCAAATATGAGTTGTCACTGTTATGAACAGCACATTTCAGCTGAACTGCAACCTAGGAGGTTGATTCTTGGGTTTGGATTTTGGGAAGCATTTGGTAATTGCAATTTGTGCAAGCTGATACTGGATGTGCCACCCTCAGAGCCCAGATCATGGATTCACAGATGTCTGACTTTTGCTTAGATCCATACTCACACACACTATACATACATATATATATATATATATATATATATATATATATATATATATATATATATGTATGTATATAGTGTTACTTGTGTTACTTACTACAGGAATCCTACCACATCTCCCAGGCACTTTCAGGACCCAGTGATGTATGTAACCGTGAGAGGGCTCTGTTCAAATGGTCAGATCCCTCCAGAGATTTGAGCAGACATGAACCCTGATGGATCTTGGAGCTCTTTTCCTAGCTTTAAGCCAGCCATCCCAGGACATTAGACAGAGGTGGAGTGAGAGCTGCTTTGCAGATCTCCTGTGTGTAGTTTTTGAAACACGGTCATGGGAAGAGCTTTTATTCACTCAGTCTGCAACTATGTGGCTGAACCTGGCATATATGACTGGGGTTCATTCTAATTAGTCACGGCTTATGCCACACCAGTTGTTAAGTATTTAGAAAATTACCTGCAACTGCAACCTGTGTGTGTGTGTGTGTGTGTGTGTGTGTGTAACTTGTTGCTGCTGAAAACATGGTGGCCTTTGGGATTCAAGGCATTGATTCCCAAGAGCCTCCCTGAGGGCAGGGGTTGTGTCTGTTTCTACTCCCATCTCTAGTTCTGCTAAAACAGACCTCCCAGAAGACAGGCACTTGCAGGTGCTCAATAAAAAGTAGGTGAGTTGGTGTGGATTGAATATGTAGGGAGGAGACAATATGGTTACTTATGAGAACTGAAAAGTACTCTGGAAAGTTGGAAAGGGCTTAAAAGACATGATTTTTTTTTTTTTTTTTTTTTTTGAGACTGAGTCTTACTCTGTCGCCAGGCTGGAGTGCAGTGGTGCAATCCCGGATCACTGCAACCTCCACCTCCCAGGGTCAAGTGATTCTCCTGCCTCAGCCTCCCGAGTAGCTGGGATTACAGTTGCACACCATCACACCCATCTAATTTTTGTATTTTTAGTAGAGATGCGGTTTTGCCATGTTGGCCAGGCCGATTTCGAATTCCAGACCTCTGGTGATCCGCCCTCCTCAGCCTCCCAAAGAGCTGGGATTACAGGCATGAGCCACTGCGCCCAGCTGGTCTATTATTTTTTAAAGGATAACATTAACATACAGATAATGTATAGGCATATAGACTCTGTAATAATAATACTGGCTTTTATCCACCTCTGTGTTGTAATTCTTAGTGAGCAAGACCATGAATAGTGAGCCTTGGGGAGAGAAAACTCTCAAACATTGCTTCACTGAAGACAGAGTTGAGAGAATGTGTGATTCGCCCCAACAGCAGCTCTGGAAGCTCTAAGGAGAAGGGCTTGAGGGAGGCAATCACCTTGCAGTGAGGCACCTGAGGATTTATCTGGAAGCCCCATTTCACAATACACCCACTGCTCCAACTCCCAGTATGTATTTATTGGGGAGGTGCTAAAGAATATTAGAGAGCGTTCAGGCTGCCCTCTCTCCAGCTGCCCCTCAGTGCCACCCGTGTGTAGGCTGGGTGCCACACATGGAGACAGGCCCCACAAGTCACAGACAAGCCCCGTGCAACGAGCCAGGCCCTGAGAAACCCTTCTGACTATTTAGTGTGCGTTCAGCAGAAGCACCTTCTGGGTAAAATCTTTCATGCAAATTTCCTTTCTTTAAACCTTCACCTAAATTCTGTCTTTCTTGAGAGCATCTCCTACTTAGCAAACATTTTTCTTTTTAGTTGTATAACCATGTTCTATTATGCTTTCCATTTAAAGAGCAAGGGGAAAAAAACCGTAGGCAGGACTCCTCTGGAAGTAGCAAGTTCATGCATCTGGGTCTGAATCATGTTCTAAGTTTATCAGAGATGGATGTCTATGTATTGTAGACTCCAGCGCCCCCATGCCAGGTCAGAGGGTTTCAACTCCAGTACCCTTGTCGTCCTGCCTGTGTGATTCCCACAGATTCAGGATCTGATGTCCAAGAATGAGGTCTGATGAGTGAGGATAAGCAATAAGCCTCAGAAGCTGCCTGGGCTTGGGCTGAAGGGGATGCAGGGGCTTCTCCTGACCCTCAGGCAAACAATAGCAGAAATACTCTCAGCAGCTATGGCCACCACTTACTGAGCATGCACTTTGTGTTCAGCAGTGCTCTATGTGTGTTATTCCGATTTCCCCAGCCCCTCTATGAGGTAGGCTTTATTATCCATCTTCTTCCATTAGGAGAGGAAACTCAAGGAACGGGACTATCTCAAGGTCACACAGCCACCTGAGTGACAAAACCAGGATTGGAACTCGATGTGCCTGAGCCCAGAGGTTAGTGTTCTGCTCCCTCCAGGGAAGGCTTCTCCTTCATGGGGAAGTGGGGGTCTCAGCTAATTCTGTGGTAGACCTGTTGTGTCAGAGCTGGGCACCATGGGCAGTGCCAGTGAGGATAGGCCCAGGGGAAGAGATTTCGGGTTTCTTCTGTCAACATACATATGTTCTCATGAAGGAACAGCAGACCCTGGGCTGAGGGGGCAGAGGCTCCCTGGGCTCCTGTGAGGAGGAGGTGGCCCTGGTACCCTGAGGGGACAGGTGAGGGGAGAGGATTGGGGTGGGGCCGGTAAGACCAGAAGGTGGGTGGGAGGAGGGTGAGTGGGAGATAGTAAGGGGGAGTCAGGGTTGTAGGCAGTCCAGCTGGACCCACAGGGAGGACAAGAGCAAGGCTAGCTGCCGAGTGGTAGAGGGCGGGACAGTGGCCTGCGGTGGCCTGCGGTGGCCTTGGGAGAAAGACTGGGAGTGGAGCCTGGTTGCAAGTGGTTTGAGCGTCCCTTAGAACCTCCCTTCTGGGACAGCCCCAGTCTGAGAGTCGGGCAAAGGCAGGGGAAGGGCAGGCCAGGATCACCTCGCTCCTTGTCCTCGTGTCTGCATCTCCTACAGAGCCTCCTATCACGTTTGTCATGGGCATCTGCGAGGGTATCGTGGCCAGTGATACCACGTCAGGGAATGAAGGAGCCTCCTCTCCTGGTCTTAGGTTGATTCAAAGCCTCATGCCATGAATGCAGATCTTTGCCTACAACACGGGTCCCAGGACTCCCTGATTCCTGTGGTGGGAGGGCCATGTGGCCTGGTTTAGTGGAGAAGCTAAGTCAGTTGTGGTTTTTTGTCTTAAATCTTAGACGTCTGCACACCTGGCCTCTGAAGGGAGTTAGCATGAGAGAGAGGGCTGAGCGTTGACCATGGAATTGGGCCATTTCTTCTCTTCCAAGTCAACATCTTGGAAAGCACCCTGCCTTTTTTTTTTTTTTTTTGAGACGGAGTTTCGCTCTTGTTACCCAGGCTGGAGTACAATGGCGCGATCTCGGCTCACTGCACCCTGCCTTTTTATCTACAAGATTGCTTTCTTTCTTTCTTTGACTGTTTGCACTCCTGTTTGCTACATCTCCCTGTTTATTTCACAGTTGCATACATTCTACTTAAAGGAATTGGGTATAGGTGAATTTGGATGTCAGGGCACGTGCTGTAGAGTATGGTGGTATCTACAGAAGTGAGTGAGCAGGAGGATGAATCTCAGGTTATGTGCTAGAGGTGCCATTGGTCCTTCTGCTCCCAGCAGCAGAGCTGCAGCACAGCACATCTGCCCTCCTCTGCCTCTGAACTTCATCAAACGCAGCAGGAGCCCTGAAGACCCCCGAGCTACCCATGCTGAGGGCACAGTCCCTACATTTAAGCTCTTACTCCAGTGGAGGAACCCCTCTTGGTGTCCTCACAGCCTACTGGCTCCTGCTTTAAACATAATTCTAACCATCTTGATTATCTGATTTCATGGCCTATGGATATTTAGATGCAGGAAAGGAGCTCACAGAGACAGGTTTTGGCCACAGTGCAGGGGACAGATGGCTGCCCAAATGCAAACTGCAGAAGTGGACAGAAGGTCACTAGTTCACACGGGTTGCCTCAAACCTCCCTCCAGTTTCTCATTAGGCCCCAGGGTGGTCCCAGGAGCAGAGTATGAGTTCGTCATTTCTGTTAACTATGATGATTCTAGCTTCTTCATCAAGCTCCAGAGACTTTTCAGTTCTCTCTTTGTAGAAGGTGTGGAAGTGTGTTATACTCCAGAGAAGGAACTCCATCCAAAATATTTACACATAGAATAAAACATATTTTGTCATGTACAAGGCCTTAAGCTCAGTTATTTGGATTATTCACTCATCCCCTTAGAGGTGTCCACAAATTAACCAATTTTAGTATATGATTTGTGACACTTACTTCTTCCACTGTTACAACAGCTGCCTCCTGGGTGTTTCTGCCACATCATGAGATCCTTGCTCCTTCCTCCAGCAGTCACAATGAGTGGCCTGGAAATGAGTTGCAGAGTTTCTCTGAGTTCAGGGGTACCTACTTATCCATCCAGCCCTACCCCACAGGGGCCTGGTCAAGTTTCGGCCTTGCTCATCAACAGCATGAGTCTCCCATCTCTCATACCGGCTACAATCCCTTGTTCCCAACCAGTGTGTAAGTGGGCTAGCATGTGTGTGGATCCTTCTCACAAATGTTTCTGGTTGCTCATTTCCCTGGTTGGATTCCTGTCAGGGTGCTATGGGCCAAGACATGAAACATCCCATCCGCTTTGTTGATTCAACACGGATATGTTTGCTTTTCTGCCTCAGAATGGAGACAGTTGTTTACAGCCTCACCAGTCAAAATATTTACTAAACATAACCTACAGTTCCAGGATTGAGAGGAGGGTAAACACACAGTTCACTTTCCACGTTGATAAAAACATTTGCATAAGATGCCTTAAAATGCAAGCCCGTGCCCTCCATGCGCCAGAGGGATGTGCTCAAGGCGAGAGTCACAGGAGCGGGGTTTCCTCAGCATGCCCAGGCCACAGGCCCCCTTCTGTTAAATGTCATACTGAAATAAATGTGTACACAAACCAGGTCATACTCTTCAAAGGGACATCGGGATTTCACGTTTTCTCACATACAGTTTAGCCCCATGGAATGCAGACTAAGTTGATCAAAACCTGTGATAGGAATCCTGTAGGGTCAAAAGACGCAGTTGTTGAACATTTTATCTTCAAAAATTACTGCCTCTCAGTGTATTCTGTGCTGGCAGGGTATCCAAAAATGCCTGAAAATGTGTTTTCAATGCAGGATTCCGTTTGTGTTCATGTCTGCTGGGGATATTAGTTACAACACCAGTGATTCAGTGAACTCACTCTGGTATGATGCTAGATCTGGAAGACTTTCAAGGAAATTAAATTACACATTCGTAAACACAGTGTTGTAAAAAAAAAAAAAAATCATAAGTATCATCTTAGGCAGGATAACATAGTGTTAAGGCCCCAGTAGCAGGTAGAAGTTGCAGAACTGTCACACAGGAAGTCCTCCATCATCCCAGATTCCAGGGGAGGAGGAAATCTTGTCCTTTTCTTTTTTCTTTCTGCCATTGTTTACATGTTATTAAGTACACAGTGAGTATGTTTAATTTATCTGTTCCTCAGTACCCTTAGCTATAAAATGGATACTAATATCTACCTCACAGGGCTATCATAGGAACCAAAATGTCTTAGTATGGCTAAAGTGCTTAAAACAGTGTCTGGCACATGTGTTTTTACACATGCTGAAGCTCTGTAATTCACTACTGGGATTTCTTTCTCATAACCTTGTGTAATTTGAAGCATTGATTAGCCAGGGGCTGTTTTCTGTCTCAGAAGAAAATAAACATTGAAGAAAGGGGCAAGAGGGCTCAACATCTGGCAGAAGGATGATCTGAGTTGACCCTGGACCCCTCCACTATCCTCATTCCAAACATATAGAAATGCCAGATACAATATTACTGGGGAAAATGTGTATTTTTCTAAATATATGTCTGGACTTGAAGGTAAAAGAAATTCCTAAGTACAAAAAATGAACAAACTACTCTCAAAGGCAGTGATGAGTGAGCAAGCCAATGTCATGGCACCCTGAGGTTTGAGGGGGGCAGTGTCAGACCCAGCATAGGCCACCAGGGCTAGTAGCAAGGGCTTTTATGTCCATGCCAGAACAGCAAGTGTGGTTTGGGCCTGCACAATATAGAAAGCCTTCTACTTAAAGCCAAGACCTGGGAGGACTGCCCTCTCTGTGAAAATGGGAACTAAGAAAATTTTACCTAATGGTCAAGGAATGTGGCAAGTAGCTCGTGGTCTGCCTAGACTTTGAACCACACTGAATTTACACTACTTAATGATACAGAAATTCTAAACCTAGAAATAAAGATAGGCCCCAGATTATTGAAACCACTAGAGCTCCTAGAAGAAACACTTGCAAATCCATTTTAAAGGACAATCTCCACATCATCAAGTACAGGATGCTGATGGGAAAAAGAAAATCTCAGCCTACAACGTAAAATTGCAGGTCATAAGAAACGAATTTGCCATCAGGAAGAGTTAACAGATTCAACACATTCTGAAGCTCCTTCAGAATCTTCATGTAATAAAACAATGTAAAAGTAACTATTTAAAAATCCATGAGCCAGGCACAGTGGCTCACACCTGTAATCCCAGCATTTGGGAGGTGGAGGTGGGCAGATCACCTGAGGTCAGGAGTTTGAGACCAGTCTGACCAACATGGAAAAACGCCATCTCTACTAAAAATATAAAAATAGTTGGGCGTGGTGGCACATGTCTGTAATCCCAGCTACTCAGGAGGCTGAGGCAGGAGAATTGCTTGAACCCAGGAGGCAGAGGTTGCATTGAGCCAAGATTGTTCCATTGCACTCCAGCCTGGGCAAAAAGAGCAAAATTCTGTCTCAAAAAAAAAAAGTCCATGTTTGACATTAGAATAATAAAAAGAGAGAACAAAGGAATTGTAGGGGGAAAAGCAAGAAACTTTAGAAAAGTAGAATGTCTAGAAATTAACATTATTTAAATTAATACAATAAATGTATAGCTAAAGAGAGAACTATTGAACAAGAAGATAGCTCTGAGGAAATTACTCAGGAAAGCACTCAGTGAGACACAAAGATGAAAAATATAAAACAGATGTTAAGAGAAAATATTTAGATTTTGAAATATCAGAAATATTCATAAAAGATATTAAGAGTTTTGAAGAACAAGTAGGGAAGTCCATAAGAAAAGTGTAGAGGAGATGAGGGTGAAGAAACCTTGGAAATGATCATTCCTTTTCCAAATTTCTTTAAAAATATGTAAATGCCTAGATTAAAGCAGCACTCCAAATCATGAACAGTATAAATACAGATTATGTCACAATGATCTGCAGAATACCAAAGATAAAAAGTGACCAAAGAAGAAAAAAAGATTCACTGCAAAGGAACAATTACTGATTGCAGACTTTTCATTAGTGACAATGGAAGCCAGAAGGCAATTGAATAATATCTTCTAAATATTGAGAGAAAATAGTCAACTTAGAATTCTACGTGAGAGTGAGGGCAAGGATACTTTCTGATAAAGATTTAAGAGGGGGAGAGAGATCCAAGATGGCTGACCACTAGCAGCTCGGGATTGTAGCTCCCAGTGAAAGTGCAGAGAACGAGAGGATGCCACACTTTCAGACGAATTTTTGTTGCTCACAGACCAGGAGATTCCCAGCGGAGGAGCCCCACGGGTCACCAGAGCGACTCTTGTGGCTGGCGCGGCGGTTTTGCTGGCTCCTCAGTGCAGCAGTTTTTGGTGCAGAGTGAGCGGGACTGGGTCTCCTTTTGGCCGATTCCCGGGCAGAAAAGCACCATCAATCTTAACACCACTGTTTTAGCCAGCGCAGTGGATTGCTCAGATTTCGGCGCTGGGAATCAACAAGTTGGACGTCCACTCGGAAACCTAATATGAAAGTCAGAAATCAAAAAGATGACAGGTGGATAAATTTACAATGATGGGAAGAAACCAGCATAAAAAGGCTGAGAATACCCAAAATCAGAATGCCTCTCCCTCTACAGGTGATCACAGTTCCTCATCAGCAATGGAACAAGCCCTGATGCAGAACGAGTGCTTTCCATTAACAGAAGTAGGCTTCAGAAGGTGGATGATAAGAATCTTCCGTGAATTAAAAGAACTTGTTCTAACCCAATCCAAAGAAACTAAGAACTTTGAAAAAAGGTTTGACGAAATGCTAACGAGAATAGACAATTTGGAGAGGAATATAGGTGAATTAATGGAGCTGAAAAACACAACACAATACAAACTTCGCTAAATATGCATAAGTTTTAACAGTCGAATTGATCAAGCAGAAGAAAGGATATCAGAGTTTGAAGACCAACTTAATGAAATAAAACGAGAAGTCAAGATTAGGAAAAAAGGATAAAAAAGAATGAGCAAAGTCTCCAAGAAATATGGGACTATGTGAAAAGACCTAATCTACGTTTGATAGGTGTACCTGAATGTGATGAAGAGAATGAATCCAAGTTGGAAAATACTCTTCAGGAGATTTTTCTGGAAAACTTTCCCAACCTAGTAAGACAGGACAATATTCAACTCCAGGTAATACAGAGAACACCACAAAGATATTCCTCAAGAAGACCAACCCCAAGGCACATAATCATCGGATTCACTAGGGTTGAAATGAAGGAGAAAATACTAAGAGCAGCTAGAGAGAAAGGTCAGGTCACCCACAAAGGGAAGCCTATCAGACTTACAGCAGATCTCTCAGCAGAAACCCTACAAGCCAGAAAAGAGTGGGGGCCAATATTCAACATCCTTAAAGAAAAGAACTTTCAACCCAGAATTTCATATCCAGCCAAACTGAGCTTCAAAAGCGAAGGAAAAATAAAATCTTTTGCAAACAAGCAAGTACTTAGAGATTTCACCATCACCAGGCCTGCTTTGCAGAAGCTTCTGAAAGAAGCACTATACATATAAAGGAGCAACCAGTATCAGCCTTTCCAAAAATGTATCCAGCTAGCATCAAATGGCAGTATTAAACTCATATATATTATTAACTGGATAAAAAGCCAAAACCCATCAATACACTGTATCCAGACCCATCTCACATGCAACGATACACAAAGACTCAAAACAAAGGGACAGAGGAAGATTTACCAACCAAACGGAGAGCAAACATAAATAAATAAATAAAAAGCAGGAGTTGCAATTCTTACCTCTGATAAAATAGACTTTAAAGCAACAAAGATCAAAAGAGGCAAAGAAGGACATTACATAATGGTAAAAGGATCAATGCAACAAGAAGAGCTAATGATCCTATATGTACACGTACCCAATACAGGAGCACCCAGATACATAAGACAAGTTCTTAATGACTTATAAAGAGACTTAGCCTCCCACACAATAATAGTGGGAGACTGTAACATCACATTGTCAACATTAGACTGATCAACGAGATAGAAAATTAACAAGGATATCCAGCACTAGAACTCAGACCCGGAACAAGTAAACTTAATAAACATTTATAGAACTCTCCACTTCAAATACACAAAACATACATTCTTATCAGTACCATATCACACCTATTCCAAAAGTGACTACATAATTGGAAGTAAATCACTCCTCAATAATTGCATAGCATTTCATAGGTTTAAATGAAATATTGGTTGGCTGCTTGTTTGTTATTTTCTTCCCTTATTCCTTCCTGTCTCCATTGTTAAGCACAATTATTGGCATAAAAGAGGTTTTCAATTCCCATTTTTAGACTGCATTCTAGCCTGGGCAATAAAGCAATACTCCCATTCTCTCTCCCTCTTTCTCTTCCTTTTTCTTCCTCTTCTTTATTCTTTTTTTTCTCTTTATCTCTTTCTTTCTTCCTTTTTTTTTCTTCAAAAAGAAAAAAAGATTTAAGAGGTTACCATTCATAAACTTTTACTGAAAGAACTAAAGTATATATACTTTAGGAGAAAGACAATTGAACCCAGAAGAAAATAATGTAATACAAAAATTGCTAATGAGAAAGAGAATAGGCAAAAACATATGGGTAATTATAAGTACGTACTAACTGAAGAAAAACATTGATAACAAAATGACTAATTTGGGGACATTTTAAATATGAGACAAGAGATGGTGATGATGGTCATTACTAAAGAATTTTATGATTCTTGTGTTATTTGAGAAGATACTAGGCCTTAATAAACTTTAGACTTTAAGTCAAAATGCTTTTTGAAAATTTAAGGGTAACCTATAAAAGAAAAATAGAATATAACTTCCAACAGAAGATTTGGGAAGAAAAAGAGTTGGATAAAAACATTCAGACAACTCAGTAGATGGCCACTCAATAGACGGCAGGGAGGTGGACAAAATGAAGCTAACTAAAAGTGTCATAAGTAATAACATGTAGAAATATATTAATAATAAGTAATATATAGAATATATGTATATAAGTAATAATATATAGAAATATTTAAATTAAAATATTTTGATAAATTATATTATTAAAATAGTATATAGAAATATAAGTAATATATAGAAATAAAAATAGTATTAAATAAATACTCAAGTTGGCAAAAACTGAATATATCAGTAATATGTTTTAGAGGATTGGATTTATCTGTTAGTCAACAGTAATTTTCAGATTGAATTTTTAAAATACAGGGATGTGCTATTTAGGAAGATCATGTCTAAATATAATGGCACAAAATTTGAAATGATATTGATGGAAAAATATATACTAACAAATACTAAAAGAAAAAGTTATTTGTAGTAACATTAATATCAAAGTATTCTTTAAGACACAAAAGTATTATTGGGTTTACTGCACAGTGACAAAAGAAATAATTCACTGGGAACACATAATCATGAACCTACATGCACTTAACACAGCTGCTAAATAGGCATAAATGCAAAGCCTGGGACTTATACAATAACAATGACAAATTCACAGTCTATGATAATAGGATATTGTAACACATATTTTTATAAAATGGTGTCAAGCAAACAAAAATTTATTAAAAACTGGATTTTTTTTCTTTCTAATTTTTATTTTAGGTTCAGGGGTACATATGCAGGTTTATTATGTGAATAAATGGCATGTTGCAGGGTTTTGGTGTACAGATAATTTTGTCACCCAGGTAAATAGCATAGTAAAGATAGTTTTTCAGTCCTTATACTCCTTTCACTCTCCACCCTCAAGTAGGCCCTGGTGTCTATCATTTCCTTCTTTGCGTCCATGTGTACTGAATAAAAATTGGATATTTGAAAATGATAACTAATAGCTTAATCCATTCATTATATGTGAAACTCCACACTCCACACCTAATACACATTCTTTGCATGTACAATACAAAAATTAGCCACATTCTTGGCCACAAAGCAAGTTTCAACAAATACCAAGTAATTGGTAGGCCATATTCCTTAACTAATTTGCACCAAAATTATAAATTAATAAACAAAAACCTCACTACAAACCCATACATTTGGAAACTTAAAAACACTTTTTGAAATAACTCAAGAGTCAGAGAATAGGTCCTAACTGAAATCACTGAAAGTTTAGAACCAAACAACAGTGAATTCATTACATACTAAAGTATACAGGATGCTGCTAAAGCAGTAGTTGGAGGAAAAGTGACAGCCCTCAGTATAATTTTAGAAAATTAGAGCCAGTAGTTTAACTCAAGTACTTTTAAAATAATAGAGAAAAGAGCATGCCTTAATAGAAAATAAACAATAGTGAGGATCAACAAAATCAAAATCTGGCCTCCTGGAAAAAAAGGAATTTTAAATATGTCAAACCCTGGCCAGACTGGCAATAATGCTTATGTACCAGAGACTGTTCTGTGTGAATTATGTGTTTCAATTCACTCCAAATAACCTAAGAAGTAGATGAGTTTGTTACTAATTTTCCATACAGCTACTAGTACTCTGCGACACCTGAACAAAACACTTCCATTGTAGGACATTCCTGCATTTTTCATGGCACCCTGCAGATTTTTTTTAAAAATCAATGAGGCAAAGATGGGAGACTTATGAGGAAAATACACATAAACCAGGGCAGGTAAAATTAAGTTTATAAAGGCAAGAAGCTAATTTGACAAGGAGGAGAATATCCTGTACTGAGGACCTGGAATGAGATGTTTCCTGGCAGTCAAGGTTAGCATGGAAACCGGGATTTCCTGGCAAAAGGAATGAGTTGTAGAAGATGATGTCATTGGTTGCAGCATTCAGATTGGAGGCTGACTTTCAGGGCAGAGATAGGCCTTTGATCGCACTAATGTGCATGGGCATCTGTTCAAATGTCGGTGATAAGTGGCTTCCTGTCCTTTGTCACCATGCAGGGAGGGCATCAGGGCCCTACAGGTAGAGTCAAGGAGCTCTCTTGGTCCACATGGAGTGGAGAAACTAGGGCTATTTTGGGGGCGACATATTATCTATCCATTGCTCAGAAGCAGTGTGCTGTCTGTGTGCTAAAAGAGAATGTTTCCTCCACTAGAACTGGCACTGGTCCCTGAGCCTGGCTCTTTGCATGTCTTCTAAGAGTATTTCGGGAGTCTTAGCCCCAAGTTCTCCTGTATGTCACAGGCAGTATCTGCTAGCAGAACCTTCTGCATGGTACCTCAAAGCCACTCCAGCATTCCTCATTTGAATAATGGAAGCCTCTGGGATAGACGTGTGACAGAAAAAAAAGAAAAGCAAAATGGAGGCCCTCTGTGCAGCTTTAGGTCGTGGCAATGGAAGTCACTTGCATAAACTGCCACATGTATAGGATTATTACATTATTTAGCTGACTAGGTTCTTCCTCACTTCTCATGACATTTGGCCCCATCCCAGCACTCAGTGCTGTGAACATCTCTGAACAGGAACCAGGTTTCTGCAGTGGACTAGGCCAGGCAGATGCCCCACGTAAGGTTAGCTGAGACATGGGTTCTCCTGAGGGGCTGCCCTATCACTTCAGAGGTCCAGAGTTTGGTATTTATCTTAAGAATTTTAGATACTTCTAGGCCTGATCAGTAGTGGCACCTTGTGCCAGGATAGGACCCAGAGGGAGGAGTCAACCATACAATAGCACTGATTGTGCTAATTTAACCCCTGCTACCTGGCCCCTCCCAGTGCCCCTACCGTTTGTCCAAAGGGGCATTGACAAGATGGCCTTTTAGGTAGGTCCTGCAGCAGGAGCTTTGGAGTTCCCAGGTTCTGTGACTTTCTCATGGACAGTCTCCAGATGCCGGAGAGTAAAATTAGTCATCCAGAGGCAGTGAGGGTGCATCCTGGGGGCCATGAGATTGGGGTGAGGGTGGCCCTCTAAAGCACACATGGCTCATTCACAGCCTAGCACCCCTTACACCCACTCCCACCCCACAGAAGTTCTTACTGCTATGTTTTCATTTTCTTCAAGAATAAAAATTGGCAATGGTTTGGGAATTTTCTTCCAAATCTACATTTTTAATAGCATATTTCTCATCTAAAAATAAACATGATTTCTACCCTCCACATGAAAGGACATTTCCCATCATCAATCTGTATAGATTTATTACCATAAAAAAAAGAGCTTAGCTGGGTACAGTCCCTTGTGCCTGTAATCCCAACACTTTGGGAGGCTGAGGTGGACAGATCACTTGAGTCAGGAGTTCAAAACCAGCCTAGCCAACGTGGCGAAAGCCCATCTCTACCAAAATACAAAAATTAGCTGGGTGTGGTGGCAGGCCCCTGTAATCCTAGCTACTCAGGAGGCTGAGACACGAGAATTGCTTGAACCCAATAGGCAGAGGTTGCAGTGAGCTGAGATTGCGTACTGCACTCCTGCCCAGGCAACAGACTGAGATTCCATCTCAAAGAAAAGGAGAGAGAGCTCATTGCAAAGATTATTTTAGCTCTCTTGGCTTTTCTTTTTGAAAATAATTCTAAACAATGCAGGATAATTATATCAACAAAAATCAAAATTATAAAATACTAGCTAAAAACCATATGTCTAGATAGTAGCAGATATTCATATTGGCTCCGGTCCTTTAAAGCATCAGCTGTTCAGGAAGAGGTCTGAAAGGTAGTGAACCCTTCCCTATCTTTGTATTAGTAGTGAGCCCTTGCCTCTTTGAATGCCTGTTTTCCCATCTGCAAAAGGCTGGTGTTGGACTGGTTTGTCTCTTTCAGACTTAATGATCTATGCTTGGTTCTAGAGATGGCAAAACAGAGGCCTACACCAGTGGGGAGACTTGCCCAAGTGTCCTCAGCAGCAGAGTTAGAGCCAGATCCGGTGTCTGCAGGATTTTAAGTAGATCAGAGACAGTCACGAAGTGCTCATATAAGTCATTTGCTGTGGCTCAGTGGAAGGCCGGGAATGAGCTCAGTGGGACAGTTGCAGGGGATGGTCAGCACCATCGGAGATGGTGACTTCAGCACAGTCCTGGCCACACATCGGAGCACTGCATAGGGAGAAGCCTTCCATGGCCAACTCTCCTTTACTGAGAGAGGATTTATAATCAACCAGGCACCATGCTGAAATGTTTACATCAACTCAGGAAACACTGGCAACAACCCTATGGGGTATGGCTTTTACCTTTAATAAATGAAAGCCTGAGGCTCAGAGGCAGGAGCTCACCTGAGGTCACAGAGATTGATGGACAGCAGAAAATTCACCAAGACAAGGACCCTGTCATTACACATGCAGGGACTTCATGAGTGATGCTGAACCTCAGAGTGGCTCATGCTCCATCATCCACAAGGAAAGATGGTGACAGCTCAGATTGCAGAAGGAAGTGAATACCAAGCAGCAACATACCTCACAGACACCTGCTCTTTACTGTGTGTGATCATCCTGAACCCAGTCACCCTGGGAGGGGCGCAGATCTACGCACCAAGTGCAGGGAGATGTAAGGGCATGACTTGGCCAGTGAGACCAGGAGCTCTGTGTCAGGCCTTCCACGTGCTCAGAGAGGAAAATGCCCACATCAGAGCGTCTTCTTGAGCAATATGCTCACAGGGTCCTTCTACATAGTTCATTGGTGTATGGGATTCCAGAATCAGACCCACTCCCCCAAGACACAGCTGCTGGCAAGGGTAATATAAGTAAGTGGGACTCCTTGGCAAAGCCATGTGCTGCAAGAGTATGCAGTTCTCAGAAGGCAGGGTCAGGGGCCTCCTGCCAGTGTCACACATCAGGTGGGAGCCCCAGATTCTCCCCTACTGGCTGCATAACTTTGAGCAAGTTATCCTCCCTGGGCCTCAATTTCCTCATACGTCAAATAGGGATAACATTACTTTGCTCTATTTTGTGGTGCTTCAATATGTATGTTAGTGCCTAAGAAGGTGTGGTTCAAAGCTCCTCCCTGCTTCACCCACCCACTCCAGCCCCTGCTTTGGGATCGCTGGCCCCTGTGAGGCCATTGCTTCAGACCAGAAGCTGGGTTTGGCAGGGTGAAGAGGGGACAGTTTCTAGGTTTTTGCAGTAACACAACTGTAAAGTCACCGGGGTCGTGTCACCTTTCTTAGCACAAGAGATGAAAGTAACTTTTGTTGGGTGGTGGATTTTTCATAGGGAAACACATTTTTCTTCCACTTATCTCCTCAAATGCGTTTGCAGATGTGGTTGATGATTGAGCTAGTTTTAAAGAAAATGAAGGACAGAACAGGAGAGGGAATGCCTGATGGAATTATGTCCCTTTCTCCTATTCCTCAGAGAAATCAATCCCCCTCCTTCTCTCCTCTCTCTCTCTTTTTCCTTCTCTCCCCTACCTCTCTCTCTCCTCCTCTCTCTCCCGCTCTCCATCACTCTCCTTCAGTCTCTCACTGTCTCTGTGTATCTCTCTTCCTTGCCCTCTCTTGGTCTCTGCTTCTCCCCTCCCCTCACGCCTCATCCTCCCTGAGATCATGTGGGAGTATCCCAGAGTGTGAGAGTATCACACTCTGATACTCTCGTAGTGTGTCTCTCTGTGTCAGTCTCTTGCTCTCGGTCTCTCTCTCCTGCCTTCCCCCAATCCTGTCTCTGTCCCTATCTCTCAGGCCCCTCTGCCCACACCTTGCTCATTCTCCTCCATGAACCTGTGTTTTACGGATGATCCATGAAGGCCACATGTTCATGAGTGTGAGCCAATCTTGCCATGAGTGCTATTCTGCCAGAGGCTGGTCCTTTGCACTTCCTGCTTCCTTGGGAATATGCCCGTTTACCAACAGGAAGACAGGTTCCATAGTCCAGACTGGAAAAAACTGAAATTGCCACTTGAAGGAGAGTTTATCTTCTGGAAGAAGCCCATTGTGACAAGTAATGTGTTGAGGTAATGGAGATGTACTCCCTCCGATAACTGTGGCTCAGGAACAAAACATGTCCATGTACGGTGGATAAGATGCTCCCAGGTTCTCGACGTAAACCTCAGCAACTCAGCCCTGGTCCTGCATGGTATTTGACTCTTTAGCCAGCAACTGGGCTGAGTTTTCCAGGGCCAGTGTGCTTGCTGAGGACCTGAACACTGCTGCAGCCTGCAGGAGTGCGTCCTGCCCGCCCTGCCAGCCCACTTAGGACAATAGCTTGTTTGCAGCTGTGGTGGCTGCTGCTATTTGCATATTTACTTGGAATGTGCGATTATAAATCATTTACCTCTCTTAAAGTGGGTTTAAAGGATCTCTGCTGAGCAGCAAGTCCTGGCCATGCTTCCTTAGCCTAATTTGAGTTGCTGCATATACTGAAATTAAATTACTTTTCACTTTCAATGTTCCCAAATTCAGCCGTTGCCAACACAGGCTTGCCGTCCTCCCAATTAGCCTGAACCAGCAGGGTTTGCCTGCATGGGAAGCAGCGCCATTACCTGCCCATAAAGGGTTCCCTCCTGCTTTCTCTACGAGTCTCCAGGCAGATATTCTTCAGCATCTGCTCCCAAGAGCTGGCTGTGAATGTGAACTCTGCCTCCTTGGTTGTTCAGAAGCATATGCTTAAGAGAACGAATTTTTCTACAGCAGGGGCTGCTGAAGGGTCCTCTTTGTGGCCATTGAAAGAAACTCTTGCAATGTCTGATGAAATTATTTTCTGGACAGAGAACTGGCGCTACCTGGGGCAGGCATATTTCATTTTTAAAACAAAATGTTACTGTCAAGGGTAATATTCATGTTTTAAAATCCTTGACAAAGAAAAAAGGGAAGAGCTAGAAAGTTCTTTGGGTGAAGTTACCCTCCAAACCATGCCTGAATTGAGCCTGAGCCTGAACTGCATGATAACTTTCCTGCAGCAATAATAAAAACTGTTACCTAATAAACACAAGGTGCTTACATTTAGATAGCTCTGAGCTGTCACATTCACAATCTCAACCGATTCTATGACAACCATACAAAGTAAGAAGGAAGGAATCCCCATTTACAGAAGGGAAGGATGAAGCCCTCATGCTGACATCGGTTGCAGAAATGTGGCTGCATTTCAAGTGTCGTGACTGCTGACCCGATGCTCTTTTCACTGTGTTATGTTGTTACTGAAGAGACGGACGGTAGACCATGTTGCTGAGCAGCATGTAGGAAGGGCTTCCACCAAGTGCAGATAAAGCAGTGGAGGTCTAGAAAGCAGGGGAAATTCTTTTTGTGTTTTGGCAAAAGCAGGATGAGAATTCTAAGATGACCTGTTTTGAACCTTATACAATAGCATATTTTTCTTTGACACATGATGGTTCTTATAAAAGTAAGAGAATAAAACTTTTCTCCCATGTAAGCTAGTAGATATCTTCTATTCTTCCTTCTTGGCTAGTGAAGAAAACCGAGATTTTAAACTCTTCCTTAAAAGGTTTTGTTTGTGTAAGTGGCCTCTCTTCCAATGTCATCATCAAAGTTCTTGTGAGAGGGCCTTTCCATGAAACGCCCCTTAAAGCCTTTTTCTTCCTCTACTCCAATGTTCTGCAAAGAGGGCTCAGAGTTGGTGATGGTGCCACTTGTGCAGCCACCTTCCATTTGCTTCAGGAGTTCATGCCTGGGAGAGGAGGACATTGCCCAATCTGTGGTGCAGCAGAGAAGGTGCCACACCCAGCAGGGGCAGAGAATCTACATGGACCTGCTACTTAGGCAGAGGTTCATCTGGAGGAAGTGGACGGGGGCAGTGAAAGGCAGCTGGGTGGCTGGAGCCAGGATGTGGAGAGCTGGAGATCTGAGGTAGGGGTAGGGAAAGAGGAGTTCAGAGAAAGACAGCGGGAGTGGACATTCTCACTGGGAGGCCTGGCAGGTCACAGGGAGGAGCCACAGGCAGGAGAGCCTTTATAACCAGCACCTCTGTAGTACAGAATGCTGGGCAAGGCCTTGCCTTGGGTGAGGGCCAAGGAGGCAGCCTGTGGGCTGTGTAGCAGAACTGGCAGAAGGAAAGGATTTTGTTTCCTGCTCAGCACCTTCTGTCCCTGCCCAAACCCCTGCCTGGAGACCTACTGGTGTCTCCCACGAATGCTGCACATGCACCTTGCTGAACCACAAAGACTGATCATGAGAAGCTTTGAAGCACCAAAACGAAAAGGCTGGCTCATGAACTGGCCTTGGCCTCCAGGCTAAATAATGAGGCAACTCTGAAGCTAGGATCAGAGGGTGGACTGTGGTGAAAGAATAGACGATAACTAGGCCATCCATGGGGGACTGCAGTGGCCTTAAATGGTCTGGCTTTAAAGAGGGTCCAGTCAGAGCCCCAGCCAGCTTATTATAGACGTTTTAGTGGGATGGGTGCTAGGAATGGGCTCCTGCTGTCCACACACATGTAGGGGCATGTACACTTGCAGCCCTGAGCAAGGCCTGCCTTCAGTCACACGCCTTTTGTTGGGCATTTGTGCTGTCTCTGTATTAGTTCATTTTCATATTGCTAAGACTGGGAAATTTACAAAGAAAAAGAGGTTTAATGGACTCACAGTTCCACATGGCTGGGGAGGCCTCACAATCATAGTGGAAGGTGAAGGAGGAGCAAAGACATGTCTTACGTGGCAGCAGGCAAGAGGGCGTGTGCAGGGGAACTGCCCTTTGTAAAACTATCAGATCTCATGAGACTAACATGAGGACAGCATGGGAAAAACCTGGAAAAACCTGCCCCTATGATTCAGTTACCTCCCACTACTCCCCTCCCATGACACATGATGATGATGGGAACTACAATTCAAGATGAGATTTGGGTGGGGACACAGTCAAACCATACCATTCTCCGAAGGTGGCTTTGCTCCGTGGCAGCCTGCAAGTTCCTGTTCAATGCTCAGGCCTGGCTGTTTGGCCCAAGGTAGTCTGGATTATCAGCGCGAGGCCCAAGAGTCATCATTCCCAGGAAATGCAGAGCTTCCCTGTGGGCTTTCTCTGAACCTCCCTCCTGCCAATTTGCACAGCTGAGGGATCCCGGAGCCTCTGCCCTCCCTGGGAGGCCTTGGGATCCCCACTCTCATGCATACCAACACCTCCTTACCTAGACGCCCTGCCAGCCATTTGCTGTGGTGGGACAGCCCCTGTCACCTGCTCACTATCACCATAGCTAGGGCCCCTGGGGTCTGTGTTTCTACTGTGGAGCTGTGAGGCTGTGCTGTGGGCAACCTGGCTAGTTCTCTGGCAGGGAGAAGTGTACCATGGGCAAGGTGAGGGGTCAGCCTCTGTTAGCCCTACAGCATTCTCTGGAAGTAGTCAATTTCTGTGAACTCTTGAGGGCCTGCAACAACCATGGCTGAGCCCAGACTAACCCCTGGGCAGCCGCAACCCTTGCCTGTCATGTTTCACGGGAGCCTGATCACTTTTAACAGACTCTCCTATTGTCTCAGTTGCTTGTAGTAAATGTTGCTCTGCAGCATTGATGCTAGGCAGTGCCAGCCAGAAACCTGTGCATGCTCAGATCTGGCTCTTTGGCCCAAGGTAGTCTGGATTATCAGACTGGGTTTATTTTTCTTGGCATTGCAATCTGGCTTCCTCGTTCTCTTTCAAACACACATTTGCATGGCATTTCCTTCCATACTGAGCATATTCCATTAACAGTCTTGGGATTCCACCTTCCCTTTGCAATATGGATGTTTTTGCATTGGTTAGCATTAGCTGTTAGTGAAACTGGCACTGCATCTGCAGACATTGCCAGACCACAGCCCAGTTCATCTTCAGACGTTTACCTTTTCCACACTGGAGGCAACTTCCCTTGCTCCTTCCCTCCTTCTCAAGATAAATTCCCCAAAGTTTAGACCCCGCACTTTCTGCCTACTCTCGTGGTTTTTGTTGCTGTATGAATGCCCTCTTTGATGGCACAGGGAGGGGTTGGAGATTTATAGCCCTTTGTATTATGACTGCATTTGAGCTGCTATACCCAGCAGCAGACCTCTTCCTTTTGATGATGGGTCAATTCTGGGTTGCTCTATTGGCTTCTTCATCAGACTGTAAGCTCCATGTAGGTAGGGGCTATGTCTGACTTGTTCACCCTTGTGAACCCAGACAGTAGCCCAGAGCATGGCACATAGTGAGCACTCAATAAACGTTTATCTAACGTACAAATAAATAGAATGTTCTTTCCAGCTGAGTGGCTGATTACCTATGACAAGTTCCCTCCATATTAATTCTTAACAGCTTTTTTTTTTTTTTTTTTTTTGAGACAGTCTCACTCTGTCACCTGGGCTGGAGTGCAGTGGCACAATCTTGGCTCACTACAGCCTCCACTTCCCAGCCTCAAGTGATTCTCCTGCCTTAGCCTCCCAACTATCTGGAACTATAGGTGCATGCTACCATGCCCAACTGATTTTTGTATTTTTAGTAGAGATGCGGTTTTACCATGTTGGCCAGGCTGGTCTCAAACTCCTGGCCTCAAGTGATCCACCCGCTTTAGCTCCCAAAGTGCTGGGATTATAGACATGAAACACCGTGCCTGGCCAATGTTTGACAGCTCTTGAATGATCAGTCTCAGAAATAAAATTTGCATCCAAACTAACCCCAAGCAAGAGTTAAACATCTCAGGGCCAGAGAGACACAGGCTCACTGTTCATGGAGTCACATGTACTGACCTCAGGACATCCTTGGCTAACAGCGCAGTGCACAGCCCCGGCCAGGCTAGCTTGTTAGGGCTTATTAGGCCAACAGCCACGGTCCCTTCCAGCCTGGGTACCAGAGGTGTCTGAGATGACTAGGACTGCAGCTATGTCACGGCTGGCCTGTCTCCCTCCACACATGGGGCTGTAAATGTGATGTGCGGCACCTGCTGGGTGGTGTCAGGAGCTGCTCTTTTCTTGGAAGTTTTGCTGAAAGGTAGGTGAAGCTTTGGGGGGATCTCATTTAAAAATCAAGTTTCCTCTTCACAAAGAAACAGAAGAACTATCATCCACTAAAGCATTTCTGCAGGATCATGAAGAAGGTTATTCAGCTGGGGTGGCAGCCTCCGGAGCAGAGGTTCAAGGACTAGATGTTAGATTGCACAGGGACTGCCCAGAGGCCTTGTTGGGGGGAATACAGTGGAAAACATTGAGGCAGAGGAGACTCTGGCTCTAATCACATCCACGCCAGGGCTCTGTCACTCTCTCCCCAGGAGCTGGGCCCACAAGTAGAACGGGCTTAACATTCATCCAAGTCAAATATAACCAGGACAAGGAGTGGCTGGGGTTGAATCAGAGAATGTCCCCTTAAGGCATTAGTGACTTTGAAAGCTGTGTGTACTATTCCAGAGGTCACTTATCCCCACGCCTCTCCCCTTCGCTGCCACAGCATAACCATGAAGCACTTTTGTGACATTTTAAGCTCCTTGGTTTCTGTGAGAAACTCAAATAGTAGTCATGGCAAATATTTACATAGGGCTTATTCTGCGCCAGGAACCAGTCTTGATGGTGAAAGGGTTAATATTATGGTCCCGATTTTGCAGATGAGGAAACTGAGGCTTACAGAGGTGAAGTGATTTGCCCAAAGTCATCAGGCCAGTTGGTAGTCGAGCTGAGATTCAAACCCGGGCAGTCTGATTCCAGCCTGTGAGTCCCTCCCCATCTGCCTGCTGTGTGCAGGGGTGGTATGACCAGCAGGGTCAACTTTACCTGGGGTTCCACATCAGCCTTTCTCCCCTGCACTTGGTGTTAGGTCCTGGGTCACAAATATTGTCCTATTGGATCCTTATAGGGAGGGTAGAGTGTCCCCCTCTTCTCTAATTTTTTGGAGTTTTTATTCAATTTATTTTGTTTAAACAGATACAAGACACATTAGCCACACTGCTATGCATTTCCCAAAGACCACAGGAAAAAAACTTATGGCATTAAGATAGTATTTCATTTTCTAACAGCTTTATTGCAATATAATTTACATGCCATAAAACTCATCCATTTTATGTACAAGTCAATGATTTTTGGTCTATTTACAGAATTATCGAAAATTAGTTTGTCACTACAATCTAATTTTAGAACATTTTCATCACCCGCAACAGAAACTTCATGCCAATATACAGGCACCCCCCATGCCCACCCCAGCCGTAGACAACCCCTAACTCACTTTTTTTCACTGTTCTCTTGCCTCTTCCGGGCATGTGTCGCATGGACTCGCACACAATGCGCACTTTGTTTCTGACTTTCTCCACTGGGCACAGTGTTCCTGAGGTTCCTCCATGTTGTCACGTGTATTTGGGTTGCTGGATCATATTCCATCACACATGCCACATTTTGTGCATCCGTTGATCGGCTGATGAACATCTTGGTTACTTCCACTTTTTGGCTATTGTGTTACCTCTTTAGATGGAAAAAGAACTGCATCCTAGAGAAGTCTTATGGCCTCAGTATGGACATGGTCAGTGGAGCCTTGCTGGCCCAGGGCTGGTGGCTTCTCCTTGGCTCATTGAAACCGACACCTATTTACTCCTTTTGTGTGCCCAGCACTGGGCTCAGCCCTGGGAGCCCTGCAGCAAGTCAGATGCACATGGTCCATGCCTTCATGGATTGTCACGCTAGTGGAGGGAGGCAGGCGGCAAGTGAGCAGATAAAGGCCGGTGAGTGTTAGGTAGTGATGAGTGCTGGGAAGGAAATCAAATAAAATAATGTGGAGACATGCAGTAAGAATTTTAAACTTTTTCTGCTTTTTCATTTTATTTAAACTTCTCTCAGTTTCCCCCCAGCATTAGAAATTTCTATTTTACTTAAAGAATTATCCAAATAAATTTCACATTACATAGAAAATGTTCAAAGGTTTGAGAGGTGAGAAATCATTTTTATCTGTTTGCGTTAGGGACTGAGACATTCCTGTGGATGGGGTGGCTTCTCTCCATACTTTGTAGGGTCCCTGCTTCCCTCTGCCACCACTCCTGCCTAACAAGGCACCCTCCTTTCCATTCAGCAATCCAGGTCAGCGCAGAGGCCTCAGTAGCCCCAAGCTGAAACTGCATTCGTGTGTGTGAGCAAATTACCCCAGTTATCTGGCCATGTAGAAAGCTACAGTTTTGCTCTTCATGAAAAATTAAAATCTTGTCCTGATCTGGTGGACGGAAAAGGATGAGGCAACTTGGAGCAACTCAGCTATTGTTGATCAGGCAGATGATAAACTACACATTTTCTTGTCTCAGGGGATCAATGGAGGATCTTAGAGAGCAACTCACAGAAGAAATTAAGATTAAATTTGCAAGCCTGTAATATGGGGAATGCATTCTAACAACTGCAGCAAAATAAGGCTCTCTCCTGAAAATGTATTATTTATCCCCGCCTGTTACCACAGTTACGGATGCTCCTTCCCGTGGTCTGAACCCGAGTGGGTTATGGAAGCAGTCCAGAGACAGAAGCCTTGCTCACCAATACAGTTAGAATTTCAGATGAGCAGTCAAGATAATTTTAGCCTGTTTGTGTGTACAGTCACACCATAAATCGTGACGATGAAGGGAGCCGAGTGAGCCTGAACCCAAATGGGGCCTCAATGTGGGCTTTACGCAGCATACATTTTATTAAGAGAAAAAAAATCAGGGAATTGGTTATGTGGCTCATTCCCACACATTTTTCATTTGTAATATCTTGGAAGAACATCAAAAGTGGTTTTTGGTTCAATGGGGACCTTCAGCAGAAGAACGTAATTTGCTTCCTAATGAAGCTCACTCACACAACGATGTGTACCACAGTGAAAATCGGGAAGGGATACTTGTGTGGCCGACATTAATGATTGGCATCTACCTCAGGTGTTATCACTATCAAATCCGCACTGGCCAGACACTGAGAACTTTCTGGTAATTGAAGCATAAAGTGACATAAGGTGTCCCCAACAAGAGATATGCCTCAGTTCCTAAGACAGATTTCTTAATTATTTGGGCAAATTTCTGTCTGAATTCTCTGGAAAATTGGCACTTCTCAGGAAAAGAAAAAAAACCCATTTTTTTTTTTGCAGAGTTTTGAAGGTAAAGTTTGAAGAAGATGCTTTCAAAAAAGTTGCTGCTCAAACCAATTAATATTTCAGCAGGTTGTTCTCTAAGAAAAGAGAAGAGACAAAACATTAAAGGGTCATTTCCTCCCTGTGCCTTCCTGAGAAGTACTGTGAGTCCATTAAGAGCAGTGTTTTGGGAATCACACAGCACAGTTTGATTTGCAACTCTGGTGGCCTTGGGCAAGCCGCGTGTGCTCTCCAGCCTCAGTTTTTTTATTTGTAAATTGAGAACACAGTGAAACCCTGTCTCCCCAGGTTTGCTAGGAGGATTAAATGAGTTGTATGAAAATCATTGAACATTGAACACAGACTAGTAGCCATAAAGTAGATGCCCAACATAATGGTAGTCTATTGGAGAGACCTAAAAAGAATGGAGCTTGTTAGAATATCAGAGCAAATGATCACGAGGTCAAGAGATCGAGACCATCCTGGTCAACATGGTGAAACCCCGTCTCTACTAATACACAAAATTAGCTGGACATGGTGGCACGTGCCTGTAATCCCAGCTACCCAGGAGGCGGAGGCAGGAGAATTGCCTGAACCCAGGAGGCGGAGGTTGCGGTGAGCCGAGATCGCGCCATTGCACTCCAGCCTGGGTAATGAGTGAAACTCCGTCTCAAAAAAAAAAAAGAATATCAGAGCAAATGAGAGAGAAAATGGCTGAACTGCTTATTGGTTATCTGTGAGAAATTTGACTCCTTTCCTTTAGATATCAGAGTAGTATTTGTATAAGCCAACTGAGCTATCTGCAGATTTGAAGAATATATTTTAAGCTTTTTCTTTATTTTTTCTTTTTTCTTTCTTTCTAGATTTTTTTCTCATTAATAATTATTGAATCATTTAAACAGATATTATAAACCAAATTTTAAACATAAATAGTGGGTAAACTTCTTCATGTCAGTGGTATTAGTTTTCTTGCTCCTTAAGCAAAATGCTGATGGCAGAGTAAGGCTGTGGGGGCATAAAAGTCAGTAAGAAAATTATTTACTGAGAACATACTGTGTGCCAGCCCCAGCCCCACCCCCAGATGTTGGGACACTTTGCCTAAGAGGCCAAGGTCATGGCTGTGACCTTTAGGTGGGTCAGTTAGGTTCATTCTGACTGGCTTGATCTTCAGGTGAAGAAGGAACCCATGGCCACAGCTCTAGGGCCTGGTATCCCTGGCCCAGGCGAAGCTTGGTTCCCAACATCAACTGGCCGCTTCCCAAGTTGATACTGTGTGGCACAAGAGAGACCTTACAAATTGCCTTCCAGTTATAGTTATGTGTGTGTGTGTGTGTGTGTGTGTGTGTGTAATACATATAAAGATATATATGTAAAGATGGTGCATTAATATGTATTATATTATGTATTTTATATTTATATATATAATCTTTATTTCCTCTAGATAAAGAATAAGTAATAATAAGTAAAGATGGGTCATGTAATATATATATATATATAAAATATATAAAGACATATATATATAAAAAGATGGCTCAATGAGTGTCCCACTGACCCAGGGTCAGTGAGGTCTGCTCTGAGGTCTGCAGAGAAAGGACAAGCTCTGACTCTTGAATAGGGGAATTGTAGTGGGTAAAGAGGACTCAGAAGGACATGGTGGACATGGACAGAGATTTCTTCTCTATTCTGAGAGAATGGACATATGCCATTGAAGATGGTAAATTTGACATCTGTGCACTTTTTTTCTGTGTGAGTTTACCAAGGAGATCAGTGGCTAGGCTATAAAAATTGCACAGAATCATTTTCTCCACAACAACTTCTCTCTAACTAGCTTTCTCATCACTCAAGAATATTTACATCTGCTTAAAATGCTGGGAGGAAGAAACTTTGTTCTCGGTCTTAAATTTTCCTGAGAGCTATGAAAGCATTGGTATAACAATGTGCTGCTAAACTGAGGGCCTTGACCAGTGGTCATGTAAAGCCCGTGTCAGCCATGCATCCAAACCAAAGTGCAATAAAGTATACACAAGACAAGGTGGCTGAAGGGCCATAAGCACATTGCCCAAGATGTAGCACTCACTGGCCACCCGATTCCTTCATCTTCTTGTAACTGAGCTTAATGGAATTTGCCTCAAGCTGAATGACAAAGCTTCAAAACGTTTGGAGACTGATTCCATTTGGTTTATCTGCGCAGCAAGCCTCTTGTCTGGAGTGATGATCTCATTTTTGCCCCACCAGCCTCTGTCTTCACACCTTCCTGCCAACCTCAGCACCTTCCTTTGCCTCTGCTGCTTTCCTTTTCTCTCATTCTCCTTCTTTCCAAAACTTTGCCCCTGCTGTGCACCCCTCACCCACCTCACCCTCCTGCTACCTTCTCTGAGAGCCCCACAAGGTGCACCTATTCGCCCGGACTCCTCTGGAGGGTGGACATTAAAAGCCAGTTCCACCACTCTGAGCTCCTAGAAGGCAGGAGCTATCACACATGCGTGAGAGCAGGGTAGCAGAGGTGGCTCACAAATGCAGGTTCACTCGAAGGCAAATTGTTGAAGTGAGGGGAGGGCTGATTATACACACCACTCAAAATTCAATCTCCCAGTTTATGTTATCACTGGAGCCCGTGATGGAAGCACTGCCCGATAATTCAGACTTGCCTATTACTTATTCTTTATCTAGCGGAAATAAAGAGAAACAATTACCTTGGTGTGACATTCTGCCATCTCTACAAAGCCACCTGCACCTGAAACTTTGCCAGCAGCAGAAATAACGAGTTAAATGCTAAATATTTCATAGAGAAGAGAGTAGCAGGGCTATTGAAAATAAATTCAAAAGACCTTCATGTATTCTGGTCATATATCCCTGGCATAAAACTTCTCCAGAGATAAAATAGTTTTCTGACAGGAGGGTGGTGGCAGGGGTTGGGGGAGGCACAGTACAGGGAACAGGGAAGGCAACCCTGGAAAACTCTCCCAGCATCCCCGTTCCCACCGCCGGACCGCCACCTTTTTGAAAGCATCTTTGAAATGATTGAGGTTGAACTATTACTGCAGAGCCCTTTTCAACGATGAATTTTAAATTATAAATGACATTTTGTTGTGTGCCCTTCTCTCCCACCTGTTGGTAGTTAACTGGGAAAATTGATGCAGTTGTTGTCAGGACAGAACAAATTCTTAGGAACAGAAGCCTGGAGCTTAGTTTTAGTTCTTAACTGAAATATGTGATAGACATCCAGCTCCCCTGCTTTCCAGACTTAAATGCCTGCTGGGGCCCAGTCCTGGGGCCAGCCTGGGCTGCACAGGGGGCTCACAGCCTGCCTGTGACATACAAGCTGTGGCATTCCTTTTCATTCCCTCCCCACTGAGGACAGCCTATGGAACCTAATATTAGGATGACTAAGGGGCCGTGGGATGACTTGGGTTTCCCAGGGGACACTGTGAGGCCAAGTTCCCCCATGGGTGTTGGAAGCACTGGGAGGAAGTGAGTACCATCAATTAAAACTACAGGCCTCATTTATGAGATAATTATCAGTCAAAACTGCAAAGCAGTTGCTATTTGTTTACTGCCTTTAAAGGAAACTGCTAAGACAGAGGAAAGATAATTTAAGAGTAATTGTTGGCACGCCAGCCCTTTCCACTGACCCTGGTGTACAGAGTTTTCTCTCATTGCATCAACCATTTTTGGCAATTAGATGTGCTTTCCTTATTAATGCCAGGGTAGGGAAGCAGAAAATGAAGGCTCTTCATTGCAAATAGCTGCTTAATGTTGCAGTGCCTGCCTGTAAGTCATGAAAGCCATGGAGTTTTGCCCATCCTTGAGCACAGAATGCCTTTAATGACAGCTACAGAATAGAATTATTAACAGAAATAAGCAAATCTTGGCATTTTCCACTGGCCTGTGCATTTCTCAGTGCACTGATGGAGCCAGGGATGCTCCTTCATGGGGGCTGAAGATGAAAATGTCCAGTCTGAGTCTGCATTCTGGAGGGTGCTGTGCCCTCTAGCTGGGTGCTGGGTACTTGCTAGTTCTCAGCAAGAGCCTGGCCCCGTCTCCTGTTTGTTCATTCTTGGGCAGCATGAATGGAGGATATGGTGAGAGAGGATGATGCAGGGGTCGAAAACTGGGACATGGAGTGATTGTGTGAGCATCCCAATTCCCTGGTTATTAGGCACCACCTGTATGCAAGATGCCACTCTAGATGCTGCACTCCCCATGTCCCAGCTGCCTCTGAAGATGAGCCTAGGGTGGAAAGAAAATACAGCAGAAGGAGTTGAGGTAAGATTTAGAATCTGTTTTCCTTACTGTGGGGTACACCATGCCATCCCTGTGGCAAGATGACATGATTTGGCTGTATTCCCACCCAAAATCTCATCTTGAATTGTAATTTGAATTGTGATCCCCATGTGTCTGGGGAGGGACCTCATGGGAGGTGATTAGATTATGGGGGCAGTTCCCCAAGATCTGATGGTTTTATAAGGAGCTTTCCCCTCTTCACTCTGCACTCATTCTCTCTCCTGCTGCCCTGGGAAGAAGTACCTTCTGCCATGATTGTAAGTTTCCTGAGGCTTCCCTAGCCGTGTGGATCTGTGACTCAATTAAACCTCTTTCCTCTGTAAATTACCCAGTCTTGGGTATTTCGTTGTAGCAGTGTGAGAAGAGACTAATACACAAGATTTCTCTAGAGATTCTGTCTCCATTATTACACCTTTCTTAGAGATTCCGAATGTGGAAGACTCCTCTATTCGAGCACATGTAGCTAATGCATTGATCTGGAGGCAGAGGACTGGCCTAATAACCTCTTGACCCCCTAACCACTTGCCTAATAACCTCTTGACCCCCAACCACTTGGACAGCCATCACCACACACTGCATTTGTGGCACTGCAGCATATAGTGATGGCTGCCCAAGTGGTTAGGGGGTCAAGCATGACTGGTCAGTGCTGATTTCAGACTATAGGAGGGTCACATTGCATGCAGCTAGGAGCCACTTCATCCAATCACGACCAAAGGGCCAAGCATTGTACCCTGTCGCTAACACTGCAGACTGGGCAGTGTGGAGTCAAACTGCCAAGCAGCTGACATGCTTTGACATGTCACCTCTACAAAGCACACCATTGATTTTTTTCTTCTTTTTAAATCAGAGTCTCTCCAATAGCATCTGAAAACTATAGAAACAGAGCACTAGATTAGAGCATGATGGACAGGCAAGGTTATCTTCTCTAGAGAAGAAATCGACAGCTGCCCCTACTGGGAGGAAAAGTGTCTAAAGAAACAGGGAGGGGAAGGCGTGTCAGAACTGGAAATAGATGATAAGCCCTGCAGAAGTCACAATAGCATTTGCTGAGAAAGCAAGGTCATGGGCAGGAGCTCCCCTGCCATGGCTTGTTGAATGTGAGTCCAGGCGAGGTGAACAGTACAAGAGTCAGGGCACAGTGGGGCTGGGAGTACAGGCACCAAGGCCATTGCCCTCCAGTCCCTGCTATGCACTGAGGGACCTTGGGAAAATCACATTCCTGTACAAACCCTGGTGTATTCATTTTTCAAGACTGGGGTTGGACTTGATGACCAAGGTGTCCCTGCCGTGTCAGCATTTGGATGGTCTCCCATCATTTGTCTGTAAGCTGATTCTGAAAGTTGGAGACAAATAAATCACATGTACGTTAGTATCACTATGAGATGCCATTGTTGGAGAGTCAAATCATGTCCTAGTATTTCATTTAGTTCTCTGTGCATCCAGCATACCAATTCTGTGCCATTCAGTGAAGACTCTTTTCTGGTATCAAGCTGAAATAAATTCTCCTTTTTTAGCCTCCATCAATTGCCTTCCACATATCTTCACATTTTCTAAGCATTCACTCATACAATCTCTTTTATCATCAATTGTCTTTTTTTTTCCCCTGAAGTCCTCTCTTCTGGGGCCTCTTTTTCTTATTCTAATCTAGAATGTTCTTTTTGCTTGCACTCTCCTTCCCAGTGTATCCTGAATTTCCTTTCTTGACTTGCATTTTCTTTTTGCTGGGGTATACCCTTATGTTATTTCCCAAGAAGGTGTGTACAGGAGTTCTGCTTTCTATTACTCATATATTTGAAAATGTGTTCATTCTGTATTTGTACGTAATTAACAGATTGGCTTGAAAATTTTTATTCTAATAGTTAAGGTATAACTGCTATAATAACCCCAAATATCAGTGGTTTAATAGAATTTATTGCATACAGCACAGCCTGCTCATTCCCCTGTTGGAATGCAGGGTTCTCTGCTCTACACAATAATTCTGAAACCTGATTCCTTCTATAGTGTGGGTTCCAAGGTCACTATGGACAAGGATGAGAGAGAGATTGTGAAAGAACGTGGAAAAGTCCCACCAGCTCTTAACTGACCCAGCCCAGAGGTGACGTATCAGTCTACTCACACCCTGTATGTGAGAACTAGTAGAATGGCCCCATCTAGAGCAAGGAGGATGAAAAGTGTAGTGTAACTATGCATCCAGGTGACAAAAACCACACCATCATACTTTTAAAGGCACCATCTTTAAGCAAGCAGTTTCGCTGGTAAATAGTCCAATGCTAGACTGATTTTTATTCCTTGTGGGTGACCCGTTTAATCTATCTGGAAGCTATTAGGATTATCCCTGTCTTAGTCCACCGAGGCTACTATAACAAAATAGCATAGCCTGGGTAGCTGATAAACAACAGAAATTTAAAGTTTTGGAGGCTGAGAAGTCTAAGATCAAAGTGTTGGCTGAGTCAGAGTCTGGTGAGGGCCCACTTTCTGGTTCATAAATGACACCTTCTAGCTGTGTCCTCACATGGCAGAAGAGGCAGAGGACTCTCTGGGGTCTCTTTTATCAGGGCACCAGTCCCATCCATGAGAATCCCACTCTCATGACCTGATCCCCTCCCCCAGGCCCCACATCCTAATACCATCACCTTGGGGGTTAAGATTTCAACATATGAGTTTAGGGGACACACTCATCGGGACCAGAACAATCCCTTCATGTCTCTTAAGATTCATGGGAGTAGAAGCTGGTTCACTGACTTATCTCCAGTTTCTATGCCTAGCACAAAACAGGGTGAGGATCAGGGTGAGGTGATTGAGGCCCTTGCCTCCAACACAAAGACTTGGTAGTTAAATAATATTTTAATGCACTATTTTACAAAATTAAAATTAATGCAAAAAATCCATAACAAACAAAATAACGTTAAAGTCCTTGGTGTTATAAAATTTTGCAATGATGTGTCTGACTTTGTGGTTCCTTCTGTGAGCCCTTCGGCCTGAAGACATATATCCTTCCTCAAATAGAAGCAATTATAATTTTCTCAAGCAATTTCCTCTCAGGTTTCTGTCTTTCTAGAAATCTTAATTGGATATGAGACCTCCTGTATCAATATTTTCTGTCACTTTTCTCTCAAAGTTTCTGTTCTATGTATTTTATTCTATATTCTGGAAAATTCTCTTGGCTTAATCATCTGGTCTGAGTATTGAACGTTTTGTTTCAAGACTCATGCTTTTATTTATTTTTTATTTAATTTGATTTAATTTAATTAATTTATTTATTTTGAGACTGAGTTTCACTCTTGTTGCCCAGGCTGGAGTGCAGTGGTGCAATCTTGTCTCACTGCAACCTCCGCCTCCCAGGTTAAAGTGATTCGCCTGCCTCAACCTCCCGAGTAGGTGAGATTATAGGCACCCATCAGTACTCTTGGCTAATTTTTGTATTTTTAGTAGAGTTGGGGTTTCGCCATGTTGGCCAGAGTGGTCTCAAACTCCTGACCTCAGGTGATCTGCCTGCCTCGGCTTCCCAAAGTGCAGGGATTACAGGCGTGAGCCATTGTGCCCAGCCTAAGACTCAGGCTTTTAATTTTCAAGCACACTTTCTTACTTTCTGATTCCTAGAAGTGGCATCTTGTTGAAACCCGCTGAGGATACTAGTTTGCAGTGTTCGGTTTTCTTTTGCAATTCTGCTTTTACTTTTAGTTTTCTTCTGTCACATGGATTATCTCTGGGCTTGGGTTTTATTTTTAGTCATCCTTGTTTATTCACCTGTTTGTTTCAGCTCATCTGTGGTCCTGCCCCGTGTGTTTTCTGTGGCGGGTCTGGCAATTCTTGGTTGTCCACTCCAAAACGGGAGTAAGGATGGCACGAGGATTGACTGGAAGCTCTTGTTCCAGGGCAGGGCCTGTCAGCTGGCAGTTTCCACTTTAGGACGAGCAGGCTGGGAGCTAGATGTCACGTGGGCCGCCCCTACGCAATGCCCTTCCAGAGTAAGGAAGGTGCCAACACCCACAGGAACCACCGTGGTTCTCTTCAGGCTGTGGGTTCCATTTCTTTAGGCAAAAATTCTTTTTTCTTATTTCTGCGTAAGAGAGCTTTCCACTTATGGAGCTTCAGTTTTTCCCCACCCTTTTCTTGACTGTGCCTCTGAGGGAGGTGTTATCTGGAGGTGGGCTCCCTGTACGGCGGCTGCCTCTTCTGCATATGTTCTGGGCTGTGGGCTGTGGGCTGAGGTGTCCTCTGCCCTGTGCACCACTGAATGTTCTGGAAATGTATTTGAATCCCTTGCTCACTGAGGGTGCCTCTTCCACTCTCTTTATTGTTGTGACTTACTCTTTTAAACACATTGTAATTGAGTCTCAGCAGGAGAAAGAAAGGCATGCATGTACCTACCCTGTCATTTTGAACCCTCCCCTTTTGTTTTTAAAATGTTTGAAACCTCTGGCTTTCTAATATTAGCACATGGCATCCCAGTTTAACATGCCCAGAGCAAAGCTGTTATATCCCCTCTGCCAGGCCCAACACTGTCTGCATATCTTCCAGTCATGCTGGCTGCAGGAACAGCACCAGAATTCACCCACTTGCTTAAATTGAAAAACTGGTCATCTGTCATTCATCCCTTTCCCATATCCACATCTCAGTGCAGCTCTGGTTATGGGCTCTTGGACTGTTCTCTTCTCCTTGGGCAGATCTTGCCAATAGAGTTCCTGGCTCCATTGCATCCCTGGCTGATGCAGCCCAGACTCTTCAGAACTGGCAGCATTGGCTCTCCCAGCACACAGAGGAGAGTCCATCACCTTGATTTCCATTCCGTCTCGTCGCAATCAGGTCCTGAGGGGTCTTTCTAACCTTACCTCCCTCTGCTTTCCTCTGGCTCCTGCCCTCTGGCCACATGAGACCAGCAGTCCCCTCTCAGACACATCTTCTTCCTTCACATATCTGTGCATTTGTTCAGCTTGAGGTGCACCGACTTCTATTAGGTCAGTGTAAAAGTAATTGCAGTTTTGGCAACTAAAAGTAATTATATCTGCCTTTCAAATACTGCCCCTCCTTTAGGGCCCAGATTCAATGCTATTGTCTCAAGAAGGTTTCCGGATTCCTGCACTTGCAGGGAATCTCTCACCCCTCTCCACCCTCTCAGCTCTTCCCTCGTGTGTCTTACTGTACAGCATATAGGTCATTCTGCCCTGTACGTGCGTGTTGGTTGGGTAGCTAGCTGTCTGTTCCCACACTGAGCTAGAAGGTCCTGAAGGTAAGCCTGGTCATAGCTGGCCTGCCTGTCAGAAGGTCCTTGGCAGACATTGCAGCACAGGAGCAGCTGGGAGAGTGTGCCCAGTGCTGCCACACTAAGAGTCTCAGGTTTGGGACCTGGACCTTAGGCTGGGGTGTGGCTTGCTGAGCAGCTGATCTGCGGCCTGAATGGTGGTGCTGCTGATACAATGCTGATATGGTTAGAGGGAGAAAAGGCAGCGGCTCCATGGCTTGGGCTCCTCTGTTTTAGCAGGCAGGTCTAGTAAATCTTTCAGAGAAACTCGAGTCGGCCTTCATAAGAAAACAGAGGAAGAGGCCAGGCACGGCGGCTCATACCTGTAATTCTAGCACTTTGGGAGGCCGAGGCAGGCAGATCATGAGGTCAAGAGATCAAGACCATCCTGGCCAACATGGTGAAACCCCCAGTCTCTACTAAAAATACAAAAATTAGTTGGGCATGGTGACGCATGCCTGTAATCCCAGTTACTCGGGAGGCTGAGGCAAGAGAATCACTGGAACCAGGAAGTTGGAGGTTGCAGTGAGCCAAGATCGTGCCGCTGCATTCCAGCCTGGCAACAGAGCGAGACTCTGTCTCAAAAAAGAAAAGAAGAGACAGGACTACAGTCACCTTCTTCCATTCTTAACTCACCCTGACACTGCTGATCACCTGTCTCGGAAGTGAGCCAAAATACATACAGCCATGGACCACATGCAGCTTATCATTTCCACCATCTTAGACTGGGACCCAGAGTCTGGTTTTCGATCAATGAGATGGAGTCACCTGCAAACCAGGAGGGTAATGCCCTGGGGCAGGGACACCCACAGGGCACTAAGACAAGGTCCACAGAGCCCTCGTTGGTGTCCTGTGCTGGGTGGGCAAGCCTCCCCTGCCTGCCTCCCTCAGCCTTCCCCGTGGTGGGAAGTAACTATTTCTTATTTTCATCTTCCCAGCAAGAGGAGCTACAAACAGGCTACAGAGGGAGGCACCTGGTGCTTGGTACACCTTCTTCCCTTGCTGAGAGGCCCCCGCCTGTGACAGGACAGGCAAATTGCTCCATAAATTATGAACCTGGAAGGAATCTGCCAGGCACCTCCTGTGTGGGGTTGAGGTTGTTCCCTATGAGTGCCCCATTCTGAAGGCAATTACTCTAATTGCTTTTGTTATTTCAGAAAACAAATTAAACCACCCGAGTGTTTCAAGGTAGAAAAACGTCTGCAATGTATAAGAAACGTTTTAGAAGTGTTTAGTTCACAGCCAGCAGTGTCTGAGCAAACAGCCAAGAAGCAGTCACCAGGGAGCGCGGGCTGCTCAGGAGGTCGGGCCTTTATGAGGGGAGCCGCATCCTCCAGCAGGGGTGGGGGGGGTTTAAGCCTCTACTCCTGGCTTCTCTGAGGGAACTCCCGCCCTTCTCTCCCCCTTGCCTGCAAGACCTGTGGATTCTGTCTCCTGCCCATCCCCTCTGTCGCAGCCTTGACTCAGGCCCACCCTCCGTGGCCCGGATTCCTTGAGCAGCCCTCGCTGAGCTCACTGTCTTCCTCCCAGCTGCCCTCGTCTGGGTCGGTCATGGTGGGGGCTGCCTAAAACACAAGTAACACAATCGGATCCTAATTTGCCACTTCTCAACAGCTTTATGGCTTCCTGTAAGCTAGGAGACAACGTATCACACAACCCTTGGCATCAGGGAGGGGAGAGCTAGCTTCCTCCTGCAGGTCCAGCCTGCCTCACACAGGCTGTGGGAAACCTGGCTTCTCACGCCTTCACTCTGTCATGCCACTGAGCCCCTGTCCCAGGGAATGCTGTGGTGCACACACACACACTCATATACTCATTCTCACACTCACATATACACATACATACTCACACTCATACTCATTCTCACACTCACATATACACACACTCATATACTCATTCTCACACTCATACACACACTCATATACTCACACACTCATGCTCAACTCAGAAACACACTCATACTCATACTCACACTCATACACACATATACTCATTCTCACACTCACACACACACTCATGCTCAACTCAGAAACACATACTCACTCTCATACTCACATATGCACACATATACTCACACACACACTCATGCTCAACTCAGAAACACTCATACTCATTCTCACACTCACATATACACACAATCATACACATTCATATACTCATTCTCACACTCACATATATACACACATTCATTCTCATGCTCACATATACACACGCTCACATACTCACATACTCATATACTCACACACACACATGCTCAGCTCAGAAACACACACATACTTATACTCACACACACATTCATATACTCACACATCCACACACATACACACTGACACATACCCTTACACATACACACATATACACCTACTCCAACATGCATACACACACACATACACACATACACATTCACACTCATACACTCACATTCTCACACTCACACTTATACTCACACTCTTACACTCACACTCTCACACACTCACGCTGATGCACACACACTCACACTGTGACCCTGGCTGCTCCTTATTCCGCAGGCCAGGCGTCCTTCCCTGCGAAGCCTTCCCCAGCTGTGGTGGGAAGCGTCAGGGACTCCCTTCTTTGGATGCATGCTGGTCTTAGGACTTATCTCACTTTCACACTGTCTCGCATCCATTTGTCTCTCTGTTGTCCTTGCCAGATCGTGAGCAGCCAGAGAGAGGCAGGGCCTTGCCCTGTTCACTTTAGACTCCGTCATGTGGCAAAGGGTCTGTTACTCAGAGGCAATTCAATAAATGTTGACTAGGTAAGTGGTAGATGGGTGGAGGGATGAACTTTGAATGAATTAGTAACCCTGAGGATTGGTCAGTGTTCTTGTCATACTTCAACTCCATTCAAAATAAGAACCCCAGGGGAAGAGAGAGAGAGAGATTGATTGACTCATCAGGGACTCTGTCCCTACACTGACCCTTCCTTTCCCATGTGGGGAGCAGGATGTGATGAGAAACTTGCTCAAGAAGTGGGTAACCACTTTGAGGGAAGAGGCCATGTCCCACTTCCTTCCACTCAGAACTGAGTGAGAGCACAGATTATTCCTTCTCCCTGCCCCACTGCAGGAAAATGTGCAAATCCCAACTTCATCTCTCCCTTAAGCACTGGAAGCTCATTGGCTTAGGGGTTAGAGGTCTGGTCGGTAGGACAAGCTAGCAACCCCCCTCTGTGTCCCCATGGAAAGATCTGAAAAATTGAGACACTCATTTGTTGAAAGTTTTCCTTGATTTTATGTTGAAAAATAGAGGCGGATACAGCCAGGAGGTATGTTCTCTTCTCAGGACTTACATGGTTTCTATAACACGAGACACAGATTACCTGCCTCAGAATCACTGGGGGAGTTTCTTAAAATTCAGCTTCCTGGGCCCTAACCCAGTCCCACTGAATCAGAATCTCTAGGGTGTGTGTGAGAGGGAGTGTGCATGTGTGTGTGTGAGAGAGTGAGTGAGTATATGAGTGTATGTTTGTGTGTGTGTAAGTGGGATCTAGGAACAGCTGTTTCACACTGGCTCCCCGGGGATTGTTACCAACATGAGGGTTGACACTCACTGCCTGAGAAAGTCCCATGGTAGCTGGAGAAGAGTTTAAGATGACAGCAACCTGAACTGCTGTGCATCCCCTCTCCTCTCAGAGCCCAGACCTGGCCTCTTGGAAACCCATTCGATGGTTCAACAGCCTCTGCACCCCATTCCGGGCTTCCTCGGCCCCTGCTCTTTGATCTACTTTTCCTGCCTCTGAAGAAATACCCCTGCTCCGGGCCGGACGCGGTGGCTCACACCTGTAATCCCAGCACTTTGGGAGGCTGAGGCGGGTGGATCACGAGGTCAAGAGATCGAGACCATCCTGGTCAACATGGTGAAACCCCGTCTCTACTAAAAATACAAAAAATTAGCTGGGCATAGTGATGCGTGCCTGTAATCCCAGCTACTCAGGAGGCTGAGGCAGGAGAATTGCCTGAACCCAGGAGGCGGAGGTTGCGGTGAGCCGAGATCGCGCCATTGCACTCCAGCCTGGGTAACAAGAGCAAAACTCCGTCTCAAAAAAAAAAAAGAGAAAAAAAGAAATACCCCTGCTCCCACATCATCAAAACGATGCTGGGCCTTCCACCATGGATAAAATTACTTGGAAATACGGTATCCCTGACAGAATTGGTTTCAGTCCTTATGTTGCATGCTGCTTTGTCAGGGTCCTCATGAAGACTTTCTTCCTCCCACCTTAGACAGACCACACTGTCCCTCCATTCAGGCTCACACAGTCGCTGTCACCCAGGCCCACCTGCAGCTGTGCTGCCACTCATCAGAGTCTGAGAGGACCTGCTCCCTTGCCAGGACAGTGAGCACTGGACCAACCCCACTGTGCTCCTCCATGTGTGTGGGGAGTGATCTTCTCACCCCCTGCCCAGAGCAGGCACTGGTTCTGGGTCACCCACCCAGGACTAGAACCCAGGGCTAGTTGACCTCTCCCCTGAATCACCCACTGCTCCCACCATGGGCTGGGCTCAGCGCCCTGCTTGGGGCTTCGTGGAATATGTGGCATGGGACCTGGCCTCAGGAAGCTTATTCTCTATTTTGGGGAAAAGTAACAGGGTAATACAAGACAGCATGGAGTCCTGTTCATATTTCTGTGGCACAGTCTTATGGATGAGAGGAGCTCGTAGGAGACTCATGTGGGTTAGATCAGGTGGGAAAGACTTTGAAAGGCCATAAGCACTTGAGCCTGACTTTGAAGGGTGAGTAGGAAATAGAATGGGTGCTCCCAATGGAAGGAACACCAGGCAAAGGGAGGAGTGACCATAGCATGGGCAGAGGCCACTGGAGGCCAATGTGGCAGCACCTTTCAGGGACTAGCAAAGATGGCAGGCCGGACTGCTCTGTGTGCAAATTACCATGTCACATGAATGACTGATACCCTTTACTGAGAGCAAATGAGGAGAGAGAGAAAAAATACAAAGTGACTGGATGCATAAATCAATTAATAAATAAATGTGTCGAGCACCTGAAGGCAGGTTGGAAAACAGGAAGGACCAGCAAAGGTAGGTGGGGGCCGGGGAAGGCAAGCACTGGCTTCTTGAGGTTTTGTAGATGTGGTTGAGTAGAGACTCTTCCTATCAGGGCAGGTCACGAAGGGTCCCACTTAAATTACTAGGCAATTCTGCTATATTTTGTATGAAATGCTTAAAAAGTATGAAAACAGCCTCTTCTTTTGCATAATCTTTGAGAATTTCCCCCATCAAATTCTGCAACTGGTGAGCAACTCCCTGGCTTGACTCTGTGGCCTCCTGGTCCGGGGACCGCGTTTTCCCCAGGCTGCCTCACAGCAGCTTTCTCCTTCCTTCATGGCTGACCTGCGCCTCTCGCTCCATGTGGGGAGGGTAGGAGAATGAGCTCAGTGCTGGAAGCTGCTAGTTTGGGAAGGGCAGGGAGAGTCACTTGTGCCACAGGAATCAAATGAACTTTTCCCCACGACGCCGGTCCCTCTGCTGATGAAACTAGTGAAGGTTTTCCTTTTGTGAAAGAGAGAGAGAAATATCCCTTGAACAATGGAACATTTTAAACCTGGGCTATGGTTTCGTTTGGGGTATTTGGTGGTGGGGAATGGGACTGTCTTTCTCATTCTTAAACCAGAAAAACCTGCATATGGACTCAGCCATGAAGAGTGATTTTGTTATTGGGAAAATGTGGCACCCTTCAAGTTAGTAACTTGGGCTGTAGTGGGTACCTCCACTGCTGCACCTGGCCTGGTAGATTTGCGCTCAGGTAGAGCAAAGCCAGGGCTGGGCTACAGATGTCTTGTGCAAGACGGGGAGGGGCGGCTCACTAACACTGCTTAGTGTAAGTGTCGTCTCAGGAGCAGAGCTTCTAGGCGGAAAATCTGGGGACACCTTGGGAGCTGAGATGGTTGATCCATCACAGTTGTGATGTGTCAGTGAGTACACAGTCCAGGTTCAGGGACTGTCACCTTAGGAGGTGATTGAGACTGAATTCAAAACAACCAAATCAGTACTGACATGGAAGAATAGTTTGGCAAGAAAGCTTGGAACTGCCCTGCACCAAATTGGTAATGCCAGTAAAGAAGTCAGTCCTTGGCCAGGCGCAGTGGCTCATGCCTGTAATCCCAGCACTTTGGGAGGCTGAGGTGCACAGTTCACAAGGTCAAGAGATTGAGACCATCCTGGCCAACATGGTAAAACGCTGTCTCTACTAAAAATACAAAAATTAGCTGGATGTGGTGGCACGTGCTTGTAGTCCCAGCTACTCGGGAGGCTGAGGCAGGAGAATTGCTTGAACCTGGGAGGCGGAGGTTGCAGTGAGTCGAGATGATGCCACTGCACTCCTGCCTGGCAACAGTGTAAGACTCCGTCTCAAAAAAAACAAAACAAACAAAAAAACACCTGTCCTTGGCTTCTCCAACCTCCACCTAACTTTGCTGGTCCTTCCTATTCTCCAGCCTGCCTTCAGGTACTCAGCACCTTCATTTATTAATTGCTTCATTCACGTAGTCACTTGTATTCATTCTCTCTCCTCATTTGCTGTCAGGAGAGGCTATCAGCCGTCTATGCCAGGATATATTAAAGTCAAGCTCCTTGGCACAGGATATTGTACTTTAATTGTGAGAGCTGTATGAAAAACTCAGTCCCCTGATTATGTAAGAAATTTGTCCTAGGAGGTTGAGAAGCCAGGACTAGATGAGGGAGGAGAGGATGCTTTGGGGAACAGACCATTTCCCTTGCCTTGCTGTCTGGGTTTGCACCCCAGGGAACAAACACAAAGCAAAGGTACTGGGGAAAATGGATGGCCAGTGGGGAAGAGAAATTGCTCTAACACTGTTAAAATGGCAGGGAAGATTTTCATTCAAGACCATTGCAGTAGGGGTCAAGGTCCTTGCAGTAGGGGAGAGATTGAACTCAAGTCCAAATACAATAGGGACAGGTAGGGGTTTATGGCCAGTGGAGTAAGGGAGAGGATGGAAAATTACCAAGAGGGCTTGGTTTGGTGGAGGGAGTAGGGAACTTGATTAGACATCTAGGTGGAGGAAGAGACGCTTGGTTGGATATCAAGAGTGGAGGATCCTGGATAAATTGACTTCTCGGGACTCTTTGCTAAAACTGGGCCCAGTAGACCAGTGATTAGGCCCCGCAAAGCAGAGAGCACAAAAAAGCCTGACTAACATTTGCTCAAGTCTCTGTCACCAGGTACTCACATGACAGAGAGTGTCTGTGAGGCCTAACACACAGTCACTAAGGATGCTGGCGTGGCCTTGGGCCTGCAGCGATCGCTTGCTGGTGCTTCATGCATGGTAAAGACGGTGGAATCCCTGAGACCTAGAAGAGACCTCTTGCCTTGTACGGCATTCCTCAGTCAGGCTTTGGAAGGAAGATGAAGCCAGACTCTGGTTGCTTGCAAGCTCCAGGAGCACAAACTCTCTCATCTCTGAGATCTCAAGGCTTAGCCCAGAGGCAGCTCAGAAACTGGGTGTGCTGTCAGTTCACTTGCTCTCCAGGTTATAGAAAACCCCACTCAAACTGGCTCAAACAGTAGGAAAGTTATTTTCACACATTGCTAAGCCCATGAATAGGGCAGGCCCCAGGCTCAGAACCATCAGCAGTATCAAGCACCGGCTTCATTCCACTCTGCCATCCTTCATGGGCCAGCTCAGCCTTCCAGCTGGACCCTGCAGAGTCATCCACAGACCCACATCCAAGGAAAAAGACTATCTCTTGAGAATCTTTCTCAGTGCTCCTTACAGTTCACTGGCTAGGTAGTCTACCTGCTCCTTCCCGAACTAATCATCATGGAAGTGGGATTTCAGGAGTGTCTTTGGTTAGTCATTTGGAGTGAACTGGAGGCTCCAGAGTCAATCCTTGTGTCCTCCACACGTGCTACTTTGAGTCCACTTGAGTTGAATGAAATTCTGGCCCACAGAGTTGAGTGTTAAAGGGCTGAAAGATAATTAAGGTGTTTCCTACATCTCGAAGTGAGAGCAGGGCCCTGGCACCAAAGGGACACAGAGCTTGGCATATTTCCTAGGGATTCTCCAGGGTGTGGGAAGAGGGAGTGCCAAGCTCCCAGGGCCTGTCCATCAAGGGCTATGAGTGCCAAGCCTGCTCGTGAGCACCTGGCCAGCTTTCTCTTTGAGAAGACATCATCTGGGGGGCTGGAGGGGACACTGGGGGATGTCACAGAAGCAGATGTTGTGGCTCTCTTGCCCTAGTGAGGATGTGGTTCTAAGATCTGTGTCTGCCTTTCTCTCCCTACTGCCCCTTCTTTGGACAGTGTTTATGATGGCCTCAGGAGGAGGTCAGATGGTTTCTGAAAGCAGATGGCCCCCACTTGCTGCCTGAGACCATTGTTTACTTCTTATATCATGGCTGGCAGCAGGAGCTGCGCTTGGCAGGACTCTTCCTCTAAACCTGCATAGGCCTAGAGCTTGCCTCATCCTTGCTGACAGCCAGGAGGTTCTGAGGCGTGGTTGTGAGAATGTGTACTTATTTTCTTATTTAAACATCCTAGGTCTCGGTCTTTTATTTTTAAATGTGTTGGGGGAGTAAGGTTCTCAAATGAAGACAATTTATGAGATTTATTACATAGGCTGATCAAATGGCATGATAAATCATATAAGTAGTATAAAATGCTTTGATATGAATAGCAGAATAGTGAATAAGAATTAAGCATCCAAACCTTCTCGAAGGTCACTGGCGGTGAAAAATATGTTATTGGGATCCCCAGATAGGTCCAGTCAGTCAGCAACAGGGCCTAGCCTATAACTTCCATAGAATTTCTTTGGTAATTTGGAGGGTTTTTTGTTTGTTTGGGGGGGAAATCAAATTTGCATTCATCCCAGGATGTTTCAAGGACAGATTTACAGCAACAAACATTGGTAAACTAAAACTGGGAGATTGCACTGTGGACTTAGGATATGGAACAGGAAAATTTTTAGAGCTCCAGTAAACTACTTAGAAATTTAATGACGTCCCTTGCAAGAGGCCAGAATGCTGACAATGTGACGCTCACCCTGTTGTGCTTGAAGAACCACTTCTGGAGGTAATCAGTCTGTTATGACAGGGGAGGATGGATGGAGGCCCCAACATCGAGTCATGGATTGAAACCCGTGCTAGTTAGGGCGTATTCCCTTCAGATTGGAAATTTTAATATCAGAGCCACATTGACAGATGGAATTTGAGTAAGTGATTTGTGCAAGCAGTCCACAGCTCCCAAGAGGGTTTTGCTCCCAGCAGTTTAGCATTAGGCAGTACAGTCACTTAGAACTTTGAAAACAAAAATACATTTTTTTTCACAGGAGTATTCTCCTGAATGTGGTTTGACTTCTGGACTGGTGTCCAAAACTTTATTTAACCTTTAATGTAGCTAAAAACTACTCTGTACCTATAATTAATATCATGGAACCCAGTGTTACAAGAAAAATAGTAGCACTGAAGAAGAAATTGTTCCTTTTTTCCTCTTGGTTGGTGTAACCTGAAGGAAACAGGTTTAAACTGAAAGAGGGTGAGAAGCTAACCTCATAGCATGAAAGAGATGGGGTGGGGGGGTGTTGAGCCAGAGCTGAGTTCAAGCCCTTATTTATCAAACAAGAAAACTGAGGCTGGGCGCGGGGGCTCACGCCTGTAATCCCAGCACTTTGGGAGGCCGAGGTGAGCAGATCACAAGGTCGAGAGATCGAGACCATCTTGGTCAACATGGTGAAACCCCATCTCTACTGAAAATACAAAAATTAGCTTGGCATGGTGGCATGTGCCTGTAGTCCCAGCTACTTGGGAGACTGAGGCAGGAGAGTCGCTTGAACCTGGGAGGCAGAGGTTGTGGTGAGCCTTGCACTCGAGCTTGGGCAAAAAGAGTGAAACTCCGTCTCAAAAAAAAGAAAAGAAAAGAAAAGAGACTCAGAGAGGTGGTGTGGTGTTTGGCCTGAAGTCACACAGGCAGCAGTGTGACTAGCACTCAGGCCTGCCCTGACCTAGTGAAATACTCCCTGTAGAAAGTTTCCAAAGCAACAATCAGATCCTCCAGGTAGCGCTGGGCCCCACTGGAAGTTGATTTTTTCCAGTTTCACTATAAAACACGTCCTGTTCCTTCTTAAAATGGAGATCAGGCTTACGATTATTAGGCTTCTCTAGGAATAGAGCCCTGGAGCTCACAGACAGAAAGAAAAGAAATGTGTGTTCATGCGAGAAACAACGATAAGGCAAAACTAACTGAGCTGGAGACTGCAAAAGACCAGGAGCAGAAAATGCGTGGTCCGGGTGAGGAGCTGGACTCCAAAATCATATGGTGAAGAGACACCTGCACACTAGGTGGCGCTGTCATCCCCCATGTGGCTTGGTTGCTGCCCTTCTTGGAAAAGGTGTTGGGGAAGGTGTTACCGGTGGAGGGTGTCCAGGTTTTCCGTGTCTTGAACAAAGAATTGGACAAAACGCTTAAACAAAGCAAGGGAAGAATGAAGCAACAAAAGAGATTTCTACTCCACAGTGTGGGAGTGGCCCGAGCTTAGGGGCTCAAGGGTCCTGGTACAGAATGTGTGGGGGCTTGAATACCCTCTAGAGGATTCCACTGGTTACTTGGTGTATGCCCTGTTTAAATGAAGAAGATGAAGTAAATTTACAAAGTCATTTACTCGGCATACACCCTACGGGGAGGATATTTCTTGTCATAGCTGAAGTGTGAATCAGCCTTATGTGTTTCCTGCCTCCAGACCCTATCCTTAAGGGAGGACCCAGGGGCAGAGGGAGAGTGTGGCATGATTCCTTACCTAGGGAAAGGGGAGGATGGTGAGACGCACAGCTCACTAGTCCAGTGTGGATAAGCCAGAGCTCATCAAAGGGAACCCAAGAACTCAAAGCCACAGCATTCCACTTCCCGAAGCCTGAGCAGGCTCATGGTCTCCCGGGCTCTCCCCTGAGGGGCAGCCTTGGCCCCCACAGCCTCTTTTCTCTCCTGTGTGGCCCATTGCCTCAGCCTACACGCTGCTTGAGGACAAGGACGGTCTGTCTGGTTTTGCTTTCTTGTTCATTCTCCACAGTCTCTTCTGCAGATGTTTGAGAATATCTGCTGATCGAATTTTGAATTTACTCAACTTTAAGGTAGATTTTTGAGAGCAAAACAATTTTTTAAAAACCAACGTTATTTAATATTGACACTTGAAATCTAGATAAATGTTTTTTTAAAAGAATTTAAAAATCTAATTCTCGTCATTTTTAATTGTCCTAAATACTGAGTGGCTCTTGGTATAGTATTAATCCTGCATGCAGACTCTGCATGAGCTGTGGCTGGTGGGGGCTTCCCTCCTCACTGCTTTGGAGGAAGGGCTGCCCTGGGCCCCAGGGTGGTGGGAAAGGGGAAAGCACTCTGGGGGATTGTTGGTGGGTTTGCTTTGCTCTTTGCTTTCAGCCTCAGAATAAACATATGTGCCCTCTGCTTCAGCCTCTAAGGCCCAAGGAAATGGGCCTTAGAATCTCCGCAGTTTCTGGAAGACTGCTGGCTGAAAACTTCCTGAGAGCCTTCAGCCCCACACGTGCTCCCCTGCTACCAGAGGCAGGTGGGGTCTGTTCAAGGTTGGGGAAGTGACACCACACCTCCCTTAGAGGCAGAGGTCTGAGCTGTCCATCAGCACCAGCCTGACTTTCAAAGGCCATGGGAGCTGGGGTGTCCAGTGTCCCCTGCGCCTCCTCTCCACCCCCTTCTACAATGGGCGTGTGCCCCCCTACAATCTGTGGCTCCAGAGCTCCTGGAGGATGTGATGGGGACTTCACAGGAGGCCGTCCAAGCCAACACTTGTTGAAACAATTAAAAGGTTGCAGGATTTACAGCCCTGAATCCTTCCCTCCTCCGCTCCCTCCTTGTGTTTGGTGATAATACTCCCACAGTCATCAGTGATGCCAGTGCTTGTGCCTGTGAGGCCCTGGTGACTGGAAAACAGTTCTCCATCATCTGGAGGCATTCCCATGAGGCCAGACCATCCCCAGTCCACAGATGGGACACAGGCCCAGGGAGGAAATGTGGCTTGCCAGATGCAGAAGCACAGGGATTCCAACCCCAGGCACCTCTCTGGAGTTCCCATTAAGGAAGCCTATTCTCTCCTCATGAAATACATGGGATGAGATGCTGCCTTGGCCAATGCCAGCCAGACCTACCTTCAATTTGGGGTGAAGACAGAGAATGGGGGAAGGAGGCTCATTACCCAAGGAGGTGGGGTGACAGCATCCCTGTTTCTTCCTGGGTGTACACGGCTGGGATTGTAAAACCCAAGGCAGATATTTCAAGGCTGCCATTACCATTTTCTTAAGGACAAAATCATTCTTTTTTATTAATACATAAATAACTTTTTTCTTGAGCAGACCCAAAGAAATGAAACACAGATGGTGATAATGTTGAAAATGTTTACCTATTTCCTCTCTAAGGACATCAGATTAGCCTTTTCTGTGGGTGGAATGTGTAATCTGCTGGAAGACAATATCATCCTTTTGATCTTAAAATACATTTTTCATATCTTTGCTGCAAAAGCTGATTATTATCGTGACATTTTTAAACAATGACTGTTCGCTGCGCAGAATGGGAAGGGAAAGTTGAGCTGAACGTATAGATAGATGGATGCTTGTCGGAGGCCAGGCTGTGGGAATGAATTTTCCCATGTTTCTTCCTCCCGGTGACATTGACATTAACCCCTTCCTCCCAGACTCGGTCTTGTGCACTAATTGGAATCTGATGCTCAGCTGTAGGAATTGGCTGTTCCTGGCTTGCATGCAGAGACCATTGATTAATGGCCTCATCCACTCCTTCCAAGGTCACTGTGTCCCCTGTTCTTCTGCAAGTTAAAGAATCCTTGATTAAATGGTAGAAGCAGATTGAATGGGGAAACGTATAGGGAAGGGCTTTGTTACCCCGAGTGGAGCAATGCAGACTTGAGATGTTGACGACTCCTTTGTAGATGGAGCCCATTGGTGCAAACGACACAGGCAGCTGAGAAGCATTTGATTGGCCCCACTGCCTTGGCTGGCTAACATGGAAACTGACAATTCTAAGAGGCTCCTCTGCACTGCTCACTCGCCTGCCTTCAGGGCTTCACAGCATTTTAAAATAAAGGCATTGGATAAAGGAGAAAGCAGCAGAAGTGGAAAGGACACAGATCTCAAACGTTCTGTTTCATATTGGCTCCAGAGTTTTGTTTGTGTGGGGAAAGGAGTGATGCATACCAGGTACCACCCACCTGTGTGCTCCAGGAGGCCCATGATGTCCTGCGCAGTTGCTGAAATCTACAAAATGTCAGGCCAGGTAGCAGCAGGGTGAAAGGCCAGAAGCAACCAGCAAGGGAAAAGGTTAGCGTGCCCATGCTGTTTGCAGCTCCATAGCATGTGGCATCTTGCACAACCAGGCCATCTCGCGACAGAGTTAAAATTCCTCTGCAGCCACAGGGAGGAAATAGATAAATCATGAATGAATTTGAAATTATATTTCTTCCTTCTCTTAGCTTTCTTTTTTCTTCTTCTTTTTTTCTTTCTCTATCTCCCCATTCTGGGAACGATGTTACAGGAAATTTTAGGTTGTAAATTCCACCCAGTGCATTTAGCTCCATCCTTGCTGAGGGTCAGTGGAATGGAATCTCACCAGTCATATTTCATGAGGTCTTTCAGCAAGTTCCTGCACTGTATAGTGATCTGAAGGGCAAAAATTCAGAAAGTCAGCAGGGCGCAAATGGAACCAGAGGTAGGGAGTGCACAGGTTTCCGGGGGCATCCTCCGGGAGCAGCCAGGCTGTGTGTGCTCTCCGGCTCTTCTCAACTCAGCACCGCTCATATCCCAGATATTTGGGGGCTTGTTCCTATGCTGGGGAAAAACCACAGTGAAGAAAAGAGCAGGCTTATCTGGTGTGTTACTTGTGCTTCAGGGTGTTTTTTAAGTAGAACTTTGTATGATGTTGTGCCTTGACCATTGACAAGTCTTTAGAAGAAAAGGAAAGAAAGAAAGCTTCATACTACTGGGTCCAAAGTATGAAGTATGAAGGTCCAAACCTAAAGTACCAGTGACCTCCAAGGTCTGTTGGCCTGAGCAGGGAAACCCCGTGTCTGGGTTTCGAAGGCAGTGTAGGCAGGAGGCAGAGAATCAGCTGGTTGTCCCCCTCCCTGAGCTGGACTAATGTGTAAACTACACTGAGGAAAGGAGAGGGTGACCATCCAAAAGCAGGGCTCACTTGTCAAGTGTGTAACCCAGAGCACATCAAAGCTAAAGCAAGACGTAGAAGCCAAAGCTCTTCACTTCACAAGGCCTACGCTGGCGTCCAGCCTGAGCATGGCCCACTCGTCATCTCAGGGTGGACAGCTTCACAGCCAGTGGGCTTCGTCTCCACCCATCAGGAGGTTTGGGCTAGGGTATGTGTATGTGCAGGTGTGAGTCAGTGAATGATGTGCTGTAGAAATCAGATACAGAAGGACCCTGATGAGCTCCTCCAAGGGTTCCTGGGATCCTAATAAACCAGGACATTATGTCCAAAAGGCTGATCCACATGGCTGAGGCTCTTTACAGGAAATACCTGCATTGCTACCCCCAGAACACCCTTTCCTGCCTCACACACAGCAAGTAGAACTTGCCGATGGCAAGACACCAGGAGGGCTGGGGCCCTAGAAGTATTCCGCAACTGTCAGCCCTCCAGGAGCCTTTCTGTGGGTTCAGAGGGAGCACGCACATGAACTTCTGGGTGTTAGCCCAGGCTAGAGGCATTCCCTTCCTGGCAAGAGAGCAGGAGGCCAGCACAGGTTTGTGGAAGTCGTTGTCCTCAGGCTGTGGTGGAGTGTGGGCACCAGGCGGGAGTCTTATTTGTAATTCCATGTCACCAACCCTTTGCCTTTTGACTCGTTTACTTTTCTTCTAAGACCTTAAGTATCATTTTGCTCTTGAAGCCTTGAATCTGTTCTTGAACTGACATAAAACTTCCCTTGGGATTTTCCATCCTTTGTCTCCCTCTAGACATTTCTCTTTTGCAGGCCTCCTTCAAAGACCCTCTCCTGTCAGCTCCGTGCTGGGGGTGGGGCACCAAGTCAATAAGACAAGGTCCTGCCCTCAAGGCGATCTCAGTTTGTGAAGGAGATTGTCAACAGAGAAAACTCTAAAATGAAATGCCATGAGGAGACCCTTGGGATAGGAGAGAGTGCTTGGGGAGCCCACACATCTTGGGGTCTCAGAAATTGCAGGCCCAGTCTGGTGGCTGAGGGACCACCCCAACAAAAAAGAAAAAGAGCCTTCAAGCCCCAGAGGGTGACTGGCAAACTTTGTGTGTTATTCAGAACAAATTCTAGGTCAACAGAATGTGGGTGGTGGCTTATCACAGAGCGGGGCAGCCATCATGACTTGCACTTGGCTGACTCATGAATTCCCTTCAGATGTTCCCAGCTAACGTGGGATTCCACAGTGAGAGAAAGCAGAAATATTTTACTTTCCTGACAAATAGTTTATATGTCCAGGCAGCCATCTGCCATCTCTGTGAGCTCATGAGCTCCAGTGACTGCTGCTGAAGGTTCAGATTCAGGATTGATGCTGAAGTTGTGTGTGGAGGAAGCGGTATTGCTGGTGAAAACCCGCCATTCAGAAAAATTTAAAATCCAGCACCCTTCCAGCTGAAGCTTGTCCAGGAGATCCTTGCCAAGTTTCATTTTTAAAAGCTCTGCAACTTTACTCAGATGTACGTATTTTTGCTTTGTAATCAGATTTTCACCAAACTGATATATCATTAAACCTTTGTTTTTACAATACATGCTTTATTGCAAAACCAATTTTAACAAAGTATTGCAGATGCAATGTAATTTTTATGTCCTAGTTGTTGTGGGTTTTTTTTTTCTTTTTTGGTTGCTAGGGTACCAAACACTTTTGAGAAAGTAGCTTGATAGTATCTATAATATGGTGGTTTTCTGGATAAGAGATTGCATTATCCCCATGTAATATATTTGGGCAGACTGTATCCATCATGCCTCGGCTAGATAAATAAATTAAAACTCGCTGGTTGAGGAGGAAATGTGATATTTATATTGCTGAGAATGGTTTATGCTTCTCTTCTGACAGCTGCTGTGTTGATGGGATGCCTCATCCCAACCCAACTTAGTCGTTTCCACTTCTTAGGAAAGATAAATGCTGTTACGGTTTTTAGGACTGTGAAAACACTGCCTTGGAGACTGGATGACCACTGTTCCTCCAAAGCCTCCATCCCCTCAACCTGGCCCCCTCTTCCTGATTAGTCATGAGATGACCTGAGAGTCCTTACTGGACATTGATCGTGTGCTGGACGTGGTGGTCCTTCATGGGGATCAGCGCCCTTGCTTGGGCTGTGCTCTGACTCCCAGCCACAGACTCACTGGGAGGCTTCTGAGAAGGTGGCTTGTTCTTTCTCTTCCATTTCCTTCCCCAAGTTGACAGCCTTGAGTGGAGCAAGAGTCAGGGCTGGCCCCAAAGTCTAAGCTCAGGCAGATATTTGTCCCCAGCTCCTTGGCCTGGGTCCAGAAGGGACTTGCCTTCAGATAGCCCAAGATAAGACAGCACAGGCCCCTATGTGAGGCACCTCTGCCCAGGTGCAGCGAAGCGCTACTCCCAGGGACAGGTTCCATTGCCTGGGGGTGGGAACATCCACTCAGAAGTCCTTCTAGTCTGAATACAAGATCTTGGAAAAGCTACTATGCAGTCTCTGTACACTCAGATATTATATGAAGTCCATGGGGATGATGATGATGATGATGAGCTACAGACTTCAAGAGAAGGTGGCATGAACGGGGCCCTTCAGGATGGAGAAAGAATTCTGTGCTCTGTTCCTGCCTTCTCACTGTCTGTGTTGTCATGGGATATAGACGAGTGGCATAGAAGATACAGTATGGCACACTGAGGGGAGGCCTCGGCTTGGATCTGGAGTCATTCATCTGTTCATTCATTCATTCATTCATTCATTCATTCATTCTTGAGCCTGTATGTGCACAGGCATTGTCCCAGGCACTGATATTGATTTCAAGTTTACAATGCACTGTTTGTGTAACCGCCAACAAATCACTGCTGTGCCTCAGTTGCTTCATAGAGTTGTTGGTAGGACTGTGACTAAACAGGACACTGCACAGAGTGCACCTGCAATAAAGAACTGTCACCGTCCTGTCTTTTAGATGTGGTCTGAGGACAGCAGAGTTGTACCATGTGTGGTCTCTCTAGGGTCCCTGGAAGAGCATCCACTGGGGCTACCCAAGCACAGCTCCTGCTTTCCTGGCTTCGAATCCTGGCTCTGCTACTCACAGGCTGAGTGATCTTGGACTAATTGCTTAACCTCTTTGAGCCTCAGTTTCTTCATCTACACAGTACATCTAATAAGAGCACTTAACTCGTAAGGAAGTTGTGAGGATTAAATGAGTTAATACATGTACACCTCTCAGCGCCTGGCACTTAATCAAGCATTAGATGTTAGCTGTAGATGGTGGTGTTTCCGGAGGAATTTCCATTTAAATGAGAAGTGCCTATGGAAATTGCCTTCACAGAAATCTCTTAGCTCAGGAAAATTTCTCTGGCTGCAGATCCCGCTAAGTATTCCTGCGTTGTTTTCCTCTCATTGCTCAGTGAAACACAAATACCTTTGTTGCCTTTTAAAAATTCAGTTGTTTGGTTTGGTACTTGAGAGATATGAGCAAAGGATGATACAACAAGAATAGTCTGTATCTTCTTAGACATGCTTCTCCCCAGGTAATCAGATAGGCAAGAGTGACACTCCACCGTGCAGCTGGAGTTTTTGTATTTCCAACGTGAGTGAGGCCAGGCAGCCAGCTTCTCCTTCTCCTGGTAGGCTCTGGTCTGTGAGGGTCATGGCCTTTGGCTCCTGCAGCCACAGTCCTGGCCACAGCTTTTGGCCCCAGTGGTTTTGCACACATGGCTTGCACCCTCTCCCCCAGGAGGCGGTCACCCAGGTGTGTGTTGGAGCTTTCAGGAAGACTGGTATGAGGCTGGCCTGGCCCCTGGAACTTGGATGTGTTGTTAGGGACCTCGTTTGACCTTCACCACCACTACCTCGTACTCTTCTGCAAGGTTGGGAGGGCTCCATCCTCTGTGCCCCAACAGCCTGCTGTATGGAACTCCACGGAAGCCCCAGATACTCTGCAGATCTCTCTTCCCAGCCAGGTGTGGGCTCCTGGGGGAAGAGGAACCATGCCTTTATGTCTGCATCCATAGTACCTGACAGGGAAGCATTATGAGGCAGGCAGGCAGCAGTACAGGTGGCTCCTTCGCTCTCTGGCTGTGGCCACGTTAGTGCTTGTGGCTCATGGGCAATCTTGATGTTCTCTTCCCTTGGTGGAGGGGTACAGCAAATCCATTGCCAGACAAACAGAAATATTCAATTCTTCTGCCCAACTTGAGCAATTCTACTTCCTTCTCAATTGCCCTGGGGGACTTGGAGAATCTCCTGTCCCCACTCTAGGCCTCAGTTTCTCCTCTGTGAGATGAGGCTGCTCTGTTCCCAGCAGAGTGTTCCCCAGACCCTGGCTCAGCCCAAGTGTAGACAGAGGCTGGTGGCTCTGCTCCACACGTGTTTCTGCTGTGTTTCTGTCTTGTTGGCCTCTTCCTGCTGTTAACATTCTCAAATTTTCCTTTCGTATACAGCAGGCCCTCAGAGGGCTTCCTGATTGGAAGAGAAACATTGACCCTCAGCCAATCCCGGTGGAATGCATCAGTGCCTGCAGACCCTGCCTGCCTAAATCAATTCAACCTGCCCTCTAGGGACTTTGCCAAAACTGGGAAAAATCTTTCTTCTCTGAGTTACTTAGGCCCAGACCTGATTCCCGTCCTTTCATTTTCCTCTCCCTCCATTCTTCTTCCTCTCCCTGCTCCTCTTTCCTCCCTCCAATTGTGCCTTATCCTTCCTCTGTCCCTCTCTCCTTCCACTCACCCCATCGCCCTTCCAGGGTGAAGAGTCTGGCCACCTGGGAACACCTGGGGTCTGGGTCTTGTCCAGCATGTGCTAAGTGCTGGCATCTCCTGGCTCTCCTGCGTTGGTCTGCAGCCATGGCCTCCCCTCCTCTGTGAATGCCCCAGCTCCCTGATGGATCTGATCTGAAAAGGTGCTGGTAGATGCTGCATCAAGTCAGCTGTGTGTGGCACCAAGATGACAGGTGTGATGTTTTCCTGGGGATGCTGAACTGGGAAAAGTACCATCTCCTGTCGTAATGGAGCTAATGGCGTTCCGCTCAGGACAGCTGCACTTACATCTGGTGTTAAACCACCGTTATTTAAACTTTATGATGCGAGAGGATGCCAGCTCATCCACTTGCAGCATATAAATTATGTTGATTGCTCATGCACTTTTTTTAACCCTGATTCTCCTGAATTATGAAAGATGGACAAGACTAGTGATGGTTCTCAGAGCTCCCCTGGGCCCTGTGGGCCATGCTTGCTCGTTGTATGTGGAGATGGGTAAAGAAAGCATCAGGGCCAGAGCCCAGAGCCTCCCCCAACCATTAGGGAATGGTCCTGGCTAAGCCTCCCAGTTCCTGAGGGGCCCATCGCTCTGGGCTCAGTAGGTTCACCCTCAGGTGACCTCCTCTGCCTCCTTCTCTTGGGGAGATCCATAGTGCATGTCATAAAGAGAATGGATCCTGCAGCTGGTCTGCCTGTAAAAGTCTCCCGCAGTAGAAATCAGCTTGCTTGCTGTGGGTTTGCATCCTGGGCTTTGTTTTCCTTGGGCATGGAAATGGAGGAAAGACTAGTATTCGTGTTTGGGGAGGAAACTAGGTAAAGCTCTTAGCAAAAAGAATTCTTTCAAAGCCAGCTGGTAAGTGGCTATTCCAAAGCCACTTGTACAGTGGCTGCCAAGCACAGAAGACCTTTCACATTTCTGAAGCAAACTTGACCTAAACCCAGAAAGAGAAGCCTGGATTGTAACTTCTGCTAGACAACTGACCACAGCATGGCCCCAGTGAAGGCCTAGTGGGACCCCAAGAGCAGAGGGCCTGGGGATCAATCTATAGATTCCTTTCACTCAGGATGAAATCCAATTTGCCCTCCATTTTATTTTTTTAAAATTTCCTACATTTGCCAATACTGAAAAGACCTGCAGGGAAAAGGAATTGCACAGTGAGGTTGGGGGAAGGGAGATGAAGAGACTGCACCCAACAGGGAAAATCCGCCATCTCAGAAAAAGTCTGGGAACTGCTACAATGGACCTTGAAACGCTGGAGGGACCCAGTCCTCACTCCTCACCTTAGACCCCACCTGGGTGTATGCTTGAGGGAGGCTCTCCCTGGAATCTGCCCTTTCAGGCACTGTTTTCCAGGTTTTCCCCATGAGATCACTCCTGATGGCTTTATCAGGTCCCCAGCCCTGGGCTGTCTGCAGGCCCCATCCCCAGCCACAGCTCCTGCCTTGCAGAGGCCCGTGTGTGTTGGACTATTTGGCCATAGTTTCTCTTGGCCTTGCTAGCTTTTCAGCTGATAGTGTCATGCCAACCTCCCTCCCCTGACCCCAAAGGGTTCTGTGTGGTGCCTGATTCCATGGAACTCCCCATGCTGGGGTTGAGGTGCCCCCCAAACAAGGCACCAGACCCAGTGTTCTGAAGAGGAGCATCGGGGTCATCTCAGTGCCAGCAATCCACCTGGCTGGCAGGTTCAAGGTGAGGCACTAGGGGGCAGTGCAGGGCAAGGCCACCCAATCCCCCAGGCCTACTGTGTGCACAGACACAGCGGCACGTGGGTCTGTGGGTCGGATCATTCTGTAGAGCACTCAGTGCTTGTTTGGGGGCATCTCCAGGGCATCAGAGGAGTGGGACTGTTTTCAGACATGCCCCCTTCCCTTTCAACCCCTGTCTGTATATATTATGTAAATATGCCCGAAGGCTACCACTACAATGGAAATGTTACCTGGGAGTTGTGAGAATTACCTCCCCAGTATAAATTAGTCAATCGCCATTAAACATCTGGGTGAGAATTAGTCAGCTGATTACCTGAACACTGATGGCAGCTGTGGCTTAAAAATAGAACTGGATTTGGGGACCTGAATTTAAAACCCCATCTTATCACCACTGGGTGTCAAACTTCGTTGTGTTTAAGAAGCATCTGGGGAGTTTGTGCAAACGGTGGAAAATCCTGATTTCCCTACCCTGGGGATTCTGAAGGCGAGCTGTCTGATCTAGGGAGCTATCAGTGATCTCTCAACCTCTGTCTTCTGTCTGGAGAGTGGGGATGTTAGTGTGTTCCCAATGGTGTCATGGTGAGGGCAGTGACAGTGAGGTGAGCTCTGACAGAGGCGAGCGCCCACTGAATTCCCATTCACTTTGTTGCTACCGCCTCTTAACTTCTGTGTGCCCCCTACTGCAACCCCCGTCCGGGAGCAGGGAATACCTGACACTGTGTGCTCTGAGGGAACGCATCGAAAACCCAAGGGTGGCACCTGGAGGGGACGGTTGCGAAGCGCCGTCCACACACCTGTGCTCTGGGCTGTGCCCCTGGCAGCATATGGGGTCCCCGGGTTTCTCTCCTTCAGACGGGGTGGGTGCTGGGCCTGGTGATCTCCTGGACCACTGAGGAAGGTCGCTGGGCCTGTGGAAAATAGAGGTGCAGGGGGAAGTCTAGAAGCCATGACTCTGACTAGAGTGAACAGAAGCCATCGGCAGGACAGCCCCGGGGAGGGAAGCAGCATATGGTTTCAGCAGGGGCAAATTAGCGGAGTGTTACCTTCCTGCTACTTTATGATCACTGTTTACTGATACTGCTTAATTTAAAGTGTGGTTCTTAGCATCTCAAGTGTGAGCAAAGACTAAACAATGGCTACGTTCATGCTAAATGTGAAACACAGTGTACTCACACATGCAAACAAAGAGGAGAAATAACAATTTCCTCCTTGAAGTTACCTGAAATTAAAAAATCTTGCCATCTGTTCCAAGAAAGAAAAGAAAAGGAAAGTTCTGCTGAAAAATTAGGAAATTTCTATCAGAATGGTGGGATTTTGTAGCTTGCACTAAAATGACATCTTAGAAAATTGAAATCCTGGGCTGGGCGTGGGGGCTCACGCCTGTAATCCCAGCACTTTGGGAGGCCGAGGCAGGCAGATCACTTGAGTTGATGAGTTCAAGACCAGTCTAGCCAACATGGAGAAACCTAAAAATGCAAAAATACAAAAATTAGTTGAGTGTGGCAGTGGGTGCCTGTAGTCCCAGCTACTTGGGAGGCTGAAGCAGGAGAATCACTTGAACCCGGGAGGCGGAGGTTGCAGAGAGCTGAGATCACACCACTGCACTTCAACCTGGGCAACAGAGTGAGACTCAGCCTCGAATAAAAAAAAGAAAAGAAAACAATGACATTATAATCCCACATATGTGGTTGTTCATCATGTGTTTCTGTGAGCTTTATGGAATTTGAACCCCAAGGACCTGACCCAGCATCTTATGAAGCGGGTTGTTCTTTCTGCTCTGCCAGCCAGGTGCTTCTCAAATGCACAGGATTTGGAAATTTCTGGGAGATGCATTAAGTACTGTTCTGATTCCTCAGATAAAAGTTTTGTCTCTAGAAAAGGCAGAATAGTACAGTGGTTTAAGGGGCAGACTTGGGCACCAGGTGACCTGGGCTGGACACATTGCCCTGTAGAGGCTTGGACACGTGGTGCCTGCACTCTGTGTGTGGCTCCCCAGCTGTCACATGGGCTGGTGGTGACACTTACCTCACCAAGAGGCTTGTCCCAGGGCCTGGCACACACTGCCTCTGCTGCTGCCCTGAGCACATGTTACAGCACACGGGTGGCTTCAGAGCACTGGCAGGGGAGCCCAGAATGAACAGTCTCCCTGGTCCTGAATTGCTGAAAGATGTACTTTGTAAGAGCCATCTTTTCTCTCCAGCCTACAGGGGCCACTTGGTCTTTGTGGTCTGAATATCCTAGACGTGTGCTCTCTCCCTCTGCCTCCAGAATCCCCTCAGCTGCCAGCCCAGTCATGGGTTGGTCAGAGTGCCTGAGACTGAGGTCCACAGAGGGGACAGGATGAGTGGAGCCACACAGCTAGGGAGGACCAGGGTGAGGCCTGGAACCTGGATCTGCCATCAGAGAAGGGAACAGCAGTGTGCAGATACTCTCTGTTAGGAACCTGTGCTGAAACAGGAACCTTTGCAGAGGACTTTGGGGGTGCTGGGCTGTGGGTAGACAGCTGCCCGAAAGAGGACCAACTTCTGATTCCCACCTGTGGAAGGCCCCAGGAGGGAGAAGCCCCGATGTGTTTCAGGCAGACTCTCCTGACGGGTGGGGAAGGAACCACTCGAAAGAGTAGAGAACAGTTGGAGGAGTGGGGGGAATGCCGGTGTCAGCAGAAGGGAACCCCACAGTATGGAACTAGCCTGCCTGTGGATGAGAGCTTGAGGGTCTGCGGTGGTGGTGGTGGTGGTGCTGGTTGAGAAGGAGTCTCACTCTGTTACCCGGGCTGGAGTACATTGGTGCAATCTCGGCTCACTGCAGTCTCCTCCTCCTGGGTTCAAGTGATTCTCCTGCCTCAGCCTCCCAAGTAGCTGGAACTACAGGCGCCTGCCAGCACGCCCGGCTAATTTTTGTATTTTTAGTCAAGACAGAGTTTTGCCATGTTGGCCAGGCTGGTCTCCAACTCCTGACCTCAAGTGACCTGCCTTCCTCTGCCTCCCAAAACGCTGGGATTACAGAGGTGAGCCACCACACCTGGCCCGAGAGCCTGAGGGTTTTGGTGGGGCTCAAATAGCTCTGGGTGCCCCCGAATAGGGGGCGAAGTCTCCGCAGATGAAATGAAGGTCATGACTGCCATCATTTTTATACCCTACAATCAATCACTTGGGGAAATGGCTAGCCCTTGAGTTTATAAACCACATATAAACTTGTAGTATCCATTAAAAAGGACTGCCAGGGGACACATGGTTTGCCTGGAATGGCACCCAGGCTGCCATCTGCTCCCATATGTAAATTATCTGTGTTTTATAACCTTTCATGGAAGTTGTTTAAAGAAGATTGTCTTTTTTTTTTCTGCTTTAAAACTCAAGTATAAATTCAAAACTCAGTTAAGTAATCCCCAAGAATTCCTCTCTGTTAAATATTGCTGCAGCTCTGACAGGCAAATACACAGGCCTGAGGCCCGGGAGGGCCTGCACACTTTGTGGGGAGAAAGCCCCCGATTAAAGCCCATCCTAGCATACTCCCAGCTACCCATCCCGGTCTGCTCTCAGCTTGGTGTCTTAGAGAGTCCCAGGTGGGGTCAACTGGCTGCCAGAAGTGGCACTTCGTCCCCAGGTTCCATAAGGATCCTTGGGAGTCCTTGGACAGGGGACCTGGGTGAGACAGCATACCCCAGCTCTGCAGCCAGGTGTCAGGGCAGGCGGTGTGGACGGGGTGGCAGCTGGCCCACAGGGGAGGCGGTCAAGGCCAGACCCACACTCCATGGCCTGTGCTGCACCATCTTAGTGATCTGAGGAGCACTCTTGCAGCCAGGCCAGCCCCTTGCCTGGAAATCCCCACAGATGGACCCTTGCCAGCAAGGCTTTCTTAGCTGGAAGCTGCCCTCTGCTTCTCTTATTTTTGAAGGTATACAGTACCTGCCATGCCAAAAGAAGGCAGACTTGCTCTTTCACTTGAATGTGAAAGGTAACTGGGAGCAGAAGCAGGTCTGGATTGCTGGGTCTTTAGTCCATGTCCTTCGAGAAGTGCCATGTGCTAGGTGCAAGGCCTAATTTTTTTCACACATGCTGGCTACAAGGTGTGTGTTTCCATCAGGGCCCAGCTTGGAGGCTGCTTCTTCCACTGTTCCACAGGCTGTGCACCAAGGTCAGTGGTGGCAGTAGGAGACAATGGGGATTAAACAGGGACTAGGGACAATCTGGTGTCTCGCCCACCCACCTCGGCTCCAGAAGTGGAAGTTGCAAGGAGAGAAGCCATGGACTTAGAGGAAGGGGCGAGGGCTGCTTGAGACCTCAGGTGCGTTCATCTCATCCCCTGTGCTGTGGGGCCCACAGTTAATAAGGGCCATGCATTTGGGGGAAGAGTGAGTCACCCCAAGGACAGCCCCACCCAGGGCCCTGCAGAAGCCCTTACTTCACCTTCATCCCTGCCCAGTGCCTGTGAGTCCACAGGCTATAGCTGGCCCCAGAGAGGGAAAGCCAGGGCCCAGCAGCTCCAGGCCTCTGACTCAAGGCTGGCCAGGGCCTGGAGAGAGCAGCACTTGGGACAGATGTTGGTCTAGTAAGAGCGAGAAAATAAAAAGACCTAACAGACCTTTTTTGACCACCCTGCATGGAACAGAGGGAACTGAGTCTGAGCACAATGTGTCTGGGCAAGGGAGGGAACAGAGGGCCAGTATGGTCCCCAGAGAGGACTGGGCACTTCCAGGCAGGGTGGCTGCAGGTGAGGAGGGTGCTGGAGCTCCAGGACTGGCCTTCATTGGTGGTGGGTCCTGGAGAAGCCAGGTGGCCCAACTGTGCTCTGCGCTTCTAACCATCATGAAATCATGTATGGTCTGGAGGGCAGATCCTCCTGTCAGGACTGTGGGCAAGAAGATGCCTACCTATCTGTCTTTATGTTTTTATTTTTCTTTTCTTCCTTCATTTCAGTTGTTTAGTCATTTAACCAACATTGGTTCAGTGCCTGCCATGAGCCAGACACTGTAAGAACTGGAAATACAGCAGTCAACACCAGTCCAAACATGGCTCCTACCTTCCATGTGCCATGGTCGGTGAGCAAGTACAACCCAGCACAAGTGCCCAGGAGGAAAAGAAGGGGTGTGTAGGTGCATACAGGGGAACTCCAAGCCCTAAAATGGAGATATAGGAAGGGTGCCTTGAATGAAGTGATGTCTTAAACTGAAAGCCCCCCAGGGTCTAAAGCAAGAGAGTGAGGGGGAGTATTCTGAACTGAGAGAATTGTGTATGTGAAGGCTCAGGCCAGACAGAGCCCCATATGTGGTAGAGATTTCTGCGGACAGTAAAGTGTGGCTGGAATATGGTGCAAGGGGCAGAGATGGAATGGGGCCTCCTATGAGGCTGGAGGGTCCCTACGGGCAGTAATTGACCTACTAGTGAGTAAGTCTGTACCTTCCTCAGAATATCGGGCTGAACCCACAGAGGGGCTGGCCTGAGAGATGTTGGATTTCTTGACTAAGAGGAGTCAGAGCCCCACCAAAGCACCCCAGGTCCAGGCACGCCCAGGCCCAGATCGGAGAATATCAGCTAAAAAGCAGCCATGTTCGGTAGAAGCCCAGTATTTCCCCTTCTCCAGCGGGACAGGCGTGAAGGGTTAAGCATTTGCCCTGGTTTTAAGAAACAGATGTTCTAGCAGAAGGGACTAGGCTCCTCCCAACACCACAAATGAGTTGCCCCAACACTAGAAAGTGTGAGCGTTTCAGTTCAAGCTTGGATGTTTAGAACATTTGAGTTTTTACTTTCCCAGATGGGGATCCTTAAATGTTGCAATTTTTTCTTTAAGGCAAATTAGAGGAATCGAGCTCCCCTTATCACTTTCATGCACCTGGAAAAAAAATCTCAGATAGGAATGATTGGATATTTTTGGACCTTGAGTGAATTTAAATTCCACATTTAGACTCCACCACCCATGTTTGATTTCAAATTAGAATGTGGCACTTACCTTGTGAACACAAGGTGCCACGCAGAAGACACTCTGCAAAGGAGGTTGAGGATGAGAAGAAATAAAGGTGGTTCATATGGAACAAGAATGATATTCCTGCAGGTGTGTTTAGAGGTGACAATTATCTGATAAACAGAAGCTTCCAAAGTATTCTTTAAAAATCACTGGATTTGACTTACTGTACTTTGTTCACGTTTAATAAGATATACAGGATACCTGTTGTTGCTTTGAAGAAGGTGTGGTGTGTGTACTTGGGCACAATGAAAATGAAACAGGCAGATCACGTATAAAGTCTGGGGACGCCGATGGTGTGGGGTCCGTTGTAGAATACGGGCTTCGCCACCAAGTGGTTTTTGTTTTGCTGACTCTGGAAGCCTGACTGAGCCTCTATGACTCAGAAGAGAGGATATGTAATTTAGGGGTCCTGTGACTCAGGGGATCATACCACAGATGCCTCTTTGTTTTTAATTCTCACTTCCACCAGGGTTCAAGATTATGTGCCACGGAATGAGCATTTTTAAAACTAAATAAAAGCATGACACCATGCTATATTATATTGGTTTTCCTGAACATGCTTTTATTGACTCTGGTCAAAAACGGATGGGGATTTTTTTTTCCTTAATCTTGATGAATAGTAGATAAAAAGCATCAACATCACATCTCAAGAAAAGCTGCAGAAGAGGAGCCTCAATAAAAATGGATCTGACTCCATGTAAGCATAGCTCTATTTAGCATTTTTCATTCTAATGACTTAATGGGCAGATATCACAACCATACAATTAGCAACAAAGAGAAGTTATTGGGAGCTGAAAGGGATGCCCGTGTCATCAATTTTCAGACCTGTTGTCTCTTCTTGTAACCAAATAGAAAGAGATTGATAGCTAGGATCTCGTTATCCCGGGGACAAGGAGGGTTTATCCTTAGCCAAATTAGCCATTGGAAGATGATTGCCACCTCAGATCATCACTTGAGACCTTTGCATGGAGACACGTCCTCACTCCTCCTGGAGGATGCTGCCTGGCCCTGCCTCTGACCTGCATGTCTGGAGAACTTACTGAGCTCAAATCTACAGAATGGGATTTCTCCATGTGACAGAGAAGAGGTAGGTCCCTGTTCCTACCAGCCCAGCTTCTCACCATCGCGGGTACAATACCAGCAATTCACTGGTTGATTGGCAGCATGGCCACTCATACCCATTCAGAGGCATGAAAAGAGCTCCACCAGTGAATATTCACCTGTCCCAGGCCCTGCCAGCCTGGACTAAAATCCATGCAAGAGAGAAGGTGGACTTGCCAGGTGGACGATAACTTACTGTGTGAAGCTGCCACGTGTGGGGCAGTGTCAGCCAACCCTGCTACTCTGGAGCACACCTATGTGAGGGAGTGGGCTCTGGTGGCAGCATTGCTGGAATGGGGAAATCTGAGTTCTCTGGTCCTGACCTTGCCACCAGCCATCTTAGGGTCTCATGTAAGTGACTCAATTTCCCTAGACAGTTTCCAGGGTCTGGTAGCCCTGTCTATCATCTGCTTGCCTCAGGCATCCAAGCAGGTGTCCTTCCCTTGTCCTGTGCTCCATGTTGGTGAATTATCCACTTGCATCCCTCTGTCACTGGGTTTGCATATCTGCACTAAATGTTTCTTGGCCACTGTAGCAGATGCTGGCAATGCTCTCACTGTTTCCTACACACTGAAGGCATCTGTTGCAACTCTTTGCCTCTCCTTGGGGTGTGTTCAGGATGCAGGGACATGTCTGGTCAGTGCACAGGGCAGGCCAGGAGTGCTGGGAGTTCATGTCTCCAGGAGTATCCTTCAACCAATGATGAGTAAGAGTTGCTGGATAAGTGCCAGCTCTGCACCCCTCAGGTGCAGGAGGGGGCCCTGCCCCATCACCCAGAGGTACCTTCCCGGCAGGTTTAATCCCAGCTGCCCACAGTGATAACTCACTCAATGTGCCCTGTCCTGCCTTCTCTCTCTCTCTTCTTTCATTTCCCCATCTCCCTACTAGTACTTCCTAGGATCACTTCCCAATATGTTTGCATTCAAGTCCTACTCAGGTCTGATTTCAGAGGAACTACATCAAGACAGGCACCAACTGCCCCAAGCCAGGCCCTGTGCTGTGCAGGCCCTGACCCGGGAGTGTTTTCTTCCTTTTTCTGACTATCTTCAGGAGCAGGGCTGGCCCCGACCCAGACTGAGGAGGCCAAGTCCAGGAGGGAGTAGTCAACTGTATCTGGGCCTCTAGGACACATTCCTCCTCTATGTGGTGCTAAGGTGGGCCCAGTGGCGGTGCAGAGAAGTGATGGGTGAGGGCTGGAGGCGTGGTTCTCATGTCCTGCCCGAAACCTCTCTTCCACACTGTGTCTTGGCTAGGCCCCTTGCAGCCTCCACTGCCTTCTCTCCCCTCTCCTCGGACCTTCCCAGGCCTCTCAGAGGTTGTGTTCTCCCAGTGGAATGACTCGGGCCACTACCCTGTGCCTTCAGGGAGGTGACCCAGCTCCGTGGAAAACTATTAGCACTCCTTGGCACATCCATCCTGGGGAGGCGATAAGCTAAGTCCGGTACTGACTGCTTCCCCCATGAAGTTGAATTTCAAGCCTTAGCTCAAGCCTGACATTGCCATGAGCAGCTTGTTTGGCCAGCCAGATGTAGGGGTTCAGTGCAGCGCCACATTAGGCTGGCCTATGAGAACTCCCCATGGGCCTGTGGAGCGGAAGCTGACAGATGCTTAGCCTTCTACGAAGAGCCTTGAAGTCCAAACCCTTGCCAAAAACAGGCTTGGTGAGGCATCTTATGAGCACCCAGTCTGCCCACAGCCACCCAAATGATGGGTCTTGTTCCTGTGCCCTATCTTGCCCACTGAGGCCCTCTCCCTCCACAGCACCCAGAAGTTATTCAGTGAACGGGTGTAGCCCCGGGTTCCAGAGCTCCTATACTACCCACCCAGCTGGACCTGCCGTTCTTCCACAGCCAAGGCCTGTGGTCCACGGTGGCTCTTCCTTTCCCTCCTCCCCACCCCCACGCGTCCCCCACCCCCAGGGCTCTGCTCACTAAGAACTGTTGGTCTACAGCATGACTGACAGGTCTTCTATGCTTACAGCTAACACAGATCAACGCCTGACCCCTCCCAGGGTGTCTATGCCCTGAATAAAACAATGCCTACTACTGAGGAAGTGAATTCCTAATGAAGGCATTTCTAGTACTGTTGGTAACAGGCGTGGGGAAGTGGGTGGGTGTGAGCTAACTACGTGAAAACCTCGTACCTGCCCCCTTCCACAGAGCCTTCCGATGGAGCAGCCTGCTCTGCCCTTGTGCATCTGGAGCCTGCATGCCATCAGGCACAGATATCTTTGGAGAGTGACCCTCTCTTGCCCTCATAGATATTGGTGCCAGAGCTTCTTGCACCTCTCATTCTAAGTCCTGTTTCAGAGGCAGGGAGAGATCAGCCCCTAGAGGGAACGGACTCTCCCAGTTTCCCCTACGAGCTGGTGCTTGAGGATCTCTGAGGCAGGAGAGATGAAGGCAAGGTGTTTTCTTAAGTTAGCTAGAAACCTGGTCATCCTGAGCTGTTTCTTTTTAGTGGTAGAAAGGAGAGCCAGCCTCCCACTTGACAACAACAGTATGAAAAATTTAACATATCAATCCCAGTCTCGCCCAGAGCCCTCATAGCTTTTGTCCTGATTGAAGATAGAAACTCAAATTTACTCTAAGAATAACCAAATATTGGCAAGTCTGGGCTTGGTCATGTCAAAAGGCTTCTAAAAAGAATGTCTAATTTAAAGTCAAAAAATAATAGATGTAAAGGTCTCACAGAGTTCTAGAAACCGGAAAAGGAGGATATGCCTGGACACTCTTGTTCTATTCCCATTGTCCACCCTGTCTACCCCACTCCACCCCACCCCACCCAACCCCACCCAACCCCAACCTCAGGTGGCCCAAACTGCTTAGGTGATGACAAAAGGTGGGAGAAAATCCTATCAGCCCATCACTTCATCCCAGGCTACTGGGGAACACACTTGGCCATTTCCCTGTCCAAGTTTCCTTCTAGACGGTGTTATAATAAGTAGAATAAGAGAGAGACAATGTGACTTCATGAGTACATCTTATTTATCTACAGTGATTCCACCAAAGTGGGCAGGAGGAATAAAAGGCGCATGAGGTTCCAGAAGATCTTGAGCATCCACGCTCATCCCAGCCCTTTTTTATATAATGTAAATTGTTTCTCACATAACCCCATTCTTAGCCTGCTGCCAGATAGCTCCCTAACTCCTCCTCAGACCTTCCCCAAAGGCAGAGCTACCTAGACCAGTTCTGCTCATCCTCGAAATCAAATTTATAATTTGCATGTGGGTTTTCCTCATTATAATGTCATTTCCACGAGGTGTGAGCCCCATTGTCAGGATGATGAATTTGCAGTCAGCCTTCACTGAAATCTTTATTTAGTCAAACTCCCACTGTGTTCCTCACTCATCCCACACTTGTGATCATGTGAATGTAAAGGTTCTGCAGTTTCCACCAGATCCACCTCCTTCTTCCACACCCTGTGTCTATTTCTCTACATCTTAGCGACATGTACATGTGTCCCTGAATTCAGGGACTTCGTATATTCTTTTCTATTAAAAACCCCTAATATAATTCCTACCACCAATATCATATATTCCCCTTCCAATCAATACCATCCACTCCATGGACATATACTGGAAAGGGTTTTGAAATATACACACCAAAAAACACTGCTCGTATCCTGGAAGAAAAAAATTAAATCAATTTATGACAACTTGCCTGTAAGCACTGAATGCCAGAAGATAATGGAGCAGCATTTGGAGCATTTCAAGGACAAAAGATTATGATCCAAGAATTTGTCCTCTGCCTAGATGTTGTTCACGTTGAAGGCAAAAGAAAGGCATTCTCAGATATGCAAGAGTTCAGATATATACCATCTTCCTGCATTTTCTTATTTAAAAAAGAAAGTACTCATACTCCACCTAATTGATAAATGAATCAAAATAAACAGGAAGAGAAATTGTATCATAAAAGACTGAGTCATGAGATTCCAAATGAGTCAATTATAGAATTAAGTATATATAATTACAGTAATATGTTATAATTCAATAGCTATAAATGCCAGCCAAAGAAAACTTGACCCACAAAGCTGAAGACAATAATAATAAAAGGAAAAGGATGAAGTGAGAAAGCATCAATAACATAAATAATAAAAAAATTGTAAAAAGAGAGTAAAAAGAACAACTTCTCAATGATAATGCAAAGACTCCAAATTGACTGGAAAAAAAAAAAAAAAAAAAAAAAAAAAAACATTTACTGGCCAGGTACTGTGGCTCATGCCTGTAATCCCAGCACTCTGTGTGGCCAAGGTGGGTGGATCACCTGAGGTCAGGAGTTCAAGACCAGCCTGGCCAACACTTCAAAACCCTGTCTCTACTAAAAATACGAAAAATTAGCCAGACATGGTGGCAGGTGCCTGTAATCCCAGCTACTTGGGAGGCTGGGGCAGGAGAATCACTAGAACCTGGGAGGCGGAAGTTGCAGTAAGCCAAGATTGTGCCACTGCACTCTAGCCTAAGTAACAGGGTGAGACTCCATCTCAAAAAAAAAAAAGGAAAAAAAAAGCCATTTACTATATACAGTTTGCATCAAATGTTGGCTACTAAATATTCTTCAAGCTCAAATCTTAGAGAGCAAATGAGCAGTCTTCTCTTCCGATTCCATAATCCCTTCTCAAGCTACCTCAACCATGCCCAAAGGTTGAAACAGTGCCCAAGTGCTGTGACTCTCACTGATAGCTCCTACTTAGACCTCTGCTTAGGCCTAAGATTTCCAGGCCACTATGTCCAACTGCCTACTTGGCAAAGGCACTTGAGTGCCTCACCAGCAACTAAAACTCATAACATCCAAATCTAAACTCATGGTCTTTCCCTATCACTAATCCTCCTGCCAGAAAAATAAACAAATAAACGACAACCAAATAAAGCACCATTCTCCAACCCGTGCTGCTATCTCACTAAATGGTACCACCATTCATCCATTTTCATAAGCCAAAGATCTGTGAGCCATCTTTGTCACCTCCTTCTCCTGTAGCAACTCAATCCAATCCATCAGTAATCTGTTTTGGCTCTCTATATTATACACATCCCGAATCCATTCACTTCTCTTTATCTTCACTACCACCACGCTAATTCAAAATACAGTTATTTCTCAACAAGACTCTCATAATCACATCCTAACCAGTCTCCCTGTATTCTTTCTTACTCCCCTGGAATCTATTTTCCACCCAAATACTAGAGTGATTTCTTTTCAAAATGCAATTGGTGATTATGTCAATCAGTGGTGTGCTGATACATTTTTAACAACTGGCTCTCTGTGGGAAAAGTCCTGATTTTTAGCATTTTCCAATTTCCATGGTGTCAGTACTACCACCATGGATGATTTCAGTTGACCAGTCCAATGATGTCGTGGAACATAGAATTAGGAAGAGATATGAATCATCTGCCCTTATAAATAGTAGTCTCCAGCATATCATTGCTTGTAAACTTCTCCTTAAAACCCTTTAATAACTTCTCACTGTTTCTAGAATAAAGGCTCAAATTTTCAGCAGGATCCAAAGGATGCTGCATGGTCTGACCCTATTAACCTTTCTAGCCTCAACTCACACCGTGTTCCCCTGGTTCTCCATTTCTAACCCCATGAACCGACAACCCGCTCCTTCCTGCCCCAGGTCATCCTCCATCTGGAGTGCTCCCTGTGCCTCCCCCTTACCCAGTTTAGTTAACAAACACATCTTTTGGCGTGGAGCCCAAATGTCCCCTCCTTAGGAAAGTCTTTCCTGAGCCAATTCCACCAAACTAAATTGTCATTCTGTTGTACACTTTTGTAGCATTCAGCTCATGATACCATATACAGTAAAACACAGTCCAGCATTGTAGTTTTACATATACTTATGAAACTATTGACTTATGTCTGTCTTTTATACTATGCGTATTTCTGAGGGTAAGCATTGTATTTATTGTGATTACCACTGTATTCTCTAGTGCCTAACACTTGACATGCGGGAGGTATTCAATACATTTCTGATGAATGAGAGAATGAAAAGACACACATTAAAGCCGAATGGCACAAGGAGATTAAAGGGAAAAGAGTGGCCAAAGTATCATTAGTCAAAAACAAAAAAAGAAAGCAAGGGTCGCAGTTGAGGGGGAAAGTGGAATTCAAGGCAGCAAACACTAAATGAGAAAAACAGAGCTCATTTTTTGGTGATAAAATCCATAAAGGAGATGCTGTGGTCATGGAGCTTTATGTACCAAATAACACAATATCAGCGATTACTGTTAGGAATAAAAGGGAAAATAGGACCACAATCATAGTGTGAGAATTTAACATAACAGTAGAACTGAACAGAAAGGCCAGAAACAAAGCTTAGAACACAGTGCTAACCTAACGCAGCGTTTTAAAACTGTGAGGAAAGGATCAGTCATTTTCAAATGGTGCTGGGCCAAATGATCAAGTCTTTGTTTTAAAAAGGTGACCCCATTTACAGTTGGATGTGATGGCTCTTCTAAAGCACTTGTCCCAAAACACTCTCACAGGACATTAATAATCATGACAAGAAAAGGATTCTGGAGACAAATACATCTGCGAAACACCATGTTAAGCAAATATTTTAAGCAGATATTTTCATTGCAGGACTTGTAACAATCTTTGATGCTACTGTGCACGCTACAATTCCAAGAGGGAACTGTAGCACGTGCTGTTCCCAGAATTACTTGAGTATTTTATGAGACCGGTATTTCATGTTCTGCAGAAATCACTTGAGAAATGGTGGCTTAAAAAGTTAAATGAAACACATAAAATCATAAAAGACCTCAAATAAATATGAACAGATGTTTTTGTGCTTTTACTAAGGTGAGTGAGGCTTTCCTAAACCAAATAAAAAAGGAAGATACAATTAGAGACATGGTTGCTATATTTGAGGACATAAAATCTTTAAGCTTCTGTACATCCTAAGGCAAATGAAAAACTGGGGAAAAAATATTTGGAGTTATGAATGATTTTATAAAGAGCTCTTAGTAATCAATAAAAAAGATGACCATCCACATAAAAAAGTTTGAGAAGAACATGAACAGAGGGTACACATAGAGGTATTTATATCCATCCACCAAATACACATCATTATTAAATATTACATTCTGAATCTTCCTAATAATCAAAATAAGGCAAATTAAAACAGTAACATAATAAATTCTTTGGCTACGGAATTGGCCATTTTAATAAAATTCAGTTTTAGCAAGGATAGAGTGAAATGAGAACTCTCAAATACAGCCAATGAAAATATAAAATGCCACCAACTCTGTGGCCAGTAATTTGGCAGTACTTATTTATCAAATCTCTTTTTAAAAATGCTTTTGATTCAGTAATTCCACTTCAGGCAATTTATCACAAGGAAAAAAAATCAGAGATCGCCTAAAGATTTATGTTCAGGCACATAGTTCAGGGCAACTGCAGCCTTGTCCGACAAAGCAGACGTTTTGGAAGCAGCCCAAATGTCGAGCAGTGGTTGGTTACAGGAAGTATGGTGTGCCCATATGATGAGATATTATTCAGTCATTAAAAATTATGACTTGTGGAAATAGTCACAAAAAGAATGTTAAGTTTAAAAGCATGACAGAAAACTAGTTCTGGATTCCAGTTTTATAGAGTACATGTGTATTTATGTAACTGGAAAAGACTAAGGTGAAATATACTAAAATGCAGAGTTATTCTCACTGAAAAACATTCCATTTATTTTATAACATTCCCCCACAGCTCCCATCTAATCCATCAAGCCGTCTTATCAACTGTACTTCCAAAACACACCTTGAGTCTTGTCTACTTCTCTCATCACCACTACTGTGCCCTAGTCAAAGCCACCATCATCTTTCATGTTGAGAAACTTGGAAGCCTCCCATTGGTCTCCCTCCCTCATCTTTTGGTCTGTTACAGACCAATCTCCAAGCAATAGCCAGAGTAATCTGTTTTCAATGTAAATCAGATTGTGTTACCTCCTGCTCAAAACCCTTCAGGGCTTTCCCGTCACATTTTGAAAGAAAGCCTAGGCTTTTCCCTTTGCCATGGCTCGGAGGCCCCTGAAATCTCCCACTGCTGCCTCCCCGTGTGAGCTCATCTCCTTCCACCCTCCCTTCCCACGTTGCTTCAGCCTTTCTGGCCTCCCCTCTTGGCCCAGACACCTGCATTGGCCTTGACACCAGCTCTTCCCTCTGCCTGTGATGCTTCCCCACCAGCTCTCTACAGAGCTGACTCCTCAGGTCTCAGCTTAAATCCACCTCCTCTGAGACACCTCCTGATCACCTAGAGTTACCACCCTGACTTTACCTATCAAATCAACATATTTTAATTGTCTGCACTCATGACAGTCTGATTTTTTTTTTCTTAATTGATTTCTTTCTGTATTGTCTAAACTTCACCTACAAGAATATAAACTCCATTGCAGGCTGCTATATTCACTTCGAACATCGCCTGGCATTTAGTAGGCAATAAATGCTTGCCAAATGAATTAAATAGAAATCAAACCAAAAACATTTCATTGAAACTGAAAAAGGTAAATCATGCCAAACAGCTTGACTTACTAACAATGCTCAAAAAATTAAATACTCCAGAAAATCTCCAGGCTTGAAGGGGTGCCCTACCTTTGTGTGGGTGCCCTGTTGCCAGTTAGAGGGTAATCCCTCCCCCGTCTAACCCACCAGACCAGAAAATGACACTAATATGGACAGGCAGGTGGAATAGATTTGCACAGTGTCCCCTACTTCAGAAACAAATAGGACTATTAAGCTTTTGCAGGTCTCTGGGGAACTTGTCCAGGTTTTGGTGAATTCCAATGAGCTCCAGTTTTAAACATGCAAGATTTCAGCTCTGGCTTTTAGTTCACTGAAAAAGAGAACAGCTTAGATTTTCTTTGCCTTACAACTCCAGAAATTTCTCTTTCCCTCTTTGACAGCCCGAGGAGTCAGGGGCAGACAGCATAGAGGAGCCAGATGCCTTTTAATGAGATAGAACCCAAGAAGCCTTCTGCATTCTCTTTGTAAGCCATTCCTTAGGACTGCTTAAAAGATCTGGGCCATGACCACACATAGCAAGGCACAGAAGTATATGAAAAATTGCCAGATTTATTGCTTGTGGCTTGGGGTGTACTGCAAGGATCTCTAAAGATGGAGATTTGTTATGTTGCCGTGGATAAATTTGAATCAAGTGTAATCCAACGCTGCTGTGTGAAAATCAGTCAGTTACCAAGTGAGTGGGCCTCGCCAGCCACCCACCCAGCATCCCATCTTCCATAGGTTTCCAGTTAACACCGGAATATAAGATTTGTAAGGGGAAGATTTCTGCCTCTTTGATTTAACACTGAATCCCTGGTGCCTAGAATAGCACATGCATATAGCGGATGCCCAGTAAATAATTGTTGAATAAGTTAAAGGAGAAGTAATATTTTCCCCATTTACTGAGCACTCACTGTGTGCCTCACCTGGCTAGCAACTCAATCTCTTAACTCAAACACCACCCCACCAGGTGGGTTTCGCAGAGGGGAACCTGAGAAATTAGGTGCTACAAATCTCTCAGGTAGTGCATGTCTATTTGAAAGTTTATTTCGTTTGCAGGATATTGTCTGATGTTCATGGCATTGGGTAGATATTGTGGGAGAGGCAGAAATGTCATTGGGAAGAGAACTTCTCTCTATTACCTAATGTTTAGAGAGGCAGTGTGACATACAAAAAGACCATTGGCCCTGGACTTGTCACACTGGATTCCAAATTTACCTCCTTCACTAACCTGTGTGAACATCAACAAATTACAACCTCTCTGAGCCTCAGTTTTCTAATCTATTTTTTAAAAGATAACAAAACCAGTCTTGCCCAGCTTGAATGGGGGTATTGTGAAGTGCAAATGACAGGACAGATGTGATTGGGTAACTGATACTTACGCCCTCTGTCTTACTGAATTGTTATTTAACTCTTAACTGAGGTAGGTCCATCAGTGTTTGGCTCAGTTCATGGGGATTTGGTGTCTATCCTTGGATACTTGGATTTTGCACATAAATGAGTTCTTCCATATAAAATGGTTCCAATGTATCTTGCACTTAATATAATGCTAGTATCACTATTATAATTATTAATGAGAAAAACCCCAAGGACTCCTTGGGGTTTTTCTGGACCCTGAACACAATTTTTTTTTTTTTTTTTTTTTTAAAAGAGAAAGAGAGAGAGAGAATAGGAAGGAGGAAAAAGGAAGAGAAAGAGAGAGAGAGAATGGGGAGGAGGGAGAAGGAAAAGAAAGAGGGAGAGAGAATGGGAGTATTGCTTTCTTGCCCAGGCTAGAATGCAATTTAGTAATGGGTATTGAAAACCTCTTTTATACTGATAATTATACTTAATGATGTAGTCAGGAAGGAATAAGGGAAGAAGATAACAAACAAACAGCCAACCAATATTTAATTTAAACCTATGAAATGCTATGCGATTACTGAGGAGTGATTTACTTCCAATTATATAGTCACCTTTGGAATAGGTGTGAGGTGGTAATGTATGTTTTGTGTATTTGAAGTGGAGAGTTCTATAAATGTTTATTAAGTTTACTTGTTCCGGGTCTGAGTTCAAGTTCTGAATATCCTTGTTAATTTTCTATCTCGTTGATCTATAGAATCGTTAGCTCTTCTTGTTGCATTGATCCTTTTGCCATTATGTAATGTCATTCCTCGCCTCTTTTGATCTTTGTTGCTTTAAAGTCTACTTTATCAGAGGCGAGAATTGCATCTCCTGCTTTTTGTTTATTAGTTTATTTTTACTCTCTGTTTGATTGGTAAATCTTCCTCCTTCTCTCTGAGTCTTTGTGTATTGTTGCATGTAAGATGGGCCCGGATGCAGCATACCGATGGATTTTGGCTTTTTATCCAATTAAAATATATATAAGTTTAATACCGGCGTTTGATGCTAGCTGGCTGTTTTGCCCATTAGTTGATGTAAATTTTTTATTGTGTTAAAGTTCTTTGCTTTTTGATATATTTTTGGAAAGGCTGATATTGGTTGTTCCTTTATATGTATAGTGCTTCTTTCAGAAGCTCTTGTAAAGCAGGCCTGGTGGTGGTGAACTCTCTAAGTACTTGTTTGTTCACAAAAGATTTAATTTTTCCTTCGCTCATAAAGCTTAGTTTGGCTGGATAGGAAATTCTGGGTTGAAAGTTCTTTTCTTTAAGGATGTTAAATATTGGTCCCCACTCTTTTCTGGCTTGTAGGGTTTCTGCTGAGAGATCTGCTGTAAGTCTGATAGGTTTCCCTTTATGGGTAACCTGACCTTTCTCTCTGGCTGCCCTTAGTATTTTCTCCTTCATTTCAACCCTAATAAACCTGGCGATTATGTGCCTTGGGGTTGGTCTTCTTGAAGAATATCTTTGTGGTGTTCTCTGTATTACCTGGAGTTGAATATTACCCTGCCTTGCCAGGTTGGGAAAATTTTCCTGAATGATATCCTGAAGAGTATTTTCCAACTTGGGTTCATTCTCTTCATCACATTCAGGTACACCTATCAAACGTAAATTAGATCTTTTCACATAGTCCCATATTTCCTGGAGACTTTGCTCATTCCTTTTCATCCTTTTTTCTGCATTCTTGTCTTCTCGTTTCATTTCGCTGAGCTGATCCTCGACTTCTGATATCCTTCCTTCTGCTTGATCAATTCGATTGTTTAAACTTGTGCATGCTTCACGAAGTTCTCGTGTTGTGTTTTTCAGCTCCATCAATTCACTTATATTCTTCTCTAAATTGTCCATTCTCGTTAACATTTCGTCAAACTTTTTTTCAAGGTTCTTAGTTTCTTTGCATTGGGTTAGAACAAGTTCTTTTAATTCACAGAAGTTTCTTATCACCCACGTTTTGAAACCTGCTTCTGTTATTGGAACACACGTGTAATCTATTAAGCCTTGTTCCGTTACTGATGAGGAATTGCAATCCCCTGTAGAGGGAGAGGCATTCTGATTTTGAGTATTCTCTACCTTTTTACGCTGGTTTCTTCCCTTCATTATATATTTGTCCGTCTGTCCTCTTTATAATTACCGACTTTCTAACTGGGTCTCTGACGTCCAACTTGTTGATTCCCTGCACCGAAATCTGAGCAATCCACTGAGCCGGCCAAAACAGCGGTGTTAAGATTGATGGTGCTTTTCTGCCCGGGAATCTCCGGACTCTGCACCAAGAACTGGCGTGCTAAGGCACCAGCAAAACCGCCACGCCAGCCACAAGAGTCGCCCTGGCGACCCGTGGAGCTCCTCCACTGGGAATCTCCTGGTCTGTGAGCAACTAATATTCGTCTGAAAGTGTGGCGTCCTCTCGTTCTTTGCGCTTTCACTGGGGGGTACGTGCCCGAGCTGCTAATCATCAGCCATCTTGGATCTCTCTCCCTGAACACAATTTTTATCTAGACCCAGGTGGCCAATGAGTTTTGCTTTGTGTGGCATTCAGGTTATTTACTGATGTGTAACAAATTGCCCCAAAACCTAGCAGCTTAAAACAACCACTATTGTATTTTGGTTCATGATTGTGTGAATAAGGAATTAAAACAGGGCTCAGCTGGGTGATTCTTCTGCTCCAGGAGGCATTGACTGGGGTTATTCAGAAGTGTCAGTAGCATTCAGCTGCTGGCTAGGCTATAATTGAGGGCCTTATCCAGTGTCACTCACACATCTCACATCTTGACAGGGTCAGCTGGAAGGCTAGGCTTAGCTGTACTCCTCTTCTCCACCCCTTGTAGTCTTAGAGCATCTCTTCACAGTCTCTCCTGCAGGGTGGTCAGATCTCTTACATGGTGGCTCAGGGGTGTAAGAGTGAGTGTTCCAAGACATTCATGTGGAAGCTGCCAGCCTTCTTAACTTCAGAAGTCAAGTCTTGGCTGTTCCATTCTATTGTTCAAGCAAGTTACTAAGGTCACACCCAATTTGAGGGGAGAAAAATTGTACTCTACCTCTCGGAGGAAGGAGCATCAGAGAATGTGTTGCCCTCTTTAATCTGCCACAGGTGCTAACACTGCTCTCTTGGTAGTGGCTGCCTGGAGTGATGTGAGAGGTAAATGACAAGGCCACACCTGGGCTCAGTGGGAAAGTGTGGGATGATTCCTACTGTTTGCTGGGGGAATAGGGGCCTGGGGGCCCTATATTTGCAACCTCTGACTTGGAACTTTCTCCCTCATGATGCACACCTCAATGTCTCTTCTATTCTCTTCCTATCAACATGTATGTGCTATTTTTTCCATTGAAAGTCCATTCTGGTTGCATTTAATTATTGTCCACCAGGAAGTTTTTTACAACACTTTATTGTTCACCATCATTTTGCAGGAATGGAGGGGAAACTCGTATTTGTATAAAGTGTCCCTTTACTCTAAGCTTTCTCTGTGGAGCCTTTTCTGAAGACTCTGCTGACCCCTCTGTATAGTTTTGCCAAGTTAGAGTTAAGCACAGGCAACTAGGCATCTCAATACCCAGATATGGGTGCGTTCTTCAAAAACTAGTCAGTGAATATCAGCAATGAGTTGTGTTACCTCTAATTCCACCAGTGGACTCATTGAAAAGTACATGAGGAATTTGAGGAAGGGAATGAGGGAGGGAAGAGCAAGCCAATCTGTTATTTTGGAAAGTCATCTTTTACCTTTTTGTTCTGTAGAGGAAGATTTTGGTATGAGCTTGGCTAAAGCGACACAGGCAGTGCTGAGGCTTGCCTGAACAGTTTTTCCTCCACTTCTCGTGCTAGTTCATGAGTGCATCTGTAACCAAACTTGTAAGGTCTCTGGCTTGGCCATTCCTCTCCCAGGTCCTGCTGAGATGATAGTGATGAACTGGAGTCTATATTCATTTCCATGGCAACAACCATCACTGTCCTAGAGCCACTCCTCAAACCCTTTGCAAATACCACTTTTTCATTAACCCAACCCCCAGGAGATGTGGAAATACATGCAGAAGCAGCAAGACCTACCCCACAGGGCCACTTCAACTGGAGCAAGACTAGGCTTCAGGAGAGCATCAAGCTCCATGTACACATGAACAGCAGGTGAAACAAAGACAATTAGCTAAATTGGTTTTTCTGCAATTGTTTCTGCTGTTGTAAAGTTTGCCCCTAGTGTGAAAGTCTCACTTTCAACTTGCATTCCACACCCAAGCAGCTTTCTATGTAGAGTTTGAAAATTGCTTCGACAAGGAAAAACTGCACTTCACATTTCCCAACTGCTTTGTATATCTTATGGCTGTCCAATCTTTCTCAAGTACTAATTATGGGCATTTATTTACAGCTCACGTCTCAAATACTCATAGTATGCAGTGTGTGTCTATTACCAATGATTTGTCATTAATCAATAGTCAGAGATGTGAAAACAACAATGTGTGAACTCTGGCACAGATCCAATTAACCTGAAATAGGAGAGAAGGGACTTTATCCTCTAATTGAGTTACATCTTGAGGTGGAGTGAGCTGATGGATTCTGGGAGGTCACTGAGGGATGATGGCCTCATGCTGGTAATGGATGCCCCATGGGGAATGGATTCCTAAACTTACCATCCTCTGTTCTCCTTCCTGTAGACAGCCCAAGGGGTCCAGAAACCCATAGTTCAGTGCATCCAAGAGTCCAGAAACCCACAGTACAGGAACCCAAGTGACCTGATAAGTCTTCAGGAGACTGGAGATTCACAATCCAGAGGATGGGCCTACTTTTGAAGAAGGCAGGTTCTAGAGGGAGAGTGAGCTTAGAGTCAGCCCCTATTCCTGACATCTTCTCTTGGCTTGACTGTTGTTGCAGCTTATCTGGTTTCTTCCCTTCATCCCTGGGGAGGGGGAGTCATGAGCATAGATCTGGTACCAGGCAGTCCTGGGGTAGAATCCTCACTCAGCCTGTTTTTCCCCCTAGAAAATGGAAATAGGTCATATTATTTCTACCTCCTTTGTGAGATTGTTGTGGAGATGATCATTTCCAGGGGGCACTTTGCACAGAGCTTGGTATGTAGTAAGAGCTCAGCCCACATCAGCACCATTGCCATCGTCATCCACAGGCTCATTTGAGTTGAAGATGAAGGTAGGGGGCTTCTCAGCATTCATGATTCCATGGGCAGTGGGCATCCTACGAGCAGATCTCTGCTGATGTGGGCCAACAAGGGGCAATTCAGTTTAACCACATCCAGGACCCAGGTTAGGGCACTCCGGAGAAGAGACTTCATGCTCTATGGAAACTAAAGTTGGGTTTCTTCCCCCGATTTGTGCTATCCTTAGGATCCCACCACTAAGGCCAGGAAGATATAACTGAAATCCCTGCATGTGGATAAGAAGGCAGTCACTTATTTCTGGAAACTACAGCTGAGACTTGAGGAAGCTGCTTGGGATGATGACATTTGCATTTCACACCATAATGGAGATGGTGCCTCTGTGTGTCATAGTTCACTCTTAACAATGAAGCACTGCATGCCTACTGCATGCTAGCCTGTGCCGGGGACTTGGGAATTAACAGAAAAACTCTTTGGAAGAGTCATGTTAAATTTAGTGGCCATAGAAAAAGGAACATCTAGGACAAGAGAGCCCTCAATACCTGGAGTTGAGGCTGCTTCTGCAGAGAGTGAAGACAGGAGCCCCTATCTGCAGCACCTCTGCACCTGGACAGTCATTTCTGCTGTGTGACCACTTGGTGCTCAGGGCCTTGGTCTCTGTAGCTGCTGCCATGCTAAGCGCAGCACAGGTGCCAGTTCACAGGTCTCATACCCAGGACATCCTTAGCAGATGCCTCACAGTGGACAGCTGGAACCCAGAATGGACCTGCCCCCACCCTGACCCTCTGTCAGTCGTGTCTTGTTGCCTCTGGACAGGGTACCCTCCATAGCCTGTCAAGCAATGCCCTGGGCAGGCCCTACCCATGGTGCAGTCAGAGGTGGCAGCAAGGTGAGCTCAGTAAGGCACCAGCTCAGGGCAGCTAGGGCAAGCCAGAGAGTCAGAGACCACAGCCCAGATGGCGCAGCAGGCCCTCCTTCTGCCATGATGTGTTTGACAGATTACATCGTCAGTCTGGCACACCTAGGTGCAATAGATCAAGAGTCCTGCCCATTTCCATGAGTTGGCTGCAATCCCTTTTATACACACACACAGTTTTTCATAGTATAAGTGTAAGACAATGATATTTTTACAGGGATAAATTTAAATCCACTTGACATTCATTATCATGAAAGCAACTCATCTCCAACTCTGCACACCTGAGGTATTGTTATTCACACATTACTTGTGACCTCCCAAGTCACAGAAGTTGATATCTGGATATAGAGTGTGATTCTTCTCCCATTAGGGACTTCAGAAGAGTCCTTGAAATAGCTGCCTCCCCAGCTCCATCTCTCAGCCCTTGTGCCTGCCCAACGTTTCCAGAAGGCTCAACCATAGAAGGCAGAGGTCCTGTGTGCACCTCCCCAGAGAAACCCAAACCCTCACGCTTCTCTAGAGCTGCATGGCCACACGAAACCTCTGAGAAGGATGTAAACAGAAGCCTTGTCCATCCTGACTGCAGAAGTTGGAACCCTGTAGGGCTTCTCAACATGTGATGTGAGACCACAACTTTGTAACCTAACTCAGCCAGGGTCCTGGTTAAAAAGGCACATTCCTAGACCCTGCCTCAGAACTACTGAACAGAGTCACTGGAATCTGCATTTTTACCCCTGTTGCCCCCACTGCCCCCCCCATTGTGTGCACTAATTGCTGCACTAATAAGGAGAGCTTCCTGTGTATAACTCCCCCCCACACACGCACACACACTCATCCTTTCACTCACCAACAGTTTTCTGGGCTTGGGAGGTCTGGAGAAGGCAGTATCCCTACAGATTGGGAAAGGCAATCCCGGAAGGGGACTATCATATCTCTACTGCCAAAAGGGGCTCCATCCTCTCAGGCTCCAGCCTCTTAGGCTCCTCCATTCCTTGAGAATGGGGTTCAGTTGTGTGAGCTGATAAAACAAGGCACCCTTCTAGTTACTGAGCACCTTCTAGTGGCCCACACTGTGCTGGGTACCGCACATGAGCCCTCTCTCATCCTTGGGGAAGATACTAGTTGTTATCTGTGCTCTCTGGGTGTGAAAACTGAAGCCCAGAGAGGTTATGTGACTGGTCCAAGGTGACACAGCTGATCACAGCCGAAGTGGAACTGTGACCCAGGACTGCCTGACTCTGGAGCCTGTGTGTCCTCCAGTAGTGACATTGCTAAGGTAGTCTTGAGGGGCCAGTGTGAGCTGATTCGTAGGAAGAAAGAGTACTGTGAGGAATGCCGGGGTATTTCAAGGTTTGATAAACCAAACTTCCTCTGGGCATTTGAGAGGCGAAACACTGAGAACATGGCAAGACATGCTGAGATTTAGGTTATATTAGAAGCTGAAATCTCAGCTTACCCTTTCCAGAACTTGTGCTGGCTTTCGGAAAGAGGAAATATTTTAGCCTGGTTTGGGTTCTGGGTTGTGGTAGCAGTGGTGTTTGCTAAGTTAAGAAGGGAGCTGGAGCTTCTATCAGTGCGTTGTTCAAGCAGAACTGGCCAACTGTCTGCCTGGGAAGTAACAGGACGGTGGTTCATGCCTCCAGCCAGAGGCTGCTCCTCCATAGCCCCCATCGCCACCACTTCCACTACTTTTGCCTCCCCTCCCCAGCCGCCCATTGACCCACCCTGCCAGGAGGCACGAAGCTGGCATTGATCATTCCCCAACCTACGGTCTAATTCAGTTTCCTCTGCTGCTAATTGGCCATGAGAGCCGTGTTATGAGTGATCAGAATTGTTAGTCTCTTCCTAATGATCTCTGTCTGGAGACCAACTTGATGACATTCTCCAATTAAAGAGTGCGGAGCCAGCAGGGCAGCGCTGTTCATCTGCCCAGGGCCCCCATGAAGTGACATGGGCTCATTATGCAGGAGACCCAAGCCACTGGTCCTGGGGGCCAGCACAGCCTCGGAGGGCCACGGAGGCAGGTCTCCCCTCTCACACCCTCAGACTCCCAGCTATACTTCAGTTGCTGTGTCCTCCCTTCACGAGAAAGACTTTCCTTCCATCAGGCATGAAGGGCAACACTCACTCTTCTGCTAGCACCCTCTGTGTTTTAAAAATTCCTAACTGGGAAAGATGACTTCTTTTGAGATCAGAGGCATACTCTCGGGGACGCTGGGGCAATGGGGAAGGTGAAAGCTACAGAGGAAGTCAAGACTGGTCCATTTCCACCTCCCCCTATGCAGAAGAGGAGAAGGCCATGGCCAAGAGAGGAGGGTCTTGCCAATGGACGGGTCCCCAACACTTGGACAGGAAGACTAGAGCCCCCTGCGTCATTCCTGTTTCCCTTCTCCTCACCCTAATTTCAAATACAGACTCTTTTTCCTATGTCCGTTCTCCTTTTGGACCCACATGCCTCCTGGATTTCATCTGCCACTGGGCTTATTGTGCAGTGCACAAACCACACGGCTACATATGACAGCCAGAAACTGGATCATAAGCTTTGAGGGCTGGATCCATGTCTCCCTTATTCTCTGCTGTATCCCCAGGACCTAGCACCTCACCATAGTAAGAACACTGAATGATTCGAAGAGTGAATTAATTAATTAATGCTTTAAAGTTCAAATGTAGAGTTTCAGAGAGGGACACAGAAGGGCTATTCAAAGAAATGAATCTCCAACAGTGGAAACTCAGATGTCACAGAGTCTTGGGAGGTCAGCTGGGCATTAAGTCTTTCCTCACAAGAGTCTGCTAATTACTTTTCCAGGTTTTCTGCTGAACAATTTGAACTCGCATTCAAAATAGCTTTCCCTTCTGTCTCTTTCTTAATATCTCAGCACAACTCCTGCTGTGGGCCATTGTTAAACCTCAGGCCTGGGGGGGTTGGCGATTCGAAGTTAACAGCTTTGCCACCTGGGGATGGCATTGTCTCTGCCAGCCTCTGGCTGACTTGCTCTGGGCCTCCTGCTGGGAGACAAGACCAGGCTGGGACATCCAAACAGCTTGAGAGCAGCTCCTGGGACAAACCTTGGGCTTAGCTAAGGTACTTTATTTTTAGGTCACTTTGAAGAAATCTTAATGTTAAAAAGATTTACAAACTAAAAACTATATAATAAAGTGTTGTCAAAAATCGGTAACAAAATCTACATCAAGTACTTACAGTGTCTGGAACATAATAAATGCATGATACATGTGAACCCATAGATCTTTCTATCAATATTCATGTGAAATAGATTAATCCACAGTCTAATAGTTAGACCTCATCTGATGCAGATCAGAAATGTTGCTATATCTTTTGTTTGTTTTGTTTTTACAGATTTTCTTTTGATTCAGTTATCTATTTTATGGGAAGGGAGGAAAGGCCTGGCATTTTCTGCACCCTGTGCACCGGGGACTATGCTAAGTGCTTTACATTTCACTACTGCGTGCGCTCCTCCCTACAGGCCTCAGGGAAAGGCTTACTCTCCCATTTTCCAGATGGGAGAGTTAGACTCAAGATCTCAAGATCGTTAGACTCCAAAGCCAGCACTCTTTCCCTTAGGTGGTATTTAGAAGTGATCCCAGCTATGGGAATGCTCCCTAGTGACCCCACAGTCACTGTCAGCTTCACTGTCCAGACCAGCCTTCCCTTGGCCTGAGATGAGCCATGGTGCCTCTCAGAGGACGCCATGTAGGGCTTGAGTGTCACCGACCCAGAGACGCTGTGGGACAGCACACCCAGGGAAGTTGTAGAGAACCCAGGTGCCCTGAATATTCTAAAGACCATAATCTGAGAGGCTGCTGGGAGATGCAAAGCTCACAAACGTGTCATGTCCTGTCTCGAATGTATTGAATAAAAACATCATCTTTTTTTTTAATCTCCCATCTCCAAAACATTCCCCTCGGGTTGTCTCTCTCTCAAGTGCTCTGTAAACTTCCCAAATTGTCAGCCGGTCCCAGGAGATGCTTCCATCACGCTGGCGTGATCATCGTGATTCGGACGTGGCCTCTTGCGCTGTTCACGGGTCTGGCTGGTTCCCCGCGCAGCACAACCACTCAGCAAACGCTTGGATGTGCAATGAGCACAACCACTCAGCAAACGCTTGGATGTGCAATGACTTTGAACGGCTGGAATGCAGGGGCGCCGCCTGCATCGGAGCTGCTGAGTGACTTGGGTCTGAGTTGTCCTCTGAAATCTTGGGGGCAGGCACTCCTTCCGCGCTGGCGTCAGACAGAATGTGGTCTCTCCACAAGGGAGCCCAATCTGGTTCCACAGAGCCCTGCTGGGCCCTGCCGGTCTGCGGGTGCCCTTTGCCCTCGAGCGCGCAGCGACACCTGGTGGTGAGCTAGTGAAGCGCCGGGACCCCAGCGGGGTTCCTCAGCTCCACCCTGGGCTGCAGCTCACCTGCGCTGTGTGCACCAAGGGACTCGTCCTGGCACGTGCACAGCCAGCCTTGTGCACACACCGAGTGCTCTGTTGTAACAAAGTTGTAGTCAGTTATGTATGTCTTCTTCCTGCCCTGTGCAGAGAGCAGTCCCGCGTCCTCAGTCATGAATCATTTGTCTGTGCTCATTCTGAGGGGAAGATGAGCTGTTTCTAACCACGTCTATGGTCACCACCGTGATCGCCTTCCTCACTGCCATCGACCACCGCCATCACTGCCGCCACCACTACCATTGCCTCCACCACCATCAGCCATCACTGCCGCCTCACCGCCATCACCCCCACCACCACTCAGTGACCACAGCCACCTTCACCTTCACTATTGTCACCCCATCCACTCCGCCACTCCTGTAGCAGGGCTAACTCCTCACGTAGCCGCAGAATTGGGCAGCCCTGCCCGCTGAGGTTCCAGGACGGAGGCCGAGGGCCTCTTCTACAGGGAGTACTGTGGGAGGCTCTTGGCAGGAGGGCAGGAGGAACCCAAGATAGCTAGGCAGGGAGGAGGATGTGCCTGCTCCAGCTCCTAGCTGGCAAACAGGACAGCATCAGGTACTGCCTGGATGCATTTAGGACTGAGGTTTCTGCTGATGTCAATAAATCCTGGAAATGTCACAAGACCCCATTCAGGGCTGCTGCCTCATCCAGGTGAGCAGTGCTGAGCAGTCAAAAGGAGCCAGGAGACAAGCCGCCCATTCATTTGTGCAGTCCGAGAACAAAGCTGGTGGGCCAGCGCCAACCTGTTGTGATAGAAATACCAAGGGATCTTTTCTTTCTTTTTCCATTTCCCCCAGACAGCAACTGTACAAATGAAGCTTCAGAACTAGAGCTCAGCCGTTCAGAGCCCACACAGCTCTGACCTGTTTCTTGTTCATTTAGCCTCATTCTCTCAGAAGACAGAAAGCCTCATTCATCAGAACAATCACTTCAGCCCAGAGGGACTTGGGTGTTGTTTCCAAGACATTACAATTTGCATCCATAAAGGAAAAATGAAATAAACGTGGCGAGAGTTTTAAAGTTGTCTGAATGACCCAATGAAACACACATTTTCAAATCAAACACACCTTTCCTAACGTAGAGATAGAACTGTCAACTTTCACGAATGACTGTGCTCGATAATTGTCTAAGGGTATTTTGTGTGGGGTAACACTCTTCTCTATTTACTCTCATTCCCTAGGTGATCTCATCCAGCCTTGTGACTTTAAAATCTTCATGTCTGCATCTCTAGGGACACCTCCCTCTTGAGCTGCAGGTTCACATGGACAACTGCCCCTTGATTTTCCCCACTTAGACATTTAATAGGCATCCCATTCTTGAAGTGGTTGGAACAAATCCTTTGATTTTCTTTTCCTTCTAAGCCTGGTCTTGACACATTCTCCCCCTTTTAGTAAATGGTAAGCAGCATCCTCCTCGTTGTTCAGCCGCAACCTACACAGTCCTTCTTACCCTCTCCTTCGCTCACAGCACTATCTGCTGTCTCACCAAGCCCTCTGCTCCTCCCTCAGTGCCCCTCAGGCCAGGTCCACCTCCCTTGCTCAGACTGAGGCTGCCTCCCTTCTTCTCCTTTTGCCACATTTCTGTCAGTCTTCCACCCAGCAGCCAGCATGCATTTGTAAGAACATAGAGCATATTGTATCTCTCTCCTGCTTAAAATCCACCGGTGGCTTGTTACCACACTTAGGACGTGGCCACAGCTGCCCACCCATCCCAGCTGCTCTGTCCCCAACTCTAACCTGTAACCTCGTCTTCACCCATGTCCTTCTCTCCTTCATCTGAATCATCCTTCTTGCTCTTACTTGAAAACAGCAAATTCACTCCCACCCCAGGGACTTCGTGCTTGGTCTGCCCTCTGATCCTCTCCGGCTTGTTCCCTCACTCTGTGCTGACAGGTCATCTCCTCCAAGAGGCCCTCCCTGACCACCTTATCTAAATAGCCCTTGTCCCTACACTCCGCGTTTCTTTTCCTAATTTTCTTTTTCTTCATGGTACTTACCACTTCTTGCTTGTCTCCTCTACTCAAATATAAGCTCCATAAAGGCAGAGATTTTTGTATGTTTTGTTCACCGCTATTTCTCTAGCACTTAGAATATGACCTGGCACACAGTAATACTCAATAGGTATCTGAATGAATGAGTGAGTGAGTGAGTGAGTGAGTGAGTATAATGCCCACCCACAGGAGCTTGCTGCCTATCTTTGCGTCCTATGGGCTGTCATTCAAGATGGCAGGATAGGCTCACTTGTTATCCTCCCAAGAGCAGCACTAAGAGATCATTTCTGAAGAGAGTACATAAGGCTTTGGAAATGGCTCCACCTCCTGGCCCAGCATGCCAGTGTTACCCACAGTTAGGGCAATGGCCACCCCGTAGAAGGCACACCATGAGGGCAAGCGAAGAGCTCAGCGAATGGGGAAATTCATATCCCATATTCTCAGTTGTCGGGCCTGGGGTCATGCAAGAGAAAGTGTGCAGACAGCAGACAGGGGAGTCCCCCAACAGTGACTGTAGCCAGTACTGGTCACATCATTTGTAGGACTCACTGCAAAAGGAAAATATAGAGCCCCAGCCAGGGGTTTCCTTTAGACCCACTGCCTAACCCTCTACAGTCAGACAGCATCCAACAGCTTGCAACCCCTGTACCAGGATGTGTTCAAAACCTGACTTGAAGGTGAACAAGAGGCCCACCGTATGCAACATGATGCTGTCAGCCTGGGCAGCGTCAGCCATCCCCTTGCCCTGCCCTGAGATACCATTGCCCTCCGCTCCCCACAGCTACACCCAGGCCTCTGCCAGGCGTGGAGGGCAACAACAGAATGCTGCCTCCCCCGGTATGACCAGGTCACTGTTCAAGGTTGAAGGCAGCAGCAGGGGTGAGTAGGGGAGGACACCCAGGGTATAGCGGTGGGAAGCAGGCAGCAAAGAGCCATCCTGGAAAGCCGAGGAGGAGATGAGAGTCAGGGCTGCACATGAGCTAAGGCTCCAAGCCCTGGGCATTCTCCTTCTCTTATAGAACATAAATTCAAAAAGAATCAGCAAGAATTTCAAGACAAGAACTCTAGCAGTAAGCTTCAAGCTTAAGGCCCTTCTGAGTGTGGAACCCTGTATTACTCTATCAGCCACACACGTGTAAGCCAGTCCTGGCTGTAGCCACAAACAGAGAGCCCACCAGCCTGGCTCTGTGACCCTCTCCTGCATTAGAAGCAACGTGACCAACTCTAGACCACACTAGGCTCCTGCTCCTGCTTCTTGCTCCTGCCGCTGAGGCGGCACCATTGTTTGAGGTCAGGGAATTTGCATAGAAGCCCCATCATCTTCAGAGCCTAGAGTGGACCAGAGCCTCTGCCAGCCAACCTGCACAGGTGTGAAGCCCTGGATTGCTTGTTAAGATTTGGGAGAAATAAAAGATTTCTTAAATTTCCACTTGCGATTATTTAATCATAATTGTGGTTTGAACAGAAGGTAAAACCTGAATATGAATTATTTTTAAATTGAGGTATCATTTACATGCAATTAAATGCATAGATTTTTGTCAGTGATGTTCAGCAAATGTATACACCATCACTCAATCAAGATAGAAAACATTGCTATCAACCTAGAAAATGATCTTTCTAGTCGACCCTCCCATTCACAGAGGCAAGCGCTTTTCTGATTTCCAGCATCATAGGTTAGTTTTAGCTGTTTCTGAACTTTATGTAAGTGGAACCATAGAGTTAGAAAAATTTCTGGCTTCTTTGACTCAACAAACTCAACATAACATTGAGTTTTATCCATGTAGTTGGGAGAATCGATTGCTCGTTCCTGTCATTGCTGAGTAGTATTTCACCGTCTGACTGTATCACTGCTTAGTGATTCCTGTTAATGTACACTAGGTTTGTTTCCATTTGGGAACTACTATGAATAAAACTTCTACAAATATTTTTGCATGTGTCCTTTTTAAGCACAGTCTCTCATTTCTGTTCGATATGTACCTATGGGTGGCAAATGAGCACATAAAAGATGCTCAAGATCCTTGGTCATTAGGAAATACAGATGGAAACCACAGTGATATGCTACTGCACATTTAGTGATATACCACTACATTTAAACAGGTGAACATTTAAAAGACTGACCATGGCCACTGTTGGCAAGGATCTGAAGGAACCAGAACATTCATAATCTGCTGACAAGAATGTAAAATGGTACAACCACTTTGGAAGACAGTTTGGCAGTTTCTTTAAAAAGTAAACATACATCTACCATATGATCCAGCCGTTCTCTTACCTACTTACCCAAAAGAAATTAAAGCATATGTCTGTAAAAACATTTGTACATAGATGTTCATAGCAGCCTTATATGAAATTGTAAAATAACAGAATCAACCCAAATGTCCATTAACAGTTGAATGAATAGGCGAACTGTGGTATATCCATATAGTAGAATGCTACTCAGCAATCAAGAGGAGTGAACTATTGACACACAGCAAACTTTAATGAAGCCAAGATCTATCCATGTATTCTATAACATGAATGAATCTCTAAATGATTATGCTGAATAAATCAAGCCACACAAAACAAGAGCATCTATTATGTGATCCCATTTATAGAAAAGTGTAGGAAACGTAAAATAATGTCTGATGACAAAAGCCAGATCAGATTTGGGTTGGAGGGACAGGGAGGAGCAAAGGGAGGGTTAAATAAAGCAGCGTGAGGAATCTTGGGTGATGTGTTTCTTGTCTTGGTTGTGATATTGTTTTATGGGTGGTTTTTTGTGTGTGTGTGTGTTTTTGAGATGGAGTTTCACTCTTGTTGCCCAGGCTGGAGTGCAGTGTTGCAATCTCGGCTTACCACAACCTCCACCTCCCAGGTTCAAGCAATTCTCCTGCCTCAGCCTCCCGAGTAGCTGGGATTACAGGCGTGTGCCACCACACCTGGCAAATTTTATATTTTTAGTAGAGATGGGGGTTCTCCATGTTGGTCAGACTGGTCTCGAACTCCCGAACTCAGGTGATCTGCCTGCCTCGGCCTCCCAAAGCACTGGGATTACAAGTGTGAGCCACTGTGCCCAGCCACTTGTCAATTTTTTTCAAGAAGTCTGGTGGTATTATGAATGAGAGTGTGTCAAATCTATAGATAAATTTAGGAATAATCTACATCTTAGCTATACTGAGTCTTCTCATCTGTGAGCATATTGACCTGTTTCATGAATTGTGCTTTTTACAGAATTTTTCATTTTATCTAATTTGTCCAATTTATTGGTGTAAAGTTTCTAATATCACCTAATAATTTCTAATGTCTGTAATATCTATGGAAATATTCCTTCTTTCACTCCTGATATTGGTAATTTGTAATTTCTGCCTTTTTTCTCCTTGATCAGATGTGCTAAAAGTTATACATTCATAATTTTTTTAAAGAACCAAATATTAGCTCTGCTGATTTTTCTTTATTATTCATTTTCTAGTTTAGTGATGTTGCTTCCTTACTTTTCTTTTTGTGCTTCCTTTTGGTATATTCTCTCTTTTTTCTTTATTCTTAAGGTGGAAAGTTAGTTCACTATCTACTGACTCCCATTGTTTCTGATCAGAAATTAAACCCCCCTTTTTTTTTTAAGATGGAGTCTCATTCTGTCACCCAGGCTGGAGTGCAGTGGCACGATCTCAGCTCACTGCAACCTCTGCCTCCCAGGTTCAAGAGATTCTCCTGCCTTAGCCACCCTAGTAGCTGGTACTACAGGTGTGCACCACCAGACACAGATAATTTTTGTGTTTTTAGTAGAGTTGGGGGTTTCACCGTGTTGGCCAGGCTGGTCTCAAACTCTTGACCTCAAGCGATCCGCCTGCCTCAGCCTCCCAAAGTGCTGGGATTACAGGTGTGAGCCACTGCACCCAGCTGAAACCTCATTCTGATTGTTACCCTGAAGATAATGTGTCTTTCATTCCTCTGGCTGCTTCTTATGCTTTCTCGTTCTCTTTGGTTTTCAGTGGTTAAATGATAATTTGCCTTTGTGGTTTCCTTTGTATTTATTTTGCTTGAGGTTTCCTTGCCTCGGATATTGGGTTTTCCTTCTTTAGTTTTGTAAAATTTTAGCCAATGTATTTTCAAATATTCCTTCTGCCCTATTCATTGTTTCTTCTCCTTCTGAAATTCCAATCACATGTATGTTGGTCCTATTCTCATTGTCTCACAGTTCTTTAGTGATCTGTTTAAATTGTTTTTCGTTCTTTTTCTCTCTGCACTTCAGTATGGACCTTTTTTATTATTGACCTGTGTTTGAATTTATTGATCCCATTTTCTGCTATTTCCAGTCAGCTCTTGATCTTATCAAAGCCCACTAATCCTTTATTTCAGATACTGTATATATCAGTTCTACTAAAGGCTTGTTCTTCTCTGGAATATGATTGGCTTAGACATATATTCCTTCATTACTGCCCCATGGCTTTTAAAAAGATATGAACTTTAGTTTATTTGGCACTTTTTGTTATAATGAGAACAACAATCTTTCTCAAACTTCTGTATCCTAGTTAGAAGTAGAATTCTGTGTATGCAATTTTGGATGCCCTATTTTCTTCCAGTATATTTGATATTACTGGAAAATTGCAAGTACACAGAACTTCCCCATATTCTTCACCCAAAGACCCTATTCAAGTTTGCCAGCTGCCCTAAAATGTCCTCGATAGAAAGAAAATCCAAACCAGAGCATTCGCTGCACTTAGCTGTCATCTGTCCTCAGCCTACTTTAATTCAGAACAGTGCTTGAGTCTTTCCTTGATCTTTACGTCCTTAATAGTTTTTACAGTTACAGGCCACTTATTTCCACTGGGGTTTGTCTGATGTTTCTTCATGAACTTTTGGCAAGAATATTAGTGACATTATGCCCCGCTCTTCTCCCCACATCTCATCAAGTAGGAATTGAGGTCAACTGGTGACACCACTGGTAATGTTAACTTTAATCACTTAAGTGATATCCGCCAGCTTTCTCTCCTATAAGCATGTCCTGTTTTTCTTTAAAATTAATAAAATGTATAAAAGTAATAAATGTTTTCTGATGAGTTACTTTGAGACTATGTAAATATCTGGTTGTTTCTCTTTCACCAGCTAGTATTGGCATGTCTCGATGGCTTGTACCAGAATTAACTTGTACTATGATTGCCAAATGAAAACATTCTAGTTCCATCATTTCTTCTACATTTACAAGTTGAAATGTATTGTAAAGAATTTCCCTTGTCCCCATTTAATTGTTCACTTTTTAAAAATCAGTGTGGACTCTGGATTACACCGAATGAACAGAAAGCTATTCTCCATTACTGTCTACTGATTTTCATGCTTAAAATGTCCCAGACTCTGCCAGTAGGAGCTGCTTCAAACTGCCTTCTATGTCCTTTTTGGTCCATCTCATGATTCTTTAAGTGATTCCTTACTTTCTGGTACAACAATATGTTCCAGGCTATTCTTACTCTTTCCCTGCCCCTTCCCTGGAATAAACCATTTTTTCAAAGAGCCTTGGTTCTTTTTAGTGGTGAGCTATATTTAGAAGCAAAGATGTGAGTGTTAAATGTGCTCCTTGCTATTGGGGTTTTGCTGCTTGTAGATTCTCTTAGAAAGCGGGGATGAGGACCTGTGTATACACAGACATGCACATATGTTTTTTGAGCTATAAACCATGAGTTCACTTCAATACCTCCAGTGCCAGTCCAACCACAGAGTCCATTCTAGCGTTCCCTCTTTTCATATTTGTAATCCTAATCTTCCATGAGAAACCTAGTTCCCATTATCCTCAATGTATTTATTTACTGTTATATTCTCCTGCATATAAAATAACCTCATGCCCCCGCAGAGCAACCACACCACCCAGCCACCTTCCTGCACCTAAGCCCAGCTTGCCACCACCCACCTCAGCTGCCTACCAGAGACTAATAAGACCACCCTCCCGCTTGGTCCCTTTCCTTGTGATGGCTTTGACCCCCACCTGGCCACCACCATGCTCTGCCATCCTCCTCTTTATTATGACTTTTTGAAGATGAAACATTGTTAGAATCTCCTCTCCTTGGAATAAAAAAAGGCAAAAGTCATTCTTATGTGTTCAAAGTTGAAATCTAAGTATGTTATCACAAATCAAAGATAATTCTGTTTTGGTTAATATGATGTGCTCAGAGGAATATTTTGATTTTTAAGATTGTCTAGTTTTGCCATGTAAGTAAGACTGAGCCGATACTTAGAATGACTTTTGTCCAAGCTTTAGGTGGAAACACATCAATGATGGTGGAAGGTAAAGCCGTCACTTTCGGATGCTCTCGTCACAGGAGAGCAGGACCAGTCAAACAGGCTTGTCCTGACCACTGCAGATGAGCGATCAGGTGACATTATAGGTCGAGACCCACACTGTCATGGGCCTGCTTAAAGCAAGGCATTGCCTGCTCAGAAGATACTTCAAACTCAACTCAGTCTGTTGATTTCTTTTATCAGAAATGGCTCAAAAGGAGCTAGTCACTGACCTTGTATTTGTAGCCAGCCACGTCTACATATCGAAGAAAGAAAGTGCTCATGCTAAGGGCTTCTGCGTTAGGTTTGGAGATGGAAGAGAGGTGTATAGGTTATTGGTAACAAATGTGTCCATTTCTTTTTTTCTCCATTGTACCCCATTAATAGACTTCTCTTTATTGTTTAAATTCCTGGTGGTAGGAGAGTTTAAACTTGCTTTTAACATGCAGGTGGGCTCAGGAAAATGAAACTCGGCTGTCTGGCAATAACCCAGGCTTCTGGGGTTCTTCTGCAGCAGGAACTGTTCTTGTCTCTTCTCTAAAAGGCTAAATGGTGCTGTGTTGAAAATAATTCCCCTGTATTTACCTCAAAGTGGTTTTTTAATTGTTGGATTCTGTTTTATTTATTTATTTATTTATTTTGAGATAGAGTCTTGCTCTGTCTCCCAGGCTGGAGTGCAATGCCATGATCTCAGCTCACTGCAACCTCTGCCTTCCGGTTTCAAGCGATTCTCCTGCCTCAGCCTCCGGAGCAGCTGAGATTACAGATGCCCACTACCATGCCCAGCTACTTTTTGTATTTTTAGTAGAGATTGGGTTTCACCATGTTGGCCAGGCTGGTCTCAAACTCCTGACCTCAGGTGATCCGCCTGCCTTGGCCTCCCAAAGTGCTGGGATTACAGGTGTGAGCCACTGCGCCTGGCTTGATTCTATGTTTAAAAGTCATAATCTGACTTCTGCCTCTGGCAATATGGTAGATAAATATTTTTTAAAAACCTATTTAAACATTGATGTGCTGGTAAGAAAATAAGGACTACCTAGAGGCTAAAAATACAAGTGAAATTGGGAATCCAGAGAGGTAAGATCGCAGTGAGACTGACTTTACCTTAGGGGCTTTTGCCAAACTAGATGAACTTTGGTTTTGGTTTACCACGACTCAGGGAACCAAGGACAAATCCCAGGGTCTTTACAAGGTGGGCATATGTGGAATGTTCCCACTCCCCAATCCCATATATATACACCTGGGACCCTCAAGGACTATATCTGCAGTATAAGGGTGAACAAGAAAGAAAGAAACCCACCCAGTCCCAAGGGCTGGCAAGAAAATGTTCTTGTCTCAAATCTTGGCACTGAGTAGAGAGAGAGAAATTTCCTTGATAATTTATAACCATAGGCTTATCTTCACAAAGAATTGTAGCTCATACGCAAACTACCTGAGTAGTGTGAAAATCTCAAACATAAAATTTAATTTAACTGAGAACGGGGGAGTCCTTGGGTGCCTGGCACAATCAAGGAGAGCCTATATCCAAACTATATCTCAGAAAAATGTCACAGGTTAATTTCTAGAAAATGTGAGCTCTTTTTAAAAAAAAATCAAAACAGTAAGAGGATAGTGCCATGTAAGAACCAACATATCTATGAATAGCAAAATGACACAGAATATAAAGTATGTATGTTTAATATTTTTTAAAAATTAAAAATATGATTGAAAATCAAGAGATTACACAAATGACCAATTGTCTTTATGAGTGACTAAAAATTACTTTTATCAAAATTCAAAACTCAGTGGAAGAGTAGGTTAGAAATAGCTGAAGAGGCAATTTAAGAGCTGGAAGACAGATTTGAAAAAATTATACAGAATACAACATAGAAAAACCAAAGATAGGAAATATGAAAGAGACTTAAATAGAATGAAAACTTGTAGCATATGTCTAATTAGAATACCTAGGAAATAAGGAGAGAAATAATGGAATAGAGATACCATTTAGCAGAAGATGGGTAAGAATGTTCAAGAATTGATGAAAGACACAAATCCTTACTTTCAGGAAACCTGATGAATTATAAGCAGAATAAATGCAAAGAAATTTGTGTGTTTGCATCACAGAGAAACTGCAGAAAACCAGAGAAGATGTTAAAATTATCCAGACATCAAAAATGGGTTACCTACAAGGGAATGAAAAGGCTATCAGGTAACATCTCAACAAAGCCAGAGGGCAGGGGAACAAAATGTTTATCAAGTTGAAAGAAAAAAAAAATACATGAACATAAGAATAATTACACTGCATAAACAGTTCTTTAAAATTAGGATAAAATAGACACTTTAGATGAACATAACAAAGAGAATTTGAGGTATAAGAAGGAATTATGAGGAATAAAAATAGACTCAATATACAGTATTGTCATATAGTTAGGTCAGGAATGGAGTGATTGGAGTTCATTTGTTCTAGGTTCTTCATGGGGAGGGTTAAAGTGTTGATTATAGACTTTAGCTTAATTATACATTTTAAATTTTGAAATAAACAGTAGAAGAGTAAGAGTAATTTTTATGTGAGTAGAAGAAGAAAATCGGGGTGAAGTATCTGATTCAAAACAAGGAAACAAAAGAGAGAAAAAGGGCCACAGAAAAAGGCAAATAATCTAATAGAAACTAAATAAATAACATGTTTATGTGAGGGAACTATAAGGAAAATGAATGAATTACCAGTATATGCAAACATGGGTGTAACTAAATATAGTGTGAGAGCAAAAGAAAGTCTCAGATGAGTACATAGAATATGATTCATTTCTATGAAGTTCAAAAACATATAAAACAACATACTGCACAGAAATACAAAGGTGAGATAAAGCAAAAGAATAATAAACACAAAATTCAAGCTAATGGCCATCTCTGAATGGGAATGAGGGAATAGAATTGGAGAGGGACAAATGGGAAAATCCCAAATGAAAGACACTGTTCTTTTTCTTTTAATAAATGGATTTATCCATGTTCGTTGTATGATAATGCTTATGCCATCCACAGAGTGGATAAGTGTTCTTTTCTGCCTACTTATTACTTAATAGAAATAATTTAAACATTTATAGTTATTTGAATTTGACTTTTTATGTGGTGTGAAATAGGTTTCCAATGTTGTTTCATTCTAGGTGGATAGCAGGTTACCCCAGCACCATCTATCAGATAGCTATCATTTTCCCATTGGAACAGTAACTCTTGTTATACATCTAATTTTCATATACACTGGGATTTATTTCTGGATGCTGTTTTCTATTTTATTGCCAAATCTGCAGTCATTGATTTGTCTATTCCTAGGTCAATCTCATATTGATTTTATCACAGCAGCTTTCTGGCTTGAATGTTCCAGTATCTGGAAAGGCACATCCCCCTGCACTATTCTTTCTCTTATTTTCCTTGGTTATCTGGGGCATTTATTACTTCAAGTGAACTTTTTAAGATCATTTAATCCAGGTCCAAAATGGTTGCATTAAATTTGTATATTTATGAGAATGTCTTCCTACCTACAAATAAGAAATGTTCCAATCTTATTTTATGACCTTCAATAGGGTTTTATAGTCTTTTTTTATATAGGTCCTGTGGTTTTCTTGTCAAATTTGTTTATTAATATTTTATGGTTTTTACCATTATTATGAGTAGATGGTTTTTTCCCTTTTTCACTTCTAATTATTTATTGCTGCTGTTGAAAGGAATGATTAATTTTGGCATGTTTATCATCTGTCCAACTAGTTTATCATAATTCTCTTATAATTTTAATATTTTTTTACTGGAGTCTCTTGGATTTCTAAGTACACAGAAACATAATCAGAAAAAGGAGATTATTGTTAGCTGTCTTTCTTTTCCAAATGTTAATGATTATTTCATTTTCTTTTCTTATTATACTTCCTTTATGAATAAGAATGATGATAACAAATACCCTGTCTGGCTCCTGATTTTAATTGGAAACACTTAGTGATAGGCTATTTAAGGAGTTTTCTTCTATTTCTTTGTCCTTAAAGTTTTAAATGGAATTATCACTGTATTTTAAGACTTTATTTCTATTTTCACTGTAGGTTTTGAGATATATCTTCTACTTGACCTTGGAAGGCTGGAGTCTTAATAGTGACCATTCTCTCCTTAAATTGCCCTGATTTTCTTAACCTTGGAAGACTTGAAGTCTTAATAGTGACCCTTATCTCCTTATATTCTTTCCTTCAATCCTCCTGATTTTCTGGTTGGCTCAAAAATCATAGTTTCCTCAAAGACCCTCTTTGTGCTGCGCTTGATTCTCATGGCATTTTGGTATTTTGTTGTCCCTGTTTAAGGTGTCACCCTCCCCTGCAGTAGCTGTAATTCTGGTCATTCTTTCAGGGACTGGACCTCCCAGCATACATGGTTCTTTTCCATCGCCTCTTTGAAGGCATCACTGAAGAACCTTAAGGCAGTAGTGATCTCACAAAAAGTACCCAATAGGGCAGTCGCTAACCCTGTGAACTTCTCGTAGTTGACAGGTTGTCAGGCCCCAGTGGAGACCCCTGGTCTCCACGTGCTCTCCTGAACTCAGGGATAGAGCAGACCAGCCCACCCTTGCATTCAGCAAAGCCAGCCTCCCCCAACCCTCAGGCCCACCTGCCAGAGGCTTCAGCCGCTGGATGGCTCAGTTGAGCCAGGGGGTTGAAGTTGAGAATAGATGAAATAAAATTGTCCGATATTGTTACTAAGCTTTGTCTTGATATTATCCAGTGCATGTTTTTATGGCTGATAATCCCATTGAGAGACAAGGGCAGATCCTTGAGAGGAGAAATTGAAATGCTCCTGATTAGAAAATGGTAGCTTTTTGTGCTCATATTAGACATTTTAATTGAGCCCCCATTTTTTCATTATAAGTAGAATGAAGGAAAAGAGCATGTTATTATTGTGAGACACATCTATGACAAGTGATCCAACCAAGGCAAGGTGCAGACTGGGGCAGCCTTGTATGGCAGGTTAAAGGGCCTTGGAAGAATTTAGCTCCCCATCTGTGCTGGCAAGTCTCCAAGGATAAAGTGACAAGGAGCATCAAGGCAGCCCACAGAGTAACTCCACAGTGATTCTTGAAATAATTGGAGGCAGGCTGGGGTGTCATGGCCTTGAATCATTAGTTGATGGAAAAGCAGGAAAGAACCCACGTAGTGGCGCATCAGCAAGACGGTGCAGACCCGTGGAGAGCAGCAACATCTGGTCCCCTCGGCTCCAAGATGGAGGGAGCCCAGAGGAGCTGAAGAAAGTGACAAAGGAGCTAAGTACCTGAAGGAAAAATGAGGGCTGGTGACAGGAAGGAAGACAGATGCGAGATGAAGAGGCTTTAGGCAAAGAAAAGGAACTCAGGGGTAGGAATATATTTGGAGGAAGTGTTCTAAAACAAAGCCATTTTGTAAAAGCAGCTCTCCCAAGGGCAGAAATCCTATCATAATTGACATTTTTATGCAGCTTTCCTTCCCAAGAAGGTCTCCAAAATAACCCTTCAAAAGCCAGTTGAGATCACTTCACAGGACAAATAGAGGGAACAGAAAAAGATTTGTGCAGTTTTATTATGGCCAAAAGACATCCAAGTTAAAACACAGGCTCCGATGTACATCCGAAATTCACAGATGTGGGATGATTTTTCCAATCTCAGGGATCGCTATACAGCCCTCTCACATACCAATGAGGAAACTGCCGCTCACATGTGAAAGAGATATACCTAGTAGATCCCAGGTCACTCTTCTCTCACTTAGGGCTTTCTACATTCTCCAGTCTTTCCACTTAATCTGTGACCGTGTCTATTTCTGTAACACCATTGATTGATTATTCAGCTCTCTATCCAGACAATCTTGGGTCTCAGCAGTGTCTTCATTGCATTCAGTTTTTCACCCACCGTTTCCTGCAGCCCACTCTATGCCACACCTGGTGTTGAGCTCTGAATGTAAGAGAAGTGGAGCCTGGTCCCAGCCCTGAAACCACAGACACTGTCCAACGTCCAGCCTGGAGCTCTGAGCAGCTATGAAGGCACTGCTGGGGCCCTGCCCTAGGGCCTGCTGTTCTTTCTGAGGAACCACAGGAGCAGGAACTCAGGCCAGCAGCCTGGCAGCCTCCTTTAGGTGGAGGAGGCCTGGGAAGCCTGGGGGAAAGCTCTGGAAATGGTGAGTCACGTAGCTTCACTGTTGTCACACATAGTAGACAGGGAAATGACACACAGGGCAAAGGGCTCCCAGAACTAGGAGAAACCATAGGACTTGTCTGTAGCAGGTGAGCCTGAGAGGTTTGCAAGATAGGCTGGCATCGGGCCCAGGTCGGGGCTGCCTTTGAAACGGAGCTTCGGTGTTTCCCTGGTGACTACCTGACACTGCCCACTGCCCTTAGGTATCGAGTGGAGCCTGCAATTTGTGCTGTGAGTTGGTTCCAGCCACTTTGCCCTGAGAATGTATCATTTCAGACTCCCCCAACTTGGAAGCTGGGCAGAGTTTAATAAAGGTCCAGTGAAGGCCTGGATGCAAGGGACATTGCAAGGGAAGCATTTTCTTGGGGTATTTTGAAGCATGCTATTTTGCATCTGCCTTTTTAAAAACCATCCAATACTTTCAATATAAAGATGATCACCTTTCCATGAAGGCTGGCCTCCTGAAGACACTGGTATGCACTTGAATCAGTAAAACCAAATGGCTACTTCTTTTCCAGTTCTATTTATTCAGTCTGTCACCAAATCAGAGTGTCTGAATTGAGCACTTACTAAATGCCAAGCTCTCTGCATGAATTATCTCATGTAATCCTCAAAGCAGTCCTGAAAGGGGCAGACCACTGTTATCCTCACTTTTATGTAGGGAAAAGAAGGTGGAACCTTGCCTGGGGTCACAGCTATCAACTGTCAAGGAGCGCAGGACTGGGTGGATGCCAAGGTTTTATACTGTGTTATTTGAGACCCAGCAGGATTACAGGGGCGCTGTGGGAGGTTCTGTTGCAGCACCCGCCTCCCCGCCGCCGGCCCCACAGTGAAGAGGGGCTACATTCTCAGCTCCCACCGCAGCAGCCTGTCCTCTGCCTCCAGCCCCTTCTCCCTCTGCTCCACCAGGAGAGAGTTCACTCTGTCTCAGTAAGTCTCAGATAAGTGGCTCGGGGCCTCATGTTCCTCCTTTTCTGGGGTCTTTTTTTGTGAGGCTGGGGGCTCTGAAGGAAGATGCCCCAGGCAGAAGAAAGAGATGGGCGTCCTTGGCCGCTCCCTCAGGTGGCATTGGTTACTGTAGGGATTTTGGTGGTATTGAGAAAATTATCCAAAACTTGGGAATGAGGCAAAGGGAGGGTGGCAAGTTCTCCCTCTGGGACCTTATTTATGAGACCGGCCCAGGGATTATTTACTGATCCAGTCTAGAGGGTTACATCTTTGTTCAACTCACAATTTACCACTGATTAAAGGCCCAGACTGTGCAGTGTGACATGTTAACTTGCACATTTGTTCCCAGTAAAAATGTACATAATTCTTTTGGGTGGAAAAGAGAATCCAAAAGGTTGTGATTTTCTTTTTTTTAAATTTTTTTATTTTTTTGAGACAAAGTCTCGCTCTGTTGCCAGGCTGGAGCATAGTGACGTGATCTCGACTCACTGCAACCTCCGCCTCTGGGGTTCAAGTGATTCTTCTGCCTCAGCCTCCCGACTAGCTGGGACTACAGGCGCACGCCACCATGCCCAGCTAATTTTTGTATTCTTAGTAGAGACGGGGTTTCACGATGTTGGCCAGGATGATCTCGATCTCTTAACTTCATGATCTGCCCACCTCAGCCTCCCAAAGTGCTGGGATTACAGGCGTGCGTTACCGTGCCCGGCCAAGATTGTGGTTTTCTTACCCTGCAGGTCACTCACCTACTGTATGCCTAGCCTAGGCATCTCATCCCAGTCATCTTTCTCCAGTGCTCATATGGCTCCTCAAGTCCTCCTCTGAACCAGCATCCCCACCGTGGGCTCTCTCATTAAGAAGGCTTTAACACATGCTCACTTTAGATTATCATGACAGTCACATTTTTAGTTTTTGAAAAGTATGCTTTAGCACTTGTATTTGGTGTTTGATCTTCATCTGTGACCAGAAATACCTCCAAAAGCCGTGCCGAGGGACATTGGACAACACGTGGAAACCTATTTGTGCTTTGGTTTGATACAAATTGGTTAGATAGAAACTCTTTCGGCAGAATGAGAGGCCTCCTGACGGATGAAAGGTGTTCCTTCTTTCTTCTTGTTCCAGGCATTTCTGACTTTGAAGTCAATTTGTCAGACCTCAGGTTAGGATCTGTAAACATTATGCATGACAGGCTGCATTACCTTCCAGCAATGCATAACCATGTGTTTCTGTTGAGCTTTGGGACTTGGAGAATTTGGTGAAGGCTTTCAGAACTGGTCAAACTTCTGCTTTCATCAAGTGCACAAGAGCCTCAACGTACAGGCTGTGCTCGTCGGTTGATTTTGAGATCACCTTTGGCCACTGAGAGTACATCACATCTGTGCCGTGGTCACCTGTCCAGTTTCAGGCAAAATGGCAGGAGTGGAGACGGGGAGGCGATGAAGCTGGAAACATCACAGTGGGAGGCAGGGGGCTTAATGACCAAGTGACTGTGCATGACAGGGAGTGGATTTGGGCCTGTGATGTTGACAGATCCAAGCAGGGCTTCCTTCTGCAGCCCTACAAACCTCCAGCCCTTGGAGAAGTTGCTACCTAGGGCTCTAAGCTCTGTGTCCGTGAGGTGTGTGAGCAGCAGCCATTCTGCAGGCAGGGTTGCTGATGTGTGGATGTATCCTGATGTTGGAGAAACTCACACTGTGGACATCTACCTCCTCCTGGCATGAGTTCCTTGAAGCAGGGACCATATCGCCAGCTGAGCAGATTATCCCAAGTTCGAGGGATTTTGAGTGAGACTGATGCAAAGCCAGTATCTACCACCTACCTGCTGTCTAACTGTAGGCAAATCACTTCTTGACTCATGTTTCCTAATCTGTAAAATGGGCATATATTCATGCCACAAATATGTGCTGAGTAGGGCCTGTGTGTCCACTTTATAAAGCTTTGAGGAGGTTTAAATGAGCATCACATGAGCTTATAGATTCTAAGAGTTTAGCATGGTACCTGGTGGGCATGCCTCAGTAAATAGTAGTCACTTTAAACATGGCTGCCTCTGGCTGGGTGTTAACACACACATGTCCTTGGGAGGAATCACAGATTCTCTTTCCAAACCTTGAGTGTAAATGAGGCGTTACAGGGTGGAGTTGGACCTGAAGCAGCCCCAGCACCCAGGGCATCTAAGAGCGTGGAGGCCCTCACCAAAGTGGCCTGTGGTCAGAGCTCAGAGAGGGCTGCTCTCTTCGCAGCCCTGAAGGATGCCAAGAGTTTTCTGGCCTCTAAGATTGTTGGAGGATAGACCTCTTTCAGCTGGGAGGGCTGAGTGGCGGGATGGCGGGACCTCACCTCACTTTCCAGGTGGGACAGTTGGACAAGGTGACACTTTGCACCTTCCTCACTGCTCCCTGCAAACTGAGTCTGCCTGGTGATGTTGATGTTGGAGCAGGGCTTTAGGAGCCAGGCCTCTTCTTATACCAGGCCTCCTTGCCCTACATGCCAGGTTCCAGGGCACCCCAGGGTGCTCCACTCTCTCCTTCCCCGGGTCTCTGCCATCTTCACCGTCAGGTCTCAGGTCTAATCTCACCTCCTCAGAGAGCCTTCCCTGACCACCAGAGTAAAGTGTGCCTGCTGCAGCACCCTGGTTATTTCCTTCCTAGCATTGAACACCATCTACATTTGTCTTGCTTTTATATTTGCCAGTTCACCCTCTTGTGTGTCTTCCTACACTGTGATGTTAGACCCTGAGGACAGGATCCTATTCTGTCTAAAACCCCAGGCACCTGGAGTCAGGACTGGCGCATAGCAGGTGCTCAGTAAATATCTGTTGGATGGATAGATAGGTGGGAACCTGGCAGGCAGGCACTCCTGAAGTGCCCCGTTGTTACCACCCACCCTGTCTTAGGGTAGACATGGCATAGGACTGGAACATGGGGCCTCTGCCTGGTTCTCACACAAACCTGAATACTGCAGCTGTATACCAGGCACTTGGGTGGTTTCCACAATGAGAGAGTCAACACTGAAAGGCACTCTCTGTCCCTAGACCACCTTGGCATGTGTGAGAATGTAAGTTGTCTTAACGTGGGAAGACTACTGGGATCATCACCTCCAATCCCTGTATGTGCACCCCACATATCTGCACATGTCTACACGCACATGGTTCTTCCACAGGCAAACCTCAGCTCTGGGCCTTTAAGAAACCCAACTATGACCCCAGGTGAGGGCTGCTGCTCCCCTGCGTGTTGGTGTATCAATACATGAAGGATAAAGCTTACAAGTCCATGTGTAAGGGGCTGTATCTGCTCACAGGGAGGCACTTGGCTCCTGGACAAGTACCTCTGTCTGCAGAAGCTGGAGACAGCTGCATGCTGGGCCAGGGTTCATGGCAGGTGGCAGATGAGGTTCTTGAGGTTCTTGAGGTTCTTGGTGCTATACACACTGCCTCTGGCCTTCTGCATTCACACCCTGCTCTTTCCAGCCAGGTTTGGGCTTTCCAGTGAGTGGCCTCCTCAGAGCCAAGCCGTCACCTCATTGAGGCTGCAGAACGAGTTGGGGTGAGGTTGTGGAATCCAGTGCTAGGTCCTTTGTGAGGAGGCCTCGGCAGAACCTCTGGCTGAGATCGGAGCGGGGAGCTCCAAGGCCCTGTCAGGAGAGATGGGGCTCTCATCAATAGTCAAGCTGGAGATGAGGTCTCAGACACGGAAAAGCTGCTTTGAGAACAGGCCAGCAGGCCATTGGCATCCAAGAGTGGAAGAGCTCGTGGGTTTTCCCTCACTGCCACTGGGGGCACTATCCCCGAGAAGGAAGCACTCCTTAGTTTTCTCTGGGCCCAGGAAATGGTTACAGAGGCTGAGTCAGAGTTTGGAAGCAAAATTGCCCAGCTTTCTGTGCTCTTGGCTGTGGCTGGCTGTGGGGAAACAGCGGAGGGACTTCCTGCTGCTGGTGGATGTAGACCCACTCTCTCTGGGGCCAGTCTCAGGATTCAGCCTCCTTCTATGCTCTTCACCGGGGTCTCCACAGAGACTTTGCCTCTGTTTCTTCAAAATGGGCAATTAGTGGGTCCCATCCTATCTGCATGGGAAGGTTATTAAAACAGCGATGCCATGGTAGTGCTCTGTGTCCTGGCCCTGTCCTTGGAGAGAAACAAAGGCTGATAGCTTCAGAGCTGTGTTAGTTTCTTCTAGTAGCCACCAGCACTTTCAAGGCAAGGGGCTTGCCTTCCACAACCAGTCAGCAACACCACCTGTACCTATGCTCCTGCTCCCAGTTCATGGCAGTCCTGGGTCTGTGACATTCTTACTGGGAATCATTATTCAGATCACAGAGGGAGTCTTTAGCACCAACCGGTGCCAATAGACTTGCTTCTCCTGCCTCCATAATGTTAATGTAACAATTCCCATTTCTGACCATGTTCAGTAAATTTAATTCGTGTTGAAAAGCAGCTTATTTGGTGAGATGATCAGTTTTGAACCTGAGTAAATGGCTTTCTTGATGACTATAAATTAAGCACATTGTACTTTCCATGCATCACGGTTGTCCTCATAAACACTACAGGCAGCTGCTGGTAGTCTCACTTGGTTACCTTTCCCATTACTGTTTTATCATCATCGTGGTAGGAGTGGGGAATTCATTCTGTTTTAATGACAAGGAGGAAGTGGTGACAAGGAGGAAGTGCTAACAAGGGGCTTGTGTAATGAGGAACCCACCCCTGGGTCAGCATCTCTGTAGCTGTGGATGGGATTCCGGGCCTGCCCCCACCCAGGGCACTCTCAGCCTTCCATGGGGCCTGCCATCAGCGGCCTTTGTGAAGGGCATATGCAGGGCTTTCATGCTACTTTTGTCTTAATCGCAAGTTATCAGGAATCAAATATTTGCCGACAGCCAACTTCCATGTCAGGGAGAACCCGAGTGTTCTTGACAACTCCAGCAGCCACTCCAGACAACTCCAAGGTTGGTGCCTGTGTTTCCTTAACACTGACCCCTCAGAGTGCAGCCTGCAGGGAAGGCCACGGGAGCCCCCGCCCCAGCAAGCAAAGCACACATGGGCACCTGCTGGGGAAAGTAGCTTCCTCCCCACCCCACCCCATGAGCTGGCTTTGGTTTGACTGCCTGGGCTTGGGTAGGTGGTCTCTGAAGCCCTTTCCGGCTCTGCTTCTCCAGGATTCCAGTTCTCTTTACTCCGAAGGCCCACCTCCACAGACATCCATCTTCCCTTCATACCTCCATCCTTCCACTTCCCTCCTGCCCCCTTTGGAGAAGGCAAGGGAAAATATACCCCCACAGGGTCGACATGTGTGAGACTCCACCACCCTTCCCATCCAAGCCCCTAACCTGGCTTCTGAAGTCAGTTCTGAAAATGTCTGCATTTGTTAAAAACTGAGTATTCTGGGGCCACACGAGGACAAAGGTCTGGCACTTGTGGGGCCTCCTGAGGCCAGAACAGGGCAGGCCCTTTAGGGTAGGAGGATTCAGAGAGGGACACTTGGACTTGGGCTGGTAGCAAGCACCTCAGAGAGGAAATGCCTTCAAGGGTACCTTGGAGCTGGTTTAGCCAAGGGAGAGGGCAGTGAGGGCCAGGGCATTCTCCTGAAGCAGGCTCAGAGAGACCAGGGCACAGAGACTTTGCCTGTTTCTTCAAAATGGGCAATTAGTGGGTTCCATCCTATCTGCATGGGAAGGTTATTGAAACAGTGATCCCATGTCAGTGCTCTGCGTCCTGGCCCTATCTTGGGAGAGAAACAAAGGCTGATATTTCCAGAGCGGTGTTAGTTTCTTCTAGTAGCCGCCAGCACTTTCTAGGGTAACCCATTTTCCAACAACCCAGGAGAATCACACTAATCAAACATGCTCTGTGGCAAAGCGGCCGTAAACACGAAGTGGGGGGCCTCCAGCCCAGAGCCTCCCTGTCAGGCGCCTGCCTGCCTTCTGCCTCCTTCCCTCCCCGCCACCGTCAACCTTGACAGGAAGGCGTGCAGAGGAGCTCCTGAATGCCACTGGGCCTTCATGGTGACATGCCAACAATTAGCAAAGTGGATAAAAGAGATTCCCATCCGCTTAAGATCTGTACTTTTACACTGCTCAGAGATATTTGACCTTCTAGATTATTATGATTCAAGAAAAAGTCAATACTTCTTAGCTTGCCAAGGCTGGAGGAATTTAAATGAATTATTGAATCAAGCAGTTAATCTGCCAATAACTGATTTTTTTTCCTTTCAAATCTATAATGATGAAAAGCAGACTTAACCAAAAACAAGAAAAAGAAGACTTTTTTGTTTTTTGTTTTTTTCTTCTTTTTTGCTTAGACATTTTAATCCCATGGGTAGGAGATGGGGCTGAAAGGTTTGGTCATGATTACTAGGGCCGTTCTTTCTTGCTGAGTATTTTGACAGAGATTTAACTAACACTTAAAGCAACATCTTCTGAGACCATAAAATCTGTATTCACATTTCAGTTGTCTTTTGGTGTCCCTGTGTAATTCTCAACTTTCCATCTGTGCCTTCAATGATGTGTAGCATTTTCTCATTTCCAGACTCCCAGAATGCAGTGTGATGTTGGCGATGGAGGCCTGTTTGGCCTTTCACTTAAATGTGCCCTTTCCAGCTGTCCTGCCCTCTTTGGTGTGTGAGCTCTGGGTGCTGCTGCCTGAGATGACTATGGGTGTGTGTAGGGTGCAGGGGACACTCAAGCAATGTGGCAGCTGCCATTTCCAGGGGCTCAGCCTTTTTGCCTATGATTGCAACATTATGCTAGAAAGGACTGGGCAGTGGGGAAAGGCTGCTGGTAGGTCCCTTGATGACGTGTGTCATGGAAAACCACATTCTCCCCCAAGGAAATGGCCAGCCTCTAGTATCCCTACCTAGGCTACCTCCACCCCCATCCTGAACAATTGGAGCATGACTTTCTTCTTATGCCACACTTCCTCCCTAGACTCTGCAGTAGCTCCCTAGTGCCTACAATAGTGTACCTAAATTTCTCTGCTTGGCTCTCCAAGTCTCCCAGAAATCACGCCTTGCCCACCCCTCAACCCCACCCTGTTCAAAACTCCTTCTCACATCTAGTCTTCTACCTGAGACCTGCAAATGCCACCCACAAGGCAGCTGGGAGAATCTTGGCTCAAGCCTGCTGTATCTCTAGGAAAGCCCTCCTCTCCTTTCCAGGGCCCACTGGCACATCACCTCCTCCATGATCTCTGCCACTCCCATTTACTTCTCCCAAACTTAGCTCCCTGGCTCCCATGCTCTTTGCCTGATCTGCGTACATGTCACCATCTTACAGAATGGCAGAGTCAGAAAGAGGGAAAGGCATGCCTTGTCCATCTTTGAGATCCCTAAGATGCCTAGTACACAGCCTGGTCCAAAGTCATGACTTAGCAATGGAAAAGAAGGAAAGAAGGAAAAGGTGTTGTGGATGGGCGGGGGCACTTTTTTAAAAAGTCATTGATTTTAATAGGCCTCTAGTCCAGGAGGCTGCCTGTGAGCCTGGGAGCAGTGGTAGCAGGCTTTGTCCTTCGGTGTAAGGTGCTTCTTTGTGAGCACAGAATGGCTGGGTGTTTTCATTTTCAACTGGAAGCAGGAAAAGCCAGCCTAAGAAAGAAGTAAGAGTTTATCAAAAGCCCCCAGCTGGGTCCTAGGATGGGCAGGTGTTGTATCTCAGATGTTCAGAGCGAGTCAGCCATGAAACCCGCACTCTGCACAGCAGGACCTCCTTCTTGGCACCAATGGCCACCTCATGGAGGGACAGGGACTCCCTAGGAGACTCCAAGCCCTGAGGCCCCACCTTGAATAGCTTGACTTCACAGGCAAATGGAGCCTGTGCTCGTAAGACACAAAGGAAGCCCTTGACCCCAGACCCTCTGAGTGTTTGCAGCTGACCCTCTGTGTTTGTGTGTCTGGCAGGGCTTCCCGGCCACAACAGGCTGCTGGCCTCCTGCGGGAAGAAGTTCTGCAGCCGAGGGAGCCGGTGCGTGCTCAGCAGGAAGACAGGGGAACCCGAGTGCCAGTGCCTGGAGGCTTGCAGGCCCAGCTACGTGCCTGTGTGTGGCTCTGATGGGAGGTTTTATGAAAACCACTGCAAGCTCCACCGTGCCGCTTGCCTCCTGGGAAAGAGGATCACCGCCATCCACAGCAAGGACTGTTTCCTCAAAGGTAGGAACAGGGCCCTTGCCCTGTGGTTTTGGATTCTGTGATGGATCTCCTAATGCCTTTTTGACAAATGACCTGGGTGCTGAGTCTACAACTTACATATGTATAGGAAATAAAGGCTAAGGCTGGTGTGTAACAAAATGGCAGCAGTGGCATTCTGGTGATGCATGTTCTGTTTGTGTCCCACCTCCAGAGACCCCCATCCTTAGAGGAAGCTCCTTGTAAGTAGAATCCAGACAGGTCAAATTCAACCCTGGATGTACAGGTTCATTAGTGACCAGACAACAGGGCACTATCCAGGTCTCCACATAGAATGGGCCTTTGCAAGGTTGTGACAAGGACCATGTTTACCCCTCTGCACAGAGTCCCACGAATCAGGGGGCTGTGCTGTGCATAGAATGTGGTCAGGCAGACACCAGCACACGGCTCCCAGCATGGCAAGGACACAAACTCTGGCCCGGAACAGTTGTTCGTGGGAAAGCATTTCATGTCTTGCCTGTCCAGAACATCCCTGAGCAAGACAAGGAAGCCCCTGCATGAACATCAGAACATGCCCGTGGACGTGGAGCCAGAGGACTCATGCTTTGGGCTGGGATTGAGTCAGAAGAGAAGGGATGGTAAGAGCCATTAGGGCAGCGGCTATGGCTGTTTTATGTACAAATGTATTCTCAGCACCTAGCACAGTGCCTTGCACCAAGAAAACGCTCAATGGCTCCCAGATGCTTGAAGATACAAGAGTCAGAATGCATGTTCTGTGTTGACTGAGGTGGCCCTAAATCGTACATCCCATGACCCATAAAAGTATTTGTTGTCTACAGATATTTGTGTACAAAATGGGTATACATGAATTAGTAAATGCGTAGAAGACGAAAGCAGCCTGCAGGCAGATGGGAACAGGCCCGCATAGCCTGAGCTGGGAGAGCCCACCTGGAGTTGCGTGAGGTCAGAAATGTGCTTTAGGTTGCACAGGCAGGAGAGGAGGAGGCTTGGGCTAGAGATCTGCCAAGTGCCTGCAACACTCAGAGACAAAGGCTTGAGAGCAGGTCAAGCTGTAAGGCCCTGGGCACCAAGTGAGAAGGGGCAGAGCTCCTGCCTCACCCTCACAGGCCCCCAGTGAGAATGGTGTGATGCATGACACACGTGTGTGGAGGCAAATTCACAGCTGAGGTGGTGGAGCAAAGGTGTGTTTGCCTCTGCTGCATCTACCTGTGTCACCTGCACCCACATCACGAGCCACTCCACTCGGCAGTCGTGGCAGCATGGAGTGCTGGGCAGGACAGGGCTTGGGAAAGGCGCCTCTACCTGGTGATGAGAATAGTCTTGGACACTTTCACAGCTGTGCTTATGATGCTAATGCCGAGGTGCTTCAGAGATCATGAGACACGTTATGGAAATGAGGCCAAAATGAGCCTAGGAAGAAACATCCCTGGTCTGGAAGCGCCTCCCAGCCACGTGCCGCCAATTCCTCTGCAACCGTGCACACTAAAACAGTTGACCAGTTGCTCCAGCTTTATTGGCCGTGTTGAATTTTATAGACTGATGTTCCATTCTCTGGTTTCCAATATCCTCCAAATTGCATCTTCCTAAAGGTTTGTATTTCTGCATCAGAGTGTGCACAGCCTCCCTCACCATCGGTTATTCAAACAACATTTCTCATTTCATGGGAGGGAAAAACCAGCCACCACAAAACTCACCGAGGTGAGGAGCGATGGGGACAAGCTGGCGTGGAATGAGGGGCAGGCAGGCTTGAGCAGCTCAGGGCTCGGTTCTGCTTCACGGTGATTGAATTTATCCACTGAATCCTTCTGACTCATTGAGGTTTTTACAGATTGTGAGTTGCCGCCCACTCGGTGTGGCAGAACTCCTCCCTTAAGGACCGCTTTTCCATGGAGAGTGGAGCCTGAGAGTTCCACTCACAGAAAGACCAAGGGTGGCATCCCGGCTCTGGTACTTCCCAGCTGTGTGGCCTTGGTTGTATCACTGCTGCTCTGGGCCTTTTTCTTGGCTGTAAAATGGGAGTGACGGCAGTACCCACCTGCTGCAGCCATGGAGAGAAGCACGGGCGGGGCCGCACAAACACCACTTAGCACAGTGCCTGGCACATCGCATGGACCCGGTGTTCATGAGACCTGCCGTCCGTGTTTATTCTAATCCAGCGTGGCCACAGGCCGAAAGCAAAGAGATATACAAACTGTGAAGAATGCAGAGGCAGGAACAAGGGCTCTGCCTGGGAGGTCTGGGAAGAGATTTCTGGGCCCAGATATCTTAATGGCAGGCGGGGAATGGGTGAGGAAGACATGAGCGTCAGGCTCTGATACTGTCCCAGCAATGTCCACCTAGAGCCAGGGCTTCTCTTTCTGCAGATGGTCTCTTGGTATGGACTCCACTGGAAAGCCTTCAGTGCCTCATGCTCCGGGTCAGCTGTAGTCCTGGTGGGAAGGCAGGAGAGCTGGGCGGCCTCTCCTCTAGCATTGCCATAGGGAGTGCCCAGCAAACAGGAAAGACCTGAGCACTGATGAACAGGAGCTTGACGGATGTTAGGCAGGCCAGCCCCGAGGTGGGTGCCTTGGGGTGAGCACATCACCTCCACCAGAATCACAGCTCCCAGGGGAATAGGAGGAAACAGATGACAGAGGTTCTGTTGGGAGTCAGGGACAGAGGGTCCTGCAAGAAAGGATATAAAGAACAAGTTCCTACAGTCCCCACCCCACCATGGCAGCAGAATATTTAATACCAGCTTGAGGTCCATGGATGACAATTTGTCATTTGTCCCAAATTTCCAGGGAGCTATTCATACAGGAAACAAAAATACTTTGTTTTCCATGCAAGCAAATATTCTAAAATCATCCATCTTTCATTCTCTATTTCTATCAGACTTTACAAAAAGAAGCTATGACTTTGTTCTCTGGGACTTTATCTGCCCCCAGAAGTCACTATTAGGACAATTCTTTGTGTTGCTGGACTGTGTGGAGCAAGAGGAAAGAGGTGATGGGTTGTGCTGGGCTAAGCCGCTACAGTTTGGAGCTCTCCATCTATGGCCAGAGCCCCTGATCCCCTGTCAGGGAGAAGGTTCTCCTGAGGACTGGTGGAGGACTCATAGCCCTCACCACCCTGCAAGGGAGAAGAGACAGCATTCTAAGTCCCATTTATAAGAAAACTTCTGGTATCACGTTCCAGTTGCTATGGCAATGGGATTCCTTGTGAATGTAAAATGAAATATATCATTTAGGGATCATTAGCATGTACAAAAATCAACCAGACTCAAAAGGATTGCTACAGCTAGAGTTTACAGCTTTGATCCCAGATCTCCTGAGTCACAAGCAGGGTCTCTCTCACTGAAAGTCAGGGGCAAAAAGAGGTGTGGGAAAGATGTATCTCCTCTTGTGGCAAAATTAGAGTCACGTTTTTCCTCAGCACCAAATCCTACCAAGAGAATGCCAAGATATCGGATGGATTTCGCTGTTTAACTTCTTAAAGAGTTTGTGTTTTCAGAGTTATCTTGTGACATTGCATTCCTGTTTGTGTATCAGTTGGCACTTTTCAACTCATTTTTCTTGGTTTTGAATTCACGCTTTATCTCCTACGCTGTTCAAGATGAGTCTGCCTTTCAGCAATCACTCACCAAGCCAGGGTTGTGTTATGCCAGATGAGACAATGTCATAGTTGGGCAGTTTTCAAAACAAACCATGAAATTATGGAAGAAAGGGGCTGTTAGAGGTTCCGTTTTAAGGGGCCCTTCAGCTTCTTCAGCCTGATGGTGGCTGCAGGTGGGTTTTGGTGCTTCAGAGGGGAGTTCCCAAGATAATGAAAGCCGAGGAAAGTATTTCCATTTTTGGAAACAAGTTAAACATACTAGAAGCTCACTAAGAACTCTTTTTTTTTTACTTGTTACTAAACAGGCATAAAAACTCAGTATTTTGTTGAAAGTTCTCAGAGCAGATAGAACTTGCTACCAAAGAGCCGTTCCTGTTATTTTGTTGCTGTTGTTATTACTTTGAGTCTTGTTACTTTAGGAATTTAAATTGGGCCCCACACCTCCAGGGGCATTTCTATACTTCCACAAGGCTTTTCTGTCCTGCCAGGGAAAGCTTCTCACATCCCCAGCTGTGTCAGCCCAGCCCAGCTCTCAGCAGGAGACTCACTTCCTGGGATGTGTGAGGTGCTGCTGCGGGGCTGTGATGCTGTCAGGTATTGACAGGGGAGTTGGTGGAACTCTGCTGGAGCAGTCCCTGTAGCAAGAGGTGCTGTGGCCTGCGGAAGCATCAGGGAGGCCCAGGTTGATGGGACAATGTGGCACATGCTTGAGGGCACTGCTTTGGACAAGGCACATGAGCTTTCTGTGCCTTGCTTACTTCATCTGTAAAATGGGAATAATAACAGTACTGACCTCGCAGAGTGTTGAATGACAGGAGCAGCACCTGGCACGCTGTGAGCATTCTTCTCTAAGCAGTATCGACAGCACTAGGGGTGATGGTGGTGCCGTTGCAATGTCAGGGCTTGTTCAAAGAGTAGATGCAAGAGGCTATAAGACCCTTGCCCATTGATGTGACAGCTCTGTAATGAGCTAAGAGGTCCTTCTGTGAGTGAGGGGAGAGAATATTGGCCCTCCATATTTATTTACTGAATGACTTGAATTTGACCTCCAGTCGATCAAATTTAATGATCACCTTCTCCAACTGTCTTGCTTTTTGAAAAGAGATGGAAGGAGTCATCCAAGTTCACCCAGCAGATTAATAGAAAGAGCAAGGGGAGAATCAGTTATCTCTGATCCCCAGTCTGGACAAAGCTCCTGGAATGCACCTCTGGGCTCTCAGGAAATGACAGTGGATGCTGGGGTAAGAATTCATCTGTCTGAGGGTGAGAATGTTTAGAGAAGGTGCTGCAGGAGAGGAGAACTTCAAGGTGGATCTTGAAGTGCCAGGGAGGGTTTGCTAGGTTGAGAGGGTGGAGAAGGCTTTCTAGAGATGCAGGCACGATGTACCTCCAGTCTGAAGGAAGAGCAAGCGATTATGAGATCCTGGGTGTGGGAGAGGGCATTGTTAGGGATAAAGGCAGACGAGTAGTGGATCGCAGCAAGCTGGGAAAGGCCTTGTGTGCCAAGCAGGGTAGTCTGACCTCAAGCTGACCGGGTGTCAGATAAGCTACTGCAACATTCTCGTTTCCCAAAGAGGGACCCTGAAGCTCAGAGAGGGCTAGTACCTGTCCTAAGTCGCACAGGCAGAGCCAAGCCCAGGGCCCAGGCTTTGCTACTGCAGCGAGGCCTTCAAAGGCACCCACAGCTTTGGGGCTGTTTTTAGTTAGGTCTCAGTAAGGCATGTTCCCAGCAGATGCAATTGCCCTATGTTTCTCCCCTGGGAGATCTCCTGGTGTACCAGGAAGGCTCAGGAGCCAAGGGCAGTGGAAAAGGCCTCGCATGCCACTGCTGGGGGGGGCCTCCCTGCTCTGCAGGTCATCAGGAAGCCACGCTTCTCCAGGGAAAGGTGGCTCAATCATCCCAAACTCACAGGGCCTCTGGACATCAGAAAACCAGACCCCTGTCTCCTTTCTAAGGTAACAGTAGGAAACTCAGTAATATCCATAAGGCTGCCAGGGGAACCTGGGGTCAAAAGCAGGCAGAACCTCTGGGATCAAGCCCACCTTCAGCCTGGTCTGGCTCTGGAAGCTGGCCTCCGCTTTCTCTCCAATCGCCCTTTCCTGTCCTTCTAGTTGCCCTTCCACTCCTGGGCATACCCACATTTCTGTCCAGCAGCCATTGTTGTTCCTCCAGTCCTTGCAAAGGGATCTCTCCATACCCAGCCCTCTTCCTGGCCTTCACCTTAGGCTCCACCGAAGAGGGTTTGGCCATTTTCCGCCAAGCCATTCAGCTTCACAGACCTCTGCTGAATGCCCACCGGTTGCTAAGGCTGTGCCAGGACCTGAGGATACCGGTAAGATCAGATCACCAGGCCTATCCTCAAGGAATTTACAGCCAAAAGAGATGCTAGGCATCTCTACTCTCTGGGTTATCCTTTGAGGGCTGCTTCAGCCAGAGATGCCTCCAAGACCTCAAGCACAAATGGGATTCTTTATGGCCTGTCTCTCATGTTAGATACCCTCTCCTCACTCTGCATATTCCGTCAGTATCTGTGCAAACAACTAGGACTTGACCAAACTGAAAATTCACTCACAACTCCCTAGTCCAGCATCCCTGCGAGCTCAGCTGTCCCATTTATAGTATCTGCTTCCAGGATCAAGAAAAGTGACTTAAAACAAATATGTGTATTCTTTGGATATTTCCTCCAGGTTTTATGCAAGGAAATGTCTTGGTGTGAGCACCCCGCAAATGTGCAAGAATTTTATCAGTCCAGCATGTGTGGTGTGCTTCACAGAACCGCTACACTTTGAATGAATTAATTACATTCCAGTAATTAAAAATTGCTAAGAAGTTATTGAGCTGAGAAAGTCTCGCAGTGCATTGATTTCACTTATAGAAACAAGCTACAGTCTCCGCGTTCCCCACATTGTTTCCTGCTGTTTTCTGGCACCCCGTTCTTCTTTCTCCAACCCCTTCTTCTCTGCACACTCCTCAGTCCCATTGGTTGCTGGTGGACTAGTCTCTCTCATCCTAAAGCCCAAAGGAGCAAGCTTTTGTCCCAGCATCCTCCCGGGGACCCTTTCATCTCTTCCCTCCCAGGCCGCAGAGCGTTTCCTGCACTGGCTCTCTCCACCTCTGCAACTTCCCTGTATTCTGCCCTCTAGGGTCTGCACCTAGCTCCGGTCTTGTTACCCCTGCCACTGAGTTTGCTAAGATCACCTTACCCTTCTAAGTGCCAAGAAGGCACTTTCCGGGCCTGGTCTTGTTGCATTTCACTGGCAGTGAGCCAGGTTCCACTGTCTTCTGGGGACATCTGACTCTCTGTAGGCCCCTCCTTCTCTAGCAGCTGCTTCCTGGTGGGTCCCCTGTGGCTCTCTTCTCCCCATGCCTCAAAGGCCCAAACTGTCCCATGAGCAAAGACCCAACCATATCTTCATCGACCTCTCCTCACATTTCAGTCCAGCTCTCATTCCACCTGGGATGGTCCATCCCACCATTGTCTCCTGACTGGATGACCTCTGTGGCCTCCTAGCTATTCTCTGAGCTCTGTCAGATGCTTCTTCAAATCCGCTTTCCATATGACATTTAGAGTAAGCTTTCCAAGATGGAGCTTTGACCATGGTGCTCTCCTGCTCGAACCCTTCTGTCCATTTATTCAGCAAACATTCATGTACGATGAGTCAGATACTATTCAGGGATGTGGGGGCACAGCAGGGAACAAAACAGACAAGAGCCCTGTCCTCATGGCAGGTACAGTCTTGTGAGAGAAACAGACAGTAAGCAACAGATGAAGTCTATGTGACGATGACAAGTGACATGGAGCAGAATAAAGCCAGGAGGGCAGTTAGCCAGAGCCTCTGATATGAGACGTGACATTTGGGCAAAGACCTGCAGGAGGCTGGGGGGTTAGGTAGTGAGGCATTTGAGTATCTGGGGGAAGAGTATCCCAGGCAGTGGCAATCACAGGTTTGCAAAGATCCTAAGGTAGGAGCTTGCGTGGCATGTTTGGCGACTCCCAAGGGGGCCAGGTTGCTGGACTAGGGTGAGTAAGCAGAGAGAAACTGAGGAAGTCGGAGGCTTGATGGGACTGATCTCCCCAAAGGACCCTGTTGATCATTGGAAGTCCAAGCTCTTTGCCACTAGGCTATATTGCCCTTCTCATTACTCCATGAGGCCCACCCCAAAGTGGCCTTGACGAGGGAGGGAGTGACATGGAGCCTCCTCCTCAGGCTTCCCCACAGGAGGCTGTTTGAGGAAGGCCCTTTGTGGACAGGACGGGTGCTGGTGGCCCAGGTGCTCAGATCGATGAGCGTGAGGCCTGTGCCAACACTCGGGAGGTTTCAGATGATCATTAGGAGTCAGATGTTTCATTACTGGAGCAAGAGGAAGTTGATTTGAGTCTCCTTTAAGGTTCTCCCCTATCGTGCCTTCAATTAAGATCAAGGCCCCCATGTAGCAGCCGCTAAATGACACCATGTATTGAATCTCTGTGCTTAAGCAGTTTATCTAATTATCTGTGTGATAGACTCAGCAGCTGTCAGACCAGCCACAACTCAAATACGTGGACTCTGTACGCCTGTCTCAAAGCGTGTTATGCTCACTAGCAAGCTCGAGGACAGGACTTCCGTGTTCTTTTCTAAATGTGGATCCCTTTCAGGTTCCTCTGCTGCCTGGTGATATCAGGCATTGAAGAGGCCAGTGGCTGGGAGGACAGTGGGTGCAAGAATGAGCAGAGGCCTTGGGGCTGCACCGTTCCCTCCCTCGCTCCAGCCCTTGCACTCAGCCGCTCTGCGTGCTTTTCTGGACAGGGAAGCAATGACCCAGTGTGGGCCATCTTCTTTTCTCCAAAGAGGAGGGGAGCACTTACCACTGTGTCAAATTAACTGAAATAAATGAGGGAGGTCAGGAGGCAGTGACCCAGGGGAGAGTAAATGACTGCTCATCTCCATCAACACAGAGTGTCTTCATGGGTAAAACACTTCCCAGCAGAGCAGGCTCATTGGATGCATGAGGAACAAGACCACACCAAACAACTGAATATGAGGTCTATGGAGTTGAGTCCTTGGCCAGGAGAACCAAGGGACAGAACTACAGAAAGCTGAGCCCCAGCCCTGTACAGCATCCTGAGTCTCTGGGAACCATCCACACTCCTGACTCTAGGTGAGCTTGTGCCCAGTCCTGCACTGGGTGCCTTGCAAGGGCCAGATGCAGAACACATGTATTCTCCAGGCTAATGAGGGAAGACAGAACCTCACAGTGACTGCTGGGTTTGGACATCTCCTAGCGAGTTCTTCCCTCTGCTTTTCTTCTTATTGTGTTCATTTCTGCTTTGATGCATTTTGATCACTCATTAATGAAAGTAATCGGAGTGAAAACTACTTTCAAAAAGCCCCTCTAAATGAAAGTAGCAAAATCACTTTGCTTGCAGGTAATTAAAATAGCCAGATGCTGTGAACTCCGTCCACTTATTATAAGCAGGGTGATCTGAGTTGTGCATTTCTCTTTGTAGCTGGAAAGAAGGGCTCAACCGGGAACCTGGCAGCCATCGCTCTTTTCTCATCTTCCCTAGGGAACTTTTGCTTTCTCTTCCACTGCTTATGTTCAGTGTACTCATGCTCCCTTCAGCTGGCTAAGGTGTGTCCAAAGGCCTGGTCTACAGTGGTCCAGCGAATGCCTCTTCGAGCCCCTGCCTCTCTCACTCATTCTGCCTGGCCAGCACTCTGACTCTTCCTCCGATACACCTGTTCATCTCTGTTTCTGTCTGTCTTCCTCTACCCCATTTTTATCTCTGTTTCTCAGATGCTGTGTGGCTCATCCAGTGATCCATATTTCCATCAAAATATAATAAATCCAAAGTATTTTTATAGGGCTTTGCAGAGATCTTTGCTTATACCCAGTCAGTTGGAGCTTGTACAGATCCTGGTCTCCGTGAGTCCTCAGAGCTGAGATTTTAATCTTTTCCCCATGCAAGCTTGTCCAGTGATTTTGGGAACCCTTGATTAGAGGCATCAGAGGTTATGAAGGGCAGAACCTTTCCTGATAGGTGGGTGATGGACAGGAAAGCTGGGGTGAGGAAGATGTCTCTTGTAAAGCTGCAAAAGGAGAAATAGACAGACCAAGAAGGAAATTTCAAAAGGGGACGCCAGGGTAGGGGTGGAGGTGGTACCAGAAAGGGTCAGTGACACATCTTCCTAATTCCGTAGACAGTGAGCTTGCTATTTCTCCTTTTCACTCACGTGCAAAACTCCAGATTTTCAAAGGCATCTCTCAACTGTTTAGCCATGAGTGCTGGTTACAGGGAAGTTAAGGCCTCTCGTCAGGTGCAACACGTTGCTGCAGTGACCATGGATTTAGTTGTAATTCCAGTCTGGTCAATCTCACTGGGCTGCGGTGAGAGTAAACAGAGGTGAAGCCTGAACAGACCCATCTGAACAAGAATGACAGTGAAGCTGGCTTCCGCCACAGGGGAGGAGGACAGCACACACTTAAGATGCAGCAAAAGAGCATGCTTCGGGGAAAAATTTTTACAAGAAACAGAAGCACATTTCAGACAGCAACCGTGTTCTACTCCCAATTCAAGAAAACATGAACTCTGAAATGAGATAAAAAATGGGATTATAAATTGGCTGAGCCACAGTCAAAAATCAAATCGAAGCTGGGGGAGGTAAGGAAAGAATATAAAGAACCTGAAATACAATTGCCAAAGTTTCCTGCTTCAAGCAGTAAAAGGAAAGATTAACAATACAGAAATCATAGTTGTTCTCCAGTAGAGAGAACAAGCTTGAAAACTGCTCCCCAAATACACCGAAAATGAGCAGAAGGTTTAAAAAATAATGTGAGAGAGGAAGACAGAGATGTAGGACCGAGATTAAAGATTTAAGATAATAGTGATTGGTTATCTTAAAGACTTCAGAGCAATTCAAATGGACATGATAAGCAAAGAGAGAGCTGGAAAAATAAGTGCCCTATGCTGAAAGATTTATCAAATAAGTCAAACTATAATTGCTAAAATTTTAGGTTTTCAAAAATATTTAAATTGATCTGAAGTGTCCAGGAAGAAAAAAACCAAAACAAGCAAACCAAAAAAACACCACCTGGGGTTGCACTGGGGGCTGTCGAGTGGTTTTAGCTGACCGGCTTTCCTAGGGGCAGCTTCTCCCCTTCGGTTACATTTATGTCAAAGGTGTCAAACAGTGAGTTCCCCTCACATATTGTCTGGTGTGAAGGGAAAAAACATTCTGTCCTTGGACTTTTCTGCAATATTAAAAAGCAAGAAGGCAACGAAGAACATCGGTAGAGTTTTGAGGTGGTTAGACTGTGGTGCAAGAATTCTACACTTATCAAATGGTGATCTATGTGTGGAAACAGCAGAAAGTATTTTCTGCTAGGCAAGGGTTCAGATAATACATCACCCATGTACTCTTGGCTGGGGAGAAACGAGAAAGATGAACCCTTCACATTCTACAGCGAAATCAGAGAATCTGACAAAGAGGAAGCCATGGTACTGAAGGCGTAGGTGGGCACAGGGGCTCTTGAAATGAGAAGCTGTCTAAATAACTTTTTTAAATATAGTTACCAAGAATTGCAAAGGGTAGATGATGAGGTTAAGTGCACTTAATTTTCTTGACGGACTTAGGGGAATTTCAACAGATCACGCATAATTCTTGACTCAGTATGTTAAAAAGCGTACATGAGCCCAACTAGGCAGTATTCCATCAGAGCCCAGAATGAACCTGATGCAGCCCCAGACAAGTGTCCCTGGTTGTTCCCAGCTGACCTGGGAGACTTTACCTCCTGCCTTTGCTGGTGTGTCCAGAGACTGTGGGAAGGATCGGCCACTGACTGACGTGCTCCACCCTACGGTCGGGCCTCCCGTGCCTTCATCTTGGTAGCTAGATGAAGTATGACTCCCCAGAAAGCATGCAGGGGCTGCAACTGAAGTGGATGAAAACTCCAGCGTGTCATAGTGTGTCTTCCTTGTGTGATGATGCCTTTGCTCATGAGTGTGTGTCAGTATGCCAGTGACATGGTCAGGACAATTGGGAAGGCCTGAACTATTGGTTCTAATGTTGCAGTCAATGCACTGTGATTAATTAGTTAGAGAGAAATGCATGAGAGCCAAACTTGGTTGTCAAGAAAAGGCAAAGAAGGTAAAAGAGCTGGCCTGTTAGGAGGTGGAGGTAGACGTTCAACCCCCAAGCAATAAAGGGCCACCATGGGACACAGCCTTGCAGAGCTGAAAAAGAAATAGCCATCAGGGTGGGGTGATAGGATTGTGGCAAATTCACATTCTCATTCATCGAGAGTCTGCCAGGCTGCCAGCCCACTGCCAGGGGCTGTTTGTGCATCATCTCATGCACTCCTCTTCCTGGTTGGTGTTTACTGAGAGGCAAAAAGAAGCCAAATAATTTTCCCAGTTACTGATCCTGTAAATGATAGTGCCAGTACTGGCACCTGCCTGTCCCATTTCACTGTGTGCCAGTGGCCACTCCTACAGTTAGGAGGGATATTTGTGGCGGAGTGGGGCTTGACCTGAACCTGGAAGAGTGGGTGGGTGGGACATGAATAACCAGGTACAGGGCAGGGTCAGAAGAGGGAAATCCTTCATGCAGTTTTGCTGATGTTAGGGCTGCATTCCTTCCGCCTCCACCAGACTCGGCATTTGCAACTGATCAGACAGCAGGTACCTAAAAACCCTCTGTCCCCTAAAACTAAATGAGGAGAAGTTAGAGTTACCGCAGACATCAAGCGCTGCAGATCCAGTTGTTTTAATGAAATGAATCACATTTGTACTCATCTTGTCTTTGAACTTGAGTGGCTGTCTCCACATGGCTATGTGATGTGACAACCCCAGTGAGCACATTGCAAAGAAAGAAAGTCCCTGCCAATGCCACGTGAAACACAGGCTCCATCACGCAGGAAGAAAAACGCCCATATCTCCCGGTCGCTCCTTTCTGTCTCTTCACTTCTGCCTGGGTTCCTTCTCACCAGTGTCCCCACCTCTGCCCCCTGCCAAATTTCAGTGACATGAAGATCTTGTTTATGTGCCAGTCTTATCTCAATAAACATTCTCCTAGCAATTTTAAAGGAACAAACTTTCCATATGAAAAAGTTTTGTGGTTCTCAGGGTAAACAATTGTGAGTATCAGGAAGACCTGAAGAAAAGGGGAATCTATGCAAAAGGAAGACAAAGTCCACTCCTGAGAAATGTGGTTTCTTTCTGTAAAACACACCGACGGAAGCCCATATACTAATTTAGAGAAACAGTTGGCACAAAACAAGATCCACACTTGATCGTGCCTGTCTAGAAGGATGGGAAAGAAAGAACTCGGAGTGAAGGCACCACCAGGATTCCTGTGGCTGTAGTTCCACGGAGACTTTGCTGGCTGTGATTATAATCACCAAATTTGCACCAAATGATTGTGATTTTACACATCTCACCCTTTTTACAAAACCAGAGATTGCACTTTGGTTGGCCAAGGCAGATTACCTGAGGTAAGGAGTTCGAGACCAGCCTGGCCAACATGGTGAAACCCCGTCTCTAATACAAATACAAACATTACCCAGGTGTGGTGGTGGGCGCCTATAATCCCAGCTACTTGGAAGGCTGAGGCAGGAGAATCGCTTGACCTGGGAGGCAGAGGGTGCAGTGAGCCAAGATCACACCATTGCACTCCAGCCTGGGTGACAAGAGTGAGACTTTGTCTCAGAAAACAAACAAACAAACAGAGATTGGATTGGATGAGAGTGGAGGACAGGGTAACAACTAACTCAAAGAGCCTATGTTACATGCCAGGTCCAAGGCTGAGTATTCTGTGTGCTTTCTGTCCTTTAATCCTACAGCAGCCCTTCAGGATAAGGACTGTTATTATATTACTCTTACTTGGCAGGTGAGGAAACTGAGGCTCACAGACGTACAATGACTTCCCTAACACCACTCAACCAGTGAAGAGGAGAGCTGGAATTCTGACTGATTTGAAATGTTAAATGTTGTCTTTGCTCTGTCCGCTCTGCCACATCTCTTACATGTATGACTTTTTTTAAACACACAATGATTATCGTTCAACAACTGGGCAGATTGTGCCTACACTCTCGCTTGTGTTCTGAAGGAGAATTTCTGCACGTGTAGCTGGCATGTGCCTGTGTCGTCAGCCATGCTTGACTCCACAAAGGAATTGCGATGGTGTTGGAAAACCTTTGTTTCTTTGTTGTCTTTGTTCCTTCTACTGTGCCACACCGTCTGTGCGTATAATAATTTCTGTGACGTAAAAAGGAAGGAGGCCTTGCAGAGAGCACCTGCACAGCCTCTCCCTTGGTCAGGATTAGCAGAAATCCGGGGACTGTGTATGATGACTCATCTCAGGGGAGCCAATGGCAGAGTGGGCTCAGGACCAAGCTGCTAACTAGATTTGCTGGCGGTGGACTCAGCCTCTGTGCAGCCCAGACTGGGTTCTAGGGGGACCAGGAGCCTGTGGGGCAGCCCGAGATGGCAATCTTGGGAAAGGAATTCAGGGTGGGTGTGATCAGGGAGAGAGCTTCTTTAGGCCGCATCACACAGGAACCCATGAGCAGTGCCAGTGTGTGCTCTAAACCTCATCCCGCCTGTTTGTCCACGCTTGTTAGGACTGTAAAGTAGTGGTCCCTGTCTTCAACACTGCCCAGATCAAGTTTCACTCCTGTGTTTCATGATTTGATGGAAAGATCTGTGATTTTTACATCTGGGCCGTTCATGCCTTGGCAGGCTTCTGCAATTCAGCATTTCATTTCTTCAACAAACAGTGCTGAGTGCCTGCTGTGTACCAGGCCTAGTTGAGGACCTGGCGGGGGACCCAAGAGGAGTGTGAGATAGCCCCGCCCATGGGGAGCTGAGTGGGACACACACCCCCTGCCTATTGTAAACCAGGGTAGGGAGCGCCACCACGGAGCATGTCCAGTCTGTTATGGAAGAAAACAGGGAAGTCTCTGGGAGGGGGTGCCATCTGGGCTGAGTATTGAATGATGAGAAATGGGTTGGAGAAAGAGGAAGGGAGTCTTCTAGGCCAACGGTTAGGGTATGAAGCCAGTATGTGGAGCCACAAGCCAATCGGTGTTTCTCCAAACGCAGAGTTTAGGGCAGAGAGAAGGCACCACGGCCTAGCCTGGAAAGGATCTTTGGTCAAGCTGAGGTCAGACATGGACCGTCAGGTTAAGGAGCATGGACTTTCTCCTGGACGCAAGGGGAGGCAGCATTCTGGGGTTTTAAACCATAGGCCTAGCGTTCAGAAGGATCACCTGTGTTGCCCTTGGGATGTAGTGGCCCTGGAAGAAGGGGCCCAGCAGGAGGCATCGAGGGCATTCAGCAAAGCCACACAGAGGCCTGAATCGGGCGAGTGGGCAGACTGGAGAATCACTCAGGAAAAATACAGTCGGCAGAACCAGTCTGACTGTGAAATTAACCATCACACCCGCCCACCCCAGGATTGTTCTAACTGCCTTCCTCCATCCTTAGCCAGTCGTTGTCTAAGCAGAAGTACAAGCCAACTCAGCGAGGCCTGAGTGAAATCCAGCCGACAGGAGCCAAGCATCCCATTTGGCTGGGCCCTGAACAGCCCCGTGGACATGCCGGCCCTTTGTCAGGGTGCACCCTGTCACCACCCCATCTGGAGAGCGGGCCACTGACTCAGAAAGGAAATGCTACTTGGATGCCCAAGTCAGAGTGTGATTTTCCCACCCTCTGGCTCAGGCCCTGTTCCTGGACTATAGATGGAGTGTCACACTCTGGGGTCATTGCACCTTCCTGTCCTGAGTTGCAACCCCCACCCCCAGCAAGCCCCCACCCCGTGGGGCTTCCACAGGAGAGTGGGGAAGCAGGGCTTGACTCCAGAAGTCCTTACCCCTCCTCATCTACCAGCCTTAGAGGTGCTTTCTGCCAATCACATTGCTCCCAGTAAAGTCTTCTTTTCTTCTAGAGGCTTAATAGTTTAAACAATAACTGTTTGAAATTATATTTAAACACTCAAATAATGTAAGATGCAAACTTAAGGGGAGAAAGACCAAAGGGGAATGTAGGCGTCGGATTTCTCAGAACAAAAGAACAGTGTACAAATGGAGGGAGAGGCGTGGCAGAGTGCAAAGGCTGCTGATTAGATCCAAGTATGCCTCCTTTCTAAGGATACCTTTGTCTGGGAAATGCACGCCTCGGCCAGCAAGCTGCTGAGTTCAAAGACATGGGAACCAGGGTATTTAATCAGCCGCCTTGGTGACTGGAGCGCGCAGGAGCCTAGTTACTCCTGGAAATTGGTAATGAAGCCTGTGGCAGGAGATCCGCCTCTTAATAAGCCAGCAGCCAATTAACAGAGCAAATGTTTGAGGTGTCCCCGCTGAGTGATGGGATGTCTTGTCTTCTCCCAGGGCTCTGGGGCCTGTCAATCAGACAGACAGGTACGTGACTTAAGTTAATTGGAGAAAAACTCCTTCCAGGGAAGTGGCCACTGGCTTGTCATTCAATGGGACGGAGATCTGGTTTTGACAAGTATCTTTGCTTGACCCAAGAAAGGCCACAACCTTCAGAGAGGCTCTCCTCTCCCCCGGCCCTAGCACCACCACTGAGACTCTCTGGTTGGGGGTTTCTAGCTGCAGGAATCTCAGAGCCAAAGGACACAGCTGGGCATCTGAGAACCAATTTTGGCAGGAGAAGGCAAACCTCCTTCCTGAGAGGGTGGCTCTCACCACCCCTTCGAGTGGTACCTGGGCAGTACCTGCTGAGTCCGCCAGGGTCTGGGCTGTGGAATGACCAGGAGGAAATGTAGGATGTGGGCCACAGAAGGGCTGTGATGGGGACACATTTGAGACTCGGGGTAGGACAAAATCAGGGTGGGCTGGGCTTGGTCGGCTGGGGAGGAGCTGGTCATGCCAACAGAGAGGTCATTTCAAAATGGTCCAAGGAGTAACATGTTGGTAAAGTCCATGTGGGCACACAGAGCCTGGTCCAGCCACCTGAATATCCACCAGGCAGTTGCACACTCTGTTCTCCTCTTTCCTCTCTCTCTCTCTCTCCCTCCCTCCCTCCCTCCCTCTCTCTCTCTCTCTCCCTCCCTCTCTCTCTCTCCCTCTCTCTCTCCCCCTTCCTCTCTCTCTCCCTCTGTCTCTCTCTCTCTCCCCCTCCTTCTCTCTCTCTCTCCCTTCCTCTCTCTCTCCCTCCGTCTCTCTCTCTCCCCCTCCTTCTCTCTCTCTCCCTCCCTCTCTCTCTCTCCCTTCCTCTCTCTCTCCCTCTGTCTCTCTCTCCCCCTCCTTCTCTCTCTCTCTCCCTCCCTCTCTCTCTCTCCCTTCCTCTCTCTCTCCCTCTGTCTCTCTCTCTCTCCCCCTCCTTCTCTCTCTCCCCCTCCTTCTCTCTCTCCCCCTCCTTCTCTCTCTCCCCCTCCTTCTCTCTCTCTCTCCCTCCCTCTCTCTCTCTCCCTTCCTCTCTCTCTCCCTCCGTCTCTCTCTCTCTCTCCCCCTCCTTCTCTCTCTCTCTCCCTCCCTCTCTCTCTCTCCCTCCCTCTCTCTCTCCCCCTTCCTCTCTCTCTCCCCCTTCCTCTCTCTCTCCCTCCGTCTCTCTCTCTCTCCCCGTCCTTCTCTCTCTCTCCCTCCCTCTCTCTCTCCCCCTCCTTCTCTCTCTCCCTCCCTCTCTCTCTCTGTCTCTGTCTCTCCCTATGCCCTCTTTCTTTCCCTGTCCTCCTCCTCATCTTCTCACCTCCTATTTCACTTTCTCTTTCCATGCCCTCCCTGTGAGGCCTGACTTGAGTGTGCCCACACATATCTAAAACAAGTGGCTGAAATAATGTGTTTCTCAGTTAACTCAGAGTATGTATTGTGTGGCAAGCTACTAGTTTTAAGTTGAGGGAGTTGAGCCGTTTCCCTAGCAGAGTTGAGATACGCTCCCCAGCACCAGGAGATGAACTATACCATCCGACTGTTCATGATCCTGTGAGTGCTGTCAACCCCACATAAGCCACAAGTTTGTCTTTGATTGGAGAAATCCTTCTCTCCAGTTTTCCAAACAATCACAGTCTGGATTATAAGTAAATGACTAATTAAGTAAATGAGTTATTTCTTAGTGTTCTTGCCTCTGGTTTAAAGTGAGAGGAGGAGGAGGAGGCAGGAATGATGAGAACTAACAATCATCACAAGTAGGTGGAAATTATTACCTACATTATAAAGAAATGGAGATTTCAGAGGAGTGTTAGGTTATGCCACAGTAACAAACAACTACAAAACCTCAGCACCCCAGTAAAACTTTATTTCTCACTCACACTATACATCCAGCATGGGTCAGCAGGGGCTCAGCTCACAGACCCATGCCCACATGGGCTTCTGCAATCAGCACTATAGGGAAAACCAGGCATCTGAGAACTCAGAGGATTTTGGCAGGAGACGGGTGTGCTGAGCAAACCTCCTCCTTGAGAGGGTGGCTGTCCCCACCCCCTGTGCCCAGACAGCAGGTGTCTGGGCATCTCCTGATGAGCCCATCAGGGTCTGGGCTCTGGGATGACCAGGAAGAAGTGCAGGTTAAAGAAGGGGATGTGAAGAGGGAGCAAAACCCCAGCATAGAGCCTGGATGACACACATTCACTTAAACTCCCATTTCCTTGGAACAGTAAGTCATACAGCCACAGCTAACTTAACTAACTTTCTCCATGGAGGACAGAGGCCCTGCTTCCTCGTGTTCTTCCTCAGTCCATGGCGTCCTGACCAGCGTGTTTAACTCGAGTGAGAGCTGAGTGCTCATAGGAATGCTTGAACACACAACCCTGCACACAGCTGTGTCCACATGCAAGGCTGACCTACTGGCACATTCATAGAACTGGAAGGGAAGCCACTTGGTGAAAAGGAAATCTTTTTCTTCATTTTGTATTATGAAGTATGGCTTACAGACACTGGGATGAAAATGTGTACATGCAGTTCAAAGAATGATCATGAAGATAAGAGCCACGTTATAGGAATTAGGCTGTGCTTTAGAAACACTCCCCTTCTCATGCCCCTTCCCACTCATGTCTTCCTCCCTGCCTGGAGGTGACCACGGTCCGTTCTGTGGTAATCATCTTCTGGCTTTCTTTATAGTTGTCTAAATTTATATTTATAGCTGTGTCTCAACATGGTTTACTTTCTCTTGTTTTTAAACTCTGTATAAGTGGAACCATGCTGTGGGTGTTCTTTTCAGATTTATTTCTTTCACTCAGTATCTTATTTGTGAGACTCATCCATATAGTTGTACCTTGATCTTTTCATCCCTGGATATTCCCTTATTTGACTATGCCACAATTTATCCATTCTCCTGTTAACAGCCAGCATTTGGGTTAGTTCCCATCTGGGGATATTCCAAGCAATGCACCTGGAATCATTCTCGGATATGTCTTTCTGTGCACCTGCGAAAGTGTTCCTCTAGCGTGTACAGTAGGCGCTGTGCTTCGCTCGCCTGTCTAGATATCACCATACTCTCCCAAAATTGTTGACCAGCTTTCCTTGGAAACAACAGTATGTGAGTTCCCATAATTCACACTCTTACTAACACTTGTTAGTAATGCAATGTCTAGAATAGGCAAATCTTTACAGATAGAAAGTAAATTAGTGGTTGCTAAGGGTAGGGGGTGGGTGGGTAGGGGGAGAGCAGGACATTAAAACATTTTTAATGTTTTCTAGTCTGGTAGATATGTAATGGTATCTCTTTGTGGTTTTAATTGACGCTTTCCTGATTACAAATGAAGCTAGGCATCATGTTATTTATTTATTGACCATTTTGATTCCTCTTCTGTGAAGTACATGCACAAGTTTTTTACACATAAGTTGTTTCTTTTTTTGTATGGACTTATGGAAGTTTTTTAAATATACTCTGGATACCTATTCTTTGCTGATTATATTTATTATAAACATTCTTCTACTGGTGGTTCAACTTTTCACTCTATCTTTTTTTCTTTTTAAGGATGCAAGTTCTTAAGTTTTATAAAGTTAAGTTTAGCCACGTTTTCCTTCATGACTAATAGATTTTGTGTTTTTTAAAATAAATCTTTCCCTACTCCCAAGGCCCTACATTATTCTACATCATCGCTAACTTTACAGTTTTGCCCTTCACTTTTAGCTTTTTAAACATAACAGCTTTATTGATATAATTCACATACTATTCAATTCTCCCACTTAAAATGTAGTCATTGGTTTTTAATATATCCAGAGTTGTACAACCATCACTACAATCCATTTTAAAACATTTTTACCATCCCCAAAAAGAAACTCTGCATCCATTAACAGTTATCCCCCATTCCTTCCCTTCCTGCTCTCCCACTACCCACCCACCCCCTACCCTTAGCAACCACTAATCTACTTTCTATCTGTAAAGATTTGCGTATTCTAGACATTGCATATAAATGGAATGACACAGTACGTGGTCTTTTGTGACCGACTTCCAAGGTTCATCCATGTCATGGCATGTATCAGTCTTCCTTCATTTTTATTTCCAAATAAAATTCTATTACATGAATATATCAAATTTTATCCATTTATCAGTGGATGGACATTTGAGTTGCTTCTACTTTATTGCTATCATGAATAATGCTGCTATAAACATTTGTGTACCAGTTTTTGTGTGGACATATGTTATTTTTCTTGGGTATATGCCTAGGAGTAGAATTGCTGGGTCATATGTCAATTTTATGTTCAACAGTGCAGGGATAACTGGTTATCCTCATAAAAAGTCTGACAGTGGACTCCTACCTCACACCATATGCAAAAATTAACTCCAATATAAAGCTAATATTGAAGTTGAGGGACTGCCAGACTGTTTTCCAAAGTGGCTCTGCAATTTATATGTCCACCAGCAGTATATAAGTTTCTATTTCTGCAAATCTTCACCAATACTTATTATTATTTGTCTTTTTAATTATAGTCACCACATGGGCTTAAAATGGTATCTCGTGTGCTTTTGATTTGCATTTCCTTAATGGATAATAATGTTGAATATCTTTTCATGTGATTATTGATCGTGTATATATATCTTCTTTGGAGAAATGTCTATTCATATCCTTTACCTATTTTTTAATTGAGTTAGTCTGTTTAAGACAAAGTTGCAAGGTTCTTTATATTTTTCTGGATACAAGTCCCTTGTCAGATATATGCTTTGAAAATATTTTCTCCCATCCTATGGGTTTTCTTTTCACTTTATTCTAAGAAGCACAAAAGTTTTTCATTTTCATGAAGGTCAATTTACCTATGTTTTTCTTTTGTCACTTGTTCTTTGGGTGTCATATTTAAGTAGGCTTTGCCTAACCCAAAGTCACAAAGATTCACTACTTTTTTTTCTTAAAGTTTTATCTGGCAGGGCACAGTGGCTCACACCCGTAATCTCAGCACTTTGGGAGGCTAAGGCAGGTGGATCATCTGAGGTGAGGGGTTTGAGACCAGGCTGGCCAATATGGTGAAACCCCATCTCCACTAAAATATTTAGCTAGGCTTGGCGGTGGGTGCCTGCAATGTCAGCTACTTGGAAGGCTGAGGCAGGAAAATTGCTTGAACATGAAAGGGAGAGGTTGCAGTAAGCTGAGATTGCACCATTGCCCTCCAGCCTGGGTGATGGAACAAGACTCTGTCTCAAAAAAAAAAGGAGAGTTTTGAAGTCCGGTAGTGTGATGCCTCCCGATTTGTTCTTTTTGCTTATAATTGACTTGGCTATGCGGGCTCTCTTTTGGTTCCATATGAAATTTAAGGTGGTTTTTTCCAGTTCTGTGAAGAAGGTCATTGGTAGCTTGATGGGGATAGTGTTGAATCTGTAAATTACTTTGGGCAGTATGAACATTTTCACAATATTGATTCTTCCTAACCATGAACATGAAATGTTTCTCCATCTGTTTGTGTCTCTTATTTCATTGAGCAGTGGCTTGTAATTCTCCTTGAAGAGGTCCTTTTTGTTTCTTGTTAGTTGTATTCCTAGGTATTTTATTCTCTTTGTAGCAATTGTGAATGGCAGTTCGTTCTTGATTTGGCTCTCTTTAAGTCTGTTACTGGTGTATAGGAATGCTTGTGATTTTTGCACATTGATTTTGTATCCTGAGACTTTGCTGAAGTTGCTTATCAGTTTCAGGAGATTTTGGGCTGAGACGATGGGGTCTTCTAGATATACAATCATATCGTCTGTAAATAGAGACAATTTGACTTCCTCCTTTCCTATTTGAATACCCTTTATTTCTTTTTCTTGCCTGATTGCTCTGGCTAGAACCTCCAATACTATATTGAATAGGAGTGGATACTACAAGGCTACAGTAATCAAAACAGCATGGTACTGGTATCAAAACAGAGATAAAGACCAATGGAACACAACAGAGGCCTCAGAGGCAACACAACATATCTACAACCATCTGATCTTTGAGAAACCTGACAAAAACAAGCAATGGGGAAAGGATTCCCTGTTTAATAAATGGTGTTGGGAAAACTGGCTAGCCATGTGCAGAAAGCAGAAACTGGACCCCTTCCTAACACCTTACACTAAAGTTAATTCCAGATGGATTAAAGACTTAAACATAAGACCTAACAGCATAAAAACCCTAGAAGAAAATCTAGGCAAAACCATTCAGGACATAGGCATAGGCAAGGACTTCATGACCAAAACACCAAAAGCATTGGCAACAAAAGCCAAAATAGACAAATGGGACCTAATCAAACTCCACAGCTTCTGTACAGCAAAGGAAACAGTCATTAGAGTGAATTGGCAACCAACAGAATGGGAAAAAATTACTTCAGTCTACCCATCTGACAAAGGGCTGATATCCAAAATCTACAAAGAACTAAAACAGATTTACAAGAAAAAATCCAAACAAGCCCATTCAAAAGTGGGTGAAGGATATGAACAGACACTTTACAAAAGAAGACATACATGAGGCCAACAAACATATGAAAAAATGCTCATCACCACTGGCCATTAGAGAAATGCAAATCAAAACTACATTGAGATACCATCTCATGCCAGTTAGAATGGCAATCATTAAAAAATCTGGAGACAACAGATGCTGGAGAGGATGTGGAGAAATAGGAACACTTTTACACTGTTGGTGGGAGTGTAAATTAGTTCAACCATTGTGGAAAACAATGTGGTGATTCCTCAAGGACCTAGAAATAGAAATTCCATTTGACCCAGCAATCCCCATTACTGGGTATATATCCAAAGGATTATAAATCATTCTACTATAAGGGCACATGCACATGAATGTTCATTGCAGCACTGTTTACAATAGCAAAGACCTGGAACCAACTCAAATGCCCATCGATGATAGACTGGACAGGGAAAATGTGGCACATATACACCATGGAATATTATGCAGCCATCAAAAATGATGAGTTGGTGTCCTTTGTAGGGATATGGATGAACCTGGAAACCGCCATTCTCAGCAAACTGACACAAGAACAGAAAATCAAACACCACATGTTCTCACTCATAGGCAGGTGTTGAACAATGAGAACATATGGACACAGGGAGGGGAGCATCACTGAAGTCTGTTGGGGGGAAATAGGGGAGGGACAGCGGGGGATGGGGAGTTGGGGAGAGATAGCATGGGGAGAAATGCCACATATAGAAGGGGAGGAAGGCAGTGAATCACACTGCCATGTGTGTACCTATGCAACAATCTTGCATATTCTTCACATGTACCCCAAAACCTAAAATGCAATAAAAAAAGAGAGTTTTATTGTTTTAGCTGTTATGCTTAATTTTTACATTACATTATGTCTGTTTTGAGTGACCTTTTGCATATGGTGTGAGGTAGGGGTTCAGTGTCAGACTTCTATATGAGGATATCCAGTTATCCCTGCATCATTTGCTTTAATCACTATTCTTTTCTTTTGAATTGTCTTGGCGCCCATGTAAAAAATCCATTGACTGTAGTTGTGAGTATTTATTTCTGGACTTTCAATTCTAGTCCTTTGATCTTATATGTTTGTCCTTATGCTGATATCAAACTGTCTTGATTACCCTAGCCTTGCAGTAAATTTTGAAGTCAGGAAGTGTGAGTCCTCCAGCTTGTTATTCTTCTGCAAGATTGTTTTGATTATGCTGAGTCCATTGAATTTTCATATGAATTTTTGTATCAGCTTCTCAAGTTCTTGAAGAAGCAAGCTGGGATTTGGAATGGTATTACGTCAAATGAGTAGATCAATTAGAAAGTATTGCCATCTTAACAGTATTAAGTCTTCCAGCTCATGGGAGTCTTTCTATTTATTTTGGTCTTCTTTAATTTCAACTTTGTTTTGTAGTTTTCAGGATATAAGTTTTGCATTTCTTTGGTTAAATTTATCAGTAAGTATTTTAATTTTTGAATCTATTGCAAATGAAATTTTTTTCATGATTTCATTTTCAGAATGTTCATTGCTAAAGTATAGAAATACAATTGATTTTGTATATTGCCCTAGTGCCCTGCAAATTTGCAAAACCCATTTGTTAATTCTAGTAGTTTTTAAATTGAATGACTTAGGATGATCTATAAAAAGAGTGTGGTTATAAGTAAAGATAGTTTTACTTCTTCCTTTCTAATGTAGATGCCTTATATTTTGTTTTCTTTTTTTTTTTTTTTTAAGTGTCATTGTTTAATCTTGATATGGAAGGACTTTTTTTTTCTTTTCTTTTTTGTTTGAGACGGAGTTTCGCTTTTGTTACCCAGGCTGGATTGCAATGGCGCGATCTCAGCTTACCGCAACCTCCGCCTCCTAGGTTCAAGCAATTCTCCTGCCTCAGCCTCCCGAGTAGCTGGGACTACAGGCATGCGCCATCATGCCCAGCTAATTTTTTGTATTTTTAGTAGAGACGGGGTTTCACCATGTTGACCAGGATGGTCTCGATCCCTTGACCTCGTGATCCACCCATCTCAGCCTCCCAAAGTGCTGGGATTATAGGCATGAGCCACCGCGCCCGGCCATATTTTGTTTTCTTTCCCTGATTAGAAGCTTTAGTACAATTTCAGATAGCACTGATGAAGACAGACATCCTTGTCTTGTTCATTATTTAAGGGGAAAATATTAGTCATTCGCCTTTAAGTATGATATTAGTTGTGGATTTTCTATAGATAGCCTTTACGAGGTTGAGGAAGTTCACTTTGGTTTTTACTTTGTTGAGTGCTTTTATCAAAACCCCTTTTTGACAAAATGCTTTTTCTGCAACTATTGTGGGTTTTCACCTTTTTCCTGTTAGCATTGTATATTACAGTAATTGATTTTCATATGTTAAACCAATCTTACATTCCTGGGATAAATCCTATTTGGTAGTGATGTATAATCCCTTTTATACATTGGATTTGATATTGGGTATAATTGGATAAATATATGTATTTTATAAATATATTTTTAAAGTTTTTTATATATGATATGTATTTTACATATTGCTGGATATAGTTTGCCTGTATTTTGTTGAGCATTTTTTTATATCTATAATCATAATGGATATTGCTCAGCAGTTTTCTTGTGTTGCCTTGCCTGGTTTTGATATAAAATCGATATTGAAGTCATAGAATGTGTTGGAACATACTCCCTTCTCTTTTATTTTGTGGAAGAGTTTATGAAGAATTGGTATGAATTCTTCTTTAAGTGTTTGATAAAATTTACCAGTGAATCAATTTGGTCTTGCGCTTTTCTTTGTGTGAAAATTTTAAATAATTAATTAAATCTCTTTACTTATATAGATTTTTAAATTTCTTCTTGAGTTACTTTCAGTAGTTTGATTTGTCTAATCCATCAAAGTTGTGTAACCTGTTGGCATACACTTGTTCATACTTTTCCCTTATAATCCTTTTTACTCTGTAAAGTCAGTGGTAATACCATCCCCCTTCCTATTTTTAGTAATTTGAGACTTTTTTAGAAAGTTTTGTTAGTCTAGCTAAAGGTTTTTGTCAATTTTGTTGATTTTTTTTTTTAAAGAACCAACTTTTGGGTTTGTTGAGTTACTCTATTGCTTTTCTGTTCTCTTTTCATTAATTTCCACTTTCATCTTTACTACTTACTTGCCCTGCTTGTTTTGAGTTTAGTTAGCTCTTCTTTTTCCAGTGTATTATGGTGAAAGGTTAGGTTTTTGATTTGAGATGTTTCTTTTTTAATATGAGCATTTACATCTATAAGTTTCTCTCTAAGCACTCCTTTAGCTACATCTCATAAGTTTTGTTATGTTGTGTCTTTATTTTCATTCACCTCAAAGTATATTTTCCCTTGTAATTTCTTCTTTGACCCATTGGTTATGTGTGTGTGTGTGTGTGTGTGTGTGTATTGTTTAATTTCCACATATCTGTGAATTTCCCAAATTTCATTTGGATATTGATTTTAATTTTATTCCATTGTGGTAGATGAACCATATTTTGTATGATTTCAGTTCTTTTAAATTTATTGAACTTTCTATTCTAGCTAGTATAGAGTCTATCCTGGAAAATGATCTATGTACACTTGAGAAAAATGTACATTATGCTTTTGTTAAGTAAGGTGTTCTATAGGGGCCTAGTAGGTCTAGTCGTATTATAGTTTTGTCCAAGTCTTTCATTTTCTTGTTGATCTTTCTAATTGTTCTAGTCATCATTAAAAGTGGGATATTAAAGCCTCCATCTATTATTATTATCTATTTCTTCCTTTAATTCTGTCAGCTTTTGCTTCATGTACTTTGGGGTTTGTTGTTAGGTGTATATATGTTTAAAACTATTAAATCTTTCAAATTAATTAGCCCTTTTATTACCTGTTTAACCCCTGTTTATCTTTAATAACATTGTTTTGTATTAAAGTTAAGTATAGCTCCTTCAGCTTTCTTATAGTTTCTTTTACCATGTTTTACTTGCAACCTATTTATATCTTTAATTCTAAAGTATGTGTCCTACAGCCAGCATACATCTGAATATTGTTTTTTATCCAGTCTGAAAATCTCTGCCTCGTAATTGGATTGCTTAATTCATTAGCATTTAATATGATTATTGAAAGTTGGATTTACATTTGAAATTTTCCTTTATGTTTCTTTTTTTTTTTTTTTTTTTTTTTTTTTGAGACAGAGTTTCATTCTTGTTACCCAGGCTGGAGTGCAATGGCACGATCTCGGCTTACCGCAACCTCAGCCTCCTGGGTTCAGGCAATTCTCCTGCCTCAGCCTCCCGAGTAGCTGGGATTACAGGCACACACCACCATGCCCAGCTAATTTTTTGTATTTTTAGTAGAGATGGGATTTCACCATGTTGACCAGGATGGTCTCGATCCTTGACCTCGTGGTCCACCCGCCTTGGCCTCCCAAAGTGCTGGGATTACAGGCGTGAGCCACCGCGCCCGGCCCCTACTTTATGTTTCTTATATGTCTTATTTTATTTGTTCCTCTGTTTCTCCCTTAGTGCTTTATTTTGCATTAACTGAACGTTTTCTGTTGTAAAATTTTAAGTCATTTAATAATATTTTTGCTACATTTTTGGAGGGTGTTTTTAGTGGTTTCTCTAGTGTTTACCATATACATCTTAACATATCAGAATTTACTTCAAATTCATACTAAAACTTTCAATTTCTGTGAGATATAGAAATGTCATTTCTATTTTTTTACACTTTACATTTTCCTGCTATAACTGTTATACAAAATAAATCTATATATGTTACAAACCCAAGAAAACATTTTTAAAATTTACTGCTTTAAATAATTTTGTCATTTAAAGAAGCTGAGGGAATAAATGAGAGCAAGTATGTATTTATATAATTTGTAAGTTAATCTTCTTATTTACCATTGCTGGTTTTCTTCAGTGTTTTTATAGATTCAAGTTATCATTTGATATCATTTCCTTACTCCAATACAGTTTTGCACCCAGTTACATCCTTTGTGCTATTATTTCAAATATATTATATTTCTGTATGTTGCAGGCACAATAATACAGTTATAAGCATATTATGTTATACAATTGCCTAAAATCAGCTAATAAGAAAGGAGAATAAATATATATATTTATACTGTCTTGTGTAATTACATAATTATTTTTGCCAGTGCTCTTTGTATTTGGTATAGATATGATTACCATCTGGGGTCACTTGCTTTCATCCTAAAAAGCTTTCTTTACCTTTTGTAGGGTGAGTATGTAGCAATGAATTATCTGTTTTTGTTTATCTGAGAATGTCCTTATTTTGCCTTCATTTTTGAAAAGTAGTTTTGTCAGATATAAGTTTCCTTATTTACAGTTTTGTTTTTTAGCACATTGAGTATGTCATTCCACTGCCAGCTGGCCACTATTGCTTCTGATGAAAAATCTGCTGTTAATCATATTGAAGTTCCTTTGCACAAGAGTAAAAACGATACCTGTTGCTGCCTTCAGATTTTCCTCTTTGTCTTTGTCTTTCAATATTTTTAGTAGACTGCATCTGGATCTCTGTGTTTATCTTACTTGGAGATGTTGAGTTTCTTAGATGTACTGATTAATTTTTTAATCAAATTTAGGAAGTTTTTAGCCATTAAGCCTCAAATAATTTTCTGTTCCTTTCTCTCTCTTCTCTTTTTCTGGTGCTTCTACTGCACATATGGTGGTGTGCTTAGTGGTGTCACACATTTCTCTAAGGCTTTGTTCATTTTTTGTTCATTTTCTTCCCTAGTAAACTAGCTGACCTACAGTCTAGCTTGTTGCTCTCATGGAGCTACCAGCCTCCTCTTAATTACTTATCACCAAAATCTTCATTGTTTTAAGAGCACTTGTAGGCTCAGACTTCTTCATACTCTGTTCCAAATCCCTCTAAGTTAGGGCTCTCGTGGCCAAAATCTCCAAGCCACTGCTCCAGTTCTCTTCGAATGACACCCTTAGTTGTAATTCTAGCCTGGTTGTCATGGTAGCCTCTGGTCTCTCAGCTCACTTCTCCCAACATGAAATCTCTATCCTATGAGTAAACTGGGTGAGGGAAATTCATGTCCCAGTGTCACTGGCCTGTCACACCAGCAGTAGAGTCCCCAGCTTATGAGTCAGAGCTGAATGGAGGATGAGAGCCCCAGACTCCTCAGTTGCATTTGCCTGGAATTTAGTCTCCACAGCCTGGTGCTGGCAGGGATTAGTTGTGCTGCCATCCTGACCTCCCAGGGAAATATCATATACCTTGACTGGAATCTGGGGACGTGGGAACCCTGTCTCCTTGGCACCCCCATCCAGAATGAAGCTTCTTTTACATTGAGCTGGCAGAGAGGGAGCAAGCAGGTCATGGCTCCAGTAAGACTCTTACTATTCTTACTGAATTTAGTAGATTTTCTTAAATAAATATTTCTTCATGTGCTGTTGGTAATTAGGAAAATTTCCAGGCACTTTTCATGGTTGGGTTTGGGTGGTTTTTTAAAATCAAATTATCATTTCACCATTTATAATTATTTCTCTGACAAGCATGTCTACAGAGTTTCTTACGCCATCATGCTAGAAGTGGGACCCAGTGTTTATTTTTTTTAGTCTATCTGGATTTAATGTTTTGTGAATGGTATAATACAAAGGCCTAGTTTTATTATTTTTCATATGAATTTCAATTCCAAATTGCCCTAACAGCAGTTATTAAAAAGTCTGTCTGTTCCCCCAGAGAGCTACAGTACTGCCTCTGTCTTGTTTCTTCAGGAGCCTATTGCAGAGTTCTGTCTTCAGTTAATCTATTCCTGCACCAAGATCACAATGTCTGAATACAAGAGGTTTATGTAATAAGTTCTGATATCTCATAGGACAAGCCCTTGTCCTTCTTCTTTGAGAGCACTGAAGCTGTCTTCAGGACTTTACACTTGTTTATAAATTGTAGATTCAGCTTGTCAAGTGCACACATGTGTGTGTATACACACACCCTGTTGGAAATTTGCCTTGTATTCCATTGAGTCTATGGGTAAATTCAGAAAGAATCAACACTTACATGACTGTGGCCTTCCATCTGTAAACATGGAAATTCCTGGCACATAGGAATGGAAATTCTAACGGAATTATTCTAATGGAAGTTCTCTTCATTACTGAAGTATAAATATCAATTTATACTTAGATAAACATAGTATATCTCTCCATTACTGAAGTGATATACTATGTTTGCAGTATGTCTGCTCTCTAAGGCCATGGATCTTCTAGAAACTTGTAATATTTTCTACTATCTCCACTCATCTCACAAGGGTGCATATCACTTTAAATCATGTCAATATGGGAAGAACAAATTAACTTCAGAGGCTATTACTGATCCCAATGTGACAGAAAGCCAGATTTCTAGACAAGTAGATATTTTTGGTAGTTGCCTCTAATGGATCAACTATACCCAACAGGGGTGAGAATAGAATAAGGTACATTTTTATCACAAAGTAGCATCTACTTTAAAGCTCCTCCACCACTTGTTACTAACCAGTTTATTTCCTTTCATGCTTTCACCAACACTCCAGCTATTTTCTGACAATGGGGAACTAGCGTGAGGCTTTGCTATTTCAATCAAGGCAGGAAAATCTTGATTGGGGAGTCTTTAAAAGTAACTGCTGTTGCTTTCTTTTTATTGTTGTTTTTCTGATTACAAAGGTATTATGTATTATTTCCAGAGAATTTAGGACATACAGAAAAGCACAAAAGAGAAAGATGAAAGTGATTTACCATCAGAGAGAACCAGGGATAATATTTTGGTATGTAACTTTAGAGTCTTTTCTTTAGATGTATATAAGCCATGCACACCCTATGTTTTGGGGTTTTTCAAAACAGCTCTTTATAAATGGATCTCTTTACTCAACAGTAAGTCAAAACATTGTTTTCAGGGAAAACGGCAGGTGATGGGTGCTCAGGAGTGCACTGCAGGGTAAGTGCAGAGAATCCCTTCAGTGTTTAAGCTGAGACTGCCAACCAGGTTATGCAACAGCTCACTCCTAGAATACCGCCTACTGATTTCTCGACGGTTGACAAGAATCTGACCGTCTCTCAAGGTTCCATCCAACTCTAAAATTTTGGAACTCCAAGATTTCTTTCAGATCTGTGGCCCCATGTCCCCTGACCCTGTCGTAGGCCTGAACTGTTGAAATGAGGGGTGTCTTAGTCAGTCTGGTGCTATAACAGATTATCATAGTCTGAGTGGCTTACAGAAATATATTTCTCACAGTTCTGGGGGCTAGGAAATCCAAGATCAAGGTGGTAGCAGATCTATGTCTGGTGAGGGTCCTCTGCCTGGTTTGCAGATGGCCATCTTCTTGCTGTGTCCTCATGTGGTGGTGGTGTGGGGGGAGCGGGGGTGGGGGGGGTAGAGAGAGAGAGAGAAAGAGAACTTCTTCTCTCTTGTTTTAAGGGTATTAATCCCATTCATGAGGACTCCGACCTTGTGACCTCATACCTCCCAAACACCTCACCTCCAAGTATCATCACATTGGAGGTTTGTGCTTCAACATGAATTTGGGGAGACACAAACATTTGGTCCATAGCTAGGGGTTTTTTGTTTGCTCATTTAACTGCCCACCAAGAATATGATTGGAAAGTTCATACATAACTAAGATAGGAGTACTGTCACAATTTCTATCTAGAAGAGACCATATTAAAAGACCATTTCATCTGCACAGCGCAGTTCCACAGAGAAGAGATGTTGAACTCAGACTTGTCTTTGGTAAAATCTCTGTGTGCCCTGGGCCCAAAAGGTCTGTGTGGACCCCTCTCCTCCCTTCAGCTCCATCCTGCAATGACCCTTGTCCAGAAAGGGCCTTCTTTGTGAAGAAACTTGTCTCCATAATGACTGAATAGGAAAAAATTGTACATCTAACTACCTGTAATTATCAAATAAAACCCTTTGTGCCCATGTCAGTAAGTCTGAGTGTGGCCAGTTGGAGGAGGATAGGGAAGCCAGGGGAGGGGGAAGGAAAACCTTCCCAGGTCCTGTGAAATCACCCTTCTAAGTTACTACTCAGGGCATTGCTACCTTGATTAATGTGGGGCTCAGGATTTCCCTGCCCAAGGGACTTCATTTCAGGTCAGGCAGAGGCAAACAGCTTGGACCTCACATCTGTGCTGCTGAGTGTGGTTACTACAGGAGAGAGCTGGAGTCTAAGGAAGGAAACTTCCCATGCTTCCTGAAGGGTGGGGATAATTCTGAAGCTCTGTGACCAGTTCTGTTTTAGCCAATCTAGATAAGGGCGTCATGCTGTAGGTAGAGGCAAGTGATGTTTCATGCTGAGATTTTGGGAACCCCATTGCTGCTCAGGTGCTTGTGCTGGTCACCCATCTTGGTGCCCCACCCAGGGAGATGGAGGATGTACTATGGCCCCAACCCAGTCTGCACTGACTAGGTTACGATCAGGGCTTCCTAAGAAGAGAGGGTAGGTTTGGTGGGGTTTGCCCCAAACAGTTTTTCATGGTAAGGCCAGCATCCCACACAATCAACCTGCTGTGAAGTCGTCGATCAGCCTGGCCATGAAGCAGTATCTTCCAGCTCACTCATTTTCATATTGGTGCTGCTGCCTGTTCACACTGGTTCCCTCTTGTATGTGCACATGGTAGGTCTCTGCTTCCACATGCAGCTCATTGTGCAACCCTCCCACATGGTGGTGGTACTCAAGGATTTTACATTCTTACTCTCAGGATATGTGTCAAGAAAGTTACCCTTGGAACGAACTCTTCTAATCTCTAAAACTCCCACAGTCCAGGATTCAAGATGCGGACCACCCACCCCCTGCATCACCCCTAAAGGCAGTGGACTGGTGGTGTCATGTCAGCTCCTGTTGGCTGCAGAACCCAGGAGGCTCTTCTTGATAGCTGCAGGCCTTCCTGGAAGGGACTAGAACAGTCCATTTGGGCCTCCTTAACAGAACAGCACCAATTAGGTGGTTTAAACAACTATGAAACTTTTATTCCACCTTTTTGGAGTGGCTTTTTAGCACCTTTTTGTTACATGCTCACATGGCAGAGAGACAGCCTCTCTCTTGTGTCTCTTCTAAGAAAGGCACTAATTCCATTCATGAGGCTCTCCCCACCTCCTAATACCTTCATCTTGGGGATTTAGGCTTTAATGCCTGAATTCTGGGGAGACACATTCAGTCCATAGCAGCCAGCCACGATGTTCCCGCAGCAGGGAGCTGCTGAGAAAGCAGCTGTGACATAGAGAACACGAAGGGGCCTGTTACAAGGAGCCATCCTCCCCCTCGGCACAATTAGAGCAGAGTGCCCGGCCAGTATGTGCCAGGAATTTCAGTTCCTCCCCACTGGAAGCCCCCAGTTCGCACCACAAAATGCCACATTTGCTATGCAGATTCCCCAAACTCTCCAGAGAGGAGCTGGCTATCCAAGGGGAAACAAAGGCTGTGTAGAATGTGTCTGGATCCATTCCCTGGTAAGTGGTGTTAACACTGAAACACGGCACCGCTCTTTCCTCCGGCTGGTTTTACCGCTCCCACTCCAAGTGTCGCTTGGAATTGCAATTGCCCTCATTGGCTTTTTACTACCTTTAAAAGTTCCTTTGCGGAAGCCTGGAGGCTGGCTTCCTGCTGACTCCAGGGCACGTTGTGGAAAGGCCTGGAAGGCTGGTAACCAGGAGACCTGGGCCATGACCCAGTCTTAATACCAAGGTGAACACTGAGCTCAGTTATGTGTTCTCTCCTTGGTGTCACATGCTTAGGAGGATTCTGACACACAGGTGGCCTCCAGGGGGCAAAGACTAGGATCACACACAGTCTGGAAACTTTATCCCACAGGACAATAAATTAAAATAGGTAGATGATTGATAGAGAGATACAGATACAGATGTAGATACAGATATATTATTCCCCTGCTAGTCCTCAAATCCCAGCATGAACCATTACCTCCTTGGTGGGAGAAACACGAAAACTGTCTCCAAAGCTGATAGCCCTTCACCTGGAAGTTTGATGAGGTGTGTTCGGGCAGCCCCAGCAGGCAGACGTTTGGCCTGTGGGTGGGTGAGAGGGAGGCCGATTTCGAATGCCCTGCTTGTCAGTGTCATAGATTTTAATTCCTCCCTCCTGGAAGCAGTTTCCAACATTAAATGGCAAGCCTTCCAACAGCTGGAGCTGTCTTTGCGATGGGCCTGCTGGTGGCAAAGGGGGCTTCTTGTCCCTGGGAGTGGACAAGCAGCAGCGGAGGCTGTTGGAGAAGAGGCGGAGGAATTTCTGCCCCAGGAGCGAGGGCTGATGATGAGGAACCCTTCCAGCTTTAATAGACAGTGTTCAGACCTCAATATTTTTCAAGGCCCAAATGATGCTCCTTTCTTTAATGATGCTCCTGTAACAAATAATGCCCAGTGATCACTGAAACTATCTTTTTTCACACTTCAAAGGAATCTGAGAACAAAGGTGAGAATGACATTTCCTTGTCTTCCAGCTGATATTCACGCACAGGAATCAGCTGCCACCTTCTGTGTTACTCGACAGGCACTTCAGATGGAGGCTTTTCCCCAGGGGGTTCTTGTGTTGAGCCAGACAAGGGGAGGCCCTGCTGGAGGGACACTCAGCGGCTCTCACACCCCGGACAGGCCCATCCTGCCACCAGGAGTCAGCCCCACACTTTCCGTAGGTCCTTTTCCCTCGTGCTTGCTTCTCCCATCCCGGGAGTTTTAGGGACACTAGCTGTGATTTTAAATTTCATGAGAACTACATGGGATAAACCCTCAGGAGTAGATATGTTAAATGTCAAGAATGCCTCCTGCAGTGAGGGCCTTGGGAAAGCAGCTCTGGCTTCTGAGCAACCCCAAAACATGGGCAGAGCTTACGTGTTCAGAGTCTTGGAGTGGACGCCTGTCTAGGTCAGATGGCTTATCCCATTAAGTCCCACAGCTGGCCAGCCTGGATGGCCTGGGGTTGGTGACCCTCAGAGTCCTCGGTGCCCTTTGCCCCCTGTGCCCTGTCCCTCTGCACGCCATCCCTGCATGGGCCCTGCTTGCCAACATTGCCAAAAACTACCCAGGTATTCAGAGAGCCAGGCTGGTACTGGCCAACAAGGCAGCCAGGGCCTCGGTCATCACAGGCCAGACATACAAGCTCACGTCTGTGCTGGAGACCCAGTTTGCAACCAGTCATCACAGGGGAGAGGAATCTCTTACCCTGGGTTGACTCAGCACCGCAGCCCCGCTCGATGACCCCAACCTGCCTTTCCCTGTTGCTCCATGGAGCCAGTCGCCTCAGACCCCAAAGGGTCTTCCTTTGAACTCTGGCTTTCCTTCCTTCTCACTCCTGAAACCACCCGCTTTGTTCTTAGGACGAGGCTGCCTGAGTCTCTGACTCACTGCTGCTTCACACCTGCCCACCCCTTCTCCCCACTTCCCACGGCACCACCCCATCCCTCATTCCTCCTCTCCAGCTGGTGGGACAGGAGCCCAAACCCCAAAGCTACCCAGAGACCACGGCTGAGGGCCCATGCTGCCCTTCCCAAGCCCGTCCTCACACGTCTCTGCCTGGGAGGCCAGACCACACAGGACCCTAAGCACGTTGGTTTGCCTGGGAGAACTCCTGTCCTGTCTCCCTTCAGGCCTGGGACCCCTGTCTTCCTTTGGGTGTCCTCCAGCAGGCTTCCTGCCCAGCCATGGCTAATGGTTTATAAAATTAGGACTCTCCCACAGGGAGAGGCTCCTTAAATAGGATCCAGATGCTTCATGCTAGAGAGGCTGGCCTGCAGGCAGAAACCAAGTGAGGGGCCATCTCAGTCTCAGCCTGTCTCCCTGCCCATGGCCCAGCCTGCCAACCACAGCTGCCATATTCCAAGTGACCTTGTCATTTTCTTGGCAACAAGCAGAGGACTCTGGGCAGAAATCATGTTCGTCTTCTTCTCTGGAGAACTCTAGGTCTCATCAGGGCAGACAGAAGATATTATGGTAGGATTGAAGATGGGGGTTGCGGGGCTCTGACCACATGCACGGTGACAGTTGAAAGGAGCTAGAACAGTGAGAGCTGGGTGGCCGGGAAGCTTCCTGGAGGATGGAGATTGGAATCTAGTAGGATGGTCTTGGCTTGGGTAGGTCGGGGGCAGGCCTGCTAGACAGGACCAACCTCAACAAAGGGGTTGAATCAGCAGCACCTTGCTGGCATCTGAAGGGGGAGGGAGGTACTCTTTTACCTGTGTCCTCTGCCACCAGGGATTCTTCAGCTCTGAGACTGCCTGGGGTGAGGGGCCCAATGGGTTAACTAAGCCCTGCGGACACCAGGTGACAGAGTCCACCCATTAAATCAAATGGCACAAATGCGTTGCCAGACGATGCTTCAGGGTTGCCCTTAATGGTGCCATTTGGGGCCCAATAAGCCTGCAAGAGTCTCTAAAATCACACTGTGTAGGAGGTGCCCACCTGTCAGAATGGGGTCCATCTAAGCTGAGCATTTTGTGGAGAATAAGAAAGTAGGTGCCTGGGCAGTGGGAGGGGCTGTGTCAGGCTGGGTGCCAGGACTTGGTGTTCTAACCTCACTGGGTTGTGACGGAACAAGTCTGGTCTCCCACCCACCCCCCAGCCCGCTGCCAGGCGGCCCCACTTTCTCATTCTGTGCAATAGAGGGGGTTGGCTTTACTGTTTCCTCTGTCCCCTTCCCATCATGATATTCTGTGACTTTTCTGTGAGTGGCCTGAGATGTCTCGGTGTGGCCCTCCACCCAGGTCCTGCTGAGGAGCCAGGGGAGCAAGGAGCCCAGGGAGGGGATTAACGAGGGACTGTCCATGCTGCAAATCAGCAAGATACCAGCTGCCAAATGTAACAACTTGTGTAATTGGTTTCTTGTTTTATTAAGAGGCATGATTCTCTTTAGCCAAGCCACAAATACCAGATGGGCACTAAACTTTGGAAGATATAGAGATTAACATTAACAAAGAAAGGACAAACTTGGGTAGCTTTGGAGGCTAGTGGCATTCAGCAGGCCATGTGTGGCTGTGCCTGCCAGAACCCTGCATGGAGCCCAAGCCAACATTGGAAGTCAGCCCCTGAGGCTTCTTCATCTGTTGGGATGGGTACCTACATTTGGCTCAAGACTGACTTTTCCCAGCATGAGAGAAACTGAATTCCTGAAGCACTGTCTTCTGGAAAATCCCCTTTTTGCAGAAAAAGCTAGTTGGCACCAGGAAAAGTCCTGGCATGCCAACTGATCTTCACTCAGTGAAATAAAATGATTAGAATGGGCCAGATGACAAGCCAGCATGTCCACAGTTGGGGGACAAAGAGGGGACCAAGTAGACTTTGGCTCAGAGGGTCCAGGTGCATCTGATAGCAAGGCCAAGGGTGCAGCTGCCCAAGGGGCCAGACTGCAGGAACAACTACCCACTGGTTCTGTTGTGGTGCACGTTTATTTCCTGGCTCAGAAAAACTATCTGCATGTGATGCACCTCCTGTGCTAGGGAACTCCGCTGGGCACCAGGAGACCTGAGTTCTCCCCGACTCTTCCTGTTGCTCTTTGGACCTTAGTTTCTTGGTAGTCCCTCAAAGCACCCTCACTTCTGACATCAGCTGCTCAGTAATTCACTAAAAGGATTCACAGAGCTCACAAAAACCTTTATGCTCATGGTTATGTATGGTTTATTACAGCACAAGGAGACATTAAGATCAGCAGAGGGAAGAGGCGCATGGAACTCTCCTGGGAGAGTTCCAAGCACATAACTCCCAAGGGTCCCCTCCCAGTGGAGTTGTGCAGACAGCACTGGTGTGTGGCAATACACTCAAAGCACCACCATTCAGGGAAGCTTACCTGAGCCTTGGCATCCAAGGATGTTACTGGGACTCAGTTACATGGACAGGGCTGATTGGCTGCATGGCTGACCTTAGTCTCTGGCCTTTCAGAGGCTGAGCTGACACCACATGGTCTGTGGCCCCCCACCATAAATCAAATTGTTAGCATGGACTGTGTCATGGCCCAAAGCCCCCAGGGAAACAAAGATGCTCGTATCAGGCAGCACAGTCCAAGGACTTAGCAATCCCCTCCCAGGAGCAGGGGGCAAAGGCCAGAACTCCCCTTGGACAAGGGTCTCTTCCTTATGTAGAGGCTAGACAAGATGGTCTCCTGGTTCCACCAAGGTCTTAGACTCTGGGATCTTGATCCTGCCTGTTGGGTCTGGGTTTATTCACAGCAGAACATGGAGAACAAAGTTCCAGCCAACTAGTGAAATGTGAAACTGTGTTAAGTTTCTATTCAGGTACATCCTGTGTCACCTGTGGAACTGTGTTTGATTTTTTCTCTCCCAAGGATCAGAGCTGGCAGGCTCTTTAAAACCATTAGCTTTCATTTCCTTTTCTACTCTCCTGATCTTTGATTCCAACTCCTGACGTGGCCTACTGCAGAAACTCCACAGTGGCAGGGAGACCTGCTTCCTTGCACTTCTTACATCTCTCATCCTCTAGGTGCGGGAGAGCCAGGGAGAGACAGCATGGCCAGGCTGCAGCTGTTCAAACTGTTCTGGGGCTGCAGACTGAGGGCTGGAGCGAAAGCACTCCCAGAAATGTGTCACGTGCCGTGGCGATGAAGCCTCCCCATGTTGCTGTCCTAAAAACCCAGGGTCTAATTGGAAAGGAGTTTAAAACGCAGGCCTTTCTGGGACGCTTTGGTTAGATTCCTAGAAAACTTCTGAGAATAAAGCATTGCCATATGGCTGTTTCCTTGTTTACCTTGGGGCTGAAGAGAGACATTCTGGACTGAAATCTTCCACATTGTTTCAGAGACAACACATCCAACCTCACACATTTTTGTGTGGTGCTAAAAACCAGCCTTGTTCCACTTTGTGGGGATATAGACAAGAATCTCAGGCCTTTGGAACAGGGATTGCTGGCTGACTGGAGTCTTTATTCCCTGTGGGGCTTATGGACATCCCGGTGCTCACTCTCCTCATTGCGGCCTAAGCAGATTAGTTGGCTCTGTCTCATCCTTTGCTACCCCTGAGCTGAGCTCTTCCAGGAAAGAAGAACAGCTGTGTTCTACTGAAGTCTGCCCCCTGAGCAGCTAGCACAGCACCCCCAGGAGAGACCTTCAAGGGGAGGACCTGAATGGCAGGGGGTAGCACCTTTCCATCCTGCTGCTGTTCGGCTTCAACATTTCGATACATTTGAATCTTCATTTGAAATACTCTAACATTTAAATATATCATTTAAACAATGTTAGAATGCTCTGCACCAAAAAATTAAGCAAAGGGAATTGTCAGAACTGTTCCGGCCTTTTCAAGCTACTAGTATTTTAAGTAGACCTCGGTTCAAAATTGGAGTCTTGCAAATGGTCCCATCACTATAAATGACGATACTGCCTTGTGCTTGTGTAAGACACTTTTGTCTTGAATTAGTCCCTGGATGTTCCGTGGGCTGAATAGCTGCAGTGAGTTCAAATTCTGAGTGCTGGCTTTCACCTGGCTTCTTGGGTCACCAGAGGGTGTGCTATGGGTCCTCCAAGAAGAAAGTGAAGAAAGGGACATGGGGAAGCAGGCAAAAGCAAGTTTTCAAGTGACCAGGGAAGAGTCGGAGTTACGGATTTTTGAAAATGAATTGCATGTCACTGTCACTCTGTCAGTAAACATGGATTGAGGAGCTGCTGTGGACATGTGCTGTGTCAAGTATCAGCGATACAGCAGCGACCGTGTCAGACAGCATCCTTGCCCTCAAGCTGCTCACATTTTAATGGAGTGAGACAGAGAATAAACACATGAACAGACAAGGGTGACAGGTGGTGAAGAGCATAAGGAAAAGCAGTGAGGGAGATGTTTCAATGCGTGGTTTCCATGGCTAGGGTATCCTCGGAAGGCCTCTGTGTGATGACATTTGAGTTGAGAGCTGCATTTTGAGATGGAGGTAGCCAGGCAAAAATCAAGGGAAAGAGACCCCAGCCAAGGCTCAGCACGTACAAAGGTCCTGAGCCTGAAAGGAGCTTGGCACGTTCAAGGTGGCGCACAAAGGCCACTGTGGTTGGAGCATCAAAAGTGAGGGGATGGTGGGAGATGACGTCAGAGAAGGAGCCAGAAGCCTAGGCAGTGGGGCCTTGTGGGCGACGGTCAGGAGTCTGGGTTGCCCATTAGATGAGGGTAATACCGGGAGGAGCAGTCCCCGTCTGCAAGGGGTGGAAGGAGAGCTGAGGGCTCACCTTCATCCCTTTGTTGGGTACCGCCCGCCCCTGCCAGCTGAGAGGCTCGCAGGCTGCAGGAGGCTGACGCAAATGGTGAATGTTAATACCCACGGCCCTGGTCCGACCTTTTCAGCATTCGGTGTTCTGATTAACTGGCCATTCTCCCTCTTCAGCACATGTTGAAGATACTTTGTTCAGGAGGAAGTTGAAATGGCCAGCCCATCTAATAACAGAATATTGAAAAGGTCACAGCAGTACGGCTGAGTTCTCCAACCTACAAATCACAGGGAGCGTCAGCTCAGATAACTCATTCTCTTGGCAAATCAAGGAGCAAGGACTGAAGACTGCACCGCTGATTAGGCTCATGGGAAACCAGAGGGCCAGGGAGAAATCGATAGGAGAGCGTCTCGCCCCCATGAAGGGGGTCAGGGCAGCGGGGTGCTGATTAGCAAACCAGCAGGTGGGGAGCATGCTACCCCCTGGTGGCCGCTCCAATGACAGCCACATTTGAAAGGCCCCCAAGGAGAGAGGTCCCACCTGGACCTTCCTGGGTGGTCCCACCAGCTCAGCAACTTGGCTGGAGATGGTTTCCATTTTACCAGAAAAGTGTAAAAAAGTACCTTTCCCCAAATAAAACATTTGCCATTAAACTCCCTAAAATTCAGTCTCTTTCAAGATATCTTGTACTCTTTTTTCATTAAGGTTTATTATTATTATTATTTTAGAAATTAACTTTTGCCCTGACCAGCCCTTTTGAGTTTTGACGGTGAGCAAGAACAGTCAAAACTCAAACTCCTCATAAAAGGAGGACAGGTTTATGGCTTAATTTACTACAGAGTTCCACAAACAACATTAAAGAAAAATGACTGATTTAATTAAAGACTGGGCAATTAACCTTCTGTGTGCTGAAGCAGAGGGCTTTCTGAGGGCTTTCCACAGAAGCGTGTCTTCATCTGTGAGGCAGCGGCCAAAGAGAATCTTAATAGATCAGCGAAGCCGGACTGAAGTGGAAAGCTCACCTTAAAAAGAAATCTAAGGAGATTAAGAGAGGGATGAACATCAAAAATGATTCTGATTAAGCCATGATAAAGAATGCTGGAAACTGAAAGGGAGAAACGGCATACACAGAATGTATTTTTTAAACCGGAGGCACAAAGATTTCAGTGGGCTTTGGAGATAAGGGGGACTGACATTTTGAGAATGGTTGATTAAAAGCTTTTCAGCACAAATGTTCATTTTCACTGGGGGTTGAGCACAAAAATCCATGGAGTAAATTGAAATTCTAAATGCTAAGAGAAGACTAAAAGATTTACTGCCACAGATTCAATTAAGTGGCTTAAAAAATGTACCATCTCCTTCAGGATTCATTTAGGCGCCTGCCTCATAACTGCACAATTTCCCAAACACTGCTTGCTAATGTGTATTGGGAGGGATGATTCCTGCAGGAGGAGCAGGGAGTCTTCATCATAGGACCTTGAATCAGGGCTCAGTAGGTGTGAGAGGCCCCTGGCACAGGGTGGCCCCTGCCAATTACTCCTTTGTGGTGGTCTGCTGCCACCTGGATCAGGAGGTCAGGTGCTCACTGGAAGTACACTCAGGGTTCCCTCTGAAGTTTCAGGCCTTGAGACAGCAGGCTTCCCTTGTGACCACCACTGCACACCCCACACCTCCAACAGAACCCGGCTTTAGTTGTAAAAATCAGCCTGGGGACTTGGACTTTCAGAAACAGAGCCTAGCTCAAGATGCACTTTGAACGTGTTCTTGCCGAGCAGTGCGTCACTCTTTGTTCCACATTTCTGAGTTGTCAGTCACCTGCTGATGCTGGAATGTCAGGTGTGTCCTGCCTTAGCCAGGCTGCCCTGTTTGGTGAGAAGGGAGTTATTCAAAGATCTGTTCCCAGTAGCACATTCAGGGCCCAGAGGTGGCCTAAAGCATCCATGGGAAGGATGGTGAGTTATTTCAAAGTGGCAAATGTTAATTCAGTGCCCTCTGAGCTGCCCTCTATGAATTAACTCAAACATGAAAACACTAGCATTAGCTCCGTGTGAGGCCAGCTCAGTGGTGAGAAGGCCTGCGCAAAGCTGCTAAGGCTGATGGAAAGACAGGGATGGGCAGGGTGTGGGCAGCCCTCATTTTAGGCAAACCTTGGGATGTGAAATTGCAGCTTGACCAAGGCAGTAGGCAGGAGTTTGGTCCCTGTGGTCCACGGCCCCCCAGCTCTGAGATGCCCTCAGCCCAGGTTTCATCCTGGCTGTATCGCTAAGTATACTAGCTAGAGGTTCAGGAGCTGCCTCGTTGGCCTCCCACCTGGATGCAGAATGTTATTTTTAAAGGCAAGAGCAAGGAAAGTGAAATGAAAAGGCACTTCATGTAGTTAGACCTACATTGCATCTAGCCATTCAAATTCAGGGCTGGGCAGAGTACTGCAGGCTGCGGTGGTCAGGGCAGATCCTCCTGTTTTAGTGGCCAAGTTTGGGGGAAGGCGTGATTGTGGCAAGTGGAAAAAGAGTCATTAAGGGTGGGAATTTTCAGAGTTCCTGGAGGAAAACAAGGATTGAGGGGACTACAGTAAATGACTCCCCCCGTAGCCTAATATCCTCTAAAGGAAAAGCAGTGTTAGTGCTAGTGCTGGGGCCTCCTGGAACGCCCCCTCATGGAAATGTAGGCAGCTTCTGTGGGCCCTTGGGACCTGTCACTGCTGTCCCCCACCACATGCTTATCCATGAGGTAATTTGTACTCCTGGTTTTGTTTGTATGTTTTTTTTCTCTGTGAAGCATGCAGATTATTTGGAAAGAGAAAAGAATAAAGAAGGGTAATTATTTTTCTTTAAGAATGATATAGCAGACATAAAACCCCAAATGGAAGTAAAACAGGAATAAGTTAGAAGAGAGAGAAATCAATAAAACAGAAGAGGTTTAAAATAAGAGGTTTAAAAGACTGACAGCTGTAGGAGACAGGAGATGAGGAGTTAGAAGACTGGACTTTAAATGTCAGATATTACACTTAGATAAAGTAGAAAAGAAAGAAAGAAAAAAGATGAATTTTAAAACTAATGATTTAAAAAGGAGATAGGTTAAAATCATAGTAATTGATGAAGTTAAAATAAAAGTATGAGATGACGCTTTTAAAATAGAAATTAACTAGGGTCTAGAAATGGCTGCTGAGTCTATGGGAAGAAGTTCCTGGAGAGCAGGGGCCAGCCCTGGACGCACCACCTGTGCTCAGCCTACCCCTTGCGTTCTTTTGTCCACTCTGGGCAGCATTTTCCAATGTCCATGGGCAAGGGCTGTCTTCCCATGTACACAGGCACACAGCAGGCCCAGAGGCCTGAGCCCCGAGAACTGTCAGAGAAATCCTGAATGCACAGACAGGGAGCTCCTCAGATGCACCAAGAAGGTGCTCAGGCTACGTGCTGGGTGAGTGAAAACTAATCAGCAAACACAAGCAAATGAACAATGGCTCCTCCTGCCCTCTTTTGGGAGGAGTGACTGGGTTCCACTGCCAAATCTGCGCACACTGGTTCTCAACGCTTTCAGATCCAGTGCCTACTTTTTAGAACAAATATTTAATAACACCCCAGGTATTGCCCTGAAACAAAAATTATAGACAATATAATCCACTTCCACACATAATTTCACAATATGATGTCCTAATTAAAATATAAGTGAGAAATACAAAGAAAGTAATTTATAGTAAAATATTACATATTTCAATATTCAAGACCACAACGGAATTCACAATGGTGTAGCTAGATGCTGGCATGAAGGCAGCCTCTACAAATGCAACTGATACAGGTCTATGGAGCTGACAACTCATACACCACAACACTGTGTTGTCGTTGGCAACAAGATAATGATGAACAACTTTTGATAAAGTTCTGAACAAAATAATGTATACTCTTCCCTTGGTTTTTATAGTTTTTTCCCAGAGAAATTCTAAGTATATTAAGCCATGTGCAAAATACTTTGTACTCATGGATAACTAGAGTTAGGTTGTAGGCTCGAATAATTATAAATATGTTTTCACCTACATGAATATCCAATGGGATATTCAAAAAATGGGGACACATGACAATGTATTGTTGTGAAGGACTGTCTCTTACAATGCAAAATGTCTGGTATCCCTGGTTCTTGTCCACTCAATACTAATAGCAACCCCACCTCAATCATTGTGACTGCTGAAAATGCCCCAGTGATTTCCAAAAAAAAACACTACGAGGCAGTTCTGCTCGACTTAGAACCATTGTCTTAGAGGGAGAAACTTGTCGGGACTAGAAGGCATCTGACACCTCCTCCTCCTCTGGGTTTCCTCATGGCTATACATTCCCAGCCTCAAAATTTTTAGGGAAATATTTGGGGTAAAAAGGGACATTTAGAAGCAAGAGCAGGAGACCCTGAAAGAGATACCTATGGCAGCTGGGAAAGAGGAAAGATTGGCGCTCAGGTGGAGCAAGAGGCCCACTGAGAAGGTCTGCTGCTGCTGTAGAAGAAACTGCAGCTGCCAGAAAGGGTGCTTCTCAATTAGATAGTAAATAAATATAAAGGATTATTGCAGTCAACCGCGAAATCTCAAGATGACATACAAAGGGGCAGAGGTAAGGGTCTCCCACTCCCAGGATAGTTTGCATCCAGAGACAATACCAAGTCATTAGAAAGCTCTGGAAAGAAGCCAGCACTGCAGGGTCAGAATGCGACCCCTCCTTGGAAAGTTTATTAGAGCGAGAAGAGGTCAGGAATTATGTTTCAGACTAGTTCTCAGCTGCAAGGGCTCAGAAAAAGTTAAGCTGAGGTTCTTCTGACTCTGGGTCATTTAACTCATTTCTAAAATTGATTTCTTGCTCAGAGCAGAATTTTGACGTTTATAAACTCCAAGAAGAAAGAAAAAAAAGATCCTACACAATTGTGTTATTGTGATTGAACAGTTTTATTCTCAAAGATTTAATTTCCCAAATTTTGCTTTAGGAACACACGGTAAATGCAACACTTGGTAAGATGGCAATTAAGCTCCCTGCGTAAGGGAGTATCACTCACAGTGATAATTGGGAAACATGACAAAGAATGGGTCGTGCCATCTCAGTAGAGATGAAGAGGCTTTTCAATTACTCTGGAACTTTATTTATTATTTTTGAAGGGTAATGCATTACTGCTCTTAACTGCCTGAAATTAAAGTGGATGTTGCAATGTTGAAAACATAGCCTTTCTATGAGCTTATTTTTATTTTTACTGAGCATAATTGGACGATGTAAAAGAAGTTTACTTTTTAAATGTGTCATCTCTTGTTTCTTTAAAACTGTAATCACATCAATAGGAACTTTGCTATTGAGATTTTATTGCTTTGTCTAGGTTCCTTTTCCAGCCTATCAAACTTAGTAAATTTAAAGATTGTTCACAAATAATGAAAGCTGACTTGTTGCAAAAAAAAAATTATTGCTTGAAAAACAAACTCTAAGAGACACTAGAGTAATGTTTATGTTTTTTAACTTGAGATTTGAAGCAAGAATATTTTCAGACTTAGATTCTGCAAAATGATCATTGGACCAAAACACATTTTCATGAGTTAAGGTCAGATCTTAGAGCCAACTTTGAATTAAACAGTGGGTTCTTTCTTCCTCATCATAAAATGGACTTTAAAAGGTCAAGGAACAGCTAGGTGCTGGTGGGAGGAAAATCGCCAGAATTTCTCCTTCCTATTTTGAGAAAATATGGAGAAGATTGTACTTTGAGGGTACAATATAGGTACCTGATTGGGGATAAAGAGGAGAGGGACAGGGTGTGTTCCCATGAAGGCCCCGGCCCTGCAGGGAAGGGAAGCCACGCTGAGGGTCTACTGTTAGGGCTGTTCAATTCCTGGACAGCATTTCAAGAAATCTGTTCTCTTGGAACCCACTTCTAGGGTTTAGAAAGCAGAGCTTAGGGGTCTTGGGCCAGGCTGGAGCTCAGAATGCCAGCTCCCCAGTCTGCTGGGGCAGTCCCAGCAGCATGCGGACTCAGGGAGAGGCCTTTCCACGCCTGCCCTGGCCTCCTTGGCTCCCCAGGAAAGCTCCTGTGAGGGATAACGGAGGCCATGACCAGCAGCAGAACAGGGGGGGAAAGGGGCGCAGAAGAGTTTCAGTTAAGCCAAAGAAAAGTAAAGGAAATGCTTTTGAAAGCTGAATGGAGGTGGAGCAGATTGGGGGGAGGGGGCCTTTCACTAACTCAAGTGTACTCTAAATCTGTAAGAAGCAAGACACTAATATTACTGCTAACAATAAGTGGCTAAATTCAGTTGAGTTTTGACAAAGGCATCACACCCGTGTAACTACTATGCCAATCAAGATATAGAACATTGCTGTCACCCCAGAAGCTTCCCCCTGGTGCTTTTCCAGTCGGTTCCCCCACCTCTGCCCAGCCAAGGGCCATTGCTGATCTATTTCTATTACGATAGATTCGTTTGCCTGTTCTAAAACTTCTTGTAAGCATAATCATATAGTATATACTCTTTTGTGTCTGGCCTCTTTTCCTCAGCTGACTGTTTTTGAAATGTATCATCACCTTTATTCATCAGTCTTCAAATATCCACACTTTGGATAAACCAGAAGAATAACAGATACAGTCCCTGCCTTCTTGGAGTTTTCTGTGCACCTTTTGACCCAGCTTCCCTGCTGCCAGGAACCCGTCCCAAGGAAACTTTCATGGTGATACAAAAAGATGTAGGTGACAGCATTATTAACATTAGTGAGAAAGGCACACAGAATGACCACCAAAGATTAAGTCGTCTATAGGCAAAGGGAAGGACCAAATCCTATGCATTGCTATACTTCATGCTGTAGCTGGAAGAGTGATCCATGGCAAAAGAAAATGCCAACAGGTGGCCGGGCGTGGTGGCTTATGCCTGTAATCTCAGCACTTTGTGAGGCCAAGGCGGGTGGATCACCTGAGGTCAGGAGTTCAAGAAAATGCCAACAGGTGAAGAGCAAAAAACTGAGGGTGTACAGAAAGACCCCACCTTGCGAGAATTTCCACATGGGTAACTATACCTGAATCCTCACTCTGCATATTGGGATCATCAGAGACTTATTTCCTTTTTAGTTCTTTCCTTTATATTATGTGCTGTTTTGCAATCGGGAAAAAGCATTTTATTTAAAAGAATTGGGAGGCCAAGGCAGATGGATCACTTGAGGTTAGGAGTTCGAGACCAGCCTGGGCAACATGGTGAAACCTCGTCTCTACTAAAAATACAAAAATCAGCTGGGAGTGGTGGCAGGGGCCTGTAATGCCAGCTACTTGGGAGGCTGAGACACAAGAATCACTTGAATCTGGAAATTAGAAGTTGCAGAAACCAAGATCACACCGTTGCCCTCCAGCCTGGGTGACAGAGTGAGACTGAGTCTCAAAAAAGAAAAAAAATTAAAAGAATTTTCCCAGGAAAATTCTTTCATATGGAAAAAAGGCCTTAAAATGCTTGCAGATCTGTCAACCCCACTGCGCACATGACCTCAGAGAAGAGAAGCAGAACAATTCACACCCTGAGAAGAAATCTCAAATATGCTGTCTTTCCTCTCCCACTTGCCAGGGACCCGATCTGGCCACACTGACCAGCAGGCTATTTGTCCCTGCCCCAGGGCTGTCCGGGACTTCCCAGTCCACCCCAGCTCCACACTTGTGCCCAATGGACTTCTCAGACTCCAGAGTAACTGCAGCCTTTAGCTGTGGACTGTAAAACCAACCTGGAATGGAAAAGGGGGTGGCATGGCCCTTTACCAGCTCAGCCTCCAGCACTTGCTCTTTCTGATGGGCAGGGAAGGGGCTGTGTGATGTGGCCTAGGGCCTCGTTTGCTTGCCCAGCGTTGTCCCCATAAAAGTCCTGCAGGAAGCTGTGAGGGGTCCTCTGCCAAGAAGACTGCCTGGGCCTGGGGGATCCCTGCAAGGCAGGCCAGGAGGCAGCCGTGCCTCACACCACAAAGGTGGGTTCTTCATGCCTTTTTTCCCTCTAAGTTTCTAGTCTTGTGGCATCCCTGCAGTTGACGCTTACCAACTGGTTTCTGCTCACTTGCCACTACCATTTACTTATCAAGTAGTGCCTGGGGCCTCGCTAGTAACCAGTCCCACCTGAAGAGAGTTGAGAGGTTTCCTGAAGTATGCTGCAGGGGCCTCCACCTGTCCTTCCCGGCCTGGCCTCTCCCCAGGGGAGGTGGCTGGACCGCAGGTCTGGAACCTGGCCCTGGCCATCAAAGCTCTCTATGACATACTTCTTCCTCTCAAATGCACCCTCCCAGTGCCTCCTCCTGGAGGCCCTTCCAGACTTCCTGTCTAAATCCAGGTTCAGTGGTATGCCCAAGTAGGGGTCAGTGGACTACCTGGGCATGCCCAAATTTGTCCTGGCGCCCACAAGCCATGAGCCCATGAATGAAGGGATGATGGCTGGTGATGACAGTGGTGTCCCCAGGGCTTGGCACACAGTTTGTGTTTGTGATTGAGTCTATGGCGAATAAGAATTGTTTTGTAGTATGCATAGCTGTCTGCTTTGTAAGACTATGCTTTTAACGATCAGGACGTCTTACAGCACAGCCCCCTTGGCCCTTGGCTGTGGGAGAGATTTGGGTAGCAGTTATAACTGGCCTCCAGGACCCAGAAGGACCCTTGGGACCCAGGCCCCCATGCCTGTGTAAGAAGCCTTGAGCCTCTTCCTCTTAAAAGATAAAATGCCAGGCATGCGAGGATTGCCCTAGAGGCCTGGACATCGGTCCTCACTGAGAGTCAGACAGTTCCCAATGGGTCTTCCCATGGGACCAGGGCACAGCCATGGGTGTTGGTTTCAAGGAGTTTCTCAAGAAGGGGAACATGGATCAGCACAGAAACAAAATTCTGAGTCTGAAGTAAAGGATTAGAAACCCCCTTCTTGGCCATTAAACCCTAAATAACTGGAAGATTTATTTATATTTCCTACTTTCTTTACAACAAAACTAGACATTGTTAATGCTAGTCCTAAGTTTCTGCTAGAGCTTGGTGTATCTTCTGAATCCAAAGAAAGATTCAGTCTTTAGCTTCATGCTAAGTGTTATTTGTTTTCAAAACTTGGGAAGCCATCTGGGAATATCTGAGGAGAGCGCCCAGGTGTCCACAGCACGGCCTCCCTCCGCCAGGCTGCACAGATACCAAGCACAGGCCACTGGCACCTGTGCATATGTATTCTGCAATTCCAGTAGCCCCCATCAGGATGCTGCACCTCTTTTAACTTACAAACTACATACCAGTAACTGCTTAGGACTGATAAAATCCACCCTTAGGAGTTCAGCATCAACCATAGCCAGAGATGGCTGCTGACAGCGGAGCTTCCAGATTCAATTAGCAGTAGGCAGAGCCCACCATCAGCATGACAGGAGCCAGGGGGCACGGAGCAGGCATGGGCCCAGGCCAGCATGGCAGTGACGTTCCTCATCCCACACATGCATGTCCATTACTGCCATCACTAGGGTGCCATCAGTCTCACTTTGGTGGAAAGATGGTGCTCCTGGGGCTGCAGGTGTGATGTGGGTGATGAGAGATGTGCATGGGCACAGCTGTGCCTTTGAATTATAAGATTGTCTCAAGGCCATCAGCTAGAGGGCTGGTGCTGTGCCCTTAGTTATACCAGTATCTATGGGGTGGTCTTGTGGATCCCCTGCCCCGTGCCCAGCTCTTTGCCTACTCTCTCGGGCCACAGGAGGGATGAGTTCAAACTCTTCGCAAGGAGCTTACATGGTCTCATCGAGGAAGTAAAACGAACTGCCAATTACTTCTGGGTGTGGATTCACTTTACTCTCTCAATGAGACCTGGGCCTGGGCCACCAAGGCTCTCCAGAATGTCCTCTGCATGTCAAAACGTCAATGCACACTCAACCTCGAGGGCTGAGCTGGGGGAACTAACAGGCCTACCCAGTCATCTCCAGCCACGTTTGAAAACACTCATGGAAACCCTTTTGGAAACAGCTGATCACATTCCCATTTCGGCAATAGGGACTGTGTTCGCCTGTGCAGGGCGATATGGGGCTGGCTCCTGTGCGTGTCACTCTAGCCCTTGTCTCTTCCCACTCTGGTAAGGGTTTGAAGGGCTTCCCCCCTAGCCCGTAGCATCATCAACTCCCTGTTCTTTTTTTTTCTTTTTCTTTTTGGCTGCTGTCTCTCCATCTTTATAATTAGTTCTGCATAATAGGGGTCATTTTACTGATGCACAGACTAAGGTTCTGAGAGAAGTGACCTTTCTGAGGCCATACAGCAGGAGCAGAACCAAGACCAAATGCAGCTCCTGACCCGGCTGCCAGTCCGGAATAGCTGCAGGGGCCTGTTTTCAAAAGCCCACCCCTTGGCCTCTGCCCCAGTCTCAGTAGCTCCGGCCTGCCTGTCCTCAGCAGGGAAGAGCCAAGCAGGATGGGCACTGCCCGGCATGTCCAGAGCGCTGTCCAGCACGCTCGGGGCTCCTGCCGCTGCTCAAAGAACTGGCCTCTGGGAAGTACCCATTGAACCCAGAGGCCCGTGGTGAACAAAGCTCTGCAGGCAGCATGCCTCCTTCCTGCTTCTGTGGTTGTTACTTCAGATGGCAGCTGTGCGTGTGTGCTTGTGTACAGTTATTTTTGTCTTTGGCCTTATGGCCTCTGCTGTAACACTGTCAGGTGGCAACTTTTTAAGAAAAACTTCTAGAAAGTGTTGATCCAAACTGTATGACTCTGGTTGTCCCACCCCCACCTCACCCAGGTCCGTCCCTCATTTTCACTCCAAGTTTTTCCCATCTGAGAAATAGTGCCGCACACATTCTCCTGCCAAACTCTGGAGGAGGGCAAGAGGAGCGCCTGGGGCCCCTTTAGGGGATGTGGAAGGGACCCCTCATATGCCCCCTCAGACTGGGGAGCAGTCTGGCTCCAGCCCAGATGCAGACCTTTGCTTCTTCCTCTGTAGAGGGGTTATTTGTTCATCACCAAAAATTAAGTAGGAGAGAAAAAAAGCCGTTCAAGAAAAGAACTTTTCACAGTGCATTTCCTGGCTTGGCTGTGAATGGCATTTATAAGGCCCAATTACATGAACAGGGACCTAACCAAAATGCTATCTATCTTTATCGAAGGGGTCAGGGAGCAGGAGGGTTTTTATTTGTAGAGGGGGAAGGGGAAGAGTGTAAAAGAGAGCTAACTTCTCATCTTCATACTGGGAAGTTAATAGATGCCAAATGCACAAAAACAAGAGGTAGGATTTTTAAGGTAAATTCTAAAATAACCAACTAAGGGGCTGGAAGGGAGGAGAAATGGAAAGAAGGGGACAGATCTGCTGTTTTTCATTTAGAAATCTTAAATGATTATTGGACTGTAAATTATGGACTTATGCATCTTTGATTAAAATATAACTTTATAAAGAGTGTTTAAAATATTTAAAGCAATAAGCTATTCACAATAGCAAAAACGTGGGATCAACCCAGGTGCCCATTAACAGTGATTGGACAAAGAAAATGTGGTACATACACACCATGGAATACTATGCAGCCATGAAAAAGAAGGGGATGGCAGGGCACAGTGGCTCACGCCTGTAATCCCAATTTTTGGGAGGCCGAGGTGAGCAAATCATGAGGTCAAGAAAGAGATCGAGACCATCCTGCCCAACATGGTGAAACTCTGTCTCTACTAAAAGTACAAAAATTAGCTGGGTGTGGTGGTACACACCTGTAGTCCCAGCTACTCGGGAGGCTGAGGCAAGAGAATCACTTGAACCCAGGATACAGTAGAGGTTGCAGTGAGTCAAGATCACACCACTGCACTCCAGCCTGGTGACAGAATGAGACTCAGTCTCAAAAAATAAAAAAAGAGAGAGATCCTGTCATTTGCAACAACATGGATGCAGCTGGAGGTTGTTATCCTAAGTGAATTAATACAGAAACAGAAAACCAAATATCACAAGTGGGAGCTAAACATTGGGTACATGTGGACATAAAGATGGGAACAATATTTGAGAGCAGCCTGGGAAACATGGTGAAACCAGGTCCCTACAAAAAATATAAAAATTAGCTTTGCATGGTGGCATGTGCCTGTAGTACCAGCTACTCAAGGGGCTTTGGTGGGAGGATCACTTGAGCCCAGGAGGTTGAGGTCGCTATGAGCCAAGATCACACCACTGCTAGCCTGGGTGACAAAGTGAGAACTTGTCTCTCTCTCTCTCTCTCTCTCTCTCTCTCTATATATATATATATATATATATATATATATATATTTGAGAACAATAGACATGGGGACTACCAGGTGGGGAGTAGCAGTGAGTAAGGGTGTAAAACCACTTTTTGGGTACTATGCTCACTTCCAAGGTGACAGATTCAGTCATACTTTAAACCCCAGCATTATACAACATGCTTTTGTGACATACCTGCCTATGTACCCCCAATTCTAAAAAGTTAAGAAAGAAAAAAATAGCAAAATAAAATATTTAAAGCAATAAGAAATCACCATGACAGATCTAAATACTCTGCCAAAAAAAGAGCTATACTAGACTTACAGAAAAATATTAATTGCTATTATAATTCAAAATTCAAAATATAGGGCCAGATGTGGTGGCTCACGCCTGTAATCTGAGCACTTTGGGAGGCCAAGGTGGGTGGATCACCTGAGGTCAGGATTTCCAGACCAGCCTGGCCAATATGGCAAAACCCCGTCTCTACTGAAAATACAAAAATTAGCCAGGCATAGTGGCATGCGCCTGTAGGCCCAGCTACTAGGGAGGCTGAGACCTGAGAATTGCTTGAACCCAGGAGGCGAAATATTCAAAATATAGATTAGGAACTGAAGAGAGAATTAGTGATTTAGAAGACAGCTGAAGAAATAGCCCAGAATATAGCATAGAGAAAGAAAGAAAAGGAAAACATAAAACAGCAGCTAAGATATGGGTAACAAGGAGAAGAACCCATGTATGTCTAATAGGAGTTGTAGAAGGTGAAAACAGCAAGAATGAAAGAAAAGTAATGTTTGAAGAGATGATGGTTGGGGATTTTCCAGAATTATAAAAGTACTTTCATCTTCAGATTGAGAAAGTTTAGCAAGTTCCAGGCAAAATAATAAAAGTGATTCAAGACTGAAAGGTAAAATTTTAGAGTGTCAAAGACAAAGAGAAAAGCTTAAAAGCAACCAGAGACAAAAGACATATTACCTACAAAGGGACAATTATACAGGTAGAAAAAAACACAGCAGATGCCAGAACACAAGGGAATACTATTAGAAGCTATGAGAAGGGCTGAGGTATAGGGACTGGAAACGCAGCGAGGGGGTAATGGAGACATCTGTGCCACTTTCCCTCTGCTGGCCAAAATAAAAAATTTACATATGCAGATGCTACTAGTTGCCTTCCCACTACTAAACATCTTCCCACCTCCTCCTTTAGTAACAAAATCTTGAAGTTACCAGTTACCTTCATCTGATTGAAAAGAACATGGTAGGAAGGCTACCTTAGCTATAAGACTGGAAAATGTAGTCTCTTATCTGAATGGCAATGTCGGATAAGAGACTACATTTCCCAGTCTTATAGCTAAGGTAGCCTTCCTACCATGTTCTTTTCAATCAGATGAAGCAGAAGTGTTATGTGAGATTTCCAGAAAGCCACCTTGAGGAAGAGAGGGCCTGTCCTCCTTCTTCCCTTCCTCCATATCACTGGCTGGAAGGAGAATATTTTGGCAGGAGCCCTAGCTTCATCCTGGACCATGGTGCCCAGGGCCACACGCAGGGGATGGCAGAATAATGAACTGAGATGACCCTGGGTCTCTGACAAATTAATGGAGACACTATCCCAGCACTGGATCACTCGCCTCTGTGTTCTTTTACATAAAGACAGCAAAACTTTTCATGTGTTTAATCCATTATGTGGATGATACCTGTTACAGAAAATTTAATCTTCTCTCATGCCGAAGAGCTTTTGACTGTAGCAAAGAAAATAGGAACCTAAACCTTGAGAGAAACCTTGAGGAGGAAGAGAGGGAGGGAAGAACCAGGGGAGGTAGTCAAGCCTGAGAGCCTGGGGCTGGAGGGAAGACCTGCCCGTGCTGTGTGGGCCCTTCCTGCAACAGCGAGTCCTCATGGGGCCGGAAGTGGAGGGACAGACTGTGGCTCCAGCGGGCACAGCAGTGCCGGCCCTCAGCAGGGGCTTGCCTCAGTGCCTGTAATAACCATCACTCTTGGTAGGTGTATGACACTATCTCCAAGAACAGAAAAAAGCATAGAGTCCATCCCATGGGCCATTTACAGTATGACAACTCACAGGTCGCATAGCAGCATGACATTTGGGAGTATTCTGCCGTGTTGGCTGCACTCTTAGCTTCTTTGGTGCAGTGAGGTTGTGCCTTGTGGGTCAATGACTTCTGCACCATTGGAAGCTCCTCAGAGAGATAGGGGTACAGGGAAGAGGACACACAGAGAAACACACACACATGCACACAGAGGCTTTCAAGAGGGGAGCAGCCTTGCACTTCATCTTTTAGCAATTAAGAGTGTTTGGTGTTTTTCCCCCAGGGCCACCCATTGCTCATCTCTGAGTCTGTGGGCCTCACACACGGGCAGAGTTCTACATCCCAGCCTTCCCTCTGCAAAGAAGAGTGAGGTTGTCACAAGATGTGTTTTATTTATTTGTGGAGGGGCTGGAGGGTCTTTGGACTTGAGAGAACTATTCTGAGATCTCACCAAATATGATTAGAAACACACAAGCCCTGGTGTCGTGGCTCTCAGTGGCAGTTATTGTAAAGATGGTGATGACTTAGCTGTTTTAATTGGCCTCCATGCAGGAGTACCCTGCTTCTGCTTATTCAAGTGGTTTTAAAGCTGGTGTGTCATTGTTAGCAATGGTAATAAGAGCTATATTTTCCAGGCATTTCTCTGTGCCAGGCTCCATGCTGGGGACTTTCCATACACCATCTCACTTAATCCTCACAACTACCCAATGTGGCAAGTTCCATTAGTATCCCCATTTTTCAGATGAGGAAACTGAGGCACAGATAAGTAGTCCACAGTCCCTCCACAAGGAAGCAGAGGTAGCAGGCTGTGAGCTCAGAGTGGTTGGACTGGAGAGGCACAGGTCCAGGTTATGAGGTGGAGAACACAAAGCCAAGAGTGGCCGACTCCCACCCAGTCACTTCCGTGAGCATTCGTGCCCTTTCTGCCCTTCAGCTTCTGCACCTGGCCAGACTTGGGGGCTCTCACATGCTTCCAGCTTCTCTACTGTGGCATCCTGAGACCCCCAACAACTCCTATGGGGTTTTGATCTGCTCCCCCCAGAAGAATGGGATGTAGACTCACTTTCTAGTGGCTGGTTCTACTGTTCTCATCTCCCAGTTCCTCTCCCCTCTCCCTCCCAGACAAGTGACTTGATCTCTCACTGGGAGGGAAAACTAGCTCTGAAATTCCTACACCTTCTCCCCAACGCCTCTGCTTAGGCTCTAAACTTTATGGACTCCATAGCTTTATTCTTTGCTATGAAAAGCTAAGATTTTGCAGCTTTAGACATAAATTATCTTTCAAAAGCCTGCTTCCTGAAAATCAAAAGCCTTCATTTTCAGAAAATGTTCTCTGCTATGATTTTCAACAGTCAAAAGTTTGATGCCTTTATGCTCTATGCATCATACTCTCCTCGGAGGTCATAACATTCGGCCTTGCGATTTGTTTTAGTGGTGGAAGAACTTAGAAGAAAAAGTAACACACTGAAAATGAAAAACCACCGGCCATGATTCTGGAATACTGTCCTCACCAAACTCTGGCTTTGGACGGCACTGGGCCTCGGTTTCCTTGGCTTTTGGGTGAGGAGCTGGCTGTGCTGGTCTCTCGGGTCCTTCCTGGCTATGGGGCAGGTGTCTTACACTTTCTGGGTCTATTTCCCCATCTCTAAAATGGAAAATAGGGCTGTTTATGGAATTAAATACAATAAATAGAAATAATGCAGCTATAACATATGGCTCACAGTGGGCCCTTAACAAATAATAAGGGAGGTTTTGTTTGTTATTTTTTTATTAGTTAATCATTGTCTTATTCAAGATCCTCTTGAGTACTAAGAAAAGGAAAATACGTGGTGCTGATCCGACCTCAAAGGATTGAAAGTCAAGGCCGAGCACGGTAGCTCATGCCTATAATTCCAGCACTTTGGGAAGCCAAGGTGGGTAGATCACTTGAGGTCAGAAGTTCAAGACCAGCCTGGCCAGCATGATGATACCCCATCTATAACCCCATCTATACTAAAAATACAAAAATTAGCTGGGCGTGGTGGCGCACATCTGTAGTCCCATCTACTTAGCCTCGGGAGGCTGAGGCAGGAGAATCCCTTGAACCGGGGAGGCAGAGGTTGCAATGAGCTGAGATGGCGCCACTGCACTCCAGCCTGGGCAACAGAGACTCTGTATCAAAAAAATAAAAATGAAAAAGATTGAAAGTCAAGAGGATTGGATGGGGTCACCTATAGGCTACCCAGGGAGCATCCTAAACTGAGCCTGCTGGGTGACACACCTCCACACAGACAGAGTTCACACACATGCAGCCCTCCCAGGGAAAGATAGAGACCTACACAGCACAGGCAATGCACACCGGTGTCGACTGCCTGCACCAGTCAACCCACCATTCAAAATGGACTGGACAAATGGGGATCATGAGACATTTTGAGGAAGCCAAGAGCACAAAAGGGAGGATCCAACAGGAAGGAAAAGAGCAGCTGGCCCTGGGGGATGTGGAACAAATCTAATTTAAAAAAACCTTTAGGGCTGGGCGCGGTGGCTCACGCCTGTAATGCCAGCATTTTGGGAGGCCGAGGCGGGTGGATCACGAGGTCATGAGATCGAGACCATCCTGGTCAACATGGTGAAACCCCATCTCTACTAAAAATACAAAAATTAGCTGGGCATGGTGGCGCATGCCTGTAGTCCCAGCTACTCAGGAGGCTGATGCAGGAAAATTGCTTGAACCCAGGAAGCGGAGGTTGCGGTGAGCCGAGATCGTGCCATTGCACTCCAGCCTGGGTAACAAGAGCAAAACTCTGCCTCAGGAAAAAAAAAAAAAAAAAAAAACCTTTAGGCCGGGCAAGGTGGCTCACGCCTATAATCCCAGCACTTTGGGAGGCCAAGGTGAGCGGATCATGAGGTCATAAAATTGAGACCGTGGTGAAACCCTGTCTCTACTAAAAAAATACAAAATACAAAAATTAGCTGGGCGTCGTGATGCCCACCTGTGGTCCCAGCTACTCGGGAGGCTGAGGCAGGAGAACTGTTTGAACCTAGGAGGCGGAGGTTGCAGTGAGCGGAGATCGTGCCACTGCACTCCAGCCTGGCGCCTGGCAACAGAGCAAGACTCTGTCTCAAAAAAAAAATTAATTAAATAAAATAAATAAAAATTTTAAAAACCTTTAGAGGGACTTGAAAAAACATTTCCATAAAATAAGAACAGGTTGCTATAAGAAAGGAAAATAGCACAAGAAATATTTCTTAGAAACTGAAAATACAATCACCAAAATTAAACATTCAATAGAAGGAGCCAACGAAAAAGTCAAGGAAGTATCCCACGACTTAGATTAAAAGGCAAAGAAATGTAAAAGGTAAGAGAGAAACTGAGAAACACAGATGATTGGTGTAGTGATACCGATATCTAACTAACGTCAGCCCAGAAAGAGAGAACAATGACATTTAAGAGCGGGAACTCACCAAAGCAATAACAGAAGAAAACTCCCCAGAGCTGAACTAAGACACAGACCATCAAAAGGAATGACGTAGGTCATTCCTTCTGAGTGACAGGGGAGAATGAAAAAAGATCCACAGTTGTATAGTTGTGTTTCCTCTTGAAGTTTTAGAACATCTGGGATAAAGATTCTCAAAGCTTCCAGAGAGAAAAGACAAGGTATCAACAAAGCATCAGGAATCATTGTTGGCTGATTGGCATTAGCAACACTGGAAGGCAGTGAAGCAATGGCCTTCACATTTCTTTTTTTATTATTTTTGTTTTTTATTTATTATACTTTAAGTTCTGGGATACATGTGCGGAACATGCAGGTTTGTTACATAGGTATACATGTGCCATGGTGGTTTGCTGCATCCATCAACCCATTATCTAGGTTTTAAGCCCCACATGCATTGGGTATTTGCGCTAATGCTCTCCCTCCCCTTGCCCCCCACCCTGCAACAGGTCCCGGAGTGTGATGTTTCTCTCCCTGTGTCCATGTGTTCTCATTATTCAGTTCTCACTTATGAGTGAGAACATGTGGCGTTTAGTTTTCTGTTCCTGTGTTACTTTGCTGAAAATGATGGTTTCCACCTTCATCATGTCTCTGTAAAGGACATGAGCTCATTATTTTTTATGGCTGGATAGTATTCCAGGGTGTAATGTGCCACGTTTTCATTATCCAGTCTATCATTGATGGGCATTCGGGTTGGTCCCAAGTCTTTGCTATTGTGAACAGTGCTGCAGTAAATATATGTGTGCATGTGTCTTTATAGTAGAATGATTTACAATCCTTTGGGTATATACCCAGTAACAGGATTGCTGGGTCAAATGGTATTTCTGGTTCCAGATCCTTGAGGAATTGCCACACTGTCTTCCACAATGGTTGAACTAATTTACACTCCCACCAACAGTATAAAAGTGTTCCTATTTCTCCACATCCTCTCCAGCATCTGTTTCCTGACTTTTTAATAATTGCCATTCCAACTGGTGTGAGATGGTATCTCATTGTGGTTTTAATTTGCATTTTTCTAATGACCAGTGATGATGAGCTTTTTTTCATATGTTTCTTGGCCAGACCCCTTCCTTACACCTTATACAAAAACTAATTCAAGATGGACTGAAGACTTAAATGCAAAACCTAAAACCATACAAACTCTAGAAGAAAACCTAGGCAATGCCATTCGGGACATAGGTGTGGACAAAGACTTCATAACTAAAACACCAGAAGCAATTACAACAAAAGCCAAAATTGACAAATGAGATCTAATTAAATTGAAGAGCTTCTAGACAGCAAAAGAAACTATCATCAGAGTGAACAGGCAACCTATGGAATGGGAGAAAATTTTTGCAATCTATCCATCTGACAAAGGTCTAATATCCAGAATCTACAAAGAACTTAAACAAGTTTACAATAGAAAAACAAACAACCCCATCAAAAAGTGGGTGAAGGATATGAACAGACACTTGCCTTCACATTTCTAAGGGCAAACAATTTTGTACCTAGACTTCTATACCAAATAAAGAAATTTTTAGATATATATGGGCACAGAAAATTTCCTTCTTTCTGATTAAAAAAGTGGAGCATGGAGGGTGAGGAATGTAATCCAGCAAGACAGAAAGGGAACCTAGAAAGAAGAGCTGGTCCAAGAAACAGAAGAGCTAAGCCAGGTATGCAATGAAACAAAACCCCAGCAGGATACGTGGGACAACTGTGTAAGAAACCTGGGAGAGAATCCATTCAAGTTAGAAGAGAAAGTCAGAAGGTTCTGAAAAGCAAGTCTTCAAGAAGAAAGTGAATTCCATTAAATTCACTTTGATGAAGATCAGGAAGAACTCAGCAATATGATTAATACATATGTGCTATCTCTCAATACATTTTTAAGTTAAAAATTCTGGGGAAAGCAAATTGCTAAACCAGAAAGGCATCATCAAATATTAAGCAAACTAAAATATGTCACGATTTTGAGCAATTAAAGGCAGATGAAGAAAGAGAACAATTTAACTAAAAAGCTTAAAATAATCACCTTCAAACAGCACAGGTGAGTCACCTGGGCTGACATCTCCCCTGCTGTGAAGTTCACAGTACCTTTCTGTCATGGATGAGGGTTACATCATCAGAATGTTAATAATGTTCTTTATTCCTTTTCACTTTTAGAGTCAATGAATAGAAACTTACACTTATTACTTATAGTTATAGAATGTAACAAGGTAAAAATTAATGTTTTAGACCATATAAGTAACAGGGAAGGATCAGGGAATCGATTTTTTCCATAGTGAAGGGGCAAGAAAGACGGTTTAATTAGTCCAACTGTATTATTTAATTTTGGTTTTTGTTTTTATGGTATGCATATTTTGCTCTTAAAAAATTTTTAAGAAAGTGGTGCCGTATTAAATATCTGAAGGTGTTTCACAGGCTATCTCAGGCCTTTAGGAATTCACTGCCTTTTCTGTTCTGTGCCTTTTACTATATTTTTATTTGCTGTTCTCTGATTGCAATTTAAACTGCTCAATATATTTTCTTAGCTGAAAACATCAATGTATTTATGTAATGAAAATGCCAATATGTATGTAGATATCTGGAATTAGCATAGAAATGATTAAAGCAGTCCAGTGTTGATCAATAATCATATTTGATTGGGGATTTTTACTTTGTTTCCCTCGACCATCCTGTGCTTTGATATTTATTACCACCCACTGAGATTCTGGCCTCAACTAAATAGAACTTGCTTGAGGAAATTCACAATCTACCAATTGAATTCAAGTGGTGTTGCTCACAGAATGACAATACAGAATTAGGTCTTGCAGAGTAAACAGAAACCCAGTAGATGGGAACTGCAACCTTGATAAAATGTCTCTTACTGCGTTGAATACAACCAAAAAAAATCACCAAACTGCAGCCCCCAATTATAAAAAACTTTGTTTCAAGTATAGGGTCAGAGTCTTCTTTTAACTGCACTAAGCCATTTGACCAAAACGTCTATTTTTGATATGCGTGGTTGTGTGGTTTTGGAAGACCTAAGATTCTCACACCCCAGGGTTCAGAAGGATGCCGCAGTGTTTTGAAAAGTCCTCTGTATTCCATGTTCTGTGTGAAACTGCAGAGCTTCTCAGGTGTTCCCGGGAACAGAGAGGTGGCCGTGGGCCAGCCCCAGGGAGCCCAGATGCTGGCTGCAGGCTGTCTCCACACCCGTGCCGGTCGTCCAGCCCCAGCCAAGGCATGTCTGCTTTCTGTTGGCACCACTAGTGGCCCTGGGGAGACATTTCACATCAGAGCCAGCCTCAACGCTCCCTCCGTCCTCCTCATAGAGGACTCAGAGCTTTCTCTCTTCTTCCAGAGTTGCTAAGGAAATCTGCACCTTGCCTTTACCTCTTACTAACTGAAATAAGATGAGATTTTCCAGGACGGGTGGCCTGAGCCTTTGTGATGATGCTGAATAATCACCCATGCAACAAGAGCATCTTTAATCTCGATGGACTGGCGGGGGTGGTCCCTGGCCTGCTTCTCCTAGGAAGAAGGAAAGGCCTCAACTCCCACAGTCATTAGGACAATCACAGGCAGGTGGATATTCTAGGGATGGTGGGAAGCGGCTCCCCTTATGGTGTAAGGATCCATGAGCAATCAGAAATCAGGGTATTCTGGGAGATGTGGGAAAGGCAAACTCTAGGTACCCCGGGTTCTATGGCCGCCATAGGCAAACACGCACAGCGTGCAGGCAAACGACAAAGAGGGTATGCACAAATAGATGTGGCCTTGTTAGAGGTCTGAGAATCACTAGTCATTCCTTTTTTCTTTTTCCCAAGTTTTCTCATAGTCCCCATGACAGGGGACTGTTTAGGGTTACAATGTTATTTGCTTTTAACTGACGTTTGCCCTGCGCCTTAAGCTCTTTATAATTTTACAACTAAAAGTCATGGTGCAGTGTCAGGGCTGAAAGGATGGACTCTGAGCTGCAGTGCCTGGGTGTGAACCCTTCTCCTCTTCTCTCCTGTTCACTCTTCAAAGGGAGAACTCCCCAACTGCCAACAAATCCAGGCTCATGAAAAGAACACGTTCATTGCCAAGTATTTGCCATTTTTTTCTCAGAGAGTGAGAAACACACCCCAGACATTTTCAGCTCAGGGGGCTGAAATCAGCCAGGTGTAAGTCTCCAGGGACCTACTCAGGCTGATGTCCATGAAGTACCAGGTCTGGGTGGGGGGGCCTGGGGCCCATCAGCAGCCTCAGCCCCTCACTCCCCATTGATTCCACCTGCTCCTGTCAAGGCTGCAGGGAAACAGCACTCGCAGCCTGGGCTGCACGTGTATTATCTCTGGGTCCCTGCCATTCCTTCATTCTGTGTCTGGGGCGTCTCTGCTCAGCTCACCCGTGGCACCTGATTTTGGCTGGACAACCACAGTAGGCCCTGTAGAAAGACTTCATAAGACACACAGTCCTGGCCAGAGGAGACAGGCAGAGGCTGACTCCAAATGTTCCTCCTTCATCAGGTGCTGGGGTGAAAGCGTTGCAGGTGAGCAGGCTGACAGCTTGCCTACTCGCTGCGGTGCTGTAAGGAGACGAGTGGTGCTGCTTGTTCAGAGATAATTGACACAGATTTTCCCACTTTCTTGCTTTAGCAGGGGCTGGGTTTTGTTTTCTTTGACTCCAAGCTAAATTTTCCCCTACCCCTTCTCTGCAACCCACCCCCGGTGCCCTCTGAGCCCCTCCACGGTGTCGGCCAGCCTGACCGCACAGCTTCTCCTCGCACCTCTGCCGCCTCTCTCTCCAGGCACGTCCGGGTCTGGCACCTGTTTTCCTCCTGCCAATGCTGCCATTCCCTGGGCTTCTAGCAGTCTCACCACAGACCTTCAGTGCTGCCCTCCTGTCAACAGGAAGGCTCTCCTCCCAGCTCCCCTTCCTGCCCCTTGTCAGGTCCTGATTCCCTGTCCATTGCTGTGTGAACGCTGTGTGAGCTGCCAGAGCCAGTGAGGAGATGGCGCCAGCCTCAGAGAAGTCACACCGGAAACCATGAGTGCCTGGGAGACAGTGCTGGAGCAGGTACTAGGCCTAGTTACAAAGGTACCAGCTCTCTTATGGGCTGGAGAGGTGGGGGTTGACTGTCATACATTGGGGGGCCTCGTCAATAAGATAGAAACAGTGTTCTTGCATCGTGGATGACAAAACTAAGGTTCAGAGAGGGTCAGTGACTTACCCGAGGTCACACAGCTTATAAGTGGCACATCAAGGTTGACTCCTAGGGCTTCCTAAAGGAAGAATGCTTCAAGATGGGCCTGGTAGGGACACATGGGATATGGAGAAGCAGAGAGCAGGGGCTGGAGAGGATGGCACAGAGAGGTGACAGGCCCTGGAGTTTGTGCAGAGGCATTGGTAGGTGGCTGTTCTCCCCTCCCAGAAGAGAACAGGAGAGAGAGGCGGAAGGGTTCCTGTCTGAGAGGTGTCCACTGGCCCTTCCCTCACCCCCTGCTGCTTCCTTCACCGGCACTCACTCGGGGGCTTGGCAGGAACTCCTAGGACCACGTGCAAGGGCAGTGGCAGGAGAGGCAGTGTTCCGGGGTGTGAGAGCCAGGAGCTGAGCCCGACACACGTCCTGCGGGAAGCAGCTCATGGTTAGGGAGTCACCTTGACCTTGTCTTAGACCCTAACTAGTTAATGTGAATATGTTTGAGTTCCTGCGTGTAGTTTTTATGTTTGAATTCCTGCATACATTTTTTTTAACTTTCCCCTAAGTAAAAAAATGTGTGCAGGAACTCAAACATATTTACATTAACTGTTTAAGTTCATGTGAACTCTGTCCTGTGCTTAGTTTAGAAGTGAGGTCATGCAGAAGTTGTCCCAGGAACACTGTCTTTACAGCCTGCTCTCTCCCTGCTGTGTGATGGGAATGAGAGGGGCTGGCGGCCTCTGCTGTGGGCTGTGACTTTGGAGCACCCTCAGGCGCCCCACACCTGGACTGTGGGGTAGTTTTGAAGCGTAGCTCTATATCCACTTACCCTAAAAGCTTTTGACCACAGAGGGCCAGGCAGTCTCAAGAGGGCTCTCTTCTAGCTGTCTCGGGGGCAGCCTGCACAGTTTCACTGAGTTATCTGAGTGGATTATTTTATTCCTTTTTTATGTTCTGAACAAACCCACATCATCATTTTATTAATGTATTTGCAATTACTGCATAATGATTTCCAGTTTAGCGTGGTCTGTGATATGAGGACGCTTAATCAAATATCTGCACGATGGGTCTTTAAGTTCTCTGGGGCCAGAAGCTTTTCCCATCAATTAAGCTTCAAAGAAATGGGTTTTAGGCCCATCTACAACTGTATTTTTATGTTTCTTTTATGGCCTTCCTGCCTTCTCCTGGTGTCTTTAGAGATACCAGGAAATGTGATGTGGGACTGAGGCATGTATTAGTGGGTGTGCAGAGGATGGGTTTATAATGGTTATTACAACATTTTGAAGTGGCTGCCTTGAATTAGTACAATTTATGTTTCCATTACGGTCACCACATGAGCGCCCCCCAACCCCACACACACAGTTGCACCAGGGGGGACATCTGCGCTGGATCCTGTGGACTCCCTGGGATCTAACCCCTGGAGGTTTCCTCTAGAGAGAGATTGACCCCCAGAAACTTCCACACACCCTACACTCACCTCACGCCTCGGAGGGATGGAAATCTGACCTGCTAAAATGCAACGAGTATTTCTCTGCCATCTGGGGTGCTCCTCCCCCAGAGCAGGCCAGGCAAGGTACCATTCTGGGCCTTGACTCCTATAGCAATCACAGGACAGACGATCAGCTCCATTTGACAGGAAAGCCACATGCCAGCCAAGACCCAAAACCCTTCACCCCCTGCTACCCTGAGAGCAGGCTTGTGCCCAGCTGCCAAAGGTGTCTTATTTCTGCTGCCTATTCAGGGTTGTAATACCATGATAGGGCAAAGCATTCATAATTCCATCAGTGACCATGTGTCTTCAGCACAGGCTGCACAGCCCCAAGGATCTGAAGAGGCCTGGAAAGGTGCAGGGGCAAGATTTTGGCTGTGGGTCGTAGCCCCCAAGGTGATGGCAGGCATGTTTAAGGAACTGAGGTGGTACAGGGTTGCCAGAATTGGTATATGAATGGGGAAGGAAGAGACTGGAGACGTATCAGGGCTAGTCAGGGAGGGTGCTGCTTGCCTCCAGCCTGAAGGCAGTGGGAGCCCCCATAAGATTCCTCTAGCTACTGAATGGGAGAGGGTTGGTGGGGACATGATTGGAGCCCATTCAAGGCACAGTGGTCATCCGGGGGTGTTAATGGCTTCCTGAACTAGAGCAGAGGTGGTGGGAGTAGTGGGAAACTGGCACCTTGACAGACTTAGGGGTGGAAATGACCTGAGCCAGGACTGATTGGCTGGGGATGGGCAGGATGGTGAGGCAATGCCAGGTGTGTGATTTGGGAAGTGGAGGGCTTGGGTGGAGGGGCTGTCAGCTGAGTTTGGAACGTAAAAGAAAGAGCAATCTTGATGGTGAGTTCTGTTTGGGCCATGTTGCGTCGAGGGGCCTGTGGGACAATGTGGGGCAATGTCAGGCCAGTAGTGGGGTGCGACATCAGGAGCTCAAGAGAGGACCTGGGCTGGACAGTGAGTGGACACCGCTCCAAACTCCCCTGCACCAGCCCTCGATTGAGGGAACTGAGTGTCCATGGGGGAGCAGAGGGAAGTTTCTGTACAGCCTGTGCCACCCCAGGTCCCAAAGAACCACAACTTCTGGGAACCTAGAAAAGCATAGGGTAGGAGAAGCAGCCAAACACTCTCAGCAACGTTCACATTTAAAAGGGTCTGAGAACCCCAGGATGGGAAGCTGGAGCATGATAGAGGCCAGTTCCAGGGCCACTCCTGTGTTCCCCAGCGAGAGCCAGTCCAGGGTGTGCACTGGCATAAATGGGTCGGCACATGCCACCACGGCCTCCAAGCATGGAGCAGACAGGGATGGGGGCACGCCCCCGGGGGCTCATCAGGGCCAGGGTCAGTGACTGACCTGAGTCATCCAGAAACATGACTCAATCAGCATTTACACCTGCCGACCAGACATCTCCCCACAGGTGACCCGGGAGACTTATGTACACCCCCAAGGACCCAGGGAGTCAAGCTCACACTCAGATACATCCTGTGATGCACAGACACCCCTAAAACTCTCCTGCCAGACACACTCCACACGCGTACTCACCACCCAAACCCCCTCATCTAAGGCTACACAATTACAAGTGGTGCGTAGGCAAGAACCGTGACCATCTTCATATTTGATCTCTATTTCTTCAAACAGTGTCCTATCCTCCAAAATGCTCACTACCTATCGCCTTAAAAGTCAAATCAACTCCACTGAGTTGGCTCACTTTTCAAAAGCTGCTCCTCCAGCTCTTATGTTTGCTGTCGATGGAGGGGACAACTAGCCTTAGCTCCCTGGCGCATGTCGAAAGCTCTGAGTGGTGTGCAACATCGACTCTGTAACATCCAGCCTGAAACTTGGAGGCATTAGCTGGGAACATTTCCTAAGACATGGGTAACATTTCAAATGTAATTTTTGCTGGTGTTCCCATTTGGCAGCCCAGCTTTCAAGCCAGCCAACTCCCTCATTTTATATTTACTTTTAGTCCCGCACTATTTTCTGTGATCCATTAGTTCTAGGAAGTCATTTAAAAGCTATAATCACAGCCGTTTGCTCAGGTGGATACAATCCAGATAAGTGGACCCAGATCCACTCCTTGAAGATGCCTCAGGCTCCAATTCAGTGCTAATGCACCCCAATTAAACAAGCAGAGGCAGCCGCTACCGTGAGTTATACCTCATCTCCCTTTAAAACTAGGTAAAGCGTGGGCACCAGTTTGTTGCAGATGACTCTTAACAGCCCGTTCCTGGTTGGAAAATGTTCCTTTGGCCTTGTGTTTAGGTCACAGGTGCAAGAAACCCCCACATAGAGTGCAATCATGCTGTCCCTCAGTGGTTTGCCTCATCACCCTAGTGCACACTGTCTGGAAGTAAGGCCCAGCTTGCCCACCCCAGCCCCATGCTGGTGCAAGGGCAGGGTAGGGGCTCTGGACCTTCCTGGAGAGGGTAGTGTCCCAAATTGAGCACTGTGGGCCTGCAGCCAATTGCAAGCCTGTGCCCAGTTGCCAGAGGTGTCCCATTCCTGCTCCCCAAGACAGGGGTATGTTGCTGTGATAGGGCGAATCATTCAGCATTCCATCAGTGGTCACATGTCTTGAGCACACACTGCAAGGCAGTCATCCCTATGGATCTGGAGAGGCCTGGGAAGGGGTGGTCACAGCCCCTGCCCTGCGGTGCACACAGTGTGGTCATGGAAATAGTGCTTACTCTCCTCAAGCATCAGATGCCAAATGCCTAGAAGGGCTCAAGGGAAGCCAGCACAGGCTGGGAGTCAGAAAAGGCCCCAGGGAGGAAGAAGGACCTGGCTGGTTCGAGAGAAATACAGGCACACATGGTCAGGTCTGCAGGGGACCACAGGACAGAACTGACTGTAGGGTTGTTTAGGTGGAGTGGGCAGGAGGATGTGTTGAAGAAGATGTGGGGGCCCTGATGACAAGTCTAGGCAGTGACTTCATCAGTCGGCTTCTCACCCCTGCTCTGGGTCGATGGGGGCACCCAGGGGGTCAGGAAATAAAATCCATGATGCGTCTTTTCCTCACCCTCCTTAATGGAAGAGCATTCACACAGCGCCCAACTCACACTGACTGCAGAGGAGGCTGTAGTCAGGAGAGGGAAGCAGGATGGGAGAGAGACAGCCTGGAGGGAAGGAGCCCAGCCAGCTGTGCCCACATCTTCCCATGTCCTGGGGCATGGGCTTCTGGAGAACAGGGCCCAAGCCTCACCCCCTTCTCTACCCACTTCACACCTCAGTGCGAAGTGGGGTGGGGTGGTGGGGGCTCAGTGCACATTTGTTAAAGGAGAACTCTTCAGGGCTGAGTGTACTCGTTCCCCACCCAACCCCTGCATCCTCCCCCAGCTGGACAGCCCAGCTTTGCTGGGGAGGATGTGGTAAAGGTCAGGGACAGTTCTGGGGCCTCAAAATGATGAGGGCTGCTGACCCATGGTTATGGTTTGAAGCTCTTTGCCTTCTGCCTATTTGGTATATGTTCAATCTGAGATCTAGAGTTACAGTAAGTCCTGGCAGTAATTCCCATGCTCGTGAATCCACAGAGCAGGGTAAGCTATGGGTTGCCTATGTCTGCCAAGCCAGATGTTTAGAATGGTTATAAATTATCTCCCACTGTCAAATAGGCATCCCTCTGCTCCCTCAGTGCAAGCCATGTAGCTTGGGATCAATTAACTCATTCTGAATAGTTATGAAGGTCCCTCATAAGTGTGGTGGGTGTAATAACACAGAAGGCAAAACTCTTCCTGTCTCAAGGATCCCAGTGTTGGTGCATCAGGCCCCACCTGCTTGGTGGGCATGGCACTGCACAGTGGAAGAAGAATCAGCTGCACAGGGCAGTTAATGTTGAAAGTCAAGTGCAGAATCTGGACTCCGATTACCCCAAAAAAGGCGGGGGAGAGCTGTCCAGGGAAGGCTTTCTAGAAAAAAAAAGAGACTTGAGCTGTCCCCAGAAGACAGGTTAGGGGCTGACAGGGGGGCATTTCAGGTAGAGGAGGTCGACCACGCAAGGCCTGGAGGGAGTGAGGCTGGGCCTGTCTAGGGGTGGCTTGCTGGCCAGCCAGGCATGACTGAACCATGAGGGGAGGAGGCAGAAAAGTCCACCTTAATTCCTTCTGAGCAGGAGACCCATGATGTCCCTTTTTGTGTCACGTGAGCTGAACAGCCAAGGCTGTGTGAAGGTCGAGTCCTAAGTCCATACTTCAGTGTGTGGACTGTGCCTGAGTCCATACTTTAATCCTCAAAACCTTGAGGGGCCCAGGAGGGGAAGACTGGGACAGATCAGGCCAAGACATGGCCTGTGAGAGGCTCCTTCAGCCTTACACTTTGGCCCTGGGTGCTCAGGGTTCTCCAAGGAGGCCCACCTTTATATCGGGGCCCATGACAAACCCTCACCAAGAACAGACTGACTAAGCACCCATCTCCACGCCAATGCCTGAGCCGGGAGCCACAGTCAGCCACGCCTTCAACATGAGGAAGTGGCGCCGTGTAAGCACAGACTGCCAGGTGTTTTGGGAGCCTGGCTCACAGGGCTTGTGTGGGACACCCCCAGGTGTGATAGCTCCTGGACTGAGCCTCCTTTAGATACCTCTCGGAGCTGAATATGAGATGAGGCCAGGATGCCCTGAGGCAGTGGGGATCCCCTGACCCTTAGAACTTGTAGTTTTCTCCTAAAGCTGCTTGGCAAACACCACACCCCCACCCAGCCTCCTCCCCAGAGACACCAGGCCTCCTGGCAGCCCTCGGTTGAAAGGATGCCCAGCCCAGGATAGCAGAATCTCAGGGACCAGATGGGTGGCCACTACTTCTGTATCAGTGACCCTCTCCTGTGAGCCCCGTACCTCCCCACCCCTCCCTTATGGACCTAGGCCTGGGCTTGGCTGAGGACAAATACTGTCTACTCCAAGCAACTGCTATCTTTCAGACATATTGAGAAACATCAGGTTACCTTTTTAAAATAAACATATCATTGAAGCATAACACATAGAGAAAACGAATAAATCATAAGTGTATAGCTCAATGAATTTCCACAGAGAACATATCTGTGTAACCAGCACCCAGATCAAGAGACAGAATCTTACCAGCACCCAGCCCCACCCCATACCATGCTCCATTCAAGTGTGACCCACCCAAGCATAACCACTACTCAGGTAGCCCTTTGAAAGAGGAGAAGGCATGATCGTGACAAAGCAGAAAGGTGGCTAACACCAGCACTGCCACTTAGAGGATTGCCCAGATAGAGGGGAAACCAGGAAGAGAACAGAGGCCATGAGATAAAGAAAAGCTTCATGTGGGTGTGGAAGAGAAGGACCCAGTGAGCATGGCAGGCTCCTGGCCAACTGTGACTGGAAGCGCAGGTAGAACATGAAGCAACCCTAGGAACTTGTCTGTCATGGTAATGGATTCAGATGCTTTATCAGTTTGGAACTCGGCTGCAATATCAGTTTGGAACGTGGACCATTTCTACACTCTACACCCAAAGGAAGATAGACTTTTGAATGGAAGTAATAGAAATTACCAATAGAGTAGAAAACAAAGATCTCCTGTTGGCACTCAGGCTTCCTCCTGCCCTAGGTGAGACCTCAGGCCCTGAGTGGGGCCTGGGCCTTCCAATGCCTCAGAGGTCAGACATGGGGCATTGAAGGGCCCTCTTGGCTCAGGCTGGGGTGCAGCTTACTCTGCCCTTCCCAAGAGAAGCTGTACTCATGGCTCTGTGTCTGAGGGCCCTGAAGAACATCCTGCAACATGGATCTTTCCAGATTTCCTTTCCCTTCACTCTCAGACACTACCCTGTGCCTGACACAGGAGGCCCTGCCCAGTGCACGTCAGCCTCTGGAGATGCCCTTGCTGGGTGTGACTCTGCTTCCCCCAGAGGCACCTGGCTCTGGGAATAGGCTACAGGTCATTCCTGTCAGTTGAAAGACCTGGAAATCCCATCTTTGTGTTCCCTACTTTTCCCAGCCCTGGATGAGATGACCAGCCCAGAGGCCTGGATTTCTGAGCCACAGCTGTTGGCAGGAAAAGGCAGAATGTGCCAGTGTGTTAGTGACAATAAGATTTTCCCAGTAAGAGACTCCTATGCCTGGGCAGGGTTTCAACATTGTCCTTGTGCTATAGAGATTCCTGCCTTCTATTGTTAGAGACAGAATGCTCTAAATGCAAGGAAAAATTACCAATCCGACAAAATGTTTTCTCAGCAAGGCAATTTTACTTTCTGCAGAAAGGGTACTGCTCATCAGCAATCTTGCCACAGAGCACACCGAACAAAAGAAATTCAGGAATTTTTTTTTTTTACACATTGGGTCCTTACTGCTGTGTCCTATCTCTTTTGGTTGGAGCTGGACCTCACAGTTTAAACTTAAAACTTTCTTAAATAGGTAAAGGCAATGGAAAACAAAGGAAATGAGGAAGTTGTTTGTGAAAGGACTTAGAAAAGTAATAACATTTCCAAATAAGGAAGGGGCATAGGCTGTGAATTGGGACATGCCTGTGAGCATGTCCAGCACAAATATCTTGGTTAAAGCACAAGGACATAGAATGTACTTATTCCCTTATATCTAACAGCTACATAGGATAAGGCTTAACAAAGAATTACTAGCAAAAAGCAAGAAGGCTTTGAATAAAGTTTGTCTTTAAAAGAGACTATTATTTCTAACATTTATTATTATTGTTCTTTAACAAGAAGGAAAACTTTGAAGAAGAACTTTTTACTTTCTACATCTCCCATCAAGGTTAGAGCTGCAAGGCTGGAAGCTGAAAAGAAGGAGGTGGAGCTTGGGCAGAAAAAACCAAGAATGTAGGGCACAAAATGACAGGCAGGCAGTGGCCTGGCTGCATGGCCAATGCCCAGGGCCATAGGCCTCTCCCTGTTCCTTGGCCTCAGTTTCCTAATCAATAAATGAGGAGCCTGGACTATATCATTCCAAAATCTTTATCCCTGCTCCTGGGCTGTATGGCCTGGGATTTATGGTGGGTTGGCTGTGTAGGAGCCTCCAAGAGGCAAACAGGTGGAGGATAGGGCTGGGGCTGAGCTGCTGCCACAGGAGCAGTGTGATTAGGATGCACACCCCTATCTACAGCTGTGTGAGACTGTGTGTGTATATACATGTGTGTGAGAGAGAGAGAGAGGGAGAGAGGACACTTGCATGTGTAAGGACCTTTTCTCCAGTGTCCTTTCTGCACCTGAGCCTGTACTAGATGCCATGAGCCTCCAAAGGAAATCAAAGACAGAGTTTCTCACCTGCCTTTTTGAAATTCTTACCAGGGTGTTATCCTCATCAAACAGAGCACCATTTGTGGTAAAAATAAAAATCGAGGTGAGAGTGTGATTGGCTTCTTCAGCTGATGGCTCCTGTTTTTATTAGGAGCCATGACATCATCAAGTGGCATTTCTTGAGCCTCACTCACCAGGTGATTTCTCAGTATTTGCCCTTCCACCTGGAAAGTTCTTTATGAAAATTTTAACCACATTTTCAAAGCCCAAGTCAGAAAGTCAGAAGACAGGTAAACACATCCTGAAGCAAAGCATGCTAATTCTGTGGCATGTGTCTACACCATATCCACAGGGACACAGGTGTTCAGCACTCCTGCCAGGATCTCAGATGGGAAGAGCCTCAGGCTGCAGGCCACTGGCTCCACCTCTCCAGCCCCAGGTGTCCTCTGGGCTGTGTACACTTTCCTTTGGAGAATCCAGGAAGGTCCCTGCCACTCCCATCAACTGTGGGTCCTGAACCTCTCAAAGCATCTGAATCCATTACCATGACAGACAGGGCAGCCAGGAGGCCATTCTCAGGCTCCGAGCGCTGATCAATGCAAAGGGAGAGAGCAGGCCAGAGCGATCGCTCAGTGCATGAGTCTAGTGAGAGCCAGCACATCTGCCAAATCCCATCAGGCTGCTGCTTTTACTCCTTTCCCGGTGTTCAGGGAGTGAGCAGTGCAGATGCATTATGGCTGAGATGTGTCTGGAATAAAACTCCATCGCTGGAAGAGAAGGGCTTTCTGAGCACTCGGAGGACCACACCTGGTTTGCTGTTTATCCCCACCTCCAACCTTCCCTCAGCAGCCCCAGCTTCTCACACTGCCAGGCCCTGCATTCTGGACATGAGCTGGGACCACAGCCTGCTCATCAGTTCAGAGGTTCACCTTAAAAAAATCCACACCTTCTGCCTGGCACCGACTTTCACAGAAATGAGGGTTTCTGCAACTCCCTCCATGGGCTGCCCATGTTTTGATAAGTTTCCCATGTAGATAATCCCCAGAACAGCAGTGCAGATAACAGGGAAGGAGAGACTTCTCACTCTCCTCCCAGCGGCTCAAGCCCTGGAAACATTCCACTGATCTCCCCAAATGTCTGGTGTTCTCTTTCAAAGTTGTGGAGTTTTGTTTTATTTTGACCAGGGATTTACTGTCAATCGTTCAAGTCCGAGAGGTTAAGATAAAGCTTCAAACCTCGGGAAATTTCTCAGAGCTGTCTCAGGTTTAAAACCCTTTGTTTGGGTCATTCTTCTCTGAAATGCCATTTCCTGCCAAGCTCATGTAAGAGCACCAATCCCCAGCTTATAGCAGACCCGTTTTCTCAGAGCATTCTGAGGCAGTTTCCCTCTAACACCTTTTCTTCTAAAGTAAATGACCCCAGGAGCCCAGCAAAGCTTCTGCAGGTGAATGTGGAATGTGTTAACATTTGGGGAGTTCCATCCTGGAGACCACAGTTCAATGGCATTGATTTGCAGTCCAGGCACCCCTCATACCAGAGGACCAGAATCTCTGCTTGTTGTCTTTAAAACCAGTGACTCTTTGGCTTGGCTCAAAAGCTGAAGATGAACACAGAGGAGGAAAAACACCACAGGTCGCCAGGCCTGTGAGATGCCTGCTCAGAAACTGCCCCTGCCCCAGTCTCCCCACCTGTTATCCCTGCCTCGGGCTGTCCTGAAAGAACAGAGAAAAGAAAGAGCCCAGTTCTGGAGGAGGCCCTGCCAGGACCTATGTGGGGCTGCTTTCCCTCTCAGTGGGGCTTGCTCTCTCTACTCCAGTGCACGGAGGTGATGCCTTTTCCTCTGAGGCTGCTGTAGGCTGCCTTCCTAGAGGCCAGGACCCTCCATGGCCCCAGTGCATGACCCTAAATCCCCTGCCCCCCTGTTTTCGACCTTTATGCTGGCAGAGCTTGCACACAGGTGCACATGTGTCCACAGCATAAGCACAGGGACACACTCTCACTTCAGCACGCACACATACATGCACACACACACACACACACACACACACACACACACACACACAGGCATACTCCCACACTGTTCCCGTGGTTCTTTAAAAATCACAGTACCCAGGAGTGTGAAAAGAAGTGAGGCCACAGATTTGGGTTGCTCGTGTAAATCCCTTTCTTTACCCCCATTGGAACTAAAGCCACCTTTTTATAGCAAATCTTTTGTAAAGCCCCCTTTTATTATCTTGAAATGAATATGTGTCATCAAATATGACATGTATTTGATATAAAGGAGATATCTAAGTTATATCCCGTGTATGTGTGATGTATTGTACTTTGGATATTTGTACCCTGAAATTTCATGTTGAAATGCAAACCCCAGTGTTGGAGGTGGGGCCTTGTGGGAGGTGATTGGATCATAGGGGTGGGTTTCTGTTAGAAACAGGTTCTCAGTGCCGCAAAGAAATCAACACTGAGACTATGGATCATTCAGCAAAGCCAGTTTTACTTTCTTTTTTTTTTATTGCATTTTAGGTTTTGGGATACATGTGAAGAACATACAAGATTGTTGCATAGGTACACACATGGCAGTGTGATGTGCTGCCTTCCTCCTCATCACCTATATCTGGCATTTCTCCCCATACTATCTCTCCCCAACTCCCCACCCCCTGCTGTCCCTCCCCTATTTCCCCCCAACAGACCCCAGTGTGTAGTGCTCCCCTCCCTGTGTCCATGTGTTCTCATTGTTCAACACCCACCTATGAGTGAGAACATATGGTGTTTGATTTTCTGTTCTTGTGTCAGTTTGCTGAGAATGATGGTTTCCAGGTTCATCCATGTCCCTACAAAGGACACAAACTCATCATTTTTTATGGCTGCATAGTATTCCATGGTGTATATGTGCCACATTTTCCCTGTCCAGTCTATCATCAATGGACATTTCGGTTGGTTCTGGGTCTTTGCTATTGTAAACTGTGCTGCAATGAACATTCGTGTGCATGTGTCCTTATAGTGGAATGATTTATAATCCTTTGGATATATACCCAGTAATGGGATTGCTGGGTCAAATGGAATTTCTATTTCTAGGTCCTTGAGGAATCGCCACACTGTCTTTCACAATGGTTGAACTAATTTACACTCCCACCAACAGTGTAAAAGTGTTCCTATTTCTCCACATCCTCTCCAGCATCTGTTGTCTCCCGATTTTTTAGTGATCGCCATTCTAACTGGCGTGAGATGGTATCTCAATGTAGTTTTGATTTGCATTTCTCTAATGACCAGTGATGATGAGCATTTTTTCATGTGTTTGTTGGCCTCATATATGTCTTCTTTTGTAAAGTGTCTGTTCATATCCTTTGCCCACTTTTGAATGGGCTTATTTGTTTTTTTCTTGTAAATCTGTTTTAGTTCTTTGTAGATTCTGGATATTAGCCCTTTGTCAGATGAATAGATTGCAAAAATTTTTTCCCATTCTGTTGGTTGCCAATTCACTCTAACGACTGTTTCTTTTGCTGTGCAGAAGCTGTGGAGTTTGATTAGGTCCCATTTGTCTATTTTGGCTTTTGTTGCCAATGCTTTTGGTGTTTTGGTCATGAAGTCCTTGTCTACACCTATGTCCTGAATGGTTTTGCCTAGGTTTTCTTCTAGGGTTTTTATGGTGCTAGGTCTTATGTTTCAGTCTTTAATCCATCTGGAGTTAATTTTGGTGTAAGGTGTCAGGAAGGGGTACAGTTTCTGCTTTCTGCGCATGGCTAATCCAGTTTTCCCAACACCATTTATGAAACAGGGAATCCTTTCCCCATTGCTTGTTTTTGTCAGGTTTGTCAAAGATCAGATGGTTTTAGATGTGTGGTGTTGCCTCCGAGGCCTCTGTTCTGTTCCATTGGTCTATATCTCTGTTTTGGTACCAGTACCATGCTGTTTTGATTACTGTAGCCATGTAGTATAGTTTGAAGTCCGGTAGTGTGATGCCTCCAGCTTTGTTCTTTTTGCTTATAATTGGCTTGGCTATGCGGGCTCTCTTTTGGTTCCATCTGAAGTTTAAAGTGGTTTTTTCCAGTTCTGTGGAGAAGGTCATTGGTAGCTTGATGGGGATAGCATTGAATCTGTAAATTACTTTGGGCAGTATGGCCATTTTCACAATATTGATTCTTCCTAACCATAAGCATGGAATGTTTCTCCATCTGTTTGTGTCCTCTCTTATTTCGTTGAGCAGTGGTTTGTAGTTCTCCTTGAAGAGGTCCTTCATGTTCCTTGTTAGTTGTATTCCTAGGTATTTTATTCTCTTTGTAGCAATTGTGAATGGCAGTTCATTCTTGATTTGGCTCTCTTTAAGTCTATCATTGGTGTATAGGAATGCTTGTGATTTTTGCACTTTGATTTTGTATCCTGAGACTTTGCTGAAGTTGCATATCAGTTTAAGGAGATTTTGGGCTGATACGATGGGGTTTTCTAAATATACGATCATGTCGTCTGCAAATAGAGACAATTTGACTTCCTCCTTTCCTATTTGAATACCCTTTATTTCTTTTTCTTGCCTGATTGCTCTGGCTGGAACTTTCAGTACTATATTGAATAGGAGTGGTGAGAGAGGGCATCCTTGTCTAGTGCCAGATTTCAAAGGGAATGCTTCCAGTTTTTGCCCATTCAGTATGATATGGGCTGTGGGTTTGTCATAAATAGCTTTTATTATTTTGAGATACGTTCCATCAATACCTAGTTTATTGAGGGTTCTTAGCATAAAGGGCTGTTGAATTTTGTTAAAGGCCTTCTCTGCATCAATTGAGATAATCATGTGGTTTTTGTCTTTGGTTCTGTTTATGTGGTGAATTACGTTTATAGATTTGCATATGTTGAACCAGCTTTGCATCCCCGGAGTGAAGCCTACTTGATCATGGTGGATAAGCTTTTTGATGTGCTGTTGCAATCGGTTTGCCAGTATTTTATTGACGATTTTTGCATCTATGGTCATCATGGATATTGGCCTGAAGTTTTCTTTTCTTGCTGGGTCTCTGTCGGGTTTTAGTATCAGGATGATGTTGGTCTCATAAAATGATTTGGGAAGGATTCCCTCTTTTTGAATTATTTGGAATAGTTTCAGAAGGAGTGGTACCAGCTCCTCTTTGCATGTCTGGTAGAATTCGGCTGTGAACCCATCTGGGCCTGGGCTTTTTGTGGATGGTAGGCTCTTAATTGCTGCCTCAACTTCAGACCTTGTTATTGGTCTGTTCAGGGTTTCGACTTCTTCCTGGTTTAGGCTTGGGAGGATGCAAGTGTCCAGGAATTTATCCATTTCTTCCAGGTTTACTAGTTTATGTGCATAGAGTTGTTTGTAATAATCTCTGATGGTGGTTTGTATTTCTGTGGAATCTGTGGTGATATTCCCTTTATCATTTTTTATTGCTTCTATTTGATTATTCTCTCTTTTCTTTTTTATTAATCTGGCTAGTGGTCTATTTTGTTGATCTTTTCAAAAAACCAGCTCCTGGACTTATTAATTTTTTGAAGGGTTTTTTGTGTCTCTATCTCCTTCAGTTCTGCTCTGATCTTAGTTATTTCTTGTCTTCTGCTAGGTTTTGAGTTTTTTTTTATCTTGCTCCTCTAGCTCTTTCAATTTTGATGATTGTATGTCGATTTTAGATCTTTCCTTGCTTTTCATGTGGGCATTTATTGCTATATATTTTCCTCTAGACACTGCTTTAAATGTATCCCAGAGATTCTGGTATGTTCTGTCTTCGTTCTCATTGGTTTCAAAGAATATCTTTATTTCTGCCTTCATTTCATTGTTTATCCAGTCAACATTCAAGAGCCAGTTGTTCAGTTTCCATGAACCTGTGTGGTTCTGAGTTAGTTTCTGAATTCTGAGTTCTAACTTGATTGCACTGTGGTCTGAGAGACTGTTTGTTATGATTTCCGTTCTTTTGTATTTGCTGAGGAGTGATTTACTTCCAATTATGTGGTCAATTTTAGAGTAGGTGTGGTGTGCTGAGAAGAATGTATATTCTGTGGATTTGGGGTGGAGAGTTCTGTAAATGTCTATTAGATTTGCTTGGTCTAGGTCTGAGTTCAAGTCCTGGATATCCTTGTTAATTTTCTGTCTTGTTGATCTGTCTAATATTGACAATGGGGTGTTAAAGTCTCCCACTGTTATTGTGTGGGAGTCTAAGTCTCTTTGTAAGTCATTAAGAACTTGCTTTGTGTATCTGGGTGCTCCTATATTGGGTGTGTATATATCTAGGATCGTTAGGTCTTCTTGTTGCATTGATCCTTTTACCATTATGTAATGTCCCTGTCTCTTTTGATCTTTGTTAAAAGATTGGTTGGTTTAAAGTCTATTTTATCAGAGATGAGAAATTGCAACTCCTGCTTTTTTTTTTTTTTTCCTCTCCATTTGGTTGATAAATCTTCCTCCATCCCTTTATTTTCAGCCTTTGTGTATCCTTGGATGTGATATGGGTTTTCTGGATACAGCACACTGATGGGTTCTGGCTTTTTATCCAATTTGCCAGTCTGTGTCTTTTGATTGGGGCACTTAGTCCATTTACATTTAGGGTTAATATTGTTATGTGTGAATTTGATCCAGCCATTTTGATGCTAGCTGGCTGTTTTGCCCATTAGTTGATGCAGTTTCTTCATTGTGTTGATGCTCTTTACCATTTGGTATGTTTTTGGAGTAGCTGGTACTGGTTGTTTCTTTCTATGTTTAGTGCCTCTTTCGGGAGCTCTTGTAAAGCAGGTCTGGTGGTGATGAAATCTCTGAGTACTTGCTCGTTCATAAAGGATTTTATTTTTCCTTCACTTATGAAGCTTAGTTTGGCTGGATATGAAATTCTGGGTTAAAAGTTCTTTTCTTTAAAGATGTTGAATATTGGCTCCCACTCTCTTCTGGCTTGTAGGGTTTCTGCTGAGAGATCTGCAGTGAGTCTGATGGGCTTCCTTTAATGGGTAGCCCGATCTTTCTCTCTGGCTGCCCTTAGCATTTTCTCCTTCATTTCAACCCTGGTGAATCTGATGATTATGTGCCTTGGGGTTTCTCTTCTTGAGAAATATCTTTGTGGTGTTCTCTGTATTTCCTGGATTTGAATATCGGCCTGCCTTGCTAGGTTGGGGAAGTTTTCCTGGATAATATCCTGAAGAGTATTTTCCAGCTTGGATTCATTCTCTCCGTCACATTCAGGTACAAATATCCAACGTAGATTAGGTCTTTTCACATAGTCCCATATTTCTTGGAGACTTTGTTCATTCCTTTTTACCCTTTTTTCTCTAATCTTGCCTTCTCATTTTATTTCATTGAGTTGATCTTCGACCTCTGATATCCTTTCTTCTGTTTGGTCAATTTGGCTGTTGAAACTTGTGTATTCTTTGTGAAGTTCTCGTGTTGTGTTTTTCATCTCCATCAATTCACTTATATTCCTCTCTAAGTTGTTTATTCTCATTAGCATTTCATCAAATCTTTTTTCAAGCTTCTTAGTTTCTTTGCATTGGGTTAGAACATGTTCTTTTAGCTCACAGAAGTTTCTTATTACTCACCTTCTGAAGCCTGATTCTGTCAATTCATCACACTCATTCTCCATCCAGCCTTGTTCCCTTGCTGGTGAGGAGTTGTGATCCCTTGTAGGAGGAGAAGCATTCTGGATTTGAGTGTTTTCATCCTTTTTGCACTGGTTTCTTCCCATCTTTGTGGATTTATCCACCTGTCATCTTTGTAGTTGTTGACTTTCAGATTGGGTTTCTGAGTGGATGTCCAGTTTGTTGATGATGAAGTTATTTCTTTCTGTTTCTTAGTTTTCCTTCTAACACTCTGGCCCCTCTGCTGTAGGACTGCTGGAGGTCCACTCCAGGCCCTGCTTGCCTGGGGATCACCTGCAGCGGCTGCAGAACAGTAAGGGTTGCTGCCAGTTTCTTCTTCTGCTATCTTTGTCCCAGAAAGATACCTGCTAGATGTCAGTCTGAGCTCTCCTTTATGAGGTGACTCTTTGGATATACAGGGGTCAGGGAGCTGCTTGAGGAGACAGTCTGTCCTTTATAGGAGCTCAAGTGCTGAGCTGTGAGCTCTGTTGTTCATTCAGAGCTGCTGGGCAGGTACATTTAAGTCTGCTGCAGCAGAACTCATAAACCACCCCCCCTTTCTTTTTCCCCCAGGTGCTCTGTCCCGGGGAGTTAGGGCTTTATTTATGAGTTTCTGTTGTGCTGCTGCCTTTTTTCAGGGCTGCCCTGCCCAGAGAGGAGGCAGCCTAGTCACTGTCTGCCTGCAGAGGCTTTGCTAAGCTGATGTGGGCTCTGCCCAGCTGCCATGTGAACTTCCCTGCAGTCCTATTTATACAGGTATAGTTAGAACTGCCTCAGCAATGGCGGATCACCTCTATAATGGCAGATTCTCTCTGTAATGGTGGGTTGCCTTGGCAACGGCAGGCTGCCTCAGCAGTGGTGGACTGCCTCAGTAATGGCGGATGCCCCTCCCCCACAGAGCTGGACTGTCCCGGGTTCAGCTATGCTTGCTGTGAAACTCTCAATCCAGAGCGTTTCCGATTGCTGTTTTTTTGCGGGAGTGGGACCAGCTGAGCCTGATCACCTGGCTCCCTGCCTCAGAGCCCTTTTTTTTTTTTTTTAGTTGAATGGGAGATTCTGTCTCCCAGGTGTTCCAGTCGCCTGTTTAAAAGGCACCAGGATCTGTATGATTTCCCCTGCGGTGACCCACTGCCCTGGCTGAAACAGCCACACTGAGATTCGTGGCGCTTTTTTGCCCAGGAATCTCCTGGTCTGGCTCCCCGTTTCAGTCCCCTTTTTTATCAGTTAAATGGGTGACTCTGTCTCCCAGGAGCTCCAATTGCCAGCTAAAACAGCGCCCAGACCCATGTATTTTGTGCGGAGAACCACCGCTCCTGGCCAAAACAGCCATGCTGGCCAAAACAGCCGCTCTGGCGACCAGTGGGGCTCCTCCGCCTGGGAATCTCCTGGTCTGTGGGCAATAAAAATCCATCTGGAAGTGGCATCCACTCACCCTCCACGTTTTCACTGGATGCCGCAATCCTGAGCTGCTCCTAATTGGCCATCTTGGATCTGTCCCTAGCCAGTTTTACTTTCTGCAGAAAGGGTGCCACTCACCAGCAATCTTGCCATGAGACCAAACCAAACAAAGGGAACAGGAACATTTATAACCTAACACAGCCACCTTACTGCTGTGTCCAGTTTCCACTGGCCGAAACAGGACCTCACATTCTATACTTGATCCTATTGACCTACAATTTAAAAACTTCCTTAAACAGGCAAGTGGAGAGAGGACAAAGAAAAAGAGAAAGCTAGTCATGAGATGGTCAGGAAGTGTTTCCAAATAAGGAATGGCATGGACTGTGGGCTTACCCAGACTTGTCTGGACATGCTTGTGTAAGCTGACAGTGAGCAAGGATTTATAGTATATGGAATGGTTATTCTTTAGTGTTTAAAAATGAAAACTTTGAAGAACTTCTCTATCTCTTACAGTTTCTCATGAATGGCTTGGCACCATGTCCTCAGAGATGCCCTCACCATACTGAGTTCTTAAGAGACCGGGTTGTTTAAAAGGGTGTGGCACCTCTCTCCCCACTCTCTTGCCCCTGCTCTTGACCCGTGAGATATTTGCTCCCCCTTCACCTTCTGTCATGAGCAAAAGCTTCCTAAGGCCTCACTAGAAGCTAATGCCAGCACTGTACATCCTGTACAGCCTGCAGAACTGTGACCCAATTAAATCTCTTTTCCTATAAATCACCCAGACTCTGCTATTTCTTTATAGCAATGCAAGAACAGCCTAACATGATGTGATAAAAAGGAAAACTGCAGGGAAAGTGATGAGCATAAAATAAACCTTTCAGTATGTAAATATCCGGGCAGGAGCTGCACTCATGGAGGCCAGACGTCAGCACCTACACATGAAACCCTAAGAACATAACAGCTGCAAACAGAACCTGTTACAGGTGCGTTATGTTGAAAATTTAAATATTCAAGTGTCATTGCTTTGGAGATGGGATTCTCCAAGATGGTGAATGATTCTTGATAAAATAGTAAACACAATTTACAATTGACAGCAGAAGTGCATCCTTGGAATGCCTTTGCCAAACCCTGGGGGTTTGTAATGCTATGTAACAATGTTAGATTCTAGGCTTAAGTAATAGTAACCAGATGTTTCGCTTCCGTGACTGGGACATTTAAAAACTCAGATGAGATGCCAGGTGTGATGGTTAATACTGAATGTCAACTTGATTGGATTGAGGGATACAAGGAAGTAATCCTGGGTGTGTCTGTGAGGGTGTTGCCAAAAGAGATTAACATTTGAGTCAGTGGGCTGGGGAAGGCAGATCTACCCTTAATCTGGTGGGCACAATCTAATCAGCTTCCAGTGAATATGAAGAAGGCAGAAAAACATGAAAAGGAGAGACAGCCTAGCCTCCCAGCTTTCATCTTTCTCCTGTGCTGGATACTTCCTGCTCTCGAACATAGGACTGCAAGTTTTTCAGTTCTGGGACTCAGACTACCTCTCCTTGCTCCTCAGCTTGCAGACAGCTTATTGTGGGATCTTGTGGGAGTATAAGTTAGTACTTAATAAACTCCCCTTTATATATAATAGGATATATATGTATATGCATCCTATTAATTCTGTCCCTCTAAGAGAACCCTAATACACCAGGCCAGCAGAATTTTTTGTGCAGGATGGTACCACCAAGGGCAGGATTACTAGGACCCCTGGCCCTACCCATTAAGTGCCACCAAGGCCCCCAATCATTGTGACAACCAAAAACACCCCCACAAAATTCCAAAACGCCTCTTGGGGACAGCACTACCCTTGTTGAGACTGTCTGTAGAGACTCTGTGTGTGTGATGAGTCCATGTGGGAGCAAAGTGCTCCCTTTGCCTGACCCATCAGCCTCACTCTGGGGCCCAGTAGCCCTCATCTTGGTCACTTGTGGAGGAAGTGACATCCTTAGACTCTGCCGTGTCTCTATGGATGTGCCCACCACTCAGCCTTGTGGCCACTCAAAGACCACAGCAGTTCAAGCTCAAAGTAGCTACATTTCTGGACATCACTGACACTGTCACCTCGCTGACACTGAGCAAAGTTACTGCTGTCTCAACAGCCGGCCTTTTCCCCTTAGTTAGATGTTTGGGAGGATGAAGCCTCCTAAGGAAGTCTTGGAAACAAAATTAATAAAATTGAATTGGAGGTGAGGAAGGCACCCACACTCCATCATCCTCTCCGACTTCCCCACCTGGTGACTGACCGCCGGTCCAGCACTACTGCTTCTGCTTCTGGTGACTGGGAGAGTGGGAGGAGGGCTGAGCTGCTGGACAGGGCAGAGGGGGAGCTGGAGTTCATAAGGAGCTGTTGCCCACCTTCCACAAGGAATGCTGACCTGTTAGGGAGTCTGGCTGGTGGAGGTTTTCCACTAACACAACACCATAAAATAAAGTTCTGAACGCCAGGAGGGCTTTAGCATTTATTCATGTTTTCAAACAGTACTCTTTCACTCTGGGGCCACCTGATAGATGTGCCAGTCAACCATAAAAAGTATATGTGGATCCCTCTCCCAGGAATCCAACCAATTTTGCTTTCTCTAATAGGAATAAAAGAGAGGATTGTAAATGTCAGACAGCAGATTGTATAGCAACATCAGTCGAACCAGGCATTCATGAGCAAATGTACCATTTATCTAACAAAGGTCTGGGTGGTTTTGTTAATTCAAATTACTTGATGCTGGGGTGCAAATTGAGACAAGGCATTGTCTGCAAATTCAGGTGCAAGTGGAGGTAGATATTCCCACCAGTCTTGGAGTCGGCTGGATCCGCTCCAGTGCAGCACAGCTGGGGAACCAGGCACAAGGTCTGCATGGCCTTGTGTGTGTTTAACCCAGGGTAAAAGGCCATGTCAGGCCTTAAACATGCAGATTCACTTTGTGGTCCCAAAGTGAGCCTCGTACCTTTAACCTAGAAAATTCAAAATTAGCTGAGATGACAAATATGGACACTCCAGGGAAAAGACCAGATGGAAACTGACCGAGAATAGTTTGGCAGCCTTGATGCAAGGCCCCCTTTGAATCCTGGGAGGTTGAGGGGCTGCATCTAACTGTAACCACTTGATTTCCCTCAGCCAGCTCCTGGCTGCTAGAGTGCCCACATACCAAAAACCTTGTGTAGGATTACAGGACCTTGGCATGGCCAAATGCCAGCAGGTGACCTTTGAGAGAACCAACCCTTTCAACTGTAAACTCGGCTGCCTGTGATGGCTCAGCTCAGCTCAACAAGAGACAGGCCCAGTCGTGTAGCCATGCCCTCCTCTCCCTGAAACCCTTATGCTGGCCTCTGTTTCCCAGTTAGAGGCAGCAGTACATCCATGCCTTGCATGGAAGCAAGAGCCAGGATGTTATAAGGAACTGCTCGGCTCTGTCTCTGAGTCTTGGCTAAGAGGCGAGTACCCTCCAACTGTCACCAGCTTCTCTTTCTGACTTAATCCCTGGTAGTTTTCCCTTCCAGGCCCCTCCTGAGAGCCACTCAGCTCTCAAGCCAGGTGGCCAAGTGAGCCCTGTCCGATAGGGGTAAGGTAAGCATGTTTGCTAAAATTGTGTTTCCCAAAGTGTGCTTAGTGGACTATCTGCCAGAATCAGCAGAGACTCTTAAAGTGCAGCTTTCCGGGCGTCACCCCATGCTTGCTGCCCTTCTAGTAAGGACCTGCAGACCTTCGAGAGGTGAGACTCAGAATTTGCATTTTTAATAATAGTCCAAGTGATTGTGATGCAGACCACAGTTTGAGAACCTGCTAAAAGCTACTTTTACTAACATAGCAGCTCTCCCATACCTTGCTCTTCCTCAGCTAGGCCTGTTGTGGGCTTCCTCTAGGGAAAGCCAGAGTAAACAGGTTCTTCATTGAGGTTCCTGAGGCCCCGGTGTTATGTGGTTGAAAAACCAGGGTCAGGAGATCTGGGTTCTGATCTTGGATCTGCCACTAGTCAGACGCATGGAACAGCCACGTCCCTTCCCCACCCTGGGCCTCAGTTTTCCCAAATGTCTAATGAGTGCATTTGGCTCATTGCTGGTTCTGGTGTTGAGACTAAGGAGTGAGGAGTGTTCCAGGGAGAGCTCCAAATGACGGAAGGGACAGAAGGCGGGCTGAGTTCCTCCAGGCCATGGGCAGGCCTCAGCACCTGGTGAAGGGATGCCCACCATGGGTCCCTGTTGGCAGTGTTCTCTAAGAGCGTGAAGCTATTCACCCAAGGGATGCAAAGATACTGGGAGCAGTCCTTGCTGCAGGAAGCTGAGTCTAGGAGACAGGACAGGGACAAAGCCCTCCAGGATCACAGAGCCGAGGTCCAGAGTGTGTGGTTTGGAATGGATGGAAACAGCTCTGTAGAACTGGGCCTTGGCAGAAAAGTCATATTTGAAGAAAGGGCCTGCCAGGAGTGGGACACCTGGGAGCAAGCTCTGCGGGCGGGCTTTTGGGCAGGGACTGGGAAGTCAGCGTGGTCAGACTGGGAGGGACTTCAAGGCTGGAGTAGCCAGTGGCTTTAGGCCAGTGACAGGTATAAACACAGCCACAGGATGCTGAGAGGAGGGGAGAGTGACCCATTCACTCAGAAGTCACAGACCCCAGAGGACAGCTGGCAGTGGGTTACCAGGTAGCATGACTTCCAGTACACCTGTCTGTGTGTTTGGGGATTGTGAGAAGACTGTTTCATGCGTGTGTAACAATCTCTTGGAATTTTCAGAATTTTGTGGCTCAGTCAACACTGTCAGTGAAACGACGTCGTGTTAGCTAAAATGTGTCTTAAAGATAAGCCCATTGGTTTTGGCATTTATTGTTAATTGAATTTTCCCAGAAATGGCAGCAGAAAGATTGTTAATGTTCATGAATTTACATCAAGTTAAACATCTGTTCCTCTTAAGCTAAACTCCAGCAAAGTTACGGCGGCTCCTAAATTAGATCTGGGAGTAAAATGCTGCTTGTTCTTTGCACAGCTTAGCAGTTTCAAAATAGACCTCAGAATGACACATCGCAACTGAGGCCCATGTAACGCAGCCACACTCTGCTATGATGTGGGTGCCAGACAATTAAGCCAGGTTTTTGCTTTGGTGGTGAAGATCAAAGCTTTGCTGGAGCAGCACGTGATATGACTTATCAGGCTGATGGGGAAAGTGTGGGAACCAGTGTTGCTAATATCTGGGGGGCAGGCAGCCAAGAGGATGCGGGCACATCCTGTCTCTCCCCTGAGCCTCTCTGGGCGTTTCTCAGGTGAGGATTGGGAATCCAACCTCTGGCCACCCTGCCAGGTTGAAGAGGGGCTGGAGCCCAGAGGGCGCAGCTTCAGAGAGTGGCTGGCTACTATATGGTTTCTGCAGGGAGGGTCTGCGTCTGGTTTGGAAAGAGAGATCCACACCGCATTTGTTGGCATTCAGAGCAGACCTTCCATCCCCCACCCAAGCAAGTCTTTTCTCCCCATGCCCTTGCTCCTAGGTCCATGCCTCCTTCCCCAAAGGGATTGCTTCCATTATGGCGGCTGAGCTCTTTCATGATGTTAATCCATGTCCTGCATTCCCCTCTCCAGTACACTTTGGATATTCTTCAAAGGGGGACTCTTGAGTGTGGAGTGACCCCCAGGACAGGAAATTCCAGCACCCTGGAGACTCACGGGGCTGGAGTCTTACAGTGGCCTGGGGATTCCCCCAACGTACCTTCACCCCACATTCTGTCTGTGTATAAAGCTGTCCCCAAGCACACAGATGGTCCACAGGGTTGGCTCTGCTCATTTACTGATCAGAGCCAGGGCAAAGGACCGGATCTTTCCTGAAGCTGTGCCATAGCCAAATTCACCCACAAGCCTCCTTTCCTGGGTGGCCTCTCTGCAGGGTGATCCAGGGCAGTCCTGACCAGCAATGCCAGGACAAGAGGGCAGAAGCTTTATTCATCCTCCTCTCCAGAAGCAATTCCCAGGCAGGTACCTTGTGCCCACCACACTTCTATGCAACCTAGTGTCCAGAGACCACCTTGCCCCACCCCCAACTGGCCATGCTGGAGTTCACTCCATGGGGCCAGCATTGCAGGTTTTGTGGTATCCCCACTGGGTGAAATATGGAGGTTTGAGCTTCAGTGAGCATGGCCACATGTACCGCGTGGTCAGCATGCCCTCTAGGGAACTGACATGATGGTCGACTCAGGCACCAGCCCATTCCTAAGATCCAGACCTGTCACCATGGTGCAGGGTGGCTAGGATTGTCCCTTCCTCAGGGCAAGGCTGTAGCCACTCTGCAAGCCCACCTGCCACCCATCTTCCACAGTCATATGGGCAACAGATCCTGAATGAGCCCATTCTATGTGTGAGTACTGGGGGTACCTTGCCCTGGAGGAGCTCACAGTCTAACAGGGAGGCTGGCGATCCACAGTGGATGAAAAAGTCACAGAAGTTAAAGGCTAGCGAAGGCTGGTGAGAGAGCACACACAGGGCAGCACACGAGGGCCCCCGTTAGGCAGGGTTGGTGTGTTAGGCAAGAGAGGCTGAAGGACTCGGTGAGGAAATACCTTGCAATGAGAGAGTAGGATGGGGCAGCAAGAGACAGCCCACTTTCCCACCCCACCACCATGCAGGCGCCTGGGAGCCAAGGCCTGTGCCTTGACCACGTGGCCTGTCTCTCTCTCAGAACCTGAGCTCCCGGCGGCCTATGTAGCACCTTCCCCTTTGCCCACATTGCACACCTCCCTCCCCTTGACTCTTCGGAGTCTCCCAGCCCCACCCACACCTTTAACAGGAGTTCACCTGCCATAGAATGAAGATGGTCCCTTTGAGTGCAGTCTGGCAGAGGCACAAGTGGCTGATGGAATATTTACAATGTCTCCCCTGCTTCCCTTTGTTTTGCAATAGAAAGTGTTTCTTTGATGGACATTTAATTCCAGAGACTGCTACCTGCTTCCTATCTCCCTTTGCTCAAAAATTAAATGCGGATGTGCCTGTGCTCCTGCTATAATCATCTTCCTCTGTGCAGAGGGAGTGCGGTGGGAATGGGAGAACATTAGAATCTTCAAAGAGGGACAATTATTGAGGGAACTAGATTAATGAGGTGTCATAACAACTTAGCCGGATCTGCGACTGACCTTTCTCATGGAGAACAGGCTTGATAAATGTAGTTCATTACCAAGTTCTGACATGAAAATAGGATCACACTCTGGGCTCCTCGGCAGGCTGATCAATATTTTATCTGCCAAAGCAGGCTTGGTCTGGGAGCAAAAGGAGCCCCACGCATGTGCTGGCAAGGAGCCCGAGGCCAGGGCCAGGGGCTGGCCAGGGCGGCCCTGAAGCATGGAGGGCACCTGGGCTGGCAGGAAGGTGGTCAGGCCCTTCGCAGGGCCTGTCAGTGATGCTGACAGTGTCAGGCTGCCCGGGACCTGCACCCTCCCTCCCTGAGAAGCCCCCGACGGGGCCTGCGCACTGGCGGTGGGGCGGAGGGAGAGGGTCAGGACACGTTTTCTCTCCTGTTTAGCCATGAGCACAGATTTAGTTGCCAGCCTGTCCCAGGCCCCACAGTAAAGGGGACAAAGACAAATGAGCCATACCCTCCACGTGGGGCTTCCAGCCCATCTCACCGAGAGAAGCCCCCAGGCCTGGCCAGCCACTTACTAAGTCCTCTCACATCTCCTTCTGTGTCATGACCCTGGAAGGCAGTCAGAGGCTATTGTTATCCCCATTTTAAGATAGGGAGTAGAAGTAGGAAGGGCAGGGGAGTGAACACCTTTCCTAAGGTCTCACAGCTAAAGGCAGATGGTCTCCTGATCCCCGTCCAGCGCTCTGTCTGGCCTTGTGGTGACTGTCATTAGCAGTGTTGGTATCAGGTAGACATGGCAGCCTATGATGAAGTCTGTCTGCACCTGAAGACCTCAGACAAGGTTGTTACAGGCTGAGCCCCTCACCCTGGCTGCTTCTTGCATGAGACAGTCTTCCCTGGAGCCACAGGACTCTGGCCCTCTCATTCAACAAGCATTTAATACTGTAATGCTGCATGGGGAACTGCTCAGAACATGTAATCCCATTGAGGGGACGTAGCAGCAGCCCATCCAGTTTCCCTCAGTCAACCCCAGAGGTGATGTGCAGCTTGGGTGGATGATTCCCCATAACACTTGCCAAGAGCCTCCAATCCCAGGCACCTGCATCTTCAGCCTGAGGGCATTTTCTAGTCTCAGGCGAGTGCTCATCCTCATTTGGGAGGTCCAGAGCTGCTATCTGGAGGTGATTAATTCCTCCAGGAGCAACCTCAGCTAATAGGGATGGAAGTCGGTAGAAAAATATCCCGGCTCCCTCCCATCTCAATGGGGCAATTCTGAGGTGTGCTCTACACAGTGCCTCTGAGGTCCCCCGTGAGATCGAACCCCCATTGTCCACAGTGACAACCCACTCATGAGTGCACCCTTTGTTGGCTTTTCTCCCTTCCCAGTCTCACTTCCTGTTCCTTCTAGCACTTCTTGGGATCATCTTCAAATATGCCACTTGCCCCTCGAGCCTCATCTCAGGGACTGCTTTAGGGGAGCCCAAACTAAGGCTGGGGCAAGCCTCACCCAGAAAGGATTTCATAGCAGGGAGAAGGAGAAGGCAGTACTCTGTGTGTGTGTGTGTGTGTGTGTGTGTGTGTGTGTGTGTGTGTGTGTGTGTCTGTGTGTAAGTAGACAGCCTTCCTACAGATGGCGGGTCGGGCCTGAAGACAGGAAGAAGGAGGTGGGGCAGCTTGAGAAAGGGCAACGGTGTTCAGAGCACAGGGAGTTTCCAGCTATGGAGGGGACATCCCTGAAACTCTCTAAGCCTCACCATAAGGCTTGACCTAGCCAACGCTACCACAAAGGCAAAAACAAAATCCCCACATTTATGACAACACAAATTTCTCTTTACCTGGAAACCAGCAAGACTCAGAGGAAACACTGAAATGACTTTCCAAACATGTGGGCAGAAACCTCTGCAGTCCAAATCACGGCGGTCCTACCCTCTCATGAAGCAGGTCCCCTGCAGGTCCCAACCTGGCAGCCCTTGCTGAGCCTCGTTCAAGACACAGACCTCAAGGTTATATACAAGCATCCCACCTTCTCTCTGGAAGAGTCACGCCTCTGGATTAGTCAACACAGAAGTTCAACTGTATTCCGAGTCTCCCCATCCCAGGCTGAGCTGGAGAGGCCCTGGCAATGGGATCTGGGCCCTGGCTCAAGGCTCCTCCTGGCCACTGTCATTCTCAACATCATCTTGACCATCACCCACAGGGGCACCAGGGAGGGGTGTGGTGGTCCCCAAGCTTCTGCCACACACCTCAAGGACCTTCCCTCTGAAGGAGCCAAGTATCCTGTGGGCCAAGGCTAAAACTGGCCCTGCCTTTGTCTGGAGAGCTCTGACTCCCTCCCTCCCTGGGAGCCAGGCCCCAAACACACAGGGTCAGGGCACAGGCAGTGATGGAGGTGAGGGGTGCCAGCTTAGGTCATCGATTTTTAAGCAGAGGCCAAGATGAGTACACCAGATAGAGATTTGGGTGAAGAGCACTCCAGCCGTGAGAAGCAGTCAATGCCAAGCTCCAGGGCAGGAGCATGCCCAGTGGTCAGTGCTGCTGAAGTCATCCCTCCACCTCCGCCCACACCCCCTACCTCTTGCAGTCACCAGTGTGGAATTGCTGGGCACGTGGGCAGGGATGACCGGTGTGAAGATAAGAAAGACATGAACCTTGGGTATTAACACTTTCTTGCCCAAAATGATCGGAACTTGAGAACAGAAGATCAGAAAACAGACCTCAGCGTCCGCCCAGCAGGTGAGGGCTGGACTAGGTGGAAGAGCTCACTTCAATCATGGGCTCAGGGTCACCCGTGCAGAGGGCCCAGCTTCGCTTCTGGCCAGCAACGTGTTGACAGCAGCTACCTCTGAGAGGTGGATTTCGGGATGGTTTATTTTCTCTTTCTTTTTACTCATTTGCACTTTCCAAGTGGTTCTTTGATAGGCATGTATTTCTTTTAGAATCAGACAAATGTTTGAGGCTGGAAGCGGGGGAGGGAGCTTTAGCTGAAGACCATGTCCAGTGGTGTCCAAAATGCCCAGTGCTCCACACAGCTGAGTCACTCCTATCTGGCCCCACAGTGAAACCAGCTGGGGGCAGGAATGGAAAAAATAAAACTGGAATTTGGTAACCTATGACTTTGACACATCTTGCTAGGAAGATACCCATCCTGGAAGCCAAGGCCTGCTGTGGGGAGGAGAGCCATCCCGGGAGACTGAGCTATCCTGGGAGGCTGCAGCTTTGAGGCCTCTGCCTCTGGGGGCTGGAAGAAGGCAAGGAAGGAAGTTTCCTTCCCCCACCCCACCTCCAGCCGGATGGAATTCGGATGACAGAGGCAGGGAGTGAAGGCAGGGAGCAACCAAGAGGGCAGCCCTTGGAGATGAAGCACCAAAAGGCTTTTCCCAGAAAGAGAGTTTGGACTTTGGAATCTCGAGTGTTCACCTGCACAGCAGCAGAGTCCTCACCAAGGCCACCTTTCCTGCAGTGTCCACGGCCCTTCCCCAGTGCTATCGGGCACCAGAGGAGCTCAGAAATTTCAGACAAATGACCTGATTTGAGTTTGGGCAAAGTTCTCTCTTGCAACTTATTTAAAGCATGATTGCTCCTGGGATAAAGAAGGATTTAAGATTCCCTTCCTGGAGTCCCTTGGTTCCTCTCAGGACCTCAGTGACAAGCTCAGCCCGGGCATAGAGTGCCCTCAGTAAAGGAAAGAAAGGACAAAGGAAGTTTTCAACAGTGTGATGTGTGGTGCCGGCATCCTGCCGCAGTGCCCACACTTCCCCACAGCCGTGGAGGCTCTGCCTGGGTCACCCCACTGCCCTCTCCTGCCTGTCTTGTTTCACTCTCCGTCTGACTCAGCCCCTCCAGCCCAGCCACACCAGCTTTCTCCAGTCTCCAGATGCTGCATGGCGGCTCCTGCACACACAGTCCTGCGCTGGGTGTGCTCTTCCCTCCGCCTCCTCCCACAACTCCTCATCCGACAGTTCTCATCCTGAGCATCCCTCCCTTGGCCTCCTGCCACAGGCAACCACAGTGCCCAGGACTGGAAGCTGCCCACCTTTGGGCACACAGTGTGTAAATAAACACTGGTACAAGGAGGGCAGGGGCCTGGCCAGTGTGGGCCCTTGCAAGGGGCAGGACCATGGGCTCAGAGAGCTGATGCTGGAGACCTGGGGGACCCACCCCTTTCCCTCAGATGATTGACTTCTAGACATGCACATACCTTCCTGACTGGAAGATGTCTGCTGGGCAGTTGCCAGGGTGAAGGAGCCAGAAGTCTAAGCTCACAAGGAGCTGTGAGGATGTGAGGAGGGCCAGAGCCAGGGAGGATGCCACAGCACCCCACTTCCATCCCAGCAAGACCCACCTGGATGGTTTCCCCTGCCTGCCAGTGTTGGAGGTGTTGTCTAGCTGCAGACCCCTGCTCACAGGGGGACCCCAGCTACACCATGTAGCTCTATGAACTTGAGAATTGGGTTTGCCAGATGGTGACCCCAAGAACTCCCAGGGCACTCTCCATGCCTGGGCCAGACTGCCCAATGGGGTCCTGAGATGAAACAAGAAGCTCCCAGAAGGGAATCTTGCCCAGGGCAGCAGATAGGTCAGAAGTGGTTTATGCCCCACCAAGGTCCAGGAGGAAGGTTGGGGGACCTGCGAGGATGAGGCATCCTGCCCTCTGACCCAGCCTGGCCTCACCTTTAGGTGGCCCTGCTGCGACATGCTCTCCGGAGCCCCATTGCCCACCAGCGTATCTGAGGACAGCCTCTTCTCGACACCATATCCACCTGCTGTGTACATCAGTTTTTCAGTATCTGGGTATAAATGCTCCCCCTTCGGGAAGTCCTGGGGGCACCCCCAGTGCTGGCTCCTGCAGACCCTCCACACAGGCACACATCCATCACCATTTACCCCAGCAACCAGCCCCACCTCCTCTTTCATTCTGTACCCCAACTTCTGGTCCATTTGCCAGGACCAAATTTCAGCTTCTTTCAGGGAGTGAGGAGCTAGACTGGGGCAAAACTGTTCCTCCCCTTCCCCAAAACTGATCTTTATCCAGGCCCAGAAAAAGGAAAAACCCAGCAAGTTTGTAGGGGGACAAAGTCACTATTTTCAATACCATGTAGCTCTACAGACTTGAGAATTGGGTTTGCCAACTGGAGGCCCCAAGAACTCCCAGGAATCAATATCCTACCAGGCAAAAGAGGGATGCGAGCAAGGTGGGGGGCGGGAGAGAGGCGTTCTTGTCAGAGCACTAAGACTCCCAGAGAGCAAATAGATCTGATTATATTGAACACAACAATCGATTTTTTTCTAAATAAACATGCAGGAGGAAATGGTAATGGGCATCTGTTTCTGACGGAAATCAATTGACCCCAAATTGGAAGAAAATCTAGAAATACAAACAAGCACAAGAAAAAGTGGTTGGGCTGTCCAGACTTATCAAGGGAGGGAAGGAGGAAGGGAATGAGGGAGGAAAAGAGGAAGGAAGGAAGAGAGAAACAGACAGAGTTTCCCATCATCCCTTTCCCCCAAGTGGCTTCCCTGATGGTTGCTCTTCAGTAAATGCGGTTCCCATAATGACAAGGGAGACAGCAGCTATATTATGAGCCCCTACTGGGTACCACACCAGTGCAAAGCCCTGTATATGCCCATGTTATTTAGTCCTCGTAACAACCCCACGTGGGAGACACTGGCATCTCTGCTTCCCAGATGAGATCACTGAGGCACCCCACCCAAGGCTACATGCCTGATGACAGCAAACCTGGAGCTCAAACCCAGGGGACCTCAGAGCCCATGCTCTCTCCAGCACTTCTTCCTATTGACTCTCCAACTCTGGGCCATTACCTCAGACCCTAAACTGGCTTTGGAATTAAGGAGAAGAGCCCTAGGCTCCAGCAACCCATTGGCCTTCAACCTGGAATGGTCAGTGAGGAGCCCATGCCCATTCTCCAGGATTCAGCAAAGCCAGGCGCCGGGAGTACTCATCCCCCGGGGAGATGGGAAGTGGGGCTGGCTGGAGCAGCTGCCCTCTCTGCTAACCCTCCTGCAGCCCCAGTGGATGGGCTGTGCCCTGCGTGGTGTCCATCCTAGTAGCCCCATCACCAGCAAGATAAACTACGCCATGCTGCAATGCACCCCAGGCCTCACCTGCCCAAACACTGCACCGTTTGATGCCGTTCAGCAAGCATGCCTGGGATAAAACAAGCTGTGTACTTCAGTTTGAACGTTGTAGAGCTTCCTTTTGTTTCTTGGTCATAGACTTGTGTACATGTTTGTTTTGAAGTAATCTAGCTCTGGGAGGGTACCTAATTAACATAAGCTGGGCTTATTAGTCCTGTTAACTAAAACTCCCTAATCTAGGAGGCCAAGTATTCAAAAGCAGCCTTTAAGGTAGGATTAAGGCAAAAACCAGCTATTACAAAATGGAATTGGGGGCGGCTTAAGCCTCTGTGGAGCTACCTCTATAAATTCTGCTGGAAGAATTTCCCATTCCATCTGGCACTCACTCTAGTCTGGCTTGTAGTAGGTGCTCAATAAATATTTATCAGATGGACAAACAAGGTTCCCTCCAGTATTTGCATCATGTGTAGCATGCGTTCCATGTTCAATCAATATTTATGGAATGGATTGGTGGGCAGAGCACAGGCAAATCCTATCGACTACAGCTGCACTGTGCGCTGCACGTAGTAAATGCCCTGTGACTATTTGTGGGTGGAATGGATGAGTGGACAAATGGCAAGAACGTTCTCTCAAGACCATGGAATAAGTCTCACTATAATAACCTCATCTTCTCTTTCAGGTGACACGTGCACCATGGCCGGCTATGCCCGCTTGAAGAATGTCCTTCTGGCGCTCCAGACCCGCCTGCAGGCACTCCCAGAAGGAGACAGCAGACAAGACCCTGCCTCCCAGAAGCGCCTCCTTGTGGAGTCTCTGTTCAGGGACTTAGATGCAGATGGCAATGGCCACCTCAGCAGCTCTGAACTGACTCAGGTGGGCATGGCATTCAGTGAAAGTCACATTATGGAGGAATCCAGTTTGCCATTTCCCACCCTCCACCCCGCACCGGTGTCTAAGAGCTTGTTGTGTTCAATACCTCTGAGAACATCTCACAAACAAAATGAGGTCAGGTTCTTCTTCCCACCAGCCACCTTCAGCCACTATTTACAAACAAGCTTTCAAGCCCTCTCAGCTGTCTGGCAAAAAACTCACTTCAGAGGGCCTGGTCTCTGATGTTTTAACTAGGAAATCAATCATTTCTTCCTTGAGTCCTTTACTTTCCTCAGCAAAAATGTTACAAGGAAGCAGTGCTTGGTTTCCATCGAACACCGTTGGAGCTATAAACTGGAAATCCCCAAGTCCTCTACCTTAGGACATCACCGTTCCTTGGTATCCAAAGATCAAGAACCCAAACCCCAGCCTGCTTGTTTGCAGATAGCCCTGTGTCTACCCATGGACCCCCACCAAGCCCTGTTCTCATCTGGGGAAACACCTGCGTTACACCCTATGGTTTGCCTCCCTCCCCGGAGACTGCAGTGTTGAACACAGCGCACATGTCCTTTGTCGAGCTAACTAGACACCTGGTTAGCGTCTGCAGCACAGAAAGCAAGGAAAGAGGGACCTCACTCACAGGGGCCACAGCCACAGCCTCTGTCAGTTGCAGGGAGGAGCATGTAGGGTCCCGAAGGCAGAAAAGCTGGGTTGGGCTGGAGGGGTCTGCATTCCTACTTCTGCTTACTGGTTTGTTTCTAAGGGTCTGGAGCCCTAGAGCCACATAAGGCAGGTGCAAGCTCTGCAAGCAGAGTGAGATCAGCCTCCCCAAGCTGGGTGGTGAGGGGTGGTGGGCAGCTCTTTTCTGGAGACCACAGACTGTCCACCCAGAGGATGGACACTAAAGACAGGTCCCCACCTTTGATGCCATTTTAAAGAAATCTTACACATGGCCTAGGAACCGTAGGGTGGGGAGTGCCCTAGCACTCATTGAGCCATGTGCTTGGCATTGAGTGAGGCCCTTGACCTATGATTAATAGACACAGAAGAGTTCTTTGTAATGTAGGATAGTGGCAAAGAATGCAGCCTTTAGGGTCAGACTGCCTGAGGTCAAGCATGTATGCGCTAGTGGACCTTGGGAGATGACCTCGCTTTGCTGTGCCGCTGTGTTCAGCTGTGAACCTCATAGGGTCATCATGAGGGTTAAATGAGCTAAGACAGTGAATGGCTTAGAGTGCTGACTGGCATGTGGTATGTTCCTTTTCTTTTCTTTTCTCTTCTTTTAGACAGGGTCTCAGTCTGGCTAGAATGCAGTAGCACAATCTTGACTCACTGCAGCCTCCTGAGGAGCAAGAAGGCTTAAGCCATTCTTGCTCCTCAGCCTCCTGAGTAGCTAGAATTACAGGCTTGCACCACCACACCTGGATAATTTTTGTATTTTTAGTAGAGATGGGTTTTCACCATATTGGCCAGGCTTGTCTCAAACTCCCGACCTCAGGTGATCCACCACCATGGCCTCTCAAAGTCCTGGGATTACAGGCGTGAGCCATGGTGCCTAGCTACGTGGTATGTTTCAATGGAGAGAGTCATCAGTATTGTTGTCATCATCATTTTTATTATTATTATTATTTCCTCCTTAAATCTTTCCACCATCCTCTGCTGTAAGGAGGGGACTACTATCATCCCACTTCACAGATATTTTCAGATGATGAAACTGAGGCCCTAAGAAATCAGACAACTTGCCTGAGTTGTTCACTGCCTGGGACATGATGGAACTGAGATGAAACCCCGGCAGGCTGAGTTGCGTGCACCTGCTCTCCTCAGGGCACCCAGAATCTCCCTGGGGAGAATGGCTCCCACCAAGAGGCACCACATGGTCCTTTCAAGGTCTGTAGGAACAGCAGGTACCCACAGAACCCTAGTAGGAGTGGCCACCAGAAGTTCTGGAATGTAGGCCCTCCGTTCCAGCCGGTCCTGAGCCTGCTTCCAGGGAGCATGGGAATCTCAGATGACTCTGCTCTGCTCATCTATACCTGAGCGGTTCACGCAGCCCATTCAAGACCTGCATCCCTGGAGGCTTGCTGCCCATGGCCCCCAGGGCAACTGCCCTGCCAGCATGTCACCACCTCCATCAGCACTAGGCCCCAGCTCTGGCTAAGACCCCAAGGGTCAGAGCCAGGGACCTACAGGTGACTCAGGCTGCTCTGGGAAAATCCCAGGTCCTATTGGTTACAGCTACCTGCAGGAAGAACCACTTGGCAATTCCTCAAACTACCGTGCAGGGAGCGCCAAGGGCAGGTGGCATCAGCTTGTCTTGAACAGAGGTCGCTATGAGCCTTTGGTATCCAGGCCCATGTGGCTCCCAGGTATCCACCAGGTAACAGAATCTTACCAGGCACTTTGTTCTAACCTGGCAGATATATGGCCCGAGGCACCTGAAGCCATTAACAAGCATGGTAATTGGACTATGATTTCCTCTTTAAAATTTAATATAGTTAAAGTCCATTTCATAAATCTGCCAAGCAGAGCCCGGCTAAAGTGGGCCTTTCCTTGACACTGAATCAAAGGTGCTAGGGAAAAACTCGTCAGTCCTATAAAAAGTTAAGCAATTTCCAATGCAGAAATAGACAAAGGGAAATCTCCATCTTCGGAAGATTGATCTCAGGCGTTATGGTTGATCTCCCTTTTATCGAACACTCTTACTTGCTGGGTGAAGGGTCATTTTTTTAACGTTATCACATTAAATTGCCTTTAATACAGCAGACCAAGCTGAGAATGTTAAATAAAGAGAAAACGCCTCTGCCCCCCACTCCCCAACAAAATAAAATAAAATCATTTTCTTCTGAGATTTCCTTCTGAGCATTTTCCTTGCAAGACCTTCGGTTCTAGACACACTGGCCTCTGGCTATAGCTCCAGCTGAGTGAGGGTGCCTGGAATTTCTACTCTTAGTTACCTTGCGACATGTGGCTGATCATGCTGGGCAGGCCTCTGTGTCCTGTGGCTCAGACCATAACCAGAGAGGAGTTCTCAAGAGCCTCCGTGCCAGAGTTACAGGGGTGGTCATCTGTGTCCCAGGCAGGACAGGGTGAAGCTCAGGTCTCGGTGAATAGAATGGAGGGGTCTGGGAGTGTGCTGTGGCCAGGCACCATTGCCTGCCATGGGTAAGGGCTGGTAGGTGAATGGATGCAGCAGTGACCTCCAGGTCTACACAACTGGAAGCTGGCAGACCTCGGTCCTCACACTGAGTTCAGCCACTGTTTGCTGGATTTATCTAATGGGACCTTTTCTCTCCTCTCTCCCCATCAATGGCACACAGGTAGAGCAGGTGACCTCAAGGATTCCCATCCCAGACTATCTGGGTCTGTCTGCCCAGAGAGGGAAAAGACAGACCTGGGCTCTAGTGTAGACTCTGCCCCAAGCACTGTGTGAACCTGGGAAAGCCACTTCCCCTCTCCAAGCCCCAGTTTTCTCATCCATAAAATGAAAGAGTCAGACAAGACAAAACCAAAGAGCTTCAGGTGCTCCCCAAGGCCCACTGAGCTGTCCCTGGATTCCCCCTTGGCCTGAGTCATTTCCAGCAATGCCCATGACTCTAAACTCACCTGACTCTGGCCTTTTTCTCCTCCTCACCCCACAGCACGTGCTGAAGAAGCAGGACCTGGATGAAGACTTACTCGGTTGCTCACCAGGTGACCTCCTCCGGTTTGATGACTACAACAGTGACAGCTCCCTGACTCTCCGAGAGTTCTACATGGCCTTCCGTAAGTTGGGTTCCAGTGGGAAAAGGGCTTATTTCTGCAGGTGCTCCTGCACCAACATGCTGCCGGGTACCTGGGTCTGTCCTCGGTTGTCTCCCAGGTTGGTTTCTTATACAGAGGAAAGCTGTTGAATCTGTTTTGCAGCAAGCCTGAGGTTTAAGAAAAGGCTAAATGGAGAGTGGATGGGGCCAGGGAGGGCTCACCCTGTTCCTTTTGAATAAAGATTTTTCTCAGTCTTTGAGGGGCCCAGGACTGTAATTGAAGCATAGCTGTGAGGGTGCTGCGAATACCCTTTGGAGGGTTCTATGACTGAAGGAGAAGGAAGAAGATTTTAGGGATATCCTCAGGCTATGGCCTGGCCACGTGGGGAGCCCTGCCTGGAGAAAACAAACCTGCAGGAGGGCCTGGAGGCCTGGCCATGCAGGGGCAGGGAGCAGCGACTACCCAAGGTCAATGGAGAGTGAGAGTCCAAGGTGAAGAGAGGCAGAGCATCCCTGGAGAAGAAGGGAAAGTGGGTGCTCTTTGAAAACAGAGGAGGTACTCTGAGTGCCCCTCCAGGGAGTGCTTGGTGCATATGGAAGTGGATGGGGCCTGTGTCTTTTACTTGAGGTGGTCTTCCAAGAGATTACATTAACCACAGGCGGTGCTGGGACAGGGCTTTCAAGAAATGCAAGATACAAGAGCCCTGCGGAGCTCCAGGCAGGGGTCATCAGGAAGGAAAGGAAAGGATGGTACTGGGCCTGTACTGGAGACTAGAGGGGACATTCTTGGCCCAAAATAGATGAAGCCCCTTACATTGGAAGATATTCAGGCTCTGCTTAAAGTGGGCAATGCATACACACTTGGGTGTGACCTGCCAGCTCACAGTTCCTAAATGCAAGCCCTGGCATTCAGGAGGCGCGTGCGAGCCCACCCCACCCCAGGGGCACTGAGTGCCCTGAGCCACAGAGCCTGGTATCCTCCCTCAACCCCAGCCTTTACATGGAGTCCCATTTTCCAGCAAAGTATTCCTGCTTCAGAGCGACATCTCTTTGGGCTGTTGTTATTCCACACCTTCACAAGGCCTGAAGAGGGGTTCTTGTGATTTGTTGGGAAGAAGGGCTCTTGTGGCAAATAGAGAGGTGCTTGGATGACATGAGAGAAACAAACATGATTCTTCCCTATGGGAAGCGTTTGTGAGCTTGGCGTGGTTGCAGGGGCCTTTCCAGTTCATATCATCGTTAGTACCAAAGTCCACCCCCTGGTTCCAGCACTTCGCTTCATTTACTGTGATTGTTCAGGGTCCCTGTCATCTTCCTCCCTGCCCACTAGTAAAACTCATACCTGCTTCTGCTCATTCATAAAAGGTGAGAGTGACTGATAGGCTTATCCTGCTGTGGAGGTGTTTGTCTTGTAGGCCAAAGAGATTATTTCCAGAAATACATCTGGAAATACATTTGGAATGTGTAGAAGTATCCACAGCTCCCCACACTTGGTTCATGAGAGCCCGTCATTAAATGTTCAGGTATTTTGCAAGCCAACAGTTAAACACTTGGTAGCTTTAAACTGGCCACGTTGGGAATATTTACACCATAGAAATTCACACCACACATATGCTACCAAAAAGGGGGAGGGGGGACATTTTTTCTTATCTATGGAGCCAGTTGTTAAACACTGACCTGCATGTCACTGGACAAGACCCTGTCTCCTGTCCTTGGAGTCCATTTCTGGCAATATCCTCCCCACCTGCCTCCCCACACTGTGACTCTTTGATGATTCCATGGAACATGAACAAGAGTTGGCTAGAGCAGCTAGGGCAGGTTACAGGGACAGCAGCTCTCCAAGTCAGGAAGGCAGCAACACGTGGTCTGAGGATAGCTCCAAGACATTCCAGAAACGCTTTCTGAGTCAGACCCCTCTGCCAAAAGAGTTATGAAGGAAAAGCTCAGTGCCTTCTAAGAGCCAGAGGCCAAGACTGGACTTCAGGGATTTGGGGGGATACCAGGCATCATTACTTAATGTCCCAGGATGTCATCATTAAGCAGAGAATGGCACTGCTTGGGCACCATCTTGGTACCTGGTACCACAGCAGCCTCTGCTGCATGAGCACAGTTCCTAGGAATGGGTCTGGGGCCAAACAGCAAGCTCTTGGCTTTCCTCTAAAGGAAATGGAAGCGTCCCTATTGCCTATGGTGAAAGAGAAGGACTCCCCAGCTTCCCTAGTAAGGTCATTATAAACATGAGCTACACTGGAAAGGGAGGGACGTCATCGCCTGACCTCCAGCCACATGTCTCATACAGAGCAATGTGGCGTCAGCTCCCTTCGTTCCTGGATTGTTGTTTGAAAAGCTTTATAATCTTCCATTTTAAAGCAAATTAGATTCTGCTGTTGCCTTGGACTTGTTTTGAACCAGACAGCCAAACCATTCATCACAGCCCAGCCCAAATAATAGATATGCAATAAAACGTAAACTCGCAGCCATTAAGGAAGCCACAAAATGAGTTAACCCCCACTATAAAGGCTTGACATGCAGCCATTTGGAGCCTACAGGATCAATGGTTTTTCAAAGTCACAGGAACTCTCAACTAAATTCCCATAGCTCTGGGAATAGATTTATGGTTCAGCAAATTTTAAATAGGTAATTGAAATGAGACATATAGGTACAAATTATTACCCAGCAATCGATGGGCATTAAAGAAATCTCACTAAAACCCAGAAAGTAATATCTCAAACATTTCAGCAACAACATTCTGGATTAATTTTAGAAACTGTAGCTGATGGGCTGGCAGAGACTGAGGCTTTAACATTTTATTTTCTAGTCTCTCTTTTGCTAGCATCCTTGGGTACAAGGCAGGGTGAGGTCTGTGGGGTGTCTCCAGCTCAGTAACCTACTGACGCAGAGTCAATCTCTTTACTAAGGGATGATGGGTTTAGGGGTGTTTTCCCCAGAGAAGGAAGTTGTATTTATCAGTTTTTGCGGTTTGTGGGGGTGGTCTCCTAAATCACATCTTCCCATGCAACTGGCCTGGCCCTGCTGGGCCATGTTTGCCATCGTCTGCAGCCGGTGGCGGGTGATGCTAGGAATCCCACAGCCGGTGGCTATTCCTGCTGAACTGGTTCGTGGTGGGGCTGCAACCCATTCCTGGCTCTGAGGAACAGGTGACCCTCATCCAGGGTGGCAGGCAGTGGCTAATCATGGGAGTAGTTCAATCTCTTTCTGATTGTCATATGGAGCCAAGGCTCCCAATTGCCTCTCTCTGTTCAGGGACAGGAATGAAATATGAGGGTGCCCCCCATTCCTCCTTTTGTCAACTAGACATTCTCTTTGCATTGCTTTGGCTTGCTGAACCACAGGCTGATCTAGGAAGTAAAGGCACAGTGTCCTCCTCCAGCACGTGCCCTCTGCCTCCCTTTCCCCATGCCACCCCCCGCCACCCCAATAAGGAGTGGTGCCACCTGTCCCTGACATGGCAGAGACCCAGGCTCCAGGGTTGCCATAAGCAGGATGTGTGCTGGCCCTGTCTGTTCATCATAGTAAATTAACCTCAAAGTTGCTCATCTAAAAAATGTCTCGATAATGCTTGGTTTTTGCACTGTTCTGAATGCTCAGGTTGGGATCAGGGGAAAACACGTTGCTAAAACAAGGATTTTTCTGACTTTAAATTCATTGCAAGTTTCTTCTGCTTTTTAGAAAATAGTTGTCCTTTTAATTACTCCTCTGAGAGCAAAGCCCATGAATTTGTTGGCTGCTTGGGAAGGTTTTGAGCAGCTAGCAGTGCAGGATAAAGGGCTTCACGTGTTAACAGCCCGGGACCACACAGGCAGAGTGTCAGGAGGACCTGGGGTGCTGAATATGGGGGAGCCAGACAGCCTCCCTCACTTCTGGCATGTGTAAGCTCCAGGCAAACAGAAAGGAAAACAGTGTTTTCACCTACAGCACTACCACTCTAGCCAGGGCAGCTCTATGAAACAGATGATGTGGTCCCCTGGTGAATTTACAGCCGTTTTTTCACCATCACTGCTGCAAAATGAAAGGAGGGTGCAGCTTCACTTTCCATGCCACTGTACTCTGAAACTAACAGTGCCTGGCCCCATACCCAATTTCCGCACACGCTATCTCAGCCAGTCCTCACACCCACCCTGTGTTGAGCAGGATGGTAAAATAAGCAAACACGGGCATCCTCACTACCCAGATCTATCTGGCTCTCTATCTGTGTAGGGTTAGTTGAGACGAGGAGCTTAGATGGCAAGGATACTGCTATGTGCTACTCCATTTAGTTCCTGAGTTTTGGATACTAAGTAACAAGATTTTAAATAGCATGGGGTTCATCAAAAATTTTATCTGAATTTACTCAGCTCCTGAATTTGGAGAGCAGACAATGCCTATGGGCTGGTCTCGGTTTTGGTTGAAGCCGAGACTCTGGGTGCCAGTGAGCCCCCCAACCCCAAAGGGAGACACTGGTTTTCTCACACAGGACTTGCAAATAAAGTGGCCAAAAAACTGATTCACTGCCCTTGGTCCCTCATTTTCTCAGGGCCACAAAACAGTTAAAGCTGGAGTGGCCAAGGGAGGAATTGAAAATTGGAAGACAGAGGTGTGAAACTCACCACCCCCTCCCAGAGACAGAAGTGGGGGTGCTGTCCTGACTTCAAGTGCATAGAGAGGCTTCAAGGAGCCTTCCATGTGAGCTTGCTGAGTCTCCAGAGGCCAGCACTGGAGGACGGGGCGCACAGTCTGTGTACCATTTGAATGACTTTGCTTGTTAGTATCACTGTAGTTAGTCACAGGCTTAGTGCTCCAGTTGTATAAAGTGATACCCAACATTTAACATGTGTCAGCTCTGTACATTATGTCCAGTCTTACAGATGAAGAAACTGAAACTCAGGGAAGTAGCTAACCGAAGGTCACACAGCCAGCAGGTAGCAGAGTCAGGATTCAATGGGCACGTCTGATTCTAGAACGTTCTCATGCATTTAAACAAACTTTGTAACACATCTGCATTCTCCTTTGAAGAGACTCTCACTGTCTTCACAGTGATTTCCCTAAACTTCAAGCCCCAACTCAGTGGTCTTCTCCTCCAAGAGGTGTTCCTCAATTTCTCTTTCCTCCACCAAGCCCCACCACACACTTTCCTCTGTGTGCCCACAGCCCTGGGTTAGCAAGGCTGTGGCCTGATCGTTAGGAGTGTGGACTCCAGAGTTCAAGCTAGACTTGGTCTTGAATCTTTATTCTGCAACTAGCTGTATGACTTTGGACAGCTCCCCACCAGAGATTAAACTGAGCTTCAAGTTTCCTGTCTCTAAATGGGAACAGCAACCATGCACAGGGTTATTCAGGACTAAAAGAGCTAATTCATGTGAAGTGATTAGCATGAGACTTTGCCGATAGTAAGTGTTAGGCAAAATTAACCAGTCAATGATGGCAGCAGTGAGGGTGATGATGAAGATTTCCGTGTGTGCCCCATCGCCCTGTGCCATGCCATTGCTGTCCTTCCCCCTTCAGACCGTGGTCTCCCTGAGGATAGACGCTGCTTCAGTCATCCAGTTCTCCTGCTCAGCATGGGGTATGGCACCCAGGAAGTCCTTAGTAAAGCTCATTGAGGGCAAGAAAGACATGGAGAAACGCATCAGGCAAGCAGAGGAGTCCAGACATGCAGCTGTGGCCAGCGATCCCAGAGGGTGTCTGCATGCCTCCGGGGGGCCTTGAGAAAGCAGGGGCAGAGGAAGTGCCTTGTTGATGCTCCACAACTGGGACCCCTGATAGAGAAGCATCAGCATGGCTGGACCAGGCCAGCTGGATATCCCCAGCCCCAATATCCCTAATCACTGGATGAGCAACTGGGTGTGAGGGGAGCCCCTGCTTCTCACATGGGCTAATGACACCTTATTGAAGACAAAAGCAACTCACACTAGAAAGCTCTCATCCTGACCCCAGGGCCGCTAACTGGCCATTCGGCCCTCCTCAGAGTAAGTGCTCTGGTCAGCTGGCTGGCAAGCTGCATAATTACCTCCACCTCCAGCAACTGTGTGTGCCAAGGAGGGCTCCTGCTCAGCCCTGCACACCTGCTGGCCCACAGCCACATCCCTCTTGATGCAGCAGACCCTGGCTTCAGCAGCCCAGGACTAGCACCCCCACCCAGCCCAACTCCTGCCACCTCACCAGGAGGTCAGCTTTGCTGGCTCTGCAAATCTGCACATCTTGGAAATAATTCTGAGGCATTGAATATGGGCTTGTATTTCCATGCTGGGCCCTGGCAGGCTGGCAGGGCGGGCCTCTGGAGAAAAGTCATCGGCCACAAATACCCAAGATCCCCACAGATCAGGGCAGACATGTGGAAGGAAAACCACTGTGGGAAGGCTGGCGGGTCTGCTCAGAAGCTAGTGTGGACCGAGGCTCTCTGAAAGGAGGGCGAGCTCCCAGGCAGGGAGGGACAGGCCCAGTCTCCTCTCCCATCCATATTCTTGGCATGGAGTGGCATTGAAGGGGCAGGCCACCAACCAGAGCCTTTCAGAGGAGCCTGACCAGGGCAGGGAGAGCAGCACAAAGAAAGGGTCGGGAATTGAGGTCGGGAAGCTTAGGAGGAGGAAAACCGTGGAAGATGAGGTGGCATTAGGCCAGCAAACGCTCACAGAGCCCACACTCTGGGAAGCACCAGGCAGAGACTCAGCTGTGAGCAAGACCAAAGCAGGCTCTGCCCATGAGGAGCTTGCCACTTGGGTAGAGAGGCAGGGGGCGGGGCGGGGGGACAGAAAGATGACCCAATAAACAATAAACTAAGGGAGCATCCTGAGTGCAGGAGGACCAAATGTCCCCAGAGAAGTCAGGAAAGGACATTGGAGCAGAGACCTGAATGCCAAGCTGGAGATGACCAGGCAGAAGGTGAGTAAAAAGGCATCCCAGGCAGGTGGGGGCAGCGTGTAATCCCAAGAGGCAAGAGGCTCGAGTGAGGGTGGAGGCAATACCCAGGGTAGAAAGGCCACCACCACAGTTAGGACCCCAGGGGCAGAACTCAGAGGCCAGGGCTTGGAGAAGTCAGGCTTAGCTCAGCTCTGAGGGAGACCCTCCCCAGCCTCTCCAGAGTTGCCCAGGGAGTGGTGAGTTCCCATCACTGTAGGCTCGCCAGCCTACAAGCCACTGGAGAGGGGACTGAGTATCAGCCAGAGAGCTGGACATGGCCTTTGAAGGCCTCCAGTGATGACTGTCAGGACAGACAAGTGAGCAGAGCTGTTATCTAAGGCCTCCTAGGAACTGATGTCCTGGGGTCTGGACTTGGTCCTTCTTGGCTCTCCCTGGCTATATAAAGACAGAAACACAGCTGAGAGCATGCACCCTCGCCCCCACCAGCTGCCCCTGCTGTGTAGGAAAAGCCATCAGGAGCTCCTTGGCAAGTGTCTAAAGAGTCCTCATCCCCATGAAGAACAGGGTGGCAGGAATGGGGCCCCCTACCTATGTGTTGGGGTTCTGGGTGGAACAATCTGTGTCCCCCATTACACCACGGAGGGCTCAATTCTGAAGCAGAACTGATGAGTGCTGGTCAGTGCACCCTGCACCAGTTTCTTCTCCCACACTTGGAAATTTCAGACCCAGACTGTCCCTTTCCCGTCACAGTAGGTTACTTCTAACAGCTGCATGGTGGAGCCCAGCACTTTCTAGTCATTGTCTGGAGCTGAGTCTTCAAGCACTTTCCATTTTTAAAGATCCCAGCTGGAAGCTGTCAATGGCCTCCTCCATGCAGAGCAATTGAATAGTAGGAAATGAACTAATTACAGGTTGTTATTGAAAATCTATTATATACAAATTGCAAAGAAAACTCATTAAAATATGAAGCTTTGGTGATTTTTTTAAAACCCTCCTCTTGAAGGGAGAGGTGGGAGCAGGGTGGCTGGACACCTTGTCCTTTGCTATTCCTGGGGTAAGAACTCCCCCGGGAGCTGCAGAGCAGTCTCGTGTTCATGTGTCACACAGCCCAGGCTGACATCATGAAACTCAAAATTCTGCATGCAGCAGAGAGTTCTCTGAATGTTAGTAAATACCCAAAAATGGCTGCAGAGGAAACAAAGAATTTCATTACAAAGATATAAAATGAGAACAATTTAAATGTCAGCTTTTTACTAGGATAGCACCGTATCGTCCTCATAAATCTCCATGTTTTTGCAAAGCTTTTGTGAGGACTTCAACATGCAATTAAGCACTGAAGGTCACATTCCCCATTTCTCAGCTTGCTCCCTTGGATTGGAGTGTTGGCAGGGCTTAGGGTGGGGATGCCTGCGCCGTCCAGAGCTTGCATCTCAAGGATGATCTTTGCATGGCTGAGACTACCTCCCAAGCTCCAGGTAGGAGCCCAGAAAGCAAACTGAGGGAAACAGGGAGTGTCCCCCAGCCCTCTGCCTCCTTGGCCTGCCAGCACTACCCCTGTCTCAGTGTGGGTGCGGTGGTATGAGCTCTGAGGTGCCTGATTATGACCAGATGTCCTGAGGTGTGGAGAAGACCCACCGTGGCATGTTTCGGAAAGGTAAATCTTGCCTGAGGTTGTACCAGCCTAGGAAGGATGCTTAGGGCTCAGTCACTGGTTCTCTAGCTTGTTGATCTTTCCTTTCTCTCCAGTCCCCTGTTCTCAGGCCATGACCGTGCCCTACAAGACCCCGCCACCACTACTACAAGGCCCAGCTTGTGGGCTACATGGGAACAAGCTGTGTCCTGGGGTTAGGGGGTGGTGGGGATGTAAGAGGAACTCCACTCACCTGGGACATGGCGACTGACTGGGTGAACAGCTGTGGGCCACACTCAGGCCTGAGGCACTCAGAAGCCTCAACACCAAAGTGGCTCCTGATAGGAGCTGGCTGGAGAGCCAAGCCCTGGGACAGACAGTCCCTGGAGAGGCCGAGAGAGGTACTGGACGTCTGAGCTACTCTGGCCTGCCTGAAGCAGCAGATGAGGAGTGAGCTGGAAACCCCAGAAGATGGGCCAGTGCCCCATCTGAGATTTTCTCAGCATCGGCAATACTGATCCCTACTTATCGTGGCCCTTACTGAGCAGCTCTTCAGCCCCAAAGGCTAAGGAGCACCTCTGCTAGCCCAGAGGCCAGCCATTCCCACCCTCACTCTGGGTGGAGGACGGAGGCAGGCTGAGAGCAGGAGAGTCAGCAGGTGGTTGAAATACAGGCAGAGGCTACAGGACTAGTGAGTATATGCAAAGATCGCAGCAGGACAAGACAGTAACAAACCCACGAGGCACAAAAGGCCAAAGGGAAAGTCGGGGTGACCTCTGAGAGCCGCCAGGATGGTTATGGCCCAAGGCTTTTGCTCCAGCAGGAGGACAAGGCCAGCAGAGCAGGGGAGAGGAACCTAGCACTTTCCATGCAGTGGGCATTTAGCCTGGCACAGAGCACATGCTTGACAATCAGTTAACATAGGGATTAAAGACCATCGTGGACTTTTTCAAAAATTATAGTAAAGAGAAAATGTTTAGAGCTGTCGTGGCAGTTCCCAGAGAGAATGGACAGACCTGAGGGTTCCCCTCGATGGTGGAGTCATCCTATTGCCCATACGTGGCACATGGCGGGTGAGCGGCCTACCATGGTTCCACACTGTGGTCTGTGAGCAGTGGCTGGGGGACAGAGAGGGGCCATGGAACCTGCAGTCACCCCTCGGCTTGGCACCATGCTCCCGTTTACTCCCTGCTGTCCTGGTGGGACTTCTATTTCCCCCAAAGCTGGCCTTCTATGGGACAGTGCCAAGCCACCCTTAACGCCCTTTATAACAGCATCTGATGAGCCCTTACCAAATGCCTCCCAGAGGCTCTCTGGATACCGTAAGGAGACCCAAGGCAAGAGGTGGACTGGGATTAAAATGTGCTTTGCAGTTAAGTGTCTGTACCCAAGTCTTACCTGATTTCCCCTTTTTGAAGGACATGTGAAGTCAGAGGATAACAGTGGCTGTGGAAGTTGATCTTTCTGGCTATTTATTTGTGTTCTCGATAAGCAGGAAGAGAAAGGTCATCACAAGTGCAGCGTGGGAATAAATCAATGGGAGATCTTCCCTGTGGATAAAGGAGCAAATGTTCTGAGTCTGCGTAGAAGGAGACGTGCCTAACCCATATGCTCACAGCCCCGAGTTCCCATTTAGCTCACACAGGATTTGGTGGGGTTCTGGGGGTCCCAGACTTTTGACTTTACATCTGAAGGCTGATAGCATCTTTGGACCCTTGGGATTCTGATTTCGACTGGGACAAGCGATCACTCCTAACTAGTTTGTGGAACTACAGGCCGGACTCAGCAGGAGAAGAGTTTCGTTCTCCTCCACTCAGACTTCCCAGTGAATCCAAATCTTCCTCTGGCTGTGGGCTGAGGAGGGCAATGAGCTGAGGACCAGTCACCAGTTTGGTCACCACGATGAGGTGGCTTTCTGTCACTCTTTAGCATGGGGGTACTTGGTAATGGCTTTCCATTTCTGGCTTCAACCACAACTTCAACACTGATGGGACCACTGGATGGTTCCATCCAGTGCCCACTCCCCATGTAGACCCGCCCAGGGAAGGTGCAAGGGGGCCTCTGTGCTAGCGCCCAGGGCAGCCTGCAAGCTGTGCCCTTGGAGAGCCGTTCTTCTCCAGATGGCATGGGCAGTTTGTCCTCAGACAGGTGCTGCAGGCAGAACAACCGTTATACACTTGTTGGGACTGCAAATCGCATCCGGGTACAGTGGGAATGGGGCCCAAAGGACTCTCTCCCCCTCCACAGGTGGTGGGACAGGCAGTGTATGATGCAGCACCTCCGATCCCACCCCATGTTCTTCTGAGTGGCATCTCTGGGCTCACTCATCTTCCAGACCCCTTCAGACAGAGCCTCCACTAGAGAGTTGCTAATGGCTCTCCAGAGCCCATTGCTTCCCAGCAACCACCGCAGACTAAGCACTCACTGCCTGCCAGACGCCATGCGAGGCATTTGGCAGGCAGCCCCTCTCCTGACCTAGTTCCAAAAATAAAGAAACCGAGGCCCAAGGAGGCTGGGGACCACAGAACCCAACTCACAGCCAGGTGTGCCAGTTCCAGACCTGAGCACTTTGGCAGGACGCTGGCTGCACTCTCGCTCCAGCCAGGACTCTTTGGAGTCTTTGTGTCTTCCCCCGTGATGTGTGACTCTGGAGTGGGCAGAGGGTGGGCTCGGTGAGGCAGACCCTCTCTGGGAGCTGCTCACCTGTGCTGCTGCAGAGGGCAGGGCCCCTGCACTGGCATCCTTCCTGAGTCCTGAAGTCCATGTGTTGCAGGTGTTTTCAGCCACATTTTTCCTGGGTCCCTTTCAGATGACAGCATGAAAGGAGCAGGATTACTGTCCTGCAGAACCACAGCAGTTGACGCATCCAACCTCCTGACAAAGCTCAGGGCTTCTAGCTCCACCGAGAAAGCGGGGCCCCAAGCAGCAGACCTGTTACTCAGAACAGGTATCCCATGGAGAGCTGCCTCCTCTCAAACCCAAACCCCATCAAATATCCATCCCTTCTCAGCTCCCACAAATACATGCACCTCCAGAGATTCCTCTTCTGAGCCATGCCCAGCCCTGGTGTTGGTCCTGACCCTCAATGGTCCTCCTCTGTGCCATGGTGCTTGGAAATGTGCTGATGCTTGATAGCAGGTTCAACATCAGGAAACGATGGCTTGGAAACAAAAGTCACATCCCTGCCTTTCATGTATTCCGAGCACCCATCCCTTGGGGTAACTTGCTGACACCTTGGCAAAAGCTGACAGCCTTCAGAGGGGCTCTCAGGAAGCCCCAGGCTGAATACTGTCCAGGCAGAAGCTGCACCAGGCCACAGCTGGGGAGGCCACTGCTCCACGCTCAGGGCATGGTAGGGGATTTCAGGGGCAGTGGAGTCAACTCCTGCCTGGCTCAGACAGAACAAATGGGGGTGGTGGGGGAACTGGGCCTAAAAGGACTACAGGTTAGATAACTCAGCATCTAGAAAGCTCCAGAGCCACGCTGACCCAGGGCCCCACCACCCCTGACACCTGGAGGTGCTGAGTGAACAAGTGGACTTGGTAACAAGCAGACTCGGTCCCTGTGGGAGACTGCGGCCGCCGTGTCTCCTTCCTCACGTCCCCCAGTGCAGGGGGAGCAGAGTAGCTGCAAGGTGCGGCTGGATCCAGCCATCCTGCAGCCCAGGCCTCCACAGACACCCCTGAGGCTTGAGCGCTTGGAGTGTTTATAGAATGACTGTCCTGTGAATGATGGGCAAGTGATGGATAGAGCTTCCTGGTAAAGCTAAAGGCTTCTGAGTTTGAGAAAACACAGAAAATGTGGACTGTTCAGTGGCAGAAGGGCCAGCTTTGAGGAAGGCGGGGCTTTGGAAAGGGAGCAATAATGGCCACACCTTAAAGGCAGCCTTTGAGGCAACCCAATGTGTCCCAGGCTAAATGCAGATGACTGCCCTGTAGACAGTGTCCTGACTGATTGTATCCCATGCAGTTCAAAGTACTGCTCATTTATCCTGAGTCTCACCCTCTCCAGCCCCCCAGTCACAAAGCACCTATCTCCCCTTGCCTTCAACCAAAGATGTGCACACACCTTCCCAGACACAAGGAGGAGCGGTGATGGGGCAGCCTTTCCAGGAGCGCTGGCTTCTGCTGGTTGGAGAAGCAGTTGGTAGCTGCATCTAATTGGAAAGGAATGCGAATGGGCTTCCACTCTGGATGTTTCCCTTGCATTCTCTAAATTAACAATAAAGGCTTGGGCTGAGCACGGCCCCCAGACCCAGAGTCAGCTCTCCATCATTCAGAGGCTGACTGTCCACTTTGGAAAATTCATGCCAGACTCTCCACAGCCTCCCTGCCTCCCACCTGCCAGCCACCGCCTGGTTAGAATTTGAAGGCAGCCCATGTGAAGGGGAAGCAGAGACAGCACAAGGAGCGGGAAACTCAAAGCAGCTAGATGTGCTGCTGGTTAAGGGCTCCAGGCAGTAGTGGTTTTTGAGAGGAGGGAGGAACTCAGCATTAAATTGACATAGCGGAAGGGGCTGGGGACATCTGGCCATGCGGGCCCTTCCTGAGCCTTCGCAAGCATGTGCATACATCCCTTTGAAGTCAGGAGAGGTAACTGATCTTGCCAGACTCAGTCCAAGCCTATGATCCCTGGCCTCGAGACCACAGGCTCCAGCCCCTCTCTAAGCAGCCCTGGCCAGGCAGCTGAGCAGATGAAATATTCCCAGGCCCTCATCTTAGCAGCGTGACTTTAAAAGGTCTGCATTACACTAGACTGACTGCACCCAACCTGTTCCTTTTGAAAACAGTGTCTCAGAAGGTTCAGGCCCTTACAGGCTCTGTAATGTCTACAAACAAAATGTTTGCCAAGATGCCCAGGCTGCAGGGAGTGGTCCTCATCCCAGAGGAGCAGTGTGATTTTTACAGTGACACAGCCACAGAGGCTCTGGCCTGGGCCTCAGTCTCACCGAAGGGACTGGCCTCCTGGACTCCAGCCCCAGTTCCTGATCCTCAGATGATGCACTGATGCCATGGGAACTTCCAGGGTGAGTGGGCTGACAAGCGGCCGTCCCTCAGGTCTCTGCAGAGGACAATAAGCTTACAGAGTGAACTGAGACACCCCCACAGGTGCCACATGGATCAGCACCATGGCTGAGTTTCCTGCTCTCAGATGTGACAGACATGGCCTTTGAAGTCACAAAGCCAACAGGTTAGGAAGCTCTTGGGCTTCAGCTCTGAGTAGGCAGGAGTTTAAGGGAATGCACCAAATTAAAGCAACATGACAGGTGGATATTTGCTCTCATGTATCCATTCACGTCTAGCATCTGCCCCAGGCAAGTTCTAGACGGGGCCCTGGGAAGAGAATGGTGATGTGACAAGCCTGACCCTGTCATCCTGTCTGCAAGTTGATTGCTAAGAAAACAGTCCAGGGTCCACAGTGGGGAAGCCCACCCACGATGGAGTGTTGGCTGGATGGGCAGACACCATGCACCTGGTGTAGAGGCATCGCACGCCTCGGAGCAGAGCATTGCAGGGCTCCCCACGTGTTGCAGAGCTTGCCTCTGAAGCCACTTAATTAATTTCAGCTAATCATACAGCACTGATAGTTGATGCTAAGCTATTCTAAGTGAATTCATTAATGCTTGCAACAATCTATGAGAAAGGAACTATCATTATCCCCTTTTTATAGATAAGGCCCAGAGACACCATGCCAGAGTAACTTGCCCACTTCTCAGCTAGAGAGTTACAGGGCAGGGTTTAAACCCAGGAGTTCACCTTCAGAGCATATGCTCTTTTCTTTTTATTAGTGTACTTTAAGTGCTGGGGTACATGTGCAGAACATGCAGGTTTGTTACATAGGTACACACGTGCCATGGTGGTTGGCTGCATCCATCACCCCGTCATCTATATTAGGTATTTCTCCTAATGTATCCTTCCCCTAGCCCCCCACCCCTCGACAGGCCCCAGTGTTTGATGTTCCTCTCCCTGTGTCCATGCGTTTTCATTGTTCAGCTCCCACTTATGAGTGAGAACATGCGGTGTTTGGTTTTCTGTTCTTAGGTTCATTTGCTGAGAATGATGGTTTCCAACTTCATCTATGTCCCTGCAAAGGACATGAACTCATCCTTTTTTATGACTGCATAGTATTCCATGGTGTATATGTGCCACATTTTCTTTAACCAGTCTCTCACTGATGGGCATTTGGGTTGGTTCCAAGTCTTTGCTATTGTGAACAGTGCAATAAACATACGTGTGCATGTGTCTTTATAAATAGACAAAGCCTATGCTCTCACCTACTAAGCTCTGCTGCCTCTCAAGTCATTCTAGACAATTTTGGTCACCAGTGTCTGTTTCAGGAGACCCCTCTGGTATCTCAAATTTGGCAGGTGTTGGCCTTGCAGGTACCAGTGGCTAGGGATAGGGGACTGCTGGTCCCAATGCTGCCCACCCCACATGGCATCCTGTCCCACAAGGGCCAGCCCATTCAGAAACACCCTGGCTTCTAGAATCTGTGCTACCCAGCAGAGTCCAGGAAGGGCTACAGTGAGGTCTCAGCGGTCCTAACCCCAATTTGACAAGTACTTCCTGATGCTCCACGTGCCTACTCTACACCTCTGTGGGAGCTGGGGCCAGTCAGGAGCATGAGATTCTCATGAAGGAGGCAGGGAGCAGGAGGCTGTGTGGCTGTGCTCTGACATTTGTTATTACTAATAACATTTCCTGAGTGTTAAGCAGCTTAACGTTATCTCATTTAGTGACATTCAATCCTTGTGAAAAAGATACCACGTGTCTCATTTTAGAGGTGAAGAACCGGAAGCACAGAGAGATTAAATAATTGCCTGTGGTCACCCAGTAGACCAAAAATTCCAACCCATGCATGATGGCTCTAGCACTCCATCAGCACATCTGAGAAGGCCACCTGCCACCCAGGAGTTCCACCGAGCCTTGGCTTGAGGACAGGTGGAAGCACCCTCCTCTGCTCCTGGAACCCTGGGGCTCACACATTCCATACTTGTGCCTGATTTAATCATGAAAACCAAGTGTTTTCTTATTCAGGAGACTGATTCTTCCTCTGTCTGGCAGGGATGTTGTAATAACCAATTAATACACATTTGCAAAATGCTTTGAAATCCTGCATGTAGGATACCATTTGTGCAAAATCAGGTGTTTTTTTTTTTGGTGACACTATTTGGCATGAAAAATTGTCCTATTTTCTCCTGTAGAGAGTTTTTTTCAAAATGTTTGCCATAAAAGGGTGCAATTATGAACTCTGGAAGATTTCCTGATGCCATCAAGGTAGGCAGGTATTCCCTGCCCATGTGACCTCAGAGGTGCCCTCTGCAGAACATACACCTGAGGCTACAGTGTCCCCACCAGCCACAGCCCCCAAGGCTGGCCTGCAGGTGAAAAGCGCTTAGCCCTGGAAGCAGTGCACAGTCATTTACACAAATACTTTCTGGCAGGAGCTATTTCTAGGCTGCAGAGATTCAACAGGTTTCAAAAACTCATGCTCACGGAACTTGCATTGCAGGGAGGGGTCACAGATAAACAACAATGGGAGCATAGATTACAACATGAGAAGTACTTTTGAGAACAGCAACACAGAGGACAGGGCAGGGCAGGGTAGGGCAGGGCAGGGCAGGGCAGGGCAGGGGTGGGTAAAATTAAATACGACAGCCCAGGGAAAGCCTCATCCAGAGAGGCTATGTGAGCCAGGTTGAAGGGGTGAGGGCACGCGCCACCCAGTCACTGGGGGAAGATATGTCTTAGCTCCCTAGGTAAGCATAGGTCTGATGGTGGGAGTGGTGTGGGAAGCTGGGGGAGGGTCAGAGATCCTGGGGGCCCCTGGACGCTAATCTAAGCACTGTTGTTTTCACAATGGTTGCAACTAGGTTATTGGAGGGTTTCGAGTAGAGAAGAGATGTAATCTGACTTTATATTTTAAAGGAAGCACTTTGGCTGCTGTTTTGAGAAAAGATGGGTACAGGGCTAAAGTAGGAGCAGATAGATAAGTTGGGAGTCTGTTGCAATAATCCAGGTAATGGGTACGATGGTGATAAGGAGAGGTTGGATCCTGAGTATATTCTGAAGGGTGGTGCCAAAGAGATTTGCTGATGAGTTGCATGTGATTATGAAAAAAGAAAAGAGTTCAGGATGACTCCAAGATTTTGGGCATGAGGACTGGAAGGATGGCATTGCCATTAACTGAGACGGAGGAGACCATGGGTGGAGGAGGTTTGGGAGGGAAGATCAGGAGTTAATTTGGGGGCATACTTGAGATGCTATCAGACATTAAAGTGGCAATGATGAACAGGCAGTTGGATAGACGAGACTGAGTTCAGGGGACAGGTCTAGGCTGGAGATGGAAACTTGGAAACTCTTAGCATACTGACAGAGTTTACAGCTATGAGTTGGATGAGGTCACTGAGTGGGTGAATGTGAATAGAGAAGAGAAGCCAAGACTGAGCCTTAAGAGCCTCCAGTGAGAAGAGGTCAGGAAGAGGAGCGGGGGCCCCAAAAAAGAATGAGAGGAAATTGCCAGAGAGGTGGGAGGAAACCCCGGCAAGTGCAATGACCTGGGAGCCAAGAGAAGAGTGAGTCAGGAAGCGGTCATCTGTGCCAAGTGCCAAGAGCTTGGTTAAGGTGGGGACAAAGAAGATGAGATAAGAACTACTTGCTTTAGCAGTTTGGAGGTCTTTGGCTTGAAAAGCAGTTTCCATGCAATGCGATGGGAAGGGGGTACAAAAGTCTCATTGGATTGGGTTTAAGATGGAATGGGAAGAAAGGAACTGGAGAAACTAAGTGTAGAGAACTCTTCTGAGAAGTTCTGCAGCAAAGAACAGAATAGGGCAGTAGCTAAAGGGATAGTAGGGCCAAGAAGGTTTTTGTAAACACACAGGAGCAACCACATGTCTGTGGATGAGCAGAGTCAAGTAGAAAGGGGAAACTGAGGCTGTGGAAGGAAGAGGTAGCACAACCGGAATGACTTCTTCGAGTTGGCAAGGGGAGGTGGAATCCAGGGCCCAGGTTGGGGGGTTGTCTTAGATGCATGGGCGGCAGACCCAGTTAACAAGAAAAAAGCCTGAGCGTGTGAGCAGATAGAGATGGGTGGTTCGGTGTGGTGGGCGCGTGTGCAGACATCTGTTTTCTCAGTGAATCAGGAAGCAAGGTCATGGCTGAGCATGAGGATGGGGGAGGAGATGTGGAATCTGAGGAGGGAGAAGAAGGTCGGGAACAATTGTGTAGGAGAATGAAAGAGGGACAGATGCAGAGGAGGCGGTGTGATCTCTGGGCAGCATTTGGGACCCACTTAAGGGTCCTAGTCCTGAATCCAAAGTGAGACTAGTCAGCAGGGTGGCTGTCTCCCCAGCATGTTCAGCTACCCGCATGTAAGCAGACAGCACCCAGACAGATTTCACCAGGGCTGGGGGGGTTGTCAAGAGGAGGTAAGGGAATTGAGTGTGTGCAACAGTATCATTCCAGCGATTTAAATTCCATGGTAAGGAGGAAGCAACCTCACAACGGGTGACAGACAACTGTCCCACAGCCTTCTGCCTTGTTTTTGCACACGTCTTATTTTCCCATAGAAGAGTGAACCTCTTGGGGCCAGGAACCAACCTTACTCATGTTGGCCAGTAGATTCCTGGTGGGGCTGAAGAATTCTTGGAGTCTGGATACCAAACAGAATAAAACAGAAGAGATGGGAGGTGATCAGAGAGTAGGATGCCCAAAGATGTGACTTTTCAGGCTGCCGTTGTTTGTAATGACAGTGTCTGGACACCAGGATATGGCCGTGGAGTGAGGGCGTGTAAGGTGGAGAGTGGGCAGGTAATGACCTTGGGTGTTTCGCTCGCCCGGCGCTAACACAGGTGGCGTGTAGGGGAGACTGTGAGCCATAGGCTACAATGTGGGAAATGGGCTGCGGCATCACCCAGAGTCCACAGGTGACTGCAGCAAAGACGGGTGGTGGCTGGCAGTTAAGCACGCATGGAGGTTTCCCTCTCTCTCTGGGAGCCGGTTCTTTGAGGTAGGGTCTCTTTTTATCCCCATTTTACAGAAAAGGAACTGAGGCATCAAAAAGTCGTACATGGTGGTAGAGATAAAACTCAAGTCAGGGGATGTCCTCCGAAATTAACACCCCAGACACCACATGGAGAACCTTCCAACACGGACAAGTCGACCAGGAATAAGATTTGGCCCCTGGCCCCAAGAAGTTCACTCTTCTATGGGAAAATAAGACGTGTGCAAAAACAAGGCAAAAGGCTGTGGGACGGTTGCCAAAAGAACGCCATGGAAACTGAGAGGGGGGTGTAACGCAGCTCATCAAAATGATGCTAGAGGCCTTCACAGAGGGGTGGGTGGGATTTCATAGGCAGGTATGGGAGTGGGAAAAGGCATCCCAGTCCGAGGGAGCAGCCTAAGCATAAGAACAGATGGAAAGGCTCCAAACCATCTAATATGGCTAACTGGTCCAGTGCCATGGACAAGTAAAAGAGAAGAAATGATGCTGCAGGGAGGGATTAGAATGGGGCAGCAAGGGCTTGTGTTTGTGAGGGAGCTAAATGCAGCCTCACAGAACCCCAGAATCTCAGGGGCTTAGTGCAGGATTTATTAGTGCAAAGATTTGTTCTTCATTCATGTAACAGCTCAATGCTGGTGTTCAGTTTCTGTGCACACCATGACATGGGGACTCGGGCATCCTCAGTTTGTGGTTCTGCCATCTCCTGGGGCCTCAGATTCCTTTACTGGATGTTGCATCTGGCCGGTCTACAGAGATGGAGTAGAGGGGCTTGCAGAAGGTGTTTTGGAGCCCAGCAAAGCCCTTGCACCTATCCCTCCTGACGCATTCTCCTGGCCAGAACTCAGTCCTGTGGCTCCCTCGACTGCAGGAAGAGCTGGGAAATGTAGTCCGGCTGTGTCCACAAGAGGGCATGGATGTAGGTGGAGGTGAACACAGAGACTTCTCTGCCACAGACATGCAGGCCGCAGAGTTTGGGCGTGCCAAGGAAGCCAGAGAAGCATGGAGGGTGTGGGCAAAGTCAGTTTGAGGAGGACTGAGCTGCAGACACCCCCAGGGAAGAGCCAGGGGTGGGAAACTCAGGAGACAGCAGAAGACCTGAACACAGATGCAAAAGTGGGAACAGAAAAGGGTACCAAAAAAGAAAAATGACTCTGGGAGGCTTTTGTGGTTCTTGCCTGGGGTGGCAGCCCGGAGAGCAAAGGAACTAAACAGTAAAGACCATTCTGAGGGTTCCCCACAGGGCCAAGATGACCACCTGCCTCAACGCCTCAGCGCTGGGGGCGCCGGAAGGCAGGGTCCGGCCTTGTGGAGCTGGAGCGGCGGGAGGTGATGGTAATGGTCCTCTGCAGTCCACAGCCTGGCCTCACAGAGGGGAGAAGAAAGGAGCTATTTTAATTTTCTTCTCAGGCCTCCACATGACAAAGGAGAAATATCACCCAACATTATTATCTCTCAGAAAATACTCTCTGGAATCATAAAAAGGGAAATACAGTGAAGCTAGACCACGAAGGCTGCCCCTTAAATCAGGAGCTTCTAAATTATCATGGTGGCGCTTTCTAATTCCTCGGGATGCAAACATTAAAGATGACAATGTCCCTTTAAATCAGATGCCCTGGGAGCTGCTCTAAAGAGTCAGTGGGCTTTCCTCTCCTTGTGAGGATTTTTTTTTTTTTGGTCTCTTTTCACCTTGTAATAAAATATAAATCATAACGTGTGGGGGCAGGCTCTACAGAGCAAGCTGTGAACATGGATTTTCTGAAAATGAAGGTGTTTTGTTAATGGGAGTCATCTCATCTCGGGAAGCGTGAGAGTCTCAAATGATGAGTTTGCTACTTCACACTCTTTTTTTTATTATTATTTGCAGGCAGGCTTCAGGCCTGGCTGTGGCACCATTGTGATGAGTCGTGATGGCACACCCCAGGAGGCCAGTGGACTGACTTAACCCCTCCTGGCGTGGCCACTGGGCTCAAGCTGTGTGCGGCAGTGGCAGGAGGGCTGGGCCCTGGAGGAAAGGGCATGATCTACACCCCTTGGCCCCTTCCAGGCAAGCCTGGTGGTCTGAGCTCTTGGGCCACACAGACAACCCAGGGGCCAGTGCAGCCCCAGGAGGAAGGGTTGGGAGCCACAGGTCAGAGAAGGCCGCATGGCAGGGTGGACTTGTTTTCTACTTTCTGGTGTGGAAAAGAGGTCAGAGATGGAGAAAGAACTGTTGGTGAGTTGACCAGGCACGGGCAGTACCCGGGCAGCACGGCCCCAAGGCTCCATCCTGAATCTGCCTCTCCCCTCTCTCTGCACTACTCCATCTTCACGGGCCTGGGTGGAGGACCAAGGCCTGGCAGGGTGAGTCTGGGAAGCTGCTGGACAGTTAGTTATAACCCAGGTAGGAAAGCAGCTTCCAATATTTTAGAGAAATGTTCGAAGCTTAGGTCTGAAATCGGAGGGCTTGCTGATTGTCACATACCCTATGGCCTGCAGTGTCTCCCTCCCCTTCTGCCGAACCAGCCAATTGTCTTCAGAAGTGCTGGTTCTTCTCATCAACTCCACGGCCTTAATCCTGACCCCTGGCTTCCCTTGGTGCTCTGTCCACGCCCTCCCCTCCTCCCCCACACCTGTACAGGAGCCGAGACCTGCAGCAGGTCACTCTTGCCCTGCGGTTGGCATAGCCAGAGAACTCTCCTATCTTTATCCAGTCTGACTGCAGATCAGGCCCTCTGGACCTGTCTCCTTGAGACGCTTATCTGCTCTCCACCTCTTTGGCCACCTCTTCTCCATCTTCTCTGTAAGTGAGCTCCTTCCCCCTGCCAGCTCCTCACACCTTCTCTGCAGAGGGCCAGGAGGTAGGCAGCTTAGGCCTTGTAAGCCTTGCAGTCTCTGCCACGGCTGCTGAACTCTGATATTGTAACGTGAGGCAGCTGTAGATACGATGTAAACAAACGAGTGTGTCTGTGTTTCGATAAAACTTGATTTACAAAGCAGGTGGAGGGCCTGAGACACTCAGGTAAGCTGCTCCCCTCAATTTATACTGCCCTGGGGAGGGTCTTGTCCCACCCGAGCCTCCAGGCATGAGGTTTCCAGCACCAGGCCTTCGGGGGTCCCTAAGGTCCCTTGGTCATTACTGAGGGGCACCACACAGTGTGACTAAACTGCCGCCCTTCCCCCAAGCCCACCTCCCCTCCTGTGTCTCCTGTCTCACCAACGTCTTTTCCCCTTCCCGTTGTACTTCTTCTGTAATCAGATCGTTAAGTGCTTCCAAGTGGGTGGTTGAGTCTTTGAGAAGCCGCACGTGGGCTCAGGGGATGGGTGGGGAGGCATAGACCGAGGCTCTGGGGAGATTGTAGGGCTGGGAGATGTGGCACGAGTGGGAAGCCCAGCATTGTGGGCTCACTGGGCTCCGGCCCCTCGCTGCCAGGCTGGCCAGCACTCAGCCGCACTGGCATTTCAGTGGGGTCCCACAGAGGGCTATGTTGAAGGGAAGCAGTCCACAGATGGACTTATCAATTGCAGGCGATGGACTGCAGGTCAAGGGCAGGTGTCCTGGAGCCGTGGGCTCCTGTCTGCCAGCCTGTCCATCACTGAGCTGAGGGCAGTGCTTAGAGCCATCCAAGAGGGCTCCCGGGGGGGCTGTGTTGGAGACCTCTGCTGTGGCCCCTGTGGTTCCTGCTTTATCTCATCCTGGGAGACCACACAGCCTAGGCATAATACCTGAAGCTAAAATTCAGGAGCTTCAGATAGCCATGTCACAAGCCACAGACCCAGCAGAAAGTACAGCTCCCTAGGGCCGCAGTCGTCCATGTGGGACCCCTCCCCAAGGCTGCTGGCCTGTGGGGAAGCAGGGATGCCAGACAGAGGGAAGACCCAGGCTGGAAGCTTTGTCTTGTCTCCATGCCTCGGAGGCTCAAGGGCTCCCCGATGGCCCTCACAGGAGCTCTGCCCCCAGCTCCATTTTCCTCATTCACCCAGTGCTGGTGACAGAGGGGGTCAGCAGAGCTGCAGGCATTGCAAGTGCCCTCTGATTGATGCAGCTCCAAACATTCTGTTCACTTAGAACAGCAAACATTTTCGTCTCCCTCCTGCCCATCACAGACAGATAAAATTCCCTGGTTTATTCACTGTCCTCCTCACAGTCCTGGGCAGCGAGGTACAATAATGAATCACCAGGCTGCCTTTGCCAGGGGGCACACCCGGCCAGGACAGGGTTCCTGCCACTGCTCACCTATGCAGCTGCCTAACAGATTGACTGCTGAAGCTTTGTTCTGAAGCCGAATTCTTGATCTTGGCTGCTCTCTCAGTGGTGGAAAGCCATCAGCACCTGCTTTGCACATGGGCCCACTCCCGGCATACTCTCAGAAAGGCCCTGGAATTCATCTTGCCCATTTGAATATAAATGCAATTGAGACAAGATTCTTTTTGTTTCAGAAGTCTTTGCCCCATTTCTGTTTCTTGTCAAGTGAACTGACAGCCAAAGAGAGTTGAAATAACTCTGTGCCTGGCTGAACCAGATGAAATACGTCCCCCATCCCATCACTGGGACATGGCACCATCAGGTTGTGTTACCAGTCAAGGGCTTGGTGCTGGTTTTTGGGCAGCTCTGGAGCAGAATGTCAGGCTTCGGGCTACATCTGTGCCAGGACAGGCTGCAGGACTAATCCCAGAGTCGGGCAAGCTGGAAGACAGGTGCCCACAACAGCAGGACACCTGCTCCTCTGCCCTGGGGTCTCACTCTTTCCTGGGCTCTGAAATGCAGTCTTAGAAGCCTTTCCCTTCAGCATGAATCCTGGAGAAGGGAGGCATGTGCCGTCATTCATTCAGGAGGGGGAGAAAGTGGTAGCCCAGGCCCTGCTCTCAGGAGCTCCAGACCCATGTAGGGAAGTGGGGCTCCCAGGCAAGAAGGAGGTATGTAAATATCAAGTGCTGAACAACAGGGTTGGGATGATGGGTGCTGTGGAACCATCTGGACAGCCAGGGGGGCTTCCTGGAAGACGGTGGGTTAGGTTGGACCTTGAAGAATGAAGATAGGGTAGATTTGGACAGACAGAGAAGGAAAGGGCTCTACTTCAAGGTGAGAGAAAGGCTCAGAGGAAGGATTAGGAGTGGGGATTCAAGAATATAATTCATTCAGTATTAAGTATCTGCTAAAGGTGGACAGATCACTTGTGGGGCAGTTGGAGCTGGAGTTGTGACCTCATTTTCAACTTTGCCCTGCTTCACTTTGAGGCTCCAGACCTCACAGCCCCCAGGGTTCCCACTGTTATCCCGGTTCCCAAGGGTGGCTGGGAGCTGACCTTGCTCCTGAGAAATGCTGCATCAAAGAGGGGAAACACTGTGGAGCTCCCTTGCCCAAGATCCTCCTACAGACCAGGCTGTGCTTCCCAAGCCCAGGCTGCAGAGATGGGAGGATGGCACAGCACCACCTCTAGGGTATGGAAAGAGCCTCTCACAGCCCCTCACTGTGGGCTTTGTAGAGAGAGAGTAGGCAGCTATTCCTCTAACCGAGGAACAATTATCAAGGTGAACATGAGACCCAGAAAGGTGGAGTGACCCTTAGTCCCCAGATGCCCCCTCCAGTGCTGTCCAGCTGTCCTGGCAGAGACTGCCACTTGCATAGTTGAGTGAGGCCAGAGCCCTTTTCACAGGTACCTTGGGGCCTTGGGTCCACCTCCACTTTCCAAGACACAAAGGCTCTCCCTAGGCAGGCCCTGTCCCAGCATCCAGGGCTAAGGGGCTCAGGCAGAGGCTCATGAAAAGCTTGGTGCTTCATCCTTATGAGTTTCTTCTTGAGGACTCTGAGCACTGTGACTGTGACAGGTTTTGAACCCCTTGTGGCTGGGCAGGGTCTGTGTTTGGTCTTGTGGGTATTGAATATGATGCTGTTTCCAGATGAGTAGCAACCTCGCTCCAAATAGTTCAATACAGTGAGCGGGCAGGGAGTGGGGCCTGGGCAGACCCAGACAGGCCCAGGGGGGCAGGCAGCAGCCTCTCCCTGGCTGTGCTGCTGAGGGCACCCAGGGGTCCCTGGCCCACTATGGGGGACTCCCAGAACAGAGGGGCCTGTACTACAGAGCCCCTGCAGCCTGTCTCCAAAACTCTCATCTAAGGCCTGCAGAGTCCGCAAAGCTGTGACCACAGAGAGGTTAAGTCGCTCACTCTCAGGGCTACCTAGTTAGTAAGAGGTGGGGCTGGAATACTCAAAATACATTCATCATTTTTTAAAATAATAACTGCTCTTTACTGAGGCATTACTCTGTGCCAGGCACTATGTTAAATCATTTATATTGTATGTAGTTCAGTCCTCAAACAGGTACTATTATTAACCCCAATTTACAGATGAGATAACTGAGGTCAGGCAATAGCACAGCTAGGATTAAGTCCAGGCAAGTCCAAGACCAAAACAAACAGCCTTTCCACTGCCCTTCTCTGCTTTCCGGAGGCAGGAGACTGGGGCTATGGTATGAGGGAGAGATGCAGAGTGCTTGTGCTGTGGCAGTCATCAAAGGCAGGCTCCTTGGAGGAGGTGGCGTTTGGCATTGGAACGGCATCCAGAAGGATGCATGTGATTGGAGTAAAGGGCAGGAAGAACAGTGGGAGCAACGACGATGAGACTGGAGGGCACAGAATACATTCAGGAAATGGCACAGCTGCCATCTCAGAGCAGAGTGCAGGCAGCAGGGGCAGTGGGGACCACAGTGTGAGGTCAGTCAGAGTATAGAGGCCTCGCATGTGAGGCCAAGAACAGCCATACACAGCTCTGGACAGGGGAGAAGCAGAACCAGGGCTGAGCTGGGATGCCTATGTCTGCATCTTTTTTTTTTCTTTGAGACAGAGTCTCGCTCTGTCACCCAGGCTGGAGTGCAGTGGCACGATCTCAGCTAACTGCAACCTCTGCCTCCTGGGTTTAAGCAGTTCTCTGCTTCAGCCTCCTGAGTAGCTGGGATTATAGGCACATGCCACCATGCCCAGCTAATCTTTGTATTTTTAGTAGAGATGGGGTTTCACCATCTTGTCCAGGCTGGTCTTGAACTCCTGACCTCATGATCCACCTGTCTCGGCCTCCTAAAGTACTGGGATTACAGGCATAAGCCACCGCGCCCAGCCTGTCTGTGTCTTAAGAAATGAAATGACCCAACTGTGGCTTCCATCATAGGCCAGCACCCAGGTAGCATCCTGAGCCACTGCTGATTGAACAGATGTGCATGCAGCTGTCATTCACAGACTCCCAGCAGCAGTGCTCACCTCCTCGGTAGAATAGTCACCGACAAAGCTTTAACACACTGAAAGCTGAGGATTTCTGCCTGAAAAGCACTGGTATTTGGCCTTGTGAACATAAAGATGGGAAATGCAACCAGGTAATGCAGGGGCTGCCCAGAGCCAAGGGGTTGTTTTTCAGTGAGAGAGATCGAATGATATTTACAATCAGCACTTCTCAAATTAGGTTTCCTTTTTATGGGATTGAAAATGCTCCATTCAGGCCCCATGGAGAGATGTGGTCTGAGAGCAGCATTGAGGCGATCAGTGTGTCTTAAAACTTCCAGATGCTCACAGACACTTCGAGTAAAAACAGAGAGGACCAAAACTGTTTCCAAAAAGCAGCAAAGAAGGCTCATCTGCTTGTTAGGATCCTTGCAGTCTACTGGGGGCCAGCTCAGATGCCACCTCCTCCAAGAAGCCTTCCCTAAGTCCCCTGCGGTCTACCTTGCTTCAGATGCATAGTGGAGGGTCCCCAATGTGATGATGTGGCCTCCAGCTGGGGCAACATCCCCGGGCTCCACAGAGCCACACGGCTCATGAGTTGATTTTTTTAAGCCCTTTGAACCACAGCTTGTGGATAAGAAGAAAGGTTTTTGTCAAGACTAAAGAGGCGATTAACTTGTAGCAGGTGGAGGTACATCAGAAACGTGCTCCACAGAAACAAGATCTCTCCAGAAAAAGTTAGGCCTCATTACAAGTGTTTTCACATGCCTGAATGCAGAGATCTGGGTAGGGCTTCCAAAGCTCTAGGGCCCGTTGTCCCTCTCTGTCAGTACCTAGCAGGTGTTAACCACGTGCCTCATACATGCTAAATACTTTGCACATATTCAATCCTCACTAAAGGCCTATGAGGCAAATTCTGAGTCCCATTTTATAGAAGAGAAAACAGGTCCAGGGAGGTTAAGAAATTTGCTCAAGGCTGCATACTCAGTAAATGGTGGAGTTGGGATTAGAACCCAGGCTCCTAAGCACTGCACAACATCACACCCAGGGATGCTTAGAGGTCAGCCTTGTGTCATGACCATGTCACATACACACGTAGATTGCACGTGCCAATGGACACAGGGCAGGTCAGAGTCTGCTGTGCTCAGGCACCCAGGACAGGGCTTGGCACAGAGCTGAGTTACTGGTGCCCTGGATGCTGGGGGACTGATCCAGTTCCCTTCCCAGGACTTCGTGCTCGGGGCTCGTGGTCAACCCTGAGAGTGCTGAGAGCTCAGTGGATGTGTATGTGTCTTGACACAGTCTGTGCCTGGACATGGCCTAGCCTGAGGGCCCATACTGAGGTTTATGGAAAGTGAATCACCAAACCGGGCCAGGCAGTGCTGAGCTGAGGCAGCCAGGGCAACAAAGGGGCCATCCGCCCTTATAGTCTGAATGATCCTCAGAGACTCTGACTCACCGAGGAGCTTTGTGTGACTGACTCCACAGCTGGAGGAGGAAGATTATGTGAGATGGTGAGGGAGGCTCTTTGTGTTAGCAGGACATGCACTTGGCCTTGGAGGAAACTGGAAAATCACTCCTTTGGAACTGTTAAGAGGAAAATGTGAGAATTCAGATCCTACTGCATGGCAGTTCTGAGGGTGATATTTTAGGGCCAAGGGAGTGGGGGACCTTTCCTGCCCAAGTCAGAGAAAACCATTGGTACCAGAGGCAGCCTTCAGGGAAAGGCTAGGGTCCCAGCCAGGCTGGCACCTGACTGAACCTCACTTGAGCTGTATGTGTCCCCCTCTTTCTGCCAGGACACTAGTCAAAGCTGAAATATTATCCCTATTGCAGGGTTTTAGCAGTGCCACCTCCATCAAGATTTCCATTTGTCTTCCCGCTTTTATTCTCATTGTTTACAAATATGTCTTGCCTTCTCACTCTTCTTTCAAACAGCACCCTGCCCATTTATAATCAGAGGGCAAATGAACTTTGTGCAAATCTCCCTGTCCCCTCATGAACTGGCCAGGCATGGAAGAGGCAACACCCAGGGTGTCCATGCTGACTCAATGCCATGTTCTGACCACTCTCAGGGCCACCCAGTGGGGCTTCCAGAGCATCAGCTGTCATCTTGTGCCTACTTGCTCCAGAGCCTTCGCTGGCTCCCTGTTTCCCACCTCACCAAGTCTGAGCACCTCCGCCTGCTCATTAGGTCTCATGTCCGAGACAGCTCTTTCACAGCACCCTGATGGCCTACTCAGCCTGTATCTTCCCATGGGTCTATTTACTCCCCCACCCCATCCCAGGATTCCCTCCAAACAAAAGGCTAATATGTTAAGGAAGGCAAGGACTGTGTCAGATATCCACCAGCATCTGATGCTGAGCATCCTCTTCCAACTTGAGACAGTTTAGAACCATTTCAAAGCAGAGAATGCCAAGAAGATGGGCTGGTGGGGTTCATTCAAGTCTTAGATGCCTGAATCTTCTCCAAGAGGGTTGCCCAAAGACTTAAGAAAAAGAGCAAGTGCCCAAGGCAGAGTCCAAGGAGGGGTTCCAGAGCAGCACATGCCAGGGAGAACTGTGTCTGCACAGGTTGGGTGGGAAGGGGAAGAGGATGATGGCAAGGATGTAGAGGGAGGAGACTGCCAGGCAGGTACTGCTCACATCAGCAGGGCCTCAGCAGCGGAACTGCTGCTGCCCTCTGCCCACACCCTTCCCCTCCCTCCAGTTCCACTTCTGCCCTGAGGGACATCTGTCAGGATCAGGAAGAAATGTGACACTCCAACAATTGAAGCCTAGTGTTTTTAGTGACTTGACTCACTCTAATTAGAGGAAGCAACATGTTGATTAGCAGCGGTCTGACCTGGGGGTTCATAATGATTTCATAATGGTTTCATAATGGACTTGTGAGAATTGCTCGCAATATGCTTGGAGTTCCAAATTTGCAGACGGTCTCTCCGAGGGTGGGGCTGGATCAGCATGGGAGAAAGGCCGGTGCTGGGCAGCCCCGTCCCACACCTGTGCAGATGATGCCTTGCCTTCTCCATGTGTCTCCTGGTCTTTGCCTGATATGCTTTGTCTCTGTGTCCTCACCTGAATCTCATGTTGAACTGTAATTCCCAGTACTCGGGGAGGGACCTAGTGGGAGGTGACTGGATCGTAGGAGCAGATTCCCCGCTTGCTGCTCTTGTGACAGTGAGTTCCCACGAGACCTGATGTTTTAAAAGTGTGTAGCACCTCCCCCTTTGTTCTTTCTCTCCTGCCCTGCCATGGTAAGACACGCTTGTTCCCATGATTGCTCTGCCTTCTGCCGTGACTGTAAGTTCCCTGAGGCCTCCCAGCCATGCTTCCTATAGAGCCTGAGGAGCTGTGAATCAACTAAACCTCTGTTCTTTATCAATTACCCAGTCTTATGTAGTTTTTTGTAGCAGTGTGAGAACAGACTAATATATTGCCCTACACACATGCAGTGCTATGAGCCAACACCCCACTGTGCAATTTCTCATAATGGTTTCTGTGAGCCACTGCCCTCGGCTTCTGTACCTTCTGGCCAAACACATCCAGGACCTGCTCTCAATTCCACCCCAAGAAGCACTAGAATTCGCTTATCCTGGGGATCTGCTGCCCCAGGTCTGTATAGGGAAGAATGTCACCATGTGTCTGGCATTATTTGGGATGAACATGAAGGTGAGAGAGAGAAGTGGAAGGCAGACTGTCCCCCTGGATCTGGACCTTGCAACAGAGTCCTCACCAGCTGTGTCTCAGTGGTTTGAATTGCTTTCTTTATCACTTGCCAATGGACACATCTTTCCAAGACAGGTCCCAGGTTACTGTCCACCATTTGAACAAGGGCCAGCCCCCCCAGCTGGAGTCTCAAGGCACAGCATGGCCCCGTTACAACCTTGGAGAACACTGAAACACATAGACATACACACACACACACACACACACACAGACACACACAGGACTTAGAGACACTTTAGGGTGTAAACAGTTCGCCCTCTTGAACCGCTTTTGAAAATCTTCAGGGTGCAAACGGTTCACCCTCTACCACCACTCTTGAAAATCTCTGTCACCGATGAGCCGCTCTCAGAGCTGAGTGGCAGGCTTCCCTTGTGCCTGGCGAGAAAACAATGGCACGTTTACTTTGAGGCGGTGCATCTCCTCCAGCCCAGGGCCCCAGCCTTGTGCTAACAGACATTCCATGCCCCTCTGCTCCCAAATCATTTCTCAGAACTTGACAAGTATTACTGGCTATCTCTTAGGAAATAGACAGTGATCAGATGAGCATTGCAAGACTTCAGTATTGTTTGGAGAAAATTATCTTCCTGGGAAAGGGGCTTCTGCTCTTTGTGGTAACAAGGTCAGTGCAGAGCCTTTCAGAGCAGTGGTTCAGGGACTCAGACAACTAGGGCAAGGGTAACAAACCCCTGGTTCAATGGGGCTGAGCACAGATGAGGGTTCCCACTGGCCAGATGGAGTCAGCAGGCTGCACTCATGGGCAAAGAAACTCAGGTCTCCGTTCAGGGGACACCAGAGCAGTCCCAGCCCCCGGGCATGAGGACTGAATGGCTGTGACTCCCAGAACAGAGGCCTCTGCTCCCACCCACAGGAGCCACTGCTGCACCTCCAACCCTCCCCCAAGAAGAATCATATGGGGAGAAAATGATCCTGCTGCTAATGGGATTAAAATGCATTTTGAGTTTTCCAATTACATATTTCAATTACTCTGTGAATGTTAACTGGAACTCAACAATGCAACTGCGAGCTGGCAGGAAACCAGAACTGGCGGCTTCTCCCCCAAATGACCACAGATTTCCTACCCTGGAACATGCGAGGATCTACTAGGAAGATTCCTCTGGGGTCCCAGCATTTCAGGAATTTCTACCACTCCCTGAGCACATGGCTTGGTGCTCCTGGCCCTGTTCATCTGTGCCCACAGAAGGGCACATACTGTTTCCTCTGCTTGGAAGCCCCTCACCAGGCCCTACCCTTCCCATCCTCTGCACAAACTCCTTTAAGACTCAATTCAAGTCTCCCCTGCTCAGAGAGGCCCTGAGGCTGCTGCAGATGCCCGCCCGGCATTTCCTATGTCTCTTCTCATCTCCCTCCCCCAGACTCACTAATCCACCATTCCCAAGAGCCTACATGGGGCTTGGCACATCATGGGTGCTCTATGAATTCATGCTTTGGGGAAAACATAGGTGTTCAGATTCCCGGCCAGTTCCACACACTTGATAGGCCAAGCTCTGGCCTAGTCTCTAGTCTGGGAGCCTAGAACCGAGGATTTCAGACCCAGGTTTGTCAACAACTCATAACTCATATAGTGAAATCCCAGCCACCACTCACCCCAGAAGTCCTGACCCAAACCCCATGACCTGCTCCTTTGAGAGGAAACCCATACTCTGGAAAAGCCAAATCCTCCAAAATCTTCATCCCTTCTTCATGCCCTGGGGTCTGGGACTGCTCTGGTCCAGAACAGGGGGCCTTGCCAGTGCAGACCCTCAACTGGTAGCTCAGGAGAAAAGAAAACCACTCCCTGGCCACTTCCTTTCCATCTCTATGCCCCGTCATAGCCTTCCACTTTTATCCTCTGGTTCCAGCTATTCAGCCCAAATCATAAAAGAGTCCTGGCCCAGGACTGCAGCACCATTTATGGAGCTCAGCTTGAGAATCCTGCAGAGCTGGGCAGGTTTACCTCTCTTAGCCTCAGTTTTCTCATCTGTACAATAGAAGTAATTGTACAGAAAGGTTGTTCTGAGGTTTCAAGGAGAAAATGTGTGTAAAGGGCTTAGCAAAGTGCAAGGCAGGGTGCTAAGGGAATGTCAGATTTTATTACTGTTATTTGCCCCCTAAGTCCAACCTATTTCAGAGATATTTTCGTAGAAAAAGGGTTCCAGGCAACAGTCAGCAGGGACCTTCTGGGGTGTCTGGACCTAAGACCTTCAAGTGTCCTTCAAGGCCGTGAATGCAGATCACCAACACCAGGCCCAGCACCTGAGCTAAAGGAGAGAAGCAGCTGGCTCAGGGCTCCAAGGAGGTCGGGCTTGTTGAAGAGGCAGGACACAAATGACTCCTCATTGAGAGCATTCCAGGGGGTGTCCCAGACACAGGCTCCAGTGTGCAGGCTCACTGCTCACCCACGAAGTGTTTACCCAGCATGTTCCATGTGTGGGGCACTGGGCAGGCTGCTGGCATTTGATGGTGAGCAAAGCCAGATGTGGCTCCTGCCCTTGGAGAACTTACAGTTCTGGGGAGGAAGAGACAGGAAAACAGTGGTGATCTACTCTAGATAGAGTAGTTATGGGCAGGGCGCCTGTCTGAGGAATAATGTAAAGGGAGAGACAGGGAGGTGAGAGGAACTAGCCAGATACCCAGGAGCCCTGGAGACAGGGAGGAGCTTGCTGTAGTCAAGGGCTGGAGGCAGGCAGTGTGGCGGGAGTGTGGTGGGCCAGGGAAGCTGTCAGGGAGGCCATTGCAAGAGGAGGGTGGTCTTTACTCTGTGTGGAGTGGCTACCCTGTGGCTTTGAGTGGGGCTTGGTTTTGGAGGATGGGTGGTGCCAGGCTCTGAGCTAAGCCCTGGCAAAACACCAGAAGCAAGACCAGGCAACTGAGGGGAGCCTCCCAGCTGGTGGGCAGTATCTTGGAGACCTGCTTTGGGGGTGCAGACTTGGTGCTGCCACATTTTGAGAGCAGTTTTCAGAGCAGCGGGGAATGACTTTTATGCCTCATCTGCACACCCCTGGCCCAGTCCACATCCCAGATGGCTTCAATCTTGACTGGGAATAACTCGGCTCACAAATATTTATGCCTGGGCTCTGAGGTGGCAAGGTCTGTGATAACCGCAGCCGGTCTGAGCGGGCCAACTGAGCCTGCAACCTGCCAGTTCAAGGTCTCACCCTTCACTCCCTCTCCATGCCCACCTGTCACTTGCCATCTGAACTCATGTGTATGTAATATGACTGCTGTTGGCACTGAAATGATTGGCCAGGGGTCAGAGCAGGTGGCCACATTCAGGCCTAGAGGGCACTAGAGGTTGATTTGCCCCCCTGAATGCAATAAAGGGCCTTTCATGGGCTGATATGAGAAATGATCACACTGTGGCTTTAAATGTGTGCTCTCACCAGCCAGGAGGCCAGAAGTTGGAAAGCAAGGTGCTGGCAGGACCACACTCCCTTCAAAGGCTCCAGGCCCTTGCCTCTCCCACTTCTGGTGTCTCGTGGTATTTATTCCTCAGCTTGTAGCAACGTAACCCCAGTGTCTGCTTCCATCTTCACAGGGCTCCTTCTTTGTCCCCCATGCCTTCTCGTCTCATAGGGACTCGAGTAACCAGATTCAGGCCCACAATAAATCCAGGATAATTTCATCTCAAGATCCTTAAGTAATTATATCTGCAAAGATCCTGTTTTCCAATCAGGTCACATTCTGAGGTTCTAATAGATATTAATTTGGTGAGGAGTTGGGGACACTACTCAACTCACCATAGGCCCCAAGGAGTATGCCCCTGCCACGTGACTCTGCCTCATGCCCTGACTCAGGCCTCATAGGCCTTCGCTAGCCCTGTGGCCCCTCTACCCCACCTGAGCACTCCGATCTTCTGGCCCCCACTCTCCCCATGTTCACATTCCCCTTGGACCATCCTAGGAGATATGTGCACATGGCCAACCCAGGCTCAGCCTGCATCTCCTTGCCAGGCTCCTGGGTCCCACCTGTTGGCAACAATCTAAGACAGCAGTCCCCAACATTTTTGGCACCAGGGACTGGTTTCCTGGAAGACTACTTTTCCACAGACTGGGAGTGGTTGGAACGGGAATGGTCTCGGGACGAAACTGTTCCACCTCAGATCATCCAGCATTAGATTCTCGTAAGAAGCGCATAACCTAAATCCCCCACGTGCACCGTTCACTATAGGGTTTGTGCTCCTTTGAGAATCTAATGCTGCTGCTGATCTGACAGGAGGTGAAGCTCAGTCAGTTGCCTGCCACTCACCTCCTGCTGTGTGGCCCAGTTCCTAACAGGCCGTGGACCATCCATAGCCTAGAGGTTAGGAACCCCTGGTCTAGGGTACCAGAAGTACAGAAAACACACGGTCAGTTCTAAAGAGCTTCTCTATAGAAACTGACATTTTTTGCATGAACCCCCAGCTTCACAGTAGCACTTGAGTTACAACCACACAGTATAAGCCTACTGGCCAGGGCTGGCAAGGGACTGGGGCCTCCCAGTGCAGGGCAGGCAAAACAAATGTGCAGCTACATCTTCAGCCACTCAGGCCCAGGAAGGCTGATACTGCCCTGTGTACCTGAGGCTGCCTTGCCACCTAGGCGTTAGTTGATTTATTGGTGGGAGGAGCAGGGGATGAAATTGTCTGTAAGGGCTCATGCCTGCCTAACATCTAGGTCTAGAGCAAGAAATGCCCCTGCATAGCTTTGAGGAAGTGGCTGGTGTTTTCTAGGTGGGAATGGCCTGCAGACCTGTTGGAACCCTCTCTAGGGAGGGACATGTCCATCTGAGCTCAGCTCCTAGTGTCCAGTGTTCCACTGAGGTCTTCCTTGCACCTCTCAAGGAGGTTTCCTGATGCCACCTCACCTGGTACAGCCTTCTAGGACAGGCAGGAGACCAGGTCTCAGCGCCCTTAGACTGTGTTGCAGGGAAAAGTCGTCACTAAGACACACCCACCTCCCGACAGGGCAGGAAGCATAAGCTGATATCAGCCCTGACAGAACATGGGAAAGAGTTCCAGCACAGACAGAGCCCTGTTGGGAGCTGGGACTCCTGAAAATGGAAGGGCTCTCCATGTGGCTGAGGACAAGTAGGATGTGGGAACGTGAGCCAAGACTGCAGCCATGGCGTGGCAGAGGACCTGGGGAGCTGAGCAGGTCACACAGGGCTTCACAAGACCCCTTTGCCCCAAAACGCATGCCACATGGGACCGCAGAGCTCTAGGGAGGTGGGCCTCTGGACAGGACACCTGGCCCTCCTATAAACTGGCCGTTCTTGCAGGCGGTTGTGGAACCTCTCTGCTTCTGAACGTCACTGTGTCAGCCCAGCAGCATTTTGTACAGGCCATGAGACCAGTCACCTCTGATGTACTGGGAGTGATCCTGGGGGCACCCATGCAAATCTCTTAATGACCCTGGGGTTAGTTTTCACCTGTGAATTAGGCTCACCCTCCTGCAGTTGTGGTGAGGGCCACATGTTCCAGGCCATGGGACTGAGCTGAGCTCAGAGAAGCACACAGCTCTGGTCACAGGAATGGGCAGAGGGTGATGAAATCTCTTGTCGCGAGGCATCTTCGCTATGGGGCCCCCACCTACCCTGGACTGGCTGCTCTTTATCTTTTGCTTCACATCAGCACCAAGTGTCCCTGGCATGAACCCCCAATAACAGTTCAAAAGAGGGCTTCCTCCTAAATCATCCCAGTGAGAAAGAAAGCCCAGGGTCCCAGGATCCCCCAGAATCAGCCCCATTCATGAGGCTGCTTTATCCAGAGCATCAGGGGATACCCCAAGGGGCAAGTCAGGCCTAGGAGGGCCCCAGCCTTCCTGCAGGCTCCTCCCAGGACTTGCCCAGGGGCAGATAGATGGGAGCTGATGGGAAATAGCAACACATTCTTTCCTCTGTAAAGATTTTATTTGCTATATAGCCCTATGTTTTCTGCGATAATATTTCAGTCATTTTTTAGATTGTAAGTAGAGTGCAACATACATGGAAAAGTGCACAGCTCAATGAAGTAGGCATGAGCCTGCTGTGTGGCCACCGTGCTGATGAGAAACACAGCTCCACGCACCTCAGACGGCCTCCTTCCTCCCGCACCCAGTCCCCATACCCGTCCTCCTCCCTAACACAATTATCATCCCGCCTCTCTCTCTCTTTTTTTTTTTTTTTTGAGACAGAGTCTTGCTCTGTCGTCCAGGCAGGAGTGCAATGGAACAATCTCAGCTCACTGCAACTGCCTCCCAGGTTCAAACAATTCTGCCTCAGCCTCCCAAGTAGTTGGGATTACAGGCACCTGCCATCACGCCCAGCCTTTTTTTTTTTTTTTTTTTATTTTTAGTAGAGATGGGGTTTCACAATGTTGGCCAGACTAGTTTCAAACTTATGACCTCAGGTGATCCGCCCACCTAGGCCTCCCAAAGTACTGGAATTACAGGTGTGAGCCACCGCATCCAGCCTATTATCCTGACTTTCTAATATCACAGGGTAATTTTGCCTATGTTTGAACTTTATATCAATGGACTCATACAGAACGACCTCTGTGTGTCTGGCTGCTTGCTTCAAACTATGTCTGTGAGATTCGCCTATTGTCACTTCATCTATAGCAGGGGTTTGTTCTTTTTCATCGATAATAGTATTCTGTTGTAAGAATATGCCACCTGGGTTTATGTACCAGGTTGTTTCTAGTTTGGGAAAATGATTAATAATGCTCCCATGAATGCTCTTGTGCAAGTCTTTGTTATGCATTTCTGTTGGAAATATATCTCTTGGCATCAAATTGCTGGTGGAGAATATGCACTTAGTAACAAGATATTGATGCCTGGTTCTACACATGCTCCTGTAATAAAAGTAGAAAGTTAACCATGGTGGGGCATGGGGAGGGATGGCCTTTGGCCCCAAGCTACCCATTCGGGGCCAGCTTGGGGCAGTCTTGAGGGGTCATAACTGTTTCCCCCACCATGGCCTTGAGCCTCTGGGTGTTCCTACAGGTCCCTTCTTGCCTTTGGGCCAGGGACACTCTTCAAGAGTTTGCCATAAGGCTAAGGGCTCCCTGGGCCAAGGCAAAGCAATATAGGGCAGCAGCCAGGAGGGAGGCCAGGGCCGGACAGACCCTCCAGGTCCCTGCCATCCCCAGCCTGTACAGAGCCACCTTTTCAGAGGAGCCACCTACATGTGCCCTCCCTCTCCGCTGGGGCCCAGCATCACCTGCCCCAAGCCAGCCGGGACAGCCCTGATGGCAGCCAGCTGAGGACAGGGTTGTGAGTATGCCCTACGGCTTCCACCCTGGGGGACGAGAGATGTATTTCCCTCCTTCAGGAATGTGCAGACCCCACTCAAAGGGGAAACATGATTGCTCTCTGTTGATGAGTTATATTTAGTATAATGTTACTTAAATATGTACAAACATAATACCAGGTACACGTTCCTTATGCGGAGAGCTCTCGTACAGCCATAAAGCTAAAACAAATTTATAAATGAAATAAAAACAAACTGCAAAACCAATAAACTTCAAATTAACAACATTAATTTAATGAGACAAAGTGATGTTGTTTCCCTGAAACTAAATCAGTGCTCGAGGCTGATTCTGGGGCAGCCTGCTGTTTGTTTTTCTCCGGGGTTTTCTGCTACCTTGCCGTGTGTGTTGTGTGATGACTCAGCATTCCTCTGCTTCTTTCTCCATTCAAACCACTTCAAAGCCTTCATTCTCACAGTCTCCTTAGCTCTTTAAGCCTTGGTTTGCTCATCTGTAAAATGGAGAGAGTATTCGTTATGTATTTCGTTGTGAGAATTAAATCAGTTGATGCAATGCAGCCTCCTGGCTTGAGACATGTGCAGTCACACAGGGGTCCACACTCAGAAGGGGCCCACGCTTGCTTTCATGGCTTTAATGCTCTGCTGTCAACATCTTGAACATTTTTTTTTAAGATGGAGTTTTACTCTTGTTTTCCAGGCTGGAGTGCAATGGCACCATCTCGGTTCACTGCAACCTCTGCCTTCCAGGTTCAAGCAAGTCTCTTGTCTCAGCCTCCTGAGTAGCTGTGATTATAGGCATATGCCACCATGCCTGGCTAATTTTTGTATTTTTGGTAGAGACAGGGTTACACCATGTTAGGCTGGTCTCAAACTCCTGACCTCAGGTGATCCACCTGCCTCGGCCTCCCAAATTGCTGGGATTACAAGCGTGAGCCACCATGCCTGGCCACATCTTGAAATTCTTATAATATTTTTTTTCTTCAGACAGTCTCGCTCTGTCAACAACGCTGGAGTGCAGTGGCACAATCTCAGCTCACTGCAACCTCCACTTTCTGTGTTCAAGCAATTCTCCTGCCTCGGCCTCTCGAGTAGCTGGGATTACAAGCATGTACCACCAAGCCCAGCTAATTTTTCTGTATTTTTAGTCGAGACAGGGTTTCACCATGTTGGCCAGGCTGGTCTCAAACTTCTAACCTCAAGTGATCCACCCACCTTGGCCTCCCAAAAAGCTGGGATTATAGGCGTTAGCCACTGAGCTCAATAAATTCTTATAATGTTTTAAACAAAGGGAACTGCATGTTGATATTACACAAGGCCCTGTAAATTATGTAGCAGGTCCTATGCACAGCATAGAGTCGGGTATACAGTTGGCGCCCAATAACTGTTAGCAGCTGTTACCGGTACCTTGTCCTGGTTACTAAGTGCAGTTTCTTTGTGATGTTTTCCTCTGAAGACAGTTTTATGTTCCCATTATTTAATACGGGCTAGAGAGGCCACCTCATGTGTGTAATTGTATTTGACTAATTCTTAGAGTCAAGTGTGTGCTTTGGAGTGAGGACAGCTGTGTTGACAGAAGGATTAGCTTGCTGGGTTACATGGGCAGGCTGAACATACTAGCCCACCAGAGCCCTCTCACTCAGGACCGGCCCCCCAGGCTTCAGACCTGTGTCTCTTAGGCTAACATCCCAACGGGGCCAGGCAGAATACTGCTGTCTTCTTGAAACCTCTTAAATAGGTGGCCAGAGTTTAAGTTAACAGGTTATGAAGTTGAAGACACTTGAAAGGATGAGAAGCTCATACAGAGTTGCTAATTTAATTTTCCTTTTTTACTGCTATTCTCCAAAAAAAAAAAAAAAAAAAAAAACCACACAGATTGCCCTTTTTCTGAGGATGAGCACAGCATTTTGCAAGAGTAGAGAAGGGCATTAAGATTTTGCAAGGTCTCTATTTGTCCCTGACTTCTCAAGGCTCCTCTGCCGGCCCAAATAGGACACAGGCCCATGGGATTAACTGCTTAAAGTTCCAGGAAATGGGAACCACCTTTGGCTGCTGTCACCAGATTCAAGTATTTAATAACATCCCTGCCTGCCTGGAGGACATCTCAGCAAGCAATTCCGTCAGCCCCAGCCACCGCCCTGGCCATGTTGAGAAGTTTGCCAAAGAAAAATGAACACTTGGGCCTCAAAGTGCAGGCATTAATATCCCAAGTGTCTTCATCATGGAAGACTTTGTTCCCCAAGGAGAATAAATCTTTCCTTGTGGGACACAGCAAGCTAAGGACAAAGCTGACTCTCTGAGCTCAGTAATCAGGCTAGTCTCCTGCTGGAGGCACAGAAGGGACCTCCCCTGTGCGTCAGCACCTCCTGCATGCCCTGACTCATGCTTGGGGGAAGGATGGTGGAGTGAGAGGTGGATATGGACCCTCCCTGGGCAGAGCTCCCTGTTATCCCTGCAGTTTGTTACTCCTTCCGCTGCCTGCAGACGTAGATTTCCCTTCAGCTATGCAAAGGCCTGTGAACATGGATACATGGTCACAAGCATTTTTGCAGCTGTTTCTTTCCACCAGCCTGGGGCCTGCTGGGTTCCCGCAACCTCAGGTTAAGACAAGCCTCAGAGGTCATCAGTAGCCAGTATCCATTGTTCTGCACCCCTTGGGAGAACCTCCAAGAACAGGGCTTCCAACTTCTTCAGGAAGATTCCTAGGTAACCCTGACCCCAAGTAGCTCCCTCCTCCTCCTGGGCCACAGGCCCAGGTAAGCCACAGCCACAGGCCACACAGGACCCCAGGACTGAGGACTCTAGAGCTGAGTCTCCAACATGGCAGCCACTAGCTGTGTGTGGCTGCTGAGCACCTGAAATTAAGCTAGTCCAAACTGAGATGTAAGTGTAATATACACACTAGATTTCAAAGCCTTCGGTGGAAAAAGAAGGTAAATAGCTCATTAACTAATTCTTACATTGATTTTACATTAAAAGAATAGTCAAAAGAATAGTTTAGATAGTATTAAATTACTCTCAGCTGTTTCTTCTTTTTACGTGGCTACAAGAAATGTAAATCAGGTGTGCGGCTTGCATTGCCATTGCATTAGACAGCACTTCTCTGGAGAGAACAGAGGAAATATCACAGGGGTCAACCAGGAAGGTCAGAGCTGTGACAAGGGACTAACCTGTTCCCACATCCAGCACTGGCCCCCAGCACGTGCTTTTCTGAACTCTGGCCCTTGATGGCCCAATCTGTCCTGCTCCTGCAGGGGATGGGAACCCCAGCAAGAAGCTCCCAGAATGGGAACGGAAGGGCTGTTCTATAACAAATATTATCAGCATCAGAAAGTCAAACTGAGTTTCTGGGGTCGTCACCTGAGAATTACAAGTCCTAACAGATGGCCCAAGTTTTAGTCTTCTGAGTTTTAGTACCAAATCCAGAGAAACAGTTACAGATCTGTTGCCACATCAATGCCTATGAACATCCACCACTCGAGACGCTGCCTTTAGTGCTAACGCAGAGCACTCATTTACAGACTAATAAAATCGGAAGAGTTATTATTCCTTTAAAATGCAGACATATCTGGGGTATCCACTTAACGACGAATATGGAATAAATTACCTTTGGATGACACTTTTTAATTGAATTGAACTAACAGCTTAGTAATATGTTGCAATAAGAAGAATATTAGGATGATTAAAAGATCTAAAAACTCTTGCAAAATTAAATGATTAAACATAATGCTGAGTAAATGAACAAGCCCGTGTATATTAATCAGCTGTGGGCCTCTGTAAGCCTCGGTGTAACTAAATGCACATCACGGCCCTGCACGTGCGTGCCTGCTCTCTCCCTCCACGCCGGCTTTCCATCATGCCCTCCTTACCGCCACGCTGAGCAAACCGCTTTTTCCACGGGTAAACAATGTGCTAGGAAGGCAGTGAGTGTAAGAGTTACAAGAGCTATTGCTTCTTGGCAAACACTCATTCCTTTGGTTGTGCGCTTCAAGAAATGGCCGTGTCATTAATTTCCAGTCCCTGTTTTCAACTGAAATGAAACTTTAAGGCGCAAAAATTAATCGAATTCTGGCTTCCGTTCTGATCATAGGAATTGACATTCCTGGCGCGTTCCCCTTGTTGATATGTCTCTTGTTTCCAATTAACCCACTCACCTCACTGTGTTTTAATTTCCCTGGGATTGTTGAGTCCCATGCGTCGGTCTTAGGAAGCAGGGGGTGGGAAAGTCATGTTGGGAGAAAGTGTCAATTCCAAAGCCTCCCCGGTCAAAGCTGGCTGCTCCTGAAGGTGGAGGAGGAAAAGCAGCTCTGTTGAGGTCCCAGGAGGGCATCCCCTGCCTCCCTCCCTCCCTCCCTCTGCCACTGGCCATGCCACCCAGCACCATGCAGGTGCCTTTCGTATGACCTAGAAAACTGATTACCTTCCTTACGCTGTTCTTCCCCCGCCTGCTCAGAGATAACCCAGGTAATTTCTTTTTTGATTGTATAAATCTTTCATACCCAAGTCGCAGTCATAATTAGTTACATAAAAATTCAGGTTACGACTTAGGCTGTTATTAGGAACATGAAAACAGTGAAAAGTTTTGTCTCGCTCACTCCTAATAAAAACTCTCAAGGTCTCCGTTACTGAGAACAGAAGGGACTTGGTATCTCATTAAGGCTAAAATTCAATTCAGAATAGCATCTCACTAGCTGGGCTTGATGCTGGGGCGGTGTGGGGGCGGGAAAGCCTAGCCGCTCCCGGCAGGAAGTTTAAAGCAGGTCTGTGCTCTCCCCATCCCCATGTGCGTTGTGGTCTTCCCTCGTCTGGGCTGAGAATCTGTGCTTCCAAAACTAGTGCCACAAGAAGCCCAGCAGAGGCATCTTCTCAAATGAAAATATATACCCCAAACCAAAGTGCTGACCAAACCCATCTTGCAGCACATCACATTGGAAAATAACAGTGGAATTCCATTAAGCCAATGGCTCCTAAAGAACAAGTCAGCTTTCTGAAAAGTCCCAGATAAAGCGCTGCAATTGTCTCAATGGCTTAATGTAATCACCCACCCAGGGCACTAGATCCATCTTCCCCAGTTGGGCACATTAAGAGTCATGGAAAGGAATCACATTCCCACAGTTCCCAGGAGACTGAGAGGGCCCTTCAAGGCAGGCAGGGGTTAGCAGGGCCTCTTCCCTCTGCAGCCACTTCCCTCCGTCTGGCCTGGCTCAGGCCTGGAAGCCAAGCTGAGGAAGCAGCTCTAACTGGACTCCAAGTTACAATGGAAGATGCACCTCAGAGAGCCAAGTGTTTGAGCTCCAAGGACGGGAGTAAAGTTTTACAAAGGATTCCAGTCCTGAAGACCCAGGCCCATTGTGACTTATTAAACTCGTCCTTTCCAGATAGCACAGCGGGCCATGCCTATGCAACCCTAGATCCAGCAATTGGAGTAGTGCTGGGCCTTGGATAATGTAGGGGGTATCTACCAGCTGCCAGGCAGGAGAGCGTAGAGTGGGGGTGACCTGTGCTTCACAACATCCCAGACCCCAAATTGTCCCCTGAAGTGCAAGAGTCAGACCCTCACCTCAGCAGATCTCAGCCCTCACTTTCCTCCAGGGCAGAAATGCTGACAACATTCATTTGTCAAAACTTTGAAAGCCACAGGACTGAGGCAACAAGGAGAGAAGCAATCAGGACTTTGTCATCAGAGGAGGCAGACTGCCCCCATGTCCTATCAAATTTAGTCCAGAATGTATTTTGCCATTATTGTAACTATGCCCTTCAGCTGCCATGCCGTTTCAGGAATGGAGCGCTAATACATTCTGTGGCATAGTCTCTTTATGGGGAGGACAGGATCCCAGTGCCCCTTGACAGAGAGAGAATAATAGCATAATGCAACAGAACATTTTTGAAATGCTAATGCACGCTCCCCGCAACTTAATTTTATTTTTTTCTTATTGGCTTTTTTATATGACATTTCACAGTCCTGTAGCCTCAATAGCTAGATCTGCATCATAAAAATGACAACACGGTGATTTAAGGAGGAGAGTCCATCAGAGCGAAATGGATGGTGTGCTTTTAAAGTATCAGTTTAGCACCTCTTACCTGGGGTCAATGTTCATTTTCAATACATCATTAAAGCATCCTGTTAAATCACTTGGAGAGGGGCTGTGCTCTTCTTAGCCAGCCCCAGGTTGGATTATGGAGATAATGAAGTGGAACCTGCAGGAAGGGCCATGGTAGGCACACATGCTTTATTGACTTAGGGGCTACCAGGGAAGATTGACCTGAATTAAGAAAACTGGAGAGGGAAGGAGAGAGAGAAGCAGAGCGGGTGTGTGGGCATGGAGGCTTCCATCGGAACTGGGTAGGCAGCAGCAGATGCCATCAAATTCAAGACCTCCTCTCTAAGTTTTACAAGCACAGTGTTCGCCAAACCCATATTCAGAAAGGTCTGAGCTGCCGTGACGTCTGCAGTCAGCAACCCAGTGAGATGAGAGAGGACACACTAATGTGCCTGGTAGAACTGTTCAGACCCCAACCAAAGTCAGCTCAAAGGTAAACGGGCTTAACAGGTCCAGCACACCTTACCTGGAGCAGGCAAAAGACCATCACTAGTGAGGGCTTGGACCAGAGTATTGGTCTGAGTCAAAACCCCCAGAACCCAAGTGAGCATGAGTTCCTAAGAACATATCCTTCAAGTCCAGCTGCCTCTGCGTGGTCATCGTTAGACCCTGAGGCAGGGATGTTCCTTGGGGCTTTCTTTCCTTTTCTTTTGGAAATAATATATTGTGTTTCAAAGTAATTGATGCTAACTGTACACTAACACACATAAGAAGTTGAAAGATAACCCCTCCCAAATCCCACCGCTCTCTTATCCCCCGTCTCATGCCCCAGGGATAAATTGCATTGGCAATTTGCTTGGACCCACGCAGGCTTTCTTTCCTGCATGTACAAACACCACACGGGTATTTTTGTGACCTGGGATCAGACGCCACACATTGTTTTGCAACTTGTTTTTCTCATTTAAAACCATTTCAGGTCAGTACAAATAGATTTGCCTGGTTCTTTCCAATAGCTATATGTATTTTGTTTGAAACCAAAACATAACCAATACCTTGATGGTGGATATTCAGGTTGCTCTTACTTTTTCACTAGATAATACTGCAATTAGCATCATTGGTCACAGATACCTTTGCACGTCTGTGCAAGTATACCATCGGATACATTCACTGATGGCTTCCTGAGGGGTCTAACTTTGCAGGTGTCTGGCAACTCTTTCAAAAGTGACCAGCTCTTGTCTGCATGTCTTATGGTTTCCAAAGTTAGGAAAAAAATGAAACAGCCCACTCCCTCCTCCCTGTCTCAGGATGAGCAGGAAGGCAACTGAGGTTTGCACTTGAAATGTGCTCCTGTGGAAGCCGGGCTACCAAGACAAATGAGCTGGGCGTCCACCACCTCCCATTTGACCTGCAAAGGCCTCTGAACTCCCCAGCACTCTTCAGTCACCCAGGAACTCAAATGCTCATTAGCCCAGCTTTTCAAACAATGCCTGTGTAGGAGGGTAGTGGCTTGTCTCACCCAAAGTAGGGGACTGCACACAAAGGCCAGTGGGGAAGGCGGAGAGGGGGGCATTGGAGCCCTGGGAGTCAGCATAAAATTCTCTAGCATGTGATGTGGGAAGGCACAGACCAAAGCTGACCAGACCCAAAGTGTTCAGTGCTGTCGCCTAATGACCTGGGAGCTTGGGCGACAACAGATGAAGCTTCCAGAAGGGGAATCTAGCCTCCGTTCTTGGTGAAAACAGTGCTCATTCTGAGGCCTGTTGAGTGGATTTGTCAGTTCTGTTCTGACTACCTGATGTCTCTGGCACCTGGCTTTTCAAAGTGAAGCTCCCGTTAAAGCTTGAGTTGTGACCAGTTGGGTGTTTTAGAAACTGCTACATAATAGCTAACATTTTATTTGAGCCCATTAGTTTTGGCGGGTTTTTTTTTTAATGTAAAAATTTCAGTGAGAGGGCTGATGCTAGTAAAAGCAAATTCCTCCAGAGTCACTGGCAGACACAGCTCCTCAATGATACTGTTCATTTCTACCCAGCCTGAATGTGTGGCTCACGCGCCGTCTAAACACAGCCCTTCTCGCCCAGCCAAGCCAGCAAAATGTGGAGGTCGGGAGTTTGCCTTCTATGTCTCATGACCTTCCTCCTATTCTCTGGACTCTGACCTCTGCCCCAAGAAAACCACACATCTACCACTTGGAACCAATCTAGCAGTCTCCTCTGCCTGCATGTTAATGACAGACAGCATGGCAGGCAGTTCCTTCCCAGGCGTGTCTCAGTTTCTGAAACAGATCTTCAGTGATGAACTCAGGTATCCGCTGGCAGGAGAGCAACACCAAGTCCCCCCTTTAGCAACAGCACCCCAGGACCACCGTGGCCATGGTGCTTCCCTTGCTCTGACCAGCCTGGGCATCAGGGGAGAGGATCCACTTGAGACCTGGGGCAGATTGCTCCACCTCATTCAGCCTCAGTCTCTTCACCTGTGAGATGGGCAGATGCTCCCCACCCAGCCTCCCTGTGGACAAGAGCGTGCTTTGTGAAGAACCAGGTGTCCTTATTGCCCCTGCCTGTTTCGCCCCAGCCCCAGGCATGCCCTCTCATGGGTCCTGCAGCCCTCCTAAGCCAGGGCTCAGGGCAAGGCCCTCACCACACCACACAGACACAGTCTGAAGCTTTCAGGTGGCAAGTGATGGGCCTGCCCCATGCCCACCTTCTCACCACTCCCCACCAGAATCCTGCACCAGGTTTCTCCCGTCTCCTCCTCCCCAGACCCCATCTCTTCCCTTTTCTTCCCCTATCCCCAGAAGCTGTTGAATCAGCATCACCCAGTTTTTCCTACTACCGTTCCTCCTCCCGGGAGAAGTGGTCCTGAGACATGGGATCGGGAAGACTCCAGGTATGGAGACGCAGCACAGGAGCCCACCCTGCCCTGCTGGCAGGCCAGACCCTCCACCTGTGTGACTTGTGGGGACCTCTGAGCTCTCAGAAGGCACTGGGGGCAGTGGCAGGCACATCCCTTTCTGGTTCCCATAGGGGTGATCCAGAAACATCAGGACCCTCCCAAAGCTGAGGACACCCCGTGAGGAGCCAGGGACAAGGGGGAAGCTGTGGTCACTGCTCTGGACCACCACTGCCCAGGCTTCCCTCTGAGCAGAGGCTGCTTCAGCTGCTGTAGGCTGACCAAGAGGGGGTCCTAGGCCTGATCCAACTTTCCCAGCCCCCAGGGCACCAGGCAAGCAGGGGACAGGAGTGGACAGTGTCCTTTACCATCTGCTGCCATGGACTACCCTACTCCTTCATCAGTGAGGACTGGGCAGCTGCCTCACCCACTTCTCACAGAGGGACAGAGGAATCCCAAAGCCCCGGGTCTGCTGACATGCAGTGATTTGCTCCACGGCATTCCTGGCTCACCACCTTCTCTCTGAGCCCATGTGGATGGCAGCCCTGGGGAAGGGCAGAGAGGCAGGAGCCAGGCAGGCCCTCAGCCTCAGCCAGGAGAGGGCCAAGCCTCCTTCCGAACCACATGCATTTTAATGGGCAGATTACATTGACAATTGCCCTGCGTGTACAGGGAGCTCATTAAACCTCAGTGTTGTTTCAGGACAGCACAAAACCATTCTCCCCACAACTTCCCAATCATTAGGTCTGTAGAAACTGCCAGGAGAAAGGAAACTCATTTTCAGCTCCCAAGATCGGGACCTTGAAAACAGCAGCCGTGTTAGGTATGCGTGCTGTGGTCTGTGTGCCCTGGGTTTGCCCCCGGGGGCCCTGCACCTGGGCTCTGCATGCTCAGAGCTGTCTGGCCAGCGCTGACTGGACTCACGATGTCCAGTGAGGGACTCATGGAAGTGCTCGGCCACAGGCAGTGGGATTCAGGGCTGCCAGCTGTGTATTCATGGCATCCTCACCCTTAGGGAGGGTTTAGGCACTCCATTGTGGGCCTGGGTAAGGGACAACATGACCGGCACTTGTAGGGCTGCCACCAGCCTCTAGGGAAAGTACACTGTGGTTGGAGCCATTCAACATCCCCCATCGTGTGGATAGTAGGCAGTGAAGTCCCAGCCACTCAGCACAGCAAAATGAGGCCCCTGGGAGAGGCCCCACCGCAGCGCTGGGCTGCATGCCCCGGGCACCAGCTGAGCTCAGCGCAGCCCGCCCCCGTGTCATCTGTGTGGCCCCTGAAGCCTTCCCTTTCCCACAAGTGTACCTCATGACTGGGGGTGTGGGGTGCCTGCGGCAGGACCTACACAGAGGGGCTGGAAAACCAGGGCTACCAGGACCTCTGCCCCTCTCCCTGCTGCCTGCCATGGCCAAGCGTCTTGAGACCCTCGCTGCCTCTCAGCCCCCCTTGCCCTTCTGTGCCTACAGTGCTTATGTTCCTCCCCATCTGCAGTTGGCAAGTATGGCTTCTTCACTCTGCTAATGTCTGTTGGGGTCAGCCGAGCACCAGCCCCGTGTGAGGCACTGAGGAGGCGCAGGAGCCAGGCAGAGATCCTTCCTGCCACCTGAACATCCCCACCCCTCACCCCACCCCTGTGTGCCCCATTAGGTGCTGCCTTCTCAGCTGATGCCTCCCCGCAGGGTGTCCTGTTGACCCAGCCTCCACAGAACACAGCACAGAGCCGAACTCTGGGCACCCTGATAGGAGGTGATCCCAACATGAGATGCAAGAGGAAGGTGTGAGTGAGGGGCCGCCAGGGAAGACTCGGGAAGGTGTTGAGCCAGCTCACACTCGGTCTCCAGGTTGTCCCGGGTGTCAGGGTGCATGTCTAGGACATGGCCTGCAGGCAGGAACCCTTTGGAGAGCCTCTGCCTATGGCTATGGGAGCGGAGGAGAGGCCAAGCTAAAAAGGCTTGGGAAGGAGGAGGTGCCCAGACCCAAGGACTGTAGGGCAGGACCTGAAGGAGCCAGAAAGGATGATGTGGCTGGGCCTGGGAAAGGGGAACTGGCAGGGGGAGATGCAGGAGGGATTGGACAAGCCACCCAGCGTGGATGTCCTGTGGACATAGAAGACCAGGTCCAACAGAGCTAGGCTGGCCCAGCTGGGAAGTCCAGGGATCAGACTGCTGTGGGTTTTCCCAGAGGCCACCCGGGATGGCTCCCAGCAGAAACCCATCTCTAGGGTAGGGTGAGCAGTTGTGTGGATGGATGCATTTCCATACTGGTGACTGCTTTCCAACCATGCCATATTTGTTTTCCTCAGGAAGGCCATGTTGGGCTCTGAGACAGTAATTCTGCCCTCCTGAAATACCCCAGATTTAGCAGAAAGAGCCAGTGGCCATTGATGGCTGCCAGGGCTTCGTGGGGACTGCTAGGCTGGCCCCTGGGCTGCAGGCAGGCTGTGCTGTGCAGCATCTGTGGAGCTGAAGGCAAGCAGAGACCTCCTGGTGTCAGGGTCATTTTCCCACCCGAGAGAGTTTAGATGTTTGTCCCTTCCAAATCTCATGTTGAAATGGGATGCCCAGTGTTGGAGGTGGGGCCTGTTGGGAGGTGACTGGATCATGGGGGCGGATCCCTCATGAATGGCTAAGCCCTGTCCTCTTGGTGATAAGTGAGTTCTCAGTTCACGGAAGAGCTGGCTGTTGAAAGGAGACTGGCTCTTCCTCCTCCCCCTCTTGCTCCCACTCCCGCTTCACCTTCCTCGTGACTGTAAGTTTGCTGAAGCCTCACCAGAAGCCAAGACGATGCTGGTGCCATGCTTGTACAGCCTGCAGAACCATAAGCCAATGACACCTCTTTTCTTTGTAAATTACCCAGCCTCAGATATTTCTTAATAGCAATTCGAGAACAGACTGATAGACTACCCCAGCCTTCTTAAGACCTCTGCAGATGAAGCCTCAGATGGGCCTGGAGAGGTGGGAGGAAACCACAAACAGCCAGGACCTGGGAGGGGAACACACCTGGCTGCTGTCAGCTGATCTTTCCTGAGCATGAGCGAGTTTCTCGGAACCCTTTCCTTCTTGATGGGCCAGAGTGGAGAAGGGGAGGTGAGGGTGAGAGGGGCCCTCTTGGTATAGTTGGAGTTATGGGTAGGCTGAAAGGACTACCTCAGAAGGGCACTCCAGGCAGCCAGATGTCAGCACGAAGCAGAGTACATGGGTGAAACTGGGGTCTCCAGGGACAGAGAAGGAGGGGGCAGGGCAGCGCTAGCCATGGGGTATCTGTGTGGTTTCTTTACATGATTTGTGTTTATAAAGGAGCCATGGACTTGCCTCGCTAGAACCCAGAGGATAGTTTTATTCCTAACACTTCTGAGGCCTTTGAACCTGAACGTGATATGGTTTTTACAATGTGCAAAAGAGAAACTGAGCCCGACATGGGCTGTAGACCTCCTGAGGCAGGAGCTGTTTGTTGGGATGCAGACTTCTGCTCTGGCTGCTCATGTGGCCCCTCCGCCCAGGGCACTGGGACCACTGCAGCGCCCCCGCCTGTGTGAGGCTGTTCAGTTCCAACAGTGAAGTCATCAGCACCACAACCACAAACAAAACACACGAGATCAAGAGAAATCAGTCTCCTGTTGCTGGGGAGTATAAATGGTGACAGCGCTCACTCCTGGGGGCTTCCCCTGCTCCCTCCCTAGCTTGGCTGCATGGGTTGTGGGAGAGTGAGCAGAGGCACCATGTCTAAGTCGTAAAATACCTTTCTCTAACTTGTTAGCTATGTGAGGATGAGATCCAGAATTTTTTCCTTGAATTTATCATTGTCCCCCTCGCGCTCCAATGCCAGTTCACTGAAATGGTTGCTAGGAAGAAAAAAGGGTGCTGAGCTGGAATCCCCGGGGCGCTGGTCCTGCCACAGTACCTCTCTGGGCCTCCGCTTCCACATCCCCACATGGGACGGTCCTGTCAATGGCGTCAGGTCCAGGATGACCAGCCCTGCAGGGGTGCTGGGGGGAGGGGCAGCCTGTGGAGTGTCTCCTGCCAGCCAGCCTGTGGGTCCCTAGCAGGAGGAGGAGTGACTCCCCTGAATTCAGATTACAGGCCAATTCTCCAAAAACCAGCCCACCACATGACAAATTTGTCAAAAGATACTTTTTCAAACCCTTAGTTTCACCCCTACCTTTGTGATCATTGGAATTTAGTTTTGTGGGTTTGTGTCCTGACCAACCCCTGCCCAGAGGCCCCAGACAGGCATCCTCACTGGGTGCAGGGCAGTCACCATACCTGTGTCACCTCCAGAGGCAGGATGGGGTAAAGGCAGGACAGAGTTGTCACTAAAGCCTGATACTTTTACATGGACTTTCTGCCAGCTGCCCAGCTTGAGTTGAGATGACCTGGGCATATTTACCTAGTTTTGAGCTCCTCTGTGAGGCAGTGCCCTGGTGGCCAGCAAGGAGGGGGAAGGCCCCAGACATTTGGAGAGTGGCTGGGAGTTCCACTTGTGTCCAGCTCAGTGTGAGTTGTGGGAGATGAGTCTGGAAATCAGGTGCTAGCAGGCCTTCGGTGCCAGGCAGAGGATGCCGCTCCCTTCTGAGACAGTGTGGGGGAAGGGAGCCTGGGGGGTACTGCCCAGACCGCCCCATGCCAGCATTCCCAAGGAAGAGGCTACCGCCTGCCACCAAATGCTGAGGTTCCTACTGGAAGCAGCACAGAGGGAATGAAGAGAAAAGTGTGGCTTCAGAGGAGTGGGAGGGCGCCTGGCTGTAATTGTTAAGATGGGGAGAGTGGATGAGATTTTGGTTCATTCATCCCTAAAATGGATCGTTCACTCAGCCAGCTGGCAGCCTCCGCCTGTGCCTCCTAAGGCAAGCGCCACGTCAGTGCTGCTGAGAAGCAATTTGCCATGGGTCAAGATGTGGAGATTTCCAAACTGACAGATGGTGGAGGAGTCTTTGGAGAGGAAACAGGAGGCATTTTTCTTACCAAGACCTGTCCTTGGACAAAGCCCACATGACGTGATAGGGTTCCCACTGAAAGATAATTTAAAGAACCTACCCAAGACAGAGAGAGAGAAATGTCCCACATAAGGAAAAGAGATTTCTCACATCCCAATACTTTAGAACTTTGCTGCCACGCCTCTGCCCAACACAGAAAAGGTTTTGGCAAAGGAATTGGTTTTATGTCACAACTGTGACGTTGGTGACACCCACTCTTCTGAGTCTCCCAGTCAGCTGCCTGCATGGGGACCCTCCACCACCAGGAGTGGCAGGTGGGCCCGCCAAGCCTGGTGTCTGCAGGAGAGCATGATAGCCACACCCTAGGGTAAGGTTTGACCTTGTGGCCAAACCTTGGCTCAGGATGAGGAAGGACAGGGGGCCTCCCCAGAGTGTAACCACCAAGACACAGGTGAGTTAGGACAGGGCTGTATCCACACATGCGAGCTCCACCACCTAGGGCAGGGCAGCGGGTGGGCTGTCACTCCCAAGGTACGAAAGATAAGTATTTATTTTAAGGGTATGCACGTCACATTTTTATTGCTAGCACTGTGGTTATTAATATATAGCACAGTTCTCAACGGTGCCACTATTGATATTTGGAGCCGTTTAATTCTTTGTCATGGAGACTGTTCTGTGCATTCTAGGCCGTTCTGCAGCATCCTCAGGCTGCATCCACAGGATGCCTGTAAGAAACCACCCCCTCCCCAAGTTGTGACAACCAAAAATACCTCCAGGCATTACCAAATGTCTCGAGAAAAATCGCTTTGTGTTGAGAAGCACTGATGTATACCCAATGGGTTTTACCCAATCTTTCTTTCCCCCATTGGGTTCACTTCCCACATCCCCACTATACTGCAGGCTCTGCCTACCTTCTGTCACAGTGTGCAAGGTCTCTGCCCCATCAGAGGCTGGGCCGCCATTCAGACTTAGTGCCCCCACCTCACCCACTCAGAGACTTTTCTTCTGAAATTCTCCCCTCTCTTTGTAGCATACAATTCTCCCCTCTATTTCATCACTCCCACTAGCATACAAACACAACTCCCTAAAAGCATAACAAACCAATCTCCTTGACCTTCCATCTGCCATCCCATTTCTCTGCTCTCCATCATGACAAACCTTCTAAAGAATGCCTCTTCACCTTCTCACCTCCATTCTCTGTCCAGCCCATTCCAAAGATGGCTTCATTCCCCAGTGCTCTAATGAAACATTAGAGGTCCCAAGTGATCTCTGTGTTGTCAAACCCATGGTCAATTCTCACCTGGAGCTCTCGGCCACACTGGGCACAAGTGACCCACACCCTCCTTGACCCTTCCTTCCTCAGCCTGACCCTCCTGACTGGCCCCTGCCCATCTGCTCGCCTCTAAACATTGGGGGTCCCAGAACTCCACCCTCAGACCTCTTTCCTCACTCCACACTCTCTCCCCAGGGATCTCATGTGAACATGTGTTTCTAAGTATTATTTATGTATCAATGAGTTTCAAGGCGGCATCCCTAGCCTAGGCCACTCCCCTGAGCCCCAAACTCCCACATCCAACCAACCACCCCTTGGTTCACCTCCCACGGTTAAAGACAGAACCCTGCATCTCACCTGAAATGCCTAACCCTAACCCTCAGCCTTTCAGCAAATGGAACCAACACTCACCCAGTTTTCAGGCCAAAACCCAGTACTCATCCTGGATTCCTCCCTTTCCTTCAATCTCCCCATCCAATCAAGTCTGCTGGCCCCACTTCCAGCAGGTGGCCCGATCAGTCTGCCCCCAGCACCTGCTCTCAGAGCCACGCTTGGTCCAGAGTGCCATGCCTGAGTGGCAGCCGCCTCCATCACCCACCCCTGACACCAAAACCAACAGAGTGCTGTCCCAATGTCCTCAGCCCCTCCCTCCTTCCTGACAGAACCTGTGTGCCCACCTGCCCCCACAGCCACCAGCGTCCTGGTGCCAGTCAGGGTGGCTTTTCCACAGTTGCTCAGGAGTCATGTGACACAGATCTGCCCAATGAACCTGAGGGAAAGTCGACTGGGGGCTTCTTGGAGAAGCTTCTTTGTTTCATTAACTTAAAAAAATCACACAATTGTCAATGTAGAAAAGGAGACTTTCTTTCTTATAAAGGATCACAGCCTGCAAGGCGGCCATCCTGCAGGCTGGGCAGTGCAGCCTCCATCAAAGACCAGAGACAGGCACTTGGAAGGAGAAGGGGTTGGGGTCGCAGCTTTATGCTGAATGGGGTTGGCCATATTCTACAGGTTCCAAGAGAAGCTGTGGATATTTAGGAAGGTGGTCCTGGCTCGTGTGTATTGAACAAATGTGCATGTAACATATGACCTATTTTCACTTTGGGCTGGAAAATCAACATTTAACTGTATTATAGTTAGGCCGTATAGGTGAAAAGACATTTTCAGGTTGCAAAGGCACTCAAGTGTGCCGCCTGTGTAAGCCAGCCAGCATCAGGCCATGGTCAGTGGTCTTCTTATCAGGAGGAAGTTACTGAAATCAGCCTCTCATCCAGTCGAAGCTGTGGTTGTGGCTTGCGGAACAGGGGCTGGGGCAGTGAGTGCACCTCCCGGGGAGCTGCTGCTGTTCCAGCATTGCTTATCTCAAGCAATGCTAGAATGTGTAGCCTCCTGGCAGGTGGAGTGAAGTTTACTCAAGCACAGGGGTGCGAGACTTAACCTTTGCCTGCCATGGCCGTAAGTCCCATTTATAATTTGGTATTTTATGACCACAAAGAGTCTGTTCTGTCACTTTTATTTTTTTGAGACTGGATCTCACTCTGCTGTTGCCCAGGTTGGAGTCCAGTGGCGCAATCTCAGCTCACTGCAACCTCCACCTCCCGGGCTCAAGCGATCCTCCCACCTCAGCCTCCTGAGTAGCTGGGACTACAGGGGCACACCACCATGCCCTGCTAATTATTTGTATTTTTTGTAGAGATGGAGTTTCACCATGTTTCCCAGGCAGGCCTTGAACTCCTGAGCTTAAGTGATCCAGCCACCTTGGCCTCTCAAAGTGCTAGGGTTACAGGTGTGCGCCACCATGCCTGGCTAATTTTTGTATTTTTAGTAGAGATGGGGTTCACCATGTTGAGCAGGCTGGTCTCAAACTCCTGACCTCATGATCCACCTGCCTCGGCCCCCCAAAGTGCTGGTGTTACAGATGTGAGCACCACACCTAGCCTGTCACTCTCGTGGTCTCTGTTTTAACATGAATGCTGGTCCATTGTTGGGTCTAAACTGTAAAACAGAGTGGATATAACAAGGCATGTCCAACCTTTTTTCCCAACATGGCTGGAAACTCAGTTTTTAAGAGTTTTCTGGGGTCCTTTTGGCCGAGAGAGGGGTCCATCCATTCAGTGGGCGTCTTAGGATTTTATTTTTAGTTTATAGTTCTGAAAACTCACATCCTCTCCACCGGATGTGTACCTACGTGTCATGCCTCCACCTCGTGATAACCCCGACAGGCATCAAGGCAGCATGCTGAGGACTGCAGGCCAGAAGAGAGAGAGGCAGACATTCTGGAACCACGGAATTAACCTGCCCAGAAACACGCACTGGGGCTTTCTCATGATGGAGATAGAATTTCCTAATTAGCCAGCCCCATTTCCAGTCAGGATTTTCTGTTAATGCAGCTGAAGACCATCTCAATCAGTACACAGATGGTCTTTAAAGGTGTAAATCAGACCATTTTAGTCTCCTGCCTAGAATCCTCCAGCAGCTTCTCAGAAAATTAAACACAGATTCCTCACCACACCCACAGGCCCAGCCAGCCCTGCTCCCAACATCTCCAGCCTCCTTTCTTACCTCTGCCTCCAGAGGGCTTCCTCTCTCCTTGTTTCCTCTTGCTACTCGTGCCCACAGTGTCATCAGCTGGAGAGGGATGAGGCTCTTCCAAACCCTACTCCTGAACCCCTCTGCCAGAGTCCAAACCAGGCCATCAGGGGCCAGTGCCCCTGCCCTGTCAACAATTGGGCTCAGCTGAACTCCCTGCCTTGTTACTAAATATTCAGCAAACAAGCTGTAGGAGCTTCTCAGGTGAGCCCTGAAACCAGGATACAGGGGGTCTCCCACAGTGGGAAGCAGTCTGATCAGGGCTCCCCTTGGACCAGGTGGTGGAGGATGGAGGTCCCTGGGAGCCATGCTAGAGAGGACTGGGAGGCTATGAACTATGTTTCCTTTAACAAAAGAAGGCAGCAGGAGCTCTGTGGTCCCTGGGAGCAGCAGAGCTGATGGCTGGCACAGGAACCCCTCATCAGGAGTTCATCAGCACTGTGGCACACTCGGGAAATTGGAATCAAAAACAAATACACTCATGTAAACTGTTCAAAATGGTCTGCAGATGCCTGTTTACAAAACACAGCCATGACTTAGCATTCTCAGGAGACTGAATAATTAAACAGAAAACAAGTTATATTTATTCATGTGCTTTCAGGACCCAATGGCTTCTCCCCTTCCTGAGCATGAAGCACAGTCCCCCATTTGGAGAGGGCACAGCCTGTGCTGTGGGGTGGAATGGTGATGGGATGGGGGGAGGCTCTGCGTCTGGCCTCTGTGGGGTGGAAATGGGAGGCTCTGTGTCTGGCCTCTGTGGGGTGGAATGGTGATGGGATGGGGGGAGGCTCTGTGTCTGGCCTCTGTGGGGTGGAAATGGGAGGCTCTGTGTCTGGCCTCTGTGGGGTGGAATGGTGAAGGGATGGGGGAGGCTCTGTGTCTGGCTTCTACTGCTCGAGCTGCCCACCAGACACAGTCAACCCCAGGAAACCTGGGAGGACAGGGACCCAAATGATAAAGACTTGCATCTATTCTGCTTCCTTGGAGGAAGGTTTTTAGTAACAGGAATGCCACAGTTTAGAAATCATCTTTAAATCTCACCGGAGGAGGCCATCCAAATTTACATTTCAAATTAAATGCCTTGGGAGGTTTAGGGGATTATCATCAAGACAAAGATGGGACCTCAAGGTTGTGTGGGGTCCCTGGACCTCCCCTCCCAGCCTGCCTCACCAGAGGAAATCACACCATATTATACACGAGGATCCAGTCAGGAACACAGAGTCATTCCTGACACCCTCTTTTCTCCCCACCCTGTCCACACTGTTTCCAAGCCCTGTCCCTTCCCCTTCATCTCCACAGTCACCAACTGTCTCTCTCCTGAACTACTGCCTCGGCCTCCTCAATGGTCCCCCTGCATTTTTCCCTCTCTCCCACTAGTCCGTGATTCACGCAACAACCAGAGTGATCCTTTAGCATGAAAATCATACCACATCGCTGACTGACTTAAAATCCTTCTGATCACTTTCCATCTCCTTAAGTTAAAGCCGTGAGTCCTTACTTGCTCTGCCTGCTCCACCTGGCTACTTCCTGCCTCTGACTGCATCTGTGCCACAGGACCTTGCCTTGTGCCCTGTGCTTCAGCTGCACTGGTCTATTTCAGCTCCCAGAGCAGTCTAAGCCTCCATCCTGCCTCAAAGCCTTTGTGTGGGCTGTTTACTCTAACTAGAATGTCCTTGCTCCCATTTTTGGCCTGGCTGGTTTCTTCTCAGTTTAAAGATCTTCGCTTCACTTAAATATTCCCTACTCAGAGAGGCTTCCACCTCCCTCCCCCTACCCCTACACACATACATCCTAATAGCCCTCCCCTGCTATTCTCTTGGTATTCTCTCATCTTGTTCTTTTTATCCATAATGCTTATTGTACTGTGTAATTTGTTTGCACGTTCTCTGCCAGCCCTCTCTGAGACACCCCCCGCCCAACTCCCTCAGGCCAGCAGTTTGGACACTGTAGTAATAGATACAGCTTTGAGGTGAAGGAGTGAGCTCCCTAGACAGGAAGTATTCCGGGGATTGGAGCCAAAGTTGTATCTACTCTTGTTAGAACATTCTCAGAAGGTTCCTGACCTGGATGACTTGGCTTCTCAAAAGTCTCTTTCACATTTCCTGACGATTTCTTCAGTGGAAATACCTTAACTGGTATTTCTTTCCCTTCTGAGGGGATGTTATGTAATTAACACCAGCTGCAATAGAAATCCCAAAATCTCAGTAGTGTGATGCAGTAAAGGCTGGTTTCTCATCCTCATCAAGTCTGATGGGGTCAGGCAGCTCTCCCTAAACGGTGGCTAGACCATGTTCTTCGCTCTCATTAAATACATGACCACACAGCCTCCAAAGGAGGGGAGAGGAGAGCATGGATGATGACTGTGTTATCCTCCAGATAAATAAAACAGAAGGTGTATGTCCTCTACTGAACCAATAAAACAGTGGCTTCTGTTGAAACCAGTGTTTCCATTTCAGTCTGAAAGCAGAAGAAACCGACATCCCAGCTCAGCAGTGAGACAGAAGGAGTCCCCTCTTACCCAAGCTCGTTATTCTATCCAGGTCCTCAACAGACTGGATAAGTCCTGTCCTCATTGGGGAGGGCGATCTGCTGTACTCAGTCTACTGATTCAAATGTCAGTCTCACCCAGAAACACCCTCACAGACACACCCAGAATAGTGCTGGAACAAATATCTGGGTGCCTTGTGCCCCAGTCAAGGTGACACATAAAACTAACCAAGACAATGACACAGAGGTTGTGTGGCCAGGCATGTTCACCTCCCATCACCTACCATGTCAGACTCAATGACATGGCCCCATTCTGACTCCAAGAGAGGGCAGGAAATGCTCATAATGAGTGCACAGGAATTGGAAGATGAGCTAGCATTTAGAAACACACAGCATGGCGCCCTTTTGCTAGTTAGGCAAAAACTGTTTGCTCTTCTCTACTGACTTGTTCAGGAGATTCTGGATCCAACCTTAGAGATCTGTATGAATTTTTGTAAATTTTGAGTAACTCATTTATAATTATATAAGGTAATACATTATTTTCCCCTTAAGACACCAAAGTAACAGGCAGTTAAGATACTTCCATTTTGCAAATATTTTGAGCAAAGGTATGTCCATCATCTCTGGGCATAGACTCAGTAGGGTGAGGGAGACCCATGGACAGGCCGACCTGACCAAGGCCACCCCACACACAGGAACAAGGCGGGGTGGAAGAGCTGGTGCACAGCACTGTGACAGCCATGCCCCTGCTGACCGGGAGGCCCTGTGCTTTCCACCTCAGCACTGACCCTTTGCTCCTTGCAATGGATGCCTCTCCTGCCTGCCACACCATGGCACCCCATGGCACCCAGGATGGTGATATCACAGCCCCCGTGCACTGAGTTCTGCTCTAACTTCCTGTTCATCTGCACATAGCAGTCACATTAAGGTTTGGTTTCCCCGAAACCAAAAAGATGTATTGGCCAGAGGAGGCTAAATGGAACCCCAGAGCCCTGTGATATGCACAGGCCCCTCCTGCAAACAAGGAGGATACTATGCCAGGCGGGGATGTCCTGATAGCAGGACACAGGTGTGCCAGGCACACAGGGAGGGTTCTACCAAGAAAGAGGGCAACCAGGCTCTACAGGAGTTACGGGCCCTTAACCTGGGGTCTGTGGACAGGCTCAGGCCTCTGCTCTCCCTCCCAGTTAACACTTGTCTTCTCTGCTAAGCCATGAGCTCCCAGTTAGCAAGCACCGGGCCTGTTTTTCTTGTCAGTATATTCCCGCTGTATCCTGGCTCCTGGTACCAGCTCCATAAATAATTGTTGACTGAGCGCTACCATAATAGTTCACTTGTTTAAAACTGCTTATTAAGTCCCTTCTGTGTGGTAGGCATTGTATTAGGTGCTGGGGATACAACATAAATAACGCAGATACAGTCTCTGCCTTTATGCAACTTACAAAGGTGTTTGTTCACACCAGAGAGCAGTACGTGATAACTAAACTGTAATAAAAGTTGAAGATACACCAAGCAACAGAGGCCAGTTGAAAAAGTAAATTACCCACTGACTTGCAGGTAATTAACTAGTAATTTTATTGCTGTCCCCAGAATGAAGCAAGCAAGAGGGAATGACAATGGCAGAAAGATTGAATCCGATTACACATAAGGAAACAGGAGATTTGGGACTTATGCAAGTGCTCTCTTGTGTGGCTTTGGAGCAAGTCTGGCTAATACAGAGCCACCTGTGCAGGCTGGATGAACCTGGTGCTCTAAACAGGAATATTGACATGAAAGACTTTAAGACATCCTGTCCCCAGCCTCCCATCTGCAAAAATTCAGCAGTTATTTGAAACGATCCCAGAGTGACAATCTCTGGTAGAGGGAACAGAGGAGAGAAAAAGCACACCATCCCTCACACCCCGCCTTGCGTGGTCCACCAGGGCATGCCAAAGCAGCTTCACCCTGTAAATACCAGCCGAAGTCACAAGGTCCAGGAGGTGTTGGGATGTTGCCCTATTTGGTCAGGAGACACTGGATGTGCACACTCCACCTTGGTTCCTCCCCTACTCACCAACTTCACAGTGTGGCTCTGCTTGCCGGGATGGGACCAGATCAATAGAGTTTGTCACTCCAATGCCCCAGCTTCTTTGGTGGCACCCAGGTCACCTGAGGGGTTTGTTTCAGGAAACATATTTCATTTACAAGGAGAACAATGTGGGAAGAGGCTGCAGTTACAGAGATGTGTCTAAGCGCCTGGCCTGTGCTCCCTCTCCAAATTGCCCTCATTCCCAAGCAGGCCGCTGAGCCTCAGTTTGCCCTCCGAGGCTCAGTCAAAAATATTGATGTGCAGGCAGGTTACTGAGCTTTTGACAGGGCTTTTTCACCAGCAGCATCATTTGAAAAATGGCAAATGTCCAAGTAGGAATGTGTTCCATTAGTGTGTTTCTGACATAAGAAAACTAACACCAGCTTGACGAGAATTTGATAAATTTAATTTCTATCGCTACAAAGCAGCAGAATCCTGTTTGAGAGGGTGCTGATGGGTTTATGAGTGTCTCATCGAGTTCAAGTCAGTGTGAGAAATAGTGCCTGAGATTAACTCAAAGCTGTAATAGGAACTAAAACCCAATTCTCCAACGACTGAAATGTCATGGCCTCCTGCTTTCAGGAAGGATGTTTGTTAGCCTGCTTATGGTAAGCCCATTAATTCGCTGTGACCGCCCCTTCTCTCCAAGCTCCAAGACTCAGGGAAAAAGGTGAGGATGGGTGTTTGTAGCATCTCGTGTCTGGAAAACCAAGGGCATGCTACTGCACTGGTTTGAAGGGCCTAGAGAGACAGGCCATGGCCTTGAGCCCACCTACTGTGTGCCAGGCCTTATGCTAGGCACCAGAGTGCCAAACAGCCCTGCCCAGAATCTTACTATGAGACAAGCAGCCTAGCTAGTGGCCCAGGAAGCTCTGTCTTATGCTAACCAACCCACACTGACTTGAGACATCACTGCAGTGTGACCCATGCCTTTTCATCTCAGGGAAATCATGGGGCAGCCCTGGTCTGTGAGAACCCCCCCAACTCTCTTGCCCTCCTCATTCCCTACTTGCAGAGGAGCTCTCTAATGCCAGTTTTTATAGCAGGGCATCAGTCTCTTGTTGGGCACAGACTTCTGCCCAGCAGCCCAGACAAGCTCCCTGATGGGCTGCTCAGACCCCCAGCCCAACCCTCTCTTTCTAACCAGCCTCTGTATGTAGGTAGACACATTCTCACCCCAGACACAGCCTCTGGCTAAGCCCTCTCTCACTGCCCCCCGATCACACTCTGAATGCTGGGCATATCTTGTTTGATCTTCCAGGGACCTTGGAAACCTTCCCACGTAGTGGCTAACGAGTCCACAAATGGTCATTTAGCACGGGGGCATTGGAGCCACAGCCAGGAGCCAGAAGGACCCCTCACTGGCCCCTGGAGGGCTGCATGTGGCATCCTCACCTTCCTCTCCTGTCACCTGGCTCCCCACCAGAGCAAAGCCCAGGCCTGGGGCTTCTCTGGTCCCCAGCCCTGCAGATGTCCCCCGCACAGGTGAGGTTCAGGAGATGTGTGATCACTGAACCCAGATGGAAGGCCATCTCCACAAATTCCAGACCCTCACCATCAGGATGTGAGGCTCCACAGGATGGTGGGGTTTGCTCAGCTCTCCACACTCCCTCCCTATGAAAGCTGCCCCTATCACTCTCCAGAGAAGGGATAGGGTGGAGGCAAGACTGCAGTAGCCTAAATCAGGTTTCAGTTCTGATGATTCTTTCTGTCTTCACTGTATGATTGCAGCTATCTGCCCTGATCATGAACAATGCCCGAGCTTCCTGATGCAGTTGTGATGGAGATGGAGGGAAGGGAGCGGGCCCTCTCTGCATCCCTATGATGGTCATAGGATGCCAATCTGCCCAGCATACCCTTTGCGTTAGACATTTTACTCCAGCCCAAACACCTAGTCCCTGTCCCTGGAGGCGGCCACACGGCCCAGGCCTGATGGGCCAATTAATACCTGCAATGAGAAGCAGCCCCCATCCTTCTCACTGGTGTCTCCCAAACCCACCTTCTCAAGGGATCTTTAGCCCCTAGCCTACAGGTAGGTAGCATGGGCTTATTTCAAACAAGGAGCCTAGAGCCAAGCTGAGCCCTTTCTCCACTGAAGGCCAGTCTCTTGCATATCCCCTGCCACACAGCTTTCCCATCCATTCTGGAACATCCTTAGTCAGGGACTGCCTATATGGGCTAAGGGGAGGGCTAAGCACAATATTCAGTCCTCTTGCTTCAGTGTTTGCTTCAGGGAAGAACACAGGAGCTGTATGCAGCCAATCAGAGCTCCCCCACGCTTTTCTCCAGGCTCTCAGGAAAGATTTGGTCCCTTCCTCTGGGATCCCACATACAGAAGCAATGTGAGTGTGGAGCCATGACTGGACATCTTGCAACCAAGTAGAGAATGCCACTGCCGAAGGCTCTGGATGCCTGCAACCTCTCTCACTTCCCTTAGATTTCCCATTATGCAAAACAAACCCCCTTTTTTTCTCCTAAGCTATTAATAGTTGAGCATTTCTGAGAGTTTCTGTTCCTAAGCCTAAAAAAGTTCTGATACATTCACCAGGACAGTCTCTTTCAATCTTCTTCACCTAATATCTGTCCAAGTGTTTCTTTACATTCAAACTTCAGGATCCCAGAAACATCCCATGAGGTCATCTTGTAGGTAGGAGCCAAAGTGTGAGGAGCTCAGGATGGACGAGTGGCAGGTGCCAAACAGGCAGACACTGAGGTCTGAAGACACAAATGCCATGGGGAGCCAGCTGGCACAGTGGTAAATAATGTTGGAGACACAGCAGGGGCAAGATTGGGACTGTTTCTGGATTCTGTGTGGTCATCTGTGGGTAATAGGGAGCCATTGACGGTTATTGAGCAGGGCTGAGATGTACCTTGTTCTGCCAGTGGCAACAAGAGACTTTCAGGCAGCAGGGGCAAACTGGAGGGGTGACCATGCAGGAGGCTATAGGGGGCCTGGGATGGGGCAGGGAAGTCCTCAGAGGGTGTTAGGAGGGAAGCCTCAGTGGGACTTGACACCCATTGGTGCTGTCACTGGAGGCATCATTTTTACCATTACCAGCAAGTAGGCAAAGAACAGGGGCAGATGACACTTAGGGGCAAGAAAAGAGGCAGCGGGAGCACTTACGAGACTCAGGGGGTCTACGGGGACATCCACATCGAATAATTGGCTCTGAGTCTAAAGCAAGTGTCAGGGGCCAAGCCCTCATTGTATCCATGTCTAAACTGAGGCCCAGTGACAGGAAGGGAGCTGCCAAGACCCCTGAGCTTGTCTGCAGCAGAGCCCGGCCTGCGGGCCCAGCACATGATGTTGTCTCATTTTTTACTCTCCCTGGAAGTCACCCTGGGAGGCCACTTAGCAAGGAAGGAGGACCTACCAGGGGGAGGCTTGTTGACCAGGAAATAACTGGGAGTGAGGGTAGAAAGAGAGGGTTCAGGAGCCATAAATCCCTTCAGGATTTCGAAAGGAGCTGGGGAATATTGACACAAATTAAATCCAATAAAACATTCATTTGATTAAACTTTAAGTGATCCAAATATTTGCTGTTTGGTTAATGTTCGTGTAGCTGACAGGAGCAGAATTACGATGGTTCTATCAGTATTCACACACTCTAATTTCGCATGAGTTTTTCCTGTGCAAAGTGCACATCTTCTACATACAAATGACTGGGAGTAACTCAGGGAGGAGGTAGAAGCCAGTTATCCCAGCCAGTGGAGGGCCGCAGGGACACGGAAGACTTCCATCTCCCATTTGGATTTTTGTTTCCTATTAGCCCCGTGTTTGAGGCTCCTGCAGACCTTTTTCTAGAGCTGCCTGGAATATATGACTTTGGGGTCACACAGAGGAGGGGATCCTACCTTTCACATCAGTCCTATGTTCCATGCTCCTAGCGTGTGTCTAGAGCCCCAGGAATCCCCAGCTGACCAGACTGCCTCATCTCCCTGTCTCCCACTTGCACTCCCCTCTCTGTGTACCCAGAGCCCCTCTCATTTTGTAACACAGTGGTTCTCAGGCCACCACAGAACCCTTTGGGATGCTTGTTAAAATCTGGATATCCACCCAGCCCTCCAGAGGGTCTGCATCAGCCTGAGGCAGAGAGACAAGAATCTGTGTTTTGTTGTGTTTTTTTGTTGTTGTTGTTGTTGTTGGGTTTTGTTTTGTTTTGTTTTGTTTTTTGAGAGTTTCATTCTTGTCGCCCAGCCTGGAGTGCAATTGAGCGGTCTCGGTTCACTGCAACCTCCGCCTCCCGGGTTCAAGTGATTCTCCTTCCTCAGCCTCCTTAGTAGCTGGGATTACAGGCATGCGCCACCAAGCCTGGCTAATTTTATATTTTTAGTGGAGTCAGGGTTTCTCCATGTTGGTCAGGCTGGTCTTGAACTCTGACCTCAGGTGATCTGCACACCTCGGCCTCCCAAAGTGCTGGGATTACAGGCCTGAGCCACTGCACCTGGCCCAAGAATCTGTGTTTTAATTACCCCCAGAGATACAATACAGGTCCAAGAATCTGTGTTTTAATTACCTACCCCCAGAGATACAATACAGGTGGCTGGGGAGCCGCAACTGAGAAGCAGAGCTCTAGGGCCCAGGGAACCCTGCTGCCTCCAAGAGTTACTCCCCGATGGCCCAATTGGTCTTTTCCTTCTAGTCTGTCTGACCACAGATGAGACATGTAGAGAAAATCTAGGTTACTTTTGCAGCTAACGTGACTTCACAAGACTTACCCCATTGGGAGAAAAACACAAATAGATGCTCAATCCGTTGTAAAGACTAGTGCGAGCTGACAATTTTAATAGTCTGTGTGAGTAGTGCTCTGTCTAAAAAATGCTCTGTGTTTCTGGCTTCCACCCCACGTCCCAGCTGCTCTCCCGGATGGCTTCTGAGTGTCCAGGGAAACAGCACGGTGGTGCACTGTGGTCTCACTTCCTACGGCAGCGAGGGATTCTGGGTTGCCCTGTTTGAGGTCACTCCAAGCCGAGCTCAACCCCAGGTGTGCTCGTGATCTGGGCTGGCAACCTGGTGGACTCAGAGGTCAGGAGGCTCCCCCAAGCAGGGCCCCCCACAGCCACAACTGGCCTCCACGCCCCTTGAGGCCAGGAGTGCTTCCCTTTGGACCCCGGTCTGGCAGCCCAAGGCAGTTCTCAGGTACAGAGATGATGTTGCTGAACGCCAGGGGTTCAGTCTGGGTCTGCTTGCTCACGTCACAAAAAGCCTATCACTGAGACGATGAGTATTGCCAGGGAAGAAAGGCTTTAATCTCAGTGACGTCAGCCCAGAGATGGGAGACCAGTCTCAAATCCATCTCTGACTCATGTTCGGGATTTAGATGGTGGGGAATTAGGGAGGGGTAAGAGAAGAGCTGGTCAACAGGTTGCAGGTATGTCTCATTGTCCGGCTGCAGTGATCTGGGAGGCCTGATGGCTGGTTTTCAGATAAAAGTACTCAGGTAAAACAAATTTAAGTTTCTCCAGCTTCGGTTATGTGGGAAAATTGGGCTTGTTTCCATACCAGGAGCCAAGGTGATTCTGGCTGTCTGCCCAGACACATGTGGTTGCCCCAGGTGGCAGGAGCAAGCAGCACAAAGCCTCTCGGCCCAGGGGAGCCTCATGGTCATCTGATGAGAAAAGGATGCCTCCTCTACTCTTGGGGAGAATGCTGAGGTCTGAGTCCTACGGACCTGCAGAGTACGGTGGAAGCTAAGCCATTTTAGCAAATTCTCATCTCTTCCCCCTCTCCAAAGCCTGGGTCTTGGTACAGAGTTAGTGCCTTCTCTGTCCTGCCCTGGGCAATAAGCCTGATGACTTGGAGGTGGGAGGGCAGTGAGCAGAATGTGATTTAAGGGAGAACTTGAAATGCGTCACTTTAATGTTGGTAAAATATTATGCCAGTTGCGTCTGCATCCATCATTCGGTGCGTATCTTTCCTCCAGGGTTCCTTTACCGTGAGTCACATTTTTCCTGTGTGTGATTGTCCCCTCCCCACCAACCTATTGGCTCTTTTACTGCTTTATTTCATTTTCTCCATTTCTCATCCATCCATCCAACAGCACTGATGAAGCATCTAGAGTATTTGTTCGTCTTTGTGAGCCCAGGGCCAGGCCGCTGAGCGTTTGTGGAGGAGGGAGGGCTTTGCTGCTCAGGATCTGACCTCAGGGCTCTGCTTTCAATACAGCTGCTCTGCAGTGCCTTGCACCTGCGGCTGTTTTCACTCCCTCTTCCCCTCTCCCACACTCGAAGGCAAGAGGGTGTGAGCACAGATGTGCTGCCTGCGGGGCTGCTGCTGTCTGGTCACAGCTCATAAGTGTCCTGTTGAGTAACAGAGCTCAGCTCCCAACTCTGCTTTGCTCCAATTCCGGAGGGGAGGATACATCTGTTGGGGTCCCCTAGGTCCCAGTAGAGTCATAAGCATAAATAGGGTTCCCAGCATTTTTGCTGGCATCCCAGAATAGACAAAATAGTACCACCTGCACTGAGAGCCAACCTGCCTCCCACAGCTTATGCCACCTCTGGCTATTGCCCCAGCCTCCCTGAGTGGACAGATTTGGGGAAAGAGCAAAAGGGAGCCAGTTCCATCAGTGGACTGCTGACTCTCCCCGGAAGCCCAATCCCTTTTGGGCATTTGAACAGCCTGAGTTTGATTAATTTTTTCATAAATCCTGAGAATTTCAAAAAGCTTGTGATTGCAGAGAAATATCTTAGATTCTTCCCATTTGCCCGAAGAACGATCAGCCCTAATGTCAGTTATCAAGTCCAAAATGGCAAGGACTAATAATTCCTGCAGCCTGAGGTATACTTCAAAAAATTAAAAGCTACGGTGCATGGTCACAGAACAGAAATCCAAATCCAAGTTCAGCGAATCCTCAGACAGAAACAAACCTTCAAAGATCAGCCAGTTCATTCCCCGGACTTCAGACAGCGCAACCTTTACAACTGACCGCAGATGGATGAGAAACCTGTTGGCTCACCCGCAGACCTTGGCTGCCCTTAGCAAGGCCCAGACTCCAGGAGGCCAGGGGAGCTGTGAGCAGGGCACCGCACCCCTGCCTCCCTGGTCTCTGTGGCAGGCCCCTGGCCTTGGCAGCCCACATTCTTGGCTTGACACAAATCCATGGCCCAGATTGTCCCCATCACATTAACTATGGTTCTTGACCTGTTTGGACTCAGCCTTTTGGGCATTTGACCTAAGTCTTGGCTCCTCGCCCAGCAAAAGCGTCTGTCTCTACATTTAGTCAGCACATTGTAAACAATTTTCAGGGAGCCATGAAGCCCTCTGGGCCCTTCCACCCAGTAAATTCATGGCCATTCACCTTGAGTTGAGACTGCACTCCCTGGGCCTGCACCTGACCGTGCCTCCTCCTTTTCCTTTGCAGAAGTGGTTCAGCTCAGCCTCGCCCCTGAGGACAGGGTCAGTGTGACCACAGTGACTGTGGGGCTGAGCACAGTGCTGACCTGCGCTGTCCGTGGAGACCTGAGGCCACCAATCGTCTGGAAGCGCAACGGGCTCACGCTGAACTTCCTGGACTTGGAAGACATCAATGTAAGTCACCTGGAACGCACTCTGAGCTCAAGTGCAGCTCCCTAGGAGAGTACAGTGGGCAAGATGCTATGGGCAGTGGCAGGGCTGGAGAGTTTTAGTTTAACATCCCATGTTTGGTGCCCTTCTAGCCTGTTATTAGCCTGGCAGTATCATAAAATCCAAGTCCCACCATGGCAGAAAATAAATGAATGGTGGCCATCAGCCTGGTAGCTATGTCCAGGCTAAGGGGAAGGAGGGATGCAGTGGGTGGGGCAGGAGGCCTCTGAGCAGGGCACATTAGCAAAGGTCTGGAGGTGACCCTGAAAACGGGCTGTGTGGGCCTGCTCACAGGCTCAGAGGGATGGACCACAGGCCAGCAGAGAGCACAGACTCCACAGCTGAGAGAACAGCGGGCAGGAGGACCTGAGGAGGCGGCTCTGGGCCCTAACGCTGGGTAGGCTATAGACAGCTGCATGCGGGGAAGGGTGGTCCCTGTGGAGGCCAGAGGTGAGCCACTGGAGAGGGTTGGCTGGAAGGAAAGTGCCAGCTGCCAGGTGAGAAGGTGGAGGGAAACCAGGTCAGGCCAGAGGGTAACTACTTTGGGGACGTGCGTTGCTGGGTAAGGGGATGAGGGTGTGATGGGTTAAGTGGTGCTGTGTGGAAGAAGAAAGCAGCTGAGCTCACACAGCCTGGCGTGGCCAGCAGGGGGGACTTCTGTGCTCGGGGAACCAGGCAGCGTCTGTTGGGGTCCCAGCATCATCTATGTCAGCTTTGTGACTTTGAGTAATTTAAACTGCCGGTCCTCAATGAATTAATCTATAAGAAAAACATTAGCAATACTTCCCTTCTATTGGACTTAAAGAAGTGACATAATTCAAGGATATTTATTGGTCCAGGTTTGGCACAAGAGGTGATGTGGCTTCCCAGAAGTTCATGTGAGAAGACAGAGTGATGTCACCCATGGAATGAGCTGCCAGGACAGCTGACGGGTCTTGGGTTACAGTGACAGGAGTATAATTTTCAGGCAGAAGAGAGGGCAGCCTTAGCCTTGTTGGCTCAGGACAGGGTACCCAGTCCACAGTGGGACGCTTGCCCAGAGAAGAAAGACCTGTGGGATGAATGGTCAGCTCCTGCTAACATCTCGAAGGTGGTGGGGTAAGGGCTGGGGCAAAGGGAGCTCACCTGGGCCGTGTGAGCCCATGAGTCGGACTAGCACAAGGTGTGCCTCAAAAGGACGCCAATTTGGGCCCCCGAGATGGAGCACCATTCCAGCCATCAAACCTGCCCCACCATGGAGAGAAAGCCGTCACAGGAGGCGCTGAGCTCCCCATCCCAAGGGGCATATGCAAGCTCAAGCAGGGACTATGGTCCGCAATGCCGCTAGCCACAGGAGGGCAGCTAAACCCTGTGACCTTGAAGGTCGCTTCTGTAAGTGGCGGAGAGAAAAGAGAATAGACCCAAAGTCAGGCAAGCAAGTTTTATTAACCTGCCGGGCTGCTCCGTAACAGTCAGAGGCGGCAGCCCCGAGCTTACAAAAGGAGGAGTTTATACGGGGTGAGAGGGGCATAAGGGAGTTTCAAGACTGACGTGATCTTATCAGCTTGTAACAGGCACAGAGATAGTTTGTTAACTTGTGACAGACTTACACTACATCATCCTATGACTCTTGTGGAGGCAGTTTAAAAAACAGGATTTTACAGGTATGGATAACATTTGCTTTCCGCAACCTCCCCTGAGCTGCCGGATGGCGGTAATAAGGCTGTGCTTAATTGTAGCACGTCTAGCGCCTACATAGGGGTTCAGGAATGCAGCTGCAGAGCAATCGGAGTAGGAGGAAGGGGTCAGCTTGTGTGGAGGGGTTTTCTGAGGCAGCTTGTCCCTAACACCTTCCAACTCTGAGACTTCTGTGGAGAGAAAGGCCCAGCACGAAATGCTGCAGGAACCACCAGAGTTAGTCCTCGCCTACTCTTAGGCCCCTTCAGCTACACCCTGGAGGTCATGGAGGAAGCAGATCAAAGAGAGGGCCATTCTGGAGGTTCTACCCTGGGCAAAGCTGCCAAGGAGTGCCCTTCCCCTAGCCTTGTCACACTGGACAGGAGCGTTTCCTGTGATTCCCCACCATGGTGAACATAGCCACGTCCTATACAGCTTTGAATGTCAATGCAGCACAACCATGGTGGGTGCTTGCTGGAAAGATGCTGGACAGGCAGAACCCTTCAGCCTCTGGGCCTGCGACGGCCAGGGCTTGTCTGAGAACTTAGTGAGAAAGAGCAGTGCCCTATCTGTAAAGGCTGGACTGCATTGGGGTGCGCGTTTGTGAGTGTGATGTTCTCTGCTGTTCCTGCTCACAAGCTACAGTGCCAGCTCTAAAACATGCTTGGCCAGTAATGATTGATCAGCACTGGGACAGGTCCACCTGTGTCTGTGGGAGCATTTCATCTGCATTACTTGGCGCTCCATTGAAAGACATCAGAAATAAAAGCAGAGGCAAAACTCCTCTTAATGTACTTGCCATCAGTTAATTAAATTACTTTGAGTGGTTTTCCCTTCCTTCAAACATGCCCCCAGCACCAACTCAATTGCATTTCTACTTTTCACTATAAGGTTAGCAATTTGGGTAATTGCAGCTGCAACCGGAGATTAATGGCCCCTTCGTTACCTCTCAGGAAACACTTGCTGCTGGTGGTTGAGTCAGTAGCCCACAAATAGGCAGGGCCCGGTGCTTCTCAGAACCCCTACATGAGGGAGCAGGGCAGCAGCAGTCCCTCAAGGGTCCCAGCCCAAAGTGTACAAACACACAAAACACACACACACCTCCCCTACCTGAGGGAAGGGGGTGGCATAGCTTGCTAGTGAAGGGCATGGGCCTGGGGTCTGCCACTTGCTGGCTAGAACCTTGGAAAGTTACTAGCCTAGTAAACTTGACTGCTCTAAGCTTCAGTTTCCCCTTCTGTGAAATGGGGATAAATAATAGTACCAGCCTCATAGGGTTCCAATAAAGACTAAAAGAAGATACATGTAAGGCAGTTCATGTATGGTATTCTATAAATGCTAAATATTATCACTGTCATTATCGTTATTACTATTGTGGCTATCATTAATATTATTACTCCTGCTGCTGCTAAATAACATTCTCCGCATCTTGCAGCCTGGGTCCCCAGCAAGCAGCCAGCAACAGTCGGGCAAGGCTCCCCGGTCAGGCAGGTAGGACCTTGGCATGCCCCCGCTGCTTGCAGTGGGGATGGAGGCCTCATTGTCCACACCAGCCTTGATTCACCCAGGGAGAGAGGCACTGACCCGCCATCTCCAGCAAATGCAGAGCAGCCCTGGGTGAGCCGTTCGACTTCTCTGAGGCTGTGGAGAGAGAGATCAGGATGTCCTCCTACATGGGCATTTTAGGCTGAAGCATGTCAAGGACCCAGCTCGGTGCCTGGCACACAAGAGGTGCTCATAAGCAGCGGCCCAACTCGGGACAGTGCAGAAGGCAGCCGTTGGAAGAAATCGGGCTGAAGAGGGCCAGAGCCAGGTCATCAGGCTTCACTGGGAATTTTCGAAGTTGAGGTTGGGGGAGAACAGCCCAGGAGCGTAACACTGATGCAGCAAAGATGCTGGGGTTGATGAGGCTCCCAGAGTCCCACGGCAGTGGGAGATGAAATAGGATCACTGGCATTGTAATGGGTGGTGACACCAAACACCACTGCACAAAGCTGACAGGCCCTGAATACGCAAGGCGGGGAGATTACAGAGCACGAAGGGGTGTGGGCCTCCTTTCTTTGTCGTTTGTATGAGACATCTTGATTGGCAACAAAATACTAATCACTTTTTCACTACTCTCTTAATGAGAAGCTTTCATGAGCAACAAAATGTTAATTTGTCTTGTCTTATCTGTTAAGAATTCTGTTAATGAATTCAGTCACAGAGCTATTACAGAATGCCATTCTAATGACACATGTAATTAAACTTTTCTGACTTGCAAACATCAGGCATGCCTTGAGCATCAGAATAATATTTGATCAGAAAGTAAATGTACCCCTCTCACCCAGAGCCAAGTAAGAAGGAGCCAGTCAGATTCTGCAGTGAGCAATGTTGCTGTCAGAAGCACTTATGAGTCACCCAATTGTGTGTGGCCCTTCCAGGTGGTGTAGATGGGGAATCATCATTTGGGTTGACTCACTTGCCAAGGGCCTGAGAGTTAAGCTCCGTACCAGAGTATAGAACAAAGACACTGTCTGCAGCCTCTAGGGAGGTGAGGTATCCACAAATACCTGTTCTGGGGACCAGAGAAAGGAGCCCTTATGACTGGAGCTTCAGGAGACAGGAATAAGTGAGTGAGAAAGGAGTACAGGGACAGACTGAGGCTAGAACATAAAGGTCCTTGGATGTTAACATTAAGAGTCTTAGCAATTGCCCTGTGGGCAGTGGGGAAGCACAGATGTTTGATGGGAGAGTGACATGGTCACATGTATGTGCTGCAAGAGTCCAGAACCCTCACCAGCCTAAGATTAAACATGCATCCAAGAGGGAGTTGAAATAACAGAGAGCCCAGAAGTCAGGGGAGCCTTGTTGATGTTTTCTGAGTCTTCCTCCTCTCTAACTTCCCCAGTGGCGCAACTGCGGTGGAGCAGTGCCCCAGGGTCCCCCTGGCTTCCACCCAAGGCTCCCCCGATGGGGCCATGGCCTAGTTCATGATGTCTTCACTTTGCCTTTTTTTTTTTTTTTTTTTTTTGAGACAGCAGAGCCCCTCTCTCTGTCACCCAGACTGGAACACAGTGGCATGATCTTGGCTTTCTGCAGCCTCGACTTTCAGAGCTCAAGCAATCCTCCCACCTCAGCCTCCAGAGTAACTGGGACCACAGGCACGCACCACCATGCCTGACTAATTTTCTGATTTTTTTGTAGAGATGGATGTCACTATGTTGCCCAGGCTGACCTCAAACTCCTGAGCTCAAGTGATCCTCCTGCCTCGACCTCCCAAAGTGCTGGGACTACAGGCGTGAGCCACCGTACCTAGCCTTCCCTTCTTAAAGTTGTCAGGAAGTTCAGCCTGGGCCTGGATCTGGTATGTCTCCTGAGGACACCTGAACCACTGCTTTGTAAGAGGCTTCAGCTTCACCCAGCCCAGCTTGCAGGAGGGAAAACAAATCCACCACTGAGAAGAGGCTAGAATTTTGGACAAATAGTGTAAAGCCCCCAAAGACAGGCACTCCCCAGGAGACCAGCAGCCCAGGGCACACACTGCAGCCCCTCCTGGCCGTGGGTCTCTGGATTATGATGCCGCCTTCTGTTTGTTTGATGAGAAATCAATAGTGTCTGCTCATACTCATGTTCCCCAGAGCTAACAAAGTGCAGCCTATAATTTGTTTACTTCCTGGCTGACTGTGGGTTTCGTTACTGAAGCAGCTGTGGGTCTGGATGTGCTTCTGACCTGTCCCTGTGCCCCCTCACCTCAGTCCTGGAGGAGTCACAGCCCACTGCCCCCACCTCAGAAGCTAAGCGGAGGGGTGGCCTCCAGCAGCACTGCATGAGCTGGGCCTGGGCCAGGCTGCCCCAGGAGTGTGCCTGTGCTTGTGTCTGGTAGAAGGGGAGCCTTCACCCCCAGCCCCTGCCGTGGTGCCCCCACAGGGGGCCCTTCCCTGGTGAGCTTCCCCTGCAGCCCCTGTCTCCTGGGGACTCAGGTCCAGGCTTTGGGGGCTGGGGTGGGACCCATCTGAGAGGCAGATCCACACATTCCCTCCCTATCCTGGCCCCAATCTAGATATTCTGGGGTTGGGAAGGACAGGGTGCTGCCTCACTTTCTGCAGAAACGGAACATGCAGACCCATTCTGGGCCTCAGCCCTCTGCCTCTCTGACCACCCAGCCCACACAGCAGCCACTCAGGGAGTGGTGAAGTGACTATCCCCAAACCCAGTTTACACGTCCCGCCTCAACAATGTCACCTACCCTTCATCTCATAACTGTCTTCCTCACTGTCCCTTATGATCCTGAGGGCCAGGGGACATTCCTAGGAATGGGCAGAAATAGGGACGGGGCATCTCAGAAGTCACAGGTAATGGCTGAAACGCTGAACATCGCAAGCGTCGTTGCCAGTGTGGTCACCATTCATACACGGTGCAGGCTCTGTGGTCATAAGCATCACCTCACCCCATACCCCTGCTCCCTGAGGCACGTGGGGTTAAGTCATTCAGAGGAGTGGAGAGCTTTCCCATGGGCCTAAAGCTGCGTACGTGCCCGGCCCAGACTCTGGGTTCCTTGCTTGTGGGACATAATACCTAGCCCACAGCAATTCAAGTCTTTGCTGCGAAGCTGTCTGTAGTTCCAAGGCCCTGGTGGAATGTATCCAATTGTGTGTGGAGCTCCTGTTCTCACTGGCTGCCGGCCTCTGGCCCCAGCAAGGAAGGAAGCAGCATGCTCTGAGACCGGCACGTGGAATTGTTTAGACCTGATGTACTCAGGGAGAGAAAACATTTTTCTATTGTATTCTTTTTTAAAAAAACAAAAAGGCCTACAACAAACTCGGTATATTTCAAATGACTTGAAAGAGCCACTCTTTTTTGTTTTTGGGGTTTTTTTCACTGAATCTCACTATTTGGGGCTTTCAGATGTCGGCAGGCAGAATACGGTGATAAAAGCAGAAAAACAAAACCCATTAGAAGAAAGCATTTGTGTCAGTGTTTGAAGGATGTGTTAAAAGGTTCATTTTTTTCCCCATGCCGAAATGGTATAAAACCAGGAACAAATAATTCTAATGAAGCGTATGCTCTCAGCTAGCTCTTCTTTGGAAGTGAGTTATTAAAAAGACCAAAAGAAAATGATTTAGGAGCTCATGACTCATTTAATCTTTATTGTCTTTATATGAACCAGTCATGAATTCATTGTAAAAAGATGAGAGGTGTTTGATTAGCATGGAGAGCTGTTTGCACCACGATAGATGGTGGTTGTAGGCTCTGCATCAAAATAATCCCATTAAATGCTTGGGTACATTTTGTTTTAAAATCTTAGAAAACACTACACTTGAAGCACTTAAAGGCTTTGGCCAATTCTCTGTAGCTTGTGTTGAAAACATTTGAACATCCAGTTCTTTCGAGTTTTGAATGAGTTCAAACCATTGGGAGTGTTGTCCAGAGCTCTCCAAGATATGGGGGCCGGGGTCTGTGGTACTCCACCTGTGGAACTTGTGGGGTGACTCCGCCCCGCCAAGTGTCTCCTCTGGCCTTTGCTTTCTCAGTGCCTCTTTCAAGATCACCTCTTTTCCCTCTTAAGGGAAAGCCTTAGGAGAAGCCCTGGCCTCAGGGCTTGGCTTATACTCAGTGACCACTTCCAGCCCTATCTCCAAGGTACAGGGGCCCTCAGGAAGGTTCTGATTCAGCTTCTATACCATGAGTGCAGAGCCCAGGAACTCCCCACAGTGTGTCTGTCTTCCTCCCTGAGCCTCACTGCCTCCCTACAGAGGCCCAGCCAATGAAGGAGGCTTGACTGATGCCTCTGTTGGCCACTACAGATTGAAGCCCACCCCTCCAAGGGCACCCTCCTCACTGAGCAAAGACAAGGGAGTCACCAGGAGGTCCTGCAGCTCCTGAGCCATGCCCAAGCACTGCTCTTCCTAGACTCCCCCTCCCCAGCTCCACACAGCGGGGCTCACATTCAGCCTGCATCAGGTTTTGTCTACAGCAAACAAGACTGCGGTCAATATCCTTATACACACCTCTTTGCACATGTGTGTAAGTCAACGTGTAAGATAAGTTCTTGGAAGTGATGCATTTTCAGTTTTGATGGGTTTTGCCAAATCTCCCTCCAAAAGCTGCACCAGTTTACACCCTCTCCAACAATGTGTAAGAGTTTTGAACACCGTGTCAGGAGAAAATTCCTAACTGAAAGTCTTCTTGGTCCCTGAAATGAGCGGTAGAAGGAAGTTTATTTAAATCCTCTCTGGAGTGTCCCAAGGACAGGAGTCAGTATCCCAAGGACACTGTGAGTGTGGTCCAGGTTAGAGTCAGAAGCTGGTACCCTTGGTAAGGCCTTTGCAGCCTGGGGATTCATGATCCAAGGGTCTCCAGGAAGAGGGTTGCAGGTTTCCCAAAGGGAAGCAGCAGGTGTGAGGCGGTCTGGAACCTCAGATGACTGCTGCGGGGCAGCCTAGAGCCTGAGTCCCTTCCCACACCAGCTGGGCATTCCAGGCTAATTAGCCCAGGAGCCAAAGCCCTATTCAAGGGCTCAGGCCTGCACCTCACCAGAGGGCCCCATTAGCTGCCACCCCTTCTACAGAACACTCTGGAGTCCTTGCAGGTCAAGAGGTATTTGCCCTCTGGCATCTGAGGGTGGATAAGTGGAGAGCTCAGAGCAATGTCTCTGGCACAAGCCTTCTGTTGCAGGTGCCTGGACACCTGTGTATACCCAGATAATCAGGTTTGTCCCTCTGTGCAATGTCAGCACCCATACAACTAGGTCAGAACCTCCCCGTTTGAGTTTTTGAGCCAACTGAAGTTGGCTCTTCCACAGAAAACGCCTTCACTTCTGACATAAACTGCAAGTCAGGCAGTTCCCAAAACTACCCTCAGGTTCAATAATTTGCTGGAAAAATTCACAGAACTCATTGTAAGTGTTATACTCACAGTTAAAGTTTAATACAGCAAAAAGAGTACAGATTAAACCCAGCCACGTGACGAAGCCCACAGGGCAGAGCCCAGGAGGGATCTAAACATGGAACCTCTGCTCTCCTCTCTCAATGGACTCAACGGACACATTGCTGTCACAGCATCAGTTTCCCAGAGAAGCTCACCCAGGCCTTGGTGTCCAAAGTATTTCCTGGAGCTCATTCAAATACTGCCCATGTGACTGCCGTCTCATCTCCAGCCCCTCCGGAGGCAGAACTGATACCACCTGGCCCAAAGACCCCAGGCAGATAAAGAGACCCCTATGAGGCATGACATTCCAGAGCCTAGAGATTGCCTCCTTGTAGCCAAGAAGGGCAAGGCCAGACCTCCCTGGGTAATATGAATTCTTCACTATCCTTCTTCTCAGGGCCCCCCAGGAGGCAGCATGCTAGGCTAACACACCTCCCTGAAGTCAGAAAATATTCATTGAGCTCCAGTTATGCACAGGAACCCCATGACACACTGAGGACAGTACAGGCATGCATGAAGAGATGAGTCACGTGTGAAGAGATGAGGGCCTCCCCTTTGGCACCCACGGTCAGAGGGGGAGACTGACCAAACAGACCAGAGGACACCCAAGTCAGCCAGGGACCACACATGCTCTGAGCCTTGGAGGAGCCAGCTGCTCCCCCAACAGTAGCTTCTCCCATGCCTCCAACTCCCTCTCCTGGGCCTGAGCCTGGGAACAGGCAGGAGAACAGGCCCACTCCGGATTGCTCACAATGAACGCAGCTGCCCACAACAGCCCTCTTCCAGGGGGCTCAGTCAGCTGCTTAGAGATTACTTCAAGTTGCAGAGACTTCTTTTTCTTTTTTTTTTTTTTTTTCATAAAATCCATTTCTTTTTTTTTTTTTTTTTTTTTTTTTTATTGCATTTTAGGTTTTGGGGTACATGTGAAAAACATGCAAGGTTGTTGCTTAGGTGCATACGTGGCAGTGTGATTTGCTGCCTTCCTCCCCTTCACCCATATCTGGCATTTCTCCCCATGCTATCCCTCCCCAATTCCCCACCCCCCCGCTGTCCCCCCCACTCCCCCACAACAGACCCCCATGTATAGTGCTCCCCTCCCTGTGTCCATGTGTTCTCCTTGTTCAACACCCGCCTATGAGTGAGAACATGTGGTGTTTGATTTTGTGTTCTTGTGTCAGTTTGCTGAGAATGATGGTTTCCAGGTTCATCCATGTCCCTACAAAGGACGTGAACTCCTCGTTTTTAATGGCTGCATAATATTCCATGGTGTATATGTGCCACATTTTTCCTGTCCAGTCTATCATCGATGGGCATTTGGGTTGGTTCCAGGTCTTTGCTATTGTAAACTGTGCTGCTATGAACATTCGTGTGCATGTGTCCTTATAGTAGAACGATTTATAATCCTTTGGATATATGCCCAGTAATGGGATTGCTGGGTCAAATGGAATTTCTATTTCTAGGTCCTTGAGGAATCGCCACACTGTCTTCCACAATGGTTGAACTAATTTACACTCCCACCAACAGTGTAAAAGTGTTCCTATTTCTCCACATCCTCTCCAGCATCTGTTGTCTCCAGATTTTTTAATGATTGCCATTCTAACTGGTGTGAGATGGTATCTCAATGTAGTTTTGATTTGCATTTCTCTAATGACCAGTGATGATGAGCATTTTTTCATATGTTTGTTGGCCTCATGTATGTCTTCTTTTGTAAAGTATCTGTTCATGTCCTTCGCCCACTTTTGAATGGGCTTGTTTGTTTTTTTCTTGTAAATCTTTTTTAGCTCGTTGTAAATTCTGGATATCAGTCCTTTGTCAGATGGGTAGGCTGCAAAAATTTTTTCCCATTCTGTTGGTTGCCGATTCACTCTATTGACTGTTTCTTTTGCTGTGCAGAAGCTGTGGAGTTTGATTAGGTCCCATTTGTCTATTTTGGCTTTTGTTGCCAATGCTTTTGGCGTTTTGGTCATGAAGTCCTTGCCTACGCCTATGTCCTGAATGGTTTTGCCTAGGTTTCCTTCTAGTGTTTTTATGGTGTTAGGTCTTATGTTTAAGTCTTTAATCCATCTGGAGTCAATTTTAGTATAAGGTGTCAGGAAGGGGTCCAGTTTCTGCTTTCTGCATATGGCTAGCCAGTTTTCCCAACACCACTTATTGAACAGGGAATCCTTTCCCCATTGCTTGTTTTTATCAGGTTTGTCAAAAATCGGGTGGTTGTAGATATGTTGTGTTGCCTCCGACGCCTCTGTTCTGTTCCATTGGTCTATATCTCTGTTTTGGTACCAGTACCATGCTGTTTTGATTACTGTCGCCTTGTAGTATAGTTTGATGTCTGGTAGTGTGATGCCTCCTGCTTTGTTCTTTTTGCTTAGAATTGACTTGGCTATGCGGGCTCTCTTTTGGTTCCATATGAAGTTTAAGGTGGTTTTTTCCAGTTCTGTGAAGAAGGTCATTGGTAGCTTGATGGGGATAGCATTGAATCTGTATATTACTTTGGGCAGTATGGCCATTTTCACAATATTAATTCTTCCTAACCATGAACATGGAATGTTTCTCCATCTGTTTGTGTCCTCTCTTATTTCGTTGAGCAGTGATTTGTAGTTCTCCTTGAAGAGGTCCTTTACATTCCTTGTTAGTTGTATTCCTAGGTATTTTATTCTCTTTGTAGCAATTGTGAATGGCAGTTCGTTCTTGATTTGGCTCTCTTTAAGTCTGTTATTGGTGTATAGGAACGCTTGTGATTTTTGCACATTGATTTTGTATCCTGAGACTTTGCTGAAGTTGCTTATCAGTTTCAGGAGCTTTTGGGCTGAGATGAGGGGGTCTTCTAGATATACAATCATGTCGTCTGCAAATAGAGACAATTTGACTTCCTCCTTTCCTAATTGAATACCCTTTATTTCTTTTTCTTGCCTGATTGCTCTGGCTAGAACTTCCAGTACTATATTGAATAGGAGTGGTGAGAGAGGGCATCCTTGTCTAGTGCCAGATTTCAAAGGGAATGCTTCCAGTTTTTGCCCGTTCAGTATGATATTGGCTGTCGGTTTGTCGTAAATAGCTTTTATTATTTTGAGATATGTTCCATCGATACCTAGTTTATTGAGGGTTTTTAGCATAAAGGGCTGTTGAATTTTGTCGAAGGCCTTCTCTGCATCAATTGAGATAATCATGTGGTTTTTATCTTTGGTTCTGTTTATGTGGTGAATTACATTTATAGACTTGCGTATATTGAACCAGCCTTGCATCCCCGGGATGAATCCTACTTGATCATGGTGGATAAGCTTTTTGATGTGCTGTTGTAATCGGCTTGCCAGTATTTTATTGAAGATTTTTGCATCTATGTTCATCATGGATATTGGCCTGTAGTTTTCTTTTCTTGTTGAGTCTCTGCCAGGTTTTGGTATTAGGATGATGTTGGTCTCATAAAATGATTTGGGAAGGATTCCCTCTTTTTGGATTATTTGGAATAGTTTCAGTAGGAATGGTATCAGTTCCTCTTTGTATGTCTGGTAGAATTCGGCTGTGAACCCATCTGGACCTGGGCTTTTTTTGGGTGGTAGGCTCTTAATTGCTTCCTCGACTTCACACCTTGTTATTGGTCTATTCAGGGTTTCGACTTCTTCCTGGTTTAGGCTTGGGAGGAGGCAGTTGTCCAGGAATTTATCCATTTCCTCCAGGTTTTCTAATTTATGTGCATAGAGTTGTTTGTAATAATCTCTGATGATGGTTTGAATTTCTGTGGAATCTGTGGTGATATCCCCTTTGTCATTTTTTATTGCATCTATTTGATTATTCTCTCTTTTCTTTTTTATTAGTCTGGCTAGTGGTCTGTCTATTTTGTTGATCTTTTCAAAAAACCAGCTCCTGGATTTATTGATTTTTTGAAGGGTTTTTCGTGTCTCTGTCTCCTTCAATTCTGCTTTGATCTTAGTTATTTCTTGTCTTCTGCTAGGTTTTGAGTTTTTTTGATCTTGCTCCTCTAGCTCTTTCAATTTTGACGATAGGGTGTCAATTTTAGATCTCTCCTTTCTTCTCATGTGGGCACTTATTGCTATATATTTTCCTCTAGAGACTGCTTTAAATGTGTCCCAGAGATTCTGGTATGTGGTGTCTTCATTCTCGTTGGTTTCGAAGAACGTCTTTATTTCTGCCTTCATTTCATTGTTTATCCAGTCAACATTCAGGAGAAAGTTGTTCATTTTCCATGAGGCTGTGCGGTTCTGGGTTGGTTTCTGAATTCTGAGTTCTAACTTGATTGCACTGTGGTCTGAGAGACTGTTTGTTATGGTTTCCGTTCTTTTGCATATGCTGAGGAGTGATTTACTTCCAATTATGTGGTCAATTTTAGAGTAGGTGTGATGTGGTGCTGAGAAGAATGTATATTCTGTGGATTTGGGGTGGAGAGTTCTGTAAATGTCTATTAGGTTTGCTTGTTCCAGGTCTGAGTTCAAGTCCTGGATATCCTTGTTAATTTTCTGTCTCGTTGATCTGTCTAATATTGACAATGGTGTGTTGAAGTCTCCCACTATTATTGTGTGGGAGTCTAAGTCTCTTTGTAAGTCTTTAAGAACTTGCCTTATGTATCTGGGTGCTCCTGTATTAGGTGCATATATATTTAGGATCGTTATCTCTTCTTGCTGCATTGATCCTTTTACCATTATGTAATGTCCTTCTTTGTCTCTTTTGATCTTTGTTGCTTTAAAGTCTATTTTATCAGAGATGAGAATTGCAACTCCTGCTTTTTTTTGCTCTCCATTTGCTTGGTAAATCTTCCTCCATCCCTTTATTTTGAGCCTTTGTGTATCCTTGCATGCGAGATGGGTTTCCTGGATACAGCACACTGATGGGTTTTGGCTTTTTATCCAATTTGCCAGTCTGTGTCTTTTGATTGGGGCATTTAGTCCGTTTACATTTAGGGTTAATATTGTTATGTGTGAATTCAATCCTGTCATTTTGGTGCTAGGTGGCTGTTTTGCCCTTTGGTTGATGCAGATTCTTCATTGTGTTGATGCTCTTTACCTTTTCGTGTGTTTTTGGAGTGGCTGGTACTGGTTGTTCTTTTCTATGTGTAGTGCCTCCTTCAGGAGCTCTTGTAGAGCTGGTCTGGTGGTGATGAACTCTCTGAGTTCTTGCTTGTTCACAAAGGATTTTATTTTTCCTTCACTTATGAAGCTTAGTTTGGCTGGATACGAAATTCTGGGTTGAAAGTTCTTTTCCTTAAGGATGTTGAATATCGGCCCCCACTCTCTTCTGGCCTGTAGGGTTTCTGCTGAGAGATCTGCTGTGAGTCTGATGGGCTTCCCTTTGTGGGTAACCCGACCTTTCTCTCTGGCTGCCCTTAGTATTTTCTCCTTCATTTCAACCCTGGTGAATCTGATGATTATGTGTCTTGGGGTTGCTCTTCTAGAGGAGTATCTTTGTGGTGTTCTCTGTATTTCCTGGACTTGAATCTCGGCCTGCCTTGTTAGGTTGGGGAAGTTTTCCTGGATAATATCCTGAAGAGTATTTTCCAGCTTGGATGCATTCTCTTCGTCACATTCAGGTACACCTATCAAACGTAGATTAGGTCTTTTCACATAGTCCCATATTTCTTGTTGACTTTGTTCATTCCTTTTTACCCTGTTTTCTCTAATCTTGCCTTCTCGTTTTATTTCATTGAGTTGATCTTCGACCTCTGATATCCTTTCTTCTGCTTGGTCAATTCGGCTGTTGAAACTTGTGCATGCTTCACGAAGTTCTCGTGTTGTGTTTTTCAGCTCCATCAATTCGCTCATATTCCTCTCTAAGTTGTCCATTCTTGTTAGCATTTCGTCAAGTCTTTTTTCAAGGTTCTTAGTTTCTTTGCATTGGGTTAGAACATGTTCTTTTAGCTCACGGAAGTTTCTTATTATCCACTTTCTGAAAGCTGATTCTGTCATTTCATCACACTCATTCTCCATCCAGTCTTGTTCCCTTGCTGGTGAGGAGTTGTGATCCCTTGTAGGAGGAGAAGTGTTCTGGTTTTGGGTGTTTTCATCCTTTTTGCGCTGGTTTCTTCCCATCTTTGTGGATTTATCCACCTGTTGACTTTGTAGTTGTTGTCTTTCTGATTTTGGTAATTTTAAGTCTGCTGTGGCAGAACTCATAAACCCCCTGCTCTTCCCCCCAGGTGTTCTGTCCCAGGGAGTTACGGTTTTATGATGTTCCCCTGTGCGGTTGCTGTTTTCCCTGCCCACAAAGTGGCAGCCTAGTCACACTCAGGTTGCAGAGGCTTCGCTAAGCTGCTGTGGGCTCCACCCAGCTTCCGTGTGAACTTCTGGGTGTAGTTAGAACTGCTTCCGCTATGTTGGCCCGCCCCTGTAGTGACGGAGTCTCTGTAGTGGCGGATTGCCTTGGTAGAGAACAGCAGGGTGCCTATGGAGAACGCCCCTCCTCCACAGAGCTGGACCGTCCCGGTTTCAGTTGTGTTTCAGGTCTTCTTGCTGGGTAAGAGGGGACACCGTCTCATCTGACCTGCCTCCGGAGCCGCTGCGTTGGCTAAAGCCGCGGCTCTGAGATTCGTGGCGCTGGCCTGGCTCCCCGTTTCAGCTCCCCTTGCTGTCTTATAGGGGACTCAGACTCTCTCACTTTGTACAGTGAGCCGTTGCCTCAGGGTGCCGGCCCAGCGGCTGCGCCATTCAAGCCAGCGGCGCCAGCGGCGCTGGCGACCCGTGTGGCTTCTCTGCGTGTGAATCTCCTGGTCTGTGGGCAGTAAAAATCAGTCTGGAAATACGGCGTCCACTCACCCTCTGTGCTTTCTCTCGGAGCTGCATTCCCGAGTTCCTCCTAAGCGGCCATCTTGGATCTCTCTCCGACTTCTTTTTCTTGAGAGAACTCTGAGCAAGAGGATGGTTCTTCAGGTCTTTGCAGGATGGCAAGTCCTTCCTATGAGGGGCTGGAAGAAAATGATGGCACCATAACCTCAGTGTTGGTCAGGGAGGTCAGCACTGGAGAGCCAGCGTGTCGGTACGTGTGTGCATTCATGCGTGCACATCATCATGTGTACCCCGTGTCCATGTAGATGTGTGTGCTCCCCCATGTGTGCATGCTCGCATGTACTGCATGTGTCCATGTGGATGCCTATGTACCCTTACCCACGTGTGCATGCGGTCCTGGCTTGGTCTGGATAAGGGCTGGGGAAGTCCAGACATGTCTGAGGAATGGCCATCACTGAGGCACCACGTGTCACTCTGTGTTTAGGTTTGTTGTGTTTATGCAGGTGAGATACTACAGTTAGTGGCATTCTAGGGGCCAGAACTGAAGGATTGTTGGGGGAGAGACCCCCCACTTTACTCCCTCCTCCCCTAAAGAGAGCTAGGGTTGCTCCTGAGGTAACGTTGGAAAAGCTCTGAATAATTGTTTCTAAACTGAGTCTGAACTTCTAACATTGGCAGTATCATTAACCTAAACTCTAATATCACTCTGGAATCCTTGCGTTGAACATTTAGTCACTAAATATTCAGTATTGAGGGCTCATTTTCGTGTGACTTATACCTGACTCCCATGGATCACTCCGACAGTATCCCCCATCTCATCTCCGCTTAACTATTGTTTAATACATAAGTCTCATTTAATTACTTTATTAAGGGCAGTTACTTAGAAAATCACTTTTTAAAAGGCAAGAACCATGTCTAAAATTGTCACTTTCCCACAAAATAGATATGCATCAATACAAAGAATAGTCTACTCTGGCATCTGTTTATTTCTGTAAGGAACCTTGATTTTGCTACTGCATCCGAGCAAAAAAAAAAAAGAAAAGAAAAAAGCCATCCATAAAGAGACGAGTACAGAGATGCAATCAAGCGTTGATAGCAGTATTCAGATGCATCTCAAAGAACATTCAGGAGAGGAAGGATTGCGGGCTTAGCTTTATGTAGCTTCTTATAAATCAATTGTTAAAGTAATTTTCTCACATCCAATGAGGTAAATTTGATTTCTGTAGCTGGTATTCATATCCAGAAAACAATATGCACTTTGTTCTATAATTATACGATGCCTATCATTTTCACCCAGAGACATTATTTTACTTATTACAGAGTCAGGTTCTCCCCAAGCTGAAGCCACAGGCAGGCGATGCTTAGGTGCTCACAGAAGAGCCATAACACACCCAGCAGCCCCTCAAGTCCTCTGAGGGCTGACATACACCCCTCGGCACCCGAGTGATTACCCAAGAGTTATGTCTCTGCTCCCAGGGAGCAGGGATTTGTGCTTGGTAAGCAAGAAAAAAACAGGTGGCGAGGTTAAATGACTGTGTTCGAGGCACAGCAAAAGTCATCAGTAGGGGGTGGGAATCCAGGCACGATGGGCTCTTCCCTGTCTGCCTGCTGCTCTGACCTTTGGTCGATTCTGTGTGCCCCAGACTGAGGCGTGTTAAAAAGCATTGAGTTCTCTCGAGGGCTGCAGGACGGAGAAAGGAACGAGTGGAGACTTGAGACCAGGGCTCTGCTGTTCCCGCCAGGTGCCTCATTTTGAGCCTGTGTGGCTGGGTAACATTTGAGTGGATGGGAAGGCAGGTGGGCACCTCGGCTGTCAAACCGAAAGAATCCCCGTAGAAAGCCTAGCTTTTTTCCATTTGACAGCTATTTTTTGAGGCCCCACTGTGCCAGGCACACAGGGCACACGCCTCCCTGCCCTCCTTTGCAGAGCTCACATTCTGCAGGGGGAGGCAGACGGCAAACCAGGTGAGTACAGAAAGCAGCAGGTAGCATGGCAGTGGGTGCCGCAGGGTGTGGGGCAGAGGTGCGGCTCTGGAGATGGGGCTGGCAGACAAGGTCGGAGCAGACTTGCAGGAAAGGGAGACGGACAGACAGATGGCCTGGGAGGAGGGAGCATGCCTGCCATGCCAGAACAACAGCAAGTGGAGCGTGCGAGGGGACAGGGTCTGAGAGGGGCTGGCCCCCAGCGAGCAAGGCTCTGGGTCTGAGGGGCACGATGCGGCTGCCTCAGGGCAGAGGCTGCGGGCCAGAAGCCAGGGTCCCAGGAAGGCGGCAGCTGGCCAGGGCAGGAGCGGTGGAGGTGGTAAGAGAAGATCACGCTCGGAATGATTCTCCAAGGACAGCCTAGTGTCTCAGGCCCGGGGAACTGGGTTTTTGTTTTGTTTTCTGGATTGGGTTTTCAGGGATTTTTTCCTGAGTATTAAATACATACAAGGTGATGTGTAAGTTCCCAGCACATAGTAACCTCTTGAAGACCAATTGTTGGTATTCATGGGTATCATCCTGAGGTTGATCTGTAGGAACAGTGGCCTTGGGGCAGCCCTGGGAGCCCAAGGCCCATCTCAGCCTGAGGAATGTGGTAGTGCTCATGACTGAGCAACACCATAGAGGAGGTGACAAAGGCAGGGGCTGCCAGAGCCTGAGACCAGCTTCAAGGGCTGTCGTTAGAAGGGGCTATGGGCGTGAAGGCTCAGGAAGGCAATTTGGAGGGAAAATGTCAGCAGGTCCGCAGCACCAGGCTCCCTGCAAGCAGCTCTGGTTTTGCCCTCTGGGATGGAGTCTACCCTGGGACCCATCAGCTGGGGTGCTGAGTAGTTTCTAAGCCCCAACACCCCTTTCCCTAGGATGGGGGCTGCACCCATCCTCCCAGCCCTGTTTCGGGATGCCATCCCACCACAGAGACTCCAAGCTAAACAGATTTTCCTCCAGACTTAGGTTTTGACACAGGAAACAGCTTAGACTAGAAATATGTTGGCCCCAGAACTGACTAGTCATTAACTTTTCATAAGCAACACAGGTATGAACCTTTTATGACTTGGTTATGATGCAGGACAAATCAGCTATCTGGTGTTTTGTTTTACTATTGAGGCTTCCTCAGAATGGTAGAAAAGGGCTCTTTGAAGCAGAGCAATGTTTAACAGCAAACTCTCAGGGTTCCCGAAGCCCTCTGCAACATTTTACTTCTTTGGGTGCACTGCTGGGAGTTTTTCTCCTGACCCTGAAAGCAGGCTGCATGTGTCCACCATATACCTTCCTGCCTTTGCCCTACCCCAAGCCTTACTCTGGGCTGGCACCCCTTCATCCAGCTCATTAGCCAGAAAGAGTCTTTTTTTTTTTTTAGATTGGATCTTGCTCTGTCACCCAGGCTGGAATGCAGTGGCATCATCTAGCTCACTGCAACCTCCACCTCCCAAATAGCTGGGATTACAGACATGCACCTCCATTCCTGACTAATTTTTTTTTTTTTCAGTAGAGACAGGGTTTCACCATGATGGCCAGGCTGGTCTTGAACTCCTGACCTCAAGTGATCCACCCACCTCGACCTCCCAATGTGCTGAGATTACAGGCGTGAGCTACCGCACCCAGCCCAGAAAGTGTCTTTAAGGAATTTCGGGACAGCTGTGGCCGGGCCCTCTGGAGTGTGAGCAAGGGAGAGCATTGGCATTTTGGGGACAGGAGCTTACATGTATATCAGCGGAGGACCCAGGGAGCTGCCTTCAGCTGCTTTTAACCCTCATGCCACCATGGCCTCCTATCCTACCACCAGAGTGCTTCTGTGGAAAAAGGAAGCTCAGAAAGGGCCAGGGAATGGCAGGAGGGATAATGTAGTGCTTGCTCCAGGGGGTTAAAAGGAGTTTCGTATCTTCTAATAATAACAAGAAAAATAACATCCCCCATGTATATCATTGTCCCACATTCAAAAATACATCCACATGCATTTTCTCACTGGATCTCCCAACACCCCATATGGCAGGCAGGCCATATATATTGTCCACAACTTACAGGTGGAGAAGCCAGTGACCAGAGAGACTGGGTACATTGGTCACTGGCAGAGCTCAAGCTAAATCCTGGATCTCCTGAGTCCCCATCAGTCCCTGCAGATGACAGTGCACAGCCCCCTTGCTCATCAGTGAGCCTGGGCCTTCTCTGTCCTATCAGCTCTGAGCACCATATCCTGGGAGATGTTTGGTAGCCAAGACCCAACCTGATGAGGGCTCTCTGTAGAAAGCGGGTTAATTCCAATCCCTGGCATGTCTGTAGTTGGTACCTGGAAGGACCAGCATTGGGCACAGGTTTGCAAAAGGGGATGCAGCTGACTGGGCAAGTGCTTGGTGCCCAGTGCCTGTCAGGGGACTCCAATGCAGCCAAAAGTCCCTCCTGCCCATCCCTCCCCTATGCACTGGCCCAATAAGACCCCATCGTGTGAGGCTGGAGAGATGACAGTGCCGAGGCTTACTGGGCCATTTCCTGTGGGACCCGTGGGCGTCAGCCTTTCCTAGTGCTCTTTGATGCTCCTGCCCTGGTTTGTGGTTGTTGTTGTTTTTGCCCCATTTTCCCCTTAGTTCCATTTCCCTTCCCTTGGGTTACCGAGATCTCTGCAAGCTGCCTGACATCATTCTGGGATTGAGGTAGGATCTAAAGCACAGGCAGGCCAACTGCAGCCCATGGGCCAAATCCAGGCCACCAACTTTAAATAAAACTTCACTGGAACACAGCCACATTCATTCATGTACGTGTGGTGAAGGCTATTTTCATGCTGTAACGGCAGAGTTGGGTATTTGGCAGAAACTGTGCCACCTGTGAAGCCAAAAATATCTGCTCGCTAGCCCTTTAAGAAAGTCTGCTAACCCCTGCTCTAAACAAGCCTGCCCTCCGGAAACAGAGCTGCTCATCAGGTGAGCCAGACCCCTGTGAAACAAGCAGGCAGCAGGTAAATAGGGGGACACGTGGACTGAGTTGCTTGAAACTGAGAGGGCGTGTGCTGGGGGATGTGTTCAAACCAGGCCTCACGGAGGAGGCGCCAGGTGCACAAGGCCTTACGCAGATCCAGGGGGCCTGGGCCCACAATGTGGAGGTGAGACGGGGTTGCTGCTGCCCAGGATGGCTCAGCCCTGCAGGCAGCTCCGACTGAGCAAGGGACAGGCAGAAAGGAACTGTCTCCCAGCTGCAGGATTTTTGGAAAACCAGGAGACAGCTATGGTTTCCACTCAATAAAGAGGCCAGTCTCATGGTCTTCTTTGCCTGTGCAGGACTTCGGAGAGGATGACTCCCTGTACATCACCAAGGTGACCACCATCCACATGGGCAATTACACCTGCCATGCCTCCGGCCACGAGCAGCTGTTCCAGACCCACGTCCTGCAGGTGAATGGTTAGTAAATGGCTCCATGCATGTCGTCCCCTCAAAGCCTCCCCAAACTCTGCTCAGATTAACCCTTGTCCCCTCCTGTATTCTGTCTCTTTAAAGAAATATCTAACCTCAAAATATTTTATCTCTTATAAGTAAAGGGGAACGGGCAAAGTCTTTCGACGAGTTTTCATATTTGACTCCGCCCAAAGCCTCCACAGGTGAAACGAATCCAAGTGCCAAGGGCGTGAGCCATTCAGGCCAATCACGCTCGGCAGCTGGGGCTCCCACAGGCCGTGGAGCGTGGAGCATGCCCCTTAGGCAACACGGTGCTGCTGAGCCGCTGTGGCCTCTGGCTCCAGCGAGAGCAGAAACTGAAATCCGCCACTCCTTCCAGGTGGTATGGAACCACATCACTTGTTCAATTAGGAGGCTCTGTTTCCTCTGACAAGAGCTTGTGCCCATCTCCCTCCCCAAGAGGCCCGATGAGCCTCATCTTAGCCAAGCCAGGGTAGAAACTGAGGCTTGGAAGGTTTTCCTTGATTCTCACAGGCCCCTGTGTTGCCAGGAGTCCCAGAAGCTGAAGAATTAACTGCCTCCTGATTACAGCAGCCAGGGTTTTCCCAGCACTTACCTCAGTCAGTCTCTGTGCTCAGCACTTCACATGGACCCTCCCATCCATGTATCTTAACCCACTTCATGGATGAGCTGCTAAAGAATGTCACTTGCCTGGGGTCACACAACTGATGGGTGTTGACCTGGACCCAGAGCCCATACTCTGACCTCTAGGTCACACTGCTGGCTGCCTCAACCTGGTCTGATGAAATATGTATGTAATGCTTGGGAAATGCCTGGCAGAGGATACAGTTCAAAGTCCGAGGTAGGGCAGACACGGGGGTGATTGTTGGTGTAGCTCAAGCCAAATTTAGCCATAGTTGGTGGACACAGATGGTCAGAGCTGGTGGCTCCTCAGAGAGCCTCCTTCCCATTATACAGATTGGAGAAAATGTTCAAGCCAAGAATAGAATATAGGCTGCTGCTTTCTCCCTGGAGCTGCCACACTCCCAGCAGTGGGGGCAGGATCCCATGCAGAGGCAGGGCCGCCACCTTCTGGGACTTCCCCTTCTGTGCCTCTGCCCTGACTCGGTTGACTAAAGAAACCATTCCAGGCAACTACTTCCTCTCTCAAATTATTAGTATAACTTACCCATAGCCTAGACCTCCCAGAGATGCGGCCCAAGCACTGACATGATTTATAACTTTGTGTAAACCTCTTGCATTGCTTTCATAGGAAGGAGCAAGAAATTGAAACATAAATGATTAATCCATTAAATTAAAAACACCCTCGACCTCCCCACAGTTCAGACAAGTAGCGATTCATTCCCAAAAACACAATAATAATCTCCTGAATCTGTTTTATTACTCCCGCATGGTACTTTTGTGACTGTGCCTCTTACTTAGGGATATATTTATGCTGCCTGTCACCTTGGGAATGGTTGGTGTTTCCCAAAGACAATGAATGGGAGTTTGCATTATGTATGCAAAATGTTTTCACTTGAAGGTTTTCAAATTTAAGAGAAAATGAGGCCGGTGTGGTGGCTCACACCTGTAATCACAGCACTTTGGGAGTTTGAGGCCAGTGGATCTCTTGAGCCCAGGAGTTCAAGGCCAGCTTGGCCAACGTGGTGAATCCCTGGCTCTATAAAAAATTCAAAAATTAGCCATGTGTGGTGGCAGGTGCCTGTAATCCCAGCTACTCGGGAGGCTGAGACATGAGAATCGCTTGAACCCAGGAGGTGAAGTTTGCAGTGAGCCGAGATAGTGTCGCTGCACTCCAGCCTGGCCAACAGAGGGAAACTCTATCTCAAAGGAAAGAGAGAGAAAATGAATGTGTCTGCCTAGGATATATTAATTTCACTTTATTTTTAATGTGTGGATTAACACAAAAGGAAAAGAGGAGATCAGGGCCAAAGGAAAGAGCTGGATATCTCCCACGTTGCTGGCAGAGAGCTTGGTCTCCGCCTTTCCCTGGCAGGGCCCCAGGAACTTCACAGACGCACAGAGACCCTCCCTGCCCACACGGTTCCATCCTCCCGGCAGGAGGCTGGATCCAGAGCTCTGGCACGGAGTTGCCGGGGGCTGGCTCTAACTTCGAGTGTGGACAACGGGTGTTCTCAAGGAGAAAAATGGGGCATAGTTCAGAGAGAAACTGGGATAAAGAGAAGGGCTTTTTTTTTCCAAGATAGGAGAAATAAAAGCATTGTATGGGCTAGCAGGAAAAATCTAGTAGAAAGGGGGACCAGGATGCAGGAGTGAGAGGCGTGAGAGCTATGTCTGAGCTATGGTAGGAGGTAGGCGTGACACGAGAATGGTCTGGAAGTGGCAGTGAGGGCCCAGGAGAAGGACGCCTACCCCACCTCCCAGCCTAGTGGTACCAAGAGGAAGGGGCCCCCTGTGAAGCTGCTGCAGCAGAAGCCGCGTCCTCAGGAGGAAGCCAGGTTTCCATCGGAGCAAGAAGGTGAAGGAGCACTCATAGAGGAGTCTGAGGATGTGTGAGATGTTAATGACAGAACATGAGTTCCAGAAGGCACAACAGAAGGTTCTGGGGAGGAGGGATGCCCCAGATGCCTAGGCTACTTGTGGAGATTGGCATGATTCAGGATAAGGGGCAGTAGGAGAAGAGGCCTAATGATCCCCAGTAGAGAGTTGGGGCAACCCTGGGGAGACACAGGGACATTGGAGGTGAAGCAGGCAGATCTGAGGCCCCCCTCTTTAGTCCTGCTGAAGGGCTGGAATTCGGGGTGGGAGACATCCTGCCTGCTTCAGCTCAAAAAACCTCAAGACCAGCAGAGGGTGCGTCTCACTCTAAGCACATGTGAGCCATCTTTTTGCTCCACCAATGGAGACCCAGGTGTCTTGCATTTAGTCGTGTATTTTTAAGTGAATGATTCATTCCACACCCTTGACTTGCAGTCAGGTCTCATTTTGTTCTAGAACACTGCCATGTACTTCAGTTCAAAATTAGTCCTGAATTGGTCTGGGAGAGCTTCCAAGTCAGGAGTGACTCAGGGACTTTTCTGGAACCTGTTAGGTAAATGCAAATCCTCCCGCCCCGTCACACTGGGGGTGAGCCCAGCATTGTGCTTTACCAGGCTCCCCCCGCCTGCCCACCATGCCATTCATGTAGGTCTCCGGGATTCCTATCAGAGGCCAGGACTGAGGCACAGGCCAGTGTGCATGGCTGGTGCTGGCCACCTCACTGAGGGGTCGGTCCACCACCCATCATACAGAGGCAAGCTCATTCCTTGAGTTTCCAGTTCACTGGACAAGCCCACCACCAGTTAAAGGACAGGCACCACAGACATCAGGAAGCACCTCCTGACTGAGGTGAGAGGGTGGAGCCTGCTCCCTATGGGGACAGTTTTTTGGGGGCCACTGTCCCCATCCTCCCAAAGCTCCCTCTGGAAGTGATTATCTCACTCGTGGTTAATTCTTGAATCACCTCCCCCAGACAAAAAGCTCCATGAGGGTAGGGGCTGAGGCTATCTCACTCACTGCTGTGTGTGGCATGCCTGACACTTGGCTGGCATTTAATAAACTTTGGCTGCAAGTATTGAATTGACAGAGTTTTGTAAAATGCATCAAGATCATTAAGGTAGTGCCACACTCAGAAGAGAATGCCCACAGCTCTTCCTCGGTCCTCTCTCCCTCCACCCCACTTTGCAACATTTGGTATTGTCAAACTTTGTAATATCCAGTATAGCAAAATGACAATCATCACTGTCCTTTTTCAGAATTTCCTTAGATGTTCTTGCATATTTTTTCTTCTAAATTCAGAATTGTTTTGTCAAGCCCTACTAATTGATTTTTCTTTTTTGAGACAGGGTCTCCCTCAGTTGCCCAGGTTGGAATGCAATAGCATGATCTCAGCTCACTGCAGCCTCAACTTCCCAGGCTCAAGCAGTCCTCCAACCTCAGCTTCCCAAGTAGCTGGGATTACAGGTGCATGCCACCACATTTGGCTAGTTTTTTGTATTTTTGGTAGAATCAGGGTTTCACCATGTTGCCCAAGCTGGTCTCAAACTCCTGGACTCAAGTGATCCACCCACCTCAGCCTCCCAAAGTGCTGGGATTACAGACATGAGCCACCTTGCCTGGACTCCCAACTGATTTTTTAATTGGAGTTAGATTAAACATATGGCCTAATTTTAAGTTTGTTTCCTAACAATATTAAGTCTTTCCACCCAAGAAATCTCTCTCCAATTAGCCAAGCCCTTTTTAATGTCATCAGTGAGGTTTTGTTTTCTCTGTGTAGTCATTACTGGTGTATACACAAGCTATTAATTCTGTATGCTTTGGTACTGGCCTCTTTACAAACCAATTAATCCTTACGACTTTACTGGCACGTTACCTGCATGTAGCCACTTACCATTTTCCTCCATTGTTTTACTATTTGTACCTCTCATTTCTTACCTTCCATTTACAGCATCCAGCACGACATTGAGAGTCTGGTACTGCCTCCCTTCCTTTGTCCTTTTTCTTTTTTCCCAAATTAATGTTCCACCACTTGAAAAAGAATGCTGCTGTTTCTTCTTTTTATAGCGATATTCTTCATTGCACGAAGAAAATATCATTCTGTTCCTATTTTATTGGGGGTTTTCCCCAAGAAATTGATTCTGAGCCTTTTTCAAAGGCCCTTCTGGTGTCTAGCAAGAGAATCAAATGGTTTTTCTCTTTTGACTTTGGAATGATTAATGGTAGATTTCCTAATAGTTAGCCATTGAAATGTATTACACTTGCTCACAGTATGTTCTCTCAATACCATGCTAGATTTGACTTGTCAATATTTTACGTGGAATTTTGGTGTATCGCGTCCTAAATGAGATCAGTCTGTAGTCTTTTTTGCATTCTCTGCCGGGTTTTGGCGTCCAGGTTATGCTGCCTTCATTATGTAATTTGGAACATCTTCCCTGGTCTGTGCTCTAGGAATTATTCATTTCTTAAATGAATGAAAGAATTTTCTGAAAAAAACCTGTCACAGTGTCTTTCGGGCTAGGAGCACTTTACAGTAGTTTTAAATATTCTCTCCTTAATTCCATGTTGGTACTTTCAAGTTTCCTGTTTTGTTTTTATTATCTGAGAGAGGTTCTTGCTCTGTCATCCCCAGGCTGGAGTGCAGTGGTGTGATCACAGATCACTACAGCCTCAACCTCCCAGGCTCAAGGGATCCTCCCACCTCAGCCTCCTGAGGAGCTGAGACCACAGGTGTGTGCCACCACACCTAGCTACTGTTTGAATGTTTACTAGAGATGGGGTTTGCCATGTTGCCCAGTCTGGTCTTGAACACATGGGCTCAAGGGATCCACCTGCCTCAGCCTCCCAAACTGCTGAGATAATAGGCCGCACCTGGCCTAAAGTTTCCTTTTAATGATCCATTTCATTGAGACTTTTACATTTATTACCAATAACTGAATACAGTATTCTCATATTTTTTAATCCCCTCTGTGTTTTCTATTTTTTTCATTGATCAAACTTGCCAGGAATTCAGCTGCTTTGTGGGTTTTTACAAACAGCTCTTAGATTTCTTTACCAGTTCTGTTCTTCGGCTTTCTGGTTGATTCATTCATTTTTGTTTCTGTCTGCATTGATTCTTCTCCTTTCTTTAAGTTTACTCTGTGGTTGCCAGGCAGGCTTGTAGGAATAGACAGCGATCTAGTAAGAGCCCAAGCTTATTAACTCCAGGTCCTGCCCATTCCTGTTCTAGAACCCTGGTGGCTCTATCCCCTTCTCCAACCACTCCCCAGGCCAGGACTCCTGGCCCCCCAAGTTCTATCTCTGTGTTCCTGAATGCCAATGAAAACTCTATCTGTTCAAAGGGAAGCCCACTCCTCCCTCTACCAAAGGCAGGTGCAGGGAAGTTTCTTCCTTTCCTCTTCGGATCAAACAGGGGTCAGAGAAGAGAGCTACACATTTATGTTGGAAGCAGTCCTCCAGACATGCCTCCGCTGGAGCTCCGTGGACCTCCTCCATCCCTGGTGTGTGACCCTAGGGGCCTGACCTGTGACAGGCTTTTCTGCCACTCCCTGGCACTCTCCCCTAGAGCTTCAAACAAATAAAAACTGAGGCGAGGACTCGGACTTTATTGTTCTGGGTCTCTGTGTGTTTTGGCACTGGGTGCTCGGAGCTCATGATATTGAAACAGCTCTGGGCCATTGGAGGATGGGATTGTTTGCCTTGGCGGTTGTCCATTTAGCTTTCACCTCTGCCCCCAACTGTGTCCCGTGGATCAAGGAAAGACTTGAAACTCAGATTGACTTGAAGGACTGAGGAGCAGTCCCTGAGGAGTTGTGGCGGGAGCTACAGAGCTCATGTCTCACAGTGAGGCAGTAGACTTTCTCTTTTGTCCTCTGCCCACCACGCTCGGGTCCCGGGATTCACACCATCACCTTTTTCTACACACGTACCAATTTGTTCAATGCTCTGGTCCCAAGAAAAATCTTCTCTGTTCTAAAGTACTGGGGTGCTTTCTTTTATTGAACAACAGGGGCTTCCAGATAACTCTAGGAAAATGTAGTTGTCCACTTCAAGAAGAATCCACTCCCCCATCTCCAAGAGCAGTGTGTTTGTGTTTTAGTTTAATATGCAGGTATGTTTATATCTCACAAATCTTTTTTGAAAGTGTGTAAAGTAAAAAGGTATGGATAAGGAAGGACCCTCAATTTCACTCTCACTGCTTCTTCCAGGCCCCTCCCCACCGCTGGTCTGGGTAGGAAGGGCCAGAGCCTTGTGGAGGGTGCTGGAGCCTTGCCCACCCATGCTCATCTGGTTAGTGGGCAGGGTCACACCCCCGGCCCTAAACTTGACTGTCAGGGCCCGTGGCTGAGTTACTCCGAGTCGAGGAGGGCACACCTGGCCTTTCACCCATGTTCCAGGGGTTGGGAAGTGGAGAAATGAAAATGACCCGCTGGAAAATGAATGGACTTCCTCAGAACAGAAGCCCTGCTGGTCAGTCCCATAAATGTTCTGTGATATATTTCCTCTAAGAAATTAACCCCTATCCATTGACTTTCTGATAACAGAAAGAGAATATATCTAAATTTTATTCATTTTATTCATTCAGAAATAAATTTCAGTGGCTGCTGTTCTTTACATGTAGCAGCTGAGCAGCATTAAATATTTGGATGGCCTTCTGATCATATTTAGAATAATGATGAAAGCCATGAATTATAGGGTACAAAGCCTGACATGTTTATTATCTGCAATCTATTTTACAGCTCTTTCTTTTAGAGCTTGAGTTGCTGGACAGGATTATTGTAAGCTGGTTAAATGGAAAACTCCAGTCACCTCTTGGGTTCACCCCTCCAGAGCAGGGTCACAGGTTGGGCTACAGACCCAGGCCCAGGTCAGGGTCGCCTCTTTCTCACCAGTACTGACTCTCACCCACAGTGCCACCCGTCATCCGTGTCTATCCAGAGAGCCAGGCACAGGAGCCCGGAGTGGCGGCCAGCCTGAGATGCCATGCGGAGGGCATTCCCATGCCCAGAATCACTTGGCTGAAAAACGGCGTGGATGTGTCAACCCAGATGTCTAAACAGCTCTCCCTTTTAGGTAAGAACTGCCCTTGGTAGACGTCTGTGATATTCCCATCCAAATCAAGCCGAGACTCCAGGAATGGAAATGAGAGGTGTCATTTGTTTCTAAGTCAGGCAGGTTAGGAGTGAACAGATGGCTCCCCAAATTTCCCTGTTATCTGCGCTCACACAGGTCTTTTCGGGCTTTCTGAGAGCAATGATGAGAAGTTGTCACTCGGGCCCAGCTCACCTTCAGTGCATTTCAGCTGTGCCAGCCCTTCCTGGATGTATGATCAGAGCTGCTGGCTGCCAAGGGGCAGGGCAGCCCTAACACTCTCAATAACCCCGTGAAGGAAATGGGGAAGTGAGGGGGTCTCTGGCTAAGCAGTCCACCCTGAGCACTGTCCTTTCTGCAGCCAATGGGAGTGAACTCCACATCGGCAGCGTTCGATATGAAGACACAGGGGCGTACACTTGCATTGCCAAAAATGAAGTGGGTGTGGATGAAGATATCTCCTCGCTCTTCATTGAAGACTCGGCTAGAAAGACCCGTGAGTCGACACTTGCCTTTATGCTTCTCACTGAGCTGGCTGGGAGGTACTGGGTGGCAAGGGAGGGCACCGATTGCCCAGGGCCACAGCTGCCAACCATGAGCCCGTGAAGACGGGTAGGCCTCATATCCATCCCTCTGTGCATAAAGCTGGAATTGGAAGGCACCCAGAGGTGAGCACACCTTCCGTAGTAACATAGACTACTCTGGAAACAGACAGGGAAAGTCCCTGGACAGCAGACAGAGCCCAGGAACACAAGGAAACCCAAATATTTGAGTCCCAGCTCCGTTTTTTACTTGCTGTATGCTCTGAACCTCTCCCCATCATCCACAAAATCTGTTAAACTATCCACTGTGGTACTGATGTCCCCCAGCAGCCCAGAACCTGGGTAGGCTTGCAGGTGTGATTTCATGGACATGGGTGTTGATCATGGTCAGAGACTCCAAGCCAAACCATTTTCAACAAAGCAGATAAGCAGAAGTATTTCACATGGTCATCCTAGGAGAATCCTAGTTGAAAGTCACTTCTCCTGGTGGTAGTTCAGGAAATCTGGGAGAGATGTTGCTTACTCTTTTGATCATCCATAGAATGTGGGAAATCTCATTGGCTTCTGTGGTCCTAGGGCATGATTTCAAAGATTCACTGAGGAATCAAAAGGGTCTAGAGACCCGAAAGCATTTGTTCATGTCCAGAGCTCCCCACAAGGTACTGTTCCTAGGGCAGTGAGAGGTGCAGATTCTGTAAGTGATGGACTAGGTACCAGGATCTTCATAAATGGAATCACTAAAGGTTTAGACACTCCTTTCTTCTTTTTCCTTCCGTAAATCACATTCCTGCTTTCCTCATTCTCTGCTGCTACAGTTGCAAACATCCTGTGGCGAGAGGAAGGTACCAAGCTTCGTTGTTCTGCGTCATGCCTGTGATCGTGTGTGTGTGTGGTTCTATGACGGGCCATCATTCTGTGAACTGCCATCAGCTTTCCCACACACAAGGCAGCCCTACAAGGAGGGCCCACGTGCCACATCAGATGGTAGCAGGCAGTCAATGTCAAATTCAAGTGGCCTATGCATTGAATCAAATTTAAAACGTACTCATGTCTTTAATGAGAAATTTTTAAATGCAAAGCTTTCATTAAAAGTGGCTGTAACCTCTGCTGAAGCAGAACAGTTGGCAGCGTTCCTGGTCAGATCTGGGCCTTAAACTTTTTTCCAGTAGCTGACTGGTGTTGGGTTTAGTGCTTCGCTTATCTTGTGTGGTTTAAGAAAGTCAAAGTTGTAGATCCCTACTGGATAGTAGCTGTACCTTAAATATGCTTTGATTGAGGAAATGCTGAGGAAAAAAGCTGCCATGATTTCTGTCAATGTTTATTTTTAAATGTATCTATTTTCAGAAACATATTTATCAAACAAATCTTTAGTAAGTTGAGCCATATGAAATTGCTATTTTTGTGCATCAAAAATGGTCTAATATTGACAATTTCATATGGTTCAAAATATAGTGGCCATGTGTGGGAGCTGGTGACAGAGCCTGAGTCCCTGTGTGAGTGCGGGTGCATGCCCGGGTCCCAGTCCCCACGGTGTCCCCACAACCAGATCTGAGTCCAAATCCCCTTGTGGCAACTCATTCTCCAGCTCAGTGGGCAGCAGGAGGTACCATGTGATTGACAGGTTAAGCACAAAATCTCCCTGTTTGAAAACTAAGACATTTCCCATCTCATTTTTTCCTCAAGAACTTCACATGGTGTTACCTGCAGCCTGGCGTACGCATGCAGACACATACTCAGAACAATGTCCTGAACGTCAGGTGCTGAAGCCGACACGATAAGTCTAGGAACAAAACAAAAGCAGAGCCCAGAAAATGAGGAACTGCTGTCAATAGCAACAGTCGCTGATCACGGCAGCCCCTTAGGCTCTCACAGTTGCTGAACTAGCAGCACCTAGGCTGAGATGCGCAGTCAGTCACTCAAGTCTTTAAGAGGTGGGGTGTTGCTAAGGGGAGGTTACTACAAAGGGTCTCAAGTTTCAGAGGTAGAGACCTGCCAAGAATGCCAGAAGCCCTATGGGATGTGAAATCAGTTTTAAAGACCCCAGTGCCCACTGAAGACCCACAGCCGCCTTGGGGCATAGGGCTGGTAGGTATATTGAACAATAGAGCAGCGAACAAATTCCATTCTGCCTGGGTAGCTAGATGTTTGTACCCTTTACTGCTGAAACTCGAGGTCTGGAGATTGGCATAGGGAGCCAAAATGAAGAGGCCAGCAGGCCTCAGGGCACATTCAAGTCTCAACAGGAGAAATGAGATGATGAGAGCAGACAAAAGCAGAAACGGCTCCTTCCGGCCCTCTTAGCAGAAGCTACAGCCAGACAGAACCTTCCAAGGAGCTGGATCATGAGGCTGGGTATCCCATGAAGTCAATTACTTGTTGAATGACTGTTTGTTGAGCCTCATTTTCCAGGGCTGACTATGAGCAAGGCCAAGGCACTGCTGTGCCCAGCCCAGAATGTAGCTATAGCCACATACCCCATGTGGGCTCTGTTATGCTTTCAATCTTATGTTGGTTCTTCCAGCTACTGGGAGGCTCTTCCTGGAGTCTGTGGCAGTGTACAGCAGAGAAGTTCCTGTTGTGGGCGAGATAGATGGGGTCAGAGCAGGTGTGTGCTGGAGTGCTGACTCCAAACACGGAGATGCTGTGGAGCTAAAACCAGACTCTTGGCAGGCGGTGAGCTTCATCTGGCTATGAAGAAACAGGCTGCTCAGCACCCTAGATTCCTCAGGGAGTGCTTATGAAGAGCTAGCTGGGTACTCCCTGGTATTAGCAGCTGGATTCCAGCTGCTCCTGGTGGTAGGAGCCCTCCTGCCCAGAGCCTGCCTCAGCACAGACCCTGGAGGGGGCTGAGGTTTATGATAGAGTCAGGCCGTTGTTCAATAGCAAGGGCCACTCACATTAGTGCCTCTGTGTTGCCAAGGACCCAAGGTCCAGAAAACTACCTGCAGAGTTCTTGGAAAGAAGTCAAACACACAGTGATTCCTGTTGCATTGTTTTCTAACTCACTAAAAACTTGCCCAGATAGTCGATTAACTCAGCATACCAGTTTTCTCAGCATGCTTAAAAAAAAAAAAAAAGAATTTTTTTACATATTTAATTACCCTAGAATTCATAGAGATCTTAATGTTCTAGATTTAAAAGAAATGAAGAAAGGAAGGGAAAGGGGAGAGGGAAATAAGGAGAGGGAGTCAGGAGGAAACAGGAAGGGGGAAGGAGAGCGCTGGACCTTACATATCTTTGTACCTTGCTCCCCCTTTATAGAGACAGAATGAGGGACAGAGGCAAGAAGGCATGCCCCACGGTCTAGCCCCAGCTCTGGCACAGAGACAAGTGGCCTCAGCCAAGCCCTGGACCTCAGTTTGTCTTTAAAATAAGGAGGCTGAACTAGCTGGTCCCCAAAGCCCCTCCTTGGCCAGTTTGCATGGACCTTCTCCCCAGACAGCCACAGCCATGGGCCAGGGCGGGGGTAGGCGGGGGGCATGAACAGGGTGTAGGCTCTGCTGCCTGGCACGGGCTGCCACAGATAAATGGCAGGGGTTGAGGGTCAGAAGTGACAGCAAGCTATCTGGAAAGAGGGGTTGGCCAGCACAGCCAGGATGGAGTTTGGGCAACGGGCAGCATTCTTAGGACTTCACATTCTAGGAAGTGACACTACACATACATGGGTTTAAAAAATAAAATGAATGGGCTGGGCGCGGTGGCTCATGCCTATAATCCCAGCACTTTGGGAGGCCAAGGCAGGTGGCTCACCTGAGGTCAGGAGTTCAAGACCAGTCTGACCAACATGGAGAAACCCCATCTCTACTAAAAATACAAAATTAGCTGGGTGTGGTGGTGCATGCCTCAGGAGGCTGAGGCAGGAGAATCGCTTGAACCCGGAAGGTGAAGGTTGCAGTGAGCCTAGATCACACCATTGCATTCCAGCCTGGGCAACGAGAGCAAAACTCCGTCTCAAATAAATAAACAAATGAAATGAAAGCCTTTGCTTCTTTGGCATCCACTGATCCATTCTGATGTGACTAGTAGTATATAAAATAAACAATCAAGGGAGGTTTTCCCGGTCAGAACAGGAAAGGTCAAACCTATGTCAAAGCCAAGGCTATCTTTTATCTGAAAACCTGTGACGAACCCTAGATGACTTAGGGTAGCTGTACGTAGCCTGTGACATGTTTTACTGATTCATAGTCCTGGGGGCCCTTTCTCCACCCATCCAACCAAGAGCTGGCTGCTCATTCTACCCCACCCCAACCAGGAATTGCATCTCGTGCCTGCACCAGATGTATCCACATGGCCGGCTTCTTGTGCGTTCAGTGCTGCGTGTGACCCTGCCTGGGGGCCCACTGCTTGTTCTTGTGTGTTCAGTGCTGCGTGTGACCCAGATGCATCCACATGGCCGGTTTCTTGTGTGTTTGATGTTGCGTGTGACCCTGCCTGGGGTCCAACTGCTTGGAGGGGCATGCTCATTCCATTTGCTCCTCCCAGGCCTCAGCGTGGGAAACATGTTCTACGTCTTCTCCGACGACGGCATCATCGTCATCCATCCTGTGGACTGTGAGATCCAGAGGCACCTGAAACCCACAGAGAAGATTTTCATGAGCTATGTAAGTATCTGTGCCTGGGGCAGCTTCTACATCATACACAGGCAAAATCCTAAAAGTCCATCTTTAACCATGCATGCCTTTTAATTTCTAAAATTCCATTTCCTGTATGTGGTGTGGTTCCAAATTATTTCCAAGGCAAAGAGGGGAATAGATGAGGCCAAGAATTTAAAACCCTCATTCCTTCATCCAGCAGCCACTTCTCTGCACTGAGCCTCTGAAGCCCAGGCAGTATACAAATGGGTTCCTGGCCTCCAGAAATTCACAAACAATGGAGACAGCAATGTGAACAGACAGTTGCCAAACAGGTGTTTTCTCAGTGGCCTTCGGGAAACTAAGGCCAGGTAGAAAATAATGATGGAACATTCAGGGCAGAGGCAGGAGAGAGGATTGCTATAGCGGATCCAGGAAAGCCCTTCCAGGATAGCCTTAAGACCCAGCTGTCAGGAGGCTGCCCCCAGGGCTGTGGCCCTCACACCAGGCCTCTGTTCCTCTGGCTTGTTTCCCAGTTGGCCTCGTGGGATATCCTGAGCTCCTTGAGGATAGGACTATAGTGTTGAATCCCAAAGGGTCATCTCAGTCTCCCATATGCCTTCCCCTGGAGGATACAGACAGTATGTCCTTAGTAGTGCACAATGAAATAAGTGTGCACAATTCACTCAGTGGATGGTTATGGGCTTAGAGCCCGTGGAGGAAGTGGGCTTGGCCCAGGCAAGTTCCTAAAGCATTGCTGTGCTGGCTATTGGTATATCTCAGGCTGTTCCATTTCTCACATTTGTGGCTTTGGGAAAAGCTATTTTCCAGGCTATTTCATTTGAGTTAATTATATTTAAGAAGTGTTATTTCCCATAATGTTCCTTCCATATATTAATAACAGCTATGAAGTCAGTTAGAAAGAGTTCTAGCAATTTTTCCATCACACTGGCACAAATTTCTCATATATTTGTTATAACCTAACCTGTAACTTGGAGGGAATCTCTCAAATCCTAACCAGGATTCAGTTTTCCTGGATAAGAAGCTAGACACAAGACACAGTAAGAGAGGTCCTAAAGGTGTTTCAGGCAATGTAAGACCGGTGAGCTGGGGAAGAATCCCAAAGAAAGAACGATTTTTGCATCTAGAAAATGCCCAAACACCTAACAAGGGTTACAAAGGGCCAAGCCTCTTCCTGAAGGGCTGGTGAGTAGGAGGTTGGTGCATCCCACGTCAGGCCTCTCTGCTGACTGAGATGTACACTTTTCCAGAAGGAAGCAGTGTGATGTCACAGATTAAGGCATAGGTTTCAGAGTCAGGCAGACGTGGATTCAAAACCCACCACTGTAGACTAAGTAGCTTTAGAAAAGTTACCCAGTCTTTCTAAGCTGCAGACTTCTCATATGCATATTGGGGTTATATAAGGATTAAATATGAGAACAAGAGTAAATGGAGAGAGACTGGTCTCAAAACTATTGCAGTCACCTAGGAAAGAAATGGGGGTGGCATGAGAGAAAGTGGGAGATGGAGAAGAAGGTTCTGAGATAAAGACAGATCTGGGTGCCACCAGCGTCTGAGTGTTGGCCAAAGGGCATGTGCAAGTGATTTGAGATAGGCATCTAGAACGGAACCCTGGGGTCACCAACAGTTCAGGGATAGACAGACTAAGAGGAACCACAGAAAAGAATGAGACAGAGTTGGGCCACTGTCATGAGGAAAACCATGATATACGTCATTTAAGACAAGGGAAAAAAAGGTCCCCTTTTTCACTCATTAATTCCGTCAACAAATATATTTTAAGCACCGACTCTGTGCCAGGCACTGTACTAGGTGCTAAGCATATAGCAGTGAACCAAAGACCCTGCCCTCAAGGAACTTACAATCTAGTGAAGGAGGAAAGACTGTGCCCAGGTAGATGAATGCAGAAAGTCAAGTGGTAAGTGAAAAATGCAGCCAGTAAGAGTAAGGGGTACAAGGAGGGCTGAGATAGACGAGGTCAGAGAAGGCCTCCCAGAAAGGTGACACAAAGCAGAGACCTGAAGGAAATGAGAGAATAAACCCTGTAGATACCTGGGGAAGAACATTCCAAACAAAAGGAACAGCTAAGGCAAAGGCCCTGGGCGGGAGAGCAGCATGATGGAGGAGTGGTGAGCACGCCCATGGCGTGGAGAGGGGTGGGTAAGAGAGAGAACAAAACTGAATGAAGAGAGCCTTGTAGGAAAGACTTGGGATTTTATTCTGAGCAAGAAAGAATGTTATTGGGAGTGGAGGGGGAGTTGAGAAAGAGGAGTCACATGATCTGACTTGCATTTTACAATGATCCCTGTGGCTGCTGTGTCAAGAACAGGTTGGGAGGCTTGGGTGGAATCCAGGAGCATATCTGGCTGCTATAGCAGTCACTGAGTGGCAGGTGATGTGGCTTGAGCCAGGTTGATGGAGCAGAAATGATCAGAGCCTATTTCTGGATATATTTTGAAGGTAAAGCTGGAATGACTTGTGAGACATTGGTTGGGGCCTAGGTTAGCGGCATCAAAGATGGCCTCACTTCACTAGATTGTAAGTTTTGGCCTATGGAAGCAAAACAGCAGAACTGCCAGGTTTTCCATAGAATGAACAGGATTAGGAAGTAAAATTAAAGAGTTTATTTTGAACGTCTAAGTTTAAGTTGCACATTACACAACCAAATGGAGCTAGGCAGTTGGTTATTCAAGTCGAGTTCAGGGAGGAGGCCTGAGCCAAAGGTAAGAATTGGGAGTTGTGAGCACATAGACTGTATTTAAAGCCATAGGTTTTAATGAGATTAACAAGGAGGTGGATTTTAGAGAAGAAAGAAACTTAGGCGTGAACCCTGGGCACATCAGCATGTAGAGATCGCACACCAAGCAGAGTCCAGCAACAGGATCAGCTGCCGAGGGAGGTTAGAGGGCAGGGAACAGAGGAAGAGTCAACACAGGTTTAATGTAATGAATGAGGAATCCAAACTGACCTTGGGGAGAACAACGTCAGCTCTGAGGACTAAAGCCAGAGGGTTAAGGAGCATACAAGAGGTGAGGAAGTGGAGAAAGAATGTAGGCAACTCTTTCAGAAGTTTGGCCATAAACAGAAGTTTTTTACATGAGGATGAGGACGGGGAGAAGGTAGCGTACAGAGTAGAAGAACCTGGATCTGACTACTGAGAGGGTGCAAAGGGAGTTTTAGCCCTGAAAGTTGAAAGGAGTGTTATGTGAGAAGTCGGTGAGGTGGGAGGGCTTGGGTGCCCTGTTCTGTGGATCCAAAGGATTCTAAGAGAGGGGAAAAGGCTCAGAAGAGAGGGTACGCAGAGATGTTGAAGGGAAAGGGCGATTAAGAAGACACATGACAGCCTATCTCCTTTGCAGGAAGAGATCTGTCCTCAAAGAGAACAAAATGCAACCCAGCCCTGCCAGTGGGCATCTGCAGTCAACGTCCGGAACCGGTACATCTATGTGGCCCAGCCAGCACTGAGCAGAGTCCTTGTGGTCGACATCCAAGCCCAGAAAGTCCTGCAGGTACACCTCTTTAATACAGTGAGGAAAACTTCCAATTCTGGGGCACAGCCTGCCACATTCTTCTTTGCTTCCTGCTCACTCCCCAGGTCCTATGCCAGGTGGTCAGACTGAAGGGATAAAAGATTCATGTGTAATTATTCATTAAGTATTTATTGTCTACTACGTAGGGAAACAGCCATGAATGAGCAATAATGTCCCTAGAATTCATATTCTAGTTTGGGAGCAGACCATAAATCAGAATTTAAGAGAACTATAAGTAATAAGGGCTATGAAAAACCAGGTTCAAAGCAAAAGGGGAACAGGAAGACCAATTTCAGTTGGCCTTCTCCCTCGAGATGAATGAAATGCCAAGTAGGACCGAGACTCTGAGAGCAGTCACAGTGATGAGGGGTAGGGCCGACTCACTCAGGGCCTCGGAGGCCAGTCAGGACCTAGAACAAAGCCCAAAGTCAGGACATTTCAGTAAGAAAGTCACAGAAGGGCTTTCATCAAGGGATTGATCCAATCTGACTTGTATCTTTAAAAAATCAACCTGGCAGCTGTGTTAAAAACAAACGGGCCAGGTGCCGTGGCTCGCGCCTGTAATCCCAACACTCTGGGAGGCTGAGGCAGGCAGATCACCTGAGGTCAGGAATTTAAGACTGGCCTGGTCAACATGGTGAAACCCCATCTCTACTAAAAATACAAAAAAATTAGCCAAGCATGGTTGCGGGCACCTGTAATCCCAGCTACACGGGAGGCTGAGGCAGGAGAATCACTTGAACCCGGAAGGTAGAGGTTGCAGTGAGCCAAGATCATGCCACTGCACTCCAGCCTGTGTGACAGAGCAAGATCTGGTCTGCTATAATCCAGGCAAGAGATGACAACAGCAGTCAACAGCAGTGGGGATGGTGAGAAATGATCCATTTCTTGACATATTTTAAACAGGAAGCCTGAAAGATTTTCTAATAGATTGAATATAAGGCTTGAGAGAAAAAGGATTCAAGTTAGAGCTGTCTTTTAAGCAGCTGTAGAAGGGTGATACCTTTTACAGTGGATGGTAGACTAAATAATAGCCCTCAAAATGTCCACATCTTAATCTGCAGAACTGGTGGATGTCACCTTAGATTGCAGATGTGTTTAAATTGAGGATTTTTAAATGAGATTATCCTGGATTACCTGGATGGGCCCTAAATGCAATCACAAATGTCCTTATAAGAGGGAGGTAAAGAAAAATTTGAGTGCATAGGTAAAAAAGGCAATGTGAGAACTGAAACAAGATGCTGTATTGCTGGCTTTGAAGATGGGAGGAAGGGGCCAGAAGCCAAGGGATAAAAGAAATGCCGCTCCGGAGACTGGAAAAAAGTCATGAAAACATACTCTGCCCTAGAGTCTCTAGAAGCGGCGCCAGTTTATATTGATTTTGGCTTTCTGGTCTCCAGAGCTGTAAGAGAATAAATGTGTTGATTAAAGCCATCAAATCTCCAGTAACTGGTTTCTGCAGCAGTATGAAACTACTTTGGGCAAGGCAGGGAGAAGATGTGGGGGTGATTTAAGTTTAAAATGCTATTAGATGTGTAAGTAGAGAAATCAAGTAAGCAGTTAGATAAACAAGTCTGGAGTCAAAGGAGAGGCCTGAGCTAGAGATACCTTTTTGGGTATTGTCACCATATGAACTGTATTAATCCACAAAACTGGATGAAATCACCAAGAGGTGGTATAGACAGAGAAGAGGTCAAGGTTGGAGGCCTGAGCACTTCAACATTTAAAGATCAGTAAGGAGAGAAGAAACCAACAAAGGAGACCAGGGAGGAGTAACCTGAAAGGTAGGAAGAAAATTAGGAGGAAGAGAGATATTCCTGAAGCTAAGAGAAGAGTGTGTTTCAAGGGAGAGTTATGCTGTGAAAAGCATGTGTATTTTACAAAGAATGGGAACTGACCATTGGATTGGGTACCATAGAGTCATGGATCACCTTGGCAGGAACAGATAGGATAATGGTGGAATGCAGGCCTGCTGGAGTGTATTCAAGTTAGAATCACAGGTGAGGAAATGGAGATGGTGAATACAGGCAATCATATGGAAGGGTTTTGCTATAAAGGGGAGTAAATGTAAACAAATGAGTCAGTGTCTGGAAGGGAATGCCAAAAGAACTTTTTAAAAGTAGTTCACTTACAGAATTGTACACTACTGAGAATAACTGTTTCCACAGTTCTTCTCTTTCTTTGCTGTATCCTCATCCTGCATTGACTCTAGGCAGGAGTCAATGAAATCCAAAACACACAAGCGGAGATCTAGCCCCAGATAAAATCACATTCTTTCATTATAATAGGAGGAAATGGAACATTTTACATTCAGGCCCAAGTACAAATAGGTGGTACAATGGGTGACAGTTAGATGAACTTCCTTTTCAGTTGCTTTGTCTCAGTCAAGGCTGGAGGTTTGAAGAGATAGGTCAAAGTTGAACATGAGACTGAACTGGCCAGGCAAATATGATAGGACTGCTGGGCAACAATGAAGGACCACTTGAGTAAGACCTGTGAGCAGCATTGGATCTCTTCAACAATGCTCAGTTGTTTCCCTAGTAAAGTCTTGTTGTATGAAGAAAGTTGGAAATAAGTAGGGTCGTGTTTCTCTTGGCAAATACAATGGGACATGTTCTGTCTGTCTGTCTCTTTGTTATTGATTCCCCTGGCCAGAGAAACATACTCTGTAATGTCAGTCCTTTGAGATTTATTGAAGCTTGTTTTATGACTGAGCTTAAGATCAATTTTGGTGAATGTTCCATGTGCACTTTAAAAGAATGTGCATACTGATGTTACAAACAATATTCTTTTTTTTTTTTTTTTTTTTTTTTATTGCATTTTAGGTTTTGGGGTACTTGTGAATAACATGCAAGGTTGTTGCACAGGTGCACACGTGGCAGTATGATTTGCTGCCTCCCTCCCCTTCACCTATATCTGGCATTACTCCCCATGCTATCCCTCCCCAACTCCCCACCCCCCCACTATCCCCCCTCCCCCGCAACAGACCCCCGTGTATAGTGCTCCCCTCCCTGTGTCCATGTGTTCTCCTTGTTCAACACCCGCCTATGAGTGAGAACATGTGGTGTTTGATTTTGTGTTCTTGTGTCAGTTTGCTGAGAATGATGTTTTCCAGGTTCATCCATGTCCCTACGAAGGATGTGAACTCCTCCTTTTTAATGGCTGCATAATATTCCATGGTGTATATGTGCCACATTTTTCCTGTCCAGTCTATCATCGATGGGCATTTGGGCTGGTTCCAGGTCTTTGTTATTGTAAACTGTGCTGCAATGAACATTCGTGTGCATGTGTCCTTATAGTAGAACGATTTATAATCCTTTGGATATATGCCCAGTAATGGGATTGCTGGGTCAAATGGAATTTCTATTTCTAGGTCCTTGAGGAATCGCCACACTGTTTTCCACAGTGGTTGAACTAATTTACACTCCCACCAACAGTGTAAAAGTGTTCCTATTTCTCCACATCCTCTCCAGCATCTGTTTTCTCCAGATTTTTTAATGATCGCCATTCTAACTGGCGTGAGATGGTATCTCAATGTAGTTTTGATTTGCATTTCTCTGATGACCAGTGATGATGAGCATTTTTTCATATGTTTGTTGGCCTCATGTATGTCTTCTTTTGTAAAGTATCTGTTCATATCCTTCGCCCATTTTTGAATGGGCTTGTTTGTTTTTTTCTTGTAAATCTTTTTTAGTTCATTGTAAATTCTGGATATCAGCCCTTTGTCAGACGGGTAGGCTGCAAAAATTTTTTCCCATTCTGTTGGTTGCCGATTCACTCTATTGACTGTTTCTTTTGCCGTGCAAAAGCTGTGGAGTTTGATTAGGTCCCATTTGTCTATTTTGGCTTTTGTTGCCAATGCTTTTGGTGTTTTGGTCATAAAGTCCTTGCCTACGCCTATGTCCTGAATGGTTTTGCCTAGGTTTCCTTCTAGTGTTTTTATGGTGTTACGTCTTATGTTTAAGTCTTTAATCCATCTGGAGTCAATTTTAGTGTAAGGTGTCAGGAAGGGGTCCAGTTTCTGCTTTCTGCATATGGCTAGCCAGTTTTCCCAACACCACTTATTGAACAGGGAATCCTTTCCCCATTGCTTGTTTTTTTCAGGTTTGTCAAAGATCGGGTGGTTGTAGATATGTTGTGTTGCCTCCGACGCCTCTGTTCTGTTCCATTGGTCTATATCTCTGTTTTGGTACCAGTACCATGCTGTTTTGATTACTGTAGCCTTGTAGTAGAGTTTGATGTCCGGTAGTGTGATGCCTCCCGCTTTGTTCTTTTTGCTTAGAATTGACTTGGCTATGCGGGCTCTCTTTTGGTTCCATATGAAGTTTAAGGTGGTTTTTTCCAGTTCTGTGAGGAAGGTCATTGGTAGCTTGATGGGGATAGCGTTGAATCTGTAAATTACTTTGGGCAGTATGGCCATTTTCACGATATTAATTCTTCCTAACCATGAACATGGAATGTTTCTCCATCTGTACAAACAATATTCTATATGTATGTCGATTATGTCTACTTGGTTCATTGTGTTGTTCAGATCTTCTATCCTTCATGATTTTCTTGTCTGTTTAGTCCATCAGCTGCAAAGAGATGTGTTAACATCTTCCACTATGGTTGTAACTTTATTTCTCAAAGTTCTATCATTTTCCTTTTATTCTTACAAAATATCCCTCTTTATCTCTGGTAATGCTGCTTGCCTGAAAATCTAGTGTCTAACACTAGTATAGCTAAATTAGATTTATTTTTGTTAGTGTTCTCATGGTATATTTTTTCCATCCTTTTACTTTCAACCTTTCTGTGTCATTATATGTAAGGTGCTCTATTATAAAGCCATGTGTAGTTTTTATCTAGTTTAATCATCTTAGTCTTTTACTTGGAATATTTGATCCATTTATATTTAATATAATTAATTACATAGTTGATTTTTGTCTACTATCTTACTTTATTTGACCTACCTGTTTATGTTGCTTTCTTGTGGATTTGGCAAACATTGTTTTCTATTGTTGACAATGCACTCTTTTATGTTGTTAACATCATAGTGATTATAACATGTGTTACTGCATCCATACAGTCTCATACAAACTGTTACTTCATATCGCCAATAATGCTAGAAACTTAAAACATTTCAACTCCTTTAACTCCCCACCTCCTTACTTTTGCATTTTTGTAGTAATGAATTTTAACTGTATATGTAATTTAACCCCACAGGACATTAACTTATATTCACCCACACATTTACATTTATACCTGATTAGTTCTAACACCAACTTTGACTGGACATCTGTTGGCAACAGGTTCTCACAGTTTTTCTTTTCAAATACCTTTACTTTCGGTTTCTCAGGCCAGATGCAGTGGTTCATGCCTATAATCTCAGCACTTTGGGAGGCTGAGGCGGATGGATCACCTGAGGTCAGGAGTTTGAGACCAGTCTGACCAACATGGTGAAGCCCCATCTCTACTAAAAATACAAAAATTAGCCAAGCATGGTGGCACACACCTATAATCCCAGCTACTCAGGAGGCTGAGGCAGGAGAATCACTTGAACCCAGGAGGCAGAGGTTGTAGTGAGCTGAGATTGCACCAGCCTGGGTGACACAGGGAGACTCTGTCTCTAAAACAACAAATAAATATCTTTACTTTCTATGTTTCACTGGGTATAGAATTTTATGTTGGCAGTTCTTTCCTTTTAGCATTTTAAGATATCTAAGGTATCATTTCATTATCTTCAGTTATTTTTGTTGATTGATAGGTCAATGGTCAGTCTTATTGTTGCTATTTTGAAGGTACTGTATTATTTTTCTCTGTGGTCTTTAGCAGTTTATGATGTGTGTGCATATGGTATTCTTTGTATTTATTACGATTTGCAATTTACAAAGAATATGTGTATTGATATCTTTCATCAGATTGAAAAAATGTCAGCCATTTTTTTTTTCAAATGTTCTGCTGCCTCTTTTACTCTCTCACCTCTTCTTTGGGAATCCTGCTTAAAAGAAAGTTAGGACTTTCCTTCGCATCCCACATGTCTCTTTCTACTTCAATCTGGAACATGTTCTATCAATCAACATATATTTTATTTCTAATAAACCTTTTAATTAAGTTCTTATTTATTTCAGGTATTACATCATTATATTTTTCAGTCATAGAATGCCTAGTAATTTTTTAATGCCAAACGCTCTATATAGAAAATTATACTTTCCTCTGCTAGGCAGAGAGTAGAAACTAAGTTGAAGCTTCTTTAGGACTCGGCCTGCCTCTGATTTGCCCTTAATCCTAGGGCTTGTTCACCAGGATCGGGTGTCTTCCCTGCCATAGCCTTGCTCCTCAGCACATTGAGACTGTGAAAAATTCTGTCCTGAATTTGAGTGAGTGATTTTTGGTTTAAGTTCTCCAGACTCCTGCTCCATACCACCTCAGAATAAGAGTATGAAATCCAATGGGAGAAGGTTAAGCAGAAAGGAGCGAGAATAGCTAAAGTCCAAACTTTAGGGAATTTTTGCTATGAAGAGTAAAAATTAACAGAATAGCTGGAGGAGAATGTGTTATCAAGATGGTATCATTACTGATGATGGGTTAGGAAGCTCTGGGTAGAGGAAGACAGTGTCCAGTGCTAAAGCCTTTGGTGAATGAAGAGAAGCTGGCAGGAGCAAATATAGGTAGCTGGAGGCCACAAAGGGCTTGGAATATGAAAATAAAAACAGCCTCTACTTAAGGCTTAGGGTATAAAAGAGTTTTTAATTAAAGCAAGATAGTAAAGGGAGACTTCAGAGATGGTGATGACTGGAGAAGAGATATATTTCAGCAGTGTAGAAAAAAGAGGAGTTTAATTCTGCATACATTAGGTTGAGATCATCAACAGACGAATGAATTCTAGAGTCATCAGGGTATAGGTGGTTATTAGAAGCTGTGACATGCCAGTAAAAGGATGTAGAAAGAGAGAAGATGATCAAAGGTTAAAGGTGAAGTCAGAATGAAGAGGAGAAGCCAGGGTGGTGGGAGACCACATGAGGTAAGGGTAGAGTTAATCATGTGGAATCTTACTGAAATGTCACATAGGTGGATTACAAAATGATCCCTGAATTTGGCATGAAGTCAGAAACTTGGTAAAACTTACTTCTTTACAAAAGTTTTGACCAATGGAGGCAGAGATGATGCAGTTTTTCTCCCTCCCCGCCCCACCCCATTGGAAAGACTAGAATACTAGAATATAGGTGGGTGAAATAAAACCAAGTGTAAGTTATGGTGGCTGAGGTGGGGAGGAAGAAAAGATCATTGAAACCAAGAAGGAACTAAGAAAGGAGGGCTTTGGATGAATCTTCCATGTGGATTTGAAGGCACCAAACTTAGTGACCAAGTGAGTGGTAGAGAGGATGACAGTGAGCAAAGGGAGTGACTAGAATGTTGACCAGTGACGAGAAGAAGAGCAGGGGGCCATAGTCTAGTGACGTGAGCGTTATAGAACAGAGTTTTTGAGCGGGTAATCTATATTATAAGAAGTCTATATTATAAGAAGTAGAAAACAGCTTTCATTTGACAAAGCCATAGGAGAAGCTATATCATCAGGGGATAGCAGTATTGCAGTTAAAAAAGAGCACGTCTGCTAATGCTATAGTCTGAGTCCCAGAGGCGCCAGTCAAAGGCTGTGCGAGATAGAAACTGCTCAGAGTAGAACAAAGTTTGAGAGGGGTGATAATGGATGATCTCAAAGTCCACCTCAGATGACCCAGGAGGAAAGATGACCTAGGATGAAGGACCAACTCACCAGCATCTAGGCTAGAATCTAGGCCACAAAGTAGTCTAGGGAAGGATGCTGAGCGTATAAGGCTTCCAGGAAGAGAGAGGGAACCCTAGAGCTGGTTCCTGAGTGAAAAACTTAAAGCCTCTGTGTTCAGACTTTTGCCACATTGGTCCAGGTCCCTTCAAGTAAAACATGCAGGAAAATAAGGAACATTATCAACAACTAATTTTATGCCTCTCAGAAAAAAGCCAGAGGTGAAGCTTCTGCCCTGGGTTCCCAAATGGGACCAATGGCAAGGCTCCTAGACTGGCTTTTCCCTCACCCAGGAGTGGTGCCCATGCATACAACACTCAGAAATACCATCATGTCAGCTTTTACAACAATGATGACCAACTTGTCACTATTTTTTTTCAAGTCCATAGGTGTGGACCCTCTGCCGGCTAAGCTGTCCTATGACAAGTCACATGATCAAGTGTGGGTCCTGAGCTGGGGGGACGTGCAGAAGTCCCAACCAAGCCTCCAGGTATGTTGAGCACATGGAGGCTGATGCCCACAATCCACTGAGAGAAGAACTCTCTCCCTATAAAATAATAATCTCCTGCTTTCCCGGGTGGTGAATTACATTTATCCAAAATTCATCCATAAAGGCTCATGGAGAGCTAGGAAACAGCCTCAGCCCAATGCCCCTCCCAGGCAATTAAAGACAGCAATGATGATGATGAATAGGACTCTGGCTTCACAACACCCAGAACGTGGCACCCAGTCCCCACAATCCTGCCTCTCTCAAGCCAGTAGCTCCTGGGTCCCAACAGAATGAGGCTCTGGGGTCTAAAAGTGAGAAGGGAGGTTGGAGAACAGCATCAAAGAAAGCAGAAGATGTTGGTCAGTGAAAAAGGAGAGGCAACATCAATTATATCCATAAACAAAAGCCCACTTACTAAGTGCTTACAGTGTGCTAGGATATAGAAAAGTTCCGTAATTTGCCTATAGTCCACCCTGGACAATGTGGCTCTGGAGCCCAAACATCTAGCACTCCCTCAGGTAGAGCCTGGGCTCCAGGAACTCCTTCCCCCATCAGCCAGGAAAGGTCAATAGCAATCCTGACTTGAGTAACTTGAGTTTGCCCTGCCAAGCCTTGCCCATCATAACAGGACTGAGCCTTATAAAAAGTGATTTGAATACCTGCCTTCTCAATTCTCCCAAAGACGGTACATAGAACCATTCTGGGTACACAGAATAAAAGTTAATTCATTACGTATAATGGATCCCTCTGGAGATTAGGGTCTGTCTCTCTCAGAACCCCAGGTGAGAAGAGCTGCAAATGGAGCCAACTCCCCTCCAGAACCCTCTGGAACCAAGACTGGCAAGAGGGCAGATAGACCAGGGTCTGGAGAAGCTTCCTCCTAGGGACTGACCACCTACCTGTGCCTCTGCACCACTCATGGCTTCAGTTTCTATATGCTGAGGCCATTGTCACTCAGGGGATGCTGCCAACCATTCTTAGACCCAGTGAGCTGACAAAAAGTAGTAATAACCTATCAGAGAGCCTGGACGCCAGACTAAAGTTCACTCAGAACAGAGTACCAGCCCAAAGAAATACAGCTGCCAGAAATACCAACAAAAAATGAGAAAGCATTTCATAAAATTCAAGGGCCACCAGAAAAACAACAAAAATGATTTCCCAGTTTAAAACTGCAATAGATGCGTTGAAAAATGTGACCAGGTGTGGTGGCTCATGCCTGTAATCCCAGCACTTTGGGAGGCCAAAGCAGGCAGATCACCCAAGGTCAGGAGTTTGAGACCAGCCTGACCAACATGGTGAAACCGCCATCTATATTAAAAATTAGCCGGGCTTGATGGTGCACACCTGTAGTCCCAGCTACTCAGGAGGCAGAGGTTGCATTGAGCCAAGATGGTGCCACTGCACTCTACCCTGGGCAGCAGAGCAAGACTCTGTCTTAAAAAAAAAAAAAAAAAGAAAAGAAAAAGAAAAAGCTCTCTCAAATCACAGAGCAAACCCATGAAAAGGTTGAGACGTGAAGTGGAAAGAAAAGATAACTGTAAGAATGGAGTCAAACATTAAATAAGTTTCCAACAAAATATCCAAGTTGAAGAAACTTAATGTTGTAGATTAAAAGGGATCTGGCCGGGCGCGGTGGCTCAAGCCTGTAATCCCAGCACTTTGGGAGGCCGAGGCGGGTGGATCACGAGGTCAAGAGATCGAGACCATCCTGGTCAACATGGTGAAACCCCGTCTTTACTAATACAAAAAATTAGCTGGGCATGGTGGCGCGTGCCTGTAATCCCAGCTACTCAGGAGGCTGAGGCAGGAGAATTGCCTGAACCCAGGAGGTGGAGGTTGCGGTGAGCCGAGATCGCGCCATTGCACTCCAGCCTGGGTAACAAGAGCGAAACTCCGTCTCAAAAAAAAAAGGGATCTACAAGTCCCTGCCTAAAGTGATGAGAAATAACACATCTCTTCACTAGTGATAAAGTTCTGGAACTCCAAATTTTAAGAAAAATTAATCAAATTGACAGTGGACTTCTCACCTGCAATAGTAGCTGGAAGACCGTGGAATCACATCTACATGCTCCAAGAGTTCTATTCCCAAGCAAGACATTGTTTACCTGTCAGGACAAAAGAAAGATATCAGTAGGGAGGAACTCAGGGAGCCCATCACTCATGGGCCACACCTAAGGAAAGATACTAGACAAGAATCAAATGACCCAGATTGGAGACATCAAGGTGGACAGAGATAGTGTAAGTAATGAAGCAGGAGAGGAAGCTCTGAGATTAAAAGTAAAATGGGTGTGGAGAGACTCTGGAAATGTACAGTAAGTGCTAGGTGAGGACGTTTCAATTAGGAGAGAGACAATGAAAGATAAATTCTGATACCAAGCTGTAACTAAAGATAAATTATTTCAGTAAACATAAGAGCAGGAGCCAGGTGCAGTGGCTCATACCTGTAATCCTAGCACTTTGGGAGGCTGAGGCAGGAGGATTACTTGAGCTCAGGAGTTAGAGACCAGCCCGGGCAACCTAGCAAAACCACGTCTCTACAAAAAAAAAAATACAGTAATGAGCCAGGCGTGATGACGCACCTGTAGTCCTAGCTACTTGATCGGCTGAGGTAGGAGAACTGCTTGAGCCCAGAAGGTGGAGGCTGCAGTAAGTCGAGATCATGCCACTGCACTCCAGCCTGAGTGACAGAGTAAAAAAATAAAATAGGGAGTATGCAGAAAGGGGGAGTAAAAATACTCAGGACTTCACTTTATTAAGAGAGGATACAGAGAATGTGGTTTGAAATTGGTGGTTGAGACGTGAATATCACATTACACCAAATATGACTGAATTCTCCAATTAAAAGCAGAGATGAACAGATTGGGTTTAAAAAGAAAAGAAGGAAAACTAGCAACAACTTCTTTCGAAGAAACACACACAAAGTGATAATAAAAGGTTGCCCTTAAAGGGGTGAGAATAGTGATGACAGGTGAACAAAAAGCACGCGGGAGTGCTGGCATCAGGCAGTGTGGAATTTAGGGTTCAGAGCACTGAGCGTGGAATAGCTGATCTATATCAAACAACATAAATATATAAAACAAGAGTGATTAACATAAGAGCTTGATTTAAAATATAAATAGTACACATGAAGGAGACAAGATGACAGGAATATTGAATAATATAAACAAGAAGTTTGGTTTAACATAGAAAACCTTTCATCAGTCCCATAAAATTTTTTAATATGCCCACATATAAAAAAGTATATCACTAAAGAAACTTTAAATTTTTGTAAAAGTAGATGTTGTAGGCTATATTTTCTGATAATTAAAGAAACATTCCTGGATATATCTATTGGGTCAAAGAGGAAATTTAAAAAGGAGAACTACCAATGGTCTCAAAAGCAATGAAAAAGAGACTATTTTGTATCAAAACTAACAGGATGCGGAGAAGGCCGTACCAAGGAATAGCTGTGGCTTAAAAGCCTGAAAAGGAAGTATTTGTTCTAAGAAACTGAAAGAGAACAAAAGTGGCAAGAAAGAATAATCCTTCATAATATTAATTCTTCACAACCCTTCAAAGAAACAAAAATAGCAAACAAAAATAGATGAGGAATGAGGGATGAGAAAGGGAATTTTACTGCAGATACAGAAGGATGAAAAGAATTGAAATATAACACTAGGCCGGGCGCGGTGGTTCACGCCTGTAATCCCAGCACTTTGGGAGGCCGAGGCAGGTGAACCACTGGAGGTCAGGAGTTCGAGACCATCCTGGCCAACAATGGTGAAACCCCATCTCTACTAAAAATACAGCAATTAGCTGGGCATGGTGGCACATACCTGTAATCCTAGCTACTCGGGAGGCTGAGGTAGGAGAATCGCTTGAACCCAGGAGGTAGAGGTTGCAGTGAGCTGAGATTGCATCACTGCACTCCAGCCTGGGTGACTCCATCTCAAAAAATAACAACACTACATTGCAACTCTAAGGCAACAAATGTTAGAACCTAGAGGAAATGAGTGAATGCTTGCAAAATGTAAAAATTAACTAACTTATGAAAAGAGAAACTTAAACTAGAGCAAGTACCATGAATTTTTTTCAAGAAAAATCTACTGTAGAAAAATGTACAGCTGAGTTTTGGCAAGTCCCCAAAATACAGATAATTTTACTTAAACTATCCCAAGGCCATAGAGTGAAAACGTACAGTTCCTTAGTTTGTTTTAAATAGCCAGTGTAATTGTCATTATAAAATGTGATTTAAAATAGTATAAAAATAAAACTGTAGACTAATCTCACTTATAAATACAGAGGTAGAATTCTGTTTTTAATTCTAACATGCTATTAGAAATAGAGTCCAGGATGAAAACTCAAATTGAACATGCTTGTGGGGTTGTGCTAGTTTGTGCTCGGATGTTCTGAATCCCACTCCTTTCCTGATTCTTACTGGATTCCAAAGCTTTGACTGAGGATATTGTTTAAGATGTTCAGGCTTATGACTCTTAGTAGTACAAAGATTTGTCTGGCTTTGAATTTCATTGGCTCGGTGATTACAAACAAAGAGATGCAAACTAGCACTGTTTAAATAGTTTTAAGGTGTTTCTAAAGATTTTATATTGAAATTTAATATTTACATTCACTGAGCTCCTAAGGAAAATAGTAGGATAAAGTTTTGTTTGGGAAAAGTTGACTTGTTAAATTCTTTTTAATTGAATTCAAATTAAAGCGCCTTGAAACCACACGGCTTGTGATTTTTAAAAATGAATAAATTGTGAAGCATTGGTTTTGGCTGCAGGAATGACTGGAATCCAAACAATGACTTGGCCCCATATCCTTGTCTAACATACAAATCCAGGCATGTTATGCAAGGATAATTTATTTTAAAATGGGAGTTTCACAGGAGAGCTGCATGTGTGTAAACATGATTAAAATGATACACAGAATACCTTACCACCCCCCCACCCAACACACACACACAAAGAAAAAGACAGAGTCCAGGAATGTGTCTAAATTCTCAAGCAGGGAACACATTCCCAGGATGCAATGATGGTTCACTGTCAGGAAATCAGTCAACATTATTCATAACACCAACACATGGAAAGAAAAAAAATGTAGGATGTTTCCAATAAACACTGAAAAGACATTTAATTAAATACAGCAGGCATTCTTAATAAAAAGCCTAAAGATAGGAATAGAAGGACATTTTTTAAATACAATAAAGACTAATTCTCTAAAACCAATAACCAATAGTTTACCTCTGCCTAAATTACAAAACACTGAACGCATAATACCAGGAATTAGAACATGATGCTTCCCTCATCATAACTGTGAAGTCTAGGATACGCACTATCACAAAAAAAGCATTAACAGTTTGAATAAACCTACCTTCATCACTGTGGGCTAGGGTTAAGGAAACTAGTACTTACAAAAACTGCTCCCAGAAATTCAACTGGTATAGCCATTGAGGTGAGCAATTGGAAAGTGTGAACCAAAAGCCCGAAAGAGTAATTTTTTTGAGACAGAATTTACTGTGCACCCAGGCTGGAGTGCAGTTGCTCCATCTCACCTCACTGCAACCTCCTCCTGGGTTCAAACTATTCTCATGCTTCAGCCTCCTGAGTAACCAGGATTACAGGTGCGCCCCACCACACCCAGCTAATTTTTGTAGAGACGGAGGTTTCACCATGTTGGCCAGGCTGGTCTCGAACTCCTGACCTCAAGTGATCCACTCGCCTCGGCCTCCAAAAGTGCTGGGATTACAGGCGTGAGCCACCATGCCTGGCCTGTGCAAGAATAATTTTTGATCCAGCAACTCCTCAGAATTTTTCCAAAGGCCATAATCATGGATGTGGACAAAAATTGAGCTATGACATTATTTTTAATCTCTCGAAGATACAGTGTTTGTTACTGCATTGTTTCTATTTGCAAGAGATTAAAAATAATATCCTAATTTTGTTTCTAACTATGCTACACTGAAGGATTTGTTGAACACACTTTGAGAAGACTACATGAAGGTGTTTGTAAAAACAAGGCTTCCTCCATCAAGACCTCCCTCAGCACCCAGGTTCTGAATGTGTGACATCTTCTCCAATGCTGCCCAGCACTCTCTGGCCCACCCCCTTTCCCAGGCCAACTTTTAGCTGCCTCCCAGCCTTTCCCTGGATATCGTGTTCTCCGGCCCCTCCCCATGCCACTTCCCAGCTGGTTTCACACTCCCCTCTGAGGGAGATGCCCAACCTTCCTGTCCCCACCCTGCCAACTGATGGGCATATCCTGAGATCCAGGCACATGCCGTTATCTCCTGAACCAAACCCATACAGCCAGCAAATGTGAGGGGCTTGACAGTTATCTTTAGGGCACTTGTGTGTTAGGACACAAGAAAACGCCAAGGAAGAACTCGTGACTCAGAGAAACGAGGCCGACATGCCCACATCGGTTCAATGGCCCGTGCCACTGCGTTTTGATGAAGTAACCTCTGAATACAGGGTGTCAGAGCAGTGAAGCGTGAATGACGCTGACCGATGACAGCCTGTAATTTTCCATCTCTCCTATGAGCTAAAATGATAGACCTGATATCAAGCAATGATTGCATGACTTCTTGGAATTCCCTGGCATTTTCCTTTCAGACTCTCTAAGATCCCGCTTCTTAATGCTGATATTTTCTTAACGCCCACTTCCGTGAGTTTTTTTGCTATGGGCTTGCCATAGAAGTAATCATTTGGCCTCTTAAAAAAAGTCACAGAGAAATAACCTAATGCAACTTGAGGACTGCCTCAAGCCTGAAAACCACGGCTCGCTTCGCTCCAACCCAGCACTCTGCCTGCCGACTGCGGAGGAGAGCAAGATGAAAAAAGACACAAGCCTCCAACCTGCCTGAGGAGGCAGGCCGGGTGCTGTTTGTGTTGTCATAAAAGTAAAAGTCAGAAGGCAGTTCCAGTCCTAAAAAGTAGAAGCATCCAGAGCTCTCAGCCATGGGAGTCACAGGCCCCACCAAAGACAGCCCTAACCCTGCACCAGGCTCAGGTTGCAGAAGTCTAGACCCTCCTTTCTACACACATGGCCACAATATCATGATCAGGAAGTGTCTCACCTTCGCATTCAGGGGCCCAGCCTCTGCCTCCTCTCCTGCACAGAGGGTCTGGGCTTATCCTCAGGGCTTATAAGTTGGCCAAGCCGCTCATCAGGCCACTAGTCTGCTGCTTTCTGGGCAGTGGCCTAGAACTTGAAGGCTGATGAGCATACACAGAAGGCGGGAGGACACAGGCCAGCTGGCTCGGGCCTCGCTAGCTGACAGAGGGGCTGTCCAGCCTGACCACGGGGTTTTCATGGCAGGGACTCCAGACCACTGACTTTACACACCACCTAGCTTCTGCTCGGAGCTGCCACTGTGCCCACCCTGACACAAGTGCAGCTGGGACACACCAGGGAAAGGCTCTCGTCTCCTCCTGCTGAGTCCACAGGGGAGAAAGGGTTACTTCCAGGGAAACAGAGGCAGCCATGCTCTGTCACTACCAATTTGTACAAGGCACAGGGCCTAATTGCTTACTTTCTACAGCAAGTCTCCTCTGTGAGACCGGGACCTCTTCCCAGTGTTGTAATTGCAGGACATTAAACAGACGCCCAGCATCTCAGAGTGGCATCCTGTAGGATGTCTACTTTCATCAATCCTGGAGTCGCACCTCAGAGAACACCTGTAAGCAGCATCCAACAGAGACTACCAACAAACTGGCCCAGGCATCTGGCACCAGAGAAAAATGAATTCCCAGCAGACAGTCCTACCATCTGACATTTTCATGATTGAAAGCCCTCTCCCTCTTTCCCTAGCGTGGCCTACATGTTGAGAAGGTGGGATTCCCCATTGCGGGAGGAGGTGGTCTCTGAGCAACTAGAGTGATGTTTCCATTCTGGCAACTTCCCTTGGAAACCCCACTACCACCCCTCAGGTTCTCACTCACCATCATGGTGGCTGACAAAGCGCAGCAAGGCCGGCTTAGCCAAGAAGGCAGGAGCAATTCGGGCAAACAGTCCTGTCCCACCACTTCCTTTCCCAGAAAGAATGTGTCCCTGCCTAGGATGTTCCTGAACTGCTCCCACTTTGCTCCTACCTCTTCCCTGAGACTGAGGTTTGTTAGTCATCTCTCTCCCAAGCACCCCTCTGCCGGGGTGTCTCCAGGTTCGGCCCCCACCTGCTTGGGCCCTCACTAGGATTCCCACTCTGTGCCGTAGGTGATCACGGAAGCCAGCGCCGGCCAGGCCCAGCACGTCATCCGCACACCCTTCGCAGGAGTGGACGGTTTCTTCATTCCCCCAACAAACCTCATCATCAACCACATCAGGTGAGACTGGCCCATGATGTCTCTAAGGCACTCCCCGCCCCAGCTCAGCCCTGCAAGGGGCAGCTTTGCCCAGCATGGGACCTGCTCATTTCTCCGTCTCCCCCACTCCTCCTATGCCGGATTTAGACCCCATCAAGAAGGAACAGAAAAGGTCCAGTAAAACACACCTAGAGCCTAGTCCTCATTGTTTGGGGTCAGTGACTCTATTATAGTGAAGACACACAGCTCCTAATGCCCTCGGGGACCCAGAAAGGTCAGGAAGTCCCATCCTCAAGGTAAGGGCAACAGAGGAAAGAAGGAAACAGTAGTCATAAATTGAGCACCCTCTACTTGCTGGACACAAAAACCTCGTCCAGGTGGTCTTAACCCCTATGTTATAGATGAGGATCAGAGAAGTTAAGACACTGACCAAGGCCAAACAGCTAGGAGTTGGCAAAGTCAGACTAAATGAAAAGCCAAGTCTTCTTTCACTACACCATTCTTTCACATTCCTGTCTAACCGCAGCCCATAATACTTTAGGAACCCCCAGAGCATTTGTGCAAGGAGTCCATAAAGAGACAAGGCTTCCTGATTGCCATGGTTTGCCGCTACCTAAAACCACCACCCAGTAATAAGAGCCATGGCCTCAACTGTAGACCTCATCCCAGCATAGTCAGTACCCATCCCTATTCACTTCAGAGCCCCAACATCTTCTGTGTCGTTACCACTGCCAGACAACCAAGCCTGTCTCTAAGCCATCAAGGCTCCAAATGTCTTGTAGCACTATTTATACCTTTCTATAATCCACCATCAAGCACCTCGCTGCAGAAAGAAGTGATTCATTTTTGCAAGCTGATGCTGGAGAGTCACCCATTCACCCTTACCAAAGGAAGAAAGCCACTTTATGAACCCTCTCACTGCAGACAGCGCCTGTGCAAGAGCCTCTAAGAGTATATTAAATGGTGAAGCCCTCATAAAGCAGCTGTGTTCAGCTGGGGGTCGGGCACACTCAGGAGGCTGTGCAGCTCCTCTATGTGGCTTTTTCTTTAAAGTTTCTTATAAGAGCAGAGTTTTCTTTCTTGCTGTTTCCATGCTCCGGTTCTCTAAGGATGCTGTAAAGATACACCTTGGAGGGAGGGAGTATTTTCCTCCACTCTGGGGTACAGTTTTTCTAGAGAAAATTATAAAAGAGTTTCTGCTCTATTTCTGTAGGTGTATACAGCACCAAAAGGCCTCTGTGAGCAAGGTATTTAGGCGCAGGCACTCAAGATCAAAGGGAAGTCCTACCTGGCGTCAGGTCTTTCCACACTTCAACCAGCCTCCAAAGCGGAATTTTAGAAAGTCCAGATGTGAGCAACTCCCACCCGCCTGAGCTCCTCTGCCAAAGTTTCCTCTTACATCTAATCCCCCAATAGCCCTAGGAAGGAGCTACCCTGGTTAGAGTCGCTGAGGCTCAAAGAGGCAAGCAGCCTGCCCCAGACTCTGCAGCTAGCAGGGCAGTGTGGCGGCACCAGGCCATCTGGCTCCAGAGAGGAAAGCTGTCCTCAACCCCAATGCCCAGGGTTCTTCCTACCCGCATCACCAGTGTGGCCAGAGAAGAGACTACCCCCACATGTTCCCCTTCCAGGGGAAGAGGGTATTAATAGGAAATCTCCACTTGTTCCACTGCATCTGCATCCTCATATTCTCACCAGTTAGTCTAGACAACAGTCAGGATATAGGATCTCCCATCTTATCTTCATAACAGGCAGAGTCAGGGCAGGGATCTCTTGCCCTTGTCCTCCATGCTCACCGTCCAGACAGACTCGCCCCTTTCCAGCTGATGTGGGCCTCAGGGAAACAGATCACAGGCATTGCAAAAGGAGAAGCAGTTGAAAGCCCTCTCGCCCTTCTCCTTAATCATTTCCAAAGATGAATGCGTGTTACAAGAGCATAAATCCAGGAACATTTGTAACTCCACTATGTTTGCATTGAGATCATAGATAATTTGTTTCTGAAGACATACCCTGCAGAATGGTAGATCTTATTACTAGGCTGTTAGATCACTGAAGGATGATGGTAAAGGGAAAAGGCAGAGGATGTAATTGTTAAGACAAATGACAGATTCCCCACCTGTGGAAGCGGCCTCTCGACCTCTGACCTCAGTCCTTCCCCTCCCAGGTTTGGCTTCATCTTCAACAAGTCTGACCCTGCAGTCCACAAAGTGGACCTGGAAACACTGATGCTCCTCAAGACCATCGGCCTGCACCACCATGGCTGCATGCCCCAGGACATGGCACACACCCACCTGGGTGGCTACTTCTTCATCCAGTGCCGACAGGACAGCCCCACCTCTGCTGCCCGACAGCTGCTCGTTGACAGTGTCACAGACTCTGTGGTTGGCCCCAATGGCGATGTAACAGGCACCCCACACACATCCCCTGATGGGCGCTTCATAGTCAGTGCTGCCGCTGACAGCCCCTGGCTGCACGTGCAGGAGATCACGGTGCGGGGGGAGATCCAGACCCTGTACGACCTGCAAATAAACCCAGGTATCTCAGACTTGGCCTTCCAACGCTCCTTCACCGAAAGCAATCAATACAACATCTACGCGGCTCTGCACACGGAGCCGGACCTGCTGTTCCTGGAGCTGTCCACGGGGAAGGTGGGCATGTTGAAGAACTTAAAGGAGCCGCCTACGGGGCCAGCCCAGCCCTGGGGGGGCGCCCGCCGAATCATGAGGGACAGTGGGCTGTTCGGACAGTACCTCCTCACACCAGCCCAAGAGTCACTGTTCCTCATCAATGGGAGACAAAACACACTGCGGTGTGAGGTGTCAGGCATAAAGGGGGGGACCACAGTGGTGTGGGTGGGTGAGGTATGAAGAGCCCAGAGCAGAGCCCTGGGCCAAGGAGCTCCCCCTCATCCTGACATTGCAGCCCAAGCAGGTGCGCTGTACATTTTTACAGACAAAAGCAAAAACCTGTACTCGCTTTGTGGTCCAACACTGGTCTCCTTGCAAGTTTCCTAGTATAAGGTATGCGCTGCCACCAAGATCGGGGTTTTTTTGTTAGGAAGTATGATTTATGCCTTGAGCTAAGATGAGAACACATGCTGCTGTGTAAAGGGATCATTTCTGTGCCAAGCTGCACGCCGTATGACCTGGGGACATCACGGAACCAAGGGATCCTGCTCTCCAGGCGGACACCTCTGTCGGTTGCCTTCACATAGTCATTGTCCCTTACCGCCAGACCCAGCCAGACCTCGCCCTGATGGAGTGGCCCGGAAGCAGAGGCTGACCAGGAGCAGGGGCCTCCCTCCTGAACCGAAAGCCCATCCATCCTCGCATGGGACCTCATCTCCCTCGAAGCTGCTTTTTGCTTTTCTTTCCATTTGACTTGCTGTAAGCCTGAGGGAGAGCCAACAAGACTGACTGCATCTTGGGGGATGGGGAAATCACTCACTTTATTTTGGAAATTTTTGATTAAAAAAATAATTTTTTATAATCTCAAATGCTAGTAAGCAGAAAGATGCTCTCCGAGGTCCAACTGTATCCTTCCCTGCCTTAGGCTGTCTCTGGGGGGTCACAACCCCTCAGTCCACAGCCAGAAAGAACAATGATCTAAGAATACCGCCAGGTCAACTGTGGCCACTCTGCTTCTCCAAGAGCAGACCAGGCCACCTCGTTGGTAAGGACTTGGTTCTGTGTTGGGACCCCAAGAGACCTGGACAAGTTCTGTGTGCCTGCTTTTCAGCACAGAAGGGAGACATCTCATTAGTCAGGTCTGGTGGCCCAGATTCAGGGCAGACTGGGCTTGCCTGGCAAGGTATGGGTGGCCTCCAGGCTCAGTGCGGAAACCCCAAGGACATGAGTGGAGCCAGGTGAGTTCCTGAAGCTACACCTTTTCAAAACAGATTTTTTTTTTCTGCCTGTGGCCTATCCGCTCATCTCTGGTACCCCATCTCCGCATCAGCACTGCAGAGAGAGCGCATTTCAGCGAGGGTTTTCTTACCCACATTCCCCAATCAAAACACACGCACTGCAAAACCCAGAATCAGAAGGCGGCGGGCTGGCACTACTGCATTCTCCCCACATTTTTCAGGCTGTGGTGACTCTCAGGTGGGCATCAAAGAAGTACAGCCCACGCAGACCCGTAGAGACCCACCTAGATCAGAGACTCTCAGCAAAAACGGGCTCCCCTTCCCTCTTGCGCGTATCAGTGGCCAAAACTTACGTGTGTTCTGGTTTGAATGACCATTTTGTGAGCCACATGGGGTTGGGAGAGGTGGTCTTACCACAGATGTCTTTGCTAATTTGGCCACCTTCACCTGCTGACATGATCAGGATTTTCCTTTGCCATTAAGGAACGAACCCTTTCGAGGAGAGGAAAACCTAGGCTCTGTGTCACTCTCAACACGCACAGCTCCTTTTCACTCCCGCCTGCCGCCCAAGCCGCTTGCATTGCCCACCACAGATCTCGTGAGATAATCACTTGTCCTGCATGTCTCATGGATCTTAGTCCACCAAACGCCTGTCCCCTGCGACTTCTGGGGGTGTGCCTAGACATGGAGGTTTATCCGTTTTATTTTAAAGGGTCAGCTGTGTAGATGTAAGTTGAGGAAGCTAACCTCAAAATCCTAGAATGCAATTCCACAGTAGCTGGGGATGCATGGATGATACATCTCACCCTTTTTTTTTCCTGCCTTAGTATCTTGATATGTTCACTCCCAATCTCCCATTTTTACCACCAAAATACTCCAACTTTCATAAACTTCTCTTTTTTGGAAAAATCTCAATTGTGTCAGCCCCTAACAGAAAAAGGATCTCTGAGCCCAAAGGAAGAGAAGTCCCACCAAAGAGCAGGCCAGAACATCAGCCTCTCTGGGCAGCAGGATTCATAAGTCAAAGACCAGTTCAACCCAAACTGGCCTTTTAAAATAATCGGGAGTGACGGAGTCAACTTCTGCAGCACCTGTCCCTCTCCTACCATCCCTTCCATCTCAAAGTGTGTCTAAAAAGCGTATCTGCCCTTCACTGTCCCCACAGTGCAGTTCCTAGAGACGGCAGGCTTAGGTCTCACTGACAGCATGCCAGACACAACTGAATCGAAGCAGGCCTGAAGCCTAGGTCAGGGATTCAGGAGTCCAGCCCCAGGAGGCAAAGTCACCAATGCAGGCAGGTAAATGGTTTTTAGCAAGGAGGCCGATAGAGCTGGTAGGGTGGGGAGTCAGGGGTGGGAGGAGGAGGAGGAAGACCAGATCAGCCTGAGCTTTCCCCAACACTTTGCCCCAGAAGAAGTTTGTGGGACACAGTTGGAAAGCCCCTGGTAGGAAACGCCTCCCTACAGGGGGGCCTCCTGTAGCAAGCCCAGGTAATTCTTCTGATGAACACACAAGATCAATTCACCACTGATATTTTACACTATTAAAGAAGTACTGACTTCACGAAAAGAATCATCAAGAAAGCTATTTAGATAAACTCCCTCAGTTATTTTGAAATAAAGTTAATTTCACAAAAATTCAATAGTTTTTTTTCCAAAATGACAAATAATCTGCCCCTGTGGTGACAGGAAGGCTTTGGAAATGGAGGCCCTCGTTCTTCTGCTCCAGTGGACAGATCTCTGCATAAAGGCTCTGGGTCCAAAAGCCCACCCAAGCAGCCCCAAACGGATGGCAGGAAGGGGGACTGCCAGCTTCTGGACAATGGCATGACCCTCTTGCATGAGGAGGTTTGACAGGCGCCACACCCACAGCCAAAGCCATCATCCCAGCCTCACCAACACTGACCCAGCCCACCCTGGCTGGGGCTGGCCCAGGCTTATTTCTTCAATCTCCAAGACATCTGAGTGTCCTCCTTTTCCCCAAGCTCCAGGAAGAAGCTGGAAGAGCCCTGTAATCCCGGCTAGGGCCAACTACTAACACCAAACTTCAGGTACTTTGACCTAGAGATAGCATCACCAGAGACAGACACTCAGCCCCTACAATTCTCACCCCCAACCCGGCCATTTCCCCATCTCCATCTGTGCAGACAAAGCTCCCAGTTCCAGGTAGGCACTGGAAGCCAGCTTTCAACCCCAAATAAAGCAGAGAACGGCCTGCTGCCATAGAGATTGCAACTGCTGAGCCTTCACTTAGGAAAGCAGCCAGGAGTTGGCTTTGTACGGCCACATCTTGTTTTCTGTTGACCAATAATCTGTGAACTAAAGAAAATTTCCGAACTGAGGTGTGAAACATTCATTCTGGATATATTTTTCTACATGAAGCTTAAAAAGTGTAGTTGATTCATGTATCATGATGTGTTTCATTCTAATATTACAGATGCTGAACCATCTTCACTAGCAAATCCCACAACTCTCTCTCCCACTCTTCAGCCCTCCTTTTCAGAAGCAAGCCTCTAGGAGAGTTGACACCACCACTCCCACCTCCTTCCTATGCATCCACCAATCTACCTCACATTCTCCCCTGCACCCAGCACCCTTGGAATGCTACTCCCCTCCACCCCCAGCCAGGAGACCAGGCAGGTAACAGAGGAAGATTACAGCACTGCCACAGAGGTCCTGACAGTTTCCCCCACCCAGGACCCCAGGACCCCAGGTTCTACTCCAAGAACAGTCAGAACCCATAGGAACACAGCCCCTTGCTGCCCAGAGTCACACCCTCCAAACCCTCACTTGCAGACCTTTGGAGTTAGATGACCAAGACTAGAGAGCTGTCTCAGAACCATCAGGGAAGTCACGTGCCATCTGGCAGGAACAGAGAGACCATGACATCTCAGCCAAGCCTCATCTCTCAGAGGGCCGAGCCCCCCAACCTCCCTCCATTCCCTTTTTATTCTCCCCCTTTCCTGTTCCATTCCTGTCTCTTGGGCCCTCTGCTCATGAGCCACTCCACAACAGCTCCTGCCATTCAAGGAGCAGCTGACCTGACTGCTACACCAGCCCCCACCCTGGAGCCTTGACCCGTGCTGCTTTCCTGCTTTGGGGTACAAGCCAGAAGTCATTCACAGGCCAGAGACTACTACATGCTCCCAGACCGGCACACAGGCAAAGAAATTTTGCTCAAGAAAGTCCCTAGCTGCCTTGGTTTCTCTCCAAAATTCTAGAGATCATCAAAACAGAGGCTTAAAAAATTCAAGAGAGAAAAAATACAGTGCCTATCTTCAGGGTGTGACTACAAGACCCCAAGTAGCCAGTGGAATGTAATCCACTCCCTGCTTTTCTCTCTCCCAGGTTACCTGCTAAGTCACTTGAGGATGTGAGCATCTTATCTGGGCCTGCATGCTTTAGGCAGCAGCCACACAGCAGACCCGGGGACACAAGCACTGTCCTGTGCATCCACATCCTCCTTTGGAGCTGTGGGCAGCAAGTGGGGAAGGCTAAGTGAACTAAATACAATGTGTGAAATTATGGAGAATACAAGAGTGGGGATTTTCCTCAAAATTCACAGCAAGGCTTCAGGCTTCAGTGTTTAGCATGTACTTTAGAAAAGAAAAAAACAAGCCACAATTCACACATGCTTCTTTCCAAGCTCATCTTTACATATGTGGAACCAAGCCTTGCTCATGTGGCCCCAGAGAACATGGGCCATGCCCTAGAGGGCTTTAGAGGGCTCAGCCAGCACTCCACAAAGCAATAACTATTGACTCACCCCTACACCAAGCCTGGCGACGTGGCTTGGCAGGATCAGAGACTGCTGCCCTTCAGAGGCACCCTCATCAGGATCAGAGCTTTGTTTCTGAGTAAGAGCAATGAGTATTGGCTGGGTTGTGAGGCCCAAGAGCCCAAGAGCTCTAAACTGAGAAAGTGCCCCAAATCTAAACCTTTATCCACTGCCCAGCATGACATCTACCATAGGCTGAAGAGCTGTGGGTCCCGCGCTACTTGGAGAGAGGTGAGGGAAACAGGCTTGCAAGCCGCACACCACAGACGCATGGCTCCCCACACCCTCCCCGCCTGGCTCCCACAGCTGGCTGGCCCCCTCATCCTTCCTGGCCTGGCCCCGCCCTGTGGCTTCCTACCTTTCCCCTGCGATTCCTGAAGGCTGTGTGAGATGATCTCAAAGCAGAACGGGACGTGGGGTTTTGCTGGCGTGGTCACACACATCGTTTCATGCTGTAGTGCAGCTGAGTGACCCTCAAGATGTGAAGCCACACACATCACTTGTCCTGTTCAAGTCTCATGCTTCCCCACCTCAGAAAACTCTCAGATCTCTCATGTCAAGGCAGATTACGTTATTTTGAACAGTTGTGTAGACTCCAAAATATATTTTCTGTAATCACCAGTATTTCTCAAAAGGCCTCCTGTAATTATTATACATGTGAATTTTTCCTTATTTATAAAATATATATAAATTATTTTTAATACATCAACTTTAGTAGAGATTTGTACCAACACAGTAACCGTACGTGGCATTTGAAATAAGTTTGTATTTACTTTGACCTATTACACAGTATCGAACACATGGTGTATTTGCAGTACCACTTGTTATAACGATGACTCACAAATTATCATAAAGTATTGTCATTGTAAATGCTCTTTTTTCTGAGGATTTTACAATAAAACTTGAGAAAAGTTACCTTTTTCTGGTGCCAGTCTGTTTACAGTTGTTAAAGTGAGAACTGATTACGGTAAAAAGCACGCAGCATCCCTCTTCCACCTTTCCGTCGCAATTGCAGGTTCCTGCGATAGCTGTGCTCTGGCCCAGTCCAAAGAGTGGCTGGACAAAGGCAGGCACCTGGACCTAGCAGTCTCTCTTCCCCATGTGGAAGTCTCAGCTCCCAAAATGCACAGCCACATCCAGTTCAAAACCACTCACCGTCTGCCCTGGCAGGCACTAAAAATTCACTACAGCCCCAGAGATGAATCCATTACCCCAGTCACTCTTGGCTCTCACTGGGGCAGACTTTCTAACAGGGAAATAGAAAGTGGGAAGAGCCCAGTAATCACCAGGCTGCTAATGGGGAGCCAGCACTGTGCCAGGTATGAGCGACAAAGAGGAACAAAGGAAACACAGCACCTGCCCTCAGCAAGTTAAAGACGGCTATGCCATGACAGCATTAGGCAGGACCCCTAGGGTGTGTGTATATATATGGAGAAAGAGACAAGAGAGAGATCTATTGTAAGAAATTGGCTCATGTGACTATGGAGGCTGGCAAGGCCAAAATCAGCCAGGTAGGCAGCAGCTGGAGACACAGGGAAGAGTTGCAGTTTGAGTCCAAAGGCAGTCTGCTGTCAGAATCCCCTCCTTAGGAGGAGGCCAGTCTTTTTCTAGTAAGGCCTTCAACTGATTGAATAGAGCCCACCTACGTCGCAGAAGATTATCTGCTTTCCTCAAAGTCTACTGATTTAAGTGGTAATCTGAGCTGGGCGTGGTGGCTAGTGACTGTAATCCCAGCACTTTGAGAGGCCAAGGTAGGAGGATCCCTTGAGCCCAGGAGTTTGAGACCAGCCTGAGCAACATAGGGAAACTCCATCTCTACAAAAAAAAAAAAATGTAATAAATTAGCCAGACATGGTGGTGTGCACCTGTGGTGCCAGCTACTGGGGAGGCTGAGGTGGGAGGATCCCTTGAGCCCAGCAGTTCGAGGCTGCAGTGAGCCATGATCTCACCACTGCATTCCAGCCTGGGTAAGAGAGTGACACGCTGTCTCAAAAAAATAAAAGTAAAGAAATGAACGTTAGTCTCATTTTTTAAATACCTTCACAAAATTATCTAGAGTAGTGTTTGACTAGATATCAGAGACCATGGCTGTCTTAGTCTGTTCAGGCTGCTGTAACAGAATACCATAGACTTTGTAGCTTATAAACAATTTATTTCTCACCATTCTGGGGTTTGGGAAGCCCAAGATGAAGGCAACAGCAGACTTGGTATCTGGTGCTTCCTGGTTCCTAGGTAGCCATCTCCTCCCTGTGTCCTCACCTGGTAGAAGGCACAAGGGAGCTTCCAGGAACCTCTTTCCTAAGGGCTCTAATCCCACTCACGAGGGCACCACTCATCTCCTAATCACCTCCCAAAGGCTCCACCTCCAAGTACCATCATACTGGAGGCTGGGTTTCAAGATATGAATTTATGGGGGACACAAACATTCAGTCTTTAGCAGCGGCCTGGCCAAGCTGACACATAAAATTAACTATCACAGTGACATAAACAAGGTACTGCTCCCGTCTTTCCTGGAGGAGTAACCTACTACATGTGCCTACCCCTGTGATAAGCACTTAACAAGCACCTGTTTTTAAACCTTACAATGACCCAACAAGGTATGTGTTATTGTTATCCCCACTTTACAGAAGAGGAAGCTGAGGCTCAGAGCAGCAGAGCCCGAATTCAAATTTATGTCTGTGGTCAGAATGCAAACTCTAACTGCTGATCCTGCTGCCTGTGATACCCACCACCACAAAATGTATGAACTGCAGCTGCTCCAGCCTCGCTTCCCTATAGTCCCCAGGAAGCACAGGCTACCTCTAGCAGGGGTTTTGCTCTAACCTCCGTCCCAAGAGAGCCAGCTTCCCAGGCCAGTGTGGCAGTCTGGAGAGTAGGCAGCAGATGGTCCCAGAGCCACAATTCCCAGTTAGCTAAGGCTGGATACGCCCAGATCTAAAATTAATATTGTTTTACAATCAAATGTATTTATGCAATAAACAGCACATCATATTCTCTGCAAGTCTAGGTGAATATCATCTTTATGTATAAACCTCCATCCAAAGAAAATTAGTTTATGTTTCTTTGACTCTCACTTATCCAGGCCACTGGCCATTATCCCCATGTTCAGGGTTCCTCCTCTTGAACCAGAGTCTCCTGCCAAAGTGAAATCCAGTTACCAGGCAGGAGATATTGGTCAGCAGTGACCAGTGGAACTGGGTGGCCAGGGAAGAAAGGAGAGGAAGTGACAGCCCCCAAGACCCACCCCATATGCACTGAGGAGAATGCACCCCCAGGCAGAGCAATAACAGAGAGACTTTCAGCATCCCTGGGGCACAAGATAGAGAATGTACTTACAGACCCTGGGGGAACCCTAAAAGGAGCCAGCCTCTGTGCTCCATGGATCAGGCTTTCTGGAACATGCAGGGCAATCTGAATCAGTGCCTCCTGATGCACTGCTAGGTACGCTCACTCACTTTGCTTCAAGATACATGAAAATGCTGCTGTATATTCTCATTTTATAAAAGAATACTGACTGCAGTGGAAGAAGGAGGATGGCCTGGTGGCTCATGCCTGTAATCCTAGCACTCTGGGACACCAAGAGGTATGGATCACTTGAGCCCGGGAATTCAAGATCAGACTAGGCAACATGGCAAAACCCCGTCTCCACAAAAAATACAAAAATTAGCTGGGTGTGGTGACATGAACCTGTAGTCCCAGCTGAGGTAGGAGGATCACTTGAGTGTGGGAGGTGGAGGTTGCAGTAAACTGAGATCATGCCACTGCACTCCAGTCTGGGTGACAGAGTGAGACCCTGTCTCAAAAAAAAAAAAAAACTGGGAGAGGTGGGAATAGGCCAAAATATTAAACACCACATTCTGGGATTATAAGTGGATCTGGTTTATTTCTATTGTCTAGAACTCCTACAATGAACTGTGTGTACTTTTGCGATTAAGAGAAATCTGACACTGGCACTCACTGGTGAGCAGCACAGGGGCAACACAGCCTGGATCCCCGTTGGCCCTTGCCCCCTTTGCAGCAGTCAGGAACAAGAAGGACTCATGTCTTTGGTGAATGGAGCACCTTGAGGGGAGGCCATTATCTCCCAAGAGTGAGACATGATTGCAGAGCCTGTAGATCCTACCTACTGCTTCCTGTGCAGCAAAGAGGAGGAAAACAAAACAGATGAGCTACTGAAGAAGATGGAATCATTCCCACACCCAGGCAAGAATTCCCCTTGGGCTACCACCAAGTGTGTAAGTGCCTCATCAGCTTCTACCTCAGAAACAATGGTCAGGTGTCCCTTCGTCTTGAGACGGAAGATGAAATCATTCAGAACAATTTCACCACCAAAAACACTGCAGAAAAAATGTTAAAGAACACCATGCAGGAGGTGAGGAGAGAATGGAGAAGTGGGCACCCAGAGACAGAGGCAGGGCAGGCGGCTGCTTCTCTCCCAAGAGCACGGGCCTCTCCAGACACATTTGCGCTTTCCTTCCAGTGGCCTCACAGGGAAATGGGGGCAAGAGTTAGGGGTGGGCAAAGAGTTCTTAGACTTGGCACCAAAAGCATAATCCATAAACGGAAAATTTGATAAACTGGACCTCGTCAAAATTTAAAATTGTTGCTCTGTAAAAGATCCTATTAAAACAATGAAAAGACATAAACATTCTAGGAGAAAATATCTGCCAACCACATATCCAACAAAGGCCTAGTATCTAGAATACACAAAGAGCTCACAAAACTTACAGTAAAATAACAAACAATCCAATTAGAAGACAGGCAAAAAAAAGGGGGGTGGGCAGGTGCAGTGGCTCACACCTGTAATCCCAGCACTTTTTGGAGGTGGAGGTGGGCAGATCACTTGAGGTCAGGAGTTAGAGACCAGACTGGCCAACATGACAAAACTCCATCTCTACTAAAAATACAAAAATTAGCCAGGCATGGTGGCATGCACTTGTAATCTCAGCTACTTGGGAGGCTAAGGCAGGAGAATCGCTTGAACCCTGGAGCTGGAGGTTGCAGTGAGCCAAGATTGCACCACTGCACTCCAGCCTGGGCAACAACATGAGACCTAGTCTCAAAAAAAAAAAAAAAAAAAGACTAAACAAGACAATAGGCAAAAAAAAAAAAAAAAAAAAGAATTCTTAAGCAGATATTTCACCAAGGAGAATATACAGATGTTAAATAAGCACATGAAAAGACATTTAACATTATCAGCCATTAGGGAGATGCACATTTAAAGCACAATGACATATCACTATACGCCTATTACAACTTCTTTTAAAACTTCTAAAACAGTACTCTGATAAAATAAATAGTGACAACAAAAAACACTGCTGAGGCTGCAGAAAAACTGGATCACTCGTGCATGTCAGATGGGAATATAAAAAATTGTACAGACTCTCTGGAAAAGTTTGGCAATTTTTTTAAAAAATCAGCATTTAATTTTAGTGTAAGGTGTCAAGAAGGGGTCCAGTTTCTGCTTTCTGCACATGGCTAGCCAGTTTTGCCAACACCATTTATGAAAAAGGGAATCCTTTCCCTATTGCTTGTTTGTCAGGTTTGTCAAAGATCAGATGGTTGTAGATGTGTGGTGTTGCTTCGGAGGCCTCTGTTCTGTTCCATTGGTCTATAGCTCTGTTTTGGTATCAGTACTATGCTGTTTTGATTACTGTAGACTTGTATAGTTTGAAGACAGGTAGTGTGATGCCTCCAGCTTTGTTCTTTTTGCTTAGGATTGACTTGGCTATGCGGGCTCTCTTTCGGTTCCATATGAAGCTTAAGGTGGTTTCTTCCAGTTCTGTGAAGAAGGTCATTGGTAGCTTGATGGGGATAGCACTGAATCTGTAAATTACTTTGGGCAGTATGGCCATTTTCATGATATTGATTCTTCCTAACCATGAGCATGGAATGTTTTTCCATCTGTTTGTGTCCTCTCTTATTTCCTTGAGCAGTGGGTTTGTTGGGGTGTGGGAGACTACGGGAGGGAGAGGGGGTGGTGGGGAGGTTGGGGAGGGATAAGATGAGGAGAAATGCCAGATATAGGTGACGGGGGAATGGAGGCAGCAAACCACCTTGCCATGTACATACCTATGCAACAATGCATGATCTATACATGTACCCCAGAACCTAAAGTACAATTTTAAAAAAAGCATTTAACTATCAATTGACCCAATAATTGCACTCTTGGGCATTTATCCCACAGAAATACTTACCTTCACACAAAAGCCTCTATACAAATGTTCATTGCAGCTTTACTCATATCAGACTAAAATGGGAAACAATCCAGATGATCTTCAATGGGTGAAAAGTCAAACAAACTGTAGTATATTCATACCATGAAATACTACTAAGCAATAAAGAGGAACTACCTAGTGATACACACATTGACCTTGAGGGACTCTCCAGAGAATTACATTAAGTGAAAAAGCCAATACCAAAATGTTGCATACTGTACGTGATTCCATTCTAAGGTTGCATACTGTATATATGTATATACCATTCCTGAAATGGCAAAAGAAACAAAGAACAGATTAATCAGGGATGTAGAAGGGGGGTGCGGTGGGACCTGGGTGTGGCTATAAAAGGACAACATGTGAGATCCTGTGGCAATAGAAATGCCCTTAATCTTAACTGTGTCAATGTCCGTATCCTGGCTGTAATTGTGTACTATGGTTTTGCAAGATGTTACTTTTGGAGGAAACTGAGCATAAGTACACAGAATCTTGCCATAGTCTTTTTTTTTTTTTTGTACTTTAGGTTCTGGGGTACATGTGCAGATCATGCAGGGTTGTTGCTAACCCAGCGGTTTGCCGCCTCCATTGACCCTTCATCTATACGCAGCATTTCTCCCCACGTTATCCCTCCCACCCTTCCCACCCCCTGCTGCTCCTCTCCTAGCCCCCGCAACTGACCCCAGTGTGTGATGCTTCTCTCCCTGAGTCCACGTGTTCTCATTGTTCAACACCCACCTATGAGTGAGAACATTCGGTGTTTGGTTTTCTGTTTTTGTGCCAATTTGCTGAGAATGATGGTTTCCAGATTCATCCAAGTCCCTACAAAGGACAAGAACTCATCGTTTTTTATGGCTGCATAGTATTCCATGGTGTATATGTGCCACGTTTTCTTTGTCCAGTCTATCATTGATGGGCATTTGGGTTGGTTCCAGGTCTTTGCTATTGTACACAATACTGCAATGAACATATATGTGCATGTGTCTTTATAATAAAACAATTTATAATCCTTTGGGTGTATACCCAGTAATGAGATTGCTGGGTCAAATGGAATTTCTATTTCTAGATCCTTGAGGAATCGCCACACTGTCTTCCACAGTGGCTGAACTAATTTACACTCCCACCAACAGTGTAAGAGTGTTCCTATTTCTCCACATCCTCTGTAGCATCTGCTGTCTCTGGATTTTTTAATGATAGCCATTCTAACTGGCATGAGATGATATCTCAATGTGGTTTTAATTTGCATTTCTCTAATGACCAGTGATGATGAGCATTTTCTCACATGCTTCTTGGCCTCACAGATGTCTTCTTTTGTAAAGTGTCTGTTCGTATCCTTCACCCACTTTTGAATGGGTTTGTTTGTTACTTGTATAACTGTTTTAGTTCTTTGTAGATTCTGGATATTAACCCTTTGTCAGATGGGTAGATTGCAAAAAGTTTTTCCCATTCTGTTGGTTGCCGGTTCACTCTAATGAGTGTTTCTTTTGCTGTACAGAAGCTCTGAAGTTTAATTGGATCCCATTTGTCTATCTTGGCTTTTGTTGCCATTGCTTTTGGTGTTTTAGTCATGCTATAGTATTTCTTATAACTGCATGTGAATCTGTAATTATTTCAAAAGAAAAAACAAAAACCTCCAGGCCCAGATGGTGTCACCAGCGAATATTATCAAACATTTAAGGAAGACGTAACACCAATTTTACACAAACTCTTCCAGAGAATAGAGAGGGATGAAAAAAATCCCCAACTCAGGTTGCAATGCTAAAATAACTTTGATACTAAAACCCAACAAGAACAACCCCAGAGAGTGACAATTACAAGCCTGTTTTACTCATAATGTAAATACCAAGATGCTAAACAAAATATCAGCAATTTAGAAAAAAGGATAGTGCATTATGTGTAAGTTGGATGAATCCCAGAAATGCAAAGTTGATTTAACACTGAAAAAAAATAATAATTGATGTAATTTATCACATTATCAGCTTAAAGGAAAAGTGTATGAGCACCTCAGGAGATGTAGAAAAAGCATTGAGAAAATCCTAAATTCATTCATATTCGTGATTTCCTCTCAGCAAAGTAGAAACAGAAATTGTCTTAATTATTAGAGATGAAGGTCTATAACAAACATGCTTCACTGAAGTAAAAACATTAAAGTAAAACATCAAGAGTGCCCCCTTTTTGACAGAGAATAAGACAAGGATCCGCTATGGCCTCTTTGACTTAGCACTGCACACTGTGGTCCTAGCCAGATCAATAAAATAAGAAATAGAAACAAAAGGTGTAAGAATTGGAAGAAACCAGACTATGTAATTGTGTATGTTGAAAAATTCAAATGAGGGGGCTGAGCGAGGTGGCTCATGCATGTAGTCCCAACACTTTGGCAGGTTGAGACGGGAGAATTGCTTGAGGCCAGAAGCTCTAGACCAGCCTGGGCAACAAAGCCAGACTCAGTCTTACAAACAAAATTTAAAATTAGCTGGGCATGGTGGCATATGCCTGTAGTCTCAGTTACTTGAAAAGCTCCCTTGAGCCTGGTGAGGCTGCAGTGAGCTATAATTGTGCCACTGCATGCCTGAGCAACAGAGCAAAACTCTGTCTCCACAAAAAGAAAATTAAAATGAATATACAAAATACATTATTAAAATTAGCAAGAGAGTTTAGCAAAGTTGATGATAAAAAATTGATACAACAAAAATAATTCTATTTTTCTATAGCAGCAACAGTTAAAATGAATTTTTTGGCCTACCCTGCCTGGGCTGCCAGACCACAGCTCTCCACTCTAAGTCGATCCTGCTCCTCCAGGTTCAAACCTGGGCTTACCACAAGATGCCGGCTTACCACTCTGACAATAAGTTTGGATCCTGACACCAAATCATTGGAAACACGGCACTGTTACCCATCAGAAGTCAGTTCAAAGGACCTGCGACCAGAGAGACAGAAGATACAGATGTTGCTGTGAAGACATGGATTACTTCAAGGCCAATGTCTTCTTCAAGAACTATAAAATTAAGAATGAGGCTGATAGGACCTTGATATATATAACTCTCTACATTTCTGAGTGTCTGAAGAAACTCCAAAAGTACAATTCCAAAAACCAAGGTGAGAAAGAAATTTAGACACCGGGAATTACTAACTTTCCCGTTCCTGGAGAGCCTGATTTTCCACTTAATGTGATGTATGCCAAACCTGCAAACAAACAGGAAGATGAAGTGATGAGAGCCTATTTCCAACACCTAAGGCAAGAGACCAGGCTGAGACTTTGCGAGAAAGATTTCAACCCTCCAAATCAAAGACTGTTGTTCATGAACTGTCTCTTCACAAAGCAAGACTTTCAGGATCTGGACAGTGAAGGGAGCTTGGGCAGCCACCATCTCCAGAGCCCTGGGCAGCATTTTCCAGCAAGATGTACACAATCTTTTGCCTTTATTTCATACAGTTTTATACAGAAGAGAGAAGAGCATGTCTTTACTTGAAAAACTCTTGATCAAGAATTCGGGTGGGAGAAAAGAAAGTGGGTTATCAAGGGTGATTTGAAATTTTCTGCAGTATTAAGTGTCAATTAATAAGTAATAATAAAGAAATTTCTAACAAAAAATGAATTTTAAAAAAATATTTATAACAATATTTTCTAAGTACCTAGGAATAAAATCGATAAAGATATACAAGATCTCTCTGAAGGGAATTCTAGAATTTTAAGAGATGTTAAAAACATTAAATTGAAAGATATACCATGTTGATGGATTGGAAAATTTAATAATATAATACTGTTAATTTATCCCAAACTGATTTAGAGAATAACTGCAATCCCAATTATAATTTTAAGAAGGGATTTTGGTGAGCTAATTCTAAAATTTATAGGAAAGTGTAAAAGGTCAAAAATAGCTAAGAAATTCTTGAAGAAAAATGTCTGGGAGGGGCTGGGCACGGTGACTCACACCTGTAATCCAGCACTCTAGGAGGCCAAGGCAAGTGAATCACTTGAGCTCAGGAATTCAAGACCAACCCGGGCAACATGGCAAAACCATGTCTCTACCAAAAATACAAAAATTAGCCAAGCGTGATTGTGTGCACCAGTAGTCCCAGCTACTAGAAAGACTGAGATGGGAGGATCACTTGAGCCTGGGAGGCAGAGGTTTCAGTGAGCCAAGATTGTACTACTGCACTCCAGCCTGGGTGACAGAGTGAGACCTCATCTCAAAAAAATAGTTTGGGAAGACTTACTCTATCAAATATAAGACTTAATATAAGTTATAGTAACTAAGACAGTATGCAATTGAGCAACATTAGACAAATAGATCAATGAAACTGAATACAGGAATCAGAAATAAATGTATGCATATATGAAAATGTTATATATAGCAGAGGTAGCACTGAAGATTGGTGGGAAAAGATAAACTTTTTCAATAAATGTTGCTGGAATATAATACACCAGGATACATGTGAATAGTCACTGCAGCATCTGTTGTAATAGCAAAGGCTGGAAACAATGCAAATGTCCTTCAGTAGCAGAACAAAGAAAAAAATTCTGATATGTTTATATCATGGAATACAGCAATGAAAATGAGCTAAGAACAGCTACACAAACATTACAAATAAGTCTCACAAATGTAACGTCAAACAAAAGGGTAGCTATAGCTCAAAAACAGCCAAAATTAAATTAAACTGTCCTTTATCACAGACACATATAAGTAACAAAACTATGAAGAGAGACAAGGAAATGGTTATCCTAGAAGTCAGAATCATGAGAAAAGAGAAGAGATTACTACTGAGAAGAGGCACAAAGAGAGGTTCTTGAGTGTTTGCAATGTTCTATTCCTTGGCCTCGTAGTGATTACAATTATTCATGGAACTGTGCTTTTATATTATATGTACTTCTGTGCATTATGTTATATCTTACATTAAAATGTTTATTAAAAGACTCCTATTTCTGTCAATATCGTGAACCATGTTTTTAAAAAAATCCACTACCACCCAGAAATGCTGGAGAAAAGAAAACAAATACCTTTATAAATGCACAGCCAAGAAAAACAAAAACTACAAAAAACAAAGAGAAAGATAAATACAAGAAAGCATGAGCAAATTGGGGCTTGAGTTTTGATACGCAAGTGAGAACAGAGATAAAACCTGGGACGCAAGCCAGGTGAAACACTGTCAACTGAGATTCTGAATAAACCTGAGACACTCAAAGAAATTTATCTTCAGGGAAAGAGTAATGTAGAGAAAAATTTAACCATTAGCTCAGGGAAACCAGAAAAAATATGAAAACGTATCAGAAAAAACTCTGATTGTTATTCAGCCATAATAAGAAGTGAAATACTGATTCACGCTACAACCTGGATGAACCTTGAAAACCTTATGCTATGTGAAAGAAAACAGACACAGCAGTAGGGCATGTGTCATATGAGTGCATTTATATGAAATGCCCAGAATAAGCAAATCAATAGAGACAGAAAGATTCATGGCTGCCAGGGGCTGGGGGAGAGGAAAATGGAGATTGACAGCTAACAGGTATAGTATTTCTTTGGCAGTAGATGAAAATGTTCTGGAAAAAGATAGTGGTGATTATTGCACAACTCTGTGAATAAACTATAACCACCACTGAATTGTATACTTTAAAATGATAGATTTGATGGTATGTGAATTATATATCAATAAAATATACATAAATTTTTTAAACAATGGATTAGAAATACACACCAAGTAATAATTTTTTTAAAACGAACTGTTGTAGGCATATTAATACCTGACAACAGACTTTAAGGCAAACAGCAGGAATAAAGAGAGTTACTACATGATAAAAGTGTCCACTCACCAGGCAGATAAAATAAACTCTAAAAACATAGCCTCAAAATATATAAAACAAAATTGATAATGTTATGAGGAACTGACAAATCTATCATCACAGCAGGAAGTTTTAACATAGCTCTCTCAATAATTGTCTTGGACAAATAAAAAACCGGTAAAAACAGCTGGACACAGTGGCGCATGCCTGTAATCCCAGCACTTCGGGAAGCTGAGGTGGGTGGATCACTTGAGGTCAAGAGTTCGAGACCAGCCTGGCCAACATGGCAAAACCCCGCCTCTACTAAAAGTACAAAAATTAGCTGTGCATGGTGGCATGCCTGTAATAGTAGCACCTCTACTCAGTAGGCTGAGGCACAAGGTTCACTTGAACCCAGGAGGCATAGATTGCAGTGAACCAAGACCGCACCATTGTACTTTAAAAAAAAAAGCTGTTGAAAATATAGAAGATTTGAAACACACAGTAAGTTTGATCCATAGATGTATATAGAACCCTATACATAGAAGTTAGAAAAAATACAGTTTTTTTCAAACTCACGTGAAACTATACAAAAAACTAAGCATTTACTAGGTGCAATGCCACAGAAAAATTCCAATAACTACCACAGAATCAAATTCATAGAGCATATTATCTGACCACAATTCAATAAAACAAAAATCAATGACTAAAAAGATGATCAAAGGATCTCCATACATTTGGAGACTTATATGTGTAATTAGGCTGGGCAAAGTGGCTCACTCCTGTAATCCCAGCACTTTGGAAGGCCAAGGTGGCCAGATCACTTGAGGTCAGGAGTTTGAGACCGGCCTGGTCAACATGGTGAAACCCTGTCTTTACTAAAAATACAAAAATTAGGTGGGCACAGCGGCACTCACCTGTAGTTCCAGCTACTCGGGAGGTGGAGGCTGCAGTTAGCTGAGATCATACCACTGCACTCCAGCCTGGGCAACAGAGCAAGACTCTGTTTCAAAAACAAACAAACAAACAACAACAACAAAAAAAGTTAATCCAGAAGTCAAAGAAGAATCATAATGGAAATTAGAAAATATTTCCAATTAAATTATCAGAGATATACCTATGCATATATATATATATCTTGATATACACAGATATCTCAAATCATATATTATTTGATATATATTAGAGATATATATCAGAATTTTATACTGCACATAAAGTAATAGAAATGTACACATTACAAAAGAATGCCGATATTAGGAAGGAATAGAAGACTAAATATCAGAGATCTAAGCATTTAATTCAAGAAATTACAAATAGAACAGCAGAGTAAAACCAAAGAAAGAAGACCAAAAATAGAGTAGGAAAAGGTCACATTTTAAAAGTAGAAAACAAATTATAAAAAGGATTGAAGAAAATGAGAGTTGACTCTTTAACTAATAGAGTAGCAAATGCACAGCAGGACTGATCAGGAAAAAGACTGTAAACAACAGGAGGAATGAACAAGAAGACACAGTTATCACAGATTAAGCAAAGATTTTTTAAAACAACAGATCACCATGAACAACTTTATGCAATTATATGAAAACTTAAATGAAATGAACCATTTCCTAGAAAAAATGGTTTGCCAAAACAAACTCAAAAAGAAATGGAAAACCCAAGTAAGTCTACAAAAGAAAGCAAATCAATAGTTAATCTACACACAAAAACAAAAGCACTAGGCCCAGACAGTTTAAGAGGCAATTCTATCTTACATAAAATGTTTCAGAAAATAGAAAAGGAAAAGCTCAATTCATTTTATGACACTAGTAAACCCTGAAACAAATGCCATATGAGAACGGTAAAAGAAATGAAAATTATGGGCCAATCTCGCTTATGAGCAATAGACAGAAAAATTCTAAATAAAATTCTAGTAAATCAGATTTTAGAATACCTCGTGATCAAGAAGAGAATATCTCAGTAATACAAGTGTAGATCAACTTTAGAAAATCTATTAATGTAATTCATTTTATTAACATATTAAAGAAAAAAAAGTATAATCACCTCAGTAGATACTGAGTAGATACAGAACCACTTGATAAAATTCAATACTCATTCATCATTTTTAAAAACTCTGGGCCAGGCATAATGGCTCACATCTGTAATCCCAGTACTTCAGGAGGCTGAGGCCAATGGATTACTTGAGCTCAGGAGTTCAAGACCAGCCTGGGAAACATAGGAAAACTCCGTCTCTACAAAAAATTTAAAAAATTAGCCAGGCATGGTGGTACACACACCTGTAGTTCCAGCTACTCAGGAGGCTGAGGAGGGAGGATTGCTTGAGCCTGGGAGGAGGGGGTTGCAGTAAGCTGATATCACACCACTGTTTTCCAGCCTGGTCAACAGAGTGAGACCCTGACACAAAATAAACAAAAATAAAAAATAAACCCCTGCCAATTGCAGTGGCATGTCCCTGCAATCCCAGCTACTCAGGAAGTTGAGGCAAGAGGAACTCTTGAGCCTGGGAGTTCTAGTCCAGCCTGAGAAACAAGGCAAGACATTCCCCTTAATAAACACACACACACACACACACACACACACACACTCCTAATAAGGAAGAAATAAATCAGATTTGAGAAATCCCTCTAGTAATGATCTTTGGATGAGACTGCTGGCACTTGAAACTGAGTGGGCAGAGGGACCCCCCGATGCCTACTTGGCAGCTTTTAATCATTGCTACTGACCAGGTACGGCTACGTGTCTCCTCTTCTTCCTTTTTCTAATACAAATTCTTACTGTGCTTTTTCCTGTGTGTGGGGCACCACTGGTCATTCACTGGGGGCATGAGAGGGCTGGGACTTGACTTTTGAGTTCACAGGTCCCACATGACAAGGAACTACATCAGGACCTAAAGGAGAGGCCTGCACATCACCTGGTGATCTCCTGGAGTTTGTTCTGAAAGCAGGCATCAGTGGTGCACACCACTTCCAGGCCTAGTCCATGAAATCCTACTCTGCGAGGGATAGGGTCTCCCTGTTACCCAGGCCGGAGTGTAGTGGCGCAATCTTGGCTCACTACAGCCTCGACCTCCCAGGCTCAAGTAATCCTCCTGCCTCAGCACCCATGTAACTAGGACTACAGGTACCCATCACCATGCCTGGCTAACTTTTGTGTTTTTTGTAGAGACAGGGTTTCCCAGGTTGCTTTGGACCTCCTAGGCTCAAATGATCCGCCCACCTTGGCCTCCCAAAGTGCTGGAATTATAGGCGTGAGCCACCACGCTTGGCCCACTTGTGTGATCTTTTGGAGACTGGCCACCATCAGCAATACATGTTTTGAAATATAACTGAGCAAGAAATAAACTTATTTTTTATTATAGACACTGAGATTTTGATGCTTGTTATAGCAGCTATTAATATTATCTTAATGGAGGTTAACTAAACAATACATCATATTTAAGGTGAAACATTAAACCTGTTCACTTTAGAATCAACAACAAGTCAAGTATGACTCCCTCCTTTCAGTATGGAGCTGCAGGTTCTAGCAAGTGTAGTGAGGTAGAGAGACAGACATATGGCAAGCATAAGAACTGCATGAGGAAAAGTTAAAGTATGATTATTCAGAGAGGATGTAAATATGTAGAAAATCCAGGAGTTTCTACAGATACACTATTAAGAACCAGTAAGAGTTTGGTAACTTTACCAATAGATATAGAAAAGTTGGTTGTGATCTTACATAATAGCAACCAACAATTAGAAAATGTAATTTTTAAGTAATACATAATGTATAATAGCACAAAAACACAACATACCAAAAAGAGAAATCTAACCAAAAAGTACACAGATGTTTTATGAAGACAATTATATGTTTTTAAATGACATTTTAAAGACATGTAAATGAAGACATGGCCAGGCATGGTGGCTCATGCCTGTAATCCCAAAACTTTGGGAGCTGAGGCGGGCAGATCACGAGATCGGGAGTTCGAGACCAGCCTGGCCAACATGGCAAAGCTCCATCTCTACTAAAAATACAAAAATTAGCCAGGTGTGGTGGCAGGTGCCTGTAATCCCAGCTCCTCAGGAGGCTGAGGCAAGAGAATCGCCTGAACCAGAGAGGCAGAGGTTGCAGTAATCAAGATCACACCATTGCACTAGAGCCTGGGTGACAAGAGAGAAACTCTGTCTCAAAAAATTAAATAAAATTTTTAAATGATGACATATGTTATATTCATGACTAGGAAGGCCTAGTATCCTAAAAGTAGAAGTTTTCCCCAAAATCAATTTATAAATGTTATGTACAGTCATGTACCACTTAAGGACAGGGATGTGTTCTGAGAAATGCATCGTGAAGTAGTTTCATCATTGTGTGAACATTGTAGTTAACACAAACCTAGATGGCATAGCCTACTACATACCTAGCCTATATGATGCAGCATATTATTGCTCCTAGGCTACAAGCCTATACAGCATGTTACAGTACTCAATACTATAGGCAATCGTAACGCAATGGTAAGTATCTGTGTATCTAAACGTATCTACACACAGAATTTTTTCAGCTCCATTATGATGTTATGGGACCACCATCACATATGTGGTCCATCATTGACTGAAACATGGTTGTGCAGTGCATAACTGTAATTCCAATTAAATCCAATCAAATGCAAATAAGGCCGAGAATAACCAAGACAATCTGGGGGGTAGGGAATGACAGAATTAATCTTACCAGGTAAAGTGTCTTATAAAGCTATAATAATTAAAACACAGTTGTATTGCTGCAGGGACAGACGAAGGTACCAACGAAACTGAGTACTTACAATAGTGTTAACCATGTGGTTACACCACCTATTTCACAAACAAGTGTTTTAAAGGCTATACTTCAAAAGATACCATAAGCAAAGTAAAAACACAAAGCATATAATTTGAAGCAAAATATTTATAGTCATAAAATAAATAATGCATTAGTATTCAGACTACATAGGGAAATTCTTAATAAGAAAAAGATAATCCAATACAAACTGGACAAAGACATGAACATGCAGATCACAGAAGTGAAACTTGATGGCCAGTAAACAAATGAAAGTTTACTCAATCTCATTAATAACCAGGAAAATGCTGTTTGAATATACATTGCAATACAGTTTCAACCTCACAAGAGTGACAGTAATTAATAAGTTCAATAACACCCAGTGTTGATGAGCACCTGGAAAAACAGGGTATCTTATACACTTCTAGTGGAGTGCAAACTGACACCACCACTTTGGAGAGCAATTTGGCAAAATCTAATTAAGTTAAAGACATGTAACACCTTGCAATCCAGCAGTTACATTTTTAAGTATATACCCTAGAGAAACTCTAGTACATTTGCACAAAGAAACATTTTTAGAAGGTTCACAATAACACTGTTTGTAACAGTGAAAAACTGGAAACAACCTAAATGATCATCACAAAAAACAGATAAATCATGATATGTTTACAGAAGGAAATACTTAATGAATAAATTAGATTTACATGTATTAATGGATAAATGTCAAGCAAGTTTAAAAATGAAATTAGACTGGGTGTCGTGGCTCACACGTGTAATCCTAATGCTTCAGCAGACTAAAGTAGGAGCATCACTTGAGGTCACGAATTTGAGGTTACAATGAACTATGATCATGCCACTGCACTACAGTCTGGGTGACAGAGCAAGACTCTGTCTAAAAAAAAAAAAACACCAAAGAAAAAAGAAATTATATAAAGATGTACACAATATGCAATGTATATAACGTTTTTAAATATGCAAAATATTACACTATGCATTTCACTACATTTATATGTAATAAAGTATACATGATGACAACCAAAGAATCCATATTAATGGTTACCTCAGGAGTGGAAGTAAAGAGAATAGGAGAAGGAAAGGATGTGAAATGAAATTCAACAGTATAAGACTTATTCTACTATTTTGTAATCTAAATAAAATTAATCTAAATAAATATGGCATTGACATTTGATAGAGCAGAGAGTAGCAGAGAGTAAGTGATGATTACACATCAGTATTTGCTATACACTCCTCTGTACTGTTCTATATAATGTACATAATTTTTAAGTTAAACCTAGGCTACAAACAATTCAAGAATCTTGAGAGAGTTCTTGCAAAAAGGTAGGTAAAAAGTTGAGAAGCCTGATACTGAAGAGAAGAAACATGAAGCCAAGAAGGCTGATGCCGGTGGCAAGGTGAAAAGGGGTAACCTCAAGGCCAAAGCTCCCAAGAAGGGGAAGTCCCACGACAGCTGAAATCCTGTCCTCATCAGAGGAACTGGCAGATATCGCCTATCTGCTATGTATTCCAGTACAAGAGGAACTACTCAGCCACTAAATCCAGGATTGAAAAGAAAAAGGAGAAGGTTCTTGCCACTGTCACAAAACAAAAAAACTGGTGTTGATGAGAATGGCAGTACCCAGGTAGGTAAGCTTTGCAAAATGGCTATAGATATTACCCTACTGAAGATGTGCCTTTAAAGTTGTCAGGTCATGGCCAAAAAAAAAACCCTTCAATCAGCATTCAAGAAAACAGTGAGCCAGCATCACTCCCGGACCACCTGATTATCTTCACTGGGCACTACAGAGGCAAGAGGGCGGCTTTTCTGAAGCAGCTGAGCTACTTGTGACTAGACTTCTAGTCTTCAAGCAAGTTCCTCTTTATAGAACATACCAGAAATTATCATTGCCACCTCCACAAAAATTGATATCAGCAATGTGAAAAATCCCAAATAATCTCACTGATGCTTACTTCAAGAAGCAGCTGAGAAAGCCCAGAAACCAAAAAGGTGAGATCTTTGACACAGATAAAGAGAAATATGGGATTACAAAGCAGTGCAGGGTTGATCACAAAGCTGTGGACTTACAAATTTTATCAAAAATCAAAGCTGTTTCTCATCTCCAGGGCTACTCACAAGTATTTTTTTTTCCTCTATTTGCCCTGAGGAAAGGAGCTTATCCTCACAAATCGGTATACCAAATGTCTTACCAAGAACCTAATTAAGTAACTGATACATTAAAAAAAAAAATCTTGTGAGAATTCAAACTTTTGTTTAGCTTCGTTTTTTGGGGTTTTTTGAGATGGATCCTCACTCTGTTGCCAGGCAGGAGCGCAGTGGCGCGATCTCAGCTCACTGCAACCTCCACCTCCCAGGTTCAAGTGATCCTCCTGCCTCAGCCTCCTGAGTAGCTGGGACTACAGACGTGTGCCACCATGCCCAGCTAATTTTTATATTTGTAGTAGAGGCAGGGTTTCACCATGTTGGCCAGGATGGTCTCGATCTCTTGACCTTGTGATCCTCCCACGTTGACCTCCCAAAGTGCTGGGATTACAGGCGTGAGCCACCACACCTGGCCAAGAATTCAACTTTTACACTTTACCATATTTTGCATTTTTAAACAACTTATTGCTATATTTCTTATGATTTAAAGTACAAATAAATAAGTACCTACCATACATTGTTATAATCTATTCATGCATACAAATGTAACTCGGGATGGTGGATATAATTTTCTAATTTTTTTAAATAAATAAAAATCCTTTTCAGTGGTCGGGCACAGTGGCTCACACATGTAATCTCAGCACTTTGGGAGGCCAGGGCAGGCAGATCACTTGAGGTCAGGAGTTCAAGACTAACCTGGACAATATGGTGAAACCCTGTCTCTACTAAAAGTACCATAATTAGCTTGGCGTGGTGTCAAGCACCTGTAATCCCAGCTACTCAGGAGGCTGAGACAGCAGAATCGCTTGAAGCTAGGAGATGGAGGTTGCAGTGAGCTGAGATTACACCACTGCACCCCAACCTGGGCAACAGAGTGAGACTCTGTCTCAAAAAAAAATTCTTTTCAGCCAGGCACAGTGGCTCACACCTCTAATTCCAGCACTTTGGGAGACCGAGGCAGGTGGACCACCTGAGGTCAGGAGTTCAAGACCAACCTAGCCAATATGGCGAGACCCATCTCTACTAAAAAGTACAAAAAATTAGCTGGGCTTGGTGGTGGGAGACTGTAATCCCAGCTACTTGGGTGGCTGATGCAGGAGAATCACTTGAACCCAGTAGGCAGAGGTTACAGTAAGCTTAGATCGTGTCACTGCACTCCAGCCGGGGCAACAGAGCAAGACTCCATCTGAAATAATAATAATAATAATAATAATAATAATAATATTTTCAGACATCCAAATTGAAAAGAAAGAAGCAAAATTCTCTCCATTCACAGATTATATGGTCTTATGTAGAAACCCCTAAAGATTCTACAAAAAGTTTTAGAACTAATAAATGAGTCAGCAAAGTAGCAGGATATTAAATCAATACACAAAAATCAGTTGCATTTCTATACACTGGCAATGAAATACCTGAACAGGAAATTAGGCAAACAATTCCATTTACAATAGCATGAAAAAGGATAAAAACTTAGGAACTTAACCAAGGAGGTGAAAGACTGAACAACAAAAACTATTATACAAAATGTTGCTGAGAGAAACTAAAGATAACATAAATAAATGGAAACACGTTCCATGTTCACAGATTGGAAGGCTTATATTGTTAAGATGTCAATATTACACAAAGCTACCTACAGATTCAATACAGTCCCTATTAAAATCCCAATGATATTTTTTGCAAAGATAGAAAAACACATCCTAAAATTTATGGAATCTCTAGAGAACTCAAACAGACAAAAGAATCTTGAGAAAGAAGAACAAAGTGGAAGGATTTACACTTCCTGATTTCAAAACATACTATAAAGCTGCAGTAGTCAGAACAGTTTGGTACTAACAGAAAGACAGACATAGAGACCAAAGAAATACAGAGCCCAGAAATAAACTTTCTCATAGTCAAATAAATGATTTTTGAAAGGATGTCAAGATCATTCAATGGGAAAAGAATAGTCTTTTTAAGAAATGGTACTGGGAAAACTGAATATCCACATGCAATAATGAAGTTGAACCCTTACCTAATGCCATAATAAAAATTAATTCAAAATAGATCAAAGACCTAAATGTAAGACTTAAAACCATAAAAGCCTCAGAAAAAAAACACAGGGCAAAAGCTTCACAGCACTGGAGTTAGCAATGATTTCCTGGATATGACACCAAAGACATAGGCAACAGAAGTAAAAACAGACAAGTTGGACTTTAAAATGTTTGTGCACCAGAAGACAATATCAACAAAGTAAAAAGGCAACTCACAAAATGGGAGAAAATATTTGCAAGTCACACATCTGATTAAGGGATTAATATCCAAAATAAAACAAAAAAAATAAAAAAGCTTATTCAAAAAGAAGCAAAGGATTTGAATAGACATTTCTCTAAAGACACACAAATGATCAATTAGCACATGAAAAGATGCTCAGCACCAGTAATCATTAGAGAAATGCAAATGAAAGCTACAATGAGCTATCACCTCATAGTCTTTAGGATGAGTACCATAAAAAAAAATAAAAAACAGAAAATAACCTGTTGGCAAGGATGTGGAGAAACTGGAACCTTGGTCCACTGCTGGTGGGAATGTAAAATGGTACAACCACTGTGGAAAACAGTACAGCACTTCCTTAAAAATTAAAAATAGAATTACCATGTGATCCAGCAATTCTATTTCTGGGGATACACACACACAAAAGAACTGAAAACAGGGTCTCAAAGAGATATGTGTACACCCATGTCGACAGCAGCATTATTCACCGTAGCTAAAATGTGGAAACAACTCAAGTGTTCATCAGTAAATGAATGGAGAAGTAAAACATGGTATACACATACTATTCAGCCATAAAAAGGTAAGAATGCCAGGCAGGGTAGCTCACACCTATAATCCCAGCACTCTAGGAGGCCGAGGCAAGAGGATCACTTGAGCCCATAGCAAGACCCAGTTTCTTCTAAAAAATAAAATTTTAAAATTAGCCAGGTGTAGTAGTCCCAGCTACTCCAGAGGCTGAGCTGAGAGGATTGCTCGAATTTGGGAGGTCGAGGAGTGAACCGTGATGGCACCACTGCACTCCAGCCTGGGTGACAGAGAGGCTCCAGCGAGGCTCTGTGTCAAAAACAACACAACAACAACAAAAAAGGTAAGAAATTCTGATATATGCTACAACTACAATGTGGATAAACCTTTAGGCCATTATGTTAAGTGAAATAAGTCAGTCACAAAAAGACAAATACTGTATGAGTCCACTTATATGAGGTCCTTAGAGTAGTGAAATTCATAGAAACAGAAAGTAGGATGGTGGCATCCAGGTACTGGAAGGAGGGCTAATGGGAAGTGGCTTAGTATCCAATTTCACTTTCACAAGATGAAAAGAATCTGGGAGAAAGATGGTGGTGATGTTTGCACAACATTACTAATGTATCTAATACCACTGAACTGTACATTTTACAATGGTTAAGGTGGCAAATTTTATGTTATGTATATTCCAACATATTCTTTTTAATTGGGAAAAATGTTAACCATGAATCCTGAAAAAAAAATTTCAAAATTTTAAAAAGGAAAGAAAAGAGAAAACACAATGAAGTTGCAGTTTCAAAATGATAAACTAAATCAAGGGTAATCTCTCACTCCTGCAGCAAATCTATTAAAATACTGGATGAAATTTTACCAATTACTATATACTCATGCTCAAAACAAGAAGGATTGCTCTGGCTGACTACAAAATGTGAGGAATCCCTGAAAGTCCAAAATAAAAAGTAGCAAAGGAATGCCATTGCCCAGGATAAGAGGAAAGGAGAGGAGAGGGGAGGGGAGGGGAGGGGAGGAGAAGGGAGGGGAGGGGAGGGGAGGGGAGGAGAGGGGAGGAGAAGGGAGGGGAGGGGAGGGGAGGGGAGGAGAAGGGAGGGGAAGGGAGGGGAGGGGAGGGGAAGGGAGGGGAAGGGGGAGAGGAGGGGGAGGGGAGGGGGAGGGGAAGGGGAGGAGTAGAGGAAGGGGAAGGGGAAGGAAAGGAAAAGGATGGTAAAACAGAAGATGTTTCATGCTCACAGCAGAAACCAAGAGCTAGAGAAGGCTTGGGTCAGAGGTGACTTAATAGGGCAATTATCATAACAGGCAGCACACAGGTGCTAAGGGATTCGCCACTAAAAGTAAGTGTGCAGTGTCAGATCTCCAGTTGAGGACTGTCTACACCACGAGGGAGAGACAAACTGACCAAATGGGAGAGTTCATTCAAAGGAAACAGAATCAATAGCACAACTGGAACAGAATCTTTTACCATAAGAATATTTTATATACTTAGAAAAATATGGGAGGATACCACAACCATTCAATAAAAAGAATAGGCCATGAAAAAAGAACCAGTCTTAATAAAAATTGAATGGTTGATATTAAGAAGATAATAAAAGTGCTGAGCTGCAGAATGAACACATCTAAAGAATGAATCAGAGGCCCAAAGCTCTTCTAGAACTGATCATCAAGGAATAGAAAGATAGAAACTACACAAGAAAATTAGCGAAGGAAAAGGAGAAAAAAGAAAAATAAACATCTCCCACAACAGAAGATAGCTATGTGTCTGCAGAATGAAAGGACCCACTGAGTGCCAAAATAAATAAATGACACACATCCAGCCCTACTAGGTATGAAAACTCATTAGAAGGCCTCCATGGTTAAGGCAGTACAGTACTGTGCATGACTAGACAGACCAATGAAACAGAAGAGAAAATCCAGAAATAAGAACGCTGAGTTTACATTAAGGCAGTATCTAAATCAGTGGGGAAAGATAGGCTTTAAGAATAAAATGGAGTTAGTGCACTAGGATAGTGACAGAGAAGAAAATAAAACTGGGTCCATCCTTTACATCAAACCCCAGGATAAATTCCAAACAGATTAGAGACCTAAAAGTCAAAAAATGAAACTATGCAAGTATTAGAAAAAAATACAGGTGAATATCCAACATGATGATTGTTAGAAAACTTTCCTTAATATAATTTAAAATCTGGAAGCTATTACAGCAAAAAAAGAAAAAAAAAACATAAATTTGACAACTATAATGAAGTCAAACTTCTATATAGCAAAAAATCAGTTGCTCCTATGTATTAGCACTAACCAGTTTTACAGTAGGAAAAGAAAGATATCAGTGCCATAAAGTGCCTTGGCATACACCTAATAAGAAAAGTGCAAGAAATAGTGTAACTGTAAGCTTAACTGAATAATAATTGAAAATGACCTGGAGAAAGAAACCATTTTTGAGAAAAGGAAGATTTTTTATAATAAAATTTTCAGCACCCTTCCAATAATCTAAACATTCAATGCAAACACGATCTCAGTACCAAAACAAGATTTGCAAGGACTTGCAAAAGGTGATTCTAAAATGCACATAAAAATGTAAATATGTGAAAGTAGTAAATAATTGTTTTGGAAAGAAGAAAGGAGAACTTGCCTTATCAAATATCAAAACATATTATGAAACTATAGAAAGTAATACTGTTTGATAGTAGAGTAAGGAGAGATGGATCAAAGAAATGAGAGCTCAGAAATGGGCTCATGTGTAGATTGCATTATTTCAAGTCAGTGAGAGAAAATTGAACCTGTTAATAATGGTATTGAGGCAATTGACTCTCTCTATTTTGGGATAAAATTATGTCCCTATACACTATTCTCAAAAATAAATTCCAGATAGATGAAAGAACCCAAATATTACAAAAAATCAAAGCTTTAGAAGACAATATAAAGTCTGAGAAAATCTTTTTTTTTTTTTTTTTTTTTTGAGACCAAGTCTTGCTCTGTTGCCAGGCTGGAGTGCAGTGATGTGATCTCAGCTCACTGCAACCTCCGCCTCCCAGGTTCAAGCGATTCTCCTGCCTCAGCCTCCCGAGTAGCTGGAGACCACAGGCACACGCCACCATGCCAGGCTAATTTTTTGTATTTTAGTAGAGTTGGGGTTTCACCATGTTGGCCAGGCTGGTCTCAATCTCCTGACCTCATGATCCTCCCTCCTCAGCCTCACAAAGTCCTGGAATCACAGGCATGAGTCATTGCACCCGGCCAAGAAAAAATCTTCTTAAATTACAAACAGCCCAAGTGTAGTGGCTCATATCTGTAATCCCAGTGCTTTGAGAGGCTGTGGCAGAGGATCACTCGAGGTCAGGAGTTCAAAACCAGCCTGGGCAACACAGTGGGACCCCTATCTCTATAGAAAACTTTAAAGATTAGGCTGGGTGCGATGACTCATGCCTGTAATCTCAGCACTTTGGGAGGCTGAGGCAGGTGGATCACTTGAGGTCAGGAGTCTGAGACCAGCCTGACCAACATGGTGAAACCCTGTCTCTACTGAAAATACAAAAATCAGTCAGGTGTGGTGGCACATACCTGTAATCCCTACTTCTCAGGAGGTTGAGAAAGGAAAATCACTCGAACCCAGGAGGCAGAGATTGCAGTGAGCTGAGATAGCACTCCAGCCTGGGTGACAGAGTAAGACTCCATCTCAAAAAAAAAAAATTAGCTAGTTGTGGTGGTGTGTGCCGATGGTCCTACCTCCTTCCGGGACTGAGTGAAAGGATCGCCTGAGACTAGGAGTTCAAGTTAGCCATGATCAGCCCGCTGCATTCCAGCCTGGGCAACAGAATGAGACCCTGTCTCTAGAAATATATATAATAATCACAAACAGATGTATATAAAGAAAAAAAATAAAGTTGACTAAATAAAAATGTAAATTTTTGGCAAAAAAAAACATAAGCAACACAAAAAGTCACGTTACCTCCTGGAAAATATGTATGTATCGTAACACATAACTAGGTATCCAGTCTATATGAAGATCTCCTAGGAAAAAAGACAACCCAATAGGAAAGTGGATAAACAGGTAATTCATTAAAGAGGAAAACCCCATAGACAATAATGTGAAAATATGTTCTATGTTCCTTGCCTCTTCCATCTCCTGGTGGTACTGGCATTCCTTGGCTTGTGACTCCATCATGACAACTTCTGCCTTTGTGGCTACACTGCCTTCTCCTCTTCTATGTGGTACCTCCCTCTGCCTCCCTCTCATGAGGATACTTATGATTACACTGGAGGCACACCCAAATAATTCAGGACAACTTCCCCACCTCAGGGTCCTTAATTTAATCACATATTTTGCCATATAAAGTCCATCCTTTAGTCATGCAAAGTAATACCACAGGTTCTAGGAATAAGGATGTGGTTATCTTTGGGGTGGTGCATTAGTTAACCTAGTACAAACTGGTTCACCCAGTTTTCTAGGTGTAGAGTAGGGTTAATAATAAAAACTATCCAAAAGAGTTATTGTGATCATTGAATTAGTTAATACACTCAGAACAGTGCCTGGCACATAGTAACTGTTCAAGAAATAGTAGCTGCTACTACTGGTAGTAATAGTAATGAATAATTTTTTAAACATGACACAAAAATCTCAAACCATTAAAAAAAATTAATTTTTAAAATTCAACTCCATTAAAACTCAAATTTTCTATACAATAAAGAACACTATTAACAAGGAAGTTAAACTTCAGAATGGAAGAAGATATGTGCAATATGCCAACAAAAGATTGGTGTCTATAATATATGAAGAATTTCTACAAATCAACAAGAAAAAGACAACCCTACAAAAATGGGGAAAAGATCTAAACAGATAATTTGCAGAAAGAAAACCTAAATTGCCAATAAATATGAAGCAATGTTTAACCTAACTAGTAATCAGAAAAGTAAATTTAAAATTGCAGTGAGATACCATTTCACATCTATCATGTTGGCAAATCACAAAAACATTGTAACGATAAACCAACTATTGGCAAGGATGGAAAGCAATGCTGAGAGTATAAATGGTTAAACTGTTCAGAAATCAGTCCAGGCAGAATATTCATTGAAGTTTGTCTCACATTTCATCAAACCTAAAGCAACACTGATTACAAGATGCATCATTATTCTATATACTAAGAATAAAACTTCCAAATACTTGCAAGATATCATAATAATATCAGAGACAATAAAATGAGGGGGAAAACTACTTCTCAGACTATATGAAATAAAGTAATGGTGAAAAAATTAGAACGAACTTAAATGTTCGTTCATCACAGAAATGGCTCAATAAAATGCACTATACATTTGTACAATGAAATTCTTAGAGCAGTTAAAAGAAATTTATCAAGGAAAAGATATTACTAAGTGGAAATAGCAAGATGCAGAACCATATACAGTTAATATTTATGTACACACACACCCAAGAAATCACACCAAACTTTAAATCACCATTTATGATAGATGGATTGCAGTAAAGCCTCCATTTTTCATATTTCCCTGAATCCATACCCTCTTGCAGTGCCTGCCCATACTAACACTGGGCTTAGCTATGTATTTGCTTTGGCCAATGGGCCAATAGAAAACTTGGCATAAGCAGAAGCTTGAATGAACACTTGGCATTGCCTTATAGTTCCTGTCCCTGAAAGCAGAGAACCTAGGAGTATTTTCTGACATGCCCAGAGTAGCAGTGGTTAAGTCTGAAAAAGATAAAGTTCTCAAAAAATTATGGGTGTGGCTTTTGACAAATGGCATTAAGTGCAATGAGAAGTCTAGCAAACCCACAATGCTTCTGAGGATGTTCCATTGTCATAAATGCTCCAGCCTGAGCAGAAATTATTCAAAATGCAAAAAGGTTTGTGGACAGGAAGAAGGCTGAGAAAGACATTGCCTAAAATGCATATTTTCTCCTCAGAAGTGGCCAAGGAGGATAATGGGAAAAGAAGGACATCTCAAAGGGTGAAGCCAAGGGCCTTGGAAAATAGTGGATTAGAAAACTTCATAGAAACTAGAAGCCCTCTTTCAAAAACAAAGAAGAAAGCCACTCTCAGTGAGCAGAATTGGATGTTAATCAAGGGATATTCACCACCCCTGTGGTAAGGGATACCTGGAAGTGAAGTCCTTCCCAATATAGGGGAACCTGGCAATGTTTTCCCAGCTGGATTATAGAATTGCTACCGCAGTGATGCAATGTTCCTCCCACTCTTTTAAAAGGGTGTATCTATTGCAATTTTCCTGTCCCTGTCATTTTATACTGGGAGGGGGAGGTAAATTATCTTTTTAGCTTATAAGTCCCCAGATCAAGAGAAATAGCATCCAAGGAGCTGCAAGCACAGCTGATAATGATAATGAGATCCTAGGCTTCAAACATAATGATGTGATTGGATAACCTTTTGGGGATCCTAGAAAGGGGGTGAGCATATTTTGCATATGGGAGGGATATGGTTAGTTGTGGCCAAAAGCGCACAGTGGTAGACTGATTACATTAGTGGCCCCAAAGTTTCATGCCTCCCTCCATCTGTGCCTTTTAGTAGCACACTAACTCTGTACTTAACCATGTGACTTGCTTTGGCCAATGGGACAAGGCAAAATTGACACAAGAAGGGTCTTCAAAAAGTGTCTGAATGTTTCTTGGACTCACATGATGAGAACATTCCCATAACACTCTAATGGAAGGATATGAAAGACAAACGGAGGATAGCAAAGTCATTCCTATCCAGGCCATCAGACCAGCTACACCACAGGCATCCAGATAGCTGACCAAGGTCATGAGGCATGAGCAAGGTCAGCCCAAATCAGTTGAACCACCCAGCCAACCTGTAGCCTCATGGACAAATGATTGTCATTTTAAGCAACTAAGTGTTGGGGTGATATGTTAAGAGACAGAAGGATATTAAAAGGGGACTTTAACCTTACCAGCAATTTTCTTTTTTTAAAAACATGATTAAGAATAATAAGACAAGCTGGGCACAGTGGCCCACACCTGTAATCCCAGCACTTTGGGAGGCCAAGCAGGTAGATCGCTTGAGCTCAGGAATTCGAGACCACCCTGGACAACATGACAAAACCCTGTTGTTAACAGTCTGTTCTCACACTGCTAATGAAGACATATTTGAGACTGCATAATTTATAAAGGAAAGAGAGTTAACTGACACGCAGTTTTGCATGGCTGGGGAGGCCTCAGGAAACTTACAATCATGGCAGAAAGTGAGAGAGAAGCAAAGCACCTTCTTCACAAAGCAGCAGGAAGGAGAAGTGTTGAGCAAAGTGGGGAAAGCCCCTTATAGAACCATCAGATCTCAAGAGAACTCACTCACTATCATGAGAACCGCATGGGGGTATCTGCCCCCATGATTCAACAACCTCCCACCAGGTCCCTCCCACGACATGTGGAGATTGTGGGAACTATAATTCAAGATGAGATTTAGGTGGGGACACAGCCAAACCGTATCACCCATCTCTACTAAAAAAACAAAAATTAGCTGGGCATGGAGGCACTGGCCTGTAATCCCAGCTACTCAGGAGGCTGAGGTGGGAGAATTCGCTTGAGCCTGGGAGGTGGAGGTTGCAACGAGCCAAGATGGTGCCACTGCACTCCAGCCTGGGCAACAGAGAAAGAGAGAGAGACTCTGTCTCAAAACACCTCAAAAAATAAATAAGACGTAAATTATTTGTGTAATTAAAGATTCATTTTTAAGTGGCAAACGCTACAAATGGATAATTTTTAGAGTAAATACAAATGCCCAAAGCATTATAAAAAGATGCTTATCCCTACTAGTATTCAATCAAATGCAGACTAAAATAGTTGGATCAATTGTGACTCATCAAATTAGGCAAAAATGAGTAAGGTTAATAACATTAAATATTTATGAAGGTATGTGGAAACAGGAACCCCCGAAAGTGCTAGAAGTATAAACTACTATAGTCGCTTTGTCCATGTCTGATTATTCAAAGACCAGAAATTTCAAAGCTTAGTATCCATTCAGCACTAAAAAGCACCAAAAAATATAGTGCTTCTACCACACCTCCCACCAGACTAATATGTAACTCTCAAAATAAAAAACAATAGACATGAGACATTTCACTGAAAAGAATATACAGATGGCAAATAAGCACATGAAAGATGTGTAACATCATTAGCCATTAGGGAAATGCAAATCAAGATGACAATGAGCTATCACTATAGCTGTTAGAGCAGCTAAAATAAACAGTGACAATGCCAACTGCTGACAAGGAGGTGGAGAAACTGTATCTCATTCACATTGCTGGTATAGCCACTCTGGAAAGCCACTTAGCAATTTCTTTAAAAATTAAATATACACTTATCATATGATTGGCAATTGCATCTGACCCAGAAATCAATGAGAAATAACATATCCATATGACACTTGTACATGATTATTCATAACAGCTTTATTTACAATAGCCAAAAGTTAGAAAGAATAAAAAACCTCCCTTAATACAATGAAGGTCAAACATGCATACTATGGAATACCACTCATCAATAAAAAGGAATGAACTATTCATATAGGCAACAACTTGGATGGAGCTCTAGGACATTATGCTAAGTGAAAAAAAGGCCATCTTAAAAGGTCACATACTATATGATTCAATCTACATGACATTCTCAAAATGACAAATTTATAGAGACAGAAAATAGATTAGTGGCTCCAGAGATTAGGAATGGCTGAGGAAGAGGGCTGGGTTTGACTCTAAAGGGGTAGAACCAGGGAGATCTTTACAGGATGGGACTAGTTCTGTATCTTGATTGCACCGATGTCTACAGGAATCCACACAACTGATAAAATGATATTAACCATACAACACATCACGTAAATGTTAGTTTCCTGGTTTTAATATTGTTCTATAATTATGTAAGATGTGGCCGGGCACGGTGGCTCATGCTTGTAATCCCAGGACTTTGGGAGACTGAGGTGGATCACCTGAGGTCAGGAGTTTCAGACCAGCCTGGCCAACATGGTGAAACCCCATCTCTACTGAAAATACAAAAGTTACCCAGGCGTGGTGGTGGGTGCCTATAATCCCAGCTACTTTGGAGGCTGAGGCAGGAGAATCACTTGAACTTGGGAGGCGGAGGTTACAATGAGCTGAGATTATGCCACTGCACTACAGCCTGGGTGACAGAGTGAGACTGCATCTCAAAAAAAAAAATTATGTAAGATGTAACCATTGGGGGAAATTGGATGAAGGGTACACAGGATTTCTATGTACTCTCTTTGTAACTTCTTGTGACTCCATATTTCCAAATAAAAAGTTTTCAAATTTAATAAAAGCAATACTAAATCATAACATAAAACAAATACACTGAAATAAAATCACTTATTTCTAAATTTTCTAATGGCAGAATTGTAGATTGTCATCAAAAATGAATCCTCATTTTTTGGTGTCCTACTGGGCTAAGTGGTGGTCAGATCACACGTTCACTTAGTTTACCACATAAGAGCCTAGCCAAGCAGCTTCTAGAGCAGAACTTTTCAAACTTTTGGTTGAAATCCATTCATAAACTGTGAAATAAAGTTAGTATCTGGCAATCAGCATTCGTTCTGAATAAAATAGAACAGAGTAGCCCAGAAAATAATCAGAATGTAACACAGGTAGTAAGGACCAGTATAGTTTCTTGAAGTTTTGTTTTATATGTGGGTGTGTCCACTGGATCACTACATAAAATGTATTTCTTACTGGAGATTACCAAAGATATTTTTAGAAAACCCTGTCCTAGAATAACACCTCCCCTTGTGCACAAGGAAGTGGGTACACTTCCTATAAAGTATTCCCATGAAGAAAATAAGGAATGTAAACATCCGTCATCAACAGGGGAATAGCTAAATAAACCATGGGAGATCACCCTACAGACCACCACTGTGGCCCTTTTCATTGCTGCCATGACAAATTACCAACTCAAAACAACACAAATTTATTTCTTTTCAGTTCTGGTAGTCAGAAGTCAGTGCATGTCTCCCCAGACTAAAATCAAGATGTCTACAGGCTGTGTTCCTTTCTGGAGGCTTGCAGGGAGAATTCATTTCCTACTGATTGGTTCTTTTTCTTGCTGGCTGCAAGATGAGAGCCATTCCCAGTTTCTAGAGGTTGCTGCACCACTTGGCTCATGGCCCAATACCCCATCCTCCAAACAGCAGGTCCTTCTCCCCTTGCCTTTCTGTGACCCACCCTCTGCCTCCCTCTTCCCCTCTGAATGCCACCATTGATTAGACTGGGCACACCTTCATAATCCAAAACAATCTCTTCCTCTCAAGGTCTTTACCTATAATAATCACATTTACAAAGTTTCTCTGCCATGGAAGGTAACATATTCACAAGTTCCAGGGGACATCTGGTGGGGATAGGTGGTGGGGTGGATTATTCTGCCTACCACAATCCTAAAGCTGTTTTTACAAAACAAGAGACCCTGGCTGGGACGGTGGCTCATGCCTGTAATCCCAGCACTTTGGGAGGCTGAGATGGGTGGATCATGAGGTTAGGAGTTTGAGAGCAGCCTGGCCAACATAGTGAAACCCCTTCTCTACTAAAATACAAAAAATAAAAAATAAAAATAAAAACAAGAGACCTTTAGATACTGATAACATGGCTGGATGGCCAAGAAATTTTGTCAAATGAAAAAAATCAAGTTTGTAGATTGATATCTATTACCTCTATTTTTTTCTTTTTCTTTTTTTCGAGATGGAGTCTTGCTCTGTTGCACAGGCTAGAGTGCAGTGGCGCAATCTCGGCTCACTGCTGCCTCCGCCTCCTGAGTTCAAGCAATTTTCCTGCCTCAGCCTCCCAAGTAGCTGGGATTTCAGGCACCTGCCACCACGCTGGCCTAATTTTTGTATTTTTAGTAGAGACAGGGTTTCACCATCTTGGCCAGGCTGGTCTCAAACTCCTGACCTCACAATCCACCCACCTCAGCCTCTGAAAGTGCTGGGATTACAGGGATGAGCCACTGCACCTGGCCTACCTCTCCTATTTTTAAACACACACGTAAACATACCCATAAATACTATGAATTTTCCAGGAGTACATTTGTATTTATGTAGATACGTAGAATAAATATACCATATACCTATAAATACCATATTTGTACTGTACCTTTTCTATGTTCAGATATGTTTATATACACAAATACTTAGGATTGTTTTACAAGTACCTACCATAATCAGCACAGTAACATGCTGTACAGTTTTGTAGCCTAGGAGCAACAGGCCATATCATATAGCCTGGGCATGCATTAGGCTGTACCATCTAGGTGTGTGCAACTACAATCTGTGATATTTGCACAATGATGAAATCGCCTAATGATGCATTTCTCAGAATGTATCCCCATCTTAAGTGGTGCATGACTGTATATATGTTTGGGAGAGGTGTTTTCTTGTTTTGTTTTTTGAGGTAGAGCCTTGCTCTGTCACCCAGACTGGAATGCAGTGGCATGATCTTGACTCCCTGCAACCTCTGCCTCCTGGGTTCAAGCAATTCTCCTGCCTCAGCCACCCAAGTAGCTGGGATTACAGGCCCATGCCCCCATGCCCAGCTAATTTTTGCATTTTAGTAGAGACAGGGTTTCACCATGTTGGCCAGACTGGTCTCGAACTCCTGACCTCAGGTGCTCCACCCACCTTGGCCTCCCAACGTGCAGGGATTATAGGCATGAATCACCTCGCCCAACCTGGGAGAGGTTTTAAAGGTAGAACTGACACCTACCAGCACCTGTTGGTTTCCTGATGCCTTTACTAGCCATGAGCTCTGTCCAATATATGAGAGCCTCCATCCCCTCCTAGTGTGGCAACTCCCAGGCTCTCATGGTTCCAACTCTCAGGCAGGACAGTCATTGCCTTGGACAACCTTGCCTGCAAAGGGTAAAAAGACCAAGAAAGAGCCCTCCAAAATGGTTCTGACCTGACCAAGTGCAGTCAAGAGTGAATTTCATTCCTCACACACTTCTTTCCGGGCTAAGAAAACTGATCTGCCACACTGTCTAGTGCCTGGGGTGTGAGCACAAAGATGACCCTTCCATCAAGATCCTCCACACAATCTCTTCCAGGCAAAGTTCCAGGGTCTGATCTGGAACTCAACATTTAAGGAACATCTTCTTCCTTGGGCTCCCTCTCCTCATCTTTGGTGAGTATGAAATTTGTGCTTGAGCCAGGCACAGTGGCTCACACCTGTAATCCCAGCACTTTGGGAGGTCAAGGTGAGTGGATCACCTGAGGTCAAGAGTTCCAGACCAGCCTGAACAACATGGTGAAACCCTGTCTCTACTAAAAATACAAAAATTAGCTAGGCATGGCGGTGTGTGCCTGTAATCCCAGCTACTTGGGAGGCTGAGGCAGGAGAATCACCTGAACCCTGGAGGCGGAGGTTGCAGTGAGCTGAAATTGTGCCACTGCACTCCAGCCTGGGCAACAGAGCGAGACTCCTTCTCCAAAAAAAAAGAAAAGGAAAAAAAAAAAATTGTGCATGAAATTCCAGTTCCTTTTGAAGACACTCTTCAGCTCCTGGGCATTTTCTTCACTCCAATTCCATGCTCCGATTGTGACACCTAAATTGATTTCTCTGGAAATTACAGGTATTAGCTGAATCTCTGTTGTACTCCCCTCCATCCGATGGTGCCACACTCCAGGCTGGAGAGACGTCCTGGTTCTGCTGCTCACAGGCCTGGCTACCCAGCCTACATGTGGCACTTTGATGAAATTTGATTATCAAATCTATATCTCCCACCTCAGACATGGGCCCCAAAGGACTTTGTCTTGATTATTTATGCTCCCCTTGTTTTCAGCTTCGGAGCTGTGAGAACATTTTCTTTCTACCCACAATTGTTTTACTGAGCTCCAAGAGAAAATCCCCCTCACTGGACCCAGTCCTCCAATATCCTCCACCTGGGCACCTTCGGTAACCCCTGGAAGGGGCCAGGCACCAGCACACAGGCCCAAGCTTTGTGGTTCACAGTCTGGAAGCAGTGACAGGGCACAGCAGAGATGCACACTGCAGGCAGTTTGTAACACAGCTTCCTCAGGAGGGGCCCTGGCAGCCCACCACAGAAGAGCCGGGTTAGGAACGCCCTTCCCTACAAGCCACCCTGCTCTGGACACTCCGGCCTCTGGTCAGGACTCAGGACCCAGGCCTTGCCACCCACAGACACTAAAGCAGGACAAGGACACCACGGGAAGCTGGGCCTTCCCACCTGGGTCAGTCAGTTTGTTATTATTTCCGTTCTTTTGCATTTGCTGAGGAGTGATTTATTTCCAATTATGTGGTCAATTTTAGAGTAGGTGTGATGTGGTGCTGAGAAGAATGTATATTCTGTAAATGTTATAAATGTTTACTGAAGCTCAGCCCCTTTGCACACAGAGACCTGCCTAAGGCACCAAAGAGCCACCAGAAAACTCCAAGAGAAAAATGTAAGGCTACCACAGCACAGATAGGACTGAGGGTTTTTGAGCCGGAGAAGCTGAGGAGCTGGCAAAGACCAACACAGAGCTAGAGAGGAGACAAGGGAGGGGCACCAAGAAGGAGAGGGACCCAACTGCTGAGGGCATCCTTTTAAGGGAGGCTGGCGAAGGAACTTCCGCGACACACAGCACCACCTCTGGCAATCACATTCCTGTAATCACCTTCTCTTCTCTGGGATTAGGGTTTGCAAGGAACTTGGACCAGCTAAACCCACGTCACTTTTCTTTTTTAATAGAGACAGGGTCCCACTCTGTCTTCCAGGCTAGAGTGCAGTGGTGTGACCATAACTCACTGCAGCCTCGAACTCCTGGGCTCAAGCGATCCTCCCACCTCAGGCTCCCAAGTAGCTGGGATTACAGGCACATGCCACCACACACAGCTTTTTATTATTATTATTTGAGACGAAGTCTCACTCTGCCACCCAGGCTGGAGTACAGTGGCACAATCTCGGCTCACTGCAACCTTCACCTCCTGTGTTCAAGTGATTCTCCTGCCTCAGCCTCCCAAGAGTAGCTAGGATTGCAGGTGTCCGCCACCATGCCCAGCCAATTTTTGTATTTTGAGTAGAGACGGGGTTTTACCATGTGGGCCAGGCTGGTCTCAAACTCCTCACCTCAAGTGATCCTCCTGCCTCGGCCTCCCAAAGTGCTGGGATTACAGGTGTGAGCCACCACACCCACCTGTCCCAGTTATTTTTTTTTAATTTTTGTAGAGATGAGGTCTTGCTATCTTGCTCAGGCTGCTCTTGAACTCCTGGGCTCTAGAAATCTTCCAGCCTCAGCCTCCCAAACTCCTGGGCTTTAATAATCCTCCTGCCCCCTCCCAAAGTATTGGGATTACAGGCATGAACCACCGCACCCACCTTGGCTCTTATAATGCCAGAATTTACTGAATCCCAGGGCCCAGGTCAAGCAACTCATACTTCAGGGCCCCAGGAAACACCTTCACTCCAGTGACTAAGTTCTTCTTTACAAGCCTGGTGAGGACTGCATCACTCTGAAACAAAGTGACAGTGTGACATGGGACAAAGTTCCCAGGCCCAGTATGGCTTTGGAGATTCTCCTCTCCAGTCCCAGGGCCCAGCCCTGCTCTTGGAGGAAGGAGCTGAACCACCAGCGTCCTCCAGCGCCATTGTCATAGCTATATGGATACTCCCTCACGGGGACAGGGGATGTCTTAACACAGAAAGAGCAGAGCTCTACGACGGCAAACACATATGCAAGTTGATGGGGATAGTGTTTCAGGGTAATGGGGTACTTTTTTGATGCCCTTGCAAACCCCACCACAAAGAGCCATGTTCCTCTATAGGCTTGAGTCAAGGTGAAAGAGGAAAGCTAGTGACTGGGTACAACTGCTTTCCAGCCCAACAACACTCTCTGAGTTTTAGCAAAGTGATCTGCTATGAGCCTGCACTCTCTGCCTTACAGGCCCACTCCTCACCCTACAGACCAAGACATGGCTCCTGACACCAGGAAGGGGGTTCTCACACAGGAGAATGGAAAGCTGGATGCAGACAGGTGCCACCAGCCCCTCGAGTCTGGGGCTATGCCTGAGGAAGCCCTCAAACATAGATACGGGCTTTACAGATGAGCAGTCACGCTTCTGTTGTGAGAGTCACTGTGAGGACCACTGCAGGCCCTGATGGATTCCATAACTGGAAATCCATCTGTTAACCAGTCAGGTGTTACACCAAAGAGTATCCCTGTGGCTACCGGGCAATTGAATTCTTGACCTTCAGTTCCACTTTACTAGAGCAAGTCACAGCACATTGATTTAATGTATGAATACATAAGGAAAAATAAGATGAAATATGGAAATATTAGTCAAGATAAATAAGATTTTGCAAAGCTAGACAAACTAGATGATGGTCTTACTTTGCAATATTTTTCCTACTTTGGCTCAATTTAACTTATTTTCTTTTTCTCATTTTTTCTTTTTCTTAAGAAAACTACCTACTAATGCTTTTGAAAAGAAACAACATACCAGACACACAATGGAAAAGACAAAAGAAAAAGACATTCTATGGCTAACTAGCAAACCAGGCTCCTGTGTCCTGAGGAGGAAGCACATTTGTTGGCATGATGGGCATTCCAGCTGCCTTTGCCACCATCCCTCAGACTTCTCCAGAACCCACTAAGAACAAAATACCCGTGAGAGATACCCCAGGAGGCAGAATACGAGGGGAGTCCGACAACCACTGTATCTTGTTTCCATTGGCAGTTACCTAACCCCAGAATCGCCAGGGCTGTGCGGCAGCCCTCTCAAGGGATCTATAGCCCTGGCTGTTTGGAAGATAAATGGAAAGATTTGGGAGCTTAGTATTAGCTAAGGAAATACTAACCATCCAATTGGTTAACAGATGGATTTCCAGTTATGGAATCCACCTTTCATCAAGCGTGGTGAGAACTGAGTGATCACCCATTCTCCTCCATGATACTAGAACTCTGCCTCTGAGGGGAGTAAGGAAATTTTCCATTACCTGTACTATAAGAGGTAGTGACATGGTCACAAGGCCAGGCCAGAGAAGCAAAATGGTCACACAGCAAACAAGCGGCAGAGCCTGACTTCCAGGCTCAACTCTTTCCCTCTGTCTTTCACCAGGGTTTTTGCTTATAAAAACTAACAGGACTGAGATAGAGTGGAGATGGAAGGATACCTTTAGACACTTAAAAAAAAGAAAAAAGAAGAAAAAGAACAACTTCTCCTAGATTTTGGGAGCTCTGAGAGCAACTTGAGACCCCGCAGGGCTGCTGCCCAGCCAATTCTCACACCATTATCTGATAAAATGTGTTCAATCGGTGGCAGATGACTGTCTCCAGGACTCTGGATTATCTGCCCATTAAATCAGATTGCTAATAAAAAGTTTTAATGTAGAGTATGAATCTTCAAGCAGTAACTGCTTCCCCAAGTTCTTGTACTAAATACTCCACAGTGACTCTCTAAGCAAAAGAACATCTGTCACAGCAGCAGCTTTAGTCAACATTAGACAGCTGGGCCAATCCCAGGCCCCCAGCAGGCACAGGGAGGCTTCCGTGGCCACTTACACACACATGCCCATGTGCGCACAGCCCTCCCCTGCTGAGGAGCTCACAACTGACCATATAGGGACACCAAGATGTGCCACAAGAAGTCCTTTGTCACCTGGCCCAGCCACACCAAACATTCCCCCTTCTTGGTTGTATTGCCAAACACCTCAAGCAGGAATAACCTGAGAGAGAAGAGTCTTTCCCCAGCAGGGAGGCACACAGCTGCCTGGAATACCCTCCTGAAGATCTTTCATTAGATCACAGAATAAATTAGTCTCAGGATAGGAATCATGGATGATTCTACTGTGGAAAGGGGAAAGAATACAGAAATCAGAGTCTGTCTGATAGCACATGGGAGACTACAGCCCAAATTCAATGTGTGTTTGCAATTCCACATCGTAATTGAACTAAAACTGTACCTGATACTTAACATTCGTGCTGTGCCAGGCCTACTGGTAGGCACTTGCTTTGTCTCATTTCATTTTCACAACCACTCTAGAAGGCTAGGATTGTCATCTCCAATGTACAGATGAGGAAACTGAGGCCCAAAGAGGTAAGTAACAAGCTATAAGTCACATAACTAATAAGTGATGGAACCTGAACCCATCTCAGCTCTGTCTTAATCATTCACTGCCTTGTAGCAATTACAAATTCATAGACACATGCCTCTATGATGCACCTTTGTGAGAGGACTCAGTAAAGGAAAGAGACGTGAGGGGCTTTGACTTTCCTAAGCTGCATGTCAGTCCTCTGTTCACACTGATGGACAGTGCTGGCCATGCTTCTTCCATGTCAAGACTTCACGATGGAGACTTGAACTCAGACCCTGCAACATCACCAAAGACTTTCCCTGGATGGCTGGCACCCTCTTGGTGCTTTTCATTGAGTTTCTTCTGGAAGATCCAGGCCTGACACATAGTATTTACATAATAATTTTCTCACCCACCACGCAAAACAGATAACAAGGCAGAAATAGGATATGTCTGTTTCATTTCAAACTGAAATAACATCCGTAGGTTTAGGAAAATTAAAATTCACTTTGCTCACAGTCCACCAGCAACCACAACAGGAAGCAAGTAAGACTGTGATGCTCACAACTCACACATGCAGCCAGGAATCCCAGCTGAGGAGCAAACGTTGGAAGACACAGAAACTGAGTCGTGACCTGAACTCACTAAATTTCAACAAATACCCATTTCTACACAACGCAATACATTTCCCTCTCAGGGAGCCGAAGTGCAGTCTTCCGAGCAAGGGTGATTGGCAGCCTCCTCCCCTTTCTGTCACTTCTCCATGGACCCTCCACACACATCTACTCCCACAAGTCCATGTGTTTGGGGGACCCTGTGAGCACAGGAACATGGGAACTCAGGCACATGCCAGTAAAAGCACGCAGAGAAGGGGCCACATACTGTGATTCTCTCCAGGGTACAGAGGCTATGGAGGGGATTCATCCCACTTACCAAATAGCAACTGTGTGCCAGGCATGGTGCCAACGATGGGGACTGCAGCCATGAATGGTATCTGGGACTGCCCGATACAACCCCTGAGCTAGGAGGATGGAGGGACAGGTGAGCAGATGCCGGCAGACCAGTGTGATCAGAGCTGGGGTGCAAGACATACAGAACACCCTGGGAGGATGCTGGACACCACAGCAGGCAGAGGAGGAGCACCCTGCAGAAGCAGCAAAGCTTCCTGGAAGAAATTCTCAGCCAAGACTTGAAGAATTAAGTTAGTTCTGCAAAGCAGAGGCAACAGTGAGGGGCCAGTGTTCTTGAAAGAAGCACCAACATGTCCAAATGCCTGGAAGCCAGCAAGACTGTGGCCCACTCACAAAACTAGAAGCAGCTACTGCAGCTGGTGTGCAACATGGGAGTATTTACCCTCCACATGCTCGCTCCATCCTGAGCCCTGACAGGATGAGGTGCGCAGCCAGTGGCCGGCAGGTGGCCTTCGCAGGGGAAGCAGGCCTACCGCAGCCTGATGGCAGGCGTCCAGCCTTCTCTGAGGATGACCTCCTTGTGATGCTGTTACCAGAAGCGGGTCCTGATCTAGATCCCAAGAGAGGGCTCTTGGATATAGCGCAAGAAAGAATTTGGGGTGAGTCCATAGAGCAAAGTGAAAGCAACTTTATTAGGAAAGTAAGGGAATAAAAGAATGGCTACTCCATAGGCAGAGCAGCCACAAGGGCTGCTGGCTGCCCATTTTTATGGTCATTTCTTGATGATGTGCTAAACAGGGGGTGGATTATTCATGCCTCCCCTTTTTAGACCATATAGGGTAACCTCCTGATGTTGCCATAGCATTTATAACCTGTCACGGTGCTGGTGGGAGTGTCGCAGTGAGGACAACCAGAGGTCACTCTTGTTGCCATCTTGGTTTTGGTAGAGTTTGGCCGACTTCTTTATTGCAACCTGTTTTATCAGCAAGGTCTTATAACCTGTATCTCATGCCGACCTCCTATATTATCCTGTGACTTAGGATGCCTCATGGTCTGGGAATGCAGCCCGGTAGGTCTCAGCCTTATTTTACCCCTTATTTTACCCAGCTCCTATTTAAGATGGAGTTGCTGTAGTTGAAATGCCTCTGACAACGTTCTGGGGGTCCAGAGGTGTTTCCAGCTAACCTGCCCAGCTCTGTATCCCGTGAGGGATCAGCACAGTGAGGACAGCAGACCTCGTCATGAATGAGCAGTTTGGGAGTCAGGGTGAAGTAGAGGTAACATTAGTGTTACCAGATTTGGCCCAGGCAAATTCATGGAGATGGAAAGAATAGCAAAGGCCACCAGCGAGTAGGGAAGGGGGACTGGAAATGTATTGTTTCATATTAATACGTACAGAGTCTGTTTGAAGTGATGAAAAGGACCTGGAAATGGTCGGTGGTGATGTTTGCACAGCACTGTAAATTTGCTTCATGCCACTGAATCTTACACTTCAAAATGATTAAAATGGTAAATTTTATGTCATTTGAGCATGACTTTTTCAATTGGCCAAAGCAAGGGACTGCCAATCCTTTGTGGTCTCAGAGAACAATCAGTGGCCTAAATGCTAATCAGATGTATAAAGGTTCAAGTCCATTTTCTGGCACATAGTAGGTGCCCAACACATGAGCATAATCATTGTTACTGTTACTGAATCCATGCGGCTTTTCTTGTGATCACTTAAGTTATGAATGAGTGTATCTGGTATTAATGTTCCTTAAGTGCTGCTAGAGAGTTTCTATTACAATTAAGTAATAATTAACTTAATGATCATCATAGAATCCCTTATACAATTCCACATCATGAGTTTTCCAATTCAAATTCAGCTTCTCCTTCCATTGCGTACTTTCATCTCCCACAATGAGCTGTTTACCCTTTCAATTATTTTCTTTCCAACCACTGTGATCACTGTACTTAAAATTCAATCAGGCTTCTAATTTTAAGCATCTTTTTTTGTGTATAGCGTCAACAATTGACAAGCGTCCTGAATTTAACATCTGTTCCCAGCAGTAAATGGTTTTAAATTTGAGAACCGAAAACATACATGAGGCAATTATGAGCAGTCCTCGCGCCGTGATTCATGGCTGTGCATCGGCAACAACTTCTGTGACAGCCACAGTTCTGATAGACGGGGCCAGCAGCAGCAGTGCTGGTGTGACAAGAAGGCCAGACGAGCTGCTCAGACATCCCACTTCCAGCAGAACGCCTTCGACGAGCAAAACACACCACCTACTGTGCACCACCAAGCAACCTGCGAAACATTTTTATAGGCTCTCTCCCATTTGATCCTCAAGTAAGATTTCTTCATAAATGTAAGTAAAAATGGGGTCTCTGGGGCAATATCTCATGAGGTCAAACAGCCCTCTCTGGGAGTCCTGTGGATGGCAGGGCCTCATTCCTGCCATAGCTGTCCGTGCCCGGGGCCTGCTGTTCAGAAGGATGGTGGCTGGGGAGAATCCAGCCAGAAGCTGTCTTGCATACTGGTCCTCAGCTGGGCTCGTGGATTCTGGTGTGAGCTTATGGAAAGAGTGGATGTGATTGGAGCAGAAGGTGCTTGTACTCAGATTTGGGACGTGACGTGCCAACTGAGACAACAGTGGAATTATTAAGTGTATAGAAAGAAAGCAGGAATTTGGCTTCAATCAGATGCTAATTATACTTACACTGACAAACTGTGAAGGAAAATAAGTATAACTATGATAAATACATTACGGATGTCTGAAGTGTCCTTTTTTTGAGACAAAGCCTCGCTCTGTCGCCCAGGCTTGAGTGCAGTAGCGTGATCTCAGCTCGCTGCAACCTCTGCCTCCAGGGTTCAAGTGATTCTCCTGCCTCAGCCTCCCAAGTAGGTGGGACTGCAGGCGTGTGCCACCATGCCTAGCTGGTTTGTTGTATTTTTAGTAGAGACAGGATTTCACCATTTGGCCTGGCTGGTCTCAAACTCCTGACCTCAAGTGATCCATCCACCTTGGCCTCCCAAAATGCGGGGATTACTGGCATGAGCCATCACGCCCAGCCTAAGATGTCTGAAATTTTCTATTAGTAAAAGGAAACTACTATTTTACTATTTTTACTATTTGTACCTCTGTAGGACAGGCTCTCTTAACATCCCAGCCTTACACTTGGCCTTCCAGAGCTGCAGCTCCACAACTTAAAAATCCTTCCATCTCACCAGCCTCTATTCAAAACCCTTCCATATCAACAGCCTCTACTCAAAACCCTTCCATATCACCAGCCTCTACTCAAAACCCTTCCATATCACCAGCCTCTACTCAAAACCCTTCCATATCACCAGCCTCTACTCAAAACCCTTCCATCACCAGCCTCTACTCAAAACCCTTCCATATCACCAGCCTCTACTCAAAACCCTTCCATATCACCAGCCTTTTCTCCTTCTCTGCCTTGAATGAAACCTGGCTCTCCACAGTGGATGCTCCTCCCCAGGGCCCCCAGGGATGGAAGTGGAATCCCTGTCCTCTCTGCTCTTACCTCATTAATTCCCCATTGCCAGGACCCTCCTCACTGTGTTTCCCAAGGATGGGCAACTCATCCGAGACTTGGGCACGTGGTGCCCACCTTCCCTCCACCCTCAGTCCTTCCTTCCTCTAGGCGACCAACATCTACATGGATGGCCTAACCTGCACCCTGACCTTCACTTCCTTTACCACCTGTATTAGTACATTTTCACACTGCTGAAAAAAACATACCCAAGGCTGGGCAATTTACAAAAAAAAAAGGTTTCATTGAACTTACAGTTCAACATGGCTGGGGAAGCCTCACAATCATGATGGAAAGCAAGGAGGAGCAATTCTCATCTTACATGGTTGGCAGCAAGCACAGAGAGAATGAGGAAGACGCAAAAGCAGAAACCTCTGATAAAACCATCACATCTCATGAGACTTCTTCACTACCATGAGAAGAGTATGGGGGAAACCACTCCCACGGTTCACTTATCTCTCAGCGGGTCCCTCCATGAAACGTGGGAATTATGGGAGCACAATTCAAGATGAGATTTGGGTGAGGACACAGAGCCCAACCGTATTCCCCCCTCCCTCCAGTGTCCTCGTTCACTCCATCTTGGCCACTCAGCATCCCATTTTGGACCTTGTCATCCACCAATAATACTCCCCCATCAACATCATTAATTCAAACCTCACGCTCTGACCATGCCTTCCCTTTCCAGCTTGTTAGACTACTGCCACACTGGACAATCACTGACCACTCCAGACCCTTCTTTGTCCTTTCTCTTTCTTCTCAGACCATCAGTGCAGGTACATAAGTCAATCAGACATATTTGTCTTTTTCCTCACTTAATTTGAATGCTTTTATTGTTTCATCAGCAAGTATAATACTGGCTTTGGCTTGGGGTATATGTGTAGATGATTTTTTTAACTCACCTTAAGAAATCATATCAGTCTACAGAGAGCTGGTGAGGGAAGGCCTTCGCTGACATGTGAGCAAAAATCTGAAAGGAAGTAAGAGCAGGAGCCACTGGCTTTCTGGAAAGAACTTTCCAGGCAGGAGGAATAGTAAGTTCCTAAGGCCTGGAGGCAGCAGCAGGCCTTCTAAGTCCAAAGGACCCCAAGGAGGCCAGCATAGCAGAAGCGGAGCAAGCAACGGAGAGATGAAGCCAAAGATGTGGAGCAGGACAGCAGGAGGACAGGGGCGTGGAGAGCCTCAAAGCCATGGGAGGGCTGAGCTTTAACTTTGATGGGAGGGGAGCCGTAAGAGAATTTGAGCAGAGAAGTGACATGATGCAGCTTGCATTTTGAAAGGCCCACTGCACCTGCTGGGTTCAGAACAGGCTATAGGGCAGGGCCAGGGCAGAAGCAGGGGTTCCAGGTAGGAGGCTATGATAATAGTCCAGATCAGTGAGAGAAGTGGTAAGATCTATTTTGAAGATCATATTTGGAAGACAGAACTGACTATACAAATAAATAGAAAGAGATAAAACAGAGATGAAAGAAATGTCAATGAGAGCTGGATCAATAGGCAATAGATTGAATAATGTAGGTGCATACATACATCTGAATGAACATCCACAATTTATTGAGTGAAAAAGCACATCAGAAAGCACTATGTATGATTCTACTGACATGTTTTCAATGTATATATATATTGCATAGGAAGATATTTTAAATGATACACACCCAACTGCTGACAGTGATTTCCTCTGAGGAACAGGATTAGCAGGGGCACAGGAGAAGCCATCATCTTTTACTTTATATGCATTTTTGCTTTAAACAATGGGCATATTCTAATCATGCTGTATGGGACATGTCACTGGCAGTGAGCACCACTTCACAAGAAGTGTTTAAGCCTGGGCTAGACGACCTTGTCATGGGTAAGTCACCAAAGGGAGCCAGACCAGGTGTAGTGACTCCCACCTGTAATCCTAGCACCTCGGGAGGGTTACTTGAGCCCAGAGTTGGATACCAATCTGAGTAATAGGCAAAACCCTGTCTCTACAAACAATTTTAAAATTAACTCTGAGTGGTGGCACAGGCTTGTGGTCCCAGCTACTTAGGAGGCTGAGGTGGGAGGATCACTCAAGACCAGGAGGTCAAAGCTGCAGTGAGCTTTGTTCACCACTGCATCCCAGCCTGGGTGACACAACAGACTCTGTCTCAAAAAAAGAACAAAAAGGGAGGGGAGGGGAGGAGTCGAACATCTGAGAGCATATGACATATTGAACCTAAAGATTCCCTCCAGTTGTAGCCTTCCTTCCCAAGCTTGCAGGATTCCTCTCATCTCTCTGAGCTTCCACCTCCTCCTTGGCCGCACGGGGATGACAGTACCTGCTCCAGCGAAGGCTGCCATCATGTGCATGAAGTGTGCAGCAGAGAGCCAGGAGCACATCGACACTCAGTAAGGAACAGCTTCCTTTCCCCTCCCCAACAAGGACTCCAAGGACGTCCAGGAGGAGAGGGGGCTCCAAAAGACTAGAGGTACCCTAGCGTTCCAGGGAGGCAGGAAGGTTGCTGGACTAAAAGTGTTCTAGCACATACCCCAAAAAGAGAATGTGTCTCAGAGGACAGAGCAGAGCTGCCTCCCCAGACCCACTCTAGAAGGCGGCAAAGAGTAATGTAGAATATGCCCACTCTGCCAGGAAGAGCACATATGGCTGGACTCCTGCCTGAAATTCTAAGTCAAGGTCAGAAGTACCTGATGATTTGTAATTTTCCTCTCTTGGCTTGCAAGAAGGCCATGGGGAAATGGAAAGAAGAGCTGAATGCTATTTATCTAAAATCACTAATACTTCTTGAGAAGCTATAAAATGTGCATGCTCTTGCCAAATGGATGTTGAAAGAGCTTTGATCTCCATTTTGGCCAGAAATGATGCGTTCCCTTCCTAAGGCAGATATATGGTTTCTGTGCCTGCACTCTGCCCAGTCAGAAGCACAGCACATTCTTAATTATTTTGAAATGATTTAAAATGGAACTATAAATCTACGCTTTGACATGACATGGTGATTTGACCCCCAGACATATCATAATGGGTTATTAACAATGCTTCCCAAATCTATTGAAACTTTTTTCCAAAGCTATTCACTAATTAATAGCTGTTCACACAATGATCATTTCTGAGTAATTATGGAACAGTGCCACATTATTTTGGAATGAGGACATAATTACGTCCATAAAAATTATTTGTATCATTTTTAACCTTCTGCCGGAAATAAATGAGGCTACTCTGAGGGTAACACAAACTTTGTGACAATACCTAGAGGTTATCTCCTTCATGACACTTACTTTCTAGCCCAGAAAGTCAGAATTCATCCTTCAGCTTTTCCAGAGCACCCAGGAGCAGACAGCACCAATAAAGTACCTGGGAGCACGTGCTCAGAACCTTCCTGCTTTGCAACTCCCACTCGACACCCTCAGGCTGCTCCCCTTGGCCTCTGGTTGCCTCCTGCCTGCCCCTCCTCCCCACCCCACCATCCAGCCCACCATCCTGATTGTGCCCCTCACCCCCAGGTTACATAAGCCCACCAGCCTGCCTAGACTCCTATTTATAGGGCCTGTGCCTCACTTGCTCTGACTGACTGTGGCTTGCTGGAAGGTAAGCACTCTTCACGCTCAGCTCTGTGTCCAGCAGAGCCTGTGAAGCTGGCCAGGAGGAGGGTGTAGGGAGTGTGCTTCATTGAACTTCCGTTTGAGAAGCAAGAGTGGACGAGGGAGGAGGGGTATTGCTCTTTTGCTGCTAAAGACTTCCCTTTTGCTGGGAATATCTCGGGGGGCGGGGAGGGATATGGGGAGGGTAGAGGACGGTGCCTTCCTGCCTTCCCAGTGAGAAGCCCCTCCCAGGTCCCGGGAGTTCTCTGCCTCAGAGCTGGTTAAATCAAGAGGTCCCAAATCGATGGGACAAACTCATACTTAAGAAATATCGCTCATCATTTATGTGAAATTCTTTTTTTTTTTTTTTTTTATTGCATTTTAGGTTTTGGGGTACATGTGAAAAACATGCAAAGTTGTTGCATAGATGCATTCATGGCAGTGTGATTTGCTGCCTCCCTCCCCCTCACCCATATCTGGCATTTCTCCCCATGCTATCCCTCCCCAACTCCCGCCCCCCGCTGTCCCCCCAACTCCCCCGCAACAGACCCCTGTGTATAGTGCTCCCCTCCCTGTGTCCATGTGTTCTCCTTGTTCAACACCCTCCTATGAGTGAGAACATGTGGTGTTTGGTTTTGTGTTCTTGTGTCAGTTTGCTGAGAATGATGGTTTCCAGGTTCATCCATGTCCCTACAAAGGACGCGAACTCCTCATTTTTAATGGCTGCATAATATTCCATGGTGTATAGGTGCCACATTTTTCCTGTCCAGTCTATCATCAATGGGCGTTTGGGTTGGTTCCAGGTCTTTGCTATTGTAAACTGTGCTGCAATGAACATTTGTGTGCATGTGTCCTTATAGTAGAATGATTTATAATCCTTTGGATATATGCCCAGTAATGGGATTGCTGGGTCAAATGGAATTTCTATTTCTAGGTCCTTGAGGAATCGCCACACTGTTTTCCACAGTGGTTGAACTAATTTACACTCCCACCAACAGTGTAAAAGTGTTCCTATTTCTCCACATCCTCTCCAGCATCTGTTTTCTCCAGATTTTTTAATGATCGCCATTCTAACTGGCGTGAGATGGTATCTCAATGTAGTTTTGATTTGCATTTCTCTAATGACCAGTGATGATGAGCATTTTTTCATATGTTTGTTGGCCTCTTGTATGTCTTCTTTTGTAAAGTATCTGTTCATATCCTTCGCCCATTTTTGAATGGGCTTGTTTGTTTTTTTCTTGTAAATCTTTTTTAGCTCGTTGTAAATTCTGGATATCAGCCCTTTGTCAGATGGGTAGGCTGCAAAAATTTTTTCCCATTCTGTTGGTTGCCGATTCACTCTATTGACTGTTTCTTTTGCCGTGCAGAAGCTGTGGAGTTTGATTAGGTCCCATTTGTCTATTTTGGCTTTTGTTGCCAATGCTTTTGGTGTTTTGGTCATAAATATGTGAAATTCTAATTTAACTGGGCATCCTGTATTTTATCTGGCAACTCCAGATGAAGATGAGGTGAAGGCAGGCCCCTCCTGACCAGCCCACAGGGCCTCCCCTATTCCTAAGGCAGAGTCTGATGCAGTCACCCTTATGGTCAGCAGCCACAGGCCAGGTATCCTTGGCTCAAGCTCAGAGCTTTCCAGACCAGAAGTTCAACCTTACCTAAAGTAACTGTCTTCTTACCTCAACCCCTGTCCCAAGACCTCCTCCATCCAGCCCCCTCCCAGTGACTCATCTCCTGCCCCAGCGGTCACCTCCATCCCCGGGAGCCCACCTGTCTCCCTACCGTCATGCTTCTGCCTGCACATCGCTGTGATCAGGAGGCCTCAATTCCCTAAGGACTCAGGCCTGGGAGAAGGGAGCTCCGAGGGGAGGGGACAGTCCTGTGCAGCAGTCACCACCAGCTCCAAGAAAGAATTCTCTTTGAACTGTGTGGCTGGTGGTGGTGGGTGGGTGAGGCATGGAGTGGCAGTAGCAAAAGTTCACCTTTGTAGACAGGAGAAGACCTGTCACTTACTTCCTTCTGCCCTTATGAGGTCTTCCCTGAAAAGGAAGCTTTTGGCAGCTTCTCACCTGTTTCCCCACAGTCATTTTTCCATTTGCCCAGTGAATAAGTATTGCATCCCTACTATGGCCAGGAAGTGTTCTAGATGCTCAGGAAACATCAGAGAGTAAAAGAACAAAGATGCTTGTCCCTTAGTATTTACTCACGGAACAACTCAGAAACACCGAAACTCAGCAGCAAAACAGTCACAGATCAAACTCAGAGCCCAATTCTCACTGCCTGTGAAAAAAAAAAAAAAAAAAAAAAGAAAAGAAAACCTAACACTGATTGGGTTGAAATCATTCGATGACTTCAATAATAACAGAGAGGAGCTAAGTAAATTAATTCAAAAATAGTCATAAAACAAGGGCTGGGCTTGGTGGCTCATGCCTGTAATCCCAGCATTTTGGGAGACTTAGGCAGGTTAATCACTTGAGGCCAGGAGTTAGAGACCAGCCTGGCCAACATGGTGAAATCTGTCTCTACTAAAAATATAAAAATTAGCCGGGCATCATGGTGCACACCTATAATCCTAGCTACTTGGGAGGCTGAGGCAGGAAAATCGCTTGAACCTAGGAGGCAGAGGTTGCAGTGAACTGAGATCACACCACTGCACTGCAGCCTGGGCAACAGAGCAAGACTCTCAAAATAAAATAAAAGTAAATAAATAAAACAAAGGGGAGACTTAAAAATTATGAGACACGTCACTATTATTTGCTAATGAATTTGAAGATCTCAATGACATGAATTTTTGTGAGAAAATATAAATTCTCAAAATTGACCCTGTAAGGCTTTTTAAGACCAACAATCAAGAAAAAAGTTAAAGAAGTTACCAAATATTTACTTCTGCAAAAGACCCTAGGTCCAGATGTTGAATTTGCTTTCAAGAACTGCTCATTTTTGTCATATAAACTGTTCTACCACATTAAAAGAGATGCAATCTAGTTTATGTGATGAAATGATCATAACTGTTACACCACAATCTGACAGGAATAGTAGGCAAAAAAAAAAAAAAAAAAAAAAAATGGATCCTCTTTACTTATGAAAATAGCTATAATAATCCTAAATAAAACACCAGAAGTAGAATTCAACAGACTATTAAAAGAATAATACATAGCAATAAAGTAGGGTTTATCCCAGGATTGCAAAAATGGCTTAGCATTAGGAAATTATTCATATCAGTACATCAGTCTTTCTAATGATAGCCTTATGCTTAGACTCTTGTTAAATTCAACATCCATTTCTCATAAAAATGCTAAAAACTGGTAATAGAATGATACTTGCTGAATATCATAAAGTATATACTGTATAAAGAATTTATCTGGCTGGGTGCAGTGGCTCATGCCTATAATCCCAACACTTTGGGAGGCTGAGGTGGGCAGATCACCTGAGGTCAGGAGTTCAAGACCAGCCTGGCCAACATGGTGAAACCCCATCTCTACTAAAAATACAAAAATTAGCAGGGCATGGTGGCAGGTGCCTTTAATCTAAGCTACTCAGAAGGCTGAGGCAGGAGAATCACTCGAACCCAGGAGGCAGAGGTTCCTGGGCCACACAGCGAGACTCCATCTCAGGAAAAAAAATAAAATCATCATCTGTGAGGATACTGCTTCCATCAAATGAGTATGTATTTAATTATGGAAGGAAAAATATTTATATATAATTTTTCCTTTAGTTATTCTAAGGTACATGTGTTTTACATTTACCATGATTGCAATAAGAGTATCTTCCAATCAATGTGTAAGGCTAATATTAGGTAGCTTCTATCCCCTCCCCACTCCACCCTCCAAAAGCTGTTAAGTTGGTTCATCTTACAAGTAATAGCTTAATTTGAGAAAACAAGACATATCTCAAACGCACAACTCACATCATACCTACCAAAACAACACTGTAGTTTTGACATTAAAATCAGGAACAAGACAAGGATATTCTTCATCACCACTATTATCTAACACTGTTCAGAAAGGCCTGATCAATATAATAAGATAAAAATAATACTTAAAATATATAACCATTAACAATGAGACTAAAATCATTTCCACTTACGCATTCATAGTAAGATTGTATTTCTATAAAATTCAAGATCATTTAATCTAAAAAAAAACTATCAGAACTACTAAGAATGGAGTTCAGTACCATGGCTATAAATAAATATGTGAAACTAGCTGGCAAGGATGTGGTAAAACATACAGACTCAAGCTGTTCATAAGAATTTAAGCTGGTACAGCCATTTTGGAGATAATTTGGCAACATGGATCAAGAGTCTTAAAACGTTCACACACAAAAAAGTTAATACCCCTAGTGGCAGGTACTACTACTTTCCCAAAAGCTGCTCGTTCCTACTAACAGAACCTAACATCTGAGGCCGGGCACAGCGGCTTAGACCTGTAATCCCAACACTTTGGGAGGCCAAGGTGGGAGGGTCACTTCAGCCCAAATGTCAGAGATCAGCCGAGGCAACATAGGGGAAAACTCATCTCTATAAAAATAAAAATTAAAAATAGCCAGACATGATGACATGTGCCCATGTTACCAGCTACTTGGGAGGCTGAGGCAGAAGAATTGATTGAGGAGTTTGAGGTTGCAGTGACCTATGATCACACCACTGCACTCCAGCCTGGGTGGCAATGTTCCCCAGCCTTGATGCAACCAGGGTAGTCCTATCACCTTTGCCAGAGATAGGTCTAGGAGTAGGTATTTGACTTAGACCATTATAGGAAAGTCTGTTTGAGAGTTTTTGTTTGTTTGTTTGTTTTTGAGACAGAGTCTCGCTCTGTCACCCAGGCTGGAGTGCAGTGGCACAATCTCGGCTGCCTGCAACCTCTACCTCCCTGGAGTCAAGCGATTCTCCTGCCTCTACCTCCTGAGTAGCTGGGATTACAGGTCCACGCCACCACATACAGCTAATTTTTGTTTTGTTTTGTTTTGTTTTTTTTGGTAGAGACAGGGTTTCATCATGTTGCTCAGGCTGGTCTCAAATGATCCACTTGCCTCAGCATCCCAAAGTGCTGGGATTACAGGCATGAGCCACCATGCCTGGCCCTGTTGGAAACTTTGATTCCTGGAAAGGGAGAGCTTCTAAGAATAAATCCCCTTTGTTCCTAAAACTTCCTTTCTTCCTTGGGATTCTACAAACAAGAATGTGATACTTGGCACTATGGCAGCCGTTTTGGGCCATGACGGGACACACTGTAAATGCACTGGAAGACAGAAAGCTCCTGAGCTTTTAACAATATCACTGAGCCCTTGCTCCAGCCTATATAGTTTTCCCTCTAAACTTACCTACCTCTGAACACACGGTAGGTATCCACCATTCATAGACAACTGGCATCTTTTTAATAACCCCTTGATATTTCAGCAGTGTGATGAGTCCTACCTTCCTGTACTACAAAGCCAAAGCCCATTTATCAGACATCCTTATTCTACACTGAGGACAGGTGTCCCAGGTTCTGCCAATCAGACCCATCCCTATGGATGGAAGTGGGACATGAACAGACAGCCACGTGCAAGCAGCTCAGGTTTCTGGTAGTACACTGTGGGAGAAAACTGGTCCTTTCAGAGAATCTATGGCAGAGCTTCTGAAGACCAGCCCTGGGGTCATTTGTGCCAGGCAGGCCACAGCAGCAGCGATATTTCACTGGAAAGTCCCATAACGGGCAGAGCGCTGATCCTAGCAATATCATTCCTGGCTGTCATATCCCAACCTTTGCACAACCACTCCATCCCCCAAAGTGGCTAAGTATCTTCTATAAAGACTCCTTTCTCCTTAAACATCTACATCTAGAGAAAGTGGAATCGTTCATTTGCAAATAAAAACCTTAATCTATAATTCCACCTCCAGCAATCTATTTCAAAGAAAATAATCCAAAACCTAGAAAGAGGCCTATACATAAAGATGACTACTGCTGTATTACCTGTAATGGTGGAAACAAAATTAAAACGTGTCCCACAATGAGATACTTATTAAGTAATTTGTAATAAAGCCACTTAAACTCTCTATTATAAAATGTTTGTAATAACATGGAAAACTGCTCAGACAATAGTGCAAAATCCTATGTAGTCTGATTAGCCACATTAACAGCAACGGGAGCCTCATAAGCATTTCCCCCACTTGGGTGACATAGTCCTCATATTTGTCACGTAAGTGCCTCCTGTGGGAAACACCTTAGCGGGATGACTCATCCAGCCCATGGGTCATCCCATCTTCCTGAGAACCGCCTTCCCACACCACAAGTGTGGGTCACAGCAGCCATGTGTGCACCTCAGAAGCACATCTCCCTGGCCAGAGTTGACAGGACCTGTTACCTGGGAAGATTACCTGTCCTAAGGTGGGTCAGTGAGAATCTTCTCCAGGTAGACTCAGTTATTAACTTCCTCGTGTGACTGGAACTGACAGCCAAGTAGAGCTCAAAGAGTGTGGAGTGGCCATCTTCCCCCTCACGGCCAGAGAAGGCTGGTCTACAGAGAACAAAGAAGGGAGGAGAGAGAAGAGAGGAAGGGGAAGAGGGGGAGGGAAACAGAAAAAGAAAGAAAGGGAGGAGAGGGCTGGAGCGAGGGAGAGAGCAAGGAAGGGAGCGAGGAAACTGACAACTTTCCAGGTTCTAGTCTAAGCCCATTCCCGAGTTCCAGCTCTCTTCCTGGTCTTAGGCTCTGAAACCAACTCCTATGTCTTTATAATAACTTTTTGCCATAAACTAGTTTGAGTGGGTTTCTATTACTCAAGGACAATTTTTCTAACACATTTCTAAAGGTGAAATCTCAGGATGCTAGGAGCACTCAGCATCCCTGACTTCTCTCCATCTCAGCCTTCACCTTCCAGAGGCTGCCCCTCATAGCTCAGCCTGCACAGCCAAGCTAGAATTATCCCAGGCACATTTGGTCAAACCAGCTTGGCGGGTTCCCTTCATCAGACCGATCAGAGTGAGAAAACAAAAGAGGAGAACAGGAATGAACCAGAGTCTAAATCAGCTGTATAAGAAAGACTTCCCTTTGCTGGAGGGAAAAGAAAACTTTGGAGCTGGGAGTTATTTAAAAGGTCTTGGCCAGAGCCAGAGAGAAGAAAGCCAGCCCAGAGACTGAGCATTTTGAAAAGAAAGCAGAGAGCTGAGCAGCTGCTAGAAAATCCAGACATCAAGGAGATAAATGGGTAAGAGAGAACATTTAGGAAATTTGCCGAGTAACTCCCCACTGGCAATCCCCCTAAGGAAACCTTCAGCAACACTGTTCATGACTCTCGAAAGGCTTCTGGTGCTGTGTGCATTTCCTTTGGATGCTTAATTGTACTGAGATTGTCTTAATAAAAGGAGGTCTAGTTTTCTTTCGATTATACAGTGGGGAAAGTGATTTGTGTCCTCTTAGAATATTAAGGATGAGACTTGGTGGTTGTAATCCTAAAAATAAGAGGAAAGGGAGCTAGAGAAAGGTTTGGACATCTCCTGAGAAAAATACTGCTGGCAACTACACATTCAGACTACTCCCCAGCATGCAGAACAAGCTGTGGTGTGCAGAAGGGCCCAGCCATCATCCTTCTGCACCATTTGCAGTGGAACCTCTCCAGGAAGCTTGTTTGAAATGTAATTCAATTAATGGTGATGAGTTGACTGCTGATCACAATGATTAAAGCCTTCGCTGATGCAGAAAATTCAGGTGCCCCCTCCCACTGTCCTGGGCAGTGATGCAGCCTGGCGAGCTGACAATGAATGACTGTTCTCCCCTCTGTGCTGTCAGGACCTGTCACTAAAGAGGCTAAGAGCTTCCCATCCAGCACCCACTCCTGCCACCTCCAAAGAAACAACTCAAATCCAGAAATGCCAGGCAGTACTTTCTTCTGAGACTCATTTTCTCCAAAGGAGACTTGCGCTTTCCATGTGGCCTTCTAGGACTGCTGAAAAAGGAGAACAAGCTATCAGAGAAAGGACTTTCTGGAAGGTCATGGTCATGTCTGTACATGTGAAGGCAGTTATTGTACTCCGACAAACGTCAGGAATAGTGTTGTAAAAAGAAACTCTATCTTCTCTCCCTTATTCTATTACTTCAGAATCCTTCAAGTCACTTTTCTCTTCTCTCTTCCTCTCTCACACTCTTGAGTCCTGGATTATTTGGAAAATCCTATGATGTTTGTATGAAACGATGATTGTCATAAAGAATTCCCTGCACAATCTAACAAACACATCATCTGCACACTCATACACATGTCCCAGCCTGCCAGCCTGCTCCCCAACCCCCGAAATGACAGAGGTGACCCACCAGGGAGCTGACAGTTCTAATTACGGGGAGAGACTTGATTAGCACAGCCATAGCAATATGAACTCTCCAGAGAATCCAGTGAAAGCCTGGAGAAGCTCCAGACATGTCTAGGCAAAACACAGTTAGGGAATTGTGCTGCATGCTGAGCAGAAGAGGTAATGTCCTCAGCAAACCTTGACCAATGCTTGTGTTGGGATGAGCCCCTTATTCATTCTTTTTCTGTCCTCCATTAACCCCCCATTCAATTATCTATCTGCCTAATCATCCATCTTCCTTTTCCTCATTCCATCTATTTACCCATCTATCCATCCATTCGTTTTCCTTTCATCTATCCACCCCGAGATTCACCATCCTCTATCTCCATCCACCCTTTCATTCATTTACCTTTTCACACAGCCATCCATCCGTCCATCTCTCTGAGCCTCATCCAGCCACCATTCATCCAGCTGCACTGTCTTTAGTCTCTCTGTTTCATTTGTGTCCTTAAAAAACCATCCTGCCACCTGTCCACCTATCCATCCAGTCAGCCTACTGTATGCAGGATCTGTACCAGGTTTTGTGGCTATAGGAATAAATATGAGCTGCTCCCCATCCAGAGGGACCTCTGTCTAATGAATAGGAGCCTTTATGAATAAAGGCCATGCAGTAACCTCCTCTCTGCAGGCCTGAATACGCTCTCTGTCTGGGATCCTCAACACTTTCTGGCCGTCCCAGCCCCATCACTGCCTGGCCCAGAGACTGTTTCCTAGCAGGTTCAGAAAGCAGGAGAAGGGAACAACCACCCATGTAGGGCTGCCATGAACTGAGTGCCCAGCCTCCCAGAGCAGCTGCCACTCACGTGCCCAGTCTAGGCAGGAGGAAGTCCTCTTTGGAGGTGCAAAGAGCTCTTTATCTACAATGCTTCTTCCCTTCAGCCTCTACACCAGTACTGTCCAATAGAAATATAGTACAAATCACATTTAATTTAAATTTTCTAGTAGCCGTGGTAAAAAGTAAAAAGAAACAGGTGAAATTATAAAACTTTGTGTGTGTGATGGAGTTTCACTCTGTCACCCAGGCTGGAGTGCAATGGTGTGATCTCGGCTCACTGCAATCTCCACCTCCTGGGTGCAAGCAATTCTCCTGCCTCAGATTCCTGAGTAGCTGGGATTATAGGTGCACACCACCATGCCCAGCTAATTTTTGTATTTTTATAGAGATGGGGTTTCACCATGTTGGTCAGGCTGGTCTCAAACTCCTGACCTTGTGATCCACCTGCCTTTGGCCTCCCAAAGTGTTAGGATTACAGGCATGAGCCACCACACCCAGCCTATAATACTGTATATTTCATTTCACTCAAACCAATATATCTAAACTATTATTTCACCATGTACTCAGCTTATATTTTTTGTACAAAGTCATCAAAATCCAGTGTGTATCTTTATGCTTACAGCACATCTTAATTCAGTCCAGGCACACTTCACATGCTCAATAGCCACATGTGGCTAATGCCTGCCACACCAGCCAGTGCAGCTCTAGACCCTACCACCATTATTTTAAGTCCAGACCAAGACATGAGGCCACTCTAACCATTTGGGACATTCTCAAACTGACATTTGCTAACTATTTTCTTGGCAGCTAGCCAGAGGAACAGCCAAGCACCCTGGCAAGGAAAGCAAAGGGTACAGAAGATGACTCACAAGCGCTCCTCCACTGTCCTGAGCAACTGAGGTCTAGCCCCAGATTTGCACACCCCTCTCAGCAAAGCCCAGGCCCCACAACTGCCAGGCTGGCCTCCTCCAAGCATTGTAGCCACGCTCTGTGTGCTGAACTTTGCCCCGCAGAAGGCTATCCTCCTCCCTAGAAGCCCCTCAAGGTCATCTGTCCCAGCCGTATGCAGAAAGAGCTGTTCTGTCACCGCAGCCTTCTCTCTCTTCTTGCACCATCCAAGCGGTGTTAGCGCCTCTCAGTGATGAGGCTCCAGGACGCCACCCAGCCAACCTGCTTCTTCACCAGCTTCACCACTGCTCAGGTGGAGCTCCTCTCTCAGGCGAACTTTTCTTCCCCAGGACCAGCAGAGAAAACACAGAGATACCTATCCCTGGGACAGAGACTGCCCCATTTTCTGTACCTGGGGCTCCTGTGACTTCACTGGGCCCTCCCAGCAGCCTGGGGGCCGGGAAGATTTGGGTTACTGTGGCATTCTAGAGATGAGGAAACTGAGGCTCAAAGGGGCTGAGTAAGTTACCCAAAGCCACGTAGGGTATCAGTAAAAGTGATGCAGTAGATGAGGCCCCAGGTTACCCACTGCCCACTCTGTGCCCCTTTCCTCTCTTTCCCATTGGCACCCCTCTAGATAGGGAATTAGGCTGAAGAGATGGGTCTCAGAGGGGCTCCTCCAAAATCCCAAAACCATTTCACCCCAAAGCCAGCCCACAAGGAGGAGTCCAGTCTGAGATCTCATTCAAGACCCCTCACCATCTGGTCCCACCCTCCTCCCACTCTCTCCGCTTCGAAAAGCACCCTCTGGAAATTGCACCTGCCCACTGCCTTCAACAACAGCAAGACTTCACACCTCTGCGCCCTTGCCATGATGTCCCTTCTCCCTGGACTGCCCTTCCTTCCCTTTTCTTCTCTGTTTGGAATAGTTCTTACAGCGTTCAAGGCTCAGCCAGACCTTAGCTCAACGAAGCATTCCTTGAGAGCCCCAGGCAGAATGGCCGCTGGCCCACATTCTGTCCTGTGAACAACATACTTGATGGTACTCCAGTCTCAGTGCCCCTCCACACTCTGAGCTCTGTAGAGGACAGACGTGTAACCTATTGCCCAGTAGTGTCCAACAAGCACATAGTAGACACTCAGAAAATGTGTATTAAATAGCCATGTGTGGCCAGGCGCGGTGGCTTATACCTGTAATCCCAGCACTTCTGGAGGCCAAGGAGGGCAGATGACCTGAGGTCAGGAGTTTGAGATGAGCCTGGCCAACATGGTGAAACCCCATCTCTACTAATAATAAAAAATTAGCCGGGCTTGGTGGCAGGTACCTGTACTCCCAGATACTTGGGAGGCAGAGGCAGGAGAATCACTTGAACCCAGGAGGCAGAGGTTGCAGTGAGCCAAGATCGCACCAGTGCACTCCAGCCTGGGTGACAGAGCAAGACTCTGTCTCAAAAAAATAAAACAAATAAACAGCCATGTGCTCACTGTGGCATCACATATACTAACGAGTCAGCTGGGAAGCTTGTGATGCACAAATAGCCTACATCGCCAGAGGGCTGGCTGGGCTCCCCGCTCTGAGACTCAGTCTCCTTGCATTTCTCTGGACTCCCAGGTGCCTGTGGATGTAGCCAAATTTGCCTCCCAGGCTTGGTGCAGCAATGCCATTGGGGAACTCCTGCACAGGTTTGCACACGCAGGAACCCCTTTCCAGTGACTCTCCACTGGGACCCAATTTCCATCTTTAATCCTCTGTCTCCTTTGCTGCAGAATTCCCATGAATCTCTAGCATCCTCCACAAACACCCACACGCTCCAAGTAGCATGTGCTTGGTTCCATATGGGAGAGATCAAATGTCACAGGTAATTTAGTTTGCTCAAGAGCATATTGGGAGATTATGTATCTGTGTTCTCTAGAAAATGAGGGCTGTAGTAGATCTCACTGACTATATTACCCCACAGAGAGGCAGAAATAATCCTGAAGGTGGCAAGTTAAATCACTACTTTGTAATTTACTAAAACAAAACTAATACCCAAAGAAATGTTTTCTCTGCCATTTTATAGCAATTTCACCATTAAGCTGTCTTGAATTGCAATTCATAACAATGAATAAAGCAAAGCAAATAGGATCTCTTCGGCCTGCCAAAGAACTTATTCTGAACATTAATGATTTTTCCCATAAGCAAAACACTGGGCGTCATTTCCAGAGTAGCCACAAGCCACCCAAAAGGGTGAGTGGGAGTGAACAGGGTCACACTGCATAAGTAAACCACCTCATCATTCCTGTTCCCCAAAGGATGCCCCAAGTCCTCTTGGCTGAGCCTGAGGCCTGGATGCAGGTGTTCTTTCTCATCCCTACCCACACACCCACCCCACCCTTCTTCCTCAATTAACTCAAGGTCATCTTTCAGGTTCTCAGCCTAAACATGCCTTCCCATGGTGGAAGGCTCCCCTCCTCACAGCATTTGTCAGCTTATACCAATGCTTTCACATGTGTGATTATTAAGTGTCTGTCCCCATGGCACTCCAGGGGCTTTAGCATCTATTTTGCTCATCATTCACTTTTAGTGAAAAATTATTGTATAAATAAATCATGAATAAGGACAAGATCAGGGTCCTAATGTCATAGGCCAAGCAGCCTTTCTCAAAGGAGGCACATGCTCTCCCTAGAAGTCAGCCCCAATGGCCAGAGACTGACCCTTGACACCAACCCCTCATTTATTCCTCCCTTGAGTAAGACTGAATGGCTGTGATGGTTGCTTTTACGTACCTGCTTGACTGATTAAGGGATACTCAGATGGTAAAGCATTATTTCTGGATACGTCTGTGAGGATGTTTCCATAAGAGACTGGCATTTGAATCAATGGACCCAACAAGGAAGATCTGCCCTCACTCAATGTGGGCAGGCACCATCCAAATGGCTGAGGGCCTGGATAGAACAAAAAGGCAGAGGAAAGAGGAGCTCGCCTCTCTCCCCACTGGAGCTGGGACATCCACCCTCTCCTGGCCTTGGACATCAGAACTCCGGTCTCTCTGGTCTCCTGACTGGGCCGTGCACCAGTGGCCTGCCAGTTTCTCAGGCCTTGCACCTCAGGCTTAGAGGTGCACCGTCAGCTCCCCTGGTCTGAGACTTTCAGATTCATACTGAGCCAAGCTACCAGCATTCCAGGGTCTCCAGCTTGCAGACAGCCTGGAGGGGAACTTGTCAGCCTCCATAATCATGCGAGCCAATCCCCCTAAAAATTCCCTCCCATATTTCTTTCTTCTTTCTGTCTCTCTTCATTATCTCCTACTAGTTCTGTCTTTCTGGAGAATCCTAATACAATGGCTCAGGGCCACTTATCCACATCCTCAGGGACATACATCCCAGTACTCTCCCAGGCACACTCTGGAGGCCCCTCTGAGGAACACCAGTGACCCTAGGACAATTAGCATTAGGGATTTCCTTGAAATCTGGGGTCCTATCCAAACGATTATAAATCGTTCTACTATAAGGACACATGCACACGAATGTTCATTGCAGCACTGTTTACAATAGCAAAGACCTGGAACCAACCCAAATGCCCATTGATGATAGACTGGACAGGGAATATGTGGCACATATACACCATGGAATACTATGCAGCCATCAAAAACGATGAGTTTGTGTCCTTTGTAGGGACATGGATGAACCTGGAAACCATCATTCTCAGCAAACTGACACAAGAACAGAAAATCAAACACTGTATGTTCTCACTCATAGGTGGGTGTTGAACAACGAGAACACATGGACACAGGGAGGGGAGCATCACACACTGGGGTCTGTCAGGGGGAAATAGGGGAGGGATGGGGGGTGGGGAGTTGGGGAGAGACAGCATGGGGAGAAATGCCAGATATAGGTGATGGGGAGGAAGGCAGCAAATCACACTGCCATGTGTGTACCTATGCAACAATCTTGCATGTTCTTCACATGTACCCCAAAATCTAAAATGTAATTTAAAAAAAAAGAAATCTGGGGTCCACCAAACCAGAACCACCTACCCACCCGTAGGCAGCACCATCTTCCCTTACCTGTCCCCACCCATACATGCAGCCCTCATCTTCAGGGCCCTCAACATTCTTCAGAGAAAAATATTATCCCTAAATAACCTCCCAAAGCCTAAAGTGTATGGACAGATGCTTCTGGGTGAGCCTGGCTGGGCTCATGAATGGCAGGCTTCACAGCCTGGAATGATGACCCACAGGTATCCACCTGCTGAGACATTGAGGCCTCTCCCAGGAGAGGACTTGTCCTGAGAGAAAAAGGGCCAGGCACGATGAAGCGGACCCAGAGACAAACCCAGCAGTAAAAAAGGAGGCATGGCCAACTCTGTTCCTGGTTATTCAACCCAGGTGCAAGAAAGGACAGAGCTAGCAATTGAAACCTTCAGTGCCAAAGGACCCCCAAAAGCCTGGCTGCAGGACCCCACAGTTGAATCAAATGCAGATAAGGAAGAGGTACCTTCTTCCTTCTGCATGAGCTCAGGGCCACATGGGTGAACCTGAAGTACTCTAGAAAGTAGCTCTAGGGAGAGATGACAGTGACCTTCAGAACCAGAGGGAGGGCCTAGCCAGAGTCAGCAGGGCCCAGGGGACCTGCCAGGACCCAGCGGACAGAACCTGGAGCAAGGGAAAATAACACAACTGAGATACCGCTATGGTCCCCAACTCAGCCTGACCATGAACATACAAGGGAATCACAAAATGTAGGGGGAAATCATGCTGGACACTGGCTCCTGATGCGGCTGAGTATCAGGGAGCAGGTGTGAATATGTTGAGCCAGGAAAGACTTTAGATCCCCGGTTACTTTAAACATTTTGTAAAATCAAAATGACCCCAAGAGACACAGGCCTTCCAAATCTAAGTCCAGGGAGACAGGTTTATGGATCATTATTAAACTGCTGAGAAAAGGTATAAACCAGTAGAATATTAAACATAAATCAAACAAATGAAGCTGCGGTCCCATTAGTAATGAGGAGCCTTGGATGTGAGCCAGCAGCCCCTAAGTCTTACAGACACCGAGTTCGGAATGGGGGAGAAGAGACAGGGAAGGGTGAGGGCCTGAGCTTCCCTCCCCCGTGCTCATAATGCAGATCTCCCCAAACCCTCTGCCACTGGACCTCAAGCTGAAGAAGCAGAAATGGGAGTCTTGTTCACAGCAGGTAGTGAGTACATGTTTGTGGAGTGAACGGAGTGTTCTAGTAGTTGCATGCTCTGACACTCCAGCCAGGCGGGGCGATAGGAAGACAAGGAGAGGACAGAAGGGGAAAGAGGAAGTGGGAGGGGGAGGCCCCTCCCCTGCAATGAACTGTTACTTGGCCAGCTTGATCTCCTGGTGAACAGAGTCAATGATGGTAGATGGGATTTTCCTGATTTGGAATTTGGGCTGAACCCCGAAACTCAGAATACTGAGAGGAAAGTCTCACTCTAAAAAGAGCACCTAGGCCACCTGAGCAGAATGTACTAAGATGTGGCCAGGTGGGCCCTTCGCCCATCCACCCTGTCACCCCTCCTGCCTGTAGAAGAGAGGCTGGAGGAGGCATTCTCCAGCCTTTTAACACTTATGCTATAAAGAGGGAATTCTTTTTTTTAAACCTCTGAACTTTTTATTGGCCTCTGCTCCCCAACCCTGCTTCTGCTGGCTTAACGTCTCAGAACTTTGGTGGTGTTGGTTTCAGACACCACTTTGCCATCTACTATCCAGTGAGTGGTGGTCTTTTGGATGGTTTGCATGGAGTTGCTGCTGTCCAGGGCATCACCAAGATTGAAGTCTTTGCCATCTTCCACAGGCAGTGGTAGGTGGCGATCTCCGCCTCCAGCTTGACCTTGATGTTCAGTAGGCTCTTGTACTCCTGGGACCGTCGCTGTCCCTCCACCCGGGGCTGTCCTAGCTCTGACTCCAGGTACAGCAGGATCCCGTTGTGCTGCTCCGTCTGCAGGGCATTGTGGGCCTCTACCTCCCTCAGGCTATCCTCCAAGCTGGCCTTCAGATTTTTCATGGAGTTCCAGTTGATCTCCAAGGACTGGACTGTACACCTCAGCTCCGTGAGCGTCATCTCAGCAGCTCCAACCTCGGCAGACTGTGGAGAACACCGTGGTGCTCTCCTCAATCTGCTGAGACCTAGTACTTGTCCAGCTCCTCTTGGTTCTTCTAAGCCATCTCTTCATATTGGGTCCAGATGTCTGCCGTGATCTTGGTGAGGTCCTGAGATCTGGGGGATCCACCTCCACAGTCAGTCACCCCAGAGCTGGCAATCTGGGCTTGTAGGCCTTTTACTTCCTTAAAGACGGAATTCTTAGGAAGAAGCAGGGTATTGCGGAGTGTCCCCTCCCAGAAGGGGGACAAGAAAAGGGGTGCAGCTCCCACACCTATGTGGGGGCTTCAGGCGTGCCGCTTGTGACGGGCAGGGGTGCCGCCAGGAGGGGAGACTCCAGCCCACCTAGTTAGATGGTTCCTGAACTGTGGAATCTCAGGTTTTGGTGCTGCTGCAGGCCTGAAAGTATGGCAGATAGAGCGGGGAGGAGATAATAAAACAGAATGTCTGTTTCCACACAAGACTGAGGCTCTCAAAGTTCACATGAACTGCCCAGGATGAGGCAGTCAAAGTGGGCTCAGCCAGCTGTCTCCCTGCTGCCTAGGAGGCAGATGACAGCACCTCTGAGTATTCTCCCCACATGGGCCAGGCACACCCTGAGGGCCACACTACCATCTCCTTCTCCCATTTGCCCCTCAGGAAAACCGGACACGGGCTCATTTTCCAAAGCACCTGCCATCCTTGCCCCAAGGTCCCCTCTCTACTCATCTCCCAGGGCCAGAGCACCAGGCTGGGCTGCAGTGGACACCAGGGGAAAGGCCAGGCCATTGTCCAGACCCCTGTGGGAATCGGAGCAGCAGAGGGCAGGGCAGATGAGTCAACAGTCCCCAGCACTCCCCACCTGCACACCAGGGGCGTCTCTTGCTATGGTAGTTAGCCTTTGTGAAGGGCAAGGGAAGGTCAGGCTGACTTCTGCCCCCTGCCCCATTGCACCTCCACCACCGTGACCAAGACACTTCTGCTGCAGCAGAGCTCGGTGTCAAGCCTGAGTGGGCAGGAGGGACACCGTTTTGTTTTATAAATGGTGTTCCTGAGGGAAAGCATTAAATTGAAGCAGAGGATTTGAGTTAAAACAGTTTGAAATGTTTTGACCTAGGGCTGTCAGTGTGGCATGAACAAAGTTCAGGCCCCAGAATAAGCTTCTCTGCACCTGAGGCCAGGCTCTGCTGGTCACTGTGATCAACTTGGCACCATTGGTTTATTCAGTTAGCATGTATTGAGTGCCCTTGATATCCTGGAGTAGAGCGATGAACAGGTTAGATGTGGTTCCTCCTGGAACTTACAGTCCGGCAGCTGCAATACCAGTAATGAAGTATCGGCTGTGATAATAATAGTTCTTACTTCCTGAACACTGACTCTTCTCAGCATTTTACACGCATTAACTCATTTAGTCCTTTAAGGGAAAGTCCTGTTATTATCTCCACATTACACACAAGGCACAGAGGGAGTGAGTAACCTGTCCAAGGTCACACAGCCAGTGAACCAGGAGAGCAAGAACAGACACCCAGGTGTGTCTAGTGAGACCTTTCTCTCAATCCCCCCACTCTGCGCCTTTTGTGATAAGAACTGTGAAAGAAATGGGGTGATAGAAAAGAGCCACTGGTGAGGCCACTCTTACAGAGGGACATCAAGGAAAGCCTCTCTGGGGAGAAGCAGAGACCTGAAGGAAGTGAGGAAGGGAGGTATGGGAGTGTCTGTGGGGAGCCCTCCAGGCAGTGAAAACTGCTACACAAAGCCCTGACTCAGAACCAAGCACACACACGTTCAAGGAACAAAAGGCAGGCTCCAGGGGAGGAGGAAGGCAGGGGTCGGGTGAGGCCAGACCCAGATCTCCTTGGTGAAGAGGGAGGGTTAGATTCAAAGTGCACAAGTAGCCACTGGGGAGCATGCTCCGATTCACTCGAGTGGAAGGGGAGTTCAGTCACTGTTCCCCACCTACTGCTGGGACCCCAGCCTGTCCCAGGGCCTTTGAGATCATGCAAGACAAAATCTTATTGCTGGTGGGAAACAGAGGCCTGGTGCACTTCCCTGGCTCTAACAGGAAGAAGCTGGCACCTTTCAGGGTAGTCACTCCCAGGGGTGTCCAAAGGCCGAGGGCAGTGCTGTGCTCACCCTGGGGTGACGGGTGGGACACATAGGTTTATGTCTTGGGTGAGACCAGAGCTCCAGCTGCCAGTGAGGATGGCTCTGAATCCAGTTGACAGACAACATGGCACAAGCTCTCTGCCAAGCTGGCCTCTCCTACCACTAATTTCCTATTTGGGGGAAAAATAAAATGTCTTTTCCCTCCTGGACCTGCAAGGACCCGAATGCGAATTACACCAGTTTCTGGCTTGCCTTGAGACTCAAGGCTTCCCTGGGCAGTTTGGAGTTGGGGTGAAAGGATACATTGATACATGCTGATCCCGGGGAAACTGTGGGCAAAGTTTTTGGTATCAGGGGATCCTCAGCTCTTACACCCAACACTGACAGGATTTGCCCCCACCTCCCCACCCCACCCCTCAGCCACATAGCTGAGCACCAGGCCAGGACATGTTGAGGTGGAGAAGCAGGTTCAAAAAACAAGCATGTTCCCCTGAATGTGAATAATACTATTAATAGCAACAAAACTTACATTTACTGAGTAAGATACTGTTTCATTTAATCTTCACAATAACTCTGTGAGCTAGGTCATACTCTTACGCTCACTTTACAGAGGAGGACACAGAGCCCCAGAACCCCAACGTCACACAGATGCAAGAGGCAGGATTTGAACCAAGCCCCACATGACTCAGGAGGCTGTGTTCTTCACTCTTCACCAACAAGCCCAGATTAGGTTTATCTCCCACTGAATGCCAACGCCTCATTTAACCTGATGAACGGGAGCAGCTAACACTGATTTAGTGCTTAGTAGGTGCCAGGTGTGGCACTAAGCATTTGCCACACATTAGCTTGTTTAATCGTCACAGGTGGATTCTATTATTACACCCCAGTTCACAAATGAAGACGCTGAAGTTTAGAGAGGTGAATTAGAGGCTTCAGGGCTGGATCACAGGGGAGTGGGGATTCAGACTCAGGGCTGTCCGAGCTACAGAGCCAGGCTGTGTGTTTGTTGATGGGAGCCCATTACCCTCAGGTGCTCTGGGGCCTCATCACCCCACCCAGGGAGGCCAGTTTGGAGCTTTTGGTCATGAATAGGAAAGCTGAGCCTGTCTCTGCTCCAGGCTGAGAGCAACCATCCTGGGACATGCACCACCCAGAGAAATTGCTCCAGCTTCAGCTCTTCCAGGCAGGTCAGCCAGCCAGCCAGGATGTGCCAAGGCCAATAAACCCAAAAAGAGAGGCCCCAAGCCAGGCAATCCGTCCACCCAAACCCTGAAGCTCAGGCAATCCCTCCACCCAAACCCTGAAGCTCAGGCCTGCAAACCAATTGGTTTCCCATTATCCTCCTGTCCTGTGAGTGCCGCACCATACAAATAAGTAAGCTGGGCCAGACCCCACCTCCAGCCCTCCTTAAGGAGGACCACCCACCCCTGGGAGACCCCTGGGAGTCCCCTGCAGCCAACCGCAGCCAACACCAGGCTTTGCTCAGCACCCCTGAAGGAGTGGAGGCAGGGTGGTGGGGTGGCAGGTGGACCAGGGGTCGGGCCACGGGCTGGGGGTACACCGGGACCACCTAAGGGCTAGAACGAGGACTGCAGAGCTAGCAGGGGCCGGGCAGTGCAGGGACACCACCCAATCTCCCAGCCCTGACATGGAGGTGCAATCAGCAACTTCCCACACCTGGAAGCCACTGGCGCTGTGGGTGAAGCAGCTCTGTCCGCCCCCCAGGACCCCCCCCCACAGTGCTCCTGCAGACAGCCGTCTGCTTCTCCAGCTATTTGGTTCAGCCCTCTGCTTTCACTTCCCGGGTATTCATACCCACTTGCCAGGTCTCTCCATGTGCCCAGACAGTGCTGAGCCCTCACACATGTTCTTGTTCATCTCTATGATCACCTCAGGAAAAAGGAGTATTATTATCTCCATTTTTACAGATATGGAAACTGAGGTACAGAAAACATCATCACCCTGCAAACCTGGTGAAGCCAGGATGAGGCCAGGCCTATCCCATTCCAAAGCCTTCCACCTCTGCCCGCCAGACACCTCTGCACTCAAGTCTCCCGAGACGGGCCCCCAGGGTGGGTCAGGCTGTGGGAACAAACCCTCAGCGCCTCCTTCCCGGGAAGCTGCTCCTTCTAGCTTCTCTCCGTCTCCCTTCTGCCCCGGGGCCTCTTGCAAAGTAGAGGTTCCCTGGGCTAGAAGCTCTTGACTGCCCAGGAAAGCACTGATGCAACTCAGACACCTCAAGCTCCCTGGCTGTGATGCAGCAGCATCCGGCTCCCCAAATGTTGTTTACTAATAAATCCCTGAGAATTTATAATAAAGTTGATGGGGCCTAACTGATGGGCCCAGGACAAAAGGGAGCCAATTACCCAACACTCTCTTCTATGATCTTAAAACAGATGTTTGAGTGTGTAAAATTATGGCTTGAGGTTGGGAACTGCAGATACAATCCCAACCTTCCCTTTTATTGCCGCTCATAAATGTTAAACGCGACAAGATCTACATCTGAAATTCAGTTGTTGCCATCTTGTCCCGCGTTTCTGAAGCCAAGGCTACATTTTAGAGTTGGTGTCCTCGTAAGTTACTCAACTCCTATGATCAACATGCAGAAAAGAACCAAATTCAGTCTCTTGCACGACACACAGCGGAGGACAGACATGCAGCAGAGGTCAGGCCCTCTGGGCTCAGCCCTGACTGTCCCGGTCCTGGGAGGAGAGGTAGAGGGGTCCCCAGACCCTGGCTTTCAGAATGTACACGTCAAGCAATGCAAATCTGGACCGGCAGGCCAGGCCCCTCCCACCCCTCCAGAACCCAGATCACCCTGATTCTGGGCATGTATATACAGGCCAGGTAGGAAGGTGGGCTCCTGCACATTTGGATGTGATTTGCATACAGGTGCTCCAGAACGTTCCCAGGACTCCAGTGGTGGAGACTCCAGGAAGGCAGTCATGCAACCAACTCTGCCCAGTCTCAAGCCTCCTCACACAACTGCCCATCGAGGAAGTCGTGGGGCATGGAGGTAGAGAGAACAGCGAAGAGCCTGGGAAGGCGGAGCTGCCCCGACAACTCTCAACAACAGTTCCTTGGCATCGTCCTCAAGCCCGGAGCCCTTCCTGGCAGGCCAGCTGCTGGCCCTGCTCCAAGGGCGATCCTAGAAACCCTCAGTCAACAGGACCCTGCCTGAGCATGTGTGCCCTGGAAGTCCCCAAGAAACCACAGGCAAAGGGGCCTGTAATGGTTTGTGTCCTTAAAAAAGATATGTTGAAGTGCTCACCTCCAGTACCTCAGAACAGCCCCTTATTTGGAACTAAGGTCTTTAGAGTTAAGTTAAAATGAAGTCATTAGGGTGGGCCCTCATCTGACTGGCGTCCTCATAAAAAGGGGAAGTCTGGACACAGGGACCTGTAGAGGGAAGACTATGTGAAGAGACACGGGAGATGGCTCTCCATCACCAAGGAATACCTGGGACTACTGGAAGCCGATTCTCTCACGGCCTGAGACGGAACCAGCCTGCTGGCCTCTGGATCTTAGACTTCCAGCCTCCAGAATGGTGAGAGAACAAACTCCTCTGTTTAAGCCTCCCAGGCTGGAGTCCTCTGTTACAGCGGCCCTGGGAAACTAGTGCACTCACGATCGCTGGGCCGCTTGCACTGCCCTCTGAGGTCCAGGGCAGAGGCGCATCCATCCTAACGTGCAGCTCCACCTCCAGGGCCCAGGAAGGGCCCTAACAAAGTGTCCACATGATTCCGTGGTTTTGGTGAAGTGTAAACTGGGCCATTTTAACACAAATAGGGCTGAAGAAAAGGGAAGTTTACTCACCACCAGGTCTGCCTATGAAATAATTCTAAAAAGGCCCAAAAAAACAGCATGAAGGGGCCAACCCCACAGCCTCTACAGAAACATTTAACACGCTGCCCAGTCTGTCCCCCAAGGGCCCAGTGTGAAAGGGAGGTAGGGATGTCAACCCACATTCTCATCAGAAGGAGAAAATGACCAATGATAGCACATGTAGGTCCACTAGGAACAGAGAGCATGCTAAGACACACAAGTGACTGGCCTGGAAGAGCAGCATCCATGTGTCCTTCTTTTTTTTTTTTGAGATGGAGTCTCGCTCTGTCGCCCAGGCTGGAGTTCAGTGGCACAATCTCAGCTCACCACAACCTCCACCTCCCAGGTTCAAACAATTCTCATGCCTCAGCCTGTGAGTAACTGGGATACAGGTGCGCACCATGACTCTCAGCTAATTTTTGCACTTTTAGTAGAGATAGGGTTTTACTATACTTGCCAGGCTGGTCTCAGACTCCTGACCTCAAGTGATCCAACCACCTCTGCCTCCCAAAGTACTGGGATTACATGTGTGAGCCACCACCGTCTTACCCACATGTCCTTCCTAAGAACAGCAGCCCTGCGATAGGGCCCTGACCCTGCTGGACTATATCCTCTGCCGTTGGGATGGGTGTATTCTTCTTTCCTACTTGCTTCAGAGAAAAGGTGAGGTCACGCATTGTCTGGGAACTTCCTTGATCACTGCTATTGTAAATGGGGTCAAACGCTTCCCGGGACGGCTCAGCCCCAAAGCTATTTTACAACAGAATGTGAGATATTAGACTGGTTGAACCCCCTAGTCCTGCCCTTACCCCAAACCACCTGCATCCTCACAAAAGCCACTCTTCCTGCAAACCCACCCAGTCCTTCCCCTTCACCCTCAACTCCCTGTCCCTTGAGGGCCAAGCATTGGAGGAGGAGGGCTGTGGAGACATTTCTCAAACTGATTATTCTGCTCATGGCTCCTGGAACCTCCACTCTAAACATAGCCCATGACTTTCTTAAGGTATAAAACCATGTTTTTCCTAAAAAGCAGATCCCACCCGGGCTTGGTCTCTCATGCCTATAATCCCAGCACCTTGGGAGACTGAAGCAGGCAGATCACTTGAGGTCAGGAGTTCAAGACCAGCCTGGTCAACATGGCAAAACCCATCTCTACTACAAATACAAAAATTAGCCAGGCATCATGGCTCACACCTGTAATCCCAGCTACTTGGGAGGCTGAGGCAGGAGAATCCCTTGAACCTGGGAGGTGGAGGTTTCAGTGATCCAAGATCACACCACTGCACTCCAGCCTGGGTGACAGAGCAAGACTGTTTCAAAAAACAAAAAACAAAAAAAGAAACCTGAGATCCCTCTGATTGTACTCATTTAACCACAGAAACCAGGCCACCCTCCTCCTCCACTCACTTACCAGTCAACCACCTCACCCACCATCACTCCCTCCTAAAGCTAAAAGCCCTCTGCTCCAGCCGCACAGTCAACCACCACCCGGCCCAGATCCTCACCAGCCTCCCTGCTGCCAGCCTGGCCACTCTCTCCCTCTGCACAAAACCAGCCAGATCGTTGTACAATGCAAAGCAGACTGCACTACGGTGTCTTAGCTTTAAAACTTGCCATGGATGTCCAGGCGTGGTGGCTCATGCCTGTAGTCCCAATTAGTGAGAAGGCTGAGGCAGGAAGATCACTTGAGCCCAGGAGTTTGAGGCTACACTGAGCTATGATCATGTCACTGTCCTCCAGCATAGGCAAAAGAGTGAGACCCTGCCTCCAAAAACAAACAAAAACTCACCATGCCTTACCAATACCCTCAGGAAAAAATCAAGGCCCTTCGTCTAGATACAAATGAAGCCCTCATTTGTCTCAGTACGAAAGACAGAAGTGTTCTGAGCCCCAGGAATTCCCTCCCCAAATATTTCAGGCCTCCCTGAGATGTTGCTCACTTGGATGACTTGGCTGCTGTGTCTGACAAGGGACACCAGGCATCAGCAAGTTCCACAGCCAGGCCCTGGAGCCACAAGCAGACCCAAGATGTGCTACACCTGCTGAACTCCCTGACCCGCTCTCCTGCCTATTCAAACGGGCCACACTTACGCAGCGGTGCCCCCAGCAAAGGCTCCTGGGCCTAAGGCACTGTGACTCGGGGGCCAGCTCTCTCCATGCACACACCCAGATGCCCTCGAGTTGCAGGGGCTGGGGTAAGGATGCCCTCCTCCCTCCTGTATCATAAGGGCAGATTCCTCCCTGCCAGGGACCCTTCGGCCTTTCCTAGAATCTGACTTTGCTCGTCACCACCCCATCTCTGATGGTGTTTCTCATCTTGAATTTCACAAGGCCCCCTTTCCAAGACCAGCATCCTTCCAACCCTAGATCAAGTAATTACTGCAAAAAAGAAGGTGGGGGAGCCTTTTATGTGGCTTCATATAAAGTGGGGTCCTGGAGTTTCACCCACTGACAGCATCTGCCCTGCGGGCCTTGGCCAGCGTCTTGTCAGCCCTATCTGTCTCCATTCTTCGCCCTGAGCTTTCCACCCCGACTACCGGTCACTTCCTGTCCGTCTGTAGTCCAGCTCTCCCTCCGCCTCCAGCTCCTCACCAGACCCTCTCTCCACTCACTTATGCAGCTGACACACACTCATCCTTTACCCCCACTCTTGGCTACCTCCCCAGGCTGCTCCCTAGCTCCTTGTTCTATCTCTTGTCACTACCTTGCACGCTGACTGTTAATTATCTATTGATTTGTAGGCCCCGCGAGACTGAGCTGGCCGCTCAGAGAACGGTTACGAAAGGGACAAACAAGCCAACAAGCGAAGCCAGGCTCCCCATTCGTTGTAGCCCCCGGGCCCCCTTGGTTGCCATAGCACTTGAGGCCAGAACGTCCTCGGCTCCCACGTGAAGTCCTCCACCGGCCTCCCATTCCTGGGGGGTGGGTGCCATGACAGCCATGCCAGATTGTCAGGAGCTACTTACTTTGTAAACTCAAATTAACAGGAAGCAATTTCATTAACAGATAGTGCTGCTTGATGAGTTAGCTCCAATTTAGGGCTTATTTTTAGTGTCCTTAAAAGCTGTGTGGAGCAAGCGGAAGCGCTGGATCTGATTTAATGGAAATTGCCTGACACGTGTATCTCACCCGGAACATCAGAGACCCCGAGGCCTTTCCCTTGGGCTGTGAGGGCCCCTCCAGGCCACAGAGCCATTCTCCAGTTTGAGGACAGGAGCAGAGGATAGGGGTGTGCACCTGCAACCCAGCTTGTGGGTGCCATTAGAGAAGGAACTTCAACCTGGCAAATGCCTCCCCCACCCTGGGGAAGCTTTCCACCTGGCCAGGAAAAAGACACATGCGGATAAAGAAGTCACACACTTGCCTGCCACCCAGCAAGGCCAGGGAGTCAGGAGCACCACGGAGTCAGGAGCGCCACAGAGACAAGCCAGTCGCCCGGAGAAGAGCCGTTCCGCATCCTAGCACTGGCCACAGTCAAGCTAGGGCCAAGCCCCATAGCCCACAAGACACAACATCCTGTGGTCAGAAACAGTTCCAGAGAAATTCCAAACTTTCCTTGGCATTTCTTCAGAGACGCTGTGCCTCTCCTTCTCCTACTCCTCACCATTGTACTCCGTCTTGCCCTTTCCACCTCCCGCCCACAACCCCCATCACCCGCAGCTGTTTGTGATGTGAATCAGCAGCCCCAGTTGTTCCTCCTTTACCCATCACCATCACTGGGCCTCTGTATCAGCAAAACAAAAACAGCAGGCTCACTTGGGAGCTTGTTAGAAAGGAAGCTCCAGGACCCCGCTGAAGACCTATGGAATCTGAAACTTGGAGGGTGGGCCCAGTAGTTTATGTAACAAGGCCCCCAGGGAATTCAGATGCACACTGGAGCCACTGCTATACCTCAGAGGAGGGCCTGGGGGCTGGTCCACAGTAAAATTCCTCCCACCTTTCTCCTCCACCTCTCCTGTGTTGTCACTTCTGCCCATTCCCCAGATTGGACATTACAGAAATCTGGAAAACAAGCTGGCCAAGACAGAATTTGTAGACAGTGACGAATGCCAAGAGGCAATCCCCTTTGAAGGAATGGGGGAACCCTCATACACCGGGAAATCTTATCTTTTTTTTTTTTTTTTTTAGACAGAATCTCGCTCTTTTGCCCAGGCTGGAGTGCAGTGGTGCAATCACGGCTCACTGCAACCCCCACCTCCTGGGTTCAAGCAATTCTTATGCCTTAGCCTCCCGAGTAGCTGGGATTACAGGTGTGCATCACCATACCTGGCTACTTTATATTTTTGGTAGAGAGGGGGTTTCACTGTGTTGACCAGGCTGGTCTCAAACTCCTGACCTCAGGCAATCTGCTCGCCTCAGCCTCCCAAGGTGCTAGGATAACAGGTGTGAGGCACCACGTCCGGCCTTCTTGTCTCTTTTTTTCTTTCTTTTTTTTTTTTTGAGACGGAGTTTCATTCTTGTTGCCCAGGCTGGAGTGCAGTGGCGCGATCTCGACTCACTGCAACCTCCCCCTCCTGGGTTCAAAGGATTCTCATGCCTTAGCCTCCAGAGAGCTGGGATTACAGGTGCCCACCACCATGCCAGGCTAATTTACTTTTAGTAGAGACGGGTTTCACCATGTTGGCCAGGCCAGTCTTGAACCCCTGACCTCAGGTGATCCACCCGCCTCAGCCTCCCAAAGTGTTGAGATTAAAGGCATGAGCCACCATGCCCAGCCTTGTCTCTTTTATCCCAGGCAGATTTGGCCTCTCCACCACAAGTTAAGGCAAGGAAACACATCTGGGCCTCAGGAGGCTCATACGGAACCCAGGCATTCTGAAGCTCTTCCTCGCTTCTCTGCAGCGGATGCCCAGGATTCAGAGGCCAATCGCTGCTTTCTAGGAGTCTCTATCCACAGCTACAGAACCCCACCTTGAACAAGGGTCACAGTGTGTTGTTTCTGCTCCTTTCTGAAGCTACTAATGGGTTCACACGAGGCTGAGTCCATCGGAGTGGCTCAAGTTAAAAAGAACAGAGGGACTTCTGTTCCTCCATCCAGGGGGACGGATTCATGGGTCACCCCAGGGGCAGGAAGCTGTACTCTCTCCTGGGGCTATGACCACGCCACACGGGAGGGCGGTACATCTCTGGTCCTTAGGTTGACTTTGTACCTTGTTCCTCTGGAGCCTAGGCTCCTGGTGGGGTAAGGACAAGAAAGGAGGCTGGGAGGCTCTGGTAACTCGGACTGTTGACGTCTGGGTCAGCTGCTCTGCACTTTAAAGGGCAAGTTACACACCTGTTGTGAGCAATACTTTTATTCTTTCTTCAATGCCTTCTATGTCCATCATCTCACGTACCAGACAGGTCTGGTGTTACCCCAGTTTTATAGATGAAGGAACTGGGGCTCCTATAGGTTGTCTTTCCCAGTCAAAGCACAGTCCATGATTGGCATCTCCTGGGAACTTGTTAGAAATGGACTCTTCAGCCCCACTCTGACCTGCTGAATCAGAATCTGCATTTTAGCAAGACCTCCAAGTACGCTGAGAAGCACTGGGCTGGGATCTACCCGAGGTCTGAGATCAGTGCAAGATTCTTCTTTTTTAACAGTGATGCCATAGTTTGGGTGGTAAGGACCTAAGAGGTTAGTAGCAAAAGGCCGACTTTCTTGCTTGAGCCCCAGTTTGCTAGCTTGAGGCCTCTGTTAAACCATATTTATTTTGCTTTTAGCTACCCAGAAGGAGAGGAAGTGGCTGGCTGTGTTCTCCAAACTTCTGGGAGTCCTCTCAAGGAGTGAAGTCTGATCTACCCGCGGAGCCAGCCACCACGGCAAAGGAAGAGCGATGGCGCCTCCATGTGGCAACACAAGCACTGCATTTTCACACAAGACCAAATCAGAATTGGCCCAAGGAGAACCTCAGATTCTTGGGGAATGTTATTCCAACCAATGTTATACTCAGGGCGAATTTTTGGAAGGCAAATCCCCATAGTCTAGCCGTACAACTTTCCAGAAAAGTAACACTCTTCAAAACAGCTGGCATCAGAATTCGTGGCTCTGCCATCCACCCATGCTGTGAGACACTCTTTCCTCATCCCCAAAAATGGAAGGTTGGATGACTTCAAGAAAAGTTCTACCATTTTTCCCCTCATTGAAAACAATAGAAAACAAGAAAATACTGCATTTCTGCCTTCAAGTATTCACTGACCACTTTCTCCATTGCGTGCTTCATGCCAGGCTACAGGGAGGCAGCTGTAACCCAGGCAGAGTCCTTCCTTCAGTTGTGGGATGCAGAAGACAAGGACAGGACCAGTCACAGAGGACAGACCTTCACCCATGCTGGAGCCTCCTTTACCTCCTTTACTAACCTCTCAACTTTCCTAACCCTCTCAAAGTTGAGGGGTCCTCTCAACTTTCCTAACCCACACAGCTCACACAGCTCACTGGCTCCTCACAGCAACCTCACGTGGGTCCTACAAACCTCCCCCCTGGTACTACTGAAAGATATCCTATAATTGAGACCATCCTTTCCTGGAATATATACTGGCCCAGCTCATCCTTAGAAACTATTTGCTGGGATTTACTTCCTGGAAGCTGGGCCTCTGAGTGGTCTTCCAAGACCATCTGTTTCCAGCTTTCTCTTCTGCAAGCATTAGCTAAGTCTAATTTAAATAACAGATATTTTAAAATACATTTTAAAGTTTATGTAGGAAAAAAAAAGGTGAGACCTCCAATATATGGTGGTAAGGGTCTGCTTACTTGTGTTAAGAAAAGTACTTGAAGTGCTTTCTCTCCCTCCACTGATCCAGGACTCCAAATCTAATAGTCCACCTGGCCCTTGAAGGATGTAAACCCAGACATGCTAGTGAACAGGCCTGATGAAAATAGTTTTCTGTATTCTTTACTGCGTTGTGTTTGAAGCTGACAAATGCCACTGAGGAAGCGGGAGTAAAGAGTCCCTCTATTCTTCCTGTCCTAATGACGTGTGCTAAAACTGGAAGAGTAAGGTCAGGATTAGCCTGGCACTTGTCCATGGGTATCAAGCAAATCTGGAAAGCAATGTGTATTTTTTTTCACAGCCTCTGAGGTCTTTCCCTCCCTGATCCTGTGTTGCTCCTACCTCAACTTGGCCGTCTTCCCTATTTGCCTCCTAGACTGAAGAAAGCTCAAGAAGTCACCTCCTTAGTTTCTACACTTCTTGCAGTATCTGCTCAAAATAGCAGCATCCATTTCACAAGGACAGTGACATTCCAGGTTACAGGGTCATGGCCCAGGGCTGCCCCAGCCAAAGCCAAGTACATCCAAGGAAGGTACTAGCAATTCCAAGACTCCCAATGGTCTCAACTGAGTAGTGGGAACCATTCCCATTTACACACAGGACTGTGGACACAGGACACTGCCCAACCTCCTTTCTTGCAGATTGATGCCTCCTTTTAGAGAGGCCAAGCTTCTTGACCGAGTACTCAGCACCTGGGGCCTCATCTCAAACCCCTAGAACCCACCCAGCCCCCACCCTCCTGAAGCATCTAACCCTGCTGGCCACTGCCACATCTCACATTAACCCCCTTCCTCCCAACATGCCTTATGCACTATAATTCCCCTCTGGCAGTTCCTTGTTTCTTTCAAGGCTTCCACTTTGTCTTCCTAACACACCTAAACACAAGCCTTCATTCCATCAACCAGGAACGCACCTCCAGCCCCAAAAAATTCCCTCCACACCCACCTGGAGCTTCAATGTCTCACCCTATCCAGGAAAACGTCTCAATCTTATCTGAACGCCCACATCTTGGATGACTCTAAATAAAGACTGGAAGTTCCACGTGTACAATTGTATCTTGTATTCTAGGTTTGAAACCTTGGAGCCAATTCTTCAATTTTCTTAACATTATAAAATTCCTAAATGCTTTTATTAAAGTGACAGGAGAGGGTAGGGGATGTCTCCCCGTGCTGCCCAGGCTGGTCTCGAACTCCTGGGCTCTAGAGATCCTCCCACCTTGGCTGTGATTACAGGCATGAGCCACCATGCGTGGCCCTAAATGCTTACTGTAGAAATCTTTGAAAACACAAGCAGCTGGGCATGGTGGCTTATACCTGTAATCCCAGCACTTTGGGAGGCTGAGGCAGGCGGATCACCTGAGGTTGGGGGTTCGAGACCAGCCTGACCAACATGGAGAAACTCCATCTCTACTAAAATAAAAAATAAAAAAATTAGCCGGGTGTGGTGGCCCATGCCTGTAATCCCAGCTACTCAGGAGGCTGAGGAAGAACCACTTGAGCCTGGGAGGCAGAGGTTGTGGTGAGCCGAGATTGCACCACTGCACTCTAGCTTGGGCAACAAGAGCAAAACTCTGTCTCAAAAAAGAAAAAAAAAAAATTTAAAGCAAAAATATGCAATCACCCACCCACAATCCCACCCTAAAAACACTTCATCTGGGAAAATCCTTCTGGTTTATTGCAAATCCATTCCATGTTCTTTCCAAACATGAAACTATGTAGTTCTATAACCTACATTCTTTGTGTAAAAATACACACCTATTAAAGACACTTAAGTTACTGAAATAGATCAAGTGTACCGATGAATGCACTATCAAACGTCAGATCAAGAAACAACCATCACCAAGCCCCTGAAGCCTGCCTCACATCATCCTGTCACTACTCCAGTAAGACTAACTACTATCCCAACTTCTAAAGCATGGTATTGAGCTGGAACCACGCTTACTTCTTCCCTCTTCCTGCAGGTACCAAAACCAGCCATTGTCCCCTTCATTTGGCTGTCCCCTCAAAGATGGACTAAAGTCCCACTACCTCTAACATCCCTCAATCCCCCTGTACCCCCCAAAACAGCTCCCTCTGCCCTACCATACATAGAACCCTGATCTCTCAGCCCCCCATTTTTTAATGGAGACAGGGTATCAGTTTATCACCCAGGCTGGAGTTGCAGTGGTGCAATCTCAGCTCACTGCAGCTTTGACCCCCTGGGCTCAAGTGATCCTCCCAGCTCAGCCCCCGCAAGTAGCCGGGATCACATGTGCTTATCACCGCACCCAGCTATCTCAGCGCTTTCTACCACATCTAACAATTCCCATACCCCATACAGAAACGACTTAGATGCTCAGGAGGAAATAAAACCTATTAAGAGACATGTTTCTTAGACATGTGGCTACAATAGGCCCTATTGGTAGGCCCTGGAAGGTAAGCTGCTCCTCGTACAGCCAGAGGACTAGGACTGTGTGACATGACACAGGTAATAAAACCTCTGGCCCCTCCTCATCTATACCCATGCCTTGTCCAATTAAGGTCTTTTTCACTGGCTTCATGCCCTTTCAACACCCATCACCACCGCACATATACATCAACACACATTCCACGCAGCCACACCACATATTCAGTGGCGGCACTGTTATAGCACACTCTGGGCCATGCTGTACTTTGGGAAAGTATCAGTCCTAGCACTTACCTTTATGCCATAACCCCCACCTTCTGCTAACAAAACCCTCAAAGTAAGGCCCAGTCACAGGAGCAAGACAAGGATCCTACACATCAAAGGAACTGGGCCAATACTGACTGGAGAGCAAGTACAGAAAAATTAGGCAACTTTTTGTCACCAAGTGGGCAGTGCTTCAGTTGTCATTCTTCAGACTGGAGGTCTTCAACAGATGTTAAGTGAAATTTAGGGTTCCTACTCCTAGACAGTTTTTACTGAAAACACCCCCCCCAACACACACACACACACAACCAGCCTTCATTATGGAATTAAGGAAACCATTCAAGTGTAAGACAGGTTTCTTTTATTAGTTTTTCCTAAAATTGTCTCATTTACTGAATGATTTTCTTAGTGTAAGAACGTGACCTGGAGCTTTAACAAATCAGTTTGGATAATGCAACCTGGATAAATGCTTGTCTGTACACAAGCCGTAAATTACCACTCTCTGGCCTGGCCTCTATGTAAATCCAATTGGTCTTATAGCCTGTCTAAGCAGAGAGCTAGCAGACCACATCATCTTGTTTCAACTTCAAATTCACCCCCATCCCAACACCCACACCCTTCCCCACACACACACCCCAAAAAAAAAAAAATTTTTTTTTTTTTTTTTTTAGAAGAAATGGCCATTAGGATTGGGCCAGTTGTACAAGGGTTGGCTTAATCCTGCAGCCAATACTTTAAAACAGCCATTGGCTTCACAGCAGGCCAGCTTGAACTCTTGAAGCATGACAGGTAGAGAACAGAGGATGCGCTAAGAACAGGGCCTTGTGGTGGTGCCGCGAGGCCTCCGAGCGTGCTTACAAACCAACATAAATATGCTTTTCCCTTCCTCCTCCTAAGCAATTGTTTTCCATAGCACTTTAGAGCCTTTAACACTCTAAAACTTTTCAATGTATCTAGAGATGGACAGAAGCTTAATTCTAACTATACAAGATATCATCTTATTTCTAACAACATAGGCCAAAAGTAACAGAGGCACTCTGTTATACAGAATATCAATTTTTACAAAGATCCAAAACATTACCAACAAGCCTTGTAACAGTTTCTTAAAGCAGGTACCAGCTCTGGCCTGGAACACAGGCTTCCCTTGGAGTTTTCAAAATGCCTCACTCCTATCAACACTGCCCCAAAAAGCAGTCAGAGGAATGCTTTGGTATACCTGACACTGGCCGCACAGTTAAGAATAAAGTGTTGTTATAACATCAGGCACCACACTTCTTGAACACTAATTTCAGACTCGTCCAGTACAATCCAGTGTATCTTGGTTTTGTTGTATCATCTGTCAGCTGCTTAACATGTACAAATTGGCAGGTTCATGACAGATATTAATACTTAACACACAAGTGATTTGTGAATGAGCTAAAAAGAACTTTTAACTCTTGTCCTAGCAGTTCAAGCTATACCTCAAAAATTTATACAGAACATCTCACACCTGAATAAACAGGCCAGGATCCAAATCTTTACACCAAAATTAACAAGGATTTAATTCCTCAGTTAAATTTACCATGGCTATTATATCCAACAGTACATCTACCCAATTCTAATATTTTGAAGATAAAATTATTTAGACCTTGACGCTTGGGGTATTCGTGAACACTTTCAGAAGAGCCTCCAGGTTTAAAACCCTCAGTTAACAACTTGCTCTAAGCAAGGGGGTCTATTTTCCCGAGAGCAGTACATGGCATTTACAATGGGAGCCCTTTTATTGGGAGAGAGGGAAGAGAACACAGGTGAGGGTGGAGGTGAAATAAGAAGCTCAGAACACACCCTTGTTCTTCTGCTGTGTTAATCCATGCCGTGCCATGCTCCAACCCTCACAAAGAGGGAGACCCCATCCCCACACCAGGCAGGGAGACTTTAGAGCAATCTCCACAACAGATTTTTAAAGCATAATTAGAGCTCCTGCCATGTAAGTCATAATGAAAAGTCTGCTGGATAGCTAGAGCTGTAGCTTTTGCTCAACTTTCCAAAACAAACTTATTCTTGTAGACACATGGTTAAACATAAAGGAGTGAAGCATAAGCTCAGTAAGACTAACTGGGCTTCTAAATAGTACCATTATGAAAAAGATACAATGCACTTAATTTCTGTATCTAACTATTTAGAAGTCAAAATGCTCCATACATTACCTATTTCCCCTCCCCCAAAATCCCCTAAAAACTGACTAAGAAATCTTCAGTATTCACTTGCTCTAGTTGATACTTAAAACAAAGCTGACAACTTAAAGCTTTATAATAGTCTGTTTTAATAGAAACATGTGTTGGAATCAATCAATGTCCATTTCAGGAAGCTTCTTGTCTGAATCCGAAGGCACAGCTGTGTCTGTACCCTGCTCAGCAGCCTGGGGGCCCGGGTTGTCTCCTTGTCCATCCACTGGTCCATTCTGCTCTGCATTTTTTTGTTCCTCTTTTGGAGGTTCCACTTTGGGTTTGGGCTTTGAAATTATAGGGCTACAAGTACTTGTCAGCTCCTGGAATGGGTAAGAGAGAAAACTGTGGTTTCTTAAAAAATTAACAAATTTTACAAGACATGCTAAACCCAAATCCATCCTCTCCCTCCACCCAACCCTCAACCTAGAAGCTAAGACACTGTAATAAAGTTCCCTCCTAAATGTCACTTGAGGACTATTAATAATAAAAAGGCTGTCAAGAAGCGACTACTAAATAAAGTCTTAAATTACCCTAATTTTAGCTTCAATCTCTTTTGACTTGACAACTGGATCCATGGTCAAACTCTGCTTGTTCTGCAGATTTAGCTTGTTATTCATCCACTCCATTGCCTCATTTGTGCTTTTTTCTACCTTTATCATGTCAGCAGCATCCAAATGATCATACTGGTCCTCCTGCACCCAGGAGACAGACAGACGAGTATTAAAAGGATGAAGCCCTCCCTCCCCAAATATTGTCTAGTTTCTGCCATTTTTCAAAAACTTATAACCTTTCAAACAATAAAGCATATTTAGCCTCACAATCTGAATAGACATTAAATATTCAAAAGAAACCTAACCCCAGTGTTTTAATATACTCAGGACAGATTTACATTTTAAAGGCCAAGAAAATCCATATGGTGTCAATTAAAAGGCTTCAACAAGATAAATAGCACCTGATTTATACAAAATCTTATGTAGGTAATTTCACAATGCAAAAAATTTACATTAGATATGAGAGTTGAGGATTTGGCATGCTAGTTCAGAACCAAAACTATAATGAATACTATTTTTAAAAGAAAGTCTTTCAGGCTGGGTGTGGTAGCTCACGTTTGTATTAGCATTTTGGGAGGCTGAGGCAGGAGGATCACTTAAGCCCACAACTTTAAGACCTGGGCAACATGATGAGCCCGTCTCTACAAAAAGTGCAAAAACTAGACAGACATGGGGGCCACGTGCCTGTAGTCCCAGCTACTCAGGAGACTGAGAGGCAGGAGGATCACTTGAGCCCAGGAGGTTAAGGATGCAGTGAGCTACAATCATACCACCATACTCCAGGGCAGGCAACAGACTGAGACCCTGTCTCACAACAAGAGGAGGAGGAGAAAAAAAAAAGGTGGGGCCAGATGGCTAATTCCTGTAATCCTAGCACTTTGGGAGGTCAAAGTGGGTGGATCACTTGAGCTCAGGAGTTCAAGACCAGCCTGGGTAACATGGTAAAACCCCCATCTCAAAAAAAAGACAACCCTAGTTGAGTGTAGTGGTGCATGCCTGTAATTCCAGCTACTTGGGAAGGCTGAGGCAGGAGAACTGCTTGAGCCAGAGAGATTGAGGGTGCAGTGAGCCGAGATTTCGCCACTGCACACCAGCCTGGGTAACAAAATGAGAACTTGTCCAAAAAAAACAACAACAAAAAAAGCTCATTTATCACTCAAAGTTTCTTGCAATGAAAATATGTCAAGAACCTGGGGTAAATGGAGGAACTTTATACTCCGAAGTCTGAATTTTAGAGTCAGACTTCTGGCCAAATGACAGTTCTCTCAATTTAGTGACCCTGAATGTAGTTTAAGGGAAGTGAGGCTTAAATAAGTTGGAATTTATCTATAAATGCTGATACCACCACCCACTTTATCAGGGTACTGTGTGGATTCAGTAAGATATTTATGGAGTATCATACAGTGCTCAAAAACAGTTTACCATTGAGATAGATAGTCCTACATCTCCATAACAAGCCAAATTACTGGCCTCAGGTGTTTTTAGAAAGACCAGTATAGAGCATGTTAAGTCAGATATTAATTGAAAAGGAAACTAAAAAACACTGCACAATTACAGATGCCACCTGTTAAAGAGATGTAGCAAATCCAATGGTTATTAAGATGCTATAAAACATTACACATTATATTAACATGCAAAATAAAAAGTACTATTAAACAAGTTAATGAAAACAAGAGAAAAAAAATGCTATGTAAATGCCTCAAAAGTTAACTTTATAGCCGGGTGCAGTGGCTCATGCCTGTGATACCAGCCAGCACTTTAGGAGTCCGAGGCTAGCAGATCACTTGAGTTCGAGACCAGCCTGGCCAACATGGAGAAACCCCATTTCTACTAAAAATACAAAAATAAGCTGGGAGTGATGGCACACGCCTGTAATCCCAGCTACTCGGAAGACTGAGGCAGGAGAATCGCTTGAACCTGGGAGGTGGAAGTTTGCAGTGAGCTGAGATTGCACCACTGCACTCCAGCCTACGCAACACAGTGAGACTCTGTCTCAGGAAAAAAAGTTAATTTTATTAAAGTAAGAGTAGGAAAAAGAAAAAAAGCTACCTTGTTTTTGAAAGCACTGATTATCTTCATATACTGCTGGATCTGTTTCCCTAGTTCTTCAAATAATTTTGGTCGTTCTTCAGATTCTTGGAATCGCATCTTAATAGGTTGACCTAGATTCTTAACAGAAGAACACACAAATTCTTCATATGGCAGTTCAACTATCCAGAGTTGTACTATTTCCACTAAGATTGGTGATAAAGTATACTTAATCTCCATGTGCTGTATATAAGAAGTCAGATATATTCCTCCAGCCCACTGGAAATAAGAAGCTACTTGAGGAGGGGTATGAGACTATATCTTCATTAACACTGTTCCATGCGGAGTCACTTCAATTTGTCACCTGAGCCCTCATTCTCAAAACATAGCAGGGAGACCACCAAAAATTAGGTGCCACCTAAGAGATACACAGCACTAAATATAAAGTATACTTGCCAAAAATAAAAAATGCTTTTAATTTAAAATCTAAAAAAAAAAAAAAAAAAAAAAAAAACCTGAATCTGATGGAGCCTCTAGATGTAACTATCAACTTTTTGTTAATTACTACCATGGAGGTGAAAATCAGCAAAATCCTAGTAGGGGAAAATTCTGCAGGACCAATACTCCAATTTCCTCATCAAATGAATAAGGAAAAGGTGACGGGGACACGGAAATAAGAGACGTCAATAAAATTTATGACCCTTACATGGATACTGATTTGAACAGAAAAAAATCATCTATAAAATAACTGGAACTTGAAAACTTAATACAACAGTGATATTAAGAAATATTTGGGCCAGGTGCAGTGGCTCACACCTGTAATCCCAGGACTTTAGGAGGCTGAGGCAGATTATTACCTGAGGTTGGGAGTTCAAGACCAGTCTGACCAACATGGAAAAACCCGTCTCTACTGAAAATACAAAAAACTAGCCGAGCGTGGTGGCCGGCGCCTGTAATCCCAGCTACTCGGGAGGCTGAGGCAGGAGATTTGCTTGAACCCAGAAGGCGGAGGTTGTAGTGAGCCAAGATCGCACCATTGCACTCCAGCCTGGGCAACAAGAACAAAACTCCATCTCAAAAATAAAAAAAGAAAAAAGAAATGTTTGGTCAGGTACAGTGGCTCACATCTGTAATCCCAGCACTTTGGAAGACCAAGGTAGAACTTCTTGATACAGGAGTTCCAACACCAGCCTGGACAACACAGGGAGACTCTTTCCCTACAAAAAAAATTAAAACAGCCAGGCACGATGGCACACAACTGTAGTCCCAGCTACTTGGGGGACTGAGGCAGAAGGACCCCCTGAGCCTGGCAGGTCAAGGCTGTAGTGAGCCGTGATCACACCACTGCACTCCAGCCTGGGTGACAGAGTGAGACTCGAAATGGCCCAGTTCCACAAGAAACCAAGTAATCCTGAGCTAAAATTAAAGGGAAATGTGAAAAGTTCATTCTTATGCATCTGCATCCTTTTCCAAACAAAAGGCCTCAATTTTATATAATTCTTTGCATTTTTAATCCTAATGTTAAAATATCAGATTTGGGGCATAAATAAATAAGATCAGATTCTTTAAATTCAGATGCTATGGCCAGGCATGGTGACTCACACCTATAATCCCAGCACTTTGGGAGGCCGGGGCATGCAGATCACTCTTGATGAGTTCGAGACAAACCTGGCCAACATGGTGAAACCCTGTCTCTACTAAAAATACAAAAATTAGCTGGGCGTGGTGGCGTGTGCCTGTAATCCCAGCTACTCTGCAGGGTGAAGCATGAGAATCACTTGAACCCAGAAGGCAGGGGCTGCAGTGAGCCAAGACTACGCCACTGCACTCCCCAGCCTGGGTGACAGAGCAAGATTCTGTCTCAAAAAAAAAAAAACCAGATCCTTTGCTTTTATTGAGAATAGAATCCAAACTCAAATAGAAACAGCCTTGCCCCAACTGCACTGCCCATGCCTTTAGGGCAGGTACTAAGTCTTGCTAGGCTTTGTATCTCGACACCAAGAATGCACTAAACGTCCAATTCAGTGAAGCATTACAAACCTAACTCAATTTTCAGAAAAATCATTGTTATTACAAGATTCTAAAAGTGAGAATGATAATGAGCCTAAGTCATAAAGGGTTTAGTTTATCAAACATTATTTTCAGTCTGTCTTCTTTACTTGAAAATTCCTCCCAACTTTGAGTACCTCAGAGAAAGCTTCAACAAGGGTTCTGGATACCTCTGCTCTCAAGAGTCACTTACTTTTAATTCAGCCAGCTTATCAACATAAACTTGCTTTGGCTGGTCTTCTCCATCCTCATACAACCAATTTTCAGTATCTTCTAGTTTTAAAGTAAAATTGTTACGATCCTAATGAAAAAGAAAATATTATAATAAGGTCAATCAAAAATCAGTTACATCCCCAATGCAGTCACAGGCACAGAATACAATGATGTGTATCTGGGATTTGCTTTAAAATACAGAGGGCAGTCAGGCACGGTGGCTCATGCCTATAATCCCAGCACTTTGGGAGGCCGAGGCAGGTGGATCACCTGAGGTCAGGAGTTGGAGAACAGCCTGGCCAACATGGTGAAACCCCATCTCCACTAAAAATACAAAAAAAAAAATTAGCCAGGCATGGTGGCAGACACCTGTAACCTCAGCTACTAGGAAGGCTGAGACAGGAGAATCACTTGAACCTGGGAGTGGAGGCTGCAGTGACCCAAGATGGAGCCACTGCAGTCCAGCCTGGGTGACAGAGCAAGACTCCGTTTCAAAAAAAAATAAAGTAAGATAAAATACAAGGGGAGTAGGGAGATTGGAGATACAGAAAACAAGGCTGGAAAACGTTGTTCCACTTGATAGGTATGGGGGGTTTTATTATATTATTCTCCCTGCCGTGGAGGACTTTGAGTATGTTCAAAAATTTCAGAATTAAAAACAGCATTTAAAAGCAAGTGCAGGCCAGGCACGGTGGCTCAAGCCTGTAATCTCAGCACTTTGGAAAGCCGAGGTGGGCAGATCACCTGATGTCAAGAGTTTGTTCGAGACCAGCCTAACCAACATGGAAAAACACTGTCTCTACTAAAAATACAAAATTAGCCAGGCATGGGGGTACATGCCTGCAATCCCAGCTACTCGGGAGGCTGAGGCAGGAGAACCCCTTGAACCTGGGAGGCGGAGGTTGCAGTGAGCCAAGATCGTGCCACTGCACTCCAGCCTGGACAATAAGAGCAAAACTCCCTCTCAAAAAAAAAAAAAAAAAAAAAAGTGTGCACTTGGTCACCGTAGCTCACACATGTAATCCCAGCACTTGGGGAGGTTGAGGTGGGTGGATCACCTGAGATCAGGAGTTCAAGACTAGCCTGGCCAATACAGTGAAAGCCCATCTATCTAAATACACAAAAATTAGCCGGGTGTGGTGAAGCAGGCCTGTAGTCCCAGCTACTAAGGAAGCGAGGCAGGAGAATCACTTGAATCAGCGAGGCAGAGGCTGCAGTGAGTCGAGATCATGCCACTGCACTCCAGCCTGGGTAACAAGAGCAAAACTCCATCTCCAAAAAATAAATAAATACAGGTGAGTTAAGTACCCATCAACCAATGAGTAGATAAAGAAAACATGGTATATACACACTATGGAACACTACTGAGACATAAAAAAGAACAAAATAATGTCTTTTGCAGCAACTGCAGGGAGCTGGAGGCCACTATTCTAAGTGAAGTAACTTGGAACTAGAAAACCAAATACTGTATGTTCTCAGTTATAAGCAGAAGCTAAGCTATGGGTACGCAGGGGCATACACAGTAATATAATGGACTTTGGATCCAGACTCAGAAGCAGGAGGACAGAAGAGGCGTGTGGGATAAAAAACTGTATCTTGGCCAGGCGAGGTGACTCATGCCTATAATCCCAGCACTTTGGGAGGCTAAGGCAGGCAGATCACGAGGTCAGGAGATTGAGACCATCCTGGCCAACATGGTGAAACCCCATCTCTACTAAAAATACAAAAATTAGCTAAGCATGGCGGTACGCGCCTGAAGTCCCAGCTTCTCGGGAAGCTGAGGCAGGAGAATCACTTGAACCGGGGAAGCGGAGGTTGCAGCGAGTTGAGATCTCGCCACTGCACTCCAGCCTGGTGACAGAATAAGACTCCACCTCAAAAAAAAAAAAAAAAAGGTCTTGGGTACGACATACAGGACATAGGTGACAGGTGCACCAAAATCTCAGAATTCACCACTATATAATTCATCCATCTAACCAAAAACCACTTGTACCCAAGAGCTACTTAAATTTTTTTTTTTTAAATCAAAAATTGTGAGTTAAAATGAACAGGAAAAAGTGAGCTTTTATAATTTAAAGAAAAATACAAGGTAAGTAACAGCATTCAAATGTGTCAAAAGTGATTTGTGAACATGATACACAAAGACTAAACTGTGCAAAACACTGTACTGAGAGAGAAATATATAAAATTGTGACCCCAACCAAAAAATACCCATTTTTAATAATTCTACTATACACATATAGATGCAGACTTCCCTTCTAACCCACTTAAAGATGTTTCCAGAAGACACACAGTAGTTAGGCATATTGCAGCAGACACTTACATCTTCACTCACAAACTTCTCATATTCACCACTAAGCTTGTCTCTCATTTCATACACATATTCCTCGACAGCATTCTTAGCATCATTCCGCTCCTTCTCCAGTTTATCTTGCATGATCATCTTACCCTGAGAATAAACATTATGTACAAATTAATTAGCCATTAGGACAACTGAGATCATTTCCTCTTAATACTAATATAATTATAAAAGTAGAGACTCTTTCTTCCCCAAATCCTTTTAGTTCTGCAAGTCACAAAACAAAGGCAAGTGGGGAGACTAATCTCAACAAACTTTGAATATCAAAAAGTTTTGTGGGTGGGATTTAAAAAAACAATAGAAATATCAAGGTGTAGATACTCAAAAGCAAAATTAAATAATTAAAGACAAGAGAACTTTAAAAAAACTATTGGTTCAATGTCACTGATATCCTCTGCTGAATTATTATGAGATATGAAGAAAAATCAAATTCACTCATGCACTATAAATGCTGAAGTTTCTGTAAGACAAAACTATTCTAAGATCCAGTGGAAACCTGGTAAGAAACCTCACGGACAAAAATTAATTCAATATATGTGCTCACAGATCCCAAATCATGCTTCACTCAGTAAGAGTTACTGTATCTACATACTGACTGGCAACGGAAAAGGAATAAGCAAAATACTACTACCATTAATGCTGTATTTCTCCTGCTGATCAACTTCCAGGACCACCACCTCAAATATCCCAATCTCTAGTGAACAAATATACCTACATATTCAAAAATTAACAATACCTCCCCTACACCAAAGACATTATATGTCAAATATTTCATAACAGAGCTTCTAGCAATACATATTAGTACCAATGTAAAAGTACCAATGTAAAATGCCATGGGATCTATTGCTTCAACTTGCCCTTACAATACCACACAAAAGTCTAAATTATTTTCCCCAAGTCCAAACAATCAAAAATGCATAGTTACTAGACACAGAGTCTGAACACCATGGTAACATTAATTTGTTAGCTCACTGTTCCAAAAGACTTTAAGTAACAACCTCATTTTCAATGTACAAGTTGAGCATCTCTCTGTCTATCTGCCATAATAGCTGATTCTCAATTGGCAGGTCCACAGTACTAGTCTTCACTTTTGCCTTCTTGGCTTGGGGTGGTTGGTCCATCTTTTTGTCCTTTGATCCAGCTTGAGAGGTCTAAAACAACAGAAATCATTAAAAACAAACATATATACAGACTACCTTAAACTTCAAAATGGGTCATGTTTGAAAAGCTGCTTTTACTTTTTTACTTTGTTCTTTGATGATGACCTAAGTAACTCTGGACTACCGTAACATCTAAGAAAATAAAAAATAAGTAAATAATGTTATGAGGTACCAAATTCATAAAAATGGAAGCAGAATGGTGACTGTCAGGGGTTGGGGAGGGGAATAATGGAAAGTTATTTATTGGGTATGGAGTTTCAGTTCTGCAAGATGAAGTTCTGAAGATTAGTTACACCACAATGTCTATACACTTAAAAACGGTTAAGATGGTAAATTTTATAAAATACTAACAATCTCCCATAATCCCTTATCAACATATAATCACTATTAAAAATTTTTCTCCTACTTTTATTTAAACATATAGACATGCAAATGAAGTTAGTGGGGAGGAGGGTATGAAATTTTTACTGATCAGCCAGATGCCTATAATCCCAGAACTTTGGGAGGCTGAGGCAGGTGGATCACCTGAGGTCAGGAGTTTGAGACCAGTCTGGCCAATATGGTGAGACCCTGTCTCTACTAAAAACACCAAAAATCAGCCGGGTTTAGTGGTGGGCACCTGTAATCTCAGCTACTCAGGAGGCTGAGACAGAAGAATTGCTTGAACCCAGGAAGTAGAAGCTGCAGTGAGCCGAGATCACACCACTGCACTCCAACCTGGGCAACAACAGCAAAACTCCGTCTCCCAAAAAAAAAAAGGAAATTTTTATGGATCAGTAACATATTGGTAATGTGATTTCAATAATATCTACAACTATTTACATTCTCACAAGGAGAAACCTCATTCTACTGCACCCAATCCACAAATGAGAATTCATTTAATGTCATCTCACTGTTACTTCAGTATGAGTTTCTTTTAACCTTTTTCAGACACTTACAAACCATACTTAACTACTTTCTCAAACTGCCTAATAATATTTTATCCACTGTTTTCTTAGGATTGCAGTGATTTTTCCACTCAAACAACTGACTCTAGTTTTTTTCTGACTGTATTGTTTGTCTATATATAAGTTTTTACTGTCAAATGTATCCATCTTTTGAGATTACTTATTTGTTTTCATACTTTGAAAGCCCTTCCTCAACCACAGATTAAAAAAATATTCACTTCAACCTTTTTCCTTTTCAACTTTCAACTTTGGAATTCATCTGGAATTCAATTTGTTCTATGATGAAGTAAAACTTTAATGTCATTTCTCCACCTCCTATCAAACTAACTTAAGTCAGCTGCTGAAATTTATCTATCATTTCTATTTCATTTGCCTTAGAAGCAATACTATGAAAAAGGCACTTTAGTTTTGAGCCATCCCAAGGAAGCCTAGATAACTAATACCTCTAGAACTTCCCACAGCTCAAGGGCATTGGGGAGGGGCTGTCACTTCTCCCTTCTCTCCACCCATGTTCCACAAACACATAAGAGAACAAGTACTTGTCTCTGCCACTGCTAGCCCCATCCCACCCAACAACATAAAGGGTTTTCCATCTTGAAAAAGGCCTGACCCAACTAAAGAATCTGTAAGCACAATTTCCTGTCCATTTTCTTAATATTACTTGCACAGCTAAAGGAAAGCAATTTATTTTTGTTAATTGACATAAAAATATAACAGACTTAAGCCACTTTAAGGTTCTTTCAAACTTTTTCTTTTTGAGACGGAGTCTTGCTATCTGTAGCCCAGGCTGGAGTGCAGTGGTGTGATCTCAGCTCATTGCAACCTCTGCTTCCCAGTTCCTGGTTAAAGCAATTCTCCTGCCTCAGCCTCCCAGGTAGCTGGGATCACAGCCGCACACCACCATGCCCAGCTTATTTTTGTATTTTTAGTAGAGACTGAGTTTCACCATGTTGGCCAGGCTGGTCTTGAACTCCTGATCTCGTGATCCACCCTCCTTGGCCTCCCAAAGTGCTGGGATTACAGATGTGAGCCACTGTGCCCAGCCTCTGTCAAACTTTTTTAAATGCCACTTTTAAATTAGAAAATTTTTTAAATCAGAAAATTTTTAAAATTAGAAACTTTTTTAAATTAGAAACTCCTAAGATGTGAGATTATACACTGCAATTTTATAACTTAAGTATTTTCAATGCTAAAAAAAATTTAAACATCATAACTCAAAATTAAAGAATTAGGTTGTAGGCCGGGCGCGGTGGCTCAAGCCTGTAATCCCAGCACTTTGGGAGGCCGAGGCGGGTGGATCACGAGGTCAAGAGATCGAGACCATCCCGGTCAACATGGTGAAACCCCGTCTCTACTAATACAAAAAATTAGCTGGGCATGGTGGCGCGTGCCTGTAATCCCAGCTACTCAGGAGGCTGAGGCAGGAGAATTGCCTAAACCCAGGAGGCGGAGGTTGCGGTGAGCCGAGATCGTACCATTGCACTCCAGCCTGGGTAATAAGAGTGAAACTCCGTCTCAAAAAAAAAAAAAAAAAAAAAAAAAGAATTAGGTTGTAAAGAATTCAAAAATGTTACTACTTATTTTGAAATAAATACGTTATTTACATTACTCACAAAATATATTTAAATCCATTATTCCAATATTTGAAATAACTTTTTTTTTAAGATGGAGTTTCGCTCTGTCACTCAGACTGGAGTGCAGTAGCACAATCTCAGCTCACATAACCTCTGCCTCCCAGGTTCAAGATACTCTCATGTCTCAGTCTCCCGGGTAGCTGGGACTGTAGGAGCGAACCACCCCACCCGGATAATTTTTGTTATTTTTAGTAGATAATGGGTTTCATTCATTGTACTGGCCAGGCTGGTCTCAAACTCCTGACCCCCAAGTGATCCACCCACCTCGGCCCGCCAAATTTCTGGGATTACAGGTGTGAGCCACCGTGCCAGGCCCATGTCTTTTTATTAAAAATATGTTATTTTGGATGGGTTTGGTGGCTTACACCTATAATCCCAGCACGTCGGGAGGCCGAGGCAGGTAGATTCACTTGGGGTCAGGAATTCAAGACCAGCCTTGCCAACATGATAAAACCTTGTCTCTACTAAAAATACAAAAATTATTCAGGCCTGGTGGTATACGCCTGTAGTCCCAGCTACCTGGGAGGCTGAGGCATGAGAATCACTTGAACCCAGGAGGCAGGCAGGGGCTGCAGTGAGTCAAGATCATGCCACTGTACTCTAGCCTGGGCAACAGAGTCAGAGTCCATCTCAAAAAAAATAAATGAATAAAAAATAGGCCGGGCACGGTGGCTCAAGCCTGTAATCCCAGCACTGGGAGGCTGAGGCGGGCGGATCACAAGGTCAAGAGATTCTAGAGACCATCCCGGCAAACATGGTGAAACCCCATCTCCACTAAAAATACAAAAATTAGCTAGATGTGGTGGCACATGCCTGTAGTCCCAGCTACTAGGGGACTGAAGCAGGAGAACTGCTCGAATCCGGGAGGCAGAGGTTGCAATGAGCCAAGATAGCGCTACTGCACTCCAGCCTGGTGACAGACCAAGATTCCATCTCAAAAAAATAAAAATAAAAATAAAAATATAAAGGCATGGATCAGAACACTGAAAATTTTGGAAAAAAATTCAGTTCCATTATTGTTTATCAGTAATGAATAAACTACGGGTAGAATGACTCAGTATAAGCCGTTCGAAAACTAGCATAAATAAATCACTAGCCTAGTAAAACTAGGATTCCTGAGTGCTTTCTTCCCATGCATCAACCAGAAGAGAGTTTAAAGGCCATCTTGCAAATGGCACACTACAAACCACTACAAAATTTTGCTAAAAAAAAAAAAACAGTTCAAATAAATTAAGCACTTCTAGTGTAACTATCTTTCAAGACACTGCCCTTCAGCCAAAACTACATACTTTAAAAAGACTGCAATGCATACTCTAAAACACAAACTCAGCTGGGTGTGGTGGCTAATCCCAGCACTTTGGGAGGCCTAAGCAGGTGGATCACCTGTGGTCAGGAGTTCAAGACTAGACTGACCAACATAGTGAAACCCCACCTGTACTAAAAAATACAAAAAAATTAGCTGGACGTGGTGGCAGGCACCTGTAATCCGGCAGAGGCAGGAGAATCACTTGAACCCAGGAGGCAGAGGTTGCAATGAGCCGAGATCACACCACTGCACTCCAGCCTGGGCAACAGAGCAAAACTCTGTCTCAAAAAGAAAAAAAAAAAAAAAACCATACACACACACCCCCCCCATACCTCCATTTCTTCAGACTCTGCCTTATTTTCTGCTGGTGTCTGCTGCTGTTGCTCTTCAATATGTGGTTCCTCCTGGTCCACTTGCATCTTCTGAAAAACAGGGCAAATTAAATCCTGCAATTAGGAAAGCCTACGCAACCTTCATTACACACTGACAAAGTCACATGGTACGAAATTCCTGCTGAATTACAAGGAATCAGAAGGCCTACACTTAAACTCCAGGTAGGCCACATTACCTAGAATACAGAAGTTTTCCTCTCTGGATCTCAGTTATCTGTAAAATGAGGGTAACACTTGCCCTCCCTACCCTTACATAAACAAAAATGACTGTGGAATTGCTTTGCGTACCATTAAGTACTCATAATTCACAATGTGGCATCATTTAATCATCAGAATACAACCTGAAGAGAGCATAAGCTTCTCCAAGGTTCCTCATAGGTATTTTCTCACAAAGGTTCCCACTTTTTCAAACAGTTCCTAAGTCAGCCTCTCTTTATCCTCAAAATCATGACCACTCCATTTGCTCTGGGAGGTGAACATGTTAAAATTACAAAGCCTAAGAATAATGAAGAAAGAAGAGGTTTGTGGAGAGCCTGAACCAGTGGTTCTCAATGCCTGCAACATATTAGAATGACCTGAGAAGCTTTTAAAACTACTGCTACCTGGGCCTCACCAGATCAACTCCAATAAAATCTATGGGGATGAAACCGAAGCATTTGTATTTTTTCTTTTTTATTTCCTCGACATAGGGTCACACTGTGTCACCTAGGCTAGAGTGCAGTGGCACAAACAGAACTCACTGCAGCCTCAACCTCCTAGGCTCAAGCAATCCTCCTGCCTCAGCCTCCCATATAGGTGGGACCACAGGTGCATGCCAATACACTCAGCTAATTTTTGACTTTTTGTAGAGATGGAGGTCTTACTATGTTGCCCAGACCAGCCTCAAACTTCTGGGCTCAAGTGATCTTCCCACCTCAGCCTCCCAAAATGCTGGGATCACAAGTAATTTGTAGTTTTATAAAGCTTTGATTCTGATGCACAAAGACAAGACCCAGTGCAGAATTCCAACAAATGAGTGTACAATCTATCCTACTTTTGAAAATAATTAACTGAGATGCAGAGCATTCTTCAATAACCAGAATCAAGAATAAGTTGAGAAGTGCATGAAAGGAGAAATCAACTGTGTTCCATTTCTATACACATTCTGCATAAAAATCTGTTGCCGGTTCACTTATATTGGAAGAAGAGGAAACATACAAATCCACTCTCACTCTGTCCCAATGTTCCTCCCTTGACACAAAGTCTACTTGCTATAATTTCTAGACAAGTCACCTCTGGGCCATCACAAATAGTATACAATGTCTACATTACCTCTTCCTCCTTTGTATTCTGATCTGTTTCCATTGGCTCCTCATTTTCCTCAGACTTGTGTACCTCCACTAAGGATGCACTGGACACACTAAAAATGCCATGGACATTGACTCGAACTTTAACTTTCACTTTTGAACTGGAGCCATCAGACTGAGGAGTGACTTTCTGAACTGAAAACTGAGCTAGGGACATACGAGAGACAAAAGAACACATAACCAAAGAGGATGAATTCAAGCAGGAATATATGCCTACATTGCTAGATTATGTCTACTTTTCAATGATGGGTCAGTAACATGATGCTTTAAATAAGCAAAATAGGTCCTCCTAAAATCTTATTAAAATCAGATTTCGCTTTCCTCTTTCACATATCTAACTCTTCATTATCTTGCCCCAATTAAGAACTCAAATATCTCCCAATTCTTTCATTTATTTCTATTTATCTTTATATGCTACTTTCAGATAAATTCCTAAAACAGATTTTTCACATTCTCCTCTATTGAAAACAAAACAAAACAAAAAATAATACATTTTCTTTATTTCCAGAACTCTGACAAGTATAAGTTATCAGTTATTCCTGGTTTTATAGATGGGGAAAACAGAACAGGTTAACTTTCCACAGCTTCTAAATGACATTCGGGATACTCCTAATACTTTACCCATATATTCTAGGTCTTTATAGTATAACTAGTTTCTCTCTCTTCTCAACTAGTATTATTTCCACATAAGAGTGTCCCAGAGTCTATAAAAACTAGATAACATGGTTCTAAAACTTAGGATGTTTTGAAACTGTATCACTGCACTTGTTCTTTTTACTATGCCAGCTCTCTGAGTAGGTAAGTTTTTTTTTTGTTTTGTTTTGTTTTTTAAATGGAGACAGGGTCTCACTGTGCTTCCTAGGCTGGTCTCAAACTCCTGGGCTCAAGTGATCCTCCCACATTAGCCTTCCAAAGTGTTGGGATTACAGGTGTGACCCACTGTGCCTGGTTTGTTGTTGTTGTTGTTGTTGTTGTTTTGCTTTTTTATTTTTTAATTTCCAATTCTTTACTTACCTATAGCAGGATCTGGATAGGGCAAATCTTGAGGAGAGCTGTAATAGGCCTCAAGAGTGAACGGTTCCTTTCTATAAAATGTAAGGACTTTAGAGAAAGGAGCAGCATGATTTTTGGAAAAGACTTCACAGTCACTGAATGGAGGAAAAAAACAAAAACACAACTTCAGGATATTCCTAATACTTTACCCATATATTCTAGGTTTGTAATTACTGTATAGTGATAGTTTCTCTCCCTTCTCAGTTGGCATTATTTCCAGATTATAAGAGTTCCCAAGAATCTTTATATATAAAATCAGTAAAAAAGGAATATACATCAATCAGCATATAAAAGGCACCGATGGTTTCAGCCTAATAGTGAATTAACTTTAGGTATATAAATGAGTAATAAACATGATACCTTGACCCTTCTTCAGCTGGAGAATTCCATCTCAGAGATATTGGATATGGCACTACATCTGTGATAGAAAATTCTCTGACTTTGAAAGCAGGCGATAAAATGGCACACTAAAAAATAATTTTCAAAAATTCCATTTAACAAATACAGACATTATAAACTGGTATCACTAAACCTACAAATGACTTCAGAAAATCAACGGTCTTTTTAAAATATTTACATTAATTAACAGTGTCTCAACAGTTTTACAAACTTCTATCATGTCAATTACCTAAATAATCTAGCTATTCCTTATTCTTCCATTAACCCCAACCCTTATTTAATTGATGTACACTATTTCATATAGATGTAGGCAAAAGCCCAAACTCTAGTCATACTTCAGGCTCAGACTTACCTGTTTCCAGTCAATTAATTCATCTTATGTGCCACAGAGGGCAATTACTTTTAAGAACATCACCTCTATCTATTTTAAAACAAAGGTTTTGGCATCTCAACACCTTGAGATCACCCTGAACTATAGATACATAAACCACTGCCATCTTGTTATAATTATTTATAAATGGTTACCTATAAAAGAAAGAAAATTCACCTGCAATGCACAACCTCGAGTGACAGCTTCATCAGCATTTAATGTTGTACTAAGTTCTTTACCAAAAAATTTGCTGATCTTCTCTTTTACCGCAGGGATTCGTGTAGCACCACCAACTATCTCCACTGCATAAATATCTTCTTTCTTTAACTCTATTTTTAAAGAATTAACATTTTTTTAATGAAATAAAAGAACAATAACATCTTATAATGATGAAATTACTCAGATGTGTAACAAAACTCCACTCCCTCACCCACCTCCACAATGCACATACACTCATGCCCACACTCACAGAGGCATGTGGCATCTGGAAACAAGTAGGCGCTTTGATTCTCAAAATAATGAGGGAAGTGTAGCATAACAGTGGGATTTAGGAGGTGAGGGCCAGGAATACTCAATGTCCTGCAGTGTACAGGTCCTGAATCTCTCATACAATCTCACACAAAGAAGTGTTAAAACATTAACAGACCAAACATTCAAGTATGCTAGCCATTATGAAAATAAGAGGGCCTCAAAACACTGAGTTATTCTGACCTGGCGTTAAAGAAAAAAAAAAAGGTACTGAGAATCATATCCAGCCACTCCAGTGTTCTAATCCAGAGCATAAATATACTCCACAATAATTAAAACACAGGTGGAGGCCGGGCACAGGGGCTCACACCTGTAATCCCAGTACTTTGGCAGGCTGGGGTGGGTAGATCATCGGAGGTCAGGAGTTAGAAAACAGCCTGGCCAACATGGTAAAACCCTGTCTCTACTAAAAATACAAAAATTAGCCAGACATGGTGGCACATGCCTGTAATCCCAGCTACTGAGGAGGCTCCAGTAGGAGAAATCGCTTGAACCCAGGAGGTGGAGGTTACAGTGAGCTGAGATCATGCCACTGCACTCCAGCCTGGGTGACAGAGCAAGATGCCATCTCAAAAAATAAAATTAAAACAAAATATAAAATAAAACACAGGTAAAGTTTCTTGAGGTCAGAAAGAAAGAAGGTGTGTATCAAAGATCTGCTGTTGTTCATAAAATACTTCTGAATATCACCTCATTTCCTGGTGACATTTTATCTAACAACCATTGATAATATCTTGAGAAGGGCTATTTAAAGAAATGGGCTTTTCCAGTGTGGAAATAAGCCCATTTGCCATCATCACTAATTAAAGAGGAAAGCCTGTGCCAAGCTGACAGCGTATCTCAAAAATCTGAAATAACAATCAACACAACAGTGAAGTCCAGGTAAACGCACTGTCAAACAAAGTTTTTAGGAAAATTAGTATATATTCCTGAATCAAACAGCCTTTTTAGCCTGAGACAAAATTAAAGCATCTTGTTAAATAAGTATGTGGTTATCATACCTTCCCTTTGCTGCAGCTCTCATCCAGCCAAGGAAGAAATTCACTGACAGAAAAGCTTACAAGACTACAGTATCGGCATAGCTAAAGACAATTTTTATTACCATGAAATAACTGTAAGGCTTACAACTTTCCATCTGAATTCAGTTTATTGATGAAACTTTTATTAGATTTCCCTAGACATTTCAAAAGATTACTTTGGGCAGGGGGAAGATGCAGATAAAAAGAAGCTTAATATATCACCACTGAATTACTTACTATAATAAAAATTTGTATCACTGTTTGCAAAAATAAGATAATAAATAACAATTTCCAAAGAGTCTGAGGTACAAAAATACTTACTGGCTTGTTCCAAAACACCTCGAAGTGGTGGCTCCACTCTAGCTAAGAGATCACTGCACATCTCCAGAAATTTGCCTCTATTAAAAAAAAAAAAAAAAAAATTAAATCACATTCCACTGTTATGTGGACTGCATGGCTGCAATAAAAAAACAGGTAACAACAAGTGCTGGCAAGATGTGGAGGCACTGGATCCCTCATACATTCCTAGGTAATAGAAAATTAAAATGGTGCAGCCACTTAAAGTGTTTGGCAGTTCTTCAAGATGTTAAACAGGGTTAGCATATGATTCAACAATTCCAATCTAGGTATATAGCCAAAAGAACAGAAAATACATGTTTACACACAAAACTGGTCTATCGATGTTCACAAGCAGCCATTGTGCTCCTAATAGCCAAAAATCAGAAACAACCCAGATGCCTATCAACTGTATGCAGCAATAAAAATAAATGAATATAATAAGAGGAACTGATACACATCACAACATATGAAAACACTATATGCTGGGTTAAAGAAGCCAGCCAAACAAGAAGACATATTTATGTAAAATATTCAGAATAGGTAAATCCAGAGAAAGGAGACTAGTGGCTACCAATGACTAAATGGAGGCAGAAGAGATAGGAAGGACAGCTAATGAGTACAGGGTCTCTCTCTCTCTCTCTGGAATGCAATGGCACGAGCTCAGCTCACTCTCACTGCAACCTCAGTGAGCTCCCAGGCTCAGGTGATTTTCCCACCTTAGCCTCCTAAGTAGCTGGGTCTAAGGCATGCACAACCATGTCTCTTTCTTTATATTAATATACATTTTCAGATCTTTCAGGTTTACAGAGAAAGGTTTAGTTTTTTTTGATAACGAGAATCCCCATATATCCCTTCCTCACCCCCAGCCCAGTTTCCCTATTAACATCTTACATTAGTATGGTACATTTGTTACAATTAATGAGTCAATGCTGATAGATATGATAGTTTCTATTACTGTTCTGAGTTTTGACAATGCCTAAGTATTCACCACTTCAGTAACATACAGAATAGTTTCACTGCCCAAAACTCCTCCTGTGCTCCAACTATTCATCCCTCCCTGCTCCAAACTCCGGGTAATTGACTGTTATATATTGTCTGCATAGTTTTTGTTACTGTTGCTGTTGTTATTGTTGTTTAAGACATGTAGCAGAGGAGGTCTTCTGGGGCTACTTGTCCCTAACAAGATGGAGTTTCCCTCTTGTTGCCAAGGCTGGAGTGCAATGGCACAATCCCAGCTCACTGCAACCTCCACTTCCCAGGTTCAAGTGATTCTCCTGCCTCAGACTCCCAAGTAGCTGGGATTACAGGTGTGCACCACCACACCTGGCTAATTTTGTATTTTTTTTAGTAGAGATAGGGTTTCATCATGTTGGTCAGGCTGGTCTACAACTCCTGACCTCAAGTAATCCACCTGCCTTGGCCTCCCAAAGTTCTGGGATTACAGGTGAGAGCCATCATGCCCAGCTGTCTGCAGTTTTGCCTTTTCCAAAATGTCACAGAGTTGGAATCCTATGGTATGCAGATTTTTCAAATTGGCTTCCTTCACTTGGCAATATACATTTAAGGTTCCTCCTTGTCTTCACAGCCTGATTGCTCATTCGTTTAGTGTTTCTTTAAGAAGTAGTGAAAATGTTCTAAATTTTAGTTGTGATGATGGCTGCCAAGTTCTACAAATATACTTTAAAAAAAAGTTTTAAATCATTGAATGATACATGTTAAAAGGGTGACTTCTGGATGGGTGCAGTGGCTCACGCCTGTAGTCCCAACACATCAGGAGACTGAGGCTTGAGCCCAGGAGTTCAAGACCAGACTGGACAACACAGCAAAACCCCATCTCTACAAAAAATATAAAAAATTAGCCAGTGGTAGCTTAGTAGGTCATATCTGTAGTCTCAGCTACCCAGGAAGCTGAAAAGCAGGAGGATCACCTGGGCCTGGGATGTCGAAGCTATAGTAAGCCATGATCAAGCCATTTCACTCCAGCTTGGGCAACAGAGATACTGTCCCAAAAAACAAGGGAAAGGAGGTTGACTTTATTAAATTACATCTCAATAAAAAGAATAGTAGGCCGAGCACAGTGAGCCACTGCGCCCGGCTGGCAGAAGTTCTTTGATAGTTTCTTTTTAAAAAGTTCTATTGCAATATGATTTACATGCCATAGAATTCACCCATTTAAAGTATATAATTCCAGTCCAGGTGAAGTGGCTCTCGCTTGTAATCCTAACACTTTGGGAAGCCGAGGAGGGTGGTTGAGCTCAGGAACTTGAGACCAGCCTGGGCAATATCGCAAAATCCTGTCTCTACAAAAAATACAAAAATTAGCCAGGCATGTCACTGCACACCTATAGTCCCAGCTACTTGGGGGACGGAGGTGGGAGGATCTTCTGAACCTGAGAGATTGAGGCTGCAGTGAGCCAAGATCGTACCACTGCACTCCAGACTGGATGATAAAGTGAGACCTTGCCTCAAAAAGAATTTTAAAAATTAAAAAGATAAAAATAAAGTATGTAATTCTTGACTTTTGGGCATGAGGTTTGGTACAAAAATATTTTTAAAGTATACAATTCAGTGACTTAATATGTTCAGAGTTGTGCAAGAATTGCCACAATCAATTTTAAAACATTTTCAGTCTAAAAAAGAACATTTTCATCACCCTTAACTGTTACTTTCCTCAATCCCCACAGCCCTAGGCAATCACTAAATCTACTTTCTGTCTCTATATAGATTTGCTGATTCTGGGCATTTCATATAAATGGAATCATACAAAATGTGGCCTTTTGTGACTGACTTCTTTCATTAGTATGAACTTTTCAAGGTTCACCCATGTTTTAGTATGTATTTGTATAAAATTTTTTTCAAGTGCCAAATAATATCCCATTGTATGGACTTAGCATGTTTTATTTACCCACTTACTTCTTCAATAAGTTCATGAACATTTGGGCTGTTTCCACTTTTTGGCCACTATGAGCAGTGTGATGAACATTCACATGAGTTTTTCTGCGGACATGTGTTTCCATTTCTCTTGAATATGTATCTAGAAATACAACTGCTGAGTAATGTGATAATTCTATGCAGATTTTTTTGGTTTCGTTTTTGAGAGGGTTTCCCTCTGTCACCCAGGCTGGAGCACAGTTGTACGATCATGGTACACTGCAACCTCCATCTCCTGGGCTTAAACAATCCTAAAACAAAACTAGGTAACAAAATATGCCCACAAACCTCAGAATACATATAGGCAGAGACAAACCACCCACAACTACAATTCCTGCTTAGTATCAGCTCTGTGCAAAATAAACAGAAAGAAACAAAAGGGTATATAATTGACCTGAAAACTCCAGAATAACCTAACTCAGAGGGCCAAACTGAAAACAGCAGCTGAAATCAGCAGGGCTTGGCATGCTACAAAACAAGAGTAAAAGGCCCTCAATAAGGTATTTTCAGGGACCATAGCAAACTGGGACCAACCTAAAGTTACCTTCAAAGGTACCTGACAAAAAAATCCAAACGAAGCAAGATAACACAGTAAACACAAAAGAAGGGCCGGGCGCGGTGGCTCAAGCCTGTAATCCCAGCACTTTGGGAGGCCGAGGCGGGTGGATCACGAGGTCGAGAGATCGAGACCATCCTGGTCAACATTGTGAAACCCCGTCTCTATTAATACAAAAAAAAATTAGCTGGGCACGGTGGCGCGTGCCTGTAATCCCAGCTACTCAGGAGGCTGAGGCAGGAGAATTGCCTGAACCCAGGAGGCGGAGGTTGCGGTGAGCCGAGATCGCGCCATTGCACTCCAGCCTGGGTAACAAGAGCGAGACTCCGTCTCAAAAAAAAAAAAAAAAAAAAAAAAAAAGAAGGTAAGAGGGAGGGAAAACATCTCAGAAAGCTAAGCCACATTTTAAAACTATTTCACAAAAAAAACAAAAGAAAGGCTCACACCTATAAACCCGGCACTTTGGGAGGCCAAGGCGGGTGGATCACTTGAGGTCAGGAGGTCAAGACCAGCCTGGCCAACATGGCAAAACCCCATCTCTACTAAAAATAAAAAAATTAGCTGGCCGTGGTAGCATGCGCCTGTAATTCCAGCTACTCAGGAGGTTCAGGCATTAGACTCATTTAAACCTGGGAGGTGGAGGTTGTAGCAAGCTGAGATCATGCCACTGCACTCCAACCTGTATGATCTACTGAGATTCTGCCTCAAAAACAACAACAAGCAAATCTATGGAGACAGAAAACATATTGGTAATTGCCTAGGGTATAAAGGGAAATGGAGAGTAAATGCTAATAGGTACGAGGTTTCTTTTTGGGGTGATAAAAACATTCTAGAATTAAATAGTGGTCACAGTTGCACAACCTTGGAATTATACACTTTAAAATAGTAACGTTTTATGGTATGTGATTATATCTCAATAAAAACTATACAGAAAATGAAAGAACAAATCAGAATTAGAAAAACCTAGAAAAGAATCAGAAATAAAAGAATAAATGTCAGGCCAGGCACAGTGGCTCACGCCTGTAATCCCAGCACTTTAGGAGGCCGAGGTGGGTGGATCATGAGGTCAGGAGATCGAGACCATCCTGGCTAACACAGTGAAACCCCGTCTCTACTAAAAATACAAAAAATAAGTTGGACGCGGTGGCACACACCTGTAATCCGGGCTACTCGGAAAGCTGAGGCAGGAGAATCACTTGAACCCAGGAGGCAGAGGTTGCAGTGATCATGTCACTGCACTCCAGCCTGGGTGACAGATCAAGACTCTGTCTCAAAAAAAAAGTAGCTATTTTTATTCCAAAAAGAAAAAAAGAAAAAAAAAGAATCAATGTCAGAAATGAAAACTAAACAGTACACAAGAGCAATGCCATGAAGGATTGGACCAAGAATGGCAAATATAGAAAATAGACAAACTAAAAAAAAAAAAAAAAAAAAAATAGAAAATAGGCAAGAGAGATCCAACATAATTATGTAAGAATTCCCCCCACCCAAAAAAAAAAAAACAGCACTAGAACAGAATACTAGACAATATAATTCAAGAAAACTTAAGAAAATTTAATTAAACTTAAATTTGTAATGTCAAACTATATAATGAAAAGCCACATTGCATACCTGGAATAAAACTGATGCAAAATATCCAACATCAAAACATATTGTAGTAAAATTATTGAGCTTTCTTTTTTTTTTTTCTGAGACAGGGTCACACACTCATCACCCTGCCTAAAGTGCAATGTGGTGTGATCATGGTTCGCTGCAGCCTCTACTTCCTGAGTCCAGGTGATCCTCCCAACCCCAACTCCCAAGTAGATGGGACTACAAGTGAATGCCACCACACCAGGCTATTTTTTTTTTTTTTGTATTTTTAGCAGAGACAAGGTTTTCCCATGGTCCGCAGGCTGGTCTCTAACTCCTGAGCTCAAGCCATTCGCTCGCCTCGAAGACCCAAAGTACTAGGATTTCAAGTGTGAGCCATCACACCCAGGTGGATTTCCAAGAAAAAAAAATATCAAAAACATTTGGGCATCTGAGCAAAAAGAACAAGTGACAAATATCTAAAAACTATGCTGTCACACTTTGACAGCAATGTTATACACCAAAAGAAAACAGAGGGTTACTGCATTTCAGATACTGAAGGAAAGAAAACATGAGCTAAGAATGTTCTATCCAGCTAAAGTGACTTTTAAGTATAAACATGGGATTCTCTCTTGTCACCGCCATGGAAGGAATGCTTTTCACCCTCTGCCATGATTCTGAGGCCTCCCCAGCCAAGTGGAACCACACGTGCATTGCCATTGCGATTTCTTGTCTCATGATACTGATATGTGCTATGGCTACTTATGGAGTATACAAGCAACACGCAGCCTGGATTATCCCATTCTTCTGTTACCAGATCTTTGATTTTGCCCTGAACACCGTGGTTGCAATCACTGTGCTTGTTTATCCAAACTCCATTCAGGAATACATACGACAACTGCCTCCTAATTTTCCCTACAGAGATGATGTCATGTCAGTGAATCCTACCTGTTTGGTCCTTATTATTCTTCTGTTTATTAGCATTATCTTGACTTTTAAGGGTTACTTGGTTAGCTGTGTTTGGAACTGCTACTGATACATCAATGGCAGGAACTCCTCCAATGTCCTGTTTACGTTACCAGCAATGACAATACAGTGCTGCTACCCCCGTATGATGATGCCACTGTGAATGGTGCTGTCAAGGAGCCACCGCCACCTTACATGTCTGCCTAAGCGGAGCTGAGGGCAGCAGCTTGACTTTTTTGACATCTGAGCAATGGTTCCGTTATTTCACTTTTGCGATGAGCTCTCTGCGCTTGTTTGTTGCTGAAATGCTACTTTTAAAAATTTAGATGTTAGGTTGAAACCTGTACTTTTCAGCATATGCTTTACCAGAACACTGTGACAGTTGAGCTGTAGAATTCTTTCTATAGGATTCGGGGTGTAATGGGCTTCACTAACCTTCCCTAGGCACTGAAACTTCCCCCAAATCTGATGGACCCAGAGTCAGAGAAGTTTGCTTTTGTACCTGCTGGGCTCCAAAGTTAGGCAGCAAAAGTTACACTTTTTCTCTCTACTCCCTCTATTTTGAAAGTGTAAAATAAAACCAAAAGTAGACAACTTTTTCTTAAACCATTCCAGTGTAGAGAACAAAATCTTATGAAAACAGGAATGCCAATTGTGTAATCATTGTTCTAATCAGGTAAATAGAAGTCCTTATATATGTATTACAAGAATTTGCCCCATAGCATCCCTTACGACAAACTGTTCAATGACAGTTTGCACTTGGTGATAAAGGATTTTTCTCGATGGCCTAAATCAAGACCATTAGAAAGCGCTAGGCCGTGGAGCAGTAACCATCTGATGACTGTTCTCATGCATCTGGGTCCAGGGACATGAGGCGACATGCCTCGTCTGTGTTAGAGGGTGGGACAAGTGTGTTTGGCGCTGCATGGGATCTGGTGCTCCTCTCCTGGATTTACATCCTGACCCAGGGCCCACTTTTACTAAGTGTTCTGCCCTAGCCTGGTTCAAGGAGGTCATCCAGCTGACTTTATCAAGCTGAATTGGGATATATTTGACATACATTTGCCTGACAACTTGGAAAAGGGTTTTCCTCCTCCTTTCCCTGCAAGGTACATTCTACTGCTTAGAACTTCCAAGTATACCTAGTGACCTTTTAAAATGTAAAACTTTTCAGAAAAATGAAGGTTGCTTTCCTTGTATGTGCTTATTATCTTGACTACCTGAACTGCAAGGGATTTTTATATATTCATATGTTCCAAACTCAGCAACTCTCCTGTTAGTTCATTACTGAATGTGCTATAAATCAAGTCTTCTGTAATTAAAAAGAGATTTGCTCACATCCAAAAAAAAAAGTATAAACATGGCAAACTGTCATCAACATGCAAGAACTTAAAGAAGACTATTCACATGTGCTATCCCTTAGGAATCTGCAGGAGAATGCCCTTCCAACAATTAAAATAATAAATTAACATAAAACTACTAGTAATCTACTAAAATAATCTAAAAAATTGAAAATCAATGCTGATAAAGATGTGGAGAACCTGAAACCCAGTACAGTGCTGGTGGAGTAATCGCTGGAGATTCCTCAAAAAGTTAAACATAGAACTGCTGTATGTGCCAGCAATTCCACTCCTAAGTATATATGTAAAAGACCTAAAAACAAGTATTTGTTCACAAATGTCCACAGCACTATTCACAATAGCTAAAAAGTAGAAACCCAAATATGTCCATCAGCAAATGAATGGATGAATAAAATGTGGTATATCATGCAAGAAAATAGTATCTGCCCCAAAAAAAGAAGCAATTAAGTACTGACAGATGACCAAAAAAACAATTAAGTACTGATACAGACTACGATGTGGATGAACCTCAAAAACATTACACTGGGAAGTCAGACACAAAATAAGCCAGACACATATTACATGATTCCATTTATATGATACACCCACAGAAACAGAAAACAGGCTGTTGATCACCAGGAGCCAGAGATAAGAGGAAACAGGAAATAATCACCTCCTGGGTATGAAGGTTTATTCTGGGGTGATAAAAATGTTTTTCCATTACATAGAGGTGGCCATTGCACAACCCTGTGAAAGTTTTAAATGTCAATGAACTGTTTACTTTAAAATGATTAATTTTATGGTATGTGAATGTCACCTCAAATTTTTTTTTTCTTTAACGAAGAAACCATTAATTAAAAGAAACATAATGTCAAATAATCTGGTTTCGGGCCAGATGCAGTGGCTCACACCTGTAATCCTAGCACTTTGGGAGACTGAGGCAGGCGGATCACCTGAGGTCAGGAGTTCGAGACCAGCCTAACCAACATAGAGAAACCCTATCTCTACTAAAAATACAGAATTAGCCAGGCATGATGTCGCATGCCTGTAATCCCAGCTACTCGGGAGAATGAGGCAGGAGAACTGCTTGAACCCAGGGGGCAGAGGTTGCGGTGAGCCGAGATCACGCCATTGCAATCCAGCCTGGGCAACAAGAGTGAAACTCCATCTCAAAAAAAAAAAAAAAAAAAATCTGGTTTCATTGATTTAAACAAAGGTGAGTGTTAAAGACTAAACGAAGGAGACCAGGCACGGTATCTCACACCTGTAATCCCAGCACTTTGGGAGGCTGAGGCAGGCAGATTACTTGAGTCCAGAAGTTCGAGACCAGCCTGGGCGACATGGAGAAACCCAGTCTCTACAAAAAATACAAAAATTAGCCAAGCATCGTGGCACATGCCTGTAGTCCCAGCTACTCCAGAGGCTGAGGTAGAAGGATCACCTGAGCCTGAGAAACAGAGTGCAGCAAGCCAAGATCACAGCACTGCACTCCAGTCTGGGTGACAGAATAAGACCCTATTTCAAAAATCCAACAACAACAAAAACACATACTAAATGAAGGCTATAATATAGAACACCTAAGAGCTATATATTCTAACGATACAGATACAGTATAACTTTTTCCTTTTTGTTGGATACAGAGTCTCACTTTGTTACCCAAGCTAGAGTACAGTGGCTCGATCTCAGCTCACTGCAACCTCCATCTCCCAAGTTCAAGCAATTCTCCTGCCTCAGCCTCCAGAGTAGCTGGGATTACAGGCGCCTGCCATCACACCCAGCTAGTTTTTGTATTTTTAGTAGAGACAGGGTTTCACCATGTTGGCTAGGCTGGTCTCAAACTCCTGACCTCAAGTGATCCGCGTGCCTCAGCCTCCCAAAGTGCTGGGATTACAGGAGTGAGCCACCACACCCTGCCACAGTATAACTATTTTTAAAAAAACACCACAGAGGCAAAGTCAGTTTTTAAAAAATTTAAACTACTTAACAAGTATCTACTTAGCTCTTACAAACACATAACATTTTACCAACAATTTCTGAAACATACTTGCTTACCTCCGGACTTCATGTAACACACATACACACACACACAACTGCTGCTTAATAAAAATGAAAGCTATCATTTGCAAGTAGGGAGAAAGATGACTAAAAATTTGGATCCAAGGCAAAAACAAACATCATTTCAATTTTTTTAAAGATAGCTCAGGTACATTTCTCCAAAGACACCATCAGTCTTGCCTGAATTCTACCAGTGGAGTTCACAACCAAAAGAACATCTTACTCCCATCATCCAAGCAAATGAACCAGGTAACAATAACACTCTGGATGTTTCTGAAGATCGCTCTGAAATGTCAATTACCCAGAATTCTTGCAGCACTATACAAAAAGAGCTGTCACCCCCAACTGAATTTGAATCTTTCAAAAATAACAACTTCAGGCTGGGCACAGTGGCTCACACCTGTAATCCTAGCACTTTGGGAGGCCAAGGCGGGTGGATCACCTGAGGTCAGGTATTCAAAACCAGCCTGGCAAACATGGCAAAACCCCATCCCTACTAAAAATAAAAAAATAATTAGCTAGGCATGGTGCCAGGCACTTATAATCCCAGCTACTCAGGAGGCTGAGGCAGGAGAATCGCTTGGAACAGAGTGGGGTTGGGGGGCAGGCAGAGGTTGCAGTGAACTGAGATCACGCCACCTTACTCCAGCCTGGTTGAAAGAGCAAAAAACTCCATCTCAAAAAAAAGAACAATTTCTCAATCACTGAGTAAATTAAATTCAATTTAATTCTGCATTACAGCACTTTGCCCTGATTTTACAGAAATCTCGTATATAACAAATGCATACGTAAAGAACTACCAATACGTTGGAATATTCACTTAATCAGAACAAAAACACTGGTCTACATTATTAGAATAACCAGACCCAACTTTACATAAAAAGCAGGGTCCTGAATGGCTTCCAACTTTTAAAATAGAACCGAAATTATCATATAACCCCCATGATGATTTTAACAATTAGCTAAAGGTTAATAAATGCGAAGAAAAATCACTATTCACTTTAACATTGAAATTGTAATACACTTACCTATTCATAGTTCCAGATACATCAACATCATTCATAAAACATTCAATGCTCAAGGGGAGATCTGAAGCATTTGCACTCATCAATTTCTTGAGTTTCTCACACTCCTGAGAGAGTCGTAATAATGCCCGGATTTTGGACTTTATGTCTAGCTTGTATTTCTTCCCAAATTCTTCACAGAAGTGATTTACTAACACTTCATCAAATTTTCTGCCTCCCAATGTTGTGTCAAATGCAGTGGCCAGAACCTTAGGGAAAAAATGAGAATTAATCTAACAATTAACCAATCAATTTTGAAATGGATGAGATACATTGACCTGGTAAGTTATTAAAAAAAAAAAAAAGAGGGAGGGTTACATTAAGGTTAAAACAAGGCAATGTATACATCATTTAATCCTTATTACAGCTACATTGTAAAAAGAGGCACTATAATCCCCAATTTACAGATAATGCTACAGACCTAGACAGATGAGATAAACCACTATTCACAAAGCTACTAAGTGGTAGAAGTGGGACTCAAAGCCAAACAAATCTCCTTAAATCCAAAGTCCATGCCCTCCCCACTACACCAATCTGACCCCCAATAGCAGTTACATGTCCAAGGTAAAATATACTAACATGTCATGTACACACTTCTAGTCTACTCACTAACACAGAACTGAGTAATACTAAAGGCTCAACTCTCTGCAGATTACTACCAACGGATTTGTTAAAGCCTTAGCTCACAGCAATGTGTTTTCATTTAACCTGGAAGTCTAATTAGCTTGGGTTATCCGTTCTCAAATCTCTAACAGATTAGAAGCGAACTAGATGTAATTAGATTCAGTAACAGAAGTTAGGCTAAATTAGTGATGACATCCTTATGAAGGAGTAAAACCAGTTTAAAAAAAAAAAAAAAAAAACTCTTCAAAGAATGTAAAACGTCATGGGGGAAATTTTCTTAGTATGTTAACTGAAAAAAAGAAAACAGGACACAGAGCTAAATATAGTGACTCCAATTCTGTTTTCTTAGAAAACCAGAATGAAATACACCAAACTGTAGAGAATGGTAAGATTATAAGTAACTTTTCTTTCTTTCTTTCTTTCTTTTTTTTTTTTTTTTGAGATACAGTCTCACTGTGTTGCCCAGTCTGGGGTGCAGTGGCATGATCTCAGCTCACTATAGCCTTGACCATCCAGGCTCAAGCAATCCTCCCACCTCAGCATCCCAAGTAGCTGGAACTACAGGCACACATCACCACATTCAGTTAATTTTTGTATTTTTTTGTAGTGAAGGGGTTTCACCATGTTACTCAGGCTGTTCTCAAACTCCGGGCTCAAGCAATCCCCCCACTTCAGCACTACACGCAGCTAACTTTTGTAGAGACAGGGTTTTGCCATGTTGCCCAGACTTTTCTTTACACATAAGTGTTTTCCAAATTTGGGGACGTTTTTATAATGAATATTTTTATCATTTAAAAGTAATCAAAAGGATTGGAAAAGTGAGAGGTGACAGCTGACAGTGAAGGACAATTTAGAAAAACAGAAGCAGATGGTCACTAATAGATATCACTCTGCTCCAAAGCCAGGCTAAATTATGACCAGAATCTTCTGTTTATAAAAAGATGAAAGCATAGCATAGATCTTATAAATAATTCTATTAGGATTAAAGTTTAAACACTGAAAATTACAATGGCCCACCATTTTTAGTTGTAAAAAAGCAAAATCACAAATCTTATTTCCCAATTATCTAAAAAATTTGCTTTGCTTTTCTTTTTTTTTGGAGACAGAGTTTTGCTCTTATTGCCCAGGCTGGAAATGGCACAATCTCGGCTCACCACAATCTCCACTTCCTGGGTTCAAGAGATTCTCCTGCCTCAGCCTCCCAAGCAGCTGGGATTACAGGCATGTGCCACCATGCTTGGCTAATTTTGCATTTTTAGTTGAGACAGGATTTCTCCATGTTGGTCAGGCTGGTCTCAAACTCCCGACCTCAGGTGATCTGCCCGCCTCGACCTTCCAAAGTGCTGGGGTTTACAGGTGAAAGCCACTGCACCTGGCTGCTTTTTTTTTTTTTTTTAACTACCTAGAAACAACATAAACCAGAAAATAAAATAGAGAAGTCTATTTTTCAAACAAACAGGACCATAACAAACAGAAGTCTCAAAATGCCTCCAAAATTACCAAATATTTAGTTTGGGGTAATCACTCTCCACCAATCTCCAATTAGCACAAGGTCAATTTAGACCTTGGCACCAAGAATTTTAATATACAATTCAAATAATTAAAGCAAACACCTGAAAAATCCTTGGTTCTTCACCAAATTGTAGATAAAATCATCTAGACAGAGAATTTTATATCCTACTGTGGAACTAGCATAAACTAGCAAACTCAAGTGTGACAGAGATCACCCTCTAGCCCCTCCTTGCCTTCTACACTTCTGTGTGTACAAAACTGCTTAAACTTAAGGCTTTCCAGGAATCTGTAACTCGGAGTCCAGTTGCTTTTGGAATCCAAAAGAAACCCCTTTTCCAGAACACTGAAAACCTCAAGAGCAAGAGGACAGAGCACCTGTACCCCCCTCTTAATCCCCAGTGTAAAATTCACTAAGGAATTACATGTTTAAAAAAATCCTCCTAGGGCCGGGCACGGTGGTTCACGCCTGTAATCCCAGCACTTTGGGAGGCCGAGGCGGGTGGATCACGAGGTCAAGAGATCGAGACCATCCTGGTCAACATGGTGAAACCCCGTCTCTACTAAAAATACAAAAAAAATTAGCTGGGCATGGTGGCACATGCCTGTAATCCCAGCTACTCAGGAGGCTGAGGCAGGAGAATTGCCCGAATCCAGGAGGCAGAGGTTGTGGTGAGCCGAGATCGCGCCATTGCACTCCAGCCTGGGCAACAAGAGCGAAACTCTGTCTCAAAAAAAAAAAAAAAAAAATCCTCCTAGGCCAGGTGAGGTGGCTCACGCCCCCAGCACTTTGGGAGGCCAAAGCAGGTAGATCACAAGGTCAAGAGATCAAGGCCATCCTGGCCAACATAGTGAAACCTGTATCTACTAAAAATACAAAAATTAAGTGGGCTTGGTGGTGCATGCCTATAATCCTAGCTACTCAGGAAGCTGAGGCAGGAGAATCACTTGAACCTGGGAGGCGGAGGTTGCAGTGAGCTGAGATTGCGCCACTATATTCCAGCCTGGCGACAGAGCAAGACTCGGTTTAAAAAAAAAAAATACAAAATTAGCTGGGCATGGTGGTGCATGCCTGTAGTCCAGGCTATGTAGGAGAATCAGTTGAACCAGGGAGGCAGAGGTTGCAGCAAGCCAAGACTGCGCCACTGCATTCCAGCCCTGGTGACAGAGGAAGACTCCATCTCAGAAAACAATAAAAAATAAAAAGTCCTAATAACCCTCTAAGTTATGCATTATTTTTCCCATATTATAGATGAGGAAAAAAATCATCATCTTTCAAAAATTGATAATTACCATACTAGTAACACAATCTTCTGGGGAAAAAAACCATATACTTACTTTCAGTTTTCCTCTATTAAATGCACATAGAGAAACTTGATAAGCAGAATGGCCCATGTCTACAAAAACTACATTTCTTGGTTTCTCTTCTAAGGCAGGAAGATCTTGCTTATAGATTCCATATGCAAGAGCAACTACAGAAGAAAAAAAGCAAAAATTAAACATAGTAGTATCATCTAAGTAGTAAATAAAATTCATTTAAGCAGGAAAAAAGTTTTATATATAATGAATGCAACTACATGTGTTATGTTTTAGAAACCAAATTCTTTATAAGTACTGTATAATTTATTCAAGAACAATATTATCTTCCAAGAGTTAAATACTGACATTCACTTAGACTTCCTTACAGTTACCAATGGAGGCCGGGCGTGGTGGCTCACGCCTATAATACCAGCATTTTGGGAGACTGAAGTGGGTGGATCACAAGATCAGGAGTTGGAGACCAGCCTGGCCAACATGGTGAAACCCTGTCTCTACTAAAAATATAAATATTAGCCAGAGTCCCATCTACTCGGGAGGCTGAGGCAGAATTCCTTGAACCCAGGAGGCAGAGGTTGCAGTGAGCCAAGGTGGCACTACTGCACTCCAGCCTGGGCGACAGCGACAGTCTGTCTCAAAGAAAAAAGAAAAAGGACTTCCTTACAGTTGCCAATGGACTTTGGCAATTTTCGCCAAACCATTTCCCCTTCTATCCAAATATATTTTCCTGGATTTCTTCTATGTCTATGCTATGTTAACATCCCCACATGTTCTGTCCATGAGATGCTGCTTAATGTCCCATTCCTCTGACTCTACCAGTCCACGTCTAAGAGAAGGTCAATCTTTAAACCAAAGCACTGCTCCACACACTAAGCGTGCTCCTTCCCCAACAAGCATGTCATTAAATACCAAAATGCATGCTATAAGGGTACACAAAAAGTACTAGTCAGATTAATTCTTCACAAGTAACACAGTATCCAAAAACACCATGACACGGGTGGTAAGCAAGGGTGGCAGCACTGAAAGCAAAATAAAGATCAAGAAGCCCAAGGGTTTTGAAATTTCACAACCTTCAAGATTAGTCCAAAAAGTAATAATCAGTCATTCTTACCCGCAGTAGTTTCATTCATTAATCGCAAGCAATTAAGACCAGCAATCTGTGTTGCATCCATCACCGATCGTCTTTCTGCATCAGTATAGAAACAAGGAACCTACAAAAAAAAAAAAAAAAAATGAATGTTTACTGTATTATAGATTCTAATTTTAGTTAGTAAAATCCAGGAACGCCATCAAATCCCTACAGAATTTATTCTGTATATGATCAAGAAAATATTTCAAACTAGTAGGAAAAATTTAGAATATTTAGAATATTTAGTAAGCACTGTTAGGATAACCGAACAGCCATACCATTACCTTACATACACACATTACATGGCAGACCAAAATACCAACAGCTAAAGTAGTGACCACAGAAAAGAGTTAATATGGAGGCCAAAAACTGCTATCCTTAGAAAATGCCTGCTTGTATGTCGGCCCTTGCCTAGCATCTAGGATCTTGATTCATAAACAGTTCACTAAATCAACAGAAAAAGTTTCCCTAAATGATTAAGAGTGACTCACTGTACCTAAACTGTTTACATAAAAATGTAGCTTGTGCTGACTGCCGGCCTTCCTTCTGGGAGTCTGGAATTTTGGTTCATGCTCGGTGTAGGATACCAATGTGACTGATCCCCCAATAAAAACCCTGGATTAGCCAGGCACGGTGGCTCGCGCCTATAATCTCAGCACTTTGGGAGGCCAGGGCAGGTGGATCACCTGATGTAGGAGTTTGAGACCAGCCTGGCCAACGATGTGAAATCCCACCTCTACAAAAAAATACAAAACAAACAAACAAACAAACAAACAAAAAAACCTAGCTGGGTCCGTGGTGGCACATGCCCCTAATCCCAGCTACTCCCGAGGCTGAGGCAGAAGAACTGCTTGAACCTGGGAGAGGTAGAGGCTCCAGTGAGCTGAGATCATGCCATTGTACTCCAGCCTGAGAAACAAGAGCGAAGTACCATCTCAAAAAAAAAAAGGAAAAACAACCTGGATCCACAGGCTCAGGCAGACAGGCAGAACTCCTGTGGAAGAGGATACTTCACACATGTTGTTATAACCTGTTGCTGGAGTTAAGCACATGCTGACTCTGGGAAGCTTGTGCCTGGTTTCCTCCAGACTCTGCCTCGTGTGCCTTTTCCCTTTGTTGATTATCTTTTGTATCCTTTCACTGTAATAAATCTTAGCATGAGAACAGCTATATGCTAGGGCCTGTGAACACTCCTAAGCAAATCACCAAAACTCAGTGTGATCCTGAGGCCCCACCCAAACATGCCTCAACACTAATCACCTATTAACTTGATCCTCAAAGCTGGAAAAGACACTTAGACATTCCAGTATTTTATATAAATTTTACTCCCACACAAAACATAATGCAGGATCAAAGCTAGGGGCAATAGACGAAGGAATGGAAACAAATCTGGGAGACCAATGGAGAGCTGAAGAAAGATAGGAAACATCTAAGAAATACAGTCTGCTGTATCAGCCACTGGGGAATCAAGGCCACTGAATCTGAGCTTTTTAAAGGAACATAGCATTTTTATTCTTCTATAAAGAATAAAGCCCATCCCCAGAATGGGGTACACAACTGTAATCCAATTCTTTCTGACAAATATCAATTCTACTTTACTATTTAACCAAGGACCAAGGAATCCACCAGGCAACAAACTCTGGGGTGAAAAAGCCACCTAACAGTCCTTGCTTTGCCAATCAATGCACCAACATTAAGACAAAAGAGGCCACAAAACTAAAGTATCAGGTTAACAACTGCAGAATGACGAGATTCAGTGGCAAAGTCAATGTTAACCACACACAGTTCAACAGTACCTAAGGATTCCACCATACTACAAGCACAAAGCTACAGGTAGCCAGGTTTCTATCTTAACAGGGGTATGCAAAATATAAGATAAACTGCTGTCATGTATTTATGTTTTTTTTGTAGAATTTTTTTGAGACAGGGTCTCACTCTGTTGTCTAGGCTGGAATGCAGTCGTGTGATCAAAGCTCACTGCAGCCTCAAACTCCTGGGCTCAAATGAGCTTCCCAAGTAGCTAGGACTAGAGGTGTGCACCACCATGCCCAGCTAATCTTTTTTCTTCTCTTTTTTTTTTGGCAGAGATGGGGGTCTCACTGTGTTGCACAGGCTGGTCTCAAACTCCCGGCCTCAAACAATCCTCCTGCCCTGGCCTCCCAAAGTGCTGGGATTAAACCACCATGCCCAGCCTTTGCCTTTGTGTTTAATGCTAGATACCAACAGCAAATACAAATAGAGAAGAAGTGCCACTTACAGTTGGGGTATTCAACTAATTCAACAAATGAGTGACTACCCTGTGCCAGGCACTATGCTAGGGGATGAAAAAAAATCCAGGAACAAATGGGCAGGCTGAGATAAATGCACCTTGAAGAACAGAATTTAAATAGGCAGAATATCAACGGAGGCCTGAGCAAAAGCTAAGCAGCAGAAAAGTGTATTTAAGATGAGGCCAGGGCGGTGGCTCACGCCTGTAATCCCAGCACTTTGGCAGCTGAGGCAGGTGGATCATGAGGTCAGGAGTTCAAGACCAGCCTGGCCAAGACGGTGAAACCCCGTCTCTACTAAAAATACAAAAAAAAAAAAAATTAGCCCGGCATGGTGGCGGGCACCTGTAATCCCAGCTACTAAGGAGGCTGAGGCAGGGAATTCCTTGAACCTGGGAGGTGGAGGTTGCAGTGACCCAAGATCATGTCACTGCACTCCAGCCTGGGTGACAGAGCAAGACTACATCTCAAAAAAAGATAAAGACTAGTTTCATAAATTTTTTAAATAACCATTACAACCTGAGGCAAAAACCAATTTTACTTGCAATCAGCAGCTTTCTTCTCTCTGCTTCTTCATGCAAACTCCCAATAATGTGTAGGGTATCAAACTCACCGAAACAACACAGTCAACTACAGGCTTCTTAAGAACACTTTCTGCTGTCTCCTTTAGTTTGGACAAAAGCATAGCAGTCACTTGCTCAGTGGTAAAATTTCGCTCTTCCTCCATATATGTCACCTGCAAGAAAACAACAAAAGGGCCTAGACTTATATTTCTTTCTTCATAAGCTAAAATGAACAATATCTCCCACTATTAATGGAACATTACTCAAGAGGGGTTTGGTTAAAAAAAAAAAAAAAAAAAGCTAGTTTTGGAAGTAATACCTTGAAGGTCATTACTTACAGCTTTTTTTTTTTGGAGGTAGGGTCTCTCTGTCACCCAAGCTGAAGTGCAGTGCTATGATCACAGCTCAATGGAGACCTAAATTCTTGGGCTTAAGCGATCCTCCTGCCTCAGCCACCCAAGTAGCAGGGAGCAAAAGCGTATGTCACCGCACCTAGCTAATTTTTTATTTTTTAAATATGTTGTAGAGATGGAGTTCTTGCTTTGTTGCCAATGCTGGTCTCAAAACTCTTGACTTCAAGCAATCCTCTTTCCCCAGTCTCCCAAAGTGCTAGGATTATAGGCATGAGCCACCAAACCTAGCCTATTTTAGCTTTCAACAGACTTTCCAAACACTATACTTGGAGACGAAGCACCACAATGCGAAATGACAAATCTTGAGAAAAGTTTCTTTGCAAAGGCAAATCAGCGTAGCTCACCATGACCCACACTGTCCCTCCATAAAGAGGCTGCTGGTAGAAACTATTTTACTATCTGACATACTATGTGTATTTTAATGTATTTACTGTTTATTATCCATCTCCCCAATTAGGATTTCAATCTAATCAGAGGACATGGATGTCTGATTGTTCACTGCCATACTCCCAGCACCTAGGACAGGACATGGCACAATAAATACTGGTTGAATTAAATAATAAAAGATGGAGGGACATGGATGAACCTGGAAACCATCATTCTCAGCAAAATGACACAAGAATAGAAAATCAAACACCGCACGTTCTCACTCATGGGTGGGTGTTGAACAATGAGAACATGTGGACACAGGGAAGGGAGCATCACACACTGGGGTCTGTTGGTGGGGGGAAATAGGGGAGGGACAACGAGGAGTGGGGAGTTGGGGAGAGATAGCATGGGGAGAAATGCCAGATATAGGTGATGGGGAGGAAGGCAGCAAATCACACTGCCATGTGTGTACGTATGCAACAATCTTGCATGTTCTTCACATGTACCCCAAAACCTAAAATGCAATTAAAAATAATAATAATAATAATAATAATAATAAAAGATGGGCTGGGTACAGTGGCTCACACCTATAATCCCAGCACTTTGGGAGGCCAAGGCAGACAAATCACTTGAGGTCAGGAGTTAAAGACCACCCTGGCCAACATGGTAAAACCCCATCTCTACTAAAAACACAAAAAATTAGCTGGGCCTGGTGGTCCATGCCTTGTAATCCTAGCTACTTGAGAGACTGAAGCACAAGAATTACTTGAACCCAGGAGGCAGAGGTTGCAGTGAGCAGAGATCACACCACTGCTCTAGCCTGGGCAACAACAGCAAAACTTTGTCTCCAAAAAAAAAAGATTGCCGGGCGCAGTGGCTTACACCTGTAATCCCAGTACTTTGGGAGGCTGAGGCAGGTGGATCACAAAGTTAGGAGTTCGAGATCAGCCTGGCCAATATGATGAAACCCCGTCTCTACTAAAAACACAAAAAAAATTAGCCAGGTGTGGTGGTGTCTGTCTGTAATCCCAACTACTCGGGAGGCTGAAGTAGGAGAAGTGCTTGAACCTGGGAGGCAGAAGTTGCAGTGAGCCAAGATCACGCCACTGCACTCCAGCCTGGCGACTCTCAAAAAAAAAAAGATTGCCTAAAATAATCCCATCCCATCTCACATGCCCATATTCCCCAATTACAATCCAGAATAGAACACTTTTCTTTTAGTTAGGGCAGTTAGCTGCTGCCCTAACTCAGCTTGTGTGCCACCTTCTCACTCCCCAGCCCAACCACAATTTATTATGGTTTAGAATTGAACAGTTCTTACCTTATTGCATGCTAAAGATGGGGCAGTACCCCTCCTAGTGCCCTTTCTAAATTATCCCTTTCTTCCCTGCTATTTGCCTAATTCTGATGTCAATCCCTCCACTTTCAGACTTGGATCTACTCGTTCCCCAGGTCTTCTTCCTAATCTTTTTCTACTTTGGTTCTTGCAATGCTTATAACTAAATCTGCCGATACTTATCCTATTTCTATTATAACTAATAAGTACTACCCATTGAGTCACCTTCCTTTTTAATCCCTTTCTCTCTCCTGTGCTTTAGCTTCATCTTTTACCATGTCATTCAAACTGTCCTTAGATAATTACCACAGATATTTTAGGTAAGCCCAGTCATCTCTTTAGTTATCAGAATTTTTCACTTCTAAATACAACTACATTCTGGGCTACAGTGGAATAGCAGACTGTCTTTTATCACAGTTCTCACCATCTCTTGGCCTTCCAGCCTGTTCTCCATGATTCTTGGTCTCCAAAACCAAATCTGTCCACAAATTCACCTGCCTGGAAAGCCAACCCTGTCCCCACCCAGCCTTGTGAATTCCAATTACCTCTGAGTGCAAGAAAGGCAGATGTGTCCACCGTAACTATCTCCCAGCCTCTTACCTCTTTTCTGCGATCAGTTCACTGCACACTTCACAGAGTCTCCTCTAGATGTACCAGAGATAAAGACTAAACTCACCTTACCCCAAAAGAACATCTCTTTCCAAATTAAGTCCTATTGCCAAGAGTATGTCCACTTATCTGCTAGTGACTTAAAACTGTGATTCCTGCCGGGCATGGTAGCTCACGTCTGTAATCCCAACACTTTGGGAGGTCAAGACAGGTTGATCACGAGGTCAGGGGTTCAAGACCAATCTGGCCAACATGGCCATGTATCTACTAAAGATACTAAACGTATCTACTAAAGATAGAAAAAATTAGCCGGGCGTGATGGCACGTGCCTGTAATCCCAGCTACTCGGGAGGCTAAGGCAGGAGAATCACTCGAACCCAGGAGACGGAGGTTGCAGTGAGCCGAAATCATGCCATTGCACTCCAGCCAGGGCAACAGGGCGAGATGCCATCTCAAAAAAAAAAAAAAAAAAAAAAATACACACACACACACACAAAAACTGTGATTCCTTTACCTCCTCTTCCAGAAATCACTCCCTAAAATCATGCTAAAAAGGTCATTTGCATCAGTGAGCCAAACAAGCAGCAATGGCAGTGTTAACTTCAAACCATCACTACCCAGGCTTCCACCAACCCATATTAAGAGTACCACCCACAGCTTCCAACCAAAGTCCAGATCATTCAAAAATGTCAAAAATCTTTACCAGCAAAAAGCTTCTCCTAAGCATTTGTAAGCATTTTCATTACAATCTGACATCAGAAAAGTAAAGATATATATTGAACAGATAAAGAAAATAATACTGCATTTTAATCATAAGGCATTAACTTGACAACCTTACCTTTATACCTGTTAATCCTGTGGGCAACTGCTCAATATCATATGCAAGGTTAGATTTTTCTGCCTCCACAAATGGATCAGAGAATGCTCGGCCATGGAATCTTTTAAATCCTTGGACTGTGTTCTTTGCATTAGAAATGACCTAAGAGAAAGAATATCAAAGAGTGGAAAGACTACTAATAATTTTTTTTTTTTAACTTCAACAGCCTCAGATAAAATTAGCATCATTTTAAATTTATAGAGTTTCCTTCTTGGTTTCAGTTTCTATAGACACTAAACTTTTCTTATTTTTTTTTTCTTTTTTTGAGATAGAGTCTCACTCTGTGGCCAGACTGGAGTGCAGTGGCACAATCTCGGCTCCCTGCAACCTCCGCCTCTCGGGTTCAAGTGATTCTCCTGTCTCAGTCTCCCAAATAGCTGGGATTACAGGCATCTGCCACCATCCCCGGCTAATTTCTGCATTTTTAGTAGACACGAGGTTTCACCATGTTGGCCAGGATGGTATCAATTTCCCGACCTCAGGTGATCTGTCCACCTAGGCCTCCCAAAGTGCTGGGATTACAGGCATGAGCCACCACACCCAGCCCAGACACTAAACTTTTCTAAATGGTGCTTACTAGGATTCAAAGTGAGGGGATAAGGGGCTTGCACAGGTCTCACAGTGGGAGGGCTAAAAATAGAGCCCTGCTCTTCCTATATCCCATGAAGTTAGGTCATCGTAGAAGTATTTTCTGTTCTTAAACTTCTAATAAACATTTACATAAAGTAACTTTTAGCCTTTAAAAACTGTCCATAGTTTATGGTTTAACACTTCCAGGAACCAATTCAGCTATACATAAATTGATTCAGAAATTCTAGTTAAAGCCAGATGTGGCAGCTCACTCCTGTAATCCCAGCAATTTGAGAGGCCAAGGCCTCATCTGAGGTCAGGAGTTCAAGACCAGCCTGACCAACATGGTAAAATGCTGTCTCTAATAAAAATACAAAAAATTAGCCAGGCGTGGTGGCACACACCTGTAATCCCAGCTACTCAGGGGGCTGAGGCACGAGAATCACTTGAACCTGGGAGGTGAAGGTTGCATTGAGCTGAGATAGGGCCACTGCTGGAGTGCACTCCAGCCTCGGCTACAAAGCAAGACTCTGTCTCTCAAAAAAAAAAGAAAATTCCAGTTAAATAAAAATCAAACTAAGTGCACAAAAATGAACACAAAAGGATATTGAGAGAGTGTTATTTGTAATAGCAGACACCTAAAAACAGCCTAAATGGTTAATAACAGGAAAATGCTTAAATAAACTATGGTAAATCCAGACAATGAAATACCATACAATAGGTAAAAGTTTTTAAAAGTGGTAAGACAAATGTCTATATGATTTTTGGATAAAGCCTGAACAAATGACTTTCAAATTCCTTACACTTTTATATCTATGTTACCTAATTCCTCTAGAATAAACTATCACAACTTATGAGGGGAAAATGCTGTCAAAAAGATTCAAAAAATTCCAGAATGACCTTCTGCTTAGGATTTATAGCCTCCTCTTCCCAGTGCAGGAGATGTAATAAGCTCCTGTATCAACTAGATGAAAAGGCACACACCGAAGTCCTTTTGTAAAACAGATGAAGGCTCCCAAATCAGGCCCTCCTTGAGTAAGCTGCCAAACAGAAACTCTGTAACACAGTAACTGTATCAACCTAGAACTGGGCAGCCAGTTTAGTACAGTAACTCTCAATCATGAAAAGCAGCTTTAAAAAACTGGAGCAATTCGCTCAAATTTTAGAAGGAAAAATATTTCAAAATGGCCCTATATTTTCTACCTTCTATCTCCTACGAGATCTTGAACACTGTGAAAATGAACTATAAAACACCCAACTTAATGAAAAACCAATTAGCCAAGCACCACTTTAGACTATAAATTTTAGACCCTGCTCCATTCAAAAACAGTTTTACCCTATAGGGTTGCTCTAGACTGAACCATAAGAAGGTCAAACTTTTTTTTTTACTTGATTTTACAGATATCTCAGACACTTAGAATAACAGAACTTTTGGGGTTCTGCTGCTCTGGTTATTCAGAAATCAGCAATTACGTCAGGTTCCTGGTTTACAGAGTAAACTAACAGCAAGTCCTTTAATGTACTTCTAGATGTATGCTTTCCTTCCTTGAGAATCTTGACTAATAAGATCAACGCTTACCTTATATATGAATAAGATGAAAGGCCCAACAAGACAGACTTTAAGGAGCATGTAAAATATCAAGGAACAAGCAAGCCTTGCTTAACATGATCTAGGCAAAACAAACCCTGGCAGTTTGCATTAAACAGATTATACTGCTAATGCTATTTTATTTTATTTATTTACTTTTTTTTTTTTTTTTTGAGAGGGAGTTTCGCTCTTGTTGCCCAGGCTGGAGTGCAATGGCGCGATCTCGGCTCACCACAACCTCTGCCTCCCGGGTTCAAGAGATTCCCCTGCCTCAGCTTCCGGAGTAGCTGGGATTACAGGCATGCGCCACCACATGCAGCTAATTTGGAATTTTTTAAGCAGAGACGGGGTTTCTCCACGTTGGTCAGGCTGGTCTCAAACTCCCTCCCTCAGATGATCTGCGAACCTCCGCCTCCCAAAGTACTGGGATTACAGGCATGAGCCACCACACCCAGCCAGCTAATGCTATTTTAAGGCTATTTGCTTCTCACTGAAGTAGTGGTCTTTGGGTATCTGCAGAGGATTGATTCCAGGACACCCCCTGAATTAGACCAAAATCCAGGGATGCTCAAGTCCCTTGTACAAAATGATGTAGTATTGGCCTATAACCTACGCACATTCTCCTGTATACTTAAAGTCACCTCTAGATTATTTATAATACCTAATACAATCTAAATGCTATGTAAGTAGTTGTTACACTGGATTGTTTTTATTTGTATTTTTTTTTATTGTTGCACTGTTGTTTTTCTCAAAACTCTTTTTGATCCACCGTTGTTTAAATCTACAGATGCAGAACCCATGGAATTGTGAGGTTGACTGTATGTGAGAAGAGTGAACAGGTTGTATCTGTCAGCTGTATACCCGGGGCCTACCAGTGCTAGGCACATAATGGGCATTAAACTACTTGCTGAAAACATGGATGAACCAAAGAAATAAGTCATTTTAGGGAAAAAAAAAATAAAACTATACCTGGCTTTTAGCTGCTGCTCCAATTGAACGATTCTTAGGACCAAAAGAAATGCATGCCCTAGAAGATAAAACAAACCACTTAAGAATTAAATCTTATTGCAATAATAAATCCAAAACCACAGCAGGCAAGATGTGTCAGCTAAAATGCCATATATTTTAATGGTACACACCTATGATGTTGATCTTTCTATTGAGTAAATCTGTACATGAAATGGGTTGCGTCTTACAATGGAGTCCTGTCATTTACATGCTGGAGCACAAGTCTGATGTGATAACTACCTGTCTAGAATACTACAGAGAGGTGAACTAGACAGTCTCTACCATCCGCTAATTATTTTTCAAGTCTCCTGTTCAGAATCCCAGGATAAAATAACGTATCCTTACATCAGTATATTAATTTTTGTTTGTTTGTTTTTGAGACAGAGTTTTGCTCTGTCGCCAGGCTGGAGTGCAGTGGCTCAATCTCAGCTCACTGCAACCTCCGCCTCCCGGGTTCAAGCAATTCTCCTGCCTCAGCCTCCCGGGTAGCTGGGACTACAGGCGCACACCACCACACCCAGCTAATTTTTTTTGTATTTTTAGTAGAGACGGGGTTTCACCATGTTGGTCAGGATGGTCTCGATCTCTTGACTTCGTGATCCGCCCACCTCAGCCTCCCAAAGTGCTGGGACTACAGCCTTGAGCCACCATGCCTGGCCAATATTTTTAAGACAACTCATAACTTCACCAAGAATATAGTCTACGAACCCTGAAAACAACTCTTGCCCTATTATAGAAGTAAAAAGGTAATTTTTTTAGAACTAGTTTCCAGGGACTCAATTTTTTTTTTTTTTTTTTTTTTTTTTTTGGAGACAGAGTCTCACCCTGTCATCTGGGCTGGACTGCAGTGGCCCTATCTCAGCTCACTGCAACCTCTACCTCCTAGGTTCCAGTGATTCTCATGCCTCAGCCTTCTGAGTAGCTGGGATTACAGGCGTGCGCCACCACGCCCAGCTAATTTTTGTATTTTCAGTAAAGACATGGCTTCACCATGTTAATCAGGCTGGTCTTGAACTCCTGACCGCAGATGATTCACCCACCTTGGCCTCCCAAAATGCTGGGATTATAGGTGTGAGCCACCATACCTGGCCAGGATTTAGAATTTCTGACTAGGAACTTTATTCCCGCTTCTGTATGTTCTTCTAAATCACCAATTCACACACTATCTCCTGATTTAATCTATTTACTGCCTCTTTTAGAAAGGCAAAATTGAAACCTGCTTGAAGGTTAAAAAAAAAACCAATGCTGTGCCTACGCTTAAAAAGCGAGGTGGCTCACGCCTGTAATCCCAGCACTTTGGGAGGCCAAGACAAGCAGATCACCTGAGGTCAGGAAATCAAGACCATCCTGGTCAACACAGTGAAACCCCGTCTCTACCAAAAATGCAAAAATAAGCTGGGCATGGTAGTGCATGCCTGTAATCCCAGCTACTCGGGAGGCTAACGCAAGGGGATTAGCTTGAACCAGGGAGTCAGAGGTTGCAGCAAGCTAAGACTGCACTACTGCCCTCCACCCTGATGACAGAGCGAGACTCCATCTGGAAAAAAAAAAAGGGTTGAGTAAATTTTGGCCAGACTCGGTGGCTCACAGCTGTAAATCCCAGCACTTTGGGAGGCCAAGGTGGGCAGATCACGAGGTCAGGAGTTTGAGACCAGCCTGGCCAACCTGGTGAAACCCCATCTCTACTAAAAATACAAAAGAATTAGCTGGGCGTGGTGGCAGGTGCCTGTAATCCCAGCTCTTGGGAGGCTGAGGCAGGAGAATTGCTTGAATCTGAGAGGCTGAGGTTGCAGTGAGCCAGGATCGTGCCATTGCACTCCAGCCTGGGCAACAATAGCGAAACTCCATCTCAAAAAAAAAAAAAAAGCTCTAGAACCATATTGCCTTGGTCCAAATATGACTAAATTAGATGACCTATTAATTTGATAAAACATAAACTTAAGAGCCCTGTGAAAACTGGCAGAATGCTGGGCCTCCCTGGGCTTCAGTGGTCCTTTCTAACCAATGGATAAGAATCCCTGTGAGCCAATCTCCCAGGGCAGCTGCAGGTAGCCAGGCCCTCTACTGACTAACAGGAAGAACAAACATGGGATACCCTTGGATCTCATTAGAATTCCTCCAAATTCTAAGCTTTTGGGTCTAGAAAGTGCAGGAAGTAGTCCCTCAAAAGCAAAGGTGTCAAGCTCAGCCTTTCTGTAACTATGCCACCAATCACTAAACAAATAAAATCTCTGTTGTAGGCACTAGGTGCAAATAAATAAAATATCCCTCAGTATCATGTAAATGTGTCTCCTCTCAAAGCCCATATTCCTCTTTAGGAAATTGCCCAAGGCAATCTTACCCACTTCCTCCACCTCAAAAAGGCTGCCTAGCATTAGCCTAATAATTGGCAAATCTCCATCTTTCTAAATACCACCAGATCTGAATTTCTAAGGTATATCCCTCCATGACCCCAATCACAACATAACTAAAAAGCAATTTTAGTCGTCTTCCATTCTTTCCTGCAGCTTTTTCAAACCCTTACCTCCTCAAAGCAATTACAATTCCCAGCTTTCATGCAAATCCTGCTAAGTGTTAACTTCCTCTTCTACCTCAGCAACTCTGAAGCTGCCTTGCTTCTAATTACCTTCCAAACAAAACCAACTACCAGAAATCAAACCTATCTTCCTTAATATGGAACCTAAGGCCTCTCTCAACCTAATCCCACTTTCCAGCTGTATTTCATGCACACGATTAACACAATTTGAATAAAGTATCCTCATCTTCCAGCTTTGCTTATGTCACTTTTGACACCTGAAATGCCCAGTTCCCTCACATGTTCTCTAGAAATAGTACCTATTTTGTCTGTAAAGCCTTCTCAACCCACTCTGACACCGAAATAAAAAGTAATCGCTTTTACCTCTTAAAACTTAGTGGACTGCCGGGCGCAGTGGCTCACACCTGTAATCCCAGCACCTTGGGAGGCTGAGACAGGTGGATTGCTTGAGCTCAGGAGTTTGAGACCAGCCTGGGCAACACAGTGAAACCCCATCTCTACTAAAATACAAAAAATTAGCTGGGCGTGACAGCATGCACCTGTAGTCCCAGCTACTCAGGAGGCTGAGGCAGAAGAATTGCTTGAACTTGCCGGGGAGGAGGGAGCTGTGGAGGTTGCAGTGAGCAGAAATCGAGGCACTGCACTCCAGCGTGGGTGACAGAGCTCATGCCTGTAATCCCAGCACTTTGGGAGGCCAAGGATCACAAAGTTAGGAGTTCAATATCAGCCTGGCCAACATAGTGAAACTCCATCTCTACTAAAAACACAAAAATTAGCCGGGCATGGTGGCAGGTGCCTGTAGTCCCCATTATTCTGGAGGCTGGGGCAGGAAAATCACTTGAACCCAGGAAGCAGAGGTTGCAGTGAGTCGAAATCGCACCACTGCACTTCAGCTTGGGCCAAAGAGTGAGGCTTCATCTCAAACAAACAATAACAAAAAAAAAAAAAATTAAAACTTAAAACTCATTTCTTGCAGTCAAGGTTACAGAGAGCTTATGCCACTGCACTCCAGCCTGAGTGACAGAGTAACCCTGTCTCAAAAAAAAATAAAGTCCTGTTTCACATTCTGAAAAATCCAGTTGGCTACCTTTAAAATTACATATTGATGTGGGATAACTTAAAAAAAAAAAAAAGGTTCCTACACTTCCATTAAAAAAGGACAACTGAAAAATAAGAGTATGATCCATTTGCTGAATTCGGTCAATATGTAAAACAGCAGCCAAGCGCGCTGGCTCATGCATGTAATCCCAGCACTTTGATCTGCCAAGCCAGGCAGATCACCTGAAAGGAGGAGTTCGAGACCAGCCTGGGCAATGTGGTGAAATCCCGTCTCTACTAAAAATACAAAAATTAGCCAGTCGTTGCGGCATGTGCCTGTAATCCCAGCTACTCAGGAGGCTGAGGCAGAACAATCACTTGAACCTGGGAAGTGGAGGCTGCAGTGAGCCAAGACTGTACCACTGCATTCCAGCCTGGGCAACAGAGCAAACTCCATCTCAAAAAAAAAAAAAGTAGACCAGGTGCGGTGGCTCACACCCTATAATCCCAGCACTCTTGGGGGCCGAGGCAGGCGGATCACCTGAGGTCAGGAATTCCAGACCAGCCTGGCCAACATGGTGAAACCTCATCTCTACTAAAAATACAAAAATTAGCCAGGCGCCGTGGCAGGTACTTGTAATCCCAGCTACTCGGGAGGCTGAGGAAGGAGAATCGCTTGAACCCCAGAGGTGGAGGTTGCAGTGAGCCAAGACTGTGCCACTGCACTCCCACCTGAGAGTGAGACTCTGTCTCAAAAAAAAAAAAAAGTAAAAATACAAACTGAAGGATTTTGAAAAATAAAAGCTTACACAAAGAAATCTAGTATTTAAATGAGATGAATGCTCAAAAAGATTAAGTTGAATATTAGCACTAGCACCTAGTTCTTGCTTTTTGATACAAGTTTATTGTAGAAAATTAGAAAACAGAAAAGTATGAAGAAAAAAATAAAGATTATATATACTTCCACAACCCTCCCCCCACCACAGAAGGTCACTATTAACAGTTAGGTAAATACTTCTATGTAATCCTAACAAATCTAGTAAGTTCAAAAAAAACAAAAGGAAGCAATACTGATGTACCACAATCAGTTTGCTTCTCCTCAATAAATGAGCTGAAAGTCTTCAGTGGCTGAATAATCCCTTGAGAATTCTGACATGAAAAAAGCATGACAAGAATATTTACAGGAAATATATCTACTACTTTCCATTCAACAAGAACTTGCAAATTTTGCATGGTCTACATCCCTGATCCCTATCCATGGCAGGAATCCTCTCTCATCCAAGCAGGTAAAGCTCCCGCGTTTCACAGTTCTCGTTACAGAGCCTTCTGTGCCAGGTGGTGTACTAAGCATCCTACACTTGATAATCCTAAATTCTCTGAGAAACGGGATTAGTATAGAGGAAGATCTGATTCAAGTCAAGTCAATGTGCCCAGAAACTTAAGTGTTAGAGTCTATGATTCAAAATTAGGGCTGTTAGACTCGAAACACCATGTATACACACATTCTGGAGTTGTTTTTCTGGTTTTGAGACAGGGTCTCACTCTGCCACCCAGGCTGGAGTGCAGTGGCTCGATATCTGCTTCCCGCAACCTCTGCCTCCCAGGCTCAAAAGATCCTCCCACCTCAGACTCCCGAGCAGCTGGTACTATAGGTGTGCACCTCCATCTCAAAATAAATAATCATTAAAAAGTACTAAAATTACATAATTACATAAGTAATAAGTAAAATTACATAAGCAATTTTAGTACTTTTTTAAGATTATTATTATTTTGAGATGGACTCTTGCTCTGTCACCCAGGCTGGAGTGCAGTGGCAGGATCTCAGCTCACTGCAAGCTCCACCTCCAGGTTCAAGCAATTCTCCTGCCTCAGCCTACCAAGGAGCTGGACTACAGGCGTGTGCCACCACACCTGACTAATTTTTGTATTTTTAGTAAAGATAGGGTTTTGCCATGTTGGCCAGGCTGGTCTCAAACTCTGACCTCCGGTGATACACCCACCTTAGCCTCTTTCAAAGTGCTGACTTCAGGTGACCCGCCCACCTCAGCCTCCCAAAGTACTGAGATTACAGGTGAGCCACCAAGCCCCTATTTTGTTTCTTAAGAGATGGTTCTCTGTCACCCAGGCTTGGAGTGTAGTACTCAATCATGGATCACTGCAGCCTTGATCACTGAGCTTAAGTGATCCTCCCACCTCAGCCTCCCGAATAGTTGTCATGCCACCACACCCTGCTAATTTTTAAAATTTTTTGTAGAGACAGGGTCTCACTATATTGCCCAAGCTTGTCTCGAACTCCTAGCCTCAAGCAATCCTCCTGCCTCAGTCTCCCAAAGCGCTGGGATAACAGGTATGAGCCACCAAGAGCAGCCTTAATTCATTCCTTCTTCTATCCTTCATTCAAACTATCTGAATCCTTTATTCCATGTATTATCTAATTCTATTTGTTCAAGTCTCACTCCAATCTTTCCTCACCACTTTAGCCTCCACTGATTACCTCTCCTTTGAACACAATATTTTAAGTCTGTTTTACACAGCCTTGTCCATAATTGGACTCATTCTGTTTACTGTTGCTTATGTTATTCGTATTTTAACTACATTGATTACACCTATAGACAGCAGGAATCTCTATCTTACACTTCCTCTGTACTACACACAATGACAATTCAATGCTGCTTAACCCATAAACACATTTCCTGCTTTACTGACATTACTATTCCTCCATTTCAAATTACAGGAAGCTAATTACAAATCAAGGTTAAGATTCCTCTGTTCTCATCTTTAAGTCCTAGAAATTACATCCTTTTTCAGCCAGAGAATATCACTATTCTCCCCTTCTTAAGAAATACTATTGACCAAATATTTATACACATTCTGAAAGCATATTACGAACAGCTGCAATTGGCACAGATCCTTAAAAAGGATAGTTTCATTTTTGTAAGTGTATGCATAGCCAGGTGCAGTGGCATGCATCTGTAGTTGCAGCTATTCAGGAGGCTTAGTCACCAGAACTGCTTGAGCCTGGGAAGTGGAGGTTGTAGTGAGCCAAGATTGCACCACTACACTCCAGCCTGGGTGACAGAGTGGGACAGTGTCTCAAAAAAAGTGTAAGCAGAACTACTCTCAGGATATTACAATAGCCATTGCTCTAATTCACTTTCTTCAACAATAGGAGAAAATGAAGAAGCCACCACAATAATTAGACTATTAAATATAACCAGTGGCCAAAAATGGCATGGAAATAGAGACATTATTCAGAGTATTCTCTGGTCACTGCATTAGCCATGGACTAGAAAGTACCAAAAAGAGGTGATACCAAACAGACCAAATAACTCACACTTTTGAGATTTGCAGTTCCTAAAAACACATCAAATTCCTCAGTAATTAAGCCTTGCACTTTAAAAGTACACAACAGTAGAACCCAAAAGGTAAACTTTATCTTACTGTCCTAATCTCAAAAAAGATTAATAAAAAATACAAAATGTTGTAATAACATTAGCAAATTCTTTGGCAGTATTTACTAAATGCCAAGTATTATTCTGAGTACTACGACAAGAAAAATTTATGAGTTATAGTTTTAACTCATAATTCTCATAATCTCCAATGAAGTAGAGAAATCACATCTGTTCCTGGTGCAAATTAATCCCTTACTTTTGTGTAAAGAATTCTGGCAATATTACTGAAACTTTAAGCATATACAGTATATCCTTTGCCCTAGCAACTTCATCTATAGAAATCGATCCAACAAAATTAAAAGCACTAACATTGGCCGGGCGCAGTGGCTCACGCCTATAATCCCAGCACTTTGGGAGGCCGGGGCGGGTGGATCCTGAGGTCAAGAGATCGAGACCATCCTGGTCAACATGGTGAAACCCCATCTCTACTAAAAATACAAAAAAATTAGCTGGGCATGGTGGCGCACGCCTGGAGTCCCAGCTACTCAGGAGGCTGAGGCAGGAGAATTGCTTGAACCCAGGAGGTGGAGGTTGCAGTGAGCCGGGATCATGTCATTGCACTCCAGCCTGGGTAACAAGAGCAAAACTCCGTGTCAAAAAAAAAAAAACACTAACATTATAAAATAAATACGTAAGACTACTTATTGAAGAACTATTTGTAATAGCAAAAAATTAGAAATAACCTGTTTGAAGAAAAGGTGTTACAGCCATAATATAGAATTTACATATTTAAGAAGATAAATTCATAGTTACTAACTTTGAAAATTGTCTAAAAAAATATGTGAAAGAAAGTTACAAAATACAGTATGATTTTGTTTAAACACACACACAACTTAGGTGTATATTTGTAGAGGTCAAGAAAAAGGTATGGAAGGATACACAACAAGAGCAAGTAATCAGAGACAGAGGAAACTTAATTTTACTTTAGTACTTTAGTGTTCTTAGTGTTACAGCAAAGTATTCTGTTAAGTGAGAAAAAAATTATTTAGGAAACCCAGTTTGGAACCTAATTACATAAAGTTCCTGTAGATAATGTTTACCAATTTTGTATACAAGATATTTTAGTTCTTAAATGATTCTAAGAAACTTTTGGCCAGGCACAGTGGCTGACACCTGTAATCCCAGCACTTTGCAAGGCTGAGGCGGCCAGATCACAAGGTCAAGAGATCCAGACCATCCTGGACAACATGGTGAAACTCCGTCTCTACTAAAAATACAAAAATTGGTCCGGGCGCGGTGTCTCACACTGTAATCCTGGCGCTTTGGGAGGCCAAGGCGGGTGGATCACAAGGTCAGGAGTTCGAGACCAGCCTGGCCAACATGGTAAAACCCTGCCTCTACTAAGATTACAAAAAATTAGCTGGGTATGGTGGCAGGCACCTGTAATCCCAGCTACTCTGGAGTCTGAGGCAGAATTGCTTAAACCTAGGAGGTAGAGGTTGCAGTGAGCTGAGACTGCACCACAGCACTCTACCCTGGGCAACAGAGCAAGACTCCATCTCAAAAGAAAAAAAAAACTTTCATGACTTCTGCAATTAAGATATATGAGAAGTGGTATTAAGCAGTCTGAAGCTTTAGTTAACAAATCAACTTTTCTTTTAATACAAAAGATCCAAGTCATCCCTGCTGCTTTACTGTATTAAAGACATTAACTTCAAGGAGGAGTAAGTTTCTAACACAAATAAGGAATCAAATGTTAATCTCCCAGTTAACCAGAAACTACACTTTGTAGCTTCTGCTGTCTCAAAGGCAGTTATTAACAGACCATTTCATCTCTTCGAATTCCTAATGCGTTGTTTAATTTCACATCCACAAAAATGTTAATATAAGCAATGCAACCACAGAATTATTTTCATAAGTAACTTATTTCTGGCTTATAAATTGTTCATTTTGTGACGTACAGCCCAGTTAGCTTCCACGATGTTTGGCAGCCCAGTGACATTTTTATTCCAAAGAAGCTTTCAAGTTGCACTATTTCTACTGTTAATAATCCAACTAAGTACAAAAATAGATTTGCCATTTTATTCCAAAGCCTATGGTCCAAAAAATGTCAAGACAAACAACCATAATTAAAAATCCAAAATTTATCTCACAGCCACTATTTCTCTACCATGTTTCCAGGCTAGGGGAAACCAAAACTCCCACAGGGAACAAACACTGCAATAACCTCCTATAATCCTACTTCTCTCTCTTGCCCTTCTCAAACAAATCCAAAACATGATTGGCACACAAAAGTCAATCACTTTTTTTTTTTTTGAGAGGGAGTCTTGCTCTGTTGCCCAGGCTATAGTGCAATGGCGCGATCTCGGCTCACAGCAACCTCCGCCTCCTGGGTTCAAGCAATTCTCCTGCCTCAGCCTCCAGAGTAGCTGGGACTACCAGCGTCTGCCACCACACCTGGCTAATTTTTGTCTTTTTCGTAGAGACACGGTTCCACCATGTTAGCCAGGCTGGTTGCAAACTTCTGACCTCAAGCGATCCTCCTACCTCGGCCTCTTAGAGTGCCGGGATTACAGTCGTGAGCTATCTCGCCAGGTCCTTCCAAACGGTTTAAATTAGACCTGTTTATTCTATGCTCTCATTGTATTCTGTACTTTTCCAGTTAGTAATTAATATATATTTTTGTTTCATATTTGGTTTAATCCACCAGCCATGTCCATGATGGCATCACCTTTATTATTTGTTCACCACAGTACCTCCAGTGCTTAGAACAACGGCTATCACATCAGAGGCACTCAACATCTGATAAAATTAAGGAAGCCTAAATTGGGTGGAAAGGCAAGGTTCTCTTCTGGATGAGATTCCACTGGCTTCTTAAAAACCAAATCCAGATTGTTAGATCCACAATCTGAAATGAGGTACTTCCACCATAGCAAATCCTCTAAGACTTGCATCTCATTTCCACTCTCATATTAAAACAAACCTACAACATGCAGTCTATTAGTATGTATGAGCTCCAAATCCATTCCTCCATAAGTGCTACCAAAAAAAAAAAAAAAAAAAAATCAACCTTTCTGCTACCATTTTCTGTTTAACCCAAGACTCCAACAGAGTAATCAAAGTGAATCAAAATCATATAGTTCAGAATTACTTGAAATGTATGGCATACCTGTAAGTTAATGAAAACTATAAAGGAAAATATAAAGAAAACATATAAGGGAAAGTAAAGTATTCAAATGGAATTTTCTTATCACACTTCCATGGTATATGGGGTAACATATCACAGTGTCTTTGAAGCAATTTTTTTATGTGAAACAACTCAGTTTCAAATGGAATTCATAGTACAATTGTTGTAGCTACTATCTTTCTAAAAGAAAAACAAAAAACAGGAGCATATGATAATATAAAAGAAGGATAGGAACACTGTTCTTTCCAATACTTGGGATTATCTTCCTTTGCCCCCTTTGGAGCTAAAGTGGGTTCAATCACAGGGCAGGAAGAGACCAAGCCACTACATACATTAGCTCAGCGCTTTAGCCTTTTTAGTTCCTTGGGAGTATTTTAAAGACCAAGAAAACCTGGATCCAAAGATATTCTCAAAGACTGAAATACTTAAAAAAAAAAGCTTTAATGCTTTAAAAAAGAAAAAAGAAAACTTCAGGGCACAATACACTTCCTTGGAGATGCAAATTAGACTACCCATTGTTAAAAAGTACAAATTGGGAAAACAGAGTTTGACTGCTAACAGGCACAGGGCTTTGATTACGGTAGTGGTTGCACTGTTTTGTGACATTAAAAACCATTGCTTCAACTGGGTGAATTGTATGGTGTACGAATTAAACCTTAATAAAGCTGGGATGGGTGCGATGGCTAACGCCTGTAATCCCAGCATTTTGGAAGGCTGGGGCAGGAGGATCACTTGAGGTCAGGAGTTCAAGACCACCCTGGCCAACATGGTGAAACCCTGTCTATGCTAAAAAACAAAAATTGGCCGGGTGCAGTGCCTCACGCCTGTAATCCCAACACTTTAGGAGGCCGAGGTGGACAGATCACCTAAGGTCGGTAGTTCGAGACCAGCATGACCAACATGGAGAAATCTCCATGCTACTAAAAATACCAAAAAAAAAAAAAAAAAAAAAAAAAAGCTGGGCGTGGTAGCGCATGTCTGTAATACCAGCTACTCGGGAGGCTGAGCAGAATTGCTTGGACCCGGGAAGCGGAGGTTGCCATGAGCCGAGATGGCGCCACTGCACTGCAGCCTGGGCAACAAGAGGGAAACTCCACCTTAAAACATAATAATAATAAATCAGCAGGGAGTGGTGGTGCTCCCCTGTAATCCCAGCTACTCAGGAGACTGAGGCAGGAGAATCGCTTGAACTCAGGAGGTGGAGGTTGCAGTGAGCCGAGATTACACCACTTAACTCCAGGCTTAGGGGACAGAGCAAGACTCGTTTAAAAAAAAACACACACACCTTAATAAAGCTGTTAACAAGACTAAACTCAGCAAAGAGACACCAAACTAGTTTTGGCTTCTGGGATGAGTTTTCAGGGGAAGCATCTGTGTAAATTTGACAAGCGGAAGGGAAATGTGAAACTCCTGACCAATCTAGTTTGGCTGAAACCTGCTGAAGAAGTGTGACAAAAATTCAGGATGAAAATAATGAACCGGGCCGGCTTTAGCTCAGCGGTTACTTCGACAGTGCTTTCTATGGTGGAAAACCACCACTGTGCGTGGTTCGAGACCCGTGGGCGCTCTCCGGCCTTTTTAAATTATAAAAATAAAAAAAAAGTTTAAAATAAATAAATTAATTAAAAGAAAATAATGAACCTTAGAATCGAGCCCCGGGGCCGGGGAACAGTGGCTTATGCCATAATCCTAGCACTTTGGGAGACCCAGGCGGGAGGATCAACTGACGTCAAGAGTTCTAGACCAGTCTGGGCAACTCGGGAACCCCCGTCTCTACTAAAAATACCAAATTTAGCCAGGCGTGGTGGAATGCGCCTGTAATCCCAGCTCTTCAGGAGGCTGAGTCAGGAGAATCCCATGAACCCTGGAAGCCGAGGCTGCAGTGAGCAGATATCTTGTCACAGCACTCTAGCCTGGGCAACAAAGTGAGATCCCTCTCAATCAATCCGTAACAATTGAGCCCCTGGGCAGGGCACGGTGGTTCACGCCTGTAATCTCAGGACTCCGGAAGGCCGGGGCAGGTGGATTGCTTGAGTCCAGGAGTTCGAGACCAACCTGAGTGATATAGTGAAACGCAAAAATTAGCCAAGCATGGTGGCGCACACCTGTAATGCCGGCTACTCAGGAGGCTGAGGTGGGAGAATCACCTGAGCCAGGGAGGTTGAGGCTGCAGTGAGCCAAGATCGCGACACTGCACTCCAACCTGGGCAAGAGTGAGACCCTGTCTCAAAAAAAAAAAAAAAAAATCGAGATTCTGAATGGCAACAATACAGAGCTTCTTACAAGATTGTGTCTAAGAACATGACAATGGATTAAAATGTATCTACATGTACTCAAAAGGCAGACTCTTTTACTCTAACCAGTGAAAGACCTGAGTGACTCACCATTTTTTAAAGCTGTGTCTATGCTGGTCCCAAAACTTACTATAGGTTCTAGAAGTCAAGGCAGGCCCTTGAGCCACTAACAATGTGGCCAACACATTGGTTAGAATGCATTTGAAAGTGCAACCCTACCAAGGGGTTAACGCGCACCCAACAGAGGATGATCCAATATGTAGTACAATATCCCGAAATAATGTGAGAACAAAAGTGACTGCAAAGGAATCAAAAGAGCACCAATTTTATTAAATTCCTATCGGTTGCCACCCCCAATCTCAAGATCCCGAGTCCATCCGGAACTCGAGCCTGAGGCTGCTGTACCTCGCTCTCTTCCGGGCGCTGCCCCGCTGCCACTCACGTGGGAAGCTGACCCCTCCACGGTCTCGAGGCTGGCAAGCCCCAGAACCTGTTCAATTCAACTTTTATTAAGTGCCTGCTGTGTGCAAAGTTCTAAGCACTATGTTGGACTCAAAAGACTTGAGTACGACCTGGGCCTGGTCTCTGCCCTCCAGAAAAGGACCGCGACCCACTTACGTCCTAGGCCTGCAGTCCCTCCAGTTCCTACCCGTGCCCTCAACTGGTCAGAGTACAGCCAGAAGCCTTCGTTCGGCCCATGTGCTAAGCGCACACCCACGCTCACGGCGGGTCGCGGCCCCTAGTGTCCCGGCACCCACTAGGGGTCCCTGACCCACCCGAACCTCGGCTCGGAACGGAGGCGACCCCTCGGCCCGCGTTCCCCAAGCAGCGAGGGTCCCAGACTGAAACAAGCACTAGCTCCTCACCCCCGTGCACGCGGCCGGCCAGGCCCACACTTACGGCGTGCAGCGGTCGCTATATTCATTAGCGATAGTCTCGATGCCGCCAGCGCGGGCCACAGCGACGTAGCAGCTCTGGAAGCCCAGGTCTATGCCCACTACCGACATGGCGCCGGCTACTGCTCGGGGTCGGGCCCGGGTCCGGCCGCCGAGACAGGACACGGACCTCGGCGGGGCTAGCGCGTGGAAAGCAGGCCTCTTGGGCCGAGGCTACCGAGGGGCGTGCGGCGTCCACGCGAGCGCCTAGGTCCTTAGAGTGGGTACTGCAACCAAGTGCTGCTCAGGCCGGCTCCGGCTCAGTGGCCGCAGAGGAGGCGCCGGTAGCGGGGGCGGAGAAGATCTCGAAAGATCTCGTTGCGACGAGAGCTTAGCCGAAGCACGAGAACTGCAAAATAATGGAATGTTCTCGCGATAGCCCTGCTCAGACGCTTTTCCCCTTCAAGCCCCGCCCAAGCTACGTAAGAGTACGTCACGTCCTGGCCCGTTAACCTGGGAAGGGACTGTGTGGCTGAAAAAAGGCTGAGAAGCGCAACTGCCCTATCGAGCCTGCAATTGGAACCCCGGAGCTGCACAGCGTCATAGAGATGTGGAGCACCTCCCCTTCCCGAGGAAAGTAGGCGAGCCGGCTTGAATCAATATACTGAGGAAGCGCTGCAGCCTACTTCCGCCGTTTTTCTTAATCTCAAACTTCCGGTGATAGGATGTCTTGCTTTGCACCTTCTGTTGGGCCCCCAAAATGAGAGGCGAGCTGATCTTCAGATCCCACAGTGTGCTTTCTGCTTTTCTCGGGGCAGGTTGGCCAGTAGGGTAGAAGGCCGCCGTTGGAACGCGGCCCTCTGCAAGGCCTTATGTCGGGCTTTGTCATAGTCTAAGATTGCATCCTCACCAGCGGAGGGAAGAAGCCCACTCACAACCACACCGCCTTGTTTTCTTTCGCTCAGCCTTGTCGCACCGTTCTCTAAGCCACTCGTGTCCTTAGATCATATTGAGGGGCCTGCAAGACTTAAGCCTTTAATCCCCAGCACATTCCAAGCACCTACCCAATGGTAGGCTCTAATCTGGGTGCAAGGAATACAGAGGCAGATGACATTATGCCTGGCCTGGAAGGTCCACTCAGACCTTTACAAGAAGCTAATAAATCTTAAGCTTAAAGGCCCCTCACTTGCATGGCCTCCTGGGAGAGCAGTTGCTGAGAGTTACGAAGAGAGGAAGCCAGCCTGAGATTAGGAAGCAAACCTATGTAAGCATTTCTAATAAACTACCTAGAGATCTAAGGAGAATCTGAATCTCCAAGTCCCTAGTAATGTGTTGTGATTTGTCGTTTTAATTACTTGTTTTGTGTATTTTTAAGGCCCCCAAACGGTATATAAGTTTCACCTCTACAGAACCTGGATCATCCCCATCAGGAGAGTGGCTAAACAAGTAAAGGTGACCCCAGTACAGAATGGTGGAGCCTAGGAGAACTGCCCAAAAAAGGAAAAGGCTGTGTTCAAGTTTGAAAAACTAGCAATAGAGACCATAGTTTGAGGAATAAAAGAAATCTTCTGTTGTTGGAGGGCCCACAGTGAGTTGAAGATCTCAAGGCTAGAGTAGTTGCCCTTCAGCCATTTTAAAAGTAAATGAGCAAAGAAGAAATTGCATTGTCTTGGTATCCCCTTCCCTTTAAATTCAGGCATTTCCTGCCACCTCAGAAGGTACTTCAGTCTACAGGAGCTACACCAAAGCCAGGTTGTTTACCGTTAAAACTTGCTAATGGCCACACAGGTCTCACACTTTGCCTAATTAAAAGCTATTTTTTCTTCAAAGACAAGTACCAGGTGCTACCTATAAAAGGGTACTGGGAATAAAAAGTGGAGGCAGCAAGGAACAACCTTGGAAAAAACGAGAGCAGGGACATATTTGTACATTATACACCCATGTTCATAGTAGCTTATTCACAATAGCTAAAAGGAAACAACCCACATGTCCATTGACGAATGAGTTTTCCAAATTTAGTGTACACACACATCAGTACATTATATAGCCTTGAAAAGGCAAAGGAAGGCCAGATGTGGTGGCTCACACCTGTAATCCCAGCACTTGGAAGGCCAAGGTGGGCAGATCATGAGGTCGACAGTTCAAGACCAGCCTGGCCAGCATGGTGACACCCCATCTCTACTAAAAATACAAAAATTATGTCATCACCTTCGACCATGAGCTTTTAGAAAAAAATACAAAAATTAGCCAGGCATGGTGGTGTATGCCTGTAATCCCAGCTACTCAGGAGGCTGAGACAGGAGAATCGCTTGAACTAGGAAGGCAGAGGTTGCAGTGGGCCGAGATCTCATCATTGCACTCCAGCCTGGTGACAGAGCGAGACTCTGTGTCAGGAAAAAAAAAAAAAAAAAAGCTATGTGAAAAGCCAAATACAAATCAAAAAATTTATATTTTTAAAAAATATTTTAAAATTTAATATGGGCCGGGCACGGTGGCTCACACCTGTAATCTTAGCACTTTGGGAGGCTGAGGTGGGCAGATCACAAGGTCAAGAAATCAAGACCATCCTGGCCAACATAGTGAAACCCAGTCTCTACTAAAAATACAAAAATTAACTGGGCATGGTGGTGCACTTGTAGTCCCAGCTACTCAGTGTAAGGCTGACTGACAGTGCCATGGATGCCATGTTAACCTCTGTGACCTGCATGGACACTCCAGATGAGTTCCTGGAAAATCTGAAGTAACTGGAAAACCATGAAAAGAGAAAGAAATGATCAACCCCTGCTGTGCCTACTTAACTTTGAGACATTCTCTAATGTTCCTTATTCCTAATTCCTAATTGATAAGGCCACTGGACTTTGTAACCTACCTTTGTCAGCCTCGTGACTCCACACCCTACGACTCCCTCCCAACTTGCAAAAGACTGCCCTAAACTATGTCTTTCCACTGCCCACCCCAAACCTATAAAACCAACTCCTATCACACTGCCTTTTGCTGACACCCTTTACAGCCTCAGCCCACCTGCACCCAGGTAAATAAACTTGCTCACACAAAGCCTATTTGGGGAGTCTCTTCATTCAGCACTCGAGTTTTAACACTTAGGCTGAGGCAGGAGAATCACTTGAACCCAGGAGGTGGAGTTTGCAGTAAGCAGAGATCGCGCCACTGCACTACAGCCTGGCAATAGAGCAAGACTCCATCTCAAAAAAAAAAAAAAGAAAATGTATTATGGTTCCACTTGTATCAGGCACCTAGAATAGACAACTAAAGATAGAAAAGCGTTTCACAAATAGAGTAAAATGGAGAGTTTAAGGGATAGAGTTTCAGTTTGGGAAGATAAAGTTCGAGAGATAGATGCTGGTGATAGTTGTGTAACAATGTGCATAACTCAGTGACACTGATTTATACATTTAAAATAATTAAAATGATAAATTTTATGTCTATTTTAATGACAATTTTTTAAAGTTTTGGTTTTTTTTTTTAAGTTAGGTTGACCTTGACCTTCCTTCCTCTGTCTTTCTCCTACCTAGGGGGATATCAGTAATACTGAGCATACTATTGACCTTAATTATGACAGAGTCCTAGCTCCATCTGTTTATCTCAGTTATTAATCACTGAGCAAACAGCCCACGCTGCCTAGGCTAAAGTGTCCAGTGGACCTAAAAGATCGCTATGTCTGTGTTACTGCCTGTTTCTGCCTTCCTTCTATTGGAAGACCTCCCTAACTCTTAGCTAAGTTGACAAAAAGTACACCCATATCTTACTATGTTCCAACTTCATACCTCAACTGCCTTGTTTGCCTTGGTACTGCTTTCAGTTTAAAATACCACCAGCCCTATCAATCTTTTTAATGATTTGTCCTTCTCAAAATAAAACATAACTAACATCAGTCACAGAGAGTACTCATCCTGCTATAAATAGTTTCCTGGATCATCAAACTTATAGCTCAAGAGACTATTCTGGGATATTTAAATAAATGAAGTCAGGAAAAGGTTATTTGAGAATCCTGAAGAATCTAAAGTGGCAAGTTCCCAAGAATCACAATTGTGAACCAACAAAGTGTCCAGAATATTTAATGTTGGAGACACTGTGATCAGAGGACAAATTCTTTTCATTCGGCAGAGCATCTTAAGTATTTTAGAAGCAGGAAGTTGTTAAATGCCACTCTGGGATACAATGATTAAATTTAGTCCTAAGCAATCACAGGTGTTTTTTGGTTTGGGTTCTTTTTTGTTTGAGACAGAGTCTCCCTCTGTTGCCCAGGCTGGAGTGTAGTGGAGCGATATCAGTTCACTGCAACCTCCACCTTCTGGGTTCAAGCAATTCTCCTGCCTCAGCTTCCAGAAGAGCTGGGACTACAGGCGCACACCACCATGCCCAGCTAATTTTTGTATTTTTAGTAGAGACTGGGGTTTCACTGTATTGGCCAGGCTGGTTTCGAACTCATGACCTTGTGATCCACCCACCTCACCTTCCCAAAGTGCTGGGATTATAGGTGTGAGCCACTGTGCCCAGTCAGGGGGTGTTTGTTTTTAAATATACAGTGTTCATAGGCTACCCACCAAGAGACAAAAGTTTCTCCATCAGCTGGGGACTCATATTTTTCCCTAACAAGTATCCAGTGGACTCCTGCCCTACTCTTTGGAGCACCTTCTGCAATTTTTTGCTTCACAGGGAAACTACATGCTCAGGTTAAGGAACTTGTTCAAGTTTACACAAATTTCTCACAACTACCTCACAACTACACTGCTGCTCTTTTTCTTTCTTTTTCTTTTAGATGATCTTGTTCTGTCACCCAGACGAGTTCAGTGGCACGGTCATAGCTCACTGCAGCCTAGGCCCAAGCGGTCCTCCCACCTAGCCTCCTGAGTAGCTAAGACTATAGTCATGGGTCACATGCAGCTTTTTTCTTTTTTTTTTTTTTTTTTTTTTTGTATTTTAGCTTTTCTTTTTTCTTTGTAGAAACGAGGATCTTGTTGCCGGGCGTGGTGGTTCATGCCTATAATTCCAGCACTTTGAGAGGCCAAGGTGGGTGGATCACCTGAAGTCAGGAGTTTGAGACCAGCCTGGCCAACGTGGTGAAACCCCATCTCTACTAAAAATACAAAAATTGGCTGGACATGCTGTCAAGTGTCTGTAATCCCAGCTACTCAGGAGGCTGGGGCAGGAGAATCCCTTGAACCCAGGAGGCAGAGGTTGCAGTGAGCCAAGATGGCACCACTGCTTTTTAACCTGGGCGACAGAGCAAGATTCCATCTCAAAAAAAAAAAAAAAAAGAATGGGGGTCTCACTATGTTGCTCAGGCAGGTCTTGAATTCCTGGCGTCAAGCAATTCTCCCACCTCAGCCTCCCAAACTGTGTTTCACAGGACAGCGTTTGTTCTAGGAGATATCAGTGGATTAATATTACCATTTCAAAGGCTCTGAGAAGTCCTGCAGAAAAACCTCTTTAACTTTGTGTAAACATAAATACAAACAGAAATATAAGGAATAATGGAGGCCGGGCATGGTGGCTCACAGCTGTAATCCCAGTGCTTTGGGAGGCTGAGGCGGGCGGATCATGAGGTCAGGAATTCAAGACCAACCTGACCAACATGGTGAAACCCCGTCTCCACTAAAAATACAAAAATTAGCCGGGCGTGGTGACGCGTACCTGTAATCCCAGCTACTCGGGAGGCTGAGGCAGAAGAATCGCTTGAACCCAGGAGGCAGAGGTTGCAGTGAGCCGAGATCATGCCACTGCACTCCAGCCTGGGTGACGGAGCAAGACTCCATTTCAGGGCCGGGCGCGGTGGCTCAAGCCTGTAATCCCAGCACTTTGGGAGGCCGAGGCGGGTGGATCACGAGGTCAAGAGATCGAGACCATCCTGGTCAACATGGTGAAACCCCGTCTCTACTAATACAAAAAAAAAATTAGCTGGGCACAGTGGCGCGTGCCTGTAATCCCAGCTACTCAGGAGGCTGAGGCAGGAGAATTGCCTGAACCCAGGAAGCGGAGATTGCGGTGAGCCGAGATCGCGCCATTGCGCTCCAGCCTGGGTATCAAGAGCGAAACTCCGTCTCAAAAAAAAAAAAAAAAAAAAAAAAAAAAGACTCCATTTCAAAAAAAAGAAAGAAATACTGGGTTAAAAAGTAGAAGAACATAGTTTAGTCTTCTGCTTTTTTCACTCCAGCATTTTTCTTTTGCTTTTTTTTTTGAGATGAAGTCTTGCTCTGTCACCCAGGCTGGAGTACAGTGGCATGATCTTGGCTCACTGCAAGCTTCGTCTCCCAGGTTCAAGCAATTCTCCTGCCTCAGCCTCCCAAGTAGCTGGGATTACAGGTGCCCACCACCATGCCTGGCTAATTTTTGTATTTTTTTTTTTTTTCGCTTCCCCAGAGTCTAGCCCCCTCCCACTAGGGCCTCCACCATGGTTGAAATCCCCCTCATTCATGGTGCTTCAGGCACATCTTCTCTGTTCCTTGAACATGGGCTGACCTATTTCTGTCTAAAGGCCTTTACACTTGCTATTTTTTCCTGCCTGTATTTTTTTATCCCCGGTTACATGGCTTGCTCATTTTTATCATTTAGGTCTCAACTAAAATGTCATCTCCTTACAGAAGACTTCCATAATCACATTGGTTAAAGTAGCTTTTTTTTTTTTTTTTTTGAGAGAAAGAAAGAAAGAGAAAGAAAAAGGGGGAGAGAACAGGATTCTTGCTCTATTGCCCGGGCTGGAATGCAATCTAAAAATATATATTAAAAACCTCTTTTAGGGCCGGGCGCAGTGGCTCACGCCTATAATCCCAGCACTTTGGGAGGCCGAGGCGGGTGGATCACGAGGTCAAGAGATCGAGACCATCCTGGACAACATGGTGAAACCCCGTCTCTACTAAAAATACAAAAAAAAAATTAGCTGGGCATGGTGGCGCATGCCTGTAGTCCCAGCTACTCAGGAGGCTAAGTCAGGAGAATTGCTTGAACCCAGGAGGCGGAGGTTGCGGTGAGCCGAGATCGCGCCATTGCACTCCAGCCTGGGTAACAAGAGCGAAACTCCGTCTCAAAAAAAGAAAATAAAAAGAAAGAAAAAAAAAAACCTCTTTTATGCCGATAATTGTGCTTAACAACGGAGACAGGAAGGAATAAGGGAAGAAAATAACAAACAGCCAACCAATATTTCATTTAAGTCTGTGAAATGCTATGCAAATGCTGAAGAGTGATTTACTTCCAATTTTCCAATTATGTGGTCACTTTCAAAATAGGTGTAATGTGATATTGAGAAAAATGTATGTTCTGTGGACCTGGAGTGGAGAATTCTATAAATATTTACTAAGTTTACTTATTCCAGGTCTAAGTTCAAATCATAGATGTCCCTATTAATTTTCTATGTCGTTGATCCGTCGAATATTAACAACGTGGTGTCAAAATCTCCCGCTATTATTGTGCGAGAGTCCAGGTCTCTTTATAAGTCATTAAGAACTTGTCTTATGTATCTGGGTGCTCCTGTATTGGGTGCATATATATTTATAATCATTAACTCCTGTTGTTGCATTGATCCTTTTACCATTATATAATGTCCTTCTTTGTTTCTTTTAGTCTTTGTTACTATTAAAGTCTATTTTGTGAGAGACGAAAGTTACAACTCCTGTTTTTTTTCTTTTTTTTTTTTTTTTTGCTCTCCATTTAATTGGTGAATCTTCCTCCATCCCTTTGTTTTGAGTCTTTATTTGTCGTTGCTTGTGAAATAGATCTGGATACAGCGTACCGATGGGTTTTGACTTTTTATTCAATTTACCTGTGTCTTTGATTGGGGCATTTAATCCATTTAAATTTAGAATTAATATTAGTATTTGTGAGTTCAATATTGTCATTTAATGCTAGCTGGCTATTTTGCCCATTAGTTGATGTAGATTCTTCATTATAGAGATACTCTTTACGTTTTGGTAAGTTTTGGGGATGACTGATACTGGTTGTTCCTTTCTGTTTGTAGTGCTTCTTTCAGAAGCTTTTGTAAATCAGGCCTGGTAGTAATGAAATCGCTGAGTGCTTGCTTGTTCGCGAAAATTTTCTTTTTCCTTTGTTTATAAAGCTTAGTTTAGCGGGATATGAGATTCTGGGTTGAAAATTCTTTTCTTTGAGGATACTGAATATTGACCCCCACTCTCTTCTAGTTTGTAGGGTTTCTGGTGAGAGATCTGCTGTGAGTCTGATAGGCTTCCCTTTATGGGTAGTGTGACCTTTCTCTCTAGCTGCCCTTAGAATTTTCTCCTTTATTTCAACCCTAGTGAATCTAGCAATAATGTGTCTTGGAGTTGTTCTACTTGAGAAATATCTTTTTTTTTTTTTTTTTTTTTTTTTTGAGACGGAGTTTCGCTCTCGTTACCCAGGCTGGAGTGCAATGGCGCGATCTCGGCTCACCGCAACCTCCGCCTCCTGGGTTCAGGCAATTCTCCTGCCTCAGCTTCCTGAGTAGCTGGGATTACAGGCACGCGCCACCATGCCCAGCTAATTTTTTTTTTTTTTTGTATTAGTAGAGACAGGGTTTCACAATGTTGACCAGGATGGTCTCGATCTCTTGACCTCGTGATCCACCCGCCTCGGCCTCCCAAAGTGCTGGGATTACAGGCTTGAGCCACCGCGCCCGGCCGAGAAATATCTTTTAGGTGTTCTCTGGATTAGCTGGAGTTGAGTATTGTCCTGCCTTACTAGATTAGGAAAGTTTTCCTGAATAATATCCTGAAGAATATTTTCCAACTTGGATTCATTCTCTTCATGACATTCAGGTATACCTATCAATCGTAAATTAGGTCTTTTCACATAGTCCCATATTTCTTGGAGACTTTGGTCATTCCTTTTTACTCTTTCTTCTCTAATCTTGTCTTCTCGTTTCATTTCATTAAGTTGGTCTTCAACCTCTGATATCCTTTCTTCTACTTGATCAATTCGACTGTTAAAACCTGTGCATACTTCGCGGTGTTCTCATATTGTATTCTTCAGTTCCATTAATTCACTTATGTTCCTCTCTAAATTGTCTATTCTCATTAGGATTTCTTCAAACCTTTTTTCAAGGTTCTTAGTTTCTTTACATTGGGCTAGAAAATGTTCTTTTAAGTCACTAAAGTTCCTTATTATCCACTTTCTGAAGCCTAAGTCTGTTAATGGAATGCACTCAGTCTCAATCAGGTCTTGTTCTCTTGTTGATGAGGAACTATGATCACCTGTAGAAGGAGAGGCATTCTGATCTCGGGTATTCTCAGCCTTTTTACACTGGTTTCTTCCCTTCATTGTGAGTTCATCCACCTGTTGTCTTTATAATTGCCTACTTTCAAATTAGGTCTCTGAGTGAACGTCCAACTTGTTGATTCCCAGCACCGAAATCTGAGCAACCCACTGCGCTGGCCAAAACAGCAGCATCAAGATTCGTGGTGCTTTTCTGCCCGGGAATCTCCAGTCTGGCTTCCCTCTTGAGTCCCTTCTTCAATCAGGTAAATGGGCGACTGCCTTCCCGGAGCTCCAAACATCGATCAGTCCCGTTTACTCTGCACCAAGAACCCCCGCACAGGGGCATGGGCAAAACCGCGACGCCAGCCACAAGAGTCGCCCTGGCGACCCATGGGGCTCCTCCGCTGGGAATCTTCCAGTCCGTGAGTAACAAAAATTTGTCTGAAAGTGTGGTGTCCTCTCATTCTGTGCGCTTTCTCTGGGAGCTACAATCCTGAGCTGCTAGTGATCAGCCATCTTGGATCTCTCTCCTAATTTTTGTATTTTTAGTAAAGACAGGGTTTCACAATTTGGCCAGCTGGTCTCGAACTCCTGACCTCAAGTGATCCACCCCACTCAGCTTCCCAAAGCGCTGAGATAACAGGTGTGAGCCACTGTGCCTGGCCACTCAAGCATTTTTGTAAGCATAACGCTTTTTTTTTTTTTGACACAGGGTCTCATTCTGTTGCCCAGGCTAGAGTGCAATGGCGTGATCATTGCTCTCTGCAGCTTCAACCTCCCAGGCTCAGGCCATCCTCCTGCCTCAACCCTAGGAGTAGTTCAGACCACGAGTGCATGCCACCACACCTACCTAATTTTTTAATTCTTTGTATGTATGGGGGTCTATGTTGCCCAGACTGAACTGCAACTCCTGTGCTCAAGTGATCTTCCCACCTTGGCCTCCTAAAGTACTGGGATTACAGGCATGAGCCACCATGCCTGGCCCATAATGCTCTTTTGATATAAAAACTACCATTGCAGTTCATTTCTAACTCCAAATTGGCTGAAATCCCAGGGTCTTTACTCCACTCTATCAAACTGTCTCCTTACATAACAGCACTATGATCTAACCTAGAGGTCTTTTCTCTTAAGCCCTATTTTTTTGTCCTTATATAAGCTGGTTCACTTAATGTGTATGGCTTGCAGTGTCATTAGCAGTCCCAACTCTCCTTCTTTGTAACTTTTAAATGCTGGGGGAGCACTCCACATATTACTCTGGGCCATATAAGCTGACATTATTCTGAAATTTTAACCCTTTCCTCTAGGTCCCTTGATCACCAGTGATTTTCCTAGCATGACTCACATTTTCACTGCCTCCAACTCTCCTCAACTAGCCCCAGACTAGGTTTTTTTCCACCTCTAGCAGCTAACATTCCAACTCCACCCCCAAGTCCTGCCTGTTGGCCTAGTCTGCTGATGTCAAGCATGACTCCCTGCTCAGCCCAGCTCTGCTCTGGCCTGACCTAGCCTGTCCCTGTCTTGTCCCTGAGTATAGAAGCCCCCACAGGGAACTATATGGCAGTAACAGCAGCTGCCATCTCATTCCTGCAACTTACAAAACTTTTTTTTTTTTTTTAAGATGGAGTCTTGCTCTGTCACCCAAGCTAGAGTGCAGTGGTGCAATCTCTGCTCACTGCAACCTCCATCTCCCAGGTTCAAGCGATTCCCCTGCCTCAGCCTCCTGAGTAGCTGGGACTACAGGCCTGCACCACCACACCTAGCTACTTTTTTATATTTTTAGTAGAGACAGAGTTTCTCCACATTAACCAGGCTGGTCTTGAACTCCTGACCTCATGGTCCACCTGCCTTGACCTCCCAAAGTGTTGGGATTGCAGGAGTGAGCCACTGCGCCCGGCCACAAAACTTTCTTGACCATTTTTCTTTTTTTTTTTTTTTTTTTCAGACAAAGTCTCGATCTGTTGCCAGGCTGGAGTGCAGTGGCGCAATCTTGGCTCACTGCAACCTCTGCCTCCCGGGTTCAAGCAATTCTTCTGCTACACAGCCTCCCGAGTAGCTGGGACTACAGGTGTGCACCACCACGCCCAGCTAATTTTTGTATTTTTAGTAGAGATGGGGTTTCACCATGTTGGCCAGGATGGTCATGATCTCTTGACCTCGTGATCCGCCTGCCTCAGCCTCCCAGAGTGCTGGGATTACAGGCCTGAGCCACCGTGCCCAGCCCAACCATTTTTCATTTTAACCATCACATTCATCAAGACTCAGCGTATGCTATGCTGGTTTCCCTTCATCTGAAGGGCAGCTCATCTCTCTCAGGGCACAGTGTGCTTTGCTTCTTGCTCTAAGACTCAAAGACAATGATTTTAAAGGCCCTGTGGCCACTGATAATTTACTTTTCCTCATTAAAGAGGAATCAGAGTGTGAATATTTGGTTTTGTTTTTTGTGGGTTTTTTTGTTTGTTTTTGAGACAATTTCACTCTTGTTGCCCAGGCTGGAGTGCAATGGCAAGATCTCGGCTCACTGCAACCTCTGCCTCCCAGGTTCAAGCAATTTTCCTGCCTCGGCCTCCCAAGTAGCTGGGACTACAGGAGTACGCCACCATACCTGGCTAATTTTTTGTGTGTGTGTTTTTAGTAGAGACAGGGTTTCACCATGTTGGTCAGGCTGGTCTGGAACCCCTGACCTCAGGTGATCCACACACCTCTGCCTCCCGAAGTGCTGGGATTACATGCCTGAGTTACGGCACCCGGCCCCAAGTGTGAATATTTGTAATTTGATAAAGGATCAGTGTGATGGTTAATACTGAGTGTCAACTTGATTGGATTGAAAGGTGCAGTATTGATCATGGGTGTGTCTGTGAGGGTATTGCCAAAGGAGATTAACACTTGAGTTAGTGGGCTAGGAAATTAGATGGTGGGCAGGCTGGAAATTAGATGGTAGGCACCATCTAATCAGCTGCCAGTGAATATAAAGCAGACAGAAAAACATGAAGCAATGAAATGGGCCTAGCCTTCCAGCCTACATCTTTCTGCCATCCTGGATGCTGCCTACATTGAACATCGGACTCCAAGTTCTTCAATTTTGGGTCTGAGACTGGCTCTCCTTGCTCCTCAGCTTGCAGACAGTCTATTTATTGTGAGACCCTGTGATTGTTTAATAATTTTTTTTTGTTTTTTTGAGACGGAGTTTTGCTCTCAGGCTGGAGGGCAATGGTGGGATCTCAGCTCACTGCAACCTCTGCTTCCCAGGTTCAGTCGATTCTCCTGTCTCAGCCTCCTGAGTAGCTGAGATTACAGGCACATGCCACCATACCCAGCTAATCAGCTAATTTTTCTATTTTTAGTAGAGATGGGGTTTGTGTGTGTGTATGTGTGTATACATATATATGTGTGTGTTCACACACACATATATATGTATATACACAGAGAAAGAAAGAGAGAGACTACAAGCGCTCACCACCACACACAGCTAATTTTTTTGTATTTTTAGTAGAGACGGGTTTCACTGTGTTGGTCAGGCTGGTCTGGAACCCCTGACCTCAGGTATCAACCCACTTTTGCCTCCCAAAGTGCTGGGATTACATGCATAAGCCATGTATATATATATACACACATATATATATATACGTATATATATATATATGTGTGTGTATATAGAGAGAGAGACAGAAAGAGAGAGATACATATTACAGTCATGAGCCACCACTCCCGGTGGGTCCTATTTATACTAGAGAGATCACTTTCACTTTCGGCTGGGCTCGGTGGCTCATGCCTATAATCCCAGCACCTTGGGAAGCTGAAATGGGAGGAATGCTTGAGCCCAGTAGGTGGAGGCTGCAGTGAACCCTATTCATGCCACCGCACTCCAGCCTGAGAGATGAAATGAGACCACCTAAAAATAACAAAACAAACAAAAACCCACACACACTGTGAGAAGATAAGATAGAATCAAAAAACAGGACTCTGAATACCATAGCCTAACTATAGAATACAGGATTCCTGGTCCAACCAACCTTTCCTCTAGATGCATCATTACTCTTCATTTGTTTAGATCTGATTTGGTCAAATCTTTTTTTTTTTTTTTTTTTGAGACGGAGTTTCGCTCGTTACCCAGGCTGGAGTGCAATGGCGCGATCTCGGCTCACCGCGACCTCTGCCTCCTGGGTTCAGGCAGTTCTCCTGCCTCAGCCTCCTGAGTAGCTGGGATTACAAGGATGCGCCACCATGCCCAGCTAATTTTTTGTATTTTTAGTAGAGACGGGGTTTCACCATGTTGACCAGGATGGTCTCAATCTCTTGACCTCATGATCCACCTGCCTCGGCCTCCCAAAGTGCTGGGATTACAGGCATGAGCCACTGCGCCCGGCCTTGATTTAGTCAAATCTTAACTCAGTATTGAGGGGTACATGGAGTAGCTTCAAAGGGACTTAGAATATGAAGTTGCAAGCCGGATGGCAAAGGGACTATGAATTTAAAGTTACAAGCCCAATTGTGGATGTGTGGGTATGCAGGCACATGTAACATAGGGAGAGACAATGCCTGTGTGCCTGACCTAGGGTGGAGGGGATAAATGATGACTGGAGAAGGAAGGGACAGATCAGAAAACAAAGAATGAAGACCTGTGCTACCTGGCTGGTTTGGGAAGGCTGCTATTAATGCTTCTGTCTGGCAGTTAAAATCCTGTAGACTCATACCTTGAACTTCTGGGAGATCATTCCCAGAAACAGGCCATTCTTTTCCTAGTGTAGGCAGGCCTCTGCAATCAGCATGCCTGTTCCTGAGACCTCACTGCATGAGCAGGATGAAGAGGAGGAGGTGCATCCTCAGCTCAAGGAATATGGCCTAAGAAGGGCAAAAGTGAAAAATGGCAAGATGAAAGGGAAACGTACAGAAAAGAACCAGCGGTCCTCTTTTGAGAACCACTGAAGTCAAAGATTTGAGTACACAAGTTTGTTGATTCTATCTCTCCCTCCCCCCAATACACACCCCTTTGCTTTCAAGTTCCTTAAGTTAGTATCTTTCTCTAGGACTTTCAGTGGAATTTCTTAAAGCATGCAATGCATTTTTACTGCAGCATTTAAGAGTTGCTGCTACTTGTGAAGCAGAGCTGATGACTTGCCTCTCCTCTGTGTGTATTACCTCTTTTGACTAAAGGTGTCATTGCTGGCAGCAGAGCCATCCCATCAGAACTACAAGAGAGGACACAATGTAATGAAACAGTGATAATTAGAACAGGCAACAGAAAAGACAAACGCTAATCCAGTGGACCAGAAATAAGAGTCAAGAAAAAAATTCAAGTATGAGAATTTAGTCTATGATACATGGCATTTCACTTAAATGCAGGAGGGGGATGATGTTGAAACATTAGCTAACACCTTGGGAAAAACGTTAGTGCCCCACCTCAAGCCATATCTAAGAAAATATTTCTGATAAATCAAATATTTAATGGTTTACAAATTAAATTTCAAAAATAAAACCATATAATAAAAAAAGGTGAATACATATACATATGCATATATATTTACATAAACACACACATATAGTGAACTTTGGTAAGCATAACACCACTAGACAAAAACAATTAAAGAAAAGATAGAAAAAAATGAATACAAGACCGGGCATGGTGGCTCACGCCTGTAATCCCAGCACTCTGGGAGGCCGAGGCGGGTGGATTACCTGAGGTCAGGAGATCAAGCCCATCATGGCCAACATGGTGAAAGCCTTTCCCTACTAAAAATACAAAAATTAGCTGGGTGTGGTGGTGAGCGCCTGTAGTCCCAGCTACTCGTGAGGCTGAGGCAGGAGAATCGCTTGAACCCAGGGGATGGAGGTTGCAGTGAGACGAGATCATGCCACTGCACTCCAACTCCAGCCTGGTGACAGAGTGAGAATCCGTCTCAAAAAAAAAAAAAAAAAAATTAGCTGGGCATGGAAGTGGACGCCTGTAATTCCAGCTACTTGGGAGGATGAGGCAGGAGAATCTCTTGAACCCAGGAGGCAGAGGCTGCAGTAAGCCAAGAGTGCACCATTGCACTCCAGCCTGGGTAACAAGAGCAAAACTCTGTCTCAAAAAAAAAAGAAAGAAAGAAAAAGAAAATTGAATACAAAAAAAGACTATAAACAAACAGCAATAAATACAAAAAAAATCAGCAAATCACACTGCCACATATGCACCTATGCAACAATCTTTCATGTTCTTTACATGTACCCCAAAACCTAAAATGCAATAAAAAAAATTTTTTTTAATTACCCAAAATTTGGAGATGTGGCAAAGTTATTGCTTGCCCTTTCTTATTTTTGTTTAATTATATATTTTTTATTTTTTTTTATTTTTTTTTTTTATTTTTATTTATTTTTTTTTTTTTTTGAGGCGGAGTTTCGCTCTTGATACCCAGGCTGGAGTGCAATGGCGCGATCTCGGCTCACCGCAACCTCCGCCTCCTGGGTTCAGGCAATTCTCCTGCCTCAGCCTCCTGAGTAGCTGGGATTACAGGCACGCGCCACCGTGCCCAGCTAATTTTTTGTATTAGTAGAGACGGGGTTTCACCATGTTGACCAGGATGGTCTCGATCTCTTGACCTCGTGATCCACCCGCCTCGGCCTCCCAAAGTGCTGGGATTACAGGCTTGAGCCACCGCGCCCGGCCTATTTTTTATTTTTTTAAGAGATGGGGTATCGCTATGTTGCCCAGGCTGGAGTGCAGTGGCTATTCACAGGCGCGATCCCACTACTGATCAGCACAGGGGTTTTGACCTGCTCTGTTTTTGACCTGGGCCGGTTCACCCCTCCTTAGGCAACCTGGTGGTCCTCCGCTCCCTGGAGGTCACCATATTGATGCCGAACTTAGTTCGGACACCCCATCGGCGTAGCGCACTGCAGCCCAAAACTCCTGGGCTCAAGCTATCCTCCCACCTCAACCTCCCGAGTAGCTGGGACTACAGGCACGCGCCACCACGCCCGGCTTGCCCTTTCGATATCATACTAAAACATTGTCTAATGAGTCCGTTTAACAGTCATATGATTCTCAAAGAAAATGTAACTAACTTGGCTTCTCCCGTGATCGCAGCCTCTGGGACCAGGGTGGCTCCATCCATGCTCCGCCTCGCCATGACCTCCTACAGCTATCTCCAGTCGTCGTCCAGGCCTGGGCGGCGGCTCTGTGCATTTTGGGCCAGGGGTCGCCTTTTGCGCGCCAGCATGCACGGGGGCTCCAGCAGCCGCGGCATGTGAGTGTCCTCCGCCCACTTCGTGTCCTCGTCCTCCTCCGGGGGGCTACGGCGGCGTCCTGGCCGCGGCCGATGTGCTGCTGGCGGGCAACGAGAAGCTCACCATGCAGAACCTCAACGACCGCCTGGCCTCCTACCTGGACAAGGTGCGTGCCCTGGAGGCGGCCAATGGCGAGCTGGAGGTGAAGATCCGCGACTGGTACCAGAAGCAGGGGACCGGGCCCTCCCGCTACTACAGCCAACACTACAAGACCATCCAGGACCTGCGGGACAAGATTCTTGGTGCCACCATTGAGAACTCCAGGATTGTCTTGCAGATCGACAACGCCCGTCTAGCTGCAGATGACTTCCGAACCAAGTTTGAGACGGAGCAGGCTTTGCGCATGAGCGTGAAGGCCAACATCAAAGGCCTGCGCAGGGGGCTGGATGAGCTGACCCTGGCCAGGAGCGACCTGGAGATGCACAGATCGAAGCGCTGAAGGAAGAGCTGGCCTACCTGAAGAAGAACCATGATGAGGAAATCAGTGTGCTGAGGGGCCAAGTGGGAGGCCAGGTCAGTGTGGGAGGTGGATTTGGCTCCGGGTGCCGATCTCGTCAAGATCCTGAGTGACATGCGAAGCCAATGTGAGGTCCTGGTCAAGGAGAACCTGAAGGATGCTGAAGCCTGATTCACCAGCCAGACTGAAGAACTGAACCTGGAGGTCGCTGGCCACACGGAGCAGCTCCAGATGAGCAAGATCGAGGTCACTGACCTGTGGCGCACCCTCCAGGGTCTTGAGATCGAGCTTCAGTCACTGCTGAGCACGAAAGCCGGCTTGGAAGGCACACTGGCAGAAACGGAGGCGCACTTTGGAGTCCAGCTGGCGGAGATTCAGGCGCGGATCAGCAGTACTGAAGCCCTGCTGGGCTATGTGCGGGCTGATAGTGAGCAGCAGAATGAGTACCAGCGGCTCATGGACGTCAAGTCGCGACTGGAGCAGGAGATCGCCACCTACCGCAGCCTGCTCGAGAGTCAGGAAGATCGCTACAACAACCTGTCTGCCTCCAAGGTCCTCCGAGGAGGCAGCAGGCCCGGGGCTTCTGCTGTCCTTCAGAGGGTGTCTCCTGGGTGGGGAGATGGGAAGGAAGGGACCCTTACCCCTGCGCTTCCCATGACCTGCCAATAAAATTTTATGGTTCAAGGGGAAAAAAATGTAAATAACTTGCCATTTTCTATTAAGGCTAGACTAAAATTAGATGTTAACTTATAGATTGATAAGTTGCAAAAAATTTTTGTATGGTAGAAATGTTCATTTTTTTTTTCTTTTTTGCCTTGACCTCTCAACCAATCCACCTGCCTCAGCTTCCAGAGTAACTGGGACTGCAGGCTCATTCCACTACGCTTGGTTAATTTTTTTTTTTTTTTTTTTTTTTTTTGTGTAGAGACAGGATTTCTCTTTCTTACCCAGGCTGATCTTGAATTCCTGAGCTCAAGCAATCTGCCTGCTGCTTCCTCCCAAAGGGCTGTGATTACAAGGGTAACTCACCTGCCATGCTCAGCTGAGATGTAAATTACTTGTGTCTGGTAGAAAAAATATTCCCCACTGGGAGCAGTGGCTCACGCCTGTAATCCCAGCACTTTGGGAGGCTGAGGCAGGAGGATCACTTGAGGTCATGAGTTCAAGACCAGCCTGGCCAACATGTTGAAACCCCATCTCTATTAATAAAATACAAAAATTAACTGGGTGTGGTGGCAAGCACCTGTTATCCCAGCTACTCAGGAGGCTGAGGCGGGGAATCACTTGAACTCAGAAGGCAGAAGTTGCAGTGAGCCAAGATCGAGCCACTGCACTCCAGCCTCAGTGACAGAGTGAGACTCTGTCTCAAAAAAAAAAAAGAAAAGAAAAGAAAAAGAAAAACTGTTTCCCAAAATTATGCTTTTATGCTCTGTAGAATAACGAGTTTTGTATCTACTTTAGAAATCTAACTTCAGCATTCTTTCTTTCACGAGTCTCTTGAATTCTCTATTGAATCAGCTTTGTTCTCCTGCTGGCTCTCCCCTGAATAAGTTAAATAAATCACCGATGCCTTTCGGCCGGAACCGCCATCTTCCAGTAATTTGCCAAAATGACGAACACAAAGGAAAAGAGGAGAGGCACTCAATACATGTTCTCTAGGCCTTTTAGAAAACATGGAGTTGTTCCTTTGGCCACGTATATGCGAATCTATAAGAAAGGTGATATTGTAGACATCAAGGGAATGGGTACTGCTCAAAAAGGAATGCCTCACAAATGTTATCATGGCAAAACTGGAAGAGTCTACAATGTTACCCAGCATGCTGTTGGCATTGTTGTAAACAAACAAGTTAAGGGCAAGATTCTTGCCAAAAGAATTAACGTGCTTATTGAGCACATCAAGCACTCTAAGAGCTGAGATAGCTTCCTAAAACGTGTGAAGGAAAATGATCAGAAAAAGAAAGAAGCCAAAGAGAAAGTTACCTGGGTCCAACTGAAGCGCCAGCCTGCTCCACCCAGAGCAGCACACTTTGTGAGAACCAATGGGAAAAAGCCTGAGCTGCTGGAACCTATTCCCTATGAATTCAGGGCATAATAGTTGTTAAAAAAATAAAATAAAATAAAAGACTTCTGGACTGTAAAAAAAATAAATAAATAAAATAAAATAAAATAAATAAATCACTGACATACCCTCACTATATATTTGCATGTTCTTACCTTTTTAAAGCATACTTTTATGACTGAGATACTTCCTTAATAAAATAAAACAAAAATAAAAAAATAAAAATTATACTTTGTCCTAAAAGAGTCAGGCATAGTATTAGCTATGAGCCAGCAGCAGTTCCACTCACAGATGCCTGTATACCCAAAGAAACTGAAAGCAAAGCTCAGATACTTGTGCATCAATGTTTATAGCAGCATTATTCACAAGAGCCAAAAGATGGAAGCAACCTGTGTCCCTCAACAGATGAATAAGCAAAATGTGCTATATACATAGACTTTTTTTTTTTCAGTTTTGCTCTCATTGCCCAGTCTGGAGTGCAATGGCACGATCTTGGCTTACCCCAACCTCTGCTTCCTGGGTTCAAGTGATTCTCCTGCCTCAGCCTCTCAAGTAGCTGGGATTACAGGCATGTGTCACTACCACCAGCTAATTTTGTATTTTTACTAGAGACGGGGTTTCTCCATGTTGGTCAGGCTGGTCTTGAACTCCTGACATCAGGTGATCTGCCTGCCTCGGCCTCCCAAAGTGCTGGGATTACAAGCGTGAGCCATCGCGCCCGACCTTTTTTTGTTTGTTTGTTTGCTGGAGACAGAGTTCTGTTTTGTTGCCCAGGCTAAAGTGCAAGGGCATGATCTCTGCTCACTCCCAGGTTCAAGCGATTCTCCTACCTCAGCCTCCTGAGTAGCTGGGATTACAGGCACCCACCACCATGCCTGGCTAATTTTGTATTTTTAGTAAAGATGGGGTTTCATCATGTTGTCTAAGCTGGTCTCAAACTCCTGACCTTGTGATCTGCCTGCCTCGGCCTCCCAAAGTGCTGGGATTGCAGGCATGAACCACCGCACCAGGCCATACATAGACCATTATTCAGCCATAAAAAGGAATAAAATTCAAATAAATGCTAGAATATGAATAAACCTTGAAAATATTGTTTTGCTTTTGTTTTTGTTTTTGTTTTGAGATAGGGTCTCACTGTCTGTCACCCAGGCTGGAATGCAGTGGCACAATCTCGGCTCGCTGAAACCTCTGCCTCCGAGGCTTAAGTGATCCTACCATCTCAGCCTCCTGAGTAGCTGGGACTACAGGCTCATGCCACCACACCCTGCTAATTTTTGCATTTTTTGTAGAGATGAGGTTTTTTCATGTTGCCTAGGCTGGTCTCAAACTCCTGGGTTCAAGTAGTCCACCTGCCTCGGCCTTCCAAAATGCTGGGATTACAGGAGTGAACAACCACACCCCAGCTGAACTTAGAAATTATTATGCTAAGTGAAATAAACCAGACTCAAAAGGACAAATATGATATGAATACACTTATAATAAGATACCTAGAATAAGCAAACTGATAGAGACAGAATGTAAAATAGAGGTTACCAGAGGCTAAGAAGAATGGATGGGGAATTATTTTTAAGTGAATGCAGAGTTTCTATTTGGGAAGATGAAAAAGTTCTGGAAACAGGTAGTAGTGATGGTTGCCGAGCATGATGGCTCACTCCAGTAATCCCAGCACTTTGGAAGGTCAGGGCAGGCAGATCACTTAAGCCCAGGAGTATGAGACCAGCCTGGGCAATATAGTGAGACCCTGTCTCTACAAAAAACATTTATTTATTTATTTATTTATTTATTTATTTATTTATTTATTTATTATTTTGAGACAGAGTCTCACTCTGTTACCCAGGCTAGAATAAGGTGGCACCATTTTGGCTCACTGCAATCTCTTCCTCCTGGGTTCAAAGGGTCCTCCCACCTGAGGCTCCTTAGTAGCTGGGACTATAGGCATGTGCCACCATACTCAGCTAATTTTTTTATATTTTTTGCTTTTATTTTGTTTTTGATATGGTGTCTCACTCTGTCACCCAGGCTGGAGTACAGTGGAAGGATCTCAGCTCACTGCAACCTCCGCCTGCCAGGTTCGAGCAGTTCTCCTGCCTCGGCCTCCCGAGTAGCTGGGATTACAGGCACAGGCCACCATGCCTGGATAATTTTTTGTATTTTTAGTAGAGATGAGATTTTACTATGCTTGCCAGGCTGGTCTCGAACTTCTGACCTCAGGTGATCTGCCTGCCTCAGCTTCCCAAAGTGCTGGGATTACAGGCATGAGCCACTGCACCTGGCCCTGTATTTTTTTTTTTTCCCCCGAGACAGAGTTTTGCTCTTGCTGTCCCGAAGTACTGGGATTATAGCCATTAGCCATCACGCCTGGCCCTGGCCCTGTATTTTTAATAGAGATAGGGTTTCATCATTTTGGCCAGGCTGGTCTTCAACTCCTGGCCTCAAGTGATCCACCTGCCTCAGCCTTCTTTCTCTGTAGAGCAGATGTCTCTCTCTCTCCAGACACTGGCTGCCCCTCAGCTCTGAATATACGTGCTTCAGGACCAGCCCTACGCAGAAATGAAAAGTAAAAACCATCAGTTCTTTTTTTTTTTTTTTTTTTTTTTTTTTGAGACGGAGTTTCGCTCTTGATACCCAGGCTGGAGCGCAATGGCGCGATCTCGGCTCACCGCAATCTCCGCCTCCTGGGTTCAGGCAATTCTCCTACCTCAGCCTCCTGAGTAGCTGGGATTACAGGCTCGCACCACCGTGCCCAGCTAATTTTTTGTATTAGTAGAGACGGGGTTTCACCATGTTGACCAGGATGGTCTCGATCCCTTGACCTCGTGATCCACCCGCCTCGGCCTCCCAAAGTGCTGGGATTACAGGCTTGAGCCACCGCGCCCGGCCGTAAAACCATCAGTTCTAACATAAAATTCTAGGGTAAGTAACCTTGATTGACCCAGTTTGGATCGGTCAAACTAGTTCAGTCAAGTGTGCCTAGCAGTACAGGGTCACAATGTCCAGATGTGACCTGGAGCAGGAACAGAGGCAGTGAAGCCTATGTGAAATTAAACCACTAAAAATACAGTCATCTTTCAACTACCCTAGACCCTAGATATTGGAGCCAAGATTACCCAGTTCTCCAAGTTCAGCAAAGCCCCTAGGTGACATCTGAGTTACAATTTTAAGGGTTAAAAAAAGGAAACCATGTAGATTTCACCAATAGCAGCCTGATTAAATAACCTGTGATTACATTAAGCACAATTAACTACTGGTTGGAAATCCAATTATTCACAAAAAGAGAGTTCTGAGATCTTTTTCCCTGTTTGCATTTTCGCTGGTTGGAATGGAAAAGTGAGGATTTAAAAACTCTTCTGGCCTGAACCCAGGAGGTGGAGGTTGCAGTGAGCCGAGATCACGCCATTGCACTCCAGCCTGGGTAACAAGAGCGAAACTCCATCTCAAAAAAAAAAAAAAAATTCTTCTGTGTTCCTTAAACTCTAAGACTTCCAGTCTATATTTGCTTCTTTCGGCCCAAGGAATCCAATTTCCCTGGAACCTTATTGCAATATGCTGTTTTCTCACCTTACTGATTTAGATATTTTGAGGCTTTAAAGCTCTTAGATGGTGGGAACAGGGATTTCTGTGACCTCTAGCCCACATTGAGCCAAATCGGGCCTTGAGGTAGCATGGAAAATTAGGAAGCACCACCAAAAGAATTGTCAAAAACAGAGTAACTTGAAATATTACCAACACTTCTTAACATTTGCGGTCTCAATTTTATAGAATTAAGATTGGAGGCTGGGCAAGGTGGCTCACGCCTGTAATCCCAGCACTTTGAGAGGCCAAGATGGGTGGATCATGCTGTCAGGAGTTTGAGACCAGCCTGACCACCTCTACAAAAAATACAAACATTAGCCAGGCACTAAAAATACAAAAATTAGCCAGTCGGGGTGGCGCATGCCTGCAACCCCATCTACTCCTGAGGCCGAGGCAGGAGAATCACTTGAACCCGAGAGCCAGAGGTTGCAGTGAGCTGAGATCAAGCCATTGTACCCCAGCCTGGGCGACAGAACAAGACTCTGTCTCAAAAAAAAAAAAAAAACAAGAAAAAAAGATTGGAAAGAGCGGGGGCAATTTTTCTAAGGAAGGAAACATGGGATGTCACATGAGACTCCTCAGACTGTCTAAAGGTCTAGAAAAAGATTCATGGCAACTTATAAGCATCATTGTTCTGATGTTAAATTTGATCGTGCCACTATCTAATTTTCTCTGATTTTGAAGAAAAGTTTGATTCTTTTTCTGCTATAGGGAAAACTTTTCAAGTTTAGTTCCATTGGAATTAAATTGTGACAGTTTGTCCACTGTGGTGGTGATTTTTCTTGATCTGACCAGTACCCTTCTCTTTACCACGCCACAATACCAGTGGGCATAATCCAAGCTGAATTATTCACAGCAACTGCTCTCACTGGGCCACATTGATTGAATCAGAGATAAGCAGATAAGCATGTGATCAAGCACATGGAACTCTCTTCAGAGATGTGTCTCTTTCAGCTGGTGGAATAGTCTTTCTCCTATTTTCACAATGTTGAACTTTATGTAAGTCCTACACTTCTGGAAAACTGAGATGATTAAGAACTACCCCCCGTCTCCCAACACACACACCCTTTGTCCCAGCTTACTGCAAGGAATCACTCTTCCAGAAAGGACTTAGATAAAACCAGTGATGATACCCCCTATTTACCTATAGCAAGACCAGGCACAGACTCTCCAAATTTGCATTCTTTGTCTTATAGGGGGAACTGTTTGTCCCCTGAAACTAGCTAGCCATAGAGATATTTCCTGTTCAGCTGATTGAGATTCACCTTGATCATAAAAACAATTTTAACTGTAAAATAGCCCACCTATGAATTATCAACTCCTTCCTAGAAGTGTCAGGCAAAAATACCCTGTCAAGAGTCTGACCTTCAGATCTAAGATGCTTTCCCTATCACAACAGGCTGAATAAAATCAATTTTCTTATTTGCTTGGGTTTTGTCTTTGACAGACTGTAGAATCATAAGAATGTGTTCCGAAGGTTTCAGTGGCCATATTTTTGGCCAGAGAGGTCTGAAGGAAAGAGACCACTACTTGCAGGAAAGCAGTCGCTAGTTTGTCTTGCCAAAAGGCATCACATCCTTGGTTCTAGGCCGAGGTGCTTAGTTCTCCTACTCTGCAATCTCTCAGTATCTTCCATTCATTCATTCATTCATTCATTCATTCACTTAGAGACAGAGTATCACTCTGTTGCCAGGCTGGAGTGCAATGGCAAGATCTCGGCTCACGGCAACCTCCACGTCCTGTGTTCAAGCAATTCTCCTGCCTCAGTCTCCCAAGTACCTGGGACTACAGGCTCATGCCACCACACCTGGCTAGTTTTCTGTATTTTAGTAGAGACAGGGTTTCACCGTGTTAGCCAGAATGGTCTTGATTTCCTGACCTCATGATCCACCTGCCTCAGCCTCCCAAAGTGCTGGGATTACAGGTGTGAGCCACCTTACCCGGCCTTCCCATCCTTTAAATACACTTTTTTTTTTTTTTGCAAGGATTAATTTTAGTTCTGTCACTTGCAATTTGAGGAGCCCTGACTAATGAATCAGTCTACCAAATATAAAATTCATGATGCAGGTGCAGTAGATATTTTCACATAAAAATGCCAGGGATTCGGCCGGGTGCGGTGGCTCATGCCTGTAATCCCAGCACTTTGGGAGGCTGAGGCAGGTAGATTGCTTGAGGTCAGGAGTTCGAGAACAGCCTGGCCAACATGATGAAACCTCGTCTCTATTAAAAAAAAAATTAAAAAGAAAAAAAAATGTCAGGGATTAAAGTATACTTTGAAGATTCATTAATGATGAAAAGCCCTTTCGCTGGATCTGGTGGCCAGCACTTATAGTCCTAGCTACTCAGGAGGCTGAAGCAGGAGGATCACTTGAGTCCAGGTGTTCGAGACTAGCCTGTATGGTCTTGAACCTGCAAGGCCCTGTCTCTACACCCCCCCAAAAATTTTTTTTTTAATTAGCCAAGCATGGTGGCACAAGCCTGTAATCCCAGCTACTCAGGAGGCTGAGGACAGAGAATGGCTTGAGCTCAAGAGGTCAAGGCTGCAGTGAGCCATGGTTTGTTTTTTTGAGACGGAGTTTTGCTTTCGTTGCCCAGGCTGGAGTGCAATGGCGCGATCTCTGCTCACCACAACCTCCGCCTCCCTGGTTCAAGCAATTCTCTTGCCTCAACCTTCCTAGTAGCTGGGATTACAGGTATGCGCCACCATACCCAGCTAATTTTGTATTTTTAGTAGAGACGGGGTTTCTCCATGTTGGTCAGGCTGGTCTTGAACTCCCAACCTCAGGTGATCTGCCCACCTTGGCCTTTCAAAGTGCTGGGATCACAGGCATGAGCCACCATGCTGGGCTGCAGTGAGCTGTGAATGTACCACTGCTCTCTAGCCTGGGCGGCAGGGTGAGAACTTGTCTCTGTGGGAAGTAGAAAAGTTCCTCTTCAAAGTTTCCTTTCTTGTTAAAGAATAATAATAATAAATGTTAGAAAAAATATTCTCTTTTAAAGACTTTCTTTAAAGCCTTCTTGCTTTTTCCTAGTGACTCTCTGTTAAGCCCCATTCTATGTAGCTGTTAGACATGCTCACAGGCACATAGTACATTCTATGTCCTTGTACTTTAACCAAGATATTTATGTTATTACTTTTCTAAGTCCTTTCGTAAGCAACTTCCTGTCCCTTCCTTATTTGGACTTCCTTTTTCCTTCTGTTCTCCATTGCTTTTACCTGTTTAGAAAAGTTTTAAGTTGTTAGCCAATCAGGTTTTAGTTTAGATTCTGAAGTCTGTCTCCAACCAACGGAGATAAGACACAGCAGTAAGAACGACCCTAAATTCATAAAGGATAAATATGCCTGCTTTTCCTTTGTTTGTTGTACTATCCTGGCAAGATGGCTAACAGGAGCACCCTTTCTACAGAAAGTAAAGATTGCCTTGCTAAGAGATTATTTGTCTCGGTGCTGATTTTTCTTTGTGCCACTGAGCATCTGTTCCCAGCATCTCTAAAAACAAAACAATAGGCCAGGTGCAGTGGCTCATGCCTGTAATCCCAACATTTTGGGAAGCCAAGGTGAGCAGATCACGAGGTCAGGAGATTGAGACCACCCTGGCTAACATGGTGAAACTCCATCTCTACTAAAAATACAAAAAATTAGCCGGGTGTGGTAGCACGTGCCTGTAGTCCCAGCTATTCAGGAAGCTGAAGCAGAAGCATCACTTGAACCCGAGAGGCAGAGGTTGCAGTGAACTGAGCTTGTGCCACTGCACTCCAGCTTGGGCAACAGAGCAAGATTCTACCTCAAAAAAAAAAAAAAAAAAAAGCCTGGCGTGGTGGCTTGTGCCTGTAATCCCAGTGCTTTGGGAGGCCAAGGCAGGCGGATCACAATGTCAGGAGTTCGAGACCAACCTGGGCAATATGGTGAAACCATCTCTACTAAAACAAAAATTAGCTGGGTGTGGTGGCGGGCACCTGTATTCCTAGCTACTCGGGAGGCTGAGGCAGGAGAATCGCTTGAACCCAGGAGGCAGAGGTTGCGGTGAGCTGAGATTATTCCACTGCACCCTAGCCTGGGTGACAGAGCAAGACTCTGTCTCAAAAAAAAAGGAATACACTGAGGAAGCTGAGATAACCCACATAATCAAAGGAAAAGCAAATCAAGTCTAGGTAGGTCTTTTTCTATCTCTCATCTCTGTTTCTCGTGGCATGTCAACTTCCTTCCCTTCTACTGCAGACTAGTTTAAATCACCAGAGGAGCCAGTAAATCCTGGGCTCAGGATCACACAGCCTTATGATCTATGTCACAGCAAATTGTTGCATCAAAGCCCAAAAACTTTAAGGAGCCCAAGCAGCTGCATCTGAAGTTAAGGAAACATGACACAACTTTTAAGCATTTTGTTGTTAGGCATTTTTGGAAAATGGAAAGACATTGAGGAAAGCAGCTGTCACCCCATTCCAGGGATTTTCAGGTACTACTCTGGCCTTCATGCCCAGAGGTGGATGGAAGAATCAGTCCTTTTTTCATTTGGAGAATCAGAGCTTCTTACCTACAGAGGCCCAGAACGGCCACCTTCAAGTCCCCTTGCATAGCCACTCTTCTTTACAAAATAAGTGGTGGCCCTGCTCTAAAACACTCCCCTATTTAGCAAAGTTAGTTAAATTCTTTTTTTATTTTTATTTTTGAGATGGAGTCTTGCTCCGTCACCAAGGCTAGAGTGTGGAATACAGAGACTCAATCTCAGTTCAATGCACCCTCCGCCTCCCGGGTTCAAGTGATTCTCTGCCTCAGCCTCCTGAGTAGCTGGGATTACAGGTATGTGCCACCATGGCCAGCTAATTTTTTTGTTTGTTTGTTTGAGATGAGTCTCACTCTGTCGCCCAGGCTGGAGAGCAATGGCTTAATCACTGCGCATTACAACTTCTGCCTCCTGGGTTCAAGCAAGTCTCCTGCCTCAGCCTCCCAAGTAGCTGGGATTATAGGCACACGCCACCACACCCGGCTAATTTTTTTATTTTTAGTAGAGTTGGGGTTTCACCATGTTGGTCAGGCTGGTCTCGAACTCCTGACCTTAGGTGATGCGCCCACCTTGGCCTCCCAAACTGCTGGGATTACAGACATAAGCCATGGTACCCAGCCCTCAGTACATTTTTGAGTTTTGGTACAACTGTAATCTAGGCCCTCTACTCTGTAAGAAGGCTGGTCTCGAACTCCCAACCTCAAGTGATCCACCCACCTCGGCCTCCCAAAGTGCTGGGATTACAGGAGTGAGCTACCGCACCCAGCCAAGTTAGTTAAATTCTTTTATGCTACTGTAAGAAGAGTTCTTGTTTTATTCCAAGGCATATGAAGGGTAAACCCACACTTGATTTTTATACCAGATTCCAATTTTACCAGCTATAGCACTGAGGTTTCCTGAATAGTTACAATAATCAGTGGTAAAATATAAAGTGTAAAAAACATTTTTAAAAAAATAATAGCTGCTGGCTGGGTGCGGTGGCTCATGCCTGTAATCCCAGCACTTTGGGAGGCCAAGGTGGGCAGATCACTGCCAGGTCAGGAGTTCGAGACCAGCCTGGCCAGCATGGTGAAACCCACCTGTACTAAAAATACAAAAAAATTAGCTGGGCATGGTGGCACATGTCTGTAGTCCCAGCTATCTGGAGGCTGAGGCAGGAGAATGGCTTGAATCTGGAAGGCAAATGTTGCAGTGAGCCACGATCATACTATTGCACTCCAGCCTGGGTGACACAGCAAGACTCCATCTCAAAAAAAAAAAAAAAATAGCCAGGCATGTTTGATGGCAGGTGCCTGTAGTCCCAGCTACTCAGAGGCTGAGGCAGGACAATTGCTCGAAACCAAGAGATGGAGGGTGCAGTGAGCCAAGATTGCTCCACTGTACTCCAGCCTGGGCAACAGAGTGAGACCCTGTCTCAAAAAAAAAAAAAATAGCTGCCAATCTTTCTGGAAAAGCTGATCCTGAATTCCAGGAAAGGTAAAAGATTAGTCCTCTCCCATCTTCTCTCCTGGTGGAGCTGGTTTACATTGTGCTCAGAATCTCATAAAGTGTCTTAATGAAAACACTTTCACCAACTTCTGGTGCAGGGCTAGCTATGTAATTTGCAGGGCCCAGTGGAAAACTATTAAATAAAATATGAAAGCTCTTTGTTCAAAAGTTATTAGGAATTTTGAGATGGTGATAGCAAACCGTTAAACCAAGTACGGGCCTCTTCAAAAAAGGGAGCTCTGTGTAACTGCATAGTTTGCTACCCATGAAGCAGGCCCTGTTCTCGTGCTCAGCCCTCTAGTCATAGGCACTCATAAAAGGCCAGGGCCAGGACAGACCAAAAGCAACCATCCTGACCAAAAGCAGAGAGTCCAGAGAGATGCAACAATCCCTCCAACACACGCCTTTATATCCATCCCTTGTCCAGTTCTTTCAGACATCTTACATAAAGATGCTGCAGGAGGTGGTCTTTCAGACATCTTACAAAAGATGCTGCAGGAGGTGGTCCCAGGATAAAGGCTAGTAAAGTGTTCACTCTTGCCAGATAGCAATTATGTGCAGCTTCTTCATAAATTTTTAACTTTTTCAGCTTCTATCCATTAAGATTTACAAAATTTTAGGGTCTGAAATTTAGCCTGGCTCTCTGGACAAAGCTGAGGATCCCTCAAACTCACAGGTCACAATGGGAAACAGCTACACAGGCTGTCTTGCCACTGAGAAAGCGAGTAATTTGTGTGTGTGTGTGTGTGTGTGTGTGTGTGTGTGTGTCTAGCCCCTATGTAGAACTCTAGGACCTTTTTTTTTCTTTTTTGAAACAGAGTCTTATTCTGTGTCACCAGGCTGGAGTGTGGTAGCACTATCTCGGCTCACTGCAACCTCTGACTCCCAGGTTCAAGCAATTCTCCTTCTTCAGCCTCCCGAGTAGCTGGGAATACAGGTGTGTGTCACCATGCCCAGCTAATTTTTTGTATTTTTAGTAGAGACAGGATTTTACCATGTTAGCCAGGATGGTCTTGATCTCCTGACCTCATGATCTGCCTGCCTGCCTCTGCCTCTCAAAGTGCTGGGATTACAGGCGTGAGCCTATGAGAATTAGCAAATTCTCGTAGGCTTTCCAGGTTTGCAACCCATTCATTGCGAATAATATCATTCGCTTTCAGTTTGTTATAACACATTCTGTCTCTTGACTTTTTCTGTTCCTTCCTTCCTTCTTTCCTTCCTTCCTTCCTTTTTCTTTCTTATTCTTTCTTTTTCTCTCTCTTTCCTTCCTTCCTTTCTTCCTTCTTCCTTTCTTCCTTCTTTCTTTCTCTCTTGCTCTCTCTTTTTCTTTATCTCTTTGAGATGGTGTCTTACTATGTTGCCAGAAGGGTCTCAAACTTTTGGGCTCAAGCCATCTTCCTGCTTCAGCCTCCCTGTAGCTGGGATTATAGGTGCACACCACCACGCCTGGCTGTCTCTTCCCTTTTCAAATTTGCTATAATGCAGTGCCTTTTAAAATTGCCTGACAAATAAATCTTAGGGCTTGGCACAGTGGCTCATGCCTATAATCCAGCCCTTTGGGAGGCCAAGGCAGGTGGATCACTTGAGGCCAGGAGTTCAAGACCAGCCTGGTCAACATGGTGAAACTCCATCTCTACTCAAAATACAAAAATATTGGCCAGGCGCAGTGGCTCATACCTGTAATACCAGCACTTTGGGAAGCTAAGCCATATGGATCACCTGAGGTCGGGAGTTCGAGACCAGCCTGACCAACATGGAGAAACCCTGTCTCTCCTAAAAAATACAAAATTAGCCAGGGGTGGTGGTGCATGCTTGTAATCCCAGCTACTCAGGAGGCTGAGGCAGGACAATCGCTTGAACCCAGGAGGCAGAGGTTGCAGTGAGCCGAGATTGTGCCATTGCACTCCAGCCTGAGCAACAAGAGCAAAACTGTCTCAAAAACAAAACAAAACAAAATTAGCTGGGCATGGTGGCACATGCCTGTAATCCCGGCTACTTGGGAGGTGGAGGCATGAGAATTATTTGAACCTGGGAAGCAGAGGTTTCAGTGAGCTGAGATCGCACCACTGCACTCCAGCCTGGGTGACAGAGAGAGAGAGACTCTGTCTCAAAAATAAATAAATAAATCTTCATATTATTTTGCAGAAAACTTGAAAATTTATTACAACGCTCATCTAGGAAAACAAATGCCTAACAGCAATAGAGTAAACAAGGAAAAACAAGGATTAATTAGGGAGTAAATACTTGTCTAACTAGATATAAAAATATCCTGTTAAACCCAGTGATACAGATACTGCCACAGTACATCTCTGGAAGAAAACAATGTCCAAACTTACTAAATTGGTACATAATTAGTATATCAGAGTAGCATTTCAAATCAACAGAAAAATGATGCTTAATAGTTTCAATAAAATAAAAATTAGGACTCAGGATATAACCATAGATACAAAAGTGTTATTGTAATTAAAGAAATACAAGGGGGCCGGGCGCGGTGGCTCACGCCTGTAATCCCAGCACTTTGGGAGGCCGAGGTGGGTGGATCACAAGGTCAAGAGATTGAGACCATCCTGGTCAACATGGTGAAACCCCATCTCTACTAAAAATACAAAAATTAGCCGGGCATGGTGACGCGCGCCTGTAGTCCCAGCTACTTGGGAGGCTGAGGCAGGAGAATCGCTTGAACCCAGGAGGCGGAGGTCATGGTGAGCCGAGATTGAGCCATTGCACTCTAGCCTGGGTAACAAGAGCGAAACTCCATCTCAAAAAAAATAAAATAAAAAGAAATACAAGGCCAGGCTAGATGGCTCAGGCTTGTAATCCCAGTGCTTTGGGAGGCTGAGGCAGGTGGATCATGAGGTCAGGAGATCGAGATCATTCTGGCCAACATGGTAAAACCCTATCTCTACTAAAAATGCAAAAATTAGCTGGGTATCGTGGCATGTGCCTGTAATCCCAGCTATTCCAAAGGCTGAGGCTTGAATCCAGGAGGTGGAAGAGGTTGTAGTGAACCGAGATCGTGCCACTGCACAACAGCCTGGTTACAGAGTGAGACTCTATCTCAAAAAGAAAAGAAAAGAAAAGAAATACAATAAAATGGCCGGTAGCAGTGGCTTACATCTGTAATCTCAGCATTTTGGGAGCCCGAGGCAGGCGGATCGCCTGATGTCGGGAGTTCAAGACCAGCCCGACCAACATGTAGAAACCCCGTTTCTGCCAAAAATACAAAAATTAGCCAGGTGTGGTGGTGCTTATCTGTAATCCCAGCTACCTGGGGGGCTGAGGCAGGAGAATCACTTGAACCCGGGAAGCGGAGGTTGCAGTGAGCTGAGATTACACCATTGCACTCCAGCTTGGGCAACAAGAGCAAAACTCTGCCTCAAAAAAAAAAACAATAAAATATTTTAATAATTTTGGGACATAAAAGGCCATTCTAAGTGTGAGCCAATTATAGAAAACCACAAAGAGAAAGATTGCTAAACCTGACTATATAGGTCAGCCTCAGTAGCTCAAGCCTGTAATCTCAGCACTTTGGGAGGTGAAGGAGAGAGTCTTGCTCTGTTGCCCAGGCTGGATTGCAGTGGCAAGATCTCAGCTCATTGCAACCTCTTCCTCCCAGGTTCAAGGAATTCTCCCTGCCTCAGCCTCCTGAGTAGCTGAGCGTATAGGCGCCTACCACCACATCTGGCAAATTTTTGTATTTAGTAGACGTGGGGTTTCCCCATGTCAGCCAGGCTGGTTTTAAACTCCTGACCTCAAGTGATCCACCCACCTTGGTGTCCCAAAGTGCTGGGATTACAGGCGCGAGCCACTGCACCTGGCCCCACTTCCACAAAAAATTAGCCAGGCATGGTGTTTTAAAAATTAGCCAGGCATGGTGGCACACAAATGTAGTCCCAGCTCCTGGCAAGGATGAAGTAGGAAGATGAAGTAGTAGCTGGGATTACAGGTTTGAGCCACAAAGCCAGGCCTAAAGAGACAATTCTTGAAGACGTATACTTTAGGGCAAGGCATGGTGGCTCACACCTGTAATCTCAGCAGTTTGGAAGGCCAAGGCAGCCGGATCACAAAATCAAGAGATGGAGACCATCCTGACCAACATGGTGAAACTCAGTCTCTACTAAAAACACAAAAATTAGCAGAGTGTGGTGGTGCGTGCCTGTAATCCCAGCTACTCAGGAGGCTGAGACAGGACAATCACTTGAACCCAGGAGGCGGAGGTTGCAGTGAGCTGAGATTGCACTACTGCACTCCAGCCTGGTGACAGAGTGAGACTCTGTCTCAAAAAAAAAAGGAAGTATAGTCTATCAATGTTAATAGAAAAATTTTAAACAAATTTAACAGTTTAATTGAGCAAAGAACAATTCACAATGTGGGACACCCTCAGAACCAGTAGAGGTTCAGAGAATACTTTAAAATATAGGTAGGCAGTTTGTATAGTCAGAAAAGGAAAGTGAGATAAAAAAACAGATTGATTGGTTACAGCTGTGCATTTGGCTTATTTGTGCACGGTCTGAGCAGTTGGCTGCTTGTAACTGGCTGAAACCCTGTTATAAAAGCATACCCCTAATATAGGCTTGCAATTTGTTTACATATCAAGCTAGGTTGTAGTTCCTTATGTAGCGACTCGACGGAGGCACCCTCAGACCAAATTTACTTTAACAACAAGCAGTGGCTGGGCTAGGTTGTTCACGCCTATAATCCCAGCACTTTGGGAAGCCAAGGAGGGTGGATCACTTGAGGTCAGGAGTCCGAAACCAGACTGGCCAACGTGGTGAAACCCTGTCTCTACTAAAAATACGAAAATTAGCCAGGCATGGTGACGGCTGCCTGTAATCTCAGCTACTCAGGAGGCTGAGGCAGGAGAATCATTTGAACCCGGAAGGCGGATGTTGCAATGAACCAAGATCTTACCACTGCACTCCAGCCTGGTCCACAGATTGAGACTCCGTCTCAAAAAAAAAAAAAAGAAAAGAAAAAGAAGAAAAACAATGATCATACAAAAGGTATTTGACCTCATCAGTAATATATTATATTGGCTTGGTAGATAGGCAATAGGCAATAGTCTAAAAGTTTGACCATTCTGGTGACAAGGCAGGCTAGGTACAATTTATTTAAGGAGCAACAGGAATATCTATCAAAATCAAAAGTGTGCATATCGGTTAGGTGCAGTGGCTCACACCTGTAATCCCAGCACTTTGGGAGGCTGAGGTGGGTGGATCACTTGAGGTCAGGAGTTTGAGACCAGCCTGGCCAACATGGAGAAACCCCATCTTTACTAAAAATACAAAAAATTAGCTGGGCGTGGTGGTGGGTGCCTGTAATTCCAGCTATTCAGGAGGCTGAGGCAAGAGAATCACCTGAACCCAGGAGGCCAAGGTTGCAGCGAGTCACTGCACTCCAGCCTGGGCAATAGAGACTCTGCCTCAAAAAAAAAAAAAAGTGTGCATATCCTTTGACCCAGCAATTCTACTAGGACATCATCTTAGGGCAACACTGGGGGGTTGTTTAAAAATCTACTCTTTCTCTTGTGGTGGTAAATGATCTAACTGTTCAGCAATAGGGTGCTGGCTGGATAAATTGGGTCATATCCGTAATCCATAACATAATAGATAAAAAGAATGAATTAGATTTGTATGTGCGGACGTGGGAAAAGATTGTCATAAATACATTGAGGAATGAATAAAGTAAGCTGGAGAACACAACATCTAAGAGCCCACTTTTTTGAAGAACATCATCACCTTCCCTAACTCCTAATCACTCTTTAATCCCTTACCCTGAAATATTTTTCATTACTTAGGCCCATTAGAATAGTTTTCATGCATTGTCTGCAGAAAGTTCCATGTGTGCATGGATTTTATTTGTTCAAAGTCTCTATCCTCAGCTCCTGAAACATATTAAGTGTTAATTTTTTTTTTTTGAGACGGAGTTTCACTCTTGTTGCCCAAGTTGGAGTGCAATGGACAATCTCACCACAACTTCCGCCTCCCGGGTTCAAGCGATTCTCCTGCCTCAGCCTCCCGAGTAGCTGGGATTACAGGAATGCTCCACCACACCCGGCTAATTTTGTATCTTTATTAGAGACAGGGTTTCTCCATGTTGGTCAGGCTGGTCTTGAACTCCCGACCTCAGGTGATCCACCCACCTCGGCCTCTCAAAGTGCTACGATTACAGGCGAGAGCCACTGCGCCCAGCTTGTGTTAATTATTGATTAAAAAAATATGGGGAGAGAGATCCAAGATGGCTGATGATTAGCAGCTCGGGCACGTACCTCCCAGTGAAAGCGCAAAGAACGAGAGGACGCCACACTTTCAGACGAATATTTGTTGCTCACGGACCAGGAGATTCCCAGTGGAGGAGCCCCACGGGTCGCCAGGGCGACTCTTGTGGCCGGCGTGGTGGTTTTGCTGGTGCCTTAGCACGCCAGTTCTTGGTGCAGAGTCCGGAGATTCCCGGGCAGAAAAGCACCATCAATCTTAACACCACTGTTTTGGCCGGCTCAGTGGATTGCTCAGATCTTGGCGCAGGGAATCAACAAGTTGGACGTCAGAGACCCAGTTAGAAAGCCAGTAATTATAAAGACAACAGACGGACAGATATATAATGAAGGGAAGAAACCAGCGTAAAAAGGTAGAGAATACTCAAAATCAGAATGCCTCTCCCTCTACAGGGGATTGCAATTCCTCATCAGTAACGCAACAAGGCTTAATAGATTACACGTGTGTTCCAATAACAGAAGCAGGTTTCAAAACGTGGGTGATAAGAAACTTCTGTGAATTAAAAGAACTTGTTCTAACCCAATGCAAAGAAACTAAGAACCTTGAAAAAAGGTTTGACGAACTGTTAACGAGAATGGACAATTTAGAGAAGAATATAAGTGAATTGATGGAGCTGAAAAACACAACACGAGAACTTCGCGAAGCATGCACAAGTTTAAACAGTCGAATTGATCAAGCAGAAGGAAGGATATCAGAAGTCGAGGACCAGCTCAGTGAAATGAAACGAGAAGACAAGAATGCAGAAAAAAGGATGAAAAGGAATGAGCAGAGTCTCCAGGAAATATGGGACTATGTGAAAAGACCTAATTTACGTTTGATAGGTGTACCTGAATGTGATGAAGAGAATGAATCCAAGTTGGAAAATACTCTTCAGGATATCATTCAGGAAAATTTTCCCAACCTGGCAAGGCAGGGTAATATTCAACTCCAGGTAATACAGAGAACACCATAAAGATATTCTTCAAGAAGACCAACCCCAAGGCACATAATCGCCAGATTTATTAGGGTTGAAATGAAGAAGAAAATACTAAGGGCAACCAGAGAGAAAGGTCAGGTTACCCATAAAGGGAAACCTATCAGACTTACAGCAGATCTCTCAGCAGAAACCCTACAAGCCAGAAAAGAGTGGGGACCAATATTTAACATCCTTAAAGAAAAGAACTTTCAACCCAGAATTTCCTATCCAGCCAAACTAAACTTTATGAGCGAAGGAAAAATTAAATCTTTTGCAAACAAACAAGTACTTAGAGAGTTCACCACCACCAGGCCTGCTTTACAAGAGCTTCTGAAAGAAGCACTATACATATAAAGGAACAACCAATATCAGCCTTTCCAAAAATATATCAAAAAGCAAAGAACTTTAACACAATAAAAAATTTACATCAACTAATGGGCAAAACAGCCAGCTAGCATCAAACGCCGGTATTAAACCTATATATATTTTAATTGGATAAAAAGCCAAAACCCATCGGTATGCTGCATCCGGGCCCATCTTACATGCAACAATACACAAAGACTCAGAGAGAAGGAGGAAGATTTACCAATCAAACAGAGAGTAAAAATAAACTAATAAACAAAAAGCAGGAGATGCAATTCTCGCCTCTGATAAAGTAGACTTTAAAGCAACAAAGATCAAAAGAGGCGAGGAATGACATTACATAATGGCAAAAGGATCAATGCAACAAGAAGAGCTAACGATTCTATAGATCAACGAGATAGAAAATTAACAAGGATATTCAGAACTTGAACTCAGACCCAGAACAAGTAAACTTAATAAACATTTATAGAACTCTCCACTTCAAATACACAAAACATACATTACCACTTCACACCTATTCCAAAGGTGACTATATAATTGGAAGTAAATCACTCCTCAGTAATCGCATAGCATTTCATAGGTTTAAATGAAATATTGGTTGGCTGTTTGTTTGTTATCTTCTTCCCTTATTCCCTCCTGACTACATCATTAAGTATAATTATCAGTATAAAAGAGCTTTTCAATACCCATTACTAAATTGCATTCTAGCCTGGGCAAGAAAGCAATACTCCCATTCTCTCTCCCTCTTTCTTTTCCTTCTCCCTCCTCCCCATTTTCTCTCTCTCTTTCTCTTCCTTTTTCCTCCTTCCTATTCTCTCTCTCTTTCTAAAAAATAAATAAATAAATAAATAAAATTTAAAAAAAAAAAAATATGGGCGGGGGGCAGTGGCGCACGTCTGTAATCTCAGCACTTTGGGAGGCCGGGGCGGGCAGATCACGGGGTCAAGAGATTGAGATTATCCTGGCCAACATGGTGAAACTCTGTCTCTATAAAAAATACAAAAATTAGCTGGGTGTGGTGGCGGGTGCCTGTAGTCCCAGCTACTTGGGAGGCTGAGGCAGGAGAATCGCCTGAACCTGAGAGGCAGAGGTTGCAATGAGCCGAGATCGCTCCACTGCACTCCAGCCTGGGCAACAAGAGCAAAACTCCTTCTCGAAAAAAAAAAAGAAAAGAAAAAATACGGATGACCCAGAAACACACACACAGACACACACTTCAGAAAGTTATATATATTTCAGAGACTATGGGTTTAATACAATAATAGCTCCATGAGCTGACATTAGATGTAGGTGCAGCTAAAATATTCTAAAATACTTGTATAGTCCTTTTCTACTTGATAAAGCAGCTTTAGTTATACAGTCCAATTTAGTATTTATAACAACCCTGTGAAATACATTTTAAAAAAAAACAGAATTAATGTATGTTTGCACTCTATGGCTTGCTAAAGTCATTCTTTGGTCTCAATCGTGGTCAACTAATTCCTTTCTATTCTCCAGACTACCTCTAGTTTTCTGAACACCGCAGTTTCACTCTTCGTCTTTGTCTGTGTATCCCTCGTTGAAGAATGCTGTCCTCATTTTTCACAGATAACCGTTCTTGCTGTAATCATCCTTCTAAACCCTGTTCGGCCCGACAATCTGAGACCCACAATGGTCTCCATGGGCCCCTCCCGACCCACCAGGCCGCCCTCCCTGCCGATCCACCAAGCCCTCCCCTCCCGACCGGCCGACCAGGCAGCACTAATATCCTGCCGCGGAGGCTGCCCAGAACCCCTAGAGGCGTGTCTGGCTCCGCCCACGTCTATGGCCTCCAGGTTGGAAGCCCCGCCCTTCCGAGGAGTTCCCAAAACCCTGCGCGGCAGTCTTAGACCACGCTAAAATGGCGACTCCCATGCATCGGCTCATAGCCCGGAGACAAGCGTAAGTAAGGATCCGGCTCGGGCCCACGGGCGGGCTGGGAACGGGGAAACGCGCGTCAACGGGCTGATTTCGGACCTCTATTGGGACCGGCGGACGATGTCCGTTTCTCAAGTACGCTGGCGAGTCCCGAGGGACGCGGGCCCGGGCGATAAGTCTGGTGACCGTAGGTTAGCGATTTCGCGGAAGACAGCCGCGTAAAGTCCGCGGCACGGGACATAGCGGGGTTTGAAGACAGTTGTCCCATTCTGTTTCCCTGAAGGGAACGCTCATAGTTGGTCACTCAGTGGTTTATGCCTCTTCGCCAACCTCACGCGTGTACAGCGGAACCCTGAAGCCCCTGTCCGACACCTTTATTTCAGCCCACGTAAACCTTCAGCTTCCTGTTCAGTGTCCAGCCCAGCTGACTTTTCCTACTTCCTTTCTTGCGGCTCCCCTAGGAACACCCTCCCTACAATGCCTACTGCTCTCCAAAGCTATCTTATTACATTTTGCCACTCATTCTCTCTTTCAATAAATATTTATTTAGTTCCTATCTTTCTGTGCCACACATTGGGCATAAAGAAAAAGAGATGTTCAACAAAAAAAAGCAAAAAGAAAAAAAGAAAGAGATGTTCAAGACAAAATCCTTGCTTTCAGGGAGCTTACATTCTAGTGATGGAAACAGTCGATAAACTACAAATTAAGTAAATACAGCTGGTGATAACAGCTTTGAAAGAAATAAGCTGTTGTGATGGAAAGAGGGAAAGGCCCACTTTAGGGATTGATTGGACTGGAAAGCCATCTCTGAAGAGATGGAATTTAAACAGAGATTGAAAGAGTGAGAAAGGAACAGTCATGAAAGGATTTGGAGAAAGAGCATCCGGATAGTGGCATAATTGCCTTGAGGCCGAAACTTACTTTTTAAAGAACTGAAAGGTGGCCATTATGCCTAATGAACAAGAGAGAGGGGCAGAAGAGATTTACAGTTAACAAATAATGAGGGGTCACCCCAGATGCCCCTTTCTGGTAAAGCTTTTTTTCCAACAGCCTTTGCACATCCAAACATCTGCCTCTTTTTCATAAAATGTTTCATGACATCACTATTTGCATGTCTATATGTAGCTTAATGTCTGCTAGTATATATATATGTGTGTGTGTTTGTCTATCTTTTTATATATCTTTAATTCAAATAATCCTTTTCTTTCTCTTCTCCTTTCCATCTACTCTTTCAGGCCTGATAAGAAGAGTTCCTCAAATGTACAGACAGACTTAGGGAGTTAGAGTAGTAAACTTGGTGAAGGAAGAAGGCTTTGAAGTCAGACAGTTATTATTTTTTTCTTTTTTAGACGGAGTCTCACTCTGTTGGCCAGGCTGGAAAGCAGTAATGCAATCTTGCAACCTCTGCCTCCCTGATTCAAACGATTCTCCTGCCTTAGCCTCCAGAGTAGCTGGGACTACAGGCGCCCACCACCATGCCCTGCTAATTTTTGTATTTTTAGTAGAGACAGGATTTCACCATGTTGGTCAGGCTGGTCTCCAATTCCTGATCTCAAGTGATCGCCGACCTCAGCCTCCCAAAGTGTTGGGATTACAGGCATGAGCCACTGTGGCCCACCGTTAAGTCAGACAGTTCTGAGATCAAAAATGGGATGATAATACTTAAGAAGAGTGCTAAATGATGTCACTAGGGTCCCATTTCTCCCAGTCTCTCACACCTGCTTTTTGGTTGTTGGCTCTGAACTTGGATAGACTCTCTTCTTTGGTCCCAAGATGGCTGCAAGTATCCAGGGTCCTTTATATTCTCTCAGCTTCAAGTTGATTGCGCTTCTTTGGTCTAGATTGGATTACGTTACCAATCCTAAACCATGGGATTGTGAAGCTCTATTGATTTAGAGATCTTATTCACTTTTCAGTACAATTGAATGGATGACCATAGCCAATGATGACTGGAGTGGATAGGTCAGAGGAGGTAAATGCAGGATCAGCAAAACCAATGTACACTGTAAATATGAAATGAAAATAAGACTTAACATCTGAATAATACTGTTATTTCTTGTTTCAGAAGTATCAAAAAGTTAAATGTTTTATTTCTACAGTGTGTGGTACATGAGTTATATGATTTGTAAAAGACATATCTTACCTTTACGGAGTTTCTGTTCTTTTTGGTAGGCAAACGTGGCATATTATAAAAACTCTTGTGGTATACAGACTATAAGTCTACAAGGGATTCAGCAAAGGAGAGCCTTTAGAAGCTTGCAAAGTCCAAGAAAGTTTGGGGGTGTATTTGGGGGGAAAACAAGAGAGGAGCCTTTACTTTTCATTTTATATTCATCAAAAAGATTTAATTTTATTTACAAGGAACATATATTACTTCCATAATAACAAATTTAAAATAGTTTTTAAGGCCAGGTGTGGTGGCTAATGCCTGTAATCCTAGCACTTTGGGAGGCCAAGGCAGGTGGATCACTTGAAGTTAGGAGTTGGAGACTGGCCTGGCCAACATGGCGAAACCCTGTCTCCACTAAAAATAAAAAATTAAGGGCCGGGCGCGGTGGCTCACACCTGTAATCCCAGCACTTTGGGAGGCCGAGGCGGGTGGATCACGAGGTCAAGAGATCGAGACCATCCTGGTCAACATGGTGAAACGCTGTTTCTACTAAAAATACAAAACATTAGCTGGGCATGGTGGCGTGTGCCTGTAATCCCAGCTACTCAGGAGGCCGAGGCAGGAGAATTGCCTGAATCCAGGAGGCAGAGGTTGCGGTGAGCCGAGATCACGCCATTGCACTCCAACCTGGGTAACAAGAGCGAAACTCTGTCTAAAATACAATAATAATAAAGTAAAATAAAATAAAAAATTAGCTGGACGTAGTGGTGCATGCCTGTAATTCCAGCTACTCAGGAGGCTGAGGCTGGAGAATCACTTGAACCCTGGAGGCAGAAGTTGCAGTGAGCCGAGATTGCGCCACTGCACTCCAGCCTGGGCAACAGATTAAGACTCCGTCTCAATAAATAAATATGTAAAATAGTTTTTAAGTTAGTAATGTGAAGTGAGAAAGTACTATCATCACTCTTAAAAAAAAAAAGTCTTTGGACTAATAGAAGAAAAGGAGGAAAAAAGCCTAAGTATGAACTCCTCATTCAGTAGATCTTTCAGAGACTTAACTAGTGAGTCTACTAAATCAATTGGAATGAAATTATTTTTAACTCATAAGTTGTAATTACATCTACCAATATGTAAATAAATTATGGAATCTAGGCACTATTTGGGGTCATTTCTTCCATTAAACCTTATATGAGATTCCAGTACTCCCTCTTCAACATCCGGAGTTGTTATCAAACTTGGCTTAAAGACTTCCAGTAATGTATACTTAGTGGCCTGTTGTGTTTTGCAAGTCTATCTAAAAGTTTATGTTGACCTGAAAAGAAATAGTATTTGTACAGTTAACCCCTCTTCTTTCTGACTTCCTTGTTTTTGACCCTTGCTATGATTTCAGTCAGTTGAAAAACCCTGTTTTCTACCTGAATTGTCATCAAGTCAGGGCCTTGTATTGATTTTCTGGACTTAAGTGTCAGACTTACCTTTGTCATTGTTAAATTTCATCTTGTTAGATTCGACACAGAGTTGCAGCCTGTCAAGACCTTTTGGATCCTGATTCCGTCATCCATCGTTATTAAGTATCCCTGTCAGCTTTGTGTCACTGCAGGTTTGATAAATATGTACATTTGTGTCCTCATACAAGGCATTTATAAAAATGTTGAACAAGGCCGGGTGTGGTGGCTCATGCTTGTAATCCTAGCACTTTGGGAGGCTAAGGCGGGTGGATCACAAGATCAAGAGATTGAGACCATCCTGGCCAACATAGTGAAACCCTGTCTCTACTAAAAATCCAAAAATCAGCTTGGCGTGGTGGTGTGCACCTGTAGTCCCAGCTACTCAGGAGGCTGAGGCAGGAGAATCGCTTGAACCCAGGAGGCGGAGGTTGCAGTGAGCCAAGATTGCACCACTGCATTCCAGCCCGGTAACAGAATGAGACTCAGTCTCAAAAAAAAAAAATGTTGAATAAGACCAAACCATGCAGGCCATCACTAGATCTCTCTTTCTATATATTGTCACTTAATGCATAATGGATTCCATATATTAATTGTATGGTTGTTGCATAAGATTATAATGGAGCTAAAAAATTTCTATTGCCTAGTGACATCTTGATGATCCTGACCCTGTGTAGACCTAGGCTAATATGTGTGTGTGTTAGGTTTTTTTTTTTTTCCCACAACTCCTCAATCATCCAGAAACAGGTTTGGAGGGGAATGTGTCTTAGTTTTTAACAAAAAAAGTTTAAAAAGAAAGAAAAATTTAATAGACAACAGCTGATTGAATAAAGATATAAAGAAAGAAAATATTTTTGTACAGCTGTAAATGTATTTGTGTGCATTAATTGTTATTACAAAACAGTCAAAAAGTTTTAAACATTTCTAAGTTATAAAGTAAGCCAGGCGAGGTGGCTCACGCTTGTAATCCCAGCACTTTGGGTGGCCGAGGTGGGTGGATGACCTGAGGTCCGGAGTTTGAGACCAGCCTGACCAACATGGTGAAACCCCATCTCTACAAAAAATTTAGCCAGGCATAGTGGTGGGCACCTGTGACCCCAGCTACTTGGGAGGCTGAGGCAGAAGAATTGCTTGAACCTGGGAGATGGATGTTGCAGCGAGCCAAGATCGTGCCATTGTACTCGAGCCTGGGTGACTGGCAGAGCAAGACTCTGTCTCAAAAAAAAAGTTATAAAGTAAAAAAGTTATAGGAAGCTAAGAAGAAAAGAAAATGTATACATTTAGGGTAGCCTGGCCAGGTGTGGTGGCTTATGCCTGTAATCCCAACACTTTGGGAGGCCTAGGCAGGCATATCACCTGAATGAAGTCAGGGGTTCGAGACCAGCCTGACCAACATAGAGAAACCCCATCTCTACTAAAAATACAAAAAATTAGCTGGGCTTGGTGGTGCATGCCCGTAATCCCAGCTACTTAGGAGGCTGAGGCAGGAGAATCACTTTAACCTGGGAGGCGGAGGTTATGGTGAGCCGAGATCACACCATTGCACTTCAGCCTGGGCAACACGAGTGAAACTCTATCTCAAAAAAAAAAAAAATTAGGATAGCCTAATGACCAGTATTTATAAAGTCTATGGTAGTGTCAAGATTACTGTAGCTTTATAATACGTCTTGAAACCCTGTGTTAGCCTTCTGATTTTGCTCTTGATTCTCAAATGATTCTCCCACCACAACCTTCCAAGTAACTGGGACTACAACTGTAAGCCACTACACTCAGCAATTTTATTTTATTTATTTATATATTTTTTGAGACATAGTCTTGCTCTGCGGCCCAGGTTGGAGTGCAATGGTGCAATCTCCATTCCTTGCAGCCTCTGCCTCCCAGGCTCAAGTGATTTTTGTGCCTCAGCCTCCCAAGTTGCTGGGATTACAGATAATTTTTATATTTTCAGTAGAGTTGAGGTTCGCCGTGTTGGCCAGGCTGGTCTTGAATTCCTGACATCAACTGATCCACCTTGGCCTCCCAAAGTGTTGGGATATTACAGGCGTGAGCCACCATTTCTGGCCACAGTTTTATTTTTTGTATAGGCAGGGTGTCGCTATGTTGCCCTGGCTTGTCTTAAACTCCTCAGCTCAAATGATCCTCCCATCTCAGTTTCCCAAAGCGCCAGGATTATAGACATGAGCCACATGCCTGGCCTAGTAGCTCTATTTTTTGGATATCTTAGGTATTTTCTAGACAAACGGTCATCTTTTATGTTCTTTTTTTTGTATGCACTGTTGTTTTTTTTTGTTTGTTTGTTTGTTTTTGTTTTTATTTTGTTGAGACAGAGTCTCACTGTGTTGCCCAGGCTAGAGTGCAGTGGCACGATTCCCACTCAATGCAACCTCCGCCTCCTGGGTTCAAGCAATTCTCCTGCCTCAGCCTCTTGAGTAGCTAGAAGAATGGATGCATCACCACACCCAGCTAATTTTAGTATTTTTAGTAGAGACAGGGTTTTGCTATGTTAGCCAGGCTGGTCTTGAACTCCCGACCTCAAGTGGTCCACCTGCCTTGGCCTCCCAAAATGCTGGGATTACAGGTGTGAGTCATCACAACTGGCCAGTATGCACATTTTAAATGTTTTTGTTGTGTATTAACAAGTTGCCCTTTGAAAACTTTGTGCCATTTAACATTCTTAACAGCAGTGTCCACATACACAGTGCCTGTTCCCTGCTTTTGTCAACAATAGGCATTTAAAAAAAAACTTTGCCAATATGGCAAGTGTGTGCTAGTATTTTTGGTATCAAGCTCATTTCATATAGAAAGACTGTACCATTAAAATACTTCCTTGAGCCTTACCTTAGCAAATAGAAATGAAATATTGTTTGACTAGATAATTCATTTGGGTAGAAAGAAATGGTAATCTTGTTTGTTTTGAGATTATGTTTCTTGGGGGCCGGGCACAGTGGCTCATGCCTGTAATCCAAGCTCTTTGGAGGCCAAGGTGGGCGGATCACCTGAGGTCGAGAGTTCAAGAGATTATGTTTGTCTAACTCAGCAATCTATATGGAAGATTAGTATTTTTAGGGGTGATTTGTGAGTTGTGTTTAAAACATACATATAAAATATGTTAATCATACCTAGGCTTTGTTTTCTCTCTTTCTCTCTCTCTCTTTTTTTTTTTAAGAGACAAGTTCTTACCCTATTGTCCAGGCTGGTCTCAAACTCCTGAGCTCGGGTGATCCTGCCTTGGCCTCCCAAAGTGCTAAGAATATAGGCATGAGCCACTGCGCCCAGCCTCATACCTGGGCTTTACATGATATTTGTGAATGTTGTATTTCTAACAACAAAAAACAAATTCCACAATGTCTGGTGGATATTTTAATGACTAGGTCCCAAGCTATCAGTTTCTCGATACGGAGAAAACAACCTATGAACTTGGAAAAGAAGACTATGGCCCCTACCCCCAACACCTTCACATATATTCATTTTTCGGAAAAATCATGAAAGGCTTTGAAATGGAGAGAAAGAAAGATGATTACTGAGTGCTCTGTCTAGTCCACCCTTCCTGGCTATGTGACTCTATGAAGGCCTGCTTCTTTCATTGCCGGAAGATGTGGTGGCTCACACCTGTAATTCCAGCACTTTGGGAGGTCGAGGCAGGCAGATTACTTGAGGTCAGGAGTTTGAGACCAGCCTGGCCAACATGGTGAAACCACATATCTACTAAAATACAAAAATTAGCCAGGCATGGTAGCTGGTGCCTGGAATCCCAGCAACTGGGGAGGCTGAGGCAGGAGAATTGCTTGAACGTGGGAGGCGGAGGTTACAGTGAGCCGAGATCATGCTACTGCACTCCAGCCTGGGTGACAGAGTGAGACTCCGTCTCAAAAAAAAAGGAAGCAGTGCAATGCAATCACTTATTTCCCAGTGTCTACTGACCAGTTATCAACTATTTATCAATTTATTTCAGCATTACTGATTGCCCGTATATGTGTGTCTGAATTGTCTTTGTTTTGAGTTGGAAGTTTTGCTCTTGTGGCCCAGGCTGGAGTGCTGTTGTGGTCTTAGCTCACTGCAACCTCCACTTTCTGGGTTCACGTGATTCTCCTGCCTCAGATTTCTGCAGTGGGTATTGCAGTTGTGTGTGTGTGTGTGTGTGTATATATATATATATATTTTTTTTTTTTTTTTGAGACAGAGTTTTGCTCTTGTTACCCAGGCTGGAGTGCAGTGGCATGATCTCGGCTCACTGCAACCTCCACCTTCTGGGTTCAAGCAATTCTCCTGCTTCAGCCTCCCGAGTAACTGGGACTACAGGCATGTGCCACCATGCCCAGCTAATTTTTGTATTTTTAGTAGAGACAGGGTTTCACCATGTTGACCAGGATGGTCTCGATCTCTTGACCTCATGATCCACCTGCCTCGGCCTCCCAAAGTGCTGGGATTACAGGCGTGGGCCACCGTGCCCGGCCTAGTTGTGTATATATTAAATGTGTTTGTTTTCCTTCCTGAAAAGCTAATAGTAAGTTCATATAGTGTTTTATTATTGATGCCCTTACTATATTACAAATTCAGATAAGCCCCAAAGTTTTTGTTTGTTTTTTTTTGAGATGTAGTTTTGCTCTTGTTGCCCAGGCTGGAGTGCAGTGGCAAGATCTCGGCTCACCACAACCTCCACCTCCCAGTTTCAAGCTATTCTCCTGGCTCTCAACCTCCTGAGTAGCTGGGATTACAGGTATGCACCACCATGCCCGGCTAATTTTGTATTTTCAGTAGAGATAGGTTTCTCCATGTTGGTCAGGCTGGTCTCGAACTCCAGACCTCAGGTCATCTGCACGCCTGGGCCTCCCAAAGTGTTGGATTACAGGTGTGAGCCATTGCACCCAGCCAGCCCTGAAGTTATATTCATGGTTTAGACAGTCATTTATTGAAATTTAAGAATTACCATTGGGGCTGGGGACAGTGGCTCATGCCTGTAATCCCAGCACTCTGGGACGCCTAGGTGGGCGGATCACAAGGTCGGGAGTTCGAGACCAGCCTGGCCAACATGATGAAACGTCATCTCTACTGAAGATACAAAAAATTAGCTGGGCATGGTGGTAGCTGGGCCTGTAATCCCAGCAGCTACTTGGAGGGGCTGAGGCAGGAGAATCGCTTGAACCCGGGAGGCAGAGGTTGCAGTGAGCTGAGATTGTGCCGTTGTACTCCAGCCTGGACAACAGGGTGAGGCTCAGACTCAAAAAAAAAAAAAGAAAAAAAAAAAAAGAATTACCATTAGGCAAAAAGTTGACTTTTATTATCTTTTAATACTTTACGTAAGTAGTCTCGTCTTGGTTCCAAACCTGAAGCATTAACTCTTCAAATTAGGATTAGCTTAAATTTTGGATAAATGCTTAAAATAATTATTGTCAGGAATACACAATCTGGCCTGTAAGGCAGAAATTTGTTAATGAAAAGGCTATAGTAAATAATTTGTTCTCTTAAACCCTTGCCCATTTCAACAGTCATTCATTTTGCAAACATTTACTGAGATCGATTATGTTTTTAGCAGAGTAAAAGATGACTGCTGTTGGTCAGTAATAAGAATTCAGATGCCAGGTTCAGTGGCTCACACCAGTAATCCCAGCACTTTCGGAGACCGAGGAGGGTGGGTCACCTGAGGTCAGGAGTTTGAGAGCAGCTGGACCAACATGGAGAAACCCTGTCTCTACTAAAAATATAAAATTAGCCCAGCATGGTGGTGCATGCCTGTAATCCTAGCTACTCGAGAGGCTGAGGCAGGAGGTGGTAGAATCACTTGAACCCAGGAGGTAGAGGTTGCAGTGAGCTGAGATCACACCATTGCACTCTAGCCTGGGCAACAAGAGCGGGGAAAAAAAAAAAAAAGAATTCAGCATCTCATCATGCAACCAAGTTTTTTAAATCTACACCTTTTATTTTTAAAACAACCGTGTTTTGAGAAAATGTTAATTTCTGTGTATCATTAGTCCACATTGTTCCGATTGCTCTACTATGTGGACTAGTAATAATAGCTCTCATTTGTGTGTTACTTTATATCAGATGCCTTACTGCTTGCTTTATGTACTTTCCAATCTATAGAATGGAGATATTGCTTCCCAATCTATAGAGTAGATACTGCTCTCAATTCATTGGGTTGTTATAATGGTTGGGTATGACCACTTGTAAGTATTGCTTAAATTTTTGGCACACAGCTTGTATAAGCCCTGGTTATGGTTTTAGCTAATTCTCTCAAAAACCTAGTAAAATAGGTATTAACACTCCTTTTTTTTTTTTTGGAACAGGGTTTCACAATGTTGGCCAGGCTGGTCTTGAATTCCTGACCTGTGATCTGCCTCGGCCTCCGAGAGTGCTGGGATTACAGGTGTGAGCCACCACACCTGGCCTCACTCCTTTTTTTTTTTTTAGAGATGAGGTTTCACCTTGTTGGTCAGGCTGGTTTCGAGCTCCTGACTTCAGGTCATCCACCTGCCTCAGCCTCCCAAAGTGCTGGGATTACAGGCATGAGCCACCGTGCCTGGCTCTTTCTTTTTTTTTTTTTTTTGAGACAGTGTCTTGCTTTGTCGCCAGGCACCAGGCTGGAGTGCAGTGGCACGATCTCAGCTCACTGCAACCTCCACCTTCTGAATTCAAGCAATTCTCCTGCCTCAGCCTCCCGAGTAGCTGGGACTACAGGCGTGCACCACCATGCCCAGCTAATTTTTGTATTTTAGTAGAGGCAGGGTTTCACCATGTTGGCCAGGATAGTCTCGATCTCTTGACCTTGTGATCCACCTGTCTCAGCCTCCCAAAATGCTGGGATTACAGGTATGAGCCACCACATCCGGCCTCTCACTCTTTTTTTTTTTTTTAAATAGAGACCGAATCTTGCTGTGTTGGCCAGGGTAGTCTCAAACTCCTGGCCCCAAGCAGTCCTCCTGCTTTGGCCACCCAAATTTCGGGAATTACAGGCATGAGTCTTTGCACCTGGCCAGTATTACCACATTTTTCACAAGAGGAAACTGAGTTCAAAAATTAGTTTGCTCAGCCAAGCATGGTGGCTCACGCCTGTAATCCCAGCACTTTGGGAGCCCAAGGTGGGCCAAGGTTGAGGATTACCTGAGGTCAGGAGTTCAAGACCAGCCTGGTTAATGTGACGAAACCTTGTCTCTCCTAAAAATACAAAAATTAGCTGGGCAGGGTGACATGCCCCTTTAATCCCAGCTACTTGGGAGGCACAAAAATCATTTGAACCTGGGAGGCGGAGGTTGCAGCAAGCCGAGATTGTGCCACTGCACTCCAGACTGGACAACAGAGTAGGACTCTGTCTCAAAAAAAAAAAAGGAGAGAGGACAAGGAGGGAGGATTGCTTCAGCCCAGGAGTTTGATACCTGATGAGGCAACATAGTGAGACCTTGTCTCTATTGTAATTTAAAAAAACAAAATCAGTTTGCTAAAGGTCATATAGCTATGTAGTGAAAGAGTAAAGATTTCTTAAAAACTTTAAAGAAGTGCTGGGATGACAGTGAACCACTATGCCTGACCTCTCTTTATATTTTTACTATCTAACTGAGCACTAGAGTTTAATTTTGTCTTTTTTTTTTTTTTTTTTTTGAGGCAGATTCTTGCTTTGCTGTCCAATCTGGAGTGCTGTGGTGCGATATTGGCTCACTGCAACCTCTGCCTCCCGGGTTCAAGTGATTCTTGTGCCTCAGTCTCCCAAGCAGCTGGGACTACAGGCATGTGCCCCGACACCCAGCTACTTTTTTGTATTTTTAGTAGAGACAGAGTTTTGCCATGTTGGCCAGGCTGGTCTCGAACTCCTGGCTTCAAGTGATTCACCCACCTACCTTCCCAAAGTGTTGGGATTACAGGCCTGAGCCACTGCACCTGGCTGTCTCTTTACACTTTGTATAAATTTGTACAATTTGGATTCTTTTGAGTCTATCTTCTTATATCTTACGTTAAATGAAGCTATAATTTATCCTTTTTTATTACTGTGAATATTCCACTGTATTCTGTACCAAAAATTTCTGTTGTACTTCCATGTTACTTCCAAATTTGAGGATACTGCAAATAGTGCTGCTGAGCACAGTGGCTACTGCCTACAATCCCAGTGCTTTGGGAGGCTGAGGTGGGAAGATTGCTTGAGGCCAGGAGTTTGAGACTGGCCTAAAACTAAAAATATTAGCTATGTGTGGTGGGGGCACCCTGTGGTCCCAGCTACTTGAGAGGCTGAGGTGGAAGGATGGCTAGAGCTCAGGAGATTGAGGTTGCATTGAGCCGTGATCATACCATTGCACTTTGGTCTGGGCAATGCAGTGAGATGCTCAAAATGAAAAACATCATGCTATGAACATTTTTATAGTTCTTCCTCTTCCCTTCTGAACAATGCAATCCAAAGGTATTGTGTCGAATAGAACACACTAGGTGTCTATGCAGAGGGTCAACCTGACTTTGAAATATTAGAGCTGAATGTGGGGTCAGGAGAGCACCTACAGAGGAGCGTGAACTGGCTTTCGATGTCAGCAGGTTACAGAGGACATCCAGTAGTGGAGAAGTCCAATGCAGTGCAGATCCCAAGTGAAGTGAAGAGGAAATGGAGGAGGAGGCAGCCGTGGCACCAGTGGGCAATTGGTTCATAAGGGGAATTGACCAAATAAGTAATCTATTAAGGATAGTGGGAACCAGGTGTATTCCTGAAGAAGGAAGTATAGAAGAGAAAAATAGCCAGGCGCAGTGGCTTACACCTTTAATCCCCAGCACTTTGGGAGGCCGAGGCAGGCGGGTCACCTGAGGTCAGATGTTCAAGACCAGCCTGGCCAACATGTTGAAACTCCGCCTCTACTGAAAATACAAAAATTAGCTGGGTATGGTGGCAGGCGCCTATAATACCAGCTACTTGGGAGGCTGAGGCAGTAGAATCGCTTGAACCTGGGAGGCAGAGGTTGCAGTGAGCCAAGATCACACAGTTGCGCTCCAGCCTGGGCAACAGGAGCGAAACTCATCTCAAAAAGTGTCAAGATCAGGAAAAGCAAGACATGACTGAAGAACTCTTCCCTACTGAAGGAGACTAAAGAAATGTGACAAGTCTAACTCTAGCACTGAACCAAATTTGCTATACAGGACTTTAAGACATTTGATGAAACTTAAATGTGGTCTGAAGAGTAAATAGTAGGAATGTATCAACATTAATTTCTTGATTTTGATATATAGGAGAAGGTTCTAGTTTACAGAAAATATGCAGTAAAATATTCTGGGTTGATGAGGAATCAAGTTGGCAACTTACAAATGATTCAGGAAAACGTTATTTGAAACGGAGTTAGAACTTTTCTGTCAGGTTGTGACTGTTTGAAAATTTTAAAAGCTATAATACATAAAAGAAAAGCAATATTGTAAATATTTTCTGGTATACTTGTGCATGGGTTTCTATTGCATACAAGTACAATTGCTGGGCCATAGATATGTAACATAGAGTAAGCGTATCTTTCAACTATAATAAATAGTTGGATTGTTTTTTTTTCAAAATAGTTGTACCAATTTGTATTCTTTTTTTTTTTTTTGAGATGAGGTTTCACCACGTTGGCCAGGGTGTTCTCGAACTCCTGACCTCAGGTAATCCACCTGCCTCAGCCTCCCCAAGTGCTGCGATTACAGGCGTGAGCCACTGTGACATGCCCCCAGGCCCATTTTTGTACTGTCTTTTCATATTATCTTATTTTTCTGTTATCCTTTTTTTTTTTTTAATTCAAATCTTCCCTACTTGTTCTTTTACAAGGGCATTTTGGCTCTTACTGGCCTTTTTAATTTCTGTACACTTTTTTCGAGATGGAGCCTCAGTGGAGTGCAGTGGCACAATCTTGGTTTACTGTAACTTCTGCCTCCTGGGTTCAAGCGATTCTTCTGCTACAGCCTCCCAAGTAGGTGGGGACTACAGGTGCATGCCACTACTCCCAGATCATTTTTTTTTTTAAATTTTTTGGTGGAGATGGGCTTTCACCATGTTGCCCAGGCTGATCTCGAACTTCTGACCTCAAGTGATCCACCTGCCATGGCTTCCCAAAGTGCCGGGATTACAGGAGTGAGCCACTGAGCCTGGCTGTGTACACATTTTAGAATGAGCTTGTTAAGTTCTACACCCAAAAACACTTGGGATTTTTATTGGAATTCCTTTGTATGTATACATGAATCTGGGGAGAATTGACATTTTTATAATATTGAAACTTCCAGTCTCTGAACATGGTATATCCCTTTACTTGTTTAGCTACTTATATAGGTATTTAACTTATCTCAGTAAAGTTTGTTTTTTGCATAAAAGTCTCGCACATCCAGCCAGGTGCGGTGGCTCATGCCTTTAATCCCAGCGCTTTGGGAGGCCGAGGCGGGCGGGTCACGAAGTCAAGAGATCAAGACCATCTTGGCCAATGTGGTGAAACCCTGTCTCTACTAAAAATACAAAAAATTAGTTGGGCATGGTGGCATGCTCCTGTAGTCCCAGTTCCTCAGGAAGCTGAGGCAAGAGGATCACTTGAACCCAGGAGGCTCAGGTTGCAGTGAGCTGAGATTGTGCTACTGCATTCCAGCCTGGTGACAGAGCAAAACTCTGTCTCAGGAATAATAATTAAAAAAAAAGCCTCACATATCTTTTCTCTGTTTTCTAGGTATTTGGTAGTTTTTAGTACATTATAAATACTATCTTTTAAAATGTTCACTTTATGCAATGACTCATGTCTGTACTCTGGGAGGCCAGAGCAGGAAGATTGCTTGAGCCCAGGAGTTCAAGACCAGGCTGGGCAACTTAGTGAGATCCCATCTCTACAAAAAATGTCTTTTAAATTAAAATGTTCATTTTAAACAGTTTTTGTGGCTGTGTGCAGTGATTCATGCCTGTAATCCCAGCACTTTGGGAGGCCAAGGTGCAAGGATCACTTGAGCGCAGGAGTTCGAACCCAGCCTGGGCAACATAATGAGACCTCATCTTTACAAACAAAAAACAAAAACTTTTTGTTATATAGAAACCCAATTCTTTTTTATATGCTGCCTCTATAGCTTAATATAGGGTTCCACAAAACATGGTCACTGAATCCTGCCTGCTACCTGTTTTTGGAGGCTCATAAGCTAAGAATGATGTTTATATATGTACATATGTGATCAATTTGATGATGGGGAGCATTAACTGTGAACCGCAGTTGAGTGAAATCTTAAGACTCTAAAAGAAGAATTTCATTTTTCTCATTTGTAGCCCTCCATTATATAAAATTATACTCAAATACTATAATTTTCATCCACAAAATAGGAAATTTGTTTTATGTTATATGGGTATCTATATAATATCTACAGTTTTGCCTCTTGTTCTGCAAAGCCTGTAATATTTACTACCTAGCCCTTTACAGAAAAATTGGCTGACTTGGGCCAGGCACAGTGGCTCACACCTGTATTCTTAGCAGTTTGGGAGGCCAAGGCGGGTAGATTGCCTGAGCTCAGGAGTTCGAGACCAGCCTGGGCAACACAGTGAAACCCCGTCTCTACTAAAATACAATTAGCTGGGCGTGGCAGCGTGCGCCTGTAGTCCCAGCTACTCGGAAGGCTGAGGTGGGAGAATTGCTTGAACCCGGGAGGCAGAGGTTGCAATGAGCCAAGATTGTGCCACTGCACTTCAGCCTAGGCAACAGAGTGAGACTCCATCTCAAAAAAAATTTTTTTTTTGCTGACCCGAATGTAAAACCTTGGTAAACTCATTTAATTCTAATTATTTCAAAATATTTTATTTGTAGATTCATTAGGATTTGCAGCAGTGTACTTAATGCATTATCGTTAAGAAATGACAAGTTTATTTATTCCTTTTTTTTTTTTTTTTTGAGACGGAGTTTCGCTTTTGTTACCCAGTCTGGAGTGCAATGGCGCGATCTCGGCTCACCGCAACCTCCGCCTCCTGGGTTCAAGCAATTCTCCTGCCTCCTGCCTCAGCCTCCTGAGTAGCTGGGATTACAGGCATGCGCCACCATGCCCAGCTAATTTTTTGTATTTTTAGTAGAGACGAGGTTTCACCATGTTGACCAGGATGGTCTCGATCTCTTGACCTCGTGATCCACCTGCCTCGGCCTCCCAAAGTGCTGGGATTACAGGCGTGAGCCACCGCGCCTGGCCCTATTTATTCCTTTTCAATTCGTTTACTTGTTTTTCTTCCTTGGCTATATCTCAGCCCAATTTCAGGGGCTGGATTTCTCTTAGTCTTCTAGGTAACTAGAAGTTGGCTGAAGTTTGTAAAAACTTGGGTTTATTTTTAGGATATAGCCCTCATTCTTAACAGTGACACAGTTTGTCTCCCTAGCTTGTAATACATGATGCTTACCCTCCTGCGATGGCCAAAACCAGCATAAAAGTTGACTTAACTCTGGATTTCCATCTTCTTCCATATCTTCTTTTGATTATTATTATTATTTTTTTTTTTTTTGAGATGGAGTCTTGCTCTGTCGCCCAGGCCGGAGTGCAGTGGCGTGATCTCGGCTCACTGCAGGCTTTGCCTCCTAGGTTCAAGCAATTCTCCCACCTCAGCTTCCTGGTAGCTGAGATTACAGGTGTGTGCCACCAAGCCTGGCTAATTTTTGTATTAGTAGAGACGGGGTTTCACCGTGTTAGCCAGGCTGGTCTCGAACTCCTGACCTCAAGTGATCTGCCCAGATCTGGGCAGCTACTCAGAAGGCTGAGGTGAGAGAATCGCTTGAACCTGGGAGGCATAGGTTGTGGTGAGTCAAGATGGTGCCACTGTACTCCAGCCTAGACAACAGAGTGAGACTCCATCTCAAGAAAAAAAAAGAGAGAATATCCCTCTGTCGCCTAGGTTAAAGTGCAGTGGTACAATCATAGCTTCCTGCAGCCTCGAATTCCTAGGCTTAATTGAGCCCCCTGTTTCAGCCTCCCAGTTAGCTGGGACTAAGGTGTGTGCAACCACACATGACTAATTTTTGTATTTTTTGTAGAGACAGGGTTTCACCATGTTGTCCAGGCTGGTCTCAAACTCCTGAGCTCAAGTTATCTGACTGCCTTGGCCTCCCAAAGTGCTGGGATTGTAGGTATGACTCACTGTGCCTGGCCCTAGCTAATTTTTTAAAATTTGTTGTAGACATAGATTCTTGCTATGTTGTCCTGCCTGGCTGTTCTCAAATTCCTGGCCTCAAGCAGTCCTTCCACCATGGCCTCCCAAAATGCTGGGATTACAGATGTGAGCCACTTCAGCTGGTCAGCTGATTATTCTTTACCCCCTTGTTGATTCTCTGATTCTTAAAGAAGCTTGTTAAAAATGTTTTGACAGTCATTTCTAGTTCTGAGCTAGAAAGTAGTCTGAATGACCTAGTCTGTCATTAACTGGAACTTAATTGAGGAGCCATGATTTGAATTCAACTGTATCTTAACTTCAAGATCTATGCTTTTAACCACTTATTTTATGTATTAATCCATTTTCACACTCCTGATAAAGACATACCCAGACTGGGCAATTTAAAAAATAAAGAAGTTTTATTGGACTCACAATTCGACATGGCTGGGGAGGCCTCACAATCATGGCAGAAGGCAAGGAGGAATAAGTCATGTCTTACATGGATGGCAGCAGGCAAAGAGAAGAGAGAGTGTGCAGGAAACTCCTGTTTTTAAAACCATCAGATCTTGTGAGATTTATTCACTATCACAAGAACAGCATAGGAAAGTCTTGCCCCTATGATTCAGTTACCTCCCGCCAGGTCCCTCCCACAACACGTGGGAATTCAAGATTTCAAGATGAGATTTGGGTGAGGTCACAGCAACCATATCATTATACTTATTATACTTTGTTGTATTAAATCTAACATAAAGAGTAAAATGTTTATTTTTATGAATTGGACCATAAGAGTAAACATTATTTTATCCTTTATATTTTTTATAGTTTACAGGGCAAAAGTCTCAAGACAAAATTTTAAGGCTTGTATTCTATTTTTTGTTCTGTAGTGAAGCAAATAAGCAACATGTAAGATGTCAGAAATGCTTGGAATTTGGACATTGGACTTATGAATGCACAGGAAAAAGAAAATACCTACATAGGCCCTCAAGGACAGCAGAACTAAAAAAAGCTTTAAAAGAAAAAGAAAACAGATTATTATTACAACAAAGGTAGGTTTACATGTGTTATCCAAAGGAATATTTTTTTAAATGTATGTTTATAGAATTTATTAAAGGACTAAATGTTTCATGGTGGTTCTCCAGATTTTAATTATATTATTACTAATGTTTAATGGATGCTTGCTATGTGCCAAACACTGTTCTAGGGTCTTTATAAGTATTAGCTTATTTAAACCTGACATCTACACTATTAAGGTAGGTAGTATTACTGTCTTTTTACATATGAAGAAACTGAAGCAAGGAGATGTTGAATGACTTACTCATTGTCACACAGCTAGTAAGAAGAAAAAAATAGCATTAAGTTATGCAGCCTGTGCCCCGGATTCATTGTCTTAATCATTTTGCTCTATTGGCTCAACTGTCAATGAAATGACAGTTGAATTAAGAGATAGATTATATGAGCTGACATAGAAAGCTTTATATATCAGGTATATAAAGAAGATAGAGAACAGAACATATAATATGCTGTGATTTATGTTTATAAAAAGAAAAATTGACTGGGTGTGGTGGCTCACACCTGTAATCCCAACACTTTGGGAGGCCGAGGCGGGTGGATCACATAAGTCCAGGAGTTCAAGACTAGCCTGGCCAACACGGTGAAACCCCATCTCTACTAAAAATACAAAAATTAGCAGGGTGTGGTAGTGTGTACCTGTAATCCCAGCTACTCAGGAGGCTGAGGCAGGAGAATCGCTTGAATCCAGGATCTGGAGGTTTCAGTGAGCCAAGATTGTGCCACTGCACTCCAGCCTGGGCAATAGAGCAAGACTCTGTCTCAAAAAAAAAAAAAAAGGAAAAGAAGCAGCATCTTCATAAAGATTATTAGTTATATAATAGTGTGTTAAATATTTAGACTTTCAAGGCAGCAGTCTTCCAATCTGTGGACATGAAACTTCTTCAAGAGTTGTACAGGAATAGGTAAATAACCAATTTCTAGATTATCAACATTCATATGCAATTTTTCCTAAAACAAATCTAGATGAGAACTTCCCTACTGGTCTGCTTTTATACTTCCCCTTTTCCAACAGACCTTCTCTAATCTCACAAAAGAAAGGTATACCTCTCACCCATCTCTAATCATACTTTAGTGTGTTGTCCTCATGTATAAAAACCTAGATGGTTTTTCAAAATAGTGGTGTTTGTACTGAGAAAGTTAATGGCCATAACAGTTTTGTTTTGAGACAGGGTCTCACTAAGTCTCACTGTGTCACCCAGGCTGGAGTGCAGTCTCTGCTCACTGCAACCTCCACCTCTTGGGCTCAAGTGATCCTCCCACCTCAGCCTCCCAAGTAGCTGAGACTTCAGGTGCATACCACGATGCCTGGCTTATTTTTTGCATTTTTTGTAGAGATGAGATTTTGCCATGTTGCCCAGGCTGGTCTCAAACTTCTGCGCTCACGCAATCCACCTGCCTCAGCCTCCCAAAGTGCTAGGATTAGAGGTGTGAGCCACTATGCCCAGCTGGCCATGATTTTTGAGAGTAAATTCTTTTTTAAGGTTTTTCCCCCAACAAAATTGGTGGGGGGCCTAATTGAATTGTCAATTTAAAAATATTTTTTACTGATATATTATTATACGACTTGTGGAATGTAACATAGAAGGAATGCAGAGAATTGAGTGATATTGAAGTAAGAAGTCTTTCCATTCCCATGATTCTATTTAGGTTAAGGTTTCTCCAGATCAAATCTATAAGACTTAAAAATAATTTAATTCCCAAAGAGCCATCTCTATTGAAAAAATAAAATTTAAAAATAAGAATTTAGCCAGGCATGGTAGCTCACGCCTATTTAATCCCAGCACTCTGGGAGGCTGAGGCGGGCGCATCACGAAGTCAGGAGTTCGAGACCAGCCTGGCTAATACGGTGAAACCCCGTCTCTATGAATAACACAAAAAAAAATCAGCTAGGCATGATGGCACATGTCTGTAGTCCCAGCTACTCAAGAGGCTGAGGCAGAAGAATCACTTGAACCCAGGAACAGAGGTTTGCAGTGAGCCGAGATTGTGCCACTGTACTCCAGCCTGGGTGACAGAGTGAGACTCTGTCTCAAAAAAAAAAAAAGAATGTAATTGATGACAAACCTGGTCACATTCTACTATGAAGAGTTTTATGGATATATAAACTAGAAAAAAATCTGTCATTAGGAAATGCATCTCTGGATCAGGCACAGTAGCTCATGCCTGTAATCCTAGTACTTTGAGAGGCTGAAGTGGGTAGATCACTTGAGGTCAGGAATTCGAGACCAGCCTTTCCAACATGGCAAAATCCCATCCCTACTAAACATATAGAAATTAGCTGGGTGCGGTGGTGTGCACCTGTAATTCCAGCTACTTGGGAAGCTGAGGCAGGAGGATCGCTTGAACCTGGGAGGCGGAAGTTGCAGTGAGCTGAGATAAGATCACCCCACTCCAGCCTGGGAGATAGAGCGAGACTCTTAACACACACACACACACACACACACACACACACACACACACACAGATATACGTTACCAATAATGTAACAGTTATTAAAATTTATAATATTGTCCAGCTGCAGTGGCTCACACCTGTAATCCCAGCACTTTGGGAGGCTAAGACAGGAGGATCACTTGAGGCCAGGAGTCTAAGACCAGCCTAAGCAACATAGCAATACTCTGTTCCTTAAAAAAAAAAAAAAAAAAAAAAAAAAGGTTAGCTGGATGTGGCGGCGCACATCTGTGATCCCAGCTACTTGGAATACTGACTTGGAGGATTGCTTCAATCCAGGAGGTCAAGGTTACAGTGAGCTGTATTTGCATCACTGTACTCCAGCCTGGGTGACAGAATGAGACCCTGTCTCAAAAGAATTTTTAAACTTTTTCTTTTTTTTGGGATGGAGTCTCACTCTGTTGCCCAGACTGGAGTGCAGTGGCGTGATCTTGGCTCACTGCAACCTCTGCCTCCCAGGTTCAAGCCATTCTCCTGCCTCAGCTTCTCGAGTAGCTGGGACTACAGGTGTGCACTACTGAGCCCAGCTAATTTTTTGTATTTTTAGTAGAGATGGGGTTGCACCATGTTAGCCAGGATGGTCTCAATCTCCTGACCTTGTGATCCGCTCGCCTCGGCCTTCCAAAGTGCTGGGATTATAGGCGTGAGGCAACACACCTGAAGTATACTTCCCTCTCTTCGTTTTTTTTTTTTTTTTGTCCCACATGTAAAGATCCCCCTCTTATTTTACTCCCAAAAATGACAATTCAGTAAGTAATCCCATTGTGTAAAAAACTTTACATAAATACATGTTTATGTTTGGAGACTCAGGAAATAAGGACAGAAACATTATCTAGGAAATATAGAGAGGGCCAGAATATAAAAATGTTGGCCATGTGTGGTGGCTCACACCTGTAATCCCACACTTTGGGAGGCTGAGCAGCTTGCTTGTGCTCAGGAGTTCCAGATCAGCCTGGGCAATATGGTAAAACACCATCTGTACAAAAAATGCAAAAATTAGCTAGGGGTGGTGGTAAACACTTGTAGTCCCAGCTACTCAGGAGGCTGAGGTGGGAGGATTGCTTGAACCTGGGAGGCAGAGGTTGCAGTGAGCCAAGATCGTGCCACTGCACTCCAACCTGGGTAACAGTGATACCCTGTCGCAAAAAGAAAAAAAACCTTAAATTTACAGGACTGTGATGATATAATTAATTCTGGGGGGTTTTGTTGTTGTTGTTGTTTTGAGACAGAGTCTTGCTCTGTCTCAAGCTGGAGTGCAGTGGCACAATCTCGGCTCACTGCAACCTCTACCTCCCAGGTTCAATAGATTCTTCCACCTCAGTCTCCCAAGTAGCTGGGACTACAGGCGTGTGCCACCGTGCCTGGCTAAATTTTGTATTTTTTTAGGAGAGACCAGGTTTCACCATGACCAGGCTGGTCTCAAACTCCTGACCTCAAGTGATCTGCACACCTCAGCCTCCCAAAGTGCTGGGATTACAGGTGTGAGCTACCGCACCTGGCCTAATGCTGTAATTTAAAAACCTGATTTAGCATGCATGTTGTTTGGCAGAATAGCAGCAGCAAGCCATTTGTTCCTTTCATTCAAATTTACCAGACTTTGTTCTTTATAAATAATGTGAGTGAGGCCAGGTGCGGTGGTTCATGCCTGTAATCCCGGCACTTTGGGAGGTCAAAGGGGGCAGATCACCTGAGGTCAGAGTTCAAGACCAGCTTGGCCAACATGGTGAAACCCTGTCTCTACTAAAAAATGCAAAAATTAGCTGTGCATAGTGATGGGCATCTGTAATCCTAGTTATTCGGGAGACTGAGGCAGGAGTATTGCTTGAACCCAGGAGACAGAGGTTGCAGTGAGCCAAGATCTCACCACTGCACTCAAGCCTGGGCAATAGAGTGAGACTTTGTCTCAAAAAAAAAAAAATTAGAATAATGTGAATGAACGTAGTCTTGAAGTATTAAATTTCTGGTCTTTAAGGAGTAAATAACTCAACAGTCGGGGGGCATGTGGAAAAATAAATAGGTTTTTTTAAATTAAAGAACTGCTTTTGAAAAATTATGAAATGGCTATTTATATGATTCTGTGAACTCAAACTACAAATTATAGCTATTGTGCTATTTGCTTTGTTCTGTTACTCAGTAAGTAGTGATGTAGCTATGTCAGCTTAAGTTCCTGACTAAAACAATTTAATTATCTTAACTACTAACATACCTGACTTTCATACAGGTGATAAGTCTGTCTTAGATGCTGGTTAAGTTGACTGCATGTACCATATACAGCCTACAATAGCATGCTTTCCACTTGCTTATAACAAGAACTACTGTACTCTACATGTTATAAAAACACAGAATGTTTCTCCAATGTAAAATGGTTTTGGGGATAGCAGAAGGGTTTATCTGAGCTGTGTATAATCACTCTATTAACAGGAGCTTTTTTCCCCCCTCATGTTTATCAGCATTGGAGAGACCACTGTAGAAAGAAAGACCAAGAAAAAAAGGTATGTGTGGTTTTGGGAGTATTTTACAGGTAATATGTAATACTAATTGGAGGGATGGGAAAGGTGGTTTTAAAATAATAGCTGTAAGATTTGGATCTGAAGTCTCTTATTGCAGTTCATAATTAAATAATCCTATTTTCTGATAACTTCCTTTTTTTAACCTGTCTGTAATGTATTGCTTCCATGTCTCCTTTTACTCAACTTTCTAGAGTCCTTATACCTGGAAACAATAAATAATTGTCTTCCTTTGGCTTAAAATAGGAAATGTTAATAGACTGGTAAGAAAATGTTGGCCAGCCATATCTGGTCCAAAGTAGTTAAAATAAAGATGATGAAATAGTAACAAGCTATATGAGGTTTGAATAGACTCTGCAGCTTTATTCTAACATTATCACCTCTGAAATGTAATATAGTAGATACTCTTATCTTGAATTCCAACCAAGAGAATTAAGTTGCTGAAGCAACAATATCTTACAAAGAGAGGAGTGTAGTTTACAACAGTTAGGCAATCCCCAAAACATCAAACCAAAGGATAACATGCTAGCAAACCTTCAGTTATATACATATATATATAATCGGAATCATGTAAAATTGCTTTTGGCCAGGCCCGATGGCTCATGCCTGAAATCCCAGCACTTTGGGAGGCCGAGGCAAGTGGATCACTGAGTCAGGAGTTCAAGACCAGCCTGGCTAACATGGTGCAACCCCATCTCTACTAAAAATACAAAAATTAGCTGGGCGTAGGTACACGCGTGTGTTATCCCAGGTACTTGGGCAGCTGAGGCAGGAGAATTGCTTGAACCTGGGAGGCGGAGGTTGCAGTAAGCCAAGATTGCACCACTGCACTCCAGCCTGGGCGACAGAGCAAGACTCCATCTCAAAAAGAAAATTAAAAAAAAATTGCTTTTAACATTCTATTACATGTCACTTTCCCATATATTTAACTGTGTATTATCTAATAGGTCTAAGAGTGTAACCAGTTCAAGTAGCAGTAGCAGTGACAGTTCAGCCAGTGATTCTTCATCAGAAAGTGAAGAAACATCTACCTCATCCTCCTCAGAGGACAGTGACACTGATGAAAGCTCCTCTAGTTCCTCATCCTCAGCCTCCTCCACAACCTCTTCCTCCTCCTCTGATTCAGACTCAGATTCCAGCTCTTCTAGTAGCAGCAGCACCAGCACAGATAGCAGCTCTGAGGATGAACCACCAAAGAAGAAGAAAAAGAAATAGTTGTTCCATCCATATTGGACCAATGGACTGAAAACATTAATGTGATTCTCGAAAGGGAATTTAGAATATGTTAAGGCCAAATAGGTTAACTGATGAAAATTTTTAGAATTCAGAAGTTTCTAAATGTTTTACATTGCAAGAGCATAAAGAGTATTCATAATGAATTATATAAAGAGAGACTTTTTTATTTGAAGGGTGAATCCTGTTTTTCTTTTTTATCTTTAAAATGTATCTCTAGAACTTAATTAAAGCTGAAATCTCCAAATCTGTTTGTGTGATAAAACTATCTTTTCTTTCTGTGAAATAAATGCCATACTTTATTATATATGTTAGTGGTGTATACCAGATATATTTTCAGGATGGTGCATCAGAATATTTGGCAGTGAATTTCTAATGCTTTTGGCTATGTGTTACGTAAGATTTAATATGTTGTTACTGTAAGCTTAGGAGTTTTCCTATTGTTAATAAAGTGCTCTATTTTTACATTTATGTTCAGAAAGTTATTCTGACTTTTTGTCCTAAGTGGTATGTTCAAGGAGCCTATTAATATATTTATAGTTTTTGAATGCTACAAGTTTCAAGTTGCTGTGTTACATCATTCATTTTCTTCTGGTTCCTTAAGTTTTTCAAGTTATCCTTTTCTGAGGAAAATTATTCTAGAGGAACCTAAAAAGGGACAAAAAATCTGAAATTACTTAGAAGTCTAATCTCGGTGCCTTCTGATAAAGTCAGTGTATCAGAAAAGAAAGCAGCCATGTAAGAGGCTAACTTAAGTAGAAGTGCTAGAAATAACTTTGTTTATTAACATGCAATAAAAGGTACCATTCAAAGAGGGGGAAAGGTAGGAGGAAGAGGTAATTTTTACTGCAAATTAGGGCAGCCTTGGTTGCCTTTTATTAAAAGCTTTTTTAAGCTTTCATAAAGATTGCCTTTTGTTATTTTTGCAATTATGGTATTATAGTTTATATGCTAACTAGTCATGTAACAGTCTACTGCATAAATATGAATGACTAGGATTAATCTGGTGTGTTTACATAGGATATAAATAGTTGAAATCTAGCATGAAAGGTTAAAAAGGAAATACTGCACAATATTTCTTAAAAGTAAAATGCTGTTATTGTGGCGAGAGTCTTTGGTTTAACATCACAATATTCTGAAATGTCTTTTTAACTTTTTGGAAAGAGGTATCATTTGTAGAAAAATTTTGATTTGGGTTAAATGTAGGTTTTTAAAACTATAAATGTCTTTTATATTTTTATGAAAAAGCAGTGGAAAAATACTTTTGAAGAAAATGAGCTATTCAAATATTAAAATATATGTATGTTGTGAGTTTAGGGAACCTGTAATTGTCAGTTTTACAAAACCATCTGTGTTCAGTGGTTGTAAATTCTCAAAACATAATTTCAAAAGCTGCCTACAGAATATTATCACTTGACAGATAAAGTTAATAAATTACCAATCAGGCACATTTGATAATGTTAGTCTCTGTAAAGGTAATATTAGCAGTTAAAGAACATGGATGAGAAAAGAATGTGTTATATAGGTTGCATCACTTGCAGTTAAATAAAACTCACAATTTGTGCTCACAAGCTTAAGCTTCTGTTATCTCTTTAGTGTTTTATTTAATCCTAATTCTTATTCCATTTGAGATGTAAGGGCATTTGAACAAATTCTAATTTTCAAGTTTTAGTATTACGGCTGTTAAAAGTATGACTGGGCCGGATGCGGTGGCTCACGCCTGTAATCCCACGACTGGGAGGCTAAGGCGGGTGGATCATGAGGTCAGGAGTTCGAGACCAGCCTGGCCAAGGTGGTGAAACCCCATCTCTACTAAAAATTAAAAAAAAAAAAAAATAGCCAGGCACAGTGGTGGGCACCTGTAATCCCAGTTACTCAGTAGGCTGAGGCAGGAGAATCGCTTGAACCCCAGAGGCAGAGGTTGCAGTGAGCCGGGATCGCACCACTGGGCTCTAGCCTAGGCGAAAGAGCAAGACTCTGTCTCAAAAAAAAAAGCATGACTAGAGAGGTACAGAGAGCAGGAGCTCAATTCTTCTAGTCACACATTTCATTCAAAAAGACAGAATCAGGTTGGTCACAGTGGCTCATGCCTGTAATCCCAACACTTTTGGAGGCCCAGATGGGAAAATCACGAGTCCAGGAGTGTGAGACCAGCCTGGGCAACACAGTAAGACTTCTCTACAAAAAATTGAAAAATTTGTTGGGCATGGTGGTGTGCCCCTATAGTCTCAGCTACTCAGGAGGCTGTGGCAAGAGAATCACTTGAGCTGAGGAGGTTGAGGCTGCAGTGAGCTGTGATTGTGCCACTGTAGTCCAGCCTGGGTGACAAAGTGAGAAAAAACAGAATCAATGGCAAAGTGGATACTAACTTTGACAAGTTTTGTTTTTAGTCCTGCCTAAAATCAGGACTCTGGAAGTTGAGTCCCTGGCAAATACAGTGAGTATATTACTTAACCACAATCATAGTGAGTATATTACTTAACTACAGTCATATCAAAAGGAGTTGTTAGATGATAGGTTTTCATTCCACACACATTTTGTTATTAATAGACTATACGATATACAGATTTTGCCCTAGAATGAACATACAGCATTAGCCATAAGTTAACGCTGGAAGTGGAAAAAGTTCAGAGAGTCATATGTATTCTTTTTAAATTTTGAACTGTAGATTAACAGAAAAGTTGCAAAAATAATACAATTCCCTTATGAACCTCATCTAGCTTCCCATAGTGTTAACATCTTATATAACCATGGCACAATTGCCAGAATGAAGAAATTAACATCTAGTGAAACACTTTTGGAGGGGGGTTCACTCTTGTTGCCCAGGATGGAGTGCAATGGCATGATCCTGGCTCACCACAACCTCTGCCTCCTGGGTTCAAGTGATTCTGCTTCAGCCTCCCAAGTAGCTGGGATTACAGGCATGCACCACCACACCCAGCTAATTTTATATTTTTAAGAGAGACAAGATTTCACCACCCTGGTCAGGCTGGTCTTGAACTCCCAACCTTAGGTGATCCACCCACCTCAGCCTCCCAAAGTGCTGGGATTACAGGCATGAGCCACCACACCCAGCCAAAATACTGTTTTTTTAAGGACATCCTATTATAGCATAGTAAAATAGTAGAAATATTAAACTGGAAACTTTATTCATATTTTGCTCATTTTCCCACTAATATCCTTTTTCTGTTCCAGAATACTACCCAGAAAATACATTTAGTTACTTCTACCTTTACTACAGTCTCAATACTTCTTCAGTGTTACCTTGTTTTTCATGCCCTTGTCACTTTTGAAAAACTATTTTGTCTCACACCCCTCAATTTGGGTTTGTCTGGCTACATGCAGCAGCTCGTGCTTCTAATCCCAGCACTTTGGGAGACAAAGGTGGGTGGATCATTTGAGGTCAAGAGTTCAAGACCAGCCTGACTGACATGCTGAAACCCCATCTCTACTAAAAATACAAAAAAAATTAGTGGGGCATGGTGGCACATGCCCGTAGTCCCAGCTACTCAGGAAGTTGAGGGAGGAAAATTGCTTGAACCTGGGAGGCAGAGGTTGCAGTGAGCCAAGATCTTGCCATTGGACTCCAGCATGGGTGACAGAGCGAAACTGTCAAAAAAAAAAATTGGTTTTGTCTGATGTTTTCTTGTGATTGAGGTTATGCTTTTTGGAAGAATATCACCGAAATAAAGAGTCCTCAGTCAATCATATGAGATTCATAATGTTCATATGTCTTCTTTATTACTGGTGATGTTGACCTTGATCAATTGATTAAGGTGGTTTCAGGCTGGGTGCGGTGGCTTATGCCTGTTATCCCAGCACTTTGGTAGGCCAAAGCATGCGGATTGCTTGAGCTCAGGAGTTCGAGACTGGGCAACATGGCAAAACCCCATTTCTACAAAAAAACACAAAAAATTGTGCCTGGTACAGTGGCTCACGCCTGTAATCCCAGCACTTTGAGAGGCTGAGGTGGGTGGATCACCTGAGGTTAGGAGTTTGAAACCAGCCTGGGTAACATGGTGAAACCCCATCTCTACTAAAAATACAAAAATTAGGCTGGATGCAGTGCCTCAAGCCTGTATCCCAGCACTTTGGGAGGCCGAGGTAGGCGGATCACGAGGTCAGGATATGGAGACGTTCCTGGCTAACACAGTGAAACCCTATCTCTACTAAAAATACAAAAAATTAGCCGGGTGTGGTGGTGGGCACCTGTAGTCCCAGCTACTCAGGAGACTAAGGCAGGAGAATCACTTGAACCCGGGAGGCGGAGGTTGCGGAAAGTGGAGGTCATGCCGCTGCACTCCAGCCTGGGCAACAGAGTGACACTCCGTTGCAAAAAAAAAAAAAATTAACTGGGCACAGTGGCACATGCCTATAATCCCAGTTACTTGGAAGGCTGAGGCAGGAGAATTGCTTGAACCTGGGAGGCAGAGGTTGCGCCATTGCACTCCAGCCTGGGTGACAGAAAGAAACTCTGTCTCCAAAAAAAAAAAAAAAAAATATTAACCAGGTGTGGCTGGGTGCAGTGGCTCACGCCTGTAATCCTAGCACTTTGGGAGGTCGAGGCGGGTGGATCACGAGGTCAGGAGTTCAAGACCAGCCCGACCAACATGGTGAAACCCCATCTCTACTAAAAATACAAAAATTAGCTGGGTGTGGTGGTGAGAGCCTGTAATCCCAGCTACTCAGGAGGCTGAGGCAGGTGACTCTCTTGAACCTGGGAGGCAGGAGTTGCAGTGAACCAAGACCATCCCCTGCACTTCAGCCTGGACGACAGAGTGAGACTCATGCCAAAAAAAAAAAGAAAGAAAGAAAGAAAAAAAATTAGCCAGGCATGGTGGTGTGCATTTGTAGTCTCAGCTACTGGGGAGGAATAGGTGGGAGGATGGCTTAAATAGGTAGGAGGAGGCCCAGACTACAGTGAGCTGAGATTGTGCCACTGAACTCCAGACTGAGCAAAAGTGCCAGACCTTGTTTCAAAAAAAAACCCAAGCATGTGACATCACTTGAGCCCAGGAAGTCCAGGCTTCAGTGAGCCGAGATCAGGCCACTGCATTGTAGCCTGCTTGACAGAGTGAGACCTTAACTCGAAAAAAAAAAAAAGTTATTATCAGATTTTTCCACTGTAGGTTACTACCTTTTCCTTTTTAGCTAATAGATAATTTAGGGAAGATGTTTTGAGACTATGCAACTTGTTTCTCCTCAAACTCACTAGTTTTAGTGAATCAGTGGACCTTATCTACAATAATTATTACTATACTATCATCCTTTCCAAACAATGGTTTTATTTCCTTTTTTTTTTTTTTGTAGAGACGGGGTTTCACCATGTTGGCCAGGATGGTCTCAATCTCTTGACCTCGTGATCCACGTGCCTCGGCCTCCCAAAGTGTTGGGATTACGGGCATGAGCCACCGTGCCCAGCCTCCTTTTCTTTTTTATTTTTTTGAGGAGTCTTGCTCTGTCACCCAGGCTAGAGTGTGGTGGCATGATCTCAGCCCACTGCAAACTCCACCTCCCAGGTTCAAGTGATTCTCCTGCCTCAGCCTCTCAAGTAGCTGGGATCACAGGTGCCCACCACCAGGCCCAGCTAATTTTTGTATTTTTAATAGAAACGGGGTTTTGTCATGTTGGCCAGGCTCATCTCGAACTCCTGACCTCAGGTGATCCCCCCAACCTCGGCCTCCCAAAGTTGTGGGATTACAGGCATGAGCCACTATGCCTGGCCCCGAATGAGCGTTTTTGTTGTTGTTTGAGCTGGAGTTTCACTCTTGTTGCCGAGGATGGACTACAGTGGCACGATCTCAGCTCACTGCAACCTCCGCCTCCCGGGTTCAAGCGATTCTCTTATCTCAGCCTCCTGAGTAGCTGAGATTACAAGCATGTGCCACCACGTCCAGCTAATTTTTGTCTCTACTAAAAATACAAAAATTGGCCGGGCACGGTGGCTCACGCCTGTAATCCCAGCACTTTGGGAGGCTGAGGTGGGCGGATCACAAGGTCAAGAGATCGAGACCATCCTGGCCAACATGGTGAAACCCCGTCTCTACTAAAAATACAAAAATCAGCCAGGCGTGGTGGCATGCACCTGTGGTCCCAGCTACTCGGGAGGCTGAGGTGGAAGAATCGCTTGAACCCAGGAGACAGAGGTTGCAGTGAACCAAGATTGCGCCACTGCACTCCAGCCTGGTGACAGAGCAAGACTCCATCTCAAAAAAAAAAAAGTACAAAAATTAACCGGGCATGGTGGCGCATGTCTGTTCTAGCTACTTGGAAGGCTACGACAGGAGGATAACCATTTTCTGACACCAGGTTGTGCCTTTGACAGAAAAAAATAATAATACTGGAAACCAGAACTTGAATTATGGTACCTTAACTGAAACAAGTTGACCCAAAACACCATTTTCAATTGTAATTTTGTACAAAAGTGCAAAATTCCCTGTAGGTTTTTACACCCTGGGAAAATTGTGCCATAAAGAAATTCAGAGATGTTTGTGCCAAAGGGGGAGAAAGGCTTTATCAAAGCAGAAGAGAGAAAGGAAAACCAGTGTGATACCTGGGCTACCGATTCCTTCTCAGTTCAACTTTAGGTGTAGGTGCCCAGGGAAGCTGAAGACCTGGAAATTGCCAATGTCTTGAAAGTTTTTTGTGAACCCCCAAGGGTATTTGTGTCTGCTATTCAAAGTCATCAGTAATAACCACAAACATTAACAGAAGCCTTCTTTGGAAGTACTATACAAAGATGTATAAATGACACTTCAACAGTGGTTTCCTTGGAATTCACCATCTAGCTGGAGAAACCAGACACACAAAAAACAATGGAAAAGAGAACTTTCAGTTAAACATGGTAAACTGAACGTTCACTATTATTTCCTCCTAAAATCTAAAATGGCAGAAAAGAGACAAAAAAGGATAAACCCATGAGGCATAGAGAAAAAAAGAGGAGATATACTAGTCAGTGTTCTCCAGAGAAGCAGAACCAATAGGAGATAGTGTGTGTGTGTGTCTGTGTGTGTGTGTGTGTGTGTGTGTGTGTGTGTGTGATCATATATGAACATACAGATATATGTGAGGATATTTATTGTGGGAAATGGCTCATGCAATTATGGAAGCTGAGAAGTCCCACAGTCTGCTGTCTGCAAGCTGGAGGACAAGAGAGCCAGTGGTATAACTCAGTCTGTGTCCAGAAAGACCTGGGAAGCAGAGAGGCTGCTGGTGTTAAGTCCTAAAATCCAAAGACCCAGGAACCAGAAGCTCCAAAGTCCAAGGACAGGAGAAGATAGATGTTCTAGCTCAAAAAGAAAGAGAGAAAGGCCAGGTGTGGTGGCTCATGGCTGTTATCTCAGCACTTTGGGAGGCAAGGTGGGCGGACCACCTGAGTTTGAGACCAGCCTGGCCAGCATGGTGAAACCCCATCTCTACTAAAAATACAAAAATTAGGCCAGGCGCGGTGGCTCACGCCTGTAATCCCAGCTACTCAGGAGACTGAGGCAGGAGAATTGCTTGAACCTGGGAGGTGGAGGTTGCAGTGAGCCAAGGTCACACCATTGTACTCCATCCTCCAGCCTGGGCAAGAGCTAGATGCTGTCTCAAAAAAAAAAAGAAAAAGAAAAAGAATTCTCTCTTCCTCTGCCTATTTCTATTTGGGCTCTCAATGGATTGTATGATGCCTGGGGGAATGGATCTTCTTTAGTCAGTTTACTGATTCAAATGCTAATCTCTTCCCAAAACACGCAGAAATAGTGTTTTACCAGCTATCTGGGCATCCCTTAGCCCAGTAAAGTTGACACATAAAATTAATCACCATAGGAGATGAAACAGATGAGAAATGACAACTATACTGGAAGCTGAAAAGTGGATGTTGACTTAAATAACCAAAGAAAGCCAAACCCTAAGCCCACAGTGAGGAAAAGTAAACAGGAAGCAAATCACAGACTCTGAAAAGCCTCCAAACTTGATGGCACCATACACTTCTGCCAGCCAAGGCACAAGGAGGGCTTGAAAGCAGACTGGTAGAAAGTTTATGTAAGAAATGCACCCCTATGCTCTCCTCTCCTGTTCATGCTGTCTTAGTGGGTTTAATTTTTTAACATGACATTTTGCAAGTGAACAATAGTGAACATCTATGTTCATTTTTTTTCTGTTTGTTTTTTTTGTTTTTTTTTTTTTCTTTTTTTGAGATAGGGTCCCATTCTGTTGCCCAGGCTGGAGTGTAGTGGTGTGATCACAGCTCACTGCAGCCATAACCTCCCAGGCTCAAGTGATCTTCCCACCTCAGCCTCCCTAGTAGCTGGGACTACAGGTGTGTGCCACCATGCCTGGCTAATTTTTGTATTTTTTGTAGAAATGAGGTCTCATCATGTTGCCCAGGCTGGTCTCAAACTCCTGGGCTTAAGCCGTCCTTCCACCTCAGCCTCCCAAAGTGCTGAGATTACAGGTGTGAGACACCACACCCAGCAGGAATATCTATATTCAGCCTGCCATAATTAATGAGTATTCCATTAATTAATTAAATTTTTTTTATTTTTTTGAGACAAGGTCTCACTCTGTCGCCCAGACTGGAGTGTAGTGGCATAATCTTGACTCACTGCAACCTCTGCTTCCCAGGTTCAAGTGATTCTCCTGCCTCAGCCTCCCAAGTAACTGGGATTACAGCCACATGCCACTACTACCCAGCTAATTTTTATATTTTTAGTAGAGACGGGGTTTCACTATGTTGGACAGGCTGATCTTGAATTCTTGACCTCAAGTAATCCACCCACCTTGGCCTCCTAAAGTGCTAGGATTACAGGGGTGAGCCACCTTGCCTGGCCCATGATTAATTTAAAATTAAGTAAGAAACAATACAAGTTGCCATATCCTAAGAACCACTTGAATTGGCCAGGCGAGGTGGCTTACGCCTGTAATCCAGCACTTTGGGAGGCCGAGGCAGACAGATCACCTAAGGTCAGGAGTTTGGGACCAGCCTGGCCAACATAGTGAAACCCCATCTCTACTGAAAATACAAAAAATTAGTTGGGCATGGTGGTGGATGCCTGTAATCCCAGCTACTCAGGAAGCTAAGACAGGAGAATGACTTGAACCTGGGAGGCAGAGGTTGCAGTGAGCCAAGATCACGACATTGCACTTCATCCTGGGCAACAGTAAAAAGAAAAATGAACCACTTGGAATAAAGACAGTAAGTAAGGGCCTCATTTCTAAATCTCCAGCCCCGGATATTTCTCTAACAAAAATTTTGGACAAAATCAAGAATGAAAAACCACAGAACTTCTGGGAAACTTTTTAGTATTTGGACACTGTGCTATATACTTGATAAACTGATTTCCTTCCTTAAGAAGTCCTGAGGGAGGCTGGTCCAAGTGCAGTGATGTTTACAACTAATTTATCACAATCACTTACAGATTTCTTTGTTCCTTCACCATTCCCACTGTTTCACTTGACTAGCCTAAAATTAAATAAAATGAATTAAATAAATAAATAAATAAAAGTCCTGGGACCGGGCCCAGTGGCTCACGCCTGTAATCTTCATTTAGGAGGCCAAGGTAGGTGAATCATGAAGTCAGGAGATCGAGACCTTCCTGGCCAACATAGTGAAACCCTGTCTCTACTAAAATACAAAAAAAAAGTTGCCGGGTGTGGCAGCATGCACATGTAGTCCCAGCCTCCCAGCTACTTGGGAGACTGAGGCAGGGGAATTGCTTGAACCCGGGAAGTGGAGGTTGCAGTGAGCCAAGATTGCACCACTGCACTCCAGGCAACAGAACAAGACTCCGTCTCAAAAAACAAAACAAAAGCCCTGAGGGGATTCTGTACTAGGCAAATTCATTAAAAAATCTAGGATCGGCCGGGCGCGGTGGCTCACGCCTGTAATCCCAGCACTTTGGGAGGCCGAGGCGGGTGGATCACGAGGTCAAGAGATCGAGACCATCCTGGTCAACATGGTGAAACCCCGTCTCTACTAAAAATACAAAAAATTAGCTGGGCATGGTGGCGCGTGCCTGTAATCCCAGCTACTCAGGAGGCTGAGGCAGGAGAATTGCCTGAACCCGGGAGGCGGAGGTTGCGGTGAGCTGAGATCGCGCCATTGCACTCCAGCCTGGGTAACAAGAGCGAAACTCTGTCTCAAAAAAAAAAAAAAAAAATCTAGGATCACACAACATGTAAACCAAAACCACAAGACATCTGCACGAGGAAAAATCCTCTCTAGTTAGCAGTCTTGAAGGGTCACTGAGCCTGTGGACAGAAGAGAAAACTTACTCATTCAGTCAAACTTTAACAACTGTTATTAAGTAACTGGTCCTGTCCCTTGAGGGTTTATAGGCTATTAATAAACAATTATAGATTTGTCTCTAAGTGCTGCAAATGTCTTGCTAGAGAGCTTAGAGACTTAAACAATTGCTGGAAGTTTGGTAGAGTCTTCCAGGGGTGGCGGATATGGCTGAGAAACAGCTGTTGGGCCTGGCGGGAAGCCTGTTTGTACGGGAGCCTGGCAGGGCTTGAGGCTGCTGGTGATAATTGTTTTATTCTCAAGGGTACAATAGGGCTGGGCGCGGTGGCTCACGCCTGTAATCCCAACACTTTGAGAGGCCGAGGCGGGTGGATCACGAGGTCAGGAGATCAAGACCAGCCTGGTCAACATGGTGAAACCCCGTCTCTACTAAAAATACAAAAAAATTAGCTGGGCATGGTGGCGCATACCTGTAATTCCAGCTACTCAGGAGGCTGAGGCAGGAGAATTGCCTGAAACCGGGAGGCGGAGGTTGCGGTGAGCTGAGATCGCTCCATTGCACTCCAGCCTGGGTAACAAGAGTGAAACTACATCTCAAAGAAAAAAAAAAAAAAAAGGGTACAATAGGTCAGGCTAAGGAATTTGTATTTTATTTGGAAGATGACAGGAGAATCTTACATTCAAGAAACATTTAAAACTTTGTCAAGACTAGAAATAAAGAAACCAATTACATGACTCTGTAAGAAGCAGCCAAGCCCTAGACTTCAACCAAGAATCAAATTATCTGTGACCCAGATTTTATTATCTCAGTTTATGTGAGATGGCATCACTTTTCTTTTGGGCCTGTAATATTAATCTAATCCTAAGAAGGCATCATAATCATATCACCAGGCTGGGTGAGGTAGCTCACGCCTATAATCTCAGCACTTTGGGAGGCCGAGATGGGTGGATCACCTGACATCAGGAGTTCAAGACCAGCCTGGCCAACATGGTAGAACCCCCGTCTCTACTGAAAACACAAAATTTAGCCAGGCGTGGTGGCAGGCGCCTGTAATCCCAGTTACTTGGGAGGCTGAGGCAGGAGAATCGCTTGAAGCCATGAGGCGGAGATTCTAGTGAGCTGAGACTGTACCATTGAACTCCAGTCTGGGTGACAGAGCGAGATTACGTCTCAAAAAAAAAAAAAAAGATAAAATTAATAAAACCCTTGATGTTAATGGCATTTGTAAACATGTATAAAAATACAGAAGGTCGGGCATGGTGGTTCACTCCTATAATCTTAGCACTTTGGGAGGTCCAGGTGGACAGATTCGTTGAGCCCAGGAGTTTGAAACCAACCTGGGCAACATGGCAAGACCCCATCTCTACCAAAAATGCAAAAACTGAGGTGGGAGAATCACCTGAGCTTGGAGAAGTCAAGTCTGCAGTGAGCTGTGATTGAGCTAGTGCACTCCAGCCTGGACAACAGAGTAATACCGCATGTCAAAAAAAAAAAAAGAGAGAAAGAGGGAAAGAAGAAATATTTTAAACAATATTATATATTTTTTTAAATATATATGTATAATAATCACAAAATACATAGCTGATCAGCTTGTATTCAACATTGAAATATTCAAGGAAAATTATTTTCACATTTTATTAAATGTGTTGGCTCATTATTATTAAATATATATATATATATTTATATTTTTTGAGACAGTCTCACTCTGTAGCCAGGCTGGAGTGCAGTGGCATGATCTCAGCTCTCTGCAACCTCTGCCTCCTGGGTTCAAGTGATTCTCCTGCCTCAGCCTCCCGAGTAGCTGGGACTACAGACATGTGCTACCATGTCCAGCTAATTTTGTTTTTTTAGTAGAGACGGGGTTTCACCATGTTGTCCATGATGGTCTTGATCTCTTGACCTTGCGATCCACCTGCCTCAGCCTCCCAAAGTGCTGGAATTACAGGCATGAGCCACCACGCCTCGCCTTAGGTATGAGAGGTATTAAGAAGGTAGAAATGACAGAATTTTGTGATGAGTTGATTACAGTAGTGAGAGAGGTATACCTGGAAAGGTTTCAAGCTCTGTTGTTTGGATGACTGGGTGAATATAAAAATAAAAATACACATTTCAGGCCGGGTGTGCCTGAAAAAAAATTTTTTTTTTTTTTGAGACTGGATCTAGCTCTGTCGCCCAAACTGGAGTGCATTGTCATGATCTTGGCTCACAGCAACCTCCATTTCCTGGGTTCAAACGATTCTCCTGTCTCAGCCTCCCAAGTCACTGGGATTATAGGCATGGGCCATCACACCTGGCTAATTTTTATATTTTTAGTAGAGATGGGGGTTTCATCACATTGGCCAGGCTGGTCTCGAACTCCTGACCTCAAGTGATCTGCCCACCTCAGCCTCCCAAAGTGCTGGGATTACAGGTGTGAGCCACTGCACCTGGCTACCAAGGTAGTTCACATTCTACACTATAAAACAAGTCTCAGCCAGGCGTGGTGGTTCACTCCTGTAATCCCAGCACTTTTGGAGGCAAAGGTAGGCAGATCACAAGGTCAAGACATCGAGACCAGCCTGGCCAACATGGTGAAACCCCATCTCTACTAAAATACAAAAATTAGCCAGGTGTGGTGGCGCGTGCTTGTAGTTCCAGCTACTCAGGAGGCTGAAGCAGGAGAATCACTTGGACCCAGGAGGTTGAGGTTGCAGTGAGCCAAGATCGCACCACTCACTGCACTCCAGCCTCGCTACAGAGCAAGACTCCATCTCAAAAAAAAAAAAAAAATTAAAACAAGTCTCAATAAATACGAAAAGGTTCAAGTCATACAAGATATAGTCCTCAACCATGGTGGAATTAAATTAGAAATCAATAACGGAAACATATCTGGAAAATCCCCCACTATATGGAAACTAAATAAGACACTTCTATATAATCCATGGTCAAAGAAGAAATCAAAATGAAAATTAGAAAGCATTTTTAACTAAGACGAAAACACAACATATTAATATTTGTGAAATGCTGCTAAAGTAATACTTAGAAGAAATTTATGTTAGGAGAAAAGTCTTAAATCAATGACTGCAGCTTTCATCTTAAGAAACTGGAAAAATAGGTCAGGTGTGGTGGCTCACTCCTGTAATCCCAGCACTTTGGGAGGCTGAGGCGGGCGGATCACCTAAGGTCAGGAGTTTGAGACCCGCCTGACCAACATGGAGAAACCCCCTCTCTACTAAAAACAAAAAATTAGCCAGGTGTGGGCATGCATGCCTGTAATCCCAGCTACTCAGGAGGCTGAGGCAAGAGAATCATTTGAACCTGGGAGGCGGAGGTTGTGGTGAGCCAAGATTGCATCATTGCACTCCAACCTGGGCAGCAAGAGCAAAACTCCGTCTCAAAAAAAAAAAAAAAAAAAAAAGACAAAAGAAAGAAAGAAAGAAAAAAAACAGAAAAATGAAAGCAAATAAATCCCAAAATAAGAAAAGAAAGAAAAATAAAGATCAGGGCCAGGCGTGGTGGCTCAAGCCTGTAATCCCAGCACTTTGGGAGGCCAAGGCGGGTGGATCAAGACCATTTTGGCCAACATGGTAAAACCTTGTTTCTACTAAAATACAAAAAATTAGCTGGGCATGGTGGCCCGTGCCTGTTGTCCCAGCTACTCGGGAGGCTGAGGCAGGGAGAATCACTTGAACCTGAAGGCAGAGGTTGCAGTGAGCCGAAATTGTGCCACTGCACTCCAGCCTGGCAATAGAGTGAGACTGTCTCAAAAAATAAAATAAAATAAAATAAAGATCAGAGTAGAAATCAATGTAATAGAAAATGAAAAAACAGTAAAGTCAATGAACCCAAAGGATGATTCTATGAGAAGATTAGTAAAATTGATAAATATCTAACCATAATGCCCAGGATAAAAAAAAGAGAGGATACAAATTACCAACATTAGGAATGAGAGAGGTGCTATTGCTATTGCTACAAATTCCCAGATACTAAAAGAACACTAAGAGAACAGTATGAACAACTTTACTCATTTAATAAATTAAATAGACAGGGTGCTGTGGCTTACACCTATAATCCCAGCACCTTGGAAGGCTGAGGCAGGAGAATTGCTTTAGGCCAGCAATTCGAGACTAGCCTGTGCAACATAGTGAGGCCTTGTCTCTAGAAAAAATGTTTTAATACCGACATTGAAGCAGAAGCTGAAGCAGGATCAAAAAGTCCTTAAGAAAGCTGGTCTTACCCACTCGCTCCAGCAGCTCCAGGACTCTGGAAATACCTCGAAGCCGCTCCCTGCAGGCCACTCTGCGTCAGGCTCTTTGCTTACACCAGGGCATGAAGCCGCATCCAAAGACCCAGATCACAACACAGGTTTGAAAGTGGTAGAGTCAAACACTTGTAGGACAGACACACCAAGGAGATGGAAGGGAAGGAATAAAGGAATCCAGGACCTGGAGGAGAGCTTTGTGCCTGTTGCTGCACCCCTAGGTCATCAGAGAGAGCTGCAGAAGTACTCCAGTGATTCTGAGAGCACCAGAAGAGCTGGTATGGTGTGTTGCCAAGTGATCAGAAGCTGGCGGAGTTGAAGGCAGAGGAGCCAGGTAACTTCAGCAGCAAAGTAGTGCAGAGGGGGCGAGAGTTTTTCGACAGCAACGGGAACTTCCTGTACAGAGTTTGAGGCAAGGCTTGGCTTGTGGAGATGCCTCGTGAAGCATAGCGAGGCAAGAATTAATATATATGGAGCAGACTGGATTTCTGTGTCTGGATAAGCCAGCTTGGAATAGGAAGAAGTGATGAGCCTGGACTGTGGGAGGAAAGAGCTGCGTGGATAGAGGGAAGCTTCCTGCAGTAGTTCTTCCAGTTAGACTGCTGTAGATCTTCAGTACTCAGTCTTCTTGCTTGGGCTCTCTGTATGTTGAAAACCAGCCCGTGTGCATGTGTTATTAACATTTTCTGTGATACTTGCAATATATGTTTGAGGGGAAGTAAAAAGTTTTACCTTCTGACCTCATTTCCTTCTTGGTCAGTGAACACTAACAGTTTTGGGATAACTTAGTCACTTGGTTTACCTTATGAGCAAAATAAAGTAAAATGTAGCAGTCAAAAAAAAGAAAAAATGTTTTAAAAATTAGCTGGGTTTAGCGGTGCATACCTGTAGTCCCAGCCACTTGGAGGCTGAGATGAAGGACTGTTTGAACCCAGGAGTCTGAGACTGAAGTGAACCGTGATTGTACCACTGCACTCCAGCCTTGACAATAGAACAAGACCCTATCTCTTTAAAAATTAAATAAATACATAAATACACACATACATAGATGAATGGACAACTTCTTTGAAAGACAAACTACCAAGGCTCACTTAAGAATAAACAGATGGGGTGGGCACTATGGCTCATGCCTATAATTCCAGCACTTTGGGAGGCTGAGGTGGGTGGATCACTTGACCTCAGGGGTTCTAGACCAGCCTGGGCAAAAAGGTGAAACCCTGTCTCTAGAAAAAATACAAAAATTGGCCAGATGTGGTGGTGTATGTCTGTAGTCCTAGCTACTTTGGAGGCTGAGGTGGGAGGATTCCCTGAGCCCAGGAGGTTGAAGTGGCAGTGAGTGAAAATCGTGCCACTGCACTCCAGCCTAGGCAACAGAGCAAGACTCTGTCTCAAAAAAAAAAAAAAAAAAAAAAAGAAAAGAAAAAACAAACAAATTTATACACCTAAAGGGAATAAACTTCAAACAGTGAGCAACATAAATATAGAGTATATCTATACATAAGAACTGGAAATAAAATTGAGTCAATATTTGAAAAATTAGATTTTAGCATTCGTTAGCATTTTTCTGTGTGTAAATTGCTTAAAATTATGGTTTGGACTGTGACAACCAGCCTCCAAGATAGTTCCCAGTGATGCTCATTTCCAGTTACTTGAGACTTTGTGTAGTCCCTTTCCATGCAGAATCAGAGCTAACCTATGTGACCAATAGAAAAGTATAAGAACAGCAGTGTGTGACTTCAGAGGTGAGGTCATAAGGGAAGCATTACAGCTTCTGCTTTGTCTCTGGAAACATTTCCAAGGTCTCTTCTGTTGCCCAGGCTGAGTGCAGTGCATGATCATGACTCACTGCAGCTTCGACCTCCCTAAGCTCAGGTGATCTTTTACCCTAGCTTCTTATGTAGCTTGGATCTCAGGCTTTCACCACCATGCCTGACTAATTTTTTGTAATAGCAATAGGGTCTTGCTATTGCTCAGGCTGCTCTGGAACTCTTGGGCTTAAGGGATCCTTGGCCTTCCAAAGTGCTGTGATTACAGGCATACGCCAATGTGCCTGGCCCACCAGAATAAATCTTAGAATATTCTGATCACCATGAAAAGAAACCCTGTACCTATTAGCAGTCACTACCCATTGCCAGTGTCCATCCCCCAACCACCCAGCCATAGACAACCACTAATCTACTTTCTGTCTCTACAGGTTTGCCTATTGTGGGCATTTAATACAAATGGAATCATAAAATATATTTTCCTTTGTGACTGGCTTTTTTCACTCAGCATAATGTTTTCAAGGTTTGTTAATATTGCAGCATGTATCAATAATTCATCTCTTTTTATCACCAAATAATATTTCATATGTACATACCAATTTCATTTATGCACTCATCAGTTGAAGGACATTTTGATTGTTTTCTACGTTTTGGTTATTATAAGGAATTCTGTAGTTAACATTCATGTACAAGTTTTTATGTGAATATATGTTTTGAATTTTCTTAGGTGTATACCCAGGAATCGAGTTTCTGGATCACATGTTAACTTAGGTATACTCTTAGGAGTAAAATTTCTGGGTCAAGTATTTTGAGGAACTGACTTGTTTTCCAAAGCAGCTATACCATTTTACACTGTAAACCCACTAGCAATCTATAAGTGTTCCGATTTCTCCACATCTTCACAACTACTATAGTTTTGATGCTTATTTCCCCAAGCCTCATATTGAAATTTGATCCCCAATGTTGGAGGTGGGGCCTACTGGGAGGTGTTTCGGTAATAGGGGCGGATCCCTCATTAATAAATTAATCACTTCCCTGGTCAGGGAGTGAGTGAGTTCTAACCCTATTAGTTTACACAAGAGCTGGTTTATAAAAAAGCCTGGCACCTCCCCTGCTCTCTTGCTTCCTCTTTTGCCTTGTCAACTCTGCACATATTGGTTCCCCTTTGTCTTCTGTCATGAGTGGAAGCAGCCTGTGGACCCCACCAAAAGCCTAGGAGATGCCAGCACCATGCCTCCTGTACAGCCTGTAAAACTGTGAGAAAAATAAACCTCTTTTCTTTATAAATTGCCTAGTCTCAGGTATTCCTTTATAGCAATACAAACAGACTAAGACACCAGTACTATAAACAAAATCAAGTATCTGTCATTTTGATTATAGTCATCCTAAGGGGTATGAAGTGATACCTCACTGTTTTGATATGCATTTCTCTGATGCCTAATAATGTTGATTATCTTCTTATGTGCTTATTGGTCATTTGCATTTGTATATCTTCTTTGGAAATATGCCTATTGAGAGCCAGGCATGGTGGCTCACACCTGTAATCCCAGCAGTTTGGGAGGCCAAGGTGGAAGGATTACTTGAGAGCAAGAGTTTGAGACCAGCCTGGCCAACATGGTGAAACTCCATCTCTACTAAAAATATAAAAATTAGCCAGGTGTTTTGTTTTATTTTGTTTTTAATTAAAAAAAAAAAAAAAGAGGCCAGGCACGGTGGCTCATGCCTGTAATCCCAACATTTTGGGAGGCCAAGGCTGGCGGATCACAAGGTCAAGAGAGCAAGACCATCCTGGTCAACATGGTGAAACCCCATCTCTACTAAAAATACAAAAATTAGCTGGGTGTGGTGGCATGTGCCTATAGTCCCAGCTACTTGGGAGACTGAGCCAGGAGAATCACTTGAACCTGGGAGGCAGAAGTTGCAGTGAGCTAAGATTGCACCATTGTACTCCAACCGGGGCAATAAGAGCAAAACCCCATATCAAAGAGAAAAAAAAGAAAATGAGCCGGGCGCGGTGGCTCACACCTGTAATCCCAGCACTTTGGAAGGCCGAGGCGGGTGGATCACGAGGTCAAGAGATCAAGACCATCCTGGTCAACATGGTGAAACCCCGTCTCTACTAAAAATACAAAAAATTAGCTGGGCATGGTGGCGCGTGCCTGTAATCCCAGCTACTCAGGAGGCTGAGGCAGGAGAATTGCCTGAACCCAGGAGGCGGAGGTTGCGGTGAGCCGAGATCGCGCCATTGCACTCCAGCCTGGGTAACAAGAGCGAAACTCCGTCTCAAAAAAAAAAAAAAAAGAAAAAAGAAAATGAGATCCTCTGATCTTTTTTTTATCTATTTTTATTTTTTGAGATGGAGTCCTGCTCTGTCACCCAGCAGGAGTGCATTGACACGATCTCAGCTCACTGCAACCTCCGACTCCCCGGTTCAAATGATTCTCCTGCCTCAGGCTCCTGAGTAGCTAGGATTACAGGTGCCCACCACCACACCCAGCTAATTTTTCTATTTTTGGTAGTGATGGTGTTTCACCATGTTGGTCAAGATGGTCTAGTAGAAGGGGGGTTTTGCTATGTTGGCCAGTCTGATCTCCAACTCCTGACCTCAGGTGATCCACTCACCTTGGCTTCTCAAAGTGCTGGCAGCACTTTGACCTTTGTTTTTCTTTTTTGTGATGGAGTCTCGCTCTGTCACCCTGGCTGGAGTGCAGTGGCGCAGTCTCAGCTCATTGCAACATCCACCTCCCAGGTTCAAGCGATTATTCTGCCTCAGCCTCCCTAGTAGCTAGGACTACAGGCGTGTGCCACCAAACCCAGCTAATATTTGTATTTTTAGTAGAGACAGGTTTCACTATGTTAGCCAGGCTGATCTTGAACTCCTGACTTCGTGATCCGCCTGCCTCAGCCTCCCAAAGTACTGAGATTACAGGCATGAGCCACCGCACCCACCCAACCCCTTGGACCATTTTTTATAAGCTGAATTGTCATTGGGCACAGTGGCAATTGAATTAAATTGTCTTAGAACTCTTGTTGACTATTGGGCTGGTTGAGGTGGCTCACACCTGTAATCCAAGCACTTTGGGATGCCAAGGTGAGTGGATCATCTGAGGTCAGGAGTTCAAGACCAGCCTGGCCAACATGGTGAAACCCCATTGCTACTAAAAATACAAAAATTAGCCGAGCATGGTGACGGGCACCTATAAACCAGCTACTCAGGAGGCTGAGGCAGGAGAATCTCTTGAACTCGGGAGGCAGGGGTTTAAGTGAGCCAAGATCACGCCACTGCACTCCAGCCTGGATAACAGAGCAAGACTTCATCTCCAAAAAAAGGGGGGGGGGCGCTGGGCTGGGTGCGGTGACTTACGCCTGTGGGCAGATCACAAGGTCGGGAAATTGAGACCATCCTGGCCAACATGGTAAAACCCCGTCTCTACTACAAATACAAAAATTAGCTGGGCATGGTGGCGTGTGCCTGTAGTCCCAGCTACAAAGGAGGCTGAGGTAGGAGAATCACTTCAACCTGGGAAGCAGAGGTTGCAGTGAGCCAAGATCGCACCACTGGACTCCAGCCTGGCAATAGAGCTAGATTCTGTCTCAAAAAAAAAAAAAAAAAAAAAAAGAATTCTGGTTAAATATCAACTACTTATAAATGAGTGTTTATTTTTGGACTTTAATTTATTCTTTTTATTTGTATGTCTTTGACTTTTAAAGAGGTGATGAATGTTAGCAATACTGCTCAGTTGTTCAATAAGCAATGTTGTGTTGGAAGTGACTGAAGAATTAGCTTCAAAGAGTAATCTTGGCTGGGTGCAGTGGCTCATGCCTGTAATCCAGCACTTTGGGAAGCCAAGGCGGGCAGATCACGAGGTCAGGAGTTCAAGACCAGGCTGGCCAACATGGTGAAACCCCATCTCTACTAAAAATACAAAAATTAGCTGGGTGTGGTGGCACTCGCCTATAATCCCAGCTACTCAGGAGGCTGAGGCATGGGAATTGCTTGAACCCTTGGAGGCAGAGGTTGCAGTGAGCTGAGATTGCACCACTGTACTCCAGCTTGGGTGACAGAAGAAGACTCTTTCTCAAAAAAAAAAAAAAAAAAAAAAAAGAGTTGTCTCTATGGAATGAATACATGTGAGAATATTTTCAAAGAAGTTGAAAGTCAGTACAACCTGAAGTTGAATCTGCTAAGATGTGTTAGAATTGATGCTATTACCAATATTTGCAGAGCAGAAGAAACTTAGTTGGACGTATTCACTAAGTTTGTGACAATGTAAGATGTTTAAAGCCTTATAGGAAATATTTGAATTTATCATGTGTTATTGAGCCAATAGTGTCAACCGTGAACTTTATTTGCTCTTCTAGAATCAATCATTATGAGTTCCAGGATTTTTTTCAGTAATGAAGGTGAACATCCTGACTTGATCTACCATACAGCAGTTTGATGGCTTAGCAGTTGTAACTTATTATTTTATTTGGGCTCAGGGCTGAGAAGGAAATATTTAAAACTTGTAGTAAAATACACACAACATTAAATTTACCATCCTAGCCATTTTTAAGTGTACAGTTCAATGACATTAAGTATATTCACAATGTTGTGAAACCATGGCCACCATTACCACCACCCATCCATCTCTGGAACTTTTTTTATTTTTTGAGATGGAATTTCGCTCTTGTTGCCCAGGCTGGAGTACAATGGCACAATCTCGGCTCACTGCAACCTCCTTCTCCCAGGTTCAAGCGATTCTCCCGCCTCGGCCTCCCAGGTAGCTGGGATTACAGGAATGTGCCACCATGCCCAAGTAATTTTGTATTTTTAGTAGAGACAGGGTTTCTCCATTTTGATCAGGGTGGTCTTGAACTCACGACCTCAGGTGATCCACCCGCCTCAGCCTCCCAAAGTGCTGGGATTACAGGCATGAGCCACCGCAACCGGCTTCCAGAACTTTTTTTTTTTCTTTTTTGAGATGGAGTATCGCTCTGTCGCCAGTCTGGAATGCAGTAGCACAATCTCAGCTCACTGCAACCTCCGCCTCCCAGGTTCAAGTGATTCTTCTGCCTCAGCCTCCCAGGTAGCTGGGACTATAGGCATGAGCCACCATGCCCAACTAATTTTTTTGTATTTTTAGTAGAGACAGGGTTTCACCATGTTGGCCAGGATGGTCTGGATCCACCCATCTCAGCCTCCGGAAGTGCTGGGATTAGAGGCGTTAGCTACCACTCCCAGCCTCCAGAACTTTTCATATTGCAAAACTCAAGCTTTATATCCATTAAATAATAATAGTTCCCCACTACCTCCCTACTCCCAACCCCTAGGAACCACCATTCTGCTTTATGTCTCTATTAATTTGACTACTTTTGGTACCTAATACAAGTGAAATCATATAGTATTTGTCTTTTTGATTGTCTTATTTCATCTGGCATAATATCCTCAAGGTACATCCATGTTTTAGCATTTGTCCTTCCTTTTTTTGTTGTTGAAGCAGAGTCTCTCTCTGTCACCGGGGCTGGAGTGCAGTGATGCAATCTTGGCTCACTGCAAACTCCGCCTCCCAGGTTTAAGGGATTCTTCTGCCTCAGTCACACAAGTAGCGGGGATTACAGATGTGCACCACCACACTTGGCTAATTTTTATGTTTTTAGTAGAGATGGGGGTTTCACCATGTTGGCCAGGGTGGTCTCGAACTCCTGACCTCAAATGATCTGCCCCCTTCAGCCTCCCAAAGTGCTGGGATTACAGGCGTGAGCCACTGTGCCCAGCCATTCTTCCTTTTTAAGGTTCAATAATATTTCAACCTTATTTGTTTATTTATTTTTTTACATTTCTGGTGATTCTAACTTTGAATCACCAGAAATGTCAAGTTGCTTTACACATTTTCTGTGGTGTCAAGGTTGCTTTTTTTCCCTTTCTTTCTTTTTTTACTGGGACAGAGTCTCACTCTGTTGCCCAGGCTAGAGTGCAATGGTGCAAACTTGGCTCACTGCAACCTCGGCTCACTGCAACCTCTGCCTCCCGGGTTCAAACAATTCTCCTACCTCAGCCTCCTGAGTAGCTGGGACTACAGGTACGTGCCACCACACCTGGCTAATTTTTCTATTTTTAGTAGAGACGGAGTTTTGCCATGTTAGCCAAGCTGGTCTGGAACTCCTGACCTCAGGTGATCTGCCCACCTCAGCCTCGAAAAGTGCTGGAATTATAGGCATGAGCCACTGCACCCAGCCTTGTGTCAAAGTTAAAACGAGACCTGAGGCCGGGTGCGGTGGCTCATGCCTGTAATCCCAGCACTTTGGGAGGCCGAGGCGGGTGGCTCATGAAGTCAAGAGATTGAGACCATCCTGGTCAACATGGTGAAACCCCGTCTCTACTAAAAATACAAAAAATTAGCTGGGCATGGTGGCGTGTGCCTGTAATCCCAGCTACTCAGGAGGCTGAGGCAGGAGAATTGCCTGAACCCAGGAGGCGGAGGTTGCGGTGAGCCGAGATCGCGCCATTGTACTCCAGCCTGGGCAACAAGAGCGAAACTCCGTCTCAAAAAAAAAAACAAGACCTGAGATGTCTATTATTGCACAAATTTGCAGCATATTCTTCAGGTTGATCAGATTGGTCTCGAACTTCCAACCTCAGGTGATCTGCCTGCCTCTGCCTCCCAAAGTGCTGGGATTACAGGCATGAGCCACCGTGCCTGGCCTTCGGCATATGTCTTTTCTGTGATTCAAACTACAGCGCCTGTAACATTTTTAGCTCTCACATATAAAGGAAATTTTCATATTTCAAAATCAGTTTCAATTTACAATTGAGGCTCTCCTATCTAATCTTGAATTGGAAGGTGATTACTTTTCAATGTAATGATATGCTCAAAGGCATATATTAAGAGAAGAGTCTAACATAATTTTTTTTCGACGGAGTCTTGCTCTGCCACCCAGGCTGGAGTACAATAGCGCAATCTCAGCTCACTGCAACCTCTACTTCCTTGGTTCAAGCGATTTTCCTGCTTTAGCCTACCAAGTAGCTGGGATTACAGGTGCGCACCACCACGCTCAGCATGATAGCCACGGGACTCTCCAGAACATCATACCTGCATCTAGCACCGCCAAGCTTATGGGCAAGGTCATCTCTGAGCTGAATGGGAAGCTCGGTGGCATGGCCTTCCGTGACCCTACCGCCAATGTGTCAGTCATGGACCTGACCTGCCATTTGGAGAAACCTGCGAAATATGATGACATCAAGAAGGTGGTGAAGGCCAGTCATGGTGGCTCACACTTGTAATCCTAGCACTTTGAGAGGCCGAGATGGGAGGATCGCTTGGGGCCGGGAATTCAAGATCAGCCTGGTCACCACAGTGATATCTATCTCTATTTAAAAATATAATAGCAGAGTATGGTGACTCACACCTATAATCCTAGCACTTTTGGAGGCCAAGGCGGCCAGATCACTTGAGGTCAGGAGTTCCAGTCCAGCCTAGCCAACGTGGTGAAACTCCATTTCTACTAAAAATACAAAAAATTAGCTGGGTGTGGTGGTGCATACCTGCAATCCCAGCTACTCGAGAGGCTCAGGAGAATCGCTTGAACCTAGCAGGCAGAGGCTGCAGTGAACTGAGATCATGCCACTGCACTCCAGCCTGGGCAACAGAGCAAGACTCTGGCTCAAAAATAAAATAAAATAAAGTAGTGAAGTAGGCATCAGAAGGCCCACTCATGGAAGGGCTTCCTGGGCTACACTGAGCACTAGGTCATCTCCTTCAAGTTAACAGTGACACCCAGTGTTCCATCTTTTATGCTGGGGCTGGTATTGCCCTCAATGACCACTTTGTCAAGCTTATTTCCTGCTATGACAATGAATTTGGCTATAGCAACAGGGTGGTGAACCTCATGGTTCACATAGCCTCCAAAGAGTAAGACCCCGAGACCACCAGCCCCAGAGAGTGCACGAGAGATAGGCCCTCAGCTGCTGGGGAGTCCCTGCCACACTCAGTCTCCTACCACACTGAAAATCTCCCATCTTCTCAATTTCCATGCAGTCTCCCTGAAGAGGGAGAGGCCTAGGCCTAGGGAGTCCTACCTTGTTGGGTACAATCAATAAAGTTCCCTGTACTCAGCCAAAAATATAAAGAATAAAATCTCATGACAGATCAGCATTGACAGAATATTTGCAATAGCTTTTGATTATAGGAAACACTAACTTCAAATCTCAATTAAGTGAAATGTTATCTTCTGCCAAAAAAATTGTTTTATTCTTTTGGTTGTTGGTTTTTTTTTTTGACAAAGTTTCACTCTTGTTGCCCAGGTTGGAGTGTAATGGTGTGATCTTGGCTCACTGCAACCTCTGCCTCTGGGTTCAAGTGATTCTCCTGCCTCAGCCTCCCAAGTAGATGGGATTATGGGCATGTGCCACCATGCCCAGCTAATTTTGTATTTTTAGTAGAGATGGGGTTTTTCCATGTTGGTCATGCTGGTCTCAAACTCTTGACCTCAAGTGATTCACCTGACTCAGCCTCCCAAAGTGTTGGGATTACAGGCGTGAGCCACTGCGCCCAGCTGATTTTTTTTTTTTTTTTTTGAGACAGAGTCTCTCTCTGTTACCCAGGCTGGAGTGCAGTGGCTCAATCTTGGCTCCCTGCAAACCTCCACCTCCCAGGTTCAAGCAATTTTTCTGCCTCAGCCTCTTGAATAGCTGGAACTATAGGCATGCCCCACCATGCCCACTAATTTTTTTGTATTTTTACTAGAGACGGAGTTTTGCCATGTTGGCCAGGCTGGTCTCGAACTCCTGACCTCAAGTGATCCTCCCAAAGTACTGGGTTTACAGGCATGAGCCACCGCCTCCAGCCAAAATTCCTTTATTCTTATTAACAGGCCTGAAAACTTACTCAACTACTATATTTTAAATTTTGTCAATAAGCCAGTCATGGTGGTTTATCCTTATAATCTCAGCTCTTAGGAAGGCAGAGGCAGGAGGACAGCTTGAGCACTGGAGTTCGGGACTTGCCCGGGCAATATAGTGAGACTTATTCTCCACAAAAAAGAAAAAAAAGGTGTAAATTTTATCAATAAAATATTTACGGAAACTTTTATACTGTTATATAAGCACCTAGATAAAATTCTCAACTTGGCTGGTTGTGGTGGCTCACACCTGTAATCCCAGCACTTTTAGGAGGCCAAGGTGAGTAGATCACTTGAGGTTGGGAGTTCAAGACTAGCCTAGCCAACATGGTGAAACCCCATCTCTACTAAAAATACAAAAATTAGCCGGGCGTGGTGGTGGGTGCTTGTAATCCCAGCTACTTGGGAGGCTGAGGCAGGGTAATTACTTGAACCTGGGAGACGAAGGCTGCAGTGACCCAAGATCATATCACTGCACTCCAGTCTGGGCAATATAACGGGACTCCACCTCAAAAATAAAAAAATCCTTGATTTTGCCACTTGATCTTCAAAGCCTAAAATATCATTACACAAATGATTTATGATTTTTTAGGCTTTGCAGATCAAACACAGAAAGTTTGCTAGGCCAAGCATGGTGGCTCACACCTGTAATCCCAGCATTTTGGGAGGCCAAGTTGGGCAGATCACTTGAGATCAGGAGTTTGAAACCATCCTTGCCAAAATGGTGAAACCCTGCCTCTACTAAAGATATAAAAAATTAGCCAGTCCTGGTGCCTCATGCCTGCAATTCCAACTGCTCAGGAGGCTGAGGCAGGAGAATCATTTGAACCCAGAATACAGAGGTTGCAGTGAGCTGAGATGGCACCACTGAACTCCAGACTAGGCGACAGAGCAAGACTGTCTCCAAAAAAAAAAGAAAGAAAGAATTCAGGGGATCCATCCATATAGTAGAGTAAAAGCAAGTTTGTTAGAGAAGTAAAGAAATAAAAGAATGATAACTCCATAGACAGAACAGTGGCTGGGCTGCTTGACTGAGTATACTTACAGTTATTTTTTGATCATATGCTAAACTAGGGGTGGATTATTCATGAGTTTTCCTGGAAAAGGATGGGATTTGCCAGAACTATGTGTTCCTCTCCGGTTCAGACCACATAGGGTAACTTACAGACGTTGCCATGGCATTTGTAAACTATCACTGTGCTGATGGGAGTGTCTTCTAGCATGCTAATGATTTATGATTAAGGTGTAATGAGCAGTGAGGACAATCAGAGGTTACTTTCATCACCATCTTGGTTTTGGTGGGTTTTGGCCAGCTTATTTACTGCAACCTGTATTATCAGCAAGGTCTTTGTGGCCTGTATCTTGTGCTGACCTCCTATCTCATCCTGTGACTAAGAATGCCTAACCTTCTGGGAATGCAGCCCAGTATGTCTCAGCTTTATTTCACCCAGCTCATGTTCAAGATGGAATCCCTCTGGTTGGAACACCTCTGACAATTTTAGGAACTTTTTAAAATTGTTTTCGGATTACTCCGTTCTTGCATTGCCGTAAAGAAATAATTGAGGCTGGGTAATTTATAAAGATAAGAGGTTTAATTGGCTCGCAGTTATGCAGGCTATACAGGAAGCATGATGCTGGCATCTTCTTGGCTTCTGGGGAGGCCTCAGGAAACTTACAATCATGGCAGAATGTGAAGGGGGAGCACACACATCATGAGGCCAGAGTAGGAGCAAGAGAGAGGGAGTGAGGAGGTGCCACACACTTTTTTTTCCTTTTCTTTGAGACAGAGTCTCACTCTGTCACCCAGGCTAGAATGCAGTAGTGTGATCTGGGCTCACTGCAACCGCCACCTCTCAGGTTCAAGCAATTCTCCTGCCTCAGCCTCCCAAGTAGCTGAGACTACAGGTGTATACTACCATACCCAGCTGATTTTTGTAGAGACGGGGTTTTGCCATGTTGATCAGGCTGGTCTCAAACTCCTGACCTCAAGTGATCTGCCCACCTCAGCCTCCCAAAGTGCTGGGATTATAGGCATGAGCCACCATGCCCAGCCACACCACACACTTTTAATCAACCAGATCTTGTGAGAACTCATTATCACGAGAAGGGAACTAAGAGGATGGTGCTAAACTATTCAAGAGAAACATCTCCATGATCAAATCACCTCTCATCAGGCCCCACCTCCAACACTGGGAATTAGGATTTTACTTGACACTTGGGCGGGAACACAGATCCAAAGCACATCAGTGTTTAAAAGAACAGCTAAGTGTTCAGCTTTTCAATAGATGACTTCAAATGACTTTATGCTCTGTGGTAAGCAGAATAATTCTTCTCCAAAGATGTTCATATATTAATCCTTAGAACCTATGAACATGCTTTTTTTTTTTTTTTTTTTGAGGGAGGATCTCTCCCTATCACCCAGGCTAGGGTACAGTGGCAGGATCATAGGTCTTTGCAGTCTCCACCTCCCAGGCTCAATTTATACTCCTATCTCAGCCTCCCAAATACCTGGAATTGCAGGTGTGTACCACCACACCTGGCAAATGTTTCCATTTTTTAAGAGACGGGAGTCTCACTATGTTGTTCAGGCTGGTCTTGAACTCCTGGGCTCAAGTGATCCTCCTGCCTAAGCCTCCAAAAGTGCTGGAATTACAAGCATGAGCCACTGCATCCAACATAATATGCTATTTTATTATTTATTTACTTATTATTTTTTTGAGACAGAATTTCACTCGTCACCCAGGCTGGAGTGCAATGGTGCAATCTCAGCTCACTGCAACCTCTGCCTCCCAGGTTCAAGTGATTCTCCTGCCTCAGCCTCCCGAATAGCTGGGATTACAGGCCCATGCCATCAGGTCCAGCTAATTTTTGTATTTTTAGTAGAGATAGGGTTTCTACACATTGGCCAGGCTGGTCTTGAACTCCTGACCTTGTGATCCACGTGCCTTGGCCTCCCAAAGTCCTAGGATTATAGGCATGAACCACCACACCCAGCCCTAAATAGCACACCCTATGCTATTTTATATGGCAAAGGGTAATTGAGGTGGGTGATGAAATTAAGGTTGTTTATTTAGTTGACCTTAAAACAAGGAGATGAGATTCTGAATGATCTGAGTTGGCCTAAAATAATCAGAAGTGTCCTTTACTTTTATATAATATATATATAGTATAAATATATATTTGTATACATATAAATTTGTATAAATATAAAATAAATAATGGAGGTGGAATAGCAAGTGAAAGTGATATGATTTTAAAAGAACACAACCAGCCATTGCTGGCTTTGAAGATGGAGGAATGGGCCACAAGCCAAGGAATGAGGGCAGCCTCTAGAAGCTGGAAAAGGGAAGAATTCTCCCCCAGAGCCTCTAGAAAGCAGCAGGCTTGCCAAAACATTGTCTTAATCCAGTAAGACTCATGGCAGACTTCTATTGACACAATTGTAAGATAACACATTTGTGGTGTTTGAAGACCCTAAATTTATGGCAATTCATTACTACAGCAGTAGAAAACTAATATACTGTCCCAGACTCTTTAAAACCCTTTCCTGGCCAGGCACAGTGGCTCACACCTGTAATCCCAGCACTTTGGGAGGCCGAGGCAGGTGAATCACCTGAAGTAAAGAGTTTGAGACCAGCCTGGCTAACATGGCAAAACCCCATCTTTACTAAAAATACAAAAATTAGCTGGGCATGGTGGTGGGCACCTGTAATCCCAGCTACTCAGGAGACTGAGGCCCGAGAATCACCTGGACCTGGGAGGCAGAGGTTGCAGTGAGCCGAGATTGTGCCACTGCACTCCAGCCTGGGTGATGAGAGACGAACTGTGTCTCAAAAAAAACAAAACAAAACAAAAACCTTTCCTTACTATGTCCACAAATCCCAGTGTATCATGATTCTTATCTAGTTGTAATCAAGCCCCTTTAATTGAAAAACTCGGCTGGGCGTGGTGGCTCACGCCTGTAATCCAAGCACTTTGGAGGCCAAGGCGGGTGGATCACCTGAGGTCTGGAGTTCAAGATCAGCCTAACCAACACGGTGAAACCCGGTCTTTATTTAAAAAAAAAAAAAAAAAAGTAAAAAAAAAAAAAGAAAAACTCAAAATCAGATCCCCAAACCTTATAAATGTTCCAATTTTGCTTTCCCCCTTAGAGATGTTACTGAGACTCTGATAAGGTAGTGATCTATCTTTTTTATTGAAGTAAACAATAACTTTCAGTTTTGCTTTTTTTTGAGACAGAGTCTTACTCTGTCGCCCAGGCTGGAGTCCGATGTCGCCATCTCAGCTAACTGAAACCTCCACCTCCCAGGTTCAAGCAATTCTCCTGCCTCAGTCTCCCAAGTAGCTGGGATTAGAGGTGCCCACCACCATACCTGGCTAATTTTTTGTATTTTAGTAGAGACAGGGTTTCACCAATGTGTTGTCTTGCCAGTATTTTGGGGGAGCTAGTATCTGACAATTATCTTATCCTTGTGCTTAGAATAGTACCTGCTATGTAGTAGATGTCTAATAAATATTTGACAAATAATAAATAAATTATCTGAGTTTCTAAAATAATATGGAATGTTTATGTAGCTGTAGTTATGACTTAGTACTTCCTATATCTAGATGTGATTTTCAGAAAATATTGGTGGAGATCATTTAAGGCACAAATGAAAACTTGTACATGGATAATTATAGCAGCTTTATTCATAATTTATTTTATTTTATTTTTTGGACTTCTACAATGACTTGGAATTTTTTTTGACGTTGTTAATAGAAACAACCCAAATGTCCTTCAACTGATTAATGGCTAAACAAGCTATGTTATATCCACATAATGAAATACTATTCAGCAATAAAAAAGAAATAAAGTACTGATACATGAAAACAACAATGGATAAATTTCACAACCATCATACCAAAGAAGCCAGACTTGAAAGGCTATATACTGTATGATTCCATTTGTTTGATATTCTGGAAAAGGTAATGGTATAAAGACAAAAAGTAGATCTATATTTTCCAGGAACTAGGGTTGAAATGAAGGGTTCATTACCAAGAGCCAAGAGGGAATATTTTGTGATGATTGAAATGTTCTCTATCTTGATTGTGGTGGTAGTTACACAACTGTATGCATTTGTCAGAACTCATAAAACTGTACATTATAAAATATACTTTTTTTTTTTTGAGATGGATTTTCACTCTGTTGCCCAGGCTGGAGTGCAGTGGTGAGTTCTCTTCTCACTGCAACCACCTCCACCTGCCAGGTCCAGTCTCCCAAGTAGCTGGGATTACAAGTGCATACCACCATGCCCAGCTAATTTTTGTATTTTTAGTACAGACAGGCTTTCACGATGTTGGCCAAGCTGGTCTCAAACTCCTGACCTCAACAGATCCGTCCACGTCTGCCTCCCAAAGTGCTGGGATTACAAGGATGAGCCATCACACCCAGACTAGAATCAATTTTATGACATGTAAATTATACCTCCAAAAACCTAAGTTAAAAACAGCACTCTACTAAGTATTGCTACTCTAACAATATACATTAAATACCTTTTTTTTTTTTTTTTTTTGGAGAGGGAGTCTTGCTCTGTTGCCCAGGCTGGAATGCAGATGACACGATCTTGGCTCACTGCAACCTCCACCTCCTGGGTTCAAGTGGTTCTCCTGTCTCAGCCTCCCAAGTAGGTGGGATAACAGGCACGTGCCACCATGCCCAGATAATTTTTGTATGTTAGTAGAGATGGGATTTCGCCATGTTGGCCAGGCTGGTCTCAAATTCCTGACCTCAGGTGATCCACCACCTCAGCCTCCCAATGTCTGGGATTACAGGCATGAGCCATCGCACCTGGCCTAAATCCTTTGTTAAAATCTTGCATGCTAGTAAAACAATCGTATTTTGCTTTGAGGTTTTTGTTTCTCTTTTAGTTTTATGGTACATTATTTTCTGCAGTTTCTCCATTCTGCACAGTAGTCTTACACTGTTCTGAAACATGAAGTTAGAGACAGAACATTCACTTTGTTAAAACGGATACAATGATATAGTATCAAAATTAAAAAAATTTAGAAATAATTTTAGGAACTTTTTCTTTCATTTGCTGTAACAGAGGAAATTTCTTATTTGTAGAATAATGCCAAATACAAGGCTACACTGGTCATTCTCCCCTTTTTGGTTTTTAAATAAGGTCTCATTTTGTATTAAAAAATTATCACTATACTTTATGGAACAAGAGCATATTATTTGGGTTAGCTAAATAACATTTATTTCAAAGCAAGAAAACTTTCTTATAAGATTTGTTACATATTTTCAATTTGCATCTTAATACTTATCTTTAATCAAAATTATTATGGTGTAAAGTGTCAAACACTTGTGCCTTTTTTTTTTTTTTTTTTTGAGATGGAGTCTTGTTCTGTCGCCCAGGCTGGAGTACAGTGGTGAGATCTTGGCCCACTGTAACCTCTGCCTACTGGGGTCAAGCAATTCTCCTGCCTCAGCCTCCCAAGCAGCTGGGACTACAGGCACACACCATCACACTCAGCTAATTTTTTGTATTTTTAGTAGAGACAGGGTTTTACCAAATTGGCCAGGCTGGTCTTGAACTCCTGACCTCATCATCCACCTGCCTCGTCCTCCCAAAGTGCTGGGATTACAGGGGCGAGCCACCGTGCCAGGCCTTTTTTTTTTTTTGAGATGGAGTCTCACTCTTTCACCCAGGCTGGAGTGCAGTGGAGAGATCTTGGCTCACCAAAACCTCTGCCTCCCACGTTCAAGCGATTCTTCTGCCTCAGCCTCCTGAGTAGCTGTGATTACAGGAATGTGCCACCATGCTCAGCTAATTTTTTTTTGGTATTTCTAGTAGAGACAGGGTTTCACCATGTTGGCCAGGATGGTCTTGATCTCTTGACCTTGTGATCCACCCGCCTTGGCCTCCCAAAGTGCTGGGATTACAGGTGTGAGCCACCGTGCCTGGCCTACTCTTCCCTTTTGTCATTTTCCGTCCCCTGACCCTCCAACCTATACAGCCTAGTAAATCTTCTTAAGCAGAATTTGAAAGAAAGTAAATGACATTGGCACAATTTCTGTGTAAGATAATTTGGTATTATCAAAATTAAAAATCTGTTTGATCTAAAGATCCCAGGCTAAGTATTTAGCATATAGGTACAATTTCCTCATTATATGGGGTTTTCATTTTTAATTATTTTCATTTTTTTGAGACAGGGTCTTGCTCTGTTACTGAGAGTGGAGTGCAGTGGTGGGATTAGGGCTCATTGCAGCCTTCACCTCCTGGGTACAAATGATCCTCCCACTTCAGTCTCCCTAGCAGCTAGGACCACAACTCTGTGCCACCACAGACAGCTAATTTTTTATTTTTTGTAGAGACAGGGTCTTACAATGTTGCCCAGTCTTGTATGTATGAGGTTATTCGTTGCATCTTAGCATGTAATAGTAATGGCTTGGCAACAAGCTGAATATCCACCTGTAGGGAATTGGTTGGTTAAATAAGTTAGGATATTTGTATATAGTGGAATATTATTCTGCCTCTAGGAAGAAAAAGGTAGTTCTTTTTAAAATTTTATTTATTTATTTATTTATTTATTTATTTATTTATTTATTTATTTTTGATACAAAGTCTCCCCCTGTTGACCATGCTGGAGTGCAATGGTGTGATCTTGGCTCACTGCAACCTCTACCTCCCGGGTTCAAGTGATTCTCCTGCCTCAGCCTCTCAAGTAGCTGGGATTACAGGCACACGCCACCACCCCTGGCTAATTTTTTGTATCTTTAGTAGAGATGGGGGTTTCACCATATTGGCCAGGTTGGTCTTGAACTCCTGACTTTGTGATCTGTCTGCCTTAGCCTCCCAAAGTGCTGGGATTACAGGTGTGAGCCACCGTCCCTGGCAAAGGTAGTTCTTTATATACTGATATGGTAAGATTTCCAAGATATTTTTCTCTTTTTCCTTTGTTTTTTCTTTCTTTTTTTTTTTTTTAGACAGGGTCTCACTCTGTCACCAGGGTGCATGGCACACTCTCAGCTCACTGCAGCATCAACCTACTGGGCTCGTGTGATCCTCCCACCTCAGCCACCAGAGTAGCTGGGACTACAGGAACGCACCACCACGCTAGGCTAATTTTTGTATTTTTCGTAGAGATAGGATTTTGCCATGTTGCTGGGGTTGGTCTCAAACTCCTGGTCTCAAGCAATCAGCCCGCCTCAGCCTTCCAACGTGTTGGGATTATAGGCCTGAGTCACTGTGCCCAGTCTATCCAAGATATTTGAAGTGAGAAAAGGAAGGACTGAACAGTGTATATAGTGTGTTATCTTTTGTGTGAAAAGAAGTATCCCTGTATTTTAACATATTGTTTACAAATATGTACAGAAGGATACATTATAAAATATGTACAGAAGGATACATTATAAAAGGACTGAACAGTGTATATAGTGTGTTATCTTTTGTGTAAAAAGAAGTATCCCTGTATTTTAACGTATTGTTTACAAATATGTACAGAAGGATACATTATAAAATGCTAAGTGATTGCCTTCCAGTACTGAAGTAGCTAACGGATAGAGATGGGAGAATCAATCATTTTTCACTCTCTTCTGTCATGTTTTGAGTTTTGCATTAAGATATTTCTTAATTTATACAGATCTATAGAGAAAATGTAGGTAAAGAGTGAAGCTTAAGAAATAGTAGGTAGTCATTTGGGCGTGGTGGCACATGCCTGTAGTCCCGGCTACTCTGGAAGCTGAGGCAGGAGAATTGCTTGAACCCGGGAGGTGGAGGCTGCAGTGAGCCAAGATGGCGCCACTACATTCCACCCTGGCGACAGAGCGAGACTCTGTCTAAAGAAAAGAAAAATAAACAACAGAAATAGTAAGTAGTCAAGAATTTTTTTTTTTTTGAGACGGAGTCTCACTCTGTAGCTAGGTAGCTACAGAGTGTATCAAACAAGCTGCTGGGATTACAGGCATGCACCACCACACTTGGCTACTTTTTGTGTTTTTAGTAAAGACTGGGTTTGACTATGTTGATCAGGCTGGTCTCGAACTCCTGACCTCGTGATCCACCCACCTCAGCCTCCTACAGTGCTGGAAGTACAGGCGTGAGCCACCGTGCTGGCCGGTAGTTAGGAGTTTTAGAAATGAAAAAGGGCTGGGCATGGCTCATGCCTGTAATCCCAGCACTTTGGGAGGCTGAGGCAGGCCGATAACATGAGCCCAGGAGTTTCAGACCAGACTAGGCAACACAGCGAGACTGTTTCTACCCCCCCACCAAAAAAAAAAATCCACAAAAATGAAACAAAACAAAATAAAACCACCTCAAAAAACAAAATCAAAAAATGTTTTACACTTCTGTTGCTACCACCTTTGGAGTTCATAAAAGCATTTTTCATATGTACATTTCTTATACTAATTGATTACAAAGTTCCTCAAAATCTCTGAATCTCATTAAAAAGTCTTTAAAGTGATCGCTTCAAAATCAGTTAGAAAGTAAACAAAAAAAACAACAAAAAAACTTCATAAGGCTTCTTCACTGAAAGTAAACAGGTAGAGACGTGAGATTATATTAATATCTTGTTTATGAAATGATGAACAAGAGGTTCATCCCTCGAAAGAGTATAGAACCCTACTAGGTTCTATGACACCCTTTGAAAACCCTGTCAAATCTATATCATTTTACTCTGAGTTAAATTATGCTTGCCCTGACTGGAAGGATGTTTAGAGGTGAAAGAAGTGTTCAGAACGATATCCTGAGGAAAAAAATCAGTGGATTGGGTGCGGTGGCTTACACCTGTAATCCCAGCACTTTTGGGAGGCCAAGGTGGGTGGAATGCTTGAGGTCAGGAGTTCTAGACCAGCATAGCCAACATGGCGCAACCCGTCTCTACTAAAAATACAAAATTTAGCAGGGCGTGGTGGCAGGTGCCTGTAATCCCAGCTACTCAGGAGGCTGAGGAACGAGAATCGCTTGAACCCCCGAGGCGGAGGTTGCAGTGAGCCGAGATCGCGCCATTGCACTCCAGCCTGGGTAACAAGAGCGAAACTCCGTCTCAAAAAAAAAAAAAAAAAAAAAAAAAAAGTAAATAAAAGGAAAAGGAAAAGAAAAGCATTGGTGGTAGAAGATGTTCAGGTGACGAAGAAAGAGGGCCGGTTTGGCTTGTTAAGTTTACTGGAAATACCGAACAGCCTCCTGCGTCCTTTGCCTCTCTGCTGGACCTATTGAGGATTCTAAGGTTCGACACCTGGAAGCAGGTCTAGAGGGCTCCGGGTTGGGCCGGATCGTCCCCGGGCGCAAGGCCTGGGCCCCTCACCTGAGCCCCAGAACCTGCAGATCCGGCTCGGCCCGGCCCTGCCCCGCCCTTCCGAACCTCACTAGCGGGCTAAGCGCAGGAGGGCGTGTGCGCCCGGATGTGCAGGCCTGGTCCTGCCCTGGTAGCCCCGCCTGACGCGGCCGCAGTGCCCAGAGGCTCAGGCCTAGACCGCTCGGGCCGGTCCTCCGCCTGGCCCGGGTCATCGAACTCCCACAGCAGGGCACGTCACCACCTCGGGCGTCGTCTCCCGGCCCAGCGGGCCCACATATCCCCGTCCCCCACCCCCCCCAGCGGGGAGAGGCGCAGAGACGTCACGTGACGCCCCGCACTCGCCAGGTTCTGGTCACATGGGTGGCACGGCCGCTGCGTCAGTCACAGTCCTGGCTGCGGGAGTGGAGCCGCCGTCGCCACCGCCAGCGGACGGGGCGGGGATCCTGGTGCCAGGTCCTCGTCAACCCGCCCTCGCCGCCTCAGTCAGCCGTCCAAGCCGGGGCCTCACCGTCATGGAGCGGTGCGGGGCCTACGCCTGTTCCGTGTGAGGCGCGTCGCTCGCCGCCGCCACCTTGGCTTTTCTAGGCCTCTGGAACCCCCGCCGCCTCCCGGAGCCCCTCGCCCTTGGCAGCCTGTCGCCGCCCCCTGGGCGGGCTCGAATGCGCGTCCGGTGAAGGTGCAGGCCCGGCGCCGCCACTGCCGCGGCCAGGAGATGGTTCGGGCCTAGCGGAGCCGGGACTGGAGGTGAGGGGGCCGATGGACTGACTGAGGGCCGTGCCGGACCGCGGGGGCTGTGGCCCGCGCCGGGTGGGGGAGGGGGACGCAAGCTCCTCAGGGAGCCTCGGGGAGACCCCCCGGGCTGGGGCTGCTCGATCAGGCTTCACTCCTACCCTACCCTCATCTTCGCGTCTCACCCCACCACCTTCCCGCAAAAATAAGAAAATAAAAAAAGCTAACCCAATCCTAACAGTTCTCAGAAATCCATCTTTTCAGTGTTTCTCCTTTCCTCTTTCTGAATCCATTCCTTTCCTCAGACATTTCATCCGCTGATTTGTTACTTTTTCATATCCTCCTCAATTTCGTATTATTTCTAATTAAAGAGAAAATAGGCCCAGATTCTGGCTAACATTACCCAACTAGTTCTCGCTTTCCTTCTCGCGATCCTGCGCACCTCTCCCACCCCCCACCCCCGCAAAAAAAAAAAAAAAAAAAAAGGAAAAATTTCCGCCTTCGACTTGTGAGGGGGGTTGACTAAAAATGGGAACGTGAGGTTATAATACTCAAATAGTACCCCCGACAACTTCTCAGTCGGCCTGTTATCTAGTTATCCCAGTAGCTTGTGCGTGGATATTGATGTTTAGGCCTTTCCTCCAGCTGCCTGTGCTTGGGGTTAATCTCGTAATTGACGTCAGTGCTTTGTTCCTTCTACTTTGCTGTTCCTTCCACTCTTTGAGGATGGATCGGAGTACAGGAGTTTGGGGAGTAACCTTATTGCCTTTTCGTATACAAACAACATTATTTACAGGAAGTGGAAGTACAAATCTGAAATGTTTGTGTATCGAGTTCAAGGCGAAGAGTCCTATTTAGGGTTCTCATAGTTTTGTCACTTGTAATTCAGAATTATGCGGTTTCCTCCCTGCTGGCCATATGGAAATTTTAAACTAAGACCAGTCTCTTTTCCACTGACCAGTGTTTTTCTTGATGGAATCTAAACTATAGGTGACTGTGAATAGACTGTAAATGTGACATAAAATGTGTGCTGTTTTTAGGGCTCGTGTCAATAGCGCAAAGCTTCGTTTCTATATTGATTCTGCACTTTATAAAGTGCTTTTTAAAACTTAACTCGCCTTTAACTTATCAAAATTGAAATATTTATGAGAACTTTATTAATTTGGGGTTTGAGAAACAGCCTTTGTGGTCTGTGAGTCTGCCTAGAATCATCTTTGGTCATATGTGCATAAAGAAGTGTTGGCAAGTGGCCACTTGGTTTTCGACAAAGCTGGCTTCTTTAAATTTCTCAGGTTCGTTTTCCTTATTCATCACTGCATCTTTCCTCCCCTAAACATAAGAAAAATTCCCAATAAATTATTTTAAGTTATCTTTCAGAGTTAACTTACTAAAAACCTGGAACCAGTGAAATTTTTCTTTTTTTAATATCAGCAATTTCATTCAATTTGTGGTGGTTTGCACACTGGTGACTGGTTGTTAGCTCTGTACGAACAGCAGGCAAATTTTACTTTAAATAAAATTTTGCTTCAAGTGGGGACAAGGTAGGGTGTCTGAAAAAAGAGCTTAGCTGTGTTAATTGGAAGATGTTCTACAATTTAGGAGTGTAAGGTGAAACTGTAATAAAGAATTCTTAAAGATAGACTATTTTTGTTCTGAGTTACTTGCTACTTGTCAGAGTCTCACATTCAGGTTTATACATTCTCTTCTGTGTACCCTTGAGTTATTATACCTTTTTCTAACAATATATTCTGCAGCCAGGCCTGGTGGTTCATGTTTGTAATCCTAGCTTTGAGAGGTCACGGTGGGCAGATCACCTGAGGTCAGTCTGACCAACATGGTGAAACCCCATCTCTACTAAAAATACAAAAATTAGCCAGGCATGATGGTGCACACCTGTAGTCCCAGCTACTCCACAGGCTGAGGCATGAGCATCAAATTAGCTAGGCATGGTGGCGCACGCCTCTAGTACCAGCTACTCCAGAGGCTGAGGCATGAGAATTGCTTGAACCGGGAGGCAAGGGTTGCAGTGAGCGGCGATCACACCACTGCACTCCAGCCTGGGTAATGCCTCAGAACAATCAAATGGAAGCCCACTATATTTTCTGCATTGTAATTTTCTTTTTTACCCCGTCTCTTGCAGATATTGAGGGATGCATAATTTTCTTATAGATCTGTTATAGGGTCTTTGAGCAAGTATCATATTTATTCCTCTCTTTATCTGTCTCAGTATTTTACGCAATTATTAGATTGAATTTGAATGTGAGAATATTTTGAACTTGAAATTGTTCTATCAGGTTATCTAAGATTTCAGGAAAAGGTAATGTGAAGAAAGCTGTATGAGTGAAGGATCAGTACTTGAAAGGGAAAAACAGCTTCAGAAGATGAGACAGAAGATGAAGCTTTCTAAAAGTTTTGTATTTTGCCTTTTTTGAGAAGGTAAGGTAAATGTCATAGTTTTATATGTAACTGAGGAACAAATAAAACAGGTATTTCTTCTTTCATGTCCATCTACTGGTTTAGAATGGAGTCGAAAATCTGCAAGGACTTTTCTTTGTGGTATTTTTAATAAAATCAAAGAGGTGTTCTTAAGTATTGCGGGCACACCTGGACAATGACCCAGAAGTACATGTACTATAAAAAATTAATCACTTAGATATTTTTATTTTAGCTTTATTCTACAAATATCTCACTATAAAGACTTTTCTGTATGATATAAAGGTTCCCAGGTGTCCTCATCCTTATATTTCACCCATTCCCTTATTCATTTCCTCTGATAAGTTGGAACAATTGTATTTGATTTCTGGGAGGGTGTTAGCTAGTCTCAGTTATTGTGAAATAAGGTGTAACTAGTGACTAAGGACTGCATAAAGCTAACCTGACCTGTTACCTTGCTTTTTTCTTTGGTTTAAGAAAAGCACTCCTACATGTTGTTAACTTCCTGTATATACCCCTCTCGGTTATTTGAAGTGATACTCTAGTACATGGAAGAGGGCAGTCATATATGTTTCAGTTACTGAGTTTTGGCATATCTGCATTCCTATTTGTCTTGAGGTTCATTTTCACTGGCATCATATCGTGGAAATTTTAATGATACTGGGGCACAGAAAACATTAGAACCACCAAATTCAATTCCAGAGTATTCCAAAACATTTAAATAACAGAACTACCTATTCTATTTTTGAAGAAAAAATGTCTTATTTAACTACCTGCTTTATCAGCTATTCTTTATTAAAAAATCTGTAACCTGAGGAATGTTTTGACAGAAGGCATTTTATGTAACTTTACCTCTCTTGGAGTACTTAATGAACTGTGTTGGCAGCTTTTAGGCAGGGAAACATAGCTTATTAGTGGGTACTGTTTTTTTTTTTTTGAGACGGAGTTTCGCTCTTGTTACCCAGGCTGGAGTGCAATGGCGCGATACCGGCTCACCGCAACCTCCGCGTCCTGGGTTCAGGCAATTCTCCTGCCTCATCCTCCTGAGTAGCTGGGATTACAGGCCTGCGCCACCATGCCCAGCTAATTTTTTGTATTTTTAGTAGAGACGGGGTTTCACCATGTTGACCAGGCTGGTCTCGATCTCTTGACCTCGTGATCCACCCGCCTCAGCCTCCCAAAGTTCTGGGATTACAGGCGTGAGCCACCGCGCCCGGCCAGTGGGTACTGTTTTAAACTAGTTATTTCAATGATCGTTTCCTAGGACAGGTAAAAGAACTTCATGTATTTTTTTCCCAAGGTTGTTGGGTAGGAGAAATCAGGGACTGACATGAATAGATTGCACTGAAAAGCCAGTATGGTTTGATTATCCAGAGATTATAATGATCTGTTTGGGGACTGGGCTCCCTGGGGTTGCTTTGGGCCTAATAGCTCTCCCAGGATTTTGTCAGTTTGGAGTCGCCTAGTGGGTTATGACTTGTCCTTTTCATGTCATCATTAGGGAAGGGACAGTTTTATGGAAAGGTGAGTACCAGCCAATACTCTTCAGAGACACACCTTCTTACGTTTTTGCAGTTGCTAATCAGAATGTTATTTCTCCTATCTTGTTTCTTATCTGTTAACATTTCACCATTTTTAAAGGCCTAATTCACATTTCATTGCTTTCTTAAAGTTTTCCTTGATTCCTTACCCCACTCCAATTGTGATCTGCTTCCTTTCAATCTCTGCATCACTTTGTAGCCGCCTCCCCACTGCCCTTTTTTTTTTTTTTTTTTTTTGGTCATCCAGGCTGGAGTGCAGTGGTGTGATCTTGCAACCTCTGCTTCCCAGGCTCAAGCGATTCTTGTGCCTCCACCTCCCAAGTAGCTGGGACTGCAGGTGTGCACCACCATGCCCTGCTTATTTTTTTTGTATTTTTTGTAGAAATGGGGTTTTGCCCTGTTGCCCAGGCTGGTGTACCTCTTTTAATTATTTGTTATGCAGCTACTATGGGACTATAGCCTGCTGAGTAGCATCATGAAAAATGTATTAGGGAAGGTACTAGTAAAAGAAGGACTGTAAGTGTTGCAGTATCTCATATATTTCTAAAAGATAAGGATTAAAACAATAATCACAATATTATACACTAAAAAAATTTAATGCTAATTCCAGCTGGGCGCCATGGCTCATGCCTGTAATTCCAGCACTTTGGGAAACCAAGGCAGGTAGATCACAAGGTCAGGAGTTTGAGACCAGCCTGACCAACATGGTGAAACCCCGTCTCTACTAAAAATACAAAAATTAGCTGGGTGTGGTGGCACACAACTGTAACCCCAGCTACTCAGGAGGCTGAAGCAGGAGAATCACTTGAACCCGGGAGGCAGAGGTTGCAGTGAGCCAAGATTGTACCACTGCACTCCAGCCTGGGCAACAGAGCGAGAGTCTGCCTCAAAAAAATTTTTTAAAAAAAGGCCAAGCACTGTGGCTCACACCTGTAATCCCAGCACTTTGGGAGGCTGAAGCAGGTGGATCACAAGGTCAGGGAGTTTGAGACCAGCCTGACCAACATGGTGAAACCCCGTCTCTACTAAAAATAGAAAAATTAGCTGGGTGTGGTAGCACGCAGCTGTAACCCCAGCTACTCAGGAGGCTGAAGCAGGAGAATCACTTGAACCCGGGAGGCAGAGGTTGCAGTGAGCCGAGATTGTACCACTGCACTCCAGCCTGGGCAACAGAGTGAGACTCTGTCTCAAAAAAAAAAAAAAAAAAATTAACGCTAATTTCTTAGTATCATCAGTATCCAGTTAAGTGTTCGCATTTCACTGATTACAGTTTTTATATCGTTTTTACAATTGTGTGAATTAGAATCCAAATATTATCTGTATGTTACATTGGGTTTAGCTGCATCTCAACCTTCTTTTTTTTTTTTTAATCTATAAGTTTTTCTCCATCTTTTTATTGTGGTTATTCCCATAGAATTGCTTTGTTGAAGAAGCCAGGTCTTTGCCCTATGATGCTTCTCAGAATCTAGATTGTGTTGATAAGATCCCAGTGGTTTCATGTAATATGTTCTTTTATCCCTTGTATTTTCTGTAAATTTTATTTATTTTATTTTACTTTATTTTTTAATTTATATTTTTTGGACTGAGTCCTGCTGTGTCACCCAGGCTGGAGTGTAGTGGCATAATCTCAATTCACTGCAATTTCTGCCTCCAGGTTTGAGATCAGCCTGACCAAGTTTCAAGCAATCCTCCTGCCTCAGCCTCCTAAGTAGCTGAGATTACATGTACCTGCCACCATGCCCAGTCAATATTTATATTTTTAGTAGAGACAGGGTTTTGCCATGTTGACTAGGCTGGTCTTGAACTCCTGACCTCAGGTGATCTGCCCGCCTCAGCCTCCCAAAGTGCTGGGATTATAGGCCTGAGCCACCGCACCTGGCCTTTCTGTAAGTTTTGATAGTTAACATCTAGAAATCTGATTTGGTTTAGCATTGAATTAAATACAATTTTAAATTAATTAATTACAATAATAATTGTTTTTTGAGACGGTGTTGCACTCTGTTGCCCAGGCTAGAGTGCATGGGGCAGTCATGGCCCACTGCAGCCTTGATCTGCTGAGTGCAAGCAATCCTTTTGCCTCAGCCTCCCAAGTAGCTGGGACTGCAAGCATGAGCCACCATGCCTGGCTAAATTTTTTGGTTTTACCAAGATGAGGTCTCACTGTGTTGCCTAAGCTGGTCACAAATTCCTGGCCTCAAGTAGTGCTCCCACCTCAGCCTTTCAGTGTGCTGAGTTTCCATGCATGAGTTACTTTACCTGGCCATTTTTAAGTTTTTAAATGGTGGGGGAAAAAATCAATTTTTTTTTAGCAAGCGACTATTTTAGGAAACTTAGATTTCTTTTTTTTTTTTCTGAGACAGAGTCTCTGTTGTCCAGGTTGGAGTGCAGTGGCACAATCTTGGCTCATGGCACCCTCCACCTCCCAGGTTCGACTGATTCTGCCTGTGTCACTCTCCCGAATAGCTGGGATTACTGGCGTGTGCCACCACGCGTGGCTAATTTTTTTAGTTTTAGTAGAGATGGGGTTTCACCATGTTGGCCAGGCTGATCTTGAACTTCTGACCTCCGGTAATCTGCCCGACTTCTCCTCCAAAAGTGCTGGGATTACAGGCATGAGCCACTGCGCCTGGCTGGGAAAGTCAGATTTCAATGTCCATAAATAAAGTTTTACTGGGGCCGGGCATGGTGGCTCACACCTGTAATCCTAGCATTTTGGGAGGCCGAGGCGGGTGGATCACCTGAGGTCAGGAGTTCAAGACTAGCCTGGCCATCATGGTGAAACCCCATCTTTTAAAAAAATAAATAAATAAAGTTTTATTGGAACACAGATAGCACACCTGTTTATTTATGTATTGTCTGTGGCTGCTTTTGCTGTTGCGATGGCAGAATTTAGTAATTGTGACTATATGGCCTGCCAAACCTGAAATATTTACTATGAAAAACATTTCTTGAGTCCTGCCTTAGCAGATCAAATAGGCCTTAGTGGATACTTGGGTTTGAGGATTACCTTAGGGTTGAGCAGTTAGTTACAAGGTCCCTATTTACTGTGGTGGCTATTAGGGTTTTTTGTTTGTAGAATATGTATATGTGTATAATATATATATTTATATATTATATTACATATATTGCATATATATTACATATATCATGTGCATTATATATACTATAATGTTTAGTATATATTGTAGTATGTATTATATATATTACATATGGTGTGTGTGTGTGTGTGTGTGTGTGTGTGTGTGTGTGTGTGTATATATATTTTTTTTTTTTTTTTTTTTTTTTTTTGAGACAGAGTCTTGCTCTGTCACCCAGGCTGGAGTGCCATGGCACAATCTCGGCTCACTGCAACCTCAACCTCCTGGGTTCAGATGATTCTTCTGTCTCAACCTCCCAAATAGCTGGGACTACAGGTGTGCACCACCATGCCCAGCTAATTTTTATATTTTTAGTAGAGATGGGGTTCAACCATGTTGGCCAGGATGGTCTTGATCTCTTGACCTAGTGATCCCCCCACCTCAGCCTCCCAAAATGCTGGGATTACAGGCGTGAGCCACTGTACCTGGCCCATATAGTATATATTATATGTAGTATGTATATATTATATATAGTATGTATAATATATATAATATACTCTGCTGTATATTATATATACTATAGATGTAATACATATTGCATGTGTTATATATTGTATAGTTTTATATTATATGTACAGTATAATGTAGTAAACTATGCAAGTTAGCATTACCTCCTAAATTCCACTTCCTATCAGATCAGATTCTCATAGTGATATTGACAGGAGTCAGGGAAATAATGACTAGAAGAGGGCAGAGTCCCTGGTGAGAGCCCCTCAAGCCTGGACCCACAGCCCTAAATAAGAACTTCACATCCCTGTTTTCCAGCCTGAGTTTTGCCTTTTCCATAACGACCCTGGCCTGCCACGCCCCCCTGCTCTGTACCCATAGAAACCCCAAGCTCCACTAGCAGAGAAGCAGAGTGATATGGCAGAGGAGGAGAGAAGAGAAGAAGCATCTGTATGTTGAGAGGAGAAGAGACAGCTGGACACCAGAGACTATGGGTTGGAGAGGATTTCAGCCAGGGACAGCTGAGCTCCAGGGAAGGGTTATCTTCCCACTCCATTCCTTTTCCAGCTCCCCATCCTGCTGAGAGCCACTTCCACCACCCAGTAAAATTTCTGCATTCGCCATCCTTCAAGTTCTTGTGACCTCATTCTTCCTGGATGCTGGACAAAAACCTGGGTACCAGTAGAGCAGGGTGTAAAAGGATATCATCCTGACCTTCTGCTGAGCTGGTTTAATGCTTAGCCATCTGTGGACAGCAAATGATAAAAGAGCATTGTTTGTAACACACACCCTCTGGGGCTCCAGAGGTTGTGGGCAACCACCCCTAGATGCTGCCATGGGGGCTGGTTCATTCCTCCTGGCACCCAAAGGCTCCTGTACCCACTCCCCCTCCTGCAAGAGGTTGGAGCATGGCGGCTGAGCAAACAGGCCACCTTTGTCATGCGTCACATGTTGGGGTCAAGCAAACTATCCTGTCTCAATAGGAGCTCAAACACTGTGCATGTGAGGGATCTAAGTTGCATACTTCTGAGAATCTAACTAATGTCTGATGATCTGAGGTGGAATGGTTTTATTTCAAAATCATCTCCCTGCAACCCCTGTCCATCCATGGAAAAATTTTATCTTCTGTAAAACTGGTCCCTGGTACCAAAAAGGTTGGGGACTGCCTGTCTACATGATTTTCCTGAAGCTGGAATAAGCACCACATGTTCAGGAAGCCCACAAAAAGGCCCTTGGAACTGGAAGGGACTGGTAGAAAGTATGAGATGAATCTGATGAGAGTGACAAGAGTCAGATCAAGTGGAATGTTTTAAGCCCTGTTGAGGAGTTTAAAGTTTATCTTCAGGTAAATGGAAAGCTTATTTAAAAATTTTAAGCAGGAGTTAGGCAATTTGACCTGATTTGTGTCTTAAAAAGATTACTTTGGCTGCTGTATAGCATACAGATTAAAGAGAGACCAAGGGAAATAGAATTCCAATTAGAAAGGCTGTAGCATTTATTAAAGCCAAAGAGAAAATGTGGTGTGTTTCGAATGGTGGCAGTAGAAACAGAAGTGAGCAGGGAGAGTCAAAATTTATTTTAGAGGTTATGGTGATGGATTGGATTTGGAGGGAGGTTGAAGGAAGAATTCAAAAGTGGTTGGATGGATGCACTACCATTAGAATGAGGATCACTGGAGAAGTGGTTGGTGGTAAGGGAAAGTAGATCAGAAACTTAATTTTAGATGTATTAAGATTGAGCTTTTTGGGACTAGGCATGGTGACTCATTACAAAGTTCTTGTAATCCCAGCACTTTGGGAGGCTGAGGTGGTAGGATTACTTGAGGCCAGGAGTTTGAGACTGGCATGGGCAACACAGTGAGATCTTTAGATTTCTTAGATAGCCAAAGGACATTGTCAAACAGGTCCCTGGATGTGTGGTTTTGTATTTCAGAAAAGAAAGTGTCATGTGGGGCATATGTGGGCATTCTGGTTGTAGGCATAGAGTTGTTTTTTGAGACAGTCTCACTCCGTCACTCAAGCTAGAGTGCATGGCATGATCTAGGCTCACTGCAACCTCTGCCTCCCAGGTTCAAGTGAGTCTCAAGCCTCAGCCTCTTGAGTAGGTGGAATTACAGGCACGCCCCACCACGCCCAGCTAATTTTTTATATTTTTAGCAGAGATGGGGTTTCACCATGTTGACCAGGCTGGTCTTGAACTCCTGACCTCAAGTGATATGCCTGCCTTGGCCTCCCAAAGTGTTGGGATTATAGGTGTGAGCCACCACGCCTGGCTGCATAGAGATATTTTAAGTTTTGAGAATATAAGGAGAGGATATAAAATGAATGAGAATAAGACCCATGGCTGAGCACAGATGAATACTAACTTTGAAGAAGTCTGGTAGTAGGATGGGAAGAGCCAGAGGAGCTGGGGAAACCGGGAAGGCTAAGTGTTATAGAAGCCAAAGAATGTATCAAGGAGAAATAAGTGGCTGAATCTATTGAATGGTAGGTCAAGTAAAATGATAAAGTATCTGTTGGATTTAGCAACATGAAAGTTGCTAATGATCTTGGCAAATAAATACTATGTGGGAAATTGGAAACAATGTTGGGAAATTGGAAACAATAGAATGTTGAATAGTGATTGGATACAACATTTTGGAAAGTATTAATTGGCTGTATCTACTAAAGTTGAAAATGCTTATCCTCTGCAGCCCATTAGTTCCACTTCTAGCTTTCTATTCTGGAAAAACTCTCACTCATTGGTAAAAAGAATTAAGCATAAAAATGATCATTTAGTGTTGTTTATAATGGCAGAGAAAGGGGAAACTACCTAAATATATGTCATCTGGAGAGTGGATAAGTAAACTGTGTGGATACATAGTGAAAATAAATGAACTACAGCAATGGATTAACTTCCTAATGCTGAGAATTAAAAAAACCAAGTTGTTAGAGTTTTAATAACGTTGAAGAAATATGCAAAACAATTCAGTTTCTTATTTAGAGATACGTACATATATAGTAGAAGTATAAAGAAATTTCTGGCTGGGAGCAGTGGCTCAAGCCTGTAACCCCAGCAGTTTGGGAGGCCGAGGCAGGTGGAACACAAGGTCAGGAATTCAAGACCAGCCTGGCTTACATAATGAAACCGTGTCTCCACTAAAAAAAAAAAAAAAAAAAAAATATATATATATATATATATATATAAAAATTAGCCGGGCATGGTGATTGGTGCCTGTAGTCCCAGCTACTTGGGAGGCTGAGGCAGGAGAATGACTTGAACCTGGGAGATGGAGGTTGCAGTGAGCTGAAATCAGGCCACTGCACTCCAGCCTGGGTGACACAGTGAGACTCTGTCTCAGAAAAAAAAAAAAAAAAATTCCTGGCTGGGTGTGGTGCCTCGTGACTATAATCCCAGCACTTTGGGAGGCCAAAGCGAGTAGATCATCTGAGGTCAGGAGTTTGAGACCAGCCTGGCCAACATGGTGAAACCCCCATCACTACTAAAAATACAAAAGTTAGCCAAGCGTCGTGATGGATACCTCTAATCCCAGCTACTCAGGAGGCTGAGGCAGGAGAATTGCTTGAACCTGGGATGCAGAAGTTGCAGTGAGCTGAGATCATGCCGCTGCATTCCAGCCTGGGGAACCAAGTGAGACTGTCTCAAAAAGAAAAGAAAAGAAAAATTCCTGAGAATGGTTGAAACCAAAATCAGAATAGTGGCTACTGCTTGTAGTGGGAGGGAGTACCTGAAGATGTGATCCAGGAGAAGTGCACAGCAGCCTTCAACTATGTTGTTAATGCTTTATTTCTTAAGGTGTTTGTTTGATGGGTAGCACAACTGTTCACTGTATTGGTTGGTCCTTACACCTTTTGGGGTAACATTTTATAAAATGATTGGTTGCTTAGGAAGTGAAGAACCACCAAGAGTCCTTTTGAGAAGCTTGTCTGGAGAGAGATGTGGGGCCAATGAAGACCTTTTTATTTTTTTGAGACAGAGTCTCACTCTGTTGCCCAGGCTGGAGTTCAGTGGTGTGATCTTGGCTCACTGCAACCTCTGCCTTCTGGTTCAAGTGATTCTTCTGCCTCAGCCTCCCAAGTAGCTGGGATTACAGGTGCCCACCACCACACCCGGCTAATTTTTGTGTTTTTAGTAGAGACAGGGTTTCACCATGTTGGCCAGGCTAATCTCAAACTCCTGACCACCTGCTTTGGCCTCCCAAAGTACTGGGATTAACACCAGCTTTTTTTTTTTTTTTTTTTTAAGAAGAATATATTTGAATGCTGATGGAAAGGATTTGAAGGATTCATTAGAGATGGAGAAGTTGAAGTTGTTGGAGAGAAAGTAGTAACTTAAAGGTCTAGAAGATAGCACGAGGATAATTGTTCTTTGATAGGAAGATAGAGGTTTTTTCCTTTGTCATTGGGAGGGAAGAGAATAGATGTAGATGCTGATAGTTTGAAAGTTGATGGTTGATTGATAAAAATATTTTTCTTTCATTTTTTTTTTTTTAATTTCTATCTTATTTTTGAGACTGAGTCTTACACTGTCGCCTGGGCTGGAATGCAGTGGCGCAATCTCGGTTCACTGCAACCTCTACCTCCCAGGTTCAAGTGATTCTCCTGCCTCAGCCTCCTGAGTAGCTGGGATTACAGGCACCCGCCACCACGCCCAGCTAATTTTTTTGTATTTTTAGTAGAGACGGGGTTTCACTTTGTTGGCCAGACTGACCAGGTGTGGTGGCTCATGCCTCTAGTCCCAGCCACTCTGAAGGCTGTGGCAGGAGGATTGCTTGAGCCAAGGAATTTAAAATAAGCCTGGGCAACATGGCAAGACCCCATCTCAAAAAAAAAAGACGAACGATGGCAGAAATAAGACATTTATCCTGAAAATACCATTTGGTGTAGTTTTGTTGGCACAGGTCTTCCCTCTGAACATGCTTTCTTACTGACAGCCCCACTGGAGTCTTGTTTGTCTTGTAGCAGTTTTCAGACCCTTCACTGATTCCCATGTTTTGATAAGGTAAGAGCCATCTTCAAATCTATAAATTCCAAAGATAGATTAATACATTTCTCAGAAGAGAGCATCTTCTGTCTCAGAAGAGTCCATAAACATTATGTAGAATCAGCACAGTTTAGGTTAAGTAGACGCATAATTCATCAAAGTGTAAATAAGGTGAAGGAAAAAATACTGCATTGTAAAAAAAAATATTCAAATGCGCTATGAACATTTAAGGCAACTGATGCCCCAAATAGGCAAAGTCAAAGAAGTTGGCCTGCGTTTGGAGGTGATTTTGCGTCAAAAAGGGAATTCACTTTCTTGTCTTTGATGACTGAATAACACTGTAGAACATGTCTTCTTCCTCAAGGCCAATGATGCTTCAGATACCAGGTGGTTTCATCTTTCAAGCATGGTCCATAGAGAGGATTACATTAGGCCAGAATTGCAATCAGCCAAAAGAGAGCAGCAAACTGAACAGGTCACCATCATGGTGAAGATAACTCCCCAATTAGGCCCTTTAGGGATGAATCAGGGCACAAAGAAGCCAACAAAGCACCAGAACATGCTCATCTCTGTGAAGCACTGTGAGGCCACAATATGCCATGGTTGCTGCTCAAGCTGCCTCTCTCTGATTTTTAATATTCTGTTTTTTAATCTTTGTCTATTAAGACAAGGTTATTTGTGAATGGAAATTAGGATTGCAGAGAGTCATAGAACATCATCGAATACTTTATGAGGAATGGGAGAGAACATTCATCAGAGAAAGATAGTACAATTTCACTTTGGGAGGCCGAGGCAGGAGGATCACGAGGTTAGGAGATTGAGACCATCCTTGTCAACATGGTGAGACCTTGTCTTTACTAAAATACAAAAAATTAGCTGGGCATGGTGGTGTGCACCTGTAGTCCTAGCTACTTGGGAGGCTGAGGCAGGGGAATCACTTGAACCCAGGAGGTGGAGGTTGCAGTAAGCCGAGATTGTGCCGCTATACTCCAGCCTGGCAACAGAGCAAGACTCCGTTTCAAAGAAAAAAAAAAGGAAGATAGTACAATTTCTGGGAAAATTTGAGGGTCCAGTTGAGAGTGATTTATGAAATAAATGAGAAATTCAGATAATCCATAAAGATGTGATGAAGAAAGCAAAAATGTATGGAATTGTTATCTTTGCTTTCATGTTTTTCACCACATTATTTTAAACCTGAAGGCTGTAGAAGTCTCATGATCAACTTTGGGGCAAAGGTCCTTCTGTGCTAAATATTGTCTGGGGACCTGATGTTTTGTTAGTATTGGCTTTGATCTCTAAGTGTACAACCTTTGTTTCCCTGACTTGTAGGAAGTGACCTCTTTACACTCCCTCATGGGTAGAGAGGTTCTACCAAATGAGGTCAAGAGGGATTTATGTACTCCTGAGGCTTTGTGCTTTAACATAGTGCGTTGTGGTAAAGTTAACAGTTTAATAGCAGTTGTAATATACTGGCTTTGAAAATAATCTCTTAGCTTAAATCTCATTTTGACTTTTGGAGTTTAAATCACTCAATAATCTTAAAGTTGAATGGCTCTGTTTTTTAGTAGAATAGTTATTCGAATACAGTAAGTGAAAAAAAAAATACTGTAACAAATTCTGACCTCCACTTAAATGGGGAAAGGCAAGTACACATTTTATACTAAACTGTTTTTATTTATTTATTTATTTATTTATTTGATACAGAGTCTTACTTTGTTGCACAGGCTGGAGTGCAGTGATAATCTCGGCTCACTGTAACATTTGCCTCCCAGGTTCAAGTGATTCTCTTGGTTCAGCTTCCTGAGTAGCTGGGACTACAGGTGTGTGTCACCACACCTGGCTGGTTTTTGTATTTTTACTAGAAATGGGGTTTCACCACGTTGGCCAGGTTGGTCTGGAACTCCTGACGTCAAGTGATACACTGCTGCCGGGCATGGTGGCTCACGCCTGTAATCCAAGCACTTTGGAGGCCAAGGTGGGTGGATCACCTGAGGTGGGAGTTCAAGACCAGCCTGACCAACATGGTGAAACCCCGTCTTTAAAAAAAAAAAAAAAAAAGTGATACATTGCCTCAGCTTCCTGAAGTGCTGGGGTTACAGGAGTGAGCCACCACACCCATCTGTTTTAAAATTTTTTTAATTAAAATTGTAAAAAGTCATAAAATGTTTTATATATATATTTATTTATTTATTTGAGTCAGAGTCTTGCTCTGTTGCTGCGTAGTGCAGTGGCGCGATCTTGGCTCACTACAACCTCTGCCTCCCGGGTTCAAGTGATTCTCGTGCTTCAGCCTCCTGAGTCTCAGACTACAGAAGCACACCACCATGCCTGACCCAAAATGTTTTATAACTAATATATGCGTTTATAAAAAATTATAAAATGAATTTAATTCCTAGGAATACACATTAAAATTTTTATTTTTACTGTGTACTAATTTTTTTATTGTGGCAAAATATATATAACAAAATTTACTATTTTAATAATTTTACATACACAATTCAGTGGCATTAAGTACATTCACAGTGTTGTACAATCATCAACACTGTCCATTTCCAGAACTTTTTCATCATCTCAAAGAGAACCTCACCACCTCTGTTCTCTTTTCTGTCTATGAATTTGCCTATTCCAGATGCCTCATAGTAAGTAGAATCATACAATATGTGTCCTTTTGTGTCTGACTTATTTCACATAACATAATCAAGGTTCATCTGTGTTATAGCACGTATCAGAATTTCATTCCTTATGGCTAAATAGTATTCCATTGCATATATAGACCACATTTTGCTTACCCATGTTGACGGATAGCCATCTGTTAATGGACACTTAGGTTGTTTCCATATTTTGGCTATTGTGAACGATGCTGCTGTGAACATTGATGTACATAGATTTGTTTGAGTGTCTGCTTTCAGTTCTTTTGGATATATTCCTAGGAGTAAAATTGCTGGATCATATGGTAATTATTTGTTAAAGTTTCTGAGGAACTGCCAATCCATAGCAGCTACACCATTGCACATTCCCACCAGCAGTGCACAAAGGTTCCAGTTTCTCTACATCCTCACCAACATGTGATATTTTGTATTTTTGTTTTTATCATATCCATCCTAATGGGTGTGGAATGATGTCTCATTGTGGGTTTTTTCTCTCATTAAACTTTACTTGTTTGTTTGTTTGTTAATTTTTTTTTTGAGATGGAGTTTTGCTCTTGTCCATGCTGGAGTGCAATGATGCGACCTTGGCTCACTGCAGCCTCCACCTCCCGGGTTCAAGCAATTCTCCTGCCTCAGTCTCCTGAACAGCTGGGATTACATGTGCCCGCCACCATGCCCAGCTGATTTTTTGTGTTTTTAGTAGAGATCGGGTTTTACCATGTTGGCCAGGCTAGTCTCAAACTCCCAACCACCTCTGCCTCCCAAAGTGCTGGGACTACAGGCATGAGCCATTGCACCTGGCTTTTGTTTTTTGTTTTTGTTTTTGAGACAGAATTTTGCTCTTGTTGCCCAGGCTGGAGTACAGTGGCGCAGTCTTGGCTCACTGCAATCTCTTCTGGATTCAAGTGATTCTCCTGCCTCAGCCTCCTGAGTAGCTGGGATTACAGGCATGCGCCACCATGCCCGGCTAATTTTATATTTTTAGGAAAGTCAAAGTTTCTCCATGTTGGCCCAGCTGGTCTTGAACTCCCAACCTCAGGTGGTCACGTGCCTTGGCCTAGCAAAGTGCTGGGATTACAGGCGTGCCCAGACTGTTTATTTTTAAAACTAGTCAGTCAAGTGTGGTAGTGAGAAGGAGGCAAAGAGTAGAACAAGGAGTTCAATCTCTAACTTCACTGTGAACAATCAGTTGACATAACTGACTACCTTTAAACCAGCCTTTCGTTAAACATTCTTTCATGGGTCTGAAAATTCTGAGACAGTTTCTTGGTCAAGTTGCTTCCATTAAACAGTACTGATTTTAAAGACTAGTAATTTAAAATTGCCACGTGAAAAAAACTCAAAATGATTTACACAACAGTCACCTTTTCCTTCTGAAGGTTTTACCATGCACTTTTATCATTAACCAGTCTCTTACTGTTAAACTTAAATGGCCAGTCAAAACAAAAACTTCTGAGATTGTTCTTCTACCACTGATTGAGACTATGGTGGCAGGTATTAGGGATGATATTTATTTAGTCTTCTGAGCTTTCTGGGCAGACTTGATGATGTTGCCAGGTCCAGGAGCCTTCTTGTCCACTGTTTTTTTGTTTTTTTTTTAATTTTAAATTAAAATTAAAAAATTTTTTTTTGAGACAGAGTTTCATTCTTGTTGCCCAGGCTGGAGTGCAGTGGTACGGTCACAGCTCACTGCAATCTCTGCCTCCCATGTTCATGTGATTCTCCTACCTCAGCCTCTCTAGTGTCTGGGATTACAGGCACCTGCCACCACGCCTGGCTAATTTTTGTATTTTTAGTAGAGATGGGGTTTCACCATGTTGGCCAGGCTGGTTTCGAACTCCTGACCTCAGGTGATCTGCCTGCCTTGGCCTCCCAAAGTGCTGGAATTAAGGTATGAACCACTGGGCCTGGCCAATTTTACCAATTTTGAGAGAGAGTCTCACTCTGTCACCCAGGTTGGAGTGCAGTGGTGTGATCTTGGCTCATTTGAACCTCCACCTCCCAGGCTCAAGCATTCCCCTCACCTCCAGTTTCCCTAGTAGCTGGGACCACGGGCGAGTGCTACCACACCCAGCTAATTTTTTGTATTTTTGATAGAGATAGGGTTTCACTATGTTGCCCAGGTTGGTCTCAAACTCCTAAGCTCACGTGATACTCCTGCCACGGCTTCCCAAAGTGCTGGGATTACAGGCCTGAACCTGTTTTGATGACACCCACAGCAACTGTCTTATATTATGAACAGCAAAAAAACCCAGAGGAGGATAGTCAGAAGCTCTCAACATACATTGGCTTGCTGGGAACCATATCAAAGATAGCAACATTACCAGATTTCAAGAATTTATTTCAAGCCATCTTTTAGCTTACCAGAATGTCAGTTGGTCTTTTTCTTCAATTCAGCAACCTTGCAGGCAGTGTGAGCCATGTGGCAGTTCATTACAGGAGCAAGCCAGCACTGATTTGGCCTGGATAGTTGAGGATGATCACCTGAGCAGTGAAGCCAGCTGCTTCCATTGTTGGGTCATTTTTCCTGTCACCAGCAACATTGCCATGATGAACATCTTTGACAGATATGTTCTTGACATTAAAGCCCCTATTGTCCCCAGGTAAAGCTTCACTCAAAGCTTCATGGTATTTTGTAACAGATTTGGCTTTAGTTGTAACTGTTGACTGGAGCTAAGGTGACCACTATGCTGACACCAGTCTCCAGTTGGCCCACAGAGGCAGTACCAATACCACCAATTTTGTAGATATTTTAGAGAGGCAGACACAAGGGCTTGTCACTTGGACAAGTTGGTGGTAGGATGCAATCCAGAGCTTCAAGCAGGGTGTTTTCACTGGCATTGCCATCTTCACAGGTGACTTTCCATCCCCTGAACAAAGGCATGTTAGCACTTGGCCCTGGCGTGTTGTCATCATTCCAGCCAGAAATTGGCACAAATGCTACTGTATTGGGGTTGTAGCCAACTTTCTTATTATAAATGCTGACTTCCTTAACCACTTTCTTGTAGCTCTTCTGTCTGTAGGGTGGCTCAGTGGAATCCATTTTGTTAACTCCAACAATTAGCTGTTTCACACCCAGTGTGTAAGTCAGAAGGAGATACCAGCTTCAGATTCATTACCGGCAACAGTCAGGGCAGCACAGTCAGCCTGAGATGTGCCTAAAATCATGTTTTTTAAAAAGTCTCTGTCTTGGGGCGTAAACTAGTCACATAATACTTTCTGATCTCAAGTTTCCACAGGGAGCTATCAGGCGTGCCACTATGCTCACACTCAGCTTTCAGTTTATCTAAGACCCAGGCATACTTGAAGGACTCCTTTCCCATCTCAGTAGCCTCGTTAGTTGATAGATCTTTTATCAGTCCCACCACATTTATAGATCAGATGGTCAGTAGTGGTGGACTTGCCTGAGTCTATGCGTTCAGTGACAGTGATATTGGTAAAGGCCTTCCTTTCCTATTTTGCCTTTTAGGGGTGGTTTTTTCAACTGACCTGTGTTCTTGGCAGCAAACCTGATGCAAAAAAGATCATGGTGGTTTCATTTTTATTTTTTTGAGATAGAGTTTTGCTCTTGTCACCCAGGCTGGAGTGCAATCGTGTGATCTCGGTTAACTGCAACCTCCGCCTCCCAGGTTCAAGCGATTCTCTTGCCTTAGCCTCTTGAGTAGCTGGGATTACAGGTGCCTGCCACCATACCCAGCTAATTTTTTGTATTTTTTGAGAGATGGGGTTTCACCATGTTGGCCAGGCTGGTCTTGAACTCTTGACCTTGTGATGCACCCACCTTAGCCTCCCAAAGCTCTGGGATTACAGGTCTAAGCCACTGTGCCCAGCCAAGTGTGTGGCTTTTAACTTTGTTCTTTTGCAAGGTTGTTTTGATTATTCTGGATCTTTTGTATTTAAGGATCAGCTTGTGAATTTCTGTGAAGTCAGCTGAGTTTTTCTTTTTTATCTTTTTAAGAAATGGGGTCACTCTGTCACCCAGGCTGGAGTGCAATGGTGAGAACGCAGCTCACTGCAGCCTCAGCTTCCTGGGGTGAAGCAGTCCTTCTACCACAGCTTCCCAAGTAGCTAGGACTATAGGTACACACTAGTATGGATGGCTGATTTTTTTTTTTTTTTTTTTTAGACAGGGTCTCACTCTGTCACTCCGGTTGGAGTACAGTGGTGCCATCATGGCTCACTGTAACCTCCACCTTCCAGGCTCGGGTGATTGTCTCACCTCAACTACTCGAGTAGCTGGGACTACAGGCACGCACCACCACACCCAGCTAATTTTTGTATTCTTTGTAGAGACTGGGTTTCACTGTGTTGCCCAGGGTGGTCTCAAACTTCTGGACTCAAGCAATCCTCCCGCCTCAGCCTCCCAAAGCTAGGATTACAGGCATGAGCCACCATGCCTGTCTTGGAATTGCTTTCTTAATTTCATTTTTGGTTTGATTATTGCTACCATACAGAAATACATCTCATTTTCTGTGTATTACTGTTGTATCCTGCAACCTTGCTGAACTCATTTGTTAGCTCTAATAGATTTTAAGTGGATTCTTTAGGATTTTCTATATACAGGGTCATCATTTTACTTCTTTTTTTTTTTTTTTTTTTTTAATATGAAACACTTCATGAATTTGCGTGTCATCCTTGCGCAGGGGCCATGCTAATCTTCTCTGTATCGTTCCAATTTTAGTATATGTGCTGCCGAAGCGAGCACTCATCATTTTACTTCTTTCTTTTTAGTTTGATGGCTTTTGTTTCTTTCTTGCCTAATTGCCCTGGCTAGAAGAAGTCACAGGTGTTGAAAGAAGTGGTGAAAGCAGACATCCTTGTCCTGATCTTAGGGGGAAAGCATTCAGTGTCTCACCATTAAGTATGGTATTAGCCGTGAGGTTTTTTTGTTTTTTGTTTTTGAGAGAGAGTCTAGCTCTGTCACCCAGGCTGGAGTGCAATGGCATGATCCCAGCTTACCACAACCTCTGCCTTCTGGGTTTAAGCGGTTCTCCTGCCTCAGCCTCCTGAGTATCTAGGATTATAGGCACGCGCCACCACGCCTGGCTAATTTTTGTATTTTTAGTAGAAATGGGTTTCACCATGTTGGTCAGGCTGGTCTCAAACTCCTGACCTTGTGATTGCCTGCGGGCCTTTGAAAGTTCAAGATTACAGGTGTGAGCCACCCTGCCCAGTTTGTGGGGTTTTTTTTATAGATGCCCTTTATTAGTTTGGGGAAATTCTTTTTTATCCCTAGTTTGTGGAGTGTTTTTATCAAGAAAGAGTGTTAAAATTTGTCACATTTTTTTTCTGCATCTGTTGAGGCAATCGTATGCTTTTTTTCCCTTTACTGTATTAATGTGGTATATTACATTAATTGATTGTGGTATACTATGTTAGCTGGTCTTACGTGTTAAAGCAACCAATGTTCCTGAGATAAATCTCACTTGATCATGGTGTATAATCTTTTGTATATATTGCTGTATTCAGTTTGCTAGTATTTTGTTGAGGATTTTTGTAATTATAAGGTTTTATTGATCTATAGTTTTCTTGTAATGTCTTTGTCTGGTTTTGATAAATATTGGCCTCACAGAATGAATTGGAGTGTTTCTTCCTCCTCTTTTCTGGAGTGTTTGTGAAGGATCAGCATTAATTCTTATTTTTATTTTTATTTTTTCAGATGGAGCCTTACTCTCTCACCCAGGGCGGAGTGCAATGGATGATCTTGGCTCACTGCAACCTCCACCTACTGTGTTCAAGTGATTTCTCCTGCCTCAGCCTCCCAAGTAGCTGGGATTACAGGCACGTGCCACCATGCCCCGCTAATTTTTAAATTTTTTTTTTTTTTTTTGAGACGGAGTTTCGCTCTTGTTACCCAGGCTGGAGTGCAATGGCACGATCTCGGCTCACCACAACCTCCGCCTCCTGGGTTCAAGCAATTCTCCTGCCTCAGCCTCCTAAGTAGCTGGGATTACAGGCACACGCCACCATGCCCAGCTAATTTTTTGTATTAGTAGAGACAGGGTTTCACCATGTTGACCGGGATGGTCTCGATCTCTTGACCTCGTGATCCACCCACCTCGGTCTCCCATAGTGCTGGGATTACAGGCTTGAGCCACCGCGCCCGGCCAATTTTTTAATTTTTAGTAGAGATGGGGTTTTACTATGTTGGCCAGGCTGATCTTGAACTCCTGACCTCAAGTGGCCTACCTGCCTCGGCCTCCCAAAGTGCTGGGATTTTAGGCATGAGCCACCGTGCCCAGCCTTAATTTTTGTGTTTTTAGTAAAGATGGAGTTACGCCATGTTGCCCAGGCTGGTCTTGAACTCCTGACCTCAAGTGATCTACCTGTCTTCCCCAAAGTGCTGAGATTACAGGCATGAGCCACCTTGCCTGGCCTAAAGCTATTAGAATTATTATTTTTGAGACTGAGTCTTGCTCTCTGTTGCCCAGGCTGGAGTGCAGTGGCGCAATCTTGGTTCACCACAGCCTCCGCCTCCCATGTTCAAGAGCACATGAACGTTAACTTACTCAGCCTCCGAAGGTGCCTGCCACCACACCCGGCTAATTTTTGTATTTTTAGTAGAAACGGGGTTTTGCCATGTTGGCCAGGCTGGTCTCAAACTCCCAGCCTCAAGCAATCTGCCTACCTTAGCCTCCCAAAGTTCTGGGATTACAGGCGTGAGCCACCACCCCTGGCCAAAACTGTTAATTTTTTAAGGTAAATTGTTTTAAGTGCCCGTGAAGTACTTATGTTCAGTCGATACATTAATTATAAACAAATATATACATATTTTTAGGTTTTTATTTACAGTTCCTGGCCCCCAGTTTCTATAACCCTTGTAATTTTCTAAATGATAGGGCAGTAAGAATATCTTTTGTTAAAATGTTTGGCCTTTTGTCCTTGGTGTCTGAAACAACTGTGAACAGTTCTGGAGGGATAATGGTGAAAGGCACTGTTTTGTTATTTTTAACAAGCCCCTTTCAACCACACCTGAGCTTACCTTAATGAGGTGATTTTTGGAAAGTCCCTTGGTAACCACACGGTAGAGGAATGGTTGCCAGGGGAACCAACCTAATGCTCATAGGGTTGGAACTCATAGCCCTACCCCCCACCTCTGGGGGGAGGGGTTGAAGGTTGAATTGGTCACCAATGGCCAGTGATTTAATCAGTCATGCCTATGTAATAAAGCCTTCTTAAAAAGTCAAAAGGGCCAGCACGGTGGCTCAGGTCTGTAATCCCAGCAGTTTGGGAGGCTGAGGCTGGCGGATCACCTGAGGTCAGGAGTTTGGGACCAACATAGGGAAACCCTGTCTCTAACTGAAAATACAAAATTAGCCGGATGTGGTGGCACATGCCTGTAATCCCAGCTACTCAGGAGGCTGAGGCAGGAGAATTGCTTGAACCCAGGAGGTGGAGGTTGCAGTGAGCTGAGATCGCGCCATTGCACTCTAGCCTAGGTAAGGAGCGGGGGTAGGGGAAGGGGGGAAATAAAGGCGGACGCTGTGGCTTACACCTGTGATCCCAGCACTTTGGGAGGCCAAGGCGGGCAGATCACGAGAAAGTTACTCGCCTGTCCTACAAAGACTGCTGCCATTGGTGTTGAGAATAATAAAGCTCTTGTTTTTTTTTTTTCTGGAAAAAAAAAAAGTATAGTATTGGGGGAGGCTTGGTTACTCTTATATGCCTGTAATCCCAGCACTTTGGAAGGCCAAGGCGGGAGGATTGCTTGAGGTCAGGAGCTCTAGACCAGCCTGGCCAACATGGCAAAATCCTGTCTCTACTAAAAATACAAAACTTAGCCAGCTGTACTGGCTTGCATCTGTAATCCTAGCTACTCAGGAGGCTGAGGCAGGAGAATCGCTTGAACTCGGGAGATGTAAGTTGCAGTGAGCTTGGAGATTGCGCCACCACACCTCCAGCCTGGGTGATAGAGCAAGTCTCTGTTTCAAGAAAAAAACCAAGAGTATAATACTGGCTTTGTTACTAATTCTAATTTTATAACTGTAGTTTTTGATTAATTTTCTGATTTGATTTATGAATTATAGGCTAGAAATACTCTATACATATAACTTGATTGTTTCCTTCTGGGCTCTAGTGGGACCTTTTTTTTTTTTTTTAAACAAAACCAGGTCCAATAATTTAATGTCTCCAGAGAAGAGTATTGTACAGTCCCTGGTAATCCCTAGGGCCAGAGTTTGACAGCCTTTACTACCATTGTCTATTTAACCAAAATCCTTGCTGCTATAAATTGACTGTATTTCTCTTGGTTTGTTCTGGTGAAAATAAGACAGACTGTCATGATTATAGAGATAAGACTTCCATTTTTTTCCCCTACTCCAAAGACTTTTTCAATACAATTTTAGTTACTGTTACCCAAGTTAATTTTAGATTCTATCTCTGAAAACCTGGGTTTTGCCATTTATTGAGGTGTTAATTGAAATATTAATATATTTAGAGCAGAAATGTCGTTTTTTAGGGAATCTAGAGCAACAGCAAAGCTGAGGTCAAACTGCCATAAGGATGGACACCAAGGAAGCTGTGTTTGGGACAAAAAGAAATCAAGATAAGGTAGATGCAAAGTAGAGAAAAGAAGTGGACCCTGGGGGGAAGGGTGGTAGTTGGGAGTGGGTTTTATGCTTCTAAGGGCAAAGAATAGATAGATTTCTGAAGAGGAAGCCCCAAAAGGAAATATTGAGGATTTGTGTTCAAATACTACCTTCCCTCTTAATGTACAAGTTTCTGCTTTTAGCTAACAGAGTACTTCAAACGTGATAAGGTTAAGAGTTTTGTTGGGGTTGGTTCTAATATTCTGGACTAGTGTTTCCTCTGAATAGTTGTGGAAGACACTATTGGTATTTGTTGATGAAACCATTACCAAAACCCAACTTCAGCACTAATGCCTGTATTACTTGGAAGTTGAAAGGGAATCTGTGATTGAAGTGTTAAGCTGACAAAATCAGTACAGAATATTTTTTTTTTCCTTTTATTTTTGTGATACAAAGATGATGTTTCTTTTCATAGCAACATGAACCGTGAAGACCGGAATGTGCTGCGTATGAAAGAACGGGAAAGGCGGAATCAGGAAATTCAGCAGGGCGAAGACGCCTTCCCACCTAGTTCTCCTCTCTTTGCTGAGCCATACAAAGTTGTAAGTTGTCCTTCTGTGAATGTTTTTTTCCCATTAGCGTGACATTTTTGCTTTTAAAATATTTCATACTTGAATGTTTATATTAGAAAAGAATTATTATGAATACCACTTAACATTTTTCCTGTCCTTTACATATAACATACTTTTTTGGGGGGATAAACTTTTCTTTGGAATATAATATGCTTACAGAAAAATACATAAAATAAGAGTTATGACTTGAAGAATTTTCACAACATCAGCAGCTTCATACATTGAGTACTCAGATCAAGAAATAAATCATTACCAGCACCCTAAAAGTTGTCTTCCAACCCACCTCTTATTGCTGTACTGTGTTCTTAAAAATGTGGTCTGAGTTGGCTCAGACATTTATCTCTATTTTCCTAGTTGTGCTACTAACCATGGGCAGGTACTTTACCATTCTGAGCCTTGAATTTTTTTTTTTTTTTTTTTGAAACGGAGTTTCGCTCTTGTTACCCAGGCTGGAGTGCAATGGCGTGACCTCGGCTCACCGCAATCTCCGCCTCCTGGGTTCAGGCAATTCTCCTGCCTCAGCCTCTTGAGTAGCTAGGATTACAGGCACGCACCACCGTGCCCAGCTAATTTTTTTGTATTTTTAGTAGAGACGGGGTTTCACTATGTTGACCAGGATGGTCTCGATCTCTTGACCTCGTGATCCACCCGCCTCGGCCTCCCAAAGTGCTGAGGATTACAGGCATGAGCCACCGCGCCCGGCCGAGCCTTGAATTAAATTAGTATTTTGTGACTCAATTTGCATTGTTTGATTTTTCCTAGGTGTTCTTTAAGTATGATATCAATAAAAATGAGTATTTTTCATAGATGCTTTTGTTTCTTCTCCTCACTTATTGCCATTTGCTGCTTAGTTTAGAGTTTCAGAGATTATCAGTATGTTTGAATAAATGTGTTTTCAGTATCAGTCTGATTTCTTTTTCTGTTGTTATAGAGTCACTTGGGTATAACTTGTTTCACTAAATTTTCGTTTCTGCTTCTAACTATAACATTGCATTATAAGGAATATAATATTTTCATAAACTGCCAAAATACAAATGTTAGCTAATCTGCTGGCCTGTGAACTTAATTTTATAAAGGCAGTTTACTTTTCTATTCTTCAAAAGACTTTGTTTTTTTAGATGGAGTCTCGTTCTTTCGTCCAGGCGTGAGTGCCATGTCATGATCTTAGCTCACTGTCACCACTGGCTCCTGGGTTCAAGTGATTCTCCTGCCTCAGACTCCCAGGTAGCTGGGATTACAGGCATGCACCACCTTGCCTGGTTAATTTTTTCCTTTTTGGAGATGGATTCTCACTGGAGTGCAGTAATGCAGTCTTGGCTCACTGCGCCCTCCACCTCCTGGGTTCAAGCAATTCTCGTGCCTCAGCCTCCTGAGTAGCTTAGATTACAGGTGCCTGCCACCATGCCTAGCTAATTTTTGTATTTTTAGTAGAGATGGGGTTTCACCATGTTGGCTAGGCTTGTCTCCAACTCCTGACCTCAGGTGATCTGCCTGCCTCAGCCTCCCAAAGTGTTGGAATTACAGGCATGAGCTACCGTGTCCAGCCACCCCCTGTTAATTTTTGCATTTTTAGTAGAAATGGGTTTTCACCATGTTGTCCAGGCTGGTCTAGAATTCCTGACATCAGGTGAGCTGCCTGCCTCGGCCTCCCAAAGTGCTGGAATTACAGGAGTGAGCCACTGTGCCCAGCCCTTCAAAAAACTATATTTAAAAGACAGAGTCTTGCTATATTATCCATGCTGGAGTGCAGTAGCTATTCATAGGCGCAATCATAGTACAAATCTTGGAATTGAATAATCGTCCTGCCTCAGCTGTCTGGAGTAGCTGGAAGTACAGGCACGTGCCACTGCACTTGGCTTATATTTTAGCATGATTATTTTTAGACAGTTTTCAATGATTTTTTTTTTCACTACAGAAATGATATATTTGGAGTTTGCTTCAAGGTATTAACATTAAGATATGAGGTAAAGCCTCCCTTTGAAAAACTTCTTTCCATTAGAAGTTTGGAAAATTAGTTCAGAAGCATATTTTATTTCTGATATGCTCATTATGTAATTTTATTTTTTTATTTTTTTTGTAGACTAGCAAAGAAGATAAGTTATCAAGCCGTATTCAGAGTATGCTTGGAAACTACGATGAAATGAAGGATTTCATAGGAGACAGAGCTATACCAAAGCTTGTTGCAATTCCCAAGCCTACAGTACCACCATCAGCAGATGAAAAATCTAACCCAAATTTCTTTGAACAGAGACATGGAGGCTCTCATCAGAGTAGCAAATGGACTCCAGTAGGACCCGCACCCAGCACTTCTCAGTCTCAGAAACGGTCCTCAGGCTTACAGAGTGGACATAGTAGCCAGCGGACCAGTGCAGGTAGCAGTAGTGGCACTAATAGTAGCAGTCAGAGGCATGACCGTGAGTCATATAACAGTAGTGTGAGCAGTAGCCGGAAAAAAGGCCAACATGGATCAGAACACTCCAAATCACGTTCTTCTAGCCCCGGAAAACCCCAGGCTGTTTCTTCATTAAGCTCTAGTCATTCCAGGTCTCATGGGAGTGATCACCATAGCAAGGAACATCAACGCTCCAAATCGCCTCGGGACCCTGATGCAAACTGGGATTCTCCTTCCCGTGTACCTTTTTCAAGTGGGCAGCACTCAAATCAATCTTTCCCACCCTCATTGATGTCAAAGTCCAACTCAATGTTACAGAAACCCACTGCCTATGTGCGGCCCATGGACGGACAAGAGTCCATGGAACCAAAGCTGTCTTCTGAGCACTATAGCAGCCAATCCCATGGCAACAGCATGACTGAGCTGAAGCCCAGCAGCAAAGCACATCTCACCAAGCTGAAAATACCTTCCCAACCACTGGATGTAAGTCACACATTTAGAGCTTTTAACATTGTGACTGTGAAACAATTGACTGCTCATGAAATTATGATTGAACTTGAACTGCTTCCTTGCCTTAATAGTAAGGAATGTAAAAGTTTAAAGATTGAAAAAAAATGTAGACAGACTTATGAGTTACTCCCAAGTGGATCTGTAGAGCCATTAACTTGTCCTTTTGGGAAATAGAGAAAATGTCATCCACAGTTTTCAAATATTAAGATGACAATTCAGTTATAGAATAAAAGAATGACCCATTGATATCTTAGATTTCTTCATTTTAATTTTATGGAACAATATACCTTTGTTGTTTAAAAACAAAATTAACTTCTCTACGCTTAGATTAATACTAATGAATGAGATGCAGGTCATGGTTTATGGTTATGGTAAATGGGACTTTTGAGTCTATGGAAATGGTAATATTGTATTCTTTGAATGCTACGATCCTTTTCTCTGGTTATGCTTTTTTTTCTTTTCCTTTTTTTTATTTTAAGCGGAATTTCACTGTCACCCAGGCTGGAGTGCAGTGGCCCCATCTTGGCTCACTGCAACCTCCTCCTCCTGGGTTCAAGCAATTCTCCTGCCTCAACCTCCCAAGTAGCTGGGATTACAGGCATGTACCACCACACCCAGCTAATTTTGTATTTTTAGTAGAGACAGGGTTTCACCAAGTTGATCAGGCTGGTCTTGAACTCCTGACCTAAAATGATCCTCCTGCCTTGGCCTCCTAAAGTGCTGGGATTATAGACGTGAGCCACCACACCCGGCCTCTCGGTTTATATTAAAGAATTGAGACAGCTGCTCCAGATTCATAGTGATGGTTTGAAATTTGAATTGAATTGTATCCCAAAGCATGATATTCAAAACAACCAAACGAGTGAACGTTTCACTGTGAAATAGCTGAAATTTTATCTTTTTTCCCGAGATGGGTGTCTCATCATGTTGCCCAGGCCGGTCTGGAACTCCTGATCTCAAGTGATCCTCTCACCTTGGCTTCCCAAAGTGCTGAGGTTACAGACATGACCATCATGCCTGACCCAAATTTTCTCTCTCTCTCTTTTTTTTTGGAGACAGAGTTTTGCTCTTGTTGCCCAGGCTGGAGTGCAGTGACGTGATTTTACCTCACTGCAACCTCCACCTCCCAAGTTCAAGCGATTCTCCTGCCTCAGTCTCCTGAGTAGCTAGGATCACAGGCATGTGCCACTACTCCTGGCTAATTCTGTATTTTTAGTAGAGACGGGGGTTTCACCATGTTGGTCAATCTGGTCTCGAAATGCTGACCTCAGATGATTCGCCTGCCTCGGCCTCCCAAAGTGCTGGGATTGTAGGTGTAAGCCACTGCGCCCAGCCCCAAATTTTATCTTTTGATGTAGTTTGTGCAATAAAAAAAAAATTTGGAAAGTAATGTCAGTAGCCAAAAAATTATAACTCTTAGCTCAAAATGGTGGCGGGAAGAATCTGGGTAGTGTAAAATGCTGTTTTGCAAACATTTAAAACATCTTTCCAGCGGCCTTGGGAAACTCATTTTGAGTGGCATTTGTTATCTAATTACACCTCTCAAGAGAACAGTAAAATGGTAATTTGTTCTTTCTTTAAACAACATGATCTTTACAGCTAGACTGGAGTTCAGCTGTCTAATTCCTGTTTGTGCATTAGAATAAATAATTTGCTTTTTGTGATTTAGAAAGACTGTGTAAAATGTCCATGTTCTACCCCAGTAATCTTTCAGTAATACTTGTTTAACCGATTTATGCCTAGTGTTTCATTATTGGATTGCTAAGCTTGTAGGAGTTATTTATATCCTACTGCTCAAGGTCATTGCCAAGGTCTGATTTTTCACAAAAAAACTTTGCAACCTCTGGCATAAATGGGTTAACTCTATTTATATGAAATGATGTATCTCAGTATCATGATATCTTTTATATATAGATAAGCTTAAATTTTTGGATAAGCTGCACACCTGAAAAATTACATTCTAAAAATTATTTCTAATCTAAAATATAAGATAAAAAACTTAAAACCTTTGAAACCTTTGAAGTTCTCCCAGCTTTGTATGGTTTAGTGATTAGAATTTTCTGGTGCTTGAAAAATTTGTATTTAAGGAAATTAATCCAAAGATTCTAACCAGTGTTCTGATTTAGAGTAGTGGGATCATAAATACTTTCAATAATGTTTTTAAGTCTGTGAAGCAAATACTAAAAGTCCTACTGATAAAAATCTAATGTGTGCTGCTTCTTCTCTTAAGGCATCAGCTTCTGGTGATGTGAGCTGTGTGGATGAAATCCTAAAAGTAAGTTTAAAAAAAAAATCATTTCAAGCTCTTTAATTTTTTTATGCTCTGCTACCCTCTTATCCTCCTTCTACCTGTATTTCACAAAGGATCTGAAGCAACAGATTGCTTATATGTGTAACTTATGCCCATCATAAATAATGTACTCTCTTTTGCTTATATAGGTTCTAAATCACATGATTTGTTTACTATTTGCCTTCAAAGAGCTTTATTCTTTGTGTTTTTTTGTTGTGTTTTTTGAGACAGTCTCACTCTGTCGCCCAAGCTGGAGTGCAATGGTTCAATCTTGGCTCACTGCAATCTCTGCCTCCCAGGTTCAAATGATTCTCCTGCCTCAGCCTCCCAAGTAGCTGGGATTACAGACGCCCGCCATCATGCCCAGCTAATTTCTATATTTTTGTAGAGATGGGGTTTCACCATCTTGGCTAGGCTGACCTGGAATCCCTGACCTCACATGATCCACCCCACCTCACCCTCCCAAAGTGCTGGGATTACAGGTGTGAGCCACTGCGCCCGGCTGCATTCTTTGTTTTTAAGTAAAACAAATTTTAGTCTTAACACTTACTTTGCCTGGAAAACATGAACAAGCCAATTACAACTGTACTTTCTCATGCTTAACTGTTAATAATTTGAAGTGCAAAAAGCTCAGTAGTTATCAGTCAAACCATTTTGATCAAAATACCTTGCTTTAGTTCATCTGTACATACTGGTCAAATCTTACAGTAATAGATTTCCTTCCAGTTTTGCACTTTTTTTTTTTTTTTTTTTTTAAATATATGGGGTCTTGCTCTGTGGCCCACACTGGAGTGCAGTGGCACGATCTTGGCTCACTATAAGCTCTGCCTCTTGGGTATAAGTGATTCTTGTGCCTCAGTCTCCCGAGTAGCTGGGATTACAGGCGCCTGCCACCATGCCCAGCTAATTTTTGTATTTTTAGTAGAGATGGGATTTCACCATGTTAGTCAGGCTGTTCTCAAACTCTTGACCTCAGGTGATCCGCCTGCTTCGGCCTCCCAAAGTGTTGGGATTACAGGCATGAGTCACTGTGCCTGGCTGTGTTTTACATGTTTTGTTTTTGTTTTTTTTGAGACAGAGTTTTGCTCTGTCACACAGGCTGGAGTGCAATGGCATGATGTCGGCTCACTGCAGCCTCTGCCTCTGGAGATCAAGTGATTCTCCTGCCTCAGCCTCCTGAGTAGCTGGGATTATAGGTGCCCGCCACCCTGCCTGGCTAATTTCTATAATTTTTTTTTTTTTAGTTGAAATGGGGTATCACCATGTTGGCCAGGCTAGTTTGGAACTCCTGACATCAGGTGATCCACCTGCCTTGGTCTCCCAAAGTGCTGGGATTTTAGGCATGAGCCACTGTGCCTGGCCAACATTTTGGATATTTAGTGAAATATGTTTAAAATTGACACATGATCAAGAAGTACATTATGCTATTGGAAAAAGAGAAAGTCCAGTGAATTAATGAATGACAGTGACTACTTTTTGCTTAGTAAACTGTTAGTCACATATTATTTAATTTTTTTTCTTTTTTTTGTGTGAGCTTCTGAAATTGTGTCTATACTCCCTATTTCACTGTGGATACCTTTGAAAGACTACCTGCATTGGTTCCTTCCACTGTTTTCTTTCCCATTCCTTCCTTTAGCCCACTATAATTTCTCTTTACCTCTACCATTTTGCTGAACCTGTTTCTCTGTGGTCATTATCTTTCTCCTTCCATCCAGAGGCATCAGTTGAGTTCTTTTTTATTCTTTCTGCTGTTTATTTTTTCCTTTTGGAAACATTCTTCTCTACTTGACTGTTGTTATGCTTCATTGTTTTTGTTTGCCTTCTACCTTTCTTGCCTCTCTTTCTTTACCTGTTTTGGAAACCTTGTGTCTTCTCTTATCCCTTAAGTGCAGGTGCATTCTTCTAGCCTCTGCTCTTTCTGCTCTTTGACTTGCCTTTTCCACCATTCTTGGCTTTATCTATTAGATAGCTGTTTAGGCTTTCTCTCTTGGATTGACCTCTTGGGTTTTGGTTTGTCTCTTAATTGCTTCTTAGCTGGGTTTCCATTGAGGTTTATTTCTCTGTGCTTCTTCAGACTCGACATGTCTAAAGCCATACTTATCAGACTTCGTTGCATTAGTAGTACACCATTTTCCCATGCTTGTAAGTGTAGAATCCTAATTATCTGTGATTTCTTCCTCATGTTCTATATAGTTGCAGAACTAGATGTAGACTTTGAAATTTTTGTTTTTTAAATTTCCATTCCTTTCTTTCCATTTCTGCAACCTTGAGCTTCAATAATTATAACACCGAGTCCTTACTCAGCCTTTCTGCCTCCAGAATCTCCCTGCTTATAGTCTTTTGCATTGCTTCCTGATTCTTTACTTTAGGCCCTGGTTTTCATAAATTAATTTTTTCCTTAAAAATTTTCAGTGGCTCTCTAAGACCTGTAGAAAGAATAGTATCCAAATGTAATGTTCATAGGCCAGTCCTAACCTCTTTCATTACTGATTGACTGCTTTGGCAAAACTGGTTTCCCTAAGCCACATACTTTCTTGCTGTTTTACCTCCTTAAATAAAGTAAGTTGGGAATCTTTTTCCTTTCTCTTCAGTTAATGTTTTTTCCTGGAATCCCAATGAAATCCTTCTTCGTATCAGATTATGAGACTACAGTGACTGCTCGTTCATTTGAATCTCATTCATTTCTTAGTTGCCACGTATATAAAAAGTATAAGGGAGCATAATATTTTCCTCTGAATCCTCAACAGTGCATGGAATTATTAGTACCTGGAAGATTTTCTTACATTTAATGATCTCTTTAATGTTATTGACATCTATATTTTATATGCACAGGGACTTGGCAGTTGGCCTTTAGTTAAAAGGTGCTCAGTCTATTCAATGATAGTTGGAGAATTAGATCAAATTTTTATTTGATAATTTTGACATTTGAGATATAAAATACCAATGCTAAAATCCTGAGTTTATGAATTTCTGTTTCCTTTTCCATTTCCTATCGGTAGTATGCAAGGAACTTCAGGTGTGTGTTGCCTTCATGTTTTCTTTGTATTTGTAGTTGTATCATTTGTAGGAACCCTGTCATGAACTTAAAGAAAAATAAATTACTCTAAAAGTAATGTATATTTATTGAAAAAATGATTTATTCAAGGCATGCTAATTGAACACCTACTTTGTGTCAGCCACTGGGAATACCAGTGGTCGTAATGATAGCTGTTATGCCTTTGAATTGATATTTTAGAGCTGGATGTATGAAGTAATCAATTATATTATTTCAGGAAATGAAATTCTATTAAAAAAACAAAGCATTTTAAGGGAATAAAGAGCAATTTTGTATAAAATAGCCAAAAAATGGCTATTTTAAGAGGTTCAAGTAGTAATATATCAAATGCCCTCATCTCTTCTTCCTTCTGTCATTCTGTTGCCCAAAGCAAGTTATAAACATTTATTAGGACATAGACTATGATTGTCTTTGTCACTTAACAAAATACTGTGGGCATCATTATATATTAATAGTTAAATTTCTGATTTTAATGTCTACTTGGTATTCTATATTATAGATGTCTGATAGTTTATTTAATCAATACTTTGTTGGTGTCAACCTAAATAACAGAGGCTCTCAAAAAGAAAAGACAATGGGAATAGAGCATTGCAATGGGAATATGTGTGCCGTAGTAGTCTGTGTGCATATTCAAGGAGGCAAAGAAAGACAAAGGTTTTTAAAGGGAAAAATGAGGAAGATTACATAATTGTTTTTAAAATAATTATTCTTGGCTACAAAGATCAGTAGTAAGGATGACACCAGTCTGAGGTTGGACAGGCTGGACAGATGTCCTTGTGGAAATACTTTTGGTTTAAGGTTTTGATGACCTTTGTGCAAGGTTGTGGTTTTTGCAGACTTTTTTGTTTATCAGGCATATAAGCATCAAGCATGAAAAGCCTTTCTTCATGATCTTTCTCAGCTCAGGGTGTTTTGTTTGTTTGTTTGTTTGTGTGGTTGTTTCAGTTTTTGAAGTGTGAACCCCTTGTACATGTATCTTTACAAAACTGTTTAGATATCGCTATGGGATAAATTCCTAGGTGTTATACCACTGTTAATGTGTTGTATTTTCTTAATTTAACTGATGGCTTACTTTGATCTAAATGCCAGAAATAAAACACTCTCTCCTTATTCTGATACCTCTGTCTCCTCGGCTCGTCAGATACGTCTGTTAAGATTACCAGACCTCACCCAGACGTATTTGGCATTAAGATTAGACAGAAGGCATGGAATGAAGTCAAACTTAGGGTCTTGCTTTTCTATTTTCTTCCTCATATGCTTTTGAAATTTCTGATTTCTTCCCCTGTCAAATTTTTTCTATGAGCATGTAGACTATAGCCAGGCTTTTTGAGGGTGAAATACAATGTTTATTATTTACTAAGTGTATGGCCTTGAATAAATAACTTTTGTGCTTCAGTGTCATCCTAAATAGAGGTAGGATAATAATGGTATCTACCTCATAATGTCATTGTGAGTATGAAATGAGTAATAAACATGTAAAACACTTAGCACAGTGTCTGGCCCATTAAAGATACACAGTAAATGTTAGCTGTTTTCCTTATCATTGTCCTCTTCCTCCTACTCTCACAGCAAGCTCTTCCTTATTAGTGTTTTATTATTGCCTTGCATTTGATTACAGGCTGATTTCTGTAACAATTCACAGGTTTCATCATTTGAATTGTAAACTCCTTGAAGCCAGGGAGTGTTTATTAATCTTCTTATTACCTACACCATAGTGCCTTGCACACAATTGTACTTAATATTTATTAAGTATGTAGAATTTTGGAAGAGCTGTCATGAAACCAGTATTTATAAATACAAATCTGGTTTTTAGCTGTATAATTTTTATCCTTGACCTGGTTGAAAACAAACTGTAATAATTACATTTCAGGAGATGACGCATTCATGGCCTCCCCCTCTAACGGCTATTCATACACCATGCAAAACAGAACCTTCCAAATTTCCTTTTCCAACTAAGGTAAGTAAACAAAATATGTCTTTCATAATGTAAGAAAACTCTAAATGGCTTGACTAAAATCATATGGATTAAAAATTGTCTTGCCATTCCTATTCTAGTGGGAGAAATAAGTGAATAAATAGGTAAGTTCAGATAGTTGCAACTGTAATGAAGATAATTAGCAGGGTAATGAAATTGAAAGCATCTTGGATCAAGGGCTATTTAAAAAAGCTTAGAAGGCAATATGGGGGAGAGATTTAAAACATATTGATACAGCTGGACACAGTGGCTTATGCCTGTAATGTCAGCACTTTGGAAGGCTGAGGCAAGAGACTCTCTTGAGACCGGGAGTTTGTGACCAGCCTAGTCAAATAATGAGACACCATCTCTACCAAAAATGGAAAAAAAATTAGCTGGGCATAGTGGCACACACCTGTGGTCCTCGCTACTTGGGAGGCTGAGATGGGAGGATCACTTGAACCTAGGAGGTCAAGGCTGCAGTGAGCTGTGATTGCACCATTGCACTCCAACCTGGGAAACAGAGCAAGATCCTGTCTAAAAAAAAAAAACGTTGATATTTATTGCAAACTATTTTGGTATTGTAGGCCAGAGTTGGTAAGGGCTTCTCAAACTGTTGTTTTAAGAACCTGTTTCCATAAGACATAGCAACCGTACTTATGTCCCGTTGAAAAAGGTTTTTCAGATAACAGTTCCAAGGTTATTTAAAATCAGCAGATTGATTTTTTTTTAAAAAGTTATACTTTTTTTTTTTTTTTTTTTTTTTTTTTTTTTTTTTTTTTTTTGAGACGGAGTTTCGCTCTTGATACCCAGGCTGGAGTGCAATGGCGCGATATCGGCTCACCGCAACCTCCGCCTCCTGGGTTCAGGCAATTCTCCTGCCTCAGCCTCCTGAGTAGCTGGGATTACAGGCACGCGCCACCGTGCCCAGCTAATTTTTTGTATTAGTAGAGACGGGGTTTCACTATGTTGACCAGGATGGTCTCGATCTCTTGACCTTGTGATCCACCCGCCTCGGCCTCCCAAAGTGCTGGGATTACAGGCTTGAGCCACCGCGCCCGGCTTAAAAAGTTATACTTAACAGTATTAATTTATACTTACACAGATAATACAAAAATACATTCTCCTTGTGAAAGTTTGACCAGGACCCCTAATAATAGCCTTTTCCCAGTTCTCTTCCTTTCATCCCAACAGAAGGGGTACATCTTTCATACGTACCTTTGCAAGTCTTTTTTATATTCATGTACATAACATATATGTAATCATTACATGTAATCATTTTCTCATTTCTACACAAATATATTGTTCTGTATCTTTCATCAGTTAGCAATAGGTCTTGGGGACCTGTTCATGTTAATTACATATAGAGGTATTTCATTTATTTTAACTGCATCTGTAGTATTAATGTATCCTAGTTTATTTAGCCATTTCTCTGTGGTATTTAAGCTGATAGCAAGTTTTCTTTTCTATAAATGTTTAGTTGGTATCTTTGTTCATGCCTTCTTTGTGCGTGTGATTTTCTTTAGGGTAAAAAGCAGAAAGTAGAATTGCTGAGTGTTGGTAGTGTATATTTAATCTATACTCTTACAAATTCCTTCCATAGTTCTGTTACAGGATTTGTATGAGCCAGTACTCCCACTTGTATTACCTATTGTTTCACACATGCACACCACCATTTGATGTTATTAAATAACAGTGTTTTGAGTGAAAATGGTATTCCATTTGCTTGATGGCTGGTGAGGTTCATCATCTTTACATATTTGGTATCCATTTGGTTTCTTTGTGGGTGAACTTGCTTATTCTCACTGTCCTTTGGGTTGCGTTTTTTACCTATTGAGTTTTAGGTGGTCTTCCTTTTTTGTTTTGTGTTGTTTTGTTTGAATTCTGGATTCTAATAATTAATTATATATGCTGAAAATATATCTACCAGTTAGATTCTTGTTTTTTTAATGATCTAAAGGTTTTAATTTTGATGAATAAAATATATCTTTCTCTTCCTTTACAGCTTTGCTTTTAATATCTTGTTAAAGAAGACTTTTCTTTCTCTAGGATCATGAACATACCCTCTTATTTTTTTTTTTGATGGGGTTTTATTTTTTACGTTTATCTTTGTGAATGATGTCAGGTAGATTTAAAAACTTTCTGTCTATATGTGCCATATCACTCTTACTTTTTAAATCTTTATTTACATATGCAAAATGCACTGGTGTTTAATGTGCTGTTTGAGTTTTGTTTTTTTGTTTGTTTTTTGAGACGGAGTCTTGCTCTGTTGCCCAGGCTGGAGTGAAGTGGTGCAATCTCAGCTCACTGCAACTTCCACCTCCTGGGTTCTAGCAGTTCTCCTGTCTCAGCCTCCTGAGTAGCTGGGACTACAGGCACATGCCACCACACCTGGGTAAGTTTTGTATTTTTAGTAGAGACGGTGTTTCACCATGTTGACTAGGCTGGTCTCGAACTCCTGACCTCAGGTGATCCACCTGCCTCTGCCTCCCAAAGTACTGGGATTACAGGCATGAGCCACCATGCCCTACGTGTTTTCTAATATAATTATTGAAGCTAGTATTTTAACTCCAAGACCTGTTTTAGGTGTATCCTACAAATTTTAGTATGGTTTGTTTTTATTATATTCATTACAAAGGATTTTGAAATATATCTCAGATCAATTTGGATGAGAGTAGATAAGTCATCTGTATTTTTACTGACTTTCTGTCTACTTGTTCCATCAGTTACTGAAAGGAGTGTTGACATCTATGTCTGTATTTGTGGATTTTTTTTCTTACCCTTTTCAGAAAGTTTTGTCAGTTTTTGATTCCTGTATTTTGAAGTATTGTCAGTGGGTATTTACAAATTTAAGATTGCTATGTCTTACTGATTAACGAATCCTTTTTTCATTATGAGATGTCCCTCTTTATTTCTGCTATTAATGTTTATTCGGAAGTCTACTTTGTCAGTTATTAATATAGCTGCTCCAGCTTTGTTTTAATTTATTTTTAGCCTGGTTTACCAATTTTCATTCTTTTATTTTTGTCTTTTTTTGAGTTGGAGCCTCACCCTGTTGTCCAGGCTGGAGTGCAATGGCACAATCTCAGCTCACTGCAACCTCTACCTCCTAGGTTCAAGCTATTCTCCTGCCTCAGCCTCCCGAGTAGCTGGGATTACAGGCACGCATCACCATGCCTGGCTAATTTTGTGTATCTCTAGTAGAGACGGGATTTCACCATGATGGCCAGGCTGGTCTTGAACTCTTGACCTCATGATTCACCCACCTTGGCCTCCAAAGTGTTGGAATTACAGGCATGAGCCACTTAGCCCAACCCTCTTTTACTTTTAATCCATATCTTTATATATATATATATTATTTATGTAACAGGTTTCTTATAGGCATCGTATCACTGGGTCTTGCTTTTTTATCCAGCCTGCCAGTCTCAGGTATTTAATCTTGGAGTGTTTAATTTATTTTCTTTTGATGTAATTATTAATATTTTTGGATTTAAAATGCACACTTTTGCTATTTGTTTTCTGTTTGACCCATCAGTTCTTTCTTTGTTTCCTTTCTCAGGCTTCTTTTGTGTTAAATAATTATTCTGTATTCCATTTTATCTCTTTAATGTTTATACCTCTTTTATTTTTTTAGTTCTGAAATTAAAGCTTGAGTTTATCAGAAGACTGAACCCAAATCCATTATTCTGCCTAGTACTTACTTTTTTTTTTGGAGATAGAGTCTGACTCTGTCACCCAGCCTGGAGTGCAGTGGTGTGTCCCGAGTTCAAGTATTTCTCCTTCCTCAGGCTCCCCAGTAGCTGGGATTACAGGCGTGTGCCACCACACCCAGGTAATTTTTATATTTTTCAGTAGGGATGAGGTTTCACCAGGTTAGCCAGGCTGGTCTCAAATTCCTGACCTCAGGTCATCCACCCACCTCGGCCTCCCAAACTGTTGGGATTACAGGCATGAGCCACCATGTGTGGCCATAATACCTACTTTTTGGGGGTGACAGTTTTATGAAGACATAACATATCTTAAATTCACCTATCTAAACTGTACAATTCACTGGTTGTTAGTATATTCACAGAGTTATACCACCAACACCACCATCATTTTAGGACATTTCTATTAACCTAGAAAGAAACCCTGTATCCTTTATTAGTCACTATTACATATCTTCCAAAGCATCCTTCCCTAGTGCCTGACAGCCACTAATCTACCTTTTGTCTGTATAGATTTGCCTATTCTGAACATTTTATGTTAAGTGGAATCATATACTCTGTGATCTGATTTCTTTCACTTAGCATGATGTTTTTAAGGTTCATCCCTGTTATAGCATGTGTCAGTACTTGCAGTACTCATGGATGAGTTTATTCCATTTTATGGATATGTCATATTTTATTTATCCATTAGTTAATGGATATTCTCCACTTTGGGGCTATTATGAATAATTTCTTTCTTTTTGAGACGGAGTCTCACTCTTTCGCCAGGCTGGAGTGCAGTGGCGTGATCTCGGCTCACGCCTCCGTCTCCTGGATTCAAGTGATTCTCCTGCCTCAGCCTCCCAAGTATCTGGGACTATAGGCACATGCCACCACACCCAGCTAATTTTTGTATTTTTAGTAGAGATGGGATTTCACCATGTTGGGCAGTATGATCTCGATCTCTTGACTTGGTGATACACACACTCCAGCCTCCCAAAGTGCTGGGATTACAGGCCTGAGCCACTGCACCCGGCCATGAATAATTTCAAGTAGAAGTGTTTTCGTGGACATATGTTTTCATGTCTCTTGGTTCTATACCAAGGAATGAAATTGCTATGTCATTTGGTAAGTCTGTATTTAATCATTCGAGGAACTCCCAGATGATTTCCAAAGTGGCTGTTCTATTTTATGTTCCTGTTAGCAATGCATGAGTGCTCCAGTTTCATCTAGACATGTTATTATCTTTCTTATCTATGTTTTCATAGCCATTTTAGTGGATGTGAAATGGTAGGTCATTGTAGTTTTGATTTGCATTTCCCTAATGGCTGAAGAGGTTGAGCATCTTTTTATGTGCTTGTTGACCTTTTATATCTCTCTCTTTTTCTTTTTTTTTGATAGAGGGTCTCACCCTGTTGCCCAGACTGAAGTGTAGCTGTGCAGTCATGACTCACTGTAGTCTTGAACTCGGGGCTCAAGTGATCCTCCTTTTTCATCCTCCCAAGTAGGTGGGACTACAGGCGTGTACCATCATGCTTGACATTTTTTTTTTTTTTTTTTTTTTTTTTTTGGTGGGATAGGGTACAGACAGGGCCTTGCTGTGTTGATCAAGCTGTTTTTAACTCCTGGCCTTAAGCAATCCTGTCATTTCTGCCTCCCAAAGTGCTAGGATTTCAGATGTGAGCCATGACAGCCAGCCTTTTATATAACTTAGTCAGAGAAATATGTCTTCAGAGCTTTAGCTTTTTTAAGAAAATTTTTTCTGGCTTTTATTTTCAAATTATTGGGTACATGTGCAGGTTTGTTACAGAGGTATATTGCATGATGCTGAGGTTTAGAATACAAATGAATGTGTTACCCAGGTAGTGATTATAGTACTCACTAGGAAGTTTTTCAACCCTTGCCTGCTCCATCACTCCCCTCTCTAATAGTCCTCAGTGTCGTTCCCATCTTTATGTCCATGTGTATCCAATGTTTAGTTCCTACTTATACACGAGAACATGCAGTATTTGATTTTCTGTTTCTGTGTTAGTTTGCTTGTGGTAATGGCCTCCAGCTGTATCCATGTTGCCTCAAAGGACATTATTTTGTACTTTTTTATGGCTGCATAGTATTTCATGGTGTATATGTACCACATTTTCTTAATCTACATAGTGAAATCAATTAAAAAATTTTTTTTATTTTTATTTTTTTAGTTTCTTTTGCTAATTTTTATTTTATTTTTTTGAGATAGTATTTTGCTCTTGTTGCTCAGGCTGGAGTGAAATGGCATGATCTTGACTCACTGCAACCTCCATCTCCTGGGTTCAAGTAATTCCTCTGCCTCAGCCTCCTGAGTAGCTGGGATTATAGGCATGCGCCACCATGCCTAGCTAATTTTGTATTTTTAGTAGAGACAGATTTCACCATGTTGGCCAGGCTGGTCTTGAACTCCTGACCTCAGGTGATACTCCTGCCTCGGGCTCCCTAAGTGCTGGGATTACAGGCATGAGCTACTATGCCTGACCCCTTTTGCTCGTTTTTAAATTTGATTGTCTTTATTGAGTTATAAGCATATTTATTTATATTTATTTATTTTTTTGAAACAAGGTCTGTCTCTGTCACTCAGGCTGGAGTTTATTGGTGGGATCCCGGCTCACTACAGCCTAAGCTTCCCAGATTCCAGCGATCCTCCCACCTCGAGTACCACCATGCCTGGCTAATTTTTATATTTTTGGTAGAGATGAGGTTTCTCCATATTGTCCAGGCTGGTCTCGAACTTCTGTGCTCAAGGAGTCCACTCGCCTTGTCCTCTCAATGTGCTGGGATTATGAGAATGAGGCACTGTGCCTGGCCAAGAGTTTCTTATAAATTCTAGAAATCAATTTCTTTTCAGATGCATGATTTACAAAAATCTTCCATTCTTTGGTCTGTCTTTTTGCTTTCTTGATGGTATTATTTGAAGCACAAAAGTTTTTTATTTTGATGAAGACCAATTTATCCAATTTTTGTTGTTGCTTGTGCTTTTGATGTCATACTCAAGAAACCATTGCATAATCCAAAATAATAAAGATTTATACCTTTTTTCTTTTTCTTTTCTTTTTTTTTGAGACGGAATCTCACTCCGTCACCAGGCTGAAGTGCAGTGGTACGATCTCAGCTCACTGCAACCTCCGCCTCCCGGGTTCAAGTGATTCTTCTGCCTCAGCCTCCTGAGTAGCTGGGACTACAGGCGTGCGCCACAACACCCAGCTAATTTTTTTTGTATTTTTAGTAGAGACGGGGTTTCACCGTGTTGGCCAGGATGGTCTCGATCTCTTGACCTCATGATCCTCCTGCCTCGGCTTCCCAAAGTGCTGGGAATACAGGTGTGAGCCACCGTGCCTGCACCTTTTTTCTTTTGAGAGTTTCATAATTTTCTAACTCTTACATTTAGGTCTTTCATCCATTTTGAGTTAATTTGTGTCTATGAGGTGTAAGGGTCTGCATTCATTCTTTTGCATGTGCATATGCAGTTGTCTCTACAGCATTTGTTGAAAAAGTTATTCTTTTTTCAATGAATTATCTTGGCATCCTTGTCGAAAATCAATTCGCCATAAATGTGAGGGTGTGTTTCTAAACTTTCAACTATGTTTCATTGATCTATGTGTCTTTTCTTATGCTATTACCACACCATCTTGTCTACTGTAGCTTTCGTGGTAAGTTTTAAAATAGGAAAGTGTGAGTCCTTTAGATATCAGTGCATGTGTGTGTGTGGTTGCTCTAGGGCTTGCAATTTAAATTTAAACATATTACAATTACTTTATAAGAATACATCATTTCTTGGGGCCAGGGCAGTGGCTCACACCTGTAATCCCAGCACTGTGGGAGGCCGAGGCGGGCGAATCACCTGAGGTCAGGAGTTTGAGGCCAGCCTGACCAACATGGAGAAACCCCGTCTCTACTAAAAATACAAAATTAGCCAGGCGTAGTGGTGCATGTCTGTAATCCCAGCTACTTGGGAGGCTGAGGCAGGAGAATTGCTTGAACCTGGGAGGCGAGGTTGTAGTGAGCCAAGATCGTGCTACTGCACTCCAGCCTGTGCAACGAGAGTGAAACTCCGCCTTAAAAATAGAATACATCATTTCTCGTATAGCTTAATTGCTTTATAACAGCATAACTTTATTTCTCTCTTCATTCCGTTGTTATATGTGTTATTTATGTATGTTAAAAACTTCATGGCATATTATTTTAAACATTTAAATAGTGAAATATCTTTTATATAACTTTATTGAAGATTGACATTTAAGAAATGGCATATATTTAAAGTATACACTTTGATAAGTTTTGACATACGTGCACAACTGGGAAACTGTCAACACAATCAAGATAATGAATATGTTAGTCACTACCAAAAGTTTCTATATGATCCTTATATAATGCTTTCTTCCTTCCATTCCTGGTCCCTCCCATCCCTAGGCAGCCAGTAATCTGACTTCTGTCAGTATAGATTAGTTTGTATTTTCAAGAATTTTGTATAAATGGAAGGATTCTATATGTACTGTCTCTTTTGTTCTGGCTTTCTTTCACTCAGCACTGTTATTTTGAGATTCATCCATATCATTGCATGTGTAGATCATTCTTTTTTATTACTAAAGTAATATTTAATTATATGGCATCACAATTTACTTAATTACCTATTAATGGACGTTTGGATTCCTTCTAGTTTTTGGCTATTAAAAATAAAGCTGATGTGAATATTTGTGTATAAATCTTTGTATGAACATATACTTTTCTTTTCTTTTTTTTTTTTAAGACAAGGTCTCACTCTGTTGTCCAGGCTAGAGTGCAGTGGCATGATCATGGCTCACTACAGCCACAAACTCCCAGGTTCAAGCAGTCTCTCAGCTCAGCCTCCCAAGTAGCTGGGACTACAGGTGCATGCCACTATGTCTGGCTAATTTGCATTTTTTTTTGTAGAGACGAGGTTTTGCCACATTGCCCAGGCTGGTCTTGAACTCCTGGTCTCAAGCAATCCTCCTGCCTTGGCCTCTCAAATTGCTGAGATTCAGGCATGAGCCACTATGCCTGGCATACTTTTATTTCTTTTTGATAAATACCTATTAGTGGGGTGGTTAGGTATATGGTAGGTGTCTATAGCTCACACCTGTAATCCTAGCACTTTGAGAGGTTGAGGCAGGAAGATCACTTGAGTCCAGGAGTTTGAGACCAGTGTAGGCAACATAATGACACTCTGTCTCCACAAAAAAATTTTTTAAAAAAATTACTCAGGCATAGTGGCACAGGCCTGTAGTTTTAGCCACTCAGGAGGCTAATGTGGGAGGATTGCCTGACCACAGGTGGTTGAGGCTGCAGTGAGCAGAGATCATGCCACTACTCTCCAGCCTGGGTGACAGAGTGAGACCTTGTCTGGGGGTGGGAGGAAATTTAACTTCTTACAACTCTCATACTGTTTTCCAAAGTGGTTGAACCATTTTATATTCTTGCCAGCAGTATATGAGAGTTCCAATTATTCCGTGTCCTTAATAACACTTGATATGGTCATTCTTTTAAAATTTTACCCTTCTAGCAGTATTATAGTGGCACCTCATTGTGATTTCAATTTACATTTCTCTAGAGACAGATTATCTTGAGCATCTTTTCATGTACTTATTTGCCATTTGTTTATCTTCTTTGGTGCAGTGTCTGAATATTTTGCCCATTTTGAAATGGGCAAAGATTCTTACTGCTATTATCATATATGTGATTTGGAAATTTGTTTGCTTGCTTTGTAGATTAACTTTTCATTCTCTTAATAGTGTCTCTCTAAGAACACATATTAATTTTTATAAAGTCTACTTCAGGGTTTTCTTTTACAGGTCATGTTTTTGGTGTCTTAAGAAGTCTTTGCCTGGTCGGGTGAGGTGGCTCTCGCCTGTAATCCTAGCACTTTGGGAGGCCGAGGTGGGTAGATCACTTGAGGCCAGGAGTGTGAGACTAGCCTGGCCAACAGGCAAGACCCACTTCTACAAAAAATATAAAAATTAGCCAGGCATGGTGGCCTGGCCTGTAGTCCCAGCTACTCGGGGGATCGCTTGAGCTTGGGAGGTTGAGGCTGCAGTGAGCCACGATTATGCCACTGCACTCCAGCCTAGGTGACAGAGTGAGACCTTGTCTCAAAAAAAAAAAGAAAAAAAAATATTGCCGGCTGGGTGCAGTGGCTCACACCTGTAATCCCAGAACTTTGGAAGGCTGAGACAAGTGGATCACTTGAGGTCAGGAGTTCCAAACCAGTATTGGCAACATGGAGAAACTCCGACTCTACTAAAAATACGAAACTTAGCCAGGCATGGTAGCAAGCACCTATAATCCCAGCTACTCAGGAGGCTGAGGCAGGAGAATCGCATGAACCCAGGAGGCGAGGGTTGCAGTGAGCCAAGAATGCACCAGTGCACTCCAGCCTGGGTCACAGAGCAAGACTTCCTCTCAAAAAAAAAAAAAAAAAGAAAATTTTTTTGCCTAACCCAAATCTTCTTACATTATTTCCTGGACTTCTTTTTTTTTTCTTATTTAAATAAGAGACAGGGTCTCATGCTGCCCTGGCTAGTCTTTTACTTGTGGCTCAGGTAATCCTCCCACCTCCTCTGCTTCCTGCATAGTTGGGACTCTGCTCTCAGTTATCCTAGACTTTTTTTTCTTTTGAAAGGGAGTCTCACTCTGTCACTCAGGCTGGAATACAGTGGTGTAATCCTGGCTCACTACAACATCTGCCTCTTGGGCTCAAGCAATTCTTATGTCTTGGCCTCTGGAATAGCTGGAATTACAAGTGCGTGCCACCACTCCTGGCTAATTTTTGTATTTTTAGTAGAGATGGGGTTTTGCCATTTTGCCCAGGCTGGTCTTGAACTCTATAGCTCAAAGTGATCTGCCTGCCTTGGCCTCCCAAAGTGCTAAAATTATAGGCATGAGCCACTGTGCCCAGCCTTTCCTAGTTTTTTTATAGTTTTAGGTTTTATATTTGGATCTATGATTTATCTTAAGCTAATTTTTCTATATTGTGACAATATATGAAATGAAGTTTTATCCTCTTGTATGTGCATATCCAATTAGCGTATTTATTTAAAAGCCTTCTCTCTCCATTGAATTGTCTTAGCAGTTGTAGTTGATACTATATGTGGTGCATTTCTAACTTTGTTATGTTTTATTAACCTGTTTGTCTCTCATGGTGCCAATATCAGCCTTTCTAGATGATTTGACTTCAGGATTACTGTAAAGTTACTGCATTGTCAATCCTCAAATTATATTAGTATTTTTCAAAGTAGATTTGACTTTTCTAGGCCCTTTGCATTTTCATAAGAATTTTAGACCAGGCATAGTAGCTCATACCTGTAATCCCAGCAATTTGGGATGCCAAGGTGGGTAGATCACCTAAGGAGGAGTTTGAGTCCAGCCTGGCCACCATGTTGAAATCCCTTCGCTACTAAAAATACAAAATTAGTTGGGCATGGGGCGTGGTGGTGCATACCTGTAATCCCAGCTACTCAGGAGGCTGAGGCAGGAGAATCACTTGAATCAGGGAGACAGGTTGCAGTCAGCCAAGATAAGGGCCACTGTACCTCTAGCCAGGGTGACAGAGAAAGACTCTGTCTCAAAAAAAAAAAAAAAAAAAGAACACTATATCAATTTCAACATAAAAACCTTGTGAGATTTTGACAAGGGTTGTGTTGGATCTATAGATCAATTTGGGGAGAATTGACGTCTTAGTAATATTGAGTTTTCTGACCCATGAGTCCTTATTTATCTCTATTTTGGTCTAATTTAATTTCTTTCAGTATTGTTTTGTAGTTTTCATTATATAGATTTTTACATCTTTTGTCAGAGTTAATCTTTTTTTTTTTTTTTTCCTGGGAGAGGGGCAGAGTTGCACTATGTCATCCAAGCTAGAGTACAGTGGTGCTCACTGCAATCTCCGCCTCCTGTGTTCAAGCTATTCTGCCTCAGCCTCTCAAGTAACTGGGATCACAGGCGCCCACCATGATGCTCGACTAATTTTTGTATTTTTAGTAGAGACGAGGTTTTGCCATGTTGGCCAGGCTAGTCTTAAACTCCTGACAGCCGGTGATCCGCCTGCCTTGGCCTCCCAAAGTGCTGGGATTACAGGCGTGAGCCACCATGGCTGGCTTTTTTTTTTTTTGAAACAGAGTTTTGCTCTGTCACCCAGGCGGGAGTGCAGTGGTACAATCTTGGCTCACTGTAGCCTCAGCCTCCCAAGTAGCTGGGATTACAGGCCTGCACCACCACACTCAGATAATTTTTATGTTTTTAGTAAAGATGGGTTTTTCCATGTTGGCCAGGATAGTCTCAAACTCCTGGCCTCAAGTGTTCTGCCTGCCTCAGCCTCCCAAAGTGCTGGGATTGCAGGCATGAGCCACTGTACCCAGCCCTGTTTGATTTTTTAAATGGTATTATAATGGACTTTTATAAAAATTTTAGTATCTGATTTTTCCTTGCTAGTTTATAGAAATAACGTTTCATGGGCTGGATGTTTTGGCCCATGCCTGTAATCCCAGCACTTTGGGAGGCTAGGGAGGGTGGATCACCTTGGGTCAGGAGTTTGACACCAGCCTGACCAACATGGTGAAACCCATTTCTACTAAAAAATACAAAAATTAGGCTTGTGTGGTGGCACATGTCTGTAATCCCAGCTACTTGGGAGGCTGAGGCAAGAGAATTGTTTGAACCCAGGGAGGCAAAGGTTTCACTAAGTCAAGATCGTGCCACTGCAGTCCAACCTGGGCAATGAAGTAAGTCTCCATCTCGGAAAAAAAAAAAGACATGCCTTTTTTGTATAATTTTATGTTTTATCTTGCAATTTTACTAAATTTACTTAATTTTAATAGCACTTTTGTAGATACTATAGATTTACTACTTAGTCATTTTACCTGTGAATAAAGATTTTACAATGTTTGTTTCAAACAGATGCCTTATTTTATATTCTTGCTTTATTGCACTGGCTAGAATCTCTAGTATGATGTTGACTGCCAGTAGCGAATTAGACATTCTTGTCTTATTTTTTACCATAGAGGAGAAAGTATTCAGTCTTTCACCATTAAGTGTGATGTTAACTGTGGGCTTTTTATTGATGTCATTTATTACATTGAGGAAGTTCTTCTCTTCCTCTTTGCCTAAGAGTTCTCATTAGGAATGATTTTTGAATTTTGTTGAATACTTTTAAATCTGTTGGAATGATCATCAGATTTTCCTGTTTGGTTTGTATTAACATGTTGAATACATTGGTTAAATTTTAAATGTTAAATCAATATTACATTCCTGGTATAAACTCTACTTGGTCATCATGTATTTTTTTATAATGTTGAATTTGATTTTAAAATTTTTTTCTAAATTTTGCATCTGTTTTCGTGAGCTATTTTAGTCTGTATTATTCTCTTATATCTGCAACCATAGTAGGTCTGTTGTCTGATGCACACAGCAAGTCAATAACAGAGACACTGGGTTGCTGCAGAGAAAGAGTTTGATTATAGGGCCTTCAAACAAAGATGGGAGGAAACAGCAAATCTATCTTCCCAAGGAGTTGAGACCATGGCTTTTAAGGATTTTGGAGTGGACTGAAGGATTAAGATCATTGTTGGTCAAAGAATGCTGGGTGAAATCATGAGATAGCTAGATGTATCTTTACATCTTTGTGTGATCTTTAAACTGGTTGGCTTCAGCTGTTCTACTGTGCTTGAGCAACTCTTTTGATTAAAAAAATAAATCAATTTGTGGAAATGGGGATCCCACAATGTTGCCCAGGCTGGTCTCAAACTCCTGGCCCAAAGCAATCCTCCTGCCTAGGCCTCACAAAGCACTGGGATGATAGGTATGAGCCACTGAGACTGTCCTGCTTAAGTGATTTTTTTTTTTTTTTTTTTTTTTTTTAAAGACTGCATCTTACTCTGTTACCCAGGCTAGGGTGCAGTGGCACAATATGAACTTATGCTTCTCAAGCTCAAGTGATTCTCCCTGCCTCAGCCTCCCAAGTAGCTGGAAGTACAGGCCCTGCTACCATGCCTAGCTAATTTTTGTATGTTTTAGTAGAGACAGGTTTTCACCATGTTGCCCAGGCTGGTCCCAAACTCGTGATCCTCCTGCCTTGGCCTCCCAAAGTGCTGGGGTTACAGATGTGAGCCACCACACCTGGCCGTAAGCAATTCTTAAATAAAAGCCGTACGTTTCTAATGTCAGAAATTCTATCTGTAGGAACAATGGGCATGCCAGTGGTCAATTTTCAGTGATTACAGAGAAGTGGGTCAAAGTACAGTATAATTAATGCTTAATTATAACTATATTTCTGTCCAGAATTCTGTTTAATCCTGTGAGGATGGTTTCATATCCTTGCCTTGTTTTGGCATCTGAGTAATAATAGCCTTACAGAATGGATTGGGAAATAATTGCTTTCTCTTCCATTTTCTGCAATAGTTTGTATAGAATTGGTAGTTTTTATTTAAGTATTTGTTAAAATTCACCTCTGGATATAAGCTTTCTTTGTAAGATGGATTTTAAGCAAAAATTAGACTTCTTTGGTGGCTATAGGGCTACTCATGTTTTTCTCCTTGAATGATCTTTGGTTTTTATCTTTCAAAGAACTTGTCCATTTTATCTATGAATTGCCAACGTTAACAAATGGCTGTAAGTTTTTTTTTATAATATTCTCTTATACATTTAACATATGTTGTTATGATAGCACTTCTCTTATTCCTGAGTCTGGTAATTTGTTTTCTTGTCTTTTTTTTGATTGCTCTCACTAGAGATTGTCGGTTTTCTTGAGAGCTGCATTTTCTTTCTCTGTTGTTTTGTTTTTTATTGCACTGATTTCTATCCTGATCTTTTACTTTTCTGTTTTCTTTTGGCTTAATTTGTTCTTTTTTGGTTTTTTTTTGAAATGGTATCTTGCTCTGTTGCCCAGGCTAGAGTGCAGTGGCACATCTTGGCTCATTGCAACCTTTTTTTTTTTTTTTTTCTACCTCCCAGGTTCAAGCATTTTTAGTCAGTTTAAAATACCTTTTGAGGGCCGGGTGCAGTGGTTCACACCTGTTAATCCCAGCACTTTGGGAGGCCAGGTGGGTGGATAACCTGAGGTCAGGAGTTCAAGATCAGCCTGGCTAACATGGTGGATCCCCATCTCTGCTAAAAGTACAAAAATTAGCTGGTGGGGGAGGGTGGTGGCATCAGCTACTTGAGAGACTGAGGCACAAGAATCGCTTGAACCCAGGAGGCGGAGGTTGCAGTGAACTGAGATGGAGCCATTGCGCTCTGGCCTGGGCAACCTGAAAACAAGAAAAAAACACCTTTTGATTTTGTATTTTCTTTCTTTTTTTTTTTTTTCCAGATGGAGTTTCGCTCTTGTCCCCATGCTAGAGTGCAGTGGCTTGATCTCAGCTCACTGCAATCTCTGCCTCCTGGATTCAAGTGATTCTCCTGCCTCCGCCTCTCTAGTAGCTGGATTACAGGGGTACACTACCACATCCGGCTAGTTTTTGTATTTTTAGTACAGAGGGGGTTTCATGATGTTGGCCAGGCTGGTCTGGAGCTCCTGACCTGAAGTGATCTGCCCGCCTTGGCCTCCCAAAGTGCTGGGATAACAGGCATAAGCTACCATGCCCTGCCTGATTTCTTGTTTTTTGGATTATTTCTAATTGTGTTTGTTCCCAAATATTTGGATATTTTTGACATATTTTGTGTTATTGATTTGTAATTTAGTTCCATTATGGTAATGGATCATACATTATATGAGATGAATCTTTTTACATTTATTGAGACTTATTTTATATCCCAGATTATTGTCTTTTTTGGCTAATGTTTTGTGTACACTCTAAAAGAATGTGTATTTCAGCCAGTGTGGTGGCTCATGTTTGTAATCCCAACGCTTGGCTGAGGTGGGAGGATCCCTGGAGGCCAGGAGTTTGAGACCAACCTAGGTAATATAGCAAGACCTCATCTCTTAAAAAAAATTTAAAAAATCAGCAGGGCATGGTGGCAGGCACCTGTAGTCCCATTTACTCAGGAGGCTGAAACAAGAGGATTGCCTGAGCACAAGAGGTCAAGGCTGCAGTGAGCCATGATCATGCCACTGTACTCCAGCCTGGATGACAGAGAAAGACCCTATCTCAAAAAGAAGAAAAGAAAAGAATGCTTATTTTGCTATTGTTGAGTGGAGTATCCTGTTAGGTTAAGTTGGCTTATAGGGCTATACTAATCTTTTATATTCTTACTCATTTTAATTCTATTATATCAGTTATCTATTATTGAGAGTTAATCTTCAATGATAATTTGAATTTGTATGTATGTTCTTGCTTTGTTTCTTCATGCTCTCTCAAAATCTGTTTTTAGGTACATAAACACTAAGGATTGTTACCTTTTAATGAATTGAGCCTGTATTATTATGAAATGACCCCTTTTAAACCTGATAATATTCTTTGCTGTAAAATTTACTTTCATATTAACATGACCAGCTCCAGCTTTCTTTTATTTAATGTTAGTATGTTATACATTTTTCCAACCTTTTGCTTTTAACCTATTTATGTTCTTATATTTAAAATGCATTTCTTGTAGGTAGTATATTATTTTGTTGTGCTTTTTAAATATAATCTGACACTCTGCTCTTTAATCAGGGTGTTCAGACCACTTACATTTAATGTAATTATTGATATAGTTGGGCTTAAATCTACTGTCTTGCTTTTTGATTTCTGTTTGTCTCATCAGGTTTTTTTTTTTTAACAGCCTCTACAAGTGATTTTATACCATCCTTTTCTACTGTATAAGACCCTATTATCATTATACTTGCATTTCTCCCCTCCTAGAATCTGTATTATCTGTATTATTCTTGTTTATGTTTTACTCCCACGTAAGATATAAATGGCACAATGTTACTATTTTTTATTTAAACTATCTATTTAATCTTTTAGGCTGGGTGCAGTGGTTCACACCTATAATCCCAGCACTTTGGGAGTCCAAGGAAGGAGGATCACTTGAGTCTAGGAGTTTGAGACCAGCCTCAGCAACATAGTGAAACCCTGTCTCTACAAAAAAATAAAAAAATTATCTGAGTGTGGTGGTACGTACCTGTGGTCCCAGCTGCTCAGGAGTCTGACATGGAAAGATAGCTCAAGCCCTGGAGATCTTGGCTGCAGTGAGCCATGATCACACTACTGCACTCCAGTCTGGGTGGCAGTGAGACCCTGTCTCAAAATAATCAGATAAACACACTATTATCTCTTCTTTCTTTCTTTTTTTTTTTTTGAGACAAAAGTCTTGCTCTGTCACCTAGGCTGGAGTGCAGTGGTGCAATCTTGGTTCACTGCAGCCTCTGCCCCCGCAGTTCAAGCAATTCTTCTGTCTCAGCCTGCAGAGTAGTTGGGATTACAGCGACTGCCGCCCTGCCCAGCTAAATTTTTTTTTTTTTTTTTTTTTTTTTGTATTTTTAGTAGTGGTGGGGTTTCTCCATGTTGGCCAGGCTGGTCTCAAACTCCTGACCTCAGGTGGTCCGCCCGTCTCTGCCTCCCGAAGTGCTGGGATTACAGGCATGAGCCACCATGCCTGGCCCATTTTAATTCTGTCTGGAGGACTTTTTAAAATATTTCTTTGAGTACTTTAAATAAATTTTTATTTTACTTTTCCATTTTTATTTTATTTTTTAAAGTGTTTTTGCTGGCTATAGAATTCTAGGCTGAAGATCTTATCCCACTGTCTGCCAACTTGCATTGTTTCTGATATGTACTTTGATGTCATTCTTTTCTTTCTTTATATGCAAAGTGTCCTTTTTTGTGGGGGGCAGGGGCGCGCTGCCTTTAAGTTTTTGATCATTGCTTTTAATCTGTTCAGTTATGATCTGTCCCGGTATAGTTCTCTTTATCTTTCTTGTGCTTGGGGTTTGTTCAGCTTCTTGAAACTTTGGTCTTACAGTTTCCATCAAATTTGGGTAACTTGCTATAATTACTCAAAAAACTTTTTTTATCCTCTCCTTCCCTTTTCTCTTCTTCAGGGACTCCAATTACATGTATATTAGGCGCCTTAAAGTTGTCCCAGAGTTTACTAATGCTGTGTTCTTTTTCTTTCTTTTTTTTTTTTGCGGGGGAGTCTCCTATTTTATTGCTCCATTTTAGATGGTTTGTATTGCTGTGTCTTCAGGTTTACTAATCTGTTGTTCTGCGATGTATAATCTACTATTAGACATTTAATATGTATTTTATGTTAGACATGTTTTTATGTATGCAAATTTGATAATGCTTATATATTTATTCAACAGATACTTATTAACTTTTTACTGTGTTCCTGGTGTTAGATTTGACAATTTGTTCTTTATTAACAAAGATTTTTAGTAGAAAGATGAGGGTAAAAGACTAATTGTATACTAGGCTCAAAAGATCAGAGTAAGTGTCTTTGAAGCATTTTTTTTAAAAGCACCCCGAATGCCCACAGGTCCAGGGCCAGGCCACGTGGGGCTGCACCAGGGCTAGAAAAATTTACTGTAAAAAGGAACAGAGAATGTGGTACCAAGAACTGTGTGGTGATGTCAGGGGAGTGTTTTTATAAGATGAAGATTATTTTGTTATATGCTGATGGTTTAGTAGAAAGGGAAAAACAAATGATACGTGGGAAAGAGAGCAGGTAATCTTAGGAAATCTTCACAAGAGTGGTTGAAATTCAGTGCCCAAGTAGAGCAGAGTAGCTTTAGAATAGAGCACCACTACTTCACTGGCACCAGAGGGAATCAGAGAATATGTGTATAGTCAGGGATAGCTTGGGAGATTTTCCAGTGATAGTTTAAAGAATATTAAAGATTTTCATTGCCTTTGCACTTATTCACCATATGTTTGGAACAACCTCCAGCAGTGTTCTTGACACTGGAGACAGAACACTGTACAATTTAAATGTTTTTGGTTTAACTACGATGGATATTTAAAGAACATAGGAAAATGTTATGCCAATGCTTAGAATAGTTCTGGCATGAAGTAGCTTTTCAATGAATGTTTGTTAACTGAGTTGGGTATATATACTCAGGTAACAGTGTTTAGATTTTGGTGTTTGTAAGACACCTCAGTTAGCTGCTGACTGATTGTTGCTTAAGCTTATCTCATTCTCCGAATTTCAGTGGGTACAACTTCATGTATAATATACCTAAAAGCTCTGTGTGATACTTGTCCAGTGAGAGGACAGAGAAGGGAGAAAGCTGTTACACCTAGGGAATTTGGGGATAGCATCCTACAGGAGGTTACACTGTTCTTTACCTAGACCTTCTTTACCTAGGTGCTTCACAAATCTTTATCTTACCATGTTCTCCTCCCCATCTCCTTCCCTCTTTTCCTTCCCCTTCCATATGCTACTATTGATATAGGGGCTGCTTTAACAGGAACTATAAAAAGGAGCCTAGAGCAAGGCAAGAGTTATGGTACAAGTGCAGTTTATGCACAGTTGTACTGTTGCAGCAATGCAGAAATGTCTGGAACTGTGGAATATCTTCAACTCAGATATAAAATCATGCTCTGTACAATGTGTTCTATAATGAAATGAGTGAATCTGAATATTTTTTACACTAACATAGAAGTTATTTTGTCATGTCAGTTATTCCAGTTAAAAATGAGTTAGGCACCTGTCTCTTTTTGTCTCTCTCTCTGTCCCTCTCTCTCTCATACATGCACACACATACACACCACCACCAAGTATGCCATATGTGTCTTTTTGTAATGTATTTTTAAAAAATTAATTAAACCGTTTCTCTCTTCAGAGTAAAGACGATGTTGGCTGAGTGTGGTGGCTCATGCCTATAATCCCAGCACTTTGGGAGGCCAAGGTGGGCCCAAGATCACCTGAGATCAGGAGTTCAAGACCAGCCTGGCCAACATGGAGAAACCCCATCTCTACTAAAAATACAAAAATTAGCTGGGTGTGGTGGCACGCACCTGTAATCCCAGCTACTTGGGAGGCTGAGGCTGGAGAATCATTTGAACCCAAAAGGCAAAGGTTGCAGTGAGCAGAGATCACGCCATTGCACTCCAGCCTGGGTGACAACTATGAAACTCCCATCTCAAAAAAAAAAAAAAGACAGTGTTTTAACAATGAATGAAGTAACTGCTCCCTTAAAAAATATACTCGTTAGGAAAATAACACTTAAAAATAATATTGTCATTGTTTATGTATTTTTAGTTTTTTGTTACCAATAACCACGGTTACTAAAGTGCAAACTTTAAAGAGCTGAACAAAAAATTCTATTCAGTGGTTTGAACCTATTTGCTAAAAATATTAAAATGCAACCTTTTAATTAATTTTCCTAAGTGATTTATACCAGAGAACATGGAAATCGAATTCAACTTCAGTAGAATCCTTTACATAATGTGCAGGACTGAAATTTTGGTACTATGATTTAATAAGCATAGTATTTCTTCCATGAGTATAACTATATCTTTGTGGCATCTATTGAAACCAGATGTCAGAATAAGTCAGTCTTAGTCATACTTTTGTTTTTTTTGTTTGTTTGTTTTTTTACAGTCCAGAGGTCTTTTATTTTTTTTTAACAACTGTTATGCCATGAATTCATAGGGAATAGGTTCCAGCAGCTCAGGCTCTTTCCCATTGGTTCTCACAAAGTGTGCTGCTCTGGGTGGAGCAAGCTGGCGCTTCAGTTGAACCCAGGTACCTTTCTCTTTGGCTTCTTTCTTTTTCTGATCATTTTCCTTCACACGTTTTTAGGAAGCTATCTCGGCTCTTAGAGTGCTTGATGTGCTCAATACGCACATTAATTCTTTTGGCAAGAATCTTGCCCTTAACTTGTTTGTTTACAACAATGCCAACAGCATGCTGGGTAACATTGTAGACTCTTCCAGTTTTGCCATGATAACATTTGTGAGGCATTCCTTTTTGAGCAGTACCCATTCCCTTGATGTCTACAATATCACCTTTCTTATAGATTCGCATATACGTGGCCAAAGGAACAACTCCATGTTTTCTAAAAGGCCTAGAGAACATACATTGAGTGCCTCTCCTCTTTCCCTTTGTGTTTGTCATTTAATTACTGGAAGATGGTGGTTCCGACCAAAAGGCTTAGTCATACCTTTGAAGCGTTATATTTTTGTGTGTAAGAACAGTTTTTGTTGTCATTCATAAATATAATTTAAAAATTAAAAATGTTAATTTTTATCTTATGCCTTTAAAATTGCAATATTGTAACCTTATACATATGTTAGTTAAGTAGTAATGCATACTCTGTACATATTTTAGAGATATAAATGGAAAAATTTCTTAGTAATAGAGTACATGATAAAAAGCCTGAGGACAAACTTGTTTAAGCTACAGCTTCTACTGGTACTACTACTCTAGTACCTCATTTTGTATCCTTAACGCCATCCTAGCTTTCGTAAAGCTGTTCTCCACTTAGTAGGCGAGATGGTCTTCACAGCATGCAGATACAGTTGCGTGACTCTTCTCCTTAATAAGCTGCACACACACAGGTCTTTAATATGGTCTACAAGGTCTATAAACTGTGTGATGTTGCTTTTTAGGTCTCAGTTTCATATCTTACCACTCTTCCACCTGTACTTTTTCCTCTCTGTGGGCTGCCTTTAAGTTCCTTGTATTAGGAACTTCCTTTTAAGCTGGCATTATACATGTTTTCTCTCTTCCTACGGCACTTTGCCTATCTCCTCCTTTCCCAGTTTATTTCCTACATATCCTTCAAACTTCAATCTGAATGGCAGGTCCCTCAGGGAAGCCTTTGATCATCTTCCTGGCTAGATCTCTCTCCCACCCCCACCGCCGCCCCATACACACAGACACACACAATTACAAACTCTTAATATAACTCTGTGTATTTTCCCTTTATTGTACTTATCACAGTTGCCATTTTACTTTGATTTGCATGACTATTTGCAAAGGTAGTCATACTGACATCCAAATAGGTGTTATGCTCCTTGGGGACAGAGCCCTTGTCAGTTTTTGCTTATTCTGTTTTCTCAGTACTTTGATACACGAGTAAGTATGATGCCAGGGAGTTTGGGTTTCATACTAGGAAAAACAAAGAGTCATTGGAGGTTCTACAAAAAGTAGGCAAGCAGTGATGACACATACTAAGACTTGGGCTGTAGAAGGGTAAACTGGAGGCTATAGTTGAGTGAAGGAGAAAGACTAGAGCCAGGAAGATCCATTAGAAGGCCACTGTAGGTAAAAAAGATGAGGACCTGAATCTTTTTCCAGTTCAGATGGTCTTGCCTTTGGTGGGTGTTTAAGAGACAGAATCTAGTAGTATTTGGGGACTTTGTCAGAGATAAGACAAAGAACTCAGAGATTACTTGGAATATAGAGCTAATAACTTTTAAGCCATTCACCAAGTAAAATGAATATTAGACAATAAGCAATTCAAGAGGGTAAAGGAATCTTCATTTTATTTTACTTTTATTATTCGTACAGATGGGGTCTTGATATGTTGCCCAGGCTGGTCTTGAGCTCCTCGCATCAAGCAATTCTTCCACCTTAGCCTCCCAAAGTATTGGGATTACATGTGTGAGCCACCGTACCCACCCTGGAATCTTCATTTTAAACAGAAGTCACAAAAGTGACCTCTTGCCTACTGCTCTAGTTAGAGTTTTTAACAGCAGTACTGAGATGCGATTCACTTACCATGTAATTCACCTACTTCAAGTGTAGAGTTCAGTAGTTTTGAGTTTATTTGTAAATCATCAACTCAAAAAGAAACTGTACCCTTTAGCTGTTATCCCTCTTTCCCTCTATCCTCCTTCCCACCCTTAAGCAACCATTAATCTACTCTATCTCTATAGATTTCCCTGTTGTAAACATTTTATATAAATAGGATAATGTAGCATGTGGTCTTTTGTGACTAGATTCTTTCACTTAACATTATGTTTTCAAGATTCATCTAAGTTGTAGCATGTAACAGTACTTCATTCCTTTTTATGGCCAAATACTATTCCAGTGTATGGATGTATGTCACATTTTGTTCATACATTCATCAGCTGTTGGGCATTTGAGTTGTTTCCACTTTTTGGCTATTATGAATAATGCTGCTATAAACACTTATGTAGAAGTGTTTGTGTGGACATATGTTTACATTTTGTTTGGTTATATACCTAAGAGTGGAATGTCTGGGTCATCTGGTAACTCTGTGTTAACTTATTTGAGGAACTGCCAGAATGTTTCCAAAGTAGCTGTACCATTTCACATTCTTACCAGGGTTCTGATTTTTCCACATCCTTGTCAACACTTGTTAGGTCTGTCTTTGATTCTAGTCATCCTAGTGGGTGTGAAGTGATATCTCTTTGTAGGTTTGATTTGTATTTCCCTGATGACAAGTGTGAGACATCTTTTCATCTGCTTATTGACCATTTATATGTCTTCCTTGGGTAAATGTTTATTCAGGTTCTTTTCCTGTTTTTTAATTGGATTGTCTTATTACTGAATTGTAAGAGCTCTTTGTAGTATACTGTGGATACCAGCCCCTTATCAGAGATATCATTTGCAAATATTTTCTCTCATTCTCTGAGTTGTCTTTTCACTTTTTTGATAGTATCATTTGAAGCACAGAAGTTCTTAATTTTAATTAAGTCCAGTTTATCTTGCCAAATCCCAGGTCATTGGGATTGGCACTATGTTTTCTTCTAAGGATTTTATAGCTCTAGCTTTTACATTTACAGGTCTTTGGTCCATTTTGAATTAGTTTTTTTATATGGTATGATATAAAGTCCCAGCTTTATTTTGCCTATGGCTATTCAGTTTTCCTAGCACTATTAAGAGGATATCATGTAATGGTCTTGGCATCCTCTTGGAAAATCAGTTGACTGTAGAAATAAGTTTTTAATGTTTTTTAACAGCAAAACTATATTTTACTTTCTTACTAGTTGGATTGTTCTTTCACAGACAATTCTGTAACTAAAGGAAGATTATGCTTGTTTTTAAGTAGGCTTTTAGGAATATTTGTGTAATTTTGGTGCTACATCTTGTACCCAGACTTAATTTTGAGAAATGCAAAGTTTGTACATATGGAACAGCTGTTCTGGTCATGAAAATTGAGTTTGGAAAACCATGTTTTACTGAGGGTGACATTTTGGTTTCTTGCTATTGGTGCTTCCTGAGTGCCAGCCACTATGCTGTTACAGGGCTTACATGGAAGTATATGACCATCTCTTCTTCAAGTTGCTAATGTATATAAAATATTGGGACCAGGGAGAAGGAGGTAGTAAAATGATAAGGAAATGTTCGTATGGGTTTTTTAGTCTATAAAAGTGGTGTTTTTTTGTTTTGTTTGTTTTGTTTTGTTTTGTTTTTTTGGTTTTTTGGTTTTTTGAGATGGAGTCTTGCTCTGTCGCCAGGCTGGAGTGCAGTGGCATGATCTCAGCTCACCGTAACCTCCACCTCCTGGGTTCAAGTGATTCTTTTGCCTCAGCCTCCCAAGTAGCTGGGACTACAGGCACGTGCCACCATACCCAGCTAATTTTTGTGTTTTTTAGTAGAGATGGGGTTTCACCATATTGGCCAGGATGGTCTTGATCTCCTGACCTCGTGATCTGCCCACCTCGGCTTCCCAAAAAAGTGGTATGCTTTTAATGAATAAAGGTTATGCAGCTATTTTCACCTAGTACACTGTCTTCAGTATTACCTTTAGTTTTAAATGAAGTGTTTTCTTAAAACCAAGAATTTTAAATTGAATTTACTTTCTAAAGGACTCCAAATAAGAATATGACTACAATGGATGCTGCTGAAAGAATTGAATGATAAAAATTATTAGGTGGCTTAATTCTTTTTGTGTTAATCTCTGGGAAAGTCCATTATTGATCACAAAATTGCCAGAGCTGATCAGATAGGATCATTATATTCTTTCTGTGCTTTTTCAAGTATTCAAAGTGTTTTTATGTAATTTAAGCATTCTTCACTGATTAACCTTTCTTCTTTAGTGTCACTTTGTATAATATTATGTTCCTTTTTCTTAGGAGTCTCAGCAGTCCAATTTTGGCCCTGGAGAACAAAGTGAGTATTTCTTTCCCTCTTGGTTTTTCAAATTAAGCTATTTATTGAACATTCAGTTTTCATGGTCATACCATATATAACTTTAACAATAACTTTACATGTCATATCCGTTTTCTTTTTTTTTTTTCTTTTTTTTTCTGGAATGTAGTGGTGTGGTCGTAGCTCACTGCAGCCTCCATCTCCGGGGCTCAAGTGATCCTCCTGCCTCAGCCTTCTGAGTAGCTGGGACTTTGGGAACATGCTACTATGCCTGGCTGATTTTTTAAATTTTTCATAGAGATAGGGTCTCACTATGTTGCTCAGGCTGGTCTCGAACTCCTGAGCTCAAGTGATCCACCCACCTCGCCTCCCAAAGTGTTGGAATTACTGATGTGAGCCACCATGCCCTCATATCCTAATTTTTATGATCTAATGAGTAGTAATGGGTTGAGCTGAAAAATTGTTATGCTTTAAAAAATTCAATAACTGTAGGTCATTGGAGATCAACATACACTACTTTTATTAAGTATTAGAACTAATAGTGAACACAATTTGATGGGCACCTCGTAAACTCAAGAGTCATTCTTTCTTTTAACTTTCTTCATGAAGATACTTGGTTCTATGATGGTAAAATGCCACACAGGAAGGGGTCATTTTATTTAGCTGACCATGGCTCTTTTCTTCTTATATTTGTACATTCCCTGTTTATTCTTCCTTGGTTTTCTGATCTGGGTAGAAAGTCTTTTGCCTGCTATACCCTCACCTTTGCCCTTACTCTTTTGGCCTGTTAGAAGAACTTCTAGGGAAGATAGTCTTAGGGAATTCAAATATGGTCCCAAGAGATGGTGGTTGTGTAGACTGAGAGTGGTAAGATCAGGAACCATTGCAAATGTGTGGGCTTCACCATATACCTCGGTAACAAAATGGGTATTCCTTTTGCCAAGAGCAGTAATTTCTTAATTAAGGTAGATTTATACTAGTCATAAGGTATTTTGGGAAATGAAAATGTGGAACTTTTTGATCCTTGATTTGTTATCTTCAGTGATCTTAATGCAGAGGTTAAACTAGAAGAATACCTCTTTTGATGTATGCTTTTCTTTTTCTATATATCCGTTTCTTAGTTCCACCGTAAAGGCTGTAGCTACAGGAAAAAGGGACCTGACATTGTTAATATGCAGAAAATAGCTAGATGTAGGCCAGAACATTTATATTTTCTCTCTTCTTTTTATTTCCTTTTTCTCAGCTTGTTTTTTCTAGTCGTCATCTTTTAAGAATATTTCGTCCTTCTACTCCTCTCCCATTCTCTTTCCTAAAAGCTGTTCACAAATGGGATTATAAGCTGCCTCTACTCATTATTACTTTGTGTTTTTCACTTTGTTTTAGAGCTATTTCTATATCAGCATAAAGTTCTAGCTCATTCTTCTAATCTTAAAATTGTGTTATAATATGAAAGTATCTGGCTGGGAACGGTGGCTCACACCTGTAATCCCAGCACTTTGGGAGGCCGAGGCAGGCAGATCATGAGGTCAGCAGTTCAAGATCAGCCTGGCCAATATGGTGAAATCCTGTCTCTACTAAAAATACAAAAATTAGCTGAGTATGGTGGCGGGTGCCTGTAATCCCAGCTACTTGGGAGGCTGAGACAGGAGAATCGCTTGAACCCGAGATGGAGGTTGCAGTGAGCCAAGATTGTGCCATTGCACTCCAACCTTGTTACTCCAACGGGTAACAAGAGCAGGCATAATTTATTTCACTATTTATCATAATTTGTTGCCAAGAGCAGTAACTTCTTAATTAAGGTAGATTTATACTAGTCATAAGGTATTTTGGGAAATTATGCTTTCTTTATCTGTATATCCATTTCTTAGTTCCACCTTAAATATTGATGGACATTTTTTTTCCAGTTTTTGCTGTTACAAACTATGCTATGAAAACACTCCTCTGTGTGTGTGTGTGTGTGTTTCTCAAGATTATACCTGTAATGTAAATTCCTTTTATTATACTAAGTCAGTTAGCAGTATAGTTATAGTATATTACCAGATTGCCATCCAAGAAGATAGTATGAGTTTACAGTCCTACCAGCAACATGTATGCATGCTTATTTCCCCTGTAGTCACCAGTATCTCATATTATTGGGCTTGAAGGTGTTACCTGTTTGGTGGATGAAGAGCTATATTTCATTGTTTTATTTACATTTATTTGAGGGTAGATATTTTATATAGACATTTTACAGTCTAAATAGCCATACTTTAGTTGCTCACTTCATTGTTTTTGTTCCAGAAAGATATAATCCTTCTAAAACTTCAAATGGGCACCAGTCTAAATCGTAAGTTTATTGCTTAATAAGTTTCATGTTTATCATTTTTATAAAAGTTACCTGTAATATCTGGGGTTTTTTTTGTTTGTTTGTTTGTTTTGAGACGGAGTCTCGCTCTTTCGCCAGGCTGGAGTGCAGTGGCGCAATCTCAGCTCACTGCAACCTCCCCCTCCCGGGTTCAAGCAATTCTCCTGCCTCAGCCACCCAAGTAGCTGGGACGACAGGCGCACGCCACCAAGCACAGCTAATTTTTGTATTTTTAGTAGAGACAAGGTTTCACCATGTTGACCAGGATGGTCTTGATCGCTTGACGTCGTGATCCGCCCGCCTCAGCCTCCCAAAGTGCTGGGATTATAGGCGTGACCCACCACGCCCGGCCATATCTGGGTATTTTTAACAATACTTAGAAATATTGAGGCTGGGTGAGGTGGCTCACACCTGTAATCCTGGCATTTGGCAGGCCAAGGCTGGTGGATCACGTGAGGTCAGGAGTTTGAGACCAGCCTGGCCAATGTGGTGAAACCCCTTCTCTACTAAAAATACAAAAAATTAGCCAGGCTTGGTGGCGAGTGCCTGTAATCCCAGCTACTTGGAAGGCTGAGGCAGGAGAATCTCTTGAACTTGGAAGGCTGGGGTTGTAGGGAGCTGAGATTGCACCACTTCACTCCAGCCTGGACCACAGAGTGATACTCGGCCTCAAAATTTAAAAATAAAATAAATGTTGATCTTTTAAGGCATGAGCATGCAAACTTTTATGTAAAGGGTCAGATAGTGAAATATTTAGGCTTTCAGAGCCACATAGTCTGTGTTTTAACTGCTCAGCTCTGCCACTGTAATATGAAAGCAGCTGTAGACCATATTCCAGCCACACTCTTTATAACAATGTGGCAGGTTGGATTTGGCTTGTGGCCACAGTTTGCCTGCCTCTGCTCTGAGATAATTTTTTTTTCCTCATCTGAGAGTTGTATGGGTATGTTTTTGTGTGTATATTCCTAATTTGTATTTAATAAAGAAGTCATAAAATAGAAAAAGACATGATTTTTCTTTAAGCCAAGCCCTTCATTTAACCACTAGATTAAGTAACAAACGTAGTTTGTACTGTCTTTAAGTTTTCTTATTTTTATTTTGTTGGTAGATCCAGGAATATATTTTTAAAAATGTAACAGGGTAATGTATTGGATGAAAATAAATTCCAGCTTAAAAAATGAATTCCTGAGACTGCAAGTTAACTCAGTGATTAAAGTTCTAAAGAAACAGTGACTATAGTGCCAGCTTTCTATGCCACAGTCACAAACTACTGTGATGACCCTAGCCTGGTAGCACTTCAGCTGAATATAAGAACTAAGAATGAAAATACATGAACACAAGAAGCACCCCCCTCCCACTGAAAAATTCAAATTATATTCCTATTATCATATTTATTTGTATGTAAAGAACTGCTCTGTACTTACATATTTGTACCTATCACTTTGGTTGCTAAGGGAACAAAAGTGTGTGCAGGGCCTTGAGCAGTCTGGTAAAAGCTTTGACATATTCACATGTGTAAACAAGTTCATTGAGCTGCCATTATAAATCATAAGGGCAGAGAGAATTAAGAGTAAGTACATTTCCTTAGAGGAAAATCAGTCATAGAGATAGACGTACTCAGCCCTTGCCTGAAAGAAAACTCTTTTTTCCCTGTTCCATTTAATTGGGTCTGTTTTAAAAATCATCTGGTTACTTTATTTCAAGGTGATCTTTTATATATAATATTTTGAACTTAGGGTCAGATACAGAAATGTAGGTTAAGCTTTGATGGGGAAAGTACAAGTAGTTATTAGAGTGTTAGATTTCCTTCCCGCTAATTGGAGATAGTCATGAAATTTTAAGAAAGATAATGGAATTACTGGTAATGAGAAATTAGACCTTTTTCTAGTTGTAGTTCTCCCTAAGCTTTGTATTTATTTTTCCTCCTCTGTAAAAAGACAAGGAATGTTTTGTTGGCTGTGTAGAAAATTTTAAGTTTAGGCCGGGCGTGGTGGCTCAAGCCTGTAATCCCAGCACTTTGGGAGGCCGAGGCGGGTGGATCACGAGGTCGAGAGATCGAGACCATCCTGGTCAACATTGTGAAACCCCGTCTCTATTAATACAAAAAAAATTAGCTGGGCACGGTGGCGCGTGCCTGTAATCCCAGCTACTCAGGAGGCTGAGGCAGGAGAATTGCCTGAACCCAGGAGGCGGAGGTTGCGGTGAGCCGAGATCACGCCATTGCACTCCAGCCTGGGTAACAAGAGCGAGACCCCGTCTCAAAAAAAAAAAAAAAAGAAAATTTTAAGTTTAATAGTTTTGATTTTGTATCTTTTAATTTTACTTTCAAAAACAAATTCCAGAAACAGTTAGCTTTTGGTATTTGTGTATGTTTTTTAATTGATTTGAATTTTGCTCAAGGGAGATTCTGGAACTTGGGTGGTTTTATTTTTGTTTTTGTTTTTGAGACAGAGTCTTGCTCTGTCACCCAGGCTGGAGCACGGTGATGGGATGTCAGCTCACTGCAACCTCCAGCTCCCAGGTTCAAGCTATTCTCCTCCTACCTCAATCTCCTGAGTAGCTGGAATTACAGGCACTCACCACCACCCCCAGCTAATTTTTGTATTTTTAGTAAAGACGAGGTTTTACCATGTTGGCCAGGCTGGTCTCACTCCTGACCTCAGGTGATTTGCTCACCTCGGCCTCCCTAAGTGCTGGGATTATAGGTGTGAACCACTGCACCCAGCCAGAACTTAGGAGTTTTAAAAATATATACATAGTCATTGCTGCTATATAGCCAAGGCTTTTACCTGAAATTTTTATTTATAGAGGGCGGTTTCTTTCATAGCAAGGCATTTATGAAGTAAAACTTTGGCTTAGGAAACTGTTCTGGTTTTCACAGTTACCCAGTTGTCAACAGTTATACTAACCTCTCTTTGTGGAACATAGGGTACAAAGAAAGAATTGCTTGATGCTTTCGTTTTGTCTTCCTTCTTTTTAGGACTTATATCTCTCTAGTGGATTGTTGGGTATGGCTGTGTTAATTTTTAATAATAAATATGTGTGTGCATGATTAGGGGAAAAATTAGAGATTACAGAACTGAATATGAGAGTTTATAGAAAGTTGCTTTTGTTTAATTAGAAAAGGTGAATATTTTATTCATGGGAAGGTTAGAGCTTATGAGATAGTTAAATTCCTCCATTCTCAATTTTGAGACTGAATCAAACCAGGTAGAGTAAGACTTACTGGTGTTTCGTTTTTTGCTTAAATCTTCGGCTACCACAGCGATTGTTTCTACAATTTAGTACTTTGGCATACCATGTAAACTGTTCCAAAAATAATAATCCTTTCTGCCTTTTCTCTCTAGTATGTTAAAAGATGACTTAAAACTAAGCAGCAGTGAAGACAGTGATGGGGAACAGGTGTGTCTACTATTGTATTATTTTGCCAGTCTCATATAGTGTTTTCATTGTGTCTTATAGAAATGATAATTGAATAATGCATTTATTACTTAAAATAAGTTTCTTCTTATAAGCTTTCTGACACAAATGTTGTAGTTTTCCTCTCTATTTAAATCTCCATTTTTTTCTTATATTTTTTTTAAAAATTGGGTTTTCCTCACATTTATTATGGATCAGAACATACTCATGAAGCAGTAGATCATTGACAATAATAGCTATTAACAAAGCTTTTGATCTTATACTGGCAATTCAGTTACTCTTTAGGTAAAAACAGTTTAAGTGTTAATTAAGCATTGTTGCATAGATTAGAGAATCCAGTTTTTATTGTTAAGAGTTCAGATATTATTCACACTAAGCAAATAGAATACTGTTTATTCATTCACAGATTCCTTCTTATGCTTTAATTTTAGGATTGTGATAAGACAATGCCGAGGAGCACACCAGGAAGGTGAGCATCCTTTTCTTTTCTCTTTTATTGGTAAGAGTTGGATCAGCCTGATAACATTGTAGGGATATAATAAGTGGCCTTATAAGTAAATATCAGTTTTGATAGTGGTTGTACAACTCTGTAAATTAACTAAAAATAATTGAGTTATACACTTAAAGTAGGTGGTTTGTATATTATACCTCAAACTGTTTTTAAAAGGTGAGAATTAATAGCTAAGCAGCACATCAGAAACTTTTAAAAGGAATTATTCATTTCATTTACAGTGAAGTTCTGGATTCATAAAATTATAACAGTCTAACAAATAGTAAACATTTTAAAGAGAGTTGTGGCTAGGTGTGGTGGCTGATGCCTGTAATCCCAGCACTTCGAGAGGCCAAGGCGGGCATATCACCTGAGGTCAGAATTTTGAGACCCACCTGACCAATATGGTGAAACTCTGTCTCTACTAAAAATACAAAAATTAGCTGGGCATGGTGGCAGATGCCTGTAGTCCCAGCTACTCAGGAGGCTAAGAGAAGAATTGCTTGAACCCAGGAGGTGGAGGTTGGAGTGAGCTGAGGATCATGCCACTGCACTCCAGCCTGGGTGACAGAGTGTGACAAAAAACAAAACAAAACAAGAAAGTTGTGTCAGATTTGGATGTTTTCCTGTTGTCAATGTAAAATAAACTTTGGACATTTCTATGTTTCATCTCTTTTAGTAACTCTGAACCTTCACACCATAATAGTGAAGGAGCAGATAACTCCAGGGATGATTCTAGTAGCCACAGTGGATCTGAAAGCAGCTCTGGATCTGACTCAGAGAGTGAAAGTAGTTCCAGTGACAGTGAAGCAAATGAGCCATCCCAGAGTGCATCTCCCGAGGTGAGACAGAGAGAGGGGCTACCTTCCATAGGCCCTCTCAGGATTCTTGGTGATGTCCATTTAAGACCTGATTTAAATATAAAAGGTAAAGGAAAGAAGATTCCATATTCTGACAAAAAGAAATTGTACTGTGTACCTTGGAGGAAACATATGGTTCCTTGTTGTTTGAGGAAATTTGGTCTAGATTAGGAACTGCTTGGCATCATATTACAGGTCACTAAAATATTGTGTATCTTTAGTTTGGTCTTTATTTTTATGATTCAACATGGTAATTGATGTTCTGTAGTTACAAAGAACATCCTGTTGTTGATAAAAAGCATCTTATATAATACAATTTTAGTATAGCTTGTTAAATTGCAGTTAAAAATCTCTTTGTGCCTACATCATTTCTTTACTTTCTAGAATTAAATATTCTGTATGGTCATTTGTAATTATGCTTTTGAAATTGGATTCTTGAATAGGAATATTTGTAATTTAAAGGTCATATATAACATTAAGCTTATCTTCTCATTCAGATGATAAGAGCTAATAGTCAATACTCAGCCCTTTGCTTTGGTTCATAGAGAATCATGGCAAGTAAATGCTTTTGTTCCATGAGGCAATTGTAGTTTTTGTCTTCTTTGAGGTTATAAAGGAGGGAGAAAGCTTCAGTATTGACAAAAGCATACGTATTTCTCTGTTTTTCAGCCTGAACCCCCGCCAACAAACAAATGGCAACTTGATAATTGGTTGAATAAAGTGAACCCACATAAAGTGTCACCCGCTTCTTCAGTGGACAGTAACATCCCATCATCTCAAGGTTACAAAAAGGAAGGCCGAGAGCAGGGCACTGGGAATAGCTACACTGATACAAGTGGACCTAAAGAAACGAGTTCCGCTACTCCTGGACGAGACTCCAAAACCATCCAAAAGGGATCAGAAAGTGGGCGTGGGAGACAGAAATCTCCTGCTCAGAGTGACAGCACAACACAGAGAAGAACTGTAGGCAAAAAACAACCCAAAAAGGCTGAGAAGGCAGCTGCTGAAGAGCCTCGTGGAGGCCTGAAGATAGAAAGTGAAACTCCTGTAGACTTGGCTAGCAGCATGCCCTCCAGCAGACACAAAGCAGCCACCAAAGGCTCAAGGAAACCCAATATAAAGAAGGAGTCTAAGTCTTCCCCTCGACCTACAGCAGAGAAAAAGAAATATAAGTCAACAAGTAAATCTTCCCAGAAATCAAGGGAAATCATAGAAACAGATACCTCATCCTCAGATTCAGATGAAAGTGAGAGCCTTCCTCCTTCCTCACAAACTCCTAAGTACCCCGAGAGTAATAGGACTCCTGTTAAACCCTCCTCAATGGAGGAAGAAGATAGCTTTTTTCGGCAACGAATGTTCTCTCCTATGGAAGAGAAGGAACTTCTTTCACCCCTCAGTGAGCCTGATGACAGGTATCCACTTATTGTGAAGATTGACCTGAATCTTTTGACTAGAATACCAGGAAAGCCTTACAAAGAAACAGAGCCGCCCAAGGGGGAAAAGAAAAATGTGCCAGAAAAGCACACGAGAGAGGCTCAGAAACAAGCCTCAGAAAAAGGTTCCAACAAAGGCAAGAGGAAGCATAAGGTGTGTGAAGGGTTTTTGTTGTTTGTTTTGAAACATCAGAATCTGAAATGCCACATCAAAATCTGAAATGCAGTGGAAATCTCAGTAAGCCACAAAGTAACAAGGTGGGTCATAAGCTGTGAAAGAAAATGGTGGGTAAGTCCAAGGCCCAATTGAGGCTGCATATGGAGCAGTCTCTTGAGGACTTCTTTGTTTCTGCCTGTGTCCTTCAGTAAAGCAGGGTAGTTGCTAATGAAATAAGAAATGAGCCAGTGCTTTTTAGCATCTGCTGGCCAGTGTAAAGGTCAGAGAGCAGCATCTTGCAAACAGGCCTTTGCAACATTCTCAACATTTTGGTTGTAGGTGTTTTTAGTTTGGATATGTACCCTCCAGGTTGTTATAATCCCTACCATTCTTTTCTGTCTTACACCCAGACCAAGTCACACTTTTAACATAAGTAATACTGATTTCAGCTAAAAAAAAATTGATTTACAAATTTTGACATATCCTTAAGAATTCCACTAATCTGCTCTGCACCTCTGTGCCCCAGCTTCTTTTCCTTAACAAAAGTCAGAGCTAAAAATACTGCTGGCACATAGCCAGCTCTCATCCCTAAATATCTCCAAGATAATTTTGGATATAGAGGCAAATTGGTACATTTAAGTTTTCTTAGAGGAATGTGAAAACTCACACATGTCTATGATTGGAGGATAATAATCATATAATGAAGAGATCTGAATCACTTACACATATAGAAACGCTTTGGGAAAAGCAGCCTGATCTTTTCAGCTCTAGTGAGGAATTTTTAGGAGAACGTAAAGTTTTAAGTAGTCTATATCAAAGAATAATATAATTTCCCCTGATACCTGTATATGATTGTGAAAGACTAAAAGGTAAGCTTGACTAGTTGAACAGATAGGTACCTGAATGGCCTTACCAAATAAACTTAGAACACAAGAACCAATCTAGTTGACCTGAGAATCCTAGATACTACAGGGAGAGTAGAGCACTTTCTTAAAATGAAGTGAGATATTTACCTCTCTCCTTTTCATAAAACCACAGTGCCATGTGCAGATGATATATTAAGAGAAATTAGAATAGTACCTCACTACTTTTTGAATCTTTAAAAATTGAAATTGTCCACATTATTTGAGTTTCTAGAAAACCAAAGCTTACTACTGTCCATACTATACCTAATGAGTTTTATTATGTTATGGTAGAGTATTTACATTCTCGTGCCCTGATATTTGAAGCAAAAGGAGAACTTAGATTCATTTAGAAAAATAACATTGGCAGTGAGTGGGCCCACCACTTGTGTTTTGCATCAGAAAGTTTTTTCAGTGACTAGGCTGGGCTATAATCAAAAGTATGGACCATAACAAATGTTGGCAAAGTTGTCAAAAAGTTGGAACTTTGAGACGGTGCTGGTGAGAATGGAAATGATACCACTGCTCTGAAACATAGTTTAGTTGTTACTGAAAAAGTTAAATAGAGAATTACCTTTTGACCTGCAGTTGTACTCCTAGGTATACATCCAAGAGAAGTGAAAACATATGTCCACAGAAAAACTTACACTTGAATATTCATAGTAGCATTATTCATATTAGCCAAAAGGTGGAGACAACCCAGATGGCCATCACTTGATGAATGACTAAACGTAGTGAATAAATTCTATGCAGTGTAATACTATTTGGCCATAAATGAGAATGCACTACTGATCCATGCTGCAACATGGATGAACTTTAAAAATGTTACACTAAATGAAAGGAGAGCCAGTCACAAAAGGTCACATATATTGAATGATACCATTTTCCTGAAATGTCTAGAATAGGCAAATCCATAAAGATGAAATATGGATTGCCAGTGTCTGGGGGAGGAGGAGATGGGGAGAGACTGCTAATGGGTATAGAGTATCTTTTCAGGGTAACAAAAATATTTTAAAATTCATTGTGGTGATGGTTGTACAACTCTGTGAATATACCAAATGTTATGGAATTGTGCACTTCTGAAGAGTGAATTTTACGTTATATAAATTTTATCTTAATTATAGTTTCACAGATGCCACCCCTCAAATCATTACACTGAAAAGATGCTATCTTAGACACTGCAGGAAATCTGTTTTAGTCTGTCTAAAATAGGATACCTCAGCCTTAAAACCTAATCTTTTTCAATATTATTTAAATGAATTATTGTACTTCTCTTTTATTTTCTTTCTGATGTCTTATCAGGGATAAACTCTTTATGGGTAGCTAGTGCTGGAAGCTGAAGTTAGTTGAATAAAAATCAGACCTAGTAGCCACGATTTCTATTTTTCATCTAGAATGAAGATGATAGCCGAGCCAGTGAGAGCAAGAAACCCAAAACGGAGGACAAGAATTCGGCAGGCCATAAGCCATCCAGCAACAGAGAGTACGTCCCCAAAACATGTTGCATGCTAGTGTTGTTAATATATGTATATCACTTGATACTGGGTACTTTCTGACATGCTCTGAGTGTTCCTTTTAGTAAATGGGTGTCATATAAATGCACACACATAACATATGGCACATAGTGGGAGCTTTTGCTTTTAGCTAATAGGGATGGGCAACATTTAAAATTTAATTAGTTCTTCCTTTCTTCATTTTTTATTGGGGGTAGGGGTGAGTATGGGGGGAGAATTAAAATAAAGCTATGCCACTTTCTGGTTAGGTGGCAAACTTACCTATAATTTCCAAGAGACTAGTTGCCAACTTACGAGTGGTAATCTCTTTATTCACCGTTCGTCAATTTGTTCATTCATTCAACCAATATTTATTGAGTACTTACTGAGTGGTAGGTCATATTTTTGGCACTGCATATACAACCACGGGAATAAAAACAGACAAGATGCCTACCCTCATGGAATTTACAGTTTTATTTTGTTTTACAGAAATCATGTGTCCTAGTAATGAAATGGGGGAAAACAGATTTGTCTTGAAAGTGGACAAAGAGAATTGGAAAAATCCGTCATCTCTGTATCACTGTGTGGAGAAATGAGGGCATTTGTTTTATTTGGCAGGTCATCTAAGCAGAGTGCTACAAAAGAAAAGGATTTGTTGCCTTCTCCTGCTGGGCCTGTTCCTTCAAAAGATCCAAAAACAGAGCATGGCTCTAGGAAGAGGACTATTAGTCAGTCTTCTTCCTTAAAGTCAAGCAGTAACAGCAAGGAGACAAGTGGCAGCAGCAAAAACAGTTCTTCCACATCCAAGCAGAAGAAGACCGAAGGGAAGACTTCCAGTAGCTCCAAGGAGGTTAAGGTAAAGTGTTGGGGGCTGGGGCTTTTGAAAATCACTCAGCTTCCCATATGACTTCTCTAAGGTGACACTGCTTTGAAATTATTGTAACATCTCAATAAATATATAGGCCTATGCCTTTTACCCTCTCTATATAATAATACTGATCGATGAATACAGTGATGTGAGACTGTCAAAGCGGTTAAGTCAGCTGGTCACATGCACATTGAAATAAAAACCCCTGGGTGCAGTGGCTCATACCTGTAGTACCAGCTGTTTGGGAGGCTAAGATGGAAGGATCACTTGAGGAATTTGAATCCAGCGTGGGCAACGTGATGAGACCCTGTCTCTAAGAACTTTAAAATTGGAAAAATAAAGATAGAAACCAGTAATTGGAAAAGTTGGTTATGGAAGTTTTTAAAATAAGAACTAAATGGTTTTAGTTGCTAAGATCGAGTTCTTGTGTATTGTTTGAAGTAGGCTTTGAGTTTCTCAGAATTAGACTTTACAAACAAGTTTTATTACATAAGGTGACAAAGCAATCATTTGCCTTTGATTCATTAAATAGAAAAAGAATCTTTAGCTAAGTTAGCACTGTAATTATTTCTAATTATTATTCCTAGGATAGTCACAATGTAGGGGAATATTCTTCATGTTTATGGATGGAGATTTGGATCAAAGAAGCTTTTTCAAGGCTGTACTTTAATTGACTCACCCTCAATTTGTTTACCAGGTTCTTTGCATTGCTTTCTAAACTGTTTACAAATTTACTCAAATCAGAAAATACCTATTATTTAGTAAGCAAAGGTTTGAGAGTTGAAAAACAAGACTGCTTAAAGCTATTAGTTATATTGATTAAATGTGGTAAAATAAAAAATTTTTAATTAAGATTATTTTAATTAACAACTTCTCAAATCAAAATACACATTTTCTCTAGCTGAACAACCTCCTTCTGTAGTAGTTCAGTGTTAGCACAAGGTGCTTAAGACCTTTACTCTTACATTGGCCCTGCTTCATTGCTCCAGTTCTCCATCTCCCTGCTGATGGTTTTTCTCCATTTCCCATCCTTTAACTGTAGAATTTGAGGGCTCTGTGCTTGCTTCTTGAAACCTGCTATTGCTTTTTTTAAAAAAAAAAATGTATTAAGTGAGCTCTCCTGCTCATTCGGCTTCTGCTGTCTCACAGGTAAAAATCACTGTGTATGCTTCTAACACACGTTAGAAGGGAGTTTTGGTCGGGCGTGGTGGCTCACACCTGTAATTCCAGCACTTTGGGAGGCCAAGGCGGGTGGATCACAAGGTCAAGAGATCGAGACCATCCTGACCAACATGGTGAAACCCCGTCTCTAGTAAAAATACAAAAATTAGCTGGGCATGGTGGCGCATGCCTGTAGTCCCAGCTACTTGGGAGGCTGAGGCAGGAGAATCGCTTGAACCCAGGAGGCAGAGGTTGCAGTGAGCTGAGATCGCACCACTGACTCCAGCCTGGCGACAGAGCAAGACTCCGTCTCAGGAAAAAAAAAAAGAAGGGAGTTTCTTCAAGAAGTTTGTTAGCTTCTTGAAAGCAGGGATTTGTGTCTTATTTATTTTGTGTTTTATCTAGTACTTAACATGCTGGGTAATGAGGAAATATTTGTTGGATCAAATGTAGTCATTTGAGACTCTGTTGTTTTCAACAAAATATAGAATAGGTCCTTACCACTTTGATTTCAATAGCTCTTGGGACTTAATTAAAGTTAAATATTTGTTAGTCTTGACAATTTCCAAGTTAGGCAGTGACATTTGAGTTTATTAGAGAAAAATCTGTAATTTAGTTAGGAAATATGCTACTTTTTATTCTATCAATGAAAGAAAAATTAGATCTGGAAAACCAACATTACACATAATTTTTATATAAGAAAACTATGTTTAAATATCTGGAAACTTTTTTATTTCAGAAATCCTCTGAAAAGCAAATATAAATGTAGGTCCTCAGGGGGTCTATTTACAAAACAGAGGGAGCCAGGCATGGTGGCTCACGGCCTGTAATTCCAACAGTTAGGAAGGCTGGCTGGAGGACCACTTGAGCCCAGGAGGTTGAAGCCACAGTGAGCCATGATTGCACCACTACACTCCAGCCAGGGTAACAGAATGAGACCCTGTCTCAAATAAATAAATAAAACATAGAGGGAAAACTATCCTAGTAATGTTACAGTACAACATAGTATTTAGAAGGCCATTTCAGAGTACAATTATGTATTTAAAAATTTTATATGTTTTACATAAATATTAAAAATTTTATATTATTGGATAAAGTTATGTATTATTGGGTTTTCTAATGTTGAAATATCCATGCATTCCTGGAATAAATTCCACTTGTTTATGGTGTTTCATTATGGAAAAATGTATATTTGTTTTATTGAAGATAGGGCTGGATGGGAGGCAATTGAGAGTCATAGTTCTCTGGAATAAATTCCACTTGTTTATGGTGTTTTATTGTAGAAAAATATGTATTCATTTTATTAAAGATAGGGCAGGATGGGAGGCAGTTGAGAGAGAATCCTATAGGGCTATATTGAAAGGAGGCAGAGCAGACATGTAGCCAGGTACAGTGGTACATGCCTACTATCCCAGCTACTCAGGAGGCTGAGGTATGAGGATCACTTGAGCCTAGGAGTTTGAGACCAACCTGGGCAACATAGCAAGACCCCATCTCAAAAAAAAAAAAAAAAAAAAGACATGTGGATGGGAGGCAGAATAAAGTTTAAGAAAGTAGCTAGGCTTCTGAAGACTGACAATTCTGAATTTAAAACTCAATTCCAGGAATGCCACTTAAAACCTATTTGAACTTAGGCAAGTTACTCAACCTCCTTGAGACTGCTTTTTCATTTTATCTTAATAGCAGTACTTATTTCCTAAGGTTGTTGAGGGATTAAAAACAGTGCTAAGTACTTAGTTAACTTAGTGTCTGGTAAGTAATAAGCACATAATAAACATTAGGTGCTATTAATATTATTGCTGTTTTCATTGACGAGCAACTATCAATAAATTTTGCCATAAGTAGTGCTGACATTTTGGTATTAGGTTTTGTCTTCCTTATGTTTTAACAACTGCCTAGGCCAGTGCCTGTTTTATAGTAGACCCTTATATAAATATTAGAATGAATATTACAGTTATATAAAATGGACCCATTGTTTTTTTAAAAAAAGTTTACATTATGAAGTTTATAAAAGTTTTATAACAAGGAAATTCATTACAAAAGGCAATGGACATGCTCTGGTTTCTCTTCATAACAGATAAATCATTTGCTTTTTACTAAAGATTTCCATGAAGAGGTACAATTATGAGTTTATAACTGAATTTTTTGATGTCCTGCTTAGTCAGGGCTTTTTTTTTTTAAAAAAAAAAAGGGCAATGGATTTTTGTTTCCTTTTTACCAGTGGCTGAAAAAAACGCTGTTAGTTTAATTTTTAATCTCCTTACAGTTTTTATTGTAGTTATTTATTTTTTTGGTCAGGAAAAGGCTCCAAGTAGCTCCTCTCACTGTCCTCCATCTGCACCAACTCTTGAATCTTCTAAGCCTCGGAGAACAAAGCTTGTCTTTGATGACAGGTAAGATAATAACAATTTTTTGTATGTGTATCTAAGAAATGATTTCAGACAGCATATAAGAAACTTATTTTAATTTCTATCGTTGATCGGAAGGATAAATAGTTACATATGATCTGCAGCATATTCAAGTTTCAATTTGAAAGGTACCCATTAGTCCAAGTACTGCTCCTTTAGTGACTCCCATGGGGGATGTGAATGATCTGCCTTTTAGTAGAAGAACCTTACTACTGCTGATACCACTGTTAAAATGGAGTGTTTCTTAGATGAGGAAGAGCAATATTGTTTTTTTCCTCTGTTTTAATAAAAGATTATTTCTTCTGCTCACATTTTATTTATGCTTAATCTTTCAGTCAACTTGAGTAACTTAGTATTTAATACTAGGGAGCTTGATTTCTATTTTCCTAATTAGATTTGCCATGAGTTAGCCAAATAACTTACGCTTTTAACCTGATATAAACATTTGTCAGAAAAAACTGAAACAAGTACTTAGTAATAGCTCATTTTATTTGCTTGAGGACATAAAAACTGAGGATTACTAGATACTGAAATGAACTAGTATTATCTGAAAATATTTACTATTTTATTTATAATGAAAATTTACCTTGCAGAAATTATTCAGCAGATCATTATCTACAAGAAGCAAAAAAGCTAAAGCACAATGCAGATGCGTTGGTATGTAAATAATCTCCGTACAATTACGTATTTAATCAAATTAACTTAAATAATCTTTTGATGTTTGTAGCCATAGTAGATCACTACTCATTACTTGTATTCTCCTTTCTTCAGTCTGATAGGTTTGAGAAAGCTGTGTACTATCTTGATGCTGTGGTATCTTTCATTGAATGTGGGAATGCATTAGAGAAAAATGCTCAGGAATCCAAATCCCCATTCCCTATGTATTCAGAGACGGTGGATCTCATCAAGTAAGTGGAAAAACGTGGCAAATAATTGGCAATAACATTATTTCTCTGGTCCATCTAGGGAAGGAGCTGATACATAGTAAACTGAAGAGGGTGTATAATCCTTTAACGTCCTTGGATAAAGGAAAAGTAGATACTTCAATGAGTATTTTTGCTTTTATTTAGGCTTGAAATTCTAATGTTTTGAGAACAAGTGAAATCATAAGATCAAGGTGAAGTATTCTGTTTGTCATTTGTTTGTTATTGTAACTCACAGATACACTATGAAGCTAAAGAACTATTTGGCACCAGATGCTACAGCTGCAGATAAACGACTCACAGTACTTTGGTGAGTTTCTGTGTACTAGCCTCTATAGATGACAGGAAGTTCTATGATAAATAGTGCTGTGTTGCTCTTCTGAATGTTTTCCTTAAATCAGCCTTCTATAATCCCGTCTTAAATCTGTTCCTGATGGGTCAAGCAGGAAGTAACTCAAAATTCCTACTAAAAGGTTTTAGTTGTTGTCAGTCTCTGATCCATTTCCCTCTTGATGAAAGCTTTGGTTTGGTGGAACTGATGTTAGAAACCTCCACGGTCTGACTTTTCCATGCTCTTCTTTTGGTACCCTCTCTCTCCATTCACATATATATACATCTAACTTGCTGAGAATAAAGGATGTGAATTGCTTGCTTCATCCTAGTGAGATATTATCAGTTCGGTTGTTACAGGCCTTTACTTTACCTGGCACTCTGTTTAACACTGGGAATGCAACTAAGAAGAAAACTAACAGAGCCCTATTCATCATGGAATATTGTCTAGTATGAGAAGACAGAAATCAACCAAATCATCATACAAGTCCATATTAATTATTTTGAAAGAAAAGTATATGTAACTGTAACAGTAGAGGGTAGGGAGACCTACTCTATTCAGAGGGAACAACATGTACAAGGGCTAAATGGTGGAAAGAAATGGGAAACTTTTAAGGAATTAAAAGAAGACCATCGAGAAGCAGGTGTGACTGGAGACATAGGCAGGGATGATCCTGCAGGGTCTTTGTAAGCCATGTTTTGGTTTGTAATGTTTGTAGTTGAGTTTCCCAGTTTTCGTTCTTTAATTTTAGATTGTTTACAATTTGGTTTGGAAATTCTCTCCCTTTGTAGTCTTTAAAACTTCCTAACATGTTGGCGTCCTATGAGGTGAGGTTTGAATTTTGGAATGTCAACAAATAATGAAAGGCTAGTCCTAGGCTTCTTAGTTATCTTCCTCTCCCTAGGTTGTATACCACAATAAGAGCACATCTTTTGGTTTTGCCTAAGGGTTAGTGTTGTGGCCTATGCTGTGGTCACATGAGCCAGTTATATATTTTTGCACAATGCAAAGGCTGTCTGTGCAGATCTGACCAGAGTTTGCTGTCCTGGTAAATAAGCTGCCATTTTCCATTGGCTAGCCTGCGATGCGAGTCTTTGCTGTACCTGAGGCTGTTCAAACTGAAGAAGGAAAATGCTCTGAAGTACTCAAAGACACTGACAGAGCACCTGAAGGTAAGCACGCAAAAGTGCAAGGTACATTTCTTAGGAGAGAAAATTTGTCGTCTCCTGTCCTTACCCCAGAACTGCTCTCATGTTTGTGCAAAACACAACAAGGGAGGAGCTACTGTTTGGGACCTTTCAGATAAGTTTGAGGTTTCTTTGAGTTTTTTAATGTACGTGTATCTCATTGTAGAACTCTTGTAGCCACGTGCAGCCACTGTTTTTAATTTTTTTAAATGATCTTTTATTTTCATGCCATCGTTTTTTGACTACTATCTTAGTTTCCTAAAAGGTTTTCTTGTGTTTCTTCAGGCTAACACCACATAAATCCTCCTAAAATCTGCCTCTGATTATGACTTGTAACCCTTCAGTAGTTGCCTACTGGGTCAAGTTTAAATTCCTTAAACTGGCCCCAAGATCTCTCTGTTTCTTGCCTAAACTTCTGCTTTAGGCAAACTGTATGGGGCACATACATTGTCTTTTCTGTAGCCTTAGTGCTTAATATGATTCACCTCTCTCCTGCCCCTCTCCCAGACTCCCCCCTCCTTTTTTTAAGAGGGAGTTTTAAAGAAAATGATCATGGCTTACTGTAGCTACTCCTGGGCAGTTGGGAGTAGCTGGGACTTATTCCCCTTCCCTTCATCCATATGTTACTTATTCTTTTCTTGCCTCTTCTGTGAAGACTTCCAGAACACCCCAGTTCTCACCTAATAATTTTTTTTGTACATTTACACACACACACGTGCATGCACACACACATGTGTATTTGGTGTCTTAAACTTTTAAAGCTCCTTAAGATCAACTCTGGCCCAATGCTTTCAGATATATTTAGAACTTTATAAAGTAGTGGTAGTTTTTGTTGTTGTTAAGTATATTTTACTTTTTCCACAGAATTCTTACAATAATTCTCAAGCACCATCGCCTGGTTTGGGAAGGTAGGTGAAATTTTATTACATAAAATTTGTGGCAAATTAATAAAAGCAAAATGAGGCCAGGCGTGGTGGCTCACGCCTGTAATCTCAGCACTTTAGGAGGCCAAGGCGGGTGAATCACCTGAGGTTAGGAGTTCAAGACCAGCCTGGCCAACATGGTGAAACCCTGTCTTTTAAAAATAAATAAATAAAAGTAAAATGAGTATGGTCCAATTTCTAAAAAATGGAAAGATGATTACTTTTTAAATAAGTAAAACTGTCTCTGATAAAATATTTTTAGAAGTTAGAATTTTTTCTCTGTATTTTTTGTGAATTGAAAATATGAATGAACATAATCACAAAGATTAGATATGAGACATTTCATCTGCAGAAATCTGAGTTTTTACTAGCACACAATCCTTTTCACAGTTTCATTTCCATAGTTACTTGGACTTATCACAGTGGGCTTATCTTTAGCCAAATCTTGGCACTGTCAGAATTTAGTAACGGTGACATGATTGTGATTTCTCCTCCATCCCCACATCACTCTCATCTCACCCATCTCTCAAAGGATGAAAAACACCCTGGAACCTTTTTTATTTTGTTTATCTGTTCAGTTACTATGTTTATACAAATTGACATTCTGTCTTTGCCTGTATGTATTTTTTTACATAAGTTTATAATGTTAAAAATGCAGATAAAAATACAAACAAGCCAAGTGAGGTGGCTTATGCCTGTAATCCCAGCACTTTGAGAGGCCAAGGCAGGTAGATCACAAGATTAGGAGTTCGAGACCAGCCAGGCCAACATGGTGAAACCCTCGTCTCTACTAAAATTACAAAAAATTAGTATTATATAAACAAATTTATGATTTTCCCCAACTTTCGATTTTTCCTTTCTTTCAGTGTGTGATCATAGTCTTGAACATTGCACAAATTTTAGTACTCCTGAAATGAACATGCCAGATTTCAACATGCCTGTTTTCTAAGAAATATTTAATTGACAGGAAGCTTGGATGATTGCAGTTGCTTGAGAGAGCTGTACCTCTTTGTCAGCTGAGTAATTTGGTTAAACTAGGAAAGTGTCAGAAATTATGGAGTTCAATAAAAGATGTTCCCATCTTCTACCACAGTTTTTTAAGTGAAATGTGAATTCCACCAAACTTTGTACAAAACAGTATGAAAAATATGTAATTATATTCCTGAATAGATGGAAAGTGTTGAGCAGAGAGTAAGAGGATCTGGCTTTTAAGTCTTTGAACTGTCACAAGGTATATGATTTCTTTAGTTATCTTCCATCTCTTGTTGTTTTGTTGTCATTCATTAAAACAAAGGGTATAGATTCTAAGATAATAAGATTATGAATTGCAAAGTTATAATACTTATTTAGAAGAAATTGTAGTTCTCTGCAAACCCCTCTAGTTTAAGAGAATGTTGGCCGGGTGTGGTGGCTCATGCCTGTAATCCCGGCACTTTGGGAGGCCAAGGTGGGTGGATCATGAGGTCGGGAGATCAAGACCATCCTGGCTAACATGGTGAAACTCTGTCTCTACTAAAAATACAAAAAAAAATTAGCTGGGCATGGTGGCAGGCACCTGTAATCCCAGCTATTCAGGAGGCTGAGGCAGAAAATTGCTTGAACCCAGGAGGTGGAGGTTGCAGTGAGCCAACTCCACAGAGTTTTTTTTGAGACAGAGCGAGACTCTGTCTCAAAAAAAAAAAAAAATAGAATGTTTACATTTTTAAATGCTTTCATGTAGAAAGAGCTAGTAGTACTTGATTTTATAATGCTTACCATGTCCATATGAACAAGCTTCCTATTTCTGTTGTGTAGCAAAGCTGTGGGGATGCCTTCCCCTGTTTCTCCAAAGCTGTCACCAGGCAATTCAGGAAATTACTCATCTGGGGCCAGTAGTGCTTCTGCAAGTGGTTCTTCAGTGACCATTCCACAGAAGATCCACCAGATGGCAGCCAGCTATGTTCAGGTCACGTCCAACTTCCTCTATGCCACCGAAATTTGGGACCAAGCTGAACAGCTTTCCAAAGAGCAAAAAGGTAGGTAGCTTTCTGGATAACTTCGAGGGATGGAATTGTTAAAAGGAACTGTTATAATTTAGTTAAGTAAGTATTCAGTCTATATTTAGTTTTATTACCTACTTTAGAGTTAATGATAATCTATTTGTTAATAGTCTCCGTTGCTTAACAGTTATACTAAATGAAACTGAATTTAGTCAAACAATACCTCTCATGATTCTGGTGACACAAATTAAACTGAAAATAGTTCTTGGTCTAAGATAATGTGCCTCTATTCTGGCACATTAAATACAGCTCATACCATAAAAGTAATAAAATACGTGTCCTACTCTATGATCGTCAACAGTAAGTTTGGCAGTAGGCACAGGATTACATCCAAACATCTGTACATCTAAGAATTTTAATGTATAAGAAAGCATATTCATACTGGATTTTTAGGTTTATTGGAAGAAAACCTATGGAATAAAGGAGACTAGGAAATGAATAGAATTCTTAACATTCTTTAAAATTAGGTTGGTTGAGGCTTTGCCCCTTAAAAGTTTATTTCCCAAACTAAGGATATTGAGAATTATAAAGTCTTTGAAGAACTTAGTAGAAAGTGCTGTATAAACACCATTTTATTTTAGTAGATGTTATTCACAAATATGTGCATGCAGCTTCTCTTTAGGCAGATCCTTTACAGAGAAACACTATATTAGCCAGTCAATTAAGTGTCCTTTTGTCACAGGGTACATTTAAATACTTATAGTATGAACAGTTAATCAGATGAAAATGAAAGATTCCTATCCGTAAGAGAGGTAATGGTGAGAGAAAAGTAAAAGTAGAATCCCAACTTTTTTTTTTTCAGACAGCGTTTTACTCTGTCACCCAGGCTGGAGTGCAGTGGCAAAGTCACAGCTCACTGCAGCCTCTACCACTTGGGCTCAAGTGATCCTCCTGCCTCAGCCTCTTGAGTAGCTGGGACTGCAGATGGGTGCCACCATACCCAGCTAATTTTTCTACTTTTTGTAGAGACAAGCTCTCATTATGTTGCCCAGGGTGGGAATCCCAACATACAACAAAAGTTGTATTTATAAAAATACAATTTGTGGCTGGGCGTGGTGGCTCACGCTTGTAATCTCAGCACTTTGGGAGCCCAAAGTGGATCACCCAAGGTCAGGAGTTAGAGACCAGCCTGGCCAACATGGTGAAACTCCGTCTCTACTAAAAAAATACGAAATTTTTTTGTATTTTACATTTGGCTGAGGCAGGAGAATCGCTTGGACCCAGGAGACAGGGGTTGCAGTGAACCAAGATTGCGCCACTACACTCCAGCCTGGGCAACAGAGGGAGACTCCTTAAAAAAAATAAAATAAATGAATAAAAACATAGGGTAGTTATCAGTTGGTTCATGTCATATGATGCTAGCCGAAAGTTTGATACAGTCTTAAGTGTCTAACCTCATAGAGGCTGTTACAGGAAACATGCAAAGAACATCTTCCTTTTTGTATCACTTTCTTCTTATACAAAAACAATACACAAAATGTTTTGCATAATCAGTAGCACATTGTGGCACTAGGTCTTCATTTTAATAATATTTACTGCATAATAGCCCTTTATCATTTCCATTCGTGGAATCCTGCGTATACATATAACACTTAATTTCTGACCATACATTCTCTTTAAAATGTGCATGACCTAGGGAACAACTATAACTTGAGAGACACTGTGGAATGATTTGCTCTAAAACATGGACAGTAATCATTTTAGTGTGGGAGGAGGTATTTTTTGAGTTTATATGAATGCTGTTTTATAATCTCTACTCAAAATTTTAAAGCAGTGATTCAAAGGAGTATGTATCATTTAATGAATATTTTTGGTTTTCCAGAATTCTTTGCTGAACTGGATAAAGTAATGGGTCCTCTCATCTTTAATGCAAGCATCATGACAGATCTAGTTCGTTACACCCGGCAGGGACTGCACTGGCTTCGCCAGGATGCCAAGTTGATATCTTGAACTGAACACATTCTCGTTGCCTCTGATTTTCTCCACAACACTGTGTCACATCACGAAGAAAAACTGCCATAACATACCACCTAGTCGACACTAAGAATGAGGAATAGTTTTCTCCTCGTTGGTTATGTGTTGTTTTTTATAATCCAAAGCCATCATGTCAGTTGGCCCCTTTAATATTTCCAATGTGAAAAATTATTTAAATGCTTTTAAATCTGCAGCACATTGATACGATGGTTTCCATGAGCTATAAGATTGAAATTCCAGTTGCAATTCATAACTAATGAATTGAAATTTTATTTATTTTAATTTTTTTAAGTTCCCAGACTGGGGCTAGTTTAAGACTTAGTTATTTCTGCCTATGAATTTACTCTGTTGAATATTTAGCATAAATTTAATGTAGACATTTTTATTTATATACTTTGGGAGCTTTATTACCTAATGTCTTTTTGTGGTAGCTGTTCTAAGAGTAAGAACTGGTTCATCTAAAATAAGAACATATTCTTTCTATACCTACTACCTGATAATTGAAATGATAACTCCCATTTTATTATTGTGGAATTTACAGTTAGTATTAAGGATATTCTTCTATACATGAAAAATCACTTAAATGTGAGAGAATGGCATTCTACATGTATGTAATATGAAATGTGTCTGATTTGGTATGCATTATTTCAAAAACTGTGAATGTGTGTTAATAACACTACAGCAATCACAAGGTGACTATAACTTGCATTTAATGCATTACAAAAGAGGGTGGGCAAACTTTCTAGAAGAAGCATTTCGTGTTAAAGGTTTTCATACAAGGACAATCCTGAACTTTATGGATTTTATTAAAACCATATGTTCTTTTTTGTTGCTAATCATTTGACACTTAATCAAAACAGAATAAGTACTGAGGGTTGCTGCCTATGTGTCTTTGATAATCTTTGATGGTTAGAGTTATTTTTCAGATTTTTCCCCCTCATACTGGATTATGATGCTCTGATATGAGCATGCAGTGACTGATACAGAAATAGGCTGGAGCTTTGGTGTGTGCTTTTGCTATACAACTTACAGTTCTAATGCCTGATGTAGAGATGATGAATTTCTTCTTTTTAAACCTATCTTATGTTTACTCCTTTTGTATTATGAAGGCCCTCTTCAATGATGTATGTTTCTGATGGAATCAGAAAATTTCACACTAGGAAAGTATACCTAACTTGTTCAGTGTGAGCTCTCGGGATGGGGAGGGGGCCAGGAGTAGAGCTTAAGAAGCCGGCTCTGTAAGAGTTGTATATCAAAGTACCTTCTGCTACAAGGTGCATATAGAAGTCAAAGGTAAGAAATGTACCCTCTGTACTTTATTTTTCATGCCCCTATCATATTTGGTGTGCCTTAAATCTTACCTTTAAATGAAGACTATGGATTGTTTACAAATGAAGTTTTACACTAGGACCAGATCGTCCATACATGATTGGTCTTCTACAATAATAATGTTAAATTCTCTTTCATTTTAAATATTTCTTTAGGGTCACAGAAAGATTAGTTCTTTCAGAAAAGCTATTGCTTTGGTACATGACTTAGTCTGACCAGTTGGGTTAATGCTGCTTTGAAAAATAGTTTGTCCCTCTCCCCATTCCAAAAATGAATCTATCTAGTCAGAAAAAAAAGATTATCCTACTATTTGTAGATGATTGCTAAGGCTTGAAATAGGAAAGGGGAACGAAGGGATAGAAAAGCTTCAAGTCCCGTGGTGCAGTGACTCCTTTGAGTTTGAGTCTTTTTTACACTTAGTTCTGAAGGTGAACTTTCATTGTCCTTGTGGCCTCATATTTATAGAGCTTCTTAACTGTTTTGTACCTCAGATTGTTTTTAGATATCATTGAAGATTGAGATGTACAAATTATGTTGGATTTAACCCGTTTCTCTTGGAGAAATTGCCTCTGATATCTTTCTAACTTAATCTCAGTGTGTTCTAGGAACAGTTTTCCATAAGAGGGCAACTTCTCAGTGATCACGATAGTTATTTAGTAAGAAATAATGGTTGTTAATCAAGTACATGTATGTCTTGTCCTTCTCTGACTTCTCTGACTCTGATTCCTTAACTTACAGTGTTGTCTTAGAAATGGAAAAAGTATCCTCTGGGCTTTCAGACTTTCAGCAACAATAGCCAGTGGGATACCTCTAAGTTCTAGTGTGTTCTAGTCTCTTGTATGTCCTGAAAGGCAGCAGGAGCATTTCTGGGGTCACACTGATTATTTTGTTAAAGCAGAGTTTCCTGCATGGTTTATGGTGCTGCTGTAATATTTTCTCTTTAAAACTGTCTTAATTTTTGGAGAATGACTTTTTCAACCTTTTCATTGTGGAGGGTTTTTCCCACAAGGTTGTAATGAATTGAAATACTGTCATAAATGACTGAATATTCAATGTCATAGTGTGTGGAAATACTCCCTTTCCTTCATATCTGTCTCATTAGATGTTCTGTCTTTGTCATCATCTGCTCCGGCACATATTTTGGACTCCTTTACAGGTGACCATTCCTCCCTCCTCAATAGGTGTCCTCAGTGTTTTCTAACCATTTAAAACTGAATTTGACAAGTGGCTAAAAACTTAGTCTGAGACTTGTACTTAACATGTGGTTAATTATAGAAATAACAACTATTTTAACAATTACTCTGTTGATTGCTCTTTATGACCACACTTGTATGCCAGGAGGCAGCAGCCTATACACCATTGGACTCTTTACAAGCAACCAACGAACCAATTGCAGTGGACGCAGTTGTCACAGTAGTCTTGCCTGGGCCAGACTGGGCTGGGCTATGGGGAGCATTCCCCTTCAGGGGAGTTTCCACAGCTCAGCCCAGGCTCCAGTCTGGTTAGAGAGCATCCAGCCCATTCCTTGCCTCAGTGCCACCTTTTTCTGGGCAAGTGACTTTATACGCAGTGAGTACTTCAGATAAACTTAACAGCTGTAGCTGCCGAAGAGTGGAGAAGGTTGACCACCACTGATTTAATTCTCTAGTGTGAAAGCAATTGAGAGCAGTGTGTGCACGAACCCACAGATGCCTGTGTTTCTGGGAGCTCTCGCAGTGGCGGATTCATAGGCACCTGGGCTGCACTTTGAGTGACACACTTGTGGCTTTATTAGATTCACTGGTTTTTAAAAATTGTTTGTTTCTTTTCATTAAAGATTTAATCAGCCAGATCAGACAGCATCATTTTGTATTTAATGACAGAAACTTTGGTACATTTTTTCATGAATGAGCTTGCATTCTGAAGCAAGAGCCTACAAAAGGCACCTGTTATAAATGAAAGTTCTGGCTCTGGAGGCCAGTACTCTGTGGAGTTTCAGAGCAGCCAGTGATTGTTCCAATCAGTGATGCCTAGTTATATAGAGGAAGGGCACACACACTGTGCACTCTTCTAGGTGTAAGGGTATGCAACTTTGGATCTTAAAATTATGTACACATACACACTTTATATATATGTATGTATGTATGTATGAAAACATGAAATTAGTTTGTCAAAAATGTGTGTGTTTAGTATTTTAGCTTAGTGCAACTATTTCCACATTATTTATTAAATTGATCTAAGACACTTTCTTGTTGACACCTTGAATATTAATGTTCAAGGGTGCAATGTGTATTCCTTTAGATTGTTAAAGCTTAATTACTATGATTTGTAGTAAATTAACTTTTAAAACGTATTTGAGCACTTCTGTAGTGTAATAGGGCTCTTACAGGGTGGGAAAGATTTTAATTTTCCAGTTGCTAATTAAACAGTATGGCCTCATTATATATTTTGATTTATAGGAGTTTGTGTCTGGGTCCCAGGAACATCTTCTGGGATGACTGTTAGGCAGCTTGTGATGATGTTTTTTCTAAAAAACCTAAGTAACTTGGGGAGCCAGAGCATTTCAAGCCCATATAGACACCTATCATACCTATATATCCCCTAATACATGGAACATAAATTTTATTTCAACTTTATGCATTAATGTGTTGAAGAGGCAGGCTTTTTTCCAGTAATAATATTGCACATCTAAGGTTGCTATTCAGTAAAATTAATAGAAGATATCATTATTGAATGCCTTGGAATATGTAGTGACAAGAGGCCAAATTGTTCATGTTTGTGAGCATGTCTTTCAGATACTCACTAATGGAGAAATTCATTTTAGACCTCTAGGCTGGGTGCAGTGGCTCATGCCTGTAATCCCAGCACTTTGGGAGGCTGAGGTGGGTGGATCACAAGGTCAGGAGATCAAGACCATCCTGGCTAACACGGTGAAACCCCGTCTCTACTAAAAATACAAAAATTAGCTGGGCATGGTGACACGTGCCTATAGTCCCAGCTACTCGGGAGACTGAGGCAGGAGAATTGCTTGCACTTGGGAGGTGGAGGTAGCAGTGAGCTGAGATCGTGCCATTACACTCCAGCCTGGGCAACAGAGCAAGACTCTGTCTCAAAAAAATAAATAAAATAAAATAGACCTCTAGACCCCAAAACCAAGTTAGCAAGTGATAAAAAGTAAATTATTAATAGTAAAGTGGACGCTGGTCTTACAAAGCTCCTATTCACATAAACCCTAAGGTTAATTAAAAAGAACTTGCTGTCTCCAGAAAAGGGAATGGAAAGAATAACTATGTATCTTCTTTTCATGTAATTTGGTCACAGAATAAGGTATTCGAGTTAAGTCTAATCCAAGTCTTAGAGATCTTTATGTATCTTAAAATAGCAGCCTAAGTAGTCATCATGTAAAGAAGTTGACTTTCAGGAATGTCAGCATTGACCTCTCCTTGCCACTGTTACTCAGCTAAGCATAACTTGCCATTCTTAAAAATTAAAAAAAGCTTTCTAAATGAACGTGGAAAAAAAGCTCCCACCCAGAAATTCTAGTAATACTCAGTTTTGACCTCTTACTGCTTCCATGTGGGATTTCTTTTCAGCTTTTAACCATTAGCATTCTCTACCTGCTATGTTCCTCTCCGGAAAATATCAATTTGGAAATGCTGCCTTTCAAATCAATGCCATGATTATCCATATTGTTGAGTTTGTTGTTGTTGTTCCAGAAGTGTCCCCATTTTACAACTTTATGCACACACCTGGCAAATCATTGACATGAGCATTCAACAGTCCTGGGATGGTTGGGGTTGGGGGTGGGGGGCTCACCAACAGAACTGGCCCAGTTGACATTGCCTGAAAAGGCACCATCTTTGAGGGCCAGTTGTGGGGTTGGTAAGCACAGTTATGAAAATTTCTATCTAACCTCCGTTTTGAATGGTTTTAAGAAATTTTGTATATGGAGGATGGAAATGCTTATATATTTATTGAAAATCCTTTTATTTGAAATTAAAATTATTTGGTAAATAATTGTTTGATATTTTGGGAGGGTTTTGGAGGGGTGGTAATGTCACTGAAAAATTAAAAGCCTGTTGATTTTGCAGAAAGGTACTGTTAGTGACTGATAGGATGCCTTTGTTTTGTACATGATCCAAATCTTTGTTTTACATTTCTTTTATCCAAAATATTTAGGCATCTGACATTTTCAACCAAAATTTCAATTATATACTGTGATTTTTATTTGTTGCAATACATTAAAATTTCAGAGGTACTTTGGGGCTCAAAAGCTAGGATTTCTAAGTCAGTATGTGCATTTCACATGATAAAGCTGTTAATGGTGAGCAAAGTATTATATACTAACTAGATTTTTCCACATCTGTATAGTATATTATATGTATTTTGTGGTATTGAGAGTATAGAAAGTTTAGAGTGTCAAACATGCGTTTAATGTGTATTTTTAAACAAATTTATGGCAATTAAAATATTTGGAGACAAGGGTATCACATTTCAATTTGTAAAGATCTTTTTAACTCTACTGTGTCATTAAGATGCTTTGTACAATGCCAAACCATAGCTGGAGAAACTAAGTTTAATAAATATAAATAGATTTTCTGTATTAAAGTTAATGAACACTGTGCTCTTTATACTTCTTCAACTCTTAGCCCTTTTCATGGAATTCGTGTTTTGTGTCTTCAGGTCTATTACTACAAAGTCTATTCCTGCCAGCTGAGATCTCATTTTCTGATTACAGAAATTCTGAACTTGCTGGCCATAGGTCGTTGTGCTTATGTCAAAATTTACCTTGTCCCAGCAGAAATCTTAAATCCCTTTTGTTGCTTTTGGTGACTTGGGCTTTTATTGCTTTATTAAACTAGATTTTTCTTTTTGTTCTCCCTTACATTCAGACAGTCATAGACAAACTTGGGTGTTTGTCTTAGATGGCAAGTGCCAAGCTTGACCATCTTTTTTTTTTGAGACAGAGTCTCGCTCTGTCACCCAGACTGGAGTGCAGTGGCGTGATCTCGGCTCACTGCAATTTCCACCTCCCAGGTTCAAGTGATTCTCCTGCCTCAGCCTCTCAAGCCTGCTGTCTTTGACACCTCCCTGAAGAGTTATCATGGAGTGAAGGGATCCAGGGCTACAACTTAGGAACTTGTCAAAGCTGATTACATAGCTGTTGCTAAACTTTTGCCTTTAACCTACCATTGTGTTCTTTATAAGATTCTTGAAAGAATGTTAACTCTCACCACACTTTCCAGATCGAGAAGTTAACATGTTATTGGGCAGTGCTCTTTTTTTCTGTAGTATACAAAGTGAATCCTTCTTTCCCTCAAAAGCTTGAATTCCAGACTGCTAAAATTTCAATTTGAGACATTTAATAGTATCCATAGAAAAATAAACTCTAAAGTGACAAGTTTAGTTATTCTTATCCATATATCAACATTCTAAGAAGAAATGGAGACCAATTTAAAGCATACATCTGCCTTTAAATATTAAAAATACAAGATTGCTTCACTTGTATGTCTCCAGCCAAAATGCAGTTAATCAATATTCCATAGAACGGAGCATTGTCAGAGATGACTGCTATCCTTTCTTCCCCTGGTATGTACTTCATTCCTGGGCCACGCTTAAGGAACAACGTCTTTTTCTAGGGGAAAAGAAAAGGCAGTTTTTAAGAATGAGTCTAGGAGTGACCAGGGCCACCTCTGCTGCATTTCCCTCTTCACTTGATCTATTTAGTCTCAAGAAAGACTGAAGAATGGAAAGTCACCAATCTTTCATGGTACCCATGTGGAGCTGTTCTTGGCTCCTAACTCCTAAGGGATTTTCCATGGAGCTCCCAGTCTCAGCCCAGAACTCCTCCAGCCCAGCTTTATTCTTAGGTTCATGTGTCCCCTCATCACTTCTCTGCCCAGCTTCCCAGGGCTCTCTGGCCCAACCCTGCTCCTAGGTTCGTGGAGTACCTGCATAGCCTTGTGATACACTCAGAATCATCCCGGCAGGAGGCTCCAATGGGCCTGAGGGAAACCCCTCTCCAAAATGGGGTCATTCTCTTTGGCCTTCTCTTTGCTGAACTCACTTCTGGTATTGGGGAGCCATTTATCTGTAGAGCAAAGACATCCAGACATGGAAGTGTTGACACCCTGCCGCACACTTTGGAAGAATGATCATTCCCCAGATGCTGTAGACTCAGAACAGAGGAACCATTCCTCAGGACTGAGTCTGGCTTTCAAGTTTCACTTACGGTTCCACCACTACTGTCATCTCCACACTCCACACATACACATACATATCCGTCCCTCCTTACCTGGCCCAACAGCAACAAGAACATCATGAGCACTGCACAAAGTTTGAGGTGCCACATCTTGACAGAGGCAGGATGTTGGAGCCTGAAAGCCAGGGACAGTTCCTACTTCCTTTTATAGACTCACATTGACTCTTGCATTGCTACCGGGTGAGATGGGGGCAAAGTTTATATTTGTAATCAGAATCAATTTAATAAGTTAATGTCTACCAGAGGAATGTGCCCAAGGGCCACCTTTCAGGCACATTGTATTTACTGATCCCTCATCTGGACTTTGAGTGATTGTGTTGCTGGCATGGACCCTTTCGCCCATTTTACCAAAAGTCAGCACTGCCCCTCCTTCCCTTTGAAAGCCACGTGAAACCATTGAGGGAGATCAGGCAACTAGCCACATTTCTATTCCAAAATAGCTCAGTGAGATCACTCCCAATAAAAATAGAATTCCAATAATAAAGTCTTCAGAAATAATGTTGACCCCTTTCAGCCTTGTCTAGGAAAGAAGTACCGATCTGTTGTGTACAGGCAATTAGGATAAAGCCCTTATCTCCTTTCTATGGGAGGATGCCTCAGGAAGGTATACAGTCCCCCAGCTCCTCCACTTGCTTAGATGAACTATCACCCTAATCTGCACCAGTTCATCTCACTAGTAGAATGAAGACCTAGCTGTGGAAAGTTCAAAGTCTGGCTTCCTGCCCTCTCAGGGTAATGGCTGGATGTGAGACTTATTTGGACCACAGGTGAATTGAATAATTATAGGTTTCTTTTTGTCTTTAAGCACATGTAGATGAGGAGGTAACAAGATCCCCTAAATCAGAGGGAGAACTTGTGTAGTGACTATATTAAAAGCCTTGAATTATGGGCTTGCTTTCCAGTAGTTGAGTGAGGCCTTTCCTTCCTGCTGCTTCAGGGCAGCAGGCATAGGGATGAGATACCTCCGAAGCCCAAAGCATTTCATCAGTTTAAGTAGGAACTGCTGCTGATTTCTAGACGAAGGGAGTGCTCTACTGAGACAAAGGGAGGACATGTATCTAAACTATGCGTAGTTATAGGTACTTGTGAAATGGCATGGACATTTTAAGTTTGAGGGGAAAGGTGTGAATTCTGAGTAAGGAGATTCATTGGACTTTAGATCTTTCTATGACCTGGGAGGATAATAAGCTTAAGACAAATACAACAAATTCTATCTGCCAGGCATCACACTGAAAACTTGGCTAATACCCCTTCCCAAGGCCTTTCTCATCGTCATAGGTTGGGTATTTGGATAAGAATCAGCTTGTTCCTTTACCCCAAGAAAAACAGGAGATGCACAATAGCTGAAGGTAGAAAAGGATGGCCACTGACCCTGCTATCAGGCAGATGGAGCTTCTTGCCAAGGGAGAAGCAGATGGTTTGATGGACCTCCGAGCTGGAATTGGGCAGGATGTGACCACAAATCTGACTGTCCTGGTTTTAGTCCTCTCAGAATCATGGAGCCAAGCCTTGAGGGGGATGTCACTGTTTGCACGTTAGGAACATTGAGAAAAGACCTATATAACCAACTAACCAGTTTAGACTAGTTAGCTGCTCCCTCCCTTCATCCCTGAGCTTGGATACTGGATGATCCCAGCTAGGGGCCTAACTGGGAACTTTTGTGGGGTGGGGAAGTGGCTATGTGCTGACCTAATGAACATTGGGTAAGAACACAAATGTGATTAGATAAGCAAAAGACTGAACAACGTGATGTCCTAGAGCCAGTTGGGTCTGTGGACTCAGTGCCAGCCTCCCCTTCACCAGTCTAGAGTGACGTGCCAAATGGGATTTGGAAACTGCTCATCCAAAAGATGAGTAATTCTTCTAATTCTCCATTTCTGCCTTCCTGTACTTCAAACAGGATCAAACTAGCCTGTTGTGTTAATTTGTAAAGCCGGTAAGACCGTCAAGGAAAGAGCTTAAAGCCCTTGGCCCTCCGTGTGTAGGGGGAAAAGACTATTCATCCTCATGAGTGTGGCAACACTGCAGAGGCCTTTGGTTCAAGCCTCTATGTTGTATGCCGCCCTCTCCCCAAAAGAAGAAACCATTAGTTACTGTCTGTGGAAGGAACCACTGTTGGGGAAGGGGAATGTATTTCAACATATATCTACATGAACTCTGTAGTTGTTTTAGTTAAGTATGGAGCAAAAATCAAACACAAAGCAACATCCAGGCAGCACTTAGCTGAATTGACAGCATTCGTCCACAGCCATCCCATACTTGAGAGACTGTGAAGGTCTCTTCTTGAAATTTAAAAAAAAAAAATTCATGGACTCTACAATCAAGTATTTTGCTCAGCGCATAGACACATAACTACGTAACTATATGCACCTTCCTCCCATAGGAAGGCCTAAGTAGGCTTTAACAGTTTCAGCCGTAAGAAGATAGAATGCTTGGCTGGGAAGCAGTAGCCTGGGGTCTAGAGTGCAACTGCCCATAGGCCAGCCCTTACCCTCTCTGGGCTTTAGTCTCCTGTTCTTTCACTTTGGGGGTTCAAACGATTAATTTACAAGAAGAAAATGAGACTGAAGCAGATTCGATAGCTGAGAGCTTGGTAACTCTGGATACAACTCTTCAGAGATTGTATGCTTCTGAGGCAAATGCCTAGGATGAAATGGGAGAAAGAGGGTGTAGATAGATGAGCAGCTGCTTGAAACACATTCCAGGTCACTGAGTAGGAGTTGGCAGTAATTGGAAACTTTTTTTGCTGTCCCTAAGCAGAAGGCACCTAATAAAAGATGAAAGACCCTGAAATGGGAAAACTTTTCCAGGTAAAATTTCAACAATGGGTCAAAGTGTATTTGCTTTTTTGCTGGCTGGAACTGGCATAGACTTTTGGGCCTACCCTAGCATTTTGAGGACTGTTGGCAAACTAAAAGAGCAAGGGCATTCCTTTCACCAGACTCTGCAGCCCGCAGATAAAAGCACTTGTGGGGGCAGGAACATTTGGAGAAAGAAAGGTTAAATGGAGCAAGTGGTTGTGCCAGAGTAGCAAGCAAAGGCTCAACACCCAGGGCTGGAGGCTCTGGATGGGCTGCTGGCCCTGAAGCCCACAGCAGCTGTCCTCTCTTAAAAAGGCTTTACTCAGATCCTCCTCTGAGGATTTCTGCAAATAGAATGTCCCCTAAAATGATCCCAGATGATGTATAGGAGCACTAAGCTGCTAAAACTCACCACTTACCACACACCTACTACCTCAGCACACCTGCCACACAGGTCAGATCCATGCCCCCAAACTTAGAGAGGGAAGCCCCTTGATAAGACATAGGCTTAAAGCAGATTAATTTCATGCAGAGCAGAAGCTCCACACATCACAGGGCTAACGGGCAGAGTGATCTCAGTAGAGCACTCCTGGAATAAAAAAACAGGCTCGGTGCCTGGTTTGGGCTGAGAAAAGGGGTTTGGATCTTTTGAGCTGGTCTCTCCAAAGGAATCAAAGAACCAGGGAGAAATAGTCTAAGTGTAGAAGGCGGCAAGCAAGATGGGAGAGGGTGGCTATCTACTTTGGAGGCTTGGGGCAAACATCATGGGGTGAAAGACATTATCAGGGGGTGAAAGACATTAATGGCCTCTCAAAGCAGTGGTCCTTTCCTGGGCCGTGAACTTTTTGAAGCTATGCAAGGTAAGTACGGGTCCACAGTTTCCTCAGTCTGTGACCCAAATATGTTGCAAGACCTCGGAATAAACCTGGACCAAGAGGCAAATGGGAAAATTGAACTGTCTTTTGGGGGTGGAAGAGTTATTCAGTTAGTTGTCCTGTGTTAACCCTGTACCACCTTGCCAGACATTTGTCATTCATTTCACCATCACCACAACCCAAGAACTTTATATTAATAGTTCCACACTATATCACACAACGAGGAAGTGATGGGCTAGGAGGATGAGCCCAAGACTCAACCTTCTCCCCATATCCTGCCTCACAATGTAGTTGTTTATCTTTTAGGTTTTGTTTGAAGTCTCACTCTGCCACCCAAGCTGGAGTGCGGTGGCACAGTATCTACTCACTGAGACCTCCACCACCTGGGTTCAAGCAATTCTGCCTTAGCCTCCTGAGTAGCTGGGATTACAAGTGTGCACCACCATACTCAGCTAATTTTTATATTTTTAGGAGAGAGATGGGGTTTCACCATGTTGGCCAGGCTGTGATCACCCACTTCAGCCTCTCAAAGTGCTGGGATTACAGGCATGAGCCACCGAATCCAGCCATGTTTTGAAGTATCTTTTGATTGTTGAAAGGCAATAGAAGGGCCGGGTGCGGTGGCTCACGCCTGTAATCCCAGCACTTTGGGAGGCCGAAGCGGGTGGATCACGAGGTCAAGAGATCAAGACCATCCTGGTCAACATGGTGAAACCCCGTCTCTACTAAAAATACAAAAAATTAGCTGGGCATGGTGGCACGTGCCTGTAATCCCAGCTACTCAGGAGGCTGAGGCAGGAGAATTGCCTGAACCCAGGAGGCGGAGGTTGCGGTGAGCCGAGATCGCGCCATTGCACTCCAGCCTGGGTAACAACAGTGAAACTCTGTCTCAAAAAAAAAAAGGCAATAGCAGTAATTAGGATAATATAGTCTCAGCCAGAATAAAAGTTGCTGCTAGCAGAAGTGTCCTTAGAAGAGTTTCTGTGAACAGGTCTCATATTATATACTGTACTGACTGAGCTATGACAACTCACCTTATTCCACATAAGCACTACCCCAGGTGAGATCCCTGCCCGCAAGCTTAGAGAAGCCTCTCTGAGGGACTAGAGGCATAAAACTGCCAACCACATCTACCCCCACCATCTCCTGGTGGGCGAAGAGGAAATGGTACCTTTTCTACCAAAAAAAAAGAATGTAAGCACTCTAGAGCAGGGACGACTAACTTTTTTTCATAAAGAGCCAGAGTACATATTTGAGGCTTTATGAACCACATATGGTTTAAAACATTGTTGGCTCCCTGGCACAGAAACAGAAAACTTCTGTGGAGGCCAAGGGATCACCTCATCCATTTTGTAGCTGGCATCCCCTCAGGCTAAGGCCTGCCTTAGGAGGAAAGGGAGTAGAGCAAGCTTGTCCAACCTGCAGCCCGTGGGCAGCATCTGACCCAACAAAAATTGAGTTTTCTTAAAACATTGAGTTTTCGTAATTTTTTTAAAGCTCATCAACTATCATAGCGTATTTCGTGTGTGACTCAGGGAAGCCAAAAGATTGGACACCCCAGAATTAAAGCATAGCTTTAAGAGCATCACTTTAGTGCAAGACTCCACCATTCACTGCTGTATACTTTCTGGCAAATTACTTAATCTCTGTGACTGTTTCCTCATCTGCAAAAAGAGGATGATACATCAAGAGTGCTTGTGAGGTTTCACAGTTCATTTGTGTGGATAAGAAGAGTACTCGAAGCCGGGCTTGCAGTGGCTGACGCCTGTAATCCCAGCACTTTGCGACGCTGAGGCAGGCAGATCACCTAAGGTCAGGAGTTATAGACCAGCCTGGCCAACATGGTGAAACCCTGTCTCTACTAAAAATACAAAAAATTAGCCAGGCGTGGTGGCCTGCACCTATAATCCCAGCTACTTGGGAGGCTGAGGCAGGAGAATTGCTGGAACCCAGAAGGCAGAGGTGACAGTGAGCAGAGATTGCACCACTGCACTCCAGCCTGGGTGACAGAGCAAGACTGTATCTCAAAAAAAAAAAAGCCAGGCACAGTGGCTCACGCCTGTCATCCCAGCACTTTGGAAGGCTGAGGTGGACGGATCACCTGAGGTCAGGAGTTCGAGACCAGCTTGACCAATATGGGGAAACCCCTCCTCTACTAAAAATACAAAAAATTAGCCAGGCGTGGTGACACATGCCTGTAATCCCAGCTACTCGGGAGGCTGAGGCAGGAGAAAGGCTTGAACCCTGGAGTCAGAGGTTGCAGTGAGCCGAGATCGCGCTATTGCACTCCACCCTGGGCAAGAAGAGTGAAACTCCCTCTCAAAAAAAAAAAAGTGTACCTGAAATATAGTAATTACAATATAGTTACTAGACTTTATTGTTATGGCAGCAGAGAACCAAGAACCAGCACTCCCCATAGCCCATGTCACCCACAAACGGTTAGCTGTAGCTACTTTCTTGTAGATTATGGAACAAAAGGCGAGCCTTGCGCCTTCACTAAAACCCTAGACCAGGTAAAAACTTCCAAGACTCATGCTGAGGAGGGGAGCTTCATGAACTTGAATATTAGGGGTCACACAGGATTCTGTTCACAAAAATGTACAATCACAACAGTGCAGACCATAGGAAGTTTACTGTGTCTTTAAGAGACTACAATGCAGACTCCTCTTCCAGAGAAAGGTCTTTCAGAGTCAGGGAACTGTCATTCGGATGCGTTGCTCATTTGTCATTTTCGTAGTCAGCCGGATTCTTCCTCTTGGATCTCTCAAACTCTTCAGTCCCCCATGTGTAGAGAAGATAAAACGCTATAAACGCTTTAAAAACCAAGAGAGCACACATATAAGACATAAAGAAGAAAAAATAAGAGGTCTCAGTCCTCTTGTTTAAAGTATACACTTCAGTATTTCTTAGCATATCCAAGGCCGTGCAACTATCATCACTATCTGCTGCATGTTTTACAAAGCATTTCACCACTGGTAAGAACTGGATAAAGATGACCTCAGAGGAACATGCTGGAATCACCCGAGTGACCCTGAGCCAGTCATTTCAGTTCTGTAACTCAGTTTTCCCCGTGTAAGATGCGGAGGATAATATGACCAGCTTAAGGGCGGTCACGAATATTCAACGAGAAAGGTGTGTACTGCAAACTACAGAGCGCCTGCCCGACCGCCAGAGCTCAGAGGGGAGCCGCAGTGACTGCTGCTGCTGCTGGGGTCCAGCCTCCCGCCCCCGCGGGCCCTGGGCACTCACGCGGCACCACACGAAGGAAAGACTCCCGAGTGCGGCGCACCACGTTGGGGACTCCTTTAGAGAAGACGTGCGGGAAGGCGCGCTGCTCGAAAGGTGACAAGCTGTAGGAGATCACATGCCGCATCCGCGTCAGATTCCCAAACTCGCGGCCCATGGTGGCGGCGGCCCTGCAGGACCGAGGGCGGACGGGCGCTTGGCTCGCTTTCGCAAAGCGCCGCAGTCCCCGCGGGGTTCTGTCCCCAAACCCAGACGCCTGCCCCTGCACTCCTTATCCTTCCCCAGCCCAGGGAGGGGTGCACCCTTAGCCTCCCAGGGTCCACTAACACAGCACAACCAGACGCCACTCACGCACAGGAATCCCCGACCCCTCCACAGTCACCGATCCGGTGGACTCGTTCGTCACTTCCGGTAAGATCGGAAGCCGCTCTTGGAGGACGTGAGGTCACTTCTGGGAGATACCATTTTCCTGCTGTCTCTAGGGGTGACGCCTTTGTCCCAGAAAGAAGTGTCCTGACTGAGTGACCCGTAGGTGGGCGGTGCCTTGGAGGCCCTCCCTGGGTCGGTGGCTTGGAGCCTAGCGGAGGACGTTTGGGATTGAGCGGGCTTTGGGGAGCAGGGGACAGGCGGAGGCGCTCACACTTCTCAGCCGTCGGCCTTTCTGTGGAGTCCAATCAGGAAGCGGTCGAATGCGGGAGGCGGGTGAGGGGACAAAGAGGTGACAAGGAAGGGGCCTGTCGACCTGGGGACCGCGCTGGCCAGGAGCTTGGGGCCTCCGAGTACTCCCGGCTGTGGACAGAGCGCCTCTGAGTCTCGAGGCCAGGCCACCCCGCAGCAGAGGAGCGCGAGGTTTTATTTGGTCTTGGCCAGTAGCTCAAAGGCGGATCCGTTATTTTCAGGCCACCAGCAACCCCAGCACCAACATCAGGGACACACATCTAAGGCTTTTCTTGGTAACCTCTGTTTTAGAGTCCACTGGCAGGCTGTAACAGTCCCAAGAGATAATACAAACGTTTCTTGAAATTCAGCCACAAAAATCATCAAGCATTTGATGAACACTGAGGCTGCGTCGGCAGCAGCCAGCCTCCTCCCCAGATGGTTTGCGTGGGGTGGGGGGTATCACCATGCCCCAGTTCTTTCCTCTCCCCACGTGAGAAGCAAGGAATGTCGGGTGAGAGGCCTTCTTGTGTTTTCCCTCAAGTGCGTTCTGCTTAACGATGCTGTTGTCCTGTGCAGCTCACCATGCGGCGGCTGTCAATGTTTTGTTAGTGGAATTGCTGGCCATATCTAATCTAGGACCAAACTCATTCAACAGTTGAGTGTGTTTTATAACAATGCTTACGGACCACAGAGGCTCGGCAGGCACTCAACTTATATTTTGCAGACATACCTTAGTTTTCTCAATCTAGCTACTGCACAGACTGGCTTTGTATCTTGTACTATGAGTGTGAGTTGACTTTCTTCCAGCATAGTCTCCTTCGGGGTGGCGCTGAATATCCCCTCATTTCAGCTTTTTGTGGTGCTCCTTTGCCTCATTTTTCTAAACCATAATGTCTAGCCTGGTCTCAGCTCCAAGGCAAAAACAGAAATACAGGTAAGGACAGAAATGCTATAGCGAATGCTACCACCATTTGGATGAATAATAAAAAATAAAACATTTATTTTATAGCATCTGCAAACATCCCAAAACCTTTCAACCAAAATATATATAGATGAGTGTGTAGACCAAAGTAAGGACATCAAGATGTTATATTTAAAAATAAATCAAGATTAAAGGTAATGTCCTTCTCTTTTAGGAACATTGCAAATACAATTGCAATACTCCAAGTACATATTCTGTACCCAGCCACCTGGGACGACTGGGAACTTCTATGCCAATTATGACTTTCTCACCCCTCAAATTAACATGCAGTGAATAATTACATATTGTAAACACCTGGAAGTGGAAGAGGCAGTGGAGATAAATTAAGAGGAAGAGTAAAGCTAACACCGTATGTTCGTTGCATACCAACAGATCTGAGTATCATCATGAATAATTGGTTAGCTTTTCCACATGCCTCAGAAGTTTCAGCATCACCTAACAAACATTTTAAGAATCTAAATTTCTCAAAAATTGAGAGATTTAAGATAATTCCTCAATTTATCCTAGACTTTCAGCTACATAGCTAGCCCAGTAGTATAACAGTGACAGGTTTTAAGTAAATGGCAGGGGAAAAGAGAGGAAAGCTAAATAACCAGTTCTCTATCTGATGAATAAATTGGCTGAATAAGGTGTTATCAGCTGCTTGATATAGAGCTGATAAAAATCATCTTCAGCTAGGCATACTTGAGGCCTGATTACAGAGGTGACGCTCTTCCACCCACACCTAAAATTTATTTAAGAGACCAAGCTAGGCTCTTCCTGGCTTTTAGGAAGAGGACTGGCATGGAGAAATATGTTCCTCACTAGTTCTCCCAAGCCATGGCACTTCCCAGCAAATTCCTCCTTTGGTTTTGCTGCTTTGCCTGGCTGTGTTTTCCTATTAGTGTTGGTTCTCAGGCTTCTAGGGTAGATGCTCAGATTGCTGCTAGTGCTGAGTTGGCATCTGAGGCTAAGCCTTGGTCCTTGCTGCAGCCTACAGATGAGAGAGACAGAGCTGGCCTCCTTCCCCCGCTTTTCAAAGTTCTCTCTGGTGGGCGAGGTGGGGCACCTAGGCTGCAGCCAGACTCCAGAGCTTTGCACTACATGAAGAAGCTCTATAAGACATACGCTACGAAGGAAGGGATTCCTAAATCCAATAGAAGTCACCTCTACAACACTGTTCGGCTCTTCACCCCCTGTACCCAGCACAAGCAGGCTCCTGGAGACCAGGTAACAGGTGTGTAAAAGCAGATTGGTAACTGGATGGAGGGAGGATGATAAACACTTCTGCATTTCAGTTACAGAAAGGAACTGAGCCTAGCTCCTTGAATTGCATTTTATTTTGCATAAAACTCAGTATCCAGCTGAAACAAATCTGGGACTTGAGCTTATTGTTTGTTCCTAATGCTCTCATTGGTTAAGGTGGGCTTACATGATGGAATTTTAAAGTGACACCAGAGACTTAATGGCTTTCAAGGCTGAGGGGAAATGCTGCTAGAGAATAGTAGCATCTCTTTCTATACCACTAAGCTTTTGGCCCGGAAATGGGCTTTAAACATCTCTTACAGCTATTGGTGTGCCATGTTAAATAGGATATTTTTTCCTTGTTGTTTTCTTTGAGAGAAAATCTTAAGTCCCCATTTGGAACAGTCAGCCCTTACAAGAACAAAATATTAGCCCACAGTTTGACTCAGCAGTTGGATGTGGTGCTTTAAAAAAGTAACATATTTACCAGCTTTTTTTTTTTTTTTTTTCCCCCTCTGAGACTGAGTCTTGCTCTGTGGCCCAGGCTAGAGTGCAGTGGTGTAATCTCGGCTCATTGCAACCTCCGCCTCCCGGGTTCAAGTCATTCTCCTGCCTCAGCCTCCTGAGTAGCCGGGACTATAGGTGCACAGCACCGTGCACAGCTAATTTTTGTATTTTTAGTAGAGATGGGGTTTCACCATATTGGTCAGGCTGGTCTTGAACTCCTGACAGGTGATCCACCCGCCTCGGCCTCCTAAAGTGCTGGGATTACAAATGTGAGCCAGTTGAGCCCAGCAACCGTTAGCTCTTGATTTAAAATCACTGGACCCCAACAGGGCAGTTGTGTCTGCTTAAAATCCTTTCTCCTAGGCCAGGCACAGTGGCTCAAGCTTGTAATTCCAGCACTTTGGGAGGCTGAGGCGGACAAATCACTTGAGGTCAGGAGTTCGAGACCAGCCTGGTCAACATGGTGAAACCCCATCTCTACTAAAAATACAAAAATTAGCTGGGCATGGTGGTGCATTCCTATAGTCCCAGCTGCTTGGGAAGCTGAGGAAGGAGAATGGCTTGAACCTGGGAGGCAGAGGTTGCAGTGAGCTGAGATTGCACCATTGCACCCTAGCCTGGGCAACAGAGCAAGACTCTGTCTCCAAACAAAAAACCCTTTTTCCTTCCTTAATATCCTATTTTAATATAGTGGTTTTAGAGCATCTGTTTTTAATCTCAAGTGTTCTAAATTAACTCGGACGATTACCTTGTTGTAAATTGACTTTCTTCACTAAGGCTTGGAATGTCATCTTAATAAGTCTGTTAAGTGTTTTTATTATGGTGTGCCCTCTAGAGACGATCCAAGAGAAAAATACTACTTTCTTTATCAGCTGCTTCTGTGTTTGGAGCAAATTATTCAGAATGAAACTTCAGGCTGAGCACAATGGCTCATGCCTGTGCTTCCAGCACTTTGGGAGGTTGAGGCGGGAGGATCACCTGAGCCCAGAAGTTGGAGAACAGCCTGGGCAACATGGCGAGACCTTGTCTCTACAAAAACAAAAAATTAGCTGGGCGTGGTGGCTCACACCTGTAGGCCCAACTACTTGGGAGGCTAAGGTGGGAGGATCAGTTGAGCCTGGGAGGTTGAGAGTGCAGTGGCCATGATGGTGCCACTGCACTCCAGCCTGGGTAACAGAGTGAGACCCTGTCTTGAAAAAAATAAAAATGAAACCTCAGAATGTAGTGATTCCCTGGTACTTTAATTCACCACCAAATCTGACTTTCTAGAGATAAAATGTCCAGTATGGTTGCTGGGAATTAGTAATGGTACCAATTGCTTTCCTTTTCTATATTAAACCCCAATCTCTTTTTTGAGTCTTGAGAAAGCAGAAAAAAGAAGGGAGAAAGCATATTACAAAGTACTGATTCCTTGACTTGACTGCCTGTTATGTTGACTCATATTCAAGCACTACTGCTAGATTGTTTTTCTTCTCAGGAATTCTTCCATCAGTGGACCTGCTGTTTAACCTGGATCGCATTACTACCGTTGAACACTTACTCAAGTCAGTCTTGCTGTACACTATCAATGACTCAGTTTCTTTTTCCTCTGCTATCAAATGTGTGTGCAACCTGATGATGAAGGAGCCAAAGTTTTCTAGCAAGACTCTCCCCAGAGGTCCATACTCATTTAACTTTAACTCACAGTTTGAATTTGGAAAGAAACACAAGTGGATTGAGATTGATGTGACCAGCCTCCTTCAACCTTTAGTGGCCTCCAACGAGAGTAGTGTTCACATGTCTGTAAATTTTACATGCATGAAAGACCAGCTGCAGCATCCTTCAGCACAGAATGGTTTGTTTAACATGACTCTTCTGGTGCCCCCCTCACTCATTTTATATTTGAATGACACAAGTGCTCAGGCTTATCACAGGTGGTATTCCCTTCACTATAAAAGGAGGCCTTCCCACTGTCCTGACCAGGAGAGAAGTCTGTCTGCCTATCCTGTGGGAGAAGAGGCTGCTGAGGATGGGAGAACTTCCCATCACCGTCACCGCAGAGGTCAGGAAACTGTCAGTTCTAAATTGAAGAAGCCCCTGGTCCCAGCTGCCCTCAATCTGAGTGAGTACTTCAAACAGTTTCTTTTTCCCCAAAATGAGTGTGAGCTCCATGACTTTAGACTTAGCTTTAGTCAGCTGAAGTGGGACAACTGGATTGTGGCTCCACACAGGTACAACCCTCGATACTGTAAAGGGGACTGTCCAAGGGCAGTTGGACATCGGTATGGCTCTCCAGTTCACACCATGGTACAGAACATTATCTATGAGAAGCTGGACTCCTCAGTGCCAAGACCATCATGCGTACCTGCCAAATACAGCCCCTTGAGTGTGTTGACCATTGAGCCTGATGGCTCAATTGCCTATAAAGAGTATGAAGATATGATAGCTACAAAGTGTACCTGTCGTTAACAAATGGTCCTCTTAAAACCTCGAGCCTATTTGGTGAAGTATATGTGCCTTCAAGAGAAAGCTTCATATGTTAAGTCTCAATAAAATGCAGCGTATGTTGTATAAAGAGGAGCCTGTGTAGATTAGTACCTTACATGGCATCTATCAGGATGATGCGATAACATCAATTGTTGCTTCAGAGCCTTTTTTTATTTCCAAATTTAAATGAAATATAATTATTATGGAGAACTTTACATTTTTTTCCTTGAGCTATTATTTTCTTTTCATAGGAGTCTTTTTCTTGATAGGGGAAAAAAAACCTTAATTAGCGTAAATCCTGGATGGACTTGCACTATAAATAGGCAATTCAGATTGTAGTCTTAATAGAAAAATAAATTTCTGTCAATGGCATGAATTTTTTGTGTGTTTTATTAAAGATTGCTTTTAAGTGATCTTTTGGGGGAGAGAGGAAGTGTTTAAAAACTGGCCATAGCTCAACTTTTGATCCTTTTTCAGGGTGAAAGAGAGCCTAACTTCACCTGAATCCTCATGAAGTGAGACTCAATAGGACTAGAGAGTAGGCAGTTTAACCCATTTCTGTTGCTTCAGTGTGATTGGCGAACAATATACTAATTCTCCTTGTTAACTGGGATATATAAATTAATCAAGTCACACAGAACAAAATAACATTTGTCCCATTCATTTAAAGGAAATTGCCTTGCATATTTTCCCAAGAAAACCTATATATAAGACTTTGTAACTGTATTTTTTTCTTTATATATTTAAAACCTCTAACCTTATGAAAGGAAGCCAGGGAAGGTTTTATGTCTTGTGGTTTGGTTTGGTTTTTGCTGATTTCCTTAGCTCCCTCCACTCCAACCCCACAGACTTCTTTCTAGCTGCATTTAGAACTGTTCCTACTAAGCTTGCAGTAGTGACTGGTTATGTTATTGACTGGTCTAATGTGGATGCTAGGGTTTTTATGTAGGTTTTCAATACCTCTGTTTTGAGAGTGCCCTGGAGGCACAGAGGTAGGTTTGATACGGTGATTTTGTGTTTGAGTTTCTAAAACCTTGATGTATAAACCAAAAGTAACTCCTAGATGTAATAAGTACTTTTCATTCTTGTAAACGATCTTTTCTTGGTGCTATTTTTAGCTTCATTAAATATGCACATACCATATAATTTACCCATTTCAAGTGTCCAATTCAATGACTTATAGTATATTCATAAACATGGGACACCATCACCATCATCAATTTTAGAACATGTTTATCACCTCAAAAAGAAACCTTAGACTCTTTAGCTAGTACTCCCCTGTTTCCCATCCTGCCCCACTCCCCGCCCAAAGCAACTACTAACCTGTTGATAGGTTTCCTGATTCAGGACTTTCATATGAATGGGGTCATACAATAGGCTGGCTCTTTTCATTTAGCATGTTTTCGACGTTCATTTGTATTGTAGCATGTATCAATACTTTCTAGTGGCTATATTTCATTGTATGGCTATACCAAATATTGTTTATCCATTTGTCGATGTACGTTCGGGCTGTTTCCATTTTTTAGCTATTACAAATAATGCTGATAAAATTCATGTAGAAGTTTTATTTCTTTGGAGTACATACCTAAGAGTGGAATTGCTAGGTCATATGGTAACTACATTTAGTCATTTGAAGAACTGCTAGATTTTTTTCCAAACCAGCTGCACCATTTTACATTTCCACCAGCAGTGTATGAGAGTTCTGATTTCTCATCCTTTCAACACTCATCTGGCTTTGGGAGATGTTTTTATTTTTATTTTCTATGGGTATATAATAGTTGTACATATTTATAGGCACACGTGATATTTTGATATAAGCATACAATGTGTAATGAACTTAACTGACTTTTCTGACCATCCAAGTGGGTGTGAAATGGCATCTCATTGTGGTTTTGATTTGCATTCCTTTGATAACTAATGATGTTGAGCATCTCTTCATTTGCTTCTTAGCCATTTGTATATCTTTTTTGAATAAATCTCTATTAAGATCATTTGCCCATTTTCTAATCGTTTATTGAGTTGTGAGAGTTATTTATATATTCTAGATACAAATTTCTTATACAATTTTCAAATATTTTCTCTCATTCTGTGGGCTACCTTTTTGTTACTTTATTGTAATATATATATATATATATAACATTTTACTATTTTAAGTATTTTTTAAGTGTCCAAGTCAGTGGCATTAAGTATTAAGTACATTCACGTTGATTTCCGACCATCACTACTATCTCAAACTTTTTCATCATCCCAATCTGAAATTCTTCCCATGTAGAGTTAAAAAAAAAAAAAAAAAAAAAAAATCCCAGCCTGGGCAACAGACAGGGTTCTGCAGTGTTACTCATTTAAATAAATCACAGCCTGGGTAACATTGCAAAACTCCGTCTCCACAAAATATACAAAAATTAGCTGGGCGTGATGTCATGAGCCTGTAGTTCCAGGTACTCAGGAGGCTGAGGTAGGAGGATTACTTGAGCCTCAGAGGTCAAGGCTGCAGTGAGCTATGATTGTGCCACTGCACTCCAACTCCAGCCTGGGTGGCTGAGTGAGATCCTGTCTCAAAAGAAAAATCATTTTTCTCCTTGCTGTCCCTGGTAACCACTATTCTGTTATATCTCTACAAATTTGCTTGTTCTAGGTACTTCCTATAAGTGAATCATTTAATATTTGTTCTTTTGTGTCTGTCTTATTTCATTTAGCATGATGTTTTCAAGGCTCGTTCATGTTGTAGCATATATCAGATTTTCTTTCCTCATTAAGGCTGAATAATCCATTGTACTCATACCACATTTTGTTCATCTATCAGTGGACTCTTCAATTGTTTCTACCTTTCAGCTATTGTGAATAATGCTGCTATGAACATTGGTTTACAAATATCTGTTAGAATCTCTGCCTTCAATTCATTTGGATCTATTCCTAGAAATGGAACAGCAGGATCCCAGGGTAATTCTTTGTGGCCTAGCATTTTACATTTCTACCAGCAATTTACAAGTATTCCAATTTCTCCACCTCATAGCCAGCACTTGTAGTTTTATTTGCTCTGTGTGTGTGTGTATGTGTGTGTGTGTACACACAGCAAATAAAATTACAAGTACGTGTGTATGTGTATATGTGTATATATGTGTGTGTATGTGTATATATGTATAAAATAGCTATCCTAATGGCTGTGAAATGGCATCTCACTGTGTGTGTGGTTGTCTTTTTGTTTGGTTTATTTTTAGAAGTAAAAGAATAGTTACTCCATAGGCAGAGCAGCTTCATTGTGGTTTTGATTTGCATTTCTCTAATAACTGTGGATGTTGAGTATTTCTTCATGTGTTTACTATTTGTGTATCTTCTTTGGAGAAATGTCTATTCATATCCTTTTCCTTTTTTTTGAGATGGGGTCTCTCTTTGTTGCCCAGGCTGGAGTGCAGTGGCATGATCTCAGCTTACTGCAACCTCCACCTCCCTGGTTCAAGCGATTCTCATGTTCCAGCCTCCTAGATAGCTGGGATTGCAGGCACGTGCCATCACACCTGGCTAAGTTTTGTATTTTTAGTAGAAACGGGGTTTCACCATGTTGGCCAGGCTGACCTCAAACTCCTCACCTCAAGTGATCTGCCTGCCTCAGCCTTCCCAAGTGCTGAGATTACAGGCATGAGACACTGCATCCAGCCCTGTCTATTTAAAAATGTATTTTCTCATTCTTTGGGTTACCTTTTCACTTTTCACTCGTGTGTGTGTGTGTGTGTGTGTGTGTGTGTGTAGGTAGAGACATGGGGTTTTACCATGTTGCTGGGGTGTTCTTGAACTCCTGAGCTCAAGCTATCTGCCCACCTCAGACTCCCAAAGTAAGCGTAAGCTGCTGCGCCCAGCCCCTTTTCACTCTCTCAATAGTCCTTTGCACAAAAGTTTTCAATTTTGAGTAAGTCTAAAACATCTGTTTTTCAATTTTTTGCCTATGCTTTTGGTGTCATATCCAAGGAATCATTGCTAGATCCAATTTTGGGTTGTAAAATCAATGTCATGAAGATTTTCCCCTATGTTTTCTTCTAATGGTTTTGCAATTTTAGCTTTTACTTGAGTCTCTAATCCATTTTGAGTTAATATTTGTATATGATGTGAGGTGGCGGTCCCACTCTTACTTTTGCATGTGAATATCTAGTTGTTTCAGTATCATTTGTTAAGATGATTTTTTTCTCCTGTTGAATTATTTTGGAATTCTTGTTAACAGTTGACCAGGCTGGGAGTGATGACTCACACCTGTAATGCCAGCACTTCGGGAGCCTGAGACAGGAGGATTGCTTGAATCTAGGAGTTTGAGACAAGTCTGGGGGGGTAACAAAGTGAGACACTGTCTCTACAAAAAATCAAAATAAAAAAATTAGCTAGGTGTGGTGGTGCACACCTGTAGTTACAGCTACTCGGGAGACTGAGGCAGGAGGATTGTTGAGCTCAGGAGGTTAAGGCAGCATGGAGCTATGATTATACACCTATACTCCAGAGTGACAGAGCAAGACCCTGTCTCTCTCTCTATATATATATACACATTTTTTTTTTTTTTTGAGACAGTCTTTCTCTGTCATCCAGGTTGGAGTGCAGTAGTGTGATCTCAGTGGTGTGATCTCAGCTCCCCTTCCCAGGTTCAAGCGATTCTTGTACCTCGGCCTCTAGAGTAGCTGGCATTACAGGCAGGTGTCATCACACCTAGCTAATTTTCGTATTTTTTGTAGAGATGAGGTTTTGCCATGTTGGCCAGGCTGGTCTCCAGCTCCTGGCTTCAAGTGATCCACCTCCCTCGGCCTCCCAAAGTACTGGGATTCCAGATATTAGCCACTGTGCCTGGCTAAAACCATATAAATTTTAGAATCAATTCATTAGTTTCTGCGAAAAAGTCAGCTAGGATTTTCCTAGGGATTGCATTGAATCTGTAGATCAGTTTGGGAAGAATTGCCATCTTAACAATGTTGTCTTCCAGTTCATGAACATAAGATGTTTCCCATTTGTTTAGATAATCTTTAATTTTCTTCTTTTTGTTTTTTGTTTTGTTTTTTGAGACAGGGTCTCATTCTATTGCCCAGGCTGGAGGCTCCCTATAGCCTTCACCTGCCAGGCTCAGGTGATCCTCCTACTTCAGCCTCCCAGGTAGCTGGGACTATCGGCATGTGCCACCACTCTTGGCTAATTTTGTGTACTTTTAGTAGAGACAGTGTCTCGCCATGTTGCCCAGGTTGGTTACAAACTCCAGGCTCAAGTGATCCTCCCACCTCCTCCCTCACAAAGTGGTAGGGTTACTGGCCAGGCACAGTGGCTCATACCTGTAATCCCAGCATTTCAGGAGGCCAAGGCAGGCAGATCACTTGAGGTCAGGAATTTGAGACTAGCCTGGCCAACATGGTGAAACCGCCCTCTACTAAAAATACAAAAATTAACTGGGCATGGTGGCATGTGCCTGCAATCCTAGCTACTTGGGAGGCTGAGGCAGGAGAATTGCTTGAACCCGGGAGGTGGAGGCTTCAGTGAGGCAAGAGACTGTGCCACTATACTCCAGCCTGGGCAACAGAGTGAGACTCCATCTGGAAGAAGAAGAAGAAAAAAATAGGGTTATAGGCATGAGCCACCGTGCCTGGCCAATTATGCCATTTTTAAAAGTTAAAGGGTCGAGTGCGGTGGCTCACATCTAATCCTACCATTTTGGGAGGCTAAGGTGACAGAATCCTTTGAGTTCAGGAATTCAAGACCAGCCTGGGCAATGTAGTGAGACCCCATTTCTTAAAGAAAAAAATTCAGCTGGATGTAATGGCTCAAACCTGTAGTCCCCACTATTCTTGAGGCTGACATGGGAGAATTAATTACCCAAGCCCAAGAGATGGAAGTTGCAGTGAGCCATGATCGTGTCATTGCACTCCAGCCTGGGTGATGGAGTGAGATCCCATCTCTAGAAATAAAAGTTAAAGCATCTGGAATGGGCCGGGCACAATGGCTCACACCTGTAATCTCATCCCACTTTGGGAGGCCAAGTCCGGCAGATCATTTGAGGTCAGGAGTTTGAGACCAGCCTGAGCAGCGTAGTGAAACTCTGTCTCTAAAAATAGAAAAAATTAGCCGGGTATGGTGGCACATGGCCTGAAATCCCAGCTACCTGGGAGGCTGAGACAGGAGAATTGCTTGAACCTGGGAGGCTGAGGTTGCAGTGAGCCAAGATTGCGCCACTGCATACCAGCCTGGGCAACAGAATGAGACCCCATCTCAAAAAAAAAATGTGGAATGAAAAGGGCATGAATAATGGTGCCAATGTACAATTGAACTTAATTGAATGTAACTTCCCTTTAATATGGCTGCTTTCAAATCTATCACACTAAATATATATTGACCTAAATGATGCCTCATAGTTTCCTAACCTATTATTTTTATTTTTGAGGCGGAGTCTCACTCTGTCACTCATGCTGGAGTGCAGTGGTGTGATCTCGGCTCACTGCAACCTCCACCCCCACCCAGGTTCAAGCAATTCTCATGCCTCAACCTCCAGCGTAGCTGGGACTACAGACACCTGCCACCACCTCCAGCTAATTTTTGTATTTTTAGTAGAGACAGGGTTTCACCATGTTGGCCAGGCTGGTCTCGAACTCCTGACCTCAGGTCCACCCACGTTGACTTCCCAAAGTGTTGGAATTACAGGCGTGAGCCACTGTGCCCAGCCATCATTTTTATATTTATGGTTTATATATATATAGAGAGAGAGAGAGCCAGAAAAGAATTATTATTGCTTATATGTTTTTATTTATATATAAAATATGAGATGGAGTCTCGCTCTGTGGTCAGGCTGGAGTGCTGTGGCACAATCTTGGCTGACTGCAACCTCTGCCTCCTGGGTTCAAGCGATTCTCCTGTCTTGGCCTCCTGAGTAGCTAGGACAACAGCTTGCCACCATGCCCAGCTAATTTTTGTATTTTTAGTAGAGATGGGATTTCACCATGTTGGCCAGGATGGTCTCGATCTGTTGACCTTGTGATCTACTCCTCGGCCTCCCAAAGTGCTGTGATTAGAGGCAAGAGCCACTGTGCCTGGCATCTATTTATTTATTTATTTGTTTTTATTTATTTTGAGACAGTTTTGCTCCTGTTTCCTGGGCTGGAGTCCACTGACACTGTCTCAGCTCAGTGCAACTTCCACATCCTGGGTTCAAGTGATTGTCCTGCCTCAACCTCCCAAGTGGCTGGGGTTACAGGGATGTACCACCACATGTGACTAGTTTTACATTTTTAGTAGAGACAGGGTCTCACATGTTGATCAGGTGGGTCTTGAACTCCTGACTTCAGGTAATCCACCTGCCTCAGCCTCCCAAAGCGCTGGGATTACAGCCATGAGCCACTGTGCCAGGCCTGTTTTCATTTTTTCATGACCTAGTTCTGTGGTTAAGTATGAATGTGGTCTGAAATCTGAAGATATCAAAACGAAGAAAGCAGGGGAGTTGGAAAAGAAAACGAAGGGAAAAGTTTGATGGAAGTTAAGTATTAGGGTCAATGCCAAAATTCAGGAGCAGAAAAATCGTTGGGTATCCTTACAGGTAAGTTCTAAAAAGTACTTACCTAAACTTGCATAGTGTTTTGATGCTATAGGTGAATAATGATAGCTTGACATTAAATTTTTTTTCTTAGACTTTATTTGTAAATCTAATTTCACTCACAGGACAGTGTTAATATTCCTGTAATATGTCAGGGCTGATAGACCTGCTAAGTTTAAACTTCAAAGTTTCTCTTATACACAATTGAGAAGGATATACTAATCGCTCAACTCCCTCTCCCATATGAAACCTATTTTCTTTCCTTACTCTTATAAAAGCTGTCACTCTAGAAAACAAATGAGAAAGGACAACAGTGATTTAAATCTGGAAATTTAAGGATGAAGCTACATCTGCCTTAAATAGATGCATTCAGCTTTGGTATTTAGTCCAGATGAGATATGAGGTCACTTAATGTGATGAGTGCCTTAGTATGCCAAGGAACAATGGGTTACGTCAGGCGCTGGTTTTACCTTTAGCTCTGAATTTCCTGCCCTTTATCAGTTTAAATCAACTCCTGTATTATGTTGAATACTTTGTGTTTTGCTAATCAGCTTCAAGGGCAGCAGCCACTGGACTTGGTTTAGAGTGCCATTTAGACAGTCTGTGGGAAAAGAAAAAAAGCTCTTCATGGGGTAGAGGGGAAAGAAAAATGCTCAGACAGAAGAACTTGATTTATATAAAATTTTATGAAGTTGATTTTAATGAAAAATAAGAATTTAAAAAACAAAAAATAATAAAAAAATTTATGTAACGAATTTTAGTGTTTAACTTTGTAAGGATTGTAACTTATAAAGTGAAAAATGAAGTGAAATTAAAAATTTTTAAATGTTCTTTTAGAGGATGTAAGACCCAAAAATATTTTAAGTATGTAGATTAGCTAAATGGATACAATAGACAACTATGCTGCTTAACTCATTAACTGTTCTCTAAATAGAAACAAAATATAAACACAACCAGGGGATACAGGCACTTCATCCTTTACCATAATTGACAAGTCAAATAGGGCCTCTTCTTGTGGCTAGCTACTTCCTGATTCAGTTGTTCTTCCCAAACCACATATTTACTAGTAGATTTTTAGAAAGGGCCTTGTTAATAAGACCAGGACTCAGGATTTTATACATGGCCTACCAGAGTATTTCCTTGTCTTACCTTAGTATATAATGCAATTTGTATCAACTAATTTTATTTTTTATTTTTAAAAAATTTTTGTATATCAAAGAATTGAGTAGACATATGTGGATAAGTGTCAACTGTACACTTTGGGAATCTTACTCCTTTAAGAGTAATAGGGGCATCGGGCACCCTGGCTCACTCCTGTAATCCCAGCACTTTGGGAGGCCAAGGCGGGTGGATCACGAGGTCAGGAGATCAAGACCGTCCTGGCTGGCATGGTGAAACCCTGTCTCTACTAAAAATATAAAGATGAGCTGGGCATGGTGGCAGGCGCCTGTAATCCCAGATACTTGGGATGCTGAGGCAGAAGAATCACTTGAACCTGGGAGGCAGAGGTTGCAGTGAGCTGAGATTGTGCCACTACACTTTAGCCTGGGCAACAGAGTAAGACTCCATCTCAAAAAAAAAAAAAAAAAAAAGTAATACGGCCTTTGTGAACAATACACGGAGTCATTGATAGACCTGTCTTTGATGCTGGTGTCTTTCCATGCTGGAATAGAAGTCAATGTAATAAGAGTTCACAACCTGTGCCTGGATGTCATTTTGGCTTTCTCAAATAATTAGCTCATTAAATAAATATTTATTGAACACTGACTATGGGCCAGGCGCTGTGTGTGGTTAAGAACAGTATAATGTTCTTAGCTCCCAGAGAGGGATATTGGCTATCAGCTATGTAGGCGTCTTCTATGACCCTAAGTTCATCAGTGAGCATTCATCTCTGTGGAACATTCTATAAAGGAATACATTTTGTGGTGGCAGTACAAAAGTAGGCTGGGTGAATACTAAATGATCTTACTTTTGATTAGAATTGTTTAAACTTTTTATTTTAGCAGAGATACTAAAATAATATACTAAGTAATATAAATAGTAAATTTAGATACCAAATAATATACTAAAAGAGACAATTTCAGATTTATATAAAATTACGAGAAATAATAGAGATCCTGTGTATCTTTTATCCAGTTTCTTCAGTCTTGCAAAACTATAGCATAATATCACAACTAGGATATTGACATTGATAGAATTTTTGACATTAAAACTTACTTGGTCCAAGGGAAATACTGATTTTAACATCAAAAGAGTTTTTATATCCCCGATGGAATTTGCTTAACGGTTCAATATTTTTTCATTTTACATTGTTTCACCTCTCCCTTGAAACTCTGAGGCTTCTATACTACAATTCCATTTATTCAATATTTGTTGGGTGCACACTACATGGCAGGTACCGTTGTAGATGGTCTAATGGCAAATAAGATAGACATGATACTTGCTCTCATGGAGCTTTTGTTATAGTGTGGGGACACAGACAATTAAAAAAAAAGCAGTCATATTCAGGAACCTCTAGGCTAGGGCCTGAGAGGAGAACAAACTTGTGTTCTAGGAACAGAAAGAGCTGGATGTGGCTGGTGTGTCTTGGGGAAAAGGAATGGGTGGAATGGCAAGTAGAATGGGAGAGGTCGAACGACCATGCAGGCTCGGTGATACCAGACCTTGTTGGCCAGCACAAGGGTATTAGATTTATTATTTATGTATTATTTTTTGAGGCAGGGCCTCACTTTGTCACCCAGCAGGAGTGCAGTGGCATGATTTTGACTCACTGCAAACTCGACCTCCCAGTTTCAAGCGATCCTCCCACCTCAGCCCCCCAAATAGCTGGGATTACAGGCATGAGTCACCATGCCTGGCCAGGCATTAGATTTGTATGCCAAGTTCTAAAGTAAGCCATTGAGAATGTTTAATCAGGGGCCTGATATGGTTGGATTTTTTTTTTTTTTCAGACAATCTTATTCTGTCACCCAGACTGGAGTGCAGTGTTGCAATATCTGCTCACTGCAACCTTCACCTCCCAGGTTCAAGCGATTGTCCTGCCTCAGCCTCCCAAGCAGCTGGGACTCTAGGCATGTGCCATCATTCCCGGCTAATTTTTTTGTATTTTTAGTAGAGATGGGGTTTCACCATGTTGGCCAGGCTGGTCGTGAACTCAGGTGATCCACCAGCCTCAGCTTCCCAAAGTGCTGGGATGACAGGCATGAGCCATGTCCCTGGCCTCTTTTTACTGTTGTTGTTGTTGTTGTTTAATAGATCATTCTGGCCCGGTGCAGTAGCTCACACCTGTCATCCCACCACTTTGGGAAGCTGAAGTGGGTAGATTGCTTGAGACCAGGAGTTCAAGACCAGCTTGGGCAACACAGGGAGACCTCATCGCTACAAATAATAAAAAAAAATTGCCAGGTGTGGTGGTACACATCTGTGGTCCCAACAACTTGGGAGGCTGAAGTAGGGGAATTGCTTGAGCCCAGGCAGTCAAGGCTGCAGTGAGCTGTGATCATATTACCGCACTCTAGTCTGGGCAACAGAGTTTAAAAAAAAAAATTCTAAATATTCTATGTAGTATTGTTTGGCAGGGACTAGTCTAAAGCAGGGAGACCTTTTGAAGAGGTTGTTGTCATGGTTCAGGTGAGAGTTGATGTTGTTTTGGACTATGGCAGTGGAGATGGGGGTGCAGAGAAGTGAAAAAACTTGGAATTTATTTTAACGGCTTTTTATTTGGTCTATCTCTCTGAGGTGGTAGGGTGGCAACATTCTAATAAGAGAAGAAACATAAGTTCTTAGAGTGAAATGAAAAGATACAAGTTATCCCATTCTTCGGCTTTATAGTCCCATCCAAATGAAGTGTTTCTTAATTACAATTTTTTTGAAATCATCTTCTTGCATTGATTCATCTAAGTTTTTATTTATTTTGTCCTTTACCTTTCATGTTGGAGGCTTTTTTCAAAAGTCTTTTGTTGTCTATGAGTAGAAGGCCCTAGAAAGGCCATTGGAAGCTCTGCATCAGAAGATGAGATGTGTTAGTGCACTCGTATTTGAAGCACCTATCAATTTCTTTATGTTTTTCCAGAGAAGAATTATCCAATCTTCTGGTGGGGAAAAAGATTGGGCAAAGATACACACTTAGCTACTGGTGGCCTTAGAGCCCACAATGCAGGCTAAGATCATCATTCACAGTGAGCACTTTCACCCTTTTCCCCAATAATCTATTACTTCCCCCAACCTCCAACATGCCTGGAGTTTATTCGCCTGGAGCTTCTTTGAAACTGTCCCACAGAATCAACTCCCAGTCTCTTGTTAGTTGGGAGAGGGGCAGTCATCTAGCTGTTTGGGATGAGAGTGTCCATAGGGGCCCAATTGTTCCATCTAAAGACTCAGCCAATACCCACCTACAGTCACAGCTGGCCCCCTGCTTTCCATGGTACATGGCATGATACATGGTATGTGGATCCTGAGCTTCTTCAGGGTCTGAGGCTTAACTCACTAGCTTCTCATTGACATCCCCATCCCTAGCAGGTTTAGGTTTCACTTTTTCCTAAAAAAAAAAAAGTGGAAAAAAAAAGTAAAAAGAGTTTCACTGCTCACTCTTCCAGATAATTTCTAACTTCTGAAACTCTGTTCACACTCATCTGCTGTTCTCTTCTCCCTTATTTTTTGTCCGTATGGGTATATTGATGTTCACTTGCTCTAATGTTAGTGGGAAGAAGTAGAGATAAATGCATGTGCTCAGTTCTTCAAGTCAAAAAGAGGTGCTCCTTAAAGTACCAGGTAAAGTCCTCATCCAAACCTCTGCTTAGAGAAAATAAGAAAAGTTTATAGCAGTTTACAATCCCTTTGTGACCGGCAAATAATTTGCTACATGTTCTTTGTCTAATGGCATTCTTAATTTTCTCCATCTCGTCCTTCTATCAGTTTTAGGTAAGTAAAGTAGTATTCCTAAAGCAGGAGAACATCCAACATTTGGACCATATAACATATTTGACACTAAAAAGTACCTCATTAGATAATATTAACTAGCAGGGCTAAACCACTTTCCAAGAAGTAATCTGAAGTTTTGTCTAAATGTAGGAAAATGGATTTCAATTGTACCTTTAGAAAATGGACAAACAGGTTTAACAGTTTATTAAAGTCAAAAGGCTAGCATGCTCAGCTTCTACTGCATCATTCTCCAGGAAAATTTGTGCTGTGAACTTTGCAAATCATTGCATGATTAGAGAAGAAAGTGATTAGCATCACAAGTTTTCTTTGTGTTTGTGCCGTTGAGCATTGCCAGTTTGTGAAATATTTGTAAAGCGCTGGAGCAGGGTTGTAGAGATTAAGGAATCTTGGAGATTTACTGAGTTGATGCTCCACATTTAGCGCTTCCTGGACCTGAAGAGTTCATTACTCCACCTTATCACATCCGTATCCAACAAAACTACATACAAAGTAAAAAGTATTCCCAGCAGCAGCACTTGGTTTATTATCACTTATCAAGACCATACTAGAGAAATAGTAGGCAGGCCCTAGGGAGTTAAGTAGAATAGTTAAAAGTATGAGCTCTGAAACTACCTTGGCTATGACTTTGGGCAAATAAGCTCACCTCTCTGAAACTCAGTTTCCTTCTCAATAAAACAGGATGACATTACCTACTTCGTAGAGTTGTGAGGATTAATGTGTTAATACCTGTAAAGAGCTCAGAACAATGCCTACAAAAATCGATTTCCACTAAGTGCTGCTTTTATTATTCCCACAACTAAGATGCTCTGAAGCTATGCTGTCCAATAGGGTTGTCACTAGTCATGTGTAGCTACTGAGCATTTAAAATATGGGTAGTCAAAATTGAGATGAGCTGTAACTATAAAATATTACCAGTTTTTAAAGACGTTTCAAGTCTTTTACCAAAGACTTAAGACTTTAAAACACTTACGAAGTATGTATTTTACATCTAGCATATATCTATTCCCTCCATGGAAAACCTACATGCCCACACATTGCCCACCTCACTGATTTTTACAAATGGTTTCAATTCCCTTTGAAGGCTACTGGTGGGCTGATGTATTGCCAAACTATTGGGAGTTTCACACATGTAAATTTTAATCTCTGACCTCTGCAAATAAAAGATCTTTATGTTCTCCAACTATGAAGTGTGTTCACAATTTCTATGCAGAGCATCTGTCTGTGCATGAACTCAGAGGCTCTGCAAACATATCTGTTTGCTGCCATGTTTGAGAATTTTCATGGAAAAGAGGGTTTTTTTGGTAAAAGCCCTGACAACACCATCTCTTTCCAAAGAATGCCCCACAAATGCTGTGTTGGGGCTAAATTGTCAGCCCTGGTATTGTGTCCAAGTGTTTTGAGAAGTCCCATACCAAAGTAGGCCCACAACAAGCTACGCTGGTTTTGTCATAAGGAACAGTGTTTTAAATGCTTGACAAGAAATTCATATGGGTTTTTGTCTTGTTGATACATTTTGGGACACCAGGGTGGATGGATTGCTTGAGCCCAGGAGTTGGAGACCAGCCTGGGTAATATGGCAAAACCCCGTCTCTACAAAAAATACAAAAATTAGCTGGGCATGGTGGTGTGTGCCTCTGGTCCCAGCTATTTGGGTGGCTGAGGCAGGTGGATTGCTTGAACCCAGCACGTTGGGACTGCAATGAGCCGTAATTTCCCCACTATACTCCAAGCTGGGTGACAGAGAAAGACTCAGTTTCCAAAAAAAAATGTATAATGGGAGTTAATGGGCAAGCAAGGATTTTGCAGTCAGCTATGGATCTGAGTTCAGGCTCTACCATGGATTAGCTCTGAGATGCCAAACTTGACCCTCTAAGTCTTAGTTTCCTTACATGCACAATGGCATAATAAAGGTTACTTTGTGGAATAAGACTGATGAAATATGAAGAAAATAATGTAGGCTGGGTGTGGTGGCTCATGCCTATAATCCCAGCACTTTGGGAAGCTGAGGCAGGAAGATTACTGGAGCCCAAGAGTTAAGAACAGCCTGGGCAATATAGTGAGACCCTGTCTCTAAAAAAGTAAGAATAAAAAATTAAGCAGACATGAGCCTGTAGTGAGCTGTATTTGCACCACTGAACTCTAGCCCAGGTGAACTAACGAGACCCTATCCAAAAATTAATAATAAAATGTAAAATATTTCTGTTGATTACATGGGGAAATATTTTGATATATTGGGTCTATTTGGATATGTTAAATTGGTACATATAGTTAATGTACAAAATAATTTCACCTTTTTTTTTTTTTACTATTTAGTTTTGAGACGGAGTCTTACTCTGTTGCCCAGGCTGGAGTGCAGTGGTACGACCCTGGCTCACTGCAACCTCCGCCTCCTGGGTTCAAGTGATTCTTGTACCTCAGCCCCCTGAGTAGCTAGGATCACAAACACCCACCACCATGCCTGACTAATTTTTTGTATTTTTAGTAGAGAGGGGGTTTCATCGTATTGGCCAGGCTGGTCTCAAACTCCTGACCTCAGGTGATCCTCCCATGTAGGCCTCCAAAAGTGCTGGGATTATAGGTATGAGCCACTATGCCTGGCCTACTTTATTTATTTATTCTTTATGTATTTATTTATTTTGAGACAGGATCTCACTCTGTTGCCCAGACTGGAGTGCAGTGGTGCAATCTCAGCTCACTGCAACCTTTGTCTTCTGGGTTCAAGCGATTCTCCCACCTCAGCCTCCTGAATAGCTAGTATTATAGGCATGAACCACCATGCCCAGCTAATTTTTTTGTATTTTTAGTAAAGATGGGGTTTCATCATGCTGGCAAGGCTGGTCTCAAACTCCTGGCCTCAAGTGATCCACCCATCTTGGCCTCCCAAAGTGCTGGGATTACAGGCGTGAGCCACCAAGCCCAGCCCTCTTTACTTTTTTTTTTTTTTTTTTAAGATGAAGTCTTGCTCTATAGCCCAGGCTGGAGTGCAGTGTTGTGATCTCACTGCAACATCCACCTCCTGGGTTCAAGCAATTCTCCTGCCTCAGCCTCCCAAGTAGCTGGGATTACAGGCATCTGCCATCATGCCCAGCTAATTATTATTATTATTTTTTTTTTGTATTTTTAGTAAAGAGGTTTCACCATGTTGGCCAGGTTGGTCTCAAACTCCTGACCACAGGTGATCCACCTGCCTCAGCCTCTCAAAGTGCTGGGATTACAGGCATGAGCGACTGTACCTGGCCTACTTTTTTTTTGAGTCAGAGTCTTACTCTGTCACCAGGCTGGAGTCAGTGGCAAGATCTTGGCTCACTGCAAACTCTGCCTCTTGGGTTCAAGGGATTCTCTGGCCTCACCCTCTGAGTAGCTGGGACTACAGGTGCCCACCACCATACTTGGCTAATTTTTGTATGTTTAGTAAAGACGGGGTTTCACATGTTGGCCAGGATGGTCTTGATTTCTTGACCTCGTGATCTGCCTCCCAAAGTGCTGGGATTATAGGAATGAGCCACTGCGCCCAGCCCACTCGGCCTACTTTTTAAATGTATCTATTAGATTACTTCAAACTACATATGTGCCTCATATTATATTTCTCTTGAACAACGCAACAGTCCCTTCCTCATACGATTTTACTCTAAACTCCACCTGATAATGCCCCAAGGTAGGGCTCATGATACTTCTAAAGTATATGCATTATATGTTTATTACTTTTTTTTTGAGACAGAGTCTTATTCTGTCTCCTAAGCTGGAATGTAGTGGCATGATCATAGCTCACTGCAGCCCCCATCTCTCGAGCTCAAGGAATCCTCCCTCCTCAGCTTCCCGAGTAGCTGGGACTTTAGGCAGGCACTACCATGCCCAGCCGATTTTTTTTTTTTTTTTTTTTTTAAGTTGAGATGAGGTCTCACTATGTTACCTAGGCTGGTCTCAAACTTCTGAGCTCAAGTAATCCACCCACCTTGGCCTCTCAAAGTGCGACGATTATAGGCATGAGCCACTGTGCCCAGCCTATTACTTAATAAATTAATATATTTCCTCCTCCTATGCAGTGGTGTTCGCACTCATTCTCGAGCACATGCTATCTCTTTCCCACTCCCCTCTTTTTTTTGTTTGTTTTTTTAAAGAGTCTTCCTGTGTTGTCCAGCTTGGTCTCAAAGTTCTGGGCTCAAGTGATCCTTCTGCCTTGGACTCCTTAGTAGCTAGAACTAACAGGTGCATGCCACCATGCCCAACTAGCTTTCTGGTCTGAATAAGAATACCCAGATATACTTCTTTCCCATTACTGAACTGCCCAAGCATGGTGGAATCATGAATTGTATAAGCTCAACTTCAGCTCTCCCTGGTGAAAATGGGCAAAATTTGAGAGAAAGGCACACAGTCTGAGACACCTGTGAAATGTGTTGATTTTCTGCAGCTACCGTGGGAATGCAGTCCTCCAAAGCTCTGAGTAAAAGGAACTAATAGAATACAAAGAGATGATACTCTGCCCACCAAGAGGACCTGGACCTAGTTCTGCCAAAGTTCTTATTCTTTCGTGGAACTGCTAACATGAAGCTGAGAACTACCACGTAGATACAAATGTGGTGTCAATACTGGGACATGCCTTGACCTGATAGGTTGTGATGATAACGTGAATACTTCATTATGATATGATCAAATCAGATTAGAATTGGTTAATAGGTAGCATTAGGCTAAATACTTTTGAACAGACTCCTTTTGTATTACTGCTAAAGATTCTTAATTTTGGTTGGATGTGGTGGCTCATGCCTGTAATCCCAGCATTTTGGGAGGCCAAGGTGGGTGGGTCATGAGGTCAGGAGTTCAAGACCAGCCTAGCCAATATAGTGAAACCCCATCTCTACTAAATTAGCCAGGCATGCTGGCAAGTGCCTGTAGTCCAGCTACCTGGGAGGCTGAGGCAGAAGAATCACTTGAACCCAGCATGCGGAGGTTGCAGTGAACCAAGGTCATGTCACTGCACTCCAGCCTGGGCGGCAGACCGAGACTCTGTTTCAAAAAAAAATTCTTAATTTTAATGATTAGTAGACTAATTTACACACAATTGTAAAAAATTGATGTGATCTGCAGGCACATGAACATCTGAATATGTGGCTCACAAATAAACCTGAGATCACCAGGCTTGCAAGATATCTTTAGGTCTGTGGGTAGAAGGTGCTTGAATTAATAACTTAGTGCAAGATTGCATGAGCTTGCTTTCTGCATTTGTAGACGCAGGCTTAAGACATCAGAGTGGTTAGAACCCTCAGAAGCCATCTCTTGCTTTGTATGTGAAGACCTTGAGCCAGAATGGGCCAATGTCAGGCCAGGTGTGATGTCTCCACCTGGATTCCCAGCACTTTGGGAGGCTGAGGTGGTTAGATTGCTTGAGACCAGGAGTTTGAGACCAGCCTGGTCAACATGGCAAAATCTCGTCTCTGCTAAAAATACAAAAATTAGCCAGGCGTGGTGGCACATGACTGCAATCCCAGCTTCTTGGGAGGTTGAGGCATAAGAATTGCTTGAACTCAGGAGGTGGAGGTTGCAGTAAGCTGAGATCATGCCACTGCACTCCAGCCTGGGCAATAGAGCAAGACTCTGTCTTCCAAAAAATAAATAAAAAATAATGGACCAATGTCAATGACAACTCTCATATATATGTGTGTGTGTGTGTGTGTGTGCGCGCGCGCACACACACACATAAAGAGAGAAAAACATACCATAAAGTTCACCATTTTAAAGTGTAAATTCAGGCTGGACATGGTAGTTCACACCTGTAATCCCAACACTTTGGGAGGCCGTGGTGGGTGGGTCATCTGAGGTCAGGGGTTTGAGACCAGCATGGCCAACATGGTGAAACCCCATCTCTACTAAAAATACAAAAATTAGCCAGGTGTGGTTGTGGGCACCTGTAATCCCAACTACTTGGGAGGTTGAGGCAGGAGAAGCGCTTGAACCCGAGAGGCGGAGGTTTCAGTGAGCCAAGGTTGTACCACTGCACTCCAGCCTGGGCAACAAGAGCAAAACTCCATCTCAAAAAAAAAAAAAAAAAAAAGTGTAGGCCAGGCACGGTGGCTCATGCCTAATCCTAGTGCTTTGGGAGGCCAAGGCGGGCAGATCAGGAGGTCAGGAGCATGAGACCAGCCTGGCCAATATGGTAAAACCGCATTTCTACTAAAAATATGAAAAGTTAGCCGGGTGTGGTGGCAGGCGCCTATAATCTCAGCTACTCAGGAGGCTGAGGCAGGAGAATCACTTGAACCTGGGAGATGGAGGTTGCAGTGAGCTGAGATCGTGCCACTGCACTCTAGCCTGGGCAACAAGAGTGAAATTCTGTCTCAAAAAAAAAAAAAATAGAGGATCCAGATGAACTCTCTTGAAAGTCCTTGTTTCCATTCATGGCAGCACCTCCCTAGACCTCTCATTGCTGTGCCCCAGTGAGTGACTAAAGCTATTTGCTCTGAAAAGAATCCACCAAAAGGAGAGAGTGAAATAGGAAGTGTGGCTACCTGAAGGAAATGATCCGCCCAGGGTCTAGTGTTTCTTTAAAATGTGGTTCGAGGCGGGGGGATCACTTGAGTTCGAGACCAACATGGTCAAACCCTGTCTGTACTAAAAGTACAAAAAGTTAGCTGGGCATGGTGACTCATGCCTGTAATTCCAGCTACTTAGAAGACTAAGGCAGGAGAATTGCCTGAATCCAGGAGAGGGAGGTTGCAGTGAGCCAAGATTGCACCACTGCACTCCAGCCTTGGCAACAGAGTGAGACTCCATCTCAAAAAAAAAAAAAAAAGTTGGTTCTCAGTGTTACAGCTCTTAGAATTTGTCTACCAGGCTTTCTGTGTTTTTGCCAGAAAGCCCCAAAAATGTTAAACAAGTCAGTTCCCCAAGTGAGGGCTGACAATGAGTCTGCCCATGGACAGAGCCATCAGGCCCTGGCTCATGCCAGGGCAGAGAGCAATGGCTCTCTGTGGAAGAAGTACGGATTTCCTTTCTGGCTCCTAGGACATCTGTCCCTTGCTTCTTACTTTAAATATGGGCCAATTAGTACACGAACAGTCAATAATTGCTTGCTAATTAAGTCCCTTTATTTAATTTAATCACTTCCCTAGGAGGGCCATTTGGTGCCTTCAATGCTGTTTGCATGGACTCTCCCAACTCCATAACCCTCACCAACACACATATGGGGCCCGGAGGCCAAGACCATTCTTGGCATGTTGCTATTAACTGTGAACTCACAGAATAAAGGAATGACACAGCTTTCACATGAAGTCAGGTCTCCCACACGCATTTATTAACAAACTCTGAGATTACTTCTGAGCCTGGTACTGCCAGGCATAGTCCTTTCCTTCAAAGCACTCACTATAGGTCTAATGAGGCAGACAGACCACTAAATGAGCACATACTCTACAATGTAGTATTAAGTAGACCCAGAACAATGACCTCTACCTGGGGATATCAAAGAAGGCTTCACCGATGAGTTGATACATGGCTCAGAGGTCATGTAACTCAGCATCATGTTGGGTCTTTACCAGGGACATTTGCAAATGGGGAAAGGAAGAAAAAAGGAAATTTCAGGACACGCCCAGTCCCCTGTTGGGGCAACTATGGGATGGAAGCCTGTGTCTCTTCCCTAGCCTGACTTCAGCTTAGTCTTTTTGCCTATGCTGGTGTGCAAAGAAAAGGCAGAATCAAGGTCAACCCTCCTTAGTACAGCAAGAGGAAAAAGCAACCAATCTCCACATTTTCTTGCCTTTGTTTTGTTTATCAAGGGAAACCTTGTTCTCATTTTTATGGCAAATGTTTATGACTTTGAACCAGGAACTTGCCTGCCTTGTATTTCTCTTGCACTGCTTTATCCTGTTTCCTGACTTGCTAGTTTTGAGATTGTATAAGCGTTGTTAGAGGATTTCCAACAACATCAAAGGGCAGAGAGACTGCCTCCCCTGAACTCTGGGGCAGCTATGGAAATCTCTCTTGCCCTCTTTGCTAGTAGTTGCTTTTCCCAGGGAAAGGGCAGCTCTGAACACCCAAATCTGGCTGGATTTTCCTCCTGCCTGACAGTATATAAAAGGTGTCTTGGCTCCACATTAGAAACTTCTTCGTTTCAAACAATAGCAAGCAGCTCGGCCTGACTCATTCAAAAAACGAATGTATTGGTAGGAGACCCGGTGGTTCACAGAATCGACTAGAAGGCTGGAGAGCCAGATTGTGAAAATAAACAAGAACTAATGGAGGCTGCACAGCGAGAGCAGGGGACAGGCCAGGATTACTAATGCCCTTCCGCCCCCTGACTTGCGATCATTTCTCACCTGTGCCAGTGTCTCTCTGTCACTCACCTAAGAGTTCCAGTCTGTGGAAGAAGTATCAAATTGATTAAGTCCAGGTCTCAGGAGTGTACTGTGACTGGGCTGGCTTTCAAAGCAGGAGTGGGAGTTCTGTCTCCCCAAGACTTACACAATATGAAGAAAGTGTTCAGATGTCCACTACAGCCCTGTTTGCCGGAATGGTGAGCAAAGATTAGGAGAGGAGCTATCAGCAGCATGAGCAACACCTATGGGAGACCCCAGGTGGATAAACCAGTCCTTAGAAAATCAGGACTGGAGTTTAGTTGAGATTGTATTTCTCGGGAGAAACTCAAGTGAGGAATAATGACAACTAACACCACTTATTGGTGGCCTACTGGGAGCCTGGCACTATTCTATGTGATCAGATCTCCCTTAATCTTTATCTGGCAGGTGTGTAGTAATATCCCTGTTTTACACATGAGGAAATGGAGGGAGGTTCAGAAAGGTGGGGACATCTTCCAGGTTCACACAGCTACTGGCATTCAAACTGAAGTCTAGCATACTTTGGAACTCACACTCTTTCCTACTTCACTGGTTTTCTACATCTGGGATACACCAAATTGAAGAACACCTTTTTCTCCCTGTTTCATTTTGAGAAATCAAGGCTGGGCAGTAAGCCTGTCTATGAATCCTTCTCTGCCACTTCTTTTTTTTTTTTTTTGAGACGGAGTTTCGCTCTCATTACCCAGGCTGGAGTACAATGGCGCGATCTCGGCTCACCGCAACCTCCGCCTCCTGGGTTCAGGCAATTCTCCTGCCTCAGCCTCCTGAGTAGCTGGGATTACAGGCACATGCCACTATGCCCAGCTAATTTTTTGTATTTTTAGTAGAGACGGGGTTTCACCATGTTGACCAGGATGGTCTCGATCTCTTGACCTCGTGATCCACCAGCCTCGGCCTTCCAAAGTGCTGGGATTACAGGCGTGAGCCACCGCGCCCGGCCCTCTGCCACTTCTAGGCAGTTGCTATCAGTTGCCATTTGCCAGCTAACAGACATATTCCTCTTTCTAGGTGATTTGCAAGGGAAGTCAAAAGCGTCTTGCTGTGTTGTTTTTTGTTTTGTTTTTTACTTTTCTTGCTGCTTCCCTTGAAGTAGAAAAAGCTGCTAACTAGGACCTGAGGACCCTGCCAGGGATAAATGTGACCAAAAACACAGTGCCCGGACTCTGATGCATGCTGGGTATACCCCCGGGTTTTAGAACAAAGTGTCCTCTGTGTGAGTAACTCACCAGATACGCCACAGTTAAACTCAGGAAGGTTTTCTAGGTGAATGTTTAGGGCATGCAGTCTCAGTCTCCTGAGCCACCAGCCAAAATTCTTCCACATGCACATAGCATGCTGTGACCTAATTCTGTACCAAGTCCATCACGCAGTTTCTGTGGCAGCCAGGGCCCAGAGATCACAAATTGGATTTTTCTTCCATTGAATATGCTGACTGGGTGACTCCTCAGCAAGCAGAAATCTGGGAGATTTAGCTCAAACAGAATGACAGTTTTAGGAGAGGGGCTTTCTGGAGACCATCTCATTTCATTTTATGATCTGGACACAAAAGGGACAGTCTGGCCACTCCTGGGCCTGAGGAGGCCGTTGCCTTCTCTGAGCAATGCTGTTGGGGTCTAGTTCAGAGCCTGAGATGGCTTCTTTTCTTGAAAACCAAAATGAACCTTAGGAGACTAGAAGAGCAAAGTGGAAAATCTCATTTGCCCACACTTATCTGTCTGGGGCCCACTGATGGTGGCAGAGAAGAAGCAGCCTGTGTCCATCTTTCTCATGAACCCTCTTTTGTCCAAGGAGGTATGAGTAACATCTGAATGAAGGAAGACCATGAGGATGGAATGGTTTCAGGCCTGGGGCTCAGGGCCAGGCTGGAGGAGAAAAGTTAAGTTATTCTGACCAAAGCAAACAGAGGCTGGGTGTCACCCAGTGTCTGCAGGGAAAAGGTGACATATGTGTACTTAACGGGAACGTGAAAGCCCAGCACTCCTTCCCAGCAACTGCTGATCTGAAAGGGAATCTGGTTCAGTTCCTGGAACAGTCAGCTCTCACCCAGCCTCACCAAGAGGCCCTGCCTGTCAGGAGTCCCCCCAGGGAAGGCAAGCTTCATTTTCCCTGCACTTTCTTCATGTGCACTCTCTACTTTCCTGTAAAGCCCTATCTTTGGACAACTGTGGTGAATTCAGTGCATAATTAAAAAGCAAACAAACTTGCCCCAGAGGAACATTTAAAATTTAGGTAGACATTTGTGTATAAGCAATAATTCGTGCTTTGTTGAATTTCTAAAAATAAACAACATGATTTTGTTGAAAGATTTCTGACCTCTAATATACTTTAACCAATACCTTACCGTCTCTGAATGATTGAGATGGCTACGTAGTTGCTGCCCTAAAGAAAGATACATCTGTTGCTTCAGCTATGAACTGTATAAATCCACTGTCACCACACACAAAGTCAACAGACACAAACTTGGAAAAATATTTGCCACACATTGGAAAAAGTGTTAATTGTCTTAATATATAAAGGTATTTTTTTTTCTCGAGACAGGGTCTCACTCTATCACTCAGGCTGGAGTGCAGTGGCACAACCATATCTAACTACAGCCTCAACCTCCTGGGCTCAGGTGATCCTACCGCCTCAGCCTCCTGGAGTAGCTGGAACTACATGCATGTGCTACCAAGCCCAACTAATTTTTGTATCTTTTGTAGAGACAGGGTTTCACCATGTTGCCAAGGCTGGTCTCCAACTCCTGGGCTCAAGCAATCGCCCGACTCGGCCTCCCAAAATGCTACTAGGATTACAGGCGTGAGCCACTGTGGCTGGCCCTAAAACGGTCTTATAAACCAATAAGACCAATAATCTAATAGAAAAACGAGCAAAGAAAATGGACAGACCCCAGATCATATACAAATAGCTTTAAAATACACAAAACAGTGTGTAGTCTCATTTATAATATATGCAATATGAATTAAGACATATATTATTTTTACCTTTCAGATTTCAGAGATCCAAAAGTTTGATAATGCACTAGGCATGGTGGCATGTGCCAACAGCGGTGTGCTACTTGCAGGGGACAGGCCCAGGAGCTGCCAGCCACAGCACTCATTTTAAAGAAGGGAAACTTGAGAACCCAGAGAGCAGGGGTTGATCCCACAGAGACTGGTGGGCAAAGGTGATCACCCCAAATTTCAATGGCACTGGGAACACTTAAACACTCTGACCTGGACTAAGGTTGCCAGGATGGGCCATGGCACTTTAAAAGTTAAAGAGGCCAGGCACAGTGGTGTGCACCTGTAGTCCCAGCTACTGGGGAGGTTGAGGCAGGAGGTTCACTTGAGCCCAGGAGTTCAAATCCAGACTGGACAATACAGCAAGACCCCATCTAAAAAAAGTTTGATAAGGCACTGTGTTAGTGAGTGTATTAGTGTCATCGCACACTGCTGTAAATAAATACCTGCGACTGGTTAATTTATAAAGAAAAGAGGTTTAACTTGTTCATGGTTCTGCAGGTTGTATGGGAAACATAGGCTTCCGCTTCTGAGGAGGCCTCAGGAAGCTTCCAATCATGGTGGAAGATGAAGGGGAAGCAGGTACCTTTTATATGTCCAGAGCAGAAGCAAGGGTGGGGGTGCGTGGGTGCCACACACTTTTAAATGTCCAGATCTCACAAGAACTTACTCACTAGTATGACCAAGGGGGATGGTGCCAAACCATTCATGATGAAACTGCCCTCATGATCCAATTGCCTCCTACCAGGACCCACCCCCAATATTAAGGTTTACAACTGGACACAGATCCAAACCATACCAGTGAGGACGTAGAAAAACGAGCACTTGCATACATTTTTTATGGGAATGTAAATTGGTATAGCCTCTTTGTAAGTGATTGACAGTATCAAATAGAAAATTCACGTACCCTGTTACAGTTATCCATTGTCATGTAACAAACTACCCCCAAACTTAGTGGTTTGCACTTTTATAATTATTTTGCTCATGTTTTTGAGTGTCAGAAATTTAGGAAGAGCTAGGCTGAGGAATTCTTTCCTGATCAGTATGGTGTCCGCGAGGGTGGCTGACACTGCAGGATTCGCTTCCAAGATGGTTTGGTTACTTGCCCGTCAGATGCCTAAGTGCTCCTTGGCCTCTTTCCCCTTTCCACATGCCATCTCATACTCCTGGGCCTCTCCATATGGCTTGTATTGCTCATAGCTTAGTGGTCACAGAGTAGTCGAGCTGCCAAGAGGCAGGAAGTGGAAGCTACCGGGCCACTTAAAGGCTATGTCCAGAACTAGTCCAACAAAACTTCTGCTACATTCTGTTGGTCAAAGCAGTTACTGTCATCCCTAAACTCATATCCAAGGGGATGGCGAAACAGATCTCACCTCTTCTGGGTAGAGTAGAGGCAAAGTCACATTGCAGAAGAGCTCGGGAGGTGGAAAATTTTTTCATGATTATCTTTGTAAAGTACAATCTACTGCCTACACTTTAACCCACCAATTCATCTTTTAGAAATTTATCCTGTAAGTGGACTTACAAATGTGAGCAAAGATATATGAACAAGGGTATTTGTTACTAAATTAGTAATAGCAAAAGACTGGATTAACCTAAATGTCCAATAATAGAATTATTTAACCCAATTTATTTGTGCTCACGCAATGGATAGCTATATGCCTGTCTTTAAAAAACCTATGCACTGACTTTGAATAAACTCTAAGATATACTTTGAAATGAAAAAAATAAAGGTGCAGGCCAGGCACGGTGGCTCATGCCTGTAATCCCAGCACTTTGGGAGGCCAAGATGGGTGGATCACCTGTGGTCAGGGTTTTAAGACCACCCTGGGCAACGTGATAAAACCCCATCTCTACTAAAAATACAAAAATTAGCCAGGCGTGATGGCGTACCCCTGTAATTCCAGCTACTAAGGAGGCTGAGACATGAGAATCGCTTGAACCCAGGAGGCAGAAGTTTCAGTGAGCTGAGATTGCACCATTGCACTCCAACCTGGGTGACAGAGTGAGATTCTGTCTCAAAAAATATATATATATTTTTTAGTAGAGACTAGGTCTCACTATGTTGCCCAGTCTGGTCTCAAATTCCTGGTCTCAAGTGATCTTCCCACCTTAGCTTCCCAAAGTGCTGGGATTACAGGTGTGAGCCACCATACCCAGTTCCATCTCTATTTTTTAAAAAAAAAAAGGTATCTACAGAAAGAAACGTTTCTATAAGTCCTTTATAATAAATCCTTGGAAATCATATATGAAACTAAGCCCTCATCTGTGTTGGGACTGTTGGGGACACACAGAGGTGGGGAAATCCTGATTGGAGTCTTGCTGCTGCTACTGTCTCATCTTACTCACTCACTTCCTAGTTCTGCTCAATTTGAAGTCCAAATCCTGCTCTCCTAGGAAGGCTGCACTGACATCTACAATGCACAGTTCTTTACACTGGTCATGTTCACATGACAGCATGGCCTTTGGAACCAGACATTAGGGGGTTAAGTTTTGCCTCTACTGTTTATTAGCTACCTGACCTTGACAAAATAATGTCTCTAAGTCTCAGCTTTCTCACTTGTAAAATGGGGTTATACTGATACCTACTTCTCAGGAGTAAGAGGGTTAACAAGATACGTAGAGCACTTAGCACAGTGCGTGGCACTAACGAAGTGGTATTTAGTATTCCACCCACTGTCACATCACATTAACCATATCCAACAAAGAGAGTGGGCATCAAAGCAAGAAACCACCGGCACTTGTGAGGTGAGCTTTGCTTTGGTGTCATCAGTTCAGATTTCAAGTGCCAAAGCATGTGGAATGGAGGCCAACATCTCCCCACCTATCAGCTCCTTGATAAAGGGCCTGGTCAGGAACAGCAAGGTCTGTGGTTCTAATCCCGGCTAAGCCTAGCCATCTAAGGGGCTCTTCAAAAGAACTCTCCCAGGCCTGAGGAAGTTTGAGATACTGAAGGGGGCAGACATCTGTCTCTTCGTGTACTGGAAAAATATAGATATATGCATATTTCCATCCTCTGCATGTACACTCATCCCCCAACCACCATCACTAAGGAAGACACCAGTTTTGTGGCAGTTTCTTCCCTCTTCTTCTCTCCAAGATTCTCCGTGCTTTTGTAATAATGAGATAGGAAGTGTCAGTGCCCTCCAGCCAAAGACCACCAAGAACACACCTGTAGTTAAACAATTTGGGTTCACTGCTTTTTGAAGTGAGGGAGGATTCGTAGCATGGGAAACCATGTGGCATCTCAGGAAAAGAGCATTAGAAAGGACTTATAGGATTTGGGTTTGTGTTAGTGGTTTTTAAGAGGGTTAAAGAAGCATAACTTTCCTTTGTGCCAGATGCTGTCAGGAAGCAAGAGTAGTTCTATGATTGGGTATGTTAATAAATCTTATCTAGAAGGAGGAACAATTAGAGTGAGGCTAAAGCTGCAATTGGTGAAGCAGCAGCATGCACTCACATTAGCTGGGACAGAAAGATGTCTGGTCATTTTTGTGGCTTGGGCAATGTTCATGCTTTTGTCTGTGTTAGACATGATCAGACTCCTGTTGCTTTTGTCTTGATCCATCATAGTTGAAGAATGGCCCTGTCTCATGTTGATATCTGGTGAAATGGCTTACGTCCAACGGGACAACACTAAGGCCTTGCTGTGAATGTCAGGACAAATTCTGGCAACACTGAGGTCCAGCTGGGGCTTTCAGATATTAGGGGCTACTTTTCTCTTTCTCAGAACAGAAGAGGCTAAGAGAGACATGGGTAGGCAGGATTTGTTTTCTGGGGACTTAGGTAGAGAGTTGCTGTAGTGTGTGCAGGAGGTGAGGGGTAGGTGAGTGGAGCGGATTAATAAGAATCGCTCTGGACACTGTGTCCCCATGGTTTTCAAGACATATAAGTAAAAAAATAAGCAATTTTTTATTTTTTGAGACAGAGTCTTACTCTGTTTCCCAGGCTGGAATGAAGTGGTGTGATCTCAGCTCACTGCGGCCTGTGCCTCCTGGGTGCAAGTGATTTTTGTGCCTCAGCCTACCAAGTAGCTGGGACTACAGGTACATGCCACCATGCTCAGCTAATTTCTTTTTTGTCTTTTTGTAGAGATGGCGCTTCACCATGTTACCAAGGCTGGTCTTGAACTCCTGAGCTCAAGCGATCTGCCTACCTTGGCCTCCCAAAGTGCTGGGATTATAGGCAAGAGCCGCTGCCCCAACCAACATGAACAATTAAAAAAATTTTATTTGTTTGTTTGTTTGCTGGGCTGTCTTTCTTCTATTGTGATGCTGCTGTGAGACGACGTGGATCAGAGTCTTTTTTTTGAGACAGAGTTTTGCTCTTGTTACCCAGGCTGGAGTGCAATGGCGCGATCTCGGCTCACCGCAACCTCCGCCTCCTGGGTTCAAGCAATTCTCCTGCCTCAGCCTCCTGAGTAGCTGGGACTACAGGCATGCGCCACCATGCCCAGCTAATTTTTTTATATTTTTAGTAGAGACGGGGTTTCACCTTGTTGACCAGGATGGTCTCGATCTCTTGACCTCGTGATCCACCCGCCTCAGCTTCCCAAAGTGCTGGGATTATAGGCGTGAGCCACCGCGCCCGGCGGATCAGAGTCTTAAAAACCTTAAAAGTCTTTCAGGCCGGTGCGGTGGCTCATGTCTGTAATCCCAGAACTTTGGGAGGCCAAGGCGGGTGGATCACCTGTGGTCAATAGTTTGAGACCAGCCCGGCTAACATGGCGAACCCCATCTCTACTAAAAATACAAAAAGTAGCCGGGCATAGTGCCGGGCACCTGTAATCCCAGCTACTCGGGAGGCTGAGGCAGGGAGAATTGCTTGAACCTGGGAGGCGGAGGTTTCAGGGAGCCGAGATCAGCCCACAGCACTCCAGCCTGGGCGACAGAGGGAGACTCCATCTCAAAACAACAACAAAAGTCTTTCAAAGCCAAAAGGTTCTGAGGCACTGTGTTAAAGCCTAGAGCTCCAGCTGAAGCTGGTGCCTGAGTCCAGATGGTGTTGAAGAAGGAGCAGGGCCCAGAGGGCACCACTCTCAGAAGCCAGGCTCAGATGTTTCTTACCTTCACCCCCAAGATGACGCAAGAAGACAGAGTTCCTCAGACTCCCAGTGTCCCTAGGGAGTGGCAACCTTGACTCCTGGCCAGAGTTCAGAGTCCCGGTTGTTAACACCAATAAACCTTTATTTGTCAGGGATACTACCATGAGAGGATATGGTCCCGGCACCCAGTCCTGCTGATACTGTGGGAGGGGGAGGGCAACAGAGGACAAAGGCAGAGACCTGAGACCTGGAGAGACTCAGCAAAGGGCCCCCAGCCCCTCTCAGGAATGGAGCATTTCTTGGTAGAGTGGTATTCATGGAACAGTTTGGAAAGCTGGGGCAGGGGAGCCTGAGGACACAGCAAGGAGCTCAGTGGCAGGTGCAGGCAGAGCATTCTTTGGAGAATAGAGGTCCTGAGAGGTGAGGGCCTCGAGCACCAGAGTCCAGCCTTAGTGGGTATGCATATGTTCAGCTCCCTGAGGACCCACTCAGGGCAGCTAGGTTGCACATAAGTCCAGGGGCTTCCCCGTGCTCCGCCCTCCCTCCCCCCGCGACCCTGGTAGCAGGTGGAGGGCCCAGGCCATGCTGGGTAGTGAGAGAAATGGAAAGAAATGGGACAGGAACAGGAGACAAAAGCCCATGGTGGGAGTCAAAGAGCTGGAAGAGTTTTGGAAATGGGAGTCTGGGGGAAGAGTTGATCAAGGGGCGAGTTACTCAGCGGGACAGGTGGGAGGCACGAGGCCCTGGCAGCTCTGTTTTATTGGCTGGGCTTGGAGAGGAAAGTGGGTAGCCGTCTGGCGCCTGAGGGCCGGCTCTGGACCTCCCCACCGAGGGAGGTGTCGGGCCCCCAGGGACACGGCCCCCGAGCATTACGAGTGCTGAGGACGCGCTGGAGGCCGGTAGGCGGTCGCGTTAGTCGCCTTCCCACCCCTTCGCACAGGTTTTTCCGGCCTAGGGCAAGAGGTCTGTGCCCGGCGCGGGAACGCACTGTCCACTCCTCGGGCCTGGGACTGGGCCGGCGCGCGGACGCTACCAAGAGGCGGTGGCTCCCGCCCCCGCGGCCGGACGTGGCGCCTCCCCTGCGGCCGCGGCCGGAGCCTGGAGGTGGGGTCGGAGCGGGAGCCCGGGGCTCTGATGTCACCGCGCGGCCGCGAGTGCCCAGGAGCGCGTCTCGGCGGGAGCCTCAGGTAGGCAGCGGGGGCGGGGGCCGGAGAGTCCGCTTCCCCCGGGAGGCCGGCGGGGCTGCTGGCGGACTGGGGTGAGGGGAGGGTAGCGAGGCGGTGGCCGCGGGGCAGCCCGGGCGTCGTTCGGCCGGGATGTGTCCGGCTCAGCGCCGCGTCAGGTTGTGCGAGTGGAGTCGGGCCCCTGCGCGCGTCTCCCGGCTGCAGCGCTGTGAGGCGGAGACGCGACCCTCTCTCGGCAGGCGGCGCGGCTCGGGGCGCGGCATGTGGCTTGGCGGCGCCGTGCTGTCTCACTCCGCCACCCTCCGCTTCTGCCCCTCGTCACCAAGCCCCTGGAGAAGCCGGGTCCTTCCCTCCCGGGCTCGCGTTGTCTCCAGCGCGCGATCCTTCCCCGACGGTGAACCCAACCGGAAAGGCCGAGAACTGCACGGGGCCGCGACCATTCGCTCTCGCGCCGCTCCACGTGTCTCTACCGCCCCCTGCGGCCGCCAGGGCCTGCGCTTCTCTCCCTCCCGCGCTTAGGCTTCCAGAGCTTGAAGCCCAGGTAACCGGGTCTGTCCACGCCCCAGGCCGCCTCTCTCCGGGTGTTGCCAGCTTCCTGCATTTCCTGTGCATGGCACGGAGCTCGGGTCTTCGGAGATTCTACATGTGGGGTGCAGCGACCGACGAGCCCTTAAACCAGCCGCTCACTGGGAGCGCGGATGCTTAGTGGGGTGCACTGTCGGTCCTGACAGACCGGGAGAATGGGGGGACGCTGGGGACAGGGAGAGCCGGTGAACTTCCCAGAACGTCCGCCTAGCCAGACCTAGTGGTGGGTACTGGGATTCGAGATGTGGTCCAGGACCCAGGAACTTAGTCTGGCAGGGAGACAGCACCCCCACAGTGAGCCCAGTACTGAGGGAGGACCCGCCGGGAGGGGCGGCCTGGACAGCCCCTCCACGGAGAGGTCGGATGTCAGGTGGCCTTGAGGGAAGTACGATCTAAAGCCTGATCATTTGCTGTGTTTGAGGCTGTCCGTTCTGTGCCTCCTCGGTCACCTTACCTGGATCTGTTCCTATTGCCTTTGTGTGATTTTATCCACCGGAAACTGTCTTCAGCTATTTCCCCAGTAACCTCTAACTAAAAACCTGGGTCTTGCCTGGTTCACCCTCCCCTGCTCAACTCCAGAGCCACATCCCAACTGCTGCCAGACTTGTCACAGACACCGTGAAGCCCAGACTGAAGGAGCACTGTACCCCAGGACCATACCCCAGCCCCAGCTGCCTCTTTTCAGACTGGTGCCTCCACCTGCCAGGCCGCTAGCTTTGAAGGCCACACTCATCTTTGTCTTCTTTTCCTCTCTGGCTCCTTCATTCAGGTGACAAGTATACATCAAATGCCCACCCCAACTCCCCCTCCCAGGAGGGGTGGCTTTCTGGCGGGGAGTCCAGGCTGCTCCCCCTTCTCTGGTGAGGCTTGGCAAAATGTCTGCAGAGCTCCTTGAGCTCCACCTTCTGGACGCCCTCCCTTTCAGCAGCAAGCACAGGCTTGGCAGCCCAGCCCACAGGTGCCACTGCCACTGAGGTGGGGACCCCTAATATAGGGCTACTCCCAGCCACAGGGGCTGGCTGGACTGCAAGAGGCTCCCTGCAGCCAGAAAAATGTGAAAATACCTTGTTGTTTTGTGCTGAGGCCCCCCGCAAAATACATCAAAGCAGCTGGGTCCTCTGGACATGGTAGGTTCTGCAAAGGACACAATGTGAGCAGCCTGCATGGACGTCAACCTGATAGGGCCACCTATGCACAAGTTACAGTCAATAAGGAAACAGATGTGTGTACATATTTTGATCACCCATTCGAGCTGTTTTTATTTGGTGAATTCAGAATCCTTTGTTAGCACAGTAACTTGTCAAAAAGATAGATTTTTAAGACCTCTTTTTGAGGAAACATCTTTGTATTTGTGACTCCCATCTGTAGCTGCAGCGAGCCACAATGGGCAGGATGGGTGGCATGAGCTAGTGCTCCCAAGCTGGACTCAGAAAGAGTAGGAAGAGAAAGGGCTAGTGTCTGAGCAGTCAGGGTGGGCTTCCTAGAAGAGGCGACTGTCCTCCCAGGAGCTGGTACTCAGAGTAGTTTCTTGTCATTCTAAAGTTTAGAGTGGAAATACTTTGCAAAAGAAGTCCCCAACCCTAAGTGTGAGGGCCAACCTCCTGTGCTTAGTAGGCATACAAATGTCCCCAGATGAGTGACATCAAGATGTTCTGGTCCTAGGTCTACTGAGAGCCTCTCCTAGGAATGTTGTAGGTACTACCTCTCCTTTTTAGGAAACACCATATCCTCCTACCACTAACCCCTGTACTTGCCCTAACCAGCAATCTGTAACATCCTCGGCCTCAGGGACGTGGGTGGAGGGTGGCTCTGAGCTCCCAATAGTGTCTAATTGGCTCAAATAAGCCTGCTTTTTGGTCCTCACCCTAGCTGCACTCCCCACCAAGCAGCTTAGAGAATGCAAGCCAGCCCCACAAAGTCTCCATAGTTGATAGGGAACCCAAAACCTCAACGTTACCCTTTCCCAAGCCTCAAAATTGCTCTCACCCTGACCCAGGCACACCCACTCAATTCTTACCCTTGATCCTCCTCCCAGGATTGGAAAGGATCAATTTCTGGTCAGTCCTGCCCAAAGCTGTGCTTACCTGCTCTGTTTGTACCTAATATTGCATGAGTAACCTCGCCAGTATCTATGGTGGCAAGTGCTTCACCCATTCTCTCCTCTTCCCCAGAAAAGACTAATAGGGAGGGAAGAAAGATGTACAGAAGCAAAGGTGCTCTCTTCCTTCTCTGCCAAGGCCACCCCTACATCTACTCCCTGCAAGTCTGCTCTTTCCATTGACATTCAGCAAATACTGGTTTAACACTTACCACATGCCAGGCACTGTGCTGGGCACTGAGGGTGCAGTGATGAAGAACAGGGCCTGTCCTCAGGAAGTTCAGGGGTGTGAATGGGAGGAGGGAATCAGAAGCAAGCCAACAGGGACAGTGTGGGGTGATGGGGGCCACTCACACACTGAAGGGATCCCAAAAGGTGAGAGACCTCTAACCTGAGTCCTACAGGAGAAGCAAGAGTAGAAGCAGGGCAAAGATGGGGGTCGGCCCACCATTCCTAGACAAAAGGCAGAGTCTGAGAAGTGCAGACCAGATTATTTTGGAATCTGCCCATAGTGCGTGGGGAGGTAGGAGTGACTTTCCCACAGTGGAGTGTAGGCTATGTGAGGATTCAGGCTGTTGCGGGGTAAGAGGGATGGTAAGCTGCCTTTCAGCAGGGCTTGCTTCTAGGAAATTGATTCTGGCTGCAGGGAGTGTGGAGGCAGGCCTGGATTCCAGGCAGGCTTCTGCCACTTCCCAGCTGTGTGGCCCTGGACGAATCATTTCCCCCTCAGATCCTCATCTGTAAAATGCAGACAGCAGTTGTGACGATCAAAAAAAATATTTACATAAAGCCCCTGGAACCGAACAGGCACAGAGGGAGGGAGGAACGCTGTGAAGCTGCCTCTGCCCCTTGCCCTGGGTCTTCCCCCACCCCTCCTTTCTTGGCTCCCCTGTGGTCTCAGAGTGTTCTTGACCATTGTTTATCAGGGAAGGATCACATGGAGAAGCCAGCAGAGCAGCCAGGAAGCAGCCTGGGTGGAACAGGGTTGGGGAGGAAAGGAGCATGGGTTCATTCTCAGCGTTCCAGAAGGTCTCAGGGTAGAGGCTGCTTGTGTGGGCAAGGGGAGCCCGGCAGGGAATGAGCTGGTCTCAGTTCCTCCCCTGAGCTGGGCCCTCAACCTTCAGAGGTGCTCCCTGGGACTGGTCCTACTTCCTATGCCACCTCTGATCCCAAGGTGACGCTGCCAAAATCAGGGGAATGCCAGCGCTTGTGACGGTGTGACCAGGGAGGGGAAGTTTAGTACCCGTCTGGCTGTCTGTGGTGACGGGGCCTGCAGGCCGCCCCAGCCCTCACACGGAGCTTCTTACCCAGCACCACGTCTGTGTTTTCCCAGGATCCAAGGAGCCAGCCAGCCTCAGCATTCATCTGCGCAGCCATGGAGGCCCTGGAACCTGGGGATGACCGCGCCTCCCCGGCCTCGTCCACTAGCGGCCTGGAGCTGCGGCATCTATCCCTGCACGCGGACTCGGCCTACAGCTCTTTCTCCGCAGCCTCTGGCGTCCTCGAGCCGCGCACGCCGTCGCCGGGGACGGACCTTTTTCCTTACTTAGACTGGGACTACGTGCGCGTGGTTTGGGGCGGCCCGGCCCCCGCCCTGCACGACGCTGCCCTTTGCACATCCCCGCGGTCCCCTTCGCACATCCCCGCGGTCGCCGCCCGCAGTGGGCCGCAGCCACCAGAGGTCCCGGGAACCCCAGGGCCACTGAGCAGGCAGGCCACCCCGCTGCTGTACGCGCTGGCGGCGGAGGCGGAGGCCGCGGCTCGGGCTGCAGAGCCGCCCAGCCCGCCGGCCTCGAGGGCCGCCTACCGCCAGCGGCTGCAGGGTGCCCAGCGGCGAGTGCTCCGGGAGACGTCATTCCAGCGCAAGGAGCTCCGCATGAGCCTGCCCGCCCGCCTGCGGCCCACTGTCCCCGCACGGCCCCCGGTGATGCACCCGCGCTCCGCCTCGCTCAGCCACCCGGGCGGGGAGGGAGAGCCCGCGCGCTCCCGGGCTCCCGCGCCAGGAACCGCCGGCCGGGGTCGCCTAGCCAACAAGCAGCGGAAGTGGTGCTTCTCGGAGCCAGGAAAGCTGGATCGCGTGGGTCAGGGTGGTGGGCCGGCCAGGGAATGCCTGGGTGAGGCCTGCTCCAGCTCTGGCCTCGCTGGGCCCGAGCCTTTGGAGTTCCAGCATCCGGCACTGGCTAAGTTTGCAGATGGCCAGGTCGGATGGCTGCCTGAGAGGCAGCCCCAAGGCGCAACGGACCTGGACTCCAGGTCCTTGAAGCTTGGTGATGTCTGTAGGCCGGCCAGTCGGAGTCGGAGCGCCTCAGGCGAAGTCTTGGGTTCCTGGGGTGGATCAGGAGGGACCATTCCCATTGCCCAGGTATGGAAGATAGGAGATGCAGGCGGGGGAGCATCCGGGAAACAAAACTTGAACCACATTTCAGTAGACTGTTCACCCTTCCAGGCTGTTCCCCAAGGAGCAGAAACCCCCAGACCATTGTTTCAGACCAAACTTTCCAGGTGAGAGACACGGACCACTCTGTGGACCAAGTTGGGGGAAGGCAGCTTGTATAGCTTTTGCTCAACAAAGGAAAGGGCTTCCTACCTACCGCCAGTCTGAGCCTTCTGATTCTTTTGCACCCTACTGTCTCCCTGGTGCAACACCAAGAGCTTCCTTCCTGTCACTGTGGTCACTATGGGGTCCCTGCCTCCAGGTTCTTGCCTCAGAAGGAGGCTGCAGTGGTGCATCATCCAGAGGTACCCCAGAGCAGCCCTGCTGACTGTGAGCAGAGGATCTCCGAGACATGCACTGTGCCTGCCCGGCTCCCTTCCCTTCCTGATGAAGTTTTCCTGGAAGAGGCCCCGCTGATCACAATGAGATCACCACCAGACCCCTGTGCCTCCCAGGGACCCCCAGCCAGGTAATTCCCTCTTGCTTCCAAGCATCGTGAGGCACCCCCGGACACACACATCTACGAAACGCTAGAGGGGTTGGAACCCTCTCTAGCTGAAGCCTGGTGATGGGGGTAGGGACAGATGGCCCTTGGAGGCCACCATTTGTCTGTGGCTGGAGCTTTTCTTGATTCAGTGTCTTTCTGCTTCCAGTGTTCATGCCTCTGACCAGCAGTATGGAACTGGCTCAGGCCAAAGAACTGGCCAGGCTACAGTCCCCCCAGAGTACCTGCTCCATGAGTGTCCAGGAACTGCAGGGGCAGATGACTGCTGGCAGGGGGTGAATGGTTCTGTAGGTATTTCCAGACCCACAAGCCATACCCCCACTGGGACTGTAAATGATGACATCCCAACTATTGACCCCACTGGACTGGCTACCAGTTCCCCCACAGCTACAGAGAGTGACCTCCTCAAACCTCTTCCAGTTGATGCTTTGGGACTTTCAGGCAATGATACCCCAGGTCCCCTTCACAACACTGCCCTGGCCAGGGGCACTGGCCAGCCTGGTTCCAGGCCCACATGGCCCAGCCAGTGCCTCGAGGAGCTGGTTCAGGAGCTGGCCAGATTGGATCCCTCTCTAAGTGACACTCTTGCTTCCCAACCCAGCCCAGAGCCACCCCTGGGCCTGCTGGATGGGCTGATTCCTTTAGCAGAGGTCCGGGCTGCAATGCGGCCTGCCTGTGGGGAGGCTGGAGAGGAGGCTGCTGGTGCTTTTGAGCCAGGGTGAGTGAGGGGTACCAGGGATTCTGAACTCTGAGCCCCTGAAGTCGGGGGCAGGAAACTTAGAGAGCTTTGGCTTTGTTCCCAGGTCCTATCAGCTCAGCTTCACCCAGCCCTTGTCAGCTCCTCAGGAGGAGGCAAGGCTTGAAAACCCTGCCACCGAGCCTGTGCCTGACCAGCCATGTGGCCAGAAGCTCCCTGTACCAAACAACAGCATCCAGGGCAAGAAAGTGAGTGGAGAGGGGCTGGTGGGGGCTGGGGGTGGGTAGGAGCCCAGAGCCTGGGCAGAGAAGTCAGGAGCCTAGCCCCAGCCTTGAGCCTTCCCTGCAGGTGGAGCTGGCCATCCTCCTCCAAAAGATTCTTCAGGACCTTCATACGGAGCAGGAGTGGCTGCAGGGGGAGGCCCAAGCATGGGCCAGGCGCCAAGTGGCTCTGGAGGCTGCAGTGCGCCAGGCTTGTGCCCCCCGGGAGCTGGAGCGGTTTAGCCGGTTCATGGCCGACTTAGAGCGCGTGCTTGGCCTCCTGCTGCTGTTGGGCAGTCGCCTGGCGCGCGTGCGCCGCGCCCTGGCCCGGGTGGCCTCAGACAGCGACGCTGACGAGCAGGTAAAAGAGGTTCAGGTTGCAAGCCGGTAGGGCGGTGAGGGGCCTGCTGTCTCTGGCTGGAACCATTCCGCGAGCGGTGGCGCCCTTGCCTGGCTCACGGCACCTCTTCCTGCGGCTCCAGGCCTCTCTGCTGCAGCGACTCCGGCTTCTGCAGAGGCAGGAGGAGGACGCTAAGGAGCTGAAGGAGCACGTGGCGCGGCGCGAGCGGGCGGTGCGGGAGGTGCTGGCGCGAGCACTGCCGGTGGAGGAGCTGCGCGCCTATTACGCCCTGCTGGCCGGCAAGGCCGCCGTCCTGGCTCAGCAGCGCAGCCTGGACGAGCGCATCCGGCATCTTCAGGACCAACTGGACGCCATCAGGAACGACCTTGGCCATCATTCCCCATCTCCCAGGCCGGCCTGGCCACCAGGGACCTGTCCTCCGGATCCACCGCCCTTCTCTCTTCTCCTTACCTAGTTAAAGATGGAGAGGGTGGGGAGCATCACCCCTACCTCTGCCCCACATAAGTGGGGTGATGCTGATTTATTCTGTGCTTTTCCCTTGAGGGATTGGGGAGGACCCAGGCCAGGCCTCTCTAAGATATTCCTCCAAAGTGTTCTCATGTGGCCTTACCCAGGTCTTGTGGGTTATTTGGTAATTAATTTATGGATCTTAAAACTGCAGTATTCCCCCATTTTGTGATGAGAGTGTGGAGCTGTCAGGGGTTAGTTGGAGGGAGGAGACAAGGGAGAGGAGCACTTAAGGTGCAAAGCAGCCTCTTTTTTCTTCAGTAAAAATGGTTAAGAAAAGTGTGTGTGTCACCTGCAGCACAGCTGTGGGAGGAGTGAGGGGTCTTGTTTACACAGTCACCAGCCCTGCCTGACTAGAGCAGAAGAGGGATTTGCTGGCAGAATATCAGTCAACTGCGGCAATGTCTAGTTAGCCTGGAGAACCTGGCTTGAAAACAGGAGGGACCAGGGAAATACTGGGCTTTCAGCTCCACTGTCACCAGTATTTTCTAACTGTTGCAGTGACTGTGTCACAGCCACAAAAGCCTAGGTCTGATTGGCTGAGTCCTGGATTCCTTAGCCAACATCCCAGCTTCAGTAGTGAAAATGGGAGTCCTGTCTCCTTTCAAGACTCAAATGGGCTCAGATGCTTTGCTGCCTAAATGCCCTGACAAGTCAGCATACTTGGACATTTGGGGATATTCATTCCAAAATGAATGTATGCCCCCAAATGTCCAAGAAAGAACTTTCTTCTTCCAGTTATCAAAACTGTTTATCCTCCTCTCCTTCAGAGACTCCCCCTCCCCCACCGTTGCCCCCTCCCCGAGGCAGGCAGTCAAGGGTGGGAGCTGAAGGTGAGGGGTAGGAGACCTAAAGACCTTCCATGCTGGGACTAAGGACCTGGAGACACAGCTGTGGTTGTAATCTGGGGGTGGGCTGCAGTTGGAGGTGGGAAGTTAGGGGCTGGAGTGGTATGACACGCAGTACTCCTCAACGTGTGCATCAACCCCATGTATATAGAATCAAAGTTAGGTTCGCAGATATACATGTTGAAATCTGCGTCAGCCTTTGTAGCTGCAAATGCTGGGGACGACAACATTGTTCCACAAATATTCGATGTATTTTTGGAAGTTGAGCACATTAAAAGGCATGTTTATGTGTATTTAAAGCCAACTGACCCCCAAGTGAGAAATCTCTGCTTATGGGCTTGTTTTCTGATGCATATTGTCACCGAGTGCAACTGGTTGGGAATTTTAAATGGTTGTATTCATACCAAAAACGTTTGTTATAACAGTTGTGCTATTGAGCACAGAACAATGCTCACATTATGCCTTTTTATAAAAAACATATGGGGCTCCTGCTGAGGCCTTTGTGGGTTCTAACATTATGCTTTGCTTTGCCCCTTTGAACGCAGTGGGCAGGTCCTCCACTCCAAGGTCTTCAGCCTAGCAAACACACTCAGAGACACATTTTGGATGGAAGCTGCTAATTTCTGCCTTTTCCTCTGTACAGTCCCTGTTGCATTATTCCACTGTGGTATTCTTAGAAACACAGCTACGGCGTGGAGGTGGGGGCTCAGCCTATAATCCCAGCACTTTGGGAGGCCAAGGTGGGCAGATCACGAGGTCAGGAGATAGAGACCGTCCTGGCCAACATGGTGAAACTCCGTCTCTATAAAAATACAAAAGTTAGCTCGGTGTGGTGGCATGTCCCTGTAATCCCAGTTTATTGGGGAGGCTGAGGCAGGAGAATCGCTTGAACCAGAGAGTGGGAGGTTGTAGTGAGCTGAGATCGCACCACTGCACTCCAGCACTCCAGCCTCGACAGAGTGGGTGACGACAGAGTGAGACCCGTCTCAAAAAAAAAAAAAGAAAAGAGAAAAAGGAAAAACACAGCTAACATCTCCATTAAGACAATGGGAATTTTGTGCATTTCAAACAAAACACCCCCAGCCCGGCTGGGCATGGGGAGCACAGGGGAGTAGGGGTGTCTGCCATCTTCATATTAAGCTGGACTTCGGTTGGGTGCTGGGTTTTTCCACGGGAAAATAAATATGAAGCTTTTGTGCTCGTCCTTGCCAGACCGGAAGAACCTCCCCAATAAGGCCACACCTCCTGATATGGATCTTGCCTTGGTCTTCTTGCCCCAGGTTTTCTCCCTTCCAAATCGTTATTTCTCCAGAGGGCAAGAATGAGCTCACCATTATTTGTTCCGTATCAGCACCACAGATCCCAGACTTGGCGGGGACGAGAAGCCCGGGGAATTGACCCTTCAGCACACTGCCAGCAGAGGGCGCTGTCCTCCTTTTGGAAAGCTGGTACCTACGCTTCGCCCGCCACACGCAGCTTCTCCAGCTACCAGGCCCTCTCGGCCAGCCACAGGGACTTTGACTTGCCCTGCTGAGCAGTTCTATTAGGCCCGAAAGCTGGAGCTGAGCCTTTTGCTTCTTTCAGAAAGAAACTCTGACCAGCCAGGCAGCGAAAGGCTGGCTGTCTTTTCTTTGCCACTGGGCCTTTATTGGAAAGTTGCTGGCCAATGAAAAGTGGGAGAGAGGGCTGCCAAGGGGAGGGGCGTGGGGGGATTTAAACGCACACTGATTAAATCATATCCTCCTAATATGGGTTTAATCAGTGCATTTTTTGATCTCGAACATCAGTATCAAAAAAGAGCCTTGCGTAGTCTCCCAGGGTGGGAAAGAGGGTTGCATGGGTCCCTATCGGGGTTCTGCCCCCCACCTCCTTTAGCCGCCGGCGCCCCTGCTCCATCTTCCTTCCTAGCTGCCTGCCGCGGTGCTCTTGGGCTTCTGGGAAGCGCAGGCTGCGGCTGGCATCGTTGCTAGGCAACAGGCTGCCCGCGGCCGCCTTCCCCGCTCTCTTATTCCGCCCCCGCTGCTCCTCCTAATATGGATTTAATCAGTGTACTTTTTACCTTCAGGCAGTAAATTGGAAACGGAACAGGGAAGCCGTGTTTTGCGGTGCCCCAAACCGGCTCGCAGTCTGTCTTGTACATCCTGCTCGGCACAGAACGTACCCCTGCGAGCGGCTGGTGCAAACCTCAGGGCTCCTCATTGGAACAAATTGCCGTGTTGTGCATTCACATGTAAACCAGAAGCTTAGGAAATTTAGGTCAAACGTGGTTGAGGGCTACAGAGAGAAAGAGGTGAAAGGGTCATATGGGGGTGCAGGAAGGCGGGAGGCAGCAATTGCTGAGGACCCCATAGTGTTACTCTCAGCCTAGCTACAGCGTAAAAGTTCGCAATGAACTTTTACCTGTGGTCTTTGATGTTTAAATCAGCACTCACTTCCCACGAGGATAATTTTTTTTTCCATTGAGGAGAGATCTGGATCTCGCTGTCTTTGCTTTCTTTTCTCTTCCTTTGCAGGCACACCTGAGGCACCCGGGCCACAGGCTGAAGTCCGGAGGTGTGGCAGTTCCAAACAGGTGAGGCTGGTTCAAGGCAAAAGGCTAACTGGAGACCAAAAGAGAATCTAAGTATAGGACGGGCGCCTATAAATACAGGGTGGCTCACGCCTGTAATCCCAGCATTTTGGGAGGCCAAGGAGGGCGAATTGCCTGAGCTTAAGAGTTTCAGACCAGTCTGGCCAACATGGCGAAACCCCCTCCTCTAACAAAAGATTAGGTGGTGCACACCTGTAATCCCAGCTACTGGCGAAGCTGAGGCACGAGAATCTCTTGAACCAGGGAGGCGGAGGTTGCAGTGAGCCGAGATCACCCCACCGCTCTCCAGCCCAGGTGGCTGAATGGCAGTGGTCTAGGTCTGGAAGGTGGGCGTAGGGATGCTAGAGGAATGGGAGTTTAAAAAGACATTGTTATTTCTATTTTAACTAAAGTGACATCATGTACAGAATATGGGATAATTTCACTCTTGTGGGAATACATTTTTCCCTAGTAAATGGATACTTAGGTATAGAAATACTAACATGTTAAAAGAATGGTGATCATGGCAGGGTATGGTGGCTCACGCCTGTAAGCACTTTGGGAGGCTGAAGGGGGTGGGTCACCTGAGGTCAAGAGTATGAGACCAGCCTGGCCAACGTGGCGAAACCCTATCTCTACTAAAAGTACAAAAAATTAGCCGGGCATGGTGGCACGTGCTTGTAATCTCAGCTATTCAGGAGGCTGAGCCAGGAGAATCGCTTGAACCTGGAGGCAGAGGTTGCAGTGAACTGAGATTGCGCCACTGCACTCCAGCCTGGGTGACAGAGCAAGACTCCATTTTAAAAAAATAAAAAACAAACAAAAGCAGAATGGTGATCGTGTAAAGCAAATCCACAAATCAGAGCTATTTGGTTTTGGGATGCAGCCATATACCCCCTGGAACCAACTCGGCACCCCACATTGGTGTTGCAGTTCATAAAGAGCTCTATTCACTCATTCCATGTGCTCTTCCTTCCCCCACGGCCTGTGAAATAGGTATAGGAAGTCTTTTGTCCCAAAGAGAGGGAAGATGGAGCATGGGGAGTTGGGTGACTCACCCAAGGTCACTAAATGAGTAAAGGGCTGAGATGAGCCCACCCTGCCTTCTGCAGTAGGATAGCAGACAGTGTTATGAAAAAGAGCACCAGGAGGCTATCCCAGCTCTGCCATTTACTAGCTGTGAGGCCTGGACAAGTTACTTATGACTTCTCTAGGCTTCAGTTTCCTCACTTTAAAATCAAGATACACATAGTGCATACCTTATAAACTTGCGGTTAATACCTGCAAAGTGTTTAGAACTGCGCCTGGCACTTAATCAGCACAGGTTATACAGTATATGCATTACCCTGGATCTCCATTAGGTAAGCGAGACATGCTTAAGAATAACTTCCAACCTCCATTAAAGGACATGTAGAACTTTACTTAAAAGTTTGCTGTGGATATGACTCATACCCATCTACATCAACAATTAACTTCTCCCTCGATAAAAGGAGTGATTTCATCCCTGTGACCATTCTCGTCAGCTAAATTGCCTTCACCATTATTTTCTATTAGTGTTGAAAATACCCTTCTACAGGTGTGCCTCCCGCTAGGTGATACATGATTCTTAAAAACTTTCCATATGCATATGAAACTATAATTTCGTATCGGCTTACCTTATAGTTGTAGAAAGCTTTGGCCTGCAAGGAAAAACAGTGTTTTCTAACACCTGAGCTTTAGTTTTTGATCCTGAACTCTTGCTAAAGGTTTTACTTTACTTGGAAGGCTTACAGTACACTCTTCTGAAACATAAAGCTTCTTCTTTCATTTCAAATGACCCTCCTCTGATTTAAGTGTGCAATAAACATTAGTTATTACTACTTAGCTGGTTTAAATGCTGTCTTTCTCAAGGCTGGTCGTACCTGTGTCTGTGACCTTTGTCTGAGGCCTGTCTCAGTTAAGCGTCTCTTTTACCGTGGAAAATCTCTAACATTTCATTCTGTTTTCTAGACTGTCAGCTACTCAGATTGCTATAATTGTGCCTCCCACAATTTTTCTGCAGAGGCAGTAGATTTAATTTGCATTTTAAAATAATTTATGCAGAGTTCCAGGCAAGGAAGGTAGGAAGGTCACGTCAGGGCCCACATTTATCTACAGTTCTGTTACATATCCATGTGCAGTTGACTCCTTTACTTTGCAGAGCAATCCAACTTCTTTCAATAACAGAATGCTGGAAAGAGGCAGAAGAATGAGGGAAAAGGAAGAAATTAGATAAAAAGAAAAGAAAAATACAATAGCAAAAACTAGAATTTTTAAAGGAAGTACATCACCCCTCAAGCAGAAACAAAATGGAGGAACATTTTGTTTATTTCATTGCTCAATCAGAACATTCCATGAAAGACTGCCTTAAGTAATTTCAAATGCTTCACTAATCCATATGGGGGTGGGAGGGAAGCTCTACTGCCCCGTGCCACAAAACTATTTGATATAACTAATGACATGCAAACACAATTTGCAAAAGCAGAGCATTATCACAATATGGTATTTTAAAAATTGGTTGAGTAAATAGATTTCATATCTTTAAAAAGAGAAAAACATTACACTGTGTTGAGCATGGGAAATCTGGGCAACATCTACAAACCTTCTCGTTTATAGATAGGAACAAAGGCCCAGAGAAGTTAAACCACTCATCCAAGTTCACTGAGCAAAGAGAGTCTGCATTTGCTATTTTGGAATAAGTTGTCTCTTTTCAAATGGTTTTTAAAAATGGGTATCACATACTTTTTGTTTGTACAGAACATTCATATAAAATAGTTGCTCTTTAACTATCCATTATTATTTATCCACTTATTTTTCTGTCATAATGCTATGACTTTTTTTCTATGAATATTCACCTATTGCACTGAAAGGCTCTGCTGGATTTGAAAACTACAGATTCAGAAACATGGCACAAAGGTGCAATTCACAAACCACAATTTTTTAAAAGAATTAAGTATTCATGCTAAATCAAAATAGCCACTCACCAGTGCCAAACACGTTTATATTTCACTGTAGAGACAACCACAAATTAAAAGTATCTGCCAATATGTCTCTTTTCTCTCTTTAAGTCATCTTTACTTTCAAGATGTACCTGTTTGCAAATATTTAGCATTCACAGTACAACTGAATTAGTTACATTCATAATGGTCACAATCGTTATTCTGTGTTCAAGACTCTCCAGAATCTTAATTGCCTAAAATGAGGTAGATAAACTTTTAAGTTTGTTGGTTGGGATTAATTTTCTTTAGATCTTGATCATCTATTTTTTAAACAGAATTCCAAAATATTTAGCAAAAAATTGAAAATGTCTGAGCACTTCGCCTAAAAGTGGAAAAATATAATTTCAAAAGGTTATTATGAAAGTTGCTTTACCTCATTTCAATTTAAAAACAGAATAAAAGCATCAAATTACAAAACCACCGCATATCTTAAAGCTGACAATCTAACATCTTCCAACATTTAAAGAGACCCTTGCTCTAGTTCTGGCTTGGGATTGTGTAGATGCAGAGGCATCAGTTAACCATTCGGGGCCAGACCAGCTGCTGCCCCTTAACCTTTGACCCTGGATTTCAAGTTTCCTCGTTCAGGCCTGTCTCCTGGAGTTCTTAATAGGAGGCTCTCAATGAGTTCTCAAATACCATCTCTGGAGATGGGTCATGCTTCAGAGAGAAGCTGGAAGTGCAGGCCCCTCTGGGTAAAACAGACTGCAGTGGGCAAAGCTGGAAACAGAACGAGGCTGCCGGCATTGATTGAGCTGCAGTCTTGGGCAGACTTAAGACTGCCAGGAGCAGGCCACGCTAGATCAACACAGGTGGTAGCCCCAGGGACCTTCAGGTGGTTGGGGGCAAACTGGGCACTAGACCAGCTAAAGGCCCCGGAGTAGGTCGACGAGAGATTTCTGAGAAGGCTGGCAGACCACCGCGAATCTTTGTCTTTTTACGTGGAGCCATGGGCGAGGCGCTCAAGAACTTGCTGAAGGAGCTTGACTTCTTCAAGCCTCGGGCCAGGTCCTGGAGCATGAGGTCGTCGGCCAGGACGCCTAGAAATGCACTGGTGGTGGAACTGAGGATGGTGGCAGCCACCTGCACCGGGCGCCTGGCAGCAAGACTGCCACTTCCACCCCCGTTCGCATCTAGCTCCGTGGTGCCTGGCAGGCCTGGATCGCCAAGTAGGCGGCGCAGCGCGTACGAAGAACCGGGCCTCAGGTACTGGTAGGCGCGACGCCCGCTGTGGTCACGCACGTGCACCTGGGCACCCAGACGCACCACCAGCAGCACAGCGGCGTCCTCGTGGCCGTGCAGCACAGCCAGGTGCAGCGGCGTGTAGCCGCCGTGGGAGCGCGCGTTCACGTCGACTGGCGCGCCACCGAGCTGCGCGACCTCCACTAGCTTCAGCGCCATCTCGCCGTCGCCGCTCTTGGCGGCCCAGTGCAGGGCCGTGAAGCCAGACATGAAGTCGCGCTTGGCCGCCAGGCCGCGGTCGCGCAGCAGCAGCCCGTGCAGCTGGTGGGTCCAGCGGCCCCCGGCCGTCCGGACGAGCCACTCGTGCTCGGACGGCTCCAGGGGCACGGCGGACGGCGGCGGCGCGGCGGGCACCTCCTCGGCGTCGGGGCTCAGCAGACGCGGGCCGGCGCGCGACAGGCGCCTCAGGTGCGGGGAGCGGCCCGAGCCCAGGCCGAGGCCCAGGCCGGACTCCTCCACCGAGAGCCGCCTCAGCAGCAGAGGGGAGCTCCGCGGACTCGGCTCCTCCGACAGCTGCCGGCGCAGGCCCTGCTCCTCCGCCCGGATGCGGAGCGTGGTGGGGCCCGGGACGCAGCGCACGGGCAGCATGCAGGGCTTCTGCGGCGGCGGCCCTTTCGCTGTCCCGGGCCCGGGATCCAGGTCTGGTGGATCAGCGCAGGGCGAGACCTCCTCCGACGGAGCCCTAAGCTGTGGGACCGCGTCTGCGGAGGGTCCCTCGGGGACCTGGGCTAGCTCGAGGGCTGGAAGCCGGGGGTGGGCGGACCGCTCCCCGGGCGGCTGAGCGGGCTCGGAGGCCGGCGCCCCGGGGATGTCCTGTGTCTCTGTTGGCGGACCCAGGTCCCCTGGCGGCTCCACCAGCTGCGGCGCGGATACCAACGGCGGAGCTCCCGGGGCAGAGGCGTCCCCCGGTAAGAGGACAGGGGGCTTCGACGGCGGGGCCGCTGCCTCGGGGAGGCCGGAGGGCGCGGGCTCGGGCTCCGGAGGCCGCGGCTTCTTCCTCAGCACCACGAACTTGACGCCGTCGAGCTCCTTCACCACCGCCACGTCATTGACGAACTGCTTGAAGCGGTCCCTGCGGGCGGCGCGGCCCCGCGGGTCGCCGGCATCCAGCAGCGGCTTGAAGCGGCTCAGCAGCTCGGAGTTGCGCACCTTCCCGCCGCGCTCCTGCAGGAAGCCCAGCACCGCCGCCTGGCTCACCCCGGCAGCCGCAGCGGCGGCGGCGGCGGCCAGCGCCATGGCGGGGCCCTGGGTTCCTGGCTGCCGGGGCAGGTGGGCGCCGCGTTGCCGCGGGACGCGCGGGAGCGAGGTTCCGGGAGGCGCGGCCGCGCTCACCTGGTGCCTTCCCCGCGGCCGGCCGGGCGTGTCCCCGAAGCTGGACCTCGATCGCGCTGGTGCTGCCGGGCCGGGGCGTCTCGGGGCGAAGGGCGCCGGGGGCCGTGGCGAGCGCCCACCCCCAGCGCCCCGCGGGGCCCCGGCCTTCGGGGTAGGTTTCTGCCTTTGTGTTCTGTCCAATGGGCGCCAGGCTCCATCCCCCGCTCCGTGCTCGCCTTACAGGTGACAGCTGCCCCCGCGACGCGGAGGGAGCGGGAGCGGAAATTCCCGCCGCCCCCCGCCCGCCCCCGAATTAAAGGCGCAGAGCTAGGACTCGGCTCATGGTTGCTAGGTGGGTGTATTCCCTCGGGACGCCACGGTCCGCCAAGGAGGAATGGGTTTTTATTCCTTTAATGAACATTTAACCACTGCACAATACCAAGCGATGATTTCAGAGTAATCCATTTTTTAAAAAAAGACAGTCAATACCTCTCCAGTTTTTGATTGCGTTTTATGCAGGAAAACGACTTCATGCGATTTACAGCAAAACCAACTCAGTGTGCTTGGCAATGCACGTTACTCAAGGTTTAGAGAGACGTTTTCAAAAGCAATTTTCTCATGGTAAAATAATACATTTTCACGTAGGATTTGGGATATAAAACCACAGGAAACAAACGTAACAGGAAAACATAAAGGAGGAAAACAAGGAAAAATATCACCTGAAATCACCATTAACATTTTGAAATATTCTCTTCCCCTCCCCCATATGTGTATGTATGTTTATGCTTTAAAATAAGAAAGCAATGTGGAGTCATGCTATGTTTTTAAACCATTTGTTCCACAGATAAGTATTGAGCACGTAGTTTGTGCCAGGACTCTTTTTTTTCTTTTAACAACTGGTAATCAATTTATTAAAATAGTTGACTTAAGCATCTGCTTTTTGGCTAAGATGCATCAGTTAATAAGACAGATTTAATAACCCGTGACCTAGTGGGACTCGTATGTTGGGAGAGAACAGAAACACGGTGAAATTGAAAACTATATGATATGCTAAATAAATGCTATGGAAAAAAACACATCGGGGTAAAACGGATGAGGGGCAGGTTGCAATTGTGATGGGGCAGTCAAGATAGGACTCATTGTGAAGGTGACATTTAAATAAGGACTTGAAGTAGATCAGGAAGTTATGTAGATGGAGAAGAGGTTTCTAGTTGAGGGAACTGCCTGGCAGAGGCAGGATCAATTCCTTAATTTAAAATGCAGGCCGGGAGGTGTGACTCACGCCTGTAATCCCAGCACTTTGGGAAGCTGAGGCAGGTGGATGACCTGAGGTCAGGAGTTTGAGAGCAGCCTAGCCAACAGGTGAAACACCGTCTCTACTAAAAATACAAAAAAATTAGCCAGGCGTGATGGTGGGCGCCTGTAATCCCAGCTACTCCAGAGGCTGAGGCAGGAGAATCGCTTGAACCCGGGAGGTGAAGGTTGCAGAGAGCCAAGATTGTGCCACTGCACTCCAGACTAAGTGACAAAAGCAAGACCCTGTCTCATAAATAAATAAAATAAAACAAAATTCAGTACTACAAATATGTGACAAATATACATAACCAGAGGCAGCATATTGTAGTAGCTAAGAGAACAGGACTCTGGAGTCAAAATTCTACACTTGAATTCTGTCTCTACCTTGGGCAAATGCCTTGACTTCCCTGTGCCTCAGCTTTCTTATCTGTAAAGGAATGATGAAAATAGTACTTACCTGCTCAGGTGGATGAGAGGATTAAGTGAGAAAATAGTCACAAAAGACTTAGCATAATGCTTGGCTTACAGGAATCATTCGAATTATTAGTGGTAGTATAGCCACTACTATTAGTATTACTCACTGAAAAGGAAAAAGAAGACTAAAATGTGAAGGGTCCTCTTTCTCCAGTCCAATCCCCAGGGGTATTCTCTGAGTTCAGTCCTATCCTCAAGATGCAAACAGTTTAAACATTTCCCCCTCACTTTACATTGTGAGCATTCCTCCCAATGACAATAGCTAATCTTTAAAAATATACAACTTTTAATGATAGCATTAAATAAATGTAGTACTATACTTTGTTTTCTTATTCTTCATTGCTCATACTGTTTCTAGTTTTTAATTCTTATAAATGATGCTGCTGATATATAAGACTTTGTATATATTTCTGATTAATTCCTTAGGATAGGCTCCTAGGAGTAGAATGAGTACTAATTAGTAGAATTAGGCACAAACCATCACACCCAGCTAATTTTATTTTTATTTTGCCCAGGCTGGTCTCAAACTCCTGACCTCAAGCAAACCTTCCACCTCAGCCTCCAAAGATTACAGGTGTGAGTCACTGCATCTAGCTTTACCCCTTCATTCATTCATTCATTCATCTATTTATTTTCTCTTCTTTTACTTTTTAAAAATTTTATTTATTTATTTTTCTTTCTTTCTTTCTTTTGTTTTTTGAGATGGAGTCTTGCCCTGTTGCCCAGTGCAATGGCGTGATCTCAGCTGACAGCAACCTCTGCCTCCCAGGCTCAAGCGATTCTCCTGCCTCGGCCTCCTGAGTAACTGGGATTACAGGCGCATGCTGCCACACCCAGCTAATTTTTTGTATCTTTTAGTAGAGACTGGGTTTCACAATGCTGGTCAGGCTGATCTCAAACTCCTGAACTTGTGATCCACCCACCTTGACCTCCCAAAGTGCTGGGATTACAGGCATAAGCCACCGTGCTGAACCTTTTTTTTTTTCTTTTCTGACAGAGTTTCACTCTTGTTGCCCAGGCTGGAGTGCAATGGTGCAATCTCGCTCACTGCAACCTCTGCCTCCTGCATTCAAGCAATTCTCTTGCCTCAGCCTCCTAAATATCTGAGATTACAGGCATGTGCCACCACGCCCAGTTAATTTTTGTATTTTTAGTAGAGACAGGGTTTTGCCATGTTGGCCAGGCTGTCTCAAAGTCCTGACCTCAGGTGATCCACCCACCTCCACTCACCCAACAAAGTGCTGGGATTATAGGCGTGAGCCACGACTCCTGGCCTGCCTTATCCATTCTTTAAACCCACCTCAAGGCCCACCCCTGTAAAGCCTTCTGCAACTGTCTCAGGAGTGTCATGCTCTGCACTTCCTCAATAATTTATTTCAGCAAACATCTATTGGATATCTTTGGGTGCAAGACGGTAAGCCAGATACTCTGGGAAGAAGGCATAACCTGCCTTTGAATAGCTTACTGCTTAGTGGAGAAGAGAAAAACATATTAAATACAATTAATTATGTGACATAGCCAAATGAAATGAATGCTCCAGGTACTTAGCAGGGGAGACGGGGAGCAAGGGGGTGGGGAAGAAGGAGGCCTGGGACATCTCCAAGAGGCAGGCTATGAGAGCAGGAGAGACAAAAGCTTGAAAGCAGGACTGTGAAGGCTGAATTCAGGGTAAAGAGTGTTGAGCATGTTTGAAGTTCAGGGTGTGTGCCAGGGATACAGAAAAATATAATGTTGGAAAAGTAATCTGGGGTGATGGGTGGAGGGCCTTAAATGGTAGTTTGGACTTTACCCTGTTTGCAGTAGAATGTCATTGAAAGCTTGCTTTCCTCTTTTTAAAAATAGCTTTATTTGGCTGGGCGCGGTGGCTCACGCCTATAATCCCAGCACTTTGGGAGGCCGAGGCGGGTGGATCACGAGGTCAAGAGATCGAGACCATCCTGGGCAACATGCTGAAACCCCGTCTCTACTAAAAATACAAAAAATTAGCTGGGCATGGTGGCGCGTGCCTATAATCCCAGCTACTCAGGAGGCTGAGGCAGGAGAATTGCCTGAACCCAGGAGGCGGAGGTTGCGGTGAGCCGAGATCGCGCCATTGCACTCCAGCCTGGGTAACAAGAGCGAAACTCCGTCTCAAAAAAAAAAAAAAAAAAAAAAAAAAAAAAGCTTTATTTTCTGATTATAAAAGTACTACTTTTTTTCAATTCTCAATAGTTTTTAAAATATAAAAAGAACATGTCACATGTCAGAGAGCCACTCAATATTTTTTGGTTTATGCTGTGAGGAGTTTTTTTCAGTATATTCATAGATATATACACAGCCATCTACACCATTTGGTACATATGGGATTAGACTGTGTGTTGCTAATAACCCATGCTACTGTAGTCAAGGCTGATGTGGTGAATGGGTGGAAGAGGGGACCCTGGGACCTGTGGAAGATAGTAGGGCTTATCAAGCTTGGAGAGTGGATGGGTACCAAAGATATTTCAAAAACAGAGCTTGCATTATATTGCCTTGTTATCGCTTTTAAAGTTATATTCCCTTTGTTGTAATTTTCATTTCAATAGCTACTTTTTGTATTTTATTTTCCTAGCCTTTTCTGGACCAATTGTGTTTCTTGAAAAGTCATTTCCATGATCTCATAGGTAGCGAAGGCTCAACTTGTACTTTTGTTACCATCTCCTGTCTCCAAGAAGAGAGAGGAGGGAGAGCATTCCTTTGTTAAAGATCATTATTGATTTATGTGGAGTGAACTAATTTTGACTGTAACCGTCCAATGGATTCACCTTGCCGATTTATCAAGACAGGGGAATTGCAGTGGAGAAAGAATAATTCACGCAGAGCTGGCTGTGCGGAAGACCAGAGTTTTATTATTACTCAAATCAGTCTCCCTGAGAAGTTAGGGATTGGAAGTTTTAAGGATAATTTGGTGGGTAGACAGCCAGTGAATTGGAAGTTCTGATTGGTCAGATTGGAGATGAAGTCATAGGGAGTTGAAGCTGTCCTCTTGCACTGAGTCAGTTCCTGGGTGGGGGCTATAAGACTGGATGAGCCAGTTTACCAGTCTGGGTAGTGCCAGCTGATCCATCGAGTGCAGGGTCTGCAAAATCTCTCAAGCACTGATCTTAGGCTTTACAATAGTGATGTTAATACCCAGGAGCAATTGGGGGAAGTTTAGAATCTTGTAGTCTCCAGCTGCTTGGCTCCTAAACCACAATTTCTAATCTCTCTGCTAATTTGTTAGTTCTACAAAGGCAGTCTAGTTTATTTTGGGAAAGGGCTGTTACTGTCTTTGTTTCAAACTGTAAACTATAAACTAAGTTGCTCCCAAAGTTAGTTTGGCCTATGCTCAGGAATGAACAAGGGCAACTTGGAGGTTAGAAGGAAGGTGGAGTTGGTAAGGTCAGGTCTCTTTCACTGTCTCAGTTATAATTTTGCAATGGTGGTTTCATGATCGCTAAGAATAGACAAGGATTAAATACTGATTGAACAGGAATTGCTAGTACAAGCAGTTTATTGACAGTGCTTAACAGGCTTCAGGCTCTGAGCTACATAAAGAAACTTGGCCAAGGTCGCAGTTAATAACTGGCTGAGCTCAAACTGGAACCCCAGGCTACCTGCCTGTGCTCATTTACCATGCAAAGTTAGATTGCTGATTATTTGAAATTGATGTTCTGAATGTTTAATAAATAAAGTTGGGAAAAACTCTTCACAAATACTTCACTTAAACTTTTATTTATGCTTGTGCATCTGAACATTCTCTGCTTTAATATTTTAAGTGATAAGTTTGTAGGTTGAGCATACATTACCAGTGAGGATGCCAATGACATCCAGTTCCCCAGGCTGCTTTTAAATTTTGATGCCCTGTTGCCAGTGAGTCCAGAGAATCAATTCTTCCAGTGACCCAGCAGTTCACCCGCAACATTAGGAAAATCAAATATAAAATGTATATTTATAGCAAGGGCAAAATTCCATAATGTGTCTTGAACATGGAGAATGAAATAGGAAGGCTATTTGTTCTTATCTCAGTATCTTAAATATGAAGCAGATCAGGGTAGAGGCCCTCTATAATTTTTAAAGCCACATTATTTAAATATAAAATAAATAACTTCAAAATCTTATACTATGTTACATTACACTTATATTAAATTATATATATTATATAATTACTATCATATTACTTATTCCAATCCACACTACCCTCTGGCCCCCATGCCTAGGCCCCACCAAGAGCCATAGTGGATGCTTAATGTTTGTGAATGTCTTCTCCCCTACCATGGCAGTATAAATCGGCCCCTTCCACTGGGTTTAGTCCATCGCAGCCTGCCACCTTTGGCCCCTGGTGTCTCACCAATGCATCATCTGTAAAGAAGAGTTCCTCAGGCCCCAGTAGGCAGGAGCTCCAGGGACTTGAGGGGGATGGGCTGCCCAGCAATGGCTATAAAGGGACTTTGCCCAGATATCAAGCTTTTGCGGTCACAACTTCCGGAACAAATCGTGTTTTGTTCTTGCTTCCAGCCCAAGGGAAGCAAGGGGGGCCTCTCTCGTGCCTGCAGCTCATTAAACCCACTTCTCTCTGAGGACAAAAGAACTTTATTTCTAAATCTGAGTGACAGGTGTCAGCTCACGTGTTTCTGCTGTGGACTGAGTTTTTGCCTCTGCAGTTCATTTTTCAGGCTGCTGCTTCTCTGATTGCTCAGACTATTGCTTGGTTGCTAGGTAGGGAGCCACAGGCCTGGTCCATGGAGACTTGGAAAGCTGTGTCCTGGCTTCATGAAACTCAAGCAGTTGGTGCCCTTTGCTGCCCATCCTTAGTTATCCCTTTCAGTCCCTTTTATTCTCAGGTATGAGTTTGTATTTAAAAGACTCTACCTGCTTCTCTACCCATGGGACATTTAGGGGCTCCGTTTTTCTTTTTCTTTCAATGGGCAACACTTCATTCCATAAAATAGAATACGTGTTCCCTGGGGTCAGCTTTTCTTTTACATGGGACAGTGTCTGAATTAGGAAGGGCCTAATCTGAGAGGCCTGCAAAATGCTGGTCTTCTGTTGTTGTTGTTGTTTGAGACAGAGTCTTGCTGTGTTGCCTGGGCTTGTCTGGAACTCCTGGGCTGAAGTGATCCTCCTGCCTCAGCCTTCCAAGTTGCTGAGATGACAGGCACGTGTCACTGTGCCTGGCTCAAAGTGCTGTTTTAACCATTTCTTTAGTTGTGAAATGGAGTCCCTGCTTGGTCAAGGTGGATGAACCAGCAACCAGAGGTAAGACTTCTATTCCATGCAGTTTCCCATTGTATTAGTCTGTTGCCACTCTGCTGATAAGCACATACCCAAGACTGGGTAATTTATTTTTCTCTCTCTCTCTTTTTTTTTTTTTTTTTTTTTGCTTCACTCTAATCCAGGATTAGCTTTAAAAGGACTGCGTAATTTATAAAGAAAAAGAGGTTTAATGGATTCACAGTTTCACATGGCTGGGGAGGCCAACCATGGCAGAAGATAAAAGGCATGTCTCACATGGAGGCAGGCAAGAGCGAACTTGTGCAGGGAAACACCCCTTTATAAAACCATCAGATCTGGTGAGATTAAGTCACTATTACGAAAACAGCATGGGAAAGACCTGCTCCCATGATTCAATTACCTCCTGTGGGGTCCCTCCCATGACACATGGGAATTGTGGGAGCTACAATTTAAGAGAGATTTGAGTGGGGACACAACCAAACCATATCACCCATGCAGATGGGCGTGGAGATTACCACACCAAGTGTTTGGGAATGTGAAATGCACCAACAATATTCCACATTGTAACAACCTTGTCCTGGCTTTAGAGATGACAGGTAGAAAAAACTCAATTATTCCCTAAACTCTTGTTCTGCTAATGTACCATATTTGCTTGTTTTTAGAGATGGACTCTTACTATGTTGCCTAGGCTGGACCTGGAATTCCTGGGCTCAAGTGATCCTCTGGCCTCAGCCTCCCAAGTAGCTGGCACTACAGGCACGTGTCACTGCACCAGGCTTAGTATACCATGTTTAATTTGCTCTCTATTTAACTCAGTTAAAGGTAGGAAAAAATCCTTAAACATCAGTTTATCTGGTTTCCCATTCAATAATTCTAAGAGCTAATTTGCAGAGAGCTTAAAATAATTTGAAGTAAGCTGTAGTAAAAGACTGAAAGTCAAGTGTTGATTGAGAACCTCCTTTCTAGAGGGGAGGTGTCTGATGAGGAGTTAAGCTAGTTCTGGGTGGTGGAGGGAGCAGGACGTGAGGTGGGCGGCAGGGTGGGCAGGCAGCCACAAGGTCTAGAGAGTCTCAGAAAATATGCTTCTTGCCACTTTGAGACCATCAGCTATGTAAATATTGGAGAGCTTTATATACAGCCTTCAGAGGAATAATTTGTGACACTGAAGAATCAGCAAGAAACAGGAAGGTGAACTCTACCTTTGAGGCTGTGTGGTCTGGGGAAAAAGTCATTGCTAATACTGATTTTACTTACCTAACTAAGCATCAGTGAAATATTGGCAGTGCTAAATGAAAACAGGGATGAATACAGGTCTCTTTTTTGCTACCTATTCCTCAGGTGGCCCAAGTTCCAAGGAGTAAGATTCTGTGTCCTCATCAGTTGGGGTATAGCTCTAAATAGTTGATAAATATTTATTTTTTCTTTTTCTTTTTTTGAGATAGAGTCTTACTCTGTCTCCCAGGCTAGAATGCAATGGTGCAATCTTGGCTCACTGCAACCTCCACCTCCTGGTTCAAGTGATTCTCCTGCCTCAGCCTCCTGAGTAGCTGGGATTACAGGTGCCTGCCACAGCACCCAGCTAATTTTTTGTATTTTTAGTAGAGATGGGGTTTCGCCATGTTGGACAGGTTGGTCTCGAACTCCTGACCTCAGGTGATCCACCTGCTTCGGCCTCCCAAAGTGCTGAGATTACAGGCATGAGCTACGATGCCTGGCCTTGATAAATATTTATAACGATTAAATGGCAACAATTTGTCACATAGTAGTGACTGTGATCACTTTGGGTTTTCTTTTTCAGAATGGGGTCCCAGGGTACTGTCTATATACCTTATGTTCAGTAACTATTGATAATGATAAAACAGTCACAATTCATCACACAACAGTGACTCTCATCTTATTGGAAGGCAGCTATGCACACCACTAGAACCACTGTCACCACTATGCCACCAACGTCATTCTCATCACTTAGATTTTTCCTTTTCAAAATGGGAGTAGAGGTTACTGTCTACAGTTCTGACTCTCACCCTAGGGTGAGAGTCTGTGAACAACTTGGATATGTCACAGTAGGTTGAAGTGGTTTGAGTCCCATGATTTCAGGAGCTAGATGTGGGGCCACAGAGAGGGATGTTTTTCTGGAACTTTTCAGGATGTAAACTCCTGGTTACCTTCCCAGAGACTGATGAATGGAAGTGAGCATAGCACAGTTAGCAAAAACATTGACACTACTAACCCTTAGGTAAGGAAGGATTCTCCGTAGAGCCCTCAGAAGGAGTGGGACCCTGCTGAGACCTGGATTGTGGACCTCTGTTCTCCAGAACTGTCACAGAGTGAGTTTCTATTGTTTTAAGCTACTCAGTTTGCAGTAATTTATTATGGAAGCTAAAGGGCTTCAGTTCCAGATAAAACTTGCTGGAGCAAGAGCAAGAACAGCAACAACAACAAAACACAGCTTATGCTGTGGGCACTCAGCAGAAGAAAAGGCTCTGCTTCCCCCAGAAAAAGTTTCTCTCTCTAAAACACAAACTCCTGAGCGTTTCTCTCTTAGTGGTGAGAGGCTGGAGGCTGTGGCTTGGTTACTTATGCATGGCACTGTGTTTCTTCCTCTCTTCTTCCTTCTCCCATCTTTCTCTTCATTAGTAATGATGATAGAATTTCCTGGGCAAAATAATCCTTTATTTTGTAACTGGAAAATTTTGGCAAAATGTCACAATGTTCTAGTGTCCTAAAAGCTCAACATACTGGGCCTTAGGAACTTTCCAGGGGAGAGAGACAATAAGACCACAGTCTGCACAGAGCCTTCTGTGTGGCTGTGACAGCGAGGAAAAAAACAATTACATTAATGTTGTTTGTTAGGATAGGGCTTTTTTGCTGCTGCTTTTTCATGGTAGTTTTTCACTATTCAGTCTAAATTTGTAAAGACCATTGTTTGTTTCCATTAAGAGAAACTGTTTATATCTCAAAGTTAACCCATCCTCAGTCCTACCTGTTGTTTTCCATTCAGAAAGTGTAGTGAGTTAAATGGTAGCCACCCCAAAAATATGTCTATGTCTCAGAACCTGTTAATGTGACCGTATTTGGAAAAAGGATCTTTGTGGATATAATTAAATTAAGGATCTCACGATAAGGACTTCCTAGATCATGCAGGTGGGCCCTAAATCCAATGACAAGTATCTTATAAGAGACAGAAGAGGAGGCCGGGCACGATAGCTCACACCTGTAATCCCAGCACTTTGGGAGGCTGAGGCAGGTGGATCATTTGAGGTCAGGAGTTTGAGACCAGCCTGGTCCACATGGTGAAACCCTGTCTCTACTAAAAATACAAAAATTAGCTGGGCAGTAGTGGTGCATGCCTATGATCCCAGCTACTCAGGAGGCTGAGGCAGGAAAATCGCTTCAGTCTGGGAGGCGGAGGTTGTGGTAAGTGGAGGTCGGGGCACTGCACTCCAGTCAGGGTGACAGAGTGAGACCCTGTCTCAAAAAAAAAAAAAAAAAAAAGACAGAAGAGGCGAAGACACAGTGGGAGAAATGAGAAGGCCAAATGAAGATGGAGACAGAGATGGGAGTGATACTGCCAAGAAAGTCCAGGAACACCTGCGGCCACCAAAAGCTGGGACAATTGAGGAAGATTGAGGAAGGATTCTCCCCTAGAGCCTTCCGAGGGAGCAAGACCTGCTGATACCTTGATGTTGGACTTCTGGACCCCAGAACTGTGAGAGAATAAGTTTCTATTGTAATAGCTTACCCAGTTTGCAGTATTTTGTTATGGCAGCTACAGGAAACAAATAAAGAAGGTTAGAAGGAAATGGTGGGTTTACTCAAATCTTGCTGGAATGGAAGAGTCTATCCTGAAATATGAGTGGCATTCCTCAGGCCCTTGAACTCAGATGACCCAGGGCTGTGAAGGGATCTGGCCCAGGCCTGTCTCAACTAAAGCCATGGCTTTGGCTGCACATTGGAGAGTCTTAATGTGTGGATCACATTTGAGGAACAAAACTTCCCTGTAGTATAAAGATATGCAGACTCCAAGGAAGTCTTCTCATTCTACGAGGTATTTTATGTGATGAGACAGGCCAGTAGTTGCTTTCTTTTTTTTTTTCTTTTTTTTTTTTTTGAGACAGAGTTTCGCTTTTGTTGCCCAGGGTGGGGTGCAATGGTGCAATCTCAGCTCACTGCAACCTCCACCTCCTGGTTCAAGTGATTCTCCTGCCTCAGCCTCCTGAGTAGCTGGGACTACAGGAATGCACCACCATGTCCAGCTATTTTTTTTGTATTTTTAGTAGAGATGGGGTTTCACCATGTTGGCCAGGCTGGTCTTGAACTCTTGACCTCAGGTGATCCACCCGCCTCAGCCTCCCAGAGTTCTGAGATTACAGGCGTGAGACACCGTGCCCGGCCCAGCAGTCGCTTTTTACAGCCCTTGGGAGGGGTGTTTCTTGTTAGTTCATTTGAAAAACTCCTGGTCCTTGCCTCCTCCTTTGTCCATGCACTTTCCAGCACCCCATCACCACCCTGCATGGCCTGCATCTTTCTGGAATCATCTTCCTTGTGGCATTCTATGTAGCCATCACCAAGCTGATAGAGTTGACAAACAAGATGAAACACCTTAGTACTTCCAGTTTAAGAGCTAAAAATACAAAGGATAATAGGTGGTAGCTCTTGTCATCTGTAAAACCATTGCCTGGTGGAGAAGATGCATATATAAGACGTGCTAACGGATAGACAGTGGAAACGGTGGGAGTGCAGTGGCTCACTCCTGTAATCTTGGCATTTTTGGGAGGCCGAGGTGGGTGGATCACTTGAGGTCAGGAGTTCAAGACCAGTCTGGCCAACATGGTAAAACCTTGTCTCTATTAAAAATACAAAACTTAGCTGGGTGTGGTGGCACGTGCCTGTAATCCCAACTTCTTGGGAGGCTAAGGCAGGAGAATTGCTTGAACCTGGGAGGCAGAGGTTGCAGTGAACCGAGATCATACCACTGCACTCCAGCCTGGGCAACAGAGCAAGACTCTGTCTCAAATGAATGAATGAATGAATGATGGGGGATCTTTCAGCTGTCTGGGACACCCAGAGGAGGACTGCTTCTCCTTGGGAGAGTCTGAAAGCATTTGAGAAGACATGACCTTGGAGCTGAAATCAGGAGCTCTGCAAGCTGAGATGGGGGAGTAAATCATTCCTGGTAGATGAACATGAGGAAAGACATATAATGTGTTTGTGGAACATCGAGAAGTTCGGGGTAACAGAACAGGGATGAGAATGGGGCGTGAGTGAGTGCAGAAACAGGTTGAGAGGGTGGTTGATGCCAGACCATTAAGAGCCTTACACATCCTTGATGACTCAAGCTGAACGTGTCCCAGCTGAACTGGTTATCTTCCCTAACCCCCCTTCCCCTACCCCAGGGTTCTCCAGTTCAAAAAAGACACCATCACCCACCCAATCAGGGTCTGGCAGAGACCTGGGCATTCATCATGCTTCTTATTCACCGTCTTTAGTACCTCCTGAATCCTTCCGACTCTCTCCATTCTTATGCCAGGCCATCATCACCTACAGCCTGGACATCTGCTGCGGTTCTCCCTCCCCTCTCCCCGTTGTACCCAATCTCCTTGCTCCCAGTCTGGCTTGTCTCTGCACTCTATTCTCTACTTACAGCCAGAGCATTCCATTTAGAAAACAGATTTAACCATATCACTTGACTGTCTGTGTAAAACTCCATAAGCTACTTTCAATGGCTCACAAAGCCCTCTATGATATAGCTTCTGATCAAAACAATGCATGCACAGAGGAGCTTGGAATGGAAAGCAGTAGTGCCCTGACACCATGATCCCCACTCCCAGGCCTCCTCCCCATAGGCCTTCTTTTGGCCACTTCTGGGTTTTAGTACTCCTGGTGATTATCTCCATATCCTCCAGTAGTATACTTATACTGATGTTTCTTGATTTGTCAACCTTAAATAGCCTACTATAACAAATAAGGGTTTTCATCTCCCTTGTTTTTTTTTTTTTTTTTTTTTTTTTTTTGAGATAGAGTTTTGCTCTGTTGCCAGGCTGGAGTGCAGTGGCGTGATCTCAGCTCACTGCAACCTCTGCCTCCCAGGTTCAAGCAATTCCCCTGCCTCAGCCTCCTGAGTAACTGGGACTACAGGTGCGCCACGCCTGGCTTTTTGTATTTTAATAGGGATGGGGTTTCACCATGTTGGCCAGGATGGTCTCAATCTCCTGACCTTGTGATCTGCCTGCCTCAGCCTCCCAAAGTGCTGGGATTATAGGCCTGAGCCACCATGCTTGACTTTTTTTTTTCTTTAATTTTTTTTTTGTTTGTTTGAGAGCGGTCTTTCTCTGTCACCCAGGCTGGAGTGCAGTGGTGCAATCAAGGCTCACTTGCAACTTCAAACTCCTGGGCTCAAGTGAATCTTCCCTGACTCAGCCTCCCAAGTAGCTGGGACAGGTAGACAGGATGACACCTGGCTAATTCTTAATTTTTTTTTGTAGAGAGCTGTCTCACTATGTTCTCCAGGCTGGTCTTGCCTGACCTCAAGCGACCTTCCTACTTTGGCTTCCCAAAGTGTTGGGATTACAGGCATGAGCCATCGTGCCTGGCTTTGTCTCTCCAGAAGATTCCTGGTTCCTCCTTAGGTCTCTTCTCAAATTTCAAAAAAATATACTTAAACCTTAATGCCTGTCTTCGTCAGTCTTGAACTTTTGACTTACCACTTTGTAAGATGGAAACATTAGCGCTCCCACCCTCCCATCTACCTTCTGTTACCCAACCATTCCTTGTCTATATCTTGGCATACGTTATGGAGTTTGATAACATTTACATTTCATTTAACTATGGTAGAATCCTCCATAAGTTCTTCTTGAGTCTGAAAGAAAAAAAGTTGACTATATAATAACCATGAAAAATGGTGTTGGCTGGGTGTGGTGGCTCATGCCTGTAATCCCAGCACTTTGGGAGGCCTAGGCCGGCAGATCACTTGAGGTCAAGAGTTTGAGACCAGTCTGGCCAACATGGTGAAACCCCGTATCTACTAAAAATACAAAAATTAGCCAGGTGTGATGGCACATGCCAGCTACTTGGGAGGCTGAGGCAGGAGAATCACTGGAACCCAGGAGGCAGAGGTTGCAGTGAGCTGAGATTGTGCCACTGTACTCCAGGCTGGGCGACAGAGCAAGCCTCCACCAAAAAAAAGAAAAGAAAAGAAACAAAATTAGTGTTTACTGCAGTCACCTCTGTGCTGTGTTTCAGTTTGCTTCATATTCGGGTTTGACCTTTCTTGTCTATTTTGTTTTTCTGGGAGTACAATTGCGTTTCTTCTTTTTTTTGCATTCTATAAATTTGCCAAGCCATCAACTGTACTATCTATTCTATTGAATGCTCTTCCCCAACTCCTCACCTCTTTCCAGGACCCTTGGAAACAGTCTGGCCTAGTTGCTGTCTTGACTTGCTGCACAGCTCTCAGCTCTCCTTCCGGGATTTCCGATAATTGCTCTCCTGGGTTGGATGCACTGTTGCTGAATGATGTGTCTTTTTCTTTTGCTTTGGTAACTTTGAAGCCTGCTATCAAGTAACTTCCTAAGAAAAGGTCCTTAGGGAATAATATTTTTTAATCTTTTTGTTATATAAAACTTCAGGGCAGGTGCATCCTGGCACTTTGGGAGGCCATGGCAGGAGGATCTCTTGAGCCCAGGAGGTTTTTTTTTTTTTAGACGGAGTTTTGGTCTTGTTGCCCAGGCTGGAGTGCAGTGGTGTGATCTTGACTCACCACAACCTCTGCCTTCCGGGTTCAAGCGATTCTCCTGCCTCAGTCTCTCAAGTAGCTGGGATTACAGGCATGTGCCACCACGGCACATGTAATTTTAGTAGAGACAGGGTTTATCCATGTTGGCCAGGCTGGTCTCGACCTTCTGACTTCAGATTATCCGCCCACCTCTGCCTCCCAAAGTGCTGGGATTACAGGCATGAGGCACTGCACCTGGCTAAGCCCAGGAGTTTGAGATCAGCCTGGGCAACATAGAGAGATCTCATCTTTACAAATAATTAAAAAATTAGCTGGGCATGGTGGCATACACCTGTGGTACTAGCTACTCAGGCGGCTGAGGTGTAAGGATCACTTGAGCCTGGGGGCTGGAGACTGCAGTGAGTTATGATCAGCCACTGCTCTTCAGCCTGGGCAACAGAACAAGACCCTGTCTCAAAAAAACAGAAAATAAAAAGAAAATGTCAAACACATATAAAAGGAGATAAAATAACAACATAATGAACCCTTATATATCTATCAACTGCTCCAATAATTATCAACTCTCAGTCAACCTTATTCCACCCACACTCCGAGCCACTGCTCACCTCTCCCTGATTGTTATTTCCCCGCAGATATCGTATCACCAGAAAATATTTAAGTATACGTCCCAGAAAGATAAGGACTCTTATAAAAAAAGTAAGAACATTAACACACCTAAACAAATTCTCAATGATTTCTTAGTGTCATCAAATAATTGATCAGTATTCAAATTTCACTGATATATATAAACATTTGCTTATTTGAATCGGAGCCAATTGCAATTGTTTGATATGTCTCTTTTAATTCAAATAAATGATAATTTTTAAAAATTTAATTGAAACAGTTGTTCAATTGTTCAGTATGTCTCGAGTCTCTTTTAATTTATGGTTCCTTCATCTCATTTTTTTCCTTGCAGTTTATTTGTTGAAAGACAAATTTTTTCTTAATGATTATCTCTTCTTTTGCCAGTGTAAACATCTTTTAGTTGACTCCAAGCCTCCTGCCTCAACTTTTCCTTGATATCTGAAATTTTAAGATGTCACTTTTATTTTGTATATTTTCCATTGTAGACCTGGAATAAAGTCATTGCTCTCATTTACTTCTCATTGTTACTGGGTTAATCATTTTTCTAGGCCTTTTCAATAGATTGAGCTAGAAATGCATTTCTTTAAAGATAAGATATATCATTAACTCCTACATAACTTCTAAATCAAACTGAAAACTCAGGATTTTTACTTAACCTCATGGATGTTATTTTTCTTTTCTCTCAAACTCAAACATGAGGTATGCTTTATGCCTTTAAAAATGTCTGAACAGGCCAGGTGTGGTGGCTCACACCTGTAACCCCAGCACTTTGGGAGGCCGAGGCAGGCAGATTACCTGAGGTCAGGAGTTCAAGACCAGCCTGGTCGACATGGTAAAACCCCATTTCTACTAAAAACACAAAAATTAGCTTGACATGGTGCTGAGCGCCTATAGTCCTAGCTACTTGGGAGGCTGAGTGGGATAATCACTTGAACCCGGGAGGCGGAGGTTGCAGTGAACTCAGATCACCCCATTGCATGCCAGCCTGGGTGACAGAGCAAGACCTTGTCTCAAAAAAAGAAAAAAATGATAATAAAATAAAATGCCTGAACATTTCATTATTCTCCCTTATGAATTGACAGCTTGGCTTGGTGTAGAGTTCTGGGTTGAAAATAGTTTTCTCCGGGAACTTTGAAACCATTGCTCCATTTTCTTCTAAGTAACCGATGTTAGTAATGAGAAGTATGAAGCCATTCTGAGTGTTTTTCTTGTATGTGGCCTCCTTTTTTTGTTTTGTTTTGTTCCATTTGAGGGATCTTCTATTTATTCTGCAGTTCTGAGATCTCACCATGGCATGTTTAGGTGTGGGTTTCTTAAAAATAACCAGGAGGCTGGGCTGGACATGGTGGTTCATACCTATAATCCTAGAGCTTTGGGAAGCTGAGGTGGGAAGATTGCTTGAGCCTGGGAGGCAGTGGTTGCAGTGAGCTGAGATTGCACCACTACACTCCAGCCTGGGTGACAGAGAGAGACTCTGTCTCAAAATAAATACAAAAAAAAAAAAAAAAATTTAACATTAACCCTGATCTACTCTTGGTTGGGGAGATATGAGGGAAATATTCGATATGTGTGCGGTCAGTTCACCTCTTGCTGCTCGCCCCCTTCTGATGCCGGGTCTCCATGGCATCTGAGGTCTCCGCGTGCAGAGGAGGTTTGTCTGAACGGGTGGATATAGCCCCTCTGTGAGGGTTCTGGGCTTCACCCAATCTGCTTTGTCCATGAGTAGTCATCCTTCCACTTTCTGCCTCCTAGAAACCTGTTGTAATCCTTTATCTTCAGATATCTTCTTTTCTACACGATTGCAAAAATGAATCTACTTTAAAAGTTTTCCTAACAATGTCTGTCATGGCATCTTGGAAAGACAGGAGATGGGCGTGAGCTGGGAGGCCCTGGCCCTGTCTCTCAGCACCCATCCTCTACCCTTAGCTCTTCTCAGTTCCTGAAATGAGTCTCTTTCCTCTTAAATTGAGATCTTCTCAAATTCTGTTCCTTCATCTTGAAATAGTTATCCTTTCCCACCTCCCGTTCCACACAGACTTTGTGCCTGGTGAACACCTGCTCCAGTCTGTGCACCTTCTTCAAGGGCTCTCCTCTGAGCCTCCACTAGATAAGTACCCCCTTATTTGTGCTTCCATCACAGTCTATACTTTCCACATCACCATGTCTCCAGCTATTGCAGCTACTTGCTCAGTGCCTCTACAGACTCTCAGCCCCTTGAAGGCAGGATATCACCTGCCTTGTTCAGGGCTATACTCCTGATTTGAGGGAGCTCAATGCAGTCAGTCAGGAGTCACCATGTGGCTGGCTCAGCTTCTAGGAAGCTCCTGGTGGCAATGTGGGTGACAAAAGAGACCAATGAGGAAGTTATCGCTGGAGTCCGCAGGAGAGGAAAAAGCCCTGGATGAGGGCAGTGCGGGGAGAGGTGGGAAGAGAAGACAGCCTGGCTCAGGAGATGTTCCCAAGAGCACGATCAGGAGTTGGTGACCTTTCACAGATGGATGAGGGAAAATGAGTATTCAAAGATGACTCCATAGTTTTTGTATTGTGAGAAGAGGAAAACTGTTTCTGTTTGTCAAGATAGGAAAGATAAAAGAAGGAGAAGGTACAAGCTGAGTTTGGACAAGTTAAGTTTCTTAGATAAGAGGTATTTGTGGTTCACCTGAAAGGAAGCTGCCCATGAGGATGTGGAGCTCAAGAGAGACATCTGGGCTGGAGCCGGGGGAGTCCTGAGCTTTCAGATGGTAGCCCATCTAGGGAGAAGGTGTAGCAAGGGCAAGAAAGAACAGGAAGAACAGTGAGGAATCCCAGTCCCAAAAAGGCAGACGAAGGAACAGCCATGGAGTGAAAGAGGCAGGAATGGGCCTCTGGAGAGGCAGGAAAGCCAAGGGAGGAAAGAATGTCAAGATCTAAGGAAAGGCTAAAGTGTGCTATGGCCACACCCGTGGGACACAAATAAGGAAGAGCTGTATGTACTGACAAGGAGGAAAGTCCATGCATGAGGTTTGCTAAATAAACCCAGCAACTTTATTCATTCGCCTTATATTTATTGAGGACCTGCTAGGTTTCAATAAATTTATTGTGCTCAATTTATTGTGCTCTTGGGAACATCTCCTGAGCCAGACACTGTTCTAGGCCCTGGAGATTCATTAGTGAGCAAAACAGGAAAATCTCTGTCCTCATGGAGCTCACAATATGGTAGGGAAGACAGAAATAATATAAATAAATGAAATATGCAGTATGTTAGAAGGTGACAAGTGGTGGCCAGGCACGGTGGCTCACGCCTGTAATCCCAGCACTTTGAGAGGCTGAGGCAGGCAGATCACCTGAGGTCAGGAGTTCGAGACCAGCATGGCCAACATGGCAAAACCCCGTCTCTACTAAAAATACCAAAATTAGCTGGGGATGGTGGCGTGCGCCTATAATCCCAGTTACTCAGAAGGCTGAGGCAGGAGAATCACTTGAACCTGGGAGGTGGAGGTTGCAGTGAGCTGAGATTGCACCATTGCACTCCAGTCTGGGCGACAGAGTGAGACTCTGTCTCAAAAAAAAAAAAAGAAGATGACAAGTGCTAAGGAGAAAAAATAAAGCAGAGAACAAGGATATGAAATGCAGGGAAGGTTGAGATTTCACATAGGGTGGCAGGGAAGGCCTCACTGAGAAGGTGACTTTTTTTGTTGTTTTTTGGGTTTTTTTTTTTAGACAGGGCCTCACTCTGTTGCCCAGGCTGGAGTGCAGTGGTGCAATTCCAGATCGCTGCAACCTCAACCTCCTGGGCTCAAGCAATCCTCCCACCTCAGCCTCTGGAGTAGCTGAGACTACAGGTACATGCCACCATGCCTGGCTAATTTTTCTATTTTTTTGATAGAGATGAGGTCTGGCTGTGTTGCCCAGACTGGTTTCAAACTCCTGGACTCAAGCAATTGCCCACCTTGGCCATCCAAAATTCTGGGATTATAGGTGTAAACCACTGTGCCTGGCCTATAACATTTTTTTAAAAATTAGCTGAATGTGGTGGAATGCATCTGTGGTCCCAGCTACTCAAGAGGCTGAGTAGGAAGATTGCTTGAGCCTAGGAGGTCAGGAGATTGAGGCTGAGGCTGCAGTGAGCTACAATTGCCTCATTAAACTATAGCCTGGGTGACAGAATGAGACCCCGTCTCAAAAAAAAAAAGCCATGGTGAAAAGGTCATTCGTGGTCTCAACAGAAACAGTTTCCTTGGAGTTGTGGAGACAAAAGACAACTGATAACTGACAAAAGTGTCTTACATTGAGTGAGTTGAAAGTAGATTGCTGTTTTGATTAGGACAGGAAAGGGAAGCGGTAAGAAGGGCCCATCCGGGAGGAAGCTCCAGGCTTTTCAGATGGAGGAGACTTGATGGTGTTGGCTAGATAAGAGGATAACTAAAGGAGGAAAGAGAGGTATTTAAGATGTGGAAAAAGGAAAAAATTCACTGAGACTATTGAAGGAATGCTCAGGGAAAGAGTTGGGCATTTATTAGAGCCCAGAGGGAAAGTTGTCCAGGCAGCTCTGTGGCACTTGGCTGGGTGAAGGCTGGGGGAAGGGCTTCGGAGGCTGGCCAGGGCCCAGCAGCTTCAGTTACAGAGTAGCCAGTTTGCCCTGGTATCATGACCATCTGTACTTTTCTAAATTCCCACTATACTGTGAGGGCAAGAACCATGCCCGATTTATACCCATGGCGCTAGCACATAGTAGGTCTTTAGTTAATGTTTTTTGACCAAATGAATAGGTTTTCTTTGTAATAGAAGGGGTCAAGGCCAGGTGCAGTGGCTCACACCTGTAACCCAAGCACTTTGGGAAGCCAAGGTGGGAGGATCATTTGAGGTCAGGGGTTTGAGACCAGCCTGATCAACATGGAGAAACCACGTCTCTACTAAAAATTAGCTAGGTGTGGGGGCAGGTGCCTTTAATCCCAGCTACTTGGGAGGCTAAGGCAAGAGAATCGCTTCAACCCAGGAGGCAGAGGGTGCAGTGAGCTGCACCTGTGTGACTGCCCTCCAGCTTGTGTGACAAAGTGAAGCTCTGTCTCAGAAAAAAAAAGGGGAAGGGAGGTCAAAGCATCAGCTGACTGTGAAGGGGGCCGGAGTCAGAGACAGTGGTTAATATTTGGGGCTGCTGCTGTAGGGAAGGAGGCTGAGGTTGCAGTGAGCTGGAATTGCATCACTGCTCTCCAGCCTGGGCCACAGAGCGTTTTCTGGTTTGTCTCAAAACAAACCACAAAACAACAATAAAAAGTCATCTTCTTAGTGAGGCTTTCCCTGCCACCCTATGTGAAATCTCAACCCTCTATGCATTTCCCATATCTTTTTTCTCTGCTTTATTTTTTTCTCCTTACCACTTGTCACCTTCTTCTTCGTCTTCTTTTTTTTTTTTTGACACAGAGGCTATAGGAACAAGTGCAGGATTTCCAGGCAGCTCTGGGAGGCCTGCTGAGCAGGGAAGCATCAGGATGTAGTGCTGTCAGGCACCAGGGCTGATGATACTTCTTTTTCTCATGCAACCCTGGGAAGCTCAGGAGCATGCCGAGAAAGCAGATGGGTTTCGTGTAATGTGAATTGACCTGCTGTCATTCTCTCAGTGGTGGCCTGGAAGAGCTAATGTAGCTCCCCAAGGCCCTGGCTTCATTCCTGGAGAGTGTCTTTGCCTTGGGTGGGCTCATCTTTTGTGTTTAAAACTGCTACTGACGAGGGCAAATTAGTATTTAAGCCTCAGCCCAAATGTCATCTCCAGGGAAGCATTCTCCTCCCTCTCCCTCCTCTCATTCTCCCCTGGATCCCTGGCAGGGGGTACCAGGCCAGTGCGCTTCCTATTTGTGATAGTCTGGGTCCCACCAAGACAGCCCGGGCTGGGGACGCAGCATTTGCTCCGGCAGAGCACACACTGGGAGGGTGAGAGCCAGGTTGAGCTGTCAGGTATCCACCAGCAGGCCTTCAGTAGGAGTGCTGAGCCAAGGAAAGCAAGAACAATGGGGATGGCCAGGACACAGGGTTCTGGAGGCCAGCAGGAAACTAAAGTAACGTCACCGTGGGCAGGCAAGGTGGGTGAGGTGAGAACAAGGAAGAAGTAGGTAAAAGCAGTGAGAGACCGGAGCAGGCTGCTGGCACCAGGTGGCTCAGTATTTGGGCTTCGTAACGCTGGTGTTTTGCCCTTTTATCTTATTCTAGCACATTTTGCTTGGCTGAAGGTGGATTTCTTAAAGGGGTGGTTGAGTTGGTCTGTGTATTATTGTAATTAATAATTTTTATGTGTGTCGCTTGTTGAACTCTGAACTCTGGCAGCCAGCATCCATGCCTTCTTTATCCTCATGCCCATGGCACATTGTAAGCGCTCAGTAAATGTTTGTTGTGTAAATGACCTCAGTGTTCAATTGTTGAGGAATATCTATAGTCATGACCTGGGTCAGCAGGATCCTGAGAGGTGAGCCAATCCTTCCCCTCCCCTTCAAGAAGGACTTCACAGATAAGAACAAATTGTATGGGCCCCAGAGCCATAATTTATCAGAAAAACAGACACTTTCTTTTATCTAATGAACTCAGTGTGCCTGACCTGGAGTCAGAAGCCTAGACTAAGTGAACTCTTGTGCCTTCAGGCACCGACTCAACAGCCATTCCCTCTTTTTCTTTTCTAACAGACTCCAGTTTTGTTCAGAGAGCAATGTCCCCAGCCCTAGGGGCAAATCATTGTTTTGTCATGTGGGAAATTATCTTAATGCAATGTAGTTTCCAAGTACCCTGTGAGCAAGCTGTCTGGAGATCATGAACAGAAAAACTCACAGACCAATTTAAGATACTTAAGTCATCCTGCTTATTGATCCAATTTAAAGTGTACAGCAAGAAGCAAGGGGAAAGAGGTGAGGTAGATTAACCCAGTTAGGGTGCGGGGTAAGCAAGGTGGAGGGAGCACACTGCCTGAATCCTGTGTTCCAGGGTTCATGTACTATCCATCTCTATCCCATCTCTATCTCCGCCCGTCTGTCTGTTTCTCTCTCTCTCTCTCTTTCTCTCTCTCTCTCTCTCTCTCTCTCTCTCTCCATTATCTGTCCACACTGACAGTGTGGTTATGAAAACAAGAAAATAAGAGTTAGCCAGGTGCAATGACTCACGCCTGTTATCCCAGCACTTTGGGAGGCTGAGGTGGGAGGATTGCTTGGGCCCAGAGTTAGAGACCAGCCTGAGCAACATGGTGAAACTCCTCTGTCTCTACCAAAAAGATATAAATTAGCCAGGTGTGGTGCACACACCGTATTCCCAGCTACTTGGGAGGCTGAGGTGGGAGGATTGATTAAGCCCAGAAGGTAGAGGGTGCAGCAGTGAGCTGTGCACACCCAGCCCGGGTGACTGATTGAGATCCTGCCTGAAAAAATAAAAAATAAAGTGAGAAAGATAAAAGAAAACAAGAGTTAAGGTTGAACAAAGGGGCTCAGCAAACAGAAGGTGCCTAGAGCTAACACACTTTATCGAAGCAGCAGCAGCCTACGGGCAGATACACCTGGCTAGAGTCACAGCATGCTAATTACCTCCAAGCAGCTGGAAAAGAGGATGGGAGGGACCAGAATGGGATCAAAGTGGGGCTATAAGGGGACCAATATGAGGATGATAGTCATCCATCTGGAATTAGCATGGTCCTTGTCTTGTAACTGGGGAGTTCGATCCCTTTCTATCTCCAAGTAACGCTCTTGTGTGTTCTGTCCTTTTAAATCTAAGCCTGACACCCATATGTTTCATGTATTCTACGTCTAGCATGTCTCTCAAGTTACCAACTTACTATCTATTCTTAACACATCTTATGAATTTTGCCTACTGTTTTTTGTTTTTTTTCTTGTCTGCTACAGTACATTTAAATATTCTCAATAATACAAACACACATTCCATTATTCCAGGCCAACCTTTGGCAGTCCTTTATCTTCTGTGTGGTCATTCATATGACTCAGTTCTGGTCAATGAGATCTCAGGGGGAGTTTTTAGTGGGGGATCTGGGAAAGATTTTCTTCCTCGATGAAAGGAAGGGCAATGCAAGGAAGAAGCCTTTTGTCCCCTTCCCTCTCTTCCTGTGTATTCAGCACCTGAAGCAGTGGCTGGCACATAATAGATGCTCTACAAATACTTTGTTGAGTGAGTGAATGATGGGTGCTGGTGCCTAGTCTTAACAGCTGTGACATTGAAGTCGTGCTTCATCTTCTGATCAAGCTTCATTTCTGAGTCCAGGATTGGGAAAGTGAAAGCAGGGTGGTGGAAATAAATCATGTGATGGTAATATATAATAATAATAATACCAATTGAAGCAGCAGTTAACATTTATTGAAAAGCTTCCTCTGTGTCAGAAATAGTTCTAAGCACTTCACATGTAATCCTCACAATAACCATATGAGGTAGAAATTATTATTATCCTCATTTCGCACATGAGGAAACTGAGGCACAGAATGTAAGGTTACTTACCTGAGGTCCCTTAGCTGCCAAGTGATGGCCCTGGAATTGGAATTCAGACAACTGAGTTCAGAGAGCACACCCTTAGATACAGGGCCATTTGTATTAGGGTTCTGGTGCTGCCACAAACCTTGTGGCTTAAAACAGCACAAATTCATCGTCTTACAGTTCTGGAGGTCAGCAGCCCCACAGTCTTCCTGGGCTGAGATCAGGGTATTGGCAGGACTATGCTCCTTCCAGAGGCTGTAGGGTAGAATTCATTTCCTTGCCGTTTTCAGTTCTAGAAGCTGCCCAAATTCCTTGACTTGTGGCTGTATCACTCTGATCACTCTGATCTCTGCTTCTGTTATCACAGCTTCTCCTCCAACTCTTCTGCTTCTGCATTCTAACACAGCCCTATTACAAGGGCCCTTGGGATTTCACTAGGCCCAACTGGACGATCAGGGATAATCTCTGTATTTTCAGACACTTAATTTAATCATATTTGTAAAATGTCCTTTGCCATGTAAGGTAACCTATTCACAGGCTATGGGGATTAGGAAGTGGATGTCTTGCGGGGGCGGGGCCATTATTCTGACCACCATACCATCTTGTCTGTGGGGTCCCATAACCCATACCACACTAGGTCCTGGATCATCAAGTCCCAAGTCCTGCAGTGGAACTTCTGCCACGAATGGAGGAGTTTTCCCTTGAACCTTCTTCCACTTCCCCAAAGGTTTCTGCCTGGTTACCACTCCTTCACAATCCACCTCCCCATCCCACCCCAGCAGGCGAGGAACACTTAGTAAACTGGTAATATGAACCAAGCAGATGAGTACTTGGCTTTGGCCTCTTGTTCATGAGTTCATCTAGACTGGATTCTGTACGTTAATCAGGTCCTTAGCTTTCTCCATTTTCATTTCCCAGTCGGATGGCCTCAGCCTTGTGGTGTGTGTTTTCTTTATTGCAAATTTACCATCATTTCTACTTCTAATTCAACTTAGAGTAATTTCTCTGAGCTCCCTTGAATCCTTTCTTCCAGTCTCCCTGGCCAACCCCTTGGTTCTAGGTGAAACTCTACCTCCCAGCTGTTTGAATTTGGATTCAGTGGTTTCCCTGGATTCCTCCCAGCAGCAGCCTTTTCCAGACCTATTTTGTCTGTCTGAATACATTTCCTCCAGAGAGGTGGTTTTTCAGACTTATTTTTAGCTGCAGAATAACCCTTTGTTGAAATGAAAGCCCAATATATAAAGCAAACGTGGTGGCGTTGTTTGGGGAGGGTGTAGAGCCCCACCAGAGGAGCCCCTTTTCTTTGTCCCCTATGGCTCCTTTGGACCCAGTTTGAAAAGCATTGCTCTGCAGACCCCTCTCATTTTAAGTCTTGCCTTGCTGATGTGCCTGTCTTCAGTTAACTGTCTCCTTTCCTGATGGCTTCCTCTAGCACCTTAAACAGCATGAAGCATTCTTTCTCTCTCTCCATTTCCCTCATGCCCTTTGAAGGTCACGTTTTTCCAAACCAGCAAAACACTTTAACTTCCTTATCTCTGCCTAGTGGTGTCACCATGTGGGGCTTCCTCTTACCTGCTTGTATCCCACCTGTTCATGGCTGCAGAGATAGAGACCATGCTGATATGAGCTGGGTGGCCTCTCTGTAATGGGAGCATCCTAAAGTCCTCCACTTCTATAGATGGTAGCTCTTTGGTTACTGACCAGTTGACATATTCTTTTTTCCAGATAATTCTTTTTTTTTTGAGATGGAGTCTCACTCTGTCACCCAGGCTGTAGTGCAGTGGCGCTATCCCGGCTCACTGAAACATCCACCTCACAGGTTCAAGCAATTCTCCTGCTTCAGCCTCCTGAGTAGCTGGGATTACAGGCTCATGCCACCACGCCCAGCTAATTTTGTATTTTTAGTAGAGATGGGTTTTGCCATGTTTACCAGGCTGGTCTCAAACTCCCGACCTCAGGTGATCCACCCACCTTGGCCTCCTGAAGTGCCAGGATTACATGCGTGAGCCACCATGCCTGTCCCCATCCTTTTTTTCTTTTTTGAGAGGCATGGTCTCACCCTGTCACCCAGGCTGGGGTGCAGTGGCTTGATCATATCTCACTTCAGTTTCAGCCTCTCAGACTCAAGTGATTCTCCTTTTAAGTACTTGTGACCACAGGAGTACACCACTACACTCAGCTAATTTTTAAAATTTTTGGTAGAAATGAGATCTCTTTATGTTGCTTGGGCTGGTCTAGAACTCCTGGGCTCAAGCCATCCATCTGCCTTGGCCTCTGAAAGTGCTAGGATTGCAGTCATGAGCCATCGCTCCTGGCCCAGAGAATTCTTTTTGGCCACAACTATGTTAAAAGAGCAGAATGCTTCCACCTGGGAGAGGCCCAGGGCACTAGGGTAGGCCATGGGCATAATCTTTGAACAAGTTTTGTGAAGCTCCTTGTAAAGCTGCTGTCAATGCCCTGTCCTTGGGCCCTCGAGGCCAGGCTTGGAGCGGGATCTCCTCCCCTGCTGGCCGCTCTGGACCATGGAGTTGCTGCAGGGATCCCTGTGGACTTAGGGACTGGAGACCAGTGGGTGTCTCTGGTCCATTTCCTGAGGGCACCCTGGACTTCATGAAACTTGAGGCTTACATTTCCAGGTCACTCACTAGCTTGGGTCCCTTCTAAGTCCTGTTCTTTTCTCATTCTAAATAATTACTTCCGCATCTAATTTTGTCTTTATAACTATGTAGTCTTTTAATTTTTTTTTTTTTTTGGAGTCAGAGTTTCACTTTTGTCGCCCAGGCTAGAGTGCAATGGCACGATCTCGGCTCACTGCAACCTCTGCCTCCCAGATTCAAGCGATGCTCCTGCCTCAGCCTCCTGAGTAACTGGGATTACAGACATGCACCACCACGTCTGGCTAATTTTGTATTTTTTAGTAGAGACTACATTTCTCCATGTTGGTCAGACTGGTCTCGAACTCCCAACCTCAGGTGATCCGCCTGCCTCAGCCTCCCAAAGTGCTGGGATTACAGGCATGAGCCACCTTGCTCAGCTAAATTTTTTTTTTTTTTTGAGACAGGGTCTCGATTTGTCACCCTGGCTGGGGTTAGTGGCACAATCTCAGCTTGATGCAGCCTTGACCTCCTGGGCTCAAGTGATCCTCCTGCCTCAGTTTCCCAAGTAGCTGGGACTACAGGCGTGTGCCACCACACCTGGCTAATTTCTTAATTTTTCATAGAGATGGGGGGGGTCTCACTATGTTGCCCAGGCTGGTCTCGAACTGTGGGCTCAAGTAATCCTCCCACCACAGCCTACCAAAGTGCTGGGATTACACATGTGAGCTATCATGCCCTGCCAGTGTATTCTTTTCCTAAAAGAAAGCCTTCCAAATCCCACAAGCTTCAGGTTCCAAAAATCTGGATGCATCCCTGAGAACCTTGGACTCAGGACTATCTTAGGGATTCCAGGGACTCATGGGCTAGACGAGCCTCTTCTATGAAAAAAATGCAGAGATTCTCATCTTCAGAGCTTTCCAAGGCATCCCTGGTGCTCTGTCTCCAGGGCATCCATGCTAAACGCTCTGGTGGAAGGCAGGGAGGCATCCTCTCCCCATCTGCAGCATGAGGGTCCACTGTGGAACTCCGAGGCACAGAACAGCCAGAGACCAATGAGGCCAGGGAAGGGCTGCTTTGTGCTGGCTGTTCCTTCTGTGCCACATGGCTCCCTGTACCCAGCCTCAGTGCAAACCCTTGCCAATCTTCTGGCAGGCCTAAGAACATGGTTCCTTCTCTCCAGGCTAGCTTTTCCACCAGGCTGGGACTCCTGATCTAGGTCTCAACCTGGCAGCACTGCCATGAGACAGTAATTCTTCAATCTGGCTTTTAAGAATTCTGGTTTGCAAAATGGGAGCATTTGCCTGCCAGTTGGGACATCTCGGGACTCTTTGGAGCTCAGTAGGCTCTTTGAGTCTGTTCTTGCTCTGTATTGTTTTGGCACTATTGGCACAAATCAGACCTCGAAGCCAGAGGTAACATGTGCTGCTTTAAAAATGTGTAGAAAGCCAGGTGTGGTGGCTCACGCCTGTAATCCCAGCACTTTGGAAGGCCAAGGTGGGCAGATCATTTGAGGTAAGGAGTTTGAGACCAGCCAACATGGTGTAAACCCTGTCTCTACTAAAAATACAAAAATTGGACAGACATGGTGGTGGGCACCTATAATCCCACCTACTCGGGAGGCTGAAGCAGAAGAATTGATTGAATCGGGAGATGGAGGTTGCAGTGAGCCGAGATGGAGCCACTGCACTTTAGCCTGGGCAACAGAGTGAGACTCTGCCTCAAAAAATAAGTAGATAAATAAAAAATAAAAATAAAAATGTGTAGGGACACTGCTGCATACAGATTATTGATGAATGCTTCCCACAGAACTTCTCTTTCTGAATTCCTAACAAAATCAAAGAAAGTAAATAAAACAAGGGGGTAAAATCTATTATCAGCAGTCAATACCATATACTTTAAAATTGGCATCCAAAGAGAGATACAGAGGATTCTGGAGCGGCACAGCACGTCTCTGCTCCCTACCCCGTCCCCAATGCCCAGAAATGGACCAAAACCTGAACTTTCTTCCTACGGTTCCTGAATCTGAAAGGAAGCAGATGTGAGTCATGCCCTGTCTTCTTCCTCTTCTGAATGAGCTGTATTAAAAAGCATGCTGAGGGGAGATGGGAAGCAGGGAGCACGAGCCACTGAGCTGACTCAGCTGATGGAAATAAAGCCTTGAGAACAACACTCCCCATGGGGAAACTGACACTGAGTTCTGCCCCTTCCATGGAAGAGGTGTATAGCGTCCCCCTTTCCAGCCCCATTTAGGTGGCATGAGACTCGTACAGGACATTAAACAGGCCCTCAGGGCAGGAGCATGCTGAGGCATTCCAACAAAGACCACAGGCTGCTTCAGCTCAGCTCTCTCCTCCAGACTATCAAAAAGTGTAGAGAACCCAAATACCCAGCCTTCTGCTTAGCTCAGAGGGAAAAATAGGGTCTCAAACAGTGGGGAGACATCAGTAAGCCCTTCTCCCTGCTGCTGTGTTACAGCGGCATAAAGAAGGTCTGGACAGGGCCACCAAACCAGAATGAAAAGAAATTGATGGAAACACATGGTGGCAAAATATTAATGATAAATAAGGGGAAAACAAAGAGAGAAAGACAAGAGCTCCTCCCCACCCCTAAAAAAATCTTAAGAGAAGGAATTTCTTGCAACTGCTTCACATTATGAAATGACTTAACAATATGAATTTAATAAAGCGGGGGCTCAACGATAGGATGCTAAAACACAAGAATGAGATGGAAAGGAAACAAGCCGAGGGCAAAAACATGTTATTATAGAACAAACAAGAAAGAGAATGGACCCCATTGAAACTCAAATTACGGAATTAGGGCAGCTAAACTAGGCAAAGAGATTAAAGCAATTAGAATTAGTAGAAATGAAAGACAGACAAAGCTGATCTGATATAAAAATTAATTAACATCCCTGAAGAAGAGAAACCAGAAACAGAACTAAAAGAGAATTCCTTTAATGGAGAAACAAACAAACATATTTCAAAACTAAAGCTGCAGATGGAAAGAACACACTATATTCCAGAAAAGCTTGATTTGAAATCTTTACTACTAAGACATCTTAGTTAAGTTATTGAACTAAAAAAAAAAAAAAATGATGAAGAGTGACTTCTTTAGGCATTCAAGCAGAAAAAAATGTCTCCTTTAAAGGGAAAAATTCAGGCTGGCCTCAGACTTCTCAGAAGGAAAAGAAGCAAAACCTACCGCATTCAGTGGGAAAGGTGAGACTCGAGGATATTATAGCCAGCCAAGATATGGTTCCAGTATAGAGGTACAGGCAGATACTCTTAAACATCAAAAATACTTCCTGGAAAAACAGCTTAAAAATTAAGAGATGAACTAAACTAAAGAATTTGCAAATGGAAAAAAAGCCTTGGTAAAAAGACTAGCAGTGAGCATTGAATTCATTTTAATTTAGAATGTTTATCAACTAACTATGAAATTATGTTTACAGAACAGAATATCAGTGTTATCAACATGGATAGTGTAACAATAATATGTAACTTAGGAAGCAGGTCAGGCAGAGATGGAAAGAATCATGAGAGCTAATTTTTCTTTTCTTTTTTTGTTATTTTTTGAGATGAAGTCCCACTCTATTGCCCAGGCTGGAGTGCAGTGATGCGATCTTGGCTCACTGAAACCTCCACCTCCTGGGTTCCAGCGATTCTCCCACCTCAGCTTCCCAAGTAGCTGGGACTATAGGTGCCCACCACCACGCCTGGCTAATATTTGTATTTTTCACCATGTTGGCCAGGCTGGTGTCGAACTCCTGACCTTATGATCTGCCTGCCTGGGCCTCCCAAAGTGCTGGGATAAAGCAGTGAACATACTGAACACACACACACACACACACACACACACACTCATATGTCATTGAAATGTGCATTTTCAGAAAATAACTCTAACCTCAGTGTTTTTTTCACAATTTTTGTTTAACCTCAGAGGTATCTTTTAGGAAGTAATATCTCTTGTGGTCAAGAAACATTCTTTGAATTTCAGCTCTTTCTTCAGTTTCAACTTCTTTTTCTTCTTTTAAATTCAAGTAAAATTAAGTACTTTAAATTTAAATAGCATCTGTATTATGGCCCAGATTCCTATAAAATATCTCTATTATCTTTCTTCCTATCAGTAAATGTAGAAAGAAAGTTTTCTGGAATGATATAAATGTAGTGTTCATAATGGTCACTTCTGGGAGGTGGGATTGGGATAATTTAAACTTCTCTGTATTGTTCAAATTATTTAAAATGTACATATATCACTTAAAAATATACAATTTTTCTTTAAAAGGGGTAGATAGACGAAGATATTATCTGTGGATGATTCTGGTTGTGTACGGCTGATTATTTTCTTGCTTGTCATTTTTTATATTTTAATTTTCTAATAAACAAAAATTTCAAAGTATTAGGAAAAAAGATTTTCAGGCATCTCATTGGAACAGAATAGTCCAGAAACAGACTTGGCAGAGATGACTGCAGCCTCCCAACATCTGCTGTCCTCTAACATTTTATGGACTTTTTAGCTGTGCACATGATAGCCAGAATAAAGACCCAATTTCCCAGCTCTGGCCAATAGCATGTAAGCAGAAATGCCCATGGCAGCTTCTGGAATCCTCTGAGAGTTGGCTCATTTGTGCTCTATTACTATCATTGCCTCTTGCTGCCTGGAATGCAGATATCGCCATATTGGACCATGAGAGCAAGACCACGTAAGGCCAAGCAACAAGACAGAAAATGTGTGTAGAGAGTCGCAGAAGCCCTAGACTACCTACCTGTGCAATGTAAGAAAGAAAGACACTTCTGTCTTATTGAAGCAGCTGAACCGAATCCTAACTGATGCAAACCTGCACACACACACACAGAAATGTAGTCTGTGATACTATTTGCATTGTACATCAGAGGGGAAAGATGAAACCACTGGCTTGGCATACACACACACAAATTGCCTAGATGTGAAGGAATTACAAAAGTTTTATAAGAAAATTTATTCTCTTCTCACAAAGAGAGTATCTTTGTGAATTTAGGGAAGGTTCTTTATTTTTAGAAGCCAAAGTAAAAATCATAAAGAAAATAACAAGTACCTTTGACAATATCAAAAATTTAAACTCCTATTTGACAAAAGAAAGTATAAACAAAAATAAAAGACAAGCAAGAGGCCTGGAGGGCAGCATTTCCTGGAGCAAAGTCTGTCCTGTTCAAGTTCAGTGTGGTGCTGGGTGTGTATGCAGGGTAGACATGGGGGGTACAACAAAGTGTGAGGAGAGCTGTATATTCCCCTTTCTTTTTGCACAGAGAATGCATATTAGCTTATCAAAAGCTCTGAGGACTTCTACAGAACCCTGTCTGTGTATGGAACTCGGCATTCCCCAGTTATTTGACGGTGGGACCAATCTTTTTGTTGTAACGTCTATGAATTAATCTTTGGGTATATATGAAACACTCAGAAATGCTGCCATAAAAAATAACACTTTGCCATTTGAGAAATGATGGTTATATTTACCTTTTGAGCCCTCACAGATAATTGTCACTCCATTATAAGTTCTGATCAGCAACAGCATAAAATGAGAAACAAACTTGGGCATTGGGGAATAGGAGGAAATTCTCCTGTTTACTCCTACAGAGTAGAGTGAATATATCTCAAGAGAAGGAAGTCAGCTGTACTCTGAGCTTTTCCTTCTCATAGCCACTGGCTGAGACTGTGAGAAGTACATGTTTTGAAATATTCCCAACTAGGGATAAAAGACCATTTAAAAGATAATTTAGGGCTAGTCCCAGAGGGTTGTAATGCAGAACTGCCACACAGATGGCAGTTGGTAGAAAAGTAAAAGCAAACAGCAGATAAAGTCTAGGATGATCAATTCAGTATTGACCACACATTCTCTGGGCGCTGACATTAAGTCCCTTGTAGTCTAGAGAGGGAGATTTTAGTTAACACTGTATTTTAAGCACAACTTAAAGCCTTTACTTATTTTATCTAATTTAATCCTGTAACATAGGTGCTATAATTGTTCTCATTTTTAGGACCACAAAAGGGAGGCATAGTTAAGTAACTTGCCTAGCTAAGGTTAAAAAGCTAGCAGGATTCCAACCAGGAAGGTTTGCCAAAGATCCAGCTTCCTTAACCACTGCTCTGCCCTGTTTCTTGTAGATAACCTTAATACAGCATGGGAAACAGCAGAAGAGAGAGAGGACCAAAGTGAAAACATTGTCAGGAAGGTCCAGCAGGGTGTCAGTCCACTTTGGGGACAAGCTATAGTTTGCCTGGGAGAGTAAGGAGGGGAAAGCCAAATCAGGGTGACAAGGGCAAACAGCAGAGAGGGGCCAGGGCTGTTGGAGGGAGGGGAGAATTCTGAATATGTGAAAGATAACGACCCTCTTAAGCCTGGTGTGCCAAGTCGAACGTGGTCTTCAGGCACCTCCAGCCAGCACAAGTTTCTGAGTAGGAGAAACAGGCCAGATTGCTTCTCAGCATACTGCCGTGAGGGGTGTGTGTGGAGGGTGGACCAACCCGGGATGAGGCCATTGCGGGGTCGGTGACAAACCTTGCCATATTCCCAGAGCAGAGAAAAAGGCAGAGGGAAGAGAAACAGGGTTTCAGAGAATTTGGGAGCTGTTTTTGCATGGTTAGTCAGTGAAAAGGATACAGAACGTCTGGAGGCCTCTGGCCCTGGCATAAGTGCTATTTTTCTGAACATTTTGAGCAGTGACATTAGCGGAGAGAACGTGCATACATTGGGAGAGATCGTCCTCCTTGCACAATGCTGGGACTCCATTAAGACGTTGTCCCAAACCCTTGGGACAGGCAGGGTGATGGTCACTTGCAATATGATGCCTTGACCGTCGGGGTCCGCTTTTCTATAGCATGAATCCCAGTCCAAACTGCGCATCCTGCTCATTGGTTGCGCAAGGAGCCAAAGGCTGGTCCCTTGCCCTGGAAGGCCTCCTGGCCGGACGCGTGGGTCCCGCCCGGATTCCCGCCCTGACTCCGGCGGGAGCATCAGGTGGGGCCCAAGACACTCGCAGACGAGGCTGCCGCGGCATCTCCCAGATCCGACGGGTAACCTGCAGCGCGTCCACACTCTGGCTGGTGATCCCAGCACATTTGCAGGCTCCAGTGGATGGAGACGGCTTGGTGGGGGAGATCTTTAGGGCGCACGCCGTGACCCACTTTCCCCCCTGGGGAAAAGCTTCCCAGTAGGCGGACCCAGGAAACCCCCACCCCGGCTCAGCCCCGGGCCCCCAGGGACACGCGGCGGCCCGCCGGGCACTGGCCCCCCAGACCCCCGACACTGCCGTCCCGGCCCCCAGCTCGCGGACTACAAGTCCCAGCAGTCCCCGCAGCTGGCACCTCCCGCCTCGCCGCGGAGACCACCGGCCGTCCAAGCGGCGGGGCTCCGGCTGTGCTCGTGGCCGGGCCGGGCGGGGAGGCCGGTCCCGCGGGCGGGGGCAGGGGCGGCTCCGCGGCTTCTCCCGCCGCCGCCGCCAAGGGGAGTTTCCAGGAAGTGGCCATATTGGATCCATTCAGCCGCAGCCGCCCAGGCGGAGTGCGTCCCGCAGCCGGCTGGTCCCCGTCGCGGCCCCTGCGCTGGTCCTGGCCCGCCCGCCCGGTGCGGAGCTCGCCATGGCGGCCACCGACCTGGAGCGCTTCTCGGTGAGAGCCCCGCTGGGCCGCGGCGCGCGCGGGAGGCGCGGGGCGCAGGAGGGGCCACCCTGCAGCTGGCGGGGGGCGCGAGGCGAGCTGTCAGTGCCCCTCGGCCGGGCCTCGACGCCTGGTCAGCTCGAGGACCCTGGCGCGGACTCTCAGCCGCGCTAGCTGGGGATCCCGGAGCGTCGAGCGGCCTGCCTTGCGGGTCGGCTAGCCGGGGTCGCCTCCTGGGGCGCAGGCAAAGCAAACCCTTTTCGCGGGAAGGAGCAAAGACCCGCCTGGCTCCGGGCAGGTGCGAAGACAGGGTGCGCCCCCCCACCCAGACACACACACGGGGCCGCAGGGAAGGGTCTGGGACACTCCCGACCCCCATCGCCCAGGGTGTTTCTTTCTGCACACTTGGGGAGATTCCTAGCCACGCAGGTGCTGCGGGATAGGTACAGCGGTGGGGTGGGGGGGGCGGATGGAGCCCCAGGGATCCGAGGGAGTCCCCCAGATGAGCTCAGGACAGTTGCGGACTTGAGTCCTGAAGACCCTGGGCCTGCTTTTCCTTCCTCCCCCGCTCCCCTCCGCCCCCGCTTCCCGCGCCGGGATCTTGGATGCGACTCCAGGCAGGTCAGGCCTCAGTGGTCGGGTCTGCGGCAGCCATTCCCCAGGAGCTGGAGGGATTCCAGACTCAGCCCAGTGGGCGTTTATTTGGGCTCTAGTCCAGGGCCTTAGAAGGTTGACGTCCCTGGTGGTCCCTGCAGGGGTCTCACTGGGCCGGAGCCTGCCAATAGCCAACTTACTAAAGGTTTTCATAATTCACTCGGGGGAGGGAGGCCTTTGGGGGGTTGTGCCTGGACGTCCCCTGCTGTCTAAGGCTGGATCTGGGTGTGTCTGGGAGGCTAGGCTGTGACAGTGAAGGAAGCTGTGTCCTCTTGCCAGCATGTGAGGCCCTGGTCGGCTGGAAGGGGGAGGAGGGGGAGAAGGGGAGGAGGAGGAGGGGGGCCCAGGGCTGTTGGAGGGAGGGGGGAATTCTGAATATGTGAACGATAACGAGTTGGTTCTGGGGCTAAATAAGGGAGCCAGGACTTATGTAATTAATGCTATAAATACTGTCATCCGAATTTATATATGTAAATTTTCCCTTTAATCTGAAAATACATTTCTTCGTCTACTTTGGAAATGTGCATGACTAAAGCAGGAGCTCTTGGTTTCGTAATTTCTAGACTGGGGTGTTTTATTCCCATTGAGGAGGGGGGCTGTATGTCAGTTAAGTAAGTTTAAATACATGAGGAACAGATTCAGAGGCTGGACTACTCAGAGATTCACTTCGCCTCGTGTTATAAATTGGAATTTATGTACTGAAGGAGGGCAGCACCTGAATCCTAACAGACCTGTTGATTAGCTGGAGGCCAAGAGACCCGTGAGTGCCTGGGTGTCTGCATGTGTGTCTGAATGCATTTTCTGTGCCCAGCTGACTGGAAAGTTATGTCTGGGTCTTGTCTGTGGCCAGAGGTTTAACAGTTGATCTTGCAGGTGGGAGAGGTATGTAGAGAAACCAGAATCAGACAGCCTGATAGGAATCCTAGACACTCCTTGTTGGCCATGTGACCTTAGGCAGGTTATTTAACCCCTTGGTGCTCTCGTGTGTATAATGGGATAGAAATATTACCTCTATCATAGAGGTATTGTGAGGATTCGACAAGAGAATTCAGAGGAGGTACTTAGAGCTGTGTCTGGCACATGGTAAGGACACAATAAATAATATATGCTACTTATTGTCCACGTGGATGTGAGGCCCCCTGTGTAAGAAGGCAGCAGAGGATGTATTTGCCCTGTTCATGGCACTCTCAGTAGGGCTTCCATCCCTGCTCGTCCAGAGATGGTCCTCAGAGGGTTAGCTGAGAGGCCAGGCTGCGGGTTGGACAGGGCTTCCCCGGGCTCCTGTGTTTGCTCTCGAACCATTCCTGTGAGGAGTTTGGGTACTGGCTGCGGGGTGGCCAGGGCACAGAGCAGGGACTGACTCAGGCAAGGGCGTAGAGCCTGAGTGCAGGGCCTTGGTTGCTGTGCCAGCTTCAGCTGGAGGGATGGACACCTTCCACACCCTCCGCACTTTGGGCTGTCAGCCTCCTGAGAGGACTTGCGTAGGGTTGGATTTGGGTGGAGACCTTGGGTGGAGTTTGGCCTGAATTTAAGAGTCTGGACTCCATTCACCCCTCCTGGCTTGTCATCTTGGGAAAATCATTTCTGCCTTTATCTTGCCGTAAAATGGGCACAGCCACACTGATTCCTCAAAGAGTTTGTGGAGGGTTAATTGCAGTCCATGGCATATTTGGAAATATGCTGAGGTGCTTCGCAAGCCCTGGGATGTGATGGAGTCGTGTCAAGTCTACACTGTCCCTCTGGCCAGCCTAGAGATCAGACTAGTACTGTAGGGCCTGAGAATTGTCCTGACCTGGTGCTTAGACAGCATACAGAGTTGTACTTTGAGATGCATGTGTGCTGGGTTCCCATGTCCTCACATAGCATGGTGTACACGCCACAGGCCAACAGCCTTGGCATCTTGACCGGGCCCTGTTCCACCCTAGATCAGCCGTGGGGTGAGGGTGGGCATCGCCTGTGTGTGCGTGGGTGGGGCAGCCCTTTGGGGAGGGTCTGTTGCCTTTTACCCTCCTTGGACAGCCAGACTCCTGTCCGTTCTTGCTTCCCCCCACCCCAACTGGAACCTTGACTCTAGGGCTCAGCCCTTCCTTCCCCAGGGCCAGCTCCAGTGTTTCTCCTGCCAGAATTTCACAGGTTCAGACCCTGTGGTGAGAGACCCTTTGGGTCCTGGGGAAGGTGAAGCTGAGGGGGAGAGGAAGAAACGTGCAGCACGCAGCCTCACACTGGCTTTCTTCCCAGCCAGTCACTTACCCCCATCTCTGCTTTATCCCCAGCACCGTCTGTCACTTCCGTTGTCACCCCCATAATCTTGATACTTCCCCAAGAATCGGGCTCTCCAGGGAGTACCTAGTCTCTCCTGAAGCAGGAATTGAGAGCCCTCACCCAAGTGGGGCTCAAGGTCTCTGTCAGAGTGGTATCTCCCCATCTTGTATAAACATCCAGTAACCTCCTTGCTGAGCCATGCCAAAGAGAAATGGGAGCTGAGCAAGAAACACCTGTGCAGCTCTCAGGGCACATGTGAGCACCACCTGCAGGGCCGCAGCTCTGCCCTCTCCCCCAGGAGGTGAGTCTGCCTGCACTCCCTCCCTCTTGGGCATCATAACATACTATGCGTGCCCACCTTAGGAAGGTCTGCTTGGGATCTTGATTGCAGTGCATCAGAGCTGCAGGGCTGATACAAAGGTATTGGTCATCCCAGGGAGCACACACACTAGGAACAGAGAGGATGGCAAGAAGGAGACTGAGCACAGGGCCAAGGAGGAGGGAGACTGGATGGAGGCTGGGAACCCAGGGTCTGACTTTTGTCAAAAACCTTGGATGACAGGGAGGGAGGTGGGTGCTTTGTGCGCATTGTCTTGTTGATGCCAACAGCCCAAGGTTGGGTGAGGATGCAGACTTTGGTCATTGGCCAGTAAAGGTCGGAGGAACAAGATCCAGACTCTAACACCGTAGTACCCAAACTCCAACACCAGAGATGATAGAGAGGGTGGAGCCCTCGGATGGGCTAGGTGGAAGCATATATTATATTTGGGGCAGTAACTACCATAAATGTCTCTGTGGCTCAAGTCCAGCTACCAGAAGTGAGCAGCTGCAGGATGATACAGCAAAGGGCCTGAGGGCCAGTTGGCCTCTGTGTGTCCCTTGCAGCCTCCCCAGCCTTCCTGCCTCTGTGCTGCCAGCTTTGGTCTCACGATCCCCAGGCATGGCTCCCAAGGCAAAAGCTTTGCCAGACAACCAGATGCAGAGCTATACATGCAGGATGGAGACACATCTGCCTGGGGAAGAGACACCCTCCCAAGGTCTCCATGCCCTCGTGGTAGAGCTGGGGCACTCTGCTGACTTCTTTTAGAGCCATCTGAACCTTCAGAACTCCTGTAAGAACTGGGGCTGGGAAGAGGCAGTGGAGGACAGGGCAGGGGGCATCTTGGCTCTGCGTGCAGTTACCCTACATGTTCTTGGGGCAAATTAGATACACATCAGGACACATGGCTTTCAGGTGTTCCCTATCCTAGAGGCCAAGTTAGAGGGACAGAACCAGCAGAGGAAGGTACAGGGACCCATGTCAGCTGGCGGGTGGCTGGCCGTTTTCTGAGAGGCCTCTAGGGCTTGGACTGCCTGAGGCCTGAGGTTCAGGAGGGACTGTGGGTATGGTCCCAAGTCCACTTGGCAGACCTGGCTCTTGGGACTGGGTACAAACTAATGTTGCACTGCTGTTGGAATGAATGGGACAAGCAACAGAGAAGTATAGTGGTGCCGCCCCCATGCCTCTGCCGACCAATGTTGGTGGCCGTGCATTCCTCTACTCCATTCCAGCACTGGCTTCCATCTTGGGGTTGGAGAGAAGGCGGGGCACCTTTGCTGCCCACATTCTTCCTCCAAGGGTTTCATTTGCTGGTGAAACAGAGGCCACCTCCTCCTGCCAGTGATATCCAGAACACTCGTGGCTTTCCCTGTTACAAGGCAGTGGAGACTGCCACTGGAGTCCCTGAGCTAAGTGAGAAAATATGAATGCCTGGAGTTCTGGTACGTTCTGCAGCCCAGAGTGCCTTCCCCATCTGCTCTGTGGTGGGATAGACCACTCCCTCTCAGGAAGCACAATAAAGGCCAAGAATGTGTCTGTCCTAGGACTGGGGGTTGGGGGTGGCGAGCATTGGCCCAGCTACCAGTAACTGTACTTTTAGCTTCCTGGAAATCAGATTTTGATGGGAAAAGTGTGAAACACACCATCCCAAATTAATAAGCTGCAGCCTGGCTGGCTGTGTGCAGAAAGGGAAGACAGTGCCTCTTAGTGAGACAGAGAAGCAGAGACAATAGAGTATTGGGGTCAGGGGATGGCTTTGCTCCCAAAGTTCTCCCAGAATGGTTGGAGCAGGACTGGCCTCGTGAGGATGATTGGCAGCCAGCTGCTCTCTCCCTCTTACCTTGATTGCTATCATGTTGGCACCATCGAGGATGATCCTTGCTTGAATCTTCTCCCAAGTTTTCTGTTCCCACTGTAGGAGAAATATGCTTCGGCTCCCAGGTGTCCTCTTGATTTAGGACAGGTATATCCTGCCTCTATTCTTCCCTCCTGGCCCAGGGTAGCAGCATCCCACCCCCACCCTCCCATATACGTCTCCTTGGTTATTTCCCGTAACCTCTGACCTGGGCTTAGAGGCTTGCTGTGGAATCCTGGGACCAGAGCCTAAGCCTTTCCTGGGAAAATTCCTAGGATTCCTCTCAGGCTCAAGGACAATTGTGCTTATGACCGCGACCATGGGTTCTGGCTAAAGGCCTCTGCTCTGGCTATTTAAGGCCCAGGCTGCTGGGAGCAGCTACAGCCAGGGCTAGCATAGTTTGTGCCAGGAACATGGGTGGAGAAGGCTCCCAGTGGTGCATTGACTCCTGGATTCATTGCTCAGTTACTTAATAGGGCCACCCCCAGGACTGGAGCTTCCCTGGGGAGTGGGCTTCCTGTCTGCCTGACTGGGTGCACAGGTGAGTGGGTGCTAGGCATGGAGCCCAGAGGAAGAAAAGCATCCAAAGTCCAAGGCACTGGAGAACTCTGGAAGGCCTGGGGTTTGGGGGCTGCTCTTTGTCCATTATTCAGGAGCCAGTCCACCTATGGTGGGGTATCCTTTCTACTCCCATCGCAACAACCAGCCTAGTTTGGGGGTCTGGATCACAGAAGTCTTTATTCACCCACAGCTTCCCTGACTTTGTTGGTTTAGACATTCAGCAGATTTCCAGTTCTTTCTGGATCAAAAACCCGTTTTTGTGTGTGGGCAGCCATGAGATGCAGTTTCTTCCCAGATCCCACCTTGTTTCTTGTTAAAAGGGACAGCTCCTCCTCTTGGCTGCTCTAGGAGGGCTGCTCTAGGAGGCTCAAACAGAGCATTTCCTGATCAGGAAAGGGGCGTCCTAGTTATCCACTGGGCTGCATAACAAAATGCCGTTCTCCACTTTGTCCTGGACGGCCGGGCATGGAGCACACAGCCGGCCTGAGCAGTTATTATTTTGGTTGTTGTCTTTGATGTGCCAAAGAAATGATGACACAGCCTGGGCCTGGCTCAGGAGCCAAAAGCTTGTTAGTGATTAGAGAGGGGATAATGGCCCCATGGAGTTTCTCATTGCGTGTGTAGAGCTCAGAGCTGCCAACTCTCTCTATCCTGGGACTTTGAAGACATTTAGAACCTCCACCCTTGTGTGAGTACTGCAGGGAGCTGGTTGTGTGGAATGAGCCAGAGGCTTTGGGTCTGCCTCTTTCTGGGGTGCAAGAAGTTGTCCCACCCGAAGGCTCCTCCCCACAGAGCAGTCTGTCTTGGGGCTTCTTGACTTGAGAATGGAGCCTGGCTGCATGGTCCTTCCAGCTCACTCTCCCAACAGAGCCGGCTTGCAGACCAGCAGCCTTTGGCCCACACCAGCCCCCTGACATGTTGTATTGGGCCCTCATGGTATTCTTAGTTTGGTTGTCAATCTTTAAAAATTATAGAATTTCACATAAAAGTATAGATTTCTGGGCTGGTCTCACACCTGTAATCCCAGCACTTTGGGAGGCTGAGGTGGGTGGATCACCTGAGGTCAGGAGTTCAAGACCAGCCTGGCCAACATGGTGAAACCCCATCTCTACTAAAAATACAAAAATCAGCCAGGCCTGGTGACTGCGCGCCTGTAATCCCAGCCAATGGGGAGTCTGAGGCATGAAAATCACTTGAACCTGGGAGGTGGAGGTTGCAGTGAGCTGAGATCACACCACTCCAGCCTGGGCGACGGAGCCAGACTCTGTCTCATATATATACCTGTATATATATATACACACACACATATATATGTGTATATATATGTATATGTATGTATATATATAGATACAGAGAGAGAGATTTGAGTTCTCTTTAAAAATGAGAAGATTTGGCAACACTAGGTCTGCGTTCCCACAGTTGGCTGGAGTTGTGGAACTGCGGCCACCATGGATTGAGCATAAGCATGGGCTCTGCAGTTCCCTGCCATTCCCACCTCTCCCCGGGAGCCCCCACGCTTGGTCGAGTCAGCGGCTGTCTTTCATCCAGCAGGCAGAAGCGTGGGCTTCACAGTCATGTTGTCTCCATTCAGATCCTGGCTTCACTCTCCTGAGCAGTATGGTCTTGGGCAAATTACACACTCTCTTGATGCCTCTATTATCTCATCTGGACAATGGGGAGGCTGCTACAGCCTATTTCATAAGGCTGATGTGTGGACTAATGAGATTAAATCAGAGTTGCACAGAGTAAGCGTGCTGTACATGTTAGCTGTGTCTGTTGTCACCGTTGTTATTACTGTGCTGCTCCCCTTCACCCATATATGTTACTTGCCTGGCTTCTAGAGGCATTTGAATTTAGACTCTTCCTTCTGAGGTTAAGGATCTGATGTCCTTATGTTTTCATTGGCAGCCATCCCAGTTCCTGGCACACAGCAGATGTGTCCAGTGAGTGTGTGTTAGTGACTGAATGAATGAGTTGGGAGCCTGCTAAGAACAGGGGAGATAATGTAGCAGAGTGGTTTGGGACAAGAGCTTGGTCTGCTCTCAAATCCCTGCTCTGCTCTGGTTAGTTCCCTAGCTTCTGTGTGCTTCAGTTTCCTCCCCTGTAAAATGGGGATCGTCACGGATTCTGCCGTCCACAGTGAGAAAGGACTAAGTAAGAGCCTGGGTATAAATCACTTGGCTTAGTTCACGCATGGTGGTTCTCAGTGAGCTGTTGGTATCCTCTCAGACGTACATTCCTTCCTTTGGTTGTGAACACTGAGATGTTTTACCTTCCACACTGTCCCTCCCTTCCTGGCTCTCTTCACTTTCTCCCTGTTCCTCTGCATCCAGAGTTTTGCTTTGGATCCTATAGCACTGAAGATGTTTCAGTTGCAAGTAATAGGTAATACCATTCAACTAGCCTCAGCAATAAAGAGGATATGGCCAGGGGCAAGGGGAAAAGCCCAGAGATAGGGCAGACACTGGCTCGCTCTCTTCTCTGTGATTTTCTTGGCTCTGCCATCCTGTGAGTGGACTGCAGCCTTAGGCTAGCTCTGTTAATGGTCAAAAGATGGTCATAAAGGCTCAACTTGCATCACTTGCCTGTACCTGCACCAATCATGGGATCATGCTGATTGGCTCCCACCCCGGGGAATTGGAGCTGTGTTTTTACCTACCAAATTGCAGGGCTGGTAGCCACTGGGAGAGCTGACTCTATTTCTGAGTCATGATAGCTGAGATGTGGAGGAGGTACTTCAAAAGCTGCTGGTTCCTTCCAGGTTGTAACCCCACTCAGGTTGGTAGAGATGCCTGGGGTAGGCACCCTGGAGCAACTTAGGTCACATGTCAGTGCCAAATCTATGGTCAGGGAGTTGGCATTAGTGAGAGTCACCCCTTGGTAAAGCCGGGAGGTCAGATCAGTCTCCTGGGACCAGGTAACAACACTCTCTCCATCAGGGCCAGTGGTCATTCTTCTGTGTGTGTACATGTGTGTGTTCACGCACGCTTCATAGACTCAGAACCCCGACTGGTCCCTGGGGCTCCTGAACAGACATTGCCCCAGATGTGTGGTCCCTGCCATAACAGAATGTAGCCTGGGCAACTACTTAGGGATGTGCCCCACACTTCCACAGAGATAGCTGAGCTGTGTGAGGGGAGGCCACTCTGCAGTTGATGTGTGTGGATAGGTGGGTTTATGTGAGACCTGCCCCCACCACTCCTAGTGCTACACTTAGCCTCTGGAACCTAGAACTGTAAGAAAGTGGAGGAAAACAGGAAAGGAATGGCCTTTGCTTCTCAGTAAGTGCTCTGCGGTGCTGTGTGTGTGTGTGTGTGTGTGTGTGTGTGTGTGTGTGTGGTTTCCAGATACAGCTGACTTGGTGGGTTTTGGCGGCAGACTACAGGATGTTGGATTGCATCCTGATTGTGTCACCCCTTGGAAGAAGAGGATGAATAAACACATAGCCTTCTTTGCAAGCACAGCACGCCTTAAATTTTGGAGATTTTCAGTCTTGCATGATAATAAAAAAGCTCTAGACTGACTGTTGTGTCCTTCATTTGATCCTTAGGCTACCACGAGCAGGTGGAATAGAGACTCAATAATGAAGCCCTGTGTAACGTGGGGAGGTGCCCCAATGCCATAGCAGTTGAAGGCTGTGTTCAGTAACTTATAAATGGTAGCGTTGTCCAGCATGTTGGGCATAGTAATGGGAGGGAGGGAAGAAATGAAAACCTGACCTCCCCAACCTGCAGCCAACATAGAGAAGCTTATAGAATAGGTGGAGAATCAAGATGCATTAAAAAAGGATAACCAATAGTACTAGGAAAAGGATCACTGCTGGGTGAGGGGTCTGGAATGTAAGTGCTTGGGGACCAGGTGACAGCAGGCGCCAAGGAAAAGGTAGAGTAAGCTGTAGACCCCAGGGGAGGGGTGGAGTTTGAAAAGGGAGCTAAGAGTTACCAGCTGGGCTGGAACCAGGCCAGTGAGGAAGGCCTGGGACGCCACACTAAGGGGTTTGGACCGAACCCAGCACCTCCTAGGATTCATTAACTGCTTTTTATGTGGGCACCAATGAGATGAAGCTGCCTTTGGGACCTCCTTTTCCGATGATGTTTGCAGCCCTAAGGAGACTTGAGCTTGAGTGGGGAGATCCTTTGGGGCTGGGTGATGGGGAGAAAGGGTTAGCTATAAGAACAGAGGCTCCATTGAGAGAGAGTTGTGGGAGAGAGCAGATTTAGGGGTAGCCCTGACTTGTTTGAGGGGATGGTACAACTGCCCAGATGGGCCACGTGGGGTCTAGGTTGCCAGCACCCACACTTGGGAGTCATGATGCAAGGCTGCCGTGGGACATCAATCATGGAGAAGAGAAGGTTGGGTTTGAGTGCCTGCCAGGGTTCTCTGGTTGGGAGGGAAGGATGGCCAGAGGGGTTCAGGCCAAGGCAGTGGGCTGCAGCGCAGGTCAGCTGCTCAGGTGCTGAGGAGACGCCTCTGTGGGGCAGGAGCCAGAGCCCCCGATCTGGTCCTCACCCCGTGCCTGTATCCACATCTGCATGAGGACTCCCACTGGCCCTTTTTCCTGGGCTGTCCTCAGCTGGACCTGCTTCCTCCCCCCGCAGCTATAGGCAGAAGAGACTGAATCTGTTGCCCTTTCCTCTCCTTCCTCTTTCTAGCTGTCTCAGGGCAGGGGGGCTCAGCAATGGAAGAGGCATGTCTCTGCACAACATGGAGCTGTCTAAGGTCTGCCCTCCAGAGGGACTGAGCCTGGGAACCTTCTCTGGGGTAGCATTTTACCCCATTCCAGGGAGTCAGAGAAACCAGCCACATAAGTTGGAGTGTGACCATGACCTTCTGCTTCGGGTCCTCATGGTTTCTTTTTAGAGAGTGGTGGGTCAGCTCCGGTGGCCTCAGCTCACTCGGGGCCTGCCACCCAGCTCTCTGCTAAGCCCAGGCCTCCACATTCTCACTCGGAACTTTCAGTCTAGACAACCAGGGTTGAGATGGGGTGGGAGGGTGGCAGGAGCCAGGAGCTGGGGGTCTCTAGAGAATACCACTGAGGCAGAAGGGAGGAGGCCTCAGAGTCTCGATCCCTTTGGAACCCACTCCTGAGCCCCAGTGGGGGATTGTCTGAGTGAGGGCCGGCTCCTTGCATGAGTCCTTGCATGAGTCCCACACATGGGTGTGTGAGGAGCAGCAGTGAACATGGAGGACCACGAGTCCAGCTGATGGAAGAGGCCCCCCTGAGGGAGTACACATGTGAGGGGTCAGACCACACCTGCCCCTGCTTAAGTTGTGCCTCAGCAGGAGGGGCTGGGATGGCTGGGCAGGGGCAGCATTCCCCCTCTCCTTAGAGCTGCGTGCAGGAACAAACACACTCTCCAATCTGGGCCTCTGGGACCATCTGGGGCCTCCTCCTGAGTAGGAAAACAAGTGGGCCCTTAGGGGTAGCTGCCACAGCCCCTGGGACCACCTGTGCCAGGAGAGATGGAGCCCTCAGCCCAGCCATCACTAGCCATCCCAAGTTGAGCAGAGCCACAGAGTGGAAGGGCCTTTCCCCCCGGGGCCACTGGGCTCCCTCTGGGGAAACTTGGCCTGGAATTGGTGTTCAGGGTGTGTCTGAGATTTGTTGAGAATTCAGACAAGGGACAGGGCTGTTTCGCTGTTTTAACTCAGATTTAGCACCCACCCCCGCAACCTTGACCTTTCTTCCCCGTTGGGCTCATGCCTTGCTTTATTTCTCTCTTGGCAGAATGCAGAGGCAGAGCCCCGGAGCCTCTCCCTGGGCGGCCATGTGGGCTTTGACAGCCTCCCTGACCAGCTAGTCAGCAAGTCGGTCACTCAGGGCTTCAGCTTCAACATCCTCTGTGTGGGTAAGTGTCAGGGCCTGACCTCAGACAGAGGGTAGGTGAGAACCTCCTAGAAGAGGGGGTGCTTCTAGCCCCTTATTGAGCTGCAAGGGGCCTTCCCAGCAGAGTGAAATTTTGGGGGTGTCAGGATGAGGATTTGGTTGGTGTCTCTGCCAGGGTCAAGGATAGAGTTGGAGCCAGGGCCTGACACAGCATTGTCATGAAGGGTAAACCGGATCAGGCTCATGAAAGTGCTTTGTAAACTAGGGTGTTTATCACAGAGATCCAGGTTCATTTATTCATTTGTTCATTTAAAAAATATGTACTCATTTACTGCTTCCTACCATGTGTCAAGGACGTTATGGTAAACAGGTCCGCCCCTCATCACCATATCCTGTGGTAAGTGCTCCAGCACGCATATGAACAAATACAGCCCCGAGCAGAGAGGCTCTCAGAGGCTCTCTGGGACTCCCAGAAGGGCACAAAGTGTTGTGCTGGTCCCTCTGCAGGTGTGCTTCAGCAAGCAGCCCATCCTAAGTTCCCCCTGCTAAAACTGCATGGATCTGGGGCTGCCCGGGGTGCATGGGTTGAGCCACTGGTAGCTTCAGACCCTGGTCCTCCTGGCCCCGTGACCACCCTGGGCCTGGGAGGGGTGGCGTGTAGAGCAGGTTACGTGTGAGGTGACTGGGTCTGCAGTGGTGTCTAACAGCTGCCCAGCTCTGCCTCTTCCCTGTTCCCTGAGGACACACGTCACACATCCCACACAGCCGTGTCTTCTGTCCAAGTCCGCCTTTTGGCTTTTTCTTCCACACGTTATTTCTGAGGCTACAGGAAAAGATAGTTCTTGGGGAATGGGGGTGAAGAGGGATGGGGTGGGTGGTCTGCCTCTCTCTCTTGTCTGGGGGCCGTGGATGCCTGAGACCTGCTGGGCCTAGCCACCAGCCAAGGCCAGCCTTGGTTCCAGCCTGTGATACCCGCTTCTTCCCCTTCTGTCCCCACCCCGCAGGGGAGACCGGCATTGGCAAATCCACACTGATGAACACGCTCTTCAACACGACCTTCGAGACTGAGGAAGCCAGTCACCACGAGGCGTGTGTGCGCCTGCGGCCCCAGACCTACGACCTCCAGGAGAGCAATGTGCAGCTCAAGCTGACCATTGTGGATGCCGTGGGCTTCGGGGATCAGATCAATAAGGATGAGAGGCAAGAGGCGGGAAGGGTGGCCCCACTGAGCCTCCTCCCACCCCACCCACACTGGTCCCCATACCAGTAGCCCAGCCTGCACACTGCAGGGGGCCAGGGAGGGCCTCTTGGGGAAAATCTGAGGCTCTGTGGTCACCAGCTGACCAGTTACTCCTTTAAGTGTCTGGAGAAGGGGTCAGCTGCCTGCACCTAGACAGGGATCCTCAGGCAGAAGCTGTTTGTTCCCAGAGAGAAAAGGCAGGCGTATAGCCTGGCTTGGCCCTGAGCCCTGAGCCCTCCAAACCCCAAGCCCCCAATCTCAGCTGCCAGCCTCCTGGGTGATGGAGCTGTCTGTAGTTACAGGCCAATCGTTGACTACATCGATGCGCAGTTTGAAAACTATCTGCAGGAGGAGCTGAAGATCCGCCGCTCACTCTTCGACTACCATGACACAAGGATCCACGTTTGCCTCTACTTTATCACACCCACGGGGCACTCCCTGAAGTCCCTGGATCTGGTGACCATGAAGAAACTAGACAGCAAGGTATCCCCTTCCCCATCCGGTTCCACGGGTTCCATAGTCATGCCTATCCACTGTGGTCCTCAGGGACCTGGTCGGGGGCTTGAGGGCGGACCCCCATTGGCTCGATCCTCTCTCTGTCTTGCATCTGTCCCTCCTGCTCCAGTGGCCCTCGTTGCTCTGGGCTCTTTCTCCAGAGTCCTGTGCCCTGGGTCTGGCCCTGAGCCCCTTGCAACTGAATTATTCTCTTTCTCGACCTTGCTGGCCCCTGCCCCTCCTGATAGTGTTTCTTCCCCGCTGTCTCCCTCTCGCCCCAGGGAACCTCCCTTCCCGTCTCAACCTCTTCTCTGCTCATTTTCTGTCTCTCAATTCCTAATTTCTAGCTCCTCCCTTCACTTCCCCCTCCCTCCCTGACATAAATGTCCTTTGCTTCCTTCTGAGCCCATTAGGGAGAGGAGAGTTAAGGCCCAGAATTGGGATGTGAATGAGGAGTAGGTACTGTTAAGGGCAAAGAAGGGAGCAGCTTTATGGGAAGGTCAGGAAGGGTTGTGCATCTTGAAGGGCATGTGGCCGCACAGCCCCTTGTCAGCTCTCACATGACTGCCCTCCCATCTCGGGAGTTAATTTTTATTGTGAAAAATGAGATAGCCTGGACCTGGGAGATTTTGAAGTCTTCTTCTGGCTACTGCTGATGGGTCCTTTTATCTGCTTAGTAGGGAGCATAGCCCCCCACCACTCCTTCTGTCAGGCCCCAGGCCTGCTCTGGAGGACCTTCAGAGCATTCTGGGTCAAAGCTGGCTATGCCTGGGGGACCAATTTTGGGGTTGGATGGTCATTTGGGGGAACCAGTGCTGTAAGAAGCACTGCAGCCAATTGTTAAAACCCATCAGAATGGCCACAGGTGGCTGGGTTTGCACCATGACTGCCTGTGGGAGTAGTTCCATCCCTCTGGCCTCCCACCCCCCCTGCCCTGGGCATGGGTATCCGTATCCTGGGCATGGCATGGGAACCATTGCTCAAAATAGCCAACCAGCCTGCTGTCCCCTCCCCTGAACCTGGCAGGTGAACATTATTCCCATCATCGCCAAGGCTGACACCATCTCCAAGAGCGAGCTCCACAAGTTCAAGATCAAGATCATGGGCGAGCTGGTCAGCAACGGGGTCCAGATCTACCAGTTTCCCACGGATGACGAGGCTGTTGCGGAGATTAACGCAGTCATGAATGTGAGCGTTGGGCGAGGGCCTCAGGGCCCTGGGGCCAGAGGGCGAGGAGCCGGCACAGATCTGACACAGCCCCAGGAGACTCTTGTTCCCCAGGATTCCAGCCTTAGCTTCTCCAGGACAGAAGGGTGGGCATCTGGACCTGGCCAGTCTTACATCTATGGGCAGGGGACAGGAGGAATCTGATACTGGGCCTACACTGAGGACCCTAGGTTTGGGTGTCACAAGATCTAGACTCAGGGAGGAGCCTGGAAACTGAAGGAGTTGAGCAGGCTTAAGGGTTTGGGAACCTGGAAGGGAGCCCAGCTCACAGGTTCTTTCAGGGAGCTCTGATGGGTTCTGGGAAGCCCAAGGGCTGAAAGAACAGCCTGGAAAGTCAAGAGCACCAGGGAGGGGGTTGAGGGTTCAGCCCACTCGCCTGTTTGGAGTTCTGGGACATTTCTCCAGAAAAGAGCCAGGAAGTAAGCATCTGGCCCTGGAGCCTTTGTTCAGGTCTGGCAGCCCCTCCCTAGGACACAGGGGCAGGGAGGGAGAGTCTGCCATTAGCCTGTGTCAGCTCAGGGCTCATGCATACCTGGGCCCCTTTCCAGGCACACCTGCCCTTCGCCGTGGTGGGCAGCACCGAGGAGGTGAAGGTGGGGAACAAACTGGTCCGAGCACGGCAGTACCCTTGGGGAGTGGTGCAGGGTGAGTGTGGAGGGGAAGTGTATCCCCAGCTGGGGGTAGAACTGAGTCCCCTGGCCTGCCCTGCTGCCTGTTTCCTCCCCATGCCCAACTGCGTGCCCACCCTGACTCTGGAGTCTGCCCACCTGCCTGCCTGCCTGATGCCCCACGGGCCCTCTGCTTTCAGTGGAGAATGAGAATCACTGTGACTTCGTGAAGCTGCGGGAGATGTTGATCAGGGTGAATATGGAGGACCTCCGCGAGCAGACCCACAGCCGGCACTACGAGCTGTACCGGCGCTGCAAGTTGGAGGAGATGGGCTTTCAGGACAGCGATGGTGACAGTCAGCCCTTCAGGTGACAGCCTGAGCCAGAGTGAGCTTGTCTTCACAGCTGTGGCCAGACACGCCACACTGGCATCTGTCCCCTGGGGGACCCCAGCATCCTCTTACCCTTCGTGCCCATTTGATTCTCCTTCTCTGCCTCTGCCCTACCCCATTCTGCCACAATCCCATCTTTGCCTCTTTTCTCTGGGTCTCCACAGCCTACAAGAGACATACGAGGCCAAGAGGAAGGAGTTCCTGAGTGAGCTGCAGAGGAAGGAGGAAGAGATGAGGCAGATGTTTGTCAACAAAGTGAAGGAGACAGAGCTGGAGCTGAAGGAGAAGGAAAGGGAGGTGTGTGCCAGGCTAGGGGTTGGGGTGGGGGAGCTGAGGGAGGGCAGGCCCGGCTGAAGGTAGAGGTGGGGGTGCCTTCCCGGCCCAGGCTCAAGCCCTCCTCTTCTTTCTCCTCTCATCTTCTGCCCCCTTTCTGCTGCCAGCTCCATGAGAAGTTTGAGCACCTGAAGCGGGTCCACCAGGAGGAGAAGCGCAAGGTGGAGGAAAAGCGCCGCGAACTGGAGGAGGAGACCAACGCCTTCAACCGCCGGAAGGCCGCAGTGGAGGCCCTGCAGTCGCAGGCCTTGCACGCCACCTCGCAGCAGCCCCTGAGGAAGGACAAGGACAAGAAGAAGTAGGTGGCAGGCTGCCCCTGCGCTGGCTCCTCTTGCTCCTGTGGGCTCTTCCTTCCATTCTCGTCCCTCACCTCCCTTCTCGCTCTCCTGCTCGCCCTCTCTTGCCCCTTGCCTGTTTTGTTCTCCCCCATCATCAGCAGCTCTCCCCCCAGCTTTCTTGCTCGCCTTTTTCTTTCGCTAGTGATCCATTATCTTGTGGTCTGGATTGCTCTTATACTCAGGCACTCTCACTTGCACAGGCAATCTTGTGCTCCCCCTCCCTCTCCCTTCTCCCTTTTTTTCTCCTCCTCTTCCTCCTCCTTCCCCTTTCTTGCTCACCCATTTGCTCTCCTGCAGCCCCCTTGGCAGCTGTGGTCCTGCTGCAGCGTGGTGAAGGCGGGGCCCCACGGGCCAGGAGCAGCCTGGAGAGGGTGCAGCTGCAGGGCTCTGGGAATGCTGGGAATGGTCTTTCAGGCCAGGGGAGGGACAGGACCTGGGAATGTCAGCATTTCCAGCCAGATTCCAAAAGCCATGGTGGTTTCTGCTTGGACAGCTGTGGTGCATCCCTCCTCAGTCTGTGGGACAGTGTTGTGTGGCCTGTATTGGCTGGTAGGTGGCGACGGAGAACTGTGGGCACTTGCGCCAGCCAACACCAGCCTCCTGGACACTGTGATCACCGCACAGCTGTTCTGAAGGGCCTGCAGGGCTGAAAGGAGGAAAGCAGCTTCCCACAGGGGCTCTGTGGGTTCTTTTGGGGAGAGGGGCTGCCCTTCAAGTAGAGGCTAGAGTTGTTCCTGCAGAGTAGTGAGAGGAGAGAAAGACTGGATGGCAGGGAGGCCCTTCCCAGCACCAGGAGTGCAGTCAGTGGAGTGGCCAGGTGGGGACAACTCTGAGGCGCTTCTCCCTGGTGATCTTCATAGCCTGTTTCCACACCCCTAGCTGGAGTTCAGATGTCCCGGCTGCTGGGGCTCTCCCTTGCTCACCCACCTCATTCACAGCCATGCCACGTCACACTGTAGGGATCCTGTCCATCCCTGCTTCTCCCTGCCCCAGCCTATCTTGGGTACCATCCTTCTCTTGCCAACCTAGGAACTAAGCAGGTGAATCCATCCTGGCCCTCATTCTTGGGATAAATTTCCTCCTGGGATATTTGGGGATGTGTATGCCCAGACCCTTCCTTCCTCGGTGGCAGTGGGGCCTAGCCATTAGGGCCATGAGTGCATAGTTAGCTGTGGCCCTGGGCTGTTGCTTCTGGTGTTAGCCCTGCCCCCACCACACCCCCAATATGGCATCTCCTAACCACATGTGCACACACACTGTCTTTCTCTCCTGCCCCATCACATACACAGACTCAGGCACATATCTACCAGCATACATAGTACACACGCACAGAGGCCCACAAACACATACCAAGGAGAAGAAACTCACAGGGCTTCTTGCTGGGGGAGAGAGGGGGACAGAACCAGGTAGTTAGAACTGGTTCCCAATTTTCACTCCTAAGGTCTGTCCTCTGCTTCAAGACAGACTCTCTTCCTTTTGATGCCCGGTAGCCCCACCCCAGCAGCTGACAGTGCTGGGACAGATGTGCCCCTGCCTGTCCCCAGGGAGGACCCCAGCACTGTACTCCCCTCAACCATGAATTTCCCCTCTGCTCTGTGTTTTCTTCCAGCCCTGCTCCCATGCCCATCTCTCGGCTTGGTGAGCATGGGGGCTCTGCGAGTTGGAACCTGTGTAGAGTTCAAGCTGGCAGCTCAGAAATCAGGATTTTTCTGGGAGGGGGTGGAGGTCTGTGACCCAGGTGCTGGCACCCAAAGTGACTTTGCCCTGCTTCCTGCTATCTTGTTAAAGAAAATGTAGCCAGGATTCCCTAGGAAATAAGCTGTGGAAACTGCAGGCAAGGATCTGTGGCCAGCTCAGGGTCTGAGGGCCGGTGAAAGTGTGTGCAGGCGGGCTGAAAGGACACCAGCACAGCCCTCAGGGTGGGGCTTGTCACTAGTGTCTGGTCTCCCTGCTTTTCTCATGTGGCCTGGGCTCCATGGTATGCTCTCTAGGCCTGGGCCTGGAAAACAGGTCTTTTCTGTTTGCTGGACATGCTAGAAAGCTTCAGTCAGTTTGGTTCCTGGGAGAGAAAACTCTCTTCCTGTGACAGCCCCATGGAGGCCAAGAGTGGGGTAGGTGGGGTGACTGGGAGCACTCCTTCGTGCCACTCTGGTGAAGGGACTAGAATGAGTGGGGAGTGCGTTTTTGGAATGGGAGCAGGGGTGTGTTTTGTGACCATTTGAGTGGTTCTGATTGGTTGTACTTATTCTTTAAATTTTAATCCAAATTTTTTGCAAAATTACTTCCCAATCAGACCTTGACCCTCAGCCTGAGATGCCACAAACTGAAGTGAATTCTCTGCTTTGCTGATCACAAATGCCAAACTGATTGCCCTTTTTCAGTGTCGATCTTTTGCTGTCTTTTGCTTCTGTTTGATTTGGTCTGCGTATCTTTTAATGTGTCTGTTTTTGTTTTGTTTATTTTTATTTTTCAGTTAACGCACGCACAAACTTACATGTCAAGAGTGGACTTTAGACTTTCATGTGTTAAGTTGCTTGAGTTACACCTTGTGACCCTTCTCCCATAACATGGTGTGAGGACGGACTGGGAGCTGATACAGACTCCAGTGTTTACAGCCTTGCTTCCCCCCACCCGACCCTGGCCGCAGGCTGCCCCGGGCCTGGGGGGCCACCCCTCTCTATGCAAACACGTAAAAGCCATGAATGCTGGAATCCAAAACTGACGAGGTTTATTTTTTTCAGAGCCAGTGGCTGGTCTTCCATTTACAGTGTCACTATTCCCTGACGGAGCAGTTATGTGCCGCTCTAGCGAAGGCCCCAGCTGGGATGCTAGGCCTAATTGTTCAGCGTGGAGATGGCAACTCATGTGGTGCCCTAGGTGCAGCTGCGTGGTCTGGTATACATGCTGCAAAATTCACCCAGTTCCCCTCATTTTAATTTTTCTAACCTAGACCTTAATTTTAGTAACTTTAAAACACTTCTAAATATTTATTTTGGAACCAGCCTCAAGACAAATAATATCCTCTCCCATTATTTTCATAAGTAACACAGATTCCCTGATTTTTAAAAACTAAAAATACCGCTAAACCTTTCTTATGTATAAAGTATGCCTATCATATACAGGGAGAGGTGGGTAATAAACTTCCTGTCATGACAGTGTTTGGCATTTCTTTATGGATGGAAGTGGAACATGAACGAGACCATGTCCAACGTTTTTACTGTGAATGTAAATGGAACAGCAGCCCAAAGCCATTGTCTGTGCCCCAGAGGTGCTACCTGTAAACAGGGACCAACTCCATGTGTGCGTGTTAAGTGTTTGACTCCAATTAAGACTCCCGGGCGAATCCTGCATATTCCAAATGCAAAGAGTGCTCAGTGGGAAAAAGGTTGTTACCTCAAAGTCATTGCTTCTTTCCTGGCTGGGTCACAGGGTGAAGAGATGAAGGTGTCTGATATATATAGGCAATTAGGGGAAAATGAGCAGCAAAGGAGCTTGCCCCTTCAGCTGCACTCCAAAGGGGAACATTTTAAGGAAGTACTAGCGTACTAGCAGCTTTGATTCTTCTATGCTCCTGTAGGTTTACAAGCCACTGAAAATGTCAATGTTGAGAATATTGCCTGGTAAAATGGGAGATGGAAAATGACTAGATGAAAGGAAGGGTAGCTTTAATGTTGAAGCACCGTGCTGGGCACTGGAGCTACCCAGAGGAATGCACAGCGCTCCCCTCGAGGAGCTCACAGTCTAGCATACTCCCTGGCTGGAAGCCTCAGGAAGCCGTGCTAATTTATTATGGAATTGGTAGTTTGCTTTTCATGCTCCTGTCTTCCTTCGCATAACCATTTCCCCCTTTCTGCCTGGCCTGCATTATTGATCTCCAGGACCAAGTCCTGGCTTCCTCCTGTGTCCCTGAGATGATGTTCTGCTCAGGGAGAGGTGGAGGGGTGAGTTGTGTGTGTCCACTGAGGCACGGCCAGGAAGAGGCAGCTTTTACCTGTGAGATGCTCCGTGCTCCAGCAGCGGAGCAGGTTCTAGTGACAATTCTGCAAGTGTTTATGCCATGACCAGGAATGAATCTAAATTTTGTGGGGCTGGAAACTTGAATTATTTAGAAAGACTTAAGAAAAACAATATTAATATAAAATTAGGTACAGGGCCTTGGAAGGGGCCCTGAAGATTATGCTTCATTAGCTTCACAGTAAGTCTGCATCTGGTTGTGACTGAAAATTGATGCTTCATTGAGGTTATCTAAAAAGGTAAACTGGCATATCCAGGGCAAATGTGGGCTGCCAGTGGCTCATTTCTAGGGCAGTTTTATGTCTGAAAGTGTATTCAGTTGGGTCAGAACTTGACTTTTAAGATAGCCTCTCTCAGCTAATGTATTTCTAAAGATGAGGCCTGGTGACCCAGCAGGTTCATTGGTTACATAAGAAATGAGAATTCCTGGTTCATGGGCCAACCTGGGACTCTGGAGTGGGCAGATTTGGCCATTCGTACATTGTGGCATCCAGGTTGCACCCCGGGTATACCGAAAGGCCATACTTGTGGCTGGCTGCCTGCCTGTGGGTCTAAGCCTTCCTGGTATCTTTAGGGACACTTGACAGACTTGCATTTTCTGAAGTCTGAGCTGCCTCCACAGGTCCCTCTAGCAAGCCTCACCACACCTCTTCCCCTGCTGTTTGTGTTTGGAATTTTGTCATCTTTAGCTGAGACCAAATTAAACCTTGGTGCATAGGGTGAGCTTAAAACTTGGCACTGTTTAACAAGCTAGCCCTCATAGAATGTGACCGTGTCTGCAGGGTCTCATTTACCACTCCATTGTCATTTGTTGGCATTATTAGGGCTGTCTTACAGGATCATGTTGGCATTTATTATCATGTCTTTCATAAATCATGTTGGTTTGGGGTAGAAGAATCACCATATAATTTGTTGTCCAAACTGGGACTATTGAGCAAGGGGATGCTGTTAATTACACCAGGTCAACAGGCATACACCAGAACTGTCCCAGGCCAATGGGGATATATGGTCTTTTTAGTTGTGGGTACCTGATCTAAGTGGTTTGTAATTGTGCATACTGACTGCATATGCTTGTGTATGTCTAAATGTGGGCTCCCTGTTAAGTGGGGTTCATGGATTAGAGGCCCAAGGGAAGTGTGGCTTTGCTAGACTGTTACGTTAACCTGCTTTTCTAAACTTGCTTCACGTGTTAATTCATTTACTCCTGCATTCATTGACTGTTTTTGTTCTTTTCCATTCACTTTGTACTCATTTTTTTTCATTAAATTTTGCATTTATTTTGAGTTTCTGTGGTGTCTTTTTTGGGCAGTAGCTCTTCTGATTTAACAAGTTTCCTGAGCCCATTAATCTGCTATAATTGTGATAAAATACACCTTGTCTGTTCTGTGAATTTTGTGGAGGTTGATCTACTTCTGTAGGAATTGTTTTAATAGGAAACCCTGCTACTGGCATCTGTGAAAGGCTCTTGGATAAGTGGGGGATGGAGGGAAGAGTCATAGGAAAGTCACACTTAGGAAGGTAAAGGTGCAGCCTGTGGTCCACAGATCTTTATTGGGTCCCATTCTGTTGGGTGCAGGACATGAGAGAAGGAGCACCTGCCCTCTAGGAGCATTCCTCCTTAGGAAAAAGGCTTGCCAGGGGACTACTAACACTTGAGTGCCAGGACCACTCAGAACCACATTCCATGCATTAACTCCTCTAATCCTCATCCTAATCCTATGATTAGGGACCATTATTCTCCCCATTTTATAGCTGAAGCACAGAGGTTTAAGTAATTACCCAAGGTTACCTGGCAAGTTACTGGAGAAGTTGAGATTTGAACACTGGCAGTCTGTACCCTTAATTCTTGGGCTACAGCTGCTCCTTAACATCTCAATGGGATGATGAAAAAGTGTTAGAAGTGTGGCCAGTGTTAAAGTACACAGCCGGATGGTGTAGGCTGATGGACCTGAGACAGTTTTATAGAGGTTGAAAGCCCTAGGGGACAGGCAAAAGTTTGGTTGAGGAAGGGCAGACTGGTGGTTGAAAGAAGTGGTAAAAAGTACATGGGTTTGCTAAGGCGCTTTCTCCATTGAGTGCTAGGTAGACTCTGGGAAGACCAAAATGAGAAAATGGGGACTGAGATGGGGATCCCTGCAGGGAGAGTGGTATGCACACATCCCTAATGAAGGTATAGCTCAGCTCCACCTGTGGGAAGGCAGGTAGCAGGGAGGCAAAGTATTCACCAAGCTTTGAAGGACAGAAACTCTCCAGGAAGCCAGCATGGAGGAGGGCCTCCTAGGTGGTAGAAACATTATCAAATTACTTGGCTCATTCATTTCAGGGAAGTACTGTTTGGACAAGTTTAAGACAGGTTCATGATGCTCCCCGCTACCCTGTTCCTCCCTGAGCCTACCTACCTTTATTTGTGCCATAGTATCTGCCTCTGAGCTTTTTCCATCTCCATTTTCTTCAGCCTCACTCTTTCACCAATCCCTTCTACAGGTGGGGTCAAAAGGAAGATGGATTGTATCTATATTTATCCCTGAGAAATGTTTCCCAATCTCTGGGTTGAGGTGGGACAGGAGTTCCTAATATCAGAAAGGAATATTAGAGGGAAGTAAGATGGGACCTGGGGCCACAAGACAAACCTGAAAAGCACACACGACCTTTTAAAATCTGCAACTGTGATTTTGGAAATAAAAAGTTAGCTTCCCTATAGAAGAGTTCTATCATTTACAGAAGAGCAGAGCAGAGGGTTGTCTCTTACCCTCACAGATCCCAGAACTCACAGATCTCCCCTCTGCTTTCTCCAAGAGGTTGAGTTGGATCAGCTCTGGGAATCTAGCTTACATCTAGAGCCACCTGGTTAAGCAGCCCAGATGTCTTCCAGCATTCCCCAAAGCCCAGGACGCCCAAGCTGGTATGGGCCCTCAGGATGTTCTCCTGCCTCGTGCACTGTGCTCCCACTCACACTGGAAGGAAGGAGGCAGAGAGCACTCACGGCTACCACTGGAAGCTGTGGCTGTGAGCAGCATGGCCTCAGCATCTCCATCTGTAAAATGGATGATGGCCTAGAGGAGAGTTCTTGATATGACCTAGGAAGTAGTGTTCCAAATGTATCTGACTCTTGCAAGCCTAAATGCATGGTAGCTGATATATGCAAAATAAGATTCTTACAGGATTGGAAGCAATTAAAGTGTATTTTTAACAAAAACTCCAACAAGCAAAAGTGTGTCAAGAAAAAATAGATATGTATACTGACTCTATAATATAGACAATTATAGGACATCTGGCCCTTGACCACTTTGCACCTAGTAAATCATTCCCCCTCCCACCTCATGGCTTAGCACATTTACAAAAAAAAAAAAAAAAAGTTCACAGTGGAAGATTTCACAAACCACCTCTGAATGTGTGGCTCAGTCATTCATGTCCCCAACACAACTTACACGGCCCCAGCTGGCATCTTCGTCAGCTGCACTCCCCTGCTTAGAGAATGGCTCTGTGGTAGCACAGCTTGAGAGAGGCAGCTGGCTCCTCCTCACAGCCATGCTAGTCACTTCCTCCTCCTGGCAGCTCTGTGGTTGGAGCCGGCTCGGCCTCAGAACCTGCTCATCGCAACAGAAAGCGCTCAGAGCTATGCCTCCCATCACAGGTGTTAGCCTATAATACCCATTCATTAGCGCAAAAATCCCTCTAGTTAAACTAATAACTTAAACCACTTTGCTTAAGAGTAACAAAGGAAAGATATGCTTAAAGCTTTCTCAAGTTGCATTACACAAAGCATACTTTATAATCCAGTCCTTGTAAAGGGAAGACATAAGTCATGGCCACGTCCGGATAAATGTGTCTGCAGAGACTGTCCCATGTAAGGAGTGGCAGGCAGGGTAGTTGGGACTGGAAGCACTGCATATGTGTTTGGGATAGGCCTGGGAAGTTGGAAGGATCTGGCCAGCTCTGGCAGGTAGAGCAGCAAGAACTGGTCAGTCAGAACCAGTGCCAGCCTTTCAGCCCTGAGCCAGGCCTGCCTCTTGGTCTCACATTCCAGCGCTCTCTGAGGCCAATGCCAACCCTTGCCGGAGAAGGAAGGAAAAACAAGCTGCCATTTGAACATTCATTCATAATCCCTGGCTTCAGTCCAGAGGAGAAAAAGGGAAGACAGGGTCATGGTCTCTCAGACCACCCTGACCTCCACTGACCCCAGCCTGCCTTTCCCTCCCTCCTTTTTTTTTTTTTTTTTTCCCAAGGACTCAGTTGGGAACTTTTTCTCAGTTTCTCTTCCAGGGCCACCTTCCCTTCTTTTTACAGGATTCATAACAAGCCAAAGAACTCACAGTAGTCCAAGCAAGGAGGTTTCACATTATGCTCTGAAGGTCCTGGGGTGGAGGCAGAGGGGTTGGTTGGCAAGTGGCACAACGCTGTCTGTGCAGGTGGATGACTGAAAACTTCTCAGCTGCTGCACTACAAGTTCTTTGCAGCAGCTGTACTGCATATTACCAACCTGTATTAGAATAGAGTGGCCATCTTGAAGCAGAACCATTGTACATTCTAAGAAATTGGCCATTGAGTGCCAAAGTGTTAGCATGAAGCAAGTTCAGGAAGGCCCAACCACCTAACTAAGGACCACTAATCCTACCATCTCAGGGTCATCCATCTCCAACCTCAGTAAAATTGTCACTAATCTATGCATTCCACCCTAACCTATCTGTTCTGAGGGATTCTGACACACTCCTCTCCCCATGCCTCCCCCCACCCCCACCCCCACCCCCAGTGCTTGCCTCATGGTACCCCAGAATCTGGTACCATACTCATACAAAGGCGAAGTGTGAAGGAGTTTAGAATTTATGCTCCCCAGTATTAAGCTCAGGGTTGCTTCCTCTTAAGCTGGACATCCCCTTAACCCTACTCACAGTCTTCTTGGCTACAAGGGCTGCCATTGAGATACAGTTTCTCTCACTCTCAGAGACCACCTTCATTGGTCCAGTGAAGGGAACACATGTTCCATCTCAAGTGCATAGAGCATGGCCAAGTGTAGAAAGCCTAGCCTTTGGGTAGACTCTTTCCAGGGTTATGGCCAGTACATTTTCCAGAGGCTACGAGGGCAAAGGGTACCCCTTTGGGTTCAGAGTGCATCAGCTAAAGGGGCAAAACACAGAGCCTGGTTTGGGGCAAAGTTGATGTCTACCTGTGCTTTCTTTAGCAGATCAGATATAGGAGCACACCAGTCGGGCATGAGCCTCTCCAACTCTAAGGTGATGATGACCAAGGCCAGTGTGGAGCCCTTGAACTGCAGCAGCTGGTGGCCCGCCATACAGTGCTGCAACTGCCTGGTCAGGGATGCGACGTGGAGGGAAGGATTCCTCTGAGGCAGCAGCTCCAACACATGGGGCCAGCTCAGGACCACCAGGGCATGAAACTGGAGACCATGGTTTTTAATGTTAGAACAGAAAACCCCATACATTTCATATACCAATGACCCAAAGTGCAAACAATTTAAATTTCCATCAGGGAACATCAAATGTTGCCCAACCCTTTTCATTCCTATCCATGGGCCCATAAGGGGCTTGAGGCTTAATGCCCATTCTGTGGCCAAGCTGAGCTTTGACTCCAGAGAGAAAAAAATGTCTGCTTTCTGACATGGCCATTATGAGTGCAGAGTATCTAGATGACAATGTTTCCATTCTGAAAAATAGAAACATATTAATCAAGATGAAGATAGCAGAAAAGTTACTTGTATCTGCTTATGATAAGAAGAAACTCTGCAACATGCCAACAGTGGCTAGTTTTCATAAAGAAACAGCCCTTAGTAATTTAATCTTCATGCTTCATAACAAACCAAAATCCCATGACATTTCCACATTGCATAATTTTGCCTTACTAACAGAATCATATCCTTAAGGATGACCATCATTCCCCCAACTAAAACAAATACAAACTAATGTATGATATTTTTTTAAGTGCCAGATCAATATGGTCTAAAGCCTCAACAAGGATTGTGTGTAGGTGAATAAAGACAGCTAAGTGAATGTGTGTAAAGTGTAGCAAAAGCAGACAGATATTTATGTATTCATAGAATGGAAAGTTAAATATTTTTGCAGTGTGTATTTAAAAGAGAAACTCACCATAATAGTGCCGTCTAAAAATCTTTGTAAAGTTAATTTAATGTCCTTTAGAAGTGGGAGTCTGGTGGAACTGTGTTGGATTTAAGATACCTTTTTACTCTTCCGTATGTCACAAGCCTCGTGGGTCACCTCACTGTGGTGCATGTGCAAGGACGTGTGCACGCCTGTGCTTTGCCGTCCTATGTTGTAAACAGCTGTTCCAAAGGCACAAACGAGTTTAGGGTAGACTCTTTAAACGCCTCCTACTCACTACAGTCAAGAAATCCAGCGGCGTCCCGATATAGAGGTCCCAGTGCAATGTGTCCAGAATAGCCAGCTCCATCCTCAGCAGCTCATTCGGGGAATAGTCAGAGCCATAGTGCTTTATAAAGTCGTTTACTTGTGGAATTACCTGTAAAAAGGAAATAAAGAGGCCAAAGCCCTACATCATGTCATAGTAGCTTTGTTTTCTTATCCATGGGGACTGGGCATTCATGACCTTGGTGGAGTTGTCTTCCTGTGACCCACCACAGAAAATGCTTCTGAAAGAAATACTAAACCAGAGCTTGGCTATCTGTCAAATCCTCAGGTAGTTATGTAGTGAACATTACATGGTCCCTCTCTGAAACCAGGTCTTGATCTGCCAACTGCATGCTAGCTCATACCCAAGGGTGCTTTGGAGGCTGGGGCTGTGCCATCTCTCCTATTCAGCTGCAAGAACTCACCCCAAGCTTTCCAGGAGCCATCGGTTCTGCCCATCCCTGTTCCTGATCCCTACCATGGGTACTGGATATAGAGAGAAAACTATGCTTTTGATCTTCCTAGTCTTCACCAGACAGACACATTGATAAAACCTCCTGTGGGTTTTTCAGCATCACAATCTTTAAACACATTTCCTCCAACCTTGATTGAAGGTGGTTCAGTTCTGGAAAAGCTATGGTTTTCCGCACAGAGGGACTAATAAGACTTGTCTATGAGTAAACATTCAAGTACCAAGTACATTGAAGGCTTGGTCCTATATTTTTAGATGACAGAATTATTACTATAACCTCCAGAAAAAGGGTCACTTGATTTTTAGTTGGAGGAAAGCAACTTGGGGACCAATTCTATTCTAATAAACAGGAGTTTAAAACATTTTTACTGACTATTTGGAACTGAACACACAACTTCTTCCCTGCCTCCTCAGACCCAGAGATCAGCTAAAGGTGACCCTGTGGCAATGGCAGTGATTTCATCAGCCCCAAAATGGGAGAAGTTGGAGGGAGGTAGGAAAGTTTGGGAAGGATATTAGGAGATGATCTCCTCCTCAACAGATGTCACAGTGAAATTCAGCCATCCAGGCATGCCTGAAGTGCTCAAGGGGCCTTGTACTTACCCCCAGCACATGCCTCTCCTGTCCGTCTCAGAGAGGGGTCCTAGAGTTTCCAAGGACCAGCTTCATTGACACAGCCAAGTCCTCAAGCCTCAAGCAGCTTTCTTAGACATAATTGCTTGGGGGCTGATGTTATGTCACATGGTTTGAGAGGCCTTGCTCAACAGCAGATGCCTCTGTTTAGCCCTCAACCAGTGAGGCCAGATGTATCTGGTAAGAGTTCAGGTCTCTAGGTTTGATGGGCCAGGACAGTTCAGCTGTTCTAATTGTCCATTTGTGGGGTCTCAGAGTCTGACAAGTTGACAGAAGGGACAGCAGAGATGCTGGCAAGTTAGTGACCACCATACCTAAGGGCACAGATCTGTCAGGAAACCGGAGTGCTCCAATGTTATACCACTATACCTCAAACGCAGCCCAGTGTGACCTTCCAAGGATGCATACCTCATTTTCTTCATTAAGTTTTACAGCAAGCCTCAAGGAAGCAATTGCAGCACAATGCAGGTATTTCTCTTTTACCTGCAATATGGAACAAACACATTTGAGCAGAATACGAATGCCAGAAACAAACTGAAAAGCATCTGTTTGTTTTCTTTTTTCTTTTTCTTTCTTTTTTTTTTTTTTTGAGTTGAAGTCTCACTGTTACCCAGGCTGGAGTGCAGTAGCGTAGCTGGGGCTACAGGCATGGGCCACCATGCCGGCTAATTTTTGTATTTTTAGTAGAGACAGGGTTTCACCATGTTGGTCAGGCTGGTCTCGACCTCCTAACCTCAGATGATCCACTCGCCTTGACCTCCCAAAGTGCTGAGATTACAGGCTTGAGCCATCGTGCCCGGCCGTTTGTTTTAATGAGTTTTTTCCCATTTTTAAAAGGCTCCATTTCTCCACTAAGATAGAATGTTAGTGTCATTTTTAGATCTGACCAGTAAAGATGCTCCTGATTTCAGAACTGCAGATGACTAGGCAGTCAGTATTCCTTCGCTTCGGGACTGGAGGTGGGAAATATGGCACCTTCTCAAGGAACCCAGTCTCATCCTAGCCTCAAGCTGCCCTGGACAAGTTGGGACAAGCACATCCTACCTCATCACACAGAAAGTCCTTTCCCAGCTAGGTCGTCTGACACTCCCCAAGTCCAACCCTGATGACCACATGACCCTGAGACAGCCAGTGTAGGATGCAGAGACTTCCCAACACCAGCTCTACCTCTCGGAGCAAGTTTGTTTATACCTTGGTTTGAGCATCTGGAACCCCTCACCTCTCAAGCAGGAATGGAGGGCAAAAGTTAGTTCCTTCTCTCACCATCTGCCACCGTCCCTCAGAGGCCTCCCTACCTTCACCGAAATCAGGAGGCGGCTGAAGATGGTGAGGGCCAGGTTAAAAGTGGACTGGGAGAAGTACAAGTTGTTCTGAAGCTGCAGAAGCCACTGCAAGACTTCCTTGAAGGCATTGCAGATTTCATCCTGCTAGGAAGAAGGGTAGGGGGGCGAGGAAGGTCGCTGGCAGCCACTCCTGGTCCCCCAGCAGCAGGAGCCTCCTGCTTAAGGTGGGGGGCGGGAAGGAGTAGTGAGAAGTCCCTTCCTCTACAGGCCCGCTGGCATTAAGGGCCCCCTTGGCGCAGCGGCTCACCCATCACCCCAACATCGCGCGCCCGCTTTTTGCCCTAGGCCGAGTTCCTCGATTCAAACAGGCCCTCTTCCGAAGCCCCTGCTAGCAAGAGGCCCTCCCAGAGAGAAGCCGGTGGATCCAGCCTCGTGCCTCTCGTGAGAGGCCACACCTGGGGAAGGGCTCGGCTTCCAGGTGCAGAGCACCGGAGCGCGGGTGCAGGTGGAGCCCATCCGCCTCCCGTGCGTGCGAGGCAAGCCCCGCGGCCGGGAGGGGTACCTGGGGTTTACCGCCCTGCCACAGGCGCGCCTCGCGGTCCTGGGCCAGCTGCAAGTAGCGGAGCAGCTGGCACTCGTCCAGGATGCCTTCCAGGTTGCGCGGTTTGAGGGACTGTGGATCTGGCTGCGGAGCCTGCGCTGGGGCGTCGGCGAGAACCGGGTCTGCAGTTCGCCCAGCCGGTGCCGTTGTGCGCCGGGGCCCCAGGGGCACCGTCGCGGACGGCGCGGAAAGAGAGGCCGCTCCTGGCTGGCGGGTCCCAGGGCACCTGCTCTGGGTGTTCGGGGGCAGAGGGGCCTCCCCCGGAGACGGCGGGAGAGGAAAGCACAGGGCTGCTTCCTCCAGACCCGCCCAGGGACGCCTGCCTGGGCTCTGGACCGCGCTGACCTCCGAGTTCGACGGCTGCGGTGGGAGCCGCCCGCCCGAGGCCATGGCGTGAACAGGATGCTAGGTCCAAGTCGCCGCTTAACCCGGTATTTTATAACCCAGCGCCCGGACCACTGCAGCTGGGAGGGCTGCCGGAGGAGGCGGGGGGCAGGTTCGGCGGGCCCCACCCCCAGCGCTCGCGGTGGAGCTGCCCTTGGTGCACCGGGCCGCGCCTCCTGGGCACTCGCTCCGCGGGTAGGCGGCACGCACCCAGGATGCAACCGGACGGGGCGCGCACAGACGGGTGATGGATCCCTGGCCTTCCCTCCATCCCGGCTGCTGCCTACCGAACACCTCTTCCCCCCTGCCGGCCGCGCTTCCTGCGCAGAGACCCCAGCCAGGGGTGGGGCGGCTGGAGACTTAACGCCTGCCTTGGGCCAGGACTCCCGGCCACAGACCCTGGGTCTTAGTTCACAGTACACACTTAGGGACACAAGACCAGGTAAACGAGCAGCGAGAGCGCCCTGCTCAGACAGGCTTGAAATGGAATTCCAGACGCCCTGTGTGACCTCAGGCGTGTATCGTGACCTCTCAGAGCCTCTGCTACCTCTTCTCCAAAAAAAAAGTTACTACCTCTCTCACAAGGTGATTCCTTCATTCATATATGTATTACATATGTTTATGTATCTATACATACATGTATAGCTATAAACCTATAATACATAAGGAAAATCACACAAATTACACACACACACACACACACACACACACACATTTTAGGGGTGGGTCTTGCTATTTCCCAGGCTGGAGTGCAGTGGCTATTCTCAGTTGTGATCACAGCACACTACAACCTCAAACTCCTGGACTCAAGCTACCCTTAACCTCAGGCTCCCAAGTAGCTGAGAATTACAGGTGCACAACACCATGCCTGGCTCCTAAGTTATATTTTGTTTTAAAAATTCATTACATGAAATGTATATTAAAAATATATGGGAATACCAGAAGGACAAGAAAAAGAGGAACAGAGAAAATATTTGAAACCATAATGACTGAGAGTTAATATTCCCAAATTAATGCCAAATGCCAAACCACAGCTCTAGGAAGCTCTGAGAACATTAAGCAAGATAAATGCCAAGAACTACACCTAGACATTCCTATTTAAACTATAGAAAATCAAAAGAAACTATCAACAGAATATGCAGACAACCTACAGAATGGAAGAAAAATAGCAAACTACACATCCGACAAAGGTCTTAATATCCAGAATCTGTAAGGAACTTAATTAAACAAGCAAAAAAACAAATGACCCCATCAAAAAACAGGCAAAAAGACATGAACAGAATTCTCAAAGGAATACATACATGCGATCAACAAACATGAAAAAATGCTCCACATCACTAATCATCAGAGTAATGCATCTCACACCAATCAGAATGGCTACTATTAAAAAGTCAAAAAACAACAGGTGCTGGTGAGGCTGCAGAGAAAAGGGAATGCTTATACACTGCTGGTGGGAATATAAATTACTTTAGTCACTGTGGAAAGCAGTTTGGAGATTTCTCAAACTACCTAAAACAGTACTGTTTGACCTAGCAGTCCCTTTACTGGCTATATACCCAAAAGGAAAATAAATTGTTCTACCATAAAGACACATACATTTGCATGTTCATCACAGTACTAGTCACAGTAGCAAAGACATGGAGTCAACCTAGGTGCCCTTCAATGGTGGACTGGATAAAGAAAATGTGGTACGTATACAACATGGAATACTATGTAGCCATTAAAAAGAATGAAATTATGGCCGGGCGTAGTGGCTCACGCCTGTAATCCAAGCACTTTGGAGGCCAAGGCGGGCGGATCACCTGAGGTCGGGAGTTCAAGACCTGCCTGAACAACATGGTGAAACCCTGTCTTTATTAAAAAAAAAAAAAAAAAAAAAAAAAAAAGAATGAAATTATGTCCTTTGCAGCAAACCCAAGCAAATTAACACAGGAACAGAAAATCATATACTGCATGTTCTTACTTACAAGTGGGAGCTAAGCACTGGGTACACATGAATGTAAAGATGGCAACAGTAGACACTGGAGGCTACTGGAGTGGGGAGGGAGGGGGCAAGGGTTGAATACCTATGGGATACTGTGCTCAGTACCTGGGTGATGGGATCATTCATACCCCAAATCTCAGCATCACGCAATATACTTGAATCTAAAAAGTTGAAAAAAACCTGCAGAAAATCAAGATTTAAAAAAAATCTCAAAAGAATGAAGCTGGCCTGTAATCTCAGCACTTTGGGAGGGTGGGAGGATCACTTGAGGTCAGGAGTTCAAGACCAGCCTGGCCAACATGGTGAAACCCATTTCTACTAAAAATATAAAATTAGCCAGGCATGGTGGTGAACACCTGTAGTCCCAGCTGCTCAGGAAGCTGAGGAACAAGAATTGCTTGAACCCAAGAGGTGGAGGTTGTGCTGAACTGAGATCATGCCACTGCACTCCAGCCTGGGTGACAGAGGGAGACTCCATCTCAAAAAAAAAAAAAAAAAAAAAATGCTGGGAGCAGGAAGGCGTAGGGTGAGGTGGGAATAAGATAAAGTGGGATAAGGATAAGAATCACCTGGAACTTGTCTTTGGAAATCATCAAGCAAGGAGAGAGTGGGGTGAAATATTTAAAGTTTTGAGAGAAAAACTCCCACCAACCTAGAATTCTGCATTCAATGAAATTATCCTTCAGAAGTGAAAGAGAAATATTTCACAGACAAACAAAATTGAAGGAATTTCTCACCAGTAGACCTGTTTTGCAAGAAATTTTAAAAGAAATTTTTCACAGGGAAGGAAAATGATATAGGTCATAAATTTCGAGCTACATAAAGAACAAGGTGGGTGCAGTGGCTCATGCCTGTAATCCCAGCACTTTGGGAGGCTGAGGCAGGCAGATCACCTGAGGTTGGGAGTTCGAGACCAGCCTGGCCAACATGGTGAAAACCTGTCTCTACTAAGAATACAAAAATTAGCCAGGCATGGTGGTGTGTGCCTGTAATCCCAGCTACTCAGGAACCTGAGGCAGGAGAATCGCTTGAACCGGAAAGGTGGAGGTTGCAGTGATCCGAGATTGTGCCACTGTACTCCAGTCTGGGTGACAGAGCAAGACTCCATCTCAGGAAAAGAAAAAAAAAAAAAAAAAAAAAAAAGAACATTAAGGAATAAGTGAAAGTAAAATAAAACTTTTGTTTTTCTTATTCCTAATTGATCTAATAACCATTTATTCAAAATAATAATGTATTTGATGATTGTAGGTTATGGATAAGTTAAATGAATGACAACAATGATACAAGGCATGGGAAGGAAGAATTAGGAATACTTTGTTTTAAGGTACCTGCACTGCCTGGAAAGCAGTATCATGTTACTTGAAAGTGGACTTGAATTAGTTATAAATGTATATTGCAAACTCTAGGGCAATCACCAAAAAAAGTTTTTAAAAAAGTATAATTCAAGTGTACTAAGAAAGGAGAGAAAATGGAATTACATAAAATGCTAATAAACACCAGATAGTAGATTGAATCCACAGGAAAAAAGGAAGAGAACCAGAAATAGTCAATAAGAAGATTAATATTACAAACTCTATAAATATAAACTTGGCTCTGTTTTCTTCTCTCAGCTTCTTTAGAAGATTTAAAATACTTAAAATCTTGTAACATAAAATTATAACAAAGTATTGTTGGGCTTATAACATATATAAGTGTAATCTGTATAACAATAATAGCACAAAAGGAGGAGGAGGGAATAGAGCTATATGGGAGTTACATTTATATATGTCACTGGAATTAAATTATTATAAATCTGAAGTATTATAGATTCTGGTAAGATGTGTATTGGAAGCCCCAGAGCTACCACTAAGAAAATAACGTGGTTTTTTTTGAGATCAAGTCTCACTCTGTTGCCTAGGCTGTAGTGCAATGGTGCGATCTTGGCTCACTGTAACCTCCGCCTCCCGGGTTCAAGCGATTCTCCTGCCGCAGTCTCCTGAGTAGCTGGGATTACAGTCGTATGCTGCTGTGTCCGGCTAAGTTTTGTATTATTCATAGAGAAGGGATTTCCCCATGTTGGCCAGGCTAGTTTTGAACTCCTGACCTCAAGTGATCCACCCCCCTCGGCCTCCCAAAGTGCTGGGATGACAGGTGTGAGCCACTGGGCCTGCCAATAAAATATCTTTAAAAAGTAGTAACCAATGATTAAAAAATTCAAATGTTAAACTAGAAAAGATTAACTTAATGAAAAACCAGTGAAGGAGGAAGAGAAGAATAAAAAAGACAATATGACGTATTAAAAAAACAAAAAGGCTGGGAGTGGTGGCTCACGCCTGCAATCCCAGCACTTTGCGGGGTTGAGGAGGGAGGATTGCTTGAGCCCAGGAATTTGAGACCAGCCTGGGCAACATAAAGAGACCCTGTCTCTACAAAAAAAAAAAAAAGAAAAAAAAAATTGCAGGGCAAGGTGGCACAGATCTGTGGTCCCAGGTACTTAGGAGGCTAAGGCAGGAGGATGGCTTGAGCCCAGGAAGTTGAGGCTGCAGTGAGACTGAGACCCCACCACAAAGAAGGAAGGAAGGAAGGAAGGAGAAAGAAAGAGATGGGGAGGGAGGGAAAACAAAAACCAAAGTGGGAAAATGGGACACTTAAATCTAATATTATCAATAATGTTAAATGTGAATGCATTAAACAATTGTATTAAGTCTGCTAGGGCTGTGTTATGGACTGAATGTTTGTGTCCCTTCCTAATTCATATTTGTTTGTTTGTTTTTTGTTTTTGAGACACAGTCTCATTCTGTCATCCAGGCTGGAGTGCAGTGACGCCATCTCAGCTCACTGAAACCTCGGCCTCTTGGGTTCAAGCGATTCTCTTGCCTCAGCTGCTTGAGTAGCTGGGACTACAGGCATGCGCCACCATGCCCAGCTAAATTTTTGTATTTTTAGTAGAGATAGGGTTTAGCCATGTTGGCTAGGCTGGTTTCGAACTCCTGACCTCAAGTGATCCCACTGTCTTAGCCTCCAAAAATGCTGAGATTACAGTAGCAAACCACCTCACCCTGTTGCAAATTCATATTTTGAAACCCTAACCTGCAATGTGATGGTATTTAGAGATGAAGCCTTTGGGAGGAGATTAGGGCTCTCAGACATCATGAGGGTGGGATCTTTGTGATGGAATTAGTCCACTTTTAAGAAAACTTGCTCCCTATCCTCAGCTTATTCTGTGAGGCAAGTATTACCCTGATGCTCTAACCAAAAGACAGAGACTGTCAGAAAAGAAAAGGTTGGTTTTAACATCTAAAAATCAATATGTATCTGATCATAAACACATTATATTAGAAAAAGCATTTGAGAAAATCTGACACTTTTTCATAATAAAAAACACTTCACAAACTAGAAATTTTTCCAGCATGATAAAGGGTAATTTATGAAATACCTGCAGCTAACATCAGACTTAATGGTAAATGACCAAATGCTTTCCACCTGAAGTCATCAATAAGACAAGAATATCTGCTTTCACCACTTCTGTTCAACAATGTATAGCAGGGTCTAGCCAAGGCAATTATGCAAGAAAAAGCATCCAGGTTGGAAAGAAATAATTTCATCTTTATTTGCAGATGACATGATCTTTGTATATAGAAAATCTTAAGGAATCCACTTAAAAGAAGTTTAGGAAAGTTGCAGAGTACAAAATCAATATACTATAAAAGTCAATTTTATTTCTGTACACTATAATGAATAATCTGACAATGAAATTTAAAAAATAGTTTCATTTACATCAACATAAAAATAATAAAAAACTTCTTACAAAAATTAGCCAGGCGTGGTGGCACGTGCCTGTAATCCCAGCTACTCGAGAAGATGAGGCAAGAGAATCACTTGAACCCAGGAGGTGGAGGTTTCAGTGAGCTGAGATCACACCTTTGTACTCCTGACTGGGTGAAAGAGTGAGACTCCATCTCAAAAAAAAAAATTGGGGAAAAATATTAATAGAATAAAAAAATGTACAACTTGTACATTGAAAACTACAAAATATCACTAAAAGAAATGAAAGAAAACCTAAATAAATAGAAAGACATTCTGTGTTCATGGGTAGGAAGACTTAAATTGTTAAAATGGCAATAATCTTCAAATTAATCTACATATTTTACATAATCCCTGTTAAAATTCCAGCTGTCTTTTTGCAGATATTGACAAAGTGTTCCTGAAATTTTTATAGAAATTCAAGGGATTCAAAATGTCCAAAACAAACTTGAAAAAGAGGAAAGTTGGAGGCCCTACACTATCTAGTTTCAACACTTACTGCAAACATACACTAGTCAAGACAGTGTGGTACTGCTATTAGGATGGACTATATACATCGATGGACTAGAATTGAGAGTCTAGAAATCAATGCTCATATTTATGATCAGTTTAACAAAGGTGCCAGTTCAATGGGGTAAAGAACAGTTTTTTTCAGACAAGATCAGGCTCATTCAGGGTGGTATGGCTATAGACAAGAATAGTCTTTTCAGCAAATGGTTCTGGGACAGCTGGATATTCACATGCAGAAGAATGAATGTGGATCCCTCTATCACACTGTATACAAAAATAACTCAAAACAGGGCTGGGCGTGATGGCTCACACCTGTAATCCCAACACTTTGGGAGGTCAAGGCAGGTGGATCACCTGATGTCAGGAGTCTGAGACCAGCCTGACCAACATGGAGAAACCCCATCTCTACTAAAAATACAAAATTAACTGGGCATGGTGGTGCTTGTTTGTAATCCCAGCTACTCAGGAGGCTGAGGCAGGAGAATCGCTTGAACCCAGGAGATGGAAGTTGCGCCATTGCACTCCAACCTGGGCAACGAGAGTGAAACTCCGTTTCAAAAAACAACAAAAAACCTCAAAATAGATCATAGACCTGAATGTGACAGCAAAAATTATGAAACTCTTAGAAGAGTAAATCTTCATGATCTTGGGTTAGGAAATATGGGTTACATAGGCACCAAAAACATAGTGACAAAAGAAAAAATATGTAAATTGGGCTTGATCAAAATTTAAAACTTCTGTGCTTCAAAGGATGATAGCCATAAAGTAAAAAGAAAGCCCTCAGAATGGGGGAAAATATTTGCATGTCATATACTTGAAAAGGGCTTTGCATTCTGAATATATGAAAAATTCTTATAACTTAATAATGAAAAGACAAATAAAATGGGTAAAGGGTTTGAATGGACAGTTCTCCAAAGAAGTTATCCAAATTGCAAAAGCATATGAAAAAAATGCTCAACATCATTATGATCAGGGAAGTGAAAATAAATAAAAACTCCAGCAAGATACTACTTTACACAAAAGTGAGTGTTAGCAAGGATGTGGAGAAATTGTAAACCTTACACGTTACTGGTGGAAAACAACTTGGCATTTCCTCGAAATGTTAAACATTAGCATTACCAAATGATACAGCAATTCTACTTCTAGATATGTAACCAAGAGAAACGAAAACATAGGTCGATACAAAAACTTGTAGCAGCGTTATTCATGATAAGCGAAGAGTAGAAACAACCCAGATATCCACCAATGACAGATAGGTAAAAAACACGTTATAGCCATAAAATGGAATATTATTCTGCCATAAAAAGCAATAAATTGTTGATATATGCTACAATAGGGATAAAGCTTGAAAACATTATTGAAAGTGAAAGAAGTTACTCACAAAAGGCTGCATATTGTGTAATTTCATTTGTATGAAATGTCCAGAATAGGCAAATCCATAGAGATAGAAAGTAGACTGATGGCTGTCTAGGGCTGGGATGTTGGGAGCAGGGTGGGATCAAGGTGGGAGCAGGGTTGCAGAGACCAAGGGGGAGTGGTTTATGAGTATAGAGTGTCTTTTCGGAATGATAAAAATGTTCTAGGTTATGGTTGCACAACTCCATATATTGTAAGAACTATTGACTTGTACAATTTAAAGTGGTGAACTGTATGGTATGGTGTGTAAATTATATCTCAGTAAAGCTTGTATGTGTGTATATATATACAAAATATTGAATGATGATAAGTACTATGGAGAAAAAGTGGGGAGGGGAAAAGAAGAGTTGGGGCTGAGGGTTGGAATTTTAAATGGGGAAATCATGTTAGGATTCACTGGGAAGGTATCATGTGAACAAAGACTTTCTGGAGGAGGTGAGTGGGTCAGGTGGTTATTTAGGGAAAGAGCTTTCTGGGCTGCCTGGGTTTGGATCTGGGCTCTGTCATTGTTCATATGTATATCCTTGGAAAAGTTATTTAATAATCCTGTACCTCATTTTACTTTATCTGTAAATAATAATAAATAGTATCTATTTCAAAAGGTTATTAAGTGGATTAAATGAATTAAAAAAGTAAAACATGTAGAACAGTACACTGTCATTACATAAAATGCTTTATAGTTATTTTCATCAGTTCCTACTGCAAGCTCACAGAACTTGCATGCTCAGATGGAAGCATGCCAGGAATGTTGGAGGAAGCAAGGAGGCCAGGTGCAGAAGAAGCAAGAGGGAGGATTGTAGGGCTTGTGGCTTTAGCTTTGTGAGATGGGAAATCAATGGAGGGTTTTGAGCAGAGAAGAGAGAAGATCTGATTCATTTTTTTTTTAAAACAAGAAAAAAAAGGAAGAAAGAAAGAGAGAAAGAAAAAAATGAAGAAGAGGAAGAAAAAGGAAGAGAAAGAGGGAGAGAGAATGGGAGTATTGCTTTATTGCCCAGGCTAGAATGCAGTCTAAAAATGGGAATTGAAAACCTCTTTTATGCCAATAATTGTGCTTAACAATGGAGACAGGAAGGAATAAGGGAAGAAAATAACAAGCAGCCAACCAATATTTCATTTAAACCTATGAAATGCTATGCAATTATTGAGGAGTGATTTACTTCCAATTACGTAGTCACTTTTGGAATAGGTGTGATATGGTACTGATAAGAATGTATGTTTTGTGTATTTGAAGTGGAGAGTTCTATAAATGTTTATTAAGTTTACTTGTTCCGGGTCTGAGTTCAAGTCCTGGATGTCCTTGTTAATTTTCTATCTCTTTGATCAGTCTAATATTGACAATGTGATGTTACAGTCTCCCACTATTATTGTGTGGGAGGCTGTCTCTTTATAAGTCATTAAGAACTTGTCTTATGTATCTGGGTGCTCCTGTATTGGGTGCATGTATATTTAGGATCGTTAGCTCTTCTTGTTGCATTGATCCTTTTACCATTATGTAATGTCCTTCTTTGCCTCTTTTGATCTTTGTTGCTTTAAAGTCTATTTTATCAGAGGTGAGAATTGCAACTCCTGCTTTTTATTTATTTATTTATTTATTTTTACTCTCCGTTTGGTTGGTAAATCTTCCTCTGTCCCTTTGTTTTGAGTCTTTGTGTGTCGTTGCATGTGAGATGGGTCTGGATACAGCATACCGATGGGTTTTGGCTTTTTATCCAGTTAATAATATATATGAGTTTAATACTGCCATTTGATGCTAGCTGGCTGTTTTGCCCATTAGTTGATGTACGTTCTTCATTATGTTAATGCTGTTTACTTTTTGATATATTTTTGGAAAGGCTGATACTGGTTGCTCCTTTATATGTGTAGAGCTTCTTTCAGAAGCTCTTGTAAAGCAGGTCTGGTGATGGTGAAATCTCTAAGTACTTGCTTGTTTGCAAAAGATTTTATTTTTCCTTCGCTTGTGAAGCTTAGTTTGGCTGGATGTGAAATTCTGGGTTGAAAGTTCTTTTCTTTGAGGATGTTGAATATTGGCCCCCACTCTTTTCTGGCTTGTAGGGTTTCTGCTGAGAGATCTGCTGTAAGTCTGATAGGTTTCCCTTTGTGGGTAACCTGACCTTTCTCTCTGGCTGCTCTTAGTATTTTCTCCTTCATTTCAACCCTAAGGAATCTGACGATTATGTGCCTTGGGGTTGGTCTTCTTGAGGAATATCTTTGTGGTGTTCTCTGTATTACCTGGAGTTGAATATTGTCCTGCCTTGCTAGGTTGGGAAAGTTTTCCTGAATAATATCCTGAAGAGTATTTTCCAACGTGGATTCATTCTCTTCATCACATTCAGGTATACCTATCAAACTTAGATTAGATCTTTTCACATAGTCCCATATTTCTTGGAGACTTTGCTCATTCCTTTTTATCCTTTTTTCTCTATTCTTGACTTCTCGTTTTATTTCATTAAGTTGGTCTTTGGCCTCTGATATCCTTTCTTCTGCTTGATCAATTCGACTGTTAAAACTTGTGCATACTTCGCGAAGTTCTCGTATTGTGTTTTTCAGCTCCATTAATTCACTTATATTCCTCTCTAAATTGTCTACTCTCATTAGGATTTCGTCAAACCTTTTTTCAAAGTTCTTAGTTTCTTTGCATTGGGTTAGAACAAGTTCTTTTAATTCACAGAAGTTTCTTATCATCCACCTTCTGAAGCCTACTTCTGTTAATGGAACACACTCGTTCTGCATCAGGCCTTGTTCCGTAGCTGATGAGGAACTGTGATCCCCTGTAAAGGGAGAGGCATTCTGATTTTGGGGATTCTCAGCCTTTTTACGCTGGTTTCTTCCCATCATTGTAAATTTATCCACCTGTCGTCTTTGTGATTACCGACTTTCAAATTAGGTCTCTGAGTGGACGTCCAACTTGTTGATTCCCAGTGCCGAAATCTGAGCAATCCACTGCACTGGCCAAAACAGCGGTGTTAAGATTGATGGTGCTTTTCTGCCCGGGAATCTCGGGTCTAGCTCCCTTCTTGAGTCCATCCTTCAATCAGCTGAATAGGCAACTCTGTCTTCCTGGAGCTCCAAACAACATCAGCCAAAAGGGGACACAGTCCTGCTCACTCTGCACCAAGAACTGCCAGGCCGAGGCGCTGGCAAAACCGCCATGCCAGCCACAAGAGTCGTGCTGGCGACCCATGGGGCTTCTCCGCTAGGAATCTCCTGGTCCGTGAGCAACAAAAATTCGTCTCAAAGTGTGGCGTCCTCTCATTCTCTGCACTTTCACTGAGAGCTACAATCCTGAGCTGCTAGTGATCAGCCATCTTGGATCTCTCCCTGATCTGATTCATTTTTAACACCAGGACTCTGGCTCCTGTCCAGCACACTGAAAGGGGACAAGGACACAATCAAGGAAACCAGCTCTGAGCTATTGCCATAATACATGTGAGAGACGGTGGTGGTGGTAGAAGTGGCCAAATTCTGGTTCCACTACGAAGACAGATACGATAGGATCTATTGAAAGATAGAATATTGTGTATGAAAGAGACTGCACTTTTGATCTGAGCAATTGTCAGAATTACGTTCCCATACATTGAGATGAAGGAGGGAGCCCTTTTTAATTTTTTTTGATAGGGGTGGAGTGGGGTTGTGGGGAGATTGATGGGGGATCAAGATTTCAATTCTGGACATAATTAACTTGAAATGCCCATTACACATTCAAGTGGACTAGAAAGAGGATGGACGGATCATTGGTTCTTTGACGAACATGTATGAAAATCACATTCTGTGCCAGGCTCTGTGTAGGCTCTGGAGATACATGCGAGAATACTAACAAGCTCCTTAAGAGCTCACTTTCTTTCCTTCTTTTCTTTCTTTCTTTCTTTTTTTTTTTTTTTTTTTTTGGGAGATGTAGTTTTGCTCCTGTTGCCCAGGCGTGCATGCAAGGGCACAATCTCTGCTCACCGCAACCTCCGCCTCCCGGGTTCAAGTGATTCTCCTGCCTCAGTCTCCCAAGTAGCTGGGATTACAGTCATGAAGCACCACGCCCAGCTAATTTCGTATTTTTAGTAAAGATGGGGTTTCTCCTGTTGGTCAGGCTGGTCTCGAACTCCCGACCTCAGGTGATCCGCTCACCAGGGCCTCCCAAAGTTTTGGGATTACAGGCGTGAGCCACTGCGCCTGACAAGAGCTCAATGATGAGACAGGTCATGAGGAAATTAGCAATCAAGCGAGGTCAGGTAGGTAAGGTCTTTAGGTCTTTGGATGAGACAAAATGTACAATTGCTATTATTGATTTTAATATTCCGGGTATTGCAACCGCCACAACACGGGCCTTGAGATATAGGAGTTGCTCCTCCTGCCAACCCGGGGCTACCAGGTAGGTATCTCCGCCTCAGTGCGGGCCACATTTCTAGCGCAGCAGAATGGCAGCATTGCGCACGCGCGGCCTCAGTCTAGTGTCCTAGGAGATGGACTCCGAAATCCTCGGCGCAGGCGTAATTCAAGGGCGGAGGGAGCCTGAGACAGGCTTTGGGGCGGGGCGAGCTCGGAATGCGCCTGCGCACTGGGCGCTCTCGCCGGAGGAGCTGCAGTCTCGAGAGCGCCAAGGAGGTGTTTGGGTAGTCTCTGGCCAGCCTTTTTGCGCACCCGGTGTCCTTGGGCTGCACCGCCGGGCACGGGAGGGTGCCACGATGCCGGTGAGGAGAGTCGCTTTGCCTCTGGGGTTTCTTCTCATCCCAGCTGCCTGGCCCGGGGGCGCGGCCGTTGCCATGGAGGCGCGGAGCAGGCGGGCGGCCTGGGTGGGGCGGGGCAGGCCCGGACGTGCGGTCTGGGTGGTTGGAGAGCCTGGCTGGTCAGCCCCGGAGCCGCGGGGGTCCGGCTGGCCTCGAGAGGGGCCTAGGGGCAGGCCCTGCCGCCTTCGTCGCTGCTGCATCCCGTTGGGCCTGCATCGCTTATCAAAAAGGCGCTGAGCTGGAGGATGCGCTCTGGGTCGCATCTCTGCCTGCTGAGCGGGGCGTCTCTTTGGATGCCCCACACCTCGTGGGGACTTTGCGCCGAACAAGCTCAGGGAGGCGACGAAGCGAAGGCCGCCTGCCCCTTTTCCAGGCCGCAGACTCCGACTCTTCTAGCCTCGAGCTAGCTGTCTCCTCTTGAGGCACTTTAGCTTACGGTGCAGAATGAAACCCGAAGGTGTCTTTGTGTGGTGGTGTGGTGGTGGTGATGTGTTTATCTTACAAGATTTCACAGATTGTTATCGTGAACTTAATAATGGGGCCTTGTAAGACCTCTTATTAGGGGTCATGAAGGAAAATTGAGCCATGGCCGCTTATTTAGTGGTTGTGAGGCCTCAGATAATTAATCTGGGTGGGTACTTAGTTCCCACATAAACTTTTCCTCATGGGCTTCTTGTTAGCCACGTGAAATAAGATAATGCACAGGAGACTAGAAGGACAGTGCTTAACATTTAGGGTTAAATGCTCTATATTTGTTCCTGTTCATTGCTTTCAAGTTTTTAATTCAGTAAATATTGGGCACCAACCACATGCTAGGCCCTGAAGATACAATATTGAGCAAAACCAATCAGGTTCTTGAACTTGGAAAGAGAGAGGCTTGCCTTCTTGGGCAGAGGTGAAAACCATACATACGTATTTACAGAGATAAGACACATAACCTTAATGAAAGAAGTGGTTGGATATCCTACAATAGAGAGAAGTAAATACTGGTAAATTGGAAAGTATTGCCATGTGAGAATGCTGGTCTGCAGATGATATCAGAGTGTTTGTTTGTTTTTTTCCTCCCAAGAAGAGACTTTAGGAATTGTTTTAGTGAAAGTTCTCAATTTTAGCAACTAATTCAAAAGTGCTTTAAATACTATGAACCAAACAAAGGAAATTTGTGGACCGAATTTAGCCTCTTGACTACCTGTTTGCAACCTCTGGTGTAGACAGAGAGAAAGACATTAATCAAATAAGGAGCAAGCGAAAGTAAAATTGTGTCCAGGAAGGGGAGATCGGGGGCTCTCTGAGCCTATAAGAGTATTTGAAGTAGTCAGGAAGTCTTCCCAGGTGAAGTGGCTGTTGAGTTCTGAAGGATAAGTAGATGTTAACTAAGTGAAGAGGAGATTGAAGAAGGTTCTAGGCAGAAGGAACAGCACATGGAAAAGGCCAGTGGGGAGGAGCATGATGACAAGAAAAGGCCAAGAAGCTCAGTGTGGCTGTGGCATGGATGAGCCAGGCAGAGTATCTTGTGAAATAAGCCCAGAGAAGCAGACGTGGGTGGAAGCTGGATCTTACAGACCACCTTAAGGATTCTGGTTTTTGTCTGAGATCTATGGGAAACCACTGAAGAATTTTTAAGTAGGAGGGCGACATGATTAGATTTGTGTTAACACTGACTGCTATGTGGAGAACAGGCAGTAGGGGAATGTAATTAGATTCAGGAGTATAGTTAGGAGTCGGTAATCCAGGGCCAAGATGATGGTGATTTAGACTAGGGTGATGAAGGCAGAGATACGAAGTGCATTGTATTGAAATAATCTGTTACTTGTCAATGACAATGGTTTATGTTGTTTCTCTTTAAGTCTTAGAAGAGAATCTGAAACAGTAGGAATTTAACAAGTATCTGTTCAACTAAACTGTCCTTTTCGAAAATAGGATTGTGTTTCATCATATTTTCTTAATCATAAAATTTCAGAAATGGCCAGGTACGGTGGCATGCACCTGTGATCTCAGCACTTTGGGAGGCCAAGGTGGGTGGATCACTTGAGGTCAGGAGTTTGAGACCAGCCTGGCCAACATAATAAAACCCCATCTCTACTAAAAATACAAAAATGAGCCAGGCATGGTGGCGGGCATCTATAATTCCAGCTACTTGGGAGACTGAGACAGCTGAATCACTTGAACCTGGGAAGTGGAGGTTGCAGTGAGCCGAGATTGCACCACTGCACTGCAGCCTGGGTGACAGAGTGAGACACTGTCTCAAAAATAAGAAAAAAAAATTTCAGAAATGGAAACTTTATATATACAAATGCTCATAAGTTAAGGTCATACTAAGGCATTTTTCTTTGCCGTTTAAACTTTTTTTCTATCTTTATCTTATTGTCTTCTGTAGAGAAGCCATTTTACAGATGCATTATAGGAAATGATAAAAACCATTTTACAGCTGCATTATAGGAAATACAACTAGACGTCTCGGGAAACAAAGGATCTACTATATTCTTGAGTTAAAGTTGTTAACTATATTCACATGTGTTTCCTACAGGCAGGAAACTCAGGGTCAGAGACTTGTGTAGAAAGGCAATCTGTAATATACTGATTCAGTTTCTGCTTGTACCGCTTTTGCCGCACATGTAAACTAGACTTTCTCTCTCCCTTCTTTTATATTTCAAAAGAAACTTTTTTCCTTTTTGTACCTTTTAATAAACTTTTCATCTACGTGTAAGATCTTTAATTGCATTTAACAAATACTTATGAAGTGTTTAATGTGTGTAAGGCACTAAGGTGGCAAAGTAGCCTTTTAAAATTTGCAGATTTAATCTGTTGAGGGTAAAAATAAATGTTCTTTTCATTATTTGTAAATATCTCCAACAGATCAATAAATCAGAGAAGCCAGAAAGCTGCGATAATGTGAAGGTTGTTGTTAGGTGCCGGCCCCTCAATGAGAGAGAGAAATCAATGTGCTACAAACAAGCTGTCAGTGTGGATGAGATGAGGGGAACTATCACTGTACATAAGACTGATTCTTCCAATGAACCTCCGAAGACATTTACTTTTGATACTGTTTTTGGACCAGAGAGTAAACAACTTGATGTTTATAACTTAACTGCAAGACCTATTATTGATTCTGTACTTGAAGGCTACAATGGTAAGTGAGTATATAGTTTACTTTTTAAAAAACACCCTTATTGAGGCATAATTAATGTGCCATGAATTCACCTATTGCAGGTTTGCAGTTTGGTGAGTGTAGTAAATATATACAGTTGTGAAACTATCATTGCAATCCAGCTTTAGAACACTCCTGTCATCCCCAAAAGTTACTTTATGCCCGTTTGCAGACCCACCCCCAAGCAACCATTGATCTGCTTTCTGTCACTATAGTTTTGCCTTTTCTTGAAATTTCGTATCAGTCATATCATATAATATGTCATCTTTCTTATCTGTTTTTTTTTCCACATCAAATGTTTTTGAAGTTTATCCTGCTAGGATTTTCACAGGGATTGTGTTGAATTGTTATTCTAACAGTAATGAGTCTTCCAATTCATGAATGTGATATTTCTCTCCATCTGAAACATTGAAACATTAATTAATTAATTTTGGACAAGGTCTTGCTCTGTTGCCCAGGCTAGAGTGCAGTGGTGCGATCATAGCTCACTGCAGCCTTGAACTCGGCTGAAGCTATCCTCTTGATTCTGCCTCTTGAGTAACTAGAGCTACAGCTGGGCACCACCATGCCTGGCTAATTTTTTTGTTTTTGTAAAGACAGGGTCTTGCTCCATTGCTCAGTCAGATCTCAAACTCCTAGACTCAAGCAGTCTTCTGCTTAGGCCTTTCAAAGCACTGGGATTACCCATGTCTAGCTTCTCTCCATTATTTGTATCTTAATTTCCCTGATCTGTATTTTGTATCTTTTAGTGCACGTGTTTTGATTATTCGTAAGTTGTTTTATGCTATTGTGAATAGAATTGCTTTCATAATTTCAATTTTGGATTGTATGTTACTAATATATAGAGATGAAATTGATTTCTTGGCTAAGCATGGTGGCTCATCCCTGTAATCCCAGCTGCTCAGGAGGCTGAGGCAGGAGAACCACTTGAATCCAGGAGGCAGAGGTTGCAGTGAGCTGAGATTGTGCCACTGTACTCCAGCCTGGGTGACAGAACAAGACTCTTTCTCAAAAAAAAAAAAAATTGATTTCTTTAGGTGGCTTTTTTATTGAGATAAAATTCAAATATATAAATTTATAATTTTAACCATTTTACAGTTTTACAATTCATAGGTTTTTAGTGCATTTACAATGTCGTACAGCTGTCACTGCTGTTTCCAGGACATTTCTACCACTCCAAAAAGAAACCCTGTATCCATTAGCAGTCAGTCACTCCCAAGCCATTACCACCTCCCTTCTCCCAACCCAGCAACTACTAATTTATTATCTATATCTATGAGTTTGCCTATTCTGGACATTTTCTATAAATGGAATTATATGCTATGTGGCCTTTTGTGAATGATTCTTTCACTTACAGTGTTTTCAAGTTTCATCCCTATTGTAACATATATCAGCAATTCATTTTAATGAATTTTTATGTCTGAATAATACTGTATAGATCATATTTTGTTTATCCATTTATTAGTTGGTGACCATTTGTTGTTCCTATTTTCTAGCTATTACAGATAATGTTACTTCAAACATTCTTTTATAGATTTTTGTGTGAACATATGTTTAGTTTGTCTTGGGTACATATCTAGGAGTGGAATTACTGGCTTGCATGGTAACTCTGTTTAATGTTTTGAGGAGCTGCCGAACTTTTCTACGGTGGCTACACCATTTTATATTCCTATCAGCACTGTGTGAGGTTTCTGATTTCTCTACATCTTTGTCAGCACTTGTTATTGTCTATTTGATGATTGCTCTCTTAGTACCCACAGTTGATTTTTGTATATTGACCTTGTATCCTGCAACTTAGCTAAACTTGCTTATTAATTCTAATAGTTTTTTTATTTTTGTAAAATTTGTAGGATTTTCTACATGTAAGAATATGTTTTCTGCAAGTAAAGACAGTTTTTACTTTGTCCTTTCTAATCTTTATGCCTTTAATTTCTTTTTGTTACCTGATAGCACTTGGAGGCTAGAACCTCCAGGAAATGTTGCCTAGAAGTGGTGAGGTGAGAGTGGGCATTTTGGTCTTGTTTCTGATCTTAGGGAAAATGCATCCATTCTTTCACTGCTATAATGGTATTTGTAGATTTTAACCGATACCCTTTGCAAGTTTGAGAAGTTCCCTTCTGTTCTTAGTTTGCTGAGAGTTTTTTCAGGAATGTATATTGGATTTTGTCAAATATAATTTTTTCTGCACCTATTGAAATAATTTTTTTAAGTTTGTTAATATGATCAATTACATTGATTTTTGAATGTGAAACTAGCTTTGCCACTTGGTCATAATGTGTTATTCTGTTCATATATTGTTAGATTTATTTGCTAAATTAAAAAAAAATTGGCATCCATGTTCATGAGGGATTTAAGTATGTAGTTTTCTTCTAATCCCTTTTTCTGGTTTGGGTATTGTGATTATGCTAGTTTCATAGAATGAGTTAGAAAGTATTCCCTTCTTTTCAGTTTTCTAGGAGAATTTATCTGGAATTGGTATTATTTCTTAAATGTTTGGTTGAATTCGTTAGTGAAGCCATCTGGGTTTGAAGTTTTCTTTGTGGGAAGCTTTTCAACTATAGATTCAATATTTTTTCTTTTTCTTTTTTAGTCAGCGTCTTACTCTGTTGCCCAGGCTGTAGTACGGTGGCACAATCACAGCTCACTGCAACCTCAACTTCCTGGGTTTAAACAGTCCTCCTACTTCAGCTTCCCCAGTAGCTGAGACTACAGGTGTGTGCTACCATGACTGGTTAATTTTTTCTATTTTTTGAGACAGGGTCTCACTCTATTGCCCAAGCTGGAGTGCAGTGGTACGATCATGGCTCACTGTAACCTCTACCTTCTGGGCTCAGGCGATCCTCCCACTTCAGCGCACGGGTAGGTGGGACTATATGTATGTGCCACCACGCCATGCCTGGCTAATTTAATAATTTTATTTTTTTGGTAGAGATAAGAGTCTCACTATGTTTCCTAAGCTGGTCTTGAACTCCTAGACTCAACCAGTTCTCCTTCCTCAGCCTTGCAAAGCACTGGGGTTAAAGACATGAGCTACCATGTCTGGCCAAGTAACTTATTTTCTGTTTTTGTTGTTGTTGTTGTTGTTGTTGTTGTTTTTTGAAACAGAGTCTTGCTCTGTCACCCAGGCTGGAGTGCAGTGGCACAATCTTGGCTCACTGCAGCCTCTGCCTCATGGGTTCCAGTGATTCTCCTGCCTCAGTCTCCTGCATAGCTGGGATTACAGGTGCACGCCACCATGCCCGGCTAATTTTTGTATTTTTAATAGAGACAGGATTTCACCATGTTGGCCAGGCTGGTCTTGAACTCCTGACCTCAGGTGATCCACCCACCTCGGCCTCCCAAATTGCTGGGATTACAGGCATGAGTCACCACGCCTGGCCTGTTTTTTCTTAAGTGAGGTTTGGTAGCTTGTCTTTAATGGAATTTGTTTCATCTAAGTTGTCAAATTCATTGGCAGAAAGTTGTTTATACTATTTCTTTATTATTCCTTTAGGATGTTGAATGTAGTGGTATAACTTTTCTCATTCTTGATGTAGGTAACTTACATCTTTTCTTTTCTTCCTGATTAATCTGACTAGCGGTTTATCAATCTTATTGATCTCAGAGAACCAGCTTTTGTTTTAATACTTTTTCTTCCTGCTTTTATGTTTCCTATTTCATCTATTTCTGCTCTGATCTTTATTGTTTCTTTTCTCTTACTTTGGGCTTAATTTCCTCTTTTCTTTCTACTTAAGATGGAAGCTGAGGCCATTGTTTTGAGACTTTTTTCCTTTCTAATATGGGAGTTTAATGCTATAATTTGCCACTGAGTACTGTTTTAGTGTCATCCCACAGATTTTGACATACTGTGTCCACTGTTTTACTTCTTGATTTCTTCTTTGATCCTGGATTATTTAGAAATGTGTTATTTAGTTTCCAAATATTTTTAGATTCTCTAGAGATTTTTCTGTTACTGATTTCTAACTTAATATCAATTTAGTTAGATAACATACTTCGTATGCCTTGAATCTTTTTAAATTTATTGACTTGTTTTATGATCCAGAAGATAGTTTTTGTTTTTGTTGTTGTATTTGTTTATTTTTGGTTTTTTTTTGAGACAAGGTCTTGCCCTGCCACCCAGGCTGGAGTGCAGTGGCACAGTCACGGCTCACTGCAGCCTCAACTTCTTGGGCTCAAGTGATTCTCCCACTTCAGGCTTCCTAGTAGCTGAGACTACAGTTACATGCCACCATGCCTGGCTAATTTTTTGAAATTTATTTTGTATTTCAAAAAGTTTTTGGGGAATAGGTAAGTGTTTGGTTACATGAATAAGTTCTTTAGTGGTGATTTCTGAGATTGTGGTGCACCCATCATCCAAGCAGTGTACGCTGTACCCAGTGTGTAGTCTTTTATCTCTCACCCCACTCCCACTCTTCCCCTAGAGTCCCTAAAGTCCATTGTATCATTCTTATGCCTTGGCATCCTCATAGGCTTAGTTCCCACTTATAAGTGAGAACATACAATGTTTGATTTTCCATTCCTGAGTTACTGCACTTAAACAGTAGTCTCTAGCTCCATCCAGGTTGCTACAAATGCCATTATTTTATTCCTTTTATGCACGCCTGGGTAATTTTTAAAGTACTTTGTAGAGATGGGGTCTCGCTGTGTTGCTTAGGCTGGTCTTGAACTTCTGGGCTCAGGTGATTCTCCCACCTCAGCCCCTCAAAGTGCTGGGACTATAGCATGAGCCATGTCACCAAGCCCAGAATATAGTTTATTATTATTATTTTTTAGTTTATTATTATTATTTATTTATTTTGTTTTTTTTGAGACAGGCTGGAGTGCAATTGTGCGATCTCGGCTCACTGAAGCCTTCGCCTCTCTGGTTCAAGCAATTCTTGTGCTTCATCCTCCCAAGTAGCTGGGACTACAGGTGTGTGCCTCCACACCTGACTAATTTTTGTATTTTTAGCAGAGGTGGGCATTCAGCATGTTAACCAGGCTGATCTTGATCTCCTGACCTCAAGTGCTCCACCCTCCTTGACCTCCCAAAGTTCTGGGATTACAGGCATGAGCCACGGTGCCTGGCCATAGTTTTTTATTTTCAAATAATAGTAATAATAATAAATAGTGCCTATCTCTTAGGATTGAGGTGAAAGTTAAATAAGAATGCAGACATAGCCAGCAGGTACACCTGTAATCCCAGCTACTCAGGAGGCTGAGGCAGAAGGATCTCTTGTGCCCAGGAGTTTGAGGCTGCAGTGAGCTCCGATCATGCCACTGAACTCTAGCCTGAGTGACAGGACAAGACCTCATCTCTTTAAAAACAACAACAACAAAAAAAGCCTGTAAAGTACATGGCCTCGCACATAGCAAATGATCAGTAAGTGATAGCTGTTGTCCTTATAAAGCTTGGTTTTTATTTCATAATTCACTGTGTCTATTCTGAAATGCAGTCTATGAGTTCATGATATTTTCAACTTCTTTGAGTACAGTATTATATTCCTTCTGGCAGAGTTTGAAATATTTAGTCAGTTTGAAAAAATTGAGGCTCTTATATTCCCATGTGTAAAAAATGACTTCTGATATGAATCATTTATTTTCACAGAAAAGTCTGAAAAGTGTGTTATGATTATTTTCACAAAAAAAGCCTAAGAAAAGTTGAGGTTAACTGAATAGTGTAGTAATAGTTGGGGAACCATTTTCATATATGCTATCACATCCAAGGCTGTCTTCTCTTACTGAACACTGTCCTGGTCAACTCCTCCAGCCCTCTGTTTTCTTCACATCTACCCTTGCTTTTCTCCAATTCTTGGTCCACAATATAGCCGTAGTAATCATGATGTCACTCCTCTGATTGAAAAATTATTCTGTGGCTTCATGTTGCTTTTAGGATAAGGTCTAAAAACCTTAATATGGTCCTTATGACACAGTGTGATTAGGGCATTGCCAATTTCTCTAGTAGCTCTGCCTGCGTCTACCTTCTCTTTCCCTGTCTGTTTCTTTCATTCTGGTCTCATTTCAGTCCTCAAAATTTCCATTCTTTTTCCTGCTTCTTGCTGTCCACGCTGTTCCTATCTAAACCTTACCCCTTTTGGAAAGTCCTCCCCGACCCCCTCTCATTTTATCCCACTACAATTTCTCTGCCTAATTTATGTCGCTTACTCCCATCTAGAACTCTGTTTCTCATTTTCAGTACTCATCATGATTATAATTGTTCCATCAGTATCTCCTCCACAAGATTACACACATCATAAGATTAAGGATTGTGTTTGTCTTGTCACTCGGCGTCTAGTGCCTAGCACAATGCCAGACTCAGGTGTGTGGTAAATATTTGTTGAATGAATGAATTTAGGTATTTAGAAAATTTAGATTATATCTGTAATTACCTGTAATAATTGTATTGTCATCTTTTTGTTAACTGTATTTCTTATAGATGTTACTTTCAAACAGTTTTTTAAAAACACACTTATTTTAGGACGAAGAAAAAAGCTATTGGCCGGGAGCAGTGGCTCATGCCTGTAATCTCAGCACTTTGGGAAGCCAAGGCGGGTGAATCTCAAGGTCAAGAGATCGAGACCATCCTGGCGAACATAGTGAAACCCTGTCTTTACTAAAAATACACAAATTAGCCAGGTGTAGTGGCGTGCGCCTGTAGTCCCAGTTACTCGGGAGGCTGAGGCAGGAGAATCACTTGAATCTGGGAGGCGGAGTTCGCAGTGAACCGAGATTGTGCCACTGCACTCCAGCCTGGCAACAGAGCGAGACTCCATCTCAAAAAAAAAAGAAAAAAGCTATCATTTTACTGATACTTTATATGACATGTCATATTTGTCACTTGAGGAAAATTGCCTCATTTCGTTCTTACGATCAATGGCGAGTTGTAATTCTTATCCCCATTTTGCCATTGGCAGATGTGGTTTGAGACTAAGGTCTTTCTGCTCTAGAGCCTGTATTCTTTTGCTGTACTTATACTACCATCTCCAGTTTAATGTCCACAATAAGTACTTCATATACACATGATAAGAAATGTCTCATAATTAGATATATTGTAAGATTTTTGCATTTAGGGCTTGGGATGCTTTTTATTAATTATTAGGGCTATCTCTCATTGGTGTTGTAACAGTGCTTTGTGCATGTGGTACAGAGTACATATTGTAATTGTTGATAATAAAGGTGAAACTTGTGCTAGAATAAATTTTGAATCCAGGGAAGAAATTACATAACAGTTTCTTTCTTTCTTTCTTTCTTTTTTTTTTTTTTTTTTTTACATCATAGTTTCAAAGGAATTAAGAGCTATTGTTCTGTAGCATAAGAAGTAACTAATTCTTGTCATCATTTTCAGGGACTATTTTTGCATATGGACAAACTGGAACAGGAAAAACTTTTACCATGGAAGGTGTTCGAGCTGTTCCTGAACTTAGAGGGATAATTCCCAATTCATTTGCTCACATATTTGGTCATATTGCAAAAGCAGAGGGTGATACAAGGTAAAAGAATTCTTTTATTTTCTAATATTGAGAAGTACAAACACAGGAAAGGCACTTAGGTATAAATTATATAAACACGTTTTAAAATTGTTCTTATAAATATTTCACTCTGACTTTTTAAAAATGATGTTTTATTTATAGATTTTTGGTTCGAGTGTCTTATTTGGAAATATATAATGAAGAAGTTCGTGACCTTTTGGGAAAGGATCAGACACAAAGGTTAGAGGTAAGGATGATTGAAATTTGGAGGAGTATTTTTTCCAAAGCAGTAGAATGTTTACTAAATTAAGGTTCCCCCCTGCTTTTTTTTAAACAAAAGATGCTTTTGGTATTTTAAATAACCTCATACATATATAATGTCATACATCTGCAGACGTATCTGGGGATAAATTACTGAAGCAGGATTGCTGAGTCAGATGGTAAATGATTGGTAAATTTGATATTGCCACATAGTGTCATATTTTAAGGTGTGAGACATACAGCAAGGAAAATGTTAATATTGGAATTTTAGTTGGATCGTATCACCAGTAAAATAGAGGAGAATAATGCAGGTAGAGTTAACAGTGGAATAAGATACAGAACAGTAGTAGCCAGCATTGTAGAATGGTATAGAGTATGTGTAGAACAAGTAGCCAGCGTTAACTGAGCTCTTGCAATGCGATGTAGGCATTCAGTGCAGTAATTGATGGTTGTTGGTAGTAGTAAATCATTTATTTCATTTACTCTTCCCAGCAGTTTGATTTTACTGATGTGGAAACTGAAATTTAAAGGGGTTTCTTGACTTGCTCAAGGTCACATAGCAAGTGAATGGCAGTATTATCTAGAATTAAGAAGGTGGTTCTATCAGTCTACCATCTTAGATTGAAATCTGGCTCTGATCAGGTTACTTAATCTCTATGAGCCTTGGTTTGTCATAAAATGGAAGTAATGGTGTCTACTTCATAGGATTATTACCAGTAGTAACAGATTAGAGTGTTTAAATCAGTGCCTGACATAAAATAAACAATAAATGGTAGCTTTTTTTTTTCTTTTTAAGTTTACTGCATAAACTGAGTTTTTGGAATAATGTATTACAGTGTTAAGTATTGTTTGTGCTTGTTTGTGCTTGTTGGACCTTCATGAAGCCTTATTCTGTGATATCATTTATATAGCAAATGTAGAAACAAACTTCTTTGTTGCTAGTTTTCAGCTTTAGTTCTGATGAATATTTTATTAGTTCTGTGCTTTCATGTCCTAAAAATTTGTTGTCTTATGCAAATTCTAGAAATAAATCATTTGAAAAGGACATTTCCATTTTTGTACCAGTAATTACAGATCAGATTTATTCTCGGGAACATTCTTGTCAATGGTTCTCAACTCTGTTAGACCCAGTGCTCCTTTTCCAATAGCATACATTCTGTAATGCTCTTTTGACTGTCCTGAAATAAAATTCATAAATAATATTAATCTACCTTTACACATATTTTTAAAAATTCATGTACTACCCTACTATAATATAAAGGAGAATACAAGTAATTAAAAATAAATGGTAGTATTTTGGTATGTAAATGCTTAGATATGACCACACTTGATGATATAATAAAATAGAGGCATATAGAATCATCAAAATTCTAACAGCTACAAATGCACAGTGTCAACAGGTATGTTGTGTTGTTGATCTAAACCCCTTGATTGGTGTTATTGTCAATGACATGGTTTTTTAAATATAATGACTAGCTCTTAGTAGAATTTGGAGCAAAATAAAGTACACTTCTTTCCTCAGCTTTTCTGTATTCTCGTATTATTGCTATATGGAAAAGCACTTTGTCTTTATGTGTGAAATAAAGTTACATATGACCCACTCAGATATAATTATCTGGGTCTAGACTTAGATAATTATTAGTAAATTTTTTACCATGTGGATATCTGTTAGGACGTTCAGAATTGTATGAGACAGTTCTTCATTGGGTGAGACTGTCCCACCTGTTTCAGAATGTTTAGTATCCCTGGTCCCTGCCTGTCAATACTACAGTGTCCTGAAGTGAACCAGAAACTCTTCCGAAAATTTCTAAAACATTGTAGGGCAAGGGGGTAACTGCTTCCATTGAGATCCATTGTTAAAAATTGTGTTTGTCATAGATATTGAATTCCTTTTTTTTTTTTGAGACAGAGTCTCACTCCATCGCCAGTCGCCAGACTGGAGTGCGGTGGCGTGATCTCAGCTCACTGCAACCTCCGCCTCCCGTGTTCAAGCAATTCTCCTGCCTCAGCCTCCCGAGTAGCTGGGATTACAGGCATGCGCCACCACACCAAGCTAGTTTTTGTATTTTTAGTAGAGACAGGGTTTCACCATGTTGGCCAGGATGGTCTCGATCCCTTGACCTCATGATCCGCCCGCCTCAGCCTCCCAAAGTGCTGGGATTACATGCGTGAGCCACCGCACCCGGCCTGAATTCCTATTTTTTTATGATAAAAATTCTTTGGTAGCATTTCCTTCCAGTTTTTTAACTTTTACAAATTTGGGATTATATTTTCTTTCTTCATCTTTCATGTCTAATCAGTTATTAATTGAGTACACTTACTAATCGAATTTCGAATTAATATCATATTGTGATTGGAAAATACCACTGGTCTGCAGACAGATGTCAGTTTGAAGAATGTTCGTTTTCAGTCTGCAGTGAGAATGAACAAAAACTGAGAGTAAGTGCTTAAAAACTTGCATAGCAATTTGGCATTGCCATGGAATCTAAGTGCATAATTTTTATATTTTCCAAAATTATCATATTAGAAATATACCTATCATTTATCACAGATTTTTTTGAGAAGCACTGATATAGACCAGTAATTTTCAAACCTTTTAAAAGGTATAAAGCGTTTAAATACTTCCATCAAACCAAACCTTATATGGAAGCTGAATGTGTAAAATTCATGGAAGTGCCCATCTCTTTAGAACTTCTCTGGGCCTGAAGACCCGAAAACTCCCACAGTGGCCCCCTCAGTGCCACCATGGACCCTCTAGGGCTTTTCAGAGCAAGATCTGAAATCCACTGGTTTATAGAGATTATCACACTTTCTTATATTACTAATGAAATTAGGACTTAATTTATATCCCATGACAGAAAAAGGATTTTTCCTAATTTGTAAATTTATTTTACAAATTGTTATAAAAGGTACGCACACACACAACATTGAAAATAACTGGAATGTTGAGTGTGTACCCTTATAACTTTTTTCCCCTGGAATTGTTTATCAAATTTTTTTTGTCTTCAATGTCTATGAGGTCTCCTACCTGTGGAATGGCTTTTACAACTGGCAGCCATAGGCCTCTGCCTCAGTTTCACTTTTTATTCTCTTGGTTTGTAGAAGTGACTCTGAGCCTTCCAAAGTGAATTTTGTTTATACAACACCACTTGTATTTTAGGTAAATCCATCCTAAATACATTCTTCAAATTTGGTTAAAAATTCTCATAAGGTAATTCACAGAAAGATCGTATTTTAATATTGATACCATAGATCTGATTATTTCCTTCAGTTGCTTGAAATTCTCCAAATTATTCTTACCATAAAGACCAAAAACTAGTCTAAACTTGTCTCTGCTTTCCTGTATAACCATATGTCTCACCTATTTTTCCGTTTCCTGTTCTCTCCAGCCACACTGTCTTTTTTGGTTTGTTTGTTATTTTTTGTAAGTGCCTAGTTTTTTCTTATTTCAGAATTGTTCAACATTTTCTTCTTCTCCTACCTCAACTTTCTACTTGCTTTTTTTTTTTTTTTTTTTTTTAATTTTAGCTTAAACATCTTGGGAATTTTATTCTATCTCCTTCATTAGTTTAGTGTTCTGTATTTTTCTTCATGTCATCACAGTTGAAATAAAATAAATTTTGTGTGTAATTCTTCATTTGTATGTTCTTCCTATAGACTGACATCTCCATGTGTGTAAGAACAGTGTCTATCTTATTCATCACTATATCCCCTCTGTCTGGTAGGCATCAAACACACAGGAGATGCTCAATAAATAATTGTGTAAGAGTTACTGATGTAGGGTAAAGTCCTCTATTTTTTTTTTTTTTTTTTAGGTTAAAGAAAGACCTGACGTGGGAGTTTATATCAAAGATTTGTCAGCTTATGTGGTAAATAATGCTGATGATATGGATAGAATTATGACACTAGGCCATAAAAATCGTAAGTATAGTGTGTAATTGTGATTACATCTGTGTGTTGAGTAGGCTGATTTAGGAGCAAAATTGATATGGCACTTTGCTGTGTAGAGACTGAATTTTTTAGGTTTCTTGAAAACCATTCCATTTTTAATATTTACTACATAGAGAGCATATATGAAAGAAGGATATCACAAATCATTTTCCATGCTGACCAAAATTTTGGGTTTTTTTAGTAGTGCCAATCTATGCAACTCTCAGATAGTTGTCTCTTGGTAGCTGTAATAGTAAAATTGGTAACATTTATTGAGCACTTCATGGAGAGTGCTTGTGCCAAGTGCTTTATGAGGATGATCTCTTAATCCTCACAGGAGACTATGAAGATATTAAATTCTTACTTTATGAATGAAGAAACTGAGACTTAGTTTAAGTAACTTGTTTAAGCACTATAACTACTAAGTGGTAGAGTGAGTGATCACACCTAAGCCATAACCAAGCACGGTGGCTCATTCCTGTAATCCCAGCAACTTGGAAGGCTGAACTGGGAGGATCACTTGAGGCCATAAATTTGAGACCAGCCTGAGGAATAGGGAGTCCCTGTCCTAAAGAATCCCTCCACCAAAAAAATCCCAAAAACCTAGGCCAGTAGTCCACATTAGGCACTATAATGCTTCACTTTTGTTGAAAAGCAAAACAAAATTTAAATTTAAAAATTACATTCTTTTTAGTAATTGTTTCAAGTTTTTAGTCTAAAGAATAAGAAGCTTCAGCAGTATTATACAGATGCCTCAAACCTAATATTAGTGATGCAGCTAATAGCAATTAGAAATTAGAGGCGAAAGGGCCGGTTGCGGTAGCTCACGCCTGTAATCCCACTCAGCACTTTGGGAGGCCAAGGTGGATGGATCACTGGTTCAAGACCAGCCTGGCCAACATGATGAAACTCCATCTCTACTAAAAATACAAAAATAGCTGGGCATGGTGGTGGGTGCCTGTAATCCCAGCTACTCAGGAGGCTGAGAGAGAGTTGTTTTAACCAGGGAGGCAGAACTTGCAGTGAGCAGAGATCGTGCCATTACACTCCGACTTGGGTGACAGCAACTAAAAAAAAAAAGGAAGAAAGAAAAAGAGATTGTATATAAAAAGATAAGAAATAGGAAATGAAAAATGTTTCTAAGTTTCTATGACTTGACTATTGAGCTATCAAACCCAAGGAAATTAAACAAAAAATTTCAAAAATCAATTATATTCTTATGAACCAATTAATAGAAAAAGACCAAATCCTATCAGAAAAATTAGCAAAAAATACGTATGTTATTTATAAAAGAACTATACACAGCAACAAGTATGTGAAAGGATGTTTAACTTCACAAGTAATCAGGAAAATGCAAATTAAAACAAGAGAGAGAGATATTTCACCCATCTGATTGGATGAAGGATATGTAGGTTGGTGAAACTTTGAAGAAATGAGCACTGGGGGTGGAATATAAATTGGTGCAGCATGTTTGAAGGGCAATGTTAACAGTATCTGTTGACATTTTAAAATACATTCCCTTTGACTCTGTGTTTCTAATTTTAGACAAATTCTGGAAAAATATTTTTAGATTTTACAATCTAAATAACCATCAATAGAACACTGATTATGTAAATTATGGCACAAAAATATGGACTGTAATAAAGCTCTTAAAAACGACAAGTTAGCCTGGGTGCGGTGGCTTGTGGCTGTAATCCCAGCACCCTGGGAGGCTGAGGTGGGGAGATTGAGCTCAGGAGTTTGAGACCAGCCTGGGCAACATGGTGAAACCCCATCTCTACTAAAAATACAAAAAAAAAAAAAAAAAAAAAAGCCAGGGTTGATGGCGCACACCTGTAATTCTAGCTACTCTGGAGGCTGAGGCTGGAGAATCACTTGAACCTGGGAGGCGGAGGGTGCAGTGAGCCAAGGTAGTGCCACTGAACTCCATCCCAGGCAACATAGCAAGACTCTGTCTCAAAAAAACAAAACAGGCTGGGTGAGGTGGCTCATTCCTATAATCCCAGGACTCTGGGTGGCTGAGGCAGGTAGATCACTTGAGGCCAGGAGTTTGAGACTAGCTTAGCCAGCCTGGTGAAACCCTGTCTCTCCTAAAAATACAAAAATTAGCTTGGTGTGGTGGTGTGCACCTGTAATCCCAGCTACTTGGAAGGTTGAGACTGGAGGATCACTTGAACCCGGGAGGGGGAGGTTGCAGTTAGCCAAGGTCGCGCCACTGCACTCCAGCCTGGGTGACAGAGTGAGACTCTCTCAAACCAGACAAAACAAAAAAAACCCAGTCAGTTAAATATGCATATAAAGACCTGAAAGATTTTCAAAATATGTTTGTCAGTGGGGGAGAAAAGCAAATTGTAGAAAAGTATGTATGTACTGCATTATCCCATTTATTTATATGTAAAAAATTATTAAACCATTTATTTGGGCAGTGTGTATGTGTGTGTGTGTGTGTGTGTGTGTGTGTGTGTGTGTGTGTGTACCTGTGTTTACATGTGTGTATGTAAAATACAAAATGAAAGACAGATAATAGTGGTTACCTTTAGGGAAGGAGAAATAAAATTGGGGAAAAGGAATGTCAGGAGCTTTCACTTTATGCATTCTGTATGTCTTTATTAAAAAATTTAAATACCAGGAATATGTTATTGTTTATGTAATTTAAAAAATTTTAACACAAGATTTTATTCATAGAAGTGACCAAAAGCTCTCATTAACTAGCTGAGAATTAATTTAATGTGGTATATTTGATTTGTTCAAGGAAAACAAAAAATTTCTAATGAGAGAAATAAAATGAAGCAAAGATAAAGGAATTTGAAGATCTAAAGTAACAGAGATAGAAATACTCTAATAGATCAACTCCAAGAATTAAACATTTAGTACAAATTTCTAGGTAGAAGAGTTCAAACATTAATAATACAAACATTATCATGTTGAAATATAATAACCATCAAGAGGAAGAGAGAGAGGGGAAATGTGATAATAAAAGCTGCTATCTAAATAGATGAATAATTGATGGAAATATAAGATTAACACCCATTTTCTACAGGTCGTCATAGTAGGGAAATCATTAATTTTATATTTAAGAAAATAAGTTTGTCATCTCAAAGACAATTATACAGCCTACTTAGCAACTAAAATGCACATTTAAACTAGTCAGGTACATTTACATGGTGGGCATCCTTGTAAAATGGTTGATATTTCTAGAGCAGTTTTTTCAGCCTTTAAACTATGATCCTTGTTAAAAAATTTTTATTTTTGAATATGTAATTCATATACATGGTATAAAACCCAAAATGCACAAAAGTATACAATGAAAAAAGTCTCTAGGAGGCTGAGGCAGGAGAATTGCTTGAACCCAGGAGGTGGAGGTTGCAGTGAGCCGAGATCACGCCATTGCACTCCAGCCTGCGTGACAGAGAGAGACTCCGTCTCAAAAAAAAAAAAGAAAAAAAAGTCTCTCCCCTACTCTTTATTTTCAGTCACCTAGTTCCCATCCCTAGTGGCAGCCTCTTTATTTCCTTGTATGCCCTTCCTGATAACTGTCTGTGTGTGTACAAGCACGTCCTCTTTCTTCTTCAGTCAGATAATAGCATTTTTTTTGGGAGGGACAGTTTTACTCTTGTTGCCCTAGCTGCAGTGCAATGGCACCTGCCACCACAGCCAGCTAATTTTTGTATTTTTAGTAGAGACGGGGTTTCACCATGTTGGCCAGGCTGTTCTTGAACTTCTGAGATAATAGCGTATTTTATTCACTTAGTATCTTCTTGGAGATCATTTCACATGAACACATATTAGCACATACATAGACATTAAAAAATGACTATATAGTCTTTAGTCGGATGGATGTACCATAAATTACTCTATCTTTTATTGATGGACTTTTGGATTGTTTTCAATCTTGCTATTATGAGCAACACTGCAGTACACATTCTTGTATATATGTGAGTATACACGTGCAGGTGTATTTATAGAATAAATTGTTCTGTACCCTCTGGAAAAGCATAAAAATTTAATTTTCTTTCATATTTAAAAATAAATACTGTGATAGAAAATAGAGCAGTAAAGGTGGTTTTTATTTTGTTTCATTATGAGATGTTTCAGCAGTTTGGAGTGTTGAGTCTACTTGATTACTATTAGCTGTTCTCTCCCAGTGGTTGTAAAGTTCAGTGTAGGTGACTTAGCAGCTTGTCTGCTGCAGTGCTTTATTTTTATAACTGGAAATACGGAAAAATTACAATCATCCATAGCATGCTGTACTCATATTGCAAAAACAATAGTTATTAAAACAGCTAATATGATTTTTTTTTTTCAAATTACATATTCTGTCTCACCTCAAATTGGAAAACACTGCTACAATGTGAATAATAATCACATAACTGGAACACTGTTCCTGTCCTTTGACTTGGTAATTCCAGTTTGGAAAATATATTCCATGGAAATAACCCTAAAGAGAAAGAAAGGATCTATTCAAAGATGCTCATAATAGTATCACTTGTAAGGGCCTAAGATGGGAAACAATGTCAAATGTCTAACAGTAGAGAAATAACAAAATCAATTTCAGTAAAATGTTTGAGTTGTTTTTTCATGGAAATATACATAAGAGATAATGTTAAGTGGAAAAAACCAGAAGATAAAGTAAGACCTAATAACTCTGTGGAAGCATGCATGTATGTCACTACTGAACAGAGGATTTGAAGTGGTGTATAAATGAATAGCTCTTTATTTTATTTTTGTTTTTATTATTTTTTTAGATGGAGTTTTTGCTCTTGTTACCCAGGCTGGAGTGCAGTGGCGCAATCTCGGCTCACCACAACCTCTGCCTCCCAGGTTCAAGCCATTCTCCTGCCTCAGCCTCATGAGTAGCTGGGATTACAGACATGTGCCAACACACTGGGCTAAGTTTGTATTTTTAGTAGAGACGGGGTTTCTCCACGTTGGTCTGACTGGTCTGATACTCCCGACCTCAGGTGATCCACCTGCCTCGGCCTCCCAAAGTGCTGGGATTACAGCTGTGAGCACGCCTGGCCTATTTTAAATTTTGTTGTTAAAATTTTTCAATTTGGGCCCGGCGCAGTGGCTCACGCCTATAATCCCAGCACTTTGGGAGGCCAAGGCGGGTAGATCACAAGGTCAAGAGATTGAGACTATCCTGGTCAACTTGGTGAAACCCCATCTCCATTAAAAATACAAAAATTAGCTGGGCATGGTGGTGCATGCCTGTAGTCCCAGCTACTCGGGAGGCTGAGGCAGGAGAATTGCTTGAACCCAGGAGGTAGAGGTTGCAGTGAGCCGAGATTGCGCCATTGCACTCCAGCCTGGGGAACAAGAGTGAAACTCCATCTCAAAAAAAAAAAAAATTCAATTTGATTTAAAAGAAAATAGAAAAATATAACATGGAATCGAAAGCTCTTGTGTTTTCATTCATTAGTTCGTCATTTACCTTCTTTCATCAGGCTTTATTTTTCTCTATCGGTGCAAATTGCATTCATGTTATCTGACTTCTAATATAGCTATCTCCTAATAAAGACTACCTCTTTAATATTTAAATTCTAAAATCAAAGCTTGCATAGAAAAGTTCTGCATGAATCTATAGTAGGAAGATAATTTTGGCATTGAGTAGAATTAACAGTGCTTTTAAAATCCTTTGGAATTAAAGAAAAAAACTAATACATGTCAATTTTAAATAAATATTTTTTGTTTACACAGTATATTCAAATATTTACACACATACAAATACTTTGCATATTATGAATGGATTTTTTTTCTTTTAACAGAAGCAGGATTATGGTATGTGTTCCTTTTTAACTTGATTTTATTTTTAATTTATATGTTATGGGCATTTTTCCATGTCTTTAGATATACCTTATCTTTTATAATGCTGCACTGAATATTGTTGTATTTTCTAGCATACATGTGCAAATATTCCTGTGGTTTATATGCCTAGAACATAATTCTTTTTTTTTCTTTTTTGAGATAGCGTCTTACTCTGTTGCCCAGGCTGGAGTGCAGTCTCAGCGCACTGCTACCTCTGCCTCCTGGATTCAAGCGATTCTTGTGCCTCAGCCTCCCAAGTAGCTAAAATTCTAGCCCAGTGAAAATTCTCTTTATTATTATTATTTTTTACTTCCTACAGTACACCAGCATGCATAATTCTCTTTAGACAGCTAAATCAGCAATAATTTCTCCAATTAACATGGTTTTCTGGGTGTAAATTAGTTATTTTTTAGGCAGAATTATTTGGGATTGAAATTATTTTTCGCTAACGTTATATCTTTAATATGAGAAACCTTAAAAATTATTTTGTTAACATAAAGTATAAGAGACATTTCACATAATGGCTAAGTACACACCCTTGCCTTTATAAAATTTAGCCATGCACTCTGGCTTTTGATTGTGATGAAATTAAGTATTTTAAACCATCTGGATGTTTAATTATTTTTAAAGGCACTCTCTGTTACACTTTTTAAGGATTTCCTTTATTTATTAAAGGTTCTGTTGGTGCAACTAATATGAACGAACATAGTTCCCGTTCTCATGCCATCTTTACAATTACTATAGAATGCAGTGAAAAAGGCATTGACGGTAACATGCATGTCAGGATGGGGAAGCTCCATCTTGTAGATCTTGCTGTAAGTAACAGGACATTGCTTAAGGAATAACTCTTTATTGTGATCCATTTATTTTATAAATGAATAAAAATTAAAGTGAGGAGATATGATTTACATATGATTTTTAAGTTGTTACTTGTATATGCTTATCATGTATTATGGAACATTTCAAATGTATATGAAAGTAGATAGAATAGTATAATGATCCTCCATACACTGATCACCCAGCTCTAACAATCAGCTCATGGCTAATCTTGTTTTACCTACTCTCACCCACTTCTTCCCTTCCTAGATTATTTTGAAGTGAATTCCAGGCATCCTATCAAGTTTTTTAAGATTACATTACTTTTTAATAAAACCTTGGGATGAATATTCTATTTTTTTTAATTTTGTTTTTACTTTCATCTCTGTTTATTGCTAGGGTTCAGAAAGGCAAGCAAAAACTGGAGCTACTGGACAGCGCCTAAAGGAAGCTACAAAAATCAATCTTTCACTTTCCACCCTTGGTAATGTAATTTCTGCCTTGGTTGATGGAAAAAGCACTCATGTGCCTTATCGTAACTCTAAATTGACTCGTCTTCTTCAGGATTCCTTAGGAGGAAATTCAAAAACTATGATGGTAAGACTTAATTGGTGATACTGTTAACATCAGGCAAATTTAAGATTCCACTTTATGCCAGTAATTATTATGTATCACATTTTAAAAACTGTTGATTATTTTACTTTTTTTGACTTGTGGTTGTCCTTTCTGTGGTACACTCATGTGTACACTCATGTGCCCATAATAGTGTCATTTGGAAACCCATGTGGTTGACACACTCTTTTTCAAGAAAGCCAAGGGTGCATATTTGCTTTAAACAGTTTTTGACATATTTGTAATGGTTATGTTAATTTTAACTGTGTCAAGTGTAAAATGATTTGTTTCATGTTTCTAATTCAACAGTGTGCAAATATTGGGCCAGCAGATTACAATTATGATGAAACTATCAGTACATTACGGTATGCCAATCGTGCTAAGAATATTAAAAATAAAGCTAGAATTAATGAAGATCCAAAGGATGCTTTGCTGCGTCAGTTCCAGAAAGAAATAGAAGAACTGAAAAAGAAGCTTGAAGAAGGTAACTTTTTCTCAAAATATTAATCTTTATGTTGACTAAAAATATATTGTTGAACCACTAAGTGTTCTAATAAAAGTACTCTATTAAACATTTTTTGAGCCTCGAACATTGGTAGTTAAATGAGTATTTCTGGAAACTGACTTGGTACTTATATACTTTAGCATTTTCTTATTAAGCTTAAGTAGAATTACATAGTATTTGTGTATATGGTTTTCTAAAAACATTCCCATGATTTGTAGATTTTACGTGACCACTTGTTAAAGAATGAATGTTTATTTGTCTCTGCATAAGAGTAAATTCTGAATGTATATATTTAGGTGAAAATGACCAGAATTCTGGCTTTGCAATGTCAGCTCACTATTATTTGAAGGAAAGAAAGATATTAGGTGTGAGTAAACCAAGTTTTCTATAAGAAAAAATGCATTGCATGACCTTTAAAATATCCTTTCATACCAAAATTTGAACATGAGCTTCTGTTTTGGAAATTGTTTTCTTTTTTTTCTTTTTTTTTTTTTTTTGGAAGAAAGAAAGAAAAAAAAGAATGAAGAAGAGGAAGAAAAAGGAAGAGAAAGAGAGAAAGAGAATGGGAGTATTGCTTTCTTGCCCAGGCTAGAATGCAGTTTAGTAATGGGTATTGAAAGCCTCTTTTATACCAATAATTATACTTAATGATGTAGACAGGAAGGAATAAGGGAAGAAAATAACAAACAAGCAGCCAACCAATATTTCATTTAAACCTATGAAATGCTATGGGATTACTGGGGAGTGATTTACTTCCAATTATGTAGTCACTTTTGGAATAGGTGTGAGGTGGTAATGTATGTTTTGTGTATTTGAAGTGGAGAGTTCTATAAATGTTTATTAAGTTTACTTGCTCTGGGTCTGAGTTCAAGTCCTGGATGTCCTTGTTAATTTTCTGTCTCGTTGATCTATAGAATCGTTAGCTCTTCTTGTTACATTGATCCTTTTGCCATTATGTAATGTCCTTCTTTGCCTCTTTTGATCTTTGTTGCTTTAAAGTCTACTTTATCAGAAGCGAGAATTGCATCTCCTGCTTTTTATTTATTTGTTTATTTTTACTCTCTGTTTGGTTGGTAAATCTTCCTACTTCTCTTTGTTTTGAGTCTTTGTGTATCGTTGCATGTGAGATGGGCCCGGATGCAGCATACCGATGGGTTTTGGCTTTTTATCTGATTAGAATATATATAAGTTTAATACTGCCATTTGATGCTAGCTGTCTGTTTTGCCCATTAGTTGGTGTAAATTTTTCATTGTGTTAATGCTCTTTTCTTTTTGATATATTTTTGGAAAGGCTGATATTGGTTGTTCCTTTATATGTATAGTGCAGAAGCTCTTGTAAAGCAGGCCTGGTGGTGGTGCAGTCTCTAAGTACTTGTTTGTTTGCAAAAGATTTAATTTTTCCTTTGCTTGTAAAGCTTAGTTTGGCTGGATATGAAATTCTGGGTTGAAAGTTCTTTTCTTTAAGGATGTTAAATATTGGTCCCCACTCTTTTCTGGCTTGTAGGGTTTCTGCTGAGAGATCTGCTGTAAGTCTTATAGGTTTCCCTTTATGGGTAACCTGACCTTTCTCTCTGGATGCCCTTAGTATTTTCTCCTTCATTTCAACCCTAATAAATCTGGTGATTATGTGTCTTGGGGTTGGTCTTTTTGAAGAATATCTTTGTGGTGTTCTCTCTGTTACCTGGAGTTGAATATTACCCTGCCTTGCTAGATTGGGAAAGTTTTCCTGAATGATATCCTGAAGAGTATTTTCCAACTTGGATTCATTCTCTTAGTCACATTCAGGTACACCTATCAAATGTAAATTAGGTCTTTTCACATAGTCCCATATTTCCTGGAGACTTTGCTCATTCCTTTTTATCCTTTTTTCTCCAATCTTGTCTTCTTGTTTCATTTCACTGAGCTGGTCCTCAACATCTGATATCCTTTCTTCTGCTTGATCAATTTGACTGTTTAAACTTGTGCATACATCGCGAAGTTCTTGTGTTGTGTTTTTCAGCTCCATCAATTCACTTATATTCCTCTCTAAATTGTCCATTCTCGTTAACATTTCATCAAACCTTTTTTCAAGCTTCTTAGTCTCTTTGCATTGGGTTAGAACAAGTTCTTTTAATTCACAGAAGTTTCTTATCACCCACGTTTTGAAACCTGCTTCTGTTATTGGAACACACTCATTCTCCATTAAGCCTTGTTCCGTTGCTGATGAGGAATTGCAATCCCCTGTAGAGGGAGAGGCATTCTGATTTTGAGTATTCTCTGCCTTTTTAGGCTGGTTTCTTCCCTTCATTATATATTTATCCCTCTGTCATCTTTGTAATTACCAACTTTCTAACTAGGTCTCTGAGCTGACGTCCAACTTGTTGATTCCCAGCACCAAAATCTGAGCAATCCACTGCGCTGGCCAAAACAGCGGTGTTAAGATTGATGGTGCTTTTCTGCCCGGGAATCTCCGGACTCTGCACCAAGAACTGCGGCACTGAGGCACCAGCAAAACCACCGCGCCGGCCACAAGAGTCGCCCTGGCGACCCGTGGGGCTCCTCCGCTGGGAATCTCTTGGTCCATGAGCAACAAAAATTCGTCTGAAAGTGTGGGGTCCTCTCGTTCTTTGCGCTTTCACTGAGAGCTACGAGCCCGAGCTGCTAATGATCAGCCATCTTGGATCTCTCTCCTGGAAATTGTTTTCTAACAACATCATTCTAGAAAGTTACAAAATTTGAAGAGCTTATTTATGAGAATGAGAAGCTTCCCAATCATGAAGTGCGCAGTGATTCCTTGCATCTTAATGCAAGAAACAGGTCCTTTCTGATTGGTACAGAGCTCCTTTGCAAACCAGGTAAACAGAGGGCTTTGAAACTGCACCTTTGTAGTCTATGAGGAAACTGTCTAGATCAGAGGTGAAATTCAGAGACATAAGCATCACAAATGTTTAGAGGAGGTGCTTACTTACTAAACAAGTAAAGTTATTGAGGAAAAGCAGACAATTGTGTTAGATAATGAAATTTGGTGTTTTAAATGTGACCACTAGGTGGTATTTATAGCCAGTATGTTTTAAAGATTTTAAATTTCTTATCCATGTTAATGGTGAGTGCATAATTTTATTTTGCTGACTTTATTTTTTTACATTTTTTTGTTGTGATAAAATATACATGACATAAAATTTACCATTTTAACCATTATTAGTTAAATGTACTGTTCAGTGGCATCACGTATATTCACATTGTTGTGCAACTGTCACCACTATTCATTTCTAGAACTTTTCCATCATCCCAAACAGAAACGCTGTACCCATTAAGTAATAACTTCCTATTCTCTTCTCCCCCTAGTCTCTGGTAACCACTGTTCTACTTTCTGTCTCTGTGAATTTGACTAGTCTAGGTACCTCGTATAAGTAAAATCATATAGTGTTTCTCTTCTTGTGACTGGCTTATTTCATTTAATAGAATTTTGAAGGTTCATCCATGTTGTAGTAAGTGCCCAAATTTTATTCCAAAGTTTATCATTTTAACCACATTAAAAAAATTTTTTTTTTTGAGATGGACTCTTGCTCTGTTGCCCAGCTGGAGCGTAATGGCGCAATCTCGGCTCACTGCAGCTTCCACCACCCAGGTTCAAGTGATTCTCCTTTCCGCCGCCCAGGTTCAAGTGATTCTCCTGTCTCAGCTTCCCAAGTAGCTGGGACTACAGGCATGCACCACCATACCCAGCTAATTTTTCGTATTTTATAGAGACAAGGTTTCACTATGTTGGCCAGGATGGTCTCGATCTCCTGACCTCGTGGTCCATGTACCTCGGCCTCCCAAAATTGTGGGATTACAGGTGTGAGCCACTGCACCTGGCCATTTTAACCACATTTAAGTCTACATTTCTGTGGCTTTATGTTCACATTGTTCTGCAGCTGTTTCCAGTTTTCATCTTGTAAAATTGAAACTTTGTACTCATTGAGCAGTATGTGCCCATTCCTGCCCTCCCCTAGTTCCTGGCCAGCAGCCATTCTGCTTTGTTTATGAATTTGACTACTCTAGGTATCTTATGAAAGTGGAATCGTATAGCATTTGTCCTTTTGTGACTGGCTTATTTCACTTAGCATAATGCCTTCAAGGGTCATCCATGTTGTAGCATGTGTCAGGACTTCTTTTAAAGTCTGAACAACATTCCGTTCTATGTGTATACTACATTTTGTTATCCATTCATATATCAATGGACAATTGGTTGCTCCTTGGCTATTGTGAATAATGCCGCTATGAACATGGGTGTACAAATAGCTGTTCAGTTTCTTGTTTTGCCATTTTTTGGATATGTACCCAGCAGTGGAATTGCTGAATTATATGATAATGCTGTTTTTAACACATTTCATTTTATTTTTGCTCTTACAGCATTTGTTTTTTTATAATCCAGTTAATGGAGTTCATCATATAAACAATAAAAAAGTAGGCAATAGCATTAAAAGAATAATTTTTAAACTTAAAAATTATTTTAGGCTTATAGAAAACTGGCAAACATAATATGGAGAGTTCCTTTCTACCCTTCACCCAGCTGCACTTCATGTTAACATCTTTTATAAGTATAGTACAGTTATTGAAACCAGGAAATTTACATCAATATAGTCTTATGAACTAATCTGTGGATTTTATTCAAATTTGGTCAGTTTCCCTTCCAATGCCCTTTTTTCTGGCCCAGTATACAGTCCAGGATGACACATTGTATTTGTGTGTCATGCCTTCTTAATGACAGTGTCTAGCACACTTGTTCTTCAGTCTCTTAAAATTCCCCAGTCTTTCTTGATCTTGACATTTTATAAGAATACTCATCTTATATTTTGTTAAATGTTCATTAATTTGAGTTTGTCTACATTTCTTTTATAATTACACTGCACAGCTTCCCCACTGCAAATCTATTGTTTTATTTTTTCCATTTGTAATTAATATGTATCTTGTGGGAGATACTTTGAGACTGCAAAGGTCCTGTCTCTTGTCATACTTTCTCCTACTACATTTAGTATTCATCAATAGTTCTTGCCTGCAACAATTTGCTCAGTGTGATTTTCTGTTTTCATCATTTCTTCTTTGTTTCGTGTTTAGGATTCTATTATAAGGAAGAACAGCCCCTTCATTCCCATTTATTTATTTATTCAAGTATTGATCTTATTTAGATCATGGATTATAATCCAGTAGTATGATTATTTATTTTGTTCCTCAAATTGTCCCAACTTTGGCTATTAGGAGCTCCTTCCGGGTAGTTCCTGTATTCTTTCAGCATGTGCTTATCAGTTTTTTTGAGCATTTGATTACTTTTTGATACTACAAAAGGTTTTAGGTTTGTCTTGTGTCTTTGCCCAACCTTAGAATCAATCATTCACTTCTCTCTGGTCCCTTTTGCAGGAGAATGGTTTTTAGAAACCCAGTTTTGGGCACTAGGTATGCTCATTACTACCAAGATGTCATTGTTTCTAAGCCCAAAGAACAAAACATTTTTCATAAATTTCTTCTTCTAAGACTCTGTGTTCCTTTCTATCTTGTACTTACAGGTACAATTATTACTTGGTTGTGATTAGTGTATAGTTTACTTTTTTCTCCTCTATTACTTTTATTTCCTTAGACATTTCCTATGTAAACAGTGGCATTTAAAAATAGCTAATTTGAAGATGATATAGTGCTGATCTGTTTTATTGGCTTAATCATTCCTTTTTATTGTTTTTTAATCTTTAAGTTAATGTGTAGTTAGCACTATCTTTGTGCAAATAAGCACTTTTTTGGAAAATTGCCTGTGATAGAGTCCTAAAAGTGGGATCACTATGTTACATGACAGTTCTGTGGCTCTTAAAAATACAGTTGAGTGAGTTATTTGAAATCTTAAACAGGAAGGTGTTTATGAAGAAATTGCTCCTCAAAAATGATCACATTTTTACATTTTTAAAAGACTGAATTAGTAACTCTACCACATAATTTTTTTTTTTTTTTTTTTTTTTGAGACAGAGTCTTGCTCGCTCTGTTTCCCAGGTTGGAGTGCAGTTGGCATGATTTCAGCTTACTGCAACCTCCGCCTCCTGGGTTCAAGTGATTCTCCTGCCTCAGCCTCCCAAGTAGCTGGGATTACAGGCGCACACTACCATGCCTGACTAATTTTTATATTTTTAGTAGAGATGGGGTTTCACCATGTTGGTCAGGCTAGTCTCGAACTCCTGACCTCATGATCCACCTGCCTTGGCCTCCCAAAGTGCTGGGATTACAGGTGTGAGCCACCATGCGCCCGCCCATAATTTTTTATATATATTTAAAAGTATACATAAATAGATGATTTGAATTTTTTTTATCTTTTATTTTTTTGAGACAGAGTCTCACTGTATTGCCAAGGCTGGAGAGCAGTGGTGCCATCTTGGCTCACTGCAACCTCTGCCTCCTGGGTTCAAGGGATTCTCCTGCCTCAGCCTCCCGAGTAGCTAGAACTATAGGTGCGCACCACCACGCCCAGCTAATTTTTGTATTTTTAGTAGAGATGAGGTTTCCCCATGTTGGCCAGGGTGGTCATCTCTAACTCCTGACCTCAAGTGATCTGCCTGCCTCAGCCTCCCAAAGTGCGGGGATTACAGGCATGCACCACCTTGGCCAGCCAGAATGATTTGAAGTTTTAAGTGGGTCAGAATTTAAGGTCTCTTTAGAGACTTTAAAATAAAGTCTTTTTGTACATCTTCTTTATGTCTGAGATTAGCCTATCTGATATACTCTCTAGGATAATTTAAATAATATTTAAATGGTTTGCAGTAATAAAAACCTAAGGAAGAAAGTTGATATAGGTATTTCCTAAATAGCCAATGACTTGGTACAGGATAAAAAAACATTGTATTAAATTTCTGTCCAAGGAGAAGAAATATCAGGCTCTGATATCAGTGGGTCAGAGGAAGATGATGATGAAGAGGGTGAGGTTGGAGAAGATGGAGAGAAAAGGAAAAAAAGAAGGGGTAAGTTCTGTTTAGTATTCTAATTTGTAGAAATCAACTAGGTGGTTTCACAAGGTGGTGGAGTGCATGACTTTTATTTTGCCGATATCTATTTATTTAATATATTAGATAACAATTATCTAATTGTTATTATAGCAATTAGAACAGAAGATGTATGCCATTTACCTGGTTAACTTTGCATTTTTTCTCCTATATTGATCTGTTTATAGCTGACTTTGAATACATGTTCTGTTTTTTTAGAATTTAGAATTGTAAGACCATAATAGTGGGTATGCCAGCTTAAAATTTCATGTGGGTTTTAATTTTATGTAGGGCCTTACATCTGTGTCAGGAACCTAAATTTTTTAAGGAAATTAGGATAATGCGGAGTTTTTCCACAAACAAGATTAGTCCTTAAAAGTCACTAATTTTTAAATAGTAAATTTGTATGAGGAATTCCATTTTTAAATTTAATTCTTTTTCTTTATAAAATGTATTCTCATTCTCACCCTGTTGTGGGGCATTTGTTGCCAAGTGTGAATTAAGACTGTTGTGATTAGAATTCAGATAATATGCAAATAAAATGGACGTATTATAATGGCCTACATTTCAAACCTTTTTACCATAAATATTTATTTCAGAACTCTCTTCCATTAATGTGGTCATTGTTTTCAAGCTGTTGCATATTTTGCTTGTCTTATTAAAATGATCGTGCTGAAAATAAACCCATCACTGCTTGATTAGGAGTCCCAAATTTAAAAACTATAAAGATTTTGTAACTTCAAAAGACAGGAAAATAATGATTTAGAGCAAGAATTGTCAAAATGTTTGCTGGCTAAATCCAGCTCACCACCTGTTTTTGTAAATAAAATTTTATTAAAATAGCCATGCTCGTTTGTTTACATGTATGGCTGCTTTCACATGAAGCCACATGGCCTACAAAGTCTCAAACACTTGTCTGTCCTTTTGCAGAAAATTTAGAGAAATTTTTTTTTTGCTCACACCTAGTTTTTCGCAGAGTAGATTATTCTTTTCTAAACTAAAGCAGGTAACAGATTTGTTAAAAAACAAAATTTTAAATAGAAAAATGCCACTGTTTAATATGCTGAAATATTTAATGGTAATATATCTTTCTTCTAGGCTTAGAAATTTAAAAATTTTCAGTGAGCCTTTTGAAAGTTTTGCTGTCAAACCTTAAACACATTTGATAGTTTGATATTTTGGGGGAAAGAAACAGAAAGTGGAGACAGACTAACCTGTCTATAATGAAGGGTAATTTATCATTCCTATAATATTTACTGTGTATGAATTTAAGTTTTCAAACTCCATTCCTTTAACTTATCAACCTAAATAGTTTTAATAGACTAAAATGTCACCAAATGACTTATTTTTTTTTTTATTCTTATCATTTCAAACCTCTAAATGATTAGGCTTTAGGTGACTAGAAGGATTTGCCCTCAGTAGTTGCTTAAAGCAGTATACTTTCTAATTCCTCTCTATGGCTTTGTAAAGTAGAGAATATTGAATAAACTACCAAGACTTGTTTTTAGGGAAAGTAAATTTTGGTTCTTTAATACAAAGCTTGATTGTCCTTTAAATTTTTTTCTCTGGAACTGAATTTTTCTGTGTATGTGTTCATTTTCTTGTTCCCTCTTTCTTTGGTTCCCGTTGGGCTCATTTCTTTGTTTTCCAGGCAGTAGCAGCAGCAGTAGTTCAGACTCCACATGTTCTGTCATAGAGAAACCTCTGGATAAGTTCTTGCCTAGTGAGTGGTAGCTCTTACGTTCTCTAACAGAGCTTTGGCTTTTCCATAACACATGGGCTTCATTTGAGCAATGCTGCACCGCTCCCTGTCATTACCTACAGAATACATGTTGGATTCCTCAGTAGAACAAAGCATGTGATGATTCCTTCACCCCCTTTCATTGCTTCCAGTTAATCATAATTGTTAAAACATATGCTTTAGCTTATGTTTGAGACAATGGAAGAGAGATTCATGCTTTTGCAATTGAGATAATGTAAAGAGAGCTAGTAAGCTGTATAAAAGAGTAATTCTTATGGTTCTTTTTTAGGTTTCATGATACATTTCTAATTCTGCTCAGTACAAGGGACACGTGACATTAGATCTTAAATTTCTAAAAGTACAAATTATATTTGGAAGTACACCAGTGCCCATTATAACATGTCATACAGTTATAAATATTTTACTCTTTGGTGTCCTATTCTTAGTGGTAGCTTAAAGCTCCCAAATAAAGAAAAACGTGAAGCTTGACGCAAGTAAAGATGAATTGAATAGTGTTTTATTTCAAATGGACATTTACCCATATTTCTAAATTACCTGATAGATTTTAAGACATTTTCTAAGGTATGATTAGAGAATGCAGGATCACGAGAAGATTATGCAGGATCCATCTAGACTTATTTCAAACTTAAACACTTTTGTTAAAACCTAATTTAATCAAATTGAAAAGTGTTATCTGTTTTATTTTCAGAAGAAAGGGGAGTAGTGTTGTTTTCTTGTACCAGCCTGCAGCTTACTGTCTTTTAAAGCATTATCTATATACTTACCCTTCCAAAACTAATGACAAAGATAATTGCTTATTGTCCTTATGCTTTTAGCTTCTAGAATAATTCCAAGAATATTAGAAATCTTTTTCTTTATTGACAATTTGTAGGCAAGTTACCAAAACAATTCATTTCGAAGGATAATTTGTAAAATGCTTGAAATTGCATTAGAAACCACGTAGAGGTATTACTCTGTATAATAAAGTGTGAAATACAAGAAAATATTTGAGTGGGAGGCATTGCAATTTAATTTTCTGTTTTAAAACTTAAAGAATAGTTATATGAAAGTAGGTTATGAAATGAGTTGTACTTTATTCAGTTCAAGAAGTTTTAATTCGTTAGCATACCTTGTACATAACGTTTTTTGTTGTAATGTGGGTGTGTTGGTGAAGTGGAGAGGTGGTTGTCCCAGCATGTGGTTAGCTGTGTGTAACTTGTATGTACCCTCCCTTTAAAAAATCTGAATAGCCTTTTTTAAAGGTGTTTCTTGCTTGAATCATCAATTGGCACTGACTTATATAGAATCATTGTTATAATTACCCTTAACCATCTGCTAATAGAAGGAATGTAAGTTTGTTATTATACAGGTGTACTTCATTTTATGTAATAATTTTTTTTTTTTCTGAAAAGAGAAAAAAAAGCCCATAAATCCGGTTGGGAAATCAGATGTATTGAAAGAACTTGCTGTCTTTAAAAATTCTTCTTTAGACTTTCCTGTTAATCAAATAATTAGTGGAAATTACTATAATCTAATTTATCTGTTTGGTTCAGGTTTTTGTGTTAGATTTTCTTAAAGTGAGGCATGCCTCTAATAGATCCATATACTAAAAGAAATACTGAATTGGGATGTTTTTGCTAGGGACAGTGTGAATTTTGTTGCTTTAAACTTACTAGTTGTTAAAATTGTCTTAATTTTCTGTTCTGCCCTTTTAGATTACTTCCCAGGTCTTAGCAAGTTCCTAATTTCATGTCTACTGTTAGCATAACTACATGGTGTTGAACTGTGACCTTTGCAGGACTTGGGGAATCAGTGTGAGCTCTTGAGATTGACTTGAGTTATAATCTAAGACTAAGATAATTTTATTATTCTTGCTTAAATTACATTTCTCATTGTATTAAATATGCTTTCTTTTTATATGGGCTCTATTTCAGTTTTGATAATGATTTGATTCACTTCTACACTTAAATGAATGCTATTACGTATTTTTCTTTGTTTTACCAAAGAAATAATGTTTTCCTTTTTTTCTCCTCATCTCTGTGCATATGCTTCCTGTCTGCGATTTGCTTACTACTTCTTATTGCAAGATCAAGCAGGTTGGTGTGATTGATTTGCACTCCACATGGTATAATTATTTATCCTATAAATAACTTCATTTAAATATATTAAATTTTAAAAATTTAATTTTCTTTTTTTACCAGGTAAGTATCTTTTGTATTTTTAAAAACCTTTCAACTTCAGCTTTTAAAAAAAAACTTATTTTTTTTCTAAATTCTTAAAAGACCCATTAGCTAAATTTTGGAAATACAACTGTAAACTACTTCACATTCAAACATTTTTTTCCTTTTTTTTTTTTAAAGCCAAGAATTGAATGCCTGGTTACCTATGCTGTGGGTCCTTATGTAATAAAAATGAAATTAATTCAATTAATTAATTCAGTAAGGTCTGCCCTAAAGTTCTTCCCCTTTAACTTACCCTGGCCAGTTCACCTTCACAGTATTGGTTAGAGCACATGAGAAAGGGCAATAAAAATGTTACTAGTTATATCTGGCTTAATTAAATACTCTTATGGCATTAACTTTTAAAAATATTTATTTGCCTTAAATTTTGTGCTGGATTTACCATGCATTATTAGAAAAAGATTTCGTTTTTGTTTGATTGATTTGTCTAGTAAGGTTTTTTTTAAAAAAAGTCTTTTAAAAAATACAGTAAAAGTGACTTTTAGTGATGTCACATTTTTAAATGCCTGGTTAGGAGAGTTAGCACATATTCACATTTAGCTTAAAATACTATTTTGGAAGAAATATAATGATTTGTCAGAGTGATTCTCGCTAAAGTAGTATCTTAACTAAATATTAGGCTTTTGAAACTAACCCTGGCTATGTACCTTTGATCATCTTCATGAAAGTGTTACAAGAGCACAATAAGGCTTTTGCTGCTTAAGTATCAGTTTGGAAACATCCCAGAATGGTTTTGAATTACTAATGTAATGTATTAATTCATCAACAATTATGTGTCTTTGTATTTCTACATACAAAGTCTTTTTATTAAGAAAATCTTTTTATTTTACTGCCTCTTAATGGGTTTTGAAACTGTTTTTAACTATTGAGAAAACAATTAGAACCCTGGAAGCTTGTACATATTACTGTTTGTATGTTGATTAGATCATTTCCTCTATACTATTAGCATCAGTGTCTTCATGCATTTATTATTTTTGTCTTAACATATTTCCCATTTTATCTTTAAATATTTGTAATTCTGAGTGGAAAGGAAGTTAACTTTTTAAAATGCATATACTTACTATATACCTGAAATGATACTTTTCTCCTTCAGATTTCTAAGACATAGTATAACTGATGGAAAGTACTTTGAGAATAGGAGTTAAATTCTTTTTAAGTTATTTTTTAACAGCTAATTCAAAAGATTCAATACAGATGACTGTGCCAAACAAGCCGATAAAATCAGTCTACCTCCTGACTTTTGGAATGCAATGAATCACACCACACCAAAGCATGAATTTGGATCAGTGCTTTTATTTACTCTTTTATTTCATTTGTCTCATGTCTTAGGTTTTCTTTGGACTTACAGTTCTATAGAAATAATGTATTTTAAACCCTTGAATTTTTTACATAATTTCGTTCTAAAGAGTTAAAGCCTATTAATGATTCTTCATCTCATGGTTCCTGAAAGAATATACTCAGTTATGTATCTCCATCATAATTATTTTTCAGTTTTTTTTCCTCATTAGGTGGTAGGGGGTTAGCTTTTGGGTGGAGACATTAACAGTTTGTAAACTCTTATGATTTACACTCTTCTTCTGTAGTTCTTTGGGAAGGAAGTTAAGAATGACAGAAAGCTTCCAGGAGAGCCTCAGACCAATTCTATGAAAAGTTTTATTAGTTTTCTGAAGAAATGCATGTTTCTAAGAAACTGTATAACCAGAAATGAATTGTCTTTGATTCAGTTTAATAACAAGTTTAATAAGCTAGTTTTATTTTCTCTTTTTTCTGTTCATTTGGATTTTATAATTTTGAAATTCATTAATAAACTTTCATTGAGCACCTATTATATGTGTATAAAATACTTTATTAGACATTATTAGCAAAATAATTGGAAGCCGTATTCCAGCTTTATTATTCGGTAGTATTTCTACCTATATTTGACAATTGGCGTGTTTACTCTGACTTAGGGAGTCTTCAGGTCCTGAGTTTGACATAATAACAAGCTATTTTAGTTGTTTCTTTAGTGTATGATGATGGATCATGACAGCTCAGCAACTGTGAAATGCTTGGTTAATTACCATGTGTGTAACTGTTACATAATTACATAGTATATAATTTTTTCCTTTAAAAGTATGCTGTGAAATAAAACACTTTAATGTTATTAAACAAAAATTTTAGAAAAAGCTCTGAAAAATGTATTAAAACTACTTGATATAAATTCTGCCTGTTATTTTTATCTGTGCATTTTATACCTATATATGACTTTTATGCACTTCCGTGAACTTGGGGAGGGTGTTTTTTAAGGAGTTGCTCGATTTTATACTTGGTTATTGGGAAAAAGTAACTGAAGAATCATGTTGTGTTTTTTTAACCTATATTTGTTATCTGGGGACATAAATTTTTTTTTTTAATTTGGCTTTCCTGTTAATTTTTCTTTTTCTATTTTTTTAGCTCATCTGTTTTGCTTTTCTTTCACTTATTTTCTTAGTTACCATTGCACAGTTGGACAACAGTTTGAATTTAGCAATGAGTTAAAAAGTTCTAGGAACATAATAAATGGAAATGCATGATATTATTGGTTTGATTTCCTTATAATATTGATAATTGTTTTTGTATTATTGAGAAGTGTAGGCATTTCTATATTGAAGGAGATAATTTATATAAGTCTGAAACATTGACTCATTTTAGTGATTTGTTGCAATTAAATGATTCAAATAGGTAAAAAGAAAGTCTCCCCAGATAAGATGATTGAAATGCAAGCAAAAATTGATGAGGAGAGAAAAGCACTTGAAACAAAGCTTGACATGGAAGAAGAAGAAAGAAACAAGGCTAGAGCTGAATTAGAGAAACGGGAAAAAGATCTTCTTAAAGCCCAGTGAGTATTACTGCATTGAGATGAATTCGTGATTTAAATTTCTATTTTTTCATAGGACATAAAAGTAGGAAAATTGAATAGTAATTAAAAGCTTGATTTTTGTCTCTCGTGTAGCTTTTTTTCGATAAAGGGTCCATTGTCTATAGTGTATTTGTAAAAACCAGATCTGTCTTGATTATTTCCATGTGATAGGAAAACATATTCATGAATTAGAATGACTTATAGATTAAATTAGAAATTGATACTACACTGCTTATCAATTAGAAATTGATACTACTATACATTGGTAGAGATGTTACATAATTATATTTCTATTTTGAAATTGTATATCCCAATTTTTGTTAAATTTTGGGAAATGATATTGGTAGAATAATAGAAGATCAGTGAATATAGAGTATTCTCATTCTAATCAATAGACAAGAACATCAGTCTTTGCTGGAAAAATTGTCTGCCCTGGAAAAGAAGGTAATTGTTGGTGGGGTTGATTTGTTGGCCAAAGCTGAGGAACAAGAGAAACTTCTTGAAGAATCTAACATGGAACTGGAAGAAAGGAGGAAAAGAGCAGAGCAACTTCGCAGAGAACTTGAGGAAAAAGAGGTAATGTGACTTTCTGTTTTTAGTTTGATATTTTGCCTGAGAGATCTAACTTTTCTAGTGGAAAGCTATCATCGTACTGAAATTTTAAAACATATTTATGGATTGCTTTGAAGGAAAAGAGTTACTAAACATTTATATCATTTGTTAAAGAATTAGATATTTGATTTTACAGATAAAATTATTCTGAAGTTTACTAATTTTTTTCATAGCAAGAACGTTTGGATATTGAAGAAAAATATACCAGTTTGCAAGAGGAGGCACAGGGGAAGACCAAGAAATTAAAGAAAGTGTGGACTATGCTGATGGCTGCAAAGTCAGAGGTTGGTTCTTTTAGAAATTACCTACTAATGAATGTGATTCTGAATTTTTTAAAAAGGAGTTCTTTGATTAAGAATTCATAAGTACCTGTAATTCCAGCACTGTGGGAGGCCAAGGCGGGTGGATCACGAGGTCAAGAGATCGAGACCATCCTGGTCAACATGGTGAAACCCCGTCTCTACTAAAAATACAAAAAATTAGCTGGGCATGGTGGTGTGTGCCTGTAATCCCAGCTACTCAGGAGGCTGAGGCAGGAGAATTGACTGAGCCCAGGAGGCAGAGGTTGCGGTGAGCCGAGATCGCGCCATTGCACTCCAGCCTGGGTAACAAGAGCGAAACTCCGTCTCAAAAAAAAAAAAAAGAATTCATAAGTAATCATAGTCTGAACTTATAATTTAAAAGAATTAAGATATTTCTCCTTTATGTGTAATTTTTAATTTTAATCTATTAAGCTAAATTGTTCTTTCCAACCTTAACAAATAGTGTAGAATAGATGCTGATAGTGTCACGCTGTTTATCGTTTTTATAAAAGAACTAGGTAAGCTCTCACAAGGCCTCTTAGACTAGTGTCCTATGTGAGATGGAGCTGTTTTGTAGTTAAAGTCTTGTTTGTTCATAATCTTTTTGTGGATTTTCTGGTAGATGGCTGATCTCCAACAAGAACATCAGAGGGAAATTGAGGGCCTACTGGAGAACATTCGACAACTTAGCCGGGAGCTTCGACTTCAGATGCTTATTATTGATAACTTTATACCTCGAGATTATCAGGTAAAAAGGAAGTCCTCTGACCCAGAGGACTTTACTGGGATTAAGGAACAGGAATTATAATTTCTAATTTAATTGATGGTAAATACTTAATATTTCAGTTATTGAATGTACAATTTTCTTGAACAAATGCCATCACATTTCACTTTAGTTGTTACCTTTTCTTAATACATAATCTCTGAGTATCTAAAGATCTAAATGAGAATTTTTCAGCCTTTTAGACAAACTCAGATTCATATACATGCAATCAAAATCAAGGTGTAGGTTCCATTCCTTCATTTAGCACTCGTTATCATACAAGTAGAATAAATGGAACCTTTATGCTACCTTTTTCTCCCTGCTATGGTTGTGGATTCTTTTTGTGTGTGTGTGTGTATGTGGTATAATATCAATAATATGAAATTTACCATTTTAGCAATTGTAAGTGTGCAATTCAATGGCATTTAGTACATTCACACTGTTTTGCAACCCTCATTATGATTCATCTCCAGAATTTTTGATATTAGTATAATTTTAAAATCTCAGCCTCTATTTATTTGTAATCCAGAATTTGTCTTTCCAGTACATTTTGGTAAACTTTAACATTATGATTTTTTTTTTTTTTTTTTTTGAGACAGAGTCTCACTCTTTTGCCCAGGCTGGAGTGCAGTGGTGCAATCTCAGCTCACTGCAACCTCCGCCTCCTAGGTTTAAGCAATTCTTAGGCCTCAGCCCCCTGAGTAGCTGGGATTACAGGCATGCACCACCATACCTGGCTAATTTTTGACTATTTAGTACAGATGGGATTTAACCACATTGGTCAGGCTGGTCTCAAATTCCTGAGCTCAGGTGATCTGTCCCTTTTGGCCTCCCAAAGTGCTGTGTTACAGACATGAACCACTGTGCCTGGCCAATTTTTTAAAAGTCTGTTTTGAATCTCAATACAGATTTAAGAAATTTGTCTGAGGCCAGGCACAGTGGCTCAGGCCTGTAATCCCAGCACTTTGGGAGGCTGAGTCGGGTGGATCACTGAGGTTAGCAGTTCAAGACCAGCCTGGCCAACATGGTGAAACCCCACTCTACTAAAATACAAAAAAATTAGCTGGGCTTGGTGGTGGGCACCTGTAATCCCAGCTACTCGGGAGGTTGAGGCAGGAGAATCACTTCAACCTGGGAGGTAGAAGTTGCGGTGAGCCGAGATCGCTCCATTGCACTCCAGCCTGGGCAACAGAGCAAAACTCTGTCTTAAAATCTTAAAAAAAAAAAAAAAGAAAAGAAGTCTTAGGTGTTTGTTTGTTTGTTTATTTTTAATCTTAGGTACATGGAATTAATCTGGGGTTTATGGTACATTCTTCTTATTGGTCCTTGGATGGCCTGCTTTTATTTAGTTATTATTTTTTTTTTTTTGAGACGGAGTTTCACTCTGGTTACCCAGGCTGGAGTGCAATGGCGCGATCTCGGCTCACTGCAACCTCCGCCTCCTGGGTTCAGGCAATTCTCCTGCGTCAGCCTCCTGAGCAGCTGGAATTACAGGCACGCGCCACCATGCCCAGCTAATTTTTTGTATTTTTAGTAGAGACGGGGTTTCACCATGTTGACCAGGATGGTCTCGATCTGTTGACCTCGTGATCCACCCGCCTTGGCCTCCCACAGTGCTGGGATTACATATTTAGTTATTTTTTATTGAAATCACCCAAAACAAAAGCTAGGACCTAATGATAACCTACTTCTTTTTTTTTTTTTATTTTGAAACAGAGTTTTGCTCTTGTTGCCCAGGCTGGAGTGCAATGGTGTGATCTTGGCTTACTGTAACCTCTGCCTCCTGGATTCAAGTAATTCTCCTGCCTCAGCCTCCCAAGTAGCTGGGATTACAGGCATGTGCCACCAGGCCTGGCTAATTTTGTATTTTTAGAAGAGATGGGGTTTCACCATGTTGGTCAGGCTCATTTCAAACTCCTGACCTCAGGTATCCACCCACCTCAGCCTCCCAAAGTGTTAGGATTATAGGCATGAGCCACCACACCCGGCCCAGTAATAACCTACTTCTAACGAGTTTCCCTTTCCTTATTTCATTCCTTTGCCTCTTCCAACCCAGGGTAACCATTACCTTGATTCCTGAGTTTCTCATTCTGTTGTTTTTTCATTTTCAGTTTTATTGTATCTACATGCATTCCTAAGAAATACATATTTTAGAATTTATAAAAAGGTTATATCAGTATATAATGTTTTGAGACTTAAATTTTATTAATGTTAAGATTTTAGTTTTATGACTTCAATATTTTAAATGTCATTAAATATTAAAAATAAGCTTTCATTCTTTTAAAAGGAAATGATTGAAAACTATGTCCATTGGAATGAAGACATAGGAGAATGGCAGCTAGTGAGTATTACCTTCATCCTTTCATGTTATACTTAAAGAGTACTTCCTATGGGCTAGAAATTGTGCTGGCTACAGTAGGGAGGAAGGTAGTCCAGTGGATGAATCAGATGAGAATCCAGTAGGGCAGATCAGATGTTTTTTTAATTATACATAATTAATTATAACATACAGATCATGATCTGGGTGAAAATGGTCAGGGTCAGGGGCTATGTGGGACTGAGTAACCTCTGAGGCCCTTTCTGCCCCAACATTCAAATGTTTTACTAGTGTAATATTAGGATATCTCAGTTATTTGCGTAACTCACAGTATTGATTACTAATTAAGACGTTTCTCTCTTTCCCCCTTTTCTTTTTTTGAGAAATGTGTTGCCTACACGGGAAACAACATGAGGAAGCAAACCCCAGTACCTGATAAAAAGGAGAAAGATGTAAGAGTACTTTTTAAAAAAATACAAAACTATAGTTGTTTCTTTATGGGAATGTGAGTCATTAAGTTGTATTATCAACCTGATATCTGTTAATCAGCTCTCCTGAAAAATGGCCTTATCTTTTGGGAATAAAGGCTCTAGGATGGGGTGATGGTTAGGACAATTCCGCTTTCCATCGGTCTTGATGTCAGGCTTATTCACACTGTAAGAGTGGCATAGAGTCCCTCTTTGGAGTCCTCTTTTCACTACCACTCTGGGTATAGCGTTATGGGTAGAGACTAGAATGTGTCTTCCTCTTCAAAGCTAGTTCTAGTCCTGGATCAACAAGAGGGAGCAGCTTTAAAAAAAAAATAGCAGGCTGGGCACGGTGGCTCACGCCTGTAATCCCAACACTTTGGGAGGCCTAGGTGAGTGGATCACAAGGTCAAGAGATTGAGACCATCCTGGCCAACATGGTGAAACTCCATCTCTACTGAAAATACAACAGTTAGCTGGGTATGGTGTCACGTGCCTGTAATCCCAGCTACTCAGGAGGCTGAGGCAGGAGGATCGCTTGAACCCAGGAGGCAGAGGTTGTAGTGAGCCGAGATCATGCCACTACACTCCAGCCTGAGCCTGAGTAACAGAGCAAGACTCCGTCTCAAAAAAAAAAAAAAAAAAACAGCAACAGTTTTTATGTCCAAGGGATTAGAAGATGACATCATTAGACATTTCTTTGGTTTTATCATCTGTGGTTTTTTTTTCTGGGAGTTTACTCGGTATTCTAAATCTTCCCTCAAATCTGGTTTAACTCTCCCATAAGAGTGCTTTGTGTTTATTTCTTTTACTTAGCCCTTTGAAGTGGACCTTTCTCACGTGTATCTTGCCTATACTGAGGAGAGTCTCCGTCAGTCTTTGATGAAACTAGAAAGACCACGAACTTCAAAGGGGAAAGCAAGGCCAAAGACAGGGAGAAGGTAAGGACTGTCCTTGAATCTAATAAAATGAAGGCATTGAGGTATTCTAATTAAATACATATATAAGAAATTAAAATTTATTTAAGTAACATGATACATATTTTGGCTGATTTATTAAAAATCAAATTCCTGGTGGGGCACAGTGGCTCACGCCTGTAATCCCAACACTTTGGGAGGCCAAGGCAGATGGATCATGAGGTTAAGAGTTTAAGACCAGCCTGGCTAACATGGTGAAACCCTGTCTCTACTAAAAATACAAAAATTAGCCAGACATGGTGGTGCACACCTGTAATCCCAGCTACTCAGGAGGCTGAGGCAGGAGAATTGCTTGAACCCAGGAATCAGAGGTTGCAGAGAGCTGAGATTACACTTCTACACTCCAGCCTGGGCAACAAAGCACAACTTGGTCTCAAAAAAAAAAAAAAATCAAATTCCTTGTGTATTAGAATTTGAGTAAATAAAATCTGGCCAAAGAATTAAGGTCTTCCAACTTCTTAGGCTCCCGTGTAATAGAATTTATTTTTATTTCACCCTATTATTTTTAAATGTATAATGAATTTAATTCCTTAATTCTTAGACTAATTCTTCTTATGAAATGCTAATTAATTTGCCTGTTTGGTCTCCCAAGGTATTGTGTTCAGCTGGTTAGTTTTTCTGTCACAGTGCCCCAAGAACCTTGATTTCCTCAGTCACCAGCTAAGGAAAACTTCTCTGGACATTTGCCCCTCTCCTTTGGGTGCTGGTTTTGACTGTTGGGTAGTCTGCATGTATCATCACATAAGCTTAGGGAAATCAGGATGTGGGAGTCCTGGACTGGAGCTTATTTTTTTTCTCTCCCTTTCCTGCATCAAGGACTGTTCAGTTTATTTAAGCTGATTTTAAGACTCTGGGGCTCCTGAAATGCAGAAAATAATAAACTGCTTTTTTCTATACTTTGAGTGCATGGACTTTCAAGGTACATGTGGGATTAAGTTATATGGTTTTGATATTTTTATGCTACATAATCTGATAGACATGACTTAACACTTATAAATTTGGGGTGGTTGAACTCAAGAGTTGGGCAGTCAGTTGCATATTAAAAATGTACAAATTTTTACATTCTTTAGCATTAGGTGAGGGGTTAAAAATTTTTCTATGCCAGCACATGCCATTCATATTATACTAATGAATGAAGTAAATCAGTTCTAAGAAGCACGAGTCCCTTTAGATATATTGTTTACTTTTCCACTTGACAATGCAAGTGTGATGACAAATGGTGAGACATTTGGCCTCAATGTAGGAGAAAAATTGGCAGTGGTGGGGACTGGGGCAAACTGTAGAGCAGTTGTGTCTAAAGTGAGTGGCTGCTATTCTCTTCCTAGTTATCTATGGAAATAGAGGGCTCATTGTTTCTGATTCTTCTCTCTCTCTCTTTTTTCTTTTTGTTTTTTTTTGAGATGGAGTCTTGCTCTGTTGCCCAGGGTGGAGTGCAGTGATGTGATCTCTGCTCACTGCAACCTTCACCTCCTGGGATTAAGCAATTCTCCTGCCTCAGCCTCCCGAGTAGCTGGGATTAGCACCTGCCAACACACCCGGCTGATTTTTGTATTTTTAGTAGAGATAGGGTTTTGCCGTGTTGGCCAGGCTGGTCTTGAACCCCTGACCTCAGGTGATCTGCCCGCTTCAGCCTCCCAAAGTGCTAGGATTACAGGTATGAGCCACTGTACCCAGCCTGGATCTTCTCTTTTCTGAGGAGAAGCCAAAAATTGGAATTATTTACTTGAGATCTCTTAATTTTAGTTACTTTTTTTTTTTAACTGTGTGGACCTAAAGCAAATGAGTAAGATATTTGAATACATTTTTCAGAAGACCCATTTTAAGATGTCTTTTTTTTAGTTTAACATAAAATAAGTGTGGCTCAACATTATATGAGCCAAACTCACCATCTCTGTGTGCTAGAATTGACCTGCTGTAACCATGGAAACCCTAAGAAAATGATAGCCATAAACATGGACAAATATATGCATTAAATGGTTTATTGATGTTATATTACATTATATGATATGTTCAATGTGATGTTCCTCATTAGAAACACGTTAGATGGGCTGGGCAAAATTTCAATAAATATGATACATTAATATAGCATTTCCATAAGTCCCTACATAAACATCTGTGAGGTGTTACCTGAGATGATTTGTTTCTGATTTCCTCTGAATCCACTTGCACCTTTTGAGTACCTCAGAAGAGGTAATCAGGGGGTTCAAATCTGGCAAGCATGCAGCTCACTTGGCCTGGCCACATGACCTAGTCCAGTCTTGGAAGTTAGCACCTGTCCTATCCCTCACTACTCTGGCATAATAGGGTGGGCCACCATCCTCTTGCACTTAATCTCAGTCAGCTTCCTATAGCCTGAAAAGGTGAGCATTAATTGAACATTTACTATGGTCAAACATGTTAAATATTGGCTTGTTTCCAGACTCTATACAGGCCACTCCACATTTTCTACTATATAATGTAAAGTGTTTGCATTTCGGTCTTTTAGGAAAGGATTCATGCTTGCTTTTTTTCTTTTCCAAACAGAAAGCGTTCTGCAAAGCCTGAAACTGTAATTGACTCTTTACTGCAGTAAATGTTACAGACTTAAAGTCACAATAAAAATTAGTGATATTCTCATGCCTGGACAAAATCTTTAATTAAAACACTTCTCTTATAATTTTAAGAAGACTTCTCTTATAATTTTAATTAATGGAAGCTGTAGATCAGTGAATAAGACCGGAAATAGTAATTTGCCTAATAACTTTTAGTCTACATATATTAATATAACATATTAAAATTGTACAACTGGTGATTGTTCAAATTGTCATACTACTATTCTTCAATTGTACTATGCAGGGAAGTTGGGGGAGCAGTTCATACTATAGAGAGCTATAGTTTAGATGTGTGTGTAAATTGGTTAGCTGAACTACTGTATATTTAGATAACTAGAATTTCAAAATAGAAACTGTGTCCTCTTTTGCATATAGAAGCAGATCAGATTGTCCTGTGTTGCGCTGTTATATATGAATGTTTGAACTGCACATCTAAGAAATGACTCGTTCTAACACTAACCCACCCAGCCTGTTTAAACACATTCTAATTTTCTGACATTCGTTGCATTTTAAGTATGAGATGACTGATCTTATTAATTTTCTGTAGAAAATTTTATAATTCAACAATCCTTATGAGTATACATATCTTTTAAAAAGTTGAAAATGTTTCATCTGGATCTTTCTTAACTTTTTTCTTGCCAGTTTGAGTTCAAATCAAATACACCTTATGTCCTGGTTTCATATTCTCTTGAAACATTTAATTGTACCTAAGTATAAAGGATCTACTGTTGCAGAAAATTAAGAAGCTAAATACTGGTCAGTTATCTTTGCCTGCATGTGTACTTTTAAAAATTCACTTTGAAGTGTAGCTTATGGATGCTTTTCTTTGAATTCTAAATTTTGGTGGGAATTACTTCGTATCTCCCAGTTGTGAAGGGTCTCCATTTTCCAGAAAATGCAGCTAAGCAAGAAAAATATCTTTTAAATACTTAGCCTTTAAAACACTTTTTATTTTGTTTTTGTATTTTAAAAATAAAATATTCTTTTCTGAATTTCTTCTACTGAGTAATCCAATTAGACCATATTCCTCTACAAATAAAAATTATGTTCATTTCATAGTAAAGTTAAGTTGTAATAGATAGAATTATTTTTTCTGTTGTTAGTTGCTTATGAAATTTTTATTTTTATTTTTTTTAAAGTTAGGCTACTCCTGGCCGGGCATGGTGGATCACTTGAGGTCAGGAGTTTGAGACCAGGCTGGCCAACAAGGTGAAACCCCGTCTCTACTACAAATGCAATAATTAGCTGGGCGTGGTGGCACGAGCCTGTGATCCTAGCTACTTGGGAGGCTGAGGCAGGAGAACTGCTTGAACCTGGGAGGCGGAGGTTGCAGTGAGCTGAGATGGTGCCGCTGCACTCCAGCCTGGGTAACAGAGTGAGACTCCATCTCAAAAAATTAAAATAAAGTTATGCTACTCCTAAAGCACTTAATATATGTTTTGTGGTTTTCAAAATTATGAAATTAGCCCTGAAACACATTGGTTGAAATATTTTGAGACTTTATAAGTTAGTATTTATTTAATATTATTTTAATAAGTTTTGTTAAATCCTAGTTTAAATTACAAAGCTGTGTATAGAGTAGGGGTGAGTGAAGGTGGAGTCCTGGTGAGGTGGTGATTAAAATGTATCCATAGATTTAAAATCCATTCCATAATTGGAATATTGAATGTCCTGTGTGTGGTCAACATTTTCTAGGTGATTAGAATTGCATTTCACTGAAAGCATTTCTTTGTGGTATGTAAGATAGTTAGAAGCTTACTACTTAACTCTGTGGGGCATTGTTTAGGTACTATGAAGAGTTGAGGTAAATATGTGTCTTGTAAAAGCTTGTGTGATCAGAATATTTTGGTGATTATGAAATGTTTTTGATGATGCACATTTAACTGTTAGTAATTACTCTAAAGAAATATTAATTTACCAGTTGGAAAAAAAAAACAGTGCTTCTTTTTAAAAGTTCACGTTTCTAACCTTTTACAATTCAGCTAACAGGAAAGGAGTAACTTTTAAATCAAGCTTTAAAACATGGAAATTTAAGCCAGTATGTTGGATATTTTTTCATCCCACCCTACCATGATAACAAAAAGAAATCTATAAAAAGTCAAAATAAAAAGCCCATCTATAAAAAATCAGTTGAGTTCCTAAAGCAGGCTACTATAGCAGGGGTGTTTGTTTGTTTGTTTGGAGACAGAGTCTCACTCTATTACCCAGGCTGGAGTGCAGTGGGATGATCTCGGCTCACTGCAGCCTCTGCCTCTTCAGCCTTCTGAGTTGCTGGGACTACAGCTGTATACCACCACACCTGGCTAATTTTTGTATATTTTTGTAGAGACGAGGTTTTGCCATGTTACCCAGGCTGGTCTCGAACTTGTAGAGCTCAAGTGATCCACCTGTCTTAGCTACCCAAAGTGCTGGAATTACAGGCGTGATTATAGGCCTGAGCCACAATACCCAGCTTACTATAGCAGTTTTTTTTAAAAAAAGCATTATGTTAAAACTGATTATACCAGATGGACATTAAATATCCATCTCGGAAATACCAAAATTTGATATTCAAGCCTGGCCTGAATATCCATATGAAAATATGGGACACTGACTTTAGAGCTATACATTTAGCTCCAGTCATAGCAGTTCTGTGGTTTCGTCACATCTACTGTGTCTTTGTCCACAAATGAAATATTTTGTAACTTCAGTGTTAATTTTGTGAAAGGATATAGATGAACACACTTGCTCATTATTTGAAATAAATATGCAGATTTAAAATGAGTGGCACATATATGTAAATTGGTTATTGAATGAATATTCTCTTTTTCCTTTAATTTGAAGAGTCATATTTATTTATTAAAAGGAGACTTGGTAGTTTTATTGGTTTATAGTATCTTCTTTAATAATCCTTACAATTACATATACTTACAGTTAGGATGTTAAAATTATCGTAGTATTTCCTATTTGTGTTTAGATTCTTATAAAGCATGAGATGAGTAATCAAGGGGAGGGTTGCATCTCCATGTTTGCCTCATGAATAGAATCCATTTGACAAGCCATTTCCTTTCTTGAGAAAGGAATTTTTTTTTTTTGCTGCAAAAATTTAAGGTTATGTTGTGGGAGGGGGTGGTGCTACTTCATCTGTAACATATTTTAAAACTATGATTATGGTTTTTAGGGTTTTTTTTGTTTTGTTTCAATTTCTTTTTAGTCTGTTTTTAATATCCTTCCCCTTAACTCTTAAGGAAAGTCCTCCTCTTTCCTACAGGGCTGTGAATTAAGGAATGGGTAGCGTTTACATTTAAGTATGCCAGTGTCTGCCCAATTTCCTAATGTATACATTTGTTTTCTTTTTAATTATTCTTTGTTCTCAAAAATACTAGCAGAAAACATAGATGTTTCTAGTGCCTTTGAACTTATACTGTAGTCTGACTAAATAATGAATAACTTCAGTAGCATTACTATAATACTGTATACTGGCCAAAATTACAAATTGTACAGTTTGTTGCATCAATTACAAAAGCCACGCTTTCATTGTATTTTATGTATAAATTGTATTTGTTCAAGTTGTATATATTGATATTGTATGTATACATGCAGCATGGTTAAATAAGAATAAAAATCTTTTACCTAATGCCTGTAGTAATGGTCTGCTGCTTTTCTCAACTATCTTTGTGTTTACTTCCACCCTGATATGAACAAGCAGGTTCTTTGTGCTTGGCGTCTCAATTTTGTTAAGAGATGCCTGTGGTTAAGAGAGGCCTGTGTAATTTCACACCCAGAAATTCTTAATGTTATGGATCTTTTAAGCAGAAATCATGAAGCAAATCTTGGAGATATTATTTCTTTAAACTTTTAGGTTTGGGGGTACATAAAGGTTTGTTACATAGGTAAACACATGTCATGTGGGTTTGTTGTTCATATTATTTTATCACCCAGGTATTAAGTCCAGTACTGCCTGTCTCCCTCTTCCCACCTTCCCCATCAAGTAGACCCCAGTATCTGTCGTTTCCTTCTTCATGCTCATAAGTTCTTAACATTTAGCTCCCACTTAGAAGTGACAACATAGGGTATTTAGTTTAGTTCCTCTCCCCCAATTCCAGCTGACGTATTCCCATATTAGTTCGCTCAGGGTAATAGCCTCCAGCTCTGTCCATATTCCTACAAAAGATATGATCTCATTCTTTTTTATGGTTGCATAATATTCCATTGTATATATGTACCACATTTTCTTTATCCAGTCTGTCATTGATGGACATTTAGGTTGATTCCATGGAGAAACGTTTTAATTTTATTTATTTATTTAGAGACAGAGTTTTGCTCTTGTTGTCCAGGGTGGAGTACAGTGGCACGATCTCAGCTCACTGCAACCTTCACCTCCTGGATTCAAGCGATTTTCCTGCCTCAGCCTTCTGAGTAGCTGGGATTACAGGCATGCACCACCATACCCAGCTAATTTTGTATTTTTATTAGAGATGGGATTTCACCATGTTGTTCAGGCTGGTCTCGAACTCCTGACTTCAGGTGATCCACCTGCCTCGTCCTCCCAAAGGGCTGGGATTACAGGTGCGAGCCACCACGCCCAGCTGGAGAAACGTTTTTAAATGCACTGCTTCTCATTGATAAAATGTATTTTTCACGAAAAATACTTTTATCTGAGTTTTGTTATCCTTTTCATTAGGTGTTTGAGAACAGAAACCAATTCTCAGGTCGTAACTTAAGTATGCATGTAGAATGTATTCCATGAAAAGTACTGTTGCTTAGTGACAACCGTGCCATGATCTCATTTAGATTCTCTTCAGAAGCTTAAAGTATCTCCAAGACAATACCGTTACCTGGGTTATTGTCAATCATATGTTCTTTTGGCAAACATCGATTACCAGGCACTGTGATTGGCAGGCTTAAGAAATTCAAATTAGAAAATGGGAAATTTTGATTTGCCAACCTGTTTCAAAGGACTTTTAAAATTTTTATTTTTTAATTGACACATAATAAGATGTATTATGAGGTACATTGTGGTATTTTGATGCATGCAATATATAACGATCAGATTAATCAACATATACATCTCAGACGTTTATTATTTCCTTATGTTATGAACACTCAATATTTTCTAGCTATTTGAAAATATCGTTTACTATAGTCATTCTACAATGCTATAAAAATACTAGACCTTCTATCTAGCTGTAATTTTGTGTCTCAAATGACTTTCTTTTTAAAGACAGGGTTTTGCTCTATTCCCCAGGCTTGAGTGTGTGGTGTGTTCATAGCTCCAGAAAGTTCAATTACTTGAACTCCTGGGCCCAAGAAATCCTTCTGCCTCAGCCTCCTAAGTAACTAGGACTAAAGGTGCATGCCCCCACACCTGGCTAATTTTTTATTTTATTATATTTTGAGACAGAGTCTTGCTCTATCGCCCAGGCTGGAGTGCAGTGTTGTGATCTTGGTTCCCTTCAACGTCCGCCTCCCGAGTTCAAGTGATTCTCCTGCCTCAGCCTCCCAAGTAGCTGGGACTACAGGCGCGCACCACCACACCTGGCTAATTTCTGTATTTTTAGTAGAGACAGGGTTTCACCATATTGGCCAGGTTGGTCTCAAACTCCTGACCTCATGATCTGCCCGCCTTGGCCTCCTAAAGCACTGGGATTATAGGCGTGAGCCACTGTACCTGGCATCAAGCAATGTTTTCAAAATGTCTTTTTTGTAGGGGTGGAAACTCCTCTGGCCATTCCAGGGTTGTCGTTCTCCCTCAATTCCAGCTTACATAAAATTCTTACCTGTGTGTAGAACATGAAGACAAAATTAAAGGTCTGCCCTGGCGTTTGCAAGACAATAAATAGCGCTGCCTTTGCCCCCCTTTGTCCCTCTTCTCCAATTGAGTTCTGGAGCTATGATATCCAGTTCCATCAAGCAATACCACTGAGCCACTCCCTTACAAAACCTGTTGCTGCCTGTGTTGTCGGGATGCTGCTGAAGACATTGTCCATCCTATCATCTAGTTGAAGACTCAAGAAATTTCTTTTAAAGCTAAGTTCCAGATTATTATATCAGACTATTTTCTCCTTGCATGTATAATAAGAGTGAGGTAAAATAATGCATTTTCCATTGTGTTTTCACTGATAGGACTTTAACATCTGATGACCTGCTTATAGTTTTATTTTTCTCTGGATCATTTCTTAGTCCTTTTCTTCTTTGTCTAATAATGTTATTTTCTATCTTAATCTTTTCCAATAAATCACTTTGAATCCATTTTTAAAACAAGTTAGAGTACAAATAACTAAAGACCACTGTAAGCCTGTGGCTTACTGGAGGAGTTAACACAGTTCCGAAGCCACAGCCTGAACTTAAAGTGAGCTGGAGGAGCCTTCCAAACACATTTATTGTTATCTCAATTTCTCCTTCTTAAGCTGTTTCATTTGCAAAGCAAATCAGGTATTCAGTCCTTTTTCGGAAGTTGAACAAATGTGTGGGAAAATGATTACGAAGAGGCTACTTCAAAGAGAACTGTTTCCTCTCAGCATTTATTTCCTGTGACCCAATCTTCAAGTGACTTTTATCAACGTTATCAGAACATCAGATTGTCTTACCCAAACACGTTTATGGCTCTGACTAAAGAATATGACAGATCAGACATTCCTCTCCACCTGCTCCCCTCCCCCATCCCTTTTTAGAGGGTTGGGGAAATTTTAGTTTTTAATCAAAGGCTTTATTTCTCCAATTGTGCAAAGGAATTTAACTGGGACTTTACAACTGAATAAAGTATGTCTCAGAGTAGATACTAATTTTAGCAAGAGGATATTGCCTAACCCAACCTAAAAGCAGGAGAGTCATTACAGAAATATTATGTTGGCCTTGATTTCTACTCCACTGTGAGTTTTGCCACTCATCAGGTATCCTGTTTTGTTTTTTGTTTACTTTTAGAGATAGGGTCTCACTCTGTCACCCAGATTGGAGTGCAGTGTCACAGTCATAGCTTACTATAACATCAAATTCTTAGGCTCAAATGGTCCTCCCACCTCAGCCTCCCAAATAGCTGGGACCACAGGTGTCTGGCACTACATTTGGCTAATTTTTTAATTTTTTTGTAGAGATGGGAGCTTGCTACATTGCCCAGGTCTTGGCCTCAAGCAGTCTTCCTGCCTTGGCCTCCCAAACTGCTGAGGTTACAGGTTTCAGCCACTGTGCCCAGCATGCGGCCTGTTTTAAGTGTCCTGGTTAAATTCCTTCACACAACTGGAGAAATAAAGCCTTTGATTAAAAACTAAAATTTCCCCAGCCCTCTAAAAAGGGATGGGAAAGGGGAGCAGATGGAGAGGAATGTCTGATCTGTCATATTCTTTAGTCAGAGCTATAGCCCATTATATGTGCACATCTCTTCTGTATTTACTGTGTACCTGCTCTGTGCTGAGAAGAATGTCTTTGCAAAACTCACAGTCTCAGGAGAGAGAGGTGGCCACGTGAGTGGAGAATGACTGCATAGCATGGTGAAGGCTGTGGTAAAAGAGGCTGCATGGTGAGCTGCCAGGTACGCATCCTTCCTGTGCGGCTGACACGCCTGGCACATATCTGCCTGACCAAAGGGGCAGAAGAGGCTTCTCAGGTGAAGTGCTGTTTAAGGTCTTAAGCAGTTCAACAGTTGGGGAAAGGCATTCCAGGAGTGAGTGAGTTTGGATGCCACGTGCATTGGTGGTATGCTTGAAGTAGGGCAAAAGGGGTGGGGACAAATGAGGCTGAGAAAGAGATGGGACAGGATCCTATTTTGGAGGAGTTTTCTGTAAGCAGTGGGAAGCCACAGAAGGATTTTAAGTGGGTCACTCACATTGTGTTTTGTCTTGTTTTAAGGCAGGGTCTCACTGTCATCCAGGCTGGAGTGCAGTGGTGTGATCAAGGCTCACTGCAGCCTCAACCTCCCAGGCTCAAGCAATCCTCCTGCCTCAGCCTCCCAATTAGCTGAGACCACAGGTGTGCAAAAATTAATTTTTTTTTTTTTTTTTTTTTTTTGGTACAGACAGGATCTCCCTATGTTGCCCACACTGGTTCAAACTTTTGGGTTCAAGCGATACTCCTGTCTCAGCCTCCCAAAGTGGTGGGATTACAGGTGTAAGCCACTGCATTCAGCCTATTTGTGTTTTAGCAAAACAGCTGCTGGAGAGATTGTGAAGGATTAGATGGAGGGAGCAAGACAGGGATGGTGGTTGGGAGAGCACATGCTGTACACACCTGTGTCTTGGAGGTGGAAACGGTCATCAGCCAGAGTACTAGCCTCCCTCTCTTCTCAGCTGTTTCTCTTGCACTTGTGATTGGTATAAACTGAGGGAGGAAATTGTCTTCTCCTTATTCGTGTTGCCTAGTAGATACCCAGGTTTGCAGTGAGCATACAAAACACCAAAACATACTTTTGTTTGGCTTAACTCTGGCTAATCAGAAACTAGAACGAGCAGAAAGTTTAGAGACTGGAAGTTGGACCAGGAAGAAGTTGACAGGATGGATTAGAAGATAGGCACTCGGCCGGGCGCGGTGGCTCACGCCTGTAATCCCAGCACTTTGGGAGGCCGAGGCGGGTGGATCACGAGGTCAAGAGATCGAGACCATCCTGGTCAACATGGTGAAACCCCGTCTCTACTAAAAATACAAAAAATTAGCTGGGCATGGTGGCGCGTGCCTGTAATCCCAGTTACTCAGGAGGCTGAGGCAGGAGAATTGCCTGAACCCAGGAGGCGGAGGTTGCAGTGAGCCGAGATCGCGCCATTGCACTCCAGCCTGGGTAACAAGAGCGAAACTCCGTCTCAAAAAACAAAAAAAAAAAAGAAGAAGATAGGCACTTTAGGCCGGGCATGGTGGCTCACACCTGTAATCCCAGCACTTTGGGAGGCTCAGGGGGGTGGATCACCTGAGATCAAGACCAGCCTGGCCAACATAGTGAAACCCCATCTCTACTAATACAAAAAATGAGCCAGGTGTGGTGGCGGGCACCTGTAATCCCAGCTACTCAGGAGGCTGAGGCAGGAGAATTGCTTGAACCTGGGAGGTGGAGGTTGCAGTGAGCCGAGATTGCGCTACTACACTCCAGTCTGGGTGACAGAGAGAGACTGTCTCAAAAAAAAAAAAAGACACTTTAGAGAGCCAAGGAGAGGGATGTCTGGGTACTTAGGGCAAAAGCTCAGTTCAGGAAACGCTGGGCATGACAACTAACTGGGGATTTTAGTACTCCACCTGGGAATGGAACTCCAACTTGAGCTGATAAACTGAATCTAGAAAGCCTGAAGACCAGAGAAAGTGCCTACCTTGCTCACAGTGGAAGCTGCTAGAAACTGAGAAGCCAGCCCTGTGTGTCATAGGCCAGGCTGCACCTAGCTCCATAAGAAAGTTCTGCACTGTACTTAGCCTTGAGATTCCCATCCTGAGATGATGTAGAGGAGAGGAGAGAAAAACCAAGAGCAGGGTCAGTGACGTGGACAGACTGCTAGCAACAAGCGGAGTCCCCGTGGCATTTGTAACAGAGGCCACCATTTGTTTCAATAAGAGACATAAAGCCATAGATTTGAGCCAAATCATTTTTTGATTCATTTATCCAATAACTATTTATTACCTACTAGATGCCAGTTACAGATAGTTTATTCATTGGCAAAAAGTGGAGGTAGCTGATTGATAGCCAGGAGGGAAACGTTCAGCCTTACTGTCAATGTCACATTCCAGGCACAGGCAAGAGGCACGTCCCATGAAGCAGGCATGGGCTGTGGCTGAGTTTGCTACATGAATGTGCTCAGATGACAATCATCTTAACTTTCACTTAATTCTGAAGTTTTTTCGCCCACTCTTCGTATATGTATCCTCCTCAGTGTGTGTTCTCATTCTCTTCGGAAATTCAGAGTCTTGTTGTTGTAAGTTTGCATCCGAGGCCAGGACTGCCTGTCTGGGAGGAAATGGGAATGTGAGTTGCATCTTGCCTGATGAAACCTATCTGATGACAGACCTGCCTAGAGTCTGCATGTGTCCTTTCCATGGCCTGCTCTAAATCTTCCTCACAGCCTTTCCTTTACCATCCTGGCCTCAAACACAAACTGTAACCCACTACTCATATCCTGTGGCAGACTACAGCTCACATTAGCCATTGAATGCAAATGAGCCTCAATCAAAAAAGAAAGGAATTAAAATTTATAGCATATGTCTTCTCCGATTGGCCTACGAAGGCTCCATGACTCTTAGTTACTTGTTGCCCTTGGCATGCTGGTATTTTATGTGGGCAGGGTGAAACTGGCTGTGGTCAGGGTGAGACTTGAAGCTTTTGATTTGTTCCCTTATTTTGAAAGGGTTAAAAAGATGTTACATGTTTTGGTGTAATTTTAGTACTAGTATTAATTTTGTCACATCTGCATAAGTGAGGATGAAAGGAGTGCTCAATCACTGTTACTAGATCTGTATTCTTGCAGAGAAAAAGTCTTCAAAAGGCAAGTTTTGATGACACTTGGTTTTAATTCCCCTTTTAATTTCTTTTAAATAATAGCTTTATTGAGATAGAATTCACATACTACCAAATTTATCCATTTAAAATGTACAATTCCGTGGTTTTTAGTATATTCATAGAATTGTGCGACCATCACCACTATCTAATATTGGAACATTTTCATCACCCCAGAAGAAACCTACCCCCCATTATCAGTCACTCCTGATGCCTCCACACCTGCCCCCCACCCGCGGCCCATGGCAATCAGTATTCTATTTTTGCCTCCATGGATTCTCCTGAATAATTCATATTAGTAGAATCATACCATATGTGGTCTTCTGCGTTTGGCTTCTTTCTCATCACATACTGTTTCCAAGGTACATCCATGTCATGGCCTGTGTCAGTACTACGTTTCTTTTTTTGACAAATACTCCATTTAATGGATATACCACATTCTGTTTATCCATCAGTTGATTGATATTTTGGTTGCTTCTACTTTTTTTTTTTTTTTTTCTTAAGACAGGGTCTTGCCCAGGCTGGAGTACAGTGGCACAATCGTGGCTTATGGCAGCCTCAGCCTGCCAGGCTCAAGCCATCCTCCCATTTCAGCCTCCCCAGTAGCTGGGACTACAGGCATGTGCCACCATGCTCAGCTAATTTTTTGTAAAGACACCGTTTTGCCATGTTGCCCAGGCTGGTCTTGAACTCCTGGCCTCAAGTGATCCTCCTGCCTCGGCCTTCCAAAGTGCTGGGATTACAGGCATGAGCCGCTGTGCCCAGCCGCTTCTACTTTGTTGCTGTATGGATAACGTTGCTATGAACATATGTGTAGAGGTTTTTGTGTGGCATGTGTTTCTAGTTCCCTTGGGTATATACCTAGGATTGGAATTGCTGAGTCATAAACTATGTTTATCCTTTTGAGGCACTGCCAGTTGTTTTCCAAAGTGACTGTACCATTTTTCAATCACTCCAGCAATGTAGGAGGGTTCCAGTTTTTCCATGTCTTCACCAACACTTACTGTCTTTTAAATGTTATTTCTTCATTAATTAAAAAACATTTCACTTATGCACATGGTAACACACACACACACACACACACACACACACACACACACACACACAGACTTAGAGTGGAAAGCCAAAATTCTCCAGCCCTGTTTCACCCCTCCTTAGTCCAAGTCCCATTCCCAGCAATCCATCTTCCCTTTTTGTTTTTAGTTTTTCCAGTGACTACCATTATATTTCCAAAGATTTCTTGATTCATTCATTATTGTTTTTTCTTTTTATGATGAAAACTCAATTATGTAGAAAAGCAGAATAGTACAATCAACCCCCTGTACACATCCCCAGCTGCAACGACTGCCAACCCATGACCACTTTTACCAACTGTTTTTTGCTTTATCCACGTTAGATATCATATATTCATTTCCCTATTGAAGAAAGAGAATTTGCCTAATTTATTCTACCACTTCCAAATTTTTATAATAAATTTTATTTAGTTCTTCTATTACCTTTGTAATTTTGATAAATCTCTAAATCTTGTGTTCTTATTCCATCCACCATAGACAGTATTATTTAACGGCCCCCTTCTCCATGCAAGCTGGAGATAGCAGTGTCCACCTCTCTTTCTTGTCTTCTGCTTTCACCTCCCAGACATTTCCAGCTATAGCTCTTATATTGTCTGGTGGATAGCAATTTATAGTCTGCTCTCTAACCATCATCAGATGTTCTGTGCTTTGTATACTAGTTGGTTCTAAGACTTGAGAATCAAGATATTTTACATTATTATGACTTTAAAATCATTCACTGTAGAGCCATGTGGTGTACTGAGGATTACTTTTTTCTGTAGACTCAATATAACAATCTTTGTGCCAAGGGGGGAAGGACATTCTGGATATCCAGTTGACACCTTTTCTGTTCAGAAACATGTGGTAATCCATAGCACTCATAGACCCAAGCTGTCTTATCATTTACATCTTGATTGGCCTTGTATTCTTTAATTATCTTGTGTGTTATATCCCTAATTCCAGAGGGGGCTCCTCGAGGGGGAGGTGGTCTTTCCTGTTTTGCTCCCACACCATTTATAGTCTCTCGGCAAATTAAATTGATTGCCATAAAAGTTGCAAACCATAATTTCATTTCTCAAGTAAACATAGTCAATACCATTAAATGCCATTGCTGTTAGATTCTGTATATATTTTATTATGAGTTATAAATATATAAATATTTTAAAAATAAAGCTATAAAAACTCATAAATTAAAATATTCAGCTTCAACACTTTGAATATTTCTCTTTCATGATCATCTTTAGCCTTTCCAAGAAGTCTTTCAACATAGTCTGGTTGGCTTCCTTCACAGGACAGGAGTTCTACGAAAGAAACATTTCATTAGCTTGCATTGGTAAGCATTTGTCCTTCCTGCCTGTCTACTTGGTCAAGCCTACTCTGGCACTTGCCACCTGAACACTTATCAAACCAGGGCCTCCAGTCTAGCCTGACTGGGAGTTATCTCTGTCACTAGGCCAACAGGTTTTACCTGTTTTGGGTGCATACTACTTACGCTTCTAGAAATGGTTACTGTATACCATTACCTATCTGCCTTCAGGGGTGTGGGGTGGGTGCAGTCTCTGGAGAGGTGTGTCACAGCAAGGTGCTTGCTCAGAGGGTGTTATTGAAGATGCTGGCTCACACCTACCCAGTGCTATACTGGGTCTCCTGCATGACTGCCTGGACTGCTGAGAGAGATTCAGTCATGCAGCCCTCCTGCCCTTAAACAGCAGCACCGCAGCACAGCAGCCCTAAAGGCGGGAAGAACTCTAGATGCCACCACCAGACCACTGCTTCAGTTTGCATCTCAACTCTACCATTTATTAATTGCATTGCTTAGGACATACTACTTAATTTTTAAAAGCTTCAGTTTCATTTGTAAAGTTGGGACAATTGTTTACTACTTGCCTGCTTCATAAGATAATGGAGATAATTAAAAGAGAGAATATGTGTTGTGCCAAGTCCCTATCCCATTACCTATCCCAGTGTATACAAGGCAGTAGGCCCAGAGAAGGGATGCTACATGTCCTTGTTCTCCTCTAAAGCCAGTTAATTCTTTACTTGATGTTAGATAACATCCACTCTGGGCCACAAGGACTTCTGCCCTCTAGTGATTCTCCCTCTTTCTCAGCTCCTCAATTCTCCCTCCTCTACCTGACGGCCCATTCCCACGGTGCATGCTGGGTATACCCCCACCTTAAAAAGAGTTCCCTCACTCCATAACCGCCCTGAAGCCGTGGTTCCGTTTCTCTGCAGCCTTATAGCTAAACACCTTCCCAGAGTGTTCTCCCCTCACTGTTCCTTCTTTGGCTCCTCTTGCTGCCCCCACTCGGTGAGCCCTCTTCAAAGCTGGGCTTTCTTTCCTACCGATTTACATCAGCCTCACCCATGGCCTCCGTCAGCCAAACCCAGGGGCCTTTCTCTGTCCTCACCTGACCTGGCCTTTTAGTACATTTGACACAGTCAACCCTCCCTCCTTGAGTGTCCTCACCAGCCTCCTGCGGTACCGCCCACTCTCCAGTGTTCTCCTGCCTCACTGGCCGCTACTCCTCAGGCCCCTTGGCTGGATCCTTCTCTCCTGACCGCCATATGTTCGAGTGATCTCAGGCTCGGTCCTTGGATCTCTCCCTTTCTGTCATTCAGACTTTCAATAGCATCTGTCTAAGGACTCTTCATTTTATATTGCAAGTTCTGACCTCTTCCCTAAGTTCCAGACTTCTCTAACCATCTTCTCAACACCTTCACTTGGCTATCCAACAGCCACCTTATATGTGCAATATACAAAATTGAACTCTTGATCTTCTGCTCAACCTCCAGCCCTGCCTTGCCCCCAGTCTTCCATCTCTCTGTAAACAGTACCAACTATCGCCAAAGGGGTCTGGGCAGGGATGAAGAGGTCATCTTTTCCTCCTCTGTTTCTTGCCCCTTACAACAGATCTGTCAGCAGATCGTTCTGGCTCTATTTTTAGTCACATCCCAAATCTGTTCACCTCTACTGCTCCCACCCTGTCCATGCCACTGTCGTCTCTAGCCTGGTTTACTGTAGTAGCCTCCCAACAGGCCATTTTGCTTCTCTGCTTTCCCCCTTTCAGCCTATTTACCACGCAGTAGCCAGACTGACCGTTTTAAATTGTGTGAATCAGATCCTACAGTCTTTGCCCTGCCCAAAAGCTCTGCAGGTGTTCCCTGCCATACTTATGGTAGAATCTAAAGGCCTTGTGTGATCTGCAGTCCTAGAAACTCCCCCTCACTCACTCTGATCCAGCCACACTGGCCTTCCTACTGATGTTTAAACACAGGAAGTTCATTTCCATCCTAAGGCCTTTGAATAGCTCCTCCTTCTGCCTGGAATGGTGTCTCCCCAGTTAATCACGTGGCCTGCTCCCTCACTTAATTCAAATATCTGCGCAGATAATGTCAACAGCTCCTACATCAGCCCCCTCCCCCATGACCCTTACATTCTTTATTCCTATATATATTTTTGTAGCACTTATCACTACTAGGCATCATTTTCCATGTTTGTTTTTCTAATTCTCCCACTAGAACATTCCATGAGAACAGGGACTCGGCCTGTGTGTCATCTTTAATGACACGTCCCCAGCACCTAGAACAGCACGCAGCACTCGTGGAGCTTCAGCAAATACTTATTAAATGAATGAATGAATGGGTTGACCAAGGGTGTTGCAGCTCCTGAGGAGGAGTGTTTAGAAGTGAGGCTGCTGTCCACCAGGAGCTATGCTGCCTGCTTCCTGGGAATGCAGTGCAGCTTACCAAGCCCGCCAGGCTGCAGAGGTTCCTGTCCAGCCGTTTCAGGGATCGGATCAGCTGCTTGTGACTGTGGAACTGCTGTGCAGTCGCACCCAGGCAGCGAGTGTCCTTCTCATGGTGGCTGTAGAACTGCCGGAGCACAGTCGCAGCCCTGCAGAAGGTTTCCTTCTCAGTTGTGTTCTGGAAAGACAAATGCCACAGATAGCCATGTGCCAGCTCCATTTGGAGGATGGGAGAGAAATCTTTCCTCTTGACTTCTTCTTTCCAGGGGGACAAATGGAGGTGAGTTTGCTCCACTACAGACCCGTCTTCAAGTATTCTACTGAAGGAAGGCTGCTTGCCACAGACATACACCTCTGTCAACAAGCTCACCCAATTACTTGCAAACGCAGCAGCCAATTTTGCTGAACGGGTATCTGAATAAAGTCACCCCATGAGGGAAGGGCACAGTAGGGACTAGAATGCAGGACCATCTGTCGTACAGCCCTGGTTCTGCATCCCTGTCTCTCTACCCTGGGAGCTATTCTTCTAATGAAAGTGCCCACATGAGCTCTCAGTCAGGTTCTGCTGTCGTTCCCAAAAGGGTTTAAAATCCAGCATTCCCTGGAAATCCTGCGTGCCTGATAAGTAAATGAGCACACATCTTTTGGCCTGGACTCTGCTGCTTTGGGCAGCACTCTCCATTTGGCCCTCCCCGTGGGAGAGGAGAGCAGCACATGGTCCAAGTGAGGAGCTAAGATATTTCCCCAGGCAGCAAGAGATAAGTGTGCAGTTTGGGGAAGGGTACCCGGGGAGATCAGGGGAGGCTCTGGGAGCGGGTGCCATTGAGCTGAGCCTTGGGCAGAGCTTCTGTAAGGGGCCTTTTGGCCCCACATGGTGCGGAGTGAGAATCTCCTTGGAATGCCGGCAACTGTGAGGGCCTGGCCACATGGCTCTTCCTGGGGCCCTTAGCTTTAGAGGAGGGAATGGACACATAGGGAAACAAGTCATTGGGAACCCAGGAAAGGGATTGTGTCTCAGTCTGAACCGGGTCTGGTATGTCCTCTCATTTTGCACTGAAGAACAAAGATGCAGAACCTGGAGAGGGGTCTTAGCTTGAGCCCAGTTCCTTTATCCAGTTCAGACAAAGAAAGCTATCTCCAGCCTCTGCCCGGATATGCTCTGGTTCCTTGCTACCCAAAGTGTGGTCCACGGACCAGCAGCATGGACATCACTGGGAACTTGTTAGGAATGCAGAATCTCAGACCACCCCTGCCCGGCCCAGACTCTCTGAGTCAGAAGAGCAGCGACAAGATCCTCAGGGTTTCTATCAGCAGCACTGTCCAAGCAGCTTTTAAGTTCTTACAGTTTTTTTTTTTTTCTGATGATCAAGGTAATATATATTTACTATAAAGGTAATATATATTCAACAAAAATGCATTCACTCATCCCACCAGCCGGAGGTAACTGCTGTTAATATTTTGGTAAATATCATCACACTTTTAAAAATACTTTTTCTTTTTAAAATAGGGATCAACTGTTGACACTGTTTTGTGACTTTTTTACGCTTTACATATACCATAAGCACTTCCTAAGGCCTTCGGTGGTATTTAAGAGCATGGGATTGAGAGCTGCAGAGGAACACATGGCATAGCTGTACTGTCATCTGTCAGGCCCCTGTTGGAGCAGCTTTTTCTTCTGTAAGTAAGTGGCAGTGAGTAAACGATATAAATCTTTGTGTTCATCTCTTATTTATGTAGGCTGAACTCTGGGAATGCAGTTCATATTTTAATGTTTTTTCCAGGAAGATCTAGACCCAGACTGAGGTACCAGAATCCCTGGCTACAGAAGCTTTCCCCTTCCCCTTCCCCTTCCCCTTCCCTCTGTGGGGCATGATGTCCATGGGCAGAGTGGTTGGAAGGACACTTAATGAACTGAGAGTCACTCCTGGTTCCTGATTCTAGTGGGAAATGTAAGAGTGTGCCAGTATCTCTGGGCTCTCGGAGCCAAGAAACAGACCTCTCTGGGCTCTGTGGGCCAGTCAAAGTGGAGAGGACATGGGGTGGGGGCAGACACTACCTGTGTGTCTAGAGGAGGGCGGACACCCATGCTGCTGCAGAGGGAGCGGTGAGATTCAAGAAGGCCAAAGAGTCAGCGCTTTGCTGCTTTTCCCACAAACTTTGGTGAGATGTTTTTTGAAATGTTGGCTTGGAGCCTAGAAATTAAACTTAATTTTGACTCATATATGGCCACATAAGTATAGGAAAAAATCCTCTAAAGATGTTTTTCAAAGGACTTTCTAAAGGGAACAAGGATGAAATAAGCATTGAAAAGAGTCTGCATCAAATGGGAAAACTTTAGAAGAACGCATCCTAAGGCAGTTGTAGTGCAAGGCCTTAACATTTTCATTGCACTGGTATTACAGCGACGGGGTGACACTCCATCCTGTCCTGGTCCCAGACTGCTCCTACCTGCCTGTCTAGCTCTTGCTGCTGGGTGTGTCTGTCCCAGGGCAGTGCCTCAGGAGGAGCACTTTGACAGACCTCACAGTTCAGAATTGCTTAGGGAGTCACTCAGAAGGAGGGCCAGGGCCCATGCTGGAAGGAACACTGTCCCTCCCGGGAATGTCAGGAAACAGCCACTTGGGAGATTTCTTCTGTGGCAGTGACTCTGTGAGAGTTCTAACTTGGTTCTTGACCAGCTTCACTGAGGACCATACAAATCCAGCCTGATTGGCACTGCATTCATTATCTCCTGTCCTGCCCAGCGTAGTCAGCTGGGAAACTCCTTCAAAAACCAAGATATTTGAGGTTCATTATGGAACTCTCTGTAGATTAATGAACTTTAGCTCTCTTTGGTAAATAGGAAATACCTCCAACTACTTGTCCACCCAAGAAACCCTTCATCAACCAGCCAGCTCGCTTCTTACTTTGCTGTTCTTCAGACAGCCTTGACGTCACAGACACCCCGACAGGTGTCGCCTGTGAAGCCCATGACCTAGATCAGTGCCTTCTTTCCAGCAGCTACCAAGAGTAGAATGCTGCCCAATTCAGAGATACTCCAATTCTTTAGTATAATACAATTAATAGGCTGGATTTTGGAAAGATGTTTTCTTTGGGAACACAAAGAAGTACATTTTTCTCTGCATAACACCTCTGTAGGCTTTGAAAATAGCAACATTTCACGTTCTGAAATATCTTAACATGTAAGTAAGCAGTGCTGAATCTTTGAGGGGAAGAAAAGAGTGGAAGAGTGAGATTGTGAACTCCAAGAGGATGAAGTTCGGGGAAGGCGTATAAGATGGGTGAGAGCGAAGGCAGACAGTGGGATTGTTCTAGGAGATGTCTGTGTGTGTGGTGAGAGGGGTGAGTGAGGACTGAGTGAAGAGGGGAGTTAAGGACGGGAGGGCAGCGGTGTGCCCTGGCCTGTGCCTGGGGGTCTTGTAGAAACAGCCCAGATGGGTTGCCCCAGACTCGGCATCCTAGAGGGTTTGATCCTCTCCAACCTCGGCCCCTCCTTCTTAGAACCATCACCTCTCTGCAGCCTGTCTTTGCTTTTAATCAGAGTTATATCATCTCACAATAACACTTTCCACTAACTCAAGAGCTGGATTCCAATCAGCCCTGCAATCACCTTCAGAATCACTTTCGTATCTTCACATGTGGAAACTGAGGTGCAGAGAGGTGTGAAGAGGTGCTGAAGGGCAGCCACACAGCTAGTCAGTGGTAAAGCTGGGGCCAAAAACCACAGGCAATCTCACCTCCAGGCCCTCACCCTTCCTCCAGGCCTGGCTTCTAGTGAGCTGGTGCTTCCCTTGGTTTTGTGAGAGCCTTCTCAGCAGTAGGCCTCCAGAGACCCAGGGCTCAACCCAGTGGGCTCTCGGATACCAGTAGGAGCCATCTTGGTTGGAAAGACTTGGAGATTTTAGATAGATAGATAGATTATATAAATATAAAACATTTATATATATATATACACACACACCTATATTTTATATATATATATAAACTGCTACCAGGGTGTGGTGGCTAATCCCAACACTTTGGGTGGCCTAGGTGGGCAGATTGCTTGAGCTCAGGAGTTCAAGACAAGCCTGGGCAAAATGGCAAGACCCCATCTCTACAAAAAATACAAAAATTATCTGGGCATGGTGGTGCACACCCATCCACCCATCGTCCCAGCTACTTGGGAGGCTGAGGTAGGAGGATTGCTCGAGCCCAGGAGGTGGAGGCTGCTGTGAACTGAAATCGCACTACTGCACTCCAGCCTGGCTGACAGAGCAAGATCGTATCTCAGAGAAAAAAAAAAAAACGTGTGTATTTGTCCTTCAGAATCTCATCCTGTATCAGACTCTTGGGATAACCTTTAATGAAATGAGATAGTCCGGATAAAGGCCTGAAGAGCAGTGTCCCTCATGGAGCAGGATGGGCCACGTTCTATGGCCTGGGTGCCAGGGTATGGCCCTGCCCAGCCCACAGGGCTTCATCGTGTGGAAAGCAGGTAGTTAGGAGACCACTGTTAAACTGAGGCTTTGGGGCTTTCATTCTCAGCCGTGTGTTTCCATGAAAACAGGAACTGAAGTGCACAAAACTATTGATATGGCTGTAGTCATGTGTTTGTCAGAGAAAATGCACTATCAGCTGTCACATCTATCTCCTCCCACTACAGATAGAGGGGTGGGGGTGAGGCAGCACAGGAGGCAGAGAGGCGAGATGCCCAGGCAGCCTGAAGCAGGGATGTGCTGGACGCCGCCCAGCAGGGTGGTTCTGGACTGGGCTGGAGGACAGTTTGGCCAGCCAGAGCAAGCTGAGGGGGTCTGGACAGCCAGCCCCAGAACCCACTGGGCTGTTAGGTGGCCAGGCTGTGTAAGAGGAGGGGCTCTGTCAATACCTTTTCTGTTGCCATAGGAAGTCTCTTAGACAAAATGAAAGCTCTCTCAACCTGTCATCTCAATATCTGTTTTTGTGAGGGTATTTGGTTTTTCAGAAATGTATGGGCCAGAAAAAGTCTCTCATTCAACAGACATTTATTGAGTGCCTTGTACGTTCCAGGCACTATGCCAAAGCTAAGTAAAACCCAAGAGGGCTTTTCTTTGACCAGGATCTGAGTCAGGATTACAGTTTATAAGCTTTCTATTACACGTCTTCTAAATCAAGTGAAACCAGAAAGACCAAAACATGCTTAAGAGTAAAGATCAGACTTCTCATTCTTTGAAAACATCTAGCACCTTATAGTTAATTTGGGCCTGCTCGTTTTCCATTCAACAAGTTTCTTATTCAGACACTTGGGGATGGCTGTCCCCATTTGCCAAAACAGACCGTGGGACGGCTTCTTACCTTGGAGGCAGCAAAGGTGTCCATTACGGTCAACTCGGTGCACAGAGTCTTGGTCCAGGCAGAAATGAGAGATCAAGAGACAGAGTTAACCTCCAACTGGACAGAGCAGTTCTTGAGCATATCTCACTCCCTCCAACTGAGAAAACTTCCTACAAACCCTCAGATAAACAGAGTGTCAGGGGAGAAGCCTCCCTATGCTCCTCTGGCTGCCACTGACCACCAATTCCAACTTCTCTAGCAGCTGTTAGGTTTTCATGGCCTAGAAATACCGACAGCATCACCAGAACATCTGGAGAGATGGTGCCAGATAGGTACTCACCTTTTGTTCTGTGACAGTGTTCAAAGTTCTGATGATCTCCTCTAAGGCGATATCGCAGTTGTGTCCATGGACAAAGTTGCCGGCACATGCTAACAGGAAGAACAGAGCGGGAAGCAGTCGGGGGGTGAGACCCATTAATAGGTGTCAATCTGCAGTGACAATGTGAGATAATTAATCAGGAGAAGCTAACAATGCTATGCTCTGACAAAGATATCTCTATATATAGATTTAAAATTGCTGAAACTGAGGGAAAATGAGTTTACATTGGAAATTTTCGTTACACCAGATTGTCAGTCATTTGGGGCCAGTCAGCACCTCTCTTCCAGGAGAAAAAATGCCTCACAAACAGGTAAAATGTTCCTGTGAAATCAGACCAATAGGAAAATGAAACCTTTTTTAAAAAAATTAACTACAAAGTTTCAGCATAGGAAATTACACCATAATTTGCTCTTTAGATTAATCTTATCAGCTTGGGGCTGCTGCTGGCTTTTTGCTTTGCATAGGAGAGAGAGGCCACAGGTGTCCGAATTTGTCGTAGTGCAGTCCTCCTGGGGAAAGACAGAGTAATATCAAGAAAGTTTGATTTGAAAAGTGTTTTAACCTGGCTTCTTCCAAGTATGGGTGGCATCTTAGAAACTGTTTTGTTGTGGAAAAGCTGATCTGGGGCTCCTTCTCTGCGTAGAGGGAGAATAACAGGCACAGACTCTCTGCCCCAGCACTGGGGCATAATGTTCTCCCAAGTTTAGGTGTTTGGAGGAGGAGGACAGGTCACATCAGGTGAGGCCTAGTTTGGGTCCCAGCAGGTCCATAAGGTTCTAACCCATAAGGAAGCCCTTGGCAACGTAAGTCTGTTTGGAGGTTTCAGGAATAACCTTTTTTTTTTTTTTCCTGAGATAGGGTCTCATTCTGTCACCCAGGCTGGAGTGCAGTGTTGTGATCAGGGTTCACTGCAGCCTCAACCTCCCAGGCTCAAGAGATCCTCTCACCTCACCCCCCGAATAGCTAGGACTATAGGTGTGTACCAGTGCACCATGCCTGGCTAATGTTTATTTTTATTTTTTGGTAGGGATGAGAGTCTCACTATGTTGCCTAGGCTGATCTCAAACTCCTGGGCTCGAGTGATCCTCCTACCTCGGTCTCCCAAAGCTCCAAGATTACAGCTGTGAGCCACCATGCCCGACCAGGAATGCCCACTTTTTGAATGGAACCTAAACACATCCTCAGCTAATTAGGAGAAGGAGCTACAGTCTTACCAACTGACAAATAGCTCCCCTTGTTAGTGCCCCACCACCCACCCTGCTGTTTTTATTGAATTCATCTGGACACAATAAGGTGCTCATTTGCTTCATCCCAGCAGTGAACATAAGGACCCACCATTCACTTGGGTGCCTGGGCCCTGTGCACAACCCACCCCACCTCCCAAGAAGGGCTCACAGGCAGCAGGATTCCTGGGGCCTGCCTGCCTGCTGCTTTTCTCCCAGAGCCTTCCTGCTTCCAGTTCTCTTCCCTTGGTCTCTGACTTTCTTCTCTCTATGAATTTCTTCTGGAAGATCCTCTAAAAATGTGTGTAGCTAAGATTGCAAAGGTTTTGCCACTGGTTGTTGTTGTTTTTTTCTTTTGAGATGGAGTCTCACTGTGTCACCCAGGCTGGAGTGCAGTGATAATCATAGCTCACTGCAGCCTCAAACTCCTGGGCGCAAGGCATCCTCCAGCCTCAGCCTCCTGAGTAGCTGGGATTACAGGCACATGCCACCATGCATGGCTAATTTTTGTATATATATATATTTTTTGGTAGAGACAGGGTTTCACCATGTTGGCCAGGATGGTGTCAAACTCCTGGCCTCAAAGTGATCCACCCACCTCGGCCTCCCAAAGTGCTGGGATCATAGGTGTGAGCCACCGTGCCCGGCCAAGGTTTTGCCTCTGTTTTGGATATTTTCTTCCCCTATTATTATCATTATTAAGTTGACAAATATTGCACATATTTATGGTATATGATATAATGTTTTGAAATGTGCATACATTATGGAATTGCTACATCAAACTAATTAACATATACAATACCTCACATACTTACACTTACTTATTTTTGGTAAGAACATTTAAACTCTGCTCTTTTGTGATTTATTTATTTATTTATTTTTGAGATGGAGTCTCACTCTGTTGCCCATACTGGAGTGCAAAGGCACAATCTTGGCTGACTGTAACCTCTGCACCCTGGGTTCAAGCGATTCTCCTGCCTCAGCCTCCCGCATAGCTGGGATTACAGACATGTGCCACTACACCCGACGAATTTTTTGTATTTTTAGTAGAGATGGGGTTTCACCATGTTGGCCAGGCTGGTCTCGAACTCATGACCTCAGTTGATCCACCCACCTCAGCCTCCCAAGTTGCTGATTACAGGTGTGAGCCGCCATACCTGGCCTCTCTTCATGATTTTTAAGTATACAGGATATTGTTTTCAACTGTTGTCACCATGTTGTACAATGGCTCTCTTGAACTTATTGCCCCCAACTGAAATTTTATATCCTTTGACCAACATCTTCCTGATCACCATCCTCCCAGCCCCTGGTGACCATCGTCCTGATCACCATCCTCCCAGCCCCTGGTGACCATCGTCCTGATCACCATCCTCCCAGCCCCTGGTGACCATCATCCTACTCTCTGCCTCCCTGAGCCCTGAATTTGGCTTTTTTAGATTTCACGTATGGGTGAGATCATGTGGTATTTGTCTGTCTGTGCCTGGCTTTTTTCACTTAGCATAATGTCCTCTAGGTTCATCCATGTTGTTGCAAACGACATGGGTTTCCTTCTTTTTTAAGGCTGCATAGTATTTCACTGTATGTATGTATGTGTGTGTGTGTGTGTGTATATATATATATATATTTACCACATTTACCTTTGGATCTTATTGCAGTGTCTCAAGTTCTGTGAAGGAGAAAATCTGGATAATTGTATCAGAAAGGTCCTTAGACCATATTTAGGATCCTTCCATTGGGACTAGGCAACAAGGTTACCAAACTAAATGCAGTGGCTTCAGATGCCAAACCACCTGAGATGAGCCAAACCTCACGGGTGAGGGGTACGGTCCCCCACACCACTGCCCTTGCTTCAGATACCAGTTGCACATTCAGGGGTCCCCAGCCTACCCCCACTGCTGACTGACTGGCTGCAAATCTGAGAGTTACCACTACCCCTCAGGTTCCATAATTCACTAGGATGACTGACAGAACTCAGGAGAGTGCTGTACATAAGGCCACGATTTTATCATAGCAAAAGCATTCTAATCGGAACCAGCCAAAATAGGAAACACAGGGGTGAGATGGCGAGGAGCCCAAACACAAAGCTCTTGTTGTGTTCCCCATGTAGCGTCAGAGGTATCACCCTCTCAGCACCTTGGTGTGTGATAAAATGCTGAGTATTTCCAAGCAGGGACGTTACCTGAGCTTTGGGATCCACAGTTTTTATTCTAGGTGTGGTTGATGGACTCATTGGCTACTGGGTTGAACTCATCTTTCAGGTCCACCTCAGGAGGCCAGGCTGATATCACAGAATCTCAGTGGCGTGGCCAGCCCCTCCACAGTTATATCGTCATAAAAACTACTTAGGGCCCACCACGAGTCACTTCACTCACATAAACTCTTGGGCCCTCTATGAATAATAAGATACTCCTATTACTTGGGAAATCCCTAGGAATTTTGGCCTACCTCCTGGGAACTGCTGACAAGAACGAGCCACATTCTTTACTCCAAGGCTTTTTAGCTGGTAGGACTTCCCAGGAGCCAGGACAAAGGCCAGACTTCTTGGGTAGAGTTTGATTCTTCACTGCATAGACTGGGGAAAGTTATGAGAAGAGCAGGTGGTTGCTTCCACAGCAGGTGGAGACTTTGAATCCAATGAACTATTATGCAGAATGAAGCAGAGCGGTGGTTCCGGTTAACACGGGTAAGTGCATCAAACTGCAGACTCACTGGAGGGCTTCTGCCAAATAGGTTCTCAAGGAGAGTCGGGGTGCAGAAGAGGCTAGTGGGGAGGGCAGGGTTCTGGAGTGTCTGGGGGACAATGGAACAGCCATTTATGTGTTCAGCTGGTGTTTTTCTAAGCATCCACTAAAGGGCAGACGCTGGGCTTGAGGCTCTGGGGGCAGAGCTGGTGAATGAAATGATTCTGCTTACCTTTAGCTCAGAAGCAGAATCCAGCTTGTTTTGTTTGTTTCAGTGGTGAAGTGAGGACAAAAATGAAAGAATAAACTGTCCAGAATCATTAGAGAGTGACCAGAAGTCTCCCCAGAGTGCAAAAAGGTAAGATGGGCCATCCTCCCCTGCGGGGACAGCACCATGGCGGCTGCAGGTGTGGCAGGTGGGTAGCAATCAGGAAGGTGGGCGCCTGCACTGTCTGGGACAAAGAGGAGGGTGGTGGTCTCCACCTGCCGCGAAGGAGTCTCTGAGCCTGCAGGGTCATGGGCAATGCCTGGGCAGGGTATGGTGGGCTGGGCACCAAAGTGCAGGAGGGAGGTTGAAGACCGTGCAGTCTCTGGGTGTGTTGGACACAGGCCCCTCCTCCTCCCTTGTGTGAGGGCTGAGAACTGGTGCTGGCCCCTCCATGGATGCAGAATTTTCCCTGCAGGCCTTGGAGCATAGCAGTTATGAGCTCGGGTTTGGAGTCCAGCAAATGAGCCCTTGTCAACTCTGTGACCATGGGTAGATCGTTAACTCTCTTTGGGTCTCAGTTTTCTTACCTGTGAAATGGGAATAATGTGGCTCTTCCTTATGAGGAGCAAGTGAGTGGTTCCATGGAAAGTACTTGGCATGTGTCATCCAGAAAGGGTGTTCGTTAACAGAGGCTGCTATACCACACGGCGGCTAAGAGAGCAGACGCTGGGCCCGGGTGGTCCGTCAGGCCTGGCTGCTGTGCCTCCTGGCTGAGTAAGCTTGGGCACGCTACTCAGCCTTATCTGTGAAATAGGGGTCATAGCTGTCCCTGTCTCATGTGGGGGCCCTGAGGAATGACTACATTAAAGTTTTTAAGTATTTAGAATAGTGCCTGGCACACAGTGAGTGCTATGATGATGATGATGATGATGATGATGACATATCTTGAGTTGCTGAAATGACTGATGCTTCATCTATTAGGCAAGCTCAAGTCTGGACAGGGCAATGGAGGTCTGGCCAGATGGGCCTCTGTACAGGCTCCTCTTGGACCTGCCTCCTTCTTAGCCTTTGAATTGCTGTCCTTGTTTCTGGTGGGTCACAGTCCACACACTGCAGCCCGCTAGGGCGTTCCCACGAAACTAGATAGAAGGTGGCAAGGCAGGGCGCAGACTCCAGGTGTGAGAGAGGCCCAGGGAGGAGGAGCAGTGGTCAGTGGCAGCGATCATTGCAGAGAACAGACACTGCTGTGGGTGCTTTAGTCAGGAAAGGATTTCGTGCAGGAAACTAGGCGCTTATAAAAATGTCAGACAGGCTGGAGGGGCAGGCTCCAGGTGGGGCCCAGAACCCTAAAGACCTGACCCACTCAGCGAGCCACCCCTGCGGCTGCGGTGCTGGGATCCCAAAGCTGCTTCCTCCGCCAACCCCCCACACAGTGAACCTGCTCCAGGACACCCCCAGCCTGAAGGGCCAGGAAGATAGCATCTGCCACCCTCCCCTCCATAGCTGGTCAGCCTTCGTCTAATTGGGGAAGTCAGAGACTCGCTTCAAAGGAGTCAGAAACGTGGCACTCAACTAGGAGAAAGGAATGCAGGTTACGCAATGCAGCCCAGTCTCCATGGGCCTCATCCATTGATTCTTGCTGTCCCAGCCATCCCTGTGCTCCCTGAGTGGTCAAATCTCACCTCCCTCCTCTTCTGTCAGTCAGGCCAGCACCCAGAAGAGCACTTTCCATCCCCCACAGGCTCAGTCTTGGAAAAAGTTGAGACTTCTCTGAGGGAGGGGCACTTAAGCAGAGTTAGGGATGAGCTGGCTTTAGCCAGGGGTAGGAGCTGCAGGGTGGGGTGAGTGTGGGCAGGGGACAGCGCATGGAAGGCCCTGGGGGCATTGAAGAGATGGCTTCCCACAGGGGAGCATGGGCTGAGGGGACCCAGCCAGAGCATCGCAGGCACCCATGACAGAGGCAGTTGGCACGAATCGGGTGGGACGGTGGCAGGGAGAACTGTGGGCTCTCGAGTCATTTGGCCCAGCACAGTGTCCAGGTTAAGACCTGGTCCTAGGGCCCACAGGACCTGGCTGGTTCTGAATCCCAGCTGTGGATGACCTTAGAAAAGTTTCCCTGTACAGCCTTCTCTGTAAAACTGGGCTGATTGCAGGGGCAAGAGAATACTATAGTCGGTGACAAATATGAAGTGTGTGGTATGGTGACTGGCAGGCATATCACAAGCGCTCAGAAAATGCCAGCAATCACCATCACCACCTCCATCCTCATTAAGAGCACTTGGAAGTGACTGAATATGGGGGTGAGGGAAAGCAGGAGGTTGCAGGTGGCCTCAGGTTTCTGGCTGGGGAGGAGGCAGGGGAGGCAGGCAGGCCTCGGGTGGGAACCACCAGCTGGTGCTCTGAGCACAGGGGAGGGTCCAGCCTAGAGGCAGTAGACAGGGAGGGTGACTAAGCGTCGGGGAAGAACTCCATGTTGCTGTTGCTAGAGAAAGGGGTTCCAGTTGAGACCCCAAGAGAAGGTTCTTGGATCTCACACAGGAAGGAATTCAAGGCTAGTCGTGGAGTGCAGTGAAGAAGGGATGGTTTATTGAAAGCTATTCAGATTCAGAGTAGGGTGTCCTCAGAAAGCACGAGCAGGAGCAACTCATCTTTGCTTTAAGTTTTTTTATATGGGGGCCTTGTCTATGCAAAGCCAAGCTAAGTTGTCTATGTGCAGGTGGACTGACGGTGTCACAAAATTTAGTACTTTGTTGATTTAAAGAACGTTATCCTTGGCATTTTAGTGAGTAAGTACATGAAAGCATTACTGTAACTATCTTGAAAGCATATATTGTTGTGAGACAGCAGGATGCCCAGACATTCTGCTGTTGTGGGAGTTTGTCCTTGCGGGCAGGACTAAACTGCTTCCTTGGCATAAACATCTCACGACCATGGGTAGTGACTGGCAAGGAATATGCCTAGCTAGTTTTAAGATGTAGTTGATTTAAAAATGGTGTCACCCTGGCTCTCCTCCGCTCCTGTTGACCTGACAGTACTGCCAGGGGTGAGAGAAGACGGGGGACAAGAAATGAGCCAGAGCATTCCCACGACACTAGAAGGTGGCGAGGCAGGGCATGGAGTCTAGGCACGAGAGAGGCCCAGGGAGCAGGAGCAGTGGTCAGCGACAGCGATGTTCCTCATAGGTGAGGCTAGATAAGAGCAGATGTGCATTGCTGCATGGAGCAATGAGTTGATAACCAGTGACCTCACAAGATATCTGAGTGCACTGGGGGCACAGGAAGGAGCCAGATGAGGTGGAACTCAGTATGGGCATCTGGGAGGGCAGCTGCATTGGGCTACAGGCTGCAGAGGTAGTTGACAGCTGTGTTCTGAATGGGACACACTCAGGCACAGGCTGCCCCAGCTCAGCAAGCGGCAGCTCCATCCTTGCAGTTGCTCACACACGACACGGGAAACCTCACACGCCCACATCCAGGCCACCCCAAGGCCTCTCCCTTCACTCATGTGACATCTCAGATTGGTGGTGGTGGGGAAAGGGTGGGGGTAGAGATGGAACAAAATTGACAAAATGAGCCATGAGTTGCTCATTGTTGACGTTGGGCAGTGGATGCCTGGGAGTGACTTTTGTGTATATTTGAAATTTTCGATTACAGAAGATTTTTAAAATGTAGTTGTGTAGCAAATTTAAATAATATTAACATATATGCACATTTGTGTATTATATATTTATATACTTTATAGATTATATAATATTCTGTTTAAGTAAATGATATATACAATACCCGTGTAATGTGTACATATCTCTTCCACACACGCTCTCTCCAGTTGGCCAGCACCTCTCCCCTCCGCTGCCCCACACACCATCGCTCTCCACCAGCATCGCTACAGGAGCCTCCACACTCATCTTGCTGCTCCATCCTTGCCCCTACGTTTCGTTCTCCTCACAGCAGCCACAGTGACTTTGTTAAAATGTGAGCCAGACCACATTACTCCATCCCACGTAGGGTGAAGCCCTGCTGGGCTCCTGCTGCCCTTGCTGCGGCTTCTGCTCCAGCCCACGGGCCACCCGTGAGTGCTGAGAAGGGCATCCCCAGCTCGCTCTTGCTCAAGACCTTAGCACCTGCAGTTCCCTTTCCCTGGATAACTTTGCCCCCATCTGTGCATGGCTGTCCCCTCCCCTTGTTTCATCCAGATCTCTGTTCTCAAGGGGAGGATTTCTCCAACCTCCCGAATAACACAGCGCCCTCCCTGCTGTGCAGCCCCGATTGCTGTTGCCCTCGGTAGCGGTAACCACCGCCCGACACACCGGGTGTTCTCTTGTTGGCTTACTCTGTCTCCCTGCTAGAAGCAACCTTGTTTTGGTTAGTGGCACCGAGGCAAGGCATCAATCCATACTTGCTGAATGAATGAGTGGAGCTCCGTTTCCATGGAGCCAACGAGACTAGGCTGAAGTAACAACACTAGAAGTCAGGTACACAGCTGGGGCTTGAAGGGAGTGGTGGTTTCACCCTGAACCCCAGCTTTATGTTCTGCCTGTGTTCCTGAGAAGGGAGGGAATGGGACCCAGAGCACAGACACATGGAGGGCCCCATCCAAGGGCACAGGAACCGAGGGCAGAGGGAGCTGTGGCAGGCAGGCAGTGGCGTAGACTCCGGCTTTGTGGAGCTGTGGGGAAGCGGCTCTGCAGGCTGCTGGCTTCTCTTGCCTTTCAGAAGCAGGTGGAAGGTCCTTCTCCCAAGAGAGGCAGAGCTGCTGAGGAGGCTGCAGGAATGCTCCATCTGTCTCCATAGTGTGGATGTCACTTCAGCCTCAGAGCTAGACAGACAGCCCACCCTTTCCCTTCCCACTCCCACTGGCCCCTGTACCCTGGCAGGCCAGGGCCTGGTGAAGGCCTCCAAGAAGGCGGCGCCTTCCTCTCTTTGGCAGTGCAGGATCTGATGGGTCTAAGAGCATCCAGCCCGTGGGAGGAGCAGTGCCAGGCCTGCCTGGCTGAGGGGCTGCCTTGCAGGCCCTTGCAGACACCCTCTCCTCGCCCGAGAGGGCCGGCTCCCCGGGGAGGACTTAGGCTGGTCTGAGGGGTGCTGGTGCTGGTCCAGCCGGGGGATACCGCAGTCAGGCCTCCTCACCGGCCTGTCTCGGTCTGCTCTTTCCATGGAGCAGACATCACATTCATGTTCTTTTTGCTTTTTAAAATAAAATTTATCTTTGTCTCCTATTGGAAAAATGAATACATGCTAATTATAGAAAATACGTGAAACAGATCAGAAGAAAGAAGAGTAAATAAAAATTGCTTTTTCCAATGTGGCATCACCACAGCTGGCCCAGGGCTGTGGTCTGGGGAGGGAGTCGTGTATAGTGTGGTCAACAGGCCATCGGGCTGCGAGTCTCCAGGGGACACCATGGCTGACTGGGGCCTTCCTCACTTGAGAGGCTGGGGAAGTGGTGTCCAGCCCCCACACACTTGTCCATAGTGATGCAGAGAGCGGAGCTGATGAGAGTTGCTGTATTTAATTTTGGTGCCTGCGTCACCTCTGACCACACAGCAGTATCTGCCCAGGCACGCAGCACACGGCTGGGGGTGTTTCTGAACGATGCTGTGAGAGAATCACTTTCCACAAGAAAACGTACTGTGGAGGGGAAGGGAGAGACAGCAACAGAAAGTGAGGTCGTAAGTAGAAAATTGCTTCTGGGATTTCAAATGGCTTTGTCATGGGGCCCTCCCTTGCTGCCGAGAAATCAGTTGATCTGGGAAAGTTTGTTGCAAACCCTTGCCCTCTTGCTTTTGGGTGGAGCTGAGAACCGAATGAAGATAATGGGGCTTTATGAGTGTGGGAGGACAGCTGTGGAGACAGCCAGCAGTTCTGACCCCAGCTTGGACCCCTAGAAAGGCTAGACAGGAGCCAGCCAGCATGTCCCCAGCCAGGCTGTCCTGTCTGGAATGTAGTTAGGCTGCCCCGGCCGGGCCTTCTTAGAAGGGAAGCAGGCGACGCTGCAAACAGGTTTGGAGTGTGTTACCATGGGCCAACTAAAACGGAAGACATTTCCCTTTGACCGTAATGAAAAAGTGATAAGCCTCTGGGCCAGGAGAAGGCCAGGCTTCAAGTGCTGCCCCAGTCACAAGAAAATAAGATTCTGGCCTGGTCCTCCTAGGGCCCGATCCTTGCCCTGCGCAGGACAGGGGGCCAGCCTCGGAGAAACCTGCCAAGTGCCTGGGAACGTTTTCTGACACCTCATTTGAGCAGCAAACTGAGGTGTTTGGTGCCGAGTTCACCGGAAACTTGTGTGTGTCTCACTTCTCACTCGAGCCCCAGCCCCTCTTCCAGTGAAACCTCCTGGGCTGGAGTTCCCGGGGTGCCAAGGGGCTCCCCGCCCTGGGCCCCATGGCCAGTGTCTTCCTCCCACTCACCAAGCATTCTTCTCCCTTCTCAACCCCCTTCCCTCTGAGCCCTGCTAAGGGCTTGCCTTGTGGATAAAAGAACTCAGGCCACATGGTTAGAGAAAAGTCCCAGCAAACACCGCCGGGGGTCAGTCCCCAGGGAGCCAGGCTCCCAGCCACTGTGACAGTCGCTGACACTTAACCCTACCTTGTTCTCTCTTCCTTTCTCATTCCTGACTATGTCCCCTCCCTGTGGCCACCAGCTGCAGCTCAGTTCTGTGACTCTGTAAAGCGTCCCTCATCCCTGGAGGGCCCCACACCCTCTCCAGCTCAAGGCACACTGCCAGTGACCACAGGTCCCCTACCTGGGGGGCAGCCTGGAAGGTGTGAGGGACAGGAGCTGTGGAGTGGCTGAGGTCGTGGTGAGCTGCAGACCCCTAGTGGCGGGGCCCGGGATGGCTGTCCGCACTGTGCACCTGACTCACAGGCCATCCCGAATGTGTGGCTCAGAGCCCGGCCTTGGAGGATCCCGAGGAACCCTGCCCCACATCAGCCTCAATTCCAGTCTTTGTTTTCGAGGGAGTCACGTTGAATTCTACTGGAAGGGTTTCCATCTTCTTTCTAGATAGGAGGGCAATGCTTTGGTTGGACAGAGAGGATGTGGGTCAAAGATGATGCTACTAGGGGATGGATTGCTGGGTCCTGTTGACAAAGTCATACTCTCCATAAATATCCTTTCAGCCTTCAACCCTAGGCCCTGGATGGAGAAGAAAGACCCTGACTCCCACCACCTTCCCTGGCTTCCGAGACTCTCCCGCCCTCCAGGGAGGCCAGCCACTGCTCACCTCCAGAGGGAGGCCCTCCCGAGGGAGGACAGACAACCCCCCGCCCCCGCTACACACAGACCCTCTGTTGTTTCTACGGAGTTCTTTCTGGGGCTAACCCTTGAGAGCATGTGGTATCTTGGTTGTCACTAGCCCAGGTGTCTGCTGCAGTGGCCGCCGCAGGTATTCCCTCAGCAAATGTGGCAGGACTTCATAGGCTTGGCACCAGAGAGCCAGTCCTGTCCCCTGCCGGGACAGCCTGCTGCAGACCCAGCTCCTGTACCACCACCCTCTACACCACCACAGTCTTCTCTTCTCTGGGCCACGTGTCCCCTGCCCCCTGCACTGTCAGGTTCACCTTCCCTTGCCTCTCCCTGGGGAAAGTGAGTGGTTCTGGAGTAGCTGGCTGCCGTCTTCGGCCCCTTGGCCAACTCCCTGCTATGTCCTCTGCTGTTACGTGAATGACACAGCCATGAACAGTGGAGGGTGGCTGCCTTCAGGGACTTCTGAGCATCACTGTGGTGTTCCCATGGGGCTCTGGGCTCCCCAGGGAGGGCACCTGCCTGTCATTCCAAGTTTGAGACTGGTCCCTGCTGACCCACCGCCCACTGCAAAGGCATCCCATCCTGGAGTCACCCTCTGCCCCGGGCATCTCCCAGAGGGAGAGTCACAGTGGAAAGCGTTGCTGACGGGCATGGCCTGGAACTGTGGCTTGGTAAGGCCCACTTGTCCCTGTACTCCAGCTGCTGGCCAGGGCCAAGGGGAGGCAAGAAGAGCTGCTGAGGAGTGGCCTAGTCAGAGCCACATTCACAGAGGCGGCACCAGTGTGCCCCCTAATGGCGAGAGCTGTCCAGAAATGCAATGGGCTGCCCCTCAAAAATAGGTAGTGAGCTCCCCGTCAGTGAGAGGGCCGGGACAGTCGATGACAGTCTTATAGAGGGAAAAACTGCATTCAGGCCAGGGAACATTTGGACAGAAATAGGCAGGGTGGTTAAGCGTGTGGGCTTTGGAGTTGGAGCCAGTTTTGGGTCATAATCTCGGCATTGCTCCTTTACCTCAGATGAGGCTCTGAGGCCCCAGGACCCCAGTGAGGAAGTAGCTACGTGACCTTAGGCAAACCGCCTACGCTCTCTGAGACTCACAGTCCTCACAGGCCTCCCGGGTTGTGAGGGAGACATGAATGTGTGGGTGGTGCCAGACATAGCTGGCCAGTCCTCAGGAGCTGTGATCGTGAGACTTCCTGGGTCCCCACATGCTCCTGATGCCCTCCTTGAACCCTGACAGCCTGCTCAAACCTCCCTGTCCTCGCTGGCACAACAGACAGAGGTGGCGCTTCCTCCGGGCCATGTCCCCACCACCAGGAGCTAGCTCTGCTCTCAGCCCAGGTCACTACACCCCATCCCCACTGAAATCCATCCGAGTCCTCTCCTCCAACCTGCCAGCCTCCTGAAGAGCTCCTCAGAGTCTTGAGACCACAGACCATCATCCCCAAAGGCCAAAATGAAAGACAAATACAATCGGGCCTATTTGTCACCGACTTTATTTCTGACTTCAGTTTGATAGTCAATGAAACAACTTGTTCAATGTCCCCTCCTCCTAGTGTACACACACCGCCCTGGGTGTTGAAGGTACCCTTCTATATATTATTAACTCTTTGCTAACATACATAATATTTAAATACAAGGGAAAACAATAAATTACTTGTTGGCTGAGAGCTGGCTGCTGGCTGGAAGACAGGAGTGGCTGTTCCCCCGCCTCTTCTAACCCTGCCTCGGATGAGGCCCCAGGACCCCAGTGAGGTAGTAGAATTCTGTACACAGTACTTATTACCAGGGACTCCTGGTGCCCACTGCTTTAGTGCTGGGCCCCGAGTCTCCGAACCCTTGGTTTCAAGTGCCAACAGCCAGTCTCCCGATCTCCAACGCGGACAAACACACTCATTTAAATAACACACAATAATAAATAAGACCAAGAAGAAATGTGCCTGAGCTGCTGGCTGCCTCAGTTGCCTCTGTGTGAAGTGGGTCCCTCTCTCACCACATGTCTGGCAAGGGGGGACCCACTGTAATGCTGCAGTGTGCTCTAGGGAAGGGGAGGGTGTAGGGAAACATCATCCCCAGGTCCACTGAGCTCAGGGCCCTGGACAGAGGCCCACCAGGCTGAGCCCTGGGCAAGGGGCAGCCTGGGGTCGGCAAGGCTGAAGACAGGCAGCACAGGCTGAGATCTAAGCTAAGGAATTTTACCCCCTCCCTAACCCTCCTCCCCACCTCCCCAAGACATTTGACATCAGAAAGAAAAATGAATCTGCAACTTCAGTAGGTCCTGTCTCTGCAAATAATGATGCTTTCGATGTTTCAGTTGAACTTTCCCTGGTGAAAAAGTTTCCTTAAATGTCTGAGCAGGTCCTTTACAAACTGGGCCACTTCGATTTTGGTGTCTCGGACAAGCAAGCTGGAAAACTGCTGCAGGACAAAGAGGCCAGTGCATGAGTAAGACGCCAGAGACCGGGATGACCCACACAAACTAGGGGCTTTCCAGGGACTGTCTCATTCAGTCCTTGAGGAAGTCCCCAGAAGGTGGGTACTGTTAGTACCTCTACTGTACAGATATGGAAATTGAAGCCCAGGTAAGCATCAGGGGCCCTTGAGCCCAGGTCCTGTAAATCCCAAAGTCATGTCCCTGCTGCCACAATGGCCCCAGCCCTGGGTGGACACACACCTTGGATGTTCAGCCAGCTTCCCCTAGGTGAGGCCAGGGTTGGCAGGAGGGGGTGCATGTTGGGGGTGAGAGGTTGAGGGGAGCCTTACCCCGGCTGAGACCTTGTGTGGGCAGAATCCACTCAGCATCCTCTGGGTCTTCTCGATGGCACTGCACCCTGACACGTTGATCAGGGATTCCAGGGCTGCACAGTACTGTGGGAAGGGGACACCGAGGGGTCGGGGCCTGCTTGAGTGGCTACCTTTTGTGAGTTTGCAGGAAGATGGGGCTGACATGCCTGGTGCAGGTGAGTCTGGGTGGTGGGAAGGGAGGAGAGCAATTGAAGCTTCCTTGGAACCCCCAGCCATGGGAGGGAGGCTCAGAGAAGATAAGCCCAAAGCCTGAAGCCTCTGCCCCATCCTCCCCAGCACCCAAGGGTCCTTACCACGCCAGCTGTCATGTTGATGCTCCACACCATGCTGCCATTGCAGAGGGGCGCCTGCAGGAGGAGAGTGACAGTGAGCAGAGCGCTGGCAGGGGTCATGGGCCTGCCCCGGCAGCCCAGACCAAATCTACACCAGCTCAGGCCCCACACGCATCCCTGGTGTGGCGCAGAGGCAAGCCTGGCATGCCCTCAGCGTTCCTGAGCTTCGTTTTCTGCTTTGAACAGTGGGCGTGGGGGCAGGGACCCATTGTATAGGGTCTTGGAGCTGAGAGAAAAAAAATGAGTGACACCACTAGTAAGGGACAAGCTGCATGTGAGGCTTGCCATAGCCAGGGCAGGAGGACAGGGGCCTGTGGGAAGGGCCGGGGTGGGGATGAGTGAAGTAGGGGTGGCCTGGGCCACTGTGGACCAAGCCAAATCAGATGGGAGGTGGTAGGGGTCTGTTACATTAAATGCCCTGCCTTCTGCAGTTAGGAGCATGGGCACTCTGGTGTTGGCCAGGCCTGGCTTGAATCCAGCCTCTGTCACTTAACCTCACTGCACCTTAGCAGAATGGGTTCATTGTACCTGCCTCTTGAGGTGGCTGGCGGCGTGAAATGACATGAAGAGCATTTGCACCAGGCCTGGCGTAAGCAATGCTCAGACATGTGAGCTGTTACCAGTGGGGCAAGGCGTGGACTCTACTAAAGGATCCTCCCATAAGAGCGAGCCTACTACAGTGCTGGGGAACATGGCTGCATCGTTGCGTTCAAAATCCAGTTGGCAAATGCCACATGGTTCTGGGAGGGTGCTGGCCCTTCTCTGCTGTCCTCTGTTCAGGAATGGCTGAGGAGGAGCTGGCAGTGGGAGGCAGGGCCAGGCCAGACAGGTGGTCCCTCAAGACTCTGCCAAACCCCTTCATAGGTCCATCCATAGTGCTAAACCCCCAGCCCACCTCCTCTCTCCCTCATGGCTGGGCCGGGTCCTGGTCCATGGGGATTCTTCCTGACCTACAGGCATCTTAGGACCAGGCCCAGCCTGCTCATGATCCCGTCTTGGGAACCACCCACCTGGAGTCCTCATAGCTAGGACCCTGGCTGGCCGACACTCACCTTCTGGTTCTGGGTGATGTTGACCAGCTCTTCAATGAGCTCCTTGAGGGCTGTATAGGGAGGCACGGGGCCTGGAGAGGCAAGGCCGCCAAGGCAAGTGAGAGCAATGACCATGGTCAACCAAAGCGCCATGAGGCCCAGTGCCAACAAGGGAGGTTTGGGGAGCAGACGCACAGGCTGGTCTAAGCTGGGTGGCTTGTGGCCTTGGCCTCTTGTGGCAGCTTTTATAGGACCAGTGGTGACACCTCATAGCCCAGTCTCTGCATTTTTAGGCACTATCTAGAAACCACATCTTTATACTGATCTTGATTTTGCTTTGTGGAAAATCCAGTGTCGCATAAAGGAAAGTGATTTCTCGTGGACTTACTGAGAAGGGTCCAGGGCAGAGTTTCCAAGATCTGGGTGGGTTTAATTCTGGGGAGACACAAGGGGCCCTGAGAGCAGCATGGCATCTGCAATGCTGGCTTGAGTTCCAGCAGTTTTGCCTGGGACCACCCTGAGAACCTAGACAGCTGACCCAACTCTGAGCTCCTGTCCTCAGACCATTTTGGGTCACCGGAAGTGCTGGGCAGATAGTCTTCATGCACTGTGGCTGTGACCACAGTCTACCAGCTGTGGGAATTTGGGGGGTTTTATTTTTTCAATGAACCTGTCTCTTAAATTACCTAACTAATACTCGCTTGGATACAAAATTCAAGCAGGCAATAGAAGAGTGAAGTTCACTTCTTTTGGCTTGCCTAGTTCCTCCTTGGTCCTACTGTGAGAAGGATTGTCAAAGTTCAGATTTCCAGGTCTCCACTGAGAGATCCAGACAGATTCAGAGGTCCTCCTGGGACCTTTTTTGGTGTTTTCCATTTGTTTCTTTGTTTTTTGGAGATGGAGTCTCACTACGTTGCCTGCCTAGGCTGGCCTCCAGCTCCCGGACTCAGGTGATCCTTCCACCTCAGCCTCCAGAGTGTCTGGGAGTAGTGTGCACCTGTGTCTGCCCCTTTAATTTAAAGTGCATGGGCCATCCTGCTGGGAAACTCTTAACTGGGCCAGGCTGGCAACCTTAGTCCAGGTCAGAGATTCTAAGTGTTCCTAGTGCCACTGGGACGTGGGGTGATCCTGTTTGTCCACCAGTCTCTGCAGGACCAGCCCTTGCCCTCTGGAAGCCTCCAGTTTCCCTTCTGCAGAATGAGTGCTGTGGAGGGAAGCTCCTGGGCCTGGCCCCTGCAGCCCACCCTGCAGGCATGTGGCCTTTTCCTGCTCTTCCCTCATTTTCCTGGAAGTCCTCCAGAAACCCCTACAACAGAGGTCACAGCATTTGCCTGCTGGGTGCTGATGTCAAGATCTCTCCCTTACCCACTTCCTTCCCCAGCCAGCGCCTCCCCCTTCAGCTCCCCTCTTTGCCTGCTTAGGCTCCCTCTGTCCTGTCCTCAATGTGGCTCAACCTCCTCACAGGGTGTGCTTGTGACCCTTGTCACGGGGGATGCTGGATGCCCACTCAGGGGCACCCCAGCCTTGCCCACCCTCTCTTCCCACAGGGAACATCATTCCCACCCTCTCTCTGTCCACACTTGAAGCTTCCCAGCCCAGCTGCTGGCCCTGACTCCCAGAGCCTGCCCCTTCCTTTCGAGGGCCCCCATGCCTGGACTGTCACTACTTGGCTGTGTGACCCCTCTACAGGCCTCGGCTTTCTTATCTGTAGTAGACAGCCCATGGGATCTCCCATAGGGTCTCTGTGATGGGGGAACCACCTTCGGCTGTGCAACTCCCAGAGCCCGGGTGAGTCAACGCCCCCCTATTCCCCACAGCCACCAAAAGCCCTGCCAGGAGCGGTGGGCAGGCGCGCCCCCGCGCATAGGAGAAGGCGCTGGCGCTGGGGTAGCGGTGGCGATGGCCCGTGGAGATAGTGGAGCAGCCTTATATAACGCAAGATGGGCCCGATAAGCGGGATCTGCACGGCGGGGGGCCCCCTCCTCCGCGGCCTCAGGCGGTGGCAAAGATAAGCGCGCAGACCGGCCCATCGGGAAGCTGCGGAGGCCGCCGAGGGGGCGGCAAAGGTGGAAGTGGTGGTCCAAGCGCCAGGCAGGGCAGGGGCTGGCTGGACACGCGGGCCCACGGCGCCCCGAGCACCCGTGCGCATCGGAGAGGGGCGGGAGCGGCGAAGGGGCCGAGGCGCGCACTTCAGCTCCAGCACGTGCTGTGCCAGGTCGGAGGATCCCGCGGGCACGGCCGAGCAGCAGCCCTCGCCCGCAAGGGTGGCCTCCGGGGACCGAGGCGCAGCGGGCCATGCGGAGAGGTGCGGCCAGCTGGGTACATCAGAGGGTCTGTTGCTTGTTTCTAGATTGTCAGCGGGGCTCCACTCACCTGCGGGTAATTGTAATTAACACTTAACTACCAAAGGGCTGCTCCGGGCACTTACCACACGTGGCTCGCACCTGCCTGCAATGCGCCGCGTGGGCAACCCGCTCAGGGCAGTAGGGAGCCTCCCCACCTCGCTCTGGCCCCGAGGCGCTGGGATTGGGACAGCCCTTCCTGCGGACCAGCTCACCCTGCACGAGGATTCAGGAAAGCTGAGGTTGCTTTTTCGGGTTTCTCCGGACCCTGGGTCTCCTTTGGCAAAGACATGCTGCCCAGTCAGGAGGAGTAAGGCATGAGAGAGTTGTTTTAGTAAGTGAAACGATTTAACTTTTTAGATTTTTATTTTTAGGAAAGTTACGTATGCAGATACTTTTAAAAATCAAGAAGGTTGATTATGTGAAACCGCAGCGCTGGGAATCTGTGCTCTATAGGCCTCTGGCATTGCTGCTCCTCCTGTGAGTGAGGCACTGACGGTCCTGCTCTGTCCCTTACTGTCTTTTAAAGGTTGTTTATATTGCAAACAGGCTTGGAAAAGATAGCACCTTCCTCCGGAGCGAAAGGCGGGTGCACTTACTGCCCATTATAAAACTTAAAGTTCCCCGAGCTCATGCTTCCTCTCCTGTAAAGTAACCCACTTGTACAGGCTTCAGCTGGCCCTCTCTGCATCTCCCTGTCAGAACTGGGATTCAGGGAACAAAAATGTTCAAGCTCTACTACTACTGTGCATAAAAAACATCTTTGCCTTTGATGCAAGAATCCTGTGTCTTCCACCAGCATCCACAAAACTAAGTGTGGCATGCTGGCTCGTTAGCTTGTAAGTAGGGTAAAAACTCAGATCTCTCCGTTTTTGACAATCAGCCTCCCCGTCTCCAGCCTCTTATCCAGGGAAACCTCTTTATCTCCCTCCATGTTTCTAAATTAAACCTATGTTGCTATTTCTTGATTTTGCAGATTTAGGCATCGTTGTCTACAGTGAATATTTCATTCTTTCCTTTCTGCTTTCCTTCCTCCACCTGCATCTTTCCTTTCTTTTCATCTTAATACAGATCATAATTTGGGTCAGTCAAAAGCCTTGTATACCATTTACCTCATTATACTAACATATTCACAGGTGAGACATGGTTGGTTATGATTATTTTTGTTTTGCTTCAAAACGTTTTACCTCTGGAGTTAATAATTACCATGTTTTTCCATATTCTTAGTTTTCTGTGTTCCTCTCAGTGACTGAACCCTAAACTCTTGACCACGTATATAAAACTACTTTCAAGAAATTTGATGAGTTCTTCTCACAGTTCATCTTCCTAAGAAAGCCAGGAGGTCAGGCCGTCTGTCCCAACCTGCCACACAACGTCATCCCCAGGTCTGTCACCACTGCCCTGGGAACTCCCTTCGCCACTATGCATGGTTCTCTGAGTTTCTGCTTTTCCTTCTTTCTTGGGGAAACACATCCCCTGATAGCTTTCAAATAAAGGCTGTGGAGAAGGTAAATGTTTTGAGAACTTTCATGTCAAAATAGATATTTTACCCTCAAACTGAATTTGACAGTTTGGTTAAGTATAGAATTTTAGGCAGGAAATACTTTTCTCTCAGAATTATATAGGCCTGTGCCGTTGCCTCCTGTCTTCCAGAAGTGCAGAAATCTAGAATCACTTGGAAACTAGATCTTTCCTCCTTTTCTGGAAATTTTCTTGGTCCTCACACTCCACATTTTACAACAATGTGCCTTGGTATAGTTCTGTTTTCATCTGCTGTACCAGACACGTAGTGGGCCCTTTCAAACTGAAAACATGTCATTAAGTTCTGGTAGATTTTGTTTCTTTAAAAAAACCTCTCTGTTATTTTTACTTTTTGTTGTTGTTGTTGAGACAAGAGTCTCGCTCTGTTGTGCAGGCTGGAGTGCAATGGTGCCATTTCGGCTCATTGCAGCCTCCATCTCCTGGGTTCAAGGGATTCTCCTGCCTCAGCCTCCTGAATAGCTGGGATTACAGGTGCCCACTACCATGACTGGCTAATGTTTTATATTTTTAGTAGAGACGGGGTTTCGCCATGTTGACCAGGCTAGTCTCGAACACCTGACCTCATGATCTGCCTGCCTTGGCCTCCCAAAGTGCTGGGATTACATGTGTGAGCCACCACACCTGGCCCTATTTTTACTTTTTATCTTCGAATAAGTACTCCATTCACATGGTGCAAAAATGAAAACTATATACACTCTTTATTCCTCCCTTCTCCCTTCTTTGGGTTATACATGATACTGTTTCTTGTTTGGTTGTTCAACACAGGGGTTAGGAACACCTAGCTCCTCGAGCCCCCGGCCATGCAGTTGAAAATCCACATAAAACTTTTGACTTCCCTCAAACTTAACTCCTAATAGCTTACCGTTGACTGGGAGCCTGATAAAAGTCCATTAACACATATTTTGTATATGTATCATATACTGTATTCTTACAGTGATGTAAGCTAACGAAAAGAAAATGTTGGCCAGGCGCGGTGGCTCATGCCGGTAATCCCAGCACTTTGGGAGGCCAAGGCAGGAAGATCATTTGCAGTCAGGAGTTCAAGACCAACCTGGCCTACATAGCAAAACCCCGTCTCTACTAAAAATACAAAAATTAGCCAGATTTAGGAGGCTGAGGCTGGAGAATCACTTGAATCCAAGCTTGCCACGGCACTCCAGTCTGGGTGACAGAACCAGACTCTGTCTCAAAAAAAAGAAAAAAGCAAATGTTTTTTGTTTTGTTATGAAGTTTCGCTCTTGTCACACAGGCTGGAGTGCAGTGGCATGATCTCGGCTCACTGCAACCTCTGCCTCCCAGGTTCAAGTGATTCTCCTGGCTCAGCCTCCCAAGGAACTGGGATTACAGGCATGTGCCACCATGCCTGGCTAATTTTTGTATTTTTAGTAGAGATGGGGTTTCGCTATGTTGGCCAGGCTGGTCTCGAACTCCTGACCTCAGGTGATCTGGCCTCAGCCTCCCAAAGTGCTGGGATTACAGGCGTGAGCCACCATGCCTGGCCAAGAAAACGTTATTAAGAAAATCACAAGGAAGGAGGAAAAAATATATTTCCTATTCATTAAGTGGAGGTGGGACATCACAAAGGTCTTCAGCCTCACCATCTTCACACTGAGCAGGCCAAGGAGGAGGAAGTAGAGGAGGAGTCGGTCTTGTCATCTCAGGGGTGGCAGAGGCAGGAGAAAAATCTGTGGATAAGTGGATCTGCGCAGTTCAGAACTGTGCTGTTCAAGGGTCAACTGTGTATGTAAAAAATTCAGTGGAATGTCTCCACCTTCCCTCACAAATCACTTTTTCTTAGGTGTTTTTTGTTTGTTTGTTTTTTTGGTATCCTATCAGGTTGTATGTAAATACAAGCAACTGTGGATGTATGGTCTTATTTTCCCTCGTCCCTACAGGTGAGGTGGCATCATATACACTTTTGCACACTGTTTTTTCCCACTTATAAAAGTAATATATTTTTGTATTCACACTTAGAGTGGGACATTTTATGACTTTTCCTTCTCCTTTCTCTCTCTTCTCTCTTATTGGAACTGACATTTTTTGACTATATACCCCTTGGACTGGTGCCCGAATCTTCTTTTTATTCTGTTTTCCACTTAAAAAATTTCTCTCCTCTGGGATAGTCTCATAGCTTTCCTGAGAGTATTTTATTCTTCTCTGAGTGTGTGCATATACACACTAACAACACTGCATTCTTGTTTCATTGATTAGATATCTTCTAAGTTTCCTTTTCCATACAGTATTATCTCCAAGTTTGCTTTTAAAAATTGTTTTGAGCTGGGCATGGTGGCTCACACCTGTAATCCCAGTACTTTGGGAGGCTGATCGCTTGAACCCAGGAGTTTGACACCAGCCTGGGCAACGTAGGGAGACTCCATCTCTACAAAACATAAAAAAACCTTAGCCAGGCATGGTGGTGTATACCTGCAGTCCCAGCTACTTGGGAGGCTGTGGTGGGAGGATCTCTTGAGCTCAGGAGGTTGAAGTTGCACTGAGTTGTGATCACACCAGTGCACTCAGTCTGGGTGACAGAGCCAGACCCTGTCTCAAAAAAAAAAAATTTTTTTTTCATGTTACAGGCTTTCCTTGCATGTTAGGTGATCCTGGATTGCCTACGCATGTTAAAGCAGATAGGAAGCCCTGAGGGTAAATGTGTGGGAGGGGGCTGTTTGCTATAGGGCGGGTGGCTGACTGTTTCACTTGGGGAACCGCCTGTGCCAGTTTCTTTGTTGTTTCTTGGCAGGCAGGTCAGCTTGCCCAGAAATGATTCTCCCTGTCCCCAGCATTCTGACAGCCAGGGTGGAGAGAGGGCTGGGGTGGGGGCCTCAGCATCTGTTGACTGTTCCTGATTTCAGCATGTTTCTACTGCACTCCACTGTGTCTGGTGTTTCTTGGTCCAGATATCCTATCCAGAGAACACCCTGCTGGAGGAGGGTCACTCAACTTTGAGGAACAAAAATGGGGATCTAACTGCTTCTTAAACTGAGTTTCAACAACTTGCCTTACTTATACCCCTTTCCCTCCCAAGGTCCGTGGTCTGCTCCCAGTGCCTGAGCATTCTCGGGATTCTGTAAGTCAGCACAGGTCTCAGTTGGCCTAGGATTCAGTTTTCTTGGGATAGCCAAGTAATCTGCTCACTGCCCATCCACTTTCCACCTTTCAAACGCTGGTTCTGTCATCCCTTTCTCCCATTTTGGTGGGTTTAAAACTAGAAAATTCAGTTAGTTATTTTAGTTGGTTATGAAGTGGGAATTTGTGTTTATTCCATTGTTTTTACTTGGAATTTATATTTTAATGTATAGAATTTATAAACAAGCAATAAGCAAATCTTGATCAGCAAATCAATAAGCACTAATCTTGCCCCCCTTTGCCCTGGCACTATAATACCTCTGTACCTTTGCTATGCACATTTATATTTTGTTACAAAAATGGGATAACTCGTTATATAGTTTTTGCTCTTTTTTCACTTAAAATATTCTCCAATGTCGGTATTCTGCATTTAAAAAAAAGATTACACAAAAATATTACTGTGTAAATTACAGATATGCAAAGAAGTAAAAAGCCCCATAATCCCAGCATCCAGAGATAATAATCACTGTAATATTTTGGTATTTGTCATGCTAGTATGTGGATATGTATAGGTTAAGTACCTTATTCCTAAAATAAAAGTGAGACTTTTTTTTTTTTTTTTTTTTAGACAGATTCTTGCTCTGTCACGTAGGCTGGAGTGCAGTAGCACCATCTTGGCTCACTGCAACCTCTGCCTTTAAGGCACAAGCGATCCTTCCACCTCAGCCTCCTAAGTAACTGAGACCACAGGCGAGCCACCACACCTGGCTAATTTTTGTGTTTTTTGTAGAGACCAGGTTTCACCACGTTGCCTAGGCTGCTCTCGAACTCCTGGGCTCAAGCAATCTGCCTGCTTTGGCCTCCCAAAGTGCTAGGATTACAGATGTGAGCCACTGTGCCCAGCTGACATATTTTATTTATTAGTACTTTTTTGATGTGACAGGGTCTCACTCTTGACACCCAGGCTGAAAAGCAATGGTGTAAAACACGGCTCACTGTAGTCTCGACCTCCTGGGCTCAAGTGATCCTCTCACCTCAGCCTCCTGCGTAGCTGGGACTACAGGGCACCATCACGCCCATACACACCAGCTAATTTTTAAATTTTTTTGTAGAGATAGGGTTAAACCTCTAGATACCAAGGTTTAACTAATACCAGGTCAAAGAGGCGCAAAATAAGTGTTTGCTTTTTATTGCTTGTCTCGTTTATAAATTCTCTACATTAAAAATATAAATTCCAAGCAAAAACAATGGAATGAACATAAACTCCCACTTCATAACCACTCAAGTCATAGCAGCACCAACCTTCTCCTGTTGCCCAGGTTGGTTTTGAACTCTTTTGCTCAAGTGATCCTCTTATCTTGACCTCCCAGTGTGCTGGAATTACAGGCATCGGCCACTGTGCAGCCTGTTGCTTAATCTAATACGTTTCTGTGCCAGTCCCTGGAAGACAATTACAAATAATTCCCACAACAATGACAAGTTCATACATTCATTAAGTAAATGTTTATTGGGTGCTTACTATGTAGGGCTAAACAAAACGGCACAGTCCTTGTCTTCTTGGGAGATACATTCTAGTAGGTGGAGGTAATGAACATACATGATATGTTAGACAGTGGAAAGTGCAGTGGAGAGGGAAAAGAAAGAGGGCAAGTAGAATGGAGTGAGTGCCCTATTATATATGGTATGGCACCATAGGTATTATTTGAGCAAAAGGACAAGAGGAACTGGCCATGCAGATATTTGGGGGAAGACATTTCCAAGCTGAAGGCACAAGTAAGAGCAAAGGCCCTTTTCTTATTTTGTTCATGGTGCTGTAACAGAATATCCAGACTGAGTAATTTATAAAGAATAGAAATGTATTGCTTACAGTTCTGGAGGCTGGGAAATCCAAGATCAAGGTTCCAGCAGAATTGGTGTCTGTTGAGGGCTGCTCTTTGCTTCCAAAATGGCGCCTTCTTGCTGCTTCTTCACATGGTAGAAGGGTCAAAGGAAAAAACTCTCTCCCTCAAGCCCTTTTACAAGGGCATGAATCCCATTCCTCCATGGCCTAATCAACTTTTAAGCGTCCCACTCCTTTACAGCATCACCTTGGGGGTTAAGTTCCAATGTATGAATTTTGGAAGGAAACATACACTGAAGTCCTAGCACCAAAGCAGGAAAATGCCCATAGTGCTGAGAATTACCAAGGAAAGCCAGAAGGAGTGAGGGGAGGCATGGGAGACGATACTGTCAGAGAACTATGCCCAGAGAATAGAAAGCCTGGTAAGCCATTGAGAGGACTGAGGATTTCATGATGAGTGACAAGAGGGAGCCACTGGAGGTTTTGAACAGAGGAGTGACATGACTCGATTTACCTTTTTTCTTTAAAAAAGAAATCTCTTTTAATCTGAATTGTTAGATTTATTGAAAAGTTACCAGAATAGTACAGATTTTCCATATTCCCCCCTTACCCAGCTTCTCCCAATGGTAACACATTACATACTCATAGTGCAATGACCAAAACCAGAAAAATGAGCATGGATTAAGTAAACTATGGATCCTATTCTAATCTCACCAGTGTTTCCACTCACGTCCTTTTTCAGTTTCAAGATCAGCCTAGGATCTCACAGTGCATTTAGTTAATTCTCTTTGATCTCCTGCAGTCTGTAATGGTTCCCCACTCTTGACTTCCATAACCCTTACATTTTCCAGGAATACTGATGAGTTGTGCTGTTAAATGCTCCTGTTTGGTCCCCCTGGTGTTTTCTCATAATTGCAATGAGGTTCTACATTTTCACAGAGATGAAGTTGGTCTTCTCACCATGTCAGGTCACAAGGTTCATGATGTCCCTATCTTCTTACTGGTGATGTTGACCCTGACCACTTGGTTAAGATGGTTTCTGTTAGGTTCCTCCATGATAAAGTTACTGTTTTTCCCGTTTTAGTTATTAAAAATATTGGGATAGTTTGAGATTATGTAATTTTTTTCTCAGATTTGTGCCTACTAGTATTGGCTTCATCAGTGACTCTTGTCTGAAATGATTTTTGTGGTATTTACCTAGTGAAGATTTTTCTTTTTCCCTTCCACATTTATTGTAATTTTATAAAGAAGTGCTGTCCTTGTCCCTCATTAATTTTTTTTTTATTGCATTTTAGGTTTTGGGGTACATGTGAAAAACATGCAAGGTTGTTGCATAGGTGCATACGTGGCAGTATGATTTGCTGCCTCCCTCCCCTTCACCTATATCTGGCATTTCTCCCCATGCTATCCCTCCCCAACTCCCCACCCCCCCGCTATCCCCCCTCCCCCCCAACAGACCCCCGTGTATAGTGCTCCCCTCCCTGTGTCCATGTAGTGCTTGTGTATAAAAAGTTTACAAATATTTACTTCACTCTTTGAGTTATAATCCAATACTGTCTTTATTTTGTTTCTCAAATTGTTCTACCTTTGATCACTGGGAGTTACTTCAGGTTGGGTTCTGTGTTCTTTGAACAAACTCCACCTTTTTTTTTTTTAAGTAAATATTTTAATTTCTGGCACCACAAAAAATTCTAGGCTTATTTTGTGTTTTCCTTGCCTCAGCCCTGAAATCAATCACTTCTCCAAGGAGCCAGAGTTCCTTTTATTGAAGAGGGTGTTTTAAAATCAAGGTCTTGGAACTAGGTGTCCTCATTATTACCAGGTTATCATCACATTGGGCCCTCTTTAAATAACTGTCTTGCTTTTACTATAGGCTTTTTGTTATTTTCTTAGTGGTTACCCTGGGGATTACAAATGAACATCTTAATTTAGATGAATGTTAACTTAATTTCCATTTCAAAAGTTCCTCTATAGCTCTGTTCCCACTGTTTTGTAGTATTGTCATATAAATTGTATATTTATATAAGCCCATCAACAGTGTTAAAATTTTTAATGCAGTTGCCTTTAAATCATATAGGAAAAGTTACACCCCAAAATACATTTATACTTTTATATTACCTATATATTTACTCTTTATTTCTTCATATGCATTTGAGTCCTTTCATTTTATTCTTTATTCTCCTTTTATATTTCTTGTAGAGCAAGTCTGGTGAAGACCACATTTGTTTATCTGGGAATGTCTTCATTTTTCTTGTTTCGAAGACAGTTTTTCTGGATATAGAATTCTTGGTTAAGGCTGGGCAGTGGCCCACACCTTAATCCCAGCAATTTGGGAGGCCAGGGTGAGAGGATTGCTTGAGACTAAGACTGCTTAAGACCAGCCTGGGCAAGATAGCAAGACCCTGTCTCTACAAAAAACAAAGCCAAAAAAAAAAAAAAAAAAAAACAACAACAACCACAGACACACACACACACACACACACACACACACACACACATGAAACAAAAAACAAAAAAACAAACTCTTTTTTTTTTGAGTGTGGTGGCACATGTTGTTAGTCCTATTTAAGAAGCTGAGGGAAGAGGATTGCTTGAGCCCAGGAGTTCAAAGCTACAGTGAGCTATGTTTGCACCACTGCAAAAAGAATTGTTGGTTAATAGTCTTTTTCATTCAGCACTTTCAATATGTCATTTCACTGCTTTCGGGGGCTTGCAGTATTTCTTATGAGAAGTCAGTTCTTAGCTTTATTTGCTGCGTTGGTTTGCTATCTTTTTCAACAATTTGACCAAGATGCATCTAAATATGAATCCTTTTGAGATTACCCTACTTGGGAGTTTGTTCAATTTCTTGGATATGAAGATTAATGTTTTCAAAAAATTTGGAAAGTTTTGGGCCACTATTTCTTCAAATAGTCTTTCTGCTCTTTTCTTTCTCTCCCTTCTGGGATTCTCATGATTGGTATACCTGGTATTTTGGTACACTTGATAGTGTCTCAAAGGTCTCTGAAGCTCTCTTCATTTTTCATCATTCTTCTTTCTATTCCTCAGAGTGTATAATCTCAATTGACCTGTCTTCAACTTTGTCAGTTCAAACCTGCTGTTGAGTCCCATCTAGTGAATTTTTATTTCAATTATTCTATTTCTCAACTCCAGAATTTCCATTTGGTTCTTTTTTTATAATGTCTGCCTCATTACTGTTAGTCCCAGTAATTCGGTGAAACATCAGTCTCATAATTTAATTCTTTAGACTTCATTTCCGTTAGTTCCTCAAACATATTTATAATAGCTGATACCTAAAGTCTTTGCCTATTAAGTCTAACATCTGGGCTTCTTCAGAGATTGTTTCTATTGACTGCTTTTTAAATTGCTGTGTATGGTATATGTTTCTGTTGTGTGTCTTGTTTTAAATAGTATAATGTATCAATTATTTAAGTCAGATTACCCTCTCTCCAAGGTTTTCACCTGTTAGTATTTCTTATTGTTGCTGCTGTTGGTTCTGTGAATTTCCTGGACTAATTCTGTAAATTCTATACTCTGTCATGTTTGACTGCTAAAGTCTCTACTCAGCCTAGTGCATAAGCTAATAATTAGATATTTTTTAATGCCTCAAACCAACAAGTTTTCTAGCTTTTGTCAAGTGTGTGCATGTGTGTTTGTCATGTCACTGATGTGTCAACAGTTTACAACTGCCTTTATCTTCATTTCTGGCATGAATTGAGTTTCAAAGTTGGCCAGAGATGAGAGTCTAGGACACGCATACATCCCTGCACATGCATATGGACTTCTAGATTCCCAGGAATATGTCTGAGCTCATCAAAGCTCCAGGGACATCTTCTCCCCAGATTTTTCCTTTTATTAGTCAGCCTTTTGTTAGTCCCACCTGGTAATGCTGCCTCAGGCAGCCACAGTGTTAACCAGTTGCCACTGATTATGCTGCAGGAAGGGCTGCTTTCAGAGTGGGCTCTAAGTCAAATAAAGACAGGTCCTGAAAATGGAGCTTTTCAGTGAGCTGCCAGACAAGTCAAATAGAGGCAGTTCTCTGGCACTGGAGATCTGGGGGAACTCCAGATCCATTCTGCCTCCTCCAGTGGTTACTAGGTTGCTGGTTTTCACAGATACTAAGAAGGCTGGCTACCATGGAACAAGGGAGAGGGGCATGGGATTAAGGCAACTTAAAATGCCACTTTCTGTTCTTACAGAGATTCAGCTGTTTTCCTTTAATAAACACGCCTCGGCTTGTAGCTAGCCATTAGTTAATTTCAAAGTTCTGAAAAGGTTGATTTTGACATTTTTGCCAGTCTTGTTGCTTTTATGAAGGAGATTTTGGATGGTATTTACTCCACCCTTATGGAAGTATAAATCTTTTATATACTAAAATTATAAATTTATCCTTTGGATTCAGTTACCACCACAGGGTTCTTTTTATTGCCTCTTTTCCTGATATGCAAACATCTTTTTCCAACAGTGAGAAACTAAATTCGTATTATCTACAACACAGGTATATATTTGTTTGACTTTAGTATATACATACAAGTTTCAGAATTGCTAACCCACATCCCTGTGAGAAACACATTTTCTTGAGTTACTTTTTAAAAAGATCACTGGCTGTTGTGTTGAGAACTATGGGGAGCAGGCCCTAAATCAGTGGGAGCAGGCCCTAAATCAGTGGGAGCAGTTATGTGGTCATTCAGATTATTCAGGTTAGAGATAGCAGTGGCTTGGACCACAGCAATGATGGTTTAGATCAGGGGTCCCCATCCCCTGGACTGCAGACCATTATCTGTCTTTGGCCTGTTAGAAACAGAATCGCACAGCAGGAATCACACAGCAGAAGGTGATGGGCAGGAGAGGGAGCATTACTGCATGAGCTCCACCTCTTACCAGATTGGTGGCAACATTAGATTCTCACAGGAGTGCAAACTCTACTGCAAATTTGCATGTGAGGGATCTAGGTTGTGTGCTCTTTATGAGAATCTAATGCCTGATGATCTGAGATGGAACAGTTTCATCCCAAAACCATGCCCCTCACCCCACCCATCCATGGAAAAATTATCTTCCACAAAATCAGTCCCTGGTGCCAAAAAGGTTGAGGACCGCTGGTTTAAATGGTGAGGCATGGTCAGATTCTGGACGTGTTTTCAAAATTGAACCCATAGTATTAAACTGATGAATCAGACATGAGATGTGAGATAAAGAATCAAGGATAATGCCAGAATTTTTGCCTGAGCAATTGGAATAATGGAGTTGCCATTAGTTGAAAGCCTATGGAAGAGATGTGAGTTCTGGGAGAAAGATTGGTTTTGGTCATTTTAAGTTGTAGATATTTATTTAGATATTCAAGTGGGAACAGATGTCCAGTTATCCACAGGCAGCTGAACATATCAGTCAAGCATCTAGGAGAGATCTGGACTGGAGACAAACATTCATGAGTAATCAGTGTATAGATGGTGGTTGTAAGAGCTGTTGGTGCTCTGCCCATACCCTATGATTCTAAGAACTGCCAGTGTGCTCCTGCCAACTTCCAGCTGCTGCTATGCGGTTTCTTTTTTTTTTAGACAGGGTCTCACTCTGCCACCCAGGCTGGAGTGCAGTGGCACAAATCACAGCTCACTGCAGCCTTGACCCCTCAGGCTCCAGGGATCCTCCCACCTCAGCCAAATAGCGAGACTAAAGGTGTGTGCCGCCATGCCTTGCTAATTTTTAAAAAAGTTTATGTAGAGATGGGGGTTCACTATGTGTGCTCAGGCTGTTTTTTTCTTTTTAAACTGGAAAGCAGCTCTGCTGGTACACATGGCAAGCCAGTAACTATAACACGTGCTAGAATAACCCTCATTCAGTAACCCTGGGAAGTTGTTGTTATATAAATACTCCATGTCTGTTGCCCCTCAGGTGGGATAATTCTGAGGTATGTATTTTGCCTAACCCCCCAGTCTCCATGTGGCACCAAACTCCAATTGCCCACCACCGTAGCTGGTTTAACAGTAAACCTTTCATTGGCTGCTTTCTCTTTTGTACACAATATCCCCAATTTCCTACTGATTACTTTCACATGAAGCACTGTTTTAACTTCTGCTTCCGGGAGAATCTGAACTAAGATAATTTCAAGCTATGAGACGATGAGATCACCAAGTAAGTGAATGCAGAGAAGAAAGGAGGTGCAGACTCTGTGTGAGTACTAAAACCCCGTGACATCGAAGGGCCAGGGAAATGAAGAGGAAATGGCAAAGGAAACAGCATGTGCAGGTTTGCAGGGAGGCAACAGGTGGATTCTATTAGGGCTGGAGATTGTCAGGTTGGGCCATGGAATTTAAGTTGAATAAGAAGTACAGGCATGAGGGAAATGACCTGTGAAAAAGGCATAGAATCAATGGATTGAAATTTCAGTGAGGTCAAAGAATTACTGGGGTTGAGGACTGCAGGAGAATTGTAGACACCAAGGGATTATTGGAGAGTGAGATGCTTAAAACTGAGATCTTGGAGGGGTACAGTTATTGTTATTAAAACGACTAGGCTCTAATACTCAGTTTTTCAAACAACATGCAAGGAAATAAAGTCAGGGGTAACATTTAACTCTGATTTAAACAAAAAACCAAAACCATAAACTTTCAAGGCAGTAATTATCTCCTTCTCAACAGTGCTTTGAGAAGGAGCATGCATTTGCACTGGGGAGGGAAGCACAGAGTCAAGTCTCAGCTGTGCTGCTGGATCCTGAAGGCCTGTCAGAGGCTTCCTTGAATGAGATGAAGTGCAGGGAATCAGAAACAGGAAATTGTCCAGTTTTCCGTGAAAAACAACTTTCATCATTTTAGAACCTCTCAAACGTCCAAAATCCTAGACCAATGTTCCTTTGAAAGAACATATTTTCTTATTGACTCAGTTGATATCAGAAATAAGCAGCTTCTTATATACTTTCTGAGGACCTACATTTCTATGGCAGTTTTAAGTCTTGAATGTTTTTAATGAACATTAAATCCCAGGGAACTAACACTGCATTTCACAATCTCTGAGCACTGATCGATGTTCTTTTTAATCCTGTAGAATTTCTCCACATATTCAGAACGTCCTAAAAGCTCCACAAAATCTTCATCATGAGTGATTACCAGAAGCTGGAAGTTACGCTGCTGCGAGCGACTTTTTATTATCCTGAAACAATATATTTAGAACATATTATTACTATAGAGCATAACCCCTTCTTTTATTTGAAAAGTCACTGCAGACCTTGTCAGACACATGAACTTGAACTGTGTGTGACAACCAAGCTTTTTCTGTGCTGTGTCAGGGCCCCAGCTACCCTGCAGGAAGTCAGGAAGTGGAGGGGTGGCCCCATGCCTTCAGGCCAGCCAGGCAGGAGTCTCATCTCCTCTCCAGACAGTAGGGACGCATGGCCTGACTCCTCACTTAGGTTGGCTTAGGGACTGGTAAGAATACAAGAACTAGTTTATTCCAGATCAGAGGTCTCACTATAATTTACTGAGTTTTCCTTAATACCCAAACTACTCAACTTTAGAAGGCTTATTCCTTCGCCTGGGATTTTCCTGACCTGTTACTACTTTTCTCTGGAAGAAAAATTTAAAAGTAATAAAGACAAGCTACAGGTAAGGGGAATAACATTGCTTTCTTAAGAGCTGGGTCTACTTAGAATTCTGCCACCACCAGTCACTAGATGCATCATTACTATGACACACAGGGACCTGAGTGGGTGTTCTGGGAACATTTTGCTGAAGTAACCAGCAATGTGACTGAAACCTGAAAGACTTTTTCTTTTAGCTAGCCACTTACTTATCCCCTTCCTGGAGCTGGATGCACTTGAGGTTTCAAAAGCACCCGCCCTTACTTGTGATAGCTGCAGAAAGGTGGCCCTGTGCTGCTCAGCTCTCCTTCTGGCCTGACCCATGCTATCTCTGCCAGAAAGGGTCTGTCTAGAGCCAGGAGTGCCTGAAACACCTCTTTGACCTCAGGGAAAGTGTCTTTTTCTCTGCCAGCATAGTCCTTATGCAAGAGCTGCTTGACAACCTTGGAGTCTGTACCCAACTCAGGTGAATGTGGTAAAAGGTGTGTGTAATTTTACACTCTCCAGATTTTATCTAATCTTGAAAAGCTTTTTGAGTAAGAACTCTGTCATTCCTCACAGTTGTCTGACATGTGGAAAGCCGGAGAGACAGTCCTAAACCCACTACCACTACCTACAGATGTCTTAGCAGGGCATGCTACTTGCTGTGCATGACATGTGGGTTCCTCTGGTAGGCTTACAGGAAAACCAAACCAGGCCAGGAACCCCTCACAGTGACTCTCTCGCTGTGAACACACTTGGGAAGCTGTAGGATGTATTGGGGCTGCTATTCGCCATCTAGTTCCTTGAGGAGTGATGTGAAAAATTACTATCAAAAGGTAAAGTCCAGGGCCTGGCACCAACTGGCTTCCCCAAGAAGTGGGGAACACAACTAGAGAACGTTTTCACCACAGAACTCTCTTCATCTTGAAAAACGATCACAACCTGTCCCAAATGTGAGATACTTACTCAACCAGAGCATGTGCAAGAGATTCAATGTTTTCTCGGTCAAGATTTGTTGTTGGCTCATCCAAGGCAATGATGCCACAGTTGAGGCAGAACGTTTCAGCCAGGGCCAGGCGAATGATGAGTGAGGCTAATACCTGGAAAAAAGCCCCCATGAGAGAAGCACAGCACAGACCTTCTCATCTCATGGCAGGCAAGGAGTCCTGACGTGATCTTTATAGCAGGGAAAAGTGGAAAACATCACAGGTTCAGTCACTATGTCATGTGTTTACTGTTTGTTTGGAAGAGCCCAGCACTGGGACCAGATTCTCATGTCCTCCCGAAGGAGAACCATCAGCTGCATGATCTCAGCCCATCATTCACTACAAAACAAAATGCTCAGAGGAATGCTGATGCCCCCACACAAAAAATTACATCAGCTGCAACCAACTTGAGACCATAGACTAGAAAAAGAGACAATGCCAGCTATCTGTAATAATTTAACAAAGCTGTAGGAGTAACAACCTTAAAAATTCTTGACCTGGCTGTTTTCCTGATAATGAGAGCTGTCAGAAAATTTGGACACATTTTCTAGAGCCTCTCACTTTTTCTCATCCACCTTTAAATTTCCATGTTCTTGTGTATAATTCTGAGAGTGAGAGACTAAAAATCCTGGGTCAAAGTATCAGGAGTATAGAAATGTGGTTTCAGTTAAGCTTACCTGTAGGAAATCCAAGTAACTGGAACTTGGATTAGGCATTTTCATGGTTACTAGAAACTTAATACTAAAACCCTCAGACACAAGTCATCTGAGGATACCAGACACACAGCATTGAGAGTGTAGGGCTATTCTGGAAAGTAGAAACTACTTTGGTGTGAGCTGTAAGTCCCCCTTCCCCCTGAATTTGTGGGTGGGAGTGTATCTGTGAGTTGGTGATTTTAGAATAGTTGACATCTTTTCTTTGATGCCTAGGCAAGCCAGGAGATTGCAGAAGACGGCCACAGCTTGGCCCTTAGAGGGACAGGCATTTCCTTCCTGTCTTTGAATCCAAACTGCTGTCAACTCTACCACCACCCACTCACACGCAGAGCCACTGGCTGGCTTCTAGGGCCTCAGCAAAAGCCAGTGTTAGGTAGGATGGAGACCCACCTCCATCAAACTATTTGTTCTCTCCCTCACGCCAAGGAAGCAATAACTGCTAATAAACTTTGATAACTCAGAAAAGCTACAGAAAATCTTTTTCCTCAAGGTATTTCTGAAGGTATTTTTAATCCAGTGAGACCATGTTTCACTGTTTAATCCAGTGAGACCATGTTTCAAACTTGGTATTTTCTCATTTATAACTACCACTAAAAATCACCAAAGCCAGTAGGGACACTGATTATAGGTCACTGATATAGACTATGATTTAGATAGTAATCTGCAGATGCTTTAAATTGGTATCAGCTGTCTACCTGACAACATTATACATATATGCATGGCATGTTCTTTTTTTTTTTGAGATGGAATCTTGCTCTGTTGCCCAGGCTGGAGTACAGTGGTGCAATCTCGGCTCGCTGCAACCTCCACCTCCCCAGTTCAAGTGAATCCTCCCAAGTAGCTGGGATTACAGGCACCTGCCACCACACCCAGCTAATTTTTGTATTTTTAATACAGACAGGGTTTCACTATGTTGGCCAGGCTGTTCTCAAACTCCTGATCTCAGGTGATCCATCCGCCTCCCAAAGTGCTGGGATTACAGGTGTGAGCCATCATGCCCGGCCACATGACATGTTAAGCAAAAATTGCAAACTATGAAAATAACAGATAATGTGAGCATCTATTTCTATGATTTTAGAATTTTATTAAGAAAATCAAGGACCCAGAGGAGTTAATCTTCTGTCTTAATCTAAAAGCAGAAAGCTCAAGAATCTGTGACATCGTTGTTATAAACCTGTGCACAAAGAAGGACCCAGCCTTGTTCCCCAAGGATGCCATATTCCTGACTCTTTCAAACGTCCTTCCTCTTTCCTGATTTCCAGTGTAGGCTGTCCTCCCAGAGCCTCACCTGATGCCAGCTGGCCTGACCCAGCAGCTAAGTTTTTGTGTATGTGGTGGTGAGGACTTAGTCTATGAGGGGCTACTTTCTTAATGAGACTCTCTCATATAGTGGAATGCTTCATTCTGGCTTAAGCTAGTCTGGTTTGCAGTACTATTATGTCATTGATCCTGAAACATCTTATGGTTATAACTGCATTTTTTCATTTCTGCAGGCACATAAAATAGTGGTGCATCTTATAATTGATGATACAGTGACCTTATTCTGATAAAGAGTGCCATGAAAATACTAAAGGGTCTTCAGCTTCTTGTTCTACATTTAGCCTATCCTGTGAGAACGCTACAGGCCCTTCTCTGAAAAGTCTACTTTACATAACGTTGCAGGAAATGTTGGTTAACATCAGGAGAGTGTAATAACAGTAGCTGAGTCTGATTCATTTTATGTGGCAGCAAAGAGCTCCCCACCATTCAGGTGTAGCCTTGGGTGCTTCCACCGCAATGATGTTTGTTTCTCTCTTCCAGTTACTTGGGTGAGTTGGCTCCCCAGGCTTTTCAGATACTTGCCTTTTGTCCAGCACTGCATCGTCCTCGCATATCCAAGGCTGTGTCTCCCTTCAGCATCACCACTCGGTAGTTATAATTCCGCCTTTTATCAGAAGCTGACACATTTTCATCAGCATCAGACCGTATTTCTATGTATTCAATATCTGACACAGAAGAATATTTTAGAGGAACCTATGCTCTGCAGCCTTTTGTCATTTAGAAACATATCAAGTAAGCCTAGGAACAACAGATGAGGCTGACATTACCAGGGGAAAACATTGGCTGGTGTGGAACCTGTTTGTCTGGCTGGGAGGATTCAGGAGCCTGGTGGTCTGGCCAGAAGCAACCCAGATGCCCCAGCCCTCAGCCTCAACTCTTCTTAGTTTCCCTGTTAAGAGTTTCCTCCGGGCCAGGCATGGTGGCTCACACCCATAATCCCAGTACTTTGGAAGGCTGAGGTGGGCAGATCACCTGAGGTCAGGAGTTTGAGACCAGCCTGGCCAACATGGTGAAACCCCGTCTCTACTAAAAATACAAAAATTAGCCAGGTGTGGCAGTGCATGCCTGTAATCCCAGCTACTACTCAGGAGGCTGAGGTGGGAGAATCACCTGAACCCAGGAGGCGGAGGTTGTAATGAGCCAAGATCGCACCATTGCACTCCAGCCTGGGTGACAGAACAGAGCGAGCGAGACTCTGTCTCAAAAAAAAAAAAAAAAAGTTTCCTCCGGATGGTTTCTTATCACATTTTGGCTTATCCTGTCTACGCTATGACAGAATCTATTATGTCATCAGCTAAATATAATACCTACTGCAGCCAAATATGTAAGTCCTGTTACGCTCTGGAACAGAAAACTACATTTTCTTGCTACAAGATGTTGCCAAGATAAGAGTTCTTAGAAAATGTCACAGATGCTTAGAAAGGGGTCCAGGGAGGTAATGCTGGCATGATGAGAGGTCACAAGGGGAAGAGCTACAGAGAGGGCTTTGGAAAGAGCATTTGTGATACACCACGGTACTCACCTTGTCCACGATAGGTACTTCGCCACAGATCACGAATAATTTTATTGATTTCTTCCATTTTCATACTGTGAAACTTCATTATTGCTCTGGAAAAAGAAGACATTTGTACTTTATATAAAAGATATATAATTATGTGTAATAGTAATATTACATAAAATTTATAATGTATATAACAAAAATATAAATAACTTCCTCAATATTTTCAATGGTAAAAGAATATCTAGTAAGGGCTAGAAAAAATAAATAGCACCAAAACTTTGCTGCTTGGCTGGTACTGAAAATTGGCAGGCTTATTTCTAGTGATCCAGGGTTACCCTTCTCTATATTCACTATCTAGGATACAACACATACTCCTTCTTTAAGTAAATACTTAAATACTGTGAAAACTTCAGGAAACGTACTTTTTTTTTTTTTGGAGAGAGTCTTCTTCTGTCGCCAGGCTGGAGTGCAGTGGTGCGATTTCGGCTCACTGCAACCTCCGCCTCCCAGGTTCAAGCAATTCTCCTGCCTCAGCCTCCCGAGTAGCTGGGACTACAGGTGCGCACCACCATGCCCAGCTAACTTTTGTATTTTTTTAGTAGAGATGGGGTTTCACCATGTTGACCAGGATGGTCTCCATCTCTTGACCTCGTGATCCGCCCACCTCGGCCTCCCAAAGTGCTGGGATTACAGGCATAAGCCACTGCGCCCAGCCATGGGAACGTAATTTTTTAGTAGACTCTTTTCTTAGGCCATGGTAACTTATTGGAGGGACCGCTTCCACTGATACTCACAGGTCACAGGAAGGCCTGTTGAGTGGACGAGAGGGAGTTAAAGGGGAGGGGAGAATCTCTGGAATTGTCACTTTATCCCTCTTCTATCACTATTAAGGTTTACCAAAAGCCAGCTTCTTATGTTATTTTTATTCCTCAGATCTTAAGATTTTTACCAACTGGAAGCTTTGGTTCAGTGAGAATGATTTAGAGGCTTAAGCTGAACTGACCTCAAAATTTTATTTTACCTTTCTATTCACAGATTCAGAAATCCTAATTCTAAATACTAACTTCCATATTTATATTCTAAATCCTAACTCTAAGCACTAACTTCCACTTAGTCCAGTCATGTCCCTGTCCTCAATTCTCTTTTAAGGTAATAGTTTCTAAACTACTAAAGAGAAGAAATGTTTGTAAAAACAAAAGTAGCCTGTCAAAACCTAATACCGTTCCCACCACAGTCACCTTTCACCAAAAAGCCCTTAGGTTCTTTGGAAGGGGGTTTATGAACTAATAAATGTTGCACCAGTGGTAAAAAGGCAAACATTACTGCGATCACCATACAAAGGATGTGAGGCAACTTACTTCCATTTGCAGGCCTCTTATCTGATGCATACAAAAAAAGAAACTGAACATAATGCTACTGCCTCTGTAGAATCATTTCATGATCTTCTGGTTCACCAGCAAGAGAGAAAGAAATGACTCAACATAAATACATTTTAAATATCAGATGAAGGACTGTGAAGTAGTAGAAGACTGGAAAAAACCATATTCTGCTTATTGATGAGAATGCAACAAGTCTCCATTTTCTACCTTATACATTTAACTCAGCCTAGCATTTTATCCTCCTTTCAAAAGGAGACAGAACATCTGATTATTTCCTCAAAACAAAACTCATGGAATGTTTGACCAATCACGTAAAGACTGCCTTCCCATCGCTTATATATTAAGATCCTGATTTTTCAAATAACATTAAAAAAAAGTTACCTTTCCATTCAAGTTAAAAATCTTCAAAAACTAACATAAGCATTCTAATGTGGAGAACGAGCTCCAGACAGTGCAGGGATGGCCAAGGTGCACACATGCAGTCTCTGCCTTGGCTCCCTTATATAACACAGGTGGTGTATCCTGGCCCATGGCCAGGTCTGCTGAGATACAGCACTGTGGGAAAAAGCTCTAGTTGAGGGAGAGGTCTAGACCCACCAAAGGGTATGTCCCATAGAGTGGATGACTACCACTGTGGGCTGGACCATTAGCACATCTTTGACCTCTCTGTCTACTGTGGAATTTACAGCTGTACTGCGTAAGAGATGGGGATGACTAAGGTCACTACAGTAATCTACATAAGGGAATAATGATGATAATGGTTATTAATGATGACCATTTACCATATGTGAGACAAAACTATGCTAAATAATCAATTTCATTTAATCCTTATGACAATATTGGGAGTTAGATACTGTTATCTCCATTAACCATGAACAAAACTGAGATTCAATGAAATAAGTAACTTGTTCAAGATCAGAGAAAAGTGGCTAGGATATTCACAGTCCTTGAATATGATAATTAAAATTGAAAAGGCAGTCAAAATTCCATCTTTTAAAGCCACCAGACTCAGTTTTATGAGAGAATGTTATCAAATCTTCAAGGTACAACTAGCTCCCAAGTACATAACGTATGGCACAGCAAGGAGAAACATAAGTAAAAGGAGAAAAAAAAAAGCACATCTATTTTGCTTATGAATATAAACATTCTAAATAAAACCAAATTTAGTAGTAAGGGTGGTAAAAAGAATATATCATGACCAGGTAGTGTTTATACCAAGAAAGAAACAGGAAAATTGGGAAAAAAAATTCAAGATAATTGTAGTAACAGATTAAAAAGAAAAAATAATTTCAATAGATGTCAAAAACACATTTCATGTACTAGAACACTGAATTTTGATAAAATATCCTAAGTGAAAAATAGAAGAACGCTTTCTTAACTGGATAAAATGACTCCCTCAGATATCCACAGCAAGCATCAAATTTAATTGAAAATATATAGAAGTGTTCCTCCTAAAACTAAGAAGAAGATAAAAATGCCTCCTATCATGGCTGCTCTCAAATCATGTCCTGGAAACCCCTAATGATTCAGGGATTTCACAATTCAAATCTCTAACTAAAAAGAAATGAAAAAAGAGAGAAAAGCCTGTCATTGTTTTTGCAGGTGACAGAATTGTACACTTAGAAAATCCAAGAAAATCAACTGAAAAATTATTAAGACTAATGAGGTGGCCAGAAATAAATATATAAAAATGAAGTTTTATTATCTAGAGGCAAATGCCAATGGGACAGACAATAGAAAAAAGGATCCTAATCATCAATAAAAACCATAAAATACCTAGGAGTAAGTCTAACAAGGTATAGGAGCTAGAGGAAAAAGCTGTAAAACTTTACAGTAGGAGAAAAGGAAATGATTGAGTAGAAGATGCACAAGCAGGAGTCCACAATGGTAGATTCGATATTATAAAGATGTTCAATCTCCCCAAAGAATCCCTAAATGCAATCCAAACAAAAATCCCAGTAAGATTTAAAAAATGCTTAATAGAATCCACAAACTGACTCTAAAGTTCATATAGAAGAGAGAATGCAAAAGAAGAATCTCAGTGAAACAGGAATAAATTTTAAAAGTTGGTGGACAAAGGAAAATCCAGAATAAACCCAAATGCATATACAACGTTAGTTTATAACTGCAAGAGTTCAAATCAACTGGAAAGGTTTCAATAGTGTTGCAAAGAATTAAAAAATATATATTACTACCCTTTGTCCAACCTCAAAATAAAATAGAAATGAATGAAAGGATTTAAAGCTAAAATATTTGGGCAGCTGAGGTGGAAAGATTGCTTGAACCTGGAGTTTGAGACCAGCCCGAGCAACATAGTGAGACCCCATCTCTACAAAAAAATTAAATTAGTCGGGTGTGGTGACAAGTACCTGTAGTTTCAGCTACTTGTGAGGCTGAGGTGAGAGGATCACCTGAGCCCAGGAAGCTAAAGCTACAGTAAGCTGTGATCAAGCCACTGCACTCCAGCCTTGGTGACAGAGTGAGACCCTGTCTCAAAAAAAAAAAAAAATGCTAAGGCAAAGTAAAACTATCAGAGGAAAACATTTTGATAATTTTTAGGACTGGAAAGCCCTTTCTAAATAAGGAACAAAATTGAGAAGCCATAAATCAAAAGACTAAAGATCTGACTACCTAAAAATTAAAAGTTGCAAAAGATACCACAAAGAACGTTGATGCGGCTGGCCACAGTGGCTCACGCCTATGATCCCAACACTTCGGGAGGCCGAGGCAGGCAGGTCACTTGAGCTCAGGAGTTTGAGACCAACCTGACCAACATGGTGAAATGCTGTCTCTACTAAAAATACAAAATTAGCCAGGTGTGGTGATGCATGCCTGAGTAGACTGAGGCAGAAGAATCGCTTGAACCCAGGAGACAAAGACTGTGCCATTGCACTCCAGCCTGGATGATAGAGCTAGACTCTGTCTCGAAAAAAAAAAAAAAAGAAACTTGATAGACAAATGATAAACTGGAAACAGGTACTTGAAATGTATATGAAAAGAATTAACATCCAGAATCAATTAAAATGTGACAAATCAAGAAAAAGACAACCTAGGAGAAAAACTGGCAAAGAGATACGAATAGGTAATTTTTAAAGAAATACAAGTAGCCAACATATGAAAAGACATTTAACTTCACTAGTAAACAGGGAAATGTAAATTAAAGTGCAAGCACTTTTTTGTGCAACCCATAAAATGGTAACAAAATCCAGACATGGAAATGGGCACTTTCATATACTACTGGTGGAAATTTTTTAAGTGTTTTTGGAAGGCAATTTGGTACTAAGTAAAAAGTATACATAACCTCTGAGCCAGTAACTCCATTTCTAGGAAGTTATCTTTTTGATATATCTGCTCTAGTGTGCAAAGACACACCCTGCAGCATTATCTGTAGTAGCACATATTTAAAAGCTTTCTAATATGTTCAATAGTGGTTAAAGTAGGTATCATGCATTTTACAGAATATGCAGCCATTAAAAATAAAAGGTGCTTGAATATATGAACATGAAAGATTATCACCACATATTAAATGGAAAAAAAAACTCAGAAAAATACCTACCTTGTGAAAATGCTTGCATAGAAACAAAAAAATTATTTGGGTGTACTACGTGCAAAGCCATTGTGAGGGAAATGAAAATATGTCACGAATGTAATAATTCTTAAGTGCTGAATAAAACTTAGACATTGTCATGGAAATGAACCCAAGTCTACCTTGAAGTGTGTTCTGTGATTTGCAGTTGTGGAGTATGGGGAAAGCCCAAATATCTGTAATACAAGGCTGAATGGCTTTAGTTGTATAAGTGGTACAAAATATTACGGAATACAAAGTGGGAAAAAAATCACATATGTTTGGGAAGGGCTTCATCAAGGTAACATTCCAAGGAGGAAAAATAGCACAGGAAAATATGGGACATCTTAAGGGAATAAAATTATTTGGTTAGAACACAGTTGGTAGTAAGAATTGAAATGGGAAAGCCCAGGTATGGAAGTCTTTCCTAAAATTAGAAGGGAATAGGGACCACCAGCTTTAGGAAAATTAAGCTGGCAGAAGTATAATGGGTGGAGGTGGGGGTGGGAAGGAGGGTAAGAGGTAAGAGGTGGAAAGCTACCATGGTAATATGTGAGAGTTACTTAGGCTGAAGCCATGGAAAGCAAGCAGTTCTGGGATGGGCACGGTGGCTAAGGCAGGAGGATCACTTGAGCCCAGGAAGTCGAGGCTGCAGTGAGCTGTGATCACAGCACTGTGCTCCAGCCTGGGTGACAGAGTGAGATCCTGTACAAGAATCCTATAGGAGCTACTGAGTGACATATAGTGGCCCAATTAACACACTTTTATCACTTGGACTTTACAGGCATTTATCACAAATAATTTAAAGAATGATCTTGAAAGTCCATGACTGTCTGCTGAGGCAAAGATTTGAATTTCATGGGCTGCAAACTGTTATGGTTAAGTAGTCATCTGGCTAGCGTATCAGCTCCACTACCTGCCTGGAATATGTACATCTCTCAGTTAAATGCATATACTAAAATTTATGTGAAGTAGTATGATTTCTTTGTGAAAACTGGTTCTCAAAAGAAAGTGCGAGGCTGGGCGAGGTGGCTCACGCCTATAATCCCAGCACTTTGGGAGGCCGAGGTAGGTAAATCACTTGAGGTCAGGAGTTTGAGACCACCCTGCCCAATTTGGTAAAACTCCATCTCTACTAAAAATAAAAAAATAGCCGGTGTGGTGGTGGGCACCTGTAACTGGGAGTTGGGAGGCTGAGGCAGGAGAATCACTTGAACCGGGAGGTGGAGCCGAGATTGCACCACTGCACTCCAGCCTGGGTGACAGAGCAAGACTCTGTCTCCAAAAAAAAAAAAAAAAAAGAAAGTGAGAAGCTCTAAGATCTAAGAAAATAATGATGTATAAATTACTTTAGTCTGATAGTTAAATACTCATTAAGAGTCTGAAAGATTTCATTAAAAATTTCGGTAACAATTGATTACATTTTATGAGGACAAATGATGGCTTTAGTGGCATTTATATTTTTGGTAATCCATGGAAGTCTTAACAGCCTTGTCCAGGCTGCCTTATTTTGTTGTTATCCTATTTTGTTTTAGGCTTTTAGCAGACTGAAGTCATGGTTTTTAGTTTCTATCTCTAGTGATAAGGAGAAAACAGGGATGAGGAAGAGGCTTTACTGGCCCAACCAGAAACAGAAGCTAAGGACTCATGACTGGATTCCTTCCCTTGGTCACCCCATAGGCCAATAGCTCACCTTCTGGGAGAGGACCCATCCAGCTCTTGCTTCTTTCCCTATTTAAACCATGTTTAAGACTCAAGCCACTGAGGAAGATTAGCTATCATTGTGGAAAATCTGAACTGATGCTCAAAATCAGAAGTGTATATAAAAAGGTGAACTTGAACTGGATTTCCCTATAGTCTCAAGCTATCATTGAATAAAACATTAATTGGAAGGGCCAAATACATATGTGCTTTTTTCCTAATTAAAAATATTAGTTCAGAAGCATGATAAAAAGTCTTAAGTTAAACAAGTTGGAAAAAAGCAGTGAAGATTATATAATACTTACAAAGACATTTTTCAACCATGTATTATCCTCATCCTTGTATTTAAAATTTAAAATTGTACCAAACTTTGAGACATATATTGGTCACTGAAAAATCTGCCATGACCATTGTTATCTGTTATTACACTAGATACTCTTCCCAACCCAGGTACTTAACTACCATGGGAACTTCTTGTCTCCCTACATTTGGGTTAGTGGATCTCCTCTTGCATAAGGGAAATGGTATGTTCCACTGAGTATCATGTTCCAAACTAACAGTGACTTTTATTATGTAGCAAAACTCAAAATCCCTAATTTGCCAAACTTAAGTTGTATTATTTAAAAGTGACCTTTTTTTCTAGATAAGACCCTTTCAACTATTAAATTTCCTAAAATCCTTAAACCTATTAACTTAATTTTCTTTAGTGAGAATCCCAAACATCAGCTTTTACAATTCAGCCTATGGTTCAACCACTATGGCAAGACAGACATCTGTTTAGGTGTGAAGCACCACTGGCTATCTTTGGGTTTTGTAATCTACCCTCTTGATGCTGCAGGAGCTACTGTGAAATCTTACTGCATCCATGGTCATGATGGAGATGGTGACTATAAGGTGAGACCTGAATAAAGCCCTCATCTGAAGTTCCCCTTGAATGCAGGGACCCAGGCTCCGAACAGCCTCACAGAAAGCTGGCTGCCTTGGATGCAAAACTGTAAAGATTGTGTGTTTACAATCAGTCTCAAAGGAAGTATAACCTAATATGCAACCTTCCACATCTGGGGAAAGATGAGAGAAGAACATTTTGCGCATAGGGTAGAACACTGTATCTTGAGTGATATATTCTGAAATCATTTAATTTAAATTGGTATATTCTATTAGTATGGGGTAATACATTCCAAATGATGGATAATTTCCCCCTTTTCATCTATGTGTCTCTGACCATTGCCAATGCTATACTTAGTGATGTTTTTAGACGATTACTAGTAACAGATGATGGTAATCAGCTTTTCTTGAAAATGCACTGCTAATTTCCTGTGTTACCTTAAATAGACAGCTGAATGCAACAATTACACTGACTGCACGCTTTATTCTAAGAGGTGAAAAAAATGAGGGAAATTTTGGACCTTACTTTCTTCTGGGTGAGAAGGCAAATTTAAGCTCACAGTATAAACCTTAAGAAGGCCACTGTTTGCAAGCATAAGTGCACAAAGACTCAATTTTGGGGAAATCTGCATCACTTCTTTTCTTTTTATTTAAATAGAAGAAGCCATCTAACTACCAGGTAACAGAACTCAGTAAACAGCCTGGCTTTGTTCCTTAAGCAAGCCTAAATTGCTGGAAAGCACTCCTGTACCACTCCACCCCCACCTGACTCCACCAAGCTCCCTCACAGGTCCTCACTCTGCTCAGCATGATGCCTCTGTGATTGAGGCACTTTTCTCTGCTGAAAAGCCCTTATTCTTATCCAAGGCCCAGGTCAAAAACAGACTATGGAGCACCTACCAAGGTCTCCCCTACTGGACTGTCAGCAGTTTGCAGGAGGGACAAGGGTATGATATTCCTGTTTTCCCAGAGCTGGACAAGAAAGGGGCAGAGCAGGGATTGTTGAATTCTTCTTTATTTTTTCTCCTTTAGCCTAATCCTGGAAGTGAAGGGAATTCTTATTCCTGCTGTCACTGGTTCTCAGGGTATGCAGGGATAGCTGGAGAGCTCCTATGTATGATTTTCCATTCAGTTAATACATACGAAAGCCCAGGTCTGCAGGTCAATGGGCTGGTAAGTAAGAGAAGAGCGGACCTTGCAGCAGATTACTTACAAGTAAAATTTAAAACAAAACCAACCTGCTTATCTAACTTGGTCCCTCAGTCCACTCTAACTATTGCCCCATTTTTCTTGCTCCCCGTCACAGGAGAGGTTGTTATGAAAATTATCTACATTCGCTGTCTCCATTTCTTACCTCCCCTTCTCTCCCTACCCAACTCCACCAGGCTTCATTTCCAACTGTGCCTCTGACTGCTCCTCAGTCATTAACAACTTCTATTTTGTCAAATTCAAGGGCTACTTCTTAGTCCTTATTTGACCCCAAATAGCATTAGATTCTTGATATATTTTCTTCACTCTGTTTTCAAGATACCACATCTTTTAAAATTTCTTCCCACCTCATCAGCTGCTTATTTATTGAATTTGGAAACATAAGGAGTGCTGGGACCTTTCCCTTTTTTCTCTATGCTCATTCCACATGTGACCTCATCCCATGGGTTAAATGCCACGGATATGCTGACGACTCCCCAATGTATGTATACCCTTCCCTTGAACTCTAGACTCGAGAGTATACATCCGACTGCCTGATGGACATCTCTACTTAGATGCCTACAGGCACTTCAAACTTAAAGTGTACAAAACAGAATTACAGATTTTCTCTCCCTAGTCACACCCATTTCAAGGAATGGTAACTTGTTCCCCCAATATCCTGTTGTTCAAGTAAAAATATTAGGAGCAACCTTTGTTCTTTTCTTTACTTTTCCTCCCTTACATTCAATTCAGAAGTAAGCCTGTCAACTCTCTCTCCAGAACAAATCTCAAATCTATCACTTCCCTCTATTTTCACTCCTACCATCTGATCCAGCCCACTACCATCTCCTGGTTACAAGTATCCTCATCATCTCTTTGCTTTTCTTCTTGCCTTTTACAATCCATTCTCCACACACAGCAGCCAGTGCAATTTCTTCCAACTAGAAATCAGATTATATTACTTCCCTGCTTCAAACCCAGGAGTGACTGCCCAGTGCAGTCAGAATGAAATAAAACTGTTTAACACAGCTGCAAGGCATGACATACTCCGGGATCCTTCTATCTCTGACTATATTCCAGCCATGCTTGCCTTCTTTCTGATCTTGGACACTTTCTGTTTGTACTGGTCTTGGCTGATGCATTAACTATTCTCTCTACCCAGAATGCCTGCACCCCCATTTTATGCATATCTTGCTCCCTTCTCATCAGGTCCCAGCTTAAAGGCCCCTCCGTTACTCTCACATTGTTCATTTTCACTGTAATACCTACTACTACTTGCCATTTTCTTATTAATTTATTTCTTAATTTTCTGTTTCTTCATCCTTGTATACGTATCTAGAACAGTATCAGGCATATATGTACTCAAATTTTTATTGAGCAAAATCCTAATATATAACTGTACTTTATGTACATATATCTCACTGAAGAGTTATAAAATATATAGAAATAACTTGTGGTTCTAAACCAGGAAGTATAAGTAACAGTTAAAATGCTTTTATATAAATACTATTTTTTTATCGGTTAAAAAAAAAGGTCACGCCCATAATCCCAGCACTTTGGGAGGCTGAGGAGGGTGGATCACCTGAAGCCAGGAGTTCAGAACCAGCCTGGCCATTATGGCAAAAACCTCGTCTCTACTAAAAATACAAAAATTAGCCAGGTGTGGTAGCACACACCTGTAATCCCAGCTATTCAGTTGGCTGAGGCATGAGAATCTCTTGAACCTGGGAGGCAGAGGTTACAGTGAGCAGAGATCATACCACTGTACTCCAGCCTGAAAAAACCAGTGAGACTCCATCTCAAAAAAAAAAAAAGCCAGGGGGCCACTACGGTAGCAGCATGTCACAGTGGTTCTGAAATCTAATTTTATCTCTACCATTTACCTACGTAATCTTGGGTAGGCTGCTTAATCTCTCTGATACTTGTCCTTTAAAAAAAGATTAGATACAATAATTAAATTGATTATGGCTATCATGAAGTATTCAGTTGATATTAGTGTCTTCTATGCACAGCCATCAACCTCAAAGAATGTTTAAATTGGAACAAAAGAAACCTACATTTTCTTAATAAATTTAGTTCTCTAGTGCTATTAAAGAATAGAGAACTTAAGAACTTATGTTAAAGAATGGAACATGACAAAGAAAGCTGGACTAAATCGCCTCTGAGCTTTTCTGACTCTATACTGAGTAATAGTATAGATTTTTTAAAATTCCACTTTACAGATGAGGAAACAAAAACTCAGAGTGTCTAAATAATTTGCTAAATATCATCAGTCAGGACTCAAAATCATCACTATGGAGAACAGTATGGAGGTTCCTAAAAAAACGAAAGACAGAATTACCCTATGATTCCACAGTCCCACTTACTGCATATTTATGCAAAGGAAATGAAATCATTAGGTTGAAGAGATACCTGCACTCCCATGTTTATTGCAGCACTATAAATAATACCCAAGATTTGGAAGCAATCTGAAGGTCCATCAACAAATAAATAGATAAACAAAATGTGGTTCTGGCCAGGTGTGGGCAGTGGCTCACGCCTGTAATCCCAGCACTTTGGCAGGCTGAGGAGGGAGGATCATTTGAGGTCTGGAGTTCAAGACCAACGTGGCCTACATGGCAAAACCTGTCTCTACTAAAAATACAAAAATTAGCCAGGTGTGGTGGCAGGCACCTGTAATCCCAGCTACTCAGGAGGCTGAGGCAGGAGAATTGCATGAACCTAGGAGGCAGAAGTTTCAGTGAGCTGAAATCATACCACTGAACTCCAGCCTCAGTGACAGAGACTCTGTCTGTCTCAGTGGCGGGTGGAGGTGGGGGTGGGGCAGGGACAAACAAAAAAAAAAACAAAAAAAAAAACAGTGATTCATATACACAATGGAGTACTATTCAGCCATAAAATAAAATGAGAGCCTGTCATTTGCAATAACATGGATGGAACTGAAGGACATTATGTTAAGTGAAATAAGCCAGGCACAGAAAGACAAACTTTGCATATTCTCATTCATTTGTGGAAGTGAAAAATTAAAACAATTGAACTCATGAAGACAGTGGAGAGGATAGTTACCAGAGGCTGGGAAGGGCACTGGAGATGTTAATGGGTACAAAGATGTCATCAGAATAAGATCTAGTATTTGATAGCACAACAGAGTGACTACAGTCAATAACAATTTGTTGTACATTTAAAAATAACTAAAATAGTATAATTGGAATGTATGTAACACAAAGAAGTGATAAATGCTTGAGGTGATGGATACCCCATTTACCCTGATATGATTATTTTTTATTTTTATTTTTTTTGAGATGAGCTCGCACTGTCGCCCAGGCTGGAGTGTAGTGGCACAATCTCCACTCACTGCAACCTCTGCCTCCCAGGTTCAAGTGATTCTCCTGCCTCAACCTCCTGAGTAGCTAGGATTACAGGCGCCTGCCACCACACCCAGCTAATTTTTTGTATTTTTAGTAGAGACGGGTTTTCACTATGTTGGCCAGGCTGGTCTTGCACTCCTGACCTCGTGATCTAGCCACCTTGGCCTCTCAAAGTGCTGGGATTACAGGCGTGAGACACCACGCTGGCTTTATTTTTATTTTTTTGTAGAGATGGCGTCTCTGTTGCCCAGCCTGGGGTGCAGTGATGCCATTTCGGGTACCTCCGCCTCCTGGGTTCAAGCAATACTCTTGCCTCAGCCTCCCGAGTAGTTGGGACTACAGGTGCACACTGCCACACCCGGCTAATTTCTTTTGTATTTTAGTAGAGGTGGAGTTTCACCAGCCCAGGCTGGTCTCGAACTCCTGAACTCAGGCCATCCACCCAGCTTGGCTTCCCAAGGTGCTAGGATTACAGGTGTGAGCCACCACACCTGGCCTCTGATGTGATTATTATGCATTGTATGCCTGCATCAGAATATCTCATGGACCACATAAATATACCTACTATAAAAATTAATTTTTTTTTTAAAGGGTTCAAAATCTGGACATCCGTAGTGTTCAGAGACAGCACTTTTAACCATGTATTATGGACTTCTGAGGCCTTTTTAAAAAGGCAAAACTTATCATGTTGGATTTTTACACAAAGTCCAATGTCTTGCTTTATAATACCCATTTTTATTTTTTCACCACAACCAACTTATCTTATTTTAAATAGAAGTTTTTTTTTGTTTTTTTTTTTGAGACAGGGTCTCTTTTTGTAACCCCTGCTGGAGTGCAGTGGCACGATCTTGGCTCACTGCAACCCGCCATAGCCTTCTGAGTAGCTGGGATTACAGGTGTGTGCTAACCATGCTCAGACAACTTTTGTATTTTTTTGTAGAGATGGGGTTCGCCATGCTGCCCAGGTTGGTCTCAAACTCCTGGACTTAAGCAATCCACTCACTTTGGACTCCCAAAGTGCTAGGATTATAGGCGTGAGCCACTGTGCCTGGCCAAATGGGTTTTTACTGACAAAAAATCTGTTTTGATTTGTGTCTCTTCAAATAAACCTGTCCCTGCCAGAAGGTTCCGGATCCCCTATTCCTTAATGCTCAATGAATGTTTGATAAGTCTATTGGATACATAGCATCTGTTGCTAAAGAACTAAAAAAAAAAAAACTAAAAAGTCCCCTAAAGGCATAAATTAGGTAGCTGAGAAGACTAAAAACAATTATTAAAGGCAAAAAAATTAAAAACAAAAAACAAATATATGTAAGTGTAGTCTACTGGGAAGAATTCCTTAAGTTTTGCCTATGTTCCTGTTTCAAAACCTTAAATTCCAAGACTAATCACTTTAAACTGTTGGCTGCATTCAAAGAGGTTAAAAAACAAAAGTTCTCATTTCCTGCTGGCATACAATTCTATGAGCCTTTTTAGACCCAGGGAGCATTGTAACGTTAACCTACCCACTTACAATGAAATGAGACAAAAGATATATCCACGAAATACTCTCAAAAAACTGTTTTAAAAGTTAAACTTAACCTAACAAAAATCTTAGTATATTTAAAAAAAAAAAAGTTAAAATAATTGGCTCACTCCCACTATTTCACAGCAAATGGATCTAATTTGTCTTACATGATTACGTACTTCCTAAAACTTGTATATGCCAAAAATACACCAAGGCAATTCTGGGGCCACATTTGTTATCATCACTAACTAAAAAAGTCCTCACACTGAAACCAGAGTTCTCCTGTCTTCCTGAGCCCTGTGGTCTGAATGCCACTGTTTAGGTTGGTCTGTTGACTGTGTATCCGACCAGAGTCTTAGAAGAGAAGAGAACCTCTGTTTAACTCTCTTAGTGCTAAGGAAGATATTTGCCATTCCAGAAAAAATCAACACCACCAAAATCTAAAGTAGCTGATAATTCTCCTGCCACAAATAAACAGAACTGCTAGATATATTGATAACAAAAATTATTTTAAATTCATAGTTGAACTCACAAAAAAGAAAGGGAAGTCCTTACATAACAGAAACAAAGATAGAACTGAAAACCAGAACAGTTAGTATGTAATCTGACAGACAAATTAAACTTGGGGTTATTATTGTTACTATTGCTGTTATTGTTATTTTTGAGACAGAGTCTCGTCCTGTTGCCCAGGCTGGAGTGCAGTGGTGCAATCTTGGCTCACTGCAACCTCTGCTTCCTGGGTTCAAGCAATTCTCCTGCCTCAGCCTCCTGAGTAGCTGGGATTTACAGGTGTGCACCAACACACCCAGCTAATTTTTGTATTTTTTAATAGAGACGGGGTTTCTCCATGCTAGCCAGGCTGGTCTCGAACTCCTTACCTCAAGTGATATGCCCACCTCGACCTCCCAAAGTGCTGCGATTACAGACATGAGCCACCATGCCCAGCCATTAACTTGGGGTTATTTTTTTTATATCCTAGGGATTGGTTATTACCCAGGAAAGAAGATGGAGGATAGGACTTAAGTGAGAAAGAGGATTAGAAGTGACTGCCAACACAAAAAATGGGACTCTTTAAGAGCTATAACATCAATCCTCAATGAAAGAGTGGAAAATTAGTAAGCTGAAAATTCAAAGTCTTGGGTAAATGCTTTATATAGGTTTGGGGTTCAAAGTTATGCTACCAGTGAGTCTAGTCCAGGAACCTACCACTTGGGAAATTAACGAAAACCCTACATGCAGGCCAGTGTTTTCTCTGGAGCTCCTAGTTAATATAAAACTAAAATTTCTGTGTAGATGGACATCCACAAGAAAAAGTCACAAGGGAGTCTCATAGAAAAACACAATGCTACTAAAGATAAGCACACAATTAAATATTAATAAAACACACAAAGAAACTTCACTAGGGGATAGAATCAGCATGCAAAACAGCAGAAGCAGACTCTTCAAATGTGAAATGAAAAAATAATAATCTGAAAGAGAATATAAAATGTGTATAGTTAAAATGAGTAAAGACACATTCAAGAAGGAATCAAAATACTAAGGAAGAAAATACATCACAGGCCTGGCGAGGTGGCTCACATCTGTAATCCTAGCACTTTGGGAGGCCTAGGTGGGAGGATTGCTTGAGGCCAGGAGTTCAAGACCAGCCTGGGCAACATGATGAAACCTCATCTGTATTAAAAATACAAAAATTAGCCAGGTGGTGGCATGCACTTGTAATTCCGGCTACTTGGGAGGCTGAGGAATGAGAATTACTTGAACCCAGGAGGTGGAGGCTGCAGTGAGCTGAGATCATGCCATTGCACTCCAGCCTGGGTGACAGGGCCAGACTCTGTTTTAAAAAATTATAAAAAACAATGTAAGTTTCTGAAAAAGAACAAAATAGAACTTTATAGAAAAAAATGAAGGGAAAAAAAAACAATGACAACCACTCAATAGGCAGTATAAGCAGCAGTTAAATAATTTATGAATTGCAAGGTATATACCCCGGAGCCCAGTATATGCAGGAGGGATTAAGCAATGGAGAGGAAAGAGGAGGTTATAGCTAATAAAAAGTGAAGAAGGGGAAAACAGTGAGAAATGGAGAAAGAATAATATTTGAAGAGATAATGCATGAAAAATCCCCAAAATTGATGATATATATCAATCCTCAGATCAAAAAGCCAATTAATGAGCAGAAGAACTAAAACTGAGTCTAGACACACTATTATAAAAATACAGAACACTGGAGACAAACAGAAAATCATAAGAGAACCAGAGGAAAAAGGCAGATTACTTTTAAAGGAATAATTCAAATGATTTCTCAACTGTAACCATAGAGACCAACAAAAAATGGAATATTTTCAAAGTGCCAAAACTGTCAACTAGAACTCTATGCTCAGCTAAACTATCGAATTAAGGGCAAAAACTGCTCAAAGACTATAAAGAGTTTACCCCTAATAGTTATTCACTGAAAAAAACTAATAAAGGATATACTTCAAAAAAAAAAAAAAGAAAACCGAACCTAAAGAAGAGAGGAGTGGGATTTAAAAAGCAAGAATGAACAAAGAAATTGCTAAACATATGGGCTTATGAAACCACCACAATAATTATTACTCATTTGTTATAATTTAAAAACAGGGTAAAACTAAAATATTAGACAACACAAATAATGCAGATGGGAGAAGATAATTAGTACTCAGGAAGAAGATAAAACAATTCACATTAAAGCTATGGTTTTTAAACTTTAATATGCATCAAAATCACCCAAAACGCTTGTCAAAAACAGACTGCTGGGCCATACCTTCCAAATTTTTGATCCAGGTCTGGGGTAGAGGCTGAGAATTTGCATTCCTAACATGTTCCAAGGTGATACTGATAATAGTGTTCCAGGACCACTTTGAGAATTAATGCATATGATTATAAGTCAAATTAAGTATGTTAAAAATTAAAAGGTAAACACTCAAATAACTAAAGTAGAATACAACTGATCCTTAAACACAGGTTTGAACTATGTTGGTCTACATTTACGCAGATTTTCTTCCACTTCTGCCATCCGAGACAGCAAGACTGATCCCTCCTCTTCTTCCTCCTTCTCTTCAATGTGAAGAGGACAAGGCTGAAGACCTTTATGATGATTCATTTCCACTTAATAGGAAATATATTTTCTCTTATAATTTTTTTTTCTTTTCTCTAGTTTCCTTTATGGTAAGAATACAGCATATAATACATATAATATACAAAATATATGCTAATCAACTGTTTCTGTTATCAGTAAGGCCTCCAGTCAACAGTAGGCTATTAGTAAAGTTCTGGGGGAATCAAAAGTTACATGTGGATTTCTGACTGTGTGGGGGCTTAGTGTCCCTAATCCCCATGTTATATGGTCAACCACATAACCCAAAAAAGGAAAAAAGGAGGAGTCAAGAAAAATAAATCCATCTCCAAAAGGCAGAAAAGGAAAAAAAGATGGCAGAAATAAATTCAATTCTATTGAATAATCACAATGAATATGAAAGGACTAAATTCACTGATTAAAAGGCAGACATACACTGGATAAAGTTCTGATATATGCTGAATATATTATAAAGCTATAGTAATTAAGATGGTGTGAGAAATGGCACAGAGATGGACAAAGTGACCAGTGAAGTAGAACAGAGAACCCAGGACCAATTCAGGAACATATGGAATTCTGAAATATGACAGAAATGACACTACAGGTCACGGAGAAGAGAATAGCTTATCAATAAATTAAGCCACGACAACTGGTTATTCATAACAGAAAAAATTCAACTTAGAGTACTTAAATGTACTTATATGTGAAAGGCAAAATTTAAAAATTTTAGACTAAAATATAGGCATAGGGAAGGATTTCTTAACAAGACACACCAAGAGCCAACCAGAAAAGACTGCTAAATTCAACTAACTCAAAATCAAATCCAGTGTCATCAAAAGATGCCAAGTAAAAAAGATAAGCATAATGTTTGAAAAGACATTTGTAATACATATAACTGAATGAAAAGGAATTGAAATGCAGAAGAGGTAAAGAAGATTAAATAAGAAAAGACCAACAGGGCCAGAACAGTGCCTCACGCCTATGATCCCAGCACTCTGGGAGGCCGAAGTGGGAGGACTGCTTGAGCCCAGGAGTTTGAGGTTACACCAAACTATGATTACACCACTGCACTCCAGCCTGGGTGACAAAGAGAAACTCTGTCCCAAAAACAAACAAACAAACAAAAATACAAGACTAATAATGTATACACAATGATTTATCACTTTAAACCTTTAAGGTTGGCAAAGATTAAGAAATTTATAAATCCAATGCCAAAGCATCCATCCAAAAAACCCTTATATACTGCTAGTGGTATAAATCAGTATAGCCATTTATGGAAAACAACATTATTTTGTAAAATTAAGCAAATTCTGCAACACACTACCACAAATATAACCTTATACCTTTCATCCAGAAGACATGACAAGACCTGGAAAAAAACCCAAATGTTCATCCATAGGAGAATGGATTCACTGTGGTCTATTACCATAGTAGATTCTGTACATCAGTGAAAATGAATGAACTATGGCTATAAACAACATGGATAAACAAAAGCAAACCCAAATAAAAAAGCAAATCCTAGAATACCATATCATTTTAAAGCTCAAAATATGACATATATATGATGAAACTGTTTTTTAAAAAAGCAGAGAAAGTAAAAATCTTTGTCACTGGTCACTGGTTATAGGGAGCGGGGAGGACAGAAGGTTGAGATAAGAAGGGAGCATCTAAGTGGATGCCAATTAGTGATAATGGTAGAATTCTTGGATTGGTTACAGGGAGGTAATATGATGAATACTCCTTGATATTAATATGCTTTATATGTTAACTTCATAACTTAAGCTAGTGTGTTTACATACATACATGTATTTTTCCATTCTGTGGTATACATAAAATACCATATTTAGAAAGAAAAAAATGAGGGGCCAGGCGCGAGGGCTCACACCTATAATCCCAGCTACTCAGGAGGCTGAGGCTGAGAATCACTTGAATCCGGGAGGCAGAGGTTGCAGTGAGCTGAGGCTGCGCCACTGCACTCCAGCCTGGCCAGTAAGACTGAAACTCTGTTTCAAAAAAAAAAAAAAAGAAAAGAAAAAATGAGGGAAAAGATTACTAAAATATGTTAGTCAATATTCACCGCAATGGGAACAAAATCCTCAGTTTAACACTTACTGGTCAAGAGTTTTATAATAAATATCCAGATCCTTGTTCACAAGTTCTGTTGTCCTCATAACAATCATCATTTCTCTATATTTTTCCTCAGCATCCCGAAATTGTGGTTCTCGAAGTTCTTTCTTAAAATGAATAATTTCTTCCTCATAACCTTTCTGTCGCCCTAATGCCAAACTGTGATTTCTTTTTATATTTTCTATGTTCTCTTCCAACTTCTGATGTTCACTGTAAAAAAGAAAAATGACAAATGAGGACCATTTTTTAGCTTTTGACAACCTGAAGTGAAAAAGTTATAGATATCTTTAGATAGGTAAATATCATTCTCCTTGGCAATCAGTATAGCAGAGTCTCCCCTTGCTTTTTATTTAAGGCTTCAGTACTAATAAAACCCCTCTCTTCCTTCTCTGCCCCACATAGGTTGCTAAACAGCTAATTTTGTGTGTTGAATAGCGAACCCTCATAGCATGTGATCACTGATAAAGTTCCTGGTCTTTAGACACTAAGTAAAGCACTCTGGTGATTAATATTACACATTCACAAACTTCTGACTGTGAACTGAGAATGCACAATTATCAACATTAAGCAGTTACAAGTAACAGGCTTCATCATTTTGCTTATAATATGTCAAAGGCACAACAGAATTTTATCTGAATTAAATCATATATTAATTTTCTGCAGTAATAGTTTTTAAAAATTTGGATTCCTCCATGAAAACAAAATTTCTCTTGCACAAGTATAAAAACCATAATAATGACAAGACGTAAAATATCCAAACTTTTCTGATAATTTAGATTTTACAAATTTCAATGAATGCTTTAAAAATCTTCATTTATTTAACAATCACTTATTAAGCATCTTCTTATGTGCCAGGCACTGCTCTCAAATGTATGGGAATCTTACAGAGTTGACCAGATTAGAAGTTTTGTTGACATTTGTGTTGTGTCCTGATTGAAGAAAGGTTTGAATAAGTTGTATTTAGTAATGTGAATGAATGTAAAAAGTATTGTTATGTACCAATCACAGAAGAAATTTTTTAAATATCTGGTTTTGGTGTTTAGTAGCCAAGGATAAATTATTTCATTTCAAAGTTTCTTCTAAAAGCATTACTTTTCCAACTTGCCATGGAAAGTACTAACATTATAGTGTAAAAGAAGTGAGGCTTGGGAACTAGGATATTAAGGTCACATTCCTGGCTTTCATCATAATTTCGTCTGTGATTTTTCTGGGTCTCAGTGTCCTCAGACATAAAAAATGAAGGCTTTGAAGATGACAAGCTCTTCTATTTACAAAATCTGATCTCCCTGATACAAGAAAGAGATTTTAAATAGCTAAACTTAGAGTACTTAACGATAACACAGGATTAACCATTTGTTAGGCTTTATAAATTAAGTTAAACTTCACTTTACTATATCCTTTAGAAAAATCTAAGCATTCGTTCATTCAGATTTCTGTATATATTCAAGATGACAAATAAAAACCCTACAAGGAAGGGTTTAAGAAATGAGCGGCCTAGATTTAACCAGCTGAGGTGGTTCACAATCTAAGTATTTGCCTAGTACAACCTTTTACACCAGTCTAGTGCCTTAGCATCAACCAGGTTCTTACAGAATTCCTAAGACAACTCTAAGGCAGTCAAGGTAGGAATAAAATCTTTTTTGCTGTACCAGGAAGGTAGCAACTACAATAAGTAACAACAAAACCAGATAAAGGAAGAATGAGGCTCATCTTTCAAAAGAAATGCTCTGGTGGATGCATAATTACAAATGAGAAAATCTAGAATGAATCTTTGTTGACAAATCACTGTGGCAACAACTCCATTGATAATATTACAGACAGTACAAGCTCTGACCCATGCAAGGTCCATAGGCGCATATTCTCTATGCTTAGCACTACTATTCTATGCAGCAGGCTAGCAGATGTGTGGTGACTAAGCATGTTCAATACTGAGTAACTAAGGCCCATCGCTATAATGTGATCAACAATTCTGTATTACTTCTTCAGTAATTCAGTTCTTAAGGCCATGAAATATAATTGTATCAAAACACCGTTTACCTTCTAGTAACTCTCAAAGTATACTAGGCTGAGGCTAAAATTCTTCTAAAACAGCTATTTAATATCCTTCATATCCCAATAATAAAGACCTTTCTTTAAACCAAAGATTATTTTAAAAGCATACTTTTTCATTTGTAAAACCTGCATTTGACCCATTTCCTTCAAATGTTGTTTTCTTTCTTCTTCAACTTCTTTTAGTTCCTCATTTCTTTTTCTTAAAGTAAGGTTATCCTGTAGCCACCTTTCTTGTATCTAAAAGTAAACATTAAATTAGTTAACAGAAATAACTAAGTTACTAACATGAGATCCATAACAGGCAACTGCTGATAGGAAGTGCCATTTCTGTCTTACTTAGAATCATGTGAAATTCAACAGAAGGAGAATAAGCCAGTGTGAAGGAATCTCCAGGTATGGGGCAATCTGGATGGCCCGTCCCCATCCAGAGTCACGAGTGTTATACCTCTTGTAGCACAGCTTTTACTGCTCTTTCATGACCATAATCTAAAAACCAAGTCTACTGTTTGATGGGGAGTCTCATAATGATTTGAGCATATATCTGTGTACTTATTTACTTATAAAGTATTAAAATATTTAGCAAAAATGCTAGGAAATTGTGTTCACTTAAAAACATAAAAAACAGAAATTTTAAATGGTAAAATTAAAAATATAACTAGATATTTTAATAGCTACATCCCTCGTGGATCATTTTGCATAGGAACACCAGTGATAAAGCCTACTGACCTACAAGATCATAAGAGATCAATACTACTATTGAAGTCTTTCCCAACTTTTTCTTCCCAGTTCTGTCTCCTAACAAGTACCAAAACTATTAGAACCTGTTAGTCATATGTCACATACAACTTCTACCTTTAGGCTGACAAATAATAATCACACAATGCAGTAAGAAGTGCCACAATAGTAGTATGTGTCTATCAACTTCATACTTTCTTAGCCACTGAAATGAAATTTCAAATAATTGGCTGTTCTTGTTGAGTAGTTTTATCCCTCAAATGAGACTCAATCACACTTAGTAGTAGCAACAACAAAATTATTTTCCTGGTGATTAAAATGAACTATGTTGTTAAGAGACAATCATTAGAAAACAATTTGTAAATTGATTCTTTAGAATTTAGGGAAAAAAAAAATTCCTGCAGAAAGAATGGTGGTTTGGCCCAGAAATCCTGTGTGTAGAAAACTTATCCCAAGTTTGGAGTCAGGATTTCTCAAAAAGGGAGCTGGGACCCTCCTGCAATAGCCCTTGCAGCTAAGCTAAACTCAGTGTTGTGGGAAGTGGGAGAGATGGACAGATCTGTGGCATTATCTTGCCCCAACAGTAAAGGTCAGGGACTGGCAGATGGGAGAGGGAAATCAAGGATTTCTCTCACATGCTTAATGTTCACATCCAATCCTGCCCAGGCATGCACAACCATTTTTAGAGTTATCTTTTTCTTTTTTAAGGCTACCTTCATTTTTCCTGGAAATAATATAAACATACAGTTTAACCACAGGTCCACATCTACAGATTCAACTAACCATGGATCAAAAATATTGGGGGAAAAAACAAAATAAAAAAATAACAGTACAATATAAAAATACAAATTTAAAATAATACAACATAACTATTTATATAGCATTTATATATCAATATCATTAGCAATCTAGAGATTAAAGTATATCAGAGGATATGGATAGGTTATATGCAAATACTATATGTGCCATTTTATATAAGTGATTTGAGCATCCCAGATTTTGGTATCTGTTGTATCACGGGGTCCTGGAACCGATCCCCCAGAGACACTGAGACAACTGAATACATATCTACTAAAGGCATTATTATAGGCGGTTAAAGTGACTAAAATAATATGGTTATAAATGTCCTTTGTTGCTAAGGCAATCTAATGTATCACTGTAGCTGCTGTGTGACTTACCAAGGTTCTTTCGTGGGGGACTATGCTTGTTTTTCCTTATTAGGAACAAGGGAATATGCTACTACTTACTTTCATCTAAATCTGTGTAACATTTGAATTTGGTTTCACAATTGCATGAAAGGACTCTTTAAAAGTGCTATCACATTTTTAGATGAGATTGATTTTTGGCACAAAATACTGTTGCTGGTCTGTCTACCTGCATTGTTACCAGAAAGCTAGGCATTTCTTTCTTTTAGGTCAGCTTCCATTATTCTTCCTCTAGTTTTGAAAGACTATAATTTCTACCATATCAAGAGTTGCTTTGAAGTCAGGTACATCTAGGCTCAAATCACAGCGTTCCTACTTTTAAACTGGATAACTTTGGGCAAATAAAATTCTCAGAACCTCAGTTTGCTTATAACATGGGTGATTATACTACTACTTATCATAAAGAACTATTGTGTGGCCAGGTGTGATGGTTCACACCTATAATCCAGCACTTTGGGAGGCTGAGGCAGGCAGATTACTTGAGGTCAAGAGTTCGAGATCAGCCTGGCCAACACAGTGAAATCCTATCTCTACTAAAAATACAAAAATTAGCCAGGTGTGGTGGTGCTCATCTGTAGCCCTAGATAGGTTGAGGCAGGAGAATCACTTGAACCCAGGAGGCAAAGGTTGCAGTGAGCTGAGAATGTGCCACTGTACTCCAGCCTGGGTGACAGAGCAAGACTCCATCTCAAAAAGCAAACAAACAAACAAAAAAATCCAAACTATTGTGAAGATTAAAGGAATTAGTATATGTAATCAGTATAGTCCCTGGCTCAATAATTGCTAATAAAATGCCTTTTGAGTCAAATTTGTCCTTTATACTTTAAGCAATGAGAATTCCAATTATAGTCTACAAAATATAAAATATTAGCGAAAGGAAGGGAAAAAAGATGCAGTAATAGTATACCACAACTGTTTTTCCATTCACTAGAAATTTGATAGTGTTCAAGTTCTACCTCTGTTACTACTTTTTGTGACCTTGGGCAAGTTAGGTCACCTCCAGTTCCCTTCATATATCCTTCATCTGAAAAATGAGAAAGTTTATTAAGTTTTCAAATTATTTTATTCTGTGGACTAAATTTAGCAGGGCTTAAATCAGTATGTAAACAATGATTGTTAGGCTCCTCAGCTCTTAAATATTAACCCCAATCATCCAACTCAGATGATAGTTAATACATGCAGCTGGTCACCTACAGAAACAAAAATTAGCTGCATTCTAGATACCTGTGAGAGAGTGGCGTGCTGAACAGATTACAGTCCAATGTCCACCAAAAGTCTAGCTGGGAATAACAGCACTTCTAGAAGACTGCCTCAAAGTTATGCACTCCATCAGGTGATGGCTCAGTTATTGACAGCTAAAAGAATACATCAGAACCTCTAAGGAATTTCAACAAAACACACATATCTCTGCCCAAACCCCCAGGATTCTGATTTACTGGTGTGGACTGGAGGCACAGACTTGTTTGTTTCTGAGACAGGGTCTTGCTCTGTTGCCCAGGCTGGAGTGTAGTGGCACGATCACAGCTCACTGTAGTACTGACCTCCCCAGCTCAAGCAATCCTCCCACCTCAGCTTCCCAAGTAGCTGGGACTACAGGTGCCCACCATCACACCAGGCTAATTTTTTGTAGAGATGGGATTTCACCTATTGTCCAGGATAGTTTGGAACTCCCAGGCTCAAGCAATCTGCCTGCCTCGGCCTCCCAAATTGCTGGGATTACAGGCATGAGCCACTGCACCCAGCCACATATGTATTTTTAATAACCTAAGTGATTTTTAAAAATCGAGATGTAATTAACATGCCACAAAATTCACCATTTAAACGTGTACAATTCAGTGGTTTTAGTTTATTTACAAGTTTACACAACCATCACCACTATCCAATTCCAGAGCATCTGATCAACCCAAAAGGAAATCTCATATTCATCAGCAGTCACTATATTCTTTCCTCACCTCTATCCCCTGGAAACATTAATCTGCTGTCTGTCACTGGATTTCCCTATTCTGTACATTTATTATAAGTGGAATCATAAATTATGTGGTTTTTGGGACTGGCTTCTTTTGCTTAGCATGTTTTAAGGGCTCATTCATGTTGTAGCATGTATCCTCCTTTTTATGGCTGAATAATATTCCATTGTATGGGTATACCACATTTTGTTTATCTGCTCATCAGCTGATGACCATTGGGTATGTCCGTATTTTGGCTATTATAAATAATGCTGCTATGAGCATTCTTCTACAGGTTGTTGTGGGAACATATGTTTTCAATTTTCTTAGTTCTATATCTAGAGAGAAAAAACTCAGATGATTTACAGGTGCCCCTAGCTAAGAACCTTTGCTTTCTAAACATTCTAACATATATTTCAGGTTTCAATCACATCGACCTCTATAGAACCTCATATCAAGGGATACTGATGCTGAGATATACTCTGTTTTTTTTTTAAGCCCTAAGAAGTCTGTTGAAGACTATACAAGTCTTCCTTTCTATGAATTGAGACATTTTCCTCTGGTCTCAGTACAAGGAACTGGTTTTCTTTTAGCATTGACACAACGTGAATGTTGACTAATTGTGACTTCCTCTCTTCATTTTTTTATTTTTATTTTTTGAGATGGAGGTTGACTCGTCACCCACGCTGGACTGCAATGGCATGATCTCAGCTCACTGCAACCTCCACCTCAAAGGTTCAAGTGATTCTCCTGCCTCAGCCTCCTGAGTAGTTGGGATTACAGGTGCGTGTCACCATGCTTAGCTAATTTTTATATTTTTAGTAGAGGCAGGGTTTTACCATGTTGGGCAGGCTGGTCTCAAACTCCTGACCTCAGGTAATCTGTCTGCCTGTGCCTGGCCTCCTCTCTTCATTTGATTACTAGAGATTACTAGAATCTTTAGCAAGCACATGAGACCTCATGTATACTTTTTATATACTTCTCTCCTGCCTTCATTATTTTCTTGCCCTTATTTCTGCACTGCCTTGTTTTCCCATTAATTTGAAACATATTTAACATTGCTCTACTGTATATAACTAAGTAAATAATCTCTGGAACAAGGAAGGTTACAAAGTAAACTAATACCATCAGATCCACTAAGTTTAGACCATCACCTTAAAAGGGGTCATAGATTAGTAACTCTTAACAATTTCATGTATGTATACAGAGAGCTATTACGAATTTATAGATCGTGATTTTATACAGGCAACCACATTAAAGTTAGTGATAATTATTTTGTTATATATGCATCATAAATTTATACAGTTATTCAGCATGTATTAGGACAGACAGAGATTTGATTTCCCTTTGACTGATATTTCATGTATTTGAAATTCTTGGTGCTATAGAAATAGACCCAGCAGAAAACTAATGTAACTAATCTTTCAAGTGATTTTTAGCAATCACTTACAATCGAGTGGTTGATAAAGCATTCAAATAGTAAATTTTGTTTAAAAGAGTAAGAACAGAGAAATGGTATAGTTTTTAAAGGCATTAACTACCATGCTTGCATAAAGCATGTGATCATAGCTTCTTGATATGATTTTGACTATACTGTAGAAATTTAAGAGAAAATAAATGATATTGGAATGAACCAGAAAATGACTTAATATATAAACATTCTCCTTACAGATAACTTTCAAGATTAAACCATAATCCCTCTTTGTGAATTTATGCTATATAAAGATATGTCAGAATAAGAAAAGATACAGATGTATGTTAAAGATATTCACCGTCATATAATTTGTAACATGGAAATGAAATCAACCTGAGTAAGTTCTGGTATATACACAAAATGGACTATTCTATAATCATTAAAAAGAATGTGATATATCTGTGAGTTGATCTGTAAAATCAAATTATGTTATGTGAAAAAAGGTACAGAATATATATGTCCCCATCCATAAAAGTAAATTTAAATACATATGTGTGTATATATATATACACACACACACACACACACACTTAAATTTATCTACCTATCTATCTGCTGGGATATGAATAAATAACTTTAAGAACAAATAAGTGTAACAGTTAATGACACGTAGGAGTGAGACTGAGAATCAGGAGAAGGGGAGAGACACTTTTAGTTTTTGCCTTTATGTTTGAACTTTTATCACGAGTCTTTTACTGAAAATAAAAATGAAAAATAAAGAAATAATTAGCTGGGTGTGATGGCGGCGTGTGCCTGTAGTCCCAGCTACTCAGGAGGCTGACACAGGAGAATCTTTTGAACCCGAGAGGCAGAGGTTGCAGTGACCCAAGATCACACCACTGCATTCTATCCTGGCGACAGAGTGAGACTCTATCTCTGAATGAATAAAAGAATGAATAAATGAATGAGATAAAAGAAATTAGTGAATGAAATGAATGAAAGAAAAATAAAGAAATAAAATAAGAATGTTATTGGAATTGTTTTTCTTTACTTTTTGCATTTTTTTTTTTTTGAGACAAAGTCTCACTCTGTCGCCCAGGCTAGAGTACAGTGCTGCAATCACGGCTCACTGTAACCTCCGCCTCCCAGGTTCAAGTGATTCTCATGCCTCAGCCACCTAAGTAGCTGGGACTACAGGCAGGTGTGTGCTGGCCAGCTAATTTTTGTACTTTTAGTAGAGACAGGGTTTCACTGTGTTGGCCATGCTGGTCTCAAACTCCTGGCCTCAACAGATCCACCCACCTTGGCCTCCCAAAGTGCTGGGATTATAGGTATGAGCCACCACGCTTGGCCTCTTTACTTTTTGCATTTCTATTCAATGGCTCTTCTATTGAAAATAAAACTATAGAAAAGAATGTCATAAATGTCATAGTTACTGTAAGTGATACCATAAGCAAAACAGACCTACCTTCTGTGTATCAATATCTTGTCTCATGATTCGCATATTTTCATTTATCTTTTCTTTGTGCTTCTCGCATTCACTTAGTTGAGCTATTACTTTATTAAGTTCAGTTTCTTTTTGCTACGAAAAAGAAAATTCTTTAAGCATATGAAATAAAAATATAATCAAATAAATATTTTTAAGTTTTAAATTACCTTCTTATAGTCGTCTTTCCCATCCTGAATATAATTTTCAATGTCTTTCATATAACCATGAATATTTTTAACCTTCTCTTTAATATCATTCAGCTGTAGAAAAATATTTATTAAAATTTACACTGGTTGTACTTAAGGGCATGTAACAGAAGAGCTTAGTAAAACACTGGCTTTGAAGTTATGAACCTTGGGTTCCAGTTTCCACCACTACCAAATTTTATGATCTCAGACAAGTCCCTTTATCACCTATAGGAATGAATTAATTAGTCTCAATTCTTAACTTCTATTTTAGATCAAGCAGCAAAATAATTTACGTCTAATCTTTGTTCTAACAAGAATTTCTAATGTAAAAATTATACCATGAATCTGAAAATACTATTTATCTCATGCTATTTAATTTCAGGTGAAATAATAGTGTCCCACATGGTGCTATGAACATAACTTTAATATAGATATTTGATAAGTAAATATATAAATGAAATCTTACTTTATCCTGTGCTATTTTGTTGCTTGTAATTTTTTTGTTGATTAATTCTTCTTTTTCTTGCTGGAACTTTTCCAATGTTGTTTCCAAAGGGCTTACCTGCTCTTTAGCATCCTAAAAATATAAAAAGATGAAGTCTTATATAATATTCCATTATCTTATTTTAGGTGTCAGACTTTACAGTCTTAATAAAAGCACTTTCTATGTGCCGGGCTGTAAAAGTCAACTCATTTGCTCCTTTCAATGACCCTATGAGGAAAGAACCATTATTTTCAGCCCTATATTTCAAACAAGCAAACAGACACAGAGAATGACTTGTCCAGGGTCACAACAACCCATAAATGAAACAGTCAAGATATTAACCCAGTCCAGCTCCAGAGTTCACTCTCTTAACCACTACACATGCTATCCTGCCTCAATTACTAATCTGATTCTTAATCTAGGCCATGTGCTCCCAATTATATTAGCGTGTGGCTTTAAGCATAAGTTTTCATGATTTTATAGCTCATGACACTTCTGCATGATCAAAGAATAGGAAAGCTCATTCAGTCCAGACTTTTCTTTTACAGATAAAAATATGATGGTAAAAACACTTCTGTCCTTAGGCTTAGCCTGATAAGGATATGCAGATATTTTATGGTAATAAAAGCATACTGTTACACTAATATTGGTGTCTCCTCATCTATTCTGGAAGGAAGGGAGCTTTCAAGTAATCAACTATTTTACCAAACAGAGGTCCTCATTATTGAGCCTTATAACGCTATACAACATAGTTACATGATAACCACAGTTCAAAACAACGATCCTCAAGCACTTTAAGATTCTGAAGTATTGAGTGAATCGACAGAGGTAGATACAATTATTATTACTTCAATATAGGTCTGTTTTATCATACTGGGAAGTGGTATTGTGTGTTAGGAAGTCAAATGCCTTCACTGTCAGAAGATCTATCAGAAAATCAACTCCGTTTCCTATTAGCTGCATGTACTTAGGCACTCATGGGACATTTATAAATTTCAATTTCTTTTTCTATAAAGAGATTTTGTCATCTATCTTAATAAGGTTGCTGAGGCACTGGATGGTTTAATGTCCAAGTGCTTTATAAAAGTAAAAAATTATAAAAATCCAAGCAGTATTATTTTATATCATATTCTGAGCCTCTGGTATTTTGTGATCCAGAATAATTTAAGAAATAAAAATGTATAGTAATGATTCCATAATATACTTAGTGCTTATTGAATGAGTATGCATAATTATGTAAACCTAGGTAAGATTGTTTCTAAAACTGTTTATAACTGGTTGAGTCTTAGATGTGATTAATCTATATGAGGGAAGTCAAATGCATTCCAGGGTCAACTGAGTGCCTGCTCACTGTATTGATAAGGATTCTGAGACCACATCTGGAATCAAATGGAAAGAGTGCTATCACTGAGAGTGTCTGCCATAGATAACAGATCTGTAGACAAGACAAACCAGCAGGAATCCTTAGACAGAGTTAACCAACCACCACCTGACCACCTCCAATAACATTCACTACTTAACCAGGCAGCCAGTTCTTCCTTATCATGGCAAACTCCTTCGTCCAGAAATCTTTACTTATTAGTACAAGTTCTATTACTTAGGAACCACACAAAGAATTATTATGCCATTTTCATTTGAACCTCACAACAGCTATAGTTCTGGTCATTACACTAATAAAGAACATTTCATGTATTTTAATTTTAAAAACAAACATAGGCTGTGTGAGGTGATGTATGCCTGTAATTTTGGGAGGCCAAGGCTGCATTGCTTGAGGCCAAGAGTTCAAGACCAGCCTGAACAACTTAGTGAGACCCTGTCTCTACAAATAATTTTAAAATTAGCCTGGCATGGTGGGGTGTGCCTGTAGTCCCATCTACTTGAGAGGCTGACGCAGAAGGATTGGTCGAGGCCAGGAGGACGAGGCTGCAGTAAGCTGTGACTGCGCCACTGCACTCCAGCTTGGGAGACAGAGCAAGACTCTTATCTCTAAAAAATAAGAATAAGGCTGGGTGTGGTGGCTCACCCCTGTAATCCCAGCACTTTGCCAGGCCAAGGTAGGCAGATCACCTGAGGTCAGGAGTTCAAGACCAGCCTGGCCAATAGCAAAATCCAATCTTTACTTAAAGTACAAAAATTAGGCAGGCATGGTGGCGCACACCTGTAATCCCAGCTACTAGGGAGGCTGAAGCAGGAGAATTGCTTGAACCCCGGAGATGGAGGTTGCAATGAGCTAAGACTGTGCTACTGCACTCCAGTCTGAGTGACAAGTGAGACTTTGTCTCAAAAAATAAAAATAACATAAAAATAAAAATAAAATAAATTAATTTTACAAAAAAAACATGTATGGATATTCTTACCTTTATCTCTCTGTACAAACATGTATGGATATTCTCACCTTTATCTCTCTGTACAAAGACTGAACTTCAGTGGATAATTCCACAGTCTGCTCCTCCAATTGCTGACGACGTTGCAAATTAGTGGATATCTGAAGTTTCTCAGATTTTAGCTCATTTGTTGTACTTTTTAGATGCTGAATCTGTTCCTGCTGATCCTGTATAAGCTTACGATTCAATTCAATCTTACTAGCAACTACACAAAAACATATTAACATGATAATTAATGTAAGGTTATAGAAAATACTGTTTGTATCATCCTTCCCATTTTTATTAGTCTATGGAATCCACAAATACTGAGTTTTTGTGGGCCCCACTCACTGCAACAAAAATATAACAAGAACCCTGCTAGCTCCCAAATCTGCTTGATGTCCCCTTCTGGCCACTCACAGGGAAAGCTCACAGAGCAGGTATGACTGAGAAAGAATACAGCTCATGGCCAGGCACAGTGGCTCATGCTTGTAATTCCAGCACTTTGGGAGGCCAAGGCAGGTGGATCATCTGAAGTCAGGAGTTCGAGACCAGCCTGACCAACACAGTGAAACCTCGTCTCTATTTAAAAAATACAAAAATTAGCTAGGTGTGGTGGTACGTGCCTGTAATCCCAGCTACTCAGGAGGCTGAGGCAGGAGAATTGCTTGAACCCAGGAGGCAGAGGTTGCAGTGAGCTGAGATCGCACCACAGCACTCCTGCCTGGGCAACAAGAGTGAAACTCCATCTTAAAAAAAAAAAAGACGACGATGACGACAACAGCTCATTTGATGCTCTCCTACTATTCAAAATCTATTGTGCAAAGTAAGAGAACAAAGAGAAGTGATGCTTTTCAGAAAAAAAGAGTGAATATGCAATGCTCTGGAAAGAACTTCCTTGTCCATGTAACAGTTATACAATTTACTAGAAAAAGCATGTGCTAGCAATGTCAAAGTCTTTATGGGTACATAAGGACATACACTCTATTACCTGTATCTAACTTGTGTTGTTTTTCTTGTTTTTCCTGGTTTACCTGTTGAACAGTTCGATCTAAGTCTATTCCTTGTAGCTTAGCTGCTTGTTGTGCAATTTTTCTTTCAACATCTTTAAGTTCCATCTTAAGAAATAAGAAAAGTATTTCCCTTAATAAACGTATTGATTATTCAAAATCTTTAAAAAAAAATTGCTATGTCAGGAGATCGAGACCATCCTGGCTGGCTAACATGGTAAATCCCACCTCTACTAAAAATACAAAACTTAGCTGGGCATGGCAGCAAGTGTCTGTAATCCCAGATACTCAGGAGGCTTGAGGCAGGAGAATCGCTTGAACCCAGGAGGCAGAGGTTGCAGTAAGCCGAGATTGCACCCCTGCACTCCAGCCTGGTGACAGAGCTAGACTCCGTTAAAAAAATAAACAAATAAAAATTAATTGCTATTGGACGGGTGCGGTGGCTCATGCCTGTAATCCTAGCACTTTGGGAGGCCAAGGCAGGTGGATCACGAGGTCAGGAGTTCAAGACCAGCCTGAACAACGTGGTGAAACACCATCTCTACTAAAAATACAAAAAAAAATTAGCTGGGTGTGGTGGGCGCCTGTAATCCCAGCTACTCAGGAAGCTGAGGCAGGAGAATCGGTTGAACCCAGAAGGTGGAGGTCGCAGTAAGCCAAGATTGCACCACTGTACTCCAGCCTGGGCGACAGAGTGAGACTGTCTCAAAAAAAAAAAAAAATTAATTGCTATTATCATTTATTTTTTAAATCTACTTATAAACCATTTCCAGATACAATTTCAGCAAAGTTTAATAGGATAAAAGTGAAATTAATTCTTAGCAGTTCAAATGAGGTAAACAAAAGGAAGGTGACTAAAAATGAAAAACAAATAAAACTGTCTCAATTTTTATATTTATGAATTTAAAAATTTAAACCCAGGGATGTAAACTAAGCACTTGCTCCCTGAGGGTATCTGAAATTCAGGATGGGGAATTCTAAACACAACCTGTACCTGAATACTAGCTACTATTTTTAACTCTCACACTTCAAATTCAAGCTACCATAGTCTGCCTTAAACTACAGTAAACTTACCTGGAACCTCTCCATAATTGTAACATCTGTCAGACACATTTTAGCACTTTCTTCTTCAGGCATTATTGTACCCAAGAGTGTTTCTTGTTCTTCTATGTCGTTCTTTAAGCGCTGTATGTCTCTATTGACATTCTGCAGTTTATTTCTTAATTCTGGTATTTCCTTCTCCTTCAAATCAATTATGCTTTGCCTTAATAGAAAACACAATTAAAAATAAAGTATCTGATGTTTCTCACAGTTAGACTGAGATTATGTATTTTTATGAAGAATACCACAGAAGTGACTTTGTGTTCTTTTCAGGGCATCATATCAACGGGTACAGAATTATGCTATCAATGTCTTATTACTGGTGATGTTAATCCTTATTCATTTGGTTTAGGTGGTGTCAGCCAAGTTTCTCCACTATAAAGTTACTATTTTGCTCTTTGTAATTAATAAGTATCTGAGGAGAGAAATGTTAAGACTATGTAAATATCTTGCTTCTCCTCAACTTTCTGCCTACTGATTTTAGTATCTACTGATAGATCTTACTTGCAATAATTATTACTGTGGTATTTGTCAAACTAAAAACTATTCTACTAATTAACTGGTCATATTCATAAGTGTTAAGGTCATGAAAGATAAAGACAGATTGTTACAGACGGCAGGAGCCTAAGGAGAAATGACAACTAGATGCTACGTGGGATCCTGCACGGAACCCTGAAACAGAAAAGGCATTGGTGGAAAAACTGCTGAAATTCGATAAGGTCTGTAATTTAGTCAGTAGCATTATACCAATGTTAATCCTGATTTTGATAACTGTATTATAATACAGTACATAAACTGTTAACATCAGGAGAAGCCAGGTGAGGGATATATGTGAATAATCTTTACTATTTTAATAATTTTTCTATAAGCCTAAAATTGTTTCAAAATAAATTTTTTTTTAATTACAGGGAAAAAGGAAAGAAGCCAGGCACTAAGTCAAATGCTACATAAGTTTAAGGAACAAAATGTCAACCCATTTTTACTAGTACTCACTACTCTAGGTAATGAAATTACTGCCTCTGTGGCAGGTACTAACAATGATTTTTGCTGATGCCTCTGAAGCAATAAAATGTATTTAATCTTTTTAAAAAATTTACTTCAGAAATATTCCAAGTTCTTATTTAAAATTATATTGAATTAATATGGCAAGTTAAAGCGGTATAATAAATTAAACTGGTCTCTAATGGGAGTCTTATAATAAACTAAAAGAATAACCAGAACTTGAGGGTTAGCTCTTAAATACTGTTATTACTTAATGATTTTTTTTTAAATGCAAACTATGACCAAGAAATGCCAACCTGAACCAACCTGTGGCAACAGACCTATAGTTTTTTATACCACAGAAATAGGAGGTATTCTTCTCTCATAATATGAGTATAATAAATATGAAGGATGCAGATTATGAGTAATTTCATGCCAATGTTACCTCTTAAACAATGTAGTCACAAATCAGTAATGTGCCCAATATCTAAAAAGTGACACTGCTATGACAGCCTAATGATAGTCAAGCATTTATTAAACTGGGGACATCTCTGTGAAGAACTATAGGTATACATACAATTTTAACTCTATTTTTACATTTTTATACACACAAAATCTTTCATCAGTATGGTCCAGGTTTTGGTGCCTTCTTTTTTGATGATTACATAAGATGTTAAAAGACGTGTTCTGGCCAGGTGCGGTGGCTCACGCCTGTAATCCCAGCACTTTGGGAGGCCGAGGCTGGTGATGACCTCAGGTCAGTAGTTCAAGACCAGCCTGTCCAACACGGTGAAACCTTGTCTCTACTAAAAATACAAAAAATTAGCTGGGCATGGTGAAGGGCGCCTGTAATCCCAGCTATGTGGGAGGCTGAGGCAAGAGAATCACTTGAACCAGGGAGGCGGAAGTTGCAGTCAGCTGAGATTGCACAATTGCACCCCAGCCTGGGTAACAAGAGTGAAACTCTGTCTCAAAAAGAAGTGTTCTAAGAAAAAGCAGAGAAACTTCCCTAGAGGATGGGCTAGTGAGATCTATGAGGGTGCTCTGGGTTTGTTTGTTTTTTGATGACATTTTATTTTTGATTTTCAAGAGAATTTTTCTTATGGTTCACAAGGTTTTTAAAAATTATTTTCAATAGATAAATCATAATTGTATACATTTATGGGGTAGGATGTGATGTTTTGATATATGTACACAATGTACAATGATTAAATCAATGTGACTTAACATATCCATTATCTTGCCTACCTATCATTTTTTTATAGATAGACATTTAAAATTTACTCTTTGGAATTTTTGTCTTCAGAAACTCAGTTCACCTATTTTTGGACAGCATACCTTTTCTAAGGAGATTGTGTGTAATAAGGCCCACACAGATATGATACTGAAAAAACCTCTGGGAGAAATGGGTGGGGGGAATACTAATTGAGTTATTTAAATGAGGTGCTATATTAAATGAATCTGAGTCAGTACTAGATAAAATGATAAACAGGTACATTTTCAGCTGAGATCTCATTCATGATATTAGTTTCATATTAGGTATTGGTGAATTTGAGGCTTTAAATGAAAATATTTTTCCCAAAGAAGATAAGCAAGAAACGGCTCCCTACTACCTCTCTGAGCTCATCTTCCACAACTTTTCCCTTGGGCCTTCAGGTCAAATATGTCTCAGAGATGTTGTACTGCCTGGAATACTCTTCTTCTGGACAACTGCATGACTGGCTCCCTCACTTCTCTCAAGTTTCCACTCCAATGCCACCTTCATCAAGTCCCCTCCTACCACCCTTCAGCTCCTCCCTATTCCCTTAACTTGTTATATTTTTCTCCATGCCCCTGATCATTCCCTGGTGTACATTTACTTATTTGTAATCCATCTCCTCCCTACTGTGATATAAACTCCATGAGGGCAGGGACTTGGTCTGTTTTATTTACTGCTGTAGTACCTGCACTCCAGTAGACTGCCTATATTGGCTGCATGAACAGACAGTTCTCATGGTAGTGCTGGCCATCAAGGGCATATTCTAAAGGTAAAAAGGCAAATGGCACACAGATAAATTTCATCTTGTTAATTTACCACTCTTCACCAATACCAGTAACCTTCCACTTAAGTGACTATCATAAATAGACCTCCACAATGTCTCTGAAAGTAACCCCAGGGGGTATCTGAGAGTAGTGTCCTAACCAGAGGTGGAAGGAAGCTTAATGATCATGTAAGTCAATCCCCTCACTTTATGTGGGGGATACTAAGGCCCAGATGGGTTAAGTAACATCCCTAAGGTCACCCAGCAGAGCTGAAATTAGAAATCAACCTGACTGCACTCCTAGGCAATTGCTTCCCCATATTTTTTTTTTTTTTAAAAAAAGTCCTCTTGGTTGGGCATGGTGGCTTATGCCTGTAATCCTAGCACTTTGGGAGGCTGAGGTAGGAGGATTGCTTGAGCCTAGGAGTTAGAGGCTTCAGTGAGCTATAATCAATCACACCACTACACTCTAGCCTGGGTGACAGAAGCAAGATCCTGTCTCTAAATAAATTAAGTCCTCTTAATTCATTATTGACCTTTCATGTGTAGATTTTTTTAAACTTAAAAAAAAAATGTGTTTTATAATGTTATTTCCTACTACTGAAAGAAGACTTCCTCTCTCATTTGTCCCAAACTCATCCTTTTCCAGTTTTCCAGGATGGCCCACTGACATTCTGTTAAGAGCTTGCTAAACAAACAAGGGTTCATCATTTGCCTGCTCTTCGGGTTTTCAAGTTTTGGTTCCTTTATAAAAATGGTTTCCCCACACACGTGTCCTCACTTAGCATCCCTGCCAGCATCTTGGTCCATTTTTAGTGCTTCCTCTAGGCCTTTTCTAGCTTCAGGTTCTCTTAAAATATGTAGTAACCAGACATTTACCTGGCTAACCTAGCCAGGTACGTAACCTAGCTGGGCCCAGTCATCCCATGAAACCATGAAAAGTTAATCACTGTGAGACAGTTTTGAGGAGGTTTGTTACACAGCAATAAATAACAGGATTACACACTACAGTTCTCATTCATTCGGCAAATAGCTATCAAAGTTAAAATATATAATATATGAATGTGTGGTTACCTAGTCTGTAGGTAACCAGAATGACACACAGATGTTGCTGCAGATATAGGGTTATGCAGATTCAAGTCAGCCGTAAGTACTTTGATAATCTTCCCATCAAGAGATAAGAGTGTTCTCCCTCACTGAATCTTTACAGTCTCTGTGACTACTCTGACCAACAGAAAATGAAGTGTAACTGCCAGTTTCTGGGCCTAGGCCTTAAAGGACTTGCAGCTTCTACTTCCTGTTCTTGGAATACTTACTCTTGGGATACTCTGTTTAGTAACCCAGTCACTATGGTGCCAAAAGCCTAAGACACATGCAAAGGCCATGTGAAGACGTCCTGTTTGACAGCCCCAGCTGAGCTCCCAGATAACAGTCAGTCAGCATCATTGTCAGCCATCAAAAACATCCAGCCCAGTTACGCTTTGAGATGACTGCAGCCAACACCTGACTGCAATCATAAGACCCCAAGTCAGAGTCCACTAGCTGAGCCCAGTCATACCACAGAACCATGAAAAATTAATTATCATGAGACAGTTTTGAGGAAGTTTGTTACACAGCAATAAATAATTGGAACAGACACTACAGTTCTCATTCATTCAGCAAATAGTTATCAAAGTTACAATATACAAGGAAATGTGGAGATACAACAATGAATAAGACATGCCCCTTACTCTTAGAAGGTGAACTGGGACAGCTAGGGTCCTAAAGTAATACAGTGTTAAGTTCTGCCACTTACTGTGTAACAGTCTAACACAGAACTAAGCTCACATTTCCTCTACGTGTACTTTCTACCAATTTCAAATTTTATCCATTTGATCTTTTCTTTTCAAGATACTACCTTATTCCTCTCCTTCCTTTGTCTCAAAAAGAAGTGTTCTAAGAAAAAGCAAAGAAACTTCCCTAGAGAATGGGCTAGTGAGATCTATTAGGGTGCTCTGGGTTTGTTTGTTTTTTGATGACATTTTATTTTTGATTTTCAAGAGAATTTTTCTTATGGTTCACAAGGTTTCTAAAAATTATTTTCAATAGATAAATCATAATTGTATACATTTATGGGGTAGGATGTGATGTTTTGATATATGAACACAATGTATAATAATTAAATCAATAAAATCCTTCCTTTTTATTCTCAAACTACTGCCTCTGTCTCCTCATCTCTGTGGCCCCAATAATTCTGGTTTTCATCCTTGATGCTTGTATTCCTTAACTATTGTTGCATAACCAAGTATCCCAAAACTTAGCAGCTTAAAATAACAGCACTTATTATTTCTCAGAGATATGAGGATCAGGAGATAGACTTCTGACTCAGGGTCTCGCATGAAGTTGCAATCGAGCTGTCAGCCAGGACTGCAGTCATCTTAAGACTTGACTGCTACAAAGTCTGCTTCCAAACTCACTTGCTCAAAGTCCTCAGGTTCTTGCCATATGGCTTCTCCAGAGGGCTGCTTGGAACATGGCAGCTAGCTTCCCTCAGATGGGAGATAGAGTGGGTGAGAGAGGGGAGGAGGAGGGGGAGAGTGAGCCAGCGCACATGAGTGAGGGTACATGCATATACGAGCACAGAAGAAGCCACAGTACTTTAAATAACCTAATGTTGGAAAGGCCATGCTATCCTTCTGCCCTGTTTTACCAGTTATACAGACCAATCCTGCAACGGCATGAGAGGGGACTATACAAGAGAATGAATACCAAGAGGCAGAGATTACTAGGGACCATCTTAGAAGTTAGCTGCCACAAACCCCATCTTCTTAGGCCTTTCTTTCTCCTTTTCCTCAAACTCCTCCTTGGTTCTCCAGGACAATCACTTTCACTCTCCTAGCTTTTCTGCTTCCTGAGCTCTTCTCAGCCTATTTCAGACAATATATTAACTATTAGATTCATTTTCCTAAAATACATCTTTCATTGAATCCCTTAGGTTGGCTCCTCATCACCTATCAGAAAGAGTTATAACTAGGCCTGAACATAATATAGCCTTATTTCCCCAATGTACAGAACTCAATCCCTGTAAGTAATTCCCCAGCCTCCAGATAACACTGCTACTGCAGCATAGGTCATACTCCTCTTCCCTTTGCACCATGTTCTGATTTCTGTCCCTTCTCAGTTGAGCTGAACAACCTTTTCCAGGCCTTATATTCCTCTTCCTGCCTCATTTTCAAAATACTTATCTCCTTCTGTATCCATTGTCTTCTCCTGTCTTAACTAACACATTGGTTTAAATCATTTTTTTAAGCATTTTATTAAGCCTAGCTTTCTAAATGTTGAATTCTGAGAGCTTGTCTCCTTAATGGGACCATTAGCTCCTGGAGGGTCATGTCTTAGGTCTCTGGGACTAGCCTTGTTCTCTATGTTCTGGGAGACACTAAGGCAATCATCACGTATTTCCTGACTTGATTTTTATTTGTAAACAGAACATAACGTGAATTTCTTGTACAAGTGAGGGAAAATATAAACTGAAAATCACCTATGATTCATTCTTTCTAAAAGTAGAAAAGACATTAAAAATATAGTTTAAAATCTGTCTTTTGGGAGAACTTTTCAGTACTTAAATTATTTTGCTGGGTTCAGAAAGTGACATATCAACAAACAGTCCTAAATCTGTCAAAATCTATATCCACAAGCTAAGTCCTGGGAATTAAAAAAACATACAAAAGAACATAAAAACTGTATCTACCTCATAGTTTAAGAAATAAGCTTACTGGCCATGCGCAGTGCTCCTGACTGTGATTCCAGCACTTTGCGAGGCCTAAGTGGGCCAATCACTTGAGGCCAGTTCAAGATCAGCCTGGCCAATGTGGTGAAACCCCGTCTCTACTAAAAATTACAATAATTAGCAGGGCGTGGTGATGCATGCCTGTAATCCCAGCTACTCAGGAGGTTGAGGCATAGGAATCACTTGAACCTGGGAGGTGGAGGTTGCAATGAGCCTAGATCATGCCACTGCATTCCAACTTGTGTGACAGACACTCTGTCTCATAAACCAAAAAAGAAAAGAAAAGAAATAAGCTTACCTTTAAACAAAATAATTGACTCTTCTTACCATATAAATGACATAAGACAGGGCATAGTAGCTCAAAAGCTCAGAGTCCTTACTGAGTACCTACCATCTGCCCAGGCATGAGATGGGCATCTTTTACAGTGTGCTACTACATGTTCAGTGAAGGTAAATCCCTATTCTTACCTCATGGGCACAAGTCCCAGCATTTCATCACGCCGCTTTTCCTTTTTCTTTAGCTCTGATTCTGTTGACTTGAGTTTATCTGGAGCAAGCCGCAGCTTAGACTGCAAATCACTGATGACTTCTTGTAATTCAGCTTCTGTCTGAAAAACTCTCTGACAAACGGGACAACATGACTGGTTTTCATCTGTTAGCTGAGTAATGAACTGGGAGTAAACTGCTGTGGCTCCAGCCAGCATGGCTATTTTAAGAAAATAAATTATATCACCAAGGAGAAAAACATAAAATACAGTATTGTCAATATGGTCTTTTTCTATAAATAGATAATTCTGCTTTATAAAGATATTACAAAAAAATAAAAATTCTGATACTTGAAATTCTGATACTCTCTTCTAAAGAGCACAATACATTCAGATTTGTATAAATATTTTTTGTAACATATTTTAAGTCTAATAAAATGTCTACTGAGAGCTTTCTATGTGCCAGGCACTGTTCTAAGGGCTTTACAACTATAATCTCATTCACTCCCCAATACCCCAAGGTGGTAGGTAGCTGTATCATCATTTTACAGAAGATGAAACACAGGAAGCTTTCAATAACTTGCCTAAAGTCACACAATGAGTAAGTTGCAGAGCCAGGACTGAAATCTAAGCCAGTTAGCTCCATAACCAGGTTTTAAATTCCCCATCCTTAACAGTTACCTGTGAATGAAAATTCAAAGCTGTCAAAGTATCCTGATAATATAAACTAGGTAACTTACCTCGCTGTTTTGATGATTTTTCAATTTCCTCTTTAAGCCTGTCTAAATCACTGTCAAAATCCTGGCTGCCACAAACATCGAACAGCTTGTCTTCGTAACTGGACAACTGTTCTTCCTTCCTTTTTAGTTCATTATTTATATGATTTTTATTCTGCTCAGCTGAAGCTAGTTCCTTGCTAAAATAAAAACAAATATAGATTTTCATTTTAAAACAGGAGAAATGAGTTTGAAAGTTTGAGTAGGCAAATACAAGACAAATTCTGCCAACAAACCATCAAAAGAGTTTGGTATGACCAAATAAATTTTTTTGGAAGTTGAGAGACTAGTCCACTTCTGCCTTATCTCTCCCCTTGGACACTGACTCACCTGCCAATCCTGCTCATGGGCCTGCTCCCAGAAAAATGTACACAGAATTCTGCCTGGTTTCTGGGGGTTCTTTGATCCCAGGTTAAGCCTCAGCAAGATGCCTGCTGGGACTATTGGACAGAAAAAAGACAGGAGAACATTCCCCTAATTCCCTTTAGTCTTTTCACAAATACTACTTCCTTACCCTCCTGTAAATACTGTTTCTTTGTATCCTCCCCCTCCTTGTCGCTGTCACCCACTTGCTGCCTCATCAGTCATTCCCTCTCATTCATCAAAGATTTAGCTTACTAGTACAATTTATCTCCACTTTAACACCTTTTTTTTGAGATGGAATTTTGCTCTGTCACCCAGGCTGGAGAGCAGTGGCAATTGTAAAATAAACTCATTCTAACTTGATCTCGGCTCACTGAAGCCTTCACCTCTCAGGATCCAACAATTCTGTCTCAGCCTCCTGGGTAGCTGGGACTACAGGTATGCACCACTACACACAGGTAATTTTTGTATTTTTAGTAGAGATGGGGTTTCACCATGTTGGCCAGGCTGGTCTCAAACTCCTGACTCCAGGTGATCCACCTGCCTCGGCCTCCCAAAGTGCTAAGATTGTAAGTGTGAGCCACTGCACCCAGCCTCCACGTTAACTCTTAAACATCATTCTAGCTAACCTCAGTATTCATACATAACAGGGTTTTTCAATTTGCAGGTTTCGACGCACTAGCTAGCCATGTAATCAATTTAATGTATTGTATTCAGCATATTTTTTCAAAATGAAACAAAATAGATTGTAATATACTAGAGTACACTGTATGTACACGTACTACTTTCAGAAATTTGTTTCAGATAAATGTGTGTGACTGCACACATGCTTCTTCATCGTGACTACCCATCATGAGTCACCATAAAATTTTGGGAAAAAGTAACTAATACAGATGATACTTTCATTATCCTAGACTCTACTGAGCACTTCTCATCAAGATCACCAGTGACTTAATTACCAAGTATAGTCTTCATCTTACTCTACCTCTAGGTAGCACCAAACACTGTTGACCTTCTCCTTGAAGAGTATTTTCCCAAGGCTCCCAGATACCACCACTATCTGGTTCTCACCCTGGTTCCCAGGGCACATCCCAGATTCCTTCACTTGCTCCTCTTCCTTGGCCTGCTAACATTTTAAATGTTGGTGCTTCCCAGGAATCTAACTGTAACCCCTTTTCTTTTCTTTGCATAACTCTGTTAAGGTGACATGCAAATGACTTTGAATATGCTTTACATAGCAACAACTCCCTATCTCCTGAATTTCAGACTCCAATCTATTCCCTCACAGACACTTCCACAAGAAACACAGATTAAATGACACCAAAGCCAAGTCCACTATTTTCCTCAAAAATCTGTGTGGAATTTTTGACCCTCTTATCCAACCACCATCCAAGTTAACACCTGAGAAACAGGATCACTTTTTATAATAGATTACTCATAGAAATGAAAAGATAATTTTTACATTTTAATCTTCATAGGTCTACCAATTTTCAAGGGACAGGAGGCACAAATTACTATCCATTACCATTTTACTTCATTTGTGAAATATGAGGGGTCTTCAAAACGTTCATGGAAAAATGTGTATTATGAAAAAACTATTCATGAAGTTCAAAAGGTTTTGCACTGAAATACACTCATTCTAACTTATTATAACGTGTCTGAATAGGATCCAGTTTGAGGCACTAACAAGGCTAAGACATTAGTTTGAAAAGAGCCCCAGTTAGAGCTAAAACAAAACTAATCGGCTAACACAAGAACAAACATCAAATTTATGGTGAGGCGTGGGTGGGTGGAAGAATGGTGAAATCATTGATACTTTACAAGAAGTTTACGAGGACAATGCCCCAAAGAAATCAGCAGTTTACAAATGGATAACTCAGTTTAAGAAGGGATGAGACAATGTTAAAGATGAAGCCCACAGTGGCATACTGTCTACATCAATTTGTGAGGAAAGATTTCATCTTGTTTATGCCCCAACTGAAGATCAATGATTAAGAGGAGAAACAATAGCCAACACCATAGACACCTCGAATGATTCAGGTTACACAATTCTGACCGAAAAACTAAAGTTGAGTACAGTTTCTACTTGATGGATGCCAAAACCACTGCTTCCAGATCAGCTGCAGACAACAGCAAAGCTTTCAATGGAGAGTCTCAACAAGTGGGATCAAGATCCTGAAGCATTTCTTCAAAGAATTGTAACAGAAGATGAAATGTGGCTTTACCAGTACAATCCTGAAGACAAAGCAGAATGAAAGCAATGGCTACCAAGAAGTTGGAGTGGTCCAGACAAGAGTAAAGGTCATGGCAATAGTTTTTTGGGATGCTTAAGGCATTTTGCTTGTTGACTTTCTGGAGGGCCAAAGAATGGAACAACTGCTTATTATGAGAGTGTTCTAGAAAAGCTAGCCAAAGCATTAGCAGAAAAATGCCCAGGAAAGCTTCACCAGAGAGTCCTTTTCCACCACAACAATGTTCCTACTCATTCGTCTCATCAAACAAAGGCCATCTGCAAGAGTTTCTATGGGAAATCATTAGGCATCCACCTTAGAGTCCTGATTTGGCTCCTCCTGTCTTCTAGTTTCTTAAGCTTAAAAAATCTTTAAAGGGCACCCATTTTTATACTAATAAAGTAAAAAAGATGACACCGACATGGTTCCCAGGACCCTCAGTTCTTTAGAACTGAACTAAATGGCTGGTATCATCACTTAGAAGTGTCTTGAATTTGATGGAGCTTATGCTGAGAAATACAGCTTATATTTTTCATTTTTATCTTTTAATTCCATTTTTCCATGAACTTTCTGAAGTCTCCTTGTATACAAGAACTAAAGTCTATCAATAAAACATACCATTTCATGATAATAAATGATTTTAAAACATTTAAACAGGTAAGCATGAAATAAGAGATTTTTATTGCATCTCCAAATGTTGCAACTTACTTCAACTTGGCAAGTCTGTCCCTGGTCTGATTAATTTCTTTTGATTTGCTATGTAGCCAGTCTTCAAGCTGTTTTTTGTTGGGAAAATATCCCAACAGTGAGGTTAATTCATCACTGTGCCTAGATTTTATTTTTCTGATTTGTTCATCTTTGTCAGCCTATAAGTAAAAAACATCTTTTAAAAATAAAGTCTAATATCTCCACATTATATCAAGAACAAAAATAAATTCTAGATTGACTAAAGTTCTAAGCTTAAATCTATAAAAATGTGAAAATAAAATATAAAATTTCTTAAAGTCTTCAAGTGGGGATGGCCTTTCTAAGCCCCTTAGAGTACCATGTCTAAAGATATAAAATTTTAAAACTTCTGTATGTTAAAAGTTAACAGCAATGTGTATGTGTGTGTGTATATATACATATATATATAATTCTGTATTAACTTTTTGTGATTAAACAGTAACTTTTAAGCTTGAAAGTCTATTTTATAGAGTACTAAGCTCACTTAGCCTCTAAAATATGAAGTCAATACCAACTTAATACCTTATAGTCTATAACTTATGAATGCAAGGTAAGCTATTTTAAATACCAGACAGTAAAATTAGAACAAAAAGAAAAATCATACTTTGTCTTTGGTCAGCATCTCCATCTGGGTCCGTGTTGTTGTATGATGGTTTAACTGCTCCATCTCCTGGTCAAGTTTACGCAGGGTCCTGTCTAGGTCTGCTTTTTCATTTTGAAGGTTGATTACTTCCATTTTTAGAGTTTCTACATTGCTGTTTTTCTCAGCCTTGCTTAACTCACGTTCCTAGTCAATAATTCAAACAAATGCAAAAGTATCTATTTTGTTCAAGAATTAAAATGACAAAGGTGTACATATTTTGTGCAAGAATTAAAATAATGACAAAGTGTATTAGAAATTAACTACTACTCAGAAATATTACTGTTTGTATCCAACAAGAGAAAAAAACATAAGGCACTATACATGCTTTAAAGTAAATCTTACTAAAGTGACCTTGCTAGGTTATAATGGTAGAGAATTAGTAAATAACCTAGAAGGGTCAAACAGAAAAGTGAGAATTAGTGAAAAATTAGGAAACATATATCTATGTATACAGATTAGTAAGTCCTCAGTCAATAATTAAATATTTATTAAGTCCCCATGTAATTCACCATATTGACTGATATGTAGAAACTATAAAAATAGTGTGATGTGGTCCCTGACCAGTGTCTCCCCACCCCAAGACAACGCTGTGATAAAATGCTAAACTGACAAAAATGTATGCTACAATGGTGAGTTAGGAAACAAAAATAAATGTTTACACAGATAATCAAGATGGGCTTTATCAGATCTGCCAGGCTTTAGAATGTTTACTTTGGTGATAAAGATGTGAAGAAAGAGGACAGACTAGAAGTGAGAAAGAAAATTTGGAAATACTTGAAAAAAGTTTGGCTAAGAAAGCTTTTACCACAGAAAAAGTAATAATACAGCAAAAATCATATAGAATTACAATGTGTGACTTACAGGAAAAATACTTGCTTGTTAGAAAGTCTGGTGAGTGTTTTGTTTTTTATTTTCTTTTTTTGAGATGGAGTCTCACTCTGTCACCCAGACTGGAGTTCAGTGGCATGATCTCGGCTCACTGCAACCTCTGGCCTCCCAGGTTCAAGCGATTCTCCTGTCTCAGCCTCCCAAGTAGCTGGGACTCCAGGTACGCGCCACCATGCCCAGCTAATTTTTGTATTTTTAGTAGAGAAGGGGTTTCACCATGGACCAGGCTGGTCTTGAACCCCTGACCTCAGGTGATCAGCCCATTTTGGCCTCCCAAAGTGTTGGGATTACAGGCGTGAGCTACTGTGCCTGGCCTGGTAAGTGTTCTTAACCAAGATGCGCAAAAGAATCACCTAGTTGTGTTGTGTTTTGAACATATATCTCTATGCCCCACTCTCAGAGATTTTGATTTGGAAGGTCTGAAGCTTTAAAGTCTAAGAACAGTATCTTTTAAAGCTCCCTACGTGATTCTAATTTTCAACCTACCAGGTTGTAGAACCAGACTCAGAAGATCAAGATATTCAGACGAATCCATTTTACATAAGAACAAGACAAAGTTGATGTTTTTATTAAAATGCCATAATCTTAGGATTAAAAATAGACAAAATACTTCTAAATGTCTTATAGCTTAAAATTATTAGATTATTCAAACAATATCTTACAGCTTTTATGAGCTCCTGGTCCAGTTCAAGAATCCGGTCTGAAGATCCTTCCAACTGCTGTAATTCATACTTCACGTTTTTTAGCTCATTCTGCTTCTTACTTAGGATTTCTGATTTTAACTCAATTATCCTTCCCAGTCCAGTTTTCTTATCTCTTATCTCATCTATCTGTTTCTGTTTCAGAGTCTCTCTTTCTGCAAAGTCATTCTAAATATATATGTAAAGAATGAGCATTAACAATTTACTAAACAATTTAAGAAAAAGGTTTTTAATTGCAAAAGGAATATATGTACACTGAATACAAAATATAAAAAAGTACAGTCATGCATTGCTCAGCAGGGATATATTCTAAGATGCATCATTAGACAATTTTATCATTGTGTGAGCATCAGAATGTGTTTACATAAGCCTACATGGTATAGCTTACTACACATAGACTATATGGTATAGCCTATTGTTTCCAGGCTACAAACTTATACAGCATATGGCTGTACTGAATACTCTGGCAATTGTAACACAATGATAAGTATTTACCTATCTAAACATATCTAAACACAGAAAACATACAGTAAAATACAATATTATAATTTTATGGGACCAATGTCAAATATGTGGTCCATCACTGACCAAAACATGTGGTACAAGACTATAGTTTAACAACTGTCAAAACCATTATCCAGAGATAATCATTAACTGTGAGCAAATGTTTTCTTTGCAATTAGCTTTTAAAAATTTTTTACTTAAAACCAAATAAAAAATGTAGGTCTACATTTTCTTCATATTTGTATTCTTATACACTTTAGAACATTTGCTTCAATAAAGGTTTTTCTGCCTTGGATCAGATTCTATCCTAACACTAATCTAAAAATGTGCCAAAATACAGTCCAACCAAAAATTAAAACAATTCAAATAGAGAATCTGATGCAAACAAAGTAACAAATACTGTATTTCAAAATACTTGCCATCAGTTGGTTGGCAGTTTCTGTTTCCCTTTCTTGTCTCTCTTTCACAAGTTTGTGAAAGTTTTTAATCTGTCTTTCACTGAATGGTCCACGCTGAAAGCCATCCAATTCTAGTTGTGCTGCCAAAGACTGAATGAATGAATCTCTAGCTCGGATATGTTCTTGATGGCGATCTGCTTGTAGCTGTAGACGACCTTTAAAAAAATCCAATAGTTTTTTTTCAACTGGTGCTTAAAAAGTTGAGATAGTTGTAAATTCACAAGTTATAAAAAGTAATGCAGGCCAGGTATGGTGGCTCATGCCTGTTTTTTTTTTTGTTTGTTTGGTTTTTGTTTTTTTGTTTTGTTTTTGAGATGGAATCTTGCTCTGTCCAGGCTGGAGCACAGTAGCACAATCTCTGCTCACTGCAACCTCTGCCTCCCGGGTTCAAGCGATTCTTCCGCCTCAGCCTCCTGAGTAGCTGGGACTACAGGCACATGTCACCACGCCTAGCTAATTTTTAGTAGATATGGGGTTTCACCATGTTGGCCGGGATGGTCTTGATCTCTTGACCTTGTGATCCACCCGCCTTGGCCTCCCAAAGTGCTGGGATTACAGGCATGAGTGGTGGCTCATGCCTGTAATTCCAGCACTTTGAGAGGCCGAGGCAGGAGGACCACTTGAGGTTGAGAGTTTGAGACTAGCCTGACCAATATGGTGAAACCCCATCTCTACTAAAAATACAAAAATTAGCCAGGCTGTGGTGGCGCGCGCCCGTAATCTCAGCTACTCAGAAGGCTAAGGCGGGAGAGTCACTTGAACCCGAGAGGCGTATGTTGCAGTGAGCCAGGATCACACTACTGCACTGCAGCCTGGGTGACAAAGGGAGACCCCATTTCAAAAAAAAAAAAAAATGTAGTGTGATCTCTTATACATTTTGCACAATTTTCCCCAATGATAACATTCTGCAAAACTTCAGTATAATATCACAACCAGGATATTGATGTTGATATAATTCATCAATCTTATTCAAATTTCTCCTATTTTATTTGTATCCCTGTGTATGTGTATGTATTAAGTTCTATATGATTTCATTACCTGTGAAGATTCATATATCACTATGACAGTCAAGATACTGAATAGTTCCAACACTACAAGAACCCTCTCTTTGTTCTAATCATAACCATACCCATCTCCCTCCTGACCCTTCTTTTACCCAGTATCCCTGGCAACCACTAATTTCTCCACTATTTCTAAAATTCTGACATTACAAAAATGTTATATAAATGGAAACATACTGTGTATAACCTTTTAAGATTGGCTTTTCAGTCAGCGTAAGTTCTTGGAGATTCTTCATTCATATAGAAAATGTATAATATTATAGTAGGAAAACAGACCAAATAAAAATTTTGTCCTACCCTGTTCAACAAGCAGTTCTGATTTTTCTTGATTGAGAAGCCTAGATTCTTTATTTAATTTTTCCAGTTCACGCTGACAGTCTACCAACTTCCTTTCTTTCTCCCTTACTGTCCTCTGGTGATTGTCATATAAGTCATTTAGTTGTTCATCAGTCCCTTGAAAAACCTGTGTAACACCAAAATAAAAAGCTTTAATGTACAAACGTAAGAAAATAGGATCACTCTGAGGTACCAAATATGAACCAAACCTTATTCAGTATCCTTCATTTTAACATATACATAGAAGTAATACAAAGATCAAGGTCTGTATTTGTTTTTTTCCCAACGTGGATGGCAAAATGGATTCAAATAAAGTTCATTACAATAATCCCAAAATTCTGAAGTAGAACAAAATTCTACCACCACAAACCTTTTCCATTTTCTGTTCCAGTTCACTATTATCTTTCTCCATTTGCTTCTTTCGGCTCTCCAAGGCTTTAATTTCATTGTCAAGTCTCATTATTTTAGAGAGATTATGTTCAATTTCTTTTAGACGATTCTGAAAACAAAGAAATACTACATAAATAAAACTCACTATAGCTTACATGCCTGATAGACGAAGACGAATAAGATACTCCAGGTCCAGGCATTTAGTAAAAGTGATCTCATTTAATGCTAACGATAACACTGTAAAGCAGGCCTAGAAAAACTGAAGCTCAGAGACATTAAGTAACTTGTCCAAGGCCTCACAGCTAGCAGACAGAAGCAGGAATTAAATTACACTTCTAACTCTAAACACCGTGCCCTGTCCTCAACATGTCTCACAAGTCATTCATTCATTGGTCACTTAGAGTTACAATATGTAAAGCAGCATATTTTAAGAACGTAACTATTTAATGTATTTTTTTTTAAGTCAGTACTACTGAGAGGGCTAGAAACTCATAGTGAGTTACCAGTGTATTCTGAGCCTGTAGGCAAATTTACATGAAGAGTATACTTTAATCCAAAGCTTGCTCAACCACAGAGGACTCTGAGCAAGTAAAGTACAGCAAATGAGCTCGGTGGCCGCTCTGAGGCTTGCTTCCAGAGAGAGCTGGTTGCCTCATCTCCTAGGAATACTGGGATCTGGTTCGGGGCATTCTCTTACTGGATGACACTGGGGATATTCTTTCAGTATTTGCCTCTATGATTCCAAAGCTGATCAACTCTTCTTCTAAGACATTTTTAGAACCTAATTTTATTATTATTATTTTAAATGCAGAGACAGGGTCTTGCAATGTTGCCCTGACTGGAGTGCAGTGGCTATTCACAGGTGCAATAACAGTGCCATACAACTTGAACTCCTGGGCTCAAGTGTTCCTCCCACCTCAGCCTCCAAGTAGCTGGAACTTTAAGTATGTACCACCATGCCCAGCAGAACCTAATTTTAAACTAACATAATAAGTTACTAGAATGCTTAGCTAGCAATTGCAAACTTTCATAACTGCACCAAAATGCATCCTCAACTTTAACATAATTTATTAAAATTATACTAATAGTATACCTTATGATTTGTATATGAATGTAAATGGCTTAAAAACAAGAACTTTGTTTACTTTGTTCCCTAAGGTATCCCCAGAACATGCAATATGTGTTCAATGTTAGCTAAATAAAAGAGAGATTTGGAAAAAATAATTTTACCAAGAACAACAGTCACAGGTATCACTGATTGAATGCCTGCTATGTTCTAAATATTGTATAAGGTGCTGCTATAAATTCTCTCTAATCCTCACAAAACTATATACTAAGTAGGAGACTCAAACGACTTAACTGACTTGTAGAAAATCGTATAGTTAAGATTGAGGATAAGATGATAATGATAAATTAGGAGGCAGGGTACCAATGACTAGACTCTGGGTGCTAGAAGTGGACTTATGTAAGAAAGTAAACATCAGCATTCACCTCATGTCACATTAAGAATCTGATATGAAGCATATACTTAATTTTAAGAACCCAAACTATAAAACTTTTAGAGGAAAACACTGAAGAATATTTTTTGTCACACTGGGTCAGACAAAGACTTCTCTAAATATGAAATGAAAAACATAAATCATAAGAGAAAAAAGTTGATAAACTGTACCCCATCAGAATTTAAAACTCCTGTCCTCTGAAAGGCAGATAAGAAAATATCTGCAAAACAAGTATCTGATAAAGGGCTTGTATCCAGAACATACTTAGAACTCTCTGACTGTCACTGTAGCTCACGCCTATCATCTCAACACTTTGGGACACTGAGCCAGGCAGATCACTTGAGCCCTGGTGAGACCTTGCCTCTACAAAAAAATCAAAAAACATTAGCCAGGTGTGGTGGTGTGTGCCTGTAGTACCAGCTACTCAGGAGGCTGAGGTGGAAGGATCACTTGAGCCTGGGAGGCAGAGGCTGCAGCGAGCCAAGATTGCGCCATTGCACTCAGGCCTGGGTGAGAGAGCGACAGACATCCTGTCTCAAAAAAAAAAAAAAAATCTCTCACAGATCAATAATTAAAAGATCAATAAATAAATAAAATTGAAAAGTAGGCAAAAGATTTTTATATTTTACTACCAAAGATATTCAGATGGCAAATACATGAAAAGATGCCCAAAATCAATAGTCAATCAACTGACTAACTGATCAACTAGGAAAACACAAGTTAAAACTATAAAGAACTACAACCTCACAATAAGATACTACTACACACCTACCATTATGGCTAAAATGACATATGACTGACAGTTATGTCATTTTAGCCATATGAAATGAAAAAGACTGACAGTACTAAGTGTGGATGAGAATACAGAGAAATTATATTCTCGTACACTACGAAGAGTATGAGAAAGTCTAGGACTACAAAGTGGTGCAGCCATCTGGCAACTTAGAAGGTTAAACAAACACTTACCATATAACCTAGCAACCCCATTCCCAAAGTTATCCGAAAGAGATAAAAACACTCCAAACAAAGACCTGTATACAAAAGTTTATAGCAGTTTTATCTGTAACAGCCAAAAGCTGAAAACAACTTAATGTCCATCAGCAGGGAATGGATGAGGAAAAAAATTACAATATATGCATACAATGGAAGGAATACTCCTCAGCAATAAAAAGGAATGAATTATTCACACATGCAGCAACACAGATAAATCCAAGACACAAAAGTCTGCATACTGTATGAGTCTATATATGTGCCACTCTCTGGAAAAGGCAAAATTATAATGACAGAAAACAATCAGTGGTTGTTATGGATCAGAACAGGGGGAGAGGACTGACTGCAAGGACTTTGAGAGGAACTTTTTGGGGTGACTGAAATATTCTACATCTTCATTGTAGTGCTGGTTATGCTACTGTATGCATATGTCCTAATTCATAGAATTTATACTCTAAAAAGGGTGGATTTTACCATATACATATTATACCTTAATAAATTTGACCTAAAAGGAAAAAAAAGTAGGCTGGGCACGATGGCTCATGCCTGTAATCCCAGCACTTTGGGAGGCCGAGGTGGGCGGATCATGAGGTCAAGAGATCGAGACCATCCTGGCCAACATCATGAAACCCCGTCTCTACTAAAAATACAAAAATTAGCTGGGCATGGCGGCATGCACCTGCAGTCCCAGCTACTCAGGAGGCTGAGGCAAGGAGAATTGCTTGAACCCGGGAGGCGGAGGTTGCAGTGAGCCAAGATTGCGCCACCGCACTCCAGCCTGGCACCTGGCGACGGAAAGAACGAGACTCTGTCTCAAAAAAAAAAAAGTATAAACTTAGGAACCAGAGGACTCAGATCCTAACCCTTATTTCCACTATGAACATCTGTGCCTCAGTTTTCTTGCCTATACAACCTCACAGAGTTACTATGGGGTTTACACAATACATTTTAAAGCAATTGGATCAGTGTTAGGCAGTAAACATTCAATTAATGAGACCATATGCACCGCTTGTGGAAAAAAAATATCTGTACTTATTTTCTAACAAAGAGAACTGGATGGATACTTAAGAGCAATGAATATTGACAGCTCCGCTATGATACTCTGTAAAGGGCTCAGTTTGTCTCCATGAGTGTTTTCACTGCCTCTTGGTAGCACAAACATTATGATAAACATCTAGACTTGGATCTTTCATGACATCTCTACCTGCTTCATTCCTTAAATCCAGGCAGTCACCAGATGATCCCCTGGATTTCTTCTTTGACATCTGTGTTTTGGTTCTAATCTCAGAGCACAAAACATAGGTTCTATCCCCAGAGTACACACCTAGTAAAAGGAGCTAAGACAAGCCAACAGACAACAACAAAAACAGCCAAGTGTTTAAAGCTTAGGTGTCTATGTGAAATGAGACCAAAAAATAGAGCCACTGGGCTATCAAGTATAGGAGGACCATGAACTTGTGTATAGAAAAAAAAATTAGAAACATATTCCTCTAGCAATTTCCATTTAAGGCAATAAAGGAAAACAGATCTAAGTAGGCCAAAAAAAGAGGGCAGGATATGGTGGGATTGTAATAAAGTCGTTTATGAGAGAGTGAGAATTCCTGAAGATGGAGGGAATCTGTAAAATTGGGAAAGGATGCATTTCAGTGCAAGGTTGAAAGGAAGCAGTCTTTTCTGGGAAGGTGAACCCAAACTTTAATTGGGTTCTATGAAGAGAAGAACCTTCATAAGTCAGAGCTAAAAAAGGACTTCAGAAGTCATCTACTTGATAAATATTTATTGAACCACCTGCATGTGCCAGGCATTAGGCTAGGCTCTGAAGATACAGCAAAGAATATTAAACCCTTGGAGAATTACTCACAATTAAACACAAAAAGTACATAAATACCTCAACCTCTGCTACAGCCTTGGTTAGAATCTTGGCACCACTCACTAAATCCTGGGTATTATCATTTAGCCCTTCCTTGATATCATTTCCAACATAAATGCTTCTTTTCAATAATATGGATTTCCTTGATAGTGTTCAAAAATAGCTTGCATTTTACTGTCTCTATGTCTCCAATGACTTACTCATTTATGATCAACAAAGTCATGGCCAAATTCAGTCCTATGAAATCCTCTCTGGCTACCTCAGACAGAAATTCTCTTCCTTTGTCCAAGGGCTCCTACAGGTCTTGTTTTTTTTTCTGCCTTACTATTACATATGCTTGTCATATCTCCAACCAGGATGCTTCTCAAGAAAATAAAATGTGGAGTAGGGGAAGGGAGAAAGAAGAAGAAAAAAAATCTTTTCCAGTATCTTAGTAATTACCACAGTACCCACACAGAGTTGTCAGGACAACTCATTCTAAAATGTAACATACTCTTCCACTCTTCTATTGAACTAAGTCTGAAATGCATTACCTCTCTATAATCTGACCCCGATTCATATTGATCATTTACTCCTTCTATATTGATTTACTTAACACATACTCTTCCTCTCACAATCCTGTTCCGTTTAAGTTTGTACATGTAAATATATACATAGATACAAGTGAATGTTTGTATACACATATATATTGTATGCATACAGTTAAAAAAAAAAGCTGCAGGTAGAATATACTCTGGAAGGTCAGAGATGAGAAATGGAGAGTATCTTTTACTTTTCACCTAACATACTTTTCACATAATAACTTCTTCACTGTAGGCACATACTACTTTTAAAAGAAAAGTCAAAATAAATACAAACATATATAAAATGTCTTCTAGTTTGCTGATTTGATTTCCTCCCATCTCAGTCCTGCCTCCTCCCAGAAGCCCTTGCAATATATTTCTATGCATGACCATCACTAAAAATATATATATTTTCTACTTTGCAATTTAAAGATCTATACTAGCATTTATAGGGGAGTTTTAAAAAACCAAATCAATATATTTTTAAATGACTTTTGAAAATCTATCTAAAACCTACAAAACAACCATTTTTAAGAATGCTCTTACTTACTCAGACTGGGAATACCTTAGGGACAGGGGTGCTGTTGTAATCCTCTTTGTACCCAAGCACAGTATACCCTGGCACAAAAAAGAACCCTATAAATGCTTATTATATGAATGAATGGAATTTCCTGTAGGCCTTTCATATAAATCAAGGGGTTTAAAAAGCTATATTCATTTGCAAATATATCAACATGTTATGCATCAATTCCAAATTCTGCATAATTTTTAAATGTTTCAAAAATGTCCTACAAATTTTAAAAATTCTCTAGAACTGTAAATTTCTTTAAAATCTTAATACAGGACTGTAAGTTTGGGTAATAATATTGCTATTTAACATCTAGTGATCTATACTACTAATTTAGTGTGATGCTACAAATTTGTTTTCTTTCAAATCCAAACTCTTTGAGCAATTTAAAGACTAATATAGATCTAAAACATTAGCTCCCTGATAACTGAAGAAATATACATGCCATTCAATTTCATATACAAATAAGGGGTGAATGCTACCACTGTTAAAAAAAAAAAAAAAGACTACTCTTTAGTATACAAGAAATTAACTACTGTATATCACTATGACTCTAGTTAATAACATTACCTTAGTTATGTATAGTTAATAACATTACGTTAATTGCTAAGAGAGATTTTAAATGTTCTTGCCACAAAAAAATTTGAAGCAATGCACGTTAAATGGCTTGATTTAGCAATTCCACAATGTACACTTACATCAAAACATCACGTTGTATACCATAAAGATATATAATTTTTGTCAATTAAAAATAAAATCAAATTACCTTCAATGGATCAAGTTCATTCTCATAGGATTTGACAATTTCCTTTGAAGATGTTAACTGGGCTTCCTTACTTGTAATCTGATCACGAATCTCACAAGCTTTTTCCTTATTTTGCTTCAGATATTTGAGTTCCATTTGATATTCTTTTACTTTCTGACCTTGTGTCTGACGTACTTGCCGAAGTGTTTCCAAGGCTTTAATGTATCTTTGAAGATATAAAATAAAAATCAAATTTCTGGCAAAGTAAATTATGGTATATATTCCTCCAGTGGGATATGATGCTATCATTAAGATTACCATTACAATGAGTTTTTAGTAACTTGGAAAATGCCTATGGCATAATGGTAAGTGAAAAAACTTACATCTATACGGTCAATCAGGTAAATAAATACATGCACAGAAAGACAAGTGAAAGAAAATATGCCCAATGGTTGCTGCTGGATGAGAGGTAATAATTTATGATCATTCTGCTTTTTAAATTTTTTTCTGTTAAAAAGAAGCATCCAAATTGTAAACATGGTTCAATAACTTAATGGACTACAAAGTCTTAAGGGTTACAAACCTTGTTGCTGAAAAAATCTCATCAAACTTTTGCTTCAAAGCCTTTGCTTCACTTAAAGGCCAATTAGAATCTTCTTGATGACAGAAAATGACATTATTTAGCACAGCCTTGGAAACCCCAAGAGAACTGATCATTTCTCGGTCAATTTCTGCACACTTAGAGCTTAGACTGACCTTTTCACCATGCCTACAGAAAATGAAAATCAAGAACATACGTAAAATAACCTTCAGTTGTACCTATTCTATTGTTTAATAAATTCATACTGTACTTCTTTAAAAAAAAAAAAGTCCCTTCACCTATCCCCTGTTAGAAATGGTTTCATCATGCTAAAAAGTATAACTCTTCAACTATTTAACATTCACAGATGAAAAGATATGTAAAACAAAGTTGTTCAGGAAAGGAAGCCAGAATTTATTTTTTACATATTTGGACTTTTAAATACAATAATTTAGAATACTTACAGATAATACATACAGTAGTATTGTCTTAAAAATAATAGACTTAAAGAATAAAACAAAACATGATGATCAACAGCAGATAGGCAAAGGTAAGTTAAAAACATCTTAGAACAGGGCTCTTTCTTTAGTAACAGACTGCTTCAAGGAGCAGGGGCATTATCTGTCTTTACTGTTTTTTATACATTCCAATCTGTATTTTGAAAATATTACACTGGGCCAAGCACAGGGGCTCAAGCTTGTAATCCCAGCACTTTGGAAGGCCAAGGCAGGCGGATCACCTGAGGTCAGGAGTTCGAGACCAGCCTAACACGGTGAAACCCCATCTCCATTAAAAATACAAAAAAATTAGCCAAGTGTGGTGGAAGACGCCTGTAATCCCAGCTACTTGGGAGGCTGAGGCAGAAGAATCACTTGAACCTGGGAGGTGGAGGTTGCAGTGAGCCAAGATCATGCCATTGCACTCCAGCCTGGACAACAAGAGTGAAACTCTATCTCAAAAAAAAAAAAAAAAAAAGAAAGAAAATATTACAATGGATATATTAAGAATGCTTTGTAGAGGGCTAGAATAGACACAGATAGATCAATAGGTTATCACATTAGGGCACAGAAAGACAATGGTAGCTTGGACTAGAATGGTTGTTGTAGAGATGGAAACAGATTCAAGAGACATTTAGATTAATCCACAGGTCTTAGTAATAGACTGGATATGAAAAGCAAGGATGGTATCAAGACTTAGGTTCTTGTTTTTTGTCACTGGATGGATAGTGGTGTCACTCACCAAAGTGAGGCATATCATAAGACCAGGTTGTTGCAGGTTTTTTAAGGGGGGAAAGTCAAAGAGAAAGCACTGTGAGTTTGGTTTTGGACATGTCGAATCTAAGCTGTTTTTGAAACAATTGGTAAAAAATCAGATGGGTAAAAAGGTCTGGATAAATGGGTCTGGAAACAGAAGTCTGGTTTGGAGATATAAATCTGTGAGTCATCTATGAACACAGAATAGTCTGAGTTATGAATAAGAATGTGATTACCTAGGAAGAAAATACAGAGCAAAAAAAAAGGAGAAGATATAGGACTGAGCCTAATGAGACTTCCAGTCTTTATTGATGCGGTAAATGAAGTAGGTTTTAGCTATGATAGAGAGAACAGTGATGTATCATAAAGGTCCAGAAAAAGAAATTTTCAAATAAGAAGTGATAAACTAGCATTTACTCAGCTATGGTACATGGAACAATGGTCCTTCAAGATGTTCACATTTTAATCTCTTGAATTTGTGAATGTTACATTGCACAGCAAAAGAGAATTAAGATTACAGATGAAATTAAGGTGTTAATCATTTGACCTCAAAATAGATTATCCTGGATTATTTGGATGGGGCAAATGTAATCATATGGGTCCTTTAATGTGACAAAAGAAGTCAGAAGAAGAGGTCACAGTGATTTGATACGAGAAGAACTATGGTCACTATTGCTTGCTTTGAAGACAGAGTAAGAGGGTCATGAGCTAAAACACATGGGTGGCCTCTAAAAGACAAAAAGAACAAGGGAACATACTCTCCCTTAGAGCCTCCAGAAAGGAATATAACCCTGCTAACATCTTGGTTTTAGCCCAGTGAAACCCAATTCAGACTTCTAAACTACAGAAGTGTAAGATAATAAATGTGTATTGTTTATGCCACTAAGTTTGTGGTTTGTTATAGCAGTCATAGAAGACTAATTCATAAACTCTTACTACATATTAAGCATTTTATATGCATTAGCTCAACCATGACAACATCTTGCTAAGATATGTACAGTGACAATGAATGCCTAAATGAAATAAACAGAGGCTCACTCTTAGGTCTACTTGTATAGCAGTGTAGCATTACCCTAATTAAAAATAGTTATTAGTAACTTTAGTCAGCGGTGTTTCAGAGGACAAATGGGACTGCAGCTGGAGTGAAGAGGAGGTAAAGAAATGGAGACAGCATCAAAAACTCTTTTGAGAAGACTGGCTATAAAGGGGAAGAAGGAGACAAGCAGTAACTGGAGTTTAGAATGAAATCCCAGGGTCTAAGACAGACTTGAGTGTGTTAAAATGTCAATGATGAAAACCTGACTGAGAAGCCAGGGTAATGCCTCTAGCACATAATAGATGTGCATTATTGGTTAAATAAAGGAATTACTTAATCAGTTAAATAAATAAAAGGGAAGGGAAGAAGCTAAACAGTCAAGTAATTTGCTCAACAAAGACAGAGACTTGAATCTAAGGCAGCCTAATCCCCAAATCCATGCCCATTAGAAAATGATACCTGCCTCTAACAGAATGATAATGGTTCAAAGGAACAATTTATCATTCTTTCCTATTTGTCTGCATCCCATCTCACCCATTCTTACACATAGCACTAGAATTTCTTACTCATTCAACCTGTATTTGAGTGATTATGTGCTTTCATTCAGCAATTGTTCAGAAATTATTCAAGAGAATGGAACATAACCCTAAGTCTTTAATGGGACCATTGTATTTAACTGATAAATAGTATCCACAAAAATCAAATGTTGACAGTGGAGGAGACTGTGTGAATTTGTAGGGGTAGGGAGAAAATGGAATCTCAGTACTTTCTGCCCAATTTTGCTAAAAACCCAAAACTGCTCTAAAAAAATAGTCTAAAGTCTGTTGAAAAAAATTTAATATGCTCCCCTAAACTTAAAGCAGTAGAAAACCACCACCAATTTACAGACCTAAAAGACTGAAAATGAACAGAAATTCAAATATCATATAAACACCTACTTTGTTCTAGTAATGACTCCTTCCAGAGTTTTAAATTCTGTCTTTTTGCTTTTCTGAGTACATAGCATAGATCTTTGAACAGCTATAAGTTCTCCGTTGACATCACGAAATTGCAGACGAATCTGGGCTCTCACATCTGTTTCTTGAGCAACCTTTGAAGGAAAACAGAGAAAAAACTTATGTTACTTTAATATGCAACAGAGTGTTGGTTCTGAGAAAAAAACGCATAAGCAATCTTACTTGCCCACAATGACGGAAAAGAAAGACAAATATTCTGAGTGACATTTTTACATTCTATCCAACATATTGAAGGAAAGAATACTATTTAATTAATTTATAAAAATGATATTATTATCTACCTCCATTATTCAGCATCATTAGATCAGGTATGCAGATTTTTCAAATAAATGAATTTTATCTCTTTAAGCATCACGAATGTTTTTTATCATTAAAAATCACAAGTTTATAGAAAGGTAGAATGATATGGTTTGGCTTTGTCTCTACCCAAATCTCATCTTAAATTTACAAGTATTGCAGGAGGGACCCGGTGGGAGGTAACTGAATCAATGGGGCCATGTATTTTTAATAGAGATGAGGTTTCACCATGTTGGCCAGGATGGTCTTATCTCCTGATCTCATGATCCACCCGCCTTGGCCTCCCAAAGTGCTGGGAATACAGGTGTGAGCCACCATGCCTGATGAACCCAGTGGCTTATAAGGAGTTTCCCTGTGCAAGCTCTCTTTGCCTACTGCCGTCCACGTAAGATGTGACTTGCGCTTCCTTGCCTTCCGCCATGATTGTGAGGCCTCCCTAGCCACATGGAACTGTAAGTCTTTTAAACCTCTTTCTTTTGTAAATTGCCCAGTCTCAGATATATCTTGATCAGCAGTGTGAAAACGAACTATACAATAAACCGGTACCAGGAGTGGAACACTGATAAAGTTATCTGAAAATGTGAGAGTGACTTTGGAATTGGGTAACAGGCAGAGGATGGAACAGTTTGGAGGGCTCAGAAGAAGACAGGAAAATGTGGGAAAGTTTGGAACTCCCTAGAAACTTGTTAAATGGCTTTGACCAAAATCCTGATAAGGATATGGACAATGAAATCCAGGCTGAGGTGGTCTCAGATGTAGATGAGGAACTTGTTGGGAACTGGAGCAAAAGTGACTCGTTATGTTTTAGCAAAGAAACTGGCAGCATTTTGCCCCTGCCCTAGAAATGTGCAGAACTTTGAACTTCAGAGAGATGATCTGGGGTATCTGGCAAAAGAAATTTCTAAGCAGCAAAGCTCTCAAGAGGTGATGTGGGTGCTGTTAATGGCATTCAGTTTTAAAAGGGAAACAGAGCATAAAAGTTTGGAAAATTCACAGCCTGACAATGTGATAGAAAAGAAAATCCCATTTTCTTTTTTTTTTTTTTTTTTGAGACGGAGTTTCGCTGTTGTTACCCAGGCTGGAGTGCAATAGCGCAATCTCGGCTCACCGCAACCTCCGCCTCCTGGGTTCTGGCAATTCTCCTGCCTCAGACTCCTGAGTAGCTGGGATTACAGGCATGCACCACCGTGCCCAGCTAATTTTTTGTTATTTTTAGTAGAGACGGGGTTTCACCATGTTGACCGGGATGGTCTCGATCTCTTGACCTCATGATCCACCCGCCTCGGCCTCCCAAAGTGCTGGGATTACAGGCGTGAGCCACCGCGCCCGACCCCGAAAATCCCATTTTCTGAGAAGAAATTCAAGCCAGTTGCAGAAATTTGTGTAAATAAGGAGGAACCAAACATTAATTACCAAGACAATAAAGAAAATGTCTCCGGGGGCATGTCAGAGATCTCTGCAACAGCCCCTCCTATCACAGGCCCGGAGGTTTAGGAAGTAAAAATGGTTTTGTGGGCTAGGCCCAGGGTCCCTCTGCTGTGTGCAGTCTAGGGACTTGGTGCCCCATGTACCACCCACTCCAGCCGTGACTAAAAGGGCCAGGGTACAGCTTGGGCTGTTGCTTCAGAGGGTTGAAGACCCAAGCCTTGGCAGCTTCCATGTGGTGTTGAGCCTGTGGGTGCACGGAAGTCAAGAACTGAGGTTTGGGAACCTCCACCTAGATTTCAGATTTCAGAGGATGTATGGAAACACCTGGGTGCCCAGGCAGAAGTTTGCTGCAAGGGCAAGGCCCTCATGGAAAATCTCTGCTAGGGCAGTATGGGAAGGAAATGTGGGGTTGGAGACCCCACTCAGCATTCCTATGGAGGGTCTGCCTAGTGGAGCTGTAAAAAGACAGCCACTGTCCTCCAGACTGGTAGATTCCCCCAGAATGGTAGATCCACTGACAGCATGCATCATGCACCTGGAAAAGCCACACTCAACACGAGCCTGTGAAAACAGCCAGGAAGGAGGCTATACCCTGCAATGCCACTGAGGCAGAGCTGCCCAAGGCCATGGGAGCCCATCTCTTGCATCAGTGTGATCTGGATGTGAGACACAGTCAAAGGAGATCATTTTGAAGCTTTAAGATTTGCCTTCCCCACTGAATTTAGGACTTGCATGAGGCCTGTAGCCCCTCTGTTTTGGTCAATTTCTCCCACTTGGAATGGCTGTATTTACCCAATGCCTTTATCCCTATTGTATCTAAGAAGTAACTAACTTGCTTTTGATTTTACAGGCTCATAGGCAGAAGAGACTTGCCTTGTCTCAGATAAGACCCTGGACTGTGGACTTTTGAGTTAATGCTGAAATAAGTTAAGACCTTGGGGGACTGTTGGGAAGGCACAATTGGTTTTGAAATAGGAGGACATGAGATTTGGGAGGGACCGGGATGGAATGATATGGTTTGGCTGTGTCCCCACCCAAATCTCATATTGAATTCCCATGGGTGGGAGATAATTGAATCATGGGGGCAGATCCTTCTTATGCTGTTCTTGTGATAGTAAGTCTCATGAGATCTGATGTTTATTACAAGGGATAGTTTTCCTACACAAGCTCTCCTCTTGTCTACCACCATGTGAGACATGCCTTTCACCTTCCACCAAGATTGTGTGAGGCCTTCCCAGCCATATGGAACTTGAAGTCCATTAAACCTCTTTCTTTTGTAAACTGCCTAGTCTTGGGTATATCTTTATCAGCAGTGTGAAAATGGACTAATCCACAGAACTACAGTATATATAGCTTTCCTGCCCCACAAACCACATGAGTAAGTTGCTGATCCGACATCCCAACACCAGTATTTCCTACAAAACAAGGACATTTTCAACCACAAAAATCAGGAAACTGATATATTACTACCACATGGTCCACAAATCCCATTCAAGTCTTGCCAGTTGTTCCAACATGTGATAAATTACTTATTAACTCAGCTGTGGCATATAAAATAATGGCCCTCCAAAGATGTTCATTCTAATCCTTTGAATTTGTGAATGTTACATTACACAACAAAAGAGAATTAACATGATAGATGGAACTAGGGTGTCAATCCTTGACCTTAACGTAGAAAGATTATCCTGGATTATTTGAATGAGGTAAAGTCCACAAAAAAATTAGATGCTAATAGTAGAGGAGTCTATGTGTGTAGGGGTAGGGAGTATACAAAATCTGTACTTTCTGCTCAATTTTGCTGTAATACCCAAAGCTATTCTACAAAATAAAGCTTAAAGTCTCTTGAAAAAAATTTAATATGCTCCTTTAAACTAGTAAAAACGATCATCATCATACGTACCTCAAAGACTAACAACGAACAGACATTCAAACATCATATAAACACCTACTTTTTTCTAACGTCTTTTGTCTTATATTAATATGGTCACTTCAGCTTTCTTTTCATTAGTTGGCACAGTATATTTTTTCCATCCTTTTGTTTTTAACCCATGTGTACTGTTATATATAAAAACACTGTTATTCCTTTTACTTTACTTGGGTTTTCTTTGGTTATTGTGCTCCATTTTTCTCACGCTTGTTTTTATTTATATTTTAAGGTTCTTATCTACTAATTCTATCATCTATTTCATCTCTAGGGTAGTTTTTGTGGATACCTTCCTCATTCAGTCCTACTTAATGGCTTTTGGATGGAATTAATCAGGAATGAATAACTATTCTTCCATTAGTTATGCTGAGAGTTTTTATCATTAATGAGGATTACATTGAAATGTTTTTTCTATATCTACTGATGCTCACATGATTTTTCTTTTTTATCCTGTTAATGTGGCAAATTATACAATTTGCTTTTTCCTTTTTCTACAGCCTAATTCAATTGTTCCTGTATGTCCTTTATAGCAAAAGGATTCAGTTCAGAATTACACTTTGTATTTGGTGGTTATGTCTCTTTACTTTCTTTCAGCCTGAAATAGTTGCTCAGATTTTCCTTGACTTTCATGACTGATAATTTTGAAAAGTAAAGACCATTATTTGTAGAGTATCTCCCAAAATCTGGGTTTATAATATTTCCTCATGACTAGAATCAGGTTATATATCTTTGGCAGGAATATTATACAAGTGAGGATGAGTTCCTTTTACTGCATCTCATCAGATAGGACATTATTTCCATTTATCTCATTACTGAGTGTATTAACTTCAATCCTTTTTTTCTTTTTAAGACAGAGTCTCACTTTGTCATGCAGGCTAGAGTGCGGTGGCATGAATACAGCTCACTGCAGCCTCAACCTCCGAGTCACAAGCGATCCTCCTGCCTCAGACCCCCCAAGTAGCTGGGACTCTAGATGCGTACCACCACACCCAGCTAATTTTTGTATTATTTGCAGAGATGTGGTTTCACCATGTTGCCTAGACTAACTTCAATCTCTTGATAAAGGTGTACCTCCTCGCTTCTCTACCAAAAAATTTTTCTTACTTTACAATTAATTAATAATTTGAAGGAGAAATGCATTGAAACCATATAACTAACCCACACTTCATCAAACTTTCTTCCATCAGTTTTGGCATCTACTGTTTCTTACCTGAATGAATTATTATAATAACTATCAAATACAAGCATACCTCATCTTATTGTGCTCTGCAGAGGTTTGTGGCAACCCTGCATCTAGCAAGTCCATTGGTGTCATTTTTTTCAACAGCATGTGCTCACTTCCTGTCTCTGTGTCACATTTTAGTAATTCTCACAATATTTCAAACTTTTTCATTACTATTATATCTGTTATAGTGATCTGTGATCAGTGATCTTTGATGTTATTTCTGTAATTGTTTTAGTGTGCCACAAGCCATCCTCACATAAGAGGTGAACTTAATCCATAAATGTGTGTGTTCTGACTACTTTACTGACCTGCCATTCCCCTCTCTTTCTCCCTCTCCTTGGAACCTGATTGCCTAAGACACAATGATAGGAAATTAGGTCAATTAGTAACCCTACAATGGCCCCTAAGTGTTTAAATGAAAGAAGAGTCAAAAATCTCTTGTTTTAAATCAAAAGCTAGAAATGATTAAGCCTAGTTGAGAAAAGCATGTCAAAATCCAAAACAGGATGAAAGTTAGGCCTCTTGTACCAGTTAGCTGAGTTGTGAGGGCAAAGGAAAAGTTCTTGAAGAAAATTAAAAGTGCTACTTTAGTGAACACACAAATGATAAGAGAGCGACACAGCCTTACTGCTGATATGGAGAAAGTTTTAGTAGTTGGGACAGATTAAACCAGCCACAACATTCCCTCAAGCCAAAGCCTAATCCAGAGAAAGGCCCTAGCTCTCTGCAATTCTGTGAAGCCTGAAAGAGGTGAAGAAGCTGCAAAGAAAAGTTGGAAGCTAGCAATGGTTGGTTCATGAGGCTTAAGGAAAGAAGCTATCTCCATAACACAAAAGTGCAAGGTGAAGCAGCAAGTGCTGATGCAGAAGCTGCAGCAAGATATCCACAAGATCTAGCTAAGAGAATCGATGAAGGTAGCTATACTACACAACAGATTTTCAATACAGACAAAACAGCCTTCCGTTACAACTTAACCTGCAATATCTAAGGTATGCCTATAGTAATTTTCTAGTTTCATCATTCCTTTTATATTAGTTAAGATTCTACTTTAAGAAAGGGCTTTGCACTTTCTCTGTTTTTTTCACATTTTCTTGCATTAGTATGAACTCATGGACTCCTTACTTGGGCTCCAATCCCCCACCAGGCTGTCACAGTTTGTTTTTGTGGATGCCTTTCTCACTCAGTCACACCTAGTGGATTCTGGACTGAATTATTCAGGAATGAATATTCCTCCATTAGTTATGCTGAGTTTTTATCATGAATGTGTATTAAACTGAAATGCTTTTTCTGTATCTATTGATGCTCATATGATATTTATTTTTTAATCTGTCAATGTGGCAAATTATACTGATTGGTTTATTTTTCTATAGTATCTCTCTAAGCATTATTTAGCTGCATCCCACAAATTTTTACATACTGTACTTTTGATTCATTTTTTTTTCTAATTTCCCTTGTGATTCCTTTTATGATCCATGTAATATTTAGAAGTGTGCTGCTTAATTTTCCAATATTTGGGGATTTTCCAGGTATGTTTCTGCTACTGATATCTAGTTTAATTATGTCGTAGTCACAGAATACATTATCTATGACTTTACTCCTTATAAATGTATTGATGCTTGTTTTATGGTCCAGAATGTTGGTCTATCTTGGAAAATGTTCCATATGCACTTGAAAATAATGTGCATTCTGCTATCGTTCAATGGAACATCCTATAAATGTCAATCAGGTTGATTTGGTTAACAGTGTTGTTAAAATTTTCTATATCCTTACTGATATTTCATCTACTTCTTCTGTTTCTCTACTGAGAGGGGTATTGAAATCTCCAACTAAACTTGCAGATTTGCGTATTTCTCCTTTCTGTTCCATAGGTTTCTGCCTATGGAAGTTTTACATTTAGAATTTTTACATTTACATTTACATTTGGAAGTTTTACATTTAGAATTTTTGTGTCCTTGCAGTAAATTAACCTCTTATCATCATAAAATGTTTCATTTTACCTAGTTCTGAGGTCTTCTGTCTGGTATTAATATGGTCCCTTCAGCTTTCTTTTCATTAGTTGGCACAGCATATTTTTTCCATCCTTTCACTTTTAACCTATTTGTACCATTATATATAAAAACACCATTATTCTATTTACTTTTATTATTTTCCATTTTTCTCATTATGCTTATGTTTTCCTTTATACCTGTGAACATATTTATAAGATTTATAATAAGGCTTTGGGGTTCTTGTCTTCTAATTCTATTATTTCTGTTCATATGATTGATTTTTCTCTGGTTATGGGTCCTATTTACCTGCTTCTTTGCATGCTTGTTAATTTTTTATTGTAAATTTTGTATTGTTTGGTGAAAGATTGTTTTATTCCTTTAATGAGTATTGAATTTGTTCTGGCATGCAGTTAAGTTTTTGAGCAACAGGTGGATTCTTTTGAACCTTTGTTTTTAGGGTTTGTAAGGGGGGGACTAGAGCAGCTTTTACTGTAGTACTAACTTACAATCATTTTCCTTCACTCTCTTGAACTCCCAACCTCAGGTGATCCACCCGCCTTGGCCTCCAGAGTGCTTGGATTACAGGCGTGAGCCACCACGCCTGGCCCTCCTTCACTCTCGAAAAGTTCCTTTAACAATTACCATAGTGTAAGCCTGTCTGTAACAATTTACCTCTACCATTTTTTTTAAATCTGAAAATGTTCTCCATTTCATCTTCAATTTTCAAAGAATATTTTTGCTGGATACAGAAGTTTAATTTTCATTCCCCAGCACTTTAAAGATGCTGTCCCACTATTTTCAGGCTTAGATGGTTTTCCTAAGAAGTAATCATACTCATTTTTCTTTCCCTCTGCATGATGTGTTACTTTTTACTCTGCTTGTTTCAAGATTTTATCTTTAGCTTTGAGCAATTTGAATGTAATGTGCAACATAGGTATGTTTATGCTGCTTGTGATGCATTCAGCTTCTTGGGTCTTTTTTATAATTTTTATTACTCTGTTTAGATGTCTTCCCACACATTATGTCCATCTTTTCCTTTAATCCTTGAGCTTCTCTATCAGAGCTTTAAAAAAATCCTTGTCTGCTAATTCCAAAATCTGTCATCTCTGGATCTGTTTCTACTCACTTTTTTCCCTTCTCACATATAGATCACGTTTTCTTTTGCATATTCCCATTAATTTTAAAAATTATATTCTGCACATTGTAGATGCTACATTGAGAGCTTGGACTATGTAGACTTCTTTTAAAATGTCTTGAGTTTTGTTCTAGCAGCCAGTTAATTTACTGGTAACTCAGCTTGATTCTATCAAAACTTGGTTTCACTATTTGTTAGGTGGGCCTTTCTGAGGTCTCAAGTGAACACTGGAGAGTTCTACAAGGTTGCTCCATTCTGGCATTATCAGGACTCAAATGTCTCCCAGCATTGTGTGACCTTTAGGATACACCATTCAGCTCACAGCCCCACTTCCCGCCTTGGTAGTTGTTCTCTGCTAGCCCTCATTAAATCTTATCCTTTACATGGATAGCTTAGTATTTGGCCAAAGACTCAGAAGATCCTTATGCAGATTTCTGGTATACCATCTCTGCACAGCAACCCCACTTCAGTACTCAGCTCCACAATTGCCAGTCACTTTAGCAAATCTAAAATCCTATCTTTGTTTCATCTGCCTAGCGATGCCCAGTTCTGCCCAGCTCTCTGTTAGATTTCAATTCCATGTGCCAAGTTTACAAAATGTTCCTAGGTAGAAAGCTGGAATGAATGTAGAATCACCTTTTATGTTTCTCCTTTCTCAAAGTATATAGCCCTGAATTATCTGTTGTCCAATGCCCGCAAATAGTTGTTTCACATACTTTTCCAGTGTTAACAGTTGTTCATCTTGAGAGTATAAGGGTGATACTCATTACTTTGTTGCAACCCAAATCAGAATTACTAGATTCTGCTTTTTAAAAAAATCATAAAATAGCCTTTGTTGACTTTTTAATAACCTCTTGACATAAATTTAACTTTGATATTAATTCAATTAATCATTGAAAAAATATTTACAGGCACTTTATAGGTTTAATGTGTTGTTTACGTTCAAAATGACAGACTTTTTTTCCTCTGGAGCTTTGAAAGAGAAGTTAAATGTAGAGAAGGTGTGCTAAACACCATAATAAGTGAAGTACAGGATAATCTGAGAGCACAAAGCAGGGGCATCTAACCCATCTAGGAGAGCTCAGGGAAAGTATTCTAAAGGAAGTGAATATTTAAATGAAACCTGACAGATGAGTAGGATTTAACCAGATGAAAATATCTGAGTCACTACATGACTACAGAAATTTTAGAATGTTTCGTGCAGAAAAGAGGAGTACCATTTTATGTATAGTACATAAAATGTTCCAGAAATTAACAGCCTTCTAAACATGGTAAGGCTTTTGGACTTAAGGTGATGGCAAGCCACTAAAGGGCTTGAACCAAGGGAATTGCATGAAGCCAGATACGCATTTTAGAAGAATTATTTTCTCTTTAGGGTGAACAGAGTGAACTGCAGCAAGACATGAAGCAGGAGTAATCGAGGAGAGATAGGAAGGCAGCCTGGAAGGGTTTTAGCATTGAGGATGGAGGTAAAGAGGAAGAAGTCGCTGAACTAGCTATTCAGAAACAGCCTCTTAGGATACAGACATTTCAATGAGGAGGTGGCCAGAGGTCAGTACAAAGCTTTGAAAGCCCAAAGACTTGACTCTGTCATTTCATCCTAAGGAGAGCATCTGCTGAGGGTTTAATCCACAGTAGTTAAACTAAGGAACTATGTGTTTACGCAGCAAAAAATTAATTTGTTTACAGTGTTCCTGACTAGCAAGTCAAATACACATATTCATTTTCTTCATTCTCCATGGCATCTACCTTTCTAGGACCTAGCTGCCTGGCAAACATCAAATTAGTAAATGGAATTCAAGCAAGGGCTATCTTGTAGCATTTCTGTCACTATATTGTGGTTGACACTCTTATTGAAGAATCACTTCAAAAAGTGTAATTCAGATTGAGTTATTAAAACAAGAAATGTGTATTATACTTCAGAACAATTTCTATCAAAAAAGAATAAAATAAAAAATAAGAAAAACTCTTCTTTCTCCAAACAATCTAGTCCTAAAATCATTAGGTGGGGCAGAAGAAAGTGTGTGCTCATGCCAGCTGAAGGTTAAGGCACCTATAACTTAGCCTATAGTGAAATAAATGTGTTTGAATAGGCTAAGAAGGGTACCCTTATGGGGAAACAGCTTGGCAAAGACAGAGTTTCAAGAGTCCAATGGTATCGGAGTTCCAGCAGGACAAAAGGGGAATCCATGAATAGGGAGGATCCAGCTCAGAAGCAGAGTGTCCACACCAGGGAATAACGTGGGGATTCAGAGCCTGATAATGATAAGAATGGGGTCCAGATGAAGGGTAAGTCTGCTAGGGGGAAGTCAGATCATAGAGTAGAGAGGGCATTCTTGCAAGAAGCCACCTGGTATAAAGTATCAGACTGAGAAGAGTGATGCTCTCAGTGACTCAGATCTTGGGAGATTCAGGTCACAGAGTAGAGTGGGCATCACTGCAGGAGGCCACATCGTATCAGAGAAGGGTGGGGAATGAGGATATGATCCAGCACCGGAAGTCAAAGCCTATACAGAATGGGAAAGCATCCTGTGAGAGTCAGACTGAAGAGTCAGAGACTATGCAGGGTAAGGAAGGCTGGCATACAGGGATGGAGTCAGCCCATATGGGGTGCTAGAGCCCTGATGCAGTAATGAGAGATTGATTACATACAGGAGGATTGATGAAATAAGTCAATGTATTAAGATTATAGTTGTATTAGGACATTTTTGTACTGCTATAAAGAAATACCTGAAACTGGGTAACTTATAAAGAAAAGAGGTTTAATTGGCTCACAGTTCCACATGCTGTACAGGAAGCAAGACTGGGGAGGCCTCAGGAAACTTACAATTGTGACGGAACGCGAAGGGGAAGATGGCACATCTTACATGGCCGGAGCAGGAGAAAAAGAATAAAGGTGGAATTGTGACAGATGTTTAAACAACCAGATCTCATGAGACCTCACTCACTCACTATCACAAGAACAGCAAGGGGTAGGGGGTTGGGTGCGGGGGCTCATGTCTCTAATCCCAGCACTTTGGGAGGCTGAGGTGGGGGGATCATGAGGTCAGGAGATCGAGACCATCCTGGCCAACATGGTGAAACCCCGTCACTACTAAAAATACAAAAAAATTAGCTGGGCATTGTGGCGTATGCCTGTAGTCCCAGCTACTCGAGAAGACAAGGCAGGAGAATTGCTTGAACCCAGGAGGTGGAGTCTGCAGTGAGCCGAGATCGTGACACTCCACTACATCCTGAGTGACAGTGCAAGACTCCATCTCAAAAAAAAAAAAAAAAAAAAGAACAGCAAGGGGGAAATCCACCCCCATGATCCAATCACCCCCACCAGGTCCTTCCTCCAACACTGGATATTACAATTCGACATGAGATTTGGGTGGACACAAATCCAAACTATATAATTCTGCCCCTGGCTCCTCCCAAATCTCATGTCCTTCCCATACTACAAAATACAATCATCCCTTCCAGACAGTCCCCCAAGTCTTAACTCATTTCAGCATTAACTCAAAAGTCCACATCCCAAAGTCTCATCTGAGACAAGGCAAGTCACTTTGGTTCATGAGCCTGTAAAATCAAAAACATGTTATTACTTCTAAAATACAACAGGAGTACAGGCATTGGGTAAATATACCTGTTCTAAAAGGGAGAAATCAGCCAAAATAAAGGGCTACAGGCCCCATGCAAGTCCGAAACCCAGCAGGTCAGTCATTAAATCTTAAAGCTCCAAAATAATCTCCTTTGACTCCATGTCTCACATCCAGGCCACACTGACACAAGAGGTGGGCTCTGCAGCAGTCAGCTCCCATAGCTGCTCTCAATGGCTGGTGCTGAGTGCTGGCAGCTTTTCCATGCACACAGTGCAAGCTGTTGATGGATCTACCATTCTGAGGTCTGGAGGATAGTGGCCCTCTTCTCACAGCTCCACTAGGCAGTGCCCCACTGGGAACACTGTGGGGGATCCAACCCCACATTTCCCCTCTGCACTATTCTACTAGAGCTTCTCCATGAGGACTCTGACCCTGCAGCAGATTTCTGCATGGTCATCCAGACATTTCCTTACATACTCTGAAATCTAAGTGGAGGCTCCCAAGCCTCAACTCTTGTCCTCTGCGCAACCACAGGCTTAACACCACATGGAAGTTGCCAAGGCTTACAGCTTGCAGCCTCTGAGCAGCAGCCTGAGATGTATCTGGGGCCTTTTTAGCCATGGCTGGGGTGAAAACAGGGAAAAGAGAAGTACCATTTTATGTATAGTACATAAAATATTTCAGAAATTCACAGCCTTTTAAACATGGTAAGGCTTTCGGACTTAAGGCAAGCCACTAAAGGGCTTGAACCAGGGGAATGCATGAAGTAGATACGCATTTTAAAATTACTTTGTCTTTAGGATGAACAGAGTGAACTGAAGCAAAACATGAAGCAGGAGTAATTGAGGAGGGATAGGAAGGCAGCCTGGAAAAGGGTTTTAGCATTGAGATGGAGGTAAGAGGAAGCTGGAGTGGCTGAAACGCAGGGAGTAGTGTCCTGTAATTGGATGGGCTGCTGCAATGGTCTCTGAAATGCCTTCTAGCCAATTTCCCCATTGTCTTGGCTATTAATAGTCTTTACTTATGCAAATTTCTGCAGCCAGCTTGAATGCCTCCCCAAGAAATGGGTTTTTCTTTCCTACCACATGGTTAGGCTGCAAATCTTCCAAACTGTTATGCTCTGCTTTCCTTTTAAATATAAGTTCCAGTTTCAGATCTCTTTGCTCACTCTTATGAGCCTATGCTGTTAGAAGCAACCAGGCCACCTCTTTAATGTTTTGCTTCCTAGAAAATTCTTCCACCAAATAACCCTAAATCATCTTTCCAGTTCAAAGTTCCCCAGATTCCTAGAGCAGGGGCACAACGCCACCAGTCTCTTTGCTGAAGCATAGCCAGAGAGCCAGAGTGACCTTTACGCCAGTTCTCAGTAAGTTCCTTATTTCAATCTGAGACCTCCTCAGCCTGCACTTCATTGTTCATATCACTGTCAGCATTTTAGTCAAAACAATTTAACAAGTCTCTAGGCTAAAGTTCCAAACTTTCCCTCACCTTCCTGTCTTCTTTTGAGTCCTCCAAACCGTTCCAACCTCTGCCCATTAGCCAGTTTCAAAATTACTTCCCCATTTTCCGCTATCTTTATAGCAATACCCTACTCTTGGTACCAACTTTCTGTATTAGTCTGTTTTCTCACTGCTATAAAGAAGTACCTGAAACTGCGTAATTTATAAAGAAAAGAGGTTTAATTGGCTCATGGTTCTACAGGCTGTATAGGAAGCACGACTGCAGAGGCCTCAGGAAACTTGCAATCCTGGCAGAAGGCGAAAGGGAAGCTGGCACAACTTACATAGCTGGAGCAGAAGGAAGAGAGTGATGGGGGAGGTCTTACACACTTTTAAACAACCAGATCTCATGAGAACTCACTATCACAAGAACAGCAAGGGGGGAACCACCCCCATGATTCAATCACCTCCTACCAGGCCCCTCCTCCAACATTGGAGATTACAATTCAACATGAGATATGGGCAGACACAAATCCAAACCATATCAAAACTCAATTCCTTGCTTCTCATTACCTTCATTGTATTTACCAGCCAAATCCCCAACTGTGGATAAATACAACTTTCCAACTTATTCAGTAGTTGGCCTGAACAAGACCAAAAAAACATACATAACCATGATGGCTGGTCTCTCTTTAAATTTTCACAAAACCCCTGACACTGTCACGTATCCCAGAACATCTCCCATAATCAATATACTCACAAGGTTAAAAACTATCCTGTTCTCTAGGCTCCATCAACCCCTTCTCCCACTCTCAACCAGTAATTACATTTCTTTTTTTTCACTGAGAATATAGAAGCATCAAAAGAGAACTTACTCATTCTTTTACCACTAAAGTTTCCAATCATATATTCTGCCTGACATTCCTGTTACACTGGATAACCGTGCATATTCCTGGTATCCCCTCCAGTTGAGCAATGGCTCCTATCTCTTTTTTTCTACTTAAGAATTTTGCTCTGTAATTATCTCCTCTCCTGAATCAGTTTTTCCCTCCAGAGTCATTCCCAACAGTCTATAAATGCTCTAGTATATCCTACCTTTAAAAACGCAACAAAACAACAAAACTTTCCTTTATCCTGGAAACCTAATCAGCTACTGTCCTATCTGTTTCTACTTACAACAAAATTCATAAAATAATTGTTTCACTTACCCTTTCTCTGATTACTAGAACTGGTTTTGTCAAGAGCAACAATGGATTCCACATATCCAAACATTCCTCTTCTTTCTTGAGCTATGAACTTATTCGACACAGTTGATGATTTCCTTCTTATAACACTTGTCTTCTTTTTTTTTTTTTGAGATGGAATCTCGTTCTGTCACCAGGCTGGAGTGCAGTAGCACGATCTTGGCACACTGCAACCTCTGCCTCCCAGGTTCACGTGATTCTCCTGCCTCAGCCTCCTGAGTAGCTAGGACTACAGGCATGTGCCACCACATCTAGCTAATTTTTGTATTTTTAATAGAGACGGAGTTTACCATATTGGCCAGGCTGGTCAGGAATTCCCGACCCCGTGATCCACCCGCCTCGCCCTCCTAAAGTGCTAGGATTACAGGTGTGAGCCACCATCCCCAGCCTATTCTCTTGTCTTCTAAGACACCATCCTCTCAGTTTCCATTACTTAACTAATTGCTCTTTTACTAATCTTTTGCTAGCTTCTCCTCTTCTTCCCAATTTCTAAAGGCATTAGCTCTAGTGTTCTAGGTTCAGGTCTTGAATATATTTTCCATATTTACTCTCTATTTGATGTCATCAGGCTTTAAAAATTAAGCAGAACTACCTGCATACATTAATGATTCCTAATTTTCTTTCTCTAGCCCTAATCTCTTTCCTGAACAGAATTCTGTTTGCCAACTAGATAACTCCTTCGGATATTTAACACATATCCCTAATTTATATGTTTAAACCAGATCCACCCAAATCTTTTTTTCCAGAGTGTCTCTATTACAGTAAATGGCAAAACTATTTTATCCAGTTGTTCAAGTCAAAAACTTTGGAGTTAGGCTTGATGCTTTTACTTCTTTCATACACCATTATCCAAACCATTAGCTAATTTGTTGGTTCTACCTTCAAAATACATCCTAAATCCAAACATTTCTCACCACTTGTACCACTGCCATAATCAAGCCACTTATATTTCTCACCTGGATCATCACAAAATCCTCTTAATTTGTCTCTACCCTCCTACCTTTGCTACCTACAGATAGTCTTCTCTCAGCGACCAGACTGAGCAGCACTTCAAAACCTAAATCAAATAACGTCCTTTCCCTGCTCAAAATCTCCCAACAGATAGATTCCTACTTAAATAAGGCTAGAATCCAAGGACGTACAGGATCTAGTCCCTTCTATCTTTCTAACTTCATTTTCTACAATTTTCCCTTGTTCTTCCTCGTGATTCCTTGAACACACCAACCATGCTCAGGGACTGTGCACCTAAACTAAATGGAATGTTTTCCTCCCAGATTTTGAACAACTCATTCCCTCTTGAATGAATATTTTAAAGACAACTCTAATTACTCTGTGAAAGAGAGCTTCAAGAACGAGGGCAGAAAAACAAGTTAGGAGACTACTGTAATAATTGAAAGGGAATATAATGGTGGCTTGGAACAAGAACACATTGGCCAATGGAATGAAGTAGACAAATTCTTGAATGTATTTTAAAAGGGTAGGTAAGAATTGCTTATGTATGGACGATGACATCATTTACAAAACTGGCAGTGGGGGGAAGTACTGGGGTAGTAACAGAGTTGAGAATATAGTGTTTTGAACATGTTAAATTTGAGATGCCATTAAATATCCAAACAAACAGCTAGACATATATCTCTACAGTTAAGGAAAGAAGTCAGGGTCAAATATGTAAATATGGGAGTTATCAGCACATAACCAGTACTTAAAGCCATTAGACTGAATAAGCTCATCCAAGAGAGATAGGGAAAAGGGTTAGTACAAAGATGACCAGCTCCTATGTCACACTGGCTTTTAAAATTCAAGCATGCTGGGCGCAGTGGCTCACACCTGTAATCCCAGCACTTTGGGAGACCGAGGCGGGTGGATCACCTAAGGTCAGAGGTCGAGACTAGCCTGGCCAACATGATGAAACCCGTCTCTACTAAAAATACAAAAATTAGCCAGGTGTGGTGGCACACGCCCATAATCCCAGACACTTGGGAGACCGAGGCACAAGAATTGCTTGAACCCGGGAGACAGAGGTTGCAGTGAGCCGAGGTCATGCCACTGCACTCCAGCCTGGGCAACAGAGCAAGACTCCATCTCAAAAAGAAAAGAAAATCAAGCAAAGGTAGACCCAACAAAGACTAAAGCGTAGCCAGTGAGAAAGAAGGAAACTATGATATTACAGTGTCACAAAGGCCAAGGGGGAAATATTTTTTAAAAAAGAAATAGCCAACTGTATCAAATCTGAAGAGATGTTAATGAGAATTAGAAACTGACCCCTCTATCTGGCACATGGAGATTATCAGTGACCTTACAAGAGCACTTTTAGTGGAGGAAAAAAAGAAAACCCGAATGGAGTAGACTGAGGGAAAAACAGGAGACAATGAAGTGAACACAATGAGTACATACAAATCTTATGAATTCTGCTATATACTGGAACAGAGAAAAGGTAATGGCTAAAGAGTGAATTGGAGTAAAGGGAGAATTTTTTGTTTGAAGACTACAGCTACCAGAGCATGTTTATATGCTGATATGAATGATTCATCAAGAGAAACTGTTGATGCAGGAAAGAGAAGGAAAAACTAAAGGGCAAAAGCCTTGGGTGGATAAGAGGGATCAATGAGATCTAGCCTCCAAGGAGCTGGTTGATGTTTAAATAAAACAACAAATAATTTATCCTTAACAGACAAGAAAAAAACAGTATGGGTACATATGTACAGTACTTTCATAGATTTGATGATTGGAAAATGAGGGAATCTTCATTTGATTCTTGCTATTTCTCAATAAAGTACAAAGCAAGATCATCAATTAAAAAGAGTAGATGGTAGATTTAAGGAGAGAGAAGGTGGGAAATAGTCATTATAAAGAGGCCTCAGTAAATGTACTAAATACTATAAAATATCTAAGAGGAAAATTTATAAATACTTTCAAAATTACAGTTAACTTTAATCACACAAAAGTGGAAACAAATAATAACAGGGGGTCAGTTAATAAACTACAGGATATAAATTCAATGGAATACAATTTAGTAATTAAAAACAATAAAACAGAAGTATAAAATTATACTAATGTCCTTAAATATACATGTGTGAAATATATTTATATGCTTACATAGGCATGGTTTTATAAGCAGAAAAAAGCTTGGAAGAATACATAATGAACTCTTAACATAGTGGAAATGGGGTCAGGGAGCAGCGAGAGAGGCACATGACCCCACTAAAACAAAACAAAACAAAACAAAAAATATATATACGTATCGTTGTTTCATTTCTATATGTGCAAAAACAAAACCTATAGACCCAATTCCATGTCCTTTATACACAGTAATAATATAAACACCATAATTCAAACAATAATTCATACACAAAGATTTTTCTCATGGTATTTTTTTTCTAGACAGTGGGTCTCACTATATTGCCCAGGCTAGCCTTGAACTCCTGGGCTGAAATGATCCTCCCATCTCAGCTTCTAGAGTATCCGTGACTACTGACACACACCCCCATGCCTGGCTTATCATGGTACATTTTAACGAAAAATTGAAAGCACTCTAATGTAAGAAAATTATAGAATTATTAAAGTGTTCATAAACTTTAAGTAGAAAATATCTCAGATAGACAAACAGTATGAAGATTAAAAGAAGCACTCAATGCCAAACACCCAGATTATAGTTTTTTAATGACATGGGACTTCATGATAATGTTAAGTGGGGGAAGAAAAACCCAGAATACAAAATTAAGAGTATGACCTCAGCTATATAACAGTATTTAAAGGAGGAGAAAAATACATGAAAATGTCAACCACGGTTATCCCTGGATGCTAAAACTGTGTGGGGCTGACTTGCATTTCTCTTTATACTTCTTCAATGCCAAGTTTTCTACAATAAGCTATTATCACTTTTATAATTATAAAAATGCAAAATTTTACTAGCACCATTACCTTGGGATCATGAACAAATGTATTTCCTTTGGTTCCAGGAGGGAAATCTCCAGTACAAATATATTTTAGACATTCAATGATGGTCTAAAGAAATAGAAAATTATATTATTTCATCATAAGAGAATCACAGTTTATCATAAAATATGAATTCACTACAAAAATGTTATTTATCAGGGAAACCATAAAAGTTAGATAAAATCTAACATTATAAAACTTGTAATAAAGATTTGATTAAGTTTTTAAAGAATCATTGCTGTAAGTTCACAGAAATGCTATATAACTAAGAAGTTATCCTAATATAAAGAATTATGGCTTAGGAAAAAAATAATTATTTGCAACTGGAACCCTTTAAACTAATTCAATAAGAATGGCTAACAGTTAAGTACTGAATTGTACTAAGCACTCTTACACACATTTATTCAATTCTCACATTAACTCTAGGCTGTAGAAGCTTTTTGTTTGTTTAAGAGACAGCGTCTCACTCCGCTGCTCAGGTTGGAGTGCAGCTGCATGATCATGGCTTACTGCACCCTCGGCCTCCTGGGCTCAAGCAATCCTCTAGCCTCAGCCTCCCAAAGCGCTGGGATTACAGTCGTGAGCTACCGTGCCCAGCCTGTAGAAACTATTTTTAATCTCCATTTTATAAATGAGAAAACTAAGGCACAGAGCAGCGAGATCACTTGCCAACAGTCAGACAACTAATAAATGATGAAGCAAAAAATTTTATTGAGGCAGCCAGTCCTCATAAACATTATATGGTACTACTCTCCCTTCTGGTAGTATTTAGCACAATGCTAAGTACATAACAAGCATGTAACAAGTAACATTTTTACAAAAACAAAAGTAAACAAGTTTGGCATTCAATTCTCAACCTTCTCTCTTTCTACGCTCTTCACAAATCCTTCCTTTAGACTATTATCCCTGCTATACTGACATTGTCTTGCTTTTTCTTAAGTCACCATTCCTGACCAGAACACCTCTTGGTTATTCTTTCCAAACTTCTAAATATTCCCAGGATTTTTAAAACAATAATAATCACAGTAAGTCAGTCGTGCGCCAACTTTAAATTTTTGACTGGGTTTTAAGAACATCCTAAAAAAAGTTTTCCAAGTTCAGCCCCACTACATCAGTTACATTTTAAAGCTAAGCCATTTATTTTCCATGTATTATGCTTGGACAGTTGGCATACTTAGAAACTCTTTAATCATATATGTATCATTTTATAACTTTTTAAGGAATTGTTGTATGGGACAAGTACTGGGAAGTGAATGCTTTGTTTTGATAGCAAGGAGACAGCGTTAAAAAACATCAATACAGACCAAAGGCCATCCAGTAGGACCTGAACTGTGAGTGGGTGGCGATAGCTCCCGGTCTCGCGGGATTCTTAAGTATACGCTGTACCCAAAACACGCCCGGACATCCTTCCGGTACTGCTTCAGACTAACTCCTAAGGTCGCTGAGGCCTGCCCCGAGGCACTTTAAGAGTCTCCACCTGTGGAGCCATAGGGACGCTTCTGTTTCTAAGGAGAGTTCTCAACTCCCCAGACATTTTATTCTCCGAAAGATGTAACGACCCGTAAACTTACCGTCTTTCCCGCCCCATTGGGTCCAACCAAAATCGTAAGAGGGCTGAAGAAAGTGATAATTTGCTTATCTTTGTCCTCAATTCCAAAACTCCTCACGCCCAGAATGCTCATCTTTTCGATCCGGGACATGTTTGCAAACGCTAATCTCACCAGGGACCTGGAGCCCACTAAGGTTTAACTGAGGCTGAAGCAGGGCGTGCAGAGAACGTGGGACCCGCGAATCTCAGGGTCAGGAGGATCCGGGCGGGGAGCGAGGCCACAGGACCGCCAAAAGATCCGGCCGGACAACAACAGGGGAGGGCAGCGGGGGATGGACCCGTTCCTCCCACACTAGCTGCTTTTCTCGCCGATGGCGAGAGCGGAGGCAGGGACGAGCTCGGGGCTGCCTGCGGGGGACGCAAAGCCGTAGCCGCAAAGCGACCCCGCAACGACGCGCACTCACTGCTGCCCGCCTCGGCCGCCCCGCGGGTCACGTGGGCCCGTAGGCCCGCGCAGGTCCACGCAGGTCCAAGCCGCACTCCTGGAGCACACCGGGAAGTCAAAGCCCCGCTGTGCGTGCGCAGCTCCGATTTCCGGGTGCGGTACGGCCAAGCAGAGGGTTTGGTGTCGTGCGCTGCTGCCTGTGGCCGCGGACTTCCGGGTCTTTGCTGGGGATGGGCACTCTGGAGAGGCACTGACTTTTGGAAGGGAAGACCAAATCCTGTGACGGATGGCGCTTCTCAAAGCTTGATCCTGGGACTCCTAGAATGGGGAGAAGGGGTGGGATGGTTTGGAGACCCAAGAAAGGGGTCCGTTCATGTCGAAACTATTTTCCTTTTCATTCTCATTCTCTAATGTTCGTATGGTAATTTCCAGTGATCACATAACATGTGATGACGCCATTGTAGTGGTAGTTAATGGAATGTGTGCATGTGTATTCTTGAACTTAGAAATATCAATTTTAATTTCTAATTGAGTAAATGTTGATAATTATAACTCACATACATGCTCTTTGAGGTCCTCGGTAATTTTTGAGTATAAAGGCGCGTTTAAGACCTAAAGTCTGGGAACTAAAACTAAGCATTCTGCAAATACGAAGAATGTAGAGATAATCCATTCCGATCAGCGCTGCCACTGGATAGCAAGAGATACCTTTAAAAATAAGGGGAAAAGAAGTTACCTGTCTCAAGAGTGACTAAGAGTATTGCTTTCTTGGAAACAAACAGTGGAGGGGTATCACATGCAAGGGCCTAGAGAAACATGTATAAAAATTACTAAAACAATAGTAAAGTTTTATTAAAGACAGTTAAATGAAACAAAAACTTGGAATTAATGTGGTATAATTAGTGGTATAATTTGCCTCTGCCTGCCTTGGAAAAATGTAGAAAATGTTTCTCCAGTCACACAATCCCAAGCAAATAATTTACAGAAAGAATTTAATACATATATTTATGTGTCAAAGGATGCAAGTGGGGAAGACAAGTGAGAAACAGTTTCTTGCTGTACCAGGTTTAAAAAACCTGAAAGTGTCAGTTATTACAACATACTTAAAATAACTAATGGAAGAAAGCATTAAAATTATATAGGAATGTCTTACTTGGCAAAGCAAATGTAGTAAACAATGGGAAAAGACTAAAGACCTTTTTTTCCATTTTAAAAATTGTAAAATACACATAAAATTTACTATCCTTACCATTTTTTAGTGTACATTTCAGTGGTGTTAAGTATACTCATTTACAACCATCACCACCTTTCACCTCTACAAACCTTTTCATTTTGCAAAACATGCTACCCATTAAACAACCCTCTCCTCCCCACATCCTCCAGTGCCTGGCAACCAACATTCTACTTACTGTCTCTATAAGTTCTTACTAAGTATCTCATGTAGGTGGAATCATACAATATTTATCTTTTTGTGACTGACTGATTTCATTTATTATCCTCAAAGTTCATCCATGTTGTAACATAGAGGTCCCCAACCCCTGGATGGCTGATGGGGGACGACTGATGGGGGACAGCTGATGGGTATGCATACCTGGCCTGTTAGGAACCTGGTCTCACAGTAGGAGGTGAGCAATGGGTGAGTGAACATTACTACCCAAGCTGGGCTTCAGATAAGTGGGGGCATTAGATTCTCATAGGAGCACAAGCCCTATTTTGAACTACCTGTAAGAAGGATTAGGTTGCCCATTCCTTACAGATTCTAATGCCTGATGATCTGAGGTCAAACAGTTTCATCCCAAAACCATCACCCTCCCGACCCCTATCTGTGGAAAAATTGTCTTCCATGAAACTGGTCCCTGATGCCAAAAAGGTTGGGGACTGCTGTAGCATATATCAGAATTTTGGTCATTTTTAAAGTTGAATGAGATTCATTACTAACATATCACATTTTGCTTATCCATCTGTTGGTGTACATTTGGGTTGCCTTCACGTTTTAGCTATTGTGAATAATGCTGCTATATACATGGGTATACAAATGTTACTTTTGGACCCTGCTTTCAGTTCTTCTGGGCATATACCCAGAAGTGGAATTATTAGATCATACAGTAATTCAATTTTTAATTTTCTGAGGAGTTGCCATACTGTTTTCCACAGTGGTTGTACCATTTTACATTCTCACCAACAGTGCATAAGGGTTTCAATTTCTACATATGCTTGCCAACACTTGTTATTTTATGTTTTTTTGATGGTAGCCATCCTGATGAGTGTGAAGTCGTATCTCACTGTAATTTTGATTGGCATTTCAATAATGATTAGTAGCATCTTTCCATGTGTTTATTGGCCATTTGTATATCTTCTTCGAAGAATTGTCTATTCAAGTGGAGATCATTTTTTTAAAGCCAGATTTATTGAAGCATAATTGACATACAGTAAAATTCTCCCTTTTCTAGGGTACAATTCTATGAGTTTTGACAAATATAAACATTTGTGTAAACCACCAAGACCATTTAAATAAATACTGGGATACTTGGATATCAATAGGAAGAAAAAAAAGCAAATCTACACTTTATTTCACTTACCACTGCAAGTTCTGATGGATAAAATTTCAGAAACATATTTCTGAAAGCAATAAAAGAAGTGAGAAATGTAATTACCTCTATTTTAAAGGAGAATTTTATGACCCAAAGTAGCATAAGAAAGTAGCAATCATAGGCTGGGCACAGTGGCTCAAGCCTGTAATCCCAGCACTTTGGGAGGCAGAGGTGGGTGGATTATGTGGTCAGGACTTTGAGACCAGCCTGGTCAACATGGTGAAACCCCATCCCTACAAAAGATTTTTAAAAAAAATTTAGCTGAGTGTGGTGACGGGTGCCTGTAATCCCAGCTACTCAGGAGGCTGAGGCAGTAGAATTGCTTGAACCCAGGAAGTGGATGTTTCGGTGAGCTGAGATCTCGCCATTGCACTCTAGCCTGGGTGACAGGGCGAGACTCTGTCTTAAAAAAAAAAAAAAAAAAAAAAAGAAACTAGCAATCGCTGAGACAAGATATTGCTTGTCTTTGGTCTCAGCATGAAGTACCCAACATCATCTCTTATGCAGTTTTGCTTTTTTAAAAAGTGAAAAAGTTGAACTTGAATCTAATCATACCTTTACATGTAATTTTCAGTTCACGGGAATTACAAGGATTAAGCTAACAGCACTACAGGGTTGGAAAAGGCAAATCCAGAAAGTGGAAATTCTTACAAGACACTATTATCATTAAAGCAAAGACCGTTGTAGATTTTAAAAGAGTTATTAAAAAACATATTGTTGCAAATTAAAAGATTTGAGATATATATCACCCCAATGGAATGTATGGTCCTATTTTGGAACCTGGTTTGGTCATAGACATATGAAGGAAATTTGGGAGGTATGTGGGGAAATTTCAATGTATACTGGAAATTAGGTAATAAAAAATTCTTGTTAATTTTATTGTATTAGGTGTGATAATATTTTGCTATGTAAGAAAATGATCTTTTTTGAGACGCATATGGAAGTATTTGTGCGTCATGCTGTCTGTAATTTTAAATAGTTTGGGAAAAAAAGTGAATTGAAAGAAAAAAATGGACATGACAAGGTAGCCAGGTTCCATTGCAAACAAAATTTCAACTCTGTAACCGTGGAAACTATAAAACTAAGATAAAAGCTCTAGGACTGGGTGGAAAAGATTTGTACTCAAAATGATTAATCCTTAAAATAAAAAGGCAAATCCGTTAAGTCTCTACTTCTTAGTAAACTACTACTTCCAAAAAATATTTGGTTTTACTGGTACTAAAATTAATGAAATGAAAAATAAAACTACTATGGAGATACTATTTTATACCTAATAGGGAACCTCTTTATTCTCTCTCTCTCTCTCTTTTTTTTTTTTGAGACAGAGTCTCGCCAGGCTGGAGTGCAGTGGCACGATCTCAGCTCACTGCAACCTCTGCCTCCCAGGTTCAAGCGATTCTCCTGCCCCAGCCTCCCGAGTAACTGGGACTACAGGAGTGCACCACCATGCCCAGCTAATTTTTGTATTCCTAGTAGAGATGGGGTTTTAGCATGTTGACCAGGATGGTCTCGATCTCTTGACCTCGTGATCCACCCACCTTGTCCTCCCAAAGAGCTGGGATTATGGGCGTGAGCCACCCCACCCATCCTGAGACCCTCTTTATTCTTACAATACTTTCTAACATAATTCTGCCTTTCTTCTGATGTTAATATTGGTACATGAGCTTTCTTTTGACTAGTGTTTGTCTAGTACAACAGTAAGTCCTTGTTTAATAGTATGGATTGGCTCTTGGAAATTACAATTCTAAGGGAAGTGAAACCAATTTTATCATAGGCTAGTTGATATAAACGAGACAAGTTCATAGGTCATATCTTTGGTCATAAAAACATCATCAAAGTACCAAATAAAGATGAAAACACTTCTATTCAATATCAAACATTGAAACAAATGTGAGCAATAGATACATTTAAGAAAGATTCATAAAAGCAAGTAAAATAAATATTTACCGAACTATTCCAGTTCAAGTTTGCAAGTGGCTGGAGCTTATCCCATCAGCTCAGGGTGAAAGATGAGCACCAACCCTGAACAGGATGCCATTCCATCACAGAACACACACACACACACACACACACACACACACACGCGCAGATTGGGACCATGTAGATGCATCAGTTCACCTCACATGCACATCTTTTGGATATGGGAAGAAACTGGAGTACCCAGAGAAATCCCACAAAGACATCAGGAGATGCGTAAACTCCACGCAGACAATGGCCTGGCCAAGAATCAGTAATTGGTTTCTCATGAAAGTTATAACAAACTTATTCTAGGACCTGTTATATATCTTTTTTTTTTTTTTTTGAGACGGAGTCTCAGTGTTATCCAGGCTGGTGTGCAGTGGCGTGATCTTGGCTCACTGCAACCTCCACCTCCCAGGATCTACCAGTTCTCCTGCCTCAGCCTCCTGAGTAGCTGAGACTACAGGTGTGTGCCACCACACCCGGCTAATTTTTTTTTTTTTTTTAGTAGAGATGGGTTTTCCCCGTGTTAGCCAGAATAGTCTCCATCTCTTGACCTCGTGATCCACCCGCCTCAGCCTCTCAAAGTGCTGGGATTACAGGTGTGAGCCATTGTGCCTGTCTGACCTACTATATATCTTTCCCGATTTTCATTCAACCTTCCTATGTCATTTTGCATTGTGTACCTTTTGAAAACAGCTGATAGATGTTTTCTAATGCAATTTTATAGTATTTGCCTTCTAATAAACGTCTTTAATCTGTTTTCAATTACTGTGATTGCTGGTAAATTTAGGCTTATGTCTTATTCCTGTGCTTTTTCTTTGCTGCTTTGTCTCCTTTGTTGCTTTGTAAAATAACTGAGCTTTCTTTATTCCTTGTTTTACTCTACTGGTTTGGAAGATACATAGTCTGTTCTTTTAGTGGGCACTCTGATACGTTTCACATTTCTATTTTGAAGTCTAAAGTTAATATCATTAGTATTCTTCTGAAAAAGAACTGTAAAATGTGCCAGCCGATCACCGGACCTTCCACATTATCACTGTTTAGTATTTTTGTTCCTCATTGTCTTCAAATAAGAAAGAAAATAAGTGAAATCATTTATTTTTAAGCCAGTATTATTTATTTAGGTTTACCAGCATATTTATCAAACTGATTCCCACTGCTTCTGCGTCACTTCTTCCTTCTGGGCTCATTTGCTCTCCCAGCAAAACCTGTAAAGCCTGGTGCTAACAGGCCTTTGGGGAAAAAAATCTACTCCCAGTGCTGATATCAAGATTAAACAAAACAATTTTTGAGAAAGCACTTTATAAATTGTAAAACCATGTGAAAATATAAGAGATTTCTTTTTTCTGCATTGAATATTTTCAGAGGGTGATCTGGTAAAATTTAACAAAAGCTATAAAAATGATTATACAATTCCTTAGCATAAGGAAATTAAAAAAAATTTACACAGGTGTTTATAGTAGCATTGTTTAAAATTGTGGAATGCTAAAAACACCCCTAGTGCCTGCAAGTTGGGAAATGGTGATGGAAACTATGGTGCCATCAGTTTCATCTAATAGCAGGTAATCACTAAAATAATAAGTAGGAAAGCTGTATAGATATGTGAAAGAGAAATATTAAGTAAAAAAGAAATACAACTGCATATATTCACTGATTAAAACTCTGTAAAACTGTCTATGTGTTACTATGGATTGGAAGATGTTTTCAAAAAACTGATAGTTGCTATACCAAGAGGTTCTGTGTTTATTTTCCTATAATGTTATTTATTCAATTAAAAAATCATATTAGGCAGGGCGCGGTGGCTCACGCCTGTAATCCCAGCACTTTGGGAGGCCGAGGCGGGTGGATCACGAGGTCAAGAGATCGAGACCATCCTGGTCAACAAGGTGAAACCCCGTCTCTACTAAAAATACAAAAAAAAAATTAGCTGGGCATGGTGGTGCGTGCCTGTAATCCCAGCTACTCAGGAGGCTGAGGCAGAAGAATTGCCTGAACCCAGGAGGTGGAGCTTGCGGTGAGCCAAGATCGCGCCATTGCACTCCAGCCTGGGTAACAAGAGCGAAACTCTGTCTCAAAAAAAAAAAAAAAAATCATATTAAAGGGAGATTAAAAGAATAGAAGTTCGAATAGAGTCAAGAAGAAAAAGAGATGTTATCAATTTACATTTAGTCACCACGAATAATTTGGGGCATCATCCCCAGTTGATTAGAATCAGTTCATGGAAGAGTCATTTGACCTTAAGGACTGCACAGTAAAAACCACAGTTATCAGTTTTAAAAATATGTTGCCAATGTGTTACCCGCTAATAGAGATAAAGGTTTTAGGGCAAAAGGATGGATGTTACCCACCAATGTAACTTTTCAATATTATTCAAAGTCCTTTTTCTAAATTATAAAATTACCAATAATTATTTAAAAATCAGAGTACTAATTGCCTATTTCTTTCTATTTCTCTAAAATAATGTGGATTTTTAAAAATCCAAATGGTAGTTCACATTGCCTCTGAACTTTAAAGCTTTGCTCTCTTTTGCCCAGGAGTTCTGCTAAAGATGTTTTTGTTACTTTAGGCTCCCAGCTGCAAGTAAAAGACTTCTTGAGTTTCCGCAGTACAGTAATCCTCACTTAATGTCATCAATAGGTTCTTGGAAACAAACTCTAAGGGAAAGAATGTATAACAAAACCAATTTTACCATAGGCGAATTGATATGAATGAAGGTTATGTTCCTATGGCATATTTCTGGTCACAAAAACATCATCAAACTTCTAAATAAAGACCAAACATGTCTACTATTAAACATTGAAACAATTATGAGCTATACAAACATAATTATTTACCCAGCTATTCTAGTTGAAGGTTGAAGGTGACCAGAGTCTATCCCAGTAGCTCGAGGTACAAGGTGAGCACCAATCCTGGATAGGACACCATTCCATTGCAAGGCACACAGACACACACACACACAGACACACACACAAACACACTTTCACACAGACTGGGACCGTGTAGACATGGTAATTGACCTCATGTGCACATCTTTGGGATGTGGGAGGTTGTGCAAACTTCACATAGACAATGGCTTTGGCTGGGAAGCAAGTGCTGTTCTTATCAACAAGATAATAAAATGACGTGGAACTAAGCAAAGTTATTCAAGGAACTGCTCTATTCACATTAATTTGTTCAAGGAATACAACAAAAGATAAATACAGTTGTTGTAAGTGCCTGCTTGTTCATTCAGTTATTTACTCAACAAACCTTTATTTTACTGTCTCCAACAGGCTAGTCCTCAAGGATAAAGAGATAAATTCAATAAAAACCTTATTCTCAAGGAGCTCATAATCTACTGGTAAAATAAAAAGGTGCCAACTGCGTTTTACTCATGGAATTCAAAGTCTTTTTTGTGAGATGGGGTCTGGCTATGTGGCCCAGGCTAGTCTTAGACTCTCTGGCCCAATTGACCCTTTGGCCTCAGCCTCCTGAACAAAGCCTTTTTAATAATAATGGTAAAAACAATCATTCACTTTTTTTCAGTGTGCAGTATTATTATTATCATTTTTGGGATGGAGTCTCACTCTACTGCCCAGGCTAGAGTACAGTGGTGCAGTCTCGGCTCACTGCAACCTCTGCCTCCTGGGTTCAAGAATTCTCCTTCATCAGCCTCCCAAGTAGCTGGGATTACAGGCACCAGCCACCATGCCCAGCTAATTTTTGTATTTTAGTAGAGACAGGATTTTACCATGTTGGCCAGGTTGGTCTCGAACTCCTGACCTTGTGATCTGCCCGCCTCAGCCTCCCAAAATGCTGGGATTACAGGCGTGAGCCACCACACCAGGCTGCAGTATTATTTTTAATACACTTTTTATTTTAAGTAGTTTTAGCTTTATAGAGAAGTTTCAAGACTGTTATAGAGAGTTCCAGTGTGCCCCTGTTGTTAACATTACTATGGCACAATTGTCACATCTAAGTTACTAATATTGGTACATTACTAAACTCCAGGCTTTTTCTAATTCCTTTAGTTGTGTCCATTGTCCTTTTTCTGTTTCTGAGTGTTATCCATGATACCACATTGTATGTAGACATCATGTCTCTTAGAGGCCTCTGGCTGTGTCAGTTTCTCAGACTGTGCTTGTTTTTGATGACCTTAACAGTTTTAAGGAGTACTGGTCAGGCATTTTGTCCTTCCATTTGGGTATGCGTAGTGTTTGTCTCACGGTTAGGCAGAGGCTACTGGTCTGGGGGAGGAAGATGACAGAGATACAGTTCCATTCTTATCACATCATATCAAAGGTATATGCTATTTTTTTGTGGGGAGGGAGTCACTCTGTTGCCCAGGCTAGAGTGCAGTGGCAAGATCTTGGCTCACTGCAACCACCATCTCCTGGATTCAAGCGATTCTCCTGCCTCAGACTCCTGAGTAGCTGGGATTATAGGCGTGCACCACCATGCCCAGCAAATTTTTTTGTATTTTTAGTAGAGACAGGGTTTCACCATGTTGGTAAGCCTGGTCTCGAACTCCTGACCTCGTGATCTGCCCTCCTTGGCCTCCCAAAGTGCTGGGATTGCAGGCGTGAGTCACTGGGTACATGCTATTAACATGATGTTTCACTGCCACTGTTGACCTGGATCGCCTAGCTGAGGTAGTGTTGATCAGGTTTCTCCACTGTGAAGTTACTCCTCTCATTCTCCCCTTTCCATATAGTTCAAAAAAAAAAAAAAAAAGAGTCACTTTGTATATCCTACACTTAAGGAAAGCGGGTTGTGTTCCGTCTCCTTGAGGGTGGAGAAGCTACATAAATTATTTTTAATTCTTGGGCATGGAAGTTTAAAATCATTAACTTTTATTTGAAGTTTGGCATTAATAAAGCTCTTTCAAATACATTGTTTTACAGGTCCAACTCTGAGACAGTGTAAAGTCCGGTTGAGGAGATCAGACTTACAGAGGAAAAGTTAATAACATGACAACTTTATAAGAAATGTAATTTGTGCACCCATGTTCATAGCAGCATTATTCACAATAGCCAAAGGATGGAAGTAACATTAGTGTCCATCGACAAACCATGGATAAACAAAATATGACATAGACATCCAATGAAATATTATTCAGCCTTAAAAAGGAAGGAAATTGACACATGCTACAACATGGAGGAACCTTGAGAACAGACATTATGCTAAGTGATAAAAGCCAGTCATAAAAAACGAAGTATTGTATGAGTATATGAGGTACTGAAAGTCATCAAATTCATAAAGACAGAAAGTAGAAGAGTAGTTGCAAGGTGCTGGGAGAAGGAGGGCGGGAGTTGGGAGCTGTTGTTTAATGGGTACAGAGTTTCAGTTTTGCAAGATGAAAAGAATCCTGGAGATTCGTCACACAACATGATAAATGCACTTAAGGCTACTGAGCTGTAACACTTAAAAAATGGTTAACATAGTAAATTTTATGTTATGTGTATTTTGCCACCATTAAACATTTCTAAAAGAAATACAATTTTCAATAAGAAGTATTTTTTAAAACTAGCCTTCCAATAAGAACCCACAGTTTCGCTATAAAACAGAGGCTGTAAAATGGTACATTATACTGTTGCCAATATTTGAAAAATGTTGGCAAAAAATATGAACCAGAGATTATATATAATAAACAGGCTTTATTTTTTTTGAGACAGAGTTTCACTCTGTTGTGCACACTGGAGGGCAGTGGTTCGATCTCAGCTCACTGCAAGCTCTGCCTCCTGAGTTCAAGCAATTCTCCTGCCTTAGCCTCCCGAGTAGCTAGGATTACTACTTGGCACACATCATCACGCTCGGCTAATTTTTGTAAAGTCTTCTTTGAAAAATTGAATGATCTGGTAATGTAGGCCCAAGGGTGTCACCTGGCAACCATCAGCTGGAGCTAAGCAGCACCTGCTACCTTTAGACAGATCATGCATGCTGTGATTTCACGTGACCCCCACCAGCTTTGATGTGTTACACCCTGCCCATTTCACTCACTGGTCTTGAACTCCTAAAATCAAAGGATCCACTGCCTGGGTTTACCAAAGTGCTGGGATTATAGGCATGAGCCACTGTGCTCAGCCTAATTTTTTATTTTTTGTAGAGATGGCACCTCACTATGTTGCCCAGGCTGGTCTTAAACTCCTGGGCTCAAGCAATCCTCCTGCTTCAGCCTCCCAAAGTGCTGGGATTACAAGCATGAGCCACCTTGCCCCGCCTCCTATGGTATAATTTAAGCATTCAGAACTTTGTGTATTTAAGGTACTAAAAGAACAAGTTATTTGGCAATTCCTCTGAAACTTTCATCTAAGCCCTAACTTCCTCAGTGTAACACAAAGGTGTCAGGGGGAATGACAGAGAACTCTCTCATATTCTCTGGGAAGAGAAGGCTTCTGCCAGAACTCTGCTTCTTTTCTGAGAACACCATTTTAAGAGCACTTTGACCAAGCCTATTGTGATTCCTACCTCACTCCTGACAGATTTTCTTCTTCTGCAGTCTCAAGGAAAACATTTCTCAAATGTGCAAATCAGACACGTCTAACCAAAAGCCCAAAACTTCAGCACAAACAAAACCAGACATGGTACAAGAAGGCTGCCACTGAAATCCAAGACTATCTCTATCCTTCCAGTGCAGAGCTAGGATTGCATGTGTATTAAAGGTGTGTCTACTTCCCAGCTGCCTCTACTCATACAGAACTGTATCTAGCTTTGGAAAAGTGTTCTGGGCAACAATTTGTGTTTGGTGTCATCTGTTATCAATACTCAAGACAGGCCTAAAGTCAGGCTTCTAGGCTGCCAACATAGAGCCACTCTGGGAGGCTCAGAGAAGCACTCTATTAAAAACAATGGCCCACATGCACCTCCATCATGTCTGCTCAGGCCAGGGAAAAAGGAAGTGTGTGGTCTAGGAGGTGGCCTCATTTGCACCTTTCTGGGATTACAGGTCTGAGCCTAAGGAACAAAAGCTGATTCCCCTAATTTGATGGCCCGCCCAAGGTGTGAAAGGACACCCCCATGCTTGTGGGACATAAAGGAGAGAACACATCCATGTGTTATGAATCTGTGACAGATATTTATTGGTTGCCTTCCCAGCATCTGTGTCCCTGTTACTACTACCTGGGACCCCACATTTCTCAGCTATGCAGTTGAGGTGGGATGAGGGTCACCTCTAGCTCCAGGGAGAGCTAATCTCCCTGATCACAGATCAAGGATGAACATGCGACCCCTGTCAGAAAGAGACTGAATTCAAAAGCTTTTGATTAAACAATCAGAAAAGCACAGCTTACTTTTTCCTGCTGCTCATGAACAGAATACATATAGATCTAGAAGTCTGGACATCATCTTGGGACCTCAGTGGGAAAGCTGCCCAAGAATGGAGTCAAGGAAGAGTCACTGAAGCCATCAAAATGTAAAAGAGCCTCCATTTCTGGATTGTTTGGTTCTATGACCCAATACATTCCCTGTTTATCTTCAACCACTTTAGGTTAGGTTTCTAGTCACTGGCAACAGACAGGATCCTAATCAAGACCCCACTGAACAGAACTTGACCCTGCCAAGGCTTGGCAGTCTCCGTTTTAGTCACTATCTTCCCATCAGTATTTTCAATTTCTTTTAAGACAGATTAATCTAGCTACAGTGATGGTAGAACATAGCCAATCTGAAAAAACATTCCCAATATTTACATATTTTAGCATAAAATTCTGTTTAGTGGTCTACCTTATACTTCTCCTTTTTGTACACATCTTTTAAGAGGAACTCAATCTTCTGATTTTAAGAAATGCAAATAGGGCAATGATGTATCAACCCAAAGATTTTCTTTGTAATAGGAAATGTTTTTAAAGGGGAAAAATAGGGATTTTTATTATTAAAAGATAAAAGTAAATTTATTTTTTAAGATACAAGGCATTGGAAACATTTAGTTTCACAATATGCCATTATAAGGCACTCTCTATCTGATTGTTAGAAATTATTCATTTCCTCAAAGACAGAGAATAAATTGATTGGGGATGCACACTTGTACTATGCGCTTTCTTTGCCAAAGGCAAACGCAGAACATTTTAGAGCCATGAGGATGCTTCTGCATTTGAGTTTGCTAGCTCTTGGAGCTGCCCACGTGTGTGCCAACCCCACAGCACGTCCCACAAGTGCATTGGTGAAAGAGACTTTGGCACTGCTTTCTACTCATCGAACTCTGCTGATGGTCAATGAGGTAATTTTCTTTCTGATTCCTACAGTCTTTAAAGTGCATAGGTAATCATTTGTGATGGTTCCTTTACTATACAGAGAGATATGTTATAAATAAAATTCTGTGCATGTTAGTACATGGGTGATAAGTATATCACTAGCAAACATTCCATTAAAATTTATGAATGCCAGTGTGCTATAAAAAGTGATTATATTTTCTTTCCTTTTCAGACCCTGAGGATTCCTGTTCCTGCACATAAAAATGTAAGTTAAATTATGATTCAATAAAATGATTTCGTGAATAAGTAAATTCCCTATTTTAAGCTGTAAATCATTGGTTATGATTGGAACTATTTAATTTTCTATACTTTTGTTTTCATATGGGTGGTTGTGAATGTCTGTACTTATAAATATGAGGAATGACTTTTTAACAAGTAGAATCCTTTCAACAAGTGGTTCAGGCTCTTTGGGGATGTTGTTAGTTTGCCTCCCAAAGAGCCTTATCTCAGGGATTCTTTCCAGAAGGATTCCACACTGAGTGAGAGGTGCCTGCTCGTCTCTGTGCCGTTCTGACTCTGGTCTTCCTCATTGTAATGTCTTTCTGAAAGTATTAGCAACTTAGAATTACGTGTTTAGAACCATGAGCAGTAGACATTGAAATATATAACAAATGCCCTATATTAATAATGTCTACATACTTAATTATGATTATATGATGATAATGTATGCATTTGACTATGTCCTGGTCATATTAAAATCTAAAATATATAATTTTATTAGTTTAAATAGAATAAAATTGGCAGCTAGAACTGTAAAATCACACTGAGGTGAGTTTAACACATAATGTATTACACTTCCAAAACATTTTTTTCTGGTCACATAATTAAGTTATATTCTTTATAAAACTCCTCAGTAATCATACAAGCTTCATCTACTTTTTGAAAATTTTATCTCAATATGTGGTGGTTTTTGTTGTTATTGTTGCTTCTGAGACAGAGGCTTGCTCTGTCGCCCAGGCTGGAGTGAAGTTGCATGATCTCGGCTCACCGCAACCTCCGCCTCCCGGGTTCAAGTGATTCTCCTGCCTCAGCCTCCTGAGCAGCTGGGATTACAGGCACCCACCACCATGCCCTGCTAATTTTTATATTTTTAGTAGAGATAGGGTTTCACCATGTTGGCCAGGCTGATCTGGAACTCCTGACCTCATAATCCACCTGCCTCAGCCTCCCAAAGTGCTGGGATTACAGGTGTGAGCCACCTCACCCGGCCTGAATATGTGGTGGTTTGTTGCCTAGAAAACAAACAAAAAACTCTTTGGAGAAGGGAATTCATACCACAAACAAAGCCAAAATTTGTGGACCAAATTATTTTAAGTAATTATTTTTTCATCGATAAATTAAAACATATATATGTTTATTGTGTACAATATGATGTTTTGAAATATGTATTCATTGTAGAATGGCCAATGGATCAATATTTTATACCTTGTTTTGATTACTTGCATTTTAAAAATTTTCCTCATTTAGCACCAACTGTGCACTGAAGAAATCTTTCAGGGAATAGGCACACTGGAGAACCAAATTGTGCAAGGGAGTGGTGTGGAAAAACTATTCCAAAACTTGTCTTTAATAAAGGAACACATCGACCGCCAAAAAGTAAGTTATACACATTCAGTGGAAACTGTGTTTGTCTGGCTGTGCCTAATTCTATGGAATTGACAGTTTCCTATAATACCTACTGCCATTTTTCTTTTTTCACAGAAAAAGTGTGGACAAGAAAGACGAAGAGTAAAGCAATTCCTAGACTACCTGCAAGAATTTCTTGGTGTAATAAACACCGAGTGGATAATAGAAAGTTGAGACTAAACTGGTTTGTTGTAGACAAAGATTTTAGAGGAGGACATTTTACTGCAATGAGAATGATGGCCAATGAAGGGTTAGGCCTTAATTTTCAGTGTAATTAAACTTCAGAGGGAAAGTAAATATTTCATGCACACTGACACTTTGCCAGAAAGCATAAAATATTTAAAATATATTTTAGATATCAGAATCATTGAAGTATTTTCCTCCAGGGAAAATTGATATATACTTTTTTCTTATTTAACTTAACATTCTGTAAAATGTCTGTTAATAATATTTATGAAATTGTTAAGAATTTGGTAAATTAATATTTATTTCATGTTATATTGTGTTCCAATAAAACAAAAATAGACAACTGTTTAATTTGGCTGCTGGCCTCTGCTTTAGCAGTTGAAGGTAGCACGGTCCATTGAACACATGCCCAGTTTGGAGAGAAGGTCTGAGCACATGTAGCTGAGCATCCCCATCTCCTTGGAAAAGTCTTGGGGTTGTAAAGCACACCAGAGGTGGAAGTGATCTAGCAGGACTTAGTGGGGATGTGGAGAGCAGGGACACGGGCAGGAGGTGAACCTGGTTTCCTCTCTACAGTAGACTCAGAACCTGGGATGGTACAGGGTAAATTGTAGGGAACAAATGAATGAATGTGCTTTCCAAGACTGATTGTAGAATTAAAATGAGTTGTAAGGCTTTCCCTTGTAAAAGGTCAGTGTGGGAACCTGTAACTAGGTTCCCTTTGAGTCTATGAGAAGAATTTGGCAGACCAATCCCATTGCCAGTATAGAGAGGAAGCCAGAGACCCTCTGGCAAGACTACAGGGGTTCTTATCCCACCTGACCCTGCAGCACAACAAAAGGAGCAGAGAGACACTGGTAGGGCAGTCCCATTAGAAAGGCTGAGTTCTGTATTCCCGGGGGCAGGCCATGCAACACTCCAATCTGCCTCCTTACAACTATCAGTAGTATCACTAGAGATTCTTCTGTTTGAGAAAACTTCTCAAGGATCCAGAAAATATGCTCTTTAAAATATTTTAAAACTGATACAGACCCAAAGAAGAGACCCAGTAACAATATTCAGCTATATCGTTCATTCTGTCATTCTTTCATTCCACAAATATTTATTGATCATGGGCTCTATGCTGGGTGTGGGATGCAGCTGTGGGCCTGTGCTGGAGGTCCTTAGAGGCCAGTACCCCTAGCCTGTGCTTTATCTGCATGGATTGCAGCAGTGTTGGGCTCCACTGCTGTGTGAAGCAACTGCTCCTGCTCTTTCTGGCCATGGGAGAGGGGCCAGAGCAGTCAGACACAGATTCCCAGGCAGGAGAATGCAACTTCTTCCAAAGAAAATGACGTGTTTTCCTTCCAGCACACACCAAGGCATGGTGGTCAGGACCATGCACCAGGTCCCCAACTTGTGCACACACCAAGCCCCAGGATTGGGAGCAGAGCCAGTGAGGGAGGAAGTGGATGAGCCCAGCACTGTGCTGACTGCTCTAGAAAAAGGCAGGAGACAGAAACAGGAAACTTGACTTGCAAAAAGACTTTATCTCAACTTAATTTAATTCGGCAGATTCTGAGTTCCAGTATGCTCCAGGACTATTCTAGGGGCTAGGATTCAACAGTGAATAAAATACAAAATCCTTTCCCTTGTACACTTATATTCTCTCAAAAAAGCTCATTTTCCCTCTTCCTTATAAGGGTCCAATATAGTTAATAAGGACTTAAGACTGGAATATTGGGCTGGGCGCGGTGGCTCATGCCTGTGAAGTCTACCAGCACTTTGGGAGGCCAAAGCAGGTGGATCACAAGGTCAGGAGTTCAAGACCATCCTGGCCAACGTGTGGTGAAACCCCATTTCTACTAAAAATACAAAAATTAGCTGGGTGTAGTGGTGCGTGCCTGTAGTCCCAGCTACTTGGGAGGCTGAGGAAGGAGAATTGCTTGAACCCAAAAGGTGAAGGTTGCAGTGAGCCAAAATTGCGCCACTGCACTCCAGCCTGGTGACAGAGCAAGACTCTGACTCAAAAACAAAACAAACAAAACAAGACTGGAATATCACATCTAAATTCCCACTAATGAGCCCTTACCAATCTGCTAGGTCCCAGAGAAGCTAAAAGCAACCAGGGCTGTTTGCAACTAACTGAAATAAAACTTGACTCAAACTCGTGTCAAGCCTGTTGACAACACACACACGTCCACATGTCACTGCTGTGCATAAAAACCTCTGACTCACTACCATCGAAGTCCCGGCTCCTTCACGGGTCATTCGAGGTCTACCTCTGCCTCCTCTAACCTCTGCCATACAAAAATATCAGCATCGTCCACGTAACATCCTTGGCAAGAAAATATTAACCAGGTGCCTCATTCCCATCATTTTAAGTGGGAAAAATTTTAATGCATTATGTCTCAACCCAAAGTCTTCAACCAACTTCTTAAAACATATAAAACTTAGTAAATACATAAGCAACAAACACATTAGGGTGTAAAAATTTAAACAAAATATTTTGCATTTATTTATTTAATTGTAGTAAAATGGGGAGATAAGATATTTAAAATAGTACTTCCTGATCACTCAGCAGTTAATATAATGTTGCTTGGTCCGTATAACGCGCTGCATGTCCCCTTCGTTAACATTCAGAGTCTTTCCGATTGTCTTCTGTGAACTCTGATTTGCTACCAACTGTATTTGGAAGAAACCTAGAGACTTTATCCATTGACTCCCCCATTACTTTGTTAAAAAATTTGTTATGTTTGGGGAACATAAATGTTTTTCCAGTATAAATACTGGTGGGAAAGCGTTGTATCGAGAGACATATTCTATGAAGAAGTGCTCTACGTGGAAAACATTAATTGTGGAGATGTTTAGGCCAGGCGTGGTGGCTCATGCCTGTAATCCCAGCACCTTGGGAAGCTGAGGCAGGAGGATCACTTGAGTCCAGGAGTTCGAGACTAGCCTGGGCAACATAGCAAGGCTATGTCTCCACAAAAAGAAAGAAAAGTAGCCAGGCATGGTGGTGCATGCCTGTTGTCCCAACTACACAGATGGCTGAGGTGGGAGGATCACCTGAGCCCAGGAGGTGAGGCTGCAATAAGCCCTGATTGTGCCACTCTGGGCAACAGTGTGAGGCCCTGTTTCAAAAGAGAGAGAGAGAGAGAGAGACAGAGAGAGAGAGGGAAGAGAGAGAGAGATGTTCTGTAGAGAATACTAGGCTCTTATTCTTCCCAGAATACCCATGAATTTTCATTACTCTATGCCTTGGTCCACACTATATCCTCTGCTTCAGTATCTTTGTTCTTTTTCACCCAACAAACTTGTAATTGCCCTTTAGATGTTTTCATTCACCACCCCCACCTTTTTTTTGAGACCAAGTCTCGTCCTGTCACCCAGACTTGAGTGCAGTGGCACGATCTAGGCTCACTGCAACCATTTCCTCCTAGGTTCAAGCGATTCTCCTCCCTCAGCCACATGCCACCATGCTCAGCTAATTTTTTGTATTTTTAGTAGAGACGGGGTTTCACCACGTTGGCCAGGATGGTCTCCATCTCCTGACCTCATGATCCAGCCGCCTCAGCCTTCCAAAGAGCTGGGATTACAGGCGTGAGTCACCATGCCCACCCCCTCCTTTTTTTTTTATTTTTATTTTTTATTTAAGAGACAGTCTTGCTCTGTCACCCAGGCTGGAGTGCAGTGGCTTGATCATTGCTCACTGAAGCTCTGAACTCCTGGGCTCAAGTGATTCTCCTGTCTCAGCCTCCCCGGTAGCTGGGTCTACAGACACTTACTCCCATGCCTAGTTAATATCTTTTAAGATTGTTTTCTAGGGATGAGGTTTCACTATGTGACCTGGGCTAGTCTCAAACTTCTGGCCTCAAGTGATCCTCCTACTTTGGCCTCTCAAAGTGCTAGGATTACAAGTATGAGCCACCACACTGACCTCTTTATTTATTTATTTATTGAGACAGAGTCTCACTTTGTCACCCAGGCTGGAGTGTAGTGGCACGATCTTGGCTTACTGTAACTTCCACTCCTGGGTTCCAGTGATTCTCCTGCCTCAGCCTCCCGAGTAGCTGGGACTACAGGTGTGCACCACCATGCCTGACCCCCACCTCTGTGAAAAACCTTGGTCAGGCTTGTCTTGAACTCCTGACCTCAAACAATCCACCCGCTTTGGCCTTCCAAAGTGCTGGGATTACAGGTATGAGCCACTGCACCTGGCCTTATTTTTTATTTTTTTAAGAGAGAGTCTTGCCATGTTGGCCAGGCTGGATTCAAACTCTTGGGCTCAAGTGATCCTTTCATCTCAGCCTCCTGAGTAGCTGGAACTATAGGCAAGTGCCATCATGCCCAGCAGTTTTTTTAATCTCAATGTACCTACCTGTGACCAGCTGACTTACTGCTTTCCCGGTCTCACATCACTGTATGCATTTATCATCAGGATCATGACATAGAGAGAGTAAAATGCACAGGCCTATAAATGTAATGAGATGTTACAAAAGTTTCAAAGCCACATGAAGGTTCTGCCAGGTGCTAAGAATGTTTATTCCATTTATACAATAAAAAAACTAGAAAAACAGTCCCAGGGTATAAAAGACTCAAACCTAAGAGGCTTCATTTATTACTTGCCCTATGGAAGTCCCATTCTAACCAAAGAATCATGGCAGATTTTGGTTTTCCAGGTGTCAATATTAGCTCAGCCCTCATATCTAACAATGCTCGAAAAGTCTGAGTACCTCCTATACTAGCATGTACTTAACCTAATGGATGGGTCTAGGTTTCTTTGGTAAAGGATTAAAGAAAGTTTACTGCATGTATACATGGTGGGATTGTAGAGTCCTTCCGTTCAATCAGTGGACATTGGGTTTATGAATGCCTTAGATCTGGGAACCGGATGAAGAGCCTGCTTTTCCACTGTGGTGGCTGATGTCAGCCCTTTACCTGATTACATGTACATGCTAGTTGATTATCCACGTCTCTAGGAACACTTTAATTTCTTAGCCACCACAATAGATCTCCGAAGGTTAAGAGTCAAGCACCCTGGTTGGCACCATGTCCTTGCTGTTTGTGTTGGTAATTATGTCCCCCTTGCCTCTAATGTTTAAGTGCTTCTGACCTGAGCTCTGCCACTCTGGGGATCTCATCTTGCCTATTGATATTAGGGATTCCATGTCATTAGCAGCATTTCTCACCTTCAACCCCACTTACAGGGGACATCCACCACCAGTGTTTGCAATGATGCCTGCTTCTCTTCACTAGTGCATTTGTTGCTGTGTTAGTAAAAGGAGAATACTCTGTGTCTTCCAGGAACATAGTCAGACAGTGGGTTCTCAGACCAGATACAATAAATCCATTTTAGTATTCCTACATCTCTGAGCTATCTGCTCTCTTTTTCAACACTATGAGAGGAAGTTCAGGTGTCTCCACTGTGTATTCTGTACACCATCATCAGTATCAGGCTTCAAGGAGCCACTCCAGCAAACTGTTAGGACAAGCTTCAGTTGTTCTTGTGAAAACTTAAAATTCTGAGTCATAAATATACCCTTGCCAAGGAATCCAATCCCATTCAACTCTATATTCTTCTGGACAAACAGCCACAGGATGCACTCGATTCTGGATTCTGACAATACATATTAGTAAACTCCTGCACACCTTACAGTTCCCTGCCAAGAATGTATGTCAGCTGTGAAGCTATTGTCTCTCAACTTCAAGCTCACTATACTATACTCTGCTGCAGCTGGGATTCGGCAAACCAATTGCTCCCTTGCCAGCTGAATCCCTGTTAGGATCTGTCAGTAGGAGATGTAGACTAGGAGGCTGGAGGAAGAGAAGAGGATTTGTTTCTTCCTGTTGCTACCTAGTCTTTGTTTTTGTTTCCTGTTCCTGTCCTCTTATATTCCTATTCCTAATCCAAATCCTAACATTAAACATGGCAGCAGCAGTTGACTCTAGTAGCAACATTTGATTATAGTTTGCAGTTTTTCCACCATTCATAGAACCAACCTTAGCACACCTCATTTCCCTCTGAGACCCCAGCATCAGCCAACCAGCGTCCCCACATAGGTCTGGATCCCATTCCCATAGGACGCCTTTTCTGAGCTCAGGAACTGCACTGCATGCAGACAAGTGTCCCCTCCATAGACGTCTTGAGTTTCAGGTCCACAAAGCCCCTCCTCCAAATTTATAAGTTTTAATAATTTTCACCTGTTCCCTTTGCTTCCCAGCCATAGAAGTGATAGCTGCTTCCCACAATTGCCACCTCCTTGATACATTATTTTTCCCTTTTTGCCTGCCTACTTTTCCAGCCCCTGGCTAACAATTCTTTATATTCAACTCTGTTTGTTAAAATAACTGGTATAGTTTGTGTCTCCTGGTTGGTGCCTAGTTAACACAAGATGTTCTGAGATCTGATTTTAATTATTGACCTTGAGGCAACGAGGAGTGTTGAGGGAGGGTCGTGGGCAGAACAAATGTCATCTTGTGAAGCATATGTTTCAAGTAAAAATAATTATTCTGTCTCTAGGCAAGGAGATGTTAGTCTACTCTGGCAAGAAGGAAAGGTCTGCTTCTACCAGTTAAGGAAGGCTCAGAGAATTTGGAGGTTCAAGAGTCTTAGGTTTGTCTACCCAGATGTTTCTATCCCAGTTCTCATGGTCTCACCCTTTTCTCATTAGAGCCCTGACTTTGACACAGAATGTCCAAAATCCACTCTCCTCCTTTGAAGCTCTTCAAAGGCCTGCAAATAATTAGATCCCAAGCCTAATTGTCAGATAGGTCTGCCCTGCAGTTGCTGGAAATAAGAGACTCCTTTAAAGTTGCCACAGGAGTTGTCAAGCATTCAGATAATATGTTAAGTTAGAACTAGAGTGCCATGAGCCTATCATTTTCTTTTGGTAAGGTCTTCATTGATGTCAGAAGAGTCATTGTACTCTGCAATCTTTATAATTAACGTGGTTCTCATATAACTCTGCCACTTTATCTTTCATTCTCTTGCTGTCCACCTGCCCCTAATCTAAATTAACCAGAGCTAAGAGCTTAAGAAATTGCAAAGCCACTGCATGCCAGAAGTTATTATCAACCTACTTATTCTCAGCAATAGGTTCATATTATTTTAAGGAGCTAATAATCCAATGTCGAGGTTCCATTTCCAAGTGTTTGCTACCTAAAACTGCATCTGATACTAAATGTCATAGCCAGGTCTCTTCAGAAAGCAGAGCCTGAGGTCAGGCTCTGCTTGCCTTCTATGCCTGGAAGTCAAGGGGTGACTTGGTGTTGGTGTGGTGCTGACAAAGAGACAGATAGGAGGCTGTGAGGGCAAACTGAGAAGGTACACAAATACGTATCCTATACAAATATAAATTTCCACAACTGATACAAGAAGATATAGAAAAATCAGATCTAGAACCACTAAAGAAATTAAACCAGTCATTTAAAATCTTTCCTGAAAGAATACATCAAGTCCGGATAGTTTTATAGATGAGTCCTAAACTTTCAGGTCACATATAATTCCAAACATGTATAAACTCTTATAGAAAATAAATAAAATGGGATATTTCCCAGCTCATGTTGTGAAGCTAACACACAGCATCCTAAAGTCAGAAGAGGAAAATATAGGAAAGAAAAATTATGATCCCATACTCACTCATGAATGTGGATATAAACATTGTTACCAACGTGTTATCAATCAAAGTCCAGCATGTATAAAAAGACATTATATAACAATCAATGCAATGTCTTTCTTTCAGAAATATATAATTAAATGTCAGGAATATGAAATATTTCTTTCAGGAATATAAAATGAGTTTCAGGAATATAAAATTAAATGTCAGAAAATCTATTAATATAATTTACCACATTAATTCTTCTCTTTTTTAAGGAGAAGAATCAGGCTGGGCACAGTGGCTCACATCTCTATAATCCCAGCACTTCGGGAGGCCGAAGTGGATGGATCACCTGAGGTCAGGAGTTTGAGACTAGCCTGGCCAAGATGATGAAAACCCATCAATACTAAAATCCTATAATTAGCTGGGCATGGTGGCAGGCCCTGTAATCCCAGATACTTAGGAGACTGAGGCAGGAGAATTGCTTGAACCTGGGAGGTGGAAGTTGCAGTGAGCTGAGATCGATCCATTGCACTCCAGCCTGGGTGACAAGAGGGAAACTCAGCCTCAAAAATACAAAAGACATAAGAGAGGGAGAGAAAGAGAGAGAAGAATCCCATGATGATATCAATGCACGAAAAGCATCACTGAAATTTTACATTCATTTATGATAATTACTTTTTAACAAAGTCAAAATAGAAAGGAAATTTTTAACCTGAAAAACTTATAGAGAATACTGTGCTCAATAGTAATATGTTCAAATCATCTCTTTAAAAGAAGAATAATGCAAGAATTCCTGAAGGACCACTCTGTGTACACTGTGCAATTCCAGGAAGCACCATTTACATTAGAGATATTATATATTTGAATATGTATGACAGTTTCAGGTATCTTTTTCCAATTTGCACAGAGGCTTTATATGATGTAGTAGTGGCCCTGGAGACTAACTTTATTTCAATTAAAAACTGACCAAAGGTCCCAACCTTTGCAAAAAGACCATTCATGTTAATAGAACTAATAAATATGAGGATTGTAAAGGAAGAAAAAAGTTATATATATATGCAGATGATACACTATGATAAAAATGGAACTCAAAAACATGTAGAGTCAGTCAAATGGCTATAAGAAATAAGAGAGTTCAGCAAGTTGCTGGATCAATATGCAAAGTCAATTACAACATTATACTTTACCAAAAAATAGATAATGTAATTTTAAAGAAGACATCATTACAAGTAAGTATAAGCATTATTGTAATACTTATAAGACTATAAAGTCCCAAAGAACAGGGTATGGGGGCACATGCTTGTAGTCTCAACTGCTTAGTAAAGGCTAAGGCAGGAGGATATTTTGAGGCCAGAAGTTCGAGGCTGTACTCCAGCCTAGGCAACATAGTGAGATCCCATCTCGCTAAAAGAAAATAAAGGAATATAAAGTACCAAAGTATAATGCTAACAAAATATGGAAAGCATTTAAAAACTTTATTGAAAGATATTAACACCAGCAAATGCAAAAACCTACTATGTCCATGGATCAAGATTTGACACTGTAATTTAGAAACTGATTTATACATTTAATGAGACTCCTATCAAAATCTCAACAATTTTTTTCATGATATGTACTATGCTGTTTCTAAAATGTACATGGAAGAATGAGAGACCAAGAATAGCCAATACAGTTCCAAAGAAGGAGTTCAAAATGGGAGAACCTGGCCTATAATCCTAGCACTTTGGGAGGTCAAGGCGGGCAGACTGTCTGAGCTAAGAAGGTCAAGACCAGCCTAAGCAACATGGTGAAACTCTGTCTCTACTAAAAATAAAAAAAATTAGCCAGGCATAGTGGCACACACCCATAGTCCCAGCTACTTGGGAAGCCAAGGCAAGAGAATTGTTTGAGCCCAGGAGGCAGAGGTTGAAGTGAGCTGAGGTTGCACCACTGGACTCCAGCCTAGGCAATAGAATGAGACCCTGTCTCAAAAACAAACAAACAAATAAACAAACAAACAAACAAAAATTCCAAAATGAGAGAACGTGCCTTGCTAGATATCACGTTTTAATTACTAAGTTATTGTGGTATTGACAAGAGGTTATGACAGTAGTTCTCAACAGAGGGTGACTCCCCCACCCTAAGGGAACATTTGGCAATTTTGCGTTGTCATAATTGGAGGGGAAGGAGGGGAGGCTACTGGCATCTAGTGGGTAGAGGCCAGGGATGCTGCTAAACATCCTGCAGTACACCCAGTGGCCCTCCACAACAGAATTCTCCCATCCAAAGTGTCAGTAGTGGCAAGGTTAAGAAATCCTAGGGGTAGAGAGATAGACTACTAAAAAAACTAATTTAAAAAACAGAAAATATGACCTGGGAGTGGGCATATCCAGCAGGAAACAGATGGGACACTCATATTGAGTAACTTAAGGACAGTTTATTTAATAAAGGGACCATTATAAAAGTGAGAACAGAGTGTAGGGAAAACAAAGTCCTTGGGGGCTAGTAACAGGAACTGCAAGAGGAGAGGGACTATTTATTGAAACTCAGAGCTACAGAGCAGTACATGCAGACCGCCAGTTGGCAAGAGCTGGGACCTTAAGTCAAGGGACACAACCAGCCTGCAGCATCCTTGCAAGGAGAGAGCTAAGGGATACATAGCTGGCTTCATTCACCTCCTACCTTTTGGTCACCTGTCAGTGCTCCCATGGTCAAACCCAATGGGAACCTGTGGGCAAAGAAGCTACTAATGTAGTTCATACTGGCCAGCCTCCCGGGACACAGAGGCTAAAGAGGGGTCCAGAGTGGATCTGGAGAGGAAAATAGGAGCTTTCCAGTCAGAATGGAAGGATTTCATAAATAAAACCCACAAAGAGGAGCTCACCAAGGAAAAGATTGATACATTCAAAATTCATCAAATTTACCATAAGGAGAGTGAAAAGACAAACCGAAAGCTAGGACAAATATTTGTTTCACATATAAATGACTAAGCATTAGTTTCAAGAAAGTCCTCATAATCAGTAAGAAAAAGATAACCCAGTAGAAAAAAAAAGGTAAATGACATGAATAAGCATTTCTTAGAACAGGAAACACATAATGGCCAATAAACATATAAAGAGATGTTTAATCTTGTTAGTAATCAGGAAAATGCAAAATTAAACCGCAATGAGATAACATTTCACACCCACCAGACTGGCAGAAATTAAAAAGTCAGACATTACAATTATTGCCCAGGATGTAAAGTAAAAGGAATTCTTACACATTGTCTACCAAAGAGTAAAATGATACTTTTGAAATGCAGTTCCTAGTAAAAAATTGAGCGTGCATGTACCCTATGACCCCGAATTTCAACCTAGTGCATATTCTAAAGAAATTCTTGCTGATGAACATCAGGAGAGATAAACAATCATAATCATAGCAGAACTGTTTTCTTAAATAAACTTTTTATTTTAGAAAAAAATTTAGATTTACAGAAAAATGGTGACGATAGCACAGAAAGTTTCCATGTACTCCATACCCAATTTTCCCTATTCTTAATGTCTCACGTTAGTATGATATACACGTCACACTGATGAATCAATATGGATACACTATTATTAACTAAAGTCCGTATCTTATTCAGATTTCTTTAGTTTTATTTACAGTCTTTTTGCAACAATGTTCTTAACAACTAAAATTTTCAAATCCTCAAAATGGGCCAGGCGCGGTGGCCCACACCTGCAATCCCAGCACTTTGGGAGGCCGAGGTGAATGGATCACCTGAGGTCAGGACTTCAACACCAGCCTGGCCAATATGGTAAAACCCCTTCTCTACTAAAAATACAAAAAAATTAGCCAGGCGTGGTGGCACATGCCTGTAATCCCAGCTACTTGGGAGGCTGAGGCAGGAGGATCCCAGGAGGTGGAGGTTGCAGTGAGCTGAGACAGTACCATTGCTTTCTAGCATGGGCAACAAGAATGAAACTCTGTCTCAAAAAAAAAATCCCCAAAATGTCCATCAGTAGTAAAATAGATAAATAAATTATGGCTTACTCATTTAGAGGATTATAATAAAGTAAATACAGTAAATAAATAAACTACAGTTATATATCAACATGGATGAGTCTGAAAACATTTTGTTGAGCAATAAAAGCAAATCTTAAATAAATACATCCAACATGATTCCATTTATAAAAAGGGCAAAAATAGGAAAAAAAACCTTATATAATTAGAGGATATTTACATATATAATACAACTATTAAGAATAGCAAATAAATGATTAACCAAAAAAAAAATCAGGAAAATGGTTACATCTGGTGGGAGGGACATGGATTCTATGGGAGGGACACCTTCATGGGGAGAGGGAATGTTTTCTTCAGTTGGGTGGTGGGCACATGGATTTTTGTTGTGTTTTAAACCACACATAGAGATTATAATTCTTTTGTATGTATGACGTTTTATAATAATAATTTTAAAGGCTCTGATCCCTGCTCTTTTCTTTCCCCTTGAAAGCATATTGTCTAAACAGTCCTCATCCTCCAACATTCTGGCTTAAGGGAAAAGGTGACAATTTAGAGTCAGAGCAAACAGGAACCCCAGCCCTCTGTGCCCCAACCAAAGAAATGTGATTATGTCTCTTATCATCTTCTTCAACCCCCATCACACATCATGATGCTTCCTGTTTCTCAGAAGCTGAAAAAGGTGCTGACATAATGTAATGAGTAGAATCAAGGCCGTATACATGGATCTGCCCAGAGCCATGGGTGTCACCCGAGGGGCAGGCTGGACTCTCAGCTGTGCTTGGGAACAAAGACCAAACCCCTGCCTCTAGGTGGGAAATGACACCAAGTTTGAAGATTCATGGAGTAGGGTGACTCTTGCTGTTAAGCGTGAGAGATCCACCATCATCAGACCCAAGAGACACCTTCTGCAACAGCAAAAGGCCACCTCTCAGCAGATCCCTTTACCCAGGTACTGCTGGACTGGGCACTGGGCTCCGTGGGGCCTGGGAAACTGCCACACTGGCAGCCCCTATTCCTCCACAGTCATCCCTCACTTGTCTGTTCATTTGGTTGTTTATTCATTCACTCAGCAAATACTCACACAGCTGCAATGTGCCAGGCACTGTTCTAAGTACAGGCGACACAGCAGAGAGCAGGACATAACCCTGCTCTAGCAGCATCGACTCAGTAGGAGGGTCAGACAACAAACAAATAAAACAACTATAAATTGTGGTAAGTGCTTTCAGTGAAAGTAGAGGTAAAATAACCCAGTGCTAAGATGCTAAAGTCAGGCTACCTGGGTTTAAGGTCTGCTTCTACTGCTACTTGCCATTGGGCAAGTTAATTAACCTTTCTAGGAGTCAGTTTTCTTTTCTATAGATTGGAAGTGATCATCAAACCTGCTGAATAGAATTGATTGAAGATTTACTCTTTCCAAAAATATTTATTGAGCACCACTATGTGTCAGGCACCATGCCAGGCACTAAGGATTAATAGTGAAGGTGACAGACAAGGTCCTGCCCTCTAGGAACATACATGATAGTGGAGGAATTGTCACTGGACAAGCAAAAGCCATTTCCAATGTGATAAGGGCTAGGGACTAATAGGATCCAGGGAGATTCAGGAAGTTCTAGGGAGAGAAGTCCACTTTATATGTCTGACAACGTGACATTTGAGAGCGAAATGACGAAAAGGAGCCAACTATGTGAAAGCCTGGGGGCTGGCGATAGCTAAACAGAGGGAAGCAAGTGTGAAAGCGCAGTAGCAAGAAGTTGGTGTGGTTGAAGAATAGCAGGAAGACAGCCGGCTAGAGCACATTAGCAGGGAGGTAGGAAATGAGGCTGGGGAGGGAAGAGAGGGCTCATGCAGACTCATGCAGGTCAGAGAAAGGACTTTGCATTTTATTCTAATAATGGGAAGTCCCTGAAGGTTTAAAGCAGAGGAGGGTCATTATCTGACTTATGTTCTCTCTCTCTCTTTTTTTTTTATTTTTGAGACAGGGTCTTACTCTGTCATCCAGTCTGGAATGCAGTGGCACCAGCGCAGCTCACTGCAGTGTCAACCTCCCAGGCTCAGGTGATCCTCCCATCTCAGCCTCTTGGGTAGCCGGCACTATAGGCACATGCCACCATGCCCAGCTACTTTTTGTAGAGATGGGATTTCTCCATGTTTCCTAGGCTGGTCTCAAATTTCTAGGCTCAAGCGATCTGCCTACCTTGGCCTCCCAAAGTGCTGGGATTACAGGTGCGTGCCACTGCACCCAGCAACTTATATTCTTAAAAGATCTCTAGCTTTTGTATGGGCACAGATGAGGTTGTAATGTTTGATCAAGGAAACAAGTGAGGATGCCATTGCTCCACGGTGAGTGGCATGGTCACACAGGGTGAATGGTGCAGGATGGGCTGGAGGAGAAGGCAGAATCCTACAGTGCAGCACATTGTAGTGGGCATCTGATCTCTCTCTTCTCCCATCTCCATGCAGCTGCTTCTCTGTCCTCAGAATCCAGACCCAAATTCTACCTTCTGGTGGGAAAGCCCTCCTTCCCCATTTTTTTGTTTGCACGTGGTGGGGGCTCCCTGGACCTGGGATTCCCGCCTTCTTCCTCCTAACTTACTGCCTCGTGGCCCTAGAGCTCTCTCGTGTGACACAGAGAATCAGTCGGGCTCTCTCAGGCTCCTAAGACCTGGACGACAGGCTCAAGCTCCTATTTGCCCACGTGCAAGTGCAAAGCTTTTGTCAGGGTGTTTGCAAGTTCCCAGGGGCTTGTGCATGACTAGCGCTGACTCTACTGATACAGCGTGGTTAGCTGTGTGTATGTGGCTCATCAAGACATTCGACAAGTAATGCCCCCGTTCTGCACCCCACAGAAGGCAGCCCTTTCCACGGAGTCCTATTCACACAGCCAAGCTGACCACTCACCCCATCTGCCTTTGGCAGAAGCAACTTCAAAGTGAGCGCTAGCACTCCTATTTGAAGTCCTGTGGTCACCCCACAGTGGTAGAGCTTTCTCTTCACCCCCTTTCCATTCTCCTTGTCTGCAGCCTTCTGCCATCTTGGCATCTTCCCCTCTTTCTTCACCCAATTCCAATTTGTTTCTAATACACACAGCAATTTCTACAGCCCTTTTGCAACAATTCCTTGCTCACCCACGGACCCAAGATCTTGGCTTTCTACTTCCCTCTGGTGGCTGATGCAGGTATTTCCAAAAAAAGTCCTACTACAGCGGGATCCCGGGGCTGGCCTCACGTCTGCCCAGTGCTGCCCCTGCCCCTTCCCACAGTGGTTCTAAGAGGTTAAGGTGCTTACCATACCAGAAAAGGAAAGGACGCTTGTCTGACACGGAAGCCTGGGCTGAGGGATGCCACGCTCAGTGTACTGTCCCAGGGCAGAGACGGTTTCCTGGGTGGTCAGCATGTCCCCACACTGGCCTCTGGTGGCCGGGAGATGTTAATCCTAAAATCCTCCTGTCCCACCTCAGATGTGAAGCGCCTGAACACAAGCTTCCCCATCTGGGTCCCCGAAAGCCCTTACACCGGGCTCACAGGGTACAGATAAGAGCCAAGCCCTCTGCTCCAGTTCTACCTTCTGCGCAGGAGTCCTTCGACTTCTGGGAGTCGACCCCAGCCCACCCATCAAGGAAAGAGGGCAGGTGGGAGGGACTCTGAGCTCCGAAGGCTACAGGAACTGGAGAGTACCCATCCTCCGCCGCCACTCCTTCTCCAGACCATGCCACACCTCGCAGCTTCTTGCTCCTCACCCTTGCATTTGGCCCAGTGGGCAGCAAGAACAAGCCAGGGTGACAGGCTAAGCTGAGGCCAAGCTCATTGTGTCGAAACACCATGTTTTATGTCCTCATCCCTCAGGCCCGCATCAGTGTGAGCTCTGCATAGAAAGGGGCTTGTCTTACTCATCTCTCAGACCCCAGCACACTGTTGTCCTATGGAGCCATCCATGCATATCAGCAGCAGAATGATAGAGGGAGGGATGAATGTAATGAACGCTGCTCCTTCACTGCCACCTACCTTCGCATCCTGCCCCTAGAGGGCAGAATGCTATGGCTTTTTTTTTTTTTTTAGTTGTACTTTTAAGTTCTAGGGTACATGTGCAGATCTTGCAGGATTGTTGCATAGGTATACACATGCCATGGTAGTTTGCTGCCTCCATCTCCCCATCACCCACATCAGGCATTTCTCCCAATGTTATTCCTCCCCAACCTCCCCACCCCCTGCTGTCCCTCCCCTAGCCCCCCACACTCCAACAGACCCCAGTGTGTGATGTTCCCCTCCCTGTGCCCATGTGTTCTCATTGTTCAACACTCGTCTGTGAGTGAGAATATGCAGTGTTTGGTTTTCTGTTCTTGTGTCAGTTTGCTGAGAATGATGGGTTCCAGATTCATCCATGTCCCTACAAAGGACATGAACCCATCCTTTTTTATGGCTGTGTAATAGTCCATGGTGTATATGTGCCACATTTTCTTTATCCAGTCTATCATTGATGGGCATTTGAGTTGGTTCCAGGTCTTTGCTATTGTAAACAGTGCCACAATGAATATACATGTGCATGTGTCTTTATAATAGAACGATTTATAATCCTTTGGGTATATACTCAGTAATGGGATTGCTGGGTCAAATGGAATTTCTATTTCTAGGTCCTTGAGGAATCGCCACACTGTCTTCCACAATGGTTGAACTAATTTACACTCCCACCAACAGTGTAAAACTGTTCCTATTTCCCCACATCCTCTCCAGCATCTGTTGTCTACAGATTTTTTAATGATCTCCATTCTAACTGGTATGAGATGGTACGTCAATGTGGTTTTGATTTGCATTTCTCTAATGACCAGTGATGATGAGCATTTTTTCATATGTTTGTTGGCCTCATAAATGTCTTCTTTTGAAGAGTGTCTGTTCATATCCTTCACCCGCTTCTGAATGGGTTTGTTTTTTTCTTGTAAATCTGCTTTAGTTCTTTGTAGATTCTGAATATTCGTCCTTTGTCAGATGGGTAGATTGCTGAATTTTTTTCTCATTCTGTTGGTTGCCAGTTCACTGTAATGATTGTTTATTTTGCTGTGCAGAAACTCTTAAGTTTAATTAGATCCCATTTGTCTATTTTGACTTTTGTTGCCATTGCTTTTTTTTTGAGATGAGGTCTTGCTCTGTTGCCCAGGCTGGAGTATAGCAGTGTGATCATGGTTCACTGCATCCTCCACCTCCCAGGCTCAAGGGATCCTCCTGCCTCAGCCTCCTGCTGGGAACAAAATTGTGTGCCATTATACTGGGCTAATTTTTTAGTTTTTGTAGAAGGGTCTCACTATGTTACTCAGGCTGGTCTCAAACTCCTGGCTTCAAGTCATCCTCCTACCTTGGCCTTCCAAAGTGTTGGGATTATAGGTGGAGCCACTGTGCCTGGCTTGCTACAGCTTTTTAGAGTTTCTCACCCTATTACTGTAAGGCCGGTTGCCTTGGGAGTTCAGACACAACCCCCTCCCTCCCTGGGAGCTCGGACACCTCCCCCCCCGCCAGGAGCTCGGACACACCCACTCCCCCTCCGGGAGCTTGGACACGCCCCCCTCCATGCCTAGAAACCACGTCATCATCCCACGCCCATTTCTGCACTCGGCACTAGGCTCTGCACTCAGGACCTAGCCAGCCGTTGAAGAATCCCGCCAAAATTTTAAAGAAGCCCCGCCAGAACCTGCCCAGTAGCATTTTGTCCCGTCCAGGCCCCACTGCCCCAGGCAGCCCGCTCACCAGAAATCCCGCCTACTTGCCAATGGCAGCTGGCCCTGTCCATGTTCGCTTTCCCCACAGCCAATCAGAACGCCTCCACTCCCTATAAAACCCCATGTCTAAGAGGAGTCCTCATGACTTCTCCACCCCTTCTGTCGGACCGCAGAACCTCGCCCAGGAGCCGATTAAATATCTTCATTCCAATAACTGGCCTCCGTTGCCTCTCATTTAAACTTTACAATTACCTCCTATACTCAATTTCCTGCCCCCATTTTTGGTTCCCCCCTGGCCTTTGTCTGCCAAATCTGCCCTTGTCAGAGCACTGGGCTAGGAGTCAGGAGTACCAGATTTGTTGTCAGTAGCCCTTTGAGTCTCATGGCCCCATCTGTAAACTGGAATGGGATTTTCTCTTGACCTCAGGATATACATGGGATGGAAAAGTACCCAATCTCACTTAAGACTGTGGTGTCCTGACCCAGAGTTTCAGTGCTCTCTTTTCTTTTTTCAGTGTCAGGATTGTTACATGCCTGTTATCCTAAACACACACTCACACTCATAAAGGTATAAAACTGAGTCCTCCCAGAAGTATCCTTTGTCAGTTGGGGATCTGTTGTTATGTTACAGATGATTCCTTCACTCCTTATACCAACCCTGGCAGCTGGGTATGTGGATTATCCATGTGTATTAGTTCATTCTCACACTGCTATAAAGACATACCTGAGAGTAGGCAATTCATAAAGGAAAGAGGCTTAATTGACTCACAGTTCCATATGGCTGGGGAGGCCTCAGGAAACTTACAATCATGATGGAAGGCAAGGGAGAAGCCAAGGCACATCTTACAGGGAGGCAGACCAGAGAGAGCACAAATGAGCCAAGTGGGAAGAGCCCCTTATAAAACCATCAGATCCTGTGAGAATTCACTTATTATCACGAGAACAGCATGGGAAAAACCTCCCCCCAATCCAATCACCTCCCACCAGGTCCCACCCTCCACAGGTGGGGATTATGGGAATTACAATTCAAGATGAGATTTGGGTGGAAGCACAATATCACCATGTTTCATATGATGAAAGCGAGAATTAGAGAGGACTAGAGAGGCCAAGGAACTTGCCCAAGGTCACGTGCTGTGAATGGTAGGCTGTCGTACCACAGGAAGACATAAGATGAAGTGCGTGGAGAGCATTCTGAAAAAAATGAAGTTTTCTCCAATGCTTGGCTTTATCATAAGCTGACCTTGTGATTTCTGTCACTCAGGCTGTGGATGCAAGTTAAAAACATCAACTGTGTGTAATCAATCACAGGAGGATTTCTGAGTTGGGCGGAGGTGGGGGAGAGTGATTTCTGCTTTGGGCCCCCACAGTTCCTATAACTCTGGTTTACTTTCCTTGTCACTGGATCCTGCATTCCTTGAGGGCAGCCATTGTATTTTATCTTTCCGCTTTACTGAGGTGTAATTAATATATGAAAAGTTGGCCATAGTTAAAGTGCACAATTCAATAAGTTTAGAATATGCATACACCTGTGAAACTATCACCACAATCAAGATACCAAACATACTGATCACCCCCAAAATGTCCTCATGCCTTTTAGCAATTCCTTCTTCACAGGCAATCACTGACCTGGTTTCCATCACTATAGATTAGTTGGCATTTTCTAGACTGGCTTTTTTTTTTTTTTGAGACAGAGTCTTATTCTGTTGCCCAGGCTGGAGTGAAGTGGCACAATGATGGCTCACTGCAACCTCTGCCTCCTGAGTTCAAGCGATTCTCCTGCCTCAGCCTCCTGAGTAGCTAGGATTACAGACACATGCCACCAAGCCTGCCTAATTTTTGTATTTTTAGTAGAGACGAGGTTTCACCATGTTGGCCAGGCTGGTCTCAAACTCCTGACCTCAGGTGATTTTCCCACCTCAGCCTCCCAAACTGCTGGAATTACAGGTATGAGCCATTGTTCCCGGCTAGTCTGGCTTCATTGACTTGGAATAATTATTTTGAGATGCATCCATGTTGTTGCATATATCAAAACTTTATTCTCTATTTGGTTTATTATATTTTTTAACATATAGTTTAAAGAAAATATCTTTTGGTAAACAGTTCTACAAATTTTAATTCATGTATGGATTAACTCATGTCATGTATCCACCACAATCAGGATACAGGACAGTTGCATTAACCCAAAAAACTCTCTCATGCTATCCTTTTGTAGTCCTGGCTCCCTCTAACCAGTACCCTGGCAACCACTGAACTGTTTTCCACCAATCTAGTTTTGTTTTCTCAGGAATATCATATTAATGAGACTGACTTTTTTACTCATCATAATGACTTGGGAAGTCTCCCAAATTGTGTGTTTGCTCCTTTTTTGCTTAGTAGTTTTCTACTGCATGGATGTATTACAATTTGTTTATCCATGGGTTGAGTGATACTGAGGTTGCTTCCAGTATTTGACAATTAGGAATAGAGCTGCTATAAACATTTGTGTACAGGTATTTGTGTGATCATATGTTTTTATTTCTCTAAAATAAATACCTGGAGTAGAATTGCTGGATCACATAATAAGTGTATGTTTATAAGAAACTGCCAAATTGTTTTCCAAAGTGGCTGCTGGCCTGGGGTGGTGGCTCACACCTGTAATCCCAATACTTTGGGAGGCTAAGGCGGGTGGATAGTCACTTTGAGCTCAAGAGTTCAAGACCACCCTGGGCAACATGGCGAAACTCCATCTCTACAAAAAAATACAAAATTTAGCCAGGCATAGTGACTCATTCCTGTAGTCCCAGCTACTCAGGAGGCTGAGGCTGAAGGATCCCTTGAGCCTGGGAAATGGAGGTTGCAGTGCACCAAGGTCAGCCTGGGTGAGTGAGACCTTGTCTCAAAAAAAAGTGACTGCCATTTTGTATTTGCATCTGTAACGCATGAGAGCTCCAGCTGCTCCATAGCCTTGGCCTTGCCAGTATTTTTTTATTTTAACCATTCTAATAGATGTGTAGTGTATCTCATCACAGTTTTAATTTGCATTTGCCTAACAGCTAATAATGTTGAAACATTTGTATTTAATTTAATGGTTGATATATTATGGCTTACGTCTGTCAGTTTATTTTTTGTTTCCTTTTGTTTTCTCATTTCTCATTGCTTTATTCTGCCTTCCTATGGGTTACTTAAACATTGGTCATTTAAGTATCTTCTTTGGTAAAATGATGATTCAAACATTTTACCCATTTAAAATGGGGTTATTTTTCTTATTATTGACCTGTAAGTTGGCTGGGTGCAGTGGCTCAAGCCTCTAATCCCAGCACTTTGGGAGGCCGAGGTAGGCAGATCATCTGAGGTCAGGAGTCCGAGACCAGCCTGGCCAACATGATGAAACCCTGTCTCTGCAAAAAATACAAAAATTAGCCTGGTGTGATGGTGCACAACTGTAGTCCCAGCTACTCTGGAGGCTAAGGCAGGAGAATCGCTTGAACCTGGGAGGTGGCAGTTGCAGTGAGCCAAGATTGTGTCACTGCACTCCAGCCTGGGTGACAGAGCCAGACTCCATCTGAAAGAAGGAAGGAGGGAGGGAAGGCAGGCAGGCAGGCAGGCAAGCATTCTTTCTATAAGTCCTTTATCCATTATAGGATTTGCTCTTTTCTCCGAATCTGTGGCTTGACTTCTCTTTTTTTTTTTTTTTTTTTTTTTGAGACAGAGTCTCACTTTGTCGCCAGACTGGAGTTCAGTGGTGCAATCTCTGCTTACTGCAACTTCTGCCTCCTGGGTTCAAGTGATTCTCCTGCCTCAGCCTCCTGAGTAGCTGAGACTACAGGCACACGCCACGATGCCCACCTAATTTTTGTATTTTTAGTAGAGACAGGATTTCACCATGTTGGCCAGGATGGTCTCAATCTCTTGACCTCATGATCTGCCCGCCTCCGCCTCCCAAAGTGCTGGGATTACAGTCATGAGCCACCATCCCTGGCCCTTGACTTCTCATTTTCTTGATGTTGTCTTTTGATAAGAACAAATTTTAAATATTGAAGTCTAATTTGTCAATTGTTCATGTATGAATTATGATTTTGATGCTGCAGCTAAAAAAATCTGTGCTTAACCCAAGGTCACAAAAATATTCTTCTATGTTTTCTTCTAAATATCTTGTAGCATTTGCTCTTACATTTATGATGCATTTGGAAATAATTTTTGTGTATGATGTGGGGTAAGTGTATAAATTCTTTTTATATGTAGATACTCAATTGTCCCAGCACAATTTGTTGAAAATACAATTGAATTGCCTCAAGATCTTTACTGAAAATGAACTGACAGTGGGTGCAGTGGCTCATGCTTGTAATCTCATACTTTGAGAGGCTGAGGCGGGTGGATCATGAGGTCAGGAGTTCGAGACCAGTCTGACCAACATGGTGAAACCCTGTCCTTACTAAAAATACAAAAAATCAGCAAGGCATGGTGGCACGCACCTGTAATTCCAGCTACTCAGTAGGTTGAGGCAGGAGAATCACTTGAATCCAGAAGGCGGAGGTTGCAGTGAGCTGAGATTGCACCACTGCACTCCAGGCTAGGTTATAGAGTGAGACTCTGTCAAAAAAAAAAAAAAAAAAGAAAGAAAAAAGAAAGAAAAGAAAAAGAAAACGAACTGACTATAAATGTGAAGGTTTATTTTGGTACTGTTAGTTCTTTTCCATATAAATATATCTTTACGTTACTGCCACACTGTTTTGATTATTATAGCTTTATAGTAGGCCTTTAAATAGGTAAGTGTGAGTCCTCCAACTTTGCTCTTTTTAAATATTCTTTTCACTATTTTGGATCTCTTTCACAGGAATTTTATGATCAGCTTGTCAATTTCCATAAGAAGCCTACTGGGATTTTCACAGGGATTGTGTTGAATATAGATTAATTTAGGAAGACTTGCCAATTTAATAATATTGAGACTTTCAATTTTTAAACATGAAATGTCTCTCCATTTATTTATGTCATCTTTAATTTCTCTCATCAACATTTTGTAGGTTTGAGTGTATAAATTTGGTATCTTTTTGTTGTATTATTCCTAAGTAGTCTCTTTGATGCTATTATGAATGGAATCGTTGTCTTAATTTCATTTTTGAATTGCTAGTATATATAAATATAATTGATTTTTATATATTGATTTACTATTCTGAAAACTTGATGAACCTGTTTATTGTTGTAGTAAGTTTTTCTCATGTGTGAAGCCTTAGGATTTTCTACATACAGGATCCTATTGTCTGCAACAGTTTTACCTCTTCCCTTCCAATCTATGAGCCTTTTATTTATTTTTCTTGTCTTGATGCATTGGCTAGAACCCCCATGCAATGTTGAATATAAGTAGCAAAAAAATGACTTCCTTGCATTGTTCTCAAACATCCAGCAAATACGTTAGCTACAGGCTTTTCATAAATGCCTTTTATCAGGTTGAAGAAATTCCCTTCTATTTCTGGCTCGTTGAAAGAATTTTTTTTGTTTCATTTTTGTTTTTGTTAAATCATGAATGGATATTAGATTTGGTCAGATGCTTTTTCTGTATCTACTAAGATGATCTTTTTTTTTCTTTTGAATTGGAGTTTTGCTCTTGTTGCCCAGGCTGGAGTGCAATGGTGTGATCTCAACTCACTGCAACCTCTGCCTCCCAGTCCAAGCAATCCTCCTGCCTCAGCCTCCCGAGTAGGTGGGGTTACAGGCATGCATCACCACACCCAGCCAATTTTTGTATTTTTAGTAGAAATGGGGTTTTGCCATGTTGGCCGGGCTGGTATTGAACTCCTGACCTCAGGTGATCCGCCCACCTCAGCCTCCCAAAGGGCTGAGATTACAAGCATGAGCCACCCAGTCCAACCTGATCATATGGTTTTTGTCCTTTACTCTGTTCTATTCGTGTGGGGTATTAAATTTCATCAAATTCCTGAAATAATCCCATTTGGTGATGGTGTATGTCCCTTCATATACGTTGCTGGATTTAATTTACTAATGTTTTATGGAGGATTTTGCATCTCTATTCAGTAAGGAATAAATCTGTTTTGTGCTGCTATAACAGCATACCTGAGACTGGGTAATTTATAGTGAATGGACATTTATTTTCCCGTAGTTCTGGAGGCTGGGAAGTCCAAGATCAAGGTGCCAGCAAGGTACCTGCTACCTCATCACATGGCAGAAGGTGGAAGGGCAAAGAGGCAGAAGGAGCCCAAACTTGCTCTTTTATAATGGCATTAATCTTATCTTTGATCAGGTTGAAGAGTTCCCTTCTATTTGTAGTTCATTGAGTATTTTTTTTTTCCAGAGTCCATGAGCCATTTTATTTGTAAATATATGTATTATAGCCCTAGAAAAAGAATCCCAGGATTTTCCCTCCTGTGTGTTTTCGCCTTGCTTCTTCATGGTCCATCATGCCAGCTGAGGTTGTCAATACAATGAAACCAAACTGTCGGGACGGAAGCAGATTACTCTGCCATTTTTCTAGATCTTTGAGTTGCACATCAAATCTGGGGCTGATCACACCACACTTGTTTAGTCTGCCTGTGAGGTTCACAACAATTTTCCCAGCTCTGTGATAGTCAATGATTTCAAATTCGCCAATGTAACCATGCTTCATCATCACAGTGAGAAACCGGACAATGACTTTGGAGCACGGCCTAATAAGCACCTGGCGTTTGCCTCTCTTTTCGGCATTGTTGATGCTCTTGAGAGCATCAGCCAGGACATTCATGCACACCATTGCAGTGGCATGGAAAGATGGTGGAAAGAGGAGCTTCATTGAGTATTTTTAAAAATTATATCCAACTATTGGATTCTGTCAAATGTGTTTTCTGCATTGATATCTGCGTCAGTCAAAGGTGATTATGTAAAGAGATTTTTTCTCTTCATTCATTTAGCATGGTGGATTACGCAGATTAATTTTTGTATGTTTTAACAATTCTTTCATTCCTGGGAGAATGTAAGAGTGGTTAAACATCCAAAAATGGAATACAATCCTTTTAATATGCTGCTGTATTTGGTTCACTAGTATTTTATTAAGGACTTTATCATCTATGTTCATAAAGTTTAGTGGTCTGTAGTTTTCTATTTTCTTTTGAGTCAGTTTTGGTAGTTTATGTGTTTCTAGGAATTTGTCAATGTTATCTAAGTTATCTAATTTTTTTGGTATACAATTGTTCATAGTATTCTCTTAGAATCTTTTGTTGGTAAGTTCTGTAGTAACGTCCCCACTTTCATTTCTGATTTTAGTAGTTTGAGTCTTCTCTCTCTCTCTCTTTCTTTTGGTCAAACTATAGGTTCATCAATTTTTAAATTTTCTATTGTTTTTCTAGTCTCTATTTCATTTATCTCTGCTCTAATTATTATTATTTCCTTTTTTCTTCTTGCTTTAGGTTTAGTTTGCTATTCTTTTTCTGGCACCTTAAAATGGAAGGTTAGTTTATTAATTTGAGATCTTTCTTTTTTAAAAATGTAGCTGTAAAAATGTAAATTTTCCTCTGAACCCTGCTTTTCTGTGTTCTATCAATTTGGGTACATTGTATTTTCGTTTTTATTCATCTTAAAATGATTTGTAGGCTGGGCACAGTGGCTCACACCTGTAATCCCAGAACTTTGGGAAGCCATGAGGTGGGTGGATCACAAGGTCAGGAGTTTGAGACCAGCCTGGTCAACATGGTGAAGCACCACCTCTACTAAAAATACAAAAATTAGCTGGGCATGGTGGTGCATGCCTCTCACCCCAGCTACTCAGGAGACTGAGGCAGGAGAATCGCTTGAATCGGGAGGCAGAGGTTGCAGTGACTTGAGATCACGCCACTGCAGTCCAGCCTAGCTGACAGAGCGAGACTCTGTCTCAAAAAAAAAAAATTGTAATTTCCCTTTTGATTTATCATTTGCCCTATGGGTTGTTTAAAACTACATTGTTTAATTTCCACACATTTGTGTATTTTCCATATTTCTTTTTGTTATTGTTTCTAATTTCATTCCATTTCGGTAGGAGAAGATATTTTGTTTTATTTTAGTCTTGTCTAATTTATTGAGACTTGTTTTGTGGCCTAACACAATGTCTATTCTATAGAATACTTCTACGTGCAGAGAAGAATATGTATTCTGCTATCATTGTGTAAAGTGTTCTACGGATGTCTGTTAGGTTTAGTGGTTTTTATTGTTGTTCAAATCTTCTATTTCTTTGTTTATCTTTTGTCTATTCTAGCCATTATTGAGCATGAGTATTAAGTCTCCAACTTTTTTGTTTTTTTGAGATAAAATCCCACTCCGTCATATAGGTTTGAGTGCAGTGGCTCGATCTTGGCTCACTGCAACCTCTGCCTCCTGGGTTCAAGTGATTCTCATGCCTCAGCCTCCTGGATACTTTTTGCATTTTTAGTAGAGACCAGGTTTTGCCATGTTTGCCAGGGTGGTCTCGAACTCCAGACCTCAAGTGATCCACCTGCCTTGGCTTCCAAAAGTGCTGGGATTATAGGTGTGAGCCACTGCACTTTGCCTCCAATTATTTTTTGACTTTTCATTCAGTTCTGTTAGTCTTTGTATCATAGGTTTTTGGCCTCTGTTGTTGAGTGCACAATTGTTTATAATTGCAGTATCTTCTTAATGTGTTGAGCATTTTATCATATTAATGTCCTTCTTTGTCTTTTATAACATTTTTGTGTTGATATCCATTTTGTCTGATATTAGCATAGTCACTTCAGCTCATTTTTGGTTACTGTTTGCATGGTGTGCTTTCCAGCTGTAAACTGGGAACTTATTTGTGTCATTGAATCTAAAATAAGTCTCTTACAGAGAGCATATAGTTGGATCATGGTTCTTTTTAAAATCCATTCTGCCAATCTCTGCCTTTTTATTGAAGAGCTTAATTCATTTACATTTAATATAATTACTGATGAGAGGACTTACTTCTGTCATTTTGCTATTTGTTTTCTATTATGTCTTTTATCATTTATGTTCCTCAGTTCCTTCATTGCTGTCTTCTTTTATGTAAGATAGATATTTTCTAATATACTCTTTTGATTCTCTTCTCATTTATTTTACTACATATTATTTTCTTAGCATTTGTCCTGGGGGTTACAATTAACATCTTAATTTATAACACTCTAATTTAAATTAATAACAACTTAGTTTCAATGGCAAAAACTTTACTGCTGTATAACTCCATCCCTAACTTTTGTTGTTAATGTCACAGATCACATCTTTATGTAACATGACTGGGTGTGGTGGCTCATGCCTATAATCCCAGGACTTTAGGAGGCTGAGGCAGGCAGATCCCTTGAGGCCAGGAGTTCAAGACCAGCCTGGTCAACATGATGAAACCCTATCTCTTCTAAAATACAAAAAATTAGCTGAGTGTGGTGGTGTGTGCCTGTAATTCCAGCTACTTGGGAGGCTGAGGCACAAGAATTGCTTGAACCTGGGAGGTGGAGGTTGCAGTGAGCCGAGATTGTGCCACCGCACTCCAGCCTGGGTGACAGAGTGAGACTCTGCCTATAAAAAAAACACACCCAAGAAACAAAAAACAAAATCACCAAACCATCATTATGCAACCTATATGCCCATCAACACAGTTTTACAATTATTGATTTATGTAATTGTATTTAAAATCATATAGAAAATAAAGAGCTTAAAACAAAAAATATATCATTAAAACTAATGTTTATATTTACCTACATAGTTATCATAATCTATTCAGGAAATTTCCAAGTTTTTAACCAGTTGGCTCAAGCACAGAATGTGAGGTCCTGTTCCAGCCAATAGAAGCTGGACACAGCAGTAGAGCAATTGCATCAGGTTATGAAAGTTATAAATGTCCCTGTCTCCCTTGTTCATGCCTGCTCTCATGGCAAGACAGCCAGAGTTGCACCCTTCCTGCAGGAAGTAAACTAGCTTTGCTGAGTGATCCATTGTCTCGGAGTGGATTTTTCCTGATGTTATAAACCCGTTTCCAACACTCATGATTACAGAGACTGACAAGCACCAAAATCTCCAGGGTGACTTGGCAAGCTGGAGACCCAGGAGAGTTAAAAACTTAATTCTAGTCTGAAGGCCAGCATATTCCAGACAAAGAAAGAACCAATGTTTCGGTCTGAGTCTGAAGGCAGGAAAAAGTCAATGTTCCAATTCAAAGATAGGCAGTCAGGGGAAACTCTTTTACTGGGGAAGGGTCAGTAATTTTGTTCTGTTCAGGCCTTTAACTGATTGAATGAGGCCCACCTATATTAAGGAGAGTATTCTCCTTTACGCAGTCTACCAATTTAAATGTTAATATCACCTGTAAACATCCTCACAGAAGCATCCAGAGTAATGTTTGACCAAACATCCAAGCACCCTGTGGCTCAGTCAAGTTGATACATAAAATTAATCATCACAAGTGTTCTTTCATTTCAGCCCGAAGGACTCCCTTTAGCAACTTTTGTACAACAGACGTACTAGCAAAGAACTCTGTTAGTTTTTGTTTATCTGGGAATGGCTTAACTTCTTCATATTTGAAGAATAGTTTTGCCAAATATGGAATTTTTGGTTGTCAGTTTTTCTTTCAGCTCTTTGAATATGTCATTATATTGCCTTCTGGCCCCTGTGGTTTCTGGTGGGAAATTAGCCATTAATTACATTAAGTATCCTTGTATGTGATTCATCACTTCTCTCTGACTGCTTTCAGGATTCTTTCTTTGTATATATCTTTTGACCATTTGATTATAATGTATTACAATAGAATATCTGAGTTTATCCTACTTGGGATTTGTTGAGCTTCTTGCATGTGTTAATTCATGTCCTTTACCAAATTTGGGAAGTTTTGAGCCATTGTTTCTTCAAATATTCTTTTGTCCCCTTTCTTTCTTTCCTCCCTCCCTGGGTCTCCTGATATGCATATGTTGGTACCATCAGTGGTATCCCACAGACCACTTAGGCTTCAGACTGGGTAATCTCATTAGACCTGTCTTCAAATTCACTGGTTTATCCTTTGCCTGCTTACATAGCTGTTGGCCCCTTCTAGTGGATTGCTCATTTCACTTATTTTACTTCTTAACTCTAAAGTTTCTAAGTTCTTTTTTTATAATTTCTATTCTTTTATCGATATCTGCTATTAGGTGAGACACTGTTCTCATGCTTCCCTTTAGTTCTTTGCATATGGTTTCTCTTAGCACCTTAAGCACATTTTAAAATATTGATTTAAAGTCTTAGTCTATTAAATTCAATGCCTGGGCTTCGTCAAGGACAGTTTCTATTAATTATTTCTACTGTATATGAACCACACTTTTTTCTGTCTTTTCATGCCATTAATTTTTTTGTTGAAAACTAGACATTTTTACTGTTACAATGTGACAGCTCTGGAAATCACATTCTACTCCCCTTCCAGGTTTGCTGTCATTGTTTGCTGGGTTTTTGTTTGTTTGTTTTGGTTTTGGTTGTTGTTTACTTAGTGACCTTTCTGAATTAATTTTTTAAAGTCTGTATTCTTTGTCACATGTGGCCACTGAAGTGACTTTTCTATTAAACTTTTCCACTAATGGTTGGCTAGTGATTTGACAGAAACTTCCTTTATACCTGGAACAACATAAAAAAATTTCCCAGTATCTTCAGATGGGCTCTGTCTGTGTTTTGAGGTGTGGCTTTAACACTTAGCAGGCAATTTACAAATCTGCCTTAACCTTCCTTTTCTGCTTGCACAGAGTCTGGAGGTCAGTCAGGAGTGAGAGTGTAGAGCCTTCTAGGATATTTTCTGAGCATATGCCCAGCCCTGGGCGTATGTGTGACCTTCTTAGATACCTAGAAGGCTTTTCAAAGCCCTTATTTCTTAAAGTGTCTCCCTCTCCAGCCTTTTTCCCTAAGCTTTTCGTTTGCCTATTATTTTCCCCAACTGTTATCATTAGTGAATGCATTTGTCTTTTACTGTGTATGTATGTGTGTGCACACATGTGAGTGTGTGTGTTTTCCAAATGCCCCAGGTACCTGCTTCAGCCCTGGGAGAGTTCTAAGATAGGTGAAATTAAAATAAATCATTTGTGCTCATCCTTCAGGGAGCCAACAGACAGGTCAAAACAGGCAACCACAATTCTTTGAGAGTAAGTTTCATTTTGCTCCCTCTGATACTAAGAACCCACACCAAAAAAAAAAAAAAAAAAAAAAAAAAAGAACCATATCAAGAATGCAGACTGTTGTCTTCAAGGCTGCCACCAAGCTGGGAAAGAGGAGAATGGAGCCAAAGTATGTTAAAACACCACAGTGTTGACTGGGCACAGTGGCTTATGCCTATAATCCCAGCACTTTGGGAAGCCAAGGCGGGTGGATCACCTGAGGTCAGGAGTTTGAGACCAGCCTGACCAACATGGTGAAACCCCGTCTCTACTAAAAATACAAAAATTAGTCAGACGTGGTGGCAGGTGCCTATAATCCCAGCTACTTGGGAGGCTGAGGCAGGAGAATCACTTGAACTCAGGAGGTGGAGGTTGCAGTGAGCCAAGATCGCACCATTATACTCCAGCCAGGGCTACAAGAGTGAGACTTCATCTCAAAAAAACAAACAAAAAAAACACCACAGTGTTTTCCTACTGAGATTTAGCCAGTTTTTTGTGTGTTTGTTTTTTGTTTGTTGTTGTTGTTGTTAAAGAATTTGGCCAGGCGTGGTGGCTCATGCCTGTAATCCCAACACTTTGAGAGGCCAAGGTGTCAGGAGTTCAAGATCAGCCCAGCCAACATGGTGAAACCTCGCTTCTTCTAGAAGTACAAAAATTAGCCAGGCATGGTGGCAGGCACCTGTAGTTCCAGCTACTCAGAAGGCTGAGGCAGGAGAATCGCTTGAACCTGGGAGGTGGGGGTTGCAGTGAGCCGAGATTGCACCACTGCACTCTAGCTGGGGCAACAGACTGAGACTCTGTCTCAAAAAAAAAAAAATTATTTGGTTGCTGCAAACTTTTTATTAGTTTCCAGAGTTCTAATAAAATTGATTTTGCCAGTTTTTTTCACTGTTTTTATGGAGGAAGGAGTTTTGGACTTCTCTACTTCAATTTTGCTGATACCATTCCTAGATCATGTACATTTGATAGAATTACTGATATGGTGGATTTGTGTCTACCATTTTAAGCACATTTATTGTGTTTCTATCTACTTGTATATTTCTGTTTGTTTCTGTTTTTAGTGGTTGCTCTAGGGATTACAACATATGTTTACCTTTTCACGGTCTATTTAGAATCACTATTTTACCATTTTAAGTGCAATGTAAAGCCTTATTTTATTCTATCCTGTTTATGTTGTAGTTGTCTTATGTGCTACCTACACATAACGTTGAAAACACCATTAAAAAGTTATAATTTTTTTAACCATAAATCGTGCCTTAAAGAACTCAAGAGGAGAGAGAGATCCAAGATGGCTGATGATTAGCAGCTCGGGCACGTACCTCCCAGTGAAAGCGCAAAGAACGAGTGGACGCCACACTTTCAGACGAATATTAGTTACTCACGGACCAGGAGATTCCCAGTGGAAGAGCCCCACGGGTCGCCAGGGCGACTCTTGTGGCCGGCGTGGCGGTTTTGCTGGTGCCTTAGCACGCCAGTTCTTGGTGCAGAGTCCGGAGATTCCCGGGCAGAAAAGCACCATCAATCTTAACACCGCTGTTTTGGCCGGCTCAGTGGATTGCTCAGATTTCGGCACTGGGAATCAACAAGTTGGACGTCAGAGACCCAGTTAGAAAGTCGGTAATTATAAAGACGACAGACAGACAAATATATAATGAAGGGAAGAAATCAGCGTAAAAAGGTAGAGAATACTCAAAATCAGAATGCCTCTCCCTCTACAGGGGATTGCAATTCCTCATCAGTAACGGAACAAGGCTTAATAGATTACACGTGTGTTCCAATAACAGAAGCAGGTTTCAAAACGTGGGTGATAAGAAACTTCTGTGAATTAAAAGAACTTGTTCTAACCCAATGCAAAGAAACTAAGAACCTTGAAAAAAGGTTTGATGAAATGTTAACGAGAATGGACAATTTAGAGAAGAATATAAGTGAATTGATGGAGCTGAAAAACACAACACGAGAACTTCGCGAAGCATGCACAAGTTTAAACAGTCGAATTGATCAAGCAGAAGGAAAGATATCAGAAGTCGAGGACCAGCTCAGTGAAATGAAACGAGAAGACATGATTGGAGAAAAAAGGATGAAAAGGAATGAGCAAAGTCTCCAGGAAATATGGGACTATGTGAAAAGACCTAATTTACGTTTGATAGGTGTACCTGAATGTGATGAAGAGAATGAATCCAAGTTGGAAAATACTCTTCAGGATATCATTCAGGAAAATTTTCCCAACCTGGCAAGGCAGGGTAATATTCAACTCCAGGTAATACAGAGAACACCACAAAGATATTCTTCAAGAAGACCAACCCCAAGGCACATAATCGCCAGATTTATTAGGGTTGAAATGAAGGAGAAAATACTAAGGGCAGCCAGAGAGAAAGGTCAGGTTACCCATAAAGGGAAACCTATCAGACTTACAGCAGATCTCTCAGCAGAAACCCTACAAGCCAGAAAAGAGTGGGGACCAATATTTAACATCCTTAAAGAAAAGAACTTTCAACCCAGAATTTCCTATCCAGCCAAACTAAGCTTTATGAGTGAAGGAAAAATTAAATCTTTTGTGAACAAACAAGTACTTAGAGAGTTCACCACCACCAGGCCTGCTTTACAAGAGCTTCTGAAAGAAGCACTATACATATAAAGGAACAACCAATATCAGCCTTTCCAAAAATATATCAAAAAGCAAAGAACTTTAACACAATAAAAAATTTACATCAACTAATGGGCAAAACAGCCAGCTAGCATCAAACGCCGGTATTAAACTTATATATATTTTAATTGGATAAAAAGCCAAAACCCATCGGTATGGTGCATCCGGGCCCATCTTACATGCAACAATACACAAAGACTCAGAGAGAAGGAGGAAGATTTACCAATCAAACAGAGAGTAAAAATAAACCAATAAACAAAAAGCAGGAGATGCAATTCTCGCCTCTGATAAAGTAGACTTTAAAGCAACAAAGATCAAAAGAGGCGAGGAATGACATTACATAATGGCAAAAGGATCAATGCAACAAGAAGAGCTAACGATTCCATAGATCAACGAGATAGAAAATTAACAAGGATATTCAGAACTTGAACTCAGACCCGGAACAAGTAAACTTAATAAACATTTATAGATCTCTCCACTTCAAATACACAAAACATACATTACCACCTCACACCTATTCCAAAGGTGACTATATAATTGGAAGTAAATCACTCCTCAGTAATCGCATAGCATTTCATAGGTTTAAATTAAATATTGGTTGGCTGTTTGTTTGTTATCTTCTTCCCTTATTCCTTCCTGACTACATCATTAAGTATAATTATCAGTATAAAAGAGGTTTTCAATACCCATTACTAAATTGCATTCTAGCCTGGGCAAGAAATCAATACTCCCATTCTCTCTCCGTCTTTCTTTTCCTTCTCCCTCCTCCCCATTCTGTCTCTCTCTTTCTCTTCCTTTTTCCTCCTCCCTATTTTCCTCAAAAAAAAAAAAAAAAAAAAAAAAAAAAAAGAACTCAAGAGCAGAACAGAATGCTGCATTAACTCAGCTCCTTACCATTTCTGTTGGTCTTTTTTGTTCCTGATATTCCAAGTTAACTTCTCTTGCCATTTCTCATCTGTCTGAAAAACTTCTATTAGCAATATTTTAGGACAGGTCTGTCGTCAAAGAACTCTCTTAGTTTTCCTTCATCTGAAAATGTCTTTATTTCACTCTCCTGAAATGAATTTCATTGGATATTCTTGAAATTGTGAGGAGAATGGGGGGTTGATGGTTCTTTTCCTTCATTTTAAAGATGTGATTCCACTTCCTACTGGTCTCTACAATGAGACTTCTTTCTCTCCTATGAGAAAACTGAAGTCATTTGAATTGTTCTCCTACGCAGGATGTGTCATTTGTCTTTAGCAATGATACATGTATGTGTATATGTATGTGTGTGTACATATGTACATATATTCTTTAGTTTTATTTCCTTTTCCAAATTCAAGATGTTTTTAGTCAATATTTCTTCAAACATTTTTGTCTTCACTGCACTCTTTCCTCTTTCCTTCTGGAACTCCAGTGACATGAATATTAGAACTTTTGGTATTTGTCTCACTAGTCTCTGAGGCGCTATTCATTTTTTAAAAACTTTTTCTAACTGTTATTCTGATTGGATAATTTCTGTTGGTCTATCTTTCAGTTACTGGCTTCTTCTTTCTTTTCATTTTCATTCTGCTCTTGAGTTACCTAGTGAGTGCTGAAATTTTGATTCTTATATTTCATGTATTTATTGAGACAGGGTCTTGCTTTGTCACCCAGGCTGGAGTGCAGTGGTGTGATCACGTCTCATTGCAGCCTCGAGCCCTCAGGCTTGAGCGATCTCCTCCCTCAGCCTCCCAAGTAGCTAGGACCACAGATTCATGCTACCACATCTAACTAAGTTTTTTGTTTTTGTTTTTGTTTTTTTGAGATGGGGTCTCATTTTGTAGCTCAGGCTTGCTTCGAACTCTTGGGCTCAAGTGATACTCCTACCTTGGCCTCTCAATTGGATTACAGATGTGAACCACTATGCCGTTATATTTTTAAGTTCCAAAACTTTCACTTCCTTCTTCTTTATATCTTCTATTTCTTTGCTGAGACTGTCCATCTTCTATTCATTCCAAGAGTGTTTACTTGGAGCATTTTCGTAGTAATGCTTTAAAGTCTTTGTTAATTCCAGTATCTCATCATTGGTCTCTTTTGATTGCCTTTTCCCAAGCAAAACGAGATTTTTCCTATCATAGGCCAAGAAGATCATAATTTGTTTTGTATCCTGGAGATTTTAAATTTTATGAGACTCTGGGTATTAGCTGAACACTGTGGAGAGTGTTGATGTTTATATTTTAGCAGGCAATCAATCTAGCTGGGCTTAGGCCACGAAGTTGTGACTAGCCTTCTGTGGATTGTGGTTTCAATGCTATTCCATTTTCAAAGCCTTTACTGTGCTGTTCAGATCTAGCCTGTGTGTGCGCCCTCCAGTGGTCAGCTTGAGAACAGGGTAGTAGCTTATCCTTAGGTTCAGTTCTTAAGTCTTTGTTATGCTGGATCCATACAAGCTCAGTTTGGAGTTCAGCCCAGGGTTCACAAACGACTTTGTGGGTTCAGTTTCCAGCGTTCTTCCCTTTCCATGATCTCCCTTGTACTTTCTGATTCTCTGGGTCCTTTTGGTCCTCTGGCCAGAAAGCTGGAATTTTAGCTACCTTGCTCTGCTATGTACTTCCCGCCACTGTGCACTCAGCTAGGATCAACTGGCAAAAGGAGAGAGACATTGACAGAGAGAGAGAGAGAGAGAGAGAGAGAGAGAGAGAGAAGGGAGGAAGGAGATCCTCTTGGGACTTGTCCAACAGAGAGTTTTCTCTCCCTTGGAATTTTAGATGCCTTCAGGCCTCTCATGCCATTGCAACAAGAATGCCAGGGGTCTGAGGCATGAGAGAATGGAGAAAAGAAAAAAAAGGTGGCGTGGAGGGTGGGTATTTTCTCACTCTTTCTGAGCACTAGGACTTCCCTCCCCACTCCTCAAAGCAGATCTAGAGGGCTCCTGGGATTCCCACTGTCTGTGCCTGTTGCTTACTTCCAGGTTTCAGGCTGCTTTGAGTCTAGCCCAGGGAGTACTAAAGGGAAAAATGGCAAACTCCTCCAATTCAGTGGTACTTCAAATTGTGATTTTTCTTTTGTAATTCATCTGCTACTATTTACTCTTCAGAGTCCTTCATGCATTCTATATAGGTTCTATTGATTTACTTAGTGGAAGAGACAGGGTTGAGTATATTTACTCTATCCTACCTAAACCTGGAACCTGGTGGTAATCCACTCCATAGATACCATAAGCTATTTATCACTCTCTTGTTGATGGTCATTTTGGTTGTTTCCAAGTTTTGGCTACCACAGATTAAGCTGCTGTGAGCATTCATATACAAATATTTGTGTGAACACACACTTTCCTTTACTGTGGATAAATACCTGGGATTGAATGGCTAGGTCGTATGATAGGTATATGTTTAGCTGTTTAAAAAACTGCCAAATTGATTTCCAATGTATGGTCGTGCATTGCTTAATAACAGGGATACAGTCTGAGAAATGCTTCATTAGGTAATTTTGTCCTTGTGTAAATATCATAGAGTGTACTTACACCAATCTAGATGGTATAACCCACCAAGCACTAGGCTGTAAGGTATAGCTGATTGCTCCTAGGGTACAAGCTTGTACAGCAAGTAACTCTACTGAACATTGCAGGCAACTACCACGCAATGGTAAATATTTGTGTGTCTAAGCATATCTAAACACAGAAAAGGCACACTAAAAATACACTATTATAATCTCATGAGATCATTGTCATATATGCAGTCTGTCCTAGACCAAAACTCATTATGCAACATGTGGCTATATTTGTATTATTTTACATTCCCAGCTGGGCATGGTTACTCATGCCTGTTATCCCAGCACTTTGGGAGGCCAAAGTGGAAAGATTACTTGAGCTCAGGAGTTCAAGACCAGCCTAGGTAACATAGTGAGACCCTATCTCTATTTTTTTTTAATTAAAAAGTCAAGAAAAATAAATAAATATTTGACATTCCCACTAGCAGCTTAGGAGCGTCCCAGTTGTCCCATGTCATTGCCAACACTTGCCACCATCAGTCTTTTTCATTTTAGCCATCCAGGTGGATGTGTAGTGGTGTTTCATTGTGGTTTTCACTTGTATGTCCCTAATGATTAACGATGTTGAGTATCTTTACATATGTGTATCTACTATTTGCATATCCTTTTTGGCAAAAAAAAAAAAAATCCATTCAAATCTTCTGTCCATTAAAAAAAGTTGGGTTGTTGGCTGGGCACAGTGGCTCACACCTGTAATCCCAGCACTTTGGAAGGCTGAGGCAGGTGGATCATGAGGTCAGGAGATAGAGATCATCCTGGCCAACATGGTGAGACCCAGTTTCTACTAAAAATACAAAAATTAGCTGGGTGTAGTGACGCATGCCTGTAGTCCCAGCTACACAGGGGGCTGAGGCAGGAGAATTGGTTGAATTTGGGAGGTGGAGGTTGCAGTGAGCTGTGATCACACCACTGCACTCCAGCCTGGTGACAGAGTGAGACTCCATCAAAAAAAAAAAAAAGTTGGGTTGTCTTATTGAGTTGTAAGCATTTACATATTCTAGATATGTGTCCTTTACTAGATACATGTTTTGCAAATATTTTCTCCCATTTGGAGCTGGCACATTTTATTCATCTCTGTGTGTCTTCCCCTCCATACTCTGCCTAGGTTAATTCTCCATTCCCATCATCGCTACCACCACCACTCTGGTTAAACCCTCCTACTCCAATCTCCTTATTTCCACACTTGCCCCACTGCAGCCCAGTCTGCAAACAAGGGTAGCCAGTGAGCTTTCTAAAACACACACTGAGCCAGGCACAGTGATGAGCACCTGTAATCCCAACTACTCAGGAGGCTGAGGCAGGAGAAATGCTTGCGTTCAGGAGTTCAAGACCAGCCTGGGCAATATTTTTCCATCTAAAAAAAAAAAAGAAAAGAAAAACAGAAAATTTTAAAGTTTAAAAATAAGTAAAATGCACACTGGCCCATTTCACCCCAGTGCATAACATCTTTCAAAGACTCTCCATACCTGTGCCATAAGGCCCAAGCCCCTGACCAGAGGCCCCAAATGCTCACCTTATCTGACCCCTGCCTACCTTATGAGCTGCATCTTCTGTCATTCACCTCCTTGCCCACCATGCTGCAGCCACACCAATCTTTTCCCACAAACAGACTGAGCTTATTCTTTTCCCAAGGCCTTGGAGGTATTCCCTCTGCCTTCCCCTTGTTCTGCACATTGTTGCCCCCTCTGTCACTTAGAGAGCTAAAATGCCACCTCCTCAGATAGTCCTAGAAGGCCAAATCTAATGGGACCACCTCTGTACTCTGTATGACGTCATGCTATTTATTTCTCAGAATCGTTATCACTATGTGACACTTTCCTGGTTTAGTTGTGTGTTGTCTGCCTCCACCAGTACATGAATTTCATAAGAGCAGGGGTGTTGCCTTATTCATTTCTATATCCCAAGAGTCCAGAGCCATGCCTGGGGCATAGTATGGGCTCAATAAATTCTTGTTGAATGCCTGTGTCCATAGCACTTACTTCTGTGCCTGGCACCTGGGCACAAAGTAATGTGAATGTGTCAAGTGATCTACTCCCATGTCACCAGGAGTCAGTAAGCATCTCTGGGATGAAGAGAGAGGGAAAAGACACACGTACAGGAAAATGACAAGAAAAAATGAGCAGACACGACTAAAAGAGAAGATTGATTCCTCCAGAAGTGTCTTGGGAGCTTTATGACACAAATGCCTCCCAAGGGAGGGTTAGGCTTCCCTTGGCCTCTGGGGCTGTCAGGTCCATACAGAACATACTCAAGGATACGATACAGTTGGCAGTGGAGCTGAAAGGCCTTCCTAGTCCTGCTTGTCAAAGGAAATTGAACCTTTTTGACCTCACCAGTTGTTTACTCTGCTCCTGCCCTTCCTGGTGGCTGCAGGTTGATTTTCCCACCCTACCAGCCTCAGGTGGCAGGCCGGCCCTCCCATGCCTGATGACAGCTTGTTGCTTCTATGGCTTCCACCTGCTCTCAGGCTGTGTAACACCAGGGCTGCTAGCTGAGCATGGCACCTGGGGTGTGTGGGCACTTTTGGCAGCCAAGCTAGTTTTTTCTCTTTATGGACTCTCCAGGAGGCCCCAGCTCTCCCTGAGAGCCCAGCAGGTGAGGGTCTGAGGATGGTATGTGGAGCTCACTTCGCCCAGGTGAATCAAGATGGCTGCAGAGCCCATGTCCAGGCCACAGGAAGGAGCAGCTCTCCTGAGCACCAGGCCTGCACTGAGTCCTAAGGAGAACACCCATCCACACCGTTGGCTTGGGAGAGAAGTTTCCTTGGGGTAGGGTGAGACCCCAGTCTGAATCTGTAATCAAGAGCCATGATGTAAGCAAACTCCTAGAAGCACTGGCTTTTTTTTTTTGGAGACGGAGTCTTGCTCTGTCACCCAGGCTGGAGTAAAATGGTGTGATCTCAGCTCACTGCAACCTCCGCCTCCTGGGTTCAAGCAATTCTCCTGCCTCAGCCTCCCCAGTAGCTGGGATTACAGGTGCCTGCCACTACGCCCAACTAATTTTTGTATTTTTAGTAGCGACGGGGTTTCATCATGTTGACCAGGATGGTTTTGAATTCCTGACCTTGTGATCCACCTGCCTCGGCCTCCCAAAGTGCTGGGATTACAGGCATGAGCCACTGTGCCTGGCCCAGCACTGGCTTCTTTTCAGAGGTGGAGACTCCAGGAGCCAGGGTCATGCAGGGCAAGGCTTGGCAGGGAAGGCCGCCCTCTCTGTTTTGTGGTGGAAACTTTTCTGGGAAGTGGCTGCCCAGGGCATGGTCCTGCTTGTGGCTGTGTCTGCTTGGACTTCCTGGCTCACAGATGAAGGGTCCAGGTGACGTGCACTGGGTACTCTTGCTCCTCTGTCCACGGGCACCTCCTCCAGCACTCAGAGGTGGTCCTTGTGCCTGAGGCACCAGCCTGGAGCTCAGGAGAAGAGTGCGTCTAACCAGGTTTGCATCTGAAGAGCCAGGCAGAACGCTCTTGGATTTTGTTCTGCTGACATGTCCCTGCCTCCATTCCTAGCCTTGGATAGTTGTGGGGGTAATTCTTGGAACAAATTCTCTTTTTTAGGGTGCCTAGGGCACCACCCTTTCTCAGGCTTAGCTCTCAGCCCTCAATCCCAGGCCAAATCCTCTGTGGGGCCAGGAGGTTTGTTCAGTGGGAATCTGAGGGAGTTCCTGAGCCCACCTGAGGAGAACAGTGCTCAGCAGAGGATGCAGGCCTTCCTGGGTCATGATGCCGTGGGAGAAGGCAGGGACTCCCATGAGAGCCAGCCTCGCTCAGCAGTCATCTTAGAAACCCCCATCTCTGCCTTTGCTTGGGTCCTGGCCTCTCTGGCATCTGTTCAAAGGCTACTGATCAGGAAACAGGTGCTCTGTTTACCAGGTGGCACCTGCCTATCTGCTGTAGCCAAAGTCCATCCTGAAACCCTGACCCACCCTTTCCCGTAGCATTGTGCCTGCATCCTTCTCTTTCTCCAGGACCCCTAAACTTCCACCTGCAAGAGGAGGGGAAGGGGTTGGTTTTCCATATTAGCCAGCAGGGGGTGCTGTTGCCATAGGGTCAGAGCTTCCAAAGGTCTGGGCTTAGGGAACCAAGCTGCTAATCCCCTGGGGGGCACCTAGGGGTGGACCCTGGTTTTGCTGGACAGAGAGCAGGAGGACAATGGACTGACGGACACACCCCATCCAGCAGTGGAGGCACCCTTATCACCTCCTCCCTGCCTGCTGTGTCCAGGCATCCAGTGTCCAAAGGGCAAGGCCAAGCGGTCTCAGGACATGGTTTTGGGTTCTAAGTGTGGTCTCCAGTGGCCTGGGCCTTCCTGGGGCAGCCTGTGGCTTTTCACCCGCTGCCCTACTCTCTTTAGCTCAGTGTCCTTGGCTCCCTAGACTCATAACCTAGGACAGAAGCCAAGGCCCAAGGTCTTGTTTTGGCCCTGGCTGTGGACATACAGACTCCTAGGCAGAGTAGGGGGTCTCCTGCACTTCTCCCAGAATGGGGCGCCTGGGAAGGGCCTGAGAAGGGTCCTGTTCCAGCTAGTCTCATGTCCTGGCAAATCCTGTCATCTGATTCTACTTTCAACTAGGCCCACCTCTCTCTGTCCCCTGTGGCCACAGCCTTAATATGCCTGGATCATTTGAGCTGCCTCTTGTCTACCTCCCAACCTCCAGTGTGCAGAAAGGACCGGATAGCATAGGGCAAGCAGGCAGGCCAGGTGCTTAAGGCAAAACCTTTAAGGAGGCACTCACCATCAGGATCATGCAAGTATAGAGTTGGCCCTTGAGAGCAAGTGCCTCCTTAAATGTTGTACCTTTAGGAGACTATCTCACCCTAGTCCTGTCCTGGTGTGCCACGGGTGTTATCTTCTGTAGCAGCCACAGAAAGTTTTCTAAAGCATAGGTCAGGCCTTAGTGGCCCTCCCAAGACCTGCCCTAGAATTTAATTCAACAGACATCTGATGACCGACCCTGGTCTGGGCCTTGGCTCCAGAAAGGGAGGCACCATCAGTCCTGCCCTGAGCCACCTCTATCTACTGGGATAGAGTCCACTCCTGAGCACAGCACTCAGGCTCTTCAGAGCGTGGCCCCTACTGGCTGGTCCAGCCTCAGCTTCTGGGGCAGCTACTCCAGGCCACATCAAAAGTGAGATCCGTTCTGCACTTTTGAGTGGCCAAGCCTTTCCTTGGGCCAGTTTCACATTCTGGAATGCCCTTCCCTATTAGTAGCCTGTTAACCTTTGACTTATCTTTTGAGGCTTTGCTGAACCGTCTCCTCCGAGTAACCATTTATGAACATGACTGAAATAACCTGCTCAGTCTCCATACTCCCAGCATCTCTGCCTCTTTGCCTCATACTCAAGGTATGACACACGTCTGTCACTCTGCAATTGGAGCACACTTACAAAGTGCCTACTGCCTGAGAGCAATGTGCTGGGTGCCAGAGCGGGGGTACGGGGGCATCTCTGAGCATCCTCTGCCCTTGGAGAGCACACATGCAGGTTAGTAGTGGAGACTATGGTGCTTACTTCTAAGTCCCCTCACAGGGCCAGCGTAGGCCCTAGGCTGAGAAACATTCCACGACCATCAGCTGTCTCTAAGTCTTTAGCCTTCTAGAGTCACCTCCTCCACTAAAAGCAAAGCATAACACACTCATGCCCCAGCCCATGAGGCTGTAGGAAGCCCTCTCCAATATTCACGAGGGTTCTCAAAAAAGGAAGAATGGCTTTTGCTTCCTGGAGGTGACTAGTCACCAGAGGCCTCCTGGCTCAAAGTCCCCAGCATACCCTTGTCCATTTTGTCTCCAGTTATACAGCCAGACCTCTAAACACTCCAAGTGCAGCACTTCATGCTGGCTATCTGATGTGCTGACACATCCACTGTGGTTTGTCACCTGTCAAGGTGGAGGGCAGAGTCATGCTTTCTCCCACACCATCCAGGCAGGTGGGTCTCTGCTGACTCTTCGCTCCTCTTTCCAGTCATCGAATTCTGCTCTCAATTAGGCCTCCTTCTCTCTATCCCCTGTGGCCAGTCACTTGGTCAACAGACGCTTTCCTGAGGACTTACTCATGCAGAGAAAAAACTGAAATCTCTCACATCTGACTGAGGTCCTATGTAAATTGAATCTCTTTGTGGACCTATCTTTCAGGTGAGAAAGATAACAACCGCCTGATATTAACAGCCCCTTTCCCCTGTTCTGCGTCTGGGTGGCTCTTGCCACTAGGCTTCCAGTCTCTGCAGGACTGTAAGGGGCCACACATGTCAACAGCGCTATGGGAAAGGGAAAGAGGTCCCCTTGGAGGGATAGAACCTGGCAGAAACAACCACAGTGCTGCTTGGAGAAGTCACGTCCTTCCTTTCCTCCCTCTGGACCACCCACCAGTTTCTGTGGAAATTGTCTTATTGCTAAGACCATCTTGGGGAAAATATGCATGCTGCTGAGACCATCTGAATCCACTATCCACCTTCCCATCTATCCATCTGTCTGTCCATCCATCCATCCATCCATCCAACCATGCCATACTGGTTCATGGGACACCTGCTCTCTGCTCAGCTGAGGCTGGCTCCTGAGGCTACAGCAGTGAACAGGGCCGAGCACCCATAGGGACACCTGTTCTCCCACCTCTGCCCACCTTTCTTTCCATAAATATACCAATAACAGCATTTGCTGAGTCCAAACCACAAAGACACATTCCTGTGGGTATTTATTAGCTTGAGCTATATCTACTGTTTCTAAGATGTAACATTAAACGGAGCCCAACACAGACATTCTGAGGACCAGGTCCTCTCCCACGTCAAATTTATGGGCTAGGATTAGGGTTGGGTTCTTTGAATCAAAAATACTATTTGGACTGGGCAGAGGACCAGCATCATGGGTCTCGCCCTGGGCCACAGGAGAAAGAAGGGACAACAACCTATTTGATCTGGGGCCCCACTAAAAGCTGCTGTGGTTGCTGGGACCCTCAATGGCATTCATTTGCTGTCCTGAGCCTCATTTCCAGGGCTGCCCCTAGAGTTGGGATTCCCAGGCTGAGTCACCAGGATTGCCAGGCGCTCATAGTACAGGCTCCACTCTTTCAGTATTTGGACTTTCCCTGGCCCTCTCCCAGTCCAGCTACCCTAATCCTAAGCCTGGGGTGGTGAAAGTCAATGTTGGTCTGTACAGGGAGGCTAGGGAGGTCTTTCTGCCTCTCCTTCCACTGGCTAGCTGGCTGCTTCCAGAATGGCCACTACTGCTACCTGCCCCAGCCCCAGCTCTTCTGGACTGAGGGAGCTCCACTTGGTCTGACTTATGTCTTTCCAAGAGCCACAGTCTCAGGGCCATAAGGAAAGAGATCCTTACCATAGACTTGTGGTCTCAAAGGCATGCATTTAGAAAACATGGGCTTGCAGGTGACACTGTCCACCTTGACCACTGGTACTGCTGTGGGCTGCAGAGATCAGGGAGGGTACTGGACTCTCCCTCCATAGCCCAAACTCCCAGCCTTCTTGGCTCAGATCCAGGGTCAACCCACCATCATCCCTGGCCTGAGCTCCAAGCCCTGGGGAGGGAAGGAAGTGGCTGACCCCGTGGCCAGCATTCCTCTGTGATGACTTCAGTCCGCTTTCTGCCCAGCCACCCTAGCTGGAAGGCAGTTCTCAAGGAACCACAAGGGAAGCCCCTCCCACAAAAGCCAAGGCCCCTCCTGCAGAATGAGGCTTCCTTCAACTGCGGACATGACAGGACCTGACTGGGCTAAGGGTCCTGTGGGAGCAAGTCAGAAGGCATATGGCCCCCACAGATGCCTCAAATTCATCCTACTCCTTCCCTCACTTAATAAACAGTCACAAGCCCCTTGTGGAGGTTATCGGCTTCTAGACCAGACAGTCACGGCCCACTCTCAAGGGCTCCAGGTCGTGTTGCGGAAGATCCTCTAACAAATAAGCAAAAGAGAACACTACCGACATGATCTCAGTAAAGAGACCTCATCAAATAAGGACAATAAGATGGGATGTGACAGTGGGGGGACAGCTGGGGACCTCAGCCATTTGAGGGGATACCCCAATTCCTCAGATCCCACCTGCTTGCTCACAGTTCCCTCTTTCCCCGCGTGCACACCCACAAACCCCTCAGCTTGTAGAACTCCTCCCTTATTCCCCAGAGGCCACCCCTGCAGGCAGGTCCATCCTTCACACCCCCACCCTCGTCGTGAACACCATCCGGAGAGGGCTGGGGGCAGGTGCATTCAGGTGGGGCTTTTCCGGGGCCGGTTTTCCCCGGCTCCCGCTGGAACTTCCAGCTGGCCACTGGCCGGTAACACTGGACGCCCGCCTGTTCCCTGGCCGCCGCGGCTGCTCAGACCTCAGCGCTCCCGGCGCGGTTCCCGGAAACTCCTCGATTTCCCTGGGCCTCTGCGTTTGCAAGAAACCGAAACCCAGGCTCCGCCCCTCCAGCGCGGCCCCGCGGAGCCTGTAGCTGGGGCTGACCCCCACTGGGTGGCCGGTCCCAAGTCCTCCTCGCCCCGGCCGCTGAGCCCCGCCCCACCGCCGGCTGCAAGGCCCGGGCGGAGGTAGGAGCCATGTGAGTGCCTGCGCGCCGACCCCCGGCGAGCAGCATCCGTCCAGCCGCTCAGCACCACCCGCTCCTCCAACGGGAAAGCCGCGGGTCTAACCCAAATCTCAAGCTGCATCTGATGGCAGTGCCCAGGCGAGAGATGCAACGCGGCCTTCCCCTGCGGCACTTCACTGGCGGGCGCCTCATCTGTGCGTCCCCGAGTCCCTGCCAAACCGAGCAGAAGGGGAAGGTGGGAGAGCAGGGAAGAGGGAAGCGCAGAGGTGGTCGCGGGAAGCTCTGCACCCCGATTGTTGCCAGCTGCATCTCGCCTGGGGAAATAATGGGCACGGAGTTGTTTAGCAACTTGCCCGAGGTCACACAGCCTGTACTTGCTGACCCGGCTGCAAACCCTTGGCCTGCAGCGTGAGGCTGGGCGGGGAAGGAGGAAGTGCCCTGGTAGAGGGCAGGTGAGCCGCCTGGCATGGGCGGGGCTGCCAGCTTGCTGGAGGTGGGGGTGGGGAGGAATGAGTAGGGAGGAGGAGGGCAGCCACCGGGGCTGGGAGGCTTTGCAGTTCTCCCGCTGGCCCTCCCTTTCCAGGAAGCCTGCCAGCCTGGAGCCGGCTGCTCACCCCGATTCACCCCCCGCCGGGGCGGAGCAGGAATGTGGAAGTTGGCCCGAAAGGACTGTGCCCCCTCCCCGTCAAACACCCCCCGCACCCCACCAAGTTCTGGCCGGGGCTGTGGAGTGTGGGTCACCTGGGGGCGAAGGCCTACACATCATGACGAAGTGGAGGTGCTGCAGCCCCCACAAGGACCAACAAGCCTGCCAGGGGCTCCCCAGGCGAACGGCAGTGGGCGTGGGCCGTTCTGCAGCACCCACTGGCGCGGGGGAGGAGGGCGCTGATCCCATCAAGCCCCGCTCCAGGTCGCGACTGCTGGGCCTGGGCTGGGAGCCTCCCCCGGCCTCGGGGCCCCATGAGACTGACGCGGAGCTGAGTTCTCTTTCCTCCCAACGCGGTGTTTATAAGAAATGAAGCTCCGCAGCGGCCATCAGCGGCAGCCCACACTGTCACCCCGCCTCCCTCTCAAGGGGTTCCGGAACAGCCCTGAGCACTGGAGTAATTCCTTGGCCCATTATTCTATCAGGACCCCCTAGTGATTTTCCAGCCAGCTTCAGCCTCCTATTCTGCATTTAGGAATTTTATAACAGTGCAACGTTTATTCTGCTGTGTCATACAGCATTTTTGCCAAAGCATTGAGAGAGGAGGAGCTGGTCTGGTGCCCCAGTGTATCTCCAGGGCCAAACCTGAGTTGGCGGAAAAGCAGGCCTGCCTGCAATTCATATGTGTTGAATGAATTAAGAGACTTTCTTTCTCTCCAATTAGGCTCCTTGCAGGCAGGGTGATGACTCTTGGATTCTATCTTCAAGCTTTTGGATGCTTTTATGCCTTGCTTGTGTTCTGCAATTCACAGTTTAGTACTGCCTGCCTCCCAGCTTTCTGTGAAAATAGAGATAAAAGGCTTTGAGCATTTCAGAGAGCCCTACTACTTCTGGACCTGGAAAGCTGGATGGCATGCTGGGGGTTTGTCTACTTTGGGGACTGTGGCCCCCTCTCTGGGTAGCAGGCTCCACAGGTAGCAGGTTTCCCAATCAAAAACCTAGTTCAGGTTGGGCACAGTGGCTCACACCTGTAATCCCAGCACTTTGGGAGACCAAAACAGTGGATCACCTGAGGTCAGGAGTTTGAGACCAGGCTGGCCAACATGGTGAAACCCTATCTCTACTAAAAATACAAAAATTAGCTGGGCATGGTGGCGGGCGCCTGTAATCCCAACTACTTGGGAGGCTGAGGCAGGATAATTGCTGAACCTGGGAGGTGGAAGTTGCAGTGAGTTGAGATCACATCATTGCACTCCAGCCTGGGTGACAAGAGTGAGAAATCATCTCAAAAAAAAAAAAAAAATGAATGAAAGAAAAGAAAGAAAGAAAGAAAAAAACTAGTCAGGTCGGGCGCAGTGGTTCACATCTGTAATCTTATCACTTTGGGAGGCCAAGGCCAGGCAGATTACTTGAGGTCAGGAGTTTGAGACCAGCCTGGCCAACATGGTGAAACCCCGCCTCTATTAAAAATACAGAAATTATCCAGGTGTGGTGGCATGTGCCTGTAATCCCAGCTACCTGAGAGGCTGAGGCAGGAGAATCACTTGAATCCAGGAGGCAGAGGTTGAGCTGAAATTGCACCACTGCACTCCAGCCTGGACAACAAGAGTGAGACTCCATCTCAAAAAAAAAAAAAAGAAAGAAAGAAAGAAAAGAAAAAAAACCTAGTTTAAATCTCACTGGCATCTGTACCCCAGCTTTCACACACTCATTTCTATCAGCAGAGGATTTGACCACAGGTTGCCAAGAAATGTCTGTATCAGGCAGAATTCATAATCTGAGATAGAAGAAACATTAAACTCTGGAGGAAGAGGGGTCACACATCAACTTAACTACGCGATTTTCTGAGTGCCCAGAAAACTCCAGGCCCCAAAACAGAGAGGCTGCACAATGAATTGACCCTCAACGAGTGAAGGTAGGATGAGAGGCATCCTGTGAGGAAGACCTTGCACCAGTGCAGAGTGCTGGCTACCCTCAGCTAACCCCTAGCTCACTTCAACTGCTGGGCATGAGGAACCTGCTCAGATTTCTTACAGAAAAAAATGCAGAATTTGTTTCTCACAGAAAAAAATGTAGAGTTTGTTCCCACCACCTAGAAAGTGACCAGTGGTGAAAAGGCAACCTACGAATGTTAAGGACCAAAATGATCCAAGGAGGGAAAAGAAAGGACTTCCGGTTGGTTGCTTTCTGGGCACTTTGAAGAGATCAAGCATTTGCTCTGGACCTTAAAAAAGACACAGAGATTGAAGTGGTGGGGTGGGCAAGGAAGAGGGAGATTCAGAGAGGGAGAGTGTTGCCAAGTATCCTGAGAAGACAGGGATGAGGGGACAAACACAGAGTGTGTTCAGAGAATGGAAATGCAGTGAAAGGTTCATACATTCCTGTTCATATGTTTCATTTGACTCATGTCTTACAGTTTAGAAATAATTTTGATAGTCTAAATTTATAATTAGGAAAGACGGAGAGAGATTATCTCTATTTTACAGATGAGGAAACTGAGGCCCAGAGAGGGACAGTAACTTGCTAAGATCACACAGCAAGTGGAAAAAGCACAAGAACCCCGGCTTTCAGACTCAAATCCTATGTTCTCTTTTCACCCTCCTTGAGTTTCATCTTCCCTACTGCCAAGGGTAGGGAAGCTGTCTGGGAGAGAAGGTTGGAATGGGACCCCAGGTCCAGACTGAGCAGAGATTTGAATGTGGGGCTGATGGTAGGGGAGCTCAGAAGGCTCCTGGGTGGACCCGAGTGTTAGAGGGATCATTAGAGTTAGGGAGATCATTCTAGTGCAGAGGCACCATCTTCCCCATCTTCCTGGGCAGGACTGATAGGAGGGAGGCCCAAGGGGAGGTTGGGGCAATAGTCTGGTCCTGGACTGTGAAATCACAACCTGATGCAGGGAAGGAAGACCCAGAAGACCAGGTGGGAAAGAAAAGGGCTGGCTCCGAATTACTAAGAGCCTACAAGAGCCTTTGTGTTCTGCTGAGGATCACAGGGAACGTTCTACATCTGAGAATGTGATACATCTTAAAATGATATTCATCAAAAGCCATTACCATAAAAATGTTGGTACTTAAACATGGCTTAGCTTTATTTCACTGATTTGGAGTATAGAACACCTAGTCATAATAAGCAGATTCTTACAGGCCTCAAAATAAAATTAGAATCCCTAAGATTAAAAAAAAAAAAGGTCAAAGATGTAAATGTAAATGGCAGTTTCATTGGTAAATCCTGACTGGGGAATTTCTCCTAAGCAAAAAGTTACTGATGTGCATAAAGATTTAGCTAATAGTGTTGCTTGTATTATGAAAAAATGGAAATAACCTAACTGTCCTACAATAGGGGATAATTGGGTAAATTTTTATTTACCCTTATGAAAGAATAATATACACCTATTACAAATGATATTGCATGAGTACATTTCATGACATGGAAAGATGCTTGTTATGTCTGCGTATACATGTATATTGATACCTGTATCTGTGAATTAAAATTAAGTTTTTGTTTTAAAGCACTTTTTACAGTCTCCTGTTGCCTTTACAGGGTCACTGTGGTCAACTTACCAGGCCACAAGGATGCAAACTTCCTTTCCCTAATCTCATCCTGAATTTTCCAGTGGGTTTTTCAGGTTCTCAGGGGCAGGACAAGCATCTATTTGCTGTACCAGGAAAGGATTCCACAACTCAGGAGTCACTTGTTTTCTCTTATTCTTGCTCAGAAGGTCTTGGTCCCTGTAACAAGTCCCCACTCCCATTTGTCACTTGAAGTACCCCGCACCCTATCTTTCCATTCCAGAGTGTCAGTGCCCTCCATTTTGCTTAACACTCAGCTAGGCTCTTTCCTCAGTTTCTTCTACCTCCTTTCCTCTCCTAGCTCCTGCCCCGCCCCTATCTGGGAGACAGTTCTGCCCATTCCTGCTGGTATCCTGGGAACCAGGTTTGGCATTGATCACAGCACTCAGATTCCAATGCACCAGAATGGGATTAACTCATGCATTTCCTCTATGGGAGGGAGGTAGTAGAGTAACTGACAGGTCGAATTTTGCATCAATGTGTCTATAGCCTGCAAAATGGGGTGCTGCCCTGGAGAGAGAGCTGGGGTGAAGGAAAAGACATGCCTGGGAGAGAAACTTCCTTCTGAGTCAGCAGCTTTAGGGAGACAAAGGAAGGAGCCTCCTGGGCCAGAGTTTTGGATGGAAAATGAACACCCAGCCAAGTCTCTAGGACTATAAGTTGTGGGGGGGGACTACTTGTGAGCAAGAGTTAAGTAGGGGCACTTACCAAGGAACACGGGACCTGGGCTCCCCAACCCTTTGACTAGACTCATGGCGTTGACCAGTCCTGAGCGAATTCTTCCATGCTACCCAGAACCTCTCTGGGCCAAGCTCTGGGGACCCAGAGATGACACCAATGCTTCCATTAAGGAACTCTCATACAAGGGCGATAGCAAAGCTCTGGAGGCGGCCCGAGGCAAGAGTGCTAGGAGGGATCGGAGCTACCCCACTCCCACCCTCACTCAGCCGTCTGGTCTGGGCTTCTTTGAACCCCTTCTCCTCCTCCGGTTCCCTAAGGCCAGCCAGGGGGAGTCCCAGGGAGGCAGACCGAAAAGGGGCGTGGTGTCATCCTGGTCACTATTAGACCCTGGAACAGCGACCTTGAAAACTACTCGGCGTCTGCTGCCCGAGTGGAACATAGTGCTTTACAATCTCTTCCCATCACCGCAAACCATCAAGGTAGGGCTACTGTTATTTTATGGTTGAAAACCTGAGGTCCCGAGTCCCTTGGGGGCTGTGCCAGCAACGGCCAAGTTTGGATTTCCCCTTGTCCACCAGCCCCAGGCAGCACACGGGGCAGTAGGCTTTGTGCCTCCTTAACTTCCCCAGGGCAGGTGAGTGACCTGGAGGGAGGGGGCCGTCCCTAAAAACAGGGGTAGTGCTAGGGCTGAAACCCTCCCTTCTTGATACCCCATTGGCGAGCTTGAGGAGCCAGGCTGCCAGTCGGGAGGTTCGGCCCGGTGTTCCCGCTGGAGAGGGCGGCAAGTGCCCGGGCGATACCCTCACCTGCTTTCGGGAGATAGGCCCCCGCCCCCGCCCCGCCCCGCCAGGAGGGTGAAAAGGAGCCAGCCTGCTGGGAGAAGGCGGAGTGAGGGGAGAGGCTGGGGCTGGGGGCGTTGGGCTGTCCAGGACAGCCCTCCTCCGGGCGAGCAGGAGCCGGGTGCAGTGGGAGCGCGCGGGGCGGGCCCGCGGTGGCCCCGGGGCGGTGGCGCCGGGCCGGAGAGGGTGGGGCGGAGCAGCCGCCCTGTACTTCCCCTTCTCCTCCGCTAGCTCTACAACAGCCTGATTTCTCCGAAATGACGGCGCACAGCAGGCCAATGGGCGCCCGCGCGGCTGTCCGGGGGCGGGGCTGTCCGGGGCTGGGGAATCCCGCTAAGTGTTTAGACTGTACCGCGGCGCCGCTACCCTGGCAGAGCGCGCCACTCCTTCCTCTAGGCAGGACGTGCACTCGAGCACCACCGAGCCGAGGCCACCCGGAGCCGTGCCCAGTCCACGCCGGCCGTGCCCGAGGGCCTTGAGACCCCAGCAGCCGCTGCCTTCTTCCCTCTTCCACCCGGAGTCGCGTGGCACGGCAGCCCCCGCGTCGCCGGGACCCTCGAGCGCCGCCAGATCGCTCCTGCAGCAGAGGTGAGTCTGCCTTTGCGGCGCGGGGGATCGGCGGCGTCGAACAAAAGGCGCGCGGGGCACCAGGAAGTGGGGGCTCCAAAGCCCCAGGCTGGAGACTCGCTGGCGCGCGGCGTTGCCCGGGCCCCCGCGCGGGCTCCGGCGGGTGCCCTAGGAGCTGCGCGCGGCGGCGCGGGGAGGGCGGGCCGCGGCGTGGACCGCCCACCCGGACCAGCCTGCCGGCGCCCGGCAGCTTTCGCAGATCTGCGTGCGCGAAGCCGCCGGGGGCCTGTAGGTGGCCCGCTACGTTCATCCCGCGCATCCACACGCCTTGCAGGGGACCGAGTGTCCGCCCACGCGTGGGTGCCCAGTGCTCCCGGCTTTCGGCGGTCCCAGCTCCGCGCCCAGGCACCAGGGTTTTGGACTCCCTGTGCTGGTGGCAAGGGCTGGCTTACTGCCCAGGTGGCTGGAGGGAGTCGTGACCTATAGAGATTGCAGGAAGAGGCGCCACAGGTGTTCCTTGGGTCACTTCTCCTGAGGAGGGGAAACCGAGCCGGAAGGGTTAGCGTCCTGGCCTCAGCGTTGCGGGCGCTGTGGCTGTCAGGAAGGCGTAGAACGGGGTCGGGAGGGGACTGTCCAGGGTTACAGCTAGCCGTTTGCTTGCTAGTGGTGACCACTCAAGTCAAGGGAATTTCTTCTTGGCACCAAGCAAAAGAAGTCCTTCCCTTCCCAAAGGATTTGAATTTTGAGCAAAAAGTTCTGGAATTAGAATTTCTGTGCATTTTGTCTCTTTTCCTGAACATGAATTCTGAAGCCATCAACTTGCATGCTTGTCTCCTCCAGAGACTGGCTGGGAGGAGCAGAAAGAAGGGGCAGAAGCATTTTTGCCTAAGATGCTGAAAAAATTTGGAGAGCAGATTTATTCCAGCGCAGCTACCCTCCCCGCTAAGTGTAGTACCTAGTAGCTGGCTCAGGGGAAGGGAGGGTAACTAAGTGACCTCGGGTGGGGCAGGTCAGTGTCCAGGTATTGTTCAACAGATTCCAGACTGGAGCCTTCTGTCTTCTCTTTACAGCCAACATGCCCATCACTCGGATGCGCATGAGACCCTGGCTAGAGATGCAGATTAATTCCAACCAAATCCCGGGGCTCATCTGGATTAATAAAGTGAGTGTAACTCTTTGGGTTTTCCTGCCACTTTTTTAACCCATGTACTTACGGAGGGACCAAAGCTTCAGATGCGGCTCAAAAAGGGAAGTGATAAGGGGACAGGCAGATGTTTTTCCCAGTGGGTCCTGCATGCAGGGAGTGTGCAAGGCCCAGCCTGGGCCTCACTTGCACGACTTCTGTCTTCTTCCCTTCCTGAGGCAGGGCACTCACCTGAAGGCACTTCCAGTTTCCAGCAGCACGACTTTCCCAGCATCTGCAGAGCTGGAGTTCTGATCTCCTCTGAGGGAAACCCTTACAAACATACACAGCATCCTGCAGGGCTCCAATCGAACACATACAAGACTGCGAAGTGGGCACCGCTGGGTAGAAAGGTGGCTGGCTTAGCAGAGGACAAACGAATTAATCTTGTACCAGTCACTCTGGCCCAAGAAGCCTATAGCTGGTGCACTTGGGGCAACATAGACCCTATAGACTTGGTAGCAATGATAGTATTCATAATAATAATTATATTATAGTGTGTGCCTGGCAGCTGCTAAGTATGTTACTTACATTGTGTCATTTAATCCTCGAAATAGTCCTGTGGGGTAGATCCTATTAATGCCATCATTTTCAGATAAGGAAACAGACACTGAGAGGTAGATCATAAGATCACACAAAAAGTGATGAAGCCAATATTTGAATAGTCTGACTCAGAAATCCATGCTGCTAGTCACCAGTGATAATCACAGTAAGACCTTAGACTTCATATTTGTCACTGTGTCCCTACACATCCTCTGGTTTTTATCCTCAAAATTTTGTTGGGTATGTTTTCTCATTTCAGAGAAGACAAAACTGCAGGGCAAAGAGATACAGTGACAGTGCCAGGGTCACACAGTGTTCATCATTGAAGTCTAGCTCAGAGCTCCCTCAGTGGTATGACCAGGACCCCCTGTGTAGGAGCCTGTGGTCCCAGGTGTCCTGAGGAGTCCTTTCTAATGGAAGAAGTTCTTACTTCCATGTTGGTGCTTACAAGCCAGAGAGAAACATCCCAGAGCTTCAAAACCAGGGCTTCAGGGGAGGGTGCCCTCTATGGGTCCTAGCACATCTGTAACAGGCAGAGGGAGGTCTTTGTGAGCTAATAGTACTGTAGCTCAGAACTAGGAATCCCTTCTGAGAGATCCAGAGTGGTCTATTTAAGCCAGTTTCAAGACAGGTCAGTCCAAGCCAGATGTCGGGGAAAAGGAGAAGTCAGCCTTTTCTCACACCTGTCTGGCTGGGCATGCCTGGGTCTGAGATTCAGCCCCAAAGTCTGTGGTCTCTGAGCTGACACAGCCTCGTGTTTATGTGTATGTCGTTCAGGAGGAGATGATCTTCCAGATCCCATGGAAGCATGCTGCCAAGCATGGCTGGGACATCAACAAGGATGCCTGTTTGTTCCGGAGCTGGGCCATTCACACAGGTGTGTACCTGGGACTCAGGCCTAGGAAGTCCAGGGTAGAGACAAGGGAAGGCGCTAACCTTAACACAGAGGCTCTTCACTGGGGTGCCTGAGCTCCCTGAGACAGCATGCAGAATTACTGGGAAGAGGGGCTGGCGGCAGACCTGTGGTTCTAGAGAAGAGAGTCCATCATTTCAGCAGATTCTTAAAGGGATTTATAAAGCCAAGATCTTAGAAAGTGTGTGGCTTCAGGGAGTTTATGGCTAGATCAAAGTTCTCCCTGCAAAAGCCTCTGTGAAAAGCAGGTGTAAGCCAGGGCACCGAAAGAGACCCAGGCCTGCCTTTGCCATCATGTTGCCCAAGGCCCTTGGTCTAAGGCTCTTGTGGTTAGTGGCCTCCTTTATCCTTGAGGGATGGAGCTCTAGGCCCATCTCAGAACAGTCAGCCCACCTGTTAGTAACTGTTCTCTGCTACCCGATCTGTGCCCACTCCCATGTTTGGAAATATCAGGTAAATCCCAGCCCCTACCCTCTGGCTGCTGATAGCCCAAGGAGGAAGACTGAGCATGGTCTGGGACATAGACAGTACACTTTTGGGACATGAGGACTCTAGTACTTCTGGCTGGGCCCTTCACTGAGGCCTGCTGGATGTGTTTAAGCCAAGCCTGGGCATTTGAGAAGGCCCAGGGCCTAGGACCCTTGGAGTGTCACCGGGAGTACCTGCTGGTTTGACCACTGTGGCTCTCTGGTAGCATGAGAGCTCAGGGATACCCTTGCCTTCTTCCTCCAGGCCAGGGGCAGCTGATTATCCCATGGCCCTGACGATCCTCTTTTTTTCTCCTGCCCTCTAGGTCGATACAAAGCAGGGGAAAAGGAGCCAGACCCCAAGACATGGAAGGCCAACTTTCGCTGTGCCATGAACTCCCTGCCAGATATTGAGGAGGTGAAAGACCAGAGCAGGAACAAGGGCAGCTCAGCTGTGCGGGTATACCGGATGCTTCCACCTCTCAACAAGAACCAGAGAAAAGGTATCCAAAGACTCTGGGTCCTCGGGTAGCCCTCAGGGAAGGAGGGTGGAAGAAGATCAACTGGGGCTGGCGAGTGTGTACTAAGGCTGACAGCCTGTCTGCCCCACAGAAAGAAAGTCGAAGTCCAGCCGAGATGCTAAGAGCAAGGCCAAGAGGAAGGTGAGTGTGGTCCTAAGCAGCCAGGCCTTTGGTCATCTGTGGGTCACGGTGAGCAGTGGAAGAAATGCTAAGGTGGGCCTGGGCCTAAGCTGCTTTCTCCCTCCACAGTTATGTGGGGATTCCAGCCCTGATACCTTCTCTGATGGACTCAGCAGCTCCACTCTGCCTGATGACCACAGCAGCTATACAACTCCGGGCTACATGCAGGACTTGGAGGTGGAGCGGGCCCTGACTCCAGGTGAGCTGGTCCAGGTCTGGTAGGGGACCCCACAGATCAGTGGGATAGCTCTTTCTCTTGGGTCCTGGAGGCATGGTGCTGGCAGATGGTGGCCCGTTAGTGCAGGCTGCAGGGTCGGGGGCGCTGGATGTCTTGCAAACCAAAAAAACACACAGGCTTGACCCATGGCTTCTGCTGTCCCCCAGCACTGTCGTCCTGTGGTGTCAGCAGCACTCTCCCTGACTGGCACATCCCAGTGGAAGTTGTGCCGGACAGCACCAGTGATCTGTACAACTTCCAGGTGTCACCCATGCCCTCCACCTCTGAAGGTTGGTGCTCCTGGGGCCTGGCCTGCCTGCTTGACTGTCTGGGTCCTGGGCAGGGCTTCCTGAGGGAGAAAAGATGCTCAGAACTCCACCTGGCGCTGAGCTGATTGAGCCGGGCATTGCCCACTCTTAGCCCCTGTGGGGGGAGGCAAGCAATGGGGACACTAGGAGGGCAGTTCAGAGTGGGCTGCAGTGCAGTGGGGGCTGGTGAGAGGCGGGAGGGGGGCCAAGGGCTGCATTTTGGGGTGCTGGTTCTCCTTCCTCCTCTGCAGCCTAGCATCTGAGGGTGAGGAAGGAAGTGGGGTGGGGGTGGGAAGAGGCGTGGCTTCAGGGTTTGAGAGGCTGAGTCACCAGACCAGTGTCCTGTTCTGGAATCTGGAATCTGTGTGTGTGTGTGTGTGTGTGTGTGTGTGTGTGTGTCAGAGAGAGACAGGAAGGGCACGGGGATCTCGTGGGCTGGAACTAGAACTGTAGGGTGAGTGTGGCTGACTGGCAGCCAACGTCTCTGCTTTCCCCATCCACAGCTGCAACAGATGAGGATGAGGAAGGGAAATTACCTGAGGACATCATGAAGGTAAAGCTCCTTCCTATCTGGGCACTCTTGAAGTGGCCATTTCTCAGTGAGGAGAGAGAACCAGTAGAGCTTCCAAATCAGAGTATGGGCAGCTGCTGTTGTCACCTGGCTGCTTGCATCATCCCATAAGTGCCACCTTCATGTGGCTTGACTGATGGGAAAGTCACCATGGGTGGGGAAGGCAGGTGGGAGACCTGGCTTCCAACAGGCCATCCTGCAAGCCTTGGGGCATCAGACAGTTCTGTGAGTCAGGCACTATCAGTGATGGGTCCCTGGCCTGCATCCTCCGCCCCAACATGCCCCAGCCCTGCTAGTTCGGGAAATGCACATCAGGTTTCAATAATCAGTCATTAGGATCTGTAATATGATGGCTTTAAAGAAAAATTTAGCAAATTATCCTCCAGGTATTTTTTCTGCTTCAGTTTTAAAAGTGAATATAAAAGGCCAGGCGTGGTGGCTCATGCCTGTAATCCCAGCACTTTGAGAGGCTGAGGTGGGTGGATCACCGGAGGTCAGGAGTTCGAGACCAGCCTGGCCCGCATGGTGAAATCCCGTGTCTACTAAAAATACAAAAATTATTTACAGCATGCAGTATTAGAAAAAAAAAAAAGAAAAAAAATTATCCAGACGTAGTGGCAGGTGCCTGTAATCCCAGCTATTCGAGAGGCTGAGGCAGGAGAATTGCTGGAACTTGGGAGGTGGAGGTTGCAGTGAGTTAAGATCACACCATTGCACTCTAGCCTGAGTGACAAGAGCGAGACTCCATCTCAAAAAAAAAAAAAAAAAGTGAATATAAAAAAGTTTTTGCAGCTGGGCACCATGGCTCACGCTTGTAATCCCAGCACTTTGGGAGGCTGAGGCAGGTGGATCACCTGAGGTCAGGAGTTCAAGACCAGTCTGACTAACATGGTGAAAACCTGTGTCTACTAAAAGTGCAAAAATTAGCCAGGGCTGGTGGCATGCACCTGTAATCTTAGCTACTCGGGAGGCTGAGGCAGGAGAATCGCTTGAACCTGGGAGGTGGAGGTTGCAGTGAGCTGATTATGCCATTGCACTCCAGCCTGGGCAACAAGAGCACAACTCTGTCTCAAAAAAAAAAAAAAAGTTTGCAGTAGTTGTACCCCAGCTTTGTACCATCAGCCCAGAAAATTGAGACATGGGCAAAATTCCTTATCTCTAGCTTTTCTAGTCATCTTTTCTTGACTTGTTATGATAACCTTTGTTTTAAGCCACGTTCCCTGTTGCTATGTCCTTACACAGTTGAGAGGGAAGTCGTGGAAATACTGTGCCAGAGAGTGGCCATGGGAGGGGTGGGAAAATGAATTGAGGCCCAGTGCCAACATGCATTTCTTCCTCCTCCCTCCCGGGCCCTGTCCTGACTGCAGTGCACGTCTGCATCCCATCTGAGAATGTGAAATGGCCAAGGGTGTGATTCCTGGCTGAGAGGAGCTGGCTCATTGAAGGCAGGGCCACAGGATGAGTCTGCACTGGAAGGGAGTTGATGGCTTCTTTCTCTTCTGTCCCCAGCTCTTGGAGCAGTCAGAGTGGCAGCCGACAAACGTGGATGGGAAGGGGTACCTACTCAATGAACCTGGAGTCCAGCCCACCTCTGTCTATGGAGACTTTAGCTGCAAGGAGGAGCCAGAAGTTGACAGCCCAGGGGGTAAGAAGGCCCTGGATCCTTATGGCTTCTTATAGGAGGGAGAACCAGGTAGGGATGGGGAAGGCTTGGGGGCAGGGACAGGGAGCAATGCGATAAAGCAATTGGGGTGCTGACACATTGTGAATTAGCTGCTGCTGCCATGCCTTAAGGTGTGCATGAAGCTGAGTGGATGTTGGCTGCTGTGGTGTGAAGAGCAGAGGCCATGTGTGTGGCCTAAGGGAAAGCACACCTTATGCCCCCATCCCCTGCCCTCATACAACCTTTTTCACATTTTCTAGGTGATATTGGGCTGAGTCTACAGCGCGTCTTCACAGATCTGAAGAACATGGATACCACCTGGCTGGACAGCCTGTTTACTCCAGTCCGGTTGCCCTCCATCCAGGCTATTCCCTGTGCACCGTAGCGGGGCTCCTGGACCCCTCTTACTCCCCTAGGCAAGCAGGTCCTGGCATCATGGTAGATAATGGTGCAGAGAAGCTGGACTTCTGTGGGTCCCTCAACAGCCAAGTGTGACCCCACTGCCAAGTGGGGATATGGCCTCCCTCCTTGGGTCAGTGGCCTCTCAGGACCTGGCCGGCCAGCATCTGAGTTTGTCCTGTGGGGTAAAGCTGGCTCTGCCTCCTGGGAAGATGAGGTTCTGAGACTGGCATGTCAGGTCGGGAACTTGGACAGGAGTCAGTGTCTGGCTTTTTCCTCTGAGCCCAGCTGCCTGGAGAGGGTCTTGCTGTCACTGACTGGCCCCTAGGGGAACAGACCAGTGACCCCAGAAAAGCACCAATCCCAGGGCTGGCTCTGCACTAAGAGATAGTTGCACTAAGTAAATCTCGTTCCCAAAGAACTACCCGCTTTTCAGCTGAGCCCTGGGGACTGTTGCAAAGCCAGTGAAATGTGAAGGAAAGTGGAGTCCTTCGGGGCGGTGTTCCTCAGCCTCAGAGGAGCTCTACAGTGCTCCCTGCTTTGGCCGAGGGGCTTGGGAAAAAACTTGGCACTTTTTCTTGTGGATCTTGCCACATTTCTGATCAGAGATGTACACTAACGTTTCCCCCGAGCTCTTGGCCTTTGCATTTATTTATACAGTGCCTTGCTCGGTGCCCACCACCCCCTCAAGCCCCAGCAGCCCTCAGCAGGCCCAGGGAGGGAAGTGTGAGTGCCTTGGTATGACTTAAAATTGGAAATGTCATCTAACCATTAAGTCATGTGTGAACACATAAGGACATGTGTAAATATGTACATTTGTCTTTTTATAAAAAGTAAATTGTTCATTGGGGTGTGGCCTTTTATTTAGAGAGAAATTTAATTTGAAGATGGTTTTACTTTTTATGAAAACAGTCTGATGGACTCATTATTGGCATCTTGCCTGAGCCTGACTTTTGGGTGAACAGGGACATGCATCTATTATCTATTATAAAATCCTTTTGGCTTGGCGAGATTGTTCACGCCTGTAATCCCAGCACTTTGGGAGGCCGAGATGGGTGGATCACCTGAGGTCAGGAGTTCAAGACCAGCCTGGCCAACATGGTGAAGCCCTCTACTAAAAATATAAAAATTAGCAGGGCATGGTCACGGGTGCCTGTAATCCCAGTTACTAGGGAGGCTGAGGCACGAGAATCACTTGAACCCGGGAGGTGTAGGTTGCAGTGAGCCGAGACTGTGCTCTTGCACTCCAGCCTGGGCAACAAGAGCGAAACTCTGTCTCAAAAAAATAAAATCCTTTCATTTGGCCAGGCATGGTAGCTCACGCCTGTAATCCCAGCACGTTGGGAGGCTGAGATGGGAGGGTCACCTGAGGTCAGCAGTTTGAGACTAGCCTGGCCAACATGTTGAAACCCTGTCTCTACTAAAAATACAAAAATTAGCCAGCCTAATGGCAGGCGCCTGTAATCCCAGATACTCAGGAGGCTGAGGCACGAGAATCACTTGAACCCTGTAGGTGGAGGTTGCAGTGAGCCGAGACCGTGCCACTGCACTCCAGCCTGGGGAACAAAAGTGAGACATCGTCTTAAAAAATCCTTTTGTTTATGTTCACATAGACGATGGCAGAAGATGGGGACAGTCATGTCACAGAAACATGCTCATGTAAACATAGTCACCTGTCCTTGACTTTACAGCCATGGTTGTCAGTGGATTCTGGGCTCCTGGGGCCTAAGGAGTGTTAGGTTTGGGGGAATGTGCCATAGGTGATGTGTCCTGCTAACACACAGATACTGCTCCAAAAAGTTAGTTGATATGACACAGTCACAGACAGAACAGTCACCAGCCCAAGAAAGGTCCCCACAGCTGCTGTGCTGGGCAGCACTTGCCGTTCCAGTTTCTAGAGTGATGGAAATGCTCTCTCTGTACTGGTCAATACAGTAGGCACTGGCACTAGCCACCTGTGCCAACTAAGCACCTCACATGTAGCCAGTGCAATGAGGAATTGAACTTTTCATTTCATTTAATAAACTATGTAAATAGTCACATGTGGTCAGTGGTTGCCATATTGAACACTACAGGTAGATACTGGGCTGGGGGCAGATCTGAGGGAGGGTTTGAGTAGCTGGAGGACACTGGGGATAGGGGCTTGGGGCTATTTACTTGCCATTTTGAGTAGTTTGCTATTTTAATAGCCAACAATAACTTGGTGCTGAATACCAGACCTACAGTGTAGTATGAGAGAGGTCCATCCACATGTGTTAGGAAAACTGACCTTACATGAAGCAGGATTCTTTCCTCTGCATCTTTTCAGGATTCTACCTGGCTGATGCACACAATCTCTATGCGGGGCTATATTTGATCAGAACAGTATTTCTGAAGACCATAGTTTGGGAACCCCTGACATATGACAATGCCCCCTTCAGATAAGCCCAAGACAGGAATGTCTGAGGATGGAAGGTCTGGATATGTGCTTTCCCTGTCTCCCTCTTCAGGGTCTGGCCATGGGGCATAAATACTACCCAGCAGTAGATAGGCTGGCCAAGAGAAGCCAGCCTGCATCACCAACATCGTCTTGGGAATGGAATCATGGCAGTACTATGTTGCGCAGGAAACAAAAACCCTATGGACACATCCACATTCTCAGTCCCAGAAACCATATGGACTGTGACTTCACTCACTAGGTGCAGCCCTCTGGAAGAGTGTGGGCCCTTGAAAAGGGAAGATTGAGTGAGAAAATGATGAGAAAACTACAAAATGGGCAGAAGTCAGTCTGACACATTGAATCTCTGTCAAGCTCGGGAAGTATTGGTCCCTGAATATTCTATATGTGGATGCCTGACAGGCCCTGCTTGTCAGAAGCTCCCCTTGGGCTGAGTGCGATGGCTCACGCCTGTTGTCTTGACACTTTGGGAGGACAAGGTGGGTGGATTGTCTGAGTTCAGGAGTTTGAGACAAGGCTTGGCAGCATGGTAAAACCCCATCTCTACTAAAATACAAAAAAACTAACCAGGTGTGGTGGTGCACACCTGTAATTCCAGCTACTAGGGAGGCTGAGGCAGAAGAATCGCTTCAACCCAGGAGGGAGGTTGCGGTGAGTCAAGACTGTGTCACTGCGCTCCAGCCTGGGCAGGAGAGTGAGACTCTGTCTCAAAAAAAAAAAAAAAAAAAAAAAAAGAGAAGCTCCACTTGGTTTTCTCAAGAATAGCTTCACCTGGTAACAGAGGGATAGACAGGATGGTCTTTTCCAGCTCCTTCAGGGATCAGCCCCTTTTAAGAAGATTTGGATTGAGGTGGCTAGCCTCCTGTGGCTTCCATCTGGGGTCTCCTAGTGGGTGATGGCAGGTGGTGGTGTGGAGCAAGGTAGAGTGGACTGATGGGAGGAACGAGCCACCACCCAGAACAAGCAGTGGCTCTGACTTCTCTTTCTCCTGTCCTTCAATCTAATCCCTGATGGAAGGTAGGCAGTGGGTATGTGAAGTCTTAGGCAGCTGTGGAAATCTCTCAAGTTCTAAAAGCAAAGTCCATTGCTTGTAAATTACCAAAACGTGAGAGGAATTATGTCCATCAGCTTCCAATCTCCACAACCAAGATGGAGTCCTGAACTTCCCTATCCCCTCCGATCCCAGGAGTCCTAAATGGTTGGTAGCAACTCCTTGGAATGTCCAGGGAGGAACCGCAAAACTTTCCCCAGCCTGGAGTAGTGTGGGATAGAGCCAAACCTTTCAGGATGGAGAGCTGTCTATGACATCCTACAAAGACCTCAGCCTTTTCCTAGGAAAAGAAACTAAATAAGGTCTGATAGCTCGCCTAAAGATGATAGCAGCTGACACTACCAAGTCATTAACCAAACACTGCCTGAAACAGAGCAGTATCAGGAAGATCTGAGCCAAGTTTGTGCTTAATAAACAGATCATTCTAAGGACCCGACAATGCTTCTTGGGTCATTCTCAAGAGTTTCAGTGTAAGCACTAATGGTGGAAGTTCTAGGTTGAGGGAGCTAGGAGGTTGCTGAAAGATCTGTTTTGTTGGGGTTGTGATGATACCATTGTCATCAAGGATCACTTTCCACTGGGGTAAACTGACAAAGTGGGGCTCAGCCACACAGCTAGATTTCCTATGTTGGGCCAAGTTTACAGACATTCAAGGGCATTTGTGGTTAGTTGGGTTTCCTTGCCTTAACTCCAAAGGTGCCACTTTCATTGGGCTGGTTTATTCATTCAGCTCACTTGGCAACAGAAAGAAAGCTAGAAGCTAATATGCAAACCACCCCTTCTTGGTGTATCAGCTTTCAACATCTTTCACTGCACTGTATGCCGGGTGTTGTGACCATTACAACTCCGAAGGTAAGAGCTTTCTCTGATTTTTCTGGAAGTCTCCAGTGGGGCCTGCCAAAAGAGGGAATTGAAATCCTGGGGCATCCTTGGGAGGTGGAGTTCTTTTCTCTAGGAGTGATACCTCCTGGTTGGTGGGGCTGGGAAGCAACCAGGTTGTCATTCTCTGGCACTATTTGGTCTTTCACACTGTGCACAGATCCAAAAATCTGCCCAAGTATAACTTGGAGGGAAAAGGGGGTAGAGATGTCCTCCAGGCATCACCCAGGGCTAATACAGTGACCCTACAGGAAGCTTTCGTCTTTGTCAGATGTAATGCTATTCCTTAACATGGGCACAACTAGTCCTCTAATTCATTAGAACTCAGCACTAACCTTTCCCCAGTTCTGCCAGCTGTTACAGAGGAAGGAGGCCTGGGATGGGAGAAGGGCTGAGGTAGTGCCCTCTTTTTCCAGGGGTGAAAGTACTTGGAAGGGTAGAGCTTGGTTTTGTCATCTGGAGCTCCCTTGTGGAGCCAAGTCTAAGGCAGCAGAAGGGTACAGCTGGCTGGCCACTTGGTTTTCCTAGCTCCAGGCAGCTCTCAAGACACCCATTTATGCTGGTTTTCTGAGGGTGAGGAGTTACAGAAGCCTACCTCTGCTGGCTCAGTGGTAAGACACAGGCCTGCAGAGTCTGTACTGAGTGAAACTTCAACTGGGGAGATACTGGAGGCTATGGAGCAAGGACATGGTGACTGAATGAAAGAGGAGAGGCAGACATCCAGCCCTCCATTCCTCACCAGGGAGATGATAATGAGCAGAATTGGAAAAGACCTTAAAGTCTGGCTGGATAACGGCAACACAGGCCTGGAGTGCTCACTTTGTGCTGGGTGCTATGCCGAGCACCCCATGTGCACCCTGGGACTGGCACCCTACCATGGCCCTTGTTCACAGACCAGGAAACTAACTCTCACCACCTAATCAGTATGGAGCCTTGGTTCCAACACATACCTGTGCCCAGAATCCAGGCTGGCTCCACATCAGGCTGCCTGAGAGAAAAAAACTGAGGCCTGCACAAGAAGCTGGGGAGAACTAGCAAGGGCCAGGGCCCCAGCGTCTTAAGCCAAGCAAGCACTTGTGGACACTGAGGGAAGGCGGCAAAAGCTGCAGCTGCTGTGCTGCCCTTGCCTTCAGCTCCCCTCCCTTCCCCCCAGCACACACACCCTCCGACACCCCAGGCAACATGGCTCTGCTGCTATAGGCTCCAGGGCCCCAACGGGGTAGGGTTTGGCTTGGTCCTCCAGGGAAGCGATGCCCCACCTATGTCTTGGAGGCCACCTGCAGTTTCGAAGGGTGGGGCCCCAGGGGGTTGGGACACAGAAAGGATTGTAACTTGACCTCAGTGCAGGGGGCAGCTTGGTCACACCAGCCTGTTTGGAGCAAACAGGGGACTCTGGCCTGCGAGGCCTTATCTCAGCTCCCAGGATCAAAGAGGACTTTTCAGCCATGTTTCTATCTGAGCAAGACAACCCAGTTTCCCATTCCCCTGCTTTAAACCAGACCCTCTGTTGGGTCCTGGGGTTCCTCAGAGGTCTGGACTCTGGGTGGCTGACTGTGAGACTCAGGACCACTCAATGACACATCCTCACTCCCAGCCACCAGGCTGGGGTCAGATCCTGTGGCTCTGGTGGGCCTAATTCCTGGTTTCTTGATCCCTGAGAACACCTGGCACCTCTTGCGGCTGGTCAGTTGCTGTCCTACATCAGGCAGGCACTGGGATTCACCTGCAGGCTTCCTTTTGGGAAAGTCCTCCCCTGCCCTCCTGTGCCAGCCCAGAGGGGCAGCCTGGGTGAGGCCCTTGCATCCATTTCAGGCCAAATGACTTGGATTGGCTGGGTCCCCTCCTGTTTCTACCCTCCTTCTTTCCTTCAAAGCAACAGTGTTGTGGGGGTGTCCAGTTCTGCTACCACCTCGCCCTCATACTGTCAATCTGGAATTTGTCCAGAATTGGGGCCCAAGTAGTGAATTCTTACACAGAAAAAACAAAACAAAACAAAACAAAACACCCACACAACTCAGCTACACCTTTGCTCAGAGAGTCTGAGGGATATACCCAGGATCTCAGATCAGGAGGGAGGCCCCAGGGGAGGCATGGTGGGGATTGGCAACCATCATGTGCTTCTCTGGTTTCTTGAAGAAAGCTGATTTTGTGGAACAAGGGAGGCATATGGACATGGAGTTGGTGTATGGGGATGTGGGTTTGAGAGAGAAGGAACCATTAGGCCAGAATTACAAGAAGCCCTGTCATGTCGGCCATACCAGGGCACTGGTAGGGACTGGGGTGGACTGGGGTGGTGGCTGATGACCTGATTGTGGGGGCAGAGGAGGGCTGTTTCTGCCGGGGACCCAGGGCTACCCTCCAAGTGCTCCTGCTTGGCTTATTGGGATGGGGAGAGGAGCTGGAGTTGGATGGGTCACAGCCTGGTATTCCCGTATGGGGTGGGGGGGTGGGTGGGGCAGGGCAGAAAGGAGGACCTGAAGGGGTGTTGAACTTTCCGAGACTTGGAACAGCCTGGTGAGTGTTCATCACCACTCTTCTGTCATAGATGGCCAGCAGCCAGAGTTGTGGGCCTAGGAGACCATCTACCCCCAAGCTTGTGCCTCAGGTCACTGAAGAGGACCCCATTTCTAATCTCTGGCCATCCTAAGACATGTGCAATGGAGCCCTGGGGCCCTCCCTTCTCTGAACTGTGACGGCCCTCACAGGCAAAGCCTCACCATCTAGGGCCTGTCCCTTTCTGTGTGCCAGTCCCCATGGGGTCTGCAGGGTACCCAGTCTCGCCAACCAGATTGTAAGCTCCCCAGGGGCAAGCAGTTCATCTCTTCCATATTCTCACAGTGCTCAGCCATGACTGGCACTTCAGAGCATCTCCTGTTGATCAGCAGAGATGTAGTTAGCATCTCTCTATAGTAGCATTTTCTGAGTCCCTCCCTGGGGGAACCAGGCTAGACTCTGGGGTCCAGGGGAGCAAACAGGCTGAGAGGCAGAAAGGGAACAGAGGAGTAACCAACCCTGCCCCTGCAGTAGAGCCCTGGGCAGAACAGGCCACCACCAACCAGCAGCCAAGGTCAAAGGCCCCAGAACAAGAGCCAGAGTGTGCACAACATGCAGCATGACTGCTCGTCACCTTCAGCAGGACTGAAGATAGAAGGCTGAGTCATTAACAACTTTCTTTTATTAAAAATATACATAAGTAAAAGGAACATGGTTTAATTGTACAAAGAGTAAGAAATACAGATGAGTAAATAAAACCACATATTAAAGCCACCTGCCATATACCACCCAGAAGTAACCAGGCTGTTGAATTTTTAGAGACTGGGTGCAAATACATTTTTTCACTGCCTTATGCATATATCTGGGAGCTCTGCCATATGCAGACACAGATGCGGTGTCCACAGGCAATGCCTCTGCTGGGAATGCTGCAAGCAGGAGTCTATACTTTCCTGGTACTGGCTTGGGGCCTTTCCTTAGCGCACAGGTCTCTCTAGCATCAAGGCGTCCAAAGGGCCAGCTGCGCAGGCTGCAGAGGTGATCTAGAGTAGATTAGGAGGTGCAAAAGGGCTTGGAGATAGGCTGACCAACTGTCCCAGTCTGCTTAGGACTGAGGAGCTTCCAAGGATTTGGGACTTTCAGTGCTAGAGCTGGGAAAGTCCCAGGCAAACCAGGGCCAGTTGGTCACCCTCCTGAGGGCCAAAGGCTTTGTCCAGGCTTTCCTGCTCTGTGCTCCCCATTGGCCCTCCTGCTGGGGTTCTGGATTCCCCATGCCCACTCCAAGCAGCCCAGGGACAGAGGTGTGGCTGAGGCCCTGCCTCCCCTGGAAGCCCCCAACGTTGCTGCCTGAGGCCTAGGGAAGGACAGGGGAAAGGGAATAAATGAAGGGAGACAGTCATCAACCAAGAAAAGGGCCAAGTGAACTATGGCTGTTAAGTGCAGCTAGGGATGCACAGGTGGAAGGGCTCCACCACTTGGCTGGCCACTTCTCCAGTCCTGGAACTGAGTGTGTGGTCCTCAGGGGCCCTGGACCCCGAGAAGTGCAGGGTGTCTGGATGAGAAGGCCTCAGCTCCCGGGGCTCCCACAGCCCTGGTGCCTCAGGCCTTACCTTCCCTTTCCTCCATCTGCACACCCCCTGGCACTTCCTGCCCCGCTCCTCTCTATCTAAGACTTGGAGCAGAGGATGAAGGAAGAGGAGTCCAGGACAGACTGAGCTGAAAGAGGAGCAGGCGGGTGGGAGGGGACCAGGGCAGAAAGGACCTCTCTGATAGTGGCGGGAACACCCTGACTGTGGTCTGGCCCAGCCTGCTGTCTATGCCTGAGGATGGGGACCCTTGGAAAACTCAGAAGAGAGGCTGGGTGTGGAAGGCAGAATGTTGGTCCACAGTGGAATAAAGATGTCCATGTCCTAATGCATGAACCTATGAATATGTCGCTACATGACAAAGAGGAATTAAAGCTGCAGATAGAATTAAGATTGCTAATCAGCTCACTTTCAAATAGAGGTTACCCTGGGTTATTGGTGTGGGTCCAGTGTAATCACAAGGGTGTTTTTTTGTTTTGTTTTGTTTTGTTTTAATTTTGAGACAAAGTCTCACTCTGTCGCCCTTCCTGGAGTGCACAGTGCGATCTCAGATCACTGCCACCTCTGCATCCCAGGTTCAAGCAATTCTCCTACCTCAGCCTCCCAAATAGCTGGGACTACAGGCATGCGTCACCATGCCCAGCTAATTTTTGGATTTTTGGTAGAAATGGGGTTTCACTGTGTTGGCCAGGATGGTCTTGATCTCCTGACCTCGTGATCCGCCCCCTTGGCCTCCTGAAGTGCTGGGATTACAAGTGTAAGCCACTGTGCCTGGCCTACAAAATATTTTAAGATAAATGAAAATGAAAATACAATGTGATTCTCCTGGCTCAGCCTCCCAAGCTGCTGGGACTACAGGTGTAGGTCACCACACCCAGCTAATTTTTTATTTTTAGTAGAGGCGGGGTTTCACTGTGTTGACCAGGCTGGTCTTGAATTCCTGACCTCAGGTGATCCACCCACCCTGGACTCCTATAATGCTGGGATTACAGGCATGAACCGCCATGCCCAGCCTAATCACAAGGGTTCTTAAATGAAGAAGAAGGAGGCAGAAGGGTCAGAACCAGAGCGATTGCATCATGTGAAAGACCTGACCAGCAGTGCTGACTTTGAAAGTGGAGGAAGGGGCCCGCAGGCCAAGGAATGCAGGCAGCCTCTAAAAGCTGGAAAGTGGAAAGAAGGAAAGCAATTCTCTAATAGAGGCCCCAGGAAGGAATGCAGCTGTGCTGACACCTTCCGTTTAGCCCAGTGAGACCCGTTTTGGACTTCTGACTACAGAACTATAAGAAAATTGGGGCCAGGTGCAGAGGCTCACACTTGGAATCCTAGCACTTTGGGAGGCTGAGGCAGGCAGATTGCTTGAGCCCAGGAGTTCAAGACAAGCTGAGGCAACACAGTAAGATCCTGTCTCTATAAAATATACAAAAAACTAGCCAGTGTGGTGGCACGTGCCTTTAGTACTGACAACTTGGGAGGCTGAGGTAGGAGGATGGTCTGAGCCCGGGAGGCAGAGATTGCAGTGAGTCAAGTTTGCACCACTGTACTCTAGCCTGAGTGACAGAGTAAGACCCCATCTCAAAAAAAAAAAGTGTTGTTTTAAGCCCCTAAGTTTATGATAATTTGTTAGAGCAGCAATAGGAAACTGATCCACTGGGAAACCATCTTAGAGATGCAGCCGCCCAAAATTCCTGTGCATGGGTTAGACTCAGCACCACAAGGCTCTCCAGCCTCTCTGTGAAAGACTCCATTCCCACTGGGAAAAGCTCAGACTCTAGAGGCCTGGGCAGGGAATGGGCCTCCATGGCATGGGGAGGTCAAGAAGGATGCCCCCCAGGACAGTGCCTCTGCTGCAGGAAGCAGCTACTCTTCTGAACCCCCTCCCTACACCTCAGTGAGCTGAGGTGATGGCTCTGAGTGGTCCTAGAGGGGCTTCCCTGAGGTCAGGCCACCTAGCAGCTAGTAAGAGGCTACAGAGCTTGGCTTAAGACTGCCAGGGTAGTTGCATGTCCCCTCCACACATCCATAATTCTCATAACACTCTCAGTCCTTGGCGTTACTAAGGGCACTAAGTTTAGCTCTGGAAAAGCACTTTGGGAGGCTGAGACGGGTGGATCACCTGAAGTCAGGATTTCGAGACTAACCTGACCGACATGGAGAAACCATGTCTCTACCAAAAATAGAAAATTAGCCGGGCATGGTGGTGCATGCCAGTAATCCCAACTACTCAGGAGGCTGAGGCAGGAGAATCGCTTGAACCCGGGAGGTAGAGTTTGCGGTGAGCCAAGCTTGTGCCATTGCACTCCAGCCTGGGCAACGAGAGTGAAACTTCGTCTTAAAAAAAAAAGAAAAAAGTTACTGGATGCCAGCCAGATCTGCATAAAGTCCCTGCTCTGCCACTTACTAGCTGTGTGGCATCAAATAAGCCACTAGACCTTTTATAGCCTTAGTTTCTTCATCTGTAAAATGGGTATAACATCATTTGTCTTATCTGCCTCACAGGGTGTGTAAGTCTCAGGTGAGATAACACACGAGAAAACGTTGTGCTTCACAGCTTGAGATGCAAACAGTAACAATCACAACCCCACATGCCTTTTGATGGGGTGGGTGATCACAGCATCCTGTGTTAGGGAGGGAAGGGTGAGCACAGACGCTTCAAACTCTGTCTCACCCATAGGCGGGAGGGTGTAGCCTGGCCAGGGAAGAGGAGTCAGCCACTGCCACCACCCTGCAGCTCACACCGGATGTGTGACAGAGCCAATGAGCAGCCCCACAGGATGTCCTCCAACCACTGCAGATGGTGGGGCTTTGCTTTTTTTAAGAAAAAGGTTTTCTAGAGTTTCTTCTATATTAAAAACAGTCCCTCCTTCTCATAAAGCATAATTTTACAGGGAAAAAGGGGGAAGTCAAACTATATGCAACACAATTCAAATCTAATCTAATATATAATGTTTTGTGGAATACAGATGGAGGGAATACATCACAATACTAAAGGTGATTATGGGTGGTGGGATTGCAGGTGATTATACTTTCTTGATATTTCTATAGCTTAAAAATGCTCCATGATGACCTATAATTACTTTTACTTATTTATTTATTTTTTGAGACAGGGTCTCACCCTGTTGCCCAGGCTGGAGTGCAGTGGTGCAATCTCAGCTCACTGCAGCCTTGATCTCACAGGCTCAAGTGATCCTCCCACCTTAGCCTCCTGAGTAGCTGGGACTACAGGTGTGTGCCACCATACCCAGCTAATTTTTTGTAGAGGCAAGATTTCGCCATGTTGTTCACATTGGTCCCGAACTCCTGAGCTCAAGTGATCCTCCTGCCTTGGCCTCCCAAAGTACTGGGATTATAGGCATAAGCCACCTGACTGGGCTATAATTGCTTTTATAATCAGAAAAAATATATATAAATAAGAAAAGTGCCAGGAACTTTCTTTTGTGGAGCCACAAACTGGGCTCAAGGAATCATTTGAGCTGGGCTCTGCAAGGGTGGGAGTCTTGGCCTGGGTCCTGGTCCTTGCTGTGTGACCCCGGAGACTGACTACTTTCCCTCCCTGGCCTTTGCCTGGTAAGACAAGATGCTGCACAAGATGATCCCTAGGATCCTTTGCAGCTTAAGAAGTAAAGTGTTTGCCTTGGTCTTCTCCATGTCAGCTCTGTGCCCAGCTTCCAGCGGCTCCTCTGTGCCTGGAGAGAAGGGCAAGCACTTTATTCCTGCCTTGAGGTTGCTTACCACTTCCCTCACCAGCCTCACTCCTTCCAGACCTGCGCTGGGAGTCCTCCCGGCCCTCACCTGCATCACAGTCTGCACTTCTCAGAGCCCTGCCCTTCCTTGAACAAGCATGGTCAAATCGTGTCAGCCTGCTGGCCTGCAGTGACCCTTGGTTCCCCCTACGTCGTACATAACAATAGCTATAACTTACTGACATTGACTTCAGGTCACTCAGCAAAAGTGCTCTCATTTAAATCTTACGCCACCGGAGGATCCATAGACTAAAATGTGAACAGTATCCCCTGAAGTTGCGGAGTGTGGTGACCCTATTTGATCCTCTTGTGCCACTGATACATATATATATCTCAATATAAAATACTGAGTTTGTTTTTTTTTCCAAGACAGAGTCTTGCTCTGTCACCCAGGCTGGAGTGCAGTAGTGTGATCTTGGCTCACTGCAACCTTCACCTCCCGGGTTCAAGCAATTCTCCTGCCTCAGCCTCCTGAGTTGTTGAGGATTATAGGCTTCTGCCACCACACCTGGCTAACTTTTGCATTTTTAGTAGAGATGGGGTTTCACCATGTTGGCCAGGCTGGTCTCGAACTCCTGACCTCGTGATCTACCCGCCTTGGCTTCCCAAGGTGCTGGGATTACAGGCATGAGCCACTGCACCCAGCCACTGAGGGATATATTATTAACTCAATTTCACTGATAACTGAGGCTCAGAGAGGTCAAGTAACTCGCCCATGGTCACACAGTGGGTCCATGGCAGAGCTGGGAGGTGATCCCTAGTTAGTTCCCTCCAAGTCCAGGATTTTCTCACTCACACAGTGGTGTCTCCCTTAACGATTCTCACATTCCAGCATCTGAGGGCAGGAAGGGTATGTTCTAAGTTGAACACACAGAGAGCACTCAATGACAACTGGTGGTAAAGATGTTAATTATGAGTTCAATTAAGGTTTATCATTCAATCAACAAGTCTTCCTAGTGTGTCTGGGAGCTCTGGGGGCCAGGGACGGGTCTATTCTAGTTCAGCGCCGTATTCTGGCACTTAGCCCATCCTCATTAAATGACATGAATGATTGTCCATTCAAATAACAAAACAATAAATAAATAATACTAGCTAACAGGTATGGAGTGCCTACCACAAGCCAGCCACCTCAGGGAGTTTCCAGTACAGTTGAGGGGAAACATAACACTGTTGACAAGGGCTACAATGTGGAGTTTTACACCAAAACAGTGTCTATGTAAAAAGTGTCTACCAAAGAAAGAAAAATGATTATCAGAAACCCTGATCCTTCCCACAGTGCTGGAGGCCATGCCAGCCACTGTCCCCATTACAACTTGCATATACTGACTGCTGAAGCACATAAACCTGAATTTCCCATCTGCATCCATGGTTCTGCCTGTACAGATCACATTGGATACTACTGTTGCCTCTCCAGACTAGATAACCTCTGCTGAGGGCAAGATGATGAGATGGAAACTGGTCATGTTTAGTTTAGAGAAGAGAAAGGAAAACTGTCTTTAATGCCTGACAGGTTGCTCTTCCCAAGAGGAGTCAGTGGGCAAAAGCCCCAGGCACCCCTGAGGAAGCCTGCTCCAGCTGGCAGGGCTGACTGACGAGCAACCAGTCCCTTCTCTGGAGAAGTGGTGACCCAGTGGACTGCCTCTCCAGCAGGATCCTATAGAGACTTTACTCTGTACAGCGTATGCTCCACACACTTGCTCACTTGACACTTATTTTAACACCTGTCACCCAGACACAAGGTGTGTATCAGTAGAGAATGTCAGTCCCCTGGGAGAGAGAGTCAGGAAAGCCTCCTCCTGAGCCTTGGACTCCTACTTACTGTGCATCCTGTAGGCTCCTGTCTCAGCCTCTGCTGAAGGCCATTTTCTTCCTTGTATTCTGCAGGGACCAGGCATATGGCAGATAATCAACAAATACAGGCCTCCCTCAAGAAGGGCTCCTGGGATAAATGCCCCAGCTGAATCAGTGCTGTACAGGGGCCAGGTGTGGCTGGGTCCCAGGCAGGGTCATTTGCAGGGGTCCCTCTGCCCCTTCAAGTCCTGCCAGACAGGCCTTGGCCATGGTTTCTTCCTGCCCCTGTTCCCCTAACCACAGTTGATCTTCCCTGGCTGTTATGACATGTCAAAGAATGTCCTGCAATCCTAAATTCCATAATGATCTTTATCTTCTGTTTCCTCTGAGGCTCCTCAATCTGCAGTAACAGCTGTGGTTCAGCAAGCAGTGCGACTCTGGAGTGCTGTTCTGAAACAGGGCCGGCGTGGGGCAGAGCTCAGTCTGCTGCCCTGTCCATTCTGTGCTGTTCAGGGCTAGAGAAGATTCATGTGTGTATACTTTTTAAAAACTGTGAAACAATAATTATGCAAAAAAATACACAGAACATATGTTCAGTTTAACAAATAATCATATAGCAAAACTCTATAAAACCACTGCTGGTCTGCAGTGACCTGCTTCCCCCTAAATTGTGCATAACAATAGCTACAACTTATTGACCATGAACTTCAGGTCACACAGCAAGTGTTCTCATTTAATCTTAGGTCACCAGAGGCTATATAGACTAAAATGTGAACAGTGTCCCCTGGAGCTGTGGAGTATAGTGACCCTATTGGATCTTCTCACGCCACTGAGGGATACACTGTTTCCTGTAGAGATGTCCAGCAGAGGCACTGTCCTGGGGGCATCCTTCTTGATGCCCCCATGCCATGGAGGCCCATTCCCTGCCCAGGGCTCTAGAGTCTGAGCTTCTCCAAGAGGGAATGGAGTCTTTTGCAGAGGGACTGTGGAGCCTTGTGACGCTGAATCTAACCATGTGCAGGGATTTTGGGCGGCTGCATCCCCCAGATGGTTTCCCAGTGGATTAGTTTCCTGTTGCTGCTCTAACAAGTTATCATAAGCTTAGGCGGTTAAAAGAACACGAATTTCTTATCGTTCTGTAGGTCAGAAGTCCAAAACAGGTCTCACTGGGCTAAACTGAAGGTGTCAGCAGAGCTGCATTCCTTCCTGGGGCCTCTAGTAGAGAATCCCTTATCTTCCTTCCCTCTTCCAGCTTTTAGAGGCTGCCTGCATTCCTTGGCCTGTGGCCCCTTCCTCCACCTTCAAAGCCTGCACTGGCTGGTCAGGTCTTTCACATATTGCAATCTCTCTGGTTCTGACCCTTCCACCTCCCTCTTCTCCATTTAAGAATGCTTATGATTACATTGGGCCCACCCAATAATCCAGGGTAATCTCCCACATTTAAGAGATAAAACAATGCTAGCACCCCCAAAGCACCCCTGTGTTCCCCTGCTAATCACAACCCCAACCCTCCCTTGTGCATGAGTAAATAGACATTTGTAATAATAATTCTGTGCTTTTTGTAGTGTGACCTCCTCTGCATGTATCCTTAACAATACAGTTCAGTTTTGCCAGCTGTTAGATTTTTGCTAAAAGGAATTATACTGTATGCATTCTTTTGTAGGTTTTACTCATTATGTTGATGAGTCATTCATTATTACAATATTATTATCCAATATGAGAACATTACAGTTGTTGCAAGTCAATGTAGTTCATTTCACTCCAGGAACACTGCACAATTTATTTGTACTCTATACTGTGGATGGTCATTTAGACTCTTCCTGGTGCTATGTGGATATTCTGGTGCACATGGGTAAGAGTGTGGTTAGAGCAGATTCTGAGGAGTGGGACTCTAGGGTTATACGGTGTATATATATATATGTTTTCATCTTTTTAAATTTTTTATATTATTTATTTTTTTAAAGACTAGTCAAGTACAGTAGTGAGAAGGGTGAAAAGAGCAGAACAAGGAGTTCAATCTGTAACTGACTGTGAAGTCAATTGAGATAATTCACTACCTTCACTCGAGCCATGTTTTCATCTTTACCAGATCACTTATATACTTTTTTTTCTTTACTTATATATTTTTAATCCTGAAAATGTTTCTCAGGGAAACAGTAGTATCACACCCCATTGTCTGGGTAGAAGAAATGGGGTATGTCTGCCCTTACAGTGTGACCTTCCCACCTTCTGTCTTCAGAACCCTGTCCCCTCCATCACAGACACCCCTGTGCCCTCTGGAACCCACAGGCTGGCCCCTCAGTAGCCTCCCTACCTTGCAGTTGGGTGGGGGTGGGAGGAGGTCAAGAAAGAGGAAGTGAAAACCAAATACAAGGGCTACAGTGAAGTCCGGTCCACAAACCTCAATGTTTCAGCAGCACACACTGTGGGAGAGGACTGTGCAAGCTGCTTGTGGAGCATGCCTTGGAGGTGCCAAGGCCACTGGTGCAAAGGTGTGCCTCTGAACACACTCACTCCATGCAATGCTCACCCCAACCCTGTGAGGTACGTACTGTCATCCCCATGTCACAGAATGAAGACACTGAGCTGCACGGACATTGAGTGTCTGGCAATACAGTGCAATGGTTAATAGCATGGGATCTGGCCCTGTTTAAATTGGGTTTAAATTCTGACTTCCCCACTTATTAGTGGTGCAGTCACCTGGACCATTACCTGACCTCCCTTGGTGTCAGTTTCTACACCTGTAAAATGGGGCTAATTGTCTCACAGGGTTGTTGAGAGAGGTGAAAGACATAATGTGGAGAAGGAGCTTAGCCAAGCGCCTGGAGCAAGGGAGGACACAGTGGAACTAAAATGAACAGAAATGAAATGAAATGATGACCACTGTAGAGTCCAAGGTTGACAGGGAGGGGTATGGGGGTTGTCCTGGCAAGCTGGCACCAGGCCACCAAGCCCAAGGTGCTGGTCTGGCTCTGCGTGAGGATGGAACACTGGCCAGGTAGACTCTGAAACGTGGGCTCCTGGGCAGTTCTCCCACCGACCTTGTCCACCTTTGTCAGGAGCTCTCTACCTATCTGTGGCTGCTTCCAAGGGCAGTGATTTCTGACAGAGGCAGCTGGACCTCAGCACATGCAGAAGGTTTCAGCTCAGCATCAGTGCTGGCCTTCAGGAGGCCACACTGGCAGGCAGCAGCAGTGGCAGCCAATGGGCAGCAAAGCTTGTTGCTAAGGTCACTGTGAGCCTTATTTGGCGATATGGGGCTGACCCTTCATTCACCTCTGAGAACCCTGGGAAACGCCAACCACAGATGTGAAATATGAACATCTCAAAACCGCAACTGCATTTCCTTTGAGAAAAGATTCAGCTCTCCTCGTCTCCAGCCTGCCTCCCTCCGCTGGATGCCTTTTGTATAGTGGCTCACTACTGCAAGAGACAAGAGCCTAGGTTATAAGAGCCTGCTACAAACTAGTCCTGGACAGGCCTGGACAGGGAGAGGGTAGGGGCTGCCACACAGGCGGCTCCAGGACCCAGCAAGGACCTCCAAGGCTTCCGTTCACACCCAGCAACTGCCAACCCCTGCCCAAGCCTCCCCCTACACAGCCGGAGGGCCTGTTCCTGGCCCCACTTCCTGCAGCCTGGGAAGACGGCTAGCGTGAGGAAGGTACGTGGCACTCGCGGAGGAAGTGGGCCTGCGCTGGGGCTCTCGCCATCTGCACCAGCCACACCGCTTCGGTGCAGTCTGGAGCTCAAACAGTTGGCGGTTTCAGTTTTTTACCTCCCTTTGGTGCATCTTCCAGCTTAACATTAAATAAATAAAACTGTTGCTCCACCCCAGACAAATGTGGGAGGGAAGTTGTGCCTTCAATATTTCCCGAATAATACCCACTGCTTCCTCTCATTCATATAACCCCTTCGGGTCCGGGAGCGCTCACATCTGCCATCTCATTAGATCCTTGCAACCCTGGCAAAGGTAATGACTGAGCTCACACCATGTGTCAGGTACATTAATGAATTCAAAGAATTCACTGTAATTGTTCCCATTTTACAGAAGAGAAAATGAGACAAAGAGAAATTCAGTCATTGGCTCAAGGTCATCACAGAACTGAGATTTTCTCCCAGATGGCTGAGTTCCTAAGTGTGCTCTATTCTCTTCTGCTACATTGCCTCCATGGCACACACACAGGAATGAGTCCCATTCACCGATGAGAAAGCAAGGCTAAGGTGAAAGGGTGGTGTGGGGCCTGAGGTCAGGGTTGCTTCCTCAGTCTACATCTCCCCTCAGAGGATGGTCTACCAACGTCCTTCATCTGCCCTCCTCACTTTAAAAACCACTGTCGTGCCCCCAGCACCAGCTTGCCTCCTCCTGACCCACAGGCTGAAAGTGGCCTTTCCTTTTAGGGGTGGTCCATGGAGCTCAGTGCCCTGCCTATTTGGAAGAGGCTGTGAAGACCATCTTTGTAGGTAAGGGGGGCAAAGCCAGGGCTAGGGAGAGTGTGCCACATGGGACACCTCCCCCTACCACCTCCCCACTGCCTGCACACACTGGGGACAGTCAAAGCATTCCTCAGGCTGGGGGTAGGAGCTGTGGGCAGAAGAGCTGGGGCATCTGTCCACAGAATCCTCCTGTGAAGTTGCTCAGAGGATGGGATGCAGTCCAGACTCTGGCCAGCCCAGTGCACACCCCTCTCCGGAACACTGTCCTTCTCTTGGGCTCTTCAGGCCTGCCCTTACTCATGCACACGTTTTTTGTGTGTACTTCCTGCATGCCAGGCACACCCAGGCACTGGGGACACACAGTGAACAACACAGACCAGAGCCATGCCTCAGAGTTTACTTCCCTGAGGGAGGCAGACATCAGGCAAATAATCACACTGATCTCTGAAAAACACAGCTGCTATGAGAGGGTGCAACTTCAGGGGTCTTAACCTACAAAGGAGTATGTGGGATAAGGGGTTAGGGCAGCTGTTCCCAAGGAAGAGGCATTTCAGGTGAGGAGAGGAATGGAGTTGAGTCGGCAGTGGGGGCCAATTCTCGGTTCTCCCTCATTGCCCTCTTTCCCCACATTCCAGTTGCTCCAGGAAATCTGCCGCTTCCATGAAAGCTTCTTTGCTGGTGTTTTCCAAGCTGCTCCAAAGCGATGCCTTTGCCAGCTGTGGCTTTCAGTGTTTGTGCTTGGGTGACCACAGCCAGTATGAAATGGCCCAGATTAACCGAGAGCCAGGGCCCCTCCTAAAGTACCTCTGAAAAGTTTTTCAGCATAAGCATGACATTAGCTTTTCCTAGAGAGGTAACCCCCCAGGGCTGACAGCAAGCGGGCCAGCTTTAGAGGAAGCGAGTGCAGTGCTGGGGCCCCTCCATGCCAAGCTGCAGACCGGATACCTTCACTGCCTTTACCCAACATGCTCCCTCACTCCCACTCCTGCTTGTTTCTCCCTGGGGGACTCCCCTTGTGGAAAAGAAACCCCAACACTAGAGGGTGCAAGTGAAACTGGAAAACGAAACTGTGATTTCCAGTTTCCTTTTCCAATTTCAATTTAGAAGCAGCTCTGCCAGCTTTCCACTGCCTGTGCCTCAGGGCACCACAGAGGAGCTGAAGGGCAGGAAAAAGTGTTCCAGCCAGCAGGCACTCTGTTCCCTGGGCGCCCTCAGAGGGCGGGCACTGGACTGGTAGAACCCACTGAACAGGGAGTTGTTGCAATGCAGACTCCTGGCTCTCCAGGCTCTGAGGCCATAGGTTTGGGCCCTTTGGTGATTGTGACGCAGCCTATGGACCTCACTATGGCAGTCACGGCCCTAGAAACCATTGGAACAGCCAGAGCACACCTGAGGCACAACCTCATCCCTCTCCAAGCCACTTCCTGCCACAAATGCTAGGGAAGTGCTGCTTCTCTGTGCCGCAGCCCTTGTCTTCCTCCACCTGGTGTTGGAGGCATCTTAGATGCTCTCTGGGACCTGAGGTCTGTAGGAAGCCCAGGTGTGGTCTTCACACAAAGGTCTCTCTTTCCCACACTCCAGGTTTCCCTTTAAGCTGCTAATTGTAACAGGCATTCATAGAACAAGAAAGAGAAATTCTATTAAAGGCCGTTATGTACTTTTGGTCTGTCTTTTGCTCCATTTATTTGCAATTTATAGCCTAATCCAAGAGGATTTAAGGACAATTAAATCTTTCTTTCCCCTCAGTGTGTGTGTGTGTGTGTGTGAGGGCACATGTAAGAGTGTGTGGGGGTTGGGTCTTCCAGTGTACCTTTGCCCTGGTTTGACCTTGCAGGGAGCAGGTGGGCAGGTCTCCAGGCCTGCCAGATGTAGACCTTTCCTAATGTCTACAGCAAATTTGTTCTTTGGTGTTTCTAGTATCAGTTTTTGATCAATCATTAATCAAAGTTGCAATAAAAAGATAATCTTCTCAAGACTGGGCTGTAAAGGTCCTGGCTGCAACCTTTAAAAAAAACCCTTCTGTAGAGGCCTCACAGCCAAGAGAAAAGGGCCATGTGTCTGTGACTGAATTTGGAGGTAAATGAAGGCACTGTCCACCTCTAATTGGTGTGCATGAACATGAACTTCAGCCACCTGAGCGGCCATGGCCTCTTTCTTCACCTCTCCCTGCCAACGGAGCTGGCAAGTGCCCTGGCTCCCAGGCCAAGTGGCAAAACTGGGGAAGGAGGCTGTAGTTGGGCCCAAATGTGGGGGCCTGAGGGCACCTCCACAGGGTGTGACAGCTGCAGCATGCTCTGGGGCCAGGTGTGTGGCAGTGGAGGCAGGACAGCTCCCAGGACCATAGAGCCCCCATACTGGAGGGAGCCACTACTTGGACGACTCAGCTTATTCCTGCTGACTTGCTGCTGTACAGAGCAGAAGGGGTGCCTGAGACAAAGAGGAGACACACTTCTCCCAGGAGAAATAAAGCAAGCAGCTGTTCCTCCCCTGGGCCCAGCAGGGGTCAGAGGCCGTGCGGCCTTCACTCCTTCCCTCTCAGTGGAGAGGGCAGATCTGCTCTTGGGAGCATGAGGGCACAGCTTCCTGACAAGCTGGAGTAGCAGGATCTAACAGCTAGAATCAGCAGAGGAATGTGAGGCCCAGTATCAGGTTCAAGAAGCAATAGGATCAAGGCTGGGGTTGAGGCAGGGAGCGTAAGCCTAGTGCAGCCCAGACCAACAGACTGAGGAGTCCAGAGAGCCAACATGCTCACTTGGCCATCGCTAAGATGTGCGGTGTGTGAGAAGGTGTGAGAGGCACTTGCTTTTGTCTCCAACCCCTTCCAACATATTATTGAGTCACAGGCGCCATGTTTTTAGACACATAAAAGAAATAAGTATTTTCAGAGAAGTGCAACCCTGGAGGTGCAGGGGAGTGAACTCAGCCATGAGAAATTGTTCAAAGCACTGACATCTGGAACATGGATAGACTTGCTCTTGATGGCACCAAGCAGGGAAGCAGCAGAGACAAATGTGAGGGGATCTTTCTTGAAAGTCCAGTGTGGCCTCCGAAGACACATACATACATACACACACAATTTTTTTGAGAGAGAAAACGAGAATGAAAAGATACACACCTAATTTTTTTTTTTGTTGAGATGGAGTCTCACTCTGTCACCCACACTGGAGTGCAGTGGCGTGGTCTCAGCTAACTGCAACCTCCGTCTCCTGGGTTCAAGCAATTCTCTGCCTCAGCCTCCTGAGTAGCTGGGATTAGCGGCACCTGCCACTACACCCAGGTAATTTTTTTTGTATATTTAGTAGAGATGGGTTTCACCATCTTGGCCAGGCTGGTCTTGAACTCCTGACCTCGTGATCCACCTGCCTTGGCCTCCCAAAGTAAGTGTTGGGATTACAGGCGTGAGCCACCGTGCTCAGCCTACACACTGAACTTTTAACAGTTACTGTCTCTACCTGGTGATTGGAAATGATTTTAATTTTTTTCCTCTTGCGCTTATGATATTTTCTAAAATCTCTAAAATACTCCCAAATTACTTTCTTGTTATGGCAAAGTAGACCCAAAATATCTATGTCTATTTTAATCATTTTTAAGTGCACAGTTCCATAGTATGAAGTACATTCTCACTGCTGTACAGCCATCACCACCATCCATCTCCAGAACTTTTTCATCACCCTCAATATCAAGTCAGCATCCACTAAGCAATATCTCTCTGTTTCTCCTCCTTCCAGTCCCTGGCAACCATCCATCTCCTTTCTGTATCTATGAATTTCACTATTCTAGGTACCTCATATAAGTGGGATCATGTGGCATTTGTCCTTCTGTGTCTGGCTTATTTCACTTGGCATAATGTTTTTAAGGTTTATCCATGTTATAACATGTATCAGAATTTCCTTCCTTTTTAAAGCTGAATAATGTTCCATTGTATGCACACACCATATTTTGCTTATCCACTCATCTTGGCTTTGGGTTGTTTCCACCTTTCGGCTATTGTGAATAATACTGCTACAAACACTGGTGTACAAATACCACTTCGAGTCCCTGTTTTCAATTCTTTTGGGTATATTCCTAGAAGTGGAACTGCTGGATCATATGATAATTAAGTTTTTGAGGAACCACCACACTGTTTTCAACAGTGGCTGCATGAGTTTACGTTCCCATCAGCAATGCGCCAGGGTACCTATTTCTTCATATCCTTGCCAACATTTATTTTCAGGTTGTTGTTGTTGTTTTACAATAGCTATCCTAAGAGGTGTGAAGTGGTATCTTTCTTATTATGGTTCTCATTTGCTTTCCCTAATCTAAATTACTTTTTAAAATCCAATCCTATCTGAAACAAACCCTTTGTTCTTTATTTCTCAATAAAATGGACCTTGCTCCCTTTTTACCCTTCTTTGTACTTATTCTCTGCATTTTAAAAAATTGTTGGCAAAATACACATAAATTAAAACTACACCATCTTAACCATTTTCAAGTGTAGAGTTCAGTATTAAGTATATTCACATTGTTTTTCCCTAACCCAAATATAGTTTATAACGGCAAAAAAAACCCAAAAGGCCATCTAAAGAAAAAGAAAGCCATGAACTCTCAGCCCCCAGAGATGTTCACATGCAGACTGGATCAATCTCAGCAGGGACTTTCATTCATCCTCTGAACACCTCTGCTGGGCTGGGCTCTGTGCCAGGCAGGGGGCTCCGAGGTGAGTGTGGCCTGGACTCTGCCCTCAGGGTTCAGCCTCTGTGGGGAGCAGTTACACCCAAGGGTTGCTGTGGGCACAAAAGGGCACCCTGTTGTATGGGTACGGCCATTGGAAGGGGCATAGGTGAGGTGGCATGTGAATTCAGGTGGGAAGGGTGAGCAGACCCCACGTGTACAGAGAAGGGAATTGGCGTGTGGCTGGGCTGTGGCAGCACACCTCACAACTGCCATTACAGGAACATTTGTCTCCTTACTTGATTATAAGCTGCATGAGAGCAGGGTTGGTGGTTTTGTTCACTGCTGCATCGCTGCCATGTCCAGCACAGGTAAGTGTAAAAGAAACTTGCTGAATAAATGAGTGGTTGATGACCAGGAAAAAGGAGACGTCTCTTTCTAGAATCTTGGCTGTGAGAAGCAGACAGCATGGCTGTACTCCATGGAGAAGGCAGGGTGGCGGGAAGTGGAGACAGGAGCATGGCAGGAGCCAGTGGAGAAGGAGAGTCTGAAGACGCCCTGGTTGAGAAAATGGAAGGGTGTAATTGCTGGGGAGAGGCCCCTTTTTTGAAAAAAAGCAGGGTCCACCTTCTGTCAACTGAAGTACTGCCAGCTGCATGGCATGAGATGCATGCAGAAAGGGGAGAGGCTAGGATGCAGGCTCAGTGGAAGGAGACAAGTCTTTTTTTTTTTTTTTTTGAGACAGAGTCTGGCTCTGTCACCAGGCTGGAGTACAGTGGCACGATCTTGGCTCACTGCAACCTCTACCTCCCGGGTTCAAGGGATTCTCCTGCCTTAGCCTCCCAACTAGGTGGGACTACAGGCATGCGCCACCACACTCAGCTAATTTTTAAATTTTATTTTAGAGATGGGGTTTCACCATGTTGGCCAGGATGGTCTCAATCTCTTGACCTCGTGATCTGCCTGCCTCAGCCTCCCAAAGTGTTGAGATTACAGGCGTGAGCCACTGCACCCAGGTGAGTCTTTTTATGAGACTCAGATACCCAATGTGAAAAAGACAGAGATACCAACTGTTGTTAAGAACGGGAAGCACACTGCACGGGGAACTCTCCTACACTGCTGGAGGCATGCTCTTCCTGTTATCATTTCAGGTTCAGACAGCACTCTGGTTGCTGGTTGGTGCAGGCCACCATTTGGGCTGATCAGGGGAACCCCAACATCTGCACTTGGACTATCAGAAATGAGTGCTCTATGCCCAGAGCAATTTCCAAGATGGGCCTGAATCCATGAGTCATGGTATTACACAGCACCCAGGGTTGGCTCAGAGCCTACCAGCCTCCAAAATGTCAACTTTGCTCACATGCCACCTTGTCCCTCATCTCATGCCATGCAGCTGGCAGTACTTCAGTTGACAGAAGGTGGACCCTGCTTTTTTTCAAAAAGCACACTAGACAGGTGCTGATAAGCCAGCCCCTCCCACTGAACTCTGGTTACTGCAGTGAACTCCACCAGGAGGTTCAGCGCCCAATGTGGCTCTGCCTGAGGGGCCTCTGTGCACCCTCAGTCTAGGCACTAGCATCCCAGCCCCCAGCTGGTGGTTTAACTCCAGACTCACTGCGCAGAGCCCCTTACAACCGACATGTGCCAACATGAGCCCACATGGGGCAGCTCAGCATGACGCTTGCACAGCTCAAGATTTAGGGAAGGAAATGCTGACTCCATGTGTGATCTGTATTTTTACTGCTTCTTCTTTCTCAAGTAGGAAGAGGCTATACTGAATTACCAAATGGCACTATATTTGCTGTGGGGGAGCACAGAGGAGCTCTGTCGCAGTCCCTGGGATGATGTCACAGTCCAGAGGTGGGGAGATGAGCTAAGATGATGCAATGAGGATGTAATCAAGGCATAATGTCATTAGAAGCCACAGTGTGTGATTTCATGCCCTGTGTTGCCCAGCTCAGAGAAGTGACGGGTCAAGGAGGGATGGGGTAGCCCCCCGGGACCCTGCTCTAGGATGCATGCATAAGGTCCCACTTGCAAACTCACAGAATTCAAGAGCTAGCCAGGCCTGGACCCATGTAGGAGAGCCCCACTGGCTGATTTCCCATCCGGACAAAGGCCACAGACAGCAGGCCTCCCTTGGCCACACCCAGGTCTCCAGAACACATGCTCCACTGTCCCTAGTCTAACCACAACCCCATATGAGCTGTGTCCCATTCATGTTGGCCTAGAAACTGGGAAGTACCTGGCATGGGGCCCTCCACTTCCTCCCCATGACTGCCTGGAGCTCTGGGGAGACCAGCAAGGGGCCATTTTTGTGGTTAGGAAATGTCTGTGGCAGCTGTGGACACCACAGGCTCTCCCTGGACCCTTCTGAAGCAGAGGTCACATTCCTAAAGATTCTTAACTGCCAGCTCCAATCTCTTGCTTCTTCCTGATAGGCTCATCTTAGTAGGGAGTGGAGATCATCTTTCCTCAGCTCCATGAAGTCCTTTTAGATCCATAATGCTCTAAGTTTAAGGGCAAAGCATGAAGAAAGGGAGCTGCAGATACTAATTTGTGGTTTAGCTCAGTGGTTTTCCATGTTGGCTGTACAGTAGAGTTACCTAAGAAGCTTTTAAAAAATACTCATAGGGCTGGGCACGTTGGCTCTCACCTGTAATCCCAGGACTTTGGGAAGCCGAGGTGGGCGGATCATGAGATCAGGGGAGCAAGATCATTCTGGCCAACATGGTGAAACCCCATCTCTACTGAAAATACAAAAAATTAGCCAGGCGTGGTGGCATGCACCTGTAGTCCCAGCTACTTGGGAGGCTGAGGCAGGAGAATCCCTTGAACCCGGGAGGCGGAGGTTGCAGTGAGCCGAGCTTGTGCCACTGCATTCCAGACTGGGCAACAGAGGGAGACTCTGTCGCAAAAAAAAAAAAAAAACATACTCATGTCCAAACATTCCAACAGGCACTTTGCAAAGAGAAGATCTAAATGGCTAATAAACATATGAAAAGGTGCTCAGCTGTATTAGTCATCAGGGAAAGGCAAATTCAAACCACACTGTGATACCACTACATATCCACTAGAATGGCTAACATGAAAAAGATAGAAAATACCAATGGTTGGCAAAGATGTGAAGCAACCAGAACTCTCATACATTGCTGGAGGGAGTGTAAATTGGTGCAGCCACCTGGGAACATTATATGGCATAAGGTACTAACGGTGAGCATACTCATAGCCATGCTTGCCCAGCAGTGGATATAAATGTGCTCCAAAAATACACACTAGAATGTCATAGTCATAATAGTTCCAAACTAAAAATAGCAACTCGAATATCCAAATATCCATTGAAGTAGAATGGATAGAGAAACTGAGGAATATCCATAGTGTGGGATACTCTATAGCTAGAAGAGTGAATAAACTACAGCTATAAGTAACGACTTGAACGAATCATCTCACAAACATAACAAAAGGATATATACTTCATGATTCCACCCCATTAGAAGCCAGATGGATGTTAGCCTTTGGAGCCAGGTGGTAAATGGAAGGGGTGACAGGGGTTGCTGGTGATGTTCTGTTTCATGACTTGAATGCTGGTTACTTGGGGTAAATTCATTTTGTGAAAATTCACTGAGCTTGACACTTATGGTTCGTGCTTTTTTTTTTTTGCATATATGTCATCCTTTAACAAAACCTTAAAAAATTTTTGAAACCCACATCAATTCAGTCAGACTCTATTGGGTGGGAGCAAGGTCCAGGCATTAGTATTTTTTAACACCCCAGATGATTGTGATGTGCAGCCAGGATTGAAGGTCACTGGTTTAATATCTTGGGAAAAGCAAATCCATTCAAGGCCTCAAAGGGTCCTGACAAAGGCCATTTCCAGCTCAGTGGAGTGAGACTCCAGGGTGGGAAGATGTCCATCTTTTGGATGTGGGCGGGCCTCTTGCACAGGCAGAGGTATTGCAGCATGCTGCTGTAATGTGTATCTTCCTTGGCAATGTCTGTTGAAAGCTGGTTGCGTCAGTTTGTAATGAGGTGTAATGGCAACAAGGTGGGCCCAGTCCAGCTCTAGAGAAGTGGATTGCTGAGCACAGCTTCTACAGGGCCATTTGTAGAGAGGTAGCAGCTGGGCTTCCAGGGGCTGCCACCCAGGGCAGAGGCAGTGCTGAGGCTCTGACAACCTCGGCAGAGTAGGGAGAAGGCCTGACTCAGGGTGTTTATGTTTGTGGGTAGTGACAGTCAGCTCTGGGCTCCAGATGATGCTTACTCCCTGGCCTCTGTGTTCAGATTAGGAACTTGCAACATCTTGCTGAGGACCACATTGGGTTCAGCTCTAAGTGCTGTGGCTGAGAATTTTCCTTCCTCTCTGTGTGGTAAGTGGCAGCTTCCCTAGCAATGGCTGACCTCTAGCATACTCGGGTAAAACTACTGGCAGCTGGGACAGGCCAGGACATGGGGCTCACAGATAGATATTCCACTCACCTGGGCCCTATCAACCCTTCCAGAAATGCATGGACCATGACCTCCTGCTGTGGGAGGGGCAGTGCAGAGATAACTCAATAAGCTTCCCTTGGCCCTCCAGGACCTCCACCATCCACAGTACATGGGGCTGAGCTGCAGGCTGGGTCTTCAGGTAGTGTTCCTGCATGGCGTCTATATAGCAAAAGTGAAAAGGAAGGGGCCTGGGGTGCCCTGTAGCTCTGCTGGGTAGGGACGCTGTGGAGCCTCACTTGGGCTTGCTTGGCTAAAGGGCACAAAGTGGCATAGGCTGCAAGAGGACAAGCTAAGCTGATGAAGGCTATATCACTCAAGGGTAGGCATGTAAAAAAATTCCTACAGGTACAAGAAGCATGAATAAGACAGGTGGGGCATAACAGTGTCTCTCCACTGAAGCTGCAACTCTCTGCTTCACTGGCTTCAGCCTCCTCTCTGTGAAATGGGGGCAATGACTCCCAGGCCTTTTCCTCCTGTCCAGTAGGGCTGAGGGTCCACAGGCCAGAGGGAGGCCTGGGCCCTGGGGAGTCTACTTGTGTGGCCCCTGGCTGGGACCTCAGCCCTCATGTGCCACGTCACCTCCCTTGTCTGTGAAATACCACAACAGCAACTCTTGACAGCCAGTGACACTACCCCTTCCTGTTGTCTTCTTTATGAAGCATTTATGAAATGTTTCCTTTTCATGCTTCAGGAAACAGGTGGCCAGGAGGAGTTCTTGATTTTGTTTTTTTCCCTAGAGATATAAGATAGAAGAGATATATGTGCTTCAAAATACACAAATTAAACAAAAGTGAGGGCTGACTGGGGCCAGGAGAGGGAGGGAGGCAGGAGAATCCAGGGAATGTCCTTGCAAGAGAGTGGTGCAGGGAGCGGGGCTCCAGCTGCTCCTTGCGGGTATCTGGGGTGTGTGAATAATGACTGTGGGCAAGGCCTGGGCCTCCGGGCTTTGATGTGTTTGTCTGTCATCCCCATGGACAGACAAGCACATGACACTTTTGCATCATGAAGCAAAACTGACCTGGAAACATGTAAGTGGGGTGGGTCCCACCTAAGGGACTCCTAATATCAGGTCTGGTAGAATCTAAACATCCAACTTCACCTTCCAGACCCAGATTTGACCCTTTCAGCAGAGATCTGCTATCCAGGAAGCTATTTAGTCCTTTCTCCAAACAATTGATATTTTAAAGCTTGTCATGTAACTTCCTTTTTGTTTTTTGAGACAGAGTTTTGCTCTTGACGCCCAGGCTGGAGTGCAGTGGCGCAATCTCAGCTCACTGCAAACTCCACCTCCCAGGATCAAGCGATTCTCCTGCCTCAGCCTCCTGAGTAGCTGGGATTACCAGCTTGCACCACCACACCGAGCTAATTTTTGTATTTTTAGTAGAGACGAGGTTTCACCATGTTGGTCAGGGTGGTCTTGAACTTCTGACCTCAGGTGATCTACCCACCTCAACCTCCCAAATTGCTGGGATTACAGGTGTGAGCCACCGCACCTGACCCTGTCATGTAATTTTGAGTCATCATAAATTCTCTCTCCTGGCTTCCCTTTATTTACATGCTTATTTTCCTTCTCAAATCACCCCAGTAAGAAGAGAAGTCACTAATCTATTGCCCTCTATTATCTGCATTATAGGTAAAAACATGGGACATGAACAAACAAATAAACAAAAGCCCTTAAGTAACCTAGAGAAGTCACAAAACTCATACCCAGACTCTCGCCTGACAGTATCTCTCAGGCTCTCAGGGCTCACTCAGGGACTATTTATTCTTGTTTTATTTTATTTTTTTAAATGTTGATACCCTCTCCAGTTGAGTATCCTTGGTTTAGATGCAAATCAGAAAAGGTTCCTGTATTGATCACAGTCCCAGCAGGAAACACATGCACTCTCCACTGGTAATAAGAGAGATTGAGGAAGGGACTGTTTCCAAGCGTGAGCAGGATGAAGAGAAACCCGCAAGGAAAAGTGAAGCATCCTGAAGCCAGCAACAGTGACAGCTGTGACCACCAACCCCAGGGAGGAGGCGGGAGGGCCCCTGGAACCCAGAGAGACCTGTAGGAGGTGGCTGCCGGCAGGGGCTGTGATTTTGGGGTGAAAAGCACAGGCACTTTTGACCTGAGGCCTGGAAAGGGAGGGAGCTGGGGGGATAAAGCACCTCCCATTTCCCTCACATCCTCCAACCTCTGGTTGGGAGAAGGCTCTTTGATTGGCCAAACCCAACTGGAAGCAAGGGGACCTGAAGCCTGGCTGATGGAATCCACAAAGGTCAAATCCTGGGAGGTGTGGGAAAGGGCAGAAAATGAACAGGAACAGGGCTGCGTGGGCGGATGGCAAACAAAGAATGGCCAGCAGAGTCACCTGGGCTGACCATTTAGAAAGAGTACATTAGAAGCTAATGTGCTGTAATGCAGCACCCTCAGCACAAATACATAAGATGAGAGGCAGGGAAGGACAGAGGCGGCCATGAAGAAAGGTTTAAAGAATTTCAGCAAAATGACTGGGGTCCTCATCATGGAGGAACAAATAGCTCTACTTAATAATTCCAAGGTAATAGCTTAATAGCTTAATAATTCTATGGTAAACAAGTATTTTCATAAAGTGGACTCTGAATGATCAACAAAAGGTTAAATGTCACTGTACTGCTTCACCGAGCTGTTACAGGACAGGGAAGACTATAACACAATGTAGAGATAGATCTGTACAAGAGAGGTACAACAGGGCTTCCAGTTCAACGTGTCAGTTATTTATATTTCCAGTTTCCTTTCTCTCCTAAAGCACCACTAAAATGCTAGTCTAGAAGTCAAATAGGGCCAGGTGCAATGGCTCACGCCTATAATTCCAGCACTTTGGGAGGCCAAGGCAGGAGGATCATTTGAGGCCAGGAGTTCAAGACCAGCCTGGGCAACATAGCAAAACTCAGTCTCTAAAAAAAAACTAAACTAGCTGGGTGTGGTGGTATGTACCTGTAGTCTCAGCTACTCAGGAGGCTGAGGTGGGAGGATCACTTGAGCCCAGGAGTTCGAGGCTGCAGTGAGCTATGGTCACACCACTGTACTCCAGCCTGGGTGATGAAGCAATATCCTATCTTTAAAAAAAAAATCAAATGGGGGCCAGGCATGGTGGTTCATGCCTGTAATCCCAGCACTTTGGGAGGCCAAGGTGGATCATGAGGTCGGGAGCTCAAGATCAGCCTGGCCAACATAGTGAAACTCCATCTCTCTACTAAAAATACAAAAATTAGCTGGGTGTGGTGGCAAACACTTGTAGTCCCAGCTACTTGGGAGGCTGAAGCAGGAGAATCACCTGAACCTGGGAGGTGGAGGTTGTAGTAAGCTGAGACCACACCATTGCACTCCAGTCTGGGTGACCAAGTGAGACTACGTCTCAAAAAAAAAAAAAAGTCAAATGGGGCAGGGTGCAGTGGCTCACACCTGTAAGCCCAGCACTTTGGGAGGCCAAGGTGGGCAGATCACAAGGTCAGGAGATCAAAACCAGGCTGACCAACATGGTGAAACCCCATCTCTACTAAAAATACAAATATTAGCCAGGTGTGGTGGCATGTCCCTGTAATCCCAGCTAATCAGGAGGCTGAAGTAGGAGAATCGCTTAAACCTGGGAGGTGAAAGTTGCAGTGAGCTGAGATCACGCCACTACACTCCAGCCTGGGCAATAGAGGGGGATTCTGTCTCAAACAAACAAACAAAAAAATCAAATGGGGCTGGGTGCAGGGGCTCACGCCTATAATCCCAGCACTTTAGGAGGCCAAGGAGGGTGGATAACTTGAGGTCAGAAGTTCAAGCCTGGCCAACGTAGTGAAACCCATCTCTACTAAAAATACGAAAAGTAGCTGGGCATGATGGCGCATTCCTGTAGTCCTAGCTACTCCGGAGGCTGAGGTATGAGAATCGCTTGAATCCAGGAGGCAGAGGTTGCAGTGAGTCCAGATTGTGCCACTGCACTCCAGCTTGGGTGACAAAGCGAGACTCTGTCACAAACAAAAAATCAAATAGTATTAACTCTCAAAGGCAAAGAGAATGGTAAAGGAGACATGAATGGCTGAAAGAGTTCTGCAAACTACAGGAAGCTGGAAGGCGGTGGAAGATACTGACATAGAGGAAGCAAGTCTCTGAAGGGCTTATAGAGGGTCATGCTGACAGGAGGCAAGCCACTTCACCCCTGGAACCCTGCAGGAGGAGCTCAGACTTGGGAAGACCAGGTGTTGTGGATAGTGGGACTAAGGTACAGCAGCCCCACCATCCACAAGCAGGTATGTGTCCATTCCAGCAAGCATGTGTGTGTCCTCCCATCCTCCATGATTGGCACCTCCCTGGGAAGCTCCAGGTAGGAGATCTGGTGACCCAAGGCTCATTGTCCCAGCTTCTGATGACAATAAATGTGTGTAGCCTCTTTTAGTTGCTGACATAGCCTAACTATAGCACATCCAGGGAGAGGCCCTGGGACTCTAGTCCTGGGCCTGGCTCATCTACCTTTGGTAAACCCAGAATTTTTTTCCATGTCCTGAGTAGGACAGGGAGGGCATCCTAGTGAATTCCCAGAAGTTTTCCTAAAAGAATTAGTACCTCTCTTCTTTGGCAGCCAAGTAGGATCTATACCCAAGAGACAGGTCTCCCAAGCAAATACAGCCTGCCAGGAAAGGGAAACGGTGACCACCTAAGGGCTGCCATGCCTGGCTCTCATCCCCACCCCCACCCCACCAACCACCTTAGTGGCCAGTGACATCAGGAGGAATGCTTCCATGCTGGTGGTGCTTGTACCCACCCATGCCAGTTCATTGAGCATTCTTAGAGGGGCATGGCTTTTCTATATAAGTGAATTTTCCAAATTATTAAATTTGCTCCTATCACATTGCAGTTTTAAAATTGTACCCATTTTTAATTAATTTCTATTTTATCATATTTATCAAAATAATGCAAAAATTCAAAATAGCTGGAAGAGATGATTTTGAATGTTGTCAACTGCAAAGAAATGACAAGTGTTTAGGGTGATAGATATGCTAATTACCCTGATTTGATTGTGACACACTACATGTAGGTCTAGAAACATCACACTGCACTGCATAAATATGTACAATTATTATGTATCCATTAAAAACAAAATAAAAAATAATCCATACATATGATTTAAATATCAGTTGTACTGAGAAGTTCATAATAAAAATCCTTCCCCACCTTTCTTAGTCCCCTCTCTACAGGCTGCCTCTTTCAACCATTTATTAGTTTCCATTTCTGTTTATACTATTTTTTGATCTACCAATTTTAGGCATTTGCTGACTTCTTGTAATAGATGAGGACTGAAGTTTCCTACAGAACCATCCCCACTTTTCCTCCCTCCATCCTCCTAATAAGAATATAACACAATTTGTGGCTAACTCAATAGTGAATGTGGAGATATTCATCACTGCTGAGTTATGTAGCATCCTTGAGTTCTGGAAGATTTTCTTACTTATTTCTTTAATAATTTTCTTCCCTCTGTTTTATCTATTGGATCATATGGATTAATGTTTTAGTTTCCCTACATTTTCTCACCTATTTTTCATCTCTTTGCCTTTTTGGTCTACTTTCTTGGGAAAAGTAGACTTCATACTCCAACCCTTCTGCTGATTTTGTTTTTAATTTTGGCTTGCTTTTTTTAATATCCTAGTACTCATTCTTGTTCTGCCTGTTCTTTTTCAAAAACATCAAATTCTTTTTTATGCATATACTGTCTCTATCTTACTCCTCTTGAGAACTATTTTTTTTTATTTGTCCATTTGTCTTAATATTATTCTATTCTCTATTTTGTTTTTGTTTCTGCTTGGAGGAGGCAGTGGCTTCTCCTTCTCCTCCTCCTCCTCTTCCTCCTCCTCCTCCTTCTTTTTCTTTTCTACTTCCTCCTCCTCCTTCTTCTTCCTCCTCTTCTTCCTTCTTCCTGTTCTCCCTCTCTCTCTCTCTCTCTCTCTCTGTCTCTCCATCTCTTCTTGCTGCAGGCTTTCCTTAAATGCCAAATATCTTGGTATTAATGGAGCAATAAGAAGCTGAACTAAACTCTGTGTGTGCTTGGGAAGAATTTATCAACTGGACCTTCACTATAGGAAGCAAGCCAGTCTTTTAGTTAACAAGCCTTTAATGAGCACCTTTTCTCTAGAGCTAGGTTCCTCAGCCTTGGTACTAGTGACACGTTGGGTCAAAGAATTCCTTGTGGTCAGAGGCTGTCTTGTGCATTGTAGAATGTTTCACAGCAGCAGTGAATTCTACCTACTAAATGCCGGTAGTAACCCCTCTCCCAGAGTTGTGATAACCAAAATGTCTGTAAGCATTGCCAAATGTCCCGGGGACAAAGTCACCCTGTTGAGAACCACCACCCTGAAGACATTCAGATTCTCAAGAGAAGCATTCTAACTCCCAGTTCCAGTTATCAATCACTGCATAACAAACCACCCCAAAACTTAGTAGCATAAAACAACAATAATTTTGGGGGGCCACAGTCAAGGATTCAGAAGGGCACAGCTCTTCTCTGCTCTACAGTGGCTGGGATGACTGGAATGACTGGAGGTGACTGGAATGACTGGGAGTTGGAATAGCTGGGGCTGAAGGGTCCACTTGTAAGATGGTTGTTCACTTGGCAAGGAGAGCTGGAAGGCTGGGCTCAGCTGGAACTGTTGACCAGAGAGATTACACATGGTCTCTCCAGCACCGTGGTCTGGTCATTGGACCTCTTACGAGGCAGCTCAAGTCTCTGGTGTGAGTATTCTGGCCAGGAAGATGGAAGCTACATGGCTGTGTATGTCCCAACCTTGGAAGTCACATAACTCATTTCCACTGTAGTCAGAAATCCATGCAGGTTCAGGGAAGGAGACATAGACCCACCTCTCCATTGGAGAAATGTCAAAGAATCTGCAACCATCTTTTAAATTCACCATACTCTCATCCAGGGTGATATATACCTGGGGCAGGATGGGGCAAGGTAAGTGGGTAGGACGCTGAGTCCCACTCTTCAGTCTTCAGACTTTTTCCTTACCTTCCTGTTTTCATCCCTGTATTCATCTGCCCTCCCTCCAGCCTGTCTCTCTCCTGATCAGTGTATTTGTCTCCAGCTGTGTGGGACAGGGTGAGGAGGTGAGACCTGGGGAGGATTTCAACCAGTTTCCTCCATTCATTACTCATGTCATCAGAAGCTGGGACAGATGAGCCTTGGGTTACCAGATCTACCTGGAGCTTCCCAGGGAGGTGCCAATCATGGGGGATGGGAGGATACACACATGCTTGCTGGGGTTCCAGCATTACTGCTGAGGTACATCTCCTTAGCCACTAGCCCTGAGGTCTGACCTCCCCTTCTTTCTTTTCCTTCACCCACTGTCCTTCCTATTCACTTTCTTTCCCGCCTCTCCCTCAGTTCTCCAGAGCTCTGTGCAGGGACTACTTAGCAAACTTACTTGCTGAAATTCACTGCTTCTTTTTTAATCTTTAAATTTTTTAAAACTACATTATCCTTAGATAAGTAGGAGATAATGTCTTGTAGAAAAATAAGAAAATATTAAAAATCACCCATGATTCGATCAGTCAGAAAACTCCACTGTTCGCATATGAATTTCCAGAATGTTTCCAGGCTTATAGGATCACAGTCCGTGTCTCATCTAAGCACCCAGCTACTGAGCAATCATCACCTACTGGTCTGTCCTGAGGCCTTTAGATGTGTTAATCTCTCTTAATCCTTCCAACTTCACAAGCTAGGTGTTATTATGCCTAATGTGCAGGCAGGAAACAAGTTTAGGGAGATCACATTACTTGCCTGAGTTCCCAAGTTGGTTTAGAGACTGAGCTGGATTTCAACCCTTCAGGCTGAATCCAAAGCTACTTTCTTTGAATGTTTTATAAGATTTTTCCATTTCTTCTTTTTAAAAAATAATATATCTAAATATCTTTCTCATCAATGAATATGTATCTTCATCATTCTGCCTAACGACATTCCCTCATATGGATGTGCCAACATGGAATAACCAATTCCTTTTTGTCAGGCTTTCGGATGTTTCCTTTTTGTAAACAATGCAGTTGATAAACAATGCAGTTATAACCATCTTTGTACATAAACTTTGCACGAATATGAGTATTTTCCTAGAATAAATTCTGGAAAATGAAATTGCTTGGTCAAAGGCCAGACACATTTTTAAAAGCCGCCTCTTTCCCAACCACACATTTCCCACATCCACTTATTTGCTGAGGATCTTAACAAAATTTGGACTGCGATTTAACACACAGAATCAGAGAAGCCCTATGCTGGAAAGATCTTAGTATAGTCCTCTTGATCTAGAGCTAAACCAGTCATGCTTAAAAAAAAAAAAAAAAAGCCCTAGACCCTCTGCAGCAGCCTGCTATGTCTTCAGTGGTCCAGGCAGCACTTCTGGGCAAGTGAGGAAGGGGAGACCTGGAGGGAGAGAGGGAAGGCAGGGCAGGTAGCCCATGCTGTGGTCCTACAACCAACTGGCTTGGGGGAGGCTGCCACATTTTTCCAAGCGAAACATTGTCTTGCTAGGTCTAAAGACCTCACAGCCATCACTGACTATACTGAGCTGCCCCACTGTCCCCAGGACTCTCACTCTATCCAGAAAGTCGACACAAGTCCCTTGGGCTTTCCCTTTATCCAGCTGCCAACATTTAGTGTCCTGGTCTTCCTTGGACACTTTCCAAGGCTAAGTATTGGGAAGTCCCGAACTAGACATGGTCTTATTGTTTTCTTACCTTGATGTTCTTTTCCTCCAATAGGCTACAAACTCTGGCACCTGCAAAAAACAAGGAAAGCAAGGCACTGAAGGTGGGCCTGGATGGAAGTTGAAAGATGAGAGCCCATTTGTGGCGAGTTCTTTGAAAGCCACTGAGGTGTGAGTTGGCAGCATGCTGGCCCAGGCCAGACACAGGCACCAGCACTTCCACCCAGGGGCATTCTCCACTCAGAGGCTTTCTTTCTCATTCGAGCTGTTAATGCTCCTATACTGGCAGAAACCTCAGTGCCCTTTTCACTTCGTCTCAAGGCCTTGTATAAACAGTTAGTAGTCTATTCATTTCTATGGATACATCCAATCATCAGATATTTACTGAGTACCTACTATATGCCAGGCATCGTCCTAGGGCTCTGGGAATACAGCATTGGACAAAAAACACCTGTGCCCTCATGGAGCTTGCAGTCTACTGGGCAGAGGGGGCAAGTGGGTGGTGGTGGTGAAGAGACCAAAAACTAACATACATGAATTAAAAATATAGGAGTCAGAAGTGCTAAGTCCTAGGGAGAAAAAAATAAGACAGGAGAGAGAGGTAGGGAATGTTGGGGCAGGAGATGAGAAGGGGTGTCAAAATTCTAAAATGTGTGTCCAGAGAAGGCTAGACACCTGAGAAGGTAACTTATGAACAAAGTTACCTGAAAGAAGTGAGGACATGAGCCCTGAGAATTAACAGGGAAGAAGCTTCTCAGGTGGAGGGAATGGCAAGTGCAAAAGCCTGGTGGTGAGGGCCTGTCTGACGTGTTAACAGATCAGTGAGGAGGGTGGTGCAGCCAGAGTCGAGTGAATAAGGGAGAAGTAGAAGAGGGGATCAGAGAGGTGGCGAGAGGCTCCACAGTGTTCACGGCATTCAAGGGAAGTCCTTGTGTGAACTTGGGCTCTGATTCTGAGACAGGAGCCACTAGAGGATTTTGGGTTTTTTTTTTACAGAGAAGTGACATGATGTGACTCACATTTTAACAGGATCACTCTGGATGCTGTGTTGAGAATAAACTGAACGAAAGGTTAGAACCAGTTAGGAGACTATGGCAGAAATCTCAGCATGAGACAATGGTGGCTTGGACCAGAGCAGTAGCATGGAGGACTTGCTGATGGATTGGAAGTGAGAGATTAAAAAGAATGGGATGAGAACCTGACTGGGGCAGGTTAAAAAGAAAGGAGCTGAAGCTGTGACCTAGCGGACAGAGTTGGCTGGGAGCAGCAGGAAGATTCCCAGTTGTGGCCTGAGCAACTAGGAGGATGGAATTGCCATTTTCTGAACCAAAGCAGGAAGATTCCCAGTTGTGGCCTGAGCAACTAGGAGGATGGAATTGCCATTTTCTGAACTGAAGCCTACAGATGGAGCATGTTTTATGGGAAGATAAGGAATGCAGTTTTGGACGCCTTTTGGACACTTAAGTGGAGAAGCCTGTAAGCAGGTGAATCTGTGAGTCTGGGGAAAGCTCCAGGCTGGAAATGAGTATTTGTCAGTGCTCAGCACAAGCACATAGTTCTTTAAAGCTGTGACACAGGATGAGATCACCAAGAGGGTGGATGTCAATAGCGAAGCTGTCCAAGGACTGAGCCCCATTTGGTAGCTCAGCAAAAGAGACTGAAAAGGACTAGCAAATACAGTAGGAGGGAAACCTGGAGAAAGACTTCCGAGGAGGATGGAGTAGTCCACTGTGATAGGCAACTATCTAATAACATGAAGACAGAGAACTAACCATTGGATTTAGCATCTTGAAGTCACAGGTGATCCTGGTCAGGGCTGGTTCAGTGGAACGGCTGGGATGAGAACCTAACGATAGCAGCTTCTAAAGAGGAGCTGAAGTTGGGAGCTGAGGGATGGAGTTGGCTGGTGGCAGCAAGAGGGCTGGAAGCAGAGGGGAGAGGGATCTAAGCTACATTGGTTCTACCTTCACTTTCCTTATTTGTAAAATGGAAAACAGAAAGCTGGCACTTCCTCAACACCTGTACATGGCCACTGTTATTACTAACACTGGGCCAGGTCCTCCAGGTTGCTGAGCACCACCCAGGTCAGGTCCTGTAAGCCAGCTCTCCACCCATTTCTAGATTCCCATGAAGTTATTTCCCTTTTCTCACTGCTGTGGGTAGCCTTAGAATAAACGCCCATAGCTTGGGGCTGCTGAGTTGCTTGCCAACCGAGATCTGGCTTGGGTCCTTTCTCCTGACGGGAAGTCAGGGTGAGCAAGACAGACAGGGACTCTGCTCTTGGAGAGCTTGCCTTCTGTGCAGGAGATAAATAATCACCAAGGAAATGGTTATGCAGGCAGGTAACTTCAGATGTGGACAGATGCTATGAAGACAGTAAGCTGGGGTGAAAGGTAGAGAGTAAGTGTGTGAGTAATCTCCTTCTGCTAGGCTGTGTGGTCAGGTGCCTCTCTGGGAGATGACATTTAGGATGAGACCGGGACAGCCATGCCCAGCTTATTCTCCTCAAGCTAGCCTTTCCTCTGCTGCTCCCAGCCTTCCCCTGCATTCCTGGAACAAGGCTTCTACCTGCATTCCTGGTACAAGGCTGGGGCCTTGGGCCATCTAAGTGCAAGGCCAAAAGGAAACAATCCTTCTCTTCTCTTGCCAATACATACTGTGGGAACTTTTCCTTTATGATTACGAAATGCATGCATTTTCACTGAAGAAAACTTGGAAATATTGAAAATAGGAGAAAACATATAATTCTACTACCCAGAGATAACTACAATTAACTTTGGATGCATCTTTGGACATTTTTCTATGCATATGTGTGTGTGTGTGTGTGTGTGTGTGTGTGTATGTATTTTTAAAATGAGATCATGTACATTATTTTATGATCTGAATTTTGACTAAATCTGTTATAAAGCACTCTTCTCATGAAACTAATTTTCTTCTACATAATGAGTTTTAATGGCTACACAGTATTTCATTACATGTAGATTTTTACCATATTTTATTTAATTCATAAACATCAGCCATTTACATTGTTTCCCATGATTGTTACTATGAGCAAATGCTCTAATGAACAATCCTGTCTTTTTTTCCTTGGAGAAGGGGGTTTGCCAATCTCTTGTTTCCTTGGATTAAAAGAGGATATCACTGCCCAGTGGCAGTGCCACGGGTCTCATGGCAGCCTGAGGCTGAGGGCATTGGAGGGCAGGAATGAGCCCCAAACCTAAGGAGCCACTCAGACGCCCGAGGCTGATTTAGTCCTATGACCTGCCGTAGTAGTCTTGAGTTTTCCTCCCCTGAGGGCCTGATCTGTAGGAAAACAATAGGTCTCTGCCATAAACCCAGAGAAATCCAAGGGGATTCCCCACCTCAGCAGGAAGACGGTGTCACTCTGACCCCAGAACAGAGACCTCCTCCATCCTCCCTTGAAATCCCCTGGGGAAGCTTCTCCTGCCTCCCTCCCTGGGGAAAACATTGGTGTGTTAAGGCCTTCAATCTCTTGTTGGGGCAGGGCTGCCTAGGCAATGCTAGGGAAACAGAAGATTCCATAGGAATAGCAGAGCCTCTCCTATCTTTGACCCAGGCTTGCTCCTAAATCCTCAAATTCCTGGCAGGGGCTGGCAGGGAGAATCTATGTTTTCTGTAAGAGGATGTCCTGAGGGCTAGTGAGTTCTGGGGGTAAGGTGGGATGCCACCAGATGAGGGTTTGAATCCTGGCTCTGACATTCCAATCTTGTCTTGGGGAAGTGATTTCACCTGTGGAATGTGAGCTCCGCAAGGAAGGAACTTAGATTTGCACCACTTAGCATTCAATAGGGGCTCCATAAATACCAGGCCAGGCCAATGTATGGTCCTTTCAGAGCCTCAGTTGCTCATATGTAAAATGGAGATGATGATACCTACCTCACAGATTTGTTGTGGGGACCAAATAAAACTTAATACAGCCAACACGCTAGTGTTTAATGTTTTAAGAAACATTAGAGTCCAAAGCCCTGGAGGACTACTTTCACCATCCCCCATGCTTTGCAGTTTCCTCTTGTTGGGCAGGACTAGTTTGCCTCCAGTCTGCTACTACCACACCCCAGACATACCTCTGGTGTAGTATGCAACGCATTGTGTGTATACTTGTCCAACTCCTCCATGAAGCTTCAGAGCAATTAAAGACAAGAATTTTGCCTCTCTATCGTCTGTGCCTCTGAATGACACTATGAAGTAACCAGGGGCATTATTTCCATTCTACAAATGAGAAAGCTGAGGCTTAGAAAGATTAGATGCCTTGCCCATGTCACACAGCGGGGATTAGGAGAGTACATGGTTCTCATTCCTAGGCCCGTGCTCTCTAAGCCAAAAGTAAAATTCCAAGGCACCCCCAACCATCTGAATGGAGCCCTCCTCTTGGCCAAGGGCATTCCAAAGTTAACCTGAAAAACTAGCTCAGGCCATGATGGGAAGGGACAGCCAGACATGCCTCATTATTCCCTCTTCCCTTTTGGAATTACTGACTCTTTAAGACTGAAAAGAAACATTTACAATCCATTCTCTCTGAAGCCTGCTACCTGGAGGTTTCATCTGCATAATAAAACCTTGGTCTCCACAGCCCCTTATCATAACCCAGACATTCCTTTCTGTTGCTTTCTATTGATAATAACTCTTTCAACCATTTGTCAATCTGAAAATCTCTGAATCTATCTATGACTTGAAACCACCTCTATCCACCAACCTAGTTGTCCTGCCTTTTTGGACAGAACCAATGTACATCTTACATGCATTGATTGATGGCTATGTCTAAAATGTATAAAACCAGTCTGTGGCCTGACCACCTCGGGCATTTGTTCTCAAAGGGCTATTTCACAGGCCATTGGTTACTCATATTTGGCTCATAATAAATCTCTTCAAATATTTTACAGTTTTACTGACAGTTCTATTCCAGGTGATTCTCTTGCAAAAGGGAGTTGGGGGTGAGAAGAAAGTGAACCAATTCTCGTGTCCCCATGGGAGAAGGCAGGCAGAACTCTGAGAAGAAGGAGGTGCCCGGGGAGGTGGCAGGGCACTGCACTCACCTCAGCCCCATCCAGTCTCCCTGTGGATCATTGTGCATGCTGTAGCTGTGACCCCGAAGCCTCTGGTTTGGCATAGGCTGACACAAAGCAGGCCCCCAGGTTCCCTCTATTGGTGTGTAGTCCAGCCAGCAAGGGGACTGGGATCTGCAGCCCAGAGTTGACTATCGTGGCCCCAGCAGCGGGATGGTGGCTGCAGAGCACCTGCTCAGGAGCTGGCCTATCTCCAGCTATGGGCCAGGAGGTCTCCCTACAAGATCACACTCATCTTGATGTACTCTGACTCCTGGGCTCATGCCATCTTCCCACCTCAGCTTCCCGAGTAGCTGGGAATATAAGCCATGCCACCATGCCTGGCTAATTTTTGTATTTTTAGTAGAGACAGAGTTTCCCCATGTTGGCCAGGCTGGTCTCAGTCTCAAACTCCTGGCCTCAAGTGATCTGCCCGCCTTGACCTCCCAAAGTACTGGGATTACAGGAGTGAGCCACCGTGCCTGGTGCAATTCGCTCTTTCTTTGAATAAATGCCCGCTGAGGATCTGCTCTACATGGCAGGGGCTGTGCTAGGCACTGGGGTTCAGACAAAGGTGCACCCTTATCCTTATCATCCAGGAACCAGTGGAGAACAGCAAGGTGGCCAGCAATTGCAATACTTTGAGTAGCACTGAGACAGAATACTTCCAACCACAGGGGGCTCCCTCATGCCCCTCCCTGTCGGGACCTACCCAAACCGTAACCTCTGTTTGAACTTCCATCACCACAGATTAATTATACCTGTTTTTGTTTGAGACAGACTCTCGCTCTGTCGTCTGGGATGGAGTGCAGTGGCACGATCATAGCCCACTGCAGCCTCAAACGCCTGGACACAAGCAATCCTCCCACCTCAGCCTCTAGAGTAGCTAGGACTACAGGCATGTGCCACCATACCCAGTGTTTTTTTTTTTTTTTTTTAACTTCAAAGAGACAGGGCCTTGCTATGTCGCCCAGGCTGGTCTCAAACTCCCGGTCTCAAGCATTCCTCCCATCTTAACCTCCCAAAGTGCTGGGATTACAGGTATAAGCCACCACACCTGGACAATTTTATCTGTTTTTAAACTTCATATAAATAGAATCGTACCATGTACCTTTTGGGTGTCTGGCTTCTTCTGTCAACATTATCTGTACGATCCATGTATGCTATTATGTGTAGAAGAACTTATTCTTTTTAAAGATTGCTGTGTTGTATCCCATTGTATGGATATGATACAATCAATTTAACCATTCCACTGTTGATGGCCATTTGTGTTGTTTCTAATTTGGGGCTCTTATAAAAAAAGATATGATTAGACATAAGACAGAAACATTTTGGTTTATGTCCTCTGGTGGACATTTGCACTCATTCCTCTTGGGTATATACCTAGAGGTGGAACTGATGGTTTATGGAATGGGTATAGTCTTAGCTTTAGTAGATACTACCAAATAGTTTTCCAAAGTGATTGTACCAATGTACACTCCTACCAGCAATATATGAGAGTTTGCCAACATTTGGTATTATCAATCTTCAATTTTAGTCCTTTTTGTGGATATAGAGTGGTATCTTATACATTTTAATTTGCTTATTGGCTATTTGTATATCCACTTTAAAGATGTTTCTGTTTAAGACTTTTGCCTATTTGCTTCGGACCTTCTGGATACAAGCCCCAGTCCTCTGTTGGGTATGTTGTTGAGAATATCCTCTTCTCTCCCAGTCTCTGGCTTGTCTTTCCACTCTTTAATAGTATTTTTATGAATAAAAGTTCATAAATATTCAATTTACCCTCTTTTCATCTATGGCTAATGTATTCTGCTTAAGTAATCTTAATTCCAAGAAGTCCAGTTAACAGAAATAATAGCAAACATGACTAATATTAAAAAAGACAAAGAAGTGAAGGAAAAAATTGGATGGTGGGTGTGGGAGAACTGCATCCAATCGTAAGAGTGTGTTCACTTGCCTGTCTGTGCAAAGCCTGGGCCTTGTCCTGTGATGCAGTATGGATGAGAGCTGAGCCTCCCGGCAGGGCAACAAACATGTGCCCTGTTTGGATCAGAAGCTGTGCCAGGTGGCAGAAATGGCTCTGTGGGGTGTAGGGGGACCCTGGCTCATTGGCTTAAGAGAAAGACCACTCGTTTTCATGTGTGTTAAGCTGGGTCTGACCCCTAAACCCTGGAGATTCCCTTTAGTGCAGGCCCTGCTCCTCTGTGCCAGAGCCTGCAAAGACAGCAGTGCTGACACTTGTCCAGCTGGCTCACAAAGGGGAAATTCTCCCCTCCTTGAGTCACCACATAGACAGGAGGAGCTTCAAATAACAAGCGCTAGACTCCAAACGATCCCTATGCTCATTTCGCTATGTTGTATCACTTTCAAAATCCCCTGTGATGCTGTGGATGAACTCTAAATCCAGAAACTTTCCCCATGTTTTCCCCAGTTTGAGTAGAACAATACCCTGGGAGTCACAAGCTACATGATACAACTGACTTCTCTAAATAATAATTAAAAAAAAGAGATCTCAGACTCAAGCTTACGAGTTTGCAGTGTGGGGTCCTACCCCCACCTCTTCTGCTGGGAGGTGATGGTTGTAGGCTTTCCAAGAGGACCTCAACCTACCAGATGGACGCAAGCTGCCATCCACCTCCCCAGCATAAAGCCAGCTCCAGCATCCAGTGTCAAGCTCTTGGCAGCTTAGAGATGTAGTGCACAAGTCCCAACACCATGGCTGTGTGTCACTGCAGATGAAGGCATACTTTTTCTCTGGGACATGCAATGACCTCAGTTGGCAGCAGACATTAATTTCTGATATTTTTGCACACCAAATCTTGGGTAAAACAACCAAGTGATCTCTTAGGGACCCAGGTTCCTTGTTTGTCCCTGTTCCTCGCTCCTCATCACTACTTTTTCCATCTGCACCCTCTCAGAAGGACACAGAAGCCCAGGGTGGAGTCAAAGGGGTGTTTCAAATCCCCTAGTGGCATACAAAATTCTGGATGTTTGTGAATTTTTCTGGAGAAAGGGTCTATGTGTGCCATTAGATTCTGGAAGGGGTGTGTGACCTCAAAAAAAGGTAAGACCTACTGGACCCAGTTCTCTTTAAATAGAAGTGCATGGATCAGTTTGATAAAGTTGATTTACAGTAATGAGTTATATCTCTTTAGCTAACTGCATTTCCAAAAAGGGATCTGGGAAGGGAGAATGCTTAACTAAAATTATATTTCTTTTTGTTTGTTTGTTTTTGAGATGGAGTATCACTCTTGTCGCTAGGCTGGAGTGCGGTGGCGTGATCTCAGCTCACTGCAACCTCCACCTCTTGGGTTCATGCGCTTCTTGGGCCTCAGCCTCCCAAGTAGCTGGAATTACAGGTGCCCACCACCATGCCCAGCTAATTTTTGTATTTTTAAGTAGAGACAGGGCTTAACCATGTTGCCCAGGCTGGTCTTGAACTCCTGACCTCAAGTAATCTGCCTGCCTTGGCCTCCCAAAATGCTGGCATTACAGGCACGAGCGACTGCGCCTGACCTAAAATTACATTTCTAATGACAAAACTGAGGTACGGCTCATACCTCAGTAGGGGAGAATGACATTAAGACACTCCCACCACTACACAAGACCAATTTTTCTGGTCTTGATGGCTTTTTGGAGGCTCCTGGAGCAGGAACAAGGAGTTGGTAACTAGGATGTGTCAAAAGAGACACGGGCATTTCTCAGATAAACCTCAGTTCTTCCGGCTTGAGAAAAGGAAACATTCCCAACATGACTTAGGGGTCCAGGGACGCTGTTTCCACTATCCTATCAGATTGTCAGATGGGAAGGGCATGCCTATAGCACATGCTCCCTCCTGAGAGGGCCAAGTCTCCAGAAGACCTATGTCTGCTCCATCCTGGGTTCCTGCTCTCTCCTGGTGACAAGACACAGCTGCTTGTGTGAGTAGCAGTCTGAGGCCTCCTCCTTCCTCCCTCTGCACCCTGCACATACACTGGGTTCTTCCTCCCCTGCTCTCAAGAAGCCAGGGCCCTGCCCCCACTCACAGTTAGAAGGAAGTGATTCTGCAAGGCCTCCCAGGGACTCCCAGGGTTGGCTCAAGCACCAGACTGTTAAATAAGTGGGATTTTTTCAGTGCTTGCAGAAACTGTTGTTTAAAAAGATATAACCATCCAAACTGTTTATGTAACCCTTGGGAAGTCTCAACAGATATGGTTCCCTATTTATAATTGTGGCCAGGATTTAAAAAATACAAGTGGAGGGGGACTATCAAATCGGAGAAGTTGTCACGTTACAGTTGTGTGCTTGCATAACTGAGCTCAGTATTTTACTCTAATTTGAGAAGTTTCTTTTTATTCACTTTTCTCCTTTTCTGGTTTTCTCTTCCTTTGTTGTCCACTGCTGTGCACCATACACTCCTGACATTTTCTGAGAACATCAGAACTATCTCTCTGAAGTGAAGGTTCACAATAGGGGTTTTTAGGATGACCAAATAATAACGAATGCTAAAAATTCATTTCAAAGCCTAGGACCATTCTATTCATACTGATATTCCTAGTCTATGAGGGTAAACATAGCTGTCTTCTCTTCCCCTAGCCCCTACACTTGCAGGGGCCTGCTCTGTCTCTGGGTTGTCTGCCCTGGAGGTGGGTGCCAGACCACCTGATCTCACTTTCCTGGGTCCAATCTCTGGATCTATGGCAACAGAATCCACAGGTTCCTATTCCCATACAGGGGAAATGCAAAGTTCCTGGGGGACAATCACAGTGCAAAGCTGAGATCCAGGCTTCTTTATAGAGCCATTCTGAGGTCTTTATCACTCACACTAACAATCTAACTAAAACCCAGCTCTTGCAGGAACACATCCTCTTTTTTTTTTTTTTCGAGACAGAGTCTCACTCTGTCACCCAGGCTGGAGTGTAGTGGTGCCATCTCAGCTCACTGCAACCTCTGCCTCCCGGGTTCAAGCGATTCTCCTGCCTCAGCCTCCCGAGTAGCTGGGACTACAGGCGTGTGACACCACGCCTGCCTAATTTTTTGCATTTTTAGAAAAGATGGGGTTTCACCATGTTAGCCAGGATGGTCTTGATCTTCTGACCTCATGATCTGCCTGCCCAGCCTCCCAAAGTGCTGAGATTATAGGTGTGAGCCACCATGCCCAGCCCATTCTCTTCTTTATTGGGGAGGCTGTTCTTTGACTTAACATAGCAGTAGTTTGGATCACAGATCCTCCTGGCAAAAAAAGAATCTGATGAGAGCTATGCCTCCACCAAAGGCACAGTTTGATAATGCTTTGGGGAAGGCTGGTTCATAACTCCTGAAGAAAAGTCTGTGATAAGAACCTCTGGCCCACAGGCTTCTTCACACTATACAACCTCTAAAAATCTCTAACCACTGCTAATAGCTAGAAGGAGGATAGTGACTGTTCCCAACAGGAAGAGATGACAAACGTTTGAGATGGTGGATATGCTAATTACCCTGATCTGCTTTACCCTGATCTGATCACTACACATTGTATGTACTGAAACATCATTATGTACCTCATAAATATGTATAATCATTATAACACATCATAATTATGAGGTCCCAGACAATGATAATACATGATAATTTTACATATTTATGGAGTACATAGGGATGTTTCAGTATGTATACATTGAAGTGGTTTCAATTATGTATAAATTTTAACGACATTAAAAATTAAAGAAAAATACATTTAAAAAAACAAAAACAAAAAAAAGAATTATTAATTGCTGTCAAGCTAGCACTGACAACCAAAGCCTCAGCCCAGAACCTCCCTGCTTCCACCTGTGCCGAGAACCCTAAGACAGAAGGCAGAGGCACACAGCCCTTATACCTTGGTGGGGAAACCCTAGGGTTTCCTCTCAGGGCCTGACAGATTGAAGGGGTTGAAGATGAGCGAAGGGTGTGGCCACCTCAGCTCTAGCCTCCTCTGCTGAGGGACAGTGGCCAAGGGACATCCTGGCAGATCTAAACAAAGGTGGAGAGTCCCTCTTTGTTCTCTCCACCCACCTCATCCCCACTAAGTTCTGATGTCACTCCCTGCTGTGCCCACCCCAGAAACCCTTGGTCACTTACCACAGGTCCACTCTTAGGGAAGTTCTTTAACTGGTGGGTGTGGGAAAGAGGAAGAGTAAAAGTATCATTTCTACCTTCCTAACTCCCTCTATCCCATGAGTCTCCAATCTGAAAATGATTACCCATCTGACCCGGAGCTTTCATCCCAGGTATCATAATGGTTCTTCTTATACCCATAAGGAGAATGGGTAATGAAGAAATGCAAACTCCCAACTCATATAAAAATGTGATTGAAAAAGGGAAGACCCATAAAAGTTCTCATTTGTTGACCAGAGACAATAAAATGATTACTTAAAAAAAAAAAAACCCCACCTCTGGGGTCTTTCCAAATCATGGAGGAAAATAAAAACGGGACGACATGCTCCAGTCTTAAAACTCCAATGTGGCCCCAGACTGGATGCACCCCAACAACAGTAAATACCCACCCTCAGCAGCCTTCTGCCCACCTCACCCCACCGATATGAGGCCCTAGACTGGGTGAGCCCCAACAAGAGTAAATATCCACTCTCAGCAGCCTTCTGCCCACCTCACCCCACCAATACAAGGTCCCAGACAACTCAACAAATACTTATTGACCATGTACTATGTGCTTCCAACCATTCCAGGAGTTGGAATTATGTAACCTCAAGATGCCTTCAGAGGAGTAGGGAAACAGCTCAGTCAACATTTACTGTGTGCTGATGTGTTGCTAGGTTTAGAGGAAACAAATATCTGAGGAAAAAACAACTAAGAATACTCCAACCTGGGAAGTATTAATCTACACATAGGAGCAAGGAACAATTAATTCCTCATGGTGGGGTCACCCAGAGAAGGTAATTTTTTTTTTTTTTTGAGATGGAGTCTCACTCTGTTGCCCAGGCTGGAGTGCAGTGGTGCAATCTCAGCTCACTGCAATCTCTGCCTCCCAGGTTCAAGCAATTCTCCTGCCTCAGTCTCCCAAGTAGCTGGGACTACAGGCACACGACACCACGCCCAGTTAATTTTTTGTTTTTTCAGTAGAGACGGGGTTTCACCGTGTTAGCCAGGATGGTCTCGATCTCCTGACCTTGTGATCCACCCCCCTCAGCCTCCCAAAGTGCTGGGATTATAGGTGTGAGCCACTGCACCCAGCTGAGAAGGTGAGATTTTTAAGTTGGGTCTTGAAAGCATATTAGGATTTTGCTGGGTGTAACTGGGAAGGAGTGGCATTCCAGGCAGAAAGAACCGATTGAGCAAAGGTCAGGGTTGGGGGTGGTATGGGCAATTGGTCATGTGTGATACGGTGTGTAGTCAGGCCAGTGTTGCCAGAATACGGGGTCGGAGAACAAGAAAAAAGGACGTAAAACTAAAAGGCAGGCTGCAGTTTATGGCAGCCATGAACACATGCCATTCAAAGGACCTGCTGCATGGAGTGCACACATCTGACACGCTGCAGCCTCGGATCCGCCATACCATTCAAGTTAGACCATGTTGCCTCCTGGATGGCTTCTAGCCAGCGGCAGAAAATGGCAGTGTTGCTTGGGCCTGTCCATTTCTGCCTGAAGTGGGACTCTTCCCCTGGGCAATCTTTGGCTGGAGATCCCCGCTGGGCTGGTTGAGACATTCTTATAGCCACACCACAGTCTGATGCTCTTTCAACCGAACTATCCTTCCCTCTCTTGAGTCCCAGGAGTTAGATCTGGACTGCAGTTTGAAAGCTATCTTTTCTTTCCCTACTTCTGCTCCTTTCTCCTTTATCTTTCATAGGTTTTAGTTCCTCTTCCCCACAATAAATCTTCTGCATTTCTCATTCTGTTTTGGTGTCTGCTTCCCAGAGGACTCCAACTGGGAAGGAGCTTGGACGAATGTTTGGGTCTTGCTGGCAGTATTTTAAATAGGGAAAGCCATGGTCAGATCTGAATTTCATAAAAGCAATTCTAGCATCAGGGTGAAGAGCCAGCGGGTAGGGGAGACAGGGAAGCAACGGGCAATGAAAAGACCATTTAAAAGGACACTGCACTGATTGGTACAATGTTTCAACAAGGTGCAACTGGAAGTATATATGACTTACTATGTATATACCCTTTAACTCAACAATCTCAATTTTAGAAATCTATTTTATAGAAACGCTAGCACAAATGTATAAAAGTATAAGAGTGAGGACGTTTATAGTAGCCTATAGATATTATCAGGACATTGGAAAACCTCATGGTCATCTGTAGGGGAGAAGATGAAATAGAAGTACATCCATGTGGTGGAATACATACCAAGCAGCCTTTAAAAAGAATATAGCAGATCTCTATGTACTGTCATACAGAGAGGTATACAATAGACTGCTATTTGTAAAAAGCCAGTTGCTAGCGGGTAGCAGGGTTTTTGTTTGTTTGTTTGTTTGTTTTTTGCTTAGCAGCCAAACACATTTATTAGTCTTTTTTCTTTTTTTTTTTTTCAGGAACCCAAAAATATTTTGTAGTTATAATGTAGGCAACTGAGTTGCACATAATACAATCATATCTTTCCAAAATGAAATAAAATAAAAAAACTAAACAAAAACAAAAACAAAAATAAGCTGTTTAAAAGCCCAAAAAAACCCCTTCAGGAAACTCTTATATATGCATTACATCATGCCTGTAATCCCAGCACTTTGGGAGGCTGAGGAAGGTGGATCACCTGAGGTCAAGAGTTCGAGACCAGCCTGTCCAACATGATGAAACCTCGTCTCTACTAAAAATACAAAAATTAGTCATGTGTGGTGGTAGATGCCTGTAATCCCTGCTACTTGGGAGGCTGAGGCTGGAGAATTGCTTGACCCAGGAGGCAGAGGTTGCAGTGAGCCAAGATAGTGCCACTGCATTCCAGCCTGGGCAACAGAGCGAGACTCCATCTCAAAAAATAAAAAATAAAAAGCCAGTTGCTGTACAAAGTATATAGCATGCTCCCAATTTTCATAAACAAAACTGTACATATGTATATTTATAAAGATCCACATTTGTTTGCATAAATAAGTCTGGAAAGAGATACATCAACTGTTGACAGAGGCCACCTCTTGAAGGTGGTAGGGCTTTTACTTTTTATTTTCTATGTTGTGTTTATTTTGTTTGGTGCTTTTCTGTAATATATTTCCACTTCTTAAAATGATAAATATGGTTCACTTCTCTTGTCAGAACACAACGTTTTAATTTAAAAAGCTCCATATCTACTTGGAAATCCATATACAATTCATATTGTATTTCCAGAGAAGAAATAACTAAAAACTCCTAGAATAGTTGGGAGGGCTCTCAGGGGCCTGGTCTAGGTAAACAGAAATTAGAGATGAGCTGGAATAGAGCTGAACACAGGGTGGTGAAGACAGAAGTTCCAGAAGAAGCCAAGAGCGCTATCTTGAGTAGTGGGCAGGGGACCCACAGAAGCAGGGTGGGTGGAAGGTAGGAGTGAGAGGGGTCTGTGCTGAATGTGTGGGCCTTCAGGAGGCTCAGGCCAGCATACGGTGTATAAACGAGAGGTGATGCTGGCTCCCACTTTAGAACTCAGGAGAGTATTTAGGCCTAAACATTTATGACCTACAAAAGATTAAAAACTCCCCAACAGTACTCACCAATGGACTAAAATGCTAATTGTAAACAGTGAAGTCATTAAAAACCCAGAAAAATATTGGTGAATACTTATCTAAGGGAAGAAGAGTTTTGGATAAAAGAGCAAACAGCATTTTAAAGGACTAGAAATTTTAACTATATTAAAAACAAACACAAATACTTTAAAAACAGAACTCATACACAAAATCAAAAGGCAAGCAAAAACAGGGGATTATATTTACAGCAACACTGACAGAAAGGAAATGTCCTTCATATATAAAAAACATATGGCTGGGCGCAGTGGCTCATACCTGTAATCCCAGCACGTTGAGAGGCCAAGATGGGCGGATCACTTGAGGTCAGGAGTTTGAGACCAGCCTGGGCAATATGGTGAAACCTTGTCTCTACTAAAATACAAAAATTTAGCTGGACATGGTGGCTTGCGCCTGTAATGCCAGCTACTCAGGAGGCTGAGGCAGGAGAATCACTTAAACCAGGGAGGCAGAGATTTCAGTGAGCAGAGATTGCGCCACTGTACTCTAGCCCAGGAGACAGAGTGAGACTTCATATCAAAAAACAAAAAAACAAAAAACACATACACACAAAAACCAAATTACCTCCCCCCAAAAAACCCACAGATGAGTTTTTAATCAGTAATGAAAAAGACACTCTCCAAAGAAAAACAACACTGGAGCGAGATGGTAGTATGTGTCTGTAATCTCAGCTACTCAGGAGGTCAAGGTGGGAGGATTGCTTGAGCCCAGGAATTCAAGACCAGCTTGGGCAACATAACAAGATCCCATCTCTATAAAAATCAAATTAGCCTGCTATGGTGGTACACACTCATAGTTCCAGCTACTCTGGAGGCTGAGGTAAAAGGATCGCTTGAGCCCAGGAGTTCAAAGCTGCAGTGAGCTCTGATTGTGCCACTGTATTCCAGTTGGATTGACAAAGCAAGACCCTGTCTCTTAAAAAAAGAAAGAAAAAGAAAAACAGCATCGAATACGGTATTTTGTATTATAAAAATTATTTTGTACTGGTTAGAATTTTGTTCAGTTACATAAAACAGAAAACAACAGTGGCTTAAACAAGATGGAAGTTTCTTTCTCTCTTGCATTGAAAAAAAAGTCCAGAAATGGTGAGTCCAGGGCTGGTTTGGTGGCTCCAGGTGTCACCGGGGACCCACATTTCTTCTGGCTCATCCTGCCCCTATTCCTAAAGTGCAGCCCTTATTCTCATGGCTCGTGGTAGTTGCCAGAGTGATAGTCACCACATCCTCATTGAAGAAAGTAGGATGGAGAAAGGAGGGTGAGTAGAGGTCCCCGCAACTCCTGTTAAGGAGCTAGCTCCGAAGTCCCAATGACACTCACTTGCATCCATTGTCCAGAACCCAGCCACATGGTCATACTTAGCTGCAAAGTTGCCAGAGAAATATAGTTTTTAGCTGGGTAGAAAAGGGCTCAGCAAAAAATTCCCTAAGAAAGAAGGAATGGATACTGAAGAGCAATGAGCAGTTTCTAACATACATGTGAACAAAATTATCAAAAGAAATACAAATGTAAAAGATTTCAGGGTCAACCTTACCAACAGTCAAATATAAGTAAAGCAGGCCTTTTATGGTCTCGTCTGGCCAAGGTGTTGAAGAGCTGGCCGGACAAGTCATGAAGACAGTCAAGAGCTGAGTGTCTTCATGAAAACTTTGGGACAGTGTACATGAATAGAATAGGTTTCAGAGTAAAAATGGCCCTTTCTCCTCAATTAGGTGGCTCAGGGACCCAAGGGCAACTTCCTGGCTGTTCCCCCAAAAGTCTCCCTCCAACTCCTAAGTGACATCAGATTCTGTAAATGCTGGAAAGTAGAGAAAATTCTGCACCCAGGGATTCTCTAACTAAACTATGGCTAAAATTAAATTTTAGGTGTTTTTGAAAGTTCCTTAAAAAAAAGTAATATCCTCATGCAAACTGAATCAGCAGTTTCAGAACTTGAAAAAAAAAAAAGAACCTCTGTCATGTTTTTGGGGTATCACAAACTAAACATGAAACCCAGCCACCAACATAAGAACCAGTATTTGGAGAGTATGTGGGGGTAATGTTAGGCAACCTCAAGTTACGTCTTTTGGCAAATTCAGGACTTTACGAGAGCTCCCACAGATGGTGATGTCAATGCCGCTGCCCTGCGGAAGACACAGAGAAGGAAGGTGCAGAGGACAAGTGTGGACTCCACAGGCTTCTGAAGTTCATAGGCCTATTTTGAATAGCTGTTGTGTCTTTCTCCATCCAGACCACCACCAGTTACCTCTCACGATTTATTTGAAAGCACTTACTTCTAGTGTTTGCTCTTTTTAAATGGTTGTTGATTGGGAAAAATACCAGCGTAAACTGATGTTTCATGAATTCTGGGGGAGATGATCATTAGCGTGTGGGAAGCAATATGATATAATGATAAAATGTGTCCACGCTTTGGAATCAGAAACACTTGAGATTTGAGACCTAGCTCTGTGGTTTACCAGCTGTGTGTCCTGGGACAAGTTGTACTTCTTTGGGGCTCAAGTTCCTTGTCTTCAGATGGGCTAATACAGTGCTTCTTCATCATATCATCAGGTCAGGTAAGAAACAGATGGCAAACTTGAACTGGGACTTTTTACAAAGGTGTGGGGAGGGCTTAGGGAAATCAAGACGAGATACTGAAGCATTTGGAGGCTAGTAACAATGGGGAACTATTACCCCTCCTAGCCTGAGGGTATGAAAGAAGGGAATAAATGGGTAAGGGGATCCAAAGGAGGCAGCTATTGGAAGGGTGTCTGGCAGGAGCTGTGGGCTCCAGTGGAGGATGCAGTTGGCCTAAAGTGACCTGATGGGGACCTGGGGGAATAACTTAACCACTTGACCTGATTGGGGGACTCCTGATCTCATCTTCCTGTGTCCTTCCTCTCTTGCCAACGTTCCCCATGGACCAAATCTAACCCAGAATCCAGAGGCAAGAGAGATGAGTGATGTGGCCCACTCAGGTCAGCCTTTCAGCCCAGAGCAGGTAGAGAGGATAGAGTGTGGATCTGCAGGAGCAAATAGAAGATTAAACAAAATAGAGACTGTGATGAGCTTAGCATAATGCCTGGAACATAGTAAGTCCACAAGTCCTCAACAAATGTTAATTTACTTTGGACTTTGGACTCTGCCTGTTTTGCTTATTGCTTACTTCCTGGTTTTCATCAGGTCACGTATAGTTGAGATAAATTTGAAGTAATCAAGTGTTGTTATCTATATTGGAGTGTTCTGAAGGAGTAATGAGTGTATAAAAAAGACAGCCAGGGACTCTGGGGATTAGAGATGACAGAGAGAAACAGAAGAAGGAGGCTAAGTAAGAGAAAAGGATGGAGAAAACTGTATGTCCCCTGTAAGACTGGAATGAACACAAGATTATTTTACTTTAAAATCAAATTATACATTAACTGGGATGTGATAACAGTGTGTTCGCAATTTTACAGCCCAGTGAGACTTGCCAGAAAGGGATTTTGCAAGGAAGGTCTTCCTGCCCTAAAAGCAAAACCTAGTGTTTACTTCTAGATTAATAGGTTTTAACTCATCATGCCTGCTCCCCCAAAACCAAGTAGTCAAACGTGTTAACCTGGATATTTAAATACTTGTGTGTTCCTGCCTGGGTGCCCGGGTCAGGTGAATGTTCTATTCTGATTTGGGAAATGGTTGGAGTGTGTTGGTCCTCGCGTGGGATGGCTCCCAGGTGGGAAGGGAGCCCCAGAGAGTGATCTGAACAGTGGCTCATAAACTCAGAGTCCTTTCCTCAAGCCTTTACCAGCTGCTGACTTGGGCCCTTAGAAATCTGTCTTAATTCCACAAGCTATTCTCCAGTGTCTGGTTCAGGCTCCAGAGCACAGCATTCCAGGCTTTCTGTGATTGGTCCTGTCCACCTGTTCCATCTCTAAGACCCTCCGGCATCCTTCTCTCATTTGCTTACTCTGCCCTCCAGTCCTTCGCACAGGCCACTCTCTGTGCCTGGGACATACACTCTCTCTCCTCCTGGCTAACATTCCTCAGCCTCCAGGACCTCTCAGGTGTCCTCTCCTCTGGGAGCCTGCTGGACTTCCCACAGGGAGTTGGGGAGGAGTCTCCTCAAGACAATGCAGGGTAGGAGGGAGACCTCAGTTCCCTTCCTAGGCCAAGGTGGGATATACTGCCTGCTTGCAGCTTCCTTGTGGCCCGGACTTCCCCATTGGAGGCTAGATGCTAAACAACCCCAGGCCATGTGTCTGCAGGCCCCCTGAATACAGAAATGTTCCTCCAGCTTTCTGTGAGAGCAGCTGGAGCTGCCCATTGCCCACACTGACAGAGGAATGTGCCCAGCCGGAGGCAGGCACAGTGACCAGCACAACGAGGACATGACACACTTCTTCCTTTTCCCATATCCCTATGCTGAGAGTGCACATAGCTACCTGGTGGGAGCAGAAACTGGCCTCACTTCCTGGGGCCTGCTGGGCAGACAACGTGGCTCTCTAGCTGTGCCACAGAGCAGGGCAAATCTTTACTAGCTGTGGCCTCACTCCCTGCCCTCCCCCATTCCTGCAGAAATTGTTCTACCAGCTCAGCAGAGGGCCAGGTCTGGAATCTCTCACCTGTCCCTGGCCCTTCCTTTAAGTCCTCTGGTTTCCTGGAAATCATAAACAGTAGGAGACAGCCTTTATCACACCCTGAACAGTTCACTCTTAATATTTAATGCTGGAGGCTAAAACAACCAGAGACACTGGAGGCCTCCTGCTTACTCTCAGTGACTGATGTTTGCACCTGGTAATTGAGGTCAGGTTGTTTCTCTTAAGTCACATGATTTGCGTCAAGGCAGGAAGGTGTTGGGGCCACTTGTTGCAAAGAGACCAGGAGGCGATCACAGAAATGCTGCAAACCAGCTTTGGCAGCAAAGGCTGTGCTTTCATGGAAGCCAGCCCTAGGAGCATGGAGCTGGGCTGGCAGCTGGTAAATGATCCTCCTGGGGCCTAAATAAACCCTAGCTTTTCACTCATTGCAAGCTCAGGACGCCTTCCTCCCTCTAAGACACCTGCTGAATTGAGTTACTTTCAAACATTTCTGGAGTAGGATGGGACATTAGTTAATTAACAAATTAATTAAGCATGCTTAATAGTCACCCATATGGTCACTTAAGGGCCTCCAAATCACAGTATAGGTCCCACCCTACCCAGACATCTAACCTTGTTCCAGGGTTTGCTTGACCTCAGGCATTTATCTCCTGGTTGTCATGGAATCTACTCAGATAAACAGGAGCACACCAATCTGGCCCCTCTGCCAGCCTGAGATCCTTCTAAGAGCAGTGGAGCTCCCTGGTGGCCACCAGCCACCTGGGCTCCAGGCAGCCCAACACCCACTCCCATGCTGAGGTCTCTTGCATGGCCTCTCTAGGCACACAGTAGGTGCTCAGTAACTGCTTGTGGCATGGAGGAACTTCCCGGAGTGTGTGAGTTCTCAAGCTTCAAGGCCCCTAGATAAGCAGATTTCTCTCCCCTATCACCACAGTCAGTCACCCCAGGGACTACAGGGCAGGCCAAACGTGGCCAGTGACTCAGCTCCTTGGGTGATCCAGCTGGCCCACAGACCACTTCCTCTGCTCCCCAGTGCCGGATGGATGCAGATCTGTGAGGAAGGAGCCAGCTGCAGGCAGGCAGCTCTGCTGGAGGCAGGAAGGCATGAGGTCTGGCTACCACTCGCACTGGATGCCACACACACAGCCAGGGTGGCAGAAAGCCCTACCCGCCATGTGCCAGTGGGACACCACCCTCATGGTCTGTGTTTCCAGGTTTCCACCTGAGGGCTGAGCATACTCTCAACATGGACCTCCTAATTGCTCTCAAGGATGGACAGCTGGCCTCAAGGGGACACTGCCAAGGGGCTCTAGGAAGAAGCCACTGTCCCTCCAGACCTTAAAAATGGCTACCAAGGGCAGAGCCAGCAGTTTTCACTGAAAAGTTTCTCAAGTAGGACAGATTTCCCCCTCTGTGATGCTCAGCTCAGTCTGGAAAGGAGGTAAGAAAGACCAGAGCACCTGATCTCTCAAGGTCACCAAATTTAACCATTGTCCGGTTTAAAAGCGGGTAGTACAGAGGCCGATGTGGGCTCTGGAATGGGACATGTGAAGCCTGGGTCTGCTGCATGGCAGCAGTGTAGTCTTAGGTTTCTAAATCTGGTTATGTGAATGAAAGGGGCTAATTTATGTAACACTTTTAGTGTAATAAGTTCTCAATATAGTTTGGCTACTTAACTATTGTCTCCTCTGAAGGACACTGAACTAAACAGAAGAGAAACAGGGAAATAAACAGCATGGCACCACACATCAACAGAAACTTAATTATTCACCCTGGATAACTAAGCGTGACTACAAATAACAACATAGCAAAGAGAAGTTTGAGATCTTTGGCTTAGTCATTGTAGAATCCTGAGTCACAGCAAATGCACAGCCTCCATGAGGCTGAGCCACATATGAAAGCTGCTTCCACCCACAGACTGGTAGAGGTCACCGACATGCCTAACAATGATGATGATGATGATGATGATAAATATAGCCACCACGTGCACACAGGTTAAGCAGTTCAAACAGGTTATTTTGTTTAATTCATATCACAAATCTTTGAGGTAAGTATTCTTGTTCCCATTTTACAGATGTAGAAACTAAGAATTGAAGAGGCTGAATAATTTCCCAAGCATACCCCCACTCACCCACCCACGAGCAAAAAGGCAGAGCCGGGATTCAAACACAGGTGTGATTATGTGTGGTCATCTATCTCCCTTATGCTATGCTGCCTGAAGGAAAATTCTAAGTGCTGTTGTTTCTGGCAGAAACCCACCTGTGTAGTCGTTAAACCTACTCTGACAGGAGCAAGGGCCACCACTCTGTATCTAAGACCTGTGGGAACAGTCCTCAGGCAACAAGGTGACCGGGGCAGCTGCAGACAGGTATCTCTGCCACTGTCCCCTAGGGCAAAAGTCTGTTTCTCTTTCCAAACAGCCTGCTGGGAGCAACTATTTAGGGAGACCATACCTCCTCCCACACTCAGTTCCCGGGCCTGAGCCACAGAGTCCTGCCATGGGACGGAGGACCTGCCTGTCCTGCTCCCTCCCCACTCCAGGTTCCCAGAGGCCTCTGTGACAATTCCTGGGAAGGACTGCAGGATCTGGCAGGCAGCAGGTGACAGTGGAGGGAAAAGAGTCCTGAGAGCACACCACTCCTAACCCCCTCTGCCACTCACAAAACAAAGAGGGAGTCATGCCCCATCCCCTGCTGCCACGGATGCCCTTCTCAGAGTGGCAATGCCTAGGATTGAGGATCTTGTGTGCTGAGGAAGTCCTGCCCCCCAATCCCCTACAAAAGTCAGAACCAGCTGCTAAGGGGTTAGACACAGACAGAACTATCTGTCTATATTAACATTTCCTCCTAAAAAACAACAGGAATCCTGGGGAGAGACCACTGGCCTGGGACTCCATGAGCCCTGGCTTCTATCTCTGGCTTTATCAGGTGACCGTAGGCAAGTCACTTAACCTCCATGGGCTAGGCTTTCCTGCCTGTTGGGTGGGAATCATTACATATCATAATCACTACAGTTGACCTTCAGGGAGGCTGTACTTGGGCCAGGCACTGCGCTGGGTACATTATCACGTTTATTCTCACAGCACCTTTTGCAATAGCTACTATTTTCATGCCCATTTTCAGATGAGGAAACTGTGGAACAGGCTGGTTAGGGGATATGCCCAAAGTGACAAAGTTAGCAAAGGTGGACCTCGCACTCAGTACCATATCTGCTTTTCCATGCTCTTAACCACTATAGCAAACAGAGCTCTTTTACAGAGATCAAGGACAGAAGTAAAACTGTTTTGAAAGCAAAAAAAGCGGGGGGGAAGATGCATAAAATAAAGATAAATCACCCCCCCGCCACTGGACATAACTCAGGGAACAGTCCTAACCCCCTAAGAACCTTATGTGGAACTTATTTGCGGCATCAGAGACCTCCATCATGGAAAAGACCTCAGTAAGTCATTTCTTTCTTCCTCTTTCCCTTCAGGCAGGAATAATATGACTAACTGAATTATACAGGTGAGACCAGGAAGGTCAAGCAAGGGGTGATCATCTTAGGCCCTTGGCTGGCAGGTGAGGAGGAGACCGAGCCCAGGCTCCTGGCTCCTAGGGGAGGAAACAGTAATGACAAAAGCCCCTTTCCATGGCCAAGGTGGAACCCTTTCTACCAAAGTTTAAACATTTTAATATAATATCAAAGTGAATCTTTTCCAACCTTAAAAACATATTTAGTTTCCCTATAAAACTGGTCAATATTCAATTATAAATGTAGGTGGCGCTCTCCTCTTCCTCCAAAGCTCTGTATTAGGCAGGTTCACAATTGCAGACAACAGAACAAACAGTGGTTAGTTCAGCCAGCGATGACATAGGAGGATACTGGGTCCATCAAAGGCTCTCTGGGAGGGCTGCATATTTAGAGCCAACCAGCCAGGAACAATGCCTGAAACACACCGTACAGCTGGGCAAAGAACAAAACCCCAGCTTTCTTCAATGGCTGGCAAGGTGGCAAGGTCTGGCCCTCCACGCAGCCTCGGCTCTTCTCACTCTCCTCTCCCTGATGTGTCGTCGCCCTACTTGCTGCTTCCCAGGCAATCCCATCTCAGGTCTATGAGCTTGCCGTTCCCTCTGCCTGCAACCTAGACATTCACGTTGCTAGCTCCCTGGCTAGCTCATATGCTAGGATTCTACTCAAATGCTCCTTCTTAGAGAGGCCTGCCTGGACCTCTAAGTCTCTAGCCCTAGTACTCTATCCCCCTCTCTGCTTTCCTCTTCTACTTCACTGCTCCTTGACCTTGTGCTACACATTGTCTGTCTCCCCCACTGGAGTGTAAGCGCCACCAGGGCAGAGACTTGGGTTGTTCTGTTTGTTGCTGTAAGCCCAGGGCCCAGAGCCAGACCTGGAACAATGAGGTACTTAGCTATCTGCTGAATACTCTGTGAAGGAATGACAAAGGAATGCATGGAGAACTTCAAAGTTCAAATCCTGGAACTTCAAACTTGAAACCCCCAACTTCTCCTGCTTATGCTGGAGGATTAGGGCAGTAACAGGAGTCAACTTGTGCTGTGGCTGCAGCTGTGCTGTCACCTTGCCTGGATCTGCATCAGCCCTGAGGCTCTCACTTTGGAGGAAAGACTTGCCCAGGGACCTGTAGCTCTGAAGCTCCTCTGACAGCCTCTGCAGCTCTTGGAATTTATCTGGGCTGTTGCAGTGCAGACCACGGAGGCCTAGCTGAGTTCCTGCCCCTGCTTTCTTAGAGCCTCAGAAAGACAGGGAAGTGACTTACCCAAAGTCCCCTTTCACCCTATACACAGTTTAGTCCAGGGAGTGAGGCTGACATGCAAATGCAGCTATGTATAGACTCAGAGTCATACGAGGTCAGGGCTGAGTGGAGCCTTGGTCACATGCAAGCCAACCTGTGTCTGAAGATAATGCAAGCCAGTGAAGGAGCATGTACATGGACTCTGGAATCTGGCAGAACCAGCCCCTACCCACCAGCTGTGTGACCTTGGAGAATTATTTGAAAAGCAGATGTAAAATGGAAATACAAGTTTCTATTTAAAACAGTTGTCTGCCCCCTGTTCAAAAGCCTACTACAGTTGTCCCTCAGCATCTTCAAGGGATTGGTTCTAGGACATCTCCTCAGATACCAAAAGCCATGATGCTCAAATCCCTTATTTAAAAAAATGGTGTAGGGGTGGGTACAGTGGCTCGTGCCTGTAATCCCAGCACTTCAGGAAACCGAGGTGAGTGGATCACTTGAGGTCAGGAGTTCAAAACCAGCCTCACCAACTTGGTGAAACCCCATCTCCACTAAAAACACAAAAATTAGCTAGGTGTGGTGGCATGTGCTTGTAGTCCCACCTACTCAGGAGGCTGAGGCATGAGAATTGCTTGAACCCAGGAGGTAGAGGTTGAAGTGAGCCGAGATCGCACCACCATACTCCAGCCTGGGTGACAGAGTGAGGCTTTATCTCAAAAACAAAAAACAAACAAACAAAAAATGGCGTAGCACAGTCAGCCCTCCATATCCACAGAACCTGCTGGTATGGAGGGCTAACCATGCCTCCCATTCTTTATGATATCAAATTCAAACTCCTTGGCTTGATAGGCAAACTCCAAGACCACTAAAATCTGATTAACCAACCTGCCCAATATAATCTCTCTGCACTCCTCCAAATAAAGGTCAAGTTGGGCCCAGGTGCTTCCTACTCCTCACATCTGTGTGCCTGGAAACACCATCCACCTTCTTTTCTCTTTGAATTTACTAGAGCCCCAGGGGCAGGTCTCACAGTCTTCCCTGACTCAGGTTTTTCTAGGCACTAACAACTGGGTGCTCACAACGAGACCTGCCCCTGAGGCTCAAGTATTTGGTGTTACTTACAGGCAGGAACAAAGTTTTGACTCCCCAACCAGAACAAAGGATCCTCTAGGGCAACTATCTGTTGTCTTTTCATGTCTCCCCCAACCAGGCATTAAAACATGTATAGAAATTCCAGCTGACGGGCTTCTGTGAAGTTACAAGTCACAATTTGGTGAAAATGCCCTCAAATACTTCCTTTATTTCCCAAGGAAAGGAAGAGAAAGATAAAAAAATTAAATTAAAGACAAACTTAAATCATTCCCATTTCTGCATGCTTGGTCTGTGTGGGAAAAAAAAAATCATTTCATCTCTCTCTCCAATGCAGACTTGATGAGTAGACAAACTCCCTAAAAACAATACATACAGGCCTGGCGCTGTGGCTCACACCTGTAATCCCAACACTTTGGGAGGCCAAGGCAGGCGGATCACGACATCAGGAGTTCGAGACCAGCCTAGTCAATATGGTGAAACCTTGTCTACTAAATATAAAAAAATTAGCTGGGCGTGGTTGTGCACACCTGTAGTCCCAGCTACACAGGAGGCTGAGACAGAAGAATTGCTTGAAGCTGGGAGGTGGAGATTGCAGTGAGTTGAGATCGTGCCACTGCACTCCAGCCTGGCAACAAAGCGAGACTTTGTCTCAAAAAAAAAAAAAATGCATACAAAAAAAAAATCATACCAATTAGTCTCACTTAAAGGTTTCAGGAAGGAAAACACAGTTAAACTGAAAACGGTTAACTGGTGTTAAAAAAAAAAAAAAAGAAACCAGCCCGGAAATGTTTTTAGGACTGTGTCTATCAAAGTCCCTTAGGGACTGATTTGTCCTGCAATACATTCGTCACAGCACCTGCTTTCACTAAAAACCAACAGCCCAATGCTAGAGCTTTGTGAGTGAGATGCAGAGTAGAACTGGACATGGAGCTACACAGCTCTGAATCATGTCACCCAACAGCAAGCAACAGTCACACAAAGGATTACTGGCAGTGCCCTGTGGCCACTACGGTGGGTTCATATGGCCATGGGAAACTGTACAAACAGCAGATGGCATCCTGCAGCCCCAGCTTCTCCTTCTGCCTCGTTCCTGTCTCTGGTCCATGCCTTTGCTTCCCCACCAGCCCACTGCCCAAATACACTCAGAAAAAAGTCCCTGCACAAGCCTCCACCCAAATTAATTCCACATTCTCTCAAGAGAGACCTTGAAAGGTACTGAAATTCAGGGAAGCTCTTCACTAGACTCCTCACTGGACACCAAGAAATGATGTCGTGGCCCTTGACATAAATGCTTATTCCCATTTATGAAATGGAAATTATTTTCTTCTGAGCACAAAGCTAACAAATGTGATCAAAACAGAAAATAAACAATCTCAATTCAAGTGCTCGGAATGCAGCACAAATAGGATCTTGGGATAAATAAGATAGAGCTGTGAAATTAATATGGGTGAGAGGAGGGGAGGGTCAGCGGGAGAAGTCCACCAAGGGGCTGCAAGGCCTGAGCAGCAGTCCACCCTGGGAGCAACTGGAATAAGGACCGAAGGGTCCCCCAAAAGAACACCTCACACTCCCAGCTTGCCACACACTGGTTGAACTATTCTGGGTGGATACTTCCTCCCTGAATGGCAAAGGGGATGGGCCCAAGATGCAGAAGGGAAGGGAAGTCACACTCACAATGCAGAGGAGGTGCCCTTGTCCCTCATACTCTCTGCAACATTCCAGGAAGAATTCTGGTTTCATTGCTGCTGTTTTTTGTTTTTGTAAATAAACCGCAAAAAACAAATGGCCTCAAAATTGAACACATGTGATTCATACACCAAAACACAAATAATGCAAAACAAGTAAGAGAAAAACTATGGTCAGGCTCTCCACTCACTCATGGCTGGTGGCTGGCATTCAACTCTCCAGCAGCCAGGGAGTCCATTTTCTTGTTTCTCTGCTGTCCATCCTTAGGGACTGCCAGGTGGGCCAGGGTGTGCTGCCATCTGCAGGTCAAACAAAGACAAAACATAAGTGAAGGCTCCAATCACTTGCCTGAAGCCCCTCCTATCCTCAGGCAGCTGGAAGACCTGGGTCTGGGTCCTGGGACAAGAGCCAGGAGCACTTACCCAGTGCCAATACCTGCTGGGCCACAAACAGTCTCTGCTTGGGATCCCAACACAGGCAGCAGAGTCAGCAAAAACTGTAAGATATCAAGAAGTCAAGCATTTCTTAACAACAGCAGCAAACTCTTACACAGGGCTGTGGTTACCAGATACTGCTCTAAAAAACTTATACTTGTTTACTTATTTCATCCTCATAACAACGGGTAAATATTTTAGGTCTCTGCCAATTTGCCTGATTACTGAATTATGCTGAATCATTAAAATGAAGAACTTGATAATAGCCAGTTTCAAAAAGGGGTCAAATATGAAACTCTGTGAGAGGTTCTCAGCATCCTGCAGACATTCATTCCCTAAAAATTCATCAGGTGTTTGTTATGGACCAGACACTGCTCTAGGATCTGGGAAGAGAGAAGCAAATAAACAAAGTCCCTGGTCTCATGAAGATTCTGTTTTAGCGGAAGGAGGCAACAATAGAAAAGGAGACAAATGCCATGCAGAAGAAAAAGCAGGGAAAAAGAGAGCACGATGACAATGCTGTTAATACCCATTCATTTATGCACTTATTTCCAAGGACTTACTAACCATATAATTTCTTGCCCACAGTTGAATGCCAGGCACTGTGCCAAGGATGCAATTGTGGATAAGAAATAGACATAGTCTCTGCCTGTATGGAGTACTTACATAAGAAGAACGTTTATTATTAGTCAAATATTCACCTAAATAAATGCAAAGATGTTAATCTGTGATAGGTGTGATAGCAGAATTGCATGCAGTCCCTGTGAGAGCATCTCAAGGAGGCCTGACCTTGTCTAGGGGAGCCTGAGATGGAGTATGGGGAGCAGCAATGTGTTAGTCCATTTTTCATTGCTCTAAATGAATACCTGAGGCTGGGTAATTTATAAAGAAAAGAGGTTTAAGGCGAGGTGCAGTGGCTTACGACTGTAATCCCAGCACTTTGGGAGGCTGAGGTGGGTGGATGATCTGAGGTCAGAAGTTTGAGACCAGCTTGGTCAACATGGTGAAATCCTGTCTTTACAAAAAACACAAAAATTAGCTTGGTGTGGTAGTGCATCCCTGTAATCCCAGCTACTTGGGAGGCCGAGGCAGGAGAATCACTTGAACCTGGGAGGCAGAGGTTGCAGTGAGCAGAGATCACACCACTGTACTCCAGCCTGGGTAACAGAGTGGGACTCCATCTCAAAAAAAAAAAAGAAAAGAAAAGAAAGAAAAAGAAAAGAAGTTTATTTGGCTCACAGTTCTGTAGACTGTATAAGCATGGCACCAGCATCTACTTGGCTTCTGGTCAGGCCTCAGGATGCTTACAATCATGGCAAAAGGTAAAGGGGGAGCTGTCGTGTCACATGGCACAAGAAGGAGCAAGAAAGGGGAGGAGGTGCCAAGGCTCCTTTAAACAACCAGCTGTCACCTGAACAGAGTAAGAACTTACTCATTATCTCAGGGAGGGCACCATACCATTCATGAGGGATCCAGCCCCATGACCCAGACACCTCCCACTAGGCCCCACCTCCAGTGCTGGCAATCACATTTCAACATGAGATTTGGAGGAGGCACACATCCAAACCGTATCAAGCAGTGTCCCTGGTCACAAGCACACCCTATACACAGGCTGGATCGTGGGCAGTCAGCAGGGAGAGGAGGCAGGGTGAGACTGAAGAAGCAGTGTGACAACCCTTGCATGACATTCACTGCCACAAGAGGAGTTCGAGCCTTAACCCTGGAGAACTAGAGCACCACACAAGGGTCTTAGGCGGAGGAGTAACACATTTAGATGTGTGCTTTTAAAATATTATTTATGGGCTGGGCAAGGTGGCTCATGCCCATAATCCCAGCACTTTGGGAGGCTGAGGTGAGCGGATCACCTGAGGTCAGGAGTTCCAGACCAGCCTGACCAACATGGAGAAACCCTGCCTCTACTAAAAATATAGAATTAGCTGGGCATGGTGGCACATACCTGTAATCCCAGCTACTCGGGAGGCCGAGGCAGGAGAATTGCTTGAACCTGGGAGGTGGAGATTGCGGTGAGTCAAGATTGCGCCACTGCACTCCAATCTGGGCAACAAGAGTGAAACTCCATCTCAAAAAAAAAAAAAAGAGAGAGATTATCTATGTAGGCTGAGTAATGGCCCCGCCAAAGATGTCTATGTCTGAATCCCTGGAGGCTGTGCGTATGTTTCCTAACATGGTAAAAGGGACACTGCAGATGTGATTGAGTTAAGGGTCCTGAGATGGGGAGATTATCCAGGTGGGCCCAATGTAATCACAAGTGTCCTTATAAGAGGGAAGCAGGAAGAGATGTGACTTCAGAAGAGGAGCCTCAGAGTGATATGGCACGAAAAAGATTTGGCTTCGAAGAGGAGGAAGGGGCCCTGAGCCAGGGAATGCAGCCTTTAGAGGCTGGCAAAAGCAACAAAACAATTCTCTAGAGCCTCCAGAAAGAACGCAGCCCTGCCAAAGCCTTGATGTCAGGACTTTTAAAATAGTAAATTTGTGTTATTTTAAGGCACTGATTTTGTGGTAATTTGTTACAGCAGCAATAGAAGAATAGGACACACTAGCTCCTGTGGAAAACCAGACTGGAAATAAGGGCAAGGGGAGACAGAGCTCAGCTGGAGGTCGCTGCTGTGATCCAGGCAAGAGGTGTGAGAGCTTGTACCACCATGGTGGCCGTGGGGATGGAGAGGAGTGGTGGAGTTGAAGGACCCCAGCAGGGGAAGAGCCCGCCAGTGAAAGGTCTTGCTGCAATCTGGCAGATGTTACTGGAATGCCATAGCAGGCCTCTTTCAGGCTCAGGCCCTGGCTAGAGCCCAGCACCTCTACAGAAGGAGGAAGCTTGCACCAGGGCTGTAGAACACTCCCAGGTAGTCACACCATTTACTCACTTAACCTGCCAACCCCATTTCCACAAAACAGTTCAAGAGTCTCCAGGAACAAGCCCTAAGAAAGAACACCTGGGAATTTTTACTAGGCAAAAGGTAGCAATGATTTCTGCCAAGCATTGAGCCTTGCAGTGAACTCTTTTTTTTTCCCCCAGGAGATTTTGTAATTCTGGAAGAGAGGTGTCCAAATTTAAACATACACATCTCCAACCCAGCAGAACCATGATTAAATCCAACATCTAAAAACTTCACAGTCAGCAGAAAATGCAGAAAGTAAAGAAAGACTAAACAGCGCTGGGCGCGGTGGCTCAAGCCTGTAATCCCAGCACTTTGGGAGGCCGAGGCGGGTGGATCACGACGTCAAGAAATCGAGACCATCCTGGTCAACATGGTGAAACCCTGTCTCTTCTAAAAATACAAAAATTAGCTGGACATGGTGGCGCGTGCCTGTAATCCCAGCTACTCAGGAGGCTGAGGCAGGAGAATTGCTTGAACCCAGGAGGCGGAGGTTGCGGTGAGCCGAGATCGCACCATTGCACTCCAGCCTGGGTAACAAAAGCGAGAAACTTCGTCTCGAAAAAAAAAAAAAAAAAAAAGACTAAACAAGAAACTAGAAAACTCTCTCAGCATCTATTCTTGCTTAATAATCCAGACCTACTTAAAAAATGGGGCTGTTGAGAAGAAAAAGCAATAAAAATTATTTGAAAGAATTTTAGAAACATTCTCCCATTCTGTTGAGATTCACTCAGGGTGGCTGGCAAATATTAAAGAAATATTAGGGAAAGTTATAGGTTAGTCTCAAACCTTTTGGAAGGCAGAAAGGTTTTATTGGGACAGGCTAAAGGCAGCCGCCTCATTTATATTAGCATAGGAAAGGCTTTCCCGGCTTAAGTCTGTTTACCCCACCTCCCTTTGTCTCTACACAGTTTCTTCATGTAAACTTTGGGCTGGATGACACTCTCTGGGGGAGATCAAAGGGAAATTACCCGTTAATAATGTTTTCTCTGGGCCCAGAACCTAAAGCTTTTATCATTCGTAAAACCACTTTTAATCATGTTAATTATCCACAAGCGGGTTGACTTAGAACCTCTGTTATGAATAAAGGTGTGGAGGTAGAGGGAATCGTGGTTGTTTGCTTGCATTTCGCCCTCTAAAAGCAGCCGACGACATTTCCTGGCCCACTTGAATCACTGTAATGGTGTGAGAGTGCATTTATTCATCTGTCGTTGAGACTGGGTCTGCAGGCCACACCTCCGAAGGTAGTGGTCAACGTCTCACACCATTACAGTGATTCAAGTGAGCTAGGGATGGTCAATTGGCTGCTCCATTCTATTCCAAAAACATAAATATACACACGCTAAAACCAAGTATCTTGGGTTGTATTGAGAGATGACAAGGACTTCTTAAGGGTACTTTTTCCCCATGACTTTGAAGCAGGTCACAGGGACCTAACTGAATTGTAAGAGCATGAAAGGATCCAGGAATGCCTGTAGGTGACAAAATACAAGGCAGTCCTGTTAGCGTAGGAGGAAGTTAATTTAAAAATAGATATATATATATATTTTCTGGTGACAAAGTGACATATGTCTATTATTGGAAAACACAACTCCTGTAGTCCAATGATCCAGAGATAACCCATTTGGAAATATTTTCTTCCAGTCTTTCTCCCCATTGATTTTGGCACACATGCACGCATGCACGCACACACACACATACACACTCATACTCACTTCATTTTTAACAAAATTAGGATATTGTATATACTTTTATAACAAGTTTTATGTAACAGTATATGATTCTCCATGTATTAAATATAGTTTTTCATAATGGTAGTATTCCATCCTATGAAAGTATGAAAATCACTTAACCAGTCCCTAATTGCTGAACAGCTGAGTAGTTTCTAACTTTACGGTACCATAAATCATTGGGAGGAACCTCCTTATTGTCAGATCTCCATATGCAAGCCTCGAGCCCGAAAGTCTAAAGTCCTGCTTGCCTCCGGCTGAAGTCTCTCACCCACTGTCTGCATTCCCCATTGTCCCTGATCGCCCAGCAGAGCTTCCCACAAACCCCTCACCCAACCCTGCCATCTTAACTGTTCTTATGATAATGTAAATACCTCTCGCCCAACCCTGCCATTGTAACTGAACTTTTATACTCCTTGCCCCTACCCCCACCACTGTAACTGAACTTAACTCTGCAACACCCCCCGCCCCCCAAAAAACTACCCAAACCAATAAAACCAACTCCTATCCCACTGCCCTTTGCTAATGCCCTTTTTGGCCTTAGTTCACCCGCACCCAGGTGAATAAACAGCCATGTTGCTCACACAAAGCCTGTTTGAAGCTCATTTTTTCAACACGCATTACAGTAATATCCCTCATCTACAGGAATATCTGTGTGTATAGCTCTGATTATTTCCTTAGGGTCATATTTCTACAGGAATATTTGTGTGTATAGCTCTGATTATTTCCTTAGGGTCCTATTTCCTATATCCATGCATTGCCATTATTATTTTGCTATAATTAAATACCATCTGTAATGAACTTAACATTTCTCTTTATATCAACTCATTTCTGTCCTTAAACAAATGTATTTTAAAAGCAAACCTGACCGGGTACGGTGGCTCACACCTGTAATCCTAGCACTTTGGGAGGCCAAGGCAGGCAGATCGCCTGAGATTAGGAGTTAGAGACCAGCTTGGGCAAAAATGGTGAAACCCTGTCTATACTAAAAATACAAAAAATCAGCTGGGGCATGGTGGCACATGCCTGTAGTCCCAGCTACTCAGGAGACTGAGGCACAAGAATCACTTGAACCCAGGAAGCAGAGGTTGCAGTGAGTCGAGATCACTCACTGCACTCTAGCCTGGACGACAGGCAAGATTCTGTCAAAAAAAAAAAAAAAAAAAAAAGCAAACCTTATTACCTTATTTAAGTGGAAAACCAACATCATATGCCATAAATGAACGCAATCATAAGAATGTTTCATTGGAATAAAAAACCACTGTGGTTAAAATATAGTCAAAATACTGCTACCCCTTTGCTCATTCTTTTATATCAAATGGGAGATTAAAGAGGCTTAGAGAGGTATTAAAGACAAACCAGCACCAAGCTAAAGTTTTTCTCTTTCCCTTGATCAGAAAGCTGAAAAGGAATTGAGCAGGGGAATAACTTTCTCATTGTGAGTCAGTGTTAGACAATGTGGCAAATGGGTCCCAACTAGAATTACCCTTCGCCACCTGAAATAACCCCACATGAAAACATGCCTTAGGACATATTCTTGAAGTAGAACTGGGATAAAACGTATGGATACTTTAAGGAGCTTCTGATAACCAGAGCCCAAACACATCCAAGTTAGTTTTACCATGAGAGTGCCCATTTTACTTCACCTTCGCAAATATTAAAGTACTATAAACAAAAATATTAAAATAGTTAAAACGTTTCAGCTTTTTAGTGTAAAATATCCAGCAGCTGAATCTTCAAAGGCTATTTTCATGCTCCTCTACCTAGTTCCTGACCCTAGGGCAGGACTATTTTATAAACCTTCAGTTAGTGGTAAGCTTACAACAAACTGATATTGCACTTGGTTTCACCAAGCTAAAGTAAACTCTGTAAAACACGAGGAAGTGACTTTAGCATTTGCAAATATTTCAGAATGCCTTTGTGCCGCAAAGGTCAAATGAGGATCAGAACTGCATGGATTCCAAAGTATACTTTGAGAAATAAGAGACCCCGAGAAGCATTACTCAACATACAATTAGCTACAAATTTTCAGCAAGTCAATGAAAAATCCAAAAGAAATACATGTTTAAACTTTCCTATCCTAGATAATAGGCAATTGCACAAATAGGTTAGTTTATATTGCAATTATTAATATTTCTAAAATAGAAAAAGGAAAGTGTATTTTGAAGCATGATGAATTATAACAATTGGAATTGTCCAGATTATTTTAATAATTCCTGGGCAGATACCTATGTGTGTATGTGCCTGTGGGGAAAAGGTGAGGAAAAAAGAGAAGTGAAAAAACATGCTTAAAGATTTCTTATGTTTGGAAAGAGGTTATAGGTTCTGATTAATTTTTGCCAGAGAGGAAAATACAAGTTTATCTAAGCTTAAGAACCAAATGATGGCCTATTGTAAGATACAGAACTTTCAACTCACTTAATAAAAAGAAAGAAAGAAGAAACAGGGGACAAATACACTTTGATGAATACATAGAGTCACAAGAAAAAAAAAAACAACACATGATAAATACATGGCAAAACAAGATGGCAAAAATAAGACCACATTTATCATTGATCAAAATAATTATGAATGAATTAAATTCCATTATTAAAAGACCAAGACTTTCACCCTAAATGCCCATGAATGGAAAATGGATAAATTATGATACACATTCAATTTTAATGGATGTGTATGTGTGTGTATGCATGTGTATGTGTGTGTATACACCACAGAAAGAGGCCCATGAGTTACAGTTTAGGAAGTTGTAGAAAAATATTTGTATAAGCACAGGAAAGGGTCCAGAAAAACACACCAATGTGATAACTGTGGTTGGCCATAGAGAGCGGGTTTACAAGAGGCAGAAGTAGACTTTCCTGTTTTCACTTTACAAATGTCTACACTGTTTGAATCTATTACAAAAAGCATGTTTGTTATGTTTTCCAAAGAAACATGAAAAAATGGAATAATAAATGTAAGGGCAGAATCAGTGAAACAGAGGATATAGAGGACCAAAACAAAAGGTGGTTAACAAAACCTGAAGCATTTATTTGAAAGCAGATAAACCTCTAGTGAGACTGATCAAGAATAACTGACAGAGGATTGAAAAAAAAACAAGATTACAGAAAAAGGAAGAAATGACAAATAAAACAGACATTTTAAAATTTATAAAGAAATAATATAAATATATGATAATACATTTGAAAATACAGATGAAATGAATAAATTTCTAGAAAATAAAAATTGCCAAAATTGGCACGAAAATGTGAATAACCACTTAAGAGACTGAAATAATTTTGAAACCTTTTCCCCATAGAGTTTCAGACCCAGAAGATTTTACAAGTGCCTTCTACTAACTTCCAAGGAGCAGAAAATCTCTATCTTAATAGAGTTGCTTTAGAAAATAGAAGAAAAGAGAAAACATTTCCCAAGTTGACGTTACTTAATTTTGAAATGCGGAATATGGACTGTACAAATAAAGAAAAATACAGGATAGCTTTGCTTATAAACATGGATGTTAAACTCCTAAATAAAATATTATCTAATCAAATCCAAAAGTATATTACAAACACATCATGATAAAGTGATTCACTACTTTAGTTGATTGTGGAAGAAGTTATTAGTGCTCACCAATCTCTTTGTTCTCTTCCTCCTGGGAACACCACCAGGCTACATTTCCCAGCCACCTTACAAATAGGTGAGACCCATGAGACTAGACCATGCCAATGGAATGTGAACAGAAGTGAATCTAATTTTCTGGCGCATTAAAACAGCAGCATTTTCTAAAAGCAATCAGTACTCAACACCATCCTGGGGTAGGGCGGCAGGGGACCCCATGTTTTAAAACTTAGGACCTCAGACCATCTTTTGTCAAATTCAGATGGTTTTTTCAAAGTTAAGATCATTCAAGTTTTGTTTCATAAATCAAACCTTATGATCAGATCTGTGAGATTAGGCTGAATTCATTATTATTATTGAGACAAAAAGTGAGTTAAAGGGGATTCTTGGTATTGTCCTGTGAAATCTGTCATTACTTAAATGTAAGTTAAGTACCTGATGATTTAGTCACTTTACTCTCAGCTCTTAGCTCTTTCACCCATCTGTCCCTGTTCTACACAACCTGCCTTATGGGTAACTTGCATACACATTTTCTCTCCCCAGAGGATGGGGAACCCACTAAGGGCAGGGGCTGTTTCCACAGCCCTGGGGTGGAACCCCCTTCTTGCATACCAAGAATGAGTTGGCTATACCTGACAAAGGGCAAAGACAAGGTGGCACGCATCTTTCATGCTTCTGCTGGCAGATGCAGTGGACTGGAAATTTCCTGGTCTGGGAAGGACTCCATCTGTAAGTGTACCCTTCCCTGACCATCTATGCCAGCACCAGGATGGAGGCCCCAGCAGAGTGAGCCCCTCATTTCACATGGGCAGGGCCAGGACAAGGAGGCCAAATCCTGGCCTAGTTGCTCTCCATGCCCACGATCAAAGGAGATGAGCTGCCAGCTTGCTAGGTCATGGAACACTTAGAAGGCACCCCAAGTGCCCCCAGGTGCACCAGATCTAGGAAACTTAGGCAAACTACACGAGGGATGGGGTGCGGCCCAGTGGGAAAAAGGCGTCTGACAGGTAAGCAGGAGTAGATTGTGAGCTCAGGTTAGGCATACCTGCTCGGCATTTTACCTACATCCTCCCACTTCGATTTTTACCAACACCCAGGGAGGTCGGTGCTCTACACAAAGGAAACGTGTGCTCAGGTGGCCCGACTTGCCACGGTCCCAGCTCCCCCCTGGGCTGCTAGACCCTTGGCACGCTTGTCTGATGCCTCCCATGTCTTCCAGCCCGGTTTGGAGGCTCAAAGCCGCGAAACCTAGCGGTGCCGCGTCTCAGGCCCTCCCCACCCCAGCGGCAGGACCTCCGACCCTGCCAGCGTCAAACGCCTGGCGTCCAGCCCGACGGGTCCGCAAGGAGGAGCCCGCGAGGCGGCCGCGAAGGGGTTGCGCTTACCTCGCCCGGCGCGGGCCGCGGCCTCAGGGCCCACGCTCCAGGCCGGTCGCCGCTGCATTCTGCGCCCCTTGCCGGGAACGGGAGCTGCGCCAGTCCAGGCCACGACCGCTTTCATTTTCCTCAACGACATTGGCAGGAAAGCGAAAGCGAAAACCTTCGGGAGGCGGGACCGGGGGCGAGCGCGCGGGCCGGCAGCCAGAGGCGGGGTCGGCGGGCTTGGGTCTGCGCGTGGCCTGCCCGGTGGCATTCGGGCTGGAGCCGGGCCCGCCGAGTGCCCGCGAGCGAGTCCGCCACGCACACCTGCCTCGGCGGGACCTTGGCCCGGGCTGGGCAGGCCCGCTGCAAGTGGAAAGGCGCCCGCGCCGCCTCGGCCGACGCGGACAGGTTCCTCCATCTGCCCTTCAGAGATTCAGCGTCTACTTGGGCATGTGGCTGGCAGCTAGCCCGGGACCTGACCCCTGGCAGCGCCTCGGGCTCTGGCCTGAGGAGGCGAGTGCCAGCCTGAGCAGCTGGGACCAGGCCTCTGAGGGGCCCCCGTTGGAGGGATCTTGACCATGAGGTACCAGGCACCTCATCTGGGGTCAGCGGAGAAACCAAAAGTCAATGACGTCGGGTCCCTTCATCCGATAAGAGAAACTGGAACAGCAAGCCTCAGGTTTGGACTCCTTGGTCTAAGCGGTGCCCATCAATATCTACAGATTTAGAGATTCCAGGGTTCAATGTCTAGCTGTTTGTTATTGTCTGTGATTTGGGGCAAAATATTCAACTAGTTAGACTTAGTTACTTCCCTTGTAGGATGGGGATAATAATCATAATTACTTCCAGAGTTTTAGGAATGAAATAGTAGAAGGAAGAAAATACGTGAAATTTCTGTCAGCTTCTAGGTGGGCTCCTTGAGAGCAGCAGCCAAGTCATTGTTTATCTGGATGTTTGATAGACATTCTCCAATGGCCAGGCCGTCAACTTGGAGCTGTCTCCATGATAACAGGATAGTTGTCAAAGTTTGGACATTATTATCTGGAGTTTAAGGACTGAGGAAGCCCTGCAATTTTTTTTTGGAAGTGTCTCAAACTTTGCCTTGACAACTAGTCCCTGCAATTATGCCACGGAACCAGGTTTTTGTTAGAGCAGAGCACAGCCTCAGTGTTTGATGGACATTCCTACAGCGGTGTTTAGCACTGGCCACTGAGGTCTGAAAATATTTTTGCAAGCATTTCTATTGCTTTTAGAAAACATTGGCAAGACATCATACTCCAAACAGTTTGCTGTGTTGTGTATATTTATTGCAGAGCAAACATGAAAGTTTGCCATAGAGCAGACACAGAGCAGTGTGTTATAACTGGAACAAGAAAACAAAATAAACTATTAAATCTGGCCAGAGTCACTTTGGTTTACCCGTTTGTAATTTGGGCACATTCCTTGCAAGATGGAGGCCCTGGTCTGTGACTGATATAGGGGCTTGTATGTGTCCTTGCAATAATTCCCTCAAGAGCAGGTGGGAAAGTGTGGCAGGCCAAATGACATTCGAAAAACAACAGCCTGTTTCTCTGTCCAAAAGATGATACTTTTAGTCTGTAGTATGAAGGTAAAAGAAAAACAAAAAAGGCAAGCCTTGGCCAGGCGCGGTGACTCAAGCCTGTAATCCCAGTACTTTGGGAGGCTGAGGCAGGCAGATCGCCTGAAGTAAGGAGTCTGACACCAGCCTGGGCAACGTGGTAAAACCCCGTCTCTACTAAACATACAAAAAATTAATTGGGTGTGGCGGCGTGCGCCTGTAGCCAGCTACTTGGCAGGCTGAGGCAGGAGAATTGCTTGAACCTGGGAGGCAGAGGTTGCCAAGACTGTGCCATTGCACTCCAGCCTGGGCAACAGAGCAAGACTCTGGCTCAAAATAAAAAAAGGCAAGCATTGGAGCCTCTTCATCCTTACAGGACAATTCTTGACTCCAAGATAGCAAAGTAGAGTTAAATCTGCTTCTGCATAAAAACTATATTTGGGAAGATGAAGATGAGGAAAAGACAGGTAGAGCTGTAAGCAGATAAGCCAAATCCTGGTTACCTTTTATAGATATCACACATGTGAACAGAGAGCATCAGGAGGCAAAGGCTGGCCTGAAGTCTTTCGTCTTGGCGATTTCCCGAGATCCAGGTTTGGTCCTTGACTTTGTGGGACCAAAAATTTCATCTGACTTCCAGTATTCCATAGTTGATTAGCACTGTTGTATAAAGTCAGAATGCCAACTTACTGATTTCCTTCAGTATTTGCTACAGAAGTGCTATTACATGCATTACCTCATTTAATTCTCCCTACTATCATGTGGTATATTATAATCTATTTATTTTTCAGTTGGGGGAAAAAAGATGAAGGAAATCCCAACATACATACATAGTTCACACAGTTACTATGTATGTTAGTGGCAGAGTTTGAATCAAGGCCATCTGACCCCAAAACCTGCAGCTTAGCCATTCCTGTTAGAAGCAAGACTGTCAGGAACACTGGACTTGAGGCCACCTGATGAGTACATTCTCTTCTTGTAGCCATGCAGTTTGGAGCCCAGTAGTCAGAAGGTGGCTTAGTGAGCCTAAAATCAGAATCAGAAGAGTGAGTTGTCTGACTTAAATGTTTAATGATACCAGGTTTCGGCAATGTGGGATGTCTTTCTCCACAACACAGGTCAAAACCTGTAGGGAGGACTGTTCACTCATCCCTGCTGGCCTGGCCAGCTCTTCTCCCTAGATGGGGCCTGGTGGACACCATCTGTTTGTGTCGATGAGACTCTCTTCATTGTGGTACCCAGGCCACCCCTCCTCAGATGGACACATTTTTAGATAGGCAAGGCATCACTGAGTAACATTACTCAGTAAGGTCTTGCAGCCCTTATTTTTCTTTATGGAGACATTTTGTATCTTTGCTCTTGCTGGGAACCAGCCCAACCCTGTATGTGGGTGCTGAGGGAGTGAGAAAAGAAATAAAGACAAAGATACAAGAATAGAATTTTTTTTTTTTAGAGACGGAGTTTCACCATGTTGTCCAGGATGATGGTCTTTAACTCCTGACCTCAGCTGATCCGCCCGCCTTGGCCTCCCAAAGTGCTGGGATTACAGGCGTGAGCCACCATGCCCGGCCCAAGAATAGAATTTTACAGCGTAGGTCTAGGGGTCCAACACACTCTATTGGCATTCAGCTCTGGGCTTCATGTGCTTTTATTGGGTACATTATCTTGTTGATCTTGCAGGCTGTGGGGAGAGGGGTTGAGGAGGAAGACGGCTGGAGGAAGAGCATGTGTCTGCAGCATTTAATAGCAAACGTGGTTCTCCTAAGAAATGCTAACTAAGGCCGGGCGCAGTGGCTCACGCCTATAATCCCAGCACTTTGGGAGGCCGAGGCGGGTGGATCACGAGGTCAAGAGATCGAGACCATCCTGATCAACAAGGTGAAACCCCGTCTCTGGGTAACAACAGCGAAACTCCGTCTTAAAAAAAAAAAAAAAGAAAAAAGAAATGCTAACTAAGGGCACTGAGATTTTACCACCCATTGGCTATCCAGGTGTTTTGGCAAGACGGATGCAGTGAATAAGGCACTATAAGGTCAGACCACACACAGTCCATCAAGGGGGTTTTTATCTCCCGAGCACTGTGGATGCAGAGCAATCAGAATTGCTCCATATTCTGAGAACATAGGCAGAGCCTGTGGCATTCGGTGATCTCTGCTTACTAGCTCCCATCTACAAAGACCCTCCCAAGTCTTGTGAGCAGAGGTTGCATTACTTGCCAGAGTCTTTTGCATAAGCTTCCTTTAAGAGATCTTCACAGAAACTCTATGGTGAGAAGAGTTGTGGGACCAAAGCAGTTTTTTCTGCTTTGTAACCACACCGCAGTGTTCTGCAGTTGTAGGGCGCTCTCTGATGGTCTTTACCGTAGACCTCCTGTTTCCACTTGATCTCTGCTTTTATTTTACTGCACCATAGTTTGGATATGATCCGTGGCACAAATCTCAGTATATAAAAAGCAAAGCAAGCTTCTGATAATTTAACTATAAGTAACACAGGTCTGTCCCTGGCCATCTCTTCCCACAGCTCTGATTGGCTTGATTTGTAATTTAACTTCTAAAGGACAGATTTCTATCCCAGCTCTTTGGAGGCAGCTCTGTTTTCCTTACTACCCTTCCTGATTTAACCCTGAAACAAAAGTTTGTGCAGTAGCAAGTTCTGCAATAAGCACTTTATCCAGGCCTGCAATGATAGCCAATGAAGACACAAAAGAAGCAAAAATCCAAGTCCAAGGCCAGTCCTAAAAGACTTTACTGTCAGGTCTCCATATGCAAGCTTGGAGCCTGAAAGTCTGAAGTCCTGCTTGCCTCCACTAAAGTCTCCCACCCCCTGCCTTTGCTCGCCATTGTCCCTGATCGCCCAGCAGAGCTTCCCACAAGCCCCTCACCCAACCCTGCCATCTTAACTGTTCTTATGATAATGTAAATACCTCTCACCCAACCCTGCCATTATAACTGAACTTGTATACTCCTTGCCCCTACCCCCCACCACTGTAACTGAACTTACTGTGCAACACCCCCGCCCCCCAAAAAACTACCCAAACCTATAAAACCAACTCCTATCCCACTTTCCTTTGCTAATACCCTTTTCGGCCTTAGCCCACCTACACCCAGGTGAATAAACAGCCATGTTGCTCACACAAAGCGTGTTTGGAAGGTCTCTTCATTCAAAGTGCGTGTTTTTCAACATTTACTACAGAAGCAGGCAATAGAGGGTGGGTAGGGGGGCAGGGCAGCTGACGATCACTCAACAGAGCTGAAGAATGATATAAATGGAATGAAAGCATGGTGCAAAGAGCATCTAACTTAGGAGTCATTGGTTAGGAAAGAAACATACCTGGTGTGTGATTCAGATAAACATGAAAAAATCAAATAACCCTTTTAGATACTTCGTTCAACAAATATTCTGTGGCAACTACAAAATGCAGCTCATCCTGCTTATGCTGGGTTTCAGTGATGAGCAAAAATAAATGTGGTCTCTGCCCTTGGGAAACACACCTGAGTGAGGTAATAAAACAATCGGTCAAATACGGAATACCATCCTAAATGCTACAAGATGCATCTGATGCTGTAAGTGGGAATGCCAGAGGTGGAACTTTTCTATTAGGCTACCCATCCTCTGGGGCTTTCTGTCAGCCTGGCTGGCCAGCACTTTCTTGGAATGGCTCTGCAGTATGAGGCTCTTCCTATTCCCTCCTTCCCTCTCCCCTTTCACAGGGGTCAGACCTGCATTAGGGTGTGAGATTCTGTCTGGTTACTCTTGCTTTGGTTCCTCTTTATTCACCACAGGCATTCTCCTCAATCAACTCTTCCAGGTTTAATTCTACCTTGGTGTCTCCTCTAGGAGGACCCATGCTGACACAATGATGCCCTTAATTGGCTTTGAGAACCTTGGAAGAGGCCCAAGTTTTGGAGGGCTCCAATTCTGCACATGTTGGCTGAGGTGTCAGGTAGGCAAGGAAGCTCCATACCTGCTTTCCCACTCAGAAGATAATGTTTGTTCTTTGGTACTAAGCTATCAACCATGACCTCTGTGGGAGCCAAGGTCTGGTCTTGTTTTTAAAATTCTTGTTCCATGCATAATCAGCAATTCCCAGTTTATATCTCAATACTAGAACTATTTTCCTCTAAAAACCACAACCTACTAATAGCAGAAAACATCCTTTAACTTCCTTGGGGAGGAGCTAAAAGTAAAAAAATCAAAAGGGGATGAGCAATTGTTCCTGAACAGCCAAGGAGAAATAATTTTCCTTTTGGGGGCCTTAGTTTTCTGGGAAAAGGAAGTCTGTTTTTTGTTTTTGTGGGTTTTTTTGTGTGTGTGTGTGTTTTTTTTTTTTTTTGACACGGAGTTTCGTTCTTGTTACCCAGGCTGGAGTGCGATGGCGCGATCTCGGCTCACCGCAACCTCCGCCTCCTGGGTTCAGGCAATTCTCCTGCCTCAGCCTCCTGAGTAGCTGGGATTACAAGCACGCGCCACCATGCCCAGCTAATTTTTTGTATTTTTAGTAGAGACGGGGTTTCACCATGTTGACCAGGATGGTCTCGATCTCTTGACCTCGTGATCCACCCGTCTCGGCCTCCCAAAGTGCTGGGATTACAGGCGTGAGCCACCGCGTCCGGCTGTTTTTGTGTTTTTTTGAGACAGAGTTTCACTCTTGTTGCCCAGGCTGGCATGCGATGGTATGGTCTCGGCTCACTGCAACCTCAGCCTCCCGGGTTCAAGTGATTCTCCTGCCTCAGCCTCCCAGAGCTGGGATTACAAGCACCCACCATCATACCTGGCTAGTTTTTGTATTTTTAGTAGAGATGGTGTTTCTCCATGTTGGCCAGGCTAGTTACAAACTCCTGACCTCAGGTGATCAACCCACCTTGGCCTCCGAAAGTGCTGGGATTACAGGCCACCGTGCCCGGCCTGGAAGTCATACTTTGTAAGTGTTCCTTAAGGAAAGAACTTACTTGTTTGGCAGCACAGATGGAAATCTGCCATTGTTGGTAGAAAGAAGCTAGCACTCCAAAAGGCACTTTGGCTCTGAGCTTAGCCTCCCTAAGCAAGGTGCCCTTGGAGAGCTGGGTGCAAAGGATGACCCTGTCATTGACTAAACATGCTGGTTTAGTCACCAGCAGCCTGTTCTGAGTGAATCATCCATTTGAAGGCAGAGCTCTTCAGGTCCACCACTGGTTCTTTCCTTGGAAGGAGGCTTGAACACAAATCATAACTAATACGTGAGTATTTGAACGTGGCACTCAATCAGAGTCAAGCATAGCATTTCCTTCACCAACTGCACACCCAAGCCAGCCCACATCCGTCTCATGGTGGTGTGGAGGCTGACAGTAGGCGACTTTACATGCTTTGTTCCCAAGCTGTCAGGAAGCCCAGATACTCTTAGTCTGCTTGGACTAAAAAGACAAAGAAGTAGGTGTGGGCTTTATAAAAGATGTTTTCCTGAGAGCTCTGTCTCTCATTCAAGGATAAGTGAGTAAAAGTATTTGTTAAATTTAAAAAAACTACCAAATGTACAATGAGTACCACTTAAGCACCTTAGGGATAGGCCTGTCTTTTTCCCCAAAGGTAGTTACAATTTCCCTCATGGAACCCAGCATAGTATGATAAGGACTATTTGTAGAGTCAATAATTACATTATAATTTACATGCATGATCTAATTTGATCTTTCTGGAAACCTGATATAGGTAAGGAATTTTACAGTTGAGGAAACAACAGTCTTAGAAAAGTTAAGTCACTTCCCCAAAGTTATAGAGCTAGTAAGTGGAGACATCCACTTTTGGAACACATAATTTATCTGCTCTGGATCTGGGCACTTAGCCAAAGCCATAGTGCCTCACATAAAGAGGATGCCATGAGGTAAAATTTGAACATGAATAGAATTGGGATAATCAGAGATGAAGGAGGACAATGTATAGCTGGAGGCAGGAGTTTCAAGGAGAACTAGAAAGCTAAAAGTGTGTCATATCAGGAGTTGAAATGCATTAAAAATATATGAAGGTTAGACTTTTATTGTAATATAAAGACCTTCTTTGTCTTAAGTTTTGTGTTAAAGTCTATTTGTCTGGTATTAATATAGCCATTCAAACTCTTTGAGTTACTTTCATGGAAGATCTTTCCCACCTTTTAATTTTCAACCTATTTGTTGTGACTTTGAATCTAAACTGAAATTCTTGTAGACATCATAATAGTTGGATCATGATTTTAAAATCTATTTGGCCAATCTCTGCCTTTTAATTGAAGAGTCACATTTAATATAATTACTGAAAAGGGCTTACTCCTGTCATTTTGCTGCTCATTTTCTGTCTTTTATCTTTTTTGTTCCTCAATTCCTTCATTATTGCTTTCTTTTGTGTTAAAACATCTTTTCTAGGACAATTCTAAATCTGTATCTTTGTAAACTATGTATTATTTATTTATTTTCTTTATAATTGCCCTGGAGATTACAATTCATATGTTAATTTGTAACAATCTAGTTTAGATTAACACCAAGTTAATTTCAATAATATATAAACACTTTGTTCTTATTCAGTTCCACCCCCTTTATATTGTATTTCCACAAATTACATCTTTATACATTGTATGCCCATCAACCTAAATTTTTTTTTTTGAGACAGAGTCTTACTCTGTCACCAGGCTGGAGGGCAGTGGTGTGATCTCAGATCATTGTAACCTCCGCCTCCCGGGTTTAAGCAATTCCCCTGCCTCAGCCTTCCAAGTAGCTAGGACTACAGGCACATGCCACTATGCCTGGCTAATTTTTTGTGTTTTAGTAGAGACGAGGTTTCACCATGTTGGCCAGGATGGTCTCAATCTCCTGACCTTGTGATCCACCCACCTCAGCCTCCCAAAGTGCTGGGATTACAGGCGTGAGCCGTGGCACCCAGCCTCAACCTAAATATTAATTATTGCTTTATACAGTTGTCTTTTTAAATTATATAGGAAAAAAGAGAAGTTAGGAAAAAAAATTAATACTGCCCTTTATATTTACTTAGGTAGCTACCTCTACCCATGTTCATTATTCCTTCATACAGGTTCAAGTATTCAAGTTACTGACTAGTGTCCTTTCATTTCAGCCTAAAGGAGGACTCACTTTAGCATTTCTTTTTCTTTCTTTCTTCCTTCCTTCCTTTCCTTTTCTTTCTTTCTTTCTTTCTGTCTGTCTCTTTCACTCTTTCTCTCTCTCTCTCTTTCTTTCTTTCTTTCTTTTTTTTTGATGGAGTCTGACTCTGTTGCCTAGGCTGGACTGCAATGGTGGGATCTTGGCTCACTACAACATCTGCCTCCCAAGTTCAAGCGATTCTCATGCCTCAGCCTCCCAGGTAGCTGGGATTACAGACATGTGCCAACATGCCTAGCTAATTTTGCGTTTTTAGTAGAGGCAGGGTTTCACCAGGCTGGTCTCGAACTCCCAACCTCAGGTGATCCTCCTGCCTTGGCCTCCCAAAGTACTGCGATTACAGGCGTGTCCCACTGAGCCCGGGGCTTTAGCCTTTCTTAATGGGCAGGTCTCACTTCTTTCAGAGAGTCATTTCCATTGTCCATTTTTTGTATTTCATCCATTTGTGTTCTAGAGTAGTTTCCAAAAATCTTCGAAGAGGGCAAGAAATAGAGGTTTGCCAGATTTGGGAGTGTTAGGGAGGCTGTACCAGATGTTGCTAACATTTTAGTATGGCTCAAGAGATTAAGGGCAGGGTTAGAATCTTCATTTCTTCTCCTTTCACCAATTTTAAAAGTGTACTAAATTGTGCTATTTTCTTGTTTGGTTTTGGTAAAAAAAATGTGCAGGCTTTTACTTTTATTTATTATACTTAAGTTCTAGGATACATGTGCAGAATGTGCAAGTTTGTTACATAGGTATACATGTGCCATGGTGGTTTGCTGCACTCATCAACCCGTCATCTACATTAGGCATTTTTCCTATTGCTATCCCTCCTCTAGCTCCCCATCCCCTGACAGGCCCCAGTGTGTGATGTTCCTCTCCCTGTGCCCCTGTGTTCTCATTGTTAAACTCCCACTTGTGAGTGACAACATGTGGTGTTTGGTTTTCTGTTCCTGTGTTAGTTTGCTGAGAATGATGTTTTCCAACTTCATCCATGTCCCTGCAAAGGACATGAACTCATCCTTTTTTATGGCTGCATAGTATTCCATGGTGTATATGTGCCACATTTTTTTAATCCAGTCTATCATTTGGGTTGGTTCCAAGTCTTTGCTACTGTGAATAGTGCTGCGATAAACATACATGTGCATGTGTCTTTATAGTAGAATGATTTATAATCCTTTGGGTATATACCCAGTAATGGGATTGCTGGGTCAAATGGTGTCTCTGGTTCTAGATCCTTGAGGAATCACCACAATGATTGAAGTAATTTACACTCCCACCAACAGTGTAAAAGTATTCCTGTTTCTCCACATCCTTTCCAGCATCTGTTGTTTCCTGACTTTTTAATGATTGCCATTCTAATTGATGTGAGATGGTATCGCATTGTGTTTTTTTTTTGTTTTTTTTTTTTTTTGAGACAGAGTCTTGGTTTGTCGCCAGGCGCCAGGCTGGAGTGCAGTGGCACAATATTGGCTCACTGCAACCTCAGCCTCCCAGGTTCAAGCATTCTCCTGCCTCAGCCTCCCGAGTAGCTGGGATTACAGACACACACCACCACACCCAGCTAATTTTTGTATTTTTAGCAGAGACAGGGTTTCACCATGTTGGCCAGGATGGTATCAAACTCTTGACCTTGTGATCCGCCCGCCTCAGCCTCCCAAAGTGCTGAGATTACAGGCGTGAGCCACCGCGCCCGGCTGCATTGTGGTTTTGATTTGCATTTCTCTAATGACCAGTGATGCTGAGCTTTTTTTCATGTTTGTTGGCCGCATAAATGCCTTCTTTTGAGAAGTATCTGTTCATATCCTTTGCCTACTTTTTGATGGAGTTGTTTTTTTTCTTGTAAATTTGTTTAAATTCCTTGTAGATTCTTGATATTAGCCCTTTGTCAGATGGGTAGATTGCAAAAATTTTCTCCCATTCTATAGGTTGTCTGTTCACTCTGATGATAGTTTCTATTGCTGTGCAGAAGCTCTTTAGTTTAATTAGATCCCATTTGTCAGTTTTGTTTTTTGTCGCCATTGTTTTTGGTATTTTAGTCATGAAGTCTTTGCCCATGCCTATGTCCTGAATGGTCTTGCCTAGGTTTTCATCTGGGGTTTTTATGGTTTTAGGTCTTTAATCCATCTTGAGTTAATTTTTGTATAAGGTGTAAGGAAGGGGTCCAGTTTCAGTTTTCTGCATATGGACTTTTCTGCATCAATTGAAACAATCATGTGGTTTTTGTCTTTGGTTCTGTTTATGTGATGGACTATGTTGATTGATTTGTGTATGTTGAACTAGGCTTGCATCCCAGGGATGAAGCCGACTTTATCATGGTGGATAAGCTTTTTGATGTGCTGCTGGATTTGGTTTGCCAGTATTTTATTGAGGATTTTTGCATTGATGTTCATCAAGGATACTGGCCTGAAAATTTCTTTTTTTGTTGTGTCTCTGCCAGGTTTTGGTATCAGGATGATGCTGGCCTCATAAAATGAGTTAGGGAGGAGTCCCTCTTTTTCTATTTTTTGGAATAGTTTCAGAAGGAATGGTACCAGCTCCTATTTATACCTCTGGTAGAATTCAGCTGTGAATCAGTCTGGTCCTGGGCTGTTTTTGGTTGGTAGCCTATTAATTACTGCTTCAATTTCAGAACTTGTTATTGGTCTATTCAGGGTTCTTCCTGACTTAGTATTGGGAGGGTGTATGTGTCCAGGAATTTATCCATTTCTTCTAAATTTTCTGGTTTTCATAGAGGTCTTTATAGTATTATCTGATGGTAGTTTGTATTTCTGTGGGATCAGTGGTGATATCCCCTTTATTGTTTTTTATTGTGTCTATTTGAGTCTTCTCTCTTTTCTTCTTTGTCTGACTAGCGGTCTATTTATTTTGTTAATCTTTTCAAAAAAGCAGCTCCTGGATTCATTGATTTTTTTTTTTTGAAGGTTTTTTTGTGTCTCCACCTCCTTCAGTTCTGCTCTGATCTTAGTAATTTCTTGTTTTCTGCTAGCTTTTGAATTTGTTGGCTCTTGCTTCTCTAATTCTTTTAATTGTGATGTTAGGGTGTCAATTTTAGATCTTTCCTGCTTTCTTCTGTGGGCATTTAGTGCTATAAATTTCCCTCTAAACACTGCTTTTTCTGTGTCCCAGAGATTCTGATACATTGTGTCTTTGTTCTCATTGGTTTCAAAGAACTTCTTGATTTCTGCCTTAATTTCATTGTTTACCCAGTAGTCATTCAGGAGCATGTTGCTCACTTGCCATGTAGTTGTGTAGTTTTGAGTGAGTTCTCATTTGATTGCACTGTGGTCTGAGAGACTGTTATGATTCCCATTCTTTTGTATTTGCTGAGGAGTGTTTTGCTTCCAATTATGTGGTCAATTTTAGAATGAGTGTGATGTGGTGCTGAGAAGAATGTATATTCTTTTGATTTGTGGTGGAGAGTTCTGTAGATGTCTATTAGGTCCACTTGGTCCAGAGCTGAGTTCAAGTCCTGAATATCCTTGTTAATTTTCTGTCTTGTTGATCTAATATTGACAGTAGGGTGTTAAAGTCTCCCACTATTACTGTATGGGAGTCTAAGTCCCTTTGTAGATCTCTGAGAACTTGCTTTATGAATCTGGATGCTCCTGTATTGGGTGCATGTACATTTAGGAAAGTTAGCTCTTCTTGTTGCAATGATCCCTTTACCATTATGTAATGCTCTTCTTTGTCTTTTTTGGTTTAAAGTCTGTTTTATCAGAGACTAGGACTGCAACCCCTCCTTTTTTTTTTTTTTTTTTTTTTTTTTCTTTCCATTTGCTTGGTAAATATTCCTCGATCCCTTTATTTTGAGCCTATGTGTTTCTTTGCATGTGAGATGGGTCTCCTGAATACAGCACACCGATGAGTCTTGACTCTTTATCCAAATTTGCCAGTCTGTGCCTTTTGACTGGGGTATTTAGCCCATTTACATTTAAGGTTAATATTGTTATGTGTGAATTTGATCCTGTCATTATGATGCTAGCTGGTTATTTTGCCTGTTAGTTGATGCAGTCTCTTCATAATGTCAATGATCTTTACAATTTGGTATGTTTTTGCAGTGGCTGGTACTGGTTTTTCCTTTCCAGATTTAGTGCTTCCTTCAAGAGCTCTTGTAAGGTGGCCTGGTGGTGACAGAATCTCTCAGCATTTACTTGTCTGTAAAGGATTTTATTTCTCCTTTGCTTATGAAGCTTAGTTTGGCCAGATATGAAATTCTGGGTTGAAAAGTATTTTGCTTAAGAATGTTGAATATTGGCCCCCACTCTCTTCTGGCTTATAGAGTTTCTGCAGAGAGATCCGCTGTTAGTCTGATGGGCCTTCCTTTGTGGGTAACTTGACCTTTTTCTCTGGCTACCCATAACATTTTTTCCTTCATTTCAACCTCGGTGAATCTGATGATTATATGTGTTAGGGTTGCTCTTCTCGAGGAATATCTTTGTGGCGTTCTCTGTATTTCCTGAATTTGAATGTTGGCCTGCCTTGCCAGGCTGGGGAAGTTCTCCTAGATAATATCCTAAAGAGTGTTTTCCAACTTGGTTCCATTCTCCCTATCACTTTCAGGTATACCAATCAAACATAGGTTTGGTTTTTTCACATAGTCCCAAATTTCTTGGAGGCTTTGTTCATGCCTTTTCATTATTTTTTCTCTAATCTTGTCTTCATGCTTTATTTCATTAAGTTGATCTTCAATCTCTGATATCCTTTCTTCTCCTTGATCCATTTGGCTATTGATACTTGTGTATGCTTCACGAAGTTCTAGTACTGTGTTTTTCAGCTCCATCAGGTCATTTATGTTCTCTCTAAACTGGTTATTCTAGTTAGCAATTCCTCTAACTTTTTTTAAGGTTCTTGTAAGGCCGGTTGCCTTGCCAGGAGCACGGACGCACCCCCTCCCCACCCCCTCGCTGGGAGCTCAGATGCTCCCCCCTCCCTTGCCGGGAGCCTGCGTGCACACACCCCCTTCCCTCACCGGGAGCTCGGACACACTCCCTTCCCTCACGGGGAGCTCGGACACAACCCCCTCCCTCGCCGGGAGCTCGGACACACCCCCTCTTCACTGGGAGCCCGGAAAAATGCCCTGCCAGGACCTACCTGTTACCATTTTGTCCCATCTGGGCCCCACTGCCTGCCATTTTGTTCCATCTGGGACCCGCTCCCTGCCATTTTGTCCCACTCACCTTAGGCACAACCAATCAAACTCCTTCACTCCCTATAAAACCCCACGTCTAGGAGGAGTCCGTGCGACTTCTCTGGCCCCTCCTGTCGGACCGCAGAACCTCATCCGGGAGCCTGAATAAATTCCTTCACATCAGATCATCTTGTGCTGGCCTCAGTTTCTTTTCTCTTTAAACTTGGCGAGAACAAACCTTACAGTTCTTAGCTTCGTTGCATTGGGTTAGAACATGCTTCTTTAGCTCGGAGGAGTTTGTTATTACCCACCTTCTAAAGCCTACTTCTGTCATTTCATCAAACTCATTCTCTGTCCAGTTTTGTTCTCTTGCTGGTGAGGAGTTGTGATCCTTTGGAATTTTCAGCCTTTTTGTGCTGATTTTTCCTCATTTTCATGGATTTATCTACCTTTGGTCTTTGATGTTGGTGACCTTTGGATGTGGTTTTTGTGTGGGCATCCTTTTTGTTGATGTTGATGCTATTCCTTTATGTTTGTTAGTTTTCCTTCTAACAGTCAGGCCCCTCTGCTGCAGGTCTGCTGGAGTTTGCTGGAGGTTTGCTCTTTGCCTGGGTATCACCAGTGGAGGCTGCAGAACAGCAAATATTGCCACTTGTTCCTTTCTCTGGAAGCTTTGTCCCAGAGGAGCATCTGCCAGATGCCAGCCAGAGCTGTCCTGTTGGGAGGTATCTCCCATTCGGGAGTCATGGGGCTCAGGGACCCACTTGAGGAGGCAATCTGTCCCTTAGCAGAGCTCAAGCGCTGTGCTGTGAGATCTACTGCTCTCTTCAGAGCTGGCAGGCAGGAACATTTAAGTCTGCTGAAGCTGGGCCCACTGCCGCCCCTTCCCCTAGGTGCTCTGTCCCAGGGAGATGGGAGTTTTATCTATAAGCTCCTGACTGGGGGTACTGCCTTTCTTTCAGAGATGCCCTGCCCAGAGAGACAGTCTGGCTACAGCGGCTTTGCTAAGCTGAGGTGGGCTCCACCCAGTTCAAACTTCCTGGTGGCTTTGTTTACACTGTGAGGGAAAAACAGCTTACTCAAGCCTCAGTAATGGTGAACGTCCCACCCCCCACCAAGCTTGAGCATTCCAGGTCAACTTCAGACTGCTGTGCTGGCAGCGAGAATTTCAAGCCAGTGGATCTTAGCTTGCTGGGCTCCGTGGGGGTGGTATCTGCTGAGCCAGACCACTTGGCTCCCTAGCTTCAGCCCCCTTTCCAGGGGAGTGAATGGTTCTGTCTTGCTGGTGTTCCAGGCACCAATGGAGTATGAAAAAAACTCCTACAGCTAGCTTGGTGTCTGCCCAAACAACCGCCCAGTTTGTGCTTGAAACCCAGGGCCCTGGTGGTGTAGGCACCCGAGAGAATCTCCTGGTCTGCAGGTTGCAAAGACCGTGGGAAAAGCATAGTATCTGGGCCAAAATGCCCCATTCTTCACAGCACAGTGCCTCATGGCTTCCCTTGGCTAGAGGAGGGAGTTCCCCAAACCCTTGTGCTTCCCAGGTGAGGGGACGCTCCACCCTGCCTCGGCTCGCCCTCCATGGGCTGTACCAACTGTCTAACCAGTCCCAGTGAGATTAGCTGTGTCCCTGAGTTGGAAATGCAGAAATCACCCACCTTCTGCGTTGATCTCGCTGGGAGCTGCAGACTGGAGCTGTTCCTGGGGCTTTTACTTTTTTAATGCTCATTTGTTTGGCATGGGAGAGGGCAATTCTATGAGGACATTTGGAATTTTCAGAACTATTTTGCTCATAATCAAGGGTTGCATGAGCATTAGGTTTCAAATCTCTTCAGTAGACTAGCCATGCAAAATACCAGTATCACCATGTAGTAGTATTTAGCGGCCTATCCTTGATGTGGAGTGTATCCTCACATCTCCTCTATACATCCATGAGAAGTCTTTTGTGAGACTTATTCCCAGGGAAAGAGCCAGTCAGGGGCCTGGCTGCTGCCCTGTGGCTGGCCCAACAGAGAGATGATGTCCCAGTGTCTCTGGTAGCTTCTTGCAGAATCCTGTCCCTGAGGTTAGGTCCCTTCTTCACAAGGTGACACCTTCAGGGGTGGGTCTGCCTGAGAGCTCCAAAATGTGATTTCTGCTGAAAAACCTGTGTCTGTCATCCGGGGCATCTTCTATCAATCTCATGGGATTTTATTTTCCAAAGTGCTTTTAAAGCAATGGCATATAACATAAGGTGTTGCCAGTGTATTGCATCAAGCTTCTATGAGCCTAAAAGCCCTTTAGGAAAATAATTTTAAAAAACACCCAGAAGAAAGTTCTGTTGTGCTATTTACTACCTGGCAGAGAACAAGGTCCTGTGCCCTCCTCATTGACCATCACTTAGACCAGGTATTAAGCAGAATAATTCTCTTTGACAAACAATAGCCTTCTGGAATCCTTGAGAGTGTTCAGGGAACCCTGACAGAGATAATAACTAGTTGCCAAGAATAAGAAAAGATGATGTGGCAAATCCTTGCCTTTACTTTGATCTATGGCAAAAAAACTTTGGTTTTTAAAAAAATCTGGATTGTTCCTCTACCTCCTTTTCTTTGTCCTTTATATTTCTGTGGATATGCTGACTTCTAGTTGTTACAGACATTAACTGACAACCTCATCACTCACCAACTCTGTCCCTATGGCTATAGTTTGTGCATGCCTCTTTCCTCGAGCAGAGGAGATCCTTGGTCTGATAACATTGTCAGTCTTCCCAAAGTCATAGCTCTAAAGGAAATAAGCCACACACGAATCCAACAGGCTTAGACAGGATTTGTATTTCCATATGCTTGGCTCAACTCTGGAAGTGACTTGGGCTATTGCCCCACCACATGAAGAGCCCTAAGCATTCAGGTAATTATGATTTTTGCCCTCAGAAGGCCACAAATGACTATAATCAGTGGCATTGAGAATAAGAGAGAAAATGCAGAAACTGTTCATTCCTGCTACAGGAGAATGGGCAGACAGAACTGTAATTCAGATTCTAGAGCCCCTGGGAAGTCAATTAATCAGTAACCCAGCACAGGACCATGTTTGAGGAGAGTAGAGAGGCAAACAGTGTTCCAGAAGACGTGCTGCCTCCCTTCTCCCAAGTTTGATGCTGCTTGTTTGGTTATGCTGCATGCCCTTGAGTTTCTATCTAACACTGGAGCTTTTTACCCAGGTCCATCCACACCTTGTAGGCCAGGTCCCCTGTGCAAATTGTATATAGATTTAGACACCTCTTATGTACCACACTCAACCCCCAATCCTCTCAGCCCACCACTTACTCCAGCCACTGTTGCAGTGACCAGTTCTTATGGGCTCTGGCAACCCTCACTTTGGCCCTGCAATGTATCCTCTCTTGCTTTCTACCCATAGGAAAGAACTTATTTGGGACTCATGCATGTGCAGCCTGAAAATATGGGGAGCTGACACCTGTGGGCTGCTTTTGACAAATGGGTGCCAACAGAGAAATGCTTCCCCCTTTTATCCATGGTACAGATGGTATTGAGATGCATTTCATAAGCTTGCTCCGAAGTCCCTGCTGGATGGAGCACCCCTGCCCTTGTTGCTAGCCAACCTGAAAATGCATCCTTGTATTCAGCCTCACTCTTCCCTGTTCTCCTCGTCCTGTCTTTTATTCCTACTCCCTGGAATCTTGTTCCCAAAAGCATAAACTGCTTAACTGCATAGAAGCACTAGTCTCAGGCTCTGCTTTCAAGGGAACCCATGCTACAACATTTGTGCAAGAAGGCTGGCTCAGTCCATAGTCAGTAATAAAGTAAAGAATTCTTGTGCACAAGAATCAAATCTTAGCCTTAGAGCTTAATCCCAACCATTGCTAGAATTAGCCCAAGCTGATACAGAGAAAAGGCAGGTGACTGTGGCACAGGCTCACTAAATTCTGGAAATAAAGATTCTAGGCAGTTGCTGTTATTTAAAAAACATTTTACTTATTAAAACTTTATTTCCCAAGGCACTTCAGTAGCTTTCACAAAAACGTGTTTGTTCTTTTTTAACCAGGTAAAGCATATGCTTTAGGAGTACCATGGTAACATGATCAGCCAAGAGAAGACAATTACACTGAACACAAAATATCTCCCAATAATGTTACAGGACTAACGTGAGCTACTCTGAAAGACTGTGAACACAATTTAAATTTCTTTTTTGTAATTTCTTCCCATGATTAAGTATCAAAAAAGGAACACACACAATGACACTGATTTGGCACTTAGAGAAGTGCTAGAGGCTAGGGCTGGTAAGGCCTTGCACCGGTGGCAGCTGCAGACAATTGCCAGAGTGATTCTGGGTTTAAAAAAAACAAAAGACACGTCCAGGCACAGAGGCTCACGCCTGTAATCCCAGCACTTTGAGAGGCTGAGGCAGGCAGACCTGAAGATAAGATTAGAGACCAGCCTGGCCGATGTAGTGAAACCCCATCTCTACTAAAAATACAAAAAAAAAAAAGAAAGAAAGAAAAATAGCTGGGCATGGTTACGGCCGCTTATAATCCCAGCTACTTGGGAGGCTGAGGCAGGAAAATCACTTGAATCCAGGAAGCGAAGGTTGCAGTGAGCCGGCCCCTACTGAGGCCAAGATTGAGCCTCTGCACTCCAGTCTGGGCAACAGAGTGAGACTCCATCTCAAAACAAAACAAAACAAAAACACAAATCAGGAGGCTAAGGAACTAGCCTTTCCCAAGTGTATTCTGAAGGGCAAATAAGGAGAAAAGCATATAACAACAAACAAACAACAAAACAAAACCAACATTACAGATTTGAGAGACAAGACAAGGTTGCTTGTCTCTCTCACTGATAAACTTCCTTTAAACCATACATAAGACTCTATCGTAGCAAAGTTTCCACAGCAGTGGAAAACAAGAATAGTAGATTCAGTGGCATATTATTTCTTATGGGCCTAGACAAGCCCAGTGCTTTGATCAGATGTAAACAAGTCTACTCAGTCATCACATTGAGTGTTCTAAGAGCTCACACATAGGTGCATTTGCCAGTGATCCGCATCTGCTCATTCTGCTCCATCTTCATTACCTTTCGCTTTCCCTAGCCTTGAGCTCTCCTGCCCTGGGGAAGCAATGATCCAGTTAATGTCCTCTGTAACTGAGAAAAGGTAAGAAATCAAACTCCTCGTGCAATTATTTCCTTTCCCTCTAAAGTTCATCATTAGAGGGGAGTAGGGAAGGGGTGGGGGTCTTAGACCTCTAGCCTTATTAGGGGCCTTTTCAGGTAGTCTAAAATTAAAATATAAATTTAGCGCATGCTTCTCATATTCCTCCAGATCTCACTGGTGCTAGTGAATAATTAGCTTCTTATAAAGTGGAGTCCATCATTGTAATAGTTAGGACTTATATGAAGTTATCTGTAGGTAGCCACAGTGTCCCTAGAGGAAGGCAGTGCTCTAGGACCATATGTAGCCTTTGAGTGTGGTGACCATCCATGAGCAAGTCAGACACAGGTCAAGAGGATAAACAGTAAAAGGCCTTTGTCACTGAAGGCCTCAGAGTCTGCACAAGCTGGCCATTTCTGGCAAGACGAGTTTTCCTCTTCGGTTTCTCCCTTACTGGAAGGTGTGTTAGAGGGCTGTGCTTTTAAGAATTGTGGGCCTTTCTTCACCATCTTTTAACATCCTTGTGTGACTTGGAGTTTGTCTGTGTTTCATTCTATAAAAATAAGCAAAAAAATGTTAGTAAAATTTTTTTTTTTTTAAATTTTAAAAAGATGCCTCCCCATCTCCAAACAAACTGAGGATATCTTCCCTGGTAAAGAGAATCATGAAGCAGATTCTGAAAGGTTTCTTCTAGCCTCTGCAGTATCCAGCACGGCTTCTGCCACGGAGATGTGTATAGTGACATGTCCACACAGGAACAGACCAGAGAGGACAGGCTATAAGTAAGCACCTTGCCATTTACAACCCTTTGATGGCTAAACTAGTCCATGGTGTCTGTGAGAGGGAATTTGTGAGTGACTGTCATGTGGGGGGTTCCTGAGACCTGGCCAGGCCTAGACCCAGAGCATCAACACTGAGGGAGGAGGTCTTCTTACCCTTTGACCCTTAGCATCTGGTCAATGGTGTCTGGGAGTGGGGTACCGAAGCTCTCTGGGAGAAACAAGGTGAGGATGGCTGTCAGGATGGTCAGACTTCCCATGAGAATGTAGGGCAGGAAGCGGTCGTAGACACCTATGGCAAAGCAGACAGCGCAGGCCCAGGGCTTTGTTAGACTTGGTCTCCCTCTACCCTTTTATGCTCTCAGGACTCTGTAAGGGGATCACCTTCCTTCTTGGTCTCATATCTCCCACGGTCTGAGCTGCCAGATTAGAATCTGGCACCTAGACAGGTTTCAGAACCCAGAGCTGGCACAGGCATGCCCAGAGCCCAGTGGTGTTCCACCACGCAAGGGAGGAGTAGAGAGGGGTGGTTGCAGGAGAAAAGCTGGGCCATGCTAATTATTCTTATTTCCCAAGGTTGGGTTTCCAAGGAACTGGAGGTACTTGTCCAGGGATGGAAATAACTCCTCCACCTCTGCAGATGTGTCCCAGCCCATGTGATCTGCCTTCAGGCTAGGCAGGGTACTCTTGCTTTGAGATCTACATAGCATGTTCACAAAGCACTCTGCGTACTCTCAGGGGTGTGCCACCTCCCTAGAGGTACTGGCTAGGGATGTACAGGGAAACTGCAGGTGCTATGAGGACATAATTCTGAGAAGAGAAAACCGGAGCCCTGCTACATAAAATGGCATGGGGTGGATCTTCCCACAACATGAAATCGCTCTATAGTGCTCCAGGTTTCAGTTCATCAGACCTCTTACATGGACATCTTTTCCTTCATGTTACTTTTAAACTCTGATTCCAAGAAATTTCTCCAACTAAGTATACCGGCTCGCTAAACCACTCTGTAGGTTCTTAGGATAAAGGAATTGTAGTCTTCGATGGAAGGCCTGGGACGGCTAAAACAGAAATAAACCCTCTCATTTTCTCATCAATTTCTAGGTAGTCTATAGGTTGTTTTCCATTTGAAAGTGAGGGCCAGTACACTGGGATAAGAACCCTCCCCGGCTAAAGATCCAGTACTGGATGGAGCCCGTTTGCTGTATGAGCTTGTTTTCCTGTTAACAAGCTACCTCCAGCTTACATTCAAGCCAATAAGTACTTCCATCCCATTGCTCTAGTGTGCCCTAAGCCCATGGGACTTACCAAGGTAAACAAAGTAGGGAGACAGGATGCTGCCCAGGCGGGATGCTGTGGAGCTGACTCCCACACCCATGTTTCTCACCACTGTGGGATACAGCTCGGCTGTGTACACATAGACCATGGCAAAGGCAGCCGTGATTCCAAACTTGCCCACCATCACCAGGGCTGTAGTCAAATAATACAACTCTGGAGAGGCAAAGGAAAGAGGGTAAGAGTTGGCACCAACCCACAGGATGCAGCTATTGAGAGCAAAACAAACATACTTTCACCCTGAAGTTTTGGGGGAGTCATTTTTTATCACTTCCTATTGTGGGGAAAGGGGCTATAGCCAAGATTTCCCTCCAAGTTGATTGCTGAAAGGAGGCTAGGGACCTGCAGCTGTGTGAGGACATGCACTTTCCTCAGCCTGCAGACCACCAGAGTAAGCTCCTCAGTAGCCCAATCAACCTGCTTCCCAGTCCAGAAGTCATTAAAGACATGTCTGTCAGGGGTCAGCTGTCATCCCAGAACCTCACACTGCAGACACTATAGAATTAACTCATGATGTTTAGATGAACAGAAAATTCAGTTCTAACTCATTTCATGCTTTCCTCCCACCCAGACCTCAAAAAACTCATAGGCCATCAGAACCTTGAGTTGATCTTCTAATCTCCCTGTGCTGTGCTGATAGGAGAGCTATGTGTGACCTGAAGGTCGCTCTCAGCTCAGCTGTGAGCCTCTACGTGGGTTCTGGGCTCCTCCTGCCACATCCCATGGGGAGTTGTTCCCATGCAGTGTTCCCAGCCTGGTGGGCCCAAAAGCTACCACCAGAGACTCCCAAATCTACAGGTGCACTGAAGACTCTGGGCACAGTGATGGAGAGGGAGAAATGAGGGCCCATGAGCTGTTCTATCAATTACTGGAAAGGGCTACCTCCCACCTATCTGTGGGATACCAAGATAGTTTCAGAAATAAAATCCTGCTAAGGGCCTGTGAGGCCTCTCAGTGGCTTGGCCCCTCCCCTTCTCCCTCCTTTTCCTCAAACATGCCAGGCTTATCCCCTGCTCAGGGTCGCTGCCTTTGCCGTTTCTTCTTCCTAAAATGTCCTCCTAGACTTTTTCAGGGCTTTCTGATACTTTATGCACATTTCTGCTGAACTGCCCCCTGTTCAGGGACACCATCTGTGACTATGTAAACTAACTCGTCATTGTTCTTCATTTGTATTCCTAGAAGGTAACACAGTCTGAACTATATTAAACATTTTATTTACTTGTTCGTTGTCTGTCTTACCTAACTAGGATAAATGCTCCATGAGGGCCTAGGGTTCTGCCTGGCTGATTTTCTTGTGTATTGTTATCACCGAGCACAGTACCCAGCCCATGGTAGAATGCCTTAGCTATTTATTGGATAAATAAAGAAGACAGGGCCAGGAAAAAAAAGTAATGGAATGGCTTTCTTCCCCCTTCTTCTGGAGTGGAAAACAATACAAGCACATTAACTTGGGTACAGAATAAAATTAACCAACAGCTCCAATGGGCTGCTTTTTCTCACTCCCTCAAAGCCTAGGCCATAAGTGTTCTGGCCTCAGAAGGTACTTTCTATTGATTTTTAAGCCAAGAATGTATATATGTAGGGGAGCTGTGATGGGCTTGATTTTATTCTCTTTTTTTAATTGAGGAAGACAGCCTGGTAGAGAGTAAGAGACTCAATGAAGACCCCAAACCGTAGATGTATCTGATCCCTACCTGGGGGCACCAACTGCACGAAGAGAAGGACACTGCCACCCAGGAAGAGGGCAGTGGCCATGGAATAGCGCCGGGGCAAATACCGCAGCAGCAGCCAGGCCAACACGTATGCTGGGACTTCAACCATTGCTGAAAGGAAGCAGTTCACATAGATGTCCCCATGCAAGTTAGGAGTATCAAGGGAAAGCCCGAAATAGCCCACTGATATGGTCATCCTGAAACAGAGTGCAGAAGAAAGCTGGAAAAGCAGTACCACATCTCTCCCAACCTGTACAACTTTTACAATGTAATTATTTCAGTAAATTCCAAACCATCTTTAAGCAGAGACGAGTAAGGCAGCAGTCACTGTAACCCTGCATCTTACTTCATAGAACAAAAGATAACTTCCCCCAGTCCAAGTAGTACAGTGTAAATTCTGTGCCAGAGTACTCTCAGAGCCTTCCATATAGACAGTGTCCCAGCAAAAAAGCTTGTATAATTCAGATAGTTTTACTTCATTGAAAAGAAAAAGTCCAACCTGCCTTTCAGCTTTAAAAATCCTAAGCTGAACCTCCTCAAATCCAGCAACTGCAGAAGGAGCTAGAGAATGAGTCAGGAGGCAGACATCAAGTGAGATGTGATAGGATTGGGCAGATAAGATTAAAAAAAAAAAAAAAAAGGAAAAACACATTAGATCAAACACTTGGAGAGAGATCCCCACACACTACCTGTGGTGACCAGTCAGGAAGAGGCTGGTCAGAGGCAGCTGACACCAGCCCCACGGTGCTTGCAGAGCGGAGAGGTAGCTCCCAATGGAGGGGCCACATTGCCTCTCATCTGCATCCCCGCTGTGCCCTGGCCTGGGCAGTCCCAGTAGGCATTCTCTCTGTTGATGACCCACACTCTTTGGCACACCAGACCTTTATGGATTAGACTGTTTTTGACTCATCTGCAGGTGGAATACACAGCTGGTACAATAAAAAGAGTATGTGCATGAGTCCCTGGGAAATCCAGAGCAGGGAGGAGAGCCTGGGTGAACACAAAGTGGGTGACTCATCACAGGCTGGCATGTCTGTGGTGCAGGCCAAATGCTGCTCCCATCTTGAGGCCAACTCAGGGAATGGTGAACTGCCCAGAGGGATCTGGGCCATTCCTTGGAAATGGGTGAATCATAGCACCCCCTCAGTAGGCACAGTGGCCAACTGCCTCACAGCTGGATGAGACTAGTAATAAGGACTCTGAGATGAAATCTGTCCTCCTTGCCCATCTTCTCACAGCTCACCCAGCAGGCTCCAGAAGTCACCTAGAATCCCAGGGTTTGGCTGCTGAGCAAAAGCTAGCCAGGCACACTTGGACATGTTCCCTCTCCCTGGTAATTCACAAATCCCTTTCTGATACACTTTGTGAAATGCCTCATTAGTGGAAGCCTGGTGAGGACATCTAGGCCATGGCCCTGACTCCAGGACTGTCTGTGGACATCCCAGGAGGAACACATCCCACTTCCACATTTCCAGAAAGTAATTAGCAGCCTCTGCAGCCTACAGGACATGGTATCTTCACTCAGATCCTTCTTTTTTTTTTTTTTCCTAGATTGCTCAGCAGGATCAGATCCTTCTTAAAAGCCCTACCTGGCCTCCTCAGCCACTGTCTGTGACTGGGTAGGAGACAGGAACTAAATGACCCAAAAGGGGCAAGAATTCATCTTAAGATCTGGAGAGATTCCCCACCAAAGAGTTCATATGTCCTAAAAGAGCCTCCACAATTGTTTTCATTCTCTTTTTCTGAGGTTCCATCCCATTAAGAATTGTGACATGCCCATTTCTTCAGCTAACACAAGACATAACCTTTTCACTCTGTGATGACACAGGCTTTAAGTTTCCATCCAAGGCATGTCTGTAAACAAGAGACCCAATGGCCACCTCAAGAAGCTTTGTCTGGAAGCCTCAGGCAGGTCTCTTTTACATACCACAGAATTATGGACATGATGGTGACCATCCGGATATTCCGGGTTCGAAGCAGATCCAGAATGCTGTGGGACTGCTGCTTTTTGGAACTTAGGTCTTGTAACTGCAGGAACAACATGATAAGGGTATGGGAAGAAGAGATGGTCAGAGACTTAGAGCACACAATAACATACTTGAATCCCTGGCGTCTTAGCTGTCTGCATCTCAGAGTCGGGGAGTGTTGTGTTTCTTTCTTAAAAAGAACTATAAGTATACTGACTGTGTTTTAGGCTGTGAAAGCTTCCCCAGGCCTTGTCAGTAACAAATCAGAGTGAATTAAAATGAGGAAAAGTAGATGACCAGTCCCTCAAGGGTGCAGGAAGACAGGAGCCCAGGCTGACAGATTCCTCACTGCACCCCCACATCCTCCTGTTGTGGCCACTTTCCAAGGAGCCCTCTAAGTATTCCTCCCCAAGGCTGGCTCCCTGCCCTCTGGGTCAGAGAGTGAACCTGGCTATGTGGTTTATTGGTCTGATAGCTTTTAAAAGTTAATGTGTTGAGTCTTTATACCATGTAGTTACTGGTCTGCTTCCAGGGAAAAAGAATTCAAATAGAAAAACAGGAAAATTGAACTGAGCTTCACCCAGAGTGACTTCCTATGAAATTCAGCACAGCCAAGGCTATTAATAAACCGCACGTCTAAACACACTGATGCTGCTTTCTTAAGCAAACCCAGGTTTGAAGCTTGTTTTTCCAGAGCTAGAAGTTCAATAAAAGGTCAGCTTTGGCCTGAAAGGGTCCCCTGAAATAGACTCATTTCCTCAAAGATGCCAGTGGGGCTTATGCATTCACCCAGATTGACCCCTCACTTAAAAGCCTCCAAAGCCACTTAAAAGCCCTCTGCCACACTCCTCCCTGACCTTTGTGCATGGGACCCCTTTCTGGTGCATGCTGACAGTGGCTGCTGGGCCGCCACTCACTGTGAAGTCCGCAGGGCTGACAGTGGCCATTGGCCTCCACTGACTATAGTAACTGTTCCCTCTTTCCCAAGCCCAACATGCCTGCCTCTCACACTTCAGCATGACTGCTTGTGGCTCTTCCCACAGCCAAGCCCTTGTCTTCCAGTCAGACCACAGACACATTCCAGAACCACACCAGGCAGCATTTACAGCTTCTAACCTTTCCTCATAGTCACGAGACTGAGGAAAACTGCCTGCTGCAGAGAGGGTAGGAGAGGGAACGGGAAGGAAAAGCAAGAACCAGGAACCAGGCAGAGCCAAGAAATGACTCATGGTGTGTGAGAACAGGGTTGCAGGGAGGGTGGGTTAGGGGGAAGAGGTGGACATCAAAAAGGACCTGACTCCAAGATGATATGCAACAATTAACCATTGGAGGGCGGAAAGAGACTAAACTTTTTTTTTTTTAATGAATAATTGCCAATACTCAAGAGATGAAACACTTCTAACCCCAAATCTATTTCTGCTTTACATTTTACATTCGAGGTTATCTTTGTAAGATGACAAGGCACCTTAGGCAATAAGAAACAATGATTTCCCGAATGATTTCCCCTTTATGAAAGGCCTATTACTCAAAGAGTGTTCATTATTAAAAGTAATGGTTAAAATATATGATTGCCTAGAAAGGAAGTAAAGAATGAAAATCTGAAATCCACGGGAAAGGTGAAGAGTGAGGCAGCTGTAACCTCTTCCTCAGCTTCTGAGTGTTAACAGGACCTGCCTGGGGGGCAGCTGGGGCTCGCGCAGAGAGAGGGCTGGGTGCTGCTGCCCCCAAATCACGGTCACTCTGTCCTTCCCACCCGCACCTACGTGGTGCTTACCTCACTCGGGTCAAAGATGGTGGAGGGGACAACAATCCCATTGGCTTTGGCAGCCTTGCGGATGATCACCTCTGCCTCTTCAAATCGTCCCTGAGAGATGAGCCATCGGGGGGACTCAGGAATGAACCTGGCAGTACAAGATGTGATCTCAGTAAGGCCTTCCTGTCAACAGTGGACCCACAGAGCAGGCAGAGCATAGTGGAGGTGGGAATGAGATTGCAGAACCAGAGCTTGTGGAATGTTTGGTGTTCACAAGCCAGAAGCATAGAGCTGGTCCACAGGCAGCAATAACCTGGGGTGAGTGAGCTTTTGTGTACACTGCACTGCACAAAAACGGGAGAGCCCTACACCCCATGACGGGATCCCTATGCTGGCTGGACACCTCCATTTCTGAAGAGCGGTGGTGCCACCTGCTGGGCTAAGGTTATGGTTGCAGGATGGGTTCAGGAAGCCTGGCTTCTGCACATATCTCAGGCCTGCCCAGGCCCTGCTATCCTGTCCTTCCTGTCCCCAGCACCAACAGAAGCTTCTGCACTTGCCTCTTAGTGTCTCTTCTCTCCTCACCCTACCCCTGGTTTTCCAGCAGATTTATCAGATACTCTATCTAAAACAGCATGTTTGGCCAGGTGCAGTGGTTCACTCCTGTAATCCCAGCACTTTAGGAGGCAGGCACGTGGATCATTTGAGGCTAGGAGTTCCAGACCAGCCTGGCCAACATGGTGAAACCCTGTCTCTACAAAAAAATTACCCAGGTGTAGTGGCAGGCACCTGTAGTCTCAGCTACTCAGGAGGCCGAGACATGAGAATTGCTTGAACTGGGGAGGCAGAGGTTGCAGTAAGTGGAAATCACGCCACTGCACCCCAGCCTGAGCAACAGAGACTTTGCCTCAAAAAAAAAAAAAAAGAAAAAGAAAAAAATAGCATGTTTATTAAGGCACTTGAGTGCTCTATGGATATTGTTTTCTATCTTGCTGGGACCAGGTAGCTGCCCCCACCCTCTGCCATCCCACAAGCAAGCCCGTGATGTGCGGCTTGCTCCCCCACTATGCCCTGAAATGCTCTCTGCTCCACGTGGGCTGGTGATCTCACCTTCTCCACCTGCAAGGGGTGATTCACATCTTAGCTCCTCTGCTGTGTTCCCCTCTTGGTCTGGAATGGCCTCTTCTCTGCCTGTTCAACTCCTCTCCCTTGGAGGTGCAGAAAGAGCCTGGCTTCCTCCATGTGGCCACCCTGAGGACCCTTGCTTTTGGTGCCAGTGCCTGTGGCCTGAGGCTTCAGCAGCACACAGCCAGAACTAGGGCCTACACCGTCCTGCCCTGAGGCTTGGGAACTTCCTGCAGGTCTTCTCAGTTACTGCTTCTTCTCCCTGCACATAGGGCAACCCAGCACAGGGCTGAGAGCAAGTCTGTTGCTGTCATGGGATTCTGTTTTGTTTTGGCTCTTTTGAGTGTGGGGAAAACATTCTGAAATAACTTATAAATAATCTATGCTTCCTGTCTCTGGGAGACCAAATAGGGATTCATGGGTTGCTGCTGCCCTCTAGTGAAGGCCAGACAGAAGTCATCCTGCTGGTGGACACAAAGGGCACAGGGTCACACTCACCACCAGAGTGCCACACACAGCACCCCTGGCACCGTCAGCGCCAGCAGCAGCATCCGCCAGTCTCGGATGAAGTAAGCAAACAGTGGCAGCACCATGTAGCCAAATGCATAAAATATGCACACTCCTAACGTAGAGAATATTATACGAACTGACTTGCCAAGAATTTCTGTCCCTGTTCAAAACAAGGGAGGTTGAGTTAGCAGTTTAATTTGGTTTACTTCCGTATTAATCTTTTATAGTACCATTGTGAATACACAGACAAGAAAACAGCTAGAACTGTCTCCAAGTTCGTGGCGCTAGGGAGGCAATGGTGTTCTGAACCCCTCCTGTCTGACCATCTCCTGGGACTGCATCCCTGTGGCCTCTCAGGCCCCCTAGCAATAGCTCCCTCATGAAAATTTCACCATGTTCTGAAGCCACATACTAAAGATGCCATGGTAGGCCCCCTTTAATCCTCACGTGAGGAAGAATTCATTAAAGGTGAAGTCATTACTAAGTCAGCACATGCTGACTTAAGATTCAATACTCGGCCGGGCGCTGTGGCTCACGCCTATAATCCCAGCACTTTGGGAGGCCGAGACGGGTGGATCACGAGGTCAGGAGATCGAGACCATGCTGGTCAATATGGTGAAACCCCGTTTCTACTAAAAATACAAAAATTAGCTGGGCATGGTGGCGCATGCCTGTAGTCCCAGCTACTCGGGAGGCTGAGGCAGGAGAATTGCTTAAACCCAGGAGACGGAGATTGCGGTGAGCTGAGATCGCGCCGTTGCACTCCAGCCTGGGTGACAAGAGCGAAACTCCGTCTCAAAAAAAAAAAAAAGAAAGAAAAGATTCAATACTCTCTTAAGAGTGTGAAAAGAAAAAACAATCCATTCAACAATACAACCCAAGGAACTTAAAGGCCTTATCAACTAGAGTCAGGTTCCTCCAAACACAGGCCAGCCTGGCAGCTTCTCAGTGACAACAGGCTGGCACATCTGAGACAAAGCCTTGCAGCGTGTACTCTGAATTAAAACCCTGAAGGTGACAAAAGCCCATTCCTATCAATTTACCCTCTTTGTAGATATCGCCAGCCACAGTGCTCTGCAGGCAAGGGGTTCTCTACCTTGGTGAGCCTGCCAGTCACGACCCCTCCTCCTCCCACCATGACGCCCGCTTTCCCAGGCTGCCTCAGCCCTGGGCAGTGGCAGGCCCTTTTTGTAAATGGATGATCTCTGGTGAGTCTTAGTAAATTGGCCATTAAGTACTAAGACCAAGGAGCCATAGCCCAGAGGCCAGAAAAGAACAGGAAATCAGAAGTCAGGTTATTGTGCTGCTTGGGACCCCAGGCTGGTCACTCGTATGGCTCGATTTCCCTGCCTGTTAGTAGGGTTCACCAGGAAGCTCTGGCTCATTCTTTTAGAATCCCAGTCCACTTGAGGGACATCACAGCTGTCTCCAGAAAGGTGGGTGGTGGGATGATGGTGAAATACAGGATCAAGTACTCAACTCCAACCTGATGGCCATACCCAGGACAAATGCTGCCACGTAGTTGGAGATCTGGCCCATGCCTACAAAGACAAACAGCACGACAAACATCTCAAAGTTCTTCGAGAAGAGCTGCAGGAAGCTGAAGCCTGTCTGCATGCCCATGGTCACAAACAGCACATTCTTCCGGCCAAACCTGGGAAGAAAAGGAGAGTGACAGAGAACCAGCTGGAAAGGGGCAGCAGGAATGGGCTCCACCAAGTGGGGCTTTCCCAAGATTCATCCAGGGAGCGGGTGTGGACAGTGTTGCCAGGATACTGGCTGCCAGGGACAGTCTCGGTCTCACAGTGCCCATGCCGTTCCTCCCCCCTCCCCAGGACAAATGTACAGCCTGGGTACCAGGGTTGCCCAAAAAGCAATTATGATAATGATTGCAAGAGACTGAAACACATCAATTATTTAATCCATAAATTCATAATAATTTTTTTAAAAAAAGAATCTGCCAACTTTGTAGAATGACAGAGAAACAATTCATTATAAATAAAAACTGGCAAATAAGGAGAAAGAAGCATTTGTCCTGATTTTCCTTCATAAACTATGTGAACAGTAACCAATAATAGATAAGAGGTAGTAACATGTATAAAAGTATTCTAACTTTAAATACATGTAATAAAATGAGAATAATCCCATTTATAGCCCCCAATGGATTAATAGATCTATGCATTACATACTAATGACTGTGAACATCATAAAGAGACAGTCCGGCATTGCATGTTTCCTATGGTCTTGCGAAAAGGACTGAACCTGAATCAGATCAGGTCTCTGGATCCAACTGCCAATTTTCAGGAAATGCAGAGCACAGAGGAATGTGCTGAACTGCATCATAAGTGTGCAATCAGCAAAATCCAGACTGGAAAATTCCATAGGTGGAACAGCTCAGGTTCTTACTTCATAGCTAATCAGTAAGGCATAGAAAGAGATAGAAGGAGAATCTATAGATTAAGCAGGATAAAAGACATCAAATATGTTAAGTGGGCAACACTAAACTTGTGTCAAGGATGCATATTTTGATGATAAAACTAAAAAACTCACAAGCAAGTGATTATTACAGGGGTTAGGCTAGCAGTTACTGGGGAGAGAAGGGATGCTGCAGTTGGGATTAGGCACACAGACAGGGCTTCTTAATGGACAGCAAAGTTCTGCTTGACTTGGTGGTGGTTATAAGGTTATTTCTCTGAAATAATTCACTGAGCTACACATTTTTTTCTGTGTGGTTTTCTGTATCTGTGCTCATTTTTAAAAGTTTTTTTAAAGTTGTATTTATTTTGGTTTGTTTTAAAGAGAGTGCCACAAACAGGAGGAAAAAGTCAAGCTACTGGGAAGCAGTGGATTCAGCTTGAGTCTGGCCAGTACTGGCTGACACCCACTTTCATTCAATGTTTACTGAGCATCTATTATACAGGGCACTTTGTGTATCAATAAATAAAAAAGACACTGTTTCTGCCCTTAAGGAGCTTCATAGTATAACTGGTAAAACACATGTTAACCACATTTTAATCTAACAACACCCTACTGAATATACAATTACACACTGTGTCAAGTGCACCGAAGGATTGGCATGCAGGTCCATGAGAGGCACAAGGAAGGAAGCTACACTGGACTTGGGGTAAGGGTTGGGGAACTGGACATTAAGGGAGGGTCTCCTTGATCATGGGACACTGAGATGGGAAAAAGTAGTTGACAATGGGGGATTTAAGGTGTAGGGACCAAGCTCTCAATGATATTCACAGTATAGTGGAGGAGACCAACATTAATCCTATAATAACACTTTTCTGGTAGATGTTATACAGAAAAGTCACAAGGAACTAGGGATCCTGAAAAGAAGGCCACAGGGGGTGGGTGGGGAATGCTTCAGACTCTGAGAACACCACACCCCACTGTGGCTGGAGAGGGTATGGCGAACATGAGGAGCCAGTGTGGTTGACATCAGTCGTGCAATACAAGACTATAGTGGTGGCTAGGAGGCAAACTGCACAAGGTCTTGCAGCTATGTGGAAGAGTTTGGTGTTTTCTTCAATGTAAGAGACTTTTTCTGTTTTTTTTTTTTTTTTCCCATCACTTGTGGTGCTACTGGCATCTAATAAGTAGAGGCCAGATATGTTGTTAAATATTCTAAAATGCCCCAGAAAATGCCCTATAACAAAATTATTTAGCTCAAAATAGGGTCGAGGTTAAGGAACCCTCGCCTGGAAGTAGACTCCAATTTCCCCTGCATTGTTTTTTACCGAGTGTTCTATATGCCAACCAAGGGGTGTTTCCTAACCACAAGGCAGGCTGGTGTAATCTCCATGTCCTTTCCCTTCATAAGAGCTCCCTGGGATGGTAGGGAAGAGACAGATCTAGAGAACCCTTTACATAGCACCAGTCCTTGGCAGTTCAGGGATGGGCCAGAAATGTTCGCTTCTAAAGTCTGTCAACAAAATAGCAAATACACACATACCTGGAAACAGGGCACAGCAGTCTACTTATTCCCAGAGTTGTGCATCTCTTACAAGTCACATGCATAAAGATAACTCAATAGTGTCACATAAAGGGCTTTGACAACCCAGGAGTATTTTAATTGCTCTTGAATTTCAGACTTATATGCCATAAAGAAGGCAAAACCTTTGTACTACACAAAAAGTTACTGTTGATGTCCTAGACAAGTTAGGACATGAATTGATTGCTTTCAGGTAATCTATTTAGCTTAGGTTTTAGAACTGGTTTACTCAGAAGTAACGCGCTCAGAAGCTGTCCATCCCACAGGACTCTGGGCCTTTCAAGGGGGCACCGACAGGCTCGAGGAGGGGCATTGGGAGTTGAAAGCAAGGGCTGCAGGCAGAACAGCCATACTTTTAGCCACTTAAGTGATCTCACTTTAATGGAAGTTCTGCTGCCAAAATGTTTAGAAAGGTTTGAAAACACTATATTAGCCCTTCTGTAGACTAAAGTGGTCCTGAACATACTCACGAATTTTGTTTCCAGTTTCTGGGAATAGACCTTTTGGAACTTAAATGCTTTCCTCAGGTAATCATTGTGTTACGTGGTGAGCAGGTTCTTAAGCGGACCCATGACACAGCTGACCCAGAAAAATACACTGTGTTTCTACTCTGAACTTGGGGTATCTCCTTTTCACATCAAGGTCATTCCTCTGAGCCTCAGCTGCCACTTAGCACCGTGAGAAGGAATCTCCCATGTCCACTTGGGAGGCCTCTAAGCACATCACAATCCTCCCCTACCTCCCCGCTGCCCTACCCTCTCCCCTCTCTCCAGGCAACCTCATCCCCATCTGGGGCTTTGCTGAGGGTTCTATATGCTGACAATTCCTCTATATGTTTCTCCAGCCAAAACCTCTCATGCAGTACCATATTTATACAGTCAGCTGTACATGCTACTTCTCCACTTAGGGGTCTCATAGTCACCACAAATTTAGTACACACAAATTGAACTCAACATCTTCTAGAACATGGTTCTTTTCCAGTGTTCTCTGTCTTAGAGAAGTATACCTTAATTCATCCAGTTACCCAGGGCAGAAATCTTTTCTCCTCAATTCTCACATCCAGCCCATAGGCAAGGCAAGTCCTGTTGATTTTACCTCTTACCACTTCCCTCCATTCCTACCACCCTCATGCTAGGCCATGCCACCATTATCTCTGGCATGAACTACTGTGGCAACCTTTTAATTGGTCTCTCTACAACACGTTTTGCTTCCCTTCAATTCTTTCTCCACAAGGTTGTCAAAGCATCTTAGAAAAAAAAAAAAAAAAGTACAAATCTGATTGTTATACAATTGCTTTAAAAAATCTCAGTAGCCCCCTACTGCTCTGTGGCTGGAGCTCAGACTCCTAACTGTGATCCACTACGGTCTGGTCGCTTATTAGCTCGGGGCTCTGCCTGCCTCTCCCCTTCATCTCTACACCACTCTCCACACCTCTACCACATGGATTTTGTTCTGCTCCTATGCCTCTTCTTGAGTACCGGCTTTAGTACATGTTGTTCTCCCTGCCCGGATGTTCTTTTTCTCCCCTCTACCCCTCAGCAGACTACCTTCGACTCATCTTTCAACTCTCAGTTCATGCTTCACCTTCTCAGGGACGCCATCCCTGACCTCCTCTGTTAGACACTCCCATGGCACCCTGCACTTCTTTGTATCACTTACCACAGCCAAGGATAACAATGACTTCCTCACTTGGTTGTTTAATACATTCCACCCTGCTAGAAAGCAAGTTCTAGGACAGCAGGGACCTAGAACAATAGTCCATACAAAATAGAGGAGCAAGACTATCTGGGTCCAAATCCTAACTCGGCCACCTGCCAACTGTGAAACCTTGGGCAAGTTATTGAATCCCTCTGTTTCACTTTCTCCATCTGTAGGCTAGGAGTAATAAACAGGATAAATTATCTGTTTTTTAAAAAAATACCTGGCCGTACATGGTGTCTCATGCCTGTAATCCCAGCACTATGGGAGGCTAAGGAGGGAGGATTGCTTGAGGCCAGGAATTAAAAACCAGGGAAGATGCTGGGACTCCTTTCTACTGGGTGACCCACCGATTTGTGGGGTGTCCTCATGGTGCCATGTGGCAAAGGACTTATTGAAGGCTGCTACTCTCTTCACGGCCTTCTCTGATAGACCCTGAAACTCCAGGGAAGGAAGACACAACATAATGGACCCCTCTGAGAACTTCACGAAAGCTACGGACCTCCCTCCAAAAAAATGCTCACATGTAGTCTCTAACATTGTGCATATAATTTCAAGGGGTTTGGGATTCTCTAAGTCATTAATGTATAAAAGCTTTAGAATTACACAAATAACCTGTTTATGAGAAATGGGTCAAAACAGCTTTCTCCTTCCTTGTCATCAAGTAAATGCCAAAGCCACAGGCCACTTACATAAGGGGCATCAGCCTTGTGGGCACAAGAGTTCTGTTGGTCACACCACTGTGGCTGGTGAGATCTCCTCTCATTTTGCAGAGAGAACACTGGTCTTCTTGGGACTACAGAGGTGGATACCGTGGTACTGCTGCAGATCTACAATATGGCACATGTGCATCTGTGCATGAAGTCAACTGCTCCCATGCTCAGGGACACGACAGAGTCATGGTCAGCCAGGGGAGGCAAGCCAGGCTAGTGTAGAAGTGAATCATGGCATATTACCTAGTCAACCGGATCAGAGATACACTAGTCTTAGGTAGCTCAGGTTTCTTTACTTAGCAAGAATTATGGAGTTGGAGTTGTTGGCTCTTTTAACTAGGCATGGAGTCTATATCATAGACATAACTTCCTCTTATTTAAAATACAGGGTCCTGCTCGGGTGTGGTGGCTGGGGTTACTCCTGTAACCCCAGCACCTTGGGAGGCCGAGGCAAACAGATCACGAGGTCAGGAGTTCAAGACCAGCCTGACCAACATGGTGAAACCCGTCTCTACTAAAAATTCAAAAATTAGCTGGGCTTGGTGGCAGGCCTGTAATCTCAGCTACTCAGGAGGCTGAGGCAGGAGAACTACTTGAACCCAGGAGGCAGAGGTTGCAGTGAGCCAAGATCACACCTCTGCACTCCAGCCTGGCAACAGAGTGAGACTCTGTCTCAGTAAATAAATAAATAAATAAATAGGCCCTGGGCTGAAAGAATGCAACTAACTGAAGCCAAGGGCCATGCACACGCTTCTCGCTCAGTGCTGAGGTCCCCTGCTTCTGCAGGAGACAGACACCTTACCTGTCTGACAGCTGCCCCGAAATGAAGGAGCCCAACAGCACACCCACGAAGAACAAGGAGATGGTGAGTGGGGCCTTCCAGTCATCCTCACACACCAGGTTCCACTGTAAGATGAGCAAAGGGGTGTATCATTCACTTCTTTTTAAAAGGTTTTAAAGCAAAGGCATCCTGGAAAACGAAGTCAGAACACCCTGCATCCCTGCATGTTCTGGGTGTAAACTCATTTAGGCAGGTGATGGCTCACCTGGGCAGGAAGGCAGAAATGAAGCTTCCTCCCCATCCTGTTTTTCATAGCGTTGTGGGCCCCACTGTCTTGCTTCCATTTTGAGGAGGAGAGATAGGCAGAGAGTAAGTGTTCTGTCCACATGCTCACCCTGAAGAAGGCAAGGCCTCTTATGCTCAGTCCTAAAAAATCTGAGCAGAGCCCAGGGCTATGGAAAAGGCAGGGCACCCTTGCTCAGTGGGTTTCAAGGTCATTGGCATGAATGGCACTGTAGTAGTTCTGGAAGTGGGGCTCTGGGGCTCTCCGGGCCAAAGCATCCTGTGAGGAACTAAGGCTAGGGCACAGAGTGCACCATCTGTACCTGTTCCTCCAGCTCTGCTCAGGTTCCCACCCTGGGCCAGTGACCCCCAGGTCCTTCTTGTGATCTTTAGAGCTGGAATCCCTGATGCTGCACACCAACTATACTAGGCTCAATTACATCTGAAAGCTCTGAGCTGGGAGGTAAAAAACTGGGTTTTAGCTTCCACTCTACTATTAACTCATCCAACCTCAGATAAGCATCACCACATACTGTGCCTTGATTTCCCCATTTGTAAAACAGGGATTGGGGTAAGGAACAGGCTGCACTGCTTGAGTTTCCAGCATCCAATGTATGGTTCCATTTATAGTTACCATGAACAGAAAAAGAGGTCTGCAGGCAAGGGAGGGGGTACATGGGGAAGTAGCCAGATGCTTGAATCAGGCCGTGCCTGCCTAACCAGGAGCCAAAAGCAAGAAGAAAGCCCAAACAGGAAGCTTGGTGGTTCACAGAAAAATGAAAAATGTTTTTCAGACAGTGAGATGGTGCTCAGTAGTAATCTTTGCAGACTTTTCGAATGAGCAGCCACCCTCCTGGGAACTCAGACCCTTGCCTGCCTGGCGCCAGGCTGCTGGCCTGCCCTCCACAGAGCCTGCTGGCTCCTCACCAACAACACAGGCAAGGGGACATGCGGTTCCCTAGAACAAAGCATCTCTTCCGGGCCAGTGACAGGGAAAAACAAGCCTGCTTCTCTGCCCTGCTGGGCAGTGTGTGCGCACAGCCTCCTGGCACTTCTTAGAGGGGTTGGCAGGTAACCCCCACAGCAGGCACGCTGCTAACTCTCTGTTTGGAATAAGCATGTACCTGGATGGGCTGGGAGTGGGGTGGTAATCCCCAACCCAGGGAAGAATTGGAGCGTCCAATCCCCAATCAGGAGGCAGCCCAGACTAGCAGGAGTCAAGAACATGGGAGCACCATAGCCCAAGTGTCCAGGCTGCCTGCCGCAGCCTCCAACCTCCACAGCCTCAGAGGGGCCAGCACCCACAGGCCATCTCTCTGGTAGGTGGGCGAGTGTCCCTGTAGTGGCCCCTATCCACACATAGGGGCATATGACATAGTTCCCTGGGACTAAATGTTCTGACCTGTGAATTGGCAGGAAGGGAAAAAAAGATAGGTGTGTTGCCCCTAAGGCAGAAGTTCTTCCTGAGATGTACCTAGCCTGAACGCATGAACGCATGAACAGACACACTGCTAAGCACCACATGCTACTGATTGCCATGTATTCCTACACACATTTTGTCCTGCCTCCTTCTGCAATTGATGATGAATCCTTGCCCCAGGGCTGTCAAAGCAAAGAGGAAAGGTATTTGCTATCACATCCTCTATAACTCCTGGCAGTGTCCTGTATAGAGGAGAGGCTCAGGAGCTCTTTGGTACATAGGTGAGTGAATGAATGGATAAATAAAAAGGCATCAACCTTCAACATTTAGCATACTTTGGTTCTTGCTTGCCTGCCCAAAGTCCAGATGAACCCTGAACTTCAATCTCCAGAATATTCTTTTTTTGTGTGTGACCGAGTCTTGCTCTGTTGTCCAGGCTGGAGTGCAGTGGCACAAGCTCAGCTCACTGCAACCTCCACCTCCCAGTTCAAGTGATTCTCATGCCTTGACTTCCCAAATTGCTGGGACTACCAGCTGTGCACCACCAGCCTGGCTAATTTTTGTGTTTTTAGTAGAGATGGGGTTTTGCTATGTTGACCAGGCTTGTCTTGAACTCCTGACGTCAGATTATCCGCCGATCTTGGCCTCCCAAAGCACTAAGATTAAGGCAAGAGTCACCATGTCCGGCTCCCCATTTTTTTTTTGCTCCCTGACCCCCTGCTTTGTGTCAACTGTTAGTGTGTCAACTGTCAGAACTTTGACCCAGGATGACGGGTCTCAGCTAGCTAGAGAGGGGCTCAATCTGACCACTCATGGCCAGATATGTCTATTATGTTTGTGTATAGTGGGCCACGGGACCCCACAAGTGGCTTCTCTGCCTTGCCATATAGCTGCAAAAGACTGGATGAGGGTCTGTGCGTCCCATGAGTGAGAGAAATCAGCAAAGGTGTAGCATGGGGCCCAAGCTCTATGTCTCTCGAGTCTCTGCTGCCCAGAGTCAGCTCCAGCCCCAGCTCCCAGGTTGCTATAGCTTTTCCACCAGGCAGCTTTGGGGATAACAGTGGAGTCTCTCCCATCTTTTAAGACTATCTCTACGAGAGACAAGGCTGATAGAAAAGCTAGTCCAGGACAATAGGGAGGGAGTGGGAGTCCTACTCAGGACTGGGCTGAGGGCTTCTCAGAAGCAAATAGGTGGAGGGCAAGGCAATGCAGAGCAGCTTGGAGGTTTCTTTCTTTTTTTTGTTTGAGACAGAATCATGCTCTTGTCGCCCAGACTGGAGTGCCATGGTGTGATCTCGGCTTATTGCAACCTCCGCCTCCTGGGTTCGAGCAATTCTCCTGCCTCAGCCTCCTAAGTAGCTGGGATTACAGGCTCCCACCACTACACCTAGCTAATTTTTGTATTTTTAGTAGAGACAGGGTTTCACCATGTTGGCCAGGCTGGTCTTGAACTCCTGACCTTGCAATCCGCCCACCTCGGCCTACCAAAGTGCTGGGATTACAGGTTGAGCCACCACACCCGGCTGGAAGTTTCTAAAGAAAGCTTTCTGTCCACAGGCTGGACTGGGCTATGGTGAAACCAAAATGCAAGCAGCCTAGGCAACCTCTGAAAACACCCAGGTTTGCAGCAGAGGGGCTCATGGCCAAGAAGCACTGCATGATGGGTTGGCTAATTCCCCAGTACCCCAGGGATGACAGGGGTCAGAGGAGAGGCCAGCCTAGAAGCATGTGGACCATCAAACTATTCCTGAAACATGGGAGCACAAAACTGTTTCACTTCATAAATCATTTTTATTTATTATTATTATTTTGAGATGGAGTCTCACTCTGTTGCCCATGCTAGAGTGCAATGGTACAATGTTGGCTCACTGCAACCTCTGCCTCCTGGGTTCAAGCGATTCTCCTGCCTCAACCTCCTGAGTAGCTGGGACTACAGGTGTGTGCCACCATGCCAGGCTAATTTTTTGTATTTTTAGTAGAGACAGGGCTTCACTGTATTAGCCAGGATGGTCTCGAACTCCTGACTTCAAGTGATCTGCCTTGGCTTCCCAAAGTGCTGGGATTACAGGTGTGAGCCACCACACCCTGCCAATATTTATTTATTTATTAATTATTGACAGATTCCCTCTGCCAATCCCAACACCTCATTCCATATCCACATGGTGTCAAAGCCCCAGTCAGTGGGTGGAGAGAGCCAGATTTCCTTGAAAAAATTCCAGTCAATCCTTTTTGGCCACCCCCAAGTTTCCCTTCTAAGAACTGAACTGTCCATTTTTCTTCCGTTCTCAAACTTTAGAGATGATTCCTTATTCATTAACCCATTCAATAAAAATTTTCCTGAGAATCTCCCTCTGCATCCAGAATTGTGTCAGAAATTGAGGAAGATGCAAAGATCTAAATCCACCACAAAGTTTACTGCTGCATGTATGTACTCTAACTTGAACAAAGAAAAAAAATCCAAACAGGACAGCTGAGGTTCCAGTCTTCAGTGGAAATAATATGACTCATAATTCAATACCAGCATACTTACAAACAGCTTTATGTATGATTTGGGGCAGAGGGCAGACTTAGAGACATTTAGCAGGCACAGGACTAGATGCAGTGGTCAGCAGGCCAGGTTTGGGTTGAAAGACAACAGGTCATAGAAAAAGCCATTAGAATGTTGATGCAGCAACTTCTAGCAGTAGCTGTTCACCTAAGAACAAGCAGCTCTGAATTTAAAGTAAAGCATTCCAGGAGGCCAAAACAAAGATCTAAGTATTAATCTGGCCTCCCTGCAAAGATTGACAACATATAAGTAGGTGAAAGGGCACACAACTCCTTTGAAACTGCTAAGACAGCTAAGTAAATAGTCTAAATATTAAACAACAAAAGGCTGACATTGGCAGCAAGGTAAGTGCAGACCCCCTGGCACAGCTGGCCTTTGGGAGCTCATCAATGCCACCACCACTCATTCCAACATGGGATGGGGGCAGCAGAGCAGGAACAAATGACTAAGTAAGCTCTCAAGGGTCAATGTAAAACCCCAAGAGATGCCATGAGCTTCTTCTCACTTTACTATCTCCCTCTACTTTAGGCAGCCCCAAGTAGAATTTGTAGGGATTCCTGTATCATGTTCCCCTCTGTGTCCTCTGCCTGCAACCCCAGGGACAGCCTCTGTTTCACAATACTCACTGGTTTCTAGGAAGGTAACAGACTCAACCTGTGAGGCTAGGACCCAGGATTTATGGCAACTGAAGGTTCCAATTCTCAGTGGATTCATGGGCCTGAAAGCACAGTTGGCTACCTCCAGCAAGTGCCTCTTTTGTCAAGTCATGAAGCTTCTGATCACTGAGGCTATGTCACTAGCTAAGAAATCCTAGTGGGGCTCAGGTCACACTCCCACTGAATATATGTGAAGAAAGCAGGTCCAGGTGCTGGGGACATCAAATTTCCAAACATAGAGAAAACATGCGTGTGTACACACACTTGAGTCTCCCAGGGTAGCTCTCAGATTCCCTTGAAGGGTGATGACGTCAAGAAGCAACACAGTTGGGACCTCCAGAGCCCCTGTAAGCCCTTCTGAGGCTCCAGGAGAGAGGCTCAGCACCCACATCCAGCAGGGTGTGAAGCTGTGCCAAGGCCTGTAGCACTCTCCCTCTCTATGAACTCTCCCCTCTCTGTAAATTCCGCCCTCCTACTAGGTGGTTTTTGTTGTTGCATCTAGACCTTCAGCTTACTATTCTGCTGAGCTGAACACCTTAGACTCACTGAGAGGCCTCCTCCTCCGGGAAGCCTTCTCTGACCTGTGAATTCCTCATTCGCACATTCAGTGATCCGATCTATCAAGGAGGGCTCTTCACTGGCTGCTTATTCAATGCTGCTAAAATTCTAGGGAGCTAGAGTGCCAGTGTCTGAGAAAGACACAAAACACATGCATCATTAACATCATATTCTTAAATCCAGGTCCAGCAACTGCTCCAACAGGTTCGGAGCGGACAGACAAAACCACCCAGAAGGAAAATCCAAGGGGCTGAGAAATGAGAAAGGTTCCCCGACTCCCTGTGACCTAAGATTGTATGCTTTAACTAAATCTGGCCAACAGCCTTGCCTCAGAATACCTTAGAAAACATTCCAGGTCAACAAGTCACCCTGAACAGATCTTCAGATGAATGGATCTTAAATGACAACTGATCATGGGAAAAGGCAAACACAGGGCATGACCAGACTGTCATTTTGGGTTGTGGACGGTAGGGGAAGGAGTAACTAGAGGAAATAGGGAAGAGGCAGCTTTATACACATGCTTTATTTAACTTTAAAGTTCGGGAAAGAGAAGTATTTCCTCTCTTCTAAAAAGAAGCCAAGAGACTAGAGGAAAAACGGGATAGTCCCCGGCCCAAGCCCTGGCTGTGCTCCTCACCACCCCCAACCCCAACTAGAGGAAGTCCTGGACACTCATGGCCATAGGGCATCTTCCACGGACCGCCAGGACCTTCCTGGTACCCTCTTCAAAGTGGCCATCAGGATGTGGGGCCAGGCTGACAACCTGTGCTGTGAGGAGCACACTCTGGCTGCAGGTCACCTCGCAAAGCGTTCCCAAGCCACCTGGCTGGAGGGTCTCCATCACTAGGGTGTTGACTGTGGGGGATGGGGAGTGGCAGCGTCCAGCGCGCATTCCTACCCCTCCTCCAAGAGAGGAGCTCGGGTTCAAGGGCTGGACGGTCCCCTCCGCGTCCCAGTCTCAGCCCGGGCGGGGGCCGGCACCCACCTCGGTCACGATGGTGGACAGGTAGACGTCCTGGCTGAACTCCCAGCCATCCAGGCAGCTCTCCTGCTCCAGCTGCCCCAGGTCCACGTCGCGCCCCGGCTCCAGCCCGAGCGCCGAGAAGTTGGCGATGGTGGCGAGTCGGTAGCGGCGGCAGCTGTGGGGCACCTCGCGGCCGTTCTGCAGCCGCAGCGGGACACTGTGGTTGCGCCAGGCGCTGCTCAGATTCGCGGTGTCCGGCACCCGGCAGCGGTGCTCCGGGGTCCCTATCAGGAACACGGAGGACAGGCCGGTGAAGCCATTGGGGATGATGCTGGCGCTGAGCAGGAAGAAGACGAGGCGCTGGAAGGGCCCCCATTCGCCCAGGAAGGCGGTCACCTCGTCGTAGTCCCGCATGCCGCCCTCTGCGGCCCACAGCTCGCGGCCCGGGGTCGGGGGACGCGGCGGGCTTTGCGCGTGCGCGCGGGGCAAACGCCGCCGACCGGGAGAGCCAAGCAGCGAGCGACCCGAGACCGTCCGCCAAGGGTAGGCTCGTGAGCTGATACCGCCGCCGCGGTCCTGCTTTACATGGGGCGCTCTGCCAGGAAGGGTTCCGGGCCTGGGCCTTAAGGCCCGCCCCGCCGGCAGGCAGTGTGGCGCCGGCGAGGGCGGAGCTGGGGCGGGACGTGAGGGCGTGGGGCGGGCCGGGTGCACTTGAGGCCCGGGCAGTCTGTCCCGGGGGCCTGGCGGCGGCCGGGCTTCCACCAGCCAAGCTAACAAGGGACGACCGAGGTAGCCCGGGCTCGGCTTAGGAAGGCAGCGAGACTCGCGGTCTCGGGGTGCGAGTCCGAACTCGTTCCTCCAGCGCGGGGCCGGGAGCGAGTGGGAGAGCGGCCGCCAGGCTCCAGTGTTGAAAACGCACCTCTCCCAGCTTTCTGCTAGGCCTACGCGGGGTTGGCGGGGGGGAGGGGGGCGGGGAGAAAATGACTGGCCTAGGGTCTCACAGATAGTTGCTGTTGACACCGCCTATCCTTATAAGAGGAACTGAGACTGTTAACTACCCCACTAGAGAGGCTCGGAGCTATGACTTTTCATTCTAGTCCAGAGGCACTTTCTATATTTTGGTCTGTAACAAGCCATTTTGTTCATGCTGATATAAAAATTTAACATCACGATTAATGATCCTAGCCTAAGATTAAATATTCTCCACAGATTAGTTATTTCCGCGAAGAGTTTATTCGGGAACTAATTGGAACAACAACAAAAAGCAGCTAGGTGATTCTAAAGCAGCAATGTTCAATAGGATAAGGAGATACATTTGTTATGTTAATTTTTCTAGTAGCCATATTAATAAATTTTCAGATTTAGCAAATAAAAGTATAGGACTCCTAGTTAAATTCGAATTTCAGATATAGAATGAATAATTTTTAAATATTATAACCCATGAAGGAATATATAAAATGAAAATGTAACTGATTGTCCTGTATTTTATCTGGCAATGCTGCATATTTAAAAAGTAAAAGTAAAAGATGAAATTAACTTTAATAGTATATTTAATCAATATATCCAGAACATGATCATTTTATCATATAATCAATATAGAAATTATTGATATTTTACATTGTTATATACAAATTATTGATCTTTTATTTCCCCCCCTTACTAAATCTTAAGAATTCAGCGTGTTTCACAGATTTCTCAGGATTTGAAAAAAAGAATCCAGTGTGTACTTTACAGCACATTTCAATTTGGACTAGCCACAATTTTATTTTTTAATATTTATTCATTTATTTATTGGAGACATGGCCCTACTCTGTTGCCCAGGCTAGAGTGCAATGACACAATCATAGCTCACTGCAGCCCTGAACTCCTAAGCTTAAGCAGGCCTCCTGCCTCAGCCTGCCAAGTAGCTGGGACTACAGGCACAGGCCACTATGCCCAGCTAAATTTTTTTTTTTTTTTTTGGCAGAGACAAGGCATCCCTATGTTGCTTAGGCTGGTCTCATACTCTTGGGTTCAAGCAGTCCTCCCACCTCAGCCTCCCCAAATGCCGGTAGTTATTGGTTATCTTACTGGACAGCACCATTCCAAGGCCTTTAAGAATTTAGACTACTAAACTTAACAATGCAAGACATTCTTTTTTAAAATAGTAGTGGCTTAGTGATAGAAACAGAACTAAGTATATATTTTTAAAATATAATGTGTTAGGTAAGCAATATTTCATAGTCACTATATTGTAAATTGAAAATAAAGTTACAGAAAGGGAACCTAACCTTGCCAGCAGGTTTTTATCAAGGAAATTTAAACATTTGCATAAAGCATATAGACTTTTAAAAATTATGATAAAGATGTTATCACAGGACTTGTTTCTTTACACTTAACTATTCACTATTCTTGCTTCTTGAAGATGGATGCTTATACCTTTAGCAACGTACTTAATCCCTTCTAACATCTTATGTGAAGTTGTAGTTCTTATCTGGAATTAACTGCAAAAGAAAGCAAAGCTTCTTGAAAACTCCTTTTTTGTGTGCTAAAATATTGTTTTAATATTTCAAAATAAATGAAAGCTTCTATAAGAAGAATGTTGACCTGTGTCCAGACCAAACAAGGTGAAGAAGTCTTATTTTAACGTTCGAGAAACATCAGTTGGGCATCAGATAACACTCCTGAAAGGGATTGAAAATGCAGTAGACTACAAAAGAAGCTGCACATCCTTAGGAAGAAAAGAAACCATTTGTCATAGATGGCTTGTCCATGTGTGCAAAGTAGAGGGCAACCTAAGATGGTGCTGTCCGGTTCCAGGTTCACTGTGATTACTATCCGAATGTAGTTATTATTTAAATTACATTTTTTTTTTTTTGAGACAGGGTCTCTCTCTGTCACCCAGGCTGGAGTACAGTGGCACAATCTTGGCTCACTGCAACCTCGACCTCCCAGGCTCAAGCGATCCTCTCACCTCAGCCTTCCAAGTTGCTGGGACTATAGGCACACACCACCACATCTGGCTATTTTTTTTTTGTATTTTTGGTAGAAATGGGGTTTTGCCATTTTGGCCAAGTTAGTCTCAAACTCCTGACCTCAAGTGATCTGCCTGCCTTGGCCTCCCGAAGTACTGGGATTACAGGTGTGAGCCACCATGCTCAGCTTTAAATTTCATATTTTAAAAGAGAAAGAGAGCTCAGAATCTGAATCAGTTACCTGAGGCCCTTTATTCTGCAAGGTTCTGAATTAGGATGTTCCTATTTTACATATTAGAAAATGTAAAACTGATTTATATGGTAGATAACCATAAGGTTCAGGGCTAGAACTTTAAATGGTAGTTTGCGTCCGAGATGGCACCCAATGAATGATCCCTGTACCATGACTGGTCTATGTGACCAAAAGCATACAGCATTAGTGATGGTTACTTACATCACTTGGGTGATTACATTATAAAAGATGTCCATCTTGGGTGTTCTTTCTCTCTTTCTCTTGCTCAGAGACAAGCAAGCTGTCATGTTAAGCAGCCCTTTGAGGGGTCCATGTGATGTCAAAGAATGAAGTCTCTAGCCAACTTTTAGTGAGGTCTTGAGGTCCACCAACAATCTTGAATGAGCTTGGAAGTAGCTCCTTCAGCATCACTTGGGTGTTGAGATGACTACTGACAGCTTTACTGCAACCTCATGAGAGTCTTCTGAACCAGAACCACTCAGGTAAGTGGCTCCCAGATTCCTGATCCTCAGAAACTGTGAGAAATAATGAATGTTTGTTGTTTTAAACTGCTAAATTTTAAGGTATTATGTTATGCAGCAATAGATAACTCATATACAAATTATTTGAATCAAACAATATGTTAAATGAAAATTCAAAAGAATAAACATCTATAATTCCTTGATTTGTTTTCCCTTCTATTCTGCACAATAGAATTTTACAGATGAACCTTACAATTACTTGTGCAATAAGAGACAGTATATTGTATTGGTTAAGTGCATAGCCTTTGGATGTATGCTAGCAGAAAGACCAGTATTCAATTGCTTTTTTCTTCAATTCCAAGCTTGTGAGCTTGAGTAAATTTAAAGTTTACTAAGCCTCAGTTTCCTGGGATGGTAGTGCTTAGCTCAAGCTCCTAGCATATATTAACTATAAACCAAATATTAGTTATAATTATTTGTTTTAGTTTGATTATTGGCTCTAAATAAATACCTTAAGAACGACGTGTTCTCCATAGATTTGGATATGTCGGGACGTTATATAGGCTGGAGCAGTCAGCAATTACTTGCCTGAGGAAGGCAAAGTCTCCAAAGAACAGACTCCTCCTTTAAGAAAAGAGTAGGCCAGGTGCAGTGGCTCATGCCTGTAATCTCAGCCTTTTGGGAGGCTGAGGAGGGCAGATCACCTGAGGTCAGGAGTTTGAGACCAGGCTGAGCAACATAGTGAAACCCTGTCTCTACTAAAAATACAAAAATTAGCCAGGTGTGGTGGCACACTCCTGTAGTCCCAGCTACTTGGGAGGCTGAGGTGACAGGATCGCCTGAGCCTGGGAGGCGGAGGTTGCAGTGAGCTGAGATCGTGCCACTGCACTCCAGCCGGGACAACAGAGCAAGTTTCCATCTCAAAAAGAAAAAAAAAGAGTAGAAGGCCCAAACTCAGTCCAATATTATAGCTTCAGCATCAGCGTAGAGAATGATTCAGAGGGTCTATTCAGCGTCTGCTGTAGATCCCGCAGATCTGTGTTTGGATGCTTCTGGTAAGGAGTGTGTGGCAGCTGTACCTGACAGATGCACTTGGTAGCAATAACTTATGCATACCTGAAGGATGACCCTATGGTCTAAGAAGAATGTGTGTTCAGAGCTCCAAGCTAAGGAATCTGGGAGTGGCCAACCCAGAGATTTCATTTACTATCTATGACGAACTTCTGAACTGCTCCCACACCCAGCCCATCCTGTAGAATGCAGGCCCTACTAGGTGATCAAAGCCCTTTAAGTTAAATGAAGGGTGCCTGGTAGAGATTGCTAGGGGATAGGTGTTAAGTAAAAGTGCTATACAAACTGCATGCTTTTTTTTTTTTTGAGACAGAGTTTTTGCTCTTGTTGCCCAGGCTGGAGTACAATGATACAATCTTGGCTCACTGCAACCTCTGCCTCCTGAGTTCAAGTGATTCTTCTGCCTCAGCCTCCCAAGTACCTAGGATTACAGGCACCTACCACCAGGCTTGGCTAATTTTTTGTATTTAGTAGAAACAGGGTTTTACTGTGTTGGTTAGGCTGGTCTCAAACTCCTGACCACAGGTGATCCACCAGCCTTGGCCTCCCAAAGTGCTGGGATTACAGGTGAGAGCCACCGAGCCTGGCCAACTGCATGCTTTTTACAAGGAGTTTTGGTTCTCCTGCCCAGCCCACTGACACTGGACTGCCCTTTATGTAAGGCCCCTCGATAAATCTTATGTCTCATTTGCTGGTTCTAGGTCTCTTCTTCAGCCTCTTGAACATAGTGGCATCCTTATTGAAGTCAGTGGAGTCTGGCATGACAAGGGAAACTTGAATAAAATCTGAAATTGCTATTTTTTTCCTTGCCAAAATCCCTGTAAGATATTACTTACCTTGGCCTCAGAACATCGAACTATGACTCAAGAGTGGAGAAACAGAAGTCTGTCCATGTCATCAGACAACATCCCAAGTGGGATGTCATCACCCCAATGCATACCGGCATTTGGGCAGAGTAGAGCAGCTGCAGCCTAGCAAGACTTGGCGTAATTCTGTTGGTTTGCACAATAGAATGAGAAATCACATTTCTGCTGTTATGTGATCGTGCATTTTAACTTGAGTTTATTTGGCCTGGACAGATAGGTAACTAGCCATGAAGACAGTGGACCTTGAAACATTCTGAAGACTATAAAAAGGATGTAATAAAATACTTTAAACAACTGTTTAAGGACTTAAATGTCCAGTCCAGATTCTTTTTTTTTTTTTTTTGAGACGGAGTTTCGCTCTTGTTACCCAGGCTGGAGTGCAATGGCGCGATCTCAGCTCACCGCAACCTCTGCCTCCTGGGTTCAGGCAATTCTCCTGCCTCAGCTTCCTAAGTAGCTGGGATTACAGGCATACGCCACCATGCCCAGCTAATTTTTTGTATTTTTATTAGAGACGGGGTTTCACCATGTTGACCAGGATGGTCTCGATCTCTTGACCTCGTGAGCCACCCACCTCGGCCTCCCAAAGTGCTGGGATTACAGGTGTGAGCCACCGCGCCCGGCCTCCAGATTCTTTAGATGAGTATAATTTCCAATGTGAAACCTCACAGTTTGGCTTCAAGAGATACAAGACAGGTTTTTGAATTCCACAGAAAAAATGTGCATTGCATTGCAACAAACTTGACCATCCTATTCATGGTAGTTGAAATGTAAATTCATTCCCTTCAGAAATACCTGCAAAAAATGAAATGTGAAATATGCCATTTGCATTTTAAAGACTGGTTATTACATTCTAGAATAGATGGAAAAGACATTAATGAGGGTCAGCATAGAATTATGAGTTTTCCCAAAAGACTTTTATGTATATAAGTGACGTGGGAGGAAAATTGGGTCACTAATGTTTTTCACTTTTTAATTCATTTTGCAAACGTGAATAGATCAATGTGTGTCAAACACTGTTCCGAGTTCTAGGAATTGAGGAAAGAAACAAGCTATCTGTTTCCATGGAGCTCACGTTTAACTTGGAGGATGGGAGGCTGACAATAAACTTGTACAAATAAATACAAATTTGAGGTAGTGGCAAGTGCCAAGGAGAAAGAAAAGAGAATAATGGCATAGAATGACGGTCATTAGGTAGCTGCTTTAGATGAATGCTGAGTGAACATGTTTCTTAGAAGGTGATATCTGAGCTGAGAGGCAAAGGATGAGAAGGAATCTGTCATGTGAAGATCTGGGAAGCAGGTGTACTAAGCAGAAGAGCAGCAAGTACAAAGACCCTGAGGTAAGGGATGTGCTCGGGGTAACTAAGTAACAGAAGGAGGGAAGACCAGCGTGACTAGAACATAGTGATCAAAGTCAGTAGTGTTGGAACATAAGTCAGAGACATTGGCAGGAGGCCAGTATTTATGGAAGCCAGATTGTCTAGTGCTTTGTAGGTAGTGGCAAGGAGTTTGGATTTTATTCTAGGTGGAATACCACCAGAATCTTTTATTTTCTTTTCTTATTGTAAAGATGGGGTTTCACCATGTTGGCCAGGCTGGTCTCGAACTCCTGACCTCAAGTGATCCGCCCACCTCAGCCTCCCAAAGTGCTGGAATTACAGGCATGAGCCACCACGCCCGGCCTTCTTTTCTCTTTTCTTTTCTTTTCCCTTCCTTCCTGCCTTCCTCCCTTCCTCCCTCCCTCCTTCCCTTCTCTTCCCTTCCCTCCCCTCTCCTCCTCTCCTCCCTCTCTCCTTCCCTTCCCTCCACTTTCCTCCCCTCCCCTTCCCTCCTCTCTCTGCTTTGCTCTCCTCTCCTCTCCTCTCCTTTTCTTTCCTTTCCTTTTTTGAGACAGGGTCTCACTGTCACCCAGGCTGGAGTGCAATGGCATTATCTTGACTTGCTGCAACATCTGCCTCCTGGGCTCAAGCAATCATCCCACCTCAGTTTCCCCAGTAGCCAGGACTACACAAACCACACCCAACTAATTTTTGTATTTTTTGTAGAGATGGGGTTTTGCCATGTTGCCTAGACTGGTCTTGAACTCTTCCCACTTCAGCCTCCCAAAATGCTGGGATTATAGGCATGAGCCATTGCGCCTGGCCTGTCAGAGTATTTTCAAGTGGAAAACATCAGGTCTTATTTCTAGTGTAAAAGGAACATTCTGTCTGTTATATAGAGAATGGACTGTGGAGAACAAGAATGAAAGCAGGTTGACTGATTAGAAAGCACTGCAGCATTATAGGCAAGAGATTATGGTGGCCCGAACTAGAGTGGTAACTGTGGAAGCGATAAATGGATGAATTCAGAATATTTTTGAAAGCAAAAGGTGACATGATTTACTATTGGATATGGGCATGAGAAAAGGAAATTAAGGATGATTCCTGGATTTTTAGCTTAAGCAACGTTGTAGCTTTTCATGACTGTTTTTGAAATGGGAAAATTTGGGGGATAGGGGTTTTGGAAATTGGGCTTTTTATTTTTGTTTTTTGCTTTTTAAAAATTGTGGTGAAATACACATAATATAAAATTTACCATTTTAACCATTCTTAAGTGTGTTAAGTACATTCATATTATGCAACCATTACCATCATCCATCTGTAGAACTCTTTTAATCTTGAAAAATTGAAACTCTGTACCTATTAAACAATAACTTCCCACTCCCCTCCTTACCCGAGCGCCTGAAAACCATTCTATAATGCAGAAGTCTCTATGAATTTGACCACTCTTAGTTGGAATCACATAGTGTTTATCCTTTTGTGATTCGCTTTTATTGTCACTCAGCATAATGTCTTCAAGATTCATCCATGTTGTAGCATATGTCAGAATTTCCTTTCTTTTTGAGACTGAATACTATTCCATTATATGTGTATACTACATTTTATTTACCCATTCATCCATTGATGGACACTTGGGTTGCTTCTGTCTTTTGCCTATTGTGACTAATGCTGCTGTGAACATGTATGGACAAGCATCTATTTGAGTACTTGCTTTTAATTCTTTGGGTATATACCCAGAAATGTGATTACTGGATCATATGGTAATTCTATATTTAATTTTTTTCTTCTTCTTCTTTTTTTTTTTTTTTCAAGATGGGGTTTCACCGTATTGGTCAGGCTGGTCTCAAACTCCTAACCACAGGTGATCGGCCTGCCTCAGCCTCCCAAAGTGCTGGGATTATAGGTGTGAGCCACCGCGCCTGGCTATATTTAATTTTTTTAAGGGATTGCCATACTGTTTCTCCAGTAGCTGTACTGTTTTACATTCCCACCAACAGTGCACAAGAGTTCCTGTTTTTCCATGTCCTCACTAACACCTGTTATTTTCTGTGTGTGTGTGTGTGTTTAACAGAAGCTATTCTAATGAGCTTAAAGTGGTATTGTGGGTTTGATTTGCATTTCCCTAATGATTAATTATGTGGAGCATCTTTTCATGTGCTTATTGGCAATTTATGTCTTTTCTTTGGAGAAATGTCTACTCAAGTATTTTGCCCATTTTAAAATAAGGGTTTTTATTGTTGTTTGTTGAATTGTAGGAGTTCTTTATATATTTGGGATATTAACCACTTATCAGATATAAGATTTGCAAATATTTTTCCCATTCCATAGGTTGCCTTTTCACTATTGATTATATCCTTTTATGCACAGAAGTTTTAAATTTTTGATGTAGTCCAATTTTTCTGTTTTTTCTTTTGTTGCCTGTATAAGAATTTTATTTCAAATTCAATTTTGGGATGTCTGTTAGAAATCCAAGTCAAAATGTCAAATAGACAGCTGAATATATAAGTCTGAAGGTCATAAGAGAGATCAGAATGATATATAAATTAGGGAATCATCCACATAGATGATATTTAAAGCCATGGGTCTGGACAGAATCACCCAGGAGAGAAGTCACTTAGAAACACGTAGGTTTTCCTAGGGAATACAGTCATCTTAGAGTAAAATTCCATAGAAAGAGATCAGGAGGTCTTGGCTGAGTTAAATTTGGATAACATAAGTTATTAACTATGTTAATATGTTCTTCTAAGCTAGGTGCCAGGTTAGGGTAGAAATTAGGAGGTCCTGGGTAAGTATCAATTTGTTCTGGTACTGTATTATTACAAGAATAATACTAACAATAGCCCATGACCTCGTTTCATCCTCACAATAGCTCTATGCGATCTATATTCTTGTCTTCACTTTACAGACAAAGAAACAAAAGAGAAGTAAAGTAATTTACCCAGTTACTGCAGTTAGCATATGGTAGGTCCAAATTAGAGCCCTGGTCTGTCTGCATGATGGTTAATTTTATTAGATAGCTAGTAAAGCATTATTTTTGGGTGTGTCTGTGAGGATGCGTCTGGAGAGGTTCACAAGGTTTTGAATCAGTAGACTGAGCAAATAAGGTCTGCCCTCACCAATGTGGGCAGGCATCATCCAATCCACTGAAGGCTCCTGCTCACATAGAACAAAAAGGCAGAGGATGTGCCTATAGTTCCAGCTACTTGGAAGTCTGTGGCAGGAAGATGCTGGAGCCCAGGAGTTTGAGGCCAGCCAGGACAACATAGCAAGACCTTTTTCTTAAAAAAAATTTTTTTTAAGGTATAGGAAGGGCAAATTCTCTCATTCTCTCTCTTCTTGAGGTGGGACATCCATTTTCTCCTCCCTTCAGGAAATCAGAGCTCCTTATTCTTGGACTTTCTGACTCTAGACTTACACCTTACCCTGTTCCCCTCAGTCCTTCAGACTCGGACTGAATTACACTATCACCTTTCCTGGTTCTTCAGCTTGCAGATAGCATGTCATGGGACTTCTTAGCCTCTGTAATCACATGAGCCAGTTTACATAGTAAATCTCCTCCTATTGATCTTTACCTATATCTATAATCCTATTAGTTGGGTTTCTTTGGAAAGCCCTAACACCCCTTTATCCACAGTTTTGTTTTCTGCAGTTACTGCCAACTGGTAAACCAAATAGGTGAGTAAGTACATTAAAATATTTTGAGAGAGAAACACACACATTTGCATGACTTTTATTATAGTATATTGTTATAATTGTTCTATTTTATTGTTAGGTATTTTTATTAATCTCTTACTCTGTGTAATTTATAAATTAAATTTTATCATAGGTTTGTATGTATAGGAGAAAAACCTAGTATATGTAGTGTTCAGTACTATCTGAGGTTTCAGGAATCCCCTGGAGTTCTTGGAATGTAGTCCCCTGCCTCCAAGCCTGCACTCTCAATTACTGATGCTACATCTCATTACTCTGAAAGATGAAATCTATCCCTGAGCCCTTATCAACTGGCTGCATTAGATCATTTTAGATGTCACCACAGTCATATCTGTGTGTGATGAATGGTCCAGGAGAGATGGTGCTATTCTTGCCACCTTCGTTAGCCTGACTTGCATTCTCTTCTGAATACTCTGGGTCTTATTAACACTGTGCCAGGTTGTCGTATACCCCAAATAAAGAAAAAGAAGGTAGATGGACACAGTATACATATTAGGCCCAACAAAAGTTATGCTTTTACTGCCTTTCCTCTTCAGTTTAGATACTATTGCGGTCCTTTGCTTCAGTTCCTTCATTGTCTTGTCATTCTGTTCACCCGTACTGCAAGGCCCCAAATCCAACCATTTGGTCACTGCACTACTACCATGGGTCACTGGAGGAAACCACACAAGATGTGAGTTGGTGCTTCTACACATTTACATTTCCAATCACAATTGGACCCTCAGCCCACTTGTTACTCTCTCAACCCACGTTTCCTCACACCAGGCTAGACTGAGCCCACTGATGCAAGCTCACTCTGTCACCCAGGATAGAGTGCAGTGGTGTGATCGCGGCTCACTACAACCTCTGCCTCCCAGGTTCAAGTGATTCTCCTGCCTCGGCCTCCCAAGCAGCTGGGGTTATAGGTGCCCGCCACCATGCCCAGCTAATCAGCAGCCCCCTTTCTTTCCTGTATCTTAAGTCAGCATCCTGGATTGAGTGAACAGTAAAATGGTTTGACTTATTATGAGCTTAGATTTTGCAAGACTAGTAAACAAAAGGACTGGGGTAGTGGCAAGAGTGTGAATGGACTGAAGGGATCACAAGGTATAAAGTGGAAGGGAAAGGAAATGATACCAGGTGAGAGCTGAAGGGTTGGGAGGAAAACAAAAGATCATAAAGTGAGATGGAGCTGTTTTGATTGATGAGGGGCCCAGGGTGTGTCCTCAGCAGCAAGACTGTGAAGTATAGGTGAAGGTCAAGTACTCTGAGGCTAAGGTGTTGAAGCAGGAGCGGCTGCAAGAAACAGACCTCTCAAACACCGACCTAGGAAGGAAGAGGTGTTTATTATTATTATTATTACTACAGCCGGGAGCCAGGCGACAATTTGTCTAAACAGCCAAGCTCCCCTAACAAAGAGAAGCTCTGCCTTTATATAGGCTTACACTCTAGATATTACACATGAAAGAATCTTAGGTTTACAGCCTTAGAAATTACAAGTGAAAGGGTCTTGGGTTTACAGTTTTAGAAATCACGTATGAAAGGGTCTTGGGTTTACAGTTTTAGAAATCACATATGAAAGGGTCTTGGGGTTTTGATCTTGTTTAAGTAAAAACAATATATCTTTTGGAGAGATGCCCCCACACCATGCCTGCTATTTACAGGAAGGTGATTTAGGAGGCGCCAGTCGGCCAGCCTTTTCTTCTATTGAAATGCAGTGTGGAAGTCAAGGCGGAGGGATCCTAGATGCCTGGGTCTCCTTCTTCAGTGTGGTACTACTCATCTTCCTGGGCACAAAAGTCACCAGCACCTTGATCTGAGTTTTAGGGAGCTCATGAAATGTGGATAACCAACTAGGCAGATGTTAGTAACAGCAACCAGGAGGGCACAGCACAAACCTGAGCAGGCCTTTTAAGTATGTGAAGGTGAAGGAGTTATGATTTAGAAATGGCAGTGGGAAGCAGGGAGAATGCTGAGAGCTTGCTCAGCTCTTATCTTTCAAGATCATGGGTGGTGCAAAAAGCCTCCATTTGAGAGACAGATCCAAGAGGCAAGTGGGGTGCTCAGAAGGAAGCCAGGTCTCTATCAAGGAAAGGAGATGGAGAGAACAACCAGGGATGTACTTGAAAGAAGAGAGTTGTTTGGCTGGGCGTGGTGGCGCATGCCTGTAGTCCCAGCTATTCGGGAGGCTGAGACTGTAGGATCTCTTGAGCCCAGGAGTTCTGGGCTGCAGTGTGCTATGCTGATCGTGTGTCTGCACTAAGTTCGGCATCAATATGGTGACCTCCTGGGAGCGGGGGACCATCAGGTTGCCTAAGGAGGGGTTGAACCGGCCCAGGTTGGAAACAGAGCAGGTCAAAATTCCCTCGCTGATCAGTAGTGGGATCGCTCCTGTGAATAGCCACTGCACTCCAGCCTGGGTAACATAGGGAGACCCTGTCTCTTAAAAAAAAAAAGAGAGAGAGAGAGAGTTGTTTGTCTACAGTGGAATGCATGTTGCAGAGGACTCAGTCTTGGAAAAGACAACTGCAGGAGGGTGAGCTGGCAGGCTTTGCAGGGGCAGGAGCACAGCAGGGCATTAGAATGGGAGTTTTAGATGAGAAGGATTAAATTTGCAGTGCTGGAGGAAGATCGTCTCAAGATTCGCAAAATCAAGCTTTAGACTTTTCTGTGCCAACAGACAGAGAAATTAGGTGATAGTTCAAATCCCTATAATTTTTTATAATCCTTTCAGCAGTCTGTTAAATATAACCTTGGTGATAAGCTAAGTTACCTCAGCATAGCAAGCTTGGCTTGGTCTAAATCAGGGTAGAGGTAATTGCTGCTCAAAGGAAGTGAGAGAAACACCCAGCTCTGGACTGGAGAACATGACTTTGACCTTGCTTTCAGCCTCCACAGAGCTCAGCCCCTGGGATGGAGTCTCACTCTGTCACCCAGGCTAGAGTGCAGTAAGTAGTGTGATCTTGGCTTACTACAACCTCTGCTTCCTGGGTTCAAGTGATTCTCCTATCTCGGCCTCCCAAGCAGCTGGGATTAAAGGTACCCACTACCATGTCCAGCTAATTTTTGTATTTTTTTTAGGAGAGTTGGGGTTTCACTATGTTGGCCAGGCTGGTCTTGAGCTCCTGCCCTCAAGTGGCCTTGGCCTCCCAAAGTGCTGGGATTATTGGCATGAGCCACCATGCCCAGCCTGATGCATGAATTTTGCATTCTTCATGCTCTTCATCTGTGCTTCCAAAGACCTGGCACTTAGTTGATACTCAATATGTTTTTATTTTTTAACTTCTTTATGGTTATAAAAGTAATATATGAAGTATTTGTGATGTAAATTACAAATGTAAATAAATAAAATTACTTTTATTCATATAAAAGTAATATATGAAGTAATATATGAAGTATGGAAACCTGGAAAAAATAAGACAGAAGTCATTTATAATCCCACCTTCCAAACATACCTACTGTTAATGCCTTAGCCTACTTTCTTTTTTGTTTTCTTTTTTTTTTTTTTTTTTTTTGTGACAGTCTTGATCTGACATCCAGGCTGGAGTGCTGTGGCACAATCTCGGCTCACTGCAACCTCTGCCTCCCGGGTTCAAGCAATTCTCCTGCCTCAACCTCCCAAGTAGCTGGGATTACAAACATCCACCACCACACCAGGCTAATTTTTGTATTTTTAGTAGAGACAGGGTTTCACCATGTTGGCCAGGCTTGTCTCAAACTCCTGACCTCAGGTGATCTGCCCACCTCAGTCTCCCAAAGTGCTGGGATTACAGGTGTGAGCCACAGTACCCAGCTTTTTTTTTTTTTTTTTTTTAAATGAGACAGAGTTTTGCTCTTTTCGCCTGGACTGGAGTGCAGTGGTGTGATCTCGGCTCACTGCAACCTCCACCTCCCAGGTTCAAACAATTCTCCTGTATCTTCTGTGTCTGGGACTACAGACAGGTGCCACCAAGCCCAGCTAATTTTTTTGTATTTTTAGTGGAGACGGAGGTTTCACCATGTTGGCCAGACTGGTCTCAAACTCCTGACCTGGGGTGATCGCCCCATCTCGGACTCCCAAAGTGCTGGGATTATAGGCGTGAGCCACCGTACCCAGCTGAGCCTACTTTCTTCTGGTCTTTTTTTAATGCCTCCCCCTACTACACTGCCCCCCCCGCCATTGCATACACACACACATATATATATGTGTTTATTTTTTTCTAAAGAGATGGAGTCTTGCTCTGTTGCCCAGGCTGGTAGGCTGATCTCAAACTCCTGGTTTCAGGTGATTCTCCTGCCTTGGCCTCCCAAAGTGCTGTTGTTACAGGCATAAGCCATCACACCTGGCCATTTTCCATGCTTTTTTTTTTTTTTTTTAAAGACAGAGTTTCTCTCTTGGCACCCAGGCTGGAGTGCAATGGCACTATCTTGGCTCACCACAACCTCTGCCTTCTGGGTTCAAGTGATTCTCCTGCCTCAACCTCCCAAGTAGCTGGGATTACAGGCATGCACCATTACACCCAGCTAATTTTTTATATCTTTAGTAGGGATGGGGTTTCTCCATGTTGGTCAGGCTGGTCTTGAACTCCCGGCCTCAGGTGATCTGCCCTCCTTAGCCTCCCAAAGTGCTGAGATTACAGGTATGAGCCACTGCACCCGACCCTTTTTTATGCTTTTATAACTCAGTTTATCCATTCATTTATTCACTCATTTTTGGTTAATACCCATACATTGGTTTTATTTTATTATGTTATATTTTTAGCTACAGGGTCTCACTCTGTTCCCTAGGCTAGAGTGCAGTAGTATGATCATGACTCTGGAAGCCTGAACTCCTGGGCTTGAGGGATCCTCCCACTTCAGTCTCCTAAGAATTTAGGACTACAGGCACATGCCACCACACCCTGCTAATTTTTTTTTCATTAATTTTTTTTTTTTAGAGGCAGAGTATATTAGGCCTTGCATTACTGTAAAGAAATTATTCTTGCATTACCGTAAAGAAATACCTGAGACTGGGTAGTTTATTAAGAAAAGAGGTTTAATTGACTCATGATTTCACAGGCTGTATAGGAAGTGTGGCACTAGGCATCTGCTCAGCTTCTAGGGAGGCCTCAGGGAGCTTTTACTCATGGTGGAAAGTGAAGTAGGAGCAGGTATGTCACATGGCAAAGACAGGAGCAAGAGAGAGGGGAAGAGGAGGTGCCACATCCTTAAATAACCAGATTTCTCAAGAACTCACTTACTATGGTGGGGACAGCTCCAAGCCATGAGGGATCTGCCCCCACAACCCAAACACCTCCCACCAGGTTCCACCTCCAACATTGGAGATTACATTTCAACATGAGATTTGGATGGGGATAAATATCCAGACAATATCATTTCACCTCTGGCCCTCCCAAATCTCATGTTCTTCTCACATTGCAAAATACAATCATGCCTTCCCAAGAGTTCCTCAAAGCCTTAACTCATTCTAATGTTAACTCAAAAGCCCAAAATTCAAAGTCTCATCTGAGACAAGGCAAGTCTTTTCCACCTATGAGCCTATAAAAATCAAAAACAAGCTATTTACTTCCAAATTACAATGGGGGTATAGGCATTGGATAAACATGCCCATTCCAAAAGGGAGAAATTGGCCAAAAGAAAGGGCTACAAGCCTCATGCAAATTCAAAACCCAGCAGGGCAGTTATTAAATTGTAAAACTCCAAAGTAATCTCCTTTGACTCCATGTTCCATATCCAGGGCCCACTGGTGGAAGGAGTGGGCTCCCAATGCCTTGGGAAGCTCCGCCCCTGTAGTTTGCATAGTACAGTCCCCACAGCTGCTCTTAAGGGCTGGAGTTGAGTGCCTGTGGCTTTTCCAGGCACATGTGCAAGCTGCCAGTGGATCTGCCATTCTCAGGTCTGGAGGGTGGTGACCCCCTTCTCACAGCTCCACCAGGCAGGTCCCCAGTGGAGACTGTGTGGGGCCTCTAACCCCACATTTCCCCTCCAAACTGCCAGTAGACGTTCTCTGTGAGGGTTCTACCCCTGTAGCAGGCTTTTGCCTGGCCATCCTGGCTTTCTCATACATCCTCTGAAGTCTACGTAGAGGCTGTGAAGCCTCCTTCACTCTTATAGTCTGCATGCCTGAAGGCTTAACACCGAATGGAAGCCACCAAAGCATGCAGTCTGAGCTGTACCTGGGGCCTCTTGAGCCACAGCTGGAGCTGGAACAGTCTGGATACAGGGAGCACTGTCCCAAAGAGGCTGTGAAGAGCAGTGGGGCCCTAGGCCTGGCCCACAAAACCATTCTTCCCTCCTAGATCTCTGGGCCTGTGATGGCAAGGGCTGCCCCTTAGATCTCTGAAATGCTTTCAAGGCCTTTTCCCCATTGTTTTAGCTATTAGTACCTGCCTCTCTTTTAGTTACTCAAATTTCTCTAGCAAGTAGTTGGTCCACAGCCTGCTTGAATTCCTCTACGGAAAATGCTGCTTCTTTCTCTGTCACATGGCCAAGCTGCAAATTTTCTAAACTTTTACACTCTGCTTCCCCTTTAAATATAACTTCTAACTTTAAGTCATTTCTGTCTTCTGACAACTGAGTTAGGCTGTTAGATGCAGCCATGCCACTTCTTGAACACTTTGCTGCTTAGAAATTTCCTCTGCCAGATACCCTAGGTTGTTGTCACTGTGAAGTTCAAACTTCCACAGATCCCTAGAGCATGAAAAAAATGCAGCCAAGTTCTTTGCTAGGGCATGATAAGGGTGACCTTTGCTCCATTTCTAAGTTCCTCATTTCCATCTGAGACCTCTTCAGCCACGCCTTCAATTTCCATATCACCATCAGCATTCTGGTTACAACCATTTGAGCAATCAAGCACTGTTCTAACTTCTGGGAATACAGAAATGCTCCTTATGGAACTTACAGTCTAGTGGAGGAAGAAGGACAATAAATGCAACAAAGAAGTACATTAGTCAGGATGTCAGAGAGTGATAAGTCCCATGGAGAAAAATGAAGCAGGGATGCATAAAGTTAGTTCAGAGAGAGAAGAGGATATAATTTTAATTAGTGTAGTCAGATAAGGATTTCTTAATATGACATTTGGGCCAAGACATGAAGGAATTAAGAAAGCAAGCTATGTAAATAGCTGGGAAGAGCATTCCTAGAAAGAAGGAACATGTGTCTAATAGAGAAGCATGTCTAGTATGTTCAAAGAATAGCAAGGCCTGGGTAGCCTTAATGAAGAAAGCAATGGAGAGAGTAATAAGAGATGAAGTCAGCGAGCTAAAGGAGGGCATGAAGATTAGAGTAGGGCCCTATAAACTGGGTGACTGTCAAATGAAATTAAGGCTGCTGAGGCAGAAATGATTTGATAAAAGTTTATTGGATGCCAAATGTGAGGACAAACCCAGGAAAACACACCAACAAAGTTGAGAGTGTTCTGGAGTCTGTTACAAGTTGGAAGGCTTTTACAGGAAAGTTAGAAGAAAGGAGGGGGACTCTTCATATAAGAGTTGTCCTTTTTCATTGGAAGGTACAATACAAAGGTTACATTAATTGGCTACCGATTGCAACATACAGGCTAAAATGTCTACATGCAAGACAATCAGTAAAACGTTATGACTCAGAGATAAATTGGTGTCCCTAGGTTGTGCATTGATCAGTACATCAATAATTTGAGAAACTCATAAGATTCCTTACTCAGGGACAAGGCGTCACCATGAATCACTAGACCTTCCCAAGGTGGGTTAATTTGGAAGCCTGTTTACTTTTATTTTTATTTTTTGAGACAGAGTTTTACTCTTGTTGCCTAAGCTGGTGTGCAATGGTGTGATCTTGGCTCACTGCAACCTCTGCCTTCCGGGTTCAAGCAATTCTCCTGGCTCAGCCTCCTGAGTAGCTGCGATTACAGGCATGTGCCACCACGCCTGGCTGATTTTTTGTATTTTTAGTAGAAATGAGGTTTGCCATGTTAGCCAGGCTGGTCTCAAACTCCTGATCTCAGGTGATCTGCCCACCTCAGCCTCCCAAAGTGCTGGGATTACAGATGTGAGCCACTATGCCCAGCCACCTGTTTACTTTTAAAGTAAACTGTCAAATGTGACCTGTAGGTTGTCACCATGTATAATTTGTCATCCCAATTGGGAAACTTCTGGAATGAAATGTGGAAGTGAGGGTTATTAATGATTAACGCTAGGTCCATGGAGAGAAGCCATGACAGTCCTGGACAAACTCTGATGTGTAATCATTCCACTTATAGACCATTGTAAGGACTTGGGCTTTAAAAAAATTTGACTGAGATGGGAAGCAATTGGAAGGTTTTGAGCAGAAAAGTAACATGATGTAACTGAGATAGCCCTGAACTACTATGCTGAGAGTAGATTGAAGGGGCGTAGGAGCAGCCTTAATGAGGAAGGATTGGCTGGGGGCTAACAGGATACAGTCAAGAAACTGGATTCTACATATGCTGAAATTATGGCAAAAGACTTTATTGACAGACTGGATGTGGAGTACGAGAGGAAGAGCAGCCAGGAAAATGAAGTTGCCATTTACTGAGAGGGGGAAGACTTTAGGAAGAGCAGATTTGGGACGAAATTAGGAGCACATGTTAAAATTTAGACATGCTATGTTTGAGACACCTATTATATATCCAAGTGAGGATATCAAATGGGCATTTACTATGCAAGCCTGAAGTTCAGTTCTCTTTATATATTGGTGATCTTCAATGCAGAGATGATATTTAAACCATGAAACTGGATTTTTTGAAAAGGAAGAAGACCGAAAACTAAGTTCTGGGCACTCCAATTGTAGGCAGTAGCAGAGATGAAGAAAAGCCAGAGCACTATATGGTAAAGGAGCAGCCAACAAGGTAAGAGGAAAATCAAGCAAGTGTCATTTTGTTGTTGTTGTTTTTGATACGTAGTCTCCCTCTGTCACCCAGGCTGGAGTGCAGTGGCACAGTCTTGGCTCTCTACAACCTCTGCCTTCTGGATTCAAGTGATTTTCCTGCCTCAGCCTCCCAACTAGCTGGGAATACAGGCGCATGCCACCATGCCTGGCGCAAGGGTCATGTTGTAGAAAGCAGTTCAAGGATGAAAGAGAAATGAGTTTGTCACATGCCTTGAGAGGTCAGGTAAGATGAGGACTATGAATTGACTGTTGAATTCAGAAACATGCAGGTCACTGGGACCTTGATAGAGATGCTCTGATGAAAGTTGAGGGCTAAAGCTCAATTGTAGTGGGGCCAAGTGAAAATTAGAAGAAAAAAGTCAGAAGTAACAAGTTGATATAGCAATCTTCTGAAGACTTTGGCTGTTAAGGGACAGGGAGAAATGGGGCAGGAGCTGAAAGCAGAAACTGAGTCAAGAGAGAGCTTTTACAGCCGTTTGCTTACTGAATGGGAAAGATCTAGTAGAGAGGGAAAAGATTTATGATGAGGGAGTCAGGAGAATTGCTGGAGCAACATCTTTGAGTTGGTAAAGGAGTATGGGGTGGGGTGGGTAAGAAGTGTATAAGGCTGGGGCCGAGCATGGTGGCTCACACCTGTAATCCCAGCACTTTGGGAAGGTGAGGCAGGCCAATCACTTGAGCCCAGGAGTTCAGTACTAGCCTGACCAACATGGCAAAATCCTGTCTCTACTAAAAATACAAAAATTAGCTGTGCGTGGTGGTGCATGCCTCTAATCCTAGCTACTTGGGAGGCTGAAGCACAAGAATCACTTGAAACTGGGAGGCAGAGGTTGCAATGAGCCACCATCATGCCACTGCACTCCAGTCGGGAGGAGAGACCGTTCATCTCAAGGAACAGGAGAAAAGACAGAGTGTGTGTGTACAGATGGAGTTAGGCTGGTGGATTATGGTGCTTGTAGAGGTTCTCTCCATCGCTTCTATTTTCTAAGTGAAATAGGAAGCCAAGGCACAGCTGAGGGTGAGCATGGGGAAGGAAATGATGGAGTTCTGAAGAGAAAGAAGGTCCTCCAGGATAGAGAATGAACCAGGGCAATTAGGATCCTCTTGAAGTCACTGGTGGTCAGTTTAAAGTGAAACCAGTCAGCTGGAATATATTTTCCAGCTACATTTGGCTATGCAGGTGCCAATGAGAAGTAGGAGGGAGGTTAGATTTAACCAGCTTTATAGTTTCCCCAAAAAGCAAGAGAGATAAGAAAGGGACATGAAAGTTGATTATGATGATTAAGCATGGAATTTAAGCTGTTCAAGAGGGAGAGTGAGGACATGAGTAAGGTGAGAGATACAGAAAATGTGGACATCTTTGCCAGGTATGGAGCTAAACACAGCATGCATTCTCTCGTGTAATCCCCACCCAAATGGAACTGTTATCATCCCTCTTTACAGTTGGAAAAGCTTAGTTTTAGGGAAGACTGTAACTTGCTCAAGGTCACACAGTTGATTGAGAAGTGACAGACTCAGCATCAGGTACAGGACAGTTGTCTCCAAAGGCTATGTACTTAGCCCTATTTGCTTTAACTGGAGTATTAGTGGGCATTTAAAAAAATCGATGCATATGTAGAAAGGATGGTAATTTTGTCCAATATGTTTTTGTTAATGTTTTTCCATCTTGTGTTAATTTTAAGATATTCTGTTGTACAGAATACTTTAAAAGTTTATAGTAAAATCTATGTATCTTATCTTCAATTTCCTATTCACCTTAAAATTAAATATCACCTATATTTTCTTCTAGCTTTTGATTTATTTACTCTTGACTGTATTTTATTTACATTTATTACATTTGGGACTTCAGTTGATCAGGAATTAATTTGGTATGTGATTTATGGTGGGATGCTATTTTTTCCCCCAGTTTTTCCATTTATTCAGCTTATCAATTGTCCCAGCACCAGTCTTCAACAATGTATTGTTTTCTTGATAATTTATAATTCTCCTTTATCATATGTTACAATTTTTTTTTTTGAGATGGAGTCTTGTTCTGTCGCCAGGCTGGAGTGCAGTGGCACAGTCTTGGCTTACTGCAGCCTCTGCTTCCCGGGTTCAAGTGATTCTTCTGCCTTAGCCTCCCGAGTAGCTGGGACTACAGACATGTGCCCAACTCCTGGCTAATTTTTGTATTTTTAGTAGAGACGGGGCTTTCACCATGTTGGCCAGAATGGTCTCGATCTCTTGACCTAGTGATCCACCTGCCTTGGCCTCCCAAAGTGCTGGGATTACAGGCGTGAACCACCGTGCTCTGCTTAACATATGTTACAAATTTATCAACACTTGGGTCTGTTTCTGTGATACTACTTCTATTTCTTTGATTAATTTGTGTGTGTGTGTGTGTGTGTGTGTGTGTGTGTGTGTGTGTGTGTTTTCCAGGAAATCCAGAGTAGTCATCCTGTGTTTTTATATATGTAAGAGAGTATTTCCCCTTATCACAGATTTTTTTCAAAAATTTCTTTTTTTTTTTTGAGACGGAGTCTTGCTCTGTTGCCAGGCTGGAGTGCAATGGTACAATCTTGGTTCACTGCAACTTCTGCTTCCCGGGTTTAAGCAATTCCCCTGCCTTAGCCTCCTGAGTAGCTGGGACTACAGGCACACACCATCACACCTGGCTAATTATTTGTAGTTTAGTAGAGATGGGTTTTCACCGTGTTGGCCAGGATGGTCTCAATCTCCTGACCTCTGGATCTGCCCACCTTGGCCTCCCAAAGTGCTGGAATTACAGGAGTGAGCCATTGCACCCGGCCAAAAGTTTCTTAAACATACTGCATGCATATTTGTTCTTTCAGATGCTGTTTAAACTATTTTTTAATTTCTTAAAATATTAATTTTAATTATATTAGGACTATCAGTTGATTTGGTGAGAATGGCAAGTTCACAACATCCATTCTTCTCATTCAGGAACATGGTAAATCTCCATTCAAATCTCAATACAATGAAATAATTTATTCACTTAGGTTTTATATATTGCTTATTAAAATTATTTCTAGGTAACTTAGGAGTTAATCAGAACAGTTCAAGATAAGAATCTTGAAATAATGACAGTTATTAGAAGGTGATACCACCAAGCAGCATATCAAAAACTGGTGGCTCCCTATTTGTACACAGGTGTGGCCATGTGGGATATATTAAAGGGTGAGTAGCTTGTCACTTTAATTGAAAGAGAAGCCACTTTCAATGAAAGCATGCTGCCCCAAGTCTCCAGGAGCAACTTCTTGCTATGTTATCATCTCAGCATGTCTAATACACAGTGAGACACATAGCTGACATTTATTTTCTGAGCTTATCTTATGTAATATGTTAACCAATTAGTGCAAACTTGTCCCACCTGTAGTCCAGGATGGCTTTACATGTGGCCCAACACAAATTTGTAAACTTTTAGAAAACATTATGAGATTTTTTTCTGTGTTTTTTTTTTTTTTTTTTTTTTAGCTCATCAGCTATTTTTATTGTTAGTATATTCTATGTATGGCCTACAACAATTCTTCTTCTTCCAGTGTGACCCAGGGAAGCCAAAAGATTGGATAACCCTGCATTAGTGGCTTTTATCTTTCATGCTGCTTATTTGTGGCACTGAGGTTCCACTACTGCTGACCTGATAGATATGGGCTAAAGAGGACACAACTGAATACTATGCTTAGGAAAAGAACGGTTTTGAAGACTTTCCAGATTGTCAGCTTTGACGATTTCTTCCTCGGTGTGCACCCCTCTTGGCTATGAGGCATATAAATCACCTCTACTAATCTGTTTGTGCAGTTTTTCTGATTTTGTATTCACCAGCAAAATATATCTTAAGCCAGTTTTAGGAAACAGGAGGTTTTGTTATGTGCTCAAAAAAAGCACAATAAATGGGGGCCATTTAATGGTGTAGGGGTTGTGAGGTGTAGCTGCCGAAACTGTAGCTAGGAGCTGTCTTGCCTTCTTGCAGGCAGAGAGGCCAGATGAGCCAGGCTAAAATACAATTAATATCTGCCATTGTGGTATAATATGAAATATGGATACTTGGTCTTTGTCTCAGTTCTTGTCATAGAGTTCCCCAAACCTCTAGAATTTTCTGAGTGGTAGGAGTATCTCATTAGTCATAATGAGCCCCTTGGATAACTCCTGAGTTTGTGCTAATGAGGTTACTTAATGTGGGGCCCTACATATTCTTAGGATGGGGCTAGTCACCAGAAAGACCAGGACATTTGAGGATTAGAGGTTTGGAACTTTCAGTTCTACCCACTGACCTCTGGGTGGTGAAAGGTGCTGGAGATCAAGCTCTCTAAAAACTATTGAACAACAAGATTTGAGGAGCTTCCAGTAAATGCATCCACAAGCTGGGAGGGCACTGCACCCTAGTTTCACTGGGACAGAAGCTCTAGCGCTTGAGATCCTTCCAGACCTGGCCCTACATGGCTGCTTCATCTGGCTGTTCATCTGTATTCTTTATAATAAAATGACAAATGTAAAGGTTTAGCTGAGTTTGATGAGCCTTTCTAGCAAATTAATTGAACCCAAGAAGGGGGCTGTGGAAACCCTGGTTTGTAGCTGGTAGGTCAGAAGTGCATGTGGCTTGGACGCTCGAATGGCATCTGAAGAGGGACGGAGCACACAACATGTGGGATCTGACGCTATCTCCCCACAGATAGGGTCAGAGCTGAATTCCATTATAGAACACCCCATTGGTATCTGCTGGAGAATTACTTGGTGTGTGAGGAACCCTCCCCCTGCCCCCTAACACATCTGATAACAGAAGTATTCTGGCTTGAGTGTCAGAGTAGAAGATAAAAATGGTTTGTTTTAAATGTACTGGTTCACTTCCACATGTACATACACACACACACACACACACACACACACACACGTCTAATATTTACGTTAATACAATGACATTTTTATTTGGATAGTATTTGTATGATTGGAAATGAGTGTTAATCTTTATATGTATTTTACTAGTCCTTGACTAACATGTTTTCAAGATAGCTTACCAATCCATTTCATCAAATTAATGAGTAAGGAGGCTCTTTAGAAATGGTTGGTTTGTAAAGCAAGGACATTATCTGAAGAATCATCCAGAGTTTACTATATGAGGAGCACTTCTTGATAGCAAGGTCCATTTTCGTGTCAGTTGTTATAGTCAGTCCACTTCAGTGGGAATGACAGATTTCTCCACAGGGTCTTATTTATCTGTTTTTCATTTACCAAATGGGGTAGATATTTTATCAGAATGCAGTTATTAGAACCTTGGGATTTTCTTCTATCTCCATTGAGTCTCTTGTTTTTTTCCCAGATCTGAACCTGGAAATAAAATAGATGCTAAAGAAAATTAAATATTCAAGACTTTCCTCCTCAAAATGCTGCAAACTGATATTGAAAAATATTTCTCCAATTAATGAACAATTATTTGAACTCTAATGAGACCCTCATAGTATAGATATAGTATTTTATGCTTTTAAACATCTGAAGCCACTTTCTTAATTAAGCATAAAAGCCAAAATTTAAACGCTTTCGCAGTGTTCCCAAGCAAAGGATAGAGGGAGGCATGAAATTCTTGGCAATTAAAGTTGATACTGAAATAGTTCTATCATTAGAAGAAAACAACTTATCAAAAATGGGCACTTTGGGCTGTAAATGTTCTGTCAGGGATCAGAATTAATTCACATGCAGGCTTCTGTTTATCAAGGCCAGGCACTGAGAACACTTTATCTTTTATAACCTCAAAATAGCCATATGAAATATCTCCATATAACAGGAATACTGAGGTTTAGTGAATATTAAGTGATATGCCCAAATTTTTGCAGTAGATTTGGGATTTAAAGCCCGGCAATGTTACTCAAAACTCTCAACTACTCCTACAATACCACTAATCTTTTAAATGTTTGCTGTAGTGTCATAAAAAGATACTGGTCTTTGTCTCTGGAATCTCTTATAATTTCCAGAGTGATAGCAGGTGATAAGAGCTTCTTTTGTTCTAATGAGGCAGCCCTCGGCAGGGCCCTTAGATAGCTTCAGGTTGGGGGCTGGTTACCAGAAGACTAAGCCTTGATTAGAAACCTGGAACTTTCAGCTCTACTCTCCTCCTAACCTCTAGGGAGAGGAGAGGGGCTGGGGATAGACTTAATAATCCTCATGCCAAGGCGACTAAACCTCCATGAAAACCTCTAAATGATGAGGTTTGGAGAGCTTCCGAGTTGGTGACCACATCCATGTGTCAGGAGGACAGTGCACCTTAACTCCACAGGGACAGAAGCTCTGCACTCAGGACCTTTCCAGACCTCTCCCTATGTACCTCTTCATCTGGCTGCTCATTCGTATCCTTTATAAGAAACCGAGAATGGTCAGTGTTTTCCTGAGTGCTATGAGTCATTCTAGTAAATTATCAAACCCGAGGAGGGGAGTTGTTGGAACCCCAGACTTTGCAGCAAAGTCAGAGAGAAATGTGGGTAACTGGGGACTTGACACTTGTAAATGATGACTGAAGCGAGGCAGTATTGTGGGACTGAGTCTTTATACCTGTGGAGTCTGATGCTAACTTCAGGTATTGTCAACATTGAACTGAATTGTAGGACACTCAATAGGTGTCAGAATTGGTTTGTGTCAAGAAGAAAAACCCTTGCACAATCTCATAGGCCAAAAAAATGATTTTGAATTGTTTTATTTTTGCATTTCCTTATTAATGTGGACAAATTCCTTTTTTAATGTGTATATTGGACATTGAAGTGACTTCTTCTGTAAACTGTCTGTTCTTGTCCTTTGCTGGTTTTCCTACCGAATTATTTGTCTTTTTCTCACTGATTACTATGAGCTTTTTGTATATTAGGTATATTAGCCTTATGTCTAGATTTTGTGTAGCAAATATATTCTCCTGGCTTATTGACTTTTGTCTTTGTGGGTGGTTTCTTTTGCCTTGCCAATAATTTTTAAAATGTACAATCAGATATATCAATCTTTTCCTTTATGGCTCTTTGATTTTATGTTATGCTCAGAAAGATCTTCTCTAAGGTTATACACATATTTGTTTTCTCCTGGTACATTTATGATTTTACATTTTTTTTTTGAGACAGAGTTTCGGTCTTGTTACCCAGGCTGGAGTGCAATGGCGCGATCTCGGCTCACCGCAACCTCCGCCTCCTGGGTTCAGGCAATTCTCCTGCCTTAGCCTCCTGAGTAGCTGGGATTACAGGCACGCACCACCATGCCCAGCTAATTTTGTATTTTTAGTAGAGACGGGTTTCACCATGTTGACCAGGATGGTCTCGATCTCTTGACCTCGTGATCCACCCGCCTCGGCCTCCCAAAGTGCTGGGATTACAGGCGTGAGCCACCGCGCCCGGCCGATTTTACATTTTTAGGCCTAATTTTTTTAACTGTCTGGATTTTATCTTGATGCATTTTTCTTTTTCTTTTTTTTTTTTTGAGATGGAGTCTCACTCTGTCACCCAGGCTGGAGTGCAGTGGCGAGATCTTGGTTCACTGCAACCTCCACCTCCCTGTTCAAGTGATTCTCCTGCCTCAGCCTCCAGAGTAGCTGGGATTACAGGGGTGTGTCACCACACTTGGCCAATTTTTGTATTTTTAGTAGAGACAAGGTTTCACCATGTTGGCCAAGCTGGGCTTGAACTCCTGACCTCAAGCAATTTGCCTGCCTTAGCCTCCCTAAGTGCTGGGAATATAGGCGTGAGCCACTGTGCCCAGCCAATGCATTTTTTTTTTTTAAGATCCAGTTTTTTTATTTATTCAAAATGTCTAACTGAATGTTCTAATGCCTTTTACTTAATTAACTTTTCTCCCTTGACTTTGCTACTTTTTATTACATACCGAATTTTTATATTTTCTTGGGTTTTATCCTGAACTCTATCCTTTTCCATTGGTTTCTATTCCTATACCATTATCACACTGTTTTAATTACTATTGCTCAACAGTATGCTGTAATATTATTATTATTATTTTTTTTTGAGATGATTTTCACTTTTGTTGCCCAGGCTGGAGCGCAGTGGTGCGATCTTGGCTCACTGCAACCCCTGCCTCCTGGGTTTAAGTGATTCTCCTGCCTCAGCCTCCCGAGTAGCTAGGATTACATGTGCCTGCCATCATGCTCGGCTAATTTTTTGTATTTTTAGTAGAGACGGGGTTTCACTATGTTGGCCAGGTTGGTCTCAAACTCCTGACCTCAGGTGATACACCTGCCTCAGCCTCCCAAAGTGTTGGGATTACAAGTGTGAGCCACCATGCCTGGCCAGCAATATGCTTTATTATCTGATAGAGCCAGTCTCTACTTATTACTCTTCTCTTTCTGAAGCTTCCTAGCTATTCTTCCATGCTTATTCTCCTTAAAGCATTTTGGTATCATTTTGTTAAGTTCTACTTACCATTTCACTTTCTGCATCTGCTCTAAGGTTTCTGGAAGAGTTGTTCCCAAACTTTCAGGGAAAAGAAGGGTGATGATTCCAATCAGGACAGTCAGACTACCCATGACGATGTAGGGCAGCATTCTGTTGTAAGCACCTATAAAGCATGGGACATAAGAACATCAACAAAATATGAGGACTCTCTGGGCACTCTTGAGCATCATTTTGTGAAGGTGGTGAACAGTATGAGAGTGGTTTTAAATCTGAACATTTTCAGAGAAAAAAAGTAAGCAAAATATCCATTTCTTTTTGGCAGATAACATTGTGCATTTCTATAATGCTTTTGCATTATCATAAGGTTTTTCATTCTTTCCTGTCAACTGGTATCCTCTAAGCTACTACTCAGTCATGTGTGACAGACATTCCTTTGGGAGGTTCTTTGCCTACCAGAATTCTCTTCTTAAGGTGGAGATAATTGGAAATGGGGGTTAGGAGGACATCAAGGAGAAGGAGGTTAACCAGGATGTTTCAGGGATAGGTTTTGGCCATGATAAGTCTGGTGTGATCTCTGCTTTTGCCCAGACTAGTAGGATGCAGTGGAAAGTTAGGTCCACAGAGCTATGAGACTCAAAAAAAAAAAAAAATTAAGTATTATGTTCACTCCAGATTAAATCAGTAAATAATAAATATCAGGCACTTTCTGCAAAGGCACTATGTGCCTGGATTTGGCTGCTTTTTGCAGCATTTACATATCTTGGGTTAATATGTAATCTCTTCTTTATGAAGCTTTACTCACACTGGAGAACAACAGATCCTCATCTTGCTTTGCCTCTGTTTACATACAGAGCTTATAGAGGAGCAGTACACCCATGGATTTCATTTGACCCAAAGCATAAGGAAAATATTATTCTTGAAGCTTTTCTGAGGCCTCTGTGTCACTAACAGGAGTAGCTACTAAAGAGTAGAAGGCGCTTGGACTCCCTATCTTATGTACTGGTGTCTGATCACTGGACTGTCTGAGCATGGTTTGAAAATACAGGGAAGGACAAAGGGAAAAATAACACCACTCTGTATAATCTGCTATCTCAGGTGTGGCTCAGGGCAACTGTGCAGAATACTTTTAAGTTAGGAAAATGTTTCTCTTTCTCTGTAAGGATTTGGATTATACCTTTCTTAAGAATTCAGGCCGGGCGCGGTGGCTCACGCCTGTAATCCCAGCACTTTGGGAGGCTGAGGTGGGTGGATCACGAGGTCAAGAGATCGAGACCATCCTGGTCAACATGGTGAAACCCCGTCTCTACTAAAAATACAACAAATTAGCTGGGCATAGTGGCGTGTGCCTGTAATCCCAGCTACTCAGGAGGGAGGAGAATTGCCTGAACCCAGGAGGCGGAGGAGGTTGCGGTGAACCGAGATCACACCATTGCACTCCAGCCTGGGTAACAAGACCGAAACTCTGTCTCAAAAAAAAAAAAAAAAGAATTCATATATATTTTCAGGTGTGTGTGTGTGTGTATGTGTGTGCCTGTGTGTACCAGTAGGTAACCAATTGAGCAATTGATGAGGTGTGTCTACATTTCTCACCAGTGGAGTCCTTAATGAGAATCAGGCATGGAGTGTCAGATCCTACCTGAAGTTGAACATGCTACTGAAACACCTCTATGGTGTCATTTCAGATTGACACCTTTGAGTATACTAAAACTAAAATTGTCTTCATTACAAAGATACCATAAAGTCAAGATGCAAATGGTAAACTATAAAAAATATTTGCAACATATGTACAAAGAGCTAATTTCTTCCATTGCAAAGAGCTTGTATAAATAAAATGAAAAAGATGAAAACACCATTAAAGAATGGGCAAAGAAGACTGGGCGCAGTGGCCCATGTCTGTAAAAGGCCAAGGCAGATGGATCACTTGAGGTCAGGAGTTCAAGACCAGCCTGATCAATATGGTGAAACCCCTCTCTACTAAAAACACAAAAACAAATTTAGCTGGGCTTGGTGGCATGTGCCTGTAGTCCCAGCTACTAGGGAAGTTGAGACAGGAGAACTGCTTGAACCTGGGTGGTGGAGGTTGCAGTGAGTTGAGATTGCACCACTGCACTCCAGCCTGGACGACAGAGTGAGACTCAGTCTCAAAAAACAAAAGTGGGGGAAGGGCAAAGAACATGAGCAGTCAGTTCACTGAAAGATAAATAGAATGGCCAATAAATGCACAAAAATATGCTTAACCTCATTCATAATTAAATAAATAGGAATGAAAGTCATGATGATATTCATGTTTTACATAACAGATGACCAATGATAAAAAAAAATTAGGTAGGCCAGGTGCTGTGGCTCATGCCTGTAATCCCAGTACTTTGGGAGTTTGAAGCAGGTGAATCGCTTGAGCCCAGGAGTTTGAAACCAGCCTGGGCAACATGGCAAAATACTGTCTCTACCAAAAAAAATTAGCTGGGCTTAGTAGTGTGCATGCCTATAGTCCCAGCTACTTGGGAGGCTGAGGTGGGAGGATCTCTTGAACTTGGAAGATTGAGGCTGCAGTGAGCTGCGATCTAGGATCACATCAGTATACTCCAGAGTGAGACCCTGTCTCAAAAAAAAAAAAAAAAAAAAAGAATTAGGTAATCTTTATTGTTGGTGAGATTATTAGAAGCAACCACTCTTACCTATTAATAATTGGATTGTAATTTCATACAATATTTAGAGTTCAATTTGGCAATATCTATGAAATTTTTTAACGGCACTTTTGCTCCAGGAATTTTACTTTTATAAATCTATCTGTGAATCCAAATATATGTAAGTAAATTCACAAAGGGTGTAGGAGCATAGAAGAATGTTTGCTGTAATGTTCTTTGTAGTAGCAAAAACCTGGAAATGACCTGCATGTTCTCCATTCATTGGAGCCCAGTTAAATAAATTATGTGTATACATATATTGGAAGAACTATGTACTTATTTTAAAAAGAAGGTAAAGGAGCAATATGTAACCATTTGGAAGGATATTCTGATACAATGTTAAGTTTTAAAAGTTTCAATGTATATAATGTTATTTGTGTGTTTATTATTTTTATATTATTTAATTTATTTATTTGAGATGGAATTTTGCTCTTGTTGCCTAGACTGGAATGCAATGGCACGATCTTGGCTCACTGCAGCCTCCGCCTCCTGGGTTCAAGCAATTCTCCTGCCTCAGACTGCCAAGTAGCTGGGATTACAGGCACCTGCCACCATGCCCAGCTAATTTTTTGTATTTTTAGTAGGGGGTTTCGCCATGTTGGCCAGGCTGGTCTCGAACTCCTGATCTCAAGTGATCTGCCTGCCAAAGTGCTGGGATTACAGGTGTAAGCCACCACACCTGGCCTGCTTGTGTGTTCAAAAAATTATATAGCCACCACCCCTCATGCTCCATCTTTGTCCATGCCATTAAAAAATTTCATAGATATTGCAAAATATGTGTACATGATGTTGTGCAAAACAAAATGTCTGTAGGGCTACTCACCGAACAGTTTGTGTTGGCTTTCTAGGGCTCCTCCTGGGAGAGGAAAGGTGAACTTGTACTTTTTTCCAGAACATTCTATGCTATTTGGAGTTTTCACAATGAAAATATTTTATATTGAAAGCTAATTTAAATGAAGGATAAATGGACAAGATGCAGCTCACCGAGGTAAACGAAGTAGGGGGCAATGATGCTGCCCACTCTGGAGGCCATGGATGTGACCCCTACCGCCATGTTCCTGACCAGGGTTGGGTAGAGCTCAGCAGTAAAGACATACAGCATGGAGAATGCAGAGGTGATCCCAAATTTTCCCAGCATGACCAGACCAATAGATAAGAAGTAATAATCTGGAAAAGAAACCTGGTGTAAACAAGGGTGCTTTTAGAAGTGATACTTTCTTATCTCAGTTGTTTTTATTGTCCTTTTTGCTTCAGTGGGAGTGCTTTTATTAACATAAATGTATTCCCAAATAGCCTTTTCTCTTTAAATGTCCTAATACTTGAGCATGGACAAAGATGGAGTGTGAGGGGTGGCTTTGTACTTTGTTCTACTGTTATTCTAGGTCATAAGTGCATTCAGTGACCTTTGTCCACTTGTCTTTTGTTTGTTACAACAGTTTCATGGTAAGCTATTAGCATGTTAATATAGTTAAGTTTTATCTTCAAAGAGGAGGGCCAATCCTTTCTATCCTGTTATTATCTATCTTATTATTAAGAAATGTGTATTTCTATTACTATCAATAATTTATTGACATTTTAATATTATGAGAATGTCAGACACAAGGGAAATAGGGAAGCATATATCCTTTTGTGTGCTATTTAACTACTTAAAGATTCAGACCAGAAAATCACTGAATGTATCCTGGAACCAACATGTTCTACTCACTGTAATACTTGAATATACACCCAGGGAAAAGGTTTGACAGTAGCCAGAAATTAGGAATCATGACTATGACTCAAAGGAAGATTTTAGGTGAGTCTTTCTGTGAAGGGGATGACTGGGAGAGTTACTCTTCCTCTTTGGTGCTTTCTGCTTCTCCAAGGCTGTCTCTTCTGTTTGTTGAACACAGGAAACAACATACGTAGTGAGCAATCACCTGTCCGATTGACTTATGAATAGCTTATGATGTAAAGGCTGAATAAACAGGGAGCAGTGACTCAGAAGCAGCCTGGTCGATATGTGGGTCTTTTCTGGTAAGCTGTTCATCTTGGTTAACTTATTACCTGCAGGTACCAGTTGAATGAAGAGAAGCACACCTCCTCCCCAGAACAGTACTGCAGCTATGATATAACGCCTGGGCAGGGTTCGCAGTAGCAGCCAGGCTATAACGTAAGCTGGAACTTCAATCAAGGCAGAGAGGAAACAGTTCAGGTAGGCATCTCCATGTAAATTAGGAGCATCCAGAGACAGAGCAAAGTAACCCACTGAGGTCAGCATCCTGAAAGAAAAAGGTAAAAATGACAATGGGATGGTGTGAATCTCTCTAAGGTTTTATGATGGTCAAGAAATTGTCTATATCTTGCTGTCCTATAAGTAGCCACAACCCTCATTGGCTACTTAAATTTAAATAAAGTAAAATTAAATAAAATTACAAATTCATTTCCTTAGTTACACTAGCCACACTTCAAGTTCTTAATAGTCATGTGTAGCTAGTGGTTGCTACATTGAACAACATAGATATAAAGCATTTCCATCACTGCAGAAAGTTTTATTGGACAATGCTAGTCTAGATATATACCAAATTCAACAATACCTTTTCTCAGTTAGTTGATTTCAAGTTTTCCTATTTTCTGAATAGTTTGTACCTCCTCAATCTCTTAGAGCTATTATTTGAAGAAAAACTATTAGTCACATCAGTGAACATAAAATCCAGATTTCATTCTTTAACAAAAAAGAAGATACAAGGGTCATACTGTGGGATCCACTTAGAGTAAATTCTGATTCTCTTTAGGCAAAAGAGGAATGTCCCTTAATGCTTCCAAGTATCAGAGTGCAGCCTGTACATCCTGTCATTATAGTTAACGTCCATGTAGAAGCTTCTCCATGGGCTGGGTGTGGTGGTTCACACCTGAAATCCCAGCACTTTGGGAGACTGAGGCAGACAAATCACCTGAGGTCAGGAGTTTGAGACCAGCCTGGCCAACATGGTGAAACCCCGTCTCTACTAAAAAATACAAAAATTAGCTGGGCATGGTGGTATGCACCTATAATCCCAGCTACTTGGGAGGCTGAGACAGAATTGCTTGAACTCAGGAAGCAGAGGTTACAGTGAGCCAAGATCGCACTATCGTACTCCAGCCTGAGTGACAGAGCAAGACCCCAGACCCCATCTCAAAAAAAAAAAAAAAAAAAGCTTCCCTGTGGAAAAATTACTATGTAACTGAGTACCCTCTTTTTTTCTAAGAGATAGTTTATTTTCTCTCTCTTCTTTTCTCATTCCTCCTTTTCCCTACTTTCTACTTGCTCTTTAGAAGTGCCTTTGTTTTTGTTTTGTTTTGTTTTTGAGATGAAGAGTCTTGCACTGTCGCCCAGATTGTAGTGGAGTGTCACAGTCTCGGCTCACTGCAATCTCTACCTCCTGGGTTCGAATAATTCTCCTGCTTCAGCCTCCCAAGTAGCTGGGACTACAGATGTGCGCCACCACGCCCAGCGAAATTTTTTGTATTTTTAGTAGAGATGGGGTTATACCATGTTGGCCAGGATGGTCTCGATTTCCTGACCTCATGATCCACCCGCCTTAGCCTCCCAAAGTGCTGTGATTACAGGCATGAGCCACTGCACCTGGCCCTAGAAGTGCCTTTTAACCCTCTCTTCACTGGACACTGTGCAGGGCAAGTTTATCTAACTATGTGCTTAGAAGCTCCAGAGTGGAACTCTCACTCCCTGGGAGATTTCCTCAAGAGATAACAGTCAATTTCCAACCCAAAGAGTGCCTGCTAGAGTTTTTGGCCACCTGTACAACCTATTTCTGCCCATGAAGGCACCTACTCAACTGCCCAGTAGATAAGGCCTCCCAAAGTGCTGGGATTACAGGCGTGAGCCACTGCACCCGGCCCTAGAAGTGCCTTTTAACCTCCTCTTCACTGGACAATCCCCTCAGGGCAAGTTTATCTATGTGCTTAGAAGCTCCAGAGTGGGACTCTCACCCCCTAGGAGATTTCCTCAAGATATAACAGTCAATTTCCAATCCAAAGTGTGCCTGCTAGAGTTTTTGGCCATATGTACAGCCTATTTCTGCCCATGGAGGCACCAACTCAACTGCCCAGTAGATAAAGTAGCAAGCTAGCACTGGGACCCCTCACCTGCTCGTGTCCTCCTCTGCCTTTTAAAAGTGCCTGTTTTCTCCTCCAAAAAGAGAAGCGGTACCCTTCAGTCAGGAAGCCGATACCCTTCTCCCTAAGCTAGCTTTGGAATAAAAAGTCACTTTCCTTACATCAGAACCTTGCTCTTGTTAATTGGACGCTGCAAGCTGTGAGCGACTGAACCTGCGTTTTTGTTACAACTGCACTATGCAGACACCCCTGTATAGAAATTTGCTTATTATTAACATGACCGAGAAGCAGAGGATATTTGAAAAATGCTTTCAGGAACACTGATGGATCTTTTTATACATACTAGACCCAAATCAGATAACCATAAGGACCAATTCATAAACAAAACAAATAATTAAACTTTACTGCTCAAGGGATCTTAGTGATTTTCCCATTTAGTAATAGGAGCAGCTTAGATAGAACTAGTGACTAATTTTTTATTAGCTTAATAGCACTATTACTTAAGAACATTTACATCAGAGATATATGCTGAAATGTGAGAACTAAGAAGGTCATGTACCTGGGACCCACTTGCTTAATTCAGAGGCATAAGTTCTGTCACCAATCTCTTCTAATTGCCAAGTAGGATGGCCCTTAAAAATAAGCTTAGACTGGCCGGGTGCAGTTGCTCACGCCTATAATCCTAGCACCTTGGGAGGCCGAGGTGGGTGGATCACCTGAGGTCAGGAGTTCAAGACCAGCCTGGCCATCATGGTGAAACCCCATCTTTGAAAATAAATAAATAAATAAAAATAAGCTTAGACTAGCTGCAGCTTCAATCTACCAGTTCTGATGATCATCTTTTGTGTATGTGTGTGTGTAAACTGGAACTTCAATCAAGGCAGAGAGGAAACAGTTCAGGTAGGCATCTCCATGTAAATTATGAGCATCCAGGGATGGAGTGTGTATGCGTGTGTGTGTGCGCATGCATGCGCGTGCACGTGTGCGCTGCCATCATAGAATAGGAATTTTCTTTTTTCCTTTCTCTTTTTTTCTTGGCAGATAAATTATTAAATCTAATCTATAAAGCCAATTCATTATTTCTGTGCCTTAAAGCCACTTGTTAGTTTGCTATTGGCAAGTATAAAAAGCTTATCAAGGCTCCAATCCGCTTAATAGGGATCTAGGTTATTGTAGCCTCACTGTTCAATTGCCAGGTCCGTTTTAGGAGCAGGAGCTGAATTAGCATCTCTGCCTCAGGCACCAGGGATATCAATAGTCTTAATCTCAGAATTTTTGGTGGGGAGGGAACCCTTACCCAGGGACATCAATGATATCTCAATCCCATAACTTTAGGAGAGGGGAACGCTTTCCCTTTGGGCCCCAGTACTGCAGACTTAAATACTGTTCCCTGTGCCTTTCTTTTTCTTTCTTTTCTTTTTTTTAATAGAGTGTTGCCCTGCTGCCAAGGCTGGAGGGCAGTAGCACAATCTAGGCTCGCTGCAACCTCTGCCTCCTGGGTTCAAGTGATTATCCTGCCTCAGCCTCCCGAGTAGCTGGGATTACAGATACGCGCCACCATGCCAGGCTATTTTTTGTATTTTTAGTAGAGACGGGGTTTCACCATGTTGGCCAGACTGATCTCAAACTCCTTTCCACCTCAGCCTCTCAAAGTACTGGGATTACAGGCATGAGCCACTGCACCCAGTGACATTTTTCAGCATCCAGTCCCATGAACTGAATCGAGGCATTTCAAAATAATTTAGAACTTTATAATCTTAATTTTTCCTCAGGAAACCCCAGGTGTTGCCATTAATGTTCCTCTGAGTCAAAGAAAATGAGTTGCATACTTACATGCTAGATGTCTGCATTTCCAGGTCACTTATTACTTACCATAGCAGCAAAGACATAATGGTCATTATGGCAATATTCTGAGTTCTGAACAGGTCCATAATGAAAGCTTTTTGCTGCTTCAGGGTATTTAGCTCCTGTAATTAAAATAATGCAAATAACCATGAGATAAAGAAGTAGTAACGAAGTATCTTTGGCTATGATGCATGGGCAAAACGTATGCATGCAACTCTCACTTCACCCTGACTATGCTTAGAAGTGTGGGAATTGGAGGCAATAGGGCATCTACATATATGACGCTTATTCTGGCACTTTAAAATGTTTGTAGCCCATTTTAAACAGAAGCCTTTTAAATATATGACACCCCTTCCCCTGTCTCATTACACAAAGACTATTGGCTAACACAACCTTTTTCTGATTGACAGTCATCACTATGGATGACCTTTACCACACTGATCTGTGATCCTCAGGAATGCCTATTGAAGGGTAGGGCCATGTAGTTCCTTCCTTGAGGCCACCTCTGCTTTTTACACTTCTCTGTTTTTTGTTTGTTTGTTTGTTTGTTTGTTTTTTGAGATGGAGTCTTGCTCTGTCACCCAGGCTGGAGTGCAGTGGCACAATCTCAGCTCACTGCAACCTCTACCTCCCAGGTTCAAGCGATTCTCCTGCCTCAGCTTCCTGAGTAGCTGGGATTACAGGCAGGCACCACCACATCTGGCTAATTTTTTGTATTTTTAGTAGAGATGGGGTTTCACCATGTTGGCCAGGCTTGTCTCAAACTCCTAACCTCAGGTGATCCACCCACCTCAGCCTCCCAAAGTGCTGGGATTACAGGCGTGAGCCACCAGACCTGGCCTATTCTTTTACTTTTAATTTGCTGATAGTAACTTGCCGTGAGTTATGAATCAAGGTAACCAAGCTGAGTAGAATTGAAACTAACAAAAAAGTTATTAGGCTCTAACTTCCCCCTAGAGGTGGGGAATCTCTAGGGGATGAAGTACCAGGACTTGGTGACTGTGGCCCTACGGCGCATGTGCAGTAAGAGACTGATGGAGGCGTTTCTATTATGAATAAATGAGAGTGCCAGGCCTGCCTTGACAGCAGGTGCTCTCCTTCTTTCTAGGAATAATCAGACACTTAAACAGCTCACAGCCACATTGCCTTTTCTCTCCTGCACTATTTGGATTGTAGAGCCCCTGAACATGCCCCCAGCAGAATAACCCTGGTATTACAACAAAGCAAAGCCACTGCATAAACTAGTGGGAAAGGCATCATCTTGGAGGGTTCTGGGGTGGTACACACAGACAGGACCTGTGGACCAGGCCTTTGCTAACACTTGGTGGTTCCATGGGGCCCTTCTCAAATGCAAATTGCCAGGTATCTCCCTGGGCTTGCCTACTTTGACTCTTTTATACAGAGGCCTGAGAATCTGTATTCTTAAAGCACTTGGGTGATTGCGATGAGCAGCCAGGATTGGAAACCTCAGAACAAGAATATCCTTCTGTCCAGTGGTTGTCCCTGGCATCAGTGGAGCCACCAAAATGTCTTTGGATCAGGTACCAGGAGCGGGTTGAAGGTGCTTCTTCTGAAGCCAGGGTGCTCAAGACTGCTTTCTAAGACAATACTCTGTATCTTTTCCTGTCCAAGTTAATGCCACTGCCTCTAACATGAAGTTAAAAATCAAAGTTGTTAAGAGAATGTACTTTGGTACCTGGGAGAACTAGGTTCCAAATCTCAGTTTAACATCTGTGTGATCCTGGGCAAGTTACTTAACGTCGTTGTGCCTTAGTTTTTTCTTTTGAAGAAAATGCATGAGCATTAAATGAGCAGAACACAGTGCTTGGCATTTGGTAGCCTCGTCAATATCATTCTAAATAGGCTGTATTGCTGGCACAGGGCTCTACAGATCCTCCTAAAGAGGATCCTACAGGAGGTGAGCAGGGGAGATGACCAGGCCTTAGGAAAGCGCAGGCCTTTTTTTTCCCTCAATGGGTTTGTTCAATTGAGGCTAGATGTGCATTATGGTAGGAAGAAAGAAGGTGCTGTCAGGCTGAGGATGGTGGCTCACACCTGTAATCCTAGCACTTTGGGAGGCTGAGGTGGGAGAATTGCTTGAGCTTAGGAGTTTGAGACCAGCCTGGGCAACATAGTGAAGTCCTGTGTCTACAAAAAAAATGCATAAAGTTAGCTGGGTGTGGTGGCATGTGCATGTAGTCCTGGCTTGGGAGGTTGAGGTGGGAGGACTGCTTGAGCCTGGAAGGTTGAGGCTATAGTGAGCTGTAATCACATGACTGCACTCCAACCTGGGCAACACAGTGAGACTCAAAAAAAAAAAAAAAGTATGTGTAGGCCAGGCGTGGTGGCTCACGCTTGTAATCCCAGCACTTTGGGAGGCTGAGGCGGGTGGATCACGAGGTCAAGAGATCGAGACCATCCTGGTCAACATGGTGAAACCCCGTCTCTACTAAAAATACAAAAAATTAGCTGGGCATGGTGGCGCGTGCCTGTAATCCCAGCTACTTAGGAGGCTGAGGTAGGAGAATTGCCTGAACCCAGGAGGCAGAGGTTGCGGTGAGCTGAGATCATGCCATTGAACTCCAGCCTGGGCAACAAGAGCGAAACTCCGTCTCAAAAAAAAAAAAAAAGTATGTGTATATATACACATACATACATATATATACACATATATATGAATATATATACATATGTATATACACACATACATATATACATACATACATACATACATGTTTTTTGTTTGTTTGTTTCTTTGTTTTTTGAGATGGAGTCTTGCTCTGTCACATAGGCTGGAGTGCAGTGGCACAATGTCAACTCACTGAGATCAGCCACACACATACACACATATATATACACACATACATACATATATACACAATCTATACATATATAAAGCAACCTATTTTATGATTGCTTTCATCCATATAGGTGGATCCCTACAACTAGACTGTTAGATTCACAGATAGGAATCAGGACACATAGCTGATAAATACCAATAAACACCCAGCACAGCCCTGAAGGGCAGAAGTGTTAGACACTCCCAGTGTTGTTGTTGTTTTATCCATTTAAATTGACTAAGACTTGAAATTGACTTCTTGATTTGAAGGACAAAGAATTAAGGGATGTTTTGTCCTGGCAGCCCTCTGAGAGCTTGAGTTCAGGGCCACTCTAGCTGTAGCCAGAGTATCTGCTTCTGGAAAAAGTCCTGAAGGCCAGGAATTGGAGAAGCCCTCAAGGTGAGCAGTGGCATGCCCACCGTCCTCCATAGAGTTCTACTTTCCGCACTATCTGCTTTGCTGTGGGGCATGTATAATGCCACTGAAGCCACCATAGTCTTCTTTAGGTGTCCTGAGCAGTCCCCTACCCATCTCCTAGCCAGGAATGCCCTGCCCCATACTCTCCACTCATTTAAGTGTCCTGCTGTCCTTTCTGGCTTGGACCTGCCTGTGGGCCACCCTGCTCTCTTTCTCTGAATTGCTGGCACAGTGTCTCTACTTGGATACTTATCATTTCCTTCCTATGCCATTCTTTATGTTTTCATCTAATCCTCTTGCCCATCTTAGTTACATTCTCTGTTCTTTTAGAATTGGGGCTGTGTCTTATTTTTCTTATTTCCTCTAGGAGCCAGCACAGGGCATGGCACACTGCATGTCCTCACGAACTGTCAGGAGGTGTGGCTGCTTCCATAGAATATCAGCTTTTCCTTGTGGCCAACAGCTTTTAAGGGTGAATCCTCAAGCCTATGCTTTCAGGCCTTAAGGTTCTAGACATGACACAGAGCAAGACTAAAGACATGCATAGCTTCTTCAGCAGTCTGTTGTAAGATTGAGGGCACAATGGAGAACCCAGGGTGGCCTAGCTCTGAAACATATTTTTCTACTTAATCTTGGCATTTAAAAATCATCAGTACATAGCTGTGTCAGTGGTTTGGAGCAATGCCAATAGAATGTCGATGATAAACTTGCAAAATAAAAGGAACTAATATTTAATGAACGCTTGCTATTTGCTAAACAGTGTATATACATTATTGCATTTAATTCTTATAAACAGCCCTTTAAGGTGGGTTTTATCTTAGAATTTAATCATGATTGTGTTCCTAAGGCCTAGTGCAATGCCTGGTACATAGTATTTTTAGTAGAGATGGGGTTTCTCTACTAAACCAATTAACAAAGTGGGCAATTAACAAATATTGAATTAAGTTAAAGTTCATAAAATCAAGAATGCATAGCTGATCTAAGAGGAAACATCGGCAAATGCTTACCTCCACAGAATCAAATATCACTGCTGGTACTGCTATGTTATTCATTTTTGCGGCTTTTTGGATGATATCTTCAGCCTCTCTAAATCTTCTCTGGGATATCAGCCACCGGGGAGATTCAGGAATGAACCTATAATTTATTTTTAATATTTAATAATTTTTCACAACAGCAGAGTTGAATACTATTAAATCTGAGTTTTCCCCAGATAGTTTAAATTTTGTAAAATGCTAGTTTGTCTTTTTAAAGGGAGTCCACATAAGATTTCTGTTGGAGCATAGAAATGTAAATAAAAGCACCTTCAAGTTTCAAACTTCCAATCAAATTATAAGACTGATCATCAGTTGTGCTTGAGACCAGGACCAGACTATAAGTGGTAACATTAACTATGGGCATGTCTGAGCCAGGGCATCTGGAGAAGTTCATCCAAAACTTATAGCCAGTGTGGCTCATAAAAGAAACATAGCTACTAGACTATACATCCCCTCGAGAAGAGACTGTCTTTGCAGTGGGTCCATCCTAAGGAGAATTGCTGGTGTCCCAGCTGGTGATGTTCACAGTTTATTGGGAAAAGGATGGCCAGGGCACCTGTATTCTTGATCTTTTTCTTTAGTCAAGAGAGAAAGTGAGGGCACTGATAAATGCCTGTGGGAGGTCCCCATAGCTTTCAACAGATTCCCAGATCAGCGAGTGCCCAAAGCAGTTTTTGGGAGATGAGTCCCAATGTTGTCTTTTTAAAAAAATGTCTAAAAGCTTATTGTTTTAAATTACATAGTCTGTTCCCTTTTATAACTGATGCTCGAACACAGTTGCAAAAAATAGGACTTCTATTCTTTCCTAATTTTTATTTCTCAAAATATTTTAGCCATTTTCCTGTCAGCTCTCATTTTCCTTACCTATTGTCAGTACAGATGGTCCCTAACTTAGGATGGTTCGACTTATACTTATGATTTTTCTATTATAGGAGTAAAGTGATAAGCATTTAGTAGAAACCTTACTTTGAGTACTTATACCTGCATATATAGGTACTCAAAGTTTTGTTTTTTACTTTCAGTACAGTATTTAATAAATTACATGAAATATTCAGCACTTAATTATAAAATAGGTTTTGTGTTAGAAGATTTTGCCCAACTGTAGGCTAATGTAAGTGTTCTCAGCATGTTTAAGGTAGGCCAGGCTGAGCTATGATATTTGGTAGGGATACAAGGCAGGCAAGCCCCATAGTGGGGTTTGGCCCATGAGGGTTCTTGGCTTTGCCCAGGAAAGAATTCAAGGGCAAACTGGATGTAGAAGAAAACAGCTTTATTGGAGAGGCAGTGTTACAGCTCTGTGACTGCTCCTACAGAGCAGGGCTACCCCACAGGCAGAGAGTAGCAGTTCAGGGCAGTTTCGCACTCATATTTATAACTACTTTTAATTACGTGTAGATGAAAGGGCAGTTTATGCAGAAATTTCTAGGGAAAGAGTAGCAACTTTCGGCTCATTGGGTCATTGCCATGGAAAGGGGCAATAATGCCTGATTGTTGTCATGGCAATGGTAAACTGACAGGGCACACTGATGAGTGTGTCTTATGGAAAGCAGCTTCCACCCCAGCTCTATTTTAGCTGGTGGTATCTGGTGCCCAAGCTCTGCTTCTGGAGTTATGTCTGGCCTCCTACCTCAGTAGGTTAGGAGTATTGACCTAGAATAGTCTCAATTTACAGTGAGCTTATTGGGATGTAACTCCATCATAAGTTGAAGAGCATCTGTACTTACTTAGCCTAGAAGACAAATTATAAGTAGCAGATGCAGAACCCTCCTATAATTAACTGGCCCCAAAGCCACACTGCGAACTAGCTCAGAGCAAAACAAATCACAACCAGCAGCTCCCCTCTCCAGCTTACTAGTACATGAGTTGAGAAATGAACCTAGTTTGCATTTTTCAGAATATGCCTTTAGTTGGTCCTTATAGGAACTATGATGATGTTAGGTCACTGACTTTCAGTAATTAGATCTATGCTGTCCAATAGAAACTTCTGAAATGTTCTATATCTGTGCTAAGACAGCAGCCACTAACCACATGTAGCTATTGAGCTAATGTGATTGAAGAAATGAAACTTTAATTTTATTTACTTTTAATTAATTTTAATTTAAATAGCTGCATGTGGCTGGCGGCTACTGTATTAGTACAGAATTAGAGATCTTACTGCACAGCCACAATACACCTCATGGATGCTTCTACTTTGGGCCAGTATCTTTTCCCAACCAGATAATGCTTAGAAATATCCTACCTTTTTTCCTACAGAGCATTGGCCTCAGATTCTTAATGTTTAATCAGCTAGAAATTGCATAGATTTCCTCACCTTGCATCTATAGCCTGCTTCCCTATCCCAACCCCAACCCCTATACATATACTCCATTCACACCTGTGGCCACTTACTGCCAATCCTTTTAAAGAAAACTTGGGACATAAAAAGTCCCCCAAACCATGAGCAGTAGGTCTATGTAGGTTTCCTTCCCATTTCTAGCCCACTGAACTGAGGACCACTGGTATCTCTACTTTTGAATCTCTTTGATTTTTTATGGTGCCCAAAATCTCAAATCTAGCTGATCATTTCAAAAGTCAATGGAGTGCCAAATGCGGTTGCACACTGTGATCCCTAGATTTAATTCAGACTAAACAGGAATGAGGTGCTGCTGGAGAGCTTGCCTCATACTGAGCAGGCAGCAAGGGTCCATGTCAGCTCTAAGCATCCACCATACCCCAACCAGTAGACTGATGAGCATCGCTTTGGGAAGCCCCACCAGCAAGGACAAGATGTTCAGAAGAAAGCTATTTTCTTTTATAGAAAAATAATAAGACTACTGTTAAATGTTCAGGGGGAGCACTCAGTTTGTCAGTGCTCGTCCTGGGCTGGCCTCTGTCTGGGGCAAGTCCTGTCCCTGGTATACTGTGCCCACAGCCAGGGGCACTCATGGACCGGCCCCTGGGGAACAGAAGAAACGGTTCTCCTTAGGGCAGAGTGAGCCGGCTCCCTGTGGGATGGACCTTCTCTGCTGGAAACTCTGGAGGCTGACTCTGGAGGGTTAATGGATCAGAGCTGTTCATTCCTCACTGTGACATTTGGTCCTGAGGGAAAGATCCCATCCCTACTAACCTCTGTTCAGCCCATCAGGGGCCTTATATTGTTATTCTCTCTCTCTCTCTTTTTCTCTCTGATAAAATCATACACTAATATGATTGATTATAACTTTTTGTTTTTTTTGAGATAGCATCTTATTCTATCCAGGCTGGAGTTCAATGGCATGATCATATAGCTCACTTTAATCTCGAACTCCCAGGCTCAAGAGATCATCCCACCTCTGCCTCCTAAGTAGCTGGGACTACAGGTGCTCACCACTGCACCCAGATAATTTTTTATTTTTAGTATACACAGGGTTTTGCCATGTTGCCCAGGCTGGTTTTGAACTCTTGGGCTAAAGTGATCCTCCCACTTTAGCCTCCCAAAGTGCTGGGATTACAGGTGTGAACCACCATGCCTGGCTAATTATAACATTTTGAAAGTACTGGTCTCTTAGGTCAAAATGACAACTAGAGCCAGAAAACATAGTTTATTAAAATCATTCAACTGAAGAGGTAGAAAAGAACCTTTGAATAATCTTGTCTTGTATCTTGAGAGAACTTCTGGTCACCAACATCTTTTCCAATAAATTCAGTTAGCAAGGGAGTTGTGGAGAGAAAGATAGATGAAGAGGATGATAATTACTCTCATTCAGAACATCGCTCTGCTCTTGTAAATCTGGGATGCTTTCCTTGGAGGTACAGCTGTGTAGTTAATGGCCAGCCCTTATTTATTGCTCCTCAGACTGGGTTTTCTGGTCCTCAGACAGGGTTCCAGAGGGATGTTGCAAATCAGAATAATACCTAACCTTTAACAAACTATCTCTCAACTCCCCCTGCACATTTCATGCTAAGAATTTGCACTGGTAAATCATAGCACTCTGAGAGGTCATGAGAATACAGGGGCATAGAGTGAGCCCACCTGGCCTGTGGTGTCTGGTCAGACAGGGCTAAGGTGGCCTGCCTGTCAACCTCTATGACTGCCTAAGAGCTGCAGTAAGATAAAGGCCTAGACAGCTTCCCAGTCAGGAGGTGTCCAAAGGACAGGGCAACCATGAAGTCTAGTCTAAATCGTGAGTTCCAAAAAATGATCAAAGGAGCTTGTGTTATGTGTAAGCAGGTAGAAATCATGCAGTTTGGTAAAACTAGTCAGTGCTGGAAGATTTGACTTTTATATAATGAAATCAAACCAAGAAGAATTAAAGAGAGAGAGAGAGAGAGAATGAGAGAGAGACCTAACCAGACCCACAAATGGAAGAAATCCCCTTTCCTCTTACTTAAATATGAAAAAGCAAAGAAATGGGAAATCCCCCAAAAAAGAGTATGTCTGATACCTTATTCCATTATTTTTAATCTGTTCTTTCATCTGAAATCTCCCAGATAGTCATATTGGTTAAGACTGAGGCCAGAATCTTCGAACTTTGTTATTCCTGTAACTGTTGTTTTGAAACTGAGTTGAGAGGTTGTGGGGAGAGAGAACATTTCTCTAACAATTTATTAAATAAAAGTAATTATCTCACTCTTTAAGACATAGCAGATAAATAGGCACACTATCATAAGTGCTAATAAATAGGCTTCCCTATCATAGATGCTAATCATTATATGATAGGGAAGCTTGAAGAATTACATTAGTTGAATAGAGAGAGATATTTCTAGAGAGAGAAAAGTGACAAAAGAGCAGGGGAGGGGGCAGAGTTAAAAACAACAAAACCCACCACCAGCTTCACAAATGACAAATAGCAACAGACAAGAGTGGCTGGAGTCAAGGAAGAGATCAGAATCCCAAGAACTGTGCTTTGCAGGACAATGGAGACTCAAACTCCAGCACACAGGCCCACCCGCAATGAGGTGAAAACTCTCCCAGCTTGGAAGCTGGCCTCCGTGAGTTCCATGGAGGTCATGTGAGCCCAGGCTAGGTCAGCACCAGGCTCCAGGTGTGTTCCAGGTGTGCTGACCCGCAGCAGAGGGCCTGTCTGGGGACGAGTCACACTCACCACCACAGCGGGACACACAGCACCCCCGGCACCGTCAGCGCCAGCAGCAGCATCCGCCAGTCTCTGATGAGGTAAGCAAACAGTGGCAGCAGCATATAGCCAACTGCAAAAAATGTGCATACTCCTAACGTAGAGAATATAATACGAACTGACTTGCCAAGAATTTCTGTTCCTGTTCAAAACAAGGGAGGAGTATTAGCATTTTAACTCATTTTAATATTTGCTTTTTATATCATTATATGGCAGGTAGAATTCACACTATCATCACTTAGAAAAGGGAAAAGGCATTTGCCTCATGGCCCAGAGCAGGCATGGTCAGGGTGGATAAAGGTGAGAAGTGATCTGAGACTTGGCAACTTATAGAAGGTTGAATTTCCATGAGATTTTAAAGAAGGCATAGATTTATTTATTTATTTATTTATCTGAGATGAAGTCTCCCTCTGTTACCCAGGCTGGAGTGCAGTGGCGAGATCTCGGCTCACTGCAACCTCCGCCTCCTGGGTTCAAGTGACCTTCCCACCTCAGCCTTCTGAGTAGCTGGGACTACAGGCACATACCACCACGCCTGGCTAATTTTTGTATTTTTTGTAGAGACAGGGTTTTGCCATGTTGGCCAGGCTGGTCTTGAACTCCTGACCTCAAGTGATCCACCTGGCTCGGCCTCCCAAAGTGCTGGGATTACAGTCATGAGCCACCACGCCCAGCCAATTTTTTTTTTTAAGGCCATTCTATGTCATAGAAATATCATGCCAGCTCCAAGAGCTAATCCCTTCTGAGAATGCCACATTTCCAAAATAAGCCCCGCATGAGAAGCAGAGAGAGCGTTTCAGGAGACAAGCAGTGGCTCTTCTGAAGGGCTGTGTGGGGTCACGGTGTGTGTAGCCTTTCCCACAGTTCTGAACTGTAAATAAACGGACACTGGCCCATCAGGAAGCAGTGGAGAGTTCACTGTGTCTGAGACCTCAGGACACACTTACCCATGCCTGAGCCCTGAGAAATCAGTTGGAGTGAGCTGGCTCTAGAGGTGCACAGAGCAGGCCTTCAGCACCCAGGACTGAATTCCCTGCAGCCATGCTGTACCCAGAGATCAGCCCAGGCAGACACAGTCCATTTGGACCAAGGAAAGAAAAGCAGGAGCTGTTCTGCTGCCCCTGCAGGCAGCAGCCCTGGACCTGGCCACACACCCAGTGAACTCCACAGAGTTTTCCCAGAACAGCACAAAGGCCCATGACTGCTCGGTGTGGGCACTGCTTTTTGGGAAAGGACATGCAGGTGACTGTTGGCCTCTGCTTTGCTCAGTACCACAGTGGATTACTTGGCACCAGGTCTTCCAGAGTCATTGCCTGTCCCTTGGAGACTGGGGAGTCCCAGAACAAAGCTCCTTCTCTTGTCATGGAGCTCCAGCCACTTTCCACAGAGTCTGCCCTTGGTTCTCTACCCTTGGGGTGGAGATTTGACCAATGGCAACGACTCTGCCTTTTGTTGGGGATTTGCCCACACTACAGAGAAGAAGTAGCTCAGAAGATACCAAACAGATAATTCAAAGGTCATTCATGATTGGCTTTCAAGAGAGATTTTCTCAATCATGTCTATATGCTCTGGGCACAGGCTAAAGGATTAAGGGCTAATTCCAGAGAAGCAGCAAAATTACTACTTTGGTTTCTCATTTTACCACCTACCTGTGTCCATCCCACCCCAGTCATTCTCTCTCACTGTTCGTAACTTGAGAGATCTGCCTCAGTGGGTCCCTCTTGAGAGGCCATTTAAAAAAGCCAGACTGATAGAAACAGCCAGTACTTTGTGCCTTCTGCATACCATGTTGCAGACAGTTGCCCTAATCACTCAGAGCATTGCTCAGCCTAGAAACACATTTCCAAGCATAGGGCCCAACTTCTTTGAGGATCATGAGTGTGATTTTCAGGTCTTTTCTTACCTCATTAGTGACCTTCCTACTATGCACTGGTTTCTAAACCCTTTGGCTATGATTATGATGTGGAAATAAATAGAGGGTGCTTTATTCCTAAGCAGAGATTCAGAAGTGAAGCAGCAGAGGGTGTGATTTTGGAAAAGAGAAAGTGCATAGGATCAAGTGAGAATTTTGGAGAATTGTGAGGGCAGGGAAGCTTTCTCCTACCGTTGTGACCTTGTTAAGAAAAGAGAAGTTATACCACTGGGTTCCTGGATAATCTCCCTCTCTAAACATGGGACTCAGACCAGAACAGAGTTATATAACTTTGCAGAGTGCATGTTGGGGACAGAGGCTTGTACATCTGTCTCTTTGCCTTCCTGTGGACAGCATGGATGGTACAAATTGAAATAATTCCTTTTTAGCCCTACTTTCTGCTCTTTGACTTTTAGGCAGTCACCCTTCCTTAAACAGGATCACCATCTTCACAGATAGCTTTTTTTTTTTTTTTTTGAGTAAGTACTTTGAGACAGGTTCCAAGCTAAGTGTTTACGTATATTATCTCTTTGATCTTTCATACCAGTTATATAAAAACTAATATTCCAGGCTGGGCATGGTGGCTCACACCTGTAATCCCAGCACTTTGGGAAGCTGAGCCAGGAGGATCACCTGAGGTCTGGAGTTTGAGACCAGCCTGACCAATATGATGAAGCCCTATCTCTACTAAAAATACAAAAAAATTAGCCAAGCGTGGTGGTGCATGCCTGTAATCACAGCTACTCAGGAGGCTGAGACAGGAGAAGCATTTGAACCCAGGAGGTAGAGGTTGCAGTGAGCTGAGATCACACCATTGCACTCCGGCCTGGGCAACAAGAGCGAAACTCTGTTCCCCACAAAAAAACAAACAAAACAAAACAAAACAAAAACCCTAACATTCCTCCTGTTTTACACATAATTAACTGAGACTTCAGAGTTAAAACCAGTTGCCTAAATTCATGCACGTAATAGGTGGTGCACCAGGATTTAAGCCTTATTTGTTCTATGGATACTGGTCTACCTTCCAAGAAAAAAATTACTGGGGGCAAGCCTTGGCCCCATAAAGTAGTTCTTCAACTGAGATTCCAGTAGAGACATGAGGGGAGGTGGGTAAGGCCATATCTTGCTTTCATTTTTTCAGTTTTCTTTCTTTTTCTTTTCTTTTTTTTTTTGAGACAGTTGTGCTCTGTCGCCCAGGCCGGAATGCAGTGGTGTAATCTCAGTTCACTGCAACCTCTGCCTCCTGGGTTCAAGTGATTTTTCTGCCTCAGCCTCCCAAGTAGCTGGGACTATAGGCACTAGCCACCATGCCTGGCTAATTTTGTATTTTTAGTAGAGACTGGGTTTTGCCATGTTGGCCAGGCTGGTCTTGAACTTTTGAACTCAGGTGATCTGCACTCCTTATCCCCCTTTCAGAAGTGGATTTGCATTTTCCCTTCCTGGACTTGTCGCTGGAGGCCAGCCAGCCCCCTCTGAGGAATGCTAGGAAAGGAACCTGATTACGCAGATCTTTCACGGCCTGCAGCTGTCATGAGCTTTCCATGTAGCAGTGAGACAGATGACAGTAGTGACTCCTGCTGTGCTGACTGGGGATCCCTGTCCTGGCCTCCTCTACTCTATCGGCCTCCTCTGCCTGCTTTGCTTCTAGTGCAAAGCCTGGTTGGTCTTGGTCTGGCTGGGCCTCTGAGTGTCTCCTGGGAGTGAAATTTTGACATCTAAGCCAAAGGGACATAACCTAGCTAGGATGAGGGCCAGGATAGCCCTAGGAGTATTGCCTACCATCTGTCACAGCCACCTGAATCTGAGCACTCTCTCCAAGAGGAAGTGACTCAGAGAGGGCCAGGCTCCCTTCCATGTAGAGCAGTACCTGCCTCTGGAACCGCTGGGCCCATTTCACACAGAGGCAGGACATGAACCTTCATAAATGACCAACAGAGGCCCTCAGTAGACCCCAGCTCAAGAAATAAGACTGTAGTGCAGCTGCCAGGATATGAGGTGAGACCCAGGAACCCTGGGCTAGGAGTGTCCTCCATCTGGCACAAGGAGAGCCTGTGTTCCTTGGTGCTAACTTGCTGCTAGAGTGACTGTGATAATAATAATATCTCCTTCATGGAGATATTATTATGAAGACTGAGATCACATATGTAAAGTGACTAGGAGGGTATCTGGCATGTGGCAGGTGTTCAGCAATAGTTATTCTTTATCCTGGTCAAGCAGTTGAAATGTGCTACGTGTCAGGGGAATGATGGAAAGTACAATGCCTTTGATCCAAAAAGGCCCAGTGGAAGACAGCAGAACCCCTCTGCTTCCCAGAAAATGCTCAGGACTTAATATATGTTCTCCTGCTCGGGCTTCCCCTCTCTCTGCACCGATCACTCTAGTCAAAAGTAACCTTTCCTATCTTTGTGTATACCCAGCAATGATATGTGCCCTACTCCCATGACCCATGTCCCCATGTCCACAGTGACAACTACGTTAGCTGCCTCTCCACAACCAGGCAGTGAGCTTCTTGTGAATAGACAGGGGTGAGTTCTTACTCTTCCCTGGGTCGCCACAGTTCTTCCTTCTCATGGTGCAATGCAAATAAGGCATGCTAGAAAATTTCTGCATCATGTTTACGTATTTATGTATTTATATGCCAGCTCATCTCTTGGAGATTTTGAGGCAACTTCAGATTTAAACACAATAAAATAATGGTAACATTAAAGTAAGATATAAAGAAAAGTTGTGCCTTGGTGAAAAGAACAAAACTATGCAGCTGACTACTTTGAAAATAGTTTGGCAGTTCCTCAAAAGGTTAAATATAGAATCATCATAGGACCCAGCATTTCCACTCCTAGGTATGTACCCAAGATAATTAAAAATATATTTCCACAACTTATTCTCCAACGTTCATAGCATTATTCATAACAGCCCCAAAGTAGAAACTTCCAGATGGTCAATGTCTGATGAATGGATGGCCAAAATGTGTTGTCTTCATCCAGTGGAATACTAATTCATGCTATAACATGGATCAACCTTCAAAACGAGTGAAGTCAGTCACAAAGGCCACATATTATATGATTCTGTTCATATCAAATGTGCAGAATAGAGAAATCCATTAAAGGCAGAAGGTAAACTAGTGATTGCCAGGGGCGAAGGGCAGAGGGAAATGACTACTAATGGGTATAGGGTTTCTTTTTGGGGTGATGAGGCATTAGATAGTGTTGAAGGTGTACAACTTTGTAAATTTACTAAAAACCACTGAACTGTACACTTTAAAAGTGTGAATATCATGGTATGCAAATCTGTCATGGACTGAATGTTTGTGTCCCTCCAATATTCATACATTGTAGCCCTTGACCTGATAGGATATAGGATTAGTGTCCTTATAAGAAGAGATACCAGAGAGTGAGCTCTCTATGGCTTGCTTTCTCTTTCTTGCTTTTCCTCTCTCTGAGCACTTGTCCGGAGGAAAGACCATGTGAGCACTTAGGGAGAAGGTAACCGTCTGCAACCCAAGGGGAGAACCCTCACTAGACACCAACCCTGCTGGCACTTTGATCTTGGACTTCCATCCTCCAGAACTGTGGAAAATAAATTTTGGTCATTTAAACCACCCAGTCTACAGGATTTTGTTATGGCATCCCAAACAGGCTAAGACAAAATTATATTTCAACTTTTCAATTTAAAAACAGTAAAAAAACCAAATATGTGGCTGGTAAAAGCTGCATCATTGATGTAGTTAAATTCCAAACTTGCCTGAGCTTCCTATTAGCCAGAGTTGTAAAGGAAGATGCCATCATTTACACACCTATCAAAAGGAGAAACCTCTAGATGTCAGAGGAAGCAAGGATTTAAATGGTTCAGCATGCCCAAAGAAATGTCACATGGGAGGCTGATGTTAGAAGTATTGAAAAATACTGAATTAATGAATCAGTCAAGAGAGGAGGCAGGTAACTTTTTGTGTTTAAGCAGCTAGTTATGGGGGATAAGGGAGGATACTGATGGCATTCTACCCAGAAGGCTATTGACAGGTGGAGGGCATTATTTCTGGGCAACAGTAGGAGATTGTGAGGGGAGCTGAAGTGCGGGTAGGTTGGTGTCCTTGGTCCTGAGAGGTCATTTCCTCCTAAACCAGTGTCATTCTGGCAACACCATCACTTCCAGGCATGTCTGTTTTATGCTGAATTGGGTAGCACTGTTCTTTCTTTCCCTTTTCTAGTCTGCTGTGACTCTGGCAGGCTTGATCATTTTTAAAAAGCAGCACAAAACAAGGACTCATTTCTGTACCAGTTTGACAGTGGGAGTAATTTGGCTTCCCAAATTAATGTGAAATTATTACTGCAGAGCTTCGCCAACCCTTCCTTAGGGCCAGAGGGCAGAAGCGAAGGCACCTACAGAACTCCTCAGCCCAGACCCCACTTAATGGTTTATTTTAGTCAAATGCAACCTGGAATTCAGCAATTTTATCCCAGAAACACCAGAGAGCGCTGCTGCACTGTAGGAAAGCCAGCAGCCACCTTGCCTTTCTACTGTGTTCCCCAATCCCAGGCACTGACTGGGGAGTCAGCCACTCCAGAGCAGGCTAATTTTCAGGGACACTCTTAAACTTTCAGACCTGAGAACCCAACACAACGAGTCTCATACCAGGACACGAAAGCCAGTAATTTCCTGCAGAGCACAATGGAGTAAAACTACCACTGGAGAGGCTCCCAGAGCACCCTACAGAAGGCCTGGCCCCAGGCTGATAGCAAGCTCTGAGCAGCCCAGATCCTGGCTGATAGCAAGGCTGCTGCACCCAGGGTTTCACCTGCTGACTGCTGACTTGACTGATCTTCTATGACCTTACTTTCTCCTTGGCCCTCTTCCCCTTCTCCACCCTGCATGTGAGACCACACGTTGCATGTGGAGCTGGGAGGAGAGTAGATGACAGTGTCAGGGCCAGTAGGGCAGCCCTTTCCTATAGGAAGCCTGGAGTATGCTCTCCTTGCCTCACCCACTCGCATAGGGGAGGCTTGGAGGCCCCAGAAGCACCCTGTGCCACTGAAAAGGCAGATCTCAATGCTGCCCATTCTGTAGAATGGGGATGCCACCACCTGGCGCAAGTCCCACCTTGTTCCCATTCCCATAGATGGAGCTTCTCTGGCTTCACTGTGACTCTCTGCCCTTCTGTTCCAGGTGGTCCTTCAGGTCTTCCTGGGATATGAGCCTGCTGGTCAGAGTCCTCTGTTTTGGGGAGGCCTGTTTGGTTTTTGGTATGTGTCTAGCCCAGCAGAGCTACATGTTGGGGTTTTCAGGTTTAGGGAGGATCATCACACAGAAGATGGATTCTGGGGACTTCAAACATGCAGACAGTAGGCTTTACCCTGTGATCTTGGAGCCACTGGGGACTAGGAGATTGCAATTTCTGTCCTAAGACCCTCCAACCTCCAGTTTCCAACATCACTGGCCTGAAGCTCCCTATGCCTCTACACAAATGAACTTCAAGAAAATCTTGCCCCTCTCCTTCCCCCTGCAGGAAGGGGAGCAGCTTCCTCCTGCTGGGGCCTGCTGAAGAGTATGCTATCTGCTGGGACCATGTGGCTTCAGCATGTTCTTCCCTCCTTCTCTCCTCCCTTCTACCCTCTGCAGACACTGAGGCTGAGCCCATGGCACGGGGCTCTTCACAAATAGAGGAGTGGAAGTGGAATAATTCCATCCTGGCAGCCTGGTGGAGGGTATACACACCTTCAACTAAGAGAGCACAGCATCTCCAAAGCCAATTAGTCCTCCAGATTCTTAAAAAGCAATCAGAGTCACCTAACCAGATTCAGACTTTTGAGGCAAGAAGAATCGTTAGACTTCTATTAAAGGGGCATTATTAATAATGACACTGTGACAATAGAGAAACTGGGATGGTATTGAGCAAGCTAGAATATATGTCACCCTAGAGATGATGGGAATTTGTGTCTCCTGTCCCAGAGATACCTCTCACCTCTGCTTCTCTCATTTGCCCATTTGCTGTGCTCAGAAAACACACTGGGGGCTCTCACTCCTGTGGATGACCCTGATCAACTTGTCCGGAGCTCACCTTACTCCTTCCCAGGAAAAGGGCCCTGCTGAGGGCCCCAGGGACCTCCTCGTGACCTTGTAGCTGATGAGTCTTCCTCGTGCAGCCTGACAGGAGATGGGGCTGCTATCAGTGCAGGGAGGCTCGTCCTGTGCTTAGCTGATAGGCTCTGGGTTGGGCTCTGACTCAGGGTGAGACCAGATGGGCCCAATGATGAAGGGCTGGCACTGAACTCCCCCTGTCTGACATGAGCCTCCCCACCTGTGTACTGGCCACAGTGACTACCATAAGTTCCTTCACAGGCCACCAGGAAGAAGTCTCAAGCCTACAAAGCTCAGATCAGACATCCTCAGGCTGCCCTTCCCCTAAAATGTCCTCCTCTGTGCCTCTCTCAAGGCCTATGCTCCTGAGAATGTGTCTTGGCTATTGTGCGGCTGGTTCTTAATGGCTCCAGCTCTTCTCCTCCACCATATTTCAGAGCTCAGCACAGAGGTGGCTCCCTGTGAGTGCCTGCCCTCACAAGTTCCTGTGAGCGAGTCTCTATGAGTGACTTGCTCCAAGAGCTACAGCTACAGTTCCATCCCAACACACATATATTCAAGGGCTTTGGAAGCACAGCCCAATGGCCCAATGTTTCCTGTTTCTGGGCCTTTCAGAGAGGGTTGGAGGGAGGAACCCCGTGTCCCAGAAGCCATTCTTACCTAGTATGAAAGCCACCACATAGTTGGAGATCTGGCCCATGCCCACGATGACAAATAACACAGTGAACATCTCCCAGCTGATGGAGAAAATCTGCAGGAAGCTGAAGCCAGTCTGTACAGCCATGGTTGCGAAGAGAACATTCTTCCTGCCAAACCTAGAAAATGCAGTATAATACAGAACATGAGAAGTGTAGGTTGCCAAGGCATGTTGCAAGCCCTGAGTCAGGCATCAATGCAGACTTAGTGTTTTTTCAGGGCCTTGGCAGACTTTTTCCCCTGTCACATCTTCTCATCTTCCTCCTTGGTGAGGTCTCAGGAGATATCTGTCTGCTCAGGAGATAGCTTTGAGATTCTCAGCTTCCTGTGGAGTCACTATGCCTCAAAAGCATGGAACTGAGTATGCAAGGACCATGTGGAAATATGCTGTTTAGAAGGAGCCAGAGATGGATGCTGCCAGCACATTTCTGGAAAGTGAGTACAGCACAGATTGCAGGTATTTCTTGAATCAGCAACATGAAACTTCTGTAAATCCAGAACTAAGAATCACTCGGCAAGTGGTTTTGAATCTTGGCTGCACTTGGAATCACCTGGAGAGCTTGAAAAAATACTGATGCCAGCCGGGTGCGGTGGCTTACCCCTATAATCCCAGCACTTTGGGAGGCCAAGGCGGGTGGATCACGAAGTCAAGAGACCGAGACCATCCTGGTCAACATGGTGAAACTCCATCTCTACTAAAAATACAAAAATTAGCTGGGCGTGGTGGCGCGCGCCTGTAGTCCCAGCTACTTGGGAGGCTGAGGCAGGAGAATTGCTTGAACCCAGGAGGCGGAGGTTGTGGTGAGCTGAGATCACATCATTGCACTCCAGCCTGGGTAACAAGAGCGAAACTCCATCTCAAAAAAAAGAAAATACTGATGCCAGCACCCCACCTCCCAAGATTTTGGGATACAGTTTCGGTATTGGAATTTTGGAAAGTTTCCCAAACAAGTAGTGTGCAACCAAAATTGCAAACCACTGCTCTGTGGGAAGATGTAGCTTTCAGCAATGTCTCTTGGTGACACTGCAATTGGTTTGTTACCTTCACATTCTGGTAGTGACCAGTGGGTAGACTGGAGCACAGGTATGAGCAGCATAGCCTCTCCTGCCCCATTCTCCAAACTCAGGTCTCTGGCTGTTGGCTTGGGCTGGGAAGCTTTCCCCAGCACTGCCATTTAGCATTCCCACCTTCCTGCATTGGTCACCACAGCACATCCAGGGGCCTGTGGAACACTGTCTGCCGGTGCTGTGATGCTGCTTCCTCAGGCCTGTAAGCTCTATGAGGCCCAGAGCCAGCATCAGCTCCGTGGCCCCAGTGCCCAACCAGGGCCCAACGCACAGCAGCAGTGCATGCGAAGGCTCACTGTCTGGTTGCTGGCTGTCCTAGCAGACAGATCCTGTGCCATCCACCCCTGCCCCTGATGTGGTGGTGGAGCAGGGAGGGCAATGGTGATGGCAGCATCATGTTTTGTCAAGGAGTCTGTGGTATGAGGACCCCACTGACCAGTGGGGTCAGTGGCCCCTCCCCACAATCTGCCAAAGCCCTGGGAGTATGAGGCTGGGAGAATGGAACAAAAGTGTGTCCAGGCGAAGGGGACTGAGAACAGGGTGACTAAGAGTTAGGGCTCCTCCTTTCACGGACTCAGTGGCCTGAGGGTCCTCCCTTTCTCTGGGTAGAAATACCCTGAATTCAGTCCAATCCCAAGATAGGCAGTGATTGACAAGGAGTGCCATCCCACCTTCCTCCCCTCCCACATCCTTACCTGTCTGACAGCTGCCCAGACACAAAGGAGCCGAGGAGCACGCCTACGAAGAACAGGGAGGTGGTGAGAGGCACCTTCCAGTCGTCCTCACACACCAGATTCCACTGCCAAGGAAGACAGTATTGCAGCATGAGCCCAGCCCGAGGCAGACCTCGACCCCAGCCCAGCTCCGAGAGAATATTAGCACAGCTGCTGGGCAGACTCTCCTCCCCTGTGCCAGGCTATTGCCTTTGTGCAAAGGGCATAGGCCTTGCAGCTCTGGGTTTGACTGGCCCATGCTGGGACTGCGGCGAGTAACCTGGGGCATGTCACTGCCCTCCCTGAAACTCAGGATCCTCTTTGGAAAGGAAGGGTGATGCTCCTACTCTGCTCGCATTTACGTAGCAGGAAGCCAGCTGAGGCCATGGCTGTGACTGGTTACCCCTCAGCTATGAAGCAGTCCGAAGTAAAAGTAGCACTGCATCTTTAGAAGGCAGCCTAGTGTGGAGGGAAGGTGTTTAAAAAGCCCAAAGGGCAGGGCAGAGGGCATGGCCACTTGGTCCAGGGGTAAAATTTCTTTTCCCTTGTTGAACAGTGCAAGTGGTTCCAGGAGCTCTGTGACTTTATTTTCTGAGCAGATCCCTCGGAAAAATCATGTGGTCCCTGGTCTACTCACGCCTAGGCCAAGCCTGGGGCCTGATTCAGGGCCCCGCTGTTCTAGGGCCTACTTAACTTACTCCTCTCCAGGGCCCCCTATCTCCCCTTCCTACACCCCTACACCCTCCTTCCCATCCAGTCTTTCCAGAAGTGTGGTTCCTCCCATTCCCTAGGGCCTGTGGGATGCTGTTGCTCTAACAAGTCCCTGCCAGTGTGTCTACAAAATGAGTTTCAGCCAGAGTTTCAGTTTGACCTAAGTAAATTCAGCAAAATTTCAAGGGAGGTTGCAAAGATTTCAAAGTGTGTTTAGTGACTTTCATTTATTAACAAAAAATAAATAAATAAATAGATGCCAATGAGCACTTTGGGCCTGGGTTTTGGGGGGCTGCTGTCTGTGGCAAGATGATCCAGTCTAGAGGAAAGACCCCTCCCACCCATCCTGGCTCCATCTGGGGTGGGGCTCCTTTTACAGCGTTTGCCAAATAATTCATTCTTAATACTCACAACTCCCTTGAAAGTGTGGTGGATTTAAGCACAAACTCACATATTTATATCACACTTCATTCTGCAGCAGACAGAGATGTTTATTAAGACACATACAGGAGAAAAATGTAAAACAAAAAGCTAAGGAAATTGGGGCAAACGGAAAATAAAGGGGAAGGAGGTTGCAAAAACCAAGCCTGGGGTAAGACTGACCCTAGACTGTCCTGTCCTGGGCCTGTCTGCTTTGCCAGACAGGGCTCCAAAACTGGCTCTGCATATCCCAGCTCTCAGAAGGGTTACTACCCGAAGTAGTCTGCTCATTCGCAGAAGTACCCACTTGTTCTGAATACTGAGGTCTGAAAGAAGTCTCTCCTATGTACTTCTTCCACAAAAGAGCCACTCTGTGATGCTGAGGATAATGTCCTCGAGATTACCCCTGTCCTAGAGACAATAGCAAGATTCATGAGGCCGCCTCTCACGGTGCTCACAATGCTGGCTAGGGGCAACGCCCAACACAGCTCTGCAGAAGAAAAACAACTTGGGCCAGGAATTCAGCGCTCTGCCGCTCAGGCACAATCCAAGGAAAAATCTGAGGCTGTACCCAGAGTTGAGTTGCCTCACGTGGGGCTCCTGAGTGGGCTTCAGGAGAAAGGGGAATGAACCCTCTAAAACCGTATGACCAGATTAATGTGTTCTGCCAGTCCATAGACCAGAAACAGTAAACAGGATGTGTGCTTGCATTCATGGACATCTACCTCCAAAAATAACTGTCCAAAGCTTCAGATAAAAGCTTGGGATCTGCTTCTGACTTAGAGAGATGAGCAATTGAGGCCCCAAGGCCTCATGATGTGGTGTGACTCATTTTGCAGAAGATTAAACAGATTGTGAGAATGGGATTTGTCTGAAGTCACAGCAAGTAAATGAGCATGATAGATAGCTACTTGGGCCTCAGAACCCAAACTTGTACCAGCGTCCTGCTTTAGACCTGTGCTCCTAACACAGGACAAAAGGAGCTTATTAAATATGATGCCCTACCCTTCTTCAAAGAATGTGATACCAGGAGACAGTTACCCAGGACTAGGAGTAGAAGGCCTCCATCACAGCCTTTAGGCTTGGACAGAGCCAGGAAAAACTAAAGATTGGTAGATGCGTTAACATGCCAACCATCATCATTCCATCTGCAGTTGAGCAGAAAAGCTCTTTCAAATCTAATGTGCTCTTCTCTGCAGTTTTTCAAATATTTTTCTGTCTGGACTTTGCCTTAGGGGAGGATAGATAGGATTTAGAGATAGAAGGAAAGGAAGGCTGATAGATGTGGAGCCAGGCATTGCGTGAGCAAAGGTTAGGACTGGGGACTGGCTACTTAATTTGCAGGTCCAGGGCAAACTGAAAATGCATAACTCCTTGGTCAAAAGTTATTAAGAATTTCAAGACAGCAATGGCAAAACACTGAAACCAAGTGTGGGGCTCTGTGTGACTGCACAGTTGCATGCTCATGAAGCTGGCCCTGGTAAGAGGTCAAGCCTGGTCTCGGGCGAATGAAGCAGAGGCAGGAGTTCTGAATGAGGGCACTGGTAAGGGGAGTGGGGTGAGGGCCAACTCCCATCATTCTCCTTCCTGGAGGTTCTGTATCCATGGCTTTTGGTCCCATTCCCTCCCTGAAGAGGGGCCAAGAAACCCTGTCAGAATGATGCAGCACAGGAGGAACCACACACACGCAGTGGCCATTTGTCCCAAGCTCATGCGGGATGCTGTCTGCCTTTGGAGACCCTGCTTACAAGCAGCAGGGGAAGGCAGCTAGACTGCGTGGCTGCCCATGGTTGACTCTAGGACTGGGCTCTCCTGTGGGGAGTCATGGTGCACAAAAAGTCTTTTTGGGAAGTTGTGAGGGGCCTGGTGTTGGGACACAGGATTGGCAGATGAAGTTCCACCTGGAGTAAAGGGCTAGAGTCCAGTAAATCAGCTGCCAGTCCTAAAGGGGACCCTTCAGAAAGGGCTTTTCTTAGGAAACCAGGCCCTCCCTGCTCCCAGACCCTTCAGGTTTGAGGGATATGTCTTGGGTCCCCACTAGCCAGGGCCACAAAACCTCCCTGTGGTTAACAGTGATATGGCGGGCCCAGTGGGAGACAGTATTTTCCTTGATGGGACAGAACTGTCCCTGTGTGTCCCTGCACATTTGTACACACATGCACACACACACATACATTCACATGACTAGCTCAGAGGCTAATGGTGGATGTCTTCATGAGGAGCTGGCTGGCATTGCTCTGGGGCTGTGCTTTCAAGTCAAACACTAATATTTCTGAAACATAGCTTACCCCCCTCTCCCTGCCCGTCTGATGGGGCCTCCCAGGGTTACTATGTCTGTCCCATCAGCAGAGTCTCAGACCAAGGTTCTCACAACAGAGCAGAGTGAGTTTCACTTGGCTGGTCCATCTGGCCTTCAGCTCTAATTTAAGAAACAAAAATCCAGGTTATAAGGTAATAGGGAATGGGAGGTCACTCTTGGCATAGAAGGATGTGCCACCTCCCATGCCTCCCTACAGTAACAGTAGTGGGAATGACAATAACATGTGAAGTGCTCACTGAGTGCCATGTATTATCTCAGGGGATCTCAGGGTTGCCATGTGAGATGGGTACTCTTTTTATCCTCATTTTACAAATGAGGAAGTAAAGGCACAGAGCAATAAAGCAACCAGCCCAAGTTCTCTTAGTGAATTGGTTGCTTAATCATTGATTCAATTGACATTGAGCACCTGCTCCAGGCCAGGCTCTGTGTCGGGCACAAGAAAGAGGTGGTCCCTGCCCTCACAAAGCTCAAGGTCAAGCATACTTTACAGGACAGATCGGATGTGCACATGTGCATGCATGAGCCCAGCAGCCCTGGGTGTGGCAGGCTCTGTTCTGGGCCACTTCACCCTTGCTCTCTGGCTAGAGAGGAAAGAGGCACCCCCTCCTCACCATCCTCCAGCAGAAGGACAGAGTTCTAAAACCTGAATAATCTGTATAATCATATTTTAGTTGATTAATATTTGCACAGTGCTACGCACACAGTGGGTGCTTAACTGTTGAATGAACATTGAACAATTAATTAAGAGTCACAGAAAATCAGGCTGGAAAATGTGGTTCTGGGACTGAGGAGTATCACACATTGTACTTGGAAAATCACCCTTAGCCTTGAACTAACTCTCCAAGTAGCCAAAGTCTGGCAGTTTTAGTTTCTGCCAGAGTCATAAAGGACCATAAAGATAAACGAACCCTGTCTGACCTGCATGGAACTGAGAACACTGGAAGGTATCCTGGGGTTCAGCAAAGAACACAGGTTTTCTCGGGGTCTGCCACTTTGGGTTGTGTGATTTTGGGCAGTCCATTCACCTTTATTAGCCTGCTTCTTCACCTTCAAAAAGGTGACAATAATACCTGCTCCTGGGTTTGTTGTGTACGTTGGATGGGAAATGTCAGTGGAGCATCTGACACAGGCCTCATTAAATGGTAGTTTCCTTTCTACTAGTCTCATGCTAGTAGAGCATTTTATTTGTCCTGAGCAAAATCATGCCTTGGAACTCGGATGAATAAGCAAAGCAGGTTACACTAAATTCTGATTAATAGAAAGAAATTCTAAGAAATAAAAATTCTTCCAGTCCATTACTAAAAACTAGAAAAGCTCTTATAAAAGGGATTTTACAAATGGACTTCAATCCCAGAGACGACTGTGAGTGAAAAATCAGCAATGCTTCTTTTAAGAATAAAAAATTGATTTCTATGGCATCCTCTCATAGTTATCCTTTCTTTATTGCAGGAAAAAGTAAGAAGTGGTAGTTAATAATGGACTGAAAAAGGTTAACTGGGGTTAACCACCCCAGTTCTATCTTTATCACTTGATTGTGATGTAAAGCTGGAAATTCCTTGACCATCTGAAAAAACAAAACAAAGAAAAACAAAAACAAACCTGGCTTATTATTTTTTTTATAACAGCTTTATTGAGCTATAATTTGTGCAGCCATAACATTTACTCTTTTAAAGTATACAATTCAGTCATTTTTAGTATATTCACAGAGTTGTGCAACTATCAGCAATGATCTAATTTTAGAATTTTCATCACCCTTGAAAGAAAATTGATACCTGTTAGCAGTCACTCATTCTCTTCTTCCTCCAGTCCCTGAAACCACTAATCTACTTTCTGTCTCTATGAGTTTGCCTATTCTGGACATTTCCTATGAATAGAATTATACAATATATGTCTTTTGTTACTGGCTTCTTTTACTTAGCTTGTTTTCTAAGTCCATCCATGTCATTGTGCAGTGTATCAGTACTTCATTCCTTTTTATGGTTTAATAATATTCTATGGTTTAGGTCTACCACATTTTCAATGATCCATTCATCAATTGGTAAGTATTTGGGTTGTTTCCACTTTTTGGCTACTATGAATAATGCTGTTGTGAACATTCATATACAACATTTTGTGTGTAAATGTTTTCATTTCTTTGGGGTATATACATAAGAGGGAAACTGTCATTGGGACATATGACAAGTCTATACTTAACCTTTTGCAGAACTCCTAATCTGCTTTCAAAGTGGCTACACCATTTTATGATTTCAACAGCAATGAATGAGAGTTTCAATTTCTCCACATTCCTGCCAACATTCGTTATCATGACTTTAATTTTAGTCGTCTTAGTGGGTGTAAAGAGATATCTCATTATGGTTTTAATTGTATTTCTCTAATAACTAATGTTGAACATCTTTTGCATTGAATCTATTGATCAATTTGGAGAGCATTGCCATCCTAACAATAAATTTTCTGCTACATGGAACAGAACATAGGTTGCCTTTCCACTTTTTAAGGGCTTCTTGAATTTCTTTCAATGACATTTTATAGTTTTTAAAATATACATTTTGCAAACTCTTAGTTAAATTTATTCCTGAAGTGCCTCCTTTAATATTTCTTGTAAAACATCACTGCTAAAAACAATTCTCTCAAGTTTTGTGTATTTTAGAATTTCTTTATCTAATTTTTGAAAAGACAGTTTTGCTGGATGCGTAATTTTTGGTTGACAGTTTCTATTTCCTTCAGGACTTACAATATGCCACTCCACTGCCTTCTGTCCTTTATTGTTTTTGATGAGAAGTCAAACATTGATCTTATTGGAGTTCTCTTGTATGTGCCTAGTTATATATTTGGGGCTTTCAAATTTTTCCCATTGTTTTTGTCTTTTTTTTTTTTAAAGCAGTTTTACCATGATATGTCAGGGTGTGGTTCTCTTTGTGATTATTCTATTTGGAGTTTGTTGAGCTTCTGAAATGTGTAGTTTAATGTTTTCTTACCAAATTTGGTTAGTTTTCAGTCATTAGTTCTTTGAGTATTTTTTTCTGTCCTTTTTCTCTCTCTCTTCTCCTAGTATTTCCATTATGCATATATTGCTATGTTTAATGGTGTTCCCCATTTCTCTGAGGCTCTTTAATTTTTCTTCATTCCCTTTTTCCTCTCTGTTCTTTGGATTACATACTTTCCAATCCTCTATCTTCAAGTTTGCTGATTCTTTCTTCTGTCTGTTCAAATCTTCTGTTAAGGACTTTGAGTTAATTTTTAATTTCAATTATTGTACATTTTTACTCCAGGATTTCTATTCAGTTCTTTGGTTTGTTTGTTTGTTTGTTTAAGAGACAAAGTCTCTTTCTGTTGCCCAGGCTGGGTTTGAACTCCTAGGCTCAAGCAATTCTCCTACCTCAGCCTCCTGAGTAACTGGGACTGTAGGCATATGCCATCATGCCTGGCTCAGCTTTTAAAAATATAAGTGTAACTTTTCTCTCTTTATTGCTATTCTGTGTTTGATGCAATATTGTCGTTATACTTTTAAAAGCATGACTTCCTTTCATTCTTCGAACATATTTATAATGGCTGCTTTAAAGTTTTTTAAAATCTGACACGTGGGCCTGCTCAGGCAGTTACTGTTGTCCACATTTTTCTCCCTGTGTATAGGTCATACTTTTCTGTTTCCTCTGCATATCTTGTAAGGTTTTGTTAAAAACTGGACATTTTAGATAATATATTGTGGAAATTAGGACACATTATAAATTAGATAATATATTGTAGAAATTACTGACACATTCTTCTACCTCCATTTCCCTGATCACCTCCTCTTATTCTTCTTCATTTTTTTTTTTTCTGAGATGAAGTCTCACTCTGTCACTCAAGCTGGAGTACAGCGGCACAATCTCGGCTCACTGCAACCTCCGCCTCCTGGGTTCAAGCGATTCTCCTGCCTCGGTCTCCTAAGTAGCTGGGATTATGGGCGCCTGCCACTATGCCCAGCTAATTTTTGTATTTTCAGAGAGATGGGGTTTTGCCATGTTGACCAGGCTGGTCTTGAACTCCTGATCTCAGGCGATCCACCCACCTCAGCCTCCCAAAGTGCTAGGATTACAGGCGTGAGCCATTGCCGCCTGTCCTGATCTTTCTATTAAGCTGTCTGTCTCTGCTGGTATCACACTCAGCTGTTAGCCTCACTAATTGCTAGCCAATTGCCTTATTAATTTCAATAATTCCCTGGGGGCATATATTGTCCCACAGTCTAATCCTATTCAAGTCAAGCCCCTTTGCAATGATAGTTTTTGAGGCAAGTCTTTAAGGTTTGTTTTGACTCCAGAAGGGCTGCTCTTAGCTGTCTCTTTCTCGTTTATTTGTTTCCTGTTTTTTTCCTGGTCAACTAGCTGCATTATGAGTTCACTCGTTGCCCTAATGGAGTTACCAGAATCCTCGTAGTTGCTTACCACCAAATTCTCCATTGTTCTTGAGAGCAATCTTGGGCTGTCCTTTTACATTCTATTTCAAATAAATTTAGTTCCTGTGTGGATAGCTTTAGCACTCTCTTCTTTTGGATTATCTCTCCCCCACTGGGCAAAATCTCTGAGCTCCTGTTCTAGAGAGGTGGGCAGGAAAAGTGGCCTGTTTATCTCAGAATGACACCCCTGCTTTATGAGTAGGACACTGAGTGGGAGTGGGAGCTTGGTGTGGAAAGCTCTGCCCTATGAATAAGCTGGCATAAGGGCAATCAAAGCTCTAATAGTCTCAACTTGTAACACCTGGAGTAGCGTCTCTACTATATGAATAGGGGCTAGGTGGAGGATGGGATCCTATAATCTCCTGGTTGCACTCATGAGAATTTTAACTTCTGTAGTTTGGAGCTAAGAGAATACAGGGATGGGTGGGGGATGGGAATTTGTTGTTCCTCTTGGTGAGGTGCTTTCTCTCATTGGAAGCTGATGGGAAAGAGAACTCTTATTTTCTTGGTCACACCCACCTAGAGCGGAACTTCCATTTTTCTTGTGCTGAGTATGGGGAAAGGGAGGGCTGAAGGGGTTTTAACTCAAATACCATAGACTTCCACTGTTCTTGCCAAGATAGAGTAGACTTTCTTGAATAAATGTATGCCCTTAGGACAACTTCCAGGGACTCTAAATGTGTGTGTGTGTGTATGTATTTTCACCAGTTATGGTTGTTTCACTGGGGAGCTGGTCTGTGGCGCTGGTGCTCCTCACACTGCCATCTTTGAAGTCTGAGAATCTTTTCATGTGCTGATTGATTTGTATTTCTTTGGGAAAACGTCTATTCTCCAAAGTGGACAAATGATTTTATTCACTTTTAAATCAGGCTTTTTATTGCTGAGTTGTAAGAGTTCTTTTTATATTCTAGATATAAATCCTTTATCAGATACATGATTTGCCAATATTTTCTCCCATTTTGTGGGTTATCTTTCTGGCTGTTTAATTCTTCTACTCATATTTTCATTTACAAATAACTAAGCCAGAAGCCTGCTAAACCTTAAAATGTTCTCAGTATCTTTCTTTCTTTCTTTAGAGGTAAAGAAAACGCTATCATAGATGGAAAACCCTCACTGATGAGTTCTGTAGTCATTGGAGGCTAAACCAAAGCAGAAGAACCAGTGAGTATGAGTGGGAAGATAGGGATGGGAGTGGAGGGGCTGTGGGAAGGAGAAGGGGCATTCAGAGATCTAGCTGTGCCCCTTGTATCCTGACAATGGATCTACCATGGCTCTACCAGCCTGTATTAGGGGACCATGAGCAAATGGCACCATGTCTGTGCCAGTCACCAAGCACTGAGGGGAAGCTTTGGAAGGGGCACCTGGGCCTGCCCTCCAGTCTTGCAAACGCTGAGCAGGAGCCACCAGCTCGGGGCTGTCTCTGCTTCTTGCTAGAGCATGTGAGTCAATCCAACCTTTCCCCAGAACCCCCATTCTCTCCACACCTTCTTCATTCCAAATGGGGATTCTTGCCTTTCTTTTGGACTCCAGAAACATGTATAAAACCATAACATGGCTTTAGATAACAAGGCAGACCTGTATTAGACTTACACCTAAATTGAATGCAGCCTGTCATAAGGGAGGAATTACAGTCCTAGAGGCCCAAGGTACCTGCAGCTCCCCCCAACCAGTCCTGCCAAAGCCTTGTTTTTGTCAAAATGCCACCCTGGACTCTGTATGAGGGTTCTGCTGCCCACCAAGAGGGATGGGCAAAGTCTGTTTATCCAGAATCTTGGCAGGAGGTACAGGTGAAGCAGCCTCTGAACAAAAGCATATTCTGAGATCCTGGTGGCTGTTGTCAGAGGAACACAGCAGAGAGGCAAACAGTTTGGGGTGAGGCAGCTGATAAACAAACAGGGAAGCTTTTCCATTCAGGCCAGAGCAAGGGGAAGCCCCTGAGTCTCCTCTATCTGCTCTCTGGCAAGATTTGCTTTCTGAAGCGTTGACTGGAAATAGAAGTCTCACAGGGCTGGCTGGAGCCAGAGGCTCCCATACCTTATCCCCTTTGGAATCTGCCAGAGGGCAGGTCCAAGTATGGACTTGGATGAACAACTTGGTTAATATTCAGGCTATCTTGACAGTCAAGCTACCAGTCTCCACGCCCATGAGCAATGTCCCCAGGCGCCTGCAGGCCTGATAGAAAGAAACTCCACAAACCTGCCTATCATGGGAGGTTTCCCCCTTTGTTGGGGCCTACCCAGACCCCAGGGGAGGTGCGTCTTTGAGAGCTACTGTGTGAAGTCCCACATAGCGGCAGCTGCATGTGAGGGTTAGTCTGTTTCATTATTCCCTTGCTTGCTGCTCTCAATGCCTGCCAGAAGCTCCCTGTTAGCAAGGGAAGAGGCCCTCATCTTGCTCCACATACCTGGCTCACCTCTGGGCTATGGGTGGGGAATCAGTAAGTCCTGCTGCTGTTCATGCCCTGACCCCAGTTCCCAGGAAAGCACAAGGCTAGTGCCCCCAGAGGTCCAGGCCCTTTGCTGGAGACTCTGTCATGCTTAAGGGCGTAGCTACCAGCAGCTCCACTCAGGGGCTCCTAGAGGATGCAGCCCAGCTGCAGAAGAGGACAGAAGACTCTACGGTGTGGCAGCAGCCCTGTCTCAAACCATTGGTAGCCTATCAAGAAGGCTGGTCCTTAGTACACGAGGTTCCCCAAGAACTCTGGAGCACAAGACCTGGCAGAAGTGGTATATAGTTTAAGGTGACTGCCTCAGTTTTCCCAACCCATGGATGGATGGGAAGGTGAAGACCCTAATGATGTTTCATGGGAGAAGAGGACATGTTTGAAACAAAGGCTGGCTCATGCTTAGCCCCTGGCCAGGAGCCAGGATTGTCTCTGCTGCTCACTCTGTGGCTCTGCAGATGAACTTAGGCCCTCTCCAGAGCAGGGCATTTGTTGCCCTTCCTGATCCTTTAGCCTCAGGGCAGGAGGTTGCTGGGCTTCTTCACATACACAGGGCCTCTTCTCTCTAAGGTCTTGGCCCTGAGAGCTATAGATGAAGGGCCATGCCCATAGAGACTGAGATCTGACCCCTGAAGTAGGTCTCAGTGACGAGGACCCCATCATCAGACACTCTGGGTTGCTTGGGGCCCTTCCTTCCCCAACAGAAGCTTCAGTCCCAACCCAGGTCCCACCAGTCCCTGCTCGCGTTCCTGCTCAGCTGCCGCCTGATGGAAAACTTAGCAACGAGCTGTGGCTGGCACTCCTCCCGCAGGGGCAAACACAGACTCCTCTAGCCCTGACTCCAGAGATAGATAAAGGCCTTTACCCTGGATATTTAATTCTTTCTCCTTAAAGTGAAAAATAACTTGTTGGATTGAGCTGGAATAACTGGAGCAATGAAATAAAGACGGATAGCATTAGTTTATAACTGATGAAATAAGTATGTATGAACCTGTACTAATATGTTAATAATTGCATACATTAATAAATAGATGTGGAGGGGAAGCTCTTCTTCTCAGAAGAATTCCAATTAATATTGAAGGAATCAGGAAATGCAAAGTCATTACAAGGCAAACTGCAGCAATAGTTGTTTCAGTCAAGGTCTAGTGATGAATGCTAAAATCAGTGGATAGAAATTTGAGGAGACACAGGATTTTGTATAATCTCAAAGTACCTCCCTTAAGATATTTATTAATAACAGAGGAAAAAATAGTACTTTTACAGCAGAGAAATTCAGCAGACACCAACCCGACAAGTGAATAGCACCTTTACAGCAGAGAAATTCAGCAGACACCAACTTGACAAGTGATCAAGGTTAACATCACCAGTAATAAGACACATCAGCATCATGTACCCACTGGCATGATGCCTGGAGTATGCATCACTTCTATCGTATTGTTACCGAAAAGCACATGACGCATCTAATGATGAGAAAAATCATACCAACCCAAATTAAGGAGCATTCGTCAAAATACTCGTAAAAATGTCAAGATCATGAAAGATAAGACTGAGGAACAGTCACTGATTGGAGACAGACAGGACAACTAAATACGACATGGGATTTTGGGTGTGATTCTACAATAGAAAAAGTACATTAGCAGAAAAACGGGTGAAATTCAAACAAAAGTCTGTAGCTCAGTTATTACTATTGTAACCAACGTTAATTTCCCGGTTTGGATAAATGCATAATGGGTGTTTAAATTGTTAACATCAGAGAAAGCTGGATGAAGGGTATATGTGAAATCTCTGTACTATTTTCAAACTTCTCTCTAAATCAAAAGTTATTTCAAAATAAAGTTAAAAAATAATGGCTGGGCATGGCGGCTCACGCCTGTAATCCCAGTACTTTGGGAGGCCGAGGCAGGTGGGTCACCTGAGATAAGGAGATCAAGATCAGCCTGGCCACACACACACACACACACACACACACACACACACACAAATTAGTTGGGCATGGTGGCAGGTGCCTGTAATCCCAGCTGCTTGGGAGGCAGCAGAGTGTGGCACCAGCAAATAGGCTTCCTAGGTGGGTGGTGAGGAGTGGTAAGGACAGGACCTCAGCACCCTCTTTGCCTTCTCCACTGGCTGGGCACAGTGGACATGGTGGGAGCTGTCCTAAAGTCCAGGTTGTGGCCTGTAAAATAGGTGATAGGAGTTGCTGGAGGCTGAGTCCCTCTCCCCACAGTGTTAGGAGTGGGGAGAATTGCTTGAACCGGGGGGGTGGAGGTTGCAGTGAGCCGAGACGGTGCCATTGTACTCCACCCTAGGCAACAAGAATGAAACTCCATCTCAAAAAAAAAACAAACAAAAAATATTTTGACTCTTAGTAATTGCACAGGATGAATAACTTGGACTTCACAATAACCCCTGAAGAAGGAAACCTTATGTACATGCACACACACAGACGAATGCACTCATGCAAACTCCAGCTCAGACACCTTATTGCTACCTCCTGGCATACTATGAAAGGCATTTCTACACCAGAGCATGGCATCCTTGGTTCCTGACTAACCCTGACATCCTGTGAAGAGGTGTTGGGGGTGGGGGGCAGTTCAGGCAGTCTTGTCTGTCCCCTAGGATATGCTCACTGGGAGATCCTGGCACGGTGGTGTAAGGCAGAGACACAATATGAGGACGATTCCACTACCTGTGTTGTGCCAATTGGGATGCAGAAAACCTGCTCAGGGGCCCTGGGCTTGGCCTTCTCCACTGACACTGGCCAAGTCAGCATGGGTTCGGACCTGTGTCCAGGTCTCTGAGCCTTGGAACTAACACTGTGTGGAGAAGGACTCAGCCTCCAGCAAGTCCTATCACCTATTTCACAGGCCACAACCTGGACTTTAGGACAGCTCCCACCATGTCCACTGTGCCCAGCCAGTGGAGAAGGCAAAGAGGGTGCTGAGGTCCTGTCCTTACCACTCCTCACCACCCACCTAGGAAGCCTATTTGCTGGTGCCACACTCTGCTGGCCACCATGGGATGGGGCCTGGGGCATTAGCTCACTGAGTCCTCCCAACAACTCACATAAGGTGGTTTCTCTTATTATCCTCTTTGAAAACTGAGAGGAAGTACACATAATATACAGTTTAACATGTTAGCCATTTTTAAGTGTACAGTTCAGTAGCATTCACACTGTTGTGCAATCTCCAACACTATTTTCATCTTACAAAACTGAAACTTTATACCCATGAAACAACAACTCCCTACGCCTTCCTTCTTCCAGTCCCTGGCAACCACCATTTGCTTTCTGTTTCTATGAGTGTGACTACTCTTTAAGTGAAATCAGAAAATAATCTGTCTTGTGACTGGCTTATTTCACTAAGCATAGTCTCCTCAAGGTTCATCCATGTGTAGCATGTGTCAGAATTTCCTTCCTTTTTAAAGCTGAATAATTAATAATCCATTGTACGCACATACCACATTATGTTTATCCATTGTCTGTGGACCGATACTTGGGTTGCTTTCACCTTTTGACTATTGTGAACAGTGCTACCATGGAAATGGTGTACAGTTATCTCTTTGAGACCCTATTTCAGTGACTTTGGATATATATCCAGAATTGGTATTGCAGGATCATATGGTAATTCTATTTTTAATATTTTTAGGCACCACCATACTATTTTCCATAGTGGCTGCACCATTTTACACTCCCACTAGGAATGAACAAGTGTTCCAGTTTCTCTACATCCTCACTAACACTTGTTATTTTCTATGTTAAAAAACAACACTTTTTTTAAAGGTGGCGTCTCATCCTGTCACCAGGCTGGAGTGCAGAGGTACGGTGATAGGTCACTGCAACCTCGAACTCCTAGCCTCGGGTGACCCTCCTGCCTGAGCCTCCTGATAAGCTGGAACTACAGTTGCATGCCTTCATGCCCGGCTAATTTTTATTTTTATTTATTGGAGAGATGGGGTCTTGCTATGTTGCCCAGGCCTGTCTTGAATCCTAGCCTCAAGCAATGCTCCTGCCTCTGCCTCCTAAAGTGGATTTCTGGTGGTTTTTTTTGGTAGTAGCTATTTTTAAGGGTACAAAGTGGTACCTCATTATGGTTTTCATTTGCATTTCCCTAGTGATTAGTGATGTTGAGCCTCTTTTCATATGCTTGTATCCCCAATTTATAGACAAGGAAACTGAGGCTTTCATCAGTGATATAACCTGTCTGGAGTCAGCCAGCCAGATGGTTGGCAGTGGAGTCAGAACTGGCCCTCTAGTGAGTCTGACTCCAGAACTCCGTGTGCCGCCACTCCTCTGGGGAGAGCCATCCATCCATCCTGCTCACCCTGGTACTTGCTTCCTTCCCTTCTCCTCCCAACTTCCAGGGCCCAGTTGCTTTTTTTTTTCTTTTTTTGAGACAGAGTCTGCCTCTGTCACCCAGGCTGCAGTACAGTGGCATGATCTCAATTCACTGCAACCTCCATCTTCCAGGTTCAAGCGATTCTTCTGCCTCAGCCTCCTGAGTAGCTGGGACTACAGGGGTGCGCCACCACTCCCAGCTAATTTTTGAATTCTTAGTAGAGACGGGGTTTCACCATGTTGGCCAGGCTGGTTTCGAACTCCTGACCTCAAGTAATCCACCCATCTTGGCCTCAAGTGCTGGGATTATAGGCATGAGTGACTGCGCCTGTCCTCTGGTTGCTTTTTATTTTACTCCCACCACTCAAAAAGGAAGCCAGGAAGGAAAAAGCTGCTGAAAAAAAGCAAATCCTGGTGTATGCGTGTGAATATGTGATGATATACATCCCTAGAGGTCCCTGTGAACAGGGCACAACATGGGTAGCTTTGGACTGGGAGGCCAGCAGGTACCCACCCCTCATACCCTACGGTAAACAAAACCAGTGAACAAAGGGAAAGCAGACAGGTCAGCCCAGCTGTCAGGGAAGGCTGCCGCTCGTGGGTCCAGCCTCCATATCAGGCACTGCTAACACTTCCAGAAATCAACATGGGATGAGCTGGCACCCAGTCTTAGCTGTTCCCAGGCCATGCTGTGGGCAGGGAGTGGGCAAGCACTAGAGCCCCTGCTAGGGAAGCAAAGCCAGAGAAGCATGGCCACCTTAGGGCCCAGAGTAGGTATGGTGCCAATGCTGGGGAATCCAGAGGCAGTCCACAGGCTGAGCCCACTTCCCACAGGTGCCAACGATTCCACAGCCACCACGCCTGGCTGGCCACCATTCTCTTGCAGAGGAGACTTTCACAGCTTCCTCACTGGTCTTCTTGTTTGTCATAACAGCTAGAGCGAGCTATTTCCAAAAGCACGGACCCGGCCTTAGAATGCTTACTGTTTCCTCACTGTCCTCTGAATAAAGTCAGCCCTGGCCCCTGTGGGCATTTCTAGTCTCATCTGTCATCTCTCTCATCCCTTGAGTTCCAGCCACTCTGATGTATGAGAATTCCATTTCCTAAATCTCCCATGTTCTTTCCTAGACAGGTCTTAGCTCATATTTTCAGACTCACCAAAAATTGTATCACGCCTTCTTGGAGTATTTCCTCCACTTATTGTCCCACAGAGAAGGTGATTTATTTATCCCAGGTTGCATAGCAAGCAAGGCGGGATTTGAATTTGGGTTCCAGAACACTACTCCTAACCAGAGTTAATGTTAGCCTTCTCAGTAACACAGCCAGTGTGCCCCATGGGCATCTGAGGGCAGGCTCCACCCAACACAAGGCCAGACACAATGTCTGATGACTGCTATACTGTGCTGAGGGAAAGGGATAAGGGACTAGCAGAGGCCACTCAGGTTTTTCTTGGGAGCAGCACAAGGCAGAGGAGGGACTAGCAGCAGAGAAATCCTACCTGCCTGACCAACAGCAGGCAATGGCTCCATGAGGATGCTCTCCTCAGAAGGAAGGTGTGTCCTGACCCAGCAACCCCTGGTCCTTACCAGATGTGAAGCAGGAAAAAAAGGGAAGAATCCTGTGTGCATCCTGATTCCTGGAACTTAGAAAACCTACCATTAACCACACAGGGTGCTGAGGGGCTGCAGCTCCTGCCTACCAACTGACCTTGTGCTCAGAGAGGTCCCTGAGTGCCAGGGCTTCCAGCCGGGGTTTCCCCTTCTCTGCTTCCTTGCACCCAAAGAGCATCAGGAGGCCATCTGCTGTCTTTTAGAGAAACTGGGACCTCAGGACAGGACCCCAAACCTCATCACAAGTATGTGGTACAGCAGTACACCTCCTGATACCTCCGGAAGTCTGTGGCCAGGGAACAGACAAGATTTGGTTCTGCCCTGCTCAGTAACAAGGTCCTTCATACCCCTCCTCCCTTGCCTGGCAGGAAGGTGACTCAGGCAGTGCGTCTGGGTAGCCTGGGGCTGCGCTTCCCCCAAGGCAGCATCTAGGCTCTTGGGGAACTTCGTTTGTTGTGAAAATCGGAAATGAAAAGACAGTTGGTGACAAACTCCCTTCTCCGTCACCTCCTTACTGCACAGAAAGGACCCAGGAATGCACCTCGAGTGAGTCCTATTCTCTCTTGGGGTGCACACCCGCTGCTGGAAGTATGAACAGCAGGTTTGAGGGGAAGCAGAGCGCTGACCCTGACAGTGTGCAGGGAGTCAGTCTCAAGGGGAGCTGACACAGAGGGAGGGTCAGGCACTCCTGGGTTCCCGGTCTCGGCCTGGCACCCACCTCTGTCACGACGGTGGACAGGTAGACGTCCTGGCTGAACTCCCAGCCATCCAGACAGCTCTCCTGCTCCAGCTGCCCCAGGTCCACGTCGCGCCCCGGCTCTAGCCCGAGCGCCGAGAAGTTGGCGATGGTGGCGAGCCGGTAGCGGCGGCAGCTGTGGGGCACCTCGCGGCCGTCCCGCAGACGTAGCGGGACACTGTGGTTGCGCCAGGCGCTGCTCAGGTTCGCGGCGTCCGGCACCCGGCAGCGGTGCTCCGGGATCCCCGCCAGGAACACGACTGACATACCATTGAAGCCGTTAGGGATGATGCTGGCGCTGAGCAAGAAGAAGATGAGGCGCTGGAAGGGCCCCCACTCGCCCAGGAAGGCGGTCACCTCGTCGTAGTCCCGCATGCTTTTCACTGCCGCTCCGAAACTTGCAACTACGGGTGATAAGAGCGTCCTCGGGACGCTGTCGCGTGGCCTGGGCGCTTCCCAGGGATGTCAGAACGTTCCCGGGGGACAGGCAGGCTGTTGGAAATAGGGGCTTGCGGCCGGGGACTGGTTCTGGGAAACAGGTTGAGGGCTTTGGAGCGTTCCCGGGAGCTCCGCGCAGAGCTTGATGCCACTGTACGCATGGGACCACACCCCCATCCCGGGCCCTGCGCGGGGAAGGGGAGGGCGGCCCAGTCCGCTGGGGCGGGGCTCCCGACTGTCTCCGCCCTGTGTTCGGCGCGCCCGCAAGTCCCCAAGGACCCGGCGGGGGCTTCCAGGCCCGGCTCAGCCATTCCGCCCGCGTGCGGGGGAAGAAGCTTGCCTCCAGAACACTCTGTTGTCCCCAGCCATCCCTGAGCTCTGATTCCCAGACCTGGATACCACGTGGGAGGGCTGGCTCGACGGAGTAGCAGAGGCCGGAGAGCAAGGTCTTGGAGAGGTCGGTTCTCGGCCTACTCGGGCCGCGTCGCCCTGGGCCCAGCCGCCGGCAGCGTTCCTTCCGCGGTCTCTTCCAGTCTGGAGTCTGAGCTTAGGCGGCCACGCGAAGGGTGCGGACGGGCGAGTCAGTGGAGTCGGTCCCCGAGAAATTTCTGCGGGCGGCGGATCGACAGGGATGCGCGCCCGCGCAGGCGGCTGGCACTCGCCGACAGGGAGCTCTTTGCTCACTAGTCTTAGGAGGGCTCAATTCGGTCAATCCCCGGCGGCGCCCGGACAGCGTCCTCGGGACAGCCAGGAGCCTCACCTTGCACAGGGATAAAAGGCCCACAGCCTGGAAGGGATGAGCAAGGTCACACTACGTCAGAGATGGGCCCGGACCGGAGGGAGGGGCGGGGGCAGGAGACAACCGATTGCTCGTGAGGCGAGTTTCCTCCCCCCGCACGCCAGCGGAATGGCTGGGCCCAGCCTGGAAGCCCCTGCCGGGTCCATGGGCGGGCGGGCGCCTGGACAAGGAGCCTGCCCATTGCGGAAGCACACTCATGGAGGCATTGTCACCACGCTGGGTTCTGATTTTGAGCCCCTTGCACTCCACACGCCCCCAGAGCCCTTTATCCCGGCAGGCTGCTAGAGCTTTCTCCGACCGGAAGGCTTTCTGTTTGCCGAAGGGCCTGCCCCCAGTCCCGGAACAGAGGGAGGAAAAGGAGGGAGAGAGGAGGAGGAGATCGGATTTGGCGCTCAGACCCAGCAGGGTAACCAAAGCAGGGACCATAGCCTCCCTTTTTTTGGCTCGGTGCCCAGACCTAAGGCCCTTTTACTGTTGTGTAAGCTAGCCTGGTGCTGGAGACTTGAGCCTTGGGGTTCACGAGGCAGATGAAATTGACAGGATGAAGAGCTCACCCTCTTTGGAGATTTTGCACAAGTGTGTTTGAGTCTCCAGGGCCCGATTAAGAGGCAGAGGGACATTTCTGCCTCTTTTTGTGTAGCTTCCAGTCTGACTCCTCCTCTTAGGAGGACTTCCCACCCCCTTGGAACCTCAGCTTCCTTACCTGTAATAAGACTATATATCCTGATGTGCTAGGACAGCTCTGATTTTTGTCTATTAATCCCTGAAATTATTAATAAAGCCTCCGTATACTTTCACTAGTATCCTTCTTCAAATGATATATTATGGTAATTATCTTACTTAGCTTGGGTTTCATCTCCCCTACTCCACCCCAAATAATAGAGCAAACTCGGAGACAAGAACTTATATAAGGTTGTTTATCTTGAGTAGTGATGACATAAAACAGAAGTAGGGGACTAGGGAGGAGCCTGAGCAGGGAGGATTGTTAAAGCCAACATAGACTGTGAAATTGAGATGGTCATTGGCCATGACCAAGATCAGTAACAGTGCTGTGTGGAGCCCTGTGGAACCTAAGAATAAAGGGAAAACTAGCAATATTGTGTCTTTATTTAACATTTTGATATTGTGTTCATCATGGGTATTTGCATTAATTCCTATTTTTAAAAATATTGCATTAAAATATAATTAATCTTGGTTACTGAATTTTTGGTGCCTCCTTAAATTTGCACCAGAGACAAGTGCCTTGCTCTTTTCCCTCACCTCAGCCTTGTCTCAATCCCCATTGCTATGGGTTATGAGGTTTAATCCCACTAGGGACTCCTAAGAGCCATATAGAATGAGGAAGTATTTGTTTCCTAGTTCTGTCTCCATTGGTCAACTGCCTGCACTTCCAGGTTGCACATAAGTGAGTGCTGATCAGGTACCACTCAACTATTTGCCTTTGCTCACAAGTGTATGCAAATCTATATCTGGAATTGTTTTGTCCTCCATACAAAATGAATGAACAAGTATACTGTTTACAGCTTAGCCCATTGGGGGAATTTCCCTTCAAAGTTCTTTAGGGCTACCCCCTAAATGGAGGTATGTTACAGGAGCAATCTTTTTTTTTTTCTAGTATCAATGCCTAAAGCTAATCCATCTGTGAGTCAGGGCTATTTTCCCCTTTATCAGTTGGTTACAGAGAACTACCCACTAAAGCTGTAGGTCTGAGCTAAGACAGAAGGGTTGGTATGGTCGATAGCCGAGGTAGGTGTCACAGGAGTCTCCACCACCTTTTGTTGACTTACATGCACCTTACTGACCTGCTTAGTCCTGATCCTGAATTTACCATTCTTATTATACGATGGATTGCTGATAAGTCTGCCTTTTTTTTCTTTCTTTCCTGAGACGGGTCTCACTCTGTCACCCAGGCTGGAGTGCAGTGGCGCAATCACAGCTCACTGCAGCCTCAACCTCCCTAGGCTCAAGTGATCCTTCTACTTCAGCCTCCCAGCTTGCTGGGACTACAAGCAAACACCACCAGGCCCAGCTAACTTTATTTTTTCTTCCACATTTTGTAGAGATGGGGTTTTGCCCTGTTGCCTCCTGGGCTCAAGTAATTATCTGGCCTCAGCCTCCCAAAGTGCTGGGATTACCGGTGTGGGCTACCATGCTTGGCTTAAACCTGCCCGATCTTATGACTTGATAGACTCTGGCAATAACCGGCTTACAATGGGTATCTCTGGTTGCATAGACCCTTCATGTTCCATTGCTTGGCTCTCGGTTTTTACTGGGACCGAACAGCTGCTTTTCAAAAGTCAAATAACTCTCTGCTGCATGGCCTTGTTCCAGAACCTAAGAGATCTATGCTGAAACTCTTTTATTAGGGCATGTCAGAGACTCTGCCTGCAGCCTTATTCATTATGTTTGCCTCTAGCCCCATTGTATCTGCTGGATCATATGAACCAAATGGTAGAGAAACTTGTACAATAGTTGGACACACTGTACAGCTCTCTCCTCCTCTGGACTTCACTCAAAACTGAGAGCCTTCAAAGGCACCCAATAGATGGGTCAGAGGAATACTTCACCAAGCACTATGCCTTAGTGTTGGAGGATACAGAGCTTAACAACTTGTCTTTACTTTACAGGAGATAACCTGGTATGCTCCAGGCTACTGATCCCTGATAACTTTACCAATTTGTTTAAAAATAATAGGGATAGAAGAAGTTAGTGGGGATATAGATGAAATAATATGGGCTGTGAATAGTGGTTCTCTTTTAGGGGTTTGTTTTACTAGTTTGTCTACTTTTATATTCATTTAACTTATTCTAGAACAAAAAGGTAAGAAAAAATTTGAACAACATGAATTCCCTGAATCTTCATATTTTTATCTTCTATCCTTTGGCATACATGTGTCTTTACTAGGACATCAAGAGTTCTTGCTTCTTCTTGCTTATTAGGTCAAATTAGCATTAGGTCATCAATACAGTGGACTACTCCGATGTTCAATGGAATATTGAGATAATCGAAGTTGCTGGATGCTGTGTTGTGATAGAGAGGAGAATTAACAATCCAGAAGCAAGAGAGTGAATATGTACTGCTATTATTCCCACATAAAAGCAGTTTTTCATCCTCCGGACTGAAAAATATTGAGAAGAAAATCTTTGATGTTGAAATTAATCTCTGCAATATCACCCAGGATGTGGTTTTACCCCTCAATTAATAAATTAGTAAGAAAGGTAGGGCTAAGTGTCAGGGGCTTTCATTTGGCCCTTTCTACCTTATGGCTCTTAATAAAACAGGAAGTAAATGTTAGGGTCCTGCCAGTTGCTAGAGTATCTGTCCCAGTTATTTACTTAGGGATAAGGAAATCTGTACAGAGTGGATCTTCAGACTTCTTGGATCTGTTTGCATGAGAATGCCATTTACCTGGCTTTCATGAACCTCCAGTTTAATTGGGGGACCATGATAGTGTTTGCCCCCGGCACTGATGCAAGCTCATAATCTGTACCCAATAACCTTTGAAAGTCTGGTTCTTTTTCCTCCCCCCGATCAGAGTTACTCTGATAAAAGGCCACAGATCCCTCATGTGGAAAGATTGGGGGAATAGTTATCTTGTATACTTTTGGCAGCATTTAGAGGGCTCTTCTATAAAAGACTTGACCCTTCCTTAAATCAATAGGCTCTGAGCCTGAGAACTGGCCTAGATCAAGGAAATTTATTAGGAAATACTATTTTCCATTATGGCAGCTGTCATCTGCCTTCTGCTCATGAGCTCTTGATTTGGGGATTACTGTTGTTACAGTCAAGTAACACCCAGTCATCTGCCAGCTTAGTTAACTCCTAGGAACACTATGGTCTACTAGCCATTGCCATAAACAGACCCTATGGGTCAAAGCGTTCTGGTTGCCACTTTGGTTTTGTGGTAATTATTATATCTCCCCTGCCTCTATTGATTGTCACCCAGAGTCCTACCATCCCTACTAACACTAAGGATTCTTCACCTTTACATATTGTGTTGCCTCAGTGAAAAGTGTCCTCTGGATGTTCCCTTCTGGGAAGGCAGTCTTCTGGTAGGGTCTCCGGCCTTGCATAATAACTACAGTCTGACATCCTAATCCCTCTGAGCCTTCTGACTCCTTCAATATTCTCCCAAGAAGTTCTGGCATCTCTACTTCATTTCAAAGGTCATAATTGCATCCAAGATTCAAAGAACCGTCTCAGAAGCATGTGAAAATGGTTTTATGTATCCTCACTTAGATGTTAATCCCTGAATAATGAGAGTGCTCCCAGACTGATACATTCTCACACCCCTGCTCCGCACACCCGTTAATGCCTGTTCCTACCAGAACATATGTCCTGTAATTTTTTCAGCGTGTATGATATTTGCTTATAAGTCAGATACTGTATTTCTCCACTTAGACTATGCTGAGACCTAACCCTAGTTATTGGTCTGCAGGCAATGAAGAGAAGTACGGAATATCAAGGAGAATAAGCATCATCTTTCAGCCATTTACCTTAAGAATAGTCTTGGCAGGATTCCAGGCAAGGAGAGGCTTGTCTCCTATAGCAAGAGAAAGATAGCTGCTTCTGCTGGCCTTGAAGGTTTAGGGGAATCCAGGAATTCAAAATTCTCACATTAATCTATTCAAATATTCCCATTATGTGTCCCAGGGTTCCATATATTTCCTATCAGTGCCATGACTCCATTGTAGAAAGTAGACCCATTAAGGCTGTGAATCCCTTCCTTGCAGATCTGCCTTTTAGAACCACACTTATGTCAACTGTCTTAGCCCAGGTTTTCTCCTGAAAGCAAAGCCTGAGTCAAGAGTTTGTGTGTATATGATTTATTTGGGAATGGATCCAAAGGAACCGAAATAAGTGACTGGGGAGAGTAAAACAGGAAAGAAGGGAAGCCAATGTAAGAGTGCAGAGCCTCAGACCAGCCCAGAGAGCTGCAGCCGCCTTTTGCGCCCTCCCAGCCTTCCCCACCCTTCTTGCCGACATCATGCTCCAGTTCCTGCTTGAATTTACTTTGGCAATGTTACTGGAATGTATTTGGCTCAGAGCTATGCCACGCCAAACCTGGCTAAAACACTTGATAAAATGAAAAAGGGCAGTGCTGAGAGGAAACCCCCTAGTTCATGAGGCCGACTCCAGCACTGCCTTCTGGATACCCTGATTCCACCACTCTTGAGGGCCTCCTTTAACATCTCAACCAAAGGCTTTTGTTTTCATCTCCAACCTCAGCTATTTTCTTCTTGGCTAGACCCTGTGTGGGCAAAAATGGGCCCACAAGTTAAGAACTACCTATGTAGTGTGACAGTCCCCTGCCAGGTTACTTAAGGATTCATGTCTTACGCCTGAACCCTGAAGGCTAGGCAATGAGCCAAGGCCATGGTGTCTAGCTGAGGAATAGGTGTCCCTGAGAACCCAAACATCCTGGAGAATCACCGAGAACCTACCGAGGAAAACAGTCCCATCACACACACATAGTAGGTAAAGAGACAGAAAATTAGCTTAGGGATGAGAGGGGACACAGATCTCTAAAGCTGTCCCGCTGCCATTCAGGAGTGTCTCATGCGTAAGTCCTGATAAACTCATCTACTAGCCAAGCTGGACTTGTCTGAGACATTCTCTGGTCCCTTTGCTCCCTCCCAGTTTCGGGGAAGGTTTTTAAAATACAATTCCAGGTTTTTCTCATTACAATTGGCATCATGAGCAGGCTCTGAGAAACCAACAGATGAATTAGGAAGGAGCATCTGCGGGGAGAATCCTAGGGTGGTTGGCAACATGCATGTGGGGTGGAGTTGCCCAGCTGCTCAACCTTCGTGGGCCACTATGGACTCTGGGAAAACACTGGCAGAAACTAAATCACCTATTGTAAGAAGTTAAGATATTAAAATATGATAAAGATAATAAACGCACTGTTGTTGCAATGAGGCTAGCTACTGAGAAATCATGAGAGCAGGAAAGGGAGAAAGGGCAAAAACTCCTGCAGAAGGTCAAAGGCATGCCAGGTGTTCTAGGACACCAGCAGGTTACATATTGTGGCCTGTTCTTGCACACGTTTTAAAAACTGATGGGCAAATTACAAAATAAAATTCAGAGCTCAAATGGTTAACCTGCAACTATAGAGTTAAATAGTGGCTTCAGTTGCTTTCTGTTTCTCTCGTTCCGTTTCCACAGGCTTCGAATCTGCTGTTATTAAGCTACCAGTGTTGAGATAAAACTCACTGTTTATGATAACACTAATTCAAGGTTATTTGAAGATTTTGTTTTTCTTACACAATTTAGCCAGTTCTAGTTAAAATATAAACAATAAAACTCATTTGAAACAAACAAAAAAAAAAAAAGGGAAAAAGAGGATTTTAAAAATCAAACTGCCATGGAAACTGCCTTACCCCAAATTTTGATCCATAGCTTTCCTTGGATTACTTATTGGGGAAAATAGAGTTTAGCCACGTGAACAGGTCCCAGTTTTGTTAAAAGTAATTTGGGTCCAACTGTCTTTTGTAAAAATAACAAATTTATTTTATTGTCTCATGGCTAGAGTTCTCAAGTAAAAGCTATCAGATCTTTGTGTACGTATGTATATACATGTTTAAATACATTTATATATGTACATGTGTTATATGTTCTGTCTAACGTGCTACCAAATAAAATTATAAATAAATGGGTATAAAGTCCAAATGCTTTCCAAGTTCACATGAATTCAATAATCTTTGGTAAATAAGTGGGCTTTTAAATTATTAGCAAATGAAAATATGTCTTCAAAAGTGTCAGCATACATTTTTGTCTGAGTCTACTGATAAAATACATTTTATATTTGCCTCTGCTAGACACTTTAAGGTGTCAGGGTTTTACATAAAAGTTAAAAAACTGTAAACCCAGCCCAAATCAAAATTATCTTTGTCTGAATGATTTATTGATAAGCAAGACTAATTTGATATTGTTGGTTTAATGAAAACAGCTGAATTTTCTGAGTTATCAGCAAGAATCTCCATGTGTTTGACCTTAAGGCTCTTACTTATATGAACACCTGATATTCACAAGCTGTGAAAACAGTTAACAGGGAAATAACTTGAGACGATGATTAGCTTTGTTGAATGTCTTGGTTCTCACAAGTAATCTAGATAAACTGCTAAAAATGAATAAACTGACTAAATGTAAATGTGATAAATGTTTGTAAGTTAAACTTCTGTACAGTTTAAAATCTTAAAATTATTTTAGGTACTCATTGAATGTCTAGGTCATTTGTGATTTAAAAAGGGTTATGATATGAGGGAGGTATTGGTGAACCTTAATGAACTGGATAAAAACAAGGACCAAATCCAGAAAATAATCAAAGAACAAAAAGTAGTTGGGCCAACTGGATGCTTGTACACTTGCCCTGGTGTAGGCAGGTAATTAACATGAAACAATACCACCTGCCGGAGGATGCTTTGATCCACATGGTTCGGGGGGATGCTTTGAAATCACCCGAGCAATTCAACAATTACATAGGCACAAATAGGCCAGAGCACCTATAACAGCCCTATGTGGCCTGCCAAGAAGCCAGATGACACCTAGAAAATGACAGTATACTACCATGAGCTAAACAGAGTGACGCCCCCTGTACCTGCAGCTGTACGCAGTATTGCTCAACTGCTGGAGCAAATGGTCCTTAAGCTGGGAAATGTCCATGCTGTGACTGATTTGGCTAATGACTTTTAAAGTATTTCTTTAGCCGAAGAGTCACAGGAGCAGTTTCCCTTCACTTGGGAGGGTGAACAATGTATCTTCCAGATACAAGAGTATCTGTGCAACCCCACCAACTGTCATGATATGATTGCACAGGACCTGTCTAGACTCTTTTGCCTACCTCAGTCTTCCTGTTTCACTATACTGATAATATCATGTTAACCTCAGAATCTCTTAAAAATCTGGAGACTGCCCTGCACCCCATCTTAGACAGCCTAAAAGAAAGGGGATGGGAAGTAAATCCCCAAAAGATACAAGGGCCCAGCATAGCCATCAAATTCCTAGGAATTACCTGGCTGGGTAAGACATGAAACATACCAAGAGCTGTTATTGAAAAGATAGCACAACAGTCTATTATTTCAGGCAATAAGGAAACTTCATGTTTTCCTAGATTTATTAGGCTACTCAAAAATATTCATCCCTCGTTTGACACAAACCCTCCAGCCTTATATGCCCTAATAAAAAGGGATAAAAAAAAATGGGACTGGACACATATAGAGCAAGAGGCATTTGACAAAGCAAAACTGTTGGTAAAACAAGCCCAAGCATTAGGTGCTCCCCACAGCCACAGCTCCCTTTTGTATTAGAAGTCACTAGAGTTGCCACAGGAATGAAATGGTGTTTGCGGCAAAAGCAACCAACAGTAATGGTACTTGTAAGGTTTGGTCTTAATTATGGGACGGGGAAGAATCCCACTATATAGTCCTGGAGCAACAACTCTGGCTGTATACAGGACATTGCAATAAATGGAGGCCATTACCAGAAAGCAAACCATCACAATAAAAACTGCCTTTCCTATAAAAGGGTAGATGGAATGCCTTCTAGCCAAGCCCACCTCTGGGATAATATCATCACACACTCTGCTGAAGTGGCATTCCTATCTACAACAGAGGGGTGTCTTGTCCATGAGTTCTTTAAGTCAGGCACCACAGAACATGCTGAGACCACTTGTCCCAAGTGGAAAGGGCTAACATGGCAATGAATCTACCTACTAGGCCAACCACCATATATGAAGGGATCCCACTGATACCTACTGGGGCCTAATCCACTGATGGGTCTAGCAAAGGCACCCAACACCAATGGTTGGCAATTATGCTGAAAATGGATACTGACAACCTATGGATAGAATGGAAATTAGGACAAAGCAGTCAATGGGCCATGCTACAGGCAGTTTGGATTCTCATCACCCACGGTCCCTGGCCATTAGTCGTTTGCACAGATATTTAGGCTACATACAGAGGCCTTACTCTATGGATCAATTAGTGGGCCACAGACAACTGGCAAGTTTGGTGCAGGATCCTCTGGGGAATGTCCATGTGGCAAGAGATCCACATCAGATTACAGGAAAAGGATGCCCATCTTGTGATGAACCATATGGATGCACATAGTCCCAAACCACCTCCTGGAGATCAAAAGGTGAATGCCCTTACTCACGCGCGGCAATTTGCCCAAACCCATCCCAGGAAACTGCCGTATGTGTACATCATAAGAACCGCCACGAGGGGCAATCACAGAATGGCCTGTAGCAAAGGCAGCAGGTGTCCCCATCCAATATGCAAATGTTTTGGCAGCTGTTCAGAACACTGAGATCTACTTGCACCTGTGACTTAGAAAGGTTCCCTCCACACCAGGTTACATATATCGAGCTGTACAAACTATGTGAGACTGGCAAGTCAATTATATTGGCCTCTTGCCCCAGAATAGAAAGAAGAGTTATGACTTAACTTGCATGGATGCAACGGGGCTGCTACAGCCCTTCCCAATAAAATGTGCCACTCAACTGGAGATCATCAAATGTCTCACTGCTTTTTTTTTTTGAGACAGAGTCTTGCTCTGTACCCCAGGCTGGGGGTGCAGTGGTGCAATCTCAGCCCACCACAAACTCCACCTTTCAAGTAGCTGGGATTACAGGTGCCTGCCACCACACCTGGCTAATTTTTGTATTTTTAGTGGAGATGGGTTTTCATCATGTTGGCCAGGTTGGTCTTGAACTCCTGACCTCAAGTGATCCACCCACCTCGGCCTCCCAAAGTGCTGGGATTACAAGTGTGATCCTGGCCATCACTGCTCTTAATTTCATGTATGGCATACTAAAAAGGATAGATAATAATCAAGGCCCCCATTCACAGGCCATATTATCAAACACTGGGCATCAGGACAAAACATAGACTGAAAGTTTCACATACCATATAACCCAACAGGGGCAGGCCTTATATGGGGGGAAAAGAAAAAGAATGGTCTATTAAAGGCCCAATTACATGCATTGTCTTAGGACTGGACTAAGAATATCCCTGAAGCGATATAAATTTTAAATGTCACCCACTACCATGCATGGCATCACTTCCTGTGAATGGTCAGCAAGGTCTATAAAACAGCCTCCACAAACTCTTGGGGTTACCTCTGAGACTCAGAACTATTATCCTGAAACAAATGGCCAGACTATGCTCCTGAGCACATCAGTGGATCTGCCAAGTGGCAATGGCTACATGGACCCAAAGTTGAGCTGGAAAGTGCCCCCATGCTGGATTGATTTTATAGCCCTGGAGGACACCATGAAGACTGACAGAGGGAAAAAGGTCCCAGCTGTGCTCCTTGATGGAGATCCGAGAGACTGATGTTATCAACATGCGGCAACACTGACACCTACTAGATGCATTAGAATGCGGATGGTGCAGGCAAGGCCAGAAACTTACCAGTTGGCCTTATGCCCACCCCTGTGGAGGGAAACCCTACGTAGAACTGCAAGCCAGGCTCGAGGCCCAGGGCAGCTGCCCTAATAGGGCCAATGGGAAAAATAATTATGTTAGCAATAATTATGTTACAAGGAATGGATATACCTATGAGGGTTCCTACTAAATGCCTGTGTTTATGTCCAAAGGCTATGGCTTCTGCTACCAATGGAAGCTAGTAAAGTCTTCCTGGACTGGGCTGTGGCTGCAGCAACCGTCAACAGCCAGCCCAGTTACTGGGTATAGGAATACCTGCCCCTGTCAAATGATAATGGTATGCCTTGGAACATTCTGCCTTTCTCCCAGCAGAACTGGAATGACTGGTTCAAAAGCATCAATAAGGCAATCAGGCTCACTGGGAATTGCCTCTACCTGGAGGCCAAATTGCCAACATGCAGAGACCCAACAACGTGTGTCCTTATAGGCACTACCTGTTGTGTCTCTGATAAAGAGAATAATGTCACAGATGCTTTAAATCATTTGTCAACTCAGATCCATGATATAGCTCAATTAGGTTACTTTGACTCATTCTTAAATTAGTTATACACCTTACCTACTTACCTACTTGCTGGAATTATGTTTTGCTAATAGGCATCATAATTATAGTTAGCTTCTACTTTTTATGCTCTTATATATACCATGGATGTGACCCGTATGCACAAGCTGTGGCTATACGGTATAGACCGCTATAGCTCTTCCCCCCGTTCCCTGCTCGGGGACTCTCCAGCAAGACTGGTGGAAAGAATGTAAGAGTTAGGAATGGGATAAATTGAAGTATGACAGGTTCCCTGACCAGGTTACTTAAAGGTGTATGTCCGCTGCCTGAACTCTGAGTTGGGTGATAAGCCAAGGCCATGGTACCCAGCCAAGGAATGAATGACCCTGAGAACCCAAATGTCCCAGAGAATAGCTGAGAACCTACCAAGGGAAACAGTCCCATCACATACACAGAGGAGGCAAAGAGCCAGAAAATTAGCTTAAAAGCAGCTTAGGGATGGGAGGCAACACAGATCTCTAAAGGTGTCCCGCTGACATCCAGGAGTGCCTCGTGTGTAAGTCCTAATAAACTCATTTGCTTACCAAGCTGCACTTGTCCGAGGCACTTTTTGGTCTCTTGGCTCCCTGTCAGTTTGAGGGACGTATTTCTGTTTTGTTTTTTTTTTTAAATACAATTCTGGGTTTTTCTTGTTACGTTACCTTTATATTTTCGACATCCTTATCTCTTTCCAAATCTTCCCTTCAGCAGCTTGGGAGGTTCTAAGACTGGAATTATGTTGCTAGATTGTGAACATGACCTTTAATGACCCTTATTCTTTGAGAGTTTGACTACTTTTTCTCAGAAGAAAAATGGGTGAGTTTTGTATAGCTGATCAGATGCAAATAACGCTGATTTCACATTTTAGTAAAGGTGCTTGTTAACCATTTGGTAGTAAATTGTGTGGTTTCAAAGTAATTAAAATTAATATTTAGAAGCCTAAAAAGAAGAAGAAGAATGTAGCAGCAGGTGGTTTACAGATGTAAGAAATTGGGGGATGGGTCTCAGCAATGTCAATCTTTAAGGTTTTGTAAGTAGGGAATATTTAGATCTGGGCTGGAGATACCTATTTGGGAGTGGTCATAACTGCAGAGTTCCTGAGGCTCTTGCTGTGAAGCAGAGCATGCTCACATAATTGATGGGAAATCTGACATCCTGCTGAGATAAGCAGAAATCTGCTGTCGGAGATGGTATCTGCCTGGGAAGGAGACAGACCAGAGTGGAGCCCTAACAGGGCAGCCTGCTTAAGGCTGAGCCTGTAGGGGAGGAGCTGCTCCTTGACTGGGTCAGGATGGCCTCTGATCACTGTCCTCCCAGAACAAGTACAGTGGGGTTGGGGTGAGGGCACAAAAGTAGGGTAGGGACAGTTTAGAAGGGATGTGGTTACTAGACAGCACAAACAGCACAAACCACCCTAGAGAATGAGCATCTGGGGAGGAATGGAGGAGCTAGGATAGGGCCTTGAGGAGGCTGGTGCCTCAGGGGCAGGCAGGAGAGTGGACAGGAACACTGGCTGGGAAAGCACCTGGTGGCAGGACTGAGGAGTAAGAGACTGCTCCTGCCTAGAAATCTCTTTCTGGATGATGTGATAGTTTCCAGCAATTGGAGAGAGAGCCCTGGGGCCTGGGAAGGGGCCAGTCCAGGCTGTCTCTCAGCAACCTCCTGGAACCACAGAGGGTCGGTGAGTAGTGGGGATGACCCATTTAGCCAGGATCATGACCGGAGGAGTGAGTCAAGCAGGCGTGGCGGTGGATTGGTGCATAGCAGAGTTGGCGATCAGGTGCTGTGCCACCAGACTTGTCCACACTCAGATCCAAAGCTTCAGGGGTCACCTTTACTCTGCCCAGCTTCTGCCATTCCATGCCCCATGCAAGAAGTTGGTAAGTCTGAGCCTGCACTCTGGGCTGTTCTGGGGACCTTGCCAAGCAGAAACAGGTCAGCACCCTTCAGAAATGGCTTTGTCAGAGTCACTAGACCATTGGTAGGGCAGGCAACACTCTCCAGGGAAGACTGGTATGTGCCGTTGCTTTGGTTGCCCTTGCCATGGAGATTTGCTAGGGTGCGTGTGAACTTGGCAAGCCTCTTAACCTTTCTGAGCTCATCCATAAAATGGGGATAATAACCATACTTCCCTTCTGGTTGGTATGAGGACTAAAAACAATCATATCGGTTCACTAAGGGCTTAGAGATGAAGGCCTGGGAATTAGCTCCCATAGTAGTTATTATCCAACTCCTTTCTCTTCTTCTGAGACTGGCTGTGCTCCAGCTTCCCATGAAAATGCAACTGCAGACCAAGAACACCCTGGACAGCAGCTGAGGGTTCTTGCACTGCAGCCATTGTCAGTGAAGAAGCTGTGTGTGTGTGTGTGTGCGCATGCATGCGTGTTGGGTGTTACGGGCGGTGCATCAGCTTCTGAGCTTAGCTCACTGGGCCTGACAGACCCACTTAAGGGGTGGTTAATGGGGTTTCTGACACCACATGGCTGAGACCCACCCCAGACCCTGCAGGACCCAGTGAGGTCTCTAGCAGCCTCTCCTGTGATTTCTAGTCTCTACATTCCAGCCACAAATGGGTCCATGTTAGACCCTAGCAAAGACGAGGTTTGGTTTCTGTGGGGACCCAAATAGTTTCCCACTTGTGGTAGAAGGGACACAGGAGGACAGAGTGCTTGCTTATTACAGAGACCTCTTCATACCCTCAAACCTTTCTAGAGGTTTCACCTCCATTCAGAGGTGCTAAGGGAATCTTGTTAGAAAAACAGATGATTCTGTGAGAAAATGATAAACCAGGAAGTTACATGAAGAGTCAGGGGTCAGCCTGGGGTGCAAGACAAGAAGTTGGGTAGGAATGAGTTGTCCAGGATAGCACTGGGGTGGACATAGCTGGGCAGGGGCACCCAGAGGTAGAGGGGAGGTGGGGCACTCCCCAGCTGGGGCAGAGGGACTCAGGCCCACAGGCCAGGCTTCTGGGCATCATGGTGCCGTGCAGGTCGCAACACTCCCCCCACCCATCCAACTCAGCTGTTCAAGGGCTGTGAGCCCAGGGCCAGGCTAGCATACTCCCTAGAGGGGCTGGATCCTTGGCCACGAAGGGAGGGCTGGCTTGAAGCTGCATCCAGGCTCCGCCTACTCTCACCTCTTTCTTTGGTTCTCTGGGGGTAGGTAGCAAATAACAAAGCTTGTCACTCAAGAGAATCAGAAAGGACTCTATTTGTGTTTCAACCTCCTTGGAGGGTCAAGGAAGCCCGCAAGAATCTTGAGGAGAGCTTGATGAGGCTGGACTTACAGATCAGCACCACGAGAATTATGGGGCACGAGTCGTCAGCAGAAGCCAGCAGGGGTTGTGTACCTCATGCAGCCCTGTGAGCTGGGATTTGGAATTTAGACTCTGTCCTAAGAGCAGTGAGGAGCCATGGAAACTATAATAGACAAGATTGACAGGGAATTGCACTTGAAAAACCTCCTTTAGCTGTTATGTGGAGAAAGGATTGAGGGAGGGGCCAGGCAGGAGACAGGGAGGCCAGGCAGAGGCCATTACACTGTTCAGCATGAGATGGTGGTGTCTGGACTGGGGAGAGTGGGCTAGTTAGGAATTAATTAGGGATGAATGCAGTCATGCTTGCCAACTGGTCTCACTGTGTCAACCTTTGCCCCTTAGGGTCTATTATCCATACAGCAGACAATGTGATCCTAGTTAAAACATAATTCCAGGTCATGCCAATCTTCTGGCTTCCCATCTCAGGGTAAAAGTCAAAGTCCTTACTATGGCTGTAGGAGAACAGCTTGTTGCGTGCCAAGAATTATGCTTTTTTTTTTCTTTTGAGACAGGGTCTCACTCTGTTGCCTAGGCTCGAGTGCAGTGGCAAGACCATAGCTTCCTGCAGCCTCAAACTCCTGGGCTCAAGAGATCCTCCCACCTCAGCCTTCTGAGTAGTTTGGACTATAAGTGCATGCCACCACATCTGGCTTATTTATTTATTTTTTTTATTTTTTGTAGAGAGGGGTCTCGCTATGCTGTCCAGGCTAGTCTCGAACTCCTGGTCTCAAAAGATCCTCCTGCTTTGGCCTCCCAATGTGCTGGGATTACAGGTATGGGCCACTGTTCCAGGCCACGACACCATGTTGAAGCAAAATCACCCTGATGAACCCATACATGCCAAGATATTCATCAGCGAGGTCTTTAAACAATGCCTGTAGCATAGAAAACTTCATAAAATGCTTATGTAGCCTCCCCAGAGGTCACGAGTCTTGGCAAGAAAGTGTGAAGATGTGACCAGCTGCACATGTTTTACCTAAAAGTTTGCTATATAAAGGATACTTTCTGGATGGCTGGTGTGAGGAGGATCCAGTCTTGCAGCCACCTGAGACAGCACTTCTGTTCGTAAGTCCCTATCATATTATTTCTCTCTGAGAAACTGGATTTGTCAACCTCTTTGGCTTCTTAGCTCCCTCAACCTTTGGGTTTGCATAGCCCTGCTAGCCATGGAACAATGGCTTACAAGGGCCAACACAGGTAGCCTTCTCCCTCTCACATCTCTCTGATGACCTCATCTTCTACTACCAGCCACCTCGCTTACACCACCTCAGTCACTCCTTGCCCAGGGCCTTTGCATTTGCTGGGCTGTCTGCCAGATACCTGCACAGACGCTGTCTTACCACCTCAGTTCTCTGCCCCAATGCTACCGTATCTGTGAAGCCTTTCCAGATTCCATACATGAAGAGACTCCCTTATGCTCTACTGTAATGCCTTCTTTCTTTCCTTAATAGCACTGCTTATAGTCTGTGCTTATTTTATATGTTAGTTCAAAATGTTTTCCTAGTGTGCAACACAATGCCTGGCACATAGGAGGTTAATAGATATTTCTATTTTTTGAGACAGAGTCTTGCTCTGTCACCCCAGGCTGGAGTGAAGTGGTGTGATCTTGGCTCACTGCAACCTTCACTTTCTGGGTTCAAGCAATTCTCCTGCCTCAGCCTCCTAAGCAGCTGGGACTCCAGGTGAGTACCATCACACCGGGATAAGTTTTGTATTTTTAGCAGTGATGGGCTTTTGCCATGATGTTGAGGCTGGTATTGAACTCTTGGCCTGAAGTGATCCTCCCATCTTGGCCTCCCAAAGTGCTGGGATTATAGGTGTGAGCCACTGTGAGTGACCTTTTAATAAATATTTAGTTGACTGAGTGAGTTGAGGTTAAGGATGCAGGAGGGAGCAGCTGCCCTCCAAGACAGCAGTCCCCAACCTTTTTGGCCCCAGGGACTCGTTTTGTAGAAGACAATTTTTCCATGGATGGAGGGCGGGGATGGTTTCAGGATGATTCAAGTGCATTACACTTATTGTGCACTTTATTCCTATTATTACATTGTAATATATAATGAAATAATTATACAACTCACCATAATGTAGAATCAGTGGGAGCCCTGAGCTTGTTTTTCTGCAACTAGATGATCCCATCTGGGGGTGATGGGAGACAGTGACAGATCATCAGACATTAGATTCTCATAAGGAATGTACAGCCTAGATCCCTTGCTTACACAGCTCACAATAGGGTTTGTACTCCTAGGAGAAGCTAATGCTGCCGCTAATCTGACAGGAGGTGGAGCTTAGGCAGTAATGCAAGCAATGGTGAGTGGCTATAAATACAGATGAAGCTTTGCTGGCTTGGCCACCACTCACCTCCCGCTGTGCAACCTGATTCCTAACAGGCCATGGTCCATGGGCCCGGGATTGAGGACCCCTGCTCCAGGACTTACTTCCCCCGAGAGCTTAGGCAGAATGCCTGCAGAAACCTGATGTGGAAGGTGAAGTGGAAGGTGGTGGGAGGAAGGGAAGCCCAGTGTATATGTGAGTGTGTGTGTGTCCTCGTGTGCCTGAGGCTGGGTGCTTCTCCAGGACCCCTGTACCTCCCAGTTCCTGGCCTGGATGGAGCCTGGGCAGGACAGAGGTAAGTCTGAGACAGGGTCTAACCAAAGAGGTAAGAAGTTGTGCCGGAGGCACCAGGCAAAACTGGAAGGGATGGGACAGAGGGCATGTAAATGGGAACTATTAACTCTGCCTGGGGATGGGAGGGCCAAGGCTTTGCTCTAGAGAAGCAGGGGCAGTAGAGTTGGGCCTTGAAGAGTGAGTAGGAGTTTGCTGAGCTATGATAAAAGAAGAAAAGCATTTTGAGCTCGAGAGGTCTGAGGGCTATGAAAAGGTGGACTGGCTCAAAGGATGCTGAACTGTCAGCTGCAACAGAGGAGGTGAGACAAAGTCGTCAGCAGCCCAAGGTCAGAGAGGTTTTAAAGGCTAAGTGGAGGACCAGGAACTCCATCCTGAGGGCCCTGGGGCCATGGAAGAGTTGACTCAAGGGAATGAGAGATTCCTTCAACTGCCCTGAAATGGGTCTAAAAATGCTTGGGAGGCAAAATCCTAGGCACGGTGCTGGGTAGGATGTGATGGCTGGGGTAAGGGTGTAGACGATGATATCCATGTCTCTGGTTTGAAAGCCCCTGAGGTAAGGAACTGGGCCCTGGGGTTGGAGGGATATAGCAGGTTTGGGGACAATGATGAGAGTTGGTTCTGGCCAGGTAGGCTGGAGCCTGGAGCACTCTGAATTGGGGATCCTGGATCTGGCTCCCCATCCTGGAGAGAGACTCTGATGTCCCCTGTCTCAGTACTGGGACTGTGGGCCATACAGCCCTTGTCCCACGAGGACCCTGTCCCAAGCTTTTCATGGTCTACTACTCTCAGGGTCCCTGGGCAGAAGAGGTGGGCTGGGAGACCGGGTAGAGGCTGGGCCTTGAAGCCAGGGAAAGGACAAATCAGGCTGGCAGCTTTGAACACCACTCCCCTTAGCTGCCCTTCGAGCCACCCCCAACCAGGATGCCCAGGTAGGGGCTGCTGTAGTTGCTGCAATCTTGCAGAAGTGGAGCTGTGGATCTTGGGGTAGCCTACAGTGACAGGGAGGCTCTTGGGTGGGTAGTTCCTTTGGGGAGAAGGGGTTATTGCGTGTCCTGGGATTAAGGTGAGTACCAGTGGCTAGCGGATCTGTGGTGGCCAGTGGGAATGGAGAGTCAAGTTTCTGCAGGTGAGTGGGGACGAGAAGTGAGGGCTGGGGCCCATGGCTCCTGGTATTTTTCCACCCACTCCTGTGCCTAATAACGCTTCCCTGGCTGCCAGTCATCCTCTCCTCTACCACCTATGACTGGGTGGGGCTGGGATCAAGTCTGCCGAGGCAGGATGGGGAGGCAAGGGCCGACTCCTCCACTGCCTCACCCTATTTGGCTGTGGCTGCAGGGAATGTGAGTAAGAGCATGTGTGTGTACTGTGTGTGTGCATGCACCTGTGCAGCGCCACAGCGGGGCGCCCTTGGGGCCTCACCGCACACACTATCTGACCCCCTGGGGAGCAAAAGGAGACAAGGGCCCGACAAGGTCTGGGGTTACCTGCAGGACCAGGACCCCGCCTTGCCTCATTGCTCTATGAGCACCTGCCCACTGTGCTGAACTGTGCTCCTTCAGGGAAGGGAGAAGGAGGCAAAAGAAGCCTTTAGAAGAAATCTCTAGCACAAATTTAACCATGAACAGAAGATCTATGAGAAGAAAGGAAAATAAAAACTTAAGCGAAGACAGACACAACATCTGAATAAATGCACAGTAAGTGCATATCACAGTCCGCCCTGGAGGAAAAGACTAATGCCAGTTCTTCCCAAGTAAGTCTCTAGATTCAGGGCAACCCCATCACAGTTCAAAAAGGTTTGCTTTTCCAGAGCCTGAAGCATGCAGTCTCAACTTCTGACAACTGGAAATGTACAAGAATACTTTGACATGGTTGCAAATGACCAATAAGGAGGAGAGATTGGCTATTAAACTCAGTAGTAACTATACAGAAACAGGAAAAGTGTCAGATAACTAGAGTCCAGTAACAAAGATTAGTATAAAATTAGGAAAAGTTCCTACCAATCATTAAAAAGAAGTTAAATAAGCCTCAGAAAAAATGAGTGAAAGGTGGGTAACTTATACAAGAACCACTCTTTTGAGACTAAGGACCACTCTGTTCCCTTAGTGCTAGGCACCCAGCACACACCATAAATGCTCAATGACTGAATGCTCATCACTGGTAATCAGAGAAATGCAAATTAAAACTGCATAGGATATTTTACTTAACGGACTGGCAAAAAATGAAAAAAGAAACATAATATCGTGAGTTGGGAGGAGCACGAGGAAATGGGTACTATCTCATGATGGTGATGAATGTGAATTGGTAACAGTTTTTTGTGGTGTGCCATAGCACAAAATTGAAAACAGCACAAATGTGCATTACTCTGGGCTCACTAAATAGGCACTAAATACAACGAGTCAATTTCTTGTCCTGAGCAAGTAAACTAGAGGGTAGATCCACGCGACCTGGAGTCTAGGACACTACTCCAGTGTGAACAGCCACAATTCACCGACGATGTGTGCAGCCGGGGCGTGCAAGGCCGAAGGCAAGCCACCACGCGATAAATGCCGGGACTCCGAGAACGGGTGGAATTTATTTAGAGGAGGGAGCCTTTCGGAGGGCAAAGCAGCCCTTGGGCAAGTGTTTTTCTTTCTAAACCTTCCTTCTCGTCTCTGTCTAGAAAATTAAGCGCGCCCCCTGGTGGGGAAGAGAGGAAGGCGAAGAAAAGGGAGTCTTGGAGGAGAGTAAAGTGTGCGTGGGTGGAAGAAACCCAAAGAGAGAATGCCAGGAAATGTGGACGCCCCGCGGCGGCCCGGGTGATCTCCATGCTCAAGTCACGCTCTCCAGGGGAGTGACCGCTCCTGAGGCTGCCAGGGGCCGCCTCAGCTAGTGCTGATCATGGCCACCGAGGTCTTTCTCGAGCTCCCCCGCGCCACCGTGTAGAGTTCGCGCCTTCCTCATCTATTAGTTCTCAGCTAACACCTTCCCTGGCCCCACCCTGGTCAGACCTCCTGTTGCCGCGCCGCATGCAGGACCCCAGACCTCGCCTTCACCTTCGTATTACTAGAGCTGCCCCATTGTGATTCAGGTCTGCCTTCCACCCAGGCTGTGGCCCTCTTCAGGGCAGTACGGTGCCTGTCCTGCTCACCACGGCACCCAGAGCCCAGGACAGGCCTGGCATCTGAGCAGATGCTACTGCACTCGGAGCCATGGCCCGCGCAGGAGGGTGGCAGACTCGGCGACAGGTTCAAGGCCAAGCAGAGGAACTTTATTAGAGGGACAGGGTGAAACATATTTACATGGGCCGAGCAGGGACCTTAAGACGCAGGGGCGGGAGCAGAGTCCCAGCTCAGACGAGTTCCACCTTGGCGTTGGGGTACACCGCCACCACATCGTAGCCCTCGGGCGGCTTCACGCGCGCCTTGGCGTGACTCTCACAGTAGAGCCGCTCGTCTAGAAAGAAGTAACCACGCTGCTTGAGGTTCAGGCCGCAGTCGCTGCACATGAAGCACTCGGGATGGTAGAGCTTGTCCCGCGCCTTGACGATGGTGCCCCTGATGAGGGGAAGGAGAGAGGACAGCGTCGAGTGACTGCCGGGTTCGCGACGGCGCCCGCATCCAGGGCCCTGGAGGGCTGGGGTCCGGGAGGGGCAGCGGGGGAGGGTACTCACACGATGCCGTGGCCGCAGCGCGTGCACTCGGGCAGCCCCTGCAGGCCGCTCAGCGGAGCGCCCAGCTTGCCGGTCGTGGGCTTGAGGTTCCTGGGGCCGCCAGGCCCGTGCCGCTCTCCTGAAACCCGGAGCGTAGGTGGCATGAACGGGGTGAGGAGGTCGGAACTCCATGTCTGCGGGGTGTTTGGTTGGGCCCCGTTTCCGGGGCCATCGGCACCGATACTGGGGAACCAGTTTGACGGTCGTGGGGTGAGGGGCAACGACAGGGAGTGGAGTGGGAATCAGGAAGCGAAGGCGTAGCAAGGGTGTGGGACCCGGCCGCAGAGACCGAGGAGGGCGGGTGCTGGGAGGCGGGATGTGGCGTCGCTAGGGGGCAACCAGGGTACCGCAGGGAGGGGGAAGGCAGGTGGGGACACGTAGCAGGAGTCTTACCGCCCTCGCCGGCCTCCAGCATGCCCTGCAAGTAGCGGAAGGAGCCGGACTGCTTGGGCTCCGCGGCCACGGGCTCTGCTGGCTCCCGTAGCATCCTGTACACCTCGGAGCCCAGGTCGACTCTGCAATCCCGGCTCCGCTGGAGGCCCCTGGCTGGGTCAGCGCTGGGAGGGAGAAAAAGTTGGAGGAGGGACAGGGATGCAGTTCCAGCTTTCACTGTGCACTCAGGGTCTGGTGAGGCTTATGAGTCAGAATGCAACCAGCTGAGACCCAAGGATCAAGTGTCAGGGGTCAGGATGGGGCAGAGTGAGATTTGAGGGATCAGGGGTTAAGATGGGTTCTGGGCATGGCATCGAAGGCATCTCTGTGTTACCTGGGGGGTGGAGACACATGCAGTGTGCTCATCTGGGCTGGCAGGGTGGCCTCGCTGCTGCCATTGTGAGGGACTGGAAAGCGAGGGGGTTGTCCATATGGAGATCCCAGGCTTGGTCTGCCATCTTCTGGCCCAGTCCCGGTGCCTGAGGGCCGCCTGCTGGTTGTTGGACTGCCGTCCTATGAGACAGAGGCCTAAGGCACTGGGAGACCCTCTGACCTCTGGCCATTCCTTGTCCACCCCACCTCTACCCTGCTTTGCTGTGCCAGCTGGTGGATGTCAGCTGGCTACCTCTGCTCTGGCACCTCTGGCCTGTGGTGCTCAGCCAGAGAAGGGATTTCCAGGGAAGGGCAGGGCCTGGGGACTGGTTCTGCCCTTGAAGAAATGAGAAATGTCCTTAGAAAGTCAGACACAAAAACCTGAGCAGCTCAGACTCAGCCTGGGCTTGTGAGCCCTGCAGTGGTTCTGCCCGCCACCACTCATGAAGGGATAGTACTAGGGCAGGCCTAGCCCAAGAAGCCTTTGAAGGCCAGTGTGGCTACAGCAGGGTATGGGGCCTCCTGGCAGAGGTAGTCCTGGTACCAAGCTTTCTCACTTGCCTGAACTGTGGTGGGTACTGGGTGGGCCCACGGCTGGGAACTCAAAAAAGGTAACTCCTGTCCTGCAGCCAGGAAGGGCCCTTGATTGTTGTATGTCCAAGACCCTTTGGGCAGGCTGAGGCTCAAGAGTGCCATCGTGCAGTCAGCCCCTTCTGGGCCTGCACCTGTTCCCCATTTCCTGCTTTCCAGGCCACAACGAGAAGCCTTCTGCAGGCATAGCAGATGAGCGGCAGAGACCAGGCTAGGGCTCAAGGCTCTTTCCCTCACTACCCACAGCCAGCCTGGTGCTCATGGCTGAAACATTTTGGGGAGGAGTGCTCTGAACCTGCCCCCTCAGACATGAGGAGAGGGCAGTATCTCTGTGGGTATGGGTCTGAGTGGGGACTGGGGATCTCTGTCCCTGCAGAGTCCAGAGCTGTGCTGTTCCCAGCTTGCAAGTGCACACAAGCACACCCACAGCAATGTAAACAGAGGCATGCATATTCTCACAGCATGTTTTGAAGACACACACACACATGCATAAGGACAACACATATGCACCTGCCAGTCTATTTACACACTACTAACCACACGTACATGGTTACATAGACTTAGAGCCAGCACTGGTCACCCTGGGGATGGCCATGGTGGCCTCAATGGCTGAGACTGGGCTGGCAGGCAGAGCAGCCTGATTTTAGGGTAATGCCTGAGTCCAGGCCTTGGGGTAGGTCTTAGCCTCAGCCTGGGAAGGGACATGTAAACCTCCTCTCTGCTCTACAGTGTGGACAGAGAGCCCAGTGTGGACAGGAAAGGATGCCTATTGTAGCAGGAAGAGCCCTGGTTTGGACTTAGGCAGCTCTGAGGCATAGCTGAGCCTGTGGGGTTCTGCCCTGACTGTCTCCTGCTTTTTGCAGGGTGGGAACTTGGGGAATGGGCAGACCAGCAGTTGGGTGGGACCCCTCCATTTCTCCCACCCCAACAGACAAAGAGGAGGGTCTTTCTGCCCAGGTGGCCCCATCAATGCAGCAGCAACAGGAAGATCCCTATCCACATCAAGCCCAACAAAAGCCCCTGAGAAACCTGAGTGCTCTCATACATGTGACTGTGGAGCAGGCAGGCAGGCAGGGCTGGCCTCTAATGGGTACCAGATGGGCTGTGGCCAGTGGGGGTGGGGCTGGGCCTCCAGGCAGAAGCTTTGGTGGGAGGGAGGAGTTGTAGGGACTGGGGCTGGGAGGAAGGAGGCCCTCACTCACTCCTACCCAGCAGGGTGCAGGGGTCCACTGCAGGGCCATCAGAGCCATTGCCCCTCCCACGGCCACCCATGCAGCCGCCTCTTTAGGCCTGAACTCAGTGGCTAGGACACACATGGTTACCTCAGTTTTAGTTTGAGTCCCAGAGTTATCCCCTAACTGGGCAAGTCACTTCACCTCTCTGAACCTGTTTCTTTATCTATGAGCTAGTGAATATGATGGTCTCCACGTCAGGTTCCTTGTAGAGATGAAATAAGACAATTGCACAGTGCCTGGCACAAAGCACATACTCGTTGGATGAATGGCTTTCAGGGGAATTCCTGAGCCCCCAGTCCTGGATTTTCCCCCTCTGTGGGTGGTGCGCCTCATACCATATGCTCCTCTACTCTGAGTACCAGTCTGCTGCCTACTTGCTTGTTGAAGCCTTGGTGGATTTTTCAGCAGAATGGAGGTAACTACCTGCTTTGGGACACTCCACTTGGAGGCAGGCACTGAGTTCAGATGAGCAGGTGCCATCTCCTAGAGGCTCAGTTCTAGCTCTCTGCTGGTCTGGGGAGGACAGGCTGAATGTGCAAAGACTTGCCTGCTCCACCTGGCTTGCTTCTCCCCATCACCTGGTTCTGAGCATAACTGCCACTCCCTCCAGAAAACCCTGCGTTATTATTATCCTTCCTCCACCCTGGGCTGTGCCAAGTGCCTCCTGTGTTCCCACAAAAGGCCTGGGAGAAGGAGCTTCTCCTATGGCCCCACAGGGAAGGTGGTCCCGAAGCTCCAGCTAGCCCTGTCCCATCCCACTCAGGGATGTGTGCCAGGGCACCCTATGCTGGTCCTAGGGCCAACTGTGCTTTCCTCCTCCTCCGATGGCTCCAGCTCGCTCCACCCCCTCCCCGACACCCCGACTCAGGCAGAGGGTGGGAGCAGCATGGGGACAATGGGCCCTGTGTCTGTGTTAGCAAGGACTCAGCCCTGCAGGGCGGGGTGGGGTGTTTTTGTCACCACCCATGGAGCCCATGACCTTTTAAGTACAAAAGTGGGGCAGCAGCTGAGGGGCTGCCCTGGTGCTTGTGGAAACTCCCTCCTTCTCCACTCTGAGCCTCTGGCAGCCTGGTCTTCAAGGGAGTCGGTGAGAATAAGTGTGGGGGCAGGGGGAGCTGCTCTACAGTCACCAGCACCCCAGGCCCACCGGCCTTGAGCCTATCCTGGAAGACTAAACCCCCTCCCACCCCGTCCTGTCCATCCTGGGACTGCTGCCTCTGAGGGAGGCTGGGCATTACACATGAGCTTGGGGCCCACACCACGCTGCTCCCCTCTGCCTGGCCCGTGGCAAGCCTGGCTCATTTGTCTATGCTAACATCTACCGCTGCTCCTAAGGTCTGGGGTCCGTGGGGCCACAAGAGCAAGTTTCTGAGACACAGATATGGCCGTGAATCCCTGAGGTCCAGGATAGAGAAGCCCAAGAACCTCTCTGTAGCCCTGCCCCACCACCTCATCTCTTGCCTCTGTCCTCTCATTCCTCCCATCTTGCCCTCCCTTCCCCTGGACCTTTCTTTTCTTTGAACCTGAGGTACAAGACCTCACCTCTGGGCCACACTTCCTCTTCCTGTACCCATTTGCCTGCCTTGCCCTTCCTAGGCCTTCAGGTCTTGGCTTCAATACCCCTTCCTCCAGGAAGCCCTTTTTGACTCCTTGTCTGAGTCATGTGACTACTCTGGGCTTCTTTGGTCCCTGGCTTCCCCTAGCCCAGAACTTCTAAGTACCTTTCCCCTGCCAAAATGGGGACTGCCTGGCAGGTGGTAAGCCTCTGGCTTCAGGGATGCCAGCCAGGCAGGGTAGGGGATAGGGCAAGATGGGATTGTGGTAGAAGGTGAGGGAGAAGCCGGGGCACATCCTTCCCTCTGGTTCAGTGAAGCCTCTCCCTGCCTTGGCCCCTTTTCTTCCAGGTTGAGAGGGTGGACAAAAGTATGCCTGGAGGCCATGGTCTTACACGCTGGGACCTACGGTTCCGGCTCTATCACAGACCATCCCAGTCTCCTTGCCCAAACTCTGTGGCCCAGAGATGGCTCTAGATACCTCAGTCGTCCCCACTTGGCTACTCCTCATGCCATGGCAAAACAAGGCCCTAGACCAGCCTGGCCCCCTCACTCTTCTTGAGGACAGGGCCAGAGATATGACTTCTGTTACACACAGCAAGGTGACTGGGCAGACAGGCCTGCATCCTGAGTTCTGCTAGAAGCACCACAGGATGGCCAGCAGACAACCTCAGGCTTGGATAGGGCACCCAGAGGAGCCCTCAGCCTGAGGTCACTCCACAGCCTGAGACTGCCACTGACCTCCCCCCGCTGTAAGCACAGTGACTTCTTCCTGGTCTGGCATCACTGGGCACACACTGGGTGTGTGATAACCCCAACCAAGGCCTAGCCCAGCTCCTGGCCATCATAAGCACCTTGGTCCAGAATCCAGGATTGCCTGGAGTAGAGACAGAGCCCACGACAGGTGCTCATCTGAGGAACAGGGAATGGGGTATGGGCATGGTGCAGAGAAACCTTCTGCTTCAGTCTCTGTCTTGTGTATCTGAGAGCCCTGGTGAGGAGACTCATTGTAGGTGAACCTGCATGCTGTCCTCTCTGCCCTGGGCTCACTCAGCCAGGCCAGGCCAGGCCAGGCAGTGTCTGTACATACCTGGGCCTCAGGGTCGATGTGGATCCTGTGTGCCTGAGCCTTGCTGTCATCAAGGGCACTGGGCCAGCTCCTGCCCTCAGGCCTGCAACAGAAATTGTGATGGTCAGATATGTTTCCTACCATGCCCACCATGCCCGGGAGCCAGGATCAAGATGGGCTGGGCTCTGGGCTAGTGCTCTGCAAGTAGAAAGACACCACTCCAGTGCTTTCCACTGTACCACAGTGGTGACTGTTGTGGCAATGAACCACAACACTAGATCTGCCATCCTCCTGGAGCAGGGCTATATGCTTCCATCCCCAACAGCTCTGCGCAATCCCTCTCTGGTCTTGTTCCTGGAGATGTTGCAGCAGAGGCTCTGCAGCTTCTCCATGCTTCCACCCTCTTCGTGGCCTACAGAAGCTCAGCTCAAAGAGGCCCAGCTCACAGTACGACAAGCCAGGCCTCACACATTGACCAGCTAGGAGCCTATCCACTCATCCCCTGGGTATCTACAGCCTCTGGTGGGCTGTGGGGTCAGGCTTCCATCAGCTCTGGTGGAGGTGTAATGGAGGCTGTGAGGGGTGTGTCTTTCCTTCTGCTGCTGCCTCCGGCAGAGTCATCAACGAGTCTGCCCAGCCCAGATGGGAAACAGGCCATTAGGAAATTCCTGCTTCGCCATAGAAACCAAAAGCCAAACACCACTCAGGAGGGAGAAAAACATCGTAAACCTGCCATAAGCAGGGCAGGCAGGCCAAGAGGCTACATGCCTGGACCCCAGCCCTGTCACTCAGTAGCCCTGTGAGAAGGCAGGCTGGGAAGGGGCATGGACCCTGGACTGGCAGGTGGGTGTGAAGTGAGGCTGGTTAGACCAAAGGGGAATAATGTCCTCCAACTCACCCCAAGAGGCCTCCTGAGGCTTCTCGAGGTATCACTACTGATCTAGCAGCTTACCCCTGCCTCTCCGCCCCTTCAATAAAAGGTTTTAATAATCTGTCTACGCCTGTGGTCCATACTCACTCTGTACTTCCTCGCCTTTGCCCATTCTGTAGTCCTTTGCAGGCTACTTCTCTACTCCACAGCCTTCCAGGCCCTGGCTGTTAGAGCTCTGCTGCCTCAGTGCAACATCAGCCCCATGGTCTCTGTCTCTAGCCCCCTCAACCAGGCTCCCAAGTGGCTACTCTAACTCACAGCTCTAACTGTGGCCTCTACCTACTCAGAGCTCCTCTGGGATAAAGCTGAGACATCTTGTGTAGCTATTTGGCCTTATACTTCCCTGAAGTTCTGCTCAGAAGAGCAGTACAAGCCTGAGGTCTAAGGGTCAGAGGGTACAAAGTACCCAGAGCCATTAACGTGGCTCAGTGCATCAGATCAGAATGAAGGGCTTAATCAAGTGTCAACCCCCATCCCAGGCTGGGCTCTTAAAACAAAATGACAGCCAAAGGGTAGGCTGTGCAAAGGTTACCTCGGACCACATGTGATGGACAACAGGGACTCTATTGGTGGCCTCACTGTTGGAGTTGATGTCAGGAAGGTCCTGGACCAATAGAACACGCCTAGGAAGTATAGTTTTGCTTGGATTGTTGGATGCCTGGCTTTGGGCTCAAAGCAAAATAAGCTCAGTGGGGAAGCTGGGCCTTTGATACACTTTTCATTCTGTGGGGAAGTCTGTGGAGGATTAGAGCTCTCTGTACACAAGAGGGCAGATAGGGAAGCTGGTTTCAGTAGAACCCTGGGAGTGAGAGCACAGAGTAGCTCACTCCAGCCAGCTCACCAGGCTGATTCCCTGCAGAGCCCTTGCTGTGTGGGTGTGTGTTGCGGGGACGGGGAGGAGTGTCTTTGGGGCCCAGGTGTAGGTCCTGGCATAGCAGGCAAGATAGGGAGCAGAGTCAGAAAGCTTACAAGTGGGAAAGTGTCCAGGAGAAGAAATGTTGGCTCAGAGGGTCAAGGTGGCCCTCATATCTTGATCCCCCAGAGTCTGCATGTGTGAGGGCTGGAGATGGAGGCTGCAGGGCAGGACTCAGATTTTCACTCTGACTGAGCAGGCCTGGTACATCATTGTCACTCAATGTCCAGTTCACAAGATAGTCCCTAATTTTGATTGAGGATATTATGGGCTCAAGAGATTAAATCACTTGCTGGAACATAGCATAGTTCTCTCTCCCTCTCTCTCTTTTATGGGTAATTTTATGTGTCAACACAGCATAATTCTCAGTCCAGCTCTGTGATAGTAGAGAATGAGAATGTGCTCTTATCTGCTCCGTGGCCAGTGACATTTTGGGGCTAAATGCCCAGAGTGGAACAGGTCAGTGAACCTCTGGCTCCATCCATGGTTGGTTTGGAACAAAGGACAGGGGAAGGAAGGAAGGAAAGAAAGAGGGGGATCTCCACCCCACAACCCTCCACTGACATCATACGCTCTGGGAAGCTCCTGACTCAGTCCCCCTCTCAGGCACTCCTCCCCACTACTCCACTACCACTAGGGCTGCCCTTGTTCAGCCACACAGAGTCAAGGCTGGAGGTGAGTCAGGGGCCAGGATCCCAGCCAAGTGGAGAGGCTTCAGAGGCCACTCGTGGGCAGAGCAGTGCTGACATTTCCCCCATCCAGCCTGTATCTCAGTGTGGAGGAGGGTGATGAATGTGATCCATTTATGGGAAAGGAAACCCGGGATCATAGAGGTCATCTGGGCACCTAAGGCTCCAGAGGCTGGATGAGGACCAGCTTTGCTGAACTCCAAAGCTGGGGCATCCTCACCATGTGCCAGGTAGAGCATATAAGGTCCTGGACTTGCAGCTGGGCCCACTCAGTGCCAAGGGCACAGTCAGGGGTCCTGACCCCAACCCAGACCTGGCCATGGGCCAAGCACAAACAGAGGCTCCCTCACAGGCCTTTCCACTATGTTTAATGGCTCCGAGCCAGTGGCTCACCTCCCGCCCTGCCAGCTCAGAGGCATGGTTAGCTGTGTTGTGGTTTGGGGAGGCTTTGCCCACACCCTTCCATAGGGGGTTGTGAAAGTCCCTGTCAGCAGTGAACATGGCAGAGCTGATAAGTTATGCCTGATTTCTGTGGATCGAGGTGGGGCTGGGGAGCGGGGAGATCCCACTCAGCCAGGCTTAGGCCAACTGCTTCTCAGAGCTGAGTAAAGACCCAGGACTTGAGCAAGGCTAGGTCCCCTTACCCAGTCCCCTGCTGAACCTTCCATCCCAGAACCATTTATGGGGCACAGATGGGGCTTGGCAACCCACTGTCCTCCCCTTTTTGATAGGCTGCACAGCATTACACAGTCCATAGCAGGAACTTTTCCCAAATCCAGATTTAACCAGGGCAGAGGTGTGGGCCATGGTGGGGACAGCTGTGGGGCTGGTAGGAGTGGTCAGCAGCCAAGTGAAGGGTCTGTAGTCTTAGGAGAAAGCACTGAGGTCAAATTTTGCTACCCCACTCCCTCTCTGTGTGACTTTCAGCACCTTCTAACCTTTCTGAGCCTCACTTGTCTCATCTGTGAAGTGGGGACTATAGTAAGTTTTACCTTTTTTAAGTTGGTAAATGAGGGTTAAGTGAGGTGTTGCACAAGAAACTACTTTGAAATGGTCATCAAGCTGGTCACTCAGGGGAGGGGAAAGGACTGAAACAAATGCCCTAGAGGCTTTTCTTTTTTTTTTCTTTTTTTTTTTTTTTTTGAGATGGAGTTTCTCTCTTGTTACCCAGGCTGGAGGGCAATGGCACGATCTTGGCTCACCGTAACCTCCGCCCCCAGAGGCTTTTCAAGGTGTTATTACAGTCGCCTGCAGCACTTGCCATAAGTGCCCCAACACACTTCTAGCCTAAATTAAAAGAGTATTTCTTCCCTTCTTAAGCTACCTGCAGCTTTAAACAGTGTCTGCCAGGACCTCATGAAAGTGCTATTCCTTGGGACTGTGTCTGGATGGAGCACCCAGAAGCCGAGGCAGAGAGGCTGTGTGAAGCTGGGCTCACCCAACAAGCTAGCTGCCCGTAACTGCTCACCTGGTCCCTCCATCCTCCCAGTCCAGCTCACCCTGCGCATACCTGCTCACAGAGAGTGTGAGGTGATCGTGGCAGCCCTTGATGCGGTTCTGTGCCTCCAGGTGTGTCATGAGCTCGGTGCTCTCACCATTGATGGCCTGGATCAGGTCTCCTGGGCACAGGGCAGCCAATGCAGCCTTGCTGCCAGCATGGACCTGCGGGCAGACAGGCCAGATGGCTGGGCACAGTCGTGATGTAGCCTTACTGTGGTCTCTGCTCTAGACCTCCTCCAACCTCAGAACCTAGCCAGGGTGGCCTGCTACCAGCATGGTCTGTGGATAGGCAAGCCGAGAGGCTGGCTGAGGTCCCCATGTAGCCTGGCTGCAGCCTTGCTGGAAATACCTCCAACTCCAGCACCTGGAGGCCTGGCAGGGCATGGAGGTATATGAGAAGGGCTTCCTCTGGGCTCTTGTGCCTAGATATGTGCCCAAGGACATGCAGGAGACACAGAGACACATGGAGACATATGTGCTCACAGATACATACAGAGCATGGACATATCACAGATACCCGACACAGACAAGGTCCCACCCAGACAGACTATACTCCTTGACCTAACATTCAAACCCTTAGTGACCTTGCCTTCCTACTTACTTGATCTCACCTCTCATCCCCACCACCACACCCACATTTTGTCCAGACCATCTAAATGTCTATGGGTGGCTTACAGGTATCATATGTCACTCACCTCCACACTTCTGCAAAAGCTGATCTCTCTACCTGGAATACTCTTCCTTTGACTCCCACACCCTCATCCTTCAGGTCTCAGCATAGAAGCCACTTCCTCCGGGAGCCTTCTGGGATCTCACTACCCTGTGTGCTCCCACCTTTCCCCCTTAAACTGTTCATGTTAATACTACATTATAATTAAAATGGAAAGGTCTGCTGGGCGCAGTGGCTCATGCCTGTAATCCCAGCACTTTGGGAGGCTGAGGTGGGCAGATCACGAGGTCAGGAGATCAAGACCATCCTGGCCAACATGGTGAAACCCCATCTCTACTAAAAAGAGAAAAATTAGCTGGTCATGGTGGCAGACGCCTGTAGTCCCAGCTATTCAGGAGGCTGAGGCAGAAGAATTGCTTGAACCAGGCAGTCAGAGGTTACACTGAGCCAAGATTGTGCCACTGCACTCCTGCCTGGTGACAGAGCAAGACTCCATTTCTAAATAAATAAATAAAGGGGAGGTCTGAACATCACCTCCCTGGGCAAGTCCAGGGCTATCCAGTTCCAGTTGCCAGCCTGGACTTGGGGGTCAGAGTTCTACCTCTACTTTTCCTGCAGGACAGGAACTCAGGCTACCTCGGTGCCACTACTGACCCCTCAGGGTCAAGCAGTGTTCACATTTGGAAACTCTTACAATGCTGGTCAACTAAAGAAGGGTAGGACAGGGGGTGGAGTTAGACTCACAGAGAGACCTACATAAGCAAACCAGGGGAATCTAGGCAATAGAGCACCCCTCACCCTGCCCTGGTCCCAACATAACCTTTAGAAATAGATTCCTACCCAGCCTCTCCAGCTAGCGCCCAGCTGGTTCAAGAGCTGCTAGTGACCCTGTTCTTTTGGATGGGAGCTCCTACTGGTGGGAACTCCTGGAAGCCGCAGGCTCAGTTCAGCCAGGTCTCAGTAGTGAGTAGACAAACCTGACATGCTGGCAGCTCCTTGGCTGGAGGCCTGGTGTTGGCACTGCCCAAGGTGACCTGCCCTGAAGTAGGCTGCCTCAAGGAAATGTTCTGAAGCATGACACCTTTAGCCAACCATCCCATCATTAATGTTTACTTGTAGGGCCTGGGTACCTGTGCAAGACTGTCATCCTGGGGGAGACACCCACTTCGTACCATCCCACCCTCCCCTCAAGGCCCTCCTCTGGCCTCCTCCCCTTCATGGATACTTGCCTTGTGCCAGGGCCTGGGCTCCATGCTTTACCCATAACTAGTTCACAGCAACCCCTCAACCACCTGGTATGGTAGAGGCTGTTCTCATCTCTATTTTACAGATGAAGAAAGAGAAGCTTGGGGGAGGGGTGCCATGCCCTAGTCCCCACACCAGAGAGGAGTTTTTCTTCAGGGGGCGGCTAACTGCGGCAGGATGACTCAGCCAGCACAAGGGGTACATTCAGGCTTCTGTGGGCGGAGGAAGTTTCTTGAAAGCAGGGGTGGCTGGGATGCTGCCAGTACTATTGAGCTAGGGGAGTACCGGTCAGAGAGGGCATGAGACCAGGAAATTGTGACTGTCTCAGCCACCTTTACATGCATTATCTCATTAATCCTGAAAGCAAGCCCATTTCCTAGATGAGGAAACCGAGGTCCCGAGAAGCACAGAAGGACAGTTAATTGATAAAAGACTGAATCAGGATTTCAATCCAGGCCACCTGGTTCCAAATTTAAAACTATGCTCTTAACACCTGTACTTTTCTTCCAAAAAGGGTGAGGGAAGAGAAAGTGTCCCAGGGAGAGACTGTTCCAGGCAGAAGGACCAGCACGTATAATGGCATATCTGGAGAGAAAGCAGAAGGAGGGTTGTATGGCCCAAGCATCATTAGTGAGGGGAGAGTGGAAGAGATGAAGTCAGAAGAGGCAGGGACCAGATCTTGCACAGTCTTGTACACCTGGGTGGGAAGCTGGCATTTCTCCTGGGTGGCTGGAAACCATGGAGGGCTCTAAGCAGGGAAGTCACAGGACAGAGTGGAGTTCAGGCTGATCCCTCTAGCACCTAAGTACAAGATAAACAGAAAGAAGGAACAGAGAGAGGAACAGTGAAGTGAGGTGGGTGGCAAGGGCATGAATCAGCCCTTCACCGGTAGTGGCTGCATTCCCAGCCCCTGCTCCACCCAGCCTAGATGTTGTGGGCTGGGAGTCCAAGTCAGAACCAGGTGCCACATTGTCCCGCACAGTCACAGCAAACTCCAGACTGCCTAGATTCCTCCTGTCTCCACTCTGCTTCTCTGGGTCTATTACATTAGCCTCTCTGTGCCTGCATCTCCATCTGTGTAAGACCAGAGGGAGTCCTTACTTCTAAAGGCTGTTGTAAGGACTACTTGAGAAAATCAGGGCATGTAAAGCCCCCACAGGAGGCTGGGCATAAGGTGGTGCTCATTCCAGGGACTGGTTCCTGGGAGGGAGCTGTTACCAACACCCATTAGGGTGGGGCCTGGCACGCCCTGGATGCTTGGCCGAGGCCAGCCATCATTATAGCCCTCACTGCCAGGTCCCTGGGGCCGAGTGAGGTGGGCCTTGAACACATCCTGGAGCCTTTCATCTCCCACTGAGGGGAAGGAGCCCTGGATGATGTTCTTGGGGCTCCCCAAGGCTTCATGGGCTGAGACTGAAAGCCCCCAGCCCTGCTGGGCCTATAGCCTCCTCCCTGTCTGTGTGAGGCTGGCCTTCCCTACCAGGTCCAGGATAGGAGAGGCCCTGGAAACAAGAGAGGGGCTGGATCTTGAGCCCCCTTGGTGAAGACACTCCCACATATCTTCAGTCCCTGTAGACCTGCCCTGGAGGTACCTGCTAGGCAAGCTGCAGCCCGTGCCTCTCCAGTGCTGTAAATCTCCCCAGATCCCACCCAAACCCAATCTCAGCCATCCTGGCTCCTTGGGCCTGAGCTGCTGCCGTGTGACTTTGGGGGACAAGGGAGGCTCTTCTTGGCAAACCCTCTCCCAGACTGCCTGCCTGCCTGAGGCCTGCATCCCCAGTCAGCTCCAAACAAGGCCGTTGCTGCTGCTGCTGCTGCTGCCGTAGCTGGGGCTGTGACGTGTGGAGGCCTATCCTCCGCGGGCAGGCAGCCGCGTGGGCAACAGATGTCTCAGCTCCCCGCCGCCTGCAGCCGTCAGCCACCGCCACTGAGCCTGTCAGCGGCCTCACGCCCAGGGTGCCTGGCCAGCCGGCCTAGTGTCCCCACCAGCCCCCTCAGTGGACACACAGCATGACACACAAAAGCAGACACAGAGGATGGCGCACGCGCGCGCGCACACGCACGCACACACACACACACACACACACACACACACACACACACACACAGAGCAGGGATCCCATAAGCGGGAGATGAAAGGCTCCGGGATGTGTTGAAGGCCCACCTCACTCCGTCCCAGAGACCTGGCAGTGAGGGCAGATGTGGGAAGCCTCCTAGGACAGCTGGGCCTGCCTGTCACCCTGGCCCCCAGAAATGGGATTCCATGATTCCATGCTCCACCCGGTGCCCACCCTCTCCCAAGAACTGGAGAGAAGTCTCTGAAAGCCCAGCCAGCTCAGCCCAGCCCCCATTGCAAGAGGAAGCAGTAGGGTGGGGTAAGGTGCTTCTCTGTGACTCAAACATAGCCCCCAAAGACAAGATCAGCCTGTGTGGGAGCAAGGGATGGCCCTCAGATCGTCCCAGGTCATCTCCTCCGCTCCTTCCAGACTGAGAGCCGCCAAGGGCAAGGCCTGGGTTCTCTCCTCTTCTGTCCCTTAGTCTGGGACTCCCAAGGACAGGGTCTGAGTCCTCTCTTCTGCCCCTCCAGATGGGCCAGGATCCTGTCTCCCCTAGACAGGCACCCCCTCAAGCAGGGCCTGAGTCACCTCTTCCACTCCTTTATCCTCAGAGCAGCCACCCTCCAGGGCTGTGCCCACTCCTTTTCCTCCTCTGACCCAAGCTTGGGGCAAGGCAGGGCCCTGGGAGACTTGAAGAACTGGCCTGAGGCTATCTCAGCCCCTGGCTTTGTGTTGTCTTGCGGGGAGGGGTCTCACAACCTCACAATTAAGGCTCCCTTTCCCCTGGAAGCCAAAAATTCCTCCTGGTCACTTCTCCTTAGGGTGACTGAGGTCATGAATGAGAGACTGACTCACACCCAAAGTGGGAAGTGGATGGACCTTTCACTTCTCAGATTCAGCGAGGACCCCAGACCTCCCAGGGTCACCCAGCTCTGCAGGCAGCGACCCTTGATAGGGGAGGGGGGGTGCTCTAAATCATTTTGCCCCAAATCTTCAGGCAGGGATGAGTCTGAAAAGTTTCTAGGCCTCTGTAGGGCTGTCTAGACCCCCGGCCCAACTCTGCCGGTCCTTCCCGGGTCCACAGCGGCTCCCTGCAGATGAGGCCAGCGCGGAGGCCGGTGCGTGAACTCTTGGGAGACTTTCCGCGGGATCTGGCAGGCAGGCCCAGCGCGGGAGGAGGGCGGCTGGGGCTGCCTGCCCTGCCTGGAAGCCGCTTCTACAGCATGCCGGACACCCAGGCCAACCCTCCGCCTTCTAGCCTCGGATACCTAGGGGATCTGGGTCCCGGGCGGACAGCGAGGACCCGGTCTCAGACCCGGGACCGCCCTGCCGCCCCGCAGCCGCCAGACTCACCCGCGAGATGGTGAGGGGCGCGCTGAAGTCCCGGCCGCCCACCAGGCGGAAGCCCCAGGGCGAAGGCCCCCGCAGGGTCACGGAATGGGGCATCGCGGGCCGGAGCCGCAGCCGGAGCCTGAGCCGGACTCTGAGGAGCCGCCGCCGCCGCCGCCTGGACGCCGCGCCCCGCCCCCGGCCCGCCCGTCCCCGTTCCCCTCGGCCCGGCCCCCGCCCCCGCTCCCGGCGCGCCCGGATTGGCCCCGCGGCCTGCCCGACCCTCCCACTTCGGGGGGCTCTGAGGACCCGCCCTCAATCCCAGCTGCCTGCAACCCGGCACCCCCAGCCAGCTCTCAAGAGACCCCCGGGTTTGGACGGCCCCGACGGCCTGGATCCTGCTCAGGCCTCAGATCTGCAGGCGGCAGACCCAAACCCGGCTATCGACACCGGCGCTTTGAAGTCCCTTCTAGGGGCGGTGCTCCAGCCCTAGGAGGTATTGGGGGGCCCACTTGAGGGATGGGGCTGCGCCCAGCTCAGATTCTCCTCAGGGGTCCTACTTGGAAACCTGCGGCCCATCCTGTCGTGTGAGGAGCCCTCTGAACCAAGAGCCCTCTGAACCAAGGGCCTGCGCAGCACTGGGTCAGAGACGCAGACCCAAGACGACAGCAGGTAGCGCCGAGCATGGGAGTGGACACAGAAAGGTCCTCAGGGTAGTTTGTGGAGGCCAGTAAGGCTTCCTGGAAGAGAGGGCCCCAGACTTGCATCTGACTTGCTTCCTGCGGAAGCAGAGACACTCAGGCCTTCACTTGCTGCTCACAGGCTCCTTGCAGGCCACCTCCCTGTCTGCACAGCCCTCTCCCCTCGTCCTTTGCCAGGAGCTTTGTTTCCCCAGGTGTCCGGAGAAAGGAGCAGCTGGAGCGGCTGGGGTTGTGGCTGTGCATTGTGAAGGGAAGAAATATGTGCAGCTCTTCACTTTGGGCCTTTCTCTCTTCAAGGTCTCTCCATTCCCAGCCATTATCCTCTGGGATGTCCTTGAACAGCCACTGCAGGCACCATGGCACCACCACCCACCCTCTGGCTCTCCCGGCACTTCTGTCTGGCTACATCGGGGAGACACCATTTCTTCTCCAGACCCTGTGGGGGCCTCTAATTTAGCCCACATCCATAACGAACCTCTGTTGCCTTTTAGCCAAGCTGTGATAAGGGCCCTGTTCTTGGGCTCCTCACATGTGGTGGGGTGAGATGTGTCCACTGGGTCTCTGCAACCCCCAAAGAGGCGGCCTACTTGAGAGGCACAAACCTAGGGCAGTCCAAGGAAGGGAGGGGCCCTTCAGGGTAGAATGTGGGTGCCTCTGTGGGAGGCAAGATGCTACTATCTGTTCAGCTGGGAGAGAAACAAGTGGTGTGGTAGTGGTGTCTACATGGGAGTGTGGTGCGTTTGGGGTGCCTGAATCCATTAGCACACCAGCCATTGGGCTGTTCTCCATCACTCTGTGGTGTAGGAGGTTTCTGCTCAGCCCTATGCAGACTTGGACCCCAAGTAGACAAAGGTGGAAGGGCCAGCAGGAGAACTGGTCCCTGTGTTGTCTCTCTGAGGTCTGTAAGCCAGAAGCTCCCCAGGACTTATACCCTACTAAATGGGGTAGAAAGTGGGAGGCAGCCATCCCTTTCACTGGCTGTCCTGAGAGCTGGGTGTACAGCACGGCCTGTGGTCAGAGGTCCCTCAACTGGACTCCAAGAGTCCTAGTGAATGTAAACAGTGCAGAGCTTTGCTGAGAGGAAGCGATCCTCCAGGGTCTGCATAAGCTTCCACCCAATGCATCCCACAGTGGACTCCTGAAACTCCTCTTTCGACACTACTTACTTCCCCCAGTTTTATACCCTCAAAACTGCCCACACTTGCCTCCATCCTGAAATTCCCTCATTACCCATTTACTTCTGTTGGGGGGAATGTGAAGTGGTCCTCCTGAATATGACCTTTCTGGCCCCTCAGTCTCTGGGTAGTGTAATCCATTTCCAAAGGCTTCTGTTACAGGGTTGGGGGTGAAGGCAGGGTGGGGACTCTGGAGGACATTTTTTAGAATCTGGTCCATTAACTCCCCCATTTCATTGTGCAGTGTCTGGACAGATTGGAATGATACAGGATCCAGGTCCAGGCCAGTCATCCCTCACATGGGCTCGTGATGACATCCTTGACTTAAGAAAACATCAGGTTTACTTCTGACTGTGCCTTCACACAGGGAAGATGCCAGGGTCAGGCTGTGTACCTGGAGTTTGGGGATGGCCCTTGTTAGGGGCCATAGTATGAACCCACTCCTAAGGTACCCTGAATTCTAGGCAGCAGGTCAGACAAGCCGCAGATTCTGTGGCTTCTCCAACTCTCCCAAAACTCCTTTATGGAAGCCCTCAGATTTCCTTTTCCCCTGTAATGGCCTTAGTCTTGGGAGATTGCTGTATTGCTGAGACCCTATCATGCTGGAGTACCAAGTCCTAGGGCAGCCACAGGGTCTGGAAGCCTTCTTCAAGGTGGGGATGTGTTGTGGCCAGGTCACACCTTACCTCTGACCTGGTGGCCTTCATGTATTTACTGTACACCCATCAGGCGTCTGTGCTGCTGGGAATAACCAGACTGCTTATTTCATGCATTCTTCTTCTGTGCATAAATACATATTGAGTGCTTTCCATATGCCAAGTCCTGCTCAGGGCTGGGTCAAGGCATCCATAAGGGCAGGGGCTGTGTCTCTCTTATTTATTTATGTTGCTCCAGCACCCCACAGAGAACTTGGCACACAGAAGGCATTAGAAAACATTTGCTATTAACAACACCACTGTTAATAGGAATCATTATCTTAGCTTACCTCTTGGACATGACCCAAAGGGAGGCAGGGCGGGCATAAGGGGTTTAGGAAGGTGAAGAATTCTGCTCCTGCTGCCTTCGAGGCCACACCCAGTGGCTCAGGGCATGATGCCCAGGCCTTCTTTGTGCAGCCAGGTCTGTCCAAGGCCAGGGGAGGTCACAGTGCTTTTTCCTCAATGGGTAGGCAGGGCTGGCAGGCTCCAGCAGAAGCAGACACCCTTGGGAATACTGTTGGGCCTGAGCCTAGAATGAGAGGGAAGGATTGGGATAGGAACAAGGGCAAGGTCAACCTGGAGGACAGTCCAGGAGAGTGCCCAGAGTTGATGTAGCCCTGAGTGGGGAGGTGGGGTGGAGCTAATGCGGCAGCCCATATTTGAGGATACCTTCCCATGGGGCCGCTGGGGCTAGCCGGAGAGCTCAGCTGCTGACCTAGCTCAGACCTGGCCTAGTGGCCTCAGGTCTCCAGGTAGAGTCTGCTCCATTCAGACTCAGCTCCTTGAGGCCAAGACATCGATCCTTCAAGGCTCAGAGCCCTTTCCCCAACCAAAAGCCTGGATTCCAAGGGAATCTAAAGCCTTGCTTGAGAGACCCTTCTTCCTGGAATGCCCAGTCCACAATACTGAGCACTCCAGGGCCTTAGCAAGCAGCCAGAGAGAACTTTAGATGCCCCTGTTTCAGTGTGACTTGTCTGGCCCAGCTCTACCCTGGGGTCTGCTCTCCTAGAAGCCTATTGGTCAAGGCCGGGAGCCCTAGTGGTGGAGAGGAAGCAGTCGATAGTAGGGCAGAGCTGGATAGTGGGGGCTGTGTGGGCTTCCTGCAGGGCTAGAACTGGGCCTTAGAGTGATAGGGAGTTAAGGCAGGCCCACCCTAGGCAGGGGTCAGGGCCCTGGAAGGAGTAGAGGCAGCCAGGGGCATGGGCACTAGGCAACATCCAAAAGGAAGGTCTGAGACAGTACAGCCTGTAAGGTGGGCTGGGGGCTGATGCCTAGCATATCTTGGAAGGACAGGACTCAGTCAAACAGGCAACAAAACTGGTCTTGAAGCTGTGGTTGGTTCAGCAGAACACACAGGAGGACATGCCTGTGGCAAAGGGCGTTTCCCAGCTCTAGTTTTGTGCCATTTAATCCCTCAACAAACACTTATTGAGTGCCTGCTATGTGTCCAGCCCAGACCTCATCAACTAACCTGGGGGCGTGGTGGGGATTCTCCAAGCTGCCACACCTCTCTGGGAGCTGAGTTGCTGGAGGCTCCGGAGGGGGCCAGTCTCCAAGGATCCAAACAGGGACAAAGCTGACTTTGCCAACTGGCCAGTAACTCTGCCCAGTTACTGGCCCTGAACCGGATTCCAGGGCAGACACAAAAGCAGAACCAACTCTTTTAAGGAAACTGAGCCTGGGGAGGGTGTGTGACCACCACATGCTCACAGTTTCAAGTGGTAGGTCTGGGGTTTTAGACCCTGTGTTGGTGCCTTTGTGCCATGCCCTTTACCCCAGGGTCAGATGTGTCTCAGCCACACCTGCAGTCCCCATCGGCACCCCTGTCAGACCTGCTCTGTCTCTGTTTTCACGGAGAAAACCAGTCTGCTCTGGGACCCAACAAAGGGGCTGCCAGGAAGCAGGGCAGGGACAGGTTTACCTAGCTGGGCCCAGAGAGGCCCCAGCCCTGAGGCCTGGGAGTAGAAGGGTGTTGGGAGGAGTGGCATCTCACACAGGGGGAAGGCAGCCGACAGGTGGGAGAGCCAGAGGAGGCTCAGCCCAGCCCCAGCTAGGAAGTGACAGAACAGGCTGCCCACGGTGGCAGTGAGGCCCATGTGATGGAGCCTTTCACAACTGGGGCCTCAGAAAGGCAGCTTGGAAAAACACCACAGCCTCGCCCCTGCCTCAAGGAGACCCCAATCCTTTCACCCCTCCCACTTCTCATTCAAGCCAAGAGGTGCAGGCAGCCTGCCTGCCATCCCCTAGTCTCCCCCAGCATCAGATGTCCCAAGTCTACCTGTAGTCCATAAATAGAGGCCCAACCCAGGTGTCTTCAGGTTTCCAGTTTCTCCTGACAGCTGGAGGCTTCCCTTAGCTTTGCCTCCTGGTGTCTGTGAGGAGAAGGTACCTCCATTTACAAATCAGCTCCTCCAGGCAGAGCAGCAGAGGGATCCGGAGCAACTGCATTGTGCACTCATTCTATCCCCTGGATATAGAATGTCTTGGCCATGGCCTGACCATCACTATGTCTGGACGAAAACAGGGATATAAAACCCTTTCCTTCTCAGCCAGAGAGAGAGAGAGCGAGAGACGCCGCTGTGAGGTACAGGTAAGGCTCAAGCAAAAATTCAGGGATGACAAGGAGACAGGCATGGATGCAGCCCAGAAATCCAGTTAACTGGGGCTCCCCAGACATACACTGTCACTCATCTGTCAGCTGGGCCCTGGACTCATGGCCCAGCTTTAGCACATCCACAACCCACACATCCACAGAAACTCAAACTTAACAGTGGCCTGGCCAGGACAGTCCAGTCTCAGGCCTGAGGCCCTTCCTTCTACAGCTGACATCCAGGGCTACTCAGAGGGCAGGAGGGGCCCAGGCTGCTTCCATATTGCTTCTTCCCTTTCTCCTTTCCTTTCTTCCTTTTTTTTTTCTAAATACCAGCTAGAATGAGCTTGTAGCACTTTCATATTTCTAAGTTTCCAGTAAAATAAAAATGGAAGAAATGTGAAAATAGTGTTTCCAGAATTACGGCATTTGCTACTTATGCTTTGTTCATTTATTCATCAGACATTTTTGAGAGCCTCCTGTGTGTCAGGCACTGTTTTAGGCCTGAGTGTTGAACTATTAAGTCTTATGTATTTTTTTTTTTTGAGTCTGATCTTATTTATTTGTTACTCAAAAAATCTTATTTCTGACTGGATTCAGACTTAGAAGTAGAAGCTCTCAGAGACGAAAGTCTGTGTCTCTTCGCAATTTGTTCCTGGCGCTTCTCTTTAGCCTCCTTCATTCTCTTGGCCAAAAGTTTAGCATATTCTGCACCCTCTTCCTTGTTTTTCTTAGTACGCTGCTTCTTCAGAGCAATACGCCGCCGTTTGTGCTGCAGGACACGTGGAGTAACAAGACGCTGAATCTTGGGTGCTTTGGTCCTAGGTTTCTTACCTTCTTTGTTTAAGGGCTTTCTTACAGCATACTGGTGGACATCATCTTCTTTAGAGAGATTGAAAAGTTTGCGGATTCTGCTAGCTCTTTTGGGCCCCAGGCGACGAGGCACGGTGGTATCAGTTAGTCCAGGAATATCCTTCTCTCCTTTTTTTACGATAACCAAGTTGAGAACGCTCAGATTAGCATCCACAATGCAACCACGAACTGATTTTCTCTTTCTTTCTCCAGTTCTCCTTGGTCTGTAACAGGAATGCCCCTTACTCAGTAGCAGGCAGACACGGCCGTGGGTCAAGACACCCTGCTTCATGCGGAAACCTTGTTTGTCGTTCCCACCACTGATTCGGACCACATAACCCTTCCATTCTTCACCCAGAGCGTCAGCAGCAACTTCTGTCACCATACGCTTCTCATAAAGAGTACGAAGTTTGCGTTCATCGTCCACTTCAATGAGTTTCTGGCACCCAGTGGCCGGGAAGGAGATGTTCAGCTTCATCTTGAAGCAGCTATACGCCTTCCAGGCGCCACGGAAAAGAGGCGAGTCTTATGTATTTTTTTATTTATTGTTACCATCTTTTAAAAAGAGATGGGGTCTTACTATGTTGCCCAGGCTGGTCTTGAACTCCTGGGCACAAGCAATCCGGCTACTTCGGCCTCCCAAAATGCTGGGATTACAGGTGTGAACCACTGTGCCAGGCCTTAAGTCTTTATAATACACATTTAAAATGGATAGCCTCATTTGGAAATAACTTCGAAGATTTAAATTGCAGTCTTCCTGGTTCTTCTTCTCAGGAGGACCCCCATAACCCCTGATGCCCATGATTTTCTCACTGGTATAGATTAGGCCTCTGTCTCTTGATCCTGAGGGGTCATGGGGGCTGTGATTCAGGTTGGCAGAGGTGGTAAAGCTCTCCTCAGGAGTCCAGCTAGCATAGGCCTGTCGCTAGTCTATCCTCCTCGCCCCATCCTTTCTATCTCTTACGATTGCCCTCTCCCCTGCAGTGCCAACTCCTTTAGTCACTGATTGGTCTTGGTGAAGTGCACTGCCCAGTGGTGACTGAGTCACAGGTTGGCAGGGACTGTTCAGGCTGACCTCACCTCCGGGCCTGGCCATAGGACACCAGCTGTGGCCACCTGGTGTGAGCCTGGCTGCCCGTGTTGCTGGGAGAGTTGGGCAGAGCCATGTCGCCGAGTCCAGTAGCTGCCAGCTGGCCCAGAGGTCTGGGAATCCAGGTGCAGGGGGCCACAGGGATTAAAGTCGGAAAAGCCAGATCCGGGCCTGTGAGGTTGCTGGAGGCTCTTGAGAGAATGGATTGGAGCAGGGCCCATGAGTCAGCCTCATGTCCTGGGTGGCTATTTTCTTGGCTCCTAAAAAAATCAAAATTCTTTCTCACTTCCCCTCCCAAGGCTAGGTCCATAGCTGTGTAGATCCAGGACCAGCAGTGGGGAGTTGGAGGCAGAGCTTTCAGTGGGAATGGAGCTGAAATCCTCACACCTTGCATCTCTCTTACCCACCCACAATGGTAAGAACCTTTACAGGACTTGACAGGACTTGAGCTTCCACCAAGAGGATGCCTGATCACAGTGTTTGCGGCCTGTGAGATCACCATATTAATGGGAAGGTAGGCTTGCTTAGGAACAGTGGAGGCTCTGCCTCTCCTGCAGGAGAAACCAGGAACTCTAACAGAATGTATAAGAGAACTTCTATGCATGGAGAGTTAAATAAGAAGCTGTCTCATCCCAGGAAAGACGAAGAAAAAATGGTGGATCTGGGCTTGAAGTGCACACAGTGTTGGAAATGGCCCCGCCTAACGCTTTAGGACCAGCAGTCCCTGAGAAGTAGCTGTATCTAGGATTAAGTCAAGCTGACCACACGGAGCTGTGACATTGGGCATTCAAGCATGAAGCATTGTTGGCCCAGAGAAGGTGCACAAGCATTCTCCCTCAGAGAACCATGGTGTTCCAGAGCCAGAGAGAGATGGGGCGCTTCCACAGTCCTTGTGAAGATCTGTTAGCCTAACACCAATAATCTTTATTTTTGCTTTAAGCAGTCAATTGCCTTTTAAGTAATTTAAAAAAAAAGGGAAACCTATTTTCTATTTACTTGTTAGATTTACTGGTAGTACTTGTTCTTTCGTTTAGAGATGAATTTCCAACAGGTATCAATGAGCCATCTCAGCAGAGATATGGCTTATTTCCCTTCAGCCTTAAGAACTTCCTTTAACATTTCCGGTAGTACAGACTGACTGGTAATGAATTCTGTCAGCATTTTTTTAAATCCTAAAGTATCTTTATTTCTCATTCCCCACCCCCTCCTCTTTTTTTTTTGGAGGCAGATCTCTTGCTCTATCCCCCAGGCTGAAGTGCAGTGGGGCGATCTCAGCTCACTGCAACCTCCGACTACTGGGTTCAAGTGATTTTTATGCCTTAGCCTCGTGAGTAGCTAGGATTATAGGCGCCTGCCACCATGCCCAGCTAATTTTTGTATTTTTAGTAGAGACGGGGTTTCACCATGTTGGCCAGGCTGGTCTCGATCTCCTGACCTCAAATGATCCACCTGCCTCGGCCTCCATAAGTGCTGGGATTACAGGTGTGAGCCACCATGCCTGGCTTCTCATTCCCCTTTTAAAGATAACTTCTAGGGATATAGAATACTAGGTTGCTTTTTTCTCATTGATTATTTAATATTTAATATATAATTCTTATAATTCTATTGTTTTCTGTCTTGTATTACTCTTGGTAAGAAATAAATGGTGATTCTTATCATTGTTTCCCTTATGTAATGTGTCTACATTCTTTTTTTTTTGAGATGGAGTCTCTCTCTGTCACCCAGACTGGAGTGCAGTGGCACAATCTTGGCTCACTGCAACCTCCACCTCCCAGGTTCAAGAGATTCTCCTGTCTCAGCCTCCCAAGTAGCTGGGACTACAGGTGCAAGCCACCATTCCCGGCAAATTTTTTTGTATTTTTAGTAGAGATGGGGTTTCACCATGTTAGCCAGGATGGTCTTGATCTCCTGACCTCGTGATCTACCCACCTCGACCTCCCAAAATGCTGGGATTACAGGTGTGAGCCACCACACCTGGCCGAGTGTCTGTATTCTTTTATAGCTTCTAAAATGTTCTATTTGGTTTTAAGATTTTGACTGTGATGTTCCTAGATGTAGTTTCCTTGTTTTTATCTTGTTTAGATTTTAAAACCTCAGCTTCTTGGGATGGTGTATTAATAATTTTTTAGATCAAATACAGAATTTCAGTTACTATTTAAAATAATTTTTTTTTTTTGCCCCAATCTCTTTCTGTCCTTTCCTTCTGGGCCTCCAAGTTTATGTATATATCAGATTGCATGATACTGTTTCAAGGTCACTTTATTGAGGCTGTGTTTGTATTTTTCAGTCCTTTTTCTTTTAGATAGTTTCCATTGTCTTGACTTTAAGTTCATTGATTTTTTCTTCTGTCACATCCAGTCTGCTCAGAAGTTTATCTAGTAAATTTTTCATTTTGTATATTGTATTTTTCAGTTCTAGAATTTTCATTTAGCTATTTTTATAGTTTTCATTTCCCTGCTGAGATAGATCCTCTGTTCATTTATTATGTCCATCTTGTAATTTAAAATTATTTAACATATTTATAATACCTGTTTAAAGTCCTCATCTGCTAATTCCAATATCTGTGTTACCTCTGGATCTATTTCTGTTGATTATTTTTTGTCCTGATTATGCATCATATTTTCCTGCTTCTTCATATGTTTGGTAATGTTTGTACATTGGGAATTGTGAATACTTCATTGTTTAGAGTTTGGATCATGTTTAAGGAGTGTTGAGTTTGTTTTATTAGAAGGTAAATTCACTAGAGGCTCAATGTGAGCCTATGAGGCTTGGTTTTAGGCTTTACTAGGGCAAGTCTAAAATAATGCATATTGTAGGCATAGAGTAGCCCTATTCCTAAGATGTGGAATTTCTAGGCTTTTAACTGAGTGCTCAGGGTGTTCAACAAAGTATTTTCACTTTGCTTGATCAGAACAGATCTCAGAATCATGAGCCCTCTGGAATCCCCACTTAGTTCTTAGACCCAGAGAGGTTTTTATGTGTTTGTTCGTTTGTTGTTTTTAATCCACTAGGCCTTATGGAATCTTGCTCTACATGTGAGGCTTAGACAGACTTCTTCTTTGATACCTTGTTCCACAAATTTTATCCACCTCAGCATCTGCTACCTATGATCTTTGTTTCCTTCACTTGGTGAGACCACTGCTCACTCGCTCTCTCGCTCTCTCTCTCTCTCTCTCTTCTTGGAGACAGGATCTCACTCGCTGGAAGGCACAATTATGGCTCACTGCAGCCTCGACCTCCAGGCCTCAAGTGATCCTTCTGCCTAAGCCTCTGGAGTAGCTGGGACTACAAGTATGCACCACAATACCTGGCTAATTTTTTAATTTTTGTAGAGACAGAGTCTTGCTATGTTGCCCAAGCTGGTCTCAAACTCCTGGCCTCAAGGGATCCTCCCACCTCAGCCTCCCAAAATGCTGGGATTACAGACATGAGCCACTGTGCCTGGTGCTATTGTTTCCTGGGCAACACTTCCCTGTGCCATGGTTTGGAAAGTATCCCAGGCAAAGCACTTTGGTAAATATGAAGTTCACTTTGTGTTTCCCTTCCCTCAAGGACAAAAGCTATTTGATGTTCAATGCCTGTGATCACTGGCTATAAATATTTCATCGAGTTTTATGGTTGTTTACAGTGGGGAGGGAAGTCTATTACCAATTTATCAGTCACAGTTGGAACCTAAGGAAAGTTTGAAAATTAAAAGAATAAAGAAATGGAAAAGAAAATAGGGAGCCCTAATTCAAGATGTGGATCTGATGTCATAAATGTCTAAGAGTCTGCGCTTCATCTCAAAGCAGCTGGGCCAGTTGGGCCTACTGTAGTTCTTTCTAATCTGGTATCAGAATTGGACTGAATAAAACTTACACCTCTGGCCACTATAGCAGATTGTGTCAGACTAATCCTTCTGCCAAAAACAACTATCAAAGTTGGACAAAATGTATTAAACAACTATTTGAAGGCCTTTGAGAACAACCAATACAGCTTAGAATTGAGGAGGTATGATCCTGGAGAAAAGGGAATAATGTATAGTGAGTTCCACATTTACCTTTGCTTTTTCCCTAGGGACATTTCACACATTGTTACTTGAGGGAATAGGGATCAAGCAGAAAGCATCAGTCTTACCAGACTGAGAATACAAAGGTCAGCTGGAAATTAAGAAGGAAAATTCCAGGAGGTAGGAAACAAGACAGAAGGAGCCTGACAATTGCATATAAATTCCTCTGACTTTGTTGATTTTTTTTTTTTTTTTTGAGACAGGGTCTTGCTTGTTGCCCAGGCTGGAGTGCAGTGCTGTGATCTTGGCTCACTGCAGCCTCCCTCAACCTCCTGGATTCAAGCCATCCTTCCACATCAACCTCCCAAGTAGCTGGGACTATGGGCACTTGCCACCATGCCTGGCTAACATTGCTTATATTTTGTAGAGATGAGGTCTCACTATGTTTTCCTGACTGGGCTTGAAGTCCTGGGCTCAAGCAATCCTCCAGCCTTGGCCTCCTAAAGTGTTGGGGTTACAGGTATGAGTCACCTCGCCCAGCCTATGGCCTACTTTTAGCCTATCAAGCTAAAGAACTATGCAAATTTTAGTAGACTTAAAGTGTTGGGGAGACAAATTAGAATTCACGTTCTATCAAGGTAGAGAGACCTTGGTAAATGTGTAGGTGTTCTGCTGAGTCCCAGAAGGGTCATACTCTAGGAGAGAGGGTCATATCCTAGGAATAAGAGATATGTGCTAGGATAAAAATGAACCACACCAGCCAAAACATGGCATAAACCCAAACCTTGACAGGAGTAAGGTTTGGTACCCTGTCTTCCAAAAGACAACTTAATCCTCTCTTTCTGGATGAATACAACATCACCCAGAGACTTTCCAAGTTTTCATCCAAAATGTATGTCATCTATAGAGAAGTATGAGACATGCTAAAAACAAAACAAAACACAAACAAAAAAATGGGCCAAATGACTAAAAATCAAGAGAAAAGGCAGACAATGGAAATAGACCCACAGGTGTTTCAGAAATGAGAGACTTCCATTAATTATAATGAAAATGTCCAAGAAAATGGAGGAAAGGTAAAAAAAAAGATAAAAAGCTAGAGAATTTAAAAATAGAATTGCAAGAATACTGAGATAAAGATAGCAGATAGGAGGCAGGACTAGCTTGCAGCTTCTGCTCAGATTAACAGAGCAGTGTGTGGAGACTCACATCCTCAACTTTTGCCCCAAGAGCTACTGCAGGAACATACCAGAAAAGCCGAGAGAATCCACAGACCCTTTGAAGGAACTGGATCACTCCTGCAGGCTCCTTGAGATGCAAAATAACTGTGAGTCTGCTTGTTTTCTCAGCAGGGAGGTTCATGGTCTAGGGCAAGTTCTCAGCCCTGGGCACTGGCCTGGAAATAGACTCAGTACTGTTGTGGGGGCACGATGGGAGTGAGACTGGCCTTTAGAACCGCAGGCTGCATGGGAGCAGGGTGAGACCTGTGACTGCTAGCTTTCCCCCACTTCCACGGCAACCTGTATGACTCAGCAGAGGCAGCCATAATTCCCCTGGGAGTATAACTTCATTGGACTAGGAAGCACACCCCCACCCCCCACAGCAGCTGCAGCAAGCCCTGCCCAAGGACAGGCTGAGCTCAGAAATGCATATTCCTCCTGTCGCCCCCTCAACCTTGTGGTCTTGTCTTCGTCTTTAGCTACCGGGGCTACCCACCCTGGTAGCCAAAGACAAAGGTCATAATCTCTTGGGAGCTCTCTGGCCCTGTCCACCATCTTAACCAGGTGTCCCTAAGGTAAATTTGCATTCTCTTTGTAGGACTGAAGCTGATGTCCTCTTGAAAGCACCACCTCCTGGCTGGAGGCCAACCAACACAAAACCAAGGACCCTCACAGAGTCCACTTCACTCCCCTACTACCTCCATAGGAGCAGGTGCTGGTATCCATGGCTGCAATACCTGAAGATGGATCACATCACAGGACTCTACAGACACTCCCTAGTACCAGCCCACAGCCCGGTATCTCCACTGGGTGTCTAGACCCAGAAGAACAGAAACAATCACTACAGTTCCACTCTCAGGAAGCCCCATTCCTAGGGGAAGGGGGAGAATACCACATCAAGGGAGCACCCCATGGGAAAAAAGAAGCTGAACAGCAGCCCTTGAATTCCAGAGCTTCCCTCTGAAATAGTCTACCTAAATGACAAAGAACCAGAAAAACAATTTTGGTAATACGACAAAACAAGGTTCTTTAACACCCCCAAAAGATCATACCAGCTTACCAGCAATGGATCCAAACAAGATGAAATCTCTGAATTGCCAGAAAAAGAATTCAGAAGGTTGATTATTAAATTAATCAAGGAGGCATCAGAGAAAAGTGAAGTCCTACTTAAAGAAATCAAAAACATGATACAGAATTTGAAAGGAATAGTGTCAATAGGGTTGCTACCAGTTCTTCTTTGAATAACTGATAGAATTCAACTGTGAATCCATCTGGTTCTGGACTTTTTTTGGTTGGCAATTTTTTTTAAATTACCATTTCAATCTTGCTGCTTGTTGTTGGTCTGTTGAGAGATTCTATATCTTCCTAGTTTAATCTAGGAGTGTTGTATATTTCCAGGAACTTAACCATCTCCTCTAGGTTTTCTAGTTTATGCATGTAAGGTGTTTATAGCAGCCTTGAATAATCTTTTGTATTTCTGTGGTATTGCAGTGGCTTCCTTGTCTGAGTAAATACCCTAGGTTCATCTCTCACTGTGAAGAGTAACAATACAGACACGCACACATAGAGTAGATTAAGGAGCAGAAAGTTTAATAGACAAAAAAAGGAAGAGAGAGAGTGCCCAAGAGGGTTTCTGGGTTGGGGGTGGGATTCGATCCATTTTATAGAGAGGCTTGAGGAGGTGCTGTTTGATTTACATAGGGTGCAAGGGATTAGTTTGACCAGGTGTGCCATTTACATAGCTGGAGAAGAAACTGGCCATCCCACCTTAATCTTTTATTATGTAAATGTGACCTCTACCTGGCCGATGACATTTGAACCTTGATTCCTCATTGTGCCACACATAAAACTAATTTAAGATGGATCATAGACCTAACTGTGAAACAATCAAGCTTCTAAAAGAAACCATGGAAGCACAGTTTCACAACCTCTGGGTAGGGAAACATTTCCTTAAATGGGACATAGAAAGCACTAACCTAAATATAGAAGATTAATATGCTGGATTTGTAAGAATTAAGAACTTTTATTTATCAAAAGATCCTATTAAGAGAATGAAAAGTCAAAACACAGATTGAGAGGGAATATTTGCAATACGTATATCCAACAACAAACTCACATGCAGAAAATATATAGACTTTTACAATTCAGTGAGGAAAATACAGAAACACCAATAGAAAAATGGACAAGGACTTGAACAATCATGTCACAAGAATTAGCTAATAAACACAGAGAAAGGTGCTCAATATCACCAGGGAAATGTTCTTTTAAATTACAATGAGATATTGCTACACCCCCTCCAGAATGACTGAAATTGGAAAAGTTAACAATAGCAAATGTTGGCAAAGATATGAAGCAACTGGAACTCTCATTCATTGCCCTTGGGAATGTAATTTTGTTCATCCGTTTAGAAAAATGGTAATATCTACTATAGCTCAATATATGCATATCTTTTGACCTAGCAATTTCACTCCTGGATTTTTATTATATTTAAATGAATGCTTGTGCCCACCAAAAAACATGTGCAAACATATACAAAACAGTTTCATTTAAAATGACTAAAAACTAAAAGCAACCCAATGTTCATCAACAAAAATGGACAAATCGTGGTATATTCAAACAATGGAATACCACATAACAATGACAAAAATGAGGAACTATTACAAACAAGATAAATGGATATCACAACCATAATGTGGAGTATAAGAAACAGACCTGAAAGAATATATATTGTATAACTTCACTTTTACACAGTTCAAAAGCTGACAAAACTAATCAAAAGTGCAAGAAGAAAGAATAGTGGTTAACTTTGGGAGAGTGTATTGACTATGAAAGGGCACATGGAAGCCCTCTGGTATTCTGAAAATAGTCTATATTTTGATGTGGGAGGTAATGATGTGAATTTATATGTAAGCAAAACACATTGAGGTGAGTATTCAGAAATGTTTAGTTTACTGTATGTTAACTATATCTTAATAAGTAAGTTTTTAAACAAAAGCACAGTGGCTGCCCATGCCCCTCTACCCCGCTAGTGGAGAGTTGTGAAGCCTGAAGGGGCAGATACTATTAATAGCTTTCTAGTGTATGGGAGATGGGCTCATATTCACACCCCTCGTTTATGGAGCAGGGCACACCAATTACAGGTCACACATGGAACCCATTCATGCGTATGTTCTTGCTCTCTCTGCATACCACTATTTGTTCCTCAAATCAAAGAGGGCTACCAGGGTGACCTGTGTGTTTGGCCTTTGAGGCTTGTGACAATAAATTGGGGAGATGTATGCTAAGGCTTCCATAACAAAATACCACAGCCTGGGTGTCTTAAACGATAGAAATTCATTGTCTCATAGTTCTGGAGACCGAAAGTCTAAGATTAAGGTGTCATCAGGGCTGGTTCCTGGTGAGGCCTCTCTTCCTGGCTGTAGATGGCCACCTTCTTGCTGTGTCCCCACATGGCCTCATCTTTGTGCAAATGTGGAGAGACACAACTCTCTTGTCTCTTCTTCTTTTTTTTTTTTTTTTGAGATGGAGTCTTGCTCTGTTGCCCAGGCTGTAGTGCAGTGGCATGGTCTTGGCTCACGGCATCCTCTGCTGCCCAGGTTCAAGCTATTCTCCTGCCTCAGCCTCCTGAGTAGCTGGGACTACAGGCACATGCCACCATGCCTGGCTAATTTTTTTGTATTTTAGTAGAGATGGGGTTTCACCATGTTGGCCAGGATGGTCTCGATCTCCTGACCTTGTGATCCACCTGCCTCAGCCTCCCAAAGTGCTGGGATTACAGGCGTGAGCCACCATGCCCGGCCTCTTCTTCTTATAAGGATACCAGTCCTGTTCAAATAAGTCTTCACTCCATGACCTCGCTTAGTCTTTATTAGCTTTATTAACCTCCTTATAGGTCTTATCTCCAAATGCAGTCACATTGATGGTAAGGCCTTCAACATAAGAGTTTTGAGGGTATGCAATTAAATCCACAAAAGGAGGTGATTTATTTTTTCACCCATGTTATTATGGCCCCCTTCACTCCACTGATCTCAGAGCATTTTCTGGGGGTCACCTCAGTGTGTTCTGCAACAATCCCCTGCGTCTGAGCCAGACTGACAGCTCTGCCCTGCCACTTATAGCTACTTCTGCTGTCCGTGGCTCTGGGAGGCCTCTGCTCTGCTGGAAGTAGCATCTACTCTGGTCACCACTGGGGAGAGGTGCTGTTTACTGCTGATACCCCCTGCCCAGTCCCAGTGGTGGTAAGGGGTATACTCTCTCACTAGGCACTTCCCTCTACTTCTTAAACACAGCAAGGACCAGAGAGGAATGAGGCCCTGCCTGACCACCACAGGTCTCCATAGGAATAAGCCATCCCCTCCCCCAGGCTTTGCTCATTCTATCTCCTCTGCCGGAATACCATTCTCCCAGACTCCCAACACTTCCCCTGGCTGACTATGCCGGAGACCTATGTCTCATTCTCCTACCTGACCACTCAGAAAGTGAGCCTCCCCTTCTGTAGTCTCCTTCAGCCTCTGCAATTCACTGCCAGTTTCTTCATCTGTGCCTCCTCTCCCCTCATACAACAAAACAAACAAACAAACAAACCACATGAGCTCCATGCACGCAGGGTGTTTGTCTGACTCATCTCTGTGTCCCTGGGTAACCACAACTGGACACAAGGGAGGTGTCAGTGGATGTTTGTTGACTGACTGAATGTGAATGAGGATGTAGAGGGTTCCTGAGGCCCTAGGCTGAGTGACTGAGTATGGAAACCCTGCCTGCCTGCCGCCCTTCAGCATGGCCAAGGCAGCTGGTCTTCTGCTTCAAAGGCAGTCCTGAGGCTTGACAGGTTGTAGAGCCAGGCCTTCAGGTCTAGGCTGCAGACAGCTTCCTCCAAGTCCATCTCCTCTTCCCTACTGATCTTTTCGTGCTATTTCCTATTGGTTGAATCCAACCAGAAGTTGCAGAGCGGGAGAACCTGTTGATGCTAATCATACAGGTCAGCAGCCAGGGCACAGAGCAGGGGGAAGAGGAGACAGGAGAGATCTGGAGGGGTAAGCAGATGACATCTGTCAAGCGTTAGGTAACACTTGGTACAGGGAAAGTGCTCCACAAATTAGTTGTCCAATCACAGAAGCATCCCAGAGCCTTATAGAACCCCAGATGAGGACTACCTATCCTGCTCCTCTAGCTCTTCTCCTCCAGGAGCTCCTCTCAACAGAGCCAGGATATTATGAATATGTCCAGAGTTCTCTCGAGGCCTCCCCATCTCCTTTCCTAACTTGACTGTATTACTAGTCCTTAGTGTTTTGTTAGGGTTACTGGCTCCTACGGCCTGAGGCTTCCACAGCCTGATGCTTTCCAAGGCTGCAAGTCAACTTAGCTGACCATGAAGGGCCCTGATCACTATGGGCTGAGGAAAGGATTTCAGGTCTTCCCAATATCCTTCCCTGCCTCCCCAACCAGTGGAGGTTACAGCATTGGAGTCACTTCCCCAGAGCCTGGAAAACATCTCTCTCTTCCCAGATGCTCATGCTTATGCAGCCCTAGGCACAGGTTTCAGCTAAACCTTGGTAGGTTGGAGGGGTGGGGCACCAAGTAGAGCACCAACTCGGGCCTGGAGGGGCTTTTTGAGCAAGACTGGGGCTGCTCCTTTGACAGTCCCCTGTGGGCTCCATGCACCCTCTGGTGGCCAATCTCATTTTTGCAGCTACAGCTCTGGACAAGAAGGAAGTAGCTTCCTCAAAGGATTCTCCCAGAAGGCCTCATACACCTTTGCCCTGGGACAAAAATAGCTGTTGGTGCCCTGGGAAAGAGTGCAGATTAAATCCCAGATCTTGAAGAGGGCAGGGTGTCAGCCTTGCTTATAGCTGTTGGGTGACGACTGGGATGAGAGGGCAGTACTTGCCCCCAAAACTGCAGCCTTCAATGACAGCATCTAATGGCCCAGCCAGTTTGAGAAAGCCATCTTTCCACCTTCACTACCTTGACCATTCATTCTTCAGCCAGGAAGATGTACTATCCAAGCCATCTTTTCTCCCTTGGGCTCTGATTTCTACAGATGATAGAGGCAGACATCTTCCTGATTCTAAGCCTCCAACTTAGCTGGTTCAGGGTGTGGAATAAGGCCAGAGTCTGGTTCAAAGTCAATTTCAGGTTCTGGTTCAGAATTAAGGTTAAGGGCAGAGCCAGAAGACAAAGGACAGAACCTCCTCCTTCTCATGTGATAGGCCAGCTCCACATGCTTGTATATTCATGTGAATCCCTCTGTGAGTGAGCATACGTGTGTGTGTGTGTGTGTGTGTGTGTGTGTGTGGTGTGTGTACCCTCTTACTGGAGGCTATAGCCAAGTTGTTCTGTTTTTCATGCACTAGAGGGTCGGGGATTATCAAGCTTCTCACAGGTTTATGCAAATGTTTGAAATAAGAATAAAATACAGAAAACATTAAAAATATAAATACTAAATATAGTAAATGTTAACAGTATGTCATAGTCATAGTCAACTGAAGCTCAGCCATGTTCTTGCATGGTTAAGTTCAAAATGTATTTTTGTGGGATGTGGGTGTATGGAATAGGTTTGATGTGGTATGAGGTAGTCAGGGCCTTTGAAGGAATGAGTGCCCTGCCCTCCTTGTGGTGGGTAAGAGCCCCAGGGCAGTGTCCTGCAGGGGCACAAGGCAGGGCTGACTAGCAAGTTCAAATGGTGGTGTTTACTGAAGGGAAGGGGAGCTCAGAGATGCAACTGGAGCTGATACTAGCAGGGCAGATGAGGGCAGGAAGAGGCCACAAGAGGGTTTAGAGTCCTTGAGGCAGGGGTGAGCAAGCCTCAGCCACACCAGTGACTCAGGCTTTTGTGATTATGTGGTGGCAGATTGGGATTAGAGCTAGCCAATGATAGCTCATGTGGTGATTTTTTTTTAATTAGCAAAAGATACCCCTTTTCAATTCACTTTATTTCCTTCTCTTCCTTTCCTTTCCTTTCTCTTCCTCCTTCCCTCTTCCTTCCTTCTTTCCCTTCCTCCCTCCCTCCTTCCTTCCCTCCTTCCTTCCTTTCTTACTTTCTTCCTTTCTTGACAGAGTCTTGCTCTGTTGCCCAGGCTGGAGTGCAGTGGTGCGATCTTGGCTGACTGCAGCCTCCGCCTCCCGGTTCAAGCAATTCTCCTGCCCTAGTCTCCTGAGTAGCTAGGATTTCAGGCGTGTGCCACCATGCCCAGTTAATTTTTGTATTTTTTTTTTTTTTTTTTTTTTTTTTAGTAGAGACAGGGTTTCACCATGTTGCTCAGGCTGGTCTTGAACTCCTGACCTTGTGATCCATCCGCCTCAGCCTCCCAAAGTGCTCGGATTACAGATTTGAGCCCAGCCACTTTATTTCCATCTACTGAAAACTTGTTGTAATGACCACGTACATCTATATAATGTCTGCGATGTAAATGGAGCTCCAGGCTTCATTGTGCAGTGCACAATTTGAGCAATGTTTGATTGGGCTAGGATCACTCTTGGATAGATTCGCGGACACCAGTCTTACTCCCAAAAGGATATAAGGTGCCTTACTAACATGTTTCATTATAGGAAGGTGAAGTACATTCATTTAAAACTAGAGAAAATTTTGTTGCCTGGGCAACAACAACAAAAAATTTTGTAGGCAGCCTGTCTCCACACAAAAAAAGAAAAATCAGCAATGTGTGGCAGCATGCACCTGTGGTCCCACCAGAGAGGTTGAGGTAGAAAGATCGCTAAAGCCTGAGAGATTGAGGCTGCAGTGAGTCTCTGAACTCCAGCCTGTGTTCGTGCACTGCACTTCAGCCTGGGCCAGAGTGAGACCCTGTCTCAATTAAATTAAAAAAAAAAAAAAGAAGAGGAAGGGTGGCACCAGGAGAGTTTGTGCTAAAACAGTCAATAAATGGGTGGTTACCTTGCAATGAAAGGAGTCTCGAATTTGAGGAAGCCAGACACTGTGATTAAGATTCCATGTCAGCCTGAAACCCAGAAGAGTGCTGGCGTGTTCTCTGAAGGCAGCCAATTTCCACTCTCCGTTCTTGTACTGTCTGTGGATTGCCACTAATTTCCTTTAGCAAGAGCTGCTCTAGGGTAACAGGGCTGAGAGGGCCTGGATGACAAGTAGGACCTTGTCCCTAAAAGGGAGCTCAGAATGGGGGGCAGAGTGTTCAACAAATATTTCTTGAATAAATGAAACAGCGAAGGAACATAGCACTTCTTACTTTACTTCATCAATTCTTAACTCTATCCACTTCTCTCTCTATTCATTGCCAGTTCCTAGTTCAGGTCATTATCAGCTGTCACCTAGATGGCGCCAGACCCTGCCTCAGCCAAACTCTGCTCCTCCTTTTCCCCCTCACCCACAGTAGAAAAGGTGTTCTTCCTAAATCCCAAATCTGATCCTGCTTCTCCCCTGCCTCTGCTCTGAGGTGTCTGCTCCTTGTCTTCAACCTCACATCCAAATCCTTTTTTGTGGCCCATGAGGCCTCAGATGATCTGTCCCTGGGATCTCTGCAGCTTTACCTCTTATTACTCCCCTACTGTCTGCACACCCACTAGTTGTTCCCCAAATCAAAGAGGGCTTTCCAGGGTGACCTGGTGTTTGGCCTTTGAGGCTTGTGACAATAAATTGGGGAGATGTATTAGTGTGCTAAGGATGCCATAACAAAATACCACAGCATGGGTGTCTTAAACAATAGAAATTCATTTTCTCATAGTTCTGGAGGCTGGAAGTCCAAGATGAAGGTGTTATCAGGGCTGGTTCCTGGTGAGGCCTCTCTTCCTGGCTTGTAGATGGCCATCTTTTTGCTGTGTCCTCACATGGGCTTGTCTTTGTGCAAATGTGGAGAGATACAACTCTCATGTCTCTTCCTCTTCTTATAGGAAACCAGACCTATTCAAGTAAGGCTTCACCCCTACGACCTCACTTAGCCTTTATTAGCTTTAGTAAGCTCTTTATACAACTTATCTCTACTGGCCTCCTGACATTTTAACAAGGCCTAAAAAAATATTAAAACACTGAAATTTCAGACTTTTAGGTAATAGCTACATCAGATGCCCAACAGCTATCCTCAACCCTCACCTCATCTTCACCTATCCCTAATCCCCACTCAGCCCCAATATAGGCTCAGAGTTGAAGGAGGAAGGATGGGAGGCTGCTGGAATGTAATAATAATTTTTAAAAGTATACTTTACAGTATATGCAACAAAATATCAGATTTCAAGCACCACACCTAGCTAACTCCTGCCCTCTGGGCATTTGTGCTAGTCCCGAGCCTCTTCCCCAGGATGGTGGGGTGTAGTGAGGAGGAATGCTGTAGTGTAAGCTCACTCTTTATACCATGGGGAGCCTGCCCTGGACTCACTGAGTGATTGCAGTTCCAGAAGGTCTTGGTGCCTGTAACAACAGTTCAGCCTGAGGCTGGCTCTGCTTATCTTGGGTTGCAGGGGTCCATAGGGGAGGCAACTGGTAGGAGAGTTGTAGCCTGCTTTGGTTTTTGCACCCATCAAATAGGCTCAGGGATTAGGAGGGCACTCTCTAGGGACCCGCTTGATCTTGCCCAGCCTGTTCCCACGGGCTTCTGGGGATTCTGTCAGATTCTCTTTCCCCTTTCCAGGGTTCCCCACCAGGCTATAAGGCCAGATTACTGGATAGGCTCTATTTCAGAAGCAGTAGGGCTGCCGCTAGGTAGCCCCACTCAAGCCGCCCCTCTTGCTGTCTGTGTTTGGCCTTGAGTCAAAGTGTCAGTCAACTGACACCCCCACCTGGTCTTTCCTCAGTCTCTAAGGGGAGAAACCTAGGGTGGGTTAAGGATTGTTTCCAGGCTCCAGCGGACAGCTGCATGCCGAATGTGCCGAAGAATACAGATGTGTATCCACATATACAATGCCTTCCGTGAGGCATTGGTTGATCCTGAGGGCCTTGTTCTTGGAACTTCCATGGAAGGAAGGCCAGATAGTCATAAACCCTGACTAGACCTCCAGCTGCTGCAGTGGTTCCAGGGTCTGTAAGAGTCATCAGCATTCAGGGAGGCTTCAGTGCCAAGCAATGGAGCTTGCCCCACTTCCCTTCCCCAAAACAGGGATTACAGGTGAGTGGGAGGCGGCTGGGGCAGGGCAGGCTGAGGAGGCCCCTGTTTAGAGTTAAGGGCTATGCTCCACCCACCCTCCTATTCATCCAATTTCCTGTCTGCCCTGCACAGATGTTTTTACTATCCGTTCTGGGGAAACACCAGGTTCTTCCTCTGGGGTGGGGATGGCAGGCAAACAAGTCCAGACTACTTAAAGGAGCCATTGGCCAGGGATATTGCCTAGGGACGGCACAGAGGTAGAGCCTCATTTGGCAATGCCCTGGCCACACTGGCGTCAAAGGTCATAGGCCATGCCTGATCTTGAGCCTGGGGAGGGTCTCTAAGACTGGGTCTAGGTAGGCACTACCTTCTGCTAGTAGTCTTTTCCAGCTGGAAAGGCTTGGGCTTTTCCCTCCCTAGACAAAGTTGCTGGGTGAGTCTCTACTTACCTACTAGTTAATTATACTAGACAGAGCCCCTTTGACATGTGTGGTCCCTGAATCCCCAGCCTCGGCCTCAACTGGTGATCAACAAATGTTTGTTGAGCGAATGCATAAATGAACACCACAGAGCTGTTCCAGAAGGGAGGTATGGCTTTGTTCATACAATGGATTTGGGGAGAAGGGATGTGAATCTCTTTAACATGCTGTGATGTGTGGCTATTCAAGATGGTTGTGGATTCCTTAAGTGACACACACTGGGTGTGCTCAGTGAGGTCTGCTAGAGACCACAATAGTGGGAATGTCCACTCATTCATTCATGTATTTTTGTTCACCACTTCCTGTCTAGGCTCTGGGTGCCAGACCCTATGCTAGAGCTGGAGACACAGTGATGAATAAGATAGAGGCAGTCCCCAGGAGGGCCAAATGGTAAATGAAGTAGACATTGAATGAGGTCAGGTAGCATGTATGAAACTCGTCCATGAGGAGCTTCGGAGCCTATAGCAGGATCTGGCTCAGGCTAGGCCCAGAAAGGCTTTTGAAAGAAACAACCTTTTGGGGAGAGTGTTCTAGGCAGGAGGAATAACACATTCAAAGGCCAGGGAACTGAAAAGTGCCTGGAGTGGCTGGAGCATCAAGTTTGAGGCTGCACGTAAGAAGAGAGACCATCAGGGCTGGATAAAAGGGGATTGGCAGCCTTGGCGAGATTTGTGTCTATCCTTGGGTCCATGGAATACCTTTGAGATGTTCTAAATGGAAATAATATGATGGGAATCACATGGTTACAATGTCATTCTGCCTGTGGAATGGAGAAAGGATAGAGGGAGCCGAGTAGAAGAGTGGGCTAGGATGGATTGTCCAGGTGAGAGAGATGTTGATATCCTGAATTTGGTCTGCAACAGCAGGGTTGGGAGAAGTAAGTGAACTGAGAGATGTCCACCGGGTAAGATCTCCAGTGGGGCTTGCAGTGGGAAAGAAAAGGGAAGTGACTGGGAGATGTTGACATTTGCCGAGATCTAGGAAATGCTGGAGCAGAAGCAGTTCGGGTGGTGTGGGGTATGGTATGGGGGGAGATGTTTTATCCTGGCTGAACCTGCAGCTGGAGATGCCCCGAAAGCAGTGTCAGGGGAGTCCCCACACAGGACTACCCCAAACCATCCTGACAAGTTTGGGATTCCAAAGAAAGTAACACTAAATGCCAGGGTGGTCAGTGCGAAGCATTTATTAGGGAAATCTCTCCGTCTCTGAGGGGGCTGCAGTACATCCCTCAGGCAGACAGTGAGACAGGGATGTTCTATCTAGGTATGTCTGCTGCAAGGGGTCTGGGTATGGAATTTATATGAGATTTTAAGGAATATGGCTCAGGGTCGGGGCTAGTTTCTTTCAATGTTTTGGGCAGCAATCTAAACACCTTTATCAGTGCCTGGGAATGTTTAAGGCCCCAGCTGGGGCTCAAGCCTGCAAGAAAAAACCTTCAGCCATCTGGGTCATAGAGTGGTCAAGGCATTTGGTATTTGTCAGGAGACAGAAAAAAGTTGGGGAACCTGGGGTGTCCTAAATGAGATAATGAGTTAACTTATCAAGTGGCCACAAAGAAAAGGCTGTGATGATGTGGGCTTGGAGTGGACCCAGGCTGGAAATTCAAAACTGAGTGATAGATTTACATGGGTCCAGAAGCCTTTGAGGGCATAGGCAAATGTCAAGTGTAATGGATTAAATGGTGCCTCCCCATCCCCCACCACCAAATTGCATTCATATCCTACTACCTGGATCTTGTGAATGTGACCTTATTTGGAAAAAGGGACCTTACAGATATCATTAAGTTACAGGTTATGAGGGGAGCTGCTGCAGTGATTTCCAGGGCCTGCAAGAGTCATCAGCATTCAGGGAGGCTTCAGTGCCAAGCCTTCCTGGATTACCTGGTTAGACCTCCCAGGATATCCTGGATTACCTGGGTAGACCCTACAGCCAATGACAGGTATTTTTATAAGAAACAGAAGGGGAGAAGATGCAGACACCGAGGCGGAGGGCAGGTGAAGACAGAGGCAGAGATTCATGTGATGTTGCCACAAGCCAAGGAACTCCTGAGTCACAAAGATCAGGAAGAGACAAGAAAGGGTTGGCCTCTAGAGCCTTCAGAGGGAGCATGCCCTGGTAACATTTTGATTTTGGACTTCTGGCCTCCAGAACTTTGAGAGAATAAACTTCTGTTGACTTAAGCCACCGAGTTTGTGGTAATTTGTTGTGGCAGCCCCAGGAAATGAATAGATCAGGAGCCCACATGGAGTCTGAGAGCCTTAGGCTAAGGGCTGGATGGAGGAAGTGAAGCCACAAAGGCAGAGGTATCTTCTGGGTGGTGGCAGGTAGAGGAAAAGGAATATAAAAACAAATGAATGGCCACTTCCCGCAAGGCAGGAAGACCAAAGAGACATGATCCTCAGAAGTTCTACCCCTTCTCAAGCCCTCAGAGTTTTAGGAAGATATCTAACCAATGCTGTGGTCCTGAGCTGCCAAGACTCCAAGATCCTGTGGAGGTCTTACTTAGGCCTTTGGAGACTAACTCCTACAGTGTGGAGCAAGGTATTGAGGAAGTATCTGTCCATTCAAGTAGTTAGCAAATATTTATTGAGCCCAGTTCTGTGGTGGGTGCTGAGAACAGGGTGATGGACAAAGGCAGGTGTAGTTTATGTACTCCTAGACCTTCCAGGTCAGTGGGGGAAGACATTTACCCAAGCGATCATGCAATTTTATCAACTGTGGCAAGTGTTATGAAGCACATAGGGACATGAGAAGCTGTTATGGGAGGTTTTTGTTGTTGTTTTTGAAACAGAGTCTCACTGTTGTTGCCCAGGCTGGAGTGCAATGGCACAATCTTGGCTCACTGCAACCTCTGCCTCCCAGGTTCAAGCAATTCTCCCACCTCAGCCTCCCAAGTAGCTGGGATTACAGACACTAGTCATCATGCCCGGATAATTTTTGTATTGTTGTAGAGACAGGGTTTCACCATGTTGGCCAACTCCTGACCTCCGGTGATCCGTCTGCCTCGAAGTGCTGGGATTACAGTCATTAGCCACTGTGTTTGGTCTGTTATGAGAGGTTTTGACTTACTCAGGGAAGTGAGGAAAATCTCTGCCTCTGAGGGGATCTGAAGGTTTTAATCAGGGAGGGAGAAATTTTTTTTTCTAGACAGAAAGAACAGCATGTATAAAGGTCTGTGGTGGGGAGAAGCAATGGCCAGTTAGAGGAACTGGAGGAAGTTCGATGTGGCTACAGAAGTGAGCAGAGGCAAAACCATGTAGAGCCTTATAAACCACTTTTCGATGTTTCAAGAGCAGTACAATTTCCTAGCTTCAAGTAATGGTCTCAAATCTGCATTTTGAGATCATCATGGTTGTAGGGGAGAGATGAAAGGGAACAAAAATGGAGGGGCAGCCAGTCAGGAAAGTGTTGCCATCACTCATGTGAAAAAGGATGGAGAGAAATGGGTGGATTAGAGGAGATTTAGTGGTAAAATTGAACAGACTTAGGATATAGATGAGTAGGGTCTGGGGGTGAGGGAGAGGGAGCTGCCAAGTATGACTCCCAGGCTTCTGGTTAGGTAATTCATGGCAAGTATCTCCTTCAGTATAGCAAGGAAGACAGCATGTGTGGAGTGAGGAGATGTGGGGAAGAACAAGAACTCTGGTTTGCACATGTTGTCATTAAGGTGCCTATGGACACTCAAGTGGGGATGTAGACTGAATGGTGAGTTATATGAATCTGGAGTTCAGCAGTAAGGATAAGGGTAAAGAGAGAAATTTGTGTCACCTGTGTGTATAGGAAAACAATAAAGACAAAAGGGAAATAGAAAGCCTAGACCTGAGCCTTGAGGAACCCCCAACTAATGGGGAGAGGAGGATGCTAAAGAAGCTTGAGCAGAGGTGGCCAGAGAGAATGAGGGGAAACCAAGGGAAATGAGTGATCCAGGGGGGCAGTGGTCATGACTGGGTGTCAAACACTGGGTGTCAAACACTGGCAGATGAGGTCTGAAGAACAGTCATTGAATTTAGAGATTAGAGGCTATAGTTTATTGAGACCTGGTTTGTTGCTGTTAGGGGAGTAGAAGGCTGGCTGCAGGGCCTGAAGAATGGGAGAGACGTGAGCATGAGGAGACAGCTCTTTCAAGGAATTTTGCCGTGGTTGAGGACAGAGACACTCACTGGGGTCGAATGAGGGTTTTTGTTCCCATAGTAGAGGCTCAAACATATTTATAGGCCAATGGGAAAGAACCAGCTGAGAGCAGTGGTTGAGCCTTCAGGAGAGAAAAGGGATGACCCATGAGGCAAGCTCCTGAGAAGGGAGAGATGGAAGGAAGCTTCTGTGGATGTAGCAGATGCAGGAGGGTTTCTGTGTGGTTTTAGCCCGGCTCGGGCCAGCGGCTGACAGAGGCCGGAACGGAGGCTTATCCGTGTTTTATGTGGAAATAGTGTGTGCTCCTTTCCCCAGGTCTGGGCCGCCTGCCTGGCCCGTGTGCCATAGGGAATATCCAAACTGGGCCTGGGGGGAGGCTGGGCATCTCACGCTCTGGGCTTGCTCCCTGATGAGATTCTCAGACCTTGTTTCCCCTCATTCATGAGAGGAAGGTTCACAGAGCAGGCGTGGGAACCTGCCTGGCCGCCAGGGCCTCCTCCCGTTCAAGCTGTTTGCTGCATCTCTGTTCTTATTCCCTTCCAGACTGGACTGGCTGAACCAGGTGTCCACTCTTTTTGACCCATGGCATAAAGAAAGGTTTGGGCAATCCAGTGCCCCCCAGATTGTTACCGCCCCCCTCCACCCCTACTCAGCCTTTGATGGGCCCCCTTATCAATCCATCATCTCTGCACATTATACCAGGACGACCTGAACCGGATCCCGGGACTCTGAACCCTTCTGGGAGCTCGGCCCTGAGGATGGGCCACCTAGTCTTGGTCTCCAGGGTGTGGGCCCCAGGTCCCTAGTCTTCCACAGAATCTTCTCCACTGGTCCGCTTCCTCCCCTAATACCCAGTTCCTAGCCGGGGTGACCCTAGTCTCCTGTAACAGCCTCCCTGTGGTGGTGCTGGGAAGAAGGGGCCCGTGTTCCAGGCAGGTCACCCCAAGCAATGGGCATGAGCGGAGGCAGGGAAATCCGTCAGCCTCCAGGGGACGCTCTCCTCACAGCCCCAGCGCGGGGATCGGGTCGTGGCGACCTCAACAGGCGCCCGGGGGCTGGGAAGGAGGGCGGGCCAAGGCCCGCAGGTGGGGCGCGCCAAAGCCAGGCGGGCGCAGACTATGTGCGGTGGGCGGCAGGCGGCATGAAGGGTGCAGGCGGCCAGCTCCGGCTCCGGCTCCCGCGCTGGTTCCCGCTCCCGCTTCGGCTCCTGCTCCTACGCAGTCGGGTAGCCTGGGCGTACCCAAGGGTCGCAGAGTACAGGGACCCCCGCCAGGGCCCTCGCAGCTCGGAGCCAGGAAGCAGGCGGGCGTGAGGAGCGTGAGGTAGGGACGTGGCTGCGGCTCAAGTGGGCGGAGCCCCGGCCGCGGCCGGAGGCGGAGCCGCCGAGGGAGGAGGTGCCTAGTGGACTGGGCGACGCCGCGGGAGGTTCTGGAAACGCCGGGAGCTGCGAGTGTTCAGGTGAGCGCCCCGCAGGCTCAGCAGCCAGATCAGCCCCGGGGCTGGGGCGTGGGCGGGGGTCACTGGACGGTGCTTCTGCCGCGCGGGGCTGAAAGTTAGGGACCGGGGCCGGGGGTTGCGCCGCTAGCCGCCCGCAGCGCAGTCCGGGCCGCAGCCCCGCGCCCTCCGCCCTGTTTCTGCAGCCGTCTGGGTTCCTGTCCCGCTGCCCGCACGCCTTCCCCAGCTCAGGGTGGTGAGGTCAGCGGCCGCCCTTCGTGCCGTCCGCTCGGCTGTTGGGCGGGGCTGGGAACTTGGCGGTCCTTCCTTGTCGGGCTCCCAGGAAGCGGCGGCCTGACCCCCCGGCTGCCCGCTGTTGGGAGCGGGGGCGCTCCTGCGTTCGCCTGGCCCTGAGGGGCTGGTTCTTGTTGGCGAGGCCCGCTCTGCTCCCTCCCAAGGGCTGGGAGTCCGAGGTCTTGTCTGGGCTGGGAGTCCGAGGTCTTGTCTGCGCAGGGTCCAGCTTGGAGCCCATTAGATGGACATTGGATCAGAAAGACTTTTCTCATCCAGACATCCCTGTGGAACCTGCCAGACATCCCTGTGGAACCTGCGTTGTTTTTCCTTGGCAGCCGCAGAGACCCGTGAAAATTCGTTAACTAGTTCAACAAACGGGACCCTTCTGTGTGCCAGAAACCGCAAGCAGTTGCTAACCGTGCGACAGGCGGACTGGAAGAGCTAGCGGGAAGGTCCGGGCCCAGAGCATTGTGGTGAGCGCTGTGCTAGAAGGGAATAAGGGCTGTGGGTATTTGGTAGAGGACTGGATGCCTCCGGCCAGAGGACTTCCTGGAGGAGGTGACCCATGAGCTCAGAAGGCGGCTGGCAAAAGGGCAGCATGGACAGAGGAACAGCCTATGTGAGTGGGAGCAGAGACCTTGGCCAATGTCATGCCTTATGGCATTGTAGTGGAAGCAAGGTGATGGGGAAGGGACACTGTAGGGGATAGCTGTCCATGGATGCTGTCCACAAGACCCTGGAGTGAGAAGACAGTGGTGCCTGGTACTGTGCCCTGCATGTGTAAGAGGCCCAGTTGACCCTTGCATCATGAGCCTGGATCAGGGCATTTCTTGCCTCAGGTATTGCTGGGCAGCCCAGGTGGGTCCCTGGCCTTTGTATTCCATTTGACCTCTTAAGATGGTGTAGGAGAGCAATGGAATCCCTCCCAATACTAAGATTGTTGTCTTTTACTGTAGAGTGACACCTGAGATTTGTGCTTCTTGTTATAGACCATCTGGGGCCTCACAGCCCCAGCCCTCTTGTAGGAGATCCTGGTCCTAAGCGCAAGGGTTGGAGGACGTTACTGTGTAGCTTGGGGCATTATTAAATGTCCCAGACTTTGCAGAGATCCATTGTTCACCTAAAAATTTATAGGATGTTTTTGGGATCTGCTGCTTGTTCTCAGCCTATATCTCATCTGACATAACAGGTTCCGTAATTTAGACTCTGTTAAATGAACCCAGATTTCCTTTGGCTTATATTTAAACTGCCCCTGAAGTGTCCAAGGTGCAGCCTTTACTGTGGTTCAGGGCCTCAGGGCCCAGTCTGTCTGCTTCTCCCCACTCACAGAATATTTGGTCTTCGAATTCTTTTTTTTAAAGGCCTCTTTGCTCTTACACAGCCGAGAGTGTCCATTATGTGGCCCAGCCAGTGAAGCCACGTAGCAAGGACGGAGTAAGTTGGCTGGGGGCCTCATCCCAAAGATGCTGTCATAGTGGATCACCCTAGTTCTCCGAGAGCTCAGTAGGCAGACTCAGTGACAATTAAGCTGAGGCATTGTCTGTGGCATGTGATAGGCCCTTATATCCTGTAGAAAGCTCTGCATTGGGGTACTCTAGACAGTGCTTAGTCACCTATTTAGACTTGCCCCAGCCGATCTCAGTTCATCCCTTGAGTGCCTTCTGCCTGTTTGGCTTCTGACTAGAGTGTGCCTGGGGCTGGAATGAGGGAGGAGAGAGAGGAGGTGGCTGAGGCACTATTCTTGCCTGTGGGTAGCTCATACTCTGAGATTGCTGCTTCATACTGGCTGCTGGCCATGTGCCAGGGGAGGAGCCTGGCTGTGCTAATCAAAGGAAGAGACTGTGTGGGTGCAGCTCTGAGCAATGAGTCAGGTGAGGGAATCTAGGGTCTCCTCACTTCCTAAGAAGGCCTCCCTTTTTCACTCCGCCTTCCCACATCCTTGGGAGGGTCTGAGGCTAGAGGCAAGGCCTTGGCTGATTTGTGGCCACGCTGGCTGATAGTGTGCAGAGGGCTAGGGGGTGTGTCCCTGGCTCCTGGTATCTGTCAAGAGTTTACTATTATGCAGATGGAAGTTGGCAGGAAAAGCTGTGAGGCAAGCACGTGCAAGCCCAGCAGAGTGCTGTAGTGAAAGTTAAACTTCGGAAAAGTTGCTCACATCTAGCAGTTTGGACATGTGACATGACATTCCCTAGGGTAAGACATCAGCCTGTCCTAGAGCAAAGAGGGCTGGAAGGTCCTGTGGTCTGTAGGCTTTGTGCTAGGGACATGGAATGAGGGATAGAAAGACAGTTTTGTTTTTTTTTTTCCTCAGAGCAGAGGGGAATGAAAAGTCGACAATATACTGGAGCCCTAGAAGAAAGGTCTTGTTCTGTGGTGTCATTGAAGGGCAGAGGATTAAGTGTTTGGGTAGAGTGCTCTCTAACTCAGATGGAATCTGTCTGAGCCTGGTAACAGGCCAGCATCTGCTTTGGGCCTTTCAGGAAGTGCTTGCTTAGAGTGTGGCCTGTTTTGTACCTGGAACTGTAAGGGCCAGGGTGTAGTGGAGATCCTCAAGGCTGGGTACTTGTAGGAGCCTGGAATAAGCAGGTCAGAGGCATATAAGTGCATGAGATCCTGAGTATTGATCTAATCCCCTGCCTTTTGCTAGAGAACGTTCCTTGATGAGCTTTAGAGCCAGTGATTGACCAGTTCTAGGGTTATCCCCTGATGATCAGTGTACTTACATTATACCTGACTCCAGTCTCTCCTGAATTAAATGTTTCATCTCTTGCGGCACTTCTGGGATGTGGAGATCACCCAATTTCTGCCTTGTTTGCATCTACACTGTCTCCTAGTCTGGATCTTCTTTCTCACCCAGGTATCAGCTAATTTGGGCTAGGCAGCTGGCTGCCTTAGGTCCACTGATGTTTCTCTGATGCCCTTGGTACTAATGATTGACATAAATTATGCCTGGTGCGGGGCTACCTGCCAACATCTGTCATCATGTTCAGTCCTCACAACAGCCCTATGAGATATAGGTCCTAATATTGTCTAGGACCTATATATATATATATATATATATATATATATATATATGATATATATGGGGAAACTGAGGAATCCTATAATTTGTCCAAGGTCACAAAGCCAGGAAGTGGCTTAGAACTGGGGTTTAACTCTTGGTCTGTTTGACCCTGGGGCAGGTGTGCCTACTCATTTGACTATACTGCCTTGCCCTGAGCTGGACTGGTTGGTTATTTGTGAGTGCTGTGATGTCTAGGGTAGAAGTGACTGCCCATCTGATCTTAAGGGACCGTGTTGTTGTTTTCTGGGTTCATGTCTCATTCTTCCTCCCTTTGGTGAGATCCAGCCAGGGATGTCATGGACCTACTGTATAAATCTTTGGTATAACCCATGATAATGTCCTTAACCTGGGCAGGCATGCTCTTCCCAGGCAAAGTGTGGCTCCCCTGTTTGGGAGTTTATTGCACTGTAAGGTAACAGATATATTACTGAATAGGACTAGATGGCTGCAATATCTAGCAGATTGTGTTTTGGGTTTGAGTCTTGGTTCTATCATTGATTTGCTGTCAGATGTCAGGTATGTAGGAAACTCTCAACCTCAGCTATTTGTCTTTTATATCTCTCTTATATCTGAAATAGTTATCTAGCTTACAAGGTTTTGGTGAGAATTAGATGGCAGAAATGAAAGATTTTTGGAAACAAATAGTGGTTATCTCAGACTACGTTCCCAGGAAACAGCCTGAGGCAGAGCTTAAGTACTTAATGCTTTATTGGAAGGTGTAATTGCAGGGCAATCAGGGTGAGGGAAAAGAAAAGTGAGGTGCAGGCGGGGTATGGTGGCTCATGTCTGTAATCCCAGCACTTTGGGAGGCTGAGGTGGGTGGATTGCCTGAGGTCAGGAGTTCAAGAGCAGCCTGGCCAATATGGTGAAACCCCGTCTCTACTAAAAATACAAGAATTAGTCTGGCATGGTGGTGGATGCCTGTAGTCCTAGCTACCTGGGAGGCTGAGGCAGGAGAATCCCTTGAACCTGGGAGGTGGAGGTTGCAGTGAGCCAAGATCGTACCACTGCACTCAAGCCTGGGCGACAGAGCGAGACTCTGTCTCAAAAAAAATAAAAGAAAAAAAAAGTGAGGTGTAGAGGAGGATGGGAGGTGGTGTTTTAGCAAGTTGGCTACTCTGCACAGAGATATACTCAGTTACACTATGAGGACCCTTTGGTAGTCACTGGGGAGGCCAGTCTGGTAATTCATCAAAGTCAGGAGATAGAAGAACCAGAGATTCTGGCATGGGACTGCATGGTCTCCTCTACTGGGCTGAGGCAAAGCAAATGGCCTGGGACCTGGGAGATGGGTGAGACCAAGAGGGTGCAAGGTGGGACTTAAGATGCATCCTATTTAAGATGCATCCTAAATATAGTGGTATATGGATTTTATCCCTTTTATGAATTAGTCTAATCCAGACTGCCAGGTCTCTGCCAAGACTGTGACTGAAAACCCAACATGGCTTTTGCATGTCAGTTTTAACAGTTTTCTCTGCTATTTCATTGTCTAGTTACTGAAGCAAGACTTTGTGGTGTTGATGGTATCCAGGTGGGGAAGTGGAAGTCAACCACTGTTCATGTACCAGATAGAGAAAGTATGTAGATAGATAGAGATAAACATCTTGGCCTTATTAGGTTCTTGGTGAAAGAGAATATTTTTCACATAAAGTGGTTGTCAAAGATACAAAACCTGGCGTGGTGAGATGAGGCTGGAGAGGGCAGCAGGGCCAGGTCACACAGTCAAAAGGACCCTTTGGGCTAAAGAGTTTGGACTTTATCCCGATGGCAGTAGAGAGCCAAAGGAGAGCTTCGATAAACCATGCTGGCTACTTTGTAGAGCAGAGGTGGGAGGAAGGCCAGACGAGATGTGGAGAGGCCAGTGTAATGGGGGCCAGGATGGCTGTAGGGGAGATTAGGGGTGGCTCAGATCAGGGTGATGACTGAAGCTAAGGGGAGTAGGATGCCCTCCACCCTTGCCTAGGGTGCCATGACAGAAGCTTTTGGGCCTGAATAGACATCCACGTGCTTTGGTAGCGGGGTCTCCTGGAGCCTCTGGATCCTCTTAGGTGGAACACACAGGTTCTTTCAGCTCTGTCGTCCTAGAGTTGAGGGTGGTGGGGGGCCATTGTCCAGTTAGATTTTCCCTCTTCACAGAAGGCAGGCAGCTTCTTGTTCAGTGCCAAGCAAGACCAGTTTGTTCTCAGCAAACTCATGTTCTGTCTCTAGGCTGTTAAATACATTGTTAAAACTCAAGCTGTTGCATTTGGGTTGCAGCTGGGAGCTTGGCAGAGGGTCTGCCTGATGAGGTAAGGAGAGAAGCTAAGGACATTGCTGGTTTGCAGCTGGAAACATCTTTCCATGGCCATTTGGCCAGGTTGTAAATGTCTTTTCCAAAGAGCAGGCTTGGTGGGACCTCTGGTTGTATGTCTTGGAATTGCCCTGTTTTTAGAAACAGTGCCAGTCGCCTGATGGGTGAATCACTGTTGCTGGGGTGTTGGCAGGTTTTGCAGGACTTCCCTGTGGGGGTCCAAACACTGGGGCTGGCAGAGCCCCTTTGGAGTCCATTTGAGAAGGGCCTGCTTTGGTTTTTTTACATTTTAAGCATATTATAAAATAATTTTAAAAATTGCTGTAGAATTTCTTGTAGAAAGATTAGAGAAATAAATAAGCATAAAAAGAAAAAGAAATTACTTTTCACTAAGATATAGCCAGATGTATGACCTTTTTCTTGCATCTCTCTATATGTACACATAGATTAATTCTTCCTTACAAAAATGGAATTATAGACTGCATATTATTTGGGGTCTACTTTTCTCACTTAACAGTATGCTTTGATCTCTCCATGTTGATATACGGTATTCATTGTTAATATACTCCATAAAAACTCACTGTATAGAAGAAATGTAAAATCTTCTATTGTTGTAATTTCCTAATTTGAGCAAGTCTGTGGTGAAGTATTTTTTGTTGTGTTTCAGTGTGGACAGACATTATTCTACACTCTGGGGATGCACCACAGATAAAACTCAGTGTTGGTTTTCTGCTCAAGGTTGGTGTTACTTTGTTTTTCAAAAAAGAGGGTTTGACATTGCTCACCTCCAGATTTATTCTGCTTGGATTTTGAGGGTTTCTGAGAAGGCTTTTGGCAGCACTAGACACTTTGTAGGGGAACTGGGCAGGTACACATACTTTCACCTACTCTGTCTTAAGCTGTGGACATAGTTATGAGATGGGATGGGATTTGGCCTTTCCCACATTGTGGGGCACAGTCCCTCTTGGATTCTGCCCCTTTCCATTCTGACCCTAATTAGAGGACCTTTTATACAAAGCCTTTTGAGTTAAGGGGCCCAGGATTGGGAGAAATGGGATAGGGCTCCAGAGTAACCCTGCCTGAGATGGCAGTGTTGATGTGGCAGTCTGGGAGCTGCTGCTTGGAGGTGCCCAGCTCTCCAGGCTAGCAGAGTTAGTTATCCCCTTCTCCCACCAGAGTGAGACTTTGCAGGCTCTTGGTAGGTAAGCCATCTGTGATTACCTGTGATTCTTTGAGGCTCTGCCCAAGCCCGGTCTGTGATCCTTTGAGGCTCTGCCTCCAGGCTGAGATTCAAGAATGGGCTCAGTCTAAGCCAGACAGCACATTCCAGAGAGATGACAGCTGGTATTCATGTAATGAAGAAACCTGGCTTTTCCCTGAGTGCTGTAAGATATGAACCATAGATGATAGGAGCAGAATGATTTGAAAGGAATGGACAGACTTCTTCCTCCCCAGAATTTATCTGGCCTCTAAAAAGGTATGCAAATGGAACTGGAGACACACCTGGGGAGAGATTCTGGGTTCCCTACTTCCAACCGTGTCTAGTTTGGAATTCTGCCTGAACCCTGCTCTCCCACCACCCCAGCTCTGAGGAGCAGTCAGCTGATCCCTTTCTCTCTGCAGATACATCCTCCCAGCTTTATGTTTTTACTGTCCCCTCCCTATACACATACAGAGGTGCTGAGCCTGAGCCAGTCAAGCCTTTTGAGGAACGAGGAACAGACACCCAATCCCTTAGATATAAGTGGCTTGTGTAAGCAAGGAGAGAGGCATTCTGAAATCCTGGGATAGAGAAGACAGTATAATAAGGCCTTGGAGCAGACCTGTGGCTAGAACCAGGAGGGCCTGGACTATGCCTTGGGGCCAGCCCAGGCCTACTCACCTTCTCTTGATGACTTGCTTTATTCTGCTGCTCTGACTCCCTAATGGACCCCTTAGCACAATACTCCCTACCCTGCAGCAGGATGCAGGTTGAAAGATAATTGTCCTATGTATCTTAGGACCCCCCACACCTAGACTGTGACAGGAAGGCTTCAGCTCTGCAGACATTTGGCATAGGCATGAACACATGGGGCCATTCACTTATTCTTTCCTTCTGATAGAGGATCCCATTTGGGGATGGGAGTTGTGGTTGGCCTTCTCTGAGCCTAACCTGGAATCTCAATGGATTAGGATTTCTTCTGAAAGGGTAAGATGAGGAATGGTGGGTGTGCTGTGTGTCTAATCAAATGTGGCAGGCAAAAAATTGACAAACCGGCATTAGCTTGGTCTTAGAATTCTGTCAGATAAGGCTTATGTTTTTTGGAAAAGCATTTGTATTTCCTTTGTTTTGCCTGTTTTTCTCTTAGTAAATTTCCATTTGAGCACTCCAATGGGATTTGGCTAAGTAGGGCAGGAGGAAGACCAGCAGAGCTAAGGTACAGATGAGTGCTCATCCTCCAGCACAGTCTAGGCTGTATGGCTGAGCTGGGAGATGATAGCTGAAGCTTCTGTTGTGGACTGAGGTTTACTGCCAGTGGAGCTTGTCTCAGGTTGTGCCCAACTATTTCTGGGCTGATGAGAAGACAGTAGCTGGCCTCTCGCCCAGCCTGCGTTTTTGACCACATGTGGCATATTCATTTTTGCATCCTAAGTGCCTAGATCAGTGCCTGGCATCTGCAGGTCTTCAGTAAATATTTGTGAATGAATGGTGACTGGCCAAGTGAGGACAGTGTCTGCCAAGGAGCCTTACTACAGGAAGAACACTGTCTGCCCAGGAGACTGTCTCCCCTGACTGCTCTCTCTCTGGCAGGTGCAGACTGGCAGGCGTTAGTTTTATTCCTCTTCTGGCTGGCCATCTATTGTACACCTTAGTTTGGATGTTGGTACCCCGGAGGATATTGTGTCAAATTATCTTTCTGTTATTGTCTTTCCTGTACTGTCACCTCCTTGGGGCAGAGACTGGTTCCCCAGAACCTGGCACTGTCCTAGCATATGTGTTGGAAAGTAAAATAGAAACAAATAGTAGTCTGTGAATTAAGGAGTGGGCCAGAATCTGGACTGACAGACCCTTGGAACACGACCCCTCTGTGATTCTGCCTTCTCATGGTGCAGGTGGTTGCTGAGAGTTGAGAGGATGGACTTTCTCCATAGGGCACATGGCCTCCCAGAGCAGGGACCAGAATTGAGCACACATCACTGGCTGCATGCCCTTTGTTCTTTCTGCTGGTGATCCTGAATATCCTTTTTAGCTTCTGTGTGCTAGGCCAGGATCTTGGTATGTGTGAATGTATGCATATGTGTGCACATGCCTATGTGTCTCCTCACCTAAATTATTCTTTTTCACTTTGTTGATTCAGTGATTGTCTCTGAATGCCTTTCAGACACTTCCTCTGTGACCATGAAACTCTGGGTGTCTACATTGCTGATGGCCTGGTCTGGTGTCCTGAGCTGTGTGCAGGCTGAATTCTTCACCTCTATTGGTATGTGCCAACAGGACTATTGTCTGCCTGACACCTTGGCTCACATGCCACAGATGTCACTGGCTGCAGCCTGTTCTCATTCAGAGTGAGATGGCCTTAACTACTGTTTTTGACCAGTTCTGAGGAGAGTGGAACTTGAAGAATTGCGGTTTTTCCTAATAAGATCCCAATGATCTGGATGTTTGGGGAGCCAGCTGTCTGAATTGGGTCTTTCTCCTTGGGAAGTGCAGGTGGCACTTGGGCTCTCTGGTCTTTTTGACCACCTTGCTCATGGACCAGAGAGTGGTTCTGAGCGGCAAATCCTTTGTGTCCTGAGGTTCAAGCTTTTCCTATCCTTCTGAACTTAAATTCAGAGCTTTTTATCATATAATGAGCTCCCAGGATATCCATGCCCCAGTGTCATGACCAGCTGGGTAATAGTGGGAGAATGAGATTTAGGGCTGCTTCTTGAGTGGCGTCCAGTGCATTTATCTCAAACATCTCATTGGTGCCTCTGCCTCTTTCTTCCTGAAGTTGAAAAATAGGACGCCATGAGTGCCTAGGCCCCCTTTAACTTCAAGCCCCCATGATCCCCAGAGAGCTGACATGTTCTTATCCCAGGAGACTTGCTTCTGTACTGGTGTTCTGTGTCCCAAGGAAGGAAGCTGAACATCCCTCATCCGATTCTCACTGGTCCGTTTCTTCTCTCCCTTGCAGGGCACATGACTGACCTGATTTATGCAGAGAAAGAGCTGGTGCAATCTCTGAAGGAGTACATCCTTGTGGAGGAAGCCAAGCTTTCCAAGATTAAAAGGTGTCCTAAGTCTAGTTGGCCCTTCTTCCCCTCTGCTCCTCAAGGAACAAGGAAGCCATCCAGGATACCTATAAAAGGAAGCCCTTCAGAGGGTGATGTGGGGCTGCCTGGTTACTTCATGCCAGTCCTTGAGAGTAGCTAAGTACATGGGCTAAGAAGTCATTGTTTATTTTCTTTCTATTTAAGACTTCTCCCTTACATTGGGGGTCCCAGCTCTTATCTAGATTAAAGGGCTAGAAATGTCTGTGGGGAGTTACTGTATTCATTTTTCATTGCTTCTTGATGAAAAGGGCCCCAGAACGTGGCACCAGGGAATTCTCACCAGGGAAATTATCACAGGTCAAGACCTATGTGGGATGCGTTAGCGTTCCTTTTCCTCTGGTTCCATAGCTGGGCCAACAAAATGGAAGCCTTGACTAGCAAGTCAGCTGCTGATGCTGAGGGCTACCTGGCCCACCCTGTGAATGCCTACAAACTCGTGAAGCGGCTAAACACAGACTGGCCTGCGCTGGAGGACCTTGTCCTGCAGGACTCAGCTGCAGGTGAGGGATGGTGAGCAGATGCTTGAGTGAGCCCATATGTTTGTGTGTTCATGCCTGGGCTGTTGTGTCCGAGCCTGTCTTGGGTCTGGGTGTTGGTGGGCAAGTGCATTGTGTACACAGGACCCTGCTGGTTTCATGGCTCTCTTCCTTCTCTGTGGGAACCTGGAAGTTGGCTGTCCTTGGTTTTTAACATGTAATGATGGTCAGTTCTTTTTTTAGTGTCTGTCTTTTCTTTTCTTTTTTTTGCTAATGACATTTTCCCAATTGTACTTCAGTGACATATGTTTATAGAAAAGTCAGAAAACACAGAAACAAGAGAATTATAAGTTTTAATCCAATTTCCCAGTGGTAAGCACTATTAAAATTATAGTTTTTCTACATATGCATATACATTTAAAAAAATGGAACTATACATATATACCAGGGCATGCAAACTCAGTTGCTCTGAGGGACAAATGAATTAACAAGTGTCAGGTGGGCTGGATGGTAGGACCAAGGCATGTTGGGGAGCATAGGTCTCATCTAAATTCATTCCTATTCACATCATTTACAAACAAAGCATATCTGTTGGTAGATTTGTGACATAAGGAAAGACTGTTTCCCTTAATTTCCCAGCTTCTTTATATGCCATTTAATGTTCTTCTGCAGTGTGATTTTAGTGGCTGGAAGGTGATTACCTGTCAGATGGTGATAATCTGTTATACTGATAACACTGTCAAATGGGTCAAGTCATTGGATATGAGATTTTTTTCTGAATTATCAGCACATTTTTACACATCTCTTGGTGTATACTTCTGAATTTTTTTAGGGTAAATTCCTAGAAGTGACGTTTACAGATCAGAGTGTGAACTTTTTAAAAGCTTTAAACTAAGTACTTCGTACTTTTATTGTGATAATACTTTTTATGACTTTCCTGTCAGAAGAAGAGATGGTAGGGTGGGCTTAGAGGTGGGCTCTCCTAACTCCTAGCCCTGGGCTTACCCCCTGGACTCACTGGCTTTTTTTTTTTTTTTTTTTTAAGTGACAGGGTCTCACTGTATTGCCCAGGCTGGAATGCTATGTATTCACAGGTGCAGTTGTAGCACACTACAACCTCAAACTCCTGGCCTCACGTGATCCTCCTGCCTCGGCCTCCTGAGTAGCTGGGACTATAGGCACAGAGCCACTGTACCCAGCTCTTCATTGCCTCTTTTCCCTGAGCTGTGAGTGCTCATTAACTTCAGACTAGCTGTCTCTCTGCCTGAGACATTTTAGCCCATGTGGCCAGACTGGGTTGGGCTTGGGGGCAGGGTGGCCTCTGGAGAGGGATTGGTGAGCTCAGCCAGGTTGGAGCTGTGCCCAGTGAGCTTACTGCCTCCAGAAACCACGGCTGCCTTTCCCAGACTCCCGCCTCTCTGCCTGGGCCTGCAGCTCAGGACAGGCTGTTCTGCCTGCACGGAAGGAGACTAAGCCTACCCAGATGACCTCCCCTCTCCAATCTTGTTCTCCACACCCTATACTCCCACCATCCTCTGGTTCCTTTGGAAAACCTTATAATTACCTGTAAGGAGATAGGACAGGCCCAGAGAATAATTGGTTGTTTTCATCTCTGACTTTGAGTTCTTGCCCCTGAAATGAGTAGGGCATGCTAACAGTGTGGCTTTTCCAGGCAGCATGTTCCCCTACTCCCACCCCACCAGATCCTAAACTCTTTAGAGTTCCTTACCATGTAGGCATGAGAACAAGGAAGGCAGGGTTACAGCTTCTTGGTCCCTAGTCCTAGTTATGGCTGGAAGTGCATGTTTAGGTCTGAAGTCATAGGTGGCAGTGGATATAGCTACTCTTGGGAAGAGGTTGGGGAAGGAATGGACTTGTTCCTCTCTCGTTTCTCAGAGGCAGAATTGAAGGCCCTAAGTCAGCCTGGAAAAGCCTGGCTCCCACCTGGAGCCCTGAGATTGTAGGAGGTACACATCTTACTTTACAGCTAGGGCTTGGAGTCCCAGAAAAGCCTCCTTGGAGTACTTCTATGGTCAAAGACTCTCCCAGGCTTCAGGCTGTGGTCTTGAGCACCATAACTGGGGAGCCCATAACCTGAACTCATTGCAGGTCTGAGTGGTGGGAGTACAGAAGAGAACAGGCCTACTGTGGTCTCTTAGGGGACCAACTTGCTGGGCCAGTGCAGCCCCATCTTGGTGCTTGGCCAGTCCAGGTGGTCCCTCAGCTGTCAACCTGGTGGGGGGGGATGACCTCCAGGACTCTTCATCCTCACCTTTCTGGATGATAAGTGCCAGTGGTCAGTAATGAGTGGCCAGCTCAGCTCCATTCCCTTGGACTCCTCAACTTGAAATGTGGGCTGGAAGTCTGTGTTTACCTGACTAGCCCAATTATTCTGAATCAGCGTTTTCCATGGGATTGATTTTCTACTGAGTAGTTGACAGTTCCTCTCTGAGTCCTTTCCTATGCTAGTCTCAGTTATCCTCTCTATCCTCTGTTCCTTTTGCCTCCAACAGCTCTGACTGAATGCTTCGGAGCCAAGACTTCTAGACTCCTAAATAGTAACCAATATGCGGGGCTGTTTCTACTTAGTTCCAAAGAGTAGCACAGGCAGTAGGTACAGTGAGGAGTAAGAAAGGAAACATTTCCATAGACTGGAGTCATCAGGGAGAATTTCCTGGTGGAAGGGGCAATAGCCTTTGAGGGAAGGGGGAGGGAAATTCCAGTAGCCAAACCCTCTTTTTGGCTGCCTCTCTGGTCCCAAGTGGAATTCTCCCCCTGGATCAAGGGTAATCTCCTGTTCTGACTCTCATTTGGAAGGTTTTATCGCCAACCTCTCTGTGCAGCGGCAGTTCTTCCCCACTGATGAGGACGAGATAGGAGCTGCCAAAGCCCTGATGAGACTTCAGGACACATACAGGCTGGACCCAGACACAATTTCCAGAGGAGAACTTCCAGGTAACTCACCACTCCAGGTGTTGCCTGTTCCGCATGTTTCTCTTCAATGGCGGGACAGGTTGGAGTCACCACCAACTTGTGGCCTCTATCCTCAGGTGCACCTCTGGTGGTGATCCTCTCTTGGCTCACCAGTTGGTGCTGGTCTCCCACTTCCATGACAGGTGTCTCCTTCAGCCCCTGCCCTGCCACCTCCCTCCATGTATTAGCCAAGGCCCTCTCTCTTGCGTCTCAGAGAAAGCCAAAGTTACTGCTCAGGAACCCCCTTCACCTCTGTCCCCAGAGCACCATGCAGATGTGCATTCAGACCTGCTTTTGTCTCCCACCATCCAATGTCTTTTCATCTAAGGATGATCTGGGCTTACTGTCCCTCTGTTCTGAGTCCTCTTAGTTACAGTCTCTGTTCCTATGCATTCTGTCTCCACCTCTCTACGTTCTCCCCTTGAGCTCACATATAGGCTCTATTCTTGCTCATCTTACACTTTCCTCCCTCAATATCTGAGACTCTTTTGAGTCTTCGCTGCTGATTCATCTCTTCTCCCCTCCTGGTTAGGCTACTGAATAGAGTAATCTACACTCTATCCACTTTCCTGGTTCCTATATGCTCCTGAACTCATGGTATCTGGCCTTTTCCCCCACTGTTCACCCTTCTTGCAAGGTCATCAGTGGCCACTTGACTGGTAAATGCAGTGGATAGGGTTCACACATTATGTTCTTTAACTTCACAGCAGCATTTGATGGATGGATTGCCCCATTCTTTGTGATGTTCTCTCCTCCTTTGAATTCTGGGATACTGATAATCTGCTTCTCTTTTAGCCTCTCTGGTCATTTTTTCTGTCTCTCAACTGGCCCCTCTTCCACTGACTTCCCAGTGTTAGTGTTTATAAGATGTTTTGAGGGCCACTAGAGACTAGTAAACACAGTGATTCCCTGTGTGAGGCCTATACAGACCCAGGTTAGTCCAGCTCCAGAGTCCCAGCTCCTTCCTTTAGAATCCATTAGAGTGAGCGCAGTTCAGGGCATCTGCAAGATCTGTTCACCCTGTAGCTTTCAGATTGGTTGCTTGGAGGAGGGAACCGCACCCTGGCGTTGACCTTTCACATTCAGTTAGCAGACTGAATGAGTGTCCTGAGTGGGGATATGGGGCAGAAGGGAATTATTCCCTAGGACTCCATCCTTACCTCATCTTCTCCTTGGGCACCTTCCCCAGGTGAGCCCAGCCATTTCCATTACTTGAGGTGGATGACATCCAAATCTGTGTTTCCTGCCAAGGCTTGTCTCTTGAGCTTCTAACCGGTGTAGGCAGATGCCTGTGGGACATCTCTACTTGGATGTTCCATGGACTTTTTGAACTTCATGTGTCCTGAACTGAAATCCTCATCTCTTTATGAACACTTTACCTTCCCTCTCACCCCTTTATCTCAGCAAAAAGGACCTCCATCCTCGGGCTGCCTAAGCCAGAATCCTAAGGCCCATGGATTCTACCTCTTTCTCTCATGTCTTCTGTACTTACCCCCTCACTCCAGCCTCACGCCCCTTTTTTCTCAATTTGATGATCAAAATACCATTCCAACTTGTCTCCTACCTCCAGCTCACTGCCTAAGACCACCTTCCATATGGTCTTAAGCACACATTTGTTCACATGAGTTCCTGATTACTGTGCTTAATTTCCAAGGCTAAACCCAGCTCCTCCTGTGTGGTTTTTGGGGTCCTGCATGACCCCATTTTCTTGGCTTCCTTGCTCATTGTATGCAGCTTTCCCTATCACTTAGCTCTTTTGTCTCACTCCCTCTGTAGGAATACCTTTACCCATGTCAGCTAGGCTACTCCATATCTGATTGCCTGTCAGCACTCAGTTCAGCTGTCACTCTCCCAAGTGCTCTCCAGGGAGCAGACATTCGAATTGGCTTCTGGGGAGGATGCTGAGTGCTGGGGAGCCATTCTTAGCATTATTGGCATCTGGGAGACATGTTGATAACAGCTACTGGTCATTAGCCTCCTGGGGAATCATAGGAGACATCTTCATATGTCATCTCATTGAATTCTTGGCACAAACTCTTTAAAATTGATGGTGTTATATTTATTTAGAGAAAAGGGGACTGAGACTTAGAGAGGTGTAGTAACTTGTCCATGGTCACACAGCTGGTGGCGCCCTAGTGAGGCCAACACAGATCTAGCTTAGTCCAGCTCCAGAGCCCCAGCTCAGTCAGCTGTGCTACACTGGCCCATCATTGCAGGTTCCTGGGTCTGCAGAGCCAGAGGAGACCTGTGGAGAGGGACAAGGGGCTCCAGGAGCCCCCTAATCCCTGGCCTACCTATGGACTCCATCTTGTGTTTATTCTCCCTAACTTCCTATTCCACGTTACTGGTTCCTGAGCCACCAGGGTGAGCAGACCCTGATCTTTGAAGCATTTAGCCTACTGTATAGGGGTTTTATTCCAGGCAGAAAGAGCCTTCTCTGATTTCTTTTGTGTCAGTTTTGCCCAGGTTGCTGTTAATGGGGCAGTGGGGAGTCTTCCTTGCTTTCCAGGGAGAGTCACATCCCCTACTTCCAATCCATGGGATCTGCTGTCTCATTATTCTACGAGGAACCACACACAGTCTTTCCCATCTTGAGCCCACCCAAAATCCTGCATCTCCCTATAGCTGCTTCTTCATATTGGCTTGAAACTATCTTCATGGTCACTTTCCAGCACTTCCTCTACAGCAGATGACCTTTGGGTCACAAGACCCACTGAGCTGATACTCAGCAAGGTCCCTGCCACTTAACAGCCAAAGCTGGCACTGCAACCTTGGCTCTTGGCCTCCCTTGGTGTCTCTCATACTGCTCCCACTCCCTCTGTTTCTCCTATCTTTAGTTATTTCTCAGGGTTATTCAGTGTTCTTTCTGGGTAGATGCTCCCTGGAGCTCTGGCCTCAGCTGTCTTCTCCATTCTTTCCTCAGAGTTCCCGCAAGTGATTTTCCTCACCTATGGCTTGGTTGCCACCTGAATTTATGTTTTATATTTTCGACTAATTTTTCCATCCTTCAGACTCATATGGCAAGCTACCCATCAGACATCTTCTTCTCTGTGGGCCACAGGACCTTCCCACTGTCCTCAGCAATGCTTCCTAGTGGATTTCTGGGGCTCCGCCTTAAAAAGGTCCCTTCCTACTTGGGAGACAGGGAGTCTGAGGCTTGGAGGTTGGCTGTGAACCCCAGTCTGGGGCAGAGCCATCTGTCTGTGTTCACTGTGTCAGTGGCCCTTTAGGGTGTGCGGTCTAAATGTCTGATGGAGTTCTGCTTGGTAATGACCCCCATCTAGTGGCCCAGGTTTTCCTTGAAGCAGGAATCTCCTTCCCTAACCCAGAGGCTCTTTGGAGCCTGACTATTTACCTCTCCTGCTGTAGGAACCAAGTACCAGGCAATGCTGAGTGTAGATGACTGCTTTGGGATGGGCCGCTCAGCCTATAATGAAGGGGACTATTATCATACGGTGATGTGGATGGAGCAGGTGCTAAAGCAGCTTGATGCTGGGGAGGAGGCCACCACAACCAAGTCCCAGGTGCTGGACTACCTCAGCTATGCTGTCTTCCAGTTGGGTGACCTGCACCGTGCCCTGGAACTCACCCGTCGCCTCGTCTCCCTTGGTAAGGAGATTCTAAGGTAAGGTAAGATGGGAATGGAGAGAGGCAGAGGGACTGCACTGTGCTGGCCACTACCTGACCCCTCTCCTGGGACTGAGTCAGTTTACCCTGTCATTTGGCCAGTGACTAATGCCTTAGTGACTTTAGGACCAGTCCAGCATCTTACTGGCTCCTTACCCACCTCAATCCTGGCTTTAGCTTTGCCCAGTCACTGACAGATACTGTCAGGCCTGTGGCACTTGTGTTCCTTTTTGATAAGGACTCCGTGTCATGCAGGACTATGCAGGGTGGAAGCTTTACTGCATCAGGAGCAGCTCAAAAGTCAAGTTGTGCTTCAAGATTGCTACAGTGCCAAACAGTGGCAGTGCTATTAGAGGCCTGAGGTCTAATATAGGACTTATATGGCATTGATACTTGTGTGTCTTGTGCTGTTGGACTGAAGAAGGCCAAAAGCGCAGTGCCTTTAAAACTCATCTGCCTCTTTTTTTTGAGGGGGAGTCTCACTCTGTCATCCAGGCTGGAGTGGCATCTTGGCTCGCTGGAACCTCTACCTCCTGGGTTCACGAGGTTCTCCTGCCTCAGCCTCCCGAGTAGCTGGGATTACAGAGGCTCATGCTACTATGCCTGACTAATTTTTGTTGTTTTTTTTTTTCAGTAGAGATGGAGTTTCACCATGTTGGTCAGGCTGGTCTCGAACTCCTGACCTCAAGTGGTCCACCTGCCTTGGCTCCCCAAAGTTCTGGGATTACAGGTGTAAGCCACTGCACCCGGCCTCTGTTGCTTTTTCAGCTATGACCAGCATACTCTGGTTAGATGCTGTGGAAGGTAGAGTGAACCTCCATGCAAGTGAGCTGCTGGGAGAAAAACCGCTTACAGAATAATTTCTCTAAGTGACCTAACAGATGTTTGTGGTTTCCTTTTCTTTCTTGTTCCTTGCTTTTTCTAGACCCAAGCCATGAACGAGCTGGAGGGAATCTGCGGTACTTTGAGCAGTTATTGGAGGAAGAAAGAGAAAAAATGTTATCAAATCAGACAGAAGCTGAGCTAGCAACCCCAGAAGGCATCTATGAGAGGCCTGTGGACTACCTGCCTGAGAGGGATGTTTACGAGAGCCTCTGTCGTGGGGAGGGTGTCAAACTGGTGAGATGTGTGTCGGGGGGGTTCAGGGTGCCAAAGCTGTGTACCTGGACTCTGGCTCTGGGCACACAGCTTTAGGGAAAGTGTTCTTCATTTCGTAGGTACTTTTCTTAGTATCTCCCCCAGTTTTTCACGGCATATCCTGAGTCTGACGTGGGTATTCTCTGAGGTGTAGGAAAGGAGTTTATCTCCTCTCAGGCCCCAGGTAGAACGTTGCTCCTCCAAGTTACCACTGAGCTTGCCTCCTTACCCCAACGTGTCCTACCTTTGCTTGACTCACTGTTGTGAAGAAAATGATGCGTGGGTGTACCTCAGGCCCCAAGGGTAGTCCTAAGTGGAGAGTAAGTCTCTGTGGTAAAGGTACCAGCATGTACTTGAGCTTGGTATTGAGGCTTCCAGAGCCCTGGGATCCTAGTGCTTCCCGAGGAGGCCCAGGTGTGACAGGCTCTTGGCCTTTTCCATGTCCTATCTGCATGGCTTCCACTGGCTCCACCACCAAGAAAGGTTTCTCCCCTGTCCCAGCCCTTCAGACCTACTCAAGTCTTCATGAAAAGGGGCAGGAATTACTCTCTGCCATGGAACTTGTGGATGTGAGGTGATCTTGGGAGAGAAGAAAAATTGCGTGATTTGTGGGGTATCATTTCATGCCAGTCAAGCTGAAGGGGCTTTTGTTTTCTCTTTCCTTTTTTCTTTCTTCCTTCCCTTCTTTTTCCTGTTTTCTCTCTTTCTTTCATTTCTTTCTTTTTATCATCCTGTTGCCCAGGCTGGAGTGCAGTGGTATAATCATAGCTCAGTGCAGCTTTGACATCCTAGGCTCCAGCAATCCTCCTGCCTCAGCCTCCTGAGTAGCTAGGACTACAGGTGTGCGCCATCATGCCTGGCTAATTTTCTTTGGGACGGGGGTCTATGTCGTCTAGGCTGTTCTCAAACTCAAGGTCTCAAGCTATCCTTTCGCCTCCCAGAGTTCTGGGATTACAGGCATGAGCCACCGTGCATGCCCACCTGCTGGGACTTTTGTTTTCTTCTGTAGTGGGGTGGGATGGAGCAGTTGCTGGCCATGAGGTGAGACCAGTGTCTGCAGACAGCCAGACTGGGACTGAGGATTAGGACTCACTCAGCTAAGGGCCTGTTACTCTGCTCTCCAGACACCCCGGAGGCAGAAGAGGCTTTTCTGTAGGTACCACCATGGCAACAGGGCTCCACAGCTGCTCATCGCCCCTTTCAAAGAGGAGGACGAGTGGGACAGCCCGCACATCGTGAGGTACTATGATGTCATGTCTGATGAGGAAATCGAGAGGATTAAGGAGATCGCAAAACCTAAAGTAGGTATCACTATAGGTCCTTCTTGGGGCACTGAAGAGGGCAGGTCATTTCTCTTATCCCTAGCACTATGGATGGTTTGTTTGCTCACCTAGGCACCCTTTATCGATATCTAGCATGGGCTATCGTGGGGATACAGAGATGCTTCAGACTCAGCCTGACCTTGTGAGTTCATGGTCCAGTGGTGAAGAAGAACAGGGTAACCAATGTAGACAGCCAAGTGCTATAATAGACAGTCACACTGGGAACTGGGCAGGTCCACACTGGTGTGTCAGTTCACCTGGTTGGGAGACTGGTGTGTGGGTGAGTTTTTAGGAAATATTCCATAGGGTGCTATGAAGCTGGGTCCTGTGGAGCTCCTGATTAGGACGGTAAATGAGATGAATGACTTGGAGGAGAATGTACATCTTTATGATATTGAGTCTCTCATCCAAGGGCATGACGGTGTCTCCGTTTGTTTATATCTTTTAAAGTTTTCTTCATATAAGCCTTGCACATTTCTTAAGTTTATTCCTAGGTAGTTTCTTTGTTACTGTTAATTTACTTTATTTCTTCATCATTATTTTTTAACTGGTTACATTATTATGTTAGTTTATTATATGCCAAACTGTTGATTTTAGAGATACATTTCATAGTAAGAGCTAATGTTTACTGAATTCTTAACTGTGACAGGAACTTCTGGGTGCTTAACATATATATTAACTGTTATGTCACAGTTACGAACAGCTGCTTATAACGATGTCACTGTCTCTGTTTTACCTGTAAAGAAACAGACTCGTACAGGTTGCGGCTCATGGTTGAATTTACTTACTCCTTTTTTGGTTTTTAGCTGATTCTCTTGGGTTGCCTGGATAGTATTAACTCCTGGAAATAAGGAACATGGTGTTTTCTCCTAATACTTTTTCCTTTGTTTTTATAGTCTTATTGAATTGCCCAGAACTTGTAGAGCTTAATTATATACAGTAGGCATCCTTATCTCATTCCTGAATTTCCTGGAAATTGCTATGGTATTTTACTGCTAAGTATGCAGTTGGCTGTTGGTTTTGTATATATGTCATGTTTTAAAATTATTATTCCGCTTCTAGTTCATTAAAGATTTGTTCCCATTTGACATCTTTCAAAGAGACATACTTGCTGCCATATCTATCCCATCACTGATGATTGGGAGGGAGGATTTAGCTAGATTCTCTGTTGCTCTGCTCGTAATAGAATTGTAGTGGCCACGGTGGCCAGGAGGCCTGATGCTCATGGAGAGACCTGAAATAAGTTCCTATCCTGGCCCCCGGATTCATCTTGGAACAACCTTGGCCTGAGGTACTAGGATATCTAGGGCTTAGAGGCAGTGGTTGGCATCATCGATGTGGCTGAGGGAAGGTGCTAGCCAGATATATGGAGAATGGGGACTAGGACTCCCCTTTCTACTCCCTGGGTCAGCTCCAGAGTCCTCCAGAAAAGAAAACTACTTTCCTGGTTGTGCCAGGGTTTCCTGAGAGACTGCTTACCTGTTCTTCAGTTTCAGACCTGAGAACATTTCTGTGTGCATGTGTGTGCATATGTGTACACGTGTGTGGCTGGGCAAGGGGTAATGTTAGGAAAACTTATATTTGAATAGAAACCATGTGAAGAGCCAAACAAGGTTGGCAAATATATTTGGCTCTTCTCATGGCTTCTATTCAAAGATAAGCTGACCCCTCCTTTCCGGAGACTGTGAGGGACAGATGCTAGTCTGGCTTTGAAGTAGAGCCAATGAGCTTAACTTGGCCTGTGGAGAATGCCTGGCAGCTGTCTGTGGGGCCTCTGGCCTGCTTTCAAAGTAGCCCTGTGTTTCCTCAGGGGCTCAGAGCCTCTTTGTGGGTGTCAGGCTAGTGCTGAGGCACAGATGTTTGGATGGGGTCTGGCTGTGGCTACAGTTTTCAGAGAGGGACTTGCATGAGTTGGAGCTCAGGAAGGGCCTTGAGTAGGAGCTTGGGAGCTGTCTGTTCTGCTTGCACTGGCCATCTTACCAGATCATGCTGCAGCAGCACAGTGTCTAGGATGGTCTGTCTCACCCCCTTACTAGCCTTCTGGTCCATCTACTCCTCTCTATCCCTTTTGCCACCCCCTGGCCCAGGCTATCATCATCTCTTGCCCTGACCTCTGCCATGGCCTCCTAGCCTCCTAGTCCCCACTCTGGCCCCTCCTTAGTCAACTCTCCATGAGGTATTCACAGTGATCCATTTTGCGTTCAAATTTTGAGTGTCCCTCCCCTGCATAAAGCCTTCCCCATTTCTCGTGGGCCACAAGGTTGCATCTAGTCCCTAGCTCCTGCTTGTCTCTTCGGCCTATTCTGTCTTACTACTTCCCGGAACCTTTAATCCACACTTAACTGCCACACCCGTTTTCATTCCCAGGCCTCTGCATTGCTGTTCCTTCCCTGTTCCTGCAATTACCTCTACTTGGATAACTCATGTTAACCCTTCAGGCCTCAGCTAGGTCGTCTCCTCCCCTAGGAAGCTTTTCTTGACACTATAGTCTGAGCTTCCACAGGATATTAAGTTCACCTATGCTGTGCTGCAGTTACCTGGCTGGTTTTCTGCTTTCCCAACTTGACTGAGTTGTAAGAGCACAGGGGCCATGTCTCAGTTACCCAGTACAGTGCTAGGCACAAAGTAGGCTCTTATCAATATTTATCGAAATCAAGAGGAAGTGTGTTGGGGTGGGAGTACCTGGGCCTGTGGCCCCACCACTGTGAGGTCATTAGGACAGTCTACAGCTGAAGCACGTGGGCCTTTGCCATGTTGGCTGGCTCTGGGCAGGGAATCCTTCTTGGAGTTTTACTAAGCCTGTCTGTAGTGGCTGGGGGAGACGAAGTAGGTGAGGGGAGTGTGTGTGTAGTGTGTATATGTGTGAGTGGGTGGCTTCTAAACAGTGGTTCACTTATTTTAACTTATAGAATCTTTTCCTGGTTTTATCATCTGACTTGTAAGGATCCCAAGGTAGTGAAAACTGTGCCATCTGTCTTTACTTCTTGAGGCTGTGGGAGCCCAGTGTGAGGTAGTGCAGCAGGAGAGTACTTCTTGGCAGACGAGGGCACTGAGGTTCAGAAAGATAGTGGAATTTGACCAAGTTGAGACAAGTACACAAGGCAGAGGCTCAGGGATAGTGGCACAGTCTGAATATGGTAGGAGTAGCTAAGCTCAGGCTGTGCTCAGGCAGGGGTGGTTCGTGGGCCTGGCAAGGAAAGGGGCTAGCCAGGCAGATGCGTGGATGGACAAAGCAGGCATAATTCTGCAGTCAGCGTAGATCTGGAGAGGAGAAGGGATGAGCAGTGTGATGGAGCAGGGCAGTAGCCAGGATCTGATTGCAGATTGGGAATGTGGAGGCCTCAGACTCTTGCCCTCACCTGGCCTGGAGGATCTTGGGGCCTTGGCTAGAGCCATTGCCTGCAAAGCTTCCTCCACTAGCGTGGCAGCAAATCTGGTCCCAGTGCTCTCTGGGAATATATTCAAGGCAACAACAAAAAAATCAAATCTTCCCTCTCTTCCTGCCTTCTAGCTTGCACGAGCCACTGTTCGTGATCCCAAGACAGGAGTCCTCACTGTCGCCAGCTACCGGGTTTCCAAAAGGTAAGCAAAGTTTCCAAAAGGTAAGCAAAGAATAGGGGTGGGTAGTTGCTCAAGCCCCAACTTCAGGACTTCGCAGTGCCTCCCCTAGGGATGGGTGGCTTGCCTTTTTCTGCCTGTTGGCACCTCCTCACCCCTTGCAAGAGGCACCCTGTACTGCCTGTTAGTGCTGGCCCTGGCTCTGGGCACAGAGTGCAGGACCTTGTGTAAGCCTGCCCTTCCATTTTCTTTTCTCTGCTCTTTTCTTTTGGCCAAGCTCCTGGCTAGAGGAAGATGATGACCCTGTTGTGGCCCGAGTAAATCGTCGGATGCAGCACATCACAGGGTTAACAGTAAAGACTGCAGAATTATTACAGGTACAGTTAGTCCCTGGGACTGTAGGAGTTGGGAAGTGGTGGTATTTCTGGCTAGATGGTCTCATAAGGTGTATAGAACTGTGCTAAAAGAGGCCCAGCTGTATGACTACTGCCTGATGCTGTGAATATGGAATGATCTCATTTTAGGAAACCAGAATTAATCATGCCTGCTGGCTTTCAACAATTAGTGTTCAACAAATATCAGTTGAGCATCTGCTGTGTGTCCAAGTGTGCTGGAAGCTAGGGTTCAGTGGTGGTTATGGCAGGCTCATTTATGTCTTCTTGACAGCAGAAGCTCAAATGCTGAATGGTCTCAAGGACATCTCTAAGAGAGCTAAAAATGCCTTCAGAGGTCATGGTTCTGTGTCATAATCAAATACATTTGAAGGTCAAAGTGTTCTGTGTGTTTTCTCCTGCTGAACCATAGCTGAAGTCACTCCAAAAGCAGTGGCAGGGGAGTTCCCATGAGGGACTGCCCAAGATGGGGTCGGTTATGAATCCCAAGAAAGAGGCACTAAACCCCTGGGTCTTCAGTCCACAGCATTTATTAGGGAACTTGCAGAGTGGGCTACAGCAATCCTCAAAATGGGCAGCAAGAGACAAGGGTTGTTTTACTTATGTATTTCCACAGCAAGGGGGTCAGAGTATGGAGTTTTTATAAAGGTTTAGGGAATTTGGCTCAGGGCTGGGGCTAGTTTCTTTCAGTATTTCGGGCAACACCCTAAACACCTTCATCAGTGCCTGGGAATGTTCAAGACTCCAGCTTGGGTTCCAACCTGCAGGGAAAAACCTGTAGCTGGCTGGGTCACAGAGCTGTCAAGGCACTCTGATTTTTAGTCAGGACAAAGAAAGAAAGGCAGGGGTAGGTCTGGGGGACCTTACACTGTGATATGTAGGTAGAAGTGAGAGGCCTGGGCTGGTTAAGCTGGTACAGGTGGAGTGTTCTTGTCCAAGTACTCCCACTGGGACCCTGGATTCCTGCCTTTATTCGAAGGTGATTACGAAGAAACATGGCAGCACCCTGCTGAAAGGTTTTGGGTAAAGCTCCTTAATAAAGTATCCTCTTGGGTATTGAGTTGAAATCAGCACTGGCCGTGTTCCACTTATGAATGTTGGGACTTCAGTGTTCTGTTATAAAATTGATGACCTGAGACACTGTCAGAGAAGTTTCACTGGCATTTCTAGAGGCCCCTGGGTCTCTCTGTTTGGCCAAAGTTTCTGTATACTTAAAGATAGCAGCCTTTACCTTTAGGATTGGCATTAGGGTCTGATCTACCATAGATTTCATGAGAATATTGACTGAAGATCATTTGGAAAAGATTTTCTAAACTTTTTTGCCTGGACACACCCAAGCAAATCAGCCTTTTTGTTGTTGTTTCTATGTAGCTGCATCAGCAATTGGAAAAAATCAATTTTGAAGGTCATCTTTATGGATTTGTGTGAAGTCTACCAGAGTTTTAAAAGACGTACTGATTATCTTGCAAATTGTTTTTTTTATCTTGCAAATTGTATTGTGAAAATTTAATATTTTTTTTCAGTTCAGCTCAACTTAGTGTTTTGTAATTTTTAAATAAGTTCTGCAGATAAACACATCTATGGAGGACTTCTGCTACATCTCCCACTTGCCACGTATGTGTATGAGCACCACCATTTCAAGAGGGATAGGAGCTCTTGATGCACTTGATGAGTCCCTGTTGGCATTGTCCTGATTCATATCTTCTTGGAGCAGGTTTTTTTTTTTTTTTTTTTTTTTTTTAAAACATCTGCCACTGCTTTCTCTGTGTCAGAGCCGGTCTTCAGGACTTTCATGGCTCTGATCAAAGACAACAGTCTGCTTGACTGATTTCATACCCTGGACCAAGAGCTAAGTAGACAAGGACCTGTGGCTCTGTTGTTTTCCTGGCTCGCTGTGCAGCTACACTCACTGTAGCACTGTCTTACACTCACCTCTGGAAGATAGCAGTTTCTTAGCTATGGACTGACTTCTCTGCTACAATTCTGACTTTATCTTATCTGGCCTCTCATTGTGTTGTAGCTCAATTGACTGGGGCCTGAATGCCAGACCTCTTGGTAGAGCGGGTATTATGATTAAGGTTCTTCTGGAAGATTCAGAAAATAGCTGCCAAGTGGCTGACATGACATTTTTGTTTGCATTCTTCTCCTAGGAACTGTCTTGTTACTTCCTTTGCTAGTCAGTGGTGTTGATCCTTCCTGGTCTGGGGAACAGGAACCTGGATTTCAGCATCTATTCCTAAGTGCTTACTCCACATGAAATGCTTATGGTATGATAAATGCCTGGGCACCAGCAACAGCCCTCACACCAGGTCCTTTTGGGAATGCTGCAGGCCTCTGGAAAGGAGCTGGTTCTTCTTTCTGTTGACGTTCTTTCAGCTCTAGCTGACATGTTTCCTGTAGATCATTTGCAGGAAAAAGGTAATTGAGACTTTCTGGTGAATTGGATGAGGGTTTATCTGATAGAAAGAAAGAGATGCTGTACCTCTATGATTCTCTAAGATTGAAGACTTCAGCTGCATGATGTCTCAGCCTCACCAGAAAAGTGATTTCTGACCTGTTTAACATTGCCTTCACTCTGGCCTCAGCATCATAAATACCCATGTCTTTCAAATAACTGACTCCACTCTTAAAATAGTAAGTCTAAAGATTTAAATGAATACCTCCTGACATGAATCAGTCTTGATGTACAGTTGCTTGTTATTAAAGGTGTGAGCCTGGTAACTTGAGTATGCCTGGATAGGGAATCTTACCGCTGCAAATCTAGACGGCCCCATGCATTTTGTACTTATTTGGGAACTGTATTAAAGAATATAGGTACAGTGGCTTCAGAACCATGATCAAATATAATTCTCCAAACCTAAAAGAGGCAACTTTTTTCACTGCCTGGGATCTGAAAGTTTAAGCAATCCATTTAACAAGTGGAAATATTGGAAAACGCAGTCATACTCTGCAGTGCCAGCAACAAGCAGTAATTGAATTTTCCTGAGTGTACCGAGACAGCAGTCACAGTCATGTTGAAAATTGTCTTCAAGGCCAGGTGTCCTGGCTTACATCTATAACTCAGTACTTTGGAAGGCCAAGGGAGGAGAATTGCTCAAAGCCAGGAGTTTGAGACCAGTCTGGGCAACATAGTGAGACTCTGTTTGTACCTCCATGGCCCCCCAAAAAAAGGGAGAGAGAAAAAAATTTTCTTCAAGTTCTTGACTACAGAAAAAGTTATGCTTTCTCAGCTGCTCTGGCACTTCCCTCCTTAGATGCATCTCCAGCTTTAGGGCCACCTGCTGAACCAGGCTTCCTTGCGCTGTTGACAGGATTTCCAGGTATTTTTGGTGCAGGAATCTTGAAGGCTGAAGCAGTGGATGACAGCATGTTTTTATCCATGCTTTGTATCAAAATTTTTATTTTTGTAGACACTGAAAATGATACTGCCAAAATTTTGCGCTCCAACAAGAGAATTTCCTCTCTTATAAAGTCCACGGTCCCTTTCTTTCCTGCATTTCTTTTTTTGTGTGTATGTGAGGCAGGATCTCACTCTGTTGCCCAGGCTGGAGTGCAGTGGTACAGCCATAGCTCAATGCAACCTTGAACTCTTGGGCTCAACCGATCCTCCTGCCTCAGCTTCCTGAGTAGCTGGGACTACAGGTGCATGCCACTGTGCCCAGCTAATTTTTTCATTAGTAGAGACAGAGTCTTGCTATGTTGCCCAGGCTGGTCTCAAACTTCTGGGCTCAGGCAGTCCTCCCACTTCAGCCTTCCAAAGTACTGGGATTACAGGCATGAGCCACCACATCTGGCTTCTGTTCCACATTTCTATAGATCTCTGTTATTGCTAGTTTTGTAGCATTTCTCACGTGACTGTTGGGATTGCAGAAAAGGATATACAAAAAATACCAACTTTCTGAGAATTTATGGTCTAGCCCCAGAGGTTTTAAAGTTTTCGTGAGACACACTAACCAACTGTTCCCAAATGGACATTGGTGGTGATGCTCGATCCATCAGCTTCCGTATTAGATTCTGTGCTTCATCTTTAATCTTGTCTCTCATTCTGTCTACTGAAGCTCAGACAATAATTGAGATTTAGGACTTCTCATTGTGCTGATAAGCTGTCCACAAAGGCATTTACAATTTCTAATCCAATTAATGTCACCTGTTAGTTGCTCAGATGTTACTTCAGGTCAGGGTCACACTGGGGGTGCTGATGTAGTACAGTAATTCTTGACTGCCCAGCAGCTGGCCACCCGTGTTGGGCTGTTTCACTTGGGTGCAGAGCACTCCATGCAGTAGACCACTGTGGGAGTCTGCCCCACTCAGTCTGACCAGAAATAGCAGAGGTGGCAGGAACAGTGTCAGTTGCTGAGTACCTCCAAAACTAGTGTTTAAAAAAGAAAATCCTTGTCTTAAATTTGTTACTGACTTTCTTCTGGATTACTTTCTTAATATATCCCAAAAAAACCAGGCCCAGGCCAGGGCCTGCCTCAAGAAGTGCTCCCTTTGCTGCAGTCTGAGCATCCATGAAGGGGCTGGAGCTTCTCCACAGTGATCATATGCAGTTCATCCATCTTGTTTTGTTTGGGAAGCCACATTTGTGTTGTAACCTTACTCCTAGACAGAACTGTAGACTTGTTTGCGATGTTTGCTCTGCTTGTGCTGGCCGGGCATGGTTGTCTTCCACCTTAGAGAAGCTGCTTTTGGTAGTTCTGGTTGTTTTCAGGCCTGGGAAGATGGTATCCCTCGAGTGATGGGCTGCTACAGAGCTGTTCATGCTGCTTACAAGGTCTAATGCTGTTATTTCCTACCAGGTTGCAAATTATGGAGTAGGAGGACAATATGAACCGCACTTCGACTTCTCTAGGGTAAGGCCTAAATCACGGGTGCTTTCAAAGGGCCCTGCTCTAGCTGATTTGAGAAGGGTGGAGCTTGTAGGAGCATTTCAGACTCCACATCAGTACCTCCACCCCTTGTCCTCCCTTCACCTCTGCATCATCAGGGGAAACTGTTACGGGTGAATCCCAAGTCTGGAACCAAGGGTCCTGCAGAACCCAGTGGAGCCTGGCTGTCTCCCCTATAGATGTGTGGACAGTTTGTCCCCTGCCCTAACCCTGTCACCCTTTGCCCTGATTCTAAAGCAGAGAGCCTCACTAGGTCTTTGTGAAAACCATTTTTGCCCCTTTTCCTCTTCCCTGCCAACCCCATGCCCTAGCCAGAGTTTCCTTTGCAGCCTTGGCAAATGTTCCTGGCTGATTTATGGAACACACACACTTATTACCATCCCCTGACCCTTTTGGCCCTAGTCTTGTGGGTGGTGGATGAAGCCTGTTGTAAACTTGGGTGAAAGTTGTTGTCTGTTGCAGCGACCTTTTGACAGCGGCCTCAAAACAGAGGGGAATAGGTTAGCGACGTTTCTTAACTACGTAAGTATTGGGTCCAGGCCCACCTGTTCATTCTCACTTAATTTTATAGAATGATGAGCGAGATGCTTTCAAGCATTTAGGGACGGGGAATCGTGTGGCCACTTTCTTAAACTACGTGAGTATGATGTGTGCTGATGGGCCCAAAGGGGACCCTGGGTCCAGAGGGCTGCCTTATATCCCACTCCCATCAAGGCTGATATCATCTGCTATTAAGTAATGGCCAGGTCCTTCTGGCTATCAGCACCCTTCTTGGCTGGAATAGGGAGAGTTGGCCTCTGTTTCTATTCATTTTCCCTACTGCCCTTACCAGGCCTTTAACATTCCTGGCTCCTATTTTGTTTCCCCAATGTTTATTTTGTTTCCCCAATGTTTAAAATTGTGATAAAATAGACATAACTTAAAGCTTACCATCTTAACCTTTTTAAATGTATGGTTCAGTGGTATTAGATGCATTCATAGTGTGCGAGCATCACCACTCTTCATTTCCATCTATTTTCGTCTTCTAAAACTGAAACTCTACCCATTAAGTAATAATTCCAGATTCTCCTCCACCAGCTCCTGGCAGCCACCATTCTGCTTTCTGTCTCTATGATTTTGATTGCTTAAATAAGTGGAATGAAAGTATTAATACTTGTCTTTTTGTGTGACTGGTGCATAATGTCCTCAAGGTTTATACATGCTGTAGCATATTCTGGCTTCTTTTTTTTTTGAGATGGAGTCTTGCTCTGTCACCCTGGTTGGAGTGCAGCGGTATGATCTCAGCTCACTGCAACCTTGGCTTCTCAGGTTCAAGCGATTCTCTTACCTCAGCCTCCCAGGCAGCTGGTATTACAGGCACTAGCCACCACGCCTGGCTAATTTTTGTATTTTTAGTAGAAATATGGTTTCACCATGTTGGCCAGGCTGGTCTCAAACTCCTGACCTCAGGTGATCCACCTGCCTCGGACTCCCAAAGTGCTGGGATTACAGGTGTGAGCCACTGCGCTGGGCCATTCTGGCTCATTTTTTGATTGGCTCAGTGCTAGTTTGGGCTTTTGGGTTGGGTGCCTTGAAGGGTTCCCTCCTTGGCAGCAGAGTGAAGAGATAGCCTTAGCTCTCCCTAGATGAGAGCCGCCTTTGTTTTCTCTAAGGCTTAGTGGCCTAATTCCTGCCTCTTGCCTCTGTTCCATCCATAGGTTGTAGGGTTTACCTTTCACATGAGAGCCAGTTCTAAAGAGGCATAGAGTCAGTAAAGTAAGAGAGACAGAAGCCTGCGTCCATTTTTTTCTTTTATGTTTTTATTGTGTGGTTATTACATGCTAGGGATTGTGCTGTGTACATGCTGGTGAGCAGGACGTGTGTGGTCTCTCTTGTGGTGCTTGAGGTCCAACATGAGAGACTTATTTTAAACATCAGAGGGATTCTTCATCTTTTTTTTTTTTTGACACAGTTTCCCTCTATTGCCCAGACTGGGGTGCTGTGGCATGATCTCAGCTCACTGCATCCTCAGCCTCCCAGGTTCAAGCATTTCTCCTGCCTTAGCCTCCCATATAACTGGGATTACAGGGGTGCACCACCATGCCTAGCTGAATTTTTGTATTTTTAGTAGAGATGAGGTTTCACCACATTGGCCAGACTGGTCTCAAACTTCTGACCTCAAGTGATCCATCTGCCTTCACCTCCCAAAGTGCTGGGATTACAGGCATGAGCCACCTTGCTCAGCCTAAACATCAGAGAGATTATTATGTAGTTACGGAGATAGGTGCTGTGAACCCCAGGCTTCGGGTTCAGTGGAGGCCTCCCTTGGGAAGTAACACATCAGTTGAGACTTAAAAGTTGAGTGGAAATTAGCTGCTAGAATGTGGTTTCTGGCAGAAGAGAGAGTGTATGTAGTCCTATAAGAGAAAAGGGGCTTGGGATGCTAGAAATTTTATAGAAAAAGGCTGGCGTGTCTGGAGAGAGGCTAGTTAGACTGACAGGGCCTTGGGGTTCTAGAAAAAAATCTTGGTTTGATTCCCCAGGGCTGTGAGAAGCCATCAGAGCTTTTTATCTTATTCATTTACCATATGTCTATCAAATGCCCTTCAGTGAGTCTGGTATGTATCCTGTGGAAATATTTTTTAGCTCCAATTTTTATTGCATTAGGGACAAAAAACTTAAAGTAAGAGAGCCAGATGGGAAAGTAGTAGTGCTTTGGGCATGAGTCAAGGCACGCTCTGTGGGCATGAGTGCAGCTTTGCTAGTGTGGAACTTGTGTTCAAGGTAGCTTAAGGCCTTACCATGGGAGAAAGCAGGGCCTCTAGAGACACAGTGCCCCACCTTCCCACTCAGGTGGCCCTGGGGAGGGTGGTTACTCTGAGAAGATGAAGGTCTGACTGGAGCAGCAAACTACTAGAGCCAAATAAAAAGTGCTGCAGTGGGGGCCGCACACAGTGTTGGAAACAGTAGTGAGCTCCTGGTCAGGGCACTTTGCTGAGTACAGTGGCTTAGGCAAGGCCAAAGCTAGATGGGGATTCAAGGGGTAGGGGTCAGAACAGGCATTTTCTGAGTGCAGACTCAGATTATTTTCATCCAAGGACAGCCTGGATGTGAATCTCCTGTGGGCCTCAACTCTTGAGCACTCATGACATGGAGACTGTTCTCATAAATCTCACTGATTAGCCACAGGAAGAGCCTTTCTTAGCTGAACGGCTGGCCACAGAGCAGACTATGAGCAGTGTCACTCATGCTCAGAGGAGGGTGATCTGTACACCTCATCGTGTCCTTTGTGGCATAGTTGCTCTAAGAGCCTTGGGTAGGAGGGCCAAGCTCTATGTCTTATATTTCCAGATGAGTGATGTAGAAGCTGGTGGTGCCACCGTCTTCCCTGATCTGGGGGCTGCAATTTGGCCTAAGAAGGTAAGTTCTGATTCTTGTGGATCAGAGGTTGAAGCAAGGCTCAGACTTTACTTTGTCCGTGTCCCCCAGAACCATTACCTGGCCTGCCTGATGGCTACTGTGATGTGCCCTAGCCCACGTGGACTCTGACCTTGTAGCCCCAGCTTCTTCCTGGGGAGAAGGGACAGGGAGGGAAGCCCTTTCAGGGGCAGATGAGTTCCCAGACTTCTACCCCAGAAAGGTAGAAGGTTGGAGAAACCACCAATTCTGTGTCTATTGCTGGAGTCCCAGAACCCTGTCCCCCATCCATGGGAAAATGAGGGTGTTTCTGCTCCGGGTGGGGCTTCTGTGATGCTTGTAGTCAGGTCCCTGAGCACAGTCTCTAAAGATGTGTTCTGATAGGCCATCTGTTTCTCAGGGTACAGCTGTATTCTGGTACAACCTCTTGCGGAGTGGGGAAGGTGACTACCGAACAAGACATGCTGCCTGCCCTGTGCTTGTGGGCTGCAAGTGGGGTGAGTGTCTTAAGGGGTGGTGTTGGTGTTGGTGGCCTCAGCTTGGGCTTTGCTTATTGGCCTTAGATTCTGATCTGTGAGACAACTGCTGCCAAATGTGCCACGACTGTCTCCTTCTTAGGGTTTTTTTCTGCTAACCATTGCTACCATCCAGCCATGTAATGTCCATGCAGTAGTAAATGCCAAGGCAGCTGGTTGGGAACATTCAGAAATACACAGAGAGCTGAAGAAGTCCTGAGGAAGAACAGCTGCATAAGCACCATAGGCCCAGGACCCTCTGACAAGGCTTCTGAGGGAACAGAGTGGAGAGCTGAAAGCAGTAAGGGGAAAGAGTATCTCAGGCAAGCAAGGATGGAGGCACAGGCTAAAACCTGCATATGGGTGTGGGGGCTGGCTCCCTTGTCACTTGAAGAAAGAGAGGCCTGTGGCACAGGGTCCGGGAGATGAGGCCGGAGGCTGGGACCAGACTGCAGAGGCTCAAGCTTGAGCCTTATCCTGGAAGCAGTTGTGGTGAGCCTCAGAGAGGCTTGAACCAGTATGTGACAGGAAGTGTTTGTAAGGAGATGAGTGTGTAGCCTCCTTGGAGAGTTTTGAAGATAGTGATAGGTTTGCAGAAAATTAAGCAAATCAAAAAGAAAACAAGGCAGTTGCTGAATTCAGGGGAAAAAAGTTGTACAAGAAAGGAAATGTAAGTATAATCTACTAGATGCCTCAGGTGTAACACTTACATGATATAATTATGTACACACTGAGTATTACTTAAAACTTTTGATTTACCTGTACTGGAAAGATGGGAGGGGATAAGTATGTGTTTTAGAGGTAGGATAAAATAATTCAAAAGTTGAAAGTCAAGGAATAGAACTGTAAGCATATTACCTAGAAAAATGAGGTTAAATATCAGAAGAAACAGCTAGAGGAGTTTAATGTTCCCTGGGAGCGGGGATTAGGGATGGGAAGGAGAGGCTTAGGAGATTGCTGTTTATCATTATAAGCCTTGTAGACAATTTTATTTTTTTCAATGAAGTACATGTATTACTTTATATTTTAAAAGCTCTGTGACTTCAGTAGTGCATTGAAACCAAATTTTTATTCATTATGAGAGAGTTTATGAGGAATGGAATCGTGGTTCCTGGGTGTTTGAAGATATGGCGTGAGACTGGCAGCAGCTCTGCTGCTCTTGTGCCCATGGCATACAGACTGGATCTGCTGGCCCACAGCTCCTGAGGCTAACGTCCAAGCTCTCTGCAATGCTGACAGGCTCCTTCATCCTCACACCCTACCTCTCAGTTTCCACCTGTCACCTCCCAGTAATATCAGGCTTCTTGAGTCCTCAACACATGTCGGGTGGCTCCTGCCTTGATTACTTTCTCATCCTGTTGTCACTCCTGGGACCTTGTTGGTGAGAGAACCATCTGGGTGTGTCCATCTTCCCAGGATAACTTCTATTTAGCTTTATATTCTAGTCCAGGATTTCCTCTTCCCTCTAAGAGCAAGAAGCATGTGTGCAGGTTGCCATGGGAATAGAACCAAAGGGCATTGAAGGGCATGGACATCAAAGGGCATGGTTATATGCCTTTAGGCGCTATTCCCGTGGCAACCTGCACACATGTATCTTGTCTCACTGGCAGAATTTCATACAATTACCTATTTACATGTGTCTTCCTCACCAATTCATCAGCAAATTGAGACCTGAGACCATGTCTTGTCTTATTTGTGTCTGATTCCAGAGCACAGTGCAGGGTCATCATGAAGGAGTCATTCATTCAGTTTACTAAACTGACCAATAGGATTATAACATACTTGCTTTCTGTTCACAGTCTCCAATAAGTGGTTCCATGAACGAGGACAGGAGTTCTTGAGGCCTTGTGGATCAACAGAAGTTGACTGACATCCTTTTCTGTCCTTCACCTTCCTGGTCCTGCAGCCCATGTCATCTTCAAGTTCAACGTGACAGATACCTTTATATGTTCCAGTTTCTATAGGCTGGTTTTTGGAGAAATGAATGTTTGTCTGGAGCAGAGGGAGACCATACTAGGGCAAATCCTATGTGACTGAAGTCCCAGCCCTTCCGTTCAGCCTATGCCATCCCTGGCCCCAAGGCTGGGATCAAAGTGGCTGCAGCAGAGTTAGCTGTCTAGCGCCTAGCAAGGTGCCTTTGTACCTCAGGTGTTTTAGGTGTGAGATGTTTCAATGAACCAAAGTTCTGATACCTTGTTTACATGTTTGTTTTTATGGCATTTCTATCTATTGTGGCTTTAACCAAAAAATAAAATGTCCCTGCCAGAAGCCTTAAAGAGACTTACTTGGAGTATTTTTAAGACTGGAAGCTTTTTACCAGGTTCATCGTTTACTATGCATCACCCCCATGCAGGAATAGTCTGGATAATGAATGCTTTAATATCAGAAAAGCATCTTGGGTCTTGGGTTTCAGACCTGGTTTCAACACTTGTGTCTCCTCTAAGCATCAGTGTCCTTTTCTGGAAAGTAGGGTAAATAGTTTCTCTTCGTCTTCCAGAGAACATAGCACATGTGTTCATGATTGTGATGCTGTTGTATAATTGATTTTTAAATTTTGAGATAAGAATTGTTTATGATACATAGATGTATACTTTAAAAAATATGAAAGTGAGCAGGAGCACCTGTGTCAACACCAACCAAGTGAGAGAAGAGAACGTTTTCAAGTCAGTACCTCAGGAGCCCCTTGGGAACCCCTCCTAGATCACATCTCTTTCACTGCCCCCAGCACTTTGGAGATAACCATTGTCTAGTGATGTGTGGTAGTCGTTCCTTTGCTTGCCTTTATAGTTTTACCACCTATGATTAGATCCCTAAATCAGTAGTTGTTCTGTTTTCCCTGATTTTGAACTTTTACTAATAGAATCAGAATATGTATTTTTGAGTATGTGACTTCTTTTGTTCAACATTGTTTTTAAGATTCATCCATGTTGCTGTGTATCTGTAGTTTGTTTTAATTTTAATTTTAATTTTTTTTTTTTATTGCATTTCAGGTTTTGGGGTACATGTGAATAACATGCAAGATTGTTGCATAGGTGCATATGTGGCAGTGTGATTTGCTGCCTTCCTCCCCTTCACCTATATGTGGCATTTCTCCCCATGCTATCTCTCCCCAACTCCCCACCCCCCGCTGTCCCCCCAACTCCCCCGCAACAGACCCCAGTGTATAGTGCTCCCCTCCCTGTGTCCATGTGTTCTCATTGTTCAACACCCGTCTGTGAGTGAGAACATGCGATGTTTGATTTTGTGTTCTTGTGTCAGTTTGCTGAGAATGATGGTTTCCAGGTTCATCCATGTCCCTACAAAGGATGCGAACTCATCGTTTTTGATGGCTGCATAATATTCCATGGTGTATATGTGCCACATTTTTCCTGTCCAGTCTATCATCGATGGGCATTTGGGTTGGTTCCAGGTCTTTGCTATTGTAAACTGTGCTGCAATGAACATTCGTGTGCATGTGTCCTTATAGTAGAACAATTTATAATCCTTTGGATATATACCCAGTAATGGGATTGCTGGTTCAAATGGAATTTCTATTTCTAGGTCCTTGAGGAATCGCCACACTGTCTTCCACAATGGTTGAACTAATTTACACTCCCACCAGCAGTGTAAAAGTGTTCCTATTTCTCCACATCCTCTCCAGCATCTGTTGTCTTCAGATTTTTTAATGATTGCTGTTCTAACTGGCGTGAGATGGTATCTCAATGTAGTTTTGATTTGCATTTCTCTAATGACCAGTGATGATGAGCATTTTTTCATATGCTTGTTGGCCTCATGTATGTCTTCTTTTGTAAAGTATCTGTTCATATCCTTCACCCATTTTTGAATGGGCTTGTTTGTTTTTTTCTTGTAAATCTGTTTTAGTTCGTTGTAAATTCTGGATATCAGCCCTTTGTCAGATGGGTAGGCTGCAAAAATTTTTTCCCATTCTGTTGGTTGCCGATTCACTCTATTGACTGTTTCTTTCGCCGTGCAGAAGCTGTGGAGTTTGATTACGTCCCATTTGTCTATTTTGGCTTTTGTTGCCAATGCTTTTGGTGTTTTGGTCATGAAGTCCTTGCCTACGCCTATGTCCTGAATGGTTTTGCCTAGGTTTTCTTCTAGGGTTTTTATGGTGTTAGGTCTTACGTTTAAGTCTTTAATCCATCTGGAGTTAATTTTAGTGTAAGGTGTCAGGAAGGGGTCCAGTTTCTGTTTTCTGCATGTGGCTAGCCAGTTTTCCCAACACCACTTATTAAACAGGGAATCCTTTCCCCATTGCTTGTTTTTATCAGGTTTGTCAAAGGTCGGATGGTTGTAGATATGTTGTGTTGCCTCTGACGCCTCTGTTCTGTTCCATTGGTCTATATCTGTTTTGGTACCAGTACCATGCTGTTTGGATTACTGTAGCCTTGTAGGATAGTTTGATGTCTGGTAGTGTGATGCCTCCCACTTTGTTCTTTTTGCTTAGAGTTGACTTGGCTATGCGGGCTCTCCTTTGGTTCCATATGAAGTTTAAGGTGGTTTTTTCCAGTTCTGTGAAGAAGGTCATTGGTAGCTTGATGGGGATAGCGTTGAATCTGTAAATTACTTTGGGCAGTATGGCCATTTTCACGATATTGATTCTTCCTAACCATGAACATGGAATGTTTCTCCATCTGTTTGTGTCCTCTCTTATTTCGTTGAGCAGTGGTTTGTAGTTCTCCTTGAAGAGGTCCTTTACGTTCCTTGTTAGTTGTATTCCTAGGTATTTTATTCTCTTTGTAGCAATTGTGAATGGCAGTTCATTCTTGATTTGGCTCTCTTTAAGTCTGTTATTGGTGTATAGGAATGCTTGTGATTTTTGCACATTGATTTTGTATCCTGAGACTTTGCTGAAGTTGCTTATCAGTTTCAGGAGATTTTGGGCTGAGATGATGGGGTCTTCTAGATATACAATCATGTCATCTGCAAATAGAGACAATTTGACTTCCTCCTTTCCTAATTGAATACCCTTTATTTCTTTTTCTTGCCTGATTGCTCTGGCTAGAACTTCCAGTACTATATTGAATAGGAGTGGTGAGAGAGGGCATCCTTGTCTAGTGCCAGATTTCAAAGGGAATGCTTCCAGTTTTTTCCCATTCAGTATGATATTGGCTGTTAGTTTGTTGTAAATAGCTTTTATTATTTTGAGATACGTTCCGTCGATACCTAGTTTATTGAGGGTTTTTAGCATAAAGGGCTGTTGGATTTTGTCGAAGGCCTTCTCTGCATCAATTGAGATAATCATGTGGTTTTTGTCTTTGGTTCTGTTTATGTGGTGAATTACATTTATAGACTTGCGTATATTGAACCAGCCTTGCATCCCCGGGATGAATCCTACTTGATCATGGTGGATAAGCTTTTTGATATGCTGTTGTAATCGGCTTGCCAGTATTTTATTGAAGATTTTTGCATCTATGTTCATCATGGATATTGGCCTGTAGTTTTCTTTTCTTGTTGAGTCTCTGCCGGGTTTTGGTATCAGGATGATGTTGGTCTCATAAAATGATTTGGGAAGGATTCCCTCTTTTTGGATTATTTGGAATAGTTTCAGAAGGAATGGTACCAGTTCTTCTTTGTATGTCTGGTAGAATTCGGCTGTGAACCCATCTGGACCTGGGCTTTTTTTGGGTGGTAGGCTCTTAATTGCTGCCTCGACTTCAGACCTTGTTATTGGTGTATTCAGGGTTTCGACTTCTTCCTGGTTTAGGCTTGGGAGGAGGCAACTGTCCAGGAATTTATCCATTTCTTCCCAGTTTTCTAGTTTATGTGCATAGAGTTGTTTGTAATAATCTCTGATGATGGTTTGAATTTCTGTGGAATCTGTGGTGATATCCCCTTTATCATTTTTTATTGCATCTATTTGGTTATTCTCTCTTTTCTTTTTTATTAGTCTGGCTAGTGGTCTGTCTATTTTGTTGATCTTTTCAAAAAACAGCTCCTGGATTTATTGATTTTTTGAAGGGTTTTTCGTGTCTCTATCTCCTTCAATTCTGCTTTGATCTTAGTTATTTCTTGTCTTCTGCTAGGTTTTGAGTTTTTTTGATCTTGCTCCTCTAGCTCTTTCAATTTTGATGATAGGGTGTCAATTTTAGATCTCTCCTTTCTTCTCATGTGTGCACTTATTGCTATATATTTTCCTCTAGAGACTGCTTTAAACGTGTCCCAGAGATTCTGGTATGTGGTGTCTTCATTCTCGTTGGTTTCGAAGAACATCTTTATTTCTGCCTTCATTTCAGTGTTTATCCAGTCAACATTCAGGAGAAAGTTGTTCATTTTCCATGAAGCTGTGCGGTTCTGGATTGGTTTCTGAATTCTGAGTTCTAACTTGATTGCACTGTGGTCTGAGAGACTGTTTGTTATGGTTTCCGTTCTTTTGCATTTGCTGAGGAGTGATTTACTTCCAATTATGTGGTCAATTTTAGAGTAGGTGTGATGTGGTGCTGAGAAGAATGTATATTCTGTGGATTTGGGGTGGAGAGGTCTGTAAATGTCTATTAGGTTTGCTTGTTCCAGGTCCGAGTTCAAGTCCTGGATATCCTTGTTAATTTTCTGTCTCATTGATCTGTCTAATATTGACAATGGTGTGTTGAAGTCTCCCACTATTATTGTGTGGGAGTCTAGGTCTCTTTGTAATTCTTTAAGAACTTGCCTTATGTATCTGGGTGCTCCTGTATTAGGTGCATATATATTTAGGATCGTTAGCTCTTCTTGTTGCATTGATCCTTTTACCATTATGTAATGTCCTTCTTTGTCTCTTTTGATCTTTGTTGCTTTAAAGTCTATTTTATCAGAGTTGAGAATTGCAACTCCTGCTTTTTTTTTGCTCTCCATTTGCTTGGTAAATCTTCCTCCATCCCTTTATTTTGAGCCTTTGCGTATCCTTGCATGTGAGATGGGTTTCCTGGATATAGCACACTGATGGGTTTTGGCTTTTTATCCAATTTGCCAGTCTGTGTCTTTTGACTGGGGCATTTAGTCCATTTATGTTTAGGGTTAATATTGTTATGTGTGAATTTGATCCTGCCATTTTGGTGCTAGCTGGCTGTTTTGCCCATTGGTTGATGCAGATTCTTCATTGTGTTGATGCTCTTTACCATTTCATGTGTTTTTGGAGTGGCTGGTACTGGTTGTTCTTTACTATGTGCAGTGCCTCTTTCAGGAGCTCTTGTAAAGCTGGTCTGGTGGTGATCAAATCTCTGAGTACTTGCTTGTTCACAAAGGACTTTATTTTTCCTTCACTTATGAAGCTTAGTTTGGCTGGATATGAAATTCTGGGTTGAAAGTTCTTTTCTTTAAGGATGTTGAATATCGGTCCCCCAGAAACCTTCTGGCTTGCAGGGTTTCTGCTGAGAGATCTGCTGTGAGTCTGATGGGCTTTCCTTTGTGGGTAACCCGACCTTTCTTTCTGGCTGCCCTTAGCATTTTCTCCTTCATTTCAACCCTGGTGAATCTGATGATTATGTGCCTTGGGGTTGCTCTTCTAGAGGAATATCTTTGTGGTGTTCTCTGTATTTCCTGGACTTGAATATTGGCCTGCCTTGCTAGGTTGGGGAAGTTTTCCTGGATAATATCCTGAAGAGTATTTTCCAGCTTGGATGCATTCTCTTCATCATCTTCAGGTACACCTATCAAACGTAGATTAGGTCTTTTCACATAGTCCCATATTTCTTGTTGACTTTGTTCATTCCTTTTTACCCTGTTTTCTCTAATCTTGCCTTCTCGTTTTATTTCATTGAGTTGATCTTCGACCTCTGATATCCTTTCTTCTGCTTGGTCAATTCGTCTGTTGAAACTTGTGCATGCTTCGCAAAGTTCTCGTGTTGTGTTTTTCAGTTCCATCAATTCACTCATATTCCTAAATTGTCCATTCTTGTTAGCATTTCGTCAAGTCTTTTTTCAAGGTTCTTAGTTTCTTTGCATTGGGTTAGAACTTGTTCTTTTAGCTCACAGAAGTTTCTTATTATCCACTTTCTGAAGGCTGATTCTGTCATTTCATCACAGTCATTCACCATCCAGTCTTGTTCCCTTGCTGGTGAGGAGTTGTGATCCCTTGTAGGAGAAGAGGTGTTCTGGTTTCAGGTGTTTTCATTCTTTTTGCGCTGATTTCTTCCCATCTTTGTGGATTTATCCACCTGTCGACTTTGTAGTTGTTGACTTTCTGATTTTGGTAAGTTTAAGTCTGCAGCAGCAGAACTCATAAACCCCCTTTTTTTATCCCCAGGTGTTCTGTCCCAGGGAGTTAGGGCTTTATGAGTTTCTGCTGTGCTGCTGCCATTTTCCCTGCAGCCTGCAGAGGCTTTGCTGAGCTGCCATGGGCTCCGCCCCACTGCCGTGTGAACTTCCCTGCAGTCCTGTTTATATGGGTGTAGTTAGAATTGCTTCCGCTATGTTGGCCCACCTCTGTAGTGACGGACTCTGCAATGGCGGGTTGCCTTGGCGATGGCAGGTTGCCCGGCAACTGCAGGCTGCCTCCGTAATGGCGGACGCCCCTCGTCCACAGAGCTGGACTGTCCTGTGTTCATTTGTGCTTGCCGTGAAAGTCTCAACCCAAAGCGTTTCCAATTGCTGTTTTTTTGTTTTTGTTTTTGTTTTTGTTTTTGTGGGGGTGGGACCAGCCGGGCCTGGTCACCTGGCTCCCTGCCTCAGAGCCTTTTGTTTTTTAGTTGAATGGTCGGCTCTTACCAGGTGAGCTGGTCACCTGTTGAATAGGCACCGGGATCTGTGTGATTTCCTGTGTGGCGACCCACTGCGCCGGCTGAAACCGCGGCTCTGAGATTCGTGGCACTTTTTTGCCCGGGAATCGCCTGGCCTGGCTCCCTGCTTCAGCTCCCCTTGCTGGCTAAAAGGGGACACAGTCTCGTTTCCTCTGCACTGGGAGCCACTGCGCCGGCTGAAACCGCGGCTCTGAGATTCATGGCGCTTTTTTCCACGGGAATCTCCCAGCCTGGCTCCCCATTTCAGCTCCCCTTGCTGGCTAAGAGGGGACTCATTCTCGTTTACTCTGCACTGGGAACCACTGCGCCAGGGCGCAGGCCAAACAGCCGCGCCGGCCTAAACAGCCGCTCTGGCGGCCTGTGGGGCTCCTCCGCCTGTGAATCTCCTGGTCTGTGGACAGTAAAAATCCGTCTGGAAATGCTGCGTCCACTCACCCTCTGTGCTTTCACTCGGACCTGCAATCCTGAGCTCCTCCTAACCGGCCATCTTGGATCTCCCTCTAATTTTTAATTTTTATAGTACATTCAGTTTTCTTGATGCTTATTGTAGGACTGTACCATAATACAGCCAGTATACTGCTGATAAACATTGGAATTAGTTTTGGTCTTTGTATGTTATAAATGATTCTGTGATAAACATTTTTATACATGATTCCTACTGCACATATAAACACATATTCCTGTAGGATATATATCTAGGAGTGAAAATGTGAAGTCTTAATAAGTGTTCAACTTTACCAGATAATGTATTCCAAGGTGGTTATACACATTCTCACCAGGAGTAAATGAGAGCTCTTATTACCCCAACCTTTTCCATCTAGTATTTTCATACTTTTGCATTTTAGCTAGTTTTCTACATGCTATGGACTAAATGTTTGTGTCTCCCCCGCTCCAAATTCATATGTTGAAATCTTAACCCCTAATGTGATGGTATTAAGATGTGGAGCCTTTGGGAGGTAATTAGGTCATGAGCATGGAGCCCACCCACGTGAGTGGGATTAGTGCCCTTATGAAGAGATCCCAGAGAACTCTATCCCTCTTTCTGCCATGCGAACACACAGGAAGAAGTTGCCTGTCTAGGAACCAGGGGGCTCTTACCAGAAACAAACCTACAAGCACCTTGAGCTTAGACTTTCCGGTTTCCATAACCATGAGAAATAAATGTCTTAAATTTAATGTATTTTATTATAGCAGCTCTAAGACAGTACTTACATAATGTTTATTTTAACATTATTGATAATGTTGAGCACATTTTCATGTTTATTAGTTATTAGGTTTCTTCAGGTCTTCTTACTGATTTATAGAAATTTTAAAATATGTACACAAGCTCTTTGTTACATATTTTGCAAATATCTTCTGTGGTTTGTCTTTCCACTGTTCTAGTTCTGTCTTTTGATAAACAGAAGCTTTTAATTTTTATGTCAAATCTATCAAGCTTTTTCTTTTTGATTTATGCTTTTTATGTCTTAAGAAATCCTTCTATACCCCAAGAACATGAGGACGCTTCCTGTGTTCTCATCTGAAAGCTATATGGTCTTTGTCATTTAGTTTTATCTTTATACATGGTATGAAGTGTAAAGGCCTACTTTTAATTTTTTGCATATTTTATTATTGTTAGGATAGGATGGGGTTTTGCTATAGTAATAAATAATCCCTAAATCTCAGGAGCTTAATATATAAAATTGTCTCATGTGAAAAACCACTGGGTCTAGGGTAATTGCTGTCTACTGCCGTCTAATCTCCCTCTAGTGGCTTCAATTGGTAGAACCTAACAGGAAGCCAGCTGATAAGGCAATCTGGGAAATGTAGTTTACAGAGTGGCAGCTATAGTAGAACAGTAGAGACTACAAGGATGAGCTTGCAGCTGAGAACAGAAACATGACTGGATACTAGGTGGTTTGTGGGTTTTTTCTTTTCCTATTTGAGATTTTTTTTGGCTTCTTGAATTTGTACAATGGTATCTTTAATCAATTTGGGAAAATTAAATGATTTTCAGCATTGTCTGTTTTTTCTGTAACTGATTAAGTTAGATCATATAATGGTATTTTATCTCAATCTTTTATATTTTTATATCTATACTATATTTTGGGAGGATTTTATAGTTGTTTTGTACAAAGTTTACTAAATCTATCTTCTATCAAGTGCATCTAGGAGTCTTTAAAGAACTTTAAAGACTTTAAAGATGTAATTCTTTGTTTCCTGGCTTGCACCATTTCAGTTGAAAAGTCCACTGTCTGGTCCTTTGTTGTTCTTTTGAAGGTAATTTTGCCCCCACCTGGCTGCTTTAAAGATTTTTTTTCTTTTTGGTTTTCAGTAGTTTTACTATGGTGTACTTGGTGTGGATTTCTTTTTCTTTTCCTGCTTGACTTTTAGCTTCCTGAATTTCTGGGTTGGTGTCTGATCAGTTTTGGAGATTTCTCAGATATTACATCTTCAAATATTGTTTCTGTTCCATTTTCTCCCTATCTGCTCTGAAATTTCAATAATCTGAATGTTAGAACTGTTCAGTGTTCTATATGTCTCCTATTCTTGTGTCTCTCATGCTTTTTTCCTTGTGTTTCAGACTAGATATTTTCTATTGATCTGTCTTGCAATTCATTTATTATTTTGCTGCTAAACCCATCTATTGAGTTCTTAATTCATTTTTCTTACATTTCTCAGTTCTAAAATATCCATTCATGTCTTTTTTTTTTTCTTGAGATAGTCTTGTTCTATCGCCCAGGCTGGAGTGCAGTGGCATGATCTCAGCTGTGGAGAATCTATCTTCTGTTTTCTCTTGTGTTTTTCTCGGACTGATAAATCGGTTATGTGAATTTTTTTTGTCTGATAACGCCATGGTTTAGATTTTTTTGTGGCTTTCTTTCTATTATCTTTTCCCCTCTTTAGTTTCTGGTCATTTAGTGCACTCTGTTGGTATGCCTGGTGATTTTTGATTGAATGTGTATGACAAATTGTGGAGGCTCTGGATGGATAACCTCCTGCACAAAGGGCTCACCCTTTCCTCTGCCATGCAGAGTGGAGATTGATCACCTTAATCCAGTAAGGACCTGAGCTGACTTAATTAAGACTGGGTGATAGTTTTCTTAAGATGCTACTTCTGGTTTACCCTTTTTTCCCCCCTTAGAGGATGTAGTCCTCCAACTAGAAAACCTAGTGGGTTCACTGGATCTATTCCCACAGGCAGGTCCTCAACTCTAATTCTTGTCTTCTCAGTACCAGACTCTGCCCAAAAATTTATTCTCCTTTTCAAATAATTTGAATTTTTGAATCTAAGCAGATATGTTTTGCTTACCTTCTTAGCTTTCCATTCTGCACAGCATCAGAATTCAGAAAGTGCCTCAGTGGGTAAACAGGCTGAGTGTCTGGCCAAGTTCTCCAGAAACTCCTCCCTCTTAATCAATATTCTGAGAAACTACTGGCTAATTTTGGTTTTTCAATGCCCTTTGACAACTGGCAAAAATTCTGTTGGTTTCTCTGCCTCTTAGTAGTTGTCCATGGCTCTGGAATGCATCCTCATTATCACCTTATGGCTACAATCAGTAAATTATTTAAGGATAAAAGAGACTGCAGACTTTTGGCTCACAAGATTTATCCTTCTTCAGGATCCTGATGCTCAAACTCTTTTTGCTTCAGCAATTCATTGATGCCTTCTAACAATTTTCAGAGATTTTATTCAGCTTTCATTTAGGAACAAAAATTGATCTACCATAAGCTTCTCCATCTTGGAAGTAGAAGTTGCCTATTCTTTTCTTAAAAAATTATTTTTCTTATACTGATACAGAAAATCTTATTTTTGATATCTTCCTTTGTTGTCTAGTATAACAAGATGCTCCACACTCATCTTGAGCATTTCTCACATTAAGCATGAAATCAGCCATTAAAGAATCTTCTTGTATGTTGATGTCTGCCTATTAATCCCAGCATGGTGTTGGGAACAAACATGGGATAACTGCTACCTTAGAGACAGGGCGTTGCTTTCAGCAATCCTTATTAACTTAGCTTGGCACTAATACGTTCACTATGGCAGAAAAGAGTTATTGAGCATTTCATTATGCATTTGGTACTGCGCTAGGGATGTTACAGTCTGTTACTGCATTCAGCAACTCTTCAGAATGAATAAAGAAGAAGCTGAACATCAGAAGGGTTAGGTGACCTGAGGTCACATGATGTCTTATTGCTGGTAAGTGAAGGACCTGGGAATGAAACTCCGGCAGCTTCCAAAATCCTTTGCTCTAAAACAAAATTTGTATTTTCATGCATTTAACAGTTTTAAAGATTTGATGGGAAACATAAAGACTGTCTTTACCTCTAAAGAATTCTGAGCAATGGAAAGGACTCATAAATAATGTGTGAAATTTGAGAAGTCTGGTAACAGAATGTGCTTGAGGGGCACAGTAGAGTGAGGGTCTACTTTAACCAAGAAGTTGGCACTACAGTGGGCCCCATAAGAGCTGGGTCTTGAATTATAAGCAAGAATTTGTTTACTGTGTTATCCTAGTTTAAAACACATGCATGTAGCTTAAAAAAATACAGGACAAAGGAAATTACCCTGAATAGTTTCTGTCTCACCTTACTGCCCACTCCTAGTCCCCCCTTCCTAAAGGAACCTTTTCAAATTATCTTTGTTTTAATTTTTTCTGGCCATAAAATGCTTATAAAGTGCTGTTTCTTGATTTTTACATTTTAGAAATTTGAGAGATGATCATTTAGTTTATATTCACTATCTCCCATGGTACTTGCCCCTGCCTTTGCCATTTTTTGATAGTTGTATAGTCTTCTCTTGTTTTCCTGGCAACGTAAATTTTTTTGTTTGGTTAAAACTAAGATGGTATCTTTGACATTTGGTATGTGAGATGAAGATCTAGACTAGAATTTTACCAAACAAATGATCACTATTGTCTAGCCAAGTTGATACATAAAATTAACTATCATATGCCCTTTCACCTCTCAACTGCTGGTCAGTTATGCTTTGGACATTATTTTAGTAGCCATGATAAGTTACTAAAAGTTAAAAACACAAATGTTACATTTCTTTAGTTGAATTAGTCACTATAATGTTGATGTAGCTAATCATAAAAAGGAATTTGTGTCTTGTCTAATAGAATTCAAAATGAATTTATAATGTGTATAATTTGCTAGGGCTACTATAACAAAATACCATAGACTGGGTGGATAATACAACAGAAATTTGTTTTCTTACAGTTCTAGAGGCTAAAAGTCTAGGATCAAGGTATCAACAGTTGTGTTTGTTCTGAGGCCTCCCTACCTGGCTTGCAGATGGTCACCCCTTGGTCTGTGTGTTGTCTATGTCATGTCGGATTAAAGTCTGCATATATGAACTCATTTTACTTTAATTATATCTTTAATGCTCTGTCTCCAAATACAGTCACATATCAGGTTAGGACTTTAACATGAATTTTGGGAGAACACATAAAGCTACTAGGAAATCATTAGATCTGATATAATATTGAGACTAAAAGAAGCAAAATACTCTTTGTACATCAGATATAGCACATCATGAACAAATGTATCTGATTATTAAGTATGTTTGCATAAGAATAATGTCAAAGCACTAGAAGTTTTTATTTTGAGAAAAGGGATATAGGCTTTCTTATGAAGCTATTAATAAATTGAAAAACGTTGATACTGAACATGAAATATCTTTGAGGCCATGGATATAATTGAACAAATACGGCAGGTATGTATGTAAGTGTGTAAAAGCCATTTCCCCCCAAAATGATTATGCCAAATAAGTTCATAATCTTACTGTGCAAAAATGCTGCTTCTGTGAATTCAGATACAACCTTTTTAGTGTGTACAAATGATATATAATCTTTTATGAATTCATTGAGCAGTGGAATGTTATGCTTGTTCTAAAAACTACATTAAAAAAAAATCCTGAGAGGCATCAAAGTCAAATATGATCAAGGTACTTCACACAAAAATGTCTGTCAAATATTAAAAGAACGTAAAATGACACAATACAATATCCTGAAATAGGAACCATCTTGGTGTAAACAGATTACAAATTTTCATGCAACTTATCTATGTGGGATGGTATTTTGAACTAATTATAATAGAGGTTTATGAAAAAAAGACTATATACAAAGTTGTATGCTTAATAAAAGGCCTATTGCTTTGCTTATAATAAATGAGAGAAAGTAACTCAAAGTTATGTTTGTTTAATGTAAAATTTTAAAAGATGAATATACTTCAATAGAAAAATATCGAAAATGTACAAATCACTGGATGAGCATATCAATTATTATGAGAAGTGTTTGTCAAATAGAAATTAAAGAGATTATAGATGTCCTAGAGATGGAGATATGAAAAATCAAATGAAGCCTTTTTGTATTTTTACTTGGAGAAATTTTCTATGAATACATCTGATTTACAAAAAGCAGCCATTGGCTTGACTTACCTCTTAAATAGTGTAATGATTTAAATCCTATAGCAATTTCATCTGAAATAGTCATAAATAGCATGCAATATCAATAGTTTACATGAACAAATGTGACCCTGAAACAGCCATTCCTTCAAGATGGATCTCAAGTGGCTGACTGGGCCTAAATTTAAAGTAGAACCAAGTTGCTGACTAGAGGTCACACATCTATTCTGAGTTTCCTGAAAACCCACACTTTGGAACGTCCAGAGCGCACCTCAATCAACCAGTCAGAGCCCACCTCCCTTGCTGCTCAGCTGTATCAACCAATCAGAATTGTGTTTTCATCCTTTATTTGCATAAGTGGACCTGATTTGGAACCAGGGCAAGAACTTTTGCTATAAAGCTAGAACCCTTCCTTTGTTCTTTGGACCACCCTTCCTTTTACACTGAAGACTGTTGGACTCCCTAGTTTGCAAACTATTCACTGGAATAAAGTCTCTTTCTTCCAGAGAACTTACGTTCACATTTGTTACATAAAATGATGTTTGTATCTTCTAAAACTGATTTGCAAATGTTTCTTCATGCAGTCTTACCCAAATTTTAAAATGGTACTTAAAATTTTTTTTAAAACAATATCAGTCACAGTATGATATAGTTTGGATCTGTGTCCCCACCAAATCTCATGTCAAATTGTAATCTTCAATGTTGAGGTGAGGCCTGGTATTAGATGATTAAATCAAATCATGGAGGTGGTCCTTCATGAGTGGTTTAGCACCATCCCCTTGGTGCTGTTTTCTCTTGAAAGTGAGTTATCATGAGATCTGGTTGTTTAAAAGTGTGTATACACTTTGGGAGGCTGAGGTGGGAGGATTGCTTTGAGCTCAGGAGTTCAAGGCCAGCCTAGGCAATATGGTGAAACCTCATCTCTACAAAAACTACAAAAATTAACTGGGCAAAGTGACTTACTCCTGTAGTCCCAGCCACTCTGGAGGCTGAGGTTGGGGAATTGCCTGAGCCGGGGAAGTAGAGGCTGCAGTGAGCCAAGATCGTGCCACTGTGTATCAGCCTGGGTGACAGAGACCCTGTCTCAAAAAAAAAAAAGCACTCTCTCTCTCTCTCTCTCTCTCTCTCTCGCTCTCACTCCTGCTCCAGCCATATAAGACATGCCTGCTTCCCCTTTGTCTTCAGCCATGATTCAAAGTTTCCTGAGGCCTCCCCAGAAGTGGAAGCTGCTACACTTCCTGTACAGCCTGCAGAACCATGAGCCAGTACACCTCTTTTCTTTATAAATTACCTAGTTTCAGGTATTTCTTTATGGCAATGCAAGAACAGACTAATACACCATGGTATCCTGTAAAATCCCGAAGTTAATTAAAAATTATTTAAGATCATGTGACCAGCACATTTCTAGGAGTGAATTAATGGCAATTATGATTATTGACATTTATGAAAGCTGTATAACGTAAAAAAAATTTAAGATCGTCACTTGGTCAAAAGGAGTAGATTTTGACAATTTTATTGATCAGTTTACTTCCATTAAAGTCATGGGTATAAAATATTTAAACAATGGGAATTTTAATATACCAACTTTCAATATTGTCAGCGAATTTAATGTAAAAAATTAACAATTAAAAATACATGAAAACGTATATAAAAAGCATATGTTTCTTCCTTTTGCCTCAGGCTCCAATACGACTTGGCACAGCAATGCTCTTAAGTTTCCAAACTTGGCACTTTGACTCCCATATTAGGTTTGCCAGATTTAGTAAATGAAAATACAAGTAACACCCAGTTTAACTTTAAATAACGAATACTTTTTGCATAGAACATATGCATACTAAAAAGTTATTTGTTGCTTATCTGAAATTTAACTGGGCATTTTGTATATTATCTGGTAATTCTAAAAATAATGATCTTATATGGTTGAAAAAGCTGCCTGCTTCTTGGTACAATGTTACTGTTGAACCAACACTGTCTTGCCCCTTTGCTTGTTATGCAATGACTAAAGCGCACATGCGGGAGTCATATGGCTTCTGTGTCACACTGTCCAGCTTGTAGGTATGTCCAGTCCTTACCAGATCTAGCAGAACACAGCGACCTCACTCCATCCAAGGAGAGAGGAACAAGCATGTTCCCCACTGCCATGACCCTCTCCCCAGATGCCTCTGCTTCAGTCATACTGACTGCCCCAGCACATTCGTGCTTGTTGGTCCCTCTGCCTCGAAGGTACCTATCCCAAGTAGTTTCTACCTTCATTCCTTTCAAGACTGATCAGATTACCTTATCCAAAAGGGTTCTTGTCTCGCTGCTGGGCTGCTCAGGCTGGTCTGGAATTCCTGGCCTCAAGCGATCCTCCCAAGAGGCTTTTTTTTTCTTTTTTTCTTTTTGAGACGGAGTCTTGCTCTGTTGCCCAGGTTGGAGTGCAGGAGCGCAATCTCGGCTCACTGCAACCTTTGCCCCCAGAGTCCAATTACAAAGGATTTGGACTCTCATTTCTTTCCTTCTTTCCTTCCTTCCTCCCCCCCTCCCTCCCTCTCTCCCTCCCCCTTCCTTCCTTTCTCTCTCTCTTTCTTTCTTTTTTGATGGAGTCTCAGTCTGTAGCCCAGGCTGGAGTACAGTGATGCCATCTCAGCTCACTGCAACCTCCGCCCCTTCAAGCGATGTTTTGAAGCGATTCTTTTGCTACTGTAATCCCGAGTAGCTGGGATTACAGGCGTGCACCATCACACTGGGCTAATTTTTGTATTTTTAGTAGAGACTGGGTTTCACCATTTTGGCCAGGCTGGTTTCCAACTCCTGACCTCAAGTGATCCGCCCGCCTCGGCCTCCCAAAGTGCTGGGATTACAGGTGTGAGCCATCTCGCCGGGTCCTGTTTTACTTTTCTTCATAGCAGTTATCACTGAGGTAAAAGGCAGGACTTGATTCCAGAGGTAGGCGTTGGACACTGGCCCAGACTAGCTAAAACAGGACCAGGGCCAAAGTAGCTTTCAATCAGACAGCCCACCAGGGTGCCACGTCAATTTGCAGCTGCCATGACAACACTCAGGCGTTAGGGCCCCTTTCCAGGTAATGACCCAGTGACCCCAAAGCTACTGCCCTTTCTCTAGAAATGTCTGCATAAACCTCCCTTAATCTACATGTAATTAAAGGTAGTTACAAATATGCCTGCAAAACTGCCCTGAGCTGCTGCCCACTGCCTGTGGGGTAGCCCTGCTCTGCCTGTTCAAGAAAGCTGTTTTCTTCTACCTCTGGCTTGCTCTTGAATTCTTTCCTGGGCAAAGCCAAGAACCCTTGTGAGCTAAGCTCCACTTTGGGGCTAACCTGCCCTGCATCATTGCCACGCATTAAGTGATTTGTGTATTAGTTTGTGGTCTGTCTCCCCCACGGTATAGAAGCTCCTTGAAGGAAGGAACTTTGTTTTTCCACTTCTCTATCCCCAGTGCCCAGAATGGGCATTTGGAAAGCATCAAGCAGCCTCTCTTGCTCAATGGGCACTGAAATGGCACTAGGAGCTCAGTACCCAGATAAAGGACACCCCCCAGATAAAGGACACCACCCCTTCCCCCCAACAGCGCAGGCCCGGAAGGGGCGGGGCTGTGCGAGGCCACGGGAAGGGGCGGGGCTTCTGGGAACCTGAGGTGCTGTCTGGCAGGGCCAGAGGTTTCTGGAAAGACCTTTGACCTGTGCGAGGTGGTGAGAATGGCGGCGTCAGCGGACAACAGTGGGGCCACAGGATGTGAGTGTCTGTGGCTTCCCTGGCTTAGGGCTTTGGCCAGCCACTCCCTTCGGACCTGGCCAGGCAGAGCAGCCCCGCAGGACTAGCTCGCGAGGCTTCTGGGGTCAGTGGGGCTCTGTCCTGTGAGGCGGACTCTCCCCAAGGACGGAGTCAGAGGCTGGTGAGTCGAGGATATGCCCTGAGGGAGGGTCTGGGTGCGTCAAATGATGTCTTAAACATAATATCTAAGGCTACTTTGAAGAGTTTTTCTTAACTTTTGTGAAGATTCTTTAAACTCGGGCGAAACTTTTTTTGTGTGTGAAGCATTTGGGGGTTATGAGAAGATAAGTGGTAGGAAAGGCCATGGGTATCTGGCAAGCTTGCAGTTTTGTGTTTTTAAGGCACTTTTCAGTGTCTTTCTGAAAGTGCATTTATAACATGGTCAGCCCCCTTCCTACACCCACAGCTCAGTCTTCCCTGCCCTTACTCTCTTCTCCGAAAAGTCCATCTCTTTCTCTTGATGAAATTTGCAGCCAACAGGGCCTCACAAAAGTAATGACCCAAACTGCTTTTGTACCCAGAAGGCTCACAGCTGACATCTTGCCTGCTTCCTTGATTTCAAGAAGCTTAAGGCAAGCAGCTTATACTATATTTATTGTCCTCAGCTTCCATTCTTAATTTTTTGACAAAGTGAGTTTACCCCAACTAATTCTCTGGAATTGTCTGGTAAAGGGTTCTGAGTCCTCCTAGTGGCCAAACCCAGTAGACGCTTCGGACGTTTTTTTTTTTTCTTCCAGCAAAGCACTTGTGATTCAAGTTCTCCTTTATTCCCAGCCTCCCTGGCTCCTTTTCATCAGACTACGTTCTTATATTTATGTTCCCTGGTCTAGTTTCTGTTTCCTCTTCACAATAGTACTGTATACTATAGGAGGAAGGATCTTCCACTGCTTTAACATTTATATGCTCATGATTTATTGTCTTTTTGCACTAAAATCTTTCTCTTGAGCTCTATTCTAGACCCTTATATCCAGCTCTGTGGTGGCCATACCCACCTGGACCAACATCTAGAATAGGTGTCACAAATTATTCAACAAATGATCACAAATAGAGCCTGACATAGGAAAAATATAATTACAATGACTGTTAACTCTTGGGGTGACAGACCCTCTTGAGACCCATGTGAAATTTCAGGGTCGTTCTCCCTTTAAAAAGTGCACACAAATTTTTGCCTATAGATTCAAAACTTCCTAGACCTTCTGTAGTTAAAGAATTTGAGTCTTGAGTTAGAGCTTCCTGAAATGATAATGATAAAATGAAAAAGTGTGTTTTCATACATAACTATCAGATTTAGAAACTTACAATGGGAAAGGATTGTATTTCAGACTTCATCAAACATTAACGCTAATTAATCACATCAGGCTGATTTATGGAAACATTGTTTTTAGAAGTAGCATCATACAATGAAAAATCTGGAGCTGTGGAATTAAAATATACCCCAGCAGACCCTCTGTAGCTAAAATGAGACATACCAAAACCAGAATCTAATGGCCACAGCAAGCTGAGGGCTTGGTCATGTATCCTTGCGTTACTAACTGCCAGGACGTTTTCTTTCCTGTAATTAAGCAGAAACCAGGTCCTGAAAAACTTCACAGAAACAACTACAGCTGGAAATGTCCCAGTTGACCCTGATAGACTGCTGCCTGAAGCCAGCCGACTGACCCCTGGCTGCCCACCATGGTCCTGCCACAACTCTGATGGGACAGAGGATTGGCCTTACATTCTTTTCTGATAAATAGCCATGGACCTCAAGCCAGCCAGTTTCAGCCAGCTTATAGAGACTGCACACAAACTGTCTTTGTGCCCTGTAGTTCACCTTTTTGATGCAAAGAGCCAAATTCACCTTACTTTAATGCTAAAACCCCACCCCAAAGTGAACATGGAATGTATGTTACATATATGTTTACCCACTGCACACGTTTGACCTCTCTTATGAATATTTATAGATTCCTTCAAACCTGCTAAATATAATATGTAAGGCTATCCATGTAAGGCATAAATACCAACTTCCTCTTCCCTTTTGGATTACGTCCTTTCAGCTTTCCTGGGAGGTTGCATTCTCCAAATTGCAGATTGTTTCTCCCTTTGAAAATACAATTTTTTTCCTTTTCTTCCTCTGTGCATCTCATGGTCTTTTGTTAACATTTCAAAGAGAGTTTCTAATTAACTGTGGGTTGCATGTTTCACAGTCCAAATAGCCTTAGCCTGGTCAGAGACTAGGGCCTGCTTCAGACCATTTAGGAACTTCTTGCTATTAAGAGTGTAACTTGGCTGGGCGTGGTGGCTCACACCTGTAATTCTAATACTTTGGGAGGCTGAGGTGGGCAGATCACTTGAGGCCAGGAGTTTGAGACCAACCTGGCCAACATGGTGAAACCTCGTCTTTACTAAAAATACAAAAAAATTAGCTGGGCATAGTGGGACACTTCTGTGATTCCAGTGACTTGGGAGTTTGAGGCAGGAGGTTTGCTTGAGCCTATGAATCGGAGCTTGCAGTGAGCCAAGATCACACCACTGCACTCCAGCCTGGGCGACAGAGCAAGACTCACTGGGGAGTGGTGGGGCTGGTGCCTTGTAGGAGCCCTGAGTGATCAGGCAGTTGTAGAAGTGCATGAAGTCCCAGGAGTTTCCTTCCAGCAGAACTTTCCTTCTTTATTTGTTGGGCCAGTGACTTCTCAGTTCCAGATTTATCGCCTTGATGATCCATGAGTGCTGCTTTGAGATTGACCCCCACGCTCTCTTGAATGAAATCTATTTCATTTCTTTTCTTCTTGTATTGATGTGTTACTTAATATTTATTTTTTAATAAAGGTGAGATCCAAGGAGACTTTATCCACTTTCTTTAAACCCTTCTCTTGGCTGCCATGATCCAACTGTCTTCTGGTTTTTCTTCTATCTCTGCCTACAACTTCTCAATATTGTAGTCTCCTGTGACCCACCTTTCCCAATCCTCAGTTATGGCTCAGAGTTTCTTTATAGCCATTTTTTTTTTCTCTGAAGGCTCATGACTTCCAAATACTACCTATGTACTGATAACTCTTGAGTCTTTAATTCTAGCTTTTCTCACTTTCCAGCTTGCAGCTCCAGCTCTACTTAGATGACCCACAAGTTCTTCCATTCCCTTAAATGGTTGCTCTTTCTGTTTCATCTTTGCGAATGGCAAAAACGACTGATCATTCTCTTAGCCTCAGCTAGGAGACGATTCTCTCTTCTTTCTTCACTGCTCTTGATAACTATTCATGTGAACTTCCTTTTTCACTTTGGTTGGTATTTTTTCCTCACTGTTCCAGGAAATTGGTGATTTGTTTCCATGTTGCTCTTAATATTTAGAGCAACCTTAGAGTTTAGGTATATAGTTCCCATCTTACTCATGAGAAAACAGGCTTACTTTTAAAATTATTAATTACACAAAGAAAATGTGTGTGCATGTTACCTCTAAGCAAATTTAGGCAAAACAGAAATAGAATAAAATGTTACAGTGCCCCCTCCCTCCCATTACTCTCCTATCTCTTTAGCGGTGGTTCTCAGCTGAGGAGATTTTGTCCCCTAGGGCATTGGTCCCCGGCCTTTTTGGTATCAGGGACTAGTTTCATGGAAGACAATTTTTCCACGGATGGAGGGTAGTGGAGATGATTTCAGAATGAAATTGTTCCAACTCAGATCATCAGGCATTACATTCTCATAAGGACCATGCAACCTTCATCCCTCACATGTGCATGCATAGTTCACAATGGAGTTCTTGCTCCTATGAGAAGTTAATGTCACTGCTGATCTGACAGGAGGCAGAACTCAGGCAGTAATGCTCACTTGCCTGCTGCTCACCTCCTGCTGTGCAGCCCTGTTGCTAACAGGCCACTGACTGGTACTGATCCGTGGCCCAGGCGTTGGGGACTCCTGCCCTAGGAGATATTTGGCAAGGTCTGGAGACAATTTTGATTGCCTTGACTTAGGGGACACTACTGGAATCTCGAGAGTAAAAACCAGAGATGCTGCTAGACATCTACAGTGCACAGGGTAGCCCCAGCACAGCAAAGAATTCTCCTGTCCCAAATGTCAGTAGTGCCTAGGTTGAAAAACTGCTGTGGAGGTAATCTATTGTGTATCATTTTCCATAACTACACTGTCCAATATTGAAACCACTAGCCGTATGAGGCTGTTCACACTGAAATTAATTAAAATTAAATAAAAATTCAGTTCCTAGGCTATTAACTACATTTTTAAGTGTTCAGTAGCCACACATGGCTACAGAATTAAACAGCATAGATTATAGAACACTTCAATTATTGCAGTAAGATTTGTTAGACAGTGCTTTAGGTATACATCATGCAAATAGATTTTCTGTTTCACATAAATAGAATTATATTATACATACTGTTCTATATTTTTGTTAATATGTCTTGAAGACTTTTCCATCTAAGTATATATAATTAAATATTTAATTTTATTTATTTTTTATACTTCTATATAGTTTTTATGACCATAAAAATAAAAGATACAGCATGAAGTAAATTGTGAGTTGAATTATAAAATATTTAATTTTAATGGTCTGTAATATAGTTCAATTTTATTAAATTCATAAATTTATAACAGCAATGTAGTTTAATTTTGCCTTTTTAGAAGTTCATGTACATGGACTTATATAATACATATTCTTTTTATCTAGTTTATTTTACCCAATGCTATGTTTTTAAGATATATCCATGTTATTTCTATATATCTATAGTTCATTCCTTTTAAGCGCTTTATAGTATTCCATTGGGTGACCATACCATTTTCTGTTTAGCCATTTGGCTATTGTGGGCATTTGAGTTTCTTCCAGTTTGGGGATATAATGAATAATTCTGGCATGAATATTCTGTACTTATTTCCTGCACGTATATTTTTATGCAGTTTAAACATGGAAGTGGAATTATTGGTCCATTGAAATTTACTAGATTTTGCCACTTTCTCTAAATAGTTGCATTATTATTATTATTATTATTATTATTGAGATGGAGTCTCTCTCTGTCCCCAGGGCTGGAGTGCACTGGTGTGACCTCATCTCACTGCAACCTTCACCTCCTAGGTTCAAGTGATTCTCCTGCCTCAGCCTCCCCAGTACCTGGGATTACAGGTGTACACCACCATGCCTAGCTAATTTTTGTATCTTTGATAGACATAGGATTTCACCATGTTGGCCAGGCTGATCTTGAACTCCTGACCTTAAATGATCCACCCGCCTTGGCTTCGCAAAGTGCTGGGATTACAGGCATGAGCCACATTGCCCAGCTGAATTTTTATTCTTAATAGCAGTGTGTGAGAGTTCCCCTCTAAACTGCATCCTAAGCAGTATCTTTGTATTTGTCAGACTTTTAAAGTTCAAACTTCCTGGTGGCATGTGATTGTATCCCATAGTTTTATTTTGCACTTCTTTGATTATGAATGATATAGAACATTTTCAGATATTTATTAGCCTTTTGAATATGTTCTTTTATGAGTTCTTTTTGAGTCTCTAGACCATTTTTCTATTGAGTTATTTTATTAATTTGTAGGAAGACTTTATATAATCTGGATACAAGCCTTTTATTGGTTGTATATGTTGCAAAGATATTCTCCAGCTTTAGTGGCTGCTTGCCTTTTCTCTCTCTCTTAATGGTGATTTTCGATTTGTTTGTTTTGAGAAATACCAACCTTTCTTTCTAAGATTATTCAAAGTAACAGTGAGAAACTACTGTCAGTTTAAGTGGGTTTAGCTCCTCAGTTCCAAGGTATCTAATCACTTAAATATAATCTGGAAAAAAAAACAATAATATTTCTCTAAATCATTGTCTTTGAAAAAAAAATGAATTAAACCTTCTCTGCTGTTCTCTCACATTGTATTCCAATTTTGGATGTAGCCACCAGTAAGATAGCAAATGTCTACATTTGGACACATCACTTAAATATTTAGAACGTTGGTTTCTTCAGTGGGAAAATTCTTGCCTTACCTACCTTATAGATTTTGTTTAATGCTATATCAATGCTAGTTGATACTAACTTAGAAGATGATTATACGTTTTTAAAAAGCTCTTCCTATTCTGGTTGCACAATAAGATACAGACTCCACAATATACTGGATGACCTAGAGCAAGTTAACTGAATGACACTGTGCATTAATTTACTTTGCTATAAAAATGAGTTAATATAGCAATTCCATGTTGTTATTACAGCTATTGTTCAGATAGAACAATTGAGAAAATTTGTAAATAAAAGGACTAAGCAGATGATTTAGTTTTCCTAATTGGCCAGCTCAAGGGAGAGAGTTATAAGGGCTGTAGAGTTCTAGATGAAATTATAACATCACCTCAAAGAGAGAGCAACTTACCTTTGGTCAGGCTTTCTTCCTGAAGTATTTCTTGGGAGAGGGTGAGGAGAGTGGTCATGAGCCTGTCTATTTATTTCAATGGGCTAAGCATAGATGTCTTTGAGAGAAGACTTCCTTGGTCCTTTAGGTAATGTAAGTCCTTCAACTTCATTCTTTTTCAAAATTGTTCTGACTATTTTGGGTCCCTTTCATTTCCATGTAAATTTTAGGATCAGCTCGTCAATTTCTGCAATAAGCCTACCTAAGATTTTCATAGGGATTACCTTGTTCTTGCTCTTAGGAGCAAAGCAGCCCATCTTTCATCGTTAAGTATGATGTTAGTTGTGAGATTTTTGCATCTGTCTTTATCACATTGAGGATGTTCTCTTCTATTCCTAGTCTGTTGAGAGGTTTTTTTGTTTGTTTGTTTTTTGTTTTTGAAACAGTCTCACTCTGTCACCCAGGCTGGAAGGCTGGAGTGCAGTGGCATGGTCTCTTTCTCTGCAACCTCTGCTTTCCGGGCTCAAGCAGTGCTCCTGCCTCAGTCTCCCAAGTAGCTGGGATTACAAGTATGCGCCACCACACCCAGCTAATTTTTGTATTTTTAGTAGAGACAGGGCTTTACGATGTTGGCCAGGCTGGTCTTGAACTCCTGACCTCAGGTGATCCTCCCACCTTGGCCTCCAAAAGTGCTGAGATTACAGGTCTGAACCATCATGCCCAGCCTAGATTTTTAAAACAAATCATAAATGGGTGTTGACTTTTGTCAAATGCCTGTCCTGTGTCTATGGAAATAATCATGTGTCCTTTATATAGTCTCTTACGTTAATTGAATATTAAACCAACCTCATATTCTTGGGAGATATCCCACTTGATCATGGTATATACATTCTTTTTACATATTCTTAGATTTAGTTTGCTAATAATTAAGAATTCTCATGATTATGTTCATGAGGGTTTTGTAGTATTATTTTCATATGATGTCTTTATCTAACTTTGCCATTAGGGTAATAAGCATCTTATAGATTTAGCTGGGAATCTATTCTCTCCGCCTCTGTTTTCTGAAGACTTTGTGAAGAATTAGCATTGTTTTTTAGTTCAATATTTGATAAAACTCACCAGTGAAGTTATCTGGGCCTAGAATTTTCTTTATGGGAAGATTTTACTTTTCTAATTCAATTTCTTTAGTTTTTATAGGTCTATTTCTATTTTTTTAATTACCTTTTTCAGTTCATTTTGGTGATTTGTACCTTTCTATGAGCTTTTCCACTTTATATTAGTTGCCTAGTTTGTTGGCATAAAGATGTTTATAGCATTTCCTTATAATTTCTATACGATCAGTAGTCTGTTATCTCTTTCATCCCTTTATTGGGTATTTTTTTATCTTCTCTATTTTTTTCTTGTTCAGTCTAAGGGTTTGTCAATTTTGCTGATCTTTTCCAATAATCAGCCTTTAGTTTTCTTTGGTTTTCTCTATTGTTTTTCCGTTTTCTATTTTGTTGATTTCTGCTCTTAACCTTATTATTTCATTTATTTGGTTTGATCATTTTAACTTGCCCCTCTTTTTTTAGTTTTTTAAGGTGAAAACCTGGGTTATTGATTGGAGACTTTTTAATATATTTATTATATTTTAAGTTCTGGGGTATATGTGTAGAATGTGCAGGTTTGTTACTTAGGTATACACGTGCCATGGTGGTTTGCTGCATCCATCATCCCGTCATCTACATTAGGTATTTCTCCTAATGCTAATTGGAGACTTTTGTTTCTGATATAGGCATTTAAAACTATACATTTTTTTCTAAGTACCACTTTAAACTGCATCGAATAAATTTTAACATATTGTAGCTTTGTTTTTATTTACTTCAACATATATTTTAGTTTTCATTGTGAATTCTTCTTTGATCTATGGCTTTTCTAGAAGAATGTTTTTCAGTTTCCAAATATTTGAAGATATTCAAGATTTCTTGCTGTTTTTGATGTTTAATTCCGTGTGGTTAGACAGCATATTCTGTGAGAATTACATCTTTTAAAATTTATCAAGACTTGGTTTGTGACCTAGCATATGGTCTATCCTGGAGAATGTTCTGTGTGAGCTTGAAAGGAATGTATATTCTACAGTTTCTTACTGGAGAATTCTATAGGTGTCAGGTGAAATTGGTTGATAGCATTGTTCAGATCTTCTGTATCCTTGCTGATTTTCTGTGTCGTTGTTTTACCAATTAATAAGAATGAGGTATTCAAATATCCAGCTATTATTGCATTATCTATTTCTTCTTTCAGCACTGTCAGTTGTTGTTTTATGTCTTTGGGGGCTTTCATTAAGTATACATCTATAATTGTTACATCTTTTTCATATATTGACTCTTGTTACATTATACAGTATCTCCTTTTGTCTCTAGTAGTATTTCTTGTCCTAAAGTATATTTTGTCAGATATTAATATAGCCACTCCATCTCTCTTGTGGTTGTTTTTTGCTTGGTATATCTTTTATCCCCTTTTTTTTCAGACAGGGTCTCTATTGCCAGGCTGGAGTGCAGTGGTGTGATCTCAGCTCACTGCATCCTCTGCCTCCCGGGTTCAAGGTGTAAGCTACTGTGCCTGGCTTACCTTTTTTATTTTCTTTTTAACCTTAAAAGCTTTTTAGATTATTTGAATCTAAAATGTGTCTTTGCATGTAGTATGTATTTGGATCTTGTTTTATTTATTCAATCTGTAAAGCTCTGAGTTTGCTAAGAAAAATTAAGGTGGTTCAGTGATAGAGAATCTCGGAGCAGAATGGTTTCAGATAGAAAGTTCAGGGATGACCTTTTTGTAGAGGTGACATGAAGCTGATACTAAAGATTAGAAGGAATCAAAGCGTGAAGAGGGGAAGGGAAAGGAAAGAGCATTGTAAGTCAGGAGAACAGACCCTGAGTGATAAGAGAGCTTGACATTTTTGAAGAACTGAAAGAGAAAGCTGGTTCATAGTGAGCAGATGAAGGGTAGGGTGACCCTGCAGAATCTTGAAGTCTATGGTCAAGAGTGTATTTTATTCAAAATGTAGTGAGAAGTCATTGAAACTTTTGAAGAATAGAAGAAACTTGATCCAATTTGTGTGTACTAAATCCGAATCTAAACCTTGGTAAGCAAGAAATAGTGTATTGTAAATTTTTTCCTAATTCAAATTCAATTTGACTTAGAGACTCTTCCCTGCTGAGCTTTATGAGGAATTTACCGTCAGTCACTCTTAGGGCTCTGCCACCTCAGAAGTTCCTACCAAACAAGCTAACAAGGTTGCTAGAAAATAGAAGGAAAACTTCTAACTTTGAGTTTTTCATGGTCATTGAAATAGTATGTGGATGTTTGTCCATATCCACAGAGTTTCCTTAAAGGATGGCAGTTTTCTGCTTCTCTGCCCTTTGGAGTTCATGAAACTGTGGAGATGATAAGTCCTGGTACTCTTTTTAGAACTATCACTTATTAGGTATAATTTTTTCTTAGGAATGCTGACTGTGAGTGTGGTACTCACTTCTCTTAACTATACTTTTTTCTTTTTTCCTCCCTCTTCTGACCTTTTCTTTGTTTTGAGAAATTACTCTAGAATTCTTCTCTTCTCTTGTTACCATTAAAAACTTAACAGGATCTTACTTTGATTTTTACAAAAGACAGGAAGTGTAATTATCTGGATTAACTTCTTCTATGAAGAAAAATAAAACAGCCTAACAGGATAGAGATTGATAGAGTCTATGATCTTAGAGAGACCAGGAAACTCTCTTAGTAGGGTCATTTGAGTAGAATCCTGAATGCAGTAAAAGAAAATAACATTTCACAAAGAGGGAATAACAAATACAAAGTATCTGGGAATGGAGAGTAGTTGGTGTTTTTGAGGAAAAGTAAAGGTCAGGTTACTGTGGCTGGGGTGTATGAACAGGTTAAGGAGGTTTAGTAGATGAAGCAGCCAGATGACAGAGCATGCAGAACCTTGAAGGTCAGGGCAAGGACTTTGAGGTTTTACTATGAGTGAGATCATAGAAGATCACTTCTGATTACTTTGTAAAGAGTAGACTATAGAGGGGACAAGGGCGTGCAAGAGAAAAACAGACTAGACACCTAGATATTGAACTTACTAAGTAAAGACATTAAGCCAACTGTTATAAATATTTTCAAAGAACTAACGACAACTGTCTAAAGAATTAAAGTTTAAGAATGATGTCTTACTTAATAGAAAATATCAATTAAAATATATAAATTACTTTATAAACCAAATGGATAATCTGATTGAAAAATCCAATAACTGAAATATAAAATTCACTAAAGTAAAATAAAATTAAAAAAAATTCACTAAAGGGGGACTCATCATCCTTTTTGAACTTGCAAAATAAAGAATCAGTGAACTTAAGATCACCCAGTCTGAGGAACAGAAAGAAAAAAGAATATAGAAAAATGAACAGAGCCATACAGACTTGTGAGAAACCATCAAGTATATCAATATATGCATAAGGAGAATCCCAAAAGATGAGAATAAAAAGAAAGGGGCAGACAGAACAGTTGAAGATATGATGGCAAAAACTACAAATTTGATCAAAAACACTAATCTGCACATCTAAGAAACTCAGTGACCTCCAAGTAGGATAAACCAAAAGAGACACATCATAGGCAAACTATTGAAAGCCAAATATCAAGAGAGAATCTTGGCTGGGCACATTGGCTCATGCCTGTAATCCCAGTACTTTGGGAGGCTGCGGTGGGCAGATTAGTTGAGCTTGCAAGTTTGAGCCCTTCAGCCTGGGCAACATGGAGAAACTCTGTCTCTACAAAAAACACAAAAATCAGCCAGGTATGGTGGTGCATGCCTGTAGTTCCAGCTATTCAGGAGGCTGAGGTGGGAAGATGGCTTGAGCACAGGAGATGGAGGTTGTGGTGAGCCAAGATTGTGCCACTGTACGCCAGGGTGGGCAGTAGAGCCAGACCTTGTCTCAAAAAAAAAAATAAAGAAAGAAAGAAAGAAAAAAGAAAGAGAGAATCTTGAAAATAGAAAGAGAAGACAGTAAGGCATGTTCAATAAAATTAACAGCTTTCTTTTCATTTGAAACTGTGGATACTGCAGAAGGCAGTGGGATGATATATTCAAACTGCTAAAACAAAAACTGTCAACTAGGAGTTGTATATTCAGCAAAGCTAGTCTTCAAAAATTAAGGTGAATTTAAAACATTCTCATGTAGACAAAAACAGAGAATTCTTCACTAGCAGATATGCCCTACAAGAAATATTAAAGGGGGTTCTTTAGGTTGAAATGACAGGACACTAAATAGTAACTTGAATCCACACAGATAAATAAAGAGTACTGGTAAAGATAACTCTATAGGTAAATGTAAAAGTCAGTATAAATACATTTTTGTTTGTAACCTTTTTCTTCTATCTGATTCAGAAGACAACTACATAAAGCAATAGTTATAATTATATATTTTATAATGTATAAAGATATGCTTTGAATGCCAATAATAATAAAAGGAGAGGAGAAGGAATGGAGCTGTACTGGAACAGGTTTTTTATATATTATTGAAATTAAGTCAATATTACTCTGAGCTAGATTGATTTAAGTTAAGATGTTAATTGCATTCCCCAGGGCAAATACTAATAAAAGAACTAAAATATAGTGGTAAAATAACTAACAAGGGGATTAAAATGGTATACTAGAAAACTATTTAACACAAAAGAAGGCAGTAGTGAAAGGACAGAGAAACATAAAAGCATATACAGAAAACAGCAAAATGGCAAATGTAAATCTCATCAGTAATTCCAATAAATGAAATGGGCACTACAGTCACATTAACAGAATGAATAAAATAACATAATCCAACTATATGCTATCTATGAGACAAATTTATATTCAGAGAAACAAATAGGTTAAAAGTGAAAAGATGGAAGAAGATTTAGAATACAACAGTTCTCCAAAATAGAACTGGAGAGGCTGTACTAGTGTTAGACAAAATAGACTTAGAGACAAAAACTGTTACTAGAGACCAAGAAGAACATTTTATATCAAAAGGGTAAGTCCATCAAAAAGACATAACAATTATAAACATACACACCTAAGAGCAGAGCCTCAAAATAAATGAGGCAAAACGCAGCAGAATTAAAGGGAAATAGACAATTAAACAGTAATAGTTGGAGGTGGCATTACCTAACTTTGAAAAATGGATACAACATGTAGGTAGATGATCAGTGAGGAACTAGAAGACTTCAATAACACTATAAACCAAATAGACTAGTAGACATCTATAAAACACTCTACCCAACAGTGTAGTGCACATTCTTCTCAAATACACATTTCTTTTCTCCCTTTCTTTCTTTTCTTTTCTTTTTTTTTTTTTTTTTTTCTGGACAGGATATTGCTTTGTGGTCTAGGCTGGAATGCAGTGGTGTGATCACAGCTCACTACAGTTTCAAAGTCCTGGCCTCAAGCAATAATCCTGCTCTAGCTTCCCAAATGTCTGGCTCTACAGGTGTGCACCACCATGATTGGCCAATTTTTTAATTTTTGTAGAGACCAGGTCTCACTATGTTGCCCAGACTGGTCTTGAACTCTTGGCCTCAAGCAATCCTCCCACTTGGCTTCCCAAATATGGAATTATAAGCATGAGCCACTGCAACCAGTCTGGAACATTCTTTAATCAGTCCAGACCACATGTCAGGCCATAAAATAAGTCTCAATAAATTTTAAAAAGTTGAAATTATATAAAGTATGTTTTCATTACAATAGTATAAATTAGAAATCAATAACAGAAGAAAATTTGGGAGATTCACTAATATGTGGAAATTTATTAACATACTCCTACATAACCAGTGGGTCAAAGAAGGAATAACAAGAGAAATTAGAAAGTATGTTGAGATGAGTGTAAATGAAAATACAATATACCAAAACTTAGAGGATTTAGCTAAAACAGCACTTAGAGGAAAATTTATGGATGTAAACACTTATATTTAAAAAGGAGAAATATATCACATTAAAACATAATCTTTTACCCTAGGAAATTGGAAAAGAAGAGCTAACTTGAGCCAAAGCAAGCAGAGAGAAGGAAATAAAGACTAGAGCAGAAGTAAATTAAGTAGAGAATAGAAACACAGTAAAAAAAAATCAGTAAAACCAAAAGTTGATCTTTTAAAAAATCAACAAAATATACAAACCTTTGGCCAGATTGACCAATAAAAAAATAAAGAAGACTCAAATTACTAAACTAGTAGACAGAAATATTGGACTAAATCTTATTGACCTTGGGCAGGTAATAATCTCTCATATATGACATGAAAAGCATACAGAATCAAAGACAAATTTGATATATTGGTTTCAAATATATATCGGACTTGATCAAAATTGTGAAATTCTGTGTTTTACAGGACACTGTTGAGAAGGTGCAGACAGACTCCAGAATAGGTAGGTAGGGGTAGGGAGCAGGCTGCAGATATTTGCAAATCACATATCTGATCTCGTATCAAGAATATATAGAGAACTGTTACAACTCAACAATAAAAAAAAAAACGATTTAAAAGTGGACAAATAATTTGAATAGAAATTTTCTCAAAAAAGATATACAAATGGCCAATAAACACATGAAAAGATGCTCAACATCACTAATTATTGGGGGAAATGCATACAAACCATGGTGAGATACCACTTCGTATCCACTAGGATGGCTAAAATAAAAAAAGACAGAAAATTACTGGGGTTGGTGAGGATGTGGAGAGATTGGAAACTTCATTCATTGCTGGTAGGATTGTAAAATGATGCAGCCACTTTGGAAAACGATTGGCAGCTCCTCATACAGTTAAACATACAGTTACCATGTGACCCAACAATTTCATTCCTGGATACATACCCAAGAGAAATGAAAATATATGTCCACACAAAAATTTGTACATGAATGTTCATAGCAGAATTATTCAGAATTAATCAGAGAGTCGAAACAACCCAGATGCCCATAAACTGACCAATAAATAAACAAAAGATGATATATTCATATTTTGGAATATTATTCAGCAAAATAAAAAGGAAAAGTACTGATACATGCTGTAATATGGATGAAACTTAGAAAAATTATGCTAAATGAAAGCAGCCAGACGCAAAAGGCCACATATTGTACAATTCCATTTATATGTAATATCTAGAATAGTCAAATCCATAGAAATAGATATTAGACTAGTGGTTGCCAAGGGCTGGAAAAGGGGTTTTAGGGAGTGATTGCTGATGGATACAGGCTTTCTCTTTGATATGACAAAAATGCTCTCGAATTAAAGGTGATGGCTATGTAATTTAAAACTACACTATACTTTAAATGAATTTAATGGTATGTAAATTATCAGTAAAGCTGTTAAGAAAAGTAAGTTCATTCAATTTTACATTTACGACAAAAGATCCCCAATTGTGATGGATGGAAGAACATACTCACTCTTCATCAAGCCAGTATATTAACCAAAGAACATTTGATGAAGGAGTCCATCAATTCTTAAATTTTCTGATGAAGAAATAACTGGTTGGCCAGCAAAGAAAAACTGCACTTTAGAGATTTATCTTTTTGTTTCTTAGAGTTCTATTACAATATGCTTCAAAAATAGGATTGTGGAAATCTGAATATAATAATAATTTCAAGAAGTATAAATGCATTGAACTTAGCAATTAGAAGAGGCCTACTAATATTCAACACATACTCAGTGCATGTTATATGCCAGGCTCTGTTGTGAATACATGGGGCATCAACAAGCAAAATAGACAAGAATTCCCAGCCTCATGGAACTAATGTTCTAGTTAAGGGAAAAAGACCAGTAAAATATACTGGATAAGTATGTTATATAGTATGTTAAAATATATTAAGTGTTATGAATAAAATAGATTAGGGTAAGCAAGACTGGAGGTACTGGAAAGTTGCAATTTAATGTTATATTCTCAGATTCAATAAAAATTTTAACTTTATTATGTTTACAAAAGACACATAAATCTCAAGAATACAGAAAGGTTGAGTGTAAATGAATTATATATATATTAGGCAATTAGAAAAAAGTATGCTGATATGCCAACATTAATATCAGACAAAATAATCTTTAAGGCAAATAATGATGTTAAGGATTCTAAACTTGTTTGAGCATTATAATGTAGCATTTATATATTAAAACAAGTAAAAAATTACAGGGAAGAACTGATAAAGCTGTAATTATTGTGGGATATTTTAATGTACCTATCACAGTCCGTGATAGATAAAGCAAATCAAAGCATAACAAGGTTATAGATACCTTGAATAACACATTTCACAATCTTGATACAGTAAACACATAGAGAACCCTGCATGTTCATTTCAAGTGCTTATAGAATATTTTTTAAAAATTCCCCACATACTAGGTCATAAAACAAGTCTCAGCTTCCCCAGATTAGGAATGAACAGACCACGTTCTCTGATCATCGTTCCTTGAAATCAGAAAGTAACAAAAATGACTTTTAAAAGCTCAAGTTTTAAAAATTTAAATATGCAGTTAAGTAGCTAATGAAAAAGTTATGATGTCACTATAGAAATTAGAAAATATTAGAATAGAATGAATATAATAAAAATACATATCAGATCTTGAGGGATGAATTTAGATTGTCTTAGAGGGATATTTACAGCCTTAGATGACTAAATTTCAAAGGAAGAAAGCCTGGAACTAATGAGTTAAGCTTTGTTAAGGTAAGTGAAAATTCTGTATTGTATTGTATTGTAAGATTTAAGTGCTGAAATCATTTTTATTTAATTGCAAATTCGAGTTTTTCTTCAATTTCATCTCTTGAACCCAAATCTCCCTTATTGACCTTCTTGAGTCTCTTATACCCCTTGAATTGTTAATGAACTCCAGTGACATATACAGTGGCAAACAGGAAGTATGCTGAAATCTGAGTCGATAAAATAGGTTTACAAACTAGTGTAATCCTAGAGGAAATTAATAGTGGTCTGGCATTTAGAATGAGAAAGAGGGGGCTGTTTCTCAGTTGGATCAGCCCTCCAGATATATATTAATAGCTGCATGTTATCATTTAATTCAGAAGAAAGTAGCCTGGATGTTAAAGGGTTATGTGAACATGATATGAAAAACAGCATGTGGAATAGAGACATATAGAATGAAAAAGAAAAAAAAACTTCATTGGATCATAAAGCAACAAGGCTTACACTGAGGCATTCTCGCTTCTGAGAAATCTGCTCTGACATCCTTCTCCTCTCCTCAACCTCCCAATAGGTGTATCTTCCATTTGTTCCATAGTAGCCTGTGATTCCCTCCACTACAGAAGTTTATTATATTTTAATTGTCCATTTACATCTATATTCCTTTTATTAAACTGTTTTCCTCAGTAAGCAAAGACTGATTTTTAAAAAATTATTATTATACTTCAAGTTCTGGGGTACATGTACAGATTGTGCAGGATTGTTACATAGGTATACACATGCCATGGTGGTTTGCTGCATCGATCCCCCCGTCATCTACGTTAGGTATTTCTCCTAATGTTATCCCTCTCCAATCCCCCCATCCGCTGCTATCCCTCCCCTAGCTTTCCCACCCCACAGCAGGCCCCGGTGTGTGATGTTCCCCTCCCTGTGTCCATGTGTTCTCATTGTTCAACTTCCACTTATGAGTGAGAACGTGCAGTGTTTGATTTTCTGTTCTTGTGTCAGTTTGCTGAGAATGATGGTTTCCAGCTTCATCCATGTCCTTGCAAAGAACATGAACTCATCCTTTTTTTTTTTTTTTTTTGAGACAGAGTTTCGCTCTTGTTACCCAGGCTGGAGTGCAATGGCGCGATCTCGGCTCACCGCAACCTCCGCCTCCTGGGTTCAGGCAATTCTCCTGCCTCAGCCTCCTGAGTAGCTGGGATTACAGGCACGCACCACCGTGCCCAGCTAATTTTTTGTATTTTTAGTAGAGACGGGGTTTCACCATGTTGACCGGGATGATCTCGAGCTCATGACCTCATGATCCACCTGCCTTGGCCTCCCAAAGTGCTGGGATTACAGGCGTGAGCCACTGCACCCGGCGAACTCATCCTTTTTTAAGACTGATTTTTAAAATTATTTTTGCATTTTCAAGCCCACCTGTGGTGCTGAGTACTTAATTTGATCTGTATTGAATGCATAATTGAAGTTATTAAAGGAAGAAAAGAGGAACTAATGAATTCAAGCAATTGATTATATTTTTTCTCCGTAGCCCTGAGGATTAGCCCCAGAGCACATATGTAGAATATGCAGACAGATATACTTGGGTTCTGTATGAAGATAAATCTTAACTACCATGGGCTAGCAAGATGGCCAAATAGGAACAGCTCTATTCTGCAGCTCCCAGCGAGATCAATGCAGAAGGTGGGTGATTTCTGCATTTCCAATGACTCATCTCATTGGGACTGGTTAGACAGTGGGTGCAGCCCACAGAGAGCCAGCTGAAGCAGGGTGGGGCATTGTCTCACCTGGGAAGTACAAGGGGTCAGGGAACTCCCTCCCCTAGCCAAGGGAGGTGGTGAGGGACTGTGCCATGAGGAATGGTGCACTCCGGCCCAGATGCTATACTTTTCCCATGTTTTTCACAACCCGCAGACCAGGAGTTTCCCTCAGGTGTCTATAGCACCAAGGTCCTGGGTTTCAAGCACAAAACTGGTGGCCATTTGGGCAGACACTGAGCTAACTATAGGAGTTTTTCTTCATACTCCAGTGGCACCTGGAACACCAGTGAGACAGAACTGTTCACTCCCCTAGAAAGGGGGCTGAAACCAGGGAGGCAAGTGGTCTAGCTCAGTGGATCCCACCCATACAGCCCAGTAAGCTAAGATCCACTGGCTTGAAATTCTCGCTGCCAGCACAGCAGTCTGAAGTTGACCTGGGATGCTCAAGTTTGGTGGGCGGAGGAGTGTCCACCATTATTGAAGCTTGAGTAGGCAGTTTTCCCCTCACAGTATAAACAAGGCCACAGGGAAGTTCAAACTGGGTGGAGTCCACCACAGCTCTGCAAAGCTACTGTAGCCAGCCTGCCTCTCTAGATTCCTCTCTCTGAGCAGGGCATCTCTGAAAGAAAGGCAGTAGTCAAGTCAGAGGCTTATAGATAAAACTTCCATTTCCCTGAGACAGAGCACCTGAGGGGAAAGGTTGGCTATAGGTGCAGCTTCAGCTGACTTAAATGTTCTTGCCTGCTGGCTCTGAAGAGAGCAGCAGATCTCCCAGCACAGTGTTCAAGCTCTGCTAAGGGACAGACTGCCTCTTCACATGGGTCCATGACCCCCCATGCCTCCTGACTGGGAGACACCTCCCAGCAGGGGTTGACAGACACCTCATGCAGGACAGCTCCGGCTTGCATCTGGCAGGTGCCTCTCTGAGGCAAAAGTTTCAGAGGAAGGAATAAACAGTAATCTTTGCAGTTCTGCACCCTCCACTGGTGATAACCAGGCAAACAGGGTCTGGAGTGGACCTCCAGCAAACTCCAGCAGACCTGCAGTAGAGGGGCCTGTTAGAAGGAAAACTAACAAACCGAAAGGAATAGTGTCAGAATCAACAAAAAGGACATCCACACAGAAGCCTCATCTGAAGGTCACCAACATCAAAGACCAAAGGTAGAAAAATCCATGAAGATGAGGAAAAACCAGTGCAAAAAGACTGAAAATTCCAAAAACCAGAACACCTCTTCTCTTCCAAAGGATCACAACTCATCACCAGCAAGGGAACAAAACTGGATGGAGAATGAGTTTGATGAACTGACAGAAGTAGGATTCAGAAGGTGGGTAATAACAAACTCCTCCAAGCTAAAGGAGCATGTTCTAACCCAATGCAAGAAAGCTAAGAGCCCTGAAAAAAGCTTAGAGGAATTGCTAATTAGAATAACCAATTTAGAAAAGAACATAAATAACCTTATGGAGCTGAAAAACATAGCACAAGAACTTTGTGAAGCATACACAAATATCAATAGCTGAATCGATCAAGTGAAAGAAAGGATATCAGAGATTGAAGATCAACTTAATGAAATAAAGCATAAAGACAAGATTGGAGAAGAAAGAATGAAAAGGAATGAACAAGTCTCCAAGAAATATGGCACTATGTGAAAACACCAAACCTATGTTGGATTGGTGTACCTGAAAGTGACAGGGAGAATGGAACCAAGTTGGGAAACACTCTTCAGGATATTATCCAGGAGAACTTCCCCAACCTAGCAAGACAGGCCAACATTAAAATTCAGGAAATACAGAGAACACCACAAAGATAGTCCTCGAGAAGAGCAACCCCAAAACACAATTGTCAGATTCATCAAGGTTGAAATGAAGGAAAAAATGTTTAAGCCCATCAGACTAACAGCAGATCACGCTGCAGAAACCCTACAAGCCAGAAGAGAGTGGGGGCCAATATTCAACATTCTTAAAGAAAAGAATTTTTTAGTCCAGAATTTTATGTGCAGCCAAACTAAGCTTTATAAGTGAAGGAGAAATAAAATCCTTTCCAGACAAGCAAATGCTGAGGGATTTGTTTGCAAGAGCTGCCTGCCTTATAAGGGGTCCTGAAGGCAGCACTAATATGGAAAGGAAAAACCAGTACCAGCCACTGCAAAAACATACCAAATTATAAAGATTATTGACAGTATGAAGAAACTGCATCAACTAATGGGCAAAATAACCAGCTAGCATCATAATGACAGGATCAGATTCACACATTACAATATTAACCTTAAATGTAAACAGGCTAAATGCCCCAGTTAAAAGATACAGACTGGCAAGTTTGATAAAGAGTCAAGACCCATTGGTGTGCAGTATCCAGGAGACCTGTCTCATGTGCAAAGACACACATAGGGTTAAAATAAAGGGATGGAAGAATATTTACCAAGCAAATGGAAAGAAAAAAAGCAGGGGTTGCAGTCCTAGTCTCTAATAAAACAGACTTTAAGCCAACAAACATAAAGGCAAAGAAGGGTATTACATAATGGTAAAGGGATCAATGCAACAAGAAGAGCTAACTATCCTAAATATATTTGCACCCAATACAGGAGCATCCAGATTCATAAAGCAACTTCTCAGAGATGTACAAAGAGACTTAGACTCTCACACAATAGTAGTGGGAGATTTTTAACACCCCACTGTCAATATTCTATCAACAAGAAAGAAAATTAAGAATATTCAGGACTTGAACTCAGCTCTGGACCAAGCAGACCTAATAGACATCTACAGAACTCCCCACCCCAAATCAACAGAATATACATTCTTCCCAGCACCATGTCACACTTACTCTAAAATTGACCATGTAATTGGAAGTAAAATCCTCCTCAGTGAATGCAGAAGAACAGAAATCATAAACAGTTTCTTAGACCACAGTGCAATCAAATGAGAACTCGGGATTAAGAAACTCACTCAAAACTGTACAACTACGTGGAAACTGAACAACCTGCTCCTGAATGACTACTGGGTAAATCATGAAATTAAGACAGAAATAAATAAGTTCTTTGAAACCAATGAGAACAAAGACACAATGTACCAGAATCTCTGGGGCACAGCTAAAGCAGTGTTTAGAGGGAAATACCCACTAAATGCCCACAAGAGAAAGCAGAATTATCTAAAATCAACACCCTAACATCACAATTAAAAGAACTAAAGCAGCAAGAGCAAACAAATTCAAAGCTAGCAAAAATCAGGAAAAGAACTAAAGCAGCAAGAGCAAACAAATTCAAAAGCTAGCAGAAGACAAGAAATAACTAAGACCAGAGCAGAACTGAAGGAGATAGAGACACGAAAAACCCTTCAAAAAATCAATGAATCCAGGAGCTGTTTTTTTTTTTTTTAATTAACAAAATAGATCAACTTCTAGCTAGACTAATAGAGAAGAAAAGAGAGAAGAATCAAATAGATACAATAAAAAATGATAAAGGGGATATCACCACTGATCCCACAGAAATATAAACTACCATCAGAGAATACTGTAAACACCTTTACACAAATAAACTAGAGAATCTAGAAGAAATGGGTAAATTCCTTGGCACATGCACCCTCCCAAGACTAAATCAGGAAGAAGTCAAATCCCTGAATAGATCAATAACAAGTTCTGAAGTTGAGGCAGTAATTAATAGCCTGCCAACCAAAAAGAGCCCAGGACCAGACAGATTCACAGCTGAATTCTACCAGAGATACGGAGGAGCTGATGCCATTCCTTCTGAAACTATTCTGAACAATAGAAAAAGAGGGATTCCTCCCTAACTCATTTTATGAGGCCAGCATCATCCTGATACCAAAACCTGGCAGAGACACAACAGAAAAAGAGAACTTCAGATCAATATCCCTGATGAACATCAATGCAAAAATCCTCAATAAAATACTGGCAAACCGAATCCAGCAGCACACCAAAAAGCTTATCCACCACGATCAAGTGGGCTTCATTTCTTGGATGCAAGCCTGGTTCAACATACACAAATCAATCAGTGTAATCCATCACATTAACAGAACCAGTGACAAAAACCACATGATTATCTCAATAGATGCAGAAAAGGCCTTCCATAAAATTCAACACCCCTTGATGCTAAAAACTCTCAATTAGCTAGGTATTGATGGATGGAACATACCTCAAAATAATAAGAGCTATTTATGACAAACTCACAGCTAATATCATACTGAATGGCCACAAGCTGGAAGCATTCCCTTTGAAAACAGCACAAGACAAGGATGCCCTCTCTTACCACTCCTATCCAACATAGTATTGGAAGTTCTGGCCAGAGCAATCAGGCAAGAGAAAGAAATAAAGCGTATTCAAATAGGAAGAGAGGAAGTAAAATTGTCTCTGTTTGGAGATAACATGATTGTATATTTAGAAAACCCCATCTTCTCAGCCCCAAAACTCTTTAAGCTGATAAACAACTTCAGCAAAGTCTCAGGATACAAAATCAATGTGCAAAAATCACAAGCATTTGTATACACCAATAATAGACAAACAGAGAGCCAAATCATGAGTGAACTCCCATTCACAATTGCTACAAAGAATAAAATACCTAGGAATACAACTTAGAAGGGATGTGAAGAATCTCTTCAAGGAGAACTACAAACCACTCACTGCTCAAAGAAATAAGAGAGGACACAAAGAAATGGAAAAATATTCCATGATCATGGATAGGAAGAGTCAATATCATGAAAATGGCCATGCTGCCCAAAGTAATGTATAGATTCAATGCTATCCCCTTTAAGCTACCATTGACTTTCTTCACAAAATTAGAAGAAGTTACTTTAAATATCATATAGAACCAAAACAGAGCTAGTAGTATAGCCAAAACAATCCTAAGCAAAATGGACAAAGATGTAGGCATCATGCTACCTGACTTCAAACTATACTACACTAACCAAAACAGCATGGTACTGGTACCAGAACAGATATATAGACTAATGGAACAGAATGGAGGCCTCAGAAAAAAATGCCACACATCTACAACCATCTGATCTTTGACAAACCTGACAAAAACAAGCAATGGGGGAAGTATACCCTATTTAATAAATGGTGTTGGGGAAACTGGCTAGCCATATGCAGAAAACTGAAACTGGATCCCTTCCTTACACCTTATACAAAAATTAAGATGGATTAAAGACTTAAACCTAAGTCTATCCATCTGGCAAACGTCTAATATTCAGAATCTACAAGGAACTTAAACAAATTTGCATCAAAAAGCTATCAAAAAATGGGCAAAGGATATGCACAGACACTTCTCAAAAGAAGACATTTATGTGGCCAAAAAAACGTATGAAGAAAAGCTCATCATCACTGGTCATTAGAGAAATGCAAATCAAAACCACAATGAGATATACCATCTCACACCAGTTAGAATGGTGGTCATTAAAAAGTCAGGAAACAACAGATGCTGGAGAGGATGTGGAGAAATAGGAATGCTTTTACACTGTTGGTGGGAGTGTAAATTAGTTCAACCATTGTGGAAGACAGTGTGGCAATTCCTCAAGGATCAAGAACCGGAAATACCATTTGACTCAGCAATCCTGTACACATGCAGACGTATGTTTATTGCAGCACTATTTACAATAGCAAAGACTTGGAACCAACCCAAATGTCCGTCAGTGATAGACTGGATAAAGAAAATGTGGCATATATACACCACAGAATACTGTGCACCCATAAAAAGGATGAGTTCATGTCCTTTGCAGGGATGTGGATGAAGCTGGAAACCATCATTCTCAGCAAACTAACAGAAACCGAAAACCAAACACGACATGTTCTCACTCATAAGTGGGAGTTGAACAATGAGAATACATGGACACTAGGAGGGGACACATCACACTCCAGGGCCTGTCAGGGGTTGGGGGGCTAGGGGAAGGATAGCATTAGGTGAAATACCTAATGTAGATGACAGTTTGATAGGTGCAGCAAACCACCATGGCACGTGTATATCTATGTAACAAACCTGCATGTTCTTCACATGTATCCCAGAGCTTAAAGTATATATATAAATCTTAAATGCCAAAAAGTGGAAGGAGCTTCTTGACAGGTAGTACACTCCATTTCTATCCAAGGAGATGTTCTGGCATAAATTAGGCAACCAGGAAATGGGGATGCTACAGGGTCACCTCATTTTTATTGAATTCAGCAAACTTAAGATCTGTTACATGCTAGGGTGCTGTACTAGGCAAAAAAAAGTGAAATATTTATGGCCTGCACCCAGAATATCTTATGTCCGTTTGGGGATGGTGGTGGTAGGCTAGGTATTTAAACAGATATCTTCAGTGGATTGTGTGGCAAGTGATATAATGGAGGTTCAGAGTATTGTGAGAGCTCAGGGAAATGTACTCAAATGCTGGATTTATAATCACTGTAGCTGACCAAAGGGCAACTTCTAATTTGACTGCAATATGTTTTCTTTTAGTTATACCATCATAAAAACCTGTTTTAGATCCTTGGGAAGATTTTACACTCTTCTTTTTTTTTTTTTTTTTTTGAGACAGAGTCTTGCTCTGTCACCCTGGCTGGAGTGCAGTGGCATTATCTTGGCTCACTGCAACCTCCACCTCCTGGGTTCAAGCGATTCTCCTGCCTCAGCCTCCCGAGTAGCTGGGATTACAGGTGTCTGCCACCATGCCCTATTAATTTTGTATTTTTAGTAGAGACACAGTTTCACCATGTTGGCCAGGCTGTTCTTGAACTCCTGACTTCAGGTGATCCATCTGCCTCTGCCTCCCTAAGTGTTGGGATTACAGGCTTGAGCCAGGGTGCCCAGCTGATTTCACACTCTTAGACTTTAGTGCCCTAACTCATGTTAGGAAAATCTTCTGTTGACACAATTGCGAATGCCCTGTCTTTGACTTTGGCTAGCATGGGAGAGTCCTTCATGACTGCCATAAAAAAATAAGCTTTGTAAATTCAATTATTTTGGTAGGAGCTTTGGACTAGAGTTAGATGTCTAGGCCCTAATTCTGATCTGCTCCTCTTTTTCTATGTGACCATGACCTAAGTTCCTTGATTACTTTGAGACTCAATTTTCTTTTCTGAATACTGGGAAACCAAAATCTTGCTTGGACTTTTCTCTTGGGTATTGTGAAAGCACATAAGATGATAATACTTGTGGAAATTGTCAGGGAAGATAAAAGTTATCTGGGACTCTAGTGTACATTTTAACTATGGTCAGCACATGGTATAAAACATAACATTGTCATGAAAACACATTAGGAAGCAGATGTGATCAGCATGAAGGTGAATTGTGAATGAGGTAGGACCCCTGGCTGCCTGTCTGTGCTAGGGTCCTTGGCACTAGTGAGTGAAGAAAGGTGGGGTGGGTTTTCTCCACCCTAATCTTTATTTCTCTATCAATTCTAGTTCTGGACAATGTTCAAATTCTACACAGGTTTGTGAGAGTAGTTTGAAGAAGGGATTTGCAGAGCTTCTCTAAGTGACCTCCCTGATTGCTAGCCATTTCCTACCCTCTCTTCTTTCCGACGTCCAGACTCATCTCACAAACAAGTCCAGCTGAATTTGCCAACTTTATGAACTTGTTGGAGGAAGAAAGGGCAGGAAAGCTTGGATACAAGGCATCAAAGACCAAGAAGGAGACATTGAGTAGCATCCTTGAGGATTCTCTGGACCATCTGCAAAACTGGGAGGTCTATGAGAGCCTCTGCTGGGGAGAGGATATCAAACACGTTGCTATGCTCTAAATGTTTGTTTCCCTCTGGAATTCATATGTTGAAATCCTAACCCACAGGTGATAGTATTAGACAGTGAGGTCTTTTGGGAAGCTATTAGTGCCCTTGTCAAAGAGACCCAAGAGAGCTCCCTGTCTCACCCTTCCCACGGTGTGAGAACACAGCTAGAAGGCTCCATGTGTGAACCAGAAAGCAGTGAACCAGAAATTCACTCTCACCAGACAGTGAATCTGCTGGGTGCCTTCATCTTGGACTTCCAGCCTCCAAGCTGTGAAAAATAAAGTTCTCTTGTTTATAAGCCACTCAATCAAAGATATTTTGTTAGAGAAGCCCAGACAGACAAAGACAGTTGTAAAAATGGGAAAGGAGGCGGATGGGGTTGAAAGGGCTGCTTAGGGTACTTGAGAGACCTTCAGATTACCTGGTAATATGAATACTTGGGACCTTGGCTTTGAAGGGCCAGATTTGTTTGAGAAAGTATTCTAGTCCTCAGACCTGTCCCTGAAATGCACCTCTGGGTCTCTCTCAGTGTTACAGTTATATTGAGCACTTACTTTTATTGATGGCTAATTAGGTGCTAGGCATTAAGACCATTATTTATATTACTTTTCAATAATTTTTATTGTATGCCTGTAGAAAAAAATTAGTATTTTTCTCAGTCTTTCATCATATCTTAATTATTACACTCTACTTTAATTAATTCATGGGACATTTTCTTAATAGCTTGTTAGATTATTGCCTTTGGAAAGTTCCTTTTTGCCTCTATTTTGGCCTGATTAGCATTAATGTTTTGTACCTGTTGTGTTTCTGGCTCAGTACTAGTGATACCTGTGGGAAAATAAATAATATATGCCCCTTCAAATTTAAAATTTACGTAGTGGTATGTGCAAAGTTTGGTGGCAACACAGAAGAAGCAGTTAACTCTAGGACAGAGAGGATTGAGAGTTCATAAGAAGATGACTCTTGAACTAGAATTTCATGCAGACAGTGGTAGTAAGAGAATTTTTAGGCTGATGCTGTTCCATGTGCAAATGTACAGTAAAAAAAATTACACTATATTTTGAGAACAGCAATAATTTTTTATATTAGTAGAGCATAAAATTTGAAAAAGGAAACTATGGTATTCAAGATGTTAAAATAGGCAGGCTTGTATTGTGGAGGATCAGGTGGGTCATGATATAGAACTTGGGTTTTGCTTTGTTAGGCAGTTTTCAAACTTCATTGTGCATAGGAATCACCTGAGAATCTTGCAAAAATACAGATCTTAGTTCAGTAAGTTAGAGTAGAGCTTGAGAGTCTGTATTTCTAACAATCTCCCATCTGATGCTCGTGCTGCTGGTCCATGGGCCACACTGGGATTAGCAAGGGTATACAGAATAGAAACCACTATAAGATCAATCAAGGGAGTGAGCTAGTTACCCTGGACATTATAGAAAGATGACTGGAAGAGAAAGGCTAGTTTTCTCCAGGCCCATATAAATTGAATTGTTACTGTTGTACAAGTCCTGTGTAAGCATGGCTTCCCTCATAGAGCTTGTAGATGTGAGAAGGAATGTTCTTGGCAGATAAGAAGCCATTGAATGATTTATGTTTGTCATTTGTGCCAACCAAGAAAAGGACTTTTGTTTCAGTTCTGAGGGGTGAAGGAGGTGGGCATAAGGAGTGGGGCTAGTGCCTGCAACCAGAGCCTGTTGCTGTGTGCTCCCCCAGGCACCACAGAAACAGCAGAGGCTTTTCTGTAGGTACTGCTATGGCAAGAGAACTCCACAGCTACTCATCACCCACTTGGAAGAGAAGGATGAGTGGGACATCATCAGGTATTATGATGTCATGTCTGAGGAGGAAATCAAGAGGATGAAGGAGATTGTGAAGCCCAAAATAAGTTTCTCAGTTCCTTGCTGTCATTATTTTGGAGAAACTTAAGGAAATAGCTAGTAGCAGAGTTGCAAGCAGATTTTTTTCTTAAATGACCTGGCCCTCCAGAAGAATGTCTACCATTTTACATTATCTTTTAATTTGGTACCTCAGATGAGAATTTTAAAAATCTCTTTAAATTTTATTAATTTTCAACATTTTATTTTAGTTTTAAAGATTTCATATGGCTTTTTAGGGTTTGTTGCTTTTTTCTTTTCAATTGACATAATTGTATATATTTATGGAGTACAGTGTGATATTTTGATATGTGTATACAATGTGTAATGATTAAATCATGGTAATTAGCATATCTGTCACCTCAAACATTTATCTGTGTGTGTGTGTTTGTATGTGGGAACATTCAAAATCTGCTCTTCTAGATATTTGGAAATATAAAATTAATTGTTAATTATATTCACCCTACAGTGCTATAGAGCACTAGAGCTTATTCCACCTATCTAGCTGTACATTTGTATCCATGTTAACCAACCTTTGGATATCCCATCCCTTTTCTTACCCTTCCCTGCCTCTAGTAACTACTATTCTACTCTCTTCTATGAAGTCAATTTTTGTTAGCTTTGATATATAAGTGAGAGCATGTGTTATTGATCTTTCTCTGCCTGGCTTATTTCCCTTAACGTAATGTCCTCTAGGTTCATCCATGTTGCCGTAAACAACAGAATTTCATACTTTTTGTGGTTAAATAATATTCCATGTATCACATTATCCATACGTCTGTTAATGGACACTTAGGTTGATTCCATATTTTGGCTATTGTGAAGAGTGCTACAATAAACATGGGCGTGCAGATATTTCTTTGACACATGCATTTCCTTCCCTTTGAATATGTACCTAGCAATAGGATTGCTGGATCATAAAGTAGTTCTATTTTAGTTTTTTGAGGAACCTTCATGATGTTTTACATAATTGCTTTACTAATTTACATTCCTACCAATAGTGTATAAGAGTTCCCTTTTCTCTGCAGCCTTGCCAGCATTTGTTATTTTTTGTCTTTTTAAAAATAGCCATTCTAACAGGTGTGAGGAGATATCTCATTGTGGTTTTGGTTTGCATTTCCCTGATGATTAGTGATGTTGAGCATTTTTTTCATATACCTGTTGGCCATTTCTGTGTCTTCTTTTAAGGTATCCAGCTTATTTGCCTATTTTTAATCGGATTATTATAATTTTTTGCTATTGAGTTGTTTGAGTTCTTTGCATATTCTGGCTATCAATTCCTTGTCAGATGAATAGTTTGCAAATATTTCCTCCCATTCTGCAGGTTGTCTCTTCACTCTGTTGATTGTTTCCTTTGCTGTGCAGAAGGTTTTTTTGTTTGATATAATCCCATTTGTTTATTTTTGCTTTTGTTGACTGTGCACAGAAAAGATCCTAAATCTTTGCCCAGTCCGAATGTCTGGAAGTGTTTCCCCAATGTTTTCTTCTCATAGTTTCATAGTTTGGGGTCTTACATTAAAGTATTTCATCCATTTTGAATTGATTTTTGTGTATGGTGAAAGAGAATGGTCTAGTTTCATTATTCTGCATATGGTATTCTGTTTTCCCAGCGCCATTTATTTAAGAAAGTGTTCTTTACCCAATACTGTTTTGGCATCTTTGTTGAAAATCAGTTGGCTGTAAATATCTGGATTTATTTCTAGGTTATTGCTTCCGTTTTATTTTTATGCCAGTACCATGCTGGGTTTGTTTAGCTTCTTGAATCAGATGTTTATTTCTTTGACCAAATTTGTGAAAATTTTGGTCATTCTTTCTCTAGTTACTTTTTCTACCACATTCTTTTTTTTTCTTTTTTCTGACACTCCTCTTACATATATACAACCTTTCATTGTTGTCTGATAGTTCCCTAAGGCTCTGTTAATTATTTTCTATCTTCTCTCTTCTTCAGATTAAATAGTACCTAATCTCAGTGATTCTTCCCTCTATCATCTCTATTTTCATGTTAACCCCATCTATTAAAGTTTTAAATTCAGATACTGTATTTTTCAGTTCTATAATTTTTAGTTAATTCTTTATTGTTTCTTGTTCTTTTCTGAAACTTGTCTTCTTTTCACTAACTATGAGTATTAATTTTCTTTATATCATTGAACATGCCTCTAATGACCACTTTGAAATCCTTGTCTGTGAATTCCAACATCTGTTTCATTTTTTGGATTGATTTCTGTGTCTTTTCTCTTGGAAATAGGTCACATGTTTCTCGTCCTTCATATGTCAAATAACTTTCTGTTGTATCCTGGTTGCTATTGGGGGAACTCCAGATTCTGTTATATTCCTTTGAAGAATGTTGTTGTCTTGAACTCCTGACCTCAAGTGATCCAATCTGCGGTGGCCTCCCAAAGTCCTAGGATTACAGACATGAGCTACCATGCCTGGCTGGAAGAATGTTGTTGTTGTTAATTAGGAAGCAGTTAACTTGGTTGGACACAAACTGCAAACCATTTTTTTATGCAGTATACTCCTTTAATTCCTGGCTGGGCTACCTACAGTATAACATACTAGCAGTATGCCAGAGATTTGGGCAGGGTTTACACAGAGGTGGAGCATCTCCATGCTTCTCTTTTTATTAGGATTTCCTTTTTACTTTTCAGCATTTGTGCTTGCTCCAGACTTTGTAATCTGATATTTTAGGTTAAGAAAACTGGGTTTTCTATCAGAATTTTAGCTGCTCTGTGTACCATCAACTATGGTATATCCTGAGGCTAATAGTCATTTTAAACACAGGAAATCACCCTGTACTGTTCTCTTCCTTCAAGGGTCAACTTCCGTTCATTATCTGCCTGCTTTTGTTTACTCTCCATTGACTTCTACTAATTGTATTTTGTATTTTCTCCAGAGTTTATAGTTGTTATCTGTGTGTGGATCACCATGATAGAAAAATACTCAACTATATTTTTTGAATCTTGTATTTTTAATGAAAATAATTTATTCACATTAATTAATGTGTTATTATGATTGATGTATTTGTTTTCAGCTTGACATATGTTATTCCAGGTAAATTTACTGTATTTATTATTTTATATTTACCAGGATATATCTTGGAATTGGCCATTCTAGGTCAACTCCATTGTTTGATTTTAATTCTTTTAAGGACTCCAGTTATATCTATGTTGCACTTCTTTGCCATTCTTTTATATTTATCACTGTTTCTTGTCCTGTTTGCCTCTGTGTTCATTTTTGCTTCATTTTCTTGACTTTTCTCATTGTCCTCTGTGTTGTTTAGTACAGTTTTAGTCATATCTCTTTCTTTCTTAGGCACATTATAATTTAGTATTTGTTTCTAAGATTATTTTATTATTTTCTTTAATAACTTTCCTGAGTTTTATCAGTTTCTGTTTTCATCTTTTGTTGTCCATATCCACTCTGAGTTTTAAAATCTCTGATTTTTGTTGTTCTTTCATATCTATGGTTGTTTAATTATATTTAATTCATCTTACTGTATTTTATTACAGTTTTTCTCTTTTTCTTTTTTTGGATATGGCAGTATTGTTTTGTTGTCTTTTCAAATCCTGGAAAGTTTTGATTTCATTTTATGTTTTTCTATTTATAGTAACTTACATGAATGTTGGGTTTAATTTTATTTTTGTTGTTCATATGTTTATTTGTGTTGGGTTTTCCTGAACCAATTTCACTATAGAAATTTAAAAAACCAACTATTTTTTTAATTTCTATAGTGAAATGCATTTTTTTCAATTAAAGGTACTTTTTTATTATATCTTCTTCAGACTGTTTCTTAGTATATAATTTTAATAAGGCTCTTACTCTCAGCCACTTCATTCTCTTCACCACCAAACTGCCAATGAACGTTTCACTTTTCATAGTTCCTCCTTCACCCCAAGAACAGTGCTTTCCTTATACTATCTCTGTGCACTTTACAGGCTCTCGTGTTTAAAATATCCATAAGCCAGTCCTCTGATGCACTAAGTCTCAGATGTTCTCTCTGTACTTTTCTACTCAGTTTGGAGCCCTTTCCCTCTGAAAGCAAGCCCTTAGATGATATATATATTATACCACATTAAACTGCACTGCATTGTTTACTTTTTCTGCAGTCCCAGACTAGTTCTTTGCATAGTTGTCTCTGGAGTACTCTGCTGACATTTGATATTTATTTATTCACTTACAAGAAAACAGAAATTTGTACCATTCTCTGTTTCCCAGTTAAAATGTAAACATAAATAATGGGTAATTTTTTTCTTCATTGGTGTTTTTCAGGAATTTGTGTGGATAGAGTTGCTTTTCGAAGGATATCTTTTTTCTATGACACCCTGTTACATTTAAAATAATCAGTGTCACTAACCAGAACTTTTTCAGCTGTTTGAATTTGCTTTTCTTTTTAGCAAGTGACATATGCTATGCATGAATGTTAAAATAGCTGAAAAGAATTGCCTGTATTTAAATATTAAAAGAATTGCTTATATTTAAAGAATTGCCTTTTATTTAAATAAAATTGCCTTTTGTTTAAATAAAATAAATATCTTGCTTATATTTAAATAAAATAGCTGAAAAGAATTGCCCTGGTGGCTCACACCTGTAATCCCAGCACTTTGGGAGGCCAAGGTGTGTGGATCATGAGGTCAGGAGTTCAAAACCAGCCTGGCCAATATGGTGAAACCCTATCTCTACTAAAAATACAAAAATTAGCTGGGTGTGGTGGCAGGTGCCTATAGTCCCATCTACTCGGGAGGCTGAGACAGGAGAATCGCTTGAACCCGGAGGCAGAGGTTGCAGTGAGCTGAGATTGTGTTACTGCACTCCAGCCTGGGCAACAGAGCAAGATTCCATCTCAAAAAAAAAAAAAAAAAAAAAAAAAAAAAAGAATTACCTATATTTAAATATATAAATCTATTATTTCTTATGTTAAGTATTTTTTTTTTATCAATACTCATTTTGCCCTTACTAGATCATCTCTTAAGAGCAGTGCCTTCTTTGAAAATAGTCAAGGGATGGAAGAGGCAAACTTATTTGAGCACCAAGCGCTCACCAACTAAGCTAACCGGCCGCCTGGCAAACTTATTTGAAAAAATGAAAATGTATATCACTTCTACTGTCATTCTTTATAAAACATTTTTATTCAGAACATCTCAACAGGGACCAAAATGCCTCATTTTTAACTGCCATACTTTATACAGAAATATAGGCATACCTCAGATATTGCAGGTTCAGTTCTGGACCACCACAATAAAGTGAATATCACAATAACAAGAGAGTCAGCCTGTCCTTTGAAGGTTTGAAGCCAGGCATTGATGGCTCCTCTCTAGTTATGAAAGTCCTAGATGGCACCTTCTTCCAATAGAAGGCTGTTTCATCTACCTTGAAAGTCTCTTTTTAGTGTAGCCACCTTCATCAGGGATCTTAGCTAGGTCCTCTGGATCACTGTAGTTTCTACCTTGCATTCTTGGGATTAAAAACTCTATTCGATCATGATATCTTATCTATCTGATATATTGATGGATTCAACTTACTAATGTTTTTCTTGCAGATTTATAAATCTATGTACATGAGGTATATTGCTCTTTAATTTTCTTTTTCTGTATTGTCTTTCTCTAGTTTTGTTATCAGGTAATGCTCACCTCATGAGTTGGGAAGTATTCCATTCTCTTCTATTTTCCAGAATAGTTTATATAGAATTTCTAGCATTTCTTAAGTATTTGATAGAATTCATTAAATGAGCCCATTTTTGCTTGAGTTTTCTTTGTTGGAATATACTTTTAATAAGTATGGGATCATTCACATTATCTATTTCTTGTTGAGTGAGCTTTTGGTAGTTTGTGTCTTTCAAGGAATGTTTGTTTCATCCAAGTTGTTAAATATATTAATGTCAGAGCAATCTGTAGTGGTAGCCCTTCTTTCATTCCTGATGTAAGCAATTTGTTTCTTCTTTTTTTAGATATCAATTTGACTACAAGTTTGTTTAATTGATCTTTTCAAGAAGTTGACTTTAAAAAAAAAATTCAATAGGTTTTTGGGGAACAGGTGGTATTTGGTTACATGAATAAATTCTTTAGTGGTTATTTTTGAAATTTTGGTGCACTTTACCCAAGCAGTATACACTATATCCAATATATAGTCTTTTATCCCTCACCCCCTGCCCCTTTGCCCCCAGGTCCCCAAAGTTCATTGTATTATATTGTTCTTATGCCTTTGCATCCTCATAGCTTAGCTCCCACTTATGAGTTAGAACATACGATGCTTGGTTTTCCATTCCTGAGTTACTTCACTTAGAAGAATGGTCTCCCATAGGCATAGGCAAGGACTTCATGACTAAAACACCAAAAGCAATGGCAACAAAAGCCAAAATAGACAAATGGGATCTAATTAAACTTAAGAGCTTCTGCACAGCAAAATAAACTATCATTAGAGTGAACCGGCAACCAACAGAATGGGAAAAAATTTTTGCAATCTACCCATCTGACAAAGGGCTAATAACCAGAATCTACAAAGAACTTAAACAAATTTACAAGAAAAAAACAAATAACCCCATCAAAAAGTGGGGAAAGAGTGTGAACAGACATTTCTCAACAGAGGACATTTATTCAGCCAACACACATATGAAAAAAAGCTCATCATCACTGGTCATAGAGAAATGCAAATCAAATCCACATTGAGATACCATCTCACACCAGTTAGAATGGCGATCATTAAAAAATCAGGGGACAACAGATGCTGGAGAGTATGTGGAGAAATAGAAACGCTTTTACACCATTGGTGAGAGTGTAAATTAGTTCAACCATTGTGGAAGACAGTGTGGCGATTCCTCAAGGATCTAGAAATAGAAATACCATTTGACCTAGCAATCCCATTACTGTGTATATACCCAAAGGATTATAAAACATTCAATTATAAAGACACATGCACATGTATATTTAATGCAGCACTGTTTACAATAGTAAAGACTTGGAACCAACCCAAATGCCTATCAGTGATAGACTGGATAAAGAAAATGTGGCACACATACACCATGGAATACTGTGTAGTAATAAAAAATGATGAGTTCATGTCCTTTGCAGGGACATGGATGAAGCTGGAAACCATCATTCTCAGCAAACTGACACAAGAACAGAAAGCCAAACACTGCATGTTCTTACTCATAAGTGGGTGTTGAACAATGAGAACACATGGACATAGGGAGGGGAACATCACACACTGGGGTTTGTCGGGAGGTGGGGATGCTAGGGGAGTGATAACATTAGGAGAAATACCTAACGTAAATGATAGGTTGATAGATGCAGGAAACCACCATGGCACATGTATACCTATGTAACAAACCTGCATGTTCTGCACATGTACTCCAGAACTTAAAGTGTATGTGTGTGTATATATATACACATATATATATATAAAGAATGGCCTCCAATTCCATCCAGGAATTGGAATTGCTCAGAATACCATTATTTTGTTCCTTTTTATAGCTGAGTAGTATTCCATCATATATATATACACACTACATTTTCTTTATCCTCTTGTTGATTCTGGTTCCATATTTTTGCAATTATGAATTGTGCTACTATAAATATCCATGTGCAAGTATCTTTTTTGTATAATGACTTCTTTTCCTCTGGGTAGATACCCAGAAGTGGGATTTCTGGATCAAACAGTAGATCTACTTTTAGTTCTTAAAGGAATCTCCACACTGTTTTCCATAGTGGTTGTACTAGTTTACATCCCACCAACTGTGTAAAAATGTTCCCTTTTCACAGCATCCATGCCAACATCTATTTTTTTTTTTTTTTGATATTTTGATCATGGCCATTCTTGCAGGAGTGAGGTGGTATCACATGGTGGTTTTGATTTGCATTTCCCTGATCATTAGTGATACTGAGAATTTTTTTCCTATGTTTTTGGCCATTTGTGTATCTTCTTTTGAGAATTGTCTATGTCCTTAGCCCACTTTTTGATGGGATTGTTTGTTTTGTTCTTGCTAATTTGTTTGAGTTCCTTGTAGATTCTGGGTATTAGTCCTTTGTCAGATGTATACATTGTGAAGATTTTCCCCCACTCTGTGGGTTGTCTGTTAACTCTGCTGATTATTTCTTTTGCAGTGAAGAAGCTTTTTAGTTAAGTCCCATCTGTTTATCTTTTTGTTTGTGTGTGTGTTTGTTTGTTTGCTTTTGGGTTCTTGGTCATGAAGTCTGCCTTCTAGCCAATGTCTAGAAGGGTTTTTTCAATGTTATCTTCTAGAATCTTTATGGTTTCCAGTCTTAAGTCTTTGATCCATCCTGAATTGATTTTTGTATAAGGTGAGAGATGAGGATCTAGTTTCATTCTTCTACACATGGCTTGCCAGTTATCTCAGCATCATTTGTTGGATAGGGTATCCTTTCCCTACTTTATATTTGTGTTTGCTTTGTCAAGGATCAGTTGGCTGTAATTATTTTGTTTTATTTCTGGATTCTGCATTCTGTTCCATTGGTCTATGTGCCTGTTTTTATACCAATATCATGCTGTTTTGGTGATTATGACCTTATAGTATAAAGTTGGATAATGTGATGCTTCCAGATTTGTTCTTTTTGCTTAGTCTTGCTTTGGCTGTGCAGGCTCTTTTTTGGTTTCATATGAATTTTAGGATTGTTTTTTCTAGTTCTGTAAAGAATGATGGTGATATGCTAATGGGAATTGCATTGAATTTGTAGATTGCTTTTGGCAGTATGGTCATTTTCACAATATTGATTCTACCCACCCATGAGCATGGGATCTGTTTTCATTTGTTTGTGTCATCTATGATTTCTTTCAGCAGTGTTTTATAGTTTTTCTCATAGAGGTCTTTAACCTCTCAAGGAGTTAACCTTTGGTTTCATAGATTTTTGCATCTCTCTATCATGTTTCGTTGATTTTTGCCCTTCTACATAAATTTTTTCCTTTTTGCTTTGCATTTAATTTGTTGTTCTTTTTCTAGGTTCTTAGAGTAGAAGGTTAGGTTATTGACTGGAAACTTTTCTTCTATTTTTATAAAAACATTTAATGATCTACATTTTCTTATAAGCATTGTTTTGACTATATCATGCCAAAATTTGAAAAAAAACCCAAAAAACCCTTTTACATTGAGATAAATTTTAGATTTATGTAAGTTTTAAATAGAATATAGAGTTCCCTCATATATTTCACCATTTCCTGTAATGTTAATAACTTATATAACCGTGGTACATTTTTCAAATCTAAAAAATTAACATTGATATATTACTATTACTTTAAGGTTCAGACTTTATTCAAATTTAACCAACTTTTCTACTAATGTCCTTTTACTGTTCTAGGATCCAATCCAGGATGTCACAGTGCTTCTAGTCATCATGTCTCTTTCATTTATTCTTTCCTTGTTTTTAAAGACCTTGATGGTTATTAACAGTCATATGTTTTATAGAAGGGCCACCAACTTATATTTTTCTGATGTTTTCTTATGATGATTATACTAAAGTTATGAATTTGGGAGAAGAATGTACCCTTCATGTTGCATAATTTTAGGGGAACATGACTGGTGAAATAAACTTTGATCACTTGGCCAAGGTCATCACACAAGTATGTTATGTTGTCCTTACATGTAAATTCAACTCGGAATGGTTTCTAATTTCCTTTATGACTTCCACTTTGACTCATGAATTACTTAGCAGCATGTTGCTTATTTAACAAATATTTGGGGATTTTCCAGATATTTCTGTTTTTCTAATTTTATTCTGTTGTGGTCAGACAAGATACTTTGTGTGTTTTCAGTTATTTTAAATTTGTTGAGGATTGTTTTATGACCAAGAATATGGTTTATCTTGGTGAATGTTTTATGTGCATTAGAAAAGAATGTGTATTCTGCTGTTGTTGAGTTGAATGTTCTGTAAATGTCAACTAGGTCAAGTTGGTTGATAATGTTGTTCAGGTTTTCTATATCCTTACTTATTTTTTCTCTTTTTGTTCTATCATTTACTGAGAACTGTTGAAATGTAACTGTAATTGTGGGTTTGTATGTTTCTATTCAGGTCTATCATTTTTCCTTCATGTATTTTGAAACTCTTGGTTAGGTAAATATATAATTAGGATTGTTATGTATTCTTGGTTAATTTACCACCATTATAGGATGATAATCCTATAATGTCCCTGTTTTTATATATATAATATTTCTTGTTCTGAAGTCTAATTTTTTGATGCTAATGTAGCTTCCCTAGCTTTCTTTTATGTTTCACAATATATCAGTTTCCATCACTTAATTTGTATAAATTAATGCACTTTATTTTTAAAAGAAGTTTTAGGGGTTTACAAAAATAGCATAAAGTGCAGTGCTTCTGTAATCCCCTACCCCAATACAGTTTCTCTTATTAACATCTTGCTTTCATGTGGTATATTTGTTACAATTGATGAGCAAATATTGATACATTATTATTATTATTATTATTATTATTAATATTATTATTATTTGAGATGCAGTCTCGCTTTGTCACCCAGGCTAGAGTGCAGTGGCATTTTCTTGGCTTACTGCAACCTCTGCCTCTCAGGTACAAGTGATTCTTCTGCCGCAGCCTCCCGAGTAGCTGGGACTATAGGTACACACTACTATGCCTGGCTAAGTTTTGTATTTTTAGTAGAGATGGGATTTCACCATGTTGGCCAGGCTGGTCTCAAACTCCTGATCTTCTGATCTGCCTGCCTCAGCCTCCCAAAGTACTGAGATTACAGGCATGAGTCACCAAGCCTGGCCAATATTTAGCATCTTTTCATGTGCTTACTTGCCATTTGTATATCATCTTTGATGTGGTGTGTTTGTTTAGATATTTTTGCCCATTTTTAAAGTTGGGCTATTTATTTTCTTATTGTTGAGTTTTGAGAGTTCTTTATACATTCTTAATAACAGTCCTTTATCAGATATGTGTTTTGCAAATATTTTCTCCCAGTCTGTGGTTTTTATTTTTATCCTCTTGACATATTTTACTTTTAACCCATCTATATATTTATGTTTAAAGTGAGCTCCTTATAGAAAGCATATAATCATGCCTTACTTTTTCATCCAATTGGACAATCTCTTTTTTATATGTTTAGACCATTTATACTTAATATAGTTATTGATATAGTTGGACTAAAATACATAATTTTTCTGGCTATTTTTTACTTGTTCCATCTGTTTTTTGTTTCTTTCTTCCTCCTTTTCTGCCTGCTTTTGAATTGGCTATTTCTTATGCTATTTTGTTTTCTTCCATGATTGGCTTATTTGTAACTTAAGCAAATTTTAATGGTTGTCCTTAAGTTTACAATATGCACCTTTTGTTAATCACAGTCAACCTTCAAATAGTATGTATAATATGTTTAAGAACCTTATGATACTCCTAATTTTTTCTCCCAATTTTGTGCTATAGTTTTTGTACACTTTATTATATGCTGTAATCCAAAACACTGCTGCTATTTTTTGCTTTAGACAATTATCTTTTAGATAATTAAAAATAAAAAAAATATTTTATGTTTATCCTCATTTATCCATTCCAGACATCTTTATTTCTTTGTGTAGATTCAAGTTCTTGTAGGGCAGGTCTGGGGGTAATGTATTATCTCAGCTTTTATTTGTCTGGAAAGATATTTAGGAATTTGGGTTTTCAATCCAACATGTAAGCAGTTTAGAAGTTGCCACTCCATCCTAACAACAAATAAAAACTGAATAAGCTGAAGAATTAACAACTCTTTTTAGATCTATAAGAGAGGTGAGGTCACAAGGTAAACTTCTGCCCCCAGAACTGGGGAGACCAACAGGCAGATTCAGAAAATTACAACTTAACCAGAGCAAAACTCACCTCCATGAGAATAAGTACCAGGATAGAAAAACTTGAACTATAGTTGACAAATTGTGGGGGCTCAGTGTGGACAAACCTAAGTAATAAAAAACCCCAGAGGATCCCAGTCATCAGGTATCCCTCACACTTCTGTAAGTTTTATGTAAAGATTGGAAAAAAATCTCCTTATGCTTCCAGCAGGGGGAGGAATAAGGAACCATTTTGCAATATGTCAGAGCATTCTGTTTTTGACAAGACTTGAGCCTAACTGCTGAAGTTTTATAAGAGCCTGACTCGTCTAGGGCAAGGAAAATAACTCCAGCCTCCTCTGGCTATCCCTTCCCATTTAAAGGGGGATAAAAAGCTAAAAGCACTGGTGAAGTTCACCGTCTAGCACCACAGGCGCACCAAAAGACTGAAATCTAATCATAGGACTATGGAACACTTCCCTGCCCTCCATATATTACCACTATATTACTAAAAGCCAGGCGCGGCAGCTCATGCCTGTAATCCTAGCACTTTGGGAGATCAGGGTGGAAGAATCACTTAAGGCCAGGAGTTGGAGACCAGCCTGGCCCATATGGTGAAACTCCATCTCTACTAAAAATACAAAAAAATTTAGCTGGGCATGGTGGTGCACACCTGTAATCCCAGGTACTCGAGAGGCTGAGACAGGAGAATCACTTGAACCTGGGAGTCGGAGTTTGCAGTGAGCTGATCTCACACCACTGCACTCCAGTCTGGGCAACAGAGTGCAACTCTGTCTCAAACAACAACAACAAAACCTAAAAGTCTATTTACTACGATTCCTTTTACCCAGTACATCATGTCCACCTTTCAGCAGCATATTACAAGGCATATTAAAAGGCAAAAGACACAATTTAAAGAGGCAGGGAAACCATCAGAATCAGAATCAGACCCAGATCTGGCAAGGATGTGAGAATTATCAGACTGGGAATTTTATTTTATTTTATTTTATTTTATTTTATTTTTGAGATGGAGTTTCGCTCTTGTTACCCAGGCTGAAGTGCAATGGCGCGATCTCGGCTCACCGCAACCTCCGCCTCCTTGGTTCAGGCAATTCTCTTGCCTCAGCCTCCTGAGTAGCTGGGATTACAGGCATGCACCACCATACCCAGCTAATTTTTTGTATTTTTAGTAGAGACGGGGTTTCGCCATGTTGACCAGGATGGTCTCGATCTCTTGACCTTGTGATCCACCCACCTCAGCCTCCCAAAGTGCTGGGATTACAGGCGTGAGCCACCGCGCCCGGCCCAAGACTGGAAATTTTAAACAACTTTGGTTAATATACCAAGAGCACTAATAGAAAAAGTAGGTAACATGCAAGAATAGATGAGTAATGTAAGCAGAGAAATGCAAACTTTAAGAAAGACTCAAATCAAATGAAGATGCTAGAAATAAAAACATAGTAACTGAAATTAAGAATACCTTTGGTTAAGGTATACTGGACACAGATGAGGAAGGAAACAGTGAGACTAAAGATATGTCAATAGAAATTTCCCGAAATGAAAAACAAAGAGAAAAAAAAGATTTATAAAATAGAATATCCAAGAACCGTAAGATAGTTACAAAAATGTAAATACATGTAATGATAGTATCAGAGAAGAAACTGAGAAAAGAACAGAAGCAATATTTGAAGCAGTAAGGAAATAATTTTCCTCAAATTAACGTCAGACATCAAACCACAGATCTAAGAATCAGAGAACACAAAACAGGATAAATTTTTTAAAAGCTCCCAAAACAAAGAACTGTACCTAGGCATATCCTATTAAAATTGCAGAAGTTTTCAGATAAAGAAAAAACAATCCTGAAAGAAAGCCAAAGGGGGAAAAATCTTACCTATAAAGGAGCAAAGATAAGAAATACTTCTGCCTTCTGAGAAATCATGCAAGCAAGAAAAAGATGGAGTGAAATATTTAAAGCATCGAGAGAAAAAAACCCCACCAACCTAGAATTCTGTCCCTGCAAAATTATCCTTCAAAAGTGAGGATGAGATAAAGACTTTCTCAGATAAACAAAAATCGGATGAAATTGTTGCCAATAGATGTTTCTTGTAAGAAATATTGAAAGAAGTTGTTCAGGGAAAGGAAAAATGATATAGATCAGAACCTCAGATCTGTATAAAGAAAGCATCAGAGAAGGACTAAGTAAAGGTAAAATAAATGGTTATTTTTCTTATTCTTAAGTGATGTAACTGATAGAAGTTTGTTTAATAATATTAACAATATATTCAATTGTGTGTGTGTGTGTATATATATACACACACACATTTATGCATGCTTATGAATAAGTGAAATGAATGACAGCAATGATATAAGGGATGGGAGGGCGAGTTAGAAATACTTGGTTATTTTAGGTACTTGCACTATATGGGAAGTGGTATAGTATTATTTGAAAGTGGGTTGGGGTTAGTTATAAATGTATATTTCAAACTCTAGGGCAACCACTTTAAAAAGTAAGAAAAAGAAGTATAATTGGTATGCTAAGAAAAGAGAGAAAATGGAATCATATAAAATGCTCAATTAAAACCACAGAAGGCAAAAAAAGAGTGAAGACAGAAATAGGAACAAAGAACAAAGGCAACAAATAGAAAACAGTAACAGATATGGTAGCTCAAACTATATCAATAAGCACTTCACAGTCACTTTGGAAGGCAGTTTGGCTGTCTCTTACAAAACTAAACATGCTCTTACCATATGATCCAGCAATTGCACTCCTTAGAATTTACCCAAATAAGTTAAAAACTTATGTTCACATAAAACACCTGCATACAGCTGTTTATAGCAGCTTTCTTTCCTTAGAATTTACCCAAATAAGTTGAAAACTATGTTCACACAAAACACTTGCATACAGCTGTTTATAGAAGCTTTCTTCATACTTGCCAAAACCTGGAAGCAACCAAGACGTCTTGCAGTAGATGGACGGATAAATAAACTGAGCTTCTTGGATCTGTAGTTTGTATCTTTCATTATTTTCTGAAGATTCTTGGCTAATTTCTCTTTAAATATTTCTTCTTTAAAAAATATCAGGCCAGGCACAGTGGCTCACACTTGGAATCTCAGCACTTTGAGAGGCTGAGGCAGGTGAATGAGGTCAGGAGTTCAAGACCAGCCTGGCCAACATAGTGAAACCCCATCTCTACTAAAAACACAAAAGTTAGCCAGGTGTGGTGGCATGTGCTTATAGTCCCAGCTACTAAGGAGGCTGAGGTGGGAGAATCGCTTGAACCCAGGAGGTGGAGGTTGCAGTGAGCTGAGACCACACCATTGGAGTCCAGCATGGGTGACAGACTGAGGTGCAGTCTCGGAAAAAAAAAAAAATCTACTTCAAATACCTGATATAGATGATGGGTTGATGGGTGCAGCAAACCACCATGGCACATGAATACCTATGTAACAAACCTGCACATTCTACACATGTATCCCAGAACTTAAAGTATAATAAAAACAATTAAAAAGAAAAAAAATCTACTTCCTTCCTCTGGGATTTTAAGGCTTAGGAGAAGAGATGTGTATACTTCCAGAAAAAAAATGGAGTTGAGTCAGTTTTTAGGATGTGTCGTGGGTTTGGGGTTTTTTTGTTTTTGTTTTTGTGGTTGCCTTCAGTGTGCCTCCAACTTCAAAACATTGTGCTTAGGGTAGAAGCTGAGTTTCCAGGGTTTTTTTGTTTTGTTTTTAAAAAATGTTCCTGCTTTACCTGCAGCTTTCAGAATTCCCAATGCACCTGTACCTTGGAGGGATGTTTCTTGATGCATGCTTGCCCTTCCTCCAGCAGTGGTCTCCTGTTGCTTGTTACTCACATCTACTAGCCTGGTGATGGGGACCAGTGAGGACTCTCTGTTGTCCTGGTCCAGCCTTACTATTAGGCAGGCTAAAATTCTGTCAGCCTGTGGGAGGGATGGGAAATGGCCTGGCCCCAGTTCATTAAAGGTGATTTTGTTGTTATTGTTGTTGTTTTTTGAGACAGAGTCTTGCTTTGTTGCCCAGGCTGGAGTGCAGTGGCACGATCTCAGCTCACTGCAACCTCTGCCTCCTGGGTTCAAGCAATTCTGCCTCAACCTCCTGAGTAGTGGGGATTATAAGCATGCGCCACCACACCTAAGTAATTTTTGTATTTTCGGTAGAGAAGGGGTTTCACCATGTTGGCTAGGCTTGTCTCAAACTCCTGACCTCAAGTGATCCACCCACTTCAGCTTCCTCAAGTGTTAAGATTACAGGTGTGAGCTACTGTGCCTGGCCATGAGGTGTTCTACCACTGTTGGAGGGCAGAATGTTCTTTCCTGGTCAAGACCCATCAATGATGTAAGGAAAAGTTTGGCTGTCTTGGAGATGGGGATCAGGATCACCAGGAAATCCCCAAACATGGAGAGCCAGTCTTTCTTGTAAACATCTAGTAAAGGTCTGTGAAAAAAAGTGTATGAGAGAGGTGTGAATTTTCCTTGTGTCTGTGACTCTCAGGAATTCCATATTCACACATTAGCCCACAGTTTGCCTTTAGCAACTTGTTTGCTTTTTAGAAAAATGAAATTCTTTGGAGGAGGGGCCAAGATGGCCAAATAGAAACAGCTCCAGTCTGCAGCTCCCAGCAAGACCAACGCAGAAGGTGGGTGATTTCCAACTGAGGTGCCCAGTTCATCTCATTGGGATTAGTTAGGCAGTGGGTGCAACCCACAGAGAGCAAGCAGAAGCAGGGTGGGGCATTGCTTCACCCAGGAAGTGCAAGAAGCCGGGCCCTCCCTCCCCCAGCCAGGGGAAGTGGCAAGGGACTGTGCTGCTCTCCCCGGTACTACACTTTTCCCAGGGATTTTTGCAATCTGCAGATCAGGAGATTCCCTCGTAAGCCTACACCACCAGAGCCCTGGGTTTCAAGCACAAAACTGAGCAGCTGATTGGGCAGGCACTGAGCTAGCTGCAGTTGTTTTTTTGTACCCCAGTGGCTCCTGGAACCCCAATGAGACAGGAGAACCATCCACTCCCCTGGAAAGGGGGCTGAAGTCAGGGAGTCAAATGGTCTCGCTTATTGGGTCCCACTCCCAGGGAGCCTAGCAAGCTAAGAATTACTGGCTTGAAATTCTCACTGCCAGCACAGCAGTCTGGAGTCAACCTGGGACACCAAGCTTGGTGGCAGGAGGGATATCCACTAGTACTGAGGCTTTAGTAGGTAATTTTCCGCTGACGGTGCTAAAGAGACTGGGAGGTTTGGACTGGGCAGAATTCACCACATCATGGCAAAGCGGTGTGGCCAGATTGCTTCTCTAGATTCCTTCTCACTGGGCAGGGGGCATCTCTGAAGGAAATCCAGCAGCTCCAGTCAAGGGCTTACAGATAAAACTCTCAGCTTCCTGGGACAGAGCACCTGGCGGGAGGGGCAGCTGTGGGTGCAACTTCACCAGACTTATATTTTCCTGCCTGCTGGCTCTGAAGAGAGCAGCTGATCCTGACAAGGGGGTTTCTTCCAGCACAGCACACGAACTCTGCTAAGGGACAGACTGCCTCTCAAGTGGGTCCCTGACTCCTCTGCCTTTGACTGGGAGAGACCTCCCAACAGGGGTCAACAGAAACCTCATACAGGAGAGCTCTGGCTGGTATCAGTCCGGTGCCCCTTGGGATGAAGCTTCCAGAGGAAGGAGCAGGCAGCAATCTTTGATGTTCTGCAGCCTCTACTCTTGATACCCAGGAGAACAGGGTCTGGAGTGGACCTCCAGCAAACTACAGCAGATATGCAGAAGAAAGACTTGACTGTTAGTAGAAAAACTAACAAACAGAAAAGAGCAGCAACAACAGCAACATTAACAAAAAAGACCCCCACAAAGGTCATCAACCTAAAAAATCAAAGGTAGATAAATCCATGAAGATGAGGAGAAACCAGTGCAAAAACGCTGAACATTCCAAAAGCTGGAATGCCTCTTCTCCTCCACATGATTGCAACACTTCTCCAACAAGGGTGCAAAACTGGATAAAGAATGAAGTTGATGAATTGATAGAAGTAGGGTTCAGAAGGTGGATAATAAATTCTTGTGAGCTAAAGCATTTTTTTTTTTTTGAGACGGAGTTTTGCTCTTTTTGTCCAGGCTGGAATGCAATGGCACGATCTCGGTTCACTGCAACCTCCACTTCCTGGGTTCAAGCAATTCTCCTACCTCAGACTCCCAGGTAGATGGGATTACAGGCATGCACCACCATGCCCAGCTAATTTTTGTATTTTTAGTAGAGATAGGATTTCACCATGTTGGTCAGCTGGTCTCGAACTCCAGACCTAGGTGATCCACCTGCCTTGGGCTCCCAAAATGTTGGGATTACAGGTGTGAGCCACTGCACCCGGCCTAAAGGAGCATGTTCTAACCCAATGCAAGGAAGCTAAGAACCTTGATAAATGGTTACAGGAACTGCTAACTAAAATAACCAGTTTAGAGAGGAATAAAAATGACCTGATGGCGCTGAAAAACACAGCATGACAATTTAGTGAAGCATAAACAAGTATTAATAGTCGAATCATGCAGAAGAAAGAACATCAGAATTGACTACCTTGCTGAAATAAAGCATGAAGACATGATTAGAGAAAAAATAATGAAAAGGAACAGACACAGCCTCCACAAAATATGGGACTTTGTAGAAGGACCAAACCTGTAATTGATTGGTGTTCCTGAAAGTGTCAGGGAGAATGGAACCAAGTTGGAAAACACACTTCAGGTTATTATCCAGAAGAACTTCCTCAACCTTGGAAGACAGGCCAACATTCAAATTCAGGAAATACAGAGAACACCACTTGGAGAATATCAACCCCAAGACACATAATCATCAGATTCTCCAAGGTTGAAATGAAGGAAAAAAATGTTAAGGGCAGCCAGAGAGAAAGATCATCAGGTCACCTACAAAGGGAAAGCCATCAGACTAACAGCAGATCTATCTGTAGAAACCCCACAAGCCAGAAGAGATAGGGGGCCAATATTCAACTTCTTAAAGAAAAGAATTTTCAACCCAGAATTTTATATCCAGCCAAACTAAGCTTTATAAGCAAAGAAGAAACAAAATCCTTTCCAGACAAGCAAATGCTGAGGGATTTGCTTGCAAGAGCTGCCTGCCTTGCAAGAGCTCCCAAAGGAAGCACTAAATATAGAAAGGAAAAACTGGTACCAGCCACTGCAAAAACACACCAAAATATAAAGACCAATGACACTATGAGGAAACTGCATCAACTAATGTGCAAAATAATCAGCTAGCATCATGATAACAGGATCAAATTCATACATAATAATATTAACCTTAAATGTAAATGAGGCTAAATGCCCCAATTAAAAGACACAGACTGGCAAATTAGAGTCAAGACCCATTGGTATGCTGTATTCAGGAGATCCATCTTACATGCAAAGACATACACAGGCTCAAAATAAAGGGATTGAGGAATATTTACCAAGCAAATGGAAAGCAAAAAAAAAAAAAAAGGTTGCAGTCCTAGTCTCTAATAAAACAGACTTTAAACCAATAAAGATAAAAGACAAAGGGTATTACATAATGGTAAAGGGATCAATGCAACAAGAAGAGCTACCTATCTTAAATGTATATGCGCCCAATACAGGAGTACCCAGATTCATAAAACAAGTTCTTAGAGACCTACAAAGAGACTTAGACTCCCACACAATAATAATGGGAGACTTTAACACCCCACTGTCAATATCAAATGGATCAATGAGACAGAAAATTAACAAGGATATTCAGGACTTGAACTCAGCTCTGGATGAAGTGGACCTAATAGACATCTACAAAACTCTCCACCCCAAACCAACAGAATATACATTCTTCTTAGTGCCACATGGCACTTACTCTAAAATTGACCACATAATTGGAAATAAAACACTCCTCAACAAATGCAAAAGAATGGAAATCATAACAGTCTGTCAGACCACAGTGCAATTAGGATTAAGAAACTCACTCAAAACCACACAACTACATGGAAATTGAACAACGTGCTCCTGCATGACTTCTGGGTAAATAACAAAATTAAAGCAGAAATCAAGAAGTTATTTGAAACCAATGAGAACAAAGAGACAACATAGCAGAATCTCTGGGGCACAGTAGTGTTAAGAGGGAAATGTATAGCACTAAACGCCCACATCAGAAAGCTGGAAAGATCTCCAATTGATACCCTAACATCATAATTACAGGAACTAGAGAAGCGAGAGAAAACAAATTCAAAAGCTAGCAGAAGACAAGAAAAATTAAGACCAGAGCAGAACTGAAGGAGATAGAGACATGAAAATCCTTCAAAAAGTCAATGAATCCAGGAGCTGTTTTTTTTTAAATTAACAAAATGATAGACTTCTAGCTGGACTAATAAAGAAGAAAAGAGAGAAGAATCAAATAGACACAATAAAAAATGATAAAAAGTATATCACCACTGATCTCACAGAAATAAAAACTACCATCAGAGAATATTATAAACACCTTTACACAAATAAACTAGAAAATCTAAAAGAAATGGATAAATTCCTGGAAACATACACCCTCCCAAGACTAAACCAGGAAGAAGTTGAATCCCTGGAATAAACCAATAACAAGTTCTGAAATTGAGGCAGTAATTAATAGCCTGCCAACCAAAAAAAAAAAAAAAAAAAAAGAAAGAAAAAAGTCCAGGACCAGACAGATTCACAGCCGAATTCTACCAGAGGTACAAAGAGGAGCTGGTACCATTCCTTCTGAAACTATTCTAAGCAATAGAAAAAGAGGCATTCTTCCCTGACTCATTTTATGAGGCCAGCATCATCCTGATACCAAAACCTGGCAGATACAAAACAAAAAAAGAAAACTTTACGCCAATCTCCCTGATGAATATTGATGAGAAAATCTTCAATAAAATACTGGCAAACCGAATCCAGCAGCACATCAAAAAGATTATCCACCATGATCAAGCCAGCTTCATCTCTGGGATGGAAGACTGGTTCAACATACACAAATCAATAAGAGTAATCCATCACATAAACAGAACCAATGACAAAAACCACATGATTCTCTCAGTAGATGCAGAAAAGGCCTTTGATAAAATTCAGCATCACTTCATGCTAAAAACTCTGAATAAGCTAGGTACTGATAAAACATATCTCAAAAATAATCAGAGCTGTTTATGACAAGCCCATAGCCAATATCATACTGAATGAGCAAAAGCTGGAAGACCTTTGAAAACCAGCACAAGACAAGGATGCCCTCTCTCAGCACTCCTCTTCAACATAGTATTGGAAGTTCTGGTCAGGGCAATCAGGCAAGAGAAAGAAATAAAGGATATTCAAATAGGAAGAGAGGAAGTCAAATTGTCTCTGTTTGGATATGACATGATTGTATGTTTTGAAAACCCCATTGTCTCAGCCCCAAAACTCCTTAAACTGATAAACAACTTCAGCAAAGTCTCAGGATACAACATCAATGTGCAAAAATTACAGGCATTCCTATACACCACCAATAAACAAGCAGACAGCCAAATCATGAATGAACTCCCATTCACAAGTGCTACAAAAAGGATAAAATACCTAGGAATACAACTTAAAAGGGATGTGAAAGACCTCTTTTTGGAGAACTACAAACCACTGCTCAAGGAAATAAGAGAGGACACAAAGAAATGGAAAAACATTCCATGCTCATGGATAGGAAGAATCAATATCGTGAAAATGGCCATACTGCCCAAAGTAATTTATATATTCATTGCTGCTCCCATCAAGCTGTCATTGACTTTCTTTGCAGAATTACAAAAAAACTACATTAATTTCATATGGAACCAAAAAAGAACCCAGATAGCCCAGACAATCCTAAGCAAAAAGAACGAAGCTGGAGGCATCATGCTACCTGACTTCAAACTATACTACAAGGCTACAGTAACCAAAACAGCATGGTACTATTACCAAAACAGATATATAGACCAATGGAACAGAACACAGACCCTAGATATAATACCACACATCTACAACCATCTGATCTTTTGGCAAAAACAAGCAATGAGGAAAGGATTCCCTATTTAATAAGTGGTGCTGGGAAAACTGGCTAGCTATATGCAGAAAACTCAAACTGGACCCCTTCCTTACACCTTCTACAAAAATTAACTCAAGATGGAGTAAAGACTTAAATGTAAAACCCAAAACCATAAAAACCCTAGAAGAAAACATAGGCAATACCATTCAGGACATAGGCATGGGCAAAGACTTCATTACTAAAACGCCAAAAGCAATGGCAACAAAAGCCGAAATAGACAAATGGGATCTAATTAAACTAAAGAGCTTCTGTACAGCAAAAGAAACTATCATCAGAGTGAACAGGCAACCTACAGAATGGGAGAAAATTTTTGCAATCTACCCATCTGACAAAGGTCTAATATCCAGAATCTACAAGGAACTTAAACAAATTTACAAGAAAAAAACAACCACATCAAAAAGTGGGCAAAGGATGTGAACAGACACTTCCCAAAAGAAGACATTTATGTGGCCCACAAACATATGGACAAAAAGCTCATCATCACTTGTCATTAGAGATATGCAAGTCAAAACCACAATGAGATACCATCTCATGGCAGTCAAAATGGCAATTATTAAAAAGTCAGGAAACAAATAGATGCTGACGAGGCTGTGGAGAAATAGGAATGCTATTTGTGTTGGTGGAATTGTAAATTAGTTCAACCACTGTGGAAGACAGTGTGGCGATTCCTCAAGGATCAAGTACCAGAAATACCATTTGACCCAGCAATCCCATTACTGGGTATATACCCAAAGGATTATAAGTCATTCTACTATAAACACACACACACACACACACACACACACGTTTATTGCAGCACTATTTACAATAGCAAAGACTTGGATCCAACGCAAATGCCCATCAATGATAGATTGGATATACATCATGGAATACTATGCACCCATAAAAAAGAATGAGATCATGTCCTTTGTAGGGACATGGATGAAGCTGGAAGCCATAATTCTCAGCAAACTAACACAGGAAGAGAAAATGAAACACCACATGTTCTCATTCATAAGTGGGAGTTGAACAGTGAGAACACATGAACACTGGGAGGGGAATAACACACATAGAGTCCTGTTGGGGTGGGGGCAAGGGGAGGGAGAGTATTAGGACAAATACCTAATGTATGTGGGGCTTAAAACCTAGATAATGGGTTGATAGGTGCAGCAAACCACCATGGCACATGTATACCTATGTAACAAATCTGCACATTCTGCACACGTATCCCAGAAATTAAAGTAAGATTTAAAAATAAATAAATAAAAATGAAAAAGACACAACAAAACAAAACAACAAATAAAACAAATTCCTTTTACCTGCTTCTATGATGCCCAGTGTTTCTTCCTTTTGTGTTCTGCCACAGATGACCCCAGTGCTCCTGTCCCCCCCCACCACCATTTCTCTTTGGTGGCACCTGTCTTTCCTTACATTTTAGACTTTTTTTTTTGAGACGGAGTCTTACCCTGTTGCCCAGGCTAAAGTACAGTGGCATGATCTCGGCTCACTGCAACCTCCACCTCCCAGGTTCAAGTGATTCTCTTGCCTCAGCCTCTCAAGTAGATGGGATTACAGGCACATGCCACCATGCCTGGCTGATTTTTTTGTATTTTTAGTAAAGACAGGGTTTTACCATGTGGGCCAGGCTGGTCTTGACCTCCTGACCTTAGGTGATCTGCCCACCATGGCCTCCCAAAGTGCTGTGATTACAGGCTTGAGCCACTGCGCCCGGCCCGTTTTAGACTTTTTTGATTGCCTTATTATCTCAGTTCTCTAATTAGTTTAGGAAAAGTTATGATTCTGTAGTTTATCTGGCTGTTTTTGCTGTAGTGTAATACTTATCCCAGCTTTCCACATCCTGGACTTCTTTGTGTTTTTTGCTGTAATCTATTTCATATGTTTTACTGTATACAATGCCAATTGATGTTAGCTTTTATTTATTTGCAGGTATGATTTCTTCTTTGACCCAAAGTTATTTAGTGACTTTAAAAATTTTAAGGTGATTGATATTTTTGTAAAAGAAAATATTTATGTTGTTTCATAGCATTGTGCTTAAAGAATGTGGGCAATAAAATTTCTGCTTTGAGAAATTTGTTGAGGTTGTTTTTGTGACTTTCTGAGCAGAATGTATATCCAATATTTATGTGCTATAGTGTTTAATGTCTCTATTAAGCCAAAGTTTATCTGTTATTAATAATAGTCAATTTCTCTATATCCTTATTTGTCTTCTTGATGTGTTAAAGATTGAAAGAAATATGTTAATGATGTTCATTATTATTATGGTTTTATCAATTTTTTCTTGAAATTTATTGTTTTAGTTCTTTTATAAGCTGTTATTCAGTCCAGAAATATTTATGAATGTTTGTCTTCATTCTATATTATCATAGCAAAATAGCCCTCTGATTTCCTTTAGTCGTTTTTGTCTATTACTGCTTCTCATCTCTTATTTTATGTATTTTTGCCCATGTAGTTTAATCCATTTGCTTTTGTCTATATCCACTGCTAAAACCCCAGTCCACATTTACTGTCATCCATCTTTTAGACTATTGAAATAGGATTCTACTTGGTGTTCTTGCCTTGTCTTTTACCCTACAACAATTTATTGTTCACCCAGCAGCCAAAGGGAATATTTTCCAGCCAAAAGCTCTCTCATGACTTCTCTCACACTTATGCTTCTTATCATGACTTACATATATATGTATAAGCAGCCCCCAGCATACTTCTCCAGTCTCATCTCCTACTGCTCTCATCTTTGCTCACTGTGCTCTAGATATACTGACCTTATTTCTCTTCCTTAATTATGCTATACATTACCCTCAGGGCCTCTGTGGTAGCTAGTTCCTGTACCTAGAAGGCTCCTTTTCATCACGAATGCTTTTTTTTCATTGAAGACTAAGTACACTTGTCACCTCTTCAGAGAATTCTTCCCTGACACCTAAAGTAGCCATTTCGTCACTAAGTCACTGTTACATTTTATTTTTTCTTCAAAGCATTTATCAGTATCTGAAATATTCTTGACTGTTTATTCTTTTACTCAGTGAAAGCAATGACCTTGTATGAGTTGTTGACTGTTATATTGCTGGCATCTGTGACCCTGCGTGTCTCAGGCAAGCGGCATGGGAGTGAGAGTGATAAAGGCAAGAGTCAGGCCTGATACAGAGAATTGTTTCTCATCAAAGGGAGGTTCTCCGGCCTTGGAGAGTTAATTTATTTCACCTTCAGATATAGCTAGGCCAGTTAATTAATAAGCTAGAGCCACCTCTCAGTTATCTGTATGAGCCCAGGCAGGAACGCTTAGCATGGTTTCTGATACAGAGTTGGTACTGAGAATGCATTTCTTGAAATGAACCAGAGTATACTGACTGACTGCTATATGCCTCTGTCCCCTAGGTGCTGTGGGAAATTCAGGGATAATAAAAGCACACACAGCCCATCCTACAAGGGGCTACATCTAGTAGGGGATATTAACCATTTGAAGAGTTAAATAATAACAAAAGATTTCTCAAGAAATCTAGATATGCTGAAAGAAGGGAAGGCTTCCTCCAAACTGGATAGTTGGGGAAGGCTTCCAAAAAGGGACAATATTAGCTACATCTTGAGGAAGTGGTTGGAAAAAGGAAGGAGAGTGGGAGTAACTGATAAAGATTATGTAGAGGCCCTAATCAGCATGACATGTGTGGGAGAAGTAAAAGGGTTCATTTGGGGTAGAAAGGCATGCAGGGCATAGAGTACGTTGGTCCTTGCCCAGTGAGCATTCATCTTGATTGCTAAGCTTAGGATTTGGGCCTTTATGTTGTGGCTACCTTTACAGGAAGGTATTGGAAGCCTTTGAGCCAGGAAGAAAGAACTATAGTTATAGGTATTTCAAGAAGTTCTATTCTGCATTAGGACAAGGGCTGTTAAAAATAAAATAAAAAAAAAGTTCCGTTGATGGAAGTTATCTCCTCTTGACTTTTTCTGCCTTCACCCTGTCTGCCTCCCCCCGCCACTCCCTTTCTCTCTTGATGTGGTCTCACTCTCACCCAGGCTGGAGTGCAGTGGTGTGATCACAGCTCACTGTAGCCTCAAACTCCTGGGCTCAAGCAGTCTTTCCTCATCAGCCTTCTAAGTAGCTAGGACCACAGACATACATCACCATGCCTGGCTAATTTTTTAAAACTTTTTCTTTTAGAGACAAGATCTTGCTATGTCACCCAGGCTGGTCAAACTCCTGATCTCAGGTGATTGTCCTGCCTCAGTCTCCCAAAGCACTGGGATTACATGCACGAGCCACTGCTCCCAGCTTGCCTTTTCTCTTTTTTTTTCCCTTCCCCCAGCCTGGATCAGCCTCCTGGGATATTCCTTGGAGTGGCTTCTGATTACTACCATTCTTAAAGCAGTTAACAAGGTTAACACCAGAGAGTTTACTTGCTAGTGGCTGCTGAAGTCTGAAATCTGGCTAGCATGTCAGATATGGCAGAGATATCAGAGTTTTCCACAGGGGAATTCTGCATCCTGGATGCCTGAATTAGAGACTATGTTTGGGGCTAAGTAGACCACTTTGATGCCTTCAGTGTTGAACTCATGGAGTTCTGGGTAGCAGGGGCATTATCCAACATCAAAAAAACTTTTAAAGGGAATCCCTTACTCACAAGGTACTTCCTGACTTTAGGGACAAAGCATTGATGGAACCAATTCAGAAAAAGGATTCTCATCATTCAGTCCTTCTCGTACAGCTGAAAGACTAGCAGCTGGTATTTAACTTTCCCCTGCAAGGATTGCAAGTTAGCAGCTTTATAGATAAGGGCAGTGCTAGTGCTTGCTTCTATTCATTACTAATAAATATCCTTTGTGACTTTTTTTTCCAGAATAGGACATTTTTGTCTGTGTTAAAAGCCTTTTGAGGCAGGTATCCTTTCTCCTCAATGATTTTCTTAATGCTATCTGGGACCTCATCTCCTGCTTTTGGTCAGCAGAAACTGCTTCTTCTATTATCCTGATATTTTTAAGGCCAAACCTCTTTCTAAAATTATCAAACCATCCTTTGCTGGCATTACAATTTTCAGCTTTAGATCCTTCACCTTTCTTTTTGTTTGTTTGTTTGATACAGAGTATTGTTCTGTCTCCCAGGCTGGAGTGCAGTGGTGCAATCTCAGCTCACTGCAACCTCTGCCTCCTGGTTCAAGTAATTCTTGTGTCTCAGCCTCCTGAATAGCTGGGATTATAGGTGTGTGCCATTATGCCCAGTTAATGTTTGCATTTTTAGTAGAGATGGGGTTTTACCATGTTGGCCAAGCAGGTCTCAAACTCCCTCCTGACCTCAGGTGGTCAGCCTGCCTTGGCCTCCCAAAGTGTTGAGATTACAGGAATGAGCCAGTGTGCCTGGCCTCTTCACCTTCCTTTTGGTTTAAGTTGTCATATAATGACTTTTCTTTTTCTCAAGTCATAGTAGGGTCTATAGTTATGCCTTCCTTCTAGCAATCCTCTACCCACATTAAGCTGCAATTTTAATATGAGATATAAAGTTATTTCATAAAAAAATGCAAGGATTTTGTACCTGGTGACATAGCTGCAGTGATGGCTTCATAAATTTCATTTTTTTAAACAACGGTCCTTACGCTAGATTCATTTATCTTGAAATGGTAGACGTACTGCAGCTACGGACCTCAATGTACAGTACATTTTAATGGATTCAGTTTTTCTTAATGTCTTGACTTCTCTCTGCTTCTTGGGAGTACTTTCCAGCATGGTTGGAAAGTTGAGGCCCCTCTCAACTCATCACTCTTTCTTCTTGGGTCCCTGCCTATGGAAAACAGGTAAGTCAAATTTCGAAACTGTGTACTATGGTTCCAACCATAGTTTCCTTTGGCCACTTGCCAAAGTGGGGCTTCTCACTAATGGGAGTAAAAATGAAGGTTTTATCCAGATATCAACAGGATCACACTGTTCTGTCATTCTGTTTGCTAAACTTGTTTCATATAACTCAATGTCACTAATATAGCACCTTTCCTTGGTCTTTTCTGAAAATACCACTTGTACAAAATTTTGTGTGTGCAGCAGATGCTTGAGACTTGAGGTGCCAAATGTGGTTTATGTTGCCATGGCGCTTGCTCTTAGCTTCATCTGTCACAAAGGTTTTGTTTCTCATAGTAGTATTTTCTCCTACCAAATTCCACTACATATCCTCTCCTACCCTTTGGTAAACCCTGCCTCAAACAAACAGAGCAATCAGTCTAGAACTGTGTTGTCCAATACAGTAGCCATCAGCCATATATGGCTATTTAATTAAATATGGCCAATTAATTAAAATTAAATACAATTAGAAATTAAAAACTCTCAGTTGCCACAACCATATTTCAAGTGTTCGATAGCCACATGTGACTAGTAGCTTCTATACTGAACAGTGCAGATATACAACATTCCCATCACCACAAAAAGTTCTACTGGATAATGCTGATCTAGAATAATACTGCCAAATTCCAGCAGGACTATCAAGGTAGATGTAGATACTCCAAGGCACATTCCTATAAAGTTCCTTGTTGCCACTATATGAAGTATAACTTGTTCGTTATTCCAGTTGTCCATCTGGTAACTGTTACATCAGGCACAAGCGCACATGTGCACGCATGCACACACACACACACACACACACATACATATATGCACACACATTATTTCTTATAGACTGGATTTCCTAAATGTATAAGGAGGAGGAAAAGCATTTTCCTAATTGCTCAAAATTTTCTCTACCCATAACAAAGCGAGTACCTCACATTATTATGCAAAGAAGTCCCTCCCTTTCAAATTGTGCCCCCTTGGGCCTGGCATAAATAAGAAAATAAATCCATTTCTGAAGCTATCTCAGTTAATGACAGGCCACTCAGCTATAAAAGGATGCAAAGAAAGCTTTTCTTATCTATTTCTTTTAAGACCCTAATTAAGTTCTCACCTTTTCTGCAGTCCTGGCTGAAGCTCTAAAGGTAGGAGTGGGAAGTCTCAGCATTGGAAAGGCCTTCTTAGGTGCGGTAGTATTTGTTATTTTATACCTTAACCTCAAAGGAAGTCCTTCTTTTTCTTGGGATGGAGCACTTTAGTTCTCATAATGCTTCTCTGAAGTCATTGCAGAGTGGGTGGAGGAAGGTGAGGGTAATAATTTGGTCTGAACTTTCCTAGTAAACTTACAAGTGGATCTATCAAAACCAGAGGGTTTTTTCTTAACCACACCACCCCCAGAATTCCATTTCCTGCAGATGTAGCAGCAGCACCTCCAGCCATCTCGACCCAGGCCTCTGGACCATGCCTTGGGAGTGCTCTGCCCTCTGCCTTGAGTTCCACTGGTACCTCTCCAGTGGAAAGAGTGAGTTACTTTGCCCTGGTCTGGTGGGTGGGCTCTTTCCTCTCTGACTTGGCTAAATAAAATGGGATTTAAGGTAGTTCTCCCTGTGGGTAAAAGACATTTTGCTCTGTGCTGTAGAAAGAGGTAGGTAGTGGTTTCATCTGCTACTACTGCCTATGAATGTGAACAGAACCTCTGCTCCTGATGCAGACCCCTGGCCCTTTCCCAGCTCCTATTCTGTTTTGACTTCTGCACGCCCCTTTTTCTGACCCTGATACCATCCCAGATCATTCTTCTTTCTCTAGTCCTGCCCCGTCCTAGCCAGTACCCCAGACCCAAGGTGAGCTGAGGGACAGTCTCTCAAAGTCTGGGCAAAGAGCCTTGGGAAGTGGAGGTATGGCTGAGAGAAGAGGTGAGGACAGGAGGACAGGCATACAGACTCTGAATGCTGGACCTTCTGTGGCCTTCTTTCTTTTCTGTCTTTGAACTTCTTTCAACAGAGGAACCTTTATCATCTAGCCCTGTGGCTTTCTAGTACCTTGTGCCTCTGGTCCCATAATTGTGGGCATTTAGCTGTGGTGCAGGTGAGACCCATTCTCCCACCCTCAGGAGCCAGGAAGGCCCACCAGTATGGCAGGGAGGCCTAGGGAGAGACATACAGGAGAGCAGAGATGTCTGGAGCTAGGTCACCCATGGTCAGCAGGGCCTCCTGCAGAGGGAGCCTTCTTTGGCCTTTGCTTGGCTGACTTCTAATGATCCTATAAAAATTAGTTTTGTTTTTAAAGTACCCCAATGATGTATGAATGCATTCTTTTGTAAAATCTTACAAGAAGAGAACATTCTTTTTTTGTATAAAAAAGAAAGTTATTTAGCCTTAAGATTGCAAAATTGTAAAGTTTAAATAAAGTGGCTGCCCTTTGGCTGCCACGACCCTCATCCCCTACTCCAGTTTCTACAAGTAACTGCAATTCTCAGCTAGGTGTATATCCTTCCAGATCTCTTTCTATACATTTACTTTTCCTTATTGTTTAAACCAGTTTGAGTTGTGTTTTCTCTTACTTAAATCTGAAAGTGTTCCTAACCAATTTAGTAACAATTACCTCAGTGCTGTTTATTGAAAGGTTCTGCTGTTTCATACTGACATGAAATGCCACTTGTGTTAGACCCTGGCCAATTGTGCTTCCTCAAAGACCCAGAGTAAACATGAACTGTAAACTCCAAGACTGTACAACTAGTTAAAGAAAGATTGCCCAAGATACTGACAACAAGAATTTTTAAGGCTTAGGATTTGCATATTAGACCTATGTAATGTGGCTTACTGAAGAGCAGAGTTCTTGCTTTCTTTGGTAGCATAAGCTGTTTCTGATGCTCGTACAGGAAGGACTGTAAAGGGCAGTGAGTGCTCAAATCTGGGCTCCTCTGACGTGATAGACATCTCATTTTATGCATGCTGCCAAGACCATTGAACTTGGGGGATGCCTCTGTAAGAAAGCAAGAAAGGCAGTGGAGAGCTATAGCCCCACATGCACCTTCATCTCAGGAACATCCTTTATACTTTTAATTGTTGACTGCCTGAGGAATAAGCCAAAGTGAAAGTAACCTTGAACTGAGTCCAAGTTAACGTTCTCACCTATTCCTGAACCTAGACTATCTCCATGAACCCCTAAATATGTGAGTCTGTTTCTGGACTTTTCATTCTGGCCTATTGATGTATTCGTTTATTGCTATACCAGCGCTACCCTGTTTTAATTCCTATTACTTTATGTTTTGGTATAATATAGGGCAAATCTTCCACCATCATTTTTCTTCAAAATGATCTAGTATATTCTTCCATATGAATTTTAGAATCAATCTGTCAGACTTTATGAGGAGTTCCATAGGGGTTTTGATCTCGATAGAATTAGGATATAATTTATAGGCTGATTGGGGGAGAACTGATTTTGTGATATTTGCGAAAGCTGCTGAATTTTTATTTGTTTATCTTAACTCCTGGATTGTCTGTGTAGAGTCTCATATCATCAAGGTAGTAATTAAGAGCACATACTCTGAAGTCATACTGCTTAAATTTAAATTTTGGCTCTGTCGCTTACTAACCAAGCACCTCAACATCTCTATTACTTAGTTTCTTCCTCTGTAAAAATGTGTTTAATGCTAATACTTACCTCCTAGCTGTGAGGATTAAATGATTTAAGATAAATAAAGCATTTAACATAAAGTATTCAGTAATAATGATAATCATCATCATCATTTATTTCAAAATAAGTTTATCCGAGATTTTTTCAATTCCTACATCTGTTTTTCTCATGTTGATGCATTTGCTGGAACTTCAATAGTTAGCACTGAAAACAGGTTATCATCTTGTTCCTCACTTAATGGAATTTCTTCTAATGTTTCACTGTTAAATATATTTGTTATAGGTTTCTGGTGTAATTATTTCCTTTTCTTTTCTCTTTTTTTTTGAGATGGAGTCTCGTTCTATCGCCCAGGCTGGAGTGCAGTGGCGCGATCTTGGCTCACTGCAACCTCTGCCTCCAGGGTTCAAGTGATTCTCCTGCTTTAGCCTCCTGAGTAGCTGGGATTCCAGGCGACTGCCACAACACCTGGCTAATTTTTGTATTTTTAGTAGAGATGGGGTTTCACCATGTTGGCCAGGTTGGCATTGAACTCCTGACTTAAGTGATCCGCCTGCCTTGGCTTCCCAAAGTCCAGGGATTACAGTTGTGAGCCACCGCTTGGCTTTTTTTTTTTTTTTTTTTTTTTTTTTTATTGAGACAGACTCTCACTCTGTCACCCAGGCTGGAGTGCAGCGGTGCAATCTTGGCTCATTGCAGCCTCCACCTCCCAGGTTCAAACAATTCTTGTATCTCAGCCTCTGGAGTAACTGAGATTACAGGCATGTGCTTCCATGCCTGGCTAATTTTTTTTGTATCTTTAATAGAGACGGGGTTTCACCATGTTGGCCAGGCTAGTCTTGAACTCCTGACCTCAAGTGATCCACCTGTCTCCCAAAGTGCTGGGATTACAGGTGTGAGTTACTATGCCTAGCTGGTTTCTGATATAATTCTTGATCTTATTGAGGATGCTCCCTAGTAATCCTAGTAGGCAAAGAGTTTTTCTCATAAACAGATGTTTCTGTTGAGATGATCATCTTTTGATTAACCTATTATTGTGGAGAAGTATATTGGTAGATTTTCCATAATCAAATTTGTATTCCTGGGAACCACCTTGCTTGATTATGATCTGTTATTCTTTTAATTCAATTTGGTAATGTCTTATTCCTACTGAGTTCTACCTCAGTAAAAGTTTTCACCAAAACTGTGCCAAGCTTCCAGGCTGGGTGGTATGTTCCTTCTCTGTGCACCCAGAGCACCATGTCTGTCTTTTTCTAAAACCTCTCTGGTTTTGTACTTACAATCTGATATTGTAATTACGTATCTCCCTCAGTGGAATATGTCATTGTTGAGAGACAGACTTTTGCCTTCTTCCTAATTGTATCCTCAGTGCCCAGATAAGGCCTAACTTAAAGCAGACCTTTAGAAAATAAGTCTAGTCTGTGCGAAAGTCTAGTCTAGGCTTACCACTCACCTGACGGGGACAAGTGCCAAGTCCCCATACGAGTTTAGCTTTGTGGATAGAGCCCTGGCCTTATTGATCCAGCTTATCATTCAGACAAGAGCCATGTCAATACCGGTGGACCTTGCTAGCTGTGGGAGCTGGACAGTCAGATATGCTCACAGCTCCCCTAAGCAGCCTTAGTTACACCTAAGCAGCCTGTGGGGAGCTCAGGGCTCCATGCTCCACATCTTCAGGCTGAAGATTCTCCTTCACTTCCAGGAAAGCACACTCAAATGTGGAGGCAGATAAATGATTAGCACCCTGTGCTGGGGCTTGTTACTATTCCACAGGGGTTCTTTTTCTGGGAACCTAATATACTTCATGTGTACCTTAGCAGCAGCTAATGAGGGTGGATGGAAGTGGTCACCAGGCATTCCAGTCACCCGGGGATGCCTGGGTCCCTTTACCAGGAAGCAGCGAGAGAGGCACAATGGAGACAACCCCATCTTCCTTATAGAAGACCCCTATTTCAGGCAAGGCCTTTATCTTGCTGAAGCTGACCCCACTGAAGAGTCATTGTGCTTCAGTGAGGAAACCACTGCAACCAAGGCCATCTGGTGGCAGAGAAGTGGGATCCCTCCTGCTGGAGCAGGCAGGCACCTACTGTCCCAGTAGTCCCATGTCAGAAATAACATTCAACACACATTGTCTTTTGTGCCCAGGTTGGGAACTGGTCTGTGAGGACTGAGGGATCCCAGGTACCTTGAGGTCTTGTGACCATATAGTGGATGGACACAGTCACAGCACCATCCTGGGATTGGCAGACACTCCATGCTCATCGGTGCCAGCCTGTTCATCAACAGAATCACCCACCTCCATTCTATCACCCACCAGGTATTTACTGAGACTATTCTATGTGATATGTGCCATTGAGGGTACTGGGAGAATAGCAGCAGATCTATAATACAGAAGCCCATGCCCGTGGAGGGAGCTTATAGTGAAGTAAGCTACCTGGTTTCCAGGTGCGCCCCCAGTTTATCTCATGGTTTAGATATGACTTGCCAAGTTTGTGACAGATGATTATTGTCTTCCTTCTGCTGCTGCAGTTTATCTGTGCAGATACTGGCATCCTTCAATCCAGGTCTCAGGTTTGGGTCAGAGCTTAGCTTGAGGCAGGAAGAAGAACAGAGTTCTTTGGATGGTTTAGGCAAGCTTGTCCAACCCGTGGTCACAGGCTGCATACTACCCAGGACAGCTTTGAATAATGTGGCCCAACATAAATTGGCAAACTTTCTTATAATATTGAGATTTTTGCTTTCTTTTTTTTTTTTTTTTTGCTCATCAGCTATCGTTAGTGTTAGTGAATTTTAAGTGTGGCCCAAGACAATTCTTATTCCAATGTGGCCCAAGGAAGCCACAAGATTGGACATTCCTGGTTTAGAGATTAAAATGGTTCCTTCAACTTCAGTTCTTGGTGTACAGGGATGGCCTCTGACTTGCTTCACATCCTCAATCCAGCCACCACCTGGTTTTCTGCACACAGGAAACACTTGGCAATGTTGGCTGAAACAGTACGTGAGAGCCAAGTGCCAAGCATTGGGCTAACTTCAGTTAGGCATAGACAGCCAGTTAGGCATAAAGTAACCAGGGCTGCAAAAGAAGTAGAAACAGATGCAGATGCTCCAAGCAGGCCAGACACTTGCCCTCCTCTCCTGGTAAGTCCAGTGCTCAGAAGGGGCACAGTAGAGACGTGCTTGGGCTGTCCATGTGGCAGTCTCTCTGTGGCAATGGAGCTCTAGCCCGTATGTGCAGTGTACATGCAGGGGAGTATGCATATATGTGTTTATTTGCATGCATGCACATCCATGTTCACCTTGGCCCTGGTCCCCACAACAACAGCATTATAGGCCCCTGCGGATCCTTTCTGCAGTGGGGGGAAAAGGGGCTCCTGGCTGTGGTTTCACTTTTGGATTGTCACTGTTTTCTTTGTGCAGCACTCCTACCTCACCTACCCCCAGCTCTAGAGGCAGGCAGGGTGATGACTGAAGCATCAGGCCTGTGGTTTCTGTAACAGGAAGTGATTTAGATGCTGAAAGCTAATTTTAGATAGTTGATATGGGGTTTTTAAAGAATCTTTCAAGGTTGGTTTCAGGCTCAAGGCTCAGCTCCCTGCTCCTCTTGCCTACAGGGGACAGGCAATTTCCCACTATACTTGTCACTGTCTAGCTGGGTGAGCTCATGCACAGCTGGGCAGGTCTCTTGGATAGAAAGCCAGTGCTGGTTTTCTCTGGATTTCAGGATGTCTAAGTCATTGTTTTTGGCCTTCAACACCAGGCAGAGTCCTGTGACTCAGCACAGGCCTGGCTCTCGGCCGAGTAGATGCAGGACCTCTTTTCCCTGGAATGGGACTGCCTGGAGGGTCCCAAGGATTTTGGTAGGACAGAGATGTCCACCCTCACTCAGGCCAAGGCCTGGGCCAGAGGTCAGATGAGGCTTCTGGGCCAAGGAAAATATCACCTTGGGTGGCAAACATTTAGGTGGGGCCTCTTCTCCCAGTCAGCCCTATCCTGAGCCTCTTAAAAGGGGCGACTTTCTGACCCAGGTGCCAAAGCTTAAGGATCCCATCCTGATTCAGCCTGGAGATTGGGACTCCTGATAGCAGCGACACAAAAGAAACTGAGGAGTAGGCACAGAACTCTGAGAGAGTCCTGTCCTGCTGGTGTCATGTCCCACTGGTTGGGTACCTTGGGGCCTAGTGGTTTCTGTCTCTGCCAAGGCCTGAGCACAGGAAATAGAAGGTTGGGCCTCCCTGGTCACCTCTGAAAGGGTCTTCAAGCCCATTTCCATTTGCTATCCCATTCCCTAGGGCTTCCACAGCACCCCTGTAACAGAGAATGCTGCTGTCATTATCAGAGAAGCAGCCAAATCTCAGCATGCTAAGAGAGATGGCCCAGGGTTACACAGCTCATGCAGGCAGCATTGGAGCCAGCCAGGCCAGGAGCTAACCCTGCCCTGTACTACTGATGGGATGCCCAGCATTCAGGGAAAAGAGCTCACTCTGCATGTCTGATCTAGGCAGTGGCCATCCTCAGGAACCCCTACCATAAACCTGGGACCTCTGGAAAACCAAATACAAGTGTCTGCCAGTTCTTAGTCCACCCCTTGCTCTGCTTTGTGGTGAGGAATAGCTTGGGAGATAAGACCAGGCCTATAGATCTTGGTTGGTATACAAAAAGAAACACTTCTGCCTAGAGAGGCTTTTGACAGACATTTCCAGGGACAAGCAGCAGACAGCCTTCATGGCCTTCATGACCAATCAGTCCCCTGTGGGAGACAAGTAGGACAGGATGGATGACTAGCCCAGAGCCAAGACTGAGCTCAGACCACAGAAGAGGAGAGCATTCTCATAAAATCTCCAGTGTTTGCAGCACAGTGGCATCTGACACAGAGGTAAATGATGTGAGCTAAGCTCTGTTTTGACAGTTCCATAGAAGGTGTCTTTGACCTACTTTCAAGAGCTGTGGTGGTAGGAGGAATTTTTGGCCACATCATAAAGAGTTTTGTGGCCACCTCTGATATACCTAGCTCAGGAAGTTGTAATTTTCCATGATTAGGTTTTTAGTCACCAAAGTGATCACTAACCCCTGTCCCTGGCCCCTGTGCTGCAGGAGGCTGACAGAGATGCTCCTCCAGCACTGCAGCCCTGCCTCCCCAGCTGCAGGCCAGAAGCTAGCCTGTGTGGCATTCACACCTGGATTCACAGCGTGGGCTTCCCTTAGGAAGGGAGAATTAGATGCAGCCTATCTCTGTGGGAATCTCACCTGGCAGGACCCTTCTCCCAAACTCCTGGAGTGTCTCACCCCAGCTCCTGGGCTCGACTGGATGCCACTGAGGAACATACCTGCTATTGGAATTGGTGGAGCACTGCCATGCTGAGGGATGAGGAGAGCCTGCTCCTGGGCCCTGCCACCAAAGCCATGGGAGCAATCTCATGCTTTGCTTGCCAGTTGGTGGCATTTTCATAAATGTTTATCCAGGAGCATTAGGAATGTTTGTTTTTTCTAATTATTTGTTTATTTGAAAGTAATTCCTCTTTTTCTAAAGGCCTGCATGCTAACCTGATTCTGGAGGAGCCAGGAATTGGCCCAGTTCCTCCCAATGTCCCAAATGTTTGGAAGCCTTTAAGGGCCCTTTTCATACCTGTAAAATCACAGAAGTAGGTAATCACCCACCTACTCTCCCTACTCTCCCCAGGCACCTGGTGCTGATGTGGGTCGGAGGGGGCTGAGAAATAACTCAGCTTCAAAGCCTTAGACTGCCTTCTCAGGGTATACCGTCTTCTCAGGGTATAACTGCATTCTCAGGGTATAACTGTCTTCTCAGGATACAGAATTCAGGAAGAGGATGCCTTGCCACACATGAGGAAGTGGGAGTGGCAAATGAGCAGGTATTTGCATTCAGGGTAGGTTTAGAGGGAGGTTTGGCAGGTGAATGATGGTTTGTTTACTAACCACAGACAAGAAATTGAGAGGACAACTGGTTATAGGTGAGGTGACTACTCTGCCCTCGGAAAGTGGGAGTATGAGTTCATGGGGGAATGCCTCTTAAGTAACACAGATGGGCAAACCCCCCGTTAGTGAAACCTTCTTTGTTAGACTTCCTTTTCAGGGGATTCTCATACTTCCCCACCTACCTTAATCAACAGTACTGACCACAACTGATACCTTTCTGGGTGACTCAGGACCAGTGCTCGGGCCGCCACCATGCATTGAATCCAGCCGAGGATGCAGGTGCAGCTGGAGTGGGGACTAGCCTTGAATGAGCACCAACCCCAAAAGAGTCCTCTGACTGTCATTTAGGCAAATGTTCAACAGTCACAATGCTTTTGGATCCTTTGCCTCATTCTTCCTGAGAGGTATTTGGTGAAAATAGCCAGACCTCTGGAATCTGAGACACCTGACTCCAATTCCTGCCACTTTCTGCTTCCTGCTAGTTGCCAGACCTTGGACAGTTTTGTAACTTCAAATTTGCCCCCATCAAGTTCATTGATTTACTCACTCACTCATTCATTCAGCATAAATTCCTGAGCAGCTTCCATGTACCAGCTACTAGTTTAAGTACTTGGGAGTGATCAGTAGAGGAAATAGATAAGTGTCCTGCCTTCAGAAACATATATTATAGCATGGGAGGTACAAAATAAACAACAAAGCTGTTAACAGGTTAGGAGGCAGTAAGTGCTATGGGAAAAAAACAGCAAGATAAGGGGTGCTTGGAGTGGTGGTAGAAGGGGCTGCCATCTTAAACAGGGTGGGCATGGCAGATCTCTAAGAAAATAACATCTGAGCAAAGACTTGAAGGTGTTGAAGGCGTTAGCCCCTTTCAGACACAGGGAAGGGCCAGTGCAAAGGCTCTGAGGCTGGTGAATTCAAGGAGCATTGTGAAGGCAAGTGTGGCTGGAGCAGAATGAGTGAGCCGGGAGAGTCACAGGGAAAAACAGAGGGATGGAAAGATAAAGGGGAAGATGATGCAGACCTTGTAGGCCACTGTGGGAACTATGGCTTTTCTCTGGTAAAACACAGAGCTCTGAGAGGGTTTTGACCAGAGGGGTATAATCTGACCTAGAGCATAACAGGATCACTCTGGCTGCTGAGTTGAGAATAGATTACAGAGCAGGGCACAGATAGAAGCAGGGAAATTATCTAGGCTTCCACTGAAGTATATTCTAGAAGATAATAGTGGCATGAATCATCATGGATTCAGTGGAAGTGGTGAGAAATGGGAAATGTTGGATTCTGGACCTATTTTGGAAGGAGAACCATCAGCGTTTGCTGATGGATTAGATGTGGAGTCTGAGAGAGAGATCAGAGTCAAGGATGACTCCAAGGATTTTTCTCTGAGCAGCTGGAAAGAAGGATTTGACATTAATTGAGACAAGGAAGACAAATATAATTATATAATTATATATATATTTTATATATATATATATATGTATGTATAATGTAACCCTCACTACAGCCTGTGAGGTATACTGACAGCCTGTAGTGAGGATTAAATATGATAATATATGAAAGGCTTTAGCACTAGCACCTAGCTAGCTCTTAGTAAATGTCACTTTCCCTTTTTCTCTCTCAAAGAGGTGGTAAAGCATGAACAATTGGGGTCCCCAAACCAATTTGACTAATTACCTTTCTGTAGAAATAATGTGCCAATCAGATGCCAAGACAGCCTCCTCCTTGTGGTTTTCTCACTCTTCAGGAAACTTTCACTGTTGCTAATAAGGTCTTTAGATTTGTCAAAGGTTTCTTAGTGATGCTGACACACTGGTGTGACAATGAGTTTCAGCATCAGGGGTACTGCAGAGCCCAGAGAGCCCCCATCTATGTGCTCACCGTTTCCATGTCAGTCACTCTGCTGGTGTCAGATGAGCAGGAGGCATGATCTCTTCAGCAGAACAGAGTTTGGTTCTACAGACACACACCCACATCCATATCACTCCTTGTCCTCTCCACCCCCAGGTTGTTATGCGACTGTTGAAAAATTACTTACCTGTGAGGTAGGCACTATTAGTATTCCCATTTTATAGTTGAAGAACAAAGGTTCAGAGAAGGTTTTTTTATGAATTAAGTGAGTACATGCAAAAATGCTTAGTAGCACTGTGCCTGGAACTTAGTAAATGTTTGAGAATAGTTAACCATTGTTAGTAAATGTTAATCAATGTCAGTAGTTCAAGAAAGGAAGGAGTTTCTCCAAAACTACATTTTTGTCATAAAAGATAATAGGTTGACTTAATATGAGGTCACAACTTTATCTTTGCTATTTGAATCATTTGATTTTGAATAATATTGTTGGCATGTGGCACATTACAATTGTTAAATGAACAAAACAAGAAAGGTTATCATCTGTACAGTAGAAGCATTTTCATACAGGGAATAGTTGGATATACTTGACTTTATGGATGAAAAAATCGAGGTACCTGGAAGGATGCTACCCAAGGGCCATCTTTGGATGTGGGATGCTGTTTACTTGTTTGAATTTTTTTTTTTTCTTTTTTTTTTTTTTTTATTGCATTTTAGGTTTTGGGGTACATGTGAAGAACATGCAAGGTTGTTGCACAGGTGCACACCTGGCAGTATGATTTGCTGCCTCCCTCCCCTTCACCTATATCTGGCATTTCTCCCCATGTTATCCCTCCCCAACTCCCCACCCCCCCACTATCCCCCCTCCCCCCAACAGACCCCCGTGTATAGTGCTCCCCTCCCTGTGTCCATGTGTTCTCCTTGTTCAACACCCGCCTATGAGTGAGAACATGTGGTGTTTGATTTTGTGTTCTTGTGTCAGTTTGCTGAGAATGATGTTTTCCAGGTTCATCCATGTCCCTACGAAGGATGTGAACTCCTCCTTTTTAATGGCTGCATAATATTCCATGGTGTATATGTGTCACATTTTTCCTGTCCAGTCTATCATCGATGGGCATTTGGGCTGGTTCCAGGTCTTTGCTATTGTAAACTGTGCTGCAATGAACATTCGTGTGCATGTGTCCTTATAGTAGAACGATTTATAATCCTTTGGATATATGCCCAGTAATGGGATTGCTGGGTCAAATGGAATTTCTATTTCTAGGTCCTTGAGGAATCGCCACACTGTTTTCCACAGTGGTTGAACTAATTTACACTCCCACCAACAGTGTAAAAGTGTTCCTATTTCTCCACATCCTCTCCAGCATCTGTTGTCTCCAGATTTTTTAATGATCGCCATTCTAACTGGCGTGAGATGGTATCTCAATGTAGTTTTGATTTGCATTTCTCTAATGACCAGTGATGATGAGCATTTTTTCATATGTTTGTTCGCCTCATGTATGTCTTCTTTTGTAAAGTATCTGTTCATATCCTTCGCCCATTTTTGAATGGGCTTGTTTGTTTTTTTCTTGTAAATCTTTTTTAGTTCATTGTAAATTCTGGATATCAGCCCTTTGTCAGACGGGTAGGCTGCAAAAATTTTTTCCCATTCTGTTGGTTGCCGATTCACTCTATTGACTTGTTTGAATTTTTAACAGTAAACTTAAATCATTTTTAGGACAATAGGCTAGTTTGTAAAGATGTCTCTGAAATGTCCTAGTAAGATTTGTGTGGTACCTGGGTGATAAACTGTTTTCAGTGGTTACATTGCTTCATCTGAGCAGCCACCTGACTGTGCTGTCACCATGATGGACATACCAGGGTAGGGTGTGTGAGAAAGTGTTGTCTTGCTAAATAGATTCCTTAGAAGTGTCCAAACTTCCCTCTTTAGCTGAGGTTGGTGACTGCTCAGACCCAGAGCCATATGCACTATTAGTCACTTGCTCACTGTCTGAGAAAGCCTTCTCTCCAGGTAGAAATGTAAGAACAACTTGAGGTTTGTAGTACCCCTCTCAAGCTTGTCCAGTCCACAGCCTGTGGGCCACATGTGGCCCAGGACAGCTTTGAATGTGACCCAACACAAATTTGAATGTGGCCCAACAACTTTTAAGAAAGTCGTAAACTTTCTTAAAACATTAAGACTTTTTTTCTTCTTTTAAGCTCATCAGCTATCAATAGTGTATTTTATGTGTGGCCCAAGACAATTCTTCTTCCAATGTGGCCGGGGGAAGCCAAAAGATTGGACACCCCTGCTCTACACACTTGGTGGTGGTGAGTGATGGCTCAGGTAAACATGAGACATCTTTGACAGCTCCAGGATAACAAGATCTTTCAGTCCAGAAGATCTAGTTGCAGGCCTCCTGTAGAACTGGCATATATGAGAACAGGAACCTCATCTTTATTCTGTTTAAATCCTGGAGATTTGATTCATGGCACCTGCCAGTGTGGACATTTGCATGTGAATCTCAAATACACTGGCTTCATTAGCCTGTAAAACAGTTCAAGAGACAGTCCAAGTTCCCAAATGGTCTCTCAAGAAAGCTATAAAATTGTGCAGAAGCAGAACATCTGAGTACCTGCCTTTCAGCCATGATGTCTTCTATATTGGAAGCCTAGTATTATCCTGGTTTCACAACATTTTCCTGAGCTCATTCTTAGAGTCCAGGGCAGCCCAGTTCTTGAAAATGGCACAATTCTCATACTCTCTGACCATTGGAGTCTCACTACCAGGCACCAAACCACCAAGGGGGATATGACTGGATGTGTTACCGACATCCACCCTGCCCCAAGCCACTGAGGTTTGCTGATTGGAGTGACTTTAATGGATCATTTCTGCCCCAATACTGAATGCTCACACAGGGAAGGCTCTTCCCTGATACTGCCATTTATGCTTCTTCTGCCCTTGCTTCCATTTCTGTCCCCTTCACCTTGGCATCCCCAGCCCCCCTGCTTTGGTATCTTTGTGGTTTGGATGCTGAGTGGAGAGGAGAGCTCTCTTTGGTGGTGAGCACGAGGTGAGTAGTAGACCTCTGATGACAACTCTCCTCCTGGCAGCCACCTTCCCTCGGCTCTGCACCACTACCCCTATTCAAACATGCCTCTCTGCTCTCCCCATGGTCAGGAGCTCAAAAGCTGTTGCAGACCAGGAGCATTTCAGCTTGGGCACACTTTATCACCAATGAGCTACAACTTTAGTGGGCATCACCCTCTGGGCATCTGCTTAGATTATGACCAGGTCAAGGTGCTGAGTGCCAGGCAGTCAGCGAGCAGCTGCTATGGCGTCCACCTGTTAAAGTTCTGTCAGTTCAAGGTACAAGAGCACCAGGTAGAAGGGCACTTGTTGCATCTCAAGTTCAAACGTTTTTATGATCAGAGTCAGAGTTCCCTGCCAGTGAGGACAGAGGCCAGCTAGACCCAGCCCCAGGGCTCCCTTGCTGTCTGTTCCCACTTCCTTCTGGATACTTCTGGCCCTGTCCCAGGGCATTTGGCAGAGGCCTTCAAGTACGTAGGCCAACTGAGGAGCAAAGGGTAGAGGTGTTGAAAAGCCTCCACCTGTGAAGACCTTGAGTAGTGAACCTGGCCAGCCTCCTGTGCCCCAGCCTCTGTCCTCTATTCCTTTGTGAGCCCTTCCTTGACCACTTCTCCCCCTTTTTACCCTCACTCTCTAGTTCAGGCCATCAGCTGTGGCAAAGCAATTATAAAAACTTTCTCATTGATCCCCTTACTGACTTTTGGCCAGCACAGGAGCCTGAGGGATCCTTTAAAAACATAAATCTAGCTCCCTCTTGTCATTCAGGTCTTAGCCAATTGCCACCTTCACAGAAAGGCTCCCATCGACCATCTAAAATCTTCCATGCCATCATCACATATTCTATTTATTTTATTTTTATTTTTAAAATAGGTTTAAAGGGCATGAGTACAGTTTTGGTGACATGGATATATTTTGTAGTGGTGAAGTCTGGGCTTTCAGTGTAGCCATAACCTGAATAGTGAACATTGTACCCAATAGGTAATTTTTCAACCTTCACCCCCTCGCATCTTTTGAAGTCTCCAATGCCTGTTATTCCACTCTGTATTTTATTTTATTATCTTCACTGACATTATCTTGAGAATTATTTTATTTGCTGCTTTACTGTCTTCTTAATTACCTTGTGAGCACCAAGAGGGCAGACAATTTGTCCCACTTGCCCCTAATGCCCAGGACAATGCCTAATACATGGTAGATTGGTACTCAAAAGCTATTTATTGGATGGATGGATGGATGGATGGACGGACGGATGGATGCATCCATTCTTAAGAAGAACTCACATTGCCAACTCACTGGGCTGTCAAGCAGTCCTCAGGCTGACTTGAGTGCTGAGTGCAGAGGAGAGCCTTTCCTTGTGGTGAGCAAGGCATGAGCCTGCCATAACCCCAGGAGTTATGGGGCAAGTCCTCTTGGCTTAGTGGCTGCGAGCCAGTAGGCCACATGTTTCTTTAAAAGCAGCAGGAAGCCAAGTCCTGGAGATAAGAAATGCAGTTGCCAGCATGATAGAGGTGGGAAGAGAGCCAGAGGGTGGAGGGGTGGAGGCTGCCGGGTACCTCTGTGCTGCTCCCTGGGGATGCCCAGACCTCTGTGGCTGGCTGGCCAGCACCACATGCTTCCTGTGGAGAGCAAGGAGAGGAGATCCCCTCTAAAGGCCCTGGAGCTGGGACTGCCCCAGAAGCCTCACCCTTGTCCTCACTCTGGTGGTTGAGACACAGGGCTGCTGTCCCTCTCCTCTGCTATTCATGGACACTTGGGTGGCTGCCATAGGACAAGTGTCATATCCACATGCTCTCTGCCCCTGGCTCCTGTGCTCCTCTGTGTTTTAGACTCTTCATTGATACAATGGGCTCCTCCACACTGGTGGTTGTGAAGAATCTGGGAAGTCTGGGAGGAACTGGGGGGTGAGGGCTGGAGTCTTAAGGAGGAGTAAGTGTCTGGAGGGCTGAGATACTAGATAGGAGAGGCAGTCTGGGTGTGGTGGATGGGCTGGCAGGGGCTAGCTAGCATTCAGATGCAACATAACAAAGACCTGGCATCCCTTTCAGTGTCTCATCCTGGCTGGTTGATCCCAAGTAGCAGGAAGAGTCATGGAAGGGCCCCTGAGGAGTCACAGAGACTTTGGTTTAAGTGTTGTCTCTTCCACTGTCTAGCAGACAAGTTGTTTCACAGCTTCAGTGATGCTGTCTGTGAAAGGGGTCATGATCTCTCTCTCACATGATTGTGGTGAGCATTAAGGAAATTATGTAAGCCTTTTCAGTGACTCTTCGGGCTTCAGCTCCCCACTCCTGCTGGGGTCATCTCCTAGGATAGTGAGGATGTCTGTGGACACAAACTAAGGAAGCCAGAAAACCTCTGTCCTGACTCAGTGTCTTGCCCCACCCTGGCCTCTGGCCCACATTCTGGAGGGCTTAGTCAGGGGGTGGGGGTCTGTTTGCCCAGAGCTGGGGTTTCCCTATAGATCCTGTGGGACAGAACAAGTGTAGCCCACTGGAAAACCCTTGAAACAGTTGGATGTTACCCTGCCTGAGAAGAGCTTAAAGCTGCCAGAATGGACTGGTGGACTGATTGGATCCACCTCCTTGGGAAAACCCTGGCATGAGCTGTCACCTGGACCTGAGTATAGTTCCTGTCCATCCTGCTCTAGCAAGGCCGTGGCGAATGTTCAGAAAGGGAGGCTTCCCCTGAAACTGCTTAATATACAGCCTGTCCAAAGCTCCCAGCCCCAAGTCACCTGAACTGTCCAGATCTGTTCCATTTCCTTATCCCCCACACCTGCCCCAAGGCCCCTACCAACAGATATCACTTCACCCCCACACCAACCTGCTTCCTCCAGTATCAGGGTATTTTCTGACTTCTTTTTCTTTCATGGCTTCTATGATGCCACCGCTCTTGTTTTCTTTCTCCTCTGTGACCAGTTCTTACAAGCCTTTTATACAGCTGCCTCCTCCTCTTCCCACCTTCTAGATTTCCAAGTTCCCTGGGGCTTGGTCCTCTCTTTGGCTACCCTACAGATCTCAAACTTGTGGTCCAAAGGCCAAATCAAGGTCTGCATCCTCCAATAAGGGTCACTACCTTTTCTTAACCTGCCACTCCACAAAAAACACCTCAGACTAGTGGTGTTTCCAGACATGCTTCTGCATGCCCCTCTTTGGGGAGAAACTCCACGATTATGGAGACATCCTAAATGCAAGCTACTAGGTCCAGAATTCTTTGCTCTAGCTTCAGCCTAACCCCACCATGCCTCTTACCAGGTCACCTGGGCTGGTTGAAGGGCTCTCTTTAAGGCATCCCATCACAGACATTATATATATATATATATATATAATTTTTTTTCTTTTTTTTTTTTTTTTTTGAGACAGTCTCACTCTGTTGCCCAGGCTGGAGTGCGATCTTGGCTCACTGCAACCTCTGCCTCCTGGATTCAAGAAATTCTCCTAATTCAGCCTCCCGGGTAGCTAGGACTACAGGCACATGCCGCCACGCCCAGCTAATTTTTTAATTTTTATTTTTGGTAGAGATGGGGTTTCACCGTGTTGCCGAGGCTGGTTTTGAACTCCTGAGCTCAGGCAGTCTGCCTGCTTCAGCCTCCTAAAATGTTAGGATTACAGGTGTAAGCCACTGTGCTTGGCCTCAGGCATGTTTTTCTCTACCCCTTTGCCACCTGGCACATGACTCCTTCTCCTTTCTTAGACTGTCCAAGGAACTCTAGCTGCCCCAACCCAGATGATACTAAATCTGCTCACTACTAGGGACAAAGGCTACCTGACAGGTGTCTCTGATTCCTGGTGGCTGAGATACAGTGAGTACTTAATGTTAGATGGGGAGAGGGACCCTGTAGCCATTTTTCCTGAAGAGTTGAGTACCTGAGAATGGCCGAGTGAGGCTCTTCCCTGGGCTTATGTGTCCCAGTAGGAAAGAGGATTAAGCTAAAGCAACAGAACCCCAGTTGCCAGGGTTGTGGGGGAAAGTGTGGTTTGTAGGCATCAGGCTCTGACCTATCTGCCCAGGGACAAGATTTGTGCAGGCTTTTTAAGGTGGTCTTGTGGATGCTGTGATACACAGCTCCAACTCCCACCCCCTTTATGAATGAAAGATTTATTTCACCAGCTGGTGGGAGAGCTGCCAGAAGACAGCCCCAGCTGTCAGCCCTATTTTGGACCACTGCTAAAAAATAATTGCCCTGTGTAAGGTCACACTTGCTTCTGCAGGGAGCCTGCATCTACCAGCTGATAAATATGAAGGTATAAAGGCCTGACTCCCTCTCCTTCTTGGGAAAACTCTGAGGGATCATCATAGGTGAGCTCTCCTGGTCTCAGCTGGAACCTTGGCTGGAACTGCATGGTAGCTCCACTTCTCCTTTTGCCAATTCCTGTTTTAGTCCTCATTTCCACTGATGTTGACCCCAAGAGCTTTTCCTAATAAAGGTTCTGTTTGCTCATCTACTCAGAGTCTGTTTCCTATAGAACCTAATCTATGGGATCTGGCTTTAGGAGTGATTAAAAAAAAAATGAGATGCTAAGATGGGATTTTGGAGCTAGATCACCCACTGTTGGCTGCCAATGAGGACTCCCATCACAGGTGGCAGATGAAGCAGACAGCTTTTGGCCCATGGTAATAGTGCAATTGTTAAAACTTTTACTCGTGTTGGAAGAGAATGCATTAGATGGTGCAGTGCATCAGGTGTTTGAGAAATATGGGGGAATTTAGCCATTGCAAGGACAGTGGAATTGCTAAGCTTGACTGATTTTCAGTAAAAGATAATGAAGAGCTTAGAATTGGCAATGAAAAGATAAGGGTGAAATCCATAGGCCTCTGTGGTGCATCTGTAGAAAAGAAGAAAAAGCTGAGAACCAGACCCAGCTGTATTTGTCAAAGTAGTTAAGCTCCAAAGAAGGTTATATTCCCAATGAAGGCAGGTCTCTTACCCCAAGGTCACAGCCCTGATTGGGGAAGAATGAGACCCTGGCACATCAGATGGGGACCTCTGTTGCACCTGAGTATCTTGAATCCTCAGCTTTCACCAAACACTCTGGACCTGCAGAAGTGACCTACTCATCTCTATTAAGAGTTAGAAATTGTGGCTGGGCACGGTGGCTCGCACCTGTAATCCCAGCACTTTGGGAGGCTGAGGCAGGTGGATCACAAGATCGGGAGATCAAGACCATCCTGGCCAACATAGTGAAACCCCATATTTACTTAAAGTGAAAAAATTAGCCAGGCGTGGTGGCGCATGCCTGTAATCCAAGCTACTCGGGAGGCTGAAGCAGGAGAATCCTTTGAACCAGGGAGTCGGAGGTTGCAGTGAGCCGAGATCACACCACTGCACTTTAGCCTGGCAACAGAGGGAGACTCCGTCTCTTAAAAAAAAAAAAAAAGGAACTAGAAATTGCTTCTTACTTTAAAAAAAAAATGCAGAGGCTTCTGTCCTGCAAGATACGTTCTACTCATTCCCCCAGAATTTGCTCCTGCATTACCTCTTCATGCTAGGCCCATAACTAGGGTTAAGTCAAAACCTAACCTGGCCAGAGATGCTAAACTTGCTAGTGTAGAAAAAGACTATACATTAGGCCGGGCGCGGTGGCTCAAGCCTGTAATCCCAGCACTTTGGGAGGCCGAGGCGGGTGGATCACGAGGTCAAGAGATCGAGACCATCTTGGTCAACATGGTGAAACCCCGTCTCTACTAATACAAAAAATTAGCTGGGCACGGTGGCGCGTGCCTGTAATCCCAGCTACTCAGGAGGCTGAGGCAGGAGAATTGCCTGAACCCAGGAGGCGGAGATTGCGGTGAGCCGAGATCGCGCCATTGCGCTCCAGCCTGGGTATCAAGAGCGAAACTCCGTCTCAAAAAAAAAAAAAAAAAAAAAGAAAAAGACTATACATTAAAGGAAACTCTGGTCCTATCCAGAAGTTACTAGTAGGAGCTTGGAGAGTATGCACAGGACTGGATTCTGGACCAACAGGAATTTGGACAAAAGGGTTTATGGATATGGAAACATTCTTCTAGAATAAAGTATTTAAAACTGTGTCAAGGCCCCAAAAGTTGGTGCAAATACATTGTTAGGATGGTTCCTAGATGGAAAGAGGATGGCCTGTATTAAGTGAGGGTAGCCAGAATGGCTGTGGCAGACTGCGGAAGATGTGGGTGTGCAGGAACAAATATACTAAGTAAGTCCAGAATACTCGCTTGAGGGCCAGGAAGATACCACAACAAGGAATGTGTTGGAAAAAAGGGCACCAATATCACTAAGAAGAAAAATGGTGACTAAAATAGGCCATCACTGAAATATGACAGAATTGGGCTCACGGATAGCAGTAGGGGTGATAGGACTCTGAAATAATAGAGGCCAAGTCATAGCACCTAAACCTCACGAGTCTGATGGGCTCAGTTGTCTGAGTGGCAAGATCAGAATGGCAGCTAAGAGGACCCTGGCTCCCTGGGAGTTATGGAGATGGTTAATAGAACATAGCATCCAGAAGGTCACAATAGATGGCCAGCCAATAACACTGTAGGTTATTCTGTGCAAGAAAAAGAAATCGATCATGCATAATGAGTCCAGTCATGCCAATAAAAAGTCACCTGCCAAGTTTCCAGATCTGAACCAGTTTTAAGACTTAGAACCTAGTGATTGAAGAAGAAGCCAGATCTCCCAGAAGGAAGAATACCACATCACCACAGCAAGTGTGCTTGATAACGATTTCCCCAGCCCTTTCCCAAGGGGACCTGTAGGCACTTAACTTGAATAACTACATACTAGGAAGGAGAATATCCAAACATGTGAAGGATTTTTGAACCCAGGATTTGAAATGACATTGTTACCTAGGAACCTGAAGTGGCACCAAAATCTTCTTGTTAGAATGAGGGGTTATGTGGGCCAGGCGATAGATTCCTGGCCCAAGTTCTGCTAATAGTAGTCCCTCTGGACTACTACTAGGAAAATACACTGTTCCTAGGATTCTGGAACAAGGCCCCATATCATCTACACTGAAGAATTAAATACCTTTTGAAAAACAGCTCTGCCATACTTATGAGTTTTAGTAGGCCTAGAGGGCCTGACTTAGTGACCATGCAGCAAGAACCATCATGATGAATTGGTTTTTGTGGGACTTACTAAGCCATAAGATCAGGTGGGCTCAAAAGCAATCCATCGTAAGATTGAAGTGGTACAACTGGAACCAATGAGCAGGATTGGAGGGCACAAGTAGCTGCAGGTAGAGGTGACCCAGAACCCTGTACCATCCAACTCCAGGACACCAAAACCTTCCCTCGGCTCTCACCTATGGCTGCATGGGTGCTCCCTTGTGTCCAGCTGATGGAGGATATAAAAGCTCAAGCTTGGTTCCCAAATAAGTTCAGATACAATACTTGGCCTCAAGGAGATCAAGAGACCACCCCACTGCTAGTTGACTACATTATCCCTCTTATACCCCAGAAGGTCCAACGATTCATTTTGACAAGAATAAATACACACTTTAGGTATGGGGTTGCCTTTCCTGGCTGCAGGGCTACAGCCACCATCACTAACCAAGGACCTTAAGAGTTTTTTATTCAACTGGTATAGGATCTCATATAACATAATATCAGACAGAGGGATCTATTTTATACCAAAGAAAGCGGAAGCACAGGTCCATGACCATAGGATCTACTAGTCTATCACATATTGCACCACTCAGGTGTTGTCAATTTGGTAGAATGTTGGACAACAGCCTGTTGAAGGCATAGTTGAAGCACCAGCTTGGGGTGGTATTTTACAGGATAATGACCCATCCTTCAGGATGCAGTTCTCAACTGTAAATCAAAGACCTTATATGGAGCTGTATTCCAGTAGGTATAATACAAGAGTTTCAGAACCAAGAGATTAAAGCACGAGTGGCTCCCTTTACCATCATTCCCAGTGACCCATTTGGAAAATATATACCTCCCGTCCCTGCAAGTCTGGGCTCTATGGGTTTGGAGATCCTGGTTCCCCCAGGAGGGAACATTTCCAGCAAGAGTCCCATTAGACTATCAGCTAAGGATGCTGCCAGGGCATTTCAGCCTTCTTGTGTCTAGGGACTAGCTGGAAAGAAGGGAGATGCCATCTTGGCAGGGGTACCTGAGCCTGATCATCAGGAGCAGGTAAGTAGAAGCAGGGAGGCATACATGTGGCACCCTGGTGATCCAGTTGGATACCTCTTTATTACTCTCTTTCCCAATTTTGACAGTAAGTGGACAAGTGCAACAGTCCCAGCCTAAGATGGAGTCAGACCCCTTAGAGATGAGGGATTGGGTCATGCTACCAGGTAAGCCACCAGGATGAGCAAAGGTGCTAATAGAAGGTGAGGGGGAATCTGGAATGGATAGTAGAGGAGGAGATGATGTGTGTCATTTATGGCCCTGAGATCAACTGCAACAGCAGGCACTATAGTTCATTGTGAACCTTCCTCTTCTAAGTCTTCTCCCAGGAGGAGAAGCCTACTGGAATCATTGTTATGCTAAAGCTGGATACTTGCTTGTGAGATCACATAGCTAAAGTTGTTGCCAGCCTGTTTTTAAACTATTGGTAGCTTTGTGATGGTGGGAGTTTTTATACCATGACAGTTTTTTTTTTTTTTTTTTTTTTTTTTGAGAACCAGTTATTGATAGCACAGCACTGAAATCCTGGAGGAGCTGCTCCCAGAATCAGTGGGAAATGTTTATATGAAGAAGTGGATCCAAACAGCTCAAGGGATGGACTGTGGTGGATGCCGTGATATGCTGCCTTGAACACCCTTCAGGAGTCAAGTGCTGATTACCCCTGCCTGCAAGCACTGCTGGAAGACAGCTCTTAGTGGCCAGCCCTCCATGGAGATTTCCTTGGCTGAAGAAAATTTACATGCCTAAGGTCATGCTACCTGGGACAGCTTAGATCCAATTACTGATCAAAAGGAAAGCATAAAGGCTTGAACTCCTTGCCCCAACATAGGAAGACTCCAAAGGGCCATCCTAGCTCCAGAAGTCTCCTTGGGATCAGCTGAAACTTTTGTTGTGACTGTATTTTGTCCAATATCTCCCACTGTTCAATCCAGCTTCCTTCTCTTCCCTTCCACGAATTCTCAGAGTCTGCTTCCCGTGGAACCCAACTTCAGGCAGGCAGGCAGGCAGCCTGGTCATGCTTTCGGCACAAAGGTCCCCTGAAAGTAGAAAAGCCTCAGCTCACCCCAGGGGGTTCTTGGACCCTGCAGACTCAGAGCAGAGTGTGTTCAAGTCAGCCTCAGTCTTCGCAACTATGAAGGGAACTAATCACCCTATCCTCACCTGGCCTGGAATCGCTCCCCTGGGTCAAAACCTTTTAGGCCCTCAGGCCTCTGGAACCTGGAGGTCATGGGGAGTGGTGAGAAGAGAAGGCCGCCAAGTGGAGCTCAGCATCCTCTGACAGTCATGGAAATGCTGGACTGCAGCCTCTGCTGGGCACTGTCCCCTGTGCCTAGAGTCTGGACTCAGTGATTCCTAAAAAGACCTTTTCCAGGAAAAGGACAGCCACCATGCTGTGAGTAGATGGCCCCAGGAGAGATATCAAGGAGACTTTCTCTGCCCCACAGGCCGGGAAGGGGAGGAAAAAAAAGAAGAATGGGTTGATTCTTAAGTCTGACTCCAAGGACAGTGAGGGCTGTAGCCTGCTACATTCCTGGGACTTGAGGTTGAGAGCATTATAGTCCTGGAGAGATGGATCCCAAGAGTCCCACAAAGCCTCTAATCACAGTGCCTCCAAGAGAATCTGGATCTGCAGTCAGGGGCTCAGCTCAGAGATAGAATGGCCACATTTCAACTTGACCACAGCTTGCAACTGCATCTCTGTCAGTCCTTGCCAGGGGCTTTGACCAAGTCTGCCATCTTCTCTGTGTCTGTCAGTATTTTTCTGCCCATGTTCCCACTTGTCTCTCCATCTGTCCTTTCCAGGCTCTCGCTGAGTCTAATTGTTGTCAGTGTCTGTCCGTTTACTCCTCACTGCCAGGAACCTGAGCTATGCCTATCTGTTTGCCCCGTCATGGTCCTGCTGTGTCTGTCTGTCTGTCTGCTTGTGACTCCTGGCCCTTCAGCTTGACAGAGTCTAAGATCAGATGCTCCTTCCTAACGGGGGTTCATCACAACTTGGGGACCTGGCCCCACGACCATTTTTGTTTCATCACAGAGCCCAAGGCTGCATATCTCTGTCCCTCAACCCCACAGGCACAAGAACCTTTGGTGTGACTGTGTTCCAGTGCATGGCTTGAGGCTCTGGCAGCTTCTTCTTATTTCCACCTGGGTTCCAACACCACTGGTTGCTGTGCATGTCCAGGGCTGGATTGGTGAGAGGAGGCATTAGGGTCTGTCCAATTCACAGGGCTGCCCCTAGCCCTGAGAAGAGAGAGAGCTTCCATTTTAGTTGAGGACTGAGAGGTACCCACAGAAACTGCCCCAGAGAATCCCAGTGGGAGAAGGGACCTGAGGGCTGTGGAATTCAGTCAGGGACAGCTTCCTGGAGTGTGAGGGGAGAGGGGAGACTATGAGTTATCCTGTTATTGTGTTGTTTCTGACTGTGACTCCAGCCCAGTTGCTGCTTCTCTGGCCTCCCTTCCCCGCCCTTCCCCAGAACATGACCTCACACTTATCCAGTCTGGTAGAGGAAAAGGCCTGGGCAGGAGCCAGGGCCTCCACCAGGAGAGCTTGGGGCTGCCCCAGGCCTAACTGGAGGAAGTGTGACACATTCTCAGAGAGCTGGGCTTCCCTCCCTCCTGCAGCTTCCTTTGACATGGTTCCCAAATCCGTTAAGTGGGAAAAAGAGCTGGCAGCTGTGCTGGTGTTGGGCTCCCAGCTCCCCTGTCTCCTGGGTAGCCCCAAGGGCCTCCTCTTGGCTCCTTCACAGATGCTATTTTTGATAAGAATAATGGAAACAACAGCCCTGGCTGTGTACTTAGTACCTGCTTATAGCCTCCTGCTGATCTTGGCCCCAAGAGCATTTTCTAAACTTTGGAAAATTGGATGTTGCCTTTCCATCTGGACTTCTGTAAAACCTACATGCATTTCTTTTATTCAGAGATGAAATGAGGCTCACTTTCATCAGACTCTGAAACTTTAGTGACTGCTGGCACTTGATGCCGTGAGGGGCCCTCCCAAGAGCTGGGAGATAAAGCAGTAGTGCAGAGAAGAGACCCTCACAGTCCCCTGAGAAACAGATGATAGTGCACTCCTGTGGCCCAAGAGGTGGGAGGCAAGCCTCAGAGTAGGTGTTGAAGAGGGACCCCAGTGCAAGACCTCTCCACCTCCCACTGGACATTGGTCTTACCCCATTGTGGGGACAGATGTCAACCATTTGGCTGGGGTGCATTCCAGGCAAGGGTAGCAGATGATGGTGGGACAGCTGTGGCTGGTTTGTGTTACTGGGGTCCAGGGCTGATATGACAGAGATGGGTGGTGAGCAATGAGGCTAAAGGTTTGTCTGCAGGGGCCAATGGGGCCAGGGCAGTAAGGGAGGGTCTTAGGTCAGACCAAAGGGCTTGGAGTTCATGCTGAGCCAGCAGCAGACCCTTATAACACACAGCCAGACTAACTCCTAAAGTGTAAGCTCCTCAACGGTTGGGTTCCTTTCAGAGCCTGGCCCAGTTCCTGACACTTTGTAGGCGCTCAGTACGTATTTATGTAATGAATTAATGGGTGGCTGCTGTGGGGAGAGAAGCAGGAATGGTCTATCTAGAGGCAAGATCTGTGGGTAGTTGGGGTGACTGTCTGCATTAGTGAGGTGGGCTGGGTCAAGGCAAAGCCATAAAGACAGAGAGAAGTGGGCAGGTTGGAAAGGGGCTGGAAAGGTGAATACACCGGATATGGTAGGGGACTGACTAAGGGACTGAGACCTCAAGAGGAACCCAGGACAGTACCCAGGCCTGTCCAGTTGGTTTCTCCACATGGGATAGCAGCACATCAGTTTCCTTGGCGCCTCCCAGAGGCTCTGAGACCTTGTAGACAAGGGCTGCACTCCACGGTGCGCTGGCAAGACACCATCCACATCCACGTCAAACTGGGCCCTTTTTGAGCTGCCTCTCCCAAAAAAGACATGTAGGAGTTAACAACGTAGAGAAGAATTTCCAATAATGATGAGAGCATTTAGGAAGCAGGCTGAGATCATGTGAAAGTTGGGGAGAGTTCCAGTGTCTGGTGGATAAGCAGTGTCTACGAAAGGCAGGAAAACCAACAGCGATGTTGTTTATGAAAAACTTTTCCTTGGAAAAATATTAAATATTTCTAAGTACCTACGAAAGCTAAAATATGTATATCCAATGACCTAGCCATTCCATGTCATTCCCAGCATTTCCAGAAGAAAGGTAAACATATGCTCACCAAAACATGAGTGCAAGCATAGTCAATGAAGCTTTATTAATATTAGCCCCAAAGTGGAAACAGCCCAAATGTCTATCAGCAGTAGAATAGGAAAAAAAATTTAAATTAAAAAAACGTTTTTTAGAGACAGGTTCTCACTTGATTGCTCATGCTGGAGTGCAGTGGCATAATCAGCTCACTGCAGCCTTGAACTCCTGGGCTCAAGCAGTCCTCCTGCCTCAGCCTTCCAGGTAGCCAGGACTACAGGCCTATGCCTCCATGCCCAGCTAATTATTTTATTTATTTATTTATTTATTTATTTTGTGGAGATGAGGTCTTGCTGTGTTGACCAGACTGGTCTCAAACTCCTGGCCTCAGGTATACTCCTGCCTCATCCTCCCAAAGTACTGGGATTATAGACATGAACCACTGCACCTGGCCAGAATAGGGAAATAAATTGTGGAATATTTTTACAATGGAATATTATACAGCAATGAAAAATAACACTACAATGATCTGCAACAACTAAAGAATTGCACAGACACAGTGTTGAATGAGAAGTCAAACATTAACGGTATATAGTACATGCTTCCATTTAAATGAAGTTCAAGAATGGGCAAAACTAATTTATGTTGGCAGAGGTTGGAATAGTGGCTATACTTGGAGACAGGATACTGATTAAGAACAGGGAAGCACAAGGAAGGCTTTGGTGGTGTTGGAAAATGGTCTGTGTTTCTCTGGGTGCTGGTTATATAGGTATAAATATAAAAAGTCACTGAACTATATACTTAAGATTTGTGCACTTCATTTGTACAATAATGCAATAAAAGCAAAAGTAACTTTTTAAAAGTTTTTTCTCCACCTACACAAGAACTGCAGGCTTTCGAAGGAAGTGCTGAACTTCACCTTGGGTGAGCGTCCAGATGGTACGTTGAGGGAAGGGCTTAGGAAGTTCCTACTGATCTTCCCATGAGGTTGACAATAAAAGGGAGAAAGATTTTAATTAATCATCTCTCAGGTTGAAAGAGCAGGTCTGGGCCACAGATAACATCAGCGGCACCAACATGAAACTGTTTCGCTGCTCTTACCTTAAACCACAGTGAAAAATAACTTTTGAAGTTGCATTTTTCCTGGCAGCCGTGGTGCAGGGTCACCTCACAGAAGGGAAATTGGTCAACTGTTTCCGAGGGTGAGGCCTGTGTCCAGCAGCCCTTTAGAGGACCCAGAGAGGGGGTTTCTGTGGGGCCAGGCTCGAGGATTCTGTCTAGCTCACCTCCTGTGCAGTCCTGAGGAAGTCCCTGCCCTCTCTGGGCCTTGGGGCTGGGGAGCTTCCAGCACTGACAGTAGGTGAGATGGCTGCTCATCACCCCCAGCTCCCATCTTGGGGGCTGCCCCTGTTTTGACTTGCTCTGTAGACCTTCATGCCATGAGTGTTTGGCCTCCCACCCCTCTGAGGAACAGAGCACACATCAGGGTGTTCTCAGCAGCAACAGGTTTTATTGACTCTTCATCTGCCTAGGCTTAACGCTGTTAGGACAAGCTGGTCTTGGCCTGGGGTCTTTCCATTTCTGCCTCACTCCTACTTCACAGATAAGAAAACTGAGGCCAGAGAGGGACCCACGCACCACATTTCTTGTGAAGCCCATGTAACAAAGTGGGAGGATCCTCGGCAGGAGCAACTGAGTCCAGGGACACCAGCCACATGTCTTCAGCACAAACTAGCAGCTGGCTCAGAAGCCTGGGATGACACAGTGTGGTGCCTACAGCCTCTGCCCCCCACTTCAGTCATGCAAACCCAAGTTACCACCACATACATATGCAGGCAGCCAGGAACCAGGAGCAAAGGCTTCAGAACACAGCACACCTGGTTACCAGGGCCAGTCCTGTCCATTTGGGGCTAGCGTGGTGCAGGTCAAATGGGTAGCCCCCCCATCTGTGACCCCATGCACAGGGCATTAATGTGAGGTTAACTGAGGGTATCTGGACAGCACTTGCACCCTCCAAGGCCATGCTGAGAGTTGTTTTGCCTGTCTGGGAGGAGCGGACAGGCCTCTTCTTCTGTCCGTGCTGAATGAGACTGCTTGACTCTTGCCCAGGCAGGAGTGCTCTGGGCCTTTGAAGGGACCTGCCTCATTGTAAGCTGATCAAGATGTTCAGCATCTTGACCAAAAAGCCAACTTATGGAATCAGTTGATGCAATGCAGAACACCACAGAGAATCTAATTTAGCCAGGGACACTGAGGATGGAAATTTTCTATAAGCACGGGGACCATATAATGGCCACTGACCAGGGCACTGAGCTGCCCTCCTCAGACCAAGAAATAGGGAAAGCTCATCTGCCGTCCCACCTCCCAAGTTGTCATCCCAGTTTTCTTCCAGTCCTTGGCCCACACGGGGTTATCCTGGCAGTCGTGTCATACTGTACCTTTCAGGGATGCCTTTTCACATTGCCCTGTTAGTTTCATGCCCATCATTTCATCTCAGACTGACAGACGGGCCATTTCTGTAGATGAGGCTTCTCTCCTTCTGTGGTCTCTCTGGATATGAATGCCAAGTCAAAGGGCGTGACCATACTATGGCTGTGACAGACACTGCTGTGGGGCTGCCGGTTCTCAAGGCCCAGCATATGAGAGAGGTCTGCATTGCGGCTTTAGTGTATTTCTTAGATTTCTGGTTGCAACCTCAAGACAACTGATTTCTGTAGTAGGAAAGAGTATACAAGACATGGAAAGTGGTAGAGAGGTAGAGGTGGTCCCTTGGGAGGCCCCTGTGAAAGGAGAGGCTATCCCATTGTCTTGAGAGGTCTTGATGTGTGAATGAATCTTCTGAGGCCACCAAGCCTCGCCCTTGCTCCCTGTCTAAAGCATTTCCTCAGGGCCCAGCCCAGCCTGCCATAGTTGTCTCCTATGGAGGAATATTGTTTGGACCTATTTCCTGGCCTCCTCAGGAAAGGGGGTACCTAGGGCCAGTCCCAGCCAATTGGGAGTCAAGACCATGCTTCTTGGGCCCAGGTATCCAGCCCAAGGCTCCAGTCATCCAGCGGACCAGCATCTTGAGATCCTGAGGCAGCAGTGGCAGCAGGCTTCTGGGGAGCCGTGGGCTCAGGCCTGCCTGGTCTCAGTTGCAGTACCCACAGGGCCCTCTCACCGGGTTCCAGCCCCCAGCAGTCTCCCCTGCCCCACTGTCCAGATATGAACCTACCTGAAGATAGAACAAGGGCACATGGAAAACCCAGGGGGCCCTTCCTGCAGAGTCTCTTCATGGGTAGCTGTTTGGTGACTTTGACCAAAGGTTAAGGCTGTCAGGGGGATGAGGGCAGTCACTTGGTATAGTACAGTCACCTTCCCGCTGGTGCCTTTTCCAACTTTTCTGTTTACCAGAAGAGGAACCAGAAGCTCTCTGCCAACCCCTCTGACCTCAGTTTCCCCAGAGTTGAGCCAGATGCCCTGAGGCCCTTTAGCTGGATAAAAACCGTGGAACTGAGTTCTGATCTGGCCTCTGGGGCTGGAGTTCACCCCGCCTTTGTGGACTCTGTGGCTGAGAGACTGAAGTACCTGTCCCAGGTCACACAACGAGCTAATGGCAGGCCAGTCTCACGTATACCGTGCGGTACTGAACATGGCACTGAGGTGACAAGGACATACATGTACGCTCCCCACCTCCACTGTCAGGTACCTCAGGCTTTGTCAGGAGCTCAAGGTCAGGAGACTTCTTGTAGACTAACAGGAGTCTGGGGCAGGGAAGTGGGAGTCTTCCTGCCAGTGTGTCCCAGCAGCACCATCCAGCTATACACCGCACACACTTCAGAGCCTTGGGACCTCTGAGTGCCCAGGTGGTGCACCCAAGGGACAATAGCTCACAGTCTCTGGTGACTGACCATGGGCTTTCTCTGGGCTGAAACCACCCTTGGCCCCTGGCCTTGCACTAGCCCTTGACACCTGATCCTGAGCCACAGGGCTACCCTTCATGTTCTAGATGATTTGGCAACTTTGCTTGGGTATAGTTGCTGACCTCCAGACTGATGTGTTCCCTTAAGGTGGTCTCTGTGGCTGTAGGCTCTTTCTGAAGCTTTATAGCTAGGCAGGTCTGTCAATGGGCAGCTGTGGCTGACTCCCTGCAGGTCCGGTGTAGACTAAGTTGTGGTTGCAACTTGATACTTAATTATGTTCCGGAGCAAATGGGTCTTTATCGGTCCTGGTCAGGTGGAGAAGCTCACAATTGGAAACGTTTGGATTGTCGGAAGCTGTGTGGACTGTGGAGATCCCAGTCACCTCCAATAAACTCTTCAAATGATTAGAATTCAAGTTAGAACTAAGGGTAGGGGGTCAGAGCTTTGTAGCCCAGTCTGGCAGCACTTGAGGACTCAAGCAACTGGTGTTTCGCCCCAGGCAGGGCCCAGTGCTCTGTGGGTGTGAGGTGGTACTAGTCAGGGAGGGGCCATCATGCCATGGAGACACAGGATAGTGTTGGCCAGGGCTTTGCAGGCCAAGGAAGAGATTTTACTTTGAGGTCAGATGACTCTGTTGGTCCAGAGGAAGCCAGGTGTTTGGAGATGTCCCTGGCCTCTGTGGGCCCACCTCCTCCCCAGGTCCCACACTGTGCCCAGTGCTCTGTGAGTCACCTGAAAGGCCCTGTTCCCCTAAGTTGTTACCAGGGCTGACATTTCTGTGGCACCGCACTGGGCCTGAGGGGGTGGCGGGGCTGGATTAGATTGAGAGCTCCCCAGGAGCTATGATAGAGAGCAGAGGAGGGAGGGTCTTGATCTTCAAGTCCTGGCACTTGGATCTGGAGTGGGCAGGTGTTGCCTGAGGCTGGGGAGGTGGGCCTGGGAAAGGACCTGAAATCTGAGTTCTGACAGACACAAGGAGAAGGGGGGCATAACGAGCTGAGAGTCCCCACTGTGTGCCCACTGCACTGGAGATGCAGTGGGGGTTCAGATTAGGTGGAGTCTCATTTGCCCCATCCACGGCCAGAGGCTTCTCCTGAGAGACCTGGGGAACTCCAGGTCTGGAGCCCAGAAATGGAGTCATCGCCCCCATCCTTTGCAGTCTAGCAGGACTGCATCCCCGCAAGGCTGGACTCCATCATGACTCTCACTGACTAGCATTTCCACACCCGGACTTTGTTGAAGCAGCAGGTGTCAGTTACAGAAATGTGTCCTCAGGCACCACCACCCCCATTACCCACCCACACCCTTGTCTGCCAGCCCACGGCCAGCAAACTCACACCCCAGCCCAGCAGTAAGTTGTTCCTGATGCTTTTCCAATCCATTTCCTGCAGCACTAACCCCGGGAGTGGGTGGGAGCCCAGAGACTGCCCTTGATCTTCTTACACGATTTTCATCCTTCTATGGCTTTGATAACACTCTGTAAGGCTTCCTTGAACTTGGAGAAATCACTTTGCTCAATAGTACAGCTCTCGGGCAAGTCTGTTGGCTAAATGAGAAAAACACATTTAAGTCACTTTCTTAACAGGAAAAAAAATGAATAAATAAAAGCAAACCCTCGTCCTTCCAGCCACCCTCTAGGAGGTAACTCTGGCAGGCCCTCCCCAACTGTTTGAGGGAGGGCACGGGGGCTGTGTGGTGATACAGGGGCCCAGAGTCTAAGGACCATCCATAGCTTTGGGGAGGGAGCCCACAGGATAGGCAGGTCCCGTGGCTGTCCAGGACAGGGACATAAGGACGAGCAGGATGGGAGGAGTACCCGGGACTGTGCAAGCAGTGAGCAGAGAGGTAGGGGCAGCTCAGTCACTTCTCCAGACACACCCCTGCAAACTGCTGCCCATCCCTGCATCATGTGTTCCCAGTGGGGCTCATTGTCCAGAAGACGCTTCAAGGACAGGGCACACTGAAGCAAGCTTGCGCTGGCTCTCAGTTCAAGTCCATGATCTCAGCATGAGTCCATGACCACTCTTGCTTTGACCTGTCTGAGACCTGTCCCACTGATCCCTGTGCATGAGGGCTTGGCAGAGAGCACAGACAGAAACCCGGAGAACCTCTGAATCGCCACATCCTCACACCCAGCTCTCCACTCATCACCCTCCACCCTGTGTTGGTGAGTGGATTTCTTTTAGATTGGAGACAATTCCTGAGAATAGTCACCTGTGGCCTAAGAGTGGCACGAGAGACCTTGCATGTGGCAGGCAGGGTGTCTACAAAGCCCTTTGGCTCACTGGGCCCCTGGCTATGGTGCAGGGAAATAATGTCTCAGGTTCCCCTAAGAGCAAACAGCAACTTACTTTCAGCTTTGGGCAGATTTTGGTAAGTTCTTTCATGTCCTTATACAAATTGTTATGTGATGGTCCTGTTTGTCGTATTTGTTAATGAGATCTTCAGGGTGGAGGTAAAGTTCTTTGGAAACTCCCCATAGCAGAGCTCCTGAAATGGGTGGGGCTCTGGGATGGTGGTGGTGCACAGCAGGGCACCAGCTGACCCAGCCTTATCCATCCCTGGTTACCCTGGCCAGAAGGAGCCCTGGACTCAAGCTCAGGCCCTACCCTGATTCTCCCACAAGGAGACCTGTGGGCCTTGCAGACTGAGCAGTGGAGGCAACGTGCATCTGGTCTCTCTCTGGGCTCAGGGCTACACTTGGTTGGGAGGCCAGAGAGCCTGGCAAGCCCAGGACCTGGCCTCTGGCTTATCTGCTGACTGAGCTGGAGGTTCCATCTGCATACTCTGAGCTTTCTCCCAGATTTCTCATTCCATTATCCCTTGTTATCTCTTCTCTGGGCACTGACTGGTGGGATCTCTCTCCCTACGTCTTCAAATGTAGTGTAAAAGGCCCCGGGGTAGCTGTTTTTTACCTCACTGATGTTCTGGGGCCTGTTGAAGGAACCCAGGAAGCCAGAGAAATTAGTCAGGAACACGAAGGACCACTAAAAGCAAAATAACATTTGATGGAGACCAAGACTTATCTTGTATGTGTTGTCAGCCAAGAGTTCTTTCTGAATCTGAGCACAGATTGCTGTGTGATTTTTGTGGGTGACATTGTGGCTACTTTCATTGGGGCAGAATGGCTTTCTGACCCCCAAAAGCACACAAACCAGAAGCATGTGCAGGTGCATGGTATTACTTGAAGGTGGCTCCAAGCTGATCCGAGCCATGGGCTTGGCAGCATTTCTGTGGAGAGGGGCACTATTTATGTGAGTCTAAGGAAATGCTGAACTTCTTGTCAGTCATCACTGGCTTACAAGGAAGACAGACACCACTGTATTGCTGGACAAGATGTGATCTTCATGCATTTTCAACAACCACAGCATACTTCATGGATGCTGATACTCGGGCATCATCCCTGGCTTCTTATTTGTAATCACACCTGAAGTCATGGTCTTTCTGCATGAGCATGAGTGGGTCTCTGGACAGGCCTGGCACCATCTGCAGGTGCTAGCTGAAGCAGAGAGAGCAAGTGGGGTGGTGGGCGCATGACTGCGGATAGTGCCAGGGAGGGGCTAAAGCTGCCACCAGCCACCTTCCCCAGGCCCACCTGTCGAAGGAAGGTGGCCCTGCTTCCCACCTAAGACTTGAGGCATATCCACTTGTTCATAGACCCGGAGGGAGTTGTGGAAACAGGTTCAGCAACAAGGCCTTCAACCTGGCTGTCAAAGCAAGGAGAAGGAGGAGGCCTACTTTGTTTTCAGCCTGCAGATCATGAGTTTTAGGGGAAAGTGCCTGATTAGATTCAAAATTTCATATAAAAATAAAACAAACAGTTCAGAAAAATGCTTCACTACAGCCATGTACTAACAAATTATGAGCTTGCGTTCTGACTGACAGAGATTGAGCACCCATTTTGGAGCAAGTTTGGTAAATATGCTGCACTCTGACCCCTGTGGTTTGGTTTCTTTTCCCCTGAACAGTTAATCTATTTGCTGTTTACTTTCGGAGTGGTTGAAACCCCAAGTGTGAGGGGCGGGGCACGGGGCACAGGAGCCAAGGCCTCCATGGGGCAGGTGTTTTGCCTGATGCCAGGGTGGGCCTGTTCATCTAGTGACCAGCCGACCCCCAGGCCTCCCCAGGAAGGGTAATGCCCTTCTCTGGGACAAGATTTCCCTGGGCTGGTCACTTGGACTTCCAGGTAAACTTGAGAACCATTCTCTGGGGTGGGAGCCCCAGAGCATCCAGGGAAGCCTGTACAGGTGTGCAGAATTCTGCACCCATGCCTGGCTCTCACCTCCCCTCTGCTCTGACAGTGTTGCCCCTCAGATAGTGCCCATCCCCTAGCAGGCCTCCGCCCCCTTCCCACCTCCCTGCGTCCTCCCTTCCTTGCCTCATGGGAGGCAGGCACCACTGGCATTTGCTCATGGTTGAAAACAAACTAGAACACTGCACAAATAGAAGCATATTTTTAATAATTATTATTATGGTAAAACATCTTGAATAAATATGGAGTATGAACTTAAATAAATAAATATTTTAAAAATATAAATATATAAATAAATATTACTGATTTCTGCCAGTAATAGTCCCGTTCCTCTGCCATTCCTGTATCAGGGTCAGTGTGGCCCAGGGCAGGTCCAGGCCATCCCCACCATGGCTGGTCCCTTGGTCCCTCCAAGATGAGTTTCCACCATTCTGAGTTTCTAGTTCTTGTTTCATGAGAGAACAGCTCCCCAGGCTGGCCAGCCTCATCTGGCCGGCCTCACTCCTGGACTGGGTCCCAGCAGTCAATAGGGATGGCAAGCAGAAAGTCCTTCAGGTTCTCTTTGAAACTTTCAAAGGTGATAATCTTGGTTGCACAGGAAGTTTCCTTTAAAAAAAGAAAAATAAAAAACACTTGAGTCCAGGCAAGTGGGTAACGTGGGGGAAACACCAGCATGTTTCTGCACTGCCTCTTAGAACTCAGAGGCCAGGAGGCCCACTCCAAGACCTACCCGCTGACCTGGCTCCAGGTGCTAAGGGCCTGACTTAAGTGCCAGCCTGAGGTTGGTCTTCTGGGCAGTCAAACACCTGCCTTTTGGTCCCAGGACAGGGCAGGGCTGGGCAGCTGGGCCGAGGCCGCCTCCGGGAACCCAGAAGGAGCGGAGTCAAGGCCACAGACTTTGCTCCCTTCCCACAGGAAGGAATGCCTGAGGCCCTTGTCCATTCTAGCTTGCCTCTCTTCCTTGATTCTGTACAATTCAGGCACCCATATGGGATCAGGGGAAAGTCCTGCCAGGAGGTGGCACTTGGGCCAGGGCACTTCCTCTGGCCCTTGGGCAGGCCCTGAATTTCCTTGGGTTTGCCTGACCTCTAACCTCATTAACCATAATAACAATAATGACCAGAATAGGAGCAGCTCCTGCTGGGGAGCACCGTGGGCTTCAGTGCTTCATGGCTCTGACTCCTTGGGATGAAATGTGCCATCTGCCTCCTCTCTGGAGGGCTAATCATTACATAGCTGTTGGCACAGAAACCCCTTGAGGTCCTGAACAGCCACAGCCAGAGATCTTTCCTCATGTCGACCCCACCCCCCTAGACTAAGACCTTCCTGCTGGGGGCTCTGCCATATGCACTCACCAGGGTTGGGGGGCAGTGCTGCTTGTAGTGGCTGGCTATCATGGTCAAGAGGCCCTTGAGCTTGGTGAGGCTGCCCCACAGGCTTTCCTTGTACAGCTCCAGGCGGGTCTGTAGGCAGGTCGGCTCCTGTGGGAAATGTCGTTCCTCAGTGAGCAATGGCCAAGTGCCTGCAGTGGCACAGGAACTCTCCACCACTCCTTTCTGCTGCCATCCCCAGCTCCCAGGAGTAGGGCTTGGGAGGGGCACAGTCTGGGTCTAGTCATACACCCTGCCCTGTCCACAGTAGGCATGAGCTTGCCCTCCTCACTACCCAGCCCAGGCCACCCTCAACCGCACCTGGAGAGGATCCCAGCCTCAGGGAAAGAGGTCACTCTCACCCATCATTCAGGGAGGGGGCAGGGCCTCGCCTGAACCTACTGGGTGGGCAAGGGTTGTTCCTGAAACCCCTCTGTACCTCTCTGTAGTCAGCACTGTCTCAACAGGACTTGGTCTCAGGGCACAGTGAGCGCCCCAAACTCACAGCTCCTGTCTCATGAAGTGACCCTCACTTTACCACCTGTCCCCTGGTGACTCCTGGCCCTTGAATGCTAGGTCTGCTCATGCCACTCGCTGATAAAGGAGCTCATGTGACTGCCACAGGGGCACAGCCAGCAGCCTCTTGAACACCAAGGCAGCTCTTGCTGCCCCCTCCTCCTGGCAGTCAGCTGATTGGAGAGAAAGTGGACAACCCTGTGAGGTGCCATCTAAAATAGAGTCCCCACCTCTACCCCAGGGCAGGGGCTCTGGAAAGCTATGTCAGAGAGAAGCATCTTACCTGGCGGTCAAACATTTCTGAGACCACTTCTACTGTTTCATTCTGTAGAAAAGGAAAATGTCATGTTATCGAGCTGACAGGCATGGCCAGTCCGGGGCCAGCAGGGTGGCCTAGGCATGGGGCCACGCTCTCTCTCTCACTTACTGTCTCAGGAGCAGTGTCTCTACTCAGGTTCAGGAGACGCTGGGCCTCCTGGATGGCATTCACATGCTTCGAGGGCTGTGTGTCGGGGCTGGGCAAGTGGGTAGGTGCAGAGATGCTGCTGGCCACAGTGCCCAAGAGCAGCAGGTTCTGCAGCCACATCCTCCTGAGAACTTTAGCCTTTCTCTCTCTGTACTGGGCTCACTGGCAAAAGAGCTCTTAAATACACAGAGGAAATGATTAATGGTGACCACAAAACGCCAGGGAGGCGGGGGAACTACCTGAACTGTGGAATCTCCTGGCCCTTATCAGCCACACATGGGAACGGTGAGCCTTTTCCTCAGGTGGTCAGACTCGGGGGTTTTCATTAATAAACCTTTCCAAGAACCGACAGCCCACCCACCCACCTCCCTGAGGGCTCTCCAGCCTTCCCTGGGCAGTCTGAATGGGCCTGAGGCTGCCCCCTCCTTCTGAGGGGCACAGCTTGGACTTCCTGGTCTGGAATGGCTGGGGTAGGGTGTGGGAGATACTTAGATAGGGATCCTCATCCTGCCTATAATCCCAGGGGCCTTTGGGCAGGCTGTGCCCACCCTGGTGCCTCATTCTGACTCTAGTCTTCCTCTTCTCTGGCCACTGTGAGAGACTTGTGTGTGAGGGGAGCTCTCACAGACCTTCCCCCTTAGTGGTTCACACAGACTCCCACCCAGGACTCGGAGCAGCTGGCAAACTCAGTCCAGTAAGGGGGACCCCTGCCCCTGTGAGCAGAGGGAATGACCACCATGTGCACACCCAGCCACAAGACTGCAGCAACTCTCAGCAAGCTTTAGAGGGGGTGGGGCTGGGCCAAGTCAGGATCCAGAGTCTGACTCTTGGCTCTGGAGCCACCTTGCTGAGTGACTCCTCTCTCTCAAGGCTCTTATGTGAGCCTTGACTCCCTCTGCAGAGCAGGTTACCTCTCTGAGGTGGGCACTACATACCTACATGTAGCCCCCAGAAGGCACCAGGAGCTTCAGGCTGGCTTCAGGTCTGTGGCTGTACCCGTTTCAGGTACAGGGACAATGGCTTTCCCAGCAAGGTCTTCCAGGCTTAATCTCCTTCATAGCCCCAGCAGCCCCCAACTCCAGAGGCCTTTCTGTGGAAGTAGCAACTGCTTCTGGAAAGCTCAAGGGGCTGACAAGTGTTTGATTTTCACAATGGAGTTCAGAGAAGACAGCACGAGTTTGTGTTTGCACAAGGTATCTGGCTCAAGCTGACCCATGCCTGGGGTTTCATAGCTAAAGGGGTGTGGGCCCACATGTGTCCATTTCTGGGTGTATGTGTGCACTGTGATTGGTTGCATCTGTACATACAAGTGTGTAGTGGAGGAGAGGATGTTTTTCGTGCAGATGCATCTTACCTGAGAGTCCTCTTACCTGCTTTGTGTGAGTCCTCTTACCTGCTTTGTGAAAGGCTCCAGGCCTCTGAAGGTGCCCCCTAATACTGGAGAAGCTCCCCACCCAGGGTGCAGTGCCTCTGGGCTCTAGAGGCTGATTCAGCCGAAACCAATGGGGTCGGACACAAGCGAGAACACTCTGCTGGACTCAGGTTGGCGAGTCTTCAGAGAGCAAGTGGAATTCATGGCTTTAGCACTGTGGTCTGAGTCTGCAGGCCTGGCAAGTTTCCCTGTATGGTGGGAGTTTTTCTGACTTATCACAGGGAAGCCAAACCTTAGTCCTCCACACCCCACTGTGAGGCCAGTCTCATCCATCTGAGCCTGGGTAGAGCACTCCTACATGGCCAGGCTGGGGTGGGAACATGAAATGTCCACACCCGTCCTCCACCTTTTTTTGTAAGGCCTTGGCTCAGCTCTTTCTAGGGAGCTCTCGGGGGAAAGATGAGGATATGGATACTACACATAGATCCCACGTGTGTTGGACAGCACCCTGGAGGCTGGAGGACAGGGAAGGGAGCCACAGACAATGGTTCTGCTCGTGGCCAGGGAGGCAGAGAGCCTGTATGACCCATCTGGGAGGGAAGGCCACTTTCCTCCTAAAAATGAGTTGTTTCCAATACCCACCAGGCCCTGTTCTGGGGAGAAGGTGAATGGGACCCTCCCACTGGCCCTCACATCTGGCCCTTGAGGCTCTCGGTCTGGTAGGAAACAGACTGCAATGGACCCTCCCACGATGTGACTTTGATTTGGCAGGGGGAAGTCCAGAGCTGAAGGGTCCCAGAGAGCCATCTTCTCTAGCCTGGGGATCCAAGGGGACTACAGAGTTTCCCTGGAGATCCTGCCTGCAAGCCCAGGCTGAAAGTCTAGAAGTCAGGCGAGTACACTGGGTTGGAGGAGAGAGGGGCAGGAGAGGACAGAGGAGAATGTTCTGGGCACAGGGAGGCCTGGGGTTTTAGGAATGGATATAAGGAAGAGGAGACAGACTCCAGAGAGATTGAGGAAGAAGAATCTCTAAAGGACTTGGTGCTATAGTGAAGTCATTCAGTCATTCATTATTTTTTGAGCACCTACTAGGTTCCCAGCAGGGAAAGGGGATATAAGGATGACAAAAAACGATCAGGGTCCTGCCTCCACAGACTTTTTAACCCCATCCATGGAGGAGCAAGATTAGTCTACTCACCTCCTCCCCACCAAAGTGTGCTTTGAATGTGCGTAAGAGGAGATAGAATCATGGTCCATGTGGCTAAGGTGAGGACGCAGGGAGCAAAGGAGCAGGTCTTCAGAGTGTGAGGCCCACAGGAAGTTTTGGAGTTTCAGAGGCTGCATGTATAGGAGACAGATCTGGCAGTGGTCCCTGCCCATGTAGTAGTTGAGGAGGTTACTCAGGAAGAAGGGCTGAGGGACAGCACAGATGTGTTTAAGAGCTGGGACATAACAGATGGGCAAGTGACAGGCCAGTGGCCAAGCGCCTAGGAGAGAAGGAAAGGAGGAAAGCAAGAGTCATAAGGAGAAATCCTTTCCGGCAGTGGTGGCCTGCAGGTGCCCAAGTCAGCATTCGCAGTACAGAAATCCATGGGATTGCTGATGAGGTTTGTGGGCAGCCACACATATTTCTCATGGAAAGATGACATCAGGGCCGAGGCTGTGACACAGGCAGGCATTCCTAGATTGCACCGCATTTTAAACAGTGTCAACAGATAGCATCCAGCCAGCCATGCTGACTCAGGGTCTCCGATGGGGCTGTGGCAGGGCAGAGGTGGGGACCACGATGGGTATTCTGACCCCCCTGGGGCCCCCTTCCTACAGAGACAGGAGAAAACCCTCTGGAAGGAGTTTCCTCTGAGTGTCCACCACATAGGCTCTGTAGGAAACAAGGGCTTGAGTCACTCCAGGATCCTTATCACAAGAGACGTTATCACAAGGGGAAGGAAATGGGCCTCAAAGTCCCTTCGGTCTCATGGCATCCTCGCACAGGCTTCGGGGCTGATCTGATCCTTCTTCGTCCTGTCCACCCCTCGGTGAGGGTCCTTGTTATTTCTGGGGGCCTGAGATCTTGGAGACCAGTGGTTGGCCAAGTCCACATAATCAGTGACTGCAGAGTCAGGATTTGAACCCATATCAGTTCCTGCTATCCTAGTGTTTTCCACTGCCTTGGGGTCAGGAAGTTGGGAAATGCTGGTCACCTGGATGGACCAGCAGGTGACGGATCCAGCATGCTTGTCCCCTTCAAGGTAGCTGTAAAGAGAGATGCTTGCCAGGTGTTGGCAGGTAGGCTGGAGTGGCCTGTGACTGTCCCAGGGAAGTCTGGGCTGAAGGCAGAATTTCCCCAGGAGATCCTGCCATCCAGGCTTCTCTATGCCCCAGGCTTGGGCTCTTGTCCTTGCCCAGCCACCATCAATCCCTAAAGTACAGGAAAGTCCCTCTTCCCTGAGCCTCAACTCCTGCATCTGTACAATGGGAACTGCCACTGCCTCGCAGAGGAAACTGTTGCCTGTCCCAGAAAACTTTGTGAGAAATCCTCCTGGGGAAGAGGCAGTGCTTCAATTTCTCCTCTCCCCAGGGCTAGGGAGGTTTCTGAAGCCCAAACTGGGCAGAGGAGCCAGGCTTGCTGGAGTTTCCAGGTACAGCTGCCCCCTGCGCAGCCCTAGCCCCAGAGAGCACCTTTCTGGACACACATGGTGAGGCAGGGAGTCCAGCCTCCACCGAGTCAGGGCTCCTGGGTCCTGCATAACCGACAGGAGGTGATGCCGCACAGCACAGTGAGTGGCTTGTCTTTCCCTGAGAGGGTTCTTCTCGCTCCAGGCCACACCAGACACATGATGCAACATCTCTGGCCTCTGTGGTTTCAGCCCCAGTCTGTCCTCACCTGCATCCCCTCTGTCTTGGTCCCCAGGTGTACACCTCAAAAAGGGCAGCTGCCCTGGCCAAGCTCCAGTTCCGGTTTGGCCTCTGGGTATTCCCAGGTTCCTGGCACTGGGGAGTCTTGACTGGCCTGGGAGAATCTGAGGGTGGTTAACCCTCAATCATTTGCGGACTCTGCATCTATTCAGCCAAGCTTCTGGGAGGGCCTGCTGCAGAGGACACACCCCACAGTTCCCTAGCTTTTGGAGAACTTACTTCTGGTGGTCCCATGGAGTGGGGGACAGGGAGCACAAGGCCCACACTCATAGGCACAATGTTAAGGGATCCAGCCAAGATACACATGCAGAGAATGAACAGCCATGAGTAGTAGTCATGAAATGAAACTAGCAGGTTAAGGGAAGGGCTTGAGGGGACTTGTTGGGGGTGTGAGTTTGGGGCAGGAATGAGGAGGAGTCTCTGGTGCTTAGGGCTGTGGGTCAGGCAGCTGGATAGACATTGAGGCCATTTGCTGTAATGGGGGAGACACAAGGTCACAGAGAGGTTTGAGAGGTCAGCTCTTACTGTACTGGACGTGACAAGTTTGAGAGGCCCCCTGGGGACCTCTAGGAACACTCAGTCAATTGTGGCCATGTGGGCTGGGAAGTCAGGGCATTTGGTAAAGAGGAGGCTCCCAACACCAGAGGGGCCACGCAGAGTGAGCCAGGCACGAAGTAGTGCCCGGGATGTCAACTTTTTTTTTTTTTGAGATAGAGTCTTGCTGTGTTGCCAGGCTGGAGTGCAGTGGCGCGATCTCGGCTCACTGCAACATCTGCCTCTCAGTTCAAGCAATTCTCCTGCCTCAGCCTCCTGAGTAGCTGGGATTACAGGCACCCGCCACCACTCCCAGTTAATTTTTGTATTTTCAGTAGAGATGGGGTTTCACCATGTTGGCCAGGATGGTCTCGATCTCTTGATCTCGTGATCCACCTGCCTCGGCCTCCCAAAGTGCTGGGATTACAGGCACGAGCCACCACGCCTGGCCTAAGATGTCACCTTTTAAGTATGGCCAAGGACAATGAGACTTCCTTGTTTGCTTCTTTGTTCTTGGGGCTTCCTTGTTTTTCCCCAGGATCTGGCAACTCCACATGCACATCACTCAGGCAGAGGAGTCCTTGTGGACACATATACCCCATGTGTGCGCCAGGCCTGCCGACTGCAGCGCCCTCCCCGACCTGTGTCTTTTGCTTGCCTGTGTACTCCCTCTAGGGCTGGAAATGCATCCCTCACCCCTGAGTCTCTGCTCTGAGCCTCATCTCCAGCTAGGAGGGTCATCAGGCACTCAGAAGGGCCACTGCCTGTGTCTGCCTTCTTGGGAAGAGCCATAGGAAGGTTCTTCCCAACAAGAGCCTAAAAATCAAAAGCAGGAGAAATGAGACCAGAGCCTTTATAATTTCTGAAGTCCTGCAGGCACCTGTTCATGCCCTCTATGTCTGGAGCTAGAGTCTGGGTCAAGGTGCCAGGTGGAAGCCCTAGACCCTTTGCCTTGCTCACGCACCTGCATTCCCCCTGGAACTGACAGGTCAGAATCTAGGTGGCAGATGCGGGCTTTCTGTTCTCAGCAGGACGAATGGTTCTGAAATGAGCTTCCGGCGAGATTTTTCTGGATCCCCCATGGGTTCCTCAGACCTTCCCTGAGGCCCTGTTTGGGCAGGCACAGCTCGCTGCATGACCTTCCCCCTTCTGAGCCCTGGTTGGCTCACCCCACAGGGCGTGCAGCGCTACTTTTGGGAGGCTATTGGGAGATGGACTGCAGACCTGCAGGGGAAGGTGTTTCTGTTTTGATTTTCCATTTTGGCCCACTAGGTGCCTCCATCTAGCCTCAGTCTCCCTGTCCATTAAAGAGAGGGGAGTGGTTATGAGGGTACAGACCAGCCTCCCAGCCTTCTCGCCCTGGGGTGAGTGTAAATTTAGGCTTCCCTCCCAGGAAGTGGGCCTGTGTAGACCCCCTCCCCGGGGCCCTAACGCCTCCCTACCCCAGTCCCAGGAAGCAAACGCCACCTGCACCCTGGTGCTTGAGCTTGACTGATGGCGAAGTGGCTGAGCCATACAGATTTTCCAGAAAGAGCCAGCTTGGAACACCTGGACAGGGAACCGTCCTCCTGCCTTTCTCTTGTCTTGGTGGGGAGGAGGTGGTCCAAGGCTGCCAGGGGCCCAGGGCAACTCTCGAGTCTGGACATCAGCCTGGGAGAGCAGGGGAGTCATGTTGATCAGAGCCCCACTGCGTGGGGGCGCCCTCCCTGATTCAAGGCTCTCTGAATGGTAGCAGCGGCTGCCCAGTGTTTGTATTCCTCATGCTCAGTAGGGTCTCGGCCCAGCCCATCGGATCAGGACACACAGCAGGTGCGCAGCTGGTGCTCACGAAGGGAGGCAGGGAAGGAGGGCCTGCCCTGCTGCTTGGCCCTCGCTGGGGTGCCCGCTGCCCTCCGTTGCTTCCCTGCAGCTGTCCTCCCTCCCTGACACCCTGACTTGGCTCCTCCTAGGGCACACACTCAACCCCGACAGCCTGCGTCCTTGCTGCCCACTGGTCTCCAGCAGAGCCCACCTTCCCTCCAGGGCGGGGCTGAATCTCCAAGTGCAGACCCCAGGCAAGTCTCTGCTGAAGCAGGTCCTGGGAGCAGCCTGGGTCAAGGGCTCCCGTCTGAGGAGAAGGCAAGAAGGACTCACACTAGAAGGGTTCTGTGGACCCCGCAGGGTAGGAAGGGCTCATGGAGGGGAAAGGGAAGGGGTCACATCATGAGCCACTGCTGGAGGTGGAGTTGAGCCTGGGATCATTGAGGGGCCTGGGTGGGAGCTAGAGGAAGCCTTGAAGACCAGCCATGGTCGGGGACGGCTGAGAGCCAGGGATCTCTCTCAGAAGCTCCTTAAGGCCTGGGGATGAAGACAGAGAGGAGCACAGAGGACCACTTCCCTGGATCTAAGCCCCCGATGCGTGTGTTGGTTGTGGGGAGGGGGTGCCGGGTAGGAGGAGAGGAGAGATGGGCATGTAGAGGCATTTACTGAGAAGCATGGGAGCGGTCAGATGAGGAGCAGGGAGCTGAGGCGCTGTTGCTGCGCTGCTCACTGTGGGGCTGGAACCAGGAGGTTTTGGGGCAGAAGTTACCACAAGAGGCCTGGATCCAGTCAAGGGAAGACCCCAGGCAGGTCCAGGGTCAGACATAAAGAATTCCTGGGCATTGGTGAACTGTTGCTTGAGGATTCAGAGGCTCTGGACTCACATTCCCTTCATTTCTCTGCCTCAGTCTCTGTCTCTGTAATGGGGATAATCACAGCCTTCATTGGGTTGTTGGGATTCTCTGAGTCTCTTCCCGGTCCAGGAGGGCAGCACCAACTTTGCTGATCCACCTCGGGGAGCCTGACCTGAGGTTTCCAAGGGGGAAAGTTGGGTCCTTAGTCCCCGCCCCTGGTCCACACCACGTCTGCATCCTCTCCTATCATGGATACCCCATCCTCCTGGGCCCAGTGATCCCCCTCTGCTGGGCCAGCCCCTGTTCATCCAACACCTTTCTCCCTCTGCCCTGGCTCCTTCCTGTTGGTGCTAAACACACAGTGTCTGCCATGGCTCCATCCTGTCCTTCCGCCTCCCTCCGCCAACCCCTCCTCAGGCCACAGTCAACCAGTCTTGCCGTCTCCACAGTGACCAGGCTGGGCTGGGCTGGCCCAGGATCAGGGACTGAGGAATGTGGAGAAGACACCAGGGGCTAGCTGGGCTCCAGGGACAAAAGCAGTGACCCAGGGCACGTCCTCTGACTTGGACACCTGGCACCCAGCCACACTCTGCCTCTCCACTGCTTAGACTCTCCTGTGCCTCTACTTACCTTGTCTTCTCTACCTTCATGCCTTTCTCCCCTAGGGCATCTGCCTCCCTCCCTCCCTGCGTCTTTCCCATCCCTCTCTGCTGGATGAACTTCTCAGGCCCCTTGTGCGCCACCTGTGGGAAGCGCCTCTGATGAGGTCCACACCCACCCATTGGTCCCATGCTATCTGTAATGACCCCACTGCACTGTGCTGGGCCAACTACACATGGCCAGGAGGCCTGAAAGGCCTGGTCCAGTGTCTCACGTGCCCGCCTCAGCATAGGGGAGCCATGGAGGGTCCTCAGGGCAGTTGCTCCATTGAGTCCAATGGCGGCTTGAGGCCAGGGTGGGAGGAACAGAGCCCCTTCCTGGAGTGGGAAGATTCCTGTCTGGGGTGACGCTGGTCATGCCTTCTGAGTTCTGCCCTCCTTAGGTACTTGCCTTTCTGGCAGTTTTCCCTTTGCTCTATTTTTCTGCATTTCCAAGTTTTTCAGTAAAGAGTATATATGCTTTCCCATTTTCCCCTCCAGTGAAAAACAATACTATTTTTTTAAGTGAAAAATAAAATTCCTGGCTGAGTAACGTAATCCACCTTCCCCCCGAGGAGAACCTGAGATGTGGGAAGGCGGGAATTTGGGTCTTCCCTTGGCCATGGGGTTTACAATGGGGTGATGCTGCCCCCTAGTGCCATATGGACACATAGACCTGGCTCGAAGGACAGTCTGGAAGGCCAAGAGAAAGGACAGGTAAAACTGACAGACCTGCAGGGCGGAGGAGAGCACCCACAGGTCTCCACTGGGTCAGGAAGCCATGAGCCTCTTCCCTGCCCATGGCTGAGCGTGTTGTAGTATCTTGTTCCATTCAAGCTGCTGTAACAAAATACCTTAGATTGAGTGGCTTATACACAACAGAAATGTATTTCTCATCGTTCTGGAAGATGGAAGCCCAAGATCAAGGTCCTGGCAGATTTAGTGCCAGTGGCGAGGGGCCACTTCCTAATTCATAGACAGGTGTCTTCTGGGTGTGTCCTCACATGGCAGAAGGGGAAAGGGAGCTCTCTGAAGTCTCTCTCTCTCTCTTTTTTTTTTTTTCAGAGATGGGGATCTTGCTATGTTGCCCAGCTGGAGTGCAGTGGCTAGTCATGGTGCGGTCATAGTGTACTGCAGCCTCAAACTCCTGGGCTCAAGGAACCTTCCTACCTCAGCCTCCCAAGTAACTGGAATTAGAGGTACATGCCACCATGCCTGGTTGGACCCTCTTTTTTATGGGTACTGATCTCATTTGCAAGGGCCCCACTCTCATGACCTAATCACCTCCCAAAGGCCCCACATCCTAATACCATCACATTGGGGATTAGATTTTAATATATGAATTTGGAGGGAACATAAACCTTCTGTCTAAAGCATGTAGAAATTCCCCCAACTTGTCCAGGAACTGATTGCCATTTGGTTCTGGGCCCCAACCCGGCTCTAAGCTGCAGTCTATACTATTCCAGAAGGGCAATGAGGAGCCCCCAGCAGGCCCATGCCCTCTCCAGCATGTCACCTCCACCTGCCACCCTCCGGCCAGCCATGGGTCCTGCCGACTGGTCTCATGTACCAGGTCTGTGTCTCATCCAACCTTGCCTCTTGCAGGCATCAATCACTAACACAGGACCAGCAGAGGAGATGGCTGCTGACCCACTCTCCAGGGAGTGAAGAGGAGGTGACAAGCAGCGACTCATCTGGGAACATGGGGCAGAGGCACAAATGCTGCCTCAGCCCAGGATGAAAATATGACCAGCTGTCACGTGTGAGAGAGAGGTAAAGTGAGAACTGTGGGGCTGGGTGTGCAGGAGACTTGGGAAACCCAGTCCAGAGTCAGGCCTTTCACTGCATGCACCCTCTCAGGCCTGGCTCCTCCAGGACCCTGGTGTGCCCTGAGGCCAGTGGCACACACCTCCCTCTAGTGGTCAATCTGGAAACTGCAGCAACCTCCTCTATCTCTTCCCAGGACTGAGTCAACAACAAACATTCCCTGACCCCCGAGCAATGCCCTCAGTGAGCCAGGCTGGGGAGAGGTGGCGGGAGGGGGAGAAGAGAGTTATTTTGTGGGAGCATAAAGGTTTTTTAGGAGGAAGAATTTAGAGGAATAGATTTCTGAGCCTGTAGCAGATAAATCTTCCATCATCTCCTGTCCCATTCAAGCAGCCCGGCTGTTCCTTACTCATAACCTCAAGGGAGGGATGAATCAAGGTGGAAAAGAGGAAAAAGGGGGACAGGACCCCACCAGCACCTGGTATAAGCCTGTGAAGCTTTTCTGGGACTTGGGAGGAATCAGAGGGGATGCTATTCCTGCTTACTCGGTGACAGAGGAAGGCCCCTCTGCCCCTCCTTCCACACTGGCAGACTGGAAGAGGGCCACAGGGTGGTGTGCAGGGGAGTTAGAAGGAGGTGCTCAGGGCTAAAGGGCCAGGCAGCAGGCTGAAGCCACACTCAGATGTCCCAAACCTCCTGCTCTCTGCCTCCAGGCTGGTCTGCACCACCTCCGGGCCGCACTGATTGTCTCTCTGGTGGGTTCCTGTGTACTCACCTGTTTCAGAGAAGGGCCCCATCCTGGAATGGTGTGGACAGTCCAGAGGTGGGCAATGTGTGAGTTGGTCCGTGAATAGGAACTCATGCCCAGTTAGGGTAAGGGCATGCCAGGCTGAGGTGACAATGTGGATAAAAACTTAAGGGCATGGCTGGGCGCGGTGGCTCACTCCTGTATCTTAGCACTTTGGGAGGCCGAGGCGGGCAGATCACTAGGTCAGGAGTTTGAGACCAGCCTGGCCATCTTAGCACTTTGGGAGGCTGAGGCGGGCAGATCACTAGGTCAGGAGTTTGAGACCAGCCTGGCCAATATGGTGAAACCCAGTCTCTACTAAAAATACAAAAAATTAGCTAGGTGCAGTGGCACACACCTATAGTCCCAGATACTCTGGAGGCTGAGGCAGGAGAATTGCTTGAACCTGGGAGTTGGAGGTTGCAGTGAGCTGAGATCATGCCACTCCAGCCTGGTGACAGAGTGAGACTCCGTCTATTAACCTCTCCTCCTGGAAAAAAAAAAAAAAAAAAAAAAAACTTAAGGGCATGAAGAGAGGCTTGTGGTTCTTCTAGGAAGTTCCAGCACTCCTGTTGGCTGGAATATTGATTAGGGTGGTAGTCATGGGGGAAATAGAAGCAACAGGTGAAACAAAGGTGAGCCTTTTATGTTGTCCTAAGGATACGGACAAGGTTCAGAAGACCCTGAGGATTGGGGCATTCGATATAGATCCACATGGTCAGATTTGCATTTTCTAAAACTCCATCTGGCTCCCCAGTGGAGCACAGACTGCCAGGGTGTGGGTTCCAGAGCTGGTCTGAATGCCTGCAGGGGAGCTGCTAAATCATCAGGCAGGAGAAGCTGGGGGCTTAGGCAGGGGTGGAGACTCCAGGCTTGGAGGGTCTTAAAGGAATGGGATCAAGGGTTGGGTGGCCTGTAGCACCAGAACCTGCTGCATTGTGGGGGACCAGAGAATGTTGATCCTTGAACTTGTCCCTGGGAGGAGCAGGGGCGGCTGCCTGCTGCAGTTCCTGAAAGGACCACTAGGGGGAGACATGCCACAGGATTAGCCTTCTCCGGAGCCCCCTGGGACCTGAATTCAAGCCCCGGCTGAGCCACTGTCCTCTGTGTGACCTTAGGTAGTTGCTCAACCATGCTGAACCTCAGCTTCCCATGAAATGGAGAAAACATACTCTTGGTTGGGGTGCGGAATAAGTTAGACAGCACAGATAAAGTGCTCAGAACAGTGCCTCATATCTGGTAGCAGCTCTGTGGGTATTTAAGATTGCTAGGGTTACCATCACCTTTCTGGAAATTGGGGTGGCAGGAGGGCAGTGTGAGAATGAGCTCACCCAGACGACATCCACGTTGCAGGATCAGGCCACCAAGAATTCGTGGCAAACCATTCTCACCTAAAATGGTCACTAAGTCCTGAGTCCAATTGAAACACTGGTAACAAAGCAACTGTTCAGAGTCTGGTTTATTCTCACACATCCCTAGGAACCAGTTTAAAACTCGAGGTACAAATGAACATGCTCCCCACCTACAGTTTTTGCAGAAGCAGCAGGACATGGCTCCTCTGCTAAAATAAATACACTTCATACTCCAGAAGGCAATAAATAAATAAATAAATACATAAATAAATAGTCTCAATGGGATAAAAATGAGAACATAACCCCACAAGCCCAAATGAGAGCTGTCCATTTCAGAAATTAGATAATTAACACTTCATCTGATGCCGCAGGAAAAGGTGAGATGCTTCTGGTCCTGACCGTGTGAGAGATGACCCAGAGGTTTTGGAAGTTCTGTTTCCAGTGTCCTGAGGTCCTGTGGTGAGAAGGCCAAGAGAGCAAGCTGGACGTTGGACTCAAGGGGTCTTGAGGCTCAGAGTCATCTATTGAGGCTTCTTAATCTCAAGGGTTTTCAAATAGAACTTCAGTTTCATCCGGAAGTCATTCCAGTCACCGTTCTTGATACGGATTGGATGTTGCTATAAAGAGACCAAGAAGGTGGCATTAGGTGAGTCCAGGCTATAATGGTGATGACCAGCTGAGGAGCAGACTGTGGCAGGGGCATCTTGGGGGACAGCTTACCGTGGGTGCATCTGTGGCTGTGGGCAGGCATAGTGGGAGATCCTGTGGGAAGAGACCAAAGCAGATGGTCAGAGATTCCCCTGGAGGGCCCTGCTGTCATCCTCCCCAGAGGCAGGGCAGGGCCAACACAGGGATCCCAAACCCTCAACAACTTCACATACCTTAAGATTGCTCTCGATTGCTGTTGCGTTCTGTAAACTCTTGACGGCCTTCTGGAATGCTTCCAGGTTTGGCCTTCGAAGGTTTGGTTTCTAAGGGGGCAAATGCAAAAGAACTGAAATCATAACAAACAGACTCTTAGACCACAGCATGATCAAATTAGAAATCAAGACTAAGAAATTTACTCAAGCCAGGCACGGTGGCTCACACCTGTAATCCCAGCACTTGGGAGGTCAAGTTAAAGACCAGCCTGACCAATAGAGTGAAACCCAATCTCTACCAAAAATACGAAAAATTAGCCGGGAGTGGTGGTGCATGCCTGTAGTCCCAGCTACTCGGGAGGCTGAAACAGGAGAATCACTTGAACTTGGGAGGCAGAGGTAGCAGTAAGCCGAGATCATGCCACTGCACTGCAGCCTGGGCAACAGAGTGAGACTTTGTCAAAAAAAAAAAAAAAGGTGCCTAGGTGGATCTTTTTGCACTTGGGGGAAAAGCATCTCCAAAAAGAAGCTCTACAAAAGGCAGGAGGTTTTTCAAGGGAAGTATTTGTAGCAAAGAGGCTGATAACAGTGTTCATGCCCTGACTGAATTAAAGTCTCCTAGAAATCAAGAAGAAAATCACAGAGACCCCAGCATGGAAATGGGAGCAGCATGCGAGCTGTGAGTGTCCCAAATACAGATGGCCCAGCAGCCCAGCAAAGACTTTCACTTCTTGTTTGACCCGAGAAATGTCTTGCAAAAGTGAGACAGAACCATTGTGGTCAACTGGAACCATGAAAAATAACTGTAAATGATAATGCCACAGCCGATGAGGGTGGAAAACACAGACTCTATGTTTTAAGGGAAATGGAAGCTGGCACATCTATGGGGGAAATTTTTGTCAGTCCAGAGTCGGCCCCATCAAAAACTGAGCTTAAGGCCCTTGGTGTTGCTCACCTAGAACTGTCTTTTCATTTTCTAACTTAAAAGTCATTTTCATTATTATAGCCATGGCTGTGGCCACGTGTTGAACTCTTAAGTGCCAGATGCTGGTCCAGAACTTTATGCACATTGTGTCATTTGATTGTCATAACAACCCCAATGAGATAGGTGCTATTAACCCTATTTAACAGATGAAAAAAGTAAGGCTGGCTAAGTTGGAATTATGTGGCTGAAGTCACCCAGGTGGGAAATGGATTGGGACCCAGGTGTGCCAAGTGCAGGACTGAGCTCTTACCATCAGAATGCGTTGGTCTTCCCTGTTTAAGTTGTTGAAGTTCTGTGGGGGCAAAGGGAGAGAGACGCCCGTGAGGCCTGTTGGCCTGAGGCAGCCACCACCCCTCCCTGCTTCAGGCCAGTATTATCCCAGGTACTCACTGATGAAGGCAAAGGTGGCTGGTTTAGGAGTGTTACAATTTCCTCCCTCAAGTTAGAGCAGTTAACCTGAGTTGTCTTCAAGGGCGTTGTCTGGGTTGGGGCAGCTTGAAGTCTGGGGCTGACCAGGAGTAGGAGGAGGAGCAGGATGGGCAGGTGGCTCATGTTTGGATTGGCAGGAGGCACTCTCTTGTTCTGGTCCTTCTTGGGGTTCTGAAAAGTCAGCAACAGCCTCCCGCCTTATATGCAACAGCATGGTGCCCACAACCCCAGGCAAGAGGGGGCGTGTGGGGCAGGCGTCGGAAGGATCTTTATCTGACGTGGAACCTCCATAGAAAACCACAGACACAATTATTCAACCATGACTTTCTAGTACTCAAGATTAGTGAAACAAGAAAAAAGATTACTTAAAGGGTGTCATATCATCTTGTCAAGGAGGATGAGAGATGGGAAGCATGGCAGCAGGTGAGAGGACCCCTCTGGCAGGTGCGGGGAGCCTGACTCGGCTCACTCAGGCCTCCTGCCCAGTGAGATCTCATCTGCCATCACCTGGACTACCTTGTCCCTCTGCTACCTGCCCTGCTTGGTCCTGGTGGGTGACCAGGAGGGCACTGGAACAGATGAGAGTTTGTCTAGTAGCGGGTCACACTACTAACAATCCACATGCAGCCTCAGGCTCTGAGAAGCGCATCTCTTGGTGCCCCCTCCCAGTGCGGAATTACTGATGTTCCAGTCCCCAGCGGTTCATCCCGTGGGCTTCTCCTTGACACTTTGTTTTTGGTGGGTGGCTGAGGGCACTCAGGCCCCAGGTGGTCATTCTCTTACTGGTCTGCTAGCAGTGCCATGGCTGTTTCCTGCATTGTGGGCCTCTGCGCCTGCAGGAGGACTGGCTGTAGCCCCTGGTGGTCCCTCTGGTAGCACCAGGAGCTGAGCTCAGGTACCTGAGGACAGAAACTCTTGACACTGTCACTGGGAGCTGGAGGAGGGTCTGGCTTGGGAGGTTTAAGAGGTAGAATTGGCATGGTCTGAGGGGAGACGTCAAGGGAGGAGAGGAGAAAGGAGGGCAACTCCCTGGTTTCAGTCTGGGCCTCAAGATGCTGGGGCAGGGATTGGCGGGAGACAGCCGTATTGAGAGGTCTGGATCCCTGTCTGTGCCGAGCATGGATTTGCCAGGTGCAGGCCTTGTAGGCAAGGTTTACAGAGGGGTAATTCGAGTGGGCACACACCATGGGGAAATCCACAAGGGACCTGAGAAGCTGCAGCCAGTTAGGAAGCAGGAAACGCAGGAGAGCAGGGGTAGGGGGTCCCAGAGGGCAGCCTCTGAGGGAAGAGGGGTCCCCCTGCTATGGGCCTGTGTCCGGGCCTGCCTGACACACCCCTTGGGGTAGGGGCTTTTGGTAAAGGGATGTGTGTGACGGGGGCATAGGGAAGAATTATTCAAGATGATTGGCCTTGGGTGGGAGGGAGAGGCGAGCGTCGGAGTGCGGTGTGATGTGATCATTGTGGGAGATGGCGGATAGGAGGTTATGCTGAGGCAGGGGAATTTGGGTGCTTTGGGCTTTTGCGCATAATCAGATCAGGTGAAGACAAGGACCAGGATGTGGCTGTGGGGAGGCAGGTGAAGAGGTTGTGACTCAAGGCCATGCTGTGAGGATAATTCCTGTAGCTGATACATGCTCCTGGCTCAGCCCCAGGCTAGGCCCTGGACCAGGAGGAACCCTAGGTTCTGGACCCGGAGTGGAGTCTCACAGGCACAACTCAGCACAACATGGGGGAGCCTTAGGACCAGCTTGGATACTTGGTAGGCACAATTCATTCAGCTGGCATCTAGTAAGCTCTGGCTGTATGTAGGCACCATGAATAAAACAGACATGGTTCCCTCCACTAAGAAGCTCAGTCTTGGGGGGAGACAGATTTCAAGTCTTGCTACTCCTCCTGTGGTCCCAGACCTGCAGGTCAGCAGCGCCTGGGAGCTTATTAGCAATGCCAACCCTCAGGCCCCAGCCCAGACTTTATGAATCAAAAATTGCATTTTGACAAGATCCCCAGTGATTCACTGACATTTGAGGGGCTCTGTTCTAACTACCTTAACAACCTTAGCTCCGGTAGGTCTCCTGTTGCCCCAGGGACCCAGAGTTTGTTTCTTTCACACTCAACTGTACCTTGGTATTACTGTCTTTATAAACATTTTGGGGACTTGTGCAAAAATAATGTGATTTCTTATAGAGTGAACCTGTGTTTTTGTTTAAACGTAAGTGGGCTTTTCTAGGGAATTTTAAAGCTCAATGAATTTAAAGCTATGGAGACAAAACATTCCTGTATATTTTTTGTTTCTTTAGAAGTCAAGACTTTGTGTTGCAACCACACATGCACACAAAATCCTGAGTAGTATTATTGTAAAGCTTGACATTTGTAGTGTTTGTCTCTTGTTTTAAAAATGATTATATACCAGCCTGAGCAACTTGGCAAAAGCTCATCTCTACAAAAAGTACAAAAAATTAGCGAGATGTGGTGGTACATGCCTGTGGTCCCAGCTACCTGGGAGGCTGACATGGGAGGACCACCTGAGCCTGGGAGGTCGAGGCTGCAGTGAGCTCTGATTGTGCCATTGCACTCCAGCCTGGACGTTGGAGTGAGACCATCTCTCCAAAAAAAAAAACCACACACACACACACAGTTTATTAAAGGCAAAAGAGGTTGAGGCTTGTGGGGTTTTCAACCAGGGGAGGCGTGGTGAAGCTACTCTGAGGGAATGGACGAGAAGGATCAAGGCAGCAGCGTGGCCAGTGAGGGGACATTGGGAGTCCTCTGGGATAGGGGTGGTGGGAAGCTGGACTAGGTAGGTTCTGTCGGGGTGGAGAGGACTGGCTGAAGGGAAGCGTTCTCACAGCTGACTTCTATTGAGCAGCACTTGTGAAGAGTGGGATACTAAGTTCTTTTTATGGCTGAACTCATTTAATCCTCATGCTGAACTGTGAGGTAGGTACTGTTATTAGTCCTATTTTCCCAATGAGGAAACTGAGTTTCAGAGAAGCTGAGCTGATGCAGCTAGGAAGTGACATCACCAGGACTGAGGTAAGCAGGACAGTCCAACCCAGAGGCTGAGCACCCTTGGGCAGCATCAGACAATGACGGCCTCAGGGGGTGATGCTGCATAGCAGTAGTGGACAGCGGGCAAGGATGAGATGAAACCACTGTGGTTACTCATGCGGAGATCCCTGAGGCCTCTGGGGGAGCGGCTACAGTGTGTGGTGGGGCAAGGCTGCTGGCAGTGGGCTGAGGAGCGAGTGACGGTGAGACAGAGGGTAGAAGACGCTTTGAAGTTTTATTCTGAAGGGAAGGAGGGAGATGGGACAGCCAGAGGAGTCACAGGGTCAGAGGTGCACCTTCCAGGCAGGGAAGTTTGAGCTCCTTCCTCTGATGAAGGTGAGCCGGGAGTGGGCAAGATGGCTGGCTGGCTAGCACAGGCGGTGCCCCACCATCAGCTATCACAGGCCACTCGCAGAGAGCTCAGGGAAAGACTGTCTGGGTGACCCAGTCCGTCTGGTGGGGAAGGAGCAGTAGGGTGGGCCAGGTGGGTCCACAGGTTTGTGGTGGGAGGGGACAATGGCTTCTGTGTTCTCTGTGAAATAGAGGTAAAGTCAGCCCCTGAGGTGGGGCTAGAGGCAACGAGGGTGGTGAAGTTTGGTGGCTTGAGCTGTGACTGCCTGGAGGTGACCTTGAGGGGCTGGCAGCCTGGGGTCAGAGGGTGAGGAGACTGGGAGGACCCAGGGCCTTGGTAGGCAAGAATATGGATTGGAAGTCCCCAGAGGCAGGGTGTGGGGCCATGGGAGGAAGCAGGGATAGGCCAACCAGACAGAGCAAAGGAGGCAGGAGGTGGTGCAGTCCCGGCCCCCGGAGAGGCCCAGTGACTGCAGCCCAACACCTGCTGCTGTTTGAGGAGCCAGGGAGGAATGAAGGGACATGTTCCCAAAAGCAAACCTGATTCAGAGGGGACTGCCAAGGACAGCAGGTAGCTGGCTGCCACAGCACTTCCATGGGCCCTCAGTGGACTAAGGCATGGCCTGGGTCACCCTGGGGGTCTCCTTTGAGGTTCACCTTGACTCTCTAGGAGCTTCATGCAAAATCATAGGCACCGCTTCTCTCCTCCAGAGGCCACAGTCCTGCCAACCCTTGAGGGGAGACCTGATCCCACATAAGATGGTGATTCCACTCCAGGCCTTCGTGTCAACCCAGCCCGGCCTAGGGGAAGCCTCCTCTGCTGGCTGGACTGATTGCTATCAAGAAGGGAAATGTGCACACGTGCTCACCCCTGGGGCAGGCGTGAGGGAGGCTGCGCCACCACCTGGACAGGAGAGCCAGCCCAAGATTGCAGCCTGGAGTCTGCAGGGCCAAAGCCCTGGAGGTTTCAGGAGGGGTGTCTGGATCCTGTCTAATGGATCCCTGTGGGCCTGACCCAATCCCTATAGAGTGGGCCATAGTATTGGAAGTCCTGGCCCTCAGGGTCCAGTCCAGCTAGAGGTACACGCCTCCCTCTTCCCATCACTCACCCCCACAGCCTAGTGGAATTTTCTGGGGTACCCGCCACAGGCAGGGACCTGGGCCTCAGTGACTGTGATGAGCTTCTCTGCCACCCACTCCATGACATCACATGTATCAGATATAGTCTGCCCATGGCCTCAGTTGTGCTTCTGCTGGTGGCCCTGATGACACGGCCTGGTTTTGTCATCACAGAAGCAGCTCAGGGTTCTTGGCCAGCCAAGCAGTGCTGTCAAATGTCCCCTGCCCACTTGAGCAGAGAGCTCAGGAAAAAGCCACCGAGGGGGCCCAACTGGAGAGGCCTGGCCTCCTGTCCCAACCTGGGGCTCTGCACTCTGTCCCCAAGACTTGCACAGCCGCAACCTGTGCACCCTCTGCTTTCCAGCCACTGCTGTAGGGACATTGCCTCCCTGGGGCCCAGTCTGTGCAGAGCAGAACCCGACCCCAGGCCCAGTCTAATAGAGAAGACAGATGGAGAATCCTAGTTTAGAATGCTATGCCTGTGGGAGGTGGAAGCTCAGCAATGAGGCAGCCTCATCCAGCCTGGACTGTCAGAGAAGACAGGAGGAGAGGACAGCTACGACCTAAAGGATGATCTGGAGCCAGGAATGCCACAGAAGAAGTGCTCCCTAGGGAGCGCTGGGTTTGGGGCTGCAGGTGCTCCATCTATTGGCCTCAAGCCTCCTATCCAGGCATCCAATATCTGGGTACTTGGGACAGCCATGTCATTACTATTGTTATTAATAAGTGTATGGGCTTTCAGTACCTATCACACTCTTGTTACTCACCTGGAATACAAAGCTTTGGAACATGCATTCCTCTTGCATGTATCGTATCTATTGCAGACAAAACCAAGAGCTCTCCATTCTCAAAGAAGCTGCCCCTGAACTATGAAGTGACAATGTTGGGGCATAAATGCTAAGAACTTGGCAGTCCAGGCCCTCAGGAAATGCTCTCCTAAGTGGGGGAGACTTCACATGGAGTATTAGTTGTGTGGATGATGTTGCCAGGCAAAGTCTTGTCTGCCTCCCAGGCAGAGAGGGAAAGGGCCAGCCTGGATGGGTGGCTGGAGGTCAGAGCTGTCCAGGGAAGGGCAAGAGAAGACGCCAACTGGGCAGAGACACAAGATAGGCCCAGGTGAGCTCAGAGCCAGGCTGCCTCTCAGACGTGCCCACTCTGTCTTATCTTCCTTGGCGAGGTGAAGAAAAATCCTTTGCAAACACTTTTTCCAGCTTTACTGATCTTTTCTTTACAGAAAATGATAAATAAGTTCATCTGTTTGTCTTGGAGGTTCCGTATCAGAAAAAGAGTATCAGTCCATCTGGGGCTTTTCCCATGCCCCACAATTCCCCCAACCCCCACACCCCCTGCATCTCCTGCACAGCTTCCCACACCACTGTGCTGGGCCTTTACAGAGGATGTGGGCCAGGCCAGTTCAGATCCACACAGGTTAGGGAAGACGGTGGTACCTCTGAACAGCAGATAATGTGGAGACCATTTTGCCTCCCCTTCCTCTCATCCTTCTTCCCTTCAGCCTCCAAAAGCCCCTACCCACAATGGCCATTAGAATCCAGACTAAAGACAATTCTTGAACATCATCCTTGAAATCCACTGGCACCTGAGCCCCTCCTCTGTGAGTAGCTGGGGCCAGATTGGCACGGGGTAGGAACAGCTCCACTTGGCCCCAGGCCAGGCACTCATGGGTTCTTGCTCTTCCCCTGAAGAAAGGTGAGATCCAGAAGCAATGGATCCTGAAGTGAGCACTCAGCCCTGAAGGCCACTGCCCTCCCTACCAGTTATCACTGCCACTGTATTGATGGCCACTGTTCTGGGCTTGGGCACATTCGGGTCAGGTGTACCTGCAGGGTCACACCTGAGTCTTAACCTTTATCTGGCATCTTAACTGCAGATGTGTCCACCAGCCTATTCTTTGCCTCATGGAGGATGTGTATGGTAGATGTTCCTTCCCCAAGTGTGGGAGTTTAATATTCACATTGGCACAGTGGCCTTCTTCCTTTTGTCCTGGAAGCTGGTTCAGAAAGTGCCCTCATCCCCCAGGCTCTTGCCCAGTGCACCTAGAGCCAAGAGATGTGATGGTCCCTGCCCTGCCGGCCTGTGCCAGAATGTGCCTCAAACCCCTTGGCTGCTGTGCCGTGAAAGCAGCTGGGTTCCTCCCGGGGCCTGGGCAGGACAGAACTGGGGGAGATGGCAGGGGAACTAGTGAAGGCCACCCCAGAAAGGAGGCAGGGGAGTGGCAAACAAGGCCACGAGGACACCCCTCCTGGCCCTGCTGCACACACCCGGTCCCTGTAGAACAGCACCTTTCTGAAGCCTAAGCTGACTGCCTTACTGAACACCCCAAAGCTCTTGAAACCTCATCTTCTTTATCTGTGTGGAACAAGCCAAAGATGATTGAGGCGTATGAGGCTGGAGAGCATCCCTCTGGCACTGGAGTCTGCGTCCCCAAGAGAGCCCACTCCAGGTCACAGTGCCTGCCCTTGTCCTGCCCTTTCCCAAACAGGAGCAGCATTTCCACCTCCATGTTTGCCCCTCAGGTTCTTACCCTCTCCACTGCCAGCAGCCCCTCCAGCGCCACCGCCCAGGACCTTCTCATTCTTAAAGGGCCCACCTGGTCATTTCAGCTTCCAGAAGCTGACTGGCCTTTCCTGTCTCTGGCCCACAGGAACGCCTGCAAACCTTGCCCATCTCCACACCCACACCCCCACCCCAAGGAAGCTGCCACTCAGGCTCGGATGCCCATTGCCTCAGGCTGAGCATGGCACCTGCCACGACCCTTCCACCTCCACACCTGACTCAATTTTCTGGTTTCTGCAAGGGAAGAACCACAGCTGCACATCCAAGAAAGCGATTAGAATAACTTGTTGAATAGCTCCCCAAGAACCCTGGGTGATACTGGGCTCTTGCTACCAACCAAATCTCTCATGCCTTTGTTCAGGCTCTTGAACTCCCAGCCCTGAGAGCTGGGCTCAGGGATAGGCACTCCCAGCCCTGAGAGTTGGGCTCAGGGATAGGTATCTCCAGAAGGATACCAGTATTCCTTCTCAGTATCCCAGGAACACTTCACTCCCTGTTATAGACGTCAGTGGTTGAACATTTAGCTCCGAATAAGCCACTCAGTTTTTCATCTCAGAGGTACTGATAATCATGTGTATTTCTGTTGCAGATTACTTAACTGTTATTCATTTCATTGTGAAATTATTTTATTTTAATAAGGGAGCCCTCTTAGGAGCCTCTGAGAAGAGCTCAGAGTGGATATGAGAGCATCTTCATTTCTATCTCAGATTTCAGAAGGTTCCTTCTCCTCTGGGAAAGTGAGCACTTTGTAGAGAGTCTATCCACAGTGCTACATTTCTAGAAGGCTTCTCCATTTGACTTGGGTCTGGATTGCAATTTCCACACTCCACAGTTAATTTCTTTCATGCCACAGCTTGAATTCCTCTCAGGACTCTGTCTTTGGGGATTTTCCTGGTGTTTCCCTAGCCTATGCCCTGACTGGGACCACCTAGACCCTGCTTCTTTTCCCCGACTCATTCACCCCCATCACTCCTGCTCCGCTCACTCACCCCTCTCCCCACTGCCCACACCAGCCTCCAAGGGCCTCTCTGTCCCATCCGCTTCTCATTGCTCCCATGGACTCCCTAGTCCTGGTCCAGGCTTGGCCACCTTGGTTCCCACCACAGCTCTCAGGCCCAGGTTCTGCCACCCCATGTCTCCCAGCTGTCAGAGCAGCCTTTCTGGGTGCCTCTCTGCTCATGTCACCTCTGCTGTTGGCCCTCCACTGATTTATGGTTGGTTCCTTGGGACCAGGACCCAGGAGAAACACAAGCCAGTTTTCTTCCTGTGGAAATCTCCACTGAGGATTCCTAGGACTCCTTCCAGTCCAGGGAAAAATGGGTCTTTTTCATTTTGGGATCCCTGCCCCCCCAAAACTCCCTTACTCCTATTTAAGACTTCAGTTCTCTCTCTCCCCTCCTGCCCTCCTCCACCTCCTGGGAACAATCCCCTGGGGTCTACTGGATAAGAAGCATTTGGCCTGGGGCCAAGCACAGTGGGCACTTTGGGAGGCTGAGGCGGGCGAATCACAAGGTGAGGAGTTCAAGACCAGCCTGGGCAACATGGTGAAATCCCATCTCTACTAAAAATACAAAAATTAGCCAGGCATGATGGTGGGTGCCTGTAGTTCCAGCTACTCAGGAGGCTGAGGCAGGAGAATCGCTTGAACCTGGGAGGCGGGGGTTTCAGTGAGCTGGCCACTGCACTCCAGCCTGCAAAAGAGTGAGACTGTCTCAAAAAAAAAAAAAAAAGAAGCATGTGGCCTGTACCACATGAGATGAAATATGCCCCCAGTTTTTTGTTTTTTGTTTTTGATACGGAGTCTCACTCTGGCATGATCTCAGCTCACTGCAACCTCTGCCTCCTGGGTTCAAGGGATTCTCTTGCCTCAGCCTCCCAAGTAGTTGGGATTACAGGCGCCTGCCACCACGCTTGGCAAATTTTTGTATTTTTAGTAGAGACGGGGTTTCACCATGTTGGCCAGGCTGGTCTCAAATTCCTGACCTCAAATGATCCACCTGCCTCAGCCTCCCAAAGTGCAGGGATTACAGGTATGAGCCACCGCACCTGGCCCCAGTTTCTATATTCTGAAACCCTCCTATCAGTCTCCATCTAAAGCACTCTAATGACAGACACCTGGTCACTGCGGTGTTGCCTCCTTCCGAGTTAGCTGTCCACTAGAGCCATCTGCCTGTTCTAAACTGCCCCCTTAGTGTTGGGTGACAGTTTAACAGGATGCTGGATAGGATTTTACCAACTGCCCTGGAAAAGACAAGCAGCACCCAACCATGCGCCTCTGAGCCAGGAAGAAACCATTCAGACAGAGGGCCCTAGAGCCTTCTACCCTCCCACCATGTGGAGGAGAAAGGACATAGGGTTTCCCATTGCCTAAGTGGACACCTAAAAGTTAGAGGGTCTTAAATCTCTGATTAAGATTGTTGCCTTCCAGGCAAGGAGACCCTTCAGGCAGAGGATGCAGGACAACCACAGGGACCAGAGCAATGGGGCTCATAAGAGGTCACACCATGGGTTTTCCTTGATGGGGAACTGTGAGGGAGGGAGGTCTCTGCTTCTTCTTACTGGAAGTCCTGTAGGATGCATACACATGCCCCGTGGGGACCCACCTGCCACAGACAGCCTCACAGCCAGACACGCCCAGCCTGAAAAGCAGCAACAAATCAGAGGATGACGATAGTGCCTGTCATGTAAGAGACAGGTCTCTTTCCACCCTCTTCCTCCCTGTCCCAGTACACCACGGAGGAGAAGGTCCTGAAGAGGGAGGAGAGAAGAAAAAGGCCAGACCATGCCCTCCCCTGTGCCCCCATTTCAGCTCTCTGTGGCCAGTGCCAGCCAGCCCTGGGGAGGAGAAGAGATGGGCGTCACATTGGAAAAGAGATTGAGGCTCTAAGCTGTGCTGGATTTTTTTTTTTTTTTTTTTTTTTTTCTGTGCTGCAAGTGATTCCAGAGTTGGGAGTCTGCCCTGGAAGAAGTTGATCAGGGTCAGGAGTGAGTGGCAGGAAGGGAGACAGTTGGGGCCAGTGATTGGAATAAACGAAGTGTTCTGTGTGTGTGCCCCAGGCTCCAGGAGTGCCACAGCCAGCTGCAGATGTAGAGCACCCAAACCAGCTGCCCACGGCCCTGCCGCAGCTCCCCCATGCCCTTCACTCAAAGCCAAAGCCAGTTATTCCCATGCACCTGCCTCCCCATTCAGAGGCCTGACTAACCTTTCCCCAAGGAGACCTGTCAGGTGTGGATAACCTTCCCTTCCTGCTGAAGTGGAAGTCCCCTGAGACTGAGAGAGGAGAGTTTGGACCAATGTTCACCACTCTGTCTGATTCACACGCATCTTCTTCCAGGGCACTTTTTTGGGGAGCTAAAACCCTTCAGCCCCTGGACTGTCACTCTCTTTTCTCAGAAAAAGCCCTCCTCCCAGGCCTGCCCTTTCATCAGGACTCAGCTTAAGAAGATGCCAGAGGTCTTAGAGCCCGGATCCACTTTCCCAAATCCCCAGGTAGGGCCCCCTGTCTCAGGCCTGGATACCTGGCTCAGGCATTGTGGGAGCCAGGGGTGATGCCCACCCCCTACTCTTTGGTTTCCAGTTCATACAGTGGGTAGCTCTGAGTTACAGCAGCAGGAGAAGAGTGACAAGCAGGCTGGAGCATAAGTGCCAAGAGCCCTGAGTAGTGGTCAGAGAAAGAGGAAGCCACAGGGCCCTGGATCACAGGAATGCTATGTGGTCCCAGCAGGCTGGGGCTCTTGTTGTGTGTAATTGGGCATTAAGGGTCGAGTGACCCAGAAGTCTGGAGGACACAGTATTCCATGACATAGGCCTGGACCACACAGAACAGGTCTCACTGCACCTCCCCATGTGAGCGCCACATTCTACAGACCTTGCACCTTTTGATGGCGTCCAATTCCGGGGTAAAGGAGCAGGCCCATGAGAATACCTCAGGGCCCTTATAAACCCTACTCCTGATGCAGGGAGTGGGGGCTGCAGGGCTCTGTGTTTCACATGAGCTCCAGGACAAGCTCATTTGCCCCTTACTCAGCGCTCTCCAGAGAGCTCTTCCCAACCACCCCAGATAATTACGCACATTGAATTTTCCAAAAGGGCTTTGAACTTTAGAGGTGAGAGGATCATAAGCCAGACCTCAATATGGGCTGAGCACAAGAGTGCATCCGCCAGGAGGAAAAGTGTCTTTTTGTAATTTGCCCACTTGGAGGGCAAATTCTCACCCGTGCAAAGGCAGCTCATGCTAGCAGAGATCGGCTTCACTTGACTCATCGCTGTTGCCATCCTTTAATCTATATGGCTTCTGCGGGGAGCAGGTCTACACACACCTACCCCTGAAGGCTGAGGGAGCTGAGAGGCTGAATGAAAAGGCTGACAAGTCCAGTTTCTCAGAAAGAAGTATTTAATAGGGACTTACAAACGGAAATGATGTCTTTGCCAGCTGAGAGACGTTGGATCCCCACAGTTGCCCTCCAGAAGTTACTCTTAATACGGCAAACTTTAAGGGTAAATGCATGTGTAACTGTTCATATCTTAGATCCTCTTGCGAAACTCCTTACCACTGGTGGAGTTAGATAAGCATCTTTACAAGGGTTTATCTACACTACATGAATTGTTTCTTGACCTTGCTGCTGAACACCTTGGTATGCAGGAGTCAAACATCAGTCATGATGGTGGTTTTGCTTCAAGATGGCGTCACTTTTGACATGCAGTCTATTTTCCTACACGTGGCTCTGATTATGGTGATTACTAACTCCCTGCTCACTGTATTTCCCCTGCAGGCACCCAGAGGCAAGTAGGGCAGAGACGTCTTTGCTGAAGGCCCTGTAAAGCCCCAGAGCACAAGGGATTTGCCCTGGCCTGAGGGGGTTCCCAGTACAAAGGACTTTCAACTTTAAAAAACCAGGATAAGTCCAGACAAACCTCACTCTATGCTGTGCCTGATTGGTGAGTCTCCCCTCTGCACATAGAACCATACATTTGGCTTCATTTGTAGGAATTTAGTTTAAAACATTTGCTTTACTATTGAGCACTAATGTTTTCCAAGCATTTTCTTGTATACTGGGTCTCACAAGTTTGTGATGGACTTTTTCAGCTCTGAAAACTTTCAGATTTAACTACTGAGTCACATTCTTGTTCCTCCACTGAACATGTACAGTATTCCATGAGGCTGGGATGAGGTTTTAGCTACTATTGAAAAGCCCATGGCCTGGAATGACCACACTTCATTTCTGCAGAGATGCCTGTATCAACAGGGCCATGAGGTCACTGACAGCAGGTAGGAGGTGGATTTGGAGTTCCTGGGTCTCTCTCTGGTCTTGGTAATTGTAACTACAGTGACCTCTCCAATGGTTGCTTTCTTAACCGAAAGTGCCTTAGTTTTTCACTCTGAAACATCTAGCCTATATTCACACACCAATGTTCATAGTGGCTGTCTTATCCCGTCAGGGCTGCTGTAATAAAATGCCATACCGAGTGGCTATTCAAGAACAGAAATTTATTTCTCACAGTTTGGGAGGCTGGGAAGTTCAAGATCAAGGAACCAGAAGATTTGGTGTCCAGTGAGGGCCCACTTTCTGGTTGGTAGCCATCTTCTTGCTATAACCTCACATTGAAGAAGGGGCAATGGAGTTTTCTGAGGTGTCTATCATAAAGGCACTAAGTTTATTCGTGAGGGCTCTGCTCTTATGACCTGATCACCTCTTAAAGGCGTCACCTACAAATACCATCGTATTAGGGCTTAGGTTTCAACATAAGAATTTTGAGACACAAATATTCAGTCTGTAGGTGCAGCATTATTCACAATAGCTGAAAGGTAGAAAAAACCCAAATGCCCATCAGTACATAAATGGATAAACAAAATGTGATATGTATATAAGTGGAATATTACTCCACCTTGAAATGAAAGGAAATTCTGACATGTGGCAATATGGATGAACTTTAAAGACCTTGTGCTAAATGAAATCAGTCAATATAAAAGGACAAATATTATATGCTTCCACTTATTTATTTATTTATTTATTTTGAGATAGAGTTTTCACTCTGCTGCCCAGGCCCTAGTGCAGTGGCACCATCTTGGCTCACTGCAACTTCCACCTCTCAGGTTCAAGCAATTCTCATGCCTCAGCCTCCTCCTGAGTACATGGCACTACAGGCGTGAGCCACCATGCCTGGTTAATTTTTGTATTTTTAGTAGAGATTGGGTTTCTCCATGTTGGCCAGGCTGATCTCGAACTCTTGACCTCAAGTGATCAGCCTGCCTTGGACTCCCAAAATGCTGGGATTACAGGTGTGAGCCACTGCACTCAGCCTGCTTCTACTTATATGAAGTACCTAAAGTAATTAAATTCACATAGCTAGAAAGTAGAGTAGTTGTTACCAGGGCCTGAGGGCTGGGGAATGAGGAGTTAGTATTTAATGGGTACAGAGTTTCAGTTTGGGAAGATGAAACTGTTCTGGAGGTAGATGGTGCTGATGGTTGCTTAACAATGTGAATGTACTTAATGCCACTGAATTGTACACTTAAAAATGGTTAAAATGGTGAATTGTATGTTATGTATATTTTATCACATGAGAAAAGTCTAGTCTGGATGTTTTCTCAATAGACCCTGAGACTCTTTCCAAGGTTTTCCACCACCCAAATCTCTCAGCATAGAGACAATGCCCAGTCAATCCCAGGGTCCTCCCCACCCTGACCCCTAGTCCTCCTTCAGCCTGGGGGCCCTTGTCCCCTTTAGATATGATGAAAGACTCTTCATGTTGAGACCCAGTTCATGGTCCCTGCTCTGGATGACCCTCTCAGCCTCCCTACCACCCAACAGGCAATGCCTATCCTCCTGCATGTCCCCTCTGCCCCACAGTCCTCCTTTTTGGTTTATAAAGGCATGCATACTAGCCCTGGAAGTTTCTATGGAGAAGCCATGTCAATATCCTCTCTAGCACTAGGAGGCCTGGGGCAGGGGTTGGAGCACATACTGGGGGAGTAGACACCAGGCAGGCACCAGGTTAAGATGGCTCTAGTGGTTGGAAAACTGCAGCTCACGGCAGGATCTGGCACAGCCCCAGGCTCCCCTTGAAATTCATACTCTATATATTTGACATTTGGGAATGTCAGTTAAGGAGATTTGCATTTTCCATGGAGCACCCTCAGGGTGGGAGGAAGAAAGGCCCAGTGGAAAAAGCAAGGGTTCTTGCCATCTTGCCAAACTCTCTTCATTCTAAAAGTTTTTCAAATTTTCTTTGGTTTTCCAGTATTTGAAGTTCAAGAAACATAGTTTTACTTTATTTTTTACTTTAAAAAATAGAACATAAATGCAGAAAAGAGCATAAAACATGTACACCTAATTCAACAAGTAATTATAAGCAATCACCCATTTAACTATGCGCAGGTCAAAAAAAAATTGCCAATGCTCCAACACTCTCCCCATGTTTGTCCTCTAATTGTGACCCCTCACCCTTAGAGGTAACACGCTCACCTGTCTTTTACGATGATTGCTTCCTTGGTTTTCTTTTTTTTTAACCTAGATCTCTGGCAATTTTTTTTCTTCCTTGGTTTTCTTCATAACTTTGTCACTTATGCATTCCTAAACAATACAGTTTTGTTTTGCCTGTTTTTAAACTTTAAATGAATAGATTGGGGTTGTTTTCAATTCATAATGCAAACAAATATGCTATGAACATTATCCTGGTGTATGTATATATGAATACATTTACATATGTTTATTAAACAGAATAATACACCCCAGTTCCCACCCCTAGAAATGTTCATGTCCTAATCCCTGGAACCTACGATATGTTACTTTACATGCAAAAGGAGCTTTCGGCTGGTTGCGGTGGCTCACGCCTGTAATCCTAGCACTTTGGGAGGCAGAGGCAGGTGGATTGCCTGAGCTCAGGAGTTCGAGAGCAACCTGGGCAACATGGTGAAACCCAATCTCTACTAAAAATACAAAAGAAATTAGCTGGGCATGGTGGTGTGTGCCTGTAGTCCCAGCTACTCGGGAAGCTGAGGCAGGAGAATTGCTTGAACCTGGGAGGCCGAGGTTGCAGTGAGCCAAGATTGAGCCACTGCACTCCAACCTGGGTGACAGAGCAACACTCCATTTCAAGGAAAACAAAACAAAACAAAACAAAAAGGAGCTTTTGTAGATGTGATTACGTTAAGGATTTTGTGGTGGGAAGATTATTCTGAATTATCCAGGTGGGCCCAATGGAATCACAAGAATCCTTGGAATTAGGAGGGTCAGATCTAGAGAAGGAGACGTGACAGTGGAAGCAAAGGAGAGAAGAGAGAAATTTTTAAATCCTACACTGCTGGACTTAATAGATGGAGGGAGGGGCCATGAACCAGGAAATGCAGGAGGCCTCTAGAAGCTGGAAAAGTCAAATATAGATTGTTCCAAAAGGAATGCAGCTCTACCAATACATTGATTTTAGAATTTCTTAGCTCTAGAACTGTAAGATCATAATTATGCACTATTTAGCTACTAAATTTGTGGTTATAAATGTGTATGTGTGCACATGCACACATACACATAGGAGTGAAATTGCTGAATCAGTCATGGGATATATTCACCTTTCTAGATAATGTTAAACAATTTCACAAATACACAATTTTTACTTCCATTAGCAGTATTTGAAAATTCCTTTTGCTCCACATCCTTGCCAATACATGAAATTGTCTGAAATTGCCAAATTTTTTTTTTTTTTTTTTTTTTAAAAGGGTCTCATGCTGTAAGTGTAGTGGCAGTCTCTTGGCTCACTGCAACCTCTGCCTCCTGGTTCAAGTGATTCTCCTGCCTCAATCTCCCAAGTAGCTGGGACTACAGACATCTGCCACCATTTCTGGCTAATTTTTGTATTTTTTGATAGAGTTGTAGTTTTACCATGTTGGCCAGGCTGGTCTCAAACTCCTGACGTCAAGTGATCCACCTGCCTTGGCCTCCCAAAGTGCTGGGATTATAGGCATGAGCTACCATGCCTGGCCCAAAATGTTTTTATTTATACCGATCTGGTATGCACAAATGCCCCCAGCACAGCACAGCTGCTCTACCAAAATGCAGCCAGACTGCTTCTTTTAGCAGGTCCCTAATCCACTCCTCCTCACTAGGCAAGACCTCCCAACTGAGGCCTCTAGTCACTCCCAACAGAGAATTTGAATTCTTTCTATTATTGTGGTTTAAATTTTCCTTGACCTGATTATGAGTGAGGTTGAGAACTTTTATTGACTATTTGGATTTCCTCTATTATAAACTGCCTATTCAACCTTTGTCTGGCTTTCTATGGGATTATCTGCATTATTATTTTTTTTTTTAGAGACAGGATCTTGCTGTAACCCAGGCTGGAGTTCAGTTGGTGCAATCATATCTCACTACAGCCTCAAACTCCCAGCTTCAAATGATTCCTGCACCTTGGCCTTCCAAAGAGCTGGGACTACAGGTGTGCACCACCATGTGCACTAATTTTCTTATTTATAGATTTTTTTTTGACATTCTGGATACCCATGCTCTATGGATTATATATGTTGCAAATATCTTCTCCCACTGTTTTGTATCTTTTGTTCCATGGCATCTTTTGAGGAACCAAAGTTTTAAATTTTAGTGTAGTCAAATATTTTCATTACAGGTACTGGAGTGTGGCCAAGATGGCCAACTAGAAACAGCTAGGGTGCGTGGCTCTCACAGAGAGTAATCAAAGAGTCAAGTAAATACAGCACCTTCAACAGAAACATCTAGGTACTCTTGTTGGGAGTAATAAAAAAACAACTTGACGCACAGAGGATAGAGAAAAACAAGGCAAAACGACAGCCCACCCAGGAGCAACACGGAACCAAGGGAACCTCTCCCAGACAAGGAAGTGGTGAGTGAATGTACCACCCCTGGAAACCACACTTCTCCCATGGATCTGTGTAACCCTTGAGTCAGGAGATCCCCTCATGAATCCACTCCACCAGAGCCTTCAGTGTGATACACAGAGCAGCCGCTCAGGCACGTGTGGAGACTCAGGAGCTTTACATACTCAGGCTCCAGGCTTCCTGGAAAAAGTAACTGCAACTCCAGCAAAGTGGGAGGTCAGACCCCCATGCACACCCCTAGGAAGGAGGCTGAATCCAGGGGGCCAAGAAGCGACAGTCTGAAGACCCCACTTCCATGGCACCTCACAAGATAAGACCCACCGGCTTGGAATTTCAGCCAGCCACTGGCAACAGTGTTGTACCTACCTGGAACAGAGTTCCTGTGGGGAGAGGGCTTCCATCTTTGCTGTTTAGGTGACTCAGCCATTCCAGCCTTTGGACTCTGGGGGCAGAAGGGAGTCCCCAGCACAGCACCGTTGCTCTACCAAAACTTGGCCAGGCTTCTTCTTTTTTTTTTTTTTTGAGACAGAGTCTCACTCTGTCACCCATGCTGGTGTGCAGTGGCGTGATCTCGGCTCACTGCAACCTCTGCCTCTGGGATTCCAGCAATTCTTCTGCCTCAGCCTCCTGAGTAGCTGAGACTACAGGCACATGCCACCATGCCTGGCTAATTGTTTTTTAGTAGAGATGGAGTTTCACTGTGTTAGTCAGGATGGTCTTGATCTCCTGCCCTTGTGATCTGCCTGCCTCGGCCTCCCAAAGTGCTGGGATTACAGGCATGAGCCACCACGCCTGGCCCAGGCTGCTTCTTTAAGCAGGTCACTGATCCGTTCCTCTTCACTGGGCAGGACCTCCCAACTAGGGACTTCAGTCACTCCCACTGGTGTTCTCTGGCCAACAGAGATTTGAATTCTCCCTAGAGCAAGTTCCCCAGGGGAAGGGCAGGCCACCATCTTTGCTATTTGGCAACTCAATCATTCCAGACTGCAGGCTTTGGAGAGCCCAAACTGACCGGGGCAGAAGTAGTAGTCCAGCACAGCATAGCTGCTCTGTGAAAGCATGGTCAGACTGCTTCTCTAAGCAGGCCCTCAATCCCATTCCTCCTCACTGGGCAGAACCTCCCAACCAGACCTCCAGCCACCTCCACCGGTGTTCTCCTACTGAGAGAGATTTGAATTCCCCCTGGGACAGAGTTAAGTGGACAGGCCACCATCTTTGCTGTTTAGATGATTTAGCCATTCCAGCCTCTGGGCTTTGGGGAGTTCAAACTAACCAGGGGTGGAAGGAATACCCCAGCATAGCACAACTACTGTACCAAAACATTGCCAGACTTCATTTTTTTTTTTTTTTTTTTTGAGATGGAGTCTCACTCTGTCTCCAGGTTGGAGTTCAGTGGCACAATCTCGACTCACTGCAACCTCCACCTCCCGTGTTCAAGCGATTCTCCTGCCTCAGGCTCCCAAGTAGCTGGGACTATAGGTGCACACCACCACACCCAGCTAATTGTATTTTTTTTTAGTAGAGACAGGGTTTCACCATGTTGGCCGGGATGGTCTTGATCTCGTGACCTCATGATCCTCTCACTTTGGCCTCCCAAAATGCTGGGATTACAGGTGTGCTGCCAGACTTCTTCTTTAAGCATGTCCCAAATCCGTTCCTCTTCACTGGGTGGGACATCCCAACCAGGGCCTCCAGCCATCACCACTGGTGTTCTCTGGCTAACAGAGATTTGAAAACTTCCTGGGACAGAGCCCCCAGTGGGAGGGGCAGGCTGCCATCTTTGCTGTTTGGGTGACTTTGTCATTCCAGCTTCCATGCTTTGGAGAGCCCAAGCCGACAGAGGGGCAGAAGTGGTACCTCAGCACAACACATCTACTCCATGAAAGAATGCCCAGATTGCTTCTTTAAGCAGATCCTCGATCCCAATCCTCCTGGGTGAAACCTCCCAAACTGGTGTCTCCAGCCTCCTCCTACAGGTTCATTCAGGCCAGCAACAGGTCCGCACTGCCCAAGGACGGAGCTCCCAGAAGAAAGAGCAGGCTGCTATCTTGGTTGTTTCACAGACCTCACTGGTGGTACCTCTAGATACTGGAAAATCTGAGGTGACTGGGGCTGGAGTTGACTCCTAGCAAACTGCAGCAAAGTGGCCAGTCTGTTAAAAGAAAAAAAAGCCACTCAAAAGTTAGCAACCTCAGAGAGTGAAGGTAGATAAGCCCACAAAGATGACAAAGAATCAGTACAAGAATGCTGAAAACTCAAAAAGCCAGAGTGCCCTCTTTCCTCCAAATGACTGCATCACCTCTTCAGTAAGGGTTCCGAACCAGGCTGAAGCTGAGATGGCTGAAATAACGTTAAGTAGAATTCAGAATATGGATAGGAATGAACTTCAGTAAGCTGCAGGAATACATTGTAACCCCATGCAAGGAAGCTAAAAATTATGATACATTGCAGGAGTTGACAGGCAAAATAACCAGTATAGAGAAAAATGTAACTAATCTGATAGAGCTGAAAAACACACAATAAAAATTTCATAATGAATCACAAGTATTTACAGCAGAGTAGACCAAGCAGAGGAAAGAATCTCAGAGCTTGAAGACTACTGTTCTAAAATACGACAGACAAGAAGAGAGAAAAAAAGAATGAAAATTAATAAGCAAAACCTCTGAGAAATATGGGATTATGTAAAGAGACTGAATCTGTGACTGATTGGTGTACCTGAAAGAGATAAGACTGGAACCAATCTGGAAAACATATTTCAGGATATCATCTATCAATACTTCCCCACCTTAGCTAGAGAGGCCAACAATCAAATTCAGGAATGCAGAGAACCCCAATAAGATACTCCACAAGAATATCATCCTCCAGACACATAACCATCAGATTCTTTAAGGTTGAAATGAAAGAAAAAAATGTTAAGGGCAGCTAGAGAGAAAGGCCAGGTCACCCACAAAAGGAAGCCCATCAAACTAACAGCAGAACTCTCAGCACAAACCCTACAAGCCAGAAGAGATTGGGGGCCAATATTCAACATTCTTAAAGGAAAGAATTTCCAACCCAGAATTTCATATCCAGCCAAACTAAGCTTCATAAGTGAAGGAGAAATAAGATCCTTTTCAGACAAGCAAGGAAAGTCATTACTGTCAGAACTGCCTTACAAGAGTTCCTGAAGGAAGCACTAAATATGGAAAGTAAAGACCAAACCAGCTACTACAAAAACACACTGAAGTACACAGATTAATGACACTATAAAGCAACCACATAAACAAGTCTGCAAAATAACCAGCTAATATCATGACAGGATCAAATACACACATGTCAACATAAGCTTAAGTGTAAATGGGCTAAGTGCCCCAATTAAAAGACACAGAGTGGCAAGCTGGGTAAAGAACCAAGACTCTTTGGTATGCTGTCTTCAAGAGACCCACCTCACATGCAGTGACACACATAGGCTCAAAATAAAGAGATGAAGGAAAATCTACCAAGCAAATGGAAAACAGAAAAAAGCAGGGGTTGCAATCCTAGTTTCTGACAAAACAGAATTTAAACGAACAAAGATCAAAAAGACAAATAAGAGCATTACATAATGGTAAAGGGCTCAATTCAACAGGAAGATATAACTAGCCTAAATACATATGCACCCAATACAGAAGCACCCAGATTCATAAAGCAAGTTCTTCGATATCTTCAAAGAGACATAGACTCCCATATAATAATAGTGGGAGACTTTAATACCCCACTGACAATATTGGACAGATAATCGAGACAGAAAATTAAAGATATTTAGGACCTGAACTTGGGACTGAATCAAATGGACCTCATAGATAACTACACAACTGTCCACTCAAAACAATAGAACATAAATTCTTCTCATTGTCACATGGCATTTACTCTAAAATCAGTCACATAAGCAGAAGTAAAACACTCCTCAGCAAATGCAAAAGAACTGAAATCATAACAAACAGACTCTTGGACCACAGCATGATCACATTAGAAATTAAGACTAAGAAATTCACTCAAACCAGGCACGGTGGCTCACACCTGTAATCCCAGCACTTTGGGAGGCTGAGGCAGGCAGATCATCTGAGGTCGGGAGATCAAGACCAGCCTGACCAACATGGAGAAACCCCATCTCTACTAAAAATACAAAAATAGTTGCTTGTGGTGGTGCACGCCTATAATCCCATCTACTCGGGAGGCCAAGGCAGGAGAATTTGCTTGAACCTAGGAGGTGGAGGTTGCAGTGAGCTGAGATTATGCCATTGCATTCCATCCTGGGCAAAAAGGGTGAAACTCTGTCTCAAAAAACAAAAAAAAAAAGAAAAGAAATTCACTCAAAACCATACAATTACATGGAAATTGAATAACCTGCTCCTGAATGACTTTTGTACAAATAATGAAAGTAAGGCAGAAATCAAGAAGTTCTTTGAAACAAAGACACATACCAGAATCTCTGGGACACAGCTACAGCAGTGTTCAGAGGAAAAAATGTCCTCATCAAAAAGTTAGAAAGATACCAAGTTAATAACCTAACATCACAACTAAAAGAGTTAGAGAACCAATAAATGAATCTGAAAACTAGCAGAAGACAAGAAATAACCAAAATCAGAGCTGATCTCAAGGAGCTAGAAAACACATTCAAAAGATTAACAAACCTAGGCACTGGCTTTTTGAAAAAAATTAATAAAATAGATAAACTGCTAGATAGACTAATAAGGAAGAAAATAGAGGAGATTCAAATAAACACAACCAGAAATGATAAGGGGGATATCACCACTGACCCCACAGAAATATAGACAACTGTCAGAGAATATTGTGAACACCTCTATGCACATAAGCTAGAAAATGTAAAAGAAATGGATAAATTCCTGGACACATGCACCCTCCCAAGACTGAACCAGGAAGAAATTGAATCCCTGAACAGATCAATACAAATTTTGAAATTGAGGCACTACTAAATAGCCTATCAACCAAAAAAGCCCAGGACCAGATAGATTCACAGCTGAATTCTACCAAATGTACAAAGAAAATCTGATACTGTTCCTACTGAAACCATTCCAAAAAATAAAAATGGAGGGACTCCCACTAACTCATTCTATAAGCCAGCATCCTCCTGATAACAAAATCTGGCAGAGACACACACAAAAAAGAAAACTTCAGGCCAGTATCCTTGATGAACATCAATACAAAAATCCTCAACAAAAACTGGCAAACAGAATCCAACAGCACATCAAAAAGCTAATCCTCCATGATCAACTAGGCTTTATCCCTTGGATGCAAGTTTGTTTCAGTATACACAAATCAATAAATGTGATGTATCACACAAGCAGAACTAAAGATAAAAACCACATGATTGTCTCAACAGATGCAGAAAATGCTTTCTATAAAATTCAACATCTATTCATGTTAAAAACTCTCAATAAACTAGGTATTGAAGGAACATACCTCAAAATAATAAGAGCCATCTATGACAAACCCACAGCCAACAGCATACTGAACGGGCAAAAACTGGACCTTCCCCTTGAAAATTGGCACAAGACAAGGATGCCCTCTCTCACCACTTCTAGTTAACATAGTATTGGAAGTTTGGCCAGGACAATCAGGCAAGAGGAAGAAATAAAGTGCATTCACATAGGAAGAGAGGAAGTCAAACTATTGCTGTTTGGAGGTGACGTGATCCTACACCTAGAAAATCCCATAGTCTCAGTCCCAAAACTTCTTAAGCTATAAACACTTCAGCAAAGTCTCAAGATACAAAATCAGTGTGCAAAAATCACTAGCATTTTAATTCACCAACAACAGTCAAGCCAGGTGCCAAATCATGAACAAACTCCCATTCACAATTCCCACAAAAAAATAAAATACCTAGGAACACAGCTAACTAGACAGATAAAAGACCTCTATAAGAACTACAAATCACCTCTCAAAGAAATCAGCGATGACACAAACAAATGAAAATACATTCCATGCTCATGGATAGGAAGAATAAATTTTATTAAAATGGTCATGCTGCCCAAAGCAATCTATATTCAATGCTATTCCCATTAAACTACCATTGACATTCTTCACAGAACTAGAAAAATTATTTTAAAATTCATGTGGAACAACAACAAAAAAAGTCTGAATAACCAAGGCAATTCTAAGCAAAAATAACAAAACTGGTGGTATCACACTACCTGACTCCAAACTACTACAGGGCTACAGTAACCAAAACAGTGTGTTACTGGTACAAGAACAGACACAGAGACCATTGGAACAGAATCAAGAACCCAGAAATAAAGAAAGACTACACACCTCCAACCATCTGATCTTTGGCAAAATCAAGATAAACAAGCAATGGGGAAAGCATTCCCTATTCAATGTATGGTGATGGGATAACTGGCTAGCCACATGCAGAAGATTGAAACTGGACCCCTTTCTTACACCATATACAAAAAAAGATAGATTAAAGACTTAAATGTAAAATCCCAAACTATAAAAACCCTTGGAGACAATGTAGGTTTTACCATTCAGGACGTAGGCACAGGCAAAGATTTCATGATGAAGATGCCAAAAGCAATTGCAACAAAAGCAAAAATTGACAAATGGGATTTAATTAAACCTAAGAGCTTCTGCACAGCAAAAGAAACTATCAACAGAGTAAACAGACAAGCTACAGAATGGGAGAAAATTTTTGCCAACTATGCATCCAACAAAGGTCTAATATCCAGCATCTATAAGGAACTTAAACAGATTTACAAGAAAAAAACAAGTCCATTACAAAGTGGGCAAAGGACTTGAACTTTTCAAAAGAAGACATACATGCAGACAATAATCTTACAAAAAAAAGTTCAACATCACTGATTACTAGAGAAATGCAAATCAAATCAAAATCACAATGAGATACCATCTAACAGCAATCAGAATAACTATTATTAGGAAGTCATAAAAAAATCACAGATGCTGGTGAGGTTGTGGAAAAAAAGGAACACTTATACGTTGTTGGTGGGAGTGTAAATTCATTCAGCCATTGTGGAAGACAGTGTGGTAATTGCTGAAAGACCTAAAGACAGAAATACCATTTGACCCAGCAATCCCATTACTGGATATATACCCTCTCTTTCCAGGAATATAAGGAATATAAATTATTCTATTGTAATAATAAAGGAATATAAATCATTTTATTATAAAGACACATGCATACCTATGTTCACTGCAGCACTTTTCGCAATAGCAAAGACATGGAATCAACCTAACTCTCCATTAGTGAGAGACTGGATAAAGAATATGTGGTACATATACACCATTGAATACTATGCAGGCATAAAAAAGAACGAGATCATGTCCTTTGCAGGGACATGGCTGGAGCTGGAGGCCATTATGCTTAGCAAACTAGCACAGGAACAGAAAACCAAATACTGCATGTTCTCATTTATAAGTGGGAGCTAAATGATGAGAACACATGGACACAAAGAGGGGAACAACACACATTGCAGCCGTTTGGAGGGTGGAGGGTGGGAGGAAGGAGAGGATCAGCAAAAACCACTAATGGGCACTAGGCTTAATACCTGGGTCATGACATTATCTGTACAACAAACCCCCATGACACAAGTTTACCTATGTAACAAACCTGCACTTGTATCCCTGAAGTTAAAAGTTAAAAAAAAAAATAGGTACTGCTTTTTGTTTTGTTTAGGAATTCCTTCTCTACCTTGAGATCATGAGATTTTCTTATATAGTATCTTGAAAACTTTATAGTCTTTCATATCTATGTCTTTAATTGATCTGGAATTGCATAAGGTAGGGCTCTGATTTAGCTGTTTCCATATTAATACTTATTTGTTCCAGCACTTTTTGCAAAGACTTCTTTTCCTATTGATTTGCATTGCTGCCTCTTATATTTCAAGGGTTCATAGATATGTGGGCGTGAGTCTTTCTCTGGGTTCTCTATTCTGTTCCATTGCTTTGTCTTTCCTTAAACTAATATCACATTGTCTTAAATATTCTAACTTTACAATACATCTTGGTATCTACTAGAGCAAATTCTCCCCCCTTGTTGTTTTTCTTTAAGAATATCTTGGCTATTCTTTATCCATATTCATTTTAAACTAGCCTGTCAACTTCTCCCACCTTGCCTCACAGTGCTGGGACTTTGAGATTGCACTGATTCTATAAATCAATTTCAGTAGAATAGCATCTTTACAATATTGAGACTTCTAGTTCATAAACATGGTATATTCGCTTCGTGTGAGTGTGTGTCTCCCAATAAAGTTTAACATTTTCTCAATAGAGAACTTACACATCTTTTGTTAGATTTATTCCTAGGAGCTTGGTATTTTGGCATTATATTAAAAATGGTAACTTCTTTAAAAATATCATGATAATAAATGTCTTTTTCTGGTATAAAGAAATGCAACTGATTTTTATAGGTTGATTTTATGTCAGCAAACTTGCTAAACTCTCTTATAAATACTGAAACCTTATCTATAGATCCTTTTGAATTTTCTACATATACAAATACATCATCTGTGAATAGTGACAAATTTTCTTTTATTTTTCTTAGTTTTCTGTCTTTTACTTATTTTTCTTTCCTTACTACACAGACTAGGATATCTTGTGAAATGGTGAATAGAAGTAATAACATCAGGCATCCTTGTTACAGATCTCAAAGGGAAAGATTTCATCATTTTACCATCAAGCATGATGTTTCCTCTAAGTGTATTGCAGATATCCTTTATCAGACTAAGGAAGTTCCCTTCTATTCTTAGGTTTGCTAAGAGTTTGTTTTTTTTTTTTTTAATCATGAATGGATCAATATATGTGAATTTTTTTCCACATATATTGATGTGATCATATGTGTTTTCTTCTTCGATCTTTTGCTGTGGTGAATTGCATTAATTTACCTTCTAATGTTAAAATAATTCATATTCCAGGTAGACCCAACATGGTCATCATATGTTATTACCATTTTTTGGTATTACTAGTTATGCATTCTAACTTTGAAGGATCTTTGTATCTATATTTATGAGTGAGATTTAGGGCATCATATGACCCGATTTACCTGGGACAACTCCTGTTTACACTTGTTATTCTGCATTATTATTGATAGCACTTTCACCCTTAAAGTGCCCGGGTTTGGATGATAAAGTATATGGTCACTCTAGTAAGAATGGTCTGTGATATTATCTTCTCACATTATCTTTGTCCGGACTTGGTATCACAGCAATGTTTTCTCATTCTGTATTTCCCAGAACAGTTTGTGTAAGATTGGAACAGTTATTTTCCTTGCATGTTTAGTAGACTTCACTGTTGAAGCCATTTGGGGGTCAGAGTTTTCTTACTGAATCCATTATATTATGGGCTATAGAGTTATCACTGTTATCTATTTTTTTAGTCAATTTTGAGGTTATAATTTTATACTAATTTGTCAACTTTTTCTAAATTGAGTTAGCATAGGGTTTTTCAAAATATGTGCTCATCTTTTTAATGTCTGCAACATTAAAGGTTCTGATATTGGTTATTAGTTCTCTTTATTATTCCATTAGAGGTTTGTTAATTGTTTTAGTCTTTTCAAAACACCAGCTTTGAGCTTTGTTTCATACTGATTTTTGTTTTGTTTTGTTTTTTGGATGGAGTCTTAGTCTGTTGCCCAGGCTGGAGTGCAGTGGCACGATCTCAGCTCATTTCAACATCCACCTCCTAGGTTCAAGCTATTCTCCTGCCTCAGCCTCCCAAGTAGCTGGGACTACAGAGATGCACCACCACATCCACCTAGTTTTTGTACTTTTAGTGGAGATGGGGTTTTACTGTGTTAGCCAAGCTGGTCTCAAAACATCTGACCTCAAGTGATCCGCCAGCCTCAGGCTCCCAAAGTGCTGGGATTACAGGCGCAAGCCACAGCACCCAGCCTTCTTTCAAACACTTTATTTCGGTTTATTTTGCTGTTCTTTGCCATATTTGTTGACATGGATCCTTAATTTTTTACTTTTCACACTGTATTTTATTCTAATATACGTACTAAACAAAACTTTTTTCTGGAAACGGTCAGATAGTAAACATATTTGTCTTGGCAGGTCTCTGTCAGAACTACTCAATTCTGCCATTGTAGAGCAAAAGCAGCAATAGGCAGTAAATAAACAAATAGAAGTAACTTTGTCTCAATAAAAGTTTTTTTATAAAATCAGGTTGTGGATTTTGCCAATCTTTGTTCTAAACTTTGCTCTGTGTATTGCTTTAGCAACACCCACAGATTTTGATGTTATACTTTTTTATTTGATTTAAATGTTTTATAATTTTAATTTTGATTTCCTCTTTGACACATGGGTTATTTTTGAAACGTTTCCTAATGCCTAGGTATTTAAGCATTTCTAGTTTTCTTATTTTTTTTTTAATTTGTCTGTTTTGGGACTGATGTCTATTTAATTGCATTATGTTCAGAGAAGATACTCTGTATCAGTGCCATTTAAAAAGCTTCATATGTAATTTTAAATTTTCTAGTAGCCATTTTGGGACAGTAAAAAGAAGTAGGTGGAAATTAATTGTAGTAATATATTTTATTTGACACAGTATAGTATAACCAAAACAGTATCATTTCAATATGCAATGAATATTAAAAAGTACTCATATTCTACATTTTTTTGACAATGTATTCAAATACAGTGTCAACACATCTTAATTAGGACTAGCCACATTTCAAGTGTTCATTATGTGCCTAGTAGCTACTGTATTGGATGGCGCAGCTACAGATGATGTCATGCTTTGAAATTTGTTAAGATTTACTTCATTGTCTAGCATAATGTCCATTTTTATAAATGCCCCATGTATAGTTGAGAAGAATCTGTATTCTTTAGTTATTGATTGCAGCATTTTATCCATGTTTATTTGGTCAGGTTTTTTCACTGTTTTTAAAGTTTGGTCTCCTTACTGGATTTTTGATATGTTTATTGTCAATCACAGAGTAGTATATAAAAATCTTCCACCATGATTGTAAACGTGCCTAACTATCCTTGTAGTTCTGTCAGTTTTCCTTTATATATTTTCAGGTTATGCATACAAATCTTAAATTATTATGTCTTCTTGAATTGAACAATTCATTGTCATTGAGTTTCTTTGCTTCTAGAAAAGCTGTTTGCCCTAAAGTCTTATTTTGTCTTACATTTCTATGGCTCCACCTACTTTCTTTTGATAAGTGCTTGCATAGTATATCTTTCTCTAGTCTTTTACTTCAACTTCTCTTATGTTTCAGGTGTATCTCTTATAAGCAACCTATAATTGGGTTTTGCTTTTTAGCCCAATTGTTATCTTTTACCCAAAATGTTTATTTTTAAAATTTTTATTTATTTATTTATTTTTGAGATGGAGTCTTTCTCTGTTGCTTGGCTGGGGTGCAGTGGCACAATCTCAGCTTGCTGCAACCTCCGCCTCCAGGTTCAAGTGATTCTTCTGCCTCAGCCTCCCCAGTAGCTGGGACTACAGGGACATGCCACCAGGCCCAGCTAATTGTTGTATTTTCAGTAGAGATGGAGTTTCACCATGTTGTCCAGGATGATCTTGATCTCTTGACCCCATGATCTGTCTGCCTCGGACTCCCAAAGTGCTGGAATTACAGGGGTGAGCCACCGCACCTGGACAAAATATTTATTTTTCAATTTAATGTAATTATTGTTATATTTTGGATAAATTTATTATCTTATACAATGATTTTCAGATTTTCATTTGTCTTTCCTGTTCTCTCTCTCCTCTCTTTCTTCTTTTTTTTTTTTTGGTTTTGTTCTTTTGGATTAGTTTCTTTTTGAAATCTTTTTTTTCCCCTCTACTAGTTTGGAAGCTATACACTCTGTTTCTATTCTTTTAGTGATTACCCTAGAAATTATAACATTCTTAACTTATCAAGGTCTAAAGTTAATTATTATTTTCCGCTTGAGAAATAAAAAGAGTTTGAAACATTTTCATTCCATTTACCGATTTCCCAACTTACGTTTTCATTTTTGTATATTTTCCTACTGTATTTTAACTCCACAAGAGATTATTATTGCTGTTTTATGCAGTTTGTGTTTGTTCAGCTCTATACCCTCCTCTATGATTATACTTTCTCTACTCTTCTTTCAACTCAAACAATCTATATGGAATTACTTTCCTAATGTCTTGAATGTATCTTTTAGAATTTCTTTTTGTGAAAACTAGATGGTTACAAAATCTGTCAGTTTTTATTTCTTGAATATAAAATTCTAAGCAGGCAGTTATTTCCTTTGACACATTCAACAAATTACTCCCCTGCCTTCTGGTTTTATTATTGCTATTGAAAAGTCAGCTGTCAATCTAATCTCTACTCCTTTCGAGTCAATATATTCCTTTTCTGGCTCCTTTTTAATATTGCCTATTTGTCTTTGATGATCTATAGTGTAACTATAATATGTCTTGGTAGTAGGTTTATTTTTATTTATTCTTTTTGGGTTTCATTAAGTTTCTTAAGTGACAATTGATGCCTTTACATCAGTTTTGGAAAAATAAAATCTGTTTTTTCTCTAAATACTTCCTCTGTTTCATTCTTTCTTTCTACTCCTTCTGGAATCCCCATTAAATATAGGTTAGTTCTTTTTATTTGATCCCTATATATCCTAATTTCTCTTTTTTCCTTCCTTCTTTCCTTTTTTCTTCCTTCCTTTTTCCTTCCTTCCTTTTTTCCTTGCTTCCTTCCTTTCTTTCCTTCTTTCTTTTTTTCCTTCTTTCGTCCTTTCTTTTTTGCTTTTTCTCTTTTTTTCTGTCTTTCTTTCTTCTCTCTCTGCTATAATCTGGATAATGCCCTCTTACCTGTTTTTCAGTTTATAAAGTCTCTCTTCAGTTGGATCTAGTATGCTATAAACCTTCCCATTGAGTTTTTTAAGTGTTGTGTTTTTTAAATGCTACGAGTTATACTTTATTTTTTGTTTCAAAACTGCTAGATTACTTTTTATAGTTTCCTATTTCCTTCAGATATTTTCAAGCTGCTCTTCTGTTTCTTTGACTCTTAACAAACATAGTTGTTTTATAATCTATGTCTGGTAATTCAAATATCTAGAGTGTTTGTGGCTCTATTTCTTTTGGTGCATATTCATAGTGCTTTGTTTCCTTGTATTCCTGGTTAATTTTTACTGTAATGTTTCAAAATCTGTGAAAAATTATTTATGGTGATAATTGAGGTCTAAGATGAAGGTGCCTGCATTAGCTTCAGCCAGATTTATTTCTGTTTCATTCTTATTCTGAAATTTTAGGCCCCTAGGGCCACAGGGTAGTGAGGAAAGTGTACCCTGTTAGACTCCCTACCTCAGGCAGGCTTGCACTTTGACTTCTGACTCCTCACTCCATAACACCACCAGAACTGAAGTCCAAATTTACAGGACTGGTGAATACTCTCAGAGTGGAAGTGGCTTTGGTGTCCTATACACCTCTCTAAGATTTTGTTCCCCCTTTTCCTCCTCTTCAGTTTTTACTCTACCCCTAGTTTATACTTCTGTACTCTTTGACTATCTTATCAAGTGATTCATGCCTTTTATTGTTCAAATAACCTATACTACTATATTACTGTAAATATATTACTGTAAATACTGAAACCTTTTAGTTTATTTTTGTGACTAAATGCATTCTCCATTGGAAGGCTCTTGATAAATTGGTGCTTGATAAATTCATCTGGGTCTTCTCCTATTTCCTGGGTTGTATTTATGTTCTGGGTATTTTGGAGGCATCAGAGAAGAGAGAGGCATGGACAACAACAAACCATGTAATCATGAATCAATGAGGGCCTTCAGATGTTGATCTCCACATGTCATTGCAGAATATTCCCTCATTCCTCACCCAGGCTTCTTCCATCTGACTCTCTCTCAGGTCACAGACACCCCTCCACAGGGGGAAGAGGTTGGATGGCTCTGTTGCCCCTAGCCATCTGTTGCTCCTGGGCCAAACTAGAGGGTCACAGGGATCTCTGTGAGGGTCTCTGGCCCAGCAGCCTAGATTGGCCTCTGTGTGGTCTCACCCACCTCTAGTTCCACATGAGAAGAGGGTACCCTTCCACACTGAGATCCTTTAAAGCCTTCTGGCCAAGAAGCGGGAGGGACAAGAATTTCGCTTCTCTTTTCCTAGGGACCGTCACTTTCCTCTTGGCTGACCTCATCCCAAATACTCCCTCCTACCAGTCTAGGGAACCTTTTTCTAGTTGGGTTACAGGCCTACCTCTAAATCATTTTGCATTCATTCCCTGTGCCCCAAATCCCTTCAGAGTTTGGGTTTTTGAAACTCAAACGCTTTTTTTTGTTTGTTTCTGATCCCTCTCTGGAAGTCTCAGATACCCCACATTCCAGTTGTGGGAATTGGGGAAGCCTTGTGGATAACAAATTACCAGGAAGATACAACTGGGTAATATTCCCTAACATTTTCCTTTAATATAATTGTCATCATAGCATTTTTCCCTTGACTTCTTGGGAAGAAGGAAAGTTATTAGGATCAGGGTCCAGGGACCACAAGCAACAGGGAGGGAGATACGAGTTGGGATAGAAGTTCTGTTCTCTCCTATTCTCATCTTTCCTTTTTCACTCCTCCAGTGTGGGCTTTGAGCCCACTACCCATGGAGGCTGCTTTGAAAGGAGCAGTACTCAAGGTCCTTGCTATAGTTGAAGCACATGAGGGTTCAATTTTAGTGAGTATCTACTTCAGGGATTTTACAAAATGGTTTCAGAATCCTTAACCTGTTGCAGCAGTAGCCATATTGCAGCTCATTAACCTCCTAGGACCAGCTCCTTACATCCCGATAGCTCCTTCTAGGCTTTATAACTTATTCCTCTGCCTCTGCCTGACTCCAAAACAGTCTTGGAACTCTACCACTTAGACAGGACAGCCAGCATTCCACAGCTCCATTACACCTCTGGCCCATGTCTCTCCTGGGTTGCTCCCTAAAGACCTCCAGGTCACCACATTCTAAGCTGGATCATCTTTCTCTAGCTGAGCCCCCTCTTCCAACAGCATTTCTTACCCAGTGACTACCACCACTATCAACCCTATACACTCAAGCCACATAGTCATCCTCACCTCCCCTGCATCTCACCCGCTCACCTCACCTCTGCATCCAAGCACTCCCTCCAAGCACTCTCTCAATCCTGTTAGGAAAACTCTTCCTGGTCCTGTCCCCTGCCCCCAGCCCCATGGCTTCATACTCATTGTCTACTACAGGCTTCCCACTAGAATCCCGCCCGCCAGTCCTGCTCTGTCGATCTCTCTCCCATCCAGAGCCAGATGCAATCCTCTTAAATTTAACTCCAGTCATCCCACTCCTCTGCTTCTCAAAATTCCTCAGTTTCTCTATGGCTTTGTGTCCAAGGTCATGGCCCCATGTTCCTCCAGCCTTATCTCCCATCACTCCTGTGCCTCTGAACCCTGGGTTCACCCGGCCTGAACAACTCATGCTCTTTTCTCTCTCTCCCAGGCCTTTACACAAGTTGTTCTTTCACTCTGGAATGCTGGCCTCCTCCTCTCCTGCCCCATACCACCTCTTTCTCTTCAAACTTTAGCTCAGACACTACTCCTTCTAGGAAACCTCCATGGCTGGATCAGATAACTGCTCTGAGCTCAGATAGCACCTGTGCTTAGCAGATGGATTGTAGACTTTATCTTCCTCATTTAATTGTCATTTGCTCATGTTTCTTATGACACTGTGCGAACTGTGCCTTATTTCCTTTATAATCTCAGCATTGATTGAAAGTGATTGAATATCTTCTTTTTTCTTTTTTTTTTTTTTTTTGGAGAGAGAGTCTCGCTTTGTCACCCAGGCTGGAGTGCAGTGGCATGATCTCAGCTCACTGGAACCAGCTGCCTCCTGAGCTAAAGCGATTCTCGTGCCTCAACCTTCTGAGTAGCTGGAATTACAGGCACCTACCAACACGCCAGCTAATTTTTTGTATTTTTAGTAGAGACAGGGCTTCACCATGTTAGCCAAGATGATCTCTATCTCCTGACCTCATGATCCACCTGCCTTGGCCTCTCAAAGTGCTGGGATTACAGGCATGAGCCACCGTGCCTGACCTATATCTTCTTTTCTTCCTTCTCCTCTCTCTTCTTTTCTCCCTCTCTCCCTTTTTTCCTTCCTTTCCTTTTCCTTTACTTTGTCCATTTTTCCACTGAGGTATCAAGTGTTTTCCTTAGAAGAGCTTTTCATATATTAAGGTGAGAAATGCTTTGTCCTATTGGTGGAAAATATTTTCTCCAGCCTGATACTTACTTGTTAATATAATTCATGATACTTTCATACATAAAAGTTTTAAATTTGTATGAGCACATCTACTGGCCTTTTTGCCTTTTCCTGGTTCCTTTTGGGAGGATATCGAGTAAAAGGGACTATAAGGGAAACCTCTGGGGTACTGGAAATGTTCTAGATCCTGGTTGAGTGTTGCTCACACAAGTATATACACATATGCAAAAATTCACTGAGTTGTACATTTACCTATGCTTATTATTATATATAAGATATACCTAGGCCAGGTGCAGTGGCTAACACCTGTAATCCAAGCCCTTTGGGAGGCTGAGGAGGGTGGCTTGTTTGAGCCCAGGAGTTCAAGACCAGCCTGGGCAACATGGTGAAACCCTGTCTCTACAAAAAAATACAAAAAATTAGCCAGGTGTTGTGTGCACCTGTAGTCCAAGCTACTCAGGAAACTGAGGTGGGAGAATCACTTGAATCCAGGAGGCGGAGGTTGCAATGAGCGAAGATCATGCCACTGCACTTCAGCCTGGGCAACAGAGGAAGACTCCATTTCAAGGGAAAAAAAGTTCATTCTTTGTTGTTGCTGAGTAGTATTCCATTGTATGGCTATACCTCAATTTGTTTATTCATTTATCTATTGGTGGAAATTTGGGATGTTTCCAATTTAGGACCGCTACACCTAAAGCTGCAATCATTCATGCACATTCATTCATTATATGGGCATATACTTTGATTTCACCTGGATAAGTTCTTTCATTGATTTTTATTTAAAAAGTCGTCTACCATTCAAAGAGAGGATAAGTATTTAAACTTTTCTTCTGGTTGTTGGGCTTAGTTTTACATTTAGCTTTTACTCCAGCTCAAATTAATTTTGTTGTGTAGCATGAGGCAGGGATATCAACTAGCTTTTGTTGTTTTGTTTTTCCCAAAAAGCCATTTTCCCCATCACTATTAGTGAAGAATTGATCCTTTCTCCCATTGATTTATAATCTGTAACACACCTCTCTTCAAATGTAATTGTAGTAATTGGAACAATTACAGGAATTGCTCTGACCCACACATGTCCATGCCCCTCCACCATCCCTTAAATACTTCCGAGTATCCCCAGAGCAGTGGCTATGGTCACACACAACTCATACTGATGCCCACAAGTGCTCAGATATTAGAATTATTCACTCCCAGGTACAACTGTCCACTGATCATTGGCAGGAGATTTGAGCAGAGTCTGTCCCATTCATGCAGTTATGCGGGTATTGCCAGAGTGGGCAGCCTGGAGTGAGCCACTGTGAACAGGACAAAGCAGCTGGCCAGCCTTCCAGCCAGAACTTCTTCCTGCTGTACTTTGCTGAATGAGGCTGGAAAGAAAGATTGGTTGTAGATGACAGGAGCCTTGAATGCCAGGCCGAGGGCTTTAGTTTAAAGATGCCTGCTCTGCCCACAATCCTACACTGAGTGCTGAGTATAGAGAGGTGGTTCATCTTTAGGCCCTACTCTTGAAGCTTACCAACAAGTAAAGAGACAACTATGGTTCATTTTTTCCACTTTTATTGACCCCCTACTAGTTGCCAGACACTATTCTGAGTGCCTATGATATATTAGTAAACAAAACAGCCAAAGATTCCTGTCCCTGTAAAGTTCAGCAAGGAGAAAGAGAGAAAATAATAATAGTACATGCGATTCTAGTAAGAAAATGTATGGCATGTTAGAAGCTGATAAATGCTTTGAAAAAATTAGAGCAAAATAAGGGAACCAAGGATACTTGGAAGAAAAGGAATGAGGGAGAGTGATGTTAAATAAAGTAGTCAAGGCAGCAACTTGGGGAGATCAGTTGCAGCCTCACTGAGAACTACACTGTCAGCTGGGCACAGTGGCTTATGCCTGAATCCCAGCACTTTGGGAGGCCAAGGCAGGTGGATCACTTTGAGCTCAGGAGTTCAAGACCAGCCTGGGCAACATGGCAAAACCCTCTACAAAAAATACAAAAATCAGCCAGATGTCATTGCACATGCCTGTGGTCCCAGCTACTTGGGAGACTGGGGCTGGAGAACTGCTTGGACCCAAGAAAGGGAGGTTGTAGTGAACTGAGATTATACCACTGCACTCCAGCCTGGGCAACAGAGTGACACGCTATCTCAAAAAAAAAAAAAAAAAAAAGAACACGAAGAGAGAGAACTACACTGTTACACTGTCCAGGGCCTCTGAGAGCATAGAGGGGTGCCCTCCATAATGGCAGGGGGTTTGTGGAGGGCTTCCAGGAGGAGTGTCCCTTGAGCTGACTCTTGAAGGATAAGATGAGAAGTCAGCTGAGTGAAGAAAGTGGGGAAAGTTGTTCAGGTAGAGGAAGCAGCACGGAAAGTGAAAGAGAGAGTGACTCTGCAGAGAGCTACAGGCTGATTATGGCTTTAGGAGGGCACGGCTGTGCTCATGAGGGATGTCCAGCCTGGGCCGTGGAGAGCTTGGGTGAAGATCACAGTCCAGGGATGAAAGTCCACCAGTGGCCCCCAGTACCTACATTTGCACCCTTGGCCAAGGGTTCAGTGGGGTGCCCAGAGCTTGTGGGGTGCTCGTCATACCTGTGCAGAGTGCAGGTCTGCCAAGAGCTACCCTGTTAATCCAGGGCCAGAGCTGCCCCTCCCCAAGATATCCAACTGGCCCACTGAATGTGCCCCCTTAATCATAGAATGCCCACCTTGGGAAGGGCTGGGGTAGGGATGGGGAAGCATGAGCTGACGTCACATGCCTGGCCCTGTCTCTGAAATACTCTGGCTCACTCTCAGCCAAGACTAGCCTGGTGGGGCAATCACTGAGACTGTGGCTGTGGCTTCTGATCTCAGAAGAAGGCAGGAAACTGTGGCCAAGGCCCCAGTGACAACATTTGCTTATCAAATGGGAGAAAGGAAGCATGTGCCAGGAAATGTGTGCAGCAGCCCCGCCACCCCCGGCCTGGACCTGAGTGGCCTCGGTCCAGCAGAGTCCCAGGTCTGACCTGAGGCCTGCCATGGCCCACTTTCTCCCAGCTGGCATCACCAGCCCCATAGTGGTCAGGGTGGTCACTGTGGCACCAGGTACTCCGGACCCCAGTAGGTGTGAAATCTGTGACCAAAGGCCTCAGCATGACTTACGATCTCCCCACACACACCCCGCCCCAAGGCATCTCTGATTTGGGGCTTCCTGTGACTGCAGCCACAGAGGTTTCTCAGGCTGCTTTTCTCTGACGCTTTTTCCATAGAACATCTGGGAACTGGCGCAAACCACCCTCTGGAGCCACAGTCTCTATACCTCACAGATTCTCCCCTGAACCTTTTCCATTTGCGTCCATACCTCCATTCTGCCCAGAGGCCTAGAGGAAAACTCTGGCTTCCAGCGCAGGCTGCAACCACCTTCTGCTTCTATGATGGCCACGAATGTTGCTGGAATTCACATTCTGTCCAACCGCATTGCCAGGACCTAGGATATAGCAAAGAATAGGGCTGGGCCTGCCAACAAGGAGTTCCCAGGGGAGAGAGAGAGACAAACAATTAAAGAGTGAACACATGCACACACAAGGTACTGTCCCATAGTGATAAGTGGTCTTTATCCAACAAGGGGCTCCAACAGAGTTTGACTGGGTGGGTGCCGTGAGATTGGGCCACAGGCCAAGCCTCCCTGAGGAGAGGACATCTGAACTCAGACCTGACTGGCTTAGGAAGAATGTGGGTGCAGTGGAGCAGGGACAGGACCAGCCGTGAGAGTGACCAGGGACTCTTTGAGGACAAGGAGGCCAGCGTGTGTGGGCAGGTTTCATGGAGAGGATGAGCCAGAAAGGTAGACAGGCTGGATCACTCATGGTTTTGTGGGCCTGCTAAGTACTCTGGATCCTCTTCCAAGTTGGCAAGTTTCAGGCAGGCTAGTGACATGATCTCATTTGGGTTTTTCAAAGATAAGCCTGGCTGCTTTGGCAGAGTGGGCAGCAGGGGGACAAGAGCAGGAGTGGGGTGACCAGTGAGGTGCCTGCCACGGCAGGACAGGGAGCTAGGGGCAGCTGCAGAGTGGCCAGCCACCTGTGGACTCTGCATGTGTCATTAAAACAGGGCTGGAAGGAACTGCTGACAGGTGGGATGTGAGGTGTGAGAGAATGAAGAGGCAAGGGTGAGCTGGAGGATTCAGCCTGAGCCACGGAATGGATAGGATGCTGTGAGCTGAAATGGGGAAGATCACAGAAGCATGAGGGGTGTGGAACTACGAGGGCTCTGTCTTCACTATTTTCTGAATTGGAAGCTCCAGTTGGCAAGTCATAGAAAGCACAAGTAAAACTGGCACACACATCAAGGGGAGTGTATGGGCTCCAGCCACTGAAAAGCCCAGAGGTGGCACAGGTTCTGGCATGGTTGGGTCTGTGCTTCTCCATCAGTTGGTTTGTCCTCAGTCTGGCATCCCTCAATAAGGCAAAATGGCTGCACTGCTTCCAGTCCCAACATCCACCAGCAGTAGCGTCTACTGTCAAACCATTAAACAAAAGTCCTGAACTTTTGTTTAATTTGATTGTACTAATTTAGATGACCAATCACTGTGGCAGTGGTGCAGGGTTAGACCAGTTGCTTTTACACCAGGAGTATCTGCCACCAGAGCAGGGAGGGTGGGAAGGATGCCAGGAAAGTGCATCTGCACCGATGTCCATAAGGCTGTGGTTCACTGAAGAAGCCACTTGATATCCAGTGGGAGTTACTAAGAGGAAAGGTGGATGTAGGAGTCTGAAGATCAGGAGAGAGATCAGAGTGGGAAAGAAGAATTTAGTGGCGGGTGGACAGTACTTGCACCTGTGAGGCTGGGAAAGGAGCCTGAGAAGCAGGTGTAAATTGTGCTCTGAGGACTCAGCCCCAGAGCATTCCAGCACTTAGAGGCAGGACAGCTCCTGAGGAAAACCAGCAAATGAGAGAACAAAGGAACATCCAGTGATGTGGCAGGAAAGCCTGGGACATGTGCTGTCATGGAAGCAAGAGAAGAAAACACCCAGAAAGCTGTTTCCCTGCAGCTGAGTGGAAGGCTGCCCAGTGAGAAAGCAAGATGAGAGGTGGACCCTGGATTTAGTAACATAGTGGCATTAGTGACCTTGACAAGTCACAACTTGGAGGACAGGCCCTGAGGTGGAGAAGTGGGAATAGTAAGTGCAGACAGCGTCCTCAGGGAATTTTGCTGTGAATGGAAGAGAAAAGGTGTGGTATTGGGGGGTAAAAATTGACTCAAGGAAGAGTCTATCACAGCTGGAGCCAGTGCCCATGTGATTCACAGCTGTGGTCCAAAAGGAACATCCAGGCCACAGAACAGTCACTTTCTTCTCTGTTCTGAGTTGAACTTGGACTCAGGGCAGCCCTGGGCTAGAAGTCCCTATGCCCTATGCCCCTGAACCCCTTGGAGTCTTTCTGTCAGAGCACACAGCCCACCCCGCTGTAATTACCCATGCTGACCTCTTCTCAGCAGCCCAGGCTGGTCCTGGGCTGGGGACAGTGGAGTGGAGGATTAAGCCCCATTCACAGGGGCATCAGCACAGACGGAAAATTCAAGGCACTGACAAAAGTGATTGGCAGGGAGTTGGGGACATGGGCATCAGTGAGTTGGGCTGGATAGGAATGGAAATAAAGGATGAGGGACAGTAGAGGCCCAATGGCCAGCATGGCAGGGAGAGTGGCACAAGGGCTGGATCATCCTGAGACTGTGTTGTGTGGGATGTGTGTGGGTAAAAGCCATGGAAGGAAAGCCGGGACACAGAGGTGATGGACTGGAAGAAGAGAGCAGGAACAGGGTCCTAAAGTTCTGGGCCATTCTTGGAGGCTGGTGGTGCCTGGGCTAGGAGAAGCCCCATAAGCTGATGCCACATCATCACGTGTGTTCTGATAAAGTTTAGAAGCATTAATCTTCTTCTGAGCTGTGTTATTTCTTCACTCATGCCACCAAACTCAAGCCTAGTGGCCCATCCGTACCTGAGAAAGAAGCCACATGATCAGCTGCACAGATCAGGGCAAGATCTATCCATGGCTGACTTAGGAGCCACATAAAACCCCAAAAACTATCAGCACTCCATGTTAGAGAGGATCACCATAACCAGCTCTGGGATACAGAGCAAGGCTGGACTGGGAGTCAAACAAGGAGCAGGAGTACAGGGAGTAAGTAGATGACCTGCGACTGCTGCTGTCCTGCCCGTCTCCCAAACCTGCCTTAGTGTGGTCTGTGAAAAGAAACAGCCCCTACCAAGGACTTCCAGGAGCAGCATCCTGGGCCAGATCAGGGCGGGAGGTAGAGGGAGGGTCTGTGAAGACTTCCAGGACATTGGGGATTTTCCTGCTCTGGAGTCCAGAGGACACAGGAAGGCTGTATGGGAGCAGAAGCTGGGATGGAGGTTGCTGATGGGGGATGGGGTGAGGGGCCAATGACCTGAGAAGTGGGTGTTACAGGGGTCAGCCTATTGCCAGGGGATTATGGGATGCCCCTGAGGGTGAGCAGAGGTCAGAAAATGGGACCTCGGGCTTCTCGGAAAGGGCTTGGACTGGGCTGGGTTGATTGTCATGGGTGTGGCAGGTCTGCAACATCTCAGGATGTGGGAAAAAAATCTTGGCCACCCATTACCTGGGTGCTAGAAGGAACCAAATGTAACACATTTGATGAATAAACGGAAACGAAACAAGCGGTCAAATAATTACTGACCAATTCTGAAGGCTAATTTCCAAAAAGTCAGCAGAGTCTCAGAAAGAAACAACCAAAAAGGCCAGGTTAGGAAGGACTGAGTCAAGCAGTGGGCAACCTGTCTGTCCCGGCTGCTCAGGGGAGGCCCGGGCCTCAGGCATGCCTGGGGATGAGATGACACTGACTCATGGGAAAGACGCTGTAATCAGGATCAATATGATTTTGTGGGGGAGGATGTTTGAGAAAGACCTACAAGATGTTCCTTTGCCTGAACTTTCCTTTCCTCCCACCTCTCATTCTGTGTTATCTGGATCCCACACCCACCTCTGCTGCTGAGATGTCCCTTCCCCGGTTCCCCCTCACCTCCCATTCCCAGAGCAGCCAACTCCTGAGACCCATCCAGCCTGTCTTCTCTGCAGGGATGGGCAATGCATTTAGAGAAAAAGAAACCCTGTGATTTTGAAACCTGATTATTACATATGTCTTAATTTGCATTCCTTTTAAAAAATATAACTTCATTTTTCTTTCTGACTACCAATGTGATATATGTTCATTACAGAAAGTTTGGAGAACTCAGAAAAGCACCAAAAAGAGTACAAAAACCACCCTTGATCCCAGCTCAGGGGTCATTATTTACTTCTGACACATCAGTCTGTGTCTTTCCTGACTCTCTTCCAGTCACATCTTCTTTTTGTTAATTGGAGCCATACCTTCCATTCTCGTTTATAAATTTTATAATGGAATGTAAGCTGCATGAGAACAGGGGTTTTATCTTCTTTGTTCACTGCTCTGTCCTAGTACATAGTAGTCACTCAGTAAATATTTTTTGGAAGAATGGATTTCATAACCCATTTTCATTTAATGCAATGCAGCCATCTTCTGGCATTATTTCCCATTCTCTTGTGCCATTATTTTTACTGCCTACATAGTATTTGTCCTATGCAATAATTTATTTCTCTAAGCCACCATTTTTAGATATTAATGTTGTTTCAAACGTATTATCAATAACTTCATGGTGAACATCTTTGAATATTCATATATAGCTATTTTTGCACATATTTCCTGAAGATAAATTCCTAGAGGTGGACTTGCTGGGTTTACTATGCTTAGTTAAATTTTCTATGTATTTTGCCAAATTGCCTTCCCTCCCCAAAAGAGTGATCTAAACCCACGTCCTAAATCCTTTTCAATAGAATCTATTATCTTGCTTTAAACTCTGGTAACTGAGAGGAAACATGTACCTTATTTTTCTTTTTATTGGCTTTTTGTTTGATTACTTTTGGGATTGGAAAATATTTACTAGTGATTTGTATTTTTTATTTTCTGAATTGCTTAGTCAGCTTCTTTGGGGGTGTGTTTTTTCTAATTGATTTATAAAGAGCTCCTCATATACATACTTTTGAGTTGAAAAAATTTTAATTCTATGTGTTATTTTCATTTAATATTTGAGCTTTCTAATCAATTGATCTATCTATTTTTGTACTTGTACCACAGATTTTTTTGTGTGCTATTTATTGTGCTTGTTTACTATGGTATTTTAATGCTTAGTATTATTCTCCTTTCACAAATGTTTCTTGGCCAGGATTGTACATGTACAATTTTCAAGTGACATTTACTTCACTTTGTTAAGTTTAAAAATGAGATTACATTAAATATAAACATAAGTCTGGGAAGAATTAATGTCTTCATAACGTTTAGTATTTTAATCCAAGAGTATAGTTTACATCTTCATGCATTTATGTACTTCTATAAAGTTTTATATTGCTCTTCATCTAGGTCTTGCACACATCTTAAGTTTATTCCCAGGTATTTTCTATTTTTTGTTGCTTTTGGAATGAAACTTTTTTTTCCTGTAATTATTGTTTATTTTCATATGTAATAAATACTCAGCCACCTCATAAATACTCCTCTTAAGTATAAAGCTTTTTAGTTTCTTCCTTTGGAGTTTTTGCCCTACAGGCACTCACTTTGGGTTTTTCCTCTTTCTCTTATCCATCCACATATAGATGCAGAGCTAAATGTGAGTAATCCGAAGCAGAAGTACAAAGCAGCATGGACTCCTGTCCTCAGAGGAGTACGAGCGATCTTCCCCCAGTGAGCTCATTGGTGCTTATCTTGGAAAGAGGAGTCTCATGTGGAGGCATAGACGTGTCCAGGTTGAGACAGGAGGGATACCCAGCCAGGGAGCTGTGGAAATAGGTCCCATGGTAGGAGCAAAATGAGTTCGGTGAAGCAGAAAGCACATGGAGGGAGTAGTGGTTAATAAGGCAGGAGGTTCAGCAAGACCAGGCTGTAGGGGTTTGGGCTGGCTGGAGGACCTAGACTTCATGCTTGTGCAGGGAGGACCCACCCTTGAGGAGCACAGTGACAGGAATAGAGGAAGGGCCAGGGAGGAGGAGGGGCTGAATGTGCATAGAAGGGGGCCAGCAAGAACAGAGGTGCCTGGAGGGAGGTGCAGGGTGAGTATGGATCTGTCTGCCAATACTCCTCTTCCTTCAAGAGCCACTGTCTGCTCCTGGCCTGCTGAGGAAACCCTTCTTGGTCCTTTCCAAGGGCACAAGTTAGAGGTCCATCCTCCTCGCTCCCACTGACTGTGGCACAAAAAGTACTGCCCCAGGGTGAATTGTTTTCTGACTCTCCACCAGAACAGGCCCTATTGGTGTGGACACCTGCTCAAAGACTTCTCTTTCATTCTGAAATTATACAGCACAAAATTTTAGAGAATGCCTTTATTGTCTCTGGAATGCCAGAAAGCTAAGCGAGATACCATGTGCATGCTGAGTGTAGGAGGTGACAGAGTGTCAGGAAAGGGTGGCCCTGTGGATTTCAATCTGACTTTTCACAGGTGTTTGTGGCCAAGTCACCTCCCTTACTCCTCATCCCACAGTCTCTGGAAATTCATCTTGTGAAACTGTCCTCTCTTCATTGCACACTTGGCTCAGCATGTCTGTCCTGAGTGTTTTATATGCCATTACTTTTTCCTCGTTTGGAAATTTTCATTGTACCGATTTTATCTTTTCTTTTTGGAAATGATTTTGAGTGAGGTTGGAGTATAAGATGGGCTGGTATTTTGGGTGGATTCCCTGCTGCTTCTGTTCGTCACTGAGAGCTCATGGTTGGCTCTGGTATTTCTACAAATGCAGGGGAGATCTTCTGTTTCTTTCCCTCTGGGGTTTACCCCTACACAACCACAGCAAAGCTGTAGCAGCTTCAGCAATGAGAACAAAGGCTCCAGTTACTGAGGTGTCTGGGGTTACACTTGCTATGCTTTCTTGCTATGAAACAGAGTGCCTCCTGAACTCAGTTTGCCTCTTTCCAAGGAATTAACTCTTTTTCCACATAAGAAATTCCATTTCCTTTTCCACATAAGAAATTCTCTATTTCTAATTTTAAGAGATTTTATTGAGAAAAGATGTTGACTTGTTGTGAATTCCTCTTTGTATGATCTTTGCCAGTTTTCCCGTTAATAGGTATAATGGAAAGAACACAGGCTTGGAATTTGGATGGCTTTGGGTTCAAATCTCAGGCCAGCTGTGAGGCCTTGGGCAAGCTATGTCAGCTCTCTAAGCCTGTTTCCTCATCTGTAAAATGAGGTGTTAGTCAGTCCAAGCGACCACAAGCACTGTAACCTACTCAAGCCAGCTAAAAGGGGATTGAGATTGATTAGTCAGTCATCGGAAGTATCTCACATGTTCCAAATGCAGGCGTGCAGATGGGCTTCCAGGGCTGACTAGAATCAGGGATGTAGGCATGGTGGGAAATGAGAGCCACTGAAAGGTCAGACTCCATTCTGGACTGGCTGAAAACCTTTACCTGGGCTTGTTTTGAGATGCAGCATAGTTGGTTTTGAGTCCTCTTCTAGTCTGATTTTTACACTGATTTCCCCACCTGTTGTCTGCCCTATAGATAATCCAGCGACGCATTCCTGTTTTTCGTCTCTGCCTCTCTGGGCATATTTGCTTCACTCATCATGTTTTCTGCATATATATATATGCTCTGCAGAAAAGGACTAAAGTACCAATTCAGAGTTCCCAGGGAAGAACTATGATGGGTCCAACTATTAGACCAGTTATTGGTCACCTAGACCTATGATAGGTGATCAGTAAACAGGGTCACACTGTGTGACCATGGTGGCTGCTATCATTAAAGTTGTGGATGGAATGAAGGGCATAGTGAGAGCAGGCATTCGCTAAAGAAGCTGCTGCAGAGATATTCCTAGCATCCTTATATTTCAGCATGGGGGGAGTAGAATGTGAGCCCATCATGCAATTGTGCTTGGATGATGCTCCGCAGTTCTGTGGGTTCTGCCCCTGGCTGCTTGTTCCGTATCAGCCTGGCACCTTGGAGAGAGATGCTATTTTATTTTCATGGAATTTCAATTTATATAGTTAATCTATCTGTTAAAATTTTATTTAGGATTTCTGTGCCTGTATTTATATTCAATATAGGCCTATTTTTAGTTCAAAAAATTTGATGTCACATCAAGTTTTGGAATTGTGTATATATTTACCTCATAAGTTGAATTGGATGACAAATAATGTTTTTATATAGTTTTAAATAATTTATATGCAGGAATTATTTAAGTTTTCACCATTTTAAACATTCTCTCTAGGGAATAATGAATAGTGCATTGGGGAGGGAGTTAGAAATCCAAGATTTGGTCTGGTCTTAGTCTTAATTTTCTGCGTGGCCTGGGGCAGGTTCCTCCCCCTCCTTGGGCTTCTGTGGGTTAGGGAGGACAGGGCAGCGGGCTCCCTTAGCTTCTCAGGCCCCCACCCTGCTGGCCTTTCTGGGTGTTCTGCCATTGGTCCTCGGGGTTGTTTCTTTGGTCAGGGCCCTTCTGCACCTTTCTGGCGCCCTCTAGCAGATTTCTAGTGAGTGACTTTTTTCTCCACCTTCTGTTGCTCTCCTGGCTCTGAGCATGTCCTCCTAAAGCACAGATTTTATTTTCCACTGGTCTGGGTGCAAATGGGCAGGGTCCAGTGTCTTAGGGGTTGATGTCTTGGTTCCCTGTAATAAGCTCTGTGCATAGGACACATTCTGCCTGCCTCCAGAGAATGCACTCCCCTCTTCTGGAAATTCTCTTTTCTGACTTCTGGCACCTAGCCCCTCCTCGAGTTCCTCCTTCCACCACCTCTAAAAGGCTCTGGCTCTTCCCGCTTCTCTCCCTCTGTAACATCTTCCCAGGCTTATAGGAGCTACCCTGAAAGTCCCCATGGCCACCTACAGCCCTATTCTCTCTCTCTCTCCAGTCCCAGCTGACTGTGGTCCTCTAATGGCCACAAGAGAAGAGGGGGCCTGGGGCAGGTGCCAAAAGACGCCAGGGTCAGAAGGTGACAGGTCCCAGGAGCAGCAACTGTCTACTCATACCCTGCTGTTCAGGCCATGTGGGAGGGGGCATCACTCTGATTTCCCTAATGGTCTTCCCATGACCTGCTTCTCCTTCTCCAGCACCCTGCTCCTTACTGAACCAAGAGACACTGGAAATGAATTCTTCTTATAATAGATTTTTCCTTGTTACAAAAATGTTTATTCATTGTAGAAAATTTGGAAAATACAGACAAATTTAAAGAAGAAAAAAGCCTTATTATCTCATCACTCACTGAAAACTACTATTAACCTTTCTATTTTTTTCCATGAATATATAATTGCTTCTAAACATCATTGGAATCATGCTGACTATACTGTTTTATAACCTGCATTTTTCAATTGGCCGCATGCCATGAACATCTCTCTGTGTCATTGTGCAGTCTTCTGCATCATCATTTTTGTGGGTAGGAAAGCATATGCCATCCTTCAGATATCCAAAAATGTTTCCAACCTTGTGATTGGGCATTAGGGTAGCTTCCAACTTGGCACTACTGTAAATAATATTGCAATGGCAATCCTTTTGAACAAATAATTCCTGATTCCCACCCCACCCCGTACCACATACACACACTTTATATTAATTCCTGAACAACCCACCACTGATAGTCAAAAGGTAGAATTTTTTGAGGTTTATATTACACCTTACTAAAATACCCCTGGAAAGGGTTTTCAGGATGTCAGACCCTCAGACACACAGTTTCTTATCATCTCCATCCTGCTTTTATTGTTTAAAATTATCTGGCCTGGCTGGTGGGCTTGAGCTACTTAGGTGGCCACTGGGGAAAAGGGTCTGGATTCTCAGTGAATGAGAAAAGTGATTGGAGTGGGTGGGTGGGGTTTCAGATGAGTGAGATGGGGCTTATGGAATGCTGGTCCTCTCTCCTATCACAGGGATCAGCACTCTGCGATGCCACCATAGTCTCTGGAGGAAGGAGACAAAACATACAGGCACCAGCTTCACATTTCACCTAGGTGGGCAGTTTGGCTGAGAAGGGCAGCATTTCTTTCTTGAATTGCCTGACTATGGAATTTGCTCTTTTGTCTTTTTCTTATTGATTTGGATTACATGTCAAACCCTATGTTGTCTGCGGCATAAATATTTTGCAAGTTGTCTATTGATTCTTTAGATTTTTGTAATGGTGGTTTTTAACATATAGACATTTAAAATTTACATGTAGTCAGAACTTCAAATCTACCAGTCTTTTCCTTTGTGGTTTCTGCCTTCTCTGTTGCACATAAAAAGACCTTCTCCATCCCCAGATGGTGTAAACATTAATCTATATTTTCTTCAAGTTGGATTCATTTTCAGTCTTTAAAATGTAGTTTGTTTCCCATTCAATTCTGACCTCATGTGAGTGGGAGACATATGTCCCTTCAGAAACCTGGAGATGCCAGTGGCTTGACCAGTGCTAACTCCCAGCCTAGTGGACTCAGGACAACTTCAAAGAGTTCTATCTTTGCCTTTCCATAGCTCTGCAGAAATCTCAGAAGCCCTTCAGTTATTTAATTGGCATTTTTAGAAGAAAAGAATCTCATTGGTTGTGACTGTCTGGTCGAATCAACAGATAATTTTCAATTAAAAGAACCCTTCCAAATAAGCGAGTTCATTCATGTTTGACAGATGGACAATGGCATTTCCACAGGGCAAGTGCAACATCCCCAGGACATAGAACAACGTCTTGCACATAGTGGGAACTTAGCATATACTTGTTAGATGAATGAATGTACAAATGGTTATCATGTATTCATTGTTTAAAATGTAAAGAGGTAATAACATGGGAAAAAAACTCATTCCATCGTCAGGTTTTTAAAAAGCAACATAAGGGCTGGGCACAGTGGCTCACCCCTGTAATTTCAGCACTTTGGGAGGTCGAGGTATGCAGATCACCTGAGGTCAGGAGTTCGAGACCAGCCTGGCCAACTTGGCGAAACCCTGTCTCTACTAAAAATACAAAATATTAGCCGGGTCTGGTGGTGGGTGCCTATAATTGCAGCTACTCTGGAGGCTGAGGCAGGAGAATTACTTGAACCCAGGAGGCAGAGGTTGCAATGATCCAAGATCATGCCACTGCACTCTCCAGTCTGGGTGACAGAGTGAGACTCTGTCTCAAAAAAAAAAAAAAAAGCAACATAAGATACTGAATAAACAATATCCATCATTCATTCAACAAATATTTATTGAACTGCACTACACATGGGGGAGACAGGGTTGATGAAGGATTAAACAAGTTAGCATATTGTATTAGGCTGCTAGAGCTGCTGTAACAAAACTACCACAAACTAAGTGGCTTAAACAACAGAATTTTGTTTACTTATGATTTTGGAGGCTGGAAATCCAAGATCAAGGTGATGGTAGAGTTGGTTTCTGGTCTGCAAGACCTCTCCTTGTCTTGCAGATGACTGCCTTCTCTCTGAGTTCTTACAATAAAGTTCAGGCCTTTATTCCTGATGTCACTCTTCTTATAAGGACACTAGTCCTATTGGATTAGTGCCCCACCCTTATGACCTCATTTATCCTTACCTTAAAGGCCCTATCTCTAAATATAGACACATTGAAGGTTAGAGCTTCAATATATGACTCGGGATGTGAGGGACACAATTTGGTTCATAACACATATGTAAAGAGCTTAGAAATAATGTCTGGCTCATATTAAGCCATATGTAAATGTTGGATATTATTGTTGTTAGAAAATATACAAAACTGCATTGGTTATTATTGCATTCTCATTGAGGGATGAAATTACAAGTGATTTTATCTTATACTTTTCTATATTTTCCAAAATTTGTACATTGAACAATTTTACTAACTGAGAAGGGGAAAACACCGCTATTCAGTAAAAGATATGGTTGACTATTGTTTGCAGCTCTCCAACCATTTTATCATGTGTTAAAAGCCTTTGCTCCAGATGGGGTAGCTATCCTTAGTGGACTCTTTGGTGGGCTTCAAGTTTTTGGCTCAAGTCTCCAAATTTGTGGTTGTTGGGATAAAAAGAACCAAGGACCTGATTCAGCTCACCCAGCCCTGTCAGCCAGAGCTTCCACTAGGAGATGCAGTAATGGGGACAGAGGATGCCCATACTGTGTGTCAGCGCCACAGCCACACCCTCTGGAGGGCTGGAAAGACCTTCAGCAGCGGGATGGTGAGTGGATCAGTTTGAGTTCTTGGCTCCAAACTGACTAAACAAAGTCTGCACTGACCATTTTAATCAGAAAAAGAGTGCATTAAAGATACGTTCATTTATAAAAGCCTGAACTTTTGCGGCAGTTCAAGAAACGGGCTCAAATTTCAGTTTCCAAAATGACTCCCGGAACCATCCACCATCCATGGCTTTCTGTTACCACCCTTGTGCCAGCAAAGTAGATGCCATGTGTAGGACTTTCTCTCACTCACTTCTGGCTTTTATGTCAAAGGCTCACAAAAGTGTGTTTCATCGGTACAGTCTAAGTCACTTATCCACTCCTAGCTGCAAAGGAAGCTTGAAAAGTGAGTTTTCTGGCTTCTACCAGAGATACTTGCAGTGTGGGAAACTATCAAAATGTAAGAGAGTGTTAAAAAATGTAGGGGAGAGGGTTCACCACTGTTAGAGAAGCATGGCCCAGATGTCCTAAATGCAGAAAAACCTGAGTCCGGAGTGGCTGAGCCCATCCTATGCTGGTCTTATGCCTATTAGCAGACTGGATACAGAATGGACACTAGACCTTGAAGGCCTAGAGGGTGATCACTCAGCTGTGATGATGAAAAGCCAGCAAAGGCAGCAGAGTCATGGCCAGTTAGTCCTGGTACTTGAAAGCCTTTAGATGGGTCCTGCCTTTACCAATGAACAAAGAAAGAAGCAGAGGCTTACCCACAGCTGCCCAGCATGACAGAATCAGAGCCAGGACTGGGAGTGGTATTCTTTGCCCCACTATGATGTCTAGCAAACTCTTACCCCAAGATTTTGGGCTCAATTCAAACATTTTTTGAATATTTGAGGTTTCACTTGAGTTAGGCTAGGATCAACTCTGTCATCATGTTCTCATCATGTTGGACTGCTGTTATTTCTGCTTTCTAATTTGTCTCACCCCAACCCCTAGTTTTCAGGAGGCAATCGACACAGAACTTATGTATGTGAACATTAACTGAAAGAGTGAATACATGAAAAATGAATAAATGGGAGTCAAGAGTCCACAACTGCTATGTGACCTGAGACAGTTGTTTGCCTTTCCAGATGTCAGTCTTCCGCTCTGTCAAATGGGGTGATATCCTCTGCATTCTTTGGGCCAGACCCCATGTCAAGGCTGTAAATAGATTATTAGACTCCTGCCTGCCAGCCCTCTGAGAGATGCTGATCTGGGAGGAGACAGATGTGAACATGGCTGTTCACTATGGTGGCTGGGTTTGCTAGCTAAGGGCTAAGAGGGATATCCAAGGATTCCCCAGCCTGGCCTGGGCATTTCTGGGCCCTGGGTTCCATGGATGCCCATGCAGTCTAGAGCCCTGAGTCACAGCGTCTGCCCATACCTGCTGATGGTCCACACATGGAGACCCACAGAAAAGGAAGAAGATCTTGGGAACTCAGGACAGGAAAGAACAAGTACCATTACTCAGTGAAAGGAACAGGCCTAGAGAGGAGAGAGACCTGGACATGATCCCACAACCAGGCTAGGGCCTTCCTGTCCCCATCCCTCAGGGGAAGCCAAGCCATGTTCAGAGGAAAACAGAAAAATACTTGGCTAAGCTAGAATCAGTCACAGCTCCAGTACTGGTTTTTGAATTAAAATATTCACAAGTAGCAGAGACATCTGTAGGGAGAGTAATGGGATGCGACATCCTGCTGGAGGCCAAGCTAAATGTGTCCCATGACATCACTCTGAAGAGGAGGCTGCCAGAGCCACACAGGCCCTGGAGTGCTCCTGCAGCCCAGTGCCGCAGAGGCAGGCTGGGCCTGAGGCTTGCAGCTTGGCTCCTGGCTCCCTGCTCTGTGAAGAAATGCTCTGTTGGCCCCCTGGCCTTTGGGGAAATTATCTGACCACCTCCCTAGGCCAATCTGATCTGGGGAGATATGTTCTTTCTGCCCAGCCTTCTGGTTCCCCTGGGTCTCCTCTTCAGTACCAGTAGATCTCCAGTTACTCTGCTGCCAGTGAGAGTGTAGGGTGGGGGGTTGCTGACAACCCGTTACTTGCTGGGAGGAGTGCTGCCGCACAGCCTCTGTCACACTCTCTTGGAGGATCCCTACCAAGCTTGAGATCCCAGCAAAGTCCCTGCAGGGCTGTGGCTGAGTTCAAGCTGGAGCAGCTCTCCCAGGAGTCCAAATCCTATGATGGAGAAGGTGTAGGATCCTATTGTAAAGATTGGAAGTGACTCAGAGGCATACAACTGCACTCTTGCACCACTACAAGGTGCACACAGGCCTGGGCACATACACGCCATGTACTTGTACTACAGATGCAGGTCCCCCCACACTCACACCCAGCTGCCAAGCTGTGAGTGCACATTCACTCATGGTTGTTGGTCTCTGGTGGGCCTCAAGAGATCTCATGCTCTTCCACTCTCTGCTTCCTGACTTCTGCTCTCCGATTTCCTACCCTCTTCTTCCTGGGCTGTGGCTCAACCAGTTCCTGGCCTGGGCCGGGCTGCCTGAGCGCTGTCCTCGGTGCTGGAGACCTGGTGGGCTCCGCATGCTTGAGGAAAACAAGCAAGGGCTTTGGGAGGAGGTGATCTTGCATGGAGGTGTAGATGTCCATGGGGTGCCCAACAGAATGCCTACTTTTATTCTTTCAGAAAATGTGCAACTGGGCTTCCTCCTTTCAATTCCAGACACTGAAACAGGTGTCCAGACCCTCTGACAACCAGTATGGGCATCTGTTCTGTATGTGGCTATATGGCCATTCATTGTGGCTATAAAGGGCTTTTTCAGACCTCGTGGGCCACACATTGTTATGTATGAAGACCGTGATTGTCTGCTTCCTCATGAGACACCTGTGATTCCATGTGGCTGCCTGTGACCATTCCTTACCGCTTTGCAGAGGTGGCACCCAGAGGCTCCCTTTGTCTCCAAACTCGGGTCCTAGGGCGCGTTGGTGTCAGCGGGCACCAGCCCACGGGGGTGTGCACCTCCCAGGACAGGTAACCGCGACCCGGCTGCCATTCGCGCCTGCCCAGTAATAAAACCCAGGCTGCGAGTCGCGCGGGGGCAGGGTCGCGCGTTGATGGGTCGGGTGGCCGCGGGGTGGGCTCAATGTCACGCTCTGGAGCTCGTCGCCCGTGCGCCCCCCTCCAGCCGGTTTCCCCAGAACGCCAGGTACTGACGTTGGGGAGCGGGGCCGGAGAGGGCTGGTTCGCTCTGCGGCCAGGCCCCTCCCCCGCCCAGGAGCTCGGCGGTTCGGACAAGGTGGTCAGTGCGGGGCGAGCCCCAGACCTGGCCCGGCTGCTGGGCTGGCAGTGGGGCTCGGGTGCGAGCGCGCGCCGCGCCCTCCCCCTTGCGCCGTCTCCGCAGCGGCGCGGGGAGGCGGGAGCTGCGGAGCCGGAGGGCGGGGGCTAAAAATACCCGGCAGCTGCGGCGGCGGCGCGGCTACTGCTGGGGCTGCTGGGCTGCGGGGCTGCGGGCCTGGGAGGCCGGGCCGGGCCGGGCCAGGCCCCGCTGACCGCCATGCTGACCTTCTTCCTCGTGTCGGGGGGCTCCCTCTGGCTGTTCGTGGGTAAGTGCCCGTCCTGTCTGCGTCCCCGACTCCCATCTCCCGCAGGCTATGGGGTCTTCGCCCGAGGTGGGGGTGTTACATCTCTGCGGCCGCCGAACCTCATCCCCAGCTGCTGAGCTGTCGCGTCAAGGTCCCCAGGGCCGCCTGGGTACACCCTCTGCCCCCAGTTCCCGCGGGCTCCGAGCCGGGTTGGAGGAGCACCTGGGTCTTCGGACGGGAATAGGGGGCTTGCTGTCTGCGACCCCACCACAACCCCTCCCCCAAGTTCTTGCGATCCCCTTCTCTGATGGCAAGGACCATCCGCGCGAATCAGATTAGGCCCTGAGCCAAGGCTGGGGACAGACATTGCGTCCTTGTCCATCTCCTGGGGCCTGAAACCGAGGGTGTTGGTCCCCATGTCCCGCAGCAGGTCAGCTATGTAACTAGGACTGACCTGGGCTTTCTGATCCCGGCGAGAGGTTTCCTCACGATCCCTCCCTGCCCTCCCTTCAGCTATAGTAGAAGATTTCTGTGAAATTTCTGCTGTATCCCCACTGTTTCCAGAGCCCTGCCCTCCATCTCACAGGAGTCAGCCTCACCTCTGCACTTCTTAGGTGACTATGAGGACCCCTGGTCAATCCCACCTCAGCGCTTACCTCCCCTCACCCCCCCATACACCCACACCTGGAGTCTCACCATAGGCCCTTCTATCTGCCAGTTCTATTACCCGTACTGGCTACTCCCCTCTCTGACCCTGGGGTCCTCCAGAATATAATACCGCTAAAGGATCTCCACCCCCACCCCCACGTGCAGATTCAGCCTGATAATTTATGTGCAGTGCTTGATCCTCAAATTGGCCTTAAACCTGGCCTAGGCCACAGCAAATGCTCTATGAATGTTAGTACTTATTATTATCTCACATTCAAACAGCACCATCAAAAGCGGTAATAAAGTTCTTTCTGAGCCCAGGAAGTTGACCCTTTTGAAATCCTTACCTGAGACTTTGTACATGTTATTTAATATTCATGGAAAATCCTAGGAGGTCAGTGGTGCCATCCCTTTTTTTACTGAGTTCAGAGGTGAATTGACTTGCCTAATGTCATAAGGATATCTGGCAGACTGGGACTCCATTCAAGGTTTTAACTGATCAACCAATGCTAAGTGCTTGGCTGGATTAGGCCTGAACCTGGAGGGTTGGTGGGCCAGGTAATCACTTCTCCCACCCCCACCATTGCCTTGAGTTAGGCCACAGGGACACTTCCCCTGAGCTGGGGCAGTGAGTGAAGCCTCCCTAATCCCCTCAGCTTCCTAAGCGCCTTCTGTCTGCCAGTGTCTGTGACCGGCTGTGCAGGGCTACTCGGTCCTGAGGCACATCTAGCAGGCAAGGACAGAGCTAAAGCTGGGGTTGGAGGTAAAGGGCAAGGATAATTAAAATCATGGTGATGGTGGTAGTAACAGCCACCATTTATTGCTTGAGTGATAGATGGTCTCAGGCCTGTCCCCACTGCCAGGACCCCTTTCCCCACCCTCAGGAGGCCCCCACCCAGCTATGGGTCCAAGGTCAGCTCTCTGAAGACTTGGTCTTCTGTGGCTACAGGGAGGTGTCTAGGGGCTACAGGACCGCTTGTGACAGCTGTCATCAGCAGCCTGTGAGAAAAAGTCCCTCACCATGTGGGGTCCTTGTCTTCGAGCAGGGTTAGCTGACACTGACTCAGAGTGGAGTCCTGCTTCCTTGTGGAGCATTTCCCAAAGTGGTCCAGCTGCCTCCTCTAATGGAAAACTAGGGGATCTGCCTCACTGAGAGACTATACAGGGCCTCAGAACCGTCAAGCAGGAGCAATTCTTGGGGCAGGTAGTGGCTGCTTCCACAGTGGCCAAGCTTCTTAATGCAAAAAGCAAGAGACTGAGGCTGGTCTATGGTGCTCATTGGATAGAATACCCCAGACAAATGCTGGGGCATTCTAAGTTATGTGTCCATCCTCCTTGAGACTCCACCTGGGCCCCAGCCTTTCTCTGGGGGCAGAAGAGACTCCTGAGTTAAGAAATGCAGTCCTGTGAGCACACCTGAGAACATACTCTGCCTTGTCATCTCCAGGGTCCCATGGTCCCATGGCAGCTGCCAGATCCCTTCCACTCAGCCAGTAACAGGAGGCAATGTCTCTGGTTAGTCATGTGCTTTTTGCCACCTAACCTGGCCCTAGGGAAACAAGGTAGGGCCAGGCAAGGGCTTCCCTCAAGGGCCCTCAGGGAGAGATGACGAAGTCTGGGCTGGGGGTGTGGTATGCACTTGGAGGAGGAGCTGACTGTCTGGGGGAGGGAGCCATCTGCTCTGGGCTGTGTCTGTCCTGTTGCCTGCTGGAGAGACCAGCACTGAGTCCTGGGCCAGCCCAGATCTCATCTGTGTGTTGAATACTAAACAAGGAGAAAGTAAAATAAGTCCAGCATGAGTCAGATGCTGGGTCTGGTGTGGGGAAGTGTGCCCTCAGTGCCATAAACACCTAGAGGACAATGGGAGCCATGGATTGGAGCTTCTGCCTGCCTATACAGCACCTTTGTGAAAAGTAGAAAGAGGACCCACTCTTGGTAGATAACTTTATAAAAGGGTACCCCTTCCTCTAGGCTAAGGCAGCCCCATGCCGCAGGATCCAATCTAACCATCAATGACATCTGAGTGGCCTTCTCCAGCATACAGGGTAATTTGTCAGAGACAGGGAGGCCAAACGCCAAGTGGAGGAAGCTAGACCAGCAGAGTTCGTGGGAGAACTGCAATGGGAGATGGGTCTGCAGGGTCTTGTGCCTGAGCAATGTGGGTTGTGGGAGAGGATTCTGGAGAAGGTTGCATTTGGGGGGTAGAGGTCACCAATATTTAGCTGCTGAGTCAAGAGGAAGAGAGTGGAGGCCAGGAGGGCAGTAGGAGGTCGTTATGATGTTATGGATAAGAATAGATGTGGTCCAAGGAGTCACAGACTTGAGTCGAGGCTAGACTCCAGTAAGGAGAAGGGATGTGACCCCCCGCTGCCCAGCCTCTGCCTTAAGAGATGTGGAGCTGGCCCTGGTGGGCAAGATGAGGTTGCCAGTGTAAAGAATGGTTTGGGATGCCTCTGGCTATAGATGCCCAGGACAAGCGTAGACTTGCACACTTCAGGCCCATGAGATCCTCCCCTTACCCTACTCTGGGTAGAGAACTGGCTTGAGGCCTAGGGAGGTTGGAGATGGCAGTTATGAATTCAGACAGATGGTAGCGCTCCAGGCAGAGCAGGTGGTTCTGTGGCCAGCTGGGGACATGCCTCACAATGAAAGCCTGAATTTGTACAGGGTGCACCAGCATGGAGCAGGATTTTGCCCTCAGCACCTTCTCACAGCTCTCCAGCCTGTATGGTAGGAGCATACTGACACCAGAGGGCAGCAGAACCCAGTCATTATGCTCTTCAGCTAGTGTTCTGTCCCTTGTGATTATAAAGATTCTTAGGTTGACCTTCAAAAGGCTGAATATGGCTCAGCTACAGCCCCAAATGGGACTCAGGACTGTCCCATACATGGGGTGAGTGAGCATGAGGCTCTGGCTTGTTTGTAAAAATGGGCAAAAGTTACAGGCTTTTGTATAACAGAAGCTACACTGTGTGTCCAGCCAGCACTGGGCACATAGTAGGCACTCAAATATTCATTAAGTACTAGGTGTGTGTGGAGGGGTGTTTTTATGGGGTTAACTGTTGTTGCAAACAGGCTAACTTGGCTGCTGTTTCACTGAGCATCTACCATGTGTCAAGCACCCTATCTGTGATTCTTCAAGGTTTCCTTCCACCCTCCCACGACATTGTGTGCTGTTGTCACCATTGCCTAGGCAAGGCCCTGAGACTCAGAAAAGTTCAGTAGTGAAGCAACTTGTTAGAGCTGTGAGGCCACATTCTCAGACTTTCAGTCCAGGGAGGGACCACCTGGCATAATCAGCAGGGCCTGAGCCCCTTCAGCAGGCTTGCGAATGGGCACAGGCAAGGGAATGGTCCTTGGACAGGAGAGGTTTTATGAGAGGGCACATGTAAAGTGCCAAGAGCAGGGGCTGGCACACAGGGAAGGGCTCATTATATTTTAGCTAAAATTATAATAACTTGTGTTAGGCTTTCCTTAAAGGAGGTCCAGGATTCTGACATGCAGAAAGGGAGTAGGGAAAGAAAAGGCATTCCAGGCCAAGGGACTGGTGTGAGGAAGATTGGTTAATAGGAATGAATGAAGTTGAAGGACAAATTCTGCTGTGCCAGTGAGGTTGCCAGAGCTGGACTCTGCAGGCCTAGGATGCCAGGCCAAGCAGCATTGGCTTTATTCTCTGCAGTCGTTGCGTCAAGGAGGTGTGGGTAGAACTGGGCTTATGGATGGCCAAGGTGACACTATTCCTGTGCTCTGCAAGCCTCCTCCACAAGTCCTATGGTCTCCTTGAGGGCAAGGCCAGGTGTCTTATGTCTGTGTCCCTAACCAAGAGTTGGACACACAGGGTACTTAAGTGTTTATTACATAAACTAATGATATAAAGAATTCCCTGAAAGTAATTTATTTTAATAATGATGTGTTTTATAAGCTATTTCCTTGCCACAGGTCAATCAGTAAACAACAGATTTTGAGTGTGCTCCTGCTAGGATGCCAGACTCTGTGCCCAGCTGGAAGATAACGCCAATATAGTAGAAGCAGTAGGGAAAAGCAGGTGAAACTCCTTGCGAGAAGGACCAGGTTACCCCTCACTGGAGAACCCTGAGTGCTGAGAACCAGTGCAGCCTGGAACAGAAGGAGGTGCTCCAGAAGTGTTTGCTGAATGAATGAATGAACTAGTGAACCCACAGCTTCTGGGTGACTGGTTTCATGGAAGAGAGTCTTCTCTAAGGGCTGTTGCTTCCTTAGACCTCCAAGATTCCAGTCTCTTGATAGATGGGGAGCTTGGGCCACTCTGCCAAGCATAGATGAGAGGAATTCCCAGTCAAGGTCCTCACCTCGCTGGATGGTCTGGTGTGATGGCCCCATTCCTTGCCTTGGTCTGGCCAGAGTTCCCACTAACCATCCACTGGGTCCCAGGATTGGTGGGGTTGGGGGGTGCTGTGGATGACATGCTGCTGTGAGCTCTTGGGTTTGTCCTTCAGGGTGCCCAGGGGTGGTTCCTCATCATTTGCTCGGCTGCTCTGGGAGATCCATGGTTGGTGTGGTTATTCCTGGGCGCACTTCCTTTGTGTAGTTCCTAATTCACATGAATCTTGGGGCCTGGGACAGGCAGAAATGGGAAGTTGGAAAGTGGATTGGAACAGAAATTCCAAGCCAAGTCGACCTATCTATTCTGAGACCCAACTAATACTCTCAGAACTGGAAGGATTTCAAATCCAAGAAGTCCTACCTGATTCTATTTGCCAGCTTTTCCCAGAGCCACCCTTCCTCTCCCTGCACTTAGTCCAGGCATTCAGTAGGGGGTGCCCGGGGGAGTTGGGAATGGCTTCTGATTTGCCATATGCCCATTCAAGCCTATGTTCCAAGATCACTGTCTTCTGGGAATTTAGAGCAGGAAGCCATGCCGGTGAGGGAACAATCAGCATCTTAGTGCTTAGCCCCTGGTATAAGCAAATGTGGGTTGGCACCTGTTAGGGCCAGGAACCGACTTAAGAACTGATAGCTATTGGAGGAATGAGTGACTAGGCAGGCCCAGGTTGATTGGGCAGCTCTGGGACAGACCCTACTGACTGGTGCCCAGGACCCTGCCACACTCTCAGCACAGCCTGGCCCACCAGTGTAGGATGTGGATTCCAAGAAATTGAGCAGGACTCAGCCTTGCTACAAAACTCTGCTTTTCCCCGCAACTCATGGACTATTGTAGGGGTCAAGACTCCCCTCTGAGACTCCTCCTGCCCACCCACCCCTGTCCCAGCCTTAGCTTTGCTGCAGACCATTCTAGACACTGACTGCTACATCCTGCCTGCTAAATAAGCAGAAAGACCAGTGGGAGAGGCAGTGAGGTCAACCAGATATTGGACAGAAAGGCTACACAGCAGGGACAGTTAGAGCTGGGACAGAGAACAGCAAAGTGGGAGTGAGCCAGTGAGATTGGACAGGGAGGTTGGCTGGAGGCTGGACACCAAGGTCTTCAGTCCAGTGAGAGGAAGGCAACTGTCAGTATGAAGAAAGTGTACTCAGCTGAGACCCATACAGGCCTGCAGTGACCACTTTGCTTTGGAAGGGGCAGCAGCTCCAGCAACTCTGCTCTGCCACTAGAGCTGAGGCTGCATGAAGCCACCTAGACCCTAGGACCTTGCTTAGTAGCTGGAGAACTTCAGTGTTCATGGTGACTGTGCCTTCCAGCAGATGGGCAGGATGTGATTCTCTGGGGACACCTTCAACTCATGAATATCATATCCTTTTTTTTTTTTGAGACAGAGTTTTGCTGTTGTTGCTCAGGCTGGAGTGCAATGGCACAGTCTCAGCTCATTCCAACCTCTGCCTCCTGCTTCAAGTGATTCTTCTGCTTCAACTTCCTACAGGTGCCTGCCTCCCATGCCTGGCTAATTTTTTGTATTTTTAGTAGAGATGGGGATTCACCATGTTGACCAGGCTGGTCTCAAACTCCTAACATTAGGTGATCCACCCGCCTCAGCCTCCCAAAGTGCTGGGATTACAGGCTTAAGCCACCGCGCCCTGGCAACTCATGCATATTCTGCAGGCCAACTCCCCTAAGCCTGGGTCTGTCTGGGTGGTAGGGAGGGTTTAGAGAAAAATGGAGGGTGGGCCTTCCCCCATCCAGTAGGCTGGTAGGGGATTTGGGTGTATGTGTCCCTGATCTCCTTGCCACAGACCAGGTATGGATGGCTATGACTTGTGGAGCCAATGTTTCCAGATCACTCTGAAATGTCCTGTCTCCTCCCCTGCCTCCTGCTTCTGCTCCCTGGACAGTTCCATGACCTCTCACAGAGACATGCCTGCCACCTTGGCTTCATGAAGATACTGTGTGGCCCCAACTAAAGTAGTTTCCTTTGGCCCCAACTAATAGTAGTTTCCTTTGGCCCCAGAGGATGACAAGACCTATCTCCCTTGGATTTCAGGAGATCTATCTGTGGAGCATCCACCAACCACCTATTGGTTCAAAATCAGTTCCAAAGTGGTTTTGTCTTAGATGTCCTCTCAGGCTCAGTGGCCATATGTGTGCTTGAGATATTGCTGTGCTATGTCTCCTGGTAGTGGGAGTCTGAGTGGCATCCATGCTCCACAGGTCACAAAGTCTGTGCTGTGAATAATGGGCATATCCTGGTGACCATGGGGTGTCAGAGAAGCAGTGTTTGGGCTGCTGAAAGCAAAAATAAAAAAAAAGATTGGAGTCTGACCTTGGCATGGAGCCTCAGTTGAAGAAGGAGCCCGAGCCCTGGAAGCTTGTGATCCCACACACTGGGCTCTGGGCTGCCCTCATCCCCACCCCCAGCTCCAGGGCACTTGTGGCAGCAGGACTGTAGGCACCAGGCAGAGGACACACATGGCCTCCATTCCGAAAAGTCCTCTCTGTGCACTGCAAGGTCTTCTTGGGTACTCGCACTTTTCTTCCCATTTCTTTCTCCATGTTTACCATCAACACTGTGAGAATGACAGAAGTTTCCTTCTACAAAAAAAACGTTGCTACTTCAGATTCAGCCACTACTATTTTTGAAAAGCAGAAAACCAACAGCACCTCAGAGGGAGCTGATCCTCTTTCTGGATCCTACCTCCATCTCCCTGACCTTACATAGTGCTTTCCTTGGCAGCCACTGGGCCTCCAACTCCCTCTCCAAAGATGGTGGGTTTCTTCTAGTGGGTGGAAGGTGACAGCTCAAGTGATGGGTGTTCACAGTGGGTCAGTGTGAACAACGTCCGATGGCCTGCCTGGGCCAGCTGGGGCCTCGTTTTGCTTTGGTCTGAAAGACATTTTTGTTTTCTGGTGAGAACAGCCCCAGCCTGGCCAGGAGCGGGCCAGCGGCAGGAATACAAACCCTTTCATGTGACAGACCCAAGTGGAGTGATGTGGTCCTGCCAGCAGCAGGCCCTCCCCTGCCGCTCCTGGGAGGCGACCATTTGCATATTTCCCATTCATCCTGGCCTTGAAAAGGAGGCCTGAGTTCCCAGTGCTCCCTGCCTGCTAGTGTTAACTCTGTGGACACCATAGGCTCTCACAGGCCAACAGCAGAACTTGGCCGCTGGTTGCTGGAGGGAGGGCAGCTTAAGGCTGCAGCTGCTGTACCGCCTGACCTCCAGAGGGGGGATTCAGGAGGTGGCAGATTCCTGTTGGCCAGCACAGCCTTTTGCTAAACTGGAGGAAATTCAGATTTGTTTCTTCTTGTGGCATTCGGAAGAGGAATTTTGTCGGACTATGGGGATGCCAGAAAATTCAGCTATTTACCAAATTTGCCGGAAAATGTACCCTTAACAAAGGCAAACCTCTTTTTGTCTTGCTCACTGTCTAGTCCCCAAGAAATTCAATGACTCCTGGAATGGTAGCTGAAGGAGCCATGCTGGATCCTTGCTGTAGCAGCAGTCCCTTTGCCAGGAATGGAGGGGCACAGCTTGCCTGGGGCACTTTTGCATCCCAAACCCCCAGGGTAGGAGGTTAGGTGAGCTCCTGGGTGCCATTAGTTTGTGGGCTGTGACCCTGAAGGCATGAGACAGATATACAGTACCCATCACCATCTTTTTCCTTTCTCCCACAGCTAAGTGCCATCCTGCCAGCCTCAGCTTCCTGCTCAAGTCCTCAGTGCAGTCAGGCCTCTGCCTCCTTCCCACCACTGTGTGAGGCCTCCTGCCAGGGGCCCCAACATCTTACAGGGTCTTCCTGTGACTTAACAACCCACTTCTGTCACTCTGCCATAGCCCCGTTCTCCTCATCTTCCCACACTGCTCGGATTCTCTCCTTGCTCTCCCTCCCTGGCTAAGGATTTCTCAGGTTCTGTCTTTTGTGCATTTCTACCCTAACACATTTCTCCCCAGGAGACCAGTAAGGATCCTAAGTGAACAAACAGGATCCTTCCTCCTTCAAAGAGCTTCCCTCTAGCTGGAGGAGGTCGCATCCCATCCTGCTTGTACCCCAGTCACCTGCAGTTGAGCTCTGAGTGCATGGCCCCTCCATGAGCAGCCCATATGCCCTTTACTGGTTTAAGCTTAGTTTGCAGTGTGTCCTAAGTTTGAGCCAGTAACAGAAATGGATCATTGCTTCTGAGGCCAGGACACCAGCAGTCCTAAAGTGGACATGGCTGGGAAGGGAAAGGATCATGTTACAGCCACAGGATTTGGCTTCCTGCACAAGAGGGCCTGGCCAGGGGGTGCCCCTCTGCCTGTGAGGTGATGGTGGCCCTGGCCAGTATTCCTAGGGTCCTGCCTGCTGTCCCAGGGCTTGGCGTGGAAAGAACTGAACTCATCCACACCATCAGTTCTGGTCATCATACCCTGTAAATATTTCCAAAGTGACCAGTGCTGTTGTTTTAGCCCCTGCTGTCCCTCTTTGCTCTGAGAACTTTGTCCTGCCTGATTCATGGTGAGGACAACCTTTGTCTCAGAGTGTGTGAAAGACACTGTGTATCTGTTTGCTCCTCTGTTCTCAAGGCTATTCATATTTTAAAGTTCCTGAAAGCATTGTTTGTGCCGGGCTTCCTGGTGCTAGGAATGTGGACACACGTTCCCTGAGCAGGGCTTAGGGCGAGTGAGATTTTTGAGAGGTACTGTCATGAGGATGGGGAGGCCAGTGGGCAGTGGAGGCCACTAAAGGGAGGCATGTTCACAGTGAGCCTGGGCTAGTTGCAACAGGTGGCTCCGTAAAGTACTCAGTCACAGCCAGCCTTAGTTGGGCCTTTCTGTATTCAAGGGGCTTAATTGAACCATCAGAGCTATGATCAGGCTCCTTGGAGAGGCTTGGCAGGTGAACCACCATGTAACCTGGCAACCTCATGTCGTATCCTGGGCCTCTATCTCATGGGGGATTTACAGTGGATCTCACCTGACAAGTCCCAAGTCAGGGAGGCTCTTTGCTCCATTTCTGCCCTGGTCTTATGTGGTTGTGTGAATCTAATTAAAACCCAAGAGGAAAATGGAGAGCAAGGCCCTCTTTTGCAGCAGAGGCAAGCTTGAATACCTGTGTGGAGTGGACAGGTGTTGGGCAAGTGTGGGCTGCTGTGTTTGCACCTCTGCAGGTCAGGGTTTCACAGGTGTGACAGTGAAGTCTGTGCATTTTTTAACCTGGTAACTGGGCTGCATAGTGCCTGGGGTGAAACTGCTCCCTCAGCTCTATGCCTCTGACACTTTATGGGATTTCCACCAACCACTGGATTTCCTGCCCCAGAGGCTGCATTGAGATGCATTAAAGTAAGCTTTCATATTAAACACATCTCTGAAAATATCTGGAGAAAAGTAAGGAGCCTGCTTTGAAGAAAGAGGAAAGGACTTTGTGGGCTGATGAGGGATCCTCAGATATTTGTTCATTTAATCGGGGTGGCTTGGGGGAGGCTAGAGCCAAGTTCTAGGTGAGGGCTGCTGAGGCAGGAAGCTCTCCTCATGGCCCACCCAGATGATAGGGTGAGTAGTGGAAGCTGTTATCAGCTCCAGGGAAGGTATTGCAAGCCTGTGGCTTTAGACTTGCCAGGCAGTTGGGCAAACATCTTTCAAGAGGGAGCTCAGAGCACTGGGTCATGTCCTGGGACATTCTTGCAGCAGGTGAGCAGGGTTAAATTTGGGTGGACAGTGGCCCAGTGCAGGCAGACTTGTAATTGTCTTTTACTTAATAGCAGGTGCCACCATGAGCCTAGCTGTCTATGATCAGGATGAGCATCCAATTCAAAATATGCAGTAATCATATTTGTGTGCCCAGCTGCATGTTAGCCATGAAAGTAGGAGTGAAAACACTTTGGAAGTAACCACCCACGCCCCTAACCCCACGGATCCCACATTAATGAAACCCCAGGAGTCCCTGGAACCTCAGTATCCCAGTCTGGCAGAAGTGCTGCAGGAATTCAGAGCTCAGCTTTGGTTCTAATAGGCAAGGGTGTGGGTTCTGGCTCCAGCATGTCCATTCTTGTGCAAGCCAGGCAACAGTATCTCTTAGGGCAGGCATGAGAGCAGGACTGGTGTGCTGCCCTGGGGTCTTGTGGTGGAGATCAGCCACTGTCTTCCACCTGCTGGCTCTGATCCTTGGTCCAGAGTGTCCTCACTCCCCAGTGCATCCCTAAGCAGATATTTTATCTGGAACTGTGCCCAGTTTCTTTCCTCTTCCCAAGTATACTGGCTATGACCTTGTGGGGGTGGGGAGCAGAGGCAGCCCCTGGGAGAGGCTGGAGGCAGAATCTCCTGGGTGGATGGTACAGTTACCCTTAGTGCCAGAGAGCTGGCATCCCCACTCCCCACTCCCCACTACTTCCCGTCACCACCACCCCCCCATACTCACTGCAGTCCCCAGCCCATAGCAAAGGCCTGGCCCTAATCAGTGTCTCAAATGGATGTGTAAGGAGGCTTTGTTCTTAAGAAACCCACTTGGCAAACTCCCTTTCAGAACTGCAGACAGGGTGGGATGAGGGGAAAAACAGGGGGATGTGCTGAGGCTCTGGCAAGCTGGCAGGGTGAGGGTTAAGGCTGGGTTGCTTGGCTCTGAGCTGATCTGAGCCAGCACCGCCCTGCATGCAAATGGAGGGGAGGCTGACGGGGGCCTTGAGGGGCCAGAAGCTCCTTACAGAGTTTCTCTGTGCCCTGGTCTCTGCCAGACCTGCTCCCACAGCCACCAGGGAGCCTGCGTCACCACTGCTAAGCCTCTACTGCCACCCGGCTTCTCAGAGCAGGCGGCTGTTGCCATCGGCTGTCCCCAGGAGGGCAGACTCAGGGCAGGGCCTTTGCCACTTTTGTGCTTTGATCAAGATGTGGTAACTTTTTTCCCTGGGCCCCACAGGCCCTATAAAGGGAGGCTGGTTCTAGTGGGACCAGCTCAGCCGCCTCCCCAGTGCCAGAAGCCTGCTGGAAAGGTAGGGTGTGAATGCATCTACTTGTGCAAGTTGTCTTTGAGCCCCTTTGGCTTGCAAAGAGATGGAGTAACTGCTTCAGCTACTTGCTATCTACTAAGTGTTTCCCTTACTACGTGCCTGGCACCGCACTCTCTGTCCATGAGCTTGTTTGAGATGAGGCCCAGAGAGGCAAAGTGACCTGCCGAAGGCCACACAGCTATCAAGAGACAGTCAAGATTTGGACCCAGGTCAGTTCAGCACCTGAATACCTCCTTTGGGCCCTCTCTCGAGCTCGTTTGCTAGGATCCCTGGGCCCTGGGAGAGGTTGTAGTTTTCTTTTTAGAGCTCTTCACTGGGAGTTGCGGAGATTCTTTGATGATTTGGTGGCTGGGCTTGAGCTTCCCCACTCTTCTTGAAGACCTCAGAGGTTTGCAGAGGCCCAGAACTCCATCATATGAACCCAGTCAGAGAGGCTGATACAGAGGAAGCTGGGGTGATTCTCAGGGGGAGGGAAGAATCTGAGGATCATGGAGAGCCTCAGTGTGAGCATTACTTTGGACTTTGGTCCTAAGACAGTAGGGAGCCAGATAAGGTTTTTGAGCAGTGGCATGACATGGTCATATCTACATATCAGGAAATAACTTTGGTAACAGTGCAAGCACCTGTTAGAGCAAGGAGAGCTATGAAGAGGGTGGTATGGGAGTCTGGGCTGTGCTTGGTAGTGGCTGTCAGGCCAGGGGCTGTTGGGGTAGAGAGGATTGGTTGAGTATCTAGCTAGATGGTAAAGCCTGGAGTGTTGAGGTTAGGAGGCTGGACCAGCAGAGGGTTCTTGGAGCCACGCCAGGGGCCCCAGGGCCATTTCCACAGCGACTGTGCTCTGGAGCTTTGTGCCATCCCACCACCTTGGAGCCGGCATATTTCCTACCAGGGCCCCTTTCCTCCCGTTCTCGCCCATGCTGGATTGCCCTGAATCAGCAGAGGGCATGCCAAGATGGGAGGAAGTTCCAGTTCCCTCGGCCTTAGCTACTATTTAGTATTCTGAACTGGTCTGTGCTGGAGAAAAGATGTCGGATATGCCAGGAAAAGAGGAGGCGGCTATCTTTTTAGATAACCAGGTACTCCTGCCAGGTGAATATTTACAAACACAGCCACTCACCTGGCGACACCAGCACCACTGATTCCCTTGAGTGCTATCCACACTCCCCTTGCATCCCCACCCCCCCACACATACACATATATATATCTGCTGCAGCCAAGAAAGTCTCTTGGGGTATGGAAGGAGGCAGTCATGGCTGGGACCCTAGAGACCACCAAGCCCTACCCCAGGTCAACAGAGAGGTGTGGAGGTCAGAGGAGGCCAAGGCCCTGTGAAATAATGAGATGAGACCAGACTCTAAGGCCTAGGCTGTGCCCTCCCCATGCCAAAGTCTTGGTGGCTTGGGCTGGCTCTGAGGCCGTTGTCCTCAGGGGACCTGGACTCGTAGCTCTGCCCTGCAGTGGCTCCCAGGTCTGAAGAGAACCTCAGGGTAAATGCAAGCAGTTCTGACTGTCTGAGAAGGTCCGTGAACCTGAAAGAATGAGACCCTTTGGTTGTTCCCCATCAAGGAGGGGTACAGGCCCAGCCTCAAGGCCAGAGGAGCTGCCACTGCTGCAATAACCTCCTTCGGGGTGGGCACCTAAGTAGAAGTTAGGAGGAGGAGTGGGCAGCCAAGCCCTTTATGCACTGCCCTCCATCACCCCAAGTAGGAGGAGAAGGACTCAGTCAGGAGAAATGGTAGGTTCTTAATGTGAGGCCAGGAGGAAGCCCACTCATGTGCATGGTGAACAATAGCAAATGACTGGCCTGACTGGCTGGTCCCCTTATACAGGCTCTGGTGGCCCTGCACTTCCCCCACCCCCTGAATCTGGGCCTGGGCTCTTCCAAGCAGCGGGAACTGGTCGTCTGTGGGTTCAGCGCCAATGCAAAGGAAAGGATGGATTGTGGGAGTGGGTCCAGTGTTGGCAGGGGCTGGGGTGGCCATACCACACGAGGGGCTGGTGTTGAGACTTGAGTCCGGGCTCTACTTGTTTACTGTGTGCCTCGCTTACTGAACAAGGTGACTTCTCCAGTGCAGTCTCTATGCTCCCACCTGAGAGGGAGTACCTGCAGGTGTTGTGAGGGTCAAACAGTGCAGTGTGTAAGAAAGGGCTCCCCAGGCATCAGGAATTCAGGAAGGTTAGGCCAAGTTCCCCTTTTCCTCCCACTGAGGACCATGATAATATGGTGACTACTGAAAGCTCAATATGTCCAAGAGGCCAGCCTCACAGACTTATAGTACTGATCTTTGTACAAGATTTTGTGGGCTCAGGGCTTTATTTTCTGCACAGAATATTCTGTTCCCTAAATGTCTCATGTGCTCGTTCAACTCCAGCCTTTGTATATTTGTTTTCCTCTGCCGGGCCACCCTATTGTCTTTATCTTTCATTATCAGCATCAATATCACTTCCTGCCAGAAGCCTGCCCTGACTCCCTTGTACCTGAGTCAGGCAGTTTTTCTGGCTCCCCATGTCTGATCACAGCACTGTCCATTTCCTCATGTGTCCTCCGGGGAGGACAGGCCCAACTCTGAGCTAGATGAGAACAGGGACTATGTGAGGGTCTGCCAGATGGGCGGAAGGACAGATGGATGACTTGGCTAGTCTGGGCTGTGCTCTATGAAAACTCTAGCTTTACACTGAATGCTACAATATGCAAAGCTTAGAGTCTGTGAGCAACTGCCAAGGACCGGGGACTGGTGGTAATGAGGTATCCTTCCAGGGTTCCCTTTACAACTTTTGGGGTACACAGCTGAGCCCTCATGCTAGGCATGAGTTTCTTGGTCCTTGGCTCCTCAGATCGAGTCAGTTCAGCTCCTTTAAAAAAAAAAAGTCCATCAGCTCAGTGCCTACCCTAAGAGCTGGTGAGCATGTCTGGATTTTCTACTAAGTAGTGAGTCATTTATCTGATAGGCCTGGTTGTGATTTTATCTTCCCATCTGCAACTTAGGGAAATAAATGTCCCAAGGAGGCCAGCTGGCCACCTACCCTGAGTCCCCTCCAGAGTGATTTTCCCTGGTGAATCCACTGTGGTCCGTAGCTTGGCCTCTACTTTATTATGCAGCAGCTGAATTGGATAGATATGCTAGGAGTGGGTTGTTCCTCCAGGATGGCCTCATAACTGACCCAGCTCAAGGAAGCTGCTGCTAAAACTGGATTTCCAGCTCAGGAGCTCAGTGAGAATGCTGCACTTAGCTGGAGGCTCACCCAGATCCTGTGGGTGGCTGATGAGTGTTCCAGGACTCAGCCTGCTATGCCATCTGCAGAGCATAAACTCGTTCTGAGACCACAGTGCCCAGGCCCAATCGCCTCTGCCTGGTGCTTGGACCAGACTTGCCCCTGACCCCTTTTTATGTGTCCTGCCCTGAGCAGCCCTCTTGGTCTGGCAAGCACATTCCTTAGCCACCTCTTTAGTCTTCTGAGTATGCCAGATGCAGTGCAAGGGGCTTTATATGTGTGAATTGCACTGCCCTCATTTTAAAGATGGGGAAGTGGAGATTCAGAGAGGAAGGATAGACTTAACTTTGCATGGCTCGTAGTGAAAGAGAAGGGATTTTAACTGAGGAGTTTTTTCTCCGTCTCTTCAATGACTTTGCACATCACTGACTTCCTCTCTGGTGTCTGTGATGTTATGGTTTGGCAGAAATGCCATTTATTGGGGTTTAGTAGATCTCTCCTCCCTCAGGGGTCAAGCAGTTGTTTGGCTTATATCCCATGGCTGCAGAGTAGCCGCTATTACATTCTCCTTGTTTCCCCTCTTGGAAGCGCAGCCATGCTTCCAGAGGCCAAGGACCTGTGAGGAGGGTGCCTGTGGGTGGTGCAGGGCAGCCTGGAGCCCACCCTGCCATCACTGGGCTGGCAGACCTGTAGGTACCTCTAGCCTCAGGTCCTACTAGGCAGTGACACATGAGGGGGTCCCAGTTTGGATGCCAGCACCCATCACCTGGCCCACCCTTGATACTTTCCTCAGTTTCGGGCAAGATGCAGACCCCTGAGCCAAGCTGGCTGTGTATTTGCTCTGCCAACACTTCCTCACTTAGTGGCCGAGAGGAGGATGCAGGAGGCCCCTGGAGCCTGCTTCTCTTTCAACCAGTCATTCACCAGTGCTTCTCACAGAGACCTTCCCTCTGTCTACCCAGGGCATCTCCCATGTCTCTCTGATGGGCCTACTGTACTCACTTGGGCTGTAGTGGGTGAGGGTGACTGCCATCTGTGACGTGGCAGGAGGTATTGGTCCCCTTGGGAGTGCACATAGGACTCTGCTGAGCCATTTCTCTCTGAGCCGTGGTTACTTTCTCTTCCTACCAGTTTAACACCTGCTCTCCTCTGCCACCTGCCTTGCTTCTGAACACTTGCTGATGGGATCAGGGAGTTATGGTGAGGCCAGCTGTCCTCGTGGTACTCGGTCAGGGACAGTGCAGAGCCATAGTGCTCATACAGTCAGATAGGTCTTCATCTTCACATCATGAGGGCTGGAGTATCTGTCAGGGCTGGTCTGTGGGCTCTGCCCTGCCCTTCTTCTCTCTCCCTCAGGGTCAGGGCCTGGGGTTGGGAGATTAGAGGTAGAGTGGGAGGAGCCTGCATTCCTCCACCCCTGAGCACTGTGCTGAGCACTTCTGCTGCCCTTCCCTCTTCTCCACACCCCAGGAGCAAAGATAAATAAAATGCTATGATAGCAGTCACAGAGGAGAACAGAGCACCCAGGCTCTGAGGTCCAGGAGGCGTCATTCCCAGAGCTACCAGAGCAGTGGCCCTGGAAAATATGAAAGGAGCTGTCAGCCATGGCCCAGGGCCTGAGCATGTGGTTCTCAGGAAAATCAGGCAGGATGTCTGACTGTCAGGTGTGACCACAGAAGGTTCTGGCCTCTTCCTGGCAAAAGCCCTTCTAGGTAGCCAGATATCAAGTCCCGCGACCCAGGACCCCTCCCTAACCTGCCCTGCAGGTCTCTTGCCTCATCTGCCTCTTGTTTTCAACAGAGTTTGTCCTCTCACTTCTGGAGAAGATGCAGACACAGGAGATCCTGAGGATACTGCGGCTGCCTGAGCTAGGTGACTTGGGCCAGTTTTTCCGCAGCCTCTCAGCCACCACCCTTGTGAGTATGGGTGCCCTGGCCGCCATCCTCGCCTACTGGTTCACTCACCGACCAAAGGCTTTGCAGCCACCATGCAACCTCCTGATGCAGTCAGAAGAAGTAGAGGTAAGCAGGGTAGGAGCCATTCCGCTATGGAAAGTAGGGGCAGAGGACAGGTATCTTGGAAGTAGAAGCCAGACTTGTGGCTTCTTTGACCTTACATGGCCCAGAGAAGCTCTATCTCCCCTGGCAGTCAGCCACCTAGCTCTGCCGAAGTCTTGGGCAGGGTCTCCTATCAGGCACTCCTTCTGCCTCTCCCAGGAACTGCCTCTGGGCAGAGCCTGACCTGGGCCTTGCACTGGGCCTCTGGTTTGCCTGTTTCCCCAGGTAGAAGGGCCTTGGCTCATTGGTGTTGCAGTAGGAAATGTAAGCAGGTTCTCCAGGAGCCACCTGGTAGATTTCCTCCCAAACTCTCCTGGTCTGGCGTTGGGACCCAGAATTCAGCCCACTCCCTGGCCCTGCTCTCCCTGAGCATGTGGATTCACACATGGTGCCACCAAGGGGAAGATGATACAGGGTTTAGTGGACAAGGGTGTTCTAGGCTAAGCCTGGAAGGACTGGTGAGGTGTGTTTCATTATTAAGCTTATGGAATTTATTTTTGCCTTTTAAAAATTTGCTTTTTGTCCTCTTTAATTCTATTCGTTTGGAATAGATAATGGATTCACATAGTCCAAAAGGAACAAAAGGAATGTGCTGAAAAGCTTCTGTCTTCTTCCCTGCTCTCCCAGTTCTCTTGCCCTGAGGCAACCTGCTAATGCTCTGTCCTGGCCATGAGCAGATGTGTAGAGACACTCCCCACCTTTCACTCATACCTACCGCATACCCTGTTGTGCATCTTGCCGTTTGCTCTTGACAGCACACCTTGGCGATCGTAAGCAAAACAGCCCCATAGGGGAGGTAGGGGCTGGGATCTTCAGGGCATTTTTCCAGCAGAATTGTATGTACAAAGGTGCAGGTGTGTGCTGCAGCACATGGGGGCTTTGTGTGGGGAGCTGGGCAGTGGAGAGGGGCTGGCCAAGTGCTGCTGAAAATGGCCTTTGGTGATTGGCAGTCCTGGATTTGAAGCCTGGCTGTGCCTCTGTGTTGTATGGTCCCAGGCAGTTTCTTACCTCTCTGAGCCTCAGGGCCCTCAGTTGTAAAGTGGGTAATAAAAAGAGCACCTGCTTTCTAAGATGTGGTGCCATGACCCAGATAAGTCACTAAGGACAGTTGTTTTGGGTTAAGCTTGTGATTATAATGCATCTGGAGAGGTCAGCAAGGACAGAGCCCTGTGAACTGTGCAGGGACCTGCAGAGGGAACATTGTGGAGCTATTTGGGATTTTCAGTAGGGAGAGACATGGCCAGTTTATGCTGTAGAAGGGTGGGTATGATGGGGCAAGCATAAGAAGGCAGCTGCAGGTATCTGAGTTGGAGGTGACAGTGGTCTGGATGGTCTCAGAATGGTGAGAGGGATGACCCTGGCTCATGTGTAGGGGCCACTGAGTGAGTCACATTGCTGATCTAGAAGACAGGGACATGGAATGAAGCTAACCCCTCCCTTCCTGGAATGACTGAGCCTTCCCTTGCCTCATCCCCCAGGAGCACAGAAAACCAGAGTGGCTACACTGGAGTAGGCAAAGGAGACAGTGGTAGGAAATGAGGTGGGAGAGGTAAGAGGGGCTCAGATCAGACAGGACCTGGCAGCATTGACTGTGCATACTGTGTGGTGAGAAACAATTCAGACCATGAATTGGTCTAGCCTAAAACCCTCTTCTGGCTCCCCATTACCCTCAGCCTCAAGTCCAGATTCTTTGCCTTGATCTGCAGCCTCTCTGGCCTCCTCCCGCACCACTGCCATCTGGAGCTCCATGAACTGCCTATAGTTCCCCAAACACACCTGTGCCTTCTGTCAGGGCATTTGCATGTGCTGCTGCCTATGCCCAGGTTGCTGTTCCCACCTTCTCGCTCTGACTGGCAACCCCCCCCATGCATCCTTCAAATCCTAGCTTGGCAGCTGCTCGGTAACACACATGCCCAGTTGTTGAGCCTCTTCTGTCCCTGGCAGACAGTCTCTCCTTGTGCCATATCTGTTGCCTAGGTGCCAACTGGGTCTAATTAGATGTGTCCCAGCTTCCCTTGCAGGTCTTCAGTGGGCTTGGTGCTCAAAAGCACTGGCCAAGCAGAGCTTTCCACTCCAAAACAGTCGAGAGCTGCCTGTGGTTTTGAGTTTGGCTGTTTGCTTTCTGGTTCTCACAGACATTTTTTCCTTAGACCTGATGTTCCAAGACGTGGCAGGCTCTGGGCCACCCCAGCTCAAATAGTGCTTGAAGAAGAGGTGGAGCTATGATACTGGAGAGTCTGGGTTTGGGCACTGTGGAGAGGGGTGGCAGGGTGGAAGGGGAGCGGGGGCAGGAGAAGCCTGGCTCCTTGCCCTACTCACCAGCACAGAGGGGGTCTGCCGCCTTCCTACTCTGCACCTGTACCACTTTGGGCCCAGGAATTTCCTGCCTGCCTCTCCTCCCCCATTGCACATGGATATAATTCCACCTGTCCTCCCTCCCTAGCCTCCTAGGCCTCTGTGCCTGGGACAGAACCTTCAGCACAGTCCTCTAACTCACATCATTATATGAACGATGAGTGGTAGCTTCTTAGCTAACACCACACCCAAATGATCCTTAACCCAGGGGCATAGCAGCAGATGATGGGATAGGGGATACCTTTGCAGGTTGTTCCTAATGCCAGGGGATGGCCTGAATCTAGCCCATACTCCTCACAGTGTTGTATGAGTGAGCTATGGGTGTGTATGAACAGTAACTGAAAACTTGGGACATTCTGTATATGCTGACCTGGTGTGTGAATGCTGTGTGTGTGTGTGTGTGTGTGTGTGTGTGTGTGTGTGTGTGTGTAGTTTGTGGGGACACTGGTATACCCGGCCTACATGCATGAGCCAACTATGTTGAAGTGTGGCTACATGTAGGTTGAGTGTATACAGTCCAGGTGTGTGTAGTCCATGTGTATGAGGGCACACAGAACGTGCCACAGTGCTAACTGTGTGTACAGGTTGCACATGCGAGCTTTGTATAGCCTTGTGCATGCCGGGGCCTTCTCCCAGCTCCCCTACCTGCCTCAGCCAACTTCTCTGGCTCATGTTTGGCTTGTAGGACAGTGGCGGGGCAAGGCGATCTGTGATTGGGTCTGGCCCTCAGCTACTTACCCACTACTATGATGATGCCCGGACCATGTACCAGGTGTTCCGCCGTGGGCTTAGCATCTCAGGTAAGAAGGGATGTGGGGGTGTGGAGGGGCTGTGTGGCATGGGTTGAGTGGGCGCAAGGGGCGTATGCAAACATGATACCAGGGACATGGCAGGTGAGCTGTCCCCAGGTTCAGTGGAGAGAAGCTACTCCCAGCCTTCCTCCCACCAGTCAGAGAAGCAGCTGCATTATATGGTCAAAGGTCTGACCTCAGCTTTGTTCCAGCCCTTGGGGCAGCTTGACATTAGGCCATCTTTTGGCCCATGCTCTATACTCTTGGTGAGTCTTGAGCTGCCAGGCCACTGGCTGGCATGGTTCCGAACTTGAACCTCTGAGATGTCTGGGTGCTCTCAGGGTAAGAGGCAAAGAGAGGCAGCCTACCACCTCCTCCCAGTGGCCCTCAGGTGTCTGTATCCTTTGGGTCTGCAATAAGGATCACCACACAAGTTATGGTGGGGACTGGGCACTGCATCCTTCCCCATTTCCAGACCTCCCTGATCCCTGAGGTGATGCCACACTTGTGTGCTTTAGGACCTCCTGGGCTTCAGCAGATTAGGCAGGTAGCTGGCAGTGCAGGAGGGCAGTTCACCTGGCCCATGGACACACTACTGTATGGGATGTCCATCCAGGTTCCTGATGGGTGGATGCAGGTGGCACACCCACCTTGACCCCTCCCTGGCACAAGACTTTCTCATCTTTCTGCAGGGAATGGGCCCTGTCTTGGTTTCAGGAAGCCCAAGCAGCCTTACCAGTGGCTGTCCTACCAGGAGGTGAGTGATAGAGAACAGACCCCACCATGATAGATCTGGCACTCAGGGCGGGTAGGGAGGGATGTGGGCACCTGCTAGGTCTCAGAGGGTCATTTTTTATTTTCCTGGCCTGTCTGCCAAACTCCTGGCAATGGCCTTGAAGCACTTCCAGCATCCTGGATTGGGAGTCAGGGAGGACCCTCGGACCTGTAAGAATCCCAGCTGGGTGTGGTGGCTCATGCCTGTAATCCCAGCACTTTGGGAGGCCAAGGCAGGTGGATTGTCTTAGCCTAAGAGTTCGAGACCAGCTTGGACAATACAGTGAAACCCCCCATCTCTACCAAAATACAAAAAAATTATCCAGGTGTGGCAGCATGCACCTGTAATCCAAGCTACTCAGGAGGCTGAGACAGGAAAATTACTTGAACCCGGGAGGTGGAGGTTGCAGTGAGCAGAGATCACACCACTACACTCCAGCCTGGGCAACAGAGCAAGACTCTGTCTCAAAGAAAAAATAAAATAAAATAATCCCTGCTGGGGATCTCCTTCTCCTGTTGAAGAGTCCTTGCTTTCCTATCACTTCCCCACATCTGTGTGCAGGTGGCCGACAGAGCTGAATTTCTGGGGTCCGGACTTCTCCAACACAATTGTAAAGCATGCACAGATCAGTTTATTGGTGTTTTTGCACAAAATCGGCCAGAGGTGAGCATCTGCCTTAACTGGTTTTAGAGGGATTAGTGAGGTAGGGGTGGGCTACCATGAAATAGTCCTGCTTCCACTGTTTGTAGGGCCCAGGATGAAAGAAAAAACAGAGACCCTTGAGCTATGCCACCACCTCTCTTCCCAACCCCGTTCTGCCCCTCATCAGCACTGACCACCCCAGCCAAGCTCCATCTACACCCCCACCCAGCTCTACAAACAGCTGCCCCTTGGGCCAATGGGAGATTAGAGGGTTATCCTGCCCTTAGGCCCAGGTGACCAGGGTCCCTGCTCTAAGCCCTATGCCTGTGGCAAGGACTCCACCAGCCATGGAACTGTGCTTGGGGCAGTTTGGACTTGAAATCCAGAAGTTACAGAACTCCCTGGGACAGGCCTGGTCCAGAAGGCTGTGGGTGAGCAGGCACAACCCATTAACTTGTGTGTCTCCATAGTGGATCATTGCGGAGCTGGCCTGCTACACATATTCCATGGTGGTGGTCCCGCTCTATGACACCCTAGGCCCTGGGGCTATCCGCTACATCATCAATACAGGTAAGCCCACTGCCACCCCATCCTGCCACTGGCAGCTGGCCCCCAGCCTCCAGCTTCTCAGGTTATGCCGATTGTCTGACACTCGTAAGAGGCACTTTGCTCTCAGAAAATACTAGGGGCTTACACTGTGGCCCCTGAGTTGGCTTCCTGAGTCAAGCTGTTCCCAGTCAGACTTTACCTGAAGGTGAGCCACAGGGCTCAGCTGCCAAGAAGGAGCCTCTGCAGCAGCCTCCACACAGGGTACAACCTCTGAAGTTCATGACAGCTTGGCACACATGCAGGGGGGTGGTAAATATCGCAAGACCTGGGATGATGGGGGCAGAGCCTGGAGCAAAGGGGAGCATGGAATCTGCTTGAGAAGGTTCCCTGGCCTTCTGCCCTTGGTTCTGCCCAGGACCCATGGCACATTTCTCTGTACATAAGGCCTGTCTTACGTATTTATTTACACACAAGCTGTGGGCATGCAGCCCATGGAATTGCTGCCTGGCACATGCTGCCTGCAGTCATGGCCTGACTCTCCTTGATGGCCCCTGCAGCTGACATCAGCACTGTGATTGTGGACAAACCTCAGAAGGCTGTGCTTCTGCTAGAGCATGTGGAGAGGAAGGAGACTCCAGGCCTCAAGCTGATCATCCTCATGGACCCGTTCGAAGAAACCCTGAAAGAGAGAGGGCAGAAGTGCGGGGTGGTCATTAAGTCCATGCAGGCTGTGGAGGTGAGGGTCTGCTTCTGGGCTGTTTGCTGGGCCACTGCTGGCTGGTCGCCGAGTCAGAACTTCTGGTTATCTGTCCCTTTCATGTCCTGGGGTGGTGGTTTTGGGCCCTCAGGGTGTATCAGTGTCTAGATAGGGCAGGCTTTGCAAGGGCTGGTGGTGGGTGGTGGGGTTGGTGCCCACAGGCATCCTCTAGGAAATAGGCGCTGTGGCTGGATAACCGGCCTTACTCTAGGTGCTGACTGGTGGACCGTGGTGCCAGCTTACCCCAGAGGTACTCACATGGCCTCTGGAGCATCCTCATTTTCAGCTAGCCCCAGCCTGTCTTTGTCTGAGGACTGCAGACGTAAGTCCAGGAGTCTAGGAGAGGTTCTTGCAAACATGACCTAAACCCCCAGCAGCCAGAAGAAGTGATTTTTCTGTGCCCGGCCTCCCCAGAGACATCAGGTTGATGACAGCTTGTGGTCTGCTGGGATGACGCAGTACATCCTGGCCGCCAAGGCCTCAGTAGCAGCTGATCCCCCACTATGCCCTACTGGATCTAGGCCCTGGGTCCTCCTTCTCCTCCTGCCTCCCTGCATGCTCCCCACTGTACTGGTAATGTCTGTGCATTGTACCCCTCCCTGGCACTGGCAGCTGACCTACACTGGCAGCCCCCGCCTGTCCCGCCTGCACTGACTGCTCATTCAGAAACCTAGTCCACCCAGCTGCTTCGTCCTGAGCATGTGCCCAGCCATGCCAAGGGCACCTTAAGCCCAGCATGCTCACACCCGGAGTGCCATTGTACAGTTGGCTTGCGTACTATGCTTAGCCTCTCCCTGGGGTTCAGGCTCCCTGTCTTTAATATGTGGGGTGGCCTAGAACCTCTAGTCACCCTCCCTCTCTCCCAGGAGCCTCAGGCCTAGATGTCTGTCTGAGAAGAGGCCACTGAGGTCATGTCTGCCATGACCACCTCAGTGCCCTCTTTGGTATCTTAAATTCTGGGCTGGGTGCAGGAGTGAGGCCTACTGAGCTTTTTATTCTGGTGTGTGTGTGGAGGCGGGGGAGAAAGAGAAATTTTGAGCATTTAAAAACAGCATTTTCTTCTTTCAGGACTGTGGCCAAGAGAATCACCATGTTCCTGTGGTAAGCTAATCCACCTGCAGGTCTTTATTTTGCGAGATGGTGTGCAGAGCTTGTCCTTAGAGTCCCTGACTGTGCACAGACAAGCACCTCTGTGTTAATAAGCAACTCCTGTGTGCAACTCAGGAAATGCCCACTTGAATATCCAGGACTTCTGTGGGCTGAAGGCCCAGGGAAAGACCTGGAACAGGAGTCAGGTATTTGGGAGGGAGAGAAAAGAGCTGCCAATCCTAGCTACCCTTGATTCTTCAGGTAACTTCTTTGGGAAGTCTTATTTTCTCCCTATGGATATGGTGAACTCTCCAGAAGATGTGGTAGACAGAAGCAGTAATAGAACCAGAAATAGACTCTCGGGGCAAATGGCCTGTGGCATCTGCTGTCTTTGTTCATCTTTGCTTTGTGAACTTTTCTGTGCATCATTCCCATGTGATACTTTCTGGGGTTGAGCCACAGTGAGGACAACGGCCCCCGGGATGGGTCATGTAGAGGTTTTCAACTTTCTAAAAGTCATCTGACCTCCTGGCCTCCCTCCAGCTTAGTCCTTCCCTCTCCCTTCACACAGGCCTGAGCAGGTCACCCCCTGCTTCCCAGGGTGCTGCATGGGTAGCCCCTGGTGTTTGTCCACCTCTCACACATCAGGCCTCAGCCTTAGAGAACCACTTTCCCATCCCTGAGCCCCCTTTGTCTCTTGTGCCTCTGTGCCTGTGCCCAGGCTGGTTCTTCTCCCCAAAACGCCCACCCTCACTTCATCTGGAGAAATCCTGCTTGCCCTTCCATCTCATCTCAACTGTCACCTCTTCTGGGAAGCCATCCTCTACATGCAAGCAGACTTGGTGGGCTCCTCCAGGTGACCCCAGACTGTGTGCCCAGTGGCAGGGCAAGGGCTGGTGCAGAGTAGCCTTGGTGACACAGTGGGCAGCTCAGTGCCCAAGCCACACATGCTCCCAAGCCTAATCCCAGATACTTGGGAGAAAATGGGAAGGAAGGAGGGAGGGAACTGGGTCACATCCCCTAGAAAGGTCAGAGCTTTGATAGAGGCTGAGATGTGGCCACTGAAGCCCAATCCCACCTAGGAGAATTCAGTCCAGGCTTAAGTGGGGGAGGCAGTGGGACCCGATGTGAGGTTGGTGGGACAGAGCAGTGTTCACACCCCAGTTTGGTTTCCTCAGCTTCTTTTTCTTTTTCCTGAGTGCTCTCCTGCCCACCTTTCTGAGCACGGTACACAGAGGCATGCATGCATGCCCAACACATGCCCATACCCACATACAGCACACACAGGGGCCTGGCTGGAGGGGGAGCCCAGGTATCGGGGGTGCTGGCTGGCCACACTGGGTCTCCCTAACACACTCCTCTTCTCACCCCTGCAGCCCCCGCAGCCTGATGACCTCTCCATTGTGTGTTTCACAAGCGGCACAACAGGTAAGCAGAGGCATGCAGATTCCCAGCCACGGCTACCTGCACCCTTCCCTGGTGGCCTAGCAAGTGACTGCTGGAGTCTTTGATGCCCTGTTTGAAATGGGCTGAGCCTTGTCTGATGCCTGGCTCCAGACATTGGGTCCCTCTTGCACCTCCCAGTGCCCAGCATAGGAGTGGCCAGGTGCAGGTGGACGTGTGAATTGGGAGGTCCAGGGTGAGGGCTTGGCTCCTCCCAGATTTGAGTCAGTAGAGTCATGGGCAGCTGGATCATGTGCTGAGGGAGGCTTCTTTCTCACTGGGGTCATTTCTCTCTGGGAAACAGCTCTCACTCCCTTGCTTTCTGCCCCTGCCTGGCCTTTGTGTCAGGGACTGGGGAAAGACTGTGAGGTTTGGCGTCTGAGAGCCTTGGTTTGAGTCCCACCTCCACTGCTTGCTGGGGGACTATGAGCCAGTCATTTAACTTCTTTGCCACCAGTGTCCCCAATTTCTCATCTGCCGTGAGGATGGCCAAAGGTGACAAGTGGGAGATGGGACAGTGTGTGAAAGGGCAATGCAGATGCTCTGCAGGCTGGGGCTGGTGTCCTGTGAGCAAGGCTGTCAGGCAGGGGACACAAGCAGAAATTACACCCTCTGTGCTTGGAGTTGACAGAGGAGCACACATATCAGCAGTGACAGGAATAATCAAAGAAGGCTTCCTAAAGGAGGCAGAATGCACAAGAGGACACAGCACAGGCACAAACCTCTCCATTTCTATAGCACACTGTCCACCCTCTCTCTGCACCACTGGGGCCTCAGCACAGCCTGTGAAGTGAGCAGGATTGTCACCAAGCCTGCTCCAAGGGGACATCACCAGCAAGTGGAAGCACCAGTACTTATGCCCTGCTCTTGTAATTCCAAGGCCAGTGCCCTTCCCAGTGCTGCTTTTTCATCTCATCTGATGACGCGGATGTCGCTTGCCTTGCCCTGAATGGGCAGGAAGTCTCCAGCCTTCTTTTTCCAGACCGAGGATAGGCCCATCTTGATGACAACTCGCGGTGGGCAGTGAATTGGGGCTCTGCATGCCTTCCACAGATGTAGCCTCAAAGACATTTGGCAGACCAGTGACCAACCCTACAAGCAGGATTATTCATGTCAGTGGATCATGATAAATGTGCTTTATTGAATAGAGATAGATTTTTACCATTAACTCACATGGGTTCAAGGACTTGCACTATACTAAACCCTGTCAGAAAAGTAACAACACAGCCCTTCCTCTCCAGGAGCTGACATCCAGAGCCAACCAAGAATTCAGAAATGCACCTTCAGGTTTATGTTGCTTTTTAAATAGCATTTTGCAATGTCTTTTTGTCTTGAGGTTTTTGTTTGTTTTTTTCAGGCCATATATGCTCCTTATTGCAGTGACTAAATGCTGCTGTTGTAGTGCTAAAGCAGCCAGAAAATAAGTAAACACATGGGTGTGTGTCCTGAGTTTTACCGTGTGAATTTTTGGTGACATGGTTTTGGAGAGCAGGTCGCTGCTATGGCCTTACCTTTAGACCTGCCTTCGAAGTGTGCCTTCAGGCTTTTAACAGGTCACTTGGTCACAGACATTGCCCTTGGATCTGAAAAAGAACTTCATGATACAGAAGTGTTCTGTTCCCTGGCTGGGGAGGGCAGACATCATGTCCAGTGCTTTTCCAGACTGTAAAAAGCTGAGCCATCCTGCTCAAGCTCTGTGTGATGGAAGCAGAATATATGGGGCTTGAAACACAGGCTGTGATTTGCTTTCCCAGACCTCCCACTCCAAAGCTATGGCTGGTGCCTGGGCAGAGCTGGGGGAGGGAGCAGAGCCCTGGCCTGATATCACCCCGCCTGGCTGTGCACTTGGATTTCCTTGGCTTTAGGCTAAGCCTGTGCTGTGCCTCTTGTACTCATTCTCTCGTCAGGCACATCAGCTTTGTGTGTCTTTAGCATCACAGCCCAGATACAGCTTCCCTTAAATGTAAGCTGAATGTCCTGGCTCCCAGCCTTATCAAGGGCCATGTTCTTTTCTTGGGGAAAGATGAAAAATATGATCTGATCCTGACACTTGGCCCATGATTCTGGTGGAATCATTCCGAGAAGATTTCCTTCTTAGCATGCAGTGGAAAGATCTGTGGCAATCCCTAGAATAAGTCAGGGCTTTGAAGCCCTGTTCAGGCCAAGAAGGCCTGGGAGGAGGTGAGAGCTTGTGGTCTGTCTGTATCCAGTGATGGCTGAGGGGTGGACATATGGTTTGCTGTTCATTTCAAAATAACTGTTAGCTGGACTGGAATCTGAATCCACTTCCACCTCTGAAAAAAGATAATATGTGGGTATAACACAGCCCAGTTTGGGAAATCGGGTCCCTTGAATGATAGGATGTTTTATCATTATGAGTTCATGTACCTTATCTTCCCAGTGAAGAAAATACTGTGGTCTTTTAAAACACACTCTTCCAGTCTATGTGGTTTTAGCACTCTTTTTCTCATTCATTTATATTCATTCATACAGCTCATTTTTGTGAGTACCCACTATGCATCAGACCCAGCATTATGGGCTGAGGACATAGGGATGGAGAAAACATAGGTCTGCACCCATGAGCTCCTAGCTCATACCATCGGGCAGTTACAATACAACGTGGTCACTGCCTTGAGGTCTGCATGCCTGGTGCATGGGGTACCCAGCCACCGAGAGGTCAGTACAGCAGGACAGAAAGGATTCCCGAAGGAAGTCAGTCTAAGCAGAGTCCTGAAGGATCAGTAGCTGCAGAAGCCAGGGAAGGGCATTCCCGGCAGAGGAAAGAGCATGTCCGGAGACCTGGTGGCAGCACAGAACACGCTGCTTTGAGGGAGTGTTGAGAGGAAAAGAGAGGGCCTGGGGCAAGGCCTGAGGGCATGAGCATGAGGGAGATGATGGGACAGGAGTTCCCAAAGGAGACCAGGTAGGAGTGGCTGGATAGGCTAGAGGAGTACAGGATTTGTCAGCATCGTCTGTGGCTAAGTTGTAACTGGAGTATGTCACCAGGAAATGACCTGCCGTTGCTCTTGACAAAGGCTGGTCCTGGGGCGTGGGGTGGAGGAGAGGCTGGTTGCTGTGGACTGAGGAGCGAACGGGAAGTGAAGATGTCAATTCAGTCCAAGCATGGGCGCATTTCTTTCAGGAAGCTTGGCTGTGCCACCAAAAGGCATGCTCCATCATGGTCATAGCAACACTGTTTCTAATAGTCAAAATCTGGAAACAACTCAAATGCTTATTTGCTTACAACAGAACATTATGCCACAATGTTGAGCAAAATAAACCAGGCACAAAAGATTGTATGATTTCTTTCATATAAAATTATAAAACATGATAAACTACCCTGTGGTTTTACAAATCAGGATAGGGAGCACCTTCTGGGATAATGGCACCCTGGAAGGGTTTTAAGGAAGCATCTGGGATGCTGGTGATGTTCTTGATCTGGGTGCTGGCTGTACAGCCGAGTTCACTTCGGAAAACTCCATTGAGCTTTATGCTTATTTGGGTACTTTTCCATGTGTGTTATACTTGAAGAGAAAGTTGGTGTTTGTTTTTTTTATAGTTGACTGTGAAGGTATGGCAGAGAGCAAGACTGACAGGTGGAGGGGCCAAGGACTTTGGGGGAGATTTTTGCTCTTGTGGAAATGTTTCTTACGGCTAAGAAGGGACCACTAGAAACAGAGGAAAGGAAGAGGATGCTCAAGGAGCAGAGCTCCCGAAGCTTTGGTGTGAGTGGGGGAGAGAGGAGGCCTCGAAGCACTAGGGAGGAGATGGCCCTGCTAGGAAGAAGGGATAAGAGCAGAGTCTGGGAGGCCAGGAAGATGCAGAGAGTCCTCTGATGGCTTCTGCCTCTTCTGTGGAGTGGAAGTCAGGGTCCCAGCTGAGGGTGAGAGGAGTCTAAAGGGGGCATGTGTGACAGTTTCTGGGTAGAGAGCCCCTCTGGGACAGAGGCTCTGCACCTCGGGGGCTGTGTTTTAGAGGGGGTAGAAGATTGGCAGCTGGATTGGCTTGGTGCAGTTTTCAGGGTGGGATCCTGGGGGAGGCCCAAGAGCTGAAGCACTTGACAGGAGAGTGACTGAAGCAAGGGACACAGGAGTCAGCATGGGAGGGAGAGATGAGAGGGAAGATAGGAGGGGAAGGGCCATATGTCTGGAGTTATACGGAAGAGGCTCAAAGCATGGGGGAGCTGGCTGGATCAATTCTAAGCACTGGCTGTGGGGCTGGGAGGCTGAGGGGCTGGAGGCCATTCAAATTGGGGCATCCCTTCTGTTCTAACTGAGGATGCCCATGAAAGCCCCGCAGGCATCTGCAGTCATTTAGCTGAGCATGTAAATGCCCATCAGCTCCAGAACTGTGGCTACTAAGAAGTAGGCTTTCTGGGGAAAATGTTCACCATGACCTATTGGTTTTGCGCTATTTGGTGCAAGACTTGTATGACTGTAGACACAAAATTACGTCTTAGCATTATTACTTGACCTCTCTCTCTCTCCTTTTTTTTTTTTTTTTTTTTGAGACAGAGTCTCCCTTTGTCGCCCAGGCTGGAGTGCAGTGGCATGATCTTGGCTCACTGCAACCTCTGTTCCCCAAGTTCAAGCGATTCTCCTGCCTCAGCCTCCCAAGTAGCTGGGATTACTTTTTAGTAGAGATGGGGTTTCACCATGTTGGCCAGGCTGGTCTTGAACTCCTGACCTTGTGATCCACCCACCTTGGCCTCCCAAAGTGCTGGGATTACAGGCGTGAGTCACCGCGCCCGGCCTACTTAACCTCTCTTAAGCTTGTTTTCTTGGCTATTAGATGAATACATTTAACTTACTGCTTAGGGTTGTTTCAAGAAATAATTGAGTTCCCATGGATGAAATGCCCAGCATAGTGCCACATTAGTGGGTGTTGAGTACTTGGCTACTACCATAGTTGTTATTTCTATTCATACTGGCCCTCAAGTCTTGATTTTTGAAAAATGGGTGGCTATAGGATTGATAAAAGTAAGACTCAGACCGAAAGATGTGAGAGCCTTTATCAGGAAGCTGAACACTCTACCTGCATCATGAAACTTCCAGGGAATTTTAATCACCAGTAACTATTATAACCCACCTTTGACTGTTTAAAGCAGAAACAAGCAGCCAGAAGCTCCCAGCTGTGTGGCCCAGAACTGTTCCCAAACCCATTTCCACCCCTGCAAGAGAAACCTTGAGCTCAACTTCATCCACAGCTGTTCTCACTTGGAGCCAACATCCAACCAGGGCAGATCGTCACCCAGCGAAATGCCTTTCTACATAATAGCCATGGGAGGCCTGCCCAGGAACACTGACCAAAGCCAAAATGTCATTGGCAGAATCTAAAACTTGGAGAGCTTTTCTTCAGTGGCTGGAGAGAAAATTAAATACAAGAATGGTCAGCTTATGAGTGGACGATGGGAAATAGACAGTAGGTCTCATACTACTGAGACATCGGTGGCCTGGGTAGCCAGCATCTCTTACTGACATTGCACCAGAAAATGAGAAAACCAGGGAAAATTCTGCAATTCGATTCTGCAACATTTCAATCTTCCCCCAGAATTTGTTGCCAACATTCACTTCTCCTTCATCCTTTGGGACCACATGTAGAGATGACTTAAAGAAATAATTTGGGCATGTCTGGGAATGTTTTAAAATTCTATAGGCCATTAGACATGTATAAAATGGCATTCATATCCATGAGAAAACTAAAGGACATGAACTTTTCTCATCATGTTGGAGAAGGAAAGGGCTTATCTAACCAAGTGGAATTGAATAACTACTGCTGTTGTATGTGTTTTGGCTCGAACTGAATGGAGGCTTTAGAATTGTTTTTTATCAATGAAGACAGCTTTCTCTTGAGAGTCTTACACCATTCACCCTGAGTTCTATCAAGGATGAACAAGTCAGCCAAACTTGCAAATCCAAAGCTCCATAGCACGGGACTCTATTTCATAACATCTCTGATTTCATACCTAGTGTTTGGGAGATATTCCTTAGAAATTTCCAGAACCTGAGAGTCAATGGGAAGAAATTGCCAGGTGACACTTGGAATACTCTGTGGGCCCAGGTACTCTGTGGGATTTGTATATAAGGGACAACTTGGAAATTTCTTAATCTGGGCCTGGGTTTGAGGAAAGATGTTAGGATGAAAGAAGGATAGGCAGAGATAAAATTAGACCCTATGGCACTTTTTCTTTTCAAAAAGAAGATATGTTGACAGCTATTTATTAGAGAAATATAGCTTTTTAAATCATGTCATAATCTTCTGTGTCCCCAGAATCACCTCTGTGATTTGCAATATGGGTAGAAGTGCCAGAGCGCAGGTTAAAATCCTGTCCACCATACATTGCAGTTAAACAGATGTGTCCGTCTCTTGAACTCAAAGATTGGGCCATGCCTGATGCTCTTATCTCTGACAAATGGGTCGCCAGTAAGTTGAACAAGTAGGCCTCCTGGGATATAATTATGAGAGCAACTTTATTTTTGTCTCCATTCGTGCCTTTAAATTTGCGCTGTGGTGGTAGATTTTTTTTTCTGCTCCTGGATAAAAATGCAGGCATCTCTTGCTTTTTCTGGTCACTCTCAGGTAATAAAAAGTCTCGTGGACATTGCAAGTCACAAACATAGTCTTAATTCAGAATAACAAAAAAGGAATTAGTACACTTCACTGAGACTCCCCCCTCTCCCCAGTGAGGGCTGGCTGCAGGCTTGGTAAGGAGGGCACGGTCCTCCTCTCTTCTGTTCTCTGATGTTTCTCCTTCTCCCCCAGCTTGCTAACAGAGGTTTCTGCCTTCTCTTACCAGGTTTGCAGTGGGGTAGGAGAATAAATAAAAGGAATATGAAAGTTGGAAGATGGTGTTGGGCAAACGTCTAAAACTCCCTCTGCTTGATGGCTGCCTTCATGAGCTCTCTTGATTTAGGTGGTGCCCTTCCTTGGGTTGTCTGCTGTCTGCTCCACTTCAGCTTCTGCCTGTCATGTACACTTGATTGTTTCCCCTGATGGGCGATGGTCCTTTTGCCCTGGCAAACTGGTCTTGTGGATAAGATTTCCTGCATCCCACCATTCCCACCACTGCTCTCTGAGACTGATGTTCCTTCTGCAGACTCCATATCCAGACTCCCTGGGATTAATTTTTTTTTTTTTTTACAACCACAGTCTTAATTCACCTTTCTCATTGGGTCTCGTAGCTGCAGGGAGCACAATCAGGGTCTTCGAGTGATCTCATTAAGGGCTGAGTTAGCTTGGGTGTTAGGTTGGGATTGGGAGAGAGGACCCTTCGTTCTTCCCCTTTTGATGGGCTGTAGGACTCCGTGTAGCTCTCTCCAAAGAAAAAAAATTCATTTCTCTCTCTCTCTCTCTCTCTCCCTCCCCCGCTACCTTCTCATTGAGGCAAATTTTACGTAGCATAAAATCTACCATTTTAAAGTGAGTAATTCAGGAGCATTGAGTACAACACTCTCTTAGTCTCTACTCAGCCCTTTTATTGCCTTATTCAGGGTGAGGGTTGCAAAGTTAACATGTTGGATTATTTGATGTTTCCTGGGTAAATTCTGAATGTAGTCTGGCCCCTCACTTGCCAGTTTTGCAGCTATTGTATCTGCTGCCTCCATGGAAACGTCTAATTTAACATCTTTGGCTGCCTCAGTGGAAACTAACATCTTTTGTACCTGGATTATATCTTTAGATCTTATAGAAGCCTATGAGGTGGGCATTACTGTCCCTATCTTACAGGTAAGGAAACAGAGGAACGATGACTTGCCAGTGTTATGCTGGCCATGAGTGGCAAGGCTAGGACTTGAGCCTGTCAGATCTGTCTGGCAGGAGCTTTGGGGTTGTATCCACCCCAACAGGAAATGGTAGCCAAGCTGACCTTCCTTCCCAGCCTGCTGTGCCTGGGATCCCTAGTGGCCTCTGCCATCTGAGTCATCCTAGTAGTTCCTGGCTTTCTTAAGGGCCTGGAGAACCAGGCCTCATGAGCAGTAGTGAAATGTTATATCAAAATAAAGCAAGAATATCTGTGTCCCAGCTCTGCCAAGGAGCAGGCAGGAAGGGCTGCCCAGCCCTCTGGACCTCCAGCCTGGCCTGAACCTGGGGCCTTTCCAGGTGCCAAATGCAGCAGAGAAGCAAATCCATCAGAGTTGGCTGCTAGACTCAGGAAACCAGCCCCACTCAAGCCCAGGGAGCAGTACAGAGCCCTTGCTGCACATAAGGGAACTGAGGGCCGAGAGCCTGTGCTTCTGAAGGGAGATGGGAAAGGATACGGTGCAGACCACAAGCAGTTGACCCAACAAACCTTGAGACACCCCACCTATGCAGCCTTGTCACCTCCCTCCTGGTCCCATGCTGCTGGGAGCCTAATGGTGGGCTATGTCTATAGGATGACGGTCCTTGAGGCAGCATTCATCTGCCTGTGTGTCTAAAGGTGGCTGAAGACAAAGGCCAGAGGCTTGGATGGGCATCCTGGGTGTCTGGGACTGCCACCTTGGACACTGTTCTCAAGAAGTGGCCCTTGAGTTTTCAACTAATTTGGCTTCTTGCTTTCTTTTTATAGGGAACCCAAAAGGTGCGATGCTCACCCATGGGAACGTGGTGGCTGATTTCTCAGGCTTTCTGAAAGTGACAGAGGTGAATAAAGTAGAATTACTGTTGCAGGTGTCTCTTGAGGACAGTCTCAAGCCTCAGAAGATTTTTTTTTATTTGTTTGTTTGTTTTCCTGATATAATCTGGGCTGCCATTCACAGGCAAGAGTTTCTGTTCTCATTAGAGCAATCCCACTCTTACCATCACTTTTAACTCCAAATACGGAAATGATCCAGACTTGACAAATATTCAGTTGATTTCTGGGAGCACTAAGATCCCAGAAAGAAAAGCATGCAAATCTGTTTTTCATTTCTAACTTCAAAAATTGATATATCTATGGTTTTGTGTGTACCTTTATTTAGAAAGTAATCCTTAATAACTTGTTTTTCGAATAGGTAAGGGTTTAATTCAGTCATTTTGTGTTTAAGGACTACTAGAGTCTGAGAAACAACGGCAACTGCTAATTTATAAGGCTGTACTTAAAGGTAAATCTAATATCAAAAAAGCTTTGATACCTTGGCCTGACCAAAGCATGTTAGCATTTTATAACCGGCTAACAAAGGAGGACTTTTCCCACGAGGGGTGAGTATGTCCTGTAGTTTCCTTCAGTATAAAGGAATACATCTTTTCAAAAAAGTTAGGCTTTTTCTCCACTATGGAGAAAATCAGTCTCCATGTTCATGGGAGATGACATTATGGAGCGTGTGCCCCAAACACATAACATATTTTAGTAGAGAACTGTGAGAGACAGTTGGCGGCTGAGCCTAGATCGGGAGCCAAGGTTTGCCCAAACTGGCCCAAAAGCCAGCACAGGAGAGTGAAGGCCTCTGCAAAGGGGTGGAGAGCAGGGAAGTCCAGCAGAGGAGAGCGCCTGCAGGCACAGCCCACCCAGAGCCCAAGCCTTGTGGAGGGCTCCCCCGGCTGGAGTAGCCCCTGTCCCTAGGGTCTGTAAGACAACTGTAAGATGTGGCCTGGGCCGTCCCTTTGCTGACAGGGTGCAGCAGGGCTCTCTGTCAGCATTCCCATTTAAGGCCCTGGTTCCAGGGATGGCTTGTAAGCCCAGGTTCAGCCACTGTTTGGGTTTGGCCTTGTCTCCTCCTCTGGCTGCGGCTCGTACTCCGCCACAGGTGCATAGACTTAGGAGTCTCTGGGCCCCTTTCTCTGCAAGAACTAGAAAGTGCTGACTAGCCAATCCCTCCTGAATCCCTGCCCAGGTGGCCTGGGGAGCCTGGGGAAATGGGGTGTGGGGCAGGTCCTGCAGGTGTGGGGAGGCAGGGGAGAGAGCCGGGCTGGTGCCGACTGACTGCAAGTGAGAGGCAAGCCCTCCGAGAGGAGACTTCCCTGCAGAGCCCGCTCTGCTGGTTTCTGTGTGCTTCATTTGGCTCTTTGCTTCTGCAGATAACCTAGACCCACTGGCGCTGCGACCTAACACTCCGCTTCCTATGCTGCCTTGTCTCTCTGTCTCTCTCTTCTTTCTGCACCTTCCCTTCCCTCTTTCTCTCCCTCTCTCCCTTATTTCTTCTCTCTTTCATCTCACCCCTCTCTCTGTCCTCACCGCCCCCATTCCCCTCCCCCTCTTCCTGTTTGCCCTCCAGGACCATTTTCTCTTTATTGTTTTATGATTCTCTTGTCGTCTTTCTGTCAGTGTTTCTTTCCTTTCTGTCTCCCATGCCCGTCACCTGCAGAAAGTGATCTTTCCGAGACAGGACGATGTGCTCATCTCCTTCCTGCCTCTGGCTCACATGTTTGAGAGAGTAATCCAGGTAAGACACCCACCTGACTGACCGGGCCTTGCCTGGGCTCCTTCTTTTTTCTTACAGAGTCAGTGGGCTCCCACTTGTGCGGATGTGCACATTTCCTATTTGCCTTTAGCACACATGTTTGAGCGAATGGTGCAGGTAAGGCCCTGGCATCAGGGAGGCACAGTCTGTGCCTAGAACCCATAACCCTAGCAGGTGTCACTTGTCACTGGTGGCATGAAGTAGGACCAAACTGCCCTGTCCTCAGAAGGTACCACAGGGGTCAGAGGGCTTAGAGGACCTTAGCCACCCAGCTTGTCCCTCCTGGGAGCATTGTTCCAGGGAAGCCCCCAGGCCTGCCCTGCCTTACCCATGGACACACTCAGCTGAGAGAGATCCCAGCTGATAGCATATTCTCAGAGAGCATTGCAGGTTTGCAGAAGTGCTTTACCATTCAAGCTCTGTGAACTACAGCTCCATTTATGGCCAAAACACTTATGTTCCATAACTTTCACAATTTACAAACTCCTGAAAGAGAAAACAAAAGAATAAAGTCGGGGAATGAAACTGGCTTGGCTCTTCAGGCTGCAGATGGGGTCTGGCCTTAGGCTGGCCCTGAGACAGGCCTTGTGGAAGTACAGAGGGAGTGGGAGGAGGAATCCACATGTGATTATAGAGGCAAGGAATTCTCCATATATGTATCACTCAAGGGACCAGCCTATGAATAAACTGTGTCTTCTAGGCCTTTCCCATTTTGCTTTGGGGGAGGTCTTATATAATAGTGCAGGTAAGGCTCTGGCATCTGGAAAGCATATTTTCTAGCCTTCTGTACCTGGATTCAATGCCAGCAATTACTGTAAATTAGTTTTGTAACCCTGGGCAAGTCATGTTACCTCTCTGATCTTTGTGTTCCTCACCTGTAGGGATACCACTTCCCTTATAGGGTTGCTATAAGCAAGAAAGAAAGGAGCATATATAAGGCCCTGGTGTACTTCTAGTCCCATTAGGAACTAGCCAGGGGCTCCCCCTTGGCCTCCCACTAAAAAGCACCCACAGCCAACTTCAGCAGCATCTTCAGTACTCACAGGGTCTACACACCTTCCCAGAATTCCCTGGGGAAATCCAAGGACTCTAAGACTGGGAGCAGACCCATTAATAGGCTGTAGTACATCTCAGAGACCTGAGTCCCCAGGGAGGCCCATGTCCAGGGTTTGGGAGTAGGTGAGGGGGCAGATGCCAGTGAAAATGGCTGCTTTGGCATCTTCCAGAGGCTCAGGATTCCATACCTTCTCCTGCTTTATCTCCCTGAGTCTGAGTGGGACTTAGCGGGAGGTGGGGGTTGGGTCACTTCAGATTGCGTTCTTCAGTGTCTCATGGCAGCAGCCAGAGCTGGGTCAGGGAGTCATGGGTGCCCTCCATGTAGGGCAGCACTTTGGACAGCTTTGGACTATAGCCAGGAGTGATCACCCTAAGGGACTCCTCCCTTCCTGTCCTCTCCTTCCAGTCTGTCGTCTATTGCCATGGAGGGCGCGTTGGCTTCTTCCAGGGAGACATCCGCCTCCTCTCAGATGACATGAAGGCTCTATGCCCCACCATCTTCCCTGTGGTGCCACGACTGCTGAACCGGATGTACGACAAGGTGGGTTCTGCAGGGAGTCTCCAGCGGAGCTGAGGGGCTCCATATTTGCTTGTTTGGACAGGGTCTGGAGCCCCAGGCCGGCTTTTAATGCGTCTGCTGCTAGGTCCTGGAACTTGTCTCCTCTCTTGTAGTTCCTGACTCTTTCTCATTCTTCCTTCTCCTGTTTTCTTCCTATTCTTCAAAAACCCCTGTGGGGGAGATTTTTTTTTCAGGAACTTCCACCTTCATAGCATGCCTTTCAGGCAAGGCAATGTTAACCTTCAGCTCAAGGTCACACATACAGTGACCTTCTGCAGGGGCAAAAGGGAACATGGCTTCTCTGCTGGCCAGTCTGGGCCTAATTCCTGGGGGATATGTCTAGAAGTGAGACATTCAGGCCCTGATGGCTACTTCCAACTTGTGTTCCTCAGATCTTCAGCCAGGCAAACACACCATTAAAGCGCTGGCTCCTGGAGTTTGCAGCAAAGCGTAAGCAAGCCGAGGTCCGGAGTGGAATCATCAGGAATGATAGTATCTGGGATGAACTCTTCTTTAATAAGATTCAGGTAAAAAGATGAACAAGTGATTATAGATGACACCTAAGTATCCAAAGGGTGACCTTACAGGAGAACTGGAGAAATTCATCCCAGCGCCCTGTAATCGTGTGAAATAATAGCTCATTTGCTCATGAAATCAAAGCTTCAGCTACAATTGAAATGTTAAACTTAGACATTTTTGATTTTTGGAGATTTGTTACATTTGAGATGAGCAAGAAGAAAACCTACTCTGGATAGTAGATCCCTTGATCTCCACAGGCAACAGGGTGGCTTTGCCCTTGAGTACTCAGCTCAGTGTGCCACTGAGAAGCTCCTGGGTCCTGCAGGTTCTCTTGCCCCTCCCTGTAATCCTGGCCATGGTGGCTTTCCAGCAGCGTGGTTCTAGCCAAATGGTTCAAAATCCTTTTCTTTCCTGGGTTCTGTCCCTTTAACGTCTCCCACAGCAGGCCAATCTTGCATTACTTGTTTCTGTACCTCCACAAAATTTTCAAGCTCTGCATTACCCAAGGAATCTGTAGTTAATTAGTAGCATTATTCATTTTTTTCTTGCTACTCTATTTTTAGTTATGAAAATTAATATTTAAAATATCTTGACTCAACTTACATAAACAAAGTGTTTCAAGTATTCTTTGTCCTTAGCAGTACATGGTAAATAAAGCATGGTATTGATTTATACATGAAAAAAGGCAATGCCATTATAATGGAAATTGGAATAAATTGTCCTAAGTAATTGTTTTGGATTCTTGTCAATCAATGATGGGAGGGTGAGGGAGCAGCTGTGTATTTTAAGGAAGGGAGAAGAACCAATATTATAGAATGCCACCCAGACTAATGGTACTTACCTCAAAAGGCATAAAAGAATTGGTCATATGGTGGATTGAGTTGCAGAGCTAATGATTGTGTTTATCATTAGGAAGGGGAAGAAATTTCCTCAGCTCGTGTGTTATATAGCCTCAGGCCTTCTTTCTGATCCCAGTCCTAGCATCCAAGTAGGACCCAATTGTTGGATGTGGACCTTGGAGATGGGCTGGACACCATCTCAGACATCACAAACTTCAACAGCTCTTCTCTCTTCCCACAGGCCAGTCTTGGTGGGTGTGTGCGGATGATTGTTACTGGAGCAGCCCCAGCATCACCAACAGTTCTGGGATTTCTCCGGGCAGCTCTAGGGTGCCAGGTATTGTCATTGTGTGTCCTTCCTTAGGAACAGTAGGACATACGTTAGGGCAGGAAAACTACCATACCCTCTACTGTTCAGAGAAAGAACCTGGGGGCAAGATTTTTGTGAGACAAAACTCCTTTCTCTGAGGAGGAAAAAACTCAGAGCCAGTGAAAGTCAGGATGGCATTGCCACATTCTGGAAAGCCCAGGTTTATCCACTCTGGGAAATTCTTTTATCTGGATCTTTGAAAGTTTTTCGCAAAGGGCAAAGGGATCAGACAAACCACAGATAGATCATCAATGTGCTAGAGAATGTGTACCACACCTATACTGCATCCCTGCCTTCTCCAGCCTGCAAAATATCTCGCAACCCAGGAAAGGAGAACAAGGGAGAAAGCTCATTTCAGTGTTATTTGATCCATTATATTTTGTTATCTGTCAAAATTTATTTCTTCATTTTCCATTCAACTCATATTTATTAAGTTCCTACATAGTAGGGTATCATAACATGGTTGTGGCTGACTGATTTTAAGTAAAGTTGACCCATCTTTTTTATAATTGTGCATGCTTCAATTTTCTGTTTTAGAAGGCTTGAGCTTTATTCACTGTACTCATATTCCACACCAGCATGGCCTGACCACTTCTAAAGGCAGACACTCTTATGTGGTGTATTCATGTAAACAGGTGGGGTTCTGGAGGGGAATAGCTTATGGAGCCAAAATAAAACATAGAGCAGATTTTAAGATGTTTATTTTGTATTATCCAGATGAAAACTAGATTCAGTGGTTGAAAATAGGTCAGAAATCTTTACCCTAAACTATATAACCTCATCTACTAAGTGTCTGTGATAAAAGTAGCACTTCTTCCAAGCGAATGTGGCCATGTTTGTTGTGTGTGTTCAGCTTCACCTGGAGTCGTCTACCTCCAGAGCACTTCCTTCCCTCTACCATCCTGATCACGAAGCAGTCAGATGCTCATTGGGAGGTTAGCTGGCTGAAAGGGGTGGCCAGTCAGCTCTTGGAGGGTGTGTGCCCACAGTGTGTCTTCTATGTTTTGCTTGAAGGTTTATGAAGGTTATGGCCAAACCGAGTGCACAGCTGGATGTACCTTCACCACGCCTGGGGACTGGACCTCAGGTAGGATGGGCTATGGGATATGGAACTGGCTCACAAGCCACTGTGGAATAAAAGCAGCTCACTCTAAAACTCCCTCATGGAAAGGAAATTTGCATGGGTACTTAGGAAAAAAGCAAAGGAAACAGAAGAAAAACATTAATGGTGGTTATGTCTGTGTTGTGGCATTGTGAATCTGTTGTGAATCAGTAAACACTGTTGAGGTTTTTCCCTTTTTTATTCATCCTTAGCATACTGGAAGAATCTGGTCTAAATGTGGTGAGTAATCCATGGGCTACCCACTATAGGCCTGCTTCCCATTGGCTCTGAAGGATGCATCTCCTCAAAATGAGGATGTGGATGAGAGCTGTTCCTTTTTGAGGTTGCCGCTGCCTTCAAGACATTGATATCACAGGAGACTGTAGTTCCCAAAGGGCTTCTAAAATGGCCCTTTAAGAAACAGTACCCTGGCCACTATGAACCTGCCTCTCCTTTACATGTCATGTCTAATTCATAGCTTGCTTCCTTCATTCTAAAGTGACTGTAAGCAAGGCCATGTAGTATCGAGAATCTATAAAAACCCAATAACCTGATATTATAAACATTTTTCCACCTGGAGTTGTATTTTGTGATCTATTACTTCTTTTTTGCATGACTTATATTTATCTATAAAAAGAAATAGGAAAATACTAAAACCTGCGACAAAGAAAACAACGATCTCCAAAGGTGGCTCATGTAGGAGATCTGCCAGCAGCAAAGTTATTAAATAATTTATTTATAAAATAGGCTTTATTCAACTACAGTTTTAAAAGGCAGGACTAAGGAAAAAATGCTTCTATACTTGGCTTGGCCAAATGTGATTTCATTTATTTCAATTTAAAATCCACCTGTCATGTTTCTGCTGACTATCTGAAGGTACTCTGAAAATAATATTGCATTAAACAGCGTATTTCTTTCACGTGCACATGATCCTAAAATTTTCCAGTTTGCAGTTGAGCAAACTTAAGCACAAAGAGTGGTCCTAGGCTTGGAGAAGTGAGTATCCTGAAGGATTCTTTTGCTGAGTGGTTTTCAGCAAAAGGGGAAACAGGTCTATAGTAGGATCCCATAGATTACCCACCAGTTTTAGACCAGATTCTTCCAGTATCCACCCTCATGTATTCCTTCCTTTTGGACATGTATCTCTTCCCCCTCAGGTCATCCTTTACATTTTCCTGTATAAGCACTGCTGAGGTTTTTACCTTTTTCACTTCATCCTTAGCATAAAAATTGAAAAGATTTTTGTGTATAAGGATAGACATCTTTGTATATTATTGTTAAGGATTTGACAACATCTCTTTTAAAAGAGAAACCAAGGTGGAAAGCCTCATTTTTCATATACGTGGCTCAATTTTCTTTCAGGACCTTGGCTAGCATCTGCTTTAAAACCCTCCAACTTGCCAGTGAATTATCTAACAACCACAATGACTAGAAAATGACTTAGATGTAACTTTATAGTAAATTTAACCAAGATAACTTGGAGTCTTATTTTCATGGGCCACGTTTCTTCATCCCAGCTTTCCATTCCTTTTTTATTCAAAATGTAGTATGGGACCAGAAGCAGCATCACCTTGGTGCCTCTAAGAAATGTCGAATCTCTGTTCCAAACCCACTGAATCAGAATCCACAGCTTAAGATTTGTAGATTTCCAGCATGTTAATCAACAGTCTGGTGGCTAGAGAAAAAGCAATGATTGCTATATTTTATGATTCCCCAAACCAAGACATGTGATCTGACAATGGGGAAAATGATTTAACGTAGACACTACTGTCAAAAATCTTGACCCTATCGTTGGTGCCACCCTACCCCACCCAGGATCCTGTGCACGTTGGTGCTGGGCCAAGTGTGTCTGTCCTGCTCATTAAGAATCAGGTGTAAAACAAATGCCCAGGCAGAGGTAGGCCTTTGCTTTCTCCAGAACTTTGTTTTATTACCAACATTTGCCAGTAACAATTGCCCCTTTAAAAGTATGTTGCTTTCCACCCATAATTCCCTACTTTGACCACTCAGAGGTTTTAAGGGGCTTGGAACATCTTCAGTGCTAAAACAGATCCAAACACTAACAAATACCATCTTACTCCGGTGTTCCAGGGCATGTAGGGGCGCCACTTCCCTGCAATCATATCAAGCTCGTTGATGTTGAGGAACTGAACTATTGGGCCTGCAAAGGAGAGGGAGAGGTAAACAAGGATTTAGCCATTCATGTCTGTGGTTGCTGCATGTAGTGAGTAAAAACAAACAAGAACAGTAGGGATGGAATGATATTCCTTTTGCCTTGTGTGTAAAGTCATTTTAAAGTACTGATTAATTTGACTCGACTCAACTCAGCATCTCCTCTCCTGTTTATGAGGCAACCAATAGCCAGTGGTCTAAATCAAGATTTGGAATTCCCAGACTTTTAAATTAATTAATTAATTTTTAAATAGAGACAAGGCCTTGCTCTGCCACCCAGGCTGGAGTGCAGTGGCGTGATCGTAGTCCAGTGTAATCTCAAACTCCTGGGCTCAAGTAATTCTCCTGCTTCAGCCTCTCAAGTAGTGAGGCCCACAGGCATGTGTCACCACGCCCACATAACTTTGTATTTTTTTGTAGAGCCTGGGTCTTGCTATGTTGCCCCGGCTGGTCTTAAACTGCTGGCCTTAAGCAATCCTTCCTGCCTTGGTCTCCCAGAGCACTGGGATTACAGGTGTTAGCCATCATGCCCAGCCCCAAACTTTTGTAAAAATTCATTTTTTGCCCCAGCTGTGTTATGGCCTGCTGCTCTGTGAACTGTCCTAGCAGAAACTTAACCCTTTACAAATAGGCCAGATGGAGTAGATAAAGCCGGTCTGTACTTGTTCATTCCATGGGAGTGAGTGGGAATGACTGCCTGCTAATGGAGCAGGGGACTGAAGCATCCCTGGTAGAATCAGCCAGCCATCAATATCTGTGATGAGTCCCCATTAAGTGTCACAGAGCAGCATGTGGCCAAGGCCAGAGAGCTCCTGAGGGAGAAGAGATGACAAAGGCCTAGGGTGGCCATGGCAGTGGGGGAAAGATGTGGAGGATGTTGCTTGACAGGAGACAGTTCAGATGGCTGCTGGCTGTTCCTCCTCCTCTGTTTCCATCCCTGCCATATCCACAGTGGCTTTCCTGATGGATAGTGTACCTTATCTCCATATGCCTGGTGATAGCCTCCCATCTCCTCATTCCTCATGCTGTGGCTGAGAGAAGCCATGTTTTTTGTCCCACAGATATGTGTGAGAGGACCAAATGTGTTCAAAGGCTACTTGAAAGATCCAGACAGGACAAAGGAGGCCCTGGACAGTGACGGCTGGCTTCACACTGGAGACATCGGGAAATGGCTGCCGGTGTGTACGTTTGGAACCATGGAGCTCCAAACATTTTGGTGGTGGGGGAGGGTATGTGGTCGGGGTCACTGAGGCAGGAGTCTTCTCCAAATACCCCCGACAATGAGTCATTCAGGAGCACCTCTGGAGGCTCTTCCTTCCTTTACCCCCAGAGCTTCTTCCTCCTCCCTCTCCACCTCATGAAGGTGATGAGGGACCTGTGCAGGTGGGTGTGGCTGAGGTCGTGGAGACTGAATTCCTATCCTTAATGGTTCCAGAAAGATATCCAACAGTGTGTGGAATCTGATGGGAAGTAGGAGGAACAGGGGGTACATGTATCTAGGACTCTGACAAGGGCAGGGCCTATGAGCCCGCTGATGCTGGCCCTCAGCCAAAAGGTGGCACTGAGTGAAGGGGAAAGCTTGTAGCCAGGTGGGAGGATGCTTAGTTCCTGTGGCTTTGCCAGCAGTTGCTAATATAACCTTGAGCAGAGCCTCATCCCCCTCTGTGGCTTCACTTTGTCTCACTTATAGAACAGGCAAACAAGCCTTCATGGCATTCCTTGGCCATGGGCCCCAGTTTTTAGCCAAAACCACTTTGCCTCATTCTCTCATTTTTAAAATGGGGATCATAACATTCCTTACCTCCGAAGTTATTGTTGTGTTGTGCAGGATCTGGACTTTATCCTTTATTATTTATTTATTTATGAAATGGAGTCTCGTTCTGTCACCCAGACTGAAGTGCAGTGATGAGATCTTGGCTCACTGCAACCTCCACCTCCCGGGTTCAAGCGATTCTCCTGCCTCAGCCTCCCTAGTAGCTGGGACTACAGATGTACACCATCACATCTGGCTAACTTTTTTGTATTTTTGTAGAGACAGGGTTTCAACACGTTGGCCAGGCTGGTTTTCGAACCCCTGACCTCAAGTGATCTGCCCGTCTTGGCCTCCCAAAGTGCTGGGATTACAGGTATGAGCCACTGTACCTGGCCTGGCTTTTATCCTTTAAAAATGTTTTTTAAAAAGGAAGAAAAATAAAGTTTTTTTTTTGAAGAACAAATGAGATTATGCCTGTAAAGAACTTAGCACAATGCCTGGCACATAGGAGATGCTTAGACGAATGCTTTGACCAGAAAACAGCTGTCACTGACACTAAGAACCCTTGCCTGATGCAACCTACCCCAAGAGCCTCTCCTGTGTCTTTGGGAAGTGCTAAGGTTTGGGTGAACATTTTGAGGTGTTGAGTTTATCAGGAATATGAATGATGTTGAGCCCAGTGGGGGCTGAGTGGGCTAGTGAGTGGATCTGCTCCTGCCTGGGCCTGTGTACTTCCGTTTGAGAACCCCTCATCCCTGCCCCAGACAAAGATGTATCTCCAGTGAGTGCCCTGGCCCGGGGACTCTGCTTAGGGAAGATATGCATGATTAGACAGTTCCCAACCCAATGTGATGGGCATGAGCTGGGGACACACTCACTTGGGGAGAGGCAGAGGAGGACAGGCAGCTACTGGATCCAAGTCGTAGGATATGAGTCATGTTCCAAGAGGAGGGAGTGGGAAGGACAGTCAGGGCATGGTAGTAACGTGCTGAGTAGAGGCACTAGATATGCAAGGCAACGAATTCCAACTGAAGGCACATAGGTATGGGAGAGAGAGGCTAGAGAGTTCAGCAGGCCCTGAACACCTACAGAGGGTGGATTGTCCCGTTGGCTCAGGAAGCTTAGGCTTCAGGCCCCCTCACTTGCATCAGCCCCTTCCAAGGCCCTGCACTTCATTTTATGTGATTCTTAAAGAGGGCCCTCAATATTGTAAAAGCTTGAAGGCTCTCAAATCCCTGGATCTGCTGCTGATGCTCTGTAAGTTGAGTGAAATCATCCAGCATTCACGGGGTAATGTGAAGCAAATAAATTAATTCATGTAAAGCACTTAGTGTTGTGCTTGAGCACATAGCCTAAGGTTCCAGGCAGGTAGTCTATGAGAGTTCATTTTTTACATTATTATTTTTAAATGATTTTTGAAATTTAATTAAAACTTACTACAGCTATTGAGATAAATACTTATTTTTTCTATGTTTCTCATGTAAAGCAAATCATGCATTCTTGACATAATTCAACTTAACCATGATGTGACTTTTTAAATAATATTTTGTCTAAAAATTGTGTTTGACCTTTCCATTTATACTCACAAATGAGATTGATCTGTAATTTTTTTCTTTCTTTTTATTTTTTTATTTTTTTATTTTGAGACAGAATCTTGCCCTGTCACCCAGGCTGGAGTGACTGCAGTGGCATGATCTCGGCTTTCTGCAACATCCACCTCCCAGGTTCAAGCAATTCTCCTGACTCAGCCTCCTAAGTAGCTGGGACTACAGGTGCCCACCACCATGCCTGGCCAATTTTTGTATTTTTAGTAGAGGTGAGGTTTTACCATATTGGCCACGCTAATCTCGAACTCCCTACTTTGTGATCCACCCGCCTCGGCCTCCCAAAGTGAATTTTCTTTTTATATACAACCCTATTGTTGTTTTGTTGTCAGCTTATTGAATGAGTTGGTAAGTGGGGTTTTCCCTCGGTTTTCTGGAAGAGTGTGTGCAAGGTTTGAAGCATTCATTCTTGAAACTTAGGTAGAAATCATCTATAAAGACATTTGTGCTTTAAAAAATATTATTTTGTCAAGAGATCAAGACCATCCTGGCCAACATGGTGAAACCCCATCTCTACTAAAAATACAAAATTAGCTGGGCATGGTGGTGCGCCGCTTGTCTGTAGTCCCAGCTACTCAGAAGGCTGAGGCAGTAGAATTACTTGAACCCAGGAGGCAGAGGTTGCAGTGAGCTAAAACTGTGCCACTGCACTCCAGCCTGGCAACAAGAGTGAGACACCATCTCAAAAATATATATATATTTTGAAATCATATTAAATAGATCAAGGAATAAGGATGGTCTTCTGGTCCAGAAGGACCGTGGTTGAAATCCTGGTTCCCCTATCTTCTAGCTATGTGGCTTTAAAGGAGTTAATTAACCTTTCTGATCCTCATTTTCCTCAGCTGGGTTACAGCACCCAGCTAATGGATCATGAGGACCAAAGAAGCTGGGGTAGGGAAACTGCCTGATGTCCAGCCTGGGTTTTAAGCACAACAGAGCCTGCTCATTTTTCTTTTCTGGAGAGATTACCCTGGCACTGGCAGATGGAGTGGGGATAGAGTGTGTGCAGCAGGCCAGTCAGGAAGTGTTTTTGTTGGGAGGAGGTGGTGGATATGAGATGGATTTGTGAGCAAGGATGGGTGAGCCTGACTGCTGGAGATCCCAGGAGACGCAAACAGCAACGTCATCTTCAGGTCTGAGGTTTGGATGCTGGGGCAGGCTTGTGAAGGTTGGTCATGAGCTTCATTTAGGAGCATGTTACATCCTCTGAGACAAACAGCCTTGTGTTTTGAAGCATTCCAAGGGTATTTGGGTTCTGGATCTGGAGCTCAGTGAAGAGCTAGAAGCTTGGACTGACTTGGGAGTGACCAATGAAGAGAAAATAGTGGTTACCCCAAGGTGCATTGTCAGTGGGGGTGAGGAAATTGTAACATTCAAAGGTCAAGCCTGTCCAAGAAGGTAACCTGCCTGCTGCAGAGATCCTGCAGGGGCCTGGGCTCCTAGTGCCATCAGTCATGTCAAGTGGGAGTTACAGGGGCTCTGCCAGGTCTGTGCTATATGCCAGAGGATACAGAGGCTGCTCTTTAGAGGTGGAGGAAGTAGCTGGGCAAGAGACCTGAGAGTGGTCTAAGGGAATGAACCAAAGATGCTAGTGAGATAAAGGGAGCTGGAGCAAGGGTGTGTGTGCAAGGGATGCCATGATGGAAGGGCGGTGGGCCTCCAAGAAGGAAGAGGGGAGGACACCTGCTGCTAGGTGTGAGGGTGGCAGTGGTGGGAGGTGATGTGTTGGGGGCTAACTGCTGAGGGGAAACGACAGTTGATGCTCATGACCCAGCAGAGCTTGTATGTCATCAAGCTTCGGTGCACAGCAGTTCTCTCCAGGGGCCCTGCAGCTTCCCAAGAGCAGATACAACAGAAGGAAAAGAAATTGGGGTGGGGTCTGCAGGTTGGGGTAGGGCAGGGGTGAGGGGTTATGGCACTGAGGAGTGAAGTCTTCAAGCTTGAGAGTGCCATGTTTTTATAAAGCTGTTTGTCCAACTCTACAGGCAGGAACTCTTAAAATTATTGATCGGAAAAAGCACATATTTAAACTTGCTCAGGGAGAATATGTGGCACCTGAGAAGATTGAGAACATCTACATCCGGAGCCAACCTGTAGCACAAATCTATGTCCATGGGGACAGCTTAAAGGTGAGGCCCCTGGGCTTCAGCCCTCCCACACATCCTGGGCATGCTGAAAAATCCAGATTAAACATTAACCTCCAATCAGACACCAGATTCTCCTCTGCATTTTAAAACATGAGACAAAACTCCTTTTTAAAGGAGAAATCTTAATTACTTATAGTGTGTTAAAATGTAATTAGGTCAAGTAAGTTGCCTAAAGTAGTACTAATGAACATTCCCACTCCTTTTCACTTATGCTTCACCTACTTCCAAGGATTTTTGAGATAAAGTACTAGAGCAAGATTCAGGGTTTCTACTGTTTTTATTTTTTATTTTTAAAAAATCATTATTACTGTTATTATTATTGAGACAGGATCTTGCTCTTTCACAGTCATGGCTCACTGTAGCCTCAACCTCCCTTCTGGGATCTAGTCATCTTCCTACCTAAGCCCCTTCACCCTCCCTCCCCATCCCCAATAGCTGGGACTACAGGCACACACCACCATCCCCAGCTAATTTTTTTTTTTTGTATTTTTAGAAGAGACAGGGTTTCACCATGTTGGCCAGGCTGGTCTTGACCTCCTGACCTCAAGTGATCCACCTGCCTCGGCCTCCCAAACTGCTGGGATTACAGGTGTGAGCCACCATGCCTGGCCTGATATTAAATATATTCTATACTATCATTGCATTTCTATAATTAAATACTATGAAATTATTTTTTAAGGAATGCTTTAAAAATTAAAATAGGCCTGGCATGGTGGTTCATGCCTGTAATCCCAATACTTTGGGAGGCTGAGGCAGGAGGATTGCTTGAGCCCAGAAATTTGAGACCAGCCTGGGTAACATGGCAAAACCCTATCTCTACAAAAAATACAAAAATTAGCAACGTGTGGTGGCATGCTTTAAAAAATTAGCAACGTGTGGTGGCATGCTTTAGTCCCAGCTACTCGGGAGGCTGAGGTGGGAGGATTGCTTGAGCCCAGGAGGTGGAGGCTGCAGTGAGCCATGATCACACCACTGAACTGCCTAGGCAACAGAGTGAAACCTTGCCTCAAAAGAAAAAAAGAAGTAAAATGAAGTCTTTCATGAATGAAGATCATATTAATGAAACCATTTCAAAGTAGCCAGGTAATCTTGAGAAGCATTTGGTTTTTGGTTCACAGAATTTGGATCAGAGAGTTGTTTGATCAGCATCCTAAAGATGTGCTGATTCAAGATTGGCATGAGAATCAAAGGTGCATATCAGTCTAACTTTACTGATTCTTAGAGTCCTTAAACTTACTATTTTTTATATAAAACTAGGGGAATATATCAGAAAATGAACGTGTGATATATTGGCAGAAATGTTTTGTGACGTGAGCAAATGTTTTATAAGCATATACTTAGTTTTTGAAAAAGGTGGAGTCTGAGAATTTTAATGCTGGACCACAAATAACCACTTTAAAAGCATTTGTCATGACTGTGTTCTCTTTTGGTGAGCACTGCAGGCCTTTTTGGTAGGCATTGTCGTGCCTGACCCTGAAGTTATGCCCTCCTGGGCCCAGAAGAGAGGAATTGAAGGAACATATGCAGATCTCTGCACAAGTAAGGTTGGTATCTTGGGGCTGTCTCCTGAAAAGTTACTGAATGTTTTGTGATACCACGTAATGAGAAAATAGAAAAGCTGTAGACCAGTGAAATTTGAACTCATATGGAATTTCTAACATTACTTTATACATGGTGGGGATCGATCCTAAACCAGAGATTTGTCTTTTTTTGTTACTGAAGAAACTCATATTTCTTGACAAACATTTGGATTTTAAGCCAGGAGACATCACAGAATGCTTATCCAGCCCTGTTACTTTGTAGCTTAGAGGAGAGTCCAGGGAGGGTGGTAACTTATCCAAGGTCACAAAGCTGGTTAGCAGCAAAGTCAGATGTGAGCATAGGCTTTCTCACTCACCTGCCGTGCTCCTTCAGATATAAGGTGGATTTTGTCTCCAGCTAGTTGTGGAATAGAAAAAGCAGCACAATTCTCCTGCTTGAGCGTTAGCTAGTCACACCTTCCTGAAACCTTCTAATGGCACATATAGAACTCTGAGGAGGAGGTCACCGTGCTCTGACTCAATGTAGCTTCTTGAATCACATGGTCCATTTCTTAGCAGCAGCCATAGACCCTCCCTCTCCCACTGTGCCCTGGGCCTTGCACTCATCTGGGGGTAGCAAGACTCACCAGGCTCACCAATAAGGCTGCTTAAAATAAAAAAAAATCGAGTGGTCCCTTAGCCCGTTCATGGTCACTCCTTTGGCCATTTCAGATACTTACTTGCCTGATGAGATGCGGTGATAGGAGTGCTGCCAGGGAGTATCAGCCTCAGTTGTTAGCACATGTTGTGGGTTAGCACATGTTGTGGGTTAGCACACGTTGTGGGTTAGCACATGTTGGCACAATCACCAGTTGCACTTCAAAGTTGTTTCCTCTACCTCCGTTTTGAAATGTGTTCTTGTCTTGTAATTTTTCTCATATGGTTTGATTCAGGATCTGAAGAAAGCCATTTTGGAAGATATGGTGAGGTTAGGAAAAGAAAGTGGACTCCATTCTTTTGAGCAGGTAACAGTTACCTTCCCCACACTCATTACAGCCCTTTAGGGAGTGATGAAAATTAAATTAACCCATGGTGACCCTGACCTAGATTGTTGTCTTTTCATGGTGTGGCCTGACAGCAGTCTGTGTGCCAATAGACCCCGAAGGCCTGTTTCAAGCTGCCTCCTGAACCAAAATAGGTCACGTGTCAAAAGAGAGTGCACTCGTTCTTATAATTACAAACTTTCATAAGGCTGAAATAATACCCTAGCTGCAACTAGTAGATCATGTGTACATGATCTGTCTTCTAAGCTGCCTGCATTACCGAAGACGACAGTCACACCTTATTTTTATTTTTATGGAGACTGTCTTCTTGGCTTTAGCAGGCAAGCTTGCTTGTTAGGAAGACATTGGAAAGATTATTCTCTTTGGGCCAGTGATCTGTCAGCCCAGCATGACCTCTGTAAAGAGGAGGAAACAGAATGCTTTGGGAGAGGACACAGCAGTCCTCTAAGACTTCTTTCTGCGAGGTTGGGTTCTTACTGTAACTGAGTTCATAAGCATACTTAGTCTGACTTACATCTACCATCTATATATCCTCCTTTGTCAAAAATTCAAAGAGAAAAATGGTTCAAATGGAAAAATATTAATAATATACTGATTTTTAAAATGTCCTTATATTTAAAATAATTGTTTTTCATAAAATAAGCATTTCACTAAAATAATTGTTTTCATACAAGTTTGTTTCCCCAAATTTAGTGGCGAGGTTCTGCCAGTTTGATGAGAATCTTAAAATTTTGTATGTTCACTTGATAACCTAAAAACCTTGAAAACCACTTTAAAATATAAAACTCTTATAGTGCTTTAATTTGCAATAAAAACATTTTCATTGATTACAATTTTAATTTTTTGGTTTCAAACTAAGGAAATCTAAGCATAGTTTCAGGGTCTAAAAATACTGTTTATCTTTTTAAATAGATCTTTACATTAATCCATTTTGAGAAACACCGCTTTACCCTCATCTGTCAGTATGTTTTAGAGCAATTTAGGCCTAGCTAGGTAAATATATATTTTTTAAAAGTATAAAATCTGAGGCATTCAGGCAAGTTACATTTATCTTTCTAAATGAAAAAGGTCAATTTTGGCATATTAATTATTTAAATTTCCAAATATGCTGGAACTGACTTCATTGCCCTTCCTCAGTGGGGAGTTGAGCGATGGGATCCTCTGCGATCATGTAGACCAGGGGCCACAAATGAATGGTCGTAGGCCTGGTTGGTCTGGGCCTATGTGGTGATTTGAAGCGCTGGCTGGCTGCTGCCTACTGGGGAAAGGCTTGCCTAAGCTGCTCAGTTCCTGCCGACATCCTGGTGCATTCACAAGGCCTGCACGCCCCCTGCTGGTGTTTGGATGTGGGACCTGCCCCAGGGCACACAGAGCATCATGACACCCAGATTCCTCTTCATGGAAAAAATATACCCACTCTTAAGATTATGCTTAAAAGGGATCTTTGGTTAAGTTTCCAGTGTTAACCATTGCTCTGGTTAGAGCTTTCACTGAGAGGAGACGTGTTCTTGACTTTCCACATGCCTTTAGCAGAGTTTCTGCTCTAATAATCTGCCCTCACCATGGTAACCTCAAATACAGGGAAGTCATGTGGCATCTCAGAGGCCTTTAGTTTTATTGCCAAGGCTGTTGTCTTTTGATTTTCTCTGTTCCCATTCTCTTCTTTGTTGGTCTGTGGCATCCTCCCCCCACAGCCAGTGTGTGCCCTCAGCTGACCACAGGAAAGCAAAAACTAAACCTCATGCCTGAGGAGGGTGTGCTCTCAGTTGTGATCCACAGCTCAACATAAATTATTTCAGTTAATCCATAATGCATTGTCAGCTTGTCCTTTCCCCTCTTCCTCAAGGATGAATGGCCAATTAAGTAGACGTAACTCTAATTAAACACACACGCATACACACACAAAGGCACAAATAGATATTCAAGTTCAGTATCTAAAGTTTAAGTCATTCAACAAAAGTTTTAGTTCCGACTTACTGGGCTTGGTTGATCTGAATTAAACTTTGATTTAGAAAAACAATTGATATAATTTAATTTCCAAGAACAGACAATTCCTAGAACTAGGCCAACCATTATTAATTTATGGAGATCTTCAGATATATTTTAATGAGTAGATAGGTAGCTGGGAAGTATTTGAGCATTCTTAACCATAATTTAATGATTTGCTTGACATTTGTATCCCTTATTAATTTGCATAGGCAGTACAATATGAACTTTGACACTTAGATTTTTCAATTTCTGACTAATTAAGCCCTTACTAAAAATATTTTATTGGTAGGGTATGGTGGCTCATGCCTGTAATCCCAGCACTTTGGGAGGCTGAGGCAGATGGATCACAAGGTCAGGAGTTCAAGACAAGCCTGGCCAATATGGTGAAACCCCGTCTCTACTAAAAATACAAAAGTTAGCCAAGTAGTGCCAATAAACCCAGCTACTTGGGAGGCTGAGGCAAGAGAATCATTGAACCTGGGTGAGGGAGTGGACGAAGGTTGCAGTGAGCCGAGATCAAGCCACTGCACTCCAGCCTGGGCAACAGAGTGAGACTCCATCTCAAAAAACAAATTATTGTATTTCCTGTCATTGTAATGATTACCTAACCAATTTGTCTTTAAATCAGAAATGATTTGAGCATCCCCTAACTCATTTAAACGTTTTTTTTACTTTATCTCTCCTGTCCTAAATTATTCACTCTGTTTTTATTACCTACAAGCAATATTGTGTTAAAGGATTTCATTAAGACAATTGAAAAACTTAAAATACTGTTTCTCTAAAATTATGAAAAGTTTGTGCTTTTATGAGTTGGCATGAATGGACAATTTTGAAATATTTTATTCCAATGCCATATTTAAATATTACAGTATTTCTAAATTATTTTTAAAAACCTGTAGAATCTCTTTTCCGTGAGAAGAGTATAGTTTTTCAGAAAGGGAAGCTAAATTTAGGCATCTTCTTTCTTTTCCTAACAAAAACTTTGCTAATGAAAAAGTGGAAATTCTAGTTTGATAAAGTATTTGGCATAAGGAGAGAATAAGGACTCTCATACCTTTTTTACAAGTTCACAATTGGACAGTTTGGCTTTATGAGAAAATAATTATTATAAAAAATGAACATGTGCTTTATCGTTGATTTACTTCTGAAAAAAACTATAGATTTGTGGCCCACAGTTAAAGTCAGTGTCAGTTAAACAACTGATTGATTCATTTTTTTCCACTTACTGACTGTACTTTTTAGTCACTCAGGCAGGTTACATAGGTATTTTCACAGAAGGATTTAAATAGTCCAAGGGACATAGGTCAGGCCAGAGCAGGGACTGGCAGCCTGGCAGCAGTGCCGCTCTGTCCTGCTCACTAAGGGACTGAAAGGTGAGCCCAGAGCAGGCTGCCATATTGCTTGGCCTTCTGCAAGGCTGTCTTTGATGATACAGCCACTTCTCAGACAGAATTATTTTGTAGACAGCCACATGGAGCTAAAGATCTCCCACTCAGCTATTTAGGTTTGAGCAGGTAGCTGGCCCGACAGATATTCCAAATCTACCTGTTGATGCCGTGCTTTCTTCCTGAGATAATAATGTGTTCTTTTACATTTCTACTTAACCATATAAATCACATTCTATATCTCTCCTTATGAAATGTATATTTCCAGTACCGCATTTTTTTAGTAGCTTCAGCTTGTCGCTGCTGGCTTTTCAAAGATATTCACCCCAAGTTCCTATGCTGAACATAGTCTCTTGTCCCAATTACACAATGTTCTCCTACATATGTAATTCCTGTATGCTGTTAGGAATGCAGACGAGCTGAAACTCAGGCCACAAGAGCACTGTAGAAATTATATCTTGGCATTTGTATCTCCTTTTAAAAAAGGATAGTATTGGCCGGGCGCGGTGGCTCAAGCCTGTAATCCCAGCACTTTGGGAGGCCGAAGCGGGTGGATCACGAGGTCAAGAGATCAAGACCATCCTGGTCAACATGGTGAAACCCCGTCTCTACTAAAAATACAAAAAATTAGCTGGGCATAGTGGCGCGTGCCTGTAATCCCAGCTACTCAGGAGGCTGAGGCAGGAGAATTGCCTGAACCCAGGAGGCGGAGGTTGCGGTGAGCCGAGATCGCGCCATTGCACTCCAGCCTGGGTAACAAAAGTGAAACTCCGTCTCAAAAAAAAAAAAAAAAAAAAAAAGGATAGTATTAATTTTAACAACAAAAGAAGGTGGATAGATGGTTTGCACTTACCAGAAGTATTTATATGATAGTGCTTCTATCAAAAGAGAAATTTTTTTGATAAGTTAAGGATATTAGCACTGTCCATTTTTCAGTTGTTTTATTTTGACAATAAAGGTTAGTTACTACTGCATTAAATCTTTGCATCTAAGGTTAAATTTGATTTTGATTGTATTAATGTTTTCTTTAAGCTAATTAATTTTGTCATCAAATAGTGATTTCCGAACTTCAATAGAACTTAAATAGCATCTTATATAAAAATTGAGCTTGCACAAAACATAAGAGCAGTGCTACTCAGGTTGGTTTAAGGCTTGAGCCAGAGCTTCTCCACACACACGCTTTCACTTAAGCACCTCACCTCATCCCTCCTCATCGTCCCACCCTTCTCCATCTCCTTTCTACCCTTACCTATCTAAACCCCATTTCCATACCATCCCCAGCAGTGGCCTCTGCAGATCTCCTAGTTCTCAGTGCACTATGGTTTAAAAACATCTCCCTTGGGACCTGTTTCCAATAAATATTGGATCTCCAAAGACGGTTTATATTTGGTAACAACAAATTAGGAAAAAAGTATATTCTATAGGGTACAAAGAACAGCAGCCCTATTCCTTCCTGAGTCATGTGTTTCTTTGAATATCAAGCAGACTTAGAGAGTTTTCAAACAAAACCCTTTTTACGAGAACCGTATCTAATTTTGAAAACTTGGTTGTTGATGATACCCATCTTTAGCCAAGATTTCCAGCTATTTAAATTGCATATCCAAGTAGCAATCCTTTCAATAAGTGAGATAAAGGTTTTTCAAACTTGAACTCATTTTTATTTTACTTGAACTCATCATGTCCTTCTGAGACTTTGTATTCCTCTATGAATGGCACTACCACCTTTATGCAGCCATCCAAACCAGAAACCCAGGAGTCCTTGGGGCTGCCTGCCTCTCTCACATTTTGCCAGTTTATCTCTGAATCATTATTAGAGCTGCTTACTTGTCTCTGTCTGTGCCACTGCCCTGAGTGTAGGTCCTTACCTTCATTCCAATGAATTGGCCAGATTCTTCTGATTAGTTGCTGTATTAGTCCATTCTCACACTGCTATAAAGAACTTCCCAAGACTGAGTAAATTATAAAGGAAAGAAATTTAATTGACTCCAGATCCACGTGGCTGGGGAGGCCTCAGGAAACTTACAATCATGGCCAAAGGGGAAGCAGGCAACTTCTTCACAAAGCTGCAGGAGAGAGTGGGGTGAGCCAAGGGAGAGGAGCCTCTTATAAAACCATCAGATCTTACGAGAATTCACTCACTATCACAAGAACACCATTGGGGAAACCGTCCCCATAATCCAATCACTTCCCACCAGGTGTCTCCCTAAACACCTGGGGATTACAGTTGAAGATGAGATTTGGGTGGAGACAAAAAGCCTGACTATATCATTTGACCTGTTCCCAATCTTAAATATTTCAAAAACAATCTTCCCATTTCTCTTGGAGAGATCTTTCAAAAATGTGTATTCAGCCATGCCATTACCCTAACTAAAAACCTTCAGTATCTTACTATTGTCTTTGGAGTAAAGTTTGAGCTCCTCCATAAACTGGCTCGTCTACCACTTCAGCTTCATCCCTCACACTCATTGCCTCTTGTTTTATGTAACAAGAAACCACTTAGAGTTCCCTTTTCACACTCTGCCATTTCTCACTCCCATAGCTTTGTTTTTGGGGTTGCCTCTGCCTGCAATGCCCTTCTCCACCCACTTCTCCCCCTTTGATGGTTAACTGTAACCCATTATTTAACATTCACCTGATTTCGGAAGTCTTCTCTGACTGCCTCTCCCTCTCCCCTCTGATGCCTGAGATGGATGCCCTTTGTCCTGTGCATACCATACTGATAATTGCCCAATGTTTCTCTGTCTCTGCTACTGGATGTGAATGTGCACTCCCGAAGGAAAGAGGCATTCAGGATTCCTCTTTGCATCCTCGGTGCCTGGCATAGAGTAAGCAAGTAATTTATTTCTGTTGACTGGCTAAGTGAATGAATAGGAAGGAAAAAAAAGTTGGCTTTTAGATACGTAAAATGGGCTGAAATGTTCTCAGTATAATTTTGACTTAGCATAATGTCTCTGTGTCATTATATCTACTCTCATGTGCCTCTTTGCTTTTTACCATATATACAATAAATACTGTGTTCTATGCCTGTTAAATGTTTGACATTTAATAAATGAGCTATTCTGCATTTGATTTTTAGGTTAAAGCCATTCACATCCATTCTGACATGTTCTCTGTTCAAAATGGCTTGCTGACACCAACACTAAAGGCTAAAAGACCTGAGCTGAAAGAGTACTTCAAAAAACAAATAGAAGAGCTTTACTCAATCTCCATGTGAAGTTCAAGGGAAGTTCTTCTCTGTATAATGGACTGTGTAGCAATATTATAGTTATTCTTGAAAGTAATGAGTCAAAATGACACAGGTGAAAATGAATAAGCATCTGATTTTATGACTGAGCCTTTTCTTGTCCCAAGAGGTCTTTAACAATATTTTCTCTATCATCACTGAGTACACTTTATTTTTATTATTAAAATGATATTGTAGCAGGCTGCTAAAAATATCACAAATGACAATGTAAAAATCAAGACATTTTCTCAAGAACTGTGTACCACTAAAAGTAATATATTCTCAATGTTCACAGAACTCCTATTAAACATAAAGGAAAAACATAACTGATATATTGTACTTAATTATTTGTGAAATAGTAACCAGATGCAGCAAGTATCTAGGCAATGTGGACTACCTCATTCAATAACTGATTGTCAAAATCACAATTAAATCAGACTTCAAAAATTAAAGCTAGGTGTACAGAATCATGCTAAAACAAAACATAATAACTCATAGTCTGTGTAACTTCAGATTCTTCAAACAGGACAATCCATATTGTCATATGTGAAGAAGTTTTCTTTCTGATTTTTACTTTTATTCATGAAAAATACAAATTCAGAAATTCTTTTTGTTTTTGTTTTTGTTTTTTTGAGACAGGGTCTGCTCTGTCACCTAGGCTGGAGTGCAGTGGCTCAATCATGGCTCATTGCAGTCTCCATCTCCCGGGCTCAAGCGATCCTCCTGTCTCTGCCTCCTAAGTAGCTGAGACTAGAGGCACACACCACCACATCTGGCTAATAGAAAATTTTTTCTTTTTAGAGATGAGATTTCACTATGTTGCTCAGGCTGGTCTCAAACTCCCAAGCTCAAGGGATAATCCTGCCTTGGCCTCCCTAAGTGCTAGGATTACAGGCATGAGCTACTGCACTCAGCCAAATTCAGATATTTTAGAAATATGTGAAATATTTAACTTACAAAGACCTTTCAATGCATTTTTCTCATTTATTAAGCTCATTAAAGTATTCAGGAACTACCTAGAAAAAATATAATGTAAAACTATTCAAGAATGGTATGCATATGCTCTTATCATAATGAATTCTAAAAGTCATCTGTTGCCTCTACAGTGAATGGATCCTTGAGGAAGACTTGGGAGAAGAAACTCAGAGTTATTTCTCAGGGTGGGCAGCAATTAATGTACCTATATTCCTTGCTGGGGTCTTCTAGTCTTCCATTCCCAACGTGTCCATGCTATGCCTGGAAACCCTGTATGACTGTAATTCTGAACAACTTAACTTTTTTCCAGTAAGAATATCAAGGCAGAAGGTGGGAAGGAGGGGATATTATCTCCAGGGAAAATAGTTTTTCAACAATATAACTTTGATAAACCTCTTTAAAGTGCCCCAATAAAACTTTTTAAGTCCATAGACAAATATCTCCTAATGGCATAATTCCATGCCTAAAATCTTTAAACATGCCCAAGTTTAACCACTAAAACCTTCTTTCCTGCATTATATATTTAGACACACCCTGTATAGGGGTGTCAACAATTTTATATGATTAAAGTCCGGATATGATGGATAGCAGTTAAGTTCTAAGCTATAGATTGTACATCTGAAAAAGGCATGGTCTCCAGGAAGGTGTTTTTCTTCTATAGAGACAGGACTCTGAAAGCATATGAACAATCTATATACAATTCATGTGTTAATTTAAAATATATGAGCTCAGTGTTTGTAGTCTAGCAGCTCCTTTCCCTTGGAGGAATGCCAAGCAGTTTGCAAATAAATCCTGTTAGTTAAAAACCATATAATCACATGGGCCTATTGGATAAATATGCATCAGTGATTATATACTTATATTTCAGTCTTATCAAAAGTGAATCACAGTTTCATTTGATGTGTTTATCTAGTCTTTTTAAATATTCCTTGGGCATATTCTCTCTGAAGACCCACTGTTGCACTTATAAATTTGACATTTAATAGATGAGCTAGTTCTGTGCACACTGATTTTTAAAGGCATTTCTGAATAAACTAATACTTAAAATGTCCAAGGTAACATCTGTATAGCATTAGATTTTTATATTTAATATATATTTGACTAATTAAAAGTGAAAATTGTTACCTGAACTGGATATTCATACTATTTTAAGGGAAAGTTCCTTACATTTCAGTAACAAAGAAGCTGTTACCATTGTCCTCCTACTCAACTAAAATTTCATATTTGGCTTTAGTCCCAAAAGAATTTCGAACAATGTGACATAAACAAGTAATTTAAAACTTATTTTGTTTTATTTATACTTTATAATAGATATGATTGATTATGGACAACTTAAGATTTCTTCTTTTTGCCACTTAAAAGATCTTATATTTCTAGAGTTCCAGGTCTATGTGGAAATCATTACACTTGGGCCAATAAATGGGTTAGTTCAGATGTGCTGAGAAAAGTAAACAGTGGATCCTAAATATATTGCATGTACATTTATCTATTTCTCTGTTTAATGTCACTTACTTTTGTAGTAAATGAGACATGAAGCCCTATGTATCAATGGAAAAAAATCCTTCTTGCTTCAGATTTCCCAACTTTATTCTGGAGGAGAAAAAATTTTGTATTTCTCATGAACAAAGATAGAAAAAGGTCATGTACTTATGATGGTCACATTCATATTGGGCATTGGATCCTATTTAAGCCAGAAGTATAACAGAGAATCAGTTCCTTAAGTGTAAATACGTTCTTGAATGTTTGGCCTTTTTATCTGTTGTTAAAATGTGTTAGTAATTCTCATATTTTGCAAATAGGTCCTTTGTGTGTATTATAAAATATATACCAAATCTGTTTTTCCTTTTGCTGTGGAAGATGTCTTTATATAATAGTGAGACTTCCCTTGCAAATGGGAGAGGAGACTGGTCAGGTGTAGTAGGTAGGCCTAGCCCGATGTATTAGGAACTCAAAAAGTCAGAAATCCACATTTATTCAAGTCATGATTTCATTCTAAATTTAGTTAAAACTACAAGTATGAAAAAAATATAACTTTCCATTGGAATTTTTTACAATCAGGTAATGTTTTAGCAACTTCAAATCAGCATTTAAGTTGATTTTATTACCTATCGAAGAACCAATAACCTTTTCTTTTTCTGCAGTAAAGAAAATGAAGTATCCTTTATTTTCCACATGTATGAAGCACAAATGTAATATAGTTACTTAAAATATAAAATACTTTAAAATGAATGTAAAGAATGAGAAAATATTTTTGCATGAAAACAGACTGCTTATAAACATGCTTAATATTTCAGGAAAAAAAGAATGAATAATCATATATAAAATTGGTAAACTATAAATTGGCTGTATTTCTTTGCCAGTTATAATTTTAAGGAAGCATTTACATGAAAAGAAAAAAGTACCCTAGTAGTCTGAATTTTCTCTCAAGTATGCTAGAAAATCCTTTCTGTGAATCTGCAATTAGCTGCAGTAAGAAGTGGTTTAGCATTCAAGCAAGGTCAATACCCCAAATGAGAAACTCTTCAGTTAGAACACATTAATGGTTGTAACACAGAGGCAGTAGATAAATATTTTAAATGAGCATTTCTAAACTTGGTCCCAAATGGAAAGGGTTTCATGTGGTGACAGTGGCTTTTAAACATTCATTTGAGTGATTATTCTAATTTTCCTTGTTAAATCATTGCAACAGTTGCATGAGGGAAAATAGATATTTTTTGAAGAATTGCTTATTCTACTTTCAATTTTTAAAAATTGAGGGGATTAAAATATTACTTTTTAAATATGCATAAAAGTATCTTAACTGTAATTATGTTTTCAGTTGCTTTGTTATAATAGCATGCATATCAAATATAAAATGCATTTATGAAAATTTTTGTAAAAAATAAAAGATTTTTCATTTCTCAAAGTTGTTTATAATTACTATTTTATATATTTATATAACATAATCCCCTCATGTGAGTGTATTTGGTAATTATCAATCTCAGTTAGTGCTTATGGTAAACACAGTATCAAGCTACATCACCAATAAGTATACTTTACAGCCATACTCTGGGTCCTCTGTTAAAGTTCCATAGACTCCAAGAACTTATGGTGCATCCAGAGAGGAGCTCCTTTGCCCAGGCCTCTGTTGAAACTTTTGCTATTGTCAGATATCTCCTGGACTTAAATCATTTTTATGAATACATAACAAATAACTATCTTCAAATTTTCCATCATGATGGCCTTTAAAATACCATTTCCATGTCTTTTACTCATATTCAGAATAATGGATACAATTTCTTAAAATGATGAATTCTGCTGTGTCCAAGATATGCAGATTCTGCCTTGTCCATATTTTTGCTGTCATCTATTCCTCCCTATTGTCACAGCTATTATTGTAGTTTGTGCCACCCTTATCTCTTGTCTGGAATATTGCAATGCTTTCTTAACTAGTCTTCATGTTTCCACCCCAGCATCCTCAAATTTCACCACCCACATTTCAGCCAGGGCAATCTTTCTAAATTGAAAATCTAGTCATGCCATTTTCCTGCTTAATAGTCCTTCAGTGACTTCCCATGGTGGCCAGGATAAAGGTCAGACTCCCTGGTTCAGCACTCAATAACTAGCACCTCCTTCCTCCATGGAGCCTCAGCTCCAATCATACCAATTACTTTTTGTAGTTCCCTAAAAGCATCGTACTTTCCTGTGTCGACATGCCTTTGCACATACAGTCCCTTTCTCCTAGAATGCCCTTTCCTTTAATTTCCCTGTTTAACTCCTACCATTCATCTTTTAAAACTCAGATTTCAGCATCCTTTTCTCTGAGAAGCTTCTTATGTGGTTGATTGGTTGAGGGTCCCTTTGCCCCACCCCCATTTAGACTGAGTTGCTTGAAGTTTTAGGCCCAGTGCAGCTCTGACTCATAGTAGATGCTAAAGAAATGCCTATTGAAGGAAAATACCCTTTGTCTTTTTCATATGTTGCATAGCATTAAAACTGCAATACCTGAAGGTACATTTCCTCTATCACTGTAATTTATTCCATTCTTATCATCCAAGCAAAAATAAACACCACAAAGATGCTCAGTGGGTTACTCCATAAGAAAACACCATTCAAAAACATTTCCTTTGGGCTCCAGGGAATCCCAAACCCACAAACTGGCTGTTTTCCCAAAAGATATATTAAGAAATCTCTTTGACATTTGTTTTCGTATGGAAGTTAATATCTTCATGACCGTTTTAAACCTAGTCAAATCCACCATGTGTTGTACTGACATGCTGATTACTGAGTTCTGGGTCTAGGTGTGGAAGCAGTGCAATGGGGAAATAGAAGAAGTTTAACACTCATGACTGAACACTTGTATCGGTGTTTGTGTATTTAGAAGTGGAGTAGGGGGAGATAGATGACTGAATTTGAGGTATCTCTGCCCTACCTCATCCTTTCGTAGGGGACATAGTTCGTCCCCCCTTTATAGGTTGACTCCAAGTGAAGTGTCAAAGAGACCAAGTCTGTCTCTAGTTCCTTCACCTCCCCTTGCTACCAAGGAATTCAAGCTCCTCTCTTTGCTCCCCCTACCTTTCTCTCTGGCATGTGTTAGGAAGAATGGGAGTATGACAAGCTCAGCAGTCAGATGCCAGGAGAATCATGTTCCATATGCCAATCATCATCTGTTTTAAATAGCTTCCCTCAGTGGCAAAATGAGGGGGCATCTAGATCATCTCCAAGGATCTTTTTGGCTAAAGAAATCATATCAAAGTTTATTTATTTAGTTTTGAAACCCAATGCATTAATTCCCATAAAACTGTGGAATTACTTGATGACACATGAGTGAATGTAATTCAGTATAATGAGACAGAGTTCTAAGGTACAGAACCACCAAATGGCAGACCAGCTTTTGGTTTAGCCTATTTTCATTTTGCAATGTTTTTTCCATTTCTGGGCCTAAGGCATCCCAGGCTCTGGACCTCCCAAATGTCATTTGAGAACTCTGAGTTTTTCACAACAGCACCCTAAGGGAGACAGGGGAGCATAAAGGCCTGGTTTGTAAACTGGAGACTGCCTGCCAGCATATTAAGGACACAACTAAAGAAAGGATATTGAAAGATGATAATTGCTTTATACTGCAGCAGTGCTGTGAGATCCTTAACTGAAGGACCATTTCCAATTCACATCTGTATACACAGGACCTACCACAGTGCTTAATACAGATTAAGGTGCTCAGTAAATATTGATTCAGTGCCTCAAAACACTAGGTAAAACCAGGTAAGAATGCCTACCATCTGTTCTTTACAAAGCTAGATTTTGATGATTAATTATCTAGTAAATTGATTATCAAAATGTTTCTGTGAGCAGATTTTAAATAAACTATTTGGAGTGATTATATTACAAAAATATTCTGGATATATATGTACTTAAATTCACACATACAAGATTGAAGTGTTACAGAAAAATCTTTGAGCTTTTCATAATTTTATCTCTTCAAACTGCATTTTAAATGTTATGAAATATTTCCACTTTTTAGAATAAAAAGATGGTTATTGTTGTGTGTATAACAATAACAGATGGTTCAACCCAGGGTATGGAGAGAAAGGGAGGTAATTCCAACATCTCTCTAATTGACAGAGAAGAAGAGTTTGTTAATGATCAATCAATGGGCTTATTGCCTGATGCATGTAGAGGCTAATATCGTGGCACCAGCTTTTGGGAAAAGAAAAGATTTATTGCAAGTGGGTTGGCAAGGAGACAGGAGGAAATGCTCAAATCTGTCACCCTAAGGTGGGGTTTGGGTTGGTTTTTATAAGCATAGGGTAATGAGATGTGATCTGATTGAATCTTGTAATAAGGTGATGCTGGGAGGCTCTGACTGGATCCTGGATGGGATGAAGTCAGAGCTCAACCTGGTTGGATCTTGCCATGTCATATCTGCTTGATGCCCTCCTCCTTGATCTCAGCACTTGGTTTCTCCTGTGGCCGCATGCTTGGTTCATCTAGGCAGCATGCTCACGTTACATGACCTGAGGGTTCATGGCAACTGAAAAACAACTCACAACTTTGTTACATAAAAGTTGAACCAAGGCTGGGCAAGGTGGCTCACACCTGTAGTCTCAACACTTTGGGAGGCCAAGGAAGATCACTTGAAGCCAGGAGTTCAAGACCAGTGGAGATAACATAGCAAGACCCTGTCTCTATTTAAAAAATTTAAAAATCAGCTGGGCACGATGGCATATGCCTGTAGTCCTAGCTACTCAGGAGGCTGAGGTGGGAGGATCACTTGAGCCCAGAGTTTGAGGCTGCGGTGAGCTATGATTATACCACTGGACTCCAGCCTGCATGACAAGCCAGACCCTGTCTCAAAATGCAAAAAAAAAAAAAAAAAAAAAAAAAAAAAAAAAAAGTTGAAACAGATTGGTCTGGTACAGCAACAAGTTAAGGCCCAGGGCACTAGAAAGAGAGCCCCTATGATATCTTCTACCTTAACCACAAGGATGCCCAGATGTCCATAAATGGATCCTGGACACAGGCTAAGGGACTCTGTCACCCAGAAGCAGCCTCCTAGAGCCGGGGATCTTCAGAGGCTTGGTTAGACTCTTAATTACCATAGCCTCCCAGTAAGTTGAAGGCCCATTGGACCGAAGGTGATTCCTCAGGGAGAAGCTCCTTGTCACTTTAAGGTGCATTCAGTCCTCTTTGTGATCTTCCTGCACTGAGGTTGACCCCTCAAAAGACTGCCTGTACTCGTGGCCTAAAACTCCATTACTAGGCCTTATGCAGCGCTGATAGGAAGAGCTCGCTCGGAGGAGGTGTTGGGCCCGTCCAAAGGAGGGAACGCCTTTACTCCTGCATGCCCAGATGAATTAAGCATGCAGCTACAGGGGAAACCTAAGTGCTCAGACCGAGGAGAGGGGCTGAATTAACCTCCTGGAGGAGGAAAAAGTTTTTTCCAAAAAACTCCTATTTCGCTGGCGTTGAGAGAGCCTGCACCAGGGCCCAGTAACCACGCAGCCCTTTCAGGAGGCTGCGCGGCTGCTTCGTTCCTCCGCCTTCCCAGAAGCCTCTGCGCGGCTTCACAGCAATAAAAAGGCGGGAGTGGGGCCCGGCCGCTGTAGTTCTGGGGATTTTGCTTTAGCTCGATGAGTTGCTGTGGGGCTGCTCCGCGGGCCTAGCCTGGACGCTGACTCCCTGGGACTTAGCCCAGATCCTCTGGAAGGCAGGCCATCGAGGGTCCAGAGGCGCCCGAGGCCTGGGTGAAGGGTGGGATATCAATGTGGTCGCTACGGGTGTATACCCGCAAAAAGCGGGCAGGTCAAAGGCTCAATCTCACCCCGACGCCAGACCTAGGCTCTCCCGCGAAGGCGGAGGCCCCACCAGGTCCAGGCTCAAGCCTTGCTCACTGTAAGCCTCGCCAAACAGCCCTGCGGGGCGGGCGGGCGGGGGTGGTAGGCCTCGGGCACAGGGCCCCCCTGAAGCTGCTGGGTGGGTTTCCAGGGCTATTGCCCTGAAACATGCCGCCCTCTCTCAGGTTCGAAGAGAAAAGGCAAGGCGCACAGATTGCCTAAGATCGCAGAGAAAACAGAGCTGAGCAGCCGGGGAGGTAGCAGCTCTGGGCCGCCCAGGTACGTAGCCTCGAGTAAAAGCCCCATCCTGGCTGACCACCTCAGAAAACTTCAGTCCGAATTTTCTGCTGGTAGCCTTTTATTCTAACAGTCAGTGAAGAAGACAAATACAGTACTCTGATTTCGCTCTTCTCAGAAAATAGGCCCCAAAATTTTACTGCAGAAAGATTTATTTTTAAAAAGGGGAAGGCTTCCCTGAGTTATGGTGGATAACATTGCATAGTTTATGGGCAATAAAAAAAAAGAGGGGGGAAGGCTTGCCAATTTACATAAAAGGAAGTGAAATAAATTGGTCCGTGAGCTATGATTGTGTCACTGCATTTGGGTATTGGTGCAAGTCACCACTCTGGTCCTTACTTCTTCCTAAAGATGTCCCTAAAGAGCCCTTTCAGATTCTGAACAATCTGAACAGAGACAGGGAGAGCCAAGTCCAAATGGTGCAAATTAATTATGTTGTTTGTTTGTTTTTTAGCCCTCGTTTAAGAGTTACAGGAGAGAAAAGCCTACAAGAAAATAGGTCTAGTGAAGACACCCAGGATGAGAAGATTGCACCGTTGAGTGTATGTATGTTTCTCATTTAGTCCTTGGATACACTTAGTGTAGAGACTATCAGTACCTGATGTACCTCCAGATGAAAGAATAAAACGTTCTTTGTTCAGTAGATGTTACACAGTTCTCCAGTATTTTTATAAAAACTGATGTGTCTTTAGACAGGGCCTTGAATTTATGACTTGGGGTAGATTAATAGTCATACAGTTTTGTTTTTCTCTTTCCTTTGACAAGTTTTGGAGAAACGTCCATAATTGGTGAATTTTCTGTATGAGAAATACAAAACGTTACTTAATAACTCCTTTTTCCTGTTTTCCATTTGATTTTCCATTAACAACTGGAAACATTCATATTAAGTGTTTAATATGTTGCAGAGCATTCTAATGTTTATTCATTAGAATATTATATAACTTCTTGATGTGCTGTATTTAATATGAATTCTGTACTATATTTGAAAACTATACAGCACTAATTTAGGGAAACTCAGATTTTAAAAATTGCCTGTGACTCATCTGACATTAGCATTTAACTTCATAGTTAAGTTCCCTTTTTTATTGTTGTTGAGACAGAGTCTTGCTCTGTCACCCAGGCTAGAGTGCAGTGGTGCAATCTTGGCTCACTGACTGCAGCCTCCACCTTCAGGGTTCAAGCGATTTTCTTGCCCCAACCTCCTGCTTAGCTGGGACTACAGGCATGCACCGTCACTCAGTTAATTTTTGTATAGACAGGGTTTCTCTAGATTGGACAGGCTGATCTCGAACTCCTGGCCTCAAGTGATCCACCCACCTCGGCCTCCCAGAGTGCTGGGATGACAGGCATGAGCCATCGCACCTGGCCAAGTTCTATTTTTTTAACTTAATAATTCCTTTATAACATGTTTCTTGGGAAAGGCAGTTTCAACACAAGGCATTTTTTTTTTAAAAAGGCTTTTATCCCATACTTTAACAGTGTAAAATAGTCCTTGTATTTACACTATACAAAAATAGTGTTTTGAAAGTTTCTTCAAATTTTAATTATTTCTTTCTGTTCCTTTTTTTCCTGTGCTTTAAAAAAACTTACAAATTGTCTTATTGTATATTCTCATACATTAAATAGTCTTCAAAAATGTGACCTTTAGTGTCTTCATAATGTTTTGTTTTGTAGATAGATATACTGTAATTTGTATTACTGTTTCCCTGTGGTTGGGAAATTGAGATTGTTTCCTAGGTTTTGCTGTTATTGATATCCATAGACATTCTGTTACAAAAGTTTTTTGTTGTACCTCACATTGTTACCCTAAGATAAGTACTTTGCAGTGGATCACAGGTTGGATTATGTTTCAAGTTTTTGATTCATGTTGATAAATCAGCACCAACTTACCTGAAACTTTTTTATATGTGTGTGTGTGTGTATAGATGTGAAATATAGATAAATAGATAGATGAAAAGTAGCATGTTGTTTTACTTTTCATTTCTTTGAATGCTGGGGAAATTGATTTTTTTCCTCAAATTATTGGCCATTTGTACTTTTTTGTGAAATGTCTATTATAAAACATAGTTATACTTTTGTACACACATATACCAATGTTTCCCAATGTATAACCAATGTTTCCATATTTGTTTACTTGCCTTTAATTTTATTTCTAGTATTTTAGATTTAACAGTTTTTTTCTTTTGATTTATATATTTCCCTCTATAGATGGAAAAAAAGCCCCTCCCCATGAGGGAACCAGGAAAGTATTCACCTCTATCTTCTATTTGCTGTCATCCCACAGTAGTTAGTTGACTAGTGTATTGTTTCCAAGATATGCTCATAGTATTATAATTTAATATTTATTTTTAGGTTTAATGTTAAATATCAGATTAAATCTGAACAATAAACTGAATGAAAATATTATATATATGAAACATATCCAAGTTGATGTTTCCAAGCTAATCAAATCAATATGGTACAAGATTATAATATAAAAATGGTCAATCTCATAATTTTGCTGTATTCTTAATTCTTATTTCACTTAGGAATCAGTTACCGATGCCCTCCAGGTTGATAGTAGTTCATCAAATAGCGAACTAGTATCAGGTAAGACTGTCTGATATGAACTCCTTCAGCTTTCTGTCTTTCCTCCAGACATAAGCATCCATTCATATCTCTCCCCATCTTCCCATCTCAGTGGAAGAGGTGTCTTTTTCCTACTCCAAAGTGAATCCTTCTGACTGTGCTGTAGATCTCATCCTGAAAGCCTTTAGGCACATGCCAGTAAATGTGATATTACAGTTGTGATAAGCACTATAAAAGAGATTGACTTGAGTGTGATTAATTGAGTTTGGTTAGAGAAATTAGGGAAGACTTCCATGAGGGAATGGTAATTGAATTAACATATGAAGGAGAGCAGAAATTAACTTTGCAAAGATGAGTAAAGAGAAATTCAGGGAGAGGGAAGCTCTAACGTGAGACTGAGCATTATGTATTGAGTAACTGAAGAAGGCCAGTATGATTGCAGTACAGAGAGTAGGAGGAAATGTGATTGTAAGACAGGATTAGACAACCAGTTTGAGGCCCTGCATAGCCTTGTAGTCTATATAAAAAATATTGATGTTTATATTCAGAGCAGCAGGAAGTCACTGAAGTCATTTTAATAGAGAGTGATATGATCACTTTAGCTGCAGTGTGGAAGAAGGACTGGAAAGAATCAGGAGTGCGGTTAAGAGGCTGTTCAAGTTGTTTAGGGGAGAAATCATGCACCTTCTACTAGGATGGTGACATTGGAAATGGAAAGAAGGTTGTTGATATGGTGACTGTTTTAGGTAATGAGACAGGATTTGGCAAATGAAGAGTGAAGGCGATGGAAGTGTCAAAGATGACTACTGTTTCTGGCTTGTATAACTGGATACAAGGTAGTACCATTCACTGAAAGAAAAACTGGTTTGAGGAAAAGACTAGAAATTCAGTTTTTAGTATATTAAGTTATGAGTGCATTTAAGATGACTAAGTAGTAATATCAAACAGGTTGTTCGATATGGAGGGCTGGAGATAGAAATTTGTGAGCCATCTACATATTGGTATAATCAAAATTATTTTGAAAACAAGGATGCCACCAGCACATCAGAAATACAGAGGAATTCTTAAAGCAAATGAGACAAGATTGGTGAACATATCAAGAGCAGAAAAAAACCACTGCAGAGGTAAAAGTAGCTCTAGAAATACTTTAAATCCTTGATCAGTAAATGCAAAAGACTGTAATAGAAGGGGTCTTGAAGAAATTGTCAAGGTGATGGGTTAAGAACTATATTTGAAATATCTGGTCCCTTTTTCATTATATCCTTCTTATATTGGAAACTCTGGCAGATACCAGTGCCTGCTGCCAGGAGAAGACCCTGAGAATTACCCTAAACAAAGTGAACTATCAGGGGAGCTGGCTTTTATGGGTCAATGTTGGGGCTAGGTTGAAAAACAAAGCAGAGTCTGAATTAACTCCATATTGCCACATGATAGCAGAGGAAGAAAAAAGTAAAAGACATAAGCAATTCTTATGTTTGTCAACTCCATAATAAAGTTAGTATGCCTCTCCGAAGTGGGACTTCTGATACAGCAGACTTCCAGTGTGGACACTGGCCAGTTAGGGCAATGTCCCCACGTAACCTACAATACCTGGAAAATACAGGACATCTCTACCTAGAACACAAGTTCCCAGAATGTCTCATGACTCTTCCAAAATCTCCAGAAGCAAGCCACTATTTCAGAATTTTTACTTACTGCCATATAAACAGATTCTCAGAGACATGAATAAGACAACAAGGAATAGCCAAACTTTTGAAGAAAACCAGTTCTATGGAAAAGGCAACGAATGCAGCAAACAGAACTAACATTTGAGGAAATGGCACAAAACTAAATATCTCTAGATACAAGAGGCCACTGAATCCAAGTATAGCAGGCTGCTATAAAAAAATTATAGTCCCTGGGAACTAAAAATATTATCAGATTAAAAACAAAAGAGCCTAATATTGGAATTAATTCAGCTAAAACTAGTCAGCTAGAAAATAGACTAGAGGAATATTTCCTAGAGTGAAGTGCAAAAGAACACAGGATGTGCTCAGGAAATGTTTTTCTCTCCTTACTCTCCCTTCTTTGCCTTATTAACTTTTTCAAAAATAAATTCAGAAGCCATTTCTCCTGGGAATCCTCTCCTGACTTCTGTTCTCTTTTTCTAGGTGACTTATTCTATCCTGGTAGTTCTGTGGCACTCTATATACTTCTGTCAAAAGACTCAAAACCACAGTGTAATTGTTTTTGTCTGTCTTTTACTCTTGAAAAAGAGGAAAATGGCTCTAAAGCCATTGAGAATTAGCACTACCTTTTATCTTCCTATCCCATGCTTGGAATACAGTTTTAAAGATAATACAGGTTCAGATAATTGTCGAGTGCTTTAGATGCTTGTTGGATGGGTCTTGTACTTTATTTAGAGAAAATATTGTTTAACCATAATCAGTATTTTCTAAAATCATAGTTTATATATATGAGAAATGTCCTTGATTACTAGGTTTATCAAGTTGACGTATGAAAGGTATAAGGAAATAGAAAATAAAGTGTCTCTAGCTTACAAACTGCTTGTATTCTAAGAGTTCATTTGCTAATTGATATTTGAAACTTGAAATAGTTTTTCCCACAATAAAATATTGTGATGGGCTAAGTTTTGAGCAGCCCACAGAATTCTAGTTAACATATGACATATGATTTATTGTTTTAATTCTACCTCAGAATCTAGTAACTTTATAACACATTGAAAAATTAAGGGTTTATATTTAATGTTGAAGATTGAATACACATTTACTTCTCTTTCCTGAAACCCTACTAAGACGTCAATAAAGGCATAAAAATATTGTAAAGCCATAGGTTCAAAAAGAAGAAACCTCAGCTGGCAAGAGATAATTAATGAAAGTTTGGAATTTGGAAGGCAGATTAATGAATTATAATTGACCTAACAAATCTTAAAAAAAAAAAAAAAAAAAGGCTGAAAACTAGGTGTCTAGAGTAGAGACAAACCAAGAAACAAACTGATTCAAGCTAAAGGTTCAGGAATTAGAGGCATTACATATTCCTGGAGGAAATCTTTAAAATAAGATTTTTTTGGCCTCTTTAAAAGTAGCAGTTAGATGCTTTGATCCTTTTCCTAACACACTATGGCCAGGCAATTATGCTTCTTCCCACCCTGGTAGTCTAAGATATCGAAGCAGAGGAACTGGATTCAAGGATACTGTACTGAAAACTAGCAGAGGCAGGGGAGGAAGGGAATTAAGTGAAAGTCTTGTATTTTGATGTGAAATCCCCAGACCCCTAATGCACTCAGGCAAATACACTACAATTAGAAGATTAGAGGATTCCTCTTGTGTGCCCAGGAGAAGACTGGAATTTGTGTGTTCTGGCAGTATGGCCTGGTCCCTTTCTAAATACTCTTCAGTAAAATCCACTTCTTCCTAAGCCCCAGTTATGATGCCATTTTGGTACCTCATTCTTGAACATTCAAGAATTACCAGACATTTGATGCAAACATTCAAAATAACAGATCCTAAATAAAAAAAAAAAACTTGAAGGACACAAACAATACAAGAAAAATAAATCTTTTAAAAAGCCACAGATTATTAATATCCTCAAGATGATGAAAAAATGTTGTGTCCATGAAACAAGTGCAGGCTGCTATAAAAAGCGTTCAGCACTAGAAGAATTCATTAAAAAAAATAAAAATATGAAATAAAAAAAACATTCTGTAGAATTGGATGATAAATTTAAGGAAATATTCCAATAATTTGAACAAACATGAAAGAGAAGATTAAGGATAGAAATAGTGTCAGTGGTAACACAACTCCATAAGTATACAAAAAACCCACTGATTGTACATTTTAAAAGGGTGAGTTTTGGCCGGGCATGGTGGCTCACACCTGTAATTCCAGCACTTTGGGAGGCTGAGGCGGGTGGATTGCCTGAGCTCAGGAGATCAAGACCAGTCTGGGCAACACAGCGAAACCCTGTCTCTACTAAAATACAAAAAATTAGCCAGGCGTGGCGCTTTGCACCTGTAATCCCAGCTTCTCAGGAGGCTGAGGCAGGAGAGTAGCTTGAACCCAGGAGGCAGAGGTTTCAGTGAGCCAAGATTACACCATTACAGTCCAGCCTAGGCAAGAGAGCAAGACTCCATCTCAAAAAAAAAAAAAAAAAAAGAATTGAGTTTTATGGCATGCGAATTATATCTCAATAAAGTTCTTATTTTAAAAAGAAAAAGAAGATGAGTCCAGTGATTCTAATATCTAAAAAACAGCAGTTCAGACATTATAAACAGAAGAAAAATTATTAAACACAGAAAGCTGGAAAATTTCCTAGAATTAAAAATGGTCATGAGTATATTTGCTGAAAGAGCCATTCAGATTCTGAATAGTGTGAATGGAGATACCGAGAGTCAAATTTGGCTGGTGCAAACTGTGCTCACCACAATAAATTTTTTAAAAATTGCCAAGTTATAACATTATATAATGTTTAAATCCTCAAGATAGAGAAATTTATTAGTTTTCCAGAGAAAAAATAATCAGTTGCAATAAGCAATCAAGAACATGAATGGCATTGGATTTCTGAAGAACAACTCCAGAAGGTAGAACATGATGAGGAGAAAAATATTGAGAATTCTGAAGAATACTGATTTTGTAGAGTCACGATGGACCCCCACTCAAAAGTTGTCCTGGATTTCAATGCCATCCACACACTAAGAAGATGTGGAAAGGTATAGTACTCATATAATGAGCCTTTCTCGGGAGAAAGGTGACTCCAAGCAGGACTGAAAATGACTTGAGAATGCAGGGGAAGGAGAACTGGCCTGGAGTTTTCATGATGTTTAGAGGATGGGACCAGGTTGAGGCTTCCTGTGCATGGTTTGAACTTGCAACCATTGACAAAAAATGGAACACCAAGGCTCTCTTGTCACCCAGATGTGAAGTAGGAAGGGGAAGAGAGAACAGTGAGGTTTAAAAGCTGTCACAAGAGAGATCCAAGATGGCTGATCACTAGCAGCTCGGGATTGTAGCTCCCAGAGAAAGCGCACAGAGTGAGAGGAAGCCACACTTTCAGACGAATTTTTGTTGCCCACGGACTGAAAGATTCCCAGTGGAGGAGCCCCACAGGTTGCCAGCATGACTCTTGTGGCCGACGTCGCAGTTTTGCTGGCACCCTGGTGCGGTGGTTCTTGGTGCAGAGTAAATGGGACTGGGTCCCATTTTGATCGATGTTTGGAGCTCCGGGAAGGCAGAGTTGCCCATTTACCTGATTGAAGAAGGGACTCAAGAGGGAAGCCAGACTGGAGATTTCTGGGCAGAAAAGCATCACGAATCTTAATGCCGCTGTTTTGGCCGGCGCAGTGGGTTGCTCAGATTTCGGCGCTGGGAATCAAGTTGGACATCCACTCAGAGACCTAATTTGAAAGTAGGCAATTACAAAGACAACAGGTGGATGAACTTAAAATGATGGGAAGAAACCAGCATAAAAAGGCTGAGAATACCCGAGATCAGAATGCCTCTCCTTCTACAGGTGATCACAGTTCCTCATCAACAAGAGAACAAGGCCTGATAGAGAACGAGTGCGTTCCAATAACAGATTTAGGCTTCAGAAAGTGGGTAATAAGGAACTTTAGTGAGCTAAAAGAACATGTTCTGGCCCAATGTAAAGAAACTAAGGACCTTGAAAAAAGGTTTGACGAAATGCTAACAAGAATTAACAACTTAGAGAGGAATATAAGTGAATTAATGGAACTGAAGAACACAATACGAGAACTTTGCGAAGTATGCACAGGTTTTAACAGTCGAATTGATCAAGCAGAAGAAATGATATCAGAGGTCGAAGACCAACTTAATGAAATGAAACGAGAAGACAAGATTAGAGAAGAAAGAGTAAAAAGGAATGAGCAAAGTCCCCAAGAAATATGGGACTATGTGAAAAGACCTAATTTACTATTGATAGGTATACCTGAATGTCATGAAGAGAATGAATCCAAGTTGGAAAATATTCTTCAGGATATTATTCAGGAAAACCTTCCTAATCTAGTAAGGCAGGACAATACTCTACTCCAGCTAATCCAGAGAACACCACAAAGATATTCCTCAAGTAGAGCAACTCCAAGACACATAATTGCTAGATTCACTAGGGTTGAAACAAAGGAGAAAATTCTAAGGGCAGCTAGAGAGAAAGGTCACGTTACCCATAAAGGGAGGCCTATCAGACTCACAGCAGACCTCTCACCAGAAACCCTACAAACTAGAAGAGAGTGGGGGTCAATATTCAATATCCTCAAAGAAAAGAATTTTCAACCCAGAATCTCATATCCCGCCAAACTAAGCTTCATAAGCGAAGGAAAAAGAAATTTTTCACAAACAAGCAAGCACTCAGAGATTTCATCACCACCAGGCCTGCTTTACAAGAGCTTCTAAAAGAAGCACTACAGACAGAAAGGAACAACCAGTATCAGTCATCCCCAAAACTTACCAAAACTATAATGAAGAATCTACATCAACTAATGGGCAAAATAGCCAGCTAGCATTAAATGACAATATTGAACTCACAAATATTAATATTAATTCTAAATTTAAATGGATTAAATGCCCCAATCAAAGACACAAACAGGCAAATTGAATAAAAGGTCAAAACCCATTGGTATGCTGTATCCATATCTATTTCACAAGCAACGACATACAAAGGGATGGAGGAAGATTCACCAATTAAATGGAGAGCAAAAAAAAAAAAAAAAAACAAAAACAAAAACAGGAGTTGTAACTTTCATCTCTCACAAAATAGACTTTAATAGTAACAAAGACTAAAAGAAACAAAGAAGGACATTACATAATGGTAAAAGGATCAATGCAACAACAGGAGTTAATGATTATAAATACATATGCACCCAATACAGGAGCACCCAGATATATAAGACAAGTTCTTAATGACATAAAGAGACCTGGACTCCTGCACAATAATAGCGGGAAATTTTGACACCACATTGTTAATATTCGACGGATCAACGACATAGAAAATTAATAGGGACATCTATGATTTGAACTTAGACCTGGAATAAGTAAACTTAGTGAATATTTATAGAATTCTCCACCCAAGGTCCACAGAACATACATTTTTCTCAGTATCATATTACACTTATTTTGAAAGTGACTGCATAATTGGAAGTAAATCACTCTTCAGCATTTACATAGTATTTCACAGACTTAAATGAAATTTTGGTTGGCTGTGTGTTTGTTATTTTCTTCCCTTATTCCTTCCTGTCTCCGTTGTTAAGCACAATTATTGGCATAAAAGAGGTTTTTAATACCTACTTTTAGATTGCATTCCAGCCTGGGCAATAGAGCAAGAATCCTGTTCTCTCTCCTGCTTTTTCTTTCTCTTTCTTTCTTTCTCTCATGGAAAAAAAAAATAGTACTAGTAGTGTTAGAGCTGCCTAGGTTGTCTGATTGATAAAAATTGTCTGACTCAATAAAATTAACATAGGATATTTATTAAAATATGATTCCACCTAAAGATTGATGCTCTATTAAAAAAAAAAAAAAAAAAAAAGGCTGTCACACAAAAGCCAGGTGCAGTGGCTAACGCCTGTAATCCAAGCACTTAGGGAGGCTGAGGCGGGAGGATCATCTGAGGTTGGGAGTTCAAGACCAGCCTGACCAACATGGAGAAACCCCATCTCTACTAAATACAAAATTAGCCAGGAGTGGTGGCACATGCCTGTAATCTCAGCTACTTGGGAGGCTGAGGCAGGAGAATTGCTTGAACCTGGGAGGTGGAGGTTGTGGTGAGCTGAGATTGTGCCATTGCACTCCAGCCTGGGCAACAAGAATGAAACTCTGTCTCAAAAAAAAAAGCTGTCACACATCAAAAAATTGAATCAGTCTCTTAAATATACTAACCTAGAAATCTTACTCAGCAAAATTGTCACTTGTAAATGTTAGGATAAAGGAATTTTTAGACACATCTTCTTTGTACCTCTTCTCAAAAGTGGAGCAGATGTTCCAAGAAAACCAGGAAATAATAAAGAAGAGATCATGATATCTAGGAATCAAAGGTTCTTATCTAATATAGGAAATATGTTAATTTCTTAGGATAATGGTAAAAGGAAATCCCAAGAAGACAACTGTGTAGGATGTGTAGAGGACAAACAATCCAAACTTGAGCAAATGGATTGAGATCTCCAATAGCTATACTATTTTAAAAAAAGAAAAAAGAAGGAGAGGGAAGAAAAGAAAAAATAGATATCCTGATGTTTTTAAAAGTATTGAGAGGAAATTTATACTCTTATAAAAAGTTGGAACAAGGCTAGGTGCTGTGGCTCCTGCCTGTAATCCCAGCACTTTGGGAGGCCAAGGTGAGGGGATTACCTGAGGTCAGGAGTTTGAGACCAGCCTGGCCAACGTGGCGAAATCCCATCTCTACTAAAAATACAAAAAATTAGCCAGTCATGATGGCACGTACCTGTAATCCCAGCTACTTAGGAGGCTGAGGTGGGAGGATCGCTTGAGCTTGGGAGGCAGAGGTTGCAGTAATCTAAGATCCCACCACTGCACTCCAGCGTGGGTAACAGAGTGAGACTCTGTCTCAAAAAGAAAAAAAAAGTTGGTACAAAATAGTACTTAGTATTAATGCTTAATAAGTACTTAGAAAACAAATTTTAAAATTAGGTAATGAATAACTCGAAAAGAAATTGTAGCAAAAAGGTGATGAATGTGGCTTACAATATAGGACTTGGCTCTGAGTATATTTGAATAGTCATAATAATAGAAACATTGAATATATTTAATTTAGAAATGTAAAGGAGGTGCCTATCAAAAGAAACTTTTAATACAGTTGAAAGTAATTGTCTTTAGAGAGTAAGAAATTATGATGGGGAGGTATGAGACAAGCTATAAGCCTTGTAGAACTATTTATCATTTTAACAATGAATAATTTGATAAAAATATATATATATATATTTTACAAATAGTTGGTAGGTTTATTTTTTATTTTGTTTTTGTTTTATTTTGAGAAGGAGTTTTGTTTCTGTTGCCCAGGCTGGAGTGCAATGGCATGATCTCAGCTCACCACAACCTCCGCCCCCCAGGCTCAAGCGATCCTCCTGTCCCAGCCTCCCAAGCAGCTGGGATCACAGACGCCCACCACTACACCTGGCTAATTTTTGGTACCTTTAGTAGAGATGGGGTTTCACCATGTTGGTGAGTCTAGTCTTGAACTCCTGATAGATGGGCCGCCCACCTGGCCTCCCAAAGTGCTGGGATCACAGGCATGAGCCACAGCACCGGCCTATTTTTTATTTTGTTTTTTAAAAACTGGGTCTTGCTGCCCAGGCGCGGTGGCTCACTCCTGTAATCCTACTAAAAATACAAAAATTAGCCAGACGTGGTGGCGGGTGCCTACAATCTCAGCTACTCAGGAGGCTGAGGTAGGAGAAACGCCTGATCCTGGAGACAGAGGCTACAGTGAGCCAAGAGCACACCATTTCACTCCAGCCTGGGCAAAAGAGCTAAACTCCATCCCCACCCCGCCCCAAAAAGAAAAGAAAAGAAATAGTCTTGTGGCTGGATATGGTGGGTCACACCTGTCATCCCAGCATTTGGGAAGCCGAGGTAGGCAGATCACTTGAGCCCAGGAGTTTGAGACTGGCCTGGCCAACATGGTTAAACCCCATCTCTACTAAAAATACAAAAATTAGCTGGGCATGGTGGCGTGCCCCTGCAATCTCAGCTACTTGGGAGGCTGAGGCAGGAGAATCACTCGAATCACTTGAAGGCAGAAGTTGCAATGAGCTGAGATTGTGCCACTGCACTGCAGCCTGGGTGACAGAACAAGACTCTGTCTCAAAAAAACAAAACAAAACAAAAACAAACACAAAACACTGGTCTTTGTGGCCCAGGCTGTTGCAGGTGCAATCACAGTGCACTGCAGTCCTGAACTCCTGGGCTCAAGCAATCCTCCTGCCTCAGCCTCCTGAGAAACTGTGACCACAGGTGTGCCCCACCATGCCTGGCTATAGTTGGTAGGTTTTAAATGAAAAGATTTTTGTTTTCCATACATTTATTTAAATTAAAAAAGTATTTAAGCCATCTTTAAGATATTTAATATTGAGAATGTTCTAGAATAGTGATTAGATTCAAAATATTGGTCTTGAACCAGATGGTCTTGTGGCTTCAAAGATGTCTCTGAAGTCACTACAGGTAATATTAAAAGTACAGTGCTAGGACTAGACTGACTGACCCAAAATATGTGACTGGAACCAGAAAGGATATAACCATGGTTCTAGAAGGGAAAAAGGCTTAAGAGTGGAGAATTGAGGAAGCCATTTGCAAAACTTCACAGGAAAGTTAAATAAATGAATAAAATGTAATTAATAAATGAATATGGGGCCAGGTACAGTGGCCTGCATCTGTAATCCCAGCATTTTGGGAGGCCAAGGTAGGAGGCTCACTTGAGGCCAGGAGTTCAAGACCAGCCTGGGCAACATAGCAAGACCCTCATTTCTAGAAAAAAAAATTCTAAAATTAGCCAGACATGGTGGTAGACACCTGTAGTCCCAGCTACTTGGGAAGGTGAGACAGGATTGCCTAAGCCCAGAAGTTTGAGGTTATAAGTGAGCCATGATTGTGCCACTGCATTCAAGCCTGAACAACAAAGTGAGACCCCAACTCTAAAAGTGAAATTAAATTAAATTAAAAATAAGTAAATAAATATGGGTTATGTTGTGAAGCACAGAGGGAGAGACCAGGAGGGACAATTTGGGCCACTTCTCTGGCCCCAGTTTCTAATATTCTTACTAAAATGCAGGACATCTGGTTATCCCAAACCAGTTTTTTTTTATTGCATTTTAGGTTTGGGGGTACATGTGAAGAACATGTAAGATTGTTGCATAGGTACACATAGCAGTGTGGTTTGCTGCCTTCCTCCCCTTCACCTATATCTGGCACTTCTCCCCATGTTATCCCTCCCCAACTCCCCACCCCCCGCTGTCCCTCCCCTATTTCCCCCCAACAGACCCCAGTGTGTGATGCTACCCTCCCTGTGTCCATGTGTTCTCATTGTTCAACACTCACCTATAAGTGAGAACATGTGGTGTTTGATTTTCTGTTCTTGTGTCAGTTTGCTGAGAATGATGGTTTCCAGGTTCATCCATGTCCCTACAAAGGACACAAACTCATCATTTTTTATGGCTGCATAGTATTCCATGGTGTATATGTGCCACATTTTCCTTGTCCAGTCTATCATCTATGGGCATTTGGGTTGGTTCCAAGTCTTTGCTATTGTAAACAGTGCCGCAATGAACATTCATGTGCATGTGTCCTTATAATAGAACAATTTATAATCCTTTGGATATATACCCAGTAATGGGATTGCTGGGTCAAATGGAATTTCTATTTCTATGTCCTTGAGGAATTGCCACACTGTCTTCCACAATGGTTGAACTAATTTACACTCCCACCAACAGTGTAAAAGTGTTCCTTTTTCTCCACATCCTCTCCAGCATCTGTTGTCTCCAGATTTTTTAATGATCGCCATTCTAACTGGCATGAGATGGTATCTCAATGTGGTTTTGATTTGCATTTCTCTAATGACCAGTGATGATGAGCATTTTTTCATATGTTTGTTGGCCTCATATATTTGTTCTTTTGAAAAGTGTCTGTTCATATCCTTCGCTCACTTTTGAATGGGCTTGTTTGGTTTTTTTCTTGTAAATCTGTTTTAGTTCTTTGTAGATTCTGGATATTAGCCATTTGTCAGATAAGTAGATTGCAAAAATTTTTTCCCATTCTGTTGGTTGCTAATTCACTCTAATGACTGTTTCTTTTGCCATGCAGAAGCTGTGGAGTTTGATTAGGTCCCATTTGTCTATTTTGGCTTTTGTTGCCAATGCTTTTGGTGTTTTAGTCATGAAGGCCTTGCCTATGCCTATGTCCTGAATGGTTTTGCCTAGATTTTCTTCTAGAGTTTTTATGGTGTTAGGTCTTATGTTTAAGTCTTTAATCCATCTGGAGTTAATTTTAGCGTAAAATATCAGGAAGGAGTCCAGTTTCTGCTTTCTGCACAAGGCTAGTAGGTTTTCCCAATACCATTTATTAAACATGGAATCCTTTCCCCATTGCTTGTTTTTGTGAGGTTTGTCAAAGATCAGATGGTTGTAGATGTGTGGCGTTGCCTCGGAGGCCTCTGTTCTGTTCCATTGGTCTATATCTCTGTTTTGGTACCAGTACCATGCTGTTTTGATTACTGTAGCCTTGTAGTAGAGTTTGAAGTCAGGTAGTGTGATGCCTCCAGTTTTGTTCTTTTTGCTTAGAATTGACTTGGCTATGCAGGCTCTCTTTTGGTTCCATATGAAGTTTAAGGTGTTTTTTTTCCAGTTCTGTGCAGTAGGTCATTGGTAGCTTGATGGGGATAGTGTTGAATCTGTAAATTACTTTCGGCAGTATGGCCATTTTCACGATATTGATTCTTCCTAACCATGAACATGGAATGTTTCTCCATCTGTTTGTGTCCTCTCTGATTTCGTTGAGCAGTGGTTTGTAGTTCTCCTTGAAGAGGTCCTTCACATTATTTGTTAGTTGTATTCCTAGGTATTTAATTCTCTTTGTAGCAATTGTGAATGGCAGTTCGTTTTTGATTTGGCTCTCTTTAAGTCTGTTACTGGTGTATAGGAATGCTTGTGATTTTTGCACATTGATTTTGTATACTGAGACTTTGCTGAAGTTGCTTATCAGTTTAAGGAGATTTTGGGCTGAGATGATGGGGTCTTCTAAATATATAATCATGTCACCTGCAAATACAGACAATTTGACTTCCTCCTTTCCTAATTGAATACACTTTATTTCTTTTTCTTGCCTTATTGTTCTGGCTAGAACTTGCAATAGTATATTTAATAGGAGTGGTGAGAGAAGACATCTTTGTCTAGTGCCAGATTTCAAAGGGAATGATTCTAGTTTTGCCCATTCAGTGTGATATTGGCTGTGGGTTTGTCATAAATAGATTTTATTATTTTGAGATATGTTCCATCAATACCTAGTTTATTGAGGGTTTTTAGCATAAAGGGCCATTGAATTTTGTCAAAGGCCTTCTCTGCATCTATTGAGGTAAACATGTGTTTTTTGTCTTTGGTTCTGTTTATGTGGTGAATTATGTTTATAGACTTGCATATGTTGAACCAGCCTTGTATCCCCAGGATGAAGCCTACTTGATCATGGCAGATAAGCTTTTTGATGTGCTGTTGCAATTGGTTTGCCAGTATTTTATTGAAGATTTTTGCATCTGTGTTCATCATGGATATCGGCCTGAAGTTTTCTTTTCTTGTTGAGTCTCTGCTGGGTTTTGGTATCAGGGCGATGTTGGTCTCATAACATGATTTGGGAAGGATTCCCTCTTTTTGGATTGCTTGGAGTAGTTTCAAAAGGAATGGTACTGATAAAAACATATTTTTAATTGCATTTACATTTCTAACTTGTGACACTGATACAGCATTAACCTCCCACTGATACAGCATTAACATTTATTATTTTCTCTACTCAACTACCCAGATGGTATGTTTTCCTTATTTCTGAGCCTGGCTTGAGTTCAGGGGCTTAGTGTTAAGGATAGCTCAGCTATGAGAGGTATTCATAAAATTTTGAGAAATGGAAGGCAAGACAGATACAACATCTGGAAGGGAAGGATGAAGACAGTTTGAGAAGGATAAAAGTTAGCAAGGATAGGGACAGGACACTCTAGGGCAGTTGGAGAAGGGAAAGCAAAGGATGCTCTGAGGGACAGCCTACTAGTCTTGACAGCTGAGGATATGGAGAAGGATGGTAGATTGAGTCAATCAATTTATGTGTTGCAGTGGTGGTTGGAGAAGATGGCCAGATGGGAAACAATTCTCATTTTTAACAAGGGAGTTGGCATAGGAGAAAAAGTTGTGGTGAGGTCAAGGGAGGAAAGACAAAGAGTTAGTTGTCTCAGGTAGGTAATGGATGAGCAGAGATAGGTGTAAGTTAGTTCCAGGGCAGGATATAATAGGTTTTCAGAATAATCCTCCCCTTTGATCTCTTACTTACAACCCCAGACCCCTGCAACTAGTTTCTATCAGTGTTGATTTCTATCCTGTCATATTGGAAATATTTAATAAATGCAGACTAAATATAGGAGAGCACATTTTCCCTTTTCTTACCAAACCTCTGGTTCTCCTCAACTTTTAGTACTGTGTTCTGTCACCACCATTTATTGAACAGTTCTTCATTCTAGTTCACTCCCATAGGAATGACTTTAAGACCTCTGAGTCTGGGAAAATTTTCTGTTCAAATATTTCATCCATTTTCTTATTGAGGATTTGTTTTCTTATTATTGAGTTTTCATAGTTCTTTATATTCTGGTTTTCCTTGTTTTTGTTTTTTGCTTTTTTTTTTTTTTTAATAGAGATGGGGTCCCACTATGTTGCCCAGGCTGATCTCAAACTCCTGGGCTCAAATGGCCCTCTCCCCTTGGCCTCCAAAAGTGCTGTTACTACAGGCATGAGCCACTGTACCCAGCCAGTTCTTTACATTCTGGATTTCAGTCCACTTGCAAATATTTTCTCCCTATCTGTGGCTTGTCTTTTAATAGTCTTTTTTGAAGAGATGTTTTAAATTTTGGTAAAGTCCAATTTATCAGTGCTATTATTTTATGAATCGTTCTTAGTGTTATATCAAAAAATTCTTTGCATAACTCGGTGTCACAATTTTCTCCCTTTTTAAAAGAAGTTTTAGGAGTTACATTTAGATCTATGATGCATTTAGAGTTAATTTATTTCCATGATGTAAGGTATAAGTGCAAGTTTTTTTTATTGTATTTTTTCATATGAATACCTGGTTGTTTTGACACATTTTGTTTAAAAGACTATGCTTTCTCCACTTAATTGCCTTTACACATTGGTCAAAAATCAGTTGCTCATCTATGTGTGAATCTATTTCTATGCTCTCTTATTAAGTTCCTTTAACCTATGTGTGTATGTGTAGGCTCATTGTTTTTTAGATGAAATAACTGGAATCACCCTTTCCTCAGCTAGTTAGCTTACAATTAGTGGATTACTTATATATGAAACTTAAATTTTTGAGCCAAGAATTACGACTGAACCAAAGTAGAGAAAAGGAGTAAGTTGTAAAACTTTCAAAAACAACAAAAGAGGATTATAACGAATTTATCACCATCAAAAATAGAACGATTGTCTAAGGTCAAATTAAAATCGTTTAAAATATTATGCCTTTTTAGTTGTATGTAGAAGCAGTTTTACATTCATAGTAATAATATATAACTAAGCATGTCCATTTCCATACATTTTAATTTTTAGGATTTCACATCTGTTTTGTATCAAAATATTTTATCTATTTTGTTTGTTCCTTTATTCTACAGGATTAAGTTTGCAGCATGATATAGCCAGTTCTCATCTGAACTATTCAGTCACAGACTCTTATACAGAATACAAGGGTTTTGAAGAGAACTTCCCATCACCTGAACTGTTCAGAAAATCAGATTATTTAGGTAAGAAAGTAATTCCTTAAATTGCTCTACTATAAAAATTATTCCTTTGTCCACAAATCCTCCAATGAATAAATATCCGTTTAAAGAAGGCATACTCTTCTTCCTCACCAACACCTCACGTCCTTGACCATTGCCCATTGCCCATTGTATTTCATTCCCAGTCACACAGTAGAGCAAAAGTAGATCAAGGAAGGATAAAGAAATGTCATTTAGCATTTATATGTAATGCACATTCAATTATTTATGAATTTTGCACCTAATGAATGTATACTTGTTCTCTTGAACCATGGGTTATCTTTTTTTTCCTGCACTTCTCTCTTAAATGTTGGCTAGGCCAAGTCTCTGCTTGAATTTTCTCCACAAATTAAGAGTTATTTACATTTATTATACATATAATTGCAGCCTTTGGTTAATGATGGCAGATCAAATACATGCCTTACTCTACCATCTTGCAATGGCAGAAAACAGCTTTTTCTTTAAAGTAGTACACTCATAAGGACAAAGATAATTGGGGAAAAAAAGTACAAAGTTTGGAAAGTTAGAGATCAGATGGTTTGATACAGCAGACCTAAGAAATCGGAGTCCTAAACCAACAATATGAATACCCTAGAAACAGCCAATTTGCACTACGGTGTCACAGAAAAACTCATAATTTGGTTGTTCCAAATACTTATAAATAGATGTCAAAAACATGAAAAATGTGATGAACTGCTTCTTTACTGCTCAAAGGGAGCTAGGAGATTTATTCTTTAGAATGTTTTAAAACAGAGACTCTAGACCGGAGAATACTAGGTACTGTTAATAGCAGGGATACTGTGGTATTTTGAAATGTCAGTCCCAATTATTCATTTCTCTGTAGTATTGTATTCATACCCTCATAATGAGTGGAGTATACTTTTCCACTCTTTGACTTTGGGATTGGCCACGTCACTTGCTTTCAGCAACAAACCAAATTTAAGAAAAGCTTTGAAATTGCTTAAATGGTTGAGCTTGTCTTCTTGCACTTCTGCCATTATGATGAGAATGTATCCTAATTAGCTGCTGCCTCTCTTGTGGAACCCCAGAATGAGAGTTACAGAGTAGAGCAGCCCAGGCAATCCACTCACTGCAGAGAGCTGCCCCAGCTCATCTGCAGACCTGTAATCTGAGTTACCTGAGCCAACTAATAGACATGGGAACAAGAAATAAATGCTTTTCACTTTGTGCCACTGAGATTTTGTGGTTGTTTATTATACTGCCAAAGCTGACTGCTGCAGATAATGTACTGAATGTAGGAGAGGGAATTAAGTAAAAGTGTACATCCTAAATTATGGGATCTACTCACCCAATGCTTATTTCCACCCTATCCCAGCAGCCCATTTCTCTGTTAGCTTCCCAGACTTGAACCTTCTGTTGAGAAAATGGAAGATTATTTTCTCAGGAACTGATTACCCCAGAAGAAAATATCTAAAATACTGACCTCAGGAGTCCTCAGTGAAACTGACCAGGCAGAAGACCCTACAGTGAAGCCAACTGTATGACAAGCCCCGCCTAGGCCATAAGGATACCACTTAGCCTTTTAGGACCCACTTTTAAATATGAACAGAGAGCCAAAGATCACCAGATTTCTGAGGAAAGCCTCTAACATTAAAAAGAGATATCAAAACAAAACAAAATGTGGGAATGGTGTCAGCAAGATGTTGAAACAGGAAGCTGTGGACCTGCCTACTCCTTATGGACACACCAATTCAACAGCAATACATGGACCAATTCCCTTTGAGAGAAATTCAGAAAACAGTTGACAGGTTCTTGCACCCTGGCAAGCATGGGGCCAGCCACATCAAAGCCAGTAGGAAAATTTGAGACGTCCTCACCATAATTCCTACTCCTAGCACAGCACCATATAATTGGAAGGAAACCCATATCACTGCTTTCAGCTTCTCCCTGAGGGGAAGAGCAGGATAAGGGACTGGATGATACATCCAGTGTTCTGAATTCTCTGAGGGATGCCTGAGGCAACTGACTTCTGTCTTGCCAGTCTTAGAGTGCTAATGGGACCCAACATGTCCAAGGTGCCTGGTGACTGCTGAGAACAAAGATGACAATTTGGTCTAGGACACAAACATTTGCCATAGGCCCTCCACCTAGCTCAGTGCAGAGTCAGTGGAAAAAAAAAAAAGCAGATTCTAGCTTCTCCCTGGGGAGAGAAAGAGTTAGACTGTGGGTCTAATATTCTAACTTTTCAAGAGATGTTCTTGGGACTAGCTTCTGTCACACCTGTTTTAGAATGTTGACAGGATCTGTCATGTTCTAAATGCCTGAAGGCTAACGAGAACAAAGATGATAGTCTGGACTAGCACAAAGATTTGAGAGATCTCTGGGTAGGCTTATATTGGTAAGGGTCTTCTGTATAATGCCAGTCTGCAAGACTAGGAGAAATGGCTGTTTTGTCTAATGCATAGATACTGATACCAAGAGTCAAGGAAAATTAAGAAGCAGGGAAATGTAGTCCAAGCAAAGGAATAAGATAAATTCACAGAAGCTGACCCTAATGAAATGGAGATATACAAATTGTCTGATAGCTTATTCAAAATAATCATTAAAAAGATGCTTAACAAGCTGAGAATAATAATGAATGAACAAAATAAGAATTTCAACAAAAATAAAGTTTTAAAAAGAAAGAACAAATTAGGAATTTTTGGACCTGAAGAATACTATCACTGAACTGAGGCCAGGCACAGTGGCTAATTCCTGTAATCCCAATGATTTGGGAGGCTGAGGTGAGAGGATCACTTGAGCCTAGGAGTTTGACATTATAGTGAGCTATGATTATGCTACTGCGCTTCAGCCTGGATGACAAAGCAAGACCTCTCTTAAAAAAAAAAAGATAAAAGAAAACTTCAGTAGAGCAATATAACAGCAGACTAGCTCAGAAAGAATAAAGAATTAGTGAGCTTGAAGACAGGTCATTTTTAAAGACTCCAAAAGCAATTGCAACAAAAACAAAAATTGACAAATGGGAACTAATTAAACTGAAGAGCTTCTGCACAGCAAAATAAACCATCAACACAGTAAACAGACAACCTACAGAATGGGAGAAAATATTTGCAAACTATACATCCAACAAAGATCTGATATCCAGAATCTATAAGGAATTTAAATCAGCAAGCAATAACAATCCCATTAAAAAATGGGCAATGGACATAAATATAAAGAAGACTAAAGAAGTATGTCTTCTTCTCATTAGAGAAATGCAGATCAAAAACCACAATGAGATACCATCTCATACCAGTCAAGGTGGCTATTATTAAAAAGTCAAAAAATAACATGTTTGTGAGATTGTAGAGAAAAGGGAAAGCTTATACATTGTTGGGGAACTGGAATATAAATTAGTTCAGCCAATGTGGAAAGAAGTTTGCAGATTTCTCAAAAAACCTAGAACTGTCATTTGACCCAGCAATCCCATTACTTTGGATATATTTCCAAAGCAATCATTCTATAAAGACAGATGAACACATATGTTTGTTGCAGTGCCGTCCCAATAGCAAAGTCATGGAACCAACCTAAATGCCCATCAGTGGTAGACTGGATAAAGAAAGTGTGGTACATGTACACCATAGAATATTACACAGCCATAAAAAAGAATGAAATCATATCTTTTGCATCAACATGGATGCAGCTGGAGGCTGTTATCCTAAGCAAATTAATGCAGGAACAGAAAACCAAATACTGTATGTTCTCATTTATAAGTGGGAACTAAACATTGAGTACACATGGACACAAAGAAGGGAACAATAGACACTGGGGCTTGCTTGAGTTTAGAGGGTGAGAAGAGGGTGACGATTGAAAAATACCTATTGGATACTATGCTCACTATCTGGGTGACAAGACCATTTGTACATCAAGCCCATGTAACAAACCTGCACATGTACCCCTTATATCTAAAATAAAATTTAGAAGAAAAATAAAGGTCATTTAGCATTATGCCATAGTGAAGAAAAAAGAATGAAAAGATTGAAGATATCCTAAGAGACTTGTGAGCCACTATCAAGCAGACCAATGTTTGTATTATGGGAGTCCCAGAGAAGAAGAGAAAAAGGACTAGAAAGTGTATTCAAAGAAATAGTGGCTAAAAACATTCCAAATCTGGGGGATGAAATGGACATTTAGATCCAGGGAGCCCAGTGGACCCAAGTAAAAGGAACCCAAGAAATCCACACTGAGATACACTATAATTGAGTTGTCAAAAGTCATATACAAAGAGAATTTTGAAAGCAGCAAGTAAAAAGTGACTTGACATGTACAAGGGAGCCGCCATGAAACTATGAGTGGATTTCTCAGCAGAAACCTTACAGATCAGAGAGAATGGGATGATATATTCAAAGTGTTGACAGAAAAATGATCAACCAAGAACAGTATACCCAGAAAAACTGTCTTTCAAAAATGGAGAGACAAGGAGTTTCCCAGACAAAGAAAAGCTGAGGGGGTTCACCATGACTAGACCTGACTTACAAGAAATGCTGAAGGGAGTTATTTAAGTTGAAACTCAAGGATGCTAAACAGCAACATGAAAGTATAAAACTCAAGGTAAATATATAGATAAATACAGAATACAGTAATACTGTAAAGATAGTTTACTATTACAATAGTATGGTAATAGTATACTGTATAGAATACAGTAATACTGTAATAGTAGTATACCATAATTAAATCACTTTAAATTCTGATTTATGAGTTAAAAGATAAAAATGTTAAAAACTTAACTGAACATGTTAATAATACAACATAAAATAAATAAACTGTCACATGAATAAAGTGCAGGAGGGGGAGAAGTAAAAGTGTAGTTTTTGTATGCAATTGAAATTATCAGCTTAGACTGTCACAACTATATAAGATTTTATGTAAGCCCGGTGGTCAACACAAACAAAATTGCTGTGGATGACACACAAAAGAAGAAAATGAAAAGCATTATCAGTTACACAAAAAACAGTGGAACACAAAGGAAGATAGCACTAAAGGAAAGAGGGACAAAGGAAACACAAGACAGAAACAATTAGTGAAATGACAATAAGTCCTTATCTGTCAATAATTATTTTAAATAAGTTAAACTTCCCAATCAAAACACAGAGTGACTAAATGGATAAAAGAACAAGATCTAATGATGTGATGTCTACAGATGACCCTCTTTAGATTTAAAGATACATACACTAAAAGTGGAGAGATGGAAAAAGATATTCCATACAAATGGTAACCAAAAGAGAGCAGGGGTAGCTATATTTATGTCAGACAAAACAGACTTTAAATCCAAAACAGTCATTAGAGACAAGAACAGTATATAATAATAAAAGGGTCAGTTCACCAGGAAGATAGACAGTTATAGATACATGTGCACCCAACATCAGCACCTAAATATGTGAAACAGACAATGACATAACTGAAGGGAAACATAGCAATATAATAATTGTGGGATAATTCAGTATAACCCACTTTTGACAATGGATAAAACATTCAGACAGAAAACAAGTAAACAAACAGCAGACTTGAACAGCGCTGTTGACCACATGGACCTAACATATATACAAAACATTCTACCCAACAGTGGCAGAATATACATTTCTCTCATGCACAGATAAGACATTCTCCATAATAGATCATGTTATGTCACAAAACAAGTCTTGACAAATGAAAGATTGAAAACATAACCAAGTATCTTTTCTGACCACAATGGAACAAAACTAGAAATCAGTAGCAGAAGGAATACTGGAAAATCACAAATATGTGGAAATTTAACATATGCTTGAATAACCAGTGAGTCAAAGAAGAAATCAAAAGGGAAATTAGAAAATATCTTGGGACAAAAGCATAACATATTAAAACATATGGAATATAACAAAAGCAGTACTGAGGGAATTTCATAGCAATAAATAACTACATTTAAAAAGAAAAATTTCAAGTAAGCTAATGTTACGCCTAAAGGAACTAGAAAAAAGAACAAACAGCTAAATATTATCAGATGTAAGGAAATAATAAAGTTTAGAGCAGAAGTAAATGGAACAGATAATTGAAAAAACTAGAAAAAAATCAGTGAAACTAAGGGTTGGTTTTTTGAAAAGACAAATTTGACAAACTTTTAGTTAGATTAAGAAAAAAGAAGACTCAATAAAATTCAAAGTACAAGAGGAGACATTATACGTGATGCCACAGAAACAAAAATAATCATCAGACTACTATGCCCAATTATGGAACAATAAATTGAATAACCTAGAAAGAAGGAATTTCTAGAAACATATAACCTACTAAGACTGAGTCATGAAGAAATATAAAATTTGGACAGACCTATAAATAGTAAGGAGATTGAACCAGTAATCAAAAACTTTACAACAAAGAAAAGTCCAGGACCAGATGGCTTCACTGGTGAATCCTACCAAACATTTAAGAATATTTAATTCCAATTCTTCTTAAACTCTTCTAAAAAATTAAAGAGGAGAAAACACTTTCTAACTAATTCTTTGAGGCCTCATACTAAAGGAAGGTAAATTCTTTATGCAAAGACAACTATAAGACAATATCCCTGATGAACATAGATGTAAAAATCCTCAACAAAATACTAGCAGTTCAAATTCATTTCTACATTTAAAGGATCATATACCATGATCAAGTGGCATTTATCTCTGGAATGCAAGGATGGTTCCATATATAAAATCAACTAAAGTGATACACCACATCAACAGAATAAAGGGTACCAGTTACACAAAAATTTCAATAGATACAGCAAAAGGATTTGACAAAATTCAGTATCTTTTATGATGAAAACTCTCAAACTAGGAATGGAAGGCAATTACCTCAACATAATAAAGATCATATACGAGAAGCCCATAGCTAACATCATACTCAGCAGTGAAAACTGAAAGCTCTTCCTCTAATATCAGGAAGTATGCTGAATACTTTTATTCAACATAGTCCTAGCCAGAGCAATTAGGCAACAAAAAAATAAAAAGTGTCTAAATTGAATAGAAGTAAAATAATTCGTATCTGCAGAGGACATGATCTTATACGTAAAACACTCTAAAGACACCACAAAACCTTATTTGTATGAATAAGTGAATTTAGTAAAATTATAGATTATAAAATCAACATATGAAAATCAGTTGTGTTTCTATATACTAGCAATAACTACCTGAAGAGGAAATAAAAGAATTTCATTTACAATATCATCAAAAACTATAAAATACTTAGGAATAAACTTAAGAAGTAGAAGATATGTACTCTGGAAAACAATGATGAACAAAATTTAAAAAGATGCAAGCAAATGGGCACACATCCCATGTTTATGAGTTGGAAGACTTAATATTGTTAAAATACCCATACACCAAAGCAATCTACAAATTTGATACAATCTCTATCAAAATCTCAATGGCATTTTTTAATAGAAATAACAAAGTAGCTGGGCGCAGTGGCTCACACCTGTTATCCCAGCACTTTAGGAGGGCGAGGCAGGTGAATCACAAGGTCAGGAGTTCAAGACCATCCTGGCCAATATGGTGAAACCCTGTCTCTACTAAAAATACAAAAATTAGCCAGGCATGATGGTGCATGCCTGTAATCCCAGCTACTCAGGAGGCTGAGGCAGGAGAATCACTTGAACCCGGTAGGCAGAGGTTGCAGTGAGCTGAGATCATGCCCCTGCACTCCAGCCTGGGAAACATCATGAGGCTCTGTCTAAAAAAAAAAAAATAAAAAAAATAGCAAGGCAACCCTGAAGTGTATATGGAACCACAAAGGAGCTCAAATAGCCAAAACAATCTTGAGAAGAACAAAGTAGGAGCGTCATACTTCCTGATTTCAAAATACATTGCAATGCTATAGGCAACCCTGAAGTGTATATGGAACCACAAAGGAGCTCAAATAGCCAAAACAATCTTGAGAAGAACAAAGTAGGAGCGTCATACTTCCTGATTTCAAAATACATTGCAATGCTATAGTAATTCAAGCAGTATGGTACTATCATAAGAGAAATTAATCCATATGGCCAACTTATTTTTGACAGGTTGGAGTACCAAGAATACACAATGAGGAAAGGATACTTTCTTCAGCAAATGCTATTGGGAAAACTGAGTATCTACATGCAAAATAATGAAATTGAACATTGACACCATACACAATAATTAATTCAAAATGTATTAAATAGTTAAATATAAGACCTGAAGCTATAAAACTCCTAGAAGAAAACACAGGAGAAAACCTTCATAAAATTAGTCTTAGTGGTGATTTCATGGATATGATGCCAAAAGTATAGGCAACAGGAGCAGTAACAAGTGAGATGTCATCAAACTAAAAAGCTTCTGCACAGGAAAAGAAATGATCAACAGAGTAAACACAAAACCTACCAAAATGGGAGAAAATATCTGTAAATCATATATCTGATAAAGGGGTAAATAACTAAAATGTATAAGGAACTCTTATAACTGAATAGTAAAACTAAACAAAAAAGACAACCTAATTTTAAAAATAGACAAAGAACTTGAATAGATATTTCTCCAAAGCAGCAGCAGCAATAGCCAAGTATATGAAAAAATGCTCAGCATCATTAATCATCAGGAATATGCAAATCAAAACCACGATATCACCTCACACTTGTTAAGATGACTATTATCAAACAACAAAAGATAACAAATGTTGGCAAGGGTTTGGATAAATTAGAACCCTTGTACACTGTTGGTGGGAATGTAAAATGGCACAGCAGCTATGGAAACAGCATGGAAGTGTCTCTAAAAATTAAAAAAAGAATGACCATGTAGTCCAGAAATCCCTCTTATGAATATCCAAAATAATTAAAATCAGGATCTCAAAGAGATACTAGCATTCCCTTAATCACCTCAGCATTATTCACAGTAGCCAAGATGTGGGAAAATACTTAAATATTCGTTGATGATGAATGGATAAAAAAATGTGGTGTATAAATACAATGGAATATTATTCAGCCTTAGAGAGAAATCCTGCAATTTGTGACAACATGGATGAACCTTGAGGACATTATGTTAAATGAAATAAGCCAGTCACAGAAGGCCAAATACTTCATGTTTCCACTCATATAAGTTATCTAAAATAATCAAACTTGTAGAAGCAGAGAGTAGGATGATATTTGACAGGATCTCGCAGGATGGGAAAATTGGGAGTTCCTATCAATGGGTATTAAGTTTCACTACACGTATAAGAGTGAATTCTAGAGAGCTGCAATAGAACACTGTGCCTTTAGTTAACAACACTGGATTGTATACTTGAGAGTTTGAGTGTAGCTCTCATGTGAAGTGTTCTAACAATAAAGAAGAGGAATTTTAAAAATTAAAATGTTTAAACTTCTAAAATTAAAAACTCTTGAAGCAAGAAAATTAAATAGGAAAAAGAATCAAGGAGAAATAGGAAGAAGGAGAAAATATTTTTTAAAATCTTCCTTGAGATAAGAAAATACATGTTTTATCCATTAAATAAGAATAGACTGTTATAAAAAAAAAAAGGCTATTCGAAGAACAATGAAATGCAATAGCAGAATGGAAAACTCAGTAAAAGGATTAAAATATTAAGTTGACATTTACTAGAAAAAAAAAATAAGAAAAAAGGAGGAAAAAATGAGAAAATAAAAAAGATTAAAATTCAGAGGAAAAATGATAAGATAGAAGAACAGTATATGAAATCCAACATCAAATAATAGGAGTTCCCTGAAAAGATAATGGAAAAAAGGAAGAAAATTATCAAAGAAATAATTCAATAACATTTTTCAAGCTATAAATTATGAGTTTCCAGGTTAAAAGGACCATAGTGTGCCTAGTGCAGTAGATGAAAAACACCAAGGCACAGCATTATGAAATTCTATAACACCAGGGAGTGGAATAAATGGAATGGACTTATGCAGTTTGGTAGCATTTGAGATTAAATAGATTTAAATATATATAGAGACTGGGAGTAGTGGCACATGCTTGTAATTGCAGCACTTTGGAAGGCTGAGGCAGGTGGATCACTTGAGGTTAGGAGTTCAAGACAAGCCTGGCCAACATGGTGAAACTCTAGCCTCTACAAAATACAAAAATTAGCCTGGCATGCTGGTGGGTGCCTGTAATCCCAGTTATTCAGGAGTCTGAGGCAGGAGAATCACTTGAACCCAGGAGGCAGAGGTTGCAGTGAGCCAAGATCATACCACCACACTCTAGTCTGGGCAAGATACCAAGACTATCTCAAAAAAGCTTGTGTGTGTGGTATGTGTGTGTGCATGTGTGTGTGTGTGTGTATGTGTGTAAAACTAAACAAATGAGGAAAAGGATTTGTATTGACTCCAGGAAAAACAAAAGGTGGTCTTGATATACCACCAGAATAAACAGCATTTTTATAACATTTTGTCATCCTAATGTCTACATGAATATTAATCTAACTTAATTTGTGATATAACAATATGGGGACAATGGGAGAGGTAGGAAAGGTGGGGATAGCCTTATTCTTCCATAGTGGGAAGTCACTGGAAAGCTTAAAACTGATATTAAGTAATAGCAGTTTATGGACAGTTGTCCCTTGGTATCCATAGGGGTTGGTTGCAAGACTTCCCTTGGATACCAAAATCTGTGGATGCTGAAGTCCCTAATATAAAATGCCATGGTATTTGCATGTAACTTATGCACATCCTCCTATATACCCTAAATCATCTTTAGATTACTTATGGTATTTAATACAATGTAAATGCTATATAAACAGTTGTTATACTATATTGTTTAGAGAATAAGGACAAGAAAAAAAAAGTCTGTATATGTTGAGTATGGATGCAATTTTTTTCCTGAATATTTTCAGTCCATGATTGGTTGAATCTACAAATGTGGAACTCATAGATACAAAGGGCTTACTGTACGTTATTTAGTGATATTATTTTTAATGGCACATAGGTATAACATATATAAAATATTACAGGCAGCTCACATGTGTGTGCTACCTGTCTCTTAGATCAATAATCCTATGGTACAAAAGTCTAGAAAGGAAGACAGGGTAAGAGAACCAGAATAGAACATAGACTATTACTACATTGCTCCATCAGGCTTATTTTTTTTTTCTGTCTCATCCAAAACCTTCTTCAATTATAATACCATCATTTGGTATGGGCTGGGGACCTAAGGTGAGGCAGGGGGGTAACCCATCATTTGTAGGCTGTTGTTCAAAGTCTTACACTATTTCTTCTCTGCTGTTTTAGACTGGGAGTGTCCCAACTTAGAAGAACACATGCAGTGGAAGAATTCTACTCTTCTGGATACCAGTAAAGCAGTAGTGATAGAGAAGGCACCACAGTTTTCAAATGTCTCTGCAATTTTAAGTGAGTCACACATACAGGAGAACATTTCTTATCTATGTTGGAAAAGCAAAGTATTTTTTCTCTTGAATGATTTCTAAACTAAGTTTATCAGTTGGATTGCCTTTGGCTACAGATAATATCTAATAATAGTATAAGTATGTATGAGTTTATCTTTTTTTTTTTTTTTTGAGGTGGAGTCTTGCATTGTCACCTGGGCTGGAGTGCAATGGCAAGTTCTTGGCTCACTGCAACCTCCACCTCCCAGGTTCAAGCGATTCTCCTTTCCCAGCCTCCCAAATAGCTGGGATTATAGTTGCCCATCACCACACCTGGCTAATTTCTGTATTTTTAGTAGAGACAGGGTTTCACCATGTTGGCCAGGCTAGTCTCAAACTCCTGACCTCATGATCCACCCACCTCGGCCTCCCAAAGTGCTGGGATTACAGGCGTGAGCCACTTTTTTTAATTAAAAAAAAATTTAGCTTGGGGATCTTGCTACGTTGCCCAGGCTGGATTTGAACTCCTAGGCTAAAGTGATGCTCCTGGTTCAGCCTCCCTACAGGCATGCCACTGCCCTGGGTTGGGTTTACTTTTTCAATAACTTTTTAAAATTTGAGATAGGGTCTCACTCTGTTGTCCAGGCTGGAGTGCAGTGGTACAGTCATAGTTCACTATGACCTCTAACTTCTGATCTCAAGTGATATTCCCAGTCTTAGCATCCCAAGTAGCTAGGACTATAGGCATGTACACCCCCAATCCGCTAATTTATTTTTATTTATTTATTTTGAGACAAAGTCTTGCTCTGTCACTCAGGCTGGAGTGCAGTGGCATGATCTTGGCTCACTGCAACCTCTGCCTCCCAGGTTCAAGCAATTCTTTTGCCTCAGCCTCCCTGGTAGCTGGGATTACAGGTGCATGCCACTACACCCAGCTAATTTTTGTATTTTCAGTAGAGATGGGGTTTTTCACCATGTTGGCCAGGCTGGTCTTGAACTCCTGACTTCAGGTGATCTGCCTGCCTTGGACTCCCAAAGTGCTGGGATTACAGGCATGAGCCACCGCACCTGGCCACAAGCAGCTAATTTAGACAATTTTTTGTAGAGATGGAGTCTTGTCATGTTGCCTAGGCTGGTCTCAAACTCTTGGCCTCAAGCATTTCTTCTATCTTGGCCTCCCAAGGTGCTGAGATTACAGGCATGAGCCATTACACCCAGCCTTTTATAACTTTTTATTTTGAACTATTTTTAGACTTTTCTTTTAGTCTTTCTTTTTTTTTTTTTTTTTCTGTTACATGATCCTATCCTGGATCCCATGTCACATTTAATTGTTATTTCTCCCTAGTCTCCTGCAGTTTGTAATAGTTGCTCAGTTTTTCAGATTACTGATGAGTTATTTTGTAAAATGTCCGTTGGTTAGGATTTATCTAGATGTTTCCTCATGACAGGATTGAAGTTGTGGCCAGGAGCAGTGGCTCACACCTGTAATCCTAGCACTTTGGGAGACTGAGGTGGGAGGACTGCTTGAGGCCAGGAGTTTGAGACCAGCCTGGGCAACTTAGCGAGACCCCTATCTCTACAAAACATAAAAAATGAGCCAGATGTGGCGGTGCGTGCCTGTAGTCCTAGCTACTCGGAAGGCTGAGGTGGGAGGATAAGAGGATCACTTGAGCCCAGGAGGTCAAGGCTACAGTGAGCTATGTTTGTACCACTGAATTCCTGCCTGGGTGACAGAATGAGAATCTTCTCCAAAAAAAAGCGGGGTAGGGGAATGAAGTTATGGAGTTTTTGGTAAGAATACCACAGAAATGATGTTTTGCCTTTGCAGTGCCTCATATTATATCAAGGGGTTCGTGATTACTGGTGATGATAAACTTCATCATTTGGTTAACCCAGTATCTGCTGAATTTCTCCAATTAAAAATTGCTGTTTTCTCTTTGTAATTTTTGAATATCTACAAAAAGATAGTTTGAGACTGTAAACTCTGTTTCTCCTAGAACTTTATTTCACTGATTTTAGCAGCCATCAGATGAGTCAGCTGACTTCAACCCATGTTACTGTGGTGTCTGTCTAATGGTGATTTTTTTAGTCTACTCTTTCCTGCTATTTTTATTAATTGGAATTCTGTAAAAGAAGAACTTTCTCTTTTCTGCTGTTTGTTTATTTATTTGGTTTCTTATTCACTGTATACTCGTGGATATTTATTCTATGGTTTGAAATCCAATACTTTCATCATTTATTTATTAAATTTATTTATTTATTTAATTCTAGTATATAGAGAATTTTCAGAAGTGTTAACCCAGGCCCCTGTAAGAAACACATTTAGTAAATAAATTACAGCATTTATGTACAGTTCTTTTTGTCTTTAGCATTACAGCATCCAGTCAAAATACTAATTTTCCAAAGTTATGTAAGTTCATTTTCTCCCCACTGCTCTTAGCATATGAGAACTTATTCACTTGTAATAAGTATAGTTAGACTTATTTATTATTGTTGGTTTTACTTTTGCATTGACCTTTCCTGTTTGGTTTTGTCTATGTATTCAGGAATGTGAAATATTACTGTGGTTTTTTTTTTTTTTTTTTTTTTTTTTAAGATGGAGTTTCGCTCTTGTTACCTGGGCTGGAGTGCAATGGCGCGATCTCGGCTCACCGCAACCTCCGCCTCCTGGGTTCAGGCAATTCTCCTGCCTCAGCCTCCTGAGTAGCTGGGATTACAGGCACGCGCCACCATACCCAGCTAAGTTTTTTTGTATTTTTGGTAGAGAAGGGGTTTCACCATGTTGACCAGGATGGTCTCGATCTCTTGACCGCGTGATTCACCCGCCTTGGCCTCCCAAAGTGCTGGGATTACAGGCGTGAGCCACCTCGCCCGGCTACTGTGGTTTTAATAGTCATAGCTATATAAAAACGTATTCTCAGAAAATTATCACTTTCTCCTTCTTCCAGCTACCATTCTTCTCTTCTTTCTACCCCTTTCTCACCTACCCTCTATGGGTAACTGGTCTTTATAGTTCTTGGCTTATCCTCCCTGTGTTTCTTTTGTACAAAAGGGGAGATATCTGTGTATTTCTTTATATCCTCCTCTTTGTTAAATGAAGGGTAGCACGCTGTATAGCTACTTTTTTCACTTTGATTTTTCCGCCTAATAGTATGTAGTAGAAATCACTCCACGTTGGTTTACTTAGAGATCTTCCCCTTATTTTTTACAGTTGCACAGTACTCCACTGTGTGGATGTACTTTTGTTTATTCAAAAATACCTATAAATTGGGTATTTAGATATTCCCCCAATATTTTGCCACTATAAACAATACTTAATGAATAAACTTATGATATATATTTTCATGTTATTGGCAGTGTGTCTTCAAGGTAGATTTTCAGAGGTAGAATAGCTGGGTCAAAAGGTAAATGCATATATTGTTTTATTGGATATTGCCAAATTTTCCTCCAGAAGGATTATAACAGTTTGCATTCCCAACAGCAATGTGTCAAAGTGCTGGTCTCCCCATATCCTTAACAAGAATGTGTTGTCATATGTTTTTTAATTTTTGCTACTCTCATAGGTGAGAAATGGTATCTCTGTGCTATTTTAATTTGTACAGAGATGGTATCTCTGTGCTATTTTAATTGTATGTTTAAACTCACAATAATATAATGTCCATAATTATATGTGAGTTTAAACATTTTGACGTGTTTAAGTGTCATTTTTATTTGAAGAATATTGGTCTTTTGTCTGTGACCTTTTGTTCATATGTTATGAATATTTTCTCCCAGTTTGTCAGTTGTCTTTTTGTTTATGGTATTTTTTGTCATGCAAAAATTTTTTATTTATATTAGGTTTATGTTTACCAGCCCAGAGCTAGTGTAGCAACTCAATAATATCATCAAGATCATAGGCTTTTATGTCAACATACAACCAAGTGTACTGGCTTGTTACCCCATAGTTGCAAGGTGGTTGCTAAACCTTTAAGTGTCACAGCCATGTTTCTGGTAGAAAGAAAGAGAGGGGGCAGGAGTAGCCACACATATATCTTTTTATTGGAAGAAGAAAAGCTTTCCCAGAAATTCCCAGCCGATCTCTACTTTGGTCTATTGGCCAGAACTGGGTCATGCATCTAGGGAGGCTGAGAAACCCTGCTTTCCTATCCTCTATTGTGGTAGAAGGCAAGGAAAATGGAGAAGGGGAGTAGGAATGGATATTGTCTGCCCACCTATTAGTGCCTGCCACTAAGCAAGGGGCATATTAGTCAAAGAACTAAACATTGAGTTAGAGGTCCTTTATTGGAAAGTTGATAGCTGTCTAGATGGCAATGTTTCTACAGTGTTTGAAGGCCTTGTCTTCTGTATTATGTTTAGTTTGGCATCTCCTTTGCTGAAATAAAGTGCTCAAAGAAGCAGCCTGTCTCTTTAGCAAATGTTTTGGTTAGGATCCTTGTCCCGTGCAAATGTCAAAAAATATAACAATATTAGGTTAAAAAGGGAATTTGTTACCACATGTACCTGAAAAATTCAGTAATAAATCAGGTAAATATATGCAACTTGATCCAGGGTTTCAAATGATACCAGTAGGACCCAATTCCTCTCTATCTCTTGGCTCTGGATCCCTCTATGTCAGTTATGCTCCCACTCAAGTCCCTTCATAGAGCAACTCTTGCTAGCTCTAGGGTTACATACCCTCAGGCTCAAATCCATTTTAAAAAGTGTTTCTCTTTCCCAAGTATTTGAACAGAAGTCCTGAACCTTATACATGGGCTTAATTAGTTTATATGCCTTTCCCTGAACCAGTCACTGTGTCCAGGGAGATGCAGAGCTCAACTGCATTGAGTTCAGGCTATGCCTAAATCATCAGGAAAAACAAAATAAAACAGGTGACTGTTACCAGCAAAAATAGAGTAGATGCTGGATGATAAGTGGCCACTGTAGCCTTTATGTTCTGAGAACCTCCCTTTTAGGAAATGCTTAAAAGCATTATTTACTTTGTCTATGCTTAATTGGGGAGATTTTAAAATTCTATTCTAACATAAGCAAAGTGCCACAGCCACTAAAGATTTTAATTTCTTTAGACAACTATACTCATGGTTCTTTATATTCCTAGTACTATCCTAATGTACCTGAGGCATTCAAATGTGGGTTGGCAGAAATTCTCTTGACTAATCAATCTACTAGTATGTGTTTCTATATATTTGGTATTCAACTAGTATTTGACTATTAGTTTTGTAAATCTTTTTTTTCAGATGGAGTCTCACTCTGTTGCCCAGGCCAGAGTACAGAGGTGTGATCTCGGCTCACTGCAGCCTCCACCTCCTGAGTTCAAGCGATTCTCGTGCCTCAGCCTCCCAAGTAGCTGGGATTACAGATGCATGCTACCACACCTGGCTAATTGTTGTATTTTTAGTAGAGACAGGGTTTCACCATGTTGGCCAGACTGGTCTCAAATGCCCGACCTCAGGTGATCCACATCCTCGGCCTCCCAAAGTGTGGGATTACAGGCGTGAGCCACCATGCCTGGCCTAGTTTTGTGATTTGACCAGTTATTTTTTTCTTATATAAAATGGGGATAATGAATTGATATATTTACATGACAGGATTATTGTAAGAATCAAGTAAGATAATAGATGTAAAAAGACTTCAAAAATTATAAAGAACTATTCAAATACAAGGGAGAGATTCCTGTATCTCATAAAATTTTGCAACATTTTTTGCTTTGATATTTTGAAAATATTTTTACCTAATTTAAGTGGCAGACAGAAGAAACAATATTAAAAAAGTTATGAAAATAAACTACACTTGGGGGGAAATACTCGTTTTTACCTAATTTTTGCCTCTGGTTTGTCTTTGAATTATATTTCTTTTTCTTTTTTCTTTTTTTTTTTTACTTTAAGTTCTGGGATCCATGTGCAGATCTTGCAGGATTGTTACCTAGGTATACACATGTCATGGAGGTTTGCTGCCTCTATCCCCTGGTCACCTACATTAGATATTTCTGCTAATGTTAACCCTCCACAATCTCCCGACCTCCTGCTATCCCTCCCCTAGCCCTCAAACCCCAACAGACCCCAGTATGTGATATTCCCCTCCCTGTGTCCATGTGTTCTCATTGTTCAACACCCACTTATGAGTGAGAACATGTGGTGTTTGGTTTTCTGTTCTTGTGTCAGTTTGCTGAGAATGATGGTTTCCAGCTTCATCCATGTCCCTGCAAAGGACATGAGCTCATCCTTTTTTATGGCTGCATAGTATTCTGTGGCATATATGTGCCATATTTTCTTTATCCAGTCTATCTTTGATGGGCATTTGGGTTGGTTCCAAGTCTTTGCTATTGTAAATAGTGCCACAGTGAACATATATGTGCATGTGTCTTTATAATAGATCGGTTTATAATCCTTTAGGTATATACCCAGTAATGGGATTCCTGGGTCAAATGGTATTTCTAGTTCTAAATCCTTGAGGAATTGCCACACTATCTTCCACAATGGTTGAACTAATTTACACTCCCACCACAGTGTAAAAGCATTCCTATTTCTCCACATCCTCTCCAGCATCTTGTCTCTAGATTTTTTAATGATCACCATTCTAACTGGCGTGAGATGGTATCTCAATGTGGTTTTGATTTGCATTTCTCTAATGACCAGTGATGATAAGCTTTTTTCATATGTTTTTTGGCCACATAAATGTCTTCTTTTGAAAAGTGTCTGTTCATATCTCTTGCCCACTTTTTGATAGGTTTGTTTTTTTCTTATATATTTGTTTTAGTTCTTTGTAGATTCTGGATATTAGCCCTTTGTCAGATGGGTAGATTGCAAAAAATATTTCCCATTCTGTTAGTTCTTGGTTCACTCTAAGGATTGTTTATTTTGTTGTGCAGAAGCTCTTAAGTTTAATTAGATCCCATTTGTCTATTTTGGCTTTTGTTACCATTGCTTTTGGTGTTTTAGTCATGAAGTCCTTGCCTATGCCTATGTCCTGAATGGTATTGCCTAGGTTTTCTTCTAGGGCTTTTATGGTGTTAGGTCTTATGTTTAAGTCTTTAATCCATCTGGAGTTAATTTTAGTGTAAGGTGTCAGGAAGGAGTCAGAAAGTTTCTGCTTTCTGCACATGGCTAGCCAGTTTTCCTAACACCATTTATTAAACAGGGAATCCTTTCCCCATTCCTTGTTTTTGTGAGGTTTGTCAAAGATCAGATGGTTGTAGATGTGTGGCATTGCCTCCGAGGCCTCTGTTCTGTTCCATTGGTCTATATCTCTGTTTTGGTACCAGTACCATGCTGTTTTGATTACTGTAGCTTTGTAGTATAGTTTGAAGTCAGGTAGCATGATGCCTCCAGCTTTGTTTTTTTTTTTTTTTTTTTGCTTAGGATTGTCTTGGCTATGCGGGATCTTTTTTGGTTCCATATGAAGTTTAAGGTGGTTTTTTCCAGTTCTATGAAGAAGGTTAATAGTAGTTTGATAGGGATAGCATTGAATCTATAGATTACTTTGGGCAGTATGGCCATTTTCATGATCTTGATTCTCCCTAACCATAAGCATGGAATGTTTTTCCATCTGTTTGTGTCCTCTCTTATTTTCTTGAGCAGTGGTTTGTAGTTCTCCTTGAAGAGGTCCTTTACATTATTTGTTAGTTGTATTCCTAGGTATTTTATTCTCTTTGTAGCAATTGTGAATGGGAGTTCACTCATGATTTGGCCCTCTGTCTGTTATTGGTGTATAGGAATACTTGTGATTTTCGCATATTGATTTTGTATCCTGAGACTTTGCTGAAGTTGCTTATCATCTTAAGGAGATATTTTGGCCTGAGACAATGGGGTCTTCTAAATATACAATCATGTCATCTGCAAATAGAGTCAAATTGTCATGATTGTGTATTTAGAAGACCCCTTCCTCTTTTCTTAATTGAATACCTTTATTTCTTTTTCTTGCCTGATTGCTCTGGCTAGAATTTCCAATACTATGTTCAATAGGAATGGTAAGAGAGGGCACCCTTGTCTAGTGCCAGTTTTCAAAGGGAATGCTTCCAGTTTTTGCCCATTCAATATGATATTGTCTGTGAGTTTGTTGTAAATAGCTTTTATTATTTTGAGATATGTTCCATCGATACCTAGTTTATTAAGAGTTTTTAGCATAAAGCACTGTTGAATTTTGTTGAAGGCCTTCTCTGCATCTATTGAGATAATCATGTGGTTTTTGTCTTTGGTTCTGTTCATGTGATGGATTACGTTTATAGATTTGCATATGTTGAACCAGCCTTGCATCTCCGGGATGAAGCCTACTTGATCGTGGTGGATAAGCTTTTTGATGTGCTGTTGCAATCAGTTTGCCAGTATTTTATTGAAGATTTTTGCATCGATGTTTATCACAGATATTGGCCTAAAATTTTCTTTTTTAGTTGTATCTCTGCCAGGTTTTGGTATCAGGATGATGTTGGTCTCATAAAATGAGTTAAGGAGTATTCCCTCTTTTTGTATTGTTTGGAATAATTTCAGAAGGACTAGTACCAGCTCTTCTTTGTACATCTGGTAGAATTTGGCTGTGAACCTGTCTGGATGTGGATTCAATTATATTTCTAATAGATTGTTTTTATTTTCTTTCCTAGGTACCTCTTCAGAAGACTATCAGAAGTGTCATAGAAAAACGTAAGAACTAAAAAATTTTAAATCGTATTGAGCTTTTGAAACCCTATTTTATAATAGTTTTATAGCAAGTATGATTGTCCACAAACTCAGGTGTTCATTTATTATTTGTTGAGGACTCATCATGTGTCAGACTTGTTGTAATTGCTAGGGATATAGTAGTGAACAAAATTGATTAAAAAATCTCTGCGCTCAGCAATGATAGCAAAAAGGAAAAGTCGAAGAAAAATTCAAGAGGGATAGTCAATAATTTTTAATGACAAATTGGAAGAAGTTGAAATTCAAGTTGGCCCCCAGCCCTCTGACTTAGGAAATTGCATGAAAACTTATTCACTAGGTAAGAGAACACAAATGAAAAAGCAAGAGTGGGTTGGGGTGACACTGAGGTACTGATAGTACTTTAAAGTGGAGATGTCCAGCAAGGAGTTGGATGGCCCAGCCTGGAGAGCAAGGGAAAAGTCCTGGGCTGAAGGCATAGTTGTCTCCTTAGGAAAGTTTGTAGAGTGAGAAGAGAGTAGCGTTAGTATAATAATACTATTATTATAGTATTATTATAATAATACTATTATTATACTAACGCTACTCTCTTTATAAATGGCCTCTTTATAAATATGCCACATCTAAATGGTGAGAAGTTTCTGAAGAAAAGAAAATCTGTTACTGTTGTTTTTGAGTGATTGTCTTTTAGTAAATTACAATGAAAATTGTAAATATAAATGACTAAGTCACTTAAAAAATTTCTTCCACAATTTATAATGTAATATATTCTTAAGAAGGATAGAGTGATATTTGGATAATAATGATACCAGATTTGAGTGCCTATTATCTACTAGACATCTGGCATTCTCTTTATTTAAGTGGCACATTCACAAAGTAAAATCTCTACAACTTCGACATAGTAGCTAATGGAGAAAGGGAGTTTTATTTATATTGCTATAACTTCTTTGAGATCCACTTTAATGACTGTTGCATATGTATTTACATGGAGCAAATGTAATAAAACACTTGATCAAGTGTAACTGATACTATTCCTGTCTCATCTAAATACTGACCTCTCTTTGAAAAATAAAACCTACTACTTACATGTACAAAGAAAATATAGCTTTGTTTTTTTAAACTAACTCATCTAAAGTTCTCATAAACCCTCATCACTCTTCTTCCCTATTTAGCTGGGAAATCATGAGTTAAACTTACTTATTGTCATCCATTTACTTCCAGTTAGAAGTCTTTTTTGGGTGAATGCTGAATCTTGGATTTTATCCCCATTCCATAGTCCTGAGAATGGCATATTGGTAGGTGATCATATCCCGTTATCTACCTGGGCAGTCTCAGTATGTGCCTGTTTTTCTGGCCTAATTCTTAATAGAGTACGCTTGTACTCTCAGAAATGTTCCAGTTTAGAAAAATAGTCACTCTAAATGTAGGTGTATAGGGATAGGGGCAGACTTTAAGTAGCCTTCTAGCAGGGCTGGGGAAAGGGTAAGATTGGGACCTGAGGGTATCTGGAATCCCATAAGCTGTCTCTGGATTTTTACTGATTGATGCTGCAAGGTTTCTAGACTGGTTCTATACCTGGTCTAGGCTCCACTGAAAAAAAATCATTGACTCATAAACTTAAGGCCTTATTTAGGACCTGAGGTCCTCCATTGCTGATTTTTACCTCACCTTGGTTTCTGTTGCTTTCCCAAACCCTTTGAGTCTCATTGAAGTATCTGGACTATGATTAGGTGACTTTCTGCAATCTTTGTAGTAGAGTCACCTCACCCCAGCACTCCTATTCAGGTGTTTTGGCTATAAATTTGGCCACTTTCTTCATTGCGTGTGGTGTATGGAACCTTGAGAACTTGTTCTCAATGCACAGGAATGAAGAGAATCTCAGAAGGGCTAACGGAGGTCCCCTCTCTGCCTGAACATCCCCAGCTCTTCTTGTTGTTTCCACCCTGTGTGGACATCTCCTAGAGTTCTAAACATGAAATTTGGTACATACCCCCTCTCCTTTTGGCTTTCTCTTCACCTCTTCTAATGTCATCTTCCCACTTATTACCCCTATCTTTGTATTTTGGGCTTGAGGGGGAAAAGTCAGCTCCCACTGTCTGTTTGTTTTCTAAGTCTTTGTCCCCGCTTTCTTTGTGATAATGCTCTAGACTGCAAGATGTAGAGGAGGGATCTATCTTTGTTAACTTCCTTAGCTTTTTCTGTATCATATGGTTGTCTTAGTCTGCTTTCTGTTGCTTATTACAAATACCTGAAACCGGGTAATTTACAAAGAAAAGGAATCTATCTATCTATCTTTCTTTCTTTTTATTTCTTTCTTTCATTTCTTTATTTCTCTTTCTTTCTTTCCTTTCTTTTCCTATTCTTTCCTTTCCCTTTATTTTCTTTTCTTTTTCTCTCTCTCCACCCCTCCTTCTGTCTCTCTGACTTCCTTCCATCCATCTATCCTTCTTCCTTTCTTTCCTATCTTACTTTATTTCTTTTTCTTTCTTTTTTTTTTTTTTTTTTTTTAAGAAACAGAGTCTTACTCTGTTGCCCAGGCTAGAGTGCAGTGGCACCATCCTAGCTCACTGTATCCTCAAACTCCTGGGTTCAAGTGATCCTCCATCCTCAGCCTCCTGAGTAAATAGGACTACAGGCATGTGTCATCATGGCTGGCTAGGAATTTATTTCTTAAACAGTTATGAAGGCTAAGAATTCTAATGTCAAGGGGCTGCAGTTAGTGGGGACCTTCTTGCTGGTGAGGACTCTGCAGAGTCCTGAGGTGGCAAAGGGCATCACATAGCAAAGGGGCTGAGCGCAGTAGCTCAGGTCTTTTTCCTCTTGTAAAGCCAATCATACCATTCCTGTGATAACATATTAATCCATTACTCCATTAATCCATGAATGGTTTAATCCATTTATAAAGGCAGAGCCCTCATGATCCAGTTACCTGTTAAAGGCCCTGTCTCTCAATACTCTCACATTGGGAATTAAATTTCAACATGAATTTTGGAGGGAACAAACATTCAAACCATAGCAATGGCTAATAGTAGAATTCTGTAGTTGTGTTTTAACTTACATATGTTAATAGGAACTTGAGGAATGTAGCAGAATGTTAAATGTGGTTTTCATGGTGTCTTAGAGTTTGGACAATGACCTTATAGATGAAAACAAATAGTTGTCAAGTACCCCCATTCCTTATTCTGTGTAGAATTATCTATGTGCAGTTTGTAAAAGGTGAGATCAAAATCCAATTCTACCAGCATTTGCCCATTACTCATCTCCAAACTAAGAAAAGGCTAAGAATACTTGGAAAGGATGCAAAGTCCAAGAATGCCTATTGTAAGGCCGATTGCCTCGCTGGGAGCTCGGACACACACCCCCACCCCCTTTTTTCCCCGAAAGCTTGGACAAGCTCGGGCATGTTCCCTTCTCCCTTTCTCGCACAGCCTGGCTTTTCCTTAAAGAACACAGTATGCAAGCAGGGTCTTGTGATTCTAGCCAATAGCAGCCAAGTCTTTCTAGCCAATAGCAGCCGAGTAATTCTAACCAATAGCAGCCAAGTCCTGTATGCAAACAAAGGCTTGTAACCTTACCCAATAGTAGTCCTGCTCTCCCACAACCAATCGAGCTCCTTCACTCCCTATAAAACCCCACATCTGAGAGGAGTCTGTGCAACTTCTCTGGACCCTCCTGTCGGGCTGCAGAACCTCGCCCGGGAGCCTGAATAAATTCCTTTCTATTGGATCTTCTTGTCTTGGCCTCAGTTTCTTCCTTTTAAACTCAGCAAGAACCCAAGAACAAACCTCACACCTATTCCTTTGATAAGAGTTATTATTGGTGTCATATGGAGGGAGTGAGGAGACTTCCCCCTCACCTCAACACAAGTGAGGAATCTCCAAGAGAACCATTTGAAAGGTTCAACATATGTCCCTGGGAGTTAGTTTCTGACTCATACCTGATAACTCTAAAGGCAAGAGAGTCTGTTAGGTGCTTTGGAATGGCAGAATAAAGAGGAAGCTAGATATACTTTTAGAGTTTGACATGACAAAGATTTGTGCATAGTGCCTATAGGTCAAATATGGATTCCATAGAAGGGGAATAATTATGGATAATCTTGAAAGGGATTATGCCCAATATGACTTCCTGCAAAGGATGAAGTAACCTCACTCAAAAGTGGTTGGGTGTTCTGTCATCAAAGGCAAAAGCTGAGGAGATGATAAAAAGCAGCAAGTGAGAGAGCCCCAGTGATAGGTAAACCTCCAAAGAACTTTTCAGAATACTTCAAGTTTGAAAGAGTCCACATTTGATTATCTTTCATACCCCAGAGATACCAATGGCACATAACAGTATCAGTCAAGATTGAGAAAGACCTTTCCTGTGCATTTCTAGAACTTACTGTAATTCACTGCCAGAGGAACCAAAAGAGTTAACTTCCAAATAGGTAAGAGAAAAGAACAAGAAATAGAGACTAAAACGATGGTGATTGCTCTTCCTACAGCATATTCTGAGTCTAAATCAAGCCCAAGCTGAGAAAAAGAAAAAATTTAAATTAGATAAGAAGAGTTTGGAGCTGTCATATTACACTGAACTTTGTGTTACCTAAAAATAACTATTTATTATAAGAGAGTGCCAGAAAGGCATTAGTAAAAAGAAATCTACCTGAAAGTTCATTCAGAGGCAAGAAAGTAGTATTTTGACAAGATGGGTTTAAAGGGAAATATGAAAGAATAAAATTATCTCTGTTTACTGAGTTCAACTATTCAATTAATCAGTATAGGAATTTAGAAAATCCCCTTCTCACCTTTGATTTCAACTGCATTTTCTTGCTAGGGACTCAGAAATCCCATTTTTGTGGTCAAAGGCTGAGCTTTGATCCTTTGGTATTTATTCCTCTTGTGATAGCTAGTCCTTTCCTACACATTTAGATAGAATTGGAGGTGGTCTAATTTGTAGAAGTACCAAAAAAACCCAAGATATTAATTTCAAAAAAAGTATTTTACTGCACTCTAGCCTGGATAACAAAGCAAGACTCTCTTTCAATCATCATCATCATCATCACCATCAATCTCTCATGTATCTTAAAAGTCTTTCCACAAGAATCTTAGGAAACAAGATAGCCATCCCTTTTACATAAATGAGGTAACCAAGACTCAAGACAGCCTAAGTAGCTTTCCAGAGGCCACTCATGTATAAGTAGTGGAACTGGGGTTTAAAGGAAGGTCTGTCTTATTCTAAACACTATGTCCTGTCCTCTATACATATTGCTTTACACTGATAAATGTACAAAATGTTTTATTGTCTTTTTTACTAAACTATTTGTTTATATAAATATGATAACATTTTCTAATCAACTATATTTTCCCACAGGATAATTAATCGCACATAAATATCTTTATTTTAAATATTATTTGAGGATTTTTGAAAGTTACTGAAAGATTTAGAAAATAATACTGACTAGTTTTTTCTTGTTTTAGAGTGATGACAGTCGAAGATAAAAATATTTATCCAAAAGCAAAGTGTGCTTCAAATTCAGAATCAGGTAATAAATAATGAAACTAATTATTTTCTGTAATAATTGTACTACTTCTGTTAAAATAAATGATTCTGTATTTATTTTTACTACATGCAACATGCATTAACGAAGTTAGTAGCTCGGTGAACTGAGTACTTTTTAGCTTGATTGTATTTAAGAAAGAAGGTATGTGGGATTAGAAAGTGGGTCTTAGCTATCTCCACAGCATCAATTATTTATTCATTTAATAAACATTTAGTGAACATAAACTCTGTACTAGACATTGTTATGTATACTAGTGGGAGGTGATACACTTTTCCTACCCTTGTAGATTTCAATTGTAGCAGAGGGCAGTAAGTAATATTGTGGTTATGCATAATGATTGAAAAATAAAGGGATCAGCAAAGTGTCTTGCATTGTTAACCCTTTCTTATGTAATTTACTATTAGAATAAATTTAGCAAGATGTTTACATCCTTATTAACCTCTGCTATATCTCAGATTTCTCTTTTCTGTATTTCTTGCATCAAGTTTTATAGCATCCATTTGAGAGTAAACTTGAAGAATTACTGATTTTGCTCTTGATGGTTGTAAATGTTTCTATGAATATGTATGTGCAAAATCTTCATTTTAAGAAGTTATCTTAATGAGCCTTTACAAAATGCTACACATTAAGTTAGGAAATATAGGTATAAGACTATTAATATGCTTTCTGTTCTAAGCAAAATTAGTCTAGTGATAAAAACTAATCTTGTAAAAGCACAAAATGCTTGGAAGGAGTAATACCTTCTACCCTGGAGGGTTAGCATTAGAAGAAGGATTTGTTTTACAGATCAAAGAATAAGGGACTGTGTCAATAACAGATGAGCGATAATTAAAGGGAAAGTGGTAAGGGTACCAAAAACAACCATGATTTTACCTATGTTTTTCCTAACAAAAGTGTTCCTTTGCTATGGAAAATATTTATAAAGCTTGGTGGTAGGGCAGAATAGTGATTCTTGAATTTGGTATGTTTTTGTATTCTTACTTTTGTGTGGTAATTTTAAATTTAAATTTAAATAGTTCACTTCTTGCTCTAGAGATTTTTTTACACATTTCTGTTTAAAATTTTTTTATTTTTAATATTTGTGGATACATAGATGGTATATATATTTATGGCTTACATGAGATATTTTAATACAGGCATGAAATGCATAATAATCACATCAGGGTAAGTGGGGTGTCCATGCCTTCAAGCATTTATCCTTTGTGTTACAAATAATCCAGTATACTCTTTTAGTTATTTTTAAATGTACAATTAAATACCCATTAACCACCCCTACCTTCCCTACAACGCACTCCTCCATTTATTCTAAATGTACTGAGAAATACATCTTAGATCATTTAGAGCAGAGGGATGACATGATCAGATATGTATTTTTTTAGTTTACATTTTATTTCATTTTAATACATTTAAATAGCCCCATAGGTCAGTAGCTACAACACTGGACATTACCATTTTAGGATATTCATAAATGTTGTAGTAAGATGTAAAATAATCTAAATATAATATCTGAGAAACCACTGTGTTTCACCTATTCTTTCTGCTTTATCCATTACTCCACAGGAGCAAGCACTAAGCTGGAGAAACTCAAAGCTTCTAAGAGCCCTTGAGTTCTGTGTTTCTAGGTCCAATGAGTCTGTGGTCCTAAGGTTCTAAGACGTGTTACTTTTCTATGTTCCAAAGACTCAGATATATACTTTAGAATAATTGTTTGGGTGGTTATGTGGAGAATAGACTAAGAAGGCAAGAGTGGAAGCCGGAAGACCTTATTAAACTATTATAGTGATCAGATAATAGTGTTTTGGACCAAGGTGGTAGCAGTGGTCTGGTTTGGAATATATTTTAAAGGCAGATATGCCAGGAATTTGTGATTAGGCTGGATATTAGGTAAGGGAGAAAAATAGAAGTCAAGGATGAGTATTAAATTCTTGAGAAATCAGATGAATGATGATACCATTTACTGAGATAGGAGCACTATAGGGCAGAGCAAGTTGGGAGAACCGTTAATAGAAATTTTTTTGGGCATATTAAATGTGATCTGTCAGCCCATACACATAATGTTGTGTGAAAGAACATAGATACAACATGTATATACTATATAATTTCATATATATAAACTTCAAGAACAGGCAAGACTATTCAGGGTGATATGTCACAACACTGGTAGTCTTTGGAAAGGAGGTGCCAACAAGGAAAGAACATAAAAAACTTCTCAGGTGCTGGAGATATTTTATGTCTTGATCTAGGTGGTAGATACATGGATGAATACGTATATACCAAGATTTGTGACTGTTATGTTTATGGTATACTTCAGTAAAATATTTTAAAACTGAAAGGCTTATTAGCTTTCAAGTAGATATGTTATGAAGACAGTTTATGATGAGGAGTCTGGAGTTCATGCCAGAGGCTGGGGCTATGGATACATATTTGGAGTCAGCAAAGAGATGTTTTGAAACCACATGATTAAATGAAATAATGTAGGAGGTAAAAATAATTTTTAAAAAACATACAGTGAATGGAAATAGGACACTCCAACATTTAAAAGTAGGGAAAGGGAGAAATATTCAGCAAAGGAAACTGAGACCTAGTGGCTGGTGCTGAAGTAGGAAAACCAGGAAGAATGATGCCTCAGAAGCCAGAGGAGAGTGTTTTAAGGAAAGAATAATCCCAGCTATGATAAAAGTTATCAAGATTATGAAATAAAATGGGGATTGAGGACTAAGAATCATCACAGCCAAGACCTAACCTGGTTCTACTCTATTATCCTCCAGCTTGGTTATCAGATGTAGTTTAGCAAACCGGAAACCTGAGGGTCAACCTTGACATTTCCTTTTTTATCATTTATCAGGCTACTATCTAATCCATTTCCAAATCTTAGTATTTATTTTGTCTCCTACAGAGCTCTCAAACCACCTGCTTCATCTTACCCTCAAAGATCGATATGGCAGGAGTGATTAGTCTCTAGTGTTGACAGATTTAGAAAATAAAGTTACAGAATGCTCAGTTAAATTTGAATTCCAATAAACAGCAAATAATTTTTAATGTAAGTATGTCCTAAATACTGCTCATACTTGTGCTATTAAATGTGATATACTAAAATATTATTCAGTGTTTATCTGAAATTCACATTTAACTGGGCATAATGTATTTTGTCTTCAACCTTATTAGCCTCTGTAGTGAGGCTGAGGAATATGTAAGTAATACACAGATCGTAAAAAGGACTTTGTAATGGTAAATTAAGGAGCTTGAGTTTAACTTAGGGCAGTGGAAAGCCTTTGAAGAGTTTTAAGCAAACAATATTTGTATTTTAGGTATACAAGGATAATGGACTGCAGAGGGAGGTGAATTGAAATGCTACTGAAATCTAAAGAAAAATCTCGTTAGCATTTCATACCCCAAAACCTAAAATGCAATAAAAAAAAAAAAAGAGAAAAATCTTTTGGTGCCTTAATTCAAGGTAGTGGTGTTAAAAATAACAAAAAGCTGTGCAGGGCATGGTGGCTTATGCCTGTAATCCCAGTACTTTGGGAGGCCAAGGTGGGTGAATCACTTGAGGTTAGGAGTTCGAGACCAGCTTGGCCAACATGGTGAGATCCCATCTCTACTAAAAAATATATAAAAATTAGCTAGGCATGGTGGTGCGTGCCTGTAATCTCAGCTACTTGGGAGGCTGAAGCAGGAGAATCACTTGAACCCAGGAGGGGGAGGTTGCAGTGAGCCCAGATCACACCACTGCACTCTAGCCTGGGAAGCAGAGCCAGACTTCATCTCAAAATAAATAAATAAATAAATAAATAAATAAAAAGGAAAGCAAAAAGAAAAGCTGAATATGCAATTTTAAATCCATATGATAGGCAAAATTGGCACATAGCACTCAATAAATATTTGTTGCTTGGATTGAGTCCAGAGAGAGGAAAAGGGAAGACTCAAGACTGAAGAGGAGACATAAAAAGGAGCCAAGATGGAAATGTTCCAGCCTGTTGTATTAAGGTCCAATGAGATAGGACAGGAAAAGTTTCTACTGATATTGGTGGGAGTGCAACTGGATACTTTAGATTTGGAAGTAAATGGGGGAGAGGAAATAAAGTTAATATATGTGGACAGATCTTTGAAGAGTACTTATGGGAAAGAAGAGATATAGGGGCTGTAGCAGGAGATGGATATGAGGTACAGGAAAAGTTTTTGAAGAGAGAGGCTTGAGTATGTTTAAAATGCTGATAGAAAAGTTGCAGTAAACAGGTACGCTAAAAGCCGAGACTTCACTACTATAGAATTTTTCCATATAACCAAAAACCACTTGTACCACTAAAGCTATTGAAATTTAAAAAAAGAAAAAAGAAAAAGTTGCAGTATGAAAAAAGCTTGAAAATGTGGAGAGTGGAAATGGTTGGATAATGAATGAAGAATTATAGTCACAACTTTCCCTACTAACTGAAAAGAAAATATTTTATATGTATTTTATTTGCTTCTGTGAAACCTGGAGCTCTTAAGATAAGGATGTTTTTATTATTCAACATACATAAATTTTTCTTGTTTAATTATTAACAAAGACGCAGTCATTAAAATCAGGGGTTTTAAAAATATTGTTTTGTTCTGTCAAATTTGAATTCTGTTGGTTTTTGGACTTACAGTTAATGACAGATGAAATAAGTAGAATGCTAAACTATGTGTTTATTTATAGATAATGCAGCTTGTGAGATTTCGCTTGCTGAGAACACTTGCCCTTCAACTCCTGAAAAAACAAAGAAAAAAGCAAGTATTGAAGCAGAATAACTACATAAATCATAATGAATTTCATTAATAAAGAATATACTTTTAAGTAACACTTTAAATTTACTTTTTTGTTGTTGTTAAGAAATAGGGTCTCATTCTGTCACCCAGGTTAGAGTTCAGTGCTGCAATCATAGCTCACTACAGCCTTGAACTTCTGGGCTTAAGCTTTTCTCCTGCTTCAGCCTCCTGAGTAACTAGAACTACAGACATGCGTGCACTACCAGGCCCAGCTAATTTTTAATTTTTTTTTTTTGTAGATATGAGGTCTCCCTTATTGCCCAGGTTAATCTCAAACTCCTGGCCTCAAGTGATCCTACCACCTCAGCCTTCCAAAGTGCTGGGATTACAGGCATGAGCCACTGTGCCTAGACTTAACTAACGCATTTAAAGAAATTCTTTTTCAGCTATTTAAGTCAGTAATTAAAAGCATTTTGGGAGTTCATCAAATAGATTATTTAATTTTATGAAAAAGAATGAAAATGTACAGTAGTCCCCCTTATCTGTGAGGGATACATCCCAAGACCCCCAGTGGATGTGGATAGTACTGACCCTGTGTATACTGTATTTTGCTGATTTGATAACTGAGACAGCTACTGAGTAACCAATGATCCTGAAGTGGACTGGACTGAGGGGGATGGCACACAATTTCATCATGCTACTCATCATGCTACTGAGAATGGTGTGCAATTTAAAACTTACAAATTGTTTATTTCCAGAACTTTCCATTTTATATTTTGGACTGTGGTTGACCACGGGTAACTGAAACTGTGGAAAACAAAACTGTGGATGGGTTAGGGGGACAGTGTACTTTACATTTTTTCCAACTTCCCTTTGAATAATGCTGAAGATTACTAGTGAATCATATGTTAGGCTTGGAATCTGGAGTTTTTTTTTTTTTTTTGAGACAGGGTCTTGCTCTGTCACCCAGGCTGGAGTGCAGTGGCTCACTCACCACTCACTGCAGCCTTGACCTCCCCAGACTCAGATGATCCTCTTGCCTCAGCCTACCTAGTAGCTGGGACTACAGGCACACACTGCCACTCATGGCTAATTTTCATATTTTTTGTAGAGACGGGGTTTCATCATGTCGCTCAGGCTGGTCTTGAACTCCTGGGCTCAAGCAATCCATCTGCCTCAACCTCCCAAAATGTGGGATCACAGGTGTGAGCCATCAAGCCCAGCTAGAATCTGGAGGTCTTTGGGGAAAATTTGGGACTTTATTTTGTATGTAACAAGAGCTACTTTTTGAGTGGCTTTTCATTAATTATGTCTTTTCTTTATATCATTCCAGGCAGGTTAGTAGTTAGTGTTTGTTTGTTTGTTTGTTTTTACCTATTTTATAGCTGAGAAAACTGAGCTTTAGGTTTTCACCAGTTTTTTTGAGGAGGTTGTGGCAGGTATTTCCGGATCTAAAGCCTATACTCTTTCTACTATACTAGATTGTCACTGTCAGGAATTAGGGAGCAAATTGAAAGGGAGCAAGAGTGTGAATAGGGAGACCCATTTGTAGGAAGTTACAAAGATTTTTGGTGAAAGATTGTGGTGGCTTTGACTAGAGTATTTGATAGGAGAGAAAAGACATACGCGTGTATTCAAGATAATTTTGCCTGTAGAGTTGATAGATTGGATACAAATGATGAAGGAAAGAGAAATGTTAAGAACAGCATCTTTGATAGATAAAGATGCTATTTAGTGTGACAGGAAAAAAGGAGTTCTGAGGATGCATGAAGATGAAAATGTTGAGAAGGCCATTGGCTATAAATCTGGAGGTCAGGGGAAGAGATGTATTGTATTATAGATACTTTTTTAAAGTCATAGAAAAGGGTGAAATCACCTAGGAAAGAAAATCTATGGAGTAAGGAAGAGAAGTGGGCCGAGGTCAGTCCCTGGAAAACTCCATAGTCAAGTATAAAAGGAAGAGTGGCTGGAAAAGAGGAGAAAAATTAACAGAATATAGTATCATAGATATCAAGAGAGGAAATCGTTTCACCCACAAAAGGAGGAATGAACAATGCTGCTTGAAGGTCCAGTATTATAAAAAAAAATTTTTTTGTTTTTTGTGCCTATGTTATTTTGATTATTTATATTAAAAGTATTAATTATTATGAGTACATAATAGCTATATATATTTATGGGGTATATATGATGTTTTGATAAAGCCACACAATACATAATAATTGAATCAGGGTAACTGGGATATCCATCATCCAAAATTTTTTGTTTCTTTGTGTTCAGAAGGAATTTAAAAGTCAGTTGTAGGATTTCCAGTTTCTAGTGCAGTAATGTAAGAATCTTAAGTTATCACTTTGTCCTAACAACAAGTAAAGAGCTGAATGAACTGAAAAGTCACTGGTTCTTCTTAGGTTAGTCAGAGAAGTAAGGTCATATAGAAAAGTGCTTCACCAAATATTAGATAGATAGACAGGAGGATACAGAGAATCACAACTTACCAAAAGAGAAACCCGTGAACAGAAACCTCCATGGGAAGCATTGCCAGGATAGGATAACCTAAACAGTGTTTATGAATTGCTGGAGGCTCCATATGGACAAATCTGAGAGTCATGGGGGTGTCCCTGCCACTTTTGTGAGTTTTATTTCCAGGAGCTCTACTACCAGATCTTCATAGTAAATGTTAGAGTAAAATTCCCTCATGTTTCTAGCAGTGGGAGCAGAAAGGAACTATTTGAAACAGAATGCTAAAACATCCTGAGTTTTTTTGTAACAAGGCCTGGCCTCAGGAGAAAGTATTTTTCCAGAACCTAACCTGTTGGGGGACCTATGTGGCAGACAAACTGATTCTAAAGTTTATATAGAGAGGAAAAAGATACAGAATAGTCAACTCAATATTGAAGAAGAAAAAGTCAAAGGACTGATACTACCTGTATTCAAGACTTACGGTAAAGCTACAATAATCAAGACAGTGTGAGTTTGGTAAAAGAACAAACAAACAGATTAATGGAACAGAATGGAGAGAGAGCCCAGAAATAGACCCATATAAATATAATCAACTGATCTTTGACAAAGGAGCAAAGGCAATATAATGGAGAAAAGTTGATCTTTTCTGCAAATGGTGCTTGAGTAACTGGACCCCAAAACGCAAAAACATGAACCTAGACCCAGACCTTATACCCTTTACAAGAATTAACTCAAAATGGGTCATAGACCTAAATGTAAAATGCAAAACTATAAAACTTCTAGAAGAGCCAGGCATGGTGGCTCATGCCTGTAATCCTAGCACTTTGGGAGGCCAAAGTGGGTGGGTTGCCTGAGCTCAGGAGTTTGAGACCAGCCTCGGCAACATAGTGGAATCCTGTCTCTACTAAAATCCAAAAGAAACTAGCCAGGCATGGTGGTGTACACCTATAGTTCCAGTTACTTGGGAGACTGAGGCAGGAAAATTGCTTGGACCTGGGAGACCAAGGTTGCAGTGAGCCAAGATCACGCCACTGCAGTCCAGCCTGGGTGACAGAGCAAGACTCCTTCTCTACGAAAAACAAACAAACTTCTGGAAGATAACATAGGAGAAAATCTAGGTGACCTTGAGTATGATGATAATTTTTTAGATAGACTACCAAAGGCCCAAATATAAAAGGAATAATTGGTAACCTGGACTTCGTTAAAATAAAAATAAAAAAAAAACTTCTGCTGTGTGAAGGACAATGTCAAGATAATGAGATAACAAGCTACAGATTGGGAGACAATATTTTCAAAAGACATAGCTGATAAAAGATTGGGTATACAGTGGCTCATGCCTGTAATCCTAGCACTTTGGAAAAAACCACTTAAACTTCATATGAAATAAAAAAAGAGCTCACATAGCCAAGACAATCCTAAGCAAAAAACCCCACAAAGCTGGAGACATCATGCTATTTGACTTCAAACTATACTACAAAGGTACAGTAATCAAAACAGCATGGTACTGTCACCAAAACAGAGATATAGACCCATGGAGCACAACAAAGGCCTCAGAAATAACACCACACATCTACAACCATCTGATCTTTGACAAACCGGACAAAAACAAACAATGGGGAAAGGATTCCCTGTTTAATAAATGGTGTTGGGAAAACTGGCTAGCCATGTGCAGAAAGCTGAAACTGGATCCCTTCCTTAAAACTGATACAAAAATTAACTCCAGATGGATTAAAGATTTAAACTTGAGACCTAACACCATAAACCCTAGAAGAAAACCTAGGCCATACCATTCAGGACATAGGCATAGGCAAGGGCTTCATGACTAAAACATCAAAAGCATTGGCAACAAAAGCCAAAATAGACAAATGGGATCTAATTAAACTTAAATGCTTCTGCACAGCAAACGAAACTATCATTAGAGTAAACCGGCAACCAACAGAATATGAAAAAAAATTTGCAATCTACCCATCTGACAAAGGGCTAATATCCAGAATCTACAAAGAACTAAAACAAATATACAAGAAAAAAACAACCCCATTGAAAAGTGGGCTAAGGATATGAACAGACACTTTTCAAAAGAAGACATTTATGCAGCCAACAAACTTGAAAAAAAGCTAATTATCACTGGTTATTAGAGAAATGCAAATCAAAACCACATTGAGATACCATCTCACACCAGTTAGAATGGCGATCATTAAAAAGTCAGGAGACAACAGATGCTGGAGAGGGTGTGGAGAGATAGGCACGCTTTTACACTGTTGGTGGGAGTGTAAATTAGTTCAACCATTGTGGAAGACAGTGTGGCAATTCCTCAAGGATCTAGAACTAGAAATACCATTTGACCCAGCAATCCCATTACTGGGTATATACCCAAAAGATTATAAACTGATCTATTATAAAGATATATGCACACATATGTTCATTGTGGCACTATGGTTCTGCAAAGACTTGGAACCAACCCAAATGCCCATCAAAGATAGACTGGATAAAGAAAATATGGCACATATACACCATGGAATACTATGCAGCCATAAAAAAGGATGAGTTCATGCCTTTTGCAGGGACATAGATGAAGCTGGAAACCATCATTCTCAGCAAACTGACACAAGAACAGAAAACCGAACACCACATGTTCTCACTCATAAGTGGGTGTTGAACAATGAGAACACATGGATACAGGGCGGGGAACATCACACACCAGGGCCTGTTGAGGTGTGGTGGGCTAGGGGAGAGATAGCAGGGGGTGGAGGGATTGAGGAGGTATAGCATTAGGAAAAATACCTAATGTAGATGACAGGGGATAGATGCAGCAAACCACCATGGCATGTGTATACCTATGTAACAAACCTGCATGTCTGCACATGTACCCCAGAACTTAAAGTATAATAAATAAAAATAAATTAAAAATAAAAAGTAAAATTTATTTGTTTTTGTTTTTTTTAAAGTCAATTGAATTTGGAATAATGAAGGAAACTGGTGACTTTGGTAGGAAAAAATTTAGCAGACTAAAGAGGCAAACCATCATAGAATAGGTTGAAGAGTTATGGAAAGCAAGGAAATAATAGTTATTTATAGAGCTTGATTCTCAGGGGAAATAGAGAAAAATAATGATAACTGGATGATAGGCAGGGTTACAGGAAGCTTTTTCTTTTTCCTTCTTTCTTTCTTTCTTTCTTTTTTTTTTTTTTTTTTTTTGAGGCGGAGTTTTGCTCTTATTACTCAATCTGGAGTGCAATGGTGCAACCTTGGCTCACTACAACATCTGCCTCCCAGGTTCAAGTGATTCTCCTGCCTCAGCCTCCCAAGTATCTGGGGATACAGGCATGTGCCACCACACCTGGCTAATTGTGTATTTTTAGTAGAGATTATGTTTCTCCATATTGGTCAGACTGGTCTTGAACTCTCGACCTCAGATGAGCTACCCGCCTTGGCCTCCCAAAGTTCTGGGATACACGCATGAGCCACTGCGCCTGGCCAGTGGCTGTTGAGGACTAATGGGAATGAAGGAAGGGAGAAGAGAGGATAGCTAAACTTAATAGGCAACTAGAATTCACTGTGGCCTAGAGATCTAACTGAACTTGGCCTGGATTTCACTTATTTAGCCAAAAGCAATGAAAAATCTTCCCCAGCCTTTCTACATTTTCTTTTCTTTACTCCCTCATGATTACCTGTCCTTCTCCTGCTTCCATGCATACTGTCAGTTCCATGAATTTTTTCCCTCTTTCTCTCCTTCCTTCCCTCCTGGGGCTAAAGAGGCAGCCACAGACAGCAATCCTATTCCCTAACACCCACAGAGGGACAACTGTACATTCTCATGCACTCCAAAGATAAATTCCACGCCTACTCTTGGCCAAGGCTCAGATAAAGCCCATGCCTTTCAGTTGCCTACCTATGACTGTTCTCAGGGGAAGCAACTCCACTCTCCCCAGTTGCAGGGTCACAGCACAGCTGCTACTGCCTCCACCTGAGCATTCTGCCAGTGGCCAGGGAGTCATTCTGCCCCTTCATGCCATAGCAAGCATCTTTGCACATGATGAGGGCGCCTAAGGATACAGCCTAACTTGGCTCTACCTCCCCTAGTATCCAAGGACACTGTCCAGGGGTTCTGAGCATCATGCAGCCCAGTACACCATTGGTGGCACCTGAGCACTCCTCCCAGGGTCTGAGATCAGTCCCAGTCAACCTGCTGCTACCACCACAGCTGGCATTCACCAGTGTGTGCCACTTGCAAAATCTGGAAACCAGCCTGCCCAACCTCATAGCCATGCCAACACCAACACAGTTGACCAGATTCCAGTGGGTTTTCCTACCACTGCTACTGCCATTGGCCATGCTGTGCATACTTCACAAGGACTCTAGAATCTGCCCACCTACATGGCCTACTGCTGCCATTCCTGGCATCCAAGCAAGCCACCTGGAGGCCTAACCATTGGCTACCTGGATCCACTAACACCAATGCCAGGGTATGCTGCCCTGGGTCCCCAAGGACAGGCATACTCAACATACCAGTGCCACCATTGAGGCCTGAAGACCACTCTACTTGGCATCCCAGTCTCCAGCAAAACTTCATAATAGCCTCCACTAACAACCATATGCTAAGCCATCAAGGAAATCACAGATACCACTGATGCTGTTTACAGCCAAAGAAATCATACAAAAACAACAATACTGCATATGCCAAGAATCAGAGCAAATGTGCTCTAGCTTACCAACACCATATACACATCTTCAGAAAAATATGCCCCCTCTGAAAGCAAATTCAAAAAAATTGGGAAAAGCAACTGTGACACCGCTGCATGGATATCAATGTAAGGACACAGGAAACATGAAAAAGTGAGGAAATATGACACCTGCAAAGGTACACAATAATTGTCTAGCAACAGATCCTAATACAAAGGAAATTCACAAAATCCCAGGAAAAAGAATTCAAAATTTTGATACTAAAGATGTTTGGTGAGATGCAAGAGAATTCCAAAAAACAATACAAATAAATCAGAAAAAGAAATTCAGGATACAAATGAGAAATTTACCAAAGAGATGGATATTATTGAGAAAAGAACCAAACAGAAATTCTGGAACTGAAGATTTCATTGAATGAAATACAAAATACATTCAAAAGATTCAACAATAGACTAAATCAGGCAGAAGAAAGACTCTCAGAAACTTGAAGACAGTTCTTTTTGCATAACCCAGTTAGGCAAAAATAAAGAAAAAATTAAAAAGAATGAGTAATGCCTTTGTGACTATGGAACACTATCAAGTGACCAAATATTTGAAGTATTGATATCCCTGAGGGCAAAGAGAAAATGAAAGGGTTTGAAAACCTATTGATGAAATAATAGGTGAAAATTTCCCAAGTCTAACGAGATTTAGGCATCCAGATATAGGAAGCTCAGTGATTCCCCAAACAGATACAACAGAAAAAGGTCTTCTCCACGACATGTTGTAGTCAAACTGTCTAAATGGAAGAGAAACAGAGAATTCTAAAAACAGCAGGAGAAAAGTATCTAATGATAAAGGAAACTCCATCAGACTAACAGTAGAATCTCTCAGCAGAAGCCTTACAGGCCAGAAAGAATGGGATAATATATTCACAGTGCTGACAGAACAAATCTGCCAACCAAGAATACTATTTACAGCAAAATAGTTCTTCATAAATAAAGGAGAAATAAAATATTTCCTAGATAATCAAATTCCAAGATAATTCATCACTACTAAACTCATGGGAGTCCTAAAACTGGGAGTGAAATGATGATAGTTACTATCATGAAAACACATGAAACTACAAAACTCACAAGTAAAGCAAACACACAGAGGAAGTGGAGAAAGGACTCAAATGATACCTCTATAGTAAAACCACTAAAACACAATGACAAACAAAAGAAAAACAAAGGAACAAAGAGTATACAGAACAGTCAGAAAATAAGAATATAACAGGAACAAAGCATGACATATCAATAATAAACTTGAATGTAAATGGATTAACTTCTTTACTTAAAAGATATAGACTGGCTGAATAATTTTAAAAAACATGATTCAACTATATGTGGTCTACAAGAAATGCACTTTGTCTGTAAAGAAAAATAGAGACTCAAAGTAAAGGGATGGTGTGTTACTCCATTTTCACGTTGCTGATAAAAACATACTTGAGATGGGGAAGAAAAAAAGGTTTATTGGACTTACAGTTCCACATAGCTGGGAAGGCCTCACAATCATGGCAGAAGGCAAGGAGGAGCAAGTCACATCTTACATGGATGGCAGCAGGTAGAGAGTGCTTGTGCAGGGAAACTTTCATTTATAAAATCGTCAGATCTCATGAGACGTATTCACTTTCACAAGAACAGCATGGGAAAGACCTGCCCCCATGATTCATTTGTCTCCCAGTGGGTCCCTCCCATAACATGTAAGAATTATGGGAGCTACAAGATGAGATTTGGGTGGGAACACAGAGCCAAACCATATCAGATGGAAAAAGATATTCCATGCAAACAGAACCCAAAACTGAGCAGGAGTAGTTATACTTAGACAAAATAGACTTTAAGTCAAAAACAGTTAAAAAAAAAAAAAAAAAAAAAAAGAAGATCCTTATATAATGATAAAAGGATCAATCTAGAAGAGAGTATAACAATACTAAATACATATGCACTCAGTGCACAATGGTGCACTCAGATATATAAAGCAAATATTGCTAGATCTAAAGAGAGACAGACTCCAATACAGTAGAGAGGGAGACTTCAACACCCCACTCACTCAGCACTCAACAAATCATATAGACAGAAAATTAACACATGAACATTGGATTTAACCTGGACTTTAGATCAAATGGACCTCACAGACATATACAGAATTTTTTTAGCCAACAACTGCAGAACACACATTAACATTCTTCTCATTTACACCTGGAACATTCTCCAGGCTAGATTGTATGTTAGGCCACAAAACAAGTGCCAACAAACTTGAAAAAATTGAGATCATATCAAGTATCTTCTCAGGCCACAATGTAATAAAATTAGAAATCAATACCAAGAGGAAGTTTGGGAACTATACAAATACGTGAAAACTTAGCAAGGTACTTCTGAATGATTATTGGATCAATGAAGAAATTAAGATTGAAATAAAAAAAATTCTTGAAAGGACAGGCACAGTGGCTCATGCTTGTAATCCCAGCACTTTGGAAGGCTGCAATGAGAAGATCACTTCTCATGCTTGTAATCCCAGCACTTTTGGGAGGCTAGGAGTTTGAGACCAGCCTGGGCAACATATTGAAACCTCATGTCTCCTAAAAAATTTAAAAATTAGCCAGGCATGTTGGAGCATTTCTGTAGTACTAATTACTCAGGGGTCTGAAATAGGAGGATTGCTTGAGCCCAAAAGTTTGAGGCTGCAGTGAGCTACAATAGTGCCACTGCACTCCAGCCTGAGTGACAAAGTAAGACCTTGTCTCTTCAAAAAAAATTCATGAAATGAATAAAAATGGAAACACAAAACATCAAAATGTATGGAATATAGTAAAAGCAGTGCTTGGAGGAAACTATAGCAATAAATGCCTACATTAAAAAAGTAGTATGTGCTTATGTAAATTTAATGTTATGTAAGAAAAAGGGTAGAATGATTTCCAATAAAGAATTTAATTATGACTTGAAGGAATTAGAGAATCAAAAACAAACAAAACCCAAAATTAGCAGAAAGAAATAATAATGATCAGAGCAGAAAGAAACAACATAGAGACTAAAAAACATACAAAGTATCAATGAAATGAAAATTTTTTTGTTCAAAAAGATAAAGTTACCAAACCACTAGCTAGATTAACCAAAGAAAGAAGAGAGGAGACCCAAATAAACAAAATCAGGAATGAAAAAAAGACGTTACTACTGATGCCACAGAAATAGAAAACATTATCGGAGACTTTTATAAATAATCATATACTAACTAGAAAACTTAGAGAAATGGGTAGACTCCCAGAAGCATACAATGTACCAAGATTGAGTAAGGAAGAAACTGAAAACCTGAACTGACCAATAATAAGTAGTGAGATTGAATCAGTAATAAAAAGTCTCCCAATAAAGAAAAACCCAGGGCCAAATGGATTCACTGCCAAATTCTACCAAACTTATAAAGAAAAACTAATACCAATCATCCTCATACTACTTCAAAAAATCAAAGAGGAGGGAATTCTCCCTAACTCATTCTTTGAGGCCAGCATTAACCTGATTCCAAAACTAGACAAGGACACAACAACAACAAAGAGAAAAGTACAGACCAGTATCCCTGATAAACATAGACACCAAAATCCTCAACAAAATACTAGCTAACTTCATCCAACAGCACACCAAAAAGATAATACACCTTGATTAAGTGAGTTTTATACCAGGGATGCAAGAATGGTTTAACCTATGCAAATCAGTAAATTTGATACATCACATTAACAGAACCAAGAACAAAGACTATCTGATTATTTTTATAGATGCAGAGAAAGTATTTGATAAAGTTGAACATCGCTTCATGACAAAAACTCAGCAAACTAGGCATAGAAATACCATACCTCAAAATAATAAAGGCAATATATGACAAAACCCACAGCTAACATCAGACTGAATGGGGAAAAGTTGAAAGCCTTTCCTTTAAGAACAAGACCATCCCCACCATCCCCACGCCTATTAAACATACTATTGGAAGTTCTAGCCAGAGCAATCAGGCAAAAAAAAAAAAAAAAAAGGCATCCATATTGGAAAAGAGGAACTCAAATTGACCCTCTTTGGGGACTACATTATTCTTATTTTTAGAAAACCAAAGACTCCATCAAAAAACTCTTAGGGCTGGGCACAGTGGCTCACACCTGTAATCTCAGCACTTTGGGAGGCTGAGACAGGCGACCACTTGAGGCCAAGAGTTTGAGACCAGCTTGGCCAACATGGCAAAACCCCAACTCTACTAAAAAATACAAAAATTAGCTGGGCATGGTGGTGCATGCCTGAAATCCCAGCTACTCGGGAGGCTGAGGCATAAGAATCACTTGAGCCCAGGAGGTGGAGGTTGCAGTGAGCCAAGATTGTGCCACTGCACTCCAGCCTGAGTCACAGAGCAAGACTCTGTCTCAAAGAAAAACAACAACAACAACAACAACAATAACTCTTAGAACTGAAAATGAAATTCAGTGAAGTTGCAGGATACAAACAAAAATCAGTATTTCTATACACCAATAATGAAATATCTGAAAAAAAGATCAAGAAGGGAATTACATCTACAACACCTGCAAAAAAAAAAAAAAAAAAAAAAGCCCAAACAAACAAACAAAAACCTAGGAATAAATTTAACCAAGAAGTGAAAGATCTCTACAAGAAAATTACAAAACAATGATGAAAGAAATTGAAGAGACAAGACATCCCATGCTCATGGATCAGAAGAATTCATATCATTAAAAATGACCATACTGCCTAAAGCAGTCTATAGATTCAATGCAATCCCTAATTAAATATCAGTGTACTTTTTCACATAAGTAGAAAAAACACCCTAAAATTCATATGGAACCAAAAAAGAGCCAGAATAGTCAAAGCAGTCCTAAGTAAAAAGAACAAGCTCAGGTCACTATACTACCTGACTTCAAAATACACTACAAGGCTGTACTAACCAAAACAAGCATGATATTGGTAGAAAAATAGACACACAGACCGAAGGAAAAGAATCGAGAACACAGGAATGAATGTACATATTTATAGCCAACCGATCTTCAACAAAACCATTGAGAACATACACTGGAGAAAGGACAGTCTCTTCAGTAAATGATGCTGAGAAAACTGGATATCTCTGTGCAGAAGAATGAAACTAGACCTCTATTTCTCAGCTTTGTTAGGCTGTTCTTGTGTTGTGATAAAGAAATACCTGAGACTGGGTAATTTATAAGAAAAGAGGTTTAATTGACTCACGGTTCTGCAGGCTGTACAAGAAGCACGGCAGCATTTGCTTCTGGGGAGGCCTCAGGGAGCTTTTACTCATGGTGAAGAGCTGAGCAAGAGCAAGCACTTCATATGGCAAAAGCAGGAACAAGAGAGAGAAGGCGCAGGAGGTACTATATTTTTAAACAAACAGATCTTACAAGAACTCACTCAGTATCAAGAGAACAACACTAAGGGGATGGTGCTAAGGCATTCCAGAGAAATCTATCCTCATTATTCAATCACCTCCCACCAGGCCCCATCTCCATTATTGGGGATTACAATTCAACATGAGTTTTGGATGGGGACACATATTCACACTACATCGTCACCATCTACCAAAATCAACTCAAAATAGATTAAAGACTTAAGCATACTGAAACAACTCCTTCCTTACACCTGCATAGTATTCCATGGTGTATATGTACCACATTTTCTTTATCCAGTCTACCACTGATGGGCATTTAGGTTGATTCCATATCTTTGCTATGTGAATAGTGCAGCAATGAACATACGTGTGCATGTGTATTTATGTTAGAATGATTTATATTCCTTTGAGTATATACCCAATAATGGGATTGCTGAGTCGAATGGTAGTTCTGCGTTGAGTTCTTTGAAAAATCACCAAATTGTTTTCCACAGTGGCTGACCTGATTTACATTCCCACCAGCAGTGGATAAGCATTCCCCCTTTCTTCACAATCTTGCCAGCATCTATTAGTTTTTGACTTTTTTTTTTTGAGATGGAGTCTCACTATTGTCACCTGGATTAGAGTGCAATGGTGTGATCTCTGCTCACTGCAACTTCTGCTTCCTGGGTTCCAGCAATTCTTCTACTTCAGCCTCCAGAGTAGCTGAGATTACAGGCACCTGTCACCACACCCAGCCAAGTTTTGTATTTTTAGTAGAGACGAGGTTTCACCATGTTGGCCAGGCTGGTCTCAAACTCCTGACCTAAGGTGATCCACCTGCCTCAGCCTCCCAAAGTGCTGGGATTACAGGCATGAGCCACCGTGCCCAGCCTAGTTCTTGACTTTTTAATAAGTCATTCTGACTGGTGTGAGATGGTATTTCATTGTGGTTTTGATTTGCATTTCTCTAATGATTGGTGATGAGCATTTTTTTCACACACTTGTTGGCCATGTGTATACATTCTTTTGATAGTGTCTGTTTATGCCTTTGCCCACTTTTTAATGGAGTTGTTTGGTTTTTGCTCATAAATTTAAGTGCCTTATAGATCCTGGATATTAGACCTTTGTTGGATGCATAGTTTACAAATATTTTCTCCCATTTTATAGGTTGCCTGTTTACTCAGTTGATTGTTTCTTTTGTTGTGCAGAAGCTCTTTAATTAGGTCACATTTGTCAATTTTTGTTTTTGTTGCAATTGCTTTTGGCCTCTTCGTCATGAAATCTTTGCCAGGGTCTATGTTCAGAATGGTATTTCGTTGGTTTTCTCCTAGAGTTTTTATAGTTTTAGGTCTTACATTTAAGTGTTTAGTCCATCTTGATTTTTGTATATGGTGTAAGGAAGGAGTTTCAATCTTCTGAATATGGCTGGCCAGTTATCCCAGCACCATTTCTTGATAAGACAGTCCTTTCCCCATTGCTTGTTTTTGTCAGCTTTGTCGAAGATCAGATGCTTGTAGGTGGGCAGTTTTATTTTTGGACTCTCTATTCTGTTCCATTGGTCTACGTGTTGGTTAAGTTTGTTTCAGGAAGATTTAAAGGGCCAGAGTTTAGCTCAGTATTCCTAGTTTGTCTGCTCTAACTCCGGGGCTGCTGGTACCAGGCCCCCAGCTTTGTTCTCTGGCCTCAGGAGCTTAGGAAACTGCTGCACTGGAGGGGCTCAGGTGTTCCTCCTCTGCCAGCCACAGCATTCTAATGGGAAGTGCTGACCAGTGCCTTTCCTCAGGTGGTGGCATAGCATAGCAGGATCTATGCTAGCTTGAGTGTGGCAGCAGCCGCTGTGGTGGGGCAGGGTAGCCAGGTGCTGGTGGTAGTGAGACACTGGATTCTGTACACACCCTCATGCAGGCCACATTGGCATGTCAGAGTGCTGTACATTGATGGTGGCAGGGTGTGCGCACGCCAGCGGTGGTGGAGAGACAGGGTGCATGCACACACACATGCCAGTGGGAGGGAGGAGGTAAGCTCACCTGAACTTGCAGGCCAGCAAAGCAGTGGAGAGGACCTTGGGTGAGTGCATGACAGCAAAGCGAGGTTGGGAGAGGCTGTAGGGGAGTGGAGGTTGTAGGTAGGCATGTGTGCATTCGTGATGGCTGGTCGGTGGGAGCTCTCTGACGTTTAGGCATGGTCTGCTAGTGAAGGAGCTATGAGAAGGGTCCCCAGGAAGCACCTTGGTTGGTCATGTGAGGCTGTGCCACAAGCGAGTACACCAGGCTGGGGCCCCAGGAGAGACTGGCAGATGGGCATACTCAGATCAGACTGGCCGCATCCCGTGGACAAGACTGCCTTACTCTGTCCAGGTCCTACAGTTACCCAAAGGCTAAAGCCACCTACAATAGTATGGCAAGCCTTGGAGGATGGGCATCCCTGGCCATCCTGCTCCACCTGTATTTTAAACTATTTTGTCTTTCAGCAGATTTTTTTTACTTAATATATGACATGTTATTTTTTTCCAGAAAATCATTTATTTAAGTTTAAATCTTCTTTTCAAGTTGAGATAATAGGACACGTGAGAAGTGCTGGAAATGTTTTTATAGCACCATGAAATGTATTTCATGATTATGAATTGTTTCACCTGAAAAAGATTCTGAACATAGAGATATAAATTTTCAAAGTTAAACTCTCATTATTGAAAAGTCAATGTTCCACCTTCCCACTATAGGTCTGCTTTTGAAAGCAATGCAGGTAGAAAAGTTTAGTTTTGTTGCCTCAGTCCCCAAAACCTGCATTGATAAGCACTAGTCTTTTATTAACTAATAATTTTTTGAAAAGACTATAAATATGTACTGAATGTAAAGATTTAGAAATATATATATATTTTTAACAAATCTAGGAAAAATGTAGAGAAACTATATGCTTACAGCTACATACATGCTGATATTTTAAAAATTGGACTGATAGTTGACAGTTGTGTCAGATGAGAGCACTGGGAAGCAGATATTCACACAGAATAAAGAGGTCAAACATCAGGAGTTAATGACTAAGAAAGGAAGGCAGGGAAGAAGCAGGATTGTGCAGAGATAGTCTCAGTCTTCAATGCATATCTGACAGAAGCTCTCACAATGGGGAGTTCTGGAGCAAAGATTGTCTGTTACGAAAATCTTGTGTTGGGCTATTTTGCCCAGACATTGGCTGGGGCTGCTTGAAAAGATGGTGACCTCAGCATGAAAGCTGAAGCATATTCTAAAGGTGTTGCTGTTTGGGACTATCAGCTATCTACACTCCTTGCATTGGAACAGCTGGTTCTTTGTTCGAGACCTGAGCAGAGGACCTTCAGGGCTGCCACAATGGTGATGATAATAGTTATCATTGAGTAATTCCTACTCTCCAGACACCATAGGTTCTCTCTGCATATATTATTTGTAACCCTTGCATCACAGTCCCTAGCGACACACTAACCTTCATTGTTCAAATAGGAAAATTAAAAGATAGCCAGTAAGTTAGAGGCTGACGTGTTTTTATTGTAAATACACTCAGAAATATTTCTGACAAAAATTTTCCTAATAAACTATTCCATATTATGTCTTGTACCAACAATCAGTTTAAGAGATTTTAAGCCAGAAGGGAAAGAAAGAATGAAAGTAAGATTCCAGACTTGAGATCTTATAATAGACACCTATTCAAAAAGAGCATTTATCAGAAGGAAATGGTTGTTTCACGGAATCTAAAGTTTGAAAAGGCAGCTGATTTCTAGAAATAAAGCTGCCTGTCTCTGTCTAACTATCACTTACTTTCTACTCTACCTTTCTTCCTATTTCTTTGCTGTTGCTATCCCAGATTTTCTGTCTTTCGCAGTCTCAAGCTCTGTCTCTTTTCCTTGGTCTCTGTCTTGATCTCTCTCACTGTCCTTCTCATCAATCTCTCTTTCTCTCTCAATCTCTGCTTACAATCTACATTGGTCTCTGTCTTCTCTCTCTCTTTTTTCCTCTCTCCTTCTCTTAGTCTTCTTCTTTTTCTCTCCTTCTCTTTTGCCTTTCATTCTCCCTCTCCTACCTCCTCTCCTTTTCTCCACCTCTTCCCTCATCTCCTCTCCCTTCCCCTCTCCTCCCTTCCTCCCTCTCTCTCTTTTGGTCTCTCCCTTCCTCGCTTTCTTTCATTCTTTAGATCTTGGATTTTGTCTGTTTCTCTCCTTACTCTTTCATTCTTTCTTACTTTGTCTGCCTGCCTCTTTGTATCTGCAAGAAGTAGAAAATGAGCCTACATCCTACTTTATAATTTCTTTAATTTTGATGTTCCATAAATGAAAGTATCTATATACATTTAAACTTATATATTTTAAGCCAATTATCCTTGCTACATATGTTTTCACAGCTTCAGAAATAACTTATAATCTCTTTCCACAAAAAGTACAGTAATATACTAAGAATTAAATGCTGAAAATAAAATACCTTTCTTAGCAGTTAACAAAGATAACCAAGGTACCATTTCCTAACTCAACACTCTAATTAGCTTTTCTTCCTAAATTAACCAAAATTTCAACCAAGGTATTCTCATATAGTTGCTATGCCATATAGAGTTCTCTTGGACATTGTTTGATCTAGCTCAAGTGAGAAAATTCTTTAGTTTCCTGTGAGTTGGTTTAAAATTTAATAAACAGGGCCAGGTGTGGTGGCTCATGCCTGTAATCCCAGCACTTTGGGAGGCTGAGGCAGGTGGATCATGAGGTCAGGAATTCAAGATCAGCCTGGCCAATATGGTGAAACCCTGTCTCTACTAAAAATACAAAAATTAGCTGGGCATAAGGGCATGTGCCTGTAATCCCAGCTACTCAGGAGGCTGAGGCAGGAGAATTGCTTGAACCCGGGGGGTGGAGTTTGCAGTGAGCTGAGATCACGCCACTGCGCTCCAGCCTGGGCAACAGAGCAAGACTTTGTCTCAAAAAAAAAAAAGGAAAAATTTAATCAACGGATTGAAGATTTTTTTGTATTGCTTATTATGATGTAGTCAACTAACTTTAAATTGTAGTTTTACTATACTAAAGTAGTTTATTTCTGCTGTCTAATCCCTATTTTATAAAAACATTTATAGAAAACAAATTCCAGTACTTCTGATAAGAAAAAGAGAGGCCTTTTAACAAGTACTCCATCTTCAGAGACAACTGGTTTTGCGGTAAGCATTAGCATTTGGCACTTGTAGTATCTATTTTCTGGCTCCTGCTCTCCCCATTATTCTGTTTTTCTCATATCAGGGGTGTATTGCCTATAGAGAATAGTATCTGTGTTTTTCTGTTGCTAAAGCACACTTTCAATGGAAGTACTCTGTATACTCCTATACATGCAAGAGAGAAGGAGTGATTAGAGTACTGCAGCAACAATGAGGATTCTTCTTTATTTTCTCTTCAGTTTAAAAAATTGTGGTGAAACATATGTAATATAAAATTTATAATTTTAACCATTTTTAAGTGTACAGTTGAAGTACATTCATTCATGTTGTTATGTAACCATTACCATTCTTAATCTCTAGAACTTTTTTCATCTTGCAAAACTGAAATTTCATATTCATTAAACAGTAACTTCCTACTCCTCCCTACCCCAGCCCCCAGAAATTACCATTTTTCTCTGTTTCTATGAATTTGATTACGCTAGGTACCTCATATAAGTAGAACCATACAGTATTTATCCTTTGTGTTTAGCTTATGTCACTAGCATGGCATCTTCAGGTTCATCTGTGTTACAACATGCATCAGAATTTTATTTTTAAGGATGAATTGATATTCCATTGTATGTATATGACACATTTTGTTTATCCATGTTTTAGCAAGTATCAGTACTGCATTTCTTTTTTTATGACCAATGTATTAGTCTGTGTTTTCAGTTGTCTTGACTATACACAGTCATCCCTCAGTATCCATGGGGAATTGGTTTCAGGACTTCTCAAAGATACCAAAATATGTGGATGCTAAAGTTCCTTATATAAAATGACATGGTATTGTTTTTTTCATGTAACCTATGTGCATCCTGTGTACCTTAAATCATCTCTAAATCAATTGGTCATCTTTTTTGAAATTTTGAATTTGGTACAGAAATATGTGATTTAAATAACCTGACAGAAAAATGGATATGGTGCTTAGGAGAGAGTTCTGTGTTAGAGATAGTTATTTAAAAAATCTTTGTTGTTCAAATGGTAGGCAAGAACATAAGGGAAGAATGCTGGGAAGATTACATTTAAAGGAAGAGCAGGGGAAATTACTATAGGAAGCATGGTTGCTGGATAGATAAATTTCATTTAGTAGGCACTTGATAAATGTTTGGATGGCTGAATAGAAAAAAAAACATGTTGCATAGCAAACAAAAACTCCTAATTAAAAAATAACTTTAAAGTGACCAAATGTTATAACCCTCTTTACAGATTGATTTGTCTCTAAACATGCATCTTTTGAAGAGTTATTTTCAAATGTCAATAATTGTGTTTATTCAGATGAAATTGTTTCTGTGTCAAGTTCATGGGAAAATGCTTCCAATGATACGGTATTTTAAAACTTTAATTACTTAAAAATCATTGCTTTTGCAATATTTAACTTCTACAAAAGAATAATGTATTCTTTTATAGATTGATTTGTCCTCAGTACAAAAAGCGTCTTGTGAAGAACTGTTCCCAAATGTCAGCAATTATGTTAATTCAAATGAAATTGTCCCTATGTCAAGTTTGCGGGAAAATTCTTCAAATGAGGTAGTATTTTCTATTTTTCCTTCGATTACTAAAGAAAACAATTACTGTTACATTAGATACTTTGCATATGAGGTGCTTTAAGAAATCTCTTAACTCATCAGATATGTAATTTGCCAATATTTTCTCCTATTCTGCGGGTTACCTTTATACACTTTGGTTAGGGTCTTTGATGTCCATGAAGGACAATTTGTCTGTTTTTTCTTTTGTTGCTCATTCCTTTGGTGTCCTGTGCAAGAAATCATCGTCAAATCAAATGTCTGAAGCTTTTGCCTTATATTTTCTTTTCTTTCTTTTTTTTTTTTTAGACAGAGTCTTACTCTGTCCTCCATGCTGGAGTGCCAAGGTGCAATCAAGGCTCACAGGCTCACTGCAGCCTTGACTTCCAGGATTCAGGTTATTCTCCCACCTCAGCCTCTTGAGTACCTATGACTACAGGTGTACACCAGCATGCCCAGCTAATTTTTTGTATTTCTTTGTAGAGGCAGTGTTTTGTCATGGTGTCCAGGCTATTGTCCTGTATTTTCTTCAAATGTTTTTTGTTTTAGGTCTTGCATTTAGGTTATTGATCCATTTTGAGTTAATTTTTGTGTATTGTGTTAGGTAAGGGTCCAATTTCACTCTTTTGCATGTGGATATCCAGTTTTTTCAGCATAATTTGTTGAAGAGACCTTCCTTTCCCCCAGTGGATGGTCCGGCACCCTTGCTGAAACTCATTTAACCATACATGTGAGGGTTTATTTCTGAGCTCTCTATTCCATTGATTTATATGTCTGTCTTTATGTTAGTACCATATGGTTTTGATTACTGAAGCTCTGTGCATTTTGAAATCAGGAAGTGTGAGTCCTCCAGCTTTGTTCTTCTTTTTCATTATTGTTTTTACTATTCAGGATCCCTTGAGATTCCATGTGAATTTTAAGATGGGTTTTTCTGTTTCTGCAAAAAAAAATCATTGGGTTTTTGGTAGAGATTGAATGGAATCTGTAGGTCACCCTGGGTAGTATTGGCATCTTAACAGTATTACATCTTCCAATCCATAAACATGGGATGTGTTTTCATTTATTTATGTCTTCTTTAATTTATTTCACCAAATGTTTTGTAGTTTTCATCGTGTAGGTCTTTGACTTATTTGGTTAATTTCTATATATTCTTTTGGATGCTATTATGAATTGAATTGTAATTTATTTTCAGATTGCTCACTGTTAATATGTAGAAATTCACCTGGTTTTTGTGTTTTGACTTTGTGTCCTGCTAATTTGCTGAATTCATTTATTCTAACAATTTTTAATTCAATCTTTAGGGTTTTCCACAATGATAACATGTTATCTGTGAACAGAAATAATTTTACTTCTTGCTTTACAATTTGGATGCCTTTTATTTCTTTTTCTTGCCTAATTGCTCTGGCTAGAACTATCAGTAGTATGTTGAAAATGCAGACATCCTTGTCTTTTTCCTCATCTTAGAGGAAAAGCTTTACATCTTTCACCACTGAATGTGATATTTACTGTGGGGTTTTTATATATGGCCATATTAGTTTATTTTCACATTGCAATAAAGAAATACTTGAGACTGGGTAATTTATAAAGAAAAGAGATTTCTTTGTATAAAGAAAAGAGGTTACTTATGGTTCCTCAAGCTGTACAGGAAGCATGATTCTGGCATCTGCTTCTGGAGAAGCCTCAAGAAGCTTCAATTATGGTGAAAGGCAAAAGGGGAGCAAGGCATCTTACATGACCAGAGCAGGAGGAAGAGAGAAAATGGGAAGGTGCCACACACTTTTAAACAGCAAGATCTCACAATAACTCCCTCACTAGAACAGCTACAAAGGCATGATGCTAAACCATTGGGGACCACCCCCAATGGAGTACCACTCCCATGATCTAGTCACCTCTCACCAGGCCCCACCTCCCAACACTAGGGATTACAATTCAACATTAGATATGGGGAGAGACATGAATCCAAACCATATCAGTGGCTTTTATTATGTTGGAATAGTTTCTTCAATTCCCACTTTATTGTTTTTATCACAAAATGGTATTGGGATATTGAATATTGTCAAATGCTTTTTTGGCATCAATTGAGAAGATTGCATGTTTCTTTCCGTTTATTCTATGTGGCATATTACAGTGATTGATTTTTTAAAAAAATTTTGCCAAATTAAGCAGAAACATTAATTGGTTTTTGTATATTGAACCATCCTTGCATTCCAGGAATAAAACCCATTTAGTCATGGTCTATAATCCTTTTAATATGCTGCTGAATTCGGTTTTCTAGTAATTTGTTGAGAATTTTTGGTTCAATGTTCATAATGAATATTGGCCTATAGTTTTCTTTTCTTGTAGTGTCCAGGAAAGACACTTTGTTTGACTTTGGATAATGCTGGTCTCAGAATAAGTTATGAATGGTTTCTTTCTCTTTAGTTTTTTGGAAAGTTAGAGAAGTATTGGTATTAATTCTTTAAGTGTTTGATAGAATTCACCAGGGAAGCCAACAGAATCAGGGCTTTTCCTTGTTGGGAGATTTTTCATTACTGATTCAATCTCCTTACTAGTTCTATAGGTCTAGTCTAGTTTTCTGTTTCTACGTGATTTAGTGTTGATAGGTTTTGTGTTTATAGGTATTTGTTTATTTCATCTAGGTTATCAAATTTGTTGGCATACTATTGTTCATAATTCTCTTGTAATCCTTTTTTGAGTAGAATTGGTAGTAATGTCACAACTTTCACTTCTGATTTTCATGATTTTAAGTCTTCTTTCCCTTTTTATTCATATTTTTAGCTAAAGGTTTGTCAGTTTTGTTGCTATTTTCAAAGAACCAATTTTTTGTTTTATTTGTGTTCTTTATTTTCTATTTTTTATCTTGTTTATGTCTGCTCTAATCTTTATTATTTCCATCCTTCTGCTAGCCTTGGGTTTAGATTGTTCTTCTTTTCCAGTTCCTTAAGTTGTAAAGTTAGGTTGTTGATTTGAGACATTTCTTGTTTTTTAATTTAAGCATTTATAGCTATAAATTTCCCTCTTAGCACTGCTTTTACTAAATCCTGTAAATTTGGGTATGTGGTATTTTTGTTTTCATTTGTCTCTAAGTATTTTCTAATTTCCCTTGTGATTTCTTCTTTGGCCCACTGGTGTTTAAGACCATGTTCTTTAATTTTCACAGTTTGGTGAATTTTCTAGTTTTACTTCTGTTTTTTATTTATGACTTCATTCTATTTTGGTCAGACAAAATACTTTGTATGATATCTATTTTTTGAAATATATTGAGACTTAATTTATGGCCTGATACATGGTCTATCCTGTAAAATATTCCATGTGCACTTGAGAAGAATATATATGCTTTTATTTGAAAGATTGTTCTGTCTATATGTTACATGTAATTTGATTTATTATGTTAAGTTCTCTATTTTCTTATTCCCTTCTGTCTGGTTATTCTATTGGTTATTGAGAGGGAGGTTTTGAAGTCATCAGCTATAATTATAGAATTGTCTGTTTTTCCCTTCAGTTCTGTCAGTTTTTGCTTCATATATTTTGATGGTCTGTCATTCATTGTGTAAATGTTTATAATTGTTATATGTTCTTGCTCTCTTGAGTCTTTTATTAATATATAATGTTCATCTTTGTCTCTTATAACCTTTTGGTTGAAACTTTATCTGATATTATTAGAGCTGCCCCTGATCTTTTTTGGTTACTATTTGCATGGAGTATCTTATCTTATTCTTTCAATTTATTTATGTCTTTGGATATAAAGTGAGTCTCTTATAAAGAGCATATAGCATATGTTTTTATCCATTCTGCCCATCCCAGTTTTTCTATTGGATAATTTAATTCATTTATTTAAAATACTTACTGATAAGGACAGACTTATTTTTGTCATTTTGCTCATTGTTCCCTATATGCCTTTATCTTTCTTGCCCTTCACTTTCTACATTACTGTCTTCTTTTGTGGTTAATTGATTTTTTGTAGTGAAGTATTTGAATTTATTTCTTATTTCCTTTTGTGTACATTCTGTAGCTATTTTCTTTGTAGTAACCAGAGGGGTTACCTTTAGCAGTCTAAAGTTATGATACTCTAATTTGAATTTATGGTTAACTTCAATGACATGCAAAAACTTTGCCCCTTTATATCTCTGTCCCACCCCTTTCAGATGATGATTTTAACATTTTATACATCAGATGTCTTAAAACATAAATTAATAAATTTTTTGAGGTGGAAACTTACTGTATTGCCCACGCTGGAGTGCAGTGGCACACTCACTGCAACCTCTGCCTCCCAGGCTCAAGATATCCTCTCAATTTGGCTTCCTGAGTAGGTGGGGCTACAGGCGTGCACCACCATGTCCAGCTAATTTTGTGTTTTTTTGTAGAGACAGGGTTTTGTCATGTTTCTCAGGCTGGTCTCTAAAACTCCTGGGCTGAAGTGATCTGCCTGCCTTAATTCCCAAAGTACTGGGATTACCGTACCCAGACAATTATACTTTTAAACACTTCAGTCTTTTAAATTATGAAAATAAAATGTGAGTTACCAACCAATGTTGCAATAATACTAGCTCTTACATCATGAAGAATGCAGTGATTAACTTTAGGAGTTTTTATTATCTGAGGATATCTTTGTGTACAGACAAAGGAAAGATAAATATAAAAATCTTGGGTTTTCTTCTTAGAACTTGGTAGACATTAATTTGTTGTTATATTTCAGAGGTTTCTTTGGTTACTGATATGGATTGGCTATGTCCCCACCCAAATTTCAACTTGAATTGTATGTCCCAGAATTCCCATGTGTTGTCTGGGAGGGACCCAGGGAGAAGTAATTGAATCATGGGGGCTGGTCTTTCTGGTGCTATTCTCATGATAGTGAGTAAGTCTCACAAGATCTGATGGGTTTATCAGGGGTTTCTGCATTTGCTTCTTCCTCATTTTCTCTAGCCACCATGTAAGAAGTGCCTTTTGCCTCCTGTCATGATTCTAAGGCCTCCCAAGTCATGTGGAACTGTACGTCCAATTAAACCTCTTTTTCTTCCAAGTCTCGGGTATGTCTTTTTGAGCAGAGTGAAAATGGACTAATAGAGTAAATTGATACCAAAGAGTGGGGTGTTGCTGAACAGATACCCCAAAATGTGGAAGCAACTGTGGAGCTGGGTATCAGGGAGAGGTTGGAACAGTTTGGAGAGCTGAGAAGAAGACAGGAAAATGTCAGAAAGTTTGGAACCTCCTAGAAACTTGTTGAATGGCTTTGACAAAAATGCTGATAGTGATATGAACAGTAAGACCCAGACTGAGGTGGTCTCAGATGGAGATGAAGAACTTGTAGGGAACTAGAGCAAAGGTGACTCTTGTTATGTTTTGGCAAATTAGCAAAGAGACTGGCAGCATTTTAACCCTACTCTAGAGATGTGTGGAACTTTGAACTTGAGAGAGATGATTTAGGGTATCTGGCAGAAGAAATTTCTAAGTAGCAAAGCATTCAAGAGGTGACTTGGGTGCTATTAAAAACATTCTGTTTTTTGTTTGTTTGTTTGTTTGTTTGTTTGTTTTTTGAGACGGAGTCTCACTCTGTCACCAGGCTGGAGTGCAGTGGTGCAGTCTTGGCTCACTGCAACCTGCACCTCCCAGGTTCAAGTGATTCTCCTGCCTCAGCCTCCTGAGTAGCTGGGACTACAGGTGTCTGCCAACACACCCAGCTAATTTTTGTATTTTTAGTACAGATGGGGTTTCACCATGTTGGCCAAGATGGTCTCGATCTCTTGACTTGTGATTCTCCTGTCTTGGCCTCCCAAAGTGCTGGGATTACAGGCGTGAGCCACCATGTCCTGCCAGCATTTGGTTTTAAAAGAGAGTCAGGGCATAAAAGTTTGAAAAGGGTGGAGCCTGACAATGTGATAGAAAGGAAAATCCCATTCTCTGAGGAGAAATTCAAGCTGGCTGCAGAAATTTGCATAAGTAACAAGGAGCCAAATGTTAATCCCCAAGATACTGGGGAAAATGTCTCCAGGGCTTATCAGAGGTCTTCATTGCAGCCCCTCCCATCGTAGGCCTGGAGACCTAGGAGGAAAAAGTGGTTTCCTAAGTCAGGCCCAGGATCCCCATGCTGTGTGCAGCCTCGAGACTTGGTGCCCTGCATCTTAGCTGCTGTAGCTGTAGCTGAAAGGGGTCAATGTAGAGCTTGGGCAGGCTTCAGATGGTGCAAGCCTCAAGCCTTGGCAGCTTCCACACAATGTTGAGTCTGTGGGTGCACAGAAGTCAAGAATTGAGGTTTGGGAACCTCCGCTTAGATTTCAAAAGATATATGGAAACACCTGGATGCCCAGGCAGAATTTTGCTGCAGGGGAAGGATTCTCACTTCTAGGGCAGTGCAGAAGGGAAATATAGGGTTGTTTCCCCCTCACATAATCCCTACTGAGGCACTGCCTAGTGGAGTTGTGAGAAGAGGATCACTGTCCTCTAGACCCCAGAATGGTAGATCCACCGACAGCTTGCACTGTGCACCTGGAAAAGCTGCAGGCATTCAACGCCAACCCATAAAAGCAGCCAGGAGAAAGTCTATACTCTGGAAAGCCACAGGGGTGGAGCTGTGCAAGACCATGGGAACCCACCTTTTGCATCAGTGTGACCTGGATGTGGGACCTGGCATCAAAAAAGATCATTTTGGTGAGGACGATTCAAGATGGCCAAATAGGAACCGCTCTGGAGTGCAGTTCCCAATCAGAACACAGAGGGTAAGGGATCATCGCCTTTCCAAATGAATTTTTACTGCCCACAGACCAGGAGATTTCCACGTGGAAAAGTGCCATGAGTCTCCAGCACAGCTGTTTCAGCTGGTGCAGTGGGTCTCTGCACAAAAACTCACCCAAATTTGGGTGCCATTTCAATTGGTGCCTGGGATGCCTGGGAGACAGAGTTGCCCATTCAACTGAAAACAAGGGGGCTGAAACAGGAAGCCAGGTGATCTGGCTTGGCGGGTCCCACACCCACAAGCACCAGCAATCTGAAACGCTCTGGACTGAGAGTTTCACAGCAAGCACAGCTGGACCCAGGATGGTCCAGCTCTGTGGGGGAAAGGGCGTCAGCCATTACTGAGGCGGTCTACCACTACCAAGGCAGTCCACCATTACTGAGGCAGTCCACCATTACCGAGGCAGCCTGCCATTACCGAGATAGTCTGCCATTACAGAGACAGCCCACCATTACTGAGGCAGTTCTAACTATACCTCTATAAACACAACTGCAAGGAAGTTCACACAGCAACTGGGCAAAGCCCATGGCAGCTCAGCAACACCTCTGCTGGCAGACTGTGACTAGGCTACCTCCTTGCTGGGCAGAGCATCTCTGAAAAAAGGCAGCAGCACATCAGGAAAGTATAAATAAAGCCCCACCTTCCCAGGACAGAGCACCAGGGAAAAAAAGGTGGTTATGAGCTCCACTGCAGCAGACTTAAATGTACCTGCCCAGCAGCTCTGAATGGAACAACAGAGCTCACAGCTCAGCACTTGAGCTCCTATAAGGGACAGACTGCACAAGCAGTTCCCCCACCCCATAAATCCAAAGAGACACCTCATGAAGGAGAGCTCAGGCTGATATCTGGTGGATATCCTTCTGGGACAAAGATAACAGAAGAAGAAACTGGCAGCAACCCTTACTGTTCTGCAGCCACTGCAGGTGATCCCCAGGCAAGCATGGTCTGGAGTGGACCTCCAGCAGTCCTACAGCAGAGGAGCCTGGCGTTAGAAGGAAAAATAAAAAACAGAAAGAAATAACTTCATCATCAACAAAAAGGACGTCCACTTAGAGACCCCATCCAAAAGTCATGAACTACAAAGATCACAGGTAGATAAATCCACAAAGATAGGAAGAAATCAGCACAGAAAGGATGAAAACACCTAAAACCAGAATGCCTCTCCTCCTCCAAGGAATCACAACTCCTCACCAGCAAGAGAATAAGGCTGGATGAAGAATGAGTCTGATGAACTGACAGAAACAGGCTTCAGAAAGTGGGTAATAACAAACTTCTCTGGGCTAAAAGAACATGTTCTAACCCAATGCAAAGAAACTAAGAACTTTGAAAAAAGGTTTTACGAAATGCTAATGAGAATAAACAGCTTACAAATGGATATAAATGAACTGATGGAGTTGAAAAACACAACATGAGAACTTCACGAAGCATACACAAGTTTCAATAGCTGAATTGACCAAGTGGAAGAAAGGATATCAGAGACTGAAGATCAACTCAATGAAATAAAACAAGAAGGCAAGATTAGAAAAAAAAGTGAAAAGAAGTGAACAAAGCCTCCAAGAAATATGGGATTATGTAAAAAGACCTAATCTACATTTGATAGATGTACCTGAATGTGATGGAGAGAATGAATCCAAGCTGGAAAACACTCTTCAGGATATTATCCAGGAGAACTTCCCCAACCTAGCAAGGCAGGCCAATATTCAAGTCCAGGAAACACAGAGAACACTACAAAGATGTTCCTCAAGAAGAGCAACCTCAAGGCATATATTCGACAGATTCACCACAGTTGAAATGGAGGAAAAAATGCTAAGGGCAGCCAGAGAGAAAGGTCGGGTTAGTCGCAAAGGAAGCTTATCAGACTCACAGTGGATCTCTCAGCAGAAACCCTACAAGCCAGAAGGGAGTGGGGGCCAATAGTCAACATCCTTAAAGAAAAAAACTTTCAACCCAGAATTTTATATCCAGCCAAACTAAGCTTCATAAGCAAAGGAGAAATAAAATCCTTTATGAACAAGCAATTGCTGAGAGATTTCTTCACCACCAGGCCTGCCTTGCAAGAGCTCCTGAAAGAAGCACTAAACATAGAAGGAACAACCAGTACCAGCCACTCCAAAAACGTGCCAAATGGTAAAGAGCATTGACACAATGAAGAAACTGTGTCAACTAATGGGCAAAATGACCAGCTAGCATCAAAATGGCAGGATCAAATTCACACATAACAATATTAACCCTAAATGTAAATGGGCTTAATGCCCCAATCAAATGACACAGACTGGCAAATTGGATAAAAAGCCAAAACCCATTGCTGTACTGTATCCAGGAAACCCATCTCACATGCAAGGATACACATAAGCTCAAAATAAAGGGATGGAGGAAGATTTACCATGCAAATGGAGAGAAAAAAAGCAGGAGTTGCAATCCTAGTCTCTGATAAAATAGACTTTAAGCCAACAAAGATCAAAAGAGACAAAGAAGGGCATTACACAATGGTAAAAGGATCAATGCAACAAGAAGAGCTAAGGATCCTAAATATATAGGCACCCAATACAGGAGCACCCAGATACATAAAGCAAGTTCTTAATGACCTACAAAGAGACTTAGACTCCCACACAATAATAGTGGGAGACTTTAACACTCCACTATCAATATTAGACAGATCAATGAGACAGAAAATTAACAAGGATATCCAGGACTTGAACTCAAATCTGGACCAAGCAAACCTAATAGATATTTACAGAACTCTCCACCCCAAATCCACAGAATATACATTCTTCTCAGCACCACATCACACTTACTCTAAAATTGACCACATAATTGGAAGTAAATCACTCCTCAGCAAATGCAAAAGAACAGAAATCATAACGGTCTCTCAGACCACAGTACAATCAAATTAGAACTCAAGATTAAGAAACTAACTCAGAACCACACAGCTTCATGGAAACTGAACAACTGTTTCTTGAATGTTGACTGGATAAACAATGAAATGAAGGCAGAAATAAAGATGTTCTTCAAAACCATTGAGAATGAAGACAAAACATACCAGAATCTCTGGGACTCATTTAAAGCAGTATCTAGAGGAAAATATATAGCAATAAATGCCCACATGAGAAGCAAGGAAAGATCTAAAATTGACACTCTATCATCAAAATTGAAAGAGCTAGAGGTGCAAGATCAAAAACACTAAAAAGCTAGCAGAAGACAAGAAATAACTAAGATCAGGGCAGAACTGAAGGAGATAGAGACACAAAAAACCCTTCAAAAAATCAGTGAATCCAGGAGCTGGTGTTTGGAAAAGATCAACAAAATAAACCACTAGCCAGATTAATAAAAAAGAATAGAGAGAAGAATCAAATAGATGCAATAAAAAACAATAAAGGGGAAATCACCACTGATTCTACAGAAATACAAACTAGCATCAGAGATTACTACAAACAACTCTATGCACATAAACCAGTAAATCTGGAAGAAATGGATAAATTCCTGGTCACTTGCACCCTCCCATGCCTAAACCAGGAAGAAGTGAAAACCCTGAATAGACCAATTACAAGGGCTGAAGTTTAGGCAACAATTAATAGCCTACCAACCAAAAAAAGCTGAGGTCCAAATGGGTTCAAGGTGAATTCTACCAGACATACAAAGAGGAGCTGGTACCACTCCTTCTGAAACTATTCCAAACAATCCAAAAAGAGGGAATCCTCCCCAAATCATTTTACGAGACCAACATCATGCTGATACCAAAACCCGGCAGAGACTCAACAAGAAAAGAAAACTTCAGACCAATATCCATGATGAACATAGATGCTAAAATCTTCAATAAAATACTGGCAAACTGATTGCAACATCACATCAAAAAGCTTATCCATCATGATCAAGTAGGCTTCATCCCAGGGATGCAAGGCTGGTTCAACATACACAAGTCTATAAACGTAATTCACCACATAAACAAATCCAAAGACAAAAACCACATGATTATCTCAATAGATGCAGAGAAGGCCTTTGACAAAATTCAACAGCCCTTTATGCTAAAAACCCTCAATAAACTAGGTATCGATGGAACGTATCTCAAAATAATAAAAGCTGTTTATGACAAACCCACAGCCAATGTCATACTGAATGGGCAAAAACTGGAAGCATTCCCTTTGAAATCTGGCACTAGACAAGGATGCCCTCTCTCACCACTCCTATTCAATAGAAAATTGGAAGTTCTAGCCAGAGCAATCTGGCAAGAAAAAAGAAATAAAGTGTATTCAATTAGGAAAGGAGGAAGTCAAATTGTCTTTATTTGCAGAAGACATGATTGTATATTTAGAAGACCCCATCATCTCGGCCCAAAATCTCCTGAAACTGATAAGCAACTTTGGCAAAGTCTCAGGATACAAAATCAATGTGCAGAAATCACAAGCATTCCTATACACCAATAACTGACTTAAAGAGAGCAAAATCAAGAATGAACTGCCATTCATAATTGCCACAAAGAGAATAAAATACTTAGGAATACAACTAACAAAGGATGTAAAGGACCTCTTCAAGGAGAACTACAAACCACTGCTCAAGGAAATAAGAGAAGACACAAACAGATGGAAAAACATTCCATGCTGATGGTTAGGAAGAATTAATATTGTGAAAATGGCCATACTGCTCAAAAGAATGTATAGATTCATTGCTATCCCCATCAAGCTACCTATGACCGTTTTCACAAAACTGGAAAAAAAACACCTTAAACTTCATATGGAACCAAAAGAGAGCCTGCATAGCCAAGTCAATTCTAAGCAAAAAGAACAAAACTGGAGGCATCACACTACCTGACTTCAAACTCTACTACAAGGCTACAGTAATCAAAACAGCATGGTACTGGTACCAAAACAGAGATATAGACCAATGGAACAGAACAGAGGCCTCAGAGGCAATGCCACATGTCTACAACCATCTGATCTTTGACAAACCTCACAAAAACAAGGAATGGGGAAAGGATTTCCTGTTTAATAAATGATGTTGGGAAAACTGGCTAGCCATGTGCAGAAAGCAGAAACTGGACTCCTTCCTGACACCTTACACTAAAATTAACTCCAGATGGATTAAAGACTTAAGACCTAACAGCATAAAAACCATAGAAGAAAACCTAGACAAAACCATTCAGGACATAGGCATAGGCAAGGACTTCATGACTAAAACACCAAAAGCATTGGCAACAAAAGCCAAAATAGACAAATGGGATCTAATTAAACTCCAGAACTTCTGCACAGCAAAAGAAACAATCATTAGAGTGAACCAGCAATCAACAGAATGGGAAAAAATTTTTGCAATCTACCCATCTGACAAAGGGCTAATATCCAGAATCTGCAAAGAACTAAAACAGATTCACAAGAAAAAAACAAACAAACCCGTTCAAAAGTGGGTGACATATATGAGGCCAACAAACATATGAAAAAATGCTCATCATCACTGGTCATTAGAGAAATGCAAATCAAAATCACATTTAGATACCATCTTACGCCAGTTAGAATGGCGATCATTAAAAAATCTGGAGACTGCCAGGCACAGTGGCTCACGCCTATAATCCCAGCACTTTGGGAGGCCGAGGCAGGTGGATCACGAGGTCAAGAGATCGAGACCATCCTGGTCAACAAGGTGAAACCCTGTCTCTACTAAAAATACAAAAATTAGCTGGGCATGGTGGTGTGCGCCTGTAATCCCAGCTACTCGGGAGGCTGAGGCAGGAGAATTGCTTGAACCCAGGAGGCGGAGGTTGTGGTGAGCCAAGATTGCACCATTGCACTCCAGTCTGGCTAACAACACGAAACTCCACCTCAAAAAAAAAAAAAAAAAAATCTGGAGACAACAGATGCTGGAGAGGATGTGGAGAAATAGGAACACTTTTACACTGTTGGTGGGAGTGTAAGTTAGTTCAACCATTGTGGAAGACAGTGTGGTGATTCTTCAAGGGTCTATAAATATTAATTCCATTTGACCCAGCAATCTCATTACTGGGTATATATCCAAAGGATTATATATCGTTCTATCATATAGACACATGCACATGTATGTTTGTTGTGGCACTGTTTACAATAGCAAAGACCTGGAATCAACCCAAATGCCCATCGATGATAGACTGGACAGGGAAAATGTGGCACATATACACCATGGAATACTACGCAGCCATACAAAAGGATGAGTTCGTGTCCTTTGTAGGAACATTGATGAACCTGGAAACCATCATTCTCAGCAAACCAACACAAGAACAGAAAATCAGACACCGCATGTTCTCACTCATAGGTGGGTGTTGAACAATGAGAACACATGGACACAGGGAAGGGAGCATCACACACTGAGGTTTGTTGAGGAGGACTAGGGGAGGGACAGCAGGGGGTGGGGAGTTGGGGAGGGATAACATGGGGAGAAATGCCAGATATAGGTGATGGGGATGGAGGCAGCAAACGACATTGCCATGTATGTACCTATGCAACAATCTTACATGTTCTTCACATATACCCAACAACCTAAAGTGCAACAAAATATATATATTTTTAAAAATAAAAAATAAATAAATAAAAATTTTAAAAAGGTAAATAGAACTTAAAAAATAAAGTGAAGTAAATAAATACATAAAAGTTAAAATTTTTTTAAAAAATGGTTATTTTGGAGCTTTAAAATTTGACCACCCTGCATGATTTTGGACTCGCATGGGCCCTATAACCCCTTTGTTTTGGCCAATTTCTCCCATTTGGAATGGCTGTATTTACCCAATGCCTATACCCCCATTGTATCTAGGAAGTAACTAGCTTGCCTTTGATTTTACAGGCTCATAGGTGGGAAGGGACTTGCCTTGTCTCAGATGAGACTTTGTACTGTGGACTTTTGGCTGAAATGAGTTAAGACTTTGGAGGACTGTTGGGAAGGCATGATTGACTTTGAAATGTGAGGATATGAGACTTGGAGGGGCCAGGGGCAGAATTATATGGTTTGACTGTGTCCCCACCTGAATCTCAAATTATATCTCCCAGAATTCCCATGTGTTGTGGGAGGGATCCAGGGAGAGGTAATTGAATCATGGGGGCCAGTCTTTCCCATGCTGTTCTTGTGATAGTGTATAAAGCTTACGAGATCTGATGGATTTATCAGAGATTTTTGTGCTTGCTTCTTCCTCATTTTCTCTTGCTGCCACGATGTAAGAATTATCTTTCACCTCCTTCCATGATTCTGAGGCCTCCCCCAGCCATGTGGAACTGTAAGTCCAGTTAAATCTCTTTTTCTTCCTAGTCCCAGGTATGTCTTTATTAGCAGCATGAAAACAGACTAATACAGTTGCTATCACAAAAAAAAAAAAACCCTCAAAGAGTGTAAGCCAAAAATAAATAGTGTAAAAGGAGGATTTTGACTTCCTGATTGATTGATTGATTGAGACACGATCTTGCTCTATCACCCAGGCTGGAGCACAGTGATGTGATATAGTTCACTGTAATCTCAAACTCCTGGGCTTAAGCAGTCCTCCCACTTCAGCCTCCTGAATAGCTAGGACTACAAGCATGTGGTACCATGACTGGCTAATTTTTAATTTTTTTTTTGTTAAGACAGTGGTCTTACTTTGTTGCCCAGACTGGTCTCAAACTCCTGTCCTCAAGCAGTCCTACTGCCCTGGCTTCCCAAAGTGTTGGAATTATAGGTATGAGCCACCATACCTGGCCAAAAGAGGATTTATTGACTCGTACAAATGGGAAGGAGAGTGTTAAATCCAAACTTTAGTGGATGTTGTTAGAAAGTCTTCTTCAATTCATGCCTGTAATCCTAGCACTTTGGAAGGCCAACACAGGTGGATCACCTGAGCTCAGGAATTCAAGACCTTTCTGGCCAACATGTCAAAACCCCGACTCTTCTAAAAATACAAAAATAGCCGGGTGCAGTGGTGCACACCTGTAGTCCCAGCTACTCTGGAGGCTGAGGCAGGAGAATCACTTGAACCCAGGAGGTGAAAGTTGCAGCGAGCTGAGATCGCACCATTGCACTCCTGCCTCAGTTACAGAATGAGACTCTGTCTCCAGAGAAAACAAAAACAAAAACAAAACAAAACCCAAAGTCCTCCTCAAACTTCTAGGTTTTGTTTGTTCTTGTTTTTAAAATCTTAACCTATCTTTGATTTACTTCATTTTTTTGGGCTTCCACCCAAGAAACATATTTCCACCCATCTCTTACGGCTTACTTTATCATAGACTAGATTGAAGGGGAGTGGTTTCTTTCAAGGTGTTTATATTTTTCAGTCCTGGTTATGGGCTCCAGTTAGCTTTGACTGTGTCACGTGCCTGCATTTTGGACCAATTGTCATTGTCAGGGAAATGGTAAACTGTAATTGGCTAATCCTGGGTCACTTGCTTACTTCTGTGGTCAGGTGAAAAACTTTATAACCAAAAGGAAGATGAGAATCTTGATGAGCAGATATCTTTCTTTTGAAAATATGTTAAGCTCATTTTCTGTTATATCTCTGATCATTGCCTAGTTTCATTTACTTTCTTTTGCAATGCAAATAGTCTTTAAGTTTGTTTTGTTTTGTTTTGTTTTCTGTTTCGTTTTGTTTTCTGTTTCATAAATCTTTTTTTATTTTTCAGACAGGATGTCACTCTGTTGCCCAGGCTGGAGTGCAGAGACATGATAATGACTCACTGTAGCCTCGACCTCCCAGGCTCAGTTGATCCTCCCACCTCAGCCTCCCAAGTAGCTGGGACTACAGGCATGTGTCAGCACACCTGGCTAATTTTCGTATTTTTTTTTTTTTAATTGTAGAGACAGGGTTTCACCCCATTGCCCAGGCTGACCTAGAACTTCTGTTATCAAACAGTCCACCCACCTCAGTCTCCTAAAGTGCTGACATTACAGGCATAAGTCACTGTGACCAGTCTCATAAATCTTAAAATCAGTGGAGATTCTACCCAATTTATGGCATATGGGAAACTGTGACCACTTTTTTTGTGTGTTTCTCCTAGAGTAAATTATCTTGTTTGCTTCTTGTATTAATGACCTAGAGATGCTGTAACAAAGAACCACAACTAGATGGTTTCTTAAAACAACAGAAATATATTCTTTCAGTTGTGGAGGCCAGAAGTCTCAAATCAAGGTGTTGGCAGGGCCATGCTTCCTTAACAGCCTTGAGGGGAGGCACTGTCTTCTGTCTTCTGTTACACTCAGGCATTTCTTGGCTTGTGGCAGCATAACTCCAATATCTACCTCCTATCTTCACATGACTGTCTTTCTCCTTTGTTTGCTGTTGTGCCTTCGCATGTGTTCTCCTTGTGTGTCTGCATCTGTGTTCAAATTTCCCTCTTCTTATAAGGACACCAGTCAAATTAAAGCCCATCCTAACAACCTTATCTTAACTTGATTTCATCTGCAGAGACTCTATTTCCAAATAAGGTCACCTTCACAAGTACTGGGGGTTAGGACTTCAACATATCTTTTTTGGGGAGAACACAATTCAACCCATAACACTTGTTTTCTTATTTTTCTGTCCAGTCCATCCTAAACTCTTTGCTGATTGCCTGTATTGCTTCTTTAGATCTTCAGATTCACCAAATTTACCACAAATTTCAGTTTACTAAGGAAATCTCTCCAAAGCATTCTGACCTGTTCTCACATAGGGTGCTGTTGCCCTCTGTGCCCCATCCTGGGATCTCCTCATACCATCATCCTGAGAATTCGCTTTGCCAATCTTCTGTTTTCCCCATCCCATGGCTTTCTTTTTTTTTTGGAGCTAATTTTCCACTGGATTCCTATGAGAGGGTACATGATATAGAAATTGAGACTTTTCATGACCAAAAATGTTTTTATTTCATCTACATATTTGATTTTTTAAGTTGGCTAGAGAGTTTTATAATTTTTTTTCACCATAACTTTATTATGATTCTAGCTTTCAGTGTTGCTTTGGAAAACCATGCTGATTTTTCCTCCTTTATTAATGATCAACTATTTCTCTGTGGAAGATAGAGGGATCTTCTCCTTGTCCCTTGTGTTCTGAAATTTTATGATGATGTGCTTCAGTGGTTTCTGCTTTTATCGTTATTGACTTTTTTTTTCTATTTCCTTTCAGCTTATTTTATACATTGCTTAGTACTGGTTTAGCTTTATCCAACAAGTTTTATAGGTTATAATTTCAGTATTATTTGGGTTTATGTAGTTTTAAATTCCATTATGATTTTCCCTTTGAGCCAGGAGTTCCTTAGAAATGTGGATTTTAGAATTCTGAGTGTATGAGAACTTTTAACTTATATATTTGTTGTACACTTCCAACTTAATTACATTGTAGTCAGAGAAAGTGTTGCATCTCTGGTATGGATTCTTTGAAATGTGCTTTAGTATGAGTCTTTTTCTATGTAATATGTTAGAACGTGGTGGATTCTTTTAATTTGGAAAAATATGCACCTTGGTTTGGGGAAATTATAAAAATTATTTCATTGATAATCTCTACTTCTTTCTTTTTTTAAGCATCTGTTATATGGAGGTTGGGCTTCCTGTATTGGCCTTCTCATCTTCCTATCTTTTTCTAAAATCCTTTTGTCATTTTGTTCTACTCTCTGTAAGATTTCCTCGAAATGATGTTGAACACTTTTTCATATGCCTTTTTGCTATTTGTATGTTTCCTTTTGAGAAATGTCTTTTCAAATCTTTTCCCCATTTTTGTTTTTTTATCATTGTGTTAGTCCATTCTCATACTGCTATAAGGATACTACCTGAGACAGGCAGAAAGTAAGGGAAAAGAACAAGAGTCTCTCTTAGGAATCCAGATAATTTTTCTAGATCTTATCCAACACTACCAAGGTGGTACTGCTACAAGTCTGCAAAAACCAGGGTTACTGGGCTTGGGGCCCAAGTCCCTTGGAATACCTAAGAACCCTTCTCAAGAAGGACAGGCATAAACAAACTCAGACTGTAAAGACTACAATAAATACCTAATTCTTGAATGCCTAGACATTGATGAACATCTATAAGCACCAGCATCATGACCTCACCGGAGAACTAAATAAGGCACCAGGGACCAATCCTGGAGAACAGATATATGACTTTTCAGACAGAGAATTCAAAATAGTTGTTTTGAGGAAATTCAAAATAATATAGAGAAGGAATTTAGAATTCTATCAGATAAATTAGACAAAGGCATTCAAATAATTTAAAAGAATCAAACAGAAATCCTGGAGATGTAAACTGCAATTTGGCATACTTAAGAATGCATCAGAGTCTCTTAACAGCAGAACTGATTAAACAGAAAAAATAATTAGTGAGCTTGAAGACTGGCTATTTGAAAAGACACAGAGGAGACAAAAGAAAGAATGAAGAATGAAGCACACCTAAAAATCTAGAAAATAGCCTCAAAAGGGCAAACCTAAGAGTTATTGGTCTTAAAGGGGAGGTAGAGAAAGAGATAGGGGTAGAAAGTTTATTCAAAGGGATAATAACAGAACTTCCCAATCATAGAGAAAGATATCAATATCCAAAGACAAGGAGTTTGTAGAACACCAAGCAGATTTAATCCAAAGACTGCCTCAAAGCATTTAGTAATCACACTCTGAAAGGTCAAGGATAAAGAAAAGCAGCAAGAAAACAGAAACAAGTAATGTAAAATAGAGCTCTAATACATCTGGCAGCAAACTTTACAGTAGAAACCTTACAGGCTGGGAGAGAGAGAGATGACATATTTAAAGTGCTAAAGGAAAACAACTTTTACTCTAGAATGGTATATCTGGCAAAAATATCCTTTAAGCATGAAGGAGAAATAGAGATCTCCACAGATAAACAAAAGCTGAGGGATTTCATCAAGACCAGACCTTTCCTATAGGAAATGCTAAAGGGAGTTCTTCATGCTGAAAGAAAAAGATGTTATGTTAATAAACAATAAGAAATCATCTAAACGTAGAAAACTCACTGGTAATAGTAAGCACAGAGAAAAACACAGAATAGTATAACATTCTTATCATGGTGTGTAAACTTCTCTTGACTTAAGTAGAAAGACTAAACAGCAAAGTAGTAAATCATAACTACAACAACTTTTCAAGACATAGACAGTATAATAAAAGATAAAGAGAAAACAAAAGTTAAAAAGCAAGGGGACAAAGTTAAAGTATCGAGTTTTCATATTCTTTTGCATGTTTTGCAAATCAGTGTTAAGTTGTCATCAGTTCAAAATAATAAGTTATAATATTTGAAAGCTTTATAGTAACCACAAATCAAAAAACATATAATGGATACACAAAAAATAAAAAGCAAGAAATTCAAGTGTACTGCAAGAGCAAATCATCTTCACTAAAAGGAAGACAGGAAGGAAGGAAAAATAAAGAGAAAACCATCAGTCTACCAGAAAACAAATAATAAAATTGCAGGAGTAAATCCTTAATTATCAATAACAACATTGAATGTAAATGGACTAAACTCTCCAATGAAAAGACATAGAGTGGCTGAATGGATTAAAAAGAAAAACAAGATCCAGTGATCTGTTGCCTACAAGAAGAACACTTTAGCTATAAAGATACACACAAACTGAAAATAAAGGGATGGAAAAAGGTATTTTATGCCAATAGAAACCAAAAAAGAGCAGTAAGCTATACTTAGACAAAACAGATTTAAAGGAAAAAACTGTAATAAAAGACAAAGCAGGTTATTACATAAAGATAAAGGAGTTAGTTTAGTAGGAGATGTAATGATTCTTCCACTGTTTTACTGTGGCCCATTGTATGAAGTTTGGTAGTTACCCAAGAGACCTTCCCCCACCTTCCTCTGTGCCAGAGCTGTCTTATCTGTGTTTTACTGTCTGCTCTTTCTGACTGCTTGTAGTTAGAAGTGATTTCCTTGAAATGCATGAGGCTAGAAAGGGAGCTGGAACTTAAAGTGGCAGTGTTTGTGCAAGATGATGGTGCTTCTGCTCTGTCAAACATAATAAAAGCCATACATGACAGATGCACAGCTGGTATCATACTGCATGAGAAAAAACTGAAAGTCTTTCTTTTTAAACCTGGAACAAGATAAAGATGCTCACTTTCCCCATTGTTATTCAACATAGTGTTGGAAATCCTAGCTAGAGGAGTCAGACAAGAGAAAGAAAGAAAGGGAACCCAAATTGGAAAGGAAGAAGTCAAATTATCTTTGTTTACAGAGAATGTGATCTTATACTTGGAAAAAACTAAAAATTCCACCAAAAAGTTATTAGAATTGATAAATAAATTCAGGAAAGTTGCAGGATACACAATCAACATACCAAAATCAGTAGCATTTTTATATGCCAACAGTGAACAATCTGAAAAAGAAATGTAAAAGGTAATCCCTTTTACAATAGCCACAGATAAAAATAAATATCCTGGAATTTACTTAACCAAAGAAGTAAAAGATCTGTACAATGAAAACTATAAAACATGAAGGAAATTGGAGAGGACACTAAAAAATGGAAATGTATTTCACATTCATAGATTAGAAGAGTCAATATTATAAAAAATATCCATATTACTCAATGCAATGTACAAATTTAATGGAATCCCTGTAAAAATACCAATGACATTCCTCACAGAAATAGGAAAAACAATTCTGAAACTTATATGCAGTCACAAAAGATCCAGAATAGCCAAAGCTATTGATATGGTTTGTCTCTATGTTCCCACCCAAATCTCACCTTGGATTATAGTAATCCCCACTTGTCAAAGGTGGGACCAGGTGGCAATAATAGGGAACCCAGAGTAAATTCACACATCTACAGTAAGCTCATTTTCCATAATGGTACAAAGGACAAAGGGAAAAAGACAGTCTCTTCAGTAAATAATACTGGGAAAACTGGATATCCATATGCAGAAGAATGAAAGTTGATCCTTACCTCTTACCTTATACAAAAAATTAAATGGATTAAATACTTTAAGACCTCAAACTATGACACTACTGCAAGGAAACATTGGAGAAATACTTATTGAATAATACTCCATTAGCACAGGCAATCAAAGCAAAAATGCACAAATAGGATCACATCAAGTTAAAATGCTTCTGCGCAGCAAAGGAAACAATCAACAACATCAAGAGACAACCCACAGAATGAGAAAAAATATTTGCAAACTACCCATCTGGCAAGGGATTAATAACCAGGGGCTCAAACACCTCTGTAGGAAACAATCTAATAACCTGATTCAAAAATGGGGAAAAGATTTGAAAAGACATTTCTCAAAAGGAAATATATAAATAGCAAAAAGGCATATAAAAAAGTGTTCAACATCACTGACCATCAGAGAAATGCAAATCAAAAGTGCAGTGAGATACTATTTCACCCTAGTTAAAATGACTTTTATCCAAATCTCAGGCAATAACAGTTGCTAGTGAGGATGTGGAGAAAGGAAACTCCTATTAAAACTGTTGGTGGGACTGTCAATTAGCACAACCACTATGGAGAACTGTTTGGAGGTTCCTCAAAAAACTAAAAATAGGCTGGGCGCAGTGGCTCATGCCTGTAATCCCAACACTTTGGGAGGCCAAGGTGGATGGATCAGGGGGTCAGGAGTTTGAGACCAGCCTGGCCAACATGGTGAAACCCTCTCTCTACTAAACCTACAAAAATTAGCTGAGCATGGCAGTGCTCACCTGTAATCCCAGCTACTTGGGGGGCTAGGCAGGAGAATTGCTTGAATACAGGAGGTGGAGTTTGCATTGAGCCGAGATTGTGCCACTGCACTCCAGCCTGGGCAACAGAGCAAGACTCTGTCTTGGCAAAAAAATCAAACAAGCAAACTAAAAATAGAGCAACCATGTGATCCAGCAATCCCACTGCTGGGTATATACCCAAAAGAAAGTATATCAGAGAGATATCTGCACTCCCATGTTTATCTGTATACCAAAGAGATAGCTGCACTCCCATGTTTGTTGCAGAACTGTTCACAATAGCCAAGATTTGAAAGCAACCTGAGTGTCCATCAACAGATGGATGAGTAAACAAAATATGGTACTTGAGAGAGAGATCCAAGATGGCTGATCACTAGCAGCTTGGGATCGTAGCTCCCAGTGAAAGCACAGAGAACGAGAGGATGCCACACTTTCAGACGAATTTTTGTTGCTCACGGACCAAGAGATTCCCAGCGGAGGAGCCCCACGCGTCTCCAGGGCGACTCTTGTGGCCGGTGCGGCAGTTTTGCTGGTGTCTTAGCACGGCAGTTCTTGGTGCAGAATCTGGAGATTCCCGGGCAGGAAAGCACCATCAATCTTAACACCGCTGTTTTGGCCGGCACAGTGGATTGCTCAGATTTCGGCACTGGGAATCAACAAGTTGGACATCCGGTCAGAGACCTAGTTAGAAAGTCGGTAATTACAAAGATGACAGGGGGATAAATATATAATGAAGGGAAGAAACCAGCCTAAAAAGGCAGAGAATACTCAAAATCAGAATGCCTCTCCCTCTACAGGGGATCGCAATTCCTCATCAGTAACGGAACAAGGCTTAATGGAGAACGAGTGTGTTCCAATAATAGAAGCAGGTTTCAAAACGTGGGTGATAAGAAACTTCTGTGAATTAAAAGAACTTGTTCCAGCCCAATGCAAAGAAACTAAGGACCTTGAGAAAAGGTTTGACAAAATGCTAACGAGAATGGACAATTTAGAGAGGAATATAAGTGAATTGATGGAGCTGAAAAACACAACACGAGAACTTCTTGAAGTATGCACAAGTTTAAACAGTCAAATTGATCAAGCAGAAGAAAGGATATCAGATGTCGAGTACCAGCTTAGTGAAATGAAACGAGAAGACAAGATTGGAGAAAAAAAGATAAAAAGGAATGAGCAAAGTCTCCAGGAAATATGGGACTATATGAAAAGACCTAATTTACATTTGATAGGTGTACCTGAATGTGATGAAGAGAATGAATCCAAGTTGGAAAATACTCTTCAGGATATCATTCAGGAAAATTTTCCCAACCTGGCAAGGCAGGGTAATATTCAACTCCAGGTAATACAGAGAACACCACAAAGATATTCTTCAAGAAGACCAACCCCAAGGTACATAATCGCCAGATTTATTAGGGTTGAAATAAAGGAGAAAATACTAAGGGCAGCCAGAGAGAAAGGTCAGGTTACCCACAAAGGGAAACCTATCAGACTTACAGCAGATCTCTCAGCAGAAACCCTACAAGCCAGAAAAGAGTGGGGACCAATATTTAACATCCTTAAAGAAAAGAACTTTCAACCCAGAATTTCATATCCAGCCAAACTAAGCTTTACAAGTGAAGGAAAAATTAAATCTTTTGCAAACAAGCAAGTACTTAGAGACTTCACCACCACCAGGCCTGCTTTACAAGAGCTTCTGAAAGAAGCACTATACATATAAAGGAACAACCAATATCAGCCTTTCCAAAAATAGATCAAAAAGCAAAGAGCATCAACACAATGAAAAATTTACACCAACTAATGGGCAAAACAGCCAGCTAGCATCAAATGGCAGTATTAAACTCATATATATTCAAATTGGATAAAAAGTCAAAACCCATCGGTATGCTGCATCCAGACCCATCTCACATGCAACAATACACAAAGACTCAAAACAAAGGGATGGAGGAAGATTTACCAACCAGAGAGTAAAAATAAACAAATAAATAAAAAGTAGGAGATGCAATTCTCGCCTCTGATAAAATAGACTTTAAAGCAACAAAGATCAAAAGAGGCAAAGAAGGACATTACATAATGGCAAAAGGATCAATGTAACAAGAAGAGCTAACGATTCTATAGATTAACGAGACAGAAAATTAACAAAGACATCCAGGACTTGAACTCAGACCTGGAACAAGTAAACTTAATAAACATTTATAGAACTCTCCACTTCAAATACACAAAACATACATTACCACCTCACACCTATTCCAAAAGTGATTACATAATTGGAAGTAAATCACTCCTCAGTAATCGCATAGCATTTCATAGGTTTAAATGAAATATTGGTTGGCTGCTTGTTTGTTATTTTCTTCCCTTATTCCTTCCTGTCTACCTCATTAAGTATAATTATTGGTATAAAAGAGGTTTTCGATACCCATTACTAAACTGCATTCTAGCCTGGGCAAGAAAGCAAAATATGGTACTTATACACAATGGAGTACTATTTAGCCATAAAAATGAATGAGATCCTGTCATTTGCAACAACATGGACAGAACTGGGGGTCATTATATTAAGGTAAATAAGCCAGGCATGGAAAAACAGACATCACTTGTTCTCACTTATTTGTGGAATCTAAAAATCAAAACAATTGAATTCATGGAGCTAGAGAATAGAAGGATAGTTACCAGACACTGCGAAGGACAGCTAGGTGCTGGCGGTGGGGGTTGGTGGGGGAAGTTGGGGATGTTTAATGAGTACAAACAATAGAAAGAATGAATCAGACCTAGTATTTGGTAGCACTACAGGAGATTGCCTTATGTACACAGGAAATTCAGTTATCAATTGTATTCTAAGAGTTCTTGCACAAAGTGGAAATGGTAAAATTATAGAAGTCTGGTATTTTAAATTGTACATTTAAAAATAACTAAAAGAGTATAATTGGATTGTTTGTAATGCAAACAATGAGGGGATGGATACCCAATTTTCCATAGATGTGATTATTATGCATTGCGTTTCTGTACCAAAATATCTCATGGACTGCATAAATATTTATACCTACTATGTACTTACGAAAATTAAAAATAAAAAAAAATTACATAAGAAGTTTCTGGCTGGGCATAGTGGCTCACGCCTGTAATCCCAGCACCTTTGGGAGGCCAAGACAGGCAGATCACCTGAGGTCAGGAGTTAGAGACCAGCCTAGCCAACCTGGTGAAACCTTGTCTCTGCTAAACACATTAAATTAGCTGGATGTAGTGGCACACACCTGTAGTTTTAGCTACTCGGGTGTCTGAGGCATGAAAATCACTTGAACTTGGGAGGCAGAGGTTGCAGTGAGCCGAGGTCAAGCCACTGGACTCCAGTCTGGGCAACAGAACGAGAACCTGTCTCAAAAAAAAAATTACATAAGAAGTTTCTATATAGTCTTTATTTAAAATAACAAAAGCCCTTGATAAATACATCTCTGCTTCTGAATTCTGAAAAAGAAGATATATCACTTCTGAAAGATACGATGTTTCTCTCTCTCTCTCTCTCTCTCTCTCTCTCGTCCTCTTTGCCTCAAGGAGTCCCTCTCAAAGTATTAGAATTACAGGCATGAGTGCCCGGCCAGTATTTCTTCATTATGGGAAATTGTCAAAATTACCTGAGTTGAGAAATCAAGGAATTTAGTGTTTAACTCAGTTAAATTTAAATTTGTGTTTTAACTCAATAAAACATGCAAATTTTCTCTTCTACTTCAGCATGCTTGAATCTCAACTCTACCATTACTTGCTCCCTATCCTTAAGTAAGTCAATTAATCTCTCTGAAACTTTTCTCATTTATAAAATGGAGATAATATAAGCTGCCTTGCTTGGTTCTTGTGAATATTAAATGAACATATGTTTTAAAACCAATTACTGTTGGGAGTGGAGTAAGCATTTATAAATGCTTGCTGTTATTAATATCTAAGAAATATAGATATTGAAATATAGATAGTTGCATTTGAAATAAAGCAATATACAAGTGTAATATTTGGAGGAATTATGCAATATCTGCCTTTTTTCTTTTTCAGTTTCCTGCAAATACATCAGAAATATGTTGTATTATTAGAGCATCACCAGGAACTAGACAAGTGAAAAATAAAGGTTTTATTGTAAAGAAGAAGAAATATTCTTTTCCTAACGATATCCCTCAAGGTACTGTAGTATGAATGCAGAACATACTTTTTGAATGATATAATTTTTTCATTATAAATGCCTTATGTACACAGGAAATTCAATTATAAATTGTATTCCAGTAGTTCTTGCACAAAGTGGGAATGGTAAAATTATAAGAGCCTGGTCAGGGGTAGACTCAGTGGCTCATGCTTATAATCCCAGCACTTTGGATAGCTGAGGCGGGAGGATCAGTTGAACTTAGGAGTTCAAGGTTATGATGAACTATCATCAGGTCACCCAGCCTGAGTGACAGAGAGAGACCCTGTCTCTTTATTTAAAAAAAAAAAAAATGTCTGGTCAGATTTTGGAACCAGGGTAAAATAATTTTTTTAAGACAGATATGTTATCTTGAAAAATTAGCTTATAACACTGATGTAAAATCTATCCAGGATACTTCCTCTTACAATTGTGAAATTTAGTATTGTTTTGGTTTCAATTTCAGTTGCATTCTTTTTAGAGATGTGGAAATTTTTTTGCATTCACCTCATATTGGTTGAGTACTTCCTCTGTGAAAGGCACTGTGCTAAGAACCTTATATTTTATTTATTTCTCACTATGACTTTATAATAGATGACATATGTACTGTTATTCCCATATTACATGTAAAGACTCAGAGATTTAAAGTAGTATGCAGTTTGTTCAACATCATACTTCTTCCAAGTGGTAGAGAGGAATTCAATCTTTTAAGCCTGCTAAACTTCAAGTGCAGCATTTGCAGTGTTGTTTTTTTTTTCAGTTTAGAAGGCTTAACATCTCCCCTCACTATGCTTCAGGCAGAATGTCTAATTACTCAGTGGCACTTTGAAATTTTTATGAGTAAACAGCCAATGAAGCAATTGAAACTTAGTTATATATGTACAACTTCAATTCAACCAAGATGTCTACTCTTAATTCTTGTACTTATTTCCTCCACAGTGCCTGCCCTGATCATTCTCTAACGCTATAGAGATCTCTCCTTTTTTAACAAGTTCCTTGAATATTCAATTCAGTGCTACTCATTTGATACTTAATAATTATATTTGTCAGCATTCTCCAGAAAAACAGAACCAAAAGGAGATAGATAGAGATATATGAAGGGATTTTTAATGAGAATTGGCTAATGTGGTTATGGAGGCTGAAAAGTTCCATGATGTGCCATCTACCAGCTGTAGAACCAGAGAAGCTAGTGGCATCACTAAGTCCAAGTCCAAGGGACTTAGAACGTGGGGAGTTGCAATGCAACTCCCAGAATCCATAGGCCGGAGAACTTGGAGTTCTGATGTCCAAGAGCAAGAGAAGATGGATGTCCTTGCTCCAGAAGAGAGAGCAAATTTGCCTTTTTTCTGCCTTTTCTTTTTTTTCTTTTGAGATAGAGTCTCGCTCTTTCACTAGGCTGGAGTGCAGTGGTACGATCTCAGCTCACTGCAACCTCCGCCTCCTGGGTTCAAGCAATTCTCCTGCCTCAGCCTCTCGAGTAGCTGGGACTATAGGCGCACGCCACCACACCAGCTAATTTTTGTATTTTTAGTAGAGACGGGGTTTCACCATGTTGGCCAGGATGGGCTCGATCTCTTCACCTCGTGATCCACCTGCCTTGGCCTCCCAAAGTGCTGGGATTACAGGCGTGAGCCACCGCACCCGGCCTTTTCTGCCTTTTCTATTCTGGTCCTCAACCAATTGGATGGTGCCTGACCACTTTGAGTGAGGGCAGATCTTCTTTGTTCAGTCCACTGACTCAAATGCCAGTCTTTTCTGGAAACATCCTCACAGACACAGATCTACTCAGAAATAATGCTTTACTAGCTTTCTGAGTATCCCTTATTCCAGCCAAATTGATATCTAAAATTGAGATTGCTACCTGACCTAATTTACAGTGCTGACTTTTCATGTTTCATATTCCATAGGTTATGAAGTTTTCAAGGAGAAAGCATGCCATTGACTTCTTTCTATCTCTATCTCTGATAACATCAGCATAGTGGTAGGGAATAGCAAGATCCTATATTTGTCAGGATTCTACCAAAGAAAAGGAGCCAATAAGATGTGGAAAATATTAAAGAGAGGTTGAAAGTTATAGAGGGTAGAATAAGGCCTAATGTATGCTAATTATCATTCTAGAGAAAACAAAACAAGGAATCGACATATACAGTTATGGAGCTGTACAAGTCTAGCTGGGCAAGTTTGCAAATTGTACAGCAGGCTGGAAACTCTTGGGCAGGAGCCGATGATGCAGTCTACACAGAGATTTCTTCTTGTTTAGATAAACTTTTTAAGATTTGCTCTTAAGGCCTTTCAACTGATTGGATGAGGCCTACCTACTTTATCAGGGATAATCTCCTCAAAGTTCATATAAAGTTTATTATAGATATTAACCACATCTACAAAATACCTTTGCAGCAACACTTAGATTAGTTTGACTGAATAATTGTGTAATATATCTTAGGCAAGTTGTCACATGCAACTAACCATCGCAGTGCATTCCTTATCAACTACTCATCCATTTGCATCTCCTTAAACCATATTTAATCTCTAAATAAAGACAATAATAAAGTCATATTTTTGCCTAACATGCTACATTTGTCCTGCATAAAACTGAAAATGTGCTAACCCTTTCTCCAGAAGAGGATACAAGTTTTGGTCAATGTTCACCCTTCTTGCTATCCTGTAACTTAAAAACTGTGATAGAAAGTTAACTATTACTAATACATTATATGATAAGGGGATAAGAGAGAGAAAAAAACAAAGATATTTGCCTGACTAATCAAGTGATCATAGCAGGTATTTATAACTACCTTCTTCCACTACCCATGCCATATTCCTTTTGCCTTCAGCAAGTACTGCCAGTGGTCATGGTTCTTTACCTGCTGGGTAACACAAACCTTTATTTCTGAGCATCTGGGCCATTAGTAGTCCTTCCTGGATTGGGTTATTGTAGTTTTCCATTGACCTTAATCACAGGGTGTGATAAAATTAACAGATACCCTAAGAGATCTCCAGACATATTCTTCTTTATCACCATTGTGGAGTAGTAGTTCAGATTCCCCTTGGTAGTCCGGATCAGTCACCCCAGCCAACACTGTAAGCCCCTTAGCCTATTGACTCCAAAGTGGGAGCAGTCTTAACTTCCAGTTTAATGGAATCAATATCCTGGTGGAGGAATTCCTCCCTTTGGAACTAAGACCTCTAAGCCAGTGGAGCATCAAATTATGAGACCAGGAAGAATAAATTTTGCTAGTGGATCACCAGGGTTAATAATGCATGGTGCCACTTTTGTTTCTACCCCTTGATTCCTGGCTACAGAGGGAAAAAAGGTACCATTTATTGGATGCTGATTCAGAGCATATATATAGCCTTCTGGAGAACTTTGCCCTAGCCTGCAAGTTATTTCTCCCAGCTGGTGCTGTAATTGCATCTTCAAAAGGCCATCCCACTATCCTATTAGGACAGCTGCTTTAGCATGATAGTGAACATAGACCAGTGAATTCCAGGAGCAAGGACCCATACTGCAATTCTTTTGCTGTGAAGTGAGTTCTTTGATCAGAGGCAATGTTGTATGAAATATCATGATCATGGGTAAAGCATTCCATGAGTCCATGGATGTCAATTTGGGCAGAATTTTGTATGAGGAACAAAAATTTGTATTGAATGTCTGTTCTAGTAATAACAAAATGCTACCCCTTCCATGATGGAAGTAGTTCAATGTAATCAACCACAAAGCTGACTGAGCACCCAGACGAATAGCGCCATACTGGGGAGTCAGTGTTGTTGTCTGCTGCTGACAGGTTGGGCACTCAGCAGTGGCATCCAGGTTGGCCTTGGTAGTGGAAATCCATATTGCTGAGCTTATGTATGAACTCTATTCTTGCCACCATGGACACTTTGTTCATGAGCCATGAACGAAGAGGATACTAGTTAGACTCTTTCCCCAGCCCTGTTCTGACAGAGGTGGCTGGGAGAGACTGACTGGATTCTACAAACTTGATTATCCTATATTCACTTTATTATTAAAATCCTCCTCTGCTAAGGTCACCTTTTGGTGAAATTTTATGAGATACATCTTCATTTCCCCCGCCCCTGTCATTGAGAGAAGTCTGTTCTGGCTGGGTGCAATGGCTCATGCCTGTAATCCCACCACTTTGGGAGGTTGAGGTGAGTGAATCGTTTGAGCCTAAGAGTTTGAGACCAGCCTGGGAAACATTGTGAAATACTGTCTCTTCAAAAAAGTACAAAAATTAGGTATGGTGGTGTACTCCTGTAGTTCTAGCCACTTGGAAGGCTGAGGTGGGAGGATCACCTGAGCCTGAGGAGATGGAGGCTGCAGTAAGCTGTAATCACCCCACTGCACTACAGCCTAAGCAAAAGAGTGAGATCCTGTCTCAAAAAAAGAAAGAAAAAAAAAAGGTCTGTCCAATGCCTCCCAAATTTTTCAGCCCACTTTTGATGGATTACTGAGTGTCAACTCGATTGGACTGAAGGATGCAAAGTATTGTTCCTGGGTGTTGCCAAAGGAGATTAACATTTCAGTCAGTGGACTGGGAGAGGCAGACCCATCCTCCATTTGATGGGCACCATCTATCTAATCAGCTGCCATCATGCCAGAATGAAAAGCAAGAAGAAGAATGTGAAAAGATTAGACTGGCTTAGCCTCCCAGCCTACATCTTTCTTCCAAGCTGGATGCTTCCTGCCCTCTAACATCGGATTCTAAGTTGTTCAGCTTTGGGACTCAGACTGGCTTCCTTGCAGATAGCCTACTGTGGGACTCTGTGTTGAGTCCCTCTTTATGCTATATATATATACTATATATATATATATTTATACTCCTCTTTATGTATATATATATCCTATTAGTTCTGTCCTTCTAGGGAACCCTGACTAATACAATGTTCTTTCCAAGTCCCTAACCCTATAGCAAATCATTGGCTACCACTCTAGATATAGTTAAACACCTAGCCATTCCTCCTTTCAACAACCAGGTGCACTCCTCTCAGTTCTGCCCATTGGGGGACTTATCTTTACCAATTTCCTTTAGGGATGTCTCAGAAAGAAGTTGTAGGTGCTCTAACTGTACACTTTTAGGCAGTGCCTGCATATCATAGAGAACCATTTGTAAATCAAACATGAGTTTTCTCTTCCTCAGTCAACTGTAGAGAATTCCTCATGTCATATTAAGAGCAGGCAGTGAGAGAAAAGGTAATGTAGCAAGGGTGGGGGCCATGGACATTTGGGTCACTTCCTCATGTTACTTACAACTTAGGGTCTGCTCAAGCTCAATCTTACATAAACCATTTCCATTTGATAATGGAGTACAGCCGTTAACACCAACTTTATGACTTGGTAGGTCAGACAACACATAGTCCATAATGGGCAGTGTGGGTCACATGGTAACTTGATGGCCTTTGGTTAAGTGTTTAGTCACTACTAAAGTCTGGCAATAGGCCAAAAGCTGTTTCTCAAAAGAGTAATTTTCCACTGAGGATGGAAGGGCTTCGCTCAAATCCTAAAGGTTCACCCTGTGATTCACCTGCAGGGACCTGCCAAAGGGTCCAAACAGCATCTCTATCTGCCACTAACACTTCAAGCACTGTTGGATCTGCTGGATCATTTGGCACAATTGTCAAAGCATCTCCATAGCAGCCTGGACCTATTGCAGAGCATTCTCTTGTTCTGGGCCTCCTTTCAAATCTGGCAGCTTTTTAGGTCACTCAGTGAGTGGGCTGGAGTGGCACACCCAAATGAGAAATATGTTAACTCCAAAATCCAAAAAAGCTGACTAGGCATTGTATCTCCCTTTTGGTTATAGGAGGTGCCAGAGGCAACATCTTATTCCTCACCTGAATAGGGATGTCCCTCATATTACTGGACCCCTGGAAATTACAAAGAGGGAAGGCCTTTGGAGACCCACCAATTCCATTTGTAGGAATATACCCAACAGTAATATATATCTGTCACCAAAAATATATATACTAGAATATTAATAGCATCAATGTTCATGATAGCCTCAAGCTGGAAACTATCTAAATGCCCATTAAGTAAAATGAATAAACCATGGTATATTCATTCATTAGAGTGCTATATAGCAGTGAAAATCAATAATATAAAGTTAAATGCAACTGTTACATATTGCATGCTAGATACACAATTAGAAACATAATGATGCATTTAACAAAGGGTGCCAGACACAGTTGAGTGCATTTAATATTATTTGCATATAGTATAAAACCTGGCAAAACTTAAACTATAATGAAAATCATCAGAGTGGATCACCTTGTTGGAGTGGGGGCATTACTTGGAAGGGATTACAAGGGGGAATTTCAGGATGCTGGTAATGTTGTGTTTCATTATCTTAGTGCAGTTTACACAGGTGTGTTCTGTTTGTGAAAACCTATCAAGTTGTACATATATGTATTTGTTATGCATATATGTACTTTGTTATACTTTAAGAAAAAGTTGGCCAGACATGGTGGCTCATGCCTGTAATCCCAGCACTTTGGGAGACCAAGGCGGGTGGATCACCTGAGATCAGGAGTTCGAGACAGCCTGGCCAACATGGCGAAACCCTCTCTCTACTAAAAATACAAAAATTAGCTGGGCGTGAGGCGGGTGCCTCCAGCTACTTGGGAGGCTGAGGGGGGAGAATTGCTTGAACCTGGGAGGCAGAGGTTGCAGTGAGCCGAGATTGCGCCACTGCACACCAGCCTAGGCAACAGAATGAGACTCTGTTTCAAAAAAAAAAAAGTTTACAAATAACACCAGAAACACTCTTAATTTGATTTTGGGCCTGTCATATTAATCTCTGACATTAGATATTGTCAAAATTCTGGGCTTAAAGTGTGCAACAAATCAAAACCAAAATGTGTCTGGGTGGTTCTTTTGAGCGTTCAGACTGAAGTCTTTTAGTTTAATTTACAGAGATAACTGCCCTCACTTCCCCACCCCATTACTGTTGTACTAATGAACTAATGGTGCCATCTCCTGGCCTCTTTCTAGGCTCTTACCATAACAGCTGCCTCCTGTTTCCCTTTCAACCTCTGGCCACTTGTCTCTTTCCTTTAGTAAAAATAGCAAAGCACCAAGCTAACTAGTGATCATGTTATTTTAAACATGCAGCAGCCTATTTTTAGTCCTGGCATTTAAAGTTTTAGCTGTTTTGGCAGTACTCTAATCAGGACTACAGGATGAAATTCACTTTTGAATTTCAGTCTAGGATTGTGATCAGTATGCTTTTTGTTCATTAACAACTGGCATTATGCTGATTAAAGAAAAAACAATAGTGTAAGTGAACCAAAGAGATGTGATAGAGGAGGTGGTGTGGGTAAGGAGTCAGAATAGTGACAGCCAGATAAAGGAGGCTGTAGAAAACATCTAGTCTAAGGTTTCTCAATACGTGGTCCTTCTGACCACCTCCACCAAAATAACTGCAGACTTGGTAAACTACAGTCTCTACAGATGGCACAAGAACTTGCATTTTGAAAGTGATTCCAGTAAACACAAACATTTGAGAACCATTTCATTAGTCTATTTTACTCATTTTACATGTAACAAAAATGACCTGGCCAGGTTAAGTGACTTGCCCAAGTTCACAGAGCTTATTACTTGCAGAATCAGAACTAGAACAAGACACTGTAGGAACCCAAGAGAGGACACTTTTAACTTTAAGGTGTTAGAGAAGACTTCCAGTCTAATAATACTGTTTGATAAATCAGACAAAACCTGTAGCTATCCTTATATTAACATTAAATTTTTTTATTTTATTTTGAGCTCCAGAAGAGATGATAAATTATGTGTTATGAATTCATATCTCAGGCTAGTACTGTAGAATCACAGCCTTTAACTACATGCATATGTTATCTTTAGTGAGAAGTTTGATTTTCTAGATAATAATAGCATGCAGAAGTATCACACAGATATATGACAAATGAAGTAGAAACATATTAATTTGAGTATCTGAAAGATGGTAGTAGACATCACTTAAGAATAGGACATCCAGCCGGGTGCGGTCGCTCACGCCTGCAATCCCAGCACTTTGGGAGGCTGAGGTGGGCAGATCACCTGAGGTTGAGAGTTCGAGACCAGCCTGACCAACAGGGAGAAACCCTGTCTGTAGTAAAAAATACAAAATTAGCGGGACATGGTGGCAGATGCCTGTAATCCCAGCTACTCAGGAGGCTGAGACAGGAGAATGGCTTGAACCCAGAAGGTGGAGGTTGCAGTGAGCCGAGATCGCGCCATTGCATTCCATCCTGGGCAACAACAGTGAAACTCCATCTCAAAAAAAAAAAAAGAATAGGACATCCATAAGTTCAAATCCTAACTGTCATATAAGCAAATTCCTTAAACTTTCTGAATTTTAGCCTCCTATCTGTAAAATTAGTAAAACAGTAGTTCTTACCTCAAAGAATTATTGTGAGGACTTGAAATAATCTTTGTAAAGTGTGTGACATATAATAATCACTCATTATACATGATTATTATTTCTTTCTATAGGTTAGGTTAGTTTCTCAAGCTTAGCTTTCTTCGTCTCCCTTTTGGAAATTGTTCTTTGGTTTTTTAGAAAATTGCAAAAAGCCAAAAATATGCTGACTGGTTAGTTATAAATTTGGTTATACCATCTCATGTAAACAACAGGTAAGTGTGTATAGTCTTTGACACAGAACCATTGTTCTAGTGAAAATACAGAGATGAAATATGCCGGCGAGTGCCTTGGGGATAAAGAAATCAAGCTAGTCTGACATCATGGAGGCCATTTAAGTCTCTTGTTTTAGTATCATTTGGTTATAGATTGAAAAGATGAGGTTCTCTAGTTGTAGTTCACTCATTCAGCAAATATTTATTGAATCTGGATGTCATATGCTAGAAATAGTTGCTGGCGATATTGAGATAAAGACATGGTTATCTTCATAACGTTTATAGTTTTATAGAGGAAGTCAAATATATAAAACAAGCCCAATGGAGGTATATATGTGTTTTTGTTTGTTTGGGACAGAATCTTGCTCTGTTGCCCACACCGGAGTGCAGTGGTGTGATCATAGCTCACTGCATCCTCTACCTTCCAGGCTCCAGTGATTCTTCCCCGTCTTAGCCTGCCAAGTAGCTGGTACTACAGGCAGGTGCTACCATGCCCACCTAAGTTTTATATATTTTGTAGAGATGGGGTTTCACCATGATGCCCAGGCTGGTCTTGTACTCTGGGGCTCAAGCGATCTGCTCAACTTGGCCTCCTAGAGCGCTGGGATTACAAGCATGAACCACCACACCTGGCCCAAATTTACTTTTTATTTGCTCATTCTCATAAGAAGTATAGGGGTGATTTGAGAAGAAATGACCCTAGAAGCAAAAAGGCTAAGTGGGAGTTTTGCAAAAGCTCCAGTGAGCGAAGTTGAAAAAATAAGTATCTGAGCTAGTGTATCTCAAAATGTGGTACTCAGACCACCAGACGAATTTATAAATGATGCACATTCCCAGGTCATTGCCTCAGGGATCTGATTTAGGATTTCTGTAGGATTTAGGAGAACCAGTCTAAATTTAAAAATTTTTATTAGTATAATTGACAGAGCTTAGTGACTAACAGAGGTACTGGTGCAGGGTAGTAAGAAAGAATGGTAGTTAGAGATGACTTGTGGGTCTCTAGTATTGTGAAGTGTCAGAAATGATGCACTGTAGGTGATGACGAAGGAAAATATAGCTCATGGTCTTTGATGTGTATTTCAAGACTGAGAAGGTAAAGGGTAGGTGAGACAAGATAGTTGAATTGGCTGATTAACCACCTGGGAAGTTACCCAGAAGTTCATGTGGAGAGGATGACTGTGAACCAGTTTCCAAAGTCTTTAATGAATGAGCAGTGTCTGAGGTCAGGAAACAGGGAGGAGTAGAGAAATATAGCCAGCACTTCCAAAAGTTTAATGTGCTTTTGAATTGCTTGAGGATCTTGTTAAAATGGAGACTTTGATTCAGTACATTTAGAATGGGACTGAGGATTCTACATTTCTCACAACCTTTTAGGTGATGCTGACGTAACTGGTCCATGGATCCCACTTTGAATAGCAAAGATGCAGGTGTCTGGTTCTCACCTTAGCTGCACATCATACTTTCCTGTTGTCTGATATTTGGGTCCCTGATCTAATTGGTATGGAGAGTGGCCTAGATATCAGGATTTTAAAATCCTAGGTAGTTTTAGATGCAACAAAATTTCAGAGCCATTGAGATAGGCTGATTAGGCCACAGGATAAGGTATATCATAGCATGAAAGTAACAATGCTAACTAGGTAAAGCTGGTTCCACTCTTGATCTCTTGGCCCAAGATGTAGGGGCAAAGGCCCCAGAATCAATCCTGTCTTTGAGATGGAACCTGGGTTCAACTGAAACAAAGGGCAGGAAAACGCAAAGGAAGGGTAGGTGAGAGAATATGAGAGGCTTCTTCCTGGGTGGTGACTGAGGACAGGGATGAAAAGCACAACTGGATCAGGTGCTCCAGGTTACAAGGCTGGTGTTAAAGACCCTGCGGTGGCCACTAACAGTGATTTTTCCTGGGCTTTCCACCAGAATGTTATTGAGGAGATCTCCTTGTTTCTCCAAAGAGAATATGTCCTCAGCATGCCCTAGAAGGGATGAGCCAAATATTCCATTTTCTTTTTTTTAATGGCCTCTGGATTTGTTTCCTAAGGCTTGATAGGGTGAAACTAGAGTGGCCTGGGCATCAAGTGATCTCTCCCTGGTTATTAATAACTATTGGACAACTGCTTGTATATGAAGTAATCTATTGTTTTGTTTTTTTCCTCCAGATATCATAATAAAAATGGCATGAAAAAACAGCTGTGGCTGAATTTTCACTACTTTGAAGATAGGAATGTGAAGTCAAAGTCTGTAAAGCAGAATGTCTGCCTGAAATTTTATGAAATTAAAAATTCTCTAGTTATTTGTGCTGTATCTCTGTGTTGAAATTCAGTTGAGTTCTTGTCATTTACTTTTAATCAGTTAAGAAAAAAATTATTCATATGCTTCTTAAATATATGTATTTATATTATAAGATAAAGAACCAAATCACTAGTATTAGAAGACTGTACACCAAAATAGATGGTATTAGCTATTCATAAGGAGGCTTCATCCCTGCGAGATCTGAGAAGAAAAGAGAAAGCCAATGCCAGGGTACAATGTAACTTCCTTTGATGTTTTTTTTTCCTTCAAAGTTTATTGCTAGTATGATTAAAAGTAGTAAATCTTTCTCTAAAGCAATGTAGAGAAAAACAAAAACAAACAAACAAAAAACACAAAAAGGTAGTGAAGTTACTGAAGTGCTAAAAATGAAAATGCTTATATTACGAGCTATTTTTAACAGAACTTAATTGAAACCACATGAGTTAGAGACCTAATTTCAGGTCTGACTGAAAGAAACTCTATACTCAGGGTTTGCTGAAGCAGGGAATGTATAATATGTATAATCAGTCCCATATTATTTAATATATTACCTTATCCCCAAAAAACCTTCTTTAGCTAATACTATCTGTAGGATTTTTAAAAATTTGTTAATATAACTTGCAGTATCTCAACAATGCCCTTCTTTAAAAGCAGTAATCCTGTACAGTGAACAGAGTCCAGTTGTGTAACTTGGAGAGATTTTAACTTGATCAGTCCTTGATGCTAAAGGGCTTTGCTAATATTATATATTCATAAGAATCAAATTTTAAAAACTTCAGGATTAAGAAAAATTATAACATCTATGAGTTAATTTGTAGTTAAATAACCTGTATAGTATTCACTTTTAACAAGGCATCCTTATGAAGATATCCTTGTAATGATTTGACAACGCTTTAAGCCACTAACAAAGCTATTTGTGATTTTGTGATTTCATCTGAAGGTGAAATATGGAAAAGTTGTGAAGAAACATAGATGAGACCGTTAATAATGGAGGCTAGCATAAAATTTAGACCTGTATTCTAAATTAATACTCAACTAAGTCAGCAACTCTTGTGGTGAGTTTAGAAGAAGAAATGTGATAAGCAGTGGAGAAGTAAGGAATGAAATAGAAGCCCTGTTCTCTGCCTTCAAGCAGTTTATAATTCAGGTGGGATGGGAGAGGATGAGAATGAATTATTTGCTAGTTTCTTATCAGGTGGTAGGTTCCTATGAGAAAGAATGATACTTGATTCTTAGATTGGGCTTGGTGGGGTTGGAAGAAATAAACATTTGATAGTTTCATATTGCTGATGAAGAAAATATAGGTAGCTCAGAGAGTTAAGTATTTGGCCAGGGTTATGTAATTTAGGAAGTGGTGGAGCCAAGATATGAGGCAGTAGCATTTGAGTATAATATACTTTTTTCTTCTCCCCAGAAAAGGCACATTCAATTTTTTTTTTTTTTTTTTTTTTTTTTTTGAAACAGCATCTTTCTTTGTCACCAGGCGCCAGGCTGGAGTGCAGTGGCACGATCTCAGTTTGCTTCAACCTCCACCTCCCAGGTTCAAGCAATTCTCCTGCCTCAGCCTCCCGAGTAGCTGGGACTACAGGCGCGTGCCACCATGCCCAGCTAATTTTTGTATTTTAGTAGAGACAGGGTTTCACCATATTGGCCAGGATGGTCTCAATCTCAACCTCATGATCCGCCCACCTCAGCCTCCCAAAGTGCTGGGATTACAGGCATGAGCCACCATGCCTGGCCAATATTTTTGTATTATGGACTGGAGTACAAGAAAAGGTGGGCGGGGTAAGGAATTGGAATTGGTATTGGTATTCAAGACTTAGGAGTGAGGACACAACAACTTCAATTATGATTAAGAGCAAGGAAAGCAGAAGTCTGCTGGCTGGTAACATGAGAAGTCCAAAGAAGAATCCTATTGGTAAGTCCTTGGAAAATATTGTATGCTTAATCTTGTATCTGTTGCAGGCCTCAGAGGTCTTTCATTGAATCTCCCTGGAAGAACATCAGAAAAGGAATTCATTTCTTTCTGGGATGAGGAGCTCACAGTTTTCATCCATTTTCAACGTAGACTGCGATCTAAAAAAACCCAACCCTTTTACTTCAGCATGTAACTGAACTTTATTTTTAATCATTTTAAATTATATCTTAAAATTTTATCTCATTAAAAACAAATCTCAGGTTTTTGTTCAGTTAAAATGTTCAGTTAAAAGTACATGAAAGAGCCAGGCATAGTGGCTTATGCCTATATAATCCCAGCACTCTGGGAGGCTGAAGCAAGCAGATCGCTTGAACCCAGGAGTTTGAGACTAGGCTGGGCAACGTAGGGACACTCTGTCTCTACAAAAAAAGTACAAAAATGTGCTGGGTGTGGTGGTACATGCCTGTAGTCTCAGCTACTCAGGTGTCTGAAGTGGAAGAATTGCTTGAGCCCAGGAGGCAGAAGTTGCAGTGAGCAATGATCGTGCCACTCCTGCCTGGGTGACAGAGCAAGACTCAAAACAAAACAAAACAAAACAAAAACCTGAAAGGTGATGTCATTTACATTTTAAAATTTTTAACTAGAATGGGTTTTTTTTCCACCTCTCCAAGGTATCATTCATCATGGCTTGTTCAGTTATGAATATCCTCTTTATGTTGTATATATAGCATATGTGTTGATAGAAAGGGTGTGATGCCCAAAAAGTTATCTTCAACCTCTCCTGCTCTACTCTTATTTTCTAACTTGAATTTAAAAATGTTTCATCATTTTACATGTTAAATCCTACCTTGACTGCATATGTTCTTCTAGCATTCCTCATCTGTTTGCATTCATGTTCCCTAAAGAGTGTGCTTTCTACTTTCTCACAGACCCGTCACCTTTTACCCTCCCTAAACACACCCAAACACACATAATTTGGCCTCAGCTTTGTTTCTCCACTGATATTGTTCCCCTTAAGGCTCCCAGCAACCTCCTCGATGCTAATCTAAGGGATATTTTTCAGTTCTCATCTTACCCAACTTCTTCTAGCTAATGATGTTGCAGACTAGTACTTTCTTCCTAAAAGCCTCCAGAAAAGAATGACTTCTCTGAAACATTACCCTCCAGGCTTTCATCTCATCTTTAGCTCACTCTTTTCAATTTCTTCCAAAGGCTTCTTTTCCTCTGCCCAATCTTTAAGTTTTGGTGTTTCCTGGGGTTCTGTTCTGGAGCCTCTTTTCATGCAACACACTTACATTAGGTGTTACCATCTACTCACGGCTTTAGTTACCATCTCTGTGCAGTTGACCCCATGTTTTTGTCTCTGTTATGGATATTGGTTGTGGACATTTGTGGTGACTTTCCCTGCATCTATCCATTGCCCTTCTAACTTTACCCTAAGTGGATTTTAAATTTCTAAGCCATATGGTTTAGGTGGGATTGATCCCACGATAGTTCCAGGGGTAGGCCTTTAATGGCATAAGTCAGTTCACATTAGCCCTCTCAACTCTGGCACAGTAATTGGTTTGGAGATGGGTCCAAGGCCTATAATGAACTTATTGGGATTAAATATCAGAGCTTTTTTTCTTGGAATGCTGGGACACACTTTCCTTTTTCTCTTGCACTTTTATCTGAAAGGATATATCATGGAAGTTGCTGGCGGCCAGCTTATGTCCACAATTGGAGACACTACCTGGGAATAGAGTCTGTACAGAGAAATTAGAGATGAGAAGAAGAAACTGAATTCTCGATACCATTGTTGCAGTCCTTGGTTAAAGCTGTGCCTGCTATTCATCTACATTAGATCCAGTCATGAGTGCTCATCAGTTTCATTCTTTGCTTATGTTAGTTTTGTTTGAGTTTTCTATCATGTGCAACATAGAACATCCTGACTAATGGACTCAATCAAAATCTTTCTAGAGTTTCTCACATCATAGCATTTATCACAATGTACTATAATTGCCCATCCATTTTTTATTTTTATTTTTATTTTTTTGTTAAAGAGCCTTGCTCTTTGTCATCCAGGCCGGAGTGCATTGGCGCAACCTTGGCTCACTGCAACCTTCGCCTCCTGGGTTCAAGTGATTCTCTTGCCTCAGCCTCCTGAGTAGCTGGGGCTACACAGGTGTGCACCATCATGCCCGGCTAATTTTTGTATTTTTAGTACATACAATGGTTTTGTCATGTTGGCCAGGCTGGTCTTGAACTCCTGATCTCAAGTGATTCACCTGCCTTGGCCTCCCAAAGTGCTGAGATTACAGGCATGAGTCACTGCACCCAACCTGTCAATTGCTTTTTCTCCTTAGACTGTAAGGTCCTTGATGCAGAAACTATGACTTCTTCTTTATTGTATTTCTGGATTCTAGCACAGACACGTATTAAGCCTATTAAATGTTTGAAAAATATTTGTTGAAATAATCTCTGTCATAGTTTTGTGCACCTATAATAGAATTCTAGATGAGGATTTCAAGCCAATTTATATTTGAAGGAAAAGTTTTATTACCTAACAGAACTTATCACGATCTGTAATACTTTTTTGTTACTTAGTTTCTTAAGGACAGGGCCTGTACCCTTCCTGTTTATATTGTATTCCTAGCACCTGGAACATGGTAGATGTTTATTTTCACCATCTCTATTAGGTTGTTTCGGCTGCATACAAAATTCTCTAATATCTCCCATTTTAAACAAAAGAAAACCAATTTTCCCTTTCCATCTCCTGTCTGCTCCCCATCTCAGCAAAAAAAGAGGAGTTGTCTGCGTTCCCTTTACCACTTCCTATTTGCCCCCTTTGTCTTTTGGAACCTGGCTTTTACTCACATTACTCCACTGAAACTGTTCTTGTCAACATATCCTATTGACAAATGTAATGAACACTTAAATTTTCAGCAACATTCAACATAGTTGACTTATTTCTCTTTTTGGAGACGTTTTCTTCTCGTCTAACTGCTGCTCCTTCTCATTCTTCTATGTTGGATCTTTCTCCTTCAGACCTGTTAACCTCTTTGGGTCTTAGTTCTGAATCCTCTTTATATACACACTCCCTTCAGGTAAAGTCATCCATTCCTTTATTTTAAATTCTGTCTAGAAGCTAATGCCTCCCAAATTTCTCCCACTAATCCTAGTTTCTCCCCATATATTCTACTCAATATCTCCACATGGATGTCTAACAGGCAATTCAAACTTAATACATCCAAACTTAATGTTTGGTTTTCCTCTTCAAATCCATGTGTTTCCTGGTCTTTTAATCAGGAAATGACTTCTACTTAGTTGCTCACAGCAAAAACCTAGGAATCATCTTTGATTTTTCTTTCCTTCATTCCTATTACAAGTGTGTATCTCCAAAATAACTTGCTCGCCACCATCAATTGTCTCTTAAAGTACAGGTAGTCACCTGTTTCATTTCTCTGATTCCATTCTTCCTCTTCTGAAATTCCTTATCCACAGAACAGCCACAGTGGAATCATAAATTGTATCATGTTCCTCCCCTGTTTTAAACTCATCTGACAGCTCCCATCACACTCAGTCTGACCTCCTTTCCATAATTCACAAGGTCCTATGTAATCTGGTCCCTTGTATCTTTCTAACCATTTCAAACCATCTCCCATTCTCAAAGTATATTTTCGTTCTTCTGGCCTCCTTTCTCCTCTTCAAACAGGCCAAAACCATTTCTCTCTTAGAACTTTGTACTTTTTCTTCCCTTTGCTAGAATGTTCTTCACTACCTTCTTCCTATGGCTGGTTCCTTTACATTCTTTACATCTTAGCTCAAATCCCACATCTTTGGATAGGCCTTCCCTGACCATCCTCTCTAAATTTGGTCTCCATTAGTTGCTTGCTATCCATGCTTTCTTTCCTAGCTCCTAGCACACTTGCAAACATCTTGTTTATTTTGTCTCTTCCCACAAAAAACTCAGTTTCTAAGAATAAGGACTCTCTTGTTCAGTACCATATTCCCTGTACCTAGAGTTTGAGATGTTGGAGGGACTCAAGAAATGTTTGTTGAATTAATCACTGTTTATGTTTTCTGGTGCTTGAGACTACTGCCATTTCCTTATTATATAGCAATAAATGGTCAGTTGGTTTAAGAGTTTTTAAAAGTGAGGTACTTTGAGCCCATCTAAATGTTTTTCAGGCGGGTATACTTGATCATCTTGATTTTGAATGTCTCGTTATGAGATATTATCAATGAAATTATAATTTGTTTCAGAATAATTCAGCATAATTGAGGCTATATTTATTAGTATGGTGGTTAAAGGAGGAAGATTTTAGTTTCGTTGCCACCTTTTCCTACATGTGGTAACCAGCAAATGCCTATAGCAAAGAGTACCCATGTCTTTCATGCTATCAGGAGGGAAATCTTTGAAGCAGGTGGACAGAAACCCAGACTGTTGAAGTTCTGGGGAGACTGAATCTTCTACCCTTGAGTGAGAGTGTAGGCCTTATGTCTAATCTTTGTTACCCAATAGTTCACATTGATATACCATGAATGAGTAGATAATTATTTTCTTTCTTACATTTCCTCTTTGCTGACTTGTTAAATTTTAAAAGGCTGCCTATAAGACACCTCAGCTTCTCTGTGATAGGATGTAGTACTAAGTAAGAGGAGAAAAAAAAAGATAATATTCACTGATACTAAAATCGAAATATTTAAAATTTAATCTTAATTATGTATAGTTGTGTCCTCTTTTTTATATTATTATACTTTAATTTCTGGGGTACATGTGCAGAACATGCAGGTTTGTTACATAGTTATACACGTGCCATGGTGGTTTGCTGCATCCATCACCCTATCATCTACATTAGGTATTTCTCCTAATGCTATCCCAACCCTTGTCCCCCACCACGACAGGCCCCAGTGTGTGATGTTTCCCTCCCTGTGTCCACGTGTTCTCATTGTTCAACTCCCACTTATGAGGGAGAACATGTAGTGTTTGGTTTTCTGTTCTTATGTTAGTTTGCTGAGAATTACGGTTTCCAGCTTCATCCATGTCCCTGCAAAGGACATGAACTCATCCCTTTTTTATGGCTGCATAGTATTCCATGGTGTATATGTGCCACATTTTCTTTATCCAGTCTATTAGTGTCCTCTTTTATTACAAACTTCTATCATTTCAGTGCTCTCTGATTCTGTGACTTTAGTATTACGCTGCAACATAGGATAAATGTGATGTATAATAGGAAGTAAATCTAGTTTTTCTCTATACCTGTCAAGTATAACTCTAAATGAGACTACAGAAATAAAGCTATTACATGATTAGAGAATACTGAAAGTGTCTCTTATGCAAGCATTTATGTTCTTCTCCCTTACTAGTAGTATCTATAATTACCCATGAAGGAATTTTTTTCCCAAGATGAAAGCACACAAGGTTATTGTATTTGGAAAGTTGCTTCTGAGGGGACCTGAAACTATTCTTTTTTGTGCCAGCCATGGACAGCCATTAATCCTTAGTGTCTTTGGTCCTGTACAGACGGACTTGAGCCTGTTTCCACTTGTACTCATTTAGTGTAACCTAACTAATGTAAAAACAAAACTTCCTCAAATGATTGCCCCGTTAATTGACTGATAGGATCTACATTTCTTTTGACTTTTTAAAAATTGCATTGACTTTATTTTTTTGTTTACAAAAATTTCATTCTACATTCAAATGTTTTGTGAGAAAAATATGCATAGCTCATTTTACTCTGTTAGAAATATTTCCACATTTGGTGCCAGAGGAGTATCTGAAATGTCTAGGTGAAATAGTACTGCTGTTTTGATCCCATATTGCCCAGTAGCTTCTAGAGCTTGGGTAATATACAGAGAAACTGAATGAATTTCAACCTAAGCACCTCAAATGGTACCTCCTCAGTGTTTGCTGACACCCTCATTTGATTACTTAGTTCTTACTAACTTAACAACAGTAGTCACTACCTGAAATGACTTTATATACTTATTTACTGTCTCCTCACCTAGAAAGCTAGCTCTTTACTTTGGATCCCCACTGCCTAGAATTTAAATGACTGTGGAATGAATATGTTAATATCTTAATCATTTATAAATAGTGCTTTAAAAAAATCTTGGAACATTGAAACTCAGTATTTCGGTCACTGACAAATTCTCATAGGGATATACATTCTGCCTTCTGCCTATTACTTTTTCTTTTGTAAATATCTTCAGACCCTTATTTATAGCTTAAACTCTAGCTGCAAATCAGTGGGAGTTGGTAGCCACTTAAAGAAAATTTGATTTGTATACCTAGTTAAATGAAACTCTGAAAAAGTTTTTTTTTGTTGTTTTTGAGATAGGGCCCTGCTGTGTTGCCCAGGCTGAAGCGCAAGTGGCACTCACTGCAGCATTGACTTCCCACACTCAAGCCATCCTCCCACCTCAGCCACCCGAGTAGCTGGGACCACAGGCATATGCCGTGACCACACCTGGCTAATTTTTGTGTTGTTTATTTTTGGGACAGAATTTCGCTCTTGTTGCCCAGGCTGGAGTGCAATGGCACAATCTTGGCTCACTGTAACTTCCATCTCCCGGGTTCAAGCATTTCTCCAGCTCAGCCTCCCAAGGAGCTGGGATTACAGGCATGCGCCACCATGCCTGGCTAATTTTTTGGAGACGGGGGTTTCACCATGTTGGTCAGGCTGGTCTCGAACTCCTGACCTCGTGTGATCCACCTGCCTCGGCCTCCCAAAGTGCTGGGATTACAGGCATGAGCTACAGTGCCCGGGCACACCTGGCTAATTAAAAATATATATTTTTGTAGAGACAGGGTCTAACTGTTGCCCAAGCTGGTCTTGAACTACTGAGCTCAAGAGATCTGCCTGCCTTGGCCTCGCGGCGTTGGATTACAAACGTGAGCTACCACACACCTGCCCAAACTATTTTTATCCAGGCTTCCAACCGTATACAAGTTATTTCCTACATTTCTCTGAGGAATTGCATACCATTGTACAAGCTTCCTCATCTTGGAAGGGGAGTGAATGGATGGGGGTGCTGAAAATTTATAAAATTAGTTTGATCCAAACTGATATACTTTGGTTCCATGGGTTAAATAAGACCGTGAGGTCATATGTGAGCAATGTTTTTCTTTTTTAGAAAGCGTTTCTTCCCTATAACTTGGTTAAAATTCCACAGTTCCTCCCTTCGTCATACATAGACATTAAGATAGATTTATTAAAATTCTAAATAGCGCAAAGGGTTAGATATCTGTACATATAAGTCTTTAGGTTTCCTGCCTTCGTTGGTTTCACTTCTGATTTTGTTGGTTACCAAGGAAACAGACTAACTCCTGAGCCTCCAATCACTAGCTCTTCCAAGAGACTAATTCCCGGTGTCAGGGTTCGAGGCGCTAGTATAAACACTGAGGGCGACTGCCCGCAGTCCCTGCCCGAGATCGTCTTTGCGGGGTGCCATGGCTGTGGCAGGGGCCCCCGCAGGTCCTCCACCAGTCCCCGTGAGCCAGCCTCCGCGCTATCCAGATTCTAGACCTTTCGCGGGTCGGCGCGGCCTACTAAGGGCGGGCCTGGGGTCCTGGGCTCAAAGTTCAGCCTTGACCGCGGCCCCACGGGTACGCTCGTGTGCCTTCCGTGCTCCAGGGCCCGCGAGACTCTGCCCGGTGCGGAATGGAGGTGTGAAGCCGCAGAAACCAGGGAGGGGCTGACAAGCGATTGTCGGTTGCCCGTGGTTCCCTAAGCAACTCTGTAGTTGGTCGGAGGTTTCTGCACTCTAAGGCTCGTGGCATGGTCCCCGCGCCACCGTGGCTAGACTCTGATGGCCGCTGACAGCCTCACGCACGAGGATCTACACTGAGCCCGCTCCCCCTACACATCCCTACCCATCTTCCAGTCCTCTCCTCTCGGCGCACGCCCCGCCCCGTGAGCTGCCACGTGACGGGACCCGCCAGTGAGCCTATGGAAGATAGCTCCGCCCCACGCCCCCGCCTTGCCCCCTGCTCCGCGCGCCGCCACGTGATGCGGCCCACGTCCAGCCAATGAGTGCCGGCCTCGCCTCACGCCCCGCCCGGCGCGCCGTGGCCGTTTGAAGTGACTAATTTCTGTCATATGACTGAGGCGCCCATGGGGGTGGCGGGGCGGCTGTAGGAGCGGGGGCCTAGCAAGCGCCCAGCGGAGCGACCCCTGCCTGGCCGTGGCTAGCATGGCCCCTACGCTGTTCCAGAAGCTCTTCAGCAAGAGGAGCGGGCTGGGCGCGCCCGGCCGCGACGCCCGGGACCCAGATTGCGGGTTCAGGTAGGGCGCTGTGGGGCTGGGGTCGCGGAGCCGATGGTCTTGTGGGCTCCGAGCTCCAGGGGTGTTGGGGCCTTCGGTGTTGAGACCCGTGCGGAAGTGCCGCGCCGAAACCAGCACCTAGTCCACGGTGGGGTGGAGCCGGCTGCGGGCTCGCGGTGGAGGGTTGAAGCGAGGTCTTCTCTCTCCTCTTACCCCACCCCCCTTGCCGTTGCCCCTTCCCCCTCCTCCCGTCGGTTTGTTTACGACCTGCCCCCAGCCACGCGCGACTCTGCTTCTCCGGACCTAGCACCGCGGCCTGAGACTTTGGGTCCACACGCCTTCCTGGCACAGAGTGGAGTTGGGCGCGGGCTGGATTGGACCTCAGCCGCCGTACTCCGGGGCCGCGAAGTTCTCCCCTCCTCCCCGTGACCAGTCGTCCTCCGGGCGTTGCGTTCCAGCTTGGTTGGCGTTGTGGAGAGAGCCGCACGTTTGGCCAAGCTACTGAGTTGAGAGAAGGTTGGAGGAGTGAGTAGGCAAGGTGCCGTTCTTTCAGGTTTTTTGGACGCTAAAATTGGAGGTGTGCAGTAACTGAACCGAGCGACCTCAATGTTATCAAAGAAGAAATGTGAAACCTAAGAGTTTAGGGTTACTACTGAAGCAAGACCAAATTAAATGAAATCTGGCCTTAGAATTTGCTGTAGATTCTTCCTCCTCAGAGCTGTTACTGAAAAGGAGTCTTAAAAATTGAAAAGGTTAGCAGAGTATTTTGTGGTGTTGCAGGCTTTGTTAATTTTTCATTGTAGTACCTGTTGCTGACAGAATAACTTTTTAGAATTGTAAGATTTGATACATACCTAGATTCAGAGTAAAATTTAGTTGTTAAACTGCACCTGAGGAAGAGATTATGTCCAAACAGCCTTTATACGTATTGCAGTATGGAAACTTGCAAATATAACTAGGCTAAATGTCAAATACCACACAAACTTGGTAGGATAGGAGAGAGCCCAGTTGTACAGCAGCAGTAGAAACAAACAAACAAACAAAAAGAGAATCTGTCAAATTTTGTAACGGGCAAAGTTGAAATGATTGTGCCACATTAGTTTAAGAAATTTTGATGTTATTAAAATTATTCACTCTCTCTTGCTAATGCAGGTCTCAGCAGAAAACACTCAGTAAATGCATGTGGAATTGAAGACATTTTTCAGCTAATCTGTCTTTTCCCCTGAAAAATAAATGTGCCATGCTCCTCTCTCTTTAAACATTTCTTTAGTGTTGTTTTTCCTTTGTAAAATCAAAGTGCATCTTAGATAATACTATAATGAGCCATCGAGTAACTCAAGAGACAATAGGAAACAGGTTCCAAAAGGATATTTAAAAGGTGGCATTTGAATAGACAACTGCTTTCTGTTTCTGTGCAAAGACTGACTTTGGGTATCTAGGTTTACAAGGGTCTCAAGTCACTCACGTGAAAAAAAATTTCTCATCTGTTTTTTAAAGTAAAGTCTACGTATAGTTGTGTAATACTGTTTTACAGTTACCAAAGGACTTTCTCATCAGTTATCTTATTTGATGTTTCACAACAATCTTACGAGATAGAGCAAGTAGCAGTACAGACATCTATATACTTTTGCTAGTGGAAGTAAGAATTATCAGTAAGCCCAGTAACTGCAGTACATTGTAGAATTGCTCACTTTAAAAATGAAACATGTGCATGTGAGAAATGAAAACTGATGAAATGAAACAGAACAGGCATATCTGAAGAAAATAATTAAAATTCCGGTTAATGTCACACAGCTAATAACTTATAGATCTAATCAGCTCAGGATTTTTTAAAAACAATTTCATTGAGCTATAATTTATACACAACAAAGTATAAATACATTTTAATCATACATTGTATACAGTTGTATACCCACCACCCCAATGAAGTTTTGGAACATTTCCATCACCCAAAAAGTTCCCTCATGCTCTGTTGCAGCCTCACTCCTCCTCAACCAGGACAGTCACTGATACTTTCTGTCCATAGTCTTGTGTCTGGGTTATTTGTTGCATTTGTTAGTTCCTTTTATTTTTTTTGAGACAGGGTCTCATTCTGTCAACAGGCTGGAGTGCGGTGGCACAACCTTGCCTAATGCATCATGAACCTCCTGGGCTCAAGCGATCCTCTCACCTTGGCCTCCCAAAGTTCTGGACTTACAGGGATGAGCCAGTACCCAGCCAGTTCCTTCAATTATATTACTGAATGGTATTCCGTTGTGTAGATATACCATGATTTGTTTATTCACTCACTAGTTGGAGGACTTTGGTTTTTTTTCCCAGATTTGGGCTAATATGAATAATGCTGCTGTTAATGTTTGTGTGTAAGTCTTTATGTGGACATATATTTTCATTTCTCTTGGGTGGATACCTAGGAGTGGGGTTGCAGAGTCATATGCTAAGTGTTGTGTTTAACTTTAAGAAAAATTGTCAGACTTTTAAAAAGTAGTTGTACCATTTTGTATTCTCAGTAGCAGTGCATGAAGGTTACAGTTTCTTCACAGTCTCTTCAATATTGATACTGTTATTTAATTAAAACATTTTAAAGTAAAAAAACATACAAAATTTACTTTTTTTTTTTTTTTTTTTTTGAGATAGGATCTCTCTTGTTGCCCAGGCTAGAGTGCAGTGATGCACTCATTGCGGCCTTGACCTCCTGGGCTCAAGTAATCCTCCCACCTCAGCCTCCTGAGTAGCCTCCCACTTTGGCCTCCCAAAGTGCTGAGATTACAGGCATGAGCCACTATGCCTGGCTGAAACTTACTGTCTTAATCGTTTTTTGATTCTTTTGATTATAGCCATTCTAATAGTATCTTGTGGTTTTAATTTGCATTTCCCAAAGATCATATTCAGCATCTTTGTATGTATCCCAGGTTTTTGAGTAGACTCACATTTAGTTTTCATTCTAGTATATCATGCTTTCCTTGCAGAAATCCTTTTTTGGGGAATTAGCACTTTTTTTTTTTTGAGATGGAGTTTCACTCTTGTCACCCAGGCTGTAGTGCAATGGCACAATCTCGGCTCACTGCAACCTCCGCCTCCTGGGTTCAAGTGATTCTCCTGCCTCAGCCTCCCGAGTAGCTGGGATTATAGGCGCCCGCCACCATGCCCAGCTAATTTGTGTGTTTTTAGTAGAGACGGGATTTCACCACTTTGGCCAGGCTGGTCTCAAACTCCTGATCTCAGGTGATCCACCTGCCTTGGCCTCCCAAAGTCCTGGGATTACAGGCATGAGCCACTGCGCCTGGCCCATTATGCTTTTTCAAAAAGTGCCAATTGTGGCTGGGCATGGTGGCTCATGGTGGTAGGTGCCTGTAATCTCAGCTACTCGGGAGGCTGAGGCAGGAGAATCGCTTGAACCTGGGAGTTGGAGGTTACAGTGAGCCGAGATCATGCCATTGCACTCTAGCCTGGGTGACGAGTGAAACTCTGTCTCAAAAAAAAATGTGCTAACTGTGATCATGAACTACAGACAAAATGATGTATAGAATTTAATATGTTCATAACAGGTTGATTTTAAGGATTCAGAGATAAGTCATGTAAAGAACTTAATGTGGTGCTTAGCATGTGGCTTTCAGGAACCAGAGGTAGTTGTTACTGTTATGTTATCAGTCTTGTGTAAGAACCACTTGGTTTGGGCCCAGACTCATTAAAGGAAGGCTTTCGCCTGTTCTGCATAGTGAGACTTTTGCCAATTCACTAGCCTTGACTTTTTTTTTTTTTACCCCATAATGACATTTTGAAAAATAGCCACTATACTCTTATTGTACTCAATATAACTTAATAGAATTAACAGAAATTCCTTAATAAAAGCTATTCTTAGTCCATATTCCAATTTTCTGTCATCTCAATTTGTCTTTTTATGGTAGTTTTGTTTGAATCAGTCTTAAGAGTCTGTGTATTGCATTTGCAGTTAGGTAGCTTAAGTAATTTTTATTCTATAATAGCCCTCCCTACTTAAATATGAAATTTCCCACATTCTGTGTTTGGCTTTTGCAGTCTTATAGTTTCTAGCAATATGTGGTTTAAAAAGCCCCCTCCATGTAATTCTGATGCTCAGGTTTGCTTAAGTTTGCTGTAACTCATTCCTCTATTTCTTGTCTTTCCTGAAAACTTGAAATTAGATTTAGATATTTTATCATATTTAGGTTCCCTTTTTTTCAATAAAAATATTTCGTAGATGTTGTGTACTTCCTCTTCATCAAAGCTACATACCTGATTGCCCCACTTGTAGTAGTTTCAGGTGGTATCACCTTACTCTTCTATTACATAAATTTCTCCTTTAATGATTTTAGCATTCTTTGTTGATTATTGCCTGAATTCATTATTTTGTTAGAGTTTACAAAATGATGATATCTTGATTCTCTAAATTTTTGTGCGTTTATTTGCTGGAATAACTTTTATCAACTATTTGATTACTCCTTGCTACAGAAAAGGGAGCATAAAAATTAGATGATTTCCCTATATCATTTTCCAACGTAATTGGTAATGAGTTGTTCACTGAACATTTTTTGTTTTGATTATCATTTTAAAAGATTATCATGAACTGTTGAATTTTAATGTGTTTTAATCCACTCCAATCAAATTGTCTCATATTTGACCAATGGAAGCCTTTTTAGGTTGACTTCTGTTTCTTTTTGCCATGACCTCATTAATCTTTGATAACTTCTTGCTTTCTTCTGACCTGTGTCTTAATCTGTTCTCCTCCTTTTAAGGTTTTATCACCTTGGATTTATTGTAGATTCTGGGATATGGCAAACTGTACTGCTCCCTGTTCTTGACATAGTCCTTATACCTTTTTGTTTAACTTTTTGTAGTGATCATCTGGGCTTATTCTAATTATTCCTTGCTCCAGGAAGCCTTTTCTGATTTCTTCCAGACTAGGGTAGGTCTGACTGTAACTTTGTTTCATAGCTTATTGCATGTCCTTCTGTGACATATGTCACAGTTGTCATTGTCCACATCTCTCTGCTTACTCTAGCGTTCTCTTCAGTGGTAAGCATTGAGATTTATTTTATAGTTGGGACTCTGTAAATTCACCTAATGGGTTGCCTGTGGGGAGTAGATGCCTAGGTAGTTAGGTAGATGTCATTTTTGGGGGGCAAGGGGAGCAGGGTCTCGCTCTGTCACCCAGGCTGGAGGGCAGTGGTGTGATTTTGGCTCACTGCATCCTCTGCCTCCTTGACTCAAGTGATCTTCCCACCTCTGCCTTCTGAGTAGCTGGGACTACAAGGTGTGGGCCATCCCGCCTGGCTCATTTTGTATTTTTTGTAGACATGAGGTTTCACCGTGTTGCCTAGGCTGGTATAGAGGCTGATCTTGAAACACTATCAAAAATAGCAAGCTTCTCCCCATTTTCTGTCAGAACGCACTTTCTATCCGTCATCGCTCTTTTAATAATTTATTATAATCCATCTCTCCCAAGTTTTACATTATTGTGCTAGTGGACACCACAGTGTCTGAGCATATGCTCAGTAAATATTTGTAGAATGAATAAATGAAATAGCAATTTTAAGGGCAGAGGGAGAGGGTCAAAAGTTCTATTTTGGATATTTGGTCTAGTTTTAATTGCCATTGAGATATCCACCTAGAGATGACAGTTTAATAAAGTCAATCTGGAGTTCACAGTAGAGATTGGGATTGGAGATAAGAGTTTGTGTGTATGGTTAATATTAAAACTACAGATGGATGAGATCATCTAGGAAAAGGGTGTAGATAGAGAGAGAAGTGGAAAGGACCTAGGGCTTTGCCCTGAGGATGTGTTGAAATATACAGATCTCAGAGAGGAAGATCTACAAAGACAGATAGAGAAAAGCCAGGGATGTGTAGTGTTAAGGGAAGCCAAGAAAAGGAAGTGTTTAAAAAACGGTAGAGTGAGTGATAAATTGTTTGTATACTGTTGCTGTGACAGGTCTCATGAGATGAGAAACAGAAAAGTGTCCATTAGATTAGTCCAGATGGAGGTAATTGGTGACTTTGAGGGTTTTTTGGTAGGGAGGATAAATGTTTTGGGGAAAAAGTGAGAGAGATGTAGAGTAAATGGGAGGAAATGGCCTCACTACTTAACTTTCTGTTTATTATTTCTATAGAAGAAATAATCTGTAGTGCTGAGTTATTTTTTCACTTTCAGCATTCTGATTTTATGTCACATTTTGAGCTTCTGAATTTCTTAAAAGCTATTTTCATAATATTGCCAACAATTTTAAGAATCATGTTTCAGAAGTTTTGTTTTTTAAATGGGATTTAAAAAAATTTGCCATACCCACAAGAATTTTTATTTTACCTAATTTATTTTAAATATATATATTTTTAATTGATGTAAAAATTGTACATATTTATGGGGTACAGGATGATATTTTGATACATAAACTCCATTAACCAACTTTCCACTATCCTTCCCTCCCCAATACATTTCCCAGCCTCTTGTAACCACTACTTTATTCTACTTCTATGAGATCAACTTTTTTACTTTCTATGTGTGAGTGAGGACATGTGGTATTTGTCTTTCTGTGCCTGACTAATTTCACTTAACGTCATGTCCTCTGGGCTCATCCATATTGCAGCAGATAACAGAATTTTATTTTATTTTTATTATTTATTTATTTATTTATTAAAGAAAGAAAAAAAATGAAGAAGAGGAAGAAAAAGGAAGAGAAAGAGAGAGAGAATGGGAGTATTGCTTTCTTGCCCAGGCTAGAATGCAGTTTAGTAATGGGTATTGAAAACCTCTTTTATACCAATAATTATACTTGATGTAGACAGGAAGGAATAAGGGAAGAAAATAACAAACAAGCAGCCAACCAATATTTCATTTAAACTTATGAAATGCTATGCGATTACTGAGGAGTGATTTACTTCCAATTATGTAATCACTTTTGGAATAGGTGTGAGGTGGTAATGTATGTTTTGTGTATTTGAAGTGGAGAGTTCTGTAAATGTTTATTAAGTTTACTTGTTCCGGGTCTGAGTTCAAGTCCTGGATGTCCTTGTTAATTTTCTGTCTCGTTGATCTATAAAATCGTTAGCTCTTCTTGTTACATTGATCCTTTTGCCATTGTATAATGTCCTTCTTTGCCTCTTTTGCTCTTTGTTGCTTTAAAGTCTATTTTATCAGAGGCGAGAATTGCATCTCCTGCTTTTTGTTTGTTTATTTTTACTCTCTGATTGGTTGATAAATCTTCCTCCATCCCTTTGTTTTGAGTCTTTGTGTATCGTTGCATGTGAGATGGGTCTGGATGCAGCATACTGATGGGTTTTGGCTTTTTATCCAATTAGAATATATATATAGGTTTAATACTGGCATTTGATGCTAGCTGGCTGTTTTGCCCATTAGTTAGTGTAAATTTTTCATTGTGTTAATGCTCTTTGCTTATTGATCTATTTTTGGAAAGGCTGATATTGGTTGTTCCTTTATATGTATAGTGCTTCTTTCAGAAGCTCTTGTAAAGCAGGCCTGGTGGTGGTGAAGTCTCTAAGTACTTGTTTGTTCGCAAAAGATTTAATTTTTCCTTCGCTCATAAAGCTTGGTTTGGCTGGATAGGAAATTCTGGGTTGAAAGTTCTTTTCTTTAAGGATGTTAAATATTGGTCCCCACTCTTTTCTGGCTTGTAGGGTTTCTGCTGAGAGATCTGCTGTAAGTCTGATAGGTTTCCCTTTGTGGGTAACCTGACCTTTCTCTCTTGCTGCCCTTAGTATTTTCTCCTTCATTTCAACCCTAATAAATCTGGCAATTATGTACCTCGGGGTTGGTCTTCTTGAAGAATATCTTTGTGGTGTTCTCTGTATTACCTGGAGTTGAATATTACCCTGCCTTGCCAGGTTGGGAAAGTTTTCCTGAATGATATCCTGAAGAGTATTTTCCAACTTGGATTCATTCTCTTCATCACATTCAGGTACACCTATCAAACGTAAATTAGGTCTTTTCATATAGTCCCATATTTCCTGGAGACTTTGCTCATTCCTTTTCATCCTTTTTTCTCCATTCTTTTCTTCTCGTTTCATTTCACTGAGCTGGTCCTCGACTTCTGATATCCTTTCTTCTGCTTGATCAATTCGACTGTTTAAACTTGTGCATACTTCGCGAAGTTCTCGTGTTGTGTTTTTCAGCTCCATCAATTCACTTACATTCTTCTCTAAATTGTCCATTCTCGTTGACATTTTGTCAAACCTTTTTTCAAGGTTCTTAGTCTCTTTGCATTGGGTTAGAACAAGTTCTTTTAATTCACAGAAGTTTCTTATCACCCACGTTTTGAAACCTGCTTCTGTTACTGGAACACACTTGTAATCTATTAAGCCTTGTTCCGTTACTGATGAGGAATTGTGATCCCCTGTAGAGGGAGAGGCATTCTGATTTTGAGTATTCTCTGCCTTTTTGCGCTGGTTTCTTCCCTTCATTATGTATTTATCCGTCTGTCATCTTTGTATTTACCGACTTTCTAACTAGGTCTCTGAGCTGACGTCCAACTTGTTGATTCCCAGTGCCGAAATCTGAGCAATCCACTGTGCAGGCCAAAACAGCGGTGTTAAGATTGATGGTGCTTTTCTGCCCAGGAATCTCCGGACTCTGCACCAAGAACTGGCGGGCTAAGGCGCCAGCAAAATCGCCACACCGGTCACAAGAGTCGCCCTGGCAACTCGTGGGGCTCCTCCGCTGGGAATCTCCTAGTCTGTGAGCAACAAATATTCGTCTGAAAGTGTGGCGTCCTCTCGTTCTCTGCGCTTTCACTGGGAATTACGATCCCAAGCTGCTAGTGATCAGCCATCTTGGATCTCTCTGAATTTTATTTTTTTAATGGTTGAATAATATTTCATTATGTATATATACGACATTTTCTTTATCCATTCATCTGCTGATGGACACTTAGGATGATTACATATCTTGGCTAGTGTAAATACTGCTGCAGTAAACATGAGTGTGCAAATATTTCTTTGACATAGTAATTTTCTTTTTTTTTGGATATATATTCAGTAGACGGATTGCTGGATCATATGGTAGTTTTAATTTTACAGTAAGAAATGCAAATATTATAATTTTGATTGTTGATTTGATCTGCTTTTTCATCCCTCAGTAGTGGAATTAGATTTGTTTTTTAAACTATGTTTATTGAAAAAAAAGAGAAAAATACAACTTTAAAATGTAGTTTATGAAACATAGATCTTGTTTTTTTTTTTTTTAAGACAGAGTCTGTCACCTAGGCTGGAGTGTAGTGGCACAATCTCAGCTCACTGCAACCTCTGCCCCACAGGCTCAAGCAGTTCTTGTGCCTCAGCCTCCTGAGTAGCTGGGATTACAGGCCCATGCCACCCATGTCCAACTAATTTTTGTATTTTTATTTATTTTAAATTTTGTATTTTTAGTAGAGATGGGGTTTCACCATGTTGATCAGTCTGATCTCGAATTCCTGACCTCAGGTGATCTGCCCTCCTTGGCCTCCCAAAGTGCTGAGATTACAGGCGTGAGCTACTGCACCTGGCCTTAGATCTCACTTCTTATTAATGTAATAATTATCTTAAATCCTACTGATTTTAAACTTGCTTAAAATAACTTCCCATGTAAAACATAACGGAATCTCTTTTATTTTAAAGGAGTCGTAATCTACCCTCTACTGATCTTTTTTCTGTTTCTGGGACCACCATTCTCTTAGTCTACCAAGTTGAAAATTAGAGATCATTGTTTATTCCTCCTAGTCTTTGGTTGCCACATTTGCTCATTTAACTTCTATTGATTCAAATTCTTCAGTAGCTTCAGTTCCTTTTCATTTTCCACTGCCATCACCTTATACAAATCCTGGATGTCTTTTTTAAAACTTTGCCATTACTTTCCCACTTCTTGTATGTTCTGTGTTCCCCTCTACACCATATTTCTTCTTCGTCTTTTTTCAGCAGGGAGAAAGAGTCTCACTGTGTCACCCAGACTGGAGCTGAGGTGCAGTGGCACAATACTAGCTCACTGTGTCCTCAAACTCTTCACCTCAAGCAGTCATCCCACCTTGACCTTTCAAAGTGTTGGGATTATAGGTGTGAGCCACTGCACCTGGCCCCACGCTATTCTTCTAAATTGATTTTCCTAGATCATAATTCTAATCAAAACACTTAGAAATCTTGACTCCTCATTGCTTAATAGGAGATTGATCTGTGCTGCACACTGTTTCATATACTTTATACCTATTAACTCATTTAATTCTAACAATAGCTTTATGAAGAGGTCTGATTATCCCTGTTGTGTTGATGAAGAAACAGAAGCACAGAGAAATTAAGTATCTTCCCCCATGTCACATGGCTATTAAGTGATGAAATAAAGATTTGAACTCAGATGTTTAAGTTCCAGAGCCTTTATTCTTAACAAGTCCAAAATCTGAAGTTTGACTCATCAGCTTTTCATAGAGTTGTAGCTGGTGTGATGGACTTGATGATTTCAGATCCATGGCCCAATACTATCTACGGGGCGTCTGTATGTGTGCTTTCATCTCTTAATTCTGAAATCAGACCACTTGATTTTCAAACCCAAGTTCATGCACTTAATTGCTGAGTCCTCAGGCTTCATTCTCTTTTATCATAGGTAATGCTAGAAGCAGTGTTTCTTGATCTGTTACCTCATACCACTCTACCTAAGAGACAAGACTCTGTACTCCAAGATTTTCTGCAAAAGTCCTAAACTCAATGCTGTTTATATCACCATTGAACTTATTCATGGTCCTCCATGGCCTGATTGGATTAGGCGTAGGCTACCTATTTTGGTTACTGTGGCAAGGGGAATGGAGTTGCTCTGATTGTGGCATGGAGCTAGTAGTGAGATCAGTCTCCCACAAAATGCTGGTTGAAGATGGGGAAGTAGATACTGAGGAGATAGTCCCAGTATTTATTATACCTACCTTCTTACAGTTGTTTTGAGGATTAAATGGCATGGTAGGTACTCAGATGTTAGAATTTCTTCCCACATCTCCTGCTTTAGTTGAGTTTTTGCTGTTATAACAGAATACCAGAGACTGAATAATGTATAAAGAAAAGAAATTTATTAGGCTTATAGTTCTAGAGGCTGAGAAGTCCGAGAGCATGGTGCTGGCAGCTGGTGAGGACTGTCTTATTGCATCATCCTATGGAAAAAGGCATCACAAGCGCCGAGAGAGTGTGGGAGAGAGCAATTGGGGGCTGAACTCACTTTTATAACAATCCCACTCTCCAGATAATGACCTTAATTCATTCCTGAGGGCAGAGCCTTCATTACCTAACTATTTCTTAATAGTCCCACCTCTCAAAATTGTTGCATTGAGATTTAGTTTCTGACGTGAACTTTGGGTACACATTGGAACTATAGCACTCTCATCCCCCAGTTTCTCCTTTCCAGTCTTCTTTTGAGTTTGTCCTCTAGTTGTGGGCTCTGATTAGGACCATTTGATGTTTCTAGAGAATAATCTGTTTCATGTGTTTGCACACTACTTGGAATCCTTTGGAGTTGGTGTTATTTTACAGCTCCAATAGAACCCATGTTTTTCCTGTATTTCTTCATTGTAGGAGATATTTGCTTGTGTTTTAATTGCATTTGTATGTATCTATATTCTTCACTAGATTGTAAGTTCTGTAAGGGCACAGACTTTGTCTAACTTAGTGCTATCCTTCTGGTGTCCAGCTCAAAGAAGGCATTCAATAAATATTTGATGAATGAACAAATGAATAAAAATAGTCACTGAACTGAAAAAGTTCTAATTCATTTAACAAAGATGCTTCTGTTTTGGGTTGCTTGCTTAAAGTTATTCATTCAGTGAGCAATTTAAGCAGATTTTTCTTTGACATCATTGTTTATCAATTTAAAGGAAAGTTTTATTATTTTGATTTTTTTTTTTTTTTACATTGCAAGGGTAGCCTCATTTTCCAAAATAAGTTATTCCAGAATAAGTTTTGGAATCAGTTATGACTCCTATAAATACGGATTTTGTATTAATTTTGATTAATGTCTAGTTACTTTAGAATATAAAACAAACCACGTATTTGTTAAAAAAAATAGAAATTATTTGTGAATAATTTAAATATTTAAAAATAAATATTTTCTTTTCTTTTTTTTTTTTTTTTTTTTGAGATGGAATCTTGCTCTATCACCAGGCTGGAGTGCAGTGGTGTGATCTCAGCTCACTGCAACCTCCTCCTCGTTGGTTCAGGTAATTCCCCTGCCTCTCCAGAGTAGCTGGGACTACAGGCATGAGCCACTACGTCCGGTTAATTTTTTTTATTTTAGTAGAGTTGGGGTTTCACCATGTTGGCCAGGATGGTTTCAATTTCCTGACCTCGTGATCCGCCCGCCTTGACCTCCCAAAGTGTTGGGATTACAGGCGTGAGCCACCGTGCCCAGCCCAAAAAATAAATATTTTCAAAGAAACAAGGTCTCACTTTGTTGCCCAAGCTGTACTTGAACTCCTGGGCTAAAGCGATCTTCCTGCCTCAGTCTCCTGAGTAGCTGGGACTACAGGTGCACACCACTGCACCCATCTAATATTTTGTATTTTTATAAAGGAAAGGCCTGAACATTGTTTAAAGATGACATAGTAAAGTCCTGTGTTAATGTACTGGCTGTGACCTGATCAGTTCCAGTCATGGAACTCCTGACTGGCTAGATGGTGAAGCCCATTACTGGAGTACAGTGGCACAATCTTGGCTCACTGCAACCTCCGCCTCCTGGTTCAAGTGATTCTCCTGCCTCAGCCTCTCGAGCAGCTGAGATTACAGATGGCTGCCACCACACCTGGCCAATTTTTATATTTTTAGTAGAAACGGGGTTTCACCATGCTGGACAAGCTGGTCTTGAACTCCTGACCTCAAGCAGTCCACCTGCCTCAACCTCCCAAAGTGGTGCTGGGATTACAGGCATGAGCCACTGTGCCCGGCCTACTTATTAAAATCTGACTAAAAATATTATGTGTTGAATTTTGCCCTGCCCAACAGCGTTATAGCAGAAAATTACTTATGATAGTAGTTCCCTGTCCTGCTGTGCCTCAAACCCAGTCTCAATTCTAGAGGCAAACTGCTTTTTCAATTACTTTGCTGTTTCTTTGAGTATTTACTTTAATATTTTTTATTTTTATTTTTTTTGTAGAGACAGTCTTGCTCTGTTACCCAGGCTGGAGTGCAGTGGGGTGATCATGGCTCAATGCAGCCTCAATATTCTGAGGTCAAACAGTCTTCCCACCCCATCCTCCCAAGTAGCTGAGACTACAGGCAAGAGCTACTATGCCCAGCTGATTTTTATTTTTTGTAGAGATGGGGTCTTACTTAGTTACCCAGGCTGATCTTGAACTTCTGGGCTCAAGCAGTCCTCCCATCTTGGCCTCCCAAAGGGCCGAAATTACAAGTGTGACCTTCTGTACCCGGCCTTTCTTTTATATTTTCAAACAAATTGAATATGCTGTTTATTATTGATATATTCATCATTTCCTAATAATTGTTTTGGCCTTTAACACATAACACATACAGACTTCTTCATTCTTTCAATATTAGAATTTTTGGTTAAATGATCAAATTAACTATATTGTTATATTGTAAATATCTGTTAACTAATGAGCTAAGTATATTTTATGTTTTCTTTCCTTTTTCTTAAAGGTAACTGCTGAATTTTTGTATTTTTTTCTCTGAAATTTTTAGCTAAGTATTTCTATATCCTTTAACAGCTCCATAAAACCTCTCAAAACAATTTATCTCTTTATCAATTATCTGACAGATAGTTGATCAGGTTATATTGTTTCCCCTGGATATGTCCTTTTTTGGAACCTTCCATCCCTCTCTGGCTGCAGTCTGGGCTGCTTGCCCTGTAGGTATGCTCCCAGTGTTGTCAGGAGGCTTCTTTGTCTTACTCTCAGGAATTACGTTGCCCTTGGGTTCTTTCTTCTTCTTCTTCCTCCTCTTCTTCTTATTCTTCTTGTTCTTGTTCTTCTTCTTTCTTCTTTCCTTTCTTCTTTTCTTTCTTCTGTTTTGTTGGGGTGGGGGATTACCCATTGATTGGCTTCCATGACTTCCTCTTTGGATTATTCCTGTGTTTCGGTGGACCATATCTATCCAGGAGATTCCTGAGAATGAATGGGTGGTAGATAAATTTTTGAGACTGCAAGTCTGAAAATGCCTTTGCTGTATTTTTATGCTTCTTTGGCAGTCTGCTAAGTACACAATTCTAGAGTCAGATTCATTTTAAGTCAATAATTTGAAGGCATTGCCCTATTGTCTTGGCTTCCAGTATTGCAACTGAGAAGTCAAAAGCCATAACTGACCCCCAAGAAGCTTTTTTGGGGGGTTTCTTGGTTTTTCTCTTTATCTTCATTCTGAAATTTCAGTGATGTAACCCATGATTTTGTTTATTTTTTTTTTCTTTAATTCATTTTCTAATAATTGATGGGACTTTGAATCTGGAGACATTTTAGTTCTGGGGAATTTTTGTACATGATTTCTTAGGTTGCATCACTTCTTCTTGGAACTTTAGATCCTCCAGGGAGAGTCTCCTATATTGATCTTTCAGATTTCTTGTGTTTTTTCTCTCCTAATTTCTGACTTAGCTTTCTATTCTACTTCTAGGAGATTTCATTATTTTGGGAAGAAGTGTCTATTTTTTTTTTTACTTTTTTTTTTTTTAATTGCATTTTAGGTTTTGGGGTACATGTGAAAAACATGCAAGGTTGTTGCATAGGTGCATACGTGGCAGTGTGATTTGCTGCCTTCCTCCCCTTCACCTATATGTGGCATTTCTCCCCATGCTCTCTCTCCCCAACTCCCCCCACCGCTGTCCCCCCACTCCCCCCCAACAGACCCCAGTGTATAGTGCTCCCCTCCCTGTGTCCATGTGTTCCCATTGTTCAATACCCGTCTATAAGTGAGAACATGCAATGTTTGATTTTGTGTTCTTGTGTCAGTTTGCTGAGAATGATGGTTTCCAGATTCATCCATGTCCCTACAAAGGATGCGAACTCATCGTTTTTGATGGCTGCATAATATTCCATAGTGTATATGTGCCACATTTTTCCTGTCCAGTCTGTCATCGATAGGCATTTGGGTTGGTTCCAGGTCTTTGTTATTGTAAACTGTGCTGCAATGAACATTCGTGTGCATGTGTCTTTATAGTAGAACGATTTATAATCCTTTAGATATAGACCCAGTAATGGGATTGCTGGGTCAAATGGAATTTCTATTTCTAGGTCCTTGAGGAATCGCCACACTGTCTTCCACAATGGTTGAACTAATTTACACTCCCACCAACAGTGTAAAAGTGTTCCTGTTTCTCCGCAACCTCTCCAGCATCTGTTGTCTCCAGATTTTTTAATGATCGCCATTCTAACTGGCGTAAGATGGTATCTCAATGTAGTTTTGATTTGCATTTCTCTAATGTCCAGTGATGATGAGCATTTTTTCATATGCTTGTTGGCCTCATGTATGTCTTCTTTTGTAAAGTATCTGTTCATATCCTTTGCCCATTTTTGAATGGGCTTGTTTGTTTTTTTCTTGTAAATCTGCTTTAGTTCGTTGTAAATTCTGGATATCAGCCCTTTGTCAGATGGGTAGGCTGCAAAAATTTTTTCCCATTCTGTTGGTTGCCGATTCACTCTATTGACTGTTTCTTTTGCCGTGCAGAAGCTGTGGAGTTTGATTAGGTCCCATTTGTCTATTTTGGCTTTTGTTGCCAATGCTTTTGGTGTTTTGGTCATGAAGTCCTTGCCTAGGCCTATGTCCTGAATGGTTTTGCCTAGGTTTCCTTCTAGGGTTTTTATGGTGTTAGGTCTTATGTTTAAGTCTTTAATCCATCTGGAGTTAATTTTAGTGTAAGGTGTCAGGAAGGTGTCCAGTTTCTGCTTTCTGCATATGGCTAGCCAGTTTTCCCAACACCACTTATTAAACAGGAAATCCTTTCCCCATTGCTTGTTTTTATCAGGTTTGTCAAAGATCGGATGGTTGTAGTTATGTTGTGTTGCCTCCGACGCCTCTGTTCTGTTCCATTGGTCTATATCTCTGTTTTGGTACCAGTACCATGCTGTTTTGATTACTGTAGCCTTGTAGTATAGTTTGATGTCCGGTAGTGTGATGCCTCCCATTTTGTTCTTTTTGCTTAGAATTGACTTGGCTATGCGGGCTCTCTTTTGGTTCCATATGAAGTTTAAGGTGTTTTTTTCCAGTTCTGTGAAGAAGGTCATTGGTAGCTTGATGGGGATAGCGTTGAATCTGTAAATTACTTTGGGCAGTATGGCCATATTCACGATATTAATTCTTCCTAACCATGAACATGGATTGTTTTTCCATCTGTTTATGTCCTCTCTTATTTCGTTGAGCAGTGGTTTGTAGTTCTCCTTGAAGAGGTCCTTTACGTTCCTTGTTAGTTGTATTCCTAGGTATTTTATTCTCTTTGTAGCAGTTGTGAATGGCAGTTCGTTCTTGATTTGGTTCTCTTTAAGTCTGTTATTGGTGTATAGGAATGCTTGTGATTTTTGCACACTGATTTTGTATCCTGAGACTTTGCCAAAGTTGCTTATCAGTTTCAGGAGATTTTGGGCTGAGATGATGGGGTCTTCTAGATATGCAATCATGTCGTCTGCAAATAGAGACAATTTGACTTCCTCCTTTCGTAATTTAATACCCTTTATTTCTTTTTCTTGCCTGATTGCTCTGGCTAGAACTTCCAGTACTATATTGAATAGGAGTGGTGAGAGAGGGCATCCTTGTCTAGTTACAGATTTCAAAAGGAATGCTTCCAGTTTTTGCCCGTTCAGTATGATATTGGCTGTTGGTTTGTCATAAATAGCTTTTATTATTTTGAGATACATCCATCGATACCTAGTTTATTGAGAGTTTTTAGCATAAAGGGCTGTTGAATTTTGTCGAAGGCCTTCTCTTCATCAATTGAGATAATCATGTGGTTTTTGTCTTTGGTTCTGTTTATGTGGTGAATTACATTTATAGACTTGCGTATATTGAACCAGCCTTGCATCCCCAGGATGAATCCTACTTTATCATGGTGGATAAGCTTTTTGATGTGCTGTTGTAATCGGCTTGCCAGTATTTTATTGAAGATTTTTGCTTCTATGTTCATCATGGATATTGACCTGTAGTTTTCTTTTCTTGTTGAGCCTCTGCCGGATTTTGGTATTAGGATGATGTTGGTCTCATAAAATGATTTGGGAAGGATTCCCTCTTTTTGGATTATTTGGAATAGTTTCAGTAGGATTGACACCAGTTCCTCTTTGTATGTCTGGTAGAATTCGGCTGTGAACCCATCTGGACCTGGGCTTTTTTTGGTTGGTAGGCTCTTAATTGCTGCCTCGACTTCAGACCTTGTTATTGGTCTATTCAGGGTTTCGACTTCTTCCTGGTTTAGGCTTGGGAGGAGGCAACTGTCCAGGAATTTATCCATTTCATCCAGGTTTTCTAGTTTATGTCCATAGAGTTGTTTGTAATAATCTCTGATGATGGATTGAATTTCTGTGCAATCTGTGGTGATATCCCCTTTGTCATTTTTTATTGCATCTATTTGGTTATTCTCTCTTTTCTTTTTTATTAGTCTGGCTAGTGGTCTGTCTATTTTGTTGATCTTTTCAAAAAACCAGCTCCTGAATTTATTGATTTTTTGTAGGGTTTTTTTGTGTCTCTATCTCCTTCAATTCTGCTTTGATCTTAGTTATTTCTTGTCTTCTGCTAGCTTTTGAGTTTTTTTGATCTTGCTCCTCTAGCTCTTTCAATTTTGATGATAGGTTGTCAATTTTAGATCTCTCCTTTCTTCTTATGTGGGCACTTATTGCTATATATTTTCCTCTAGAGACTGCTTTAAATGTGTCCCAGAGATTCTGGTATGTGGTGTCTTCGTTCTCGTTGGTTTCAAAGAGCATCTTTATTTCTGCCTTCATTTCATTGTTTATCCAGTCAACATTCAGGAGAAAGTTGTTCATTTTCCATGAAGCTGTGCGGTTGTGGGTTGGTTTCTGAATTCTGAGTTCTAACTTGATTGCACTGTGGTCTGAGAGACTGTTTGTTATGGTTTCCATTCTTTTGCATTTGCTGAGGAGTGATTTACTTCCAATTATGTGATCAATTTTAGAGTAGGTGTGATGTGGTGCTGAGAAGAATGTATATTCTATGGATTTGGGGTGGAGAATTCTGTAAATGTCTATTAGGTTTACTTGTTCCAGGTCTGAGTTCAAGTCCTGGATATCCTTGTTAATTTTCTGTCTCGTTGATCTGTCTAATATTGACAATGGTGTGTTGAAGTCTCCCACTATTATTGTGTGGGAGTCTAAGTCTCTTTGTAAGTCTTTAAGAACTTGCCTTATGTATCTGGGTGCTCCTGTATTAGGTGCATATATATTTAGGATCGTTAGCTCTTCTTGTTGCATTGATCCTTTTACCATTATGTAATGTCCTTCTTTGTCTCTTTTGATCTTTGTTGCTTTAAAGTCTATTTTATCAGAGATGAGAATTGCAACTCCTGCTTTTTTTTGCTTTCCATTTGCTTGGTAAATCTTCCTCCATCCCTTTATTTTGAGCCTTTGTGTATCCTTGCATGTGAGATGGGTTTCCTGGATACAGCACACTGATGGGTTTTGGCTTTTTATCCAATTTGCCAGTCTGTGTCTTTTGATTGGGGCATTTAGTCCGTTTACTTTTAGGGTTAATATTGTTATGTGTGAATTTGATCCTGTCATTTTGATGCTAGCTGGCTGTTTTGACCTTTGGTTGATGCAGATTCTTCTTTGTGTTGATGCTCTTTACCATTTCGTGTGTTTTTGGAGTGGGTGGTACTGGTTGTTCTTTTCTGTGTTTAGTGTGCCTCCTTCAGGAGCTCTTGTAAAGCTGGTCTGGTGGTTATGAAATCTCTGAGTACTTGCTTGTTCAGAAAAGATTTTATTTTTCCTTCACTTAGGAAGCTTAGTTTGGCTGGATATGAAATTCTGGGTTGAAAGTTCTTTTCCTTAAGGATGTTGAATATCGGCCCCCACTCTCTTCTGGCCTGTAGGGTTTCTGCTGAGAGATCTGCTGTGAGTCTGATGGGCTTCCCTTTGTGGGTAACCCAACCTTCCTCTCTGGCTGCCCTTAGTATTTTCTCCTTTATTTCAACCCTGGTGAATCTGACGATTATGTGCCTTGGGGTTGCTCTTCTAGAGGAATATCTTTGTGGTGTTCTCTGTATTTCCTGGACTTGAATATTGGCCTGCCTTGCTAGGTTGGGGAAGTTTTCCTGGATAGTATCCTGAAGAGTATTTTCCAGCTTGGATGCATTCTCTTGGTCACATTCAGGTATACCTATCAAACGTAGATTAGGTCTTTTCACATAGTCCCATATTTCTTGTTGACTTTGTTCATTCCTTTTTACCCTGTTTTCTCTAATCTTGCCTTCTCGTTTTATTTCATTGAGTTGATCTTCGACCTCTGATATCCTTTCTTCTGCTTGGTCAATTCGGCCGTTGAAACCTGTGCATGCTTCGCGAAGTTCTTGTGTTGTGTTTTTCAGCTCCATCAATTCGCTCATATTCCTCTCTAAATTGTCCATTCTCGTTAGCATTTCGTCAAGTCTTTTTTCAATCTTCTTAGTTTCTTTGCATTGGGTTAGAATATGTTCTTTTAGCTCATGGAAGTTTCTTATTATCCACTTTCTGAAGGCTGGTTCTGTCATTTCATCACACTCATTCTCCATCCAGTCTTGTTCCCTTGCTGGTGAGGAATTGTGATCCCTTGTAGGAGGAGAAGTGTTCTGGTTTCGGGTGTTTGCATCCTTTTTGTGCTGGTTTCTTCCCATCTTTGTAGATTTATCCACCTGTTGACTTTGTAGTTGCTGTCTTTCTGATTTTGGTAATTTTAAGTCTGCAGCAGCAGAACCCATGAACCCCCTTTTCTTCCCCCCAGGTGTTCTGTCCCAGGGAGTTAGGGCTTTATGATTTTCCGCTGTGCAGTTGCTGTTTTCCCTGCCCACAAGGTGGCGGCCTAGTCACACACAGCCTGCAGAGGCTTCGCTGAGCTGCTGTGGGCTCCGCCCAGCTTCCGTGTGAACTTCCCTGCAGTCCTGTTTATATGGGTGTAGTTAGAACTGCTTCCACTATGTTGACCTGCCCCTGTAGTGACGGAGTCTCTGTAGTGGCGGGTTGCCTTGGTAGATTGCCCTGGGAACTGCAGGGTGCCTCTGTAATGGAGGACGCCCCTCCTCCATAGAGCTGGACCGTCCCGGGTTCAGTTGTGTTTGCAGTGGCGCTTTTTTTGCCTGGAGAATCTCCTGGCTTGACTCCCTGTGTCAGCTCCCCTTGCTGGCTAAGAGGGGACACCGTCTCATCTGCTCTGCCTCCGGAGCCGCTGCGTTGGCTGAAGCTGCGGCTCTGAGATTCGTGGCGCTGGCCTGGCTCCCTGTTTCAGCTCCCCTTGCTGGCTTAGAGGGGACTCAGTCTCTCTCACTTTGTACAGGGAGCCACTGCCCCAGGGTGCAGGCCAAGCGGTCACACCGTTCAAACCAGTGGCACTGGCAACCCGTGGGGCTCCTCCGCCTGTGAATCTCCTGGTCTGTGGGCAGTAAAAATCCGTCTGGAAATGCGGCGTCCACTCACCCTCTGCGCTTTCTCTCAGAGCTGCAATCCCGAGTTCCTCCTAACTGGCCATCTTGGATCGCTTCCAGAAGTGTCTATTTTTATGTCAGTTGTCATGTTTTTAGTTTCCAAGAGCTCATTCTCATTCCTTTAAATAATTCTCTGTTTTCAGATCTGTTTCTCAACCTCTTTCTCTGAAGTCCTAATGACCATGTGTCTGGTATTTCTTTGACAGTTTCTGAAGAGAATGCACCTCTGTTCTGTGTAAGGGATGGGACTAGGAAAGGGAACTTCATAGTATACAAGCATACATAGGTGATATTGCATGTTCAATTCTAGGCCAGTAATTACTGCCAAAAAGCAAGCTATGCAGATTTTTTTGGTTTCCTAGTGCATATAAAAGTTACATTTACACTATCCCGTAGTCTATTAAGAGTGTGGTGTTGCATTATGTCTTAAAAAACAGTGTTTACATAACCTTAATTTAGAAATACTTAAGAAACGGGCCAAGCATGGTGGCTTACACCTGTAACCCCAGCACTTTGGGAGGCCAAAGTGGGTAGATCACCTGAGGTCAGGAGTTCGAGACCAGCCTGGCCAACAGGGTGAAACCACTGCGACTGGTGTAGGCTCCACTTTGAATTCTAATTCTCTTACTATTTCCACCACATGTACAGTTACTTCCTTCACTGAAGTGTTAAACCCCTCAAAATCATTCATTTTGGTTGACTTCAGCTTCTTCCAAACTCCTGTTAATGTTGGTATTTTGACCTCTTCCCGTGAATCATGAATATTCTTAAATGGCATCTGGAATGATGATTCCTTTCCATAAGGTTTATCTCTCTCTCTCTCTCTCTTTCTCTGTCTCTCTCTTCGCCTCTTTGTCTCTTTCTCTCTTTCTTTTTTCAGGGTCTAGCCCTCTTGTCCAGGTTGGAGTGCAGTGGCGTAATTTTGATTCACTGTAGCCTCTGTCTGCCACGCTCAAGCCTCCCACCTCAGCCTCCTGAGTAGCTGGGACTAAAGGTACTGTCATACCCAAACTTTTGTGCGTTTGTGGTGTTTTTTTTTGTTTTTTTTTTTTTTGGTAGAGTCAAGATTTTACTGTGTTGCCAAGGTTGGTCTCTAACTCCTGGCCTCGAGTGATCCTCCCACCTCAGCCTCCCAAAGTACTGGGATTACAAGTCTGAGCCACATTGCCTGGCCTCCAGAAGGTTTTCAATTTTCTCTTTCCAGATATATCAGAAGAACCATTTTTGGAGGCCTAGAGCCCAGCAGTTTGACGTTAACCTTCTGGAGACAAAATAATCCTTCTTTTTCTTTTTCTTTTTTAAGAGACAGAGTTTCTCTGTGTTACCTAGGCTAGAATGCAGTGGTGTGATTCTAGCTCATTGCAGCCTCGAACTTCTGGGCTTAAGTGATCCTCCCACCTCAGCTTTCCAAGTAGCTAGTAGTACAGGTGTTTGCCACCATGCCCAGCTAATTTTTTTGTTTTACATAGAGAGAGTCTTATTATGTTGTGGAGGCTGGTAGACTCCTGGCCTCAAGCAGTCTCCCCACCTTGGCCTCCCCAAGTGTTGAGATTTACAGTCATGAGCCACCACGTGACTGTAAATCTGGCCTTAAAATGTATTTCTTTTTTCTTTTTCCTAAAATGTATTTCTTAATTAGTAAGGCTTGAAAGTCAGAATTACTCCTTGATCCATAAGCTGCAGAATGGATATTGTGTTGGTGGCATGATAACAACATTAATCTCCTTGTACATCTCCATTGGAGCTCTTGGGTGACAAGATGCATTGTCAATGAGTAGTAGTATTTTGAAAAGAATCTTTTTTTCTGAGCAGTACTTGAGTATGTCTCAACAGTGGGCTTAAAATATTCAGTAAACCATGCTGTCAGCAGATGTTCATCCATAGAGCACAGGCCAAGTAAATTTAGCATCATTCTTAAGAGCTCTAGGATTTTCAGAATGGTAAATGAGCTTTGGCTTCAACTTAAAGTCACTAGCAGCATTAGCCCCTAACAGTAGAGTCAGCCTGTCCTTTAAAGCTTTGAAGCCAGGCATTGATTTCTCCTGTCTGGCTACGGAAGTTTTAGATGGCGTCTTCTTCTGATATAAATAGGCTGTTTTGTCTACCCTGATAATCTGTTGTTTAGTATAGCCACTCTCATCAATTATCTTAGCTAGATCTTCTGGATAATTTGCTTTTTCACATTGTAATTTTATGTAAATGAAGATGTCTTCTTTCCTTAAACCTCTTCAGCTATGCTACTTCCAAACTTCTCACCTCTCTCAGAACTCATAGAATTGAAGAGAATTAGGGCCTTGTTCTGGATTAGACTTTGGCTTAAGGGACTATTGTGTTGGTTTGATCTTCCATCCAGACCATTTAAACTTTCTCCCTATCAGCAATAAAGCTGTTTCACTTTCTTATCATTTTTTAAATTCACTGGAGTAGCACTCTGATTCCCTCCAAGAACTTTTTCTTTGCATTCACAACATGGCTAACTGGTGCAAGAGGCCTTTCTTTTGGCCTGTCTCAGCCTTCCTTACTAAGATTAATCATTTTTAGCTTTTGATTTACAGTGAGAGATGTGCAACAGTTCCTTTCCCTGGAACACTTAGAGGCCATTGTGGGGTTATTAATTGGCATAATTTCCATATGGTTGTGTCTCAGGGATTAGGGAGGCTCCGGGAAAGGGGGAGAGATGGGGAACGGTTGGTGGAGCAGTCAGAACACACACAACACTTAGCAATTAAGTTTACTGTCTTATATGGGCACAGTTTGTGGTGCCCCAAAAACAATTACAATTGTAACATCAAAGATACTGATCACAGATCACCATAACAGGTAAAATAATAATGAAAAATTTGAAATATTTTGAGAGTTACCAAAATGTGACACAGAGACAAAAAGTGGCATGTTCTGTTGGAAAGTGGAACCAACACAAAGTTGCCAAAAACCTTCAATCTGAAAAAAAAAGGTGGTATCTGCAGAGTGCAGTAAAGCAAAGTTTAATAAAAGGAGATGCATCAGCCGGGCATGTTGGCTCACATCTGTAATCCCAGCACTTCGGGAGGCCAAGTTAGGCGGATCACCTGAGATCAGGAGTTTGACATCAGCCTGGCCAAGTGTGGTGATGGGCGCCTGTAATCCCAGCTACTCAGGAGGCTGAGGCAGGAGAATCTCTTGAACCCAGTAGGCAGAGGTTGTGGTGAGCTGAGATTGTGCCACTGCACTCCAGCCTGGGTGACAGAGCGAGACTCTGTCTCTAAATAAATTAATAATTAAAATAAAGTGAAATCAAATGAGATGCCTACACAGACTTTTGTTCTGTGCATTTTTCCTCCATCCTTGAAGACGCCTTATACTTCCAAGGCCTTTGCTTCTCTAGGTTCTGAGATGACTCCTTTGGTTGCTCATTGACACTCCCATATATAGACATTTAGAACGTAGTTACTTGTGTTTTCGAAAATTCATTTGCTAGAATATCTTTCAAATATTTATTGAAGTCTCTACATTTGATAGTCTCCTGTCACTCTTTTTGTCTTAAAAATACATACATGTATTTCATTTACTGTCATTTTAGTGGGATTTGACTGTATCAGTGTCCCTTGCTTATATGGATTTCCTGAAAAATTTTAAAGCTTTTTTTTTTTTTTGATAGAGACAGGATTTCACCATATTGCCCAGGCTGATCTCAAACTGCTGGGCTCAGGGGATCCACCCACCTTGACCTCCCAAAGTTCTGGGATTACAGATATGAGCCACTGTGCCCAGCCCTAAAGCTTTTTATTATGAAAAATTTATAGCAAAAATGTAAAGAGCATGGTCTAACATCTACCATTACCCAGATTTTACATTTATCAACATTTCTGGTTTTTTGTTTCATTTTTCCCTCACCTTATTTTAAATATTAATACTATTACTGTTTTTTTTTTTTGGTTGGTGCCATATTTTAAAGCAAATTGTAGACATCCTATCATTTCACGTATATATACTTGAGTGTGAATCTTGAAACAATATAGCTAAAAATGAACAATGATTCTTTGATATTTAATACTCAGTCCATGTTCAGTTCTCCCTGATTGTCTCAGAAATGACTTTTTAGAGATGGATGTTTGAAATAGGATCCCAAGGTTCACATACTAATTGTCTGTAAAATGTTCCATATTTTGCATTTGGGTCTGGTATCTTCCTTACAGTATACTTTACCTTACCTTGTTCCTCTTGTTACGTTATTTTTGTCAAATTGAGAGTTAGATCTAGAGGCTTGAAGATTCAGAGTCAGGTTTTATTTGTTTCCCAAGACAATGTCATAGGTGGTACTATGTTTTTTTGCTTTCGTTTTTAAGAGGAGGGTCCTGCTTTGTTGCCCAGGCTAATCTTGAATTCCCAGGCTCAAGCAATCCTGCATGCAGCCTGGGCCTCCCAAAATGTTGGGATTACAAGCATGAGCCAAAAAACCCCAGAAAGCACAGAAACCTCTGGTTTTCCCATTTCTAGTGGTGTTAAGATGGATCAGTAGGTTCAGGGGGTGTCAACCTGATCCGTCCATCATAGGGTTGTGCATTCACCTGATGGTTTTAGCATCCATTGATGACGATTACAGTAATAATTATTTCAGTAATGCTCAAGCTTTAGCGTTCATCAGAATCACCTGGAGGGCTAGTAAAAACTTAGAATGTTGGGCCCCACCCCCAGGAATTTGTATTTCTAAGAAGTTTCTAATTAGTTGATGTTGTTGTTATAGGGATCACAGTTTGAGAGCCACAATATGATATCATTAGTGGTTGCAAAATAATGATTGGCTAGTTTGCATTTCTTCTGAAATAAGTTTTTTCAGTAAAGAAAGTTTACATGTTTTATTTATCAATTTTCAAAATGATGATTCAGTGTTCTAGCAACTTTCAAAGGTGACCACTGAACTTTTTTTAGTTGATATTTTCTTTTGTTTTTTTTTTTTTTTTTTTTCAGCATTTGATTCAGTCTGTTGCAGTCATAATTTTTTTTTTTTTGTGAATCATCTTTGGCCAATGGGAACTTTTTAGATTGGCACCCATTTTCTTCTCACATTAGCTTAGTAGTTTTTTGGGGGGCACAAAACTATGCTATTTCAAGCATATTTCTGTGACAGGACCATTTTTCCCAAAAATCCCAGTTCCTTTTGGTAGGAACAGCATTTAGTGATCACACTGTATTCTAGAGGTCTTCACTGCCACTGGTCATCATTATTTCTAGGTCTTCTCAGAGGACAAAACAGAGATACAGAATTTCTCTTGTTAAAAAAAAAGTTAGCTCTGAAAGTTCCAATTCAAATTAAATTTTAAGTTTTAAAACTTTATATTTCTCTCATGTTGAAAATTCTGTTTTCTAACCGTCTTTATTTAGTTTATTTTATAACATGTACATATAGTAGCTTCAAAATAATAATGATGCACCACCATGCCCTGCTAGTATGTCTTTGACAATGTTTGGTAGAGACAGTCGCACTCTGTTGCATAGGCTAGTCTTGAACCTCCCACCTCATCCTCCCAGAGTGCTGGAATTATAGACATGAGCCATGCACTCAGCCTAAAGTACAATTTGTTGAAGTATAACATGTGTTCAGAAAAGTGTATGGATCATAAACTTAGACCTCAATACATTTTCTCAAAATGAACACACATATATAATCAGCACCTGGATGCAGAAGCAAAGTGTTACCAGTGTCCTGGAACCTACTTAATTTGACTTTCTAGTCACTCTCCCTCATCTTTGCCCTGGGTAACTGCTATCCTGATTTCTAACAGTATTAATTAGTTTTGTCTGTTTAACTCTATGTAAATGGAATCATGTTCCAATTTTAGTATATGTGCTGTGGAAGCAAGCCCAGTGGAATCATATTGTAATCACATACCCCTGTGTTTGGCTTGTTTTCAGGGTATTTCAGATTTATTCATATTGTCACATGTACCAGTTGCTGCTGTTTAGTATCTTGTTGTATGAAAATACAATTTATCCAGTCTATTGATGGAGAATTGTTTTCAGTCAAAGGACTGGTTCTAATTTTTGACTATTAAGAATAGTGCTGCTATGAATATTTTTATATATGTTTTTTGGTGGACAGATGCTGAATACTTTGATAGTTTCTCTTCAGCATTTCTGTGTTTGGAATATATGTTATATGATGGTTCCAAAGTTACACACTTTGCATTTCTAAATATGTTGTGTAATATACATTGCACATGTGTCAGAATTACATGTTTAACCCCAATATAATTATGCATGTAGAGAATATAGATAAAACCAGATCTTACCATGTAAAATATGCAGAAGTACACCAGTGACGTCGGTTTTGCTGTGGTTGCAGTAAGCAGTGCAGTTCTACAAATTTACCATTTTAAAAGCATTCTGTCAAACTTTCTGAATACAAAGATGCTGCCAAGGAACTCACAGCCTAATAGATGAGTTAAGATGTGAACATAGCATAAATTATTTTGCATTGTGCTGAAGTCATTTAAGTGCCAGAAGGAATGTGTGAAGTGCTATACTAGATTAAAAAATGTGGCATATCTATAAACAGAGATTTAAAAGGTAAGAGAATGTTACTTATAGCAAAATACTTATTTATTGCTTGTGTGTCAGGCAGAATTTTAAGGACTTTAGATATATATTTATTTAATCCTTAAAACAGCTCTACGGGGCCGGGTAAGGTGGCTTCTGCCTGTAATCCCAGCACTTTGGGAGACTGAAGCGGGCGGATCACCTGAGGTGAGAAGTTTGAGACCAGCCTGGCCAACATGGTGAAACCCAGTCTCTACTAAAAATATAAAAATTAACCAGACGTGGTGGCGGGCACCTATAATCCTAGCTACTCAGGAGGCTGAAGCAAGAGAATTGCTTGAATCCAGGGGGCAGAGGTTGCAGTGAGCCAAGATCATGCCACTTCACTCCAGCCTAGATGAAAGAGTAAAACTCCATCTCAAAAAATATATAATACATATTTATAAATTCAATATTGAAATATTAGATAATTGATACATATTTTATTTTTAAATGAACTATTTTATTATCCTTACTATTTGAATATAAAAGATGCTTTGGGATTTTACATTTTCTTCAGTAAATATATACTGATAAATATTTACGTGTTAATTTAAAAAGCTCAGAGGAAAAAATATTCAACTTTCTGAAAACATAGCATACACAATAAATAACTGTTTGCCAGGGGGCAAAAAAAGCCCTGTTGTCTTCTAGTACCAGTTGGTATTACGTAGGTTTGTTTGCTGTCTCATATCTTATTTATAGTAGTTTGGAACTGGAAACTAGATACTAAACAAATAATAATGTTCCATGTAGTTTATGCATTGGAATCCTTCTTTGATCATAAGTATTTTTATTTAGGCATATGCTTCTGTGAAACTGGCAACTTCTGAGAAAGTAACAACTTGCTTGGATTAAATTCATTTTTATATACCTTAATACAGAAACAATATGTAGCATATCTAAATGTACTGATTTGTCTAGATGATATTTATAAAATCTTTGTAACATTACTAGTAAGTTATAAATTAATAGAAGATATCATAGCAGTTACTAAGAGAGAGAGCATGAGGAAACATTTATGAGTATCATATGTCTCACTTTAGAAGCTTCCCAGACTTCTTCCCCTCAAGAAAAGAGCTTCTGTTGGGAGAAATATCAAATTCCAAGACTGTGTTTGTTAAAATATTTCAGATATGTACTAAATATTCTAGGGCTCTCAGAATTTGCAAGTGTTTAAAAATCATACTAGTGGATAATTTTAATTGTGTGTTTATTCTTTTCTTGGTCTTTAGCAGCTCTCTAACCTTGCTTTCCTCCTTGAACATGCAGACCAAAGCATTGGGATGACTTCATTTTATACTAGAAGTGACCTTTATTAGTTAGCCTGATTACTCTTTTATAATAGCAGAGAACTTTTGTGAATGCATTTTTCATAATCTTACAGAACAAATAGAAGAGTGTGAAATGAAAGATAGGTGTATGACTTTCAAAAGTTGATTTGAAAGAGCTCTTAAAAATCTAAGACTTGTTCAATGTTACTTTCTTAGAGGTAACATAAGATGTTATATCTGACATACTGCCATTACACTATTTGGAAAATAAAGACTATTTTGGCTTTGTTTTAAAAATGCAAAGGAGGCCAGGCGCAGTGGCTCATGCATGTAGTCTTAGCAATTTGGGAGGCCGAGGTAGTAGGATGGATTGAGACCAAGAGTTCAAGACCAGCCTAGGCAACAAAGTGAGACACTTGTCTATACGAAATGTAAAAAAATTAGCTGGACATGGTGGCACTCATCTGTAGTGCCAGCTACTTCAGAGGCTAAGTCCAGAGAATCACATGAGCCCAGGAATTCAAGGTTGTAGTGAGCTATGATCACGTCACTGCACTCCAGCTTGTTGACAGAATGAGACTCTGTGTCAAAATGCGAAGGAGTTAAACAAATGACTTCAAACATACATTGTTTCATTCATTTGGTAAGCACATGTTGGGCACATCTTCACCCTGCTCCCTCTTTTTAATGCCAGCCACTGTACTGGGCCTTCATAGAAGAAGATCCTGTAGAGAATGAGATTAAGAATGATTAATGATTCTTAATTATTTTTTCTTGCCCTTTGACAGGCTGGTAAAACCTATACACAAACCTCTTCTCAGAAAAATGTTTAGAAACACAGAATGGCTGAGTGCAGTGGTTCACACCTGTAATCTCAGCACTTTGGTAGGCCGAGGCAGGCAGATCACCTGAGGTCAGGAGTTTGAGACCAGCCTGACTAACATGGAGAAACCCCATTTCTACTAAAAATACAAAATTAGCCTGGCGTGGTGGCACATGCTTATAATCCCAACTACTTGGGAGGCTGAGGCAGGAGAATCACTTGAACCTGGGAGGCAGAGGTTGTGGGGAGCTGAGATCATGCCGTTGCACTCCAGCCTGGGCAACAAGAGCGAAACTTCATCTCAAAAAAAGAAAAAAGAAACACTTAAAATGAAATACACAGAGGATTATAAAGGAATCATGTTGAAATAGTTGTCAGAAGATTAAATTTCTGATGTAGTAGCACTACCACACTATTAACTCATGAAATAACAAGACCTAGAAGTGGACCTAATAAGTATTGTAATTTTGAATAATGATGAGCATGAAACATTTATCTAGGTATCTATATCAGCTGTAGTATGATGAAACTATCTATATGATTCCTGTTGGTGATTAAAGTTATAGGAACTTCAATACCACTGAAGTTTGTTGCCTGCATTTTAATAGAAGGAAATACTAAATGGTAGTTAGAGACTGGTGGAAATTTCTAACTACAGTTCATTTCCCATCCAAGTTGATCGGCACACTGAACCACAGATCCTTGTGGGTCAGCAGATTGCACTTTAAGAATCCCTGCTGTAGGAGCTTTTGTTTAGGCTGTGAGACTGATACTTCAGTAAGTAATTATATAAAATTTGAAATCTGAGCAGGGATTCTGTCTCATTTACCTTTACGTTTTTATAATCTCACAGTGTCCAGTAAACATTAAACAGATGGTTATTAATAGAGCTAGATAAATGATTTGGAGGTATATATGGGAGATTACTTCTGTTAGAAGAGGTAGCATTGAGCTATATTCTAAATTTAGTATACATTGGAATTTTCAGGTTGGATGAAGTAAGAAAGAGGTATTCAGAATTGAGGCATGCTCATAGGCATAGCATCAGGAAGGGGTGTGACAGGTTTAATGATTATTGAGAGTCAAGATATACATTTAAGGGAATGGCAAGACATGAGAGGTTGAGATAATGCTGGGGAGAGTTTTGTGTATACTAGGCAACTGGTAACTTACAATGATATGATACAATCAGCTTTGTGTTTTAGGAAGTTATCTCAGTTGCCGTCATGACAGACAAATGGGACAGAGTAAGAACAGATTGGAAGCAGAGGCCTGTGAAACACAGTTGCAGGTATTACAGGTTAGAGAGGGCTGGGTCATGATGGTAGCAGAGAAGTGGTAAATGAAGATCTGTATCTGGGAGAAGAGGATTCTGTGCTTGACTGAATATGGGATGTGAAGGAGAAGTTGTGGCCTGAATCTACCCTATTGGGAGGCTGGAGCATGGGCCATGGTAGTGCCAAAACATAGAGCTATTAAACAAGGTGAAAATTGCAGGAGGGAAGAGTAGGCATAGTGGAAAAGATAGAGAAATTTAGTTGCACTTAGTAAGTTTGAGGTAGGCTAAGATTCAGGTAAGAGTTTTCTTAGTAGGCAACTGGGGTGAGAGATTTTGAAATTTTACCCTTTAGATCAGTCATATTTAGATCATTACAGTCATCTGTGATGAGTTTTTTTTTTTTCTTGGTTTGAATTTGTTTTATTCAGATATAGTTTACATGCAGTAAAATTTGCTCTTTTTCAGATTTACAGTTTGATGAGTCTGACAATATATAGTCATATAGCCAACATGACAGGAGATATAGAATATCACCCCAGAAAGTTCCCTTGTACCTTTGGTGATTCTCTTCTCCCCCACATCAAGCCCCTCGCAAGAACTGATGTGATTTTTATCCCTATAGTTTTGCCTTTTCCGGAATGTCTTATAAATGGTGTCATACATTGTGTAGCCTTTTTGTCAGGTTCTTTCACTTAATATAAATGCCTTTGAGATTCCTCTGTACATGTTATTCCTCCATGTATCAGTAGCGTATTTTTGTTGCAAGGTAATATTCATTTGTATGTGTGAAGGTTTTAAGAAACATATCTCCCTGGACTCCAAACCCTACTATATCTGAATTCAGAAGGATAGCCAGGAAATGGTAATTTCTTAGAAATGATATCAGATGACAGTATTAGGGAGTAGAGTGCAAGGAGGTCATAGTGTCAAATGTGCGTAGGTGGAATGGAACATAAAAGGCTGTGCTTAGGACTGTTTTTTATGTTTGTTTTAAAGGGAAGGTAAATGTGACAGTAACATAACATGAAACTTTTTAAAGATAAGTAGATGAATGAAACAAATCAGAGGTATAAGAAATAGGTAAGATTCAACAGGAGACTGGAAGGGATTGCTTAGGAGAGGAACACCTTTTTCTTTACGGTAAAAGCAGAGCTAGTATGATTGTGTGCTGTTATAGGTGAATTTAGAGGACTTACAGATTTTTGATCTGAGCGTCTGGGTGAATAGAGACTTAGTAGGTTGACATTAGAGAAATAAACTTCTAATTAATTCAACAACTACAGGTTTTCCTGTTTTGGAACATTTTCCCTTTTTTTCCATTATTTCTTAGTTTTGTGGCACTTTGCTGGTTTTCAAGCTATTGGCCATCAAGCTTTTCCCTGGCCAATTATTTCCTATCCTGAAACCTTTCAGTGGAAAAACAAATCATGTTCTGCCTTAAAAGTATGATGGTTATTAAGCTATTTTATATTCCTTGGAGGAAAGGATATATAATCCTGGGGATTCAAAGAAGTGCTTCTTGAAATGAATGTGAAGCTTTAGTATCAGACTAGAGGTACAGATGAGCAAAATATAGAAGGCATAAATGTTTCCCTTTCTCCAATTCCATTTTTATTTCCTTGGGGTTTCATCTTTTAATAGTTAATTCTAAGTTAACTACTTAGAATTTATGTCTTTGTATTGTTTCTAATTCATCTTTCTTGAAAAAGTTTAGTGCACATACAAACATACTGTTATGTTTGTTTGCCTCCCTACTAATGGTGTACATACAGTTTTGAACCTTGCTTTTCTTCACGTAATAATCACTTTGGAGATCTTGGTGTATGTGATGCATGTTCTAAGGGTTGAAGAGAGAAACATCCCTGTATCAATCTTAGAGGTAGTCTTGCTTTATAAACAAGTAATTGAGGACTAGAGAAGTTAAGGCATTTCTCTACAATCACAGTGAATCAGTATCTGGCAGAGTTGGAATTTAAATCCAAGTTTGGCTGATTCAGAGCCCATTCTTCTGTTTTTGCCATGTTGGGTGTGAGGAATGATTCTTGGTCTCGGCATATTGTCTGTTACCTCATAAACTAATAGACTAATAGCCCATTGTATTAAGGCATTTCTGTTAACTGAATTAGTCCTTTTGGCTTACATACACAGATGCACCCCTTGGTTTTTCTAAAATGACATGCTGATACATATTAAAATATAAACCCACTGAAAAACAGTGCTTGTAAAGCATTCTAAAATGTCTCTGTTTCATGAACCAGCTACATAATGTATTACAATATGATAGTCTTATTGTGGTTTATAAATTAAAAGGCAGTAAAAGGCTAGACTTGTCCACTTGAACTCAATGCAAGAGTTGAGATTAGTGAGCCAGTTTACATACTGAGCAGTCTGGGCCCTGTGATCATTAGGGCCTGCTTTTCAACTTCCTTGTCCTCTGGGTAGAATACAAGCTTGCCGTGGCTTCCAAGAAGGTGTATGCGGACTTGTCTGAAATAGCAGAGTTGGGAAATACAGAAGTTGAGAAAGGAACTATTGTGTTTTCTTGTTTACTAGATGAACCTCAATTTCTTATACATATGGATTGTTGAAGACCTGGGTTCTAAGCCGTAGTTGCCTGAACCCTCTTACTCTGGACCAGACCTTGTTTAGTTAAAGCACCCTTAAAAAATACATTGGCATTTCTGGTCTGCACCAGCTGCCAGGACAGCGCTTAGTTTACAGAACACTTAGATTGATTTTTTTTCTTAGTCATGTACTTATAGTAGAAGAGAGAAAGGAATTGAAAAGCAATCATAATTGCTTCTGTAAAAATCCCAGACTCTTCAGTGAAACAAAAAAGCAGGATGTTACTTGTGAAACAGTAGGACTGGAAAGATGGAGCCTTTTGCAAAAATAGATTTTGTCATGGGCAACAGATTTCTTAAAGGCTCCCAGTCCCTCATGGTTCCATTGCTAGGATTAAGCCTTTTTGCATTGCAGCATGGAGAGCCTTTTATTTGAGTTAAATTCAGACTTCTTGGTATGTCACCTGACAGTCTTGTGGTTTCAGATGAATATGGTTCATCGCTATTATTAACCTGGGTTGACAGTTGTGCATGACTGGAGTTTTTAAGGATTTTGAAAAGTAGAACTGCTTAAGTGAAATAGGATGCCACTAATGTAGAGCTTAACTTAATGTGATATTCAAGTGTGTTAACATCAAAATAATCCAAATCTAGTTATAAATTTGGTGATATATTTGCTTTAAAATATCTGAAAATTTTAAATGCCAAGATTTTAGATAGATTTATTTTATTAAAAGTTAAATTATGATAATAACCTCGATTATTAGAAGGACTTCTTGAGAATATTTTAAGCAAGTGTTAATCATTGTTTAAAAATATGTAATTCATAAATACTATACAGTGTATTAGTCCTTGGTTTATATATATTTTATGATTCTCTTTCTGCCATTTGTTGCTCTTTCTTGATATGTTTACATGGGAACCTTCACTACAGATATTTGGAAAGCAGTGTGCTTTTGTGTTTGTATCCTATATATATATATTTATAAGTAAAATTTAAATTAAAAGCTTGACATTGTATTACTGTGTTGATCATAATCCAGTTATTTTTATAGTTAATAGTATTCTCTAATTTTACTGAGATTTATTTAGTTCAGGACCTAAATAAATTCAGGACCTAAATAAATTCAGGACCTGAATTTATTTAGAATTATTTTTGATGGTTTGTGAACACCTTAAATGTGTGTCCCTACTTAGTCATTTGAGTTAAATAATTTGAATTAGTAATGGCCTTATACTAATTTAGGTACATTGTTTTTATTTATTTTTTAAATTATTTTTTAAGACAGAATCTCAGTCTATCACTCAGCCTGGAGTGCAGTGGCTCGATCTCAACTCACTGCAACCTTTGCCTCCTGGGTTCAAGCAATTCTCCTGCCTCAGGCTCCCGAGTAGCGGGGATTACAGGCGCCTGCCACCATGCCTGGCTAATTTTTGTATTTTTAGTAGAGGCGGGGTTTCACCATGCTGGCCAGGCTGGTCTTAAACTCCTGCCCTCAGGTGGTCCACCCGCCTCAGCCTCCCAAAGTGCTGGGATTACAGGCATGAACCACTGTGCCCTGCCTATTTTTATTTTAAATAAGTCCCATTATACAAGTTCTTCTTTTTTTTTTTTTCCCACTATGTATGACTCAGTTGAACAACTTGGATACTGGCTCTCTAAATTGTTTTAGCTCGTTTAGCACTCTTCCAGTGTTTTGCTATAGTTTTTTAGGTTCACAGGTATATAGAGTTAATGTCAGAAAGTTAAACCACATAGGCCAGGTACACTTCAGTTAGTATATGTATTGCTGAAAAATACTAAGTAAATATAGCATATTTATACATGATAGCCCCTCATAGTATACAAATCTGTTGCTGAGATTCCATTTTTACCAGGAATTCGTGTTAATGAATTCTTTGTGCATATAATTTCATGCATGTTAAATTATATGATAAATATAGTGAATTTTGGAACTTTAATGCTGACAATAGTTTATCTTTTTGTTACCATATTTTTTTCACATCTAATTTGATTAAATGATGATAGTAACCCTATGGCCAAGCAGCTGACTATACCTGTCATTGAAATGAAAATTACAGTCACTAGAATTTCATTAATACCCTGAGTATAGTTGAATTTATTATGACAAAATAAGTCTAAAGATTAGTGTTCTTATAATATTTAGTATATTAAGATGTAGTTAGAGAAAAATAATGATAGAAACAGCCTATCTATATAAACATTAATCAAGATTTTTGTTATACAAATAAGTCCTAAACTGATAACTAAATTGTTTGGAACTGAGATTAGCAAATCAATCATTGAATTATTTTTCTGTCAGATTAGAGAATTATAATTCCTTAGATAGAGAAATGATTACTATACATACAGGCTTCCAGCATTAAAATGGTACTTCTTGAAATAGGTATTTATTTATTCACTTGTTTAGCAAAGTAATCGAAGTTTTATTATATTCATTATCTCTCACAGCTTCTCCCTATGGTATTTAGGTTAATTTTTGATTAACCAGTTGTCAATCTGGAAGGAATTTCCACTGCTTACAAAATCAATTTGAATTATATACAAGCTGGTACACTAATGATGTCTTGTCATTGATGGTCCTACCTACTTAAGAAAATTTCTTTTAAGCCTGATAGTAGGAGATACTTTGAATTGCAGTGAAGTGGAGTTGCAGTGATATGAGCCATGGTAGTTAATGTTAGGTGTCAGCCTGACTGGATTATAGAATACCTAGAAATTGGAAGAACATTGTTTCCCGGTGTGTCTGTGAAGAGTGTTTCCTGAGGAGATTTGGTGTGTGAGTCTGTGGACTGAGTGCAGATCAGCCCTCAGCATAAGCAGGCACCATCCAGTTGGCTGGGGGCCTAGATAGATCAAAAAAAAAAAAAACAGGCAGAAGAAATGGGATTTCCTCTTTCTTCTGGAGCTGTAACATTCTGCTGCCTTTGGCCATCAGAACTCCAGGCTCTCTGGGCTTTGGACTCAAAGATCTATAATAGTGACTTGCTGGGTTCTTAGGCTTTTGGCCTCAAACTGAGAATTACACCATTGGTTTCCTTGGTTCTGAGATGTTTAGATTTGTACTGAGCCATGCTGCTTGCATCCCGGGTCTCCAGCTTGCAGATGGCCTATCATGGGACTTCTCAGCCTCTATAATCTCATGAGCCAACTTTCCTAATAAATCCCCTCTCATATATCTATGTCTATATCTGTAGATAGAGAAGATATCTATATCTTCTATTGTTTCCACCTCTCTGGAGAACCCTGACCAATACAGAAGCCTTCTGGACTATGACATTTGGTCTTGACTGCCTCCTGGCTAAATAACTTAAGAGATTTAACCAGCATTTAACTGAATTGTAGATTGGGACCAAGGGCACTTTAAACATTTTGTATTGGAGAAGTCTCTTGTTAAAGATAAGTAGGGGCAGGGCTTTAAAAACTACAGGCTAGGCCGACACAGTGGCTCACGTCTGTAATCCCAGCACTTTGGAAGGCCAAGGTGTTAATCACAAGGTCAGGAGTTTGGAGACCAGCCTGGCCAACATGGTGAAACCCCGTATCTACTAAAAATACAAAAATTAGCTCGGCACAGTGGCGAGCGCCTGTAGTCCCAGCTACTCAGGAGGCTGAGGCAGGAGAGTCACTTAAACCTGGGAGGTGGAGGTTGCAGTGAGCCAAGATTGCACCACTGCATTCTAGCCTGGGCGACAGAGCAAGGCTTTGTCTCAAAAAAAAGAAAACCTACAGGCCAGCTGCAGTGGCTGATGCCTGTAATCTCAGCACTTTGGGAAGCCAAGGCAGGAGGATTGATTGAGACCAGGAGTTCGAGAGCAGCCTGGGCCACGTAGCAAGACCATGTCTGTAGTCCTTGCTACTTGGAGGCTGAGGCAGAAGGATCACTTGTGCCCAGGAGTTCAAGGTTACACTATTCCAACCTGAATGACAGAGTGAGACCCTGTCTCAAAAGAAAAAGCAATAACACTACGGAGTAGAGGAAAGAGAATGTTAATATGCATCAGAAAAAGATTAAATTTCTGAAACTTCCTAGTTGGAATCAAAATTTGTAATCAGGTTATTTGGTATCCTCAATAGGATACAAGAAAGAGTGTTTTCTGAAACAGGAGCAGAGCATAGGAAGATGCTTGGCAAATAAGATGTAAGATTACAATGAAAAGGGAGATGGAGAACATAAAGATTGCACAGAAATGAAAACTTCTGTGGTAAAATTAAGTTTTATAAGGCCGTTAATAAAAAGTAGAGTTGATAAATGGGGATATTTAGTAAATGTCATGAAGGTCAAATATGAAATTCTGCTGAAATACAGAGGAAAAGGAAAAGGTGAAGAAAGTGTCAGATGTTATGTGCTGTAGAATTATGTATTATAAAGATAAGCCATTGGAACAGAAGTCAGTATCAGATACTTAGAGTGAAGACATCAGAATAGAATAAAGGATATTTATATGCAAATTAAGAGGGTTTAACATTCTTAAAAATGTGAATTAAAAATAGTTTTGATTTCTTTTTAAGGAACGCATGCTTACATTTGCCTTTTATTGCTGGATTTCTCAACTTGTCCTAATAGGTACTAATGGAGAAAGAAACATGTTCTAACATATCCTCAAGTTTTGCCTAAAGAGGTGTTTTTCCGTCAAATACTTCCATTCACTGTAAGAAAACAGTTTTTGATGCATCTGAAAGAAAGCATGCTTACATTTGCCTTTTATAGCTGAATCTATAAACCCACGTAATCTGAATCAATGGAGAAGGAAACGTGTCTTACAAGGGTGTTTCTCCCTCAAACACTTCGATTCACTGAAAGAAAAGTTTATGATGCAGTTTTTTTTTCTCAGACAAGATCTCCCTCTGTCATCTGGGCAGGAGTGCAGTGGTGGTATCACAGCTCACTGCAATCTGGACCTCCTGGGCTCAAGTGATCTTCTTACCTCAGCCTCCCACGTAGCTGGGACTACAGGCGTACACTAGCATGCTTGGCTAATTTTTTTGTTTTTTGTAGAGGCAGGGGCTCACTATATTGCCCAGGCTGGTCTTGAACTCTGGCCTTAAGCAGTCCTCCTGTTTCAACCTCCGAAATTGCTGGAATTACAGGTGTGAGCCACCATACCCAGCCAGCCGTATGATGCATCTTAAAGGAAGCATCCTTCTATTTACCTTTAAAATAGTTTTAATTTCACCAAGTATAGTGTCATAGAGCAGTATAACAGCCGTTTTTATACCTGAAAATGGCAAAATTTTGATGCCTGAGTTGGGATAGTTATTGGATCTAGTCCCTGACTCTACAAAAGTATTGAGTACTATCTATAAACAGTAAATAATTGATGCACACGTAGTTCTGGTTCTCAAATGTGTATAGATGTTCTTTTTATTACTGCTATACTAAATTCATAGTATTTTTCAGTCATATTTTGTTAGTTACTGTGTACTTAATTTTTTTTTAAAACATTAAATAGATATGACCAGGTGCAGAGGCTGACACCTGTAATCCCAGCAGAGGATGAGGTGGACAGATTGCTTGAGCCCACGAGTTTGAGACAAGCCTGGGCAACATGGTGAAACCCCATCTGTACTAGACACAAAAATTAGCCAGGTGTGGTAGTGGACATCTGTGGTCGCAGCTACTGGGAGGCTGAGGTGGGAGGATCATCACTTGAGCCCAGGAGGTCAAGGTTGCAGTGAGCCATGAACACACAACTGTACTCCAGCCTGGGTGACTCTGTCTCAAAAAAAAGGAAATCAGTGTATTAGGCCATTCTTGTATTGCTATAAAGAAATACCTGAGACTTGATAATTTATAAAGAAAAAAGGTTTAATTGGCTCATGCTTCTGTAGGCTGTGCAAGAAGCATAATGCTGGCATCTGCTTGGCTTCTGGGGATGCCTCAGGAAACTTGCAGTCATGGCAGAAGATGAATGAGGAGCAGGCACTTCACATGGCTAGAGCAGGAACAAAAAAAGGCAAAGAGAGATACCACACACTTTTAAACAATCAGATCTTGAGAAAGCTCTCTGATGCAAGCACAGCATTGAGGGGATGGGTCTAAACCATTCATGAGAAACTCACTCCCATGAGAAAATCACCTCCCATCAGGCTCCACCTCCAATACTAGGGATGAACATTCAACATGAGATTTTGTGGGAACACAGATCCAAACTATATCAAAAGGTATCTTACTAGAAATGGTAATTACTGATAACAGCACCTTATGCTCACAGTTTTTTTTAGTGCAGAGTAAGCATATCAAAAGAAAAATTAAAAGCCCTCTTATCTGATACAGTTGAGGCTTGCATATTAATGGAAAAGTCAACTGAAGTGGCGAATTTTAAAGTTATATATTGTAACATTTTGTTTTTAGCTTAAAACATGTAAATACTGATATGGTTTGGATCTGCGTCCCTGCCCAAATCTCATGTTGAATTGTAATCCCCAGTGTTGGAAGTAGGACTTGGTGGGAGGTGATTGGATCATGGGGGTGGAGTTCTCATGAGACCTGGTTTTTGAAAACTGAGTAGTACCTCCTCCCTTTCTTTCTTCCTCCTGCTTCTGCCATGAGGTGCCTCTTTCTCCTTTGCCTTCCTCCATGAATGTGAGTTTCCCTGAGGCTTCCCCAGAAGCCAAGCAGATGCCAGTATCATGCTTCCTGTACAGCCTACAGAACTATGAGCCAATTAAAACTCTTTTCTTTATAAATTACCCAGTCTCAGGTATTTCTTTACAGCAATATGAGAAAGGGACCAATAATATGCATTCATTTGCCAGTCTTTTGCTGGCCAGTATATAGTCGTGTGTGTGTGTGTGTGTGTGTGTGTGTGTGTGTGTGTGTGTGTGTGTTTGTATTTACAGGGTACATGACATATTTTAATACAGGCATACAATGTGTAATAATCACATCAAGGTAAATGGGGCATCTATCGCATCAAGAATTTACCCTTTCTTTGTGTTACACACAATCCAGTTATACTTTTAGTTATTTTTTAATGTACAATAAATTCTTGTTAACTGTAGTCACCCTGCTGTGTTATCAAACACTAGATCTTATTCATTCTACTTAACCATATTTTTGTAGCCATTAACCATCCTCTCTCCACCTGCCACTACCCTTCCCAGCCTCTGGTAACCATCATTCTACTCTATCTCCATGAGTTCAATTGTTTTAAATTTTAGCTCCCACAAATAAGTGAAAAGATGCAAAGTTTGTCTTTCTGTTCTAGGCTTATTTCACCATAATGACCTCCATGTTATTGCAAATGACAGGATCTCATTCTTTTTTATGACTGGATAGTATTCCATTGTGTATAAGTACCACATTTTCTTTATTCATCTGTTGATGGACACTTAGGTTGCTTCCCAGTGATTTCCTTTCTTTTGGGTATATGCTTAGCAGTGGGATTGCTGGATCATATGGTAATTCTAGTTTTAGTTTTTTTGAGAAACCTCCAAACTGTTCTCCATAGTGGTTATACTGACATTCTTACCAACACTATATGATGGTTCCCTTTTCTCTACATCCTCACCAGCATTAATTATTGCTTATATTTTGGATAAAAGCCATTTTAACTGGGTGAGATGATATTGCATGGTAGTTTTGATTTGCATTTCTCTGGTGATCAGTGATGTTGAACACCTTTTCATATACCTGTTTGCCATTTGTATGTCTTCTTTTGAGGAATGTCTATTTAGGTATTTTGCTCATTTTTAGATGGATTGTTAGATTTTTTTTCTTATATAGTTTAAACTCCTTACACATTCTGGTTATTAATCCCTCACCAGATGGGTAGTTTGCAAATATTTTTTCTCATTCTATGGGTTGTCTCTTCACTTTGTTGATTGTTTTCCTTACTGTGTAGAAGCTTTTTATAACTTGCTGTGATCCTCCTTGTCTGTTTTTACTTTCATTACCTGTGCTTGTTGAGTATTACTCAAAATATCTTTGCCTAGTTCAATATCCTGGAGAGTTTTTCCAATGTTTTCTTTTAGCAGTTTCATAGTTTAAGGTCCTAGATTTAAGTCTTTAATCAATTTTGATTTAATTTTTATATATGGTGAGAGATAGGGGTCTGGTTTTATTCTTCTGCATATGGATATCTAATTTTCTCAGTGCCTTATATTGAAGAGACCGTCCTTTCTCGAATGTATGTTCTTGGCAGCTTTGTTGAAAATGAATTCACTGTAGGATTTGTTTCTGAGTTTTGTATTCTCTTCCATTGGTCTGTGTGTTTTTATGCCAGTATCATGCTGATTTGGTTACTATAACATTGTAGTATAATTTAAAGTCAGGTAATATGATTCCTCCAGTTGTGTTCTTTTTGCTTAGGATATCTTTGGCTATTCTGGATCCTTTGTGGTTCCATATGAATTTTAGGAATTTTTTTTTTCTATTCCTGTGAAGAATGTCATTGGTATTTTGAAAGCGATTGCATTCAATCTGCAGATTACTTTGGATAGTGTGGACATTTTAACAATATTGATTCTTCCATGAACATGGAATATATTTCCATTTTTTTATGTCCTCATTAATTTCTTTCATCACTTTCATCACTGTTTCATAATTTTTGTTGTAGAGACCTTTTACTTTGGCTAAGTTCCTAGATGTTTTATTTGTAGTTACTATAATTGAGATTACTTTTTAAAAAAGCTTTCTTTCAGATTATTCACTGGTGGCATATAGAAATGCTACTGATTTTTGTGTTTTGATTTTGTATCTTGCAACTGTATTGAATTTACCAGTTCTGATAGTTTTTTCTAAACGTAAGATGATGTCATCTGCAGACAAGCTTAATTTGACTTCTTCCTTTTCAATTTATATGCCCTCTTTTTCATTTTCCTGTTGGATTGTTCTAGCTAGGACTTCCTGGTCAGTATGTTTTACAGAGGGAATGATGAATGCTATTTCTTTGTTGTAGGATCAAAAAAATTAAATGTTGCGTAAAGTAACAGAGCATTGTATGACCATATACTTTGCTGTCTGGAGACACATTTAAAAGTTGGTCAGTTAGCAGATTTCTTTAAAGTAAAATCTATTCAAAGGTTTTTAAAAACTCGGAAAACTTTGCCAATGTACAGAAAATATTGCTTCAATTGACTGTGGTGCTTTTGGGTTCTGATGGTGGCCAGTTATTGGCATGATGTTATATTGGGAATATTTTTGCCTTGGCTCTTGCAGCCTAATTTAGAATACTTCCCTCCTTCCCTGCCTCCATTCTTCCTTACCTTCTTTTTTCTTTCCCTTCTCTCATCAAACTCAGAATGTTTTTCACTGCTTGGTGGTTGTGGTGAATCCCTAATTCTATATGCATAGCTTTTGAAACTTAGCTCCTCTTTTTCTCCATTTCATGTAGGAGCATGGGATGTTAATGGTTTCTTAGGTCTGTTATCACCTTCCATGTTTTCAGTGAGAAATAACAATGATGGAAAATAACAACCATGGATAAGGCTCAGGAAGGAACAACTAACATAGTGCACGACACATCATAGGCACTGTACAAATAATTATTGAATTCATCAACTAAAAAAATTTAAGGTTTGCTAAGTATACTGTATAGTAAGACCCCCCTTTTTTTAAAAGAAAAAGAAAGAAAGAGAAAGAGAAACAGGGAGAGAGAACCAGAGTCTTGCTCTATTGCCCAGGCTGGAATGCAATCTAAAAATAGGTATTAAAAACCTCTTTTGTGCCGATAATTGTGCTTAACAGCGAAGACAGGAAGGAATAAGGGAAGAAAATAACAAACAAACAGCCAATCAATATTTCATTTAAGTCTGTGAAATGCTATGCAAATGCTGAAGAGTGATTTACTTCCAATTATGTGGTCACTTTTAAAATAGTTGTAATGTGATACTGAGAAAAATGTGTGTTGTGTGGACGTGGGGTGAAGAATTCTATAACTATTCACTGAGTTTACTTGTTCCAGGTCTGAGTTCAAATCATAGATTGTCCCTGTTAATTTTCTATCTTGTTGTTCTGTAGAATATTAACAATGTGGTGTCAAAGTCTCCCACTATTATTGTGCGGGAGTCCAAGTCTCTTTATAAGTCATTAAGAACTTGTCTTATGTATCTGGGTATTCCTATATTGGGTGCATATATATTTATGATCATTGACGCCTGTTGTTGCATTGATCCTTTTACCATTATGTAATGTCCTTCTTTGTTTCTTTTAGTCTTTGTTACTATTAAAGTCTATTTTGTCAGAGACAAAAGTTACAACTCTTTTTTTTTTTTGGTTTCTCTCCATTTGATTGGTAAGTCTTCCACCAACCCTTTGTTTTGAGTCTTAGTGTGTCCTTGCTTATGAGATGAATCTGGATACAGCGTACTGATGGGTTTTGACTTTTTATTCAATTTGCCTGTCTGTGTCTTTGATTGGGGCATTTAATCCATTTAAATTTAGGATTAATTTTGATATTTGTGAGTTTAATATTGTCGTTTAATGCTAACTGGCTATTTTGCCCATTAGTTGATATAGATTCTTCATTTATGGAGATACTCTTTACCTTTTCGTAAGATTTTGGGATGACTGATACTGGTTGTTCCTTTCTGTGTATAGTGCTTCTTTCAGAAGCTCTTGTAAAGCAGGCCTGGTGGTGATGAAATCTCTGAGTTCTTGCTTGTTCATGAAAAATTTTATTTTTCCTTCATTTATGAAGCTTAGTTTGCCTGGATATGAGATTCTGGGTTGAAGATTCTTTTCTTTGAGGATATTGAATATTGACCCCCACTCTCTTCTAGTTTGTAAGGTTTCTGCTGAGAGATCTGTGAGTCTGATAGGCTTCCCTTTATGGGTAACCTGACCTTTCTCTCTAGCTGCCCTTAGAATTTTCTCATTTATTTCAACTATGGTGAATCTAATGATTATGTGTCTTGGGGTTGCTCTACTTGAGGAATATCTTTGTGGTGTTCTCTGGATTAGCTGGAGTATTGTCCTGCCTTACTAGGTTAGGAAAGTTTTCCTGAATAATATCCTGAAGAATATTTTCCAACTTGGATTCATTCTCTTCATGACATTCAGGTACACCTATCAAACGTAAATTAGGTATTTTCACATAGTCCCATATTTCTTGGAGACTTTGCTCATTCCTTTTTACTCTTTCTTCTCTAATCTTGTCTTCTTGTTTCATTTCATTAAGTTGGTCTTCGACCTCTGATATCCTTTCTTCTGCTTGATCAATTCGACTGTTAAAACCTGTGCATACTTCACGGAGTTCTCTTATTGTATTCTTCAGTTCCATTAATTCACTTATATACCTCTCTAAATTCTCTATTCTCTTTAGGATTTTGTCAAACCTTTTTTCAAGGTTCTTAGTTTCTTTATGTTGGGCTAGAACATGTTCTTTTAACTCACAGAAGTTTCTTATTATCCACCTTCTGAAGCCTAAATCTGTTAATGGAACACACTCTTTCTTCATCAGGCCTTGTTCCCTTGTTGATGAGGAACTGTGATCCCCTGTAGAGGGAGAGGCATTCTGATTTTGGGTATTCTCAGCCTTTTTACGCTGGTTTCTTCCCATCATTGTAAATTTATCCACCTGTCGTCTTTGTAATTACCCACTTTCAAATTAGGTCTCTGAGTGGACGTCCAACTTGTTGATTCCCAACGCCAGAATCTGAGCAACCCACTGCGCTGGCTAAAACAGCAGCATTAAGATTCATGGTGCTTTTCTGCCCAGGAATCTCCAGTCTGGCTTCCCTCTTGAGTCCCTTTTTCAATCAGCTGAATAGGCGACTCTGCCTTCCTGGAGCTCCAAACGTCGACCGAAAGGGGACCCAATCCCGTTTACTCTGCACCGGGAACCGCCGCTCTGGCCACAAGAGTTGCGTTGACGACCTGTGGGGCTCCTCCGCTAGGAATCTCCTAGTCTGTGAGCAACAAAAATTCGTCTAAAAGTGTGGCATCCTCTCGTTCTCTGCGCTTTCACTGGGAGCTACAATCCTGAGCTGCTAGTCATTGGCCATCTTGGATCTCTCTCCTAGTAAGACCCTTTGATGGCTAACTAGAGGTGAAAATATATGGATGGTCAAATGGAAGTAAGGGTAGAGAAAGAGAAGAGATTAATTGATGTTTATTTACAGGTTCATGAAACTAAATTTTAAAGTGATTGATAAGGAAGAGATTTTATCACATAGAAAAACAAGTAAATTGTTTCAGTATTTTTTATAGGTGACAGTTTTTAATGTTTTGAGATACAAATTAGTGTTTAGGCCAGTATTTCTCAAAAAATTTTTTTCACTTATATTCCCCCAGGCAGCCTTTTTTTAAATTAACACCCTGATTTCTTTCTTTTTTTTTAAATTTCAACTTTTATTTTAGATACAGGGTATACATGTGTAGGTTTGTTACATGGGCATATCATGTGAGGCTTAAGTTTGGGATATGGATTCCATCGCCCTGGTAGTAAGCATAGTACCCAATAGGTAGTTTTCCACTCATGTTTTTCCCCTTTCCCCTCTAGTAGTCCACAGTGTCTTATTTTTCCCATGTTTATGTCAGTGTGTGCTCAATGTTTAGGTCCCACTTATAAGTGAGAACATGTGGTATTTCATTTTCTGTTCCTGCATTAATTAACTTAGGATTATGGCCTTCAGTTGCCTCCATGTTTTCATTCTGTGAATGATTTCTTTTTTTTTTATGGCTGCATATTATTCCATGGTGTATCTGTACCACAGTTGCTTTATTCAGTCCACCATTGATGGGCTCCCAGGGTTTATTCCATGTCTTTATTATCATAAATAGCATGATGATGAACATATGAGTGCATGTGTCCTTTTGTAGAAGAATTTATTCTCCTTTGGATATATACCCAGTAATGAATTGCTGGATTAAATGGTAGCTCTGTTTTAAGTTCTTTGAGAATCTCCAAACTGCTTTCTGCAGTGACTAAACTACCTTTTCAATAACAATGTATAAGCGTTCCCTTTTCTCCACAGCCTTACCAGCATCTGTTATTTTTTGTCTCTTTAATAATAGCTAGTCCGACTGGTGTAAGATGGTATTCCATTGTGGTTTTGATCAGTCTCTCTGATGATTAGTGATGTGAGCATTTTTTCATGTTTGTTGGCTACTTGGATGTCATCTTTTGAGAAGTGTCAGTTCATGTCCTTTGTCCATTTTTTAATGGGGTTGTCTTTTGCTTGTTGATTTGTGTAAGTTCCTTACAGATTCTGGATATTAGACCTTTGTCAGATGCAGTTTGTGAATATGTTCTCCCATTCTGTTGGTTGTCTGTTAACTGTTTATAATTTCCTTTGCTGTGCAGAAGCTCTTTATTTTAATTAGGTCCCACTTGTCAATTTTTGTTTTTGTTGCAATTGCTTTTGGGGACTTAGCCAAAAATTCTTTGCCAAAGCCAATGTTGAGAAGGGTATTTTCTAGGTTTTCTTCAAGGACGTTTATAGTTTGAGATCTTACATTTAAATCTTTACTCCATCCTAAGTTAATTTTTTTATGTGGTAAAAAGTAAGGATCCAGATAACGCTGGCCAGTTATCCCAGCACCTTTTATTTAATTGGGATTAACACCCTTTTTTTGTTAAAAAACATTCCCCCTTCATGAAATTTTAACACCATAGATATGCTGTGTATTTGCCTATGTACTGTGGCCCTTTTGAGTGCTACATCCCACTTAATATCTAAGTATTTTTCTCTCCCCTTCCCCACCAAGAACCAGTTTGCCCTCTTGGAAATGATCCTGGCCCCACTGAGAATGCATGGCTTAGTCCTATTTTAGTAGTCAGTAATGTGTGTTACAGGAGTTCACATGGTCTTCTGAGGCACAGTGTCAATGTGTAAAGGAGAGTGTCTATTCCAGCATGTTTATTTTCTATTAGCATTCTTTGAAGGTGTCAGATAAAAAAACATGCAGAGCAGATAAGCTGACACACTATAAATAGCATCTATGTAAAGTCTTAAAATAGTTTGTGGTTCATCACTGAATTTTTTTTACCAACATTTAAATATGCTAAATACAATTGCTTAATAGCAATTATTGAAGAAAGTTTTTCTATAGCATATAAATTTGTGTGAATGGTGGTGGTATATCTAACACTGTTAGTGATTTGGCTTGCATTTGTCTTCAGTTAAATTTTTATTAAAAAGAAGTAACACGATGAAGTGGAGAGCAGCATCAGAAGACTTAGGTTCTGGTAAAATGAGAGATCATTATAAACCCTTGAGTGCTGAGCATAAGGAAATACCAGTGAAGATAGAGTCGGGCTACAGGTTAAAAAAAAAAAAAAAAAAAAAAAAAAGAGGCACCAGCCAGCACTATCCCGAACAGCAGCTTTAGGTGAGTCAGTTTTGCTTTTCCTTCACTTCTTTCTCTTGATGAAATGAATAAATTTAGAATGACTATTACCATTTAAACTTATTTGCCTTATTAAAGAGCCACTCTGTTGTGAGTGATTGTTGTTTAATTCTTGTATTCTCCTAATTACAAATAATTAATCTGTCAGGCAACTTTTTGGTAATAAGTTTATTTAGTTAATTTCATGTGTCTGTAGAGTTCCATGTCACAACTTCTTTCTATTATAAGGTAAAGGGAATCAGAGCTTTATTAGTAACCCTTCTCCATTTCAGGGACATACTCTGCAGAGGCACACATGTCTTCCCAGATGATTTTGACCAGCATTTTGTTTTCATTTTTTGTTTATGACTCTAGGAATGTCTGATCTAGACCAAAACATCTTCACAAAGATTTCTGTTTAAACGTAAAGCTATGTTATTTTCATCTCTGCTAGACATTCCTATCTTAATTCAGACATGACCCAAAGTATAAGCCCCTCTATGAAGTGAGCCTTAATGTTTTACTCCATCCTTCCCTTCCTTGTCTAATAATGCCTGTGGTGCCTTTTCTTTGCATCATTTAGAACTGCTTCCTTGTGTCCCCACTTTATTCCCAATTTGCCCACTTTTTTTTTCTTTCTTTCTTTCTTTTTGGCCTTCAGGGGCTGTAATTCTTCCTTTTGCCCTTCCAGTAGGGAATGTTTATTTTGCCATACCCTATTCAACTTTGGGCTTAGTAACTTGGCCCTGTCACTATTGCCTGGAGACTGTCCCCTGTCCTCTCATGAAAACCTGTTCTTTTATGAGACCTATGACATTGTACCTCACTTTGCTCTATTTTGTTATTGGCATCCATGACTAACCTGTACCAGATGGTTGGCCAGTATTCATCAAGAACCTTGACACTTGGCTGATAGTCCTTCTTTTTAGATCACCTTGTGCAATCAGCTTGAGCAGCCCACACATCTAACATTCTGGCCTTCTGGTTCCTTCTCTTATTCTCTAACTTCATGTGTTCTTCTTGGCTGTACCTTGAGCCTTGTTAGCTAACTGATTGCTCTTTCTGAGATCTTACCATTGTGACCGCAACTTCATATCCTTTGATCTCTCTCATATCCTTATTCAGACTTGTGCCTCCCAGATTCAAGCGATTCTCCTGCCCTAGCCTCCCAAGTAGCTGGGATTACAGGTGCCCATCAGTATACCCAGCTAATTTTTTTTAAAAAATAGCAATGATATCCTCTGCTTTTATTTTTATAGGGCTTATAAGTTTTCTATTGATATGTGACAAGCTACCATAAACTTTTAAAACAACACCCATTTTTATGCCAGTTCTTTAAGGCAGAGTCTGGTATAACATGGCTGGATTCTCTCTTCATGTTTTCAGAAGATTGAAATGAAAATCTTGACCAGACTGAGTTCTTATCTTGAGGCTTCGGAAAAATGCTTTTTCCAAACTTACTAGAACTGAATTCTGGCAACAAGAAAAATAAGCTTGTTGAGGTCCCTGTTTTCTGGTTGTGTGGACTCCTCCATCCTCAAGCCATCAACAGATCACTGAATCCTTCATGTACTTCAGCTCTCTCAGTTCTCCTGTTAGCTGGTGAAAAACTTGCTTTCATAGGGCCTATATGGTTAGGTTGGGCCTACCTGGATAATATCCATTTCTTTCTTTCTTTCTTTCTTTCTTTATTATTATACTTTAAATTCTGGGATACATGTGCAGAACATGCAGGTTTGTTACACCCATCAACCCATCATATACATTAGGTATTTCTAATTAGTATTTACATTAGTATTTCTCCTAATACTATCTCTCCCCTAGCCCCCCACCCATTGACAGGTGCTAATGTGTGATATTCCCCTCCCTGTGTCCATGTATTCTAATTGTTCAACTCCCACTTATGAGTGAGACCATGCAGAGTTGGGTTTTCTGTTCCTGTGTTAGTTTGCTGAGAATGATGGTTTCCAGCTTCACCCATGTACCTGCAAAAGACATGAACTCATCCTTTTTTATGGCTGCATAGTATTCCATGGTGTATATGTGCTACATTTCCTTTTTTTTTTTTTTTGAGACGGAGTCTCACTCTGTCGCCCAGGCTAGAGTGCAGTGGCGCAATCTCAGTTCACTGCAACCTACGCCTCCTGGATTCAAGCAATTCTCCTGCCTCAGCCTCCCGAGTAGCTTGGACTACAGGCACATGCCATCACGCCTGGCTAATTTTTTTTTTTTTTCTGTATTTTTAGTAGAGATGGGATTTCACTGTGTTAGGCAGGATGGTCTTGATCTCCTGACCTTGTGATCCGCCCGCCTTGGCCTCCCAAAGTCCTGGGATTACAGGCGTGAGCCACCGTGTGTCACCAATATGTGCCACATTTTCTTTATCCAGTCTATCATTGATGATGCCCAGCTGATTTTTGTATTTTTAGTAGAGATGGGACTTCACCATGTTGACCAGGCTGGTCTCAAATTCCTGATCTCAGGTGATCCACTCACCTCGGCCTCCCAAAGTTCTGGGATTACAGGCATGAGCCACTGTGCCTGGCCACCAGACTATTTTTTCATCAATCTGTTTCACATCTTTCTCCCCCTAAGTATCACAGCCCCCTTGAACTCAATCTGGCAACATCCTTATCCCAAATTTACTCCCGCCCCCCCCACCCCCAGATATAGTCTTTATCTATGTTAATGATATCTCCTTTCATCAAATTTGAAACCTCAGTGTCGGCCATTCTCATCCTTTATTTCCCATATAGTCTTCCAGGTCCTATCTCTGCCTTCTAAATAAGATCTAGCTCTATCACTTTGTATTTTCAGTGCTATTCCTTTGTTCAGCTTATAACATTCTTTTCTCCAGGCTATCTCTTGTCAGTTCTTCAGGTTTATGTCTGATTTTCTGAAATGTACAGGTGATCTTGTCAGCTATTGTTTAAAACCTTTGTTTACTCATTGCTTGGATGAAGAAGTCTGTATGTGCTTGTTGAACTGGTTATGTCTGTTGATCTGATGCTCCAGCCTGCCTTTATAGCTGTGCCTGTTGCTTCATTGTACACCCCTGAGCTAGGATCACTAAGAATTACAGCAGATGCTGTTTTCTTCTTTAAGGGAAGAGAATACTTTTCTCCCCTGCCCATTACTTGAAGCTGAAACTTATTAAGTATCACTTCCTACTCAAGAGGCCAAGACCATACAGAATGATTTAAATAATGGACTGAAATCTAAACCCAGCTTTGACACTTTTACTAGCTAGTTGTATTATTTTGGTCATATTATTTAATCTCTCTATGCCTTAAATTTTCTTACCTATAAAATAGTAGTACCTGCCACAGAGAGTTGTTGTAAATTCAGATGAATTACTGTTGTGAAAATTAAATGAATTAAAATATGTAATAAATTTAGAACAGTAGCTGGCATACAATAGATGTTGTGTTTTAGTTACTATTTATTATTTATTGTCTATCATTTATTATTTTTCTTCAGTAAACCCTTACCTTTCCTGCATATGCAGACCTCTTATCTAGATTGTAAGTTTGCCTCAGTCATAGCGTATATCACATTGATAAAATCAGTTGTCTGTCTTCCCTATTAGACTGAGCATTTAATGGTATGGCCATCTTTCTCTTTTCATGCTGAATGAATGCTTTTAAGTCAGTGAATGAATGCATAAAGAATGTGGCAAGAGAAACATTCCCAGTACTTGGCATTATGCTGTGAGTTTTGTAAATGTTTAATATCTCTGTTTTAATGAGATATCTATAATGTAATGTAACTTGATTAATATAGTGTTACCTTTTTAGTAGTCTTTCTCTTTTAAAAATTGAGCTATAATTTGCATACAATAAAATGCACATATTTTAAGTGCGTAATTTGATTTATTTTGAAAAATACATGTGTCTATTTAACCACAACTGCAAGATATAGAACATTTTGATCACTCTGGAAAGTTTCTTAGTATACCTTTCTACTCCTTTTCCCTCACTCTGTATCCCTGATCACCGCTTTGATTTCTATCATTGTCCATTAGTTTTACCTCTTCTACATATAAATAGAATTATCAGTATTTTATGTCTAGATTCTTTCACGCCACAGTATTTTTGAGTTCGTCTTTGTTACTGTGTGATCAGCAATTCATTCTTTGGTATTTTTGGGTAGTATTTCAGTGTGGGAATATATCATAGTTTGTTTATCCATTCTCCATGTCATTTGGGGTTAAATAAAACTGCTATGAACATTTCTGTGATTGTGAACATTTATTTTCATTTTTATTGGATAACTTCTTGTGAGAGGAATTGTTGAATCGTAGCTGCCAAGCGATATTCCAGAATGGTTGTATACTTTCACACTCCTCCTAACAGTGTGTGAGAGTTCCAAGGGGCTTCATATTGTTACCAACAATTGGTGTTGTTAGTTGTGTCAATTTTAGCCATTTTAATGGTTGTAGCCATGGTTTTTGTTGTTGTTGTTGTTGTTACTGTTGTTGTTGTTGTTTTTTGAGATGGAGTTTCGCTCTTGTTGCTCAGGCTGGAGTACAATGGCGGGATCTTGGCTCATGGCAACCTCCGCCTCCCGGGTTCAACGGATTCTCCTCCCACAGCTTCCTGAGTAGCTGGGATTACAGGCATGCGCCACTACGCCCAGCTAATTTTGTATTTTTTTTTTTAGTGGAGACAGGATTTCTCCATGTTGGTCAGGCTGGTCTCAAACTGCCCACCTCAGGTGATCCACCCACCTCAGCCTCTCAAAGTTCTGGGATTATAGGTGTGAGCCACTGCCCATGGCCATGTTTTAATTGGCATATCTCTGATGATTAAGACTGTTAATTATCATTTCCATATACTGTTTATCCATTCATATATTTCCTTTTGTGAAATGCCCAAGTTGTGTCTGTACCCTTTTAAAATTGGATTGTTTATTGCTTTCTGCTTTGTAGGAGTTCTTTGTCTTGGCTGTTTATAAGTCCTTTATCAGATATATGCATTGCAAATGTTGTCTTCCAATCTCTGGCTGGCTCTTTTTCTCTTTTTTTCTTTTAGCTTGTTTTGATGTTCAGGTTTAAAATTTTTATAAAGTTCAACTTAACAGTTTTTTATTTTATGCCTAGTAATTTTTTTTATCTTGTTTAAGAAATCTTTGCCTAACCCAAGGTAGCATAATCACGTGTTTCTTTATAAAAGCTTTATAATTTTACCTTTTTCATAAAGACCTATTTCAAATTAACAAAGAATACAAATTTGCAAATAAGTTTGGTAATAAAGCCTTAGTTTTTATTATTGCTGAGATATACTTCACATTCTATAAAAATTACTTTTCTAAAGTGTGTGATTTAGTGTTTTAGGTTCATTTGGTGGTGGTGGTCGTTTTATTATTGGTTTTGGTTTTGGTATATTCACAAAATTTTTTGGAAACCATCACCACTGTCTAATTCCAAAGCATTTCGTCTCCCCAGAAAGAAACCCCATACACATTGCAGTCATTATGGATTTGCCTATTCTGGACAAGTCATATAAATGGAATCATCATATGTAGCCTTTTTGTGTTTGGCTTTTTTTTGTTGTTAACCTAATGTTTTCAAGGTTCATCTATGTAATATGCATCCTTTTTATGGCCAAATATTCCATTGTATTGACATACCACATTTTGTTTATTCATGAGTTGATGGACATGCCTTTTTTTTTTTTTTTTTTTTTTTTTGAGATGGAGTCTCGCACTGTGACCCAGGCTGGAGTGCAGTGGCATGATCTCGGCTCACTGCAACCTCACCTCCTGGGTTCAAGCCATTCTCCTGCCTCAGCCTCGCAAGTAGTTGGGACTACAGGCATGCACCACCATGCCTGGCTAATTTTTTGTATTTTTAGTAGCACCTCTACTAAAATTACAGGTTTCGACATGTGGCCAGGATGGTCTTGATCTTTTGACCTCATGATCCGCTGGCCTTGGACTCCTAAAGTGCTGGGATTACAGACATGAGCCACTGCGCCTGGCCCATGCCTTTTTACTTTTTAAAGAAAGCACAATTTTTTTTCAGATTGTGGAATCCATTCACTCATGAAGTATCTAGTGCCTATAATACTACATTTACTTGGGGTATGTAGTTTTACTCATTTACCAAGCTTAGGACTGGGAATTCAAAGATGAATAAGATCTTCCCTCGGGGAACTTTTTTTTCTAGTGGAAGAAACAGGCATGTGAACAGATAAACTACAGGACAATCTAATGAAGATACTATTAGATTTATAATCTAAGGTAAAGTGTAATCCCAAAAGTCAGCAGCTAACTCTGCTTGGAGGAATGAATAAGAACTTTTTAGAGGAGGTGACGTTTAGAGCTAGATCTTTAAGCATAAATAAGAGTTTGCCAGAGAGAGTGAGAATATTTCACGTCGAAGACGTAGCTTGTACAAAGGCATGAAACTGGTATATCTTGGCACCTTTAAGAAGATCAGTATGATAGTAATCATGGGTAACATGAAGTGAGTCTGGAAAGGCAGATCTGGGCCAGCCCATGAGGAACTTTACATCTAAGCAAAGGAACTTGGATTTTATTTTTTTGGTGTCTGGGAGACCAGAGGAGTTTGGCTAAATGACGTGGCATTGCTGCTCATTTAAGGTCTATTAGAAGACTTCATATCCAGTGAAGCCCAACTTTTTATTTTCTCCAGAAAATTTTGTCTGTATTAGGAACCTTTTTCATGCCTGTAATCTCAGCAGATTACTGGAGGCCAGGAGTTCAAGACCAGCCTGGACAATGTGGCGAAACCCAGTTTCTACTAAAAATACAAAAATTAGCTGGGCATGGTGTCACATGCCTGTAATCTCAGCTAATTGGGAGACTGGGGCACAGGAATCTCTCGATCTCAGGAGGTGGAGTTGCAGTGAGCAAAGATCATGCTACTGCACCCCAGCCTGGGTGACAGACTGAGACTCTGTCTCAAAAAAAAAGGAATATACCTCCCACATACACAAAGCATTCCTTCTATTGTAGTGTATTGACTTACCTGAAATTATCAAATATATTTATTTCTTTGCTTAGCTACTATTGTATCATCTCCCAGAGCAGGTTCTTTCTTGTCTTGCCCTAACCAGTGCTTGGCATAAAATAGGTACCTATCTGTATTTAATAACTGTTCTACCTCTAATATCTTAAACTTGGATCCTACCCTGTGATTATAGCCTCCTATTCCTTGTTCTCTCTGCCTCCCACTCTCCTTTTTTGTGTTTTTTCAGCACTTTGACTATACTGCCTCCATTTTGTTCTGTTTCCTTATCCCATCACTATGTTCCCTAATTAGCTTAGATCAGTTGAGCTGTATTCTAGTCAGTTTGTCCGTTTCCATAGCCTTCCTTTCCTTTTGGCCCATATACCTGTCAAAACCCTTACCTTGGCACAGTTTGATCCAAATTCAAGCACATGAGTGCCTACTGGAGAAAATCACCTAACTGTAGTTTGTGGCCAGTACATTGTCATAGTCTTCAACATTATGTAGATGTACAGCATTGCCTGGAAATCTTATGTTTTCTATTCAATATTCACTCATGTACCAGTGAATGATGGGGCTGTGTTCTTAGAAATGCATTGTTAAGCAATTTTGTTTCTGTGCAAACATTACAGAGTGACTTACACACACCTAGCTGGTATAGTACACACGTAGGCTGTATGGTAATAGCCTATTGCTCTTAGGCTACAAACCTGTACAGCATATTGCTGTGCTGAACACTGTAGGCAGTGTAACACAATGGTAAGTATTTGTTTATCTACACATATCCAGACATAGAAAAAGTACAGCAAAAATATGGTATAAAAGATAAAAAGTCGGCCAGATGCAGTGGCTAACACCTGTAATCCCAGCACTTTGGGAGGCCAAGGCAGGCGGGTCACCTGAGGTCAGGAGACCAGCCTGGCCAACATTGTGAAACCCTGTCTCTACTAAAAATACAAAAATTAGCCAGGCATGGTGGCACACTCCTCTAAACCCAGCTGTTGGGAAGGCTGAGGTTAGGAGAATCACTTGAACCTGGGATGTGGAGGTTGCAGTGAGCTAAAATTGCAGTACTGCACTCCAGCCTGGGCAACAGACTGAGACTGCATCACACGTAAACAAAAAAAGATAAAAAGTGGTACACCTATATAGGGCACTTACTGTGAATGGATTTTGTGAGACTGAAAGTTCCTGGGTGAGTCAGTGAGTGAGTAGTTAAGTGACTATGAAAGCCTAGGACATTACTGTATATTACTATAGGTTTTATAAATAAACACTGTATACTTAGGCTACATTAAATTTATTTAAAATGTTTTTCTTCAATAATAAAATTAACCTTAGCTTATTGTAACTTTTTTACTTATAAACTTTTGAATTTTTAAAATTTTTTGAACTCTTGTGTGGTAAAACTTTGCTTAGGATACACACACATTGTACAACTGTAAGAACATGTTTTCTTTATGTCCTTATTCTATAAGCTTTTCTCAATTAAATGTTTTTTAACCTTTTTGTTAAAAACTGAGACACATACCATTAGTCTAGGCCTGCACAGAATCAGGATTATCAGTATCACTGTCTTCCATCATCTTGTCCCATTGTAAGGTCTTTAGGGGCAATGATACACATGGAACTGTCATCTCCTATGATAATAATGCCCTTTTCTAGAATACCTCCTGAAGGATCTGCCTGAGGCTGTTTTACAGTTAATTTTTTATAAGCAGGAATACACTTTAATGATGAAAACATTAGTAAATACATAAACCAGTAACATCGTCTTTTATTATCAAGTATTGTTTATTGTACATAATTGTATCTATTGTACTTTCATATAACTGGCCGTGCAGTAGGATTGTTTACAGTAGTATCACCACAAACATATGAGTAATATTTTGTGCTATCATGTTATGACAGCTACAGTGTTACTAGACAATAGGAATTTTTGAACTGCATTATAATCTTATGAGACCACAGTTTGTTGTTGACCAAAACGTTATATGGTGCATGACTGTATTTTATTTCCCAACAACCACTATTCTCTTTTTTACTCTATACTGTCCCCATACCTTACCACCTTTCCCTTATATTCCTTCACCTACTTGACAAAGAAAATGGATCTCTCTGACATGGATTCCCTCAGCACCTTACCTTCATATCTACAAATCTTTCTGCACCCACATATGTCTTTAACTCCTTTCTTTCCAGCCTAGTGTGAGAGTTATTTTCATTGAGCTAATATTTTCACCCATGCTCTATATCCTGTTCTCTACTTCTTCAGAGGCCTTGTATTTCTCCTCCACCTCAGATTCATTGTCATCAACATATATGTAAACATATTCAGATGTGTCATTTTTAATAGCAGAATATTGATCACTCTCACTCTACCTGAGGATTCATTTTCTTTCTGTCTCTCTCTCTTTTTTTTTTAACCAGTTGTCTATTTTCTTTACTCCTATTCACTCTTCCATCCCCTGTAATCTGACCTCTGTACTCTTTATTCCTTAGAACTGTCCTTGCCATGGTCACCAATGACTTTTGCTTTTGTAGTGGATGCTTTTCAGTGACTGCCGTGGTATTTCTTTTTCCTTTCTAAAATGTTCTTTTTCATTGGTTTCCATGAGACCACTTTCCTTATTTTCATCCTTAGTCTGTTCCTTTATAGTTTCCTTTGCATAGTATGAAAGCACAGTTTAGTAGAAACAGTTGAGTGTAATGCAAGTCAGTGTGGTATAAGGAGGAATCTCTGGTTTAGCCTGGATAACTAGGTAGGTCTTTATCATTTACTAGCACACAGACATTTGCTAAAGATTAGACAGAGGAAAACTAAAATTATATTTTCTGTCAAGAATTTGGGATGAAGATGTTTTATGTTGCCAGTTATATATAGTTTCACATATGTTGACAGGGTTAGAGTTAAGGCTCCCTTAAGGAAATGAAGAATTGTGCCTGATGAACAACCCACACAATGGCAGAAAATGTTCACAAACTGTGCATCTGACAAAAGTCTAATATACAGAATCTATAAAGAATTTAGCTGGGCACGGTGGCTTACACCTGTAATCCCAGCACTTTGGGAGGCCGAGGCGGGCAGATCACAGGGTCAAGAGATCGAGACCATCCTGGCCAACATGGTGAAACCCCATCTCTACCGAAATACAAAAAAATTAGCTAGGTGCGGTGGTCCACACCTGTAGTCCTAGCTGCTTGGGAGGCTGAGGCAGGAGAATTGCTTGAACCCGAGAGGCGGAGGTTGCAGTGAGCCGAGATCACACCACTGCACTCTAGCCTGGCACCTGGCAACAGAGTGACTCTGTCTCAAAAAAAAAAAAAAAAAAAAAAAGAATTTAAACAATTCAACAAGCAAAAAACAACCACAATAAAAAGTGGACAGTCCAGGTGTGGTGGCTCCTGCCTGTAATCCCAATATTTTGGGAGGCTGAGGCGGGCAGATCACAAGGTCAGGAGATCGAGACTATCCTGGCTAACAAGCTGAAATCTTGTCTCTACTAAAAATAAAGAATATTAGCTGAGTGTGGTGGCATGCACCCGTAGTCCCAGCTATTTGGGAGACTGAGGCAGGAGAATCATTTGAACCCAGGAGGCAGAAGTTGTAGTGAGCCGAGATCACACCACACTGCACTCTAGCCCGGGCAACAGAGTGAGACTCTATCTGAAAAAAAAAAAAAAGCAGGCAAAAGACATGAACAGACACTTCTCAGAAGAAGACATCCAAGCAGCCAACAAACATGAAAAAATTCTCATCATCACTAATCATCAGAGAGAGACAAATCAAAACCACAATGATACACCATCCCGCATTATTCAGATTGGCTATTACTAAAAAGTCAAAAAATAACAGATGCTGTTCAGGCTGTGGAGAAAAGGGGATGCTTATACACCCTTGGTGGGAAAGTAGTTTAGCCACTGTGAAAAGCAGTTTGGAGATTTATCCAAGAACTTTGAAAGAGAACTACCATTCTACTCAGTGGTCTCATTACCGAGTAGAAATCCAAAAGAAAACAAATCTACTAAAAAGACACATGCACTTGTATGTTCATTGCAGCATTGTGCACAATAGCAAAGACGTAGACTCAACCTAGGGGCCCATCAGTGGTAGATTGGATTAAGATAATGCAGTACGTATGTACTATGTAATACTACACAGCTATAAAAAAGAATGACATCAGCTGGGCATGGTGGCTCACACCTGTAATCCCAGCACTTTGGGAGGCTGAGGTGGGTGGATCCTGAGGTCAGGAGTTCGAGACCAGCCTGATCAACATGGTGAAACCCCGTCTCTACTAAAAATACAAAAAATTAGCCAGGCATGGTGGCACGTGCCTGTAATCCCAGCTCTCAGGAGGCTGAGGTGGGAGAGCTGGAGGTTGCAGTGAGCCGAGATTGTGCCACTGCACTCCAGCCTGGGTGACGGAGTGAGACTCCGTCTCAAAAAAAATGAAAATAAAAAAAGAATGAAATCCTGTCCTTTGCAGCAACATGGAGGCAGCTGGAGGCCAGTATCATGAGTGAATTAATGCAGGAACAGAAAACCAAATACCTCATGCTCTCAGTTATGAGTGGGAGCTAAACGTTGGATACTCGTGGATATAAGGATGGCAACGGTAGTCTCTGAGGACTAGTCGAGCAAGGTGGGAGGGAGAAGGGCAAGAGTTGAAAAACTTAATTGTTGGGTTCTATGCTCACTCTCTGGGTGACAGCATCAGTTGTGCCCCAAACTTCAGCATCATGACATACATGCATGTAACCTACATATATACCCCCCAAATATAAAAGTTGAAATTATAAAAAACAAATAGCCTATTGTAACTAATGAGAAACAGCTCCTGGCATATCCATTCTCCCATTGCCTAGCAACTGCCCTGTCATTTGTATTGTGTTTGGTTCACCAGATAGTTGTCACTCAGTTTGTTTTCTCTTTCCCTTCTTTCCTACCTCACCCACCCTATTAATCTTTTAAATTGTGGAATGTAATGCATATATAAAAGTGCATAAAACAAATGTGATGTAATGTTTAAATATGTACTGTAAAGTAAAGATCCATGTCAGCATTATTTGGTCAAAACATAGAACATAGTAATTGCCCCAGTTCACCTAGTATGTCCCTTTTCTGGTTACACTTTTCCCTCTACCTTACTCCTAGAAGTAATTACTCTCCAAACTCTTGGGGCCATTACTTACTTTGTTTTCTTTATAGTTTTAAAAACTAAGTATGAACCCCTAGACAAACATTGCCCATTTTTAACCTCTATGTAAGTGGAAAAATACAGTAGCTATCTCTGTGTGTGTGTGTGTGTGTGTGTGTGTGTGGGTGGGTGGGTGTGTGAGAGAGTCATTCTCTGACATCTTTTGCTTGTGGTCTGTTTTTGCCTATAGCTGAAATTCATTCATTGTGATAAATTTTTCTGGAGTGGAATTGCTGGGAACAACTTCATTTCTATTGGGATTTGTTTGTTTAGTACATATGTATAAATTTTTAAAAACCTGTTTTCTAAAGAGATTGTGCCAATTTATTTTTTATTTTTATTTTTTGAAATAGGGTCTTGTTCTGTCACCTATGGTGGAGTACAGTGGCATGATGATAGTTCGCTATAGTCCTGACCTTCCAGGTTCAAGTGATCCTCCCACTGCATCCTCTCAAGTAGCTAGGACTACAGATGCGTGCTGTCATGCCCGACTAATTTTTTAACTTTTTGTAGAGATTGGGGTCTCACTATGTTGTCCAGGTTGGTCTCGAACTCCTGGGCTCAACTGATCCTCCTACCTTGGACTCCTGAAGTGCTGGGATTACAGGTATGAGCCACCGCACCCAGGAGTTTATATTCATACCAGCAGCATATGAGAATTTTCACTATACTTGATTGCGCTCCACTTTTTTTTTTTTTGCTTGTTTTTGTCTTGTAAATCCTTTGCTGTTATTTAAACTGAAAACTGTTTTATTTTTCACTTTTCCATATTGGAGAAATAGTAACAAAACTACTTAAAAATATGGGTTAACCTTATTGTGTCATCTTGGTCCATGACACGAAATCAATACGTATTTTCATTATGTTAAATATACTCATGTATATTTATTAAGTTAATGCTTTTAAAAATCATAGGATAATGATTTTATATATACTAAGTCATAGTTGCCACTGTTATTTTTAAATAAAAATAATTTTGTTTTACCTTTATTTTTAATCCTAAGTTTTCAGCCATGAACTGGTGATATTTTATATAAAGATAAAATAATACAGTTTTGGGCTTTATTATATAGGTTTATTTCTAAGAACATATATGGAATATTTATTAAAATAACTCTAATGGATCTTTACTTTTCTTTCAAGTTGGCCTTTACCAGAGTTTGATCCAAGCCAGATTCGACTGATTGTATATCAAGACTGTGAAAGACGAGGGAGAAATGTCTTGTTTGACTCCAGTGTTAAGAGAAAAAATGAGGACATATCAGTATCGGTGAGCATCATTCTTGATTTGGTTGACTTTTAGTGTTGAATATTTTGATAATTCCAGAAATATCAAGTTAAATAATTGGGGCTAAAGGAGAAGGAAATGACTGGATGTTGGGGCTAAGGGATAATGAAATGTTTGGTGAATCTAACATTTTGATTTGAATAGCTGAGGAGTGGTTTGATGCTTAAGAGTCGTAGAATTGGAGATGGTCAAGCAGACAGTTAAAATCCAAGGCTAACCAGAAATGTGATAAGCATGTTTTCTTTGTATTTAGACTGCTAACAACAGCTCAGCAGAACTTGTCTGAGACTGATTTATTTATTTATTTGTTTGTTTTTTAAAATTATCTCTTGATTATTTTTAATTACTTTTTCAGCATTTATTGAAGTTTTGGTTTTTTTTGTATTTGATCATATCCTATTGAATTTCAGCGTATAACCTAACTTTTAATCTTAATTTTGATTAATGCTGTTCATTGTGTGTTTCTTCAACTGCTGCTTTTTTATGTTAAACCGCCCTGTAAGAATCAACTCATGCTGTTTTTTGAACTCTCCCTGCATGCCTTTTCTGGGATGATGCTTCATTAGTCTCATTAATTTCTCTCCTGCTGATGTCTTTCTTTTTCCCTCTCAGTTAGCTCTTCTCTTTGCTTGGAAACATTCACAATGCCTCTTTACCCAACACCCACAAAATAATTATTTTTTACTTTTTCCTTCAGGTTTGTGTTTGTTTAGTTCAGGCTACTGTAATAAAATACTGTACACTCCATGCCTTAAACAAGATACTTTTATATCTCTCAGCATATTTGGGTTTTTTTGTGAGGGCTTTCTTCTGGGTTGCAGACTGCTGACTTCTCACTCTACCCCCACATGGTAGAAAGAAGGGGAGAGAACTCCTGACAGTCCTTTTTGTAAAGGCACCAACCCATTCATGAGTACTTCACTCTTATGATCTAATTATCTCCTAAAGTTCCCACCTCCTCATGTCATATGGTGGGTTAGGACAACATACAAATTTTGAGGAGACACAGTATTCAGTCCATAACAGTGTTCTTCTCTCTCTTTTCCCATGCCTGGCCCCTTTGTCCCTCTCAGTCATCTTTCTTGGTGTCTATTGGTGTCTCTTATTCTCCCTTTATCTCTCTATTACTCAGGCTCTCTAGAGTGCCTCTTCTCAGTCTATCTCTTGATCTCTCCTTGGTCGATTTTAGTCTCTGTCTCTTGGTGTTTCAGTAGTAATATATTGACTCTCTTCTCAAAACTATTCAGTTATTACTCAACTTTCTGAAATTTGCTTATAAGCCTACCCTTCTTTTCATTATAAAACTTTTCTGGAAACTCACCAGTGTCTAGAAATCAAACATTGCTGACTACTTTCAGTCCCACTTATTTTATTGTGCCTTTATTGTATATACTATCTCTCTTAATTGAAAATTTATCCTCCTTCAGGGTTTATTTTATCACAACTTTATGAATCCTTTCTGATTTTCTCTAGGTATATTTATTTTCTCCTCCATCAGAATTCTCATCGTTTTTTGCTCATATTCATAGCCTTCTGTAGCATAGCAGTATTTGTATGTGTATTTGTTATTAGACTGGGAAAAAAATGTTAAAGTAAAAAATTGTCCTGTTACTTACCTTTATTTCCTACACTGCATGCTGCCTTACATGTGGTAAGTACTCAGGACATATTTTGATCAGTTGTAATTAATGTTAGGAAGTTTCTTTTCAAAATCCTGCAAATACCTTCCTGAAGATTTTATGTCTTCCTTTTGAACACTACTGTACATACTGAAATACTCATTGTTTGTCGTGGGTTCTATCTATGGAAAGAAGGACATTGTGTTGTGAATGTTTTTTTAAACTTTCTACAGTATAATTTGGGTTCATACATAATGATGGCGTTATGTTTTTTACATTATTAGCAGTTTGCTGAATGAAAGTAAATTATTCAGCTTTACTGTATTTGTAAAGTATTATATTTTGTTCTGCTAAATGTTAAGTAACTTATGATTTTCTTTCTTAGTTTTAAAACAGTTTTCTTAGTTTAAAACAATTTACAAGAGAATAAGGACTATAAATATTATTTTGAACATACAGTTTACCAAAGCTTTTTTTTCTTTTGAGACAAGGTTTTTTGTTGTTGTTGTTGTTTTTTGAGACAGGGTCTTGCTCTCTCGCCCATGCTGGAGTGCAGTGGCACAATCGCAGCTCACTGCAACCTCTGCTTCCCAGGCTCAAACAATTCTCATGCTTCAGCCTTGCGATTAGCTGGGATTACAGGTGTGTACCACCACACCTGGCTAATTTTTATATTTTTAGTAGAAATGGGGTTTTGCCATGTTGGCCAGACTGGTCTCGAACTCGGGCTCAAGCGATCCGCCTGCTTTGGCCTCATAAAGTGTGGGATTACTGGCATAAGCCATGTTTCCTAGCGTATTTACCAAATTTGTATTGAAAACATTCTTTTTTAAAAAATTAGAACATAATGTCACTGTGAGTTATAAACAGAAAGTCAAGCTTTAGAATGTGAAGCTTGCAAAATTGTTTTACTCTGTTCTCTTTATCAAAAAAGGAATTAAAACATTTTCTCATTTGGAAACAGCTGTTTTTTGGGGTTTTTTTTTAATTCAAACTGGGAATAGGCTCTGTCCTTCCTTCCCTCCTTCTTTCCTTCCTTCCTTCCTTCCTTCCGTCCTTCCTTCCTTCCTTCCGTCCTTCCTTCCTTTCCTTCCGTCCGTCCGTCCGTCTGTCCTTCCTTCCTTCCTTCCATCCGTCCGTCCATCCTTCCATCCGTCCTTCCTTCTGTCCTCCTGTTTTGCTATGTTGCCCAGGCTGGATTGAATTCCTGGGATCAAGCAGTCCTCCCTCTTCAACCTCCCAAGTAGCTGCACTAGTGGTATGCACTACATAAATGCTTTGATTTTGTTTCAGAAACAAAAGTACTTTGCATGCTCAAATAGTGTGGTATGCACCAGTGCAGCTACTTGAGACAGTTTATTATCAGCCGGAATCTGAATTTTAAGATTATTTTTGAAAAAATATCATTTGAAAGTCGCCAGGTAGGAGTAGAGGATAGTAATATTTGGGCTCACCCAATTTTGAGTGTATTTAATTAAATCAAAATCCTATTAATGATTCTTGTTTACTTTGAAGCTATTCCAGCATTAAAAAATGGTCATTGTAAAAATACTTACTAAAGTCCTTTTAAATGTGTAAGACAAATGGTAGTTTTCCTTGTAAAGATTATAGGTGATCATAATTCACTTTTTTGAGTACCTTTTATCTGGAGTGAGAGAGAAGCCAATATTTCACAGTGGAATATTGATCCATTTTTACGTTCGGTTGAACCAAGGAATTGTCTGTGAAGAATATAACAGTACTTTACTAACATAAGGAGATTATTTTTGTATTTCTGTGCAAAGCAAGCATTGTGTATGTAGAGTATATTTGATGGGATTGCAGAGAAAATTAGGAAACTATACATTTTATTACATCTTAAATTCTATACACAGTGAACTACATAAATGCTTTGATTTTGTTTCAGAAGCCAAAGTAATTTGCATGCTCAAATAGTTTCTTATATAAGTTGAAATAAAATTTTTTTTAAAATTTTTTTCAATTTATTTATTTTTATTGCATTTTAGGTTTTGGGGTACATGTGAAGAACATGCAAGATTGTTGCATAGGTGCATATGTGGCAGTGTGATTTGCTGCCTTCCTCCCCTTCACCTATATGTGGCATTTCTCCCCATGCTATCTCTCCCCAACTCCCCACCCCCCACCGTCCCTCCCCTATTTCCCCCCAACAGACCCCAATGTATAGTGCTCCCCTCCCTGTGTCCATGTGTTCTCATTGTTCAACACCCGCCTATGAGTGAGAACATGTGGTGTTCGATTTTGTGTTCTTGTATCAGTTTGCTGAGAATGATGGTTTCCAGGTTCATCCATGTCCCTACAAAGGACGTGAACTCATCGTTTTTGATGGCTGCATAATATTCCATGGTGTATATGTGCCACATTTTCCCTGTCCAGTCTATCATCGATGGGCATTTGGGTTGGTTCCAGGCCTTTGCTATTGTAAACTGTGCTGCAATGAACATTCATGTGCATGTGTCCTTATAATAGAACAATTTATAATCCTTTGGATATATACCCAGTAATGGGATTGCTGGGTCAAATGGAATTTCTATTTCTAGGTCCTTGAGGAGTCATCACACTGTCTTCCACAATGGTTGAACTAATTTACACTCCCACCAACAGTGTAAAAGTGTTCCTTTTTCTCCACATCCTCTCCAGCATCTGTTGTCTCCAGATTTTTTAATGATCGCCATTCTAACTGGTGTGAGATGGTATCTCAATGTAGTTTTGATTTGCATTTCTCTAATGACCAGTGATGATGAACATTTTTTCATATGTTTGTTGGCCTCATGTATGTCTTCTTTTGTAAAGTATCTGTTCATATCCATCGCCCACTTTTGAATGGGCTTGTTTGTTTTTTTCTTGTAAATCTGTTTTAGTTCATTGTAAATTCTGGATATCAGCCCTTTGTCAGATGGGTAAGCTGCAAAAATTTTTTCCCATTCTGTTGGTTGCCAATTCACTCTAATCACTGTTTCTTTTGCCGTGCAGAAGCTGTGGAGTTTGATTAGGTCCCATTTGTCTATTTTGGCTTTTGTTGCCAATGCTTTTGGTGTTTTGGTCATGAAGTCCTTGCCTACGCCTATGTCCTGAATGGTTTTGCCTAGGTTTTCTTCTAGGGTTTTTATGGTGTTAGGTCTTATGTTTAAGTCTTTAATCCATCTGGAGTCAATTTTAGTGTAAGGTGTCAGGAAGGGGTCCAGTTTCTGCTTTCTGCATATGACTAGCCAGTTTTCCCAACACCACTTATTAAACAGGGAATCCTTTCCCCATTGCTTGTTTTTATCAGGTTTGTCAAAGATCGGATGGTTGTAGATATGTTGTGTCGCCTCCGAGGCCTCTGTTCTGTTCCATTGGTCTGTATCTCTGTTTTGGTACCAGTACCATGCTGTTTTGATTACTGTAGACTTGTAGTATAGTTTGATGTCTGGTAGTGTGATGCCTCCCGCTTTGTTCTTTTTGCTTAGAATTGACTTGGCTATGCGGGCTCTCTTTTGGTTCCATATGAAGTTAAGGTGTTTTTTTCCAGTTCTGTGAAGAAGGTCATTGGTAGCTTGATGGGCATAGTGTTGAACCTATAAATTACTTTGGGCAGTATGGACGTTTTCACGATATTGATTCTTCCTAACCATGAACATGGAATGTTTCTCCATCTGTTTGTGTCCTCTCTTATTTCATTGAGCAGTGGTTTGTAGTTCTCCTTGAAGAGGTGCTTTACATTCCTTGTTAGTTGTATTCCTAGGTATTTTATTCTCTTTGTAGCAATTGTGAATGGCAGTTCATTCTTGATTTGGCTCTCCTTAAGCCTGTTATTGGTATATAGGAATGCTTGTGATTTTTGCACATTGATTTTGTATACTGAGACTTTGCTGAAGTTGCTTATCAGTTTAAGGAGATTTTGGGCTGAGACAGTGGGGTCTTTTAGATATACAATCATGTCATCTGCAAATAGAGACAATTTGAGTTCCTCCTTTCCTAATTGAATACCCTTTATTTCTTTTTCTTGCCTGATTGCTCTGGCTAGAACTTCCAGTACTATATCGAATAGGAGTGGTGAGAGAGGGCATCCTTATCTAGTGCCAGATTTCAAAGGGAATGCTTCTAGTTTTTGCCCATTCAGTATGATATTGGCTGTCGGTTTGTCGTAAATAGCTTTTATTGTTTTGAGATATGTTCCATCAATACCTAGTTTATTGAGGGTTTTTAGCATTAAAGGGCTGTTAAATTTTGTCGAAGGCCTTCTCTGCATCAATTGAGATAATCGTGGTTTTTGTCTTTGGTTCTGTTTATGTGGTAAATTACATTTATAGACTTGAGTATGTTGAACCAACCTTGCATCCCCGGGGTGAATCCTACTTGATCATGGTGGATAAGCTTTTTGATGTGCTGTTGCAGTCGGCTTGCCAGTATTTTATTGAAGATTTTTGCATCTATGTTCATCATGGATATTGGCCTGTAGTTTTCTTTTCTTGTTGAGTCTTGGTATCAGGATGATGTTGGTCTCGTAAAATGATTTGGGAAGGATTCCCTCTTTTTGGATTATTTGAAATAGTTTCAGAAGGAATGGTACCAGTTCCTCTTTGTATGTCTGGTAGAATTCGGCTGTGAACCCATCTGGACCTGGGCTTTTTTTGGGTGGTAGGCTCTTAATTGCTGCCTCGACTTCAGACCTTGTTATTGGTCTATTCAGGGTTTCGACTTCTTCCTGGTTTAGGCTTGGGAGGAGGCAACTGTCCAGGGATTTATCCATTTCATCCAGGTTTTCTAGTTTATGTCCATAGAGTTGTTTGTAATAATCTCTGATGAAGGTTTGAATTTCTGTGGAATCTGTGGTTATATACCCTTTATCATTTTTTATTGCATCTATTTGGTTATTCTCTCTTTTCTTTTTTATTAATCTGGCTAGTGGTCTGTCTATTTTGTTGATCTTTTCAAAAAACCAGCTCCTGGATTTATTGATTTTTGAAGGGCTTTTCGTGTCTCTATCTCCTTCAGTTCTGCTCTTATCTTAGTTATTTCTTGTCTTCTGCTAGGTTTTGAGTTTTTTTGATCTTGCTCCTCTAGCTCTTTCAATTTTGACGATAGGGTGTCAATTTTAGATCTCTCGTTGCTTCTCATTTGGGCACTTATTGCTATATATTTTCCTCTAGAGATTGCTTTAAATGTGTCCCAGAGATTCTGGTATGTGGTGTCTTCGTTCTCGTTGGTTTCGAAGAACATCTTTATTTCTGCCTTCATTTCATTGTTTATCCAGTCAACATTCAGAGAAAGTTGTTTAGTATCCATGAAGCTGTGAGGTTCTGGGTTGGTTTCTGAATTCTGAGTTCTAACTTGATTGCACTGTGGTCTGAGAGACTGTTTGTTATGGTTTCCGTTCTTTTGCATTTGCTGAGGAGTGATTTACTTCCAATTATGTGGTCAATTTTAGAGTAGGTGTGATGTGGTGCTGAGAAGAATGTATATTCTGTGGATTTGGGGTGGAGAATTCTGTAAATGTCTATTAGGTTTGCTTGTTCCAGGTCTGAGTTCAAGTCCTGGATATCCTTGTTAATTTTCTGTCTCGTTGATCTGTCTAATATTGACAATGGTGTGTTAAAGTCTCCCACTATTATTGTGTGGGAGTCTAAGTCTCTTTGTAAGTCATTAAGAACTTGCCTTATGTATCTGGGTGCTCTTGTATTAGGTGCATATATATTTAGGATCGTTAGCTCTTCTTGTTGCATTGATCCTTTTACCATTATGTAATGTCCTTCTTTGTCTCTTTTGATCTTTGTTGCTTTAAAGTCTATTTTATCAGAGATGAGAATTGCAACTCCTGCTTTTTCTGCTCTCCATTTGCTTGGTAAATCTTCCTCCATCCCTTTATTTTGAGCCTTTGTGTATCCTTGCATGTGAGATGGGTTTCCTGGATACAGCACACTGATGGGATTTGGCTTTTTATCCAATTTGCCAGTCTGTGTCTTTTGATTGGGGCATTTATTCCATTTACGTTTAGGGTTAATATTGTTATGTGTGAATTTGATATTGCCATTTTGATGCTAGCCGGCTGTTTTGCCCGTTGCTTGATGCAGATTCTTCTTTGTGTTGATGCTCTTTACCATTTGGTATGTTTTTGGAGTGGCTGGTACTAGTTGTTCTTTTCTATGTGTAGTGCCTCTTTCAGGAGCTCTTGTAAAGCAAGTCTGGTGGTGATGAAATCTCTGAGTACTTGCTTGTTCTCAAAGGATTTTATTTTTCCTTCACTTATGAAGCTTAGTTTGGCTGGATATGAAATTCTGGGTTGAAAGTTCTTTTCTTTATGGATGTTGAATATCGGCCCCCACTCTCTTCTGGCCTGTATGGTTTCTGCTCAGAGATCTGCTGTGAGTCTGATGGGCTTCCCTTTGTGGGTAACCCAACCTTTCTCTCTGGCTGCCCTTAGCATTTTCTGCTTCATTTCAACCCTGGTGAATCTGACGATTATGTGCCTTGGGGTTGCTCTTCTAGAGGAATATCTTTGTGGTGTTCTCTGTATTTCCTGGACTTGAATATTGGCCTGCCTTGCTAGGTTGGGGAAGTTTTCCTGGATAATATCCTGAAGAGTATTTTCCAGCTTGGATGCATTCTCTTGGTCACATTCAGGTATACCTATCAAACGTAGATTAGATCTTTTCACATAGTCCCATATTTCGTGTTGACTTTGTTCATTCCTTTTTACCCTGTTTTCTCTAATCTTGCCTTCTCGTTTTATTTCATTGAGTTGATCTTCGACCTCTGATATCCTTTCTTCTGCTTGGTCAATTCGGCTGTTGAAACTTGTGCATGCTTCGCGAAGTTCTCGTGTTGTGTTTTTCAGCTCCATCAGTTCACTTATATTCCTCTCTAAGTTGTCCATTCTCACTAGCATTTTGTCAAATCTTTTTTCACGGTTCTTAGTTTCTTTGCATTGTGTTAGAACATGTTCTTTTAGCTCAGGGAAGTTTCTTATTACCCACTTTCTGAAGGCTGATTCTGTCATTTCATCATACTCATTCTCCATCCAGTCTTGTTCCCTTGCTGGTGAGGAGTTGTGATCCCTTGTAGGAGGAGAAGTGTTCTGGTTTCGGGCATTCGCATCCTTTTTGTGCTGGTTTTTTCCTATCTTTGTGGATTTATCCACCTGTCAACTTTGTAGTTGTTGACTTTCTGATTGGGTCTCTGAGTGGACGTCCTGTTTCTTGATGATGAGGTTATTTCTGTTTCTTAGTTTTCCTTTTAACTGTCTGGCCTCTCTGCTGTAGGACTGCTGATGTCCACTCCAGGCCCTGCTTGCCTGGGGATCACTTGCAGCAGCTGCCAAACAGTAAAGGTTGCTACCAGTTCCTTCTTCTGCTTTGTACCAGAAGGATACCTGCCAAATGTCAGTCTGAGCTCTCCGTTATGAGGTGACTCTTTGGATATACGGGGGTCAGAGAGCTGCTTGAGGGAACAGTCTGTCCATTATAGTAGCTCAAGTGCTGAGCTGTGAGCTCCGTTGTACATTCAGAGCTGCTGGGCAGGTAAGTTTAAGTCTGCAGCAGCAGAACTCATAAACCCCCTTTTTTTCCCCAGGTGTTCTGTCCCAGGGAGTTAGGGCTTTATGAGTTTCTGCTGTGCTGCTGCCTTTTTTTTTTTTTTTTCCTTCGGGGCTGCCCTGCCCACAAGGAGGCAGCCTAGTCACTCTCAGCCTTCAGAGGCTTTGCTGAACTGCTGTAGGCTCCGCCCAGCTGCCGTGTGAACTTCCCTGCAGTCCTGTTTATATGGGTGTAGTTAGAACTGCCTCGGCAATGGTGGCCTGCCTCTGTAATGACGGACTCTCTCTGTAATGGCGGGTTTCCTTGGCTTCGGCGGGTCGCCTCAGCAACGGCAGGCTGCCTTAGCAATGGCAGACTGACTCAGTAGTGGTGGAGTGCCTCAGTAATGGCGGACGCCCCTCCCCCACAGATCTGGACCATCCCGGGTTCAGCTGTGCTTGCTGTGAAACTCTCAACGCAGAGCGTTTCCAATTGCTGTTTTTTTGTTTTTGTTTTTGTTTTTGTGGGGGTGGGACCAGCCATGCCTGATCACCTGGCTCGCTGCCTCAGAGCCTTTTGTTTTTTAGTTGAACAGTCGGCTCTCTCCCAGGTGTCCTGGTCGCCTGTTGTATAGGCGCTGGGATCTGTGTGATTTCCTGTGCAGCAACCCACTGCGCCGGCTGAAACTGTGGCTCTGAGATTTGTGGCGCTTTTTTGCCAGGGAATCTCCCGGTCTGGCTCCCTATTTCAGCTCCCCTTGCTGGCTAAGTGGAGATACAGTCCCGTTTACTTTGTACTGGGAACCGCTGCACCGGGGCGCAGGGAAAACAGCCGCACCGGCCAAAACAGCCACGCTGGCGACCTGTGGGACTCCTCTGCCTGGGAATCTCCTGGTCTGTGGGCAGTAAAAATCCATCTGGAAATGCGGCGTCCACTCACCCTCTGCACTTTCACTCGGAGCTGCAATCCTGAGCTGCTCCTAACCGGCCATCTTGGATCTTCCTCCCCAACAAAATTTTCGAAATAAAATTGTTAATCAGTGTATAGCTTTCTTAGAATACGTTTTTTCAGATCTGTTGTATTCTTTGAAAAATGACTGTTGAAGTCTAAAACCTGATTAAAGTGAGTATGTGTACTAATCTTAAAGAAGTGAAGAGAGCATTCTTGGATCTTGAGGAAGAAAGAATTCAGGGCAAGTCCACTAGGTGAAAGCAAGTTTATTAGGAAAGTAAAGGAATAAAGACTGGCAATTCCATAGGCAGACCAGCCCCGAAGCCTGCTGATTGTGCATTTTTGTGGTTATTTCTTGATTATATGCTAAACAAGGGGTGGATTATTCATGCCTCCCATTTTTTACACCATAAAAGGTAACTTCCTGACATTGCCAGTGGCATTTGTAAACTGTTATGGTGCTGGTAGAGTGTAGCAGCAAGGATGACCAGAGATCACCTTCGTCACCATCTTGGTTTTGGTGGGTTTTGGCCAGCTTCTTTACTGCAGCCTGTTTAATCAGCAAGGTCTTTATGACCTGTATCTTGTGCCAACCTCCTGTCTCCTTCTGTGACTTAGAATGCCTTAACCATCTGGGAATGCAGCTCAGTAGATCTCAGCTTCATTTTACCCAACCCCTATTCAAGATGGAGTTGCTCAGGTTCAAACACTTTTGACAGAAGAACCTTCCCATGTTTGAAAAAATATTAAGATGTGGTTTCAATATAAACACTAATATATTGGCAAATGGATCCATTGTGATTTTATCATGCTACTATCCTTATCCTAGACATTGTTTTTATGTCAACAATAGTGCAGTACTATTTCATGAGTTCCCATTGAAGTTATATGACTATTCACAGGGATCAGCTTTCACTGATTATAAACAAGGATAAAGTCATACATCAGTAAATTTGTATAACTTTGGAAAGGTGAATACAGATTTTAAGGTGTGAGAACACTCTGACACATCATACAGTGCTAATTGGGTAGTTGAGTCTTATTTATAATATCAAATTTGCACATAGGATCAGGAGGTCAGGCGTTCAAGACCAGCCTGGCCAACATGGTGAAATCCTGTCTCTACTGAAAATAAAAAAAAATTAGCTGGGCATGGTGGTGCATGCCTATAGTCCCAGCTGCTCAGGAGGCTGAGGCAGGAGAATCACTTGAACCCAGGAGGCGGAGTTTGCAGTGAGCTGAGATCTTGCCACTGCACTCTAGCCTGGGCAACAGAGCAAGATTCTATCTCAAAAAAAATAATAATATAAAATAGCAATTAAAATGACAAAGTGGGCCCAGCGTGGTGGCTCACACCTGTAATCCCAACACTTTGGGAGGCCGAGGCAGGTGGATCCCGAGGTCGGGAGATCAAGACCATCCTGGCCAACATGGTGAAACCCCATCTTTACTAAAAATACAAAAAATTAGCAGGATGTGGTGGCACACGCCTGTAGTCCCAGATACTCAGTAGGCTGAGGCAGGGGAATCGCTTGAACCCAGGAGGTGGAGGTTGCAGTGAGCCAAGATGGTGCTACTGCACTCCAGCCTGGCGTCTCAAAAAAAAAAAAAAAAAAATAGAGACAAATTGCTAATGCATACACTTAACAAAATCTGTCAGTTTAGAACTTTAAAAGTCTTCTTAAGGGACATGAAAACATACCTCAACAAATGGAAAGGCAAAACATATTCTGTGCCAGTACTCAATGTTATAAAATTGTCCAAAGTGCTTTGTGAAATAATGCTGTCACAGAAACAATGTTATCCTTATTTTTGTGTGTGTGGGGTGAGGTTAGTGTCTAGAACTAGATAGTGAATTCTAAAGTTCAAATGGAAAAAAAATTAGCAATGATTGGTTGGAAAACTGAAAAAGAAGGGTAGCGAGGATAAGTAGTCCTATCACATTTGAAAATTGCAATGCTGCACAGTCTCAATATTTAAAACAGTGTGTTATTGACACATAAATAGGCAATAGACTAATGGAACAAAATAGAGCATCAGAAATATATCCAAATACATTCAGGAATTTTGGTTTATGATTAAGGCATCATCTTAAATGGTGCTGGGATAATTGGATAGCCATGTGGAAGAAAGATTAATTTGGACTCATATTGTTATTACTTACTATTATTATTATTTTAGAGATGGAGTCTCACAGTTTTATCCAGACTGGTCTCAAAGTCTTGGGCTCAAGCATGAGCCACTGTGCCTGGCCTTAATTTGGATTTGTATCTTACAGTGTACATCAGGATGAAACCAAGTATATCAAACATTTGAATGTAAAAATATAAAGCTATAACATTACAAAGGAAAAAATGAGGGAGTTCCTATGTATCTGTGGAGTGGAAAAGGTATTTCTAGGCTAGGTGTGGTGGCTCACACCTGTAAACCCAGCACTTTTAGAGGCCAGCGTGGGTGAATCACTTGAGGCCAGGTGTTTGAGACCAGTCTGGCCAACATACGAAGGCCCTGTCTCTACAAAATCACAGAAATTAGCTGGACATGGCGGTGAGTGCCTGTATTCCCAGCTACTGGGAGGCGAGGGAGAAGAATCACTTGAGTGCAGGAAGTGGAGGTTGTAGTGAGCCAGGATCACATCACTGTACTCTAGCCTGAGTGACAAAACAAGACCCTGTCTCAGAAACAAATAAAAAAGGACAAACATGAACATTCTTCTACGTAACATGAACATTCTGTGTAACCACAATACAGCAAAAATACAGAAAATTATTTATGTATTATAACCAAATAATCCTCAGATCCCATTAAAAATTGGCAAGTTGTCCAAATAACATCCTATAGAACCAAAGGATCCAGTTGAGAATCTTGTATTGCATTTATTTGTTGTATCTCTTTAGAGATAGATCCCTTGCATGCACATTCACAATAGTATTCGAGCTCCTATGAGAATCTAATCCTGAGGCTGATGTGACAGGAGGTGGAACTCAGGTGATAATGCTCATTTGCCCACCACTCATCTCCTGAGGCCCGGTTCCTAACAGACCATGGACTGGTACTGGTCTGCAGCCACCCCCTGACTTAGAACATATAGTACTTAATTATTTTTGTTGACTGATGAAATGGTGGTTTGTGATAGTGGATAAGTCAAGCCAACTGGGTTTTGTCTGTAAGTAGATAACGGATTTACTAGCTCTTGTAACCTTGGCGAAGTTACCTAACCTGTTTGAGCTTCACATTTCTCATCTGTAAAATAGGATCAATAATATCTACCATGCTTCATATTAGAGAAAATGTACAATAAAACGTGGCATTTTGTTGGTGATCAATAAATAATAAGGTTATTAAGATGTGACCAAGGATACCAGTAGTAAAAATACCCATATTTTTATCAAGTGTTGAAACATACATGGAAATATCTGGTGAAGTCTCTGACTTCAGTTATGTCAGCCCCTCATTTTGACTGTTTTCTAATAACAGTTATAACTAGGTTGAATGCAGTGGCTCACACCTGTAATCCCAGCACTTTGGGAGACCAAGGTGGGAGGATCACTTGAGCCCAGGAGTTGGAGACCAGCCTAGGCAACCTAATGAGACCTTGTCTCTACAAAAAGTAAAATCAACTAGATAGGGTGGCACACGCTTGTAGTCTCAGCTCTGTGGAGATAGTTAGAATATTATAACTATTATATATAATATTATTACATATGTATGTATATAAAATACATACACACACACACACACACACACACGTTCCCTTAAGTGTTGTTAGGTAGGATTTTTCTTCCCATTAAGCAAATAACAAATTAAGGTTTAGAGAGGTCAATTAACTTGCTCCAGGATCCAGGTTTTGAACTCATATCTAGTTCTAAAGCTCTTATTCTTATTACATTAAATTTTTTTGTTAGAGATGATTTGGAGACTACTAAATGTAATTTTTAATGATGCCTTTGGTGATGTTGGTAACTATAGAACAATCAGTCTACAATAAATGATTTTATTCAGATTGTTTCCTCTAAAAACCTACCTGATATCTGTTAAATGGAAGACTGGACATACTGATAACTGTGATAAAGCACTGGAATACTTTTAGGAATATCACAGATGTTGGTGGATTGTAACTTTGGTAGTTGTGAACAGTGAAAGACATAGAGAAGTTGTTGGGGAGGAGAAAGAGAAAGGGGTGTTAAAAAAAAAAAGAAATACATTTTTCTTCCACACCAGACTGCACAGTCATCTGGTCCTAGGTTTATTCTCTTATTAAAAATTTATTCATTACATGAATATATTCTCATTTCAAAAGATTAAACATATATATTTATGTGTGGTTAAATCTAAAAGTCTCATTTGCATTTCTCCTTTCATCCCTGCATTTCTACCCAGAAAAATAGATAATTTTTTTATAACCATGTTACTTACGTTAACTTGGGTTTATTGTTATATTTAAAGGAATGAATAAGTATTTTTAAATGGTCTTAGTTTTAATTTCTAATTAAAATATAGGAAAATATTGATAGATATAACCTGTGTACACGAAAGGCTCTTGGGATCCTTGATAATTTGTAAGAACATTAAAGGTTGTTTGTTTGCTTTTTTTTAAGCAAGGGATCGTTTTTAAGCGAGAGGTTGTCACCCAGGGGGCAGTGCAGTGGTACAATCTCAACTCGCTGCAACCTTGACCTCCCAGGTTCAAAAGATTCTTGTGCCTCAGCCTCCCGAGTAGCTGGGATTACAGGCATGCGCCACCATGCCTGGCTAATTTTTGTCTTTTTAGTAGAGACAGGGTTTCTCCATGTTGGTCAGGCTGGTCTTGAACTCCTGGCCTCAAGTGATCTGCCTGCTTCAGCCTCCCAAAGTGCTGGGATTACAGTTGTGAGCCACCATGCCTGGCCCATAAAAGGATTTTGAGAGCAAATAATTTGAAAAACTACTGTAATATATTGTTACATCAGTATTAATGAATATCGTATAGGCCCTGGTAACCTAGAAAATTCTCAGGATGTAATAATGTTGGCCAGAAAAGTGCATTACAAACCCCACAAATTTTATTACAGTTATGAGACAAAGAATAGAAAATAGTACTAGAGAAAATATAGTAAAATGCCAACAGTCCTATTAAGGTTGTATTATTTTCAGTTATTTCATCCTTGGTTTTTCCAAAGGTTTTTGTACTATGATGAAATTTGTGTATGGTTAAAAATCTGTTAAAATATGAGTGGAAATATTATGTGTATTTCAGAAACTCTGCAGTGATGCTCAGGTTAAAGTCTTTGGGAAATGCTGCCAACTGAAACCTGGAGGAGACAGTTCTTCCTCTTTAGATAGTTCTGTAACTTCATCTTCTGACGTAAAAGACCAGTGTCTCAAGTACCAGGTAAGATCATTGATGTCATTTAGTTATTCATTCATTTATAAATATTTTTGAACATCATCCAGCAGACTGTGGGTATATAAATAGCAGTTAGTCCTTATCTTCCTAGAGGTTGCATTGAAGCTGGAGAGACAGATAAACAAGTAAGTTTATGAACTTTGATAAATGTTAGAATAGGAGAAGTAGAGAGCCATAGGTATAGGTTGCATGAGTATTTTTTCCTTATATTTCCCAATTCAGACTTACTGGTTTATTAGAATAATTTCTTATTTTATATACTTTTTCAATACTAAAATATAAACATAAATATAAAATACTACTGCCATTTCAGTTGTAGTATAAGATTAAAGTATGATTAGAAGTATACATAATGCACAGGTTTATTTTTCATAAATAATGTGACTTGTAAAATATAGAATTTAAACGTATTAGTAAGTATATATAGGAACTTCTCTCTAAATGTGTTACATTTTATATAAGATCAGTGTTGGTCTCATGCTCAACAAATGTCATCTGATGTCAATTTATTTGTGTCATCCAAGTTTGCATGAATCACAAGTATTTTATATTTACACAGTACCAAAATAGAATCTTGGCTTTTTAATTATTGGTAATGAGATGATTGTGTTTTGATGGAAGTTGATCTTTATACCTAATCAATGGGACAAGCTATGTGAAAGGAGTCTGAAATTACTAAATTCCAGATGGATTTACTGCACAGTTCCCCCTGCCTTCTTCTATTTCACTTCCCCTTTAGGCACAATACCTTAACAAATCCATAATAGTGCTGTGCCATACTACACCATCATGACTTAATGCCAGTTTGCACAACTTGGAAAGTTTCCTAATTTTTAAAAAATTAGCCATGTGGGCTGGGTGCAGTGGCTTACACCTGTAATCTGAGCAGTTTGGGAGGCTGAGGAGGGCAGATCACCTGAGGTCAGAAGTTCGAGACCAGCCTGACCAACATGGAGAAACCCCATCTCCACTAAAAAGACAAAAATTAGCCAGATGTGGTGGTTCACACCTATAATTTCAGCTACTTGGTAGCAGGAGAATCACTTGAACCTGAGAGGTGGAGGTTGCGGTGAGCCAAGATTGTACCATTGCACTCTAGCCTGAGCAACAAGAGCGAAACTCTGTCTCAAAAAGAAAACAAATTAGCCGTGTGTGGTGGTGTGAGCCTGTAGTCCCAGCTACCTAGAAGGCTGAGGTGGGAGGATTGCTTAAGCCCAGAAGTTCTAGGATGCAGTGAGTTATGATCATGCCATTGCACACCAGCCTGGGTGACAGAGTGAGACCCTGTCTCAAAAAAAAAATGTCTATATAGAGTGGTTGGCAAGATGGCCAAATAGGAACAGCTCCAGTCTGCAGCTCCCAGCGAGATCAATACTAAAGGTGGGTGATTTCTGTATTTCCAACTGAGTATAAACACAGCTGTCTGGAAGTTTGAACTGGGTGGAGGCTACCTCAGCTCAGCAAATCTGCTGTAGCCAGATTGACTCTCTAGATTCCTCCTCTCTGGGCAGAGCATCTCTGAAAGAAAGGCAGCAGCCTCAATCAGGAACTTATAGATAAAACTCTCATCTCCCTGGGACAGAGCACCTTGGGAAAGAGGCAGCCATGGGTGCAGCTTCAGCAGACTTAAATGTTCCTGCCTGCCAGCTCTGAAGACAGCAGCAGATCTCCCAGCACAGCACTTGAACTCTGGTAAGGGACAGACTGCCTTCTCAAATGGGTGCCTGACCCCTGTGCCTCCTGACTGGGAGACACCTCCCAGCAAGGGTCCATAGACACCTCATATAGGAGAGCTCCGACTGTCATCTGGCGGGTACCCTTCTGGGATGAAGCTTCCAGATGAAGGAACAGGCAGCAGGCTTTGCTGTTCTGCAGCCTTCACTGGTGATACCGAGGCAAACAGGATCTGGAGTGAACCTTCAGCAAACTCCAGCAGACCTATAGCAGAGGGACCTGACTGTTAGAAGGAAAACTAATAAACAGAAAGGAATAGAGTCAAAATCAACAAAAAGAATGTACACAAAAATCCCATCCGAAGGTCACCAGCATCGAAAACCAAAGGTAGATAAATCCGCGAAGATGAGGAAAAACCAGCATAAAAAGACTGAAAATTCTGAAAATTCCAAAAACTAGAATGCCTCTTCTCCTCCAAAGGATCACAACTTCTCGCCAGCAACAGAACAAAACTGGATGGAGAATGAGTTTGATGAAATGTTAGAAGTGGGGTTCAGAAGGTAGGTAATAATAAACTCCTCTGAGCTAAAGGAGCATGTTCTAACTCAATACAAGGAAGCTAAGAACCTTGAAAAAAGGTTAGAGGAATTGCTAACTAGAATAACCAGTTTAGAGAAGAACATAAGTAACCTGATGGAGCTGAAAAGCACAGCAGGAGAACTTTGTGAAGCATACACAAGTATCAATAGCTGAATCAAACAAGTGGAAGAAAGGATATCAGAAATTGAAGATCAACTTAATGAAATAAAGCGTGAAGACAAAGTTAGAGAGAAAAGAATGCAAAGGAATGAACAAAGCTTCCAAGAAATATAGGACTATGTGAAAAGACTAAACGTATGTTTGATTGGTATACCTGAAAGTGACAGGGAGAGTGGAACCAAGTTGGAAAACACTCTTCAGTAAATTATTCAGGAGAACTTCCCCAGCCTAGCAAGACAGGCTAGCATTCAGTTTCAGGAGATACAGAGAACACCACAAAGATACTCCTCAAGAAGAGCAACCACAAGACACATAATTGTCAGATTCAGCAAGATTGAAATAAAGGAAAACATGTTAAGGGCAGCCAGAGAGAAAGGATGGGTTCCTCACAAAGGGAAGCCCATGAGACTGACAGTGGATCTCTCTGCAGAAACTCTACAGGCCACAAGAGAGTTGGGGCTAATATTCAATACTCATAAAGAAAATAATTTTCAACCGGGCGCGGTGGCTCAAGCCTGTAATCCCAGCACTTTGGGAGGCCGAGGCGGGTGGATCACGAGGTCAAGAGATCGAGACCATCCTGGTCAACATGGTGAAACCCCGTCTCTACTAATACAAAAAAAATTAGCTGGGCACGGTGGCGCGTGCCTGTAATCCCAGCTACTCAGGAGGCTGAGGCAGGAGAATTGCCTGAACCCAGGAGGCGGAGATTGCGGTGAGCCGAGATCGCGCCATTGCGCTCCAGCCTGGGTATCAAGAGTGAAACTCCGTCTCAAAAAAAAAAAATAAAAAATAATTTTCAACCCAGAATTTCATATCCAACCAAACTAAGCTTCATAAGCGAAGGAGAAATAAAATCCTTTACAGACAAGCAAATGCTGAGAGATTTAGTCACCACCAGGCCTGCCTTACAACAGCTCCTGAAGGAAGCACTATATATAGAAAGGAAAAACTGGTACCAGCCACTGCAAAAGCATACCAAATTGTAAAGACCATCTATACTATGAAGAAACTGCATCAACTAATGGACAGAATAACCAGCTAGCATTGTAATGCTGGGATCAAATTCACACATAACAACATTAACCTTAAATGTAAATGAGCTAAATACCCCAATGAAAAGACACAGACTGACAAATTGGATAAAGAGTCAAGACCCATCGGTGTGCTGTACTCAGGAGATCCATCTCACATGCAATGACACACATAGACTCAAGATAAAAGGATGGAGGAATATTCACCAAGCAAATAGAAAGCAAAAAAAAGAAGACAGGTTGCAAAACTAGTCTCTGATAAAATAGACTTTAAACCAACAAATATCAAAAAAGACAAAGGAGGGCATTACATAATGGTAAAGGGGTTAATGCAACAAGAAGAGCTAACTATCCTAAATATATATGCACGCAATACAGGAGCACCCAGATACATAAAGCAAGTTCTCAGAGACCTGCAAAGAGACCTAGACTCCCACACAGTAATAGTGGGAGACTTTAATACCCCACTGTCCATATTAGGCAGATCAATAAGACAGAAAATTAACAAGGATATTCAGGATTTCAACTCAGCTCTGGACCAAGCAGACCTAATAGGCATCTACAGAACTCTCCACCCCAAATCAACAGAATATACATTCTTCTCAGCACCACATCACACTCATTCTAAAATTCACCACAAAATTGTAAGTAAAACTCTCCTCAACAAATGCAAAAGAACGGAAATCATAACAAACAGCCTCTCAGACCACAGTGCAATCAAATTAGAACTCAGGAGTAAGAAACTCATTCAAAACCACACAACTACATGGAAACTGAACAACCTGTTCCTGAATTACTACTGGGTTAATAAAGAAATTAAGGCAGAAATGAAAAAGTTCTTTGAAACCAAAGACAGTGTACCAGAATCTCTAGGACACAGCTAAAGCAATGTTTCAAGGGAAATTTATAGTGCTAAATGCCCACAAAAAAAGGGGGGAGAGATCTAAAATTGACACCTTGACACCCTAACAGCACAATTAAAAGAACTAGAGAAGCAAGAGCAAACAAATTCAAAAGCTAGCAGAAGACAAGAAATAACTAAGATCAGAGCAGAACCGAAAGAGATAAAGACACGAAAAACTCTTCAAAAAAATCAGTGAACCTAGGAGCTGGATTTTTCAAAAGATTAACACAAAAGATTAACACTGCTAGCCAGACTAATAAAGAGGAAAAGAGAGAAGGATCAAATAGACACACACAAAAAAAATGATAAAGGGAATATCATCACTGATCTCACAGAAATACAAACTACCATCAGAGCATATTATGAACACCTCTATGCAAATAAACTAGAAAATCTAGAAGAAATGGATAAATTCCTGGAAACATAAACTCTCCCAAGACTAAACCAGAAAGCAGTCGAAACCCTGAATAGACCAATAAGTTCTGAAATTGAGACAGTTATCAACATCCTACCAACCAAAAAAAGCCCAGGACCAAACAGATTTGCAGCCACATTCTACCAGAGGTACAAAGAGGATCTGGTATCATTCCTTCTGAAACTATTCCAAACAATCGAAATAGAGGTACTCCTCCCTAACTCATTTTATGAGGACAGCATTATCCTGATACCAAAACCTGGCAGTGATACAATAAAAAAAGAAAATTTCAGACCAATATCCCTGATGAACATCGATGTGAAAATCCTCAATAAAATACAGGTAAACCAAATCCAGCAGCACAACAAAAAGCTTATCTACCACAATCAAGTTGGCTTCATCCCTGGGATGCAAGGCTGGTTCAATATACACACATCAATAAACATAATCCATCACATAAACAGAACCAATGGCAAAAACCACATGATTATCTCAATAGATGCAGAAAAAGCTTTCATTAAAATTCAACAGGCCCTTCATGCTAAAAACTCAATAAACTAGGTATTGATGCAACGTATCTCAAAATAATAAGAGCTATTTACAACAAACCCACACCCAGTATCATACTGAGTGGGCAAAAGCTGGAAGCATTCGTTTTGAAAACCAGCACAAGATAAGAATGCCCTCTCTCACCACTCCTATTCAACATAGTGTTGGAAGTTCTGGCCAGGGCAATTAGGCAAGAGAAAGAAATAAAGGGTATTCAAATAGGAAGAGAGGAAGTCAAATTGTCTCTGTTTGCAGATGACATGATTGTATATTTAGAAAACCCCATCATCTCAGCCCAAAATGTCCTTAAGTTGATAAACAACTTCAGCAAAGTCTCAGGATACAAAATCAATGTGAAAAAAATCATAAGCATTCCTATACACTAATAATTGACAAACAGAGCCAAATCATGAGTGCACTCCCACTCACAGTTGCTGCAGAGAGAATAAAATACCTAGGAATACAACTTACAAGGGAGGTGAAGGACCTCTTTAAGGAGAACTACAAACCACTGCTCAAGGAAATGAGAGAGGACACAAACCAATTGAAAAAAATTTCATTCTCATAGATAGGAAGAATCAATATCATGAAAATGGCAATACTGCCCAAAGTAATTTATAGATTCAGTGCTGTCTCCGTCAAGCTACCATTGACTTTCTTCACAGAATTAGAAAAAACTACTTTAAATTTCATATGGAACCAAAAAAGAGCCCCTATAGTTAAGACAGCCCTAAGCAAAAAGAACAAAGCTGAAGGCATCATGCTGTCTGACTTCAAACTATACTACAAGGCTACACTAACCAAAACAGTATGGTACTGGTACCAAAACAGATATATAGACCAATGGAACAGAACAGAGGCTTCACAAATAATGCCACACATCTACAACCATCTGATCTTTGACAAACCTGACAAAAACAAGCAATGGGGGAAGTATTCCCTATTTAATAAATGGTGTTGGGAAAACTGGCTAGCCATATGCAGAAAGCTGAAACTGGACCCCTTCCTTACACATTATGCAAAAATTAACTCAAGACTTAAACATAAGCCTAAAACCATAAAAACCCTAGAAGAAAACCTAGGCATTACCATTCAGGTTCTAAACATGGGCAGAGACTTCAAGACTAAAACACCAAAAGCAGTGGCAACAAAAACCAAAATTGACAAATGGGATCTAATTAAACTAAAGAGCTCTGCACAGGAAAAGAAACTATCATCATAGTGAAGAGGCAGCCTACAGAATGGGAGAAAGTTTTTGCAATTCATCTATTTTACAAAGGTCTAATATCCAGAATCTATAAGGAGCTTAAACAAACTTACAAGAAAAAAACAACCCCATCAAAAAGTGGGCTTAAGGATATGAACAGATACTTCTCAAAAGAAAACATTTATGCAGCAACCAACGTATCAAAGAAAAGCTCATTATCACTGGTCATTAGAGAAATGCAAATCAAAACCATAGTGAGATACCATCTTACGCCAGTTAGAATGGCGATCATTAAAAAGTCAGGAAACAACAGATGCTGGAAAGGATGTGCAGAAATAGGAATGCTTCTACATTGTTGGTGGGAGTGTAAATTAGTTCAACCGTTGGAAGACAGTATGGTGATTCCTCCAGGATCTAGAACCAGAAATATCGTTTGACCCAGCAATCCCATTACTGGGTATATGCCCAAAGGATGATAAATCATTCTACTATAAAGACCCATGCACGTGTACCTGTATTGCAGCATTATTCACAATAGCAAAGACTTGAAACCAACCCAAATGCCCATCATTGGTAGACTGGATAAAGAAAATGTGGCACATATACACCATGGAATACTATGCAGCCATAAAAAGGATGAGTTCATGTCCTTTGCAGGGACATGGGTGAAGCTGGAAACAATTGTTCTCAGCAAACTAACACAGGAACATAAAACCAAACACCACATGTTCTCAACGCATAAGTGGGAGTTGAACCATGAGAACACATGGACACAGGGAGGGGAACATCACATACTCGCACCTGTTGGTGGGTGAGGGGCTAGGGGAGGGATAGCATTAGAAGAAATACCTAATGTAGATGTAATGTTGATGGTTGCAGCAAACCACCATGGCACATGCATACATATGTAACAAACCTGCATGTTCTGCACATGTATACTAGAACCTAAAAGTGTAATAATTTAAAAAAAATATATGTATGTAATTTCAGGTAAGTGGAACATTGTCTTTGAGTTATACAAGTTATAACAGTTTTATTAGCTTCCAGCAGTGAGTACTTAGAATAGACCTTTAAATAAGGTATTTTTTAAAAGACAGTAATGATAATAGCATCATTTTAATTATAAGCTTCATTGTAGATTATGTCATATTAAAATACATAGCTAGCCAGTGACATTCATGATAACTAGTATATGTTAGAACAGACAAAGAGAAACTTAATGGTAAATTATATGGTCTCATAAAATTTACATAGTAACTTAATATTTTTACTGTATTTTCCTTTCTGGGGATCATTGTATTTGTATAATAGTAAAATCTATAAATGCCTTGGTATTTAAATTTGTGTAACTTAATATAATAAATAATAAATGCATTCAAAATAGCAATGGAGTTAGACACATTATAGTAAAAATGATCTTATAAGGGAAGGCTGCCATGTATGTCATTAGCCAGAAGTAATTTAGGTTGCCAAGTAAGATTGGCATTGATTTTTTTTTTTAACTATTTTATCATTTAAAAAATTTATTCTACTCTGTTTCTAAAATGTTGTCTTCAGTACCCAAGCCTCTGTGTCTTGAAATAAAAATTTGATCTTAACCAGATCTCAAGAATAAATTAGTTGCTTCCTGTATTGGTAATGTAGGTATGACGGAAATTATTTTTTTCTTAAAAATTCACTTCGTGTTCATATTAAACCAAAATTAAGTGTATAACTCTGAGAAAGAAAAAAAACATGTAAATGAACATAGATAAAACAAATATAAAAACAGTTATATATAATAAAATATGTTGCTACTTGGTGTCTTTTTAAAGAAAGATATAAATATTTAAATGTATGGATTTTCTTAACCCAAAATAATAGGACAATGTAAGATAGGGAGTAAACAGACAAAAGAGTAAAAGAATCACATTATGAAACAAAAAACAGTGTGTAGCTGTATATCCTGGTCTCCACTTGTAAAATGGGGATTCTCTTCACTTTATTTTTATTAGAATTTTCCTTAATATTTTAGAAACCATTTATTTCTTGATTTTTATAATTACATCAGTTAAGACTTGTATTGGGATACTCTCTAAACAGTGGCTTAAACAAATTAGGGATTGTGTTTCTGACATGATAACACTGAAAGTATACTATCTAGGTATGATATTGGGCTTCAAGATACCCTTAGAAATTATGGTTCTCATATCTTTCTACTTAGAGTTAAATTATACTTGTTGCCTTATCATTATATTATGACATCTCCATCTGTAGTGACTTCCTCTTACATCTAACTGACCAGGACTGTGTCAAATATACATAAATGAATAGTTCTGAAAATTGCTACTCCAACCATAACACTAATCTTTTAAGTATAAAAATTACTCTCACTCTCCTATCTTCAAGTGAGGCTGTGAAATAAAATTTTTTTCAGTTGGGCATATTAGTGCCTTGAAACAAACTAGACTTCAAAAAATGAGGAAGAATTAGAGAATAGATACTTGGTAGGTAAATAGTGATATTTGCCATGGTGTCTAAATAGTAACCAAATGGATAAGCTCAATCCTTAACTGTTTTCTGACTCCTGTGAAGACAAAGAATAATAAAATGGAATAACTTTTTAATCAGGAGTTTCCTTGAAAAAAAAAAAATTTCAGTGGTTCAAGGAAGTCTTTTTTTTTTTTTTTTTTAAATGGAGTCTTACTCTGTTGACCGGGCTGGAGTGCAATGGCGCAATCTTTGCTCACCACAACCACTGCCTCCTGGGCTCAGATGATTCTCCTGCCTCAGCCTCCCGAGTAGCACGGATTACAGGCACACACCACCATACCCAGCTAATTTTTTTGTATTTGTAGCAAAGATGGGGTTTCACCATGTTGGCCTGGCTGGTCTCGAATTCCTGACCTTGTGATCCGCCCACCTTGGCCTCCCAAAGTGCTAGGATTACAAGTGTGAGCCACCACACCCAGCCTCAAGGAAGTCTTTTTTTAAAAAAAAAAAATTGTGGTGAGAACATGAGATCTACCCTCTTACATTTTTAAATGTACCATGAATTGTTGTCTGTAGGAACAGTGTTGCACTATAGATCTGTAGAACTTATTCTAATTGCTTGACTGAAATTTACTGTCATTGATTAGTAGCTCCCCATTTCCCCCTCACCCCAGTGCCTGGTAACTACCATTCTACTGTTTGATTCTGTAAATTTGGCTATTTTAAATACCTCATGTAAGTGGAGTATTTATCTTATCATGCAGTATTTATCTTTTTGTGACTGGCTTATTTCATTTAGCCTAAGGTCCTTAAGATTCATCTGTGTTGTTGCATGTTGCAGAGTTTTCTTCTTTTTAAAAATTGAATAGTGTTTCATTCTGTGTATATATCATATTTCATTTATTCATTCATCTGTCAATGGACATTTGGGGTTATTTTCATACCTTGGCTATTGTGAATAGTGCCATAATGAACATAGGAGTGCTAATGTCTCTTTGAAATCTTCATTTTAATTATTTTGGATAAATACCCAGAAGTGGAATTGCCAGTTCCCGTGGTAGTTCTATTTTTAATTTTTGAAGGACTTGCCATGTTATTTTCCGTAAGGACAGTACCATTTTGCATTCCTACAGCAATTTGCAAGGGCTCCAATTTCACCACATCCTCACCACTTGTTGTCTTTGCTTTTTTGATGATAGGCAACCTGACAGGTTTTGTGGTTTTGATGTGCCTTTCTCTGATGTTTAGAAATGTTGAGCATTTTTCCTGTATTGGTTGGTCATTTATGTGAATTCTTTGGAGAAATGCTTATTCAAGACCTTAATTGCGTTACTAGTTTTTACTATTGAGTTGTAGTGGTTTCTGGTGCGTTTTGAAGCCTAATCCCTTATCAGATACATGGTTTGCAAATATTTTTTCCCATTCCATATTTTACCTTTTTGCCCTCTTGATTATTTACTTTGCTGTGCAGAAGCATTTTAGTTTGATGTATTCCCACTTGTCTATTTTTGCTTTTGTTACCTGTGCTTTCGGTGCCATATGTTTGAAATTACTGTCAAGACCAGTGCCATCAAGCTTTTCTCCTGTTTTCTTCTAGCAGTTTTACAGTTTTAGGTCTTAAGTCTAAGCCTTCAGTCCATTTTGAGTTGATTTTTTGCGTGATGTAGGAGACCAGTTTTATTCTTTTGCATGTAGATATCTAGTTTTCCCAGCAGCATTTGTTGAGGAGACTATGCTGTCCCCATTGTGTATTCTTGGCACCCTTTTTGAAGATCAGTTGACTGTATACATGTAGGTTTATTTCTGGGCTCTTTATTCTGTTCCACTGGTATATATATGTGTCTTAATGCTAGTGCCGTACTGTTTTCACCACTGTAACTTTGTAGTATAATTTGAAATCAAGAAGTATGATGCCACCAGTTTTGTTCTTTTTCAGGGTTGATTTGACTCATTGTGGTCTTCGGTGGTTTCATATAAATTTTAATATGTTTTTCTGTTTTGTAAAAAATGCCATGAGGATTTTCATAGGCATAGTATTAAAACTGTAGATCACAGATATGTCTTTACAGAAATATAAAATAGATATGAATTGCCCCATTTATAGATTTTTCTTTTGTACAACAGGAGTAGTAAAAATTATTCTGCATATTCTTTGAATTTGACTTATCTATCCTGGAGCAATATTATATATGCATAAGATGTGGTTAAGAATGCCTACTTGTGCATTATTGATAATAGCAAACATCTGGAAGTGACCTAAATGCCCGCTAGTAAAGGAAACTGGTCTGATTGTGTAATTTTCATACAGGAAATATGGTACAGCTCTTAAAAGGAATTTGTCAAATTTATGTGTAATAACATGGTTACATCCACAAGACGTTGTAAAATGAAGAAAGTCAAGTTGCAGAACAGCATATACAGTGTAGAATTACAACTCTTAATGTAGAATAACTATATAAAAATAATTTTTAATAAAAACATGAAATAATCATAAGGTTTTAATTAATTAACACAGTTTGTTAATGTGTGGTTATTGTGTAGGGTTCGCGGTGTTCTTCTGATGCCAATATGCTTGGAGAGATGATGTTTGGCTCAGTAGCAATGAGCTACAAAGGATCCACCTTAAAAATTCATCAGATTCGGTGAGAGGTTTTCTGATTTTTTTTGTTACCGAGTCCATTTTTAGATATTTGGGTTTTTTTAAAGACAGAATTTTATATGATCTTCACTCAGATTCAGCTTGTCATACTCCATTTAAAATGTTCTATGATTTTAATGCTACTTCATTTCTCTTGCAGCTATGCTGTGAAACCTCTGTTACTTAAACATTTTTATTTGTAATAAATCCAAAAAGTTATTATATTTTAGTTTTGTGCCCTCTCTTTCTCTTTTTCTTCACAGTTCCCCTCCACAGCTGATGCTCAGCAAAGTGTTTACTGCACGGACTGGCAGCAGTATTTGTGGAAGTCTCAATACGTAAGTGCTTGTGGATACGGTGGAAATGCATTACTTTAGATGTGCAAAGTATGAAAAGTAACAAACTGCTTTTAGTACTGCAGCACAGGTTCAGATTTTCTATCTTTCCTTAAGTTTAAAAGTTCATAGAGGCCAGATTTCATCTCAATTGCATTTGGTTGAGAAACAGGAGATGTGGTTTCTGTTTCTATAAATTGGTAGAAACAATATCTGCAACTAAAATGTTGAATGGATTTCTGTCTTAGGTCAACATGCTGATTTTTGGTTTTGTGGTACCATGCTGAGTTACTACAGTCTGTAGGGTTATGCTCTTCAATTTTCAGATCCCTACAAAATTAACCCTGCAGACAGGACTGACCTAGGTCAGCCATATGGATATTAGACATAATATATACAGTATATAATGATAACCACCAGGGTATTACAAGCTATTAATGCAAAGAGTGGAATAGCGAAGCTGAAACAAAGGCAGGCCTGGTGTCAGGATCATGCGCCATGTGCCAAAACCTAATAAATTGTTGGGGCTAAAGTTAGGCAATAGAAGACCCCAGAGAGAGATTTTGCAGGTTCCATATCAGAACAATGCTCATTGGCTAGCCAGAGCCCTTGGGGGTAACCCAATGTCAAAGGCAGCAGAAGGCAGCAAAAAAAACTACTCCAAACTACAGAAATTCTCTAGAGCCCCCATTAATTGTTAGTGGTTTAAAAAGACCTGTTTGGCAATTCCATCAAAAAGTGGGCAAATGACATGAACAGGCACTTCTCAAAAGGAGACATTTATGCAGTCAACAAACATATGAAAACTTATCATCACCGGTCATTAGAGAAATGCAAATCAAAACCACAATGAGATACCATCTCACGCCAGTTAGAATGGTGATCATTAAAAAATCAGGAGACGGGCCAGGCGTGGTGGCTCATGCCTGTAATCCCAGCATGTCTCTGAGGGCTGAGGCAGGTGGATCACAAGGTCAAGAGATCAATACCATCCTGGCCAACAGGGTGAAACCCTGTCTCTACTAAAAATACAAAAATTAGCTGGGCGTGGTAGCGTGCGCCTGTAGTCCCAGCTACTTGGGAGGCTGAGGCAGGAGAATTGCTTGAATCTGGGAGGCGGAGGTTGCAGTGGGCTGAGATTGCACCACTGCACTCTGGCCTGGTGACAGAGCAAGACTCCGTCTCAAAAAAAATCAGGAGACAACAGATGCTGGAGAGGATGTGGAGAAATAGGAACACTTTTACACTGTTGGTAGTGTAAATTAGTTCAACAATTGTGGAAGACAGTGTGGCGATTCCTCAAGGATCTAGTACCAGAAATACCATTTGACCCAGCAATCCCATTACTGGGTATATATCCAAAGGATTATAAATCATTCTCTTACAAAGACACATGCACAAGTATGTTTATTGCAGCACTGTTCACAATAGCAAAGACTTGGAACCAACCCAAATGCCTATTTGTGATAGACTAAATAAAGAAAATGTGGCACATATACATCATGGAATACTATGGAGCCATAAAAAAGGTTAGTTCTTGCCCTTTGTGGAGACATGGATGAAGCTGGAAACCATCGTTCTCAGCAAACTAACATATGAACAGAAAACCAAACACCACATGCTCTCACTCATAAGTGGGAGCTGAACAATGAGAACACATGGACACAGGGAAGGGAACATCACACACCAGGGCCTGTCAGGGGGTAGGGAGCTAGGGGAGGGATAACATTAGGAGAAATACCCAATGTAGATGATAGGGTGATGGATGCAGCAAACTACCGTGACACAGTGTATAACTATGTAACAAATCTGCACATTCTGCATATGGACCCCAGAATTTACAGTATTTTTTTTTAAAAAAAGGACCTGTTTGGAAGAGTTTTATTAGCTAAGTTTCTAAAACCTGTAGCTCTTTTTTTACTTTTAGGCAGGAAGGAAAGTGGGAGGTATTCTTTAAAATATTATGGATGCTTTAAAAAATCTTGAAGCCAAAAATATAGAGATTAGATATCTACTAAAGTAGAAATTAAAGATTCCATGTTGGAATCACTGATGTTAGCCATGATCACCTGAGTTTTTTCATCTCTTTTAAGTTCTAACTGATAATTCCTAAAATCTCTAGAAAGGGCATTTTGCACTAAAAGCATAAAGTACTTCTATTTTCGTTATCTTGAAAGAGTCACTAAAAGAAATGATATAGGTTATTTGTAATATATTAGACTAAAAACAGTTTTTGGATATTTGCCTAATGATGTAGTCTCCTCCTCTTCTCCTAGCTTCTACCTCTCCTTACCAGATAATTAGAAAATATTTTTAGGTCCAAAATATGTGGGGAAACCTTGTTTGTAATCTAAATCAGGTTCTGCAACTTTCTTCTTTAAAGATCCAGATAGTAAATATTTTTGGCTTTGTGAGCCAAACAATGGGTTTTAGTTTCTCAACTCTGCTGTTGCAGCATCAAAGCAATCATACACAGTAAATAAATGAATGGGCATGGCTATGTTCCAATAAAACTTTATTTACAAAAAGAGGTAGCAGACTTGATCTGGCATTCAGGCTATAGTTTGCCAACATCCTGTTTAAGTAGTTATGTTAGTTAATTTGTAATGCTAATAGGAAGAAACTGTTTTTGCACTTAACATTTCATTAGGATGTACAAAGAATTGCCATTAAACCGTAAAACAAATTTGGAATTAATTTTTTTCTTACCTTCCATAGGCTACAAGATAGTCTTGAATTCATCAATCAAGACAATAATACATTAAAGGCTGATAATAACACAGTTATTAATGGACTGCTTGGAAATATAGGTAAATGGCTCCCTTGATTTTATAAGTTTAAAATATATGAACAGTATAAGAAGTGTTTTTTGAAGTTATTCCTTAATGATACAGATCTGTTATGATAACAAAGAATTTCAAATACTGTAAGTGGAAGAGGCATTTAAGTTGCCAGTATCTCTTACATTTGTTTAATTTTGAAAACATATTTTTCATATATTTGAACATAATATTTATTTTTTATCTGATTAAGAGAACTGCTATAGATATATCTAATTCGTCCTCATTGTTTTTCATTGTTAAATTTGATGCATCTTTGAAAGATCTGTCAGTGATAAGAAAAGCCCTTACTAGTTCCTTTGACTACTTCAGCCGAGGAAGACTATTTACACCTTCTTCCTTCTCTCTTCCATAAACACAAAAGTCATTTTAAAATGATGCTTGTTTTTGTCACTTGCAATTCAGATGAGCAGATGTTTAAATTTGATGTTTCTTAAAAGATTTATTAAAACAGTTTATTTAGTACTTCAGTTAGCTGATTGTTGTTATTTAAATTCTGCATTTTAAAGTGACAGACTCTTTAAAATTTCTGGTCATTTTTTCTAGACAGCTCAACTGAACTGCTGCTGTATTGCAGTTATTTCTGGTGCATAAAAAGCTATAGGAAGCCAAAGGAATGAGATAGCAATTAGATTAGTATGAATAGTTCTCTTGTTTTCTGTTTAGTAAGAACTTTTATTTATAATTAATTTAAACAAATATTTGTAGAAAACAGTTTTTTCTTCCAACTTGAGCTGTATGACATCCTCTTATTTATTTTTTATAGTTTGTGTTTATTCAAATGAGCAGTCACTTATAAAACATTTATTACTGTGGGCTAGTCATAGTGTTAGGCATATACTTTTTAATGTGTGAGTGTTACAGAAAAATAGAAGTTCTGCTTTTTCTTAACTTGCTTGATTACTTCATTGATTTTAATAAAAGAAAAATATGACAAAGAAATAATGAAATCTTTTTTCTTTATAATTTGATAATTTTCAAAGCTCAGAGGGCTTGTTGAATGTTGAAAGTCATTTATAGGGTTTTTTTTGTTTGTTTGTTTGTTTTTGTTTTTTGATAGGGAGTCTCACTCTGTCACCCAGGCTGGAGTGCAGTAGCATGATCTTGGCTCGCTGCAACCTCCACCTTCCAGGTTCAAGCGATCCTCCTGCCTCAACCTCCCAAGTAGCTGGGACTGCAGGCATGCACCATCATACTTGGCTAATTTTTGTATGTTTAGTAGAGACAGCATTTCGCTATGTTGGCCAGGCTGGTCTCGAACTCCTAACAGGCTCCCAAAGTCCTGGAATTACAGGTGTGAACCACCATGTCCCAGCCAAAAGGAATTCATTTTAATGACACAAATCCATTATTACTTATAAAGGTAAATTATACTGTGGAGGCTAGATATACTTGTCCTCTCTTTTTAGATAGAGTAGATGATCCATTTTACATACTACTGACTTTACATATGAGCAACATTTACTTGCACCCTTTTTAATTGTGAATCAAGGACTTTTTGTGTGTGTATCATTTCTTATTTCTTTCAATTTCCAGTCAATCAGTCAGTCAATCAATAGGTATGTGGTGAGCACCTGTAATATGCTAAGCACTCTGCTGGCCCCTGAAGATACAGTGGTGAACCAGATATAGTCCCTGCCTCAGTGGATTTATAGTTAGTGGAATTCAGAAAAGTAATACAACCATTACAGTATACTATAGTAAATTCTTAGACAGAGTTAAGAACAGGGTGTGATAAAAATAAGGAGAAGTACTTAATTCAGTCCTGGAGAGTCAGGGAAGGCTTTCTTGAGGACATGAGGCCTAAGCTTGAGGGATTAGCCAGATAGTTAGGGAAAGAAATGTTCTATGAAGCAATATTTGTACACAGAGCTAGGAGCAAGAGATCATAGAGTATGGAAAGAATGTGAATAAATCAGTATGTATGGAGCACAGAGTAGGAGTAAAGTAAATGAAAAGAAAGAATGGAGCAAGAGCTAGATCATGAAGGACACTGTAGGCCACACTGAGGAATTTGGACTTAATGCTTCATGTAGTGCAGTTGGGCACCAGTGCAAGTATGTTGGTTTGGGTCCTTCACCTGTTTTTTTCACAGGTGCTAAAGACCGGATTGAACATGCAAGAATTGTATTAGGGGAAGTGACTATGTAAAGGAAAATGAGGAACATGCTGGGAAAGGCTGAGAGACCATTGAATTGTGATGTAAGTCTGACCATGAGTGAAGGAGAGAGGGATAGAACATTGACTGCAAGTGTCTCAGCTTTCTATATGGTTCAGGGGAAGTTTGGCAAGGCCCTGGGAAGTATTTGAGTCAAAGGTTGTCAGAAATGTCCTGTATCTCCCCAAAATGGGCCTGCTTTAGTATACCTACTGCGTTCACCCGTTGGCTGAGAGCAGCCTATCAGCTATGTGTCCTTGCACAAATGTGGCAATGGATTTCAGAACACAGCAGCAGGAATTCTTAATCAAACATACTCTTTATAGTTGGAGATCTTTGAGATACAGTCTTGATGCCATGACAGAGGGATTTTCAGAATTTAGTAACACGATCAGATTATATTTGTATCTGCAGAAGAATATCCTAACTGCAGTAGGAATGGATTCAGGTGAGCAAGTGGGATTGAGAAAAGGCCCATATTAGAAGGGTGCTCATGGTAATCCAAATGACAGATAATGGTACATATAGTAAGTTAGCATGGGTGGGGATAGTTGAGAAATTCTTTTAAGGGAAATAGAGTGGACAGGATTAGCTAATTAGATAGAAGAGGTGAGGTCAAAGGAAGGATCAAGTTTGGCACTTTGCTGTCTGTTTAATTGCATGGGTATTGGTGCTATTCACTGAGGTGAATAGAAGAAATCAGAATTGATGATTTTAGGTTTAGGCATGTTCAATTGGAAGTATCGGAATATCCAAGTGCAGAAATCCATTGTTGTTAGCTAGTTAGATAGGTACATTGTAGTAGTAGTCTCTTTAACATAAAAGTGGATGAATGTTTAATAATTTAAAAATAATAGAAGTTGACCAGTTAGGTGTATCTTCTGTAGATTTGAGAATCATCAGGACATAAATTATAATTGAAAGCACAGGAATGGAGGATGACCTAGGAAATGTAAAGAATGAGAAGGAAAGATTGTTGAAGATGGAACCCTGGGGAATGCTGGCTTTAAGAAGGGGTAGAAGAGAAGCACACAAACTGAGACTGAGGGGAAAAAAATACAGAGAGCGTGTTATCATTGGAAAAATGCTTACAGTATAATATAGTCAGTATCAATTACTGCTATAAGGTAACATAAGATAATATGGACTAAAGCAACAGGAAGCCTTTTGGTGGCCTACATGAACAGTTTCAGTGAGGAGAATCGACGCCAGAATTGAGAATACTCAGAGGTTAGACCTTTGTCCAAGATGCAAATAGTCGTTCTCAAACTTTTTGGTTTCAGGAGCCCTTTACACACTTAGAAATTATTGAGGTCTGCAGAGAACTTTTGTTTGTGTGTATTACAACTGTTGATAAATACTTTATTAGAAATTTTAAAAAAATTTAGCAAATCCTTGAAAAATAACACTAACATCCCCTTTCATGTTATTACAAACCTCCAAAAAATTAATGAGAAGAGTGACATGGTTTTACATTTTTACAAGTCTCCTTAATGTCTGGATTAGGGTACAGCTAAATTCTCCTATCTGTGTCCGTATTCAGTCTTTTGTGATATGTTGTTTTCATTGAAGTGTATCAAGAAAATCCGGTCACAGATGTGTAGGTGGAAAATGGAGGACTTCACAGACCCCCTGAAAGTCTCGGAGACCCCCAGGGGTCCTTGGATGATATTTTGAGAACTGCTGAACTGCTGTAGGATTAGATGTATGGAGGGAGGTGGAAGAGATTTGGGTATGTTTAAGTGTTGATAGAAAAAGGAAGTTATAAGGAGGATGAAATTAAAGACTAGAAGTTATAATTCATAGAAGGAGTTTTTGAAGAATAAGGGTTTGGGGTCCTAGCTGACTTACAGTTAACTTAAGGGAGGAAGGAACTTAGGATTTTTTATTAAGTCCCTAGCACATAGTAAGGCTTGAATAGCATGACTGCTTAGGCAGGAAAGAGGCAAGGATGGGTGAGAATTAGAGTAAGTTTTTAAGTAGAATAATAGGAAAAAAAAGGGTTCCAGTATGGTTAATTCTACTGTGTGTATGTGCATATATGCATGTGCATACTCTAGGAAACAAAGTTTTATGCTGAGAAGAAGAGGTAGGGAAGGAGATTTAAAAAGGAGATAATTTCTGAAGTAACTAGAGAAAGAAAGCTAGGGAGAATTAAAGAGCTGACCATTGAGACATGGAAGGATTGCTATACATGTGCTATAATTATAGAAGTTCTTGTTACAGAAAAATAGTATCTGTTAGCAATTTGAAAACTACAGTTTGCTGGATACAGTGGCTCATGCCTGTAATTTCAGCACTTTGGGAGGCCAAGGCAGGAGGATCACTTGAGCCCAGGAGTTTGAGATCAACTTGGGCAATGTGGCAAGACTTTATCTCTACTAAAAAGTTTTCAAAACTGGCTGGACCTGGTGGCATGCACCTGTTGTCCTAGCTCATGAGGAGGCTTGAGGAGGGAGGATCACTTGAGCTCAGGAGTTCGAGCTTGCAGTGAGCTATGGTTATGCCATTGCATTCCAGCCTACATGACAGAGCAAAATGCTGTTTCAAAAAAAGAAAGAAGAAGAATAGAGTTGTCACTTTTTAAAACAGAAAGCCCCTATTCCATCCTAGATAAACATCCTACATGGCTATTTAGACTATTTTGATTAAGCATAACTAACAGGTAACCCAGCTGCTTGCTTTCAAACTATAATGCCCTTCTTGGGTCTTCAGACTGCAGTTACCTTTTCTTGATGAAGCATGTGGCAGCCACTTCTCTTGAACAGCTGGGAGTCTGGTCCCTGATGAGCTTCATTTGTGTTCCTCCTTCCATAGTGGCTGACTCCTGGTTTAGTAACCTTGGTTTCTTCCATTACTTTGTAACTTATCACTGGTTATGAAAACCAATTTTTAATTTGTCAGTAAGATCTCTTTTCTGGTTTTGCTCTCTGTTGTATGCTGTATGCCAAGTGCTTAGGTGGTTTTCTCCTTACTGCAATTGTAGAAGCATGCTATAATATTAAAACAACTTTTAAAAAAATAAATTTATTTGGCAAATATCAGATTCAATAGATAACATTATCGTACTTTTTCAAATCTTTGAAAATACTGTTTCATATTAGAAAGGATTGAACATTTAAAATAATTTTTACCTTATATAGCAGAAGCTTGTTTTTATTATACATAGATTTATTAGTAAAAATACATGAAGTTGTTATTTGATATAAATCATGACTAAAGAAACACCATCCTGTTTCAAAAATGAGAAGACACCTTGAATTATTCTTAGTTTAAAAGTTTCCACCCATATCTGTTGGTCTGCTCTTGTGCTGCCTTAGCTCACCTTTTTTCCCTGACACATTGTGGCTTCTCTAACAGTCCTCTTTCATGTGTATTTTACGTTTTTGCCATGTAGGTCTTTCACAGTTCTGCAGCCCCAGGCGGGCATTCTCTGAGCAGGGTCCGCTCCGCCTGATCAGGAGCGCCTCTTTCTTTGCAGGTTTGCGATGTGCTGTGTGGGTAGACTAGTTGGTGTGCCCCAACGGCTAGACTCTGTAGTTAAGTTGTGGAAACAAGAGAGTAGATGAATGCATTTGTTGAGGTTGTGGTTAAGAAAACATTGCTTTGGGAAGTATAAGAACTTGATTGTTTTCTACTGAACATGTTCTTAAAGTTTCCAGACACTGAGTTATCAGTAAAATTGACATTTTAATGAAATTTCAGTTTGCGATTTGTCTCATGGCATAATGCTTTTCTCTCATGGCATAATAACTTTAGAATATGAAACCAAAACTTAGTATGAACTTTATTTCTCAAGGTACCACTTGGAATTTTTAATGTGACACTGTCTTGTTTCCATGGCTGAGTAGCTTTTGTACCATAGTTCACCAATTGCAGAAAATTATCCTATCTTGTTATTATTGTAAAGTTTCTGATCTACACTATTCCATAAGAACAATTTTTCTTGGAGCTAAGATTTAGATGAACAAGCACCACTGTAATGCTCTGTAAAAAGCATATATGACTATATTTTCTTATATAATCAAGTTGATGATTGTAGAGTATGTCCATGCATATATACCCAGGATTCTAATCATAGTCCTTTTCTTCACGCATTTTAGCAGGTTACAGCCTTTTAGTGGAAATTATTAGAATGTAAACACATTTACTTGTCATTGTTTTCAGATTGGTATCAGTTTAAACCTTTTCTTCATTAATATTTTCTTTCCCTATAAATATTAGATGTAAACAATACATATTTATAGAAAACTTGGAAAATATTTTTAAAAGACAAAAATAAAATACATGTTAGCCATTTTATCAGCCAGAAATGCCTGCATTTTTGTTTTTTTAACAAAATTGGGATCATACTATTCAAACAAATTTCTCAAAACAAATTTCTCAATGTATTATGGATAATTTTGAAACATACATTGTTATAGGCAGAAACAGTGTAGTGAACTGTAATATACCCACCGCTTAGTCCCAGCAAGCACTTATACTGTTCAGTAGCTTGCTTTTTTTCATTTAATAGTATATTGTAAATATCTATCATTGACTATGCTTCTAAAATATGAGTCAGTCACTCCTTGCTGCTTTAGATATTATGTTTTAGATTCTCATACTGTGTATCAAATCTTCACAGAGCTCTCGAAGCTTGTTCAACTGAGTAATAGCTCTTGGTGTTGGGTTGGTGCCATGCTATTGAAAAAAATAAGGGAATGCAATGAGATGAGCATGATTTCGTTTGCTATTTAAAAGGAGCTGTTCATCCACCTGAATAGCAATATATTTTATAACTGACAGTTTCATCTTTATTTATAGTTCACAGCAACCCAATGGACATGCCTGGAAGAGAGCTGAATGAGGACAGAGACAGTGGCATAGCACGGTCTGGTAATGTCAGGTTCTTGTATTCAGTTTTTTATGAGATTACTGTTGGCATTGATTTTCTTTTTTATCTCTCCCTTTTATTATCAAATTTGTTCATATTGATATTAGCCTTACAAGAGAACTGTGAAAAGAGCAGGGCAAAGTCTCATACATTTAACATTTTTCATGTTTACTTTTAAGTGTGCTCAGTAGAATAAAGCCTGGATGAACTAAAGCCCCAGAGTAAAGTATATTGGTTAAAGCTTAGTATAAGAAGAAAAGCATTGGTCAGAAGACTGCTTGGAAACCGTAGTTAAAAAAAAAACAAAAAACAAAAAAACGCATACACACATTGCTTATATTTGCTTGCTGCTAACTAGAGTTTAAATTGTCATAGTCTCTTGCCCAGAAAAGCATAGGCATTTTGAACCAATGTTACTCTTTTTTTTTTTTTTCAAATATGGACTCTTCCAAAATTTGTAGGTGTAGCAAACATTTATTGAAACATGGTGGACATTAAAAAAATTAAAGCCCAGAGTCTACCCTTAAGGAGCACAGAAGTATGGAGTCTACTGGGAGAAAAATTAGGAAAATCATCTGTCATAGTTTATTGTGTGATATGTTTAGTGATAGACCTGTGCAAAGAGCTTCAGAGAAAGGGCAGCACACTTAGCCTGGGCAAGGCGCAGGGATGCCAACAATGCTTTACAGAAGAATGATGATTGAGTTGTATTTTGAGAAATAAATAGCAGTTATCTAGGCAAAAGCTTAGAAAAAAAGGCATTTTAGCTAAAAGGAAAAGTGTTTGTTGGGGCCCAGAGAGCAGCATAAGTAGAAAGAGGAGTAATTTCAGGCTTGAATTACTATTTGATATGAGGAACTTAGTTCACTGTGATAGTCAGCATATGTTGTTATTTTATATGACTCTGCTATCAAAATTGTTTTATGATTCAGTTTTGAGATAAATGAAAAATCTAACCTTGCCATATGTTGTAATCCCTAGGTGTGTATTAGAATAAGAAGGAGAGGTTTTAAAAACAAATTTAGGTGCCTAAACTTTACTTCCAAAGACTCTCATTTAACCTAGCGAAGGGGTTTGGCATCTGTATTTGAGAAACAAAACAAAATGTAAAACCTAACACCTGATTCTAAAGGACAGCTAGGGTTGCGAACCACTACTCTAAGAAGAAGAGCTTGTGTTTTTCAAGTAATCTCATCTTTCTTTTCTAATTGAGTTCCTTATTTTTTGTTTTAAGGAATCTAGAGTATATTTATCTTAATACCCTTTGCTTCTATGTAATCTAGAGATTTAGACTTCCCTGGCAGGAATTTAATTCTCATTATTTTATTTAAGATTTGAAAGATAGTAAATTAATTTATCTATACTTATATTATTTGTAAGTTGAAGCATCTGGTTAGACTGATCTGTTAGGCTGCTTCAAGTTATTGGATTCATATATCCCATTTAAGTTAATGTGTGTTTTCTTCTTTTTCTAATAGGGTTATTTTCAATATTAGAATATAGTGAAATGTATTTTTTCCAAACTTAAGACAGCATTTTATTTTTCACTGAAGTCATACCCAGATTTAGCTGTACATACCCAATATTGGACTATAAGGCTTTACAATACTAATTGATAAAATGTGGTCTATACAAGAAAGTAATTTAGAATGAGTTCATTGATGGTCTCCATGTTTGCATGGCACATACAGCTTTATCCTCTATCATTGAATTTGTCAGAATTCAAATGAATAGATTTTTGTAATGAAAGTCTCTCAGTTTTTAGTGCTGGTGTCCAAAATAATTTATCATCTGGCATATACCTTTTTAATAGTAATGATAATACTTCCCTGTTTTGAATATACATTTTCAGTATGTGCTTATGATCATAAAATAAGTCTAGAATATTGCCAAATGCAAGCCCTTAATGGCAAGTCTTATCCTCTCTAAATCCAGTGGGGAAAAGGGGAGGACTCCTAGCTTAATGAAAAATCAGCAGTTGTCGCTTTTAACACCTCAGGCAATAAACATATCTTACAGATTTCAGAGTGTTTGGGGAAGGGAATAATCCCCAAGACCAGGGGATTGCAGCCGTTACAGAGTGGAGTCTGCTGAGATGTGTTTATCACCTTGGTACTCCAGAGAGCATTCTTTTTTGGAACTTACTAAGTATAGTCATGATTCATAATTAAAAGTGGTAGGTTTGACTGCATGTGCACAGGTGATCCATGAGTACTTGTAAATGACCTCTTTAAATGCCATTCAAACAATTATTTTCAAATATAGCTTGTTCTTAAAATCCAGCTGCTACATTAAGTCTGAATAGCATCAGATTTCCTTTAATTTAAGAACTAAAAGGATTCAGCTAAGTTATGGGACAGTCAGTCCAGTGGCCAAAGAGTTAATGCCTTGTTGCAAAGTATAATTTTATTTTGGAATCCCTAGAAGAGAATGCCAAAAGGGGATTGTCTGAGTTTTTTGCTGATACATTGTTAATACATGATTTTTCTCCTCTGAGACCTTGCTCCAAGAAGGATGTGTTTTTTTAATGGACATTTTGGAGGCTCATGAAGCAAAATAAAGTTTAATTTAATCTATTTGTAATTTTGTTAAAAGGAAATTTGTCATTATGCTCAGTCATTACTGATTCTCGTTGTTCTTCTGACTTAATAGCATCTCTCAGCAGCTTGCTGATCACTCCATTTCCTTCTCCAAACTCCTCACTTACACGAAGTTGTGCCAGCAGCTACCAGCGACGTTGGCGACGCAGCCAAACAACAAGTTTGGAAAATGGGGTATTTCCTAGATGGTAAGTTGGAACTTTAAACACAGAACAAAATTGAATAGTTCCTTAAATACAATTTTATATGAGTTTCTTAGAGCCTGGACTTGCATTCTGTGTATTTTAAGTTTGGAACTGAAAACTTAAAATTTATTACATTTTAAAAATTGTGGTAAGTTATACATAACAGTTTACCATTTTAACCATTTTTAGATGTACAGTTCAGTGACATTTATTTAAGTACCTTTATACTGTTATGCAACCATCATCACTTTCCAACTCCAGAACTTTTTCCTCTTCCCAGCTGAAACTCTGTATCCATTCAACGTAACTCCTCATTCCTCCCTCCCCTTCCCCTTGTCACCACCATTCTATTTTCCGTCTCTATGAATTTGATGACCGTAGGTACCTCGTATGAATGAAATCATACACTTCTTGTCCTTTTTGCATCTGCCTTATTTCATTTAGCATAATATCTTCAAGGTTTAGTGATGTTGTAGCATGTGTCAGAAATTCATTCCTTTTTATGACTGATTAACATTCCATTGTGTATACATACCACATTTTTTTATCCATTTATCTATTGATGGACACTTGGGTTGCTTCCACTTCTTAGCTATTGTGAATAATGCTGTTATGAACATGAGTGTACAAATATCTGTTCAAGTCCCTGTTTTCAATACTTGTGGTTATATACCCGGAAGTAGAATTGCTGGATCATATGGTAATTTTGGTTTTAGTTTTGTGAGGAACTGTCACACTGCACACTGTTTTTCATGGTGACTGTACCATTTTAGATTCCTACCAGCAATGCACAATGGTTCCAATTTCTCCGTATCTTCACCAGCACTTATTTTCTATTTTTTTGATAATAGCTATCTCAATGGATCTGAAGTGGTTTCTCATTGTGGATTTGATTTGCATTTCTTTAATAATTAGTGAAGTTGAATATCTTTTCTATTCTTTTCTTTTCTTTTTGAGTCACCCAGGCTGGAGTCCAGTGGCGCAGTTACAGCTCACTGCAGCCTCAACCTCCCCGGGCTCAGGTGATCCTTCCACCTCAGCCTCCCAAATAGCTGGAACTACAGGCTTGCTACCGTGCCTAGCTAATTGTTTTTTTGTTTGCTTGTTTTATTTTGTATTTTTTTGTAGAGATGGGATTTTGCCTTATTGCCCATGAGCCCAGAACTCCTGGGCTCAAGTGATTTGCCTGTCTCAGCCTCCCAAAATGCTAGGATTACAGGCATGAGCCACACGACACCCAACTTGACCATCTTTTCATGTGCTTATTGACCACTTGTATATCTTTTTTGGAGAAATGTCTACTTAAGTCCTTTGCTCATTTTATATTTGGGTTTTTTTGCTTTGTTGGTGAGGTGTGGGAATTCTATATATATTTTAGATATTAATACCTTATCAGATCTATGATTTGCAAATTTTTTAAAAATTCTGTGGGGTGATTTTTTACTCCATTGATGCTGTCCTTTGATTCATAGAAGGTTAAATTTATATGTAGCCCAGTTTATTTTTTTTTTCCTTTGTTGATTGTGGTTTTTGTGTTACATCCAAGAAACCATTGCCAAATCAATGTCATGACGCATGATGCCTTTACCTTTTGTTTTCTTCTAAGAGTTTTATGTTTAGGTCTTTGATTTATGTAATACATGTTTTGATATTTCAGTTTTTCATGTTTTTATTTTGGCAAGGTAATTCATTCTTGAAAGAGTTTTTAAAATCTACATTAAGTACAATGGTAGATACTAAAAATTCTTGTTTTCTCCTCTTTTTCATTTCCTTTATTCATTCATCTCTGACTTAGCTCCTGAAATCAAAAACAGAGACCAGTAGATCCTAGAACAGGGAAAAGATTCTATCAGACTCATCTATAAATCTTAAAATGTAGACACTTTTGGGTTAATTATGAATTGGAATTATCTGCTTCTTTAGTAACTTCTAATTGGACAAAAATGTTCCCAATCTGACTCTAGTAAAATTTTTATTAAAACATGAACCTGAAAAAATAGCCAGTAGATTTCTTAAAGAGATACACAGCTAGTACAAAATTATAGGTTTGTTTGATAAAACAGCAAAATACTTTTAGCTTGTCTACATTTAATTAGCAAGAAGATTGAATTGTGATTTTAATTATTTTTATTTTTTAAATTAAAAAAACATTTATTTTTAAGGTCTATAGAAGAAAGCTTTAATCTCTCAGATGAAAGCTGTGGCCCTAACCCAGGAATTGTGAGGAAAAAGAAGATTGCAATTGGGGTAATCTTTTCATTATCCAAAGATGAAGATGAAAATAACAAATTTAATGAATTCTTTTTTTCACATTTTCCTCTCTTTGAAAGCCACATGAACAAATTAAAGAGTGCAATAGAACAGGTAAGCATAGTTGTTTATATCTTTTCCTTTTAAAATCTTATTCTCTTGATTAAGCATTATGTTTCTTTGTTTGGCAGAAAAATTGACAGACATTGTGCATGTGCCCTATAAAGTGCTCTGGGGGATGCAAATAGATCGAACCCTTTTTAAGGTGCTTACTGTCTAATAAATGATATAAGATCATTCATCCATTTGTTCTGTAAATAAACATTTGAGAGCCTAAAATGTGGTAGACACCATTCTACCAACTAAAGAGAAGTGATAAAAGCAACACTCTGACCTTATGGGACAACAAATAAACATATGAGTATAGATGTATGTAATAAGTGCTGTGGAGAAAATTAAAATGGAGAAAGGTATATAAGGAATCCTAGAAGGAAGAATTACTAATTTTTATAGGCTAGTCAAGAAGGCCCCTGATTAAAAGACATTGGATATGGTCCAGAGATATGGAGGAAGTGAGCTACAACCATCTGGAACAAGATATTCCAGGCAGAGGCAAAGGCCTTACTGCAGGGGTAAGCCTGATATTTAAGCAACATTAATGAGGTCAAGGTGCCTGGGTTGAAGTGACACTAGATCATATAGGACCTTATAAGATACCATTGTAAGAATATTAGCATTTATTCTTACAAAAGTATGAAAGATGGGAAACCATTGGAGGGTTTTGAGTGGAGGAAGAATGACATTGTTTATGAGGATCACTCTTACTGTTGGTGAGTAATAGATTTCAATTAGGATACTGTTGCAGTAATCCAGGTGACAGATGATGAATACTCAAACCATTTTAGTGATTGAATTGTTAAGAAATAGTTGGATACTGGATATATTTTTAAAACAGAGCCAGTGTGATTAGCTGGTGGACTGAATTGGCATATAGTAGAAAAAACAAATAAGGTTGACTCTTAAGTTTTTTTAGTCAAGCAGTTAGAAGGATGAAGTCGCCAGCATTGAAGTGAGAAAGACTGCAAGTGAAACAGATTTGATGAAGGAAGATGGATTTTTTATATTTGTGTCCTTGGCATTCAAGTGTTTTTATGAGTCTAGAGTTCACCAGAGAGGTGATGAGTGTATAGATGGTATTTAAAGCCATGAAACTGATTGAGATTGGCAAGAGAGGACAGGAAGTGTTAAGCCTGACTTGTGGTGCATTTCAACATTAAGAGTTCAACGAGATGAGAAGGAACCAGCAGAGGAGAAGGAAAAGGATTGGCTATTCAATTAGGAGAAAAAACAAGACTGTACTCTTTTTGGGGAAGCCAAGTACAGAAAGTATTTCAAGGAGGAAGTAATCACTTTTGTCAATTGCTGCTGAGATAGTATATATAATACAAATATGTAAAGTAAAAATTTTGTGAAATATTAGAATGTAAGCTAAAAAGGAAGGACAAACAAAGTTTTTTCAGAAATTCAGAGGAAAGTGGCCAGGCACTGTGGCTCACGCCTGTAATCTCAGCTCTTTGGGAGGCCGAGGTGGGCAAATCACGAGGTCAGCAGATCGAGACCATCCAGCCCAACCAATATGGTGAAATCCCATCTCTTCTAAAATACAGAAAATTAGCCAGGTGTAGTGGCAAGTTCCTGTAGTCCTAGCTACTTGGGAGGCTGAGGCAAGGGAATCACTTGAACCTGGGAGGCAGAGGTTGCCATGAGCTTAAATCATGCTACTGCACTCCAGCCTGGCAACAGAGCAAGATTCCGTCTCAATCAATCAATCAGAAATTCAGAGGAAAGTGAAATGACTTCCTGTTGGGAAGAAGTTTTGTTTGGACTGCATTTTGAAGGATGTACGGGATTTTTTGAAACATACAGCTCTAAAAATTGGATATAGCAGAATAACAAGAAAATTGACATTCTTGCCATCCAAAGAGAACATAGTAACTCGTTGAAAAATCTTATTTAGGCCTTTTCTATGCATATTGTGCTTTTACTTGGCAGGGATTGTGCTATGCCTACATTTTTCAAATTATATGCCCATTTTTAAAAACTCAGATTGAGCAACCTGTCTCTATAAAAAATTTTTTTAAAAATTAGCCAGGCATGGCCGGGCTTGGTGGCTCACACCTGTAATCCCAGCACTTTGGGAGGCTGAGGCAGATGAATCACCAGGTCAGGAGATGGAGACCATCCTGGCCAACATGGTGAAACTCCATCTCTACTAAAATACAAAAAATTAGCGGGGTGTGGTGACGCGTGCCCGTAGTCTCAGCTACTCGGGAGGCTGAACCCAGGAGGTTGTAGTGAGCCGAGATCATGTCACTGCACTCTAGCCTGGCAACAGAGCAAGACTCCATCTCAAAAAAAAAAAACTAGTCAGGCATGGGGGTGCACACCTGTAGTCTTAGCTACTAGGGAGGCCAAGGCGGGAGAAGCACTTGAGCTCAGGAAGTCGAGGCTGTAGTGAGTTGTAATTGTGCTTCTGCACTGTAGTGACAGAGTGAGTCCCTATCTCATAGTAAAATAAAATAAAAATCATTTTCACATACACATTTCTTAAGTTATTGTAAATGGTTCTTACATATATTTTAGTAGGTCTCCTCAATTTAAGTAACAGTTTCCCTGTTAGGCCATTTCTACTTTTTGACAATTGTTGCTACCCCATCATTAACATCTTGGTGAATTTACCAGATTATTTTTTAGAGGAGATTCCCAGAAGTTGAGCTCATAAAATCAGTGGCTGCCACCAAAATTTGTTACAACAGTCTGTGGAGAGGAAAGGATATGAAGAGGAATAGTAAGTGGTACAACTGGCGAAGTTAATGGGGACCTGATGACAAAGAGTGTGGAGTGCTTGCCAGAGTTCTGACTTTGTCTTTAAGGCTGTTTGCAAGTTGTACTTCGGTGAGATTAACTTGGCAGTGTGTTTTGTGTATGGCTGCTGAAGGGAGCACTTGGCAGTGTGTTTTGAAGAGACTAGAATAAGAGATGAGAGGTGGCTAGACCAGTTAGAATAGTTTAGAAAGCAAAGGATGTATCTCAATAGCTCATTAGTGATTAAGGATCATCTGCGTCTAGAAAAGACATACATGTTAGTTGTTCATATTTAATATGTCAGAAAACAAATACTTCATTAGCAATACTTTTTTATTGAACATATGAGTAAAGGCTATTTTCATTTACCTTTTCTTAAGCTAGATACTGATTACATTTTCTTCAGTTGGCTACTCTCACATTTTGTAGTGTAGCCAAAGTCATCATACACAGTAATAAGTTGGGGGTGAACTGACATTTTGAGTTATTTCGAGAAGTATTTCAGGCTTTGTATAAAACTTGAAATAGGCATTATAGAACTCATTAAAGATTACTTTGCAAGTGTTTTCATGTTTTAACTCTTTGACAATTCTGTAACCTAAAGCAGCAGTCCCCAACCTTTTTGGCAACCAGGGACCAGTTTTTTGGAAGATAATTTTTTCATAGACAGGGCTGGTGGTGGGGGGGTTGCCATGGCTTTGGAGGCATTAGATTCTCATAAGGAGCGCGCAACTTAGATCCCTTATGTGCACAGTTCACAGCAGGGTTTTCGCTCCTATGTGAATCTAATGCTGCCACTGATCTGATAGGAGATAGTGCTCAGGCAGTAATGCTCACTCACTCGCTTGCTCGACCGAATTCCTGACAGGCCACTGACAGGTACTGGTCCATGCCCCAGGGGTTGCGGACCCTGACCTAAAATGTATATCGTTAATGCTTATAGTTTGGATATTTGTTCAGTTGTTGTATCCCATGTTTTAGTAAAGCTGAAAGATGAAATTAAATGAATGCTTTTACATAAACGAATGGGAATTAATAATTTTTAAAGTTCTATAGTAGTTACTTAATGATAGACTATTATTAAGAATAGAATATAATAGTGAATAGTGCACCATCTAAAGAAGTTATCTTCTAGGGCCAGTTTTCAAACTATTTTTTTTTTTAATAAAAACTTTGGATTTTGTTTCTGAGTACCTTGGCAACAATTATTTTGAAGTCTTCTACCTTTTGAGATTTGTGATTTAATTTAAAAATAGCATTGCTGATAAGATTAAGGAAGAACACTGCTAAGTTCTAGCAAAATAATATTCACTTCTTTATAAATTGCCAGTTCTTAACAGGTTGAAAAAACAAAGTATGTTTCACTTTCACCCTCTGAAGCTTTTAGATGTACAGGAACATGATTTCTGGTCTGAAGTAGGCTGACCTCTTAATATGTTTTTTAAACAATATTTAATCGCTTTGTAATTACATAAAGAATACAGAATTAGGCCAGGTGTGCTGGCTCATGCCTGTAATTCCAGCAATTTGGGAGGCCCAGGTGGGCGGATCACCTGAAAGGTCAGGAGTTGAAGACCAGCCTGACCAACATGGAGAAACCCCATCTCTACTAAAAATACAAAATTAACCGGGAGTGGTGGCGCAGGCCTGTAATCCCACCTACTTGGGAGGCTGAGGCAGGAGAATTACTTGAACCCAGGAAGCAGAGGTTGTGATGAGCTGAGATTGTACCATTGCACTCCAGCCTGTGCAACAAAAGCAAGATTCGGTCTCAAAAAAAAAAAAAAATGCAGAATTAAATTCTCTTTGAAAAAGCGTAAGAGATTAAAGTTCTTTTTGTACTCCGTATCCTAATCCTGATCCCCTTTCCGTCTACCTAAGTTAAGGCTTTTCAGCCTTGGCTAAATATATTTTAAGAAAGCAAATATTGCTAATACCTTCAGATATCTTACTGTAGAATCTTTATATTCTTTTTTTTTTTTTTTCTTTGAGGCAGTCTCACTCCATCACCTAGCCTGGAGTCCAGTGTCATGATCTTGGCTCACTGCAACCTCAGACTCCTGGGTTCAAGCAGTCCTCATGCTCAGCCTCCTGCGTAGCTGGGATTACAGATGTGGGTCATCACAGCTGGCTAATGTTCGTATTTTTAGTAGAGACAGGATTTTGCCGTGTTGACCAGGGTGGGCAAATTTTCTAAAAAGAGTTAACGGAAGTGTTATCTGTGAAATATAAGCTTAAAACCATGAGCTGTTGTTACTTAGTTATTATGTCTTGTTCTGTTTGAGAAAAAGAAGTTTTTTGTAACCCAGAAACTGTCAGCAGCAGTTTTTTCATGTATTGACAATCTGCAGTTTTAAAAATAAGAGATTGAAAACAGTTGAAAATTTTTAATTTTGTTCAACCATTCGTTAAATGTGTAGAAGAGAAAGCTACAATAAATGCATTTACCTTCTTTATTTCTCAATAAGAATTTTGGTAGAGTGTTGTGTAAATATGTGACTCTGTCTAAAAAAGACTCTTTTTTCCATGTTTTGCTCATGATTAACATAATAATTAACTATCTTAATGATTGTTTTCAAGGCTATGAAAATGAGCCGGAGATCAGCTGATGCCAGTCAGAGGAGTTTGGCATATAATCGAATAGTTGATGCCCTAAATGAATTCAGGTACATATTCCCCAGCTTTCCATAATGCAGTTATTCATAGTGTACACAGGAAGATTTATTTCTTTAATTTGTTCTAATAAAATTTAATTTCTTTGTCCTATAGTGAAATGAGGGTATAATTCAGTAGACCATTGGCGACTATGTTATTACATCTCAGATGTGCTTGAGAGTCAAGCACATTGAGAGCCATCAGTGGTGTGTTTTTCAGTAATGGGCCATTTGACAAGGAAATATGACCACAAAAGACCCTTGTTCTAGCAAAAATATACTTTATTCTTTCTTAGACTCCTAGATATAGGGACTGTTAAGTGTTATTTAACCAGTGGTAGTAATCAGATGTTCTTGAATACATGAGATACAAGGATATATGGATATAAGGACATGAACTGGATATGCTAAGTGACTTTGTTGCTTGATTCTTTTTCTAGATATGGCACAGTGAATAGTCCTTCCGCCAGGGTTTTCTGGCTCAACAAAGCTTGTACCTGAAGCCCCAACAACTGCTGTAGCTATCTTCTAACTATATAGCAAACATACATATTACAAGTGATCTAGTCTTGGGAGTTATCTAAGTGACTAATATGTCTCCCTTGAAAGAGGCTCGGTTTAGGTCTACTTCATCTTCTCAGTCTTTCCTTCTTTAGAGAGATAGTATAGCATAGGGTGTGAAAAACCAAGACTCTAGAACCTGTCAGACAGAGTTGGATTTTAACCCTCGCTCTGCCACTTACTACCTGTGGTGATCTTGGGCAAGTGCATTAGTGTTTTTGACCCCTAGTTTTCTAGTATAAAATAGGTAAATTCAATTTAGTAATAATCTAATAGATCGTTATAAGGATCAAGTGAGATTGTATGTATAAGGTACTTAGCAGAATGCCTGACATTAGTGGTACCATTTTTTTTTTTTTGAGACGGAGTTTCGCTCTTGTTACCCAGGCTGGAGTGCAATGGCACGATCTCGGCTCACCGCAACCTCCGCCTCCTGGGTTCAGGCAATTCTCCTGCCTCAGCCTTCTGAGTAGCTGGGATTACAGGCACGCGCCACCATGCCCAGCTAATTTTTTGTATTTTTAGTAGAGACGGGGTTTCACCATGTTGACCAGGATGGTCTCGATCTCTTGACCTCGTGATCCACCCGCCTCGGCCTCCCAAAGTGCTGGGATTACAGGCGTGAGCCAGCGCGCCCGGCCCTTTTTTTTTTTTTTTTTTGAGGTAGAGTCTTGCTCTGTTACCCAGGCTGGAGTGCAGTGGCACTATCTTGGCTCACTGCAACCTTTGCCTCCCGGGTTCAAGTGATTCTCCTGCCTCAACCTCCCCAGTAGCTGGAATTACAGGCGTGCACCACCATGCCTGGCTAATTTTTTTTTTTTTTCAGTAGAGACAGGGTTTCACCATGTTGGCCAGGCTGGTCTTGAACTCCTCACTTCAAAAGGTCCTCTTACCTTGACCTCCCAAAGTGCTGGGATTACAGGTGTGAGCCACCGTTCCCAGCCTATGATAAACATAACCTACAGCAGTACTTCCCCAACTTAAGTCACTTACATCATATCTTCACAATTTTGATATGTATACTTTTTAAATGTAGTGTTTCTGGTTTTTGTTTGTTTTTTTTTTTTTTTTTTTGAGACAGAGTCTTGCTCTGTCGCCCAGCTAGAGTGCAGTGCACAATCTTGGCTCACTGCAACCTCCGCCTCCTGAATTCAAGAGATTCTCCTGCCTCACCCTCCCTAGTAGCTGGGACTACAGGCGTGCACCACCATGCCCAGCTAGTTTTTGCATTTTTAGTAGAGATAGGGTTTCACCATGTTGGCCAGGATGGCCTCAATCTCTTGACCTCGTGATCCACCTACCTCGGCCTCCCAAAGTGCTGGGATTACAGGCAAGAGCCACTACACCCAGCTGTGTTTCTCTTCAAATTTGACCATCTTTTATACCTTGATTTTTCTAAATTTAATCTATAGTTTTAATTTTTAAGTGGAGTGAGGCAGGACTGCTTGAAAGCTTACTCAAAGATTCTTAAGGAGTCAGGTGCAGTGGCTCACGTCTGCAATCACAGCACTTTCGTTGGCTGAGGAGGGTGGATCATCTGAGGTCAGGAGTACAAGACCAGCCTGGCCAACATGGTGAAACCCTGTCTCTACAAAGAATACAAAAATTATCTGGGTGTGGTGGTGGCTGCCTGTAGTCCCAGCTACTGGGAAGGCTGAGGCAGGAGAATTGATTGAACCTGGGAGGTGGAGGTTGCAGTGAACCGAGATCACACCACTGCAGTCCAGCCTGGACAACAGAGCAAGACTCTGTCCCCCAACCCCCCCTAAAAAAAAAGATTCTGGAGACAACAGATGCTGGAGAGAATGTGGAGAAAAAGGAACACTCTTACACTGTTGGTGGGAGTGTAAATTAGTTCAACCATTATGGAAGACAGTGTGGCGATTCCTCAAGGATCTAGAAATAGAAATTCCATTTGACCCAGCAATCCCATTACTGGGTATGTACCCAAAGGATTATAAATCGTTCTGTTATAAAGACACATGCACACGTATGTTCGTTGCAGCACTGTTTACGATAACAAAGACCTGGAACCAACCCAAATGCCCATCAATGATAAACTGTACAAAGAAAATGTGGCACATATACCCCATGGAATACTATGCAGCCATAAAAAATGATGAGTTCGTGTCCTTTATAGAGATATGGATGAATCTAGAAACCATCATTCTCAGCAAACTGACACAAGAACAGAAAACCAAACACTGCATGTTTTCACTCATAGATGGATGATGAACAATGAGAACACTTGGGCACAGGCAAGAGCACAACGCTTACTGGACTAGGTGGAGGGGCAAGGGGAAGGACAGTGTAGGGGCAAGGAGGTTGGGGAGGGATAACACCGGGAGAAATGCCTGATGTAGGCAACTCGGGGGCGGGGGAGATGGAGACAGCAAACCACCATGGCGTATATGTACCTATGCAACAATCCTGCAGGATGCAGGATGTGCAAATGTACCCCAGAGCCCAAAGTACAATTTAAAAAAAAAAGATTCTTAAGGGTTTTGCTTCCTCTAAAATATATTATGCCACTAATAGAAATATGCAATGAATGATCAAATGAATTACAAATTTCATTTGTAAATTTTTATTTTTGTGGTTTAAGTTGTTTTTGTTTCAGAGACAGGGTCTCTGTTGCTTGGCAGGAGTATAGCGGCACGAGGATAGCTCACTGTAACCTTGAACTCCTGGCCTCAAGCGATCCTCCTGCTTCAGCATCCCAAGTAGCTAGGACTATAAATATCCACACCATGCCTGGCTCACTTTTTAAATATGTTGTATAATGGGGTCTCACTATGTTGTCCAGGCTAATCTTGAACTCTTGTCCTCAAGGGATCTTCTTGCCTCAACCTCCCAAAGTACTGGGATTACAGGCATGAATCAGCATGCCTTGTCTGGTTTAAGCTGTTTTTGTTTACTTTGTTTACACCAGAATTATTAGAAATATATTTTCAGTAGTTCTTTTTGCTTATTTGCTTGAAATAATCCTTCGGGATTCTTTTTGAGTATCACATTTTGCATTAGTATAAGGCAGTGAATCTTTGCCCTTGAACTTGCAGTTAATTATACTGTTGGATTGACAGATTCTTTTCTGCAGTCACAAGCTTTGTGGCAAAGGCCAAAAGTCTCTGCTTGGGCTCTGAGGAAACACTGTCATTATAGGTTCAACTGAGGTTGCCAACATAGTAAATATTGTCATAAGACTCCTTCCAAACAGGATACTGATCTTGCTCTTAGATTTTAAAAAACATTTTTATTTTTCAAAATGTTATTTAAGTACTTGTGAGTCAGTTGCTATGGTATTGGTTAGTATAAATGGCCTAGACTTAGAATTTCAAGATTACCTGCAATTTACAATGTGCAGGTTATAAAATCTATGAAAGTATATGTCATGATTGTGTGCCTTTCCATTTGTATTGTTTAATTATTTTGCTTCAGTTACTGTGCAAATCTGAAAAGGTTTATTAAATATTCTTATAGTATTTCATAATAATTTTCAATAGGAAGTCTACCTGTGTAAGCATTTTCACATATACAATTGATATTTACCATTTGTGGATTTTGTATTTTAGAATTCACCTACTTGCTAACATTTATTTGTAACCCCAAAATATATTTGCAGTGCTTTTTCAGTAATTTGTGTACATGTGCAGAGCAGTGAAAAATGTGAGTTGCCTGACGCACACGTGCCCAGATTAGATCAAACAAGGTCTAATGCTCTGCCTTCTTGTTTTGACTCATACTGTTAACAAATGTACTTTTTTGAAATTTATTTTAGTGCCAAGTTTTCTACATTTTTCTGCTTTTTGTTAGTGACTTTGCTGTTTAAAATGACTTCCAAATGTAGTACTGAAATGCTCATATTCAGTGTAAGAAGATTGTGATACACCTTACAAAAAAAAATACATGTTAGATAAGCTTCCTTTAGACATTATTTATGGTGTTGTCAGCCATGAGTTTAATATTAATAAGTCAACAGTATCAAATAAGGTGTCCTTAAACAGAGAGGCACATCAAGGTGTCATGTATTGATGCGTTGATGAAAATGTGACCAAAGGCTCATAGGAACCTGTTTATTTTCCCTAGGGGCAATGGTTTAGTGTTTGCTAATTCGGTGCTTGAGTGGATTTTATAGAATGTAACTATTTCACATGATGAGAATAGACCCTGTAGTCAGCCCTTTATATCTGTGGGTTTCACATCTGCAGATTGAGCCAACCTCAGATCAAAATATTTGAAGAAGAAAAAAACAATAAAAATTAACTACAATTTAAAAACACATTAAAAAACCGATGCAGTATAACAGTTATTAACAGCATTTACATTGCATTTCGTATTATAAATAATATAGAGATGGTTTGAAGTATATAGGAGGATGTGCATGGGTTACATGCAAATGATATGCCATTTCATAGGGGATTTGAGTATCCACGGATTTTGGTAACCATGGGGATTCTGGAACTAATCCCCCCAGGACACTGAGAGAGAAATGTACTTCTTAAATTAAGGGATTATTTAAAATTACAATGACATATTCTTTAAAGTAAATGATTGTTTGAGATCAGGTGATTAATAAATTTTGGGTAGTTGAGAAGAGGAAGGAAATGATTTACATGTATACAGAAACCTTGAAAGCTAGAGAAGCAGGAAGCATGTTTAGTTAGCATTGCTGCCTAACAAAGTCTTTAGATTTTTATGTAGACTCTAGGCATATCGAAGAAAACTAAATCATGCCCACAGTTTTCTCCCAACCAAAGGAGTCTTCCATTGTCAGGGCACAGGCTAGGAAAAATAAGGGGACAGATTACTGAAAATACTTGCTTTTCTTATCATTGAATGACAGGGCATAATTATTAGTCGGGACAAAAGAAATATTTCTAGAATAAACCATTACTTTTAGATTATATTTTTTATTTTTTTTGAGACGGAGTCTTGGTCTGTCGCCCAGGCTGGAGAGAAGTGGTGTAATCTCAGCTCACTGCAACCTCTGCCTCCCAGCTTCAAGTGATTCTCATGCCTCAGCCTCCCAAGTGGCTGAGATTACAGGCATGCACCACCACGCCCGGCTAATTTTTGTATTTTTTAGTAGACACAGGGCTTTGCCATGTTGGCCAGGCTGGTCTCGAACTCCCAACCTCAGGTGATTCGCCTACCTCGACTTCCCAATGTGCTGGGATTACAGGCATGAGTCACTGCGTTCAGCTATTACTTCTAAATTGTTAATGACAACAACAGAGAGTTGTGTATAGTGAGAGGCACTGTTGTGTAATTAATTTCTTTGCCTTCTTAGTACTTGATAACACTCTGACGTCACAGCACATATAACACTAAAATAGTAAAGCAAAGGTCCTCAGTGGACCACTAATAGCAGTGTTTGTGATCTGGCTCTGTCCCATGACACATAGACTTATAGTAGATGGTAATATACTGAAGAAACTCATGAAAAACTTTAAATGATCAGCTTATTTATTTATTTATACATTGTTTCTTTTAATCTAAAAGTATATGCACATGGTTAAACAAAAATTTCTGAAAGGTCTAATAATTAAAAATAAATGAGCCCTATCCTACCCACCTCATTCTTCCTGGACACATTCTGTTTTTAAATATTAGTTATTTCTTGTTATTTACCTCCATATTATTATTATTATTATTATTATTATTATTATTATTATTTTGAGACCGAGTCTCAGTCTGTTGCCCAGGCTGGAGTGCAGTGGTGCGATCCTGGCTCACTGCAACCTCCATCTCCCCACTTAAGCGATTCTCCTGCCTTAGCCTCCTGAGTAGCTCGGATTGCAGGTGTGCACCAGCACGCCTGGCTAGTTTTTGTATTTTTAGTAGAGATGGGGTTTCACCATGTTGGTCAGGCTGGTCTCAAACTCCTGACCTTGTGATCCACCCGCCTTGGCCTCCCAAAGTGCTGGGATTACAGGCCTGAGCCACTGAGCCTGGCTGATTACCTCCATATTATTAAAAAGTATACATAACGATGCTATTTCTTGATTTATCAGTTTTAGATCATATTTATTTTCTGCCACGATATAAAAGTTTATACCTGTTCCTTGGTCCTTTATCCTCTCAGTATTGTTATAGCACCATCATGTTCTTCAGCTCTGGTACTTTTTTAAAATTTATTTTATTCTGTTTTCTCTCTGAAATCCTTATTTTTTTTTTTAAGAAATTGGCACTCCTGGATTGTTCCGTCTTCCTTTTTTTTTCATATTTTCCTTTTTATGAATGCTTTGTTTTTCTATCCTTTCTGTGCTTTTTTTCATTTCAGCAAATCTTTGTTGCTTTCTTATTTTTGGATAACCTTTTCTATGAAAATTAGATTCTCTACCATATTCTTCAGTTTTAATGTGCATTAGAGTTTTGTGTAAAAGTTTTCTTCCATTCTGTGCATGATTTCTGTTTTTCTCTGGATTCATTTTATATGGGTGAGTATGTGTGTGTTCTTTCTGTTTTTGTCTGTTTCTTCTATTGGAGGCTTTCTCAGTGTTTTCGGTTGTGCTCTGTAGTTTAGAATGAGTTATCAAACTGCAGGTTGGGAATTCTGTGCATAATCAGGCTTCTGACTGGAGACCTTCACTTCAGGGCAATGTTTTTCAACCTTTTTTCATTATCATTACCTGAAGAAGCATATTTAGATATTTTTCCCCTAGTCTCTGCTTCTCCCAGTACCCCCCACCAATCCCATGAAGATTTAATAATACGAGATATACTCTGTGCCTGATTATATACTCTGAAAGATACAAATGTCAGGAAGGGTTTTGAAAAAGTCATTCTTCTGGGCCATTCAACTGCTATATCTGCTCTCTCCTATCTGTAGTCATTTTCTGGGGAAGTGGAGAGGAGGTAGGGAGCTGCCATCCATTTATGGACTTTGAATTAGTCTCCCAGTTTTCAGTATTCTATCTTAACTCCCATCATGACTTTGCCAAGAATTTGTGAGTCTTGAGCCTCTTCTTGCTTTAGGGGGCCAAATTAGCTCCGCTTTGTCCATGTCTCCCTCTGTGATACTGTAACCTTATAACTTCCTTTATTCTGCTACTTCAGTCACAATTCCACCCTATGTTTTGTCTTCCAGAATTTCATGAAATCCCTAATTTTAATTTTCAGTAATAGTTCCTTGCCAGTTTTTTTTATTCATTCATTAATTTTTTAAATAATAGAGACAGGATCTTACTATGTTCCCTAGACTGGTTTCGAACCCTGGGCTTAAGCAATCATCCTGCCTCAGTTTCCCAGAGTGCTGGGATTACAGGTGTGAGCCACCACACCCAGTGAGATCCTCTCTAATTCTATGTGTTGCACTGGTTTATCTGTTTTCAAATGTTTAGGTGGTATTGAGTTGGGGCTTCAGACACTGAAGAGAGGATAAACATTTGTCTTCAATTTTCCATCATATCTGGACATCCGTAATAAGCTTTAAAAACAAACATTTTCATATGTCCCTAGTTTGTATTCTAGTCATATTTGCGCTCTAAAATACCTTTCTGTTTATTTAAAACTTCTTAGGAATGATTGTATGCTCTACAAGGAGCTCATTAAAATGACCTGTTTTTGTTGCTTCTATCCATTGTAATATATCATATTTATATTGTTTCAGATTCAACAAAACTTTAGAGGCAAGATAATTCTTTTCCTTTTTTGGCTCCTTGGTGTTAGACAATTATACTGAGGTTGGTATTAGAATTTGTGGAAATCTCAGAGAACTTTATAGAGTAGTATTGTACAATACAATCTCAGCTGTCAGCCACATGTGGCTATTTAACTTAATTGAAATAAATTCACTTCCTTAATCATACTGGTCACATGTTATGTGTTCAGTAACCACATACAGCTAGTGGCTACCATTTCACATGGTGCAGGTTTCCATCATTGCCAGGTTCTACTAGACAGTACTGTTTTAAAAAGTAGAAAGTAGGACACCATTCTGTAGTGTCTGCAAGATTGACTATGTTCTTAAGCCTCAGGCTTTTTCAGGAGTTTCTTAGTCTAGTGAGTGTATAGGGCTTTGTTGAACAGATAATGATGTAAAAAGAAAGTAATTAATACATCTTGAAAGTATGCTTTGAAGCCTTCAGGAGAAAGTACAATTCACAGGACTAGCTATTGTCTAAATTAGTCCAAGAGACAACCAAGAAGTCACTATACTAATTGTGTGATAATCTTTTCTTGTGTTGATTCAAGAAAACACACTGTAGAAGGTTGAGAGAGTCATAAAATATAGCATGAATGAATGTATAGTGCTCTCACTGTCCTTAAGAATGTTACTACAGTATTAGATTCGGCAACAAAATGATGCAGATAAACTATTGTTTTGAGTAGGTAGATGGATAAGCTGTTACCTCATTTAGAATATTTTCCTTTTGTATATGAAATTGATTATTTGTAGTGTATTTAGGTACAGCATACCCCTTAGAAATGTGGGGCTGGAAGGGGCTTTAGAAATTATCATCATATCCTTTCATTTTACAGATATGGGAAACAAATGCTTAAAGTAGGGAAATTATTTACTCTAGGGCACATAGTCACTGGTGGGGAGAGCCAACACCAGAACCAGCATATTTTGAGAACATTTCCGGTGGTACCATGTTGTTGACAAGGAAGGAAGGACTGGGTTCATTGTCTTTTCTCAGAAGCTTTAATAATCTAGGTGTGAGGCCCAAACTGGCAACATAAAATTATTTTAAGAGTATGTAACTCTGGGGGCCGGGTGTGGTGGCTTGTGCCTGTAATCCCACTGCATTGGGAGGCCAAGGTGGGCGAGCCATGACATCAAGAGATTGAGATCATCCTGGCCAACATGGTGAAACCCCATCTCTACTAAAAAAATGCAAAAATTAGCTGGATGTGTGGTGCACACCTGTAGTCCCAGCTACTCAGGAGGCTGAGGCAGGAGAATTGCTTGAACCCAGGACGTAGAGGCAGTGAGTCAAGATCGTGCCACTGCACTCCAGCCTGGCAACAGAGCAAGACTCCGTCTCAAAAAAAAAAAACGAGTATGTAACTCTGGGAACTGTAAATTTCATAATGTGTCTTCCTCTTTTTAGAACAACAATTTGTAATCTTTACACAATGCCACGAATTGGAGAACCTGTCTGGCTTACAATGATGTCGGGGACTCCAGAAAAGAACCACCTTTGCCATCGTTTCATGAAGGAGTTCACTTTTCTAATGGAAAATGCTTCCAAAAATCAGTATGAATTTATTTATTTATTTATTTATTTATTATACTAGCTATCTAGATTGTAATCAAACTCAATTACAGATGTGGAAGAACCATCCATTATCTTTGGAATTATATTATTAATCAAGATTAATCAGAATTCTAAAAGATAATTAAATGATAGGGTATGGAAGAGTATCACAGAACCTTATGAATGAAAGCAGTGAAAATGTCTATAATTATGTAATTAAAATTCCTGACATACTATAGAATTCTCTGAGGCTTTCCATATTTTGTGAGTTGTATCCATTTATAGTTTTATTTCATAGAAAAGAGGTAGAAAACATGTAAGGAAATGCTGGGATTCTAATGATGTATTTTTGATGTGATGTTTTATCATATTGTTGTCTTTTAACTGTTCATCAAGTCTTGGAATCCAGATGAGTAATTCAGATGTTTTTATTCTCTTTGATGGGAGACAGAGTTTGCTTAATACTTTGCTTCATTTTCCCATTCAGTGATTTAGAAATGTAGGGACGTGCTAGTTGATTCAGTAATGAATTATGTGATTAAACACTGAAAAGAATCCATAATTTTTGAAGTAAAATGACATTTCTGTTTTGTACTATGAACTGCAATAGCTCTTATGAATGTTACCTTTATTTCAAGTAGTTTTTAACTCCTTCTCAACCAGAAACTATTAACTTTCATTTTAATCCTGGTGTTATATACTCTCCTCTCCATTTTTTGGTGCCATTTGGCCACATGAGCATATACTCTCCTTGCTTACTTTGTCACTACATTTTACCTAAGGTTTTGTGAATGCAGATTGGAATCCGATCGGATGTATTTTGTTTTCAGATTCTTGCCAGCTCTCATTACTGCGGTTCTGACCAATCATCTTGCCTGGGTTCCAACAGTCATGCCAAATGGACAACCACCTATAAAAATATTTTTAGAAAAGCATTCCTCTCAGAGTGTGGACATGTTGGCAAAGACTCATCCATATAACCCACTTTGGGCACAACTGGGTATGTAATCTGAAAACCGTTATACTGTGTATTAGACTTTTTTGTAGCTATCTATAATTATTTTATACCAAACCCAAAAATAAATAAAATGTTCTCTTTTACCTCCTGCATTCTAAAGCTTCTCTGCTTTGCTTGTCCTTTCATGCCTGCCAAATTGTCCTATCCTCATCTTAGACCTGAAATCATTCCTTATAAATGGAAAACTACAGATACAGAGCAAGAGAAGCAGGCTGATTAGCTGGTTTACTAGTAACTTCAGATCTTCAGGGTGATTTGTGACTTTGTACTTTGTGTTAGGTACTTTGCAAGAAAGAATTTATCAACAAAGTTACCTGTGATACCTAAAATCAGTCTGGTTAGGAGGGAAGCAGTTCACTGAGGTTTCTGTGGATCCACCTTTGTTTACTTGCTGAGTCATTTTGGAAGATGTGTCCCTTAGTGTTACGTACTACTAAACAGATGGGGAACAGAGGGGAGAGTGAATGGTTGATAAGTTCATAGGCAAGAGGAAGGCAGTGTAGCAGGGTGCTAAAGACACAGGCTGTGGAGTCAGGCACACCACGTTTGAATCACAGTTTCCTTATTTATAAAGTACGAATAATAATAGATGATACATATGTTAAAAGTTGTAAAAATTAAATCAGGTAATACATGTAAAATGATTAGGACAGTATCTGGTAAACATAGCTGCTAATTACTTCTGCTCTTACTCTATTTGCTGTTAGATGATGAGGGAAGAGTAAGATGAGAACATTTTAGTGACTGCGTAGTAACTTTCCTTAGGTTGCTTTGGTGATTGAGCTTGCCAGCTGGATTATCATACGACTTATCAATTCATATAACCAATCTCCATCCCTATTGGCTTTCTCCCTTGCTCCTACCCCGCTCCTTTCCATTTTATTGAGTTACAATTGACATACAGTAAATGCATTTTTAAAATGGGGTCTCAGTCTTTCCCCCAGGCTGGAGTGTAGTGGCACGATCATTAGCCTCAATCTCCCGGGGATCAGATGATCCCCCTACCTTAGTCACCCAAGTAGCTGGGACTACAAGCGTGTAATGCCGCACCAGGCTAGTTTTTGTATTTTTCACCATGTTGCCTAGACTGGTCTCAAATTCTTAGACTTAAATGATGTGCTCACCTTGGCCTCCCAAAGTGTTGGGATTACAGGCATGAGCCACCACACCTGGCTCAACATATATTTGAAGTACACAATTTGAACCGGGTGCGGTGGCTCATGCCTGTAATCCCAGCACTTTGGGAGGCCGAGGTGGGTGGATCATTTAAGGTCAGGAGTTCGAAACCAGCCTGGCCAACATGGTGAAACCCTGCCTCTACTAAAAATACAAAACAATTAGCCGAGCATGTTGGTGGCACCTGTAATCTCAGCTTCTCAGGACCTGAGGCAGGAAAATCACTTGAACCCAGAGGCAGAGGTTGCAGTGAGCCGAGATCTTGACACTGCACTACAGCCTGGGTGACAGAGCAAGAATGTGTCTCAAAATAAATAAATAAATAATATAAAATACACAATTTGATAAGTTTTGGCGTGTGTGTGTGTGTGTGTGTGTGTGTATGTATATATATGCCTCTAAAACCATCACCACAATCAAAATGGTAATCATATTGCATCACTTCCAAAAGTTTCCTTATACATTTTTTGTAATCTCTTCCTCCTCCACCTTCTCCCTCTCCCCAACTTCCCTGTTCCTCTTCCGCCATCCCTAGGCAGCCACTGGCCTACTTTCTGTCATGGTAGATTCATTGCATTTTCTAGAGTTGTATACAAATGGAATCATACAGTATATACTTTGTCTGACTTCTTTCATTCAGTATAATTCAAATTCACCTATTTTGTATGTATTAATAGTTCATTCCTTTTTAATGCTGAGTAGTATTCCATTGCATGTACCTATTTATTTATTTATTTATTTAGAGATGGAGTTTTGCTCTTGTTGCCAAGGCTGGAGTATAATGGTGTGATCTCAGCTCACTGCAACCTTCACCTCCCTGTTTTGAGCAATTCTCCTGCCTCGGCCTCCTGAGTAGCTGGGATTATAGGCATGCACCACCACACCTGGCTAATTTTTGTATTTTTAGTAGAGATAGGGTTTCGCCATGTTGGTCAGACTGGTCTCGAACTCCCGACTTCAAATCATCTGCCCGCCTCAACCTCCCAAAGTGCTCAGATTACAAGCACGAGCTATAGTGCCTGGCCTGGTGGACCTTTTTAAAATCAGATTATTAGTAGTATTTTAAAAATTGGGACATTTAAGTCCTTTTTAAATTCTACAATCATTTGTTGACTGCCGAAGGCTCTGTGCAAAAAGCACAGAGGATATAAAGATGAATAATTTGGAAATTATCCTCAAGGAGTCAATGGTCTGAGACTGTAGGTAATATATATGCAGACAACAATGATAATTCAAGGGGGAACTATAAGAGAAATGAAAAGTTTAGTGGGAGTGCAATAGGGGAGCCTACTTTTGCCTAAGTGTGGATGCTTAAGTGGGAAGCTGTGGACTGGCAGAGATACTAAGGAAAGGTACAGGACATCACATGAGTAAAAAGTCGAGGTGTTAAAAGTGCAGAGTATATTCAGTGGTCCAGTTTAGCTGGGGCTTTGCGTGAATAAAGATTATTTCTTAGGCCAGGCGCTGTGGCTCACGCCTGTAATCCCAGCACTTTGGGAGGCCGAGGCGGGTGGATCATGAGGTTAAGAGATCGAGACCATCCTGGTCAATAAGGTGAAACCCCGTCTCTACTAAAAATACAAAAATTAGCTGGGCATGGTGGTGCGTGCCTGTAGTCCCAGCTACTCGGGAGGCTGAGGCAGGAGAATTGCTTGAACCCCGGAGGCGGAGGTTGCGGTGAGCCGAGATCGTGCCATTGCACTCCAGCCTGGGTAACAAGAGCGAAACTCCGTCTCAAAAAAAAAAAAAAAAAGATTATTTCTTTTTCTTACTGCCAAAAAGGAGGATGAGTATAAAAGATAGAGCTGGAAAAGTAAACTGGGAATCATGAAAGACTCACTTGCCGTGCCAAAGCAATTTCAGCTTACTTGGTAATTCGTGGGAATTGTGGGAGTAGTTTAGAACAGTGGCATGGTGATATTTGAGCCAAGTATTAGCTAGAGGAGAAAATTTATCATGATAGTATTTATAGCATATATTTATTTGAGACCTATTTATATTTGTTCCTTTAAAAAGTGCGAGGGTTTTGTAAAGTAAAAATAGAGGTTTTTAAATGTGTATACTGAAAATTTGTAAAAATTGAATTTAAGTTGAAATTAATGACTTTGTAGTCTCCTTTTTTTTTTTTTTCCCCTTTCTTGAGACAGAGTCTCACTCTATCGCCCAGGCTGGAGTGCAGTGGTGCGATTATGGCTCACTGCAGCCTCAACTTCCTGGGCTCAAGTGATTCTTCCACCTCAGCCTTTCAGGTAGCTGGAATTTCATGCATGCGCCACCATGCCCAGCTACTTCTTTGTATTTTTTTTGTAGAGACAGGGTTTTGCCATATTGCCCAGGCTGGTCTTGAACTCCTGGGCTCAAGTGATCAGCCCACTTCCACCCCCCAAAATACTGAGATTACATGCGTAAGCCACCATGCCCAGCCCTATTCTCCATTGTTTTGGTACTGAAATTACTTGTTTAATTTGAATGATAGCGTAAATACAGAAATGATATTGATAATTTCTAGTCCTGCCCCCCTCACCTCCCCTGCTTTTAACATAATGGCTGGTCATATTTAGAATGGATTCAAAAGTGAAAATGAACTGCATGGCTAAACTTGTTGCCCTTTCTTTTCCTTTTAGTAAATATGAGTCTCTCTCTTCCTGTCCTTTCTGGCCTATCCTGAGTACCCAACCCTTTAGGGAATGGAAGGGTAAAATAGGCTTATGCAAACATGGGAGCTGGTGGGGTGGGATGCTGGCTAAGGGAACAACAGTTAAAGTGTAGAGATATGACATTAAAAAAATTTTTTTTTGAGATGGAGTCTCGCTGTTGTCACCCAGGCTAGAGTACAGTAGTGCAATATTGGCTCACTGCACCCTCTGCCTCCCAGGTTTAAGCAGAAGCTTAAACCTGCCTCAGCTTCCCAAGTAGCCGGGACTACAGGCACCCGCCACTACGCTTGGCTGAGTTTTGTATTTTTAATAGAGACAGGGTTTTACCATGTTGGCCAGGCTGGTCTTGAACTCCTGACCTCAAGTGGTCCACCCCTCTCAGCCTCCCAGAATGCTGGGATTACAGAAATGCAATCCCAGCCCCAGAGATACGATTTAAATCAGGAATGATTAGGTGTGTGATGTGACTACTCTAGCTTTGCTCCGTTTTACCACTACTCCTTTCTTCTCCTTACAAGCCAGCAGATATTGTGCTTTGTCTTTTCTTGAATGGACAAAGCTACAGAATCCTTGTGTACATAGTACTTCAGGCAGTATTTCTCTAACCAGGTAAAAATGCTCTGTATGGAGCCTGGCTTAGAGAATATTCTTGGGATATGTGAGTTTCAGAACTATTTGCTTAAGGTTTCTGAACCATAGCCTGTGTTTAAGGAGGAAACCAGAAAACCCTTAAATTCACCTTTCTCTCTGGTTAAGATTATTAATCTCATCTTCCCCACCTTGAATAGTCACTCATCTGTTAAAGAACTAAAAGTAAGGGCAGGCATGGTGGCTCATGCCTGTAATTCCAGCACTTTGGGAGGCCAAGGCCAGAGGATCGCTTGAGCCCAGGAGCTCAAGACCAGCCTGGGAAACATGGCAAAACTTTGTCTCTACCAAAAAAATACGAAAAAGTAGCCAGGTATGGTGGCATGCACCTATAGTCCCAGCTACTCAGGAGGCTGAGGTAGGAGGATCACCTGAGCCTAGGAGGCCGAGGCTGCAGTGGGCCGTGATTGTACCATTGCACTGCAGCCAGGATAACAGCATGAGACCCTGTCTCCAAAAAGAAAAGAACAAGAGTAAAACCTAAACTACTATTCATATAGTAAGAGTAGATTTCTGATCATTAAAAACAGACTACTTAGCTGTGTCAATAAAGGATGTGCTTAATAACTGAGTTTTTTTCGTTACAGGAGACTTGTACGGCGCTATTGGCTCTCCTGTACGGTTAGCAAGGACTGTGGTGGTTGGCAAACGACAAGACATGGTCCAGAGGCTACTTTATTTTCTTACTTATTTTATAAGATGCTCTGAACTTCAAGAAACACATCTTTTAGAAAATGGAGAAGATGAAGCCATCGTTATGCCAGGCACAGTTATTACTACCACTTTAGAGAAAGGTGAAATAGAAGAATCGGAGTATGTCCTTGTCACAATGCATAGAAACAAAAGCAGTTTGCTCTTTAAAGAGTCAGAAGAAGTAAGAACTCCTAATTGTAACTGTAAATATTGCAGTCATCCACTCCTTGGGCAAAATGTGGAGAACATTTCTCAACAAGAGAGAGAAGATATTCAAAACAGCTCTAAGGAGCTTTTAGGAATTTCAGATGAGTGCCAGATGATTTCTCCTTCTGACTGCCAAGAAGAAAATGCTGTTGATGTTAAACAGTACAGAGATAAATTAAGAACTTGCCTTGACACCAAGTTAGAGACAGTTGTTTGCACAGGATCTGTTCCAGTAGACAAGTGTTCATTGTCAGAGTCAGGCTTAGAGCCAACAGAGGAAACATGGCAGAGTGAGAAGTTGCTGGATTCAGATAGTCACACAAGCAAAGCAATGAGATCCACAGGAATGGTTGTGGAAAAAAAACCTCCAGATAAGACTGTGTCTGCTTCATTTTCTTGTGAGACTGCCCACACAAAGGTTACTTTCCTGATTGGGGATTCTATGTCACCGGATTCGGATACTGAACTTCGAAGTCAGGCAGTGGTGGATCAGATTACCAGGCATCACACCAAACCACTGAAGGAAGAAAGGGGGGCTATTGATCAGCATCAAGAAACTAAACAAACAACTAAGGACCAATCTGGAGAGTCTGATATACAGAACATGGCTTCTGAAGAGCCCTGCGAACTTCCCTGTTGGAATCATTCAGACCCAGAAAGCATGAGCTTATTTGATGAATATTTTAATGATGATTCAATTGAAACCAGGACTATTGATGATGTTCCGATTAAAACAAGTACAGATAGTAAAGACCATTGCTGTATGTTAGAGTTTTCAAAAATATTGTGTACAAAAAATAACAAACAGAACAATGAATTTTGTAAATGTATACAAGCAGTTCCCCAAAATTCATGTAAAACCTGCTTTCCTCAGCAGGACCAAAGAGATACACTCTCCATTCTTGTCCCCCATGGGGATAAAGAGAGTTCAGACAAAAAAATTGCTGTAGGAACTGAATGGGACATTCCAAGAAACGAAAGTTCAGATAGTGCCCTTGGGGATAGTGAAAGTGAAGATACAGGTCATGATATGACTAGACAAGTTAGCAGTTATTATGGAGGAGAGCAAGAAGACTGGGCAGAAGAGGATGAAATACCGTTTCCTGGGTAAGTAGGAAGTTTTCACCTATAATGGGCCCTATATAAATATGTACCATTCTTTTGTTTAGCTATTCTCTGAAGGTTGCTATAAAAGAAGAAATCATTGTCCTAGATAGATCTCTCTTATTTTCATATTCTCTTAACTCATAAAAAGGATTAAAACCTGAGCTCCAGAAACACCTCAGAAAGGTTTTTTGAAGACCTCAGAGAAAAGTTAAAGGATCTAGTTATGATTTCTTACTGCTTAGAAGGTTTCAAGCCATTTAGTAGTGAATTATGCCCCACAAAAGGACATATGCTGAGCCTGGCAGTTAGGGAGCACTAATCCCTGAGATGTTAGATTGGCTGTTAGAAATATATTTGGCCAAGACTAACAAGAAAACAGAGAATGTATATTTTCAGTCAAGTATGTAAGAAGATTCATGCTTGAGAAATGTTACATACCCACCTTTGGACTTGTGAAACATTTAATTACTTTGTTTTAGATGATTGTATTAAGAATGTGTTACAAACATAGGGGACAGCTCTCTTAAAGTCTGTTACAAAAGATTAATTCTCACTTCATTACGGAGTTGCTCCTCAGACCTTCTCCTCTTGATAAGAAGTGTTTTATTTTGTGATAGAGCACTTGAGCCAGTTTTTAAATAAGGATGATTTTACTCTTGATTTTACTATTATTACCAGTTTACTCTTGATTTTTACCATTACCATTACATAAGGATGATTTTACTCTTTGTATTAACACAGACTAGTATAAAATATGGACTAGTAGAGTTCACAATTCTTTTTTTAACTGGTTAAATATATTTATTATTAATTAGATGTCTTTTGGGGGTATTTTTCTTCCAGGTCGAAGTTAATTGAAGTGAGTGCTGTTCAGCCCAACATTGCCAATTTTGGGAGGTCCTTGCTGGGTGGCTACTGCTCATCTTATGTGCCAGACTTTGTTCTTCAAGGAATTGGGAATGATGAGAGGTTCCGTCAGTGTCTGATGTCAGATTTGTCTCATGCTGTGCAGGTGAATGACCTTCACTGTTCTTGAGTTTATTTAGAACAAACTCCGTTAACCAGCAGAACCCAAAATTGCCTTATATTTTTGGTCATACTTTTACAACACAATCCTTGTTCTCTGATTCCATTACTTTATATTCAGTGCCCGTGATCTTTCTGTCACTGTGAACACAAATAAAGTTCCAGAAATTTATCCACATGGATATCAGAAATACAGAAAGTACTTTATGTATTCGTGGATGTCCATCAACTAGGTTATTTACAGTATCAAAAATTTACAAGTGGTTAAGTTTGAATGGAATTATTTTCTTAATTTTGCTTTCAGATTGTTCATTGCTCACATATAGAAGTGGGGTTGGCTTTTGTGTATTGATCTTATATCCTATGGCCTTTCTGAACTCTAATATATTAGTCTATTCAGTTTTTTTATATAGATTCCCTAAGGTTTCCTACATACAGGCTCATTTTATCAGTGAACAGATAGTTTTAAATCTTTTTTAACAATCTGGATGCCTTTGTCCCCCTGACCCCAACTTTTTTTTTTTTTTTTGATTCGTTGTACTGGCTAGAACTTTCAATAGAGTGTTGCATGGAAATGGTGACCATGGACATCATTGCCTTATTCATGATCTTAGAAGAAGATGTTGCATCTTTCATGATTAAGTGTGATGTTAGCTGTAAGGTTCTTGTGATGCCCTTTATTAGATGGATGAAACCTATTTATTTATTTATTTATTTATTTTTGAGATGGTGTTTCACTCTTGTTGTACAGGCTGGCGTGCAATGGTGCAATCTCATCTCACCATAACCTCTGCCTCCTGGGTTCAAGTGATTCTCCTGCCTCAGCCTCCCGAGTAGCTGGGATTACAGGCATGCACCATGTGCCACTACACCTGGCTAATTTTGTATTATTTTGTATTTTTAGTAGAGACAGAGTTTCTCCATGTTGGTCAGGCTGGTCTTAAACTTCCGATCTCAGGTGATCCTTCTGCCTTGGCCTCCCAAAGTGCTGGGATTACAGATGTCAGCCCCCGTGCCCAGCCCGCTTTTTATTTTTATTATTTTTTTTTAACCCGATGCTTCTTTTAGAGACAGGCAGTTTCCTTTTATTCCTAGCTTTTAGACCAGGGTGGAGGAGGGGAGTTCCATCCTTTATTCATGAGTGAATGTGGGCTTTTGGTCATACGCTTTTTCTGAATGTCTATTGAGATGGTGGTATTGTCATATGGTTTTTCATCTTCAAATTATTAATGTCATGGATTTCATTGATTGATTTTTAGACATGAAGCCAACCATTGTATTCCTGGGAAGCAATCCCACTCAGTCATGGTATATAATTTTTTTAATACGGATTTGATTTACTAATATTTTGTTGTGGATATTGGAGTCTACATTCATGAGAAATGTTGCTTTTTATTTTTCTTATGATGTCTTTGTCTAGCTTTGATATCAGTGTAACACCGGCCTTATATAGTGAATTGGGAAGTATGTCCATCTATATTTTCTGGAAGAGTTTCTAGAAGATTAGTACTATTTTTATTCTCTGAATGTTTGGTAGAATTCACTAGTAAAAAATCTGCATCCAGCCTTTTAAAAATAAGAATATTTTAAATTGCTGATTTAATTTCTTCACCTTTTATACATTTAGATTTTCTAGTTCTTCCTGAGTCAATTTTGGTCCGTTTTTGTCTTTTAGAAATTTATTAGTTTCATTTAAGTGGTCTAATTTATTGAAATAAAGTTGTTTATAGTATAAACTTATAATCCTTTTAATTTCTATAAGGTCGCTAGTAATGTCTCCTGTTCTATTTCTGAATTTTATAATTTTGTGTGTGTGTGTGTGTGTGTCAAAAGGTGAGGGCTTCTCCAAAAAGAGGTTCATTCGTGGTTTAACTTAAATTGTATATATTTTTTTGCCCATATGCATCAAGGATTAACAAGCTATGGACAGTGGGCCAAAGAGTCCTGGTTTTTATAGATAAAATTTTATTAGAACACAACCACAGTCATTCATTTATATGCTATCTGGCTATGTCCATGCCTAAGAGCAGAGTTGAGTCATTGAGACAGAGACCTTTCAGCCCCTAGACCATAAAATCTTTTCTATTGGTTTTTTGCTGCTGCTGCTTCTTTTTCTTGAGACAGAATCTCACTCTGTCACCCAGGCTGGAATGCAGTGGCACAATCTCAGCTCGCTGCAACCTCCGCCTCCCGGGCTCAAACGACTCTCCTGCCTCAAATGATTCTCCTGCATCAACCCCCCAAGTAGTTGGGCTTATATGCGTGTGTCACCAAGCCTGATTAATTTTTTGTATTTTTAGTAGAGATGGGGTTTCACTGTGTTAGCCAGGATGGTCTCCTGACTTCATGATCTGCCCTCCTTGGCCTCCCAAAGTGCTGGGATTACAGGCATGAGCCACCACACCTGCCCCCTTTGTTTTTTCTTCTTGAGACAGAGTCTTGCTCTGTCACCCAGGCTGGATGGAGTGCAGTGGCTCAAGCTAGGCTCACTGTAACTTCTGCCTCCCAGGTTTAAGCAATTCTCCTGCCTCTGCCTCCACCTCCTGAACAGCTGGGATTACAGGCACCCACCACCACACCTGGCTAATTTTTGTATTTTCAGTAGAGACGGAGTTTCATCATATTGGCCAGGCTGGTCTCGAACTCCTGACCTCAGGTGATCCACCACCTCAAGCTTCCAAAGTGCTGAGATTACAAACGTAAGACTCTGCCCAGCCGAATCTGACAAATTTTGATCTGTTATGTTTTCAGTTTCATTCATTTCAAAATGTTACTAAATTTTACTTGTAATTTCTTTGACTTATGAGTTATTTGGAAGTGTGCTATTTAATTTACAAATATGTATGGAATTCTTAAAAATGGTTTTGTTGTTGGTTTCTAATTTAATTCTCTTATGGTTGGAAAACATACATTGTTCACCCCTTTTAAATTTATTGAGACTTGTTTTATGACTCTTGAAAAAAATATATATTCTGCTCTTGTTGAGATGTTCTGTAACTATCAGGTCAAGTTAGATAACCATTATATAATAGCCTTATATAAGTATTTTATGTTCTTGCTGATTTTTGGTTTGGTTCTGCCATCAATTACTGAGAGTGAAATATTGAAGTCTCCAACTATTGTTTTGTTGGATTTTCTGTTTCTCCCCTCAGTTGTATGTATCAGTTTAATATTTTGCTTTAATAACAAAATCTGGCCACCTCTAAATTTAAAAAGTTAAAAAAGAAATGAAGAGGCTAGACATGGTGACTCAGGCCTATAATCCCAGCACTTTGGGAGGCTGAGGTGGGTGGGTTACTTGAAGTCAGGAGTTTGTGAGCAGCCTGGCCAACATGGTGAAACCCCACCTCTACAAAAATACAAAAATTATCTGGGCATGGTGGCATGTGCCTGTAATCCCAGCTGCTGGGGAGGCTGAGGCATGAGAATCGCTTGAATCTGGGAGGTAGAGGTTGCAGTGAGCCAAGATCACGCCACTGCACTCCAGCATGGGCAAGAGAACAAGACTCTCATCTCAACGAAAAAAAAAAAAAAGAAAAGAAAAGAAAAAAAAGAAAAGCAATGAAGAAAGCCAAGTGGGAAATTATGGATGAGAAAATGTGGCTCAGTGAGCAACAGTCAGTCAGTTGTTAGCCAATAAGGTTTAACCTGTGTCTGTAGAAAGTTAGCCAAGTTGTGAAGTTTGGCGTTTTATTAGATAGTAGAGGAATTATGGCAAATCTAGACATAAAGTTTGTGAAAAAAACTTATCAGAACTTACGATTTTCATATTTAAAGGCTAGTTTGCTCAGCTTTTGAATACCAATCAAATCAATATTTCCTGACCTACTGTGTTCTGAATATAGTGCCAATACTCCAAGGGATATATGTCTGAAAAAGACAAAGTTTCTGACTTCAAGTTTTTTACTTAGCGACAGAGAAAATAGGCCAAGTGTATGAATAAATGTAGTACAAAACATAACAAAAGTAGTGCCTGAGAAAGGTACTTGAATGTATTATTGCTTCAAAGGACAGAATTTTTATTATTTGGTGGTATGAATGCCCTTCAGGGTAAAGGAACCATTTCTAGTTTTTCCAATGCTTCCCTCCCAATGCCTAACGTAGTGCCTACTATTTGTTGAATTACTTGGTTAAGGAATTGTAGGTGAGTTCTTCTAATGCACTCTGTGTACTCTTGTCTTTATGTCTTATCCTAGTTGCTTAGTCTCTTTTCTTCTTTTATCTGTACCTGTCACCAAACATAGTGTCTTTTGACTTTTACTCTGTGAAAGCTTGGCATTGGAAAGGCTTGCTGCCTCCTACTGAAGATAAAGATATCATTTTGATTTTAAGGGTTTCTACCTGCTAATTATTATAGGATGAATAATAATAATAATAGCATTTAGTATTTATTGTTGCCTTACTGTGTCCCAGGCACTTAAATGTACTATTTTACTTAATCTTATAATAATCCTTTGAGGTACTTATTATTGTATCTCTGTGTTTCAGATATGGCTCAGAGAAGTTTTTAAGTTACATAGATAGGGAAAGGCAAAAACTAGAATTCAATTCTTACCTGCCTGTTCTTAAGCTATGTTCTTAAGCTATTATGCCATACTGTTACTAAAACAGATGAACAAAGAGTAATACAAATAGCAAAATCACCATTACAAAGTTTTATAAGACTTTTATATTAGTGGTCCCAGATCTGTTCCTCTTAGATTCTTTCCAAGAGTAAAAGAAGGAACTATTTGTCTTTCCCCGTCTGTTTTAGTATTGGGTTTCTAGTCTTTCCCTCTCATATTTTCATTTAGTCATGTAAGTATATTATCAAAGCACGGTTACAGGAAAATTTGACAAAAAGGAAAATAAAGAACTTCAGTCTCAGCACTGACAGGTTGTTGAATTTTTTTATCTATCATTTTAAAGCATGTATAGGATTTCTTTTCTTTTCTTTTTTTGAGATGGAATTTCACTCTGTCACCAGACTGAAGTGCATTGGCATGATCTCGGCTCACTGCAACCTCCGATTCCCTGGTTCAGACTATTCTCTTGCCTCAGCCTACCAAGTAGCTGGGATTACAGGCACCCGCCACCATGCCCAGCTAATTTTAGTTTTTAGTAAAGAAGGGGTTTCACCATATTGGCCAGGATAATCTCAGTCTCCTGCCCTCGTGAATCTCCTGACCTCATGATCCGCTTGCCTTAGTGTCCCAAAACGGTGGGATTACAGGTGTGAGCCGCTGCGCCCAGCCAGGATTTCTAAAAAAAAAAAATGACTTTAATCCTTGCATACTTATAATTTATCATATTTATAATGAAAATTATTTTTTATGTGACTACATGGAAAAACGTAGGAACCTTTTAATATATAAATAATGGAAGTGATACTTTTTAAAAAAGATAAAATCCTATTTTTCTGAATTATAAGAGGGGAGTTTCTTTTTCTCCCCGATTTCTAAGAAAGTAGCATTTTTCTTACTGAATCAATATATATTTATTATACAAAATATTGAAATGTGAAGAAAGTCAAACACAAATTTTCCCAACTCTATTATCAGCTATTCTTAATACAAAACTTCCTCCAGGCATTAGGCAGCATTGTGGCTTCTCATAAAACCCAGAATTGACCACTTTCTACCTGTATATCATAAGACAGAATATTTACTCTAGGAAAGCCTCAGTTTCTTTGGCTATAATGAAAGTAATACTGATGTTTATATACCAGACTTACACTGTTTGATTACATTAGTCACACTGTGCTGTGCATCTTCTTGTTATGATTATTATTCTGTATGTATGTGTGTTTATATATCATGTATATATGTGAAGCCTCATATATAAAATATATGCTCATGTATATCTGTGCATCTATATGATATATATTTTTATATAGTTGAGTCCTTATATATAAAATATGTACATGTATATGTATTTACATATATACATATTTTTGTACTCTATATGATTTTATGTTACCTGTTTTAAATTCTGCTTTTGTTGCATAACAGTTAAGAATATTTCCCTATACTAAGATAGTGTGTAAACTTTTTTTTAATGTTTGTGGATTATTGCATGGTTTTTGCATAGTTTATGTTTCTTACCATTCTTCCGTTGCTTTTTTTATTTTTGAGACAGAGTCTTGCTCTGTTATCCAGGCTAGAGTGCAGTGGCACAAACATGACTTATACTGCAGCCCTGAACTCCTGGTCTCAGGCAGGTCTCCCACCTCAGCTTCCCAAGTAGCTGGGACTGTAGGCACATGCTAGCATGCCTGGCTAACATTTGTTTGTTTGTTTGTTTATTTATGTGAAGATGGGGTCTGGCTGTATTACACAGGCTGGTATCAAACTCTGGGGCTTCAAGTGATCCTCCCACCTCAGCCTCCCAAAAATCTTGTTCTAAAGAGAAAGCCAAATTTCACCTTTGCATTAGTGTGTTAGTAGTGTTAAACCCAATTCTTAATAAAACCTTATAAACAAATCTATTGAATCTTAATTAGCTCAACCATAAGGTAAAATTTTCATAAACCTTTTTTAATCTTTTACAATTTTATTTTAAGCAGTAGATCAATTTAGTAAGAAAACCATGTAATTCAGATACATGAGCCCAGATTCCGGCCCTGCATTAGTGTGCTCTTATTTCAGTGTCCAACATACTGAAAAATTAAATAGTCCCCTTCAGATCTTAGCAAACTTGCTCATACCTACAGAAATTCCTTTACAAGATCAACCCTTCACAAACCCTCTATACCTTGCCTAAACCTTCAGTTTTGTCACATTACTCTTTGAGGTTAAGACAATCGTTAAAACCCCCTGAGCTACACAAAATTTTATTCCCTTTAACAAAAACATATTCCCATGCCTTCTTATAGCCTCCCACCAAAATCACATTTCTTTTTTCCTTCTGCACCTTGCATATAAAACTGTTTTTACAGTAGTCTCAAATGCATGCTGCACTGTTAACTTTTAGCAAATTTTATTTTTGGTGAGAAACCTGGTAAGCAAGCATTTTTAACCATGTATAAGATTTCAGAGCCTATGACTTTTCCCAGCCTAGCCAGTGGAACTGCCTGACTTCTTATGCCTCCAGGCCTTACCTAGAATCTATTGGCTGGAGAACAGACAATCAGTAAAAGTCACAGAAGCAGTTTATGACCTTAGAGCATCCAGCAAACAGTGTCTGACCTCCCTAATTTAGACTAAATATATAAACTTTGAAGACATTTTCATTTTACTTTACCAATAATCTTTTTTTTTATTTAAAAAAAGATTATTAGAGTCATGTGACCTACAGGCCTTAAAGTTTCCATTTTTCTGACAATGTTTAATTCAAGTGCTTATTATTATTTAAACCAATTAATCGAAGCTCTCTATATAAACATCACACACACAGCACATATAAATACACAGAAACAGAATCAAGGCAAAATTCTATCCACTGAGAAGTTTTTGGAGGGAGAGCAAGGGCTTCCAAACAATTTCTGTACACATATAGCCCAAATATCACCTTTAATTAAGTTGATTTCTGACTATGAAACTCTCAAAAGAAAAATTCTTTTAAAATCTTTTATTACCAGATTTCAGTGAGGACAAATTCTGACTTTTGAATCCTTTTACTAGAGGTAACCTGCTATGTGAAATCAGTAAGCCTTAATTAAGGGGATGACTTAAACAGGGACGCAGGAGTTATCTCCAAAGAGACGATAAACGATTTACGAGATCTAGAATATCCCCAGGCCGGACATGGTGGCTCATGCCTGTAATCCCAGCACTTTGAGAGGCCAAGGCGGGTGGATCACCTGAGGTCAGGAGTTCATGACCAGCCTTGCCAACATGGCGAAATCCCATCTTCACTAAAAATATAAAATTAACCGGGCACAATGGTGTGCGCCTGTAGTCCCAGCTACTCAGGACGCAGAGGCAGGAGAATTGCTTGAACCTGGGAGGTAGAGGTTGTAGTGAGCCAAGATTGTGCCACTGCACTTCAGCCTGGGTGACACAGCAAGACTTTACAGGAACTATTTCTCTACTGCAATTAAATCCATGCGCCATGGGTCAGCAGTGTGTTGCTAGTAGAGATGATGCCAGCTTGAGCCCCCAGTCCAAGAGAACTACACAGCCACTTGGGCAAGCCTCTGGATCTATTGCCAGTGGGGGCTACCAAACCACAGGCAGGTAGCCACAAGGGTGATCCCAGATGAGCCCCCAAATTTGTAACTGCCCAGGGGTTCTTCCTGCCCACTGCATAAAGACGGACTATGGTATTGTAGTAGAGAAAGAGTTCAGTAGACACAAGGCCAGCCACCCAACGTGGGAGGTGGAGTTAATACTCAAATCATCTCCTTCAAAGCTTGTAGGTTAAGGGTTTTTTAAAGGCAGTTGGAAGGAAGGGGTGGGGTGGCCACATAACAGGTGCTTGTGGCTTATTGGTTGGGGCAGAAATAAAATCACAGGGGGTTGAAGCTGCCCTACTGGGGCCAAGTCGCTTCTGGATGGGGCCACAGGAGCGGGTTGTCAGTCCAGGTGAAGCCAAGGCAAGGGAGTCAGACATGCAAAAAACCTGGAAAGATCTCTCAAAAGGCCAATCTACAATAGTGGTGTTATTAGCAATTGGTAAGTTTCATATCCTATAACCTCCAGAATAATGTCTGCACCTTAGCAGGACTCATACTCCTCTCTTCCCATCAGCCTGATGGCTTCCTTTTAGCTTTACAAAAGTGGTTGAGTTTTGAGCAAGGCGTATTATCATTTAAACTGTAGCATAGACTGCCAGGATTGCATCTGCCTTGAAAGCATAGAGCCTCGTCCTCACCACTCTGCCTCCTGTCCACACCTGTAACCAGTCCACCATGGATGATGATATCACCGTACTTTTTGTCAAAAACGACTCCAGCATGTGCAAGGCCAGCCTTGTGGGCAATGATCCCCGCCAGGCCGTCATCTCCCCCATCATGGGGCAGCAGAGGCACCAGGACATGGTGATGGGCGTGAGTCAGAACGACTCCTGCGTGGGCATTGAGGCCCAGAGCAAGAGAGGCATCCTGACCCTGAAGTACTCTATTGAACACAGCATCATCAACTGGGATGACGCGGAGAAGATCTGGCACCACCCCTTCTATAATTAGCTGCATGTGACTTCCAAGGAGCACCATGTGCTGCTGACTGAGGCTCCCCTGAACCCCAAGGCCAACCACAAGTAGATGACCCAGATCATGTTTGAGACCTTCAACACCCTAGCCATGTACGTGGCCATCCAGGCCATGCTGTCCCTGTACGTCTCTGGCCATACCACTGGCATTGTGATGGACTCTGGCAATGGGGTTACTCACACTATGGTCATCTACAGGGGATACACCCTCCCCTCTGTGCCATCCTGTGTCTGGACCTGACTGGCCAGGACCTGACTGGCTACCTCATGAAGATCTTCACCAAGCATGGCTACAGCTTTACCACCACAGCCAAGTGGGAAATTGTGCATGACATGAAGGAGAAGCTATGCTTTGTCACCCTGGTCTTTGAGCAGGAGATGGCCACAGCAGCCTCTACCTCTTCCCTGGAGAAGAGCTATGAGCTGCCCAATAGCTAGGTTATCACCATTGGCTATGAGCTGTTCTACTGCCCTGAGGCACTCTTCCAGCCTTCCTTCCTGGTCATGGAATCCTGTGGCATCCACAAAGCTACCTTCAACTCCATCATGAAGTGTGATGTGGACATCCACAAAGACATGTACGTTAACACAGTGTTGTCTGGCGGCACAAATATGTAAGCTGGCATTGCCGACAGGATGCAGAAAGAGATCACTGCTCTGCCACCCAGCACGATGAAGATCAAGATCATTGCTCCTCCTGAGTGCAAATACTCTGTGTGGATGGAGGGCTCCATCCTGGCCTCACTGTCTACCTTACAGCAGATGTGGGTCAGCAAGCTGGAGTATGAGTCTGGCCCCTCCATCGTCCACTGCAAATGCTTCTAGGAGAACTGTTATTTAGTTGCATTACATCCTTTTTTGATAAAACCTAACTTATGCAGAGAACAAGATTGGCTTGGCTTTATTTGGTTTGTTTGGCTTGACTCAGGATTTAAAAATTGGAAAGTGGGCCGGGCGCGGTGGCTCAAGCCTGTAATCCCAGCACTTTGGGAGGCCGAGGCGGGTGGATCACGAGGTCAAGAGATCGAGACCAACCTGGTCAACATGATGAAACCCCGTCTCTACTAAAAATACAAAAATTAGCTGGGCACGGTGGCGCGTGCCTGTGATCCCAGCTACTCAAGAGGCTGAGGCAGGAGAATTGCCTGAGCCCAGGAGGCGGAGGTTGCGGTGAGCCGAGATCGCGCCATTGCACTCCAGCCTGGGTAACAAGAGCGAAACTCCGTCTAAAAATAAAAATAAAAAAAATAAATAAAAAAAATAAAAATTGGAAAGTGAAGGGGACAGCAGTTGGTTGGAATGAGCATTCCCCGAAGTTCTACAGTGTGGTTGAGGACTTTGATTGTACATTGTTCTTTTTTTTAATAGTCATTCCAAATATCATGAGATGCATTGCTACAGGAATGTAGCAATACATCTTGCCCTCCTAAAAGCATCCCTGCTTCTCTCTAAGGAAAAGTCTTAGAAGAGGGTCCACAGAGGGGAGGTGATAGCATTGCTTTCGTGTAAATTATGTAATGCAAAATTTTCTTAATACTCACCTTAATTTTTTTTATTTTTTTGTATTTTGAATGATCAACCTTCGTGGCCCCTTTTCTTGGCCCCCCAACTTGAGATATATGAAAGCTTTTGGTCTCCCTGGGAGTATGTGGAGGCAGTTATGGCTTACCTGTACACTGACTTGAGACCAGTTGAATAAAAGTACACACCTTAAAAAATAATAATAAAATTTAAAAACTGTAGCCTAAATGTCTGTCAAAGTTAGCTTGGCCCCGTAGCCCATAATAATTAAGGGAAAGGCAAGATGGGGTTTGGGTTAGCTTAGTTTACTGTAATAATGTTCTCACTAATACAACTTTTTCAAAGGCAGTTTCAGTATCATAGAAGGGTCCATGTTGTAAAAGAAATAAAAAGCAGTCTTGAATAATATGAACCCTTCTGCTAGATTGTCTAATGTCAATTTGATTTTTGGCATTGATGCTTCTATGTCTTGTTCCTCATTGTCTGGCACTGGTTTGGAAGCAGTCATCTCCATTGAGTTGTTTTCTATTCATTCCTCTGGTATGGTGTCTATTAGCTCTTGAATTTCTTGACGATCCATATCTTGAAAGTCTTCATCCACCATTTTTTTTTTTTTTGCCATATTTACAATCTCTTTCATGATTTCCTTGATTGGTTCTGTTGTTAAGTTCTGTGCACAACATCTGGACGTAGTTTTCTCCAGCAGGAAGTTATTGTTTCAGGCTTGATGGCTTTCATAGATTTTTCTATAACAGCAATGGCATATTCTATGGAGTAATTCTTCAGGCTGCCATCATGTTCTCTCCATTGGAGTTCTTTTCCATAGTCCTGACAGTCAGTTTTATAGAATATTGTGTTTAATGGCCTTTATGGCACCCTGATCGAGAGGCTGAATTAGAGATGTGTTTAGAAGCAACTAGACTACTTTAACACTTTCAGTGTTAAACTCTCAAGGTTCTGAGTGGCCGGGGCATTGTCAAACATAAGAACTTAAAAAAAGGCAGTCACTTACTGGCAAGGTACTTCTTGATTTTAGAGATAAAGCTTGGTGGGGCCAGGCACAGTGGTCATGCCTATAATCCCAGCACTTTGGGAGGCCAAGGTGGGCGGATCATGAGGTCAGGAGTTCAAGACCAGACTGGACAACGTAGTGAAACCCCATCTCTACTAAAAATACATAAATTAGCCAGGTGTGGTGGCAGGCACCTGTAGTCTCAGCTATTTGGGAGGCTGAGGCAAGAGAATCGCTTGAACCCAGTAGTCAGAGGTTGCAGTGAGCTGAGATCTTGCCACTGCACTCCAACCTGGGCGACACAGTGAAACTGTCTCAAAAAAAAAAAAAAGCATGGGTGGATTCAATCCAGAAAAAGAGCTTTTGTTTTCCCAGATTTCTTTTTCAACAATCAGAAGACTGGCAGGGGTGGTGTGGTGTTTATCTTTTTTCCTTCAAGGTCCAGAGCTTAGCAGCTCTTTATATATGGGTAGTTCTGATCTCATTCCTGAATGCATTTACACAAAACGGTGGAGTTAGCTTATCCCTTCCTGCCTTAAATCTTGGTGCTTGCTCCTCTTCCTAACTAATAAATGTACTTTGTGGCATCTTTTTCCACCATATGGTACTTTCATCTGCAATAAAAACCTGTTCAGGCAGGTATCTTTTGTCCTCTATGATTTTCTAGATGGCGTCTGGGAATTTGTCTATTTCCTTTTGGTCAGCAAAAGCTGTTATCTTGATGTTTTTTAAGCTAAAACTGTTTCTAAAATTATCAAACCATCCTTTCCTAGCATTAAATTCTCCAGCTTTAGATCCTTTACCCTCCTTTTGCTTTATGTTGTCGTATATTGACTTCATTTTTAAATAAACAATGTTAGAGTCTGTAGTTAGAGCTTTTTTACAGCAATCCTCTACCCACATAACAGCTGCATTTTCATTATGAAATAAAAAGGTATTCTGCAGAAGTACATGGTTTTCACACCTAGGGGTATCGCTGCAGTGACAGATTCACAAATTTCCTTGTGTTATTTTACAACAATCCTCTTGGTGGATTCATTTTATCTTAGAATGGTGGGTAACTACAGGTACTAGACTTCAATCTATGGTCCATATCAAGTCATTCAACTTTTTCTTGTAATGTTTTAACTTCTCTCTACTTGAGAGCATTCCCAGCATCACTAGTGGCACTCCATGTGGGTCCCATGATATTTTTCAGGGTTTGCTGTATCACAGTAAACATGATGGAAAATACCTGAGAACCTTTAGAAATCAGTTTTATTTGTCATCTTTTTGTTTTATTTTGTTTTATTAGAGACAGAGTCTCACTCTGTCACCCAGACTGGAGTGCAATGGTGCAGTCATAGCTCACTGCAGCTTTGAACTCCCGGGCTTAAGGGATCCTCCTACCTTATCCTCCTACAAGAGATCAGTTTTTGAGTGAGATACGCAATTTATTGGAGAGAGGAACTGCTCCTGCAGAGATGATTAACTTGGTGGGGTGTTTTAAGTACATGCTTGCAACACTTGAGCTCAGGCAATAGTGATAGGAAGTGGCTACAACACTATTACAGTAGTACAGTAGGTTCTACAGCTAATTTTATGCAGTTATGATTTAATAGTACATCTTTACATTTGCTTACATTTCGCTGGGCTGTGAATGTCACCTTGTATGCTTTGTAAGTGTGTAAGTTTTTATAAATTTAACTTTTTTAGTTGATTTGCATATATTTTACAGTAGTAAATGATAAAATATACTATCTATATTTTTTGTTTGTTTTGAGATGGGTCTTACTATGTTTCTCAGGCTAGTCTCTCGAACTACTGGGCTTAGTTGATCCTTCTGCCTCTGCCTCCCCAGTAGCTAGGATTACAAATGCACACCACTTTGCCATACATCTACATATATTTTATGTATTCATGACATGCCTCACTTTTTCTTATATTCTGTTTTTTTAGGCTACACGGTTTTTGTCTCTTAAGTTTTTCAAATTGTTGCAAATTTCCAAAAACTTTTTCCATATATTATATTGAAAAAAATTGGCATCTAAGTGGACCTGCAGTTCAAACCCATGTTGTTGGTCAGCTAAATATATTTTCCAATATCACAGGTGTATATACCTTTGCCAAAATTGTATTTCTGTAATTAAGTGAAGAATAACAAAGTGTTCTATCCTTGGCAAGAGATGAATAAATATTTGAGTACCATTTTATAAAAAACAAATATAAATTTTGCATTCCATGGAAAATCTTCCCAAGGTATATTTCTGGGCTTTTCCTTTGCCATTCTCTTCTCTCTTATTTCTCAAAATCATTTCTCACAAATGTAGCCATTTGTATCTACTTCTATTTCTGAGTCTTATTCTTACTGAATTGTCCATGTTCTCCTATTTCTTTTACTAGCAGTCCTATCTATACACTTCAATGTCATATTCCTATATCCCTTTCACTGAGAAACTCCGTTATCACACAGATCCCACAATTGCCCTCCTCTACTTCCCCAGCACTTGGTTTCTGCTTCATCATTAACACATTTTTTTAAAAGCTAGATATATTTATTTTGATCTCCCTCACAAGCCTATGGGTTCTGTTGTCCTTGTTTCTTTAGTGTCCAGGGCAGAGCTTTATTCAGAGTAGTTGTTCATTAACTAGGCAAAGGAATATCATTTGAGGATGCTAAGCCTGGGCTTATAAACAATATAAAGATACACAGAGTGAAATGTAGGAGACCTTTATACTCTTAATATTCCTGCTTCTTCATGGAGATCTTCAGTACTTCATAATTGATTTGAGTATTTTCTTTTTTCTATACATTTTTATTTAGATGTAAATATGAATTTTTAGAAACATAACTGTATGTATAGCGACTCTTTTTTTGAGATGGAGTTTCACTCTTGTTGCCCAGGCTGGAGTGCAATGGCGCCATCTCACCTCACTGCAACCTCCGCCTCCTAGGTTCAAGCCATTTTCCTGCCTCAGCCTCACGAGTAGCTAGGATTACAGGTGCCCACTACCACACCTAGCTGATTTTTTGTATTTTCAGTAGAATCGGGGTTTCACCGTGTTGGCCAGGCTTGTCTTAAACTCCTGACCTTAGGTGATCCACCTTCCTCGGCCTCCCAAAGTAGTGGGATTATAGGCATGAGCCACTGGGCCTGGCTCAGAAAAATTTTTTTTTTTCATTTAACAATGTATCTTGGGGAACCATGTTAGTATATGTTGATGTGTCCCATTTTTAACTGCTGTAGTCATACTCTGGACATATGTCTTAGTCAAACAGAAAAATCTAATGCATGTAGGCAGCAAAGTATTTCATGACATCAAGGAATAGCTTCTCTGGTGCTGAGGGATATTAATGTCTGACATACTGGGATAGTTAGCACAGGATCTTACCATTGACTTATTTATGTGAATAAGCCTTTTTTTTGTTTGTTTTTTTGAAACAGAATCTCACTCTTTCACCCAGACTGGAATGCTGTGGCACAGTTTTAGATCACTGCAATTTTGAATTTCTGAGTTCAAGCAATCATCCTGCCTCAGCCTCCTAAATAGCTGGGATTACAGGTGCATGCCACCATTCCTGCCTGATTTTTTAGATTTTTTTTTTATAGAGATGAGGTCTGGCTATGTTGCTCAGGCTAGTCTCAATCTCCTGGCCTTAAGCAGTCCTCCCACCTCAGCCTCCCAGGATTATAGATGTGAGCCACTGCATCTGTCTTGTCCTGTCCTTCCCTGTCCAATTTTTATGTTTTTCTCTGACGCAGCACAGTGGCTCACACCTGTAATACCAGCACTTTGGGAGGCCAAGGCAGGCTGATCATGAGGTCAGGAGATCCAGACCATCCTGGCCAACATGGTGAAACCCTTTCTCTACTGATATACAAAACATTAGCCAGGTGTGGTGGTGCAAACCTGTAGTTCCAGCTACTCGAGAGGCTGAGGCAGGGTAATAGCTTGAACCCGGGAGGCAGTGGTCGCAGTGAGCTGAGATAGTGGCTCTGCACTCTAGCTTGGTGACAGAGTGAGATTTCGTCTCAAAAACAAAAAACCAAAATAAAATGTTTATCTCTTTCAGGGTAAAGAACATTTTCTTTCAATAGCCTGGCACATAGTTAACACTTAATACATTTGTCAAATTAATGAATGATCAAAAGACTGTTGAAAGTTAAGTTCTGGGGCTGGGCGCGGTGGCTCAGGCCTGTAATCCCAGCACTTTGGGAGGTCGAGGCGGGTGGATCATGAGGTCAAGAGATCGAGACCATCCTGGTCAACATGGTGAAACCCTGTCTCTACTAAAAATACAAAAAATTAGCTGGAAATGATGGTGCGTGCCTGTAATCCCAGCTACTCAGGAGGCTGAGGCAGGAGAATTGCCTGAACCCAGGAGGCGGAGGTTGCAGTGAGCCGAGATAGCACCATTGCACTCCAGCCTGGGTAACAAGAGCGAAACTCCGTCTCAAAAAAGAAAAGAAAGTTAGGTTCTGGACTAAATAATACAAAATCCTTGTAACGAATACAAAGTCTCTATCTATGATGACATCTATAATATGTCATAGGGTGTTTGTTAATGAGTTAGTTATTCTATTCTCCTTGGTCAAGGAGATACCAAAATATTGAAGTTTAATGTTCTTTTGTTTTTGTTTAGTAAACCTTCATTGCTGAATTACTATTATCTTTGGAAACTTCATTTGCTAATCATAAGATGAATTCTTCTTTTATTTCCAGCATCCGGTGTTGGATGAACCAATAGCAGAAGCTGTCTGTATTATAGCTGACATGGATAAATGGACTGTTCAAGTGGCCAGTAGCCAGAGACGAGTGACAGATAATAAATTGGGAAAGGAAGTGTTGGTTTCCAGTCTTGTTTCCAACCTGCTTCATTCCACACTTCAGCTTTATAAGCATAACTTGTCTCCAAATTTTGTAAGTATGTGTAGCAATGGTTGCATTACTTTAAGGGCTCTAGTAGATAACTAAACTCTGCTTCATTTGTGCATACAGTAAATACTGCTGCTAGCTTTCATTATTGTTTTTGTGAAAAGCTGTTAGGGACTGAATGTTTGTGTTATAACCCAAGCTCATATATTGAAGCTCTAATCCCCAGTGTGACAGTATTCGGAGATAGGATCTTTGGGAGATATTTTAAGGTCAGGTCTCAAGGGTGGGGTACTCATGATGGTATCAGTGGCCTAAGAAGATGAGGAAGAGTGAGAAAGGTTGTTCTCTTTCCACCATGTGAGGATACAATGAGAAAACAGCCATCTGCCAGCAGGAAGAGAGTCCTCACCAGAACCCAACCATGCTTGCACCGTGGTCTTGGATTTCTAGTTTCTAGAACTGTGAGAAAATAAATATCTGAGTTTTTTTGTTTGTTTGAGATGGTGTCATACTCTCATCACCTGGGCTTGAGTGCAATGGTGCCATCTTGGCTCACTGCAGCCTCGACTTTTTGAGCTCAGGTGATCCTCCTGCCTTAGCCTGCTGAGTGGCAGGGAATACAGGCACATGCTACCATGCCTGCGTAATTTTTTGTATTTTTTTGGCAGAGACGGCATTTTGCCCCATTAACCAGGCTATTCTCAGACTCCTGGGCTCAAGTGTTTCTCCCGCCACAGCCTCCCGAAGTGCTGAGATTACAGGCATGAGCCACCATGCCCAGCTATACATGTGGTTTTTTTTTTTTAAGCCACTCAGTCTATGATATTTTGTTATGGCAGCCCAAACTAAGACAGAAGGGGATGTATACCTGTCTGTATGTTCTGATTTCAGCAGCCAGAATTTTTGATCATGTGTAGTATAGTCATGCAACATCACCCTTGGCCGGGCACAGTGGCTTACGCCTATAATCCCAGCACTTTGGGAGGCCAAGGCAGGCAGGCCACCTGAGGTTGGGAGTTCAAGACCAGCCTGACCAACATGGAGAAACCCCATCTCTACTAAAAATACAAAATTAGCCGGCGTGGTGGCACATGCCTGTAATCCTAGCTACTCAGGAGGCTGAGACGAGAATCGCTTGAACCCGGGAGGCAGAGGTGGCGGTGAGCCAAGAATGCACCATTGTACTCCAGCCTGGGCAACAAGAGTAAAACTCCATCTCACAAAACAAAAACAAAATCTCTCAAGCTTTATGTAGAATGTCAGTATATTCTGGATCCTCATTGTCATGTCAGGACTTTGAATGATCTCTTTATAATACTGGTAACCTCTTACTAATTACCCCAATGCAGACTTACAGGGTTCTTTCTTTCACTTATTAGGAGAACTATAATATAGCATAGTTTAAAAGCTCTGTAGTTCAAGATGATAAAGGAAATCTCTGACAAACCCACAGCCAACATCACACTAAGTGATGGAAGACTGAAAGCATTTCCCTAAGATTAGGAAAAAGACAATGCTGTCCACTTTCACTGCTTCTGTTCACACATGCTACTGAGAGTTTTAGCCAGAGCAGTCAGGCAAGAAAAATACACGACTTCAGAACTGGAAAAGAGGAAATAAAATTATCTCTGTTTGCAGATGACATGATCCTCTTGTACATAGAAAACATAAAGATTCCACAAAAAACTAGTAGCGCTAATAAGCAAATTAAGCAAATTTGCATAATACAAAATGCATAGAAATAAGTTGCATTTCTGTACAATTATTTGAACAGTGAATACTCTGAAAAGGAAATTAATAAAACAGTTCCACTTACAGTAGTACCAAAAAGAATAAATTACCTAGGAGTAAATTTAGGGAGGCAAAAGACTTGTACACCATAAGACATAAAACATTACTGATAGAAAATAAAGGCATATATAAATGAAAGTACTTCCCATGCTCATGGATTGAAAGACTTAGTAGGATATCATTACTACTCAAAATTACTTACAGATTGAATGTAATTGCTATCAAAATCCAATTGATATTTTTTGCAGAAATAGAAAAACCCATCTTAAAATAAATGAAGAATGTCAAGAGACCCCCCCAAAGAGATAAAACAATCTTGAAAAACAACAGTGTCGGTGGATTCACATTTCTTGATTTCAAAACTTATTACGAAGCTACAGGACTCAAAACATTGTGCTACTGGCATAAGGACAGGCATATAGACCAATGGAATAGAATGGAGATTCTAAAAACCCTCACATATAAGTTTAATTGATTTTCAGCAAAGGTGCCAAGACCGTTCAACAGGGAAAGGAGCCTTTTTTTTTCTTTTGAGATGGAGTTTCACTCTTGTTGCCCAGGCTGGAGTGCAGTGGTGCAATCTCAGCTCACTGCAACCTCCACCTCCTGAACTCTAAGCGATTCTCCTGTCTCAGCCTCCCAAGGAGCTGGGATTACAGGTATGCACCACCACGCCCTGCTAATTTTGTATTTTTAGTAGAGACAAGGTTTCTCCATGTTGGTCAGGCTGGTTTCAAACTCCCAACCTCAGGTGATCTGCCCGCCTTGGCCTCCCAAAGTACTGGGATTACAGGCATGTGCCACGGTGCCCGGCCGGAAAGGAGTCTTTTCTACAAAAGATGCTGGGAAAAGCTGGATATCCACATACAAAAGAATTATACCATGTACAGAAACGAACTCCAAACAGATCAAAGATTTTAGTTAATACTACAAAACTTTAAAAAAACCTAGGTGATAATCTTTGTGACATTGGATATGGCAATGACTTCTTGAATTTGATGCCAAAAGCATAGGTAAAAAAGTTAAAAAATAGAGAAATTGGACTTCATCAAAATTAAAAACTTTTGTTTATTAGCTATATTAAGAGTAAAAAGACAACCTATAAAATAGGAGAAAATATTTGCAAATCATATATCTGAAAAGGGATTGATACTCAGAATATATAAAGAACTCCTACAACTCAACAGAAAGTAAATGATTGAATTAAAAAATGGCAAAGGACTTGAATAGACATTTTGCCAAAGAAAATATACAGATGGCCAATAAACACATGGAAATATGTTTAACATCATTAGTCATTAGAGAAATGCAAATAAAACCACAGTGACCTGCCATTCAATACCTGTAAGGATGACTATGATAAAAAGAATCCATAACAAATAGTAAGTATTGGCCAAGATGTGGCGACCTTGGAACCCTCATGCATTGTTGATGGTAATGTAAAATGGAGCTGTGGAAAGTTTGGCTGTTCCTCAAAAAGTTTAACATAGTATTACCATATGATCTATTGATTCCACTTTTATGTTTATACTCAAAACAATTAAAAGTAGGGATTCAGGCAGATAATTGTATACTATTGTTCATGGAAACGTTATTCTCAATAGCCAAATATTAGAAATAACCGAAGCATCTATCAGCAAATGAATGGATAACAAAATGTGGTTTTCTTGCAATGTTTATTCAGCCATTAAAAGAACTGAAATTCTTTTTTTTTTTTTTTTTTTTTAATTGAGACGGAGTTTCGCTCTTGTTACCCAGGCTGGAGTGCAATGGCACGATCTCGGCTCACTGCAACCTCCGCCTCCTGGGTTCAGGCAATTCTCCTGCCTCAGCATCCTGAGTAGCTGGGATTACAGGCAGTCACCACCGTACCCAGCTAATTTTTTTTTTTGTATTTCTTTAGTAGAGACGGGGTTTCACCATGTTGACCAGGATGGTCTCGATCTCTTGACCTTGTGATCCACCCGCCTCGGCCTCCCAAAGTGCTGGGATTACAGGCGTGAGCCACCGCACCCAGCCTAGGACTGAAATTCTAATACATGCTACAATATGGATGATCTTCATAAGCATTATGCTAAGTTAAATAAGCTAGACACAAAAGGACAAATATTGTGCGATTCCACTTATATGAGGTACTACAAATAGGCAGATTCATAGAGATTGAAAGTAAAATAGTGGTTACCAAAGGCTGCAGGAAAGAAGAGAATGAGGAGTTATTGTTTAATGAGTACAGAGTTTTTGCTTGAGATGCTGAGTACATAGTTTTTGTTTGAGATGATGAAAAAAATGTTCTGGAAATGGATGGTGTTGATGGTTGCACAACATTGTGAATGCTCTTAGTACTATGGAATTATATACTGTAAAGTGGTTAATACAGTAAATTATATTACATATTTTATGTATACATATATTCAGCAGTTAACCTTTTCTTACGGCATTATCAGCCTAAAGCATTGTGAAAAAAATATACTCTACAAAGCCACAACCATTTGGTTGTGTTTTTCCAATAATAAAGTGGATTTTTATTAGGAGCTTAATAGCTGATTTTCACTGGAAAGGAACACTCTGAAGAATCTAATGTTTAGCACCTGAAACTTCTGGTTTTTTCCTCAAATATGTTTAGCATCAATTCACATGATAAATCACCTATTTTAGTAAATCCAGCAAGTTAATTGACAATAAACAAAATATATGTATTTTTGTTTTTTTTTTTTTAACTTTTGTCACCCAGGCTGAACTGCAGTGGCACAGTCATGGCTCAGTGCACCCTCAAAACCCTGGGCTCAAGCAGTCCTCTCACCTTAACCTCCTAACTAGCTAAGACTACAGGATCGTGCCACCATGCCTGGCTAATTCTTTTTTTTTTTTTTTTCTGTAGAGACAGGGGTCTCACTATGTTGCCCAGGCTGTTCTCGATGATCCTCTTGCCACCACCTCCCAAAGTATTGGGATTATAGGTGTGAGCCACCATGCCCAGATGTGTTTTAATTTTCAGTCTTTCAGCTTAGAAATTGGGAAACTACATAGCATTCTTTGTCAAGTTTTGCCAACTGTTTTTTATTCTCCACAGGAGAATACATCCTTTCCTATGTAAATACAATTGAAATGTATTTATTCATAAAAATTTTATATTGATCAAATTTACAATAAAAACATAGCAATAAAAAGTTTTGGAAATGGATAGTGGTGATGGTTGCACAACATTTTGAATGTATTTAGTGCCACTGAAAATGCTTAAAAAAGGGGCCAAAGTGGCTCACACCTGTAATCCCAGCACTTTGGAGGCTGAGGCAAGCGGATCACCTGAGGTCAGGAGCTCAAGACCAGTCTGGCCAATGTGGTGAAACCCTGTGTGTACTAAAAATACAAAAGAAATTATCTGGGCGGTGTGCATGCCTGTAGTCCCAGCTACTTGAGGGACTGAGGCAGGAGAATCTCTTTAACCCGGGAGGCAGAGATTGCAGTGAGCTGAGATTGCGTCATTGCACTCCAGCCTGGGTGACACAGTGAGACTCCCTCTCAAAAAAAGAAAAAAAAAATTGTTAAAAGAGTAAATTTTATGTCATGCGTATTTTAGCACAGTTAAGAAAAAACAAAAAAACGCTGTAGAAGCTAATCTTTGATATGAGCCAGAAAAAGGTTCACTTCCCTTTTTAGCTAAAATTACTTTAAAAATGTTTTTCAAATTTTAGTTCATATTGGAATAAAGAAAGATAATTGTCAGAAACATTATGTTTTGGAATTTGCCATGACTCAGAGTTGCAAACTGTTTTCTGACTTGATTATTGATTCCTCCCTAATGCAGTGTGTAATGCATCTTGAAGACCGGTTGCAGGAGCTATACTTCAAAAGTAAAATGCTGTCTGAATACCTGAGGGGGCAGATGCGTGTTCATGTCAAGGAGCTGGGAGTGGTTCTGGGGTATGTTAATGGTTTCTTTTCTGGCTTTGCTTTCGTTGCTCTGTCATCAGGTAAGGAATGTTCCTCAGAATTGCCCTTTTTCTTTTGAGTGTCTTTTTCTATGAGAAGCTGGAGGCTGTTATCATTTAGGTTGCCCTGTACCATATAATAGCAGATTCCCTGTCATCCACTAATGTGAAAGGCATTATCCCTTCTTTGTGCCATTACATGTAGTAGGTTGAGAATATAGTCAGAATGAATTAAAATGTGAATTTTTGTGTCAGAAAAAATAAGTACATACTCATTTCTATTTTTTAAATATGTTGAAAACTCATTTTTCCCAAGCATCTATCCTGCCTTCCACATGATGTAACAGAAGTCTGTGAATGGTAATACGTTATCTACATATTACTCCTTCTTCCCATTAACTATATATTATATCTGTCTACTCTGCATTTTTCTGTGACAAAAAGTTACCAAAAATGCTTACTGAAAGAGGAATGGGAAGTTGGTGGGGGACATAGTATAGCCCTATTTCATTATGTTCTGTGGTTACTTTTCTTCTGTTCTTTGGCCACTTTTGGCGTGTTCATGTGAATCATTTCTTGAAATCCCATTAAAGAAAGTAACACAAGCTAGAACTTTTATCTAGTTTAGCTTTTATGATGGGAAAAGAAACCAGCATCACTGAGAACCTACTATATGTCAGAAACCCAAATTAAAAATTTTTATTAGTGTTATTTCTTAATTCTTATTATCATCCTACAGTGCTTAGGCAGTGTCATCCAGGTTGGAAACAGATGATTCTGTCAGTTAACATGCCATATGTCACACACTGGTAGGACTGATAGGGATTTGAATGACTGTATCTTTGTTACTTTAGACCCTATTTATATTCTGTAGTACCACACTGTTGGTCAAATCCTGATGAAGATTTTTACTTGAGTTATACAGAGAAAATTGTTCTCCAATATTTGGAAAATCGGTAACATGATATAATCTTGTATTTCTGGGGAGTGAGGGGTATGTGTGTGTGTGTGTTTAATGTCTTTATGTAAAATATTTAAGATAAGATTTAAAACTAACATACATATAAGCAAAATGCACAGTATATTTTGGCATACAATGAAAAGTAGGTCATTGTCTTCTTTCCCCCAACTTCCAACACCTATTCAGACACTGTTAACAGATTGTTTTATAAAATTTTTAAATGAATATTATTTAAAAATCTAAGTTGGTTTATACTCTTATGTTGTTGTATAACTTTTAATATATCTTGAATATTCACATAAGCACATACTAATCAATGTCATTCTTCCTAATGGCTGTCTAGCATTCCATTATATTTTGGAACTTAGATTATTTTTAGTTTTTTGCTACTATAAACCAATGCTAGACTGAATATAAATCTTTGACGTTTGTAGGATAAATTCGTTGAAATAGAATTTTTGGTTAAAGGGCCTGTATTGATAGTTTGATAGATTATACTGAATACTCTCCAGAAAGTTTCAGTATGAATTCCCACAAACAGTAATAGGAACTCTACTCACTACTGGCTATTACCAAATTTGATCTTTTCCAAGGTACTAGCTAAAAATGGCACCTGATTTTATCCAAATTTCTCTAACCATGAGGGATCTGATTACTATTGTCTATGTTGATTGGCCATTTTTCTCTTCCTATAAATTTGTGGTAGGATGTATTTTGATGAAGTTCCCATTACTTCCAGTAAATCTTATTATAAAAACATTTGAATCTCAAACAATCTGGGTACAGACTATTATTATTATTTTTTTTTTTTTTTGAGACAGGGTCTTGCTCTGTCACCCTGCTGTTGGTGCATGGCTGACTTTAGCTTCAACTTCCCGGACTCAAGAGATCCTTCTGCCTCAGCTTCAGGAGTAGCTGGGACCGTGGGCACACACCACCACACCCAACTAGTTTTTAAAAATTTTTGTGGAGACAAGGTCTCACTATGTTGCTTAGGTTGGTCTGGAACTCCTAGGCTTAAACAATCCTCCCACCTAGGCCTCCTAAAGTGTTGGGATTACAGGCATGAGTCACTGTATCAAGCTATTATTACACTAGATTGTAGTTGTTAGTCATTGTGCCTTGCCCAAATGTATGTTCCATCAGCATGTCATTGAGACACTTCCTACATTTATGATTTTGTTACTGATATCTGTAGTTCTGTGTTTTATTTGCTGAAAAATTTTCCTTTTGTCCTGAGTGACCTAGGTCCTTAACCATTGAGGTACTGTGACCTTACAGGTAGTGGTCATTGCCTGTAGAGTTCATGTCCTCAGTATAGAAAATCAGAACTGACATTTTTTTTTCTTTTATTTCAGGATTGAATCCAGTGATCTTCCACTTCTGGCTGCTGTAGCAAGCACTCACTCTCCATATGTTGCACAAATACTCCTTTAGTATGCCTAAAGATTGTTAGAAATTGGTGGGAAGATAAGTAGAAACCAAGGAAGCAGATACAACATGCATTTATGGAGATTCTTTTTCCCTCTTAGACTTTCTTCTGAATGAGTCAGTCACCAGGGTATCCTGCACAGCATTGTGTATTCTGTATATGTCAGATGGCTTTTTCTTTTTGACTGTACTTTTGGGTGGTAGTAGATTTTTAAACAAATTAGAGCAACATTAATAATTTTGAAGCATTTGAAAAAGCCAAAATGTCTGGCAGAAATTTCTACAAAATGAATATTATCAGGAATTTCATGTGATCACTGCAGTGTTGTCACAACTCGTAAATAGCAACAGTGTCTCATGATTTAATGGCTCAGAAAGTCATTTTGTTAGTTTTAAATTTTTAATTTCTAAGGTACAGAAATCTATAAAACCTTGATTATTTGTTATTTTGTTTTGCAATTCAAAACAGCTAATTTCTGGTTATTTCTCCAAGTATTTTAAACAGCCTGTTAATTATAACAAACTTAGAATAATGAGTGTAAATGTGTTATGTTATCCACCCAAGTGTACATATGTACCTATTTTTTTAAAAAAGCAGAGGTAAGAAATACAAAATTGGTAAACATGCCTTTAAAAAAAATTTACAACTAGTATTGTCCATAACGCTGAACTGTTACTTACTAGTGATTTTTCTGTTTCACATACTCTAAAATATAAGTAAAGCCAACCTTTTTAAGGTTGAGATTCCCCAAATGAGAATACTACTTCATACCATTTGTTTATAAGTATGAACTATTCTTATGAATATTAATATTTACATATTCACTAATTTAACATAAATGAAAATTAGGATTAAAAATTCTACCAAAGCATTGGCAAAAACAATATATATTCTTTAAAACTGCTCAGGTAGCCAAGGCCTTTGCTTTTGGTATCAGCCCTTCATGAACCCATAGGAGCTGAATATTTGTTTCACTGCTTAATAATACTCCATTTACACTAATAGAACTTATAACTCTTAAAATTATTCTCTTTTTTTCTAAGAGCCCCTCCCTTCCAAAAGCGCATTTTTTTCAAAGAATTTTACTTCTCAATCGTTGCCTTTGTACATACTATAGAGTGTTGCTTGTAAGAAAGGCTAATACGGAACCAAACTCTTGTAAGTAATGTAAATAGAAAGTTGGGTGGATAAAGTTTTCAATACGCTCTACTACCTCAGTTTACTTGAATACTACATTATAGTTTATTCTTTGCTTATCTGGTCTAAGAAACTTAATGCTAGTAGTAAAGTTCATTTCTGCTTTCATTGACTATTTTCATCATAATTTCATCATTGATTTAAAATATACACTTGTTTATTCAGTTATTAAAATACATTTACTATATAACACATCCATTCTTGCTGTTAAATTTTCAACAGTTAATGGAAAGTTGTCTTTGACCTTGAATTTACAGCATTGGGTCACATTTTGCCTTGTTCTGTATGTATTCAAGAGACCTCCAGGCCAGGTGCAGTGGTTCACACCTGTAATCTCAGCATTTTGGGAGGCCGAGGCAGGCAAATCACAAGGTCAGGAGATCAAGACCATCCTGGCTAACACAGTGAAACCCCATCTCGACTAAAAATACAAAAAATTAGCCGGGTGTGATGGCACTCAGGAGGCTGAGGCAGGAGAATTGCTTGAACCTGGGAGGCAGAAGTGGCAGTGAGCCAAGATTGCGCTATTGCACTCCAGCCTGGGTGACAGAGTGAGACTCCTCTCTCTCTCTCAAAAAAAAAAGAGAGACCTCCAACTAGATGAAGAAGAAATGGTTGTTTTTATGGAATGTAAACCTGAAATTGGTGTGTCTGCAATCTGTTTGGCCCATGGCCTTTTACCTGGTCCCAGTTATTACCTGAGTCTCTCATGGATGATTCGCTGCCAAGGAGTGTTTGTAGATACATTTACTTCGGCTTAATTTTCTTATGCCATGCATTAACAAAATTATTCGGTTGTCTAATTTTGGAATTCTATGAGTCAGTCTTTTTGGCAGAATTCAGAATATTAAAAAGTTCATACACATGTGGGCCATTTTACATTTTTTTTTTTTGAAATGGAGTTGCACTCTTGTTACCCAGGCTAGAGTACAATGGTGCCATCTCAGCTCAGTGCAACCTCCGCCTCCCAAGTCAAGTGATTCTCCTGCCTCAGCCTCCCAAGTAGCTGAAATTTCAGGTGTGTACCACCACGCTCAGCTAATTTTGTACTTTTATTGAGATGGGGTTTCACCATGATGTTGGCCAGGCTGGTCTTGAATTCCTGACCTCAAGTGATCCACCCGCCTCGACCTCTCAAAGTGCTGGGATTACAGGCATCAGCCACTGCACCCGGCCTTGTACATTATTTTTATATTGTAGCTGTATGTAGCGGTTGGATAATGTCTGGGTGTTTCCTTAACCATCAAACTATTCTTTATTTAAAATGTTTAATTACCATTTATAAATTCTAGTCCTCAATAAGTGGGTGGCTCATGCTACTGTTGTTTCTAAAGCTAAGCTTTGCTGGGAAGGAAGTGGCCTGTAGTTCCTTAAAGAATCATTAATCCTTATAGGATTCCTGAGTTGTTGTTGTTTTCCTCCCCCCTCCCTCCCATTCCTGAGTTTTATAATTCCTAATCCTTCTATAATTTCTATTACCTTCATCTTAGTCATTCTTTCCTTACGCAAAGCCCAAGGAATGAGCTGCTGCTACTTTAAAAGTGTGGTCATTATGATGAATGTGAAAAGAGTTTTGGCTTGTTCAAAATAATTTTTTCAAGTTACGATACAGACAGTTGTTACATATCAAAATAAAAACCCTGTTTATTGAAACAGGAAATAAAAAAGGGATCTTTTACATTATAGAATTAAAACTATTTTTTTCTTGTATATAAACTAATTGGTTTGATTTTAAGTATTTCTAGCTTTTATTAATATGTCTTAATTTTAAGTTTGAAAATGTTAAGTGCAATAAAAACATACTATTACAGATTTCATTTTGTTGGAATTGGCATACTCTGGGGATGATACTTAAAAAAACAAATTTTACATAATGCCTATTTCTGGTATATGTCTTATGAGATTGTTCTGCTTTTTCTAAGTTACTTAGATGATGGATATGTAAAATGTACATAGTTGTTTTTTGTTCTGTATACATTTCTCAAATGTACACTTGTACTATAATAACCTCCCAGTTCTAGGGAATATTTGTGCAATAAATACACATGTCAATTTGATGGATGGTGTTGGTCTTTATTTCATATATTAAAGTATACTTAACATTATGGATTCTGATGTCAGACCACCTAGATTCTTGTCCAGAGTTTGACACTTCTAAGGATGTGACCTTTCCACATAGGTAATTTAATAGAATCTACTTCATGAGGTGGTTGTGAGAATCAAATGAAATAATGAATGTCAAGAATTTAGCTCAGTGCTGGCATACTCCAAGTGCTTAACAATTTTTGGTTGCTACTTTTACCAGACAATGTGACCAGTCTTCCTCCTGTGTCCCCCACACCTATCATTGTGAGAATTTTTAACATGTTCTTATGAATAAAAACATAGTTACAGAAAATAGAGTATCTTACACAGACAACAAATTGAAAACTTCTTTAAATGCTTTTATGAAAGCAAACTGAACCCAACAATCAAAAACCTAGAAGTTACATATGTTGTTAAGAAAATTGTATTCAATACAGGCTGGGTGCAGTGACTAATGCCTGTAATCCCAGCACTTTTGGAGGCTGAGGTAGGCAGATCACCTGAGGTCAGGAGTTTGAGACCAGCCTGACAAACCTGGTGAAACCCCCTCTCTACTAAAAATACAAAAATTAGCCAGGCATGGTGGCAGGCACCTGTAATCCCAGGTACTCAGGAGGCTGAGGCAAGAGAGTTGCTTGAACGATGGAGATAGAGGTTGCGGTGAGCTGAGATCGCACCACTGCCCTCCAGCCTGGGCACAAGAGCACATCTCGGTCTCAATAAAAAATAACATTTTATTCAATACAAATTACTATACTTTACAAAAAATTGGCTGAATAGTTTGGGTTTTAGTCCTCTTTGTTCACTGATTTGCATGTGACTGAGCAAGTCTGTTGTCTTTATCTGTATTGTAGGGAAGTCAGCTTTGTGCCTGCTCTATAGCAGTGATTCATCAGTGAGTAAACATATTAGTAAGTTCTCTTCCTCAGGCTGGGTTTATCTGGGCAGAGTTAGTCCTGGAGGCAGGACTAGACCAGGGGCTTCTTGATGTACCTGTTTTCGTATAGTATTACATGCATCACTCGTAACCAAAGAGAATAAGTGGACTGTTTCAAAGCAGAGAAGTCTCAAGTATTTGGGAAGGGGCTGTCAGCTATTTTAGAGGTTTAAAATTGGTAACATTTATGAGAAGATTTTTGCTAATGAGAAAAGGAGATATAGAGACTTTAATGTGATTATTCGAAGTCATACAGTTTTTTCTGTGCTGTTCATCTTGTCTCAGACCAGAATGGTTCCTCAACCACTATGTGGTGACAGATATTAAAGATATCCGGGATTTCTTCATTTGTCTTTGCCAGTATGATAGGTAGGGGTAGGGTGGCAAGTAGGACCAAACCTGAGCTGAAGGTGTGAGAGGGGCTGGAAAATTGTAGCTGTGAGTGGGAACAGCTTAGGCAGATAGAAAAGAGGGAGATAGGAGAGTGTAGTGCTTCCTGTTTTTGTTCTTTACTGCAGACTGGGCTTTGCTGTGTTTGCTCTAAATTTAAGATTAGTTCAGACTTCCCGAAAAAAAAAAAGGCAGTCAAAACCAGAATATGTTTCCACCCATTATTTGTCAGGACAACTTTGGTGGCCTTCTTGTCTTAAAGGATGTGCTCAGTTACCCTCTCTCCTCCAATAGTGAGGTGACTAGGTCTCTTTATCTTTCTTTTAACACCAACTTACTTTCTGGTGAACCTGAATCTAGACCTGATCCCTTCATCAGACTGCAGACATCACTATCTGGGTTAACACAGACTTCTTAGGCATCCCACAAATAAACCTGAATTTACTCTAAGGAGAGTCTTAAGTTAAAGAAGCTTGAGCTTCCTTCCTTTTCAAGTGCCTGTCTTAATAAGGACAGTCCAAAAACCTGTCTTTATATTTACCTCAGTGCACAAATTCAAATTAATGATAAAGGCAATATTCCTTTCCTACATTGTCTCAAGGGGAAGAACGAAACTGTTGATAAATGTGTAAATACACGGAAGGTATTAGTTCCTTAAGAATCTTGTGGGCCGGGCGCGGTGGCTCACGCCTATAATCCCAGCACTTTGGGAGGCCGAGGCGGGTGGATCACAAGGTCAAGAGATCGAGACCATCCTGGTCAACGTGGTGAAACCCCGTCTCTACTAAAAATACAAAAAATTAGCTGGGCATGGTGGCGTGTGCCTGTAATCCCAGCTACTCAGGAGGCTGAGGCAGGAGAATTGCCTGAACCCAGGAGGCGGAGGTTGCAGTGAGCCGAGATTGCGCCATTGCACTCCAGCCTGGGTAACAAGAGCGAAACTCCATCTCAAAAAAAAAAAAGAATCTTGTGATACCATTCTTGGGAGGCATTTTTGATCTAGCACTTAACAAGTCAGTGTCCTTAAGTATGGTACAATGGCTGGGCTTAAAAATGGATCAGACTAGTTTAGAACCACAGATACTATAGTTTCAAGTTGTTTTCAAACCTGGTTGCATATTAGGAGCACCTGAGGTAGCTTTTGAACAATATGAATTCCTAGATCCCCACTCCCAGAGATTCTGATTCAATGACAAAAACTGACCTTCTGGATGTGAGTCAGTAAAAGGTCTTATTTTTCCATAGTAGTTACTCAACCTGTAGCATACTCGAAATCTCAATTCCTTACTCCATTTCAGGTACTGTTAAAACTAGAGCTCTTTACTTCATGTTTTTGTGGTTTGCAGTTATTCTGGAAAGATGGATATATGATTATGTTTGTTTATTGAGCATTCAATTTTGCAATGCAATAGCTATGTAACCGGACATCATCTTTGTCAGTGGAGAGCAATCAAATACCTCTCTTTTCTTTAAAAAAATTTTTGGCTGGGCGCAGTGGCTCACGCCTATAATCCCAGCACTTTGGGAAGCCAATGTGGGTGGATCACAAGGTCAAGAGATCGAGACCATCCTGACTAACATGGTGAAACTCCATCTCTATTAAAATACAAAAAATTAGCCAGGCATGGTGGCAGGTGCCTGCAGTCCCAGCTACTCGGGAGGCTGAGGCAGGAGAATTGCTTGCACCTGGGAGGTGGAGGTTGTGGTGAGCCGAGAATGCACCATTGCACTCCAGCCTGGGCAATAAGAGTGAAACTCTGTCTCAAAAAAAAAAAAAAAAGGAGAAATTTTCTTTCATTTTTGATGATAGTGATATCATCATATTTTCATGATAGTGCCCCTCTTAATAAGTCAGTCCCTAGTTCCCCTTGTTAAGTCAGCAAATGTTTATTCAACACCTATTATGTGCTAGGCATAGGTTTGGGTACCAGGGATATGCCAGTAAATGACACATTATTTCTGTTTATATAGAGTTTACATATTTTCCCTTTTGTGGAAGAGATAGACCAAAAAAATTAAATACATATATATGTTACTCATATGTAATGTGCTGTCAGGTAATAGTAAGTTTAACAAAAATAAAGAAGCCAATTTTCAAAAAAAGTCCCTATTTTCCCACAACTTAATAAATTACTTGCATTCAGACCATTATATTTTTCTTTCAGATACAAGTTAATGCTGGTGAACCCTGCCCTGGAGGTTGCCTTTTGTCTGAAAATAGCTATTAGAACTTTACTGTCTCTCCTCACTTTTTTCTGTATATAATACAATATAGTAAAGGACAAGATAGATTTTGAAAATGTATACTTTTTAGATATGGATAGTCACCATGGATATTAATGTAGTTTTTACTGTTGCTGTCTCATGACAAAGCCTAATTATGTTTGCATACTTTCTCTTGTGAAATATATTCAGAAAACAGAATAAACATATACTCATGTAACCATCAATAAGGCCAATAAGTAGATCATTTTCAGCAGCCCAGAAGACCCCCTTCTCTGTGTGCTCTCTCCTGATCATAATGCTCTACCTTCTCATTTTTGTAACTACCAACCTGACTTCATTTCCTTGCTTTCTCTTTACTTTTACTTCTTTATATGCATTCCTAAAAGACCTACTTTTCCTTGTGTTTAAACTCTGCATGTATAATTATACTCTGTATTTTGTTTTCCTTTTTTTCTCTCAACATTATGTTGGAGAATCATCACTATGTGCTATGTAGCTATATGCCATTGTGGATGAATATTTCACAATTTATCCCTTCAGTATTGATGGATATTTGGGTTCCAGTTTTGGGCTTCTATGAGTAATGAACATTTTTGTCCATCTTTTCTGTTAATGGGGCAGGGGTCCCCAGTCCCCATGCTGAGGCTGCTACTGGTCCATGGCCTGTTAGGAAGCAGCTGCATAGCAGGAGGTGAGCAAGCATAACTGCCTGAGCTCCACCCCCTGTCAGATTAGCAGGGGCATTACATTACCTAGGAGCAGGAACTCTATCATGAACTGCACACGTGAGGGAACTAGGTTGCATGTTCCTTATGAGAATCCAATGCCTGATGATCTGACGTAGAACAGTTCCGTACTGAAACCCTCCCCCCGTAGCCCCATAGAAAGTTTATCTTTCACAAAACCCGTGAAATAAAAGGTTGGGGACTGCTGCTACAGGGCCTATATCAAGGAGTGGACTTGCTGTCACAAGGTGTGTTATGTTTCAGCTTTATTACTTTTCTTTTTTTTGGCCAAAAGTGATTTCCCAACTTGCACTCAACCAGCAGTTTGAATGAGTTCCTCTTGCTCCACATCTTCACAAATACTTAAATGTGTTTCTGAATTGTTTTATAAGTGAAAAAAAACTACATTTAAAAAATAAATTATTCATAGTTGAATTTCTACTTTAGAGAAATCACTTCCCAGGCTGAAGCAGTGGCTCCCAACTATAATCCCAGCACTTTGGGAGGCCAAGGTGAGTGGATCACTTGAGGTCAGGAGTTTGAGATCAGCCTGGCCAATATGGTGAAACCCCATTTCCACTAAAACTACAAAAATTAGCAAGGTGTGGTGGTGGGGGCCTGTAATCCCAGCTACTCGGGAGGCTAAGGCAGGAGAATCCCTTGAACCCAGCAGGCAGACGTTGCAGTGAGCCAAGGTCATGCCATTGCACTCCAGCCTGAGCAACAAGAGTGAAACTCAGTCTCAAAAAAAAAAAATCACTTCCCAGAGGCGAAATAATGGAAATAATAAAGAGTGCTTGGATTGTGCAGGCAACATACTAAGTGCTTCGTGTGAATTTTCTCACGGAACCTTAAGAAAATTCTGAAACAATAGGTCCTTTACTATATTCCCATTTAACAGATAAGGAAAATGAAGTTCAGAGATGTTAAATAGGTTCAAGTCACTTAACTAGAAGAGGTCTAATATTAGAGACACAAATTCTAGGTTTGTTTGCCCCTATATTCCAAGTTCATGGTGATTATGCTTTATAGTTTCTTTTCTCTCTTTCAAACTATTGATGTGACTCTGGAAATTGATCCTTGAAGAATGGAAGGGATAACTTTCGTCTGATCTTGCGCAGGCCTTTGAGAGGTTATTATTTATACAAAAAAAAAAAAGATGAGGAAAATGGATCGTCTGTCACACCTTGTGATTTTTCCACAATTTATTTCTACAGTGGCTATGTCACACTTCTCTGGCAAGGTTTTTGTTCTATACCTGAAAAAGAGAAATGCTAAAAGTATGTTGTAAACTCCCAGTTTTGGCAAGCCCCAGGACCAACAAGAAAACAGCCCTTATTAGCATGAGCCGTCATTGCCGAAAATTACTGTGTGAATGGTCATTAGTTGAAAGCACCGTCATAATCATAAATCACCTCGTTATTCAGTGAGCTGTGCTAATTGCTGTGAGAAATACCAAGGTGTATCTACATGTGGTTACAGCCCTCAAGGAGCTTAAAATTCAGTGGAAGGGTGGTGTCGCCAAAATTAAGAACGTTACCTATGAACTTATGAGAAAGGGTAAGGACTATCCTATAGCGATGGATTCTGGAATTGTCAGTGAGCTTACTGTTGAAACAGCCTCAGCAGCTCTCTGGCTGCTCTTAAGAGTGGTCTGTTTTTCTATCAGTGAAACAGTCTATCGGGAAGCAGACTACAATGTAAAAAGTATTGCAAGAGTTGCCACTCGAGTTCAACCCTAAACCCAGTTGCCTGAGAGAGGGCTGCCCAGGGCATTTAGTTTCACGAACGCAGTCCAAACCCAGTTTTTTGACTCAAAGATAATCGTGAGCTGGCCGCGGCACTGGCTGCCCGTCCTGGCCGTCAAAGTTTGCTTTCTCTGCCCTGGTTTCAGGACTTCCGTTTCGAATAGAACAAGCACTTTTCTGTGGGCAGTTTTCACAAGAGATTTCGTTTTATGTAAAGAAATACGGGGTGTGCGTGGACTTCCTTCTTTGCCGAATGGCGGCTTCTACTTCCGTATATTCAAAGTCGGCCGTCGCAAGCCCGGGCTTGGCCACGCCCTGGACTTCCGGATTTGAGCACAGCAGTTCTCTCCACCCAGAACGCCATCCCATGGTTCTGCCCCAAAATGCTACCTTCGCTCAGGCCCTGAGCGCGTTTCCAGCTCCTACAGCGGATGGAAAGGCCAGAACCACAACATTGAGGCGGATCCCGTGACGGGTTTAGGTGAGGTCTGGCGAGGTGTCTTTAACTCTCACGAAAACGGCCGAAACAACTTACTCAAACCGCCCCAATTCTGACGTCACAGTGGAGACACTCCCTTGGGTGTTCCTTAGCGTGCGCGTGCGTGCCGCGCATGCGCATTTACTTTCCTCCGCCCCCGCGCGGGCTTGTCTCCGGCCAGTCGCGCGTGGGTAGAGGCCCTAGGCGGGCGTTGCGAAGGGTTGTTTGCTTGAGCTCGGACCTTGTTACGGCGCGAAGTTTCCTCCTTGGGGCGGGGGCAAGGTACCGCACCCTTTGCCTGGGGTGAATGAACTGTGGCGTGGGCTGCTAAGGGTAGGCTGGGGAGCACTCGGACCGTGGCCATGAACTCACCCGTGGACCCTGGCGCTAGGCAGGCGTTGAGGAAGAAGCCGCCCGAGCGGACTCCCGAGGTGAGGCTGGTCGACCCTTATGCGCGCCCTACAGTCCAACAGACAGCATCCCCCTGTCTGCCCGAAACCCGCGGCGACTGCCCTGTTGCCAGAGCCTCGCACCTGCTGCTGGGTATCTGTTCTCTTGAGTCTCTGCCCTGACCCAGGCCCTTGTCGCCAGTAGGTTGCCGACCGCCCTTCCTGCCCGTGATGCCGTCTTAACCCGCGTACCTGTCCTTGCCGGGGGCTTCCAAGTGTCGTTAAGAAAGCACCATTATTAAGTGCTTTATTTATTTATTATTTTTTGAGTTGGGTAAAACATTCGTTTCGGAGTTAGATGCCTGTTCGTTTAAGTAGACTATGAAAAACAAGATGGAAATTGTAAAGGAAGTATCTCAGCCATCTAATTTAGAAATAGTTTTTCTTTAAAGGTCCCTGAAATATTGTACAGTTGCCTAAAACAATATAAAGTTTTCAAAGTTAGTTTAAAAGTTTACATCCAGTCAAATGGTGAATTCTGTGTAGATGATGGATGTTTAAAGATCACCACTGTAGGGACTTTTTCAGACTGTCCCTGGGAAATTTTACAGTATTTCGTGCTCAGATCCAAAATTTGCTGTGTCGAGTTAACAGTAATTGCATTAGCTTAAACGAGTTCGTTCGACCTGAAGGCTAGTTTTCACGCACATAACTAAAACCTGTTAGATTTGCCTATCCAGGTAGAATGCTGAGGTTTGGGGGAAGGTTTTCCTTTATTTGGAGAAGTTTCTATAACAGGTGGGACGTATTTTCTAAACAAAACAGCAACAGTGTGGGTGGATTGTTGGATTGTCTTGTTTAAAGTTGCAGTAAATGAAATAAAATGCTTTGGTTAATTCTTCCTAAGTCACTTTGGAGTTCTTCAGATATATAGTGTTTTGCATACCTAGGCTTAGGGCTGGTCAGCCGTTGGGCTGACCTTTTGGGACATGATCATTATTCAGGCCCTAACTGATGTCATGATAGATCAAATTATGTTATTGAAGATCCTGATGCTTGCATAGGAACAACACAGATTCTACCACTTTCCAGAGTTCTCTTTTCGAGGTACGCATTCATAATTCCATGTGTTTTTATTTCCTTATGATGATTCTTGAAGTCAATTTGAGCTTACTGAAAGTATAAATTTGAGTAGGCGAATTCTCGTACAGCTTTATAGCATTGGAAAGTATTATACAAGGCTTACAATGTGTAATGTAGGTTTTAGTTTAGTGTAATTTTTTCTTTTTTTTTTTTTTTGTGAGATAGCCTCACTCTGTCACTCAGGCTGGAGTGTGGTAGAGATCTCAACTCACTGCAACCTTTGCCTCCCGGGTTCAAGAGATTCTTCTGCTTCTGTCTCTCGAGTAGCTGGGTCTACAGGCACGTGCCACCACGCCAGGCTAATTTTTTGTATTTTTAGTAGAGACGGGCTTTCACCATGTTGCCCAGGCTGGCCTCAAACTCGTGACCTCAAGTGATCTGCCCGCGTTGGCCTCCCAAAGTGCTGGGATTATAAGTGTGAGCCACAGTGCCTGGTGCCTGGACTCTTTTAATTTTAAACATTACTTGTGCTACTAAATTCACATTTTAATGGGAAAATTCTACTGCTCTTTAACAGTAGAATTATTTAGTTTGAAATTGCCTTATTATTTTTTTGAGACAGAGTCTCACTTTGTTGCCCAGGCTGGAGTGCAGTGGCGCAATCTCAGTTCATTGCAGCCTTCACCTCCCGGGTTCAAGTGATTCTCCTGCCTCAGCTCCCGAGTAGCTGGGATTCAGGCGCACACCACCTTGCTTGGCTAATTTTTGTATTATTTTTAGTAAAAATGGGATTTCGCCTTGTTGGCCAGGCTGGTCTTGAACTCCTGACCTCAAGTGATCCGCCCACCTCAGCCTCCCAAAGTGCTGAGATTACAGGTGTGAGCCACCGTGCCTAGCTGAAATTGCCTATTTTTGAGCCTTAGGAAATTTTCTAAACTGTTTATAAAGTTATGTTGGCCAGTGTGTGCTGTGTTAAGTACTTTATTTTGTTTTACTGGAACAGTAGCATTGCTCAAGGGAATAATAAATAGCTGCCCACAGTAAACAGAAGATAGCCCTGACATCTACCAGCATAACAGATTAACTGATGCATTGGTAGTGCTTTTGAATGAGTGTAGAATTTATTTGGGGTAAAGAAGTATGAAGAAGGAAATCTGAATCCTAGTGATGATTTGTTTGTGATAAATAATTTGATGAAATTCTCACAAGTTCATTTCTGTTTTCAGAAGGTCCTTGCTCTTTTACTGGACTCCTAAGAGTCTATTATAACTATATTAGCTCAATAGTTGCTTATTGAGAGTCTACCAGTTCAAGGCACTATTCTGTGCACTAGGTTTTATCTATGAGCAAAGCAGTTCTGCCCTAGTAAGACTTACATTCTGATAGTGAAGAGGGGGGAAGATAGATAATGAATATAATAAACAGATAAGTTACATAATGTGTAGCTTATAATTGCTATTTAAAAAAGCAGAATAAGAGGGATTGAAAGCAATGGGCAAGGGCTGGGTTGCAGTTTAAATAAGGTGGTTTGTTTGTCCAGGTTGAGATGACTTTTGATCAAAGACTTGATGCACGTGATGGCATTAACTGTAGGGGTATATGGAGAAAGTGCTTTCTCAGCAAAGGGAGCAATCGTTGCCAAGACCTTATGTTGAGAGCATGTCTTGATGCATTCCAGGAATAGCAAGCAGCTTTGTGTGACTGGAGAAGGGTGAACAGGTGTGAGAGTAGTAAAAGATGAAGTAGGAGAGGAAGCAATGATGCATAGCATAGGGCACATGATGTAGAACTTTCTAAATCATTGTAAATTATTTGATTTTTCAGTGAGATGGAACACTGAAAGATTTTGAAACAGAGGAGTGATATTGACCTACTTAACCTTTTTTTAATCTTTGTTTTTAAAGAGGGTCTCACTATATTGCCCAATCTGGTCCCTAATTCCTAGGCTCAACAGATTCTCCTGCTTCAGCCTCCCAAGTAGCTGGAACTACAGGCATGTGTCACTACACCTGACTACCCTACTTAATAACTTTTTAAAAAGAGTCTCCTGGCTGCTGTGTTGACTGTGGGTGTTTAAGGGCAAAAGCAGGACGTTAAAGGCCATTATTGCATTAAATCAGGTAAAAGATGATGGTAACTCTGACTAAAGTGATAGTGATAGTAACAGAAGTGATGAGAAGTGGTCAAATTTTAGAAATAGTTTGTAGGGTTAGCCAACAGGATTTGCTAATGGATTAGATGTAGACCTTGAGGAAGAGAGAAGAATCAAGCATGATTTCAAGGTTTTTGGCCTAAATGACTGGAGTGTTGGCGTTATTGTCAGAGAGGTTTAAGCTGCCATCAGAGAGATGGGGAAAACTGCAGGAGTAGGTTTTAGGGGGCAAGATCAGAAACTGAGTTTTGAACATGTCAAGTTTGAAATGTCTGTTAGAAATGAGTAAGACGGCGGGGTGTGGTGGCTCAAGCCTGTAATCCCAGCACTTTGGGAGGCCGAGGCGGGTGGATCACAAGGTCAAGAAATCGAGACCAACCTGGTCAACATGGTGAAACCCCGTCTCTATTAAAAATACAAAAAATTAGCTGGGCATGGTGGCGCGTGCCTGTAATCCCAGCTACTCAGGATGCTGAGGCAGGAAAATGGCCTGAACCCAGGAGGCGGAGGTTGCAGTGAGCCGAGATTGCACCATTGCACTCCAGCCTGGGTAAAAAGAGCGAAACTCCGTCTCAAAAAAAAAAAAAGAAATGAGTAAGACGTTTCATATACAAATTTATATTACTAAGAATCCTGGGCTGGAGATAAAAATTTATAGTCATCAGCATACAGATACTGAAAGTCATAAGACTAGATAAAATTACCAAGTAATGAGTGTACATAGAGAATAGAAGAGGACCAAGGACAGTGAGTGCCATGGGACATGAGACCAATATAAGGTCAGGGGAGAAGAGTAGAAATCAGCAAAGGAGAATGAGTGGAAGCAAACAGTGCAGTAGGAGAAAAACCAGGAGAGAGTGGTGGTGTCCTAGAAGCCAAATTAATAAAGTGTAAAATAGAAGGGGTTTATTATTATTTATTCAGCTTATTTTTCCTTAAATGCCTACTGGGTGAAAGCATTGTGAAAAATATACAAAGGGATAAGAATTAGTATGTTGAAATCATTTGTTTGTATTGTGTAATCGATGAGAAAATAATGAGTAAAGAACTCCTTGTGTTTCTGGGACAAAATTAATGGTTCCTTTATTTTGAACCATCTGTTGTCCTTAGGTGAAACTACCAACTCTGGCATAATCCTAGCGAGCCAGACATCGAGTATAGACACATGTTGTAAAGTGTGCCATTTAGATATCTTTCTAACTGTGTGTGTGTGGTGTGTGTGTGTGTGTGTGTGAGAGAGAGAGATTTCTCCTTCTTATAGATTCAGCTTTCACAGAACATTGTCTTTCCTGAGCTAGTTCTCTGATTTCCTTTTTTCAATTTGCAAAGATTTTCTTATGGAAAATTTTAGACTTAAATACTTTATGGAAAATTAAGTGCTCTAAAGAAACAAAAGCTGTTAAGGTACAGGTATACCTCCCAGATACTGCAAGTTTGGTTCCAGACCACTGCAGTAACACCAATATCCCAATAAAGTGAGTCACGTGAATTTTATTTCCTGGTGCACATAAAAGTTGTTTACATAGAGTAATTTACTGTGTGTGATAGGCTTATGTCTACAAAAAGGTATGTACCTTAATTTAAAAATACTTTATTGCTAAAAAACACTAACCAGTCATCCGAGCTTCAGCCAGTCGTCATCTTTTAGCTGGTGGAGGGTCTCGCCTTAGTGTTGATAGCTGCTGACTGATCCGGGTTGTGGTTGCTGAAGTTTGGGGTGGCTGTGACAGCTTCTTAAAATAAGACAATGAAGTTTGCCGCGTCTGTTGACTTCGTTTCATGAAAGATTTCTCTGTAGCATGTGATGCTGTTTGATAGCATTTTATCTACAGTGACTTCTGTCAACATTGGAGTCAGTCCTCCAAAACTCTGCTGCTACTTTATCAACTAAGCTTAAGCTTATGTGGCATTCTGAGTTCTTTGTCATTTCAACAATGTTTACATCATCTTCACCAGGAGTAGATTGTCTCAAGAAACCACTTTTGTTGCTCATGCATAAGAGGCAGCTTCTCATCCACTCAAGTTTTATCATGAGATTGCAGCAATTTGGTCACACCTTCAGGCTCCATCTCCATCTCCATTTCTTTTTTTTTTTCTTTCCTTTTTGTTTCTTTGAGATAAGATCTCATTCTGTTGCCCAGGTTAGAGTGCGATGGCATAATCACAACCCACTGCACCCTCTACTTCCCAGGCTCAAGTGATTCCACCTCAGCCTCCTGAGTAATTGGTACTACAGGCGCAGGCCACCATGCCTGGCTGATTGTTTTTGTAGAGAGGACATCTTGCTATGTTGCTCAGGCTGGTCTTGAACTCCTGGGCCCAAGCAGTTCTCCCAGTTTGGCCTCCGAAAGTGCTGGGAGCCAGCCCAGCCTCCATTTCTAATTCTAGTTCTCTTGCTATTTCCACCACACATGCAGTTGCTTCCTTCACTGAAGTGTTGTACCCTTCAAAGTCATTCATAAGGGTTGGAGTCAGCCTCTTTGAAACTCCTGTGTTAATATTTTGACCTCCTCCTATGCATCACAAATTTTTTTTTTTTTTTTTGATACGAAGTCTCGCTCACGCCATCACCCAGGCTGGAGTGCAGTGATGCCATCTCGGCTTACTGCAACCTCCACCTCCCGGTTTCAAGCAATTCTCCTGCCTTAGCCTCCAGAGTAGCTGAGCTTACAGGAGCATGTCACTACGCCCACCTAATTTTTTGTATTTTTTAGTAGAGATGGAATTTCACCATGTTAGCCAGGGTGGTCTCGATCTCCTGACCTTGTGATTTGCCTGTCTTGGCCTCCCAAAGTGCTGGGATTACAGGCATGAGCCACCATGCCTGACCCCCAATTTTTTTCTTTTTTTAAGTGATAGTCTCATTGCATTGCCTGGGCTGGTCTTGAACTCAAGTGATCCTGCCACTTCAGCCTCCCAAAGTGTTGAGATTATAGGCGTGAGTCGCCCTACCTGGCCCACAGATATTTTTAATGGCATCTGAAATGATGAATCCTGTCAAGAAGATTTTCAATTTTTTTTTCACAGATTTGTCAGAGGAATCACTATCTATATCAGCTGTAGCCTTATTAAATATGTTTCTTAAATAGCAAGACTTGAAGGTTGAAATTTTTCCTTGATCCATGGGCCACAGAATGGATGTTAGCAGGCCTGAAACATTACTTATCTCCTTGTACGTCTCCATCTGTGCTCTTGAGTGACAAGATGCATTGTCAGTGAGTAATAGTATTTTGAAAGAAATCTTTTTTTCCGAGCAGTAGGTCTCATCAGTAGACTTAAAATAGTAAACTATACTGTAAACAAATGTGCTGTCATTTAGGCGCTGTTGTTTATTTATTGAGCACAGGCAGGGTAGATTTAATGTAATTCTTAAGGGCCTTAGGGTTTTAAAAATGGTAAATGATCATTGGCTTCAACTTAAAGTTACCAGCTGCATTATCCTCCAACAGGAGTCACCCTGTGCTTTAAAGCTTTGAAGCCAGGCATTGATTTCTCCTCTCTAGCTATGGAAGTGTTCGGTGGCATCTTCTTCTGATATAAGGCTGTTTGTTTTGTCTACATTGAAAATCTGTTTTTTATTGTAGCCACTTTCAATAATTATGTTAGCTAGATCTTCAGGATAACTTACCTTTTATGTTAGTGGAGATGGCTTTTTTTCTTAAACTTCCTGAACCAGCTTCCACTAGCTTTAAACTTTTCTGCAGCCATCTCATCTCTCAACCTTTATAGAATTGAAAAGTTAGGGCCTTGCTCTAGATTAAGTTTTGGCTTAAGGGACTGTTGTGACTGGTTTGATCTTCTATCCAGACCACTCAAACTTTCTCCATATCAGCAATAAGGCTTTTTCATTTTTGTAAATCATTTTTTTATTCACTAAAGTAGCACTTTTAATTTGCTTCATATGCTTTTCCTTTGTATTCACTGCATGGCTAACTGTGTGGTACAAGAGGCCTGGCTTTGGGCCTTTCTCAGCCTTCCTAAGTTTAATCATTTCTAGTTTTTGATTTAAAGTGAGAGATATGTGACTTTTTTCACTTAAACACTTAGATAGCCCATTGCAGGGTTATTAATTGGCCTAATTTCCATATTGTTACCTCTCAGGAAATAAGGAGGCCCCAGGAGAGGGAGGGAGGGAGAGAGACAGAGATGGGGGAACAGCCAGTGGAGCAGTCAGAACACATACATCAGTTAAGTTTGCCATCTTACCTGGGCACAGCTCGTGGTGCCCCAAAACAGTTACAGTAGTAACATGAAAGATTGCTGATCACAGGCCACCGTAGCAAATATAATGAACAAATTTGAAATGTTATGAGAATTACCAAAATGTGACACGGAGACATGAAGTGAGCATGATGGACTTAGTTGATGTAGGGTTGTCATGAACCTTCAATTGTATTTAAAAAAAAAAAAAACCCACAATACCAGCCAAGCACAGTAAAAACAGGGTGTGCCTGAACTTCTTCATGTCATTATGCCAGAATTCCTTAAAGAAGCCCCAATGATAATTTGAGACCTTGAACTTAGCTGTATCTCAACTCAGTCCATATTTAATACCATTCTTTACAACCTTTTTACTTCAGAATGAACTCCTTATATTTCCCTAAATGTTTATTTCCCTCTCAGTGTTTAATGCCGTGGTTTGTACATACTAAATGATGAAAAATATTTTACAAACCAAAATTTGGAAATATGTTTTGTAAAGTCATCACGTATTGAAAAGATAGTACTTCCTATTCATTAGAACTGCTAACTTCATATTTCTTGGACAGTCTTAGCAGCTTGGTTTCAGATAATTGTTATGGACTAATACCTCCTAGGACTGTTTTCCCACTTACTCCCTACATTTTGTGTGCTTCAGCATTGTGTATCTAACTACCTTGTCCTCAAGATTCTTCAACCATTTGTCCTAAATTGAAGCCATTATTATTCCTTTTTCATATTCTGTTGGCATTTGGCCCAGTTGCGCTCTCTAGAAATTTGTATTATTTCTCTTTATTCCTCATATATACAACTTGCCATCAAACTTTATTTTATCCCCTGAATCTTTTTATTTACCCTTTTCTTACTAGTTTTACTACTCTAGTTTAGGCTGTTTTATTGTTTCTACCCCCAGATTTTTGCTTGAGTCATTTTTATTGTCATCTTGCTGCTAGAGTGATCTTCCTAACTCTCAGGATTTATGTTCTCTTGGTCAGAATTTTATTTCCCATTTCTTAGGTATAGATTACCAATTTGTTATTAAAATCATTTTTGGAAATTAAAAGAGAAAGTATTGGCAAGGCGTGGTGGCTCACGCCTGTAATCCAAGCACTTTGGAGGCCAAGGCGGGTGGATCACCTGAGGTCGTGAGTTTAAGACCAGCCTGAACAACATGGTGAAACCCCCTCTTTAAAAAAAAAAAAGAGAAGGTGTTAATATTTATGCCAGAATAACAGGTTAAAGAGGGACTGTCCCACTTAAACTGGGATATGGTTACCTCACCCAGATGATAACATTAATTTGTACATTTGTTTAAGAAATAATATATCTTGACATATTAAAAACCAAGGTTGTAGAGAGGAATTGGAGCATGATCCCTATTCATCAGTGACTTGGGAGACATGAATATAAATGTGGCTGGGTGCAGTGGCTCATGCCTGTAATCCCAGCACTTTGGGAGGTCGAGGTGGGTGGATCACGAGGTCAAGAGATTGAGACTATCCTGGCCAACGTGATGAAACCCTGTCTCTACTAAAAATACAAAAATTAGCTGGGCATGGTGACGTGTGCCTGTAGTCCCAGCTACTCAGGAGGCTGAGGCAGGAGAATTGCTTGAACCTGGGAGATGGAGGTTGCAGACAGCTGAGATCACGCTACTGCACTCCAGCCTGGTGCCAGAACGAGACTCTGTCTCAAAAAAAAAAAAAAAGAAAAAAAAAAGAAAGAAAGAAAGCATAAATGTAATAAATGTTATGGTTATTAGTGACAAAGGTATGAATAGGGCTTTGGGATTGCAAGATGGGGAAAGGAAAAAACTTCATGGAGCAGCATTGAATTCAGTGTTAAATGTCATAAATTGATTTCTGGATGATTGAGAGAGGTCATTCCAAGCAGAGAGGCAGGAGCAAAAGTACTGATGGTGGCAAGCCATGTATAGTTGTAGAATAAGAAGCCACTCTCTAAGTCTAGATCATGCATTCCCTTTGGAAGTGATATCACTCCCAGAGATGCAAAAATTGGTTTTTAGGGGAGTGGGGAAAAAAAATCACAGCTATTGCTATGGTTTGTAGTCCTCCAAAACTCAGCCCTAAGTTGACAGTGTCTTATTCCTTAGTATTTAATTAGGAATGGGGCAGTGCTTAGGAAAAATTGTCTGAAAGGTTCTTTTGGAGGGTGTGAGAATGAAAAAAAGGTTGCAAAACACTCGGTTAATGTTTACGATGTTTGGGATGATGGTACATGATATCAGATGTTAAATGATGAAGCTGGATGTACTAGCAGGGCTTGGATAATTTCAGGAATTTGGATTCCATCTTATAAATAAAGGAAAAAGAACCATTGCAGGGTGTAAAGCCTGGAAATAAGATCAGGTCTATAAAGATTACTATATGAGCATTTTGGAGATGTAATTGAGTGGGGAGGAGCAGACCAGAGACAAGGAGGCTTACATGTATACAGGTAGACCAGACATATATTTTATCCAAACTGGGATACTTTTCCATATGAATGGTGAAACTGTTAGTGACTATACTAAGATAATATGGAAACCAAGAAGTATGTTTTGTTATTAGTAACAAATGCAGTAGTTCACGTGTGAGATAAGGTCCTAGACTCAGTGGTGGCAGCAATTAAGTGGGATAGTGAGATATTAAGGAGGTAGAATTAGCCCAACCTGGTCATTGGTTGGAAAGGTAATTTCTCTGTGCCCCCAGACTTTTTTAAAAAAAACTTTGAAATGGACTATAAAAAACATAAAGACCATATGCCCTAAATATACATTTGCAGATTAATTTTTACAAACATATTTTACTGTATATATCATGATACAGAATATAGATGCAGCACACCAGAAATTTCCCCATTTTCCTTCTCAGTCAGTATCCTCCCAAAGAAAACCACTGTTCTGCTTCTGTCATTGTAGATTTGTTCTACCTTTAAATTTAATTTGAGTGGAGTGTGTGTATGTGTGTGTGTGTGCACGCGTGCGTGTGTGTTTTAGATGAGGTCTTGCTATGTTGCCCAGGTTGGCCGCCAGCTCCTGGGTGCAAGCAGTTTTCCCAAGTAGTTGGGAGTACAGCTGTGCACCACCATTCCCAGCTCATCGTGAGTATTCCTTTCTAGCAGTCAAAAGGACTGTGAAGCTACCTTGGTTCTTTGTATTTTGCCTTTGGACTGGACTTTGAACCTCCTGTCTTGGGGCTTTCCTTGGTATTCATCTGATTATCCTTCGTATCCCGGCACTAAAATCTCCTTTTTCTGTGCATTGCTTAGGATGGGAACATGGTACATACGGTACAGTGTTACTGGCCTTTGAATTTTGCATTTGGACTACCCTACTTCAAATCTGGGCTCCAGTTCTGAGAGTTTGAGTGACCCTAGGCAAGTTATCTAACTTCTCTAGGACTGAATATCTTTTTAGGATTCTTGTGTGGGCTAAATGAGATAATAGGTGTGAAATAATTAGCAAAGTGTCTTGATAATAAACACTCAGTAAATGATAGCCATATGTATTAGCTGGCTATTTTTTCTGTCTGGAAAGCCATCCTCTGGCTTGGCACATTCTGATTTTTCACTAAAATCTCTAGTGCTCATTTGCAGAATTGTGCATCCTTCCCTCCTCACTTTTCCACTTCTCTGTTCCCAGGATACTTTGAGCCCTCTTTCACCATAGTAATTACTGTGCTGTGTTATGATTACTTGCATATTTCTCTCTGATGATAAGCTCCTTGAAGACAGTGAGTGTACCCTTATCTCCCGGTGTTCATCACACAGTACTTGGTACATAGAAGATATATAAATATTTGTAGAGTAAATTACTTTAAAAAGGCAATGTGAAAAATACTGTTCCTTTACTATTCTAGTAGTGATTTCTACTTGTCTAATATTTAAAGTGCTGAGATGAAAAGACTTGATGAAGTTTGGCAAAATGGCAAAATTTTCTTTTACTATTCTCATTAAAATATGAATAAAGTAGAGTTACAACAAACAGTGTTTTACCTGGCAGTTCTTGAGAGACAGTTCAGGTGGAGGAAACTTAGTAATATCTTGGAACAGAGACTCCTTTTCTGTATGGCTTCAAAACACATTTCCAGGGAACATCACAGAAAAATATAGATAAATGCCAGTTTTCACTGTTTATGTTCTTTCACCAAATGATTCAAAACATCTCTGGGCAAAATTTCATGCTCTGCTAAGTGTTAATGTAATTGCCTACTTAAAATCAGAAAAAGTTTTTTTTCTTTAAGAACTAGGTTTTTTTGGTTATTAAAAGTTAAAGAGCTGAGATTTAAAAAAATGTAAAATTTAATATAATAATCTGTTACAGAATTTAGAATAATGATCTTTAAATGTACATTTGTAGAGTTTTTTTTTCTGAATTGGCAAAAGAGCATCATTGATTGTACTTGGAGTCATTTTTGAGTGAGTCACTGTGCACATCTCTGGTTGTCAGAACAAAGATTCTGTTGTGCTTTCCTACAGCAGATGCACATTCAGAGGGTTCTTTGGAAAGAAAAAGAACTTATTTATACTTCTGGGGCCCCTTGACCTTCATTTGTAAATCCAGTTGAATAGAAAGGGAATGTTAGATCAGGATGAGACCTGGATTATCTGAACGAACATCTTTTCCAGGCCCATCATTTTACATATGTTGGAGATTCCTAATTTGATGAGCTTGACTACAGAATGAGCAATTTTATTAAAAATAGATTGTGGAGGCATAAGCAACACATGTTTGATGTTCCTTTGGCATGTAATGACACAGGTGAAACACATTCTCCACTATTTTAATAAAATTGCTCATTCTGTTTTTATTTACAGCCAGACCTTAGTTTACTCAGGCTGGTCCAAGGTAAAGTCAAATGATAAACACAATGTTATAGAGTTCACAATTATTCTGTCCCTTGCGAAGACCAAGATTTTGTCATGTAGTCAGGCTCATCATGCCTGCCTCCTCCTCCTCTTTGGTGAATTCTGAGGGAAGTTTCTCAGTCTCTCAGAATCAAAATCTTAAGTGTCTAAACTTGCAAATGACCACAGCTTTTCTCAAGGAACCAAACTAAAATAGATTACCATCCTCTGTGTTTTTTAGAAAAGAGTTTTTGAGTGTCATAAGTGCCTGTTGTGGAGTTTGGATTCTTAAATGTCTCTCTAAGGCACAGGTGAATGCATAATTTTTTTGAGGGAGACTGCCTAATGAATATTTGTGCAGTAGATATTCTTAAGCAGTGTTTCATGTGCTAAGGTTAAAAGATTAAAGACGGTTCTTCCCATACATGAGGCCAACAAGCATATGAAAAAATGCTCATCATCACTGGCCATTAGAGAAATGCAAATCAAAACTACATTGAGATACCATCTCACACCAGTTAGAATGGCAATCATTAAAAAATCTGGAGACAACAGATGCTGGAGAGGATGTGGAGAAATAGGAACACTTTTACACTGTTGGTGGGAGTGTAAATTAGTTCAACCATTGTGGAAAACAGTGTGGCGATTCCTCAAGGACCTAGAAATAGAAATTCCATTTGACCCAGCAATCCCATTACTGGGCATATATCCAAAGGATTATAAATCGTTCTACTATAAGGACACATGCACACGAATGTTCATTGCAGCACAGTTTACAATAGCAAAGACCTGGAACCAACCCAAATGCCCATCGATGATAGACTGGACAGGAAAAATGTGGCACATATACACCATGGAATATTATGCAGCCATTAAAAACGAGGAGTTCGCGTCCTTTGTAGGGACATGGATGAACCTGGAAACCATCATTCTCAGCAAACTGACACAAGAACACAAAATCAAACACCACATGTTCTCACTCATAGGCGGGTGTTGAACAAGGAGATCATATGGACACAGGGAGGGGAGCACTATACATGGGGGTCTGTTGTGGGGGAGTGGGGGGGACAGCGGGGGGGTGGGGAATTGGGGAGGGATAGCATGGGGAGAAATGCCAGATATGGGTGAAGGGGAGGAAGGCAGCAAATCACACTGCCACGTATGCACCTATGCAACAACCTTGCATGTTTTTCACATGTACCCCAAAACCTAAAATGCAATAAATAAAAAAAATAAAAAAAATAAAAAATAAATAAATAAAAAAATAAAGACGGTTCTTCCATTTGGGGAGGAGATAGAGAAATACATATACAATTAAAATATGACCTGATTAAATACCGTGATAATTATAAATATCTGGTGTTCAGGAGTTTGTAGGAAGGCCTTTGGGGGAGAAGAGCAAAGGGTAGGCAGTTGCTGTTCAAGTCGTTTTAGAAAAGGGAACCCTGATGAGTCTAGGATACAGTTGGCCCTTCATATCCATGAGTTTTGCATTTGTGAATTCAACTAACCGAGGATGGAAAATTAATTAGGCCTCTGATGGTTGTGCCTGTGCTGAACATGTACAGACTTTTTTCTTGCTAATATTCCCTAAACAATACAGTATAGCGACTCTTTACATAGGATTTCCACTGTATTAGGTATTAATAAGTAATCTAGAGAAATGACTTAAAGCATACAAAGGCCAGGTGTGGTGGCTCATGCCTGTAATCCCAAAACGTTGGGGGCCTAGGTGGGTCCTCAAACTCCTAGCTGCTTGAGCCCAGGAGTTTGAGACCAGCCTGGGCAACATGGTGAAACCCTGTCTCTACAAAAAAAAGTACAAAAATTAGCAGGATGTGATGGCATGTGCCAGATACTCAGGAAGCTGAGATGGCAGGATCTCATGAGCCCAGGAGGTTGAGACTGCAGGGAGTGTGATCACACCACTGCACTTCAGCCTAGGCAACACAGTGAGACTCTTTCTCAAAAAAAAAAAAAGAAAAAGAAAAAGAAAATAAAGCATACCAGAGGATATCTGTAGGTTATATGCAAATACTATACCATTTTATATAAGGGGCTCAATTGTCTACGGGTTTTGATATCCACGAAGGCTCCTGGAACGAATTCCCAGTAGATACCAAGGAACAACTGTATATAGAAATTTAGGTGAAGAAGGGAAGATGTGTTTCTTGAAAGGGTAACAGCATATGCTAAGGCCACAAGGTAAGTATGGTATATACATGCAAGTTGCCTAGGCCGCTGGAACACTGGGACAAGAATAAGTGGTAAAGTAGATGAAGCTGAAAGGATAGTCAGGATCCAGATCATGAAGAATTGTGTTATCCTTATTAGGGAACTTAGATTTGGCTTCCATAAAGATTGCTCTGGCAGTAGTGTGAAGAGTGGATTTTAGGCCGGGGGTGGTGGCCCATGCCTGTAATCCCAGCAGTTTGGGAAGCCGAGGCAGGCGGATCACTTGAGGCCAGGAGTTGGGGACCAACCTAGCCAACATGATGAAACCCTGTCTCTACTAAAAATACAAAAAAATTGCTGAGCATGGTGGTGTGTGCCTTTAGTCTCAGCTGCTTGGGAAGTTGAGGCATGAGAATTGCTTGAATCCAGGAGGCAGAGGCTTGCTTTCTTTCCTTTTTTTTTTTTTTTTTTTCTTTGAGACAGAGTTTGCTCTTGTTGCCCAGGCTGGAGTGCAATGGCGTGATCTTGGCTCACCCAACAACCCATCATCAGCTGAGATTGAATCATTGCACTCCATCTTGGGCGACAGAGTGAGACTCTCTCAAAAAAAGAAAAAGAAAAAGAAAAAAAGGAATGGATTTTAGAGTCCAGTTATTTCAGTTATTCACTGAGAAATACTGAATTTCTAAAATACCTCATTTGCAATAGTAAATGGAGATATTTAGAAAGTAGAATTGACAGATTTCTGGCCAGAGCCAATGAACCTGAGTACTGTTACCTAAATTAGGGAACCGGTAATGAATTTTGCGCTTCAGTTGCTGATGGGTCAGCCAGATGAAAGTGTTCAATGTCCAGTAGAGCATAGAATTTCTAAGTTTACTGGAGAGCTTTGGGCCAGAAATACAAATATTGGATTCATAGGCATATGTGATAGTTGAAGCTGTGGATGTGAAAGATATTCCTCACAGTAGAGAGTCTCTAGTGAATAAAAGGCAGATGTTGCCGTTCTGAGAACATAAACTTTATAAACATTTATAGAAGTAAGAAAAAAATAAGAAACCTATGAAGGAGACTTAGATGGAGCAGGTGGACCCAAAATGACAAAAAATAAAAACTGAAAAAAAGCAGCCAGAGCAGAAAGATAATAATGGAAATAAAATACTGAAAACTTGTGTGCTATATGGTGGTTATTGGATGCCTGTCACTGTTATGAAAACTATATATACATTCAATCCTTCAAGAAACCCTCTGAAACAAGGTATTATGCACATTTTACATACAAGGAAATTGGGTCAGATTAATTTGTCTATTGTCACACAGCTAGACACAACGTAGTCAGCATTCAAACCTAGGCAGTCTGATTTCATAGTCTGTGCTTATAATCATTGCTAAATGTTTCTCATTTGGATAAGAATCCAGAGAGAACCATGTTACAGAAGTATGGGAGAGTGAATGATAACATGTCAGCAGTCAAATGCTGTAGAGAATTCGAAGAGAGATAAGGATTGAAAAGTACATGTGGAATTTAGAATTAACAAGTATTAGGTGACTTCATAATGCATAGTAGGATCAGAAAAGTGAAGTGAAAAGCTACACTTTGAACTTATAAATAATTGGATGCTTAATGTTTTGATGCATTGTAATTTCACTGATTGATTATTGAAGTCCTAAAGTTTAAGCATATCATTTCAGACTTTCATTCTTAAAAATTAAAATTCTAGGGTATAGTTTATTTATATATATATATATATGTGTATATATATATATATGTATACTTTTAAGTTCTGGAATATATGTGCAGAATGTGCAGGTTTGTTACATAGTTATACACGTGCCATGGTGGTTTGCCGCACCCATCAACCTGTCATCTATATTAGGTATTTCTCCTGATGCTATCCCTCCAAAAAACCCGACCCCCAATAGGCCCCCTGTGTGTGATGTTCCCCTCCCTGTGTCCATGTGTTCTCATTGTTCAACTCCCACTTAGGAGTGAGAACATGTGGTGTTTGGTTTTCTGTTCCTGTGTTAGTTTGCTAAGAATGATGTTTTCCAGCTTCTTCCACATCCCTGCAAAGGACATGAACTCATCCTTTTTTATGGCTGCATAGTATTCCATGGTGTATGTGTGCCACATTTTTTAAAATCATTAATGGGCACTTGGGTTGGTTCCAAGTCTTTGTTATTGTGAGTAGTGTCACAATAAACGTATGTGTGCATGTGTCTTTATAGTAGAATGATTTATAATCTTTTGGGTATATACCCAGTAATGGGATTGCTGGGTCAAATGATATTTCTGGTTCTAGGTCTTTGAGGAATTGCCACACTGTCTTCCACAATAGTTGGACTAATTTACACTCCCACCAACAGTGTAAAACCATTTCTATTTCTCCACATCCTCAGGGTATAATTTTTAATGTTAGTTTTTATTAGCAAAGTTAATTTTCTAGCAATTTAATTAAATAATGTATTAAACAATGTTAAGTGTATACTGGTCTACAAATGAAAAGTTCAAATTTACTATGAGAAATGTGTAAGTGCTTAAATCTATAGCAAGCCAAGGACTAGATTCTAATATAGTTGTAAAAAGATGTAGGCTTTCCCAGAGAATATTGCTGGGGGCATTTGTCCTCAGCAATAATGAAAAAGTTGAAATTTAAATATAGCTAGAAATATCTGTCACCACATGAAGGAGAAGTAGGAAATAGTTATATGTTCCTAACCCCTTATCTTTCTATTTGAAAATTTTTAAATTGCAGAAACAAGGATCTAGAAATAGAAATACCATTTGACCCAGCAATTCCATTGTTGAGTATATACCCAAAGGATTATAAATCATTCTATTATAAAGACACATGCATATGTATGTTAATTGTGGCACTGTTTACAATAGCAAATACTTGTAACCAACCCATATGCCCATCAAGGATAAATTGGTTAAAGAAAATGTGGCGTATATACACCATGGAATCCTGTGCATCCATAAAAAAGGATGAGTTCATGTCCTTTGCAGGGACATGGATGAATTTGGAAACCATCATTCTCAGGAAACTGACACAAGAACAGAAAACCAAACACTGCAGTTCTCACTCATAAATGGGTGTTGAACAATGAGAACACATGGACACAGGGAGGGGAACATCACACACTGGGGTATGTTGGGGGATGGGGGGCTAGGGGAGGGATAGCAGGGGGTGGGGAGATTGAGGAGGGATAACATTTGGAGAAATACCTAATGTAGGTGATGGGGGGATGGAGGCAGCAAACCACTATGGCATGTGTATACCTGTGTAACAATTCTGCCAGATCTGTACATGTACCCCAGAACTTAAAGTGTAATTTAAAAAAAACCTGAAATAAAACACCTTTTTTTAAGATAAAAGGAAAAACATTGACAGCATAGTATCCTTTATTATATGTCCCTTACTCACAGTAATATTTTGCCATGTTTATTTCTCTCTCTAACATATACATTTGCTAAACCGTATGAAAATAGTTGCAGTCTTAATGACACTTTACCTCTCTCCAGTTATTGCCAAGATGTCTCTTACACCTGTTTGTTTGTTTGTTTCTTTTTTTTTATTTGAGACAGAGTTGCACTCTTGTTGCCTAGGTTGGAGTGCAATGGCGTGATCTTGGCTTACTGCAACCTCTGCCTCCCGGGTTGAAGCGATTCTTTTGCCTCAGCCTCCCGCATAGCTGGGATTACAGGCTTGTGCCACCACTCCCGGCGGATTTTTGTATTTTTAGTAGAGACAGGTTTCTCCATTTTAGTCAGGCTTGTTGAACTCTTGACCTCAGATGATCTGCCTGCCTCAGCCTCCCAAAGTGCTGGGATGACATGTGTGAGCCACCATGCCCATTTCTTTTCTTCATTTTCTTCTTCTTCTTTTTTTTTTTTTTTGACAAGGCCTCACTCTTGACGCCCAGGCTGGAGTACAGTGGTGTGATCTCGGCTCCCTGCAACAGCTTGTTTCCCGGGTTCAAGCAGTTCTCCTGCCTTAGCCTCCCACATAGCTGGGATTATAGATGTGCACCACCAGGCCTCCCAGAATGCTGGGAGCCACTGTGCCTGGCCATCTTAGCCCTGTTTCATTTTTCAATCCAGGTCTAGTCAAGGTATATTACATCCTTTAATCTAGAACAGTCCTTCTGGTTTTTTTTTTCCCTTTTATGAACATGGCACTTTCGAAGAGTCTTGCCAGCTCTCTCATAGAATATATTATAGGCCGGGCACGGTGGCTCACGCCTGTAATCCCAGCACTTTGGGAGGCTGAGGCGGGTGGATCACGAGGTCAAGAGATTGAGACCATCCTGGTCAACATGGTGAAACCCGTCTCTACTAAAAATACAAAAAATTAGCTGGGCATGGTGGTGTGTGCCTGTAATCCCAGCTACTCAGGATGCTGAGGCAGGAGAATTGCCTGAACCCAGGAGGCGGAGGTTGTGGTGATCCGAGATCGCGCCATTGCACTCCAGCCTGTAATCCCAGCTCTTTGGGAGGCTGAGGTGGGCGGATCACCTGAGGTCAGGAGTTCAAGACCAGCTTGACCAATATGGTGAAACCCTGTCTTTAAAAAAAAAAAAAAAAAAAGAATGTATTATAGTCTGGATTCATCTGGTTGTTTTCTTATGATTAGATTCAGGTGAAATGATTTTATTGAGAAACTGTATAGATGGTTGTCTGTATTTCCCATATTGTCCCATCACTGATACATATTGTCAGTTCTTTCCATTATTGGGCATGCAAAATAGGATCATTTGTTGTAAAGGTACAGTGCTATAATTTATAAGTGATCCCGAGGTTATACTTGGAGAATGTGTGAATGTTGTGTTCTCCAACAATGTTTTTACCTTGTGGTTTTAGCATGCATTGATAATTCTCACATAAATTAACTATTACTTTGCTGTTACAAAGTGATAATTTTTTCTTTTTTTGAGTCACTCTGTCCCTCAGGCTGCTGTGCAGTGGTGTGATCTTGGCTCACTGTAGTCTCTGCCTCCTATGTTCAAGCAATTCTTGTGCCTCAGCCTTCTGAGTAGCTGAGTCTGCAGGCATGCATCTGGAGGTTCACATCACACCTGGCTAATTTTTGTTATTTCTAATTTTTTTTAAGTAGAAATGGGGTTTCTGCTGTGTTGCCTGAGCTGGTCTGGAACTCCTGACCTCAAGTGATCCTCTCACCTTGACCTCCCAAAGTGCTGGGATTGCAGGTGTGAGCCATCATGCCTGGCCATATATTTTTGATTCTGTATTTCTTTTACGTTTATTAGTTGTTTTCTGTAAGAAGAGCTTTCCTCACCTTTCTTTCTCCTCCTCTCTTTTTTAAATCCCTATGAAGTAAAGGATTATTTTTTGCATTCAATATTGTTATCCTTTTTGATTATTAAATTGCTCCAAATTTAGCTAGCGTAAGCCCTTTCAAAATCAGCTCCTATGTCCTTTTGACGTGACCCTGTTAGTCTTTAAGTACTTTTTTGCTTTCTGGCATAAAAAGATGTTCCAGGCCTGCAGTTTCTTAGCTCTAGTACTGAAGTCAGCTGTTTATCCAAAGAACTTCAATTCCTTTTAGTGAGAAACTTATTTAGAACCCAAAGTCTGGGCTCCAGTTGTGTTAAATGTTTAATACATCTTTACTGCCATTTTGCTGGATATATTTACACCACCATGAATGAGAAAATCGGTAAGTTCTATGTTTAATATATGGTATTGTTAACTTTGACATATTGTTAAATCTTCAAAATGCTTTAGTAGTCTGCTGTGTATTTTAATCCTTATTTTGTAATTTTAGAATACAAAATATACTAATATTACTGTTTACCATGTGATCATCTCTCTGCTGCACATTTAATAAACATTTTAAAAATTTGTATTTTTAGTAGAGACTGGATTTCACCATGTTGGCCAGGCTGGTCTTGAACTCCTGATCTCAGGTGATCACCCGCCTCAGCCTCCCAAAGTGGTGGGATTATAGGCGTGAGCCACTGCTAGCTGGCTGTGGTGGCAAGCGCCTGTAATCCCAGCTACTTAGGAGACTGAGACAGGAGAATCACTTAAACCTGGGAGGCGGAGGTTGCAGTGAGCCAAGATTGTACTGCTACACTCCAGCCTGGGCAACAAGAGTGAAACCGTCTCAACAACAAGAAAAAATTGGCGTTCAAAGATATTTTATCCTTCCCATTGTACAGATAATAAACTTTAAGCAGACTATCCAAGATTATATGACTGATAACTGACAGAGCTGAAAGAGGCAGAATTTGAACACAGGGTTATCTCCAGAGTCCAAGTTGTGGGGTTTTGTGTGTGTGTGTGTGTTGTTGTTTTTTAGAGACCAGGTATCTCTACATTGCCCAGATTGGCCTCCTACTTCTGGTCTCAAGTGATCTCTCCCGCCTCAGCCCCCTGATTAGCTGGAACTACAGACATTGCCACTGCATCCAGCTATCTTCCACATTGTTAGGTTGCCTTACAAATGATTTGTAGAAAATTCTTCAGCATAACTTTTCATTATAGAACCATAGCTGCAGAATGTATGTAAGTTAGAATTGAATTTCTGCTGACCTTAGGATCTATCCTGAGACATTTTTCATTGTTAAAATTTCTGGGATGGATTTGTTATCTAGGTAAAAAAGAGAATGAGTGAAATATCTTGGTTAATGGAAGTTTTGGATAATAATGTTTTATTGAAAGTTTTGTGTCTGGGTGCAGTGACTCACACCTATAATCTCAGCACTTCAGAAGGCCAAAGTAGAAGGATCCTTTGAGCTTAGTTCAAGACCTACACTGGTCTTGAAGGCAACATAGACCTTGTCTCTACATAGGAAAAAAAGAAAAAATTAGGGGTTGTGGCATACTCGAGAGGCTGAAGAGGGAGGATCACTTGAGCCTGGGAGGTTGAGGCTGCAGTGAGTCATAATTGTGGTGCTGTACTCTAGCCTGAGCAACATAGCCAGAGCCTTTGTCAAAAAGAGAAAAAAGATTGCATGTGATGAATTAAGTGTATCATAGATAAGAAATTCACTTGTTTTAAACTTTAAGCATCAGAAAAATGCAAAACTTTTCTAAGCATTTCAGTTTGAGTTTTCCAAGTTTTGGTTGATTTTCTAAGCATCTGTAGAAGGGCAGTCAGCAGAATTGGGAAACGGAGTTTCTGAGAGCAGCACAGTTGCTTGGCATAACATTGTAAACTAAGGAAGGGGACGAAAATTCCAACCTGCTTTATTTAAATCAGTAATTACTTGTTTATACAGTGTTCCAAATATGAATTTATTTCATTTAACAACAAAATTGAAAATCCATAGAATATATCTGCAATGAATGCTGTAAGTAAGAATTGTTTAAAGGGTATACAGAAGAGTTGTTTTGTTATAGAATGGCAGCCATCCTACCCACCTCAGCTTATCCCACCTTTACTGTAAAAACGACTGGCTGAGAAAGTGCAGCTGATCTGTTTTAGGAAGTACTGAGTCATCACCACTTCCTCACCTTCTTTTTTTTCTTAGGTAGAACCCATTATTCCCTAATCCTGAGCTGATACTTGTTTTTCTAATGTGTCTGGATAATTTTTGCAGTATTTTGTTGAAATTACAGAAGCTAGTGCTGAATCAGATGTTACTGATCTGGGATGCCAGGCTATCCCAAATGGATAGTTTTCCCACCCTTCTCATGACTTCTGTCTCTCTCTCTTGTTTTTTTTTTTAAATTGAGACAGGGTCTTGCTCTGTTGTCCAGGCTGAAGTACAGCAGTGTGATCTCGGCTCACTGCAACCTTTGCTCCCAGGTTCAAGCAATTCTCATGCCTCAGCCTCCCGAGTAGCTGGGACTACAGGTGCACACCACCACACCTGGCTAATTCTTTTGTATTTTTAGTAGAGATGGAATTTTGCCATGTTGGCCAGGCTGGTCATGAACTCCTGACCTCAGGTGATCCGCCTGCCTTGGCCTCCCTAAGTGCTGGGATTACAGGTGTGAGTCACTGCACTTGGCCAACTTACCTCTTGAATGGTACCTAGAGCAGCTTTCAAGTGCATTTAGGGTAAATGATTAGCACCTCCTTGAGTCTACCATTTTAATATTTTACTGCCAAAGACTGTTAAGACTTCCAGCCTGACTCTATCAGTGTTCTTTTTCTTTCTTTTTTTATTTGTGACTTTATGCCTAATAGGTCATATGATACCTGAAGCTTGTCTCGCAGTTAATTGGCACAAAAGCCCCAAGAAACCCTTTTCCAAACTCAGCATTACATACTCAGCAACTCCTTGCTGTCCTGTGTAAACAAAATGCCATAACCCCCACATCATAGGAGAAAGAATTTATCAGCTTACCACTACAACCATACTTTATTCTGTTTTGTGAATGCTTAGTATTCTTGTGACCCTCAAAGTAGGTACACAAATAAAGGGACTAGGATTTACTAGGCATCTTAATGCTGTTGTCCTTCCCCGTTAATAGACAATCCAGAGTGACATAGATCCCCACTTATAAACAGTGGTTCTCAAACTTCATTGTGCAGAAGAATCACCTGTAGGACTTAGTAAACTACAGACTGCTGGTCCCTACACCCAGAGATTCTGATTGACTAGGTCTGGGGTGGGGCCTGAGAATTTATATCTTTACAAGTTCCCAAATATTGCTGATGGTGCTGGTTCAGGATCTCACAGTGTTATTACTTAAATGCAACAGAACTCAAATTTTGGCCAATCGAAAGAAAGAATTTACTAAAAGGATACTGGGTAGCTGCAGAATTAGCTAGAAATACTACTTGGAATACTAGAAAGTCAGACTTGGGGCTAGGCTTGGAATACTAGAAAAACAGGCTTAGGTCTGTGATTCTTATCACAGATTCTATAAAGATACTACTGCTACTAGCAGTGAATAGTGGATGCCACAGTTTGCACTGTGGACCACTTGTACTGTACATTGCATATGTTGTGGACTCTTGATATGATTTGCCTCATGCCCCCACCCAAATCTCATGTTGAATTGTAATCCCCACTGTTGGGGAAGGGACCTGTGGGAAGTGATTGGATTATGGGAGCAGATTTCCCCCCTTGCTGTCACACCTATTCATTTACCTGTTGTCAATGACTGTTTTCATGCTATAAAAGCAGAGCTAAATAGTTGTGATAAAAATCACATGTGATGGTGAGTTCATTCTCATGAGATCTGGTTGTTTAAAAGCCTGTAGCACTTTTGCTGTACTTTGTTGTCTCTCTCTTGCTATGTGAAGATGTGCTTGCTTCCCGTTCATGTTCCACCATGATTGTAAATTTCCCAAGGCCTTCCCAGGCATGCTTCCTGTACAGCCTGCAGGACCATGAGCCAAACCTCTTTTCTTTGTAAGTTACACAGTCTCTAGTAGTTCTGTTTTTGAGACGGAGTCTTGCTTTGTCACCCAGGCTGGAGTGAAGTGATGCAATCTTGGCTTACTGCAACCTCCAGCCTCTGGGTTAAAGTGATTCTCCTGCCTCAGCCTCCCGAGTAGTTGGGATTACAAGCGCTTTCCACCACGTCCAGCTAGTTTTTGTATTTTTAATAGAGACAAGGTTTTGCCATGTTGACCAGGCTGGTCTCAAACTCCTGGCCCCAGGTGATCCACCCACCTTGGCCTCCCAAAGTGCTAGGATTACAGGTGTGAGCCACCGTGCCCGGCTAGGTAGTTCTTTATAGCAGTGTGAGAATGGACTAATATAGCCCTGCTGCCGTCACTAGCTGCCCAAGTGGATTCTGTGCAGTTCTTGCTTCTTGGTGTCACTAGCTTCTGATTCAAAGTCCTGGATGAATGTGTCTAATTGGTAACATCTGAATAATTTGCCCCCTGCCTTTGTTGTATGGGAGGTTGGAAAAATGAAAATCTGGTGTTTTCAGCTTTCATGGTGGGAGATAGAACTCCTCCAAAACTTACAAGGTGGGCTCTTGTCAAAGAGGAGTTTATTCATGGCTTGACCACACTATAGCTATTTTTTGACCATGTGTTTCAGTAGCCAACAAAGTATGACCAGCTATTTTTGTAAATAAATTTTTATTGAAACAGTCACACTTTTCATAGACTTATTGTCTATGGCTGTTCTCATACTATAAAAGCAGAGCTAAATAGTTGTGATAAAAACCGTCTGGGCCACAAATATTTACTATTTGGCCCTTTATAGAAAAAGTTTGTCAACCCCTGACAGGAATAATGCGATATTTCAATTCAGAGTCATGCAGTCAACATTACAGATGTTGTGGAGAGCTATATGTTCATTTGTCCAAATTGTTCCTTTAAAATAGGGAGATTACAAACAAATATTTGAAGCTATTTGAAGAAGGGCTTTTTAGATTTAAAGTGGTAAACCTTATTAGTCTCTCTTTAGGCAGAGAACTGAAGAAACATGTGTACTTCAAACTTGTGAGTGAAATTCTCTCTCAGACTTTAACATTGAAAAATTAATTATTCTTTCTCATATATTCATGGCATCGTTAATGATGTAGCAAAGATGTCCTGTAACTTGAGAACAGAGAAAATTATATGACATAAATGTAGTTGAGAGTCTTAGAAAATTCTTGTGCCCTTTAACACTAGCCTACCCACATGGAGTAAGTCAAGTTATACGAGTTTTGATTCTGTTTTCCATAACCTAGCCTTTGTGTATTACAATTTTCAGAACTTGTTTGCCACCAGAACAAGTTATCTTGTCAAAAATGAGAGGCGCATTCCATAGGATAGACATTTTGTGACTGCCTATCTACCTACACCTAACTCAGTGGGTGGGGCCCAGGCAGCTGTGTTTTTAGTACAGACATTCCTCGACCTACAGTGGGGTTGTATCATAATACAACCCTGGTAAGTTGAAAATCTTGTAATTCAGAAATGCATTTAATAAACTTTACCTACCAAACATCATAGTTTGGCCTACCTTAAACATGCTCAGAACACTTACATTAGCCTACAGTTGGGCAAAATCACATAACAAAGCCTATTTTATAATAAGAGGTTGTGTATAAACAGTGAAAAATAGCATGATTGATGGGTATTCAAATTATGGTTTCCCAGGCTGGTCTCACAAAAAAATAAAAAATTAGATGAGCATAGTGGCACATGCCTGTAGTCCCAGCTACTTGGAAGGCCAAGGTGGGAGGATTGCTTGAGTCCTGGAGGTCGAGGCATCAGTGAACCATGATTGTGCCCCTGCACTCAGCCTGGGTGACAGAATGAGACCCTGTCTCTAAAAGCAAAACAAAACAAAAACATAACACAGTGTCCACTGAAAGAATATCACTTTTGCATCATTGTAAAGTCAGGAAATCTTGATTGTTAAGATGGGGACTATCTCTGTGGCCACACTTACTTGGGCTGTTGTTACATAATAAGAAAAAGTGGGGGGAAGTGTATAGTTTGGAAAGGAAGAAATAATACTCTATTTGTAGGCAATGTCATTCTATATGCAGAGAATCTAAAAGAATCTACAAACTCTGAAAAGTAAGTGAATTTATTAACAAGATGGTTGGATTCAAGTTTGCTATACAGAATCAATTGATTTATGTAAACCAGCAATAAACCAAAAAGCCTCCAGTTTAAAAAATGACTCTTTTTGAGACAAAGTCCTACTCTGCCATACAGGCTGGAACGCAGTGGCACGATCTCGGCTCACTGCAACCTCCATCTCCCAGGTTCAAGGGATTTTTGTGCCTGAGCCTCCTGAGTAGCTGGGATTGTAGGCATGTGCCACCACACCTAGCTAATTTTTATATTTTTTTGTAGAGATGAGGTTTTACCATATTAGCCAGGCTTGTCTCAAACTCCTGATCTGAGGTGATCCACCTGTCTTGGCCTCCCCAAAGTATTGGGATTACAGGCGTGAGCCACCACACTCAGCCAAATATGACATTATTTAAAAATATTAGAAAACTGTAAATATTTTAAGAATCCAGCAAAAAGTATAGAAAATTTCTTTACTGAATACTACAAAGTGTTTGTGTTAGTCTGGGTTCTGTTAGAAGCAGTTGTCACAGCAATATCAGACATGCAAGAAATTTATTAGGGAAAATGCCTATGAGCAAAAATGGAGAAAGTTGGTAGAGCATTCACACCAGAATACTCATGTGACATTTGTGAAGGAGAGATGAAAGGAAGGTTAGGTGGAAGAGCCTTAGACTGCAGTGTAATCAAGGTTTAGCAGAGTGGAAGGAGAATCATTGAACTCAGCAGAGTAGTCCTGAGTCTCCCAGAACAGGCTTTCCTTAGTATCCTTACTTGGTCAGTTATTGATTGGGAGTATCGCATGGGATACTCCCATTGGCCCCAATCAAACATGATAAATTACAGAGCCCTGTAATAGGGATTTTGTTCAGTTACACTGCCTGTAATTTGGAATCTGAGAGGCATACTTTGAAGGCCACCTGAGTTTACACTTTGCAGCACACAGATCTACTTCATACAGGGTTGAGGTTCAGGGAGCAGCTCCTTCATGGCTCTTTTCCTGAGAAGAAACTTAGACAAGAGATGGTGATTGGAAGAATCATAGCCCCTGTATGGTTGACCTCAGGGTTGCAATTGGTACTTATCATTCTCCTCCACTATGCATTTTGTTTTCTCCTCACATAATCATGTCTGAGGGTCTCAGTGGCTTATATGGTGGTATGACTCAAGCCTTCTTTCCTGAAATGTCTGCCCTTGGTAATCATTCCTCTTAGGCTAATGTTATGATATATGTCCAATTACAGTTAAAGTGAGGTAAAGGAATAACCAAGTAAATCATGTGGATTCCACACATTCCTCTCTGTTCATATTACATAAAAGCAGTCCTACTTCCACCTACTGATCAGGATCAGTTACCCCTGCCAAAATGGCAACTCATTTTGCCTGCTGATTCTTGGACCCTGGAGTTTAAAGTGCCCTGGTGGGGCACTTGTTAAGTAAACTTGTTCATTGAGACTCTTGTACTATTGCCTGGAAAGAGTATATGCCTTTGGAACCAGGACCTGCAAATGTGCAGAGTTCACAGTTACAGGCATGAGAAGTATAAAATCCCTTTGTGGCTCATTGTGAATAATGATAAATGGGTGATTCTTGCTTCTTCTCATTTGTTCCCGAGTCTGTCTATTCTTCCTGCTGTATACACTGCACCATATAGAGGTCTGTGATTTGATGTATCTTCATGTTAAAAGGTATCATTCCATTCTTTCACATTATTGCCTTTAAGCTAAAAGTTCAGCTCTGCCTTTATAAGGGTATTACAGTGTTCTGTGAGGTCAGTTGCTTCTGGATGGTGTGATATGTGATATGACTAGTGGTCCCAAGGTTATGAGTATACTCCTGTGTTTGCTTTGAATTGGGTTCACTGGTTGGACACTTTGGTGTGTGGGATTCTAGTCCTGTGGTTCAGGCATTCTGTAAGCCCCTGGATTATGGTCCTGGCTGAACCTCTGAGATAGGTAAGATAAACCCAAACCCAGAATATAGATATCTATCACTGTGAAATGAACTACTGGCCCTTCCGGGATGAGAGATGCTAACATAGTCTACTTGTTAGCAAATGATTGACTGGTTGTTCTCCTTGAATAATAGAATCATAATAGGAACTCATATGGTTAGTCTCTGTTGCTGACAGGTTGGACATTCAGAGGTAGCAGTAGCTAGACAGACCTTGATAAGTGGAAGTTCATTATTGTTGGACCCATGTGTAGCCTCTATCTAGTGTCGTTGTGGTCATGTATTAATTGTACCAGTTCTAGGATATCTCGTTTTATCTTCATGATTTTTCAGTGCCTCTTCCATGGTTTATGCTTTTTGGTGGGCATTAGTGTGGAATACAAACATCTTTTTTTTTTTTTTTTTTTTAATGAAAGAAAGAAAAAAAGAGAAAGAGAAAGGAGGAGAGAGAACAAGAGTCTTGCTCTATTGCCCAGGCTGGAATGCAATCTAAAAATAGGTATTAAAAACCTCTTTTATGCCGATAATTGTGCTTAACAGCGGAGACAGGAAGGAATAAGGGAAGAAAATAACAAATAGCCAACCAATATTTCATTTAAGTCTGTGAAATGCTATGCAAATGCTGAAGAGTGATTTACTTCCAAATATGTGGTCACTTTCAAAATAAGTGTAATGTGATACTGAGAAAAATGTATGTTCTGTGGACCTGGGGTGAAGAATTCTATAAATATTCACTGAGTTTACTTGTTCCAGGTCTGAGTTTTAATCATAGATGTCCCTGTTAATTTTCTATCTCGTTGATCTGTCAAATAATAACAATGTGGTGTCAAAGTCTCCTGCTATTATTGTGCGGGAGTCCAAGTCTCTTTATAAGTCATTAAGAACTTATCTTATGTATCTGGGTGCTCCTATATTGGGTGCATATATATTTATGATCATTGACTCCTTTTGTTGCATTGATCCTTTTACCATTATGTAATGTCCTTCTTTGTTTCTTTTAGTCTTTGTTACTATTAAAGTCTGTTTTGTCAGAGATAAAAGTTACAACTCCGGTTTTTTTTTTTTTTTTGCTCTCCATTTGATTGGTGAGTCTTCCTCCAATCCTTTGTTTTGAGTCTTTGTGTGTCCTTGCTTATGAGATGGATCTGGATACAGCGTACTGATGGGTTTTGACTTTTTATTCAATTTACCCGTCTGTGTCTTTGATTGGGGCATTTAATACATTTAAATTTAGGATTAATATTGATATTTGTGAGTTTAATATTGTCATTTAATGCTATCTGGCTATTTTGCCCATTAGTTGATATAGATTCTTCATTATAGAGATACTCTTTACGTTTTGGTAAGTTTTTGGGATGACTGATACTGGTCGTTCCTTTCTGTGTGTAATGCTTCTTTCAAAAACTCTTGTAAAGCAGGCCTGGTGGTGATGAAATCTCTGAGTGTTGCTTGTTCATGAAAAATTTTATTTTTCCTTCATTTATGAAGCTTAGTTTGGCTGGATATGAGATTCTGGGTTGAAGATTCTTTTCTTTGAGGATATTGAATATTGACCCCCACTCTCTTCTAGTTTGTAGGGTTTCTGCTGAGAGATCTGCTGTGAGTCTGATAGGCTTCCCTTTATGGGTAACCTGACCTTTCTCTCTAGCTGCCCTTAAAATTTTCTCCTTTATTTCAACTCTGGTGAATCTAATGATTATGTGTCTTGGGGTTGCTCTACTTGAGGAATATCTTTGTGGTGGTCTCCGTATTACCTGGAGTTGAGCATTGTCCTGCCTTACTAGGTTAGGAAAGTTTTCCTGAATAATATCCTGAAGAATATTTTCCAGCTTGAATTTATTCTCTTCATGACATTCAGGTACACCTATCAAATGTAAATTAGGTCTTTTCACATAGTCCCATATTTCTTGGAGACTTTGCTCATTCCTTTTTACTCTTTCTTCTCTAATCTTGTCTTCTTGTTTCATTTCATTAAGTTGGTCTTCGACCTCTGATATCCTTTCTTCTGCTTGATCAATTCAACTGTTAAAACCTGTGCATACTTTGCGGAGTTCTCGTATTGTGTTCTTCAGTTCCATTAATTCACTTATTTTCCTCTCTAAATTGTCTATTCTCGTTAGGATTTTGTCAAACCTTTTTTCAAGGTTCTTAGTTTCTTTATGTTGGGCTAGAAGATGTTCTTTTAACTCACAGAAGTTTCTTATTATCCACCTTCTGAAGCCTAATTCTGTTAATGGAACGCACTCGTTCTCCATCAGGCATTGTTCCCCTGATGATGAGGAACGGTAATCCCCTGTAGAGGGAGAGGCATTCCGATTTTGGGTATTCTCAGCCTTTTTACACTGGTTTCTTCCCATCATTGTAAATTTATCCACCTGTCGTCTTTGTAATTACCCACTTTCAAATTAGGTCTCTGAGTGGACGTCCAACTTGTTGATTCCCAATGCCAGAATCTGAGCAACCCACTGCACCGGCTAAAACAGCGGCATTAAGATTCATGATGCTTTTCTGCCTGGGAATCTCCGGTCTGGCTTCCTTCTTGAGTCCCTTTTTTTTTTTTTTTTTTTTTTCGAGACGGAGTTTCGCTCTTGATACCCAGGCTGGAGCGCAATGGCGCGATCTCGGCTCACCGCAATCTCCGCCTCCTGGGTTCAGGCAATTCTCCTGCCTCAGCCTCCTGAGTAGCTGGGATTACAGGCACGCGCCACCGTGCCCAGCTAATTTTTTGTATTAGTAGAGACGGGGTTTCACCATGTTGACCAGGATGGTCTCGATCTCTTGACCTCGTGATCCACCCGCCTCGGCCTCCCAAAGTGCTGGGATTACAGGCTTGAGCCACCGCGCCCGGCCTTTGAGTCCCTTTTTAAATCAGCTGAATGGGCAACTCTGCCTTCCCAGAGCTCCAGATGTCGACCGAAAGGGCACCCAGTCCTGTTTACTCTGCACAGAGAACCGCTACGCCGAGGTGCCGGCAAAACCGCTGTGCCAGCCACAAGAGTCGCGCTGGCAACCCGTGGGGCTCCTCCGTTGGGAATCACCTGGTCCATGAGCAACAAAAATTCGTCTGAAAGTGTGGCGTTCTCTTGTTCTCTGTGCTTTCACTGGGAGCTACAATCCTGAGCTGCTAGTAATTGGCCATCTTGGATCTCTCTCTACAAACATCTTTATACACTTTGTGACCATTCCCATGTCTCCGTCCTGTGTCTTTATCCCATCCCCCCTTGTTCCTGATCTTTTTGTCTTTTTCCTTCTAGACCCCTAACCAGACATCCATGCACTGGAATTTACATATATTTTCACCTTGGGCCACTGTCTTCGTCTGTTTTGTGTTGCCGTAGCAGAATACTTGAGGCTGGCTCATTTATAAAGAAAGAGCTTTATTTGGCTCACAATTCTGGTGGCTGGAAGGTTCTATATTGGCTACCTATATCCGATGAGAGCCTCAGGCTGCTTCTACTCATGGCAAAAAGTGGAAGGGGAGCAAGTGTGTGCAAGAAGATCACATGGCAAGCTGGGCATAGTGGCTCAATGCCTGTAATCCCAGCATTTTAGTAGGCCAAGGCAGAATTGGTGAGCCCAGGAATTAGAGACCAGCCTGGGCAGCAAAGCAAGACCTTGTCTCGATGGAAAATAAAATAAAATAAAAAATTAGACAGGCATGGTGTCGCGTGCATGTGCCTGTAGTCCCAGCTACTCAGGAGGCTGAGGTGGAAGGATTGCTTGAGCCGAAGAGGTTGGGGCTGCACTGAGCCATGTTCATGCTGCAAAAAAAGAGATCATAGGGTAAGAGAGGAAGCAAGAGGGAGAAACTAAGGAAGCCAGACTCTCTTTAACAACCTGCTCTCCAGGGAACTAATTGGTTTCTGTAAGAGTGAGAACTCACTTGCCCCCTTAGACAGGCCTTGATCTATTCATGAGGGATTCACCCCCAGCACCCAAACACCTCCCACTAGGTCCCACCTGCTAATACTGCTACACTGGGGGGATCAAATTTCATTATGAGTTTTGGCAGGGACAAACCACATCTAAATTATAGCAGCTGCTTTCCTTTGGCATGACCCATATCTTCTGCTCACAACTCTACCCATTGAAGAGATTTTTCCTTTTCTCTTTCTTTTAAGGCCATTCGTGAATGTAACTTAAGCATAGCCTGTCAAAAAAAAAAAAAACAGTTAATATAACAGATCCAAGACTGCTGTCCTTAGGAAGGTCTATTTGTAAAGTTGTCTCTTGGTGGCTGGCATCTGGGAACTTGGATTTCAGAAATGTTCCCAGCATTTCATAACTGATAAGAATTAAAATATAGACATTATTCTTATCCAGGGTTAACAAACTTTTTCTATAAAGGGCCAAATAGTAAATATTTTAGGTTTTGTGGCCCAGGTGATTTTTATAACAACTACTTAACTCTGCTTTTATAGCATGAAAAGAGCCATAGCCAATAGGTAAATGAATGAGCATGGCTGTGTTTAGCAATATCTCTTCTGCTTACATGATGCCAGTAGCACTCCTCCTTCAAAATTGTCACAACCTGATATAACTCCAGACATTGCTGAGTATCACCCAGAAGGGAAGAATCAGTCTTGGTTCAGGACTACTACTGTGATTTTTTTTCAGGTGGATCTTTACCTCACTTTAGATATTTCCTGATGTCCTATCTTATAAAAAAAAATTTTTTTTTTTTTAGTCAAAGTCTTGCTATGTCTCCAGGCTGGAGCGCAGTGGCTTGATCTCGGCTCACTGCAACCTCTGCCTCCCGGGTTCAATTGATTGTTCTGCTTCAGCTTCCTTAGTAGCTAGGACTTCAGGTACATGCCACTATGCCAAGCTAATTTTTATATTTTTAGTAAAGATGGGGTTTTACCATGTTGGCCAGGATAGTATCAAACTCCTGACCTCGTGATCTGTCAGCCTCAGCCTCCTAAAGTGCTGAGATTACAGGCGTGAGCCACCACACCCGGTCAAAAAATGTTTTATGTATTTGTCTTTTGTTGTTGCTGTTGTTAGTTGTTTTAGGTGAAGAGTAGGTCTAGTTCCTCTTATCTTGACCTAAAGCCAGAGTCACTTTTACATTGCAGGAGATGTCCTGACATGCCCCTAACCACTGCATCCCTAAAAACTTCACTGAAGTGGCAGATCTTCTGAGTCTTCATAGGGTTTATCTCCCATCTTCTGGAGCCACATGTGTGTTACCAAGAACTCTAGGATACCAGTTACCTCTAGCCGATTCTTTTGTTCATTCTGTCCAATCAGCATGATGTAATATATGTAAGAGATCAGGAGGTTTAGATGTCTGTCCCCACCCAACCCCACTGACTGTTATGACAGACAGTCTGAGAGATAAAATAATCCTAAGACAAAACTGTAAGTTAATATTACACCACATGAATGTAGATTGTTTCTGATCTTCTAACTGGAATGGAAAGTAATGCATTCACCACGTCAATACTTGAGCTTTAATTAGCTTCAGCAGCAGTATTATGTCTGAGACTGCAAGCTGTGATTAGGGCTAGAATTTGGTTCATTCTGTGATAGTTTACACAGTCATTCTTCAGGATCTGTCTGCTTTCTGCATGAATTAAATAGAATATAATAGAAACTATTACCTCTGCATACTTTTTTTTTTTTTTGAGACGGAGTTTTGCTCTTGTTACCCAGCCTGGAGTGCAGTGGCGTGATCTCGGCTCACCACAACCTCCGCCTCCTGGGTTCAGGCAATTCTCCTGCCTCAGCCTCCTGAGTAGCTGGGATTACAGGCACGCGCCACCATGCCCAGCTAATTTTTTGTATTTTTAGTAGAGACGGAGTTTCACCATGTTGACCAGGATGGTCTCGATCTCTTGACCTCGTGATCCACCCGCCTCGGCCTCCCAAAGTGCTGGGATTACAGGTGTGAGCCACCGCGCCCGGCCCTCTGCATACTTTTAAGTCTTTACTGTTGGCACTAGTCTTTATTCTGTGCTCCTCTGGAAGAAATAGTCTTTTATTGACCAAGTGCAGTGGCTCACGCCTGTAATCCTGGCACTTTGGGAAGTCGCCTAGGTCGCGGCGGGGGGCAGATTATGAGGTCAGGAGATCGAGACCATCCTGGCCAACATGGTGAAACCCCGTCTCTACTTAAATACAAAATATTAGCTGGGCGTGGTGGTGCGTGCCTGTAGTCCCAGCTACTTGGGAGGCTGAGGCAGGGGAATCATTTGAACCTGGGAGGCAGAGGTTGCAGTGAGCCGAGATCATGCCACTGCGCTCCAGCCTGGCAACAGAGCAAGACTCTGTCTCAAAAAGGAAAAAGAAATAGTCTTTTATTTATTATGTTGTTCTGGGGAATGGGACAGAGGTTTCCACTTGCCTTAATCCATTGTGATGGCTTTTACCACACAGGTGATGGACCCATTGTGGCGGGTATTCTAAATGCCAAATATGTAAATTCTAATTGTAAACTGAGGGAGTAGAGAATGACCATTATTAGGTGGATCTGCAGGCTCAGGGGGCCCACTATGAGCCACACTTTTGCCATGATACTCTTTATTACCTGTATTCAGCATGTTCTACCCCATAGAGCCTCAACTGGGATTATTCTTTTAATTCCATTCAGTTGGTAGCTGGGCTGCTCTAAGAAGGCATAACTTACATATCTAGTACTTTGGTGTTATTACATGTGGCCTGTCTCCCCATCGCTAGCTGGGGCTTCTTCACAACATTGGTGGTCTCAGGGTACTTGAATCTTGTACACAGCCTCACTTCTATTACATTCTTTTGGTCAGAACAAGTCACAAAGCCAACCTAGATTTATGGGGAGGGCATATAGATTCCAATTTTTGATGTGTTACTGGCAAGACTGCATTGCAAAAGAGCATATGAGATAATATCTCTGTGGCCATCTTTAGAAATAAAGTTTCCCATATCATTGCTTCATCTGGTATCTTCCAAAATGAAGTAGACCTTTCTCATTTGCCATGGTTTCTTCTTTTAACCTATTCAAATCCTTCTTTTTATATACTTAAATATCTTTTTCACTGTTGTTTTAGTAATGATTTAGCAGAAGTAAGTGTGGTTGTTCAGTTGTTCGGTCCACTGTGGTTAATGGGCAGTTGTGATCTTTGGAATTAGAGATTATTGCTATATTCTCTCTTTTTTATTTTTTTTTTGAGATGGAGTCTCTATCACCTAGACTGGAGTGCAGTCACCAATCTCAGCTCACTGCAACTTCCTCTTCCCAGGCTCAGGCCATCCCTCCACCTCAGCCTCCCGAGTAGCTGGGACTACAGGTGTGCCACAAGCCTGGCTAATTTTTTAAAATTATTTTTTGTAGAGACAGAGTTTCACCATGTTGTCCACGCTGGTCTCTAACTCCAGGGCTCAAGCAATCTGCCTGCCTCAGCCTTAAAAAGTGCTAAGATTACAGGCGTGAGCCACTATGCATGGCTTGTTGGTTTTCTTTTTTCTTTTTTTTTTATTGTACTTTAATTTCTGGAACCAACCCAAATGCCCATCAAAGATAGACTGGATAAGGAAAATGTGGCTTGTTGGTTTTCTTAATGGTTCTGTGTTATCTTATTAACCTACTGGAAAACAAGTTGTCTTTAGTTTCTCCCCTACTACTCCCACTATCATCTTGATAGTTTTCTTGGCCAGTTGCATATCAGAGTGGGAAGGCAGTGTTTGGAAGTGGTTTGCCCTGGTATAAAGGCATTATTCCTTATAGGAAATGGGAAGTAACTTTTTTTATAGTGAATTTAAACTTGTCTGCTTTTTAGTCTTAAACGACATCAGTGGTACAATACCATTTGCTGTCAGGATCTGTAGACGGTTTTCACTTTCTTCTGCTATGTCACTGCTCCTAGTTGAGGTTATACTATGTCATCCTGAGGTTTTTTTGTTGTTGCTGTTTTAATACCTAGTTATCTGGGTGAGGAGTAGAGAAAGATTTTCTACCTCTTTCACTTAGTGAACAATAGGATTGTACCATTGGGAATCTTTTTTATTTAGTGGTAAATCATGTCATTTTGAATCTCTTTAGAAAAATTCTTTAGAAAGTCATATTTTAAGAGGAATATTGATAAACTGGGTCATCTCTAGAGGATGTCAGCCAGGATATTTGATATTAAATATTTGGAGGCCACTAAAGAGGAAATGTTTATATCTGCTTAGAAGTGAAATAATGAGTTAATAGACTTTCATATATAATAATGAGTTTTGCATTCTGTCATTGTTTGAATGAATAGAGGCCATTGGCCATGTTGAAGAGGAGTTCCTTTGAGAGCCGAGTGAGGTCTTCTCGGCCTTTTCTGGTCTTTTATAATTCAGAGGTTTTAGGATTTTTCCATAGATAACAGCTCTGTTGTTTGCTTAAAATCAGAATTGTGGGGTGCCTTATATTTTAAACAGTATATTTGAAAAATAATCTAATTTTTTCTTCTGTTCCACAGGACTTAAATACTATTTATTCTTATCTTCATGGAATGGAAATATTATCAAATCTCAGGGAACATCAGCTTAGGTAAGTGTGGTTCTGTATTTAACAGCACATGATGTATAGCCATTCATTAATTTATTCACCAAATACTTGTTAAGCACTTTTATATTCCTTATTATTTTAAGCCCTTGGAATATACAATATAGATTAGATCCCTGGTTTCCAGGAGTTTATATTTTGGTAGGGGTGATTATGGAGTTGGGGAAAAACACTGACAGTAAAAACTGAATTTGTCTTTCTCATTTCAGTTTTTCTTAGCCATGGGACCTTAAGTCGGAACTAACATTTAGCTGTGGTTTTTGGCTTCAATAAAATAGGGATAATAATAGTATCTTTGTTGAAGTGTTTCGAGGATTAAATAAAAATAAGTACCTGAAACAAAACAGTGCTGAGGATGTGCTAGCTAGTAAAGGCAAAACTCCTGTTATCTTTTTGTAGTTTGTATTGGTATTTATTATGCCAGATGCTTCAGCTGGGTATGGTATGTTGTGTTACAGTGTTGTATTAGAGTGGAAGGAGCAGGAATCTTGATTTGGCCTAAGCTGCTGAGGACAAGAGCCATAAACTTTCTGAACCCCATTGTTTTCTTCTAAAAAATGGGCTGGCTATCTGTCCTGCTTATTATACATCATTATGATTGTATTTATAAAAAGTTTAGAATGCTGTAAAACACTTAACTGTATAACATTTCAGTTAAACATGTGTTCCCATCATGAACAGCTTATCCAGTGACTTTTCCTGGGTATTGATCAAGTTTCTGGTATGGACCAGATTGATAAAATATAATTGTTAAGGATTTATTGTTTACTATATATTTTCCTGTATAACGTAATTCAGCTGTTAGTATATGCCAAATAATTATATCAGGAAGAACGAAAACTGAAACTTTAGCATTTTGTAATACTCAAAGTTTTTTTTTATTGCAAACTGATTTATATATTCAACAATGTTTTTGTATGTACATGCCTCTGTCAGTAGCTGTTCTTCACACTGAGGATTCAGTAATGAACCAGACAGATTGTATTTTTTGTAATAAAAACATTATTTAGTGTAAATTGACAGATTTTATAATGTACATAAAGAGTATTATGGTTGATGCCATTGAATATTGTCTGTATTATTGCATTTCATATATATATATATGCATATATTTCTAAACTCTTTGTAGTTTAGTGAAAACAATCTGGTAGATCTGGTCACTGTCTATTGTAATTATAACAGAATTTTACAAACAAAATGTAAGATAAAATCTTCAAATTTTTTTTAAATATGTTAGATTAATGTCTGCAAGAGCACGCTATGAGAGATACAGTGGCAATCAGGTTCTCTTTTGGTAAGTATTTCCATAATTCACTTAAACTAATGACTTATGTTTAAATTTTAACTGTTAACATTGAAATTCATTTGATTCTGGGACCATTTATGTACAGCATGTTGAAAAATATTCATAAACCATGAAGTATATAACATGCATAGAATACACCAAAAGTGTACAATGCAATGAATTTTTAATAAACATATACTAAATGTGCAGTGACTACTCAGATGAAAATAGAGCATACAGTTTTCCAAAAGGGTCTAATCAACTTTCTTTTTGAAAGTTAATCACAATTCTGACTTCTATCACTATAGGTTTGTTTTGCCACTTATTGAACTTGCTATTGAGAGAATCTTTTTTTTTTTTTTTTTTTTTTTTTTTTTTTTTTTGAGACGGAGTTTTGCTCTTGTTACCCAGCCTGGAGTGCAATGGCGCGATCTCGGCTCACTGCAACCTCCGCCTCCTGGGTTCAGGCAATTCTCCTGCCTCAGCCTCCTGAGTAGCTGGGATTACAGGCACACGCCACCATGCCCAGCTAATTTTTTGTATTTTTAGTAGAGACGGGGTTTCACCATGTTGATCAGGATGGTCTCGATCTCTTGACCTCGTGATCCACCCGCCTCGGCCTCCCAAAGTGTTGGGATTACAGGCGTGAGCCACCGCGCCCGGCCCGAGAGAATCTTTTTGTGAGGCTTTTTTACTTAACAGATGTCCAAATTTTTCTTTGTTTTTGCATGTGTTCTTTTTCACTGCTGTACAGTGTACAGTTATGTGCAAATAATGATTTATTTATCCCTTCCACTGTTAATAGTTGGGTTATTTCTAGTTTGTGTGTGTGTATGTGTGTGTATGTTTGATATGGAGTTTCGTTCTTATTGCCCAGGCTGGAACGCAATGGTGCAATCTCAGCTCATTGCAGCCTCCACCTCCTGGGTTCAAGTGATTCTCCTGCCTCAGTCTCCAGAGTAGCTGGGTTTACAGGCATTAGCCACTATGCCCTGCTAATTTTTGTATTTTTAGTAGAGACGGGATTTCACCATGTTGGTCATGCTGGTCTCAAACTCCTGACCTCAGGTGATCCGTCTGCCTCGGTCTCCCAAAGTGCTGGGATTTCAGTTATGAGCCACCATGCCTGGCCGATTTCTAATTTTTAGTATTATAAATAATACAGTTTCTATTAACATTCTGTTCTTTTTATACCCTTATTGCTTATTCTGGTTGAGCATATTCCTAGGAATAAAATTATGATCACATGCCACATAATGTTGTTTTGGTCAACAATGACTATTGTGTCACAGTATTCAGTATTCAGTAGAGTAACATGATGTACAGGTATGTGCACTAGGAGCAATAGGCTATACTATTGCTATGCACCTACTATACACCTACTAGGTATATAGTAGGCTATACCATCTTCTAGATATGTGTTAAGTACACTCCATGATGTTCCCATGATGAAATCATCTAATGATGCATTTCTCAGAAAGTATCACCATCATTAAGCAAGGTGTGACTGTAGTGAAAATGTGCATGTTCAAATTTTGGAGATTGTAATGATTTTCTAAAATTAGTTGTGCCAATTTTAATATGCATTAGCTGTGTATAGTAAGTTCCAGTTGCTCTACATGTTTGATAACCCTTGATATTTGTGTTTTATTGTTTTCTTATTTTGAATTTTTCTACTCTGCTGCTGATTACATTATGTTAGCTCATTGTGATTTTATTTTACATTTCCCTGTTTACTAATGATGATGTCTATATCATTTCTATTGATTTGTAAAAATTCCTTTTGAATTCTGAATGGAAGTCCTTTGTGTGGTATGTTTATTGCAATATCTATTTCCACTGTGCCACTTTTCCTTTCTTTCTTTTTTTATTTTTGAAATGGGGTTTTCCTGTGTTGCCCAGGCCAGACTTGAACTCCTAGGCTCAAGAGATCCTCCTGCTTCAGACTCCCAAGGATCACAGGCATATGCCAGTACACTCATCTCTTTTTGTTCTATTATTGGCATCTTTCGAGGAAGAGAAATTCCTTTCTCAACTTGTCCTCTTTTGATTAGGGCCTTTTGTGTCCTGTTTAAAAAAAAAATCCTATCTTTCCTTGCTTCATAGTTGTGAAGATGTTCTTTGTTTCTCCTCTGAAAGTTTGGTGTTTTGTTTCTCAAATTTAGATCTATAATTCATCTTGGAATTGAGTTTTACTTTTGATGTGAGGTAGAATTCAAGATCCATTTTTTTTTTTGAAAAAGAAAAAAAAGAATGAAGAAGAGGAAGAAAAAGGAAGAGAAAGAGAGAGAGAGAATGGGAGTATTGCCTTCTTGCCCAGGCTAGAATGCAATTTAGTAATGGGTATTGAAAACCTCTTTTATACCAATAATTATACTTAATGATGTAGACAGGAAGGAATAAGGGAAGAAAATAACAAGCAGCTAACTAATATTTCATTTAAACCTATGAAATGCTATGTGATTACTGAGGAATGATTTACTTCCAATTATGTAGTCACTTTTGGAATAGGTGTGAGGTGGTAATGCATATTTTGTGTATTTGAAGTGGAGAGTTCTATAAATGTTTATTAAGTTTACTTGTTCTGGGTCTGAGTTCAAGTCCTGGATGTCCTTGTTAATTTTCTGTCTGGTTGATCTATAGAATCGTTAGCTCTTCTTGTTACATTGATCCTTTTGCCATTATGCAGTGTCCTTCTTTGCCTCTTTTGATCTTTGTTGCTTTAAAGTCTACTTTATCAGAGGCGAGAATTGCATCTCCTGCTTTTTGTTTATTTGTTTATTTTTACTCTCTGTTTGGATGGTAAATCTTCCTCCTTCTCTTTGTTTTGAGTCTTTGTGTATTGTTGCATGTGAGATGGGTCTGGATGCAGCATACCGATGGGTTTTGGCTTTTTATCCAATTAGAATATATATAAGTTTAATACTGCCATTTGATGCTAGCTGGCTGTTTTGCCCATTAGTTGGTGTACATTTTTCATTGTGTTAATGCTCTTTGCTTTTTGATCTATTTTTGGAAAGGCTGATATTGGTTGTTTCTTTATATGTATAGCACTTCTTTCAGAAGCTCTTGTAAAGCAGGTCTGGTGGTGGTGAAGTCTCTAAGTACTTGTTTGTTCGCAAAAGATTTAATTTTTCCTTCGCTCATAAAGCTTAGTTTGACTGGATGTGAAATTCTGGGTTGAAAGTTCTTTTCTTTAAGGATGTTAAATATTGGTCCCCACTCTTTTCTGGCTTGTAGGGTTTCTGCTGAGAGATCTGCTGTAAGTCTGATAGGTTTCCCTTTATGGGTAACCTGACCTTTCTCTCTGGCTGCCCTTAGTATTTTCTCCTTCATTTCAACCCTAATAAATCTGGCAATTATGTGCCTTGGGGTTGGTCTTCTTGAAGAATATCTTTGTGGTGTTCTCTGTATTACCTGGAGTTGAATATTACCCTGCCTTGCTAGGTTGGGAAAGTTTTCCTGAATGATATCCTGAAGAGTATTTTCCAACTTGGATTCATTCTCTTTGTCACATTCAGGTACACCTATCAAATGTAAATTAGGTCTTTTCACATAGTCCCATATTTCCTGGAGACTTTGCTCATTCCTTTTTATCCTTTTTTCTCCAATCTTGTCTTCTCATTTCATTTCACTAAGCTGGTCCTCGACTTCTGATATTCTTTCTTCTGCTTGATCAATTCGACTGTTTAAACTTGTGCATACTTCGCGAAGTTCTCGTGTTGTGTTTTTCAGCTCCATCAATTCACTTATATTCCTCTCTAAATTGTTCATTCTTGTTAGCATTTCGTCAAACCTTTTCTCAAGGTTCTTAGTTTCTTTGCATTGGGTTAGAACAAGTTCTTTTAATTCACGGAAGTTTCTTATCACCCACATTTTGAAGCCTGCTTCTGTTATTGGAACACACTCGTTCTCCATTAAGCCTTGTTCCGTTACTGATGAGGAATTGCGATCCCCTGTAGAGGGAGGGGCATTCTGATTTTGAGTATTCTCTGCCTTTTTAGGCTGGTTTATTCTCTTCATTATATATTTATCCCTCTGTCGTCTTTGTAATTACCGACTTTCTAACTAGGTCTCTGAGCGGACGTCCAACTTTTGATTCCCAGTGCCGAAATCTGAGCAATCCACTGCGCCGGCCAAAACAGCGGTGTTAAGATTGATGGTGCTTTTCTGCCCGGGAATCTCCGGACTCTGCACCTAGAACTGCTGTGCTAAGGCGCCAGCAAAACCGCCGCGCCGGCCACAAGAGTCGCTCTGGCGACCCGTGGGGCTCCTCTGCTGGGAATCCCCTGGTCCGTGAGCAACAAATATTCGTCTGAAAAGTGTGGTGTCCTCTCGTTCTCTGTGCTTTCACTGGGAGCTACGTGCCCGAGCTGCTAGTGATCAGCCATCTTGGATCTCTCTCTCCCATTTTTCTTAATTTAAAAAATATTTATTAGTCATTTTAAAATTAATGAGAAACCCATCACATTTTTTTTTCTTTTTTTTGAGACAGAATCTCATTCTGTCACCTGCTGGAGTACAGTGACATGATCTCGGCTCACTGCAACCTCCGCCTCCTGGGTTCAAACAGTTCTCCTGCCTAAGCCTCCTGAGTAGCTGGGACTACATGTGCATGCCACTGTGCCCGGCTAATTTTTTTTTTTTTTTTTATTAGAGATGGAGTTTCGCCACATTGGCCAGGCTAGTCTTGAACTGACCTCAGGTGATCTGCCTGCCCCGACCTCCCAAAGTGCTGGGATTACATGAGCCACCACGCTCGGCCTAAGCTGTGTGTTTTGATATCTGATAGCATGAGTTTGTATTCAGTAGAGTAACTAAGGCTTCAGGCTTGTTCTTCAAGATTGTCTTGTCTATCACTGTTGATTTGCCTTTCTGTGTAAATTCGAGATTCAGATAGTCAGTTTCCACACAGAGGTATATACAAGAAAGCCTGTGGGAGGCTGTGAGCTTTGGATTAGAATAGTCCAAACTGATTTGGAAATCAGTTCAGAGTGAAATGATATTGTTGTTATAATGAATCTGTCAATTGGCAAACATGTATATTCTTCCATTTATTTAGTCTTCTTTAATTCTTTACAGCAGTGTTTTAGGAAGTTGTTTTTCCTACATATATAGTTCTAGCAGTTTTTTTCTGTAACATTTTAAAGATGTTTTACCATGTTCTTGCTTCTGTTTATGTCGAAAAGTCAGTAATCAGTGTTATTGTTACTCCTTTACAGTTAATTTGTTTTTCCTGTGACTGCTTCTGAGATTTTTCTTGCTTTTTGCTTTTCAGCAGTTGTGTCTAGTGATGCTAGGTGTGGTTTTCTTTAGATTTATTCTGTTTAGGGTATAGGTCTTCATGATGCCCTAATATGATATCTTTAATCAGTTTTGAAAAATTCCTATTTTTTAAATTATTGCTTCTTTCCTGTTTTCTCTTTCCTCCTTCCTGCTTTCTTTGGTCTCATATTTCCTTTACACTGTTTTCCATCTTCCTGTCCTTTTTTCTCTCTGTGCTTCAATCTCCCATTTTCTACTGACTTATTTTCTAATTTGTGAATTTCTGTCTTCTGCTGTTTCTAGTCTAAAATACCCACTCGTGGATTTTTAAATTTTAATTGTAGTTTTTCAATTCTAGATTTTTATTTCTGTTTCATAGATACTAGTTCTTTGGTTGAATCATTCATCTGTTTTTCTTTTTCTTGAACATACTGAACATATAGTAAGGTTTTTTCCTATTGGTTTTAGGTTATTTGGTCCTATTTCCAGCAGTGTTGATAATTTTTTAACTTTTTAATTGATACATTATAGTTATGTATTTATGGAGTACAATTTGGTATTCAAATACAGTTATGTGTTGCATAATGTACAAATTAGGGTAGTTAGCATATTCATTACCTCATGCATTTAATCTTTTTTTGGTGGTGAAACATTCAGAAGCCTCTCTTCTGGCTGTTTTGTAATATACAATACTTGACTGTTAACCGTAGTAATCTTACTGTGCAATAGAACACCAGAACTTACTTCTCTTATTTTATTGTAACTTTGTGCCCACTAACGAACCTCTCCTCATCTTTCCCTCCCACCTCCCCATGCAGCCTCTGGTAACCACTGTACTCTACTTCTATGGTACCAACTTTTTATTTTTTAGATTCCACATATAAGTGATATCCTGCAGTATTTGTCTCTCTGTCTTATTTCACTTAACATAGTATCTTCCAGTTCCATCCATATTGCTCATATAACAGGATTTCATTCTTTTTCATTGCTGAATGATACTCTGTTGGATATATATACCCCATTTTCTTTATTCATTGTTGGACACTTAGGTTGAGTCTATATTTTGGCCATTGTAAAATATGGGAGTGCAGATATTTCTTTGACATACTGATTTTATTTCCTTTGGATATATATCCAGTATTAGGATTGCTGGATCATCTAGAAGTTCCATTTTTGATTTTTCTAGGAAGCTTCATATTGTTTTCCATAATAACTACTAATTTACATTCCAACCAACAATGTGTAAGTGTTCCTTTCTCCTGAAATCCTCACCAACACTTGTTTTCTTTTGTCTGTTTAACATTAGCCATTCTTATGGAATGGAGTGGTGTCTTGTTATGGTGTGGGTTTGTATTTTCCTCGTGATTAGTTTATTTAAATATTTTTTCATATACCTGTTGACTATTTTTATGTCTTCTTTTCAGAAATGTCTGTTGAGCTATTTGAGCTATTTTGCCCATTTTTAATCAGGTTTTTTTTTTTAAGTTTCTAATATATTCTGGATATTAGTGCACTATCAGATGTATAGTTTGCAGTTATTCTCTTCTGTTTCTGTAGGTTGTCTATTCATTCTGTCACTTGTTTCCTTTGCTGCGTAAAAACTTTTTAGTTTGATGTAATCAAATTAGTCTGTTTCTGTTTCTGTTGCCTGTGTTTTGAGGTCTTCACTTTAAAAATCCTTGCCTAGCACAGTGTTGCAAAGCATTCTCTTTATTTTCTTCCAGTAGATTCATGGTTTCAGGTTTCACATTTAAGTCTTGAATCCATTTTGAATTGATTTTTGTATATGGTGAGAGGTAGGAGTTTAGCTCATTCTTCTGCAAGTAGATATCCATTTTCTATGTGTTCTTGGCACCTCTTTGGAAAATCAGTTGTCTGTAGATGCATGGATTTAATTCTGGAATTTCCATTCTGCTCTCTTGGTCTGTTTTTATATTAGTACCATGCTTTTTTTGTTACAGTAACTTTGTAGTATATTTTGAGGTCTATCTATCTGTTAATGGCTGAAAGTTGGGTGTTTGAATTCCCTGCTATCATTGTATTATAGTCTGTCTCTCCCTTTAGATCTAATGATACTTGCTTTACATACTTGGGCACTCTAGTGTTGGGGGTGTGTGTGTGAATATATACTGTAAATATAAATATGACACAATTATATATTATGTAATTATCATACAATATATATCATAAATAACACATAACTGTTATATCTTTCTGTTGAATTGATCCCTTTATCATTATATAAATCACCTTTTCCTTCTCTTTTTATAGTTTTTGACTTTAAGTATAGCTACTCCTGTTTGTATTGGGTTTCCATTTGCATGGATGCCTTTTTCTATCCCTTAACTGTGTGTGTGTGTGTGTGTGTGTGTGTGTGTGTGTGTGTGTGTGTGAGAGAGAGAGAGAGAGAGAGAGAGAGAGAGAGAGAGAGAGAGCGTCTTGCATTGTTGCCTGGGCTGGAGCACAGTGGTGCGATCTTGGCTCACTACAACCTCCAACTCCTGAGTTCAAGCTATTATTGTGTCTCAGCCTCCTGAGTAGCTGGGATTACAGGCAGGCACCACCACACCCAGCTAATTTTTGTACTTCTCAGTAGAGACAGGATTTTGCCATGTTGGCCAGGCTGGTCTTGAACTCCAGACCTCAAGTTATCTACCTGCCTTGGCCTCCCAAAGTGCTAGGATTACAGGCGTGAGCCATTGCACCCAACCTGTATCCCTTTTCAATCTATGTTTGTCTTTAACAGTGAGGCAGGTCTCTTGTAGGCAGCATACAGTTGGGTTTTATTATCCATTCAGCCATTCTATAACTTTTAATTGGAGCAACTTACCCAGTTACATTCAAGGCTGTTATTGATAGGTAAGGACTTATTCCTGCCTTTGTGTTAATGATTTTCTAGTTGTTTTATAGATTTTTTTTTGTATCTTTCTTTCTCTGTTGTTTATCTCTGTGGTTTTATCGCTCACTGTGGTGCTATACTTTGTTTCCTTTCTCTTTCTACTTTGTGTATCTGATATAATTTCTTTATGTTTTCCATAGGGCTAGCATAAAGAATCTTGTTATAATACACTATTTTAAGCTAATAGCAACTTAACTTTGGTCACTGTATTACTCCATTCTCACATTGCCATAAAGAACTACCTGAGACTGGATAATTTGTGAAGAAAAGAGGTTTAATTGACTCACAATTCCACAGGCTTCACAGGAAACGTGACTGGGAGGTCTTAGGAAACTTACAATCATAGCAGAAGGTGAAGGGGAAACAAGCACTCCTTACCATGGTGGAGCAGGAGAGAGACAGAGAGAGAGGAAGGGAGGGAAATGACACACACTTTTTAACCCATCAGGTCTTGTGGCACTCACTATCATGAGAACAGCATGAGGGAATTCGGTCCCCATAATCCAGTTACCTCCCATCAGGTCCCTCTCCTCACACATGAGGATTACAATTTGACATGAGATTTGAGTGGGGACATAGAGCCAAACCATATTATTCTACCCCCGACCCCTCCAAAATCTCTTGTCCTTCTCACGTTTGAAAACCAATCATGCCTTTCCAGCAGTCCCCCAATCTTAACTCAATCCAGCATTAACTCAAAAGTCCAAGTCAAAAGTCTCTTCTGAGACGTGGTAAGTCCCTTCTACCTATGAGTTTGTCAAATCAAAAACAAGTTAGTTACTTCTAAGATACAATGGAGGTACAGGCATTGGGTAAATGCTCCTGTCTCAAATGGTAAAAGTTGGCCAAAATAAAGCAACTACAGGTTTCATGCAAGTCTGAAACCCAGCAGGGCAGTCATTAAATCTTAAAGCCTCAAAATAATCTCCTTTCACTCTATGTCTCACATCCAGGGCACACTGATGCAAATAGTGGGCTCCGAAGGCCTTGGGCAGCTCTGCCTCTGTAGCTCTGCAGGGTACAGCCCCTGTGGCTGCTTTCATGGGCTGGCATTGACTGCCTGTGGACCTACCATTCTGGAGGCTGAAGGACAGTGGGCAGCTCCACTGGGCAGTGCCCCAGTGGAACTCTGGGGGCTCCAACCTCACATTGTCCCTCCACACTGCCCTAGTAGAGGTTCTCTGTGAGGGCTCTGCCCCTGTAGCAGACTTCTGTCTGGACATCCAGACGTTTCCATACATCCTCTGAAATCTAGGCAGAGATATCTAAACCTCAGCTTTTGCCTTCTGTGTACCTGCAGACCCAACAGCATGTGGAAGCCACCAAGTTTTGGGGCTGTAGCCTCTGATTCAATGGCCTGAGCTGTACATTGGCCCCTTTGGGCCACACAGTTTTAAATGAGCAAATGTTGTGAGGGCTCACTATCACAAGAACAGCATAGGGAAAATCTGCCTCTGGGATGGAGTGGGAGCAGCTGGGATACAGGGCACCATGTCCTAAGACTGCACAGAGTAGTGGGGCCCTAGGCCCAGCCCACGAAACCATTTTTCCCTCCTTGGCCTCTGGGCCTGTGATAGAATGGGCTGCCTTGAAAGACTGAATTGCCTTGGAAATATTTCCCCCATTTTCTTGGCTATTAACATTTGGCTCCTCTTATGCACATTTCTGCAGCGGATTTGAATTTCTCCCCAGAGAATGGATTTTTCTTTTCTACCACATGGTCAGGCTGCAAATTTTCCAAACTTTTATGCTCTGCTTCTCTTTTAAATATAAGTTCCAGTTTCAGATAATCTCTTTGTTCATGCTTATGAACATACACTTTTAGAAACAGCTAGGTCACCTCTTAAATGCTTTGCTACTTAGAAATTTCTTCTGCCAGATACCCTAAATCATGTCTCTCAAGTTCAAAGTTCCACAGATCTCTAGGGCAGGGGCAAAATGCCACCAGTCTCATTGTTAAAGGATAGCAAGAGTGACCTTTACTCCAATTCCCAGTAAGTTCTTCATATCCATCTGAGATTACCTCAGCTTGGACTTTGTTTATATCACTATCAACATTTTGGTCAAAAGCATTCAACAAGTCTCTAGGAAGTTCCAGACTTCCAAATTTTTCTGTCTTTTTCCGAGTCCTCTAAACTGTTCCTGCCTTTGCCCTTTATCCGGTTCCAAAGTCACTTCCACATTTTCAGATATCTTTGAAGCAGTGCCCCACTCCTGGTTCCAGTTTTCTGTATTAGTCCATTCTCACACTACTGTAAGGAACTTCCTGAGACTGGGTAATTTACGAATAAAAGAGGTTTAATTGACTCATAGTTCCACAGGCTTAACAGGAAGCATGACGAGGAGGCCTCAGGAAACTTACAATCATGGTGAAAGGCAAAGGGGAAGCAAACATGTCTTACCATGGTGGAGCAAGAGAGAGTGTGAGGGGGAAAATGCCACACACTTTGATAACTCACTATTATGAGAACAGCATGGGAGAAGTCTGCTTCCTGATCTGATCACCTCCCACCAAATCCCTCCCCTGACACATGAGGATTACAGTGTGACATGAGATTTGGGTGGGGACACAGAGCCAAATCATATCAGTCTCACAAAATTACTCCAGAATGTTTTTTCTCTTTCCCCAACAATTTATATTGTTGTATTAATTTATACATTTGTCTATTGGATGTTTCTTAGCCATTAATTGTAGCTCCTGCTGTTTTTAACTACTTTGATTTTCAACCTTCCTACTGGAGGACTGAAAAATTTACATAGCACCATTACAGCATTACAGTATTCTGAGAATGATTATAAACTTATCTCTACTGGCGAGTTTTATACTTGCACATGTTCTCATGATAGTAATTATTATTTTGTTTCCAGGTATAGCACTCCTACAGGCATTTCTTGGTGATGAATTCCCTCAGTCTTTTTGTCTTACCAGGTCTTTATTTCTCTTTTACTTCTGAAGGATAGCTTTGCTGAGAAATGTGTTGATAATATAATTGGAAGTTCTCTTATATGTTACCTGATACATTTCTCTTGCAGCCTTTAGAATTCTCTGTCTTTGACTTTTGACAGTTTGACTATAGTGTATTTCAGTATTTTTTGAGTGGTCTAATTGAGAATTTTTGAGCTTCCTTTATCTGGATGTCTTTATCTCTCCCTAGACTTGAGATATTTTCTGTTATTTCATTAAATTGGCTTTCTGTGTCATTCTCAATTTCTTCTCCCTCTGGTTACCCCTATAATGCAAAAATTTGTTAACTTAATGGCGTCCTGTAAGTCTTAACAGGCTTTCTTCATTCTTCGTTCCTTTTTTTTTTTTTTAAAAACCCTCTAACTGGCTTATTTCGGAAGACCTGTTTTAAAGTTGAGAAACTAATTTTTCTGCTTGAGGTAGTCTGTTGAGCTCTCAGTTGCAGTTTTATTTCATTAATTGAATTCTTGAGCTCCAAGGTTTCTGTTTGGTTGTTTCTTATCTTTATCTCTGTTGAATGTATCATTCAGATCATGAATTGTTTATTGATTTTATTGAATTAATTTTCTGTATTTCTTTGTGTCTTGCTTAGTTTCCTTAAGCTCATTATTTTAAATTTCTTTATAAGGCATTTTAAAAATATTTTTTCTCTGGTGTCTGTTACAGACCTAACTTATTTTGTTCATTTGGTGATGTCATGTTTCATTTTTGGTTTTCATGTGTTTTGTGTTCCTTATGTTGGTATCTGTGCATCTAGTTGAATGCTTTTTCTATTTTATGGTGTAGCTTTCATAGGGAGAGTTTTTTTTCTATAGATGGGTTCTAGGGTGTTGTTTGATGATAGTACATTGACTTTGGCTCTGGGTGGACTCAGTAGTATGGTCTCTATGCAGTTTCTTCAGCTATAATCCTTGTTAGCAGTGTCTGCAGTTACCTCAGTGCCCTAGACTGGGGAGTTTGACAATGCTGTTGTGGTTTTGCTAGGGGTGGGGTCACTGGGCTAGTTTTTAGGCTTGCATTAGGACATGGTGGGCCAGTCAAGGAGTTGCCAGCCAGCTCTTCGTCAGTTTCCATGCTGTGCAGGTCGGCCTGTTCTTGGGAAGCATATTGCTACATGGGTTTAGATTCTGGGTCTTGGTTTTTTCTTCGGGCCTAGATTCTGTGTAGCTGGTGTATTGATGCTGCAGGTACCCATGTGACTATGGTGGAATGACAGTAGGGTCTCAAGAATGAAGAGAGGTGATAGCTGCTGGCCTGCAGGGCAAGATGAGCTCTGGCAGTGGATCTGGTTTCAAGATAGCATTGGGCCATAGCCACTCAGATGGTGGAGGTGGAGCCTGCATAATGTGGACTCGTACTCTGGGGCAGTGCAGCTTTGTGAACTCTTGCATCTCTCCAAACTGGATTTGGGGTCTGTGAAGATTGGCGTCTCCCTGTAGCAAGGATTTCTGGCGTCTGGTGGCTATGGGGACTGCTTGGGGTCTTTACCTTACCTTTTTCCTATATAGCAAAGTCCTCCTGACTTTGAGCTGATCCTAGGTGTGGAGACGATGTGACAGAGGCAAAGGCTTGGTCTCTAACTATCCTGGGTTTCTGGGCTCCTCAAGGATTTTGTCACTCCCCTGGTGCTATCCAGTGTACTTCCGTACTGACTATTGTCGAAATATAGCCATTTATTCATTGTTTTGCTCCTTTTTTATTGGAGGGATAAACACCAGGTAAACTCTAGTGGCTATCTTGTTGATATCAGTCTCCAGCATTGGTAATTTTTGACTTCATGCCAGACACTGTATGAAAAGTTGTAGAAGTGCTACTATGTCTCTTTCTCTAAGGAAATATTTAGATATTTTTTGTTTTGGCAGGCAGAGTATAGGCAGATATCTTGATGTAGTTGAGAATAGCAAGTGGATTGATGTGGTAGTTTTTAGTGGAAGTTTTCTTACTGCTTTTGTTTTCTCAGTAAAACAGAAAACAAGATCATGAGTTGAGAGTTTAGATGAGGAAGACTATATTTTGCATTTGAAGAAAGGAGACAGTGAATGGGCTACAGTAACATACTATGGTTCCTAGGCAGCTTTGGGAGTCCAACTGAAATTTGTGATAGTTAGGTTTTATTCATCAGTCATATTCAGCTATGGGGGTAGAAATGAAATAAGCAAAAAGTTGGACTTATCCACTAAATACAGTAAAATGAGCATAACGAGAATTCAGGGAGTATTTGTAAAGGAGTGATTATGGTAATTTAAAACAATTTATGGTGGGTACAGAAAGGAGGGGTAGAAAAGAGATGATAGAATCATTGTGAGATGATAGATAGATTCTGGGAGTCTGGTTGATAGAGTGAGCTAGAAAGAGGGGTGACAAGAATGGGATGCTTGAAATTGAGATTATGAATGTCTTATAGTTATTTCTGAGGCAAAGTTTCTGGTGACAAACCATGGAAGTGAGTTAGTAAAATAAAGTAGAGGATAAGACCTTTAAAGAAGAGATTAAGAATTTGGGAGGCCATTATATCAGAAGAATCATTTACGTAAGTATTAACGTCATTACAAAACCTGACAGAAGTAATGTTAGGGTATTCATAAGCCAACAATTAAAATATTCAAGAAATGAGAGGATTAACCTTCATTGGTTTCTGTAATTGATTATTGCATCAGGAAAGGACAATAGGATCTGATGATCTGAGATTCAAAGCTGGAAGTTTTTAGGGAGGAGAGGAAAAGAATGGTTTGGAATTGATTATAAATTACATGGAAAGGACACTGACTTATCTCTAGGCCTAGTAGGAGGAGGAGTGTGCAAGAGAAAACATTTACCACTTTAAAAGGGCCATAGTGGAAGCAGTGTCTTCCGGAAGTAATGGGAGAACACATTGAGAATATAAGTTACTTTTCAGATGTCTGACTAGGAGTACTAGAGATTCAGAGCAAGAGTTTTAGCACTAGGGGAAGGGATGGAAGAAAAATTCCTCAGAAACTGGGAAATTTAGAGCCATACACAAATTAGAGACTTGGGGATGAAGGATGACATGGGAGACCTGGATTTTTATGGTGAGTGATACAGGTCAGAGACAAAAGACTTCTTGAGAATGTTTTTCTTTGAGTGGCTGGTGTTTCATTCTCTTAGGGGTGATAATATATTTTCTAGAAATTACTGTGGCTGAGTTTCCCTTCATTAGTTATATATTTTTTAAGATAGGGTCTCGTTTTGTTTCCCAGGCTGGAGTAGTACAGTGGCACTATCACAGCTTACTGGAGCCTCGGCCTCCCACCTCAGACTCCCAAGTAGCTGGGACACAGGCACATACCACCATGCCTAGCTAACCATAAATTCTTAATGAAAGAAATTTTAAGAAACATTTTTCTTAAAATGTTTAATGTTCTCTTAATGCATTCATTACTGTGCCTGGCTATTGTAGGCTTGGAAGGCTTAATGAGAATATACTTGAACAAATATAATATTCAGAATTTTACTGTCTAATATAATATTTTAATGTTAACTTCTATCAACTGAGTACTCAATAAAGGGAAATTTGAAAAATTAGAGCATTTGGTAAAAGTAATTAAATTCATAGAAAAATTATAAAACATCAGACAAATGTTAGGCTTAGTGTTTTTATGAATTAAACATTTAATCATAAGGCATAAGTTCTTTTAATAGGGCTTTAAGTGGCTTTAAGTTAGAATTATTTAAATCAGGCCATTAAAGATTCATTCAGACTGCAAAGTTATGTGAAATTTTAAATCATATACAGATGTAAATGCAAATATTATGAAGATGCCTTTTTCTATAAATATAATATTTTGTTACCAAAAGTAGGCTCTCTCTATCTCTGATATCCTTGGTCTTCATTGGTTTGTCCTGGAAAGTGATATATGTTCATGAGAAAATATTTTCCAGTGTAAGTCAGGTGTGGTGGTGTGCTCCTGTAGTCCCAGCTATTCAGGAGGCTGAGGCAGGAAGATTGCTTGAGCCCAGAAGTTTGAGACTGCAGTGAGCTATAATTGCATCACTGAACTACAGCCTGGGAAGCAGAGTGTGACCCTTTCTTTTAAAAAAAAAAATTCAAATTTAAAGTGAAATATTTTAAAAGTATATTAGATCAAAATAGCATCAGTTGTCAAATGTCCCCTGGAGGATCGACCACATTTCTGTATTCACCTTCTCTCCACCCATTGCTGCTGCTGCTGCTGTTGCTGCTGCTGCTGTTGTTGTTGTTGTTGTTGTTGTTGTTTTTGAGACGAGAGTTTCGCTTTTGTTGCCTAGGCTTTCCGGAGTGCAGTGATGATCTCAGCTGACCACAACCTCTGCCTTCTGAGTTCAAGAGATTCTCCTGCCTCAGCCTCCCGAGTAGCTGGGATTACAGGCATGCACCACTACGCCCAGCTAATTTTGTATTTTTAGCAGGGTTGGGGTTTTTCCATTTTGGTCAGGCTGGTCTCAAACTCCTGACCTCAGGTGATCCGCCCACCTTGACCTCCCAAAGTGCTGAGATTATAGACATGAACCACTGCGCCTGGCCCTCTCCACCCATTCTTGAGAACTGCTGCTGTGCAGACTTTTAGCAGCTCTTTCCATCTGGACAGAAAGTAATAATTCACCCTTAATCTTATCCTGGTTTTTTTTTTATATCATGCCTTCCATATGCATTCATATTTTCTGTGAGTTGCATATGTTCTGCTTTGCTCCTTTATATGCATTTCTATTTTATGTGTATTTCCTTATATATTTGTATTTTTTTTATGCTTGTATGGTAGCCCATCATGTTGATTATACCATAGTTACCGGAAGGAAAGTCTTGAGTGTGAGTTGTCCAGGTTCTTTGTGTGCTGAACAAAGAATTGAACAAAATGCATAAAGCAACAAAAGCACAAGTTCATTGAAGTGAAAGTACACTCCACAGAGTGGGAGCAGGCTCGAGCAAGTGGCTCAAGAGCCCCAGTTGCAATGTTCTTTAGGGTTTTATTAAACTAAAAGAATTTGTTAACACCCCTAAGTATTCTTTAGAGGCCTGTGTTTGGTTACACCCTGTGTGAATGAAGGCTGAAGTGGAGGCTTGGCACACTGTCAGTTAGAGGCATTTCCCATTTGTGACATAAGGGAGAGGGGGTTTTGTAGAGGGAGGAGCCTCTGGCCCTTTGTCATTTGGGCATGGACAGGTGAGGTTTTCCTTAATCCAATTCCAGAAGGCAGCCATGGGTTGGCCTTAGGTTTCCTGTCTCCAGACCCGATTCTCCTGCCTCACCATGATTTGTTAAATCACTATAGTATTACTAGACGTTCAGGTTGCCTTTAATACTAGATATTTAAATTACTTACATGATGTCTTCTTTACATATATATTTTATTTTATTTATTTTTATTTTTGAGACAGAGTCTCATTCTGTTGCATAGGCTGGAGTGCAGTGGCGCGATCGTGGCTCACTCCAACCACTGTCTCCTGGGTTCGAGCAATTCTCCTGCCTCAGCCTCCCAAGTAGCTGGGATTATAGGTGGCCTACTGCTGCACCCAGCTAATTGTTGTATATTTAGTAGAGATGGGATTTCACTATGTTGGCCAGGCTGGTCTCCAACTCCTGACCTCATGTGATCTACCCACTTCGGCCTCCCAAAGTTTCCTATAGATTTTTCATATTGGATTTTTAAAATAATTTGTATTTCTCTTATTGCACATTTAATTATAGCAAAATTAGAAAACATAGATAAGCAGTAAGAAAAAATTCATCTGAAATTTTGTTGTGAATAATGAGAATTACTTCTCTATAATTATTCCTTGGGATAACATTGTGGAGCACAGGTTATGGGATCCTTGTAGCTTGTGCTGTGTATTGCTCTGTTGATTTGGAAAAGAAGTTGTGGTGATTTTGATTTGCAGTATTAGTAAGCAGTGAATAAATTTTTATCACACCCTCTGTAAAATGGATAATATGTGTGAATTTGGTTAGTATTTTAGAGTTGTTTTCATTTGCATTTTCTGTTTACTAGTTACTCTGTGTTCTGTGTACCTGTTAAAAATTGTGTGCTTTCGGCCGGGCACGGTGGATCACGAGGTCAAGAGATCGAGACCATCCTGGTTAATACAGTGAAACCCCCGTCTCTACTAAAAATACAAAAAATTAGCTGGGCACGGTGGTGCGTGCCTGTAATCCCAGCTACTCAGGAGGCTGAGGCAGGAGAATTGCCTGAACCCAGGAGGTGGAGGTTGCGGTGAGCCGAGATCACGCCATTGCACTCCAGCCTGGGCAACAAGAGCGAGACTCCGTCTCAAAAAAAAAAATAAATAAATAAATAAATAAATAAATAAATAAATTGTGTGCTTTCATCTTTTGTTCATTTACTACTTGAAATCGTAATGCATTTCTCTATGTACTGGTACCTATTACAGATATTATTCTTTATTGTATTACATTCGAGAATTATTTTCTGTTCCTCTTTTTATTTTATTCAAGTTTTAACTTGTATGGGCTAATATACTTCAGAATTAAATGTTATTTTCTTCTACAAGTATGATATAATTCTTTGTTTTCTTTTTTCCTAGGAAACATGTTTCTTAATTGCTTTCTTAGCTTTAACTAAACCTTTAATTAAACTGAAATTTATTTCAAGGAGCAGTATGAACAATGATTGTTGTTTTTTGCTAAAATGTATTTATAAAATACTTTATTCACTTTAAGTATTGATGTTTTATATTTTGTAGGACTAGACTTGATATGTTACTACTTTCTTTTTTAAATATTCTTTTATATGTCCACTCTTTTTTCTTTTTTGTGTCTTAGAATCTTTGTTGAGTTCTATTTGGATATAGATCAAATTAAATCTATAAAAGACATTTAATGGCTAGAAAGATTATTGTAAAATATATTAATATCAACTTACATCTTTCAACAAAGCTTTATTGATTTGTTTTGGGTTTTAATGCACCAAATATTTCTTAATGTTCTAGAAATCTCAAGTATATTTTTAATTCTTTTTATATTTTTGTCTACTGCTGTGATAGTGACCTCTTTTATTAAATAGATTTAACTAATGTATAAGAATGATCATGAGTTTCATGTTTCATTACCTGTACATTGCAGTTATCATTATTTCTAGAGTATTTATTGGATTTATATGGATTTTAAATAGCTGTTTCATTCATTGTTCATCTGTGTATTTATTATTAAATTCTTGTTTGCTGTGTATTCTCTTCACCCTAGGTAAAGAATGATAAGAAGACAGACAATATTTGCTGTTGTTGAGTTTATCATGCAGTAGGGAAGAGAAAATTAAAATAATTATATTTAAGTGTAACTAAGGAAAGGTGTAAAGTATAGAGTAATGGAACACAATTGAGAGTTCAGAAGTAAACCCTTTTGTTTATGAACAGTTTATTTTTGACTAAGGTATGAAAGCATTTTAATGAGAAGAACATAGCTCAGCAAATGGTGTTGGGTCAAGTGGATATTCACATGCAAAGAGTGTATTTAGACCCCTCATTGACAACATACACAAAAATTGAGATATGGCTTTATACCCATTACAATAGCTATAATAAAAAGGTAGATCATAAATTAATTATAAAGCATATTATCAATTATATGTTAATAATTGTTATATAATAAGGTATATAACTTATGTAATGAATCCTTATATAAATATAAATTAATGGAAATTAGACATATTCCAAAAGATAGATAAATGATGGAAAGGATGTGTTAACACTGGAATCCTCTTACATTGCTGGAAATATTAACTGGTATGGCCACTTTAGGAAGCAGTTTGACAATTTCTTAAAAAGTTAAACGATTTTATCATATGACCCAACAATTTCATTTTTAGGAATTTACCCAACATATGTCCATGCAAAGACTGTACACAGATGTTCATAGCGGCACATTTATACTAGCCTAGAACAGGAAACAGTCAAAATGTTCATAAGTTGGTTAGTGGATAAATAAAATGTGGCATATTTATATAGTAGAATAAAAAATTTTGCGATGAAAGGAGTGAACTACGACACATAATGGGTGAGCTTCAAAAACAGTACACTAAGTGGAAGAAATAGGATAGAAAAGACCGCATATTGTATGATTTCATTTATGTGAACTGTCTAGGAATGGCAACTCTGTACAGAGTGAATTACTGGTTGTCACGGTTGGGTGGAAGCAGGGGTTGACTATAGACAGGCATAAGTGAACTTTTTGTGGTAATGGAAATGTTCTGATGTTGGGTTGTGGTGATACTTGCACTGTTCTTTCAATTTCATAAAAATCATTGAGTGGTACACTTAAGATGGGTATATTTATGGTATGTAAATTATATCTCAAGCTGTTTTAAAAATATTAAGCATAATACAAATTTGTATCTGGCTAATCATAAAAAAATTTAAAACAGAATGTGGAAGTTAATTGAGAGTTTAAGTTTAGAGGTTTGTAGAGACAGAGAAAGGAGTATGTATACTTTCTTTTTTCATTGGACAGAATGAAAATAAGCTAATATTTTCCAGTATCAGGAGCAAAGGAAAAGAAAGAGAGAGGTCTGGAGAGGCATGTGAAAGCTTTGTTAAGAGTTTTTGTCAGCCAAGCATGATGGCTCACGCCTGTAATCCCAGCACTTTGGAAGGCTGAGGCGGGCAGATCACCTGAGGTCCGGAGTTTGAGACCAGCCTGACCAACATGGAGAAACCCCATCTCTACTAAAAATACAAAATTAGTCGGTGTGGTGGCGCATGCCTGTAATCCCAGCTACTTGGGAAGCTGAGGCAGGAGAATCACTTGAACCCGGGAGGCGGAGGTTGCAGTGAGCCAAAGATGGCGCCATTGCACTCCAGTGTGGGCAACAAGAACGAAACTCTATCTCAGAAAAAAAAGAAAAATAAATTTTTTGTCTTTGTCTTAGGAGGAATGTGAAGCCTTTAAAGAAACAAGATCTGTTGAAATTAAGTATATCTCCCTTTTCTGAAGTAGATTATTATTGCATTATTTGCTGGCAAAGAAATAGAGACAGCATAGCCCCATGTTAAAGGGTTTCATGTGCTTTGTGTTTATTTATCAGATAAATTGCCAGTGTTCTTAGGGTGGAATTTTTTGCAAGGTCAGAATAGTTTCTGATTCCTGAGTTGGCATGGCTCTTTTGGTAGTGGGAGTGATCTTCAGGATATTTGCTGCATTTACAGAGAATTTAAGGACAATTCCGTGAAGACTTCAGCCAACTGAGATAAAAATTGTAGGCTTGTGGTGGTATCTAATCATAATTTTCTTTTATATTAATTTTGGGCAAATTTATCCTTAATTGATTTTATTCCTTATTGATTTTTTTTAAAGGCACATCTCAGGCTGGTATGGTGGCTCATGCCTATAATCTCAGCACTTTGGGAGACCAAACCAGAAGGATCACTTGATGCTAGGAGTTTGAAACCAGCCTGCTCAAAACTGTGTGACCCCAGTGCCCACAAATAATTAAAAAATTAGCCAAGTGTGGTAGCATGCACCTATAGTCCTAGCTACTGAGAATGCTGAAGTCAGGAGGATTGCTAAACCCCAGAAATTCAAGGTTATGTTGAGCTATGATTGAACCACTCTGCATTCCAGCCTGGGCAACAGGAGGAGACTCTGTAAAAAGTAAAAATAAAATAAAATAATGAAGTCATATTTCAGCATTGACTACCTGGGCTCAAGCAATTCTCCCACCTCAGCTTTCCAAGAAGCTGGGACCACAGGCATGCATCACCATACCTGGCCAATTTTTAAGTTATTTGTAGAGATAAGGTCTTGCTGTATTGCTCAGGCGGGTCTTGAATTAGTCTCCTCCTGCCTCAGCCTCCCAAAGTGTTGGGATTATGGGTGTGCCTTGAAGTCACATGTCATCCCAGCACAGTGTTGCATGCCTGTAGTCCCCACTACTCAGGCTGGAAGATCACTTGAGACCTGGAGTTTGACACTGTATTGCTCTTATGATTCTACCTGTTGATAGCCACCCACTCCAGCCTAGGCAACATAGCAAAACCCCTTCTCTTTAAAAAGAAAAAAAAAATCCTGTTCAAAAAAAGGAAGTAGGATTTTTAAACAAAAGAACCTTAAGTAGGAGATTTGCACCTTCCCTTGGTTAAAAGGAAAAGTGATATAAAGAATTTGTAACAGTTCTTGGAAAAAAAAATTTTTTTTTTAATGTACCTACTGGAAGGCTGACAGTTTTTCCTTTTTGTGATAAGCAATAGTATTGACTCAGAAACCTTACTGTAGTACTATTTATTGAAGAGAGAATGCTTTGAGATCTAAGTGTGAAGGACATGTTAGTGAAGTAGATTCTGAATTGTTGAACTTGAGTTGTCTTTTAAATATACAAGTGACATGTCAAATGAATAGCCAGGTAGGTATATAGTTCTGTAGTTCAGAGGAAATATTTGGTTTATAGATATTAGGATCTTCTAGACATTGGAATTGATTGAAGGTTTACATGTGGTAGATAAAAATATCTGAAAGAGAGAGAAACAGAAGGAAATTAGATTATATAAACTAGTATCTCACAAGATACTGGATTTCCTTTGGAGATTTAACCTAACTAAAATGTTGACATATTTAAGTCATTTGGTATTTATCCCCCAAACACATATAAAATGGAAGCTTGGGTGGATATTTTGTTTTATGTTTGTTGTAATAAAAATTAGAAGAAATAAACAGGTCATTCTGATCTAAATTGTAATTGAAAATGAAGGTAAAACATAAAAGTACAGATTGGTCATGGTGGCTCAACTTCCCAGGTTTAAGCAGTTTGGGAGGCCCAGGTGGGTGGATCACGAGGTCAGGAGTTCGAGACCAGCCTGTCCAATATGGTGAAACCTTGTCTTTACTAAAAAATAAAAAAATTAGCTGGGTGTGGTGGCACACACTTGTAGCTACGTGGGAGGCTGAGGCAGGAGAATCACTTGAACCCGGGAGGCCAGAGGTTGCTGGAGATGGCAGTGAGGGGAGATTGCACCACTGCACTCCAACCTGGGTAACAGAGTGAGACTTCGTCTCAAAAAAAAAAAAAAAAATGAATAAAAGCATGATTTCCAAATAATACTGTCTTCAATATACATGAAATTATCAAAATGAAAATTTTCTAATATGCAGATATAGTACAGTATTTAAGTTAATCTTAAACATGATCTAGTACACAAAAATGAAGGATGTGAAGTTAACCTTAGGCAACAGGCAAAAAATCCCAATTTCCAGGTAGTGTTACTTAATTTTTAATTATTTGTACTATGATCAGAATATATTTTATATTGAATTCATATATGATAATGTGTATTTTTAAACTCACTTATTTACTTATTTAAACAGTTCAGAAACGATTGCCAGATGTTGGTACATCCTGCTTTCTGGATCTGTGCTTGTGAAAGACTCCATGGTCTTGCCTCCTTGCAGGTATGTTTACATTTGCTGCTTATTGCATATGGCAGACAAAGTTAATATTACAACCATTTATTTTTTCTCTTAAACTATTTTGTATAGGATGTATATTTTCTTTTAATTGGTGATACATCTTTTAAATGTCTTTCCTTGTTGGCACCATTGGAAATATTTGGCAGGAATCAGTTAATCTTTTGTATTTCTGAGGGTATAGTCAAGTTTACATCATGACATGTTATCTTCTTCCCCTTTGAAAATAAGTTTTATGTACAATTTGATATGATATATCTAATGGATTTTGGATTCATTGCTATTATTAGATGCAGAGAGGTGATATAATAGTTAAGAAACTGGTTTTTGGAGTAAATCAACTAGGTTAAAATTCTGATTTCATCACTAGTTATGTGACTTGGGACAAATTTTAATTTTCTTGACTGAAAAATGGGGATAATAATGGTACCTACTTAAGTATTGTCATGAGGTTTTGGGAAACTACTATCAATGCTCTCAACAGAAGTCTATAAGGACTCACACTCTGGAGCCATACTTCATGAGTTCATATCTGCTTTACCCTTTTTTGGACAGATTACTTAATTTCTTTGTGCCTTACTTTGCTCATTTGTAAAATGAGCCAAATAACAGAACCACTTTCATAGCATAGGCTAGTTCTGAGAAATAAATGATTTACTCTGTTATAAAGCTCTTAGAACTGAGTACCTGGCTGTTAAAAATAATGGTTAATTATCATCGTAACTACTAGGTAAAGGAAGAGAAGGGTGGTGAAAAGAAGGTCAATTGTGGAATTCTTTTAGTAATTATTAAGATTTTGGGACCTCAACTTATGCTTTGGTGTCATAAAAATGTAATTTTTAGTGACTCTTTTCCCATAACGTTGAGAAGAAATTTCTAGGCTTTCAAAATAGGACTTCAAATTGTAGTTAATTTAGTGGTGTAAGTATTTAACATAGATATCAGGATATGGAATATCTCGATTTAGATGTCATTTTAGAATTCATGTCTTGACTCCTGAAACTTTACTTCATTGACCTTTGGTTAAATGAAATGTGCTATTAACTAGTTGAATAACACATATAGTTGACTGTATTTATAAATATATAGTAGTTCTGCCTTTTGGCCGTTGTTCCTTTTCTCTATATTTGTGAAACTCACATTAATGAATTTGTATTGTTAGCCCCTGAGAACTGAATAAACTGGATTGATAACTGCCTACAGTTATGTTTTAAGATTATTAGTATTCTTTTTTTTAGCACTCCTGCTGTTCTGAAGAATGTATCGTGAGGACTTTTAATAACCCTTAATCAGCTGCAGTAATTCATTAGTAGTTTGTAATCAAGACAATGTTTATCTTTTTAAATAAATAATAGGAATGTTTGAGATTTTAGAAAAGTCATGATATGCATTAATATAATCATGAACTTTTCAGCAAACTTGATTATGGAAGTTTAATCTTTATTCTAAAGAATAATACTGAATAGAGAATTTGTATCTTTTGCGTGAAAGATTTATAATAGGCTATTATAGGTTCATTTTTAGGATTAGTGAGTTACTGCAAATAAACTACCTAGAATAGTGCTTAGCATATATTAAGCAGTAAATAATTTTTGGCAGCTTCAGTCAGAATACAGAAACCACACAGTAATTGGAACAGGTAGTTCAATTTTTTTTTTTTTTTTTTTTTTTTGAGACAGAGTCTCTGTTGCCTAGCCTGGAGGGCAGTGGCACGGTCTTGACTCACCGCAGCCTGCACCTTCCAGGTTCAAGCCGTTCTCCTGCCTCAACCTTCGGAATAGCTGGGATTACAGGTGTATTCCACCATGCCCAGCTAATTTTTGTATTTTTAGTAGAGACAATGTCTCACCATGTTGGCCAGGCTGGTCTCAAGCTCCTGACCTCAAGTGATCTGCCGCCCTTGGCCTCCCAAAGTGCTGGGATTACAGGCATGAGCCATTGTGCCTGGCCTGAGCAGGTAAAGTTTAATTTTAAAATTAAACTATTTCAAGGGATCAAGCTACCAAGAAAGTTAAAGCAGCATACCCTACAACTGAGGGTGAATTTCCAAGGACAAAACAAACTTGAAAGGGAGACCCCTTCCCCATAACTGTAGAGTTCAGACTTTGTTGAAGAATATGCTAGTTGCAGCCCAATAAATAGCAGAGATGTTCAATGAGTTGCTGTGGGCCAGAGCTGGTTCTCAGTCATCTGGTCAAGGCTGCCAGGAAGGAAACTGCTGACTAGGAGTGTCACGTAGGAGACCCCCACCCCCCAACTACCAAGAGGCAGATGGCCCCTGAAACTAGGGACAGAGACAGAAAGCCCCCCAATTGCAGAGTAAAGACTTTCCTACTGAAGTGTTCCTCTAGCACCCTCTGCTGATAAAACTGTAATATTTTCAGTTGGCAAAGGAGAACATTTACAGAATTCACATCCTTATCACAAAGTAGGGCAGTAAAGGGTAGATTTGAAGCTAAGAGCCAGTATGTTTGGAGAGGCAGTAAAAAACTGTCAGAGTCCACTCCCTTGGCTGCTCAGCTTCCCTATGAATGCTTCTAAACACCATTCAACAGTCCGTGTCTACCAGCAAGTTATAACAATCCTTTATACAAATGAAGTTCTTACCCTTTCCCCCAAATAAGGAGACACACAAACACAACAATCATTGCTAGCTATATTTATATATATTCTTTCATAGTGCCTCTGAATATTCTATTAACTAAAGACTACGTTATAAAGTTCACCTTCAATATCTTCTACCATATATATAGTAAGCAAAGAGCAAATGTTAAAAGCTTACTACAGTCCTTGTTTCTATAATTGGTCCCAAGGCTATAGTAGATACATCTGTCATCTTTCACTACCCATTCAGTATTTCTTGTCTCAGCTAAAACTTCTGTTCTGTGTTCTTTGTGGTTGGAACAAAACTTTCCTTTTGATGGGTCTTCAATTGTCCTGCCTTTTTCTTGGTTGCTGTAGTTTTCCATTAACTTTTTTGTGTGTGTGTGACGGAGTCTCACTCTTTTACTCAGGCTGGAATGCAGTGATGTGATCCCAGCACACTGCAACCTCCATCTCCCGGGATTCAGGCAATTCTCCTGCCTCAGTCTCCCAAGTAGCTGAGATTACAGGTATGCACCACCACACCCGGCTCATTTTTGTATTGTTTCTAGAGACAGGGTACCATATTGGCCAGGCTGGTCTCAAACTCCTGACCTCAAGTGATCTGCCTGCCTTGGCCTCCCAAAGTGCTAGAATTACAGGCTTAAGCCATCTCACCTGGCTGTTTTGCATTAATCTTTATTGAGTTTTTTTTTTTTTTTTGAGACGGAGGTTCATTCTGTTGCCCAGGCTGGAGTTTAGTGGCGCAGTCTGAGCTCACCTCAACCTCTGCCTCCCGAGTTCAAGCGATTCCTCTGCCTCAGCCTCCCAGGTAGCTGGGACTATAGGTGTGCGCCACCACATCCAGCTAATTTTTGTATTTTTAGTAGAGATGGGGTTTCACCATGTTGGCCAGGCTGGTCTCAACCTCCTGACCTCAAGTGATTTACCCAACTAGGCCTCCCAAAGTGCTGGGATTACAGCGTGAGCCACTGTGCCCAGCCCCATTAATCTTTAATAGTGGGCATGAAAGTACTAACGAGCATAAGAGAATGGCCTAAGTTCCAGATGTTGTCCCTCTTGCCTACATTTGGTGCAGTAATGCTCCCTCATAATTTTTTCGTAAGGAAATTCCTTGTATACCTAAAATCTTTACCCTAAACAGACTGAGGGAGCAAACCCAGCAAGGCCTGTTCAGATTTATCGATCTATGTAGCATTCCTTCCTTCCAGGTATGGGGCAGGACCTTTCTGGAATGAGGATTTTCAAGGAAAAAAGGAGAGTAACATTTCTAGGTTTTATGGCTTGCTTTGGGAAGAGGAGTTCTACTTTCTGTGACTCACGTTCTGAAAGAGGTTTCTGTGATTCACTTTGAGGGAAAAAGAGGGGTAAGAGAAGGTCAGAAATTTTGCCTTTGAGTCGTTCCAGTCTCCTTTAAAGAACTCAGCATCTCAGCATGCCAAAGCACCATAATTTGGAGTATTGTTTCCTTTTTTTTTTTGCGACAGAGTCTCACTCTGTTGCCCAAGTTGGAGTGCAGTGGTGTGATCTCTGCTCATTGCAACCTCCACCACTTGGGTTCAAGCAGTTCTCCTGCCTCAGTGTCCCAAGTAGCTGGGATTATAGGCGCATGTCACCATACCCGGCTAATTTTTTGTATTTTTGGTAGAGATCGGGTTTCACCGTGTTGGCCCAGCTGGTCTCAAACTCCTGACATAAGGTCATCTACCCACCTCAGCCTCCCAAAGTTCTGGAATTACAACCATGAGCCACCACGCTTGGCTTGGAGTATTGCTTTCTAAGTTCTAACACTCCCTAGTTTAACTCTTTTATTGTGAAATATAATATGAGGGAAGTGCATATAACATAAATCTACATGTTAGTGAGTTACTATACATTGAATATTTGCCTAATCACCCATATCAAGAAATTGAACATTGTCACTACCTAGAGGCAACTTCCATATCTTTTCTTAAACCGACTATCTTACTTTTCCTCAACACCAGTTTCCTAAATTTTAATCAGTTTTGTATGTCTGTCTGAAGAGTTTTAGCCTTTGGATACTCACACCTTAGTTGAGATGAGGCACTTACTAAGGTGTGCATATCCACAGGCTAAAACGTTACTTATAAGTAATGCAGCTGTGTGGATGCATTTCTGCTGGATATACCTAACAAGAAATTGTTGGCTCACAGTGTTGTAGGACTTCCTCCTTAGTTCAACTAAGAGCTGAGTCTTGTTACACAGCCATGAAATACTAGGCTCACAGACACTTTGAAGGATGAGAATAATGGAATTTATTGAGCAAAAAGGAAAAATGAGAAACAAGGATTCTCCACAAAACCAGAGTCCCTGCTAATGTGCTTCCTGCCTTGAAGATTGAATCCCAGGTACCATGCAGGAAGAGGAGGGGCCAGGCAGTGCGCAGGCCAGTTAACAGTTTTTCTGAGAACCCCTTTACCCTTGGCTATCTCAACAGGGTGTGCCTACATTCAGTTTTGTTAATTCCAAGTTGTATTTCAAATTGATGCAGTAATTTACACACCTACCAGGAGTGTGTCAGAGTTCCCATTGTTCCACATTCTCAATATTTAGTATTATAAGTCTTTTTACTTTAAAGTTTTTGGCTGCTTAATTTCAATCATTCTTTTCCATTTTATTACAGTTTTTATTTGCATTTTAGTGACTGCTGATGAATACATTTTCATTAGAATGACTTTTTTTTTTTTTTTTTTTGAGATAGAGTCTTACTTTATCACCCAGGCTGGAGTGCAGTGGCGCAGTTTCGGCTCACTGCAGCTTCCACCTCCCAGGTTCAAGTGATTCTCCTGCCTCAGCCTCCCAAGTAGGTGGGACTACAGGTGCATGACACCACACCCAGCTAGTTTATGTATTTTTAGTAGAGACAGAGGTTTCACCATGTTGGCCAGGCTGGTCTTGAATTCCTGGCCTCAAGTGATCTGCCTGCCTTGGCCTCCCAAAGTGCTGGAATTAGAGGCATGAGCCACCACACCCAGCCTAGAATGACCTTTTTTGTAAGGTGACTTCTCATATCTGTTCCCCATTTTCCTAATAAGTTGTCTTTTTGTTTTTGAGATGTAGAAATTTTTTATATTCTGAGTAAGAAATCTTGCTTGGTTATTTTTATTGGAAATACTTTTCCCCACTCTGTCTTACTGATTGTTGTATTCATTTTGTTATTAATGTCTTTGGATGAACACTAGCTGTTAATTCTAATGTAGAAAAATTTGTGTTTTCTGTTTCTGAGGTTGTGAACCCCAAAAATCTAAGACAGGTCTCAGTTCATTCGGAAAGTTTATTTTGCCAAGGCTGAGGAGGCACACCCATGACACAGCCTCAGGAGGTCCTGATGACTTGTGCCAAAGGTGGCCAAAGCGTAGTTTTGTTTCATACATTTCAGGGAGATACAAGACAATCAACATATGTAAGATCAGCATTGGTTCAGTCTGGAAAGACTGGACTACTCAAAGCAGGGAGGGAGCTTACAGGTAGATTAGAGACAAATGGTTGCTTTTTTTTTTTTTTGGAAATGGAGTTTTGCTCTTGTTGCCCAGGCTGGAGTGCAATGGTATGATCTCGGCTCATTGCAACTTCCACCTCCCAGGTTCAAGCGATTCTCCTACCTTAGCCTCCGAAGTAGCTGAGATTACGGGTGTCCACCACCATGCCCAGCTAATTTTTGTATTTTTAGTAGAGACGAGGTTTCACCATGTTGTCCAGGCCGGTCTCGGACTCCTGACTGCAGGTGATCCGCCCGCCTCGACCTCCCAAAGTGCTGAGATTGCAGGCAGAAGCCACTGGGCAGACAGTTGCCTTTTTTTTTTTTTTTTTTCCCCCCCGCTGAGTGTTTGATTAGCCTCCCCAAAGAAGGCAATCAGATATGCATTTATCTCAGAGGAGGGGTGACTTTGAATACAATGGGAGGCAGCTTTGCCCTAAGCAGTTTCCACCTTGACTTTTCCCTTTAGCTTAGTGATTTTGGAGGCCCAAGATATTTTCCTTTCACAAGGTCATGGACACACACACACACACACACACACACACACCCTACCTTTCCAGACACATACACACACACCCCTACCTTTCCAGACACACACAGACACACACACACACACACACACATATACACATATACACATATACACACACACACCCCTACCTTTCCAGAACTTTTCTTGTTTTCCTTTCACAGTTAAATCTGTAGTCTACCTGGAATTGAGTTTTTTGGATGTGGTATAATGTTGAGTGGTTTTCCATCTGGATAACTAGATGTCTTTTTCCTGCCCATTCAATGCCACCTTTTATGTAAATCAAATATCCACATATGTGTGTACCAGTTTTAATTTTCATGTTTTTGATGAATGATATTGAACACTTTTCCTTATGCTTATTGGCCATTGCTTTCTGTTTTTTCTTTAATGAAGTATCTGTTTTAAGTTTTGTGTGTGTGCCTGTTGTAAACTCCTGTTGTTTATTATTGTAACTGCCCGGTGGATTCTTCCTGCCCACTGTACAATTCACTGAGACTGTGGCATTGTAATAAAGAGTTTAATTGACACAAGGCTGACCATGCCATATGGGAGATGGATTTATTACTGAAATTAATCTCTCCCAAAATTTGGAGGTTAGGATTTATTTTATTTTATTTTATTTTTATTGCATTTTAGGTTTTGGGGTACATGTGAAGAACATGCAAGATTGTTGCATAGGTGCATACGTGGCAGTGTGATTTGCTGCCTTCCTCCCCTTCACCTATATGTGGCATTTCTCCCCATGCTATCTCTCCCCAACTCCCCACCCCTCGCCGTCCCTCCCCTATTTCCCCCCAACAGACCCCAGTGTGTAGTGCTCCCTTCCCTGTGTCCATGTGTTCTCGTTGTTCAACACCCACCTATGAGTGAGAACATGCGGCATTTGATTCTGTGTTCTTGTGTCAGTTTGCTGAGAATGATGGTTTCCAGGTTCATCCATGTCCCTACAAAGGACGCGAACTCATCGTTTTTGATGGCTGCATAATATTCCATGGTGTATATGTGCCACATTTTCCCTGTCCAGTCTATCATCGATGGGCATTTGGGTTGGTTCCAGGTCTTTGCTATTGTAAACTGTGCTGCAATGAACATTTGTGTGCATGTGTCCTTATAGTAGAACGATTTATAATCCTTTGGATATATACCCAGTAATGGGATTGCTGGGTCAAATGGAATTTCTATTTCTAGGTCCTTGAGGAATCGCCACACTGTCTTCCACAATGGTTGAACTAATTTACACTCCCACCAACAGTGTAAAAGTGTTCCTATTTCTCCACATCCTCTCCAGCATCTGTTGTCTCCAGATTTTTTAATGATCGCCATTCTAATTGGCGTGAGATGGTATCTCAGTGTAGTTTTGATTTGCATTTCTCTAATGACCAGTGATGATGAGCATTTTTTCATATGTTTCTTGGCCTCATGTATGTCTTCTTTTGTAAAGTATCTGTTCATATCCTTTGCCCACTTTCGAACGGGCTTGTTTGTTTTAAGGATAGTTTGGTGGGCCAGGGATTCTGGGTTCTGGGTGGAGCCACAGGGCTGGTCAGCAGGGGTGGGTCTCTGTGGGTCCTGTTGGCCACTGATGAATCATCAGAAATGCTAAAAACCCGAAAAGACGTCTCAAAAGGCCAATCTCAGATTCTACAATAGCACTGTTACCTGTAGGAGTAATTGAGGGTGTTACAAATCTTGTGACTTTTGGAATAATGGATGGTAATCATTTATGTCTCCATCTTAGCAGAATTCAGGCTCCTCGTCCTTGTAACCTGGTGGTCTTTCTTTCATTAGCTTTACAAAGGCAGTTCAGTTTTGGGGAAGGGCTATTATCATTTAAACTATAAATGTCTGCCAAAGTTAGGGTGGCGTAAGCCCAGGAATGATTGAGGGCAGTTTACAGGTTAAAGGAAAGATGAAGATTGGTTAGAGCAGATCTCTTTCACTGTCATGATTTTCTCATTATTATAACTTTTGCAAAGGCAATTTTATTATTCTGTAAGAATCTTTCTATTTCCAGGATGCAAGCTGTCTGGTAACCATTTTATCCCATTAATTTGGCTTAAATTTTTGTTTCATTTATTTTTAAAACTTTATTGAAGTATAACTGACATACACTAAACTGTACGATTTACAGTATACAGTTTGATAAGATTTGGCATATATAAACATCTGTAAAACCACCAGTATTAACAAAGATAATAAATTCTATCACTTGAAAAGTTTCCTCTTGCTGCTTTGTAAACTTGCCCTCTCATAGTTAGCTGATCTGTTCCTTAGTCCCCAGGCAATTACACGTTTTTCATCAATGTAGATTAGTTTACCGGTTCTAAAATTTTTGTTTCTCATTCAGCTTCTTGCACTCAGTAAAATTAGTTTGAGGTTTATACGTGTTATGTATATCAATATTTTATTTCTTCTTACTGCAGTGTTCTCTCATGGATGTTAACAGGAAAACCAAACTCTGTAAAATATTTTAAAGAGATTTATTCTGATCCAATATGAATAACCATGGCCAGGGGAAAACACAAACCAAAGAAGCCTTGAGTAAGTGTCCCCAAGGTGGTTGGATTACAGTTTGGTTGTATACATTTCAGGGAGGCAGGAGTTAAGAGGCAAAAACACAAATCAATATGTGGAAGGCATGCAGTTAGTTTGGCCCAAAAAGGCAGGGGCTTATAGATTATACATGGATCCAGAGATTATTTAATTTGTAATTGGTTAAAGGAGTAAGGCTCTGTCTAAAACTTGGAATCGGCTGGGCACGGTGGCTCACGCCTGTAATCCCAGCACTTTGGGAGGTCAAGGCGGGTGGATCATGAGGTCAAGAGATCGAGACCATCCTGGTCAACATGGTGAAACCCCGTCTCTACTAAAAATACAAAAAATTAGCTGGACGTGATGGCGCGTGCCTGTAATCCCAGCTACTCAGGAGGCTGAGGCAGGAGAATTGCCTGAACCCAGGAGGCGGAGGTTGCGGTGAGCCGAGATCACGCCATTGCACTCCAGCCTGGGTAACAAGAGCGAAACTCTGCCTCAAAAAAACAAACAAACAAAAAAAAACTTGGAATCAGCAGAAAGGAATGTTTAAGTTAAGGATGCTGTGTCAGAGTCAGTTACAATAAAATAATGTATTTAGTGAGATTATTGGTCTGCAGGTGTGACTTAATCCTTGCCATGTATGGCCTTAGATCATATTTATAATTTGGCATCTTATTGCCACAAAGGGTCTGTTTTGTCGGTCTTATGATCTCTGTTTTAAAAAACAATGCTCATCAGTTATGTCTAAACTCCAAAATAGAGGGGATATAACAAGGCATGTCTGACCTCCCTTCCCATCATGGCTGAGAACTCAGTTTCCAAGGTTTCTCTGGGGTCCCCTTGGCCAAGAGGGGGTCCATTTAGTTGATTGGGGTTTAGGATTTTATTGTTAGTTTACATAAAATAACAATATGCACACGAATGTTCATTGCATACATAAAGAAATAGTGTACCACTATTTCTTTAGCATTCAACTGCTGATGGACTTTTGTGTTGTTGCCTTTTGACTGTTTTGCAAAGAATGTTGCTATGGACATTTGTGTACAAGGTATATAGACATATACTTTAATCTCTGCATAATATGTAGGAGTGGAATGGCTAGATTGTGTTTAAGTGAATACATACTTTCATATATTTTGAATAAATACCTAGCAATACTAGGTTATATGGTAGGTGTATGTTTAACCTTTAAGAAAGTTCCTTATCCCGAAGTTGTATCGTTTTACATTCTCATTGGCAGTATATGAGAGTTCCAGTTGTTCCAAATCACATCCTCACTAACACTTGGGGTATAGTCAGTTTATTTAAGTTACTTTTTTGTTTTTGAGATGGGGTCTTGCTCTGTCACCCAGACAAGTACAGTGGCACAATCATAGCTCACTGTAACCTCTAGTAAGTTACATGTTTACATGTTGGTATATGGTAATAGCTTATTGTGGTTTAAATTTGCATTTCCCTAAAGACTAATGATGGTGAGCATCTTTTCATGTGCCTGTCATTTGTATATCTTTTATGAAGTGTCTCTTTGAGTCTTTGACCCGTTTTTGAGAATAAAATTCTTACTTTGTGCTTCAAAAGTTCTGTATGTGCTTCAAAAGTTCTTGTATGCTGTATACAAGTCCTTTAACAGGGATGTGATTTGCAAATATTTTCTCCCTATCTGTGGATCGTATTTTCCCTCTTGTGTTTCAAAGAGCAGATGTTCAGTTTATTATTTTTTTTCCCTTAATGGACTATGTTTTGTGGGTCCTATGTAAAATCTGTTATTAGCTCAAGGTTGCAAATAATTTTCTGTAAGTTTTTTTCTGGGTGTTTTACAATTTTAGATTTTACTATGATCTATTTAGGTCTGTGATCTATTTAAACTAATTTTTATATACGGTATACGGTGTGGATCAAATTTTATCTTTTTGCCTGTGCATCATCAGTTGTTCCAGCACTATTTGTTGTTGAAAATGTTTTTTGTCTTCTGGACTGCCTCTGCACGTTTATTAGAAATTAATTGACTGTGTATTTTTGGGTGTATTTCCCAGCTTTTTGTTTTGCTTATTTTTCAACCTTGGTGCCAGTACCACTTATCCTGATTACTGTAGCGTTATAAATATGAAATCAGATGGTACAGATCCTCCAACTTCATAAAAATTGTTTTATTTGTTTTCATATGTTGTTTGCATTTCCATATGATTTCTAGCATCAGTTTGTTAATTAAAAACAAAAAAAATACCTACTGGGGTTTTGACTGGGAATGCACTGATCTATATACCAGTTTGGGGAGAAGTGATTATCTTATTAGTTGATTCTTTTAAACCATTAATGAGGTACATCACTCCATTTCTTTAGGTTTTTAATTTCTCTCAGTGATGTTTTGCAGTTTTCAGAGTAGGGATATTGAATATGATGATCTTACATCTTACAACCTTATTAAATCACTTATTCTAATTGCTGTTTTATAGATTTGTTAGTATTTTTTTACTTAAGTGATCTTATCATCTGTGAATAAACAACTTCTTATTTTCCTGATCTGAATGCCTTTTCTTTTTTCTTATTGCACTGGGTGAAAACTATAGTACATTGTTGTGACAGAGTGGAGCAAACATTCTTGTTCTCCATCTATTAATAAAAAGTAGTTGGGGCTGGGTGGATGTGGTAGCTCATGCCTGTAATCCCAGCACTTTGGGATGCTAAGGTGGGTGAATTACTTGAGCTCAGCAGTTGGAGACCAGCCTGGCCAACATAGTGAAACCCCACCTCTGCTAAAAATACAAAAATTGACCGGGTGTGGTAGTGTGCATCTGTGAACCCAGCTACTCAGGAGGCTGAGGCACAAGAATTGCTTGAACCTGGGAGGCAGAGGTTGCAGTGGGTGGAGATGGCGCCACTGCACTCTAGCCTGGGTGACAGAGTGAGACTCCATCTCAAAAACAAAACAAAACAAAAGTAATTGGGGTTGGAGATATGGGGAGTTGGAAGCATTCATTCAGTTTTTCACCAAGTTTTAGCTCTAAATTTTTCATACATGCCCCTTTACCTGGTTGCCGCTCTGTAGTCTGTACTTTTCACACCTTCATCATTGTAAGGTTTTAATGAAGCAACCGAGGTTCGAATGAGGCAACTGAGGCTAGTTATTGAAATAAAGAAATTTAATCGGCTCCTGGGTGAGGTTCTGCGGTCCGACACAAGGGGCCGGAGAAGTTGCGCTGACTTTCCGGGGCGTGGGGTTTTTATGGCATGGGGAACGAGCAACAGCAAGGCCCTCTGATTGGCCCTGAGGGAACCAGATCGGAATGTGGCGGGCCATTGTTGGGTAATGGGTGGCTGGGCGGGAATTCTGGTGCAAGAGCTGGCTAGGATTGCATTAGCCGGGGCGTGGCTGTCTTGAAGAGTTCCTGGGCGGAGCACACAGCAGCGGAAAGGTGGGGAAGAGGAAGAGGGGGAGCATCAGGGAACCTTTTGGGTGAGGCTACCAGCCTGACATTCCGACCCTTTTGATGATATAGGACGCCGCTCTTTCTGGCTACTTCCTGCTGATTTGAGGCAAAGACGGGGGCAGGGTCTGACAAGCAGACACCTCAGTTGGGAGTCAGACATAGGGTTGAAGCAACATTTGGTTAACAGCTACTCGTCCAATTTCTTGCATACGAGCTTGCAGGAACCTGAGAAGGAAAGGGGCTATTAGTAGTAGTAAGCAGATTACGATGATGGGAGTGATAACAGGGGTCAGCCAGGTAAGTATGGGAGATTGTCACCAGCTGAGAGGCGAGACTGATGTATTTTGCTTTTTACGGAGGTTCTCTTGGAGGCAGTGGAGAGTGTCAACGTTTTCTTCTACTAGGCCTGTTTCGTTGATGTAATAGCAGCACTGTTCCTGGAGAAACAGACAGGTACCTCCCTTTTCTGCTGTTAGCAGGTCAAGGGCCGGTCAATTCTGGAGAGTTACCTGGGCCAGTGACATGATTTGTTGCACGAGGGAGGCCAGGGAGGCAGCTGATGCCTTGATAGCCACGCGAAGCTTGTCTTCTAGTTGAGTGGTTGAGGTGACGCTGTAGCCCAGGGTGCTGCTACCCAGCCCAGCCGCCACCAGAGAGGATGCTAGAGAGAGACCAGCGACCATTGGGAGGAAGACTGCTTGTCTGTCTCGGTGATTAGGGGAAGGTGGAAGGAGGGATAGAAGTTCCGCCTGTCCATATACCTCTAACTGCGGGGCCAAGGTGACAGGCACCCAAGGGAAAGGGAAGGAGGCATTAATAACTTTAGTTAAGGTTCCATTACACCAGAAGTATCCTCCTGGTGGTGTGTAGAGGGAGGTTTTTATTTTTACTGTGGTGTTACAGCTGGGACTGGAGCTGCTGGCTGTCTCATAGCAGAGAGAGAAATTTTGAGAGTGTACTTTAAACAAGGGGATATCCGTTAAGGTGGTGCCGGGCCCCGTAGGTGATTGTGACAGATTGAACCCGGACCTGAGGGGAACTGCAGCCAAGGGGGGGGATTGCTGAGGGAGGCAAATAAAAAGCAGTAGGTGAGGTTTACGGGTTTGGTTAAATTTAACATGTTGGCTCCCTGCTGTACTAGAGTCAACCAGGAGAAAGGTTGAGAAGTGCTATCTGAGGATTTGAATTGGTCAGTTAGGGTGGCTTCATTTTGCAGGATCGTATGGCTTACAGAGCTGAGTTGTTCTGTAACCTTAGGGACAGTGCAAGTATAGGACCGGAATATCAGCCATATTCCCTGGGGGCGCTTCCAGGTATAGTCTACATACAGTTTGCTGGACACTCCAGCATTCCAGCGCTCATCCCAGGGGTTGCAGATGTTGAGAATTAAGGTTCCATTTGGGAGGAGGGTTAGCATTCAGTTACTGGAGGAGCGGGGGTGCGGCTTGTGAATGTTACAAGAGTAATAGGGCCATCCGCTGTAAGTGGTATTCCACCAGCGGCAGTGGTCATGGGGCAAAGAGGAAACATAGTCCATGCTGGTAATGATGACCTTCCTGAAGGTTAGTACTTTTTCCTTGTGGAATAGGAATGGGTACAGCAGCTTGACAGCCAGCTGGCTGACAGTCTGCTTGGGCGATGTAGTGGGTTTTAATGGTGGGGCCTTCGGTCCAGGTTTCCTGGACATAAAAGCGCCAGACATACGTGCTGGCTTTGGAAGGAGGAGTAAAGAGGAGGATTAGGAGGGAAATAATACTTATCAGCCGGTGATGATGGGCTATGGCAGGCTGTCCGTGAAGGTGCTAGGTGAGATGCTGGTAGTGTGGAGCTGGTGATTGCTGGAGTGGCGTGATATTGGAGGCCAGGCGGGTGGCAGGTGACTATTCAGGCAGGTTGCTAAAGCAGACTAAAGAAAATAGGGCTTAGGGAGGACTGGTAAGGGGCATTTCGTGACAGTAGCTGCGGTGAAACGAGGTACATTGGGGATGTTTGACGACCAGGCACGAGTGGGCGGGAATCAGCTGGAAGCTTGAAGGTAATAAAGGTTAGGGATGAAAGTGGTACAGGTGAGGAGTGACAGCAGGAGGTGTGTGGGTGACGGGCTTGGGTATGGGAGCTTGGGCGCTAGGGCTATGTCTGGTTTTAAAAGGAGACTAGGTATGAGGGCGACAAGGGGTGTCCATTGAGGACACAGGCCAAAGGATGGGTTTGGTTAGGGTAGGCAGGCTTGCTGTCAACCCCCGTGCCTGAAACCTGGGAAGGTATGCTAGGTCCTGAGTAGGAAGGCAATACAGAATAGGTAGCCTCCGTGTTCACTAAGAAGGAAATGGACTTACCCACTACCTGCAGCGTTACCCTGGGCTCGGCGAGGGTGATGGGGGTTTTCGAGTCCAGGCTGCGTCAGTCATCCAGAAGGCCGAGAAGTTCAAGCGATGGGATTGCTTCCTGCTGACCAGCCTGCCCTCCACATAGAGGTGTGGGGGGGTGGGCCTGTAGTCCAGGATGGGCAATTACTGCGCCATAGTCCAAGCTGCTTGCAGTCCGGACAGGGCTTGGTAGGTGGTCGGGGGCATGGACACTGACGTGCCCAGTGTCCCTCCCAACTGCACTTGGAACAGGGCCCAGGCAGAACGCTCCGGAGTTCTTGGCAGGTTTTGATGGACCCCCTCCACCAGGCGCCTGGTGGACTGCCGGCCTCAGGGCTGCCACAAGAGCTTGGGTTTGGAGGCTTACCTTTTGCTGTAAACGGGCCTGGCAGGTGGCCTCAGCCTTTCCCTCTCGGCCATTAAAAACTTTAAATGCCATGTTTACCAGGTCTCGTATGGGAGTTTGGGGGCCCTTCTCAGCCTTTTTAAGTTTCTTTCTAATGTCAGTCGCTGACTGAGAGATGAAATGGGTGGCTAAAACTGTAGCCCCCGGTAAAGAGGCCGGGTCCAGCTAGGTATGAAGGATCATAGCATTAGTTAATTGGTAGAGGAAGGCAGCGGGGTTTTCAGTAGGACCCTGAGTTATTTCTCTTAATTTATCATATTTAACTACCCTTTGGGCTGCGCTTTGTATGCCCGCTAGGAGGCACTGTAGCATTTGGTCTCGGCAGCGACCATTTTGACCAGTTTGATACTTTTAATGAGGGTGGGCTTTGCAAAGGGGGCAAAGGAGGGAGGTTAATTGTTAGGAGCACAGCGCAAGTGAGTGTGAACATTAACAGGAGAGGCCAGGTTAGAACTAGGAAGAGGAGGAACTGAAGGGAGTTGATGTTCTGCATATGGCGAGGGATTTGTGAGGAGGAGGATGGTCGAGGGGCTGAGGTTGTTATTTTGATGAGGAAATTAGGGGTGGGGACCCAGGAGGAGTAGGAGGCAGAAAGAGAAGAGGATTATTTCTAGAGGTTTAAACTTGGTGAAGGTTTCCTGTAGCCAGTGGGACAATAGCCACTGTAGGATATTGGCTATTTGAGGGGAGGCTGGCTTTAGCCAGTAAATGTCAGCTAGCAGGAGCTTAATAAATTTGACGAATTTGTTTTGGAGCAGGGGACCATAGTGTGAACTGAATGGTTGACAGAAGCAGGGGTGGGGGAGAGCTGGTGAGGATGACAGGGCAAAGGCTGTGTGGGGCTGAGAGGGATTGGGTTAGGATTTGACGACTGGTCGGGGCAGGGACAGCACAGAAGGAGAAGACGGAGGATGGCTGTTTAAAGAGAAAGACGTGAGAGGACAGGAACAGAAACAGGAAGGGAGGGAGAGAGGGAGAGAATAGGCAGGATTAGAAGCAGGAAACGGCCGCCACCTTGAGAGAGGGAGAGGGAGAGAGAGAAGCGGGAAACGGCCACCATCTTGAGAGAGAGAGAGAACGAGAAGATAGGAGCAGAAACAGGAGCCAAGAACACAGCCAAATCTGGATTTGCTGCTCAGAATTCACCCATCGCTACAGAGTAGTCAGGAACGGGAACCGACGTCCCGGTTCTCGTTCTGAGTACGAATGGAGAAAGACCAGAGTGGAAGGACGTCTCCTTGGCACTTTGGCTTTTGGAACGGACAGGGGAAGCTCCTGGACGTCTCCATGGAACTTCTAACCTAGAGTGAGGAAGGGCCCTCCTGACACGGCCGTGACTACGGACAGGAGTGCTCCTGGGAGTAGGCGGGGGTGAGGTTCCGACCAGGAGGTTTAGGCGGCACCAAATATTTTACCCGGTGTCTTACCATGTGGCGACCAGTGACGCTGTGGAGGTTGATGGATTCCTGGTTCAGCTTCTGGGTGAGGACCCAGCCCTTCCCAAAAATGGAAAGGAAGAGGGGCTAGGCTCTTCCTGGGTTTTCGGCACCAAATGTAAGGTTTGAATGAAGCAACCGAGGTTCGAATGAGGCAACTGAGGCCAGTTATTGAAATAAATTTAATCGGCTCCTGGGCAAGGTTCTGCGGTCCCACACAAGAGGCCGGAGAATTCGTGCTGACTTTCTGGGGCGTGAGGTTTTTATGGCATAGGGGTATGAGCAACAGCAAGGCCCTCTGATTGGCCCTGAGGGAACCAGATACGAATGGGGTGGGCCGTTGTTGGGTAACGGGTGGCTGGGCGGGCTTTCCGGTGCAAGAGCTGACTAGGATTGCCTTAGTCGGGGCATGGTTGGCTTGGAGAGTTCCTGGGCGGAGCACACAGCAGCGGGAAGGTGGGGAAAAGGAAGGGGGCGGGGCATCAGGGAACCTTTTGGGTGAGGCTACCGGCCTGACAATCATCAACCACTGTTTCTGATATGTATAGAGTATTTTACATTTTCTTCTATTTTATGTAAATGGAATAATATGTTGTATAGTTTCTTTAATTAGTTTTTTTCATTTAGCATAATGTTTTTGTGGCTTACCCATGTTTTAGGACATATCAATTCTAGTATGTCCTTTTTGTTTTTGAGATGGAATCTCACTCTGTTGCCCAGGCTGGAGTGCAGTGACATGATCTCAGCTCACTGCAACCTTTGCCTCCTGGGTTCTTGGAATTCTCCTGCCTCAGCCTCCCGAGTAGCTGGGACTACAGGCGCATGCTGCCACTCCTGACTAATGTTTTATATTTTAGAAGAGATGAGGTTTCACCATGTTGCCTAGGCTGGTCTCGAACTCCTGAGCTCAGGCAGTCTGCCCGCCTCAGCCTCCCAAAGTGCTTGGATTACAGGTGTGACCCACCACGCCTGGCTAGTATGTCTGTTTTTTAAACAAGTGGTACATTGTCTTTAATTCTTCATTGATACTGCATTTTGTCTGTCCATTCAGAAGGTAAAAAATTCAAAAATTTTGGTTTTAATTTTTGGGCTGTCACAAATAATGCTATCAATATTTGCATAAAAGTCTTTATATGGCCATGTGTTTTCACTTTTATAGATATGCAGAAGTGGAATTTCTGTTTTATATAAGTATATGCTTAATTTCTTAGGAAAAGACCAAATTGTTTACAAAATGACTGTACCACTTTACATTCTGACCACCACTTGGTATTGACAGTCTTTATATTATTTACTGTTTGGGTATATATTAACAGTCTCTTACTATGATTTTAATTTGTAGTTCAGTAGTGGCGAGTGATGTAGGAGATTTTTTTTTTTATTGTAATTGGGCTCTGGGGTACATGTGCACGTCCTGCATCCTGCAGGATTGTTGCATAGGTATATACATGCCATGGTGGTTTGCTGTCTCCATCCCTCCCCCACCATTGCCTATATTAGGCATTTCTCCAGGTGCTATCCCTCTCCCTCCACCCTCCCACCTAGCCCTGTGAGTGTTGTTCCCTTCCCTGTGCCCAGGTATTCTCATTGTTCATCATCTCCCTATGAGTGAGAACATGGTGTGTTTGATTTTCTGTTCTTGTGTCAGTTTGCTGAGAATGATGGTTTCTGGGTTCATCCATGTCTCTACAAAGGATATTAACTCATTGTTTTTTTTTTTTTGAGACGGAGTTTCGCTCTTGTTACCCAGGCTGGAGTGCAATGGCACGATCTCGGCTCACCGCAACCTCCACCTCCTGGGTTCAGGCAATTCTCCTGCCTCAGCCTCCTGAGGAGCTGCGATTACAGGCACGCGCCACCATGCCCAGCTAATTTTTTGTATTTTTAGTAGAGACGGGGTTTCACCATGTTAACCAGGATGGTCTCGATCTCTTGACCTCGTGATCCACCCGCCTCGGCCTCCCAAAGTGCTGGGATTACAGGCATGAGCCACCGCGCCTGGCCCGAACTCATTGTTTTTTATGGCTGCAAAGTGTATATGTGCCATGGTGTATATGTGCCACATTTTTTTTTTGTCCAGTCTATCATCAATGGGCATTTGGGTTGGTTCCAAGTCTTTGCTATCGTAAACAGTGCCTCAGTGAACATACGTGTGCATGTGTCTTTATGAAAGAACGATTTATAATCCTTTGGTATTATACACCCAGTAATGGGATTGCTGGGTCAAATGAAATTTCTATTTCTAGATCCTCAAGGAATCACCACACTGTCTTCTGAAATGGTTGAACTAATTTACACTCCCACCAACAGTGTAAAAGTGTTTCTTTTTCTCCACAGCCTCTGCAGCACCTGTTGTCTCCAGATTTTTTTAATGATCCATTCTAACTGGTGTGAGATAGTATCTCAGTGTGGTTTTGATTTGCATTTCTCTAATGACCAATGATGATCAGCATTTTTTCATATGTTTGTTGGCCACATATTTGTCTTCTGAAAAGTGTCTGTTCATATCCTTGGCCCACTTTTGAATGGGTTTGTTTTTTTCCTGTAAATCTGCTTTAGTTCTTTGCAGATTCTGGTTATTAGCCCTTTGTCTGATGGTTAGATTTTGAAAATGTTTTTCCCATTCTGTTGGTTGCTGGTTTACTCTAATGATTGTTTCTTTTGCTGTGCAGAAGCTCTTAAGTTGAATTAGGTTCCATTTGTCTTATTTTGGCTTTTGTTGCCTTTGCTTTTGGTGTTTTAGTAATGAAGTCCTTGCCTGTGCCTATGTCCTGAATAGTTTTGCCTAGGTTTTCTTCTAGGGTTGTTTTTTTTTTGAGACGGAGTTTCGCTCTCGTTACCCAGGCTGGAGTGCAATGGCGCAATCTCGGCTCACCGCAACCTCCGCCTCCTGGGTTCAGGCAATTCTCCTGCCTCAGCCTCCTGAGTAGCTGGGATTACAGGCACGCACCACCATGCCCAGCTAATTTTTTTTGTATTAGTAGAGACAGGGTTTCACAATGTTGACCAGGATGGTCTCGATCTCTCGACCTTGTGATCCACCCGCCTTGGCCTCCCAAAGTGCTGGGATTACAGGCTTGAGCCACCGCGCCTGGCCTCTTCTAGGGTTTTTATGGTGTTAGTTCTTATGTTTAAATCTTTAATCCATCTGGAATTAATTTTTGTATAAGGTGTAAGGAAGGGGTCCAGTTTCAGCTTCCTGCATATGACTAGCCAGTTTCCCCAACACCATTTATTAAACAGGAATCCTTTCCCCATTGCTTGTTTTGGTCCGGTTTGTGAAAGATCAGATGGTTGTAGATGTGTGACATTTCTTCCGAAGCCTCTGTTCTCTTCTATTGGTCTATATTTCTGTTTTGGTACAAGTACTGTGCTATTTTCATTACTGTAGCCTCGTGGTATAGTTTGAAGTCAGGTAGCATGATGCCTCCAGCTTTGTTCTTTTGCTTAGGATTGTCTTGGCTATGCGGGCTCTCTCTTGGTTCCATATGAAGTTTAAGGTGGTTTTTTCCAGTTCTGTGAAGAAGGTCAATGGTAGCTTGATGGGGATAGCATTGAATCTACAAATTACTTTGGGCAGTATGGCCATTTTCACAATATTGCTTCTTCCTAACCATGAGCATGGAATGTTTTACCATCTGTTTGTGTCCTCTCTTATTTCCTTGATGAGTGGTTCATAGTTCTCCTTGAAGAGATCTTTTACCTCCTTTGTTAGTTGTATTCCTAGGTGTTTTATTCTCTTTGTAGCAGTTGTAAATGGGAGTTCGCTCATGATTTGGCTCTCTGTTACTGGTATATAGGAATGCTTGTGATTGCTGCACATTGATTTTGTTTCCTGAGACTTATCTGAAGTTGCTTATCAGCTTAAGGAGGTTTTGGACTGGGACGATGGGGTCTTCAAAATATACAATCATGTCATCTGCAAATAGGGACAATTTGACTTCTTCTTTTCCTAATTGAATGCCCTTTATTTCTTTTTCTTGCCTTAATTGCTCTAGCTAGAACTTCCAATACTATACTGAATAGGAGTGATGAGAGAGGGCATCCTTGTCTAGTGCCACTTTTAAAGGGAATGCTTCTAATTTTTGCCCATTCAGTATGATACTGGCTGTGGGTTTGTTGTAAATAGTTTTTATTGTTTTGAGATACATTCCATGAATACCTAGTTTATTGCGAGTTTTAATCGTGTGGTTTTCCTCTTAGGTTCTGTTTATGTGGTGAATTACGTTTATAGATTTGCGTATGTTGAACCAGCCTTGCATCCCTGGTATGAAGCCTGCTTGATCGTGGTGGATAAGCTTTTTGATGTGCTGTTGGATTTGGTTTGCCAGTATTTTATTGAAGATTTTTGCATCAATGTTCATCATGGATATTGGCCTGTAGTTTTCTTTTTTAGTTGTGTCTTTGCCAGATTTTGGTATCAGGATGATGCTGGTCTCATAGAAAGAGTTAGGCAGTCTTAATTACCTACAATGAGACTTAAGACTCCCACACAATAATAGTGGGAGACTTTAACACTCCACTGACAATACTGGACAGATCAACAAGACAGAAAGTCAACAAGGATATCCAGGATATCCTTAAAATAGATATCATCAATATTAAAGTTTTGTGCTTCAAAACTCTTTTTGTATTGTTTGGAATAGTTTCAACAGGAGTGGTACAGCTCCTCTTTGTATATTTGGTAGAATTCAGCTGTAAACCTGTCTGGACCTGGACTTTTTTTTGTCAGTAGGCTAATTGCTGCCTCAACTTCAGACCTTGTTACTGGTCTATTCAGGGTTTCAACATTTTCTTGGCTTAATCTTGGGAGTGTGCAAGCGTCCAGGAATTTATCCATTTCTTCCAGGTTTACTGGTTTATGTGCATAGAGTTGTTTGTAGTAATCTCTGATGGTAGTTTGTATTTACAAGGAATTGGTGGTGATCTCCCCTTTATCGTTTTTTATGGCATCTATTTGATTCTTCTCTCTTTTTTATTAGTCTAGCTAGTGGTCTATTTTGTTGATCTTTTAAAAAAAAAAACAGCTTCTGGATTTATTGATTTTTTTTTTTTGAAGGGTTTTTTGTGTGTCTGTCTCCTTCAGTTCTGCTCTGATCTTAGTTATTTCTTGTCTTCTACTTGCTTTTGAGTTTTTTTTGATCTTGCTTCTCTAGCTCTTTCAATTTTGACGATAGGGTGTCGATTTTAGGTCTTTCCTTGTTTCTCATGTGGGCATTTATTGCTATAAATTTCCCTCTAGACACTGCTTTAAATGTGACCCATAGGATCTGGTACGTTGTGTCTTCATTCTCGTTGGTTTCAAAGAACATTTTTATTTCTGCCTTCATTTCATTGTTTATCCATTGATCATTCAGGAGCAACTTGTTCAGTTTCCATGTGATTGTGTGGTTTGGAGTGCTTTTCTTAATCCTGAGTTCTAATTTGATTGCACTATGGTCTGAGAGACTGTTATGATTTCTGTTCTTTTGCATTTGCTGAGGAGTGATTTACTTCCAATTATGTGGTCAGTTTTGGAGTAAGTGCAATGTGGTGCTGAGAAGAATGTGTTTTCTGTGGATTTGGGGTAGAATGTCCAGTAAATGTCTATTAGAGCCACGTGGTCCAGATCTGCATTCAAGTCCTGGATATCCTTGTTGACTTTCTGTCTTGTTGATCTGTCCAGTATTGTCAGTGGAGTGTTAAAGTCTCCCACTATTATTGTGTGGGAGTCTTAAGTCTCATTGTAGGTAATTAAGAACTTGCTTTATGTATCTGGGTGCTCCTGCATTGGGTGCAGAAATATTTAGAATAGTTAGCTCTTCTTATTGCATTAATCCTTTTACCATTATATAATACCCTTCTTTGTCTCTTTTGATCTTTGTTGGCTTAAAGTCCGTTTTATCAGAGACTTGGATTGCTCCCCTGTTTTTTTTTTTTTTTTATTCTCTCCATTTGCTTGGTAAATCTTCCATCCCTTTATTTTGAGTCTATATGAGTCTTTGCATGTGAGATGAGTCTCCTGAATACAGCACACCAATGGGTCTTGTTTATCCAGTTTGCCAGTCTGTGTCTTTTGATTGGAGCATTTAGGCCATTTACATTTAATATTAATTAATATTAATATTGTTATGTTTGAATTTGATCCTGCCATTTTGTTGCTCGCTGGTTGTTTTGCCTGTTAATTGACATGGCTCCTTTATTGCATCATTTTTCTTTACCATTTGGTACTTTTTGCAGTGGCTGGTACTGGTTATTCCTTTCCCTGTTTAGTACTTCTTTCAGTAACTCCTGTAAGGCAGGTCTTGTAGTGACAAAATCTCTCCGTAATTGCTTGTCTGTTAAGGATTTTATTTCTTCTTCAGTTAAGAAGCTTAGTTTGGCCAGATATGAAATTCTGGGTTGAAAGTTCTTTAAGGATGTTGAATATTGGCCCCCACTCCCTTCTAGCTTGCAGGGTTTCTGATGAGAGAACCACTGTGAGTCTGATGGGCTTTCCTTTGTGGGTGACTCAACCTTTCTCTCTGGCTGCCCTTAGGATTTTTTCCTTCATTTCAACCCTGGTGAATCTGACAATTGTGCGCCTTGGGGTTGCTCTTGTTGAGGAATATTTTTGTGGTGTTCTCTGTATTTCCTGGATTTGAATGTTGGCCTGTCTTGTTAGGTTGGGAAAGTTCTCTTGGATAATATCTTGAAGAGTGTTTTCTAACTTCAATTCATTCTCCCCTTCACATTCAGGTGCGCCAATCAAGCGTAGATTAGGTTTTTTCACAAAAACCCATAGTTCTTGGAGGCTTTGTTCATTTCTTTTCACTCTTTTTTCTCTAATCTTGCCTTCTCATTTTATTTCATTGATTTCATCTTCTGTCTCTGATACCGTTTTTTTCTGCTTGATTGATTCGGCTGTTGAAACTTGTGTATGCCTCACTAAGTTCTTGTGCTGTGTTTTTCAGCTCCATCAAGTCGTTCATGTTCTCTCTAAGCTGGTTATTCTAGTTAGCATTTTGTCTAACCTTTTTTCTAGGTTCTTAGTTTCTTTGCATTGGGTTCGAACATGGTCTTTTAATTGAAGATAAGTTTGTTATTACCCACCTTCTGAAGCCTGCTTCTGTCAATTCGTCAGATTCATTCTCTGTCTTATTTTGTTCCCTTGATGGTGAGGAGTTGTGATCCCTGGGAGGAAAAGAGGTGTTCTGTTCTTCTGTGGTTTCTTCCTTTTTGCGCTTCCCCCCCGCCATCTTTGTGGATATATCTCCCCTTAATCTTTGAAGTTGGTGATTTCAGGAGTCCCTGAGTGGAACTTTTTTCTGTTGAGGTTGGAGCTGTATGTTTTTTGGCCTGTAGAGGGCGTTGCTAGGCTCTGTTGGGCTCAGTCAGGTTGTTGGGTGCGTGGTCCTAACTTGGAGTTTGTTTGCAGGTGAGATTGGCCCTGCCTTCCCGATGGCGTCTCTCCCAGAACTGTCAAGCTGGTGTTTTTTGCTGCCAAGCTCTCTAGCGAGCGCTTCAGTTTGAGTTCTGTGGGGATGGGGCCTGCCGGCCTTATGGCTTGTTGCCCTGCTTTCAACTCTGCCTCCCTCTGTGGGACGGTCCCGCTGGCGTAAGTCCAAACTCCCGCCCAGGTCCCTGCGACAACTTGCTGAGCCCAGCGGTAGCTGCTGCTCAGATTTGCATCAACTACCCACCGCGCCCCACCATCTGGCAGGGCTCTCGTGGACCGAGGGTTGCAGGAGGGATGAGGCAAGCACAGGATCTGAAACGGAGCACCAAGGGGGTGAAGTCCCCCGACCCTCCGAGCCAGCTGCACGTTTCAGATGGGGACACGCCGCTCCCATCTCGATTTGCATCCCCCACCCCCCGCGGCTCTTGCCTTGCGGCTTCTTCCCAGGGCCCAATTCCAGTGCCCTGTCAGTCCCATAGAAAAGAACCCAGCACCTCCTTTGGAACCGTGAAGTCCTCCAGCCCTCTGCGTCTCATTCACTGGGAGCTGCGTTCTGGTGCTGTCTTCTCTTGGCCATCTTGGTGTCAGGAGATCTTTTTATATGCTTACTAGACATTCCTGTATCTTCTCTGGTGAAGTGTCTGTTCAGATTTTTTTCTCCATTGTTAAATTGTGCTGTCTTATCAAGTTGTAGGAATGTATATATTTTGGATCCAAGTTCTGTATCATATATATGATTTGCATATATTTTCTCTCAGTCTGTGGCTTCTTTTTTTTTGAGATGGAGTATCGCTCTGCTGACCAGGCTACAGTGCAGTGGCACAATCTTGGCTCACTGCAGCCTCCGCCTCCTGGGTTCAAGCAGTTGTCTGGCCTCAGCCTCCCAAGTAGCTGGCATTACAGGTGCTTACTACCACAGCCAGCTAATTTTTGTATTTTTAGTAGAGACGGGGTTTCACCACGTTGGCCTGGATGGTCTCACCTCCTGACGTCAAGTGATGTGCTTGCCTCAGCCTCCCAAAGTGCTGAGATTACAGGTGTGTGCCACTGCACCCAGCCAGCCTGTGGCTGCTTCTTATATTTTTGAGTCAGTGCCTTGTTCTGTTGCCCAGGCTAGAATGTAGTGGTATGATCTCGTCTCAGTGCAACCTCTGCCTCCCGGGTTCAGGCGATTCTTCTGCCTCAGCTTCCCGAGTACCTGGGATTACAGGAGACCGCCACTGTGCCCAGCTAATTTTTTTGTATTTTTGGTAGAGATGGAGTTTCACCATCTTGGCCAGGCTGGTCTCAAACTTCTGACGTTGTGATTCACCCACCTCAGCCTCCCAAAGTGCTGGGATTACAGGCATAAGCCACCACGCCCGTCCTGTCTGTGGCTCCTTAATAGTGTCTTTTGAAGCACAAAACTTTAATATTGATGATATCTATTTTAAGGTTTATTTTTGAGAGTAGAGCTTTTGGTGTCCTAAGAAATCTTCAACTAAATCAACCTCAATTACTTAATCTTATGTTTTTTTCTAGAATTTTTTATTTTAAGTTCTTACATTTTGGCTTGTGATCCATTGTAAAGTAATTTTTTGTTTTGTTTGTATATATATTTTTGCATATGGATATTTGCATATTCATTTTACCCAGCATGGTTTATTGAAAAGGCTGTTTTCTCCCCATTGAATTGCCTTGGTACCTTTGTTCAAAAGCAGTTAACTATAAAAGTATGTGTTTGTTTTCTGGATCGTTTGTTCTGTCTCATTTAACTATTTTTTTGTCTTGGTACCAATCCTGAGTGTCTTGATTATTTTAGCTGTATCGTAACTTTTCAAATCCAGTAAGTCTTACAACTTAGTTCATTTTTATAATGGTGTTGGCTATTTTAGGTTTTTGTATTTCCATATACATTTAAGGATCTGTTTGTCAATTTATACAGTAAAGCCTGTTGGGGTTTTGATAGGAAATAATTTGAATGTATGGGTTAATTTGGGGAGCATTTTCTTCCAGCCTATGAACATGGGTTTCTTTTGCATCTATTTATCTTTTTACTTCTCTCAGCAATATCTTGTATTTTTCAGTGTACAAGTCTTATACTTTTGTTAAATCTTTTTTTTTTTTCTTATGTTCCCCAGGCTGGCCCCGAACATGTAGCCTTGCTTCCTCAAGTGCCAGAACGACTGGCCTGAACTGCAGTGCCCTGTTAAATCATTTAAAAATATTTAATTATTCTGTGATTATGAATGGAATTATATCTTAATTTCATTTTCATTTTATTCATTGCTTGTGTATAGAAATAAAATTGGTTTTTGCATATTGATCTTATATCCTGTCACCTTGATAAAACCTTTTGTTAGATTTAGTAGTTTATATTTGTAGGTTCCTTAGAATTTCCTATATACGGGATCACTCTCCTATGATAAAGATAGTTTCATTTCTTTCTTTACAGTCTGTATGCCTTTAATGGGTTTTCTTGCCTTATTGTACTGGCAAGAGTCTCCAGTATGTTGTTGATTGGAAGTGGTGAGAGTGGACCACGTTTCCTTGTTTCTGAAGCATATTGCAATCCCACACATTAACCATCAAGAATATAACAAAAATCATCCAGGTACAGTGGCTCATGCCTTTAATAGCAGTGCTTTGAGAGAGGCCAAGGCCAGAGGATCACTTGAGGCCAGGAGTTTGAGATCTGCTTGTCAACATAGGGAGACCCTTGTCTCTACAAAAAACGTGGTGGTGCACACCTGTAGTCCTAGCTGTGCAAGAGGCTGAGGGGAGAGGATGGCTTGAGCCCAGAAGTTTAAGGCTGCAATGAGCTATGGTCATGACACTTCACTTCAACTTGGCAACAGAGTGAGATCCTGCCCCCCTCAAAAAAAAAAATAACAAAAATAACATTTAGAAAAAATCAACAAAGGAATTAAAATGGGACACTAAACAAAAATACTGGTTTGACAGAAACGATTGTAGAACAGGAAGAAAAGAGGAAGAGAAAGATGAGACTTTTAGAAAATAGGCTGGGCGCGGTGGCTCACACCTGTAATCCCTGCACTTTGGGAGGCCATGGTGGGTGGATCATGAGGTCAGGAGATCAAAGCCTCGCTACCATGGTGAAACCCCATCTCTACTAAAATTACAAAAAAATTAGCCAGACGTGGTGGCATGCGCCTGTAGTCCCAGCTCTTTGGGAGACTGAGACAGAAGAGTCTCTTGAACCTGGGAGTCAGAAGTTGCAGTGAGCCGAGATTGTGCAACTGTGCTCTAGCCTGGTGACAGAGCAAGACTCCATCTCAAAAAAGAAAAAAAGGAAAATAGTAGACATAATCCAGACAAGTCAGTAATTTCATTACATGTGCATGGTCTAAACCTTCCAATTAAAAGAGATTATCAGGTTTTTTGACAATTCAGGATCCCATTATATGCTGTCTACAGGAAACATACTTTGGCTTTACAGCACAAATAAGTTGAAAAGGAGAGATGTACCAGGCAAGCTATATTCATGAGAGAACTAGAATGTGAGGTGAAATAGATTTTAAGACAAGATACATTACTAGACACCAGGAGCAAAATTTCATAATGTTAAAAGGATTAATACATTGGCAATACATAGCAATTTTATTGCATATTTAATAGCAGAGCTTCAAAATATATGAAGGAAAAATGGACAGATTGAAAGGATTAGTATTCAGTAGTTAGAGCTTGTGATTTCAAAAGTCTTTCAATAATAGAACCACTAGACTGAAAATTAGTAAAGGTAGAGCTTGAAAAGTACTACAAACCACTTTGATCTGATACATAATCTTTTTATCAAGATTTTATGGGTCATTCTGCAGGATAGGGCATATAATCTAGGACCATAACACAAGTCTAAATAAACTTAAAATAATGAAATCATTTGAAGTTTGTCCACTGACTGCAATGGAATTAAGTTATAAATCAGTATCAGAAAGAAATAAGAGAATTTAGATAACAAATTTGTAAGTGAACGATAAACCAAGGAAGACTTCACGAGAGAAATTAGAAAAGATTTTGAACTCAATGGAAGTGAACACACATAAAAATTTATGGGATACAACTAAAGCAGTCCTTACAGGGAAATTTAGATCATATTTTTGAGAAAAGAATGATCTTGATTCAGTTACCTTGAGTTTTCATCTTAATAATGGAAAGAACAGTATACTCAAAAGCAAGCAGAAGGAAGGTTCAGGAGGACATCAGTGAAATTAAAACCCACAAAAGTAATAGAGAAACATCAGTGAAACAAAAAGTTGGTTCTTTCAAAAGGTAACAAAAGTTGATAAACTTTAAGTTAGAGTAACCATAAAAAAAGAAAGATTATACATTTCCAAAATCAGACGTAAAAGAGGGGACATTACCATCCTAATGAAATTTAAATTTTAAAAAGGATTTTTTTTTTTTTTTGAAACAAAGTTTTGCTCTTGTCACACAGGCTGGAGTGCGATGACATGATCTTGGCTCATGCAAACTATGCCTCCCAGGTTCAAGCGATTCTTCTGCCTCAGCCTCCTGAGTACCTGACATTACAGGTGCACACCACCATGCCTGGCTAATTTTTTGTGTTTTTTTAGTAGAGACAGGGTTTCACCATGTTGGCCGTGCTGGTCTCCAACTCCTGACATCAGGTAATGCACCTGCCTCAGCCTCCCAAAGTGCTGGGATTATAAGTGTGAGCCATCACACTTGGCACTCAAAGGAATTTTGTGAACAACTTCATATCAATAAATTGGGCAAATCTTGCAAAGACATGCATTACAAAAAAGGCTCAAAAAGAAATAGAAACTTTGAGTGCAAAGAGAAGTCTAGGCCCAGATAACTTTACTGCTGAATGTTTTCAAACGTAAGAAGCATTATTACATATATTCCAAAAGAGTTTGTATAGGGTAAGGGTAGAGAAAATGCTTTCAGCTCATTTCTGTTGGTCCAGTACTACTGCTACCGATACTAGGCAAAGATCTCAAGAAAAGAAAATTCCAGATTATTGTTCCTCATGAATATACATGCAGAAATTGTTAACAAAAATGACAGGAAACACAATCCTGGTATATATTTATAAAGTATTTTATATCATGACCAAGTTCAGATTATTCCAGGAATGGAAGATTGGTTTGGCATTTGTAAGTCAATTAATCCAGTATACTGTATTAATAAAATAATAGATAAAAACTACATGAATCTTTCAATAAATATAGAAAAAAAACGCATCTGAGAAAAATCTAAAACTCATTTGGAATAAAGCATTTGAACAAACTAGACATACAGAAGGGAACTTTCTGATATAGGGCATGTACAAAAATTTTATTGTTACTCTACTTTAGTTTTAACTTTTAAATTTGTATTCCTGATTCTTTTTTTTTTTTTCCCCCTGTTTTGAGACAGTCTCATTCTGTCACCCAGGCTGGAGCGCAGTGGCATGCTCATGACTCACTGCAGCCTGGACCTCCCATGCACAAGTGATCCTGCTGCCTCAGCCTCCTGAGTAACTGGGACTACAGGGGTGTGGCATCACAACTGTCTGACTTTTGTATTTTTTTGTAGAAACGAGGTTTTGCCATGTTGGCCAGGCTGGTCTGAAACTCCCTGAGCTCAAGTTATCTGCCAGCCTCTGCCTCCCAAAGTGCTGCGATTACAGGTGTGAACCACTATGCCTGGTTCTCATCCACTTGTAATTAATTTTTGTTTATGGTGTTATATTAAGAACTTCATCCCGCACTGCCTTTGTTTCTTCTGGTTGTTCTCCATTTATAGGAAAGATTATCTTTCCCCATTGAATTCTTTTGGTACCTTTGCAAAAAATCAGTTGAGCATATATGTATGGGTCTCCTTTTGTTCTCTTTATTCTGTATTATTGATCTGTGAGTTGATTAAATACCACATTATCTTGAGTACTCTAGCTTTAATAGTATGTCAAAATCTGATACTATAAATATTTCAACTTTGTTCTTATTTTCCAAAGTTGTTTTTAACTATTTTAGACTCTTTACATTTCCATGCAAATTTTAGGGTCATTATGTCAGTCTTCCAAGACGACTCTCTGGGATTTTTATTGTGATTGTATTGAATCTGTAGAACACATTGGAGAGAATTGCCACTTTTATCCATAAACAAGATATATCTCTTTTTAATCAGGTCTTCTTCAATTTTTCTCAGCAATGTTTCAGTTTTTAAATTTGTAGCTTTGTAGAAGTCTTGTATGTATTTTGATAAATCATCATTTTTCTATTTTTAATGGAGTCAAAAGATTTTTTAAATTTCTGATTGTTGCTAATATACAATAAAATAATTGATTTTTGGGTATTGAGTTTGTATTCTTCAGTCTTGATAAATTAATGTATTTCTGAAGCTTTTTTATAGGTTTTACTTTATATACAGTGAATTCACTTTATATAAACAGCAGTTCCAGGAACTCAAATAGTTGCGAGTTTTTCTTTATATTAGTGCCCCCCCCCCAGCTAATAAATTCAGAAGGAATGATCAAAACAAATACATATTTTAATAGCCCTAATAACACTTTCAATCTACATGCTGATAAAAAATGCTAAAACTAATAATGAAAAATTAAGGGGACTCTTTATAAATAGTGGATCAAGTTGACACTGTCTGAAGCTACTCACCAATTTTAACATTACTGATAAATGGAACAAACAGACCTTACATGTCTGTGTATGTGAAGTGATAGATTATTGGATTAGATCTTTTTTGTATCTTCTTTTTTACTCTCTGTTGTGTTCATATTTATCTTTGCTTTCTTGAACATGAAACATACATAGAAATAGCTGTTATTATATTGTTGTCTGTTGATTTCCATACTTATGATAGTTCTTGGTCTATTTTTATTGATTGTTTTTTCTCTTGGTTATGGGTAATATTTTCCTGTTCCTTTGGATGCCTGGTTTTTGTTGTTGTTGTTGTTTGTTTCTTTATTGATGTCATTGTGAATTTTATGTCACTGGGTTCTAACTTGTGCATCTTTTTAGGTGGTATCGGATTTTGTTCTAACATACAGTCTAGCTAACTGGAATCTATTTGATTGTTTTGAGGTTTATCTTTTAAATGTATATGTGCAAGTTAAACACTTTAGTACTATTTTATTATGTTACTAAGGAAATACATTTCTGAGGACCCTACCCAGTGCCCCATATATTATGTCGTCTTTCCACTGTGACTTTTAGGCTTGTTTACACATATCCACACTACTTACACAGAGACTCAGGAGGACCTTTCTCCAAAGCATATATGCACACACATGCTTATGCATATTCTTGTGCACAGTCTTGTTCTCTCTGTCCCTTGCTCTTTGCTGCTCCCTCTTTTCAGGAACACTGCATTGCAAATTCTAAGAATCTTTGCCCTGTCATCCACACCCTAAAACTTTTCAACTCAGCAAAATTTTAAGGCTGTTTTGGGCTTCTCTATTCTTGCATTGCAGCCTAGAACTTGTCTGTAGGTGGTAAAATGGCATATTGCAGGAATCATCTTGTTTTTTTTGTTTCCTATCTCAGGCATTACAGCCCTGTCCTGCCTTCTTTTCGGTGTCTTGAAATTGTTGTTTTATATATTTTGTCTTGATTTCTGTTTTTGTCCTCAGGTGGGAGAGTAAATCCAGTCCCTGTTAGTCCATCTTGCACGAAAGCAAATTTTTACAGATTTCCTTTTTTAAATGTATTAAGTGATATAAGAATTTCAGGAAGCAAAAGATAAAGATCTTCTGCTTAAGGAAAAACAAGTGAGGCCTGGTGCAGTGGCTCACTATTACAATCCTAGGACATTGGGAGGCCAGCGTTGGTGGATTGGTTGATCCCAGAAATTCAGAACAAGTGTAGGCAACATGACAGAAACCCCTGTCTCTACAAAAAAATTTAAAGAATTAGCCAGGCCTGGTAGTGCATGCCTGTAGCCCCAGCTATTTGGGGCTGATGGGGAAGATCACCCGAGCTCAGGGACATTGAGGCTAAAGTGAGCTGTGATTGCACCACTGTACTGCACCCTGGGTGATCACAAAGTGAGATCCTGTCTCAAAAAAAAAAAAAAGGGAAAAGAAAAAAGAGAAAACATGAATAATTTTTTGGCTATGTTCAAAAGTTATTTTGTTTGGATTTTGATTAGAACTTTACTAACTATTGTTTGTACAGAACCTTATACTTTGGGAAATTGACATTTTTAAATATTGAGCCTTCCCATAAAGGTATGTGCTATGTTACTTTAAGCCTTGTTTCTAGTCCATCAATAAGATTGTATAATTTTCTTTATAAATGACTTATTTATTTATTAGTTTTTTTGGTATTTTATCTTTTGCTTGAATGATTAATTTTTTTCCTCCTTTAATTATTTTTGGAGTACTATTTATATATTTTCTTTGCTCACTGATGCTGGTACTAAACTTTCAAATATGATATTTTTGGTTGCTGTACCATTATTTGAAGTGTACTATGTATATTTCATCTGTAAGTCATTTGTGTCTTGGTATATTTGACAGGGTTTTTTTTTATTCTCCATTTAAAAAATTCAGGTTATCTTTTAAAATGAAAACTTACCTTTTTCTCTGTGGTTGCTTTCTTTTTTGTTATGCTGAGAAATCTTTCTCAGACCAAGAATATAAAAATACATTTTTAGTATTGATCCAGCTTTAGTTTTTTTCCAAAGAGCTGTGACTCCAGCCCTTTGTTTTAATAAGTCATCTTTGTATCTAACTACATATCTTTATGTGTAGTTGGCAGTTCATGTCTGTGGGTTTCACATCCATTAATTCAAGCAACTGCTGATCCTGGGGAAAAAAAAATGGATGGTTGCATCTCTACTAAGCATATATAAACTTGTTTTACATGTGGTTATTTCCTAAACAACAAAGTATAACAACTGTTTATGTGGCACTTTCTCTGCATTAGGTATATTAAAAACCTCAAGATGATTTAAAGCATATGGATGTACATAGGTTATATACAAATACTACACCATTTTATGTTAGACACTTGAGCGTTGGTAGATTTTTCTATCTTTGGGGGTTCTGGAATCAATCCCAGTTGGATACCAAGAGACTACTCAAGTGTGAATGTTTTTTAAGGTTTTTTATTTTTAATATCGGTTGTCTTAATACTGCTCCCAAAAGATTATAATAATTTACTTTTATAAAACATGGGCTAATTGTGTTATCACTGTTATTAGGTTTTTATTAGGTTTATTTTTTTCTTTGTTCAACATATATTAACAGATGTTAAAAATTTAAGATTAAACAGGTATCTTTTATAACTAATTTTAGGGACTAAAGGCAGAAGTTTAAAGAGAATTTTCATGCAGTATTGAGATCTGTTATATCTGGACAATTAATAAAAAAGGTTTCTTTTTTTTTCTTTTTTCTTTTTTAGAAAATCTTAATATAAGTGACAAGATCAGAATTTCTTGGCTAACATCTCGGGGTTTTTTTGTTGTTTTTTTCCTATATTGATATATTTTATTTATAACCTTTGCTAAAGAAATTGTTTTTCTGTTTTTATAGTTTTGGTAAGCAGTTTGGAGGAAAAAGAGGATGTGATTGTCTTGTATTAGAGCCTTCAGAAATGATTGTGGTAAGAGCTTTAAAGAATGCTGAATTGTTTTTGATATGCTTCAGTTTTAACTTTACATGTAGTAGGCTTTTAACACTTAAGGAGGTTTTATTACTATGACCTTTTAGAGGTTTTATCAAGTAGCATCAGAACCATCTATCAAGTTTATCAAGTTTATCTGTTTCTGTCTATTCAGACTTTTTTTGATCCTCAAGAAGTGTCAAACATGATACACTTATATATAACATGTTGCACATTTGGCATTTTTTACCCCTTGTACCAGAAAAAGGGGGCCATGATATTTCAAGTGATTTTTTTTTTTTTTTTTTTTTTTTTGTGGTGGAGTTTCGATCCTGTTGCCCAGGCTGGAGTGCAATGGTGCAATTTCAGCTTACTGCAACCTCCACCTCCCGGTTTCAAGCAGTTCTCCTGCCTCAGCCTCCTGAGTACCTGGGATTATGGGTACCTGCCACCACACCCAGCTAATTTTTGTATTTTTTTTTTTATTATTAGGGAGAGGGTTTCACCGTGTTGGCTAGGCTGGTCTCCAACTCCTGACCTCAGGTGATCCACCTACCTTGGGCTCCCAAAGTGCTGAGATTACAGGCAGGAGCCACTGGGCTGAGCCTGAACTGATTTCTCCATTCTCATTCAATTTACTTTCTCGTTCAATTTTTCCTTTTCAATAAACTTCGAATTCTATAGTCTGTGTCCTAGACTAGAGAGAATGAAGTAGAGAAAAGTAAAAAGACATGCAATTAGATCCAAGTAAGAGATGGTCTTAGTATTTTCACTTTTAAATTATTTAAGTTAAAGTTTTATTTAAGGGTGTATTTAAGGAATAATTCTTTATTTTTTCTTAAAAAAGCTAAGTAGTTAATGTAACTTTAGAATATTGTTTTTGTTTGGGTAGTTTTTTGTTTTAAGTATTAGAAGAATCAATAACACAGCTCCCTTTTACCTTGTTCTAAGATGAACTTACTAGAAAATAGCATATACTGAATGGACTCATTGTCCTACTGGGATCTCATGTAGATGATCATGTCATCTCATTAGATTTGTTGAGAAGAGAAATTGAATTCTTAATGAAGCATTTTAACATAAGGGCTCAAAACTAAGCTCCTTTTCCATTTCGTGGTGCTATAGTCAGATTGGTATCTTCAAATAGTTTGTTTTCTATTTGAAGATCATCTTCAACTGGATCATCTATATAACCATGAACTCACTATCCCTAATTTTATATGAACAACTGGATTTTAAGCTCCTACAGGGCAAATATTATGTCTTATTCCATTTGTATCTCCTACAGTATTGCAGATTGCTGCCTGCATAGTAAGTATTCAGTGAACGTTTTTTGAATTCAAGTTTGTTCAAGGATGGAGTATGTATTGTTTCATATTTATTTTCTTTAAGCACTGAGTATATGGGATTCCTATTAGAGCCTCAGAATTCTTTCTTTTAAATGTATGTATTGAGGAACATGGCAAGAAAACTCCACAGGCAGTATTGATTTTCTTACTTTACAGTTGATGTATTTTGTATTTCTCATAATATATGCAGAAGAATACTGCTTTTACTTCAGTGGTATATGCATCCTGTTTTAGTGCTTATTGTACATTATGTAATATTTTCATATGAGGAAGAAAAGGAGAAATCGTAGACATAGCTAGAAGTGACATTGTTGGTGCAATTGATGAAATCCAAATATGGACTGCAGATTGGATAATATCAAATTCCCTGAGTTTGATAACCATACTGTGGTTCTGTAAGACAAAGTCCTTATTGTTAGCAGATATATGTTGACATATTTTGGGATTAGGAAGCATTATATCTCCAATATATTCTTCAGTGTTTCAGAAAAACAAGTATTTTAAAAAGCCACATCAAGTACATATATTTATGTCTGCTAATTTTTAAATTCCAAAAATTTAATTAAATTTATTGATGACTGGTATAGTTTTAAATGCTTTATGAGTTATAGGAGAAAACAATCCAAAATAAGTGAAATTTTTCAGAATTGTTAAAAATGCCTGGTCGAGGTATATCAAATGGTTTTGTCTATTTGTACAAATTTGAATAACTCCACTGGTGATTGGAAATGTCTGTTACTTAACACATTCTTGATTACCTGATAAGTTAGTCATCTTAATCTGACACATTATAAAGTAATCTCCTTGTTTTCACTTTTTTTTTTCTTCAAAGAAACAGAGTCTTGCCCAGAGTGGAGTGTGGTGGTGTGATAGCTCACTGCAGTCTTCAACTCCTGGGCTCAAGTGAGCCTCTTGCCTAAGCTTCTCGAGTAGCTGGTACTACAGGTTCACCCCACCATACCCAGCTAATTTTGTTGTTGTTGTTGTAGAGACAGTCTTGCTATGTTTCACAGGCTTATCTCGAACTCTTGGTCTCAAGCAGTCCTCTCACCTCCATCTCCCCAAGTGTTGGACTTACAGGTGTGAGACACCATGCCTAGCCCAAAGTATACTTCTAGGGTAGAAGCATTATTTAATGTAAGAATGGTGTATAGTGATAAAAGGATAATTGTATCAAGGTTAAACAGTACTGAAGCTTTACATGCCTTGAAAATATATAAAACAAAAACTGTCCTTAGTAAAATGAGAACTAGACAAACACACAATCACAGTGGGAAATTTGTATTTTTATTTTTTGTGTGTGTGTTGAAGTTTTGCTCAATCATCTAAGCTCAAGTGCAAGGGCAAGATCTCAGCTCACTGCAACCTCTGCCTCCCGGGTTTAAGTGATTCTCCTGCCTCAGCCTCCCAAGTACCTGGGATTGCAGATGTGCACCACTACGCCTGGCTAATTTTTGTATTTTTAATAGAGACAGGGTTTCACCATGTTGGCCAGGCTGGTTTTGAACTCCTGACCTCGAGTGATCCTCTTGCCTTGGCCTCCCAAAGTGCTAGGATTACAGATGTGAGCTGATGTTCCTGGCCAGGAGATTTTAATATACCTCTAAAGTAGCTGACAAAACACACACCAGGAATCAGTAAGAATATTGAGGATTTGAACCTCATTATGTACACATTTTACCTAAGAGACATAATAGGGAATACTACACCTGTCAACAACAGAATATGCCTACTTTTCAAGTGCACATGGAATGTTTCTTTTTCTTTTTTTCTGTTTTTGAGACGAAGTCCTGCTCTGTCGCCATGCTGTAGTGCAGTGGCTTGATCTCAGCTCACTGCAACCTCTGCCTCCAGGGTTCAAGCAATTCTCCTACCTCAGCCTCCCAAGTAGCTGAGACTACAGGTGTGCACCACCATGCCCAGCTAAGTTTTGTATTTTCAGTAGAGACGGGGTTTCACTATGTTGGCCATGATGGTCTAGATCTCTTGACCTCGTGATCTGCCCATCTCAGTCTGAGGTCAGGGATTACAGGAGTGAGCCACTGCAGCCGGAATGGTTTTTAAATTTGACCATATGCTGGGACATAAAGCAAGTCTCAAATTTTCAGGATTTAAAATTTTATAGTTTCTGACCACCATGAAATTAATTTAAAAACCAATTATAAAAACACAGCTAAAACAAAATACAACTTCAGAAATTCAGACGTATGCTCTAAATCGCTTGTAAAAGAAGAATTACTTAGAAAATTAGAAAATATTTTGAATGAATAAATGTGACATATTAAAATGTGTGGAATTCATCTTAAGCCTTTCTTGTTAAGAAATTAAAGCCCTAATGCTATAAGAGGAAAGGCTGACAGTGAGTTAAGTATCCATATCAGGAAATTAAAGAGCAGCTTATGAGTAGAAATCACAAACCAAGAAGTAATAAAGATCAATATAAAAATAAATACTGGGCCAGGCACGGTGGCTCACATCTGTAATCCCAGCACTTTGGGAGGCCGAGGCAGGTGGATCACAAGGTCAGGAGTTCGAGACCAGCCTGACTAGCATGGTGAAACCCCATCTCTACTTAAAATACAAAAATTAGCCGAGTGTGGTGGTGTGTGCCTGTAATCCTAGCTACTCAGGAGGTTGAGGCAGGAGAATTGCTTGAACCCAGGATGTGGAGGTTGCAGTGAGCCATGATTATGCCACTGCACTCCAGCCTGGGTGACAGAGTGAGACTCCTTCTCAAAATAAGTAAATAAAATAAATAAATATCATAGACATAAAAGCAAACTTAGAATAATGAGGATTGACAAAGGACAAAGTTGATTCTCAGAAAAGAGTAGAAAAATTTATTAACCCCTGTCAAAGATGATCAGAAAACAAAACATGTCATACAGTCAGTATCAGGAATGAGAAAGGATACACTACTATGATCCAGCAAACATTTTAAAAATTCTAATAAGGGAGATGATATTATGGAAAGCTTAAAGCAAGTAAGTTTGAAGTTTTAGGTAGTCAGATTCCTTAAAAAAACACAAATCACCGAACTAGCACATACATATAAAAACAGAAGATCTACACAAGCCAGTATCTAGAAAAGAAAGTGAATCTGTAATTTACAGACCTTTTCATTTAGAAATTCAGACTCATGTGGCTTCACTGGTAAATTTTGCCAAATATTTACAGAAGAAATAATACTTAGCATCTAACAGGAAATAGACAAAGTTTAAATTCTTCCCCTTATTTTATGAGCCTAGTTTGACTTTTATAACAAAGCCTAACAGGACATTTTACAAAAACAATATTATAGGTTAGTATTTTTAAATGAAAATAGATGTAAAAATCTTAATATTTTAGGTGGTCGAATCCCAGTGATACATATAGAGAATAAAGCAACATGACTAAATTGAATTTATTTCCAGATTTGCAAATTGATTAGCATTTGAAAATGTGTGAAAATATGTTCACTACATAGATATAATTAGAGAAAAAAATTAGGTAATAATTTCTATAGATGCAGGAAAAGCTCTAATCAAAACTTATTGATGATTTTAAAAGCTTTTAACAAGCAGGAAGAGAATGAAACTTTCAAAACCTAGTTGTTACCTGCAGAAACCCTATAATAAACATTGAAAACTTTCTCCCAACATTTGGGACTATATGGAGAAAGCTCACCATAACAAAACTATTGGCTAGGAGATGCATTTAGACAAGGGAAAAAAGAGATTGAAAAAAAATTTAGAACTGTGATTTACAGATGACATGATTTGTCATGTAGAAAATGATTTGTATGTAGAAAACCCCAAATTACCTACATGTGAACTTTTGAAATTCATGTCATTTCAACAAGGTCATTGGATACATGTTCATACACAAATATCAGTTTTATTTCTACTTACAAGCAAGTAGAAAATGGAAGTTTATAACCATCAAAACCATCTGTATACATCAGATTAAATGTAAAAAAGGTTGTAGGAGACCTTTACGCAGAAAACTATAAAAAGTTGTTTTTAGATCTTCTTTAAATCAGTTGAGGCATATATATTTATATTTGAGATGGAGTCTTGCTCTGTCGCTAGGCGGGAGTTCAGTGGCAGGATCTCAGCTCACTGCAACCTCCGCCTCCTGGGTTCCAGCGATTCCCCTGCCTCAGCCTCTTGAGTACCTGGGACTACAGGTGCATACCACCACGCGCAAATTACTTTCTGTAGTTTAGTAGAGACGGGGTATCACCATGTTGGCCAGGCTGGTCTTGAACTCCTGACCTTATGATCCGCCCACCTTGGCCTCCCAAAGTGCTGAGATTACAGGTGTGAACCACTGTGCCCAGCCAATATTTTTAAAATAAAAATTATCTCAAACTTTGTCTAAAATTTAGTGCAATCCCCATCCTAATTCTAACATATTTTTAAATAAGGATAAAGAAATTGATCTGTAACATATATGTCATGTAAGGGAAGAAGAATACATTTATAAAAATACTTAAGCTGGGTGTTGTGACACATGCCTGTAGTCTCAACTATTCCCATCTGTGAATAGACACTGCACTCCAGCCTGGGCAACATAGATTCCATCTATAAAACTGACAAAACAAATAAAACACTTAAGATTAAGCTTAACAAATGTGCAGAAACAATGTTTTTAAATGCCCTCTGAAATAAAGAATTAAACTTGAACTAAAAGGTGATACAGTGTTCTTAGGTATGGAGTTAGCATCATAAGAATATTACTTTTTCTTAGTTTACATTATGAATTTGATGACATCACGCGAAATATACCATCAGGTATAGTGTTTATTTTGTGTTTTGCCTTTTGTGCCATTTAAAAGAATAAAAAAGCAAGAAGAACTGGAAGACACCTGAGAAAGAAGAGCAATTTTAGGGGAGCCATGTAAATCTTTTAATCTTCTGCAAACAATTCAAAAGGAGAAAAATTTACTCTTTCTCCTAAAAAATAAATGATTTTAATATATGTAAAATTTTGGTATAATTGCACCAAGAATTATTATTTCTGGTGATTTTAAGAGACAGTATTTTACTTGTACATTCCTAAGGTAATATGTCCCCAAGCACAAAAAGAGCCAGTTGTCTCATTGTTGGTGTTACTAGTGGTCTTTTTTCTTTCTCTTTTTAGACAGTCTTGCTCTGTTGCCCAGGCTGGAGTGCAGTGGCACGAACTCGGCTCACTGCAACCTCTGCCTCCCAGGTTCAAGTGATTATCCTGCCTCAGCCTCCCAAGTAGCTGAGATTACATGCACACGCTACCACTCCAGCTAATTTTTGTATTTTTTGTAGAGATGGGGTTTCACCATGTTCATCAGGCCAGCCTCAAACTCCTGATGTCAAATGATCCACCCACCTCAGCCTTCCAAAGTGCTGGATTACAGGTGTGAGCCATTGAGCCCAGCCTACTAGTGGTCTTTTTATAGTTTTTTGTACAGTCATACACTGCATAGTCATGTTTTGGTAGTGACAGACCACATATATGACAGTGGTTCCATAAAATGATAATACTGTGGTTTTACTGAACTTTTTCTGTGTTTTGATACAAAAATACTTTACATTGTGTTAAAATTACCTACAGTGTTCAGTAATATGCTTTTACAGTTTGGTAGCCTAGGAGCAATAGGCCATACTATATTGCCCAGATATGTAGTAGGCTATACTGTCAATATGTAAGTATACTCTATGATCTTCACACAATGACAGAATTGCCTAACAGCTAATTTCTTGGAACATACCCTTATTATTAAGTGACACATGGCTGTGTATGTGTGTAATATAGATACACATTATATGTAACTAATTGTAATTAATTTAACATAACACATACACATAAACCTATATACATTTATAAATATTAGTATCCAAGATAATATAACTAGGATTTAATGGTAATGTTGATGTTGTTAATGTAAAGCAATTATGTATGTATAGGTAATTTTTATGTGTATATTATGAAAAGTTCCATTATACATTTAATTGGAATAATTACAATTTATAATTATAGTTAATATAATTAATGCATAAATAAATGTCATTAGTAATCAAGATTTTTATTTTAGCATAAGAAGTGTATAAAATTAAAGATGTTAAGAAAAACTCCAGTCTAGGCTGGTCCGAGTGCAGTGGTGTTTACAACTAATTGATCACAACCAGTTACAGATTTCTTTGTTCCTTCTCCAATCCCACTGCTTCACTTGACTAGCCTTTAAAAAAAAAAAAAAAAAAGAAAGAAAAATTCCAATCTAAAATGTCAATAGGAAATGTCAGCATCAACACATGACTATTTTTTCCTCTTAAAAGTATTTACTAGATTATTCTACCTTAAGAAAAAAATGTGTTTCCTAGGGTTGTCCATTCCAAAAGCTTAGAAGCAGTGACATCCAAGTAGTTAAACCATTCCTAGTGGTTATAGAGCTCAGATTATGATGATAATGAATAGGTACTGTTTTCCCACTAAAAGGATAACAAACCTTCATTAAGTTAATGATTTATAGCAGGCGTGGACATCAAGAAACAGATTGGGATTTCCTTCTCCAGTAAGCAGAGAAATATTTAAAATTATTGGGCTTCTCTGAAAAGTATCAGGATTCTGTGAACCTTAATACTTGGGGTCTGTTTCTTCTTTTTCTATATTTGAGGTGAGATTTTTACCTGGAAAGTCTCTTCTATTTGTATTCATTGTGATTGCTGATAGGTTTGAATTTACTTTCACCACATTATGTGCTTTGTGTTTGTTCTAGCTTTTTCCCTTCTTTTTGTTTTTGCCCTCCTTTAAGTTTTTTTTTTTTCCTTCCTCTCCTCCCCACCATACTCTCTTAGAAATGGTGTTTGGGCTCTTCTTTTAGTGCTGATTCTGACGGTTTTTAAATTCGTACTTAGGCTGGGCACAGTGGCTCACATCTGCAATCCCAGTAGTTTGGGAAGCTGAGGTGTGCAGATCACCTGAGATCAGGAGTTTGAGACAAGCCTGGCCAACATGGTGGAAACCCATCTGTACTGAAAATAAAAAAAAATTAGCCAGATGTTGTATGTGCCTGTACTCCCAGCTACTCGAGAGGCTGAGGCAGGAGAATCACTTGAACCTGGGAGGCAGAGGTTGCAGTGAGCCGAGTTCGTGCCACCACACTGCAGCCTGGCCAACAGAGTGAGATTCTGTCTCAAAAAAGAAAAAAAAAAATCTACTTAAAAACACCTGAAGCCAATAAGTAGCTAAACTTAATGAGTTTAATGCTAGTATCCAAATGTAATTCCTATTGTTGTTCAGTATTTTAACTTTATGTATTCCATAAATTTTGCCTTAAACTGTTTTATGCAGTCATTATTTGTTCCTATTTAACCATGTATTTAATATTTTTTGCTTTTAATTCATTCTTGTATATGAGACCATCCTAATGGGAACACTTGTGTTATGTTTAAAGTACTTCCGTTAAAAATTCTTTTCTGAAGATCTTCTGGTGTTAAGTATCTCAGGTGTTTTTATTTCTTTTTTGTCTGAAAATAACTTTATTTTTCCTCATTCTTAGAGGATTGTTTTGCCATTAACACAATTTCAGGAGAACTATTTTTTTATTAACAATCAATACTTTTTTTTTTTTTTAACATTCGTTGTTTTTTGAGGAGTCAGACATTAATTGCCTTCGTGATCTCTTTTTTTCTCTCTGGCTTCATTAAAAGTCTTCTATTTACATTTTTTCTGTAATTTGGTGTTGTAGTTTCCAATTATCCTGCTTTGGATTTGTTGGACTGCTTTAGGTATCAAAAATTCTTTTGTTTTTCCTTGAATATTGTCTTGTTCTATATCACCTTTTTGAACTTTTTTTTCAATCTGTCCTCTATTCTAAGTTTTCTAATTTTTCACCTCTCGATGATGAATTTGTGCTGTTTGTTGAATAAATCTTGTGAATTCATCTTCCCAGTTTACAAACTCTCTTTTTAGTTGCATCTTAACATGGCATTCACTTCCTTCATTTTTCTTTTTTTCTTTTAACCCTTTTCCTCTTTATCTTTGGTAATTTTATTGTCCTATGTTTAATTTTGTTTTATCTTAACTCAGTTGTGTTGAGTCTCCTGATGAGCTTGTCAAAGACATTCTTCATCTCTATTACTATGTCTCTTGTTTCTAACATTTTCATTTTACTTTTATATTTTTCTTTTGTCTGCTAAAATTCTCCATCGATGTGTGTTGTCTATACCTTTTCCAGTGAACATATAACATATTAATAGTTGATTGAAATTCTCTGTCTAGTAGTTCTAGCATCTGGATCCACTCTAATTTCTGTAGACTGCTCTGCTGATTGCTTTGTCTCTTGGCAGTGTTTTGTTTTGTTTTGTTTTACCTTTCCTTTTTTATGTGAGTTATAATTTTGGATGTAATGCTAGGCATTGGGTATAGGGCTGTACCTTTTAGGCCTAAAGATGAACATGCTTCTACTGGAGTTGAGCTTGGTTTGGATTCTCTTGCTGTTATGGTTACTTTCAGTGCACCAGTAGTTTCAAATTTGTTTAGTGTTACATTGTCCTTGAGTTTGCTGGAAGATTTTTCTCAGTGTTCCTGCTCCACTCAGTTTTAGGACTTCTCTGTGCTCTTGTGCTTCAGCAAGATCTCTTCATTTTCTCATCTCTCCTCCAAATGTAGATTGCTATTGGTTGTTCCTTATTGCTTGCTAGCCTGGCAGTGGGGAGGAGGGCACTTAGGGCTTTCTTGTCCTGGTCAGGCCTCTCCTGCTGGGCTGCTGTTTATCATCTCTGGCTCATTTTCAAGTTTTCTTTTGTTGGAAAGTTTTTAAATTATGTCTTTCTATTCTCTAATATTTTTGGTTTATTGGAATGTTTTCAAGTGTAATTCTGCTTTTTGGGCGGGCTCATTATTTTTAATTATGTCTTACATCCTCACATGATTTTGATGTAGTTGGGGTTTTTTTTTGGTGTGTTTGTCTATGAGTTCATAAGTCTTGGAACTGTAGGTACGACAGTACTTTGAGGTTTGTGTTAAAGTTGCATTTTTGTTGGCCGGGTGTGGTGGCTCATGCACGCCTGTAATCCCAGCACTTTGGGAGGTCAAGGTGGGTGAATTACCTGAGGTCAGGAGTTTGAGATCAGCCTGGCCAATATGATGAAACCTCATCTCTACTAAAAATACAAAAATTAGCTGGGTGTGATGGTGCATACCTGTAATCCCAACTACTTTGGAGGCTGAGGCAGGAGAATAGCTTGAACCCAGGAGGCAGAAGTATAGTGAGCCAAGATTGCACTATTGCACTCCAGCCTGGGTGACAGGAGTGAAACTCCTTCTCAAAAAAAAAAAAGTTGCATTTGTATTTGTTGTTTCTGCTATTGCATATTCATAGTGCTGAATGTCTTTCAGTTTACTTGCATGCTTGAGGTATTATGAATTCAAACTATAGATCTGCATGAGGGATGGCTTGTGGTTTTGAATTCTCAAGGGAAGGGAATTTTTGTTTGGTTGCTTCCCCTCCTCCCCTTCTCCCAGTGCCAAGCAAGTTTTCTTCCTGTCCCCTTCTGCTTATGCCTTGCTTACCCTTGTAACAAGGGTGTAGCTGTTTGGCATGAGCTTTATGAGTAGGTTTCTCTTAGCTTCCTCAACTTTGGTAGAGTCTCTCGTTTCATCTCTTGTCTCTCTCACTCCCTAGAAACATCTGAGTGAAAAGTCTTTTCTTTAGAGTTTAACAGAAACTGTCTGGTAGATCAGGGACTTTATTAGTTTCCCAAGTTCAAGTATTCTTGGTTTTACATCATTCTTGGCCTTTGGATTCTGTACCTTTTGTGCCATTTCGTTCTCTTTGTGGTTTTATTTTTTTAAAATCTTACATTGTTTTTAATGCAGGCTTTAATGTTTTAAATACCACAATTCTGTTATTTTCAGTGGGAACCTTGTTAAGGGCATTTAATTCTTTTTATTCCTGAAATAAAAGTCATGATTAGGTTTTTCTTTGAAGTTGATACTTTTCCCAAGATTTTGAAATGTAGAAAGCCCTTTCTTTCCATTTTTACTCTGTAAAGCATTTGTAGTTTAAATCTCTGCATTGCTCAGTAAGTGGTAGGTATTAAAAGATCTAAGAATCTTATAATATTGGACTTTTGCCTAAAGTAGATAATCTGTTTTATCTTTTGGGATAGGGCAATATGAAGTTGTACTTTTTAGTCACACTTGGGTTTTGAGTCCTAATTCACCTACTTGTGTGAATTAACTTTTTTCTTTTCTTTCTTTCTTTTTTTTTTTGAAATGGAGTCTCACTGTGTTTCCCTGGCTGGAGTGCAGTAACGCGATCTTGGTTCACTGCAACCTCTGCTGCCCAGGTTCAAGCAATTTTCCTGCCTCAGCGTCTGGAGTAACTGGGATTATAGGCACCTGCCACCACACCTGGCTAATTTTTGTAGTTTTTAGTAGAGACAGGGTTTCACCATCTTGACCAGGCTGGTCTTGAACTCCTGACCTTTTAATACACCTGCCTTGACCTCCCAAAGTACTGGGTTTACAGGCATGAGCCACCATACCCGGCCTGTGAATTAACTTTTATGAGAATCTGTACCATCTGTTACAATAGGAAAAGTAGCTATGTAATAGAGTTATTGTGAGCCTTAAATGAGGTAAGTTAGTTTCTGGTATACGGCCTTGTGCATACCTTTTGAGGACTTTATACATAATTCCAAGGGCCTAATGTATTTGAGGCAAAAGGGAAAATTTAATTAAACACCCATTTTGGCAGATATCTTGAATATCAGGTGAACAAAGATGAATATATTACATAATACAGTTCCTGCCTTAGAGAGCTTGTCATCTTATTAGTGATGTTGATATGCTTACTGCTATATAAAGAGTAATAATACCTTTCTGGAGTGGAGGAGAGATTGGTTGAACTAGGTCCTAAGATGTAGGTAGGAGGCCAATATGTTGGCAAAGAGGGAATGGGCTTTTAGGCAAAAGTGACAGCTGCATATGTAAAGGTGTGAAGGCAGTAGAGAACATGTCCCATTTATGAGAAGTCTAGGTGTGTATACACAATAAGCCAGTCGAGGTCTGAGAAGAGGAATATCTCTTGTGATTATGGAAGAGATAGCAGTTGTGATAGGTAGTGTCTTAATGATAGCATATGAAGACAGAATGGGTATGATAACACAAATTGAAGAATTAAGTTACTTGGCAGAGTATAAGTTATTTATAGGGGCACGTGAATAGTCACACTGAGTTGGCTGCTACTTATTCTTCAACTCACACTGAACAGAACACATTAGACATCAGCTCTTTCTGAGAAATCATTAGGAAATTTTGCATATCTCATGAAAATTTTTGTTGAAAAGCAAATAAGGGAGCAGCTTTTCCAGGATTGTACATATAAGGTGATAAAAGTATTTTGGGTATGGAGTTTATAATGCCTTTGAATATCAAATGTAAGAGTTTAAAATTTATTTGATGTAAACATTAGAGGTCCGTTGTGGCAATTTGAACAGCAAACCTTAGTAATGGTGATTATCTGGGTGATTGGTCTGACCGTTCATGAAAGAATTGGAGAGGAACATGCCTAAAGCAGCAGGATCACCTATTGCTGTAGTCTGGGACTGAGGTTATTAAGACTTGAATAAAGGAGTGGTGGTAATGGGAATGAAAGAGCATTATGAGAGGGATTTATAAAGAATTGGCAATCTGAGAGAGAACCGAACCTAAGATTTGGAAGACAAGCAGGGGTACTGAGAATGTTGATAAGATACAGTAGTGTCTCACACCCCCATATCCACAGTTTCACTTTCTATGTTTTCAGTACTGTGGTACTTTTGAAAGAGAGAGGAGCTAAATGATGAGAACACATGGACACATAGAGGGGAACAACACACACAGGGGCCTTTGGGAGGGTGGAGGTAAGAGGAGGGAAAGGATCAGGAAAAACAACTAATAGGTACTAGGCTTAATACCTGAGTGCTGAAGTATCTGTATAACAAACCCCATGACACAAGTTTACCTATATAATAAACCTGCGCTTGTACTCCTAAAAGAGAGACCATATTCATATAACTTTTTTTTTTTTTCAAGAGACAGGATCTCTGTGTTGCCCAGGATAGATATTAACTCCTAGGCTCAAGTGATCCTCTTGCCTCAGCTTCCCTGGTAGCAGGGACTGCAGGCACTTGCCACTGCATCCTCCACATAACTTTTATTACAGTATATTGTTATTATTATTGTATTATTAATCTCTTACTGTGCCTAATTTATAAATTAAACTTTATCATAGATATGTAAATACTGAAAAATATGTGGCATATATAGGATTTGGTACCATCTGCAGTTTCAGGCATTTAGTGGGGATCTTGGAATGTATCCCCCTCAGATAAGGGGCCACCACTGTGCTTGGGTGGGTGCCTAGGAAATTTTTGGTAATATCAAGAGCTCTGGCATTAGCAGAGAGAGTAGTTATAGGGGAAAACTGAAACCACCATTTGTTATTTATTAGATGTGAGCTTAGTTATAAAGGTAGATTTTAGAGCATGTCAATACGCCTTTATAAAAATAGTCATTTAAAAAATTATGGCATAGTCTGTGATTGGACAGGCAGTGCAGTCTTGTGTCAGTGGCGTAAGCTGTTGAGAGAGAGAGGTCTATGTTCCTACTCACCTTTAAAAAAATTTTTTATTTTTTTGAGACAGGACTTTTGTCCTGTCGTCCAGGCTGGAGTGCAGTTGTGCAGTCATAGCTCACAGCAGCTTTGAATTCCTGGGTTCAATCCATCTTCCCACCTCAGCCTCCTAAGTAGCTGGTACTACAGGTGGACACCACCATGCCTGGCTAATTTTTTTCCCCCTGTAGGAATAGGGTCTTGCTATGTTGCCCAGGTTGCCAACTCACCTTTAATAAGTACCACTGTTGTGAAACTGGAATGTCACTAACATCTTCAGATTTTCCTTTGCCGGAAGAAAGTAGAGATAGTAATACTTGCTTACAGGGCTGTTGTGTGAACTAAGTGCTTAATATATATGCATGCGGGCCCATTTTAAACTCCTAACAAATGTTAACTTTACATTTTATTTTCCTACTTAAAAGATGCCAGCCTTACTTGTGGCTATTGTCATGCATTAAGATAAAAATTAAAGAATATTGCATAACGTTTTCGTTTTATTTTTTAACAATTAGCTGAAACCATAACCATGATTGTTTGCTAAGTACAGTATGTACATAATCAGGCAGTTTATAGTAAGAGGAACTCTGAAGTTGTAATTATTGAATGCGTAGGTGTAGTTAACAGCCTTCATTTCTGGTAAGTGACTTTACCTAGAGGATGTATGTTTATGTGCACGAGAGAGACTGTTTCCTGGAAGGAAACTGTGGTCTCCAGATCTTTATGATAACATCACCTTTAATCTCAGACTGTTTTCTTGAGGCAGTTTCTTGTAAGAAGTAAATGAAGCTTCCTTATGAGCCTGTTAAGACTCCACAGACTGTCAATAATACATAAAATTTTGATATTTAATCGGGAATATGAACATGTGTTTCAGGTAGAGAATGCCAAAGATAATGAAGATAGTATTTTACAAAGAGAAATACCTGCTAGACAATCTCGAAGAAGATTTCGGAAAATTAACTATAAAGGAGAGCGCCAAACCATTACTGATGATGTGGAGGTTAACAGCTATCTTTCTGTGAGTATGTTTAGGAACACTTCATGAATCGTCCTTAATTTTCGTATATAGTATCTTTAAATTATGCATATGGTAATATCAGCACGTTGGGCTCTGTGTGTAAAAGTTTGGGGCAGGTAAATATATAATCTTTTTAAGTGCTTCTGTTTGGTTGAATTGGTTAGGAATATTCTTACCAGTGGGAGTTCTGTTTTTGCTTTTTTATTGCTGTTTAAATAATAAAAAAAGTTGTTAGGCTGGGTGAGGTGGCTCACACCTGTAATCCCAGAACTTTGGGAGGCCCAGGTAGGTGGATCACAAGGTCAGGATTGGAGACCAGCCTGGCCAATATGATGAAACCCTGCCTCTACTAAAAATACAAAAATTAGCCAAGTGTGGTGATGCACACCTATAGTCCCAGCTACTTGGGAGGCTGAGACAGGAGAATTGCTTGAACTTGGAAGGCAGAGGTTGTAGTGAGCCAAGATTACGCCACTGCACTCCAGCCTGGGCAACAAGAGCAAAACTCTGTCTCAAAAAAAAAAAGGGAAAGAAATGTAAGCTCTGTCTTCAGAAGTCTTTAATTTTGTACTTGTGAATAGCTTCTTTTTAGACTGAAAAGTAGTTAAATCAAGAAATAAGGATAATCTTAAAAAATCAGGTGTATTTTTATGGGAGAGGTTTCATAGTTACCCATTTCCAAAGGAGTCACAATTTCCAGAATATTTAAACAATTAGTACAGAGCATTTCCTCTTGTTTGCATGTGTTAAAAGTAATAATAAAAAGGATGGTTGATTACAGTGAAATTCCAAAGGATGTGTTTAGTTCTTTCGATTGTCATAAACAGATATTTACTCATTCCGTGTCAGGTGTTAGGAATAAAAAAGATTATTTAGAGAGTTGTTTGTACTGAAATAAGTGATAGATTTAAGGCAGCTCTAGTATTTGTCACATTTGCCTAATTGCATTGATTCAGTACAGTAATGTGAAATAGTTCTAAAATTTATCATATCTAGAACCACACAAGGTTTATTTCCTGTTATTATTTAACAATTTATTTCTCTTTTTGTACAGTAAATTTCCACATCACTAATTAAGATGACCTATTTTGCCTTATGCAAGTAATATATGTCTTATTTTTGAAAAATTAGAAACAGATTGTTCCCATCACACAGTTATATAACTATTTGATGACATTTTGCATATTCTTGGATAAAGATTTTCAACATATAGATAAATATGTAAGGTTTTTGGCTAACTTTTAAAAACTTAAATATATAAATTTTTCTAACTTTAAAAAACAAATATATAAACTGAACATCTTTGAATGCTATGAAATGTTTTTTTCCATTATTCCTAATGACTACACAGTACTCCATTATAATAATATTCTGTAATTTATTCACTTCCTGATATTTGATTATTTACATTTTTTCCAGTTCTTCTTCTTTGTTTTTTTTTTTTGAGATGGAATCTCACTGCGTCGCCAGGCTGGAATGCAGTGGCGCTATCTCGACTCACTGGAGCCTCCGTCTCCTGGATTAAAGCGATTCTCCTGCCTCAGCCTCCCAAGTAGCTGGGATTGCAGGCACACACCACCACACCCTGCTAATTTTTGTATTTTTAGTAGAAACGGGATTTCACTATGTAGGCCAGGATGGTCTCGATCTCTTGACCTTGTGATCCGCCTGACTTGGCCTCCCAAAGTGCTGGGATTATAGGCGTGAGCCACCACACCCGGCCAGTGTGACTTTTTTTTAATGTAGAATGAGCATTTCTGTAATAGTAATAACATTTCTAAAATTCCTTTGAGTATTGCTGTAAGTTTGCAACATTTTTTTTGAGATACAATTTTTTGTAACTTTATTGCGATAAGTATAATGCACTACTCATATTTAAAGTGCTCAGTTTGTGCCAGGTGTGGTGGCTCATGCCTATAATCCCAGCACTTTAGGGTGCCAAGGGGAACAGATCACTTGAGGTCAGGAGTTCGAGACCAGCCTGGCCAATTTGGTGAAACCCTGTCTTTACTCAAAATACAAAAATTAGCCAGATGTGGTGGCACATGCCTGTAATCCTAGCCACTCAGGAGTCTGAGACAGGAGAATCACTTGAACCCAGTCGGTGGAGGTTGCATTAAGCCAAGATCACACCATTGTATTTCAGCCTGGGTGACAGAGCAAGACTCTGTTTCAAAAAAAAAAAAAATGAAAAGTGCACAGTTTAATCAATTTTGACATATGTATAATAAAACTTTGAAACCATCACCATAGTCAAGATTATGATTCCGTTCATCACCCTGACGTTTTGTCATCTCCCTTTGTAATTCATCCTTTCTAAATCCCCTTCCTCAAGCAACCATTTATCTGCTTTTTGTCACTGTGGATTAGTTTTGTTTTCTAGAATTTTATGTAAATAACATCGTATAGCGTGGTTTTTTTTTTGGAGGGATTGGGCTTCTTTCACTCATTATAATGATTTTGAGACCTTTCCCTGTTGTGTCTATCAAAAGTATTTTTCCCCTCTTATATTGGTGAGTAGTATTTCATTGTATGAATGTACCACAATTTGTTTCTCTGTTTGCCTGCTTTTGAATATTTGGATTGTTCCAGTTTTGGGGAATTGCTAATAAAGCTACTATGAACATTTATGTACAAATCTTTGTTGATACATATACTTCCATTTTCCTTGGTTAATACCCAGGAGTGGGTGACTGGTCATATGGTAAATGTATGCTTAACTTTATAAGAAACTACCAAAATTGTTATTTAGTGTGGCTGTTGCATTCTACATAATTTGTGTTCTTTGAGAATAAGTTTCCACATGCTCACCAACACATTGTATTGTTACATTTTATTATTATTTTTAAAAATTCTAATAGTTATATAGTGGCATCTCATTTTGATTTTTATTTACATATCCCTGATGACTTACAATGTTGAGCTTCTTTTCATGTACTTATTAGTCAGTTGTATATTCATATTCTTCTGTAAAATATTCAAATATTTTTAGAGTTTGCAACAAATTTAAGTGTCTTCAGATATTCTCAGAAATTTCAGAGCTTTGATCTTTGAGGCATATAACTTTGCTATTTAGATAGCAGAAGGGTGATCGAGAGCAATATTTAGTGAACAGGATCAGTAATCAAGCCAAATAGAAAGAGTCCAGTATTTAGATGAGCCATCTATCTTTAATTCTTACTTCACTAACTGAATGATGAGGACAGTTCATCTAAATCTTTGGTGCTTCACCTCTAAAAATAAGGATATTGTAATACCAGGTTTGCCTGTCTTAGGGGGTGGTTGTTGAAATTTTTAGAACGTGTGTGTGTATTCCCAGTCTGATCAGTCAATAATAATTATAGATTCTTCCTTTCACATGTTTCAGGATTTGTGCTTCTCACTCAATTTGCCCATGTAATTTTTTTAGTGTTCACCTTTTTCTTTATAGGACCATTGTAATAGCATCTCCCAAATTCCTCCAGCCACCTTTCACTGTAAAAGCAGTATTTTTTTACTTTAGAAGATTTTGAAAAATTATAAAACCTGGAAAGTATTGTTTAATTTCTTTATCAGAAGGTATCTACTTAATCAGTTCGTTTGTTTGATTTAAATTTTTTTTGTCTTCTCTCTGGACTTGTTTCCCTATCACTAGCCCTGTTTTCTACATCCTCTCCTATCCCCTTGCCACCAACTAGTCCATTTATTTTGCTTCTGTCAGTTCTAAGTGAAGCTCTAACAGTGTCACTTGTTTTAAACTCTTAAATCTGTTCATGGCCTATCACCAGTTATCAGAAAAATTCCAGTGATTTACCATATAAGGACCTTCATAGTCTAGATCAGTCCTGTTTAATATAATTTTCTGTTATGATGGAAATGTTTTATATTTGTGCCATCGAAATTGATAGCAGCTAGCTAGCCATAGTATTGAACTATTGAGCAGAATTTACAGGTAAATAACCACATATCCCTAGTTGGACGACACAGATGTGGACTTTGTTCACTTTTCCAACTCTTTATATATTACCTGTTTTCTATGTATGTCCTACTTTTTGGCCATATGGAACAAATTAACTGACCCTTGAAGAAACCATGTGTTTATGTACATCTCTTGTATATACTGTTCTTTTTACTTAAAATGTACTTTTATTCTTTGTCCTGTTAGCAAAAGCCTCAGGACTTAATTTCACGTCATGTCATGTAGGACTCTGATTTTTTTCCTGGGAAGGGTTAGGTACATATCTGCACTTCCGTAATATCTTGTTTATGTGCCTGTAAGCACTCATTATGATGAGTATAATTATAATTATACTATATTGCAGTGTCATTGTTTGTTTAAATAACTCTCTCATTAGAATGGATGTTCCTAGAAAATGTCAACCATTATCATTGTAACCTTAGAGTATATTGCCTGCCAAAGAGAATGAAAGTGCCTGTTCCGTCAGCTTGCTTAGCCTCCTGTGTAACATGGGGCAAGTTGTATGACCTTTGTATGTCTGTGTTGATAGATAATGTATAGTTTTAAAAAAGGATTAAGTGAGAGAATATATAAAAAGGTCTCTGCCTAGTGTCTGGTGCTCTGAAAAATATTCAGTAATGATAGTAGCATCCTATTGCTGTTGTTACTGTAACTGTTAAAAAAATCTTTGTTTCTATTGCTTACAAAACACTCTTATTTATTCCATACCTGGACATAAAAAGTGCTTACCAAAATGTGTAAATATATTAAAATAAAAGTAAACAAGTAAGCTAAACAAAGGGAGAATAGGGTAAGAAAAGTTAAATCAAGTTAGCTTGAAGTTAGAACAAACAACAGACAACTAAAATTTACCCTCAGAATCACTCACTTTGAACAAGGTAATTTCTTTGTCCAATCTTAAAAGTAATTACAAAATGTGTATGAAATTCATTGATGAGTTGCTTTATTGTATAGAATGAGTATCGAGAAGCCAGTCAAATGAAATGGAGAATATCTGCCAAGAAATGATGAATCTGATTTTGGAATTAATCACTTTTAGGCCTGTCTGGTAGTAGTTAGCAAAGCCATTTGTTTAGCCCAAAACAATCTCCAGGACATGGGAAGAAATACTATTATCTTATCCTTTTAAGTTTCTTGGGATTTTGTATTTATTTCATAATGAATACAAAGTATTTTGCTAGTAACACATGTATTAATTTTTAAATACATTATATATGTTAAAAATGTAACTCATTTTTTCCCCCAATGCTATGTGTGATTTTTAAAGGTTTTGAGGCCAAATTCAGTGGCTCATGCGTAATTCTTAGCACTCTGAGAGGCCGAGGTGAAAGAATCACCTGAAGCCAGGAGTTTGAAACCAAGCTGTGCAGCAAAGCAAGACCCCATCCCTATAAAAAAAAAAAAAAAGAAGATACAAAAATTAAAAATCTTGAGATTATATGGTATATAAATCCTTTTCTTCTTTAGCCCCAGTTTACCTTTTCAGCTTTCTGGTCCCATTATGTTTGGAGTTCCCTACCTTTGGTCCTGTTCTCTTTCTCTGGAAGGCTCTTACTGGTTTCTTTACTTAATTCTATACTTTGATGAGTCAGTTTGAATCTTGCCACTTGCTCCTTTTATCCAGAATGGACTTCTATCATGTTCTGACAAAGTCATGTTCAGCCCCCAAGAGTCCATTCATCCATGACCTCTTTAGAGAAGGCTTTCCTCATGTTTCCTGTATATAGAGTGCACTTCTCTTCATTGGTCCCATAGGATAGTACATGTACTTGCATGAAAGGTGCCCATATTATTCTGCAATGTTCTAAAGATAAAAAATGGAATTAACAGCTTATTTAAGAATGCTTTAAATGCCTGTATTTTTGATAAAATGTTTCATTTTAAATAGCATATAACAGTAAACATTTTCAAATGTAGTGAATTGAATTTTTAATATTGGTACATATGTAGAGTTAAATGGTAAAATTAAACCAAGACCAATAAACATGAAACAGCTTGGTTTCACCAAGGTCAAGCCCCAGTTGTGTCCTTATTTAACTTTAGTTTCTAGAATATCAGATCTCATTTGTGCTCATTTTCGTAGAAATATAATTGAGCCAGATTCCGGGCATTCTTCAAAGGTTTAAAAATCTTTGTTGGTATTTGTATACTTTACTTAAGAAATTATAGTCCTTTTCTTTGATTTCTCCTTCCTGTTGTTGCTGTGTATTTTTGTTGCAGCTATTTTTGAGACAGGGTCTCTGTTACTCAAGCTGTGAAGTGCAGTTGTGCACAAGTTGTGGAGTGCAGTTGTGGGATCATAGTTCACTGTAAGCTCAAACTCCTGGGCTCAAATGACTGCCTTAGCCTCCTGAATAGCTAGGACTACAGGCATGTGCCACCACACCTAATTATTTTCATTTTTTGTAGAGACAGGGTCTTGCTACTTTTCCCAGGCTAGTCTCAAACTCCTGGGCTTGATCAAGCAGTCTAATCACTGCGGCCTCACAAAGCACTGGGATCATAGACATAAGCTTCTGCTCCCAGCCAGCTGCTGTATTTTTAAATAACAAACAGTGTGCCTGTATGAGTGTTTGTTATATGTTTGTTGTCTTATTAACTAGATCTCAAGTTCCTCAGTAGAGTATATCATAATTTTTTATTTCTTGTTCTCTGTGTTGCTTAGGGTGCTTTTTATATTCTCAGGAACAGAATAAGCTGCTAGTCTTCCTCTCTTTCTTCATCATAGCGTCTGCACAGACATGGAACCAGCGAGCCCTTCCTAAAAGAACACCTAGAAAGGATTTCCATAGCAGCATTATGGATTTGGGTTTTTAATTTGGAGGGTTTCCTTTTCCTGATACCTCTTTATTTATTTTCCTTCCATAATTTTTTTGTTCTGGGATTGTGTAGTGGGTGGTAGGATAGTCTGACACACGACAATCTACTTTTTCATTTTATGCCCATACATTTCTAATGTAGCAGGCAGTTCTTTTTCATTGCTACTCTTGTGATTACATCATGTTCTCCATTCTCTTTCTGTGCTCCATGTTTTGTTTAGATTCAGAGCATATTTAGAGAGATTAATGTGCACTTGTCAATGCAGCTCAATAAGAGGTGCTTGTTAGGACACCACATCACTTACCACCTTTGTGGTGATACACTGAAAAATGGCTGGATGCTTTTACTTGACCATGGGTGTGACCGCTTAAGGTATTATTGCAAGTGTGTTTTGCTTTTATGGAGAGAGAGAGAGAGAGGGAGAGAGAGAGAGAGAGAGAGAGAGTGTGTGTGTGTGTGTGTGTGTCTTATTCATCAAGCTATTCCTATGGTAAGAAATAGGTCCTTCCCCCGACCTCCTCATGAGAAACTCGAGAACTTTGGTACAAACGTGATTGCTGAGGTCTCTTCATGGAGTACCAGTAAACAAAAAGTTTAAACATTTATCGAAGTCAAACTAAAGGAGGTGTAAACACTATTATTGCATCAGTCATCAGGAGAATTTAGTGAAAGTCACTGTTTGATGAAGTAACTTGTTAACACTGTGAACTTTATTTTGTATTTGTGGGCTTGTTAAATCCTGATTGTTTTTAATGTGGTATTTGGTAAGTACTTTCAGAATAAAATGAATGAATAAACAGACTTTTGTTACTTCTAAACTCAGGAAGTTTGTAAATAGGACCTTTGATAATCTTATTTGTGTAGAAGACAGTGAGTGTTGATTACACTACTACTGAGAAATTTGGAGCCCCACCTCCAAGAATCTTCAGCTTTTCATTATTGCTTCTCTTCTCTCTTTACAGCCCAGAATACTCTGAACAGGTGTATATTCTTTGTAGTTCTTTCCACCTTAAAAACAAAAGAGGACTTTCTGTTTTTGTTTATGAGTATCTAGTATCCTTTAGGAGAATTTTCCTCATTTATCTTCTAGGAAATAATAAAGAATTCTTGATAGATTTTTGTACCTAGTTAGAGGGTATTGAGTCCACAAATAGAGAAAAAGCATACAAGTGATACAACTAAAACTAGGACAAATGCCAAGTTAGAGCTGATACTTTTTTTAAATTTTGTGAAGAAATGCTTATTGTAGAAATGTAAAATATATAGAAGAGTATGAAGAAGGAAATGAATTTGCTGTCATCTTCAGACCTGGAGATAGCTACTGTTACTTACAATTTTTTTTAATGTACTGTTGTCCCTCAGTATCCACGGGGGCTTGGTTTCAGGACCCCCTGCAGATATTAAAATTTGAGGATGTTTGAGTCCCTTATATAAAATGGTGTAGTAGTTTTGTGTAATCTTTGCACATCCTTCCATATACAGTCATGGGTTGCATAATGACATTTTGGTTAATGGCAGACCACATAAATGACATCAGATTTTGGTACCTGTTTTTACTGTACATTTTCTGTGTTTAAATACATAAATACTTAAACATTGTGTTACAGTTGCCTACAGTATTCAGTAGAGTAACATGCTGAGCAGGTTCGTAGCCTGGGAGTCATAGGCTATACCTTGTAGCCTAGGTGTATAGTAGGCTGGACTATCTAGGTTTGTGTAGCTACACTCTGTGATGTTTGCAGAAGGATGAAATTGCCTAATGACACATTTCTAAGAATGTACCCCAGTTGTTAAGCAATGCATGACTATATTTGGAATCATTTCTAGATTACTTATAATACCTAATACGGTGTAAATAGAGTATACATGGTTACTATACTGAAATTTATATATTTTTTAAAGTTGTTGTAGTGTTTTTTTGTTTTTGGCTTTTGGGTTTGAGACAAGGTCTTGTTGTCAACCAGGCTAGAATGCAGTAGAATGATCATAGCTTTGATCTCCCAACTTAAGGGATCATTTCACCTCAGCCTCCTGAGTAATTGAGATTATAGGCATGTGCGTCCATGTCCAGCTTTGTTTTTTTGTAGAGACAGGATTTCATCATGTTGCCCAGGTTGGTCTTGAATTCCTGGGCTCAAGCAATAGCCTGCCTCAGCCTCCCAAAATGTTGGGATTACAGATGTAATCACCAACACCCCAAGCCTGAACTATTATTTTTAATGGGTTTTTCCCAACGTATTTTTAGTCTGCAGTTTTTGGAATCTGCAGGTGCAGAACCCATGGACATAGAGGGCTGACTGTATATATTTTTTGATTAATTTAAATCCTTTAATTAATTTAGATGATGCTGAATATTTAGTTGTATATTCTTGTGTTTGTATTTCTCATGCAGTTAAATTTTTCCCAAAACATTATTTTCAATATGAATATCATGCTGTATGAATGTAACAAAGTATTCTCACACAGCTTCCAATTTTTCTCCTGTTCCAAACAACTTTTAGGGAAAAATCTGTACATGACTGATTACTTTCTTAGGATTGATTTATAGAAATTAATTTACTGGATTAAAGATATGAAAATTATTTTAAGTTTGTACGTAAATGTTGGTAACTTCTAAATAGGCATTTTAAAATTGTCTTTAACATTCACTGTGTATAAAATTCATGAGTATTAAAAAAAAATTCATGAGTATTAGGAAGAGAGCAGGCCCTCTGGTTGTCTGGGGCAATTCTTCCTCCCTTGATGGTGTGACACTAATTCAGACAAATTTGCCCAGAGAACCAGAATTAGAAAGACTTTTTATCATACTTGAAATATTTTATGGAGTAATTGCTAAAGAAAGCTCTTTTGATAATTGTTTAAAGCAGCTCAGATATTAATGTATACCACTGGTCTAAGACAATGATTACGAAAGCATTCCAGTTGGAAGGGGAAAAACAACTATTCAGACATTGCAAACAAATTAATGCTGACTGTTATTGCCTTTTAGTTTGATTTGGTATGTGTTTAGTAACTGTGCTATGTTCTGTATGTGGCTTTTACAGCACTAGAAAATGTAGTATTTAAAAGCACAGAAGGGATGTAATGGTTGTCTTTATAGACAAGGGATATAAAGGAATCCAGGAATTCACAGATAGTTTTAAATTAAGAGTTCATTTTTTGTCATTTATATATGTTGCTCTCTTTTTGTAAAGTATTAATACACTGTTTTAAAACTTTAGATTTGCATATACTTGAGTAACTCCATATACAAAGTGTATCCCTTTGTGCAAGTATGAAAATGCTTGATACAGCTGCACAGTGTAGAGGGAAAGCAGAAGCATAGTGGTGCTTTTTATTGTTCTTTCAATTTCAGTGATTCTAATTATAGAAGCTTACATCACCTTGGTTGATGATGATGGTTTCTCTCTCCTTCTTGGTTTTTCTTCCTCTATTACTCCCTAAGGATAGATCCTCTTTCATAGTGCATGTGTGTCCAGCTGGTGGCTATGACAGTTTTTCTACAAAAATGGGAGTGATCAGTTAGTGGATGTATATGACAGTATGCTGAAGCACACTGTTTCTTATAAAAGAAGAGAGCAGTGTTGGTACTCTTGCCTCCCTTCCTTCATGAAGGCTGAGGAGTAGGTACGTAGTTTGAAAACAGAAGTCCTGAGGGGCACCAGTAATTAGAGTTAACTGTGTCTGATAACTGCAAAGATGCATTTCAGATGTTCAGGTTAAACGTGGGGGGATAGGGGTGGAAAAGATTGTTATGATCCTTTGAAAGGGCTTGTATGTGACCTATGACCATTGCAGTCATTTATTCATGTATTTTCCAAAAGACTTAAAGTGTTTTCACTGTGTAAATCAGTACAATTTGTTTATATTTCAAAAACCAAACACAACTGAAACACAGAAATGAGTGCTCTTATATTTTGTAAAACTACAGAATTTTTCTTTTGTTCTTTAACTTATTTGGAGTTTGACTTCTCTAAATTGTGATTATGATATTTCACTGCAGATTGGGAATAAATTGTATTAATAAGTATAAGTAAAATGCCTGGGTTAGTATCAATCCAGGTTTTATTATTAGGTTTGTTTTTCATAATGCCTAGAATGTATATTCTCTTATGGCTTACCTCCATCTGTGGTAACCTTTCCCTGCCCTTCTTTACAGTGTTGTCACATATTGACATAAAAGATGGGTTTATGGTTAGTTTAGTAACTATCAGAACCTTATCTTTGGCTTTCAAAACAATATGATTTCAAGTATTTCAGTTTGTATTTTTGTTTAAATAATATACACAGATAACAAATTTTAATAACTATGTGACATTTACACTTTTATAAAAGTATTTTGTAATGATTTGAAGCTTTGCAGAGTCAACATACATTGCTCTATTTTGTAGTAGTCCAAAAGACCTTTCTAAAGCTAAAGATTTCATTAATATGGGTTAGCATCATGGCATTTTATATGCAGGGGAGATGTGTTTGTAATTGGCTGTCCTGTAGTTATTCTTAGACAGTATGTGGATGAGGACATTCTCCTTTGCTGCACTTAATTCATTTGAATTGATAAGATAATGAAATGAGATTGTGATAAAATTCTAAAAGTGATCCAAGTGACAAATAGGTTATTCAACTAGTCATTTATTTTAGTTATTTGATAAATTACTATTCTCTTCAAAGGATGTTTATTTCTTCATTCAGTAATTAAAAGGTGAAGTCATTATTTCATCAGAATGCTGGTGGATTCCCACGTTGACTCTGGAATTTGGCCTGTTTCTTTTCTTGGTATTGTTGCACAGGGATATTTTGCATGATAGGTTTACTATACAGTTCCCTGGAATCGAAGATACTGTGAGATGATTGGTAGAACAAGGAAAAGGATGATGTCATCTTCATTTACAAGCCAAACTAAAGGAAAAGAGAGTTTTGTTCCTTTACTGAGTTGGTGTTTACTACAGTAGGTCTAACATATGGCACTAGTGGATTGCATTTAAAAAACTGGGGAGCAGTTTTTTAAAGCAGCTAAGAAGAGATGGCTGTCTCCCTTGCTCAGCTTGAGGTCCTTCTTTGTGTGTTTATTAGCATGATTTATAAAAAGGGGGGAAAGGTGTGCATTAAAATTTTGCTTTTTAATTTGGCTATAATATATTCTGTTGGTATGATACATGAATATAATTACTGTCTGTTTAAATTCTTAGTATTCTTGAATCTTGCTACTAATATTTATGTGTAAAATACTCATCCTTTAGACATTTATCTTTAGTGAAAGTTGTCCTCATGTACATACAAAGCACCTAATATCATTTTTCTATTTTAAAGAATGATTAGATTTTAATCAATGTGCACTTGATACTTAATATTCCAAGATGTACGTGTGTGTATATACCAAGATGTAATGGTATACATGTGAATTATTTCCAAGAATATTAAGTATCAAGTGGCATTCCAACTCATGTATGATTGATTTAAAATAAAGTGAAAAAAAGAAAATAGTGCTTGAAAATCAACCTGTATAAATATTCCATGTTTTATATTTAGAAAACTAGTCACGCTTGTTTGCATTTGTGAGATTTAATTTTATATTTAAATGCAGGTATTGTGTATTTTGGTATTGTGTCTTTTGGAATTTGGAATTTTGGCAGAAAAACTTAAATCTTAAAAGCTTTATGAAAATCTAAATAATTACATATTTTGAAAGCATAACTTGTCTTTGTTCACAGTTATACTTAGTTTAAATTACTTAAATTCTAGATTTATAAGTAGCAGCGTAATTCAGATTGGCAGCATAATGTTGTTCAGAAAGTTACTCAGACTTTGCTGAAAGATACTGGAAGAACTTATTCTTTTTGTGCCTAATGACAAGATGTTTCTTCTGCCATCAGTGAAGTCCTTTGTTAAAATACCTGTCTCCCAGGTAACAACTCCCCTTATGTTGCACAGCCCGTTTTCCCCAAAATAAAAGTGTTAGGTGAATAAAGCAAAATAATTCTATTGCTTTGATTTGTTCACTGATTGTTATTCTCATAATGTTGCTGCCTGGAGGTGCAGCTAACTATATTTTACTATTGGAAACTGTGTCTTACTTTGGCCTTTAGAAGCCACCATTGCAAGCTTAGTTGGAGTATCTTCTGCCTTGTGGCAGAAGCATGAAGAACAAGGATGAGTACTAGTAGTATTGTGTTTTCAGATGGAAAAGGGTGTGGCAAAATTAAAATCTTTTTCTATAATTTCTACAAAAAAGCGGGGGTGGCAATTTTTTTTTAGTCCACACTCACTTTGGAAGCAAGTTTAATCATTTTCTTTGATTTCTTCTGAGTTAGTTTTGCTGGCTTCTTGTCTTTCTAGGAATTGAGCATTGGGCTACAGGAAAGTACCATGTTGTGCAGGTGATTGTTTCTCAAAGGAGTTGGTGCATGCTGCAACTATTGGTGTACATGTGATTTTTTTCCAGCTTTCCTTTGCAAAATGAAATTTATTTCCACTTAAATTTACTATCAACATACAAATCTTAGTATTAGTTTGTATATTTTAATGTTAGAGTTCAGAACAGTTATTTGATAAATAGCAAATTTTGCAAGTGGAAACCTCTTGTTAACAAATACATGTGACATTTGAGAACCTAGGCTGCCTAATCTATTTGGAATGCAGTGGTATCTTATCAGAGCTTATTATTTTACCTTAGGACAATACTGTATTATATTTGAATAATAATAGGAAATATAGCTTCCCAAATATAGCTGTGTATCATTGTACAGAATTAAAAATCAAAATGGATTTTTAAAACTGTCAAGTAGAAAGGGTGCTTAAGCCAATTTTTTTTTCTTAAAGAATTTAGCTTGCTGACGTGTCTCATGGAAGGGAGAATGGGGGTTGTGGGTGTGCTTTTGTGTGTGTGTGTGTGTGTGTGTGTGTGTGTGTGTTTTTTTTTTCAATAAATTGCTCTTTGGGCTACATCTGCAGATACAGTAGCCAATTGATCTAATGCAGTTTCTGGAGGCTTTCTGTACAGGTGATGTCATCCTTTTAGCTCTATTCTCCTCCCACTCTCTTTCCTTCTTATTAGATATTTCATCTTGCTGCAGAGCTTAGAATCAATAGGAGCTTCTCCTTAGGGAACTGCTGTGAAACAGGCAAGGACAGTAGGAATTAAGACACTAACATTCAGTCTTGCTTTAGCAGAAGATATAGTGGGTTTGTACCATATTATATAAAAAATGTTTAACCAGAAAAGCCAGACTTACATCAACAGTGCCGTTTTACTGATGCATTAGAACAAGAAGCAGTGCTGCAGAGCTGTAAACAGTGCATGTGAATAGAGAAAATAGTTAGAATTTTGGAAATTCTTAGGCATTCTACAGAACAAACCTGTTACAGCATATATTATCTAACTGCCGTTTGCTCTAACTGCCATCTGCTCAACGGTTTTTTTTTTTTTTTAACCTCTGTTGGTTAAGAATATAAAGAAGAAAACTTTAATCTTCAGGATACAATGTTTATTTTTGATGCAGAAGAATCACTGCTGCAGTGCTTGTTCTACAAAATGAAATAAGTTGAAGAAAAGACAAAGCTATATTGCAGAGAGGAAAGATTTCACAGAATCCAGGAACACAGATTTGGTGCATGTTGCCTGATTTTCTTTGATTGATACTGTATTAACTGTTGGGCTGCCACTCTGCATGTCTGTGCCAGGTGCTTGAGGCCGTATGTATATGTCTGTATATACTGAGCCAGATACGTAAACATCTTCATTTACTGTGATTTGCTTGTTAAGGTGAACATTTTGATTTAGAACAATACTTTACTGAAAGCTCCTGATTTCAGTTTTTAAAGAGGTTTGGAGAGGCTGCCTTTATATAAACACTGTAGTGGTACGTGATTTGTAAAAAGAAACTTGGCAGAATTTTGTCACCATACTCATCACTGTGGCTCTGGTTTGAAAAGGAAACTACCCTTTCCAGCCTAGGAAATGGCTTTTCTTGTTCGCTGTTATGCCAATTGTCTTCAGCCATGGGCTTCCAAAGTAAGTAATTGTTATTTTCTTTGTGATTGATTTAATCCAGTTATTAAATTTTATTTTAAATTGTAAATGAGCTTTATTGTGCTGTTATAGTTTCTAAACTTTAAAAATAAGAACTACAAAGTAGTCTTTATTGCCATTTTGTTTTTAAATTTAAAGAAACCTCTAAAACATTCTAATGTGACCTCTAAGAAGATTTGAAAGATGCCTTTTAAATCTACAGACTTAGAATGCAGTGCATTTGAAATATACTCTCTTCAGACTGAATTTCCTTTGATAATGACTATTGCTGTGTACTTATTCACTAATAACTTGCCTCATACTCTAACTTGCCTCATTTTCTTAATTTAGTCTAATTTCTAGATTATGTGACATTTTCATTAATATGCTGCCAGATAAATTATGATTGAATTGTGCTGTTTTACAACTGAATTGTGCTGTTTTACAAAGGTTAGTTGATAATTCTTAAGTAGTGAAATAATATGAAGAAAATACTCATGAAAATCAGTTATGTAAAAATATTTAATGAGTCTAAGTATTTTCAAAATAGTAAACCATTAGCAGCTGGAGACTATTTAAGGTCATCTATCATACTTGTCTTTTTTAAATAAACATAATAACTCACAAAAAAGCAAAGTGCTATACAACATTCCAGGCTAGGTTGTAGGAAAATAAAACTAATTCAGCAAGTTTTATTACAGATAGTGACTATTTATATAGTCTGTAATTTGATGCCACTAAAGTTATCTTTCCTTTCTCATGTATGTATTATAAAACAGTGTTTTTTCAAAACATTTAAATTGTAACATTTAATATGTTAAGATTTTTTTCTGGTTCTTTTGCATACAGACAGGCACAATAGAGACACTTCTTCGTATGGTCTGAAATCATGTCTTTGTTTCAAGGTTGTCCTGTTGATTGTGACTAAGGGAGAAATGGTATGATACCATCATGGTGTTTTTCTGTTTTATCTGGCCTAGCTCATTGCATATTTTTCTTAAAGGTAGCTTCTGGAAAGACATTTAAATTCACTGTCGATTTGGCAAACAGCTGATTGAAATGTAAAGAGATGAAAAGAAGCCTAGGTACACAATGTATTTGTGCTATTATCTGGCTAAGGCATAAATGGCTTTTTTAGTGAAAATGCCACCTATATGGCCCAAGCATTGCTGATGCTTGATAGCCGCACTATACTACAAAGGTTTAAACCAGTTGTAGAAAGGGAGTGAGGGAGACTAGGTAAAAAAAAACTTTAAAGAAAATTAAGAATGAGATATAGGGGTTGTTTTCTAAGGTAACCAGCAAAATAAAATAGCCTTTGGAGTTACTGATAGCCAACTTTTGATCCCAGATTTAACAAATATGGAAGAATAAAAGAAAAATTTAACGATCTGCTTCTAAGGTTTCATGAAATGCCAGTTAACATTATATGAGCAAAATTATGTGATTGGTACTCTACTGTGTAAATCAAGTATTTGTAAGAGCACACGTCTCCGTCCCCCTTCTCTCATGTTACTATTGATGGAATTTTGACTCTGAATTGTAATTAAACACATAAAACTTAGAAATTTTGTATACTTCTACCTTTGGTTTTCCAGTACATTTTACTGGTTTATTCATATATTTTTGCCTATGCTACTATGTATTTGCATTTTACTACTTCTGAATTCCTTTATTTTCTTGCAAAATAAATAATCATATTAGCATGGTTCTTTTGGGAGTTGAGAAAGAATGAATCCTAAGTCCTTGTATGTTCAAAATGCCTTCCTTTTTATTTACTCTTAAGATAATTGTTTAGTTGGATATAAAATAAAATAATAAATCCAAAGCCTTTTTCCTTTAGCACTTTGAAAAAGTTACTACACTGTCTTCTGGCCTCCAGTGTTGCTGATGAGAAGTCCGAGCTCATTATAATTTTTTTTCCTTTATTAAATACATTTGTTAGTAGTTATGCTTTGTTTTGTTATTTTACTTTTTTTTTTTTTAAAGACATGTGGTCCTCCAGCATGGTCAACATGGTGAAACTCCATTTCCATTAAAAATATAAAAATTAGCTGGGCGTGGTACCACACGTCGTAGTCCCAGCTACTCAGGAGGTTAAGGTGGGAAAATCACTTGAACCTGGGATTCAGAGGTTGCAGTGAGCTGAGATTGCGCCACTGTACTTTAGCCTGAGTGGACAGGGTAAGACCCTGTCTCAACAAAAACAAAAAACAAACAAACAAAAAACGAGGTCCTGCTCTGTTGCCCAGGCCAGAGTGCAGTAGTGTGATCATGGCTCACTGCAGCCTTGAATTCCTGGGCACAGGGAACCCTCCCACCTCAGCCTCCCACACAGCTGGGACCACAGATACACAGCACCATCCCTGGCCAATTTTCTAATTTTTTTGTACAGACAGGGTCTCTCCATCTTGTCCAAGCTGGTCTCAAATTCCTAGACTCAAGCAATCCTCATGCCTTGGCCTCCCAAGATGCTGGGATTACAGGCATGAGCTACTCTGTCCAGCCTTTGTTTGTTTTTTTTTTAACTTTGATGGTATGAAGTTTTGCCCTGGATTGCCTAATGTTTTGTTTCCCCTTATTGACACTTTTAGAGTACTCTTTCAAGCTGAAAATTCTCATTTGTCTTCAGTTGTGAGAAATTCATCTTTTTGTTTGTTTGTTCGTTTTTGACAGTCTCGCTCTGTTGCCCAGGCTGGAGTGCAGTGGTGTGATCTTGGCTCACTGCAACTTTCCCCTCTCGGGTTTGAGCAATTCTCCTGTCTTAGCCTCCTGAGTAGCTGGGACTACAGGTGCCTGCCACTATGCCCAGCTAATTTTTGTTTTTTCAGTAGAGGTAGGGTTTCACCATGTTGGCCAGGCTAGTCTGAAATTCCTGACCTCTAATGATCCACCCCTCTCAGCCTCCAAAAGTGCTGGGATTACAGGCATGAGCTACCACGTCTGGCCTCTTGTTTTTTAATTGCAACTCTTTTATTTTTTCCAGTCTCTCTAGAGAGAGATTGAATTGAGTTTTTGAGGTTTCTTTCAGTAGGTTAACTTTGTTTAAGTGGTTCTCAGTTGGGAGCTCACCTTCCTGATCTGTTAGAGTTGCTTGCTTGAGGTGAATGTTGACTAGGTGGAGAAAGCATTACCACTTTGGTTTCTATTTCCTTCTTTTAGGTGCTCCTACAGTCGCTGGTCACTGGTTGATTTATCCACAGCTAAAACTGCAGGTCATTTCTTTGCCCTTAACTTCTGTACCTATCCGCAGTACTTGATACTGTACCTATCCTCCGCCTCCTAAGTTCTAGCACTTCTCCTGCCTCAGCCTCCTAAGTAGCTGGGATTACAGGCATGTGCCAGCACACCTGGCTAATTTTGTATTTTTAGTAGCAACGGGGTTTCTCCGTGTTGGTCAGGCTGTTCTTGTGTTGGTCGCCCAACCTCAGGTAGTCTGCCCGCCTCGGTCTCCCAAAATGCTGGGATTACAGGCGTGAGCCATTGCACCCAGCCTATATATTTTAAATGTAACCAATCTTACATTTGCTCCCCAAAGTGGCTACTCCTCAAATTGTTGTCCAAAATGGTTACACCAGTTCATACTCCCATTAGCAGTTTGTGAGAATATTGTTTTCCTCCATAGCCTTTCCTGCATTTTGTATTATCAAACTTGCTTTTTGCCATTTTGATGGGGGAAAAATGTATTTGTTTTAGTTTTTATTTCTCTGATTCCTTGCAAGGTTAACATTCTCTTCCAGCTGTTTTTTTTTTTTTTCTTGCTGTTGTGACCTAAGTGGCCTTATGTTGAGATGGCAGAGCCAAAACACCTGAACAGTTTGGATATCTGAGTCTCTGTATACTAAGGCAGTTGCCCCAAAAGTTGCCTATACACTTCACTAGGGTAAGCCTTAATGATCTCAGGGCCCTTTATTGTTGTAACAAAATCCATCCTGAGAAATACAGCAGCTCTTGTGTATCACTGTCCTTCCCAGAAACCTACAGTAGCTCTATGTTGTCTGTAGGCAAATTCAAAATGCCTAGCTTGGCATTGCTAATTATATTCTACCTCTAGCCTTTTCTCAATACCTCTCTTGCCCCCCTCTTCCCGCCGTATATATATGAAGTATTCAACAGACTTTGTAACTTCATAATGTCAGTATTCAAGCTGTTAGCTAAAAAACTTCTTGCTGCCTCCAATAAAACTTTTAACAGTAGGCCTTATGGACATCAATCTCCAGCAGAGCACAGAAGTTCAGATACAGGAAATGTATGAAGGATACTGTGGAAAGTGGGAAGTTTTGCCAGACATGGTGGGCTGGAAGGACAATGGGGTAAATGAATTGCTGATGAAAGGTCAGCTATTGAGTCCAGGGTGGATCAGGAAAAGAAAGAGAAAGAGCAGGTAAGCTGAGAATGGAGAAGATTTAAGGAACCAAGAACTTCTCTTGGAGAAAAAGCCTTCCTTTTTGCTTCATTTGTTAGAAAAAGAAAAAAGATTAACTATTGGGTGTTGTGAACTCCCAACTGTTTCCCAGTCCTGAAACAGCTTAGTAGGAAAGAGCAGTGGATTTAGTCAGGCTCCCTGGGTTTCAGATCCCAGCACCCCAGTTTGCTAGCTATGTGACCCTGGGAAACCTTTATAACATCTCTAATACTAAGTTTTCTACTCTATAAATTTGGTATAATCATAGTATTACCTCGTCTTGTTGTCTGAATCTATGTGAAAGGCATGTAGAAGTGTATGTTTGGTACCAATATTGGGTACTCAAATGTTAACTGCGGTCAGCATCATTATTATTCTCATTGTATAAGGAGGTTGAGGGAATTCCTGTATGAAATTTTCTTCATGAATTAGAAAGCAGATGCTCTTTGCTTAAACATCTGTCTCCACTCTTCACTATTAGACTGAGCTCCTTGAAGGCAGGGCTCATATGTTTTCATTTTTATGTTATCATCAGAGTTCCTGGCACAAAGTAGAATATAACAGAAAAAATGCTAGAGTCCTACTTGGGTTTGATTCCCAACTCTACTACTTACTTGAGTGTAAGATCTGGGACAAGTTGCTTAATTGTACTGCCTCCGCTTCCTCATCAGTGAAATAGAGATAATAATAACACCTGCTTTTTAGGGTCTAGTGAGGGTAAAGATTGCTTAGTACATTGTCAGTACTGTGAAGCCACTTGACAGACTTCTGGCTTTTGGTTCATTGTGTTACTTTTATGAATGACTTTCTTCTCCTTGGTCTTCTTAGCTCTGTAGGAATTTGGAATATGTGCTATCTCCTACTCCTAACACCCTAACCAAACATCTCACATTTTAAAGCTATTTTCAGTGCTTGCCTTTCCAACTACTTCATTCCTAGATGAGTTTTCAAAATATCTAAATAATTGAAACTAAGTGAGAGGAAGGTCTTTTAACTGTGTCATATCCTCATCAATATTTCTGCATTATTGTAAGCAGTTAGGAGCTTGTAATTTTTTTTGCTGTCTTTTTTGATATACGTATTAGAGCTATAAATGGCCTCTAAGCATGACTTTAACTTATCCCACAGGTGTTGATATATAGCATCTTAATTTTCTGTTTTAATATTTTCTAATTTCCAATGTGACTTCATTGATTTATGGGCCATTTCAATAGAGGATTATTTACAATTTTCCGATACATGATAGTTTTCTATTTATCTTTTTGTTATTTATTTTTACCTTATTTAAACTGTTATTGCTGAATTTTTTCTGATTTCAGTCTTTTGTGATTTGTTGAGACTTGCCTTCCTGTAAATTTTTACAAATGTTTTTATATGTACCGTGAAAGAAAACGTGTTCTGGAGTTTTGGGTTCCATTATTCTGTCTTTACTCTTTAGGTTGTTTGTTAATTATGTTCATATCTTTTATATCTTGTTTTGTTTTTGTGTTTTGCTTATTCAAACTGAAACATCTGTATTAAAACTTATAGCATAATTGTAGATGACATTTTTGCCTTATACATTTTTTAAATTTTAGTTTATTTTTAATTAACAAATAATTGGATATATTTATGGGGTACAGTGTGATGTTTTGATACATGTTCACATTGTGGAACAATCAAAGGTAGTTAATAATCCATCACCTTGGCCGGGCATGGTGGCTCACGGCTATAATCCCAGCACTTTGGGAGGCTGAGGCGGGTAGATTACATGAGGTCAGGAGATAGAGACCAGCCTGACTAATGTGGTGAAACCCCTACTGTGGTAAAAATACAAAAATTAGCTGGCCATGGTGGTATTCATCTGTAATCCTAGCTATTCAGGAGGCTGAGGCAGAAGAATCACTCAAACCCGGGAGGCAGAGGTTGCAGTGAGCCGAGATTGTGCCACTGCACTCCAGCCCAAGTAACAGAGTGAGACTCTGTCTCTAAATAAACACACACACACACACACACCCCTACCCACCAACACCCCCTCCCCATCTCAGATACTTATGAAATGTCCCCTTTTGGCTCTACTAATGATTTTGCACTGAGTACTTAAAGCTATATCAGCTTTCTTTTGTTTGTGTTTGCATGGTGTATACTTTTCCATTCTTTGATTATTTAATATTTTCCCTTCCGTTAGCTTGGTAGTTATATACTTTTTTTATTATGCTTTTCTTAAATCAGAAATTACAACATAATATTCTTCACCTATCAAGTCTGCTACTATAGCTTCATGGACAGTGCATGGAACTTAGAGCACTTTAATAGCTTCATTTACCCTTCTCCAAACTTACATTCTGTTGTTGTAATGTATTTTAATTCTTGTATTTAATTCTTCATGGGATATTAATGTTACTATTTTATATAGTCAGCATTCATGTAGATTTACCCACACATTTCCCATTTTCCTTGGTTTTTATCCTTTTTTGTGCCCGAAAGCTTCCATGTAGAATTATTTTCCTTTTCCCAGTGGATTTTATTCATAGTAGGGCTACTGAGGAATTATTTCCTTCATTTTTCTTTATTTGAAAATTGTTTTTCCCCTTTTTTGAGGACTGTTTTTGCAAGGTATAGAATTTTAGTTATTGGAAACATCACTCAATTTTATTCTGGCTTCCAGAGTTTTTATTGAGAAGCCAACCATCAGTTTAATTTTGCTTCTGCCAAAGTAATCTAACCTCTCAGTTTCTTTTCCTGGCTACTTTAAAACTTTTGGCTGGGGTGCAGTGGCTCACACTTACAATCCCAGCACTTTGGGTGGCAGAGGCGGGTGGATCACGAGATCAGGAGATCGAGACCATCCTGACCAACATGGTGAAACCCCATCTCTACTAAAATATAAAATAATTAGCCGGGCGTGGTGTCATGCGCCTGTAGTCCCAGCTGCTCAGGAGGCTGAGGCAGGAGAATTGGTTGAACCTGGCTGGTGGAGGAGGCTGTGAGCCAAGATCGTGCCACTGCACTACAGCCTGGGCAACCGAGCAAGACTCCCATCTCAAAAAAAAAAAAAATCGATCTTGGTCTTTCCCCTCTCCCCCCAACACATGTACCCTGGTTTGCATAGGTATTGGGGGGGTTGTTTGTTTTGGGGTATGTTTTTTTATCTTCCTGGGAGTTTTTAAACCTCCTTGATCTGTGACCTTAGGTCTTTTGTCACTTTTGGAAAATGCTCAGCCATCATCTTGCTTCTGTGTACTCGCTCCTCTCAGACTCTGTTTATTCAGATGTCACGTTCTCACTGTATCTCCTGTGGTTCTTACCCCTTTTCTCCCAGCTTTACCTTTTTTCCTCTCCATCCTTCATTCTGTATTTTTTTTCAGAATAGTCTTTACTTTTCAAATTCTTTTCTTAGCTCTGTCAAATCTTTTATTAAGCCCACCTGTTGGCTTTTAAATTTCCATAATTGTATTTTTTAGTTCTAGATTTTTTGTTTCATTCTTTTTCTTTCTTTGCTGAAATTGATTAGTCTTGTATTTTTCTCTCTGTGTATGGTGGATCACTAAACTAGACCAATTCTGACCAGTGAGCTGTATGACCTGTGAGCTAACAATGATTTTTACAATTTTAAGGAGTTGTTAAAAAGAAAAAAAAAAAACACAAAAGCAGACAATAGAGACTGTATGTGGCCTGCAGAATACTCTTCGGCCCTTAACGAAAATGTTTGCCAACTCCCGGTATATGTTAAACACAGTTATTTTAGAGACTGTGTCTGATGACCCTATTATTTGAAACTTCATTAGTTTCTGGAGTTTATTATTCCTGTACTTCTCATCAGTGTCATCCTGTCTCATTATATGCGTGATTTCTTGGACTGACTGGTGAATGTTGTATATGTGAAAAAAAGTTTTTTTAAATTGAAACCTAGGATGACTTTCTTCCTATAGTGAGGATTGTGTTTGCTTCCAGTAGTTGACTAGAAACATTAGTAATCCTGTATAACCTTATTTTAGCATCAGGCATTGAGGTGATTCTAAAATTAGCATCAGTTTATTTTTGGGTGACATTTATTCTAGAGTCTAATTTATTTTCCAGAGTCCCAATCCAAAAATGGCTCTTCCATCCTACGCCTTAGAATTTAACCTTTGTCCCTTTAGCCAGTGGCTGTCACAGGTACTTCTTGGCCTTTTAGCCTTTTCTTTAGGAATCAGAAAATATTCTTAGGAGAAAAAGTAACCTCAGAGGCCAGATATTTTGTGTACATATGTATGTATGCATTTCAGGTTTTCTGTTTATCTTAGGATTCATCTGTTATCTAACACACTATAATCAACAGGGGAAGTTTATGATATACTTTATGTGTAATTTTTATAATTACAGTAACTCCTCTTGAGATAATGTAATTCAGACTCAGTCATTTCCTCAGAATACATTTAATTTACACTATATGTGTGTTTTGTTAATGTTTTTCAGTAGTAAAGCAGTGAGAAACCCTGTTTTAAAAATTAAATTGATTTTTCTTAATAGCCCTTAATAGCAAGTTGCAGAGAAATCATTTGGAAAATATATAAGCATACCTCTTATGTAAAACATTTACTACTCTGGAGTGCAGTGGTTTGTTTATTGTCTTAATTCCTTTAGCTTTTATTTTGTGAGATGTCTGTTTTGTAATATGAAATATATTGTACAGCCTGCATACCTGATAAGAGTGTGACCATATTAAAGTCATTTACTTTTTGTGTTTCTTGTGTCCCTGCACCTAATACAGACATTCATTAAATCATTTTGATTACTAAGAAATCTCTCAGGGGCCAACTGTAAGCTAATTCAATATTAAGTAAAGATGCTCACAAAAATTTTGGAATATTGAATGTAATCAGTTTGTTACTGGTCTTAAGTCTTGCTGCCAGTACCTGAACTAACATTCCTACACTTTACGATGGAAGGTTCTGATATTTTTATTTGGGAGAATAGGAGGACCAAGTTTTTCCTCTGAAATATTAGTGATGATAGTCTCTTTTGAAAACTGTTCAGTGAACTAACTGTTGTAGGATTGCCTAATAGTTTCAGAGAGTACTATATGTTTCTTATCATTTCAAAATAACTTTTTGCTAAAAGTGGAGAACTTGGGTTAGAAATGAGATTGCACAGTAATATACACAAAAATTTGTTGAAGTTAACGTGTCAACGCTTAAAAAAGTAAAGCTTGACATTTAGAATAACTTAAATTGTTTTTTTTTCTTCAGCTTCCAGCTGATCTTACCAAGATGCATCTCACAGACAACCCTCATCCACAGGTGACTCATGTGTCTTCTAGTCAGTCTGGTTGTAGCATTGCCAGTGACTCTGGAAGCAGCAGTTTATCTGATATCTATCAGGTAATACCTTAGGAGTTTGTGTGCTGTGCATATGGTTTTTTAATTCTGCCAGATATTCTGTGCTTATGCCTTAGACGGTTAATTTATCTTTCAGAGTATGACATTCAAGCATAAGGTCTTTGGAAAAATACTGTGTCAAATTTGTAAGCCTGATTAAAGAGGTGATCTGTCTTTTGAGAATGATTAGGTATGGTTCAGCAGAGTATGATTCTGGTGTTCTCTTTCATTTATCCAGGTGAATCCATATTAATATCTAATGCTTGTTTTGGTTAAAAAATTAGTTCTTGGAATAACTGAACTTAAACTTATTAAAAGGCTGATTTTTGTTATAATTGACTATATATGTCTTCTATAGTTAGAAGTCATGAAGAAAATTAGAGCTGCTTTTCTACTGTGAAGCCTCAATTGTAGTGTAGCATGAAATAAATAGCAAATTAGAATATTTATTATTGTTGAAAACCCGAAAGGAACAATTTCAAATCTACTGAGTGATCCTTGTAATAGTGGGGAGAAGGTTCTAGGAAGACCCATAAGCTGAGAGAAACCTCACATGATCCTGCTGAGATTGAACCCAAGTTAGGTTCAAGCCAGAGCAGTAAGTATTTCAGAATCCAGATAGTATATATAATATTTTAACATTATAAATGAGTTATTTTGCATTCGTTTTTCATACTAAGTCATCAGAAACCAGAATTTAAAGTTATGGCACATCTCAGTTCGCTCTAGCCGTGTTTTAGGTGCCTAACAACCACATGTGGCTAGTGGCTACCATATACTAAGGTTTGTAGAAATAGTATCATTGTTGTCTGAGGAAAGCATTTTAGACTGGTTCTACAGAGTTACCCAGATTGAGATATTTTAGGAAAATCAGCCTTATTCTGTTAAGGAAGTTTTAAGCAGATGCAAGATAGAACGAAGACAACACCCATTTTTTTGTTTTTTATATGGCTTTTTTCAACAAAGGTCATTGCTGTGGCCATCTATATCTCACTTTTTGCTTTTTATAGTATACAGAACAAGGAATTTTTCCCTGTTCTCCATTTTACAGTAGACAAAACAAAGAACTAAAAGAGAGATTAAACAAGTTAAAAACAATACAATGGCTCTGGGACCACATAGTGGTTGTGTTCCTGTTGGGCTTTATGCATTCTGCCCCTCCTCAAAAGAAATATTTTGTGAAAGAAGCATTACACACCTAAAAATCAAAGTAGAGCTGTGGCTTCTCTAAACTCTTGTTTTTCCAGAAGAAAACCCTGAGAACGATTGACCCTGGATTAGTGAAGTTCAGGGATATGGGTATAGATTTCTTTCAGGATATATAAGAATATCTGGCCTTAGAGGTTTGGTGTTGAAAAACCGTAGGAACCTGGTATCACTGGGATATCCACATCTGTAAGTAAGGATAGTGCACAGATTAAGATTCCAGGTCACTTGGAAAGACCAATGTTTTGTTGTGAACTAGAGATGGGCTGTAGACAGTTGGTCCCTACATCTTTGCAAAGATGCTGCAGGAGCTTCTGTAGCATTGCACCTGTATTAGCACCTGCAGATTACTCACCTTTTAGCTGGACAACCTGAGGATGGGACTGGAGTACACCTACTGGTGTTGATTGGAGGTATTCTATTGCAGGACCATGGCACAGCCTATATAAATATGTAGAATAGTTCCATTACCTCAGAAAGTACCCATATGACCCTTGGCTGTCAAGTCCCTTCTCCTGACCCTATCCTGTGCCCTGGCAACCAGCAATCTCTTTTCTGCCCTTTTGCCTTTTTCAGAAGGTCATATAGATGGAATCATATAGTTTAAAAAAATATGATGCAGTGAAGCTTATAAATTAACCAATAAAAGTGCTAATGAATTTAGAGAGAGTAAACAGATAAAAGGAACAAGACTATTAAAACTCTAGAACCAAAATAGGAACTTAGAAATTGAAAGGAGAAAATTGTAATAATGTTAACATCAAATATATAAAACCTAAGATAAAATTTAAGAGTTGTCAAAGAAGATAAAAGATTTTCAAACTCTGACTTAACAGTTAACTTTTAGGACAATAGCCCAAAAATAGAAATAGCATAAACTCTAAAACAAAAATAAGTCCATAAAGATAAACTGTTGGGAACCAGCCCAACCCTATTCATGGGTGCCCCGTGTCTGGCAGTGACAAGGGAGTGAGAAAAGAAATAGGGACAAAGACACAAGAATAGAATTTTACAGCATAGGTCCAGGGGTCCAGTGTACTCTAGTGGGGTGATCCGAGTTGGCATTGTGCTCTGGGCTTCTTGCGCTTTTATTGAGTGCATTATCTTGTTGATCTTGCAGGCTGTGGGGAGGGGGGTTGAAGAGGAAGATAGCTGGAGGAAGAGCATGTGTCTGCAGCGTTCAGTAGCAATGTGGTTCTCCTAAGAAATACCAACTAAGGACACTGAGATTTTACCACCCATTGTGTATCCAGGTGTTTTGGCAAGAGAGGTGCAGCGGATAAGGCGCAATAAGGTCTGACCACATACAGTGCATCAAGGGGCTTTTATTTCCGGAGTATTGTGGACACAGAGCGATCGGAATTGCTCCATATTCTGAAAACATAGGCAGAGCCTGTGGCATTCGGTGATCTCTGCCCTGTGTAGGCCTTCTGGCCTTGCCAGCTCCCATCTGCAAAGACCCTCCCAAGTTTTGTGAGCAGAGGTTGCATTACTTGACAGAGTCTTTTGCATAAGCTTCCTTTAGGAGATCTTCACACAAACTCTATGGTGGGAAGAGTTGTGGGACCAAAGCAGTTTTTTCTGCTTTGTAACCACACCGCAGTGTTCTGCAGTTATAGGGCGCTCTCTGATGGTCTTTACCGTAGACCTCCTGTTTCCACTTGATTTCTGCTTTTATTTTACTGCACCATAGTTTGGATATGATCCGTGGCACAAATCTCAGTGTATAAAAAGCAAAGCAAGCTTCTGATAATTTAACTATAAGTAACACAGGTCTGCCCCTGGCCATCTCTTCCCACAATAAACACAAAAGGAAAAAAATCAAAATCATAAAAACATACACCTACATATATATATATATATATATATATATATATTTTTTTTTTTTTTTTTTTAAGACAGAGTCTCGCTCTGTCGCCAGGCGCCAGGCTGGAGTGCAGTGGCGCAATCTCGGCTCACTGCAACTTCTCCCTCTCGGGTTCAAGCAATTCTCCTGCCTCAGCCTCCTGAGTAGCTGGGACTACAGGCACGCGCCACCACGCCCAGCTAATTTTTGTATTTTTAGTAGAGACAGGTTTCACCTTGTTGGCCAAGGTGGTCTCGATCTCTTGACTTCGTTATCCACCCATCTCAGCCTCCCAAAGTGCTGGGATTACAGGAATGAGCCACCGCACACGACCAGTACTTACATATTTTTATATATCATGTGTATAAAATCTTTTTTTTTTTTTTTTTTGAGTCGGAGACTCACTCTGTTTCCCAGGCTGGAGTGCAACGGTACGATCTTGGCTCACTGCAACCTCTGCCTCCTGAGTTCAAGTGATTCTCCTGCCTCAGCCTCCCAAGTAGCTGGGATTACAAGCATGTACCACCATGCCCGGCTAATTTTGTATTTTTAGTAGACACAGGGTTTCTCCATGTTGGCCAGGCTGGTCTTGAACTGCAACCTCAGGTGATCTGCCCACATCAGCCTCCCAAAATGCTGGGATTACAGGCGTGAGCCACCAAGCCCAGCCTAAAATCTTACGTATCATATCTATGAGATAAGTCTTATGTAGGTATATTTAACATTTTATTATTTATATTTATATAAATAAGTATATATGCCCACATATTTATACATTTTATACTTGTAGATAGAGAATGTAAATCTGAGTTCAAGAGCACCAGTTAGTAGCAATGTTTTTCTACTGGTGGTAGGTTTGTGGGTAGTTTTTATTATGTTTCTTAAATGAACATTATTATTTGTATAGTTAACAAATCTGAGGATGTAAATAGATTGTATAGTTAAAAGCTGAAAACAGTTTGGAAAATATTTAAAGGAGAGTAAAAAGAATAAACAGAACTATAATAGGTTTATAAAATATACCCTCCAAAATACTAGATTTCTAGACCTATAATTTTTTTTAATCCATGGAAAGATAAGTGTCACCCAACTGACTAAATTGGGTGTGTGTGTGCATGTGTGTGTATGTACATACACGTGCACATGTTTCTAATCACATCCTCAGGAATAAAACAAGGACAAGAAATATAAGTACTGGACCCTGGGTCTTTCCCTTCACCTTAGGCTACCTTTAGATTCTGTGTTGGAGCTATGAATATAACCCTTAGTTACAAGTATATATTGCCAATGTATACATCTTGGCCAGGAATAGCTGAAATGATTTGTCTAAATTGCTAATAGCTTTTAGACAAATTAAATTCAAAGTTATTTGAATTTTAGCATATGAGATATTTTTTAAGTGAATGCCCAGCCTTTAAAACCATAAGCAAAGCCTTGTGATACAAGTATTTTTAATTTGGAGAGTTGAGGGGAAGAGATCAGAAAGATAGCCTAATAGCAATTGTGTGTGTGTGTGTGTGTGTTGCTGCTTTTCTTCTTAGAGAAATTTGGAAACTTTTCAAGTAAAATGCAGCTTTTTTTGTGGGGCAGAAGGCTATAGATTAATTTGGGCATTTTTTTCTAATGTGGAGTCTTCTTGTCCAGAAAAATGAATGTCTCCCCAATTTTTAAAAATAATTTCAAATTTTATTTTAGATTCAGGGGGTACATGTACAGATTTGTAACATAGGTATATTGTGTGATGCTAAGGTTTGGGGTTTGAATGATCCAGTCACCCAGGTTGGTAGTTTTTCAGCCCTCACCCCTCTCTCCCTGCTCTAATAGACCCCAGTGTCTCTTGCTCCCATCTTCATGTCCATATGTACCCGATTGTTAGTGCCCCATTATAAATAAGAACATGCGGGATTTGGTTTTCCTGATAGCAGTTCTTAACAGGAAAACTATTTACACTGTTTTGTATGGCCAAATGTGTGGCTACACGTCTATGCATTCCTTTCTTGAGAATTTTCATGTCTTCTGGTCTAAAAATCAAAGCCCTTGACTCTTAAAGAAACTTCAAAATACAGTATTTACCACACTATAGGGGGAAAAAGCAAATTAATGGTTCCAGTGTAAATGTGTTTCTAATCAGTATAGATTAAAATTTTAAAGTATACGATAAGGTATTAGAATGTTCTTAGAATATGGAGTACTTCTTTCTAGACTCCTTTTTCTATTTATTTCAGTCTCTTCCATGAGCTGGATAATTGAAATATTGACTCTTGAACAAAAGCACTTGTCTGTTCATTAACTCATTCTTAAACAACTCAAGGCACACGTTTATCTTCCACCTATCTTTTCAGTTTCTACATAAGGATTAAGTGTTTTCTTAAAAATCCCAGGGGTTCAGTTACCACCTCTATGATAACATGATTTCCTGATGCACAGCTCTGAGTGCCAATCTCTTCAGAACCCTGGTGCTACATTTTCACCAGTATGTTCTTTTGTCATCCCAAGTCACCACATGTTCTCTTCCACCTTTCTTTAATATTTCTGTAAAGAATATCATCTGAGGTTGAGGTGGATGACTTGAGGTCAGGAGTTTGAGACCAGTCTAGCCAACATGGCAAAACCCCCATCTATACTAAAAATACAGAAAAAAATTGGCCACGAGCGGTGGCGCATGCACCAGGTACTCAGGAGGCTGAGGAAAGACAATCGCTCAAACCCAGGAGGCAGAGGTTGCAGTGAACCAAGATCGCTCCACTACATTCCAGCCTGGGCAACAGAGAGAGACTCCATCTCGGGTGGAAAAAAAAGGAATATCATCTAAGTCCTAGTCAGAATTCAAAATCCGTTACCATTTTTAAACTCCCACTTGAAATAAATTGCTCTGACTTTAATTACTCCTGTATTTAAAAAGCTTTAATGCCTCATTGTTACCTAATTTACAATCCTCGATTTAAATTCCAAGACTTTTACTTTTAACTACAATGTGGTTTTATATTTTACTGTTCCCCCACTTAAACGTTCTAGATTCTGCCTCATGACATATGTATGTTATTCCCTGAACATGTCTGCCTTTTCCTAGCCTTGTGTTTTAATCATGCTCTTCTACCTGTAGCTTCATGTAGATAACATTTTCATATTGTCTCCCATGTTTTCCAATAAGAAGAGATGTCTCCTTCCTTGGAATCGCACAGCAGGTTTTCTCTCATTCATGTGACTTTTTCTCTCTGCTTTTTTTTTGTGGTTGCTTGTAAACTTAACATTTTTGATCATCATAGTAAATTTATGTAGTTCAGAGTTGATTTGTATCCCATACTGAGTCAGGCACAGTGTTGGCACTTAGGAAGTAATCTAGTAAAATTTTTTTGCATTGAATTATACTTGAAAGTAGAAACCAATATTGGCTCCCAGGAAAATGCAGATCTCTGCTAACTAAAACTTGATTATCCAAAGCAAAGGAGACTTGACTTTGCCTGTCTGCCCTGTTGTAGAGGTTGTGAAATGGGTCAGCCTGGACTGCATAAGTAAAAGATTAACTTCATAGCGTTCTGACCAAGAAGACCTAAGGACTAAATGGTCCGTGAAAAAGGTTAAATGAAATACTAAAGATGGGAATACGGAAAAGAGAGGGCTGAAAGTCCAAGGTTCTGGCTTAATACTTGCCCTAAGTTTGAAAATGTGGGTTTTTTTGTAAGTTTATATAACTCTTACTTCTGCTCTATAGTTCTCTTTGTTGTAGCTTCATGTTTATCTCAATGCAAACAGGAAAAGGATATCCTCTAGTGGTTTATTTGGGGAAGGCCAAGTCATCAGAAAATTGCCTCAGACTGTCTGCCTCTCCAAATTATATTTACACATATACACAGAGACACATTCATTTGTCAGGAAAAGAAAAACACAAGAAGTTTCATACTGTCTTAGTCCTATCATATTTTTTTTTTTTTTTTTTTTTTTTCCCTGAGCTTAACTCATTTATCATAATCTTTCTAAGGGTCTGATATATCCCAGGTGCTAAGATAAATTAGTTGAAAGGCCAGGGATCAGTCTTCTGTGTACCCTACCGTGAATATGGAGTGTCTTTTGACCCACATAATTTGTCCCCACTCTTGATATTATGATACGAGTCTCTAAGGCTTTATTAAATTTTTTTGGCTTTTTTCTTCTCTCTAGTTCAGTTTGCATAGTTTTTATTGCCCTTTCTTTAAATTTATTCTTCTTACAGTTTACATCTCCTTACGGATATTTTCCATTTTTCATCTAATTATGTTTTTCTTCTAAATTCTTTAACTTATTTATAATAAATGTGGAAAGTTCTTGTCTTTTACTTTCATTTTCTCTATCATTATTGAGGCTCTTTATAGTGATTTGTTTCCTGGGTATAGGTCACATTTCCCTGCTTCACATATGTAGGAAGTTTTTATTGTATTCTGAACATTATGGATATTACATTGAAAAAAAAAATTCTTATCTAATTATTATACAATTAAACTGGGAACTACATTTTCAGAAGTATCATGCAGTGACTTCTTGTCCTGTGGTCATAATCATATCTACCTTTATCTTAAGGACCTGGCTTTCAAGGTTTAATCAAGAAATTAGTCTTTAATCAAGAAATTTAGGTTTAATCAAGAAATTAGTCTTTATATATTTTTTTATTTATTTAATTTTAAGTTAAAAAAATTCTTTTAAATTTCCTAGCATGTTTTTTACCGATCTTATTTTTTATTCTTAATTGCTATTTTATCAGCTTATGCTCTTGTATACTGTTAATATTTTAGTAGTTTAGTGTATTTTCTTAACTAATTTTATTCCTTTTATACTATGTAAAAAGTACAGGTATAAGAAAGGCAGTTGTGGTTTTTTGGGGGGTTTTGGTTTTAATTTTTGAGACAGGTTCTCACTTTGTCACCCAGGCTGGAGTGCAGTGGCAAGATCTCTGCTCACTGCAGTGTTCGCCTCCAAGGCTCAAGCAATCTTCCCACTTCAGTCTCATGAGTAGGTGGGACTGCAGGCATGTGGCTAATTTTTGTATTTTTTGTAGAGACAGGGTTTTCTCCATGTTGCCCAGGCCAGTCTCAAACTCCTAAGCTCAAGCCATCTGCCTGCCTCAGCCTCCCAAAGTGCTGAGATTACAGTCAGGAGCCACTGTGCCTGGCCTACAAAGGCAGTTGAAAGGGTAGATTATATTCTTTCCTTTGCAGTTGGTCTTAAAAAGTTCCTAAAAAAGTTCTTTTAGTAGCCTTCTCTCAGTTCCAACCCATGAATTCCATTCTTCCTAAAGAACTGTCTTTAACATCTTTGCTTTTCATGCAGATGATAATTAGCCTTACCTACTGTCCGCATAACTAAATTTTATTTTGCCTTTTTATGTTGTGAGCCATCTATCTTTTTGTCAGACGTAATCTAAAATATGGTAATGAGACTAGGTTGAAATAATCTGGGTCAGGGGATTAAAACCTTATTTAAGATTGGTTTAAAAACCTGAATTTTTAATGCAGATTGCACTTAAAAATTGATAAAATAAAAAAGGGATGTACCAGGAGTGAGCTCTTCTATGTATTGAGAAATTGTATAGAAAATATTGCTTTAGGTTTTTTTCCCAGTAGTTTCTTAGATTAAATCAGTATATGTAAATAAGGTTTTTGAGCAAGTCTTTTTAGCATGTACACATATTTAAATTTAAAGCTATTTGTCTTTGAAAAGGGATTATAAACTGCAAACAAGTTTGTGGTTCCATATATTATTCAAAAATATACTCCAGGTGGGGCACAGCGGCTCACTCCTGTAATCCCAGCACTTTGAGAGGCCGAGGCGGGTGGATCACCTGAGGTCAGGAGTTTGAGACCAGCCTGGCCAACACAGGGAAACACAGAGAATTTAGTAGAATTCTCTACTAAAAATATAAAAAATTAGCCAGGGGTGGTTGTGAGCGCCTGTAATTCCAGCTACTCAGGAAGCTGAGACAGGAGAATCACTTAAACCCCGAAGATGAAAGTTGCAGTAAGCCAAGATTGCGCCATCGCACTCCAGCCTAGGTAACAAGAGCAAAACTCTGTCTTTATATATATATATATATACACCCACACACACACATGCATATATATACACACACACATACACACACACACACACTCTCTCTCTCTCTCCATTTAAACCCTAAAATTTCATAGCCAGAAAATAGCTCAGAGCATACTAGTCAGTCATGAGATAGAATTGCCCCATATGACTGTTTTAGTCCATTCAGGCTGCTATAACAAAATACTGTATAGACTGGGGGATAGCTTACATAAAACAGAAATTTATTTCTCGCTATTCTTGAGGCTGGAAAGTTAAAGATCAAGGCACCAGCAGCAGATTTGGTGTCTGCAAAAGGACCTCTTTCTGATTAATAGAGGTACCTTCTAACTGTAGCTTCACAGGGTAGAAGGGATGAATGAGCTTCCTCAGGCTTCTTTTATACTAATCCCATTCATGAGAGTTCTCATGACCTGATCACTTCCCAAAGGCCGCACTTAATAACATCACCTTAGGAGTTAGGATTTCAACATAAGAATTTTGAGGAGATGCAAACGTTCAGACAATCTCAGACTCTTAAAAAACAGCTTGTCTAATTTAAAGATCACAATTTGAGTATTTAGTTTGGATTGTTAAATGACTATCAGTTAAAGCTGTGCAGAAATCCAAAGGAAGTATAAGACATGGTCTTAGGAAACAGATCCAGTCTCTTCCATTTGTTGGTATCGGAGGCTTAACTTGAATTAACAAAAGCCAAGAGGCCAGTGCCTGTGGTCCTAGCTACTAGGGAGGCTGCGGCTGCAGTGAACTGTGATCATATCACTGATCACTGCATAGCTTGGGTGACAGAGTGAAACCCTGTCTTTAAAAAAAAAAAAAAAATGAAAAAATGTAAAGCCATTGACCACCAGACAAAGCAGAGGCAACTCTAGCCTCAGGGTACCTGGATCCTTGCAGGTGTGTCTGCCTCTGTCTGTCTCTGGTCTTTTGGCGCCTTATGGCTTACTTATTTTTCCTTGCTTGCTTTCTTTGTGACACTTTCTGTCACAAGTGCTCTTTCTTTCTTTGTCCTGCATGCTCTGTTTCTGTTGTTTTGTTGCTCTGAGTCTTTGTTTGCCTCTCTTGTTCAGTGTCCTCCTCCCCATTCCCCTCCCATTTCCCTGCCTATTGGTTTCATTTTCTCCTTTCATAGAAAGGCATTTCCATGTGGCTATAGGCTGTCTACTTTCAGATTCTTCCAATTTAGCAACTGCAAACAAGTTTGTGGTTCCATATATGATTGAAAAATATACTTCAGGCCGGGCAGAAAGGATGCTCTGCTTCCAGATCTAATTGTGTACAGAAATCTAGAGAAAAGCTCTTTCTACCTTAGTTTACGTAGCTAGGGAGCAGGGCACTGTTTCCCACTGGAATCTCTGGGTTTAAGATGGAGAGGAACAGTAGTCCTCAAAAGAAGGAAGATCAACTGGGCATAGTGGCTCACCCTGTAATCCTAGCAGTTTGGGAGGCCAAGGTGGGTGGATCACATGAGTCCAGGAGTTTGAGACCAGCCTGGGCAACATAAGGGGACCTCCTTCTCCCAGTCTCTACAAAAATTTGAAAAATTAGCTGGGTATGGTGGCACATACCTGTGGTTCCAGCTACTCAGAGTGCTCAGGAGAGAGGATTGCTTGAGTCCAGGAGGACGAGGCTGCAGTGAGCCTAGATCTGCAGTACACACCACTACATTCCAGTCTGGGTAACAGTGCAAGAACCTGTCACACACACACAAAAAAAAGGATCATCTTGGCAGAGAAAACAGTAAATGTTCAAAACAGGAGATACTTAATGAAGATTCTGTAGTCTTCACTAATACTCATATTTAAGTGCTTTTTATTTATGGAATTCTTGTATGTCCACTCATTTTTTTCTATAATGCCTTAATGTTCATGCTTCTTCATTAACAATATGAATCAAGTATAATATTTAGAAACACGTATATATGTATGTGTATATATATGTATTTTTGAGACAGAGTCTTTCTCTGTCACCCAGGCTGGAGTGCAGTGGCACAATCTTGGCTCACTGCAACCTCCGCCTCCCAGGTTCAAGTAATTCCCTGCCTCAGCCTCCCCAATAGCTGGGATTACAGGTTCCTGCCATCACTCTTGGGTAATTTTTGTATTTTTAGTAGAAACAGGGTTTCAACTGTTTTGGCCAGGCTGGTCTTAAACTCCTGACCTCGTGATCTACTTGCCTCAGCCTCCCGAAGTGCTAGGATTACAGGCATGAGCCACTGCGCCTGGCCAGAAATATTTTTTAAGAATCTACTTAGGACAATTTTATCTTCTAAAAAACATTTTCATTATTTTCTATGAATTACTTTTTAATTTATGGCTTTTAAAATTTTTATAATTTCTTTACAAATATGTGACACTAACATGTTTCCAAATTATAGTTGTAAGTATAAGGTCCTTTTATAGATTGATTGAGAAATCACAGCTCTTTGCACACTTTTAGATCTGACCATAAGATACTGGGAAATGAAGAGTATTTGTTCAGTCTTTTACAGTGAGTCTATTTTAGAGTATTTTAGTACTATTCTTTGTGGGGATCGCTCCAGCGTAGTCTGCGCACTCTCTCTTCCAGGTATTGGGACCCTCTTGCTGGTCAAGAGACCCCCGGCAGACGTGCTGATCTCACGGACCACAACAATTCTTTACCTTACTTTAAACTTCTGTTCTTAATTTATGTGATTACCTACTCTACTAAGCCTAAGCCTCTGTGATGAAAGAACAGTATCTTCTTCACAGTACCCAGCATAGACTAATAGGTACTCATAAGGTGATTGTTGGTAAACTTTTTCTTTCCGGTACTTCATGTTTTAGTAAACTCTATAGTAAACTTTTATGAAATACAAGTGTTCGGTGGAAAACAGATATTAATACATTTAGTGATGTTTGAGTCTCCTGACCATTTTATATTTGCTGACTCTTGAGTTATCACCTAGTTGTCACACTGTGGAAAGACAAGCCTGTAAATTTTGGGCAGAAAGAAACCTTTTATAAATAAGTACGATTTTGTTGTGTTCTTGATGCAGCATATAGCGTTGCCTAAGTCTTTTTAATATTTTGTAGGGAGGGGTAGTTTTGATTAATTCACACTGTGACTTATAATATTTTTAACATGAAACGATAAGTGATCAAGATTTCTTTTCATAGGCTACGGAGAGTGAGGTGGGAGATGTAGATTTAACACGTCTTCCAGAAGGACCTGTTGATTCTGAGGATGATGAAGAGGAAGATGAAGAGATTGACAGAACAGATCCATTGCAGGGACGAGATCTTGTTCGAGAATGTCTTGAAAAAGAGCCTGCAGACAAAACTGATGATGACATTGGTAAGAAATACATGTGTTTACCATAAGAATTTGTAATTTAATTTATATGGTTACCTATTGCTGCATAACAGATTATTCTAAACCTTAATAAATGTATGTTGTTTTAAGCCATTATCTTATAGTTTTTGTGAGTCAGAAATTTAGGGGTACCTTAGCTGGGTGGTTCTGGCTTGTAATCAGAATTGACAGAGGGCTGCAGCCATTCAGGTCTTCCCTGAGCTGAGCTGTAAAATCTGTGTCCAAGATGGCTATTTACATGGCCTTTGGTGCATGATGACCTTAAGTTCCTCTTCATGTGGGCCTCTCATTGACTGCTTAATTGTCCTTACAACATGCAGTTGACTTCCCCCTAAGTAAGTTATCCAAGGGAGAATAAGGCAAATGCCACGATGTTTTGTTTTTTTTTGAGATGGAGTTTCGCTCTTGTTACCCAGGCTGGAGTGCAATGGCACGATCTCGGCTCACCGCAATCTCCGCCTCCTGGGTTCAGGCAATTCTCCTGCCTCAGCCTCCTGAGTAGCTGGGATTACAGCACACGCCACCATGCCTAGCTAATTTTTTGTATTTTTAGTAGAGACGGGGTTTCACCATGTTGACCGGGATGATCTCGATCTCTTGACCTCGTGATCCACCCACCTTGACCTCCCAAAGCCACGATGTTTTTTATGATCTGTATTCAAGAGTAATGCATCATTACTTCTGCTAAATTCTGTTAGACCAAGTAACTCTAATACAATGTGGAATAGGACTGCACAAGGACATGACTGTCAGGAAGCAAGGGTCACCAGGAGCCAGCCATCTTTGAAGTTGGCTGCCACAATATATAAAACAAAAGCTTTGATTGCATTAAACTGATTTTTTTCCCCTCATGTCTGTAAGACATTTAAAGCACAAGCACAGTACAGTGTTCGGTGTCTGTGAATTTGCTTTTTGAAAAACTTGCAGATTTTTGTAAATTCATATTTTTATTTCCCTAGCTTAAATATATGTATGTGTTGTGTGTATGCTTAAAACATAAATTTTTCTTTATGTAATTTTTTACAAAATTAGTTACTATAGTTGGGAAGTTGAATGATACTAAAGATGTTAATGTTATCTTTAAGGAGCAAAGATCACTTAGTGTCAAATATATATTGTCATGATTTAATTAAGATTTTTATGTTAGATTGCATTTTTATAATAGCTATCATTCCAACTAAAAGAGGCTGCTACTAATAAAAATTGTTTATGTGAGTAAAGATCAATGTATTTGAACATTCCTTGCCATTCTAAAGATATAATATAGTTAAATAACTTGCATTGTGGATTCATGTTGTGAACATTACCTGGACAGAAATTGAAAGTGCATTTTTACTGATACAGAATTGTATACTATACTATTTTCATAAAACTAAAAAAATTAAGATATAGTTAATTCCTATTTTCTATGGATATATAGCACCTTGTAGTTATTCTTAATCTCTGCTGGCTGCTTATATGTGTTTCTTTCTTATATTTATATCTTCCTTACACATATATCCATACCAGGGAATAATCTTGAAAGTGCATTTTTACTGATACAGAATTGTATACTATACTATTTTCATAAAACTAAAAAAATTAAGATATAGTTAATTCCTATTTTCTATGGATATATAGCACCTTGTAGTTATTCTTAATCTCTTTGCTGGCTGCTTATATGTGTTTCTTTCTTATATTTATATCTTCTTTACACATATATCCATACCAGGGAATAATCTAAGGCACTCATAAACATTTGTGGGTTAAAGAGAGTTACCTAGTTAATTAGACAAATTTTGAGCTAGAATTCACATTTATTATCCCTGTTTTAATTACTTTTTGACATTTATTAATGGCATTTTAAAATACTTTTGCTTAATAAGAACTAGACAAAAGACTTTTCACCAATCTATTAGATCAAAGGCCATCACTAAACCCATGGAGTGGCTAGGAATATTAGATATATTCTCTACTTTCATCTGAACTTGCATAGTTTCCTGGTTCTCTCTGGAGATTGTGAATTCTCGTATCTTCCAGTATGCCCATATTTATATGTGAGTCTGAATATATGTATAAATAAAAAAATTGATTTTAAAAATCAGTAGTCAAATAGTACCTTAGTTTATCTACTTTAGCAATATAAATTTATAAGTTGATTGGGAAATTGGTTATTGAATTCTAGATTTCATTCTATTTTTTACGTATAGTCCTCAATGGTCTTTATACCAGAATTTCCATTTTCTTACAGAACAATTACTGGAGTTTATGCACCAGCTCCCTGCTTTTGCAAACATGACCATGTCTGTAAGGAGAGAACTCTGCTCGGTGATGATTTTTGAAGTGGTAGAGCAGGCTGGAGCTGTTATTCTTGAAGATGGGCAAGAGGTAGGTCAGCAAATAAATCATATACATTTCTTATGGATACTAACTTATAAAATAATTTAATTTCCGTAAACTTGTCCTGATTTTTGAGTCCTGATTTAAATTTAATTTACTCATAGTAGATTTTGCACAGTTGATGCTCCATAAATAATATTCAATGAACCAAATGTTTTTACCTCTCAAATTAGGTTGTAATTTAAATAGATTAAATAGATTTAAAGGATTCTTAAACATTTTTCTATTTATATAATTAAATCATTATTGTTTAAAATGTTTATCAAGAATTCTTCTCATTCCTTGTCTCTATTATACACTTAAAAGGAAAAGAATGAGGGAAGTATATTGGTACCAGTGCATCCTAGGGAACTGCTGACAGTTGAAGCATATAGGTGACAATTCTGTATTAAAAAAATGCTCAGATGACAGCTTGTGGATGGGTGGAAGAAAGATGCAAAGGGATTTAAAGGTATTATTGCCATCAGGAAGTGCTTCATTATTTTTCTTATCAAATGGGTAAAAATGCCGAGATTTCAGTAAATGAACATTGTCTTCTAGTGGGAATGTAAATTGGTATAGTATTTTCAGAAAATTATTTAAAAATTCTTAACCTGTTATTCCACTTCTGAGTGTCTGAGGATGTATGTAAAACTTCAAAAGAGTAATTTCAAAAGATGTTCATTGCAGCACGTTTATAATATAAATTGCATATTTATATACTTATCTATGTTATATGTAATTACATAATTTTATACTATAACATATAAATAAAAATTGCACATAACCAAAACATCCAGTGATAAGCATTAGTTAAGTAAATTATTATATAGCTGTTGAATATAATATAAAGGTATTCAAATTATTTTTTAAATTATTTGATACAATTTCTTTGAGGATAGGATCCCTGTCTCTAGGCTCTGTTTACATGTTTTCTCCCCATATCCTAGAAGACATCTGTCATATAGGATGGGCTCCCCCAAAAAGTTTGATGAACGAATGTAGTATTAATTTTTTTAAGCAGGATATTTTAAATATTTCAATAATATAAAATATATACAGAAGAGAGAAATAAGCTTTAAACAACTGTATACAGTGGGATTTTAAGTAACTTCTATTTTCTAGAAGTTTTTGCATTCTCTTAATTTTCCACAGTTGTATCAGCAAAATTGTTGTATGCCTACTTTGTGCCAGGTACTGTTCTATATACGGGGATATAGGGGTGAAAAAAACAGATACACTCCCTGTCCTCCAGTAGCTTATATAACCTACAAGTTGTGTAGTGAGTGTATTTTATTTTTAAAATAATAAAGGTATACTTTTGGGAAAAAAAAACCTTATTGCCGTTGATTACCCTTCAGAACCAACCATCTTGATTTCACTTAAATCACATTAAAATTGTTGAAGGTTCAGGCTTATAAGAGGGTTTGATATTAAAGGAGAATAAGTGGTCTTTCATTGATAGATAGTATACCTTTATAGTACATCTTCTTTGGGCTGGGTGCAGTGGCTCATGCCCATAGTCCCAATACTTCTGGAGTCCTAGGTGGAAGGATCACCAGGAATTCAAGACCACCCTGGGGAACATAGCAAGACCCTGTCTCTATCAAAAAATAAATTGGCCAAGCATGGTGGCACACACCTGTAGTCACAGCTACTTGGAAGGCTGAGGCAGGAGGATCACTTGAGTCCAAGAGTTTGAAGCTACAGTAAGCTATGATCATACCAGTGCACTCCAGCCTGAGCAACAGAGCAAGACTCCATCTCTAAAATAAATAAATAAATTCTTAAAGCATTAAATATTTCTGCATAAATGAAGGCATTATTTTCTTAACATTTTGAATCTTTTGTCAGATATGCCTTAAAATTTAGACTTTTACTAGTCTTTCTGAAATAATCATTATTTTTTTTCTTAAAGGTTTATTTTTTTTAGTCAGGCACTATTGTAAGCACAGTGTATGTATTAACTCATTTAATTAACATAATAGTTCTATGATAGTTACTTTCCTTACAACCATTGGAGCAGTAGAGAAACCGAGGCCCAGAGAGGTTAAATAATTTACCCAAAGTCATTTAGCTAATTAGTGGCATTGTATGGATTAACATTCCAAGAGTTTGTGCTCTTGAACATTACACTATGTTGTCTCAGAGAATCTGGTCAATTATGACAGTTCTTGTTTGGTGACTAAAAGAAGAAAGAGCAAAATAAACTTTAGTAGCTTGCATAGGCTCAAAGCATAGGGTGTTACAGAGTATTTAGTAATACAACCAGATCCTCCTTTTTCCTTTTTAAATTATACAAGTTATATATATTGATAGATTGTTTTTCAAAGTTAACATATAATTACCTTTTTTTAAAGATTCATAAAACCTTTGTTTTTCTCTATAGCTTGACTCATGGTATGTTATTTTAAACGGCACTGTAGAAATCAGTCATCCAGATGGAAAAGTTGAAAATTTGTTTATGGGAAATAGTTTTGGAATTACTCCCACTCTGGATAAGCAGTACATGCATGGAATTGTCAGGACTAAAGTAGATGATTGTCAGGTAAGACTATCTCTTTGGTCAAGTCCTCTTGCTTGCCTGTTGATTTAAAGTAGCTGAACCTGTTTTGTCTTCCTTAAAATAAAATACCTTCATTTAAGAATGAAGAGTTAGAGAGATCCAAGATGGCTGATGATTAGCAGCTCGGGCACGTACCTCCCAGTGAAAGCGCAAAGAACGAGAGGACGCCACACTTTCAGACGAATATTTGTTGCTCACGGACCAGGAGATTCCCAGTGGAGGAGCCCCACGGGTCAACAGGGCGACCCTTGTGGCCGGCGTGGTGGTTTTGCTGGTGCCTTAGCACGCCAGTTCTTGGTGCAGAGTCCGGAGATTCCCAGGCAGAAAAGCACCATCAATCTTAACACCACTGTTTTGGCCGGCTCAGTGGATTGCTCAGATCTCGGCGCAGGGAATCAACAAGTTGGACGTCAGAGACCCAGTTAGAAAGCCGGTAATTATAAAGACGACAGACGGACAAATATATAATGAAGGGAAGAAACCAGCGTAAAAAGGTAGAGAATACTCAAAATCAGAATGCCTCTCCCTCTACAGGGGATTGCAATTCCTCATCAGTAACGGAACAAGGCTTAATAGATTACACGGGTGTTCCAATAACAGAAGCAGGTTTCAAAACGTGGGTGATAAGAAACTTCTGTGAATTAAAAGAACTTGTTCTAACCCAATGCAAAGAAACTAAGAACCTTGAAAAAAGGTTTGACGAAATGTTAACGAGAATGGACAATTTAGAGAAGAATATAAGTGAATTGATGGAGCTGAAAAACACAACACGAGAACTTCGCGAAGCATGCACAAGTTTAAACAGTCGAATTGATCAAGCAGAAGGAAGGATATCAGAAGTCGAGGACCAGCTCAGTGAAATGAAACGAGAAGACAAGAATGCAGAAAAAAGGATGAAAAGGAATGAGCAAAGTCTCCAGGAAATATGGGACTATGTGAAAAGACCTAATTTACGTTTGATAGGTGTACCTGAATGTGATGAAGAGAATGAATCCAAGTTGGAAAATACTCTTCAGGATATCATTCAGGAAAATTTTCCCAACCTGGCAAGGCAGGGTAATATTCAACTCCAGGTAATACAGAGAACACCACAAAGATATTCTTCAAGAAGACCAACCCCAAGGCACATAATTGCCAGATTTATTAGGGTTGAAATGAAGGAGAAAATACTAAGGGCAGCCAGAGAGAAAGGTCAGGTTACCCATAAAGGGAAACCTATCAGACTTACAGCAGATCTCTCAGCAGAAACCCTACAAGCCAGAAAAGAGTGGGGACCAATATTTAACATCCTTAAAGAAAAGAACTTTCAACCCAGAATCTCCTATCCAGCCAAACTAAGCTTTATGAGCGAAGGAAAAATTAAATCTTTTGCGAACAAACAAGTACTTAGAGAGTTCACCACCACCAGGCCTGCTTTACAAGAGCTTCTGAAAGAAGCACTATACATATAAAGGAACAACCAATATCAGCCTTTCCAAAAATATATCAAAAAGCAAAGAACTTTAACACAATAAAAAATTTGCATCAACTAATGGGCAAAACTGCCAGCTAGCATCAAACGCCGGTATTAAACCTATATATATTTTAATTGGCTAAAAAGCCAAAACCCATCGGTATGCTGCATCCGGGCCCATCTTACATGCAACAATACACAAAGACTCAGAGAGAAGGAGGAAGATTTACCAATCAAACAGAGAGTAAAAATAAACTAATAAACAAAAAACAGGAGATGCAATTCTCGCCTCTGATAAAGTAGACTTTAAAGCAACAAAGATCAAAAGAGGCGAGGAATGACATTACATAATGGCAAAAGGATCAATGCAACAAGAAGAGCTAACGATTCTATAGATCAACGAGATAGAAAATTAACAAGGATATTTAGAACTTGAACTCAGACCCGGAACAAGTAAACTTAATAAACATTTATAGAACTCTCCACTTCAAATACACAAAACATACATTACCACCTCACACCTATTCCAAAGGTGACTATATAATTGGAAGTAAATCACTCCTCAGTAATCGCATAGCATTTCATAGGTTTAAATTAAATATTGGTTGGCTGTTTGTTTGTTATCTTCTTCCCTTATTCCTTCCTGACTACATCATTAAGTATAATTATCAGTATAAAAGAGCTTTTCAATACCCATTACTAAATTGCATTCTAGCCTGGGCAAGAAAGCAATACTTTCATTCTCAGTCCCTCTTTCTTTTCCTTCTCCCTCCTCCCCATTCTCTCTCTCTCTTTCTCTTCCTTTTTCCTCCTTCCTATTCTCTCAAAAAAAAAAAAAAAAAGAATGAAGAGTTTTAATAGCTCACAGTTGATAAAGGAAACTAGATTTTGTATCTCCCTCAGATATATGTGGGCTGTTTATAAAGCTATAAATTTTCAAAAGAGACTATACCAAATAAATGCTGGTGTGTTATATTTCTATTTGATATTAGCCAGCTCAGAGTCCTTTTTTAAAAAAAAATAAAGGAAAGAAATAGGAACTTCTGATTTTGTTTCTAACTTACTCCTGCTTCATGTTTTCTTTACATAGTGTCAGTTTTGAGAGAAGTAGAAGTTCACTTCTCCTTTTAAGGAGCAAAATTCAAACAGATTAGACTTCTTTAGTCTCTTCGTATGTGAATTGTTTCACCTTCATTTTTGTTAAAGATTAAAGGAATTAAGTGAAAAGAAACTAATGCCACTAGATTTCTTACCTTTGTGCTCTGCCTTGGTACATAGTGATATATTTATGTACTATAGGTTCATTAATTGTCCCCATGTTGTTCTTGGACAGTTTGTCTGCATAGCCCAGCAAGATTATTGGAGAATTTTAAATCATGTGGAAAAAAATACCCATAAAGTTGAGGAAGAGGGAGAAATTGTTATGGTACATGAGCATCGTGAACTAGACCGGAGTGGAACCAGGAAAGGACACATTGTAATCAAGGTGGGTGTTTTTACTTATTATTCTAGTACTGATACAGTAGAGTTTTCATCTTGTTTTAAACCACTTTTTAAGTAGTGCCAGATAATTCATTAACACTTTGGAATCTAACTTAAATAAATGTTGGCTCTTTTGTCTTTTTCTAAGAGAGTTTTTACACATTTTAATGGTGAAGGATAATTTATTGCCATTTAATATCAGTGTAGGTAGGGTATTATTTTAGAATATAATGGTCAGAGTTTTCCTTTTCAAACTTACGTTGTAAGCCACTGAGAGTGGGAGTCGATTTCATCAAAGACGGCAGTATTTACAAACAAAACAAAATTTAAGGACCAGCCATAAAGGCCTAAGTAATCCTAGGTTAAGATGCAGAGTGCTTCTGGATCTCTGTGGCACTGAAATATGCATTTGACTTCTCTGAACCTCGCTTTTCTTATCCGAATATGGAGCTAATTCAAGGCTTTATTAGGGCTAAATGAGGTAAATCAAAAGCCTTGGCACAAATGTAGAGTCTGAGTATTAATCCCCATACTGTTTTCCTGTTTATGAGTTCTACCCTCTTCTATTTGCCTTCTCCCCTCCTGTCTTTTTAAAGACTTGGATATAAACTGAAGAATTATAGTTGAAAGGGGGGAAATAAACACATAACTGTTTCTCTTTTCAAGCTAGTCTTGGCAAAATTAGTGTCACTGTTAATTGCAGATGAAGCAGTTTACTTAATAATATGAAGGAGTTAAGTCAGAGAGATAATTTGAAGTCTGATGTCACACTTGTTCTTCCCTTAGAGTCAGGCTGTTCCTCAGAGATCTTTCTTTTCCTAAACAGATGACTGTAAGCTTTGTATGTAGAAATGATGAACATATTGGTGGACTACCATAGCCTTATGCATAGACTTTTTTGTTTTAATTCATTTTTATCTTTTTGTGAGGACTCGTGTTTTAGCAATTTATTTTTAAATAATTTCAAACTAGAAAAGTTGCTAAAACAGTAGCAAGATCTGTGACTCAGATTCCTCAACTGTTAATATTTTCACTGTATTTGCTCCATTATCACCAGTCTTTTTCTGAACCATTTGAGAGCAGTCTGCAAATGTGATGCCTCATCATTCCTAAATATTCCATTGTGTATTTACTAAAAACAAGGACACTCTCTGACATAAGCACCATAGAATCCTTCAAGTTAGGAAGTAAACATTGCTAAAATAAAACCATTCAGGGCTGGGCACAGTGGCTCATGCCTGTAATTCTAGCACTTTGGGAGGCAGAGGAGGATGGATCACTTGAGGTCATGAGTTCGAGACCAGCCTGGCCAACATGGTGAAACCCCGTTTCTACTAAAAATACAAAAATTAGCTGGACATAGTGGCGGGTGCCTATAGTCCCAGCGACTTCGGAGGCTGAAGCATGAGAATCACTTGGACCCGGGAGACGCAGGTTGCAGTGAGCCAAGATCACGCCACCGCATTCCAGCCTAGGCAGCAGAGTGATTCTTCATCTCAAACAAGCAAACAAAAAACCACACATTCAGTCCAGAGACCGTATTTAGATTTTTACTAACTATCCCAAGAATAACTCTTATTTCTGGTCTAGAATGTTATGCTAGAACACAGTTGCATTTAGTTTCATTTGTCATGTCACTTCAGCCTATACCAGTTCCTCAGTCCTTCCCTGTTGTTAAATATTCTTAGCAGTTTTAAAGAATACAGCTCTTATATCCTGTACTATTAGCCTCCACCTGAATTTTTCTAGATCTTTCTTCATGACCCAGATAGATTCAAGTCAGGCTTTCCTGGCAGGAGTTCCATAGAACTCAGAGGGCACACAATGTCAATCTGTTGTCCAATCAGTGGTGGAGTTAGCTATGATTACTTGATCATGTTGGTGTCTGTCTGCCCAGTATCTTCAGTGTAAATTCATCATTTTACCCTTTGTAACTGATAAATATTTGGTGAAGAGATGTTCTGACAGTATCAAAATACTATCCTCAAACTTTTAGTTTATGTATAGTATGTACTGAGTACAAACTAATATTCACCACTTTTTACTTCCATTACTATTCTTGTCTGAGATGGTGATTTTTAAAATAATTTATTTTGCATTTATTAACTCATTTTATTGAAGGAATGAACTGTCTCTTCTTCTCCATTAATTTATTTGTATTGGTATAAACTTATGTTACCATCATTATTATTCTGATGCTCAAATTATCCCAGATTTAGCCAGTGGGATTCTTAAACTGACTCTTGGGTTTTTTGACGCATCCCCATTATTTGAGCACCTCCGTATAATCTGGCAAATAATAAGGCTCATAGTGAACTTAATTGTGCCAGCTCTGGAATTGGCCATTTCTCGAGAAGACCCTGAATCTTTCTAGTCGAATGTAGTATTTATAAACCAAGATCCGGGAACCCACTATATTCACTACTACTGAGGTGTCATTGCCTTTATCTTTCATCAGAACTAGAAAATATATGCATGTATTCATTATGCACACATAAACATCTATAACTTTATTAAACAACCATGAGTTTCAATTCCAGTACTACCTATACTTCCAGTTCCAGTACCAAAACCACAGTTTTCCCTAGGGTCTTTTCCCTTCTATGTCTGTAAATACTTTCTTCAATAATGCCTCTTGTTATACTCTGTATATTATTTGCTCATTGTAAGCAATCTCTACCATGCCAGTATAACACCACCAGCCGTCTCTTCTGCTTTCTACCTCTGTGCACCCTGTCTCCCAGCAGCCTACCTTCTTAACGTGTTTTACAGTAGATTTTAAATACTGTGGTGATAGCTGTAACGAAAGTTCAGAACATCAAAAATACTTGAAGGGACATAAAATTGCCATCAGTTTATACACACCTTAAAATGTTTGCAGATTCTGATTGCATGATGATGGATTGCTTTTGTGACAGAAATATTGAAAATGTATTATTTTTACTATAGCACAATCTTCACATTCAGATTTAATTGCAAATCTTAACCATAGAAATAGAACCATAGAAAATCTTTTGCTCATAGAAAGATTGTTCATTTGACTTTTTTTGTTCATTTGCTCACAGAAAGATTGTTCATTTGACTCCAGTCACCCAGGCTGGAGTGCAGTGGCACGATCTTGACTCACACAACTTCTGCCTCCCAGGTTCAAGCAACTCTCGTGCCTCAGCCTTCCAAGTAGCTGTGACTCTACAGTCACATGCCATCACACCCAGCTGGGTTTTTTTTGTTTTTTGTTTTTATTTTTTGTTGTTGTTGTCGTTTTGCTTGTTTCTGTATTTTTAGTAGAGGTGGGGTTTTGCCATGTTGTCCTGGCTGGTATCTAACTCCTGACCTCAAGTGATCCCCTAGTCAAGGCCAGGCATGGTGGCTCAGACCTGTAATCCCAGCACTTTAGGATATTGAGTTGGGCTCTCAAACTCTTTTGTGGTACTCTATGCTAGGCCCTCTGTAAGTTCTGGGAGGTACTAATATATATTCTGACATCAGTGAACTCACAGTCTTTTGAGAAAGATAGGGCGATAGTTTCAGCATGACTTGATAAATCTCAAGATGGAAGAGCAAGAGAGGCATAAAAAGAGGGATCTAAATTAGTCTGGAAGAAATAGCGAGAAGTAATTTTAGGGAGGAAGGGTGACCCAGACAAAGAAATATGCATGTGCTATATAAAATTGCATAATATGTTTTAAAAAGAGCAGGAAATTTGTGTGGCTGGGATCAAGGGCATTTTGAGGTAAGATAGATTTTAGTCTAATTAGGTAAGGGCTCATCTTTAAATAAAATTTTGAATGTATGACCTAGTCTCTATAGGGACCCTGCTTCTGTGATTTTGCCAGTCAAAATAATGGCCTCTCTTTAACAGGTTGATCAATTCCCATCCCTGACTTAGCTATTCTAGGAAATGGAATTAAGTGATCCTAAACCGGGATTGGCCTGAATAATAAAACCTGTTTGGTACTCTTAGGCTTAGAATGTTTTGCAGGGGTGGGAGAATAGGAGAATACGAATGACCTATGATTTTCTTATCTCTTAAGTAGGTTGCTTCTGACTTCCTTTGAGAGAAACAATTTTCGTACCTTGTTTATTTTTAATAAATAAAATAAAGTACCTTTTAATAAAGTACCTTATTTTTAATAAATTCTTAGATAAGAACATTATTAGTATTAATGTATGTTTACCATACAGTTATTCTAAACAATGAAATTGTTTGGATTCATATGACAAATAAAGGTTGGGGGTTATGAGTAACAGTTTTTATATCAGGCTTAACATCTGGTTTGTTTCTGTATTTGTTTTTTGTGCCCACCTTTGAAAAAGCTACAAAGAGTAATAATTAAACATTGGTTCAGAAGGTCAAAGAAGAGCAGTATGGAAATGTATGTTTATGTTCTTTTTTTCTTTTCTTTGAGACAGAGTATCACTCTTGTTGTCCAAGCTGGAGTGCAATGGCATGATCTCAGCCCACTACAACGCCTACCTCCCAGGTTCAAGCAATTCTTTGCCTCAGCTCCCCCAGTAGCTGGGATTACAGGTGCCTGCCACCACACCCAGCTAATTTTTGTATTTTTAGTAGAGATGAGATTTCACCATGTTGACCAGGGTGATCTCAAACTCTGGACCTCAGGTGATCCACCCACCTGGGCCTCCCAAAGTGTTGGGATTAGAGGTGTGAGCCACCGCACCCGGCCTGTTTATATTCTTTTATAAATTTGGAGATAAGCATTTAAAACTGAATTAATTTCAAAACTGTCTATAGAACTTCTAGTTCCTCTCAATATGGTGACCTAGCATAGAGAGGAAACGGTATGAGAGGAACTATAGAAAAGTAAACATTTATTCTGGGAAGTAACAACAATAGAACAGGCTCTCTTGAACTGGTATGTTCCTCCTACAGCCTGGACAGAAAAGATTTTTGAGGTGGATTAAATTTGGAGAAAAGCCTTCTTTTTTCTTTCTTTCTTCTCTTTCTTTCCTTTCTTTTTCTTTCTTTAGTTTAACTTTCACCTCTTTTGTTGCCTTGAGACAATAAGTACATGCTGTAGTTGTAGGAGAAGTGGCAGTAACAGCCCACACCAGGGCTATCAGTGAAATTCAAAGGCCTGCTATGATGACATGCCAGTGAAAACAGCTTCAGCTGCGTTAGTGCTGTTGGCTATTTATTCCTCTGCCTTTTATCTCTCTCAACCTCTGGGTGCTAATGGGTTACAATTAAGTTTAGAATCCAGTTCTTCCAGCGGTAAGGATTTAAAGGCAAAAGTCTACTTTGAGCACTTGTCTAATGGAGTAACTACAAAGGGGAATAATCAACAGTAATTCTTTGGTTCTTGGGTTTATTTTCTCATCCTTCCTATCCTTGGATTTTTAGGCAACACCTGAGCGTCTCATAATGCATTTAATAGAAGAACATTCTATTGTGGATCCAACTTATATAGAAGATTTTTTATTAACTTATAGGACATTTCTTGAAAGTCCTTTGGATGTTGGAATCAAACTATTGGAATGGTTTAAGATCGACAGCTTAAGAGATAAGGTTGGTTTTATAAAGGGCATGAAAGTGATTTTAACCTGAAATTTTATTCATGAAACTTTTATAGTTGATAGAGTACATGTTTATTATGATAACAAGATTCAGTTCACCTAAAACATTAGTGAACCTGAACCACCAATATAGACATTCTGTGCTTACGTTTATGATAGAAGAGCATGTTAAAAGTGGATAAGAGCCTTTAAAAGGCGAAATCCGAAATAAAGCTCTGGTAAAGCTATAAATTCAGGAAACATAAAAGTTACATGAGAGTATTTTAAAATTTTACTGAAATATTTTTTCATTTCTGGAGATCAATAAAACATTTTAAAACTTGAAAGACTATTCATCAAATACATTTTTTCAAGAGGGCCTAGATTGTTTTTAAGCTTCAAAATGGGAATGTCTTTATTTTCTTGAGTTACAGACTTTATAATCATTTGAAAACAACTTATTAAATCTTAATTTATCTCCCCTGTGACTTATTTAAATCTACCTTTTGAGTATTTTTTTGTATTAAATGTTGTTCACTATTTTAATTAAATCATCTTACCTCATTTCATGGGATTTGTTTGTACATTTAATGGAAAGACTAGTTATACCTCCACAAATTGGTAAGAAATAAGTTGTTTTAATAAAATAAAAATAGAATCATAATTGCTTGGTGTGTCTTTTTGAGTTAGATTTTAAAGGAAATAAATTGGATGCAGGTAGACGGTGGAATTCTTTTATTTAGGAGACTAACATCTAAAACTACAGGTTTGCCCATCTCTTCCCATTTTTTGTTAGAATTAAATATATTTATGGTTGCCGAGAAAATAAAGGCATGCTTAGGAAATGAACAAAAATATGATTTAGTAATAATTATCTATATGCAAAAGAATGAAATTGGACTACCATCTTATACCATGTACAAAAATGTATTCAAACTGTGTCAGAGACAGAAGAGCCAAAACTATAATACCTTAAAAGAAAAGATAGTGGTAGAATATCATGACCTTGGATTTGGTGATGGTTTCTCAAGTAAGAAAATATGATAGCCAAGCACAAGTAACAAAAGAAAAAAATATAAATTTTACTTCATCAAAATTAAAATTATTTTTGCATCAAAAGACACTGTCGAGAAAGATAAGACGATGCACTGAATAAGAGAAAATTATGTATCTTTGTTTTTTTTTTTTGAGATGAAGTTTTACTCTTGTTGCCCACACTGGGGTGCAGAGGCATGATCTTGGCTCACTGCCACCTCTATCTCCGGGGTTCAAGTGATTCTCCTGCCTCAGCCTCCCAACTAGCTGGGATTACAGGCATGTGCCACCGTGCCTGGCTAATTTTGTACTTTTAGTAGAAATGAGGTTTCTCCATGTTGGTCAGGCTGGTCTTGCACTCTCGACCTCAAGTGATCTGCCTGCCTCAGCCTCCCAAAGTGCTGGGATTACAGGTGTGAGCCACTGTGCCCAGCCAGAAAATTATATATCTGATAAAGGTTTAATATCCAAAATATATAAAGAACTTTTACCATTCAACAACAAAAAGACAACACAGTTTAAACATGGACCAAGGACTTGCATAGACATTTCTCCAAAGAAGATATGTAAATGGCCAACAGGCACATGACAAAGACGTTCAACATCATTAATCATAGAGAAATGCAGTCATAACCTCAATGACATACCACTTTATACCCACTAGGATGGCTTTAAAAAAGGGGAAAAAAAGAAAAAGTAACAAACATTGCCAATGATATGAAGACATTGAACCGGTCTTCGCACCCCCACCCTACACACACTGATGATGGGAATGTAAAATGGTGTTGCCTCTGTGGATAAAGTTGGAGGAGTTCCTCAAAAATTTAAACATAGAGTTACCATATAGCCCAGCAATTCTAATTATAGACATACACGCAAAGAATTAAAAACAGATGCACAAACAAAAACCTGTGTATAAATATTCATAGCAGCGCTATTGACAATAGCCAAAATGTAGAAATGACCCAAATGTCCATCATGGATAAACAAAATATGGTATAGCCATACAATAAAGTATTACTCAGCTATAAAAAGAAAAGAAGTACTTACACATACTACACCATGATGAGCCCCGACAACATTATGCTAAGTAAAAGAAGAGAGTCAGAAAAGACTATGTATTTTATGATTCTATTTATGTGAAGTATCCAGAACAGACAAATAGAAAAGCAGACTAGTGACTGCCAGGGGCTAGAGAGAGAGCATAATGGGAAGTGAATGCTTAATGAGTTTGAGGTTTTCTTTTGGAGTGATGAAAATGTTCCAGAACTCAGAACTAGACGGTGGTGATGGTTACACAATACTGTTAAGGTACTAAATGCCATTGAATTATGAACTTTAAAATCATTAAAATGAATTTTATGTGGATTCTACCACAATTTAAAAAATGAGTCATTCCTTTATTCGGCACATTATTCAAATCAGCTTACATTTGTTAATGTTTAACTCTTCTGGAGCAAAGTAAACAATTTAGCAGTTTGAAAATTTAGTGTTTATAATGAAGTTTCAGATTTGTAAGAGTTTTTGTTTTGCTTTTTAACTTTTATAGAGACAGGGTTTTGCTATGCCCAGGCTGGTCTCAAACTCCTGAACTCAAGGGATCCTCCTTGCTTCAGCCACCTGAGTTGCTGGGATTGCAGGTTTTGTTTTTGTTACAATTTTGGTTAAACATGTTCTTGACCATGGAAACACTTTTGATAAGGATTTTTGATTGATAGTATTGCCTGCTTTATGACATGAAGTTTGCATCGTAAGATGCTCTCTGTAATATACATTCTTTGTACTTCTTTCATCTTAACAAACAGGCTTGTGTCTTCTCACTGAGTGTTTAGAGTCCTGGCTCTGTTATTTCTGTACACAGGGAAGCAAAAGCTCAAACTAAAGCATGCCTTTCTATTACAATGAGCCTTTTTTATACGAGGGAGGGAACAAGAAGGTTGTCAGTTCCCCATCAGTTTTAGACATGCTTTTGGAATCTACTTTTGCAGAAGGAATGCCTCTTCTAACCATATGCTGCCTCTTTAATGTTTCCACAGGTGACACGGATTGTATTATTATGGGTAAATAATCATTTTAATGATTTTGAAGGTGACCCTGCTATGACTCGATTTCTAGAAGAATTTGAAAGAAATCTGGAAGATACGGTAAGGCTCAAAATAATTTATATTCTTCAGAGTGTAGTGGTACTCCTCCTCCAACACCAGCAAACTCACAACAGTAGTAGCTTTCATCCTCTCCTGTGTCTTAAATGTCCATTCTTAGAACTTCCAGATCTAAATTCTAGACTTTTGCTCATTTATTCTCTGCCACCCCAATTCAAACAACATTCACACTCCTTCCTGGCTCTTCCATTTCTTCTTTTTGTTTTGTTTTGTTTTTTTTTTTGAGACGGAGCTTTGCTCTGTTGCCCAGCCTAGAGTGCAGTGGCACGATTTCAGCTCAGTGTACCTTCTGAGTTCAAGTGATTCTCCTGCCTCAACCTCCCGAGTAGCTGGGACTGAAGGTGCCTACCACCATGCCTGGCTAATTTTTGTGTTTTAGGAGAGACGGGGTTTCACCGTATTGGCCAGGCTGGTCTCAAACTGTTGACCTCATGATCCGTCTGCCTCGGCTTCCCAAAGTGCTGGGATTACAGGTGTGAGATGCTGAGCCCAGCCTGACTCTTCCATTTCTGTATTAAGACTAATGACATTCTTATCTCTTAGTTACTCAGTCTTATAAACCTGGTGTTACATATGTACCCTCACTCTTTTTTTCTTGAATTTCCTGGTCAGGATTTCCAGTCAGTTGCTAAAGCCACCTAGGTCACTGATTTAGGCATACACATGTATGTTCACATATTTCCTTATGGTCTCTCTCAGCCATTTCTTTTTCACTCCCTAGTTTAGGACTTAATTATTTTATTATATCTGATCTGTTATAATAGCCTGCTAACTAATCTTAGTTCTAGTTTCTCTTCTAATCCATTCTGTGTGGCCAAAAGATTGCTTTTTAAACACACATTTGATGACCATTATTCTCTTTGACAGTAAACCGTACTTCCTACAAAAGCAGTTCTTGACCCATATATTCAGGCCTACCTTTCTGGCCTTTTTCCTTTGTACTCTAGATTGTAGCCAAATCAGACTATTTTATTTTACCTTCCAGTTCTGCATCTAGACCATGCTAGAATTCTCTTTTGTTAACCTATTTGAAACTCTGTTTAACTATCAATGCATATCTTAAATATCAAGTCTATATTAAGACTTTCTAGGTTTCCATTCTACATGGGATTCACCTGCTCTAAATGTACAGCACCTAAGATAATTCTCTCAAAGTCTACAGTAGCTATTCATGAATTTGTTTTATTCTCCCTGTCAGATATAAAACTTTGAGCTGTGACTTGATTGCCTGCTCCAAGCAACTTGAAATTTTAGGAAATAGTACTGCAGCATAGTGGTTTTAGGAGTACAGCTCAAGAGTTAAATTGCTTGAATTAAGATCCAAGCTCCACCACTTACTAGATGTGTAAACTTGGACAGATTGTCTGATCTTATGCCTGAGTTGTGTTATTTGTAAAGATAGTAGTTCCTAGTTTATTGAGATTGTTTTAAGGATTATAATGAGCTGATAAGCATAACAGTCTTTATACAAAACCTGTCACATAGCAAATGCTCAAGAGCTATAGTTATTACTTACAGAGCATAAGCAGATAAGTTGAATGAAGTGGGAAAAATTGGCAAATTTGATCCCTTTTCTTACCCCTTGGTTCCTATAGAATTCTCAGCAGCACATGTGCACTATACAAAATGGGGAGAGTGAACAACACTGGGAACTTTATTAAAGGGTTATAGAGGCACTCCACTGTCATTTGACTTGTCCAATGTTAGCTGTGTAGATAATCAAGGGACATCAGAATGTGGGGAAAAAAAGTCATGGGATTTTTTTTTTTTTTTCCAGTAATCAGTTAGCCATCAGGTATTTATTGCATTCTACTTTACACTCGAAGGCATTAATACAGGATCAGAACAATTACAAGACATGGTGTCGCTTTGAAAAAACCTTTAGCTTTTTGTTATGGACATGAGATTTGTACATAATAATGCTATTTGAGATTAATTGAAACTGAAGTTAGAACTGGAATTCAGACTATTACTGAGTTTAAGGAAGAACTAAAATAATACAAGAAGAAAGTATTTTCTGGAAGAGGTGAAAACTTGAATGTTTCTTTGAACGTTGAACAGTATTTGAAAAGGTGGTTCAAATCATTCAAGGTTTTGAATAAAGGTTTTAAAAGATGCTGGTTTTATATAACAGCCAGGAGATAAGCAAGGTGGGAGTGGAGTGTATATTAGGAAAGTTTAAGAAATGATAAGTAATTTTGTGTCATCTCTCTGTAAATTAGACATCACTTGGAAATCTTTTTTAACCTATGATAATCTAAAAACCTTATAATCATATTAAGAAATCTTGTTATTGAGAGTGCTTTGGAGTGGGAGCGCCCCCTTCTTCAGTTTTGTTTACCTCAGCTTATACATGTTCTGTAGTCCTTATATTTATAACTCTAATTCTAATAATTTTCTGTGACTTTTTAAAAACCTATAGGAATAGATATATTTATATACATGTACCCTTTCCTGCTTTACAGAAGATGAATGGTCATCTCCGGTTATTGAATATTGCCTGTGCTGCAAAGGCTAAGTGGAGACAGGTTGTGCTACAAAAGGCTTCCCGTGAGTCCCCTCTACAATTCAGCCTTAATGGCGGAAGTGAGAAGGGATTTGGTATTTTTGTTGAAGGAGTAGAACCTGGGAGCAAAGCCGCTGATTCAGGACTGAAACGTGGTGATCAGGTAAGTAAATAACCAACAACTTAAATTCAAGCCTTCTTAAAAGTATTATGCCTGCTGCTTTTGTTCTCATCTTCCAGAAAGCATGATCAGTTTAAGGAAATACTTCTCTGAGTCTTTTTTAGAGGTAGTATCTGCATGTGGTTTATTTTTAAAATGTATTTGTCATATATTTATTACTTTTAATGGAAAAGTTGATGTAGTGTGGCCAGAAATAACATGGTCTGTTTAGCTCTGTCAGCAAGACCTCCTTTGAATGGGCCTGCCTATCTTTCATGGATAAGCTGGCAACTTGAGAATACTCCAGAAAGATCAATATATGAATTAGCACCCTTGCAAGTTTTGACGGAGATAGCACTTCTGCGTCATAGCCCTCTCAAATGTAAGTGACTGCAGATTGCTGAAGGTTATGTAATCATTAAATTATGTTTATATGGTAACATAACTATATCTGTAAGCAAAGTGAGCCAAATGAGGGATAAGGAAAAAAGATACTCCTGGGAATTTGATGATGATTTAGTTTTTCGGTATAGGCATTAGGTAAGTACAGAGCGGCCTATTTCAAAATATGATGTGCTGGCAACAATTCCCAGGCTTCTCTCAGTCCTGTTAATCATATTGACCACGTTCTTAAGAGATGATGTGTGGACATCTGCATGTTTAACAAAGCTCTCTAGATCAGTGGTCCCTAACCTTTTTGGCACCAGGGACCAGTTTTGTGGAAGACAATTTTTCCATGGACCGGGGAGGGGAACTGGAGGGATGGAGATGGTTTCTGGATGAAACTGTTCCACCTCAGATCCTCAGGCAGTCAGACATTAAATTTTCATAAGGAGTGCCCCAGATCCCTTGCATTTACAGTTCACAACAGGGTTGACACTCCTATGAGAATCTCAGGTCACTGCTGATTTAACAGGAGACAAGCTCAGGCAGTAATGCTCACTGGCCCACTACTCACCTCCTGCTGTGTGGCCCAGTTCCTAGCAGGCCATGGGTCTGTGTCCCAGCAGTTGCAGACCCCTGCTCTAGATGATTCTCATGTACTCCAAAGGGTGGTTTCCCAAATCTGTCTGATCATCAGAATCATTTAGGAAACTTGCTTTTTCCCATTTAAAATTTTGTTCATTTGTTTTAGAATGTGGCTTTATTTTAACTGAGCCATGCTATCATTTTTTGAAATTGTGAACTCATTCATATTATGAAAGGTTCTACGCTTTAGAACAGTGGTTCTCAACTAGTGGCAGTGTCTGCAGATATTTTTTATTATTATGACTTGGGGGTTACTACTGGCATGTTGGTAGACAGAGGCCAAGGATGCTCCTAAACAACCTACAGTGCCCAGGACAGCTTCCACAATTGAGTTTTCTGGGACTTACCCCAGACTATTCATTAGGAATATCTAATAGCTAGGATCCTGGAGTTAGTATGTTTATTGTTCAGTTATTTTTATCAGAAACACATTTAATAATCTAATTCTTCACACAGACATACACACACACACACACACACACACACACACACACAAATTAGTGAAATCCATTCCTGAGAATGAAATTTATCATGCTTTTACTTCTTCCTTCAATCTCCTCAACTACTGTTGAAATGATCTGAGATTTTAGATCTACATTATAATTGTTATTTTTTAACATTATCTTCTGTTTCAAGAATGCTTTTGACATTTGCATTGTTTCATAGCTTTTAAACAAGCATTAAACATTTACACCTGCTTAACTGATTTCATTGATCACTTCCATTTCATTTATACTGTATATCCTCATTATTTCTCTTCATTTCACAATTATCTTTAGTACTTCTTTTAGTATTTTTCTTTTTAGAGAACAGATGGGTGATACAGTATTGTATGTCCTTGCATACTTGAAGATACTTTTGTTTGATGGAGTGTAACATCTTTTTCTAACAGTCACTTTTCCCTTAGAAGGCTAAAGTCGGGCAGGGCGCGTTGGCTCACGCCTGTAATCCCAACACTTTGGGAGGCCGAGGCGGGTGGATCACGAGGTCAAGAGATCGAGACCATCCTGGTCAACATGGTGAAACCCCATCTCTATTAAAAATACAAAAAATTAGCTGGGCACGGTGGCACGTGCCTGTAATCCCAGCTACTCAGGAGGCTGAGGCAGGAGAATTGCCTGAACCCAGGAGGCGGAGGTTGCGGTGAGCCGAGATCGCGCCATTTCACTCCAGCCTGGGTAACAAGAGCGAAACTCTGTCTCAAAAAAAAAAAAAAAGAAGGCTAAAGTCATAGAATATTATCACGTCAACTTAGCATTGCCCAGGAGAAGTCCAAACTCTTTGGGCTTTCTTTTCTAGGTACCTTTGGGTTATCTTCCCACAATGATGTTTATAGATTCCTTATTCTCTTTCCTTGGAACACAGAAATTTCATTGGGTTATGTTTTTTAAAATAGATCTCTTTGTATTATTTTAGCATGGTACTAGATAAGACATTTTAGTGTGTAGTTGCAAGTGGTTTTCCAACTCTGGGAATTTTACTTCTATCGATTTTTTTTTCTTTTCCTAATATTTTTTCATTCTTTTTCTTATCCTTTTGAAATTTTTATATTGATCCCCTAGATCTGTCCTCTGTTCTGACTAGTTTTTGCTCATTATATTTATCTTTTTATCCTTTCCCCTTAGAATCAGTATTTCTTAAAATAAGCTTCTGTGATTCTGAGTTATAGCCAAATTGGAGAAGTCATGTGGTGAAGGGTCAGCAGTGTTTACATGGAAGAACCCATCTCAGTTGTGCCTCTTGCTGCCTGATTCAATCAGTGGCAGATAATCATATTAAATATATTTAGATACTCCTTTTAAATGAATTACTTGTCTTTGAAATGCAGTAAATTTTCGTTGAGAATATTTGACAAATTTGTATGTACATATGCAGGCAATAATTTTTATGAGCTGAGCCGACATGATTAAAATGTTTCCTTCATAAACCATCCTGTGTGGGTATTTTTAAAATTTCCTCAGTAAGATCCCAGAGGGCATTAACTTTTTAAAAAAATGTTTATAGTAAAGAATTTGGAAAACATGACAATATAGAGGAAAAAATGGTTCTCACAGAGATAACTGTTCACATAGGAGTACATTTTATTCAAGTCTCATTAAGTTTAAACATATTAAACTTTTAAGGTTGTAGAAGTAACAAATACTCTTCTGTCTTAATTTGTATTTTTAAAATACTTTTCTCTTAAGATTATGGAAGTGAATGGACAAAACTTTGAGAATATTACATTTATGAAAGCCCTTGAAATTTTGAGGAATAATACTCATCTTGCACTTACTGTAAAGACCAACATTTTTGGTGAGTTTTGTTATAAAAATTGCCCGAACTTTTTCTTTTTAATTTGGTAATAGGAAAGTCATTACAGTGAAAGAGAAGATAGTAAAATGTAAACATGTTTTTGTCTAAACTCTTTAGTTTTGGAATCTTTAGTGTTGAACTCTCATGTATTCTAGAATTTTTATTTTTTATTATGTTTTTAATTATTTTGATAGAAAATAAGTTTTAAAATAGGTAGACAGATACATTCAGTCATTTATGAAATGTCTGTTAAGCATGTATTATGTACTCTGGAGGGATATGGATTGAAAGGTAGAATGACCTCAGTAAAACTAAGAAGTCATAATCAGGCATTTTTCCCCCAGCTAGTGTGCAAATCAGTCTACTTCTAATCTTTAAGCTAGTTTTCTAAAGTAATACCAATGCCAGATTAGCTGTTTTGTGGAAATAAACTGAGCAAAGCATTGACTTAAGTATTCAGTGAATTATAGATTTCTAATAACAACATACTCTACTTTTGTATGGAAAAAGGATTCTAGTGCCTGTATTGTGTTTTTATCATGTTTATATTTAAATAAAACCAGTGACTAAGCTCATACTTTTAACCAAATCTACTGTTTGCTTTTTTAAACTTTTAGGAAAGATTTACTGTCATTTGGTTTCCTTAGACACTTGCGGATTTTTGCTGAAATTCTGAAAACAGCAACAGTAAAAATTGTATAGCAATTGAAATATGAAAGAAAATTTAAGTGTCTTTATGAAGTAGGGAGGAAAACAATTTCTGTAGGTTTTTTAGGTTACAATTTGAGAAGTAAGAGTTGGCTTTAAAAGCTATGCTTGTGGAAAGGAAGTGTGAGTTTTATTTTTTTCACTTTGGCTTCTTATATTGTGTTTAGTCATGATGAAAAATGAAACATTTGGAATTTGTCCTCTTTTTCTTTTTGTGTACCTTTGACTGAATTACATCATGTCAAATCTGGGTTATAACTGTCAATTGGCAATTTCTTAATATTATGTTACTTAGCATAGAATAAGTAAGTAAGCCTTCAGAATTTTTTGATTTCCTGGTGTTTTGACAAGTATCTAGAAATGCCAACTTTTAGGTTATACAAAAGAGAATCCAGTTTTGAAAAATGTGAAAGCAGGACTTACTCTCTTACTTGGAGCAAATTTAGTCTTTCCAAGATTCAATTTCTCTCGCACTATTTCCTAGATTTCTTCTAAGTATCTTATACATTTAAACCTTTTGTTCTAGTCATATAAAGATTGCTAACTGGTATTCAATATTCTGAATAAAAATACAGAGACAGTGTGAACCCCCCAGGAAACTTGGGACACAGAAGAAGTAGGTCTGAAGGATGCAAAGGACAGAAGCCATACCCTCAGAACCCTTTGAGTGGTGAGAAAGCAGCTGCCCAACAAAACCCTAGATTGGATATGGCAGAGGGTGAAGTTACATGGTGATGCAAAGGGGGAACATAGCAGTCAGCTCGTCCTTACCCTAGATGGAATGGAGTAAACCAAGCAAAACACCAAGGAGCATCTCCAAGGAATATTTGTAAAATATTTTTAGAAATGGAGCATTTTACTCTAGATGTGATGCCCATCATAAAGCCCTAATAACTCTGGCATTACCATGAAATAGAGTTGAGCAGTTAGGTCATCCTATATCAAACTCACAGTCAGGACACCTACAAAAAGGAAAGTGTGACCAGAAGACATTTGTTTAGTGATACCAGAGCAAACCATTCTTGGTCCTTTTATATTACTTATATTACTTAAAACTGACAGAGGTCACCAAGACCCACACCCCTAAGAGGGTGTGGTAGAGACCTAATGAGTGATCTTGCAGATTCTGGAGTATTTAAAGAAGAAAAACATTTCTAGAACACTGCACAGAGCAATTTAAAATTTTATCCCTTGACACAAGAACAGGATATTAGGAAAGAATAAACAACAATCATTGAGAAAGAAATAACTCTTACTGACACAAGCATTCATTTGAAGGAATAGATAATAAAGTTGAGAAAAATCTCCCAGACTATGGAACAAGAAGACAAAATAAAATTAAACTCTATTCCAGTTGATCTCAAAGAAAATGTGAGGAAGAAGATATTTAGGATATAATAACAGAGGGTATCCCAGAGTAAAAGAAGGATGTGACTCTTAAAATTCAAAGGCCTCACTATGAGCTGAGCAAAATGGATTAAACAACAACAACAAACATCTTTTGTCAAGTTTCTACTTCCAGTATTGACTGAAGACAACTTAAAAGAGCTAGACTAAATATGAAAAGCTATAAACAAGCATAAAAAAAAATAGTGAAAAACTCTGGATGTACCTTCCCACTCCTGGGACTATAGCCCAAAGTGATGTCTTTTTTTCCAGGGCCATTTTCCCGTTCACAGAATATAACTGAGAGAGCTTCTTGATAAACTTACAGGTTTGTAGTTTAGCACCCACCAAAGGATAAAACTCTTGCGTTACAACCTTGTTAGGATTGAGACACTGAAAAGCTCTCTCTGAAGGAGATGTGCGCTGTACCCTACTTGTCCCTCTAGGACCTAGAAAACTTAACAGTTTTGGCCCTAGTCTTAGATTACAGGTGCCCGACAAAAGAAAATACGTATCTTCTTTAGAGGATACTAATAGCAACTTGTTATTTTTTAAAATAATGTTTTAAAAGCAGAGTCAAGTAAAGATTATGAGGCACTCTTAAAAGTCCGTATGAGCCAGAACCAACAGAAACAGAAGCACAGGTGCTCCAAAATATCAGACACAGATTGAAAGTTTGTTATCTTATGTCCATGAATATAAAAATCAAATATTTCAGTTTCAGATATAGTAAACATACACCACCCTTCATCTCCCACTGAACTTAATACTAAACCTGGGCAGAATCTTGACCCACCTATTTGAGAACTCTGAAAAGCAGATAGCAACAGCAATTCACAGAAGAATACCAGAATTCAGAGTACCACCACCAGCCATGAATTTACTATTACTTTAATTCTAGTATGCCCTATGTTGGACTCAAGACAACCTGAAACCTGGATGTTAGTACTGTGGTACATACAGAGATCCAGGAGAAGCCTGGCTTGAGGAGTGAGAAAAGGGAACTCCTACTAACAGCAGTTGACCTGTGTGAAAAAAGTGACACTGCTTTTAGGCTTCATTGTGTTCTAGTTTTCATGCAAGCCCTCACAGCCATCTAAAGTTCTCTCTCTCCTAGAAGAGTCCCTCTACCTGACCCACACATCATGTTTAGATTTAGCAAATGCACTCAGAGAAGAAAACAGCTGACAATCTCAGATTACCCTCTTCTTGTTCTGGAATTTTAATTCATCTATTCCTCTTGGCTTCCACAGCTTTCTAACATCTTTAAAAATCCAACTTCTGGCCAAGCATGGTGGCTCATGCCTGTAATCCTAGCATTTTAGGAGGCTGTGGTGGGAGGATCGAGTGAGGCCAGGAGTTCCAAGTCCAGCCTGGGCCACATAGTGAAACCCCTGTCTCAAAAAAACATTAAAATTTAGCTGGACATGGTAGCATGCGCCTGTAGTCCCAGCTACTTGAGAGGCTGAGGCAGGAAGATCACCTGAGCCCAGGAGTTCAAGACTGTAATGAGCTGTGATTGTGTCCCTGCACTCCAGCCTGGGTGACACCCTGTCTCTAAAGAACAAAAATCCTACTTCTTTAATAACTTGTCATTTTAAGTTTTAATAAAAGTAATACGTACATATATTTTGAAAACTAAAATACTAAAGATAGGTATACATTGGGACCACACTTTGTACAATGTTCTGTACCTTTTCGCATCAGTTCATACAGATCTACTTGTTGCATGATTTTTATTATTACATAGAATTCTATTATTACCATAATCTTTTGAGTTAATGTCCTATAGATATTTTAGATTGTTTATGGTTTTTGCTGTTAACAGTGATATAATAAAAACTCTTTGTACTTTTATGCTGATATAGATCCAGCTATATGATAAATTTCTCAAAGTGGAATTGCTTTTGACAGACACTACAATGTTTTACTTTCTGGAAGTTTATCACGATCTGTGCTTCATTCATCAGTGTATAAGAATACCTCTGCAGTGGGTCTAATCAACCTTTTAAATTATGATATACATTATTTAATAATGAGTAAGGTTGAGCACCCTTTTTTATGTGTTTTGGCATTTCTTTTGTATAAAGTCTTTTAATTTCATCTGCCCCTTTATATATTTTTATTCATCTTTTATTGACTCATTTGAACACTTTATAAATTAAAATAGTATTTTTCAGCTCTTCTTAAAGAGTTTAAAACTTGAAAGTATTTTCCCCAGTGGTTTGTGTTTTGACTTTTGTTTCATGTGTTTGTGAATGCATACACACATATGTAGAAAGAGAGACATTTTAAATTTTTATGTAGTCAAATTTATTAAGCTTTTATAGATTCTTGGGCACTTTTACTTTTAATTCATATATAATGTCTGATATTGCTGTTTAATAGCATTGTAATTACATGTGCTCAATATCCTTTCATTTTTCTCCTTAACAGTTTTTTTTAATTTAATACAATCATTTCTCCTCTTTATCAACAAACTACAAGCTCCACAAATTTTTGCTTATAATTGCATACACAAGTCCAGTGGAGAAATTTAATTTTTTTTTTTTTTTGAGACAGTCTCACGCTGTTGCCCAGGTTGGAATGGAGTGGCTCAATCTCAGCTCACTGCAACCTCTGCCTCCTGGGTTCAAGCGATTCTCCTGTCTCATCCTCTGGAGTAACTAGGTTTACAGGTGTGTACCACCATGCCCAGCTAATTTTTATATTTTTAGTTTCACCCTGTTGGCCAGGCTGGTCTCAGACTTCTGACCTCAGGTGATCCACCCACCTCCGCCTCCCAGAGTGCTGGGATTTCAGGCATAAGCCACCATGCCCAGCCAAATTTGATGATTTTTAAAAATAATTCAGTTACTTTATATACACATTACTAAGGAAATCTGCTGCCCCTTCAAAGTTTTCCTGTTGCTCTAACAGAAAATTTGAATACCTTAGCGTGGCATTATTTGGCCTCATCTCTACCTTGTTCTGTAGTCATTTTCATTTTCTTGAACTTTCCTTCTACCACAGGGACTTTGAACTTGTGATTTTTTTTTTACTTAGGATTACTCATCCTTTTTCTTCTTTGCCTGGTTAAAATCTACTCATCTGTCTGATCTCTTTTTAATAGATGACTTGCTTAAGGAAGATTGCCCTTTCCTACTCTCAAGTAGCTCCTCTGGTTATATTTCATGCATCTTAGACTGTCTGTAAACTCCACAACAGGAGTAATATACAGACATCTAGTGAAGTGCCTGACCTGTGTTCATATGTTAGTAAGTATTTTTTGAATGAATGAATATCTGAATTTTAAGCTAAAAAAGTATTGGCTGGCCGTGGTGGCTCCTGCCGGTAATCCCATCACTTTGGGAGGCTGAGGCAGAAGGATCACTTGAGCCTAGGAAACATAGTGAGACCGCATCTCTACAAAAGTAGAAAAAATGAGCTGGGTGCAGTAGTATATGCTTGTAGTCTCAGCTACCCAGCAGATGGAAGTGGGAGTATCACATGAGCCTATAAAGTCGAGGCTGCAGTGAGCTGTGCTCATGCCACTGCATTCCAACCTGGCCAACAGAGTGAGAACCGACCCTATTTCCAAAAAGCACATACATACGTATACACAGATAAACATATGTATACACAAATACGTACGTGTGTGTATATATTATTACCATATGGCTTAAATTTTTAAAATATAAATTTTATTCTAATGCAGACTTTATGGAAGTTAAATCCTAAAAAATCTCCATCACTTTGAAAGCAGAAATATATGCTTTTCATAAACTTGCACTGTGCTTTAGTAATGTGGTATCATCCTTCTGTTGAAACCCTGAAATCAGTCCAGATTTTGCAAGTGAATACCAAGTCGTAAATGTTTTAATCAATTCTTAAGGCTTTAAGAATTTGTCTTACTTCCGAGTCCTTTGATTTTTCTGGTAAACTCATGCTTTTCTTTTCTTTTGGTTTCTAAAACAATTCTCTGTGATTGGGTTTTTGGTGGCCGTATTCACACAATTTACAGCTTAAAAAAAAGGTACAGCATAACTGCTCAAAGCTGTATCTAATGATAAGCTGAGTGTTTGCTTCCACAGCTCATGTAGTTGAAGACCTTTAAGTCTTTTCTAAGAGTACGCAACCACTGTTTTTCTAATTCAGTCCTCTTCAGGCACCATGACTAATCATTTCTAGATATTTAACTTTATGCAGATTTATCTTTGCTTTATCCCAAGGAGATGTAGCCATTCTCACAAGGTGAAACTTTGGTGTAGGCACATAGGGAATTTCCCCAATGTACCTGTACCCTCATTAAGGATGAAATTCACCAGACTTAGTTAGACTTAATAGAAAGATACTTGAGTCTGGACATGGTGGCTCACGCCTGTAATCCCAGCACTTTGTAAGGCTGAGACAGGCAGATCTCTAGAGCCTAGGAGTTGGAGGCTATCCTGGGCAACATGTCAAAACTCCGTCTTTACAAATAAACTACAAAAATTAACCCGGTATGATAGCATGCATCTGTAATCCCAGCTCCTTGGGAGGATCACCTGAGCCCAGGGAGGTCGAGGCTGCAGTGAGCTGTGATCATGCCACTGTACTTAGGCTGGGCAACAGTGAGACCCTTTCTCAGAAAAAAAAAAGAGAGAGAAAGGTATTTAAGATATGATTGGTTGTTTACTTGTTTACTTCAGACCACTGAAGTGGATTTTTTTTAGCAGCTTTACTGAATGACAGTCTCATAAATGTGACCTTGAGAAATCGTTATATATTACCAAATTTAAATTACCAAAATTAGGCCAGGCATCATAGCTCACACCTATAATCCTAGCACTTTGGGAGGCCAAAGTGGGTGAGTCACCTGAGGTCAGGAATTCAAGACAAGCCTGGCCAACATAGGGAAACCCTGTCTCTACTAAAAATACAAAAATTAGCCAGGTGTGGTGGTGCATGCCTGTAATCCCAGCCACTTGGGAAGCCAAGGCAAGACAATCCCTTGAACCCGGGAGGTGGAGGTTGCAGTGAGCTGGGAGTGTGCCACTGTACTCCAGCCTGGGCGACAGAGCAAGACTCCATCTCAAAATCAATCAATCAATCAATCAATAACCAAAATTACTGTTTTTTGGTAAAGGTAAAAATAAAGCCCAACAAAGCTTTTCTCATCTAAATTTTACAATCTGGCCCTGACTATAGTAGTCAGGTCTCATCTCAAGTGACATATGTAGTTATCCCTCGGTATATGCATAGTGTTGGTTACAGGACCTCCATCCCATGTACACCAAAATTCATGCATATTCAAGACCCACAGTTGGTCCTTCAGAGCCATACTGCAAGTTTTTGCATCCCAAAAATACTGTATTTTCAGTCCATGTTTGGGTGAAAAAAATCCAAGTATAAATGGACCCACGTAGTTCAAACTCATATTGTTCAAGGGTCAGCTGTATTATAAGGAATAACATACAATAGAACCTAAATATCTGTTTCTATAAACTTAGTTGATTAGTGGTTATATTAGTTACTACCCTAAATAGAAACCTTTGTTTTTTCAAACATGCCTGCAGCCTGCCCACTTCCTTTCTCTTTCCCCTCAACTGACTTTCCTTTTATTAGTGTTGGGCAACATCAGAAGTATAGTGAGGTATGAAAACTAGAGAAAGAAGTAGATATAGCTGCTAAAGGGTGAGTAAATACTTGACAATGTTTAGTTGAATGAGACTGTGAAAGTTCAGATAATGGAAAGTGACCGTGTTTATTCTTAAAATTTGTTGTTGGTATTATAAAAATATTCTAAAGAAATGACAAGTTTGTTTCATTTCCACAGTGTTCAAAGAGTTACTTTGTAGGACTGAACAGGAGAAATCTGGTGTACCTCATATTCCGAAAATTGCGGAAAAAAAAAGTAATCGCCATTCTATCCAGCATGTGCCAGGAGATATTGAACAGGCATCACAAGAGAAAGGAAGTAAGAAAGTTAAAGCAAATACTGTTTCAGGTGGAAGAAACAAAATCAGGAAGATTTTGGATAAAACACGATTTAGTATCTTGCCTCCAAAACTATTTAGGTAAGTAATGCCAATCTTAGCCATGCAGGAATTTTCACATTCACTGTAAAGTTTTTATCTGGGGTTGGGGGAGGCTTGAGTAAGTTTTGCTTAATATATAACTAATGTATCATAAACTCTTCAAACAGTACTTATATAAGAATACATTTGAACATCTCCCTGTCACTTTCATGAGGTTACCACTTTCAGATTATACAATAGCATTATTTTGAATTTTGGAAATTTTAGTCTCCTGAATTACAAATCGTACACCTTAATCTTGAGACCCATTCACCAGTTTTTTGTTTTTTTAAAAAATCATTTTTTCCTTGTAGCACCATTTATTCCTTCTTGAGTTGTAAATTTGAACTTTTTAATCAGACCTATTTCTGTTTCCAAATAGGATATCACCAAAACGTAGTAATACTTGAAGATTTTAAATGTAAATTACGTTTGTAAAATAATGATGAAATCAGTCCACTAAAGTGTCGTGATTAGGGATGACTCTAGTATATATTACATTAGCAACTTCCTGAAGCAGTTACAAAAGTTCTAAACAAGAGCAGTACAATACTTAGCACATAGTAGGCACTCAGTTAATATTTATTGAATAAGTTAAGACAGTGAATAATCAGTGAACGAAATAAAGAATGTTCAAAAAATATATTAAAATATTTGCCTCTTGAAAGTTCATGGCGGTTGTGCTAGGTGATAGTTATAGAAATAAAGAGATAGTCCTTACCTCTGAGGAATTCACATCAGGAACCCTTATTCTCTACACATTTATTATATACTAAGCCAGAGACGGGAAGATTAATAGATGAAGATTCTTATCCTCCAAGAGCTGATAATCTAAGCAAATTGCAAAGTTCTCACATTGCAGGGTGATAAGTGGAGGCAGGAACAAACTTGTTAGGTTTGAATAGACCGTGTTTCTGTGTATACAACTAGAGCCGGAGCAAGAGAAGTAGGTTATGAGAGACCTTGAATATTATGCTAAAGATAACAAACTTCATTATGTCATGACAGGGAGCCATAAGAAGACATGTGATTTGATAAGATTTATTCTTTTTGGAAGACTTCCTTGATGGCTATGTTAGTGATTTGGGGTTGTGGATATAGCACAATATAGCAGTGATAGCAGGGAGAACAATTGGGTGGCAACTAGGAATTGTGTCAGCTCTCATCTTAATGACAGCTATTTTAAAATATTTTTTCAATAATTAAAAATCTCAAAGATTTTTCAATCAGAAATGCTCGTCTTCCTGAATTCTTATTTCTAGTCAGGGAAACACATTTACTCCTTATTTCATTTTGAACTCAGAGAAATGAAATACCCTGAGCTTTGTTCTTAATCTCACTGATTTCTAAAAGTTCATTACTCAATTCGATCCTTGAGGTGAGTGGCTTATAAAAATCATTACTTTAAAATACCAAAATTTTTGAATGTTGAGTGTACTGTAGCAAACACTGTAAGAAAAGGCTTAGTCTCACAAATTTGTATTGAGTAAGGAGAATGTTAGAGGGGCCAGCTCACATTGAAGAGGTAGGGGACAGTTGGGTATGATCAGAAATCACTGTAGAAAAGGGACAAAACTGAGGATCCAGAAGGCAGAAAAGAATGCACGAGGAGAATCCCTCAGGGTATAATGCCCTGAGTTCCACTTCCAGAAACCTTGATGAGTTTCGTCTGGAATACGTCTGTTTCCCATTAACTGCGTCTCATTTTGACCAGTGACACAGTTGTGACGTGTGTCATCTAAAGCCAGACAACACTGTAATTATAACTCTTCAGCTTGTTAGTATCACATTCAAACTAGCTGTACTTAAGTTTCAGGCGGCTAAATCAGTATCTCATCTCCACATCTTTTGGTGAAGTGGGTGGGAATTAGTTACTGTACTTGAATTCTATCTTTGGTTGCTGCAAGAGGCGTAGAACTGAGGTTGCCAGGAACAATCAGTTGACTATTTTAAAGTATTATAACTTTATATTGGTACCCAATAAAAGAGGACCATCTGGTAAAAATAGTTTTACTTAAACTCAGAAGGGGTTATTGAGTCTCTTGCTTTGTGGCAACAGGAAAACACTTGGTTATAAATATAAATATGAATGAAATTATGCACTTCAGAAGTTTATGTTAACCTGTCCTTTCTAAACATGTTTCATTAGAGTAAAATGCTAATCATTTCAGATAAATACAGAAAACAGAGGTTATCTTAGAAGTCACAGGTTTCTGGAGCCTGTTTTGTTGGAACTGATCTTACCCATCAGACTGGCCGCTTTACATTTTTGAGAATGTATCATATTTCTTGACAGTCATTTGAAGAGAATTCAGACAATTCCTTCTGCTACACAAAAGTATATGATCCTTTGTATATAAAGAGTTCTCAGAAATCAGATAGAAAAAAAATCACTAAAACTTCAGTGGAAAAATAGACAGAAAAACGTGACACAGATGTTCCATATTGATACTGATCCAGGATATACAGTTTAATACTGGATACTATTTTTTTCATCAGAGATTGACAGAATGGTCAGGGACAGAATTGATAATGCAATAAGTTTATAAAAGTTTAGACTGGTGTAGTAGTATAAAGTAATGCAACCTTTCCATTAAAAGCTTTAAAAGTGGCAAAATTCTGACTGGATGCAGTGTCTTATGCCTGTAATCCCAGCATTTTGGGAGGCCAAGGTGGATGGATCACTTGAGGCCAGGAGGTCAAGACCAGCGTGGCCAACATTGTGAAAGCCCATCTCTACTAAAAATATAAATAGCTAGCTGGACATGGTGACGCACACCTGTAATCCCAGCTACTCAGGAGGCTGAGGCAAGAGAACTACAAAAATTAGCCGGGCGTGGTGATGCACACCTGTAATCCCAGCTACTTGAGAGGCTGAGGCAGGAGAATCACTTAAACCCAGGAGGTGGAGGTTGTGGCGAGCCAAGATCGTGCCACTGCACTGCAGCCTGAGTGACAGAGTGAAACTCCGTCTCAAAAAAAATAAAAATAAAATAAATTTTTAAATTTTTAGTCGAGACAGGGTTTCGCCATATTGGCCAGGCTGGTCTGCAACTCCTGACCTCAGGTGATCCACCCGCCTTAGCCTCCCAGAGTGCTGGGATTACAAGTTTGAGCCACCGTGTCCGGCCAATAAATATTTTAAAATGGCAAAATTTTTCGATTCAGTAATTCTGATTCTAATAGTAATTAGATGAAGATGTATATATAGATGCTCTCTCTCAGTTGTTTTATCTATACTAAAACAAAATTGGGAACACCCTAATTGTCCAACTACAAGGATTGGTTAAATAAATTGGGCTATACATCAGAAAAATGACTAGAAGGAAAAATATCAAAATGTTGATTGTGGTTTTTGGAAGGCATGGTTTCATAGGTAATTTTTCTCTTTCTTCCATGCTTTCTTTCTGTATTTTGCAAGTTTTCTTCTTGAACATTTGTTATTTTTTAATTGAAAAAAATGTTTAATTAGTTCAGTTTCACAATTTCTGAGTGTCTCCTGTGTGCCAGACCTCTTTGGAAGAGGCACCAAGAACAGAAACTAGTTCTCTGCTTTTAGCAGCACTCAATTCTGTAAGAGTAAGGGATGAGTTGTCATAGAAAAGAAACAATGCCTGCATCTGTGAGAGGAGCAAAGAAAGAATATTGTAAGGAAAGAACAAATACTTGAGATAAGAATAGGTAATTCCAAAATCCCAAACAAACCATGATACAATTTTAAAAGAATGTTCCTAAAAATTAAAGTGAAAAATGTTACTGATTTTAATTATATCTGTAAGTTAAGACAGAAGTATGGTTTTTATTGACCTAAGAATACTCCACATTTCAGGAAATTTGTTTTTCTTTCTTAAAAATCATGCAGCTTTTATTTTGTTTGTTTTTAAAATCACAGTTGCCTAAGTAACATCTTTGAATTATTCATTGTAACAGTCCCAGAAATAAACTGCCCTGCTTGTTGAACAAGAATTAGTATTTTTTCCTCCCCATTTCTTGTCAAAATACTTAACTTTTGTTTGCTTTTTAAATATTGGGATTCTTTTTAATTTGCGTATTGATGATATGTATGTGGCCTTTTTCGTTTAATCAGATGAAACTAAGTACTTTTATCCTAAGTAAGTTTAGTGTTGGGGAAGTACTGAGGAATTTTTTTAAACAATTTTGTTTCTGTTATTGCATCACCTTCTCAGGAGACTGTTTTGGTAAGAATGATACGATTACTTGCCAAATGGGCTTTATCAATTCAGCTTTCAAATAAGCATGGTTATTTTGCCAACTAAATACTGTTTCATTCATGGCATAGCATGGATTGTACATGACAGTATAGTTTTCATTTATGCACTTCCCACCTTAATTACTATGAATTTGTAACCAGCTTTACATATTTATAGCTGTACAGTGTTGTCTCTGTTGAGTATTCAAAAGCAGAAGTGATGTAAATAGCATGAGTAAGAGATATCAGAACTTTTAGTATTTTCTGTATTTTTTTTTTTTCGAGACAGAGTCTTGCTCTTGTCACCCAGGCTGGAGTGCAGTGGAGTGATCTTGGCTCACTGCAACCTCTGCCTCCAAGATTCAAGCAATTCTCCTGCCTCAGCCTCCCAAGTAGCTGGGATTACAGGAGTGTGCCACCCTGCCCAGCTAATTTTGTATTTTTTAGTAGAGATGGTGTTTTACCATGTTGGCCAGGCTGGTCTCAAACCCCTGACCCCAGGTGATCTACCCACCTCTGCCTGTACTTCTTCACCTCTATAGTGATTCCAGGTTGCTGCAACTGATCCAGTTAACTACCTTTAATAGAAAATTGTAACTTTTTAACATTATTAAAGTGGCTTCTACTTTATTAGTAGGATTGGCTAACCTCTTTAATAGTTTGCTTCCTTGGATTGTTATCGCACCCTCTGTGTCCAAAAATTGATCTGTTTGTTTTCAGAGATCAATTAAAGAAAGACTGTTTTTTAAAACATCTTCATTTTCTATATATAAATACCTTTGAAGGCCCTTTTATCTAAGCGTAGAACATTTAACTCTGATCTTTAGGAATACAAACCTAATTATAAGAAGCCAATTTAGGGTAAATGCAAATTATTTACCAATGAGGTATTTCCTTTACCTTATCTGTCAAATTAGATTGCCTTTTCTCCCCAGGAAAGTACTTCCTGTTTCTGTAGCGCCTTTACTTAGACCTACCTTGTCCTCCTTTACTTTGTAATATAAATTGACTAAAATACTTCTCCCTTCTAGGTTTATACTATTCTTATTTATTTATTTATGTTTGAGATGGAGTCTTGCTCTGTTGCCCAGGCTGGAGTAGAATGGCAGGATCTCAGCTCACTGCAGCCTCCACCTCCCAGATTCAAGGGATTCTCCTACTTTCGAATAGCTGGGATTACAGACGCCCGCCACCACACCTGGCTAATTATAGTATTTTTAGTAGAGTCGGGGTTTCACCATGTTGGCCAGGCTGGTCCTGAACTCCTGACCTTCGATAATCCATCCGCCTCAGCCTCCCAAAGTGCTGGGATTACAGGTGTGAGCCACCCTCACCCAGCCCTATTGTAATTTTAACTTTTGTAAAACTCCATTCTTAAAAGTCCTGTGTGGCCAATCGTGGTGGCTCACGCCTGTAGTTCCAGCACTTTGGGAGGCCGAGGCAGGTAGATCACAAGATCAAGAGATTGAGATCATCCTGGCCAATATGGTGAAGCCCCTGTCTCTACTAAAAATACACAAAAATTAGCTGTGTGTGGTGGCACACACCTATAGTCCCAGCTACTCGGGAGGCTGAGGCAGGAGAATCACTTGAACCTGGGAGGCGAGGTTGCAGTGCACTCCAGCCTGGCAACAGAGGGAGACTCCGTCTCATAAATAAATAAATAAGTCAGTCAGTCAGTCCTGTGTACCTTTGCACCAAAACATTTGCCTTTATTACCTAATTTTTCAGTATTCCTGGGGGAGATAGTATTATTCACATTTACAGATGAGAAAAACAATGTTTACAAAGAGAACAAAATTTGCCTGAAGTCAAGCAGCTAATAGCTCAGGTCTGCCTGACATCAAAGCTTGCTCTTGAAGCACTAATCTTTGCTTTCTTCCATGTCTTTCTGCTTTTCTCTGACTCTTCAGCTCTCTCAGATCCTGGCTTTCTCTTCCTTGTCTGACTATTAACAGTCCTTTTGCAGTTTATTTAACAGTCTAACTCTCCATCTTGCATAGTTTTCTAATCTACCTAAAATCCTATATTTTACATCTAACATAATTTAAATGTATTCCATATTATTTATAATACTGTACTTTAATTTTTTTCATGATAGTAGGTAAGTATTCTGTGATACTTCCATTTGTATGCACAGCAAGTACTAGGCAAAATGTTGCATTCGATAAAATATAGACGAATTAATAATAGCAACTGAAAGCATTGGTTTTAATGTAATTACAACCCTTAGAAGTAGTTTTTGGTTATTGATGTTAATGGACTTCTTTTTCACTGCTATCTTACGTTTTTGTTGACTCTTTTGCTTTAAAATAAGCTAATATTTTCGGGTATCTAAAACCTAAGTGACGGTGTTTGTTTCTTTGTTTTTATTTTTTCTCTTAGGTGGATTTAGAGTTGCCTATGTCGCACTTCTAAAATATTTTAAAGGAGGATTATTTTGTTTGCTTAAATAATTAGACTTGAGAGATTAAACAAGAAATAATGTACTCTTAGAATGAACTTTAGAGACTGTGATTTTCTTAATTCTATTTTTTTTTTTCTGGACCATTGTTTGAAGACTACTCTTACTTTGTCACTTGAACTTGGCCCCATTATTATCTACAACCTGCCATATTTTTTGGTTTGAATGTAGACTCCATCTGTTTCCTAGATGATCACCAGGATTTTCTGGAGAAAGGGAAAGAGAAAGAGAACACCTTGCTATGGTGTGGCTGTGCATTTTTGGATACATATATTAGTGTCCACTAAAACTGGCAAATTTCAAGTGTTCCCTAAATACTCAGGTTCAGTTTCTTCACCCAAACCAGTAGGTACTAAATAAGATAGTTTAATTAGGATGCAGTAGAATTATTTAGATGTATAAGTTAAATTTTATTTTAATATAATTGTTTAAAAATATTTTAATCCCATTTTCATCATTACAATTGTCTTTTAAAAATTGCGGTAGTATTTCAATTGTTTAAATCACCTCTTTGAATTGGTTCTGTTATGCCTTAGTGCACAGGGAACAGAAATGTTTACTACTTAAATACTCTCAAATACTTTGAAGTGATATATGACATTCTTTTGAAGTGATGGAGGCCTAAGCCAATCACAAGATGACAGCATTGTGGGAACAAGGCACTGTAGGCATAGTCTGGCTATAATGCCCATTCCTGGAACACTTTCATCCAGCAGCCCTGATCTCCTGCAGCCTACCACCAGTATGTTGGATTTTTCCAATCCTTCAGGTAATTTTCATATGTGATTTTATATTGCCGTATTGGTACCAAATGAACAAATAGATGGTTAAGCCTTATGCAGCAAATACCAAATTTACTTGGAACCCTCTTCTCTTCACTCTAGACTTGATGCAAAAGGCTAAAGGGAGATTGTCCTGTTCTGTTAATTTGTTTAGTACTTCCTCTAAAATAGAACAGAGGTACATAAAAAAAAAGACTACCTCTAACCACAGAATTAGGTATCTTTTGGTAATCCTAATCTAAGCAGCAGAATGAAAACAGAGACACTTCTCCGCCAAGATACAGCTTACTCACGGTGTGGAAAAGAATAAGGCAGATTGTTTTCATCTAAGTAGCTTCACTTACCTTTTTCTGTGATGTACAGAAAAGTGTTCATAATTTTCTAAAAGCAGATTTTCCTCAAACACCTTAAGCTAAAGTTGTATTTGTCATATATTGTTATCAGAGCATTCATTATAGCATATTTTTCATTATTGTTTGGACTTTCAATGTGGGATGTCAAGTTAATTTTTTTGGATCTGTTCATGTCTAGAGGCAAAAATTGTCACAATTATATAATCTAAAATTTTGTTACCAGGTAGGAAACCTTTGGCTTTGAGTAATTATATATCCATTACTTAAATGATTTGAGATGGTTTTTTAAAAAAGGCATAAACAATTAAAAAATGAAACACGTAATGGGATCTAAGGAAAGGTAGGAGAAAAATATGTTTCTACAAACATAAGCATAGTTCTGATTCAGCTTCAGTTTGACTCTAAAGTTCCTAGCAGCTAGTATGAAAGGGAGGAAACTCAATTCCATCTTGGTATTTATTGGAAAGAAGGAAATACAAGTGCATTAGTAAAGTTCATGTTTTATTATAGCATCTTAAATAAAAACCTCAGGACATAACCTAATAACAATTAATGAAGGTCATTCTGCACATGGTTTCTTCCTTTATATTTCAGTTACCACTTAACCACTAGAGAGTTTATTAAATCCAGTAATCTGTTCTGACACATCACACTCTCTACATGGCTACCAGTGTGCTTTTCACAACAGAGATTTAATGAGTTATTATTTTCCTAAGACATTTGTAGTGATTTTTATATTAGTGAGGTGTCATTGATGAGACAACACTCCATTTATTTGATCCAAAGTTAATGTGAAGATTGTTACCAAGGTATAAAGTTAATTAAACTATTTACCTAAAAAGGTAAAGTAAACATTAAGATATCACAGAGGTAAGAAAACTGCAAACTGGATTCAGTTTTTGGTATATAAAAGAAATGTCACTACCAGCGTGAAGAAGTGTTGCTGACCTCAACCGCCTTTCTAGCCGCCTCTGTTCTGTCATTCTCTCCCCACTGTTACTTCATCCATCCTGCCTGAGTATGGAATAAACTTTCAGAACGCTCTTTTTTTGCCCATATTTGCCACCATGGCCCTCTCCTTGCGTGTCCCGTGAACTTTTTTTTTGTCAGTGCTGAACTCAAATGTTACTTCATCTGGGAAACCCACCTCCATCTGCCACAGAGTCAGCTTCTCCTGTTGTTTGCTGTGTGGTAGGATAAGAATTTATTTCTGTGTCTCTGTATGTGTGTTCTACAGCAGTACTTTTTATATTACATAGAACATTCAAAAATAAAGTGTTTTCATGCTACCAAAGCACAAATTAAATATAGTATTTTCATAAGACAAGTATTAGGGACCTTATGATTTGTAGTTTTAATAATTTATATGGCTGTGTTTTTGCCATAGGTATATGTAGGACATGGGGCTGAGGGTATAAGGGATAGCGTTGTAGAAAGAGGTGGAGAAGTAAGTTGGATATTTAACCTGGGGGAACAAAGAGAAGAGGTTGAAATTATTGAATTTTAGAAACTAAGTCCCATAGAGCTGAAATTCAGACCTCTGCAGAGAAGGTGTGCTACTCAACTTGATTTCAGGTTGATTACATTAATTCTTTCCTTGAAAACATGTTAAAAGGACTAAAGATAAAGATGCTTTTTAAAAATCTGTTCAGAGAAAGACCAATATGTCTCAGGCTTTTTATCTAGTGATGGATATTATTTATATTTGGACTGAAAAAATACAATTCCCAGTTGATTCCAAATTCAGCTTATGTAATTTATACAACAGCACAAAAATTTAAATGAGCTTTATACATCACATATGTATATTATAGGACATGTGTAACAGCCAAGTTTGATTAATGTTTATCGGTGTTGAGCTTTCCTATGTTTATGCTGCATTTTCAAAGTTATTACTAGATCAAGATGAAAGTGGGGGCAAAGCTACAGAACTGTTTAATAGTTTGTTTTTGATTGCTTACTTTATGATTTTGCTTTATTTTTGCTGCATACAGCTGTTGATTTTTATTGTAAGTATCTTGAAGACTGTGGTATTCTGTTGCCCTTGTTTGTGTGTATTTTGTTATTTTAAAAAAGTTCAGTGATACAGAATTGAATGAAGTAGTAAGCTGAACTTTTCCTTCCGCTTAGAAGGTAGCCAGTATTAACTGGCATATGTCCTTTTAGTCATTTTTTAAAAATATATGTATGTTTTCATGTTGGAGAAAATCAGAGTATACATGCTTTTCTGTAACTTCTGAAATGTTCTTTGGGATTTCCGACTCAATACAAGATGAGACTCAAAATAATTAGAATTTTTAAATTTTACTCCTCTAAGATTTATAAGTTAGCTCTCTAGAAATTTCATCTCTGGTTGAAAGTCTAGAAGTGTGTCCAAAAGGAATTCAAAAAGGAATTTTTTTCTAGGTCTGCATAAAGAACTTACAGCTTACTTCTTTTCGCTTAATAGCACAAACCTTTATTTGATTTATTTCCTATAGTAAACTTAATTTTTTCTTCATTGAAAATTTCTTATTTTGACTAGTTTTTAATTATAAAGGAACACAATCATAGCTTTAAAAATATTTAAACTGCCAGAAAAAGAATATAAAAGTCTCCACTCCCCAGAATTTACAGTTATAATTTACTTGTATATCCTTCCAGAAATTTTATTGCACATAAAATGTGTGTGCCATTCCTTGCATCCCAAATGAGATGTTTTACTTTTCTTTTACTTAACTGTTTCACTTTAGCAATATACCTTTGAATACTTTTCTGTTTCACAATGTTCTACCAACAATTTTTAAACAACTAATAGAGAATTTTTTTAACCAGTCCCCTGTTAGTAAACACAGTATTACCTAATCTTTGTGTTCACATATCTTTTTGTGTTTTATGTATGCATTATTATATTTTGAATTTTGTCAAAGTATTTTGTGGGAATTTGTTTTCTTGTTATATAAGTGCCTAAAAAATATGTGTTTTGCCACTTGGCCTGCAAAACTTAAAATATTTACTATCTGGCTCTTTACAGAACAATTTTTTCAGTCTTTAATATACCACTACCCTTTGTTTATTTTGTGGCGCTTTTCACTATATGAATTGTCTTCCTTGCTTGATGTCTGTCTTTACTTGAGTTGTCGTTTACCCACTTGAATGTAAGTAAATTCCTAAAAGTAGAGGCTTTATCTATCTCACTTACCACTGTATCTTCATCACCTGGAACACTGTTGACACATAACAGGCACTTCATAAATATTTATTCAGCAGTTAACAATTTAAAGCAGAATGAAAGGTAGTCTTTTTTTTTAAAGATCATCTTAAATACCTAAAAGTTCTCCCATTTTTAGTGTAATTTCAGGGTCAGTACATATATCCTTCAAGTATTTATTTTTTAATTTTACTCCTGTAAGATTTATAAGTTAGCTCTCTAGAAATTTCTTCTCTGGTTGAAAGTCTGGATATCTGAGGTTTCTATTAATTTGTTTACCTATTACATACGCTTTCTAAGAAATGAAATATGAACCTTGATCTTCCAAGTTTTTTTTTTTTGACAGTCTCGCTCTGTCACCCAGGCTGGACTGCAGTGGTGTGTTCTCGGCTCACTGCAGCCTCTACCTCCTGGGCTCAGTGATTCTCCCACCTCAAACTCCAGAGTAGCCAGGCCTATAGGCCCACACAGCTAATGTTTGTAATTTTTGTGGAGGCGGGGCTTCTCCATGTTACTCAGGCGAGTCTGTTCTCCTGGGCTCAAGCGGTCTGCCCACCTCAGCCTCCTAAAGTGCTAGAGTGCTAGGATTATAGGTATGAACCACCACTCCTGGCTTCCAAGAGTCTTTTTAAATATCTGTTTTGCCTTTAAAATTGTACTGTATTTTTGTGTGCTTTTTAGCTTTGTGCCTAAAATTTGAAATGATTGGATCACTTTTCCATTTTGATTCAACATTATTCAAACATACTGACCATTCTTCTAATCGATTAACATTTGAGTGTCTGCTGCATGCCAAATATTGTGTTTGGCATGTATGTTGTTTTCCTACTAACAAGAAACATGTTTGTAAAGAATATTATGTAATATATATGTAACAATTCTAAAATAGAAAAAGAGGTTTACACTGTCACTAATGTCAATGCAGAGAAATTTTTTCCTCTGGTGTCTTTCCATGAGTTTTCCAAGTTGACATTTGTTACCTTGGCAGATTCATCAAAGTTAGATTAAGGGGTACCCTTTAGATAATCCTATTTATGGATCTGTTCTAAAGGCACCCATTTGTGATACCTGAATCATTCTTATGTGACCACATAACAATTTGTCCTTCACATGGACAAATCACTTTAACAAAGTATGACTTTTTAACATGCAGCAAGATACACAATTGTGTGCTCCTTCCCAGAAGATGTTACAGTATATTGGCAGCAAAGTAAGAGAACATGAAATGTATACGAATTCCCACCCTGTCTTTGTGAATACGTTTCTCTGAAGAAAGTAATAAAAGGTATCAAAACATCTCCCCATTCCCTCAAGGGCAGTCAGTACCACTGGCTAAGGCTTAGCCCCCAACGATCTAGTAAACTGATTCAATTCTGGAGCCCAGGACAACTGAGACCTACTTTTATGAAGAGGGTAGCAACAGTAAAGATAATAACAGTATATTGTTTGATCCTTTTTTATGGACTTAAAAAGATAGTGAAACTCATTTGTTCAATATCTTTCTCTTGGCAAATTGAAATTTCCATTTGCTCACAATAATCTTCTAGCACAGGGTGGAGAAGTATTATTAGTCTGTTTTCATGCTACTGGTAAAGACATACCCAAGACATACCAAAGGTTTAATGGAGAACTCGCAGTTCCATGTCGCTGGGGAAGCCTCACAATCATGACAGAAAGCAAGGGAGGAGCAAGTCACATCTTACGTGGTTGGTGGCAGACAAAGAAAGAGTTTGTGCAGGGGATCTCCTCTTTTTAAAACCATCAGATCTTGTGAGACTTACTCACTATTCTGAGAATAGCATGAGAAAGACTATTCTCCCGTGACTCAGTTACCTCCCACTGGGTCCCTCCCATGACATGTGGGAATTGTAGGAGTTACAGTTCAAGATGAGATTTAGTTGGAGACACAGCCAAACTATTTCAAGAAGTATCTCTGATTTTGGTAGATCCTCAAACAGTCTGACCTTAAACCTTGTAGGTTTAAAAACCTGATGATGTCAGCAGCCCACTAAGGATTGACTCATCAGAGTGAAATCTGAACAAGATGTATTTGATGACTCAGATTTCTTAATACATTAAGGAGAGAGTTTGATGTATCCTTCTTACAGAAGGAACCTGAGTAGATGAAGTATTCTACTTTCAACTTGACAGGACCCAGAACATTCAACATATGTTGTCTTAGACTCCTTCTCCCTGGAATTATATTCATGTATATTCAGTTGAATTTTTGAATCCTCAGAGCAAGTCTTTTTTTTTTTTTATCCTCAGTCTCAAGAGGACCAAAAAATTTATTTTATGAAAATATTTCCTGCCATATCTATACCTGCTCCATTTTTCCCTCCTATACCAGAGATTATACCTCAGGACATATTGAAATGAATTTGTAATTTGGTTAACAGTTCCATAATGCTAAGTAGGTGATGCTGGACAAACAGCATATAATTACTTGAGCACCGCAGATCTCCCAACCTACCCTCCCTGCAGTCCACACACATACAAAAAAGTCAAAGTAATACATATTCCCTAGTTTTTTTTTTTGAGACGAAGTCTTACTCTGTTGCCCCAGGTGGAGTACAGTGGCATGATCTCAGCTCACTGCATCTTTACCCTCCCAGGCTCAAGTGATTCTCCTACTTCCACCTTCCAGGTAGCTGGGACTACAAGCATGCACCACCACACTCAGCTAATTTTTAAAATATTTTTGTAGAGACAGGGTCTTACTATATACCCAGGCTGGTCTCAAACTCCTGGGCTCAAGCGATTCTCCAGCCTCGGCCTCCCAGAGTCCTGGGATTACAGGTTTGAGTCATGCCCAGCCCGTATTCCTAATTTTTAAAAAAGGAAATTTTTGCAACAGTAATTTATTGTCACAGGAAAAATTTTTAGTATTTGTTTGTGCTATAAAATCACTTTTCACTTACATTTAATTATATTAAAAATTAGCCAACTCATCATGTTGAACATTGGTCCAGAGTTATATAATGACAAAAAGAAATAAGATAAAACAAGTGTTCTGTAGTGGATACTATTATTTATGTGTGCTTATCATATAAACATTGTCTTGAATTAGAATTTTTCTACTAATAGCTGAAATCTCAAGGGCAAAGAGATTTTACCAGGTTAACGCTTAAAATTTTCCTGTGTTAAAAATAAATAAAATATAGAAACTAAACATTTTCCAATTCATAGTTGACTAAGTGTTGTTATCTACTACAGTACAGTAGGAAAAATCATAAAGGATACCATAAAGTATTTTATTAAAATAATAATGATTTATTAAACTAGTATTATTTCTTCTTTAAAATACTGAGTCTTGCCAGTAACCAAAGAAGTGAAAAAATAATGACATTATATTTGGAGGGAGGGAAAAAATAGGGCTTATGAAATGGGAAAGCAAAACATTAATACACAATTTTGATAAGGATGTGACCATATTTGTTCTCTTACACTCTAGGATTATAAAATATTATAACCTCTCTGGAGAAAAATTTGGCAGTATACTTCAAAAACTTTAAAAGATGCATGCCTTCTAACTCAGCAATTCTCTTTTTGAGAATTTTCACTGAGGAAATAATTAGATTGCCTGCAGAAGCTTATTTACTTTTGACAGGGAGTAACAGGCATATTGTAATGTCATTTATAATAATAGAAAGTGGTAAGCAATCTACATGTCATTGGGGGTTTGGATAATTGAAATATATAAAATAACACATTATGGAGTACTATGTCTTCATTAAAAATAGTTTGGTAGAAGAATATATAATGACATTAAAATGTTTATAAGATATTAAGTGAAAAAAATTGTCGCTTCCCAATCATATATACAGTATGATCCCAAGTTTTATCTTTGGACTTTTCTATCCATGTTTTGTTATCCAAAAAAAAATTTGGATGTATTTATCAATAAATGTAACAGTGTCTTCTGTTAATATTGTGAAATAGAAATGTATATTTCAATGTTCAAAGGGATCATTGTGTTCATAATTGCCTTTTGAAGAGTTTAAAAGTAATTTTTAAAAAAATAACAAGGCATATCTTTCTATTTATGTAGATATTCCTGATCAAGTTATAAGAGTTTTCAAAGCGGATCAGCAAAGTTGTTACATTATCATCAGTAAAGACACTACAGCTAAAGAAGTGGTTTGTCATGCTGTTCATGAATTTGGTTTGACTGGTGCATCCGACACATACTCTCTCTGTGAAGTTTCTGTTACTCCTGAGGGTGTCATAAAGCAGAGAAGACTTCCAGATCAGTTCTCCAAATTAGCTGATAGAATTCAACTCAATGGAAGGTGAATAAGCTTATTAGTGGTTGTGCTTATTTGTAAATGTGCTTTTGAAGATTCCCTGTTAAAACAGATATTGTAAGTAGAAACATGTTTTAGTGTTGCTAAATTCACTCTAGAATTAAAATAGGGTTTCTTTATTTTCCAAGCTTTTTTGTCTTTATAATTATGGAAATGGAATCTTAAGGAACATTTGTAAAGACCACCCCAGAGTAACCCTTGGAAGAAGATGGCTTGATAAAATACCTTATTATTCCTACTAAAATAAAGTCTTAGAACCATTGATATACTCTAATTCCTGTTTTTTGTAGAGGAGGAAACTGAGTGATACAAATCTTCATATATATCTGAATATCTGTATCTACTAATTTATAAATTTGTTTTTAATATGGCCAGTATGTACTTTGGCAAAATAAGCCATGGTTTTCACAGTTCTTTTTCTAAAATCTTTATATATATATCTGAATATCTATATCTACTGATTTATGAATTTGTTTTTAATATAGCCAGCATGTACTTTGGCAAAAGAAGCCATGGTTTTTCTAAGTAGTTTTCCTTTTATGAATATGCAGGAAATTTTTTTAAATTTTAAAATATATTCTGAAAATTATTTAATACTAGATTATTTCTGTAGTACATCTCTTCCTTACTGTGGTAATTTTCTCTGAGAATAATCCTTTTTTTTTTTTGAAGATGGAGTCTGTCACCCAGGCTAGAGTGCAGTGGCGCAATCTTGGCTTACTGCAACCTCCACCTCCTGGGGTTCAAGCAGTTCTCCTGCCTCAGCGTTCTGAGTAGCTGGGACTACAGGCATATGCCACCACGCCCAGCTAATTTTTGTATTTTGAGTAGAGACGGGGTTTCACCATGTTGGCCAGGCTGGTTTCAAACTTTTGACCCCAAGTGATCCGCCTGCCGTGACCTCCCAAAGTACTGGGATTATAGGCATGAGCCACTATGCCCAGCCGCTCTCAGAATAATCTTTTTTGGTAATCCAGTTTCATATGTAGAACAAGATCCTTGGAAAGCTTACAGTGACTGCATGCCATGGTTTCTGTGAAATGAAAATGAGTTAACTGTGTTTTGCTGGCTGTACGTAGTGGTTAAGAACATAGACCCTGGATTCAGACTGCCCACATTCAGATCCCAGCTCTAGTTGTGTGACCTTAAGCAAGTTATATACCTTCTCTGCCTGAATTTCCTCATCCATAAAATGAGGATAGTAATAATAGAATCTACCTCATGGGAATTTTGTAGGGATTAAATGAGTTATTAAGTATACCATACTTGATAATGTTAAACATTATTATATATAGTATAATGAGTTTCAGCAGTGTTATTAATGCATTGTCTTAGGCATATGAACAGTCTAAATGCAGAAAAAGTAGTTTCTTGACAGTAAAAAATAGGTGGATAGATGGACATAAACTTAGGCTTAAATCAAGTTGGATTATTAGAAAAAATGAAGTATAAAGCATGTGATACATTACCTCTTTTCCTTAGTAACATTCCTGTACAAGAGATTTTCTGTCTTTTAGCTTTTAAGTGCCATAGACTTAATGATCTAAAGAGAAGAAGGCAAAGTAGAGGTCTTAATGTATGGTTGCTAATCATTGCCACTTTTTGGAATCAGGTTTTGTATTTAACAAGGGAGAAACCATTAGTGGAAGTGTTTCTCCCTTTTTTGTAGATTTTATTCTTCTTGCTTCACTTGGAAATTTATTTTAAAAGGAAATGAGTGCAGCAACTTCTGAATAGAGGTTTTTAATCTTGATTCACGAATTTGTCTTAATTAGAATTCATGCTGTCCATAAACAAATATTTACATATTACCAACTATCTGTCAGATAAAATAGTAAAATAAAAGCTTTATGAGGGCAAGACAAGTACCTAAAATAGTATTTGACAGATACTAAATAGCTTTATAAAATGATTAAGTTTATGACATAACAACATTATTTTTAATCTTTAACAGATGTCAGTTGGTGGAATAAGAGACAGACTTCTCAAAAATCTCATTTAAAATGTTGATTTTTCATTTTATCTGTGAATAAATATTTTTGGCTAAAAGTTATTAATAGTAAAATATTTTACAACAAAAAAGGAAAAGTGCTCTTATTTAATCATATTTATGATTGCATTTAATTTTTTTTAATTTAGGTATTATTTAAAAAATAATATGGAAACAGAAACCTTATGTTCAGATGAAGATGCTCAAGAACTAGTTAAGGAAAGCCAGCTATCCATGCTGCAGCTCAGTACCATTGAGGTGGCCACCCAGCTGTCAATGAGGGATTTTGATTTGTTTCGTAATATTGAGCCAACTGAGTACATCGATGACCTTTTTAAGTTAAATTCCAAAACAGGAAATAGTCACTTGAAGAGGTTTGAGGACATTGTAAACCAAGAGACATTCTGGGTTGCCTCAGAAATTTTAACTGAAGCAAATCAACTCAAACGAATGAAGATTATTAAGCATTTTATTAAAATCGCACTTCATTGTCGAGAATGTAAGAACTTCAATTCCATGTTTGCAATAATAAGGTAGGTTGATACGAATAGGTACAAATGTCTGTACGGTTCTGTCATTACATGAAGCTGATTTTCTGCTAAGGTATTAAATGCCTATGAAAAGAAACATTCAATTAATATGCCTTTATTGAAGTACTGTTAGATTTAATATATTATCCATTCTGGTGGTATTGGCTTTTTCTATTTTTGTTTCTTCCATCTTTCTTTTTCTTCTTTTTATTGGTCACGGCCTGGGAGATCGTGACATCACATCGATTTCTTTTACTTCTTTGTTGTAAATGAAAGTGAGTAATTGCCTTCTAATTTTTCTTTCTTCCCCCTGACCCCCAATCCTGCACCTTGAGTGATTATACCCTCTTCAGATATGTGCCCAGTGGCTGTTCTTTATCATTAGATTTCTGTACTGTGCTTTTTAAGGTACCTACCTCACTATGATTTAACACTGAAAAATCACAGTATGGTATCAGTACTTTGACCTAAAGTTGCTATTTTTGAAATAACCACATCGATAATAATAATAGCAACCATTTGGTAACCTCTTCCTGTTTGCCAGGAACTACATGAGATATGACTGGATGTGGTGTTACTCAACCAAGCTAGGCCATTAGAATTACAAAAATGCTTTGAAATTCATAAGCTCAGGGCAGTATAATTCCACTTGAACTAATCCTACCTATACACATCCCCCACAGAATTTATAATGATTTGTTTCTACTCCTCATGTAAGATTAAAAAGAGGATTATTTATAGGGACTCTTTAATCATGACTCTGCGTGATAATAGGATACTCCTTTATTAAATTAACCAGTGGCTGCAAGTGAACTAGAGATTATCAGAGTGATCTTTAGAATCAGCTGCACCTGTATTTGAATCCTGCCTCTCCATACAGTAGCAGTGTGTCAGTGGAAAACTGAAGATATGGTTTCTTATCTGTAAAATGCAGGAATTACACCACTTACATCACAGTTTTTAAACAGGTCTAAAACAGGGGAATAAAGATGCCACTGATAAACACTTGGAAGGCTAGAAATTGAACCTATTTGTAAAGGAAACATCAAGTAAAGAATTGGAGAATTATGGGCTCAGTTTTAGAGTCCACTATGAAGAAAATGGATTGACACCGAGAGAATAAATCTCTATATAAAAAGGGTGTAGAAAGAAAGTGGTAGAAATCTACTTAGTAGCCCTCTCAGTGTGAGGGTAAAGAAGAAAAAGAATCTAGCCAAAGGGATGAAGGATCAATACAAGAAATAGAGTAGCACAGTTATGATAGTGTCATTAAAGCCAACGAAAGAGAGTGATTTGAGAGAAGATATGGACAGTAGCCCAAAGAAGCAAGGTATAGGAAAGGGCTGAGATTTGGTTAAGAGGTTTTGTTTGGTTAAGAAGTTTGTTTTGTTACAAAGAATATTTGTTCTGCACATTTTCATAGCTCATGTAAAGATAATTGCTTTGTTTTTCTTTTTAAGATAATTCTTTTTAAGGTACTCTTTTTAAGATAATTACTTTGTATTCTTGTATTTCATATTCAGGTAGAGCAAAGAATATAAAGAACTTATTAACTTTTCAGCAGAGATAGCAAAGGTGAATCATTCATTTGTGACTAGAATTAGTAACTTGTTAATTATAAAATAATTATAACTTTTTGAATAGACATAGCATGTACATTGAAAAAACTTTAAAGACATAAAAGAGTACACAGCATAAAGTAACTCTTCCTCCCACTCAGTCCCTGGTCCACCCAAATTCCTCTCCCCAGAGATACTGTTACCTTTTTTCATTCAAGAAATACTCTATGCATAGAGAGAGCATATAATATATATATTTAAAACCACCTTGATGTACTTTGTTTGATTTATCTTGGAAATTATTTAAAATCAGTACTTATAAAGTTGTCTCATTTTATTTTAACAACTACAAAGTACTCCTTTGTATTGTGGAATGCACATTATGGGTATTTCTAAATTTTCAGCGTTTGGCTATTTGAAACAGTGTGTGGTGTTTGCTTTTGCCATGTAGATATTTTTTTTTGTTTTTATGTAGATGTATCATATTTCTTTCTCCTGGAATTTCTGCATTTTGTGTTTAGTTAAGAACAAAGAATTGCCTAGGTTTGAATTCATTGTTGGCACTTACTATGTGAACCGAGTTTCCTCATTTGTCAAATGGGAAATTCTGGTAGTTCCTGCATCATAGGGTTATTAAGAGTATTCAATGAATTAATATATTGAAATCTCTTAGAACATCCTAAATAACATTTTTTATTAATCTCGAATTCATTTTTATGTAAACAGTGAGATAGGGAAATAGATCTTCCTTTATTCCAAATGGTTTCTTCAACCAATATTATTAATCCATCTTTTTTTATAAAATATGTGATGCCATCTATTATGTACTGAAATCTAAAACATAATTTGGGTTTATATCTGCACTCTTTGCTTCATTGATTTGTCTGTTCATTTACTGTTTTAATTGCTAAAGTGGTAACGCAGGTTTTAAGGTCCGGTAGTGCTAGTCAGACCCCTCAATACTCTTTTCATGCTTTTCTTTAGCTATTTCTAGCATGTTTATTTGTCTCATACCAACTTTAGAATTAATTTATGTAGTTTTAAAAAGATTTGTTGATGTTTTCATTGAGATTACATTAAATATTTAGATTAATTTAGTGGACATTTGATAGCTTTGTAACAATGACTCTTGCCATCCAAGAACACTTATTCCATTTGTTTCAGTTTTCTTTTATTTCCTCTGTGGAGTCTTTTTATTAGTCTATTCTCACATGGCTATAAAGAAATACCTGAGACTGTGTAATTTATAAAGAAAAGAGTTTGACTCACAGTTCCCCATGGCTGGGGAGGCCTCAGGAAAGTTACTGTCAGTGTTGGAAGGGGAAGGGCAAACACGGCGTGTCTTAATATGGCAGCAGAGAGAGTGAGCAAGGGGGAAAGTGCCACACTTTTAAACCATCAGATTTCATGAGAACTCACTGATTATCATGAGGACAGTGTAGGGGAAATCTGCCTCCATGATCCAGTCACCTCCCACCATGTCCTTCCCCTGACATGTGGGGACTACAATTCCACATGAGATTTAGATGGGGACACAGAGCCAAACCATATCAAGTTTATAGCAGTGTTCACATAAATCTTGAACATTTGTTTGAATGTTTAATGTTTTTTTGTTACTGTTGTGAATGGGATCCTTGCGTTTTCTGTTTCTGCCTAAGTATTCTAATGCTTATGAATATCAATGTTGTACCTAACACCTTACTACATTCTTCATGTTTCTAATAATTTTCAGTTAATATTTTGGGAGTTTTTAGTTAATCTAATTTTCTTCGACAAATGATAACTTTACATCTCTCATTACATTTATTAATAGCTATTCTCTGTTTTGTCTATTTTCATCTGCTGGTGCTTCATATCAAATGATAACATCGTCCCTCAGTATCTGTGGGTCAGTTGCTCCATGGCTTCCCACAGATAGCAAAATCCTCACATACTCAAGTCCTGCAGTTGACTCGGAGGAATTTGCAGATACAAAAGTCAGCCTTCTGTGTTAGCAGGTTTCACATCCAAGGATACTGTATTTTTGATCCACATTTGATTTTGAACATGGAACACTCAGATACGGAAGGATGACTGAATTTATTGGAAAAAAAAATCTGCATATAAGTGGATCTGTGCAACAGTATTCCATAGTAGCAGGAGTTAACCTCGTATGTGAATTGTTTTATCCTTTACTTTTTCTTAGTAAATGGAGATTGTGGCAGCATTAGGGCTGCTTACAACTCAGAGTTTCTCTCTTCTCTCCTGCCTTATTAAACAGATTTGTGCCAAAGTCTATCACTATGTGCTATACCAAATAAAGGATTGTTGGCTGGGCATGGTGGCTCATGCCTGTAACCTCAGCACTTTGGGAGGCCGAGGCAGCTGGATTGCTTGGGCTCAGGAGTTTAAGATCAGCCTGGCCAACATGGTGAAACCCATCTCTGCTAAAAATATAAAAATTAGCCAGGCATTATGGCGCACACCTTTAATTTCTGTAATCCCAGCTACTCGGGGCTGATGCACAAAAATTGTTTGAACCTCAGAGGTGGAGGTAGTAGTGAGCCAATATCACACCACTGCACTCCAACCTGGGCAACAGAGCAAAACTGTCCCAAATAAATAAATAAAGTATTGGTGTTTTTACCCTCAGAGCGGAAAGAGTCCTGGTTTGGAGAACTGTTCTGTCAGCTTTCATTGATAATTTCAGCTACATACATTATTTTTCATCAGCTTTGCTTACTCCTGCTTGACCTCGGATATTTTCGGCAACCTTTCTAGTGTGTTTAGGAGTTTGATATCTTTTAGTTTCAGTGGGTATAAAATTTGTACTGGTTACTCGTCCTTCTTGTAGTGGTTTGGAGTGATTTCTGAGAAGCAAAAGGGAACAGTGATACCTAACAATGCCTTAAAGTCAGAAATTAGGAGAACCTTTTACACACAGTGGTGTGGGTAAAAGTCAGATGGCTGAGAAACAAAGGATTTACTGGTAAGAAAATTGAGGCATTTGGCAACCTACCTCTGCGATGGTACTATAGAGGTAAAGGATTAATAAAGACTTACAGCCTAATTGGCATGAATTATGTTTTCAGGTTAGGGAATATCTGAGCCTGTTTAAAATCCTGTGGAAAGGAGTCATTGAATATCTGAAGGCTTAGTGAACAGGATTAGAACCTAGGAATATGGATGTATTGGAATCAGGGATGTGAGTGAACAAAATCACAGAGAAAAACGGCTTCCTAAGACTCAGAATTAGCCTATTATTTAACAGTTGTTCTCAGCATTACTTAAACCGCTTTCAAATAGGTAATGTCTCCATAAAGGTATTTCTAAGTAAAACAAGCAACATTGTGATGCTTGAAAAATTTTTAAGTTAAATGTCTGTTTTGTAGAATTATTAATTCTGTCACTCAAATGAAACTATAAAATTAAGTGTTATGTAGGCACACAACTATAGGCAAGTATCATAGTTCCTCTGAAAGAAGTTCTTGTTTTAAGATCAAGAAGTCTCTCTTACTTATTTTTTATAGTGTTTCTCTGTTTATTTCAATGTGTTAAATATGTCCCTGCTTATTTTTAGTTTTTTTTTAGAGCAAATGGTGTGTTTATACTGACCAGAGTCCACCCCCTCCCCCAAGTTTCTTTTTAATGTTTTTTTCCTCATCTTTGGCAGTGGCTTGAACCTGGCATCTGTAGCGCGACTCAGAGGTACTTGGGAAAAGTTACCAAGCAAATATGAGAAACATCTTCAAGATCTACAAGACATTTTTGATCCATCTAGAAACATGGCAAAGTATAGAAATATTCTTAGTAGTCAAAGTATGCAGCCTCCAATTATTCCACTCTTCCCTGTTGTCAAGAAAGATATGACATTTCTACATGAGGGTATGTAAACATTATTTGAAAATGGGTTTGTTTACCTTCAGTGAATTCTACAGAATTGTAATTTATTATATACTCCAACCTAATTATATCACTAAAGTTTTAAACAGTTGAATAAAGCAAATCCAAAAGCCACGTTGTTGAGACAAGGGCAAAATTGTTTACTGTGTACATTCAAACATAAACTTAACACACTAACATCAGACTGTTCAGTCATATTTGTTTTGTTCAGTAAGATTTTTTTCTTTCAACTTACTTGCACAGACAGAAAAGTACCCAAGACAAATGAACAGCTAATGAATTATGACAAAACAAACACTCAAAAAATTAAACATTGCCAGCACCCCAGAAGCTTTGTTCATGCCCCTTTTCAATTACCACCTTTATTTTCTTCCCCAGGGTTAACAACTATCCTGATTTCTAGTGCTATCGTTTCAGCTGTTTTTGAACTTTATGTAAATAGAATTACAGAGTATGTTTGTTTTTATGATTTGGTTTGGGTTTGTTTCTTGAAACAGGATCTCACTGTGTTGCCCAGGCTGGAGTACAGTGGCGCGATCGCCACTCACTGAAGCCTTAACCTCCTGGGTTCAAGTGATCCTCCCACCTCAGCCTAGCCTCCCAAGTAGCTGGAACTACAAGGGTATGCCACCATGGCCAGTTGATTTTTTAATTCTTTTTATAGAGATGAGGTCTCACCTTGTTTCTCAGGTCTCAAACTTTTGGACTCAAGTGATCCTCCTGAGATTATAGGCATGAGCTGCAGCATCTGGTCACTTCCATGTTTTTGAGTGTAGCTGTACTTCATTTTCAAAACTATTTAGCCTTCCATTATATGAATGGAATACATATGGAGTCATTCATTCTTTTGATGGGTATTTGGTTATTTCCCCTGTTGACCTATTGTGAATAATGCTGCTCTTACACATGCATGTGTATCTTTTAGTGCACATGCATTTTTATGTGCTATTATTACATTCATGGTGGAATTTATGAATCTTGATATTCATATAGTCAACTTTAGAAAACAGCTTGTTATCATCTGCTAAAGTTAGGCACTGGCGGTGTTAGAATTCTCACATTTTTCATCTTCACCAAAAACTGATAAATTGTCTTTTTATTTTCACGTGTTACAATAAGCCAGTAATTATATCTTAGTGTGGTTATAATTTGCATTTCTCTGATTACTAAAGAGAAGGGGGTGTGTGTGTGTGTGTGTGTGTGTGTGTGTGTGTGTGTAATGTCCTCTTTTGTCAATTACTTGTTCTGATTTCTTGCCTGTTTTTTAATTAAGTACTCCTTTTTGTTTATCCTATATTTCTAAGAATTCTTTTTATATCCTAAATGATATAACTTGCCTTTTGACTCTATTTTTTAATTGACAAAAATAATCGTATCCCTGATTTATTGATGTTTTACCATATATGGTTTATCTAAAGTCTACCTGAATTGATTTTTGTGTGATATTTTTCCTATTGTAATCACTTGGTAACTATACACTATTTTACCATTTTCTAATGTTAAATTAGATGTCATACCATACATATTTGTTAATTCATTTAATATTTATTAGTACTTTTTTGTGTGTCAGATAATGCAAGGAACTTAGACCACTTGAATTCCATTTGCTAATCTCCTGATTTTCATGCAGTTGTTGCTGTGCTTTTAACTCCCATAAGATACTATGTTTGCTTAATAAAGTCAGTATTTATTTAACCTTGCCTGTATATTTACTTTTGTTGTTGTTACTATTTTTTATTCATTCTTGCATAGCAGAGCTTCCATATCACTGGGCATTGTTTTTTTGCCTTATAGAACACTGTTTAGTATTCTCCTTAAGTGCAAGTTTGCTGGTAACGAATATCTCTTAATTTTTGTTTGTCTGAAAATGCCTTTAACTTCGTTTTCAGAGGATTTTTAGTTGGCAGCTACCTTCTTTGAATACTTTGAAATGACATTTCATTGCCCTGTGCCTTCCACTGTTAATGTTGAGAAGTTAGCTTACATTTTTATTTGCTGTTGCTTTAACCATAATCTGCGTTTGATACTGCCTATAATGATTTTGTTTTTTCTTAACTTTTTTCTAGTTTTGTTTAATATGACTTAAGTGTGGGGTTTTGTTTTTTGTTTCTTATTCTGATTGGTGTTTATAGGAAACTTGAAACCTATGGTTTTATATTTTAATCAGTTTTGGAAAATTCTTAGTAATTGTATCTTTTATTCTCCATTCGACTGTGTCTCATCTTCTGTTAAATTCATTACTGATGTCGTAATTCCAGTTTTTTTTTTTTTACAGCTTCCTTTTTTTTGGTTTCATGTTCTTTTTTCAAAGTTCTCATTGTTTTTCATCTTTGAATATATTCAACATAGTTATTTTAAAGTCTGTCTCTAATAATTCCATAATCTGGGTCCCATTTGGGTCTTACTCTGTTTTCTTTTTTTCTCTTTCATTTCAATCATGTTATGTTTTATCCTGATGTGCCTGGTTATGATTGAAAAGTGAGATTACAGAAATATCTCACTTTTTGAATGATGTTCCGTATCTCCAGAGAGGATTAAAGCTTGCTTCTGGCAGGCAGTTAGAGGTGCTAGAATTTCAAAATCACATTAATCCATTTTGACATAATTTAACAACAGACTTTTATCCCAGTCTACATTCAGTTTATCCTTGGTCTCAGGATATAGTCCCTCAGAGTCCCAACCAAACATTGGAGGTTTACATGGACTTAAGTTGCTTTTCCTTTTATCTCAAAAGGCAGGGTGTCTGTACTTGGTTTTTCAGCTCATTATCCTTTTCTGAAATTAGATACACCTAGGGGCAAGCACCGGGAAATGCTAAACTTGCTTCTCTGCGTTTTTTCTTCTACATTTGTCCAACTTTTCCGGTCTCAGCAGAAGTATTGTTCTAATTATGTAGTCTTACTGCCTCTTTTGTTATCACTCATTTTTCATAAGGAAATATTATAGGCTTCAAATATGTTTTTCTGACCTGCTCCCTGAAATATGTTTATGTAACTTGAGAGTATTCATCATGATTATTTTGTTTTCAACTTATGTTGAGACCCTGAACAATTCATGTGTCCAGTGTATAGGTGCTGTTTACCATATATTCCTCAGTCTTGCCTCCAGGGCCTTGGACTTTGACAGACCTCAGGGTCTACCCTGGGAGATAAATGGTGTCATGCTATGTTATAGACAAGTGTGAGAAAACAGTGCTGTAAACGGTCAGTTTGCCCTTTGTTTGGGTTTTTGTTTTGTTTTGTTTTTGTGGTGTTTTTTTGAGTTGAGATCTTACTCTGTTGCCCAGGTTGAAGTGCAGTGGCACACTCATGGCTCACTGAAGCCTCAAACTCCTGAGCTCAGGCAGTCCTCCTTCCTCGGCCTTCCAAAGTGCTGGGATTACAGGTGGAAGCCATTGTTCCCCCAGCCCATGAAATTGGTTTTAGAGGCTGTGCACAGTTTATCACTTGACTTTATTCATAACTGTTACTTTTATACGGAACACAGTATCTCCTAGTGGCTCACTCCCTAAGAGCAGGGTTGAACCATCTATGGGTATATCAATTCTTAAAAACAAAATTGGCACTATGATAAAGAAGGTCCTTCTTTGTGCCCTTCAAGAATACCAGCTTGACTTTTGCTGCTTTTATGTACATAATTTAATTTTGAACTTAAAAATTTATTTTCATTCTATAGGAAATGACTCCAAAGTAGACGGTTTAGTAAACTTTGAGAAGTTAAGAATGATTTCTAAGGAAATCCGCCAAGTTGTTCGAATGACTTCTGCTAACATGGACCCAGCCATGATGTTTCGACAGAGGTATGACATTGAAATATATAAAAGTTTTGCAGAGTGGCATCAAGGGTGACATAATAATAAGTTTATCATTTATTGATCATACATACTTATTACTTATTCTACTATTTGCATACTGTACAAAGTACTTTACATATGTCAGTTTCATATACTCATGTATCAATAACCATAACAGGTAGCCTTCTTTTTACATATTAAGAAATTGAATCAAGCTTAGAGCAGTTTTTACATAAGTTGCAAATATTTATATACGGATAGTTCTGTATTACTTTTCTTTAAAACATCAGCAAACAAATACAAGAAAATTGCTGATACTCTTCATGTTTTCATCTTGTTTCTAACCTAATTTGTAAAGTATTAGTCTGCCTATGTCTTTTATTTTTATTGAATATTTTTAATGTTCTATTTCTGTTTAATTCATACTTCATTCCTTTAAACCATTTTTCCTTTTCTCACATTATAATAGTTTCATTTGTATATAAGTTTTTATTACATACAAATTAACAGAATTTAGAAAGTGCAAATTTAATCATATTTCATCTTTACTAAAAATGAAAATTTTATTGTGTTCTGTATTAACCTGATCTTTTAAGAATGCTTTTTAAGGTTCATTTTTAATGTAATAACAAAGGCTTTCTCAGCTTACATAAAGTTGAAACAAAGTATGTTGTTAAGTTTCTAGTAATTTTTACAATTTTCAGGGTGTAAATAGACATTGTAGTTTTAATTTTTGATCTGATTTCTTTTTTGGCCTATGTGTATAGCTTCGGTTCACAGGGACATTAAAAATGAAATAATTTACAGAGGCTGACACAATTTTTATGGCTTGAAAAATACACTGTGCTAAGGAAACAAAAATACTTGAGATTAGGTTTGTGCAAAAGTATTTGTGATTTTTGCCATTACTTTTACACCAACACAATACTTTAAAAACCAGAGTTGGAACTTTCATAACCCAATAGAACCAGTGGTACACTGGGTTTTTTAATTTGTTTTGTTTAAATTGTTGTTTAGGGGTTTTTGTTTTTGAGACAGAGTCTCACTCCAGATGCCCAGGCTGAAGTGCAGTGGCGCTATCTCAGCTCACTGCAGCCTCAACCTCCCGAGTTCAGGTGATTCTCCCACCTCAGCCTCCCAAGTAGCTGGGTCTACAGATGCGTGCCACCAGTCCAGCTAACTTTTTTATTTTTATTTTTTAGTAGAGACAGGGTTTCGCTATGTTGTCCAGGCTGGTCTCAAACTCCTGGACTCAAGCAGTTTACCCACCTCAGCCTGCCAAAGTGCTGGATTACAGGCTGAGCCACCACACCAGGCCTAGGCGTCTTTGTTTTTGCAAGTAGTTGATTTGACGGTTTCTTTGGTTTAGAGATCTGCAAAGTATGGAAGGAGGAAGGTGGGGTGTGCCAGATTCCTCTTTCCTGCGCATCCCACTTCTGCACCTTGAGAATCACTACAAGTAATGAAAGATGTCATTGCTTAACAGTGTGGAAGCAGAAAATAGTAAGAACTAAGTACCAAAGCAAAAAAGGGTTTGTTTTTGTTGCATATCCTTGTACAGTGGCCCTACCGCTTCCTGTTGTCTTTTGTGGACCTCTATTTACTCATACATGTTAACATCCTGGTTCCTGAAGACATGATGATTTTGTGACCCTGCCAGACCAGTTTATAATATATTAAGTGCTAGCCATACTTCAGTGATGAGCAAAGGAGAAAAATTGATAAGGAAATTAATAAACATGGCTGTTTTCTTGGGAATGGCCTGGATTGAATAGAATAGGGTATTGGGGGAAAATAAAAACATCTGTATTAAAGATTGGACTGAATTTTTCCTGAATCAGTTTTGTCAGCCAGTACTAAATGTAATACCTTTTTTTAAGCAAACAATGCCCATTTTGGTGGTGTATGAGTATCTAGTTTAGACAAAGTAACCCCTTTCAACAGTAATCAATTTGCAGACATAAAAAATAGATTCTTTAGTCAATCAAACAAGAATGTAAAGATATATAGTATTATGAAGACTTTAATGATATGTTTTTACTTAGATTTTAAGTTGTTTTTGCTGGTCAACATGTCTTACAAGACACCTTGTCAGAGTAATACCTGCACTTAAAAATGAAATGTTATATTTTTATGTCCCTTGTAATTTTATCATTTAAATGAGTGGCCCAAAAGTTTTGTCAAAAAGATGTTCAAAAATTCTGGCTCGGTGCTGTGGCTCACGCCTGTAATCCCTACACTTTGGGAGGCCAGCATGGGCGGATCATGAGGTCAGAAGTACAAGACCAGCCTGACTAACATGGTGAAACCCCGTCTCTACTAAAAATAGAAAAATTAGCCAGGCATGGTGGCATGTGCCTGTAATCCCAGTTATTCAGGAGGCTGAGGCAGGAGAATCATTTGAACCTAGGAAGTGGAGGTTGCATTGAGCTGAAATCACACCACTGTATTCCAACCTGGGTGACAGAGCAAGACTCCATCTCAAAAAAAAAAAAATTCTATTCCTTTAAGGTCTTTTTCTTTTTTTTTTGGACAGAGTCTCACTCTGGAGTGCAGTGACACAATCTTGGCTCACTGCAACCTCCGCCTCCCAGGTTCAAGCAATTCTCCTGCCTCAGCCTCCCGAGTAGCTGGGACTACAGGCGCATGCCACCACGCCCAGCTAATTTTTTTATTTTTAGTAGAGACGGTGTTTCACCATGTTGGCCAGGATGGTCTCGATCTCTTGACCTCATGATCCGCCCGCCTCGGCCTCCCAAAGTGCTGGGATTACAGGCTTGAGCCACCACGCCTGGCCCCTTTAAGGTCTTTTTCAATAAAAACTTTGAATTCAAAATGTATATTTTAAGTAAGTAAGTGTTTTTCCTTAAACTTTTTATTTATATGAGCTTCTAGATGAATTAGGTATTTAAAATATAATTGGTCTAATGCATATTTTTATAAAGTATTTTGGAGCTTTTTTGACCTTCAGTATATACATAACTCATCTTACCCTCTTGCCTTCCATTAAAGTCATTTTATTGTTAAGCTGTAATTTTTTCCTGATAAATTTTTTCTGTTCTTTTCTGTCTGCATAGTTTCTCTGACTTTCAACTGTTGTCTTTTTTCTGTGCTTTCCTATTCAAACACATGCTTCAATGTTTGTGGCTCTTGCTTACAGGAAGAAGAGGTGGCGGAGTCTGGGGTAAGTGTAGAGATGGACGCAACTGGAATGAAGGTTGTGCAACTCTTAACATATACTGCATCCTTTTCATTAATGCACGCACATAAAATAGCATGCATTCTATTAACCCTGTCAGCCTACATTCCTGACAAATGCCTTTTGCTAACAAGGTGAAAGTAGTGATAGAACTAGCTATTTTTCCTTTGCTTTTCCACTGTTGATGTCCTATAAGTCCTTTTTAGATTTTAATTGAGCTAGGTCAGTTAGATGATGACAGTGATAGTGAATATTTGTTGTGTACCTGCTATGTGCCATACATTGTTCTAAGCACTCTAAACCAATTATCTTAATTCTACTATTACCTTATAAGGAGATACTGTTCTTTCCATAGTGTGGATGGGAAAGGTTGAGCTGCCTAAAATTTTAGAGTTCATTAATGGTGGCTCCAAACCTAGGTAGTCTGATTCTACATAGAGTTCACACCACTTTCTTTTATTCAAATGCCACATTTTATAAAAGTAAATATATAAGTGTACAAAAATGAATGAAACATCTGTTTATGAAGGTTGCATTTTCCATCAGTTTTCCAAAAAGAGGAAGCCCTTATCCAAGCTCTACTATAAAATTGAACTAGAAGATGATTTTATTTTCTCAGACCCACTAGTGCCATGATACTTCCAGCAGTGATTGAATTTTGTTTGAAATTTTTACCAGTTTTGATTGAAAACTCCCTTATGTTTAAAGTTGTGATAGAATCAGAAACTGCCACTATTTGTTTAAATTAAAGTAGATTTAGGTCTGCACTTATACATAGCCAAGTGTCTATTTAGAGTCATAGAATGTTAAAGATCTTATAAATCATCTATCTAGTCCTTTTATTTTTAGATGAAGAAAGAGATGTCTTTTGTGGATGAAGGGATTGCATAAGAAGAATTTTGTTATTTTAAGACTTGTAGTGAACCATGAAGTTAGAAGCTTTTATTACATGTAAGAAGAATTTTTTTGTGAGCCACCTCCTTTACTCAAGTCTTGTCTCATTTGTGGTCCTGTTTTCTGTTAATGCTTGGTGAACTTGACTTTCCTTCTATTTTTCCTCCCTTCTCTGTGTGTTTCCCATGTATTTTCTTCTGGATCATAAATTTATGTCTTGGTCTCTTTTGGTTCTTCTCACTGAAAATAGAAATTGACACCTAACATTACTACTGTAAAGAAGAATATTTGGACAGTATCTTTTAGTGGACATTGGGTGTGTTTGCTGAATGAGTTATGTTAACATGTTTCACTGTTGATTCAGCTATAGGGTTGCATTGTATGATGCCTGCGAACATTAGATATATGTATTTTATATCAGAGCATTTTCTGTTTTCAAAGTAGTTTAGAAAACATTTTATGGTCATTTATCACAATGTTATCATTTATTAGAATTTTGTATCTCCTACATATGTCAAAACCCACTTTTTTTTTATATTAACTAAGATAAAATTGTTAAATATTTGTGTTAAAATTTGTTCCTAAATAGCTGCAACTTGATTTTACTGCCTTTCTTTGAATTCAAGACATGATCAATTGTTGGGCACATTGTTATGTTATCTACTACTAAGGAAAATCACTGTAGTATCCTATTACCACTGTGTGGTAATAGGATACTGTTACCATAAATTAAAACTCCTTCAATAAGCATACTAGTTTATGCTTATTGAAGGAGTTCTTATAGACTTATCTATGGGTTTTTATCAGAGTGTCAAAACTGAGTTTTTAAAAATTAGTATTTTTATTGATTCACCTAAAAAGGAAAATAAAAGCAAAGTAAATTGGTTTAGGTATTCCTAAAACTTCTTTATATTCAAAATATGAATCTTCTGAAATGTTTTTAGAGTCATTAGTTTCTGGATTTTGTTTTCCAGAACCCTCCTCCCCCATACAACGTTGCCCTCTGTGCCATCCAGTGTGTTGGTAATGCATCATTTCTTTGAAAAAAAACAAAAGAACCAAAAGCTGCTGGTTCTGGGCTCTCAGGCTGACTTTGGAAATATTTAGAGCTAGTTTTCTCTTGTCACTTGCTTTGATAATGTTCTTGAACTTGTCAGATTTACTACTTCTGTATAATCATTTGGTCCCTGGAGGTTAAAAGGGTAATTCACTAATGTCATTGAATTTTCTTTTAAGCCATTGTGCAAGTTTTGAGGTTTCTGCATGTGTGAATAACATCATATCATAGTTTCTGCCTGGCCAATAGTAATTGAAAGTTCCCATTGAGTGTTACATATACCTCTATTTGAAAGATCTTAAAATGTGAAAGAAAAAACGTCATAACACTTTTTCAGCTATATTTCACTTAATTTACAATGAAAGCATTAGGATTTTCGGTTCTGTTTTAAACTAGATATATGAGCACAGTGGTCTTTGTATTTAGAATATTTTTATATAAATATGAAGCTTAATTTAGACAATTCATAGATAATCTTATTATTTTGGAATGGCAAAATAAAATACCATCTAAATAAAAATTGTATAAGAATTTTGTATCAGCCTTATTAGAAAAGACAAACATCATTGCAGTTGCTGTTTTCTATTGGTTCTAGATGTGCAGTCATTATAGAATGTTTGTCAAAAAGAGTAGAGTCAGGTGAAGCTGTAGCTTGTTTGAATTGTGGTTATTTCTACCCAGCTTGCAGTTCTGTCACATTCATGGGCATTACAAAAGTGATGTCCAGGTCCTTAGTTCTAGAACCCAGATATTGCCTAATCATTCCGTATGTGAGTGGGAGCATTGAGTTTTTACTGCATTCTGATTTCTGACTATATAGAATTGCGTATAAATACTGTTAATTTTCAGCTAATATGTTATGGGTAGTTCTCTTTGAGTTTTGGCCAAAATAATGGTTCCTGGCAAAACTGGTTAACATGCTCAGAGTGAGCCTGCTATAATGGTAGTGGCAATAGCGTGTCCAAAGCAGAACAGCAAGCAAAACTGCTTTAGAACCCTCATTACTGAAGAACCCTGGTTCAAAGATCTGGCTGAGGATGGACTTGTCCTGGTCCAGGATCTTGCCATATCCTCAAAGTGTGGGTGGCCTCCAGGGTAGAGGAATGCTTTTTCTTGTTACTATTGTGCCATGGGTTGCATTGGCACAAACACAGGCCTGATGGAATATGGTGCTCAGGGGGGCATTGTTACCTTATTTTTTTGAATTCTGTACTTTGCCAAATCCTGTTCTTAATTCAGAACATCACCATATGTGCCGAATTACTTTGCATTAATGCTCTTCATCTTTTAACTCATTTACATCAGCATGCAATAGCATTAACAGAACGAAATCTTTTAATCTTCAATCTACTATGCTTAATTCTCATGTCTGCAGCCCCTTATTGTGATTTTCATCTTCTTACAGGTCGCTGAGTCAAGGAAGCACAAATTCGAACATGCTGGATGTTCAGGGAGGTGCTCACAAAAAAAGGGCACGCCGCAGCTCTCTCCTTAATGCCAAGAAGCTGTATGAGGATGCCCAAATGGCAAGGAAGGTGAAGCAGTATCTTTCTAGTCTGGATGTAGACACAGATGAGGAGAAGTTCCAGATGATGTCATTACAGTGGGAGCCTGCATATGGTACCTGTGAGTAAAAGTTTTCATTTATGTGACACTAAAGAGCACAACAAAATAAGAACTTATTTTTCTAGAATTATGCTTAAGTCCCAAGAAAATTAACTTTCACTGAAAAAAGATTACTGGCATACCTTAAGCATCATGTGATCAAATTAATCGCCTACTGAATCCTGTCCATTCCTGATGGCTACACTGTGCAAAAAATAGTAGAATAAGTGGATCTTTAAAAACTGGATCATTATAGAGGAGCCTTTGTGTTTGAAAACATTTTTACATTTATCCCTAAATAAAGAGTAAGCATAAGTGGAATTTTTACCTCTTTTTATTTCAAGGATAATATTTACCAACTAGAAAATATAAGAAATTTGATTAAAACACCAGTGATAATAAGTACCTTACAAGTGCCAATAGTAAGGTAAAACAAGAAAAATTAGACACAATCTGATATTAGTAATCTCTAGAAAATTTGATGAAAAAGATCATGTTCTCAATACTGATTTTTCAAATTAAATACAAGCAAGAGAATGTATATATCTCTGGATCAAAGAAATTATGAGTTCTAAGAGCAGAAATCAAAGATAATGTAATACAGACTGTTGTAACAAAATAATTGTACTTCTTAAGTTAAATTGTAGGTTCAGGCCAGGCGTGGTGGGTCACACCTGGAGGCCTAGGCAGGAGGATCACTTGAGGCCAGACTTGGCAACTCAAGGAGACCCCATCTCTACAAAGAAAAAAAATTAAAATTAGCAGAATGTGGTAGTCCTAGCAACTTAGAAGGCTGAGGGAAGCAGGTCACTTGAGCCCGAGTTTGAGGCTTCAGTGACCTAGTACTGTGCCACTGCTCTCCAGCCTGGGCAATCAAGTGAGACCCAGTCTCTAACAAATAATATAAATACACACACACATGCACATACATGCACACACACACACACACACACACACACACACAATGGGTTAAATGTTATGCCCATAAAAATTGCAATAGAATTTTATTTCTAAGTTCTTAGTTGACAAGGGGTAGTATTCATCATGGCTTGACCCTAAGATTGATAAATGATATGGTATTTGCATAGTAATTTTTAAAAGTTTGTCAAAAGAAAGATTAGAAAACAGGAGCTGGAAATAGAACCAAATATTGATTTTTAAAAATGTAGTTTTGACAATTTTAAAATAAGGATAAGGAGCCATTTAATAAGTGCCATAATCAAAACAGTATCTTGAATGCTCCTACATATAAGAAAAGATTTGGAGTATGATGGAAAGAATACCTACTAAAGGATAGAGGCAGAGTTTGAGTTTCATTGATTACCGTTTGAATAAGGTTCTTTTCATCTTTGGTCTCTGTTTTCTCAAATGTAAAACTTTGGCAAGGGTTGAAGTATATTTTATTTCTGTGATTCTTTGTACATCAAAGTTATTAAATTTGGAGAAAAATTTTTAAAAGCTAACGGCATTCTACATTCTGGCTGCTACATGTTAAATGGTACATGTTAAAGGTAAAAGCTGAAAGAGTGTCTAGTGCCTTTAACATTTTTTCATGTTTTAAAGTTCAAAGCCATGTGCGTACTTATTAAAGCCTTCAGGCCTTGCTTTGAGTCATCATCATCAGAGTCATATTTTCCCAGGTAATTTGATATAGACTTAATCATCTTATGATTATGAAAAAATTTCTATACATATGCATGCCTTCCTCTTCCTACACTCACCCCAGACTTGTGTCTGTCTTTTCTCGTAACACTAAATGATGTCCCATGCTACATATTTAATATCTATATGAAATTAGAAAATCTTTAGGCCTTTCTTTCTTAAACTAGATTTGAACATTTAGTTCAATGCATATTCCCTAATTTGGTTTGAGCATCTTTGTAATGCATAATTCATTTTTAAATGTTTAAATAGTCACTATCCCAAGGCCGAACAATAGTTGATTTCTAAGCATTATAGAAGTTGGCTCTTCCTAATTAATTAGAATATATGTGGTTTTGGGCATTCATCTGTGAACTCTTTTATTTTTAAAGTAGTCTCAGGTTTTTTTCTTTGTATTGTAGCGATTATTAAAATAAGATGTCATTGATTAACATTGACCAGTCAATGAGAGAAGAAAGAAAGAATTTCATGGCTCTGGATGACAACCTCTTGTATTCAATTAGTTGATGAGCCCCTGTACATTTTTGCCTGGGGTCCCTCTGTTTTGACTTTCTAAGATATCCTCTGATTCTTATCATCCCAAATATTGTCTAGGCTGTCATAATAAAAGCATAATAGCTATTATAGCTGTGTTGAGAGAGTTTAAACATCTATTTTTGCTTTTATCTTGATGTTTAAAACAAATACTTTATGAAGTCCTGAGGCTGCACCTGCATTGAAACCATCCTGGATAACCTAAGGATTAAAAGTACTGCCTGATGGAAGAATTTCTTCCCTTTGGACGATAATATTGGTTTTATATGAAGGAGGCAGCTTTTATAAGTCAGGGGTCTCAGTTTTTTAATTCTCACATTGATTTTCAGAAAACCTATGGATTTATTAAACACTATCTCTGGTTTTCTTGTGTTGTAGCTGTTGAGGTGACTTATTTATTCAACAGATACCTATTAAGCATCTGTTTTCAGTCAGTTACTGGCACATAAGGATGTAGTAATGAACAAAATACATAGTTCTTACTCTGAAGTAGGTTAAAACCTAATGAGAGGAACAGAGAGGTTAAAGCCTATTGAGAGTATGAAACTGGTGAGAGGAAAGGTAAGCCAGTCAAGGAGGTAGGCTGATGCTAAATCATGCAGCGTCATATAGACCTTGTTTTAAGGATTTGGGTCTTTATTCTAAAAGCAGGGGTAAATTAAGGTTTGTGCCGAAGGACAAGGAAAGTGTAAGATCAAATATTCATTTTGGAAGAGTCACTCTTCTGTTCTATGAAGAATGCCTTTGAAGGCATGCTAGAATTGGCAGAATGAGAAAAGTATTTCAGGGCCTGCTGCGGTGGCTCATGCCTGTAATCCCAGCACTTTGGGAAACCGAGGCAGGTGGATCACCTGAGGTCAGGAGTTCAAGACCAGCCTGGCCAAGATGGTGAAACCAAGTTTCTACTAAAAATACAAGAAAAAATTTACCCTGGCATGATGGCAGGAGCTTGTAATCCCAGCTAGTCGGGAGGCTGAGGCAGAGAATTGCTTGAAATGCGGAAGGCCGAGGTTGGAGTGAGCCGAGATCACACCACTGCGCTCCAGCCTGGGCAACAGAGTGAGACTCCATCTCAGGGGGGCGGGAAAAAAAGAAAAGTATTTCAGTAGTAAAGATGAGAGAATGTTAACTTAATCTTCAGCAGAGTAATGATGGAGCTAATTAAGTTCATGGATTCAAAAATTACTTAGGGCAAGGTGCAGTAGCTCACACCTGTAATCCCAGCACTTGGGAAGCTGAGAGGAGTGGATCACCTGAGGTCAGCAGTTTGAGAACAGCCTGGCCAATGTGGTGAAGCTCCATCTCTACTAAAAATACAGAAATAGCTGGGCATTGTGGCAGGTGCCTGTAATCCCAGCTTACTAAGAGGCTGAGGCAGGAGAATCGCTTGAACCTGGAGGTTGCAGTGAGCTGAGATCAGGCCATTGCACTTCAGCCTGGGTGACAAGAGTGAAACTTCATCTCAAAAAAAAAAAAGAATTATTTAGGAGATAAAATTAACAACTTATTCTACAACAATTTTAGAAAGAACTTTTATCTGACCCACTAAGCAATAGAGATAACATTTTATAGTACTTAAATGAAATTCCTCTTAAGAAAATCTATTTTATTTTTTGTGCTAAAAATAGATGCTTTTAAAGTAACCATTTTTTTTTTTTAATTTTACATTAGGTGTATACTATATCCAGCATTTCTCCCCATGTTATCCCTCCCCACTCCCCACTGCCCCTCCACTACCCCCCCTACTGCCCCCAGTGTGTGTTGCTCCTCTCTCTGAGTCCATGTGTTCTCATTGTTCAACACCCACCTATGAGTGAGAACATGCGATGTTTGGTTTTCTGTTCTTGTGTCAGTTTGCTGAGAATGATGGCTTCCAGATTTGTCCCTACAAAGGACACAAAGTCATCGTTTTTTATGGCTGCAAAGTATTCCATGGTATATATGTACCATATTTTCTTTGTCCAGTCTATCATCGATGGGCATTTGGGTTGGTTCCAGGTCTTTGCTATTGTATACAGAGCTGCAGTGAACATACATGTACATGTGTCTTTATAGTAGAACAATTTATAATTCTTTGGGTATATACCCAGTAGTGGGATTGCTGGGTCAAATGGAATTTCTATTTCTAGATCCTTGAGAAATCGCCACACTGTCTTCTGCAATGGTTGAACTAATTTACACTCCTACCAGCTGTGTAGTAGTGTTCCTATTTCTCCACATCCTCTGCAGCACCTGTCTCCAGATTTTTTAATGATGTCCATTCTAACTGGCGTGAGATGGTATCTCAGTGTGGTTTTGATTTGCATTTCTCTAATGACCAGTGATGATGAGCAATTTTTCTTATCTTTGTTGGCCTCATATATGTCTTCTTTTGAAAAGTGTCTGTTCTATCCTTTGCCCACTTTTGAATGGGGTTGTTTTTTTCTTGTAAATCAGTTTTAGTTCTTTGTAGATTCTGGATATTAGCCGTTTGTCAGATGGGTAGATTGCAAAAATTTTTTCCCATTCTGTTGGTTGCCAGCTTGTTCTAATGATGGTTTCTTTTGCTGTACAGAAGCTCTGAATTTTAATTAGATCCCATTTGTCTGTCTTGGCTTTTGTTGCCATTGCTTTTGGTGTTTTAGTCATGAAGTCCTTGCCTATGCCTATGTCCTGGATGGTTTTGCCTACGTTTTCTTCTAGTGTTTTTGTGATGTTAGGTTTTATGTTTAAATCTTTAATCCATCTGGAGTTAATTTTAGTGTCAGGTGTCAGGAAGGGGTCCAGTTTCTGCTTTCTGCACATTGCTAGCCAGTTTTCCCAACATCATTTATTAAACATGGAGCCCTTTCCCCATTGCTTGTTTTTGTCAGGTTTGTCAAAGATCAGATAGTTGTAGATGTGTAGTGTTGCTTCTGGGGCCTCTGTTCTGTTCCATTGGTCTATGTCTCTGTTTTGGTACCAATACCATGCTGTTTTGATTACTGTAGCCTTGTAGTGTAGTTTGAAGTCCGGCAGTATGATGCCTCTGGCTTTGTTCTTTTTGCTTAGGATTGTCTTGGCTATGGGGGCTCTCTTGTGATTCCATATGAAGTTTAAAGTGTTTTTTTCCAGTTCTGTGAAGAAGGTCATTGGTAGCTTGATGGGGATAACGTTGAATCTATAGATTACTTTGGGCAGTATGGACATTTTCATGACATTAATTCTTCCTAACCATGAGCATGGAATGTTTTTCCATCTGTTTGTGAAAGTAACTATTTATTATTGCCAGTGGTGATAACCTTGCCTAAAAACGTGCAGTTACTTATTTCTTACTCCTTCCTGTTAGTGACCAAGAATTTAAGTGAGAAAAAATCAGCCAAATCATCTGAAATGTCTCCAGTGCCTATGAGATCAGCTGGCCAAACAACTAAAGTCCACTTGCATCAACCCCACAGAGTAAGCCAGGTGCTTCAGGTGCCAGCTGTTAATTTGCACCCCATCAGGAAGAAGGGACAAACAAAAGACCCTGCATTGAGTGAGTATACACCATTAATATTACATGCATTTAACTGAAATTTTCAAGGGAGTTAGAATGAAAAATAATTACAGATGTTCAGGAGATAAGCTGTTGTAGATTGTGTAATAGAATCACTTCATGAATCAAAAAATGTTTCATTTTGCCTATAGATGTTTGCTGACAGCATATATGTTTTAAATGCCGACATCGGATTTCCTATAATGCTGAAATCTGTTGATCAATAGAAGATTTACAGCAATACATTTTGGGTACCAAGGGCTTACTGCATTCAAAGGTGTATTTAATGAAATACCTAATACAGACAAAATCTATAAAAACCTGTGGAAATGGCCAGGTGCAGTGGCTCACACCTGTAATCCCAGCACTTTTGGAGGCCAAGGCAGGCAGATCACGAGGTCAGGAGTTCGAGACCAGCGTGACCAACATGGTGAAACCTCGTCTCTACTACAAATACAAAAGATAGCTGGGTGTGGTGATGGGCACCTGTAATTCCAGCTATTTGGGAGGCTGAGGCAGGAGAATCGTTTGAACCCAGGAGGTGGAGGTTGCAGTGAGCCGAGATCACACCATTGCTCTCCAGCTTGGGCAACAGGGCGAGACTGTGTCTGAAAAAAAAAAAAAAAACTGTGGAAATGAAGTTGCTTATTCCAAAATTGGCTATACGATGTTTTTGTCATTAATGACCCCTTCTGAAAACCTAGTTAGGAAACAAGAGAATGTCACATTTACAAAGTATAGACCACACTTTTTTTTTCTTTAGGCCAGGTAGTAATTATCCATATTACTTTTATTTGTTGTGTTAACAGTATCATTTTTTTAGGTTTTAGATGAGAAGCTAGGTTAGATTTGCTTCCTAGCATTATTACTTAGGTCATGCATTGTATGTAGTGTATGTTTAGTAGAACTTTATTTAATTTACTGTTTGAGATACAAAGTTGAATAAGAAATACCCCCTCCTTTGCCAGATTTCAGTCGGGTGATGTGGACACTCACACAAATAACTTCAGCATAATGTGTCTTCTTGTTATGCCAGAGGTATATGTAGAACATAAAAAGAACAAAACAAGAGCTTTTAACTTAGAGGTAAGATAGGTTTCAGAAGAAGGCTTTTTGGAAATAACATCTAAGCAGTCTGAAAGATTGGTGAAGAAGAAGATAAGTAGGCAAAAGTTCCAGAGAAGTTGCTTCAGGCAGAGGAAGCAGCTTGATATATGCAAGAAAACACAAGCACTTTGCTAACTCTGACTGGAAATTATATCCAGTGATGACAGACAATAATAATTAAAGCTAACACTTGGGAGACTACTTACTAAGTGCCAGGCATGGTTCAAAGTGCTTTACTAACTTTATCATTCTTCATAATAACGCCACAAGATAAGTGGTATTTTTACCCTCATTGTACAAAGGAAGTGTAGAGGCTAAAAGAATCCTGACTGGCTTTAACTCTTTGCTTTTAACCACTGGACTAAACAGCTTCTAAGATGCAGAGGATCAAGACAGGTATGCTGAAATTACAATGTGCCATGCTAAAGGAAAGTTATCAGTGAGAAGCCATTGAAGAGACTTGAACAGGGGGTTTCAAACTATGTTTGAGAAGGACTGTATAAGGCACAGCAAGACTGGAGGAGAGAGCTCAGATGGAAAGCTAGTCTCATAGTTAACTAGAAATTGCCCAGGGCCTGGACTAGTTTGGTGGCTATAGAAATGAAGAGAGAATTAGAAGAAGAATTAGTCAAGTTGATAAATTTGTTGATAGGAGTGAGAGAGGGACAAGTTAGCTCTGTTTTTTTCACTTGAATATCACCACTTGAGAGGCAGCATTATTTGTACCATGTAGCTTTCTTTCTTTCTTTCTTTTTCTTTTCTTTTATTTTTTGAGACAGGGTCTCTCTCTGTCACCAGGCTGGAGTACAGTGGCGCAATCTTGGCTCACTGCAACCTCCGTTTTTCAGGTTCAAGCAATTTTCTGCCTCAGCCACCTGAGTAGCTGGGATTACAGGTTTGTGTCATGTGCCACCATACCCAGCTAATTTTTGTATTTCAGTAGAGATGGCGTTTTGCCATGCTGGCCAGGCTGGTCTCAAACTCCTGACTTAAGGTGATCCACTGCCTTGGCCTCCCAGTGTTGGGATTACAGGCGTGAGCCACTGCACCCAGCCCCATATAGCTTTCTTCATTTTTTATTATAATGTAGCTGTTTATATGATAAATATGTTTATATTACATTTAATGAAGGGTAGTGTGAGTATACTATGATCTAAATTTTTTCATTGGCCAGTGGCTGCTTCTTACTATGTCAAATCCTCATCACAGTTTGCCTACTTTATGTTTTAAGAACATTACCAGTAGCTCTTTGACGTTTCTTAGAGAAGGTGAATGTAAAAACGTCAATATATTGAAACCATTGCTAAGTTTGAGGTAAACTAAACAGGACCAGCCTTTAGACAAGGGTAATGATAGAGCTTTAAGGAATCTTTCCACTGTGCTACATACTATCTTTCTATACATTCATGATTCTTTCTGTTGTTTACTTCTCTCCTGTAGTGTGAATTTAGTGCTCTTGAAAAGGGCTGGACTGGCAGCCCTGCAGCCTCTTCTGTATACCCACAGCACAGATGCACCACAGGTAGTGACAGTGCCAACATCCCCACACTGCCTCTGCCACATGCCTCGCCCTGACTTGGAGAGGCCACCTCTAGAGGGGAGGGAAGAGTTTGAATCCATGCCTTCTCTTTGAAGATTTCAAATCACTTTGTCAGTTGTGGGAGGTGGGGCACAGCACTCAGACTGTTAAATTGATTTCCCTTATACCACAAAGCACAGACAAACTAATAAAATCTGGTTCATGCAGACCAGCTGAATTTGAACAAATAACCTAGAGGTGAGAATCTCTGTATGCCATTACCCAGTCATTTAGTCTCTGTTTGTCATTTACATATTTCAGTTGACTACACTACCCATTGTGCATCATAGCTTTAGTTATGTAGTGATTTAGGCAACTATAGACATTTTAATTGTGAAGTGTTGCTTATTTGCATCTTTGGTTTTATTTTTAGGTACAAGTTTACCTCAGAAAGTTTTAGGAACAACTGAAGAAATAAGTGGTAAGAAGCATACAGAAGACACTATTTCTGTGGCATCATCTTTACATTCTAGTCCTCCTGCATCTCCTCAAGGTTCCCCTCACAAAGGTAAGACAAAACATTTCAAACTAGTTCTTGTTAGACTAAATAACACTTTATACCACATATTTTGCTTTTCAGTATATAGCAGTAATTATAAATCATTAACAAAAGCATAACTCCTAATGCTTTTTGAACTTTGATGTTTTGTATTGCATTATTCATATGCTTTTTAGGTATTATGCATCATGTAACTGGGACTCCAGTATTCAAAGTGTGGTTCTAAACTTGTTTAACAGAGGAGCAAGCATGGATAAGAATGAAGGCAGAAGCCATAGTTTTGGTGCAAATTCTTGGTGGTGTTATTCCAATTTCCTGTATTTGGACATTTCTATGGAGTGTTTGCAAATAAAAGTTTCTGTAAGAGATTGTCTTCAGGCCAGGCACAGTGGCTCTTGCTCATAGTACCAGCATTTTGGGAAGCTGAGGTGGGCAGATCACTTGAGCCCAGGAGTTGAGACCAGCCAAGGGGAACATGATGAGACCCTCTCTCTATAAACGATTTAAAAATTAAGCATGGTGATGTGCCTGTAGTCCCAGCAACCCAGGAGGCTGAGGTGAGAGAATCACTTGAGCCCAGGAGGCAGAGGTTACAGTGAGCTGTGATCACACCACTGCACTCCAGCCTGGGTGACAGAGCAAGACCCTGTCTCAACAAAAAGGAAAGAAATTGTTTTTAACCAACCATAAGATTTAGGAAAAAAATTATTTAGGTTAATGCTTTTCTTTTTTTTTAGTAATAGAATATTACCTTTTTTAAAATTAGGATTTAAAATAACCTATACTCTTATGGATTTTTTACTTACACAGAATCTCATGAGGTTAAAAAAAACTGAAATTCTTGTACATTTACATGTTTTCATCATTCAGACTAAAGCATTTCTTTTTTTGGATAGCCTGGGCAGTGTGCATGCAGATGCCATTTCATGTTAGCTGCACATGTAGCATTCTAAATATGGTGTGTATTTCTTTTATTGACCCTTCACACTCTGTGTATACCCTGGGGAGACAGGAGATTTAGTCTTGATATCTTCTTCACAGATATAAAGGAATTACATCTTTAAATAATCACACCAGAGGATGGTACATGGTCACAGGGAAGACAAGCTTATTTTAATAATTCTAACAGGAGAGAGAACCTTCCAGAGCTTGCTTCAGTTTCCAGGTTCTAAGTTTCATCCCACTCTGCAGGGCTCTTTCTTTCCTCTGTGGCAATTATGTACAGTGATGTCAGACTTGAGTTTGAACCATGATTCTGTCCTCCACTCTAGCTCTATTACTACAAGTAATTTATTTATATGGTCTGTTTTCCTGTAAGATGAGAAAAAGACCTTCTAGGCTGAGGCAGGCAGATCACCTGAGGTCAGGAGTTCAAGACTAACCTGGCCAAAATGGTGAAACTCATCTCTATTAAAAATACAAAAAAGACTGGACGTGGTGGCTCACGCCTGTAATCCCAGCATTTTGGGAGGCCAAGGTGGGCGGATCACCTGAGGTCAGGAGTTTGAGACCAGCCTGGCCAACATGGAGAAACCCCATCTCTAGTGAAAAATGCAAAATTAGCCAAGCGTGATGGCGGATGCCTATAATCCTAGCTACTCAGGAGGCTCAGACAGAATCGCTTGAACCCAGGAGGCAGAGGTTGCAGTGAGTTGAGATCACACCATTGCATTCCAGCATGGGCAACAAGAGCGAAACTCTGTCTCAAAAAACACCAAAAAAATTAGCCAGGTGTAGTGGCACACGCCTGTAGTCCCAGCTACTCAGGAGGCTGAGGCAGGAGAATCAGTTGAACCCAGGAGGCAGAGGTTGCAGTGAGCCGAGATCATGCCATTGCACCCCAACTTGGGCGACAAGAGTAAAACTCCATCTCAAAAAAAGAAAAAGGACCGTCTATTTTAGGAGCCACTTAATATAGTTTAAATGAAATCATATTTATAAAGTCTGATGTTTGGTAAGTGTTTAGTGAATTGGAATGCCTCTTTTCTTTCTCTCCTGCCACCTCAGGACACCATAGCTCCATTACTCGCTCTTTTCATCCTCACATAGCTGAGGCTGGTTAGATTTTTTTCATTTCAGATTTTACTGAAGCTTAATAAAAATGAAACAGATAAACAGTATATGTAGTAGGTATATTTAAAAAACACAGATTTTGATCCTGTTGTAGCTCATATATAATTCTGTGCTGCACACAGACCTGTGTCATTGCTTTCCTTGTCTGTATGATCCTATCCAAAGTGCCCCTTATCAGATCTTGAGGTGTAGGATAAGCCACAGTGCCTCCAGTCAGACAGATAGTCCAAATAAACAGTATCCATATTCTCCTAATGCTCTTTCAGGAACACCTTTACATTCCTTACCCCTTTCAGAGACTGCTCAGAGGTCCATCCTGTTATAGATGATTCTAACTATAGATGATATATATATCCATCCTGTTATAGATGATTCTAACTAACAGAATCTGATTTGGTATTTTATGCCCAAATGTGACTTCTGGGAAGAGGTATTAGGGACAGAAATTCCTCCATTGCTCTTATTCCCCACAGAAAACCTGCACTCAACCCTCGAACAGAGGGCTTTTTTCCATTGTCTTTCATTGTGTAGCTAACAATTGAACACCGTATTTATAGATTTATGAGCATCTCGTGGTAATGTTTAGAATTCTAAGAAGCCTGAAGAAATTCTTTTCTTCAGAATTGTTTCAGCTTGTTCTTGCATTTGTACTATCAAAACCCCAGCCAAATATGATCCTTCTGTTTCTGTAGATAGGTTTTTGCCAGTTATCTATGAGTGAACAAAACTGTCATTACACTCAGAATAAATTATTAGAATCTGTACCTGGTTCTTACTAAACTTTGAGATTAGTTCTATACATATACCTAGTGAATGTACTATTTGTATGTTCTATTTTGTTTTTACTAAGCTTTTTCATAGTAAAATCTACTTTACAATTCTAGACCTATGTAGTTACTTTACAGAAATAATTCTGGTTACTCGATATTTTTGTCATATTTTTCCTTATGATTTTACTAGCTTGGCTTCTTTTCAACAGTTATTTTGTTTTTGTTTTTATCACCAGCTTGTTCTGATGAAGTTAATCTTTCTCCTGCATTCTGTCTTGCAATAATTTATGTGTATATGCTATATTTAAGTTTCCATGCATTAAAAAATATGTTGCTAGATTTCAATTTTTCAGATATTATCAAGATGTTAGAATTTTTAAATAATGAAATATTATGTAAATAAGGCTAATTTTGATTGATCATGTCAGGGTTTTTGCATCTCTCCCTCCAGTTGGCAATATCATATCTGATCACAGCAGCAAGATCAGTGGCCAGAGCTGCCCCGGAATAGGTGGGGCTTACTTGCAAAAGAAAATCCTTCAGATTACCAGGAGCACAGCCAAAAGAACAGACAGTACTGAGAAGGCCACTGAGGAGAATAGAGACAGGACAAGTTGTGAGAACACAACCAGAAAAAGAATGGCATCCCCGTTTAGAAGACTTAGGGAAAGAATGCTTTCAAGGGAGAGACTAGTCGACAGCAAAAAAGAGGACACAGATCACAATCAAGCTACAGAAAGCTGTGAGAAAGTGAAGGATGTTGGAAGCAACATCAAAGATGAGAAAGGGAGTGCCATCTTCAATTCAAATAGCCAAGGCAACAGTAACACTTTAAACTGTTTCTATACGCGATTGAAGTCTAAAAGGAGGAAGACACTTTGATGAAATGAAGTTCCTTGTTTAATTATAGTGTTTAGTTTGTTTTCAGTTATTAATGTATAGTTAAACCATTTGTCAAAGCTTAGGCAGACAACTTAGTAAAATACTATTTATAAACATTTAAAAATGCTTCATTTGTACATATGTTATTTTACTAATGTATTGAGTTAGTAAACTTTATACCCTTGTTTTCTGTAGTTGAACTTTATTTTCTACTGTTCGCTGGGTCTGTGAGTGAAATATGTAGAGGAGGCTTTTTTATCCTCTACTTTTTACGTGCCTTTGATTGGGGGAGAAGGGTCTAGTCTAACATAGCAATTTCAGAATCACCTAGGAAACTTGTTTAAAAACGCAGTTACTGGCCGGGCGTGGTGGCTCATGCCTGTAATCCCAGCACTTTGAGAGGCCGAGGCGGGCAGATCACAAGATCAAGAGATCAAGACTATCCTGGCCAAAATGGTGAAACCCCGTCTCTACTAAAAAAAAAAAATACAAAAATTAGCAGAGCATGGTGGCGCATGCCTGTAGTCCCAGCTACTTGGGAGGCTGAGGCAAGAGAATCACTTGAACCCGGGGGGCAGAGGCTGTGGTGAGCAGAGATCGCACCACTGTACTCCAGCCTGGCAACAGAGCAAGACTGTATCTCAAAAAAAAAAAATTGCAATTTCTGTGTCCCACCCCAGACTTGATAAACTTGAATTGCCAGAAATGGGATCTGGAATGTTTATTTTAATTGGCTTGCCAGGTGGTTCTTAGTATTATTATATTTTGAGAAATACTGATCAAACACACATAAGAATGAAATTATTTTTAAAACAATGAAGCAATATTTTGTAGAGCAGTGATTTTTTTCTTTGGAGGAAGAAGGTATTTATTTTTTTTGATTTACTTACTACATCCACTTTCTTGGTCCTCTTGAAAATTGACTATGGATACTGACAAATAGCAGTGATCCCAAGTTCAGAGATACAGAAGTCAGAAGACTGGCTTGTCTTATCTTATCCTGTTCCTGGCCACATAGTCCAAGAATAAATCACACATTTTCTGGGCCTTTTTCTCTTTGAAATAGTTAATGAAATGACTTAATAAAGTTACTGTGCAACAAATTTTTCCTTAAATGACTTGAGTTATATGTGAATAACTCTAAGATCCTTAAACAGAGAAGGACTTTGGAACTACGGATGTTGTCATCCTCTTTCTGCATGACGATGAGGCCCTGAGAATTCCAGTAACATACCTAAAGCCTATACTTCTTCCTAATGACATTTCTAGGATTTGGTCCAGAGGTCACATGTCTACTAAACCCTGCTCTCCTCTGAGCAAGAAGATATTTTTTACTTCTTAGAGAACCTCCTCTTGTTGGGATTACTAGGGCATTTACTTTTTATTTCTAAATAAAAATTTGATTTTTTCCAGTTATCAAAATAGATTATTATGTACGTTAGCCATTCTGTTTGCAGATTTGTTTTTGGGTCCTTCACCTCACTGCATCCCTACCTCTTCATTCCAAAGAATACAGAAGAACATCTCTCTAGTTGTCTGTTGTGCAGTAAATCATAGAACAACATAGAACATGTAGATGCTGTTTTTTCTGTAACATTATTAAAAATGCATCCACTCAGCTGTTTAATATTCTGCAAAGTTGGTGAAGAAAAAGGAAACTAAGTATGGCATTAAGTTTAAACCTAAAACAATTTAAAAAATGGAAACAGGCTGGGCTCAGTGGCTCACACCTGTAATCCCAGCACTTTGGGAGGCTGAGGCAGGAGGATCGCTTGCCAGCGTGGGCAACATAATGAGACCTCATTTCTGCAAAATGTTTAAATATTAACTGGGTGTGGTGGTGCGAACCTGTAGTCCCACCTACTCAGGGCTAAGGCAAGAGGATCACTTGAGCCCAGGAGTTCAAAGCTGCAGTGAGCTATGATCATGCTACCGCACTCTAGCCTGGGTGACAGAGCAGGACCCTGTGTCTAAAAAATAAAAATAATCTAAAACGGTGACTCTCAACTCAAGACAAGGCTTCTTAGGTGGCATATGCAGAATTTCTGGGGTAAGTATATATAGTTTGATAAAGCAAAAATGTAGTTCTTTCCCTTGAATCTTGGACTCCCATCTCTGTCCTTACTTCAAGATGGTATATTGGATTCAGATCAGGTCATGAAATGATCATATTAATTAATCAAAGGAAGGAGCACTAAGTTGAGAAACCCTAAAGACATCTACTTTTTAATATTTGTAATGTTGTTAATTTGTTAAATGATTGTAGCTGTGGAAGAGCCTGAGATAGATATACCTTTAAACTAGTTTTCTTAGTAATACTAGACTTTGTCTTTTTCTTGAATGCAGAGTTGGATTAGTGTGGTATGGATAGGTAGATTAATGGATATGTAGGGGAATATGTGGAGAAAATTGGTACCATTATATCTACATATATGGAAACTAAAATTGCTTCTACTTTGTCTTCTGTTATTTTTGTTTTTGTTTCTTTTCATCTTTTCCCCTACTACCTCCACTATCTGTTCCCTTTTTTTTGTAGTTTGATCAATGCTCTTTTCTCATTCAGGTTACACACTTACTCCATCAGCTAAATCTGACAACTTGTCTGACTCCAGCCATAGTGAGATTTCTTCACGGTCCAGCATCGTGAGCAATTGTTCTGTTGACTCCATGCCTGCAGCTCTACAGGATGAACGGTGTTCCTCTCAGGCCCTGTTAATCCCTGAATCCACTGGGGCATTGGAAAAGACAGAGTACCCTTCAGGGATAGGAGATCATAGTCAACATGGCCCTGGGTAAGCATCGTTGTCTGTGTTTATAACACAAAACCCAAGCCAACTGGCCACTGCAAGCAGTGCTTCCCAACTTGACCTTGGACTTCCTGTGGAGTAATTGCAGAGTTATCCATAAAAGAATAGGTGGGCCAAGCACATATTCTCTGTTCTGAATATGCAAATAAGCACTATTTTGAAAGATTTATGGGTGTTCATTTTTAAAGTGTTACTAAATTCAAATAACTTTTTATCATTATGTATCTTCCCAATGAATAAGAACTCGAAAGTGCAGCTGCTATTCACATAGGCGAGATAATTTTTGAAATTCTGGCTGTTAAGTTGTAAGTTATCAGAAAGGTTGTGTATTAGAAAGTGCCTCCAGTGCTGTGCACATTGTAGACAAGTTGGGAGAGTAGGACTAGCCCTTGGCCCCTGTTCTCTGAAAGTGTAATTTGGGGAGTAAGAATAATCACCTAGCAAAAGTTAAATATTTAAAAAATTTTAATTCTAAATTTCTATTTAGAATCAAACAACATGGAAATCTTTCAGAAAGATTATTCTAACTGATAAATATTGTGAAATCTAGTCTACTTTAATATGAAAAATTTAAGATAAAGTATTACCACATTTATAAAGGTTAAACTATGATCTCTACACCAGAGGTTAGCACATGTTTTCTATAAAAGTTACAGCGTAAACATTTTAGACTTAACAGGCCATAAGGCCTCTGTCACAACTACTCTGCTATTACACCAGAACAGCCATATACAACACATAAACAAATGGCATGACTGTGTCCCACTAAAACTTTATTTACAAAAACGAGCAAAGAGACTGCCAGATTTGGCCCTGGCCTGCCGTTTGCTACCCCCCAAGGTTTTACAAACTTCTTTTGTGAAGGGCCAGGTAGTAAATATTTTCACCTTCACAGGCTGCATATGGTCTCTGTCACAAATTTTTCCTTTGCTTTAACCTTTTAAAAGGTTTAAAACAAAACTGTTCTTTGCTCCAGACCATACAAAAACAGGCTGTTGACTAAACTTGGCCCATGAGCTTTAGTTTAGGGACCCCTGCTATAAATGATTCATTTCATAAGTAATTGGGAAGTTGCTGTTTACTTGTCACTGTACTGGGCTAACCTCAGAGGTACATTGAAAAATAAAACATTCTTCAAGTTGGCAACTCTTAATTCTATATGCATGGACAGTAGTCTAATATTGTAATGACAAGAATGAATATGTATACTTAATATTATTCATTTTAAATCTCATCTTTGCATTTTCATTTAAAATCAGTTAAAGAAAAATACTTGCCAGGCACACCTGTAGTCCATCCCTGCTACTAGGGAGGCTGAAGCAGGAGGATCGCTTGAGCCCAGGAGTTAAAGGATATAGTGCACCATGATCATGCCTGTAAATAGCCACTGCACTCCAGTCTGGGCAACAGAGTGACACCCTGTCTCAAAAATAATAATAATAAAAATTTTAAAATTTAAAAAGAAAAATGCTAAGGAAACTTTGCTAAGCATTTCAGTTTCTTCACTGTATCTTCCTGAGTGTTAACTAAATACTTGAAGGAATTTAGTGATGAATGATGATAATATAATTTTCTTCACAAGGTTATTTTGGCATGAACACTTGTAGTACGTGTTCTACAGTTTCTCATAGGCAGTAATAACTTAAAACAGAGAGAAGAAAGTTTTTCCAGCAAGCCTGTAAACTCTGATTGTACATTATCTCCAATTTTAGGTGGACACTCTTGAAGCCATCTCTAATAAAGTGTTTAGCTGTCTCATCGTCTGTAAGCAATGAAGAGATTTCTCATGAGCATATCATTATAGAAGCAGCTGACAGTGGTCGTGGAAGTTGGACTTCGTGTTCAAGCAGCTCCCATGACAACTTCCAAAGCCTTCCAAACCCAAAAAGCTGGGATTTTTTGAACTCTTACAGACATACCCATTTGGATGACCCCATTGCTGAAGTTGAACCCACTGACTGTGAGCCCTATTCCTGTCCTAAAAGCTGCTCTAGAACTTGTGGGCAGTGTAAAGGAAGCCTAGAGACAAATCAGTTGAGAAAGAGTTGGGCCTCTTCCAGTTCTCTGTCTGACACGTATGAACCAAACTATGGGACAGTTAAACGGAGAGTATTGGAGAGCACCCCAGCTGAGTCATCTGAAGGCTTAGACCCCAAGGATGGCACTGACACAGTTTACAAAACTGTCACATCAAGTACAGAAAAGGGCTTGATTGGTAAGTTGTGTTTTTGTTGTCTTTGGCATTTAGAGATTAAGTAGTCAAAAAATGGCTGTGGGATAGCTTAACCCTGGATTTTATCACAAAAATTAATTCTCTCACTAACAACTTTTCTTTCCTTCCTTCACAAATAAATTATTTCCCAGAAATTCATGATTTCTCAAAGACTTTGGAGCAGATATTCAAGCCATTAAAATGAAAAGTCTGATGTAAAGGTATTTAATTAGAGGGACAAGTTTGTTTGTCCTTTGTTTTTAAGATCTTTTTTGTTTCATTGAGGAATATCATCGCATCAATATGCAATAGTAATAAAGGAATTATTCTCTTTATCACCTCATAAATTGTTTGGACCACAATGACTATGCATACGTGGTAGAATCTGTTGTTGATTTTAGGTAGTAAAAGTGAGAGAAACATGATAAAGAAGTCCAGAACATTTTTCAGTATAGTCTCTTGGTGTACATCATCAGTGTGCCAACTCCTGTTTGTGAATCCATTCCAAGCTTTCTTAATAAACTCTTTTTTTAGTATTTGGCCATCAAATACTTTTTTTAAATTTCTTTCCTGAATTGTATAAATACTTGGATATAAAACTCCTGCTTTTCTACTTATATGGAATGACTGTACTTTGAATTAATACCATATTCAACTCTTAAATTTATAGAATAGTCATGGTGTCACATTTAATTGCAAAAAAAAGTGAAGGTGAAATGTGCTCATTTTATAGTTATTGTCAAATTTTATTATAGGTTGAGTTTTTAGCTCATTCATTTTTTCCAAGTTTTGTCTTTTGTTTTGTTTTGTTTTGTTTTGTTTTGTTGAGACATAGTCTTGCTCTGTCTCCCAGACTGGAGTGCAGGGGCATGATCTCGTGAGCCACCATGCACGGATCAAGGTTTTTTATTAAAGCCTTTTGGGTAACCACTTCTTGAGCATATGTGTATACAGAGATATAAAAATCTTTTTCTTGTCCATTTACGAATATAGATTTTTTAAATCATTTATTAATGAGTATGGGTAAATCATTTACATTCTTTTTCTTGTTGTTAGCAGCTTCACCTCCATTCACCTCACCCATCCCATCCTTAAATGGGAATGGAAATCTTTTCTGACCTTGATAGTACATGCAAATTTTACTGGTAGAATTCTAGAAAATACAATATGGACAAACCAAATTCTCTAATGGTAAAGTTAATGTTAGAATTATTTTATGTCTTTTTAAGTGTATTCTGCTTGTATACAGACTGTTTTTGTGTTTTAAAAGTCACTTGCATAATCAAGATATTCAGAGCCATTTTCCCTGTGGGTCTTATGAGCCAGTCTTAATTTCTTGGAACTTCATCTTTAACCTGTTTATGATGCTTTTTGAAGCTTTGCCTTAGTCTCAGGGCTTACAAATTTAAGTAAAAGGATTTAAAGTCATTATTTTTAATGTCAGCTGAAAATCAGAGTAATTTAAGATAAATTTTCAAAAATTCTGTTTTTTTCTTCTCAACTTAATTACAAAGCAGAAGTTAGAAGTAAAGTTTTCTTGTTTTTGTTCTTGTTTTTGAGACAGAGTCTCACTCTGTCATCCAGGCTGGAGTGCAGTGGTGCGATTCTCCTCCCTCAGCCTTCCGAGTAGCTGGAATTACAGGCGCCCCCCCACCACGCCCAGCTAATTTTTGTATTTTTAGTAGAGACAAGACTTGAAACATGTTGACCAGGCTGGTCTCAAACTTCTGTCCTCAGGTGATCCACCCACTTCAGCCTCCAAAGTGCTGAGATTACAGGTGTGAGCCACCGCCCCTGACCAGAAATAAAGTTCTTGAAGGAATTAGTTCCTCCATACCAGCAAAGTTAAAGTTTATATACTAGGACTGAGAACTAGTCTGCCCAGGAGTGCCAGAAAACTGGTTCATGTCTCAGGAAGAAGGTAAAATAGCCCTTAAACAGATGGCCCAAACATCTTTTTAAGTAAACTCTCCCAGTTTACAAAGAATAGATGTTTTGGGTGAACTTTGAAATGTTTCTGACATCTTTAGGGCTGGGTATGACTTCAGGAGTTGTCCTGCCCTTCTGTGATACAGGGGCTGAACTGCAGAAGGAAGCTTGTCATCAGTGTCATCTACTTCAACTTTCTCGTTCTATTTAATATTTACAGGATTTAATTGTTTATATATTTTGAAAATAGGTTTATTCAGCTTTTTGAAAATGTTTTTAATCTGCCATCATTCAGGTTTATTCATTCTGTCGTTTTTAAGTTCTATTTTGTCATTGTAATAAGTTTATGGGATTTCTTCATTTCTTATCTTTTTCATTAACATTTTCATTGCTTATTTTTCATGCCAGTGTACTGTGTCACCTCACCCAAGAAGGATGATAGGTATAGGGAGCCACCTCCCACTCCTCCAGGATATTTGGGAATTTCTTTAGCGGACCTAAAGGAAGGACCCCACCCACACCTAAAACCTCCAGATTATAGTGTGGCAGTGCGGAGGTCAAAGATGATGCATAACAGCCTCTCTAGACTGCCGCCAGCCTCTCTCAGTAGCAACCTCATGGCCTGTGTTCCATCGAAGATTGTAACTCAGCCTCAGAGGCATAATTTGCAGCCATCCCATCCTAAACTAGCAGATGTGACTGATGCAGATAGCGAAGCAGATGGTATGTTGACAAACTCTCTTAATGGCTCGTAAATGAATTACTGAACACATTAAATGGTGTTTACTCTGGTATTTTATGGTAATTCGTAATTGTTTCTTTAAATGCCTTAGAAATGTCTATTAAAAAGTAAGAAGTAAGAAAAAGTAAGATGTTCAGGCTGGGCACAGTGGCTCCTAGCACTTTGGGATGCCGAGGAGGGTGAATCACGGGAGGTCAGGAGTTCAAGACCAGCCTGACCAACATGGAGAAACCCATCTCTACTAAAAATAATACAGAATTAGCTGGGCATGGTAGCAAATACCTGTAATCCCAGCTACCCTGGAGGCTGAGGCAGGAGAATTGCTTGAGCCCAGGAGTCGGAGGTTGCTGTGAGCCAGGATCACACCATTGCACCCTAGCCTGAGCAACAAGAGTGAAACTGTCTTTAAAAAAATGTTTCTAAATATGATAGTGTAGGGGGAGCGCTTTGGTTTTCTTTTATTTTCAAGACAGGGTCTCGCTTTGTTGCCCAGGCTAGGGTATAGTGGCACAATCATGGTTCACTGCAGCCTCAAACTCCTGGGCTCAAGCAGTCCTCCCAGCTCATTCCCCCAAGTAGCTGGGACTACAGGTGCACACCACCATGCTTGGCTCATTGTTAAATTTTTCCTTTGTAGAGACAGGGTCTTACTATATTGACCAGGCTGGTTTTGAACTCCTGGCCTGAAGCAATCTTCCCACCCCACCTCCCAAAGTGCTGGGATTACAGATGTGAGCCACCACACCCAACCGATCGTGTGAGGTTTTTGTTTATTGGTTCAGACAGGGTCTTGCTGTGTCACCCAAGCTGGAGTGCAGTGGCATGATCATGGCTCACTGCAGCCTCAACTTCCTGGTCTCAGGAAATTCTCCCTCCTCAGCCTCATAAGTAGCTGGGACTACTAGGCACATGCCACCACACTTGGCTAATTTTGTCTATTTGAGACAGCATTTAACCATGTTGCACAGGCTGCTGGTCTTGAACTTCTGGGCTCAAGCAGTCTGCCAGCCTCAGTCTCCCACAAAGCTGGGGTTACAGGTGTGAGCCACTATACCCAGCACTTATGGTGTTTTTTTTTTTTTTAAATGAAAAGGGCAAGCTGCTTATTTCTGTGTGCCTAGTACCCCGTGGCTCACATGTAATATTCTCATCTTTGATAAAACAGTGGCTCAATCTAATGGGATAATTTTGAGAAAAAGCAGTTAACATTAATGGAACTGTGTTTTACATTAATGCATGGAAACTTGAAGCTGTATTTCAAATGCCAAATTATCCAAAATGATGCTGTTGATTTAGTTCCTTTTATTAGCAAAACTCTTGGCTTTGTACCTGTGCCAATAGTTTGAGAAATGATTGTTTTATTGAAAATAAATGAAATTGTATGCTTTTAAACAAGAGCAATAAAGTGATTAAAAACTATGATATTCCAGTTTATTTTCAACCTTCAATGTGATCAGAAATCGTAGGTATTATAAAATCTGGGCCTTGATGCAGTGTTTGAGAGGATTTCTTTGTTGACATTGATTTTCTAAACAGATAACTAAATTATAGTTGATCTTATTAATATGCTGATCTGCCAGTTAATTATATTTTTATTATTTTCAGAAAATGAACAAGTTTCAGCAGTCTAGCCTTTGGATGACCTACTTGAAAACCACTGAAAGTCATTGAGGAGTGGGCAGAACCACTTCATGATTCTGCAGGCCATTGCTAACAAACAGCTCACTGCTACAACCAGTCCAATGGTTTTATTCCCTCTACTCCAAGCAATTAAATAGACCTGAGTTATGCATCCTTTCATTTAATTTCTGCAGATGAATAGTTTTCCTGAGCTATGGATGCTGTGCCCGGATACCAATCTCCAATTTGCACGCCAGAACTGCCTTGGGACCACAGTTACAGAAAACATTTAAACTCAGAGTGATCCTTGTGTATATTGCTATCGACTTTTCTTTAACAAGTTATTTTAAAGATAGTGGCATTATTATTTCCAAGCCATAGCTTGGGCTGAAGAACAAATTGAAAGTGTCTGCCAATACCAAGGATATTCTTGTATATTTGAAAAATAACTTATTATTTGAATTGTTGTGGTTTTGTTTGTATTCGAGAGTTCTTGTTAGCTGAAGTTCATGTGTGAGGTCATAAAACTGTCTCTGGTCTGACCAAACAGAAGTCATCTTTACAGAGGTGATATGCTTGATCTACATAGAGACGTGACTTGATCTGTAGAACCAATGCAATGTATGTCTCAGTTTGAGAAAAATAGGAAGCCCTTTGTAGTTGAGGTGTTAGGAACCTGCTGGTCATGGTGTGAAAGGCCAAATGAAGCTGCCACGGGGTTTCTTGTCAGTCCTTTGGGAAAGGGGAGGGAGTAGTTTGGGGAGGAGGGTGGGAACCCTAATTTCCAAAGAATGAAATTTTGATGTTAAATTACATGTATACAAATTCCTTCCTAAGTGAAAGTTATGCTGCATCAAATTGTAACTTAAAAGTATAGATCCAACAAATAGAGAATGGGTTCTAGAGAGTTCTAGTCTATAGAAACCCAAAACTAAAATCTCTCCTAACACAGGTGTGGAATACTTTTTTTAAAAGAAATTTTTATCATAGGTGTTGTAATCATGAAGGTAAATTTGACTTTATGCGGTGTTCTGCAGCATGCCACCCCCACATCTCATAGCACCAGATTGTGTCTGACCTGACATACCCTGCAGCTCTCAGCTGCCTGCAGTACAATTTTATGGGAGAAAGAGGAGCTGGAGTTAAAGAAATGATTGTCTCTTGGTTCTCAGTTTTTAGCCCTTGAGAGCACATACTTTTCCAGCCTCATGGGCATAGCACTCTTAATTAAAATTTCAGTGACTGTTTACTAAATGAGGTAGATTTTTCACATTTTTGCAAATTAAATATAATGTTTTCTACATATTGTTTAATTTTTTCAATTTTGTTAGTGTAAAGGCAAGTGGAATTTTAATAAACTTCTGTAACTACCAAAAGAAAAAAAAAAAGCCAAAGCCATTAACATGCACTACTCAGATCAACTTGGAGCCAAAATGGGTTTACTTTGAATGGCTGTCCATATGTGTCCACATAAGATTTAGTTGGTTTGTGACCTCCTTTGCAGAAATTTGTTGTCTTTCCCTAGCTGTCTTCGCTCTATCTTCCTGCCTGTCCCCCTTCATTTTGAAATCGCAAATCAGTAAGTGGTAAATGGTGGTAGTTCATTTTTCCCATCAAAATGATTGTCTCTTTATTTTAGGAATAACAGGATGTCTGAAAAATTCCTGTGGTAAAGAAACATTAATCTGAAACTTAAGCCTTAGAAACTAACCCAGGTATGCTAGAATGAGGCCTGGTGGTTCCATAGCTTTCTAAATACTTTGGAATGGGAAATAACTTAAACCAAAAATCCTAGTTTGAAAGTTACACTTAAGGGATTTGGCCTATAAACGGTGGGTCTGATTATAAATGTTTTCCTTCACTGATATACATAATTTTGTTTTCATGGCCACAGAAAACAAAGTGAAATATATTTTTACTAAACCCACTTTTTTTTATCAAGTTCAGATGTCTACTCACCATTTTATATTCATTTCTCCAGAAAAATATGCTGCTTTCATAATGTGTTTATTTGGCAGGTCTTTCAAAACGAATGGAAGCCTTACCTGTCTTTGTCCTTAATAGTGTAAATATCTTGCACAGAGAGTTGAGGCCTATGGTTTTGGACTTGCACCTTACAGCTGCCTTCATTTTATCTATCTAACTTTAACTGTGAGTGTTCAGATCAGCTGATCACATTGATCAGGAGCCAAAGCCAGATGCTTTGTAGTTTGTTATGTATGTATTCCTTAAAAAATCATGAGGTTTTGATTTTTATATTTTAACTAAGGGTACATTCCTGCCTTCTCTTACATTGTCATATGACTAGAACAAGAGAAGCCTTAACCTGCATTTACTCCAATTCCAGCTCTCCATTTGTTTTTGTTTTTGTTTTATAAATTTACAATTTTAAAGAAGATTAGTGCCCTCTATTCCCACTACAACTCTGAATCTGCCAAGACTATTGAAGCAGTTAACCCTCAGTGCAAACTTTTGCCAAATAGTAGGTTTCAACAAAATCTACTTATGTTGAAAGATTTTGAGAATTAGTAAATCCAGTACCTGATTCCATAAAATTTTATTACAGTAAATAATTCTCGTTTACTCCAAATGATTACTTTGAATATGATCTTTGGGGAGAAAAAGCCTTTAGTGAATTTTCTTGAGGGTGATAAGTCACATCATTGCCATCTACATCACTTCCTTGAGACTCTCTCCCAGGCTGATAATGTGATGGTAATCATGGGTGTTTCTAAGAACAAATCTAATTTTTGTAAAGTGTTCTTTCCTCTACAAAAAAGGGAGGAGAAGAAAAACCTTTCTTAAAACAATGATTATTTTGATACAATTTTAAGTTTCTAAAAAAGGTGATGTTAAAGTATATGTATTCCTTCAGCATTACCTTAAAGGCTAGAAAAACAGGATAAATCTTGAGAAAAGTGTCACAGTACATTTTCAAATTTCAACTTGAATCCTGGTTCATCTTTCACTTTTGTTGTTTATTTTTAAGGCTTCTTTATTTTTGATACACAGAATGCAGTTGAACTTGATCTTTTAAAATTGAGACATATAAGCTAATCAGCAAAAGACAAAAACAAAACTGCACAGTTGTAATAATCAGATAGCAATTATACTGCACAATTCATTGATTGTAAGGTATGCTATAACAATGTTTGTCTTCTATTTTTTGATACCTCTTACACTTATGTCTTTTAGAAAGACAGTGCCTCTGTATGCTTTTTGTATTTTTACTGAGTGTAAATATTTGTTATATTTTTGGTTAAGAGAATGTGAAAGTACCATTTATTATTATCATATCTACTAATACATTGATGGAATCAATAAAGAATCTACATTAATCTTCTCTGTACTTGATTATAAATGTATGGAACAGATGAAATAATTACAACTTAGTCATTCAAGAGTGCCAGTCTGGGACCTATATTGGTGTGAAGGCCGTATTTTTTAAGTATCCAGAACAATTGGAGTGGTCCGTTTATTTTTGATTATGTCAAATCTGTGAAACACCATAGCTGTTGTTTAGGTTTCAAAAATTGTGTTTGATGACACAGCAAATAATAGTGGCTTAAACTCAATTGGGGCGTTTGTGTTACTGTTGTTTGTTTGTTTGTTTGTTTTCTTCTTCTTCTAATAGAATAGTCTACAGGCAAACTCTCCGGGGCTGATATTGTAACTCCTCCATGATGCTCTCAAGGATGGGGGAGGTGAAGGGCATGAAAAGGAAAGGCTTAGGGGAAAAGGTACAAATATGTTTCTCTTTCTACACAAAAAGAACAAAACAGCATTTCCAGAAGCTCCACTTGCATGTTTCTACTTACATCCCATTAGTTAGACCTGTGTTGCATGACTGGTGGCTGCAAGGGTGCCTTGGAAATGATCTATTTTATTGAGCAATTGATGTTCCTAACAAATGTAGGATTCTTTTCAGTGAAGAAGGAAAAGAATCGATTTCAAATGGGCCACTAGCTGGGTCTACCAAAGCATGCCTGTTGCCCCCTCTTTGGGGCAGTATATGTAAATACAGTCACTTTTATGAGATTAGACCCCAGGACCCTGACGAAGGAAATTCTGCTTTAGCTCCACTTTATAAAATCTCCTCCTAGTTTTCCCTTGGTACCCAGAGAATTTTACTCCCATTATAGCTAAGACTTTTACCTTCTTTCAGTTCACCCCCTCTACACACACCAGTTTTTCCCAGGCCATTCTGTCCCCCAGCCATCTCTCCAGTCTCAGTAGTGTATTTCTTTACTTAGAAAATAGATTTCTCGGCCGGGCGTGGTGGCTCATACCTATAATCCTAGCACTTTGGTAGGCTAGGTGGGTGGATCACCTGAGGTCAGGAGTTCAAGACCAGCCTGGCCAACATGGTGAAACCCTGTCTCTACTAAAAATACCAAAATTAGCCAGACATGGTGGTGGGCACCTGTACCCAGGAGGCGAAGGTTGCAGCAAGCCAAGACTGCGCCATTGCACTCCAGCCGGGGCAATGAGAGTGAAACTCTGTCTCAAAAAGGAAAATTAGCACTGGTGAAATGAAATTTTTTTAAAAATAAAAAGTAGTAAATACATTAAGTACAGTAGATTGAAAAATGGCTACCCAAAAATGTCAAACCCTAATCCCTGGAGAACTTGTAAATACTGCTTTATTTGGGAAAAGGGTCTCTGCAGATGTAATTAAGCATTTAGAGATGAGATTATATTATGAGTGGGTCCTAAATGCCATCACAAGTGCCCTTGTAAAAGAGAGACAAAGGAAGATGGGAAGGCAACGTGAAGATGGCAGAGAGTTGTAGCCACAAGTCAAGTAATGTTGACAGCTATCAGGATCTAGAAGAGACAAGGAAGGGATTCTCCCAAAGGCTCCAGAAGAAATGGTGCCATGCCAACACCTTGGTTTTGGACTTCTGGCCTCCAAAACTGTGAGATGATGAATTTTTGTTGTTTTAGCCACCCAATTTGTTGTAATCTGTTACAGCAACTCTAGGAAACAAATGCAAGTTACTATATATGTCTGACGTCGGAGACCCAGTCCCTGCGGTTACGGATGTGGTGGTCCAGAAATATACTTCCTTACTTAACCCCTTCTGCCCACAAGAAGTGCCTGATAGACAAAGAGAAGGACTGGCTCTCCCAGAGGCTGCCTCTGTAGAAGCCTGGTCAGCCTATTATTTTTCTCATTTCAGACATTCTGGTAAGTATATACTGGTATCTTGTGGTTTAAGTTTTAATAGTGACTAATAGTGCTAAGCATGTTTTCAAATACTACTGACCATTTGTACCACTTTGTGAAGTCTCTATTTGAGTGTTTGTTTACTATTTGTTGCTACAATATTTAAATTGATTTTGATAATGACCTTGTACCTAGCACCCTTGCTCTGTTCATTTGTTAATGCTAACAATTTGTGGATTCTCTTGGAATGTTCTGCATATTCATATCATCTGTTCATAACTTATTTCTAGTCATTTTGCATTTTCTTTCTTTTCTTATCTTATTCCACTGGCCAAAATGCCCAGTATGGTGTTGAATGGAAGTGGTCAGAATGGGTCAGATGCAGTGACTCACACCAGTAATCCCAGCACTTTGAGGGGCTGAGGTGGGAGGATCACTTGAGCCTAGGAGTTCAAGACCATCCTGGACAACATGGTGAAACCCCATCTCTACAAAAAATTAGCTGGGCATGCTGGTGCACACCTGTGGTCCCAGCTACTTGGAAGGCTGAGATGGGAGAAGGATCGCTCAAGCCTAGGAGGCTGAGCTGTGATCGCACCACTGCATTCCAGCCTGGGTGACAGAGTGAGACCCTGTCTCAAAAAGTGGTCAGAATGGAATTCCTTTCTTTGTTCCTGATCTCAGGGAGAATGCATTAGGATGTTACCCTTGAGCATGGTGACTGTTGTAGGATTTTTTGGTGTTTATGGGTTTAAGGAAGTTTTATTTATACTTTGTTAAGAAAGTATATGGTGTTGAATTATGTTAAATGCTTTTCTTGAATCTATTGAGCTGATCAAATTATTTTTCTCTTACCTGTTAATCTAGTGAATTAATAATAGATTTCATAGTGTTAATCCCTCCCTGTCTACTCATGCCCTCCTACCTCACCATCTGTTTTATTAGAATAAACTTCCCACTTAGTCATGTTATTATTTCTGTGTATCTCTGGATTTATTTTGCAGTATTTTATTTATAATTTTTGCATCTGTGTTCAAGAAAGAGGTAGTATATAAGTTTCCTTTCTTCTCATACCCTTGTCAGATTTTGGTGTTAATGTGAAAATGTCCTCATGGAAAGAGCTGGAAGTTGTTTTCTCTTTGTCTGTCATTGGGAGAATTTATGAAAGATTGAACTCTAGCCATTTTAGCCTCCCTGACTCTCACCTCTGTCTCTTAAAATTGATGGGCTCTGGCCTGGATTTCCCCTCCCTTGCATTGTGGCCTGGAAATGTTCTTCAGGAAATAAACTCTGGGGCAATGGCAGGGCTTACATGTTTTGTTTCATGTTCTGTCAGCAGTTACTGTTCTTCAGAATGCCTGATGGTGCATGTCTTAAGTGACATTTTATGTATATTCTTCAGTTTTTTAGTTGCTTCAGGCAGGAGAATAGAGTGCCAGGTATTCCATCCTGACCAAAAAGGCAGAAGTCTATATATAAGATTTTAATATAGCTGTCTCAGTAAATGATAGAAGCAGACACACCCCTTCCCACCAAATCAGTAAGGCGACAGGCGATTGGAACAACATAATTTAACAAATTTAATCTAATGGGTCTGTAGAGAAGGCTGTATCAATAATTGCAAAATATATGTTATTTACAGATGGACATGGAGTATTTATCAATGTTGAATAAATGTTAGGCCATAAAGAAACTAACAAATTTCAGAGGGCTTAAATCATACAGAGAAGGCAGTCTGATTACAACAGAACTGAACAAAAATTATGAAATTTGGAAGAAATGTGCCTCCAAATCTTGTGGAAAGTGGAAGTTATTTTGAACTGAATTGAACTGAAAATAGGAATATGACTAAGGCCATACTTAAAGGGAAGTTTATAGCCTTAAGTGTATATATTGGAAAAGAAGAAAGGTTAACAAGCACACTCAAGAAACTAGAATAGCCAGGCCTGGTGGCTCACGCCTGTAATCCCAGCACTTTGGGAGGCCGAGGCAGTCAGATCACCTGAGGTCGGGAGTTTGAGACCAGCCTGATCAATGTGAAGAAACCCTGTCTCTACTAAAAATACAAAATTAGCCGGGCATGGTGGTGCATGCCTGTAATCCCAACTATTTGGGAGGCTGAGGCAGGAGAATTGCTTGAACCTGGGAGGTGGAGGTTGCAGTGAGCTGAGATCGTGCCATTGCACTCCAGCCTGGGCAACAATAGCAAAACTCCATCTCAAAAAAGAAATTAGAATAAGAACAGCAAGTTAAACTAATGGAAGGAATAGTAGAAGTTAATGAGAATATATAACTTACAAAAAAATTAAAGAATAAGTTGGGCCAAGCTTGGTGGCTCACACCTGTAATCTCAGCACTTTGGGAGGTCGAGGTGGGCAGATCACCTGAGGTCAGGAGTTCGAGGCCAGCCTGCCCAACATGGTGAAACCCCGTCTCTACTAAAAATACAAAAATCAGCTGGGCATGGTGGCAGGTGCCTGTAGTCTCAGCTACTCAGGAGGCTGAGGCATGATAATCGCTCTTTGGAAGAATACTTGATAAACCCTTGGTGAAAATGATCAAGGAAAAAAATAGCAGAACTAACCAATGCTGGAGATGGAAAAGAATTATAATTTGGTGGGGAGTGTCGGGGACAGGATCCTGTTCTGTTTCCGAGGCTGGGATGTAGTGATACAGTTGTAGCTCATTGCAGCCTGAACCTCAAGTGATCCTCCCACTTCAGTTCCTGAGTATTTGAGACTACAGGCGTGCCTGGCTTTTTTTTTTTTTTTTTTTTTTTTTAAAGAGAGATGAAATATCGCTATGTTCCCCAGGCTGGTCTGAATTTCTGATCTCAAGCAATCTTCTCACCTCAGCCTCCTCAAGTATTAGCATTGCAGACATGATGCACCGCACCCAACCAAAGAATTATTATAAAGTAGTTAGAGAGATATTAAGACACTTTGAATAAGTAAAATGTACGTGCAATATACAAATTCATAGAAAACACAACTTACCAAAAACTATAACAAGATGGAAAATGTAGTCCTCTATTAAAGAAATCATAGCCGGGCGTGGTGCCTCACGCCTGTAATCCCAGCACTTTGGGAGGCTGAGGTGGGTGGATCACCTGAAGTCAGGAGTTCGAGACCAGCCTGACCAACATGGAGAAACCCTATCTCTACTAAAAATGCAAAATTAGCCAGGCATGGTGGTGCATGCCTGTAATCCCAGCTACTTGGGAGGCTGAGGCAGGAGAATCACTTCAACTCAGGAAGCAGAGGTTGCAGTGAGCCAAGATTGCACCATTGCACTCCAGCCTGGGCAACAAGAGTGAAACTCCATTTCAAAAAATAAAAATAAAAAATTTTATTTAAAAAAGTTTTTCAGAAAACTTCATTCTTGGATGACTTTCCTGGTAAGTTCTATCAAACACTTACAGAAGAAATAATGAAGTTGCATATCAAAAATCTCAGGAGTGGTCACGATTTTTCTTTTCTTTCTTTTTTGTCTTGGTTTTTGTTGTTGTTACAGAGTCTCGCTCTGTCACCCAGGATGAAGTACAGTGGAGCAATCTTGATTCACTGCAACCTCCACTTCCCAGGTTCAAGCCATTGCCCTGCCTCAGCCTCCCAAGTACCTGGGATTACAGGTGCGCGCCACTGCGGTCCTGCTAATTTTTGTATTTTTTTTTTTTAGTAGAGACAGGGTTTCGCCATGTTGACCAGGCTGGTCTTGAACTTCTGACCTTAGATGATCCACCCACCTCAGCCTCCCAAAGTGCTGGGATTAGAGGCATGAGCCACTGTGCCTGGCCAGGATTTCTTAAATAAAATGTAACTCTAAAGGAAGTGATTGACATATTTGACTATACTAAAATACATTCACCAAAAAACACCATTTATAAGAACAAAAAGCCTGTAGAGTTGGAAACTATGTTAATTCATATAACCTTCAAAGGACAGGTGTCCAGGTATATAAAGGACTTCTGTATACCAAAGAAACGGAATACCCAATAGAAAAACGGACAAAAACCTTAAGCATTTCATAAAAGAGAAAATTATCAAATAAACATATAGAGAGGTGCTTAATATCATTCTATAAAACTCTATAGAGGTTTGGAATGGGTTATGAGGAAGTGTTAACTTTGCTGCTATCTAGTGTGGAAGGTAGTGGCAGATGAACCTGTGCGGAGGAGAAACAAGAACAGGGCTAAAAAGCGGTGGAGATGTAATAGAAGAAAAAAAAAATACTGGGGATACAGTGGAACCACCAGGTGGCGCCATGCTACAATATGACTCTTGGAAGTTTCCTTTTAAAGAAAGAGCAAGGTGATTTAGTCATTCCAGATTTTCTGCAGCCAATAGTGAAATATTTGGGGAGAATCTTCTTTCATAGAATTAACAAAATTGAAGCATTTCCAAACCAGGAAATGTTACAGAATTTTAGATTCTAGTTGGATAATCTTTGGACAACAGTGAGTGAATGGTATGGTATTAGAAATACTCTAATACATAATAGTGTTTGTAAGTGTGGACATAGGATTTGGAATACTCAGTGAGTATTGGTTTTTTTCAGGGATTATAAGAGAAACCTATCAGAAAATTACAGATGGTCCAACTCTGAATGAGAATGAAAAGCATATCTGCATAAAAAATATATAAAATCAAAAGTCTAACAGTATATGCTGAACAACTGTATATTCCGAAGACACCCCTGGCAAGTTCTCTGCTCTGACCAGTTGGTATTTTTAGTGTTCTTCATTTACACTGGCCATTTTGGTGAGTATGTAATGATATCTTATTGCGGTCTTAGTTTGCATTTCCCTGGTTATTAGTGGGATTGAGCACCTTTTCATATTTATATATAAGCCATTTGATTTCCTCTTTTATGAAATGCCTTTGTAAGTATTCTTTTCTAATTGATTTGTAGGTGTTCTTCATGTATTCTGGATCTGACTCTTTTTTCAGTTATATCTGTGCCAAACAGCTTGTCCCACTCTGGCTTGCTTTGTCATACACTTAATGATGTCTCTTGAGAAGTTCTTAATTTTAAACTAGAGAAATGTATTATTTTTTTCCTTTATAGTTAGTGATTTTTGTGTTTATTTTTTATAGTTTTCTACTAACTTTTTTTTTTTTTTTTGAAATGGAGTCTTGCTCTGTCACCTAGGCTAGAGTGCAGTAGTGTGATCTTGGCTCACTGTATCCTCTACCTCCTGGTCTCAAGTGATCTTCCTGCCTCCGCTTCCCGAGTAGCTGGGTTTATAGATGCCCATCACCATGCCCTGCTAGTTTTTGTATTTTTAGTAGAGACAGGGTTTCACCATGTTGGCCAGGCTGGTCTCAAATTCCTGACCTCAAGAAATCCACCCACCTCAACCTCCCAAAGTGCTGGGATTAGAGGCGTGAGCCACTGCACCCGGCCTTTATGTTCTACTTAAGAAGTCTTTACTCCAAGTTCATGAATATATTCTGTGTTACATTTTAAATGTTTAGCCTTTTAAATTTAGCTTTAAAAGAGATCTGGAATAGATATGTTTATGTGTAGTGTGAGGTAAGAGTCAGGTTTCCTTCCTCTACATACAGACTGTTCCTGCACCATTTATTGAAAAGGTACTTCACTGCCATCTTTGCTGTAAAACAAGTGTCCATATATATATTTGAATTTATTTCTGGGGTCTGTATTCTGTTTTATCAGTCTGTTTGTTTCTCCATTTCCCAATACCACACTCTTAATTACTCTAGTATTATCATACATATCAGTGTCTTAATGAGAAAGTTCTCTAACCCTGTTCTTTTTTTTTGATATTCTTGTGTCATTGCATTTCCAAATGTTAGAACCAGCTTACCAACTTACACACAAGTACACTTACATGTACGCACACACTCGCAATTTTGATTGTGATTTTCTTGAATTTATATATCATTTTGAAGGGGAGTAACATCTTGAGGTTTAGTCTTCTGGTCTATGAATGTAGTGTATTTCTCCATTTAGATTTTCTATTGCTCTGTTTTATTGTTTTCGTTTAAGAGTTTCATACTTTTGTAAGATTTATTTTTAAGCAATATGTTTGATGCTATTAAAAATAGTAGCTTCTAAATTTTCAGTCGTTAATTATTCTCTCTTTTAAGAGGTGGTTTCTTGTCTTGCTCTGCTGCCCAAGCTGGAGTGCAGTGGTGCCATCACAGCTCACTATAGCCTCGACCTCCTCTGACGTAGCTGAGAATACAAGTGCACGCCACCACACCCAGTTAATTTTTTAATATTTTTGTAGAGATGAGGTCTACTATTTTGCCCAAGCTGGTCTCGAACTCCTGAGCTCAAACGATTCTCCTGCCTTGGCTTTCCAAAGTGTTGAGATTATATGCATGAGCCACTATGCCCAGTCTTCAATTTTTTTTTTTTTTTTTGCAAATGGAAATAAAATTGATTTTTTAATGTTGCTCTAGTGTGCAACAGTCCTACCAAACTCACTGAATCCTAATTATAATTTCAGATTTTCTATATAGACATGTAATCTGCAGCTAAAGGCAGTTCTATTTCTTCCTAATTCTTAGGCCTTTTATCTTTTCAGTTAGCAAGAACTTTCAATATAATGAATAGAAGTGATTATAGAGGAAAAACTATCAACATTTCATCAATAAATACACTGTGTGCAGTAAGTTTTATATATTAACTGTTAGGTTAATAAAGTTCCCTTCAGTTTCTAGTTTGCTGGAACTTTTTAATCATTAATAAGTGTCGAATTCTATCAAGTTCTTTTTCTGCATGTGTTGAGAGAATTGTGAGTTATTTCTCCTTTATTTTATTAATGTGTTGTCCCCATTACTATGGCTTTGTAACAAATCAACCCAAAATTTAGTGGCATGAAGCAACCACTTATTATGCTTGTTTATTGGTCAGGAATCTGCACAGGGCTTAAAAAAGCTGGCTTTTCTGTGCTCCACAATGGCTAAGGCCTTAGCTGAAAGATTCAGGCTGAGGACAGGAATTATTTGAAAGCGCATGGCTGACAATTAATGCTGGCTGTTGTTTGAGGCCTCTATTCTTGACCACGTGAACCTCTCCATGTGATCTCTCCATATGGGTTGTTTTGGCCTGCCTCAGATCATGGAGGTTGAGTTCTAAGGACAAGTATCCCAAAAGAGAGAGCCAGGCAAGCCATAGCTATAAGAGCAGCAGCAGCTCCTACCTGGATCTGCAGCTCAATGACTCTAAGACTTGGCAGGCATCACAAGCCCCTCCCCAGTTCTCTCTGACATTCAAATTAGAACAGCAGCATCAGTTCCTCCCTGGTCTCCAGCTCCACAATCTTCAAGCTATAACAGCAACACCAGCTCCTTCCTGGATCTCCAGCGCAATGACTCTCACAGCTGAAAGGCATCACGATCCCCTCCCCATGTCTCTGACCCTGGAATTAGAACAGCAGCACCAGCTCCTCCCTGGGTCTCCAGCTCCACAATCCTCAAGCTACAAAAGCAGCATCACAGTGTCACTGAACTTCAGTGACAGGGAAGCAGGGGAAATTGTTGATGAAAAGTAACAAGGTTCTAGAAGACCATGTCAGAGAATATTGCTGTGGCTGTTTTTGAAAAATACAGTCTGCCACTCTGATAACCTAGTGGTCATGCCCTTTGCCGTTTTCTACTGTATCATCCCCTTGATTATGATTGGGGTCTATGAGTTGCTTCACAGCAATAGAAAATGGCAAAGGTGGTGGAATGTAGCTGCTTGATAATGTACACTATATAAGACTCCATCTTGCTAGCAAATTCACTCTAGGCTCTCTTTGGCTTAATGAAGTGCACATGTTGAGGAGACACATGGGGCAAGAAACTGCAGGAGGCTTCTAGGAGCTAAGGGAGGACTCTGGCCAACAGACAGCAAGAAGCGGGAGCCCTCAGTTCTGCAGCCACAGGAAATAGATTCTGTTAACCATTTGGGTGAGATCGAAAGTTGCTTCTTCCCAAATTAAGCCTAGACAAAAACAGGCTACAGTTCAGTGATGTCTAAAGGTAATATTAAAAAAGACCGTGTCCTATTGGGTAAGGTGCTCATCCTTTCCAAATTTCAGTTTCCTAATTTATAATGACAATATTGTTATCAGTAGGGGGTTCAAGAAAAGTCCACTCTATTCTGATTGGGAGAACAGAGTGTATATTTATACTTGAATACTTGAAATGCACTTTATATGACATATTTAAAATACATATTTCAAAAATATTACTTTAAAGTTAATATTAAAAGTAACATTGTTTAAATTATTATCAAATAAGATCTCTCTGCCAACAACAGAAAACAACCCAATTTAAAATGGCCAGAAGTTTGGGCAATGCCTGTAATCCCAACACCTTGGGAGGCCAAGACAGGAGGATCTGTTGAGTTCAGGAGTTTGAGACCTGCCTGGGTAACATAGACCCCATTTCTACAAAACATTTTTAAAAATTAGCTGGGCATGGAAGTGCATGCCTGCAGTCTCAGCTACTTGGGAAACTATTCGGGAGCATCAGTTGATCCTCAGAGGTTGAAGCTGCAGTGAGCCATAATTATGCCACTGCACTTCAGCCTGGGTGACAGAGGAAGACTACCAAAAGGGTTGAGGGCAGCAAAAATGGCCAAGCACTGTGGCTCACACTATAATCCCAGCACTTTGGGAGGTTGAGGCAGGAGGATTGCTTGAGCCCAGGAATTCAAGACCAACCTGGGCAACATGGCGAGACCCTGTTGCTACAAAAAATTTTTTTAATTAGCCAGGCATGGTGGCAGGTACCTGTAATCCCAGCTACTCAGGAGGTTGAGGTGGGATGATTGCTTCAGCCTAAGAGGATGAGGCTGCAGTGAGCCCTGATTGCGCCACTGCACTCCAGCCTGAGTGACAGAACTATACCCTGTCTCAAAGAAAACAAAAAAAAGGCAAAAGATTGGAATAGATATTTCTCCAAAGAAGAGATAGTTGGCCAGTAAGCATATGAAAAGAGGCTCAGTGTCACTAATCATTAGGGAAATACAAGTCAAAATCACAACGAAATACCACCTCACACCCATGAGGATGGTTACTATCAAAAAAATTGAAAATAACAATTGTTGGTGAGCATGTGGAGATATTAGAAGTCATATGTACTGTTGGTGGGAATGTAAGTAATGAAATTGCTGTGGAAAGCAATATGGAAGTTCCTCAAAATGTTAAACATGGGATTACCATATGATCCAGCACTTCCACTTCTGGGTGTGTGTGTATATATATATATATATTTGTGTGTGTGTGTGTGTGTGCGCGCGCATGCAAAAAATTGAGAGCAGGGTCTCAAAGAGATACTTGTACACCCTTGTTCATAGCAGTATTGTTAGCAGCAGCCAAGACAGAAGCAACCCAAGTGCCCGTCAACAGATAAAGGGATAAAATGTGGAATGCATACAATGAAACATTAGTGACCTTGAAAAAGAAATTCTGACATGATACAAAGTGGATGAGCCTTTTTACAATTGTTTTAATTTTTAATTATTTATTTTTTTGAGATGGCATCTCATTCTGTCACCCAGGCTGGAGTGCAGTATGGCACAATGTCAGCTCACCTCAACCTCCACCTCCCAGGTTCAAGCAATTCTCCTGCCTCAGCCTCCCTGAGTATCTGGGATTACTTACACATGCCAACACTCTAGGCTAATTTTCGTATTTTTAGTAGAGACGGGTTTTGCCATGTTGGCCAGGCTGGTCTCGAACTCCTGACCTCAGATGATCTGCCCAGCTTGGCCTCCCAAAGTGCTGGGAGTACAGGTGTAAGCCACTGCACCTGGCCAATTTTTTTAATGTTTAATTTTTGTGGGTACATAGGTATATATATTTATGGGGTACATGAGATGTTTTGACACAGGCATGCAACATGAAATAATCACATGGAGAATGAGGCATCTATTCCCTCAAACATTTATCCTTTGTATTACAAACAATCCAATTACACTCTTAGTTAGTTTAAAATATACTTTAATGACTCCAGTCACCCTGTTGTGCTGTCAAACAGTAAGTCTTACTCAATCTAACTATATTTTTGTACCCAGGAGTGCTTCCCACCTCCCCCTAGCCTCCCACCACCCTTCTCAGCATCTGGTAACCATCCTTCTATTATCTATGTCCATGAGTTCAGTTGTTTTGATTTTTAGATCACATAAATAAATGAGAACGTGGGATGTTTGTCTTTCTGTGCCTGGTTTATTTCACTTAACATAATGATCTCCATTTCCATCCATGTTGTTGTAAATGACAGGCAGGATCTCATTCTTTTGTTATAGCTGAATAGTATTCCATTGTACATATGTACCACTTCTTGTTTTTTGTTGTTGTTGTTGTTGTTGTTGTTTGTTTGTTTGTTTTGGGTTTTTTTGAGGTAGAGTCTCTGTCACCCAGGCTGGAGTGCAATGGCACAATCTCGGCTCACTGCAACCTCCATCTCCTGGGCTCAGGTGATCCTCCCACCTCAGTCCTCCAAGTAGCTGGGACCATAGGCATGTGCCACCACACCAGCTAATTTTTGTATTTTAGTAGAGACAGGGTTTTGCCACGTTGCCCAGGCTAGTCTTGAACTCCCCAGCTCAAGCGATCTGCCTGCCTCGGCCTCCCAAAGTGCTGGGATTACAGGCATGATCCACAGCGTCCGGCCTGTACTACGTTTTCTTTATCCATTCATCTGTTGATGGACATTTAAGTTGCTTCCAAATCTTTGCTATTATCAGCAGTGCTGCAACAAACAAGGGAGTGCAGATATTTTTCCTTTCTTTTGGGTATATACCCAGCAGTGGGGCTGCTGAATTGGTAGCTCTATTTTTAGTTTTTTGAGGAACCTCCAAATAGTTCTCCATAGTGGTTAAACTAATCTATATTCCCACCAACAGTGTACAAGGGGTTCCCCTTTCTCCACAGCCTCTAAGCCATTTTAACTAAGGGGTGAGACGATATCTCATTGTAGTTTTGATTTGCATTTATCTGATGATCAGTGATAGGCACCTTGTCATATGCCTGTTTGCCATTTGTATGTCTTTTGAAAAATGTTCAAGCTCTTTGCCCATTTTTTTTATTGTATTATCAGATTTTTTCCTGTGGAGTCGTTTGAGATCCTTGTATGTTCTGGTTATTAATCCCTTATCAAATGGGTGGTTCGCATATAATTTTCTCCCATTCTGTGAGTTGTCTCTTCACTTTGTTGATTGTTTCCTTTGCTCTGCAGACGATTTTTAATTTGATGTGATTCCATTTGTCCATTTCTGCTTTGGTTGCCTGTGCTTGTGGGGTGTTGCTCAAGAAATTTTTGCCCACACCAATGTCCTGGAGATTTTTCCCAGTGTTTTCTTGTAGTTGTTTCATAGTTTAAGGCTTAGTTTTAAATCCTTAATCCATTTTGATTTGATTTTTTTATATGGTGAGAGATGGGGGTCTAGTTTCATTCTTGTGCATATGGAAATCCTGTTTTCCCAGCGCCATTTATTGAAGAGACTGTCTTTTCCCCAATGTATGTTTTTGTCACCATTGTTGAAGATGAGTTCACTTTTAGGTGCATGGACTTCTTTCTGGGTTCTCTATTTGGTTCCATTGGTCTGTGTCTTTTTTTTATGTACCATGCTGTTTTGATTACTATAGCTCCATAGTATAATTTGAAGTCAGATAATGTGATTCCTCCAGTTTTGTTCATTTTGCTTAGGATAGCTTTGGCTATGCTGGCTCTTTTGTGGTTCCATATAAATTTTAGTATTTTTTTTTTTTCTGTTTTCTTGAAGAATGTCATTGGGTATTTTAATGAAGACAAAATAGATGAACCTTGAGAACAGACATGCCAAATAAAATAAGCCAGTCACTTAAAGACAGATATTGTATGATTCCACACATATATGGATACATGAGAACATATATATGAATTTATGAGGTACTTAGAGTTGTCAGATTCATAGATAAAGTAGAATGGTGGTTGCCAGGGGTAGGGGGAAATGGGGAGTTATTTAATTAGGTATAATTTTGCAAGATGAAAATGTTCAACAATAATGTGAATGTGGTTGTACAACAATGTGAAAGTACTTAACACTACTGATATGTGCTCTTAAAAATGGTTAAGACTTCTGGGCATAGTGGCTCACACCTGTAATCCTTGTACTTTGGGAGGTCAAGGTGGGTGAATCACTTGAGGCCAAGAGTTCAAGACCAGCCTGGGCAACATGGTGAAATCCTGTTCCTACTGAAAATACAAAACTTGACCGGTTATGGTGGTGTGTGCCTGTAGTCCCAGCTACTCAAGAGGCTGAGGTCTGAGAATCACTTGAACATGGGAGGCGGGCGGGAGCAGTGAGCCAAGATGGCGCCACTATGCTCTATCCTGGGTGACAGAAGGAGACTGTCTCAAAAAAAAAAAAAAAAAGTTAAGACACACCAGGCATGGTGGCTCATACCTGTAATCCCAGGACTTTGGGAGGCTGAGGCAAGAGGATTGCTTGAGCTCAGGAGTTGAAGACCAACCTGACAACAGAGCAAGACTCCTGTTTCTACCAATAAAAAGGTTTTTAGGCCAAGAGCGGTGGCTCACGCCTATAATCCCAGCACTTTGGGAGGCCAAGCCAGGTGGCTCACATGAGGTCAGGAGTTTGAGACCAGCCTGACCAACGTGGCGAAACCCCATCTCTATTAAATGCAAAATATTAGCCGGACATGGTGACAGGTGCCTGTAATCCTAGCTGCTTGGGAGGCTGAGGTGGGAGAATCTCTTGAACCCAGGAGGTGGAGGTTGCAGTGAGCCAAGATCACGCCACTGCACTCCAGCCTAGGCAACAGAACAGAGTGAGACTCTGCCTCAGAAAAATAAAAATAAAATAATAATAATAAATTAACTGAGTGTGGTGATGAGCACCTGTAGTCCCAGCTACTTGGGTGACTGAAGTGGGAGAATAGCTTGAGCCCTAGAGTTAGAAACTGCAGTGAGCTATGATCCCACCACTGCACTTCAGCCTGGGTAACAGTCTCAAAAAAGGAAAAAAATGAGGCTGGGCGCGGTGGCTCACACCTGTAATCCCAGCACTTTGGGAGGCCAAGGCGGGTGGATCACGAGGTCAAGAGATCGAGACCATCCTGGTCAACATGGTGAAACCCCGTCTCTACTAAAAATACAAAAAATTAGCTGGGCATGGTGGCACGTGCCTGTAATCCCAGCTACTCGGGAGGCTGAGGCAGGAGAATTGCCTGAACCCAGGAGGCGGAGGTTGTGGTGAGCCGAGATCGCGCCATTGCACTCCAGGCTGGCTAACAAGAGCGAAGTTCCGTCTCAAAAAAAGAAAAAAAAAATGGTTAGCATGGTAAATTTTATGTTGTATATATTTTACTGCAGTTAAAAAAATAAAGACCTGGTGCTTTGGCATTGGATCAAAAAGGCCTTGGATCTCTGTACAATTCACGTTAGTTTGTGCCTTGATTCACTATGATGCAGAATCGATTAGACTCTTCTGTATTTTTTACTTTATCCCTTTTGATCATTGTAGCACCTCTTTGTCTATTTTATCCATATACATTGCTTCATGAGTTGTTTGCTTTCTTCTCTATCAATCTATCCACAAGATCTCTGAAGAGATCAGGTCCAAGCTTTGGCCCAGCACACACATTCTAGAAACATCTTGCCAGAGAAGCAGCCCTTCTCTGCTCAGGTAAGGTTGTTCAAAGGCCAGCAGCAGGTGGGAAAATAGAAGGGAAACATGGAAATCAAGTGTACATTAAGAATTGCCTTAGAGTAGACTTGCACACACAGCTGAAAAATGAAAATCAGACTCGATTGCCCGATGTAATTTTCTCTTTTCCTATTTACATGCATACTTAGGATAAACAGTCATTGAGACCACCTGTGCCCAACACGCTATGCCAGCAGAAATTGTTTCCTTCAGTGAGTTCTTGTTAAAAAGCAGGTGTTTGAGAGCCTGACCATACTAAGAATTGGAGACCCAAAAAGAGACCGTGTTAAAAACTCAGATTTTTCAGCAGCTTCTTGAGGCCTCAAGACTGGGCTGTTTATTCCTCAGGCAGCAGGAATTCTGCATGGCTCTATAAACCATTACACACAGGGTGTTTCTTTGCTTGAGGGTACTAGGATGATGCCTGGTGTTTGATACAGAGCATACTTGCTGTGCCTCGCACGTAGCAGGGACTTCATAGCGGATGAGCAGATCATGAATGGCTTGAGAAAAGCCATCGGATGTTATCAGTTGAAGCCTCAGACACAAATCTTGACATAGCATCCCATGTGAAAACACCCTGTGACACAGACATGGGACTTTCCTAGCCCGCCAGGTACTAAGGAAGGGGACAACCCAGTGCAGCCTAGCCAGGAAGTCAATGAGAGGCAAACATAGCATGGTCTAGGATTTAAACAAACCTCTTAGTGATCTCCTTGACTTAGACTCTAGAATGCAGGACAGTTCTTTGTCCTGCCTTAGGCTGGCAGCCTTGTCTTTCTGCTTGACAGTTTGGGAACTCAGTAGAGTTTTCTCTCTTGTCTCCCAGTCACCGCTGGCAGCTCTCAGACTTCATGAATAATGAGAGGGCAGGCAGGAACTGAATCAAGCTCAAGGCTGCTCTTGGGCAAGTTCCTCAGGCCCTTGGTGTCACATAAAGTGGGGGATTTGCAAGGACGAGTAAAAGAAAAAATCAGCAGCATAGGCTTCTGATGAAACAGGTGGTAAAAATGCTCAGATAATTACAATCCCCAAAAAAACATGAAGTAGAACTTCCAGAATAGGTTCAACTATCCATTTATTCATTAGACTTTTATTAGTTCCAGATTTCTACTTTACAGGCCCAGCCTGATAGGGGAGGAAGAGGGGAGCTCAGGAAGTTCCTGCACTGGAGGAGCTGAGTAAACACCAGACCTGTGGTGGGCACGGGCTTTGCTTACATGATCTGATTCTCACAACCATCCTAGAAAAGAGCTTTTACTCTCCCGGTTTCATAAATTATGAAACAGATGGTTGGAGAGGATGAATATCTTGCTCAAGGTCAAAGAGCTAATACTGGTATTCCCTAGAACACGCAGGGGTCAGGATGCAACGCCTCCAGGGCACTTGAGCTCTCCTTCCCGCTCTCCACTTGTCATTTCATCTGTCTGTCGGCTTCATCCTTCCCCACTGCCAGCAGGTTTTCTTCACGTGCTAGGCTACAGTTATGTGGAGTGTCCTGGGGTCATACAGGAACTGACCCTGCCCTACAAGCTGGGAATTCCAGGGAAGGCCTCACCCTGGCCTGCCCTCATGTGCACACCTGCGGGGAGGGGAGAACTGGTTACTGTGACTTGCAGGCCCACCAGAACCCCACAGATTGGGGAAGCAGTCGTTTCCCAAATAAATGGATTTGGGGAGTTGTTACAACACAAGGAAACACAGGAACTCTTATAGGACAGAATGGCGAACTGGGGTTAAGTCTGGTAGGTCACTTGCTGCCAGTGCTTATGTCTGTTGTCTCAAAGGGGACAGCCATTTACACAGGTCTCAGGCAGCTGCAGAAAAGGGGAGTCTAAGCCACTCTGCTAGACTTAACAGGGACTGTCTTCCTGGCTGTCACCTGACTGGAGGGGAGAATGCCTGCAGCCTCAAATCTTTTGCTCACAGGAGCCCAGACCCAACATTGTGTTCTGTGCTCTGGAAACTTAGGAGGATGTTGTATTATTTAAACCGAATAATGTAGGGTGGACAGGGTTCAGAATGAAAGGCTTCAAACATTTTAAAATTTGAAAATAAGTACTAAAAATAGGCAGTTACCAAAATGCCAGTAACAATCTAGCATTAGTACCTGCCCCAAGGTCCAGACCACAGTGGCCACCTTGTCAAGGCCAGAAGCTCACTCAGTGTCTGCTCCAAGTAGTGAGTGAGTCCCAGGCCCTGGCAAGACCGCAACCCTACCTGTCCCCGTCCTGTGCTTCCTGGAACACAAAGAGCTCTTTGGCCTCATCTTGTCTATTTCTTTGATCCTCAAGGAAGCCATGAGCTCAAATAGAATTTAAATGTAAACTGTCTATTTGTGGTAATGATAGAAAAACAACTATTTTTAAAGCTTGTTAGCTCTTTAGGATGTTGAAGCGCTAGGGTTTCAGAGAAATGAAGAACTTGACAAGCAGGAGTTAAATGAAGCCCAAGGTCAAGTTTCTCCTTACATTTCGCACTTGTACAATCTCAGTGTTGAGTAGCAACTTGATCTTTAGTGTCCTAGGAGATTTTATGGATTACACATGAGAGCTCATTTGGCGTTTGGGTTAATTATATAAATGCCTCAAACGTGTTTCTCTCATGGGAGTTGCAACCGTCCATCACTGCCCACTGGTTTTCACCTTCCTCTCTGGCTACAACCCACCACAAATAGTACATGTGTTAGTCTTTCTTGGTTTGTTTTCTGGGCTTTTGGCATTAAAATAAACTGTGGTAAAATACACATAACAAAATGTACTTAACCTTTTTAAGTATACAGTTCAGTAGCATTAGGGACATTCACGTTTTGCAACCAATCTCCAAAACATTTTTATCTTGCAAAACTGACTCTATACCCACTAAACAGCTCCCCAGTCCCCACTGCTCCTCTCCCTTGGCAACCATCATTCTACGTTCCGTGTCTGTGAATATGACTTCTCTAAATACCTCGTATAAGTGGAATCATATTTGTCTTTTTGTGGCTTATTTCACTTGAGATACTGTCCTCAAAGTTTATCCATGCTGTAGCATGTGTCAAAATTTCCTTTCTTTTTAAGGCTGAGTATTTTACTGTATGTATGAACCACATTTTCTTTATCCATCCATGTGTCAGGGGACACTTGGGTTGCTTCCACTTCTTAGTTATTGAGAATAATGCTGCTGTGAACATGGGTGTACCCATATCTCTTTGAGACCCTGCTCTCGATTCTTCTGGATATATACCCAGAGGTGGGACTGCGGACCATATGGTAGTACTATTTTTAATTCCTTGAGGAAACTTCATATTGTTTTCCATGGTGGTTGCATTATTTTACATTCCCACCAGTAGTGCACAAAGGTTCCAATTTCTCCACACCTCAACACCACCTACCATTTTGTTTCGTTTGCACAGTAACCATCCTCATGGGTGTAAGGTGGTATCTCGTGATTTTGATTTGCATTTTCCGAATGATTAATGATGTTGAGCCTCTTTTCATGTGTTTATTTGCCAACTGTATATTTTTGAAGAAATGTCTATTCAAGTCCTTTGCCCATTTTTACATCAAATTATTTTTTGTTGTTGACTTGTAGGAGTTATTTATGTTTTCTGATAGTAACTCCTCATCAGACATATGATTTGCAAATACATTTTCACATTCCATAGGTTACCTTTTCACTCTATTAATTGTGTCCTTTGATGCACAGAAGTTTTAAATTTTGAGGTAGTGCAGGAGGCCAAGGTGGGCAAATCACTTGAGGTCAGGAGCTCAAGACCAGCCTGGTCAACGTAGCGAACCCCATCTCTACCAAAAATACAAAAAATTAGCTGGGCGTGGTGGCAGGCACCTGTAATCCCAGCTACTTGGGAGGCTGAGGCAGAAGAATTGCTTGAACCTGGGAGGTAGAGGTGGCAGTGAGCCAAGATCGCGCCACTACACTCCAGCCTGGGTGACAGAGGGCAACTCTGTCTCAAAAACAAACAAAAACAAACAAAAAATTGAGGTGGTCCAATTTGTATATTATTACTTTAGTTGCCAGTGTTTTTGGTATCATATCCAATAAATCATTGCTAAATCCAATATCAAGAAGTTTTTCTGGGCCGGGCATGGTGGCTCACGCCTGTAATCCCAGCACTTTGGGAGACCAAGGCAAGTGGATTGCGAGGTCAGGAGTTTGAGACCAGCCTGGCCAACATGGTGAAACCTTGTCTCTACTAAAAATACAAAAATTAGCTGGGCGTGGTGGCATACACCTGTAATCCCAGCTACTCAGGAGGCTGAGGCAGGAGAATTGCCTGAACCTGGGAGGTGGAGGTTGCAGTGAGCCAAGATCATGCCACTGAACTCCAGCCTGGGCGACAGAGAGAGAGACTTCGTCTCAAAAAAAAAAAAAAAAAAGTTTTTCCCTCTATGTTTTTTTCTAGGAGTTTTATATAGTTTTAGGTCTTATGTTTGGGTCTTTAATCCATTTTAATTTTTATATTTGGTATAAGGTAAAAATTTGACTTCATTCTTTTCTATGTGAAGATCTAATTTACCCAGCACTATTTGTTGGGGTAAAGAAACAAAACTGTCCTTTCTCCATGGAGTGGTCCTTGCACCCTTGGCAAACATCATTTGACCACACATAGGAGAATTTATTTTTGGACTCTCTATTCTGTTAGTTTGTATGTTTGTCTTTATGCCAGTACCACACTGTTTTGATTACCATAGATTTGTAATAAGTTTTAAAATTAGAAAGGATGAAACTTACAACCTTTTTGTCTTCCAACATTTTTCTTTATTAAGATTATTTTCACTCTTCAGGGTCCCTTGAATTTCTATATAAATTTTAGGATGGGTTAGTTTTTTTTCCTGCAAAAAATGCCATTAGATTTTTAAAAATTTTTTATTTTTGTTTGTAGAGAGGGGGTCTCACTATGTTGCTGAGGCTGGTCTCAAACTCCTGGCCTCATGCAATCCTCCCACCTTGACCTCCCAAAATTCTGAGATTACAGGTGTGAGCTCCCACACCCAGCCACCATTAGGATTTTGATAGCAATTGCATTGTCTGTAGATTGCTTTGGGTAGTATCAACAGTTTAACAACAGTAAGTCTTCCAATCCAAGAACGCAGTATGTCTTCTCATGTACAGATGTCATCATTAATTTCTTTCAGTAACATTCTGTAGTTTTCAACATACATGTCTTTTGCCTCCTTTGTTAAATTTACTCTTTTTTTTTTTTTCTGATCCTAATGTAAACAATTGTTTTCTTAATTTCCTTTCCAGGTTTTTTTTAATTGTTATAGAAACACAACTGATTTTTTGCCTGTTGATTTTTGTACATTGCAACCTTGCTGAATTTATTAGTTCTGACAGGCTTTTGTTGTTGTCAGAACTAATGGAATAATTAGGATTTTCTACATATAGAATTATGTTGCCTGTGAAGAGAGATCATTTTACACTTCTTTTCCAGTCTGGATGCCTTTTATTTCTTTTTCTTGCCTAATTGCTCTGGCTAAGACTTTCAGTATTTTGTGCAGTAGAAAATGTGAAAGTAGACAACCATGTCTTGTGTCTTGTTCCTGATCATAGAGGAAAAGCTCAGTCTTTCACCACTGAGTATGATGTCTGCTGTGAGCTTCTCATATTTATTATAGTGAGGTAATTTTCTTCTCCTAGTTTGTTGAGTGTTTTTATTGTGAAAGGGTGTTGAACTTTCTTAGATTTTTTTTTTTTTTTGCATCACTTGAAATGATTATGTGGGTTTTTCTGTCATTCTATAAATGTGTCCTTATGTTGAATGATTTTCATATATCGAACCATTCTTGTATTTCAGGAATAAATCCCACTTGGTCATGGTGTATAATCCTTTTAATGTGCTGTTGAAAACTAGCATTTTGTTGAGGATTTTGCATTGCTTTTTACTTGCTGCTTTTAAGATTTCTTTGTCTTTGCCTTTTGATTATAATGTTTCTCCGTGTGGATCTCTTACTTGTTAACTGAGCCTCTCATATTTATATTTCCATTTCATTCCTCAAAGCTGGGACATTTACAGACATTATATTTTTCAAATAAGCTATTTTCTCCTTTCTTCTGTTTGAGACCCTCATAATGTATATATTGGTTGGCTTGTAGTGCCCCTTAAGTACCTTAGGAACTGTTCACTTTTCTTTATTCTTTTTGTTCCTGACTGAATACTTTCAAATGTCCTGTCTTCAAGTTTGCTGATTCTCTTCTGCTTCATTGAGATTGTGGTTGAATCCTTCTAGAGAATTTTTCAATTCAACTATGACATTTTTCAGCTCTAAAATCTGGCTTTTAAAAAAATTTCCCAGCCGAGTGCAGTAGTTCACACCTGTAATCCTAGCACTTTGGGAGGTCGAGGCAGGCAGATCACGAGGTCAAGAGATTGAAACCATCCTGGCCAACATGGCAAAACCCCGTCTCTACTAAAAATACAAAAAAAAATCAGCTGGGTGTGGTGGTGTGTGCCTATAGTCCCAGCTATTTGGGAGGCTGAGGCAGGAGAATTGCTTGAACCCAGGAGGTGGAGGTTGCTGTGAGTCAAGATTGCACCACTGCACTCCATCCTGGTGACAGAGCAAGACTCCACCCCCACCCGAAAAATGTCCCTGTTGATATTCTCATTTTGTTCATAAATTGTTTTTCTAATTTTATTTAGTTCTGTGTGTTCTATTTTAGCTTACTCAGCATATTTAAGACACTTGTGTTTTCATTTTGTTTTGAGACAAAGTCTTGTTCTGTCACCCAGGCTGGAGTGAATTGGTGCAATCTTGGCTTACTGCAACCTCTGCCTCCCAGGTTCAAGCGATTCTCATGCCTCAGCCTCCAGAGTAGCTGGGACTACAGGCATGTGCCACCATGCCCAACTAATTTTTGTATTTTTAGTAGAGACAGGGTTTCACCATGTTGGCCAGGCTGGCCTCAACTCCTGGCCTCAAGTAATCCACCTACCTTGGCCTCCCAAAGTACTAAGATTACAGGCATGAACCACCACGCCCAGCCCGACAGTTACTTACATTCTCTGTCAAGTAAGTCAGAGGTCTGTGTTCTTTAGGATTGATTTCTGGAGATTTATTTTGTACCTTTGAATAGACTGTGTTTCATTGTGTATACCTTGTGATCTCTTTTTGAGGTGTGGTTATTTGAAGAAACACCCACCTCTTCCCGTCTTTACCAGATGGCTTTGTGCAGGGGAATACCTTCACTAATCAGCCCAGCTTAAAGGCTCAGGATCTTCTTAAACCTTTTCTGGGGCTGTGTCTTCCCTGGGACCATGTTTGTGTTTTATTTGTATTTACTTGTGTTTACTTGAATTGCACTTAGGTGTCACTTGCATTCCTCTTCCTGTAATCTATTGCCCCAAAGCATCCATGCATCTGGGAGCTGCCTGCTATTCTAGGGCACCAGAGCACTCCCCTTCTGCTTTGCAGCTTCTAACATGTGTCCAAAATATGCTACTGTTCCTGCCAGTGCTCTGAGTCAGGAGAGACAGAAACCAGTCCCTTAAGCAGCCTTCAGACGAGCCAGAAAGTTACAAGCTCCACCTTTTCCCTTTAGTCCCAAGGGAGAAACTGGGAATGAAGCAGTGTCCTTTGATAATGCCATGCTGCACCAGGGACGAGGTGGAGCAAGGGTGAGCAACATTCCATGAAATTTCCTACAACTTTGAGTGTGACTTGTTTAGAGTTTTTATAAGACATTTTGGTCTGAATATTGTTTATTCATTGTTTTCCCGGGGAAACAAGAGCCTGAAGCTTCCTAATCTGCCATCTTGCTGACGTCACTCCTCTAATCTCTCGTTTAAAACATGTTGTTTCATATTGCTGATTAAAATTAGTAGGATAAAGAGAAGGAAATCCAAATAGCATAGTATGGCGTGAAATTAAAAATAAAAGCCTCCTTATACACTTCCCAAACCCCATTCCCACTTCCTAAGGATAACACTTGTAGCCATTTGTCTTTCGAAGTCTTCTGAGGGTTACTTCCTTTATTTTAAATAATGTTAGTATACCTGCATTTCTTGATTCACCAACTTTGAATTGTACAAATGATTTTATACACCAAAAGATGAGGCTTTTAGTAGACTTACTTATCCTCCTTCTTCCAGTTTTTGTTATATTTTGACATCTAAGTATCTCACCTGTTAGAACTTCAAATGATATTTTAAACATACATTCATTGAGAGAGTTCATGAATTCTGAATATGTATATAAAGGAGATTGACACTCATATTCCCCTCCATTTCTTTAACCTGAAACCATCTTCTAAATTTTGTTTTCTAAAATTTACATTTTTTCTGACTACAGTGTTTTATACTTTCACTTAAAAAGGTAAATATATTTTTAATTCACTGTACAAACAAGATATGAGCTCTCAGTGAAATGCAATATTTCTCTCTAAAGCCATCCCTCTCAAATGACATTTCCTTTCTTAAATTTTACAGAACATATTTACTGAGTGCCTCCTGCAATGGCCCATCCTGTTCTAGGTACTTGGAGTATACTCATAAATTGCTCAAAATAATGTTACATCTTTGGACGTTTTTGGTTTAGACAAACATATCTAGAATTGTTTTCCCTTTTTGTTTGTTGATGGTAAAATGTGTGACACAGATATTTGTCCCCAACCACAACTCATGTTGAGTTGTAATCCCCAGTGGTGAAGGTGGGGCTCCGTGGGAGGTGTTTGGGTCATGGGGGTGGATCCCTCATGGCTTGGTGCTGTCATTGCAATAGTGAGTTCTTGTGAGATTTGGTCATTTAAAAGTGTGTGGCACCTGACCAGGCGTGGTGGCTCACGCCTGTAATCCCAGCACTTTGGGAGGCCCAGGCAGGTGGATCACCTGAGGTCAGAAGTTGGAGATTAGCCAGGTCAACATGGTAAAACCCTGTCTCTACTAAAAATACAAAAGTTAGCTGGGTGTGGTGGCATGCGCCTGTAGTCCTAGCTACATGGGAGGCTGAGGCAGGAGAATCCTTTGAACTCAGGAGGTGGAGGTTGCAGTGAGCCGAGATGGTGCCACTGTACTCCAGCCTGGGCAACAGAGCAAGACTCTGTCTCAAAAAAAAAAAAAAAAAAAAGTGTGTGTGGCACCTCCCCCACTACTCTGTCTCTTGCTCATGCTCTGGCCATGTGACGCCCCAGAAGCCGAGCAGATGCTAGCACCATGCTTCCTATAAAGCCTGCAGAATTGTGAGGCAATTAAACCTCTTTATATAAATTATCCAGCCTTGGGTATTTCTTTAGAGTAACGCAAGAAGGTCTAACACAATGTGTTAACTATATTTCTAACATCTCAGCTTCAGTGTCACTGTCTCAGCATGGTGATATTTTAAACTACAATTCCTCCCCTACATCACCAGTTGTTTATCCAGATCACTTACAATTTTCTAATCTGTTACATAATTCACTTATTTATTTGGCTTAATGTCTGTCTTTCTGCATCCCCATCACTAGACAAAAACTCTTGGAGGATTAAGAAATTTGTTCACTGCCATGTCCTCAGTGTCTAAACAGTACCTGGCCACATAGTGCTCAATAAAAGTGTTTTGAATGCATGTTATCTTCCTGCTATTGAATGGTATCCATTTAATCATGCTTCTTGTAAACAGTTCTAAAATCTCTCATTGTCTAATTTAGATAGAATGCCTTCTAGGTTGGCTTCAGACCTAGAAATCCTGAGATTTCTTTTGATTTTATTACTAGATTTGTTCTCTATTCTTTCAGTGTTTTTGGGACGGCTGTGTGAAAAGTAAAGCCATTCATTGCTAGTCTAATCCTCTTTGTTTTGCCATCTTACTTCATTGAGAATATGGCTGTAGACTGAATTCTATTTCAAAATAAGTCTTCTGCAGAGCCTGACGGGAGTGCCCCATTATATTCCAGACCACAGTACTGCTGCTGAGAAATCTGGTAATCTTCAAAAGTTGAAGGAATAATCAGAAAAATAGTATTTCCCAGAGCTGAATACATGAGTCTTCAGAACAAAATGTCCTTGAGGGCTGTGAAGTGAGAAGATGTAAAAACAACTTTTTTGAAATTTAAAACACAAAAAATGAAGAGACCACTTTTTGAAAAATCTTTTTCCTTTGAAGTGCATCTCCCTTGATTTCTCTTTGTAAAACTCCCATTAATCACAGATTGGACCACCCGACCCTCCACTTCCTTCGCCTTCTCATCCCTCATCACTCACTAGAATGAGTATTTCCTACGGTTTTTTTTTTGAGATGTAGTGTCGCTCTGTCACCCAGGCTGGAGTGCAGTGGCATGATCTTGGCTCACGTTGTATACAACCTCTGCCTCCTGGGTTCAAGTGATTCTCCTCCCCCAGCCTCCTGAGTAGCTGGGATTACAGGCACGCACCGCCACGCCTGGCTAATTTTTGTATTTTTGGTAGAGAAAGGGTTTTACCATGTTGGTCAGGCTGGTCTAGAACTCCTGACTTCAGGATCCACCTGCCTCGGCCTCCCAAAGTGCTGGCATTACAGGCATGAGCCACCAAGCCCGGCCGTTAGATTCTTTTTTAAAAGAGACAGACAGGGTCTTGCAATGTTGCCCAGGATGGACTCAACTCCTGGGCTCAAGTGACCCATCTGCCTCAGCCTCCAGAGTAGCTGGACTATAGGCATGTGTCCACATGCCCAGCTGATATTTTTCTAAAATGTCTATCTGACCACATTAGTTTCCTATAGAAATATCAGATTGAAAAGAGGGAAGAAGGGAGAAAGGACTACTTGTTTCTGTTTCTGCTTTTAGGAGTAGCAGATCCTTTTATGCTACTGGCTTATTTGGTCTGTGGCCTTAATTACATTGTGCACAGATTGGATGTGGCTGCATTTACAGAGGGACAGTCCAGTCCAGTCACTTAGGTACACTTATGCTGTACCTATCCAAGCAGCAAAAATCAGGTGAGCAAAACATACACTTGTGAAAAATTAGAATAGGACACAAGTGGACATTATGGACATCGGAAAGAGACTGAATTAAAGTTACCCCATTTGGAATTTGCATGGTTTTGCAAAAAGGCAGAAGCAGAGTGATTTTTACCTCCTTTGCAGAATTTCTGAAAAGTTAAACACTGGTTTTTGGAGAAACCCAGAAACAGCAGCCGAAATGTTCAGCAGAGGCTCTGGGGGGAAGGCATGGTGTCTAAGGAAAAGGACTCTGCCAGCTTACACATTTATTTGGAAGACACAGACTTAAAAAGGATTAATATGATTACGTAAAACTTAAAGCAATGGTAAGAAACAGGTAACTAGGTAAGGCTCTGAAGATTTTGAAAGAAGTGTATTGCTTGCTGTTCCTTTAAGGGAGAAAAACAAAACATATGCCTAGGAATTCTTTCTGGGCCCCCAAGGCAGGTTCTCAGCTGCATTTAACCGTCTAAACCTATTGAATCCAGCAGTTCTAGTGAGTTTTAATAGCTTTAATGAACTCCATAGCTCGGATTTACAAAATAAAAAATTTAGGGGTTAGAATGAAGCACTGGCTTGACTTTTCTGCTAACATTATCTTCTAATGAGATGAAAAGCAGCTTTTTTCAATATCAAGATCACCACTCTTTGAGCACTTCCTTGTAAGGTCCCAGATCAAACACTTGATCTTATTCAGGGAATAACTTTTTTCTTTAGTAAATAAAAAGATTTTTTTCTTCATCTAGGCTTCAAAGGCAAGCCAGATAGAACATTAAGATGATGGGCATTAAAAGGATGAGGGTAGGGGTCAAAATGAGCCTTGAAGTTGCAGGTATCTACAAGAAAGTTTATTTGTTCTTCCTGCATCGTTTTCAAAGATTCAGGCTCTTGCTCTGCCACCCAGGCTCAAGTGCAGAGGCAACAACATAGCTCAAGCTCACTGTAACCTTGAACTCCTGGGCTCAAGGAACCCTAGGAGAAAGTATTAAAGGCAAACCCTCACAGTCTGAGAAATATTATAAAAACCAAAAGTTAAGGTGCCAAAACATAAAAAGTCAGATGAAGATGAGTCATTTAATGGTTTCAATTCTTACTGGACAATTCTGGACGGAGACAATAAATACAAGGTAAAATTTCAATTACATCTTTTAAGTTTGTGAATAGTGTACTTTAAGCAGAGGGCACAGAATTTCCTTATCAATTTTGTAGATTTTTGCATCTTCATAAATACCAGCAATTCCCAGACTATATCTCTGACATTTTATAGGTTTGTCTTTTTTTGTGGTTATGTGCCCCTCCTTCACTGTTTTATGCATATCCTTTAAAACATGAGCTCACAGTATAATTGCTCTTGGTCTACTTTTTTAAAATAGTTGAAATGTCATTGGATTGTCAGAATTTTATTTTGCAAAGAACTTCATTTTAAGCCAACTTCCTTTTAGAGTGTTTGGACATGGGATAAGGACAAAAGTTACCAGAACTTTTGAAATACTCTTTCCTAATATTTATCTTGATGTTTTTTCTATTTTTAGAATTTGTGGCAATTCTCATAAAATGAAACCTAACTCACCTATTCTCAGTATTCGACCAGCAAAACACCTCACGTACCTGTGCACATGATCTAATGCAACGAAGCATCTCTAATGGGTTTTATCTGGTGAGTATGCAGAGATATAGATCTTGTCTTAAAACAGGGTTTAGCTGTGGCACTATGACATTTTGGACCAAATCAATCTTTGCTGTGGGGGGCTGTCCTGAACATTACAGGATGTTTAGCAGCATCCCTAGTTTCCACTCCCCAGATCCTATACCACCCCTTCCTCAAGCTGTGATAACCAAAACTGTCTCCTGACATTGCTCTACTGTCTCCATGAGGAGCAAAATCACTCCCTATGGGAACCAATGTCAAAAACCATTTTAGAGGCAAACTATAAACTAACTCCCCAAACTGTGATGGTGGAAACAATCTGTAACTTCCTAATATAGTAGCTGATCACTACATGATGCTACTAAGTACTTGAAATGTGGCTAAGTATGAGGAGAATTCTTAATTTTATTTCATTTTAATTTACTTAAGTCCTACATATACTATAGGGACAAGATGCTTCATCATGGAAAACTGTGTAGGTATCTGATACTTTTGTTAAAAAATCGTATGTGGTTGATAGGCAATACAAACTGAGAGAAATAGAACATTAACATATACATTTTAAAACTTTGCCCACCTCATTTCTACTCATACCCCTGCTAAATGACATATAAACTTCATCCTACCTTAAATTTAAAAACCTGGTTTTTTTTGAGACACCAGAGTCCTGTTCTGTTGCCTGGGCTGGAGTGCAGTGGCACCATCATGGCTCACTGCAGCCTGGATCTCCTGGGTGCTCTCTATCCTCCCATCTCAGTCTCACAGGTAGCTGGGACTACAGGCACATGCCACCACACCTGGCATAAATGTTTGTGTATTTTTTGTAGAGAAAGAGTTTCACCATGTTGTCCAGGCTGGTCTCAAACTATCCACCCACCTCCACCTCCAAAAGAGCTAGGATTACAGATGTGAGCCACTGCACCTGGCATAAATGTTTCATTAGTCCTACTTCTATCCATTTAAAAGTTTCATTCTGACTAGGCATTTGTTAAATTAAAAGGTGAATTGTGAAGTTAAAGATTACAATGATAGAACTTTAAATTCTCTTTTAAATCACAAAGTTTTTAGTTTTTTTTTTGTATGATAGGAGTCGTAACTGAAAATATAAGAATGCAAAAAAGGTGCTCTAACTGAATTCAGGTAAATAATTCCTTGAAAGAAAAGAAAAACTAAACAAATTTAAAGGAAAAGCCAACCAGGATTGAAAGAAAACATTTATTGAATCAAAATCAATACTTTCTTTTTAATATCTACAAGCCAACACGGAACTCATTTTATTCAAGAATGAACACAATGTACAAAAAAAGTATGCTTATATTATAAAAATATGTCAATTTTATCTTCTGGGTGCTCAGCAGAAGTCATTTTAAACAAAATCAAGGCAAACTTGTTCTCTATAATGAGTCTGCTATAATTTAACAACAAAGTGAAAGCTAATGTACTCATAAAATATTTTTAAAGGCCCACTGATAATGCTGCACTGGAAATGCTCAACTCAGTATTAACCAAAGTCAACATTCCCGCTCTATGCCTACTGGCACCACTTCATGCCTACATTATGGGAAAGTACCTCTTTTATAGAATGCAGATCACTGCTAACAGAATCCATGTGATTCAATCTTCAGTTTCCCTTAGCAACAGTTGTTAGCATATATTTCAGCAAAGATTAACAGTATAATGAATTTTGAGTAGTAAAATCCTATTTAATTAGCTTCAATTTAAAAATGAGATATATGCTGCTATGGGGAACAGATGACTTTTCGAGGTTTACAACCCCATTTATGAACATGGGAAAGCTGCCTCCCTAAAAAAAGATTTATGTCCAGGGGTAATACCGTATCTTTTTTGGTAATTTTTCTTATGTCTTGAGTTTATTGGCACCTCCCAGGCACTTTGGCATGTGCTCCTGTACGAAGTGTAGTTACTGTGCCTGCAGAGTTAGTGGCAGCTACAGAGTAGTCACAGGCTGACGAGTCCACTTTTGGCTTAACATGGAGATCCGCTCCAACACATGCTGGTCGTTGGAGCAACAGGAAAAATAATGGTGACTTGGAAAAAGAATAAAATCATGAGTCGGGGAAAAGGATCATGACTTCCAGTATTGTTGTTCCAGGAGTTACATGACAAGTAGAAAAATTGTACTAAAGAGTCAAAATAGAAGTAGACTAAATAGCATCAGTGCTAATAATGCCAAGAAAATCTAATCTCTTTTTTAAAGAGCTTGCACACAACAATGTCCCTGGCCAAGAAACTGACCCTGTCTGGCTGAGCAGAATGACAGTGGTACTTGGGCAAATTCCACAACATGACATCCACAGGGTGAATCAGTGACAATGGATGAATTCAACTTTTTAGAAGATAGTTAAACAAACTGCAAAATGTCTACTTTGAAGATGATGCGAATGTTTTTCCTTAGCAGATTCTGTGCTTGGGATTGACACAAAGGCTCAAAATGGCAAAATACAAAGATCAAGTAATCTGGTGCCCCGCTGTACTAGGTAAATGTACTGGTTGAAATTAATTAAATTTTAAAAACTGGGGGAGAAATGCTCTCATGTTTGTTTTACCTACATAAACCTAATGTTTATTCAGTTGCCTGTTTGTTTTGCGAGAATCTGGGACTAAGATGAATGAAGGCAGAAGATGATAAAGTGATCCCTGTTTCTTTATTCAAAGTTATCTAAACTAAGTTTTTAATTAATTACACCTCATTTGTTACATGTAATGTTAATCCTACCAAATGTAGTTAGATAGGCTTGAATTAGACATAGGCTTTAAACATTTCAATGAGAACACAAACCACTGACTCTGGCTTAACACCACATTCTAGAAAAGAAGAAACCTTTACAGAAATATTTAAAATATACAAAATTTGTGCAAGGACAAAACATATTTTAGAACCTGAGCAAAGGCTTCGTACAGGTTGTTTTCACTGGCGATAATTCAGCCAGGTCGGTATGTTGCTCTTGGCAACTGATGTGGCCCCTAAAAGATGTAGAACACAGGCCAGTGACTGGAGGTCTGCAGTTAGTTAGTTAGTTAGTAGTATAGGCCAGAAGTTCAACAAACTGCTACTGGAAACCATAATGTTAAAAACAAGTAAAAATAAAAGAATGAGTGCACAAAGAACAGCCAGCCAGTAAGATGAAGATGATGCTCAGGATCAGACTGGATGAGAGTATGACCACAACACTCAGATATACCACACCTCCTTGCTCTCAAAATAATAAATATATTGAACATTTACAACAGAATGAATGCCTTATGAATGCAAGCTTTTCTTTTATTGCAGTTCTAATCAAATAGACCAAAAGGTCATACTTCTAAATAAGCTACAAGTAATCTTTTCCATGAAAATGATGATGTGACTTGGTGCCACAGCTAAACTTTCTCTAATAGCAGCATCATCAGCCCATGGCAGCAAAGAAACATTAATTTCTGGCATCCCATGGGCTCTTACCGAAGCAACTTCATAAAGCATGCGGATATCTATTCTGCTAAAGTTTCAAACAAATAAAAAATGATCATTGTGCTTGTGGGTCTCATACCTTCCAAAATATACATAAATGATAGCAAATTAACAAATAATAGCAGGTCCTTGCTTTCCAATAAAAGCATAAGGCAGAGGGTTGACGGTGAAAAGAAAAATGTTTAAAATGAAAAAAAAACTGCAAAATGGTGTTAGCATTCACAAAAAAGATCATGCGAAGATCAGATCCATACTGATTAAACATTGAAAATTCAGCGACAATCCAAAGAACTCTGTCCATGAGTCCAAAGGCATGCATGCTGGCTGAAGGAAATGCAGGATTCATCTGACAGTATCTTCTTCAGAGCAGAACAGTAACACCTCACTGGAATAATCACGACAGGGTGAACAAGGTGCCATCACACTTCTTTTTTGTAATTCAAAATAAAGAAACGCAATCACAGGACAAAAAAAAAATTACAGAATAGTGGACAGAGAAAATATAGAAATTCACAATGACCCTATAAAGCAAAAAAAACTTCAAATTATTTCTACACTTTCAGGGTTTATCCTTTTTCAAAGTAGTCTTCTTAATTTTAAAAGTTTATAATGAAAGATTTAAAAATGAAGTGTTAACTATAAAATTACTCCTCATGAAATTACCTATAGTATCAATACTTTTTTGAGACAGGGTCTTGCTCTGTCACCCAGACTGGAGTCCAGTGGCACAATCTCAAGTAACTGCAACCTCTGCCTCCTGGGTTCAAGCAATATTCTTGTGCCTCAGCCTCTTGAGTAGCTGGGATTACAGGCATGTGCCACCACACCCGGCTAATTTTTCTATTTTTAGTGGAGATGTTGGCCAGGCTGGTCTCAAATCCCTGGCCTCAGGTGGTCTACCCACCTTGGCCTCCCAAAGTGCTGGAATTATAGGTGTGAGCCACCACGCCCAGCCTCAATATTCAAAATAATAATTTCGCTCTTGTTTCAAGGACACATAAGAAGCATCTTGTCATCAGAATCTTCCCCAGCCAGATGTTTTAAAGTATTTAAAGTTATTAATAAGGAAAAGAACGTAAAACTTATATTCAAAGTGCAGGACCTACACTTAGCTGAGTAATTTTGCCTTTCCCAGTAAGTTCACAATTAAAAAATAAAAAAAATACGGGATATTTTATATATATATATATATAAATTTTTTTAAACTCCAAGACCTAACTAAGGCTGTCTGTGACATCAGCTATTATTGGCCATGTCTGGCCTTCAGGTCCAGACCCCAGCTCCAAGTACTCACTGGAGAAAGGACCAGGGCTATCCCGCCTTCGTATCCACGAGCTGCATCTGCATCTGCACATTGGCAGGCATTCCACCTCCATAGCCTCCCTTGGACTGCATTTGGTTCTGAATGGAGCTAACCTAAAACAAGACAAAAACACAACAAAATAAAATGGAAGTCAGGAACTAGGTCCAGTGCAACTAAGTAATTCTTTCCCCAGAATTTTATCTGGGCTGCTTTTTTCAGAAGAGTACTTTTACAGACTTAAACATTTTCTGGTTATAAGGACAAACAGGAAGGCTAGCAATTGAAATAATTTTTGCAAAAATCCCTATTTTCTCTATTTACAAATTACTAAAAGTCAGTTTTGTAATTTACAAGGTATTTGGTAACATTTGAAAAACAGTCAAAAATATATAGATCAACTCCACTTTTTTTTTTTTTTTTGAGATAGAGTCTTGCGCTGTTGCCCAGGCTGGAGTGCTGATAAAGGAAACAAAGCTACTGATTATTTTGACAGGAACGTGATACCTCTTGCATTTCCACAAAGCAGTCAAGTGAAACAAAGTACTTTTCCTACAGATTTAAAACAAACAATCTGTTTCCTTTCCAGGAAGGTTTAGATGTCATTTCTTTGCTTACCTAGTAACTGAAGTGACAAACGTCTTTGCTGTATCCAGGATACCCATCTACCTATTTTTAAAGTCCCTTTTAAATCTTTTGTTAATGCTGTCTAGTAAGTTGGTATACAGTGGATCATAATTTTGTGTTTATAAAACCCTGTTGACTTTCTGGTTCTCAACACTTTAGGGATCATTTAGATACTTGTTTACTTTAGGCACAGGGAAAAGAGTTAGTCTGTTGATACTCAGTGGCTTGCTTAAAGCAAATGTGAGGAACGACTCTGATAAGAACCTACATTTGGTGCTGCTTCTATTATACTGCATTCTGGTTTTCTCTTCAATAAAAATTAACAACTAAAAGATCAGATGAATAGATCTAAAGCCTATTCTGAAACTCACTGAAACCTCTATTAAAAGACAGGAAATAGATCTTCTTATTTCTGGTTCTTCACACCCTACTGCCTTGCCCTAAAAGGATATGTGAAAATTCAAATCCTATGCTTAGTGCGTAAGAACGTACAGTAAATAAATCACAAACGTTCTAATATTATCAGGTAAAGACGAACAGTTAACAGGGGTCCCAAACACCCCAGCCGCAAACTGGAAGTGGCCTGTTAGGAACCAGGCTGCACAACAGGAAGTGAGAGGCTGCAAGTTAGCAATACCGCCTGAGCTCCGCCTCCGGTCACATCAGTGATGGCATGAAATTCTCACAGGAGCACGAACTCTATTGTGAACTGCACAAGTGAGGATCTAGGTTGCACTTATAATTTTTAATAAAATTATAAGACCGCTGGTTTTATAAAATAAAATACTGGCCTGCGGTAAGCATTGAGTTACTTTTTTAAAAAATTTATTTTTAACATTACTAGTAATAACAGAGAACAATGTCTACTGACATAAAATCTGTAATTCATAGATAAATTTACTCAAAAAAATATAAAAAATTAGCCGGGTATAGTAATGTGCACCTGTGGTCCCAGCTGTTTGGGAGGCTGAGGTGGGAGGATTGCTTGAGCCTGGGAGAGAGAGGTTGCAGTGAGCCAAGATCATGCCTCTGAACTCCAGCCTGGGTGAAGAGTGAGGCCCCGTTTCAAAAAAAAAATAATAATAAAATCCAACTGTATAGGAAGAATTAAATTTTAGTTCATGGCATTTGTTAACCTTTAAAATCTTATGTACATTTCTGAATTTCCTTTAAGATTCCTCCCTGAATGAAAAACCTATCACTGGCATACTAACTTTTTTGTTTGTCATCATTAGGGTAGAACTTTAGGACTATACTTTGCAGGGCTTGCACATCTGCCTCTCATTAGACTTTATGAGAGTCTAATGCTTGATGAACTGAGGTGGAACAGTTTCATCCTGAAACCATCTCCCCCTTGGAAAAACTATCTTCCATTAAACTGGTCCCTGATGCCAAAAAGGTTGGAGACCACTGGTTATAAAATAAAGCAATAAAAATGTGTGCAAAAGGCAACTAACTGAACTTAAAAGAACAAAAGATTAATTATTATTAAAAAGGCTGATCTCCAAGTCCCTTTGGTGGGAGCGAGAGAATCAATAGGATATTAACCTCCATTCTGAACTCAAATACTTTGAAGTTTCAGGACAAAGGCAGCTATGAAGAGTTGAGTACAAGAAACAGAAACAAATACATAACCTGGCAAACTAGAAGACATTAATTTTTCATCATTAGTTTGCGTCTCTCTTCTATGCTCACATTATGTATTTACATTCACTGTATACACATTCATTGAGCATAATGCTATTAAAAATGTTTGTGCCTATCACACAGGTTTCATATGACTATGCCCTGATGCCCTACCTGCATGTCCCACCAACATACTTACTGAATTCATTCCACTGAATAGGTCTCCTGATCCAACATGAGCCGTGTGCACAAAGTTTGTGGGCTCTCCAATCATACTTCTGTCAATCCGTCGTCGCCTTTTCTAAAAGATGGGCAACAATGTGTTGAGAAAGTGATCTTATTAACAACTTACTCTGATGGATTTTTTTTTTTTTTGAGACGGAGTTTCGCTCATTACCCAGGTTGGAGTGCAATGGCGTGATCTCAGCTCACCGCAACCTCCGCCTCCTGGGTTCAAGCAATTCTCCTGCCTCGGCCTCCCGAGTAGCTGGAACTACAGGCACGTGCGACCTGCCCAGCTAATTTTCGTATTTTTAGTAGAGACGGGGTTTCACCATGTTGACCAGGATGGTCTCGATTTCTTGACTTCATGATCCATCTGCCCTGGCCTCCCAAAGTGCTGGGATTACAGGCTTGAGCCACCGCGCCCGGCCTCTGATGGATTTTTATACTATGACTGTTTAATAAATTTGCCAAGAACACAAAAATGCCTAGCTCTTAGACTGTCACAATTACTTCTTATGATGAAATCGCCAAGAGAAACATATGCACAAAAGTGATTAGTAAAGCAAAATAATAAGTTATTATTTAGTGCTTAATAGATTATTTGGTTTAGCTTTGGTCATCCACATATTTGTATAATAATCGCTTAGTTTTATTCTTTTTAAAAAGCAAGACAAATGTAAAATTACCATCAGTCACTATTATTGTTAGCAAAGAACACAGTGCAGTTTGAATACAATGTCTGATTTTAAACATTATGTTCTTTCATCATTAACAGATATATTACATTTTGATGGTTATTACTTAGATTATACCCAATTACCTTTCTATGCTAAAATGAATCTGTCATTCAGCTGGTGGGAGGGTGACAGTTTTGGTCCTAGTCCATTCACTCTTCTCTGGTCTGTTCTGGCTGGGAACCAAACCTGTTGACTTAACTAGGCTGAGGCTGGATCTTACTGACTCTTCCATATATACACTTTATATACTTTTTTTTTTTTTTTTTTTTTTTTGGGAGATGGAGTCTCGCTATGTTACCCAGGCTGGTCTTCAACTGGGCTCAAGCAATCCTCAAAACTCAGCTCCCAGGCAGCTGGGATTACAGGCATGCACTACTGCACCTGGCTGACTCTTCCTAATTTTTGACAACCACTTCTCATGGGGTGCTGGGCCCCCCATTTTCCAGTAACTTTAGCCACCAGCTGGTGTCCCTGTTCTGATCAACATGCTCATCTACCCCTTAGAGATAGTTTCTTACCCTACTGCTGTGTTTCATTGATTATCTAAGATTTTTCCAGACATGAAGATTATCTTAGATCCGTCCTGAGTTTTCCATGACCCTTTAGATATGATAATCTTATTGGGAAAGACCACTGGCCAAGCTGGGTAAGTGTCCTACTATGACCTCTGCTTACCCTAGTTTACTTCCTTTCCATGGTATACTTCTCCTGAAATTGCAGCTTCCTCAAAACTAAGCCACGTTATAAACTTGTTGGATTAGCTGCCTTTGAACATAATACTTTTATGTCTTTATCTATTGAAATGCTGGCATGATCCTGATAAACCCTAAAATTTATCAAGACAGTCCCATATGACAGTTCCTCAGGGTTAGAACATGATTTTCTACAAAACCACAAAAGCAGAGAGTCCACGCATATACTGTAGAAGTCCATATACACTGTTTTACTCTCCTCTTGTTTATATTGTCATAGATTAGAAACCAAAAAATAAAAAATAAATAAAATGCCTGATGCTTTTCCTTTGAAATATTGATGTTCTTCATCTTTAGAGTTCAGCAATGACATTAGCCCATCTCCAAGTTTGTTGGGTTTTCTTTCTACTAATTCTGCATGGCACACAGTTATCTAAACACAGGTTTTCTGTATCTTAGAATAAGTTTTATTCTGTTAGTTCTTGATAATTGCTCCATTTGTTCATTTTGCTATTTCTGGAGTTCCTGCCATGTGGACATTTGAACGTGTGTGTCTATAATCTTCCAAGTTTCTTATATTTTTATTCTTATCTTCATAATTTCACTGCATTGGAAAATAACCACTTGATCCTTTTCAGAGGTCCATGCTAGATAGTAAATATTATAAGCCTGCAGGCCAATATAGTCTCCATGGTAGCTTTGACTCAACTCTGCTATTGTAGCATGAAAGCAGCTACAGATCATATGAAATTAAATGAGTGTAGCTGTGTTCTGGTAAAAATTTATTTACAAAAACAGGTGACATGCTAGATGTGGCCTGCAAGTGGTAGTCTGCTGACCCCAGCTCTACATTTTTTCAGTAGTAGCCACATAATTTCATTTTTCCATTATGGTTATTTTTCAGAGGCTCTTTGTTTTGACATGTCATTACAATGTTTTTTAATCTCTGAAAAAGCTGTATTATAGTTTTTCACTCTTTTCCCTAAAAACACTTAACTATATAAATTATAAGTCTGTAACAGTAGAGAACGAAGTATTCTCATGTCTTTATTTGAACATGTTTAGTTTTACTTCCAGCCCTTTTTTGAAAGTCGGTAAGAAATTGTCTGTCTTTTGGGGCCCTGTTCCATAGGATCATATAAAACTCTCAGGTTAAAATGGTATCATAAAGTCAAAAGAGGCTTTTGTCTATGTTTTTTTTTGTTGTTTTTTTCTATTTCTTAGCATAGTGCACTGGTTTCCTGCTATCTTTTCCTTGCATATTGCTGCCTCTGATGACTTTACAGGTGCCTCATACAAAGACTCCCTGCCCCTAATGGCAGACATGACACCTACAACCATCCTTTGATCTGGAGTGCTGCATCCCAGCAATGCACTGGTCTTTTCCCCAGTTCCCCATCTTTTTCACAGACTCAGTTTGTCTATGTCCAACCACCCCATTCAACATACTTCTCTCCATACTATTTTTGTTTGGAATGATAAAGCATTAATTCTATAAATTACCCTTATGAAACAATGCTAGCTTATCTTTTTTAGAAGTAGGGAAAAAAGATGATAACAGTTTTGTGCCTTTTTCTCTTAATAGTATTACCTTTCCACTAAATTTTCCTTATTAGGAAGCTGTTTGTCCTGGCATATCCAAATGTAATCTTTACCCTCAGAAAATATAAATTTTCTCAGTATGTGGGAAGGACAAATTATTGGGATTTCTTCCCCAGTGAGCTCCTTGACAGGTAGAGAGGGAAGCTTCTAGGTTCTTGCCACAGTTCCACAGGACAGTGGCATCTGCAGGACACCAGACTCTTTCCAAGGCCTTATGCAGTCAGCATGTAAAGATAACTGCTTCTGATATGCAGAGAACCACTTGGCTCAGCCAGAGGGCCCTCTCAAGCAGAGGAGGTGGTGGCATATACCAGAGAATCAGACCTACTTACAGACCACTAAGAGTCGTCTTGATCATTCCTTGTCCTGTGAACATGCAGAAGCAACTCCTAACAGTTCTCATTCTGCATCATTTCCTCTGGAAGAGGGTGTTTAGAGCTTGCCAAAAGGCTCCACTTGGTCTATATCCCCATATTAAGTGATTTATTCTGTTGAGTTACTGAAGGACTTTGTTGGGGGAGAACAGAAACCATGGTGTGCTCAGGACACCACCCATCTCACCCAAAAAGAATGAATAGATATGCTTGTGAAAGAGGCGTATTAACACACTCACAAATAATAATTCAGCAAACATGATTACTGAGGGAGAATATTCAAAAGCTGATAACAAAAGTAGTTCCCAAGAAGCTACCCTCACACTGAAAAGCAAAGGATGGGGAAGACTTCAGCTTACTTCTATCATACTGTGTTGTTAGGTAACTTACATATATAAATGTGAAAATAGTGAGTATTTTTCAACTTGAACTCCACCGAGCTGGGAGACAGACCTTAGTATTGGAAGGTTTCTTCATGGCATCTAATCTGTTTGTGAGATATGAAAGAAGCTTTCAGTTCTTCCCTCCCTAAGGCTGAAGGAACACAGCTGTCCAGAAACTGAAAGGAGCAACTGTGTTGTGCGAGCATAGTAAAGGTAAAGACCTAAGATGAAAATGGTAACATAAGCAAGAACCAGATCACATAGGGTTTGTTAAGGACTGAAGTGTGTGATCCTCCCAAGAACAATAGGAAGTAACTGAAAGTCTTTCAAAGCAGAGGAATAACATGATCAAATAGCTTTAGAAGACTATTCCACGATAGCTACAGGTAGAAAACAGGTTAGAAGAGGTCAAAAGAAGTTATTAGAGTAATGTTGGTGAAAAGGGATTATGTGCATTCAACTAATAACACAGATGGAAAGAAATGGATAGATTTGAGAAGTGGTCAGTAGATAAAATCAACAGCATTTGGTTGCAGGCTGGATTTGGTAACTGAGCAAGAGGGAGGAGTAAGAAATATGCACAGACCAGATTTCAGCAGAGTGTGTGCAATTCACTGGGTTCTAAAAAGAATCCCAATTGGAGATAAGAGACAGAGAATCGCCAGCTTAACAAAGCCAAGTTAATGAGATTTCCTAGACAAACTAAATTTCTGTGGTTGGGTAGAGAAGAAGCCATCAGAGGAGGCCAAAAAGAAACAGCCTGAAAGTCAATATGAAAATCAAGAATGTGTGTACAAGTGTCAAGAGGGGGCAGGCCACAGAGCTGAAAGGTGATGAAAGGTCAATTGAAGCAGAAATATGTGCACTGGACTCAGCAATATCAAGTCGATGGGCACCTTAGTGAGTGCCGTGTCAGTGGAGTAATGGGACGAGACACACTGGAGGGGATTAAGGTAGGTCCAAGAAGTAGAAAATGGAGAAAGAGAATAGACAACTTGGGAGAAGTCTGGCCTTCTGGACAGATAGAAGACAGGTCAGTAGCTCAAAGGAGAAAAGGAAATGAGGACAGACTGAATTTCTCCTGTAAGATGGCAGAGAATTCATTATGCTCGATTTCTAATGAGAAAGATCCAGTAAAAGAGGTAAAAAAAAAAAAAAAAAAAAAAAAAAAAAAGAAAAGAAAAAAGAAACCGTGAACACAAAGAATGTAGACTGTCAGCATCACAAGGTTCCTGAGAAGGCAGAAAAGGTGGATCCAGACACAGGTGGAGACAGATGTTCTTTACACTCTTTCCTGTAACGCTCTATCAAAAACCTGGATTTAAATATAATTAAATATTCTAAAATATAAAAATACAGTATTTTTGGGCACAATGTGGACATTTAAGGAATGGCACACTTGTTTGGTGTGCAGTATTAATAGTCATGGGTGGCTGGGCATGGTAGCTCATGCCTGTAATCCCAACACTTTGGGAGGCCGAGGTGAGCGGATCACTGAGGTCAGGAGTTCAAGACCAGCCTGGCAAAACCCTGTCTCCACTAAAAATACAAAAATCAGCCAGGCCAAAAGAATGATACAATGGACTTTGGGGACTTGGGGTTCTGGAAGAGTGGGGCGGGGGCGAGGGATAAAAGACCTCAAATATGGTGCAGTGTAATACTGCTCTGGTGATGAGTGCACCAGAAGCTCACAAATCGCCACTAAAGAACTTAGTCATGTAACTAAATACCACCTGTATCCCAATAACTATGGAAAAATTAATATTAAAAAAAAACGAGCCAGGCATGGTTGCAGGTGCCTGTAATCTCAGCTACTCGAGAGGCTGAGGCAGGAGAACTGCTTGAACCCCAGGGGCAAAGGGGAAGGCTGCAGTCAGCTGAGATCATGTCGCTGCATTCCAGCTTGGGTGACAGAGTGAGACTCTGTTTCAAAAGAAGAAGAAGAAAAAAAGAATAGTCATGGGCAAACAAGGGGAATTCCAGAGTTGGACCTCCACAAAGAAAAACAGGAAATGGTGCACTCTGCTCTGATACGTATTAACTGTTGTCCGTAGCAGAGTCACCGTGTTTCCTGGAAACAAATTCTTTATAGGGAACTTTGTTAAGACCGTCAACCATCTGAATAATACTTACCATCCTTAAAATATTAACTTTTATTCTGCATAAGGCAAAGCACTAGAGACCCAAATAAACTGTCGTGTTAGTGTGGAGGGGACATTAGGCAAAATGTCTCTTCCCATGACTTTTTACATAATTATATCATAATTATTAAAGATAATGAACTAATATAATTTGGAGTATATGCAATGAGGAGAGAAACAGGTTAATTTCAAAGGATTTGCTATTGTGTTAACCTTGTTTGCATCCTTATCTAGACAACTATGTATATAACCATATTCTACCTCCCTCACATTTCGGACATGTGGATCAACTGTAGCTTGTAGAAAATGGTAATAACTTAATCACTCAAAAGTTAAAACTTCCCCAAAGACTATTCTCTGGGCAGCTTAGTGTGCAAACACATCACTGAGAAGGAAATGAAGGCCAGGTCTCATCAAGGCCTACAGTAAGAGTACAAGATAGTATAGCCTGAGGTAGTTCTAGAAGTAGACAGAGTGAATAAAGAAAATGAAGATACCTGCCATCTGGTACAGTGAAAAAAGCTGGAAATTTCAGGGTATAACACAACAATTATGTAAATGTGGCCCAAGTAAATGAAAGGTTGAAAGCTACGCTACTGACTCAACTTCATGACCTAGAGAAAGGTCAGCTGAGTTGTGTAACTGTATCCCTACATCCACAAATTATATCTAATAAGCCCACTATTTCTAAATGTCTTGAGGCATCCCAGCAAAACCCAGGGGTGCCAGAGGATATTTTCAATTTGAGGGAAACACAGTGATGCTCAATGTGTGTTTGTCACTGTGTGAACTACTAGCTTCAGATAATTTGTAACTTCAATATGAGAACATACATTCTTTACAACAGCATATCTTTGTGAAGCTGAGTTTTCAGTGGTTGCTGTGAAAAAAACTCAAGCACTATGTAAAAGTCAACATGGAACCAGAAAAGAAGGTGGTGGTGTTCAGTCTGATTCCACAGTTTGAGAAGTTGTATAATCCTAACAGGCACAAACACACCATAAGTACGTAACTGGTTATTTAAGAGTTAAAAATATTTGTGCTTTCAATTTATATCTATTTTTTTCAAGGCAAATAAGTTGTTGGGACATAAATCTTTACTAAGTTGTTTGTACCAAATTAGTTAATAAACAAATCTGGGCCAGGTGCCGTGGCTTCCGCCTGTAATCCCAGCACTTTGGAAGGCTGAACAAGGGCAGATAATCTGAGGTCAGTAGTTCAAGACCAGCTTGGCCAATATGGCGAAACCCCGTCTCTACTAAAAATACAAAAATTAGCAGAGTATGAGGGCACGCGCCTGTAATCCCAGCTACTCAGGAGGCTGAGGCAGCAGAATTACTGGAACCCGGGAGGCAGAGGTTGCAGTGAGCCGAGATTGCATCACTACACTCCAACCTGGGCGACAAGAGCAAAACTCAGTCTCTAAATAAATAAATAAACAAACAAGTCTATACGGTATTTCTCTTGGCCTAGAGGCACCATGAACGAATTACAGAATTGTTAGGGAAAGTTTGAAAACTTCTGAAATAAGCTACATTAGTTTTTTGAAATATTAACAGTATAATTAGGAACCAGGCATTTCTAAAACAAGTGGTTATTTTTTTCTATGATGCCAGTGACAGTGGTTCCTCGGGTGTATGAGCTGCTTCCAAGTTAATCAATCTGGTTCACAGTACAGGAAAAAAGGCTAACAAAAGTTGTAATATCAAAAATGGATTTGACATTTTTTGGTAAAAATGATCTTCCTAGTGGAATTCACTGACACAAAAAATGAAAATACCTTTTATGGTAGTAATGTCAACAAACTATATGAAATGCCCTTGCCCCAAGTCTCTCCCTACTTGACAACAGTCTTCTCATTCTTTGAAACCCAGCTCAAACATAACATTCTGAGTTAAGGATGTTGGATATTTCCTGTTCTGAACATTCAGAGCACATGGCTCATATTTCAATTATAGTACTTAAAACATCGTATTGTAACTTACTTGCTTACAGTTTGATTTTCCTACACTACTAAGAGTTCTTCTGTAACAGTAGCTGTGCCTGACACATAGTAGACAATAAATGACTGTTGAATGAATAAAAGGCTTTTTTAAAGAAACAATGTCAGCTCAGTTCTCTAAAAATTGTTTATCTTATCTAATATTATCGCCAAGTATTTCCCAAGAACCTATTATATTTGGAAGGTATAAACAATGTAATGCCAATTCTAATGGAGTTTACATTTCTGCATAAAAAATACTTATTTGCTGAATTAATTTTCTCTGTTTCATAGAAATGCTGTGTGCTCCAGAGAGGTTTTAACTGTTGTCACTGTTTTAGTTTTTATATTGGGTAGAACCTCTAAAGCAGTGGTTCTCAAGCTGTAGTGTACATCAGAATCCTCAGAAGGTTTGTTAAACACAGGTTTCTGAGCTCTAGTCACAGAATAATTTCAGACTGGGCAAGTTTGGGGTGGGGCTTGAATTTGCATATCTAACAAGATTTCAAGTGATACTGATGGCTTAAGGGTTTAGAAACACTGGCGCTAAAGATTAACAGCTGAATGACTATTATTAAAAAGTCCAGCTGGGTGGGGTGGTTCATGCCTGTAATCCTTGCACTTTGGGAGGCTGAGGTAGGTGGATTGCCTGAATTCAGGAGTTCGACACCAGTTTGGGCAACATGGCAAAACTCCATCTCCACAAAAACACAAAAAATTAGCCGGGTGTGGTAGCACACCCCTGTAGTCCCAACTACTCTTGAGGCTGAGTGAGGCACAAGGATTGTTTGAACCCGGGAGGCAGAGGTTGCAGTGAGTCAAGATCATACCACTCCAGCCTGTGGAACAGGGCAAGACTCTGTCTAAAAAAAAAAAAAAAAAATTATATATATATATAATTTTTCCATATACATATATAAATTTTATATATATATAAAAATATATATATATAATTTTCATATATATATAAAATATATATATAATTTTCATATATGTATAAAATATATATATAATTTTCATATATATATATATATATAGAGAGAGAGAGAGAGAGTCAAATAATAATAGATGGTGATGAGGCTGCAGGGAAAAGGGAACACTTATACACTGCTGGTGGCAATGTAAATTAGTTCAGCCATTGTGGAAAGCAATATGACAATTTCTCAAAGAAGTGAAAACAGAAGTATCATTTGACCCAGCACCTCCTTATGAGTATATACCCAAAGGAACATAAATCATTCTACTATAAAGACACATCTACGTGTATGTTCATTGTAGCACTATTCACAATCACAAAGTCATGGCATCAACCTAAATGCTCATCAATGGTAGACTGGATAAAGAAAACGTGATACATGTGTACCATGGAATACCACACAGCCATAAAAAAGAACTAGCTCATGTCCTTTTCAGCAACCTGGATGGAGCTGGAGGCCATAATCCTAAGAAGACCAACACAGGAACATAATACTACATGTTCTCACTTATAAGTGGGAGCTAAACATTGAGTACACATGGATACAAAGAGGAGAACAACAGATAACAAGACCAACGTGAGGGTGGAGGGTAAGAGGAGGGAGAGGATCAAAAGACTACCTAGTGGGGCCAGGCACAGTGGCTCACGCCTCTAATCCCAGCATTTTGGAGGCTGAGGCAGGTGGATCACAAGGTCAGGAGTTCAAGACTAGCCTGGCCAAAATGGTGAAACACCGTCTCTACTAAAAGTACAAAAATTCTCACCCCTGTAATCATAGCACTTTGGGAGGCTGAGGCAGGTAGATTACAAGGTAAGGAGTTCAAGACCAGCCTGGCCAAGACGGTGAAACTCTGTCTCTACTAAAAATACAAAAATTAGTCCAGCATAGTGGCACGTGCCTGTAGTCCCAGGCACTTTTACCACTGGATTAAAGAAGAAAACACAAAAGATTACAACCAGTAATGATTCCATTTAAGGTTAAAACAGTGAAACTAAATTATATAGTTTAGGGATACATATATACATGGTAAAATCATAAAACACAACAAGGAAGTGATTACCATAAAAATCAGGACAGCAGTTCCCCCAGGTGCTGGAACAGGGATGTATGTAATTGAAAAGGACACAAGGAGGCTTCTGGGGTGCTGGCAATATCCTATTTCTTAATGAGTAATATGTGCTTCATAATATCTGTTTCATAATTATACTGTACATTGATATGTAAAATAAATCCTTTCAAATTATTAATTTTTGGTATTAAAATGGTATTGTGGTTACACTGTGAGTCCTTATCTTTTAGGGATACTGAAATATTTATGAACAAAATGATATAATGTCTCAGATTTGGCTTTAAAATAATAGAGGAAAGGATAAAGTGGATGGAATAAGGTGAAGATCAAACAAGAATTAAAGTTCTTGAAGTTGAGAGACGGGTACATGGGGTTCATTATACTATTGTCTACTTCTGAATATGTTTAAAAGCTTAAGTTTAAAAAAGCCTTTATGGAAATAGTTTAAAAATGAAGACACACCAGTTTCACAAATGGGAATTATATAGAGATTCAATACAGGTCTATTTGAAATCCCAACAGGCCTTATGAAAAACCTGACAAACTAATTTTAAAATTGATATGTAATAGTCAAGGACTAAGACTGGCAAAACACTACAAAAGGTGAACAAAGACAAAGGGATCTGACCTCCCAGATATCAAAACAATATTAATGCAAATAGAACACACTGTGTATCATCGTGTATTGGCATCAGGATGAACAAATGGTGAAACAGAATCTAGAGTCTGGCTCATGCATATACGGAAGCCTGATAATGTATAGTGCATACCAGTGGGGAAGGGAAAGACTTCTTATTAAGTCATTGTGGGACAGAGGGTTCCCCATATGGAAAATAAATATAATTAAATCCCTTCTTCAAAAATCTATTCGAGGCTTCTATGTAAAAGGCGAAATTATTCCACTTTTACAGGGAAATTTGGGTGAATTATCCTTATGACCGAGAGGTAAGAAAACATTCTTAAGCACAAAAATATAAGCCAAAAAAGGTACTTTGCTAAGTCACACATAACCAATAAAAATTTGTATTCAGAACATAAAAGGGAAGTCTATGAATAAGTAAGAATTTTTTTAAATGTACAAAAGACATAAACAGGCATGTCTTTCACACAAGAGGAAACCATACTGAGCCACAAACACATGAAGAAGTGCTTTGCTTAACCTCACTAGCAATCAGAAAAGAACAATACCGTGAAATCCCACCTTACCTACCAGACTGACAAAAATGAAAATGTGAGAAAACATCAAGCATTAATGAAGATGTTGTGAAAGTGAAACTGTACCAGATTAATGTGGGAGCAATTATCCCTTTGCAAAATAATTTGGCATTATCTTGTGAAATTGATCATGCCCACACCCCACAACTCAGTATTTCCACTTTTAGATATATATGCTACAGAAACAAGTATACTCAAAGTCATGTATATAGTGAGATATGTACAAGAATTTACAGCATAGTTTGTAATAGAAAAAAAACTAGAAACTACTCAAATGTCCACCAATAGGCCATTTGTATTGGGTAGGAGTTTAAATCTGTTTATTGTTGTATATCATTACATATTATATAGATACATAATCTGTTTTTTAAGACAAGGTCTCACTCTGTTGCCCAGGCCAGAGTGCAGTGGTGCAATCCTGGCTCACTACAGCTTCAACCTCCCATGCTTAAGCAATCCTCCTACCTCAGCCTCCCAAGTAGCTGGGACTACAGGCACACACTACCACACACAGCTAATTTAAACATTTTTTTTTGTAGAGACGGGGTCTTACTATGTTGCCCAGGCTGGTCTCAAACTCCTAGGCTCAAGCAATCCTCCCACCTCAGCCTTCCAAAGTGTTCGGATTACAGGTGCAAGGCACTGCACCTGGCCTGTTTTCTATTTTTTGTATCAAATATATTACAGTTTGAAAAAAGATTTAATTTTTGTTTTAAAGACTATTATTGATTACTTTTGCTGATGTCACATTTTAAGTAACTAAAAACTGCAACAACCACATGGTTTACTAAGAAACAGCTTGCTTCCTCTTGAAGTATGTAGTTAAAAACAAAAACAAAAACAAACCAAAACAAAACAAAACACCTCCAATCTGAACTGAAAAGCATTAAAGCAAAATTCCTTTTCTAATATTTACAAACTTATAAAAGCATTATACTTCCAGAACATAAATAGCTTTCTACTGCTTTCTTACCCCTTTTCCCCATCTTGAACTCATACTGAATGCTATGGACACTAGCTTATCAACAGTTCCTAATGGTTAAGGGCACAGACAACAGTATTGGAACACCAGAACCTGTCTGTTTCACAGTTTTGAAAAGAGCCTTTCTAGTTTGTTTTCGAGTACATATAGACAAATTCAAACTATCTCCACAGTTAAATTAAAGGAGCTGAAGAAGTACAATATGTACTTGTAATGTAGTGAATACCATCTACTACATTCCAAAATGACTATATCTACAAGAAAATAGGGTAGTCAGTCCTAAGGCAGGGGAGGTAGTTCCAGTATATTAGTCTTTAGAATTTCTAGGTTTAGTAGCACGGTTAAAACATTTCAATCAGTCTTCCATGATGTTTTTCTAAAAAGTAGGGTTATTTTTCATTTCTCAACTGATAAGGCTAATTTTCTTTTTATTAAGTAAATTCATTTAGTTAAGTGTTTTGAGATGACTACAGTTTTATAATGTGATTCTGTGTGAAATTAAATCAGGAACATGCACATTTGTGTTTTCAGAAAAAGGAAAAAAGATGACACTTTTACTATACTCATACCTAATTTAGGGTGTAAAATGTGGTTCCTGAAAATGGAAGTTCTATACAAATCTGTGCCATCTGAAGTTATTATAGCATAGTAGCTATGAGATCCATCATATTTGAGCAATCACTCTTCTGTTTTACATAAATCCCCTCATGGAGTGCCCTCAGCTAGAGTTTCCTCTAGCCACCTTTCACAGAATTGTTGGTTCATTCTCTGAGGCTGCAGTAATGATTTTGATGTTTTCTAAAATGTCTAAGGTCTTATAGCAATTCCTAGCTGTCTAACTGATTTATCCCCACTCGGTTTCCTCAGCCACTTTCCTTGAAGAAACCTTGAACTGTCTAAACACCAAGTACAATGCACTTCCTTTGTTTCATTGTGGCAAGTCCAGCACCATCACTTGCACACATCCTCATGCCCCAATTCCAACTATTATATTAAAACCATGCGTCCAAACAACAAACGGCAGAAAGAAAACCCACTGGAGGGCATAAGCAACCTTATTGCAGAACAGATTCCATACTCAGCTCCAGACAGCTGAAGAGACTGAATGTGCATGAAGGAGTGAGGCTCACTGGCCTACAGTGTGCAGTATGGTTTGTCAGTGCTCTCAGTCTGAGCATATAGTAAGTCAAACCACTAGAAAAAGTATGTGTTCTTCCACATACTTTGGTTTGCTGCTCTAAACCATTCGAGGATTTCCTGTTTCACAACAATAAAAACCAAAGTCTTTTCATGACCTGGAGGGCCAAACATGAACTGGCCCTTGGTTACCTCTTTGACCTCATTCCCACCACTGGCCCCATGCTTCACAGCCACTCTGCCTTCTCTGATGTTCTGCTCACACACCCAACCTTGCATTTACTAGTTCCTCTGAGTAAAATGCTGGGCCCTAGGTGTCTGTGTAGCTTAATCCCTTAAACTTGGACCTATATAGCACTTAATCTGAGAGGCCTTCCCTGAACACACTATATAGATTAGTATCTCCAATTCTCCCACATCATTCGCTTTTTTCTTGCTTTTTCCACAGAGCACCTGATATCATATACACCTGTTTGTACAGTATATATGTCCTCCACTAGAGAGCCATGATGGTAGAGATGACATCTGTTGCACTCACTGTTATCTCGCTACTACCTAGATTATTGTAGAAATACCTGAGTGTTATTGTTACAAATGTACAGTAACTGCATACAGGTCCAAAATAACACATTCGAAGGCCAAACGTGGTGGCTCATGCCTTTAATTCCAAGCACTTTGGGAGGCTGAGGTGGGCGGATCACTTGACGTCAGGAGTTCAAGATCAGCCTGGCCAAAAATGTGAAACCCTGTCTCAACTAAAATACAAAAATTAACTGGGTGTGGTGGTGCATGCCTGTAATCCCAACTACTTGGGAGGCTGAGGCAGGAGAACTGCTTGAACCTAGGAGGCGGAGGTTGCAATGAGACAAGACAGAACCACTGCACTCCAGCTCATGAGACAGAGTAAGATTCCCTCTCAAAAAACAAAAAACAAAAACAAAAGGCTGGGCCCAGTGGCTCATGCTGGTAATCCCAGCCCTTTGGGAGGCCAAGGATCAACTGAGGTTAGGAGTTTGACACCAGCCTGGCTAACATGGCAAAACCTCGTCTCTACTAAAAATACAAAAATAAGCTGGGCATGGTGGTGGCTGCCTATAATCCCAGCTACTTGGGAGGCTGAGGCAGGAGAACCGCTTGAACCCAGGAGGCGGAGGTTGCAGTGAGCCGAGATCACACCATTGCACTCCAGCCTAGACAAAAAGAGCAAAACTCTGTCTCAAAAAAAAAAAAAAAAAAAAAGCCAGGAACAAAAACAAAGTAACCCATTCCAGAGACAAATAGCATTACAAAAATATCAGTGCTATGTGAGAAAACGTTAGATGGGAAGGCAAATAAAATTAACAGAAAAGTGGCTTTTCTTCTGTAAATCAGGGTTCCTTGTTTTTAAAGCTACCTTAGAAGTTTGCCAGTACTCTGATGCTCCATAAGTTGGTGAAGAATTCACTATAGTTCTGTCAAGAGCTAACAAATCTTTTTTAAAAATTAAATTACAAGGCAGCAACCATCCAATTAAAACCTTAGCTATATCTAGCCACAGCAACTATAGCATTTATAGTTAGTTAATATGTTTTGGATTATCACAGCTCAAAACATTGGGGCTCTAGTATACTCTGTATTGTACTACATTAAAATGAAGGAGTAGGAAGAGAAAAATGATTATTCTACTATACTCAGAAAAATGCATTCTATTTTCTTCCTAATATTGGGTTGTTCCTTTCCTCACACATGGAATGTGCAAGAGCAGGGGGTGACAGGGAATGAGTGGGGGAGTTGGCATGTAGCAATTTATTTCAGTAAATACTTTAGAAAAGAAAACTTTAGCAGATGACCAAGCAGCTTTCAGATAAGGCAGCCTTAATACTGCTTAGAATGCCAAGGGTATGTTTTTGTATAACGTAAAGAAACAAAAATTATTAGTGATTCTTTACATCTATTTCCTGATGACAACAAGCAAGCTATTCCTCCATTACGGTGACCACAAACCCTCATTAAGTTTTGTGTAACTTTTCTCAGGAATCAAAAAGGTAAGAAATCCGACATCCATGGAATTTTTGTGGAATATTTCACATAAATATGTATTCATTAAACAACAACAAACACCGTATTAAATGTTGTATTGATACAGAAGTGCTGGGAAGGGAAGAGTATGGTCCCTTTAAATGATATGGGAGTGGGGACAGGAAAGTGCTGGGTAGAGAAAGGCAGGTCCCTGGCTAGGACTCCACCCCCATGGACGTAGGTGAGGACAGGCACTCCTGCTTTTGCACCCACATGTTGCATTTTCCAAGACCGCCCTGGCCCACCATGACCCCATCCTAGGCCTATAAAAACCCAGAATCTTAGTGGGCAGACACACAGGCAGACATTGAGAGGAGCACATCAGCGGAAGAAGACACAAGTGGCTGATGGCTAGAGGACACTGGGGAAGTACGCCTGCAGAAGAGCACACCGACAGATGCCAGCACGCCAGCAGGCCATTAACCAGTGAGATGAGGGAAAGTTTGGCTGGGGCAGTTGGAGGACAGCTGGGGCAGTTGGAGGAGAGCTGGGGCCACCAAGAGATCCAACTCCAGGGGGAAAATCATCTCCTTTCTGGCTCCCCCACTGGCAGAGAGCTACTTCCACTCAGTAAAACTTTGCACTCATTCTCCAGGCCCATATATGATCGGATTCTGCTGGTATGCCAAAGAACCCAGGATACAGAAAAAGCCCTGTCCTTGTGATAAAGCAGAGGGTCTAATTGAGCTAGTTACAAGCCACCTATAGATGGCAAACTAAGAGCACCTGTAAGCCCACTGGGGCTTCAGCTGTGAAGATTCACCCCTAAACACTGCCTTGGGGCTGAAACCCGACAGCCTGCCCATCTGTATGCTCCCCTAGAGGTGTGAGCCACAGGGCACTGAAGAAGTGAGACACGGCCCCATTGCTCACCTCCAAGGGGGTCAAGGGAACTTTTCCCATTTCACTATGAGAGAAACTCAAGTTGTAAATCGTTTGTGTAGCAGAAAACATATTTCTGATGTCTTGTAACTCCAGCGCCTTATGGTCCTGCTATTTAAATACCTAATCTGTGTCTTCCTATTTTAGCTATTTGTTAAGTATACATTTATAATATAATGAAGAGAATTCACTTTATTATATGCCCTGTGAATACTGGCAGTAAGTAAAGGTTTTAAAATATGGCAACTTGACTTCTGGTTTCTGATCTGGCATATAAGGAGCTTGGAAATCATCATTCCCATCCACATAACAAAAACAAAGCCGATCAAACTGACAATATCTCTTCTTAGATCCATCAGAGAAGTGAGGTCACAGAGAAAACTGCTTCCCCTAAAACTACAGAGACAGGCAAGTGGACACAGAGAAATCAACAAGCAGAAACCTTCACAGGATCCAGTACCAGTGTAGGAAAACCTAAACTGTAACTGCTGAATAGCAGGATGCTCAGCGTGAACGAATTTAAGACTCCAGGGGGACCTAGTCGTAGGGAACCCCTATACTTTGTGGGTTTTTCCTCAGGGAACCCTACCAGGTTCCCATGTGAAGATCAGAGAAAAATTTGTGTTTCAGCAAAAAGAAGGGAAGGGCAGCCATACTAAAATACACCAGAGCATTCTGTTCTTAACAAGGTTTGCTTTGAAGAGAAACTATTTTACCAGAGCCTAATCAACTAGGTTTTTACAAAAACCAACTTGAGGAGAAGGGAAATATCCAGCTCCAGTCTCCTCTACCCTTTTTTGCCTCACCTAAGGGGTAAAAAACAAAACTGAGAAGCATTTTGTATAGGTCACAGACCATATGCACTGGCTCACTGAAAGACTGAGACATAATCATAGCAATACATAATGTCTCCCTTCCCCCCTACACCTTACCACCACATCTACAGGGCTCCTGTACAATAGGAGATTGCAAATGAAACAACAGCATGTCTCAGATCTTATTTAAGAAGTCTCTAGAGAAACACAAAGACAAGGGACAAAAACAAGGACACCAGATGAAATTTTATCCTCCAATGCCTATAGCTATAGCAAATAGTAAAAATGGCCTAAGCCCTAACCAGCTAAACACCACACTAAGGGCCTATTTACCTTGGTTCCTTTTACCCAGTATAACATGTTCAAAACAAAAAAAGATTACAGGGCATACTTAAAACAATAATGGCAATGTATGACTCAAGTGTTCCTACTGAGAATCCTTGATTACCGAAAATGTCATCTCTAATAGTATCACAGATTATTAAAAAATCAGGATAAGTAAGGATGTTCAGCTATCACTGGCAATACTGACCATTATACTGGAGGTCTTAGAAAATTCAGCTAAGATTACAAAAGGATAAATAATTTAAATAGAAAATGATTTAAAAAGTCACTATTTGGAGACATCTGTAAGATATATGCATTTCAGCTAAGTATTAAACTAATTCGGCCAGGAGTAGTGGCTCACGGCTCAATCCCAGCACTCTAGAGGCTGAGGTGGGCGGATCACCTGAGGTCAGGAGTTCGAGACCAGCCTGGCCAACATGGCGAAACCCCATCTCTACTAAAAACAGAAAAAAATTAGCTGGGCGTGGTAGTGCGCACCTGTAATCCTAACTACTCTGGAGGCTGAGGTGAGAGAATCACTTGAATCCAGGAAGTGGAGGTTGCAGTGAGCTGAGATCGTGCCACTGCACTCTAGCCTGGGCAATAGAGCGGGACTCCGCCTCAAAAATAAATAAACAAACAAATTCAAGTGTTCACAAGCATTCGGTGAGATGTCTGGATAAAAAATTAGCATATAAGAATTATTAGATTCCTACGCACTAGTAATAACCAGCTAGGAAATAGAGTAAAAGCCATAACTAGAACAAGTCTAACAAGAAATGTGCAAGTTTATGTAATGAAGTTTTAGAACTTTACAAAAAGAATATTAAAAGATCTACATAAATGAAGATATATGCAATGCTTCTAATTGAATTACTGAAAATTCTATTTTTTTATTTTTTTTTGGAGACAGAGTTTTCCTCTTGTTGCCCAGGCTGCAGTGCAATGATGTGATCTTGGCTCACTGCAACCTCTGTCTTCTGGGTTCAAGTGATTCTCTTTACCTCAGTCTCCTGAGTAGTTGGGATTACAGGTGCCTGCCACCACACCCAACTAAATTTTGAATTTTCTGTAGAGACAGGGTTTCACCACATTGGTCAGGCTGGTCTCGAATTCCTGACCTCAGGATTAGCGGAGCATGGTGGTGCATGTCTGTAATCCCAGCTACCTGGGAGGCTGAGGCTGGAGTGTAATGGTGTGATCTTGGCTTACTGCAACTTGAACCCAGGAAGCGGAAGTTGCAGTGAGCTGAGATCATGCCATTGCACTCTAGCTTGGCAACAAGAGTGAAACTCTGAAGATGGACAGGACAGGGAAAGGAAAGAAAAGAAGAAAGGAAAGGAAAGGAGGGGAGGGGAGGGAGGAGGGGGGGAAGGAGGGGGACAGAGAGAGAGAGAAAGAAAGAGAGAAAGGGAGGGACGGAAGGAGGGAAGGAAGGGAATTTGGAGGCTGAAGGGCAGGATTTTGGTAGAGGTAACAATATGTGCGTATATTAAGGACACAAAAACGGCATACACCAAGAAGTCAGTCAATATCACTTATAATCTATATGACTGTGGGCAAAAAACTGAACCTGCTTCAACTGAAAAATAAGGACAATGATATGTTCCTCAGAGGGTTAATCTGAGGAAAATGAGATGGTAAGCTGAGAAGAATATGATGGCATCTGGCTGCCACATCTTCCACCCACTTGACTTCCAAGGCTGATGCATCTGTTTTACCTCAGGTTATTGTCTCCTTTCTCTCTCACTGTTCTTCCAGAAGCTATTTGACAGAAGAATACATCCTCTCAGGAAAGTAAAATGAATATCTAGCAAAGTTCTTGACATACAGTATTTAAAGACATTTTTTTTTTAACCTATGTTGAGTTCCACTGAACTATTCTCTGCTGTATTCTCTTGCACTGCTTTGCAATTACTGCTAGGATCCCAATTCTCAGTTTGAGAAGAATTATGTTTAATAAGCACCCCACCTGATGTGTCCACATACTTCATACTTACAGGCTGAGGCTGTTCTGCAATACAGCAGTTGAAACACAACCAGAATTCACTCATGCTTACAGTCCACAGTGTAAATGAGCACCAATGAAGGTTCCAAATCTGAATTCAGGAAGTTCCACAAAATACGCTCCTCAATACGATGAATATCCAGTGATGCCAAGATGAAATTTTATTATTTCACTGTGTTTCGTTCCTGGAAGTCAAGTATCTTACACAGTCAATTTAATAATGAAAAATTCAGATTGTTTCCTTTCTTTGCTTCTGGTTCTACAGGACTCCTTTCTGAACCACCAAGAAGGTATAAAAATTGTTGTCTTGACCCAGGGACTATAACAGATAGTCTAGGGAAAAAAAAAAGAAAAAGTAAAAAAAAGTTAACTTTACTTATTCTTGAAAACTTTTATTTCTTAAAATAAATATTACCCAAAAAAGTAAACACTAAAAAAAAAAAATCAAGATTTTAACAAACTGATACTCATTCAACAAGTTATTTTTTGAGCAACTTTTTGAGTGTCAAGTTCTAGGTGTAGTAGTGAAAGCAGACAGAAATCTTTGCCTTCATGGGGCATCCTATTTTATGGCTATAAAAGTATGGATTATTTTAATGAGTTAATTTTTTAAAATCACTAATTACAACATGACTGCCACATATAAGTTTCTAATTCCAAGAAATACTGATGACCATTTTCATATAGGTTTTTTCAGTTAAGTCCTTTATTCTCACAGACAACTCAGACAGTAATTGACATAGCAATGAACTCTAAGGAGATAAGCAGGTACAGTTCATCAAAAACCATAAACAAAATTATCACCTTATCCACTGGAATTAGAACTGTACATGAAAAATGGGTAGGGGTTAAGTTAGGCTTTCGTCTGTGAATTGAGCTATTACATCACTGTCATCACCAGAACGTGTGTTGGTCAAAATACTATACATCCCACTGTGGCAAACCAAGCTGAGTCTATCAGAATCTTTGTCAGGCAATTTTCTATCTGCAGTTGGACAAAGAGTTAAACCTATTTTTTCTTTCTGACTGCCAAGCTGTTGACTTTAAAGATGTCCTTAGTCAATAATATCCTATACCTCATGTGGTAGATAGTTTTGAGATAATAATGCTGACAAGCAGAGGCAAAAGAGAAGTGGGAAGTCAAGATGACATGAATCTCTGATTCTAGGCATCCCTAAGATCAGTTTCACCTGTGCACCAGAAGTTTAGTTTTATGAGGCAACATCTCCCTCTTTAGCCTGTGTTATGATGAAGTGGGTTTATATTACTTGCAGACTATTATAATAGTCAAGTGAAGATGTCCAATAGATAGTTTGATATATAGATCTGACACCAAGGAGAACTTTTGCAATCATCAGATTATGACTAAAGCAATGAATGGTCTCTAGGGAAAACAGTATCATGAGAAGCAAAGTGGGCTCAACAGAGTCCTCTGAGTAAGAATAGCATTTCAATCATGGGTAGAAAAAGAAAGGTCTACAAAGGAGGTTTGGCTTTTATCACAGGTAGAAGAGGAAAATCAGTTAAATGTGGTGTCACTGGAGACTGTTTCAAGGAGAAAGTGGGTAGCAGTTTCCCGAGACAGGAAAGACTGAAGACTATTCCTTAGACTGTGCAGCAAACACAATGTGGCCCTGGCTACAGCAGTTTCAGTAAAGTAGTGTGGGTAGAAATCAGATTACAGGAGGTACAGAAGTAAGTGAAAGGAAAGCAGCAGAGTCAACAAACATAGACAATGTTTGCAAAAAGAATGGATATAAAGTTTAAAAAGTAGAGTGGTAGAATGAAGGAAAAGAGCCATTCTTGAAATGAAAAGATCAAAGACTAAAGATGTATCAATCTGACTGTGTTCAAAGAGATGCTAACATTTTTGTCCCAAGTGGCAAAATATAAATCACTTATTTATAGATTCTGGAAGGAGACCTCATATATTTATAAGCTTTGCCAACTATAAATCAGTTACAACCACATTACAGGATCACAGAGGCCTGAACATTAAGTGAAATTAAATTCCTCCCTTTTGCTTTCTCCAAAGCCATGACTCTAAACCTGGAAAGACAGAAATGACAGTAATTTGTATAGTTGTACAGATGAAGATGTAATGTGAAGTTAATGCACACATCCTCAGTGTCACAAATCTGGGCAGTAAAACAAGGCATGAATTCAGGACGCTGATTCTACAATCCAGAAGACAAGTCCCCTAACATATAGGAAAATGACGTGTTAAGATTTAAGCATATGTCCAACGAATATCAGAAGAAAGAAAAGTTTACATTTTTGCCCTTAATTAAAAACCAGAACCTGGAATGTTTATTTAAGCAGAGATGAACATTTCTTATCTCACCCAAACTCTAAACCAAGGGAAGTGGCAGTCTTTGGCCAATGAATTGGATAAATACTGTTAAGTTTTATAAGCTCAAAGAACAGTATCACTTATTTCCTCCATCCAATCTTCTTAAGTAGGAATATAAATACACAGTCTTGTTAACATTAATTCAATACTGATGTATAAGTTTAACTTCACCCTGGATCCAAAATCTAGCCCATTAAGAAGGTTTTGTGAATTAAAAAAAATTTTTTTGAGATAAGGTCTCTCTCTCTTGCCCAGGCTGGAGTGTAGTGGCATGATCACAGTTCACTGCAGCCTTGACTTTCTGGGCTCAAGTGATCCTCCCGCCTCAGCCTCCCAAGTAGCTGGGACTACAAGTGTGTGCCACCACACTTGGCTAATTTTTTATTTTTTGTAGAGACAAGGCCTCACTATGCTGCCCAGGCTGGTCTCAAACTGCTGGGCTCAAGCAATCCTCGCACCTCAGCCTCCCAAAAGGCTGGAATAATAGATGTAAGCCACTGCACCCAGCCTAAAAGTACAGCAACTTCTGCTTCTATGTATTTCCATTTAGATGACAGATCTGCTAAAATATATTTTCAAACCAAGAGGATGTTTGCAATTCCATGGATTTTTATTTATTAAGTAAATATAAAGATCTTAAAATGTTTCAGATATGCTTTGGAAAGTGGTATCAATACATGTTCTACCTTCTTGCTTTTCTAAACACACTTCCTTTTTGTAGAACTGTTTTCTAAAATATACTTAAAACATATTTACATATAAACACCTTCAGGGAAATACTGAATTCTTCACAAAAAATTTCAGCACTGCCGCTAATAATAACTATACTAATAGTTACTTTCCTTCTTGAGCTGAAAGCTGCTTAAAACATGACCATTTTAAAAACCTATACTTTTTGAAATCTTTAGATAACAAAAGGAGAGTCACTTTGCAATAACATCAACATCTAAACTTGGCTTTAAACACAGCTCAGCACATTCCACACATAACTAAGGGGTCAGACTGGTCTACAGCACAAGAGAGTATTTTACCAACACATAGATATCCTAAGACATAAGATTTTAGAAAGGGAAGGGACTTTTAAAGATAACATCATGGAACGAGCTCATTAAATAGCTTATCCAAGGCCACTTAGCTAGTGAGCTTCCTTGAATTTGCTTACAAATGAGATCAACATGAGGAGAAAAGTGCAATAGTATTCTGTATTCAAAACAGCCAACATCAGTTCCCCTCCTCTTCCTTTTTGCCACCTAAATCAAATGCTACAGATATCAGCTTCCTACCTGTATCAAGTTTTACTGCTGATAACTTAGTGAAGTTATATTCCAACATGCTACCCACAGTTAAAAAAAAATGCTTTTTAGGTCAACTTCCAAAGAAAAAATAATGTTTTGATGTGAAAAAATGGACAGTGGGGCGTGCCAGGCTGGTCTCAAACTCCTGGGCTCAAGCAATCTGCCTGCTTTCACCTCCCAAAATACTGGGATTATAGGCATGAACCACCACGCCTGGCCACTATGCAATTTATATGTATTTTTTAATAATAATTTTTTTTTCAGATGGAGTTTTGCTCTATCGTTGAGGCTGGAGTGCAGTGGCATGATCTTAGCTCACTGCAACCTCTGCCTCAAGGGTTTAAACAATTCTCATGCCTCAGCCTCCTGAGTAGCTGCGACTACAGGCACCCACCACCACGCCCGGCTAATTTTATATTTTTTTAGTAGAGATGGGGTTTCACCATGTTGGCTATGCTGGTCTTGAATGCCTGACCTCAAGTGATTCGCTTGCCTCAGCCTCCCTAAATGCTGAGATTACAGGCATGAGCCACCGTGCTCGGCCTTAAATGATAAACATTTAAATGAAATATGAATTTAAAAAGCAGGCTGGGATAGTGGCTCACGCTTGTAATCCCAGCATTCTGGGAGGCTAAACTGTGAGGATTACATGAGGCCAGGAGTTCAAGACCAGCATGGCCAATGCAGTGAAACTCGTCTCTACTCAAAATATAAAAATTAGCTGGGCGTGGTGGCACACACTTGTAATCCAAGCTACTTGGGTAACTGAGGCACAAGACCTGCTTGAATGTGGGAGGTGGAGCTTGCAAAGTGAGCAGAGATATGTCACTGTACTCCAGCCTGGGCAACAGAGCAAGACCTTGTCTCAAAAAAAAAATATATATATATTAATAAATACTAGGCCAGGCTTGGTGATTCAAACCTGTAATCTCAGCATTTTGGGATGCTGAGGCAGAAGGATTGCTTAAGACCAGGAGTTTGAGAGCAACCTAGGCAACATGACAAAATTCCATAACTACAAAAAATTTAAAAATTAGCCAGGTGTGGTGGCAAGCACTTGTGGTCCCAGCTACTTGGAAGGCTGAGTTTGGAGGATTACTTGAGCCCAGGAGGTCGAGGCTGCAGTACGCCAAGATGCACCACTGCACTAAAGCCTGGGCAACAGAATGTGACCTTATCTAAAACAAACAAATAAACAAAAAAACTAACAACAAGCAGTTGATCATAATGAATTGAGGAAGATCAGAGATGGAAATGCAAAACTCAGAATCAAGTATAAGTGAGCAGAACACCCTTGCTAGAGACTTTTGAAGAACTGGTAAAATTGTTGGGGAAGAGGGTCTAAAGTTCCATCAGATGCCAAAGAGGTTTCCGCCAGATATGCAAAAATTAATCAATTACCAAGAATAAATTATCAATAAAGCTTATTGATAGCTGTACCAGCAAGAAATCTAAAACTAGCTGAAATAACTGATACTGACGTGTGGGACAAGACCCTTTTGAAAAAAATTAACTTATTTTAAGATGATCTTTCAAACTATGTATTTAACACACAGCTACTTCTGTGTGGTTAATCAAAGTCCAAAGCACTGTTCCCTGAACTTAGTTATAAAAGGCTGAGCTAGGGATGCACATATAATTATCAAAATAGGACGGTGAAGTTTTTCCTTATATTAAAAATGACTGATTACAGACTTTCCTACAGTTTCATGTAAAGATAATTATTCAGCATGCACTCTTTTTCATATCTGCCTTCTTTCATTCAGCATGTTTTTAAGATTTATCTATGTTATCTCTATTAGTAATTCATTTGTTTTTATTGCTAAGCAGATTTCCATTATATGGATATGGTATAATTTGTCCATTCATCTGTTGATGGATATTAATGTTTTTCCAGCTTTTCGCTATTAAAAATAAAGCTATTATGATTATGAACATCTGCATCAGAAGGGTTTCTGTGAGGAGGAGTGAAGGTGGTTAATAAAAAGAGAAGTGTTTGTGTAAAAAAGTTTTTCTCTCTCCTGGATAAATACCTGGAATGAAAATGCTGGTTAATATACTAAGTATGATTTTAACTTTATTAAGAAACTTCTAAATCAGTTTTACCATTCTGCATTTCTGCCAGCAATGTATGAGAGTTCCAGTTATTCCTTATCCTACCAACTCTTTGTGCTATCAATCTTTTTAATTCTAGTCATCCTAGTGGGTGTATAGTAGTATCTCACTGTGGTTTACATTTGCACTTTCCTGATAAATGGTGATATTAAGTCTTTTCATGTGCTTTTTGGCCATTCATGTATTTTCTTTGGGTAATTATGTCCCAACCCTTTGCCCATTTCTAAATTTAGTCATCTTACTGAGTTGTGTTCTTCATATATTTTAGGTCAATCAATCCTTCTCCAATATAAGCATAGTGAATATTTTGTCCTGGTCTTTGTCTTCCTAACAACATCTTTGAAAGAGTTTACGTTTTTAACTTTAATGATGTCTTCTACATAAGCTTTATTTCTTATGATTTGTGCTTTTGGGGTTCTAAAATTTTTTTGCATAACCCAAAGTTGCAAAAAATAATCTATTTCTTTTTCTAGACCTTTCACTTTTTAAGTCTATAATCCATTTTTAATTAAATTTTATTTTTGACAGAATAAAGGCCAATTTTAAAAAAAATATGGCTATCCAGTTGTTCTAGCTCATTGATTGAAGATACCCTATTAGATTAATTTAGCACCTTTACTGAAAATCAGGGCTGGGCTTGGTGGCTCACACCTGTAATCCCAGCACTTTGGGAGGCCAAGGCAGGCGGACCGCTTGAGCTTAGGAGTACAAGCCAGCCTGGGCAACAGGATGGCAAAACCCTGTCTCTACAAAAACTACAAAAATTAGCTGGGCATGGTCTCACACACCTGTAGTCCCAGTTACTTGGTGGGGGCTGAGGCAGGAGGACCACTTGAACCTGGGAGGTCGAGGCTGCAGTGAGCCATGATTGTACCACTGCACTCCAGCCTGAGTGACAGTGAGATCCTTTCTAAAAAAAATTAAATAAAATGAAAATAAAATCACTGTATATTATTAGATCTACTTCTAGACTGATAATTGTACTGCATTGGTCTATTTGTCAATCCAACGCCAGTACCATTATAATAAGACTTAGAAGTAAGGTAGTGATTAGTCTTCCAATTTACTCTTTTTCAAAATTGATTTTAATTTTCTAGGTCCTTTACATTTTCATATATATTTTAGAAGAAGCTTGTTAATTGCTACCAGAAAAAAGCCTCCTGTGATTCTGATTGGGACTGCATTTATTCTAACAATTATTTGAAGGAGAATTATATTTTAACAGTATTGAGTGTTCTAATCCAAGAACATGGCATATGAAATGTTTTGTAGTTTTCAATAAATAGGTTTTGCATGTATTTTGTTATATGATTTTAACTTTGTTTATACCTTTCATATCAGGGCTTTAAAGCCTTATATAGTCAAATGTCAATTTTCATAGATTAGTGGTTTTATCTTACTTAAGAAAGCTTTCTTTATCTCAGAATCATAAACCTATCTTCCCATTATAGTTCTGTTTAGGTTTACTTCTTGTTTGTTTTTTTTTTAAGATGGAGTCTCACTCTGCTGCCCAGGCTGGTGTGCAGTGGCTCTGTCTCAGCTCACCGCAACCTTGGTCTCCCAGGTTCAAGCAATTGTCCTACCTCAGCCTCTTGAGTAGCTAGGATTACAGGCACGCACCAACACGCCCGGTTAATTTTTTGTATTTTTAGTCAAGACAGTGTTTCATCATGTTGGCCAGACTGGTCTTGAACTTCTGACCTTGTGATCTGCCCACCTCAGCCTCCCAAAGTGCTGGGATTAGAGGCATGAGCCACTGCACCCAGCCAGGTTTACTTCTATAATTCAATTTGGACACTCATATTTTGTAGGTTGTAGTTAGGTAATATTTCACAATTTACTCAAACTTTTTCTAATATCTTCTTTTTCCCACTCAAATCTCAAGTATTTAACACCAAACACATATCCATCATTATGGTAGGGCACATAAGAGAGAATATTATATTGGCTCAAACATGAGAGTTTGCAATATCAAGCAAGAGGAAAGCAAAATACATTGAAAACTACTCTCTCATTCTTTAATACCCAATTTCTCCTCCCATTTGTGTGAGACTAACTGCCATGTTCATTTTTCCCTCTCTTTAATAATCTTCCTCTTCTTCCTTTCTGCCCTTCTTCTTACTTTTCTATTTCTCTCTCTCCCTTTTCCATCTCTTTATACATATTCCCTAAATTCTTCCTTCAGCTCCCTAGGGTTAGAAATAATGATGCTGTGACACAAACATGGCAGGTTTTCAGTGTATTATAGATGACAAACTGAAATGTGTATTTTCATTCTGATCTTCTCTCTTGAGTCTACAAGACATTTATATCCACCTGCTAAGAAGCATCTCCTGCAGTCTCCTGGTCACCATAAATCAATACATGCAAACTTGAATTTACTGTCTTTTTCCTATTTCTTTTTTTTTTTTTTGAGACGGAGTTTCGCTCTTGTTACCCAGGCTGGAGTGCAATGGTGCGATCTCGGCTCACCGCAACCTCCGCCTCCTGGGTTCAGACAATTCTCCTGCCTCAGCCTCCTGAGTAGCTGGGATTACAGGCATGCGCCACCATGCCCAGCTAATTTTTTGTATTTTCAGTAGAGACGGGGTTTCACCATGTTGACCAGGATGGTCTCGATCTCTTGACCTCGTGATCCACCTGCCTTGGCCTCCCAAAGTGCTGGGATTACAGGCGTGAGCCACCGCGCCCGGCCATTCCTCCTATCTATTTCTATGATACTGTTCTCAGTGGCTGGAACCACTATACAGTTTATCAAGCAATGCATATTAAAATTCTGTCCTACTACCTACAGTTTCCTGAATAAAACCATCCGTGACATGTCGTCATATATTTAAACAAATCTTTATTGTTACTCAAAATAATATGAGCACATAGACTTTTTAAAGATCAATGAATAATATACGTTGAAAAGCCAAAGTGGGTGGATTGCCTGAGGTCAGACCAGGTTGGCCAATAAAGTGAAATCCTGTCTCTTCTAAAAATACAAAAATTAGCTGGGCATGGTGGCACATGCCTGTAGTCCCAGCTACTAGGGAGGCTGAGGCACGAGAATCACTTGAACCTGGGAGGTGGAGGTTGCAGTGAACCAAGATCACACCACTGCACTCTAGCCTGAGTGATAGAGCAAGACTGTCTCAAAAAAAAAAGAAAATAAAAATCAATGAATAATAAAAAGACTATTAAAAATGGCAAATCTCTGATCTGTGCCTCTCCATCTCTTAGTGGGAACCATTTCTAACATACCAAGCTGTTTCTTCCGGTATTTACTTGTTTTTTCTTTTCTTTTTTTTTTTTTGAGAGGGAGTCTCGTTCTGTTGCCAGGCTGGAGTGCAGTGGCACAATCTCAGCTCACTGCACCTTCTGACTCCTGGGTTCAAACGATTCTCCTGCCTCAGCCGCCTGAATAGCTGGGATTACAGGCACACACCACCATGACCGGCTAATTTTTGTATTTTCAGTAGAGATGGGGTTTCACCATGTTGGCCAGGATGATCTCAATCTTCTGACCTCATGATCTGCCCACCTTGGCCTCCCAAAGTGCTGGGATTACAGGTATGGGCCTCCACGCTCAGCTTGGTATTTACTTTTATAAGATACTTATTGCTACTTCTCAAAATATCAATTTTTGGACTACTTAGCATATTAGAATTAGCTAGCTATCCTTTTCTGTTGTTGCTGTTGTTTTTGAGACAGAGTCTTGCTCTGTTGCCTAGGCTGGAGTGTAGTGGTTACAATCTCGGCTCACTGCAACCTCCATCTCCTGGGTTCAAGAGAATTCTCCTGTCTCAGCCTCCCTATCCTTTCTTAAATAATCTTTTGTTTTCTCTGAATAACTGCTGAGGTTTTTTAATTGCTTAGTTTTTTTATGTACCTATATCAGATCTGTAAAACACCTGTAATTTCCAAATACCTGAACATATGCATAGATGTACTGATTCAAATATTCTTCTGGTTTCTTCCTAGCCTCTTGCTTCAATTCTAACTGTTTTAAGTTGTTATGCTCTGTTTCTGAGAATCATGTCTTCCTCTTTTCATGTTCTTTATGTTGTAAAAGAACATACATACTCCCATGGCTTCCTAAGAAGTGGTACACAGAATGAAAATGTTTTAAGGATTTAGTTGAACACAGAATACCTAGATAAAAAATCTTTCCCTCTGGATTTTAAAGGCACTATTTCAGTATCTGCTAACTTCCAGAGTTGTGAGAAGTCTGATGACATTCCAATTTTCCTTCCTTTGTGTGTGATGTATTTCCCCTCTAGAAGATTTAAAGATTTTTTTCTTAACTCTTGGAATTCTCAAATGCCACAGAGATGTGACTTGGTTTGGTCCTTTTTCATCATCGTTCTGTGGCCTGAATGAGCTCTTTCAAACTGGAGACTGGTGTCCAGGAAAATAATAGTTCCTATGCCATAGGGCTACTGTGAAAATTAAACAAAATACTTAGCACACAGTAAATGCACAATGATGCTGATGACTAATATTTTTCTAAATTTGCCAATTTATTTACAAAAATTAACTGGACATGATGGTATGTACCTGTAGTTCCAGCTACTTGGGAGTCTGAGGCACAAGAATCACTTGAACCTGGAAGTTGCAGTGAGCCAAGATAATGCCACTGTACTGTAGCCTGAGTGACAGAGTGAGACTCTGTCAAGGGGGAAAAAAACACTCAAACAATTTTCAGTATTATGTGCTTTTTCTTTTTTTTTCTTTGAGAAGGAGTTTCGCTCTTGTTGAGCAGGCTGGAGTGCAATGGCGCAATCTCAGTTCACTGCAACGTCCACCTCCTGGGTTCAAGTGATTTTCCTGTCTCAGCCTCCTGAGTAGCTGGGATTACAGGCATCCACCACCACACCCGGCTAATTTTGTATTTTTTTTTTTTTTAATAGAGACAGGGTTTCTCCATGTTGGCCAGGCTGGTATCGAACTCCCAACCTCAAGTGATCTGCCTGCCTCGGCCTCCCAAAGTGCTGGGATTACAGGTGTGGGTCACTGTGCCCAGCCAATATGTGCTTTCTAATAGTTAACTGTAGGTGGTAAGCTTCTCAGTTGTTTGTCTAAAACTGCAGTTCTTAATTTTAATTTTGGAATAATTTCAAACACAGCAGAGTCGCTAATATAAAACAGAAATCTCCCATGTATCCTTCACCCAGACATACTGTTAAAAGAATATCTATACAGTAGGTCCCTCTTAACCAAGAGAAAATGCTCCAAGGCCCTCAGTGTATGCCTGAAACCATAGATATTACCGAACCCTATGTAAATTATGTTTCTGCCCGTACATTGACAGACAGGTAGCATACAGAGTAGATACACTGCACAAAGGGATGATACACGTTCCAGATGAGACAGAGCAGGTTGGTTCAAAATTTCATCATGCTACTCAAAACGGCTGCAATTTAAGACTTATGACTTATTTCTGAAATTTTCCATTTAATATTTTTGGACCACAGCTGACCAAAGGTATCTGAAACCACAAAGCAAAACTACCAATAGGAAGGGACTACTGTATTTTTTCCTTTATTCTTGCATGACAACTTAGCTAAGTATAGAATTCTTGGTTGAAAGTGCTTTTACTTCAGTTCTTTGCAGATGTTATTCTAACCTCTATTGTTCCTGATGAAAAAAGTTGACTGTCAATCTAATTCTTGGTTGTTTGAATATAAAATTCTTTTTTTGCTATAGGTGTTTTGAAGATTGTCTTTGTACTTGGCTTTAATTTCACAGAATCTCTAGTTTCAGATTTATTTTTATGTATTTAGGACTCTTTCACCTGTTTCTATTCTGCTATTTAACCTAACTATTAATTTTCTCCACAATGACTGTCTTTTATTTCAATAATCATAATTTTCTGGTTTTTTTTTTTTTTTTTTTTTTTGGGGATGCAGTCTCACTCTGTCACTCAGGCTGGAGTGCAGTGGCACAATCTCAGCTCACTGCAACCTCTACCACCTGGGTTCAAGCAATTATCCTGCCTCAGTCTCCCAAGTAGCTGGGATTACAGGCACTCACCACCACACCTGGCTCATTTTTGTATTTTCAGTAGAGATGGGGTTCCACTATGTTGGCCAGGCTGGTCTCAAACTCCTGACCTCAAGTGATCTGCCTACCTCAGCCTCACAAAATGCTGGGATTACAGGCGTAAGCCACCATACCTGGCCAAATGATTTTCATTTTAATAAGTTCTATTTGGCTCTTTTACGAATTCACCTACTGAAATATCTTAGACTTGTATTTAGACCATTTTCTCTGTATTCTTTTTTAAGAATATAGAAAAATGTTAATCTAATTTAATGTTATTTTACATTATAATTATGTTGATTCTCATAAGCATTATCGAGGTAGAATGTGAATTAACATTCTATCGCTATTGTATTCAACTTGGTAACCTGTCTTAGTATTTACAAATAAATACTTAATACATTAATTTCAACATAAAAAATATAAAGTACTATAGAATTTCCATGAATTTGACATTGGCAAAACCTGTGTTCAAAACAGATTTCACAACTGATTAGATAAGTGACATTCTATAGCCTCTCTGAATCAAAGTTTTCATTTATGAGAATTACACCAATTTTCCAGGATTGCTCTAAAGCAGGATTTCTCAACCTCAGTGCTTCTGACATTTTCATCCAGATAATTTTTTTTTTTTTTGAGACAGGGTCTTGCTCTGTCACCCAGGCTGCAAGGGCAATGATGCAATCGTGGGGCTCATGGCAGCCTCAACCTCCTGGGCTCAAACAATCCTCTTACCTCAGCCTCCAAAGTAGCTAGGACTATGGGCAAGTACCACCATGATGAGCTACTTACATTTTTTTTTTTTTTGGTAGAGATAGGGTCTATGTTGCCCAGGCTAGTCTCAAACTCCTGGGCTCAAGTTATCCTCTTGCTTTGGATTCCCAAAGTGCTGGGATTACTGGAATTACAGGAATGAGCCACCATGCCCAGCCTAAATAGTACTTTCTTGTAGGGACTGTCCTGTGCATTGTGGAGTATTTAGCAGCATCCTTCACCTCTATCCACTAGACATGAAGAGCACCCCTTTCCAACAGTTGTGACAGCCAAAAATGTCTCCAGACATTGCCAAATGCCCCTGGGGAGTGATTCCCCCAGTTGAGAACCATTGTTACAGTGAAAAATATTATTATAAAAGTGAACTGAAAAGAAGTACCTGATATCCCTCTACTACAGAGAATCCCCTTCAGACGGGAGGGATAAGAAAAAGATTCCCTAAGCCAAGAATTAATGACATTCCCCTAAAAGCAACAATCAGGAACAAGAAAACTCCAATAACCTTATGTGGTATTGGTTATTTTTGATTATTCTTCTAAATTCAGGTGCCCTTAGTGACTTGTGTGACCACAGAACAAGGATTGGATCTTAGAATGTCATAAAAAGCCTTAGAGCTTCTGCTCAGATTCCAAGTACCTTAAAACCATCATGCTGGAAAGACCTTGCGTAGGCAGAGGCCCAATTAATCCCAGCCTTCCAGCCTTTCTAGCTAAACCACCGCACATGTAAATAAAGCTGCTTAGAATCCTCCAGTCCTGACCACCTATTAGTTGAACACCACTGAATGGCCTTTGATGATGCTACATTTAAGAGAATTGTCAACACTTCCCCAAATTCCTGATCTTCAAAATTGAGAGATATAATAAAGTAGTTGTTGATTAAGCCACCGAATTTTGAGGTAGTTTGTTTACAGTGATAGATAACTAGGGCTCTTTTTTTTTTTTTTGAGATGGAGGTTTGCTCTAGTTACCCAGGCTGGAGTACAATGGCACGATCTCAGCTTACTGCAACCTCCACTTCCCAGGTTCAAGCGATTCTTCTGCTTCACCTTCCCGAGTAGCTGTGATTACAGGTACTCACCACCACACCCGGCTAAATTTTGAATTTTTAGTAGAAATGGGGTTTCACCATGATGACCAGGTTGGTCTTGAACTACTGACCTCAGGTGATCCGCCCATCTTGGCCTCCCAAAGTGCTGGGATTACAGGCATAAGCCACTATGCCAGCCTGGAGCTCTTCATTCTTATGATTATTTTCATATAGTTTGTGTATAATTTGTATGCCCATACTCCTCAAAGATTCTTATGTGCTTCAAGAATAACTATCTTGTATAACTATCTTTATTGGCTCAAATGAAGTCATCCAATTCCTATCAAGATAAACGACTGTCATGGGCTTCTGGTCCCTTCCAACAAAATCAACTGTAGGGAAGAAAAAAACAGAAGTAAATCTAGATTCCAGGAACAATAAGCAGCAACAACAAAAAGGAACAAAAACTGCTGATGATACCAAAAGCTGTACTTAAACTTTTCTGAGAGAAAACCAGTAACCTGGAGCCAGAAGCAAAGGGAAGCAGAGGTAGGACTTAAAAGAGAGATACTCTAAAAGCCTTTTATGATTCTGCCTTTCCCTTCCCCTTGATTCCCCCTTAGCCACAGAAACTGGCAGCAACAGCCTACATATCTTTGTCAGCAGGATAAAATCAGGGTGACACAAAAGCCTTAGGGAGGAAAGCTCAGGAAAACAGGTACAGACTAATGAGCCATCCTCTTGGCATTCACTCTTCCTGCCCCTCTCTGTGCCCCCACCACAAGGGGCAGGGGAGCTACATGGTTGTGAATTTCTGACCTTGTGAATTTCTACCAAGTTGAGTTATAATCTAAGGAGATAACCTCTTTCTAGTATCCAATATTTATTAGAGTTTACAAACAAATCCCAATCAGAATTTGCCTGATGCAGTAGCAGCCAACATAAGAACTTGACAGCACTTCAGTGGTATCAAGTGGCTATTTGACCTGAGTCCCAAGTCCTTCCTCTCCCTAAACTCAACCTGGACATAAATTCCCTAACACATATTATTAGATTAAGTGACTAATACCCCCAAAGGGACACCGACAAATAGACACATCTAGAACAAAACTACTGTGAAAGAAGGACGACTCACTAAAAAACTTATGCCATCTGAAGCAGCATTATGAAAATGAATGATCCAAGAATGTGTTCCTAAGAAGTCAACGGGAGATATAAGTATATGAAGCCAAAACAAGAAACCGTGAAAAAGAATCAAGTAGAAATGCTGAGTATGAAAAACAGGCCATATCTAGATAACAGAGTTCCAGAAAGAGGGAAGGAAATGAAACATTTCAAAAGAAGAATAAATATTTCAAGAATTAATGAGAATAACTTCCCAGAATTAAAGCTAAAACAACAGCATAAAGGCTCAAAGAGCCAAGTAACAGAAGAGCCCATTCCTAGAAAATTAAGATTATCAAAGAAAAAAATCTCAAAGGCTGGAGGTAAAAAAAAAAAGAACAGAGTAATGCCAAAAGCAAAAAAAATAAGATTAATATATCACAAAAAGTGACACTGGATACAGGATGGGGTAGTGTAAATCCACAATCCTTTACTCATAATCCTTGTAGCAGGGGTTTTTTGAGAATTCAGAATTGCTATGGTTTGAATGTATCCCCCCAAAAAACATGCACTGAAAACCAAATCCCCAAAAGATTAAAGCTGTCATCGTATTTAAGACTATGTGCTCGATTACAATGGGTTCATTACAAAAGGGCAAGTTCTATCTCCTCATTCATGATCTCTCTCTCCCACTTCTGCCTTCTGCCGCAGCAAGATGTTGGCCCCTTGATCTCGGCCTTCCCAGTTTCCAGAACAATGAGCCAATAAATTTCGGGTTCATTATAATTACCCAGTCTGTGGTATCTCGTTATAGCAGCACAAAACAGACTAAGACAATAATTTTTCAGATTTTATAAAGATAATATGGTATGTGCATGTATATCACATATTATGTAACATCCACAACAGCATCTAAGGCACTAACCCGTAATTTAACCCATTAATATCTTAAAGCAAAATCTATAAACATTAACACTAAATGAGATGAATAAAATCTGTAAGTAGCCTCATACAAGTTTGGTTTGGGTATTGTTGTCAAATAAGAAAAATCCTTTGGTTCTTTGATTTTAGAATTCCAGGAAAGGGACTCTATTTTAAAAGTCTTGAATTAAAATAACTTAGAATTTTATATCCAAAACATCATTCCAATATGAAGTTAAAACAAAAATATTTTCTTTTTTCTTTCTTTTTTTGAGACGGAGTCTTGCTCTGTCACGTAGGCTGGAGTGTAGAGGCACAATCTCAGCTCACTAGAATCTCTGCCTCCTGGGTTCAAGCAATTCTCCTGCCTCAGCCTCCTGAGTAGCTGGGACTACAGGTGCGCACCACCACACCCAGCTTATCTTTGTATTTTTAGTAGAGACAGTGTTTCACCATGTTGGCCAGGATGGTCTCAATTTCTTGACCTCGTGATCCACCCGCCTCGGCCTCCCAAAGTGCTGGGATTACAGACGTGAGCCACCGCGCCCGGCCTGATAAGAATATTTTCAACATACAAAAGCCTCAAAGTGTCACATAAAGCCCATTAATTACACATTTCGAGGAATAATCAAAATAAAAAGAAATATAGGAGGTATTCCAAGAGATAAAGTATTCCAAGAGATAAAGAAAGTAAAAGTAGTCAAATACCTTAGTAGCCATAAAAAGTGATCTAAAATACCAGCAATATACTCACTACGGATGGGGAGTCAGGAAACACACCAAAAAAACGTATGAGAATGCTGGAGTATCTGTCATATTTAAGGGAAGAAAAAGCCTCTTTCAGTTAGTAAGAAATATACAGAAATAAACTGAGGAATGGGACTAAAGGGAAATTACTATAAGAACAAAAATAGAAAAAAATTAAACTTACTGAATGAAAAGCAGGAATGGAGTTAAGCAACAGGGAAAGGGATCAAAATTAAACCCAATTATAATAGTAATTACCATAATTACTGTAAATAATGTAAATAAGGTGAACTTGCAATTTAAAGACAAATTGGTATAAAAACTTTTTTTATGCCATGTAAAAAAAAAAATGACAGAGCAGCATCCTACCTGCAGAAGAAATATTTAAGAAAGGATAAACCAAACAAATATTAACCACAACAAAGCTAACGTAGCAATCTTAATAAAATTTAAGGCAGGCCAACCATGGTGGCTCATGCCTATAATTCCAGCACTTTGGGAGGCCAAGGCAGAATGATTGCTTGAGTCCAGGAGTTCAAGACCAGCCTAGCCAACATAGGCAGACGCTGTCTCCCTAAAAAATAAGTATAATAAAAAACAAATATAACAAAATTTAAGGTAAAAAATATCAAGAAGGACAAAGTAAGATATTATATATTTATAAAAACAGTAGAACAAGGCCAGGTGCAGTGGCTCATGCCTGTAATCCCAGCACTTTGGGAGACCAAGGCAGGCGGATCATGAGGCCAGGAGATTGAGACCATCCTGGCCAACATAGCAAAACCCCATATTGTCTCTACTAAAAATACAAAAATTAGCAGGGTGTGGTGACACGTGCCTGTAATCCCAGCTACTCGGGAAGCTGGGACAGATTCGTGTGAACCAGGGAGTTGGGAGGTTGTAGTGAGCCAAGATCACACCACTGCACTCCAGCCTGGGCGACAAGAGCAAGACTCCATCTCAAAAAAAAAAAAAGAACAAAAACACATAATCATCATGAACACAACCACATCAAACAAAGTCTCAAAATATATGTCAGAAACAACTATAAAAAATGCAGGGAGAAAAAGATAAAATCAATTGCAGTTGGAAATATTAACACTCAACTGATCAACAACAGTATAAGCAGATATACTGAAGATCCAAGCAATAAAATCAGAGAACACGCATTATTTGCATAAGCACACAGCATACATACAGATAGGTCATATAACAGTCCAAAAAGCACAGCACAAAACACAAGAAGATCAATACCATACAGACTGCATTATCTTACAACAATGGGATAAAACTAGAAATTGACTAGTTTTTCCAAAAAGATGGTTTTCAAAATCTCATTAGGAAACTAAATATATAAGATTAAAAAGTAAAATCATTAAGAAAATTTTAAAATACTCAGACTTAATGGTACGTAATGAAAATTCAAGACGACTCTCTAACTGGATCAATTTTGATGACTTGGTCACCTCTAAACCAATTACTGCAGCCAAAGTAATGGTATAAGCCAACTGGTTCCTTGAACCAAGACTAGGATTAGGCTGATTTGCTTAGGCCAACAGAAATCTACAAGTACAATGGAAGAAGCAGGGGGTAGTGAGGGGGAAATCTGATTATCATATTAGGAAGAGGAAAGAAGAGATAGATGGAATAGCAGGGAGGCAACAATGCTGAAACAGTTGTAATTCCAGTTCAGCCACCATCTCTAAGGTTAGTTACTGATCATATAATTTGAGACGGGATCTCATTTTCCTTATGTAAAAAGTGAACATGATATCTAAGAGTCCCTTTAGCTCTAGGAGTTTGCAACTACATCAGTTGTTTTATTCAGGCTAAAACAGAGCCTGGCCCGTATTATATCATTTGGTATGAGTGAACAGAATGACTAGGAAGTTTACCACACTCAATTTTGAGAGACTCTTAGGGCTACTATCTAAAAAACAAAAAAACAAACTAATGGATCGCCAATAGATAAACAGGAAAAGTATGCAAATTTTTAAATCCACAAAGGGGAAGCTGGTAAGCTTCTTTTAAAATATTCCAAGTCCCTAATTTAAAAAATGGAAATTAAAACAGAAAATTCAACTACCATTTCATATCTATTCAAATATTCAACGTTGTTAAAGAAGTAGAGAAACTAGCAACCACATATACACTATAGTAGCTTTATAGATTGGTAGTGCTTTTAGAAATTTTCAAAATTTTCACATTTAATGCATCAGTATCACTTACAGAAATCCAGAAGTAATCCTGACTAGTCCAAAAGAAAATGAAATACTTATATACACAAAAATGTTTTCTTGCAACATTTCTTACTATAAGAGGGAAAACTCAGACACAACCTAAACGTATAACAACCAGTAATAGTTAAATTATGGTTAAATAATAGATTATGTAGCTATTGTCACAGTATTCAGAGAACATATTTAACAAATTTTATTATTTAAGGGCATCTAAAGAGTCCAATAATGACAAGGAATTTACATTAAAGCTGATACGAGCATTTGATTTTTAAAGTTTAAAACCTAAAAGCTTGTTTCTGAACATCTGACAAATTTTGTACCCCATGTTTTGAAAATGTCTGGACTTCACCAAGAATGGGTCAACAATTACATTTTGGATATAATTTACAGAAATATTAACTTCCAAGAGTATCTGGGGTATTTTTGTACACTAAAGGGAAAGATAATATAGCTATTCTTATTGAGTGTGCAGCTTATGAGCTTTTAGACTTTTAAACAAAATATGTGTAGAAAACTTTCAGTATCTACTATGCCAAAGAAAGTATTGGTCTTATTTTTACTACATGCTTTATATTTTTATCTGTTTCATTAGCTCAGCTCCACATGAGACCAGTGCATGCCTTGATTTCTGGAAGGTTGCCCTAATTCTTTTCTCCTAGGCCTTGTTGCCAGGGTTGCAGCTGCACAACCAATTCTTATTAAAATGTAAGTCTTTGAAATGTAGGTCTATGGAAAGGGATATAAAGAATTTCATTATCTTTTCTCAAAACTCACAATAAGGATTAAACTCCCACCCTTCCCAAGCCATACCACTACTTGTACCCTTCTCTACCAAGTCACACACCAAATATAATAAAGACAGCAACTCAGTCTTAAATAACCAAATAAAAATAGCAATAAAGGAGTAACCTTCACAGTAATGAACCTTAAGGTCTAGCAAAAGTTATTAAAAAATTACTTCTAATATTCATGATGTAATATAGGCTACAGCTGGATACTCAAGATTGATGTGATTTTAGAAATAATACTTCTAAAGAATAAATGTTCGCAAGAAAAAATTGGTATTTTGCAAAAACAATTTCAGAATAATAATTTCAGAAACTTCAAGTCAGAAAAACAAGAGCTGCAAGTAATTTGCTCAAAATGTAAAATACTTTATAAGCTATTAATTTTGTTGAAGACTTACATCCCTAAAATTTTCTTGAAAAAGAAGGAAAAAATTTAAGGACAATTTACATTCCTTTCCATTTTTTACTAGAATCTCATGTACTTTTGTCTCTGGACAAAATTCTTAATAACTTAATCTTGCTCTTGAACAATTTATGATTAAATTCATCTTGTGAGAAAAGTTAACACAAAACTGTCAAGACCATAAAAATAAAACTATTTTCAATTAAAAGTAAACTAACAGATTAAATCCTCTCATGTAAAGTAAGATGACATATAGTTTTTTATTAAAACATAGTATTTTGAATGTTGGTACACTACTGGAACTACTAACATGCAAAACCTTAGAATTTTAACTGTGTTAGAGAAAAGAATTAAGGTTAGCAAAATTACCTGAGGTGAAGTATACATATCATAGTCTATTCCCTAGGTGATTCAGTTAAATAAAATAAAATAATAATAATAATAATAAAACGGGACAGAGTAAGGGGTACAATCCCTTGAGGATCTTATAAAACATGCACTTCAAGTTACAGAAACAAAGCACACTGAGATACAACTCTAAAAAGTGGCTACTAGTTGTATTTTTTAGTAATAAAATTGAAATCATTAACTTAAACATACTTCATAACTTTATAAGCTTTTTAAATATAGAAGAAATATGTGACTAAAACACTTGCTAAAGACAGGGCAATACTCAACTCTAGATAATACAGAGAACACCACAAAGATATTCCTCAAGAAGAGCAACTCCAAGGCACATAATTGTTAGATTCACCAGGGTTGAAATGAAGGAGAAAATACTAAGGGCAGCCAGAGAGAAAGGTCTGGTTACCCACAAAGGGAAGCCTATCAGACTCACAGCAGATCTCTCAGCAGAAACCCTACAAACCAGAAGAGAGTGGGGGCCGATATTCAACATCCTTAAAGAAAAGAATTTTCAACCCAGAATTTCATATCCAGCCAAACTAAGCTTCATAAGTGAAGGAAAAATAAAATTTTGTGTGAACAAGCAAGTACTCAAGAGATTTCATCACCACCAGGCCTGCTTTACAAGAGCTTCTGAAAGAAGCACTACACATAGAAAGGAACAACCAGTATCAGCCATTTCAAAAACATATCAAAAGGTAAAGAGCATCACCATAATGAAGAATCTACATCAATTAATGGGCAAAACAGCCAGCTAGCACTAAATGACAGTATTAAACTCACATATATTATTATTAATCCTAAATTTAAATGGACTAAATGCCCCAATCAAAAGACAAAGACAGGCAAAATGGATAAAAAGCCAAAACCCATCGGTATGCTGCATCCAGACCCATCTCAAATGCAAGGATACACAAAGACTCAAAATAAAGGGATGGAGGAAGATTTACCAAATAAATGGAGAGAGAGAGAGAGAGAAAAAAAAAAGCAGAAGTTGCAATTCTTGTCTCTGATAAAATAGACTTTAAAGCAACAAAGACCAAAAGAGACAAAGGACATTACATAATGGTAAAAGGATCAATGCAACAAGAAGAGCTAACGATCCTAAAAATATATGCACCCAATACAGGAGCACCCAGATACATAAGCAAGTTCTTAATGACTTACAAAGAGACTTAGACTCCCACACAATAATAGTGGGAGACTTTAACACCACATTGTCAGTAACAGACAGATCGACGAGATAGAAAATTAACAAGGATATCCAGGACTTGAACTCAGACCTGGAACAAGTAAACTTAATAAACATTTATAGAACTCTCCACCCCAAATCCACAAAACAAACATTCTTCTCAGTATCACATCACACCTATTCTAAAAGTGACCACATAATTGGAAGTAAATCACTCCTCAGCAACTGACTAGCATTTCACAGGTTTAAATGAAATATTGGTTGGCTGCTTGTTTGTTATTTTCCTCCCTTATCCCTACCTGTCTCCATTGTTAAGCACAATCATTGGCATAAAAGGTTTTTAATACCTACTTTTAGACTGCATTCTAGCCTGGGCAATAGAGCAAGATTCTCGTTCTCTCTCCTTCTTTCTCTTTCTCTTTCTTTCTCTCTTTCATTCTTTTTTTCTTTCTTTCCTTTCTTTTTCTCTCTTTCTTTTTTCTCTTTCAAAAAATAAATAAATAGCTAGTTTCTAAGGATCATGTCTGCGAGTCAGGATTCCCGATCCAGAGACAATGGCCCTGATGGGATGGAGCCCGAAGGTGTCATCGAGAGTAACTGGAATGAGATTGTTGACAGCTTTGATGACATGAACCTCTCGGAGTCCCTTCTCCGTGGCATCTACGCCTATGGTTTTGAGAAGCCTTCTGCTATCCAGCAGCGAGCCATTCTACCTTGTATCAAGGGTTATGACGTGATCGCTCAAGCCCAATCTGGGACTGGGAAAACGGCCACATTTGCCATATCGATTCTGCAGCAGATTGAATTAGATCTAAAGGCCACCCAGGCCTTGGTCCTAGCACCCACTCAAGAATTGGCTCAGCAGATACAGAAGGTGGTCATGGCACTAGGAGACTACATGGGTGCCTCCTGTCACGCCTGTATTGGGGGCACCAATGTTCGTGCTGAGGTGCAGAAACTGCAGATGGAAGCTCCCCATATCATCGTGGGAACCCCTGGCCGTGTGTTCGATATGCTTAACCGGAGATACCTGTCTCCCAAATACATCAAAATGTTTGTACTGGATGAAGCTGATGAAATGTTAAGCCGTGGATTCAAGGACCAGATCTATGACATATTCCAGAAGCTCAACAGCAACACCCAGGTAGTTTTGCTGTCAGCTACAATGCCTTCTGATGTGCTTGAGGTGACCAAGAAGTTCATGAGGGACCCCATTCGGATTCTTGTCAAGAAGGAAGAGCTGACCTTGGAGGGTATCCGCCAATTCTACATCAATGTGGAACGAGAGGAATGGAAGCTGGACACACTGTGTGACTTGTATGAAACCCTGACCATCACCCAGGCAGTGATCTTCATCAACACCCGAAGGAAGGTGGACTGGCTCACTGAGAAGATGCATGCTCGAGATTTCACTGTCTCTGCCATGCATGGAGATATGGACCAAAAGGAACGAGATGTGATCATGAGGGAGTTTCGTTCTGGCTCTAGCAGAGTTTTGATTACCACAGACCTGCTGGCCAGAGGCATTGATGTGCAGCAGGTTTCTTTAGTCATCAACTATGACCTTCCCACCAACAGGGAAAACTATATCCACAGAATCGGTCGAGGTGGACGGTTTGGTCGTAAGGGTGTGGCTATTAACATGGTGACAGAAGAAGACAAGCGGACTCTTCGAGACATAGAGACCTTCTACAACACCTCCATTGAGGAAATGCCCCTCAATGTTGCTGACCTCATCTGAGGGGCTGTCCTGCCACCTAGCCCCAGCCAGAGTTCAGTCTTGGGGGGGGCTGAGTAGTAGCAGGAGGGGGGAGGGAAGGGAGCCAAGGGATGGACATCTTGTCATTTTTTTTTTTCTTTGAATAAATGTCACTTTTTGAGGCAAAAAATAAATAAATAAATAAATAAATAAATAAATAAATAAATAAATAAATATAGAAGAAATATATGATTAAAACACTTGCTAAAAATACAGATGGGGGCCGAGCACAGTGGCTCATGCCTGTAATCCCAACAATTGGGACGCCAAGGTGGAAGGATTGCTTAAGCCCAGGAGTTTGAGACGAGACTAGGCACATAGGGAGACCCCGTCTCTATTAAAAAAAAAGAAAGAAAAAAAAAAAGCCAGATGTGGTGGCACATGCCTGTGGTCCAGCTACCTGGAGGGCTGAGGTGAAAGGACTGCTTGAGCCAAGAAGATTGAGGGTGCAGTGAGTCATGACTGTCCACTATACTCCAGCCTGGGCAACAGAGTGAAGGTCTGTCTCAAAAAGAAAGAAGAAAAAAAAATTGGGATCACCTCACACCCCTTAGGATAGCTATTATAGAAAAAAAAATAATAAAATAAATGCATAAATGCTGACAAGGATGTGAAGAAATTAAATCTTTGTGCACTGTTGGTGAGACCATAAAATGGTGCGACTGCTATAGAAACATTATGACAGGCCCTCAATAATTAAAAATAGAAATACTCTCTTAATTCTGGGATATATTCAGAAGAATTGAAGGCAGAGTCCTGATGACATATATGCCCACCCACATTCATACTAGCACGATTCACAACAGCCAAGAGGTAGAAGCAACCCAAATGTTCAACATAAGAACAGATAAACAAACATACAATGGAATATTATTGAGCCTTAAAAAGGAAGGGCATTGGCACATGCCTATACTTCCAGCTACTTAGGAAACTGATGCCAGAGGACTGGTTGAGCCCACAACTTCAAGGCCAGCCTCGGCAATAAAACAAGATTTCATCTCTTTTAAAACTAAAAAAATAAAAAAGAAATCCTGTCATGCTATAACATGGATGAGTCTTGTGAACACTATACTAGTGAAATAAGCCAGTCACAAAAACACAAATACTGTATGATTTCACTTATATGAGGAATCTAAAGGAGTCAAATTCATAGAAACAAAGTAGGTGGGTACTAGAGGATGGCAATGGGGAGAAAGGAAAATTTGTTGTTTAATGGGTATGGAATTTCAGTTTTGCAAAGAGAAAAAGTTCTGGAGATTGGTTGCACAACAATGTGAATATACTTAACACTACTAAACTGTAAACTCAAAAATGGGTAAGATAATACATTTTACGTGTCTTTTACCACTACTGTAGAAAAAAAAATTTCTAATGTAGATTGGGAGGGACCTCACCCTTGGAAATTCTAATGAGCTGAAAAAGATGAAAATTAGGTAGATCCTTTTTTTCCTTTTACTCAGTACCACACTTTTTGATTTTGGTAGGGATGACAGAATTAAGTTTCCTTTCCACCATCATCCTACTCACCCAGTTGTCTTCCCTTAATACAGCCCCTAATATTAGCTTCTTGTGTAGCCTTTCACAGATAATTTATGAATATACCAGCATATAAGTATATTCATTTAAAAAAAAATATTTTTATGTAACATCATACAACACTGGCACCTTTTTCACTTAACACCTTATCTTGGAAATCAGGCAATATCAGTAACATTTTAAAAGAATGAGATCTCACTATGTTACCCAGGCTGGATCTGAACTCAAGTTCAAGCAATCCTTCCCTACAGGCTTCCCAAATAACTAGGACTATCGGCATGTGCCACTACATCTAGCTAATATCAGTAACTTTTTAAAAAACTGCCTCTTTTCAGTTTTAAAGGCTGCATTTTTTTATCATACTGATATAGGTAGTCTTTCACAGATGGAAAGTTGAATTGTTTCTAATATTTTACTATTACAGTACTGCAAAGAATAACCCTGTATATTCGCACATGTGAGAATATGATGAACTAAACCCAAAAGCTGCAGAATTTAACCATAAGATAAATTCCAAGAAGTAAAACTGGTGTATCAAAGAGCATGTACATTTAAATATTTGGTAGGCATTTTAAATTTTGGCCCATATTTTCCAAATCTCCTAAAGGAATGTGCCAACCCATACTCCCTCTAACAAGGCATTAGAATACATACGTTTCTTTCAAAAAACATTTTCTAAGGCTTCCCTAACTCCAAGAATATAAAGAGGAAAAATCCATTTTCTTTCTCTGAAGACAAAGATCAGATTTTTTTTTTCTGATGGCTACCCAGCCATAATATTACCAGAGAGAAAAAAAGTAATTTTCTCCACTGATCTGATATGCCTTTATTATATTCTAAATTTCCATGTGAATTTGGGACTCTTTTTATTCTGTACCAATCTAATCATATGCCAGAATCAAATGTCTTAATTACCATAACTGTAGAATACATTATTCTTTTTTGAGACAGAGTCTTGCTCTGTTGCCCAGGCTGGAGTGCAGTGGCGGTGATCGTGGCTCACTGCAACCTCTGTTTCCCGGGTTCAAGCAATTCTCCTGCCTCAGCCTCCTGAGTAGCTGGGATTACAAGCATGTACCGCCATGCCTCACTAATTTTTGTATTTTTAGAGACGGGGTTTCACCATGTTGTCCAGGCTGGTCTCAAACTCCTGATCTCAAGTGATCTGCCAGCCTTGGCTTCCCAAAGTGCTGGGATTACAGGCGTAAGCCACCGTGCTTAGCCAGGATACATTTTTAATATCTGGAAAAACTAGTTCCTTTTTTATTTTTTATTGTTTTATCTTATTTATTTACCTACTTATTTTTTGAGAGAGACTCGCTCTGTCACCCAGGCTGCAGTGCAGTGGTACAATCTCAGCTCACTGCAATGTCCATCTCCCAGGTTCAAGCAATTCTCTTGCCTCAGCCTCCTGAGTAGTTGGGATTACAGGCCTGTGCCATCATGCCTGGCTAATTTTTTTTTCTTCTATTTTTAGTAGAGACAGGATTTCATTATGTTGTCCAGGCTGGTCTCAAACTCCTGACCTCAAAAGATCCGCCCACCTCGGCCTCCCAAAGTGTTGGGATTACAGGTGTTAGCCACCATGCCCAGCCTAGTTCCTTTTTTAAATGTTCATTCTTTTAAAGAATTTTTCTGGATAATCTTCCTTATTTTTTTCCTTATAAATTTTAGATTCAACTAATCTTTAAAAATCCTTTAAAAATTTTTATTGGGATCATGTTATAGACTGGAAGAGAACAATATTTTTCAGATACTGAATTATGATTGAGTTTCTATCTAAGTATTCTTTTGAGTCTTGGGTGATTCTGCTAAAAGAGATCCACTTTTTGAGAAACAATACTGCTTGTCAAAGTAAAGAGTAGTGGTGCTTGGTAAGGGGCAAAGGGAGCCATTACACAGAGTGTGAGCTGTGTCTACAGGGGGGACTACAGCCTAAGTATATAGGTATCAACACAAATTTATCCTTGTTGAGAAGACCAATAAAATTTCTTCCCAGAGGTAGAAACTATACTACAAACCACTTTCTATGGCCCTAAAGTAAGAAAACAACTGCAGCTGAAGTTAAGTGGTTTAGAATTCCATTCCATACAAGAACTCAAAATCAGTGCTGTACTATAGGTTTAGAAAACCAGAATGAAGTGAGGCACTGAAGGTGGGGGGAAAAATTCACATTGAGGCTTGGAAAAATCTTTCTCCTACCTACCACTCCCAACTCATCCCAGCACTTTGGGAGGCTGAGGCAGGTGAATCACTGGAGGTCAGGAGTTCCAAACCAGCCTGGTCAATGTGGTGAAACCCTGTCTCTATTAAAAATACAAAAAAATTAGCCAGGCATGGTGGCAGGTACCTGTAATCCCAGCTACTCAGGAGGCTGAGGCAGGAGAATTGCCTGAACCTGGGAAGCAGAGGTTATAGAGAGCCAAGATCACACCACACTCCAACTTGGGGGACAGAGTGAGACTCTGTCTCAAAAAAAAAAAAAAAAAAAGAATGCATTATGCATTATCTGCCAACCTGTACATCTGTGTCAGAGACCTCTGTGCCTAACTCACAATTCAAGGTTTAATAAGTCCTGAGTTCTTATTATACAGGTGTATAATTGAGGGTTGAGAAGAATATATCAGCTAGGATGTTCTCACAAAAATTTAAGAGAAAATCCAAAACCAATTGGATTAAAGAAGAAATCTACTGGCTCATGCAACTGTAAGTCTAGAGGTACAGCAGCCTCAGGGAAGGGCTGATCCAGGAGCTCAAATGGAGTAAAGAGGGTATGGCTTTTTTCTCTGCTCTATTCATTCAGTGTTGGCTTCTTCACCAACTAAGTTTCCTTTCATGGCCAGAAGACAGCTGCCGGAAATTCGATGACTATGTTTTCAGCTTGAAATTCACAAAAACTTAAGTGTCTTCATCTCAGCATTCCTAGCAAACGTCCTAAGATTCACTCTGCTTGATCTGGCTTAGACTGCATGCCTGCCATGATTGCCTTAGGTAGGAAATATGTTCCATTCCTACAAAATATATATGAAATACAGCACATTAAAGTTGACCTTAAAGATTTAAATGTCTTGTATTACTAAATAATAGTACTACTGCATTTAAATTGATGGGTAAAGCACATCATACAACGTTCTCTATCTTCTTAAAAAGTTATTCTCCTGGCTGGGCACAGTGGCTCACACCTGCAATTCCAGCACTTTGGGAGGCCACGGCAGGTAGATCTCCCAAGCCCAGGAGTTCAAGACCAGCCTGGACAACATGGTGAAACACTGCCTCTACAAAAAATATAAACTAGCTGGGCATGGTGGTACACACCTGTAGTCCCAGCTATTCTGGAGGCTGAGGCAGGAGTATCGCTTGACCCCAAGCCGCAGAGGTTCCTGGTGTCTTGGGCTCAAATATATAGGCACAAGCAAAGAGCCAAGATCACACTCCAGTCTGGGCAACAGAGTGAGACCCTGTCTCAAAAAAAGAAGGAGGAGGGAAAAAAAGTTATTCTCTCAGATTTTCATCAGGACCCATCAAGAAAAAGAAAAAGTAAATTCTTCCTTGAATGTAAATCTATTTTTGAAGGATTCAAAATATACTGTCAGTTCACTGGTCAAATAATAAACATAGGTTTTATCATTTTTCTTTTTACTATAACTGAAAGTAATACCATAGATTTTCAAGAAGAAAAAACGGTTCTTATCCCATACTTTTTCAATATAATAACAAGGTCTGAAAGAAAATATAGACACAAACATGAGTATCTAGAGCTAGGCAATAAAAAAAATGGTTTCACAGAGCTTTAAAAAAACATAAGCAACTAGATCATCCATCCTATGCCACAAGATCCCTCTTACTACAACACCACCAAACCTCCCCCCACCCCCCCTAAAAACAGAGTCCTAAGAACAGAGTGGGGATGCATACTTTAAGGAATCTTTCTGTGAATGTGCATTACAAAGCCAAATACAAATTATTCCTGAATTATGTTTCTTACTATTGATGTCCCTCATTCCTATAATTAGCACAGAATACAGAAGGCAAACTGTTCCGTTTTTATAATGGAGAAGAAAGAGAAATTCCATTAGATTGAAATACTCAAACATGAAGGAGAGAATCTGGTTCTGAAGGTAAAGTTGGACAAAAATGTAAGACATCATTGTCTGGAATAGAATTAACCACTCGAACATGTGAAGTCTTTTACACACTAGAAGTCTTAAAGAAAAAACAAACTTCACTCATAATCCTAGAGAGAAGCAATGTGGTTAAAGAAAAGGATGTGAATTAAAAAAAAAAAAATCTCTGTAATTATTAGATTCTAAGGATTGGTTTTTCAAGTACTTTACCAATCAAGTAATTCAGTTACATAAACATGTATTAATGACAACATTAAGAAGTATTAGGGTCAGGTACAATAGGAATATAAACATAGCCCTTGACTTCATAAAGCTTATAAGTGGCTAAAAAGAACATGATCAAGTAGAAATGCATGTGACATTGAAAAAAAAAACGCTTTGGGTAATCAGAAAAGGAAGAAATCAAACTAATCTATACGATTTCTACAGAAAATAACAGGAAATCTCAAGGCAAAACTGCTTAAACAATAAGAAAATTTAGGTAGAGTGGCTACAGGCATAGTAAATGGGACTCTAGCTATTTTTCTCCAATTCCCTTGGATCTCCCTCCTTCACATAAGACATCACCTTCAGGCTACTAAAAAGATGGCTGCAGCACTTTCACATGTCACATCCAGGTAACATCAGCTCTGCAGAGAAGAGGGGCCATCTATTTTCTTCTTTTTCTCAAAAGCAAGAAAAATTTCCCCAAAAGCCTCTTGCAGATGTTCCTTTTGTCTCTCACTGGACAAAACCATCTCTCATGTCCATTCCTAAAACAATCACTCCCAAAGAGAATGAGACCTACCACAACCAAGATTAGAATGGATGCTAGTAACTATCATGATCATCATTTTAGCGCTGGCTGAATATTTCAATATGATATTTCAGGCCTTGGACTGAAGAAGAAATAACAAAGAAAAATGCCTAGGCAAAGGAAAGGATGTGCCTAACTGGAAGAAGAAAGCCAAGCTCTGAAATCATACATTAAACATGTTAGGGATAAATAATTCCCTTAAACTGCACTGCTGTCCTCCCCTGTAATTCAAAAATTAACATCAGCAAATGCTAAGAATGTAGAAGTCATCCTCTTTTTATGGAAAGGCTTAAGGTTATTTAATTATCAGTGGGGATAATCAGACTTACCACTCCTCATCAATAGAGTAACACATTCAGCTACTTCTGGTTTGAGAACATTCCATATTATGCATACAGATGACTCTGCAGATTCACTGTCAGTAGTTATTCCTTGCAGATTTCTTCTCATTTGGGTTCCAGGTTTCACTCAAAAATTCACACACTCAAAACTGGCCCTATCTGCAAATGAAAGTATGCAATTAGGAGGCAAAAAGCTACAGAGAGTTAATTCTCCTTCCCTCATCTATAATTAACTGATCCATAATAAGACCGAATTCAAACACTAGACTCACTAACTACCATGTTTAACCTAAGCAACCTGCACTTCAACACCATAATGTGCTTATTATACATAGTTACCACACTTTTCCCACCATATAAATTTATTGTTGCTTCCACAGTATAGCTACCCACCAGGCAGAATCCAGCAGACAGATACCTTTGGTGGACCCACACTAAGTTGGTTTGTATGGTTAAAGGATAACTGCCTACATTTATAAATCGGGAGTTTTTAATCCAGACTTCGGACCTCTTTTGAAAAATCCAAATATCTGGCAATACTAGGCTCACATTCCCATAGGGAAACAATCTACTGGAGCTGATTAGCAGCTAACTAACTCTGTGGATGGGGCTTTGCAGTTCTCCACAGAGGTCACCACTCTCTTCTATATTACAACCTGGCTCACAGTTACTTGTCTGTACCCTGCAGGCATCTGAGTCTCCAAACTCTGCTACCTATTTCTGATAGCTCCCAGGGAACATTTTATTATTTTCACAGCCAAGCATATTTTCTGACTTGAGGATATAATATAGCATAAAGGGATAACAACATGGACTTAAGAGTCAGAAGCTGGAGTTCAAATTCTGCAAATGACTAGCTGTGTGACCTCAAGTCCAAATAAACCTATAAGCCTTAACACAGTAGACAAAACAAACCTAAAATATAACATGTCCAACCAGAATTGATAATCCTAAATTCACTGCTTCTTCAGTCTTCATCATCTCAATAAATCCCACCATAATTCACGTAACTTCCGCTCAAGCCACAAACTCTCCCTTGTCTCTCAAAGTCATCACCAAGGCAATTGATTCTCCCTCCAAAATACATAATTTGAACAGACTCTTAGAATTCCAGCCATAAAAACAAACAGCAATTCATCCTTCAGAATCAACTACTTTACTGAAATTGCCTATAAATTTAACACCTTAAATAATGGTAGCTTGAAGTGTCAAGGTTCCATATTATGAGGAATACTAGTACTTCATTAAAGGAAAAATGAAAACCACTGGGGCAGTTGCATTTCACTCCTTGCAAGATATTGATATTACATTGTATATACTTACACATTTCTTCAACTCTAAACTGACAGTAAACTAAGAGGCTATGCTAACTCTGAAAATGAAATTAGGAAAACCAAAAGACTACTATTAACTGAATAAGTTTAGGAAGGTTGCAGGATCAATACTCAAAAGTCAAGATTAATACTCAAAAATCAATTATATTTCTGTAGAACAACTGTACAAAGAACAATCAGCCGGGCACAGTGGCTCGTATCTGTAATCCCAGCACTTTGGGGGGCCAGGGTGGGAGGATTGCTTGAGGCCAGAATTTGAAGAACAGCCTGGGAAAACATAGTGAGACCCTGTCTCAACAACAACAAAAAAATGTTTAAGTTAACCAAACATGGTGGAGCATGCCTGTAATCCCAGCTACTCGAGAGGCTGAGGCAGGAGAATCAGAGGCGGAGGTTGCGGTGAGCTGAGATTGTGCCATTGCACTCCAGCCTGGGCAACAGAGCAAAACTCCATCTATAAAAAAAAAAAAAAAAATCTCAGCTGATCTTTTTGTAGAAGAAACTGGCATGTTTATTCTAAAACTATGGTTTAGCCGGATGTGGTGGCACACACCTGTAATTCCAGCTACTCGGAAGGCTGAGGGCTGAGGGAGGAAGATCGCTTGAACCCAGGAGACAGAGCTTGCAGTGAGCCAAGATTGTGCCACTGTACTACAGGCAGGGTGACACAGTGAGACTCCATCTCAAAATAAATTAATTAATTAAATAAAATCACATGGAAATGCCAGAGAGCTAGATCAATCAAAATGGCTTTTAAAAAGGGCAAAAATTTTGGGAGCCTTATACAACCAGAATTCAATGTTTATTGTAAAGCTACAGAAACACTGGTGCTAGCATGTGGAGAGACTAATAGGTCAATAAAACAAAATTGAGAGTCCAGAAATACAACTACACGCCTGTGGTCAACTTATTTTCCACAAGAGTACAAAGGCAATCCAGTAGAGAAAGAATAGTTTTCTCAACAAGTGAAGCTGGAATAACTGAATACTCATACCTCATGCCAAAATTAACTCAAAATCAGTCACAGACCTAAAAGGAAACCTAAAACCATAAAATTTCATAAAACTTTATAAGATGGGCTGGGCGCGGTGGCTCACGCCTGTAATCCCAGCACTTTGGGAGGCCAAGGCAGGCAGATCATGAGGTCAGGAGATCGAGACCATCCTGGCTAACACAGTAAAACCCCATCTTTACTAAAAATACAAAAATTAGCTGGGCGTGGTGGCAGGCGCCTGTAATCCCAGCTACTCGGGAGGTTGAGGAAGGAGAATTGCTTGAACCTGGAAGAATTGCTTGAATCTAGGAGGCGGAGGTTGCAGTGAGCCCAGACTGTGCCACTGCACTCAAGCCTGAGCGACAGACCAAGACTCTACCTGAAAAAAAGAAAAGAAAAGAAAAGAAAACCATAAAGCTTCCACCAAAAAACTGTTAGAACTGATAAACCAAGTAAAGTCACAGGGTGCAAAATCAACAGACAAAAATGAGCAGACAAAGAATACAAAATCAACAGACAAAGAATCAGCGTTTCTTTATACTAACAACAATCTGAAAAAAGAAATTAAGAAATCTATTCATAATAGCTTCCATAAAATATATACATTTAGGAGTAAATTTAACCAAGGAGGTGAAAGATCTGTATACTGAAAACTATAAAACACTGATGAAAGAAACTACAGATAATACAAATAAATGTGATGGTATCCCATGTTCAGGGATTGGAATCATCGATATTGTTAAAATCACAGTACCCAAAGCAATCTACAGATTCAATGCAAACTCTACCAAAATTCCAACGTTGTTTTTAAAAGAACGCTAAAATTCATAGAAAACCACAAAAGACCTCAAACAGCCAAAGCAATCTTGAGCAAAACAAAGCTGGAGGCATCACACTACCTAGCTTCAAAATCTACTACAAAGCTATAGTAATCAATATAGAATGTACTGGCATAAAATTTACAGACACACTGACCAATAGAACAGACAGAAAGCCCAGAAACAAACCTACAAATTTATGGTTAACTGACTTTCAACAAAGTTGCCAAGAATACACAACAGAGAAAGGACAGTCTCTTCGATATAGTAATCTCCCCTTATCTGTGAGGGATATGTTCTAAGACCTCCTGCGGATATTACTGAAACCTAAATATACTATGCTTATTCAATCTGATAAACTAGACAGCTACTAAGTGACTTATGAGCAGCTAGTATACACAGCATGGATATGCTGGACAAGGGAGGATTCATTTCCCAGCCAGGACAAGCCAGGACGGCATAAGATTTCATCACACTTCTCAAATGGCACATAATTTTTAAGAATTATTTTCTGGAATTTTCTGTACACTATTTTCAGATCATGGTTTACCAAAGTTAACTCGAAGTGCAGAATGCAAAACCACAGATAAGGTGAGACTACTGTAAATGATGCTAGGAAAACTGGATATCCACAAGCAAAAGAAAAAAATTGGACCAGTGGGCCGGGCGCAGTGGCTCACGCCTGTAATCCCAGCAATTTGAGAGGCCGAGGTCAGGAGATTGAGACTACCCTGGACAACATGGTGAAACCCCATCTCTACTAAAATACAAAAATAAGCTGGTCTTGGTGGCACACCCCTGTGGTCCTAGCTACTTGGAGGCTGAGGCAGCGGAATTGCTTGAACCCAGGAGGCAGAGGTTGCAGTGAGCCAAGATCACACCACTGAACTTCATTCAGCCTGATGACAGAGGAAGACTCCATCACAAAAAAAAAAGAATAAAATTGGACCATTATCTCACACCATATACAAAAATCAACTCAAAATGGATTAAAGACTTAAACGTAAGACCTGAAACTGTCAAACTACCAGAAGAAAACATAGGGGAATAGTTACATGACATTGGTCAAAACAATTTTTAGATTTTTTAAAGATATAACCCCAAATATACAGGCAACAAAAGCAAAAATAAACAGGACTGCATCAAACTAAAAAGCTTCTGCACAGCAAAGGAAACAATTAATAGATGGAAGGGACGATCCACGTATTGGGAGAAAATATTTTAAAAACATGTATCTGATAAAGGGCTAATATCCAAAATATATAAGGAACTCAAACTCAATAGCAAGAAAACCACCTAATCAAAAAATAGGCAAAGGACCTAAACAGACACTTCTCAAAAGAAGACAACAAACATGTGAATCTCAGCAAATCACAAGCAGCCAAGCTTCAGCTAATCACAAGCTACCAACTGATCAGACCATGTTCAAATAAGGCAAACGAGGAGCTGTAACTAATCAATGTATGTATGTACTTTGCTTCTCATTTCTGTCTATTCTTACTGCCCAGGTTGCACAGCAGAGCTCTCGGAACCTTTTCTGGTCCTGAGTGCTGCCCAATTCATGTATCCTTCTTTGCTCAAATAAATTCTGCTACATTTACATTGTCTAAAGTTTTTCTTTTAACAGAGAGACAAAAACTGGAAACAATTCATCAACTGGTGGATGGATAAACCTGCGGTATACACTACTCTCAATAAAAAAGAATGATTAAATACACCCATCAACATGGATGAATCTCAAAATAATTATGCTGAAGCAAAGAAGCCACACAAAGAATATATACTGTAGAATACATTTATACAAAATTCTAGAAAATAGAAACTAATCTCTAGTGATAGAAAAGCAGATCAGCTAATTGCCTAGGAATGTAGGCAGGTGGACAAAAGAAGGGCCTACAAAGGGCTGAGAAGAAATTTTTAGGGTATCAGATATTTCCAATATCTTCAGTGTAGTTATGATTTCACAGGAATATATGTATGCCAAAATTTATCAAGCTGAACACTTTAAATATATGCATTTAATTTTATGTTTAAAACAATGTAATTGATTACATATTAATAACTGGTAGCAAGACTGGTTAAAATGAAAAGCAAGATCCTTTTACTGCATTAAATTTGAAAATTATGGCCACAATCTTTTTCTTCAGAAAGTAACTCTTCCAAAAGTATAACATCTCAATGCTAAGGATCAGAAACACTAATTACAAAGAAAGCATATGCCAAAAACAGTACTCTAACCTAATATAATATAATTTGGCATGAAAAAAGGAAATTTGGTGAATTTCCACCCTGTTAATTCGATTATAGTCCAGAGTACCTCAGTCCTCCATTACATTTGGTAGAAATTAGATTTAAAATACTGTCATTTAATTGTTGACCAAAAAGACATTTTAATATAATTATTCAATGATTGTCATCTGGATACCATTATAAAATGAACTTCATATTCTGCTTAGAATTCATGAAAAAGTCACGAAAGCAGATCCAATCTAACTGCTAAGTGCTGGTATGCCTTGGTGCTTTCTGTATCATATTAAATGCCACCTCTATCCCCAGCTGCTTGTCCTTTATACTGAAGAGACAGAGAAAGATGAATTATTTCCTTAGCTGAATTTAACCATTAAATTTTATTTTAGGTGGGGTGCACTGGCTCATACCTGTAATTCCAGCACTTTGGGAGGCCAAGGCAGGAGGACTGTTTGGGCACAGAAGTTCAAGACCAGCCTGGGCAATGTAGAGAGACCATATCTCTACAAAAAACTAAAAATTTAAAAATTTAAAATACAAATAAATTAGCCAGGCATGGTGGTGCATGCCTGTGGTCCCAGCTACTTGGGAGGCTGAGGTGCAAGGATTGCTTGGGCTGGGAAGGTCAAGGTTGCAGTGAGCCATAATCATGCCACTGCACTCCAGCCAGGGCAACAGAGCAAGACTGTCTCAAAAAAAATTTTTTTTTAGACAAGAAGAAAGATGTACACTCCACCTCTATTCAGAGATTTCTAGTCTCAAAGTTAATTAGTCTCAGTTCCATCATATTGCTATGGAGAAAAGACTGCATCTCTTTTTTTTTTTTTTTTTTTTGAGACGGAGTTTTGCTCTCGTTGCCCAGGCTGGAGTGCAATGGCGTGATCTTGGCTCACCACAACCTCCACCTCCTGGGTTCAAGTGATTCTCCCGTCTCAGCTTCCCAAGAAGCTGGGATTATAGGCATGCACCACCACACCCAGCTAATTTTGTATTTTTAGTAGAGACAGGGTTTCTCCATGTTGGTCAGTCTGTTCTCAAACTCCTGAACTCAAGTGATCCACCAGCCTCGGCCTTCCAAAGTATTGGGATTACAGACATGAGCTACTGCACCCAGCCAAGACTGCATCTTTAAAGAAGTAAGTTATCCACGCTACATCCAAATACTTTTAGGCAAGTCACAAAGAAAAATTATGCTAGTTTTGCATCATCCCAAATGGCACAATTCCAATGAATGAGTACAGGCTACATGCTCTATTAGTACATCTTTCTATGTCGCTGCCTAAAGTGGAATGTCCTGCCTTAGGGTATCTCTTATCAGAGGTCAGGATGTTAGGCTAATGATTCAAAAGTCCTGCTGACAGATGATTTAGACCAACTTTAAGATTCCTTTCAATCCTCAGATCTTCTTATAAATTAAAAATAAAATTGATTTTTAAGTGCCAATCCACTACAATTCAAAAGTCTTAGTTTTCAGCTGATAAACTACAAGACGCTAAAGTCCTAAGTCTTCCAGTAACATTTTGTGTACTTTCCACTTTCCTCAAGAGACAGTGGCTTAATTTTTCAGGTCTTGACCCTATTAAATCACTCTGATGTTGAATGAAAAATAAGTACTTAAATACATGTTCCATTTCTATGCATGATCATTTAATGTCAAATACCAATTCCCTTTTTCTTCTCAAAGAAATACAGATATGTCAGGGACAAATATAGACCTGTAAGAAATCCAGTTCGATTTCCTCATTTTATAGGCTCAGAAAGGTAAAGAAACTTGACTTAAAATCACATAACTAATTAGTACAATATCTATTAGCACTGTAATAAACCACTGTCATTTATTTCCTCTGTAAATACACTGCAAAGAAATGCAGATAATCATTCACTTAAATAGTTTAAGTAAAAAGGCATCTGAGCAAAAATGTAGCCAGTGGTGACATTAAGACTCAAGACATTTTAGTTTGATTCTTGCTATTATTTGCTGGTGCTCTTAACATTCTAAGACCCTAAACGTGTAACATGTAGTTGAGCTATAGAAGTGGGTACAGGTGAGGGTAGCTGTGAATGAGGCAAAAATTTTAAAGGGGAGAAAAGCTATTTTAACTGCTGGAGTTTCAGAATCTGCTTGTCTTAATAAAAACAAAATTTTTTTAAAAAAAGAGTCATGAGGCAATAAAAACTGACTACTCACAGTAATTCAAAATGATACAACCTCTTTTTAAACAATTTGTCAACCTTCTCATAAAGGCATATATACATTTACCATGCTCCCTAACAAACCCACTCCTAAGAGAAATGAAAACATGTCCAGACAAAGAATATAGCTAAAGGAGGCGGTACAGGATAGCAGTTAAGAAAAGAGGTGCTGGGTGGGCATGGTGGCTTAGGTCCATAATCCCAGCAATTTGGGAGGCCAAGGCAGGTGGATCACTTGAAGTCAGGAGTTCCAAGACCAGCCTGGCCAACATAGCGTAACCCCGTCTCTACTAAAAACACAAAAATTAGCCAGGCAGTAGTGGCGCAGCACCTGTAGTCCCAGCTACTCTGGAGGCCAAGGCAGGAGAATTGCTTGAGCCCAGGAGGCAGAGGTTGCGGTGAGCCAAGATCTTGCCACTGCACTCTAGTCTGGGCAAGAGAGTGAGACCCTATCTCAAAAAAAAGGCTGGGCGTGGTGGCTCACACCTGTAATTCCAGCACTTTGGGAGGCCAAGGCGGGTGAATCACCTGAGGTCAGAAATTTCAGACCAGCCTAACCAACATGGAGAAGCTCCATCTCTACTAAAAATACAGAATTAGCCAGGTGTGGTGGCACATGCCTATAATCCCAGCTACTCAGGAGGCTGAGGCAGGAGAACTGCTTGAACCTGGAAGGCAGAGGTTGTGGTGAGCCGAAATTGCACCACTGTACTCAGCCTGGGCAACAAAAGCAAAACTCCATCTCAAAAAAAAGAAAGAAAAGAAAAAAGGTGCTGCTGTCAAACTGTCTTCAGGGTTTGAAATCTGGCTCTGCCACTTACTAAATGTACTGATTCAAAAATAGGCTCTCAGAATGGGAAGGGGCTTAATATTATGACAATACATTATGCTAGTAATTAGCAAGTCGGGATTGTTTCTTTAAAGGACTTAACTTTTTAAATTTTTTAATTGACATATAATTGTACATATTTACGGGGTACATAGTGATGTTTCAATACATAAAATGTATAGTGGTCTGGGTAATTAGCATATCACTATTTCAAACATTTATAATTTGTGTTGGCCAACATTCAGTATCCTCCCTTCTAGCTATTTGAAGCTATATGTTATTAACTATAGTCATCCTCCAGTGCCATAGAACACTAGAACATACTCCTCCTATTTGTAATTTTGTATCCTTTAACCCCACCTCTCCTTCTCTCTCCCTCTTCCCCCTACCCTTTCCAGCCTCAGAAGACATTTTAAAATACATACACATACCCACAGCAACTGTAGTGTAGAATGCAGTATTTAATAGTTTATGTTAATTTTGTGTATGGTCAAATAAATATGGTTTCCAATTCTGACTGCCATAGAGAATTGCTGGGAAGCTACTTACCTCCCTGAGATTTGGTTTCACTAACTATAAAATGAAGATAATGCCATCTCAGAGGATTATTGTAAGAATGTAAAATAATATGTATAAAGTGCTTACTTAGTACAATGCTTGACATATGTAGCTAAAAACTGAAACTACTTTATTATGCAATTAGTAAGTACATTATAACTAGAGTGACCATCCTTCTTTGCTTGTGATACTCACAATTATGCCAATTTTTACAACATAATTATTAATGGACATTTTCTATATCGATAAGTTCCAGTTTAGATGATAAATTATATGGTCACTCTAACTTACAACTAAAATACAGTCAAGATTTTTTCCCTTATTTAGCTCTTTGTTCTCTTATTCCCTTTTTAGTGATATTTCTTCTTTGCTATCCAACTCACTATTCTCCCTTTTCCAACCTCTCTCTTGCTCTCACTTGTTCTCACCCCCCTTAACCAGGTGCTTGGCAACCTCAGTGCTGCAAGACCAGGTTCTTCTGTGATCCTAAACTCCTCAGTAAGGTCATGTTTTTCAAATCTTATCTTTCTCAAATTCCCATCTATCCTTTCACTGAATTCCAGAATAAAAAGCCAGTGACCCTAAAAACACTACCACCATCACCAACAGTGGGATTAATATTTGAGGTCTCTAAGAACAACAACATTTTAACAGGCAATTTCTAGAGAGACAACACCTTAAGCCAAAGTAGAGAAACTAACAACATAAATTTCAGATACTGTGACAGGCTGGATAGGATAGACCATTTGAGAACAACTTTACTTTTCGAATCAAATAATTTAGGTGGGTGTCTACTAAATACCTGTATCAGAACAGCCCTGATTTCCTACTTTTTGGTGGTTCTCAGGTAATCCAGTCAAAACACCAAAAGCTCTTAGCTCAAATACTAACATTACATTATTCTTAGGGGTTTTGTCCTATGCCCTTATCTTTCACTCTATAAATGCTCCCCTAGGTTATTTTAATCACTCCCTTGAGTTCAATTACCATCAATGCCGATAGCCAAATCTACATTTCCAGCCCACAGCTGTCTCCAGCCCAAAGCTCTCCAGACTCGGTGTCTTTTAGTTTAGTCTCACACCCAGCTGCATGTAGTATACAGCTTCACTCGATGTGCTACCTCTACTTAAAACTTTACTGAACCCTGCTTCTTAACTGAACTCTGCTTCTTCCTTACCCCACCCCAATCCTATTCAATTTATTTTCATTTAATTCCCTCTCATCCAACCAGTTTCCGAAGCCAGAAATAAGTGTTATCCTTAACTCTTGCCTTTCCATCTCATCCCTCAGTCAAACGACCATGTTCTATTTTTACAATTGGTTTCTCCCCAACCCTAGAAGTCACCAGTCGAGTTCTAGACACCACCATCATCTCTAAACAAATACCATAATAGCTGCTAACTGACCCCTGGCAACCACTCTTGGCCCTTCCAATTTGTTCCCATTTTGGCTAGAATGATACTTCTAAAATGAATGTCTGATCATGTTACTACTGACGTAAAATACCCTTTAATGACTATTATCCTCAGGAAAGTTTCCTCTTAAGACTTTTCAGGGTCTTTACAATTTGGTCCCCACTTTTCTCTTCAACCTCATTTACTACCTTTTCTATTTGATGCCCCATGACTGTGCCATCCAACCATTCTCAATTTCTTTCTGTTGCCTACAGGACATCACACTTACTGTTCACTTCTGTCTTTTCTGTGTGGCATACTCTTTAGAACTTGATATGGCTATCACTTCCTTCAGGAATCGTTCCCCAAATACCCCAAGTCTATTCAGGCACTCTTCCAATGTATCTTTTACCTTCCTTTCAGGGCATTTATATTACAGAAGTTACTAATCCTGGCTGCACCTCCAAATAATGGGGGAAACTCAGTCCCAGAATTTTAGATTCAGAAATTTGGGAAAATGACATTCAATTCTGGGTGTCAGATTTAGCTTAGCAAAAAACACAGGGGAAGATATGACACCCTTCAAAGATTTGTAGGTCTTAGCAGAGCATGTGAAAGAGGAAGCCAACCTGTTACGGGGTACCAAAGCCACTATGCAGAAGTTTCAGGAAGGCAATTTTTGGTTTAAAAAAAGAAAAAACAATCTACAAGTCTAACTGCCCCCAAAAAGATACTGGGATGCCTATAAAGTGGTGAATTCACAGTCACTAGAGATTTTTCAGTATCAGGGACACTAAAAGAATTCCTTTATTTGCGACAATGTCATGCCAGATAATATCCACAGTTCAAATCAATTCTAAGATTCTATGACACCTAAATTCATAATTTTTTTTGAGATGGAGTCTTGCTCTGTCACCAGGCTAGAGTCTTACTCTGTCACCAGGCTGGAGTGCAATGGCGCAATCTCTGCTCACTGCAACTTCCGACTCCCTGGTTCAAGGGATTCTCCTGCCTCAGCCTCCCGAGTAGCTGAGATTACAGGCATGCGCCACCATGCCCAGCTAATTTTTGTATTTTTAGTAGAGACAGGGTTTCACCATGTTGACCAGGATGATGTCAATCTCCTGACCTCACGATCCACCCACCTTGGCCTCCCAAAGTGCTGGGATTACAGACATGAGCCACTGCACCTGGTCCAAAATTCATAAAATATTTTAAAGATGACTAGACAGCAGCTGAATTAAAGAACATTACTCTAACCCACCCCAAAAGGAAGCATAACTTTCTAAGAAATGAGATTTAACTGCCTGTTTTACAAAACTCAGTGGAACTACTCATAAAAATAGCTAAATACATTACGTTTTCCTGTATTAATGAACTTTTTAAAGAAAAATATTAAAAACTGTCATTAAGACTGGAAATAGAGAGAATCCCCTAGTTTTTATTTGACCCTGTGTGAAAAAACAAAAGAAACCAATTTGTCAATGCCAATTTGTCAACCTATTATTTCTCAAAGGGTAAAATGACATCAAAAAGGCTTTTTTAGGATGCAGTAACTTTTAAAAAGCTTTGTAGACTAACAAATATTTGTCTTCTCATGTATACATGAGAAACAGGGAAAGAAGAGAAAGAGTTAAAGGTTTCTTAATGCTTTATATAATTATAATTGGGTATGGGTAGAAGAAAAACCATGGAGAAGAATGGAACTAAATAACGGCTTCATTCTCTCTGCTGTCGTATCTTATTATATCTTGAGGTCAAAGTGATCTGGAAAGAAGACACTTTTGCATAAGAGAGAAAAAAATGCAAAAAAAAAAAAAATGGAATATATGATATTTAATCTGAAGTCATCGTTTTCCTATGACTTTTATAAAAAGCACAAAAAATGTCTAGTTACTGACATCTTTAACTCACTACTATATATAATCTACATACTTTTATGTTACAACACTTAAGAGAAAACATTCTACTTTCATTATGTTAGTTATAATAAATATGCTGCAATCTTAGGATGGATTTATTAAGAGAGGTGGGGGAGTATTTTCTCCCCATAAGAAAACCTTTTATAATAATATATTTTTTAAAAACTTGTAAAACATTATCTTTCCATACAACTTTCCAAAACACATTTTCACATATGGAAGACTGCTATAGAGAAGCAACAAAATCAAATTGGAAAGCCTCTGTTATGGGTTGAATTTGCCCACTCCTCTCCAGAAAAGATATGTTGAAATCCTAACCCCCCAGGACCTCTGAATGTGACCTTATGTTGCAGATGTTACTAGTTAAGATGCGCTCATAATCCAGTATGATTGCTGTCCTTTTAAGAAGCCAACTGTACGAAAACAGAGACACACAAGGAGAAGGCCATGTGATGACAAAGGCAAGTGATTGGAGTTAAGTAGCTGTAAGCCAAAGACTGCCAGCAAACCATGTGAAGCTAAGTAGAGGCAAGAAAGGTTTTCCCTCCAGATTTCATGGGGAATACAGCCATGTTGATACCCTGATTTCGGACTTCTAACCTTCAGAATTCTAACCATGAGACACCACACTTCTGTTGTTTTAAGTCACCTAGTTTGTGGTACCTTGTGGGAAATCCAGGAAACAAATACAGCCTCCATTTGATGAGAAGAGTAAAAAAAAAAAAAAAAAAAAGTCACACAAATCTGAGTTATAATCGTGTTCACCATAATCAGTTACCCAATCAAAACAGGATTTTGGCCTTGCTTCAGCGTGGTCACTGTCAACACGGTCTCCAGCTCATCAAAACTGAATCCATGTTTCTATTAGATATCCCATTTACTCAGTATCTAGGTTAGACAGTTATCTAGTCCACTAAATTTAATAAATGTGTGTCTGTTTTCCCACACGTTACAGGACAGTCACGTTTGTACTTTATATTGTATGTATTTTGACCGGGTAGGACACACCCATAGTAAAACTGGATAAAAAGAAATGTGTTTCCCTCTCACTCTCCTGTCCACAAATCACTGTTCCCCACCCCAGAGACAAACATCATTACTAGTTTCTTCTGTGTCTTTCCAGTAAGATTCCATGCATTAATAAAAGTACTATAAATATTATGTATGTGACCCATATAAATGGTAGCATACTCTACATATTCTGAACCTTTTTTTAACCACTTCACATGTGTCTTGGAGACCATTCTGTATATGCAGAACTTATTTTTCATTTGCAGTACAATATTCCATTATGCGGATGCACCATACATATTTAACGAATTCTCTATAGATAGATATTCAAGTCACTATCAATACTTAACTTTATCACAATGATGCCACCTTTTCTTTTTTTCCAGACTCGCTGTTCCACCAGGTTGGAGTGCAATGGCATGATCTCAGCTCACTGCAACCTCCACCTCCTGGATTTAAGCGATTCTCGTGCCTTAGCCTCAGGAGTAGCTGGGATTACAGGTGCCTGCCACCATGCCAGGCATATTTTTGTATTTTTAGTAGAGATGGGGTTCTGCCATGTTGGCCAGGCTGGTCTTGAACTCCTGACCTCAAGTGATCTGCCCACCTCAGCCTCTCAAAGTGCTGGGATTACAGGTGTGAGCCACCACGTCCAGCTGAGGGCCCGCTTTCTCTTAGATGTTACCTTCTCACTGTATCCTCACATGGTAGAAGGGTAGAGCTAACACCTCTCTGGGATCTCTTTTACAAGGGCACTAATCCCAATTACGAGAGTCTAATCATCTCTCAAAGGCCTCACCTCATATTACCATCACCTTGGGGGTTAGAATTTCAACATATGAATTTGGGGGGAGGAGAGACACAAATATTGAGATCAGAGCATTATTCATTTTTAGATTATTAAAATCTGACAAATGTGCAAGTAGTATTATCAAAATATCTCTATATGTTCAATCATCCAACATTCAAATTAAGAACTATGCTCTTTTGCTGTATTATAGTTTGTTGAGATAGAGTCTCACACTGTCACCCAGGCTGAGTGCAGTGGTACAATCTCAGTTCACTACAGCCTCAACCTCCCCGGGCTCAAGTGATCCTCCCACCTCATGCTCCCATGAGTAGCTGGGACTACAGGTGTATGCCACCATGCCTGGCTGATCTTTTTTTAAGAGATGGGGTTTCGCCATGTTTCTCAGAATTGTCTTGAACTCCTTGGCTCAAGTGATCCACCAACTTCTGCCTCCCAGAGTGCCGGGATTGCAGGTATGAGCCACCACACCCAGCCCTAACTGTGTACTTTTTAAATTATGAAGATCTTTTTTTTTTTTTGATATGGAGTCTCGCTCTGTCACCCAGGTTAGAGTTCAGTGGTGCGATCTTGGCTCACTGCAACCTCTGCTTCCTGGGTTCAAGTGATGCTCCTGCCTCAGGCTCCCAAGTAGCTGGGATTATAGGCATGCACCACCACGCTATGCTTTTTGGATTTTTGTAGAGATGAGATTTCATCATGTTGGCCAGGCTAATCTCAAACTCCTGACCTCAGCCTCCCAAAGCAGAGATGAGGTTTGGTTATGTTGCCCAAGCTGATGTCAGGCTCTTAGGCTCAGGTGATCCCCTCACCTCGGCCTCCCAAAGTGTTAGGATTACATGTGTGAGCCACTGTGCCCAGCCAGGAATATCTTCATTTTTAAGATACTTAATAATCAAGAGTTAATTCCAAGAGAATATAACAGGCTGGTTTCCTAACTATCTTCCCCCCACTTCTACATATGTACAGCCTTGTCTATTACCAAGTACCAAATAACCCCTTAACTTACCACAGAAATCATCAGAAAGGGTGATGAGTCCTGGGTGGTGGTTGTTACATCAGTATTTTTGAAGGGTTATTTATATTTTAAAAGGAGAGGGAAAAGGTAATACAAAATTTGCTAGATTACTTAGATATAAGTGGCAATCTTAATCTTACATGTATTTTGAAAACTGTATTTCTAAGTAAGAATTTGTATTTTTGAAAAGTTATGGCTAGGAATACTACGCAGCCATAAAAAACAATGAGTTCATGTCCTTGGTAGGCACATGATGAATCTGGAAATCATCATTCTCAGCAACCTGACACAAGAACAGAAAACCAAACACTGCATGTTCTCACTCATAGGCCAGTATTGAACAATGAGAACACATGGGCACAGGGAGAGGAACGTCACACACTGGGGTTGGCTGGGGGGTGAGGGGCTAGGGGAGGGATAGCAGGGGGCAGGGAGGCTGGGGAGGGAAAACACTGTGAGAAATGCCTGATGTTGGTGATGGGGGCACAGAGACTGCAAACCACCATGGCATGTGTGTACCTATGCAACAACCCTGAGGGGTGTGCACATGTACTCCAGAGCTTAAAGTACATTAAAAAAAAAGTTATGACTATAAAACAATAATTTGAAGATTACTTCTTTAATAAGAAAAAGGAGCATGCTGGACTCTATAATGTTATATTTAGTCTTTTAGTGTAACAAACTGAGTTCAAGGGAAGGAGAAAGAAAAGAATAACAAACAAAACAAAATAAGGCTCAAAGTGAAAACAAATCCTTCAAAAACATAGTTTTCAATTCCAGCTGGGTAGTAAAATAAACTGGTGAGCTTTTAAAGCACTATTAATGCCAAAGCCCCACACTGACAAATTAATCAATTCCTAGGAGTGGTTCCTAGGAATCTGTGCTTTGTTAAGGGTACCTCCAGACTATCTTACTGTCTGCCAAGGTAGAGAACCACCATTCTAAATAAGTCTTTTTTAAAAAAAAACAACATTACGTACATAAATTCATGCACTATAACATTCACCTTCATTATATGAACATTTTTTGAGCGATTAAGATATGACAATTTGACATGGCTAACCAAACAGCATTAAGAAATAACAAAACTACAACTACAGACCATAGAACAATCTTACTTATTAATCAGGCACACTTTTTAAGTATTTCTCTACAAGGCTTCTTGTGAAAGCCTTCCCCATACCCAAGAGTTTTTATATTGACCTATATTTTTTCCTAGTATTTTTCAGGTTTTCCTTTTTTATACTGAACTCAGGAAAAATCAAGAATTTACCTTGGTATAGAGTAAAAGACAAAGATCCAGTTTTTTTTTTTTCCCCCAATTTTTATATTTTGGCAATCACTTTCATAAGATTTAATTACCATGTTTGCTGGCCTGTAGAGTACTATAAAAACTACACTGGTTTAATCAGTTATGGCCAGGCATGGTGGCTCAGGCCTATAATCCCAGCACTCTAGGAGGCTGAGGTGGGTGGATCACCTGAGCCCAGGAGTCTGACATCAGCCTGGGCAAAATGGCCAAACCCCATCTCTACTAAAAATACCAAAATTAACCAGTGCTCTAGTGCCAGCCTCTAGTCTCAGCTACTCAGGAGTCTGAGGTGGGAAGATCGTTTGAGCCTGGGAGGCAGAGGCTGCATTGCCCTAAGATTGTATCACTGTACTCCAGCCTGAGTGACAGAGCCACATCCTGTTTCAAAAAAATAAAAAAGTAAAAGAAAAAAGAAAGAAAAAGCCAGTTACACAGTTTCTCAAAACAAAACTTTCCAGGTAAAATTAAAAAGTGAAATAATTTACTTCAAAAGATAAATACACAATACCAATTAAGGCAGAAGATAAGCTGTTCCCTTAACTCAAGAGTCCTGAACCCAGTATAAGGTTTGACGTTTTCCAGGGGGTACAGAGGTCTAGAAAATTCTAAGGAAATCAATTTTCAGATTACCAACTGCCTTTTGTATTCTTCTAAAATTGATATATCCAAGCATCAGGATTCCTTGTCTCTTCCATCTTTACTTTCACAATAGCTCTTCTATGTTATAAAAGGAAGTTGGCTGGGCGTGGTGGCTCACACCTGTAATCCCAGCACCTTGGGAGGCCAAGGCAGATCATGAGGTCAGGAGATCGAGACCATCCTGGCCAATACAGTGAAACCCCATCTCTACTAAAAATACAAAAATTAGCTGGGTATGGTGGCACGCATCTGTAATCCCAGCTACTCAGGAGGGTGAAGCAAGAGAATCGCTGTCACTTTATAGTTAGTATTGGGAATGCAAACAAGTTAGTATTGGAAATGCTAACAAATCTCACAAGAGGGCCTCTTATGAGATTTGTAAAGCAGAAGTGATATGGAAGCTATCTTTCTGCAGCTGATTTAAGTGGTGAGGAATAACACCAAAAAGATTTAGAAGCAATTGCGATAGCCAAACTCTACTCACCAGGTATGAAGGCAACTAGAAGCAGTTATGGCACCAGATTCAGCATTCCTATGACTACTTACCAGTTTGCTTCCTGACCTCTCAGTCACAGCTATGGTCTTACGTTCTTGAATAACCTAGTGATAACCCTTTGATTCCAGCTCTTCAAATTGCCTACCATAAGGTATCTTTCTGCCTAAAAAATCCTGGAATAGAGTTTTCTTGCAAGGAACTCTGAAAGATACAATACTGTTCATTATGTTCAAAATATGTATTGCCTATATTTTTCCTCTCCGTCATTTCGGAAGTCAAATACACAAGAATTAGTATTACTCTATGCTGCTATTATAAATTGAAATTTTTAGGTCAACATGAAGAATTAAAAGTTCTCTTAGCCATAGAAGGAAATTATTTTATTTATAATACATGCTAATCGTGAATCAAAATAGAATGTTAACATTCCTCACACTGAATGATCCTGCTCTTCTTGGCTGAATAAATTTATGTCAGTAACCTACAAAGATACAGGTACTGTCAGTTTTTCGGTTTGGGGGGTTTTTTGGGCAACAGGGTCTCACTCTGTCATCCAAGCTAGAGTGCAGTGGCACAATCCCAGCTCACAACAGCCTCAACCTTCCATGCTCAAGAGATCTTCCTGTCTCAGCCTCCTGAGTTACTGGGACTACAGGTGTGTACCACCATGCCAGGCAATTTTTTTTTCTTCAGAGATGGGGCCTTTTTATGTTGCCCAGGTTGTTCTCAAACTCCCAGGCTCAAGTGATCCTCCCACCTTGACCTCCCAGAGGGTTGGGATTACAGGCATGAGCCACTGTCCCTGGCCTGGGTTTTGGTTTTTAGAGACAGGGTCTCATTATGTTGTCCAGGCTGGACTCAAATCCTTGGGCTCAAGCAATCCTCTCACCTCAGTCTCCCAAGTAGCTGGGACTAAAGCACACATCATCACATGCAACTTCTATGGTCATTTTTAAAAATTATTTTTACTTCGATTATCCAAGAAATAAATGATTATTGTAAAAAAGCGTGGAAAATACAGAAACATTTTTAAATTGGGGGCTGGGCCCTATGTAGCTCATGCCTTTTGTAATTGCAGTGCTTTGGGAAGCTATGGCAGAGGATTGCTTGAGCCTAGTAGTTCACAACCAACCTGGGCAACATACCAAGACCCTATCTCTACCAAAAAAAGTTTAAAAACTAGCTGGGCAAGATGACATGTGCCTGTAGTCCTAGCTACTCAGGGAACTGAGGTGGGAGGTCCACTTGAGCCCTGGAGTTTGAGGTTATAGCAAGTGTGATCACACTACTGCACTCCACCCTGGGCAACAGAGGAGACTGTCTCTCAAAAAATTAAAAATGAAGAAATAACCATCCCCTCAAACCAGGTATATTGAACAGCTGTACATGTACAATTCTGTATCCTACTTTAGCACTACAACAATTGTTTTCCCTTGAAATTCTTCATAATGAATTACTAAGAGAAGATACATGCAGACGTACTTAATTTAACGATTACTCTTTATTGAAAATTAAGGTAATTTTCAACTTTAAAAAAAAAATGCTTCACTGGACATTTTTGGATAAAAGCTTTTTGAAGGATAAATGTGTTCTATCCACGCAATGGAATATTATTCAGCGGTTAAAAGGAATGAAGTACTGATACATACTACAACATGGATAAACCTTGAACATATTATGCTAAGTGAAAGAAGCCAGTTATAAAAGGCCAGAAATTTCCTATACTGCTGAGAGAAACATAATATCATGCAGCCACTTTAGAAAACAGTCTAACAGTTTCACAAAATGTTAAACACAGAGTTACCATACAGCCCAACAATTCTACTCTTAGGTATATATACTCAAGATAAATTAAAACAAATCCACGCAAAAAATTGTACATGAATGCCCATATTTATAGCAGCATTATTCATAATAACTGAAATGTGGAAAGAACTCAATGTCCATTAACTGATGAATGGACAAATAAAATATTGTATAACCATTCAATGGAATAATATTCAGCCATAAAAGAGAATGATGTACTGATACATGCTATATAAATAAATCTTGAAACACTATGCTAAATGAAAAGTCAGACACAAAAGGTCACATGGCATGATTCCACTTACACTAAATGTCCAAAGAGGCAAATCTAGAAAGAGAAAATATGTAGTGGCTATCAGAGGACGTGGGGAGGGAAGAACAGAAATGACTACTCATTTCCTTTTAGAGTGATGAAAATATAAAATTAGTAGCAACCGTTGTACAACACCGACTTATGTAAAAAATGATTTTCGCCAGGCACAGTGGCTCACGTCTGTAATCCCAGCACTTTGGAAGGCAGAGGCAGGCAGATCACCTGAGGTTGGGAGTTTGAGACCAACCTGACCAACATGGAGAAACCACATCTCTACTAAAAATACATAAGTAGCCGGGCATGGTGGCACATGCCTGTAACACCAGCTACTCGAGAGGCTGAGGAAGGAGAATCACTTGAACCTAGGAGGCAAAGGTTGCGGTGAGCCGGGATCACACCTTTGCACTCCAGCCTGGGCTGGAGTCTCTGCAAAGCGAGACTCTAGCCCCCCCCCCCCCCCAAAAAAGTGATTTTTCTATGTGAATTATCTCAATCGGGTGTCATTAATAAAAATAAACAAACAACAAAAAAAAACAACTCCTCTCCCTACAAAAAAGAAATAAAGAAGGTTACTTCCTTAGGATAACCTCTCAGAAGTGGAAATACAAGGTTTTACTCTTTGACATATGCCAAAGCGCTTTTGAAACAGGTTCCAGATTTATACTACCTCCAACATATTAAGTACCTGTGTCACTGTACTCAGGTCTGAACCAGCACCATTTCTTAAATCTTAAAATCAGAGAAGAGAAACTTGTTATTGTTTATTATTTTAAAAATGAACACTTTCTCCCCATATCTTAATCACAAACTTTTCAAAGGGTCCATTCTTAGCCTTTACAATTGACTTCTCTATGCATATAACACAAATGTTTCAATTTCTCAGGAAATGTAGAAATGTACTTTTTTATAGTTTTGGTCAGCAATAATTAACTCATCCCAACTCAGTTCTATTTCAGCTTTTAACATTAAAACTTTCCTTAAAGTCAAATATATTTTGAAACAGTAAAGAACTGAAGAACTACTCTCCTCCTTAGACAGGGAAATTAAATTTCCCTAAAAGATCACTACCTGGGTTACACATGTTTCTAGTTTCCTGACTGCACTTAACTTTCAAGTAAAATGTCCAAGTGGCTCCCAAGACATTTAAAAATGATATGGTATAGTTGAAAGGAAATTAAACATTTATTAACATCTTCTACAAGCCAAGTGCTTTATGTGCATTACTTCATTTAATCCTAACAAATGTATTACTCACACTTAACTGAAAAGGAAAATGAAAATCACCAATGGTAAGAACTTGCCACCCAGCAAATACGTGACAAAGTTAAGAGATCAAATTGAGGTGTGTCTAAATTTCAAAGTCCATATTCTTTCTGCCACTTTACAGTGCTTTCCAAGCTAAATGACTATGGAAAATCAGGCAAGACTTTGAATACATGTTCTGCCACTTACTGTGTGACTAATTTCTAAACTTCTTCAGAGTAGAGTTTACAAAAAAAAGGTCACTGTTCACAAAATAAATATTAAAAGGAAAGGCTAAAAATTCACTGTGAAATGAAACTTTTAAAAAATACTATTTTTTCAACAGCAAAATGTGTGAAATAATTCTAAACTGTTTTCTTGAACTTGTCTCAAGATTCACTTTACCTTCCAACAAGCAGAAGCACTTGCATATCATTCACAAACATGCAATGTAGATAAAAAACATTTATTTAGGGACTGCCAGTCTCTTCTGTAGACCACAAACACATCATTTCTCAGTAGAAAAGGCCACATCAACAACATTGCTCTTTATTTTTCTTTACCACATGAGGAATGTTTTCAGTAACATAAGCACCATCCAGGAAGTAGCACAAGGGGTAAGAGAAATGGCTACTGAAGAGAAAAAGACTGAAGGAGCTTGTGAGCAAGCAGTAATACAACACAGAAAGGACAAGGTTAAGAACAATAAAAATGAAAGCAAAACATCAGCAGTCTATTCTATCTCAGGTAATGAATATCACTATGGTCAAGAAAAAAAATCCTTAAAGGATCTTTAATTAGCTTTTAAAATTGCTACTTAACAACCCAAACAACCACTTGACAAGTTTGAAACTGGTGATTTCCAAAGAATGCAACATACAAATATATACGTGCAATTCTTCCACAAGGATTTTTCACATTCATAAAACAAAGATCAAAGGAAACATTAACATAAGAATTCTTATATGCTAAAATTTTTCCAAGAACTACTTTGCTCCTTATTCTGACACATAAACAGAGTAGCAATATCTAATAAAATTGTCATACTACAGATAAAGGCCTTCAATAAAACACAGTTTTCTTCCAAAATTATTTTACTATTAAAAAATAAGTCAGACTTGGACAGACTAAAAAATATAAACTTATCTACAGGCTCATATTTTACCCTAGGGCTATTATTAAAATAATTCTGCTGTACATAGAATCCTGTATGGTTTTCATCAGCTAGTATAAAACAATCAGGCTATTGTGCAACGGCAAGAGGGCTCTTAAAAAAAAAATTTACTGCTGAAGTAATTCTTTTCTCCAGTTGACTTACCACATTCTACTCTCTATAAACACCATTGTTTTTAATCACAACTTTACTTACAGCTTTATCCCTGTCAAACAAAATTTTCACTTTCCAATATGACCCTTTCAAACTGAATAAAAAGTAATTTTACTATTATAATATTTGTTAAAGTGAAATGTTATAGAATAGCATGGTAAGATTTTGTTCAAAAACATGTATTTATATTGATGTATCTGGAAGGATGTTCATCAAAACATGACCACCAACTAGTTATTATATCTTAGGCTGGTAGGATTAAAATTTTTTACCTTGTGTATATTTTCTGATGTTCTACATTAAATTCGGTTTGTGTGTGTGTGCATAAAAGAGAACAATTTCAGTTAAAGGATAAGTAGTGTAGGTGCCATATTTTAATTCATCTTTACCATATTTTAGTTCAACAGCACTAGTTCAAATCCAGTTATTCAATTTAAAAAAGCAATTATTGCTCAGAAAATGCCAGTAAACTCCCTTGAGTCAACAAAGTTCAATTTTTCTTTTTTTTTTTTTTTTTTTTTTTTTGAGACAGGGTCTTGCTCTGTCACCCAGGCTGGAGTGCAGTGGTGAGAGCTTGATTCACTGCAGCCTTGACATTCTGGGCTCAAGCGATCCTCCCACCTCAGACCCCAAGTGGCCGGGGATATAGACACACTGATGCCTGGTTAATTTTTGTATTTTTTATAGAGATAGGGTTTCACCATGTTGCCCAGGGACATCTAGAACTCCTGTAGTCAAGCAATCTGCCCACCTCAGGGTCCCAAAGTGCTGGGATTACAAGCATTAGCCAACCATTGTGCCGGGTCTCAAAGTTCAATTTTTAAACAATAAATTTCCTCCAATCAGAGAATGGAGGCTATAACTTTGTGTCTCTTTATAGAACTGGGTGAGAAGGTGGGGAGAGTGTGGAGAATAGGTTGGAACGTCCAGGTGACCATAGGAAGGGTAACAGGAAAAAAACTTGGGAAAAGAAGACAAAACCATTTCACTGATTCACAAAAAAAAAATCACAGAGTAGTGGAAAGTAAATCATCAGAGAAAGTAAGCAAGCACTTAAAGGGTAAGGTAAAGCAGAAAAAAGCCAGAAAAACAACTCAAAAGAATCGAACTCAGGAGTATTTATGTAAAATCATTCTGAAAAGTGGGGGAGAGGGCAGAGGAAATACTATATAACAAGCTGAATAAGCTCTGCTTTCTTGACCAGAAAAGGACCGCTTTTCAATAGGCTTATTTAGCATCAGCAGCAAAACCAAGAACACTCTCAGAGGAATCTGAAGATCTTTTGTGCTGCTTTGGAATGAACTAAACTATTAGATATACAGTTAAAGAATATACAAACATATAAATAGCCCATTTTTATGCATTAAATGAATCTAGAAGTAATCATCAGACGTAAAGAGAACATAACTTTGAAAAAGAAAAAAGGTAAAAGCACTGATATAATTCCACTTCTTTAAACCAAAATAAGTAATTCTGCTAGATTAAACCATAAGAAATTGCCAATTTTGGCCAGGTGCAATGGCTCACGCTGTAATCTCAGCACTTTGGGAGGCCAAGTCATGTGGATCACTTGAGATCGGGAGTTCACGACCAGTCTGGTCAACATGATGAAACCCTGTTTCTACTGAAAATACAAAAATTAGTCAGGCATGATGGTGCACACCTGTAGTCCCAGCTACTTAGGAGGCTGAGGCAGGAGAATCACTTGAACCTGGGAGGCAGAGGTTGGCAGTGAGCTGAGACCGTGCCACTGCACTCCAGCCTGGGCGACAGAGCCAGACTGTGAAAAGAAAAGAAAAGAGAAAAGAAAGAAGAGAGAGGAGAGAGAGGAGGGAGAGGAGAGAGAGAAGAGAGAGGAGAGAGAAAAGAGAAAGAAAGGAGAGAGGAGAATGAGAGAGAGAGAGGGAGAGAGAGAGAAAGAAAGAAAGAAAGAAAAAGAAAAAGTGAGCCAATAATCAGGCATTTTGTCTATAAAAACAACAAATTCATATGGTCCCAACCACCAGTGGTATGTTAATAAATATTTAATCACCTTTTTGAGAAAAAGGGCCCTGATTTGTAGCTTCTGCAGTCTGCCATGTTGTAAATGTCCCACCATAGCCAGTTTCAAGCTACTAACATGATGTCACTCAACATGGAGTTGGAGAGAGAGGCAAAATCAGCTAACCAGCTCCACCACAACCAGCTCACCTGCTCCAGCACAACACTGGCTCCACTTACTACTCTGATCTAAGGATCATCACAACGGTTCCTAAATTTTCTCATTATTTTCTAAAACAGGCTTTTATCTGAATAATCCAGATCCTTTTCTAGGCTAGGAGAGATATACTTTTGACATTTTAAATTATTAATGCACTAAAATCATTCACAAGAAAGAACAGGCCAGGTGCACTGGCTCACACCTGTAATTCCAGCACTTTGGGAGACCCAGGCAAGTGGATCACGTTCTCAACTAGCCTAGCCATCAAGGAGAAACCCCATCTCTACTAAAAATACAAAAATTGGCTAGCGTGGTGGCACACGCCTGTAATTCCAGCTACTTAGGTGACTGAGGCACAAGAATTGATAGGACCCAGAAAGCAGAGGCTGCAGTGAGGCCAGATCATACCACTGAACTCCAGCCTGGGCAACAGAGCAAGACTCCACTTAAAAAAAGGTTGGGGGGGCAGTGGGCTTTATCCTCTCAACACTTTTTTTTAACTGAATACCTATTTGGTGCCAGCTATTGTTTCAGGCATTGTAGACAGCAAGGAACAAAACAAAGGAGGTCCCTGCTGTATAAAAATAAATTTTAAAAAACACGTAACTTCAAGGACTGACAAATGGCATGAAGAAATTAAAACAGTGATGGGGAGGAGCTATTTTTAACTGAGTGGTGAGGAAGCAAGAGGTGATATTTAAGCTGAGATTGGAAAGGTAAAGGGCCAGGCTGAAAAACACCTGGGAAAGAGAGGGTGCATTGGCTCACACCTGTAATCCCGGCACTTTGGGAGGCTGAGATGGGTGGATCACCTGAGATCAGGAGTTTGAGACCAGCCTGGCTAACATGATGAAACCCTGTTTCTACTAATAATACAAGAAATTAGCCAGGCACGATGGCACGCACCTGTAATCCCAGCTACTTGGGAGGCTAAGGCAGGAGAATCGCGTGAACCCAGGAGACGGTGGTTCCAATGAGCCAAGATCGTGCCATTGTACTCCAGACTTGGGCAACAAGAGCAAAACTCTGTCTCAAAAAAAAAAAACTGGAAAACTGTCAGGCATGGTAGCTCATGCCTGTAATCCCAGCACTTTGGGAGGCTGAGGCAGGCAGATCACCTGAGGTCAGGAGTTCGAGACCAGCCTGACCAACTTGGAGAAACCCTGTCACTACTAAAAGTACAAAATTAGCCGGGTGTGATGGTGCATGCCTGTAATCCCAGATACTCGGGAGGCAGAGGCATGAGAATTGCTTGAACCCAGGAGGTGGAGGTTGTGGTGAGCCAAGACAGCGCCACTGCACTCCAGCCTGGCCAACAAGAGCGAAACTCCATCTCAAAAAAAAAAAAAAAAAAACAATCTGGGAAAATACCATTTCAGTCAAAGGAAACAACTAATGTAGAAGCTCTAAGCCAGCTGGGCACAGTGACTCACACCTGTAATCCTAGCATTTTGGGAGGCAGAGGTGGGCGGATCACAAGGTCAGGGGTTCGAGACCAGCCTGGCCAACATGGTGAAACCCCATCTCTACTAAAAATATAAAAATTAGCCGGACATGGTGGCACGCGCCTGTAGCCCCAGCTGCTCAGGAGGCTGAGGCGTGAGAACCACTTGAACCCGGGAGGCAGAGGTTGCAGTGAGCTGAGATTATGCTACTGCACTCCAGCCTGGGCAACAAGAGTGAGACCCCATCTCATAAAACAAAACACCATAAGCCAAGACCAAGAATGGCATGTTTGAGAAACTATGAACAGACTAACTTGGCTAGAGTATAGTGAGCAAAGGTGAAATAAGAGGCTGTTAGGGCCAAATTATGTACAGAATGTTGAGTTTGTATTTTCTGGGTAAGTATAGTTTATATCTTATTCTGAATTGGTTGGGAAACAATTTCACATAGTAGTTTGATAAATGTACTAAATAGAATAAATGAAGGCTTTTTTTATTTTAATGACTCCTTATGAGACTGGGGTCACACCTCGTAATTGTATTCACTTTTCTCATTATGATCATTTTGATTACTTAATAATCTATACAGAATATTACGAAGCTAAAGTAGGATGACAAGCATCAAACTATGAATATAGCTGAAATAAACTGAGTGGTAGGACTATACAACAGCTCAGAAGTAAGGATCTGATTAATCCAAGATGGTTATTTTATGTGTAAAATGCTAATATATGAATTCAAGTAAGTCAATGTCAAATTCTAACGAACATGACCTAATTTGTCTATAAAATAGATTATTTCAAAACTGTAGAGAAACATTTCTAGTGTTTCATCTAACATTATTTTATTTGGTATATAAACAGGCTTTTAAAAAATTATCATGGTCATGTTTATCTTAATGTGAAAGAAAAATACAATATCAAGTCTGATTTTTATGAATATTATTAATGAGGAGTTAAAGTAAAATATCAAGCATATGAGTCTAAATTTTATCTGCATGTTACAAAAACTGTAAAGATACACACACACACACACACACACATTGTAGCCACATGAAAGTCCCAAAATACAAGTCAATAAGGACATAAATTATTGCACATTATACAATAATGGGAAAATGTTTACACTGGTTTATAGAGAATAATTTACACTTGCAGACAAATATTATCTCTTCATTCATCAACTTCTGAGTCACCTATTTTAACAATTTATCTAAAAGATTTTTTTTTTTGAAACAGGGTCTCACTCCATCACCCAGGGTGGAATGCAGTGGTGCAATCTTGGCTCGCTGCAGCCTTGACTTTCCAGGCTCAAACGATCCACCCACTTCAGCCTCCTGAGTAGCTGGCACTCTGGGTGTACATGCCTGGCTAATTTTTCTTTCTTTTTTTTGGAGAGATGAGGTTTCACCTTGTTGCCCAGGCTGGTCTCAAACTCCTGACTGGGCTCAAGCAATCCACTCACCTCAGCCTCCTAAAGTGCTGAGATCACAGACTTGGGCTATCATGCCCAAGATTTTTTTTATCAACCAACAGGAAATGAGATCTACAGCTCAGGGAAAAAAACACACACACACACACACAACTTGTCTCTGCACAATGAAATACCGAAACTTCACATATCATTAATTTCTTTTGCACTTTCATTTCTTAACTATCAGTAAAATTGCAGTTTTAGTATGTACGAGCATTTTTAAGAGCACCAATGTGTATATGCATTTAATAAATACTACTCAATAGAGTTATGTACATTATTGTAACTAGCTGCTAGTTTACCACAGAAATAAAATAAACGTACTTATATGCTCTATTTCTTTTTTTGAAAGGACAGTAACTAGGCAGTACAGCACTAAGAGGACAGGCATACTAATAAATTTTTGTTCACTGAAAAATCCCTCCCTAAAACTGTGAGACTTCAATTTGAGCTTTCAAAAACAAAAATGTGCAGGATGCCATCGAGCTATCTCAGTAACAGTAACTGCTTTTCTTTAACCAAAGAAGTTTAGCAAAAACTAGCAAAAAAATTTTTTTAAAAAATGAAGTTTTGGCCTCCAATCTTATTTTAACCTATATCTTTGATAAAAAGAAAGTTATAAGGCTGGGTACAGTGGCTCACACCTGTAATCCCAGCACTCTGGGAGGTCAAGGTGGGTGGTTCACTTGAGGTCAGGAGTTTGAGACCAGCCTGGCTAACATGGTGAAACCTCTTCCCTGCTAAAAACACAAAATTAGCCAGGCATGGTGGCAGACTCCTGTAATCCCAGCTACTTGGGAGGCTGAGGCACAAAAATCTCTTGAACCTGGGAGACAGAGGTTGCAGTGAGCCAAGATCACACCACTGCACTTGAGTCTAGGCAACAGAGCAACACTCAATCTCAAAAAGGTTATAACAGGCTGGGCGCCGTGGCTCACATCTGTAATTCCAGCACTTTGGGAAGTTGAGGCAGGAGGACTGCCTGAGATTAGGAGTTCGAGACCAGTCTGGTCAACATGGTGAAACCCTGTCTCTACTAAAAATAAAAAAAAAAAATTAGTCGGGCACAGTGGCGGGTGCCTCTAATCCCAGCTACTCTGGAGGCTGAGGCTGAAGAATCGCTTGAACCTGGGAGGTGGAGGTTGCAGTGAGCCTAGATCGCGCCACTGCACTCCAGCCTGGGCAACAAGAGTGAAACTGTCTCAAAAAAATAAAAATGAAAAGGTTATAATACAGTCCAATTTGAAGGGTCTAAGTCCATGTAAATCATCAACACTCAGAATTCAAGAAACATCACTTTAAAAAACATATGGGGCAAGACCAAAACATAATTTTTTTTTTAAGGTTTTGTCACCCTACTGCCAAATCAGGTTTTCCTTTTCTTCATGCTACTGATTTACTTCTCTTCTTTTCTTTCCTACCTTCTCTGTCACTTACGATTTTACTGTGTATTTTCACTTTACATACACAAAAACTGATTTGAAACTTACTTTATCCTCTTGTATCTAAATTTGTTTCTACTTAATTCTTACAGGACTATATGGTTTTAAGTGAAGTTCAAATACTTTTAGTTACAGAAACATTCATATAAGATTTTAACAAAGATGTGAGTAACAAGATTAGCAGCCATTCATTCAGGAAATGTGAGTGCCCATTATGTGCCATCCGCTGTTCTGAATACTGGGTATTCTGCAGTGAATAAAACAAAGCTCCATTCCTAAGGGCACTAAAACAACACTATGGCTGGCAAGTTCAAGAAACCTCAAGGAGGTCTACATGTGGCCAGAATGGAAGAAGTCAAGGAAAAACTGGTAAGACATGAAATCAGACAGACAGGAGGTATAGACAATGAAGGCTCAAGACTTCTTGAATACATAAAAGTGCATTTACTATACTTATATACTTAACTTAGGTATTAAGTATTCCAGTTTTTATAAATGATATGGCAAGCCACTAAGGGTTTGAACACAGGAGTAAAATAATCAGATTCTCATTTTCAAAGGTTCGCCCTGGTTTCTGGCTTGAGAACAGAACTCAGCAAAGCAGCAGACAGATTAGAGACTACTAAAATAATACAGGCAGAGATGACAGTTGCTTACAGAGATGGCAGCAGATAGAGAGAGCAAATCATGGTTGCATTTATTCTTATGGCAGTTTTTAAGGTAGATAAGGGACACGCTTTCATACTAATTATTTGAATCAGATGTGAGAGTATGAGAAAGAAGAGAGTCAAGAATGTCTACTAGGTTTTTGGCCAGAGAAACTGAAAGATGGAGTTGGCATTTAATAGGATGAGGAAGACCGGAATGGGAACAATTATTGGGGGGGTGGTGATAGAAAAGAGGGAGGAGTTCAGTTTCGATGTGAAATTTGGGATGTCTATTAGAAATCTACTTAAAATGCTGAGTAGGCAGATGGATATAGAAGTCTGGAGGTTAAGAAAAAGATCCAGACTGAAGATAAACATTTTAGTTTGAAATATGTAATTCTACGCTGGGTGCAATAGCTCATGCCTGTAGTCGCAGCACTTTGGGGGGCCCAAGCAGGCAGATCATTTGAGCCCAAGATCAGCTTGGGCAGCACGGCAAAAACCCATCTCTACAAAAATTACAAAAACTAGCCAGATGTGATGGCACACACCTGTGGTCTCAGCTACTTGGGAGACTAAGGTAGGAGGATCACCTGAGCCCAGGAGGTCAAGGCTACAGTGAGCCAAGATCACACTATTACACTCCAGTCTGGAGAACAGAGCAAGATCCTAAGAAAAATTTTTTTAATTAAAAAAAATAATAAAGCCGGGCACAGTGGCTCACACCTGTAATCCCAGCACTTTGGGGGGCCAAGGCGGGCGAATCACTTGAGGTCAGGAGTTTAAGACCAGCCTGGCTAACATGGTGAAACTGTGTCTCTACTAAAAATACAAAAATTAGCTGGGCATGATGGCGCGTGCCTGTAGTCCCAGCTACTCAGGAGGCTGAGGCACAAGAATCTCATGAACCCAGAAAGCAGAGGTTGTAGTGAGCCAAGATCACACCACTGCACTTCAGCCTGGGCGACAGAGTGAAACTCTGTCTCAAAAAATTAATTAATTAATTATTATAGAACAATACATAAATAAATAATACATTTCTAGCTAGACAGAATGAGATCACATGGGACTAAAAATAAATATAAATATAGAAGAGGTCTAAACATATGTCCCTGAAAACACTGCCTCATTTTTTAGAAGTTGGGACAATGAAAAGGAACCAGCAAAAGAAACTGAAAATAGGCAGTAATATCCCAGAAGCATAGGGAAGAAAGATTTCAAACATAATGATATTATCAACCACATCAAATGCTGCTACTGCTTCTACGCCCACTGAGATTAGGCTTGAGAACTAGGAATTTACCATCAACAGTCACTTAGTAATCTCAAAAAGAACTGTTATGGTAGAACGGAAGAGAAAAAAAGCTGATTGTAGTGGATTCGAACAAGACAGGGAGCACTGATGACCACAAATATTTACCTTTTGGGAGAGTAGTAACTAAAGAAAGATGTGGCATTTTGGAAAGGTTTTTTTTTTTTTTTTTTTTTTTCAAAGATGGGAGATATTTCAGTGTATCTGTATGCTGATAGGGATAATCCAGTAGAAATGGGAAAATGATGCAGCTCATTAGCATGCAGGAGAATGAGATGAATACTGAAGCAATGCAACGTCCTCAAGAGGAGAAAGGAGGAAGAGTGGAGACCATGATGACAGAATAGTAGGAAAGGCAAAGTATGGGTAAAAGATACAAGGAGACATATAAAGTTTTCTTCTGACTGCTTTCATTTTTAATATACAGGAAACAAGGTCATGAGCTGAAAAGGAAGAGGAGAAAAGGAGTGCTAGAGGTTTGATGAGAGGCATTAAAAGTCATCTGTGGTGATTCAATCAGGAAATGTACTAGGATTATAGGATTAGGCCGGGTACTGTGGCTCACACCTGTAATCCCAGCATTTTGGGAAGCCAAGGCAGGCAGATCACTTGACGTCAGGAGTTAAGAGTTCGAGACCAGCCTGTCCAACATGGTGAAACCCCATCTCTACTAAAAAAAAAAAAAAAAAAAAAAAAAAAAAAAAAAAAAAATCAGCCGGGTGGGATGATTGGCACCTGTAATCTCAGCTACTCAGGAGGCTAAGGCAGGAGAATTGCTTGAACCCAGGAGGCAGAGGTTGCAGTGAGTCTGTCTCAAAAAAAAAAAAAAAAGGACCAGCAGCACAAGGGGCTCTCCTTAGGTCAGTGGTCATGAATTTAAAGGGAAAGCCGGGTCAGCTTGTGTGTGTTTTCCTCAAAGGATGCTCAACTACCCCAGTGCAGGCTGGAACAGATGGAGAACTGGATACAGAGAGGAGGTTTGGCCAGGTGAATTACAATAGAAGAGTGCTGCAAGGGAGCTGAATATGTATGAAAAGTAGAAATTATAATAGTGGACCACAGATTTATGGCAGGGTAAATAAGTGAGGACGTGGAAGGAGGTGGTCTTGGGACAGCAAAGAGGTGGTAGCAGCAATGGATTACAGATCGCAGACATACAGAAGTACTGTTGAAGAGGGCTTTTACAGCCATTCCTCGGTATGCACGGGTGATTGATTTCAGGAACCCCGCCCCCTCCCAAATCCCCAGATGCTCAAGTCCCTTACATACATAAAATGGCATGGTATCTGAATATAACCTAGGCACATCCACCTGTATACTTTAAATCATCTCTAGACTATGTATACCTAATAAAATGTAAATGCCATGTATAGTTGTTATGCTGTAGCTTTTTACTTTGTTGTTCTGTTTTTTCTTTTTAAATATTTTTGATACACGGCTGGTTGAATACTCAGATGTGAAACCTGCTGATTTGGAGGGTCTCCTGTATTTTATGGAAGGACTTGTTAAGACAGGATATTGAGAACCCAGTGGCATTACTGAAATTGTGTCTATAAAATATCCTTAATAAAGCACGGGCAGTTCTGGTTAAAATGTTACCTATCTAAAAAATAAAAAAAAAATTCACCCTGGGCAAAGTAAGCCTTCAAGATGAAGGAGACTGGAAGGCTAAATTGAAGTTGGAGAAGAACTGTATCACAGGAATTATAACTGAAGGTTCCCAGACATAGAATCCTCAACTATTTCCAGCACTCCTGAAGAAAGAGTTAGCTTTGTGCAACCTGGCCAACTCAGAAGGCAAAAATGCCAGATCACAGATAAGCCATAATAAAACTATACCTTGCCCCACCCTCCCTCCCACCCCCAAATATTTTCTCCACTGAGCTGCATCCTGAAGTGGTAAGGATACCACTTTGAAGAGGATCTGGCAAAGCAAAAAAGAAGCCCGCTAGGATTCTTCCTCCAAAATAAGCTTCTAGGTTCAAAGCAGTTTTGAGCCAAAGAAAAGTTCTGAAATGTAGAGTTTGAACACTACTATATTGTACCTTCTAATGACTAAAATAAGACTATTATTGACAAGTGATCAGAAGACTTTTTATTACCTAAAAGTGACTTAAAAAGCTAACTGATCATGCTAAGAGCTCATCTAGAAGCAGAAAAAGACTTAATCTACAGAGAGTGTTTTGGAGGCACAGTGAGTGTTTTCTGCTTAAACCTTACCAAGTTCCACAGATACCCATAAACTCCCACTATACATAGGATGTAAAATATACACAATGCTGAATGTAGTCAAAATCCATTTTTGCTTCACCAAGCAAAAAGTGAAAGTCGGCCGGGCGCGGTGGCTCAAGCCTGTAATCCCAGCACTTTGGGAGGCCGAGGCGGGTGGATCACGAGGTCAAGAGATCGAGACCATCCTGGTCAACATGGTGAAACCCCGTCTCTACTAATACAAAAAATTAGCTGGGCACGGTGGCGCGTGCCTGTAATCCCAGCTACTCAGGAGGCTGAGGCAGGAGAATTGCCTGAACCCAGGAGGCGGAGGTTGCGGTGAGCCGAGATCGCGCCATTGCACTCCAGCCTGGGTATCAAGAGCGAAACTCCGCCTCAAAAAAAAAAAAAAAAGTGAAAGTCGATTTTTTATTAAGTAAAATGAAACAAAAATAATTTGTTTTTTTTGTTTTTTTTTTTTTTGAGACAGAGTCTTGCTCTGTCACCCAGGCTGGAGTCCAGGGACACCATCTCAGCTCACTGCAACCTCTGCCTCCCGGGTTCAAGTGATTCTCCTGCCTCAGCTTCCCAAATAGCTGGGATTATAGGCGTGCACCACCACGCCCAGCTAATTTTTGTATTTTTAGTAGAGACAAGGTTTCACAGGCCAGGTTGGTCTCGAACTCCTGACCTTAGGTGATCTGCCCACCTTGACCTCCCACAGTGCTGGGATTACAGGCGTGAGCTACCATGCCCAGCCATTAATGTTTTAGTACAAGATATAAAAATTCAATCATGCAGATTTCATATAAAATCATAGCATGAGTTTCTAAGTGGGTAAGCAACAAAATAGATATCAGGCCTCATCATTTAGTCACTTTCAAAGGTACCTAGATTTAATATGAACTTACCTAACACTTTCTAGGAAAAAGAGGGAGTATGTTTTACCACAGTCCATTTGACTAAAATACATTTACAGGTACTTTACAGTGTCAGGATAAAGACAACTTATTACCAAGTCTTTCTGGCACTTTAATTCAGGAACTCCCTTTGGATGGGGGCCCAGAGCAGTCTCAGCTAAATCCTGCACTGTTCATTATTTGTTAGCATTATAGAAAGATTCAAGTATACTTAAGCTTTGAACTGAGGTAGCAGGATCCACAAAATTAATAATTAAAAAGCTAAATTCCAAGTTTTTCCAGGTAGTATGAAAATAATCAGAAAAAAATGCCCTCACCTAACTAGCAAGTAAGTATTAAGAATAAGCACATGGTTAAGTTCCTCTCAAGAAGGCACGGGGAAACTATAATGTTCCCCTCTGAGACAGACCTAAAATATTACTAACATTCAATATTCAATAAAATGTTAAAACATTTCATTCATGAAAACTGAGGATAACAATATAGCAGATCAAAACCAATACGCATTTTTTTTTTGAGATGGAGTCTTGCTCTTGCTGCCCAGGCTGCAGTGCACTGGTGCAATCTCAGCTCACTTTAACCTCCATCTCCCAGATTGAAGCGATTCTCCTACCTCAGCCTCTTGAGTAGCTGGGATTACAAGCTCCCACCACCACGCCCGGCTAATTTTTGTACTTTTAGTAGAGACAGAGTTTTGCCATGTTGGCCAGGCTAGTCTCGAACTCCTGACCTCAGGTGATCTGCCCACCTTGGTCTCCCAAAGTGCTGGAATTACGGGCATGAGCCACCGCGCCCAGCCACCAATATGCATTTTGAATTGTGAAAAAATCTTATAAAACCTTAACAATATAGCTCAGACTCATCTCATCTTAAAGCAGATGAGGAACCTAAATAAACTCTTTCATGATTTTAAAAAGACCACTGGCTCTTAAAAACGTAATAGCAGCCTATCCCAGAAAATAATGTGAGAAATTAGTTATGAAGTATTTAAATAAACATTTTTTAAATTAAAACACTCACAATCTGCAGGCAAATGAGCACAGCTGCAATATGCCACGTTAGTATCATTCTTAATCACTTTATTAATTACATCTGAGGAAAAAGAAATGCTTTCTAAATCATTCTAAACACTCTTATAAAAAAATGAACTACCCTCTCCCCAACAGACACACAAACCCTGATGAAGAAAACACCAACATTTCAAATATTCCAGCAATTATAAAACAAGATAATCATGAAATTTATTTAGTCTCAAAACATTATGAACTTCTCCAAGGAAGGAATAATACTTTGAAAACACTTACTAGTATTTTTAAGGTACAAAAAAAAAAAAACCTCACTATGAGTTCTCATTTCTTGGAAAAATATATTTTAAGCTGTTAAAGCTGGTGATTGTCAAGAATTCTGATGATGAGCTTATTGAAAAAAAAAAAAAGTCAAACCCTTTTTACTTAACACATCACACCTTGCTTACATTGTTCTTTATCATCACTATTACTATTTACAATTAGGTTTCTCTTCAACACCAGACTATCAGTGGTACATTGTCAACTAACTCTTCCTCCCAGAAATATATATTTAAAGAAAACTTATATGTACATTTAAACAGAAAGTATCACAACTAAAATTTGAAGGATTATTTTCCTTATTACTCCTAGAAACAACTATAAAAAGGTAATAGCGCATTTTGGGAGGCCGAAGTAGGCAGATAACTTGAGACCAGGAGTTCGAGACCTATTTGGCCAGCATGGAGAAAACCCCTCTCTACTGAAAATACAAAAAATAGGGCGTGGTGGTGCATGTCTTTAATCCTAGCTACATGGGAGGCTGAGGCATGCGAATAGCTTGAGCCCCAAAGGCGGAGGTTGCAGTTAGCTTAGATCTTGCCACTGCACTCCAGTCTGGGTGACAGAGCAGACTCCATCTCAAAAAAAAAAGTTAATAGCCAGGAAGTCCAAAATCTGAAAGTTCTATTTGAATGTACACATTATCTTTAACAATGTATTAAGTATTATAAGCATTAACAGTCAAAAGGGCCACTTAAATTCCAAAGCTAAGTGTAAAAAAAAATTAATAATCTACATTATTTCATAATGATCAAGACTGACTTTTGAGCACATTAGTCTGATTCTTGAAGCAAATAAAGTATTACTGCTTTATAAACATATATAAATAGATTAAAATAGGCAATGCAACATTATGTTCAGAATAAATGCAAAACTGCAAATCTCATCCTCTTTTTAGTCAGCAGTTTCATCACTGTTGCAATACTCAAGGATAAGTCCACATATGGAACCACAAATTATTACTAATAACCCTGCCCTTTTCAGCACTATCAAGTTTATACATTACATTTATTTCATTTATTTGTAAATGGTGAACACGAGGACAAAATAAAATTCCTGAAATGGAGCTTTATTTTAAAACATTTCTTATAGAAGGGAATCCACCGTTTATTGTCAGGGATTTTTAAAAATAGAAAATGTTATTGTAAAGAATATTTACAGAAAACAGAATCAGAAGACATTATCCTTCAATAAATACACTGTACCTAAGTCTAACAGGGGCAAGAGAGAGAATAAAAATACTAGTTTATTAAATGTCTTCCTCCTTTCATTTTAAAATGTAGACAGATTCTATTAAACTGACAATATAAAAGCTTAACCCAATAATCTTAGCTGTACAAAGTTACTTATTAACCTTTAAAGACTGTTGTGAATTTACACTTCCTGCAGTTCACCTGCCATCTTTCCCAACTTGAATAGCCACTACGGGTTTAAGACAGTCCTAACTTGCGGCATCAATAATAAGGAAAGAACTTTACATTCAAGTTTAAGAAAAGGGTAATTGTGGATTTTGCTTGTGCCCAGAAACAGTATGCAACACAGGTCTCAGCACGTAACAGGTGCTTAATGAATATATGTTGAGTAAATAGTAACATTTTATTATATTAATGCAACATTAATATTTCCCCCTAAAATGTAGAGTTCTCCCTCGCTAAAAAAGCAGCAAGACCATACCGCAATCCCTTCTCAAAAACACATTAACTTCTTTATTCATAATGAAACAGAAAGCTGGGTGTCAAATACAATCTCACTACCTCTTTATCTTCTCCATTATTTTTAAAGATTAAAAATAAGGCCGGTTTTTAAGAAACAGAAAATGTATACTAACTTCTCTCAAATCAAAAAAGAAAATCCACATTTGATACATATTTTCTATGTTCATAGTATTGAGAGTAAGAACCGACTGTTCATCAACAGTATGTTATGTAGGGTAAAAACCAAAAACCAACGAGCATCAAAAATACATGTTGTTTGCTGACATTCTTTCCTTAATCAGTCAAGAGGGTATATGTGCCTAAATTTTACTAGATATGAGGTAAGCTTTGTCTGTTGCTTCAAGGTTCATTCATTCAACAAATACTTTACTGAGCACGTACTAGAAGCCAGGCCCTTCAACAAACCATTTAAAATTTGTAAACTGCACATCACCCCCCAAAATTCCCCTTAAAAAGCTCATCATTTAAAATAACTGCAAGTCAAAGAGGAATCCCCAATGTTGTCTCTTACACAGTGAAGTCAGCGGATTGGGGTTCTTTTTCAGCTGTTAATGCGGCATCAGGGAGCCGCTACCTACCACACCCGTGCCTAAAATCGCAACTGAAGCAGCAAGCGCAGGGTAAAACAACCTGTAAGAGTAGCTCAGCTCCCGCGACAAGGTGGCCAAGGGGTTTCACGCCCGGGGCTCGGGGCGAACCGCAGCAGGACCAGAGGGTGGAACGCGTCGGGCGCCTCAACCGAGAGTCCAGGCTTGGGAGCCAGGTGTCCCTGCTCCCTAAAACCCTCGCCTAGAGACCCCGGGCCCTCCCCGCCCGCCCCTCGCACCACCCTCCCGACTTCCAGACCTGAAAAGTTGGGGGGAGGGGGTCTGTCTCTTCATTTCACATCAGGCGGTCAGTTGGCTGCCTCAGCAGTCCGCCTGCGGTGAATTCTGAACTGAGTGTGTAACCATTCCTCAGAGGGAATGGAAGAAAAACAGAAGGCAGGGTCCTAGGGCAAGAGGACCTCGCCCAGACCTGAAAATGGAGCCGCAGGCTCTGCCCACAGCCCACAGCGCGCGGCTGGCAGGGCCGGGCCGCGCTCACCCCAGAGCCCTCAGAGACGAGGGTTCGGGGCTTCGGGACCCCGCCCAAGGGGCCGAGAGGGCGAGGCATGGGGGCCGACGCGCGACTGGAGCTGGCACTGCACTCACCGTCGTCTTTGTCTCCGCCGCCCGCTCCGGCCGCAGCCCCTCTCAGCGCCGGCTCCGCGGTTCCTGCCGCCCCCACGCCTGCAGCTGCGCTCCCCGGCGCGCTCGCAGCTTCCTGACTCCCCCTCCCCGCCCAGGCTCGCGCGCGGGGTGGGCGGAGCGAGAAGCGGCGCGCGCCCTCAGAGCGGCTGAAGGGGCGGGCTCCGTTGCGCAGCTGCAGCAGCCGCCGCGGTGGCCCCGCCCTTGCCCAGGCCCCGCCCCAGCCGTACCTCCGGGATAGGCGGGTCGGCCGGCAGGCGGTGGGACCCTCTGGTTTCGAGCCTCGCGGGTTAGGAATTTGCCTCTGGAGCGAACGGACGCCTGAGGGCCGGGCTGAGGCACGCGCGGTAAAGGACGCTCGGAAAGATGGCGACCAAACCTGGGCGGGAGCGGGCGGGAGCCCCTTCCTACCCCGGCCCGGGCCGCGGACATCTGCGCGGAGGGGCGCTGTCTACGCCCATTGTGGGGCGGTGGACGCGCCCAGTCGAGGGTGGGTGGGTGCTGAGCGGTTCTGGGACGAGGGATATCTCATTGACAGATGAGAGCCCATCCTCAGACCACTGGTTTTTCATGTAAAAAAAAATCAGACCACTGATTTTTCAGAATCGTTGAATCAATCATTGACTAGTTTAAGGCTGAGAACATCCACCTGGCCTTTGAAATGGGTCAAAATTACACATGTGACTGAACTGCTGTGACTCCTTTAGGTGTGTATTTTACGTATCTCACAAAGCAGAAACATGAGTGCCCTATCTAGCAGCCATTTCTCCACCAAAAGGCCTACAAAACTTTATCGTAAGGTCAAAAGTATAAAGAAAGTATTAATACCACTGAAGTAAGCTCTCAAACCTGTGCTACTTTGAATAAGTAATATGTGGTCTTCTCCTTCTAGGCTGATGGCGAGGATTTCTAGTTGCTCAGGCCAAAAATTTTATATCATCCATAACTCGTCTTATACTCTCGTTTTCACTTACAATCTGTCAAGAAAGCTTGTTGATTGTACCTTCAAAAGAGAACAGACTGGGCAACATAACGAGATCCTGTCCCTACCCCACCCCCCGCCAAAAAAAATTAGCCTGGTGTGGTGGTGCGTGCCTATAATCCCAGGTACTCTGGAGGCTGAGGCCAGGAGTTTGAGGTTAAGTGAGCCATCATCAGGCCACTGTACTCCAGCTTGGGTGACACAATGAGACCTGTTTCCAAAAAAAAATTATCAATCTTTCCTACCTTGCTCTTTTTTCTTCTTCCCATGACACCTCCCACCTTGTAATAATCTTTATAGTTTACAGTCAGCCCTCCACATCCATGGGTTCTGCGTTTCTGGATTCAACCGAACACAGATGGAAATATTTGGGAAAAAAACAACACAACAATTTAAAAATACAAATAAAAACCAATACAGTGTAACAGCTATTTACATAGCACTTACATTGTATCGTAAGTAATCTAGAGATAATTTAAAGTATACAGGAGGATATATGTGGGTTATGTGCAAATACTATACCATTTTATATAAGATACCTGAGAGGATTTTGGTATTGGTGGGGGTCCTAGAACCAATCCCCCTCGAACACTGAGGTATGCCTGTATTTATTTGATATGTTTATCTTTTAGTGTCTGCTTTCCCAGTACAAGCTGGGATTTTTGTCTTTTGTTCAACTCATGTATCCCAAGTGCCCAGAATAAATGAAAAATTTAAAAATTCCCTGAGATTAAAAGAAACTAAAGCAACAAAAAAGACCTTTTTTTATTTTAAATTTTCTCTTGGTTTCTGTTTCAGTTAACCATAAGATCTTTATCTATATCATACTATAAGCATTTTTTATTTTCCAGTTACTCTGAATACAGTGATAACCATTTACTTGATATTTAATGCAGTGTTTTTACCAATGATACTCTACAATCCTGTTTCACTGAATGAAAATAGCATGATAGAGTAGAGGAAGATTACATAAAGACTATTCTAAAAATTTCCTACAACAAACAAAAAAACCCAAAATTCCTGAACTTGATATATGTGCTTGTAAGCCTTCCTTTGAATTACAAATGTAGTAACCTTGTGTGAATGCCTTAAGTAGTAAATTTTCTATCATTCATCTATCATGTAAACATTTATTTTCAGATTTTTCATATTTTGTAACAACAGCACGTGATTGAATAGCATGATCTAATTTCAGTTGCTATAGTTATTCATACACGCTTCTCATCAGTTAAAAAAAAAGGCAATTAAGGACACAATGCCATTCATTTGAATGACACTTTTGTGAGTATGTGTGCGCGTGTGTGTGTGTGTGTGAGAGAGAGAGAGAGAGAGAGAGAGAGAAAGAGAGAGAGAGGGTCTCACTCTGTCACCCAAGCTGGAGTGCAGTGGCCTAATCTGTGTGATCTCGACTCACTGTAACCTCTGTTTTCTGGACTCAAGTGATCCTCCCACCTCAGCCTCCCAAGGAGCTAGGACTGCAAATGCACACTACCACACCTGGCTAATTTTTGTATTTTTGGTAGACAGGGTGTCGCTATGTTGCCCAGGCTGGTCTGAAACTCCCAGGCTCATACAATCTGCCCTCCTTGCCTCCCAAAGTGCTGGGGTTACAGGCGTGAGCCATGGCGTCTGGCCTGGATGATACTTTTTGTAGAGTATGTGTGCGTAATTATTTGCTCAATGTTATATTCATAGCAGTCTCTTTACACATTTAATTTATCCTTTCTGATTTAAAACAATTTAAAGCTGCAGATTACATGTTACAATCTGAATTTTTCATAAAATTAAATAGACTTGTTTATAAAAACATTGACAGTGTGTTTCATCAATGTCAATCTGTAGTTTGTAATTACAATAATGCCAAATGATATTTTTCTGAAGTCATTATGATGTATCTGCACTGTCCTTAACACTGTTACCAAGTAAAATCTTATTCCAAAAGAAAGACAAGGGTAAAAAATAGACACTGTTCTTAATTTATTCACATAATATACAGTGAAAATACTGATAAAAGTAAAAGCAACTATTATAGTCCAGAAGTAACTGTTCTGCACTCCTATTAGTCCATAACAAGTGGAAACATTACACCAAAGACAATAGGAAGGAATACTTTGTTCTAACCAACTGCTAAATAGCCTTGAGATCATTCAACTGCGACATTGGCCTGGTTCTGCACTCTTTTACTTAGATAAATTTTCCTTAAAAATGTTAAAGCAAATGGATTTTCCTGGTGCCTGCCACCACGCCAGGCTAATTTTTCTATTTTTAGCAGAGACACGGTTTCGCCATGTTGGCCAGGCTGGTCTCAAACTCCTGACCTCAGGTGATCTGTCTGCCTCAGTCTCCCAAAGTACTGGGATTACAGATGTGAGCCACCACATCAATCTATTTTTTTATTTTATTTTATTTTTTTTTGAGACAGAGTCTCACTCTGTCGCACAGGCTCCAGAACAGTGGCGCCATCTTGGCTCACGGCAACCTCCCTCTCCTGGGTTCAAGTGATTCTCCTATCTCAGGCTCCTGAGTACCTGGGATTACAGGCACCCACCACCACGCCCAGCTAATTTTTGTATTTTTGGTAGAGACAGGGTTTCACCATGTTGGCTAGGCTGGTCTTGAACTCCTGACCTCAGGTGATCTGCCCACCCCAGTCTCCCAATGAGCCACCATGCCCGGTCACTATTAATATTTTTAAAATCTGCTTTCCACAGTTTGATAGCAGTTCTTTCTTACATTTAGGGATCATGGTGTATGGAGTCAGAGTCTGGAGTTCAAATCCAAATTCTGCTGCGTAGTTAGGTGACTGTGAACAAAGTTCTTTCTAAACCTGTCTTTTCTTCTAGTTTAATGAGAACCAATAATATTACCTACCTGTGAGGTCTGTTGTGAGAAATCTCAAAGAGAACCCAAGTAAAATTGTTAGCCCCAGGCCTGGCACAGGCTGTGCTGGTAAAAGCTAGCTATTATCATTACACAAGCATATAATTAAGCTCATTGTCCTACATTTGTAATACTGAGAAAATGACTCATAAAAGGCCCCAAATGGGATGGTATGAGCTCTACATCAATATAGTATAATGTTTAAATAAATGAACATTTTTAAAGGGGCACTAACACTTCTTCTACCTCCACAATGTACCAGGCACAATTCCAGGCAACAAAGGAAGCTAAGAGAAATAAGGCCCAGACCTAGAACAACTTTACAGTTGAATGACAAGAGACATACGTTTAATAGATAACTACATTCAAGGTAGCATGACCACACTTCCTGATTTATCAGGAATCTGTTGTCCTGGCTTAATATTTATGTCTTCTTTTATGCTCAGTTGTGTCCAGGTCTGCTGATAAATTAGATGATCATTCCTAACTAGGTGTTAGGGATGCTTGGGATACAAGAGAAGAAACCATCAGTTCTGTGTAAGGCTATAGGGACTTAAATTGCTCCTTTAAAGGAACATCTGGGCCAGGCATGGTGGCTCACACCTGTAATCCCCACACTTTGGGAGGCTGAGATGGGAGGATCGCCAGAGGTCAGGAGTTTGAGACCAGCCTGGCCAACATGGTGAAACCCTGTCTCTACTAAAAGAAAGTACAAAAATTAGCCAGGCGTGGTGGCAGATGCCTGTAATCCCAACTACTAGGGAAGCTGAGGCAGGAGAATTGCTTGAACCCTGGAGGTGGAGGTTTCAGTGAGCCAAAATCACGCCACTGCACTCCAGCCTGGACAACAGAGTAAGACGCCATATGAAAAAAAAAAAAAAAGGAACATCTGAATGGGCCACCTGAATTAAAAGAAAGAGGAAAGGCAGAGGGAAGATTTAATTGTTATTATTCTGAGTCAGAACTACAAAGCTTTCTATACCTGTGCTAAAAACATTAACTGATAGGAAACAGTAAATCCACTTGACCAATGTTATATAAATTAGTTTTGGAATTTAGTATTTTTTCTTGTAGATATAACAGGTGTACTCCGAGAAACAAATGATTCAACACGTATTTTTTTATGTATACAACATACAGTATATCTATAGAGCATATACATATATTATGTATACGTGGTCTGTCTTTAGTGTGATAGAAGATACAAAAAAAAATTATAAGGCACAGACAAGCATCAAAAAATCTAATGGCAAACACCAAATATCTTGGTTAATTAGTCAATAAGGTGATGAGACATACGGCACATGAATTGTGATTTGGGAAGGTTGAGAAAAAGCAGGACTCATGGAATTTATTGAAAAAGGAGAAAATAACCAACTCTCAGGAGAACCACAGACAGAGGCCCTTTCTGTGACTGAAGCAGCCAAAGATAGGAAGGAAAGCTAAGTCAAACTTTGCTTTACACTCTTATCTGTGGCTGACCCTCGCTGCTCATCAAACCACAAATATTCATTGAATGCCTGCTGTTTGCCAGGTAGCATACCAAGTGCTGTGGAAAAATTCAGTATAAAGCATGGTCTTTGTCTTTAATGAAATGTCACACATCAACATTTGAATAAATAGACACATTAGCTTTATGAATGTGGTTGAGGGGATCACTGAGGTCTGAATTGGCTAGAAAAGTCTTTTCAAAGGGAAAGGAATTCGAGATGGGTCTCTGTGAAGAAGGTAGTCAGATCAGTGTTTCCCAAACTATGCATTGCACACCTCTGGTGGTGTGGGAGATGAGTTTAGGTAATACACTTCATTGAGGTTCGGAAGTGGAAGGATGGAGAGAGGTAGATTAGGGTACATGCAACTTGTCTAGCTTCAACACACAGCCCATGATCTAATTGCATTTCAGCCCCTCAGCTCAAAAACAAAGTTAGGAATTGTAATAAAATGCTTCTGGGGACAATCAGAGAAGAGAAAAGGAGTCTGTTGAGATCACTCTGCTATGTTAGGTCAGAAACTAGTAACTAAGAACTCTTTTTTTTTTTTTTTTTTTTGAGATGGAATCTCACTCTGTCACCCAGGCTGGAGTGCAGTGGTGTGATCTTGGCTCACTGCAACTTTTGCCTCCTGAGTTGGAGCAATTCTCCTGCCTCAGCCGCCCGGGTAGCTGGGATTACAGGTGTGTGCCACCATGCCTGGCAAATTTTTGTATTTTTAGTAGAGATGGGGTGTTGCTATGTTGGCCAGGCTGGTCTTGAACTCCTGATCTCAAGTGATCCACCCACCTTGGCCTCCCAGAGTGCTGGGATTACAGGCGTGAGCCACTGCTCCCAGCCCTTTTTCTTTTTTTTAAACAGCTAACATCTATATATGGCAAGTATTACTAATTTTCCACATATGATAACAATAAAAGTTTCCCTTATATGTTTGTTAAAGTTAAAAATATGAGTCAGCTAAAAGAAACCTAATAAGTAAGCAATAGTGGCAATAAATCTTATGGTTTTCACACAGGAAAAAAAAGGGCAATAAAGAGAAAGGGGATGTGGCGCTAATTTAGGAAGCACAAAGCTTAGTGAGCAAAGGTTCAGAAATTGGCACCTTAAAGGTGTGTTCCCAGGGAGAGCAAGAACCACAGTGGATCTTGAATTGAGTATTGGCAGGCTGGCATACAAGAGTGGGGAAAGATGAAGTCCAAAAGGTAGGTAACAAGAGGGAGTGGAGTCTGCTGGTGATTAAGACTCAGCACCAGGGCTGCAGAAGAGAGGACACTTCTCCCTGCATCTTGTGGAAGCCCCTTACCCCAGAGGAATCAACAGAACTAGCACCAGTGTGTTAGGAAGCCATTCAGCAAGCACCAGGGGGTCTCCCATCTTTGGGGTTTACCAGGAATCTGGGAAGAGGAGACACGGAGTATCTTGTTAGATGCCCTTATAGCACCTGGAGCTTTGGTGCCCTTAAATTTAGCATGTGGGGCCAGATGTGGTGGTTCATGCCTGTGATCCTAGAACACTGGGAGGCCAAGGCAGGTGGATTTCCTTAGCTCAGGAGTTTGAGACCAGCCTGGGCAAACTGGTGAATGGTAAAACCTCGTCTTTACTAAAATACAAGAAATTAGCTAGGTGTGGTGGCGCACACCTCTAGTCCCAGCTATTGAGAAGCTGAGGCTGGAGAATTGCTTGAAGCCGGGAGACAGAAGTTTCAGTGAGCCGAGATCATGCCAGCCTGAGTAACAGAGCAAGACCCTATCTCAACAACAACAACAAACAACAAAAATTAGCAAGTGGAACAGAAATGTTGCCACTTCCTCCTAGCACAGAGATACACATGTTGCTTTCAAAAGAAAGTTCATGATGAGGCCAGGTGCAGTGGCTCACACCTGTAATCTCAGCACTTTGGGAGGTTGAGGCAGGCTGATCACTTGAGGCCAGGAGTTTGAGACCAGGCTGGCCAACATGGTGAAAACCCATCTCTACTAAAATAATAATAATAATAATAATAATAATTTTTTAAAAAAGAAGTTCATGATGAGTAAAAATTGGAAGTAAAGTTGGAAGATGGGGAAACCAAGATTCTTCACAACCCATCTACATTCCTCTCCCAGCAAGTGTTACTGCCTTATAGTGATTCAGCTCTTGCTTTTGACTCCACCACTAGCTGGGCTGGTTAGCTGGGAGTGTTCTGATGCCTCGTTCCCTGCCACTGTCACTGTGGTGGTGTATATACCCTATGTAATCACCAGGACTGTGATGGGCAGATTGCTAAAAATGCACCACCCCCTTCTCCCAGTACTATTTGTCCCAATCTCCAGAACCTATGGATAGGATGAGATAGCATTCCTATGATTACATTAGGTTGTGTGTCATAGTTGACCTTAACATAAGGAGATTATCTGAGTGGGACTGGTCTAATTACATGAGCCTTTGAAAGTGAAAAGTTTTCTCTCACTGGTGGCAGAAAGAAGTCAGAAAGATTCAAAGCATGAAAAGAATGTGATACTTTGTTGCTGGCTTGAAGATGGGGGTGGGTGCACATGGCAAAGAATGCAAGTAGCCTCTAGAAGCAGAAAGCGGCCCTTGGCTGACAGCTAGTAAGGAAACAGGACCTCAGTCTTATACCGTCAAGTAACTGAATTCTATGTACAATAGAAAGAGCTTAGGAGAAGAATTCCCCCACACCTGGGAGAACTCATACTTGCAAACACCTTGATTTCAGCCTGATACTGTGATCAGAGAACCTGGCCCTGCTGTGCTGAACTTCTGACCTACAGAGAATATGAACTAATAAACAGATGTTGTTTCAGGCCACTAAGTTTGTATTAATTTGTTATACATCAATGGAAAACACAGCCACTGTCACAGACCGAAGTCTTCTCTAGACTAGCTTTGAGGTGACCCTTCAGCCTTGAGTTTCCATTCCATTGTCAAGCCATAAAGACAAATGCATCAATTCTCAGGCATTAGTAAACAAGCCTGAGATTTTTATGATTATACAGGGGAGGGAAACCATGGGAAAAGATTGGAATTCCCGATAATTTTGCATATGGGGACTGTGTTATTTCCACTTGGGCAAAAAAGCAAATGTGACATTATTTCAAAGTAACAAGCTGGTAGTCCTCTCATCTGTGGGTGGTAACAGAATTTCTGGTAGCATATGGTGCCAATCTTTGAAGACAAAAGACAGTGGAAAGACAGTGTCCTTTAGTAAAAAGAGAATGATCTCTAGTGTCAGGTGGGTTTGGGTTTATTTTGCAGATTATCTGACCTTGGGCTTATGGGCAATTTTCTTAACATCTTTGAGTCCCAGTCTACTTGTCATAAAATAGAATAATACCTTACTAATTACCTAAAAAAAATTGGCAAGAATTAAATTTAATAATTCATATAAAATCTCAATGTCTGCAACACAGTATACTATCAATAATTTGCTTCCATTATTATAGTGGAATTGTTCAACAACTTCCTTGCAGCCTTTTTTTCCCCCCGGCTGAGACAGTCTTCCTTTGTCGCCCAGGCTGGAGTGCAGTGGCGCGATCTCAGCTCACTGCAACCTCTGCCTCCCCAGTTCAAGCAATTCTTCTGCCTCAGCCTCTGGAGTAGCTGGGATTACAGGTACACACTACCACGCCTGGCTAATTTTTGTATTCTTAGTAGAGACGGGGTTTTATCATGTTGGCCAGGCTGGTCTCAAACTCTTGACCTCCTGATCCGCCTGCCTCGGCCTCCCAAAGTGCTGGGATTACAGGCGTGAGCCACTGAACTCAGCCAAGACTTACTACTACTGTACACACATGAAAAATTTCTGTAAAATGTGTGGCGTGTCCACTGGACAGAAAACCCTGTGGAATATTCAGAGATGATTCAGACAGTGTTCTTTCTCCTAAGGTAGGCTCAGAAAATATAGGACACATCCAAACATGTATGATGCAAGGTAGAACACTGAAAGAGACTATGAGAGATACCAAGACAACATATCACAAGTCTTTGTCAAAAGACAATCCTTCATAATGGGAATGAAAGGTTTCCTGGAAAAGTATCCTTTGTAAGAAGTTCTTTTTTTGAGACAGAGTTTCACTCTTGTTGCCCAGGCTGGAGTGCAATGATGTGATCTCAGCTCACTGCAACCTCCGACTCCTGGGTTCAAGCGATTCTCCTGCCTCAGCCTCCTGAGTAGCTGGGAATCCAGGTATGTGCCACCATGCCTGGCTAATTTTTGTATTTTTAATAGAGGTGGGGTTTCACCAAGTTGTTCAGGCTGGACTCAAACTCCTGACCTCAGGTGATCAGTCTGCCTCGGTCTCCCAAAATGCTGAGATTACAGGCATGAGCTACCATGCCTGGCCTGTAGGAAGTTCTAAAGCATGGTCTTTAAGGGAGGGTTAATAGGACTCAATTCAATGCAACAGATTTTTGCTGTCTGCCTACTGTGTGGCAAGCCCTATAGTAGGTAGTAGGGATTTTGTGACGGAAATCTCTATCCTTAAGTCGTTGGGTTGGTGATGAAGAATGGTGGAAGAAAATGCAGCAATTCAGCACTGTTATGTATTCCAAAAGCTCTTTTCACCTCATACTACCTCTGACATCCCTTTGCCTCTGGGGTCCTCCAAAGTTCATCTCCCATTCACCCAAACAACTTTTTGCTGCTTCTCTTTGTTTAGCCCTCTATTTAGAATATGGCTCTCAGTCTTGGTCTTGCTCTCAGAACAGCGTTACCATGAGATGAGTGTTTCATTCTCTGACAGAGGTCCCGCAGCCACATGCAGACTCTGCCCGTCCTCGGCTCTGACTCTAGCTCTAGTCAGGAAGCTGCTGAATCAAGAATCGTCTACCACAGCTTCCGGCTCCAATATTACCCTTACGTGAAGAGGAAGTTGGGCAGTTTAGAAGTATTATCGTAGAGATAGATCTAGTGAAGGGGCATTTGACCTAAACTGTTGTGATCCAGAAAGGATTCCTAAAAGAGCATATGCCTGAGAGGAACTACCCAAGAATGAAGGGAAAGGTGAAATTCTCTGTGCATAGAACAACACGTATAAAATCAGGAAGAGAGAGTTTGATGCCTTTAGGGAACTAGAGAGCGAGTTCAGGGCTAGAGGAAGGGTGCATGTGGGCTCAGTGATACTGGACCTGCAGAAAGAGGCACTAGATCATGATAAGGAGTTTTTTCTTGGTGGGGGGGAGGGGCAGTGTCTCACTCTTGCCCAGGGTGGAGTGCAGTGGTGCAATCTCGGCTCACTGCAACCTCCACCTCCCTAGTTTAAGCAATTTTTATTGTTAGATATAGTGAACTCCAAATTTCTCTTCAAAGAATCAGTATGTCAGTATGTTCAGCTCTCTTATTTTTTAATTCTCCATTTTAAAGTTTTTAACTTCCTGGTTCTCTGTGCCCCCTTGCCTCTAGTTTCAGTAAACAACTTTCCTGCCAGTTCTAATCAGTAGACATCTATTCCCCTGGTCACATCTATTCCCCCGGTCACCTGCTTTGACCTGAGTCACCCCTGGTCACCTGCTCTGACCAGTTCACATCTATTCCCCTGGTCACCTGCTTTGACCTGAGTCACCCCTGGTCACCTACTCTGACCTGTTCCATAACTGTCCTTCTCACCAAACTACCCACTCCGACACTCTGGTTTGTACCCCTGCTCTATTTAAAACAGCCAATCGGAATTAGCTTAGACTATGCAGTCCAACCCTAACCAATAGGGGAACAACATAGAAGTAGGGGCTACCTGCCTCAGGAACAAGAACCCCTTCCCCTCCCTTGTCCAGGTGTGTGCTTGCCATTGCTCCATCTGTGAGACACAACCTTCTATAGAAGTAAATTGCCTTCTGAGAAAATGTATATTCAAGTGCTACTTCTTTTGTGGCATCAAAAGTTTATATATAACACTCTCCCTCAGCCTCCTGAGTAGCTGGGATTACAGGTGTGCGCCGCCACACCCAGCTAATTTTTTAATATTTTTAGTAGAGACAGGGTTTCACCATGTTGGCCAGACTGGTTTCAAACTCCTGACCTCAGGCAATCCACCTGCCTTGACCTCCCAAAGTGCTGGGATTACAGGCGTGAGCCACCATGCCCGGCCAATAAGGAGTTTGACCTTATTTAGAGTATGATAATGAGTCAGGCAGAAGGACAAAATGTACTAATGATGTTGCTTTAGGAGTAAAGTTCAAATATATGAACATACGCTTAATATATCATACAAAACCTTTGAACTGTAAAATAGTCTTGCTTTAATTACTTTACTTATCTTTGATAAGTAGCCTTCATTCATAAAGGATAGTATGTGAGAACTTGAAATGGAATTTTAGTACCTGTGTGATCCCTCCCTCCCCTCCCCTCCCTCCCTCTCTCCCTCTTTCCCTCCCTCCATCCCTTTCTTCCTTCCTTCCTCCCTTCCTTCCTCCCTCCCTCCCTTCCTTCCTTCCTCTCTCTTTTCCTCTTTCTTTCTTCTTTCTTTCTTTCTTGTTCTGTTGCCCAGGCTCTAGTGCAGTGGCACAATCATGGCTCACTACAGCCTTAATCTCCTAGGCTCAAGCCATCCTTCTGCTGACTCAGCCTCCCTAGTAGCTAGGACTGGAGGCGTGTGCCACCATGCCCAGCAAATTTTAATTTTTTTGTAGAGACAAAGTCTCACTGTGTTGCTTAGGTTGGTCTCAAACTCATAGGCTCAAGTGATCTACCGTCTTTGGAATCCCAAAGTGCTGGAATTACAGGCAGTCACCACGCCCCGCCCCTGGTTTATTTTTTTATTAATTGAAACAGTTTTATATTAGCTGGAGTTATCTCCTTAGAAGAGTAATTGCACACATATGGGATTCAACCTGGGCAATGTTAGTTCCATGTGGCAGTCTGCTATTCATGTACTTTCTCCCAGACAATTTTTTTTTCTTTTTTTAGTTTTGCTTTCTCTCACAATATAAAATTGCATATTCTATCCTACTAAAAAGCAGGTTACATGCAAAGATAAATATATAAGAACCTGTTAGAAGAGGCTGATGACTTAAAAGAGAAAGGAAATTAACTTACTTGATGTTAACATTTTGGCTGTTTGACAAGCTGATGGGAATTTTCTAAATGGGGAAAAGATGAAAGGTTTCTTGAAAATGATTACCTTTAGTAAAAAGAATTATCTCCAGAGTGATTTCTTGGTGTAGAAAAGAAGGAACTCAAAAAGGATTATTATGGTCTTCTACTCCAGACAGGAACTACACAACATATTCTTTTGCACAATACAAAAGAATTTCAGTTCTACTTTCATATTGTTAACTGATAAATTGTAATTGAATAAAACAGATGTACAAAATGTTAAAATAAGTCATTTGTTTGTTAAGAATTCTGATAAGTAGCTATAATGTTATTGCTAATCATTTCTTAGCTTTTTTTATATAGTTTTATTATATCTGTATGTTCTTTAAAAGTACCTTAAAAAATTTAAAATTAATAAAATTTTGAAAAATAGTTTTAGGTTGACAGAGCAGAAAGTATGGAGAGTTCTCATATAACCCTACTTCCCTCTCTGTCCCTCCCTCCAGTTTCCCCTTTTGTTGACATGCTGGATTCCTGTAGCATCTTTGTTGTAATTGCCGAGCCAATATTACATATTTTTAAAAAGACCCTGGGGTCTTGCTATGTTTCCCAACTCCTGAGTTCAACCAATCCTCCTACTTCAACCTCCCAAAGTGCTGGCATTACAGATGGAGCCACCATGCCATGCCCAAGCTATAGTTTTGTTAACTAAAGTTCATAGTTTTTTACAAGAGAGCTCACTCTTTTTATTATACATTTTATGGGTTTTGACAAATGTATAATAACATAGTATCATTCAGAATGGTTTCACAGTCCTAAAAATCTCCTATGCTCCACCTATTCATTTCTTCCTCCCCTCCCCACCACCTCCTCCCCTGGCCCTTCAGTCCTAGGCAACCATTGATCTTTTTACTGTCTCCATAGTTTTGCCTTTTCCAGAATGTCATATAGTTGGATTGACAATATGATTTTCAGATTTACTTCTTTCAGTTAGCAATATGTATTTAAGTTTTTTCCCTGTATTTTTGTGGCTTGATAGCTCATTTGAAATTATTGTTTCCTATATCTAACAGTGTAGAACTTATTCTTTTCAACTAACATTATGTTGTCAATATAAGTTCATATTGTTGCTATCACTGTAAATTACTTATTTTGACTGTTGCATATTTTCTGTTGAAATATGCCACAGATTATTTATCCAGTCTGTAGATGGGCATATGGGTGGTTTCCGAGTTTTTGCTTTTGTAAAAAGTGGAGCTATGATTGTTCTTGTACCTGGTGCCTATTGTACATGTGCGAGTTTCTCTTGATGTATACCTAACAGTAGAATTGTTGACTCATAGGGCATATGAATATTCAGTTTGGAGTGATAATGACACAATTCGCCAATTTGCATTTTCTTTTTTCTTCTTTGTTTAGTACACATTATGCCCCAAAACCAACTTTCATTTTCATAGGCAATGGATCCACAGCCTTCCCAACACTTAATACAGACTCCTCAAGTTGTTGCCTTTTGAATGAACATAAAATGATGTCTCCCTATGCTCTTTTTCAGAGATAGCATCTCACTCCGTTGCCCAGATTGGAGTGCAGTAGTGCAATTATAACTCACTGCAACCTTGAACTCCTAGGCTCAAGTGATCCTCTCACCTTAGCCTCCTGAGTAGCTAGGACTACAGGCATGCACCACCACACCCAGCTAATCTCTGCAGTCTTTATTTGCATTTTTCTGATCCATAAAGCTGTTGAACAAAAGTTCTCAATTTTTTTTTTTTTAAAGACAGAGTTTTGCTCTTGTTGCCCAGGCTGGAGTGAAATGGCCTCATCTCAACTCACTGCAAACTCTGCCTACTGAGTTCAAGCTATTCTCTTGACTCAGCCTCCTGAGTAGCTGGGATTACAGTCATGCACCACCACGCCCAGCTAATTTTGTACTTTTAATAGAGACGGGGCTTTCTCCATGTTGGTCAGGCTGGTCTCAAACTCCTGACCTCAGGTGATCTGCCTGCCTTGGTCTCCCAAAGTGCTGGGATTACAGGCATGAGCCACTGTGCCTAGCCAAAAGTTCTCAATTTTAATATTTTTTAGGAGATGTTCATTACAAAGAGTTTTTTTTTTGTTGTTTTTTTGAGACAGAGTCTTGTTCTGTCCCCAGGCGCCAGGCTGGAGTGCAGTGGTGCGATCTCAGCCTGCTGCAACCTCTGCCTCCCAGGTTCAAGCAATTCTCCTGCCTCAGCCTCCTGAATAGCTGGGACTACAGGTGCATGCCAACACATCCAGCTAATTTTTGTATTTTAGTAGAGATGGAGTTTCACCATATTGGCCAGGATGGTCTCAATCTTCTTACCTCGTGATCTACTCGCCTCGGCCTCCCAAAGTGCTGGGATTACAGGTGTGAGCCACTGGACCCAGCCCTACAAAAAGTTTTTAACTTTTGTTTTTGACAGTAAAGTCATCAAAGCAAATGGAGGAGATTTTTTGATTTGGTACAAGGTAGGAATCCAGTTTCTTCCTGCTATTTATTAAGCAGTCCCTCCTTTTCCCCACTTTTCTGACATGTCATCTTTGTCATATATCAAACATTTATGTGTGGGTCTGTTTCTAAGATAGCCATTCTATTTCATTGGTTAATTTATTTATTGCTGCACCAATCACACACCATCTTATTAATTATAGTTTCATAATAAATATTGATAGTCACTAGGACAAATTCTCTCTCACTGATACTGCTTTAGAAGTAACCTGGCCAGGATCAGTGGCTCACACCTGTAATCCTAGCACTTTGGGAGGCTGAGGTGGGTGGATTGCCTGAGGTCAGGAGTTCGTGACCAGCCTGGCTAATATGGTGAAACCTCATCCCCACTAAAAATACAGAAAATAGCCAGGTATGGTGGTACACACCTGTAGTCCCAGCTACTTGGGAGGCTGAGGCAGGAGAATTGCTTGAACCCAAGAGGCGGAGGTTGCAGTGAGCCGAGATCACGTCAGTGTACTCACTCTAGCCTGGGCAACAGAGCAAGACTCTGTCTCAAAAAAAGAAAAAAAAAAAGAAAAAGAAAAAAAGAAGTAATCTGGCTAATCATGGACACTTGTTCTTCAATATATATTTTAGAGTAATCTTATCAAGTTCCGTGAAAGCTCTTGTAGGAATTTTAATTGAAATTACATTGGCTATTTTGATAAATTTGGGGACAATTGATACATTCATAATTATGTCTTCCTACACATTAAAAAGGTATAGCTCTTCATTTACTCAGAACTTTTTGATATTTCTTAATGTGTTATAATTTCCCCTAAAGAGATCTTGGCTAACTTCTGTTAGATTTATTCCTAGATAGTTGATATTCTCTGATATTACTGTAAACAGTTTATTCTCTTCATGTTTTCTAGTTGTTTGCTGCTAGTGTGTAGTAATGCAATTGACTTTTGTTTTACATCAAACATCTTGTTAATTTGAAGATTATTTTTGGGTTTCTAAGTAAACAATCATATCAACCACAAATACAGTTTTATTTCCTCCTTGCCAATTCTTATGCCTCTGTATTGGTTAGGACCACCAATGCAGATTAAATAGAAAAGATGATAGGGAAATCTTCATCTCATTCCTGTTTTAAAAGGGAAAGTTTCTAATATTCTCCCATGTAGAATGACGTTTCTTTAGATTTTCTAGTATAGATAATCAATTAAGGAAGTCTCCATCTACTATTAATGTACTAAAACTTTCTAATTATTAAAAAGTTAAAAATAATTTTTAAAATTATGACTAGCTGGATGCAGCAAACCACCACCATGTCATGTGTATACCTATGTAACAAATCTGCACATTCTGCACATGTACCCCAGAACTTAGAGTATTATAAATAAATTTTTTTTAAATTATGAATAGCTGTCAAATTTTTTTTGTTTGTTGTTTGTTTGTTTTTGAGAAACAGGCTGGAGTGCAGTGGTGCAATCTCGGCTCACTGCAACCTGAGCCTCCTGGGTCCAAGTGATTCTCTTGCCTCAGCCTCCTGAATAGCTGGGACTGCAGGCGCATGCCACCATGCTTAGCTAATTTTGCATTTTTAGTAGAGACAGGATCAGGCTGGTCTTGAACTCCTGACCTCAGGTGATCCACCCTCCTCGGCCTCCCAAAGTGCTGGGATTACAGGCGTGAGCCACTGTGCCTGGCCTAGCTGTCAAATTTTGTAAAATACTTGTTGTATTTTACAAAATTTGTAAAATACAAATTTTTGTATTTTTGGTAGAGACAGGGTTTCACCATCTTGGCCAGGCGAACTCCTGACTTCGTGATCCGCCCGCCTTGGCCTCCGGAAGTGCTGGGATTACAGGCGTGAGCCACTGCACCCGGCCTACTTTTTAATTTATTTATTTCTGGTCAACGCAGGAGGATCACTTGAAGCCTGGAGGCCAACGCAGGAGGATCACTTGAAGCCTGGAGTTCAAGACCAGGCTAGGAAACAAAGCAAGGACCTGTCTTTACAAAAAAAATTTTTAAAGTTATTTGGGCTTGGTGTGCTTAGAATCCAGCTATTTAGGAGGCTGAGGCGAGACTATCACCTGAATACAGGGGTTCCAGGTTACAGTGAGTTATGATCCTATCACTGCACTCCAGCCTGAGTGACACAGTGAAACTCTATCTCTAAAAATAAATAAATAAATAAATACTTGTTTTACATGTGTGTGGTTTCTTTTTTCTAGAATCAGAGTCTTGCTCTGTCACCCAGGCTGGAGTGCCATGGTACATTCCTAGCTCCCTGCAACTTCTGCCTCTTGGGTTCAAGCGATTCTCCTGTCTCAGTCTCCCAAGTAGCTAGGATCACAGGTGCCTGCCACCACACCAAGCTAAGTTTTTGTATTTTAGTAGAGATGGGGTTTCACCATGTTGGCCAGGCTGGTCTTAAACTCCTGACTTTGTGATCTGCCAGCCTCGGGCCCCCAAAAGTGCTAGGATTACAGGCATGAGCCACCGTGCTGAACTGTTTTATATATATTTTCTTCCAAGATGGAGTCTCACTCTATTGCCCAGGCTGGAGTGCAGTGGCATAATCTCGGCTCATTGCAACCTCTGCCTCCCAGGTTCAAACAATTCTCTGCCTCAGCCTCCTGAGTAGCTGGGATTACAGGCACCCGCCACCATGCCCAGCTGATTTTTTTTGTATTTTTAGTAGAGATGGGTTTCACCATCTTGGCCAGGCTGGTCTTGAACTCCTGACCTTGTCATTCACCTGCCTCAGCCTCTCAAAGTGCTGGGATTACAGATGTGAGCCCCCAGGCCTGGCCTCTGTTTTACATTTTTAATATGATCATACAAGCATTTGTAATTTTAATCTGCTGATGTGACAAATTACATACATAGATTTTCTAATATTAAACTATGGTTGTAGGATATTATCTTTTTTAAATACCTTGTTGGATTTGATTTGCTAATATTTTGTTTAGTATTTCTGCAAAAATAATAACTACTATTTGTCTCAAGAAAAGGCATTACTAAAAACCTAGCAAGAGACATAGAGCAAAAGATTGAGGAAAGTTTACAAGATGAAATGGAATTAAAGCAAGAGTTTAAAAGAATTGGAGTGCCAAATATAGGTAAGGATGATAAGAAAGGAGGACCAACATGTGCATAATTGGTGTCCTCACAAACATGGACCCTCTCCAACCCAAAAAAGAACCATCATATGTATTTAAGACATAAATAAAGAAAAATTATTTCTCCAGAAAAAGGTAACTTATCTCTATTATGAAATAACCAACATGAAACATATCCTAGCAAAAAAGTTGTTGAATGTCAAAGACAAAGAAAATGGCAAAAGTTTAAATCACAAAAATTGTGGCTGGAGTGCAGTGGCATGATCTCAGCTCACTGCAACCTCCACCTCCCAGGTTCAAGCAATTCTCCTGCCTCAGCCTCCTGAGCAGCTGGGATCACAGGTGTGTGCCACCATACCCGGCTAATTTTTGTATTTTTAGTAAAGTTGGGGTTTTACTATGTTGGTCAGGCTGGTCTTGAACTCCTGACCTTGTGATCCATCTGCCTTGGCCTCCCAAAGTGCTGGGATTACAGGTGTGAGCCACCACGCTCAGTCCAGAGTTTCATTCTTGTCACCCAGGCTGGAGTGCAATGGTGATCTTGGCTCACTGCAACTTCTGCCTCCTGGGTTCAAGCAACTCTCCTGCATCAGCCTCCAGGGTAGCTGAGATTACAGGCCACCACCCCCAGCTACTTTTTGTATTTTTGGTAGAGATGTATTGTATTTTAGTTTCACCATGTTGGCCAGGCTGGTCTTGAACTCCTGACCACCTCAGTCTCCCAAAGTGCTGGGATTACAGGTATGAGCCACCACACCCGGTATCATTTCTTCATAGCGCTGACTAGAAGTCAGTAAAATAATGTTCTCAAGGAACTCAAAGTCCTCAGGGAAAGAAAGCATGACTCAACAATTTTATGTCCAGTTAAACTGTTTTTTAGGTATAAAAGTAATAGAAGTACAATTCTGAATATGAAAGAATTAAGCCAATATAACCCCTGTGAGTTCTTGAACAAACTACTTCAGGATTTACTTTCAGCCAAGTGAGAGATGGAGAAACTATAGCTAAAGGACAAAATGTGAAGTATCAAATTCATTTAGCTGTCATAGACTATAAAACAGACTATATAGACTAAAACAATAGACTAAGATAAAAGTGAAGTTTATAGTTAAAGATAAGACATAAACGTCATAAATTCTGATGTTAAGGAATGTTAGTTTTAATAAAAATAGAAACAGGAAGAAAAAAGAAGGTAAAGACTCAAGTAAGCTCAAGTATTATGTTTAAATATAATTAATCTCACATTGGGATTTTTTTAAAGAAGCTCTCCAGGTGGTTCTAATATGCAGGAAAATTTAGGCACCATTACATTATGAGAATAACATTAATTACTCACCTGTGTAAGCCTCAATGGACCATGGTAAGCCACCAAACACTGTTAACTTCTATCAGCCTTCAGAACCCTTAAACTAGAACTGGAGACAGCCGTGTGTAACAACTGGTATGTTAAACATTATGTGAGAAGACTAAGTACGTTTTTATTTCTTCTTAGCATGACACATTGTTTCAATGTACAATCTTAGTAAGAACAGGCTGTTCTTGACTATGAATCTGGTCGATTGTTATAGAAATCACCAATGGTTACATTGAATAAATCCAATCATTATGTCAGTACCCAGAACAGTATCAATTATGGTGACTGACAAAAGAACAGTAGGCACAGTACAGACCAGAAATAAATAAATTAAAAAGTAGGCCGGGTGCAGTGGCTCACGCCTGTAATCCCAGCACTTCCGGAGGCCAAGGCGGGCGGATCACGAAGTCAGGAGTTCGCCTGGCCAAGATGGTGAAACCCTGTCTCTACCAAAAATACAAAAATTAGCTGGGCATGGTGGCGTGCTCCTGTAGTCCCAGCTACTCAGGAGGCTGAGGCAGGAGAATTGCTTGAACTCGGGAGGCAGAGGTTGCAGTGAGACGAGATTGTGCCTCTGCACTCCAGCCTGGGCAACAGAGCTAGACTCCATCTCAAAAGAAAAAAAGAAAAGGAAAAAAGAAAGAAAGAAAGGGGCTAGGCACAGTGGCTCACGCCTGTAATCTCAGCACTTTGGGAGGCCAAGGTGGGCGGATCATGAGGTCAGGAGATCGAGACTATCCTGGCCAACATGGTGAAACCCTGTCTCTACTAAAAATAAAAATAAAAATATTAGGTGGGTGTGGTGGTGCATGCCTGTAGTCCCAGCTACTTGGGAGGCTGAGGCAGGAGAATTGCTTGAACCCAGGAGGTGGAGATTGTATTGAGCCGAGATGGCACCACTACACTACAACCTGGGTGACAGTTCCAGACTCCATCTCAAAAAGAAGAAAGAAAGAAAGAGAGAAAGAGGAAAGAGGAAAGAAAGAGAAAGAAAGAAAGAAAGAAAGAAAGAAGAAAGGAAGAAAGCAAACAGACAAAACCCGAAAGCAACCACTTGTAAGCTTTGGTGTCTAGAAAATTCAATAATGTTTGCTGCCTCCTCCTTGGGAGGAGTTGGGGACTGACTCCCAGATGTTATTCTTGTCTTTTCCTTCCTGTTGTCATATTTATTTTCTTATTCCATTCTGGGTGTTCCCACCAGTCTATTGGTTGGTTTGTGGATTTGTACCCATAAGGCTAGCTGCAGTTCTGAGCAGCCACTGATAACCACTATCTTAGCTTTGCCATTACATTTTCTTTTTCCTTTTTTTGTTTTTGAGATGGAATCTTGCTCTATCACCCAGGCTAGAGTGCAGTGGCATAATCTCAGCTCACTTCAACCTCCGCCTCTTGGGTTCAAGTGATTCTCCTGCCTCAGCCTCCCGAGTAGCTGGGATTACAGGCACCACTACCACACCCTGCTAATTTTTGTACTTTTAGTAGAGACAGGGTTTCACTATGTTGACCAGGCTGGTCTTGAATTCCTGACCTTGTGATCCATTCACCTCAGCATCCCAAAGTGCTGGGATTACAGGCATGAGCCACCGTGCCTGGCCTTGACAGCTACTTTCTTTCAGCACATTGCTGAATTGCTGCCATTCCATTGTCTTCTGGATTCCATTGCTGTTGTTGGGATCTAACTATGGCTCCCTTAAAGGTATAAACTGCAGATATGAGCCTAGGCAGCAGGAACCTCAACTCAGATAATTTATCCACTTTCTCATGGACTGAGATTACGAGTCTGCTGGGCTAAATCAGAAACACAAGCTAAATTTACAAGCAACTTTAAATTTGTACTGATATCAGAACTTCTCTATTTTCACCAATAATCATTGTTTTAGAAATGACCAAATTCTGAGACCAGGATTGGCTACATAATTTGTAGGGCCCTGTGCAAAATGAAAAAGCAGGGCTGCTTTTAAAAAAATTATTAAAGATATCAAGTTGGCAATAGAAAAACATTAAGCCTAGTGCAGGCTCCTTCTGATCATGGAGCCCTGTGCAACTGCACAGATTGCACACCCATGAGGCTGCCTGTGTGAGAGGGACTATGGTTGCTGAACTCATCTGCAAAAATGGACTTATTTGTTCCATTAGGACTACAGTGAAATTCAAAGGATAAGAAAGGTACACACAAAAAATGAGTCATAAGATTACTCAAAGATTTCACTTTAGAAGTCCATAGTCCCCAAAAGGACTAAGGATGCATAAGTGCTTACTGCTCCAGGTAGTTCTCAATAGTTCTGGGATCCTTTACTAGTAATTTGCATGATTGTAAGAACTAGGCTTAGATAACCTCCTAACCAAAAATCAGTGCCCTGTGCCCTTTGTTCACAATGTTGACATGACCAGTATAACTGATACACTACCTCCCTTGAACCTTCTGGGAGGCTTTTCTCAGTGTATAGTTCAGGCACCATTACTTACCCTAGAGAAGTGAAGACTACTATGACTAGAAAGAATCTTGGTGTGTTGGCTAGCATCCAGTAAGAGGTTCTTAGACCAACATGGCCACCTAACCTGTGAATCCTGGCTGCCTGAAATTTTTGGTTACATTTAAAAAAAGATTAAACAAGAGCATACATATAAACTAGCTCCTGTTGTATAGGTGGTGGTTGCCAGAACTTGTGGACAGATGTGATAGAAATGAATTTTATTAATTATATAATTTTGAACTATTTAATTCAGCTAAAGTGACACCAGACCCATTTGATGAATAAAAAGATTGCATGAATAAAAGGAGTCATAAAATTTTAGAAAGAAATGGGTAATCTTCTTGCAAACATGAAAACTTTTTCTAGAGAGAATATATAAACAAATGAATTCTTACAATTTTCAGCCATTGACTTCAGAAGACTACTTATTCTGATTATTATAAGCAAGTAGAATGTCAAAGAGGTGAAAGGACTTGCTTTTGTTCAATTTTCTGCAAACATTTATAAGAAGGTAATACTGAAGCAGAAGGAAAAAAGAATCCAGAATTCAGTTCTGCTTTCCGAACATTTCCCCATGCTATTGGTTTGGTAAAGAACAGCTACTACCTGTCCTTTAGATTTCACTGTGAAAATAATAACTTAGGTGAAACAAATGCATACCAGCAAGGAAATAATAATTGTGTGATGTATGCCTGGAAAAGTATCAAGCCTAATTAAAATTTAGATATCTGATAAGATACGAGGCTTTCATTAGGTGGGGCAAATGAAAAGCAATACTATTATTCATTCATTCAACAAACGCTTATTGAGTGTTTTCCATATGTCAAGTGGCAAGATAGTGAAAAAAGATTTATATGTATATAATCTTGTATATATGTAATCTATTATACATAAGATCATATGATATTACATAGTACCAGAGATTCGTATAAAGAGGAAAAAAGCAGGCAAAAGGAGCCATAAGTAGAGAGGGGTTAAAATTTTAAATAAGGTGGTGGTCAAGGTAAACTTCACTGAGAAGATGGCATTTAAAGAAACACTTGAAGAAGATGCAGAAATTATGAGAGTTTGAGTGTTTGTGGATATGAAAAAATGGAAGATAAAAGGGAAGAAATAAATAATGGAAGAAAGTCTGGGAGGTGAGAAAGGCGTGAATCAAGGGGTATAGGCAAAGGGGGTGGGCTCAGTAAAGGGGAAAGACAATTCATTTTCTGAGATCAGAGAAAATGACCTAAGTATCAGTTAAGAGTAAAAGGGCAATTGTAACTTGTTGACTTTTATACAAAGTTAAGGTCATATCAGCAATCTTAAATCCAGTGGCATATGATGCAGTCTAAAGAAATAGTGATGATAATCAGTAGAAAAAAGAAAGGTAAAAATATATAACTTTGAGGCCTGAGGAATAGCATAAGGAAAAACAAGCTTATTTAGAATAATGCATGGATAGATTCAGTATTTAATAAATTATTATTATGACAGTTTATAAAGAAAGCACCAAGCAAAATAAGGCCCTGACTTTATAACCATGAAAGAAAACATAAAACCATCTGAAGGAAATTCAGGAAACACATTATCCAGCATATACCAGAAAAGTATCATTGCTAAACACTGGTTTGGATTCCATGGTCCCCAGCAATGAAAGCAAAAATGAATTCGATTATGGCATATATTTTTCATTTTCTGACAAAAGAGTGTTTCCAAAATCACTGGTATGGGCACATTGTTTTCCAGAACTAAGCTTTACGACAAATTCACCACAACCCCTTTTACGTTTAAAAAGAATTGGAAATATAACAGATATTTTTACCATGATTTTATTAAAACCAGGGAATTGCTACTCAAAATTTTATAAACCAGAGAATGTAACATCAAATCATGGTGAACAAGGGTGTAGGTCACTTATTCTGTGATGATCTCACAATACAAGGATGTTTACTCTTTGAGAAACTTGCTTAATACACCCCCATGCCTTTGTGTGTGTGTGCTTTTTTTCAAACAAAGAAACTTGCATAAGTTCTGAATAAGATCTGCCTGAGTTATGTTTGGTTGCACCTTGATATTATAAATACACTTTTCTGATACCTTTTACAAGGTTCTAAAATAAATGGACAGTAGATATTTGATGTAGTTTGAGAGACAACCAAGCAAAAATAAACATACAAAGAAATGTTAGGAGAGAAACCCAATACTGTTATATTTATGAATGAATGACTAGAATGGAAAAGTAGTTTAGATTCTGAGCTAAGACAAAACATAACAAAAATTCATGAATTTGTAAATTTAGAAAAATGTTGCATAAAACATGGAGAAATATTTAAAGTCTGTCACTGAGCCTATGAGAAAGAGAAAATTTCCTGGTGCCAGAAATTACAGATAACTCATTTCTAGAGTGGACAGTGTATTAACTGATACTAAGATAGATTACTGGATACAAATATTGATCCTAATAGCCTGGGGGTGGGGTGGGGGGGTGGGTTAATAATCAAAGGAGAACATAAAATACAATCTTGACCCTTCTAAAGCAGGGATATAAAACTGATACTTCCTTAAGAAAGCAATGATCTAGAGGAGGTGACAAGATGGCCAAATTAGGAACAGCTCTGGATGGCAGTTCCCAGCAAAAATGCAGAGCGTGAGTGATCACTGCATTTCCAAACTAATTTTTACTGACCACAGACCAGGAGATTCCTGGGCGGAAAAGTGCCAGGAGTCTCCAGCATGGCTGTTTCAACCAGCACAGCGGGTCTCCACACAAAAACTCACACAAATCTGGGCACCATTTCAACTGGTACCTGGAACATGTGGGAGACAGAGTCGCCCATTCAACTGAAAAAAAGTGGGCTGAAACAGGGAGCCAGGTGATCTGGCTCAGCCGGTCCCACCCCCACAAAGACTAGCAAACTGAAATGCTCTAGATGGACTGAGAGTTTCACAGCAAGCGCAGCTAGACCCATGATGGTCCAGCTCTGTGGGGGGAAGGGTGTCAGCCATTACTGAGGCAGTCCGCCATTACTAAGGCAGACCGCCATTACTGAGGCAGTTCTAACTATACCTCTATAAACAAAACAGCAAGGAAGTTCACACAGCAGCTGGGCAGAGCCTATGGCTGCTCAGCAACGCCTCTGCTGGTAGACTGTGACTAGGCTACCTTCTTGCTGGGCAGGGCATCCCTGAAAAAAAGCAGTAGCACATCAGGAACTTATAAATAAAGCCCCACCTTCCTGGGACAGAGCACCTGGGGAAAAAAAGGCGTTTATGAGTTCCACTGCAGCAGACTTAAATGTACCTGCCCAGCAGCTCTGAATGGAACAACAGAGCTCACAGCTCAGCACTTGAGCTCCTATAAGAGACAGATTGTCTCCTCAAGGAAATCCCTGACCCCTGTATATCGAAAGAGACACCTCATAAAGGAGAGTTCAGGCTGACATCTGGAGGGTATCCTTCTGGGACAAAGATAACAGAAGAAGAAACTGGCAGCAACCCTTACTGTTCTGTAGCTGCTGCAGGTGATCCCCAGGCAAACAGGGTCTGGAGTGGACCTCCAGCAGTCCTAGAGCAGAGGGGCCTGACTGTTAGAAGGAAAACTAAAAAACAGAAGGAAATAACTTCAACATCAGCAAAAAGTATGTCCACTCAGAGACCCGATCTGAAAGTCACCAACTACAAAGACCACAGGTAGATAAATCCACAAAGATGGGAAGAAACCAGCACAAAAGGGATGAAACACCCCGAACCAGAATGCCTCTCCTCTCCAAGGGATCACAACTCCTCACCAGCAAGGGAACAAGGCTGGATGAAGAATGAGTCTGATGAATTGACAGAAACAGGCTTCAGAAAGTGGGTAATAACAGACTTCTCTGGGCTGAGTGCGGTGACTCAAGCCTGTAATCCCAGCACTTTGGGAGGCTGAGGTGGGTGGATCACGAGGTCAAAGATCAAGACCATCCTGGCCAACATGGTGAAACTCCATCTCTATTAAAAATACAAAAAAAAAAAAAATAGCTGGGCATGGTGGCGTGTGCCTGTAGTCCCAGCTGCCTGGGAAGTTGAGGCAGGGGAATTGCTTGAACCTGGGAGGTGGAGGTTGCAGTGAGCCAAGATCGTGCCATTGCACTCCAGCCTGGGTAACAAGAGCGAAACTCCATCTCAAAAAAAAAAAAAAAAAAAAATTCTCTGAGCTAAAGAACATGTTCTAACACAATGCAAAGATACTAAGAACCTTGAAAAAAAGTTTGATGAAATGCTAATGAGAATAAACAGCTTAGATAGGAAGATAAATGAATCGATGGAGCTCAAAAACACAACACGAGAATTTTGTGAAGCATGCACAAGTTTCAATAGCCGAATCAACCAAGTAGAAGAAAGGATATCAGAGATTGAAGATCAACTCAATGAAATAAAATGAGAAGGCAAGATTAGAGAAAAAAGTGAAAAGAAATTAGCAAAGCCTCCAAGAAATATGGGATTATGTGAAAAGACCTAATGTACATTTGATAGGTGTACCTTAATGTGATGGAGAGAATGAATCCAAGCTGGAAAACACTCTTCAGGATATTATCCAGGAGAACTTCCCCAACCTAGCAAGGCAGGCCAATATTCAAGTACAGGAAATACAGAGAACACCACAAAGATATTCCTCAAGAAGAACAACCCTAAGGCACATAATTGTCAGATTCACCAGGGTTGAGATGAAGGAAAAAATGCTAAGGGCAGCCAGAGAGAAAGGTCAGGTCACCCACAAAGGGAAGCCTATCAAACTCACAGCAGATCTCTCAGCAGAAACCCTATAAGCCAGAAGAGATTGGGGTCCAATATATAATAACATCCTTAAAGAAAAGAACTTTCAACCCAGAATTTCATATCCAGCCAAACTAAGCTTCATAAGTGAAGGAGAAATAAAATCCTTTATGAACAAGCAATTGCTCAGAGATTTCATCACCATGAGGCCTGCCTTACAAAAGCTCCTGAAAGAAGCACTAAATACAGAAAGGAACAACCAGTACAGTCACTCCAAAAATGTACCAAATGGTAAAGAGCATCAACACAATGAAGAAACTGCATGAACTAATGGGCAAAACAACAAGCTAGCATCAAAATGGCAGGATCAAAATTCACACATAACAACATTAACCTTAAATGTAAATGGGCTAAATGCCCCAATCAAAAGACACAGACTGGCAAATTGGATAAAAAGTCAAAACCCATTGGGGTGCCATATGCAGAAAACCCATCTCACACACAAGGATACACACAGTCTCAAAATAAAGGGTTGGAGGAAGATTTACCAAGCAAATGGAGAGCAAAAGAAAGCAGGAGTTGCATCCTAGTCTCTGATAAAATAGACTTTAAACCAACAAAGATCAAAAGAGACAAAAAAGGGCATTACATAATAGTAAAAGGATCAATGCAACAAGAAGAGCTAACGATCCTAAATATATACCCAATAGAGGAGCACCCAGATACATAAAGCAAGTTCTCAACAACCTGCAAAGAGACTCAGACTCCCACACAATAATAGTGGGAGACCTTAACAATCCACTGTCAATATTAGATCAACCAGACAGAAAATTAACAAGGATATCCAGGACTTGAACTCAGATCTGGACCAAGCAAACCTAATAGACATTTACAAAACTCTCCACCCCAAATTCACAGAATATACATTCTTCTCAGGACCACATCACACCTACTCTAAAACTGACCACATAATTGGAAGTAAATCACTCCTCAGCAAATGCAAAAGAATCGAAATCATAACAAACAGTCTCTCAGACCACAGTGCAATCAAATTAGAACTCAGGATTAAGAAACTAACTCAGAACCACACAACTTCATGGAAATTGAACAACTGTCTCTTGAATGTTGACTGGATAAACAATGAAATGAAGGCAGAAATAAAGATGTTCTTTGAAACCAACGAGAATGAAGATACAACATACCAAAATCTCTGGGATACATTTAAAGCAGTGTCTAGAGGAAAATATATGGCAACAAATGCCCACATGAGAAGTAAGGAAAGATCTAAAATTGACACCCTATCATCAAAATTGAAAGAGCTTGAGGAGCAAGATCAAAAAAACTCAAAACCTAGCAGAAGACAACAAATAACTAAGATCAGAGCAGAACTCAAGGGGACAGAGACACAAAAAACCCTTCAAAAAATCAATAAATCCAGGAGCTGGTTTTTTGAAAAGATCAACAAAATAGACAGACCACTAGCCAGATTAATAAAAAAGAAAAGAGATAAGAATCAAATAGATGCAATAAAAAATGATAAAGGGGATATCACCAAAGATTCCACAGAAATACAAATCACCATCAGAGATTACTATAAACAACTCTATGCACATAAACCAGTAAACCTGGAAGAAATGGGTAAATTCCTGGACACTTGCATCCTCCCAAGCATAAACCAGGAAGAAGTTGAAACCCTGAATAGACCAATAACAAGGGCTGAAGTTGAGGCAGCAATTAATAGCCTACCAACAAAAAACAGCCCAGGTCCAGATGAGTTCACAGCCAAATTCTACCAGACATACAAAGAGGAACTGGTACCACTCCTTCTGAAACTTTTGCAAACAATCCAAAAAGAGGAAATCCTTCCCAAATCATTTTATGAGACCAACATCGTCCTGATACCAAAACCCAGCAGAGACTCAACAAAAGAAGAAAACTTCAGGCCAATAACCATGATGAACATAGATGCTAAAATCTTCAATAAAAAACTGGCAAACCAATTGCAACAGCACATCAAAAAGCTTATCCATCACGATCAAGTAGGCTTCATCCTGAGGATGCAAGGCTGGTTCAACGTATGCAAGTCCATAAACGTAATCCACTACATAAATAGAACCAAAGACAAAAAACCACATGATTATCTCAATAGATGCAGAGAAGGCCTTTGACAAAATTCAGCAGCGCTTTATGCTAAAAACTCTGAATATACTAGGTATCGATGGAACATATCTCAAAATAATAAAAGCTATTTACAACAAACCAACAGCCAATATCATACTGAATGGGCAAAAACTGGAAGCATTCCCTTTGAAACCTGGCACTAGACAAGGATGCCCTCTCTCACCACTCCTATTCAATATGGTACTGCAAGTTCTAGCCAGAGCAATAAGGCAAGAAAAAGAAATAAAGCCTATTCAATTAGGAAAGGAGGAAGTCAAATTGTCTCTATTTGCAGATGACATGCTTGTATATTTACAAGACCCCATGTGTCTCAGCCCAAAATCTCCTGAAACTGATAAGCAACTTCAGCAAAGTCTCAGGATACAAAATCAATGTGCAAAAATCACAAGCATTCCTATACACCAATAACAGACTTAAAGAGAACCAAATCAAGAACGAACTGCCATTCACAATTGCTAAAAAGAGAATAAAATATCTAGGAATACAACTAACAAAGGATGTAAAGGACCTCTTCAAGGAGAACTACATACCACAGCTCAAGGAAATAAGAGGACACAAACAGACGGAAAAACATTCCATGCTGATGGTTAGGAAGAATCAATATTGTGAAAATGGCCGTACTTCCCAACGTAATTTACAGATTCAATGCTATCTCCATCAAACTACCTATGACCCTCTTCACAGAACTGGAAAAAAATCACCTTAAACTTCATATGGAACCAAAAGAAAGCCCACATAGCCAAGTCAATTCTAAGCAAAAAGAACAAAGCGGGAGGCATCACACTACTGGACATCAAACTATACTACAAGTCTACAGTAATCAAAACAGCATGGTACTGGTACCAAAACAGAGATATAGACCAATGGAACAGAACAGAGGCCTTGGAGGCAATGCCACACATCAACGACCATCTGATCTTTGACAAACCTCACAAAAACAAGCAAAGGGGAAAGGATTCCCTGTTTAATAAATGGTGTTGAGAAAACTGGCTAGCCATGTGCAGAAAGCAGAAACTGGACCCCTTCTTGACACCACACACTAAAATTAACTCCAGATGGATTAAAGACTTAAACATAATACCTAACACCATAAAAACCCTAGAAGAAAATCTAGGCAAAACCATTCAGGACATAGGCATACGCAAGGACTTCATGACTAAAACACCAAAAGCATTGGCAACGAAAGCCAAAATAGACAAATGGGATCTAATTAAACTCCAGAACTTCTGCACAGCAAAAGAAACAATCATTGGAGTGAACTGACAACCAATAGAATGGGAAAAAATTTTTGCAATCTACTAATCTGACAAAGGACTTATATCCAGAATTTACAAAGAACTAAAACAGATTTACAAGAAAAAAACAAACCCATTCAAAAGTGGTGAAGGATATGAACAGATTATTTTTCAAAAGAAGACATATATGAGGCCAAAAAACATGAAAAAATGCTCATCCTCACTGGTCATTAGAGAAATGTAAATCAAAACTACATTGAGATACCATCTCATGCCAGTTAGAACGGCGATCATTAAAAAATCTGGAGGCAACAGATGCTGGAGAGGATGTGGAGAAATAGGAACACTTTTACACTGTTGGTGGGAGTGTAAATTAGTTCAACCATTGTGGAAGACAGTGTGGCAATTCCTCAAGGACCTAGAAATAGAAATTCCATTTGATTCAGCAATCCCATTACTGAGTATATATCCAAAGGACTATAAGTCATTCTGTTATAAAGACACATGCACACGAATGTTCATTGCAGCACTGTTTACAATAGCAAAGACTTGGAACCAACCCAAATGCTCATCAATGATAGACTGGACAGGGCAAATGTGGTACATATACACCATAGAATACTATGCAGCCATAAAAAATGATGAGTTCATGCCCTTTGTAGGGACATGGATGAACCTGGAAACTATCATTCTCAGCAAACTGACACAAGAACAGAAAATAAAACACCGCCATGTTCTCACTCATAGGTGGGTGCTGAACAATGAGAACACATGGACACAGGGAGGGGAGCATCACACACTGAGGTCTGTTGAGGGGGTACTAGGGTAGGGACAGTTGGGGATAGTCAGCTGGGGAGGGATAACATGGGGAGAAATGCCAGATATAGGTGATGGGGATGGAGACAGTAGGCCACATTGCTGTATATGTACCTATGCAATCATCCTGCATGTTCTTCACATGTACCCCAGAACCTAAAATGAAATTTAAAATATCTATCTATCTATCTATCTATCTATCTATCTATCTATCTATCTATATAAATAAACACAAAAAAAGAAAGCAATGATCTAATGAAGGAGTTCTCCTCTAAATAAGAGGATAGAAAAACTGTCAAATCAGAGACAAGGAAGCTAGCTCTGAGCCAGACTCTGTTTGGGATAGAGATCCCCTTCCCCAAATGAGAAACCAAAACTTAAAGTTAAGCCTCTTCTGGATGCGGAATCTGAATTTATTCTACCCCTATGGTGAGTGAAGTCCAAGCTGAGACATTAATATTAAAACTGATGCAGGACCCCAGTAAAAAATACCTAGGGTGCCTCGCAGAAGCAAACACAAAACTGCTCTATAGGGATGATCTTTCAACAATGCTCACATGAATTTTACACTCTAGCTAAGTTCACAATAAAACATAGCAAAGTCACTCAAAATACACAATTAAAAAAACAACAAAACATAAAATTAGATTACAGACCCTCCAAACACAATAAACAGGAGGATAAGCAACCTCAAGCCCTTGAGTTATAGAAAAATATTTCTTTTTTCTTTTTCTTTTTTGAGACAGGGTCTTGCTCTGTTGCCCAGGCTGGAGTGCAGTGGTGCGATCACAGCTCCCTGAAGCCTTGACACTGGGGGCTCAAGTGATTCTCCAACCTTAGCCTTCTGAGTAGTTGGGATTATATTCATAAGCCACCATGCCCAGCCAGAAAATGTTTCTGAAAAATAATTATCTTTTAAGTTATTAAAAAGATTTTTAGAAAACTAATTCTGAAAGAAATAATAATAATACTTTTTTTAATATGGAGTCTCACTCTGTTGCCCAGGCTGGTGTGCAGTGACACCATCTTGGCTCACTGCAACCTCCACCTCCTGGGTTCTAGTGATTCTCCTGCCTCAGCCTCCTGAGTAGGTGGGATTACAGGCACTGCCATCATGCCCAGATAATCCTGTATATTTAGTAGAGACGGGGTTTCACCATGAAGGTCAGGCTGGTCTTGAACTCCTGACCTCAGGTGCTCTGCCCTCTTCGGCCTCTCAAAATGCTGGGATTACAGGTGTGAGCCACCATGGCTGGCAAAATAATAATTTTTAAAGATAAAAAGATTTTTAAAAGACCAAAGATTTAAAAAAAGAACCAAAATTATAGGATGATGCATATGAAAAAAAACAGACATTTTTGATTTTGAAAAACAAAATTTCTAGAAATTAAAAACAGTTATTTGAATTAAAAAAAGTAATTAACTAGTTGTTAGCTAGTTGTTATTAAAGTACAGATTATACAAGCCTGAAGAAAAAAATAGTAAAATGGAAGACAAAGAAGAGAAAATTATTATTATTATTAAGGTTTTTTTTTTTTTTTTTTTTTTTTTACTTTAAGTTCCGGGATGCATGTGCAGAATGTGCAGGTTTGTTACATAGGTGTGTATGTGCCATGGTGGTTTGTTGCACCTATCAATCCGTCATCTAGATTTTTAAGCCCCACATGCATTAGTTATTTGTCCTAATGCTCTTCCTCTCCTTGCCCCTCATCCCTGAGAAACTTAGAATGCACCATGCAGTGATAAAAGGATGAAAAATATGATTGAATGTTATGAGACATGAAGATAAACGGATAGGCTCAATATATGTCTGATAGTAGGTTCAGAAAGAATAGTGAGAATGCAAGAGAGACTATGTATAACATAATGGCTGATAATATTCCAAAGATTATAAAAGAAGTAAATTCCCAAATAGAGGAGCACACTGAGACTGGAAAAGAATAAATAAAAATAAAATAAAGCCACATGCAGTGACTCACACCTGTAATTCCAGTGCTTTGGGAGGCCAAGGCAGGAGGATTATCACTTGAGGCCAGGAGTTTGGACTAAGCCTGGGCAATATAGTGAGATTCCAAGTCTACAAAAAAGAAAAATGTTAGCTGGGCCATGGTGGTATGTGTCTATAGTCCTATATCGTCCTAGCTATTCAGGAGGCTGAGCAGGAGGCTTGCCTGAGCCCAGGAATTTGAGGCTGCAGTAAGCTATGCTCATCACTGCACTCCAACCTGGTGACAGAGTGAGAGACCCTGTCTCAAAAATAAATACATACAAAAAAAATAAAATAAAATAAACACAAAATAAATGTGATGTATGTATTTCTAAACACATCACAGTGATACTAGAAAATCTCTGAAGAAGAAAAACTCTTAAGGCAACCTTGAGAAAAGATGGACATTATAAAATACCTCAGATATAAAGGGAAATCAGAAATGTAACCTGGAAAAACAGTTTCACTGACAACAGATATATCAGTAGCAACTACAGAAATCAGAAAACAAAGAATAATTATGTCAAGGTGATGAAGGAAACAAAAACAATCAGAATAGAATTCTATGTCAAGTGAAACTATCATTCAAGAGTGAAAGAGAAGTAAAAAGATTTCAGACACGCTGATTGAGGCAGTCTCCATCTTAGACTTTTTCAGAAAGAACTTTCTTAATAGAAAGAGAAATGAACTAAGGAAGAGTAGGATGCAAGAAACAATGATGATCAAAGGATTTTAAAATATTGACCTAACAAAAAACAATAAAATGACTAAATTTGGTTTTAAATGAGGTGATTCCTGCTGTCTCTGGCAAACTTTTATTTTTTGAGAACTAGATGAGCTTATTTTAAAGTTTATGTGGAAAAATAAGCCAGAATAGTTGGGATAAACTGTGAAATAGAAGAGTAATGTATGGGAACTCTGTCTATAAGTTATTAAAACATTTTACAAAGATAATTAGGGTAATGTGGTACTGGCAGGCGGAAAAACAGACAAATCAGTGAAACAATAGAAAGTACAGAAATTGTTGTAACATATATTTAGTATATAATAAAGGTCAGACTTAAGTCTTGTGGAAGACAGATCAAGCAATTAGTACCTTAAAACAACTGATAGCTATTAGGGAAAGAAGTAAATTTAATCGACCAGGCTCAGTGGCTCACGTCTGTAATCTCAACACTTTGAGAGGCTGAGGCAGCGGATAACTTGAGGACAGGAGTTCAAGATCAGCCTGGACAACATAATGAAACCCTGTCTCTACTAAAAATACAAAACTTAGCTGGCCATGGTGGTACACGCCTGTAGTCCCAACTACTTGGGAGGCTCAGGCACAAGAATTGCTTGAACCCGAGGCAGAGGGTGCAGTGAGCTGAGATCATGCCATTGCACTCCAGTCTGGGCAACAGAGCGAGACCTTGTCTCAAAAAAAAAAAAGAAGTAAATTTAATCTCTATCTACCTCAAACCCCACAAGAAAACAAAATCTAAGTGGATCAAAGATTTAAATGTAAAAAATTAAACTATAAAAATGCTGCAAGAAAATATGGAAAAATATTAAAAATCGTGAAGTGATGAAGACTTTTCTAAATCTGACAAAAAATGCAAAAACTATAAAAGAAGCTATTACTAAAGTTATTACACATAAAATTATGCAAAAATTCCTGCAGGGAAAAAAGCCAACAGACCCATAAACAAAGTTAAAAGACAAATGACAATCTGAGAAAAAATACTTGCAATTCATATGATAATCATAAGAAAAAAGCTAACAATTCTATAAATGAAGGGACATAGGATGTGAAGTGACAGTTCACAAAGAAGGAAATACCAATGGTTCTTAATATATGAACATATATAAAGAAGGTTTCTGACTTATGTCATAATAAGTGTGATGGTTAGTTATACGTGTTAACGTGAATGGCCTAAGGGATGCCAGATAGCTGGTAAAATTATTTCTGGATGCCACCGGGCATAGTGGCTCATGCCTGTAATCCCAGCACTTTGGAAGGGTGAGGTGGGCGGATCACCAGGTCAGGAGCTCGAGACCAGCCTGACCAACATAGTGAAACCCCGTCTCTACTAAAAATACAAAATTTAGCCGGCTACTCAGGAGGCTGAGGTGGGAGAATCGCTTGAACCCAGGAGGCAGAGGTTGCAGTGAGTCTAGACCACGCCATTGTACTCCAGCCTGAGTGACAGAGTGGGACTCTGTCTCAAAAAAAAAAAAAAAAAAATTATTTCTGGATATGTCTGTGAGAGAGAGTATTTCTAAAAGAGATTTGCATTTGAATCAGTAAACTGAGTAAAGAATATCTGCTTTCACCAAGCAGGTAATCTGCTGAGGGCCCTATTGGAACAAAAAGGTAGAGGAAAGAAATTATTTTTTCTGCTGCCCTTGGACATTGGACCACCAGCTTTTCTGGTTCTCTAGCTTGCAGACGGCAATAACTTCTTGGTTTCCATAATTATTGCATGAGCCCCTTCCCATAACAAATCTTCTCTTTATCTATCTATCTATCTATCTATCTATCTATCTATCTATCTATCTATCTCTCTATTGCCTATTGATTCGGTTTATCCAGAAAATCCTAATAAGAAAATGCAACTTAAAACTTAAGTAAGATGAATTCTTTACCTATCTGATTTGCAAACAACAAATATTTCTAATCATTGGTGAGGATAAAGAGAAATCTTTTTTTAGAAATTACTTCTAAAAATTTAGTGAGTTTGTAAGGTGACTAGGTAGGGAAATGCTAGTTGCTGCATTACATAAACTCCATCATTTCATTTATGTAATACAACAGAATTTTCTTTTCTTTTTGCACGTATAATAATCCAATGCAGGATTTCCTAGTGTTAGAAGCAGGTACAGGAAGAGGAAGAGGTGGGGATGGAGGTCTGATTCATGAAGTCATGTAGGGACTTAGTTGATGGTGACTCTGTCCTCTTCAACATGTGGCTTCAAGGTTGCCCTGAGTATCAACATCCACTAATAAAAGCAGAAAAAGTATGGAGAGAGGTACATGGGAAGTTTTAATGAGGAAGGCTATAGGAAGATAATGAAAGAAATTTGGAGAATTGATTGAATTAAAACATACATGCCCTTTGATGCATGCCCTTTAAGGAATTTATACTACAAATACGCTGTGTACATTGTGCAGAATGAGGTCTATACAAATATATTCACTACAATATTGTTTTTAGGCCGGGCATGGTGGCTCACACCCGTAATCCAAGCACTTTGGGAGGCCGAGGAGTGGTGGAGAAATCACCTGAGGTCAGGAGTTCAAGACCAGCCTGGCCAACATGGTGAAACCCCATCTCTACTAAAAATACAAAAAGTAGCTGGATGTGGTGGCGCATGCCTGTAATCCCAGCCACTCGGGAGGCTGAAGTGGGAGAATCGCTTAAACCTGGAGGCAGAGGTTGCAGTGAGCCGATGCTGTACTACTACACTCCAGCCTGGGTGACACAGTGAGACTCGCTCTCAAGAAAAAATTGTTTTCAGTAGCAAGGACATTAAACAACACAAAAACATAGTAGGTGATCGATATTGATATATAATATTAAATATATGATGCTACATGCACGCAATGGCCATTTTAAGAATTTTAAAACCATTATATGATCATAAATATTTATATAAATTATAAAGAATTATAGCTACATATGTACTGATAGGAAAAAATCTCCAAGAAATATTTTTAGATGAAAAAAACAACATGCAGAACAGTGTGTGTCTTATGGCATCCCTTACATGAGAAAGGAAAAAATGTATACAGACCCATATGTGTTTGTATATGCATATATTACTTTTGGTGGGATATTCGGGAAGCCAGTACTAATGGTTGCCTCTGAGAAGGTGATCTTGGAAGCAAGAGACAGAGATGGGAAGAAGCCTTTCCACTGTATACCTTTTTGGAGCTTTCAAACATTTTTTTTTCTTTTTCCTTTTTCTTTTTTTTTTAACTGTATGTAGCCTAGTCGAAACATAAAATATTTAAAAATAAATTAAAATATCAGAGAACAATAATATGGAGGATGATGGGAATTAGGCAGAAAAACTGTGATGAGAATTAGTCAAAAAGACGGTGAACACATTTTAAACTTGAGCTATTTTAAAGACAGGATAACATTTTATTTTTATTTTTATTTTTTTGAGATGGAGTTTTTCTCTTGTTGCCCAGACTGGAGTGCAGTGGCACAATCTCTGCTCACTGCAATCTCCATCTCCCAGGTTCAAGTGATTCTCCTGCCTCAGCCTCTCAAGTAGCCAAGTAGCTGGGACTACAGGCACCTGCCACCATGCCCAGCTAATGTTTGGTATTTTTAGTAGAGACAGGGTTTCACCATGTTGGCCAGGCTGGTCTCAAACTTCTGATCTCAAATGATCCACCAACCTCGGCCTCCCAAAATGCTGGGATTACAGGCTTGAGCCACTGCACCCAGGAAAATATTTTTAAAGTAACCACTAAAAGAATAAGTATAGGCAGGACATGGTGGCTCACACCTGTAATCCTAGCACTTTGGGAGGCCGACATGGGCAGATCACGTGAGCTCAGGAGTTCAAGACCAGCCTGGGCAACATGGCGAAACCTCGTCTCTACGAAAAATACAAAAATTAGCAGGACTTGGTGGTACATGCCTGTAGTCCCAGCTACAAGGGAGGCTGAGGTGGGAGGATCAAGCCACTGCACTCCAGCCTGGGCTACTGGAGTCAGACCTTGTCTCAAAAAAAAAAAGAATAGGTATCAGCCAGGCACAGTGGCTCACGACTGCAATCCCAGCACTTTGGGAAGCCAAGGCGGGTGGATCACGAGGTCAGGAGATTGAGATCATCCTGGCTAACATGGTGAAACCCTGTCTCTACTAAAAATACAAAAATTAGCTGGACATGGTGGCGCGCACCTGTAATCCCAGCTACTCCGGAGACTGAGGCAGGAAAATCGCTTGAACCCGGGAGGCAGAGGCTGTAGTGAGCTGGAATTACGCCACTGCACTCCAGCCTGGTGATAGAACGAGACTCTGTCTAAAAAGAAAATAATAGGTAATAAATGTATAGTAATTCAAGGCCAGGCATGGTGACTCACGCCTGTAATCCCAGCACTTTGGGAGGCCAAGGTGGGTGGATCACTTGAAGTCAGAAGTTTGAAACCAGCATAGCCAACATGGTGAAACCCTGTCTCTCCTTAAAATACAAAAATTAGCCAGGCATTGTGGCCTGCGCCTGTAATCCCAGCTACTAGGGAGGCTGAGGCAGGAGAATAGCTTGAACCTGGGAGGCCGAGGTGGGAGGCGGAAGTTGCAGTGAGCCAAGATCACCCCACTGCACTCCAGCCTAGGTAACAGAGCGAGACTTCATCTCCAAAAAGAAAGAAAGAAAAAAAGAAAAAGAAAAATGTATAGTAATTCTAAAATATAGGAAGGGTAAAGAAAAGTTAATGATTTCAACAGTAAGCAAAAAGGAAGAAACAAAAAGCAAGGGTAATACTGGAAGACTGGTAATAAATTCAAATACATCAGAGATCACAATGAATGTGAACTGATTAAACTTATAAGTAAAAGACAAGGTAATTTCAGACAGGCCTCTCTAGATTAACCAGCCAGCCAACCACCAGAGAGCTGAGAAAGGTCATGTTAGATTAGACCATTTAGTCCCAGCCAAACTGGCCCAGACTGAAAGAAATCATTCAGCCAACTCACAGAATCATAACAAACAATACATGTTTTTTGTTGTTTTTGCATGGTTTATTATGCAACAAAAATGAACTGACAGGGTTGGGATATTAAACATTATTTTAAAATACTTTTAATAGCTTTATGTCACTGAATTTGAAAATCTTTAAAAATGATAATATTCTAGAAAAATATTAATTCCAGAAACGGATTCAAAAAGAAAAATATGAATGAAAATACAATCATTAATCTAAAACAAATCCTCATTTAAAGTACTAGGTTTAGTGTTTTATAAGGGATTTTTAAAAAGCCAAACTTCAAATAACAGTTAATCTTCCAGAGAATTAAAAAGGAGGGAGAAGACACAAACTGGTATAACTTTGATACAAAATTACACAAAGACAGTATGGAAAAAGAAAAACTAAAGGTCAATACTGCTGATAAACATATACGTAAAATCCCTAAACAAAATGTTAGGAAATAAAATCAAGCATATAAATACACATATAGAAAACATATATACACGTGTGTGTGCATATATGTTTATAGATGTATCTATCATGATCAAGTAGGCTTTATAGTACAGATGCAAAACAGGTTTAACAATGAGAAAATCCTTACTATAATTCATTATGATCGTTAAGAGTTAAAAAGCAAAGCTGTATTATCGTCTCAGTAGCTGCAGAAAAAGTAAACAAACAATACATCCCTTGGAAGACTATGAATAGAAAGAAACTCCCCATTGTGAAGGAGAATATTGTGAAATTTATTTGACTTTTAGCTTTGGTTTCTTTCCTGATTTGCGTTTTGTGTTCTCTATCTCCAGAGGGCTGGAAGGCTGACAACTACATTTCCCATGTTCCCTTGCTGTGGTTTGGTTCTATTCTGCCAGTAGGAGACAATGGTGGGGATTTAAAGGGTGGCAAAGGGAGCGAAGTCATTTGTTTTCTTCCTCGGCTGGCTCCAGCAGCAGCAGCAGCAGCCTCCATCAGCAGAAATAGCTGTGCTGCAGCTGCTAGGAAGCACAGCCTTCCTGGGTTTGGAGTAACATCATTTTTCACATTTTTGACCCTTCGCCTTTTCAATAATTTTGTAATTAGTTCCCTGTGCTAACTTTCCTGTTTGAACTACTTAAGTGGTTTCCATTAAAAAAAATTGGTTAATAATCGAAATAGGTATCCAGTAAACTGCAACAAACATCATTAGGAGTGGTGAAACAGTAGAAACATTTCCTTTGAAGACATGTACAGGACAAAGATGACTGCCCTTAATGCTTTCCAGTGAACATTGTACTGGAAGCCTTAGATTTGGCAATAGGAAAAGCCCAAAGGAAATTTACGAAATTAAAAGGAGGCAACAGAATTGTCATTAGAACAAATAGGATGTTCAGCAACTTTCTAGTGCTTCTGGGTACTAGATCATTAAATAAAATCAGTAGCATGCTTATAAATGATATTGGAAAGGTTTTATTTCTTAAATGAAAAGAAAGAAAATATGGTAAAATGATGGTGTTAAATCTTGGCTCTGTGTACATAGACACCTATTACAGTTTTCTTTCTTTCTTCTTTTTTTTGTCACCCAGGCTGGAGTGCATTGGTGTGATCTTGACTCACTGTAACCTCTATCTCCCAGGGTCCAGTGATCCTCTCTCCTCAGCCTCCTGAGTAGCTGGGATAACAGGCTCGTACCACCATGCCTGGCTAATTTTTATATTTTTAGTAGAGATGGGGTTTCCCCATGTTGCCCAGGCTGGTTTCAAACTCCTGGGCTCAAGAGATCCACCCACCTTAGCCTCCGAAAGTGCTGGGATTATAGGCATGAACCACCATGCCCGGCCTCTCTTCTTTATTTAAAAACAAACAAACAATTTTAGGTCAGAGCTCAAAGTTCTCTTAAATTGCTAAAAAAAAAAAAAAAAAATCACAGAGTAAATTAGACAGGTGCAGTGGGACGTGACCATAATCTCAGCTCCTTGGGAGGCTGTGGCAGGAGAATTGCTTGAGCCCAGAAGTTCAAGACCAGCTCAGGCAACATAGTGAGACTCCCCTCTCAAATAAAAAAATAATAATAACAAAAATATAATTACATAGTAAATTAAATTATAGGCTACAGGAAGAAATTGTATAGGGTTAATTAATGTGCAGTATATATTAAATAAAAGAAAAATAGGCTCGGTTTAATGGCTCACGCCTGTAATCCTAGCACTTTGGGAGGCTGAGGTGGGAGGATCACTTAAGTCCATGAGCTCAAGACCAGTCTGGACAACATAGCAAGAATCCTGTCTCTACAAATACACACACACACACACACACACACACCCCAAAAGGTAATTATAATTCTATGCAGTTTTTAAAATTTCTAGGAATGAGAGCCTGGTTATCTCCATGAGAATGAGTTGATTTTGCTCCACACAGACAGTAGCATTCTGGGACTTGAGAAACTTCAGGATATACTTCTGAAAGAACTTCAGGACTGTATTAGTCAGCTCCAGCTGCCATAACAAAATACCACACACTGGATGGTTTAATCGGCAGAAATTAATTTTCTCAGAGTTCTGGAAGCTAAAAGTCCAAGATCAATGTTCTGGCTGATTTAGTTTCTAGTGAGAGCTGTCTTCCTGGCTTGCAGACAGCTAGCTGCCTTCTTGCTGTGTCCTCACATGGCCTTCCTTGGTGTATACGCTCAAGGGAGCGAGTTAGCAAACTCTCTGGTGTCTCTTCTTATAAAGCCATCCTTATGGTCACATAACCTCAATCACTTCCTCAGCGGCCCCCTTACCTAATACAGCCACACAGGGAATTAGAGCCTGAACATGTGATTTTGAGGGGGACAGAAACATTCTGTCCATGACGAAGATATATGCCCTAAAAGAGGGTAAGGAGCTAAGGGTGCTGGTGTTTGCACTATAGAAAAAATTGATGGGTTTTTTTTTTTTTTTTTTTTGAGACAGAGTTTTGCTTTTGTTGCCCAGGCTGGAATAAAATGGCATGATCTTGGCTCACTGCAACCTCCACCTCCCGGGTTCAAGCAACTCTCCTACCTCAGCCTCCTGAGTAGCTGGGATTACAGGCATGTGCCACCATGCCCGGCTAATTTTTTGTACTTTTAGTAGAGACAGGGTTTCTCCATGTTTGTCAGGCTGGTCTTGAACTCCCATTCCCAGGTGATCCGCCTGCCCCAGCCTCTCAAAGTGCTGGGATTACAGGCATGAGCCATCAAGCATGGCCCATGTATCTTAATTACTTTTAGAGTCATGTGTGTTTTATTGCAGGGAACAGAACCTTGACTAACTCACATAAAGGATACAAATCTCACAGAAGTCAAAGACTGAAGCCAAAATTCCAATGGACTTCATAGAAAATGGAAAGCTATCAGGACCAGAGTTGCTCTCTGTTTAATCTTTATTCTCTCTCCCTCTCTCTGTCTCTCTTTTTTTCTTGAGACAAGGTCTCGCTCTGTCATTCAGGCTGGAGTCCAGTGGCACAATCACAGCTCACTGTAGCCTCAATTTCCTGGGCTCTAGCTATCCTCCCACCAAAGCCTCCTGAGCAGCTGGGACTACAGGTACCCACCACCACATCTAGATAATTTTTTTTTTGAAACAGGGTCTTGCTCTGTCTCCCAGGCTGGAGTGCAGTGGCGAAATCTCAGCTCACTGCAGCCTCTACCTCCCAGGTTCAAGTGATTCTCATGTCTCAGCCTCCCAAGTAGCTGGGATTACAGGTGTGCACCACCACGCCCGGCTATTTTTTATGTTTTTAGTAGAGACAGGGTTTCGCTATGTTGGCCACACTGGTCTCTAACTCCTGACCTTCAGTGATCTGCTTGCCTTGGCCTCCCAAAGTGTTGGGATTACAGGCGTGAGCCACTATGCCTGGCCCCCAGATGATTTTTGTATTTTTTGGTAGAGATGGGATTTTGCCATGTTGCCCAGGCTGGTCTCAAACTCCTGCACTTAAGTGATCTGCCTACCTTGGCCTCCCAAAGTGCTTGGATTACAAGCGTCAGCCACTGCAGTTGGCCAAATTTCCTATTTCAAACTTCTTTATATCACCTTGAATTCTAAAATTCTGGAAATTGTTGAACTACCCCATATTTGAAAGTCACTGGATTTCAATAATGCAAATAAACAGAACTTTTCACTTTAGGTATGTATGTATGTATTTATTTATTTTTGTTTCTTTGTTTGTTTTTTGAGACGGAGTCTTGCTCTGTTGCCACGCTGGAGTGAGTGGCGCGATTTTGACTCACTGCAACCTCCGTCTCTCAGGTTCAAGGGATTCCCCTGCCTCAGCCTCCTGAGTAGCTGGGACTACTGGCATGTGCCATTATGCCTGGCTAAGTTTTTAAAGTAGAGACGGAGTTTCACCATGGCCAGATGGTCTCGATCTCCTGACCTCTTGAGTCGCTTGCCTCAGCTCCCAAAGTGCTGGGATTACAGGCATGAGCTACTGCACCCAGGCTTAGAACTTTTCACTTTTATGCTTGGTAAGAAATGTTGCCAAAGGATACCTAAATAGAAGTCAAAACTGAAATAAAATTCTCTATTTATGCCTAACTATATATAGCTAGAATCATATTAGTAACTCAGATAAACTCTAAAATAGTCTTACTTAGTAATTGTATGAGTCAGGGTTTGATCAGGGAAGCAGACCAGTTATTTATTTGGTAAGTAGAGGCAGTTGTGGTAGCTTTGATTTCACCTTTCTACTATAATAACCTTCACTCCAAAAGAAAGGAAACCAATGCAGGCTACTGCAAGCTGCTGAGTATGTCTATTCCAACTACACATGCCAGAATTGGGTAAATAACCACAGGGTGAGTTTAAGAACCTACTGAGCTTGCTATGAAGCCGAACATAGGCCAAAACTTCAACAATCACCTGACCTTCATTCATAAGACCCGACCCTACTCTGGCTGCTGGACCATAGTGGTGCTTTGGTCCTTTAGGAATTAGTGCCAATTTAAAGCCAGCATTTTGTAATCTCTACAAAGTTTGGCTATTCCACCTTCCCCAGTGTATATCACCCTGGTAAATGAATGACTCCAGGTCCCTTTGGGGAAGGTGAGGAGGAAGATTTATGGCATAAACTTTTGGCTGTGTATTAGGATTGGTCCTTCAGGAACTTGGCCTCCTCTTTATTCAAGGGTCTCTAAATTCGTGAATTGGTTCAAGTATAGGAATTGGTTAAGGGGCCAAGACTATTGTGTAATTAAAGTCGGACATCTGCTTATCAAACCTAGAGCTTTCCTGCTTATTCAAATCATACTACATACAAATGATACTAAATTGCTATACTAAAGTGAGATTCCAGTAGACTGTCCACCTAATTCAGACTTGGGACACCATGAGCAATTAGCTAACACCAAAGATCTCTGCAGGTCAACCCTCTGGTTACTACTTCGCTTTGCCGCTGATTGTGGCAACCATACCCACCTTGTCTTTGGCAATTAAACAGGGCCAGTTGACCATTACTACCCCAGGACCTATTATCCTTTGGTTCAAGGTTCCAGTGAACAGTCATGGAAATGGCTAAAGACACTTTCAGTTTCTTGGGCTAACACGTCAAACTGAGAATCTCTGCTTCATGTACCCATATCAATAAAATTGGCTTGATCCTATTTTACATTCATTCCACCAGATCCAACAGTCTTGAGATTCCAAACATGTTCCACACATTTTTATCAATCACAATTGGTAAGATCTTGCTATTTTTTTTTTTTTTTTTTGGTGTGTTTAGTTCCTTCTTATAGGTCACTTGGTAACTGGCTTCCTGAGGCCTGCTGGGATTTAAGTAAGTCTGATTGTAGGTTTAGAAACAATGAGAGATGGTAGGAATAGGTCCTGAGGAGGATCTGTCTCCTACAAAGTCACTCTCCCAGGTTCTTCATGCAAACAAAGACTGACTTTCTCAGGCAGGGAAGAGGGCAAGCAAAGGAACCTTGGCAGAACCTAGAGGTCAAGGACCAAGCGTCATTCACATCTTTCTATGGAATCCTCATACCAATTTTCAAAGCCCCACTTCTTCCCAATCAATGTTTTTGTTCAAGTACAACATTGATTGGGAAGAAGTGGGACTTGGAAAATTGGTATGAGGATTGCCTTGTAATTCAATCACCCACAGGATTAGCCTCTGTGTTTGTTTTTCAGAAACCTTGACGTCACTACTGCATGAGACAGTTTCTTTTAGGACAGTCATAAACAAGTATGTAGTTCTGTATGTCCCTATAACTCCCTGGCTTGTGGGTATACATAAAGTCACCTTAATATTTACGCCTGAAATTCCACTAGTTTGAAAGCTCTTACACAAATAACTGTAAAACTGTAGACCTCTTTTTCAAGGTTCTCTCTTATGGACACATCTCTAGGGTTTTTAGAGGTTGTTACATAGTGTCATGAATCAAGAGAAGCCACGGTCTGTGGCGTTCCTTTGCTTTGCTCCGGTCTTCCCCTGGCTCTGAGCCACCACCTTGACTCCAACCAGGCTGCTGCTCTCCTCTGAGTTTGCCTCAGGGCTCCACCTAAGCCACTGTTCACACAGCAGCTACTGCTTACCCTCTCTGCCTGCCATGCCTGCCATAGCTGCTTCATGTCGACTCCCATTGCTTGTCCACCAGTCTGCTGCTTCTGCCTCTAGGTCCCCTACTGGGCACCCGCACATAGGCTGCTGCTGGCCTAATGCCTTCACTCTACCCCGTTGCTGCTTCTGCTTGCCCTGCTGCCTTGTCCTACTCCCTTGCCTGACCTTCTGCTTTGGCTCCTGCATCAGCTGTGGTCACCCTTTTCTCTGTGGCCATGCAGCACACTTCACTCTTAAAAGAGACAATGTTGAGACTCTTGTAAGAATTTTGGCTTTCGTTCTGAGGAAAACGGGAAGTTATTGCAGGACTTTGAACAGACAAATGATAGCAGCTGTCTTACATTTATAAAGCTCACTCTGGCTGCTGTTTTGAGAACAGACTATGGAGTTTAAGTTAGAGGAAGAGAGATAGGGAGGAAGTTATTGGGTTAGGCCAGGTGAGAGAGGTTGGTGGTTCAGAGCAAGGCAGTCATCAAGGAGGTGGTGGGTGGTCAGATACTGTATATATTTGAAGGGAGAACCCAATAGGACCTCCTGACAGACTGGATGTGAGATGTGAGAGAGAGGATTCATAGCTAACTCTAAGACTTTTGACCTGAGCAGATGAAAAAATGGAGTTGCCATGAAGGCTATAGATGAGGCAGGTTAGAAAAGTAAGATCCACAATCCTGACTGAGATCTATTCAGTTTGAGATACCCAGTAGATATTCGAGTAGAGATGTTGAGTAGATAGTTAGATATGTGAGTCAGAAGTTCAAGAGAGAGGCTTGAGTTGGAGAAATCCATTGATGAATTGTCAGATTAGTGGTGGCATTGATGGCCCAGGAAACAGATGTGATTATCAAGAAAGTGAGTGTGGAGAGAGAAGAAAAAAAGGCTCCGGACTGAGTCTGGGCACTCCAACACTGAGAGGTTAGAGAATAAAGACCAAGTCAGCCAGATACTGAGAAGAAACAGAAGAAAACAAAGAGGGTGCGCCATCCTGGCAGCCAAGTGTAGACGGTACAACAAGGAGGAGGGAATGGTCAGTGTCATAAAATGCTGCTGGTCAGGTAAGGTGAGGACTGAGGATTGACCATTGGAATGATCAACATGGAGGGCACTTGGTGGCTTTGACAAGAATAGTTTTGGTGGAGTCATGTGGGCAAAAGCCTTATTGGGGTCACTTCAAGACAGAGTGGTAAGGGAAAAATTGGGGACAGAATTTACAGATGGCTATTAAGAAGTTTAGCTATTTAAAAATTGGGCAGTAGATAGAGGGGAAAGTAGACAAAAAGTTTTTTGTTCATTTTATTAAAGATGTTACACCTAATGGCATTGTAGTAGGCTGACGGAAATGATATAGTGAAGGGTGAAAAATTGGGCTAGGAAGCAGGGAATATTGGTGCAATGTCCTTTACTGGGTGAGAGGAATTAGGATCTAGTACATAAACAGAACAGAAACAGGCTTTAAAACAGAACAGAAATAGTTCACATATGGTAACAAGCAATTTGAGGGGAGTTTTTGTTTTACATAGAAAATTGCACTTTTTATCTGAGTTGTGATATTCATTATAAGAAAGCAACAGTGTTTGTTGAATCAATGGAAAGTTAGCTTCAAAGTTGGCAGCTGTGCCCCTAAGACATCTTTCCAGTACTCATCCTGCAGAAACATGCCTATCCCAAAAGCAAAGGTCAAGGGACAGATGATCAAAAACATGCCCCAGGTGTTTTTAGGGGAAAGCCAGAGAAGGGGGATTCCTGATGGTCTGAAGATGCTCCATATTATATTATAAAATGTCTGGTGGGACTAGAGGAAAGAAAGAAACAGTTATGGGGAGAGATCCAAGATGGCTGATGATTAGCAGCTCGGGCACGTACCTCCCAGTGAAAGCGCAGAGAACGAGAGGACGCCACACTTTCAGACGAATATTAGTTGCTCACGGACCAGGAGATTCCCAGTGGAGGAGTTCCACGGGTCGCCAGGGCGACTCTTGTGGCCGGCGTGGCGGTTTTGCTGGTGCCTTAGCACGCCAGTTCTTGGTGCAGAGTCTGGAGATTCCCGGGCAGAAAAGCACCATCAATCTTAACACCGCTGTTTTGGCCGGCTCAGTGGATTGCTCAGATTTCGGCGCAGGGAATCAACAAGTTGGACATCAGAGACCCAGTTAGAAAGTCGGTAATTATAAAGACGACAGACGGACAAATATATAATGAAGGGAAGAAACCAGCATAAAAAGGCAGAGAATACTCAAAATCAGAATGCCTCTCCCTCTACAGGGGATTGCAATTCCTCATCAGTAACGGAACAAGGCTTAATAGATTACACGTGTGTTCCAATAACAGAAGCAGGTTTCAAAACGTGGGTGATAAGAAACTTCTGTGAATTAAAAGAACTTGTTCTAACCCAATGCAAAGAAACTAAGAACCTTGAAAAAAGGTTTGACGAACTGTTAACGAGAATGGACAATTTAGAGAAGAATATAAGTGAATTGATGGAGCTGAAAAACACAACACGAGAACTTCGCGAAGCATGCACAAGTTTAAACAGTCGAATTGATCAAGCAGAAGGAAGGATATCAGAAGTCAAGGACCAGCTCAGTGAAATGAAACGAGAAGACAAGAATGCAGAAAAAAGGATGAAAAGGAATGAGCAAAGTCTCCAGGAAATATGGGACTATGTGAAAAGACCTAATTTACGTTTGATAGGTGTACCTGAATGTGATGAAGAGAATGAATCCAAGTTGGAAAATACTCTTCAGGATATCATTCAGGAAAATTTTCCCAACCTGGCAAGGCAGGGTAATATTCAACTCCAGGTAATACAGAGAACACCACAAAGATATTCTTCAAGAAGACCAACCCCAAGGCACATAATCGCCAGATTTATTAGGGTTGAAATGAAGGAGAAATTACTAAGGGCAGCCAGAGAGAAAGGTCAGGTTACCCATAAAGGGAAACCTATCAGACTTACAGCAGATCTCTCAGCAGAAACCCTACAAGCCAGAAAAGAGTGGGGACCAATATTTAACATCCTTAAAGAAAAGAACTTTCGACCCAGAATTTCCTATCCAGCCAAACTAAGCTTTATGAGCGAAGGAAAAATTAAATCTTTTGAGAACAAACAAGTACTTAGAGAGTTCACCACCACCAGGCCTGCTTTACAAAAGCTTCTGAAAGAAGCACTATACATATAAAGGAACAACCAATATCAGCCTTTCCAAAAATATATCAAAAAGCAAAGAACTTTAACACAATAAAAAATTTACATCAACTAATGGGCAAAACAGCCAGCTAGCATCAAACGCCGGTATTAAACTTATATATATTTTAATTGGATAAAAAGCCAAAACCCATCGGTATGCTGCATCCGGGCCCATCTTACATGTAACAATACACAAAGACTCAGAGAGAAGGAGGAAGATTTACTAATCAAACAGAGAGTAAAAATAAACTAATAAACAAAAAGCAGGAGATGCAATTCTCGCCTCTGATAAAGTAGTCTTTAAAGCAACAAAGATCAAAAGAGGCGAGGAATGACATTACATAATGGCAAAAGGATCAATGCAACAAGAAGAGCTAACGATTCTATAGATCAACGAGATAGAAAATTAACAAGGATATTCAGAACTTGAACTCAGACCCGGAACAAGTAAACTTAATAAACATTTATAGAACTCTCCACTTCTAATACACAAAACATACATTACCACCTCACACCTATTCCAAAGGTGACTATATAATTGGAAGTAAATCACTCCTCAGTAATCGCATAGCATTTCATAGGTTTAAATTAAATATTGGTTGGCTGTTTGTTTGTTATCTTCTTCCCTTATTCCTTCCTGACTACATCATTAAGTATAATTATCAGTATAAAAGAGGTTTTCAATACCCATTACTAAATTGCATTCTAGCCTGGGCAAGAAAGCAATACTCCCATTCTCTCTCCCTCTTTCTTTTCCTTCTCCCTCCTCCCCATTCTCTCTCTCTCTTTCTCTTCCTTTTTCCTCCTTCCTATTCTCTCTCTCTTTCACTTTAAAAAAAAAAAAAAAAAAAAGAGTTATGGCTGTGTGTCCTGAATGACACCTTAGGACCCATCCTGCTTCCACCTCCTTCTCCATAAAATAGAAACAAAAAAAAAAAAAAAAAAAGAAACAGTTATGTTTTATAGTCACTTAAGTTCCACAGAGGATTGGAAAGGAAGTGAAAAAAGGGTAGACAACAATTTTCTATTTTAAAGTAATTGGATAGGATAATGATGAGTCAAATTAGCTAAGCAACAGTGCTTGGAAGTAGGAGAGAAAGTAATCTGCTATTTTAAGAAAATGGATGGGGTGACAATGATTTAATTACATTAGCTAAGAAGCCAGTCAGCATTTATTACACCTTTCAGGGTGAGAGGGCTGGAGGCTTGAATCTAGGACAAAGCTGAATGCTTGGCAGCAAGAGCAGAGTCAGAAGCAAAGGCTGGAGTAAGTAGCAGGATGAAGAAAATGATATTGTTATAGTATCTGTCTTTCTGAGGAAATCACTGGGAATGTTATTGAGAAGTGAATAGTGCCATGCCCCCCACTCACATCCTCTTCTGTGTCCACGCCAATGCATATCTCACTGTTAAAGAAGCCTGCTGAGATAAAACAGCTGGACAAGGAGCAGACAGTGTGCCATCTGAGGCCAAAACAAGATTGCAGGGTACTCAGCTGACAGCGTACATGCAGTAGAAATACAGAAGTAAGTGCAGGGAAGTGGGAGAGTCTTCACCTCCATTCATTTTATGTTTGTTTAAAATTTCATGTAGCAATGTCTTAGTTTCTTTGATTCAGTATCATTATCAAATAATGCAAAGAATAGCTAACATGTTCAGTGCTTATAATGTGCCAGGTAGTGTTCTAAGTAGTTCAAATGTATTAACTAATTTCAGGTAGAGACTGTTATTCATTCTCCCTTTACAGATGAGAAAACTGAGGCATAGAGCCTAGGTAACCTGACCCTGCACATAGTTAGTGGGGAAGCTGGGAGTCAGCCCAGGCATCTTGTTGCAAACTCCTATGCTTTTAACCAGTATGTAAAAATCTATCTCAGAGAATTTTAGATTGCTAAGAACTCCTTATTGACTTTGTGTGTGCTTGTGAGAAAGCCGTTTCATTTTTGTATTATGATATTCCATCCCAAATTAGTAAAATTTGATTTAGTGGAAATTTCTTGTCATCACAGATACATTAAAGTAGAAACAGCTACTCTTTTTTATAAATTCAAACAATTTCTCAAACACTCACCCATGTGAGCATTATGTAATGATGAGTCAGAGCTGTTTGAAAGGTTGGGGAGTGATTCCTTATTAACATTGCTAATTGTCTAATCAAGCTAAAATTGTATTGACTAAAGATTCTTCATATATTATTTAAATGATTTCTGACCTCAGGTATACATATGAATAAATGGTAACTTGCTATATTCTTCTCAATACCAACATTTAACAATTAATAAAATATTAAATTTATGCAATTCACCTGTGGAAAAGAGCTAATGGGAAGTGGGAAAAGGGAGAGGAAAAAATGCTGTAAATGATAGTGAAAAAATGAGAAAGAATTCAATTTTGTAAGTGTTAGAAATTATTTATTGAAGAGAAAAAAATGAAACAAATAAGTCAGATACGACAGGCATGAAGCTTCTCCATCCTGAAATAGAAGTAGTGTGAGAAAACCTTCTGGAAAAAATGGGTATTCTAGAGCCACTTATTTTCTTTGTTTTTTCACTGATAATGTGCTCACACAAGAGAATATTACATTGTGAACTCTGAGGGTGGGGTCACATTTCTCACTTTTTTTTTCTTTTTTGGGACAGAGTTTTGCTCTTGTTGCTCAGGCTGGAGTGCAATGGCGTGATCTCGGCTCACTGCAACCTCCGCTTCCCGGGTTCAAACAACTCGCCTGTCTCAGCCTCTCAAGTAGCTGAGATTACAGGCGCCCACCACAACACCCAGCTAATTTTTGTAGTTTTTTAGTAGAGATGGGGTTTCACCATGTTGGCCAGGCTGGTCCTGAACTCCTGATCTCAGGTAATCCACCTGCCTCAGCTTCCCAAAGTGTTGGGATTAGAGGCGTGAGCCACCGCGCCTGGCCTGGTATTTTGTATAGTAGCTTATGCTGTGCTTTGCATGTAGGAGGGTGTTGATGAATATTGATTTGACTGGAAGATGGAATGGATGAGCAGAACATTTAAAGCAGCGGTGTCCAATCTACTGGCTTCCCTGGGCCACATGGGAAGAAGAATTGTCTTGGGCCACATGTAAAATACACTAGCACTAATGATAGCTGACGAGCTTAAAAAAAAAAAAAAAATCGCAAAAAAACTCATAATGTTTTATGCAAGTTTACGAATTTGTGTTGGGCGGTATTCAAAGCCATCTTGTGCCGCATGCGGCTGGTGGGCTGTGGGTTGGACAAGCTCGATTTAAAGTCTCTGGTGAGGCTGGGCGTCTATAATTCCAGCACTCTGGAAGGCCAAGGTGGGCCAATCACCTGAGGTAAGGAACTTGAGACCAGCCTGGTCAACATGGTGAAATCCCGTCTCTATTAATAATATAAAATATTAGCTGGGTGTGGTGGTGGGTGCCTGTAGTCCCAACTACTTGGGAGGCTGAGGCAGAAGAATTGCTTGAACCCAGAGGTGAAGGCTGCAGTGAGCTGAGATTGGGCCACAGCACTTTAGCCTGGGGGGCAGAGTGAAACTCCATCTCACACACACACACAAAAGTCTCTGTTGAGGTTCTCCTGGATACATTTTGGTTTGGCAGACACAAAAATGAGGATGTAGGGCTTGGAAATTGTGGTCAAATGTGTACAGACATATGCACATTCTACTGAACTGTGCTCTAGTAATCAGGTCATAACATCATAGCATATGTGTCAGGAAAACAATACCTGGCAAATGGCTCATCCTGAGCACAATTCCAGTTAACAGTTCTGCCATGATTTATTTTGTGATTGCAAGTAATGTATTAACTTCTGTCATTCTAACTTGTTTTCTGTGTCTATAATGGAATATTCTGTCAAAGTACCCTAGAGTCACTTAGCTAACTATAATGTTGCAGATGTAAATAAGTGTTATTTGCTGCTTGCTTAGAAACATTTCTGAGACAAAGGTCAAAAGTATTTTAAAAACAAGGTTATTCTTAAAACAATGGCATACTTAAATGTAAGCATATGACCACAGCATTATATGCTAACAACTTACATGTATAAAAATGCAATGTTTCTTAGTAATCCCTGATCAAACATACCGGCATGAAATATAGAGGGATTAGAGTGATTATATTACAGTTGCTGTGGCAACCCACAACTTTTTTTTCTTGTCTGTTTGAGACAGGTTCTTGCTCTGTCGTCCAGGCTGGAGTGCAGTGGTGCAATCAGGGTTCACTGCAACTCTGCCTCCCGGGCTCAAGTGATTCACCCATCTCAACCTCCTAAGTAGCTGGGATTACAGGCATGCGCCACCACACCCAGATAATTTTTTTATTGGTAGTAGAGATGGGTTTTTGCCATGTTGCCCAGGCTGGTCTTGAACCCCTGAGCTGAAGCAATCCGGCTGCCTCCTCCTCCCAAAGTTTTGGGATTACAGGAGTGGGCCACCGTGCCTTGTCTCTTTTTCTGCATTGTGTATCAAAGCCACAACATGATGTTTTTGTAAGTGACGTTATAGCAGCCCAAGGTCTGAGTACAATAGTTAATGACTCATCCCAATGAATTGTGTTTTTCAGTCTTACTTGTTCACTGCCATGGAGGGAAGTATTAAAGCCTTACAGTTCCCAGAAAAAATGGCCAGACTTTATTTTTAGTTTAAAGGGTCAAAATTTTATTCTTCTGAAAAGGATACTGAGGTGCATTGAGAATAAACAACAAATGTGGGCTTATATATCCATGAGGTGATTTCCCAGAGCCAGACTTAAATGGTTATTGATAATTTTTAAATCTTGAAACATTACAGGATTGTAGGCTTATCACTTACTTGGTTAATCTATACCATTATCAGTAACAAAAATGCTTTTTCCCCAAATATGTAATATGTTGAAGTCCCTATGTCAAGATCATAAGATCTAACAACCTAACATAAATTACACTTTATTTTGAAATAAAAATTTTTCTCATAGCATAATATTTTTAGTACAACATTTTCTTATAACAAATAAAAGCAGACAAATCACAAGTGTATGAGCTCAATGAATTCTCACAATTGCATAACCTCCACTTAGGCCAAAAATATAGAATATTGCTAGCACCCTAGTAATTCCTTGTTCTTTCTCTTTTTTTTTTTTTTTTTTTTTTGAGACGGAGTTTCGCTCTTGTTACCCAGGCTGGAGTGCAATGGCACGATCTCGGCTCACCGCAACCTCCGCCTCCTGGGTTCAGGCAATTCTTCCTGCCTCAGCCTCCTGAGTAGCTGGGATTACAGGCACGCGCCACCGTGCCCAGCTAATTTTTTGTATTTTAGTAGAGACGGGGTTTCACCATGTTGACCAGGATGGTCTCGATCTCTTGACCTCGTGATCCACCCGCCTCGGCCTCCCAAAGTGCTGGGATTACAGGCTTGAGCCACTGCGCCCGGCCCCCTTGTTCTTTTTCTTAATCACTATCTGTCTTTTTTCAAAAGTTATCCACTATCTTAGCTTCTAAGTCATAGATTGGCTTTAGCCTTTCAAAAATATAAACATTTTAATTAAAGTATAACAAATATGCAAAAAGCACACAAATCATAAGCACACAACCAACAAATTTTCATAAACCGGACATCCGTATCTAACCAGCACCCAGTTGAAAAACCAGAAAATTACCAGCATCCCAGAAGGCGATCCCCCTTCTGTCCCCATCAGGTGATTTCCTCCCCCATGGCGAGGAAAACCACTACCCTGATTTATAACATTATATGTCAATTTTACCTGTTTTCAAACTTTCATTCTCATTGCTGTATAGTATCTCATGGTATGAATACATCATTTACTCTTTCTATTGTATTGGTCATGTGAGTTGTTTCATTTGGGCTAATACAAATGGTAATGTTGTGAACATTTTTGTGCATATCTTTCAGTGGACATCATTCCATACCTCAGAGTGCAAGTGATGGGTCACAGGATATGCATATGTACAGCTGTAGTATATATTGCCAAGCACATTTCCAAAGTTGTACTAATTTGTGTTCTTATCGGTAGCATGTGCAAACTCCAAGTGCTCCATGTCCTTGCTAACCCTTGATATTATTTGTTATTTAGTCATTTTGGGAGGCATGTAGTGATATTACATTATAATTTTATTTTCCATTCTCATGATGATTAATATCATTGAACACCTTCTCATGGGTTTATTGGCCAATTAGATATCCTCTTCTTTGAGGTGTCTATTAGTCTTATGCTCATTTTTTTCTTTTCTTCTTCTTTTTTTTGTTTTATTGTTTTGTTTTTGAGGCAGGGTCTTGCTCTCACCCAGCCTGGAGTGCAGTGGTGTGATCATGTCTCATTGCAACCTTGACCTTCCAGGCTCAAGTGATCCTCCTGCCTCAGCCTCCCAAGTAGCTGGGACTACAGGCATGTACCACCATGCCTTAGCTAATTTTTGCAATTTTTGTAGGGACACAGTTTCGCCATGTTGCCCAGGCTGGTCTCCAACCCCTCAGCTCAAGCAATCCACCCACCTTGTTCTCCAAAAGTGCTGGGATTACAGGCATGAGTCACTGTACCTGGCTTCATTTTTCTGATGTACGTCTTTGTGTGTTATTTGTTGGAAGTATTTATATATTCTGGATACGAATCAGATATATGTATCATAAATATCTTTTTCCACTCTAGAGCTTGCCTATTCATTTTCTTATTGGTGTCTTTGGCAAACAGAGGTTATTAGGTTTAATGTAGTTCAATTGATCAATTTTTTCCTTTATAGTTAATGCTTTTTGTGTGTCATAGATGGGAACTCTGCCTACTCCAGAGTCATGAAGATATTTTCCTATGTTTTCCTTTAAAAGTTTTATTGTTTTCTCTTTTACGTTTAGATCTACACACCATTCAAAATGGATTCTTGTGCGATATGGTCCACTATTTTTTTCCCATGTTGATATCCTATGCACTCAGTACTGTCAGTTGAAAAGAACATTTTTTCTAAATCATGCTTTTGAGACAAGCCTATATGAGAGGCACTTTCAGAAAAGATAAGCCTTTAAAAGCAGAATTATGTCTAATTATGTGCCAAATTTGGAATGCCCTAAATTGCCAATACAGATTAATATAGGAAAATCAATTTCTTTGTTACTAGACCAGGGATCAGCAGATTCGTTATGTAAAGAGCTAGATAGTAAATAATTTAGGCTTTGTGGGCCATACAGTCTCTGTCATAACTACTGAACTGCATTGCTGTAGCAAGAAAGTAGTAGCTATAGACAATATGCAAATAATGGGCATAGTTATATTCCAATCATACTTTATTTACAAAAGCATGTGGAAGACTATTTGGTCCAAGTCCTGCCTGTAGTCTGCCACCAAAATTATCAAATAATTATGCATTTGTCTATTTCCTTGCATCAGTGAAAATCTGGTACAGGAATAGATCTCAGGCAGTTCCCTGGCCTGATCCTGCTTGATGATTATTCAATGGAGTGGATATTGATTGACCCAGTCTAAGCTACCTCAGCTCTTTCCTAAGTATCTATGGTAAGACTGAATGAATCAGTATCAACTTCTCCAGTGAACCATCCACAGGCAGTCATGTGGTGAGAGTCTTCAGGATGGTTTGTAAGGATTAATGTGGCATAAAGTTCCCCATATGGATGGAAGAGAATGGATTTCTTGAAGGAGTTGACTGGACAGTCCCCCACACTCAGGTCATTTTATTGGCAGCTTGCAATCTTTGTGGGTACCTGAAGGTTAGGGATGTTTGCACCCAGGACTGGAAACACTGGTATGTCCCCTGCTCTGTGTGTAGATGAGTTGTGTCCTCTAGCTAAATTAAAGGAGACTGTATCCCTGTGTTCTCACCCTGTGTCAATGGCCTCTGTCAATCTTTTCACAAACCCTTATGACAGCTACACTTCTGGTTATAGACTATAATTTTTTTTTTTTTTTCTTCAGACATGGTTTCATTCTGTTGTCCAGGCTAGAGTTCAGTGGTGTGACCACAGCTCACTGCAGCCTTGACCTCCCGGGCTCAGGCAATCCTTCCATCTCAGCCTCCCAAGTAGCTGGGACCACAGGCACATACCACCATGCCTGGCTAATATTTTTTGTATTTTTGTTTTGTAGAGACAAGGTCTCTCTATATTGCCCAGACTGGTCTCAAACTTCTGAGCCCAAGTTATCTGCTCACCTTGGCCTCCCAAAGTGCTGGGATTACAGGTGTGAGCTACTGTGCTTGGCCTAGACTATCGCTTTCATTTTAAGGGAATGTCAGAAATTGGCCTAAGCCATAAACCAATCAGGAATCAGGAAAAACTACCAAGTGGCTTAAACACTGAGCATATTCCTTCTCTGAAAATATTCTTTGTATATTGATTGATGTGTTATTACCAGGTGAACCCTATCAGTTTTGTTATGGGTCTAAACAGAAAAGTGAGTTTTTTATTTGTTTGTTTGTTTGTTTGTTTCAGATGGAGTCTTGCTCTTGTCACCCAGCCTGGAGTGCAATGGGACGATGTTGGCTCACTGCAACCTCTGCCTCCCGGGTTCAAGAGATTCTCCTGCCTTAGCCTCCCGAGTAGCTGGGATTGCAGGCACCCACCACCATGCCTGACTAAGTTTTATATTTTTAGTAGAGATGGGGTTTTGCCATATTGGCCAGGCTAGTCTTGAACTCCTGACCTTGTGATCTGCCCGCCTTGGCCTCCCAAAGTGTTGGAATTATAGGCATGAGCAACCATGCCTGGCCTTAGAAAACTGAATTTATAAATGAATTTTGCTGTGGGTTTTCTGCTTCAGCTTTCCTCATTTATTGTCACATTTCCAATAGCAATTTATATATTTTAATTAGCCATCATAATTTTAAAAAGACAAAAAGCATCACTTAAGGAGCAGTGAGAAAGTAATTAAATCTTATTACTTAAGTAGTTAGTTCTTTAAAAAATAAAATAGAGGATTGTACAGAGAACACAGTGAACATCTTGGTTGCCAAACATTCCTCTAAATCTTTTCTGGAAACCTCCTCTGCTGAGTTCCTTTTCCAGACCCAGGTTTTTGAATGAGAGGTTGTTCTGTTGATCTAAAACAAGGCCAATGAACTCTGTTCTCAAACAACATAGAATTCAGATAAAGAGATTTTAGCTTGAGTGTGGCTGCTCTGCTGAGTAGAGGAGTTGAAAACTCAGGAGTGGCCAGATGCAGTGGCTCATGCCTGTAATTCCGGCACTTTGGGAGGCTGAGGCAGGCGGATCACCTAAGGTCAGGAGTTCGAGACCAGCCTGACCAACATAGTGAAATCCTGTTTCCACTAAAAATACAAAAATTAGCCGGGTGTGGTGGTGCGCACCTGTAGTCCCAGCTACTCGGGAAACTGAGGCAGGAGACTTGCTTGAACCTGGGAGGTGGAGGTTGTAGTGAGCTGACATCATGCCACTGCACTCCAGCCTGGTGACAGAGCGAGACTCCGTCTCAGACAAAAAAAAAAAAAAAAAAAAAAAAAACCCAGGAGTGACCGTCAGTAGTTGTTTTCATCATGTAAACTAAAAAAAAAAAAAAAAAAAAAAAAAACAAAAAACAACAACAACGGAGTAAGCTGGACTACAGCAATAGTGAAGAATGACAAAAGAGCAGAGTTAGGGGTGCAGGACATCGCTAGGCTGCCCATAGCATTCCAGATGGTTCTGTAAGCCCAGCTCCAACACCTAGGTCTATAAGACATAATTTATTCTTTAAACCAATTCCTCCTTTTTCTGTTTCTTTTCTTTCTCTCCTTTCTTTTTAAGGCTGGCTAAAACGAGTATCTGTTACTTGCACTTAAAATAATTCTAACTAATGCATCATCTAGTCCAGACTTCTTATTGTACAAGAAAAGAAACAGAAGCCCAGGAATGATCAATGATTTGCTCAGAGACCCTATTTTCAGTGACACAGCTGTGACTAGAACTCAGTCTCCTCCTCCCTCTTTGGTGGACTTTTCTCCAGGTGATGCTAGTCTGACATTTATTGAATGAACTCACCTTGAACCTAAACTTGGAATTAGGTCTTTTTGAATGGATTTGTCATCTTCTGGTTTGGGTAGGTAACTGACTGTCCCTGAGGTCCTTACTCACCAGAAGAGAAGCACTCAGCTTTACAGTTTTGCTTCTCCTGCTTCAGCAATTTGAGCTAATTATGGAAAAGCCTTATTTGATGTAATGGATTCTGTGTACCATCCAGATGTCCCTTTCAGAAACAGACATTTATTTCCCTAGCTCCTGGGAGTGTTGGCTGCAGAAGCGGACAGATATGGCTCTAAGAGTTGCCCCACTGATGGGAATTGTCTCACTAAGGTTATGTCTCTTCCCTGGGGCAGGCCTGCCCTCAATGCTAGGGAACAGAAGCCTGGTCCCCAACTCAATTCAGAACAATTCTGAAGGCCATTTCAGCTCCAGGCCCCCTCTGCAGCTGCATCGAAAATCAACTACTCCCTCCAATCTTGCTTCCCTCACTTCCTGAGAGCACTCCCTAATTTAAACCTCCTGTGTACAAATCTCTGTACCAGTCTGTTTCTCTGGGAATCCTGTCTAAAACAGTAGGCTTTTTACTGTTCCTTTGCCAAAGAGAAAGATAAGAGGAAAAAAAAAGGCTACATAGAGCAGTTTGTGGCAGGAAGCTTAAGATCCCTCAAAGTACTCCTCCTGCAGAAACAAAATCCTGTGTTTCTCTTTCCAATTTATATATTTTTAATTTTGTTTTTTTCTGGAGACATGGTCTCACTGTGTTGCCCAGGCTAGAGTGCAGTGACTATTTTCAGATGTGATCACTGCTCACTGCAGACTTGAATTTCCTGGTCTCAAGTCACCTGCCTCCTGAGTAGCTAGGACTACAGGCTTGTCACCCAAACTCACCTCCAATTTACATTTTAAAAAATGGTGTTGGGTGTGAATTATTTCATACCAGGTTATTTCTTTAAGACACTAAAAATACATCATATTGTGTCTCTATTACATTTTACAAAGCTTGTTCTAATAATTTTTATTTTTTTAATTTTTGAGACAGAGTTTCGCTCTTGTTAACCAGGCTGGAGTGCAATGGCGCAATCTCGGCTCACCACAACCTCTGACTCCTGGGTTCAAGCAATTCTCCTGCCTCAGCCTCCCGAGTAGCTGGGGCTACAGGCGTGTGCCACCATGCCCAGCTAATTTTTGTATTTTTAGTAGAGACAGGGTTTCACCATGTTGACCAGGCTGGTCCTGAACTCCTGACCTTAGGTGATCCACCCGCCTTGGCCTCCCAAAGTGCTGGGATTATAGGCATGAGCCACTGTGCCCAGCCCATTATTTTTATATTTTTAAAACACTGTACTTAATTGCTAATTAGCACTAGTTTCATCGAAATTGCCTACTTCCTTGCTGGTCTTCCACACTAGATTGTCTTGTCTTTGAGTCACTAGCACCTATCTTTGAGACTGACTCTGGGCAAGTATTCAGTTAATCTTGGTTGAATAAATAAAGAGATTGCATTCAGTTGAAATTGGGGAAAAGATTATAGCAGAAAAAAAAATCCTAAAGGCCCAAATCATGTTTCATTGAATAAGATTTCTTATCCTCAGAAGACTAGAGATATTTAACAATGAATTGCCAGAAAGACATTTTAGAAACTTGTTTTTTGTTTCAAAAAGAATCAATATCTGGGCTAGGTGCAGTGGTTCACGCTCGTAATCCCAGAACTTTAGGAGGCTGAAGTGGGAGAATCACTTGAGGCCAGGAATTCAAGACCAGACTGGGCAACACAGTGAGACCCTGTCTCTACAAAACTAAAAAAAAAATTGGCCAGGTGTGGTGGTGTGCACCTGTAGTCCAAGCTACTTGGGAGGCTGAGGCAGGAGGATCACTTGAGCCCAGGAGGTTGAGGCTGCAGTGGAGCCATGACTGTGCCTACACTCCAGCCTTAGTGACAGAGCAATGCCTTGTATCAAAATAATAATAATAAAGGAAAGAAAAAGAAAAAAGAATTGCTATCTGGAATTCTGAGTTTGGCAATATGTAGACTAAGTTAATAGAACCCTACTCATAACAAAATTATGTATGAGATTCAATTTTAATTTCCTCCAACATTTTATTTTGAAAAACTTCAAAGCTAAAATAAAAAGTTGGAGAATAAAAAAGAGCTTTCCCCCCTTTTTCCCTTTCTCTCTTTATGAATTCATGGATGATGACGATTATATTTTTTGAGACAGAGTTTTGCTCTTGTTGCCCAGGCGGGAGTGCAATGGCATGATCTCAGCTCACCTCAACCTCTACCTCTTGGGTTCAGTCAATTCTCCTGCCTCAGCCTCCTGAGTAGCTGGGATTACAGGCATGTGCCACCATGTTTGGCTAATTTTGTATTTTTAGTAGAGAGGGGGTTTCTCCATGTTGGTCAGGCTGGACTTGAACTCCCAACCTCAGGTGATCTGCCTGCCTCAGCCTTCCAAAGTGCTGGGATTATAGGTGTGAGCCACCACGCCCGGCTGGATTATTATTATTTTTATACAACGTGCTAGTCTATCATGGTCATTATTTTTGATGCATAAATTGTCCCAAGTTTGATCAGCAAGTCTTCCTTCAATCTGACTTCTGTGTCCTTTTAACATGATCCCACTAATCTTTTGTCATTTCTTTTCATTCTGGCACATACTACATGGCTGAACTTACAAGAAAGGAAATCCCCATATGCCAGAAAGAAAAGAGATCTGAAACCAAAGTAGTGCATAACTGTACACTGACACTGATGTAGTCCTGGAGGCAATTAGGGAACTTAGAAATAAACCCTAACAGCTACACATATATAGCTAGGTGTGGTGGCAGCCTCCTGTAGTCCCAGCTACTCAGGAAGCTGAGACAGGAGAATCACTTGAACCCAGGAGTTGGAGGTTGCAGTGAGCTGAGACTGTGTCTAGCCTGGGCAACAGAGTAAGACTGTCTCAAAAAAAAAAAAAATTGCCATACTGTGTGGTGATTTAGATTATTTAAATTTAATTAAATAAAGTTATTTTACTTTACTTTTTATTTATTTTTTTCAGATGGAGTTACACTCTGTTACACAGGCTGAAGTGCAGTGGTGTCATCATGGCTCACCACAGCCTTCACCTCCCTGATCCTCCCACCTGAGCCCCCCTCGTAGCAGAGACTATAGGCACGTGCCACCGAGCCCGGCTCATTTTTAAATTTTTTTGTAGACATGGAGTTTTGCCCTGTTGCCCAGTCTGGTCTTGAAATCCTGGGCTTAAGCGATCCTCCTGCCTCGGCCTCCAAAAGTTCTGAGATTACAGGCATGAGCCACTGTACCAGGCAGTTTAGTTTTAAATTATTTGTGTGGTATGGAAATCTCCAAGATACCCTCAGGGTGCCTAGCACAGGCATGCACAAAATCTATTTGGAGGGACATTCCCATAATCCACAACTCAACATATCTTCATAGAATTAACAATTGCCATTCAAGATGTATCCACAATCAAAAATGACAAGACACATAAGGAAAGAACATGTGGTGAACAAAGAGGAGAATTGACCATGTAGTACTTGATAGGTGAGGACATTCTGAAAGAAAGTATAAAATTAGAATCTTTAATTGGTGAAAAAACGAGGAACCAAAATTAAACAAATCACTAATGTATTTTTCTAACAATTTATTTCTAATAATGTAGCAATTAAACAATAAACTCAATGAAATTATATGAGAATACACGGGGTAGATAAACAACTGATGAGACACAACTGAGGAGAGTAGTGAATTAGAGCAGGTACCAAATTTGTGAAATTGAATAAATTAACCAGAATGAAGCATAATGAAAGAAGCCTAACAGGAGTTCCTGTAGGAAAGAATAGAGATGGCGGGGCATGGTGGCTCACACCTATAATCCCAACACTTTGGGAGGCCGAGGAGGGCGGATCACTTGAGATCAGGAATTCAAGACCAGCCCGGCCAACATGGTGAAACCTCATCTCCACTAAAAATACACAAATTAGCTGGGCATGGTGGTGCACACCTGTAGTCCCAGCTACTCAGGAGGCTGAGGCAGGAGAATCGCTTGAACTAGTAGGAGCAGGTTGCAGCGAGCTGGGCAGCCTGGGCGACAGAGTGATAATCCATCTTAAAAAAAAAAAAAAGAAAAGAAAGAAAGAAAAAGAAAAATAGAGTTTTAATGAGGCAGTATTTGAAAATGGATGAGAAATTTCTAGAATTGATGCACAATTATAAATTCTCAGTAAGATGAAGCAGACTGTCAAGTGAGATAAATAAAAATAAAACCTCTACCTAGAATACCAAAGAAAAGACAAAAATCTTACAAGAAATCATAAAGAAAGGGTGGATTAGCCAAAAGGATTTGCAAAGAGATAATAGACTTTTTAGCAGTAAAATGAGAGGGTAAAAGACAATGCAATATTATCTGTGAAGTGTTAAAGGAAAATAAAGCCTATGTAGAATTCTATACCAAACTACTATTCAGGAGTAAGGATGAAGATAAATATTTTCAGGGACAGTTTCACTGAAAGAACTATTAAGAATGTACTTCAAGAAGGAGAAAATTGAATTGAAAAAGGAAAGAGGATTCAAGAAGCAATGGTGAACAAAGAAAATGTTGAATATGTAATTATATTTTAATAAGCATTTAGTGTAAATTGAAAAGTTAATGACTAATAGGGAGTGGTTAAAAGAAAGGTGAACTTAAACATAAGGAGATTAACAGTTAGAATAAATTGCCTCTATCACCTCTGTATCAGTCTGTTTGCATTGCTGTAAGCGAATACGTGAGGCTGGGTAATTCATAAAGAAAAGAAGTTTAATTGGCTCACCATTCTGCAGGCTGTACAAGCATGACACCAGCATCTGCTCTGCTTCTGATGAGGCCTTATGAAAGAAAGTGAAGAGGGAGCCAACTTATCACAGAGAAAGAGCAGGAGCAACAGAGAGGGGGAGATGTGCCATGCTATTTTAAACAAACAGGTCTCTCATGAACTACCAGAGTGAGAACTCATCACCAAGGTGATGGGGTTAAGCCATGCATGAAGGATCCAGATCCATGATCCAAACACCTCCTATCAGGCCCCGCCTCCAACACTGGGATTACATTTCAACATGAGATTTGAAGGTAACAAATATCCAAACTACATCATCATCCTCAACTTTCCTCATGCCCATTTTTAATCATTCTTGGCCACCTGTCCCCCTGCCCTCATCTCTTGGAAACCACTGATCTGCTTTCTGTCACTATTGAGACAGGCAGGATGATTAGTTCCATTTTATTGTGGTCTGGAAGAAAAGAACAAAAGCCCCTTGCCTAAGTGCTAGCTTACGTCTCAGCCAATCAGCAACAAATGCCTAAAAAACGATTAAAAACAACTGCCTCCCCCAGGGAGCTAGGGACTTGCCCAGGGCTCTGCATGTGCAGTTAGACTTCAACTCCAACCTACAGTTATCCCTTTCTCATTTTAATGCTAACAATTAAACCCAGGGTGTGGAGATTTAAAATGCTAATGCTACGTAGGATGTACGAAGAAGCATGTAGAACCACTGTGCAAGTTCTAGAAAAACCCCTCCCATATATGCCCTGACCCAAACCTTCCCTATAGAAAGACTCACTAAAACTAACCCACACACTACCCTCAGGGAGCAGCCCATTCCTTTTGTTTTCATGGTGCTGGCTTCCATGTGCACAAACTGAATAAACTCTCCTTTGCTGCGATGTGTGGTGATCTCTCGATTTATTTATTTATTTATTATTATTATTATTATCATCATTTTTTTAAAGATGGGGTTTCACCACATTGGTCAGGCTGGTCTTGAACTCCTGACCTCAGGTGATCTGCCTGCCTCAGCCTCCGAAATTGCTGGGATTACAGGCGTGAGCCACTGCGCCCAGCTCTCTCTTGGTTTCTTTACTGGGGGCAAGAATCCAAGTCATCTGCCAGTAACACTATGAATTAGTTTGTAGTTTCTAAAATTTCATATAAATGGAGTCATACAATATATACCTTTTTTTGGTCTGGTTTCTTTCACTCAGGATATATATCTTGAGATTCCTCCATGACACTGCAGTAGATATTGCTATTTCTTTGTATTCCTCAGAAGTATTCCATTGTATGAATTTACCACAATTTATCCCTTAATCTGTTGATAATATTTGGATTGTTTCCAGTTTCTGACCATTTCAAATAAAGCTACTATAAATAAATCTTTGTATGGATAAATGCTTTCATTTTTCTTAGGTAAATACCAGGAGTAGAAAATTTGGATTATATGTGAGGTATATGTTTAACTTTTTAAGAAACTGAACGCCTGGGTGCAGTGGCTCACACCTTTAATCCCAGCACTTTGGGAGGCCAAGGCGGGCAGATTATGAGGTCAGGAGCTTGAGACCAGCCTGGCCAACATGGTGAAAACCTGTCTCTACTAAAAATACAAAAAAAAAAAAAAAAAAAAAATTAGGTGGTGTGCGCCTGTAATCCCAGCTACTCGGAAGGTTGAGGCAAGAGAATTGCTTGAACCCGGAAGGTGGAGGTTGCAGTGAGCTGAGATGGTGCCACTGCACTCCAGCCTGAGTGACACAGCAAGACTCCAACTGGGTGGGGAAAAAAACACTAAACAGTTTTCCATAGTTGTTCTGCTATTTTACATTCCCATCAGCAACTTAAGAAAATTCCAGGCCAGGTGTGGTGGCTCATGCCTGTAATTCCAGCACTTTGGAAGGCCAAGGCAGATGGATCATTTGAGGTCAGGAGTTTGAGACCAGTCTAGACAATATGGTGAAACCCATCTCTACTAAAAATACAAAAGTTAGCTGGGTGTGGTGGCACACACCTGTAATCCCAGCTAATAAGGAGCCTGAAACATGAGACTTGTCAACATTTGGTATGGTCAGCCATTCTATTACTGGCCATTTTAATAGATATGTAGTAGTATTTCATTGTAATTTTTAATTTCCAGTGACTAATGATGTTGAACAACTTTTCATATACTTACTTTCCACTTGTGTATCTTTTTGGAGGAAGTGTCTGTTCAAATATTTATCTATTTTAAAAATTGGGTTGTTTTCTTATTATTGAAAGTTCTTAATATCTTGTAGGTAAAAGTTATCAGATACACAATTTATAAATACTTTCTCCCAGTCTGTGGCTTGTGTTTTCATTCTCTTAATAGTTACTTTCGCAGAGCAAAAGATTTTTATGAAGTTCAGTTAGTTTTTTAAAAATGTATTATGCTTTTGGTGTTATACCTAAAAAATCTTTTCCCAAAAAAGGTCACAAAGATTTTTCCCTTGTTTACTTCAAGTAGTTTTGTAGTTTTAGGTGTGAAAGGAAAGTATCTTGGGCCCCTAAAATCACTATGCTAAAGGGAAAATTCAAGCTGGGAACTGCTTAGGGCAAACCCGCCTCCCATTCTGTTCAGTTATTCCTCTGTTCAATGAGATAAATGCATATCTGATCCTCTTTTGGAAAGACTAAGCAGAAACTCAAAAGAATGCTACCTTTGAGTCTTGTGGGTTGATGTCTCATGTGTCCCTAAAATGTAAAAAACCAAGTTTATCCCGACTACCTTGGTCATATAGCTTCTGGACTTCCTGAGGTTGTATCATGAGCATGCATCCTCAACCTTGGCAAGATAAAATTTTTAAATTAATTGAGTCCTGTCACAAATTTTGGGGATTCACATAGGTTGTATATTAAGTTCTAATTATTGATTTTTATTTAATTTTTGTATATGGTATGAGGTATAGATCAAAGTTTTTTTAGATATGGAGATCTAATTTTAATCTTCGTCATGACTGATTTAGCTGTTTACGGACCTTTATTATTCTTCCTAAAGTTTTGAGTTTTCCTAGTTCCTTAAATCTTATGGCATTTTAATTGCAATTACAGTCAATGTAGAGATCAATTTAGGGGAAAATCAACATGAGCCTACAGTGTTTCTCCAGGTGTTTCACTGACACTGACTTGCCAAAGTCATCAGTTACCTCCATATTGCTAAATCCAACAGGCAAGTTTTAATCTAAATCTTACTTGACCTCTCAGTAGCATTTGGCAAAGGGTATCATTTCCTCTTCAATGAAACTTGGTTTCCAGGACCTCTATACCAGAGATCACCAACCTTTTACTGGAAAGGGCCAGACAGCAACTCTAAACTTTGAGGACCTTACAGTGTCTTTTGCAATTACTCAACTTTGTGTGTACTGACAACAGTGTGAAAACAGCCATAGACAATATGTAAACAAATAAAAGGCAGCAAGTCAGATTTGGCCTCTGTGAGCTATAGTTCACCAACTTTTGCTCTACATTCTCCTTGTTCTAATCCTATCTTTAATTCATCCTTACCTTACCTTTTCTGTCTCTTGTGTTTGTTGCTCCCCATTCTCCTAACCTGTTAACATCAGAGCACCCCAGGACCTAATTTTTGACTTTTCAATAGATTTGTTGATAACACCCAATGTCATAATTTTGAGCATTTTATCTATGCTAATAATCCCAAATTTATATCTCCAGCTCAGATCATGTACTGAACTCCAGATGTTATATCCAATGTCCTTTTAATATCTCCACTTTGATATCTAATAAGCATCTTAATCAAGACATGTCCAGAACTCCTGTCTTCACAAACCTACTCTGTTTCCAACATAGTATTAGTCAAGGTCTCCAGAGAAAAAGAATCAATAGGATATATGTATATTTATACCTATGTATTGACTGATAAAGGAAATCCATTATAGCTACTGGCTCACACAGTTACAAAGGCTAAGAAGTTCAACAATCTTCCATGTGCAAGCTGAAGAACCAGGAAAGCTGGTGGTGTAATTTAGCTCAAGTCCAAAGGCCTGAGAACTGGGAGCTGACAGTGTAAGTCCTGGTCTTAACCTGAAAGCCTGAGAACCAGGAGCAGTGGTATCAGTAGATAGATGTCTTAGTTCAAGCAGAGAGAGCAAATTGCCCTTCCTTAGCCTTTTGATTCTAGTCTGGACTTCAAAAAATTGGATGATGCCCACCCACATTGATGAGAGTGATATTCTTTACTCAGACTACCAAGTGAAATGATAATCTCTCCTAGAAAAACACTCACAGACACCCCAGAAATAATATTTACCAGCTACATGGGCATCCCTTAGCCCAGTCAAGTTTATCATAAACTAAAAGACAAGTCCCATATTGGAAAAAGAGAATTAACAAAGGACTAGTATCCAGAATATATAAAGCATTGGTCAGAAAAAGCCAGACAACTCAACAGAGAAAAGAAAGAGGACAAAGATAGAGACACACATTCATAATGGAATTCATAATGCGCCACCACACCCAGCTAATTTTGTATTTTTAGTAGAGACAGGGTTTTGCCATGTTGGCCAGGTTACTCTTGAACTCCCGACCTCAGATGACCCACATGCCTCAGCCTCCCAATGTGCTGGGATTACAGGTGTGAGCCACTGTGCCAAGATTTAAGGCCAGGCACAGTGGCTCACACCTGTAATCCTAGCACTTTGAGAGGCTGAGGTGGGCGGATCACGAGGTCAAGAGATTGAGACCATCCTGGCCAACATGGTGAAACCTCATCTCTACTAAAAATACAAAAAATTAGCTGGGCTAATTTGGTGCACATCTGTAGTCCCAGCTACCTGGCTGAGGCAGTAGGATTCCTTGAACCCAGGAGGCAGAGGTTGCAGTGAGCCGAGATCGACCCATTGCACTCCAGCCTGGTGACAGAGACTCTGTCTCAAAACAAAACAAAACAAAACACACACACACACACACACACACACACAGATTTAATTAAATGTTGACATTACACAACAGAAAACTTAGGTACTTAATCATCAACCTCAACATTTCAAAAAGTAGTTTACATAGCCGAGTGCGTGCATCATGCCTGTAATCCCAGAGCTTTAGGGGACTGAGGCAGGTGAATTGCTTGAGTTCAGGAATTTGAGACCAGCCTGGCCAACATGGTGAAACCCCATCTCTCCTAAAAAAAAAAAAAAAAAAGCCAGATATAATGATGTGCATGCTGTGGTCCCAGCTACTTGGCAGGCTGAGGCAGGAGGAGCCCAGAAGGTGGAGGTTGCAGTGAGCTGAGATCCTGCCACTGTACTGCTTCCTAGATGACAGAGCAAGACCCTGTTTCAATTAAAAAAATTTTTTTTTTTTTTGCAAAATAAACCCTATACAGGTGTAGTAGTTTGCTTTTTAGAATACTGATTCTCAATCTTTATTTTGCAACATGCCAAGAACTCATTAATTACTTTATCTAATTAAACTATTAAATAACCAGTTAAAATGCATTTGAAATATAAATAAATGCTTATAAGAATAGGCAGGGTGCAGTGGCTCATACCTGTAATGCCAGCACTTTGGGAGGCCAAGATGGAAGGATCACCTGAGCTCAGGAATTTGAGACCAGTCTGGCCAACATAGTGAGACCTTGTCCTTACTAAAAATAAAAAAGATTAACTAGGTATGGTGGTGCATGTCTCTAGTCTTGGTTATTCGGGAGGCTTAGGTGGGAGAATTGCTGAGCCCCAGAGGTCAAGGCTTTAGTGAGCCATGATTGCGCCACTGCACTCCAACCTGGGTGACACAGCAAGACTCGATCTCAAAAAATAAATAAATAAGTATATGCTATATAAGAATAGAGTGTCACATCTTTCAGAATTTTGTGACAGTCGAGCCTGTTGTTGACATGTTGATATACTTCACAGGAACTTTATTGTATAGTCTCACAGTATGAAAGTATACTATCACATCTACCTATCTATATCAATATATCTTAAAACCTCTAAGCCACTATCTTTAATAAACATGTAAATTATTAACCTCATCTGCTACTAATGATGACTATAAGAAAGAAATCTGGAGATATTTAAATTAATGTGAATGAAAAATGGTACCAGGGAATTCAGGTTAAAGAAAAAAAGCTCAGTGATAAAATATTCGATAATACTAAAATATAGAATACATATTAAATTTAAATGTCAGCTAACTTTCCTCTAAATATGTCATACAGATACTAAAATAACTGTAAGTCAGCACATTTATACAGTGATTATATACTGTGATGACATTCAATATTCTCATATAAAGGCAAATTTCAAATTTGAAACAACTTTCATTTTTCTCTAGGTATAATTTCTAGATACATCACAATGCTTGCATTGAGAATCTTACAAAAATTAAAAACTCTGTATCATCATCAAATGAGAGAATTTATCAGTGAATGGGAGAAAACATACTATTAACTGAGAAAACAGAATGGCAAAGATACACAGATAAAAGAGAAATAAGAAAAATATTAAACAGGATTTTACAGTTCCTAGTGTTAGACGATAGAATGCCTGGCCCTTTGTGATACTGCCCATCTTGTCAAGGACAGGACATGTGGAAGAAGAGAGGACATTTAAGTTTCATTAATTAAAACAAAGAGAATGTAGCCACCTATTACATTTCACAAGAAAGTCTAACTTGGTTTAAATACAGCTAATTCTACTACGGCCATATTAAATAGTTTAATCAAGGGTCACTATTTCCACTTTAAATTAGGATTTCTTTATTCCATAGTGACCCTAGGTGATTTTAATATTTTATTCAACTATTTTCAGAAGACTGTTAAAAAATGTCTTTATAAGAACACAGAGATACTCTGTATCTCCAAAAAGAAACTGTACAATTACATATTAGCTACAGAAATAATCCCAGTGCTTTAGAAAACAAAGGCCACTTCTGCAGAGAGCTGGCACACACTGTGATTTTTTTTGGAACAATTTAATATTTTTCAGGACTAAATATCATTTTAATCTAATAATTTAAATCTAATAATTGCATTTCATATGGGAAAAAAACTCACCAACTTGTAAAAACACCACATTCTCAAATAACTATGGAAAGACCAAATATTCATCAAGGTCAGCGAGAAGTGAATATATCTCCCTAAGCGTTTATTTTGCTTTATGGCATTTGATTTTCAATGAAAATGAAATGTTTTCTTATCTAATTTCCTTTAGAAATACTTAATTATGTTCTTCAGTTCTCAGTAATGACCTTTCAACATGAAATTTAAATATGAAGTTATTCTGTAATTCATTCATTTTCAATATGCCAGTTCAGAGAAAGATGTCTACATTTCCAGGGCTTTGGCAGTGTTACAGATTTTAAAGTTAAAATGTGCAAAGACTTATTTTATCCTAGAAAACTCATTGCTTCTGAGTTGGTGTGTCACAATATGGCACATTTTCTATAAGAAGGTCTTTCCTAGGGACCAGTTCTGAAAGAAAAAAAAAAAAAGAGAGAATAATTAACATCACTAAAATTAGAATTAAATGCAAGGACACTCATTTCCCCCTGAAGTTTATAATAGTAAAATGTCTAGTTTTAAGATAAATCTTCCAGGGATATTTTATTTCAGTTGATATCTAAGGTGGAGTCCTTGACTCTAATTAGAATTAATAGCATTCTCATTTCAGATTATATAAAAACACATATGATCAACTTAACCCTTTATCATTTATTAAATACAGCAAATTAAATAACTGAACAGAATTCAGCTAAAACTTCTATTATTAGCCATTTAATTACCAATTACTGATAATGAAAACAATTGGAAATTTTGCTTATACTATCTACTATATGAAAAGCAAGACTGGTCTCCTAATTTAAAGATTCAAAATTTCATAGAACAATGGTTCTTAAAAGAGGGTGTTTTGGGTGGTCAAATCAACTGGAGAATGCTACTGGAATTTACAGGACAGGAGTCAGGGATGCTAAATCTCCTGTAATGTGTGGGACAGTCTGGCACAGCGAAGAACTGTCCTGTACAAAATGCCCATAGTGCCCATGTTGAGAAACATCATAAAACAACAACAAAAACCTGTTAAGTCCTAGGTAAGACATCTTGCTGGAGTCAAGATAAAGCTCTTAAAATACAAATTTTTGGCCAGGTGTGGTGACTCACGCCTGCAATACCAGAACTTTGGGAGGCTAAGATGGGAGGTCTGGAGTTCAAGACTAGCCTAATCAACATGGTGAAACCCCATCTCTACGAAATATACAAAAAAATTAGCCGGGTGTGGTGGCACATGCCTGTAGTCCTAGCTACTTGGGAGGCTGAGGCAGGAGAATGGCCTGAACCCAGGAGACGGATGTTCTAGTGAGCTGAGATGGCGCCACTGCACTCTAGCCTGGGTGAGAGAGCAAGACTCCATCTCAAAAAGAAAAGATACAAATTTTTGAGGAGATACATGATTTCTTCTTTTTTCCAGAAGAGCTGAACCTAGGTGAGCTGTTATACTCAAAAAATGCTTACATGACCTTTTTTTTTTTTTTGAGATGGAGTTTCGCTCTTGTTACCCAGGCTGGAGTGCAATGGCGCAATCTCGGCTCACCGCAACCTCCGCCTCCTGGGTTCAGGCAATTCTCCTGCCTCAGCCTCCTGAGTAGCTGGGATTACAGGCACGCGCCACCATGCCCAGCTAATTTTTTGTATTTATAGTAGAGACGGGGTTTCACCATGTTGACCAGGATGGTCTCGATCTCTTGACCTCGTGATCCACCTGTCTCGGCCTCCCAAAGTGCTGGGATTACAGGCTTGAGCCACCGCGCCCAGCCTACATGACCTTTTAAAAAAATAACCTGCCTATACTTTTTAAAACATCATGGTCATGAAAGACAAAGAAAGACTGAAGGACTGCTCTAGATTAAGGATGACTAAAGAGATATGATGACTACATGCAACGTGTGATCCCCAATAGGATACTGGTCACAGGGATTTTTTTTTTTTCATTTTGTCATAAAGGGCATTATCAGGACAAATGGAAAGAGTCAAATGTTAGTATTGCATCAATGTTAATACGCTGGTTTTGATAATTATATTGCAATTACATTAGAGAATGTCCTTGTATATTTAGGAAATATACATTGAAATATTTTAAAGAAATATACTCTAAAGTATTTCTCCAGAAGCTCTAAACTCAAATGAGCTGTCATAATTTTAAAAATGCTCATTTTGGGGTAAATAGGCATTATGTCTGCAACTTACTCTCAGAAAGTTCAGGGAAAAAATTAGGAAAACATAATAAACCAAATATGGTAAAATGTTAGCACTTGTAGAATCTGGGTTATACACATATATACACACACACATATATATAACCTACATATATATACAACCTATATATATATATAACTTATACATATATATATAAAACCTTTATATATATATACACACACACATACATACTATATAGAGATATATATACACACACACTATATATATACACACATATATACTACACATGTGTATTTATATATAGGTTATATATGTATAGGTTACACACACATATATATATAAAAATACTGGCCAGGTACAGCAGCTCATGCCTGTAATTCTGGCACTTTGGGAAGCTGAGGTGGGAAGACTGCTTCAGGCTACGAGTTTGAGACCAACTTGGGAAACATAGTGAGACTCCGTCTCTACAAAAAATTTTTTTAAAAATTAGCTAGGCATGGCGGTGTACACCTGTATTCCTAGCTACTCAAGAGGCTGAGGCAGGAGGATTGCCTGAGCCCAAGAGTTTGAGGTTACAGTGAGCAATGATTATTCCACTGCATTCCAGCCTGGGAGACAGAGAGACTCTGTCTCAACAACAACAACAACAACAACAACAGCACTAAAACAAATTCAACCCAAAAGGCAAACTGAAAATTTTCCTTAAAGAAGAACTGGTCTGACAAAAATTAAGCTCTTATTAGCCAGATGATAAATTTGGCTTACAAAAATAAAAACCAGTTAAGTTAGTATTATTTAACCTTTGTTTACCTTGCACTTACTTTTACCAAACCTTTGGAGGTTTCAGCAGAAAATAAATTTTAGTGTACGTTTTAACTTGTTAACAATGGCAATAATTTGTTTCACTTATCAAACCTGTATGTGCCTGTTTCATGCCAGACATTAGGTCAATAAATTAAGGTATGAATGTGAATATATAATAGTCTCTTCAGCTTCAAGGAGCATATAATCTAATGGAAAAGACAGGTAGACAAACAACAAATTGTAGTATAATATAATGTGTTACAAAAGTGGTACAAGACTTTTATAGGAGAAGGGAAAAATGAATGGCTAAATATAGCCCTATCATTTTAGAATATGTTCAGCTCTGAATAACCAAAGTCCAACAAGCTGGTTTAAATAAGGGATTTAATTTTTCTCACATCATCAAGAAATACAGATTAAGGCAGTCCTGGGCTAGTGTTGTCCTTAGTGATACTAAAGACCCAGGCTCTTTCTCTCTTCTTGTTCTGCTACCTTCCATGAGTGTTTTGTCTTCACTGCTGCTGCCATATTACATCTGCACTCCACGTGGGAAGAAGAGAGAAGAAAAAAGGGTAAAAGGAGAGTGCCAGCTCAGTCTATTCCTTTTAAACAGGAAAACAATGACTTTCTTGGAAGTAACACCCAGTTGATAGGGTTTATATAGACCAGAAACGTGTCACATGGTCTGGAAAATAACCTTTTTTTTTTTTTTGCTAGGTACATTGCACCCTGAACACAACTTTTCAGTTAGTAAAAAAGGATAGGAGAAGCCGGGCATGGTGTCTCACGGCTGTAATCCTAGTACTGTGGGAGGCCAAGGTGGTCAGATTGCTTGAGCTGTAGTTCCAGCTACTCAGCAGGCTGAGGCACAAGAATCACTTGAACCTGGGAGGCAGAGGTTGCAGTGAGCTGAGATGGTGCCGGAAGCAGACTCTATCGCCAAAAAAAAAAAGAACAGGAGAATAGATACTGGAGAGGCAACAAGCATTACCCTTTTGGCTACACAAAATGCATCCTTCTTTCCATCTGTAGAATACATCCACTTACTTCCTGTCTCCTAAGGTCTCATCGAGACTGAAATAAAGTATTTTTGGTTATAGTGCTAGTTTTCCAGAAGGTCCTGCTGAGTCTCATTGTTCTACGATGGAGATATTCAGAAAGATGCCCTTCCTTGGGTCTTTAAAAGCTTTCATAGTCCATTTCCTGGTGACACGAGTTTAGGGGCCCAGATTTGGCCTTAAGAAGTGAAAAGAGCTAGTCAGGCCTGGAGTTTCTTGGCAATAAAATTCACTCAAAAACTTTAAGAGCTTCAAATTAGTTTCCAGTCATTTCCATGCACTAGTAGCCACAGAAAAATAAGCACGAAGACTGTCATCCTTTGGTAACAGCCTCTACATTCTGTCCAATCCCCTAACCCTTACCTTAGTGGCCACTTCTTTTTTTTTTTTTTTTTGAGACGGAGTTTCGCGACTGTTACCCAGGCTGGAGTGCAATGGCGCGATCTCAGCTCACCGCAACCTCCACCTCCTGGGTTCAGGCAATTCTCCTGCCTCAGCCTCCTGAGTAGCTGGGATTACAGGCACGCGCCACCATGCTCAGCTAATTTTTTATATTTTTAGTAGAGACGGGGTTTCACCATGTTGACCAGGATGGTCTCGATCTCTTGACCTCGTGATCCACCCGCCTCGGCCTCCCAAAGTGCTGGGATTACAGGCGTGAGCCACAGCGCCCGGCCCGGCCACTTCTTAAAGTAGTGAAGAATAATAAGCTCCAGTGAGTAAATGAATCATACATCTAATCTTTGTCTGGAAGAATAAGAAAGTCTTGAAGCATTGATCTTATTTCATGTTCAGCTCAGAATTCTCCTGTTTGCATTGGCTTTAGTTTTAGTGGATAAGAACAATTAGCATTTTTAACTCTCCAAGGTTCTAAATTATGGGACTTTTCAATCGATTAGGCTCTAGGCTGTAGACAGAAGAGTGCTTTTTAGCAAAGAAATACTTCTTTCTATCTCTGCTTTGCAGACTAGCTTAATCTGCATTCATCCTCCTTTTCAATTTTAATTATTATTATTAATTGTTGAGACAGAACCTCGCTCTGTCTCCCAGGCTGGAGTGCAACGGCACAATCTCGGCTCACTGCAACCTCAGCCTCCCGGTTTCAAGAGACTCCTGTCTCAGTCTCCCGAGTAGCTGGGATTATAGGCGCCCGCCACCATGCCTGGCCAATTTTTGTACTTTTCAGTAGAGGTGGGGTTTTGCCATGTTGGCCAGGCTACTCTGGAACTCATGACCTCAGGTGATCTGCCCACCTCGGCCTCCCAAAGTGTTGGGATTACAGGCAAGAGCCACTGTGCCCAGCCAATTTTATTTTGCCTAACTCATATCACCAGGAAGTGGACTATAAAAACTTTAACTGTCGGTCTTCGTTACAAGTCACAGAACCAGCCTCTGGCTGCTTAGAAGCTGAAAAGGCATTAAACAGGTTGTTTCAAATTGTCAAGAACCAGGCAGGCCTGAGACTAAGCTTCCAGGAGCAATGACCAAAGCCATACCACAGAAATAGGTTAATGATAAAAACGGCTGCTCTCCTCTGGGGTGCCAGAAGAAACTGCTGCCATTTTTACCCTCATGGAACACAAGACGCTACACTTCTGATGTTGCCAGAAACTCAACTTTACTATGTCTGCTCTTGCCACCATACCAATGCTACTTCTCTTCTCCATGAGGAATCTGATCCAGAAACCAATGATGCTACTCCTGCCAGCAAAACAGATTCTGTGCTGAATACAGGTGAGCGTGCTTCACCTAATCAAATGCCCATGCCTGAGCTACAAAGGAAACTGAGGAACTGAAATTTTCTAGATTCTGTTTTACAGATTTAGAATTCAGGCAGATGGAAAGTCTTGAAACAAAGCGGGGTTATTTGAAGAGTACTAAATAACCAGAAAACCTGTCAAATATCCACTATTCTGTTTCTTTACCTAATTCACCTTATTCAATAATCTTTGACATCAAAAGATACTTTACAACTGAATTCTTCTGTATTCATTAACTGTTAACTCTTTAATTAGGTCAAATGTACCACAAGTATACTGTTTTCACTATAATTTTGTTTTATTGATTATAAAATCCCTGACTTTGCTCTCCACATTAGATACTGAGTAGTATAATAGCATTAGTTTGTTGATGATGACAGATCTTCAAAAAGGAACTGCATTGAGATGATGGTTTATTTCCTGTACATTAAGCCCTTGAAATGCCTTATCTACTCTGGTCATATTAAATATATCAATAAAAAGCAATTCCTTGAAATAAAGTCTTTATCTCAATTTTGGAACAAAATAAAAATTTAGATAAAGATTTTAAAATAATTAGGTATAGCATAGTTTATAATAGTGTGACAATCAGAGAGATATTTTGAATCTGAATAATTTAAAGGACATTAAAATATTTCACACTGAAATTCCAGAAACACTTCTAAATATTTCAAGCACGTTATGTGTATTATATAAATGATAACTTCAAATTAGGGAAACTATAACCCAAAAGTGTTTTCTTCTAAGAACCTGTCCCTAACTCATGAAGTTTGGATCTGCAGCTCTGCTTATGTGCCTCAAAAATCTCTGCCTCCTATCATGGCACTGAATGAACTAAAACTGTACATTTAATTGTCTGTCTTTTACATAGCACTCTAAGTTTCACTGGATAGGAACCAGATCTGTCTTGCCCATTGTTCTATCCCAGGCATCTAGCATAATAGTGATTCATTGTTTGTTGAGTCACATTAATATGTCTTAGAACACAAACCATAAGATAGTTTTAGACAATGACAAATCTAAATAAACCAAAAGGCAGAAGTTTAAAATACATCTGAAAAACAGCTTCTTAGAGATTTTTAAAAAATTGTATCATTTGTTTAGAAGTACATCCCTATTTTTTCTTACATAAATGCCAGAGAGGAAGTTAAAAAATATGGATTTTACTAAAAAACTAAGTACCATAAAAAATAATGACCTGAAGTCCTAGGTTTTCTTGGGACCATCTTTACCATAAATTTATATGAATGAAAATATACATGTTTGTCAAAGGACAACACTGAAACCAGGTGACTAATATGCACATTAGAAACAGGGTTTTGACAAATGTCAATAATCAAATAGAAAGCAAGTATGAATAATGAATAACCTGAGTATCTTCCTAACTCATAAAGGCTATGCTAGACCAATGATGAGTGATACGAATAAAAAATTATGATTTATACAAATTCATGCACCTAAGTGTAATACAAAATACAGAAAAAGTAGAGACCATTTGAAAATAAAAATAGTTTCCAAAATATTTTTTAAAGATTTTAAAAAGAAGGAATTATTTCAAATGATGAATTATCCTTGTTATAACTTTGAATTCACCTGCAGGGATAAAGGAATAAATGTTTTCCTTTTATTATTATTTTTTTTTGAGATGGAGTCTCACTTTGCCGCCAGGCTGGAGTGCAGTGGCGTGATCTCTGCTCACTACAATCTCCGCCTCCCGAGTTCAAGTGATTCTCCTGCCTCAGTCTACCGAATAGCTGAGACTACAGGCACACGCCACCATGCCCAGCAAATTTTTGTATTTTTAGTAGAGATGGGGTTTCACCATGTTGGCTAGGATGCTCTTGATCCCTTGACCTCGTGATCTGTCCGCCTCAGCCTCCCAAAGTGTTGGGATTACAGGCGTGAGCCACTGCACCTGGTCTGTTTTTATTAAATTGATACATACTAAATATATGTATATTTAAAGGGTACAGAGTGATATTTCAATACATGTATATGTGTGATGATCAAATCAGGGTAATTAGCATATCTATGACCTCATTTATCATTTCTTTATGTTAGGAATATTCAAAATTTGCTCTTCTAGCTATTTGAAAATATACAATAAATTGTTAATTATAGTCACCCTACAGTGGTATAGAACATTAGAACTTCTTCCTCCTAGCTAACTAATTTCGGACCCATTAACCAACCTCTGGCTATCCCCCTCCAACCCTTCCTGGCCTCTAGTAACCACTATCTGCTCTCTGTTTCTGTAAGCTGAACTTTTTTAGATTCCACATGAGTGAGAACATGCAATATTTGTCTTTCGTGCCTGGCTTATTTCACTTAACATAATGTCCCCCAGGTTCACGTTTGTTGTCACAAATGATAAGATTTCCTTGTTTTTATAACTGAATAGTATTCCATTGTTATATATACAGATATACTACGTTTTCTTTGTCCATCTGTTGATGGATTCTTAGGTTGATTCTGTATCTTGGCTATTGTGAATAGTGCCACAATAAACATGGAAATGCAGCTATCTCTTGGATACAGTGATTTCCTTTCCTTTGGATACATACCCAGTAGAGGAATTACTAGATCATGCAATAGTTCTAATTTTAGTTTTTGAGGAACCTCTTTACTGTTTTTTATAATGGCTATCCTAATTTACATTCCCACCAACAGTGTATAACAGTTCTTCTTTCTCCACATTCTTGTCAGCATTTGTTATTTTTTTGTCTTTTTGACAATAGTCATATCTGGGTGAGATATCTCATTGTGGTTTTAATTTTTATTTCCCTGATTAGTGATGCTGAGTATTTTTTCATATACTTGTTGGCCATTTGTATGTCATCTTTTGAGAGATGTCTGGAAGTGATTTAAAAAAAAATGAGAGGTTACTTAAGATAAGGAGTTCCTGCTGGGATTCAACATTTAATTTCCACCATAGATATTATTTGAATGAAAGAAAAAGAGAGATGGATTTAGAATTCACTCATGCATACAAGGTGATTACTCTTCCAAATGAAGTTTCATTTTATAACTTTCAATTTCTATTATTTTTACTTTGGGACATTATATGATTTTTTTTTTTTTTTTTTTTCTGAGACGTAGTCTTGCTCTGTCGCCAGGCTGGAGTATAGTGGTGCCATCTCGGCTCACTGCAACCTCCACTTCCTGGGTTCAAGTGATTCTCCTGCCTTAGCCTCCCAAGTAGCTGGGACTACAGGCACATGCCACCATGGCCAGCTAAGTTTTGTATTTTTAGTAGAGACGGGGTTCCACCATGTTGGCCAGGGTGGTCTCAATTTCTTGACCTTGTGATCTGCCGGCCTCAGCCTCCCAAAGTGCTGGGATTGCAGGCGTGAGCCACCACGCCTGGCATTATATGATATTTTTTAGAAACACATAATCACAATTCTCCATTTTCTAAACAAGAAGCAGAATTTTAGTTCTTGCCATTTCTATGTGACAGTGTAGACACTGCTAAAATATTTTGAGGAATTGTGTTTAAAGTAACTTTTAGAAAGAGAGATTAAGGAATTAAATTTGTTACATTTTGGACATATACAAATAAAGTAGGAAAAAAGATATATATATGTGTATTCACACACGCACAGACACATACACCCACACAGAAAGAATGAGGCTATTATTAAGGCAATCTATATTAATACTCCTAAAAGAGTCAAAATATTTAATTGTGTGGGAAAATTAAAATATACATAAAACCAAAAAATAAAAAGAAATCTAAACCAATATTCAATATTGTTATATCTAAAACCAGGCATTTGAAACATAGATACTAAATTTTAGTTATTTGAAATAACCTAAAACTTTATTCATATGATAAAAATAATACATATCTGTGATTGCCAACATAAAATGTTGGCTATACTACACAGAAACTCTAAAGATCATTATTATGATAAAAGCTGATGACTACACATTTTAAATTTAGGATTAACTATGTTTGCTGCCCTTATAAACATAATTCGAATCAGCCAGGTGCAGTCATTCAAACCTATAATTCCAGCACTTTGGGAGGCCGAGGTGGGTGGATCACCTGAGGTCAAGAGTTCCAGACCAGCCTGGCCAACATGGTGAAACCTCATCTCTACTAAAAATACAAAAATTAGCTGGGCATGGTGGCAAGCTCCCATAATCCCAGCTGCTTGGGGGGCTGAGGCAGGAGAATCACTTGAACCTGGGAGGCAGAGGTTGTAGTGAGCTGATATCGTGTTACTGCACTCTAGCCTGGGCAACAAGAGTGAAACTCCGTCTCAAAAAAAAAAAAAAAGAAAAACAGGCCGAAGCGGCAGTTCGGGCGCGGTGGCTCACATCTGTAATCCCAACACTTCAGGAGGCTGAGGTGGGCGGATCACAAGGTCAGGAGTTGGAAACCAGCCTGGTCAATATGATGAAACCCCATCTCTACTTAAAACTCAAAAATTAGCCGGGTGTTGTGGTAGGTGCATGTAGTCCCAGCTACCCAGGAGGCTGAGGCAGGAGAATCACTTGAACCTGGAAGGCGGAGGCTGCAGTGAGTTGAGATCAAGCCACTGCACTTTGGGCTGGGCAACAGAGCAAGACTGTTGTCTCAAAAAAAAAAAAAAAAAGCCCCAAAAAACAGAAACCACCCCCACCCCCAAAACAAACATAACTCAGATCTAATATTTTTCTTTTCTTTTCTTTTTTTTTTTGTGACAGAGTCTGGCTCTGTCACCAAGGCTGGAGTGTAGTTGTACAATCTCCGCGCATTGCAACACCACCTCCCAGGCTCAAGTGATCCTTCCACCTCAGCCTCCTGAGTAACTGGGATCATGGGCACATCTCCATGCCTGGCAAATATTTTGTATTTCTGGTAGAGACAGAGTTTCACCATGTTGCCCTGGCTAGTCTCGAATTCCTGAGCTCAAGTGATTCACCTACCTTAGCCTCCCAAAGTGCTGGCATTATAGGTAAGAACCACAGTGCCCAGCCCAAGATCTAATAATTTTTGGTAAGTCCCCATTAACTAAAAGTAACTTTAAAAATCCTTTGGACTTACACTACCCAGTAGAAAGACCTAGTATAAGGCTGTAATAATCAAGACATTATGGTATGTGATGCAGGACAGAAAAACAGATTGAAGAGATTATAAAGTCCAGAAACAGATAGACACATATATAGTTCTTTGATTTTATGACAAAGGTGATCCTACAGAGTAGTGGGGGAAAGAGTGGTGTTTTCAATAAGTGTTGCTGGATCAACTGGATAATCACACGTAAAAAAATAAATCTTGACCCCTTATCTCACACCATATACAAAACAACTCTAGTTGATATAAACAACCAAATGGAAAACATCAAACAATATAGCTTTTTTTTTTTTTTTCGAGATGGAGTCTCACTCTGTTGCCCAGGCTGGAATGTGGTGGCATGATCTTGGCTCACTGCAGCCTCCACCTCCCAGGTTCTAGTGCTTCTCCTGCCTCAGCTTCCTGAGTAGCTGGAATTACAGGCATGCACCACCATGCTTGGCTAATTTTTGTAGTTTTAGTGGAGACAGCGTTTCACCATGTTTGCCAGGTTGGTCTTGAACTCCTGACCTCAGGTGATCCACCTGCCTCAGCCTCCCAAAGTGCTGGGATTACAGGCGTGAGCCACCACGCCCAGCCTACAATAAAGGTTTTGGAAGAAAGCATAGGAGAATCTCTTCATGATCTGGCTTGAGCTAGGCAAAGATTTCTTTTCTTTTTTTTTTTGAGACGGAGTTTCGCTCTTGTTACCCAGGCTGGAGTGCAATGGTGTGATCTCGGCTCACCGCAACCTCCGCCTCCTGGGTTCAGGCAATTCTCCTGCCTCAGCCTCCTGAGTAGCTGGGATTACAGGCACACGCCACTATGCCCAGCTAATTTTTTGTATTTTTAGTAGAGATGGGGTTTCATCATGTTGACCAGGATGGTCTCGATCTCTTGACCTCGTGATCCACCTGCCTCGGCCTCCCAAAGTGCTGGGATTACAGGCTTGAGCCACCACGCCCGGCCAAGATTTCTTTAATAGAATTCAAAAGTACTAATTATTTTAAAAAATCCATAAATATGACTACATTAAAATTAAGAACTTCTCATAGAAAGATAACATTACCAATGTGAAAAGGAAAGCCACAAAGTAGAAGATTCTTGTAATACATACACCCACCAAAAATTCTATATTCAAAACATATAAAGAAATCCTTTAAATCAACAATAAAAAGGCAGACAAACCCTTAGAAAAATGGACAAAAGTCTCAAACAGGTACTTCATAAAAAAGAATATCCAAATGTCCATTAAACAACTGAAAAGGTCCTCATACTTCATTAGTTACCAGAGAAATATAAATTAAAATCACAATGTGATACCACCACATATCCATCAGAAAGGCTAATTTTTTTTTAACCTGTGGCTGGTTGTGCATGTTGATTACATGAGTATTTTGTTTTATGAAAATTTACTGAGCTATACAATTACAAATTGAGTACTTTTTTGTTTGCATGCTCTACTTCCATAGTCTGCTTAAAAAACAAAGCCTTTCAATATATATATATATTTTTGAGGCAGGGTCTTACTCTGTCGCCCAGGCTGGAGTACAGTGGCATACTTACGGTTCACTAAAGCCTCAACCTGCTGGTGAAGCTAAAGTCTCACTAAAGGCTCACTAATGCCTCAACCTCAAGTGATCCTCCCACCGCAGCCTCCCTAGTAGCTGGAACTACAGGTGTGCACCACCACATCCTGCTAATTTTTGTATATTTTGTAGAGGTGGGGTTTTGTCATGTTACCCAGGCTGGTCTTGAATTCCTGGGCTCAACTGAGACTCCTGCCTTGGCCTCCCAAAGTGCTGAGACTACAGGAATGAGTCACTGCATGTGGCCAACAATTTTGAATGTCATCTTTTTGTTGTTATTGTCCCCAAACATTTTTTAGAGAATAAAAACAAAATATAATGTGAAATTTTATGAAGCACCATCCAGAGTCTTGAGGTATAAAGGAGGATCCTCAACTATATTTCCATTTCCTATAATCCTAAATCTTCTGACTTAAAATAACTAATTACAGGCTGGGTGCAGTGGCTCATGGATGTAATCCCAGCACTTAAGGAGGCTAAGACAGGCAGATCACCTGTGGTCAGGAATTTGAGACTAGCCTGGCCAACTATAGTGAAACCCCATCTCTACTAAAAATACAAAAACTAGCTGGGCATGGTGGTGTGGGCCTGTAGTCCTAGCTAACTAGGAGGCTGAGTCATGAAAAATGCTTGAACCTAGGAAGTGGAGCTTGCAGTGGGCCAAGATCGCACCACTGCACTCCAGCCTGGGGGACAAAGCAAGATTTCATTAAAAAAAACAAAAAACAAAAAACAAAACTAATTATAGAGAAAAAGGTAAAGAAATAGTCTAGGTAAGTGATAAATGATGCCAGAAAAATTAAGAACTGCAAATAAATATAATAAAAATGTATAGTAGTACTGCCCTTGTAGTTTTGTAATATAACAAGATAAAAATAAAAAATTAAAATTAATTAAAAAGAAACAAATGTGGTAAAACAAAATTTCATAATTCAATATTATAGACTATAACCTTATAAAATATATATGCTATATACCACATTGCCTGGCAAAATCAAGCTGTTTTACCACTCACCATTACATGTGCTATAATTATTTAATATTTTAAAACACATTGCAGTTAGAAACCATTTTTCTTTAATTTTACTTACTCAGTATATTGTGGCCTGTGTGAATACCTTGTACAACAGATGTTCTGAGTAGCAATTCAACATCAGAACCTATTTTCATTAACTGTTAAGAAAACCAAACAAATAGATTAAGTCCTTTGGGTGTTTCATATGAATGTACTGTTTTTGAAAATGATGGTTTTACTACAATTTCTTTTCAGGTAATACAGTAGTTTCTCCTTATCTACAGTTTCAGTTACCCGTGGTCAACTATAGTATGAAAATATTAAATAGAAAATTCCCCAAATAAATAATGTATAAGTTTTTTTTTTTTTTTTTTGAGACGGAGTTTCGCTCTTGATACCCAGGCTGGAGTGCAATGGCGCGATCTCGGCTCACCGCAACCTCCGCCTCCTGGGTTCAGGCAATTCTCCTGCCTCAGCCTCCTGAGTAGCTGGGATTACAGGCACGCGCCACCGTGCCCAGCTAATTTTTTTTTTTTTTTTTTTTGTATTAGTAGAGACGGGGTTTCACCATGTTGACCAGGATGGTCTCGATCTCTTGACCTCGTGATCCACCCGCCTCGGCCTCCCAAAGTGCTGGGATTACAGGCTTGAGCCACCGCGCCCGGCCATGTATAAGTTTTTAATCACATGTCACTCTGAGTAATCTCATGCCATCTGCTCCAGCCTGTCCGGGATGTGAATCATTTGTTTGTCCAGCATATCCATGTTGTATACACTGTCCACCTGTGGTCATTCAGTAGCCATCTCAGTTATCAAGATTGACTGTTGTCACACTGCAGTGTTGATATTCAAGTAACTCTTATTTTACTTAATAATAGCTCCAAAGCATAAGAGTACTATGGCTAATTTATAAATTAAACTTTATCATAGGTATGCATATATAATAAAATGTAGGATTTGGTACTATCAGAGATTTGAGGCATCCACTGAGGATTTTAGAATTTATCCTCTAAGGATAAAGGGGGACTACTGTACTGCTTTTAACTTTTTTATCATTCCAAGTAGCATAGAAAGCTCAGATATGATTTTAGTTTTAACTTTTATCTATCAATTCTATATTTTGTTCCAAAACAGATTTAGAGTATTTCTCTATTGCATTTTGGGTGCTGGCAGATGACCTTGACGAGGTGAGCCACACCAAATAAGTGAAGGTTATCTACAGTTGTGATGGCCTTAACTATCAAGTAATGTTTTTTATTTCACATAACCTCCCTATCTTTTTTTTTTTTTTTTTTTTTTGAGACGGAGTTTCGCTCTTGATACCCAGGCTGGAGTGCAATGGCGCGATCTCGGCTCACCGCAACCTCCGCCTCCTGGGTTCAGGCAATTCTCCTGCCTCAGCCTCCTGAGTAGCTGGGATTACAGGCACGCGCCACCGTGCCCAGCTAATTTTTTGTATTAGTAGAGACGGGGTTTCACCATGTTGACCAGGATGGTCTCGATCTCTTGACCTCGTGATCCACCCGCCTCGGCCTCCCAAAGTGCTGGGATTACAGGCGTGAGCCACCGCGCCCGGCCTAACCTCCCTATCTTTATCATTTCCTCTTTGTCAAAAAAATTGTATAAGTTTTACTGTAACTGAAAAAATTACTGTACCTCTTCTATTTTCTTAGGAGAAGTTTCACTTTTATTATTTTTGAATTCTTCATTTATCTTTATTCTGGCTGCTACAAAAAGAAAAATACATATAGTTACTTGCTTTTGTAATCTATAATTCCTATCTCAATAATTTACATGTTATAATTATGAATGGCTACATTTTCTATACTTCTCTAGTATAGAAAACGGTTTTGCCCTGATGAAGAACAAAGCATAAGAATAAAAAATTTGCCAGGCGCAGTGGCTCACACCTGTAATCCCAGCACTTTGGGAGGCTAAGGTGGGGGGATCACGAGGTCAAGAGATCAAGACCATCCTGGCCAACATGGTGAAAACCCGTCTCTACTAAAAAATACAAAAATTAGCTGGGTGTGGTGGTGCACACCTGTAGTCCCAGCTACTTGGGAGGCTGAGGCAGGAGAATTGCTTGAACCGGGAGGCAGAGGTTGCAGTCAGCCAAGACCGTGCCACTGCACTCCAGCCTGGTGCCTGGTGACAGAGAGAGACTCTGTCTAAAAAAAAAAAAAAGAATAAGAAGTTTACTAATGAAGTCTCTTGAAGAGCTTTTGACAGGCTGACAAATTTATAAGTAAACCTACTATAAAACTTTGGCACCCTAATACTTTTTCTTCCACTGATTTTTACTCTCAAATTCATTTGTATACCTATATCTATTGAATTCTAATAAATCTAATTTAATGTTTTATTTTTACAAATCTAAGGATTTCTATTAAAATGCTTTTTTTTAAGATGGTAAAATTCAATAGTAGAAGTATGTTAAACTATATACACACACAAAGATTGGCAGCAAACAGGATATATGTGTACATATATAAAATTTTAAGTGTCTTGGCTGACATATAAAGCGAGTGAAAAATAAAACTTTTGTTCACATATACCTCTGAGAGTCTGGTATCATCACAGTAGCATACTTTGGTAGAATCTCACTGGCCTTATTGTGCTGCTATAAGCATTTGATGGAACAATCCATATAGAGTGTTTAGCAATTATGCCACAAATTGTTAGCTGTTCTTATAACTATTCCACTTAAAAAATTTAAAGCACCAAAAGTATTCCATGTTGATAATTACCATAAAAACTTTCTTCTATGTTCTGTGTGTGTATATATACATATATATATATATATTTTTTTTTTTTCAGATGGAGTCTTGCTTTGTTGCCCAGGCTGGAGTGCAGTGGCATGATCTCAGCTCACTGCAACCTCTGCTTCTGGATTCAAGCAATTCTCCTGCATCAGCCTCCCAAGTAGCTGGGATTACAGGTATGTGCCATCATGCTTGGTGAATTTTTGTATTTTTGGTAGGGGGGGATTTCACCATATTAGCCAGGTTGGTCTCTAACTCCTGATCTCAAGCGATCTGCCTACCTTGGCCTCCCAAAGTGCTGGAAGTATAGGTGTGAGCCACCGTGCCCAGCCTATGTTGCATATATTTTAATATATAAGGTGGTTTAGAGTTTGCACTTTTGTTTTTTGGTTTTTTTTTAGACAGAGTCTTAGTCTGTTGCCCAGCCTGGAATGCAGTGGCACGATCTCAGCTCACTGCAGCCTCAGCCTCCCAGGTTCAAGTGATTCTCCTGCCTCAGCCTCCTGAGTAGCTGGGACTACAAGCATACGCTACCATGCCTGGCTAATTTTTGTATTTTTAGTAGAGATGGGGTTTCACCATGTTGGCCAGGCTGGTCTCAAATTCCTGACCTTGTGATCCCCCGACCTTGGCCTCCCAAAGTGATGGAATTACAGGCGGAGCCACCATGGCCGGCCTAGAGTTTGGACTTTTGAATCAGACGGCTTAGGCTAAATCCCAGGTCCACCTCTTACTAAGTATGATGTGGGACAAATATTTTCACATTTTATCAATTTTCTCATTTGCAAAAACAGTAATTATAATAGTAATCATCTCACAGAAATGTTATAAGAATTAAATCAGGAATTCATGTAAAGTACATACAATACATATATCTTAATCATTCAGAAATTATTTTTGATGAGTTACAAAAACTTAAATCCTTGGAAAACAGTGGGGACACTTTTCCTAGGTGCACTCTTAAGGAGGTTTAGAAATGTATGAGGAGTGGGCCAGGCACAGTGGCTCACGCCTGTAATCCCTGCACTTTGGGAGGCCGAGGTGGGCGGATCACTTGAGGTCAGGACTTCCAGACCAGCCTGACCAACATGGAGAAATCCTGTATTTACTAAAAATACAAAACTAGCTGGGCGTGGTGGCACATGCCTGTAGTCCCAGCTACTAGGGAGGCTGAGGCAGGAGAATTGCTTGAATCTGGGAGGCAGAGGTTGTGGTGAGCTGAGATGGCACCATTGCATTCCAGCCTGGGCAAGGAGAGTGAAATTTTGTCTCAAAAATAAACAAACAAATAAATAAATAAAAATAAAAAATAGAAACGTATGAGGAGTAGAATTGAACATGACTATCACAGAACCTAAATTTCAGAGCCTGTGACTTCCAGGTAAGATATAAATTACCTAAAACAGTGAGATACTGAATCTGAAATCTTTTGGGATAGCTTCTCTTTCACAGCTGCTCTTTTAGACTGACATAAGACATAACAACATGGTAATATATAGTCCTAGAAAGTGTGAAAATTTGATTATGTAACAGAAAGTTCAATGGCTTGAATATAAGGCAAGCAATGGTAAACACTGAAATTCTGGTCCCTTGCCTTTTTTTAACTGACTCTTTATCAAGACTTAATCTTTAAAAATTTTTCTTTAAGTAGATATTCCTCAAATAAGTGTAATATGGCTGGGCATGGTGACTCAACGCCTGTAATCCCAGTACTTTGGGAAGCCAAGGTGGGTGGATCATGAGGTCAGGAGATTGAGACCATCCTGGGTAACATGGTGAAACCCCGTCTCTACTAAAAATACTCTACTCTGTAAAAACCCTGTCTCTACGAAAAATTAGATGAGTGTGGTGGCAGGCGTCTGTAATCCCAGATACTTAGGAGGCCGAGGAAGGAGAATCACTTGAACCTGGGAGGTGAAGGTTGCAGTGAGTGGAGATCATGCCACTGCCCTCCAGCCTGGGAGACAGAGCAAGACTCTGTCTCTAAAAAAGCAAAAAAAAGTGTAATATAAGCTAATCTTTATAAAAGGATATTAGGGAAAGGTAGTGAAGGTCATTCCCTAAGATGGGTCTTAACCACACAGGGTTTCTCAGATAGATTAGGAGTCATCTAAAAAGTAGACTGGCTCCAAAGAGGTAAAGAACATACTTACCTTCTAATGCTCTGGCATCATTTTTAAAAACTTGTTGTCTGGTCCTGTGCAGTGTTTTAAAGAGCTGTAAAACCTGTTAAGAAAATCAGAATTCAAGGCTGGGCACAGTGGCTCATGCCTGTAATCCCAGCACTTTGAGAGGTTGAGGTAGCAGGATTGCTTGAGTCCAAGAGTTTGAGACAAACCTGGGTGATATGAAACCTCATCTCTACAAAAAAAAGAAAAAAATTTTTTTTTTTTTTTGAGACGAGTCTCACTCTGTTGCCCAGGCTGGTCGTGATCTCAGCTCACTGCAACCTCTGCCTCCCTGGTTCAAGCAATTCTCCTTCCTCAGCCTCTCGAGTAGCTGGGATTACAGGCACATGCCACCACGCCCGACTAATTTTTTGTATCTTTATTAGAGATGGGGTTTCACCATGTTGGCCAGACTGGTCTCGAACTCCTGACCTCAGGCAATCCGCCTGCCTTGGCTTCCCAAAGTGCTGGAATTATAGGCGTGAGCCATCAAGCCTGGCCCTTTTAATTGCTATTTCATAAAAGACAAGTGAAATGTTGAGACTTATGAATATTCTGAGTCTGTATTTAAAAAAAAAAAAAAGAGAAAAGAGCCTGGCATTTGGTAAAAGACAGATTGTGAAGAGGCTTTAGTGATAGGTTGAGGTCACTTCACAGTTCTCAAGTCCAAAAAGGTACTCACTACTGTTCTCCAATATTGCTCTTCTCCATTATTCTCTATTTTAGTTACTGGAGGCCACCAAGTTTCTGAAGCCAGAAATCTGTAGGTCATCCTTTTAATCTACCTTACTCTTGTTGTGGAAACTTTAGGAATGTCTCTATCACCTTTCTTATATCCTCTGTTAACAAAACTACTTACATTCAGGTGCTCCCCATCTCTTAGACTACTTTCAAAGGTTTGTCATTTTGCCACCACATCCTCCTCTCCTCCAGTCTGTTGTACAAATAATTTCTAATATTTACTAAGCATACTGTGTGCTAGTCACCATTTTAAGTGTTTTACATGTATTAGAAAACCTACAACATAAAAGGCAGACACGAAAACAGAAACAAAAAACAGCAAAAAAACTTAAAAAATAGAACAAAACCCAAGCAGCCATAAAAAACTTCCTCAAAAATACGTTATTGCAGAGGTGGAATAACATCAATGAAAAGCTATAGTAAATTTAAAAAGAAACATTCAGAAAACTCCCAAAAGCACTTGGCTATCAAACAGGTGAGAGTAAGGATTAAATAAGAAAAACTGCCCAGAATATAGAATAAAAGTTCAGAAATAGAAATTGAGGAGAGGAAAGATACGAAAATTAAGGAGAAGGCCCAACAGTTAGATTAGCAGAAGAGCCAACAAAAGAAAAAACAGAAAACAGAGGAAAGAAATTTTAAAAATTTCACTTAATGTTTGTAAAAGGGAAGAAAAAGAATTTCACTAAACAAGGCACATGAGTTACAAGATAGAAAGGGTTCCACCAAGTGCCCAACGTAAAAGTTATACCACAGCACAGCATGATGTAAGTTCAGTGTGATGCTGATAATGATAAAATCTCAGAGAAAAAACAATTCACATGTAAAGAAAAAAAAAAATCAGAATGGCCCTTGATTTCTAAATAGCATCGCTGTAAGAAGACAGTGGAATAATGAATATTATTCAAGTTTTGAAAAAAAAGTCTGCCTTAGGACACCATAGATACTCAAACTATCACTCAAAGACAAGGGCAAATACATATTCTCAGAAACACAAAAAGTCTCTTATCTGTCATACACACTTTATTGGAAAGCTACAGAAGAATATATTCCATCAAAATAAGCAAATGAACCACAAAAGGAAAAGACATGGGAACCCAGGAGACAAGTGGTCTAATGTGGGAGAAGCAAAGACCACGGGGAAGGAGAAATGCTAGTCAACATTTGTGCAGCCAGACTAGAAAGCAACTAGTCAGGACTATATAGCAAAAGGCTGAATTGCTCCAGAAAAGGTACTGCTAGGAAAAATGAAACTGGTAGACTCTTTTTGTCTAGAATTTGGGAATAGATATCTAGGATATCTATTAAAGAATATTTTTAAAAAGTAATAATTTTTAAAAGGCAGTTATTAATTTAAAGATGAACTGGGAAAAAAGACAATGTAATCATATATAGTACTAAAGGGCTCAGCTGTGGGTAATTTTTATAGTAATAACATCAAAGATAAAAGCTAATTCATCAATATTTATATACTGAAGAGTTAGTGAGTAAGGGGGAGCTAGTCCTCATCTTCCATAGTTAAAAGTCAATAAATATCTCTAAAAAGAAGTGCCAATAAATAGCAGTTTAAATATGTTATTCAGAAACATTGAGATAAATTCCAGAAGAAATAGCTAAAATGATTAAAAGTGCTTATCACTAAGAAGCAGGAATTGAAAGTAGGTAGAAGGAAATAGGCACCTAATGGTTTTCTATGTAACATTATTTTACTTCTTAAACTTTATACATTTATTATACTTATAAAAATTTATATTATAAAGAGGAAGGGAAAGAGCATTATCAAAACAGGAAAAACACCCTTTTGTCTTTGGGTCAAAAAAGAAAAGAAAAAAGAAAAAAACCCCACAGATGAGAATGTCAAGAAAACTTGAGTAAAAGAAAAAAAATCCCACAGAATGGAAGAAAATGTTTGCAAATCATATGGCTGATAAGGGCCTAGGATCAAGAGTATATAAAGAACTCTTACAACTCAACAGTAATAAAATTTTTAAATCCTAATATAAAAATAGGAAAACATATATGACAAACCCATAGCCAATATCACACTGAATGGGGAAAAGTTGAAAACATTCCCTCTTAAACCTGGAACAAGACAAAGATGTCCACGCTCACCATTCCTAGTTTACATAGTGCCAGAAGTCTAGCCAGAGAAATCAGGCAAGGAAAAGAAGTAAAAGGCATCCAAATTGGAAAAGAGGAAGTCAAATTATCTCTGTCTGCAGATGGCAGGATCTTATACCTAGAAAACCCTGAAGATTCCTCCAAAAGACTTCTAGACCTGATAAACAACTTCACCAAAGTTTCAGGATACAAAATTAAAGCATTAAACAGCTGCATTTCTATATACCAAAAACATTCAAGCTAAGAACCAAATCAAGAACTCAATTCCATTTACAATAGCCACAGACACACACACAATACCTGGGAATTCATTTAACCAAGGAGGTGAAACATCTCCACAAGGAGAACTTCAAAACATTGGTGAAAGAATTCATAGATGACACAGACACATATGGAAAAACATTCCATGTTCATTAACATGAAAAATCAGTATCTTTAAAATGACTGTGCTACCCAAAGCAATCTACAAATTCAATACAATTCTCAAATTATCAATGTCACTTTCACAGAATTAGAAAAAAAAAATCCTAAAATTCTTATGGAACCAAAAAAGAGCCTGAATAGCCAAAGCAATCCTAAGCAACAAACAAACAAAAAATAAAGCTGAAGGCATCATATTACCTGACTTCAAACTACACTACAAGACTACGGTAACCAAAATAGCATGGTACTATGCAAAAATAGACACATAGATCAATGGAACAGAATAGAGAACCCAGAAATAAAGCCACACACCTACAGCCATTTGATCTTGAACACAGTGAACAAAAATAAACAATGAGGAAAGGACATCTTATTCAATAAATACTGCTGAGAAAACTGGCTAGCCATATTTAGTAAAAAGAAACTGGATCCCTATCTCTCACCATATACAAAAATTAACTCAGGATGGATTAAAGACTTAAATCTAAAACCTCAACTTATAAAAACCCTAGAAGAAAACCTAGGGAAAATTCCTCTGGACATTGGCCTTGGTAATAAATGACTAAGATTTCAAAAGCAAATGCAACAAAACCAAAAGTAGACAAATGGAACTTAATGACACTAAAGAGCTTCTGTGCGGCAAAAGAAACAATCAACAGAGCAAACAGATCACCTACAGAATGGGAGAAAATATTTGCAAACTGTATATCCAAAAAAGGACTAATATCTAGATTCTATAAGGAATGGAAACAAATCAGCCACAAAAAAATTCCAAATAGCCCCATTAAAATGTGGACAAAAGACAAAAGAAGACATACAAGCTGCCAACAAACAAGGAAAAAAAATGTTTAACAACACTAATCAACAGAGAAATGCAAATGAAAACCACAAGGAAATACCATATCGCACCAGCCAAGATGACCATTAAAAAGAAAAAAAAAAAACAACAACAGATGTTAGGCACGGTGGCTTATGCCTGTGGTCCCAGCACTTTGGAAGGCTGAGGCGGGTGGATCACCTCAGGTCAGCAGTTCAAGACCAGCCTGGCCAGCATGGAGAAACCCCATCTCTACTAAAGACACAAAAAATTAGCTGGGCATGGTGGTACATGCCTATAATCCCAGTTACTTGGGAGGCTGAGGCAGGAGATGCTTGAACCTGGGAGGTGGAGGTTGCCGTGAGCCAAGATCGTGCCATTGCACTCCAGCCTGGACAGCAAGAGCAAAACTCTATCTCAAAAAAACCAAAATGAAACAAAACAAACCAAACAGATATTGGTGAGGATGCAGAGAAAAGGGAACACTTATACACTGTTCGTAGAAATATAAATGAGTTCAACCTCCATGGAAATCAGTACGAAGATTTCTCAAAGAACTAAAAATAGAACTACAATTCAGCCCAGCAATCCCACTAGTAGGTAACTACACAAAAGAAAATAAATGGTTTTATCAAAAAGACACCTGTGCTCATACGTTTATTGCAGCACTATTTACAATAGCAAAGTCATGGAATCAACCTAAGTGTCTATCAACAGCTGACTGGATAAAGAAAATGAGGAGAAGATCCAAGATGGCAGGTTAGGAGCAGCTCAGGATTGCAGCTCCCAGTGAAAGCGCAGAGGGTGAGTGGATGCCGCATTTCCAGATGGATTTTCATTGCCCACAGACCAGGAGACTCCCAGGCGGAGGAGCCCCACGGGTCGCCAGCGTGGCTGTTTTGGCTGGCGCGGCTGTTTTGCCAGCGCCCCGGCGCAGCAGTTCTCCGTACAAAACACACTGGTGTGGGTCTGGCGAGTGGAAGTCCGGGAAGCTACAGTTGTCCATTCATCTGATTAAAAAAGGGGACTGAAACAGGGCGCCAGGCCAGGAGATTCCCAGGCAAAAAAGTGCCACGAATCTCAGAGCCGCTGTTTCAGCCGGCACAGTGGGTTGCCGCACGGGAAATCATACAGATCCTGGTGCCTTTTTAACAGGCGAACAGAACACCTGGAAGAGAGCCGACTGTTCAACTAAAAAACAAAAGGCTCTGAGGGAGGGAGCCAGGTGATCAGGCCTGGCTGGTCGCACCCAAACAAAAACAAAAACAAAAACAAAAAAACAGCAATTGGAAATGCTCTGGATTGAGTTTCACAGCAAGCACAGCTGAACCCAGGACAGTCCAGCTCTGTGGGGGAGGGCCGTCGACCATTACCGAGGAACTCCACCACTACAGAGGCAGACCGCCATTGCTGAGGCAGTCTGCCGTTGCTGAGGCAACGCGCCATTGCCAAGGCAACCCACCATTACAGAGAGAGTCTGTCATTACAGAGGCGGGCCACCATTGCCGAGGCAGTTCTAACTACACCCATATAAACAGGACTGCAGGGAAGTTCACATGGCAGCTGGGCGGAGCCCACAGCAGCTCAGCGAAGCCTCTGTAGGCAGACAGTGACTAGGCTGCCTCCTTGCCAGGCAGGGCAGCCCTGAAAAAAAAAAAAAAAAAAGGCAGCAGCACAGCGGAAACTCATAAATAAAGCCCTAACTCCCTGGGACAGAACACCTGGGGAAAAAAAAGGGGGTTATGAGTTCTGCTGCAGCAGACTTAAACATACCTGCCCAGTAGCTCTGAATGAACAACAGAGCTCACAGCTCAGCACGTGAGCTACTATAAAGGACAGACTGTCTCCTCAAGCAGCTCCCTGACCTCCGTATATCCAAAGAGCCACCTCATAAAGGAGAGCTCAGACTGACATTTGGCAGGTATCCTTCTGGGACAAAGCAGAAGAAGAAACAGGTAGCAACCTTTACTGTTCTGCAGCTGCTGCAGGTGATCCCCAGGCAAGCAGGGCCTGGAGTGGACCTCAGCAGTCCTATAGCAGAGGGGACAGACTGTTAGAAGGAAAACTAAGAAACAGAAATAACTTCATCATCAACAAACAGGATGCCCACTCAGAGACCCAATCAGAAAGCCAGCAACTACAAAGACGACAGGTGGATAAATCCACAAAGATGGGAAGAAACCAGCACAAAAAGGATGAAAACACCCGAAACCAGAACACCTCTCCTCCTACAAGGGATCACAACTCCTCACCAGCAAGGGAACAAGACTGGATGGAGAAAGAGAGTGTGATGAAATGACAGAATCAGGCTTCAGAAGGTGGGTAATAAGAAACTTCCATGAGCTAAAAGAACATGTTCTAACCCAATGCAAAGAAACTAAGAACCTTGAAAAAAGATTTGATGAAATGCTAACGAGAATGGACAACTCAGAGAGGAATATAAGTGAATTGATGGAGCTGAAAAACACAACACGAGAACTTCACGAAGCATGCACAAGTTTCAACAGCCGAATTGACAAAGCAGAAGAAAGGATATCAGAGGTCAAAAACCAACTCAGTGAAATAAAATGAGAAGGCAAGATTAGAGAAAACAGGGTAAAAAGGAATGAACAAAGTCAACAAGAAATATGGGACTATGTGAAAAGACCTAATCTATGTGTGATAGGGGTACCTGAATGTGATGAAGAGAATGAATCCAAGCTGGAAAATATTCTTCAGGAAATTATCCAGGAAAACTTCCCCAACCTAGCAAGGCAGGCTAATATTCAAGTCCAGGAAATAAAGAGAACACCACAAAGATATTCCTCAAGAAGAGCAACCCCAAGGCACATAATCGTCAGATTCACCAGGGTTGAAATGAAGGAAAAAATGCTAAGGGCAGCCAGAGAGAAAGGTTGGGTTACCCACAAAGGGAAGCCCATCAGACTCACAGCAGATCTCTCAGCAGAAACCCTACAAGCCAGAAGAGAGTGGGGGCCGATATTCAACATCTTTAAAGAAAAGAACTTTCAACTGAGAATATCATATCCAGCCAAACTAAGCTTCATAAGGGAAGGAAAAATAAAATCCTTTGTGAACAAGCAAGTACTCAGAGATTTTATCACCACCAGGCCTGCTTTACAAGAGCTCCTGAAAGAGGCACTACACATAGAAAAGAACAACCAGTACCAGCTACTCCAAAAACATATCAAATGGTAAAGAGCATCAACACAATGAAGAATCTGCATCAACTAACGGGCAAAACAACCAGCTAGCATCAAAATGGCAGTATCAAATTCACACATAACAATATTAAGCCTAAACGTAAATGGACTAAATGCCCCAATCAAAAGACACAGACTAGCAAATTGGATAAAAAGCCAAAACCCAAAACCCATTGGTGTGCTGTATCCAGGAAACCCATCTCACATGCAAGGATACACAAAGGCTCAAAATAAAGGGATGGAGGAAGATTTACCAAGCAAATGGAGAGCAAAAAAAAGCAGGAGTTTCAATTCTCATCTCTGATAAAATAGACTTTAAAGCAACAAAGATCAAAAGAGACAAAGAAGGACATTACATAATGGTAAAAAGATCAATTCAACAAGAAGAGCTAACGATCCTAAATATATATGCACCTAATACAGGAGCACCCAGATACATAAGGCAAGTTCTTAATGACTTACAAAGAGACTTAGACTCCCACACAATAATAGTGGGAGAATTTAACACTCCACTGTCAATATTAGACAGATTAACAAGACAGAAAATTAACAAAGATATCCAGGACTTGAACTCAGACCTGGACCAAGCAAACCTAATAGACATTTACAGAACTCTCCACCCCAAATCCACAGAATATACATTCTTCTCAGCACCATATCACATCTACTCTAAAACTGACCACCTAATTGGAAGTAAATCACTCCTCAGAAAATGCAAAAGAACGGAAACCATAACAGTCTCTCAGACCACAGTGCAATCAAGTTAGAACTCAGAATTCAGAAACCAATCCAGAACTGCACAGCTTCATGGAAACTGAAAAACTTTCTCTTGAATGTTGACTGGATAAACAATGAAATGAAGGCAGAAATAAAGATGTTCTTCAAAACCAATGAGAATGAAGACACCATATACCAGAATCTCTGGGACACATTTAAAGCAGTCTCTAGAGGAAAATATATAGCAATAAGTGCCCACATGAGAAGCAAGGAGAGATCTAAAATTGACACCCTATTATCAAAATTGAAAGAGCTAGAGGAGCAAGATCAAAAAAACTCAAAACCTAGCAAAAGACAAGAAATAACTGAGATCAGAGCAGAACTGAAGGAGATAGAGACATAAAAAAACCCTTCAAAAAATCAATAAATCCAGGAGCTGGTTTTTTGAAAAAATCAACAAAATAGACAGACCACTAGCCAGATTAATAAAAAAGAAAAGAGAGAATAACCAAATAGATGCAATAAAAAACAGTAAAGGGGATATCACCACAGATTCCACAGAAATTCAAACCATCATCAGAGACTATTACAAACAACTCTATGCACATAAACTAGAAAACCTGGAAGAAATGGATAAATTCCTGGACACTTGCCTCCTCCAAAGCCTAAACCAGGAAGTAGTTGAAACCCTGAATAGACCAATAACAAGGTCTGAAGTTGAGGCAGCAATTAAAAAGCCCAGGTCCAGATGGGTTCACAGCCGAATTCTACCAGACATACAAAGAGGAACTGGTACCATTCCTTCTGAAACTATTCCAAATAATCCAAAAAGAGGGAATCCTTCCCAAATCATTTTATGAGACCAACATCATCCTGATACCAAAACCTGGCAGAGACTCAACAAGAAAAGAAAACTACAGACCAATATCCATGATGAACATAGATGCAAAAATCTTCAATAAAATACTGGCAAGCCGAATGCAACAGCACATCAAAAAGCTTATCCACCATGATCAAGTAGGATTCATCCCGGGGATGCAAGGCTGGTTCAACATATGCAAGTCTATAAACGTAATTCACCACATAAACAGAACCAAAGACAAAAACCACATGATTATCTCAACTGATGCAGAGAAGGCCGTCGACAAAATTCAACAGCGCTTTATGCTAAAAATCCTCAATAAACTAGGTATTGACGAAACGTATTTCAAAATAATAAAAGCTATTTATGACAAACCAACAGCCAATATCATACTGAATGGGCAAAAACTGGAAGCATTCCCTTTGAAATCTGGCACTAGACAAGGATGCCCTCTCTCACCACTCCTATTCAATATAGTACTGGAAGTTCTAGCCAGAGCAATAAGGCAAGAAAAAGAAATAAAGGATTTTCAAATAGGAAAGGAGGAAGTCAAATTGTCTCTATTTGCAGATGACATGATTGTATATCTATAAGACCCCATCGTCTCAGCCCAAAATCTCCTTAAACTGATAAGCAACTTCAGCAAAGTCTCAGGATACAAAATCAATGTGCAAAAATCACAAGCATTCCTATACACCAATAACAGACTTAAAGAGAGCCAAATCAAGAACGAACTGCCATTCACAATTGCTACAAAGAGAATAAAATACCTAGGAATACAACTAACAAGGAATATAAAGGACCTCTTCAAGGAGAACGACAAACCACTGCTCAACGAAATAAGAGAGGACACAAACAGATGGAGAAACATTCCATGTTCATGGTTAGGAAGAATCAATATCATGAAAATGGCCATACTGCCCAAAATAATTTACAGATTCAACACTATCCCCATCAAGCTACCAATGACCTTCTTCACAGAACTGGAAAAAACCCCACCTTAAACTTCATATGGAACCAAAAGAGAGCCCACATAGCCAAGTCAATTCTAAGCAAAAAGAACAAAGCGGGAGGCATCACACTCCCGGACATCAAACTATACTACAAGGCTACAGTAATCAAAACAGCATGGTACTGGTGCCAAAACAGAGATATAGACCAATGGAACAGAACAGAGGCCTCGGAGGCAACACAACATATCTACAACCATCCAATCTTTGACAAACCTGAAAAAAACAAGCAATGGAAAAAAGATTCCCTGTTTAATAAGTGGTGTTGGGAAAACTGGCTAGCCATATGCAGAAAGCAGAAACTGGACCCCTTCCTGACACCTTACACTAAAATTAATTCCAGATGGATTAAAGGCTTAAACATACGCTGGGTGTGGTGGCTCAAGCATGTAATCCCAGCACTTTGGGAGGCAGAGGTGGGTGGATTACGAGGTCAAGAGATCGAGACCATCCTGGTCAACATGGTGAAACCCCGTCTCTACTAAAAATACAAAAACTTAGCTGGGCATAGTGGCATGTGCCTGTAATCCCAGCTACTCAGGAGGCTTAAGCAGGAGAATTGCCTGTACCCAGGAGGCGGAGGTGGCGGTGAGCTGAGATCGCGCCATTGCACTCCAGCCTGGGTAACAAGAGTGAAACTCCGTCTCAAAAAAAAAAAAAAAAAGACTTAAACATAAGACCTAATACCATAAAAATCCTAGAAGAAAATCTAGGTAAAACCATTGAGGACATAGTCGTAGGCAAGGACTTCATGACCAAAACACCAAAAGCATTGGCAACAAAAGCCAAAATAGACAAATGGGACCTAATCAAACTCCACAGCTTCTGCACGGCAAAAAAAAACAGTCATTAGAGTGAATCGGCAACCAACAGAATAGGAAAAAGTTTTTGCAGCTTACCCATCTAACAAAGGGCTGATATCCAGAATTTACAAAGAAGTAAAACAGATTTACAAGAAAAAAGCAAAGAGGCCCATTCAAAAGTGGACAAAGGATATGAACAGATACTTTACAAAAGAAGACATACATGACGCCAAGAAACATGAAAAATGCTCATCATCACTGGTCATTAGAGAAATACAAATCAAAACTACATTGAGATACCATTTCACGCCAGTTAGAATGGCGATCATTAAAAAATCTGGAGACAACAGATGCTGGAGAGGATGTGGAGAAATAGGAACACTTTTACACTGTTGGTGGGAGTGTAAATTAGTTCAACCATTGTGGAAGACAGTGTGGCGATTCCTCAAGGACCTAGAAATAGAAATTCCATTTGACCCAGTGATCCCATTACTGGGTATATATCCAAAGGATTATAAATCGTTCTACTATAAGGACACATGCACACAAATGTTCATTGCAGCACAGTTTACAATAGCAAAGACTTGGAACCAACCCAAATGCCCATCGATGATAGACTCGACAGGGAAAACGTGGCACATATACACCATGGAATATTATGCAGCCATCAAAAATGATGAGTTCACGTCCTTTTTAGGGACATGGATGAACCTGGAAACCATCATTCTCAGCAAACTGACACAAGAACACAAAATCAAACACCACATGTTCTCACTCATAGGCGGGTGTTGAACAATGAGAACACATGGACACAGGGAGGGGAGCACTACACACTGGGGTCTGTTGGGGGGAAATAGGGGAGGGACGGGGGGGGTGGGGAGTTGGGAAGAGATAGCATGGGGAGAAATGCCAGATATAGGTGAAGGGGAGGAAGGCAGCAAATCACACTGACACGTATGCACCTATGCAACAATCTTGCATGTTCTTCACATGTACCCCCAAACCTAAAATGCAATAAAAAAATTAAAAAAATAAAAAAATATCAGTGCTTAGTTCTCACTTTCCTGCATCTAGGAAGAGATGGACTTAGTAAGCTAATATTCCTAAACTGCTGTACCACAAAGCACTGTCCATTTGATCTAAGGAGATTATTTAGATGAGTAATTTATATGGAAGAAAATAGAAACAAGTGGATCTTTCTCTGTACCATTATATTTGATACTTTATAATAATCACATGTGAAAACAGCAAAAGCTAGCCTTTCTGGCCCTAAATGAGAAAATAAAAATTACTAGTAGATGTTATCACTATCAGTCATCTAAAATATAAAGGAAGGAATCAGAAAGGTCCTGCCATTTCTGGGAAAATAACTTTTTTTTTCCTCTCTGTCCCTCCTGAGGCTGGAAACCTTATCAATTCAGGCATTTTAAACAAAAGAAGAAACTCTCTGTAGCAAAAGGCTGAAAAACCACATCTGGAAATAGATGTTCTTACTTGATATTATTATGAGTAGGAAATAAAGAGGTCCTGTTCTTCATTGAAAAAGAAAAAAAAAAAAGAAAATGTGTGTGGGGTGTGTGTGTGTGTGTATATATATATAATATATATCATGGAATACCATGTAGCCATAAAAAAGAATGAAGTCACGTCCTTTGCAGCAGCTGCTGGAGACCATTATCCTAAATGACATAATTCAGAAACAGAAAAATCAAATACTGCATATTCTCACTTATAAGTAGATGCTAAACAATGAGTATACATGGATAGAATGATAGAAGTAATAGACACTGGGGACTCCAAAAGGGAGGAGGATAGGAAAGGGGTTGAGGGTGGAAAAATTATCTATTGTGTACAATATTTACTATTTGGGTGATGGGTTCACTAGGCCAAACCTCACCATTATGTAATCTACCCATATAATAAGCCTGTATTTGTACTCTCTGAATCTAAAATAAAATTAAGAAAAATAAAAATAGTCAAAGGATTTGAATAGGTATTTCTCCCCCCACAAAAATACCCCCAGAAATGGCCAATAAGCCATGAAAAGATGTTCAATGTCCTGTGCCATCCAGAAATACAAATCTAAACCTCAATGAGATACCATTTCATCCCAGTAGAATGGCTACCATAAAAAAAGACAGTCAATAACAAGAGCTGGCAAAGATGTGGAAAAACAGGAACTCTTATACATTGTTGTTTGGCATTTAAAATGGTACAGCTGCTTTGGGAAACAGTTTCTACAGTTATCTTATGACCTAGAAATTCTACTACTAGGTACATACTCAAAACATGTTCACACAAAAACCTGTACACTAATGTTCATGGTAGTATTATTCATAATAGTGATGAAGTAGAAATAACCTAAATGTCCATCAACTCATGAAAAGGGAAGTAAAATGCAAAATATCCATATTAATAAGAGCTTAATTAGCTCTTAATAAGCTAATGCAGGCCAGACATGGTGGCTCATGCCTATAATCCCAACCCGTTGGGAAGCTGAGGTGGGTGGATCCCTTGAGCTCAGGAGTTCAAGACCAGCCTGGGCCTGGCGCAGTGGCTCACGTCTGTAATCCCAGCACTTTAGGAGGTCAAGGCATGTGGATCACCTGAGGTCAGGAGTTCAAGACCAGCCTGGCCAACATAGTGAAACCCTGTCTCTATTAAAAACTACAAAAAATTAGCTGGACGTGGTGGCGGCCACCTGTAATCTCAGCTACTCAGGAGGCTGAGACAGGAAAATCATTTGAACCTGGGAGGTGGAGGTTGCAGTAAGCCAAGATCATGTCACTGCACTCCAGCCTCGGTGACAGAGTGAGACTTTGTCTCAAAAACAACAACAACAACAAAAACAAACAAACAAACAAAACCAAACAAAAAACCAGCCTGGGCAGCATGGCAAAACCCTGTCTTTATAAAAAATAGAAAAATTAGCCAGGTGTGGTGGAGTAGCCAGCCTTTTTTTGTAAAGACAAGGCAGTAAGGCAAAACCCTGTCTTTACAAAAAATAGAAAAGTTAGCCAGTCATGGTGGCCTGTGTTCCCAGGTACTTGGGAGGCTGAGGTGGGAGGATCTCTTGAGCTTGGGAGGCAGAGGTTGCGGTGAGCTGAGATAATACCACTGCATTCCAGGCTGGGTGACAGAGTGAGACTCTGTCTCAAAACAAAACAAAAACAAAAACAAAAACACCCCCCAAAACCCAAAGAAGAGCTAATGGCCGGGCATGGTGGCTCATGCCTGTAATCCCAGAACTTTGGGAGGCTGAGGCGGGCAGATCGCCTGAGGTTTGGAGTTTGAAATCAGCCTGGGCAACATGGTGAAACTCTGTCTCTATTAAAAATACCAAAATTAGCCGGGCGTGGTGGTGGGCACCTGTAATCCCAGCTGCTCAAGAGGCTGAGGCAGGTGCTATATGTTACATTGAGTAATGTGTAGAGGCTGGCTTGACCTCGGGAGGCAGAGGTTGCAGTGAGTGGAGATTGCACCATTGCACTCCAGCCAGGAACACAGAGCAAGACTCTGTCTCAAAAAAAAAAAAAGAAGAAAAAGAAAAAGAATTATGCTAAATCTACTCTACCTGTGCTCTACAAATCAACAAAGCACATCTGTTTAAAGCACGGTTCACTGAATATTTTAAGCCCACTGTGGAGATCTACTTCTCAGAAGAAAAAAAGATTTCTTTAAAAATATTATCGCTCACTGACAACATACCTCATCACCCAAGAGCTCTGATGGAAATGTACAAGGAAATTAATATTGCTTTCATGACTGCCAAAACAACATCCATTTTGCAACCCACAGGTCAAGGTCAAGTAGTAATTTTGACTTTCAAGTCCTTTTTATTTGTTTTGAGACAGGGCCTTGTACTGTCACCCAGGCTGGAGTGCAGTGGTACAATCATGGCTTACTGATGAAGCCTTGACCTCCTGGGCTCAAGTGATCCTCCCACCTCAGCCTTCCAAGTTGCTGGGAGCACAGGCGCATGCCACCACATTGAGCTAATTTTTGTACTTTTTGTAGAGATGGGTTTTGCCATGTTGCCCAGGTTGGTCTTGAACTCCTGAACTTGAGCAATCTGCCACCTTGGCCTCCCATAATGCTGGGATTAAAGGCATAAGCCAGACTTCCAAGTCTTATTTAAAAGACTCATAAGGATACAGCTGCCATAGTGATTCCTCTGATGAATTTAGGCAAAGTATATTGAAAACCTCCTGGGAAGGATTCACCATTCTAGATGCCATTCTGAGAATTCAAGAGAGGAGGTGAAAAAAGCAACAATAACAGGCATTTGGAAGAAACTGATTTGAATACTCATGGATGACTTTGGGGATTCAAGTCTTCAGTGGAAGAATTAACTGCAGATATGTGGAAAGTGCAAGTGAAATTAGGATAAGAAGTGGAGCCTTAAGACGTGACTGATTTGCTGCAATCTTGATAAAACTTAAATGCATGAGGAGTTGCATGGTTAAGCAAAGAAAGTGGATTCTTGAGTTTATGAAGATCATCACTCACATCACTTCACTCCTGGTGAAGATGCTGTGAACATTGCTGAAATAACAACAAAGGATTTAGAATATTATATAAACTTAGCTGATAAACTTAGTTGATAAGTGGCCAGGGTTGAGAGGATTGAATCCAATTTTGAAAGTTGCTCTACTATGGGTAAAATGCTATCAAACTGGATCGCATGGTACAGCTAAATCTTTTGTGATACAGAAAGTCAATCAATGTGGTAAACTTTATTGTTGCCTTATTTTAAGAAATTGTCACAGTCATCCCAACCTTCAGCAACTACTAATCTGATCAATTAGCAGCCATCAACATTAGATAAGATCTTTCATCAGCAAAAAGATAACAACTTGCTGCAAATCAGATAATTGTTAGCATTTTCTAGCAATAAAGTATTTTTAATTTAAGGTATGTACTTTCAAAAGACATAATGCTATTGCACACTTAATAGACTACATTATAGTGTAAACATAACTTTCACATGCACTGGGACCAAAAAACTTGTATTACTTGCTTTAATGCAATATATGCTTTGTTGCCATGGCCTTGAACCAAACCCGTAGCATCATCTAGGTATGCCTGTATCTAAAAATGTGGAAGTGGCTTTGGAATTGAGTAATGTGAAGAGGCTAGAATAATTCTGAGGTGCTTGATAGTAAAAGCCTAGACTGCCTTGAAAAGATTGTTGGTAAAAATACGAACTCTGCAAGCATCATAGAATCCCAGGGACTTTAATATTGCAAGAGCAGACACATATTGCATGGGGTTTAAAAGGTGAGAAGTAAGTAAACCTAATGGTTTTACATGCTGTTTAGAGAAGACAGATGATTCCATTAGTACGACAAATTAGCATCCCTAATTTAAGAGGACTAGTATAAGAAAATGTTATCATTATTGCCATAGCACTATTGCAGTTAACATTACCTTGGAGCAGATAAACTTTTATTAAAATGTAGAAAGCCAGGTCACAGACTGTATTCTTTTTCTTATTTACTTATACTGATTGGACAAATTCAGGGAGTGTATATGAAAAGTGGATTCTTTATAGTCAGATCAGTTTGAATCTGAGATTGTCACGTAACGTAAGATTGGACAAGTAACAGCCTTTTGACCTCAATTTTCTTGAGTAATGGCTTAATTTTAAGGGTTATAATTTTTGTGCTAGGTTTCACTTTCTTTTTTTTTTGAGACAGGGTCTTGTTGATACCCTGGCTGGATTGGTCACCTTTGTATCTTTCCACATGTTGCATAAGTGCCTTCTGTACATGATAGGCTTTACCAAAAGTGTTTTTGGAATGAATCCTACTTAATTTCATTTGTATCCAAGTTTTCCAACCAAATCCCCACTTCAAGGACTTTCCATGTGCTAGCTGCCTTTTCTGGAATGCTTTTTTCTCTCCTCTAGCTAATTTCTAATCAAACTTCAGGTCTGAACTTCCTTGAGAGATTATTTATTTTTTGAGATGAAGTCTTGCTCTGTCACCCAGGCTGGAGTGCAGTGGTGCAATCTCAGCTCACTGAAACCTCCACCTTCCAGGTTCAAGAAATTCTTGTGCCTCAGCCTCCTGAGTAGCTGCAATTACAGGAATCTGCCACCATGCCAAGCTAATTTTTGTATTTCTAGTACAGAGGGGGCTTCACCATGTTGCTCAGGCTGGTCTCAAACTCCTGACCTCAGGTGATCCTCCCGCCTCGGCCTCCCAAGGTGCTGGGATTACAGGTGTGAGCCATTGCACTTGGCCCCTTGAGAGATCTTTTAAAGTCCCTCCAGGTATGTTAAATCCCAGTTATATGCTCACAAAACACTGTATTTTCAAATCAAAGCACTTACTACAACCATAACGAAATAACTGTTTAAAGTTTCCCTACCTGCTAGATTTCCTTATGAAGGCAAGGATGTTCAGTTTATTGTGGCATTCACTATGCTTAGACAATATAGGTTAAATGTTGGCTGTTGGCTATAATAATAACTATTATGGACATTTAAAGAATTTTTTGAATGAATAACCCTGAGCGGTTCTGTTTCTATTGGTGCTGTGACATTATGTATAAAAGTACATGAGGACTGTTTGGTGGCTCCCTATTATTGATCAAGCGCAAACACTGCTTTTCTTCACCGTATTATAGCAGACCATTTCCACGTTTCCTTGTTTATGTTTCAGCCAGTGACAACTACAGGTCCCAAATGGCCACGCTGATATTAAACGTTAATGGACGGCTGCCAATGAGAACTGTGCACCGGGCAGGAACAGGCATCAAGCTTGGGTGTGAGAAATGAATCTGAGATCAGGTAAGTACTCAGAGAGATGATCCAAGCACAGCCAGCACACGCCAAGCTCATTCAGTGAGCTCAGGTCTCACCAGCCCCTGCTCTGTCTTGCTGTGTTACTTCTGACAAGTAATTTTGCTGAGGTTCGGTTTCCTCGGCTGCTAGACTTCTGTGCACCTTCTGTTTATTCAAATAAACTTTTCACTTCATTGAACTGCTGTTGCTCAGGTCTGCCTTTGGCGTCTCCTATACTTCTCAGGGATGTGAAATGGGTCCCTCAGACAAATACTCGGTCTGAAGATGAAATGGGGGCAGAACTCAAGTCGCGGGCTTGTATCTTGGAAAAACACTGCGTACCTCGTAGTGAACCACACGGGTGCCTCCCGCTCTCCTCCGCACCTGCACAAACCCGCACCTGCCCCTCGGAGTTGGTCATTTGACTTCTCTGGGGTAACAGCCACATCCTCCGTAAAGGGTCCGGAACCCCAGCCTCCAGAGACTCCAGACAATTTTCTCAAGTCCGCGAACTTACCCTCCCCGTCGTCATGGCACCCACCCCTTCCCCGGGCCCTGTCACCTTGACTGCCTGGCTCATGGCGCTCCTCACCGCGGCCGCTACCTCCGGAGCAGTCGACGAGCCCCGCCTCTCAGCAACCAAGCAAAGCCTGAATTGTCCAATTCCCAGTAGCCGCATTACTAACGCGCCACAACCAATCACCATGCGGCGTCTCCGTTTTAGCCCCGCCGTCCTCGAAAAGGACCAAGCTGGAGGCGTATGCTAAACGGATGGCAACTGGTAAAACCGCGAGAAGCAGCAGAGCCCAATTACTGTTCAGAAGAGAACGGAAATCGCCTGGACGCCATGTTAGTTGGGGGTAGAGTCACTTCCGCCGCAGGGAACCGCTGTAACACAGACTGGGTTTGTATTTAGCGGATGGCCTCGGTGCCGGCGTATTGTTACCTCCTGTTGAGGGTTTAGGAGCGTCTGTAAAATAACCCTTATTTTAGCGTTTCCCAGTTGCTACCGTCTCTTTGGAAATGTGCAGAATAAAAGCCAAGTCCCAACAACTGCAGCAGGTATTGATTGGACCGCTAACTCCTAAAAATTCTATGCGTATATTCTCTTATTTATTTCCCCAGAAGGTGAGGTTAAATTACTCTCGCAGGTTCTCATGGCTAGTAAATGGACATCTGGAATGCAAATCCGCTATGCTTGACCGCAAAGCCTAGTCTTACCCTTTACATTTTGCCTATTCAACTCTCTCAACTCCTTTGTTTTGCTGATAAAGAGGTAGGAAATAGGTAATCAGCAGCAGCATAATCAGAAACAATCATAAGGCATTTATTTAAGTGTGTTTTAACTTATGACTTTGCAAGCATCAAGAAAAAACTGTAGACATGTTACTAACGTGCCACAACCTTTTCCTGTTGTTCTTATTGCATACTTGTTCTCCTTCCCTACCCCTATAGGCTTTCAGGTTAACTTTTAGGTAAAATTTACTTCTTATTGAAAATGAAAGATCTGGACCAATGGATTTCCAAGGCCCTTTTTCTTCTATGTGATCAATGTTATTTATTTTATTTTATTTTATTTTATTTTATTTTTTTTGAGACGGAGTTTCGCTCTTGATAGCCAGGCTGGAGTGCAATGGCGCCATCTCGGCTCACTGCAACCTCCGCCTCCTGGGTTCAGGCAATTCTCCTGCCTCAGCCTCCTGAGTAGCTGGGATTACAGGCATGCGCCACCGTGCCCAGCTAATTTTTTGTATTAGTAGAGACGGGGTTTCACCATGTTGACCAGGATGGTCTCGATTTCTTGACCTCGTGATCCACCCGCCTCGGCCTCCCAAAGTGCTGGGATTACAGGCTTGAGCCACCGCGCCCGGCCCGATCAATGTTATTTTAAGGAATTATTGCAAGTCATTCTGAGAATAGCAAGATAATTGATTTTTTTAAAATTAAGGTGCATTCGATTTGCAGAACATTTAACGTAAGGAAGCAATTAAACCAAGTGTACTGGATATTGTTTTTTATCTAGGAAACAATAAATTAGATGATCTTGGACCTTGCACTGTATCTCCTGAATGCTGACAGTGATTTAAAAGATGCCCCATCCTTGCTCCCCCATTTTCACTGTAGAATGATAGTGCAGCTTCCTGAAAATTTGTAACTTACTGTGATGATTTCTTGCTAGCTAGTGTCCTGTATTTAGTTAACCAAAACCACTCATCTGCTGATATTTGAAAACAGTTCATATAATGACAGAATCAGTTCAGTTCTGTGGCCCTTCTTTTCTTAGATAAATCTGCATGGGTCTTTTAACTGTTCTGCATATGAGGTGGGCTCTTTACTATCCTAGTTGTTCTGGGAACATCGCCTGGTTTGTCTTGTCACCCTAAAATAATCAAAAGGCTAAGGAACCAGTTAAAAGGGTTTATTCAGCTGGAAAGTATGAGGGCAGTCACATGGGAACATGTAGACACCAAAAATGGTGATACATGCTTCCAGTTTGAGGAAAAGTGAAGATTGTTTATAGAAGACAAAATGGAGATGCTGAAAAGAATTACAACATCTTCCGAACAACGGATAACATCCAGATTTAAGATCTGATTGACTGCTATTGATTACACCCTAAGGTGGTTACTTAATATTTTTTGTAAAAAAGTAACAATCACAAGGGTCTACAGCTCCAATATTATGTAGTCTAGGTTCGAATGAAGAATAGGGAGTCTGATTAATATATAACATTTCAACATAAAGGTCAGGAAGCAACAATAGTCATGCACCAGAGAAGAAAAACAGCTGTATTACACCACTCAGTTTTCAGGACTTAACTTTTCTCCCTTGGCTTAATAAATTTGGAAGGTTCTGAAATTTCATTTTCTTTTTAAAGTTTGTATCTCAAAATACAAGTTGCAGAACTGAACAGGCAATTCCAACATGTTCATCATGTAAGTTCACAAAGCTATGTAGTAGGCAGAATAATGGCCTCCAGAAGATGTGTTCAGATTCCAGGAACCTCTGACTATGTTATATATGACAAGAGACTTTGAAGATGTCATCAAGTATTTTGAGATGGGAAGATTATCCTGGATTGTCTGGTGGACTCTCTAATCACAAGGATCTTTATAAGTGAAAGAAGGAAACAGGTCAGGGAGAAGTTTGAAGATGTTCTGCTGCTGGCTTTGAAGATGGAGGAAGGGGCCATAAACCAAGGAAAGCAGCCCTCCTGTAGAAACTGGAAAAGGTGAGGGAATGGTTTTTTCCCTACAGCAACAAGGAGGAATGCACCCTTGCTAACACTTGATTTTAGCTTAGTGAAACTCAATTTGGACTTCTGACTTCCAAAAATGCTACCTGTTTTTGGCTCCTTCCATTTTCAAAGCCAATAATCGAGCATCTTCAAATCTCAGACTCTCACCTCTGCTTCTGTGGTCACGTTTCCTCTTACTCTCACTCTTCTTTGTCTCTCTTTAACTTACAAGCGCTCTTGTGATTACTTTGGGCCCACCTGGATAATCCAGGAACCTCCCTATTCCAAGATCCTTAACTTAATCACATCTACAGAATTCCACATACCATGTAAAGTAACATATTCACAGGATTCAGGGATTAGGACATGGGCATCTTCTGCCTAGCACACTGAGTTTGGGTAATGCCAGTAAATAAGGTTGAAATGGAAAGAAATGAGGTAGAAGCAGCAGCAATGGACCTGATCACATAGTGTCCTATAAGCCAAGGTAAGGATTTTGGATTTTATTCTGTGATGGTATACACTAGCATATTACCAGCAGGAGAGTGACATTATGATTTATATTTTATAAAGATCATTTTGGGTGCTGTGTGGCAAATTACAATGGAAGCAGAGAGGTTCTCCAACTAGGAGCCTTTCAAAGTATTCCAGGAAAGAGATGTTAGTAGCTTGGATTAGAGTAGTGGAGGTAGAGGAGGTAAGAAGTGATTAGATTCTTAGTGATGTGTGCGGAAAGTACAGAGAGAAGATTTAAGGATAATTTCAAGGCTTTTGGCTGGAGTAATTGGGTGAATGGTGGTACAGCAGATATACTGCAAAAGGAGGTTTTGGTTTGTTTGTTGTGGAGGGAATCAAAATAAAATTGCAATGCCTGGTAGCCATCTAAGTGGAGATGGTCAGTAGGCTGTGATGTATATCGTTGTGATGTATATCACAGCCTATTGACCACCTCCACTTAGATGGAATTAAGGGGAGAGGTAGGTCAAGAGACAAATACTTGAGAGTCACTACTCCATAGATGGTAAAGCCTTCAGACAGAGTGAAAGCTGCCCATAGTATTTATTATCCAAACCAGCACACATTTTAACTTTTTATTTTGACAATTTCAGACACAGAAAAGTTGCAAGAATAATACATAGAATTTGCATATGCCTTTCACTCATCCTCCAAATGTTAACATTTTATTATAATTGCTTTATTCTTTTCTATTTATCTACTTATCTATAGACAGACACTTTTTCTCTGAATTGTTTGAAAATAAGTTGCAGACATGATACCCATACCCTTAAATACTTCAGTGGATTTTTCCTACAAAGTCATTCCCTTGTATCACTAGTTCTTAAAGTATGGTTCTTGGGCCAGCTGCAACTGTATATCACCTGGAAAGTTGGAAACCTAACTTGTAGGACCCCACCCCAGACCAACTGATTTTGAAAATTTTTCTGTGGTTGTGAAAGGAAATTAACATGACTTCAAAACTATTATCTAATTTATAGGCATTATTTAGATTTTACCAATTGTCCCAGTAATATCTTTGATAGCAAAAGTACCAATGGGACACTTTTGAGATTAAAGAGAACCACAGTCAGTAATTTTGCCAAGACAGAGTAGTAGAGTGTAATCATAAAAGGCAGTTGGGCTCACACCTGTAATCCCAGCACTTTGGGAGGCCGAGGCAGCCGTCTTACCTGAAGTCAGAAGTTTGAGACCAGCCTGGCCAGCATAGGGAAACCCTGTCTCTACTAAAAATAAAAAAATTAGCCGGGTGTGGTGGTGTATGCCTGTAGTCCTAGCTACTTGGGAGGCCAAGGTACGAGAATCACTTGAACCCGGGAGGCAGAGGTTACACTGAGCCGAGATTGTGCTACTGCACTTGAGCCTGGGCGACAGAGCAAGACTCTGTCTGAAAAAAAAAAAAGGCATTGAAGAGGTATACTTTATCTTAATACGTATACTTAGAAGTCTAAGGTCTAGCATGATGAGAGCTGGAATTGTCATAGGATTTTATAAATTGATGTTCTCAGTGACCTTGACAAGAGGGAAATGGACTCAAAAATGAAAGATAAGAAAGCCGACACGGTATGTAGAAAACTCCTTTTTAAAAGGAGCAAAGATACGGAGGGGGATGTGGGATTAAGTAAGATTTTGTTCTTTTAAGGTGGGCCATTAATACATTAAGTTGATTGCTGCTGGGAAAAATTCTTTGCAGAACTGTCTAGGGAGGTTTACAAACTACGGATGCCTGGAGTAGTTTCATCTCCAAAGATTCTGATTTAATGGATCAGCCAGGCTCACGGGGACATTTAAAAGCCCCCCAAGTGATTTTAATGTGTAGTCAAGATTGAAAACCACTGGTAGAGAGAGAAAAAAATCTGCTGCAGAGAGGATTAAAAAAAATAATCTGTCGCTGGAGCAAGACCTTAAATAAATAAGTGCTAAAGTGCTAAGCCAGCACCACTTGAATGATCAAATCTTGTCAGTTACAGTATCCAACTTTTCCTACAAGCGTCCATAGGCAGACGAAGGGTTTATACCAGTAACTCCATTCCCCAGGAGACAAGAAAGGAGGATAGAAAAACGACTCAGGAATCTCCTTGTAGCTAAAGATCGGGAACTTGCTCCAGCGAATCCCCGCCGCAGTTCCTGCAGAGCTCCCGCGCTCTGGCTGCACGCGCAGCCCAGGTCGCCAGTGCGCACGCGCAGGATTCGCTGGGGCTCAAGAGCCCGGGTCCTTGCGCAGGCTTCGCTGCGCGCTCTCGCGCCGCACGCTCCGCGGGTTCCTCTCTCCTTCCGAGCCTCTCCCTTGGCCGCCGCGCGGGAGAGAGGCAGAGATGGCAGATGAGATCGCCAAGGCTCAGGTCGCTCGGCCTGGTGGCGACACGATCTTCGGGAAGATCATCCGCAAGGAAATCCCAGCCAAAATCATTTTTGAGGATGACCGGGTGGGTACCAGGCACCGCTTCGCTTGCCTGCTGAGGCGGGGGGTATAGCCCGCGGATCCTCTGGTTTCCCGTGGAGGGGTCGCGAGTGCCGCGGTGAAGGGAGGGTACCCGAGGGGACCCGGCCGCCCTAGCCGAGCGGGCCCCCCGCCAGCGGGCAGGGCCCGGGCACTCCAAGGCGGCCTGCTGGCGCGTGCCAGCGCTCCGGTTACGCGTTATCTGCCCCGGGCGCGGGCCAGGCCGCCGGGCGCCCTGGGTGCCACACCGCGGGGCCTGGGCACGTGTCGGGGCGCACTGGGGCCCCCGCGTGGAAGCCCGCCGGCTCCCCGGCTGCCTCAGATCTCGCCTGTGTCAGGAATCTCGAAATCTCGCCAGCGCTCTGCCTGACAGAGAGAAACCCGATCGCGCTCTGACTCAGGCCCAATCTCCGCGATCTCCCGCGCACAGCCAGCCGGCCTGCCAGGGCCCGGCGTTCCTGGGCGCTGCTTGGCACGATATTGTGCTCGAGGGCCCCAGGGTCGCAGGAATGCGCCGGGACCTGCTGGGCCTGCCGGCTTCTTTCGCGGGTTGCAGCTTGGCACCCTCACCCCTACCCGTACCCCTATCCCCACCCCAAGGCCCACCCTGGGCCAGCGAGGCGATCTCCCCTCCTGCGATAAGTGGGCCCGCCTGGGATTTGCTTTCCGTTGACCTCTCCAGCTGAACATTGTGGACTTAACAAACAGGGGAATGATTTCTTTTATATTCAACAGGAAGTAATTTTATGCCAAGAGACTAAGATTTTTGTTGACTTCCTCGTAGGTAAAATCCCAGTTGATGTGACTTTGAGACATCTTGTGTAAATTATTTAGTGAACAGTTGTATTTTGGGGATTGGATCTCAGATAAAGCTGGGTAGAAGATTGGCTGATTTAAATAGGAAAAATTTTGTAAACATTTTGTTAAATTTAGGAAATATGAAATATAAGAAAAACATTTATTCTACTAGGATAATGTTATCTAAGATTTAATTAGGTTCCTCCAGGTGAATTTTTAAAAAATACTTTGTCGGCCGGGCGCGGTGGCTCAAGCCTGTAATCCCAGCACTTTGGGAGGCCGAGGCGGGTGGATCACGAGGTCAAGAGATCGAGACCATCCTGGTCAACATGGTGAAACCCCGTCTCTACTAATACAAAAAATTAGCTGGGCATGGTGGCGCGTGCCTGTAATCCCAGCTACTCAGGAGGCTGAGGCAGGAGAATTGCCTGAACCCAGGAGGCGGAGGTTGCGGTGAGCCGAGATCGCGCCATTGCACTCCAGCCTGGGTAACGAGCGAAACTCCGTCTAAAAAAAAAAAAAAAAAAAAAAAAAAAAATACTTTGTCTCTAGTCAGGGGAAATTCTTTTCTTTTAGAAGAAATATTTATTTGTAAAGTTTGCAGTTGCCTTTGAGAAATGGTTGAAAAATTTACATTTGAACCACCAAAGTCCAACAGTATAACAGCGAGAAGCATTCTAAATGAATCAGCATTTTGTAGGGAGGACCCAGTAGAATTACTCCTGAGACGACTAAGTGTGGATGGGTTTTACTAAAACAGCTCTCATTTCAGCAGGGAGCAAGAAATACAAAAATACTCATGCAGTATGTGTATTTACAGACACTGTGGTAAATAATTTGTCTAAATGCTACATAATTTGTCTAAATACACAAAAAATAGGTATATTTCTTAAATAGTTAAGTGAGAATAGATATTAATCAAATATCAGACAAATATGTACTTACAAAACTCATCGCTACCATAAAGAAAAAAACCCCAGGAAATTGCACAACTAGGACTCTGCTCTGACCTGGGAATAGTGGGAGGGGGAGAGGAAGCAGAGTTTTGTTTTCTCTTTTTTTTTTCCCCTTCCAGAAATAATATATGTGCTGGGAATGGAATGGAGGAATGACCAGCAGTTTAAGTTAGACAGAAGTTGGGGTTTGGAGGGAGAGAGGATCATTGAAAAAGTCCTGAGGGCAGAGATCTCAGAAGGACAGTTTGATGTGAAGAGTTGCAGAAGATCTGGAGAGGTAGACAAGAATTAGCATGGCCAATTTCCATGCATCCATAGGCTCCCAATTTAAATGTTACTGCCTCAGAGTTGTTGTCCCTAAACACTTAATCAAAATCAGGCTTTTCCTGTGATAATCATTCATATTATCCTTTACTTTTCCTTTGTAATATGTATGACCTTTGGTGATTATACCTTTATTTAGAGTTGGTCTTCCCATAAGACTTCTATGGAAAGGACCATGGCACCATTCATAATGTGTACATTTCTGTTTTCTTAGCATCTAGTGCCTCCCATGTAGTTAGTGCTCAGTAAATACTTGTTGAAATAAGTTTTAGCCTACCAATATGCTAAAACTTTGATTTATTTGTTACTTTCCCTTTTCCCTAGTGCCTTGCTTTCCATGACATTTCTCCTCAAGCACCAACACATTTTCTGGTGATACCCAAGAAACATATAGCCCAGATTTCTGCAGCAGAAGATGATGATGAAAGTGTAAGTAAATTTCTAACATGATTTATTTTCTTGCTTTTTAAATTGGGAGATTAATTTTGTCCTTAAAGTGCTGTCCTTAAATATTAATTTCATCTTGCTAAGGTCATTACTAAAGAGAAATAGAAAAACCGTTAGGACTTCAGTTGGCCAGCTATTTTCCAGAGTTGCTGCGTCATTTTGTATTCCCACCAGCAATGAATGAGCGTGCCAATTTATTCATATCCTCATCAACACTTGCTATTATCTTTGACTCTAGCCATCCTATTAAGTGTGCAATGGTATCTCATGTTTTGATTTGCATTTCTCTAATAGTAGGTAGACTTTTAAGGTACTATTTCCAAACTATCTTTTTTCTTGTATTAATTATCTATTTGTATCATATAAGACATTTTAGTTTAATCCAGATTAATATAATCTATGAGCTCAAGAGTGTCCCAGTTTAATTCAGTCTCTCTGGCCAAGGAGATACTATTCCTCCTGTTTCTTAATTTTAACTCAAATGGTGTATACTTAATTGGGTCTCTGCCTCCTTAAAAGTAGTGGCCTGCCTGTATTGGCAATATCTTTGACACACAATTCCTTCTATTATTACTCCTAGGTAATTGTAGAAAGTACTGAAATTCCAGTTTATTTTGGAAAAGCCAGTACATGTTCAATTTGTCCTAGTTGAAGTTAAAACGTATGGTAAATTTCTATCATTCCTTTGCAGATAGATCAGTCTGCATTTCAGTCAGGCCTTGGCACACCAGTGATGTGGGGGGTGATACTAATGAAGGAGGATCGTGATTCTAGCCTCGAAAGTTAGGGAAATATACTGTATCAGAAGACAGAGCCGGGTGCGGTGGCTCATGCCTGTAATCCCAGCACTTTGGGAGGCCAAGGCGGGTGGATCATGAGGTCAAGAGATCGAGACCATCCTAGCCAACATGGTGAAACCCCGCCTCTACTAAAAATACAAAAAATTAGCCGGGCATGGTGGCACATGCCTGTAATCTCAGCTACTTGGGTGGCTGAGGCAGAAGAATCGCTTGAACCCAGGAGGCGGAGGTTTCGGTGAGCCAAGATTGCGCCATTGCACTCCAGCCTGGGCAACAAGAACAAAACTCCGTCTCAAAATAAAAGAAGACAGAGACCTCCTCTTTTTTGAGACAGTGTCTTGATCTGTCACCCAGGCTGGAGTGCAGTGGCACGATCTTGCCTCACTGCAACCTCCGCCTCCCAGGTTCAAGCAATTCTACTGCCTCAGCCTCCCAAGTAGCTGGGATCCTTTTTTTTGAGACAGGTCTTGCTATGTCATCCAGGCTGGAGTGCAGTGGTACAGTCACGGCTCACTGCAGCCTCAAACTCCTGGGCTCAAGCGATCCTCCCACTTCTGCCTCCCAAGTAGCTGAAACCGCAGACACATGCCACCACGCCTGGCTAGTTTTTGTATTTTTTTATAGAGATGGGGTTTTGCCATGTTGCACAGACTGGTCTTGAACTGCTAGGCTCAGGTGATTTGCCTGCCTTAGCCTCCCAAAATGTTGGAATTACAGGTGTGAGCCACTGCACCTGGCCTCAAGACCTCTTAATATTACATTTTCTTTGATATGTTTTTGATGTCTCATTTCAGCTATATGTTTAGTATTTATCAATCATATACTCTTATTCTAAGCAAGTAAATAAGGCAACTCTATTTTTACTTCTTAACAATTTGTCAAAGAGTGATTCAGTTTTCTAATAGCATTTTGTCTTTTTTTTTTTGAGACAGAGTCTCACCCCGTTGCCCAGGGTAGAAGTGCAGTGGTGTGATCTTGGCTTACTGCAACCTCTGCCTCCCAGGTTCAAGTGATTCTCTTATTTCAACCTCCCAGGTAGCTGGAACTACAGTTGTGCACCACCACAACTGGCTAATTTTTGCATTTTTAGTACAGACGGGGTTTCACCATGTTGGCCAGGCTGATCTTGAACTCCTGACCTCAAGTGATCTGCCTGCCTTGGCCTCCCGAAGTGCTGGGATTACAGGCATAAGCCACCATGTCCAGCCTTCTAATAGCATTTTATCTGACATCCTACTTGTTGGATATGGCCTTTATCTCTTGTGGTCTGGGGTTAACCATGTATATTTATTTCTCAGTCTGGACTCAATCTTGCATACAAACTTCATAAGTAATATAGCTACACAATGACATTGACTCTTAAGAAAGTTACGTGGCCTGAGGTAGGAATAGAGGCATTCTGTTAGAGTTAGTAAGGCTCCAGACCTCGGACATAATGGAGGTCATTACATTATAACTGAAACCTAGGAGTGATAGGCAAGATGGAAAGTCCATTTTATATCAAATCTCAGTGCCAATTTTTTTTTTATTAAAAGACTATTGACAGTCTAAGTAAATGGAGAGATATTCTATGTTCCTGGATTAGAAGACTTAAATATGAAGATGTCAGCTAAGTGCAGTGGCTCATAATATAATCCTAACACTTTGGGAGGCTGAGATGGGACGATCACTTGAGGCCAGAAGTTCAAGGCTGCAGTGAGCTATGATCGTGCCACTGCACTCCAGCCTGGGCAGCAGAGTGAGATACTGCTTCTTAAGGAAAAAAAAAAAAAAAAAGATAGGACTGGGTGTGGTGGCTCATGGCTGTAATCCAAGCACTTTGGGAGGCTGAGGCAGGTGGATCAGGAGTTCGAGACCAACCTGACCAACACGGTGAAAACCCTTCTCTACTAAAAATACAAAAGTTAGCTGGGTGTGGTGGCGCACACCTGTAATCTCTGCTACTCAGGAGGCTGAGGCAGGAGAATCTCTTGAACTAGGGAGGTGGAGGTTGCAGTGAGCTGAGGTTGCAGTGAGCTGAGATCGCGCCGTTGCACTCCAGCCTGGGTGACAGAGCGAGACTCCATCTCAAAAAAACAAAGATGTTATTTCCCTCAGTTTAAAACTATAGATTCAATTAAAATGAACATTTTGAATTTTGACAACCACTTGTCAAAATTCAGATTCCAGAATATTTGTGGAAAATGCAAAGGTTCAACAATAGTTAAAAACCTTGAAGAACAAGATAGGTCTGTTTTTTTTTTTTTTTTTTAATAGCTGCAGTAATTAAGACGGAGTGGTATCAACCCAAGGATAGTGGACCTTTAGAACAAAATACAGAGTCCAAACATAGACCTTCACATATGTGTATCTTCAGTATGACAGTTCTATTCCAGATCAGGACTGAGGAAAGGAAGGGTTTTGTTTTGTTTCTTACTTATGATGGAAAATTTCAGCCATTCAGAGAAGGGAGAATAGTAAGTGTAACAAGTTCTCAGCTATGTATCATCCAACTTCAACATTTATTAATATATTCATCCTTAACCCATATTTTCCCTATCTCCAGTTTTGCTTTTGGTTTTTTTTTCTTAAAGCAAGTTATAGACATATCATTTCAGGATGGACTTCTAAATGATTATGCTAAGATAATTTTTTTTTTTTTTTGAGACGGAGTTTTGCTCAGATAATTTTTTTTTTTTGAGACAGAGTTTTGAGGCTGGAGTGCAATGGCGTGATCTCGGCTCACTGCAACCTCCGCCTCCTGGGTTCAAGCAATTCTCCTGCCTCAGCCTCCCGAGTAGCTGGGACTACAGGCGCGCGCCACCATGCACAGCTAATTTTTGTATTTTTAGTAGAGATGGGGTTTCACCTTGTTGACCAGGATGGTCTCCATCTCTTGACCTCGTGATCCACCCGCCTCGGCCTCCCAAAGTGCTAGGATTATAGGTGTGAGCCACTGTGCCCGGCCTGCTAAGATAATTATTATTCATATTAAAATGAAATTGGACCACAACCTCATACTATGTATAAGCATCAATTCAGGTACCTTAAAGACCTATTAAGAATGATTTTTTTTAGAAGTCAAGATTAGAGAATAACTTTATGATCTTAGGGTTGGGAAGAATTCCTTAACAATAAATATAAAGTACCATCCATAAAAGAAATAGATTGATTAAATTAAGCACATTAAAGTTAAGGACTTCTTTTCTCCTATGAAGAGAGTGAAAAGGCAAACCACAAACTGAGAAGAGATTTGTAACTTCTGAATTAAGGGGGAAGGTGGAGAAAGTAACAGAATAGGGTCATTTGGAAGCCTCTAGAGTATGGTAATGTTCTGTTCTTTCATCTGGTAGGTATGTAAATATTTTTTTATTATTCTTCAAACTGTATGTTTTATACATTATCTCTATATAGTATTTTACAATAAAATTTTTTAAAATGTTGGAATTAAGAAAAGGACATTTTGCCTCTTTAGTATCTTAATTACAGTTGACCCTTGAACAGCACAGGGGTAAGGGATGCTAGTCTACACAGTCGAAAGTCCACATATTACTTTTGACTCCCCCAAAACTTGCTAATAGCCTACCGTTGACTAGAAGCCTTACAGTAACAGCTTTACGATAAACAGTGAACACGTTTTGTATGTTATATGCATTATGTATTGTCTTCTTAAAGTAAGCTAGAAAAAAGAAAAGGTGGTTAAGAAAAATCATAAGGAAGAGAAAATATATTTACTGTTCATTAAGTGGAGCGAATCATAAAGGTCTTTATCCTTGTCATCTTCATGTTGAGTAGGCTGAGGAAGAAGAGGGGTTGGTTTGGCTGTCTCAGGGGTGGCAGAGGCAGAAGAAAATTTGAATATAAGTGGACCTGCACAGGTCAAACCCATGTTGTACAAGGGTCAGTTGTATTTACTTGGGGATACCTTTTTAAAGTGAGACGTTATTTCTGAAACTTAGAAACTTCACGACATTAATTTTTAATTCAATATATTTGTACAAATCAGAGTTAAAAGATTAGAGTGAGTACTTAATGGTAAAATACTGTCTTATATGCAGTAACATTAAAACTTCAGAATACAATTTTTTTTTTTCTTGAGACGGAGCTTTTGTTCTTGTTGCCCAGGCTGGAGTGCAATTTCACAGTCTGTGCTCACTGCAACCTCTGCCTCCTGGGTTCAAGCAATTCTCCTGCCTCAGCCTCCCGAGTAGCTGGGATTACAGGCATGCGCCACCATGCCCGGCTAATTTTGTGTTTTTAGTAGAGACAGGGTTTCTCCATGATGGTCAGGCTGGTCTCAAACTCCCAATCTCAGGTGATCCACTCACCTAGGCCTCCCAAAGTGCTGAGATTACAGGCGTGAGCCACCGCACCCAGCCCCAGAATACAAAATTTTAACATTTAGTATAATTACACAATCATGGCATTTTAAGGTCAGAGCTTCTTACTCAGATGCAGCTCTTTTCTGTAAGAATAGATAAAATCTTAATTTTTACGCAGTTAACATTCTAAATTAGTGTTTTAAGGTCAGCTCTTTTACATAGAAGACAGTTGTTTGCCAGGAAACATTTACTGAACCAACTTTAAAACTGTACTAACTCGGCCGGGCGCGGTGGCTCAAGCCTGTAATCCCAGCACTTTGGGAGGCCGAGGCGGGTGGATCACGAGGTCAAGAGATCGAGACTATCCTGGTCAACATGGTGAAACCCCGTCTCTACTAATAGAAAAAATTAGCTGGGCACGGTGGCGCGTGCCTGTAATCCCAGCTACTCAGGAGGCTGAGGCAGGAGAATTGCCTGAACCCAGGAGGCGGAGGTTGCGGTGAGCCGAGATCGCGCCATTGCACTCCAGCCTGGGTAACAAGAGCGAAACTCCGTCTCAAAAAAAAAAAAAAAAAAAAAAAAAAAAAAAAAAAAAAAACTGTACTAACTCATAATTAAATTTTGTGACCAGCATAGGTATCTGCTGTACAAAATTTTATATAGATGCTCCTCAACTTAAGATGAGTTTACATTCTGATAAACCTATAAGTTGAAAATATTGTATGTTGAAATGCATGTAATACACCCAACTTACTGAACATTATAGCCTAGCCTACACGAACTTAAGCTTGCTCAGAACACTTAACATTAACCAACAGTTGGTGAAAATCATCTAATACTGAGTGTATTCTGTAACAAAGTGTTAAGTATCTCATGTAAGAGTATTTTACTGCGTATCACCAGCCTGGAAAAAGATCAAAATTTGAAGTATGGTTTCCACACCAATGTCAAGTTGAAAAATCATAATTTCCCCAACTTATGATTTTTGTCCATTGTCCATCTGTACAATGGACTTTACTGCATGAGCAGCAGAGTCCACTATCCTGGGCTTACTAAGGTAAGAGGAATAGAAACGTAAGACTCTCCCTTCCCTCTTTTCTTGCAATGGGAATTAAAGGAGTTCCCTTTCCTGAGAGCTTTTTAGAATGTTGAAGTTAACCTGCCCAACTTTTTTCTCTCACCATGGGAAAGCATAAGTAGTGAAATGGTAAAGTTTTTTTCTCTTACCAGCCTTCTCCACTTTAACTTTTAATAGGGAAGAAAGCTGGCAACACGCAAGTGGACTCCATGTGTAAATAGAGACAAATTGACTGTAGATAGAACCAAAAAACAAACAGGATGACGCAGAATAAGACTAGGTATTTGCCACAGGATCTTACAAGTCCCCAGACAATGCACTAGATCTGGTAGTGTTCATAGAAAATCCATAATGGTCACAAGGAAGTCATAAAGAAAGCAAGATGTCTTGCTTTATGAAGAAAACTTAAACACCACTTGGAATATAATTAAAATTTTTTTTTGGTCGGGCATAGTGCCTTGTGCCTGTAATCCCAGCATTTCAGAGGTTAAGATGGGCAGACTGCCCGAGCTCAGGAGTTCGAGATCAGCCTGGGCAACATGGAAAAAGCCCTGTCTCAACAAAAAAATACACAAATTAGCTGGGCGTGGAGGCATGCGCCTGTAGTGCCAGCTACTTGGGTGGCTGAGGCAGGAGGATCACTTGAGCCTGGGAGGTCAAGGCTACAGTGAGCTGAGATCGTACCACTTCACTCCAGCCTGAGTGACAGAGCAAGACCCTGTCTCTTAAAAAAAAACAAAGCAAACTTTAATTGAATAGCAGATCTTATGTCTAATTTGTTTCTTGAAATTAGTAATGAATCCAAATACCTAATCTTAATGGGTCTCCAATTGTAGATTATGCTCTGTTGGGATTAAGAGTTTCCAAGTATTTGCTCAAAGGAGTGTGTTTCAAGGAGAGTTTTAAGATTTGATATTTCAGCTTGACAATTTGTTATGTAATGGCAAAAAGTTATAAATTGCCTGTGCCTAAGAAACTTTTTTTTCTTTTCCAGCTTCTTGGACACTTAATGATTGTTGGCAAGAAATGTGCTGCAGATCTGGGCCTGAATAAGGGTTACCGAATGGTAGTGAATGAAGGTTCAGATGGTGGACAATCTGTCTATCACGTTCATCTCCATGTTCTTGGAGGTCGGCAAATGCATTGGCCTCCTGGTTAAGCATGTTTTGGGGATAATTTTCCCTTCTCTAGGCAATGATTAAGTTAGGCAAGTTCTAGTATGTTAAGTGGCACACTTATTTTTGCCTGTGTATGGAGAGATCCAATAAATAATTTTCAAACTGTATACATAATAAAAGACATTGTTGCATGGTTTACAGTCTCTCTGCATTTTGCCTTTGATTTGTTATTTTAGAAATATATTTGTTGGAATATGTGAAAGTGGGTTTATAAATTTTGGAGGTTTCTTCCCAAAGAGGACTCTATGAACATCACATTGTCTTAAAGGTGTTGTTAGTCTTTGAAGACAAATTATGAGAGATTATAAATTTAACGTTGAAATATTTTTCCAAGCTAAAATAGGTCCAAATTAGATTTTTTTTTTTGAGATGGAGTTTCGCTTTTGTTGTCCAGGCTGGAGTACAATGGTGCGATCTTGGCTCATTGCAACCCCCACCTCCTGGGTTCAAGTGATTCTCCTGCCTCAGCCTCCTGAGTAGCTGGGATTACAGGTATGCGCCACCACGCCCGGCTAATTTTGTATTTTTAGTAGAGATGGGGTTCCTCCATGTTGGTCAGGCTGGTCTTGAACTCCTGACCTCAGGTGATCCACCCACCTCAGCCTCCCAAAGTGCTGGGATTACAGGTGTGAGCCACTGCACCTGGCCTCCAAATTAGATTGTTAAGCTAATTCTCACATTTTCTAAGAACACAGGAATATTAATGTAATTGATCCAGAAAATGACCGTTTTGGGTTTAGAAACAATGCTTTCCCCTGGACTCTGGGTGTAATTTGGAAAGGATGAAAGCAGGTTTGTCACACAATCTTTGATGACCATGGGGCTATTTTCTTGCTATTTAAACTCCATCTGAATATTTATTATAAAGACTTGAAAACATTTTACCTAGAGTTCATTTTTCTGGTTGAAAACCCACTGTTCTAAATGTGTATGCACATATTAATAAAAATATTTAAGTTGTGCACGAATCTGGCCATGTCATAGAGTAGGAAAGGGAACTTGTCAGGATCTGAGTTTTCATGTAGACTGAAACCAACTTTTTGGTTTTAGTCTCACCATGTACCCTGGCCTTTTTAAATTTTGTTTTTTTTGAAACAGTCTCGCTCTTTTGCTCAGGCTGGAGTGCAGTGGTGTGATCTCAGCTAACTGCAGCCTCCACTTCCTGGGTTCAAGCGATTCTCCTGTCTCACTTAGTCTCCTGAGTAGCTGTGATTACTGTTGTGTGCCACCACACCTGGCTAATTTTTGTATTTTTGGTAGAGACGGGGTTTTACCATGTTAGCCAGGCTGGTCTCAAACTCCTGACCTCAGGTGATCCATCTGCCTTGTCCTCCTGGCCTGTAAGTTTCTATTTAATACAAGGTTAATAGCTTTGCTTCTTTGCTTTCCGTTATGTAGGCACTTTCCAGCTTCTAAAACTTGTTTTTGTTTGGTCTCTCATTCATCTTATGGGTTTCTTCCTTTTTTTTTTTTGAGACAGAGTCTCACTCTGTCATTCAAACTGGAGTGCAATGGTGTAATCTCGGCTGTCTGCAATTTCTGCCTCCTAGGTTCAAGCAATTCTGCCTCAGCCTCCCGAGTAGCTGGGACTACAGGTGCATGCCACCACGCCTGGTTAATTTTTGTATTTTTTGGTAGAGACTGGATTTCACCATGTCGTCCAGGCTCCTGACAGGTGATCCACCCACTTTGGCCTCCCAAAGTGCTCGGATTACAGGTATGAGCCATTGCGCCTGGCCTTCCATTTTTAGTCTCTAAAAAGATTGTTGTAGGGTTTTTGACACACTTAATTGAAAATTGTTTTTCTTAAAATTTTATTTCCTGTGATTTTTTAAAATAGGTTTTTTTGGGGGGTGTGAGGAGAGGAGGGAAATTTGCTTTTTATGTGTAACACATAATTTTTTTCCCGATTTGTCATTTGTCTCCTTACTTTGTTTATAGTGTCTGGGATGTTTATATAGTTAATGCATCCATTTTAAATTTATTTCACAAGGCTTTCCCACCCCAAGAGGATTTTTAAATACTATTCTTTTTTTTTTTTTGACCTAGTACTTTTGTGACTTTATATTGAGGAAAGGTGTAGGGAGGAGTTTTGGAGGGATTTGTGCCACAGTAAAGAATGAAATAATGAGATGCATTTGTATTATGTATAGGAGGGCTGGCTCTGCTTTTTCATGCATGTCTTTCCCACTGATTTAGTTAAGCTGGTGTTAATAAATTAGGTAGACAACCACCAAGTTGTCCTGCTGGTTCTGTGTGTCACCTCTCCGCCCCAAACTGTCTTGTGGCATATATTCACCAAACCTCAGGTGGTAGCCAGTCTCCAGGATAGCCCACAAGGATCCTCGTGTCTGATATTTACACCCTTGTGTCTCTTCTCATATTGAATTTGAGCTGGTATCTGTGACCAACAGTATGGAACGAGTGACAGTATGATTTCTGAGACTGGATCACAAAAAGCTCATTATGATTTACACTGTGGTTTCTTGGATTGCTCACTGCTATTGACTGAATTTTGTTTCCCAAAATTCATATGTTGAAATTCTAACCTCCAATGTGATGGTATTAGGGGGTGGGGTCTTTGGAAGGTGATTAAGTGATGAGGCTGGAGCTTTTATGAATGGGATAAGTGCTCTTATAAAAGAGACTTTGGAGAGCTCCTGCCCCTTTCACCACGTGGGAACCCAATGAGAAGAAAGTCCTTACAAACCAGGAAGTGGCTCACCAGACATTGAATCAGCCAGTGACTTGATCTTAGACTTCCCATCCTCTAGAACTGTGAGAAATTGCTGTTGTTTATGAGCCACCCAGTCTATAGTATTCATTTTTTTTTTTTTTTTGAAACAGGGTTTCTCTCTGTCACCCAGGCTGGAGTGCAGTGGTGCGATCATGGCTCCCTGCAGCCTCCACCTCCCTGGGCTCGGGTGATTCTCCCACCTCGCCTCCTGAGTAGCTGGAACTACAGGTGCATGCCATCACATCTGGTTAATTTTTGTATTTTTTGTAGAGATGGGATTTTGCCATGTTACCCAGGCTGCCACAGTATTCTTTTCTAGCAGCCAGAACAGACTAAGATACTTGGGAAAGCCAACTGTTAATAGCCAGGGACACTCAAGCAGCCCACTAAAAAGGGGTTATTATGAGAGGAACTGAGGCCTGCCAACAACCAGCAATAATATGTCAGCTATGCGAATAAACCACCTTGAAAGCAGACCCTCCCCAGCCCCAGCTGAGCCTTCAAGATGACTGCAGTCCTGATTAGCATCTGCCTGCAACCTCATGAGAAAGAACCCACAGTACAAGCACCTGTCTAATCTCCCAAATTCCTGACTCAGAAATGGAGTGATAATAAAGTCATCAAGTTTTGGGGTAATTTGTAACAGCAGTGTTAACAAAAATACCCTGTTGTCTTAATTGGTTTTGTTGTTTTTTTAGCATACAGCTAGACTGCATTTTCCTGCATCCTTTCAGCTGTGTGGGGCCATATGCCTATTGTCTGGTTAATGAGATGTGTGAGGAACTGATGTATTTCATTTCCAAGACTGTGAAGTATCTCCCATGCACTCTTCTTTGCTTTTTCTTTTTCTTAGTTGACAAGATGCAGAAAGGATTCAACAAAGGAGATTGAGATGTTTGATGGAATAAGCCTGAGTCTCCAAATGACTGCATGGAGCAGTATTCGCCACCCTCCTGACCCACATTGAATTTTGTCAAACCACTGAGATTTCGGGATTTGGGTAATAATACTTAGGAGTATTTATTGTAATTAATACAAGACCTATGATTCAGGAGTGATGAAACTTTTCTGTATAAGGTGGCTTGGGATTTTAACAATCGTAGCAGCCTATTTGATTGTTCTGCCCTTAGAAATAGCTCGAAGGTTGGGATTGTCAGGGTAAAGAGGGGTTAGAACTTGGAGATAACAATTGGGCTTTTAAGTAGAGTGTAAGCCAGTGTGGAGATGATAGTACCACATTTTTTTTTTTTTGAGCCAGAGTCTCACTCTGTTGCCCAGGATGGAGTGATGTGATTTCGTCTCATTGTAACCTCTGCCTTATGGATTCAAGTGATTCTTGTGCCTCAGCTTCTCAAGTAGCTGAGGTTACAGGTGTGCACCACCACTCCCAGCTAATTTTTTTTTTTCATTTTTAACAGAGGCGGGGTTTCACTATGTTGGCCAGGCTAGTTTCAAACTCCTGACCTCAGGTGATCTGCCCACCTTGACCTCCCAAAGTGTTGGGATTACAGGCATAAGCCATGCAGACAGCCAATACCACATCTTGATTGAACTGATCTGAGGGGGCTACATGGAAAATAACTCTTATCTTTAATATTAAATGCTAAATTTTAGAACTGAAGTGATAAGTTCAGGTCATTTGAGGAACTTAGTTTATCATTGAAATAATTTCCTTGAGTAAGCCACTCAGAAAATCAAAGTGATCTTTAATCTTTATTTTAAAATATATGTATTCTTGCCAGGTGTGGTGGCTCATGCCTGTAACCTTAACACTTTGGGAGTGTTAAGGAGGTGGGAGGATTTCTTGATCCCAGGAGTTTAAGACCAGCCTGGGCAACATGACAAAACCTCATTTCTACAAAAAGTAGAAAAAAAAAAATTAACTAGAATGGTGGTGTGAGCCTGTAGTTCCAGCTGCTTGGGAAGGCTGAGTTGCTGGGAGACTGAAGTGGGAGGAATGCTTTAGCCTGGGAGGCAGAGGTTGCACTGAGCCAAGATCATGCCACTGCACTCCAACCTGCGTGGCAGAACAAGACCCTGTCTACCAAAAAAAAAAAAAAAAAAGTGTATTTTTCATTTATGGAGGTTAGAATTAGCCTGCATAATATTAAAAAAAAAGATTTAAATGAGATAATAAAGGCTTATTTTTTCTTTCAAGTTATAGAATCCCCTAAGGTGGCAATCCAGGGCTCTTTTGGCATCTTCATGACATCCGCAAGAATTCAGGCTCCTATCTTTCTTCTCTATCATACTTTATATCCTCAGGGTCACTTCATGATGCATGGATTGATGCAGCTTCAGCTTTCAGATTCCCCCATCAAAAAGAAAAAGAGGGAAGGAAAATGGCAAAAATCATGTCAGCATTATGTATGTCCTTTTTAAAAAGAGCTTTTACAGAGGTCCTTCCAGACCTTCTGCTTATATACTATTGGTCACCCCAAGATATAAGACAGGCTGGGTACCTTGCTACCCAGAATTAAACTAAAAGGGAATAAATCTAGAGTAGATACTGACAGGTAGGTCACAGCATATGCCTCATCACTGATAGCCAGTGTTCATGACTGTAAAAGCAGCCAGGCATTCTTAGACCTTGCCAAGGTACTGAAAGGACTGCTTAGGTAGCTGCAATTTGGCTATATTCACTCTTCTCTCCAACACTGAGTCAAGACCAGCAGGCATTTTGTTGACCATCCGCTATTTTCTGTGGACAGCGGGTGCAACTGTAATTCAAAGCAAAGCTCCTTCTTTGCTACTCTCATTTCTAGTACTTTATCATACTGATTACACTTTTTTCTATTTACTTTATGGCTTGCAAAATAATAGGTAAAATTTCAAAAGCCTTCCCCACATTTTTTCATTTTTTTTGAGACATAGTCTCACCCTGTTATCCAAGCTGCAGTGCAATGTCACAATGACCTTTCACCTGAGGTCAGGAGATCAAGACCAGCTAGCCAACATGGTGAAACCCTGTTTCTACTAAAAACAAAAAAACAAAAAAATTGGCAAGGCATAATGGCAGGTGCCTGTAATCCTAGCTATTCTGGAGTCTGAGGCAAGAGAATCGCTTGAACCTGGGAGGCAGAGGTTGCAGTGAGCCAAGATTGTGCCATTGCACTTCAGCCTGGGAGACAGAGGGATACTCTGTCTCAAAAAGAAAAAAAGAAAAGAAGACTTATAGAAAAGAACAGGTGGTGTGGCAAGTCCTCTGAAGCTTTCCTGAAAGGGCCTAATAGGCATCTTGCTTGACCAGTACAGTAAAACTGAAAATTAGTATACTGATTACAAATATCAGCCTGCCATTCAAATGTGCAATAAATATACCTCTTTTTGTTTTTGTGTAACAACTTTTCTGTTTTGAGTCTCTGATCCATTATGGTGAAAGAAACTTACTTGTAGTCAATTTGGGGTTTTCCCCCTCCCATCCCTGGGGTGGTACCTAATTTCTGGAGGGTCTTAAATAGTGCCATGGGATCTGGAGAGGTGATCTAGTTCTCCTTGTCATTGGTCTCTACAGTTTACCTGAGACTTTTGTTACCTTATTTAATCCTTGTTCATTGATCCCTGTAGGTTGACGTTTTGTAATGATGATGACCATGATTATGCTAGTATTATGATAGTAATTATGAAAATATTATGGTAACATTAATAACAGTTTCTATTTGTTTAATGCTTTCTATGAGACAGGCACTATGTTATATATATTAAAAATACTATTGCTGGCTGGGTGCAGTGGCTCATGCCTGTAATTCCAGCACTTTGGGAGGCCGAGGTGCACAGATCACGAAGTCGGGAGATTGAGACCATCTTGGTCAACATGGTGAAACCCTGTATCTACTAAGAATACAAAAATTAGGTGGGCGTGGCAGCGCTGCCTGTAATCCCAGCTACTCAGTCTGAGGCAGGAGAATTGCTTGAACTCAGGAGGCGGAGGTTGCAGTGAGCCAAGATCACGCCACTGCACTCGAGCCTGGTGACAGACCTAGATTCCGTCTCAAAAAAAAAGAAAAAAAAATAGTATTGCTAAAAACAACTCTGTGTACATGTTATATTCTGTGGCATTTGCACAGAGCATATGTGTAATGGACATTTGTAATTATCAAGGTCCAGCTTTTGAAGTCCCTTCCTTTTTGAGGGATTCCTTGCCTCCCAAAACAGAAGTTGAAATGAACAGACACCTAGTATTCTAGTTCCTCTGCCAGCTGGGATGTAGGCCCTTGACTCAGGCTCTGCCGATCAGATGCACTCATCTGGGATTTTGAATTTGAAACTAATGACACAAAGAAACAAGGACAGTAGAGATTTCTTTCTGGTGTCAGTGGCAGCAGCATCAAGTCGGCAAGTACAAAAATGTCTGTGTTGCCAACTCTTGGATCCAGTGTTGAATACCAGGGATGACAACAGTGCAAACTGCAGTTCCTGTGTTCAGTGGCAGTGGTAGCAGTGTACCAGTAGACTGACTCTCTGCTTCTATTTTTTTTTTTTTTTTTTTGGGGAGACGGAGTTTCACTTTTGTTGCCCAGGCCAGAGTGCAGTGGCATGATCTTGGCTCACTGCAACCTCCAACTCCCGGGTTCATTCAAGCAATTCTCCTGCCTCTGCCCCCCAAGTAGTTGGAATTACAGGCATGAGCCACCACACCCAACTAATTTTGTATTTTTAGTAGAGACAAGGTTTCTGCATGTTGGTCAGGCTGGTCTTGAACTCCTGACTTCAGGTGATCTGCCCGCCTCAGCCTCTCAAAGTGCTGGGATTACAGGCGTGAGCCACTGTGCCTGGCCTCTAGTTCTATTTTTGTTTGTGGTATTATCTACTCTTTATTCCTGTCTGTTTTCCCAGTTTGTCTGTGAGCCATTCATTAAATAGTTTCAGAAATTAGCTGATGGAGAAATTCTTAGCAGGAGTGATTGTAGGCAATAGGAGAAGGGTAGGTGGGGTGGGGTGATGGAGAGCTTGGGGTTGGTTAATTGTCCTGGTTTAGGATGGAGGCAAAGAGAACCCAGCTAACATTAAGGAACTGGATTTTCACAGCCCATGGCAAATAGTGTTTTTTTTTTTTTTTTTCAGACAAGGGCTTCCTCTATTGCCCAGGCTGGAGGAGTGCAGTGGAGATTATAGCTCACTGCAGCCTTGAACTCCTGGGCTCGTGACCCTTTTAACTCAGCCTCCCAAGTAGTTGGGATGATAGGCCTGTGCCACCACACCTGGTTCAAAATAGCTAATTAAATCATTCATTTGATCATCTGCAGTGACATGCTAATTGAAGCCAAGGCTTAGAGTTTCCAAATCCTATTGCCATAGGATCATATAAAGGGTAGGCATGGAATTTGAGATTGTGAAGGTGTTGTCACTGCTTCTAATATTGCTGAACATCTTAAAAAATAATAACAAGGCTGAGTACAGTGGCTTATGCCTGTAATCCCAGCACTTTCAGAGGCCACGATGGGCAGATCACTTGAGGTCAGGAGTTCGAGACCAACCTGGGCAACATAATACAACCCCATCTCTACTAAAAATACAAAAATTAACCAGGTGTGGTGGCAGGCGCCTGTAGTCCCAGCTACTTGGGAGGCTGACATATGAGGATCGCTCGAACCTGGGAGGCAGAGGTTGCAGTCAGCCGAGCTGAGATTGTACCACTGCACTCCAGCCTGGGGGCGGCAGAGTGAGACTGTCTCAAAACAACAACAACAAACCAAACAAACGAAAAACAAGTTATCAGTGAAACCCAGGGAATTTCTGTGGCTCTGCTACAAAAATCTATAAGAGATTTTGCAAGACATAAGCTCTTGCAGCTGAAGAACTGGAACAATTGTAGGCCAAACACAGTGTTTGATCCTCCGGGTTGCCAAATTTAATTGGTTTGATTCATGGACTTATATATAGTCTCTTATGAGGAAGTCAGGATGTTGATCAGGAAAGAGCGGTGTCTAAATATTTAGAATGAGCTAAGATGGAGAATTTGGCTGACTCAGATGACCTCAAATTCCCAACCTACTGAAACTCCCTTTTCAGCTGAAGTGACCTTTTCTTTTGTGTGGAACCTATTTTTGGTTGCTTGAAGACGTTTTCTTGATTACTTCTCTTGTATACTACAGCTATTCCTGTGCCTCTCTCTTTAAATGGAAAGGGAACTCTCTCATACCTGATTAACTTCCTTCCATGCACCTCTTGCATTTCTTTCTTACCCTCTTTGTAATTATATATTAGAAGATCCCAAGAGATCCTAAATGGTACATTGGGACCATCCTTAGAACTTTAAAAAGAAAAATTGCCAGGCAAAACTAGCACCTTCTATTATTATTATTATTATTATTATTATTATTATTATTTGGGTTTTTTTGAGACACAGTCTCACTCTGTTGCCCAGGCTAGAGTGCAGTGGCATGATCTTGGCTCACTGCAGCCTCTGCCTCCCAGGTTCAAGCAATTCTCGTGCTTCAGCCTCCTTAGTAGCTGGGATTATAGGCGTGTACCACCACACTTGGCTAATTTTTGTATTTTTAGTAGAGATGGGGTTTCGTCATGTTGACAAGGCTGGTCTTGAACTCCTGACCTCAAGTGATCCACTTCCCTTGGCCTCCCAAAGTACTGGGATTACAGGTATGAACCACCATGCCCGGCCCTTCTATTTTGAATAGGGATGAAGAAAGATAGGAAACAACCAGGAGTTAATAATCTAAAAGTAAATAAAAAAGATAGAAAAGGAGACCCTAAAATCAAACACGAAGAGAACCAAATGAAGTAAACAGTGTAAAAATATTAAAATCATAAACACACAGAAAATATAATTCAAGTTTATTTTGAACACAGCACACTGACCCTATATCCTTAATAGGATGAATTCTAAAGACAAGGAACAAATGCAAATAAATTTAGACTTTTATCTAATAAACTTGTTGTTGTTGTAATGGTGAAATTACTTTTTGTGTGTATAGTAGGTAGCCCAAATGAGTAAAGATATTGGTTTGAATGGGAATCAAGGTTTTCGTTATGGAAGAAGAGAGATAAACACGTGGAATGGAAAAGTTGATAACCTCTGTAAAATTGAGAAATATGTCTATCCTGATTTTTTTTTTTTTTAAAGAAAATCTAGCTCTGTTTACTGTCAAGGACTAGTAACAGTAAACACTACGTAACACTCAGCTCTTGGTTTTTAAATACCATTCTCTACTAGAAGGCATCAGGTTTCTGTGAAAGAAATGGCTGATTCCAGGTGTAGGGCAAGGAAAGTTCAAGGTGAGCATGGAGCATCTTGCTGTGGTTGTAGCCTGGGAAGTGGAAGTGCTCAAAGACTGAAGAGGTTATGTCAAAAAGACATAGGAGTTAGGTTGGAGGGTTCCCTATGGCCAAATTTGGGTCAAGATGAGCATAATCATGATTAATCATGGCCTGGGCACAGTGGCCTTTAATCCCAGCACTTTGGGAAGCCGAAGCGGGGTAGATTGCTTCAACTCAGGAGTTTGATACCAGCCTGGGCAACATGGTGAAACCCTGTCTCTACTAAAAATACAAAAATTTGCCAGGCGTGCTGGTGTGTGCCTCTAATCTCAGCTACTTGGGGGATTGAGGCTGGAGGATGGCTTAAGCCCAAGAGACAGAGGTTGCAGTGAGCCGAAATCAAACCACTGCACCCCATCCTGGGTGACAGAGTGAGACCCTGTCTTAAAAAGGAAAATAAATTAATAATGTCATAATACATGAGGAAAGAAATCTGTAAATCTATATTGATATGAAAGAGAGAAATGCTTTTTTTTTTAAAAAAAAAACAACAAAGTTCCAACTAGTAAACATAGAAGAGATGATCAAATGATAAAAAAATAACTATTTTTCAATTCACAACATAAAAATGGATTCAGGCAAGGATTATCAATGCATGCTAACACCATCGGTGAAAAGCTGGGGACATGGTCTCAAAGTATCACTTCCAAGTAATTTATTAATTGTAAAGGGGAAAGATATACTTCATTTATGATGAAGAGGTCTGATAGTACATTAAATATCTTAACAAAAATAGCATCACTAATGGTGATACAATAAAATACACAACACCATCTATGTATTATTCTTGCCATCTATTTCTTATTCTGAATCTAGGGATGAAGAAACAATCAGATATTAATAATAAATCTCAAGTCCAGAGTGTGGAGCATTTTATAAGAACATTGGGCTGAACTGTTAAAACAAAAAGTCAATGTCATGAGAAACATCAGTATCACCACCACTACCAACCTCATAAACAACAAACACTACCATCAAAAGATATGAGAACTATTCTAGATTAAAAGAGGCAAAAGAGAATTAATGTAATGCAATGTACTACTAATAATCAAATCTTGGATTAAAAAACAGCTATACAAGCTAATAAAAGACATTTTTGGGACAATTAGGGAGATTTGAATATAAATTGTATATTAAATGACATTATTGATTTGTTAATTTTCCTGGGTAGATAACTGGTTGTCGTTTTATAGGAGAATGTCTTCTTAGGGGAATGCATGACTAAGTATTTAGGGATAAAATGAAGCTTAAAGAAGCCGGGTACAGTGGCTCACGCCTGTAATTTCAGTACTTTTGGATGCTGAGGTGGGCGGATCACCTGAGGTTGGAAGCTCGAGAGCAGCCTGACCAACATGGAGAAACCCTGTCTCTACTGAAAATACAAAATCAGCTGGGCATGGTGGGGCATGCCGGTAATCCCAGCTACTTGGGAGGCTGAGGCAGGAGAATTGCTTGAACCCAGGAGGCAGAGGTTGCGGTGAGCCGAGATCATGCCATTGCACTCCAGCCCGGGCAACAAGAGTGAATTCCATCTCAAAAAAAAAAAAAAAAAAAAAAGCTTCTGCAATTTACCCATAGACAGTGACTCCCTGTTTCCTTTCAAACCCACCTATCCCCAGCCCTCGGCAATCACTATCTATTTTCTGTTTTTGTGGATTTGCCTATCCTGAACATTTTATGTAAATGGAGTAATGCAGTACATATGGTCTTTTGTGACTGGCTTCTTTCATTTAGCATCCATGTTGTGGTCTCAGTAACTTCATTGTTTTTTCTTGCTAAATAATATTCTGTTGTTTAGATATGCCACATTTTGTTTACCTATTCATCAGTTGAGGGGGACTTTTGGGTTGTTTCCACATTCAGCTATTATGTATAATGATGCTGTGAACATTCATGGACAATTTTTTGTGTGGATATATGTTTTCATTTCTCTTAGTTGTATGCCTGGGAGTGGACTTGCTTTTGTGGTTACTCAATTGGTCATATGGTTACTCTGTGTTTAACATTTTGAGGAACTGCTAAACTTTTCCAAAGTGGCTGAGCCATTTTACAATCCCACCAGCTTTTGGTATCTAAGAAACCATTGTCTAATCACAGAGTTTAAGATCACAGAGTTTTTTGCTTATATTTTTTTCAAAACCTTTTATAGCTTTAAGTCTTAAATTTACATATTTGATCCATTATGAGTTAAGTCTTTGTATGTGGCATGAGGTTCAACTTCATTGCTTTGCGTGTGGCTGTCCAGTTGTTTCAGTATCATTTAAAAAGACTATTCTTTTCCATCAGACATGGGACTAAAAAAAAAAAGACTATTCTTTCCTTATTGTCTTGGCACCCTTTTCAAAATCAATTGACTTTATAAATGTGATGCTTTAATTTTGGACTCTCCATTCTCTCTTACTGACCCATATGTTTATACTTAGGTCCATACCACCATGTCTTAATTCCTATTGTCTTGTTTTAAGTTTTGAAACTGAGAAGTGTGAGTCCTCCAACATTTTTCTTTTTAAAGATTACCTGACTATTTGGGTACCTTGTATTTTCTATATGGATTTTTAATAAGTAAGCTTTTTTTTAGAGCAGTTTTAGATTCATAGCAAAACTGGGTGGAAAGTGCAGACAGTTCCTACATACCTATCCTGGACCCTATGCACATCTTCCACCACTATCAACATTCTGCACCAAATTGGTATTTTCTTTCTTTCTTTTTGAGACAGAGTCTCACTGTGTCACCCAGGCTGGAGTGCAATGGCACAATCTTGGCTCACTGCAACGTCTGCCTCCCAGGTTCAAGCAATTCTTCTGCCTCAGCCTCATAAGTAGCTGGGATTACAGGTGCACACCACCACACCCAGTTAATTTTTGTATTTTTAGTAGAGATGGGGTTTCACCATGTTGATCAGTCTGGTCTCAAACTCCTGACCTCATGATCTGCCCACCTCGGTTTCCCAAAGTGCTGAAATTACAGGGGTGAGCCACTGCGCCTGGCTGGTACTTTCTTATAATTCATGACATTGACACATCATTACCACCTGAAGTCCATAGTTTTATATTACAGTTTACTCTTGGTGTTGTATAGGTTTTGGCAAAATATAATGACATGTTATAGTATTATACAGAACAGTTTCATTGTCCTAAAAATTCTCTAGGCTCTACTTTTTCATTCCTTCCTCCCCACTAACTCTTGGCAACCACTGATTTTTTTACTGTCTTCATACATAGTTTTGCCTTTTCCAGAATGTCAAGTATTTGGAGTCATAAATTATATAGTCTTTTCAGTTGGCTTCTTTCACTTAGCAATACGCATTTAAGGTTCTTCCAGGTCTTTTCATGTTTTGATAGCTCATTGCTTTTTAGCACTGTATAATATTTTATTGTCTGGATGTATCACATTTAATTTATTCATTCACCTACTGAAGGACACTTGGTTTGCTTACAAGTTTTGGCAATTATGAATAAAGCTGCTATAAAATCCATGTGCAGGTTTTTCTGTGGGCGTAAATTTTCAACTCATTTAAGTAAGCACGTAGGAGCATTATTGCTGCATTGTTTTTTGTAAGAGTAGGTTTAGTTTTGTAAGAAACTGCTAAGTTGTCCTCCAAAGTGGCTGTACCATTTTGTATTCCCAGCAGCAATGAATGAGAGTTCCTGATGTTCCTCATTCTCACCAGCATTTGGTGGTGTTGGTGTTTTGATTTTTTTTTTTTTTTTTGAGACCGAGTGTTGCTCTGTCACCCAGGCTAGAATGCAGTGGGGTGATCTCGACTCACTGCAACCTCTGTCTCCCAGGTTCAAGCGTTTCTCCTGCCTCAGCCTCTCAAGTAGCTGGGATTACAGGCACCTGCCACCATGCCCAGCTCATTTTGGTATTTTTAGTAGAAACAAGGTTTCACCATGTTGGCCAGGCTTGTCTCGAACTCCTGACCTCAGGTGATCTGCCCACCTTGGCCTCCCAAAGTGCTGGGATTACAGGCATGAGCCACTGTGCCTGGCCTAGTTAGTGGCATTTTATTGTTTTAATTCCCCGATGACATATGATGTTGAGAATCTTTTCATATGTTGGTTGCTATCTGTATATCTCTTTGATCAGGTGCCTGTTCAGATCTTTCTGGGTTTTTTTTTGAGATGTAGTCTTTTTTGAGACTTTCTGTTTTTGTTTTTTTTTGAGATGGTCTCACTCTGTCACCCAGGCTGGAGTGCAGCGATAGATCTTGGCTCACTGCAACCTCTGCTTCCTGGGTTCAAGTGATTCTCCTGCCTCAGCCTCCTGAGTAGTTGGGACTATAGGCGTGTGTCACCACGCCCAGCTAATTTTTGTATTTTTAGTAGAGACCGGGTTTCACCATGTTGGCCAGGCTGCTCTCGAACTCCTGAATGCGAATGATCCACCCACCTTGGCCTCCCAAAGTGCTAGGATTACAGGCATGAGCCACTGTGCCTGGCCCTTTGCCCATTTTTTTTTTTTTGAGATTGAGTCTCGCTCTATCACCCAGGCTGGAGTGTAGTGGCACAATCTTGGCTCACTGCAACCTCTGCTTCAAGCAATTCTCCTGCCTCAGCCTTCTGAGTAGCTGGGGTTACAGGCATGAGCCACCATGCCCATCTAATTTTTGTATTTTTAGTAGAGACAGGGTTTCACCATGTTGGCCAGTCTGGGCACGAATTCCTGAATGCAAGTGATCCACCATCTTGGCCTCTCAAAGTGCTGAGATTACAGGTGGGAGCCACTGCGCCTGGCCCTTTTGCTGATTTTTAATTGGGTTGTTTGTTTTCTTGTTGTTGAGTTTTATGAGTTCTTTATATATTCTGATAACAATCCCTTGTCAGATATGTCTTTTGCAAATATTTTTTCCCACTCTATGGTTTGTCATTTCATTCTCTCAACAGTGTCTTTCACAGAGTAGAAATTTTTAATTTTAATGAAGTCCAACTTATCAATTATTTCTTTCAAGGATTGGGCCTTTGATGTTGTAGCTAAAAAGTCATTACCAAACCCAAGGTCATCTGGATTTTCTTCTATGTTATATTCCAAGGGTTTTATAGTTTTCCATTTTACATTTTCATCTGTAATCCAATTTGAGTTAATTTTTGTGAGTGATGAAAGGTCTGTGTGTAGACTAATATTTTTTCTTTTTTGCATGTGGATGTCCAGTTGTTACAGCACCATTTGTTGAAAATATTTTATTTTCTTTATTGTATTACCTTTGCTTCTTTGCCTAAGATCAATGAGGAGGTAGAAGTGGTGAGCAGAGAAAAAAATACAAGCTGACTGTATTTATGGGAATCTTTTTCTGGGCTCTCTATTCCATTCCAGGGATCTGTCTATTCTTTCTCCCGTAGCACACTATCTTGCCTAATGTAGCTTTATTATCCTGGGCCAGGCATGGTGGCCCATGCCTGTAATTGCAGCACTTTGTGAGGCCAAGGCAAGTGGATCACGAGGTCAGGAGATCGAGACCATCCTGGCCAACATAGGGAAACCCTGTCTCTACTAAAATACAAAAAATTAGCCAGGCATGGTGGCACTTGCCTCTAGTCCCAGCTACTTGGGAGGCTGAGGGAGGGGAATCGCTTGAACCCAGGCGGCGGAGGTTGCAGTGAACCGAGATGGTGCCATTGCACTCCAGCTGGGTAACAGAGCAAGACTCAGTCTCAAAAAAAAAAAAAAAGTTCTGAATGAAGTTGGATACTGTTATCTTTGGCTCTTCTGGGTCTTTCTTCTCTCCATATAAATGTAAGAATCAGTTTGTTGATACCCACAAAAATAACTTGCTTTGATTTTGGTCGACACTAAATCTATAGATTGTAATTCCTCAACTTCTAAAGTTTCTAAGCAACTGCCAGAGGTCAGTTAGTCCCCACTTAATTCTCATCTCCTCACAAGCACGAACTTCAGTGCTAACCTGATTTTAATCATGAGGGTACCTGGACCACGGGCAAAGTTTTAATAACTGGCTGCTATGTAGGAGGAAGATCAGACTTGTAGTGTCTACTGATTTCTGTGATACAAACACTCTCACTGTGGCTTATTTCAAGCTGCCAACTGAAAGTAAAGTTGAGAGGAGATCTGCAGTAGCACACCGTTACAGAGTATGTCCACCATGCAAACACAATAGATAGCAATATCCTCAAGAACGCAGGTAATAGCAAAGTTGTAGTAAAATAATTAGAAAGTGATTATGTTTGAGAATTTATTACTTAAGGAAACTTTTTCTTTGGAAATAATTACAGACTCATAAGAAGTTACAGCACAGCACAGGGAGATTCTGTGCACTGTCAACCTAAATAACAAACAGAAAGAGGCTCTCTGAAAGAAATTTATTTGGGAGTAGAGACTTACAACGGTCATGCACATGCCACAGTAAACTACTTGCATATTTTGGAGGGTGGGGCAGAAAAAGGAAGACAAAGGTTTTTGAAGGAAAAAGTGAGGAGGATCTCCTAATTGTTTTGAAATAATTATCCTTGGTTAAAAAGATAAATAACAAGGGTGACAGTAGTTTAAGGTTGGACAGGCAGTTGCTGGGCAGGATATTATTGCAGAAAAAACTTTTTGGGTAAGGTTGTGATGGCTTTTGTACAAGCTTGTGTTTTTTTGTAGACTTGTTTTTGTTATCAAGCATATAAGCATGAGAACCTCTCTTCATGCCTTCCTTGATTCTATTTGTCAGGGTTTTCTTAACATTAGTGACGCTGTTTTGATTCTGACAACATTCACAGTACCCATTCTCCAGCTTCCCATGATGATAATTTTTTTTTTTTTTTTTGCTATCCAGGCTGCAGTACAGTGGCACCATCATGCATGGCTCATTGCAACCTCCACCTCTGGGGCTCAATCAATCCTCCTGCCTTAGCCTCTTGAGTAGCTAGAATTACAGGTGTGTGCCACCATGCCTGGCTAATTTCTTCTATTTTTTGTTGAGATGGGGTTTTGCCATGTTGTTCAGGCTGGGCTCAAACTCCTGGACTCAAGCGATCTGCCTGCCTCCGTCTCTCAAGGTGCTGGGATTACAGGTGTGAGCCACCAGACCCAGCCAGTAATATCTTACTTAATTATGTATTACCAAAACCAGGAAATTGGGACTTTATTGCCTTTTTATTTTTTGAATTTAAGAAAACTTTAAATTGTGGTAACATACACATAGTATAAAATGTATTATCTTAACCATTTATTAGTATACCATAGTTTTAAGTATATTCACATTGCTGTAAAACAGAGCTCCAGAACTTTTTCACCTTGCAACACTGAAACTCTGTACCCATTAAACATTAACTGCCCATTTTTCTCCTTTCCTACCCCTTAGCAACTACTCTCTACTTTCTGCCTCTATGAATTTGACTCTAGGTATCTCATGTAAATGGAATTATACTTGCATTTTTGTGACTGTCTTATGTCACTATGCATAATGTCCACAAGGTTCATCCATGTTAGAGCATACATCAGAATTTCCTTCCTTTTTAGGCTAAATAATATTCCATTGTATACCACATTTTGCTTATCCATCCACCTGTCCATGGATGCTTGGTTGCTTCCACTTTTTGTCTATTGCGAATAATGGTGCTATAAATACAAATATCTTTGTATTTAATATGACTTATTTAAATTATAACTTTTTTTTGAGACATTTTCTCTCTCTGTCGCCCAGGCTGGAGTGCAGTGGCACAACCTCAGCTCACTGCAACTTCTGCCTCTCAGGTTCAAGTGATTCTCCTGCCTCAGCCTCCTGAGTAGCTGGGATTACAGGTGTGTGCCACTATGCCTGGCTTATTTCTGACTTTTAGTAGAGTTGGGATTTCACCATGTTAACCAGGCTGGTCTCAAACTGCTGGCCTCAAGTGATCTGCCTGCCTTGGCCTCTCAAAGTGCTGGGATTACAGGTGTGAGCCATGATGCCTGGCCAATAATAACTACACAATTTAATGTTTAATAATGGCTATCTTAACAACTAGTTTGAAAAATTTCTGAAAATTTAACAACTGGCTATTGAGAGTCACTATACCAGCTCCAGCACAGGAGTGGGTCTGAGTCACTTCAGGCATGAGAATAGGCACTATTTGTTTCAAGACAGCAGGGGAAGAGAAGCCAAAACAGAGCTCTAACATTTCCCCTTCTCTTCTGTCCTTTCTTGCTGGATTGCCCTTTGCCTTGGCCAAAGCCACCATACCCTGTACATACAATTTCAAAGCATTTCCCTCATTAGGAATTTCTCAGTTTTCCTTCTCTTTTTTTTTTTTTTTATTTCCTATACTATAACAGCCTCAGGATTCATAGCTCTGCATTCCAAAATACTGAAAACAATGATGTGACCTAATGTTTAGTACAAAATGATGGTCACCAGATTTACAGCCTACAAAATTATTTTCCTTATTATACATATTCTCATGTCTAATTAGCCAATTCTATAATCTGGATCCTGCTACTGTGTATTGGCAATACACAAGGCTACAACTGGTATTCAATTTTGAATAAAATTTGACGGCATATAATTGAAATCCCCCATAAGTGGTTTAAATAGACACTCAATTTTTCCCATGCGAAAAAAAAAAAATCCAGGTTAGGTAGACATTCTGGAACAAATGTTTTCTACTATCGTTAGCACGTGGCTTCCATCCTCAATGTTACCTCTTTCTCTAATATGGATGCTGATATTCCAGTGCCAGCTTCAAGTATACATGTTTGGAAAGAAGGAAGTATAGGAAGAATAAAAGGGCACACACAATCTGGTTATCTCAAAGTGCCACATTAAATACACACCTGTTATATTTCATTGGTGTCCAAAGTGGCAAGGGAGTCTGCAAAAGCAAGCTTTTACTCAACAAACTCTTTTTTTTTTTTTTTTAGGAAGAAAAAGGAAGAGAAAGAGAGAGAGAGAATGGGAGTATTGCTTTCTTGCCCAGGCTAGAATGCAGTTTAGTAATGGGTATTGAAAACCTCTTTTATACCAATAATTATACTTGATGTAGACAGGAAGGAATAAGGGAAGAAAATAACAAACAAGCAGCCAACCAATATTTCATTTAAAACCTATAAAATGCTATGCGATTACTGAGGAGTGATTTACTTCCAATTATGTAGTCACTTTTGGAATAGGTGTGAGGTGGTAATGTATGTTTTGTGTATTTGAAGTGGAGAGTTCTATAAATGTTTATTAAGTTTACTTGTTCTGGGTCTGAGTTCAAGTCCTGGATGTCCTTGTTAATTTTCTGTCTCGTTGATCTATAAAATCGTTAGCTCTTCTTGTTACATTGATCCTTTTGCCATTATATAATGTCCTTCTTTGCCTCTTTTGCTCTTTGTTGCTTTATTTTTTATTTATTTATTTATTTATTTATTTTTTTTTTTTAGAGAGAGAGAGAGAGAATAGGAAGGAGGAAAAAGGAAGAGAAAGAGAGAGAGAGAATGGGGAGGAGGAAGAAGGAAAAGAAAGAGGGAGAGAGAATGGAAGTATTGCTTTCTTGCTCAGACTAGAATGCAATTTAGTAATGGGTATTGAAAACCTCTTTTATACTGATAATTATACTTAATGATGTAGTCAGGAAGGAATAAGGGAAGAAGATAACAAACAAACAGCCAACCAATATTTAATTTAAACCTATGAAATGCTATGCGATTACTGAGGAGTGATTTACTTCCAATTATATAGTCACCTTTGGAATAGGTGTGAGGTGGTAATGTATGTTTTGTGTATTTGAAGTGGAGAGTTCTATAAATGTTTATTAAGTTTACTTGTTCCGGGTCTGAGTTCAAGTTCTGAATATCCTTGTTAATTTTCTATCTCGTTGATCTATAGAATCGTTAGCTCTTCTTGTTGCATTGATCCTTTTGCCATTATGTAATGTCATTCCTCGCCTCTTTTGATCTTTGTTGCTTTAAAGTCTACTTTATCAGAGGCGAGAATTGCATCTCCTGCTTTTTGTTTATTAGTTTATTTTTACTCTCTGATTGGTAAATCTTCCTCCTTCTCTCTGAGTCTTTGTGTATTGTTGCATGTAAGATGGGCCCGGATGCAGCATACCGATGGGTTTTGGCTTTTTATCCAATTAAAATATATATAAGTTTAATACCGGCGTTTGATGCTAGCTAGCTGTTTTGCCCATTAGTTGATGTAAATTTTTTATTGTGTTAAAGTTCTTTGCTTTTTGATGTATTTTTGGAAAGGCTGATATTGGTTGTTCCTTTATATGTATAGTGCTTCTTTCAGAAGCTCTTGTAAAGCAGGCCTGGTGGTGGTGAACTCTCTAAGTACTTGTTTGTTCGCAAAAGATTTAATTTTTCCTTCGCTCATAAAGCTTAGTTTGGCTGGATAGGAGATTCTGGGTTGAAAGTTCTTTTCTTTAAGGATGTTAAATATTGGTCCCCACTCTTTTCTGACTTGTAGGGTTTCTGCTGAGAGATCTGCTGTAAGTCTGATAGGTTTCCCTTTATGGGTAACCTGAACTTTCTCTCTAGCTGCCCTTAGTATTTTCTCCTTCATTTCAACCCTAATAAATCTGGCAATTATGTGCCTTGGGGTTGGTCTTCTTGAAGAATATCTTTGTGGTGTTCTCTGTATTACCTGGAGTTGAATATTACCCTGCCTTGCCAGGTTGGGAAAATTTTCCTGAATGATATCCTGAAGAGTATTTTCCAACTTGGATTCATTCTCTTCATCACATTCAGGTACACCTATCAAACGTAAATTAGGTCTTTTCACATAGTCCCATATTTCCTGGAGACTTTGCTCATTCCTTTTCATCCTTTTTTCCGCATTCTTGTCTTCTCGTTTCATTTCACTGAGCTGGTCCTCGACTTCTGATATCCTTCCTTCCGCTTGATCAATTCGACTGTTTAAACTTGTGCATGCTTCGCGAAGTTCTCGTGTTGTGTTTTTCAGCTCCATCAATTCACTTATATTCTTCTCTAAATTGTCCATTCTCATTAACATTTCGTTAAACCTTTTTTCAAGGTTCTTAGTTTCTTTGCATTGGGTTAGAATAAGTTCTTTTAATTCACAGAAGTTTCTTATCACCCACGTTTGGAAACCTGCTTCTGTTATTGGAATACCGGTGTAATCTATTAAGCCTTGTTCCGTTACTGATGAGGAATTGCAATCCCCTGTAGAGGGAGAGGCATTCTGATTTTGAGTATTCTCTACCTTTTTACGCTGGTTTCTTCCCTTCATTATATATTTGTCCGTCTGTTGTCTTTATAATTACCGACTTTCTAACTGGGTCTCTGACGTCCAACTTGTTGATTCCCTGCGCCGAAATCTGAGCAATCCACTGAGCCGGCCAAAACAGCGGTGTTAAGATTGATGGTGCTTTTCTGCCCGGGAATATCCGGACTCTGCACCAAGAACTGGCGTGCTAAGGCACCAGCAAAACCGCCACGCCGGCCACAAGAGTCGCCCTGGCGACCCGTGGAGCTCCTCCACTGGGAATCTCGTGGTCCGTGAGCAACTAATATTCGTCTGAAAGTGTGGCGTCCTCTCGTTCTTTGCGCTTTCACTGGGAGGTACGTGCCCGAGCTGCTAATCATCAGCCATCTTGGATCTCTCTTCTTTGTTGCTTTAAAGTCTACTTTATCAGAGGCGAAAATTGCATCTCCTGCTTTTTGTTTATTTGTTTATTTTTACTCTCTGGTTGGTTGATAAATCTTCCTCCTTCTCTTTGTTTTGAGTCTTTGTGTATTGTTGCATGTGAGATGGGTCTGGATGCAGCATACCGATGGGTTTTGGCTTTTTATCCAGTTAGAATATATATAAGTTTAATACTGGCATTTGATGCTAGCTGGCTGTTTTGCCCATTAGTTAGTGTAAATTTTTCATTGTGTGAATGCTTTCTTTTTGATATATTTTTGGAAAGGCTGATATTGATTGTTCTTTTATGTGTATAGTGCTTCTTTCAGAAGCTCTTGTAAAGCAGGCCTGGTGGTGGTGAAGTCTCTAAGTACTTGTTTGTTCACAAAAGATTTAATTTTTCCTTCAATTATAAAGCTTAGTTTGGCTGGATAGGAAATTCTGGGTTGAAAGTTCTTCTCTTTAAGGATATTAAATATTGGTCCCCACTCTTTTCTGGCTTGTAGGGTTTCTGCTGAGAAATCTGCTGTAAGTCTGATAGGTTTCCCTTTATGGGTAACCTGACCTTTCTCTCTGGCTGCCCTTAGTATTTTCTCCTTCATTTCAACCCTAATAAATCTGGCAATTATGTGCCTTGGGGTTGGTCTTCTTGAAGAATATCTTTGTGGTGTTCTCTGTATTACCTGGAGTTGAATATTACCCTGCCTTGCCAGGTTGGGAAAGTTTTCCTGAATGATACCCTGAAGAGTATTTTCCAACTTGGATTCATTCTCTTCGTCACATTCAGGTACACCTATCAAACGTAAATTAGGTCTTTTCACATAGTCCCATATTTCCTGGAGACTTTGCTCGTTCCTTTCCATCCTTTTTTCTCCAATCTTGTCTTCTCGTTTCATTTCACTGAGCTGGTTCTCGACTTCTGATGTCCTTTCTTCTACTTGATCAATTCGACTGTTTAAACTTGTGCATGCTTCGCGAAGTTCTCATGTTGTGTTTTTCAGCTCCATCAATTCACTTATATTCTTCTCTAAATTGTCCATTCTCGTTAACATTTCGTCAAACCTTTTTTCAAGGTTCTTAGTTTCTTTGCATTGGGTTAGAACAAGTTCTTTTAATTCACAGAAGTTTCTTATCACCCACGTTTTGAAACCTGCTTCTGTTATTGGAACACACTCGTAATCTATTAAGCCTTGTTCCGTTACTGATGAGGAATTGCAATCCCCTGTAGAGGGAGAGGCATTCTGATTTTGAGTATTCTCTACCTTTTTACGCTGGTTTCTTCCCTTCATTATATATTTATCCATCTGTCGTCTTTGTAATACCGACTTTCTAACTAGGTCTGTGAGCAGACGTCCAACTTGTTGATTCCCAGTGCTGAAATCTGAGCAATCCACTGCGCCAGCCAAAACAGCAGTGTTAAGATTGAAGGTGCTTTTCTGCCCGGGAATCTCCGGACTCTGCACCACAAACTGGCGCGCTAAGGCGCCAGCAAAACTGCCCCGCCGGCCACAAGAGTCACCCTGGCGACCTGTGGGGCTCCTCTGCTGGGAATCTCCTGGTCTGTGAGCAACAAATATTCGTCTGAAAGTGTGGCGTCCTCTCGTTCTCTGCACTTTCACTGGGAGCTATGTGCCCGAGCTGCTAGTGATCAGCCATCTTGGATCTCTCTCCTCAACCTCAGTTTTCCTTCTCTACATTTTTGGGGCTGATCTTGTAGGAGGGGAATAAGAATAGAATGCCTGTCCCCTTTTATGGGAGTATAATCTGCTAATGCTCTGCTCCATGCTTGCTGGTGCCCTTATCATGGAGGAGGAGGTGTCTATGCCTTGAGAGAGAATCTTTCATCTTATCTCAAGGACATTTCCAGGGTATGGGTGTCTTTTCACTTGTTCCTAGTGATTTTTCTCTTCTAAATTGTCAATCTCTGGATGAAAGAACTCATCCTGGGAGGTTTTGTGGACTGCGTTAGTTTCTCTGAATGAATAACGAGGGAAGAGAATTGCTGCTTCAAACTGGGAATTGCAAATTGGGAGACTTAGTTAGGAATTCATAAAGATACTGTTCAAGTAGAGCAAAGAACCTCACTTTATTCATGGCTTGTACAAGCGTTAATTTTCCAGGAAACTTTTGATGTGTGTGCTTTTCTTAAGTGCAGCATACAATTAGAAGTTATAGTAGGCCACTTACATGACACGGTTATATATTTGGTGACTGCTCTTCATAAATATTAGTCATGCACTTTGGGGAATCATTAAATTTGATTTAGGTGACATATTAAAAAAACTCATAGATTTAATAGGATGTTATAATTAATCTGTGTTTTTCTGCAGGGAGGAAGCCAAGAAATGTAACATTTTATAAGGCATTAGTGAGAAGTTAAATAGAGGGAAATCCTCAGAAAGGCAGGTGTGCAGGACTAGCTGGTAAGTCTGTAGGACCCAGAGGATGCACCAGGAGATATGCAGAATGGCTGCCTAATTTTCTAAGGCTCACTGGAGACTGCACAAACAGCCAGCTGGACATGTTCACTTTTCCCTTTTCTTCTTAATGGAATATATCACAATGTTTGAGCAAGAGAGCTTCTTTCTCTCCCTAAATATTGGTTATGACTCAGTACTTTTGCTAATCATTTTAGTAGGCTTTATAAGTGTGTTCTCATGCATCGTTTGCTGAGTATACAGCATGTACCATCCAGCATTTTTTTTTCCTTCAGACAGAGTTTCGCAGTGGCCTGGTCACAGCTCACTACAGCCTCAGCCTCCTGGGCTCTAGTGAATCTTCCCACCTCAGTCTCCTGGGTAGCTGAGAATACAAGCATGTGCCACCATGCCCAGTTAATTTTTTGGTATTTTTTGTAGACATGGAGTTTCACCATGTTGCCCATGCTGGTCTCGTACTGCTGGGCTCAAGTGATCCATCCACCTCAGCCTCTCAAAGTGCTGAGATTTCAGGAGTGAGCCACCACCCTCAGCCTAGCACATTTAAAAAAATGTACTTTTGAATATGTAATATTTTTTTCAATCTCTCTCTGTCTTTTTTTTTGGATACAAAGTCTTGCTCTGTCACGCAGGCTGGAGTGCAGTGGCACAATCTTGGCCCATCATGACCTCTGCCTCCCAGGTTCAAGTGATTCTCCTTCCTCAGCCTCCTGAGTCTGCACCTGGCTAGTTTTTTGTATTTTCAGTACAGACAGGGTTTCACCATGTTGGCCAGGCTGATCTTGAACTCCTGACCTCAGGTAATCTGCCCACCTCAGCCTCCCAAAGTGCTAGGATTATAGGTGTGAGCCACTGCGCCTGGCCTCAATCTCTTTTAAGTTCAGGGGTACTTGTGCAGGTTTGTTACATAGGTAAACTTGTGTCATGGGGTTTGGTTTACAGATTATTTCATCATCCAGGTATTAAGCCTGGTACTCCTTTGTTGTTTTTCCTGATTCTCTCTCTCCTCCCACCCTTCTACAAGCCCCAGTGTGTGTTGTTCCCCTCTATGTGTCCATGGGTTCTCATCGTTTAGCTCCCACTTATAAGTGAGAACGTGCAGTATATGGTTCCTGTGCTTGTTTGCTCAGAAAATGCCCTTCAGCTCCATCCATGTGCCTGCAAAGGTCTTGATTTTGTTCTTTTTTATGACTGCGTAGTATTCCATGGTGTATATATACCACATTTCCTTTATCCAGTCTATCATTGATGGGCATTTAGGTTGATTCTGTGTCTTTGCTGTCATGAATAGTGTTGCAATGAACATAAGGATGCATGTGTTTTTACAATAGAATGATTTATATTTCTTTAGGCATATAGCCATAATGGGATTGCCAGGTCGAATGGTATTTCTGTCTTTAGATCTTTGAGGAATTTCCACAGTGTCTTCCACAATAGTTGAACTAATTTACAACAGTGTATAGGGTTCCTTTCTCTCCACAACCTTGACAGCATCTGTTATTTTTTGACTTTTTAATAGTAGCCATTCTGACTGGTATGAGATGGTATCTCATTGTGGTTTTGACTTGCATTTCTTTAATGATCAGTGATGTTGAGCTTTTTGTTATATGATTGCTGGCCGCTTGAATGTCTTCTTTTGAAAAGTGTGTTCATGTCCTTTGCCCACTTTTTAATGAGGTTGTTTGTTTTTTTTTCTTGTAAATTTAAGTTCCTTATAGATACTGGAGATTAAACCTTTGTTGAATGGACAGTTTGCAAAAAATTACTCCCTTTCTGTAGGTTGTCTGTTTACTCTGTTGATAGTCTCCTTTGCTGTGTGGGAACTCTTTGGTTTAATTAGATCCCATTGGTCAATTTTTGCTTTTGTTGCAATTGCTTTTGGCATTTTGAGAATGACATCTTTGTCTGTGTCTATGTCTTGAATGGTATTGCCTAGGTTGTCTTACAGAGGTTTTATAGTTTTAGGTTTTACCTTTAAGTCTTTAATCCATCTTAGGTTAGTTCTTGTATAGGGTGTGTATTAATCCATTTTCACACTGCTAGTAAAGACATACCCAAGACTGGGCAATTTACAAAATAAAGAGGTTTAATGGACTTAAAGGTCTATGTGGCTGGGGAGGCCTCACTATCATGACAGAAGGTGAAAGTCATGTCTCACATGGTGTCAGATGAGAGAAAAGAGCTTTGCAGGGAAACTCCCATTTTGGTTTTTTTTTTTTTGGTCAAACTTTTTATTTGGTATTCTGTAGTTGTTTAACACACTTAAATGGTCTTACTGGGAGAGGAGAAAAGGGAGGTTCTTGCAGATTCTCAAGGAAACATCAGAAAGGCAAAATGGCCAGCACTATCCATTTCCTTTTTTGGGTTTACTGAGTGAATAGCACTTACCTTACATAGGCATCTGATTTCAGGTTTTTCATACTGAGAACATTGAGATTTCAGTTGGAAGACACCATGAAATCTTATGAGTGGCCTACCCCAACCACCCTCTAATAGCTAGCTTGTTTGTATAAGTGGAACGATTCATCTCTCCATTTTAGATGGCTAGATATTTTGTGAAAGATCTTAGAATTGCTTGCCTCATTTACTGGGAAAAATCAGATAGGAAGTGGCCTTTAGGGACACTTTTACTTGGAAAGTTACAAAATTAGTACAACAAATCTTAACACATTTAACTTTTTTTTGTTGAAAAGCAATGTCATAAAGTCAAATAAAATTAAACGTGTTTTACTTTTTTCCTCACAAGAACATAAAAATTATGGAGGGGAACTTAACAGGGAATTTAAAAAAGGTAACACAACTTTTTCTTTTAGTAGTCCCTGGGTAGTTATGACAGAATAGTTTCCACTTTTTGTTTGTTTCTTTGAACTGGGATTTTGGTCCAAAGTTTTGTTTGTTTATAGTATCTGCTTCTGCCTCCTCCTCTATCAGATGGGTTTCCTCCACTGCCACCACCTCTTGGTGCTCCGCAGCTTGAACTGCTGTAGGAATCACACGGAGGAGGGTACCCCCTTTCCATAGAAGGAGGAAGCCCTCTTTCTTGTCTGCCAACCCAATCATGACCACCCAAGTAAAGATCACTTCGGCTGCTTGAGTAACTGTCTCGACTTTCACCATATCCGTCATATGAGCTGCTGTAATCATCATAGTGACAGTGTCCACCATAAGATGGTGGAGGCCCTCATGTAGGTGGAGCACCACCTGAGTTACCCTGTCATGTGAATCCCTGTAGGAATCTCCACTTGAATGATCTGAATAGTCACGATCACGACCATATCCATCTCTATTGCCATTGCTATAACCTCTTGATGGATAGTCATCTTGTGAACTGACCATAATCACGGTAAATATAATCTCGTGGTGGTGGTGCATAATAATCTCTTGTATCATGAGCGCTTAGGTAATCTATGCTTGAATAGCTGTCTTTAGTAGAATACCCATAATTTCTTGGGGACAAATAAACATCTCTATGAGAGGGCAGCAGTTCTCTTCATGGTGGACCTCCATAACTATCTCTTCCACGTGATATAGGAGCTCTTCCTCCCTTTCCACTGCTGCTGTGAACTCGTCCTGAAGGTGCAGATCTCTTAGGAGGAGGACCCCCACTCATTGGTGGTGGTCCTCTTTTTACTGGGAGTGGTCCCCTGGAAGAACTCATGTTAAAATTCATGGAATATCCACCATCATCCATGTGTCCTCCCCATGAGAGAGGGCTCCTGGTTCCTTCACTTCTTCCTTTTCCACCTCTAAGATCTCTTGAAGGGCCTCTATTTCTTGGAGGTAGAGAAGGTCCACACCTGCCACTTTCAAATGATGGTTTGGTGGCTTGTTCCACTTTGATGGCTTTTCCATGTAATGACTTTTCATTCATGTCTCTGGCTGCATCCTTAGCATCTGTTGAGCTTTCAAAGGTGACAAAAGAAATTCCTCTTGATTTGTTGGTTTCATAGTCTTTCATCAAGAGTACTTCCACTATTCATCCATATTTGCCAAATACTGCTTCAAGAGCTTTCTCATTCGTTTCCGTATTAAGCCCACCAATGAAGAGCTTTCTTGTGTGATCTGCTTCAACCATTTTTTTCTTCCAGTGAGTGGGAGGGGTGACAATGGGTCCAAGCTCCAATAAGCTCACCAATAGGGGCTTCCTAGCAGCTCAGCACCAGTGGTGACTGCTGGATCCAAGGACCAAACCGTGAAGCCTCTAGCACTATTATGCAACAAGTGAAACTCCCATTTTAAAAACTATCAGATCTAGTGGGACTTACTATCATGAGAACAGCATGGGAAAGACCTGCCCCCCATGATTCAGTTATCTCCTACTGGAACCCTTCCACAACACATGGGAATTCTGGGAGTTAAAATTCAAGATGGGATTTGGGTGGGGACACAGCCAAATCATATCATTCCACCCCTGGCCCCTCCCAAATCTCATGTCCTCACATTTGAAAACCAATCATGCCTCCCAACAGTCCCCCAAAGTCTTAACTCCAAAGTCCATGTCCAAAGTCTTATCTGAGACAAGGCAAGTCCCTCCTGCCTATGAGCCTGTAAAATTGCAAGCTAGGCACTTCCTAGATACAATGAATGTCCAGGCATTGGGTCAATACAAACATTCTAAATGGGAGAAACTAGCCAAAACAAAGGGGCCACGGGGCCCATGCAAGTCCAAAATCCAGCAGGGCAGTCAAATCTTAAAGCTCCAAAATGATCTCCTTTGACTCCATGTCTCACATTCAGGTCATGGTGATGCAAGAGGTGGGTTCTGATGGTCTTGGGCAGCTCTGCCCCTGTGGCCTTGCAGGGTGTAGCCTCCCTCCCAGCCACTTTCATGGGCTGGCATTGAGTGTCTGTGGCTTTCCAGGCACAGGGTGGAAGCTGTAGGTGGATCTACCTTTCTGGGGTCTGGAAGATGGTGGCCCTCTTCTCACAGCTCCATTAGGTGGTGCCTCAGTAGGCACTCTCTGTGGGGGCTCCAACCCCATATTTCCCGTCTTCTCCCACCCCATATTTCCCTAGCAGAGTTCTACAGAAGAGCCCTCCTCCTGCAGCAAACTTCTGCCTGGACTTTCGGGCATTTTTATACATCCTCTGAAATCTAGGTGGTGGTTCTCAAACCTCAGTTCTTGAGTTCTGTGTACCTGCAGGCTCAATTGCACGTGGAAGCTGCCAAGACTTGGGGCTTGCACCTTCTGAAGCCATGGCCAAAGCTTTATGTTGGTCCCTTTCAGCCATGGCTGGAGTGGCTGGGACACAGGGCACCAAGTCCCTAGACTGCACACAGCAGAGGGATCCTGGGCCTAGCCCATGAAACCATTTTTTCCTTCTAGGCCTCTGGGTCTGTGATGGGAGGGGCTGCTGTGAAGACCTCTGATATGCCCTGGAGATATTTTCCCCATTGTCTTGGGAATTAACATTCAGTTCCTTATGCAAATTTCTGCAGCTGGCTTTAATTTTTCCTCAGAAAATGGGATTTTCTTATCTATCACATTGTCAGGCTGCAAATTTTTCTGAACTTTTATGCTCTGCTTCCCTTATAAAGCTGAATGCCTTTAACAGTAACCAAGTCAATTTTTGAATGCCTTACTGCTTAGAAATTTCTTCTGCCAGATACCCTAAATCATCTCCCTCAAGTTGAAAGTTCCACAAATCTCTAGGGCAGTGGCAAAATGCCACTAGTCTGCTCAAACATAACAAAAGTCACCTTTGCTCCAGTTCCTAACAAGTTCCTCTTTTCTAACTGAGACCACCTCAGTCTGGAACTTTGTTGTCCATATCATTATCAGCATTTTGGGCAAAGCCATTCAAGTCTCTAGGAAGTTCCCACATTTTTCTGTCTTCTTCTGAGCCCTCCAAGCTGTTCCAACCTCTGCCTGTTATCCAGTTCCACAGTCACTTTCACATTTTCAGGTATCTTTTCAGCAATGCCCCACCATACTGGTACCAATTTACTGTATCATTTCATTTTCACACTGCTAATAAAGGCATACCCAAGACTGGGCAATTGACAAAAGAAAGAGGTTTAATGAACTTATAGTTCTACATGGCTGGGGAGGCCTCACAATCATGGCAGAAGGTGAAAGACATGTCTCACATGGTGGCAGATAAGAGAAGAGATGGAAACTTCCATTTTTAAAACCATCAGATCTCATGAAACTTATTCATTATCATGAGAACAGCATGGGAAAGACCTGCTCTATGATTCAATTACCTCCCACTGGGTCACTTCCACACACATGAGAATTGTGGGAGTTACAATTCAAAATGAGATTTGGGTGGGGACACAGCCAAACCATATCATGGTGTAAGAAAGTGGTTCAGTTTCAGTCTTGTGCATATGGCTAGCCAGTTATCCCAGCACCTTTTATTAAATAGGGAATCCTTTTCTCATTGCCTATTTTTGTCAGCTTTGTTGAAGATCTGACAGTTGTAGGTCAGTGGTTTTATTTCTGGGTGCTCTGTTCTGTTCCATTGGTTCATGTGTCTGCTTTTGTACCAGTACCATCCTGTTTTGGTTACTACAGTGCTGCAATATAATTTGAGGTTGGGTAGCATGATGCCTCCAACTTTGTTCTTTTTTGCTTAGGATTGCCTTGGCTATTTGGGGTCTTTTTTAGTTCCATATGAATTTTGAAATGGTTTTTCTGTGAAGAATCTCAGTGGTAGTTTAATAGGAATAGCATTGAATCTATAATTTGCTTTGAGTAGTGTGGCATTTTAACAATATTGATTCTTCCCATCCACGAGCATGAAGTGTGTTTCCATTTGTTTGTGTCATCTTGGATTTCTTTGAGCAGTGGTTTGTAGTTCTTCTTGTAGAGATCTTTTACCTCCTTAGTTAGCTGTATTCCTAGGTATTTTATTCTTTTTGTGGCAACTGTGAATGTGAGTTCATTCATGATTTGGCTCTTGGTTTGATTGTTGTTCATATATATGAATGCTAGTTATTTCTGCACATTGATTTTGCATCCTGAAATTTTGCTGAAGTTGTTTATTAGCTTAAAGAGCTTTTGGGCTGAGACTATGGGGTTTTCTAGATATAGGATCATGTCACCTTCACACAGGGATAGCTTGAGTTCCTCTCTTCTTATTTAGATGCACCTTATTTCTTTCTCTTGCCTGATTGCCCTGGTCAGGACTCCCAATACTATGTTGAATAGGAGTTGCGAGAGAGGGCATTCTTGTCTTGTGCCAGCTTTTAAGAGGAATGCTTCCAGCTTTTGCCCATTCAGTATGATGTTGGCTGTGGGTTTGTTGTATATGGCTTTTATTATTTTGAGGTATGTTCCTTTAATACCTAGTTTATTGAGAATTTTTTTTAACATGAAGGGATGTTGACTTTTATTAAAAGCCTTTTCTGCATCCATTGAGATAATTGTGTTTTTTGCCTTTAGTTCTGTTAATGTGATGAATCGCATTTATTGTTAAACCAACCTCGCATCCCAGGAATACAGCCTACTTGATTGTGGTGGATAAGCTTTTTGATGAGCCTAGTACATTTGACCATTTATTCAAAATAGATTTACTTTGATATTCTCACCACTTATTCTACCTATGTGCTATATCTCCTTAGGGAATAGACATTGCTTCCTGTGGCCAGGTGCAGTGGCTCATGCCTGTAATCCCGGCACTTTGGGAGGCCAAGACAAGTGGATCACTTGAGGTCAGGAAATCAAAACCAGCCTGGCCAACAAAGTGAAACCCTGTATCTACTAAAAATAAAAAAAATTTGCTGGGTTTGGTGGCAGGCACCTGTAATCCCCACTACTCAGGAGGCTAAGGCAGGAGAATTGCTTGAGCCTGGGCAGTGGAGGTTGCAGTGAGCAGAGATTGCACCACTGCACTCCAGCCTGGGAGACAGAGTGAGACTCCATCTCAAAAAGAAAAAAAAGATATTGCTTCATGTTCGATAAGCAGGTTTTGGGCAGAAAGTCCTGCTTGTAAGAATATTTCTTAGGTGTATTAGAAAAAACCTTAGAGACAAATTTTAACAATAAGTAAAGGTATATTGTGTGTGTCTCCCCCTCCTACCACCTCTTGCTGTTTGCAAGGGAGTCCAGCTTTCAGAAGTACTGGCTCACTAAATTGAAAGAACAAACTATTCGTAACATACCAAAATGGCAATCCAGAATTCTAATTAGATGACATTCGGGTCAGTTTTGATTTAGAAAAAATATAAGATGTGCCTCTGTTTTGTTAAAGGAAACCAGAATGTTCTATTATTCATGGCTTTTCTTGGAATGCAAGGCTTTTAGGAAGGTTAGTCTTTTTTCAGATTCTGTATGCAAACTTGCTTAGCTGAATGGTGTAGAGTTAGGCTAAGAGTGGGATGTCAGCTTTTCTGACATCAGGTGAATAAAATTTATTATTTTAAAGTTAGGAGGAAAGTGTTGATTGTACCTACTCTATAAGTGTCTTATAAAGGCATGTGTGTGCATGCACACCCTTCCCTGCTTATGAGAATCTTATCACCTGTGGTAGAATTTGGACTGTTAGATGGTCTCTGGCTCAGAAGAGAAGGGGAAGCAGTTGGGAAAACCAGAAAAAGAGTGAGGGAGCTCAACCTCATCCATAACATTTTACACCCTTACACTTTTCTTCCAAAAATTGCACTATTCTTTTTTAGTTGTCCATGTCATCTTTTCTTTTTAACTGCATGTATTTCTATAGATAATTATTCATTTGGGTGAATAAATATTATCATTAAAAATATGAAAAATCTGGAGAGTTAAAAGACAGTCATTTACAGACAGGGTGAGTCTTTTCGCTTATTCTTCCTGGGTCACATGGAACTCTGCTCTCAGAATAATCTATTCAGCTACATCACATTTATTTATTTAGATTATATATGAAATTCATGAGTTAATGCTTATTATAAAAAATCAAATAATTTGGGTATATATAGAGTAAAAATGTAATCCACTTATGTATCTTCTTAATTTCTTTCCCCTCCATAGGTCTAAGCACACACACATGCTTTTCACTTAACAATATATTTTGAATATATTGATTAGTTAAAGTTAAAATTTAACTAAATTGTTGCATGAGGCCGGGTGCAGTGGCTCATGCCTGTAATCCCAGCACTTTCAGAGGCCAAAGTGGGTGAATTACCTGAGGTCAGGAGTTCGAGACCAGCCTGGCCAACATGGTGAAACTCTGTCTCTACTAAAAATACAAAAATTAGTGTGATGGCACATGCCTGTAATCCCAGCTACTCAGGAGGATGAGGCAGGAGAATCGCTTGAACCCCTGAGGCGGAGGTTGCAATTAGCTGAGATTGTGCCACTGCATTCCGGCCTGGGTAACAGAGCGGGACTCCGTCTCAAAAAAAAAAATGTTGCATGATATCACATTAGGTAGAAATAAAAAGTTATAAACAAAAGTTCAGCTTTGGTTAAAATGAGAGTAAAGAGAACCATAGTTTTTAAGTCTCAATGGTATATAACAAGAAATCATGAGGAAAATAAAAGGATGAAGCTATTTATCAAGTTAATTTCCAAAAGGAAGGAAATAAAGGAAGAATAAGTATGCTTATAGTTGATGATCCTAAGAACATAATGGACAAGATTTGCATTCAAAAATTCTTTAAGGATAGTTTAATTTAGTTTCTTCATTTTTTATTTTTTGAGATGTGGTCTCACTCTGTTGCCCAGGCTGGAGTGCAGTGGTACAGTCACCGCTCACTGCAGTTTCAAACTCCTAGGCTTGAACAATTTTCCTGCCTTAGCCTCCCTGGTAGCTAGGACCAGACATATGCACCACCATGCCTGGCTAATTTTTAAAAATTATTATTTTAAAAAGTAGACCTTATAGAGATGAGGTCTCACTATGTTGCCCTAGCTGGTCTTAAACTCTCGGGCTCAAGAGATCCTGCCACTTAGGATTCCTAAAGTGCTGAGATTACAGGCATGAGCCACATGCCTGGCCAGTTTCTTTGAAACTTCAGTGTGTGATAACTGCTATTAAAGGTTATAATCTGTAAACTTAAGTAAATACAGAGTACACTTTTTGTAGGAAATTATAATTTGCTCCAAGGAATTGATTTTGTTCAGGAGATTAAATATTTTCACCACCTTTGTGATAATTTATTCATTAATATGATCTCACTCATCTTCTTATAATTAATACATTGATATATACATTATGTAAATTGTCTTCCCAAGCAATGGAAAATATCTAGACTCAGAATTGTAGATAGCCTTTTCTTCTTGCCAGTTGAATCAAGTTTAAAAATTTTGTGGCTCTAAAATATTTATTTTTCAATTTTAAAATTATTTTTAAAAAATAATTTCAACTTTTAGATTCAGGAGGTACAAATGCAAGTTTGTTACACAGATTTATTTTTCAAAACAGACACAAAATTTCATTTTTTTTTTTTTTTGAGATGGAGTCTTGCTCTGTCACCAGGCTGAAGTGCAGTGGTGCCATCTTGGCTCACTGCAACCTCCTCCTCCCAGGTTCAAGCGATTCCCCTGCCTGAGTAGCTGGGACTACAGGCGCCCACCACCATGCCTGGCTAAAGTTTTGTATTTTAGTAGAGATGGGGTTTCACCTTGTTGGCCAGGATGGTCTCAATCTCCTGACCTCAGGATCCACCAGCCCTGGCCTCACAAAGCACTGGGATTACAGTCATGAGCCACCACGTCTGGCCCAAAATTTCATTCTTTAACAATAGCATGAAAGTACCATGATCTATTTAATCACTCTCCTACTGAAGAGCCTTTGGGTTGATTTCTATATTTAACTATTACAACATCCTGTGACAAACATCTTTATACACATTTTTGTAATTATGTGCAGATATGTGCAAACAGGAGAGATGTCTAGAATTGGAATTTCTGTATCAAAGTATATGTATATTTTACCTTTTCAAAGAGAAACTGCCCTCTTAAAAGGCTATTTCCATGGGTATATGAGACATCAGTTATCCAGTACCATTACCAATAAAGCATTTTTAAAAATTACAGCTTTATTGAAATATAATTCACATGCCATATAATTCACCTGCTTAAAGTATACAATTCATTGGTCCTTAGTATGTTCACAGAAGTGTGCCATCATTGCCACAATCTAATTTTAGAATACTTTCTTTACTCCAAAAAGAAGCCATGTACCCCTTAACAGTCACTCTACTTTCTCCCAACTCCTAGTCTTCTAGCACTACGTAGTACTAATCTGCTTTCTGTCTCTATAGGGTTGCCTACTTTGGACATTTCACATAAACTGAGTCCTACAGCATATGGTCTTTTGTTTCTGGCTTCTTTCACTTAGCGTACATTTTCAAGGTTCATCCTTGTTGTAGCTTGTATCAGTACGTCATTCGTTTTTAGGATTGAATAATATTCCATTGAATGGATATATCCCATTTTGTTTATTCATCAGTTAATGGACATCTGGATTGTTTCCACTTTTTGGCTATTATGAAAAATGCTGCTATGAATATTTGTGGATAAGTTTTTTTGTGTGTGGATGTATGTTTCTGTTTCTCTAGGAGTGGAATTGCTGGGTTACATAGTAACTCTATGTTAAACTTTTTGAGAAACTGTCAAACTTTTCTATAGTGGCTGTACCATTTTACATTCTCATCAGGGTTTCGATTTCTTTGTATCCTCACTAACACTTGTTATTGTCTGTCTTTGTGGTTCCAGCCATTCTAGTGGGTGTGAGGTGGAGTCTTATTGTTATTGTTATTTTTTTTTGAGACGGAGTCTTGCTCTGTCACCTAGGCTGGAGTGCAGTGGCAGTGATCTTGCTCACTGCAACCTCCACCTCCCAGGTTCAAGTGATTCTCTCACCTCACCTCAGCCTCCTGAGTAGCTGGGACCACAGGTGCGCATCACCATGCCCATCTTTTATTTGTGTGTGTGTGTGTGTATTTAGTAGAAATGGGGCCTCACCATATTGCCCAGGCTGGTTTAGAAATCCTGGGCTCAAGAGATCAGCCTGCTTCAGCCTCCCAAAGTGCTGGGATTACAGGTGTGAGCCGTCAGGCCCAGCCAAGGGCTTCCTATTGACTAATTTGTATTCCATTTTCTCCAGGTTGAACAGATTTTCATATATTAGCTAATAATAGTGCTTCTAATGTGTGTTGCCTGGTTCTGTATTTTGCCGAGTTTTGTTTGATCCTTTATTTTTAAAAAATCTAGCTAACATTTGATGAAAACATTCTATTCTGGCTTCCTTCCTTGCTCATATACCTTAGTAAGGACCTGGAAGGCTAGGTTCAGATTTTTCAGACTCTTAGGGGATTTCTGTCAGAATGTGGCTTTGCAAGGCTGGCTCCCAATGCAGCTCCAAGTCCACAGGCCGCCTCCTTTTTTCTTCTGTTCTGGTGGCAGCTCTGCCCAGCATCTCATAGCAAGGCGCTGGTGCACAGTGTGCAAACACCGCAGCTCTCTTGACCGTGCTCCTTCCATCTCTCCACTAAACACCTCCCTGCTTTGGCACCGGGCAAGCTGGGCAGAGCGTGTACCTGTAGAAGGGGCCAGCTCTAGGTGGGTGTGTCCTGTGTCCCTGTGGGTTCCTAGCTCCAGGCACAGGCAGAGGGGTGAGCAGGAGCAGGTTCAGAGCAGGACTTCAAGATGTGGGGCCCCTATCTTGCAGGGGTCTAATGATTAAACATTTTGTAACAACAACAACCACAACCACAACAAGAAGAAGCAGCTTTGCTAAAAGTAAATGCCATTATTATTAGCATTTAAATGGCAAAACTTGGCAGAGCATTGTGGTCATGCCTGTAATCCTAATACTTTGGGAAGCCAAGTTGGGTGGATTGCTTGAGCCCAAGGGGTTTGAGACCAGCCTGGGTGACATAATGAGAACCTGTCTCCAGAAAAAATAAAAAATTAGCTAGACCTGGGGGTTCCTGTAATCTCAGCACTTTGGGAGGCCTAGGCGCGTGGATCACTTGAGGTCATGAATTCAAGACCAATCTGGCACACATGGCAAAACCTCATCTCTACTAAAAATTCAAAAAATTAGCTGGGCATAGTGGAGGGTGCCTGTAATCTCAACTACTTGGGAGACTGAGGTGAGAGGATTGCTTGAGCACGAGTGGTTGAGGCTGCAGTGAGTCAAGATCGTGCCACTACACTCCAGCCTGGGGAACAGAGTAAGACACAGTCTAAAAAAAAAAAAAAAAAGCTTTTGCAATTTACTTATTATTTTGTAAGCCATAATGTAAATAGAAAAAAAAATAAGTGAATAAATGGGAAAATCCATCACAATTTCCATTCAATTGACTTGTCAATTAACTTTTTGTAAACCACTTATAAGTTTGAAACTATGTTCTATCAAGTCAGTGTTAACTTGATCCTAGTTTTTTCATTTGTTCATTCCTGATAGTAGTTGTAAACTGCCACGAGCATAGTCAGTCTGGGGGTAGGAATTTTATTTTTGAAAATATAAGATATATTGACTTCCAGGAGCTTACTGAAAAAATAAAAATGTAATCTGGAGTTTTCCAAAACGTGTTCACAAGATTGAAGTTTACAACTCTAAATGATGGATGGTGGTAGCTTCATAGTGACCAAACAAACAAAACCAAAGAAAAACAAAAGCACTAGACAAAACAAAACCAAAATCAAAACAAAACAAAACAAAATCCAAAACCAAATAAATAAGCAAACAAATAAGAAGCAGGCAGAAAGTAGATGCCTTGTGAAGACCAAGCCATAGGAACTCCTTGGGAACTCTCATATGAATGTCTAGATTTTAGAAACAACATTTAATTATGTTAGATCATGGGGGAAAATATACAAACTTCAGGAAAGTAGAATCATTTCAGGTTCATTTTGGGCCTTCAGATGAGACTTCAATGCTAACCAACTTATTTTAAAGTGAGCCTGCTTAATATATAACAGAATAAATAATTGTCATGCTTTATTGTTTTTATAATTTTGTCAGCATCTTTTTTCTTTCAATGTTAAAAACAGTAGGAAGAAAACATGTAATTGTCAGATGCAGTTGCAATACTTTCTGTTTATTCAGTTTTGATAGGCATTTCTTAATCAAGGTTAGTCTGGTTAATGGTATCGCTTCAGGGCTGTGAACCAAACATCTTTGTATAAGTGAAATAAATGCTGCACTAGGAGGTAGGATACTTGGACTTGGATTCGGACTCTCACTTGAGAAGTGGTCTCAGGCTTACCTATTTACCTAGAGGTCTTTGAATGTCTTGTGTGCCCTGAGGTTCCCTGTCTTTCTCAGAGTGTTGTGTACGAGCAACAGAAAACACTTATGTGAAAGCACTTTGAAAAGTATAAGTAACTAATACCCATCTCATGGACTTGTGAAGATTAAATGAATTAATATTGGCCTGGTGCCTGACATATAGTTATCACTCAACCAATGTTAATTATTACTGTTATCCCTGTGTTTCACTTTTAAACTTGTAATCATGTTTTATACACCACCAAGAGACATTTCACATGGAAGAAATAGAAAATAAGTATTTAGAAACATTAAATTCAACTTTACAAGTGGGTGAATTAAAAACTGACATTTGCTGGCCAGGCACAGTGGCTCACGCCTGTAATCCCAGCACTTTGAGAGGCCAAGGCGGGTGGTTCACCTGAGGTTGGGAGTTCGAGACCAGCCTGGCCAACATGGAGAAACCCTGTTTCTACTAAAAATACAAAATTAGCCGGGCATGGTGCCGTATGCCTGTAGTCCCAGCTACTCTGGAGGCTGAGGCAGGAGAATCGCTTGAACCTGGGAGGCAGAGGTTGCAGTGAGCCGAGATCATGCCATTGCACTCCAGCCTGGGCAACAAGAATGAAACTCCATCTCAAAAAAAAAAAAACCCAAACAAACAGACAAAAACAAACAAACAAATAACCACACACACACACACACACACACACACACAACTTGACATTTGCAAATCACTTTCCAAGTCATTTATATCTTATTGTTTTGCATCTTGTAAGAGTATACTCAGAAAATATAAATATCTGGCATGGGTTTCTCATTAATAGAGAAGCCTCTGGATTTTATTTATACTTAGCCTCTTTCTCTGACTAACGGTATTTGCATTAGCTGATTCTGAATTCTGAGCATCTTCTCATGCACTTCTCAGTATTCCCACAGAGGGGCAGAGCAACACCATTTATTAAATTAACACTAATCTAGCTGTTTCTTAACTGGATTCTGCAGTCTAATATGAAGCCCTGTGAATGCTTTGTTTGAAGTTGTGCTTGTTAAATTTACAAGTCTTTCCTGAGAAGTTTCCATGCCCTCTGAGCACTTTGTGAGTGTACGTGTGTATGTGTATGTGTTCAACATAGTCAGTGTGTGCATGTGTGTATGTGTGTGTGTATTTAACATAGAAGGACAACTGGATGTTTACTCTGAATGTTTATATAACTGCCTTTCATTTTGACTGATGGATTCCTCTGAGGAAGGTGAGAGAATCCTAGCTTTGTGCTTGGGACAACCAATGGTTTTGCAGTTGTGACTCAGAAGTATTCCTCTGGGAAACCAGGAACTTGATGTTTATGCTGGTCTCTTCACTCCTTAGATGTAGAAGTGAAATTACAAAGGGATGTATACAAGGTTTACACATGTTGTCCATTGCACAGGGATCTAGACAGCTTGTTGAAACTATCCCTAGAGCTTGACTTCTAGACTAATCTATAGGTAGGTCTCTGTGAGGACACTGGTAAATTAAAAAAAAAAAAAAAGCAAAAATATGTATAGTAAATGAAGATACGTGGGCAAAATGCTCAAATGACTAGTTTTAAGCCTAATCACATACTATTCACTTTATTTGCAAGATAGCATTTACCTTGCTACCTTATTCCATAAAGTTTAGGACCTTCACTGACACCGGTATTTTTCTATGACTTGATAAATGTAAAAAAAAAAAAAAACCCACAAAACTTTGTAGCCCTTAATTGGAGCAAGATGTAGTTTGTTTGTTTGTTTTTTTGATGAGGGAGGACATTTGTGTGTTTAAAGTCTTACTTGGAAGGCCAGGCATGGTGGCTCAGGCCTGTAATCCCAGCACTTTGGGAGACTGAGGCAGGCAGATTACTTTTGCCTGGCCAACATGGTGAAACTGTCTCTACTAAAAATTCAAAAGTTAGCTTGGCATAGTGGTGGGCCTGTAATCCCAACTACTAGGGAGGCAGAGGCATGATAATTGTTTGAATCTGAGAGGTGAAGTTTACAATGAGCCAAGACGGTGTGACTGTACTTCAGCTTGGGTGACAGAGTGAGACTCTGTCGAAAAAAATAAATAAACAAAATTATTGCTTGGCAGACCTGTGTACAAGTACACAAGTGTTTGTTAAATATTATTTTATTGGGCTGGATATGATGGCTCTAACCTGTAATCCTGGTGCTTTGGGAGGCTGAGGTGGGTGGATTGCTTGAGAGCAGGAGTTTGAGATCAGCCTGGGCTATATGGAAAGACCCCTGTCCCTGCAAAAAATAAAAAATAAAATAGTCTGGCATGCTGGCATGTGCCTGTAGTCCCAGCTATTCAGGAGGCTGAGGTGGGAGGACTGCTTGAGCCCAGGAATTTGAGGCTTCAGTAAGCTATGATTGTATCACTGCTCTCCAGCCTGGGCAACAGACCAAGGCTCTGTCTTTAACAACAACAATGGCAACAATAATAACACTAATGCAAAAAAAAAAAAAAAAAGTTCTGAACATTCTGGTAACCGGGAAGATTAGATTTCAAACCAGCAAGGAATATAGGCTTCACAAATGTGCAGTTTGGGGTTAGGAGCGAAGATGTAGTGAATGGTGAACAACTATTAGCATCCTAAATTTTTATCATGTACTTAGGTTTTTCTAGTTCTAAAATTTTGATTCTACAATTTTGAAGATAAAGAAAAGAATATATAAGCAGATGTTAAATTTTGTGGCACAAATCTAAGTATTGCTTTGGAAGATTAACAATGATGATAATTATTAAAAGTTGATATTTTGGTTTCAAAATTATTGCTAATGATTAATTAGTGTGCAAAAGGAAGAATTTTTTATCTTTTTCCTTCCATTTTGAGAACTACACAACCAAAGCTTGTCCATCTTCTGCGGGCTTTCTACTATTTCCCAACAATAGTTACTTAGAATAAAACTGAGCATTGTAAACTGTTCTCAATAACTATTTTTGGCATATTAATTATCTTAAAAGCTAGCTTTAATTTGAATTCAATCAACAAGTATTTCGGGAGCCACTTACTGTGTGCAAACCATGGGAAATGCAAAGACAAGAAGCCCTTATTGTTCTACATTACACAGATCCATTTTGTTGTATTTATTGTGATCTCTAATGAAAAATACTAGTTGTGGCGTATGCTCAGCCTATTCTTCTCTCTCTTGGGATAACAAAAACATAGGGCATGATTTTCTTGTGTGTCCACAATATCTGTGGCTTCTCAGAAGCCAGAAGCTCTTCTTGGACTATAGTTTCAATATTGGCAGAAACTTCCCCTACACAAATGACTTCCAAATCCACATCCCTAACTTTGAACACTTCTGATTTCTAGTCACAAATCTCCAACTACTTGGTGAAAATGCACTTGGATTATTGGTGCACCTCAGCTGAACTTGACCATAAACTGTCATCATCACCCCCTTACTGACAAAAAGACTTTTTTTTTTTTTTAATGATGAGTACCATCATTGCTGTGTTCGCTGAGGGTTGAAATGGATGTTATCGTAGATTCCCGTCTTCCTTTTACATCATGATCAGTCTGTCAGTTCTTACTTCATAACATCTCCCATATTAGACTCCTCCTCTTGACTTCTGAAGTCACTCTAAGTTTAAACCCTTATCGTCTGTCACTTACCTTCTCACCTTCAGACTCTCTGTCCTCTAATCTAGCCAGCCATCATTTCCATATGAGTCTTTGGAAGGTGCTACATAGACCTCTAAAGGCATTTCCAGTTCAAAGATATTACTATTTTTTATATTGTGCAATTTCAATAGATATTTTTGTTTAAAAGATATTAACTGACAAAAAATTATATATATTTATCATGCACAACATGTTGTTTTGAAATATGTATAATTTGTGGCATGGCTGAATTGAGCTAATTGACATATGCATTACCTCACATACTTATCACTTTTTGTGTGTGGTGAGAACAGTTAAAATCTGTTTTAGCAATTTCCAAGACTGCAGTATATTTTTTTCCACATTTCTTTTTTTTATGGCTATATTTATTTTATTTTTTATTTATTTATTTTTTATTGTACTTTAGGTTCTGGGGTACATGTGCAAAACATGCAGGATTGTTGCACAGGTACATACATGGCAATGTGGTTTGCTGCCTCCATCCCCCCATCACCTATATCTGGCATTTCTCCCCCTGTTATCCCTCCCCACCTCATTACCCACTGCTGTCCATCCCCTATTCCCCCGCAACAGACCCCAGTGTGTGATGCTCCCCTCCCTGTGTCCATGAGTTCTCATTGTTCAACACCCTCCTATGAGTGAGAACATGCGGTGTTTGGTTTTCTGTTCTTGTGTCAGTTTGATGAGAATGCTGGTTTCCAGATTCATCCACGTCCCTACAAAGGACACGAACTCATTGTTTTTTATGGCTGCATAGTATTCCATGGTGTATATGTGCTACATTTTCCTTGTCCGGTCTATCATCGATGGGCATTTGGGTTGGCTCCAGGTCTTTGCTATTGTAAACAGTGCTGCAATGACTACAATATATTGTTATCAACTACAGTCACCAAGCTGTACAACAGATTTCTTGAACTTCTTCTTCCTAATTGAAATTTTGTATCCTTTGATTAACATCTCCCCACTCCCCTCCTCCCTGCAGCCCCTGATACACCATCCCACACTACTTTTATGAGTTCAACTTTTTTAGATTTTACATATAAGTGAGATCATGCAGTATTTGTTTTTCTGTGCCTGGCTTACTTCACTTAGTATATTGTCCTTTAAGTTTATCCATGTTGTTATAAGTGACATGATTTTCTTCTTTCTGAAGGCTGAATAGTATTCTGTTGTATACCTATAGCACATTTTCTTTATCCATTCATCTCATGGACACAGACTGATTCCATATCGTGGCTGTTGTAAATAATGCTGTAATAAATATAGGAGTCCATATATCTATTCCACATACTGATTTCATTTCTTTGGTTGTATAGCCAGAAATGGGATTGCTTAATCATGTGCTTAGTTCTATTTTTCATTTTTAATATTTTGAGAACCTTAGTTCAAATATGTTATAAATCGATTATTCTTCTACTCAAGAACTTTAGAACTTTTCAGTTATTTAGAAGATTAAGCCCAAATTGGCATTCAAGGATTTCCAGTCTGGTTCTAGCACACCCTTCCAATTACACCCTTATCAGGACCCTCTGCAGCAGGTTTAGCAGTGCATTCATGCCTTAGTATACTTTCATACTTTATTTATCTGCTTTGTTTTTTCTCCATTTCCATGCATTTATTACCTGTCCAAGCTAAGCCCCGGTATCTTTTTTTTTCTTCAATAAAATCTTCCTTGTCTTCTCCATTTGTAGCGATCTCTCTATTGGCTGCACCAACAGTAATGTATATGTCTGTCTATGGCCCTGCTGCATATGTGATGTTTCTAATTCTCCTATTTAAATGGAGGCTGCCCATTATTTCCTGTATCCCTAACCTCATGTAGGTAAAGCTGCTCTCAGTAAGTACTTGTTGACTAGCCAACTGAATGAATGATTTAGTAAATGGAGAATGAATGAAGAGTTGGAACAAGCTGACTTTTGACCACTGAAAACTTTAAGAATGGTATTATGTTCTTCCCAAATGCTTACACTGGACTGTAATCAAGTCAGGAAAAAAAGATCATCTGTCCCTCTGGAAGAAATTCTAGGCTGGGAAAGTTAGTCAGGAAATTTCTGCTGGAGTGCCCAAAGGGCATATGTAGTCCTACATCCTTATGAATCTCAAGTCTCTGAATATTCTGTGAAGATTGACATTCGCAGAGAGATAAAAAGAGTTCAGGATTTGCCTTCATTCTGTCTGGAATAAATGGAAAACCAAAGGTCTCCAATTTTCTTTCCAGACTTTTGGGAAATGCCTCTGCCTTGAAGGCACTGAGCATTCCTCTGCACTGGGTTAAGAGGCTTTGAAAAATATTCACTGACCTATATTGGATATTTATCATTAGAACTGTCAGCTGGAGTAAGGGATGCCATATTCTTAGAGGTGTTCAAAGGCTTGGCATGATTAGGATTACCTTGGGGTTCAGAGCTAAGAGTTTATCTGCCCAGATTGACACACAAATAAGTCCACAGAACACGTAAAATGTCTATTAAATAACTTACTATGTGTAACGGAACCAAGAGGAAAACTGATTAACTCTGTATCCTTTTTTTTTTGGAGATGGAGTTTCACTCATTTTGCTCAGGCTGAAGTGCAGTGGTGCAATATCAGTTCACTGCAACCTCTGCCTCCCTGGTTCAAGTGATTCTCCTGCCTCAGTCTCCTGAGTAGCTGGGATTACAGGCATGTGCCACCACATCCAGCTAATTTTGTACTTTTAGTAGAGACAGGGTTTTGCCATGTTGGCCAGGCTGGTCTCGAACTCCTGACCTCAGGGGATCTGCCCGCCTTAGCCTCTGAAAGTGCTGGGATTACAGGTGTGAGCCACCACACCTGGCCAACTCTGTATCCTCTTTATTGACAACATTATGCACCATTTATGCTTGTACATTTGTATGAAGAAAGCATGATGTAATACCAAAAAGTTATTTATTTTATTTTAAGATTGTTTTATTGTGATTTGGTTAAAAAGTGAAATGAAGAATTAGTCTTCATTCTACTACTAATCAGTTTGTTGTGTGCATGGTTAAGATATTTCCCCTTGGCCAAATTTTTCATGACCAGCCACTGCTTAGGATCTATGTGATTGTTGGCCAAACAAGTTGACTTTGTAGACGCTCTAATGACACAACTTTCTATAATTGGTTTTCTACACTGCAGCAGAAAGAAGACTTCCTTTTCCCTTTTGCATACTTTTTTTTTTGTGTGTGTGGATGGGAAGAATGATAGAAGCCTTTTCCTGACACTGCGATGGTGGTTTAGTGTGAGGCTAGGCTTTCACAATAATCAAAGAATACATACACGATTTCCATGTTCTCAAATAGGTATTCTGAGCCTGAGAATATTCCTCTGCTCTTTTTCTTAGGAGGTTCACTGAAGATCAATATTTCTGAGACTTGCTTCTATTTCTTCTTTAACGGTCAAGCAGAAGTCTTATGTTTACTCAGTCTTTCCCTCAAAAAACACCCACCGTAGAACTGTACTACATTTCCTAGTCTTTGAGAATTTCTAGGGCACCATGACCTCTAATGAATCTTTGTTAGTTTTAAACAGATGGTTACTTAATATCAGCACCACTGTGGTGACGAGGCACCTCACTGAGAAATTAGTAACATCGATAAATGATTGATTAAAGATGAAGGTGGGTTACTAAAGATGACCCTTTTGACTAGAAACCACTCATTCATTCAACAAATGGTTCCTGAATACCTACTTTATGCCAAGCACTATGTTAGTAACTGGGGATACACTGGTGAACAAGGTAGGAAGCTTCCTCATTTTGTTGATCTTATGTTCTTTTTTTTTTTTTTTTTTTTTTGAGACAAAGTTTTGTTCTTGTTGTCCAGACTGGAGTGCAATGGCACAATCTTGGCTCACTGCAACCTCTGCCTTACAGGTTCAAGCGATTCTCCTGCCTCAGCCTCCTGAGGAGTAGCTGGGATTATAGGCAGCTGCCACCACACCCCACTAACTTTTTTTAGTAGAGACAGAGTTACATCATGTTGGACAGGCTGGTCTTGAACTCCTGACCTCAGGTGATCTGCCTGCCTCGTCTTCCCAAAGTGCTGGGATTACAGGTGTGAGTCACTGTGCCTGCCCTGATCTTATGCTTGAATAGGCAAGACAGACAACAGGCAAGTAGAAAAGTTAATAACATAATTGCACATTCCACTGTGTTATTAAGGAAATAACCAAGCATTGTGATTGGGTGGTCATGGAACTCTTTTCTGAGAAGGTGATATTTATGTGGAAACCTGATGGCCGTAAGAAAGCTAAATTCATGAAAAGTTAAGGAAGAGCTTCCCAAGAAGATGCATCAGCAAGTGTAAAAGGCTTAAGGGTGGAAATGTTGGTGTTTTCTAGAGACTGACAGATGAATATGACTAGAGCATAGTGGGCAAGGGGAAAAGTGAAACTACGTAGGGTGGAGTGATGCTTGGTGTCCAAATTATTTAGAGAGAATCTTGAAGGGCAAGGTATGAAAATTGTTCATTATGGAATTCTAAGTGGAATTGGACAGGCTGAAGGACAGTAAATTTTAATCAAGGTAGTAAATTTATTTTGAAGAATCATTCTGATTGCTGTAAAGAGGTGGGGGGTGGAGGAAGGTTAGAAGCAAGGAGGCCAATTAGGGGTTGGGTGTGTGTGTGTGTGTGTGTGTGTGTGTATGTGTGTGTGTGTGTGTGTGTTTGTGTATATATATATATATATATGCCAATGTCTTCTGTTTTCTCCTTGAGATCTACCTTGTGGATCTGCCTAGGAGGCTGATCTGTAGTATGATTAATTAAACAGGGAGATCTTAGACTATTTAAAAACATCTTTTTGCAATCTCAGGATATATATTCACGCGCGCACACACACACACACACACACACACACACACAGGAAGTTGTTAGAATCAAAATGAAGTCACTTATGCCAAACCCTAACAAAATGAAATCAGAAGGCCATAAAGGAGGGGCTCACACACACACATTCCTATGATAAAAAGCTATTAGAAAGAGTCCCTGAAAAAATCACAACCTTGCACAAAGGCCACTGCAACTTCATACAAAGACTTCTTCTGGAAGTGCATCTGCGTAACAACTGTCTAGTCAGCCTTGAACTGATGCCACCTTTGTTATTGATTCTTAGACAAAGATAGTTATTTCAAAATAATGTATGTAACCGTCCTCATTTTGCCTTTGAAAACTCTTGCCTTCCTTTGCCTCTTTGAAGGCCCACCCCCATGGTTCACCATGGTGTTCCTGGATTGCAATTTATCATTTGTTCCTGAGTAAGCTAATTTTACAGCCACTCTCTCTATTGTTATATTAGGTTGGTAATATATATGCATATATGTCACGAATAAAAAAGACACAGATATTTTACAAAAGCCCCAAACCAACCAAAAGAAAACTCTAAACTGCAACATATGATATGTCTAATAGGCCCTTTGCTGAAAAAGTGTCTCCCAAGAAAATTTGAATATTAATCAATTGATGGGAACTATACAGCTCACAAAGTAAGGCAACTAGTGTTGGCCCAAGAAACAGTATGGGGTGAGATTTTCAAGAGGTACCTAAGGTTCTCAAAGGTATCACAGGGAGAAAGGCTTGTTGATTGTCCTGATAGAAAAGGTGGGCTTACATGAGAAAAAGAAGGAATTACTGAATGATTTGTGGGCAAAGCAATTCTACTGTCAATATAGAAGGTGTTTTGTCCTGTGAAATTGCCATTGGGTATGGAATTGGGCTCTGTGCAGGTCTAGGAACCCACTTTGCATAAATATACTTTAATATCTAAACTATTCTATTCATGCAGTCAAACGAAGAGGAGCAGTAGGGTTGATGATCCTAATCAAGGACCTAAGATTTGAATTACTTTAGCTCACTGGTTCTTAACAGAGGGTGATTTTGCTCTTTGGAGGATTTATGGCAATGTCTGAATGCATTTTTGGTTGTCACAACTTGAGGAGTTTCTATTGGTATCTAGTGGGTGGGAGCCAAGGATGCTGCTAAACGTCCCACCATGCACAGAAAAGCCCCCACTACATAGCATTGTCTGGCCCCAAATGTTAATAGTGCCAAGACTGATAAATCTTGCTTTTGGATAACCTATTTGAGAAACTGATTATTATTTTCTTTTCCTGGTAGTTTACAGCTTAGGCTAATTGCTTTAAAACCCAACTACTTGTATTTGGGAAAGAAATGACTTATACGTTTCATGTTGTCCCTCAAACCTGTGGGACAGCAAGTTATCCCATAATAGGATTTTACTGTATGAAGCTTTGTTGCAATCCATAAAGACTAACCAACTGATACTGTGTGTGAGGTTTTTTTTGGGTGGGGAGGTGGAATAGGGCAGAAATATCGTATGTAGCAGCAATTTGGGGGTTCAAAATTTGTTCTGGATAAGTCACAACTTGGGTGATATACCTACTGATAATTTTGGTTTGATTGTCTTAACCTTTCCTTGGATTCAAGAGAGACTGGGATAAAATTACTATGGGAGTTTGAAATTAATACAACGTATTCATTAAATTACAGGATCTTTGGTTTTGTTTTTCGTTTTTCAAAAAAGGATATAATTTTTTACTAGGACGTATATTTTTTTTTCTGGAGTACATACTTCACTTCTTTGATGGGTAATTTTCACCTCAAAAACATCAAAGGGTTTTCCACCCCATCTAAAACTAGAAAATTTGTAACCTATGTTTTCAGAGACTTTAGGGGCAATGTGCAATGAGCAATTGCTCCAGCTGAAGGAGTAATGTGGAAATGGATTGATCACAGTTTGAAAAATCAAGCTAGACTGACACATCCTCTAACCACAAAATATATTTGACTCAAGTAGTCCAATTGGTATTATAAGCTTTTGAAAAATGAAGAGTCTTCTTGGCTGCAGAGTAAATATACTAATTCTTCCATTTCTGGAGGCTTCTCAGAAATGCAAAAGCACAGAGGAAACATAATAAATGTGCTCCCTTGGTGAGAGTGAAGGAAAAGTTCAGCAGTAAATAACTTACTGAGTTCATTGTAAATTCTTAAAATCTCCTTTCCATCATCATATTCTTTTAAATGCAAACTCAAAGCAAAAAAAAAAAAAAAAAAAAAAAGCTCATCTCAGGCTTGTCTTTTATGACAGCAGTGTAGGAGGATTAATAAATGTTATGAGATTTTCTGAAGAATAAAGGCACTTTTCAGAGTGAATAAAAGTAGTTTTAATAGATACAAATACCATTTTCCTCAACATCAGTTTTGAATTTTCCCTAAGGTGAATAGACAGATAAGGGAGAGAGCCAGGGTAACTAGTTGGTTGTTTTACTGTGGAATACCCCAACATGAATGGCAGTCCAAGGATTCAGTTTTCAGTATTGTCTGTCACTACACCTTCTCTGTTGTTATGCTCCCTATATATTTCTAATATTTTCTTCCTTCTAACCAAGTTGATGTCAGAGACATGAAGCTGGGAGAGCTTGCTCCAAATTACCACATGTATTCTACGTATAGATTTTTGAGGTGTATAACGAGAAGATTTCTAAACCTCTGATTCACATAATATTTATCTCTCCCTCCCCGCCACCCGCTGGATACTTGCATCAACATTCCCATCTATGCTGAGGTTCTGTTGTCAGAATAAAGCCTACCAGTTGAGTCTATATGATGTAAACTCTGTGGTCTCAGATAAAGAATCCTTGGACTCCTTTTCTCCTCCTCCTCTCTCTACTGCTCCTATTCTTCCTCCTTGTATCTTCTTAATGATTCAGTGTCACTAAAGCCACCTGAGATTCCTCCTGGCTACATAGGACTTTCACTTGCTTATTTTGGGGTATGGCTGCAGCTGATATGTACTGTGTGTATCACCTCCTTCAGTATATTTACTATCATGTACCATTCAAACTTTTCCATTTACCTTCCTTCCCAAGACAGTTTCAAATATGTACTTCATTTACTTGGGGATTATTCTAAATTATGTAGAGCCCAATGAGAAGGTCTGCTAGAGCATGACTGAGTTTGATCCTGGGGTTGAAGGCATCAGTTAGCTAAAACCTGCTTGCAGTTCCAAGACACACTATATTATTGGTTATCTACTTCTTTAATCTTTCTAGAATTTGATACCTCTGGATTCAATAATCTTATTTCTACTTAGGAGAGAGTTGAATTTGATGAAGTTAGGGAAGGAGTAACTGAGCATTAGTTCTTGCTAACGTATAAGTAAAGCAATAGAACAGCAAGGTGGATAGAACTTAGTCAACTTAAAATGTATTTTTTGAGATACATTCTATTGAAATATAATTCACATACCATAAAATTTACCCTCTTAAAATATACAACCCAGTGGGATTTTTTTTTAAGGATTTTTACAAGGCTGTGCCACTCTTACCACTATGTAATTTTAGAACATTTTCATAATCCTAGACTTACTTTGACTTGAAAAAAGTACTTTTGCCTTGTAATGGTTTAAGAGGGAAAAGATGATGTGGTAGGAAGAATAATGGCCCCTCGGAGATGTCTACATGCTAATTTCCAGAACCTGTGGCTATGTTAAATTACATGGAAAGGATATTATAGTTATAGATGAAATTATAGTTGTTAATAATGGGGAGATTATTCTGGATATCTGGATGGGCCCAACGCAATCACAAGGGTCCTTGAAAATGGAAGAGAGAGTTCAAGGAGTCTGTCAGAGTTAGGGAAGATGTGATGATGAAAGCAGTGGCCAAAGTGTTGTGATCATTGATTTGAAGATGCAGAAGAGGCTGCAAGTTAAAGAATCCAGAAGACATCTAGAAGTGGGAAAAGGCAAGGAAACAGATTCCTCATAGAGGCTTCAGGAGGAATGCAGCCTTGATGACACATTGATTTTAATTCAGTGAGACCCACTTTGGACTTCTGTAACATAGCACATTTGTGTTGTTTTAAGCCACTAACTTTGTGGTAACTTGTTACAGTAGCCATAGGAAACTTACATAGATTGAGAAAGATGGCAGGTGGGAGAGTGAGGGAAAGAGGGAGAGAGAGGATCAACCATTAAGTACTATTTGTATGTCTAACCCCATTTGATAATGTCCCAGACTAAGAGCTGGCTTTGCCATTTCACTTGATCCTGTTGGTCTTTGAAAGAGTGGGCTCTTTCCTCAAATGTTTGTCGATCATTTGATGTTTTTCTCCTATTTAGACCTCAGGAATTCCACTAATGCTGATGTGAATGGACTAGAACTTTGACTGCTCTTGAGAATTTACTGGGTTTCTCAAGAAGCTGCTGGGAAGTGGAACTTGTTAATCAGGGTGAACAAAGAGCTGTACACCTCCATTCCCACCTACTGACTCCATTTCAGGTGAAGCAAATTGCACAAGAGAAACCCCTTGATATCAAGAAGGAGTCAGATAATTAACTTGATTATAGCGCTATGACTCAGTTTTGCTTATGAACTGTTTAAAACATCAAAGTTTGACAAAGTTTAAAAGTAGAAAGAGCATGAATGGTGATGTAATGTGCTTTTCATTTCTTTTTAAGAAAAATTTTAAAAGGTTCTGTAAAATCTGTTGTTACCTTTTTTTATAAAAGCAAAAAAGGCAATGAATCTTGAAATTAATTCTTCATTTTTGCTTTCTAAAATACAAATATATTAAGGGCTAAGCACAGTGGCTCACAATTGTAATCCCAGCATTTTCAGAGGCTGAGGTGGGAGGATTGGCTGAGGCCAGGAGTTCAAGACCAGCCTGGGAAACATGGTGAGACTTCATTTCTACGGAAATTTGAAAAAGTAGCCAAGTGTAATGGTGTGTGCCTATGGTCCCAGCTACTTGGGAGGCTGGGGTGGGAGGATCACTTGAGCCCAAGAGGTTGAGGCTGCAGCGAGCTGTTTTTGCACCACTGCACTCTAGCACTGTAGCTTGGACAACAGAGTGAGACCCTGTTTCAAAAAGAGAGAGAGAAAAAAAAAAAAGAAGACGCAAGTTACAGAATGGGAGAAAATATTAGTAATCTATCCATCTGACAAAGGTCTAATATCCAGAATCTATAAGGAACTTAAACAAATTTAAAACAACCCCATTAAAAAGTGGTCAAAGAATACGAACAGACATTTCTTAAAAGGACACATTTATGTGGCCAACAAACACATAAAAAAAAAATTCATCATCAGCGGTCATTAGAGAAATACAAATCAAAACCACATTGAGATACCATCTCATGCCAGTTAGAATGACAATTATTAAAAAGTCAGGAAACAATAGATGCTGGCGAGGCCGTGGAGAATGCTTTTACATTGTTGGTGGGAGTGTAAATTAGTTCAACCATTGTGGAAGACAGTGTGGTGATGCCTCAAGAATGTAGAACCAGAAATACCATTTGACCCAGTAATCCCATTACTAGGTATATACCCAAAGGAGTATAAATCATTCTACTATAAAGACACATGCACATGTATTTTTATTGCTGCACTGTTCACAACAGCAAAGACTTGGAACCAACCCAAATGCCCATCAACAATAGACTAGAAAATGTGGCACATATATACCATGGAATACCATACAGCCATAAAAAGGATGAGTTCATGTCCTTTGCAGGGACATGGATGAAACTAGACGCCATTATTCTCAGCAAACTAACACAGGAACAGAAAACCAAATACTGCATGTTCTCACTCATAAGTGGGAGTCAAACAATGAGAACACATGAACACAGGGAAGGGAACATCACACACCAGGGCCTGTTGGGGGTAGAGGGCAAGGGGAGGGAGAGGATTAGAACAAATATCCAATGCATGCAGGGCTTAAAAACTAGATGGCGGGTTGATAGGTGCAGCAAACCACCATGGCACATGTATACCTATATAACAAACCTGCACGTTCTGCACATGTATCCTAGAACTTAAAAGTAAAATTAAAAAAAAAAGTATTCCATTATACTTCAGGATATCTTTTCTGCCAGAATTTTGGCAACAACTGGAAATGTAACAGAAAATACAAGAATGCTGATGGTTCTGGGAAGATGGCTGCGTAGTGTGCACCACACAGAATCTGTCCCTCTAACCTAACGTCAATTGTACTAGCAGAATCATCTGATGTAACTGTTTTGGAAGTCTGAAGTCTACTGAAGGCTTGCAACTTTCTGGGGGAAGGCTTAAACAGTAAATTGTAGTTAATTTGGTCAATTTTGGCTTAGTACTGTTGCAACTACTCATTCTCCACCCCTCAGCTATATGGCAGGCAGCCATGGATGTGTATCTGAAGCAACCTGCACCCAACTTGCAAGAGCGAGTGAGCAAAACGACCCTGTGCTCCTCATATTGGGGATCTGTGCTCTGACTGCTGATTGCTGCTTCTGATCACAGAGGTGTAGACAGAGAGGCAGGCAATCATTGTGATTGCACTTCTCTCACCCCACATTGTTGCAAATCTCTCTCTCTCTGGCTGAAGTAACTTCCAGGGTACTTAAAGGGCTGGTACCTTTCTCTGCCTCATTTTTTTCCTCTGTTGGGGAGACACACATTAAAGACTAGGACATTCAAAACCAATTGCATATAGAGGGAGAAATAGAAAGTGACTGCACATGCCCAGAGAAAGGTGCAGGCTCCAAAAGGATTTGAGAAAACCTTCAGTTTGCAACTCAGTGACGTTTATACCTCACAAGTTTAATCCTTGGCAGAGAGATAGCCTACAACAATAATAAAAACAACAAAAGGCAACAAGCTCTGGGAAAAGGGTGCAATAAAATTTCCAGAAGTACCACATTATTAGATTGAAATGTCCAGTTTTCAACAAAATAAATCACATGGTGTACAAAGAAACAGGAAAACATGGCTCACTCAAAGGAAAGAAAAAAAACCCAGAAACTGACTAATAAAAAGACCTCACAGCAAATCTAGAGAAATTTTTTTAAATATTTGTCTTAAAGGATGCTCAAAGAACTAAGGAATATGTGGAAAAAGTCAAGAAAATGATGTATTAACAAAACAGAAATATCAATAAACAGAAAAAAATCTAAAAAGAAACCAAAAGAAATTATGGTGATGAAAATTACAGTAACTAAAATGAAAAATTTACGAGAAACCACACTAAGACACATTATATTCAAACTTTTAAAAGCCCAAGACATGGACAATTGTAAAAGCCAGTATTATTGTAACAACAGTTTGTTACTTCACTTTCTGTTTTCTACCTGGTGTAAGATACTGATCCATTAAAAAAAAGTTTAAGGTTGGGCACTGTGGCTCATGCCTGAACCCCAGCACTTTGGGTGGCCAAGGTGGGAAGATTGCTTAAGCCCAGGAGTTTGAGACAAGCCTAGGCAACATAGGGAGACCCCCATCTTAACAAATGGAAAAAAATTAGCCAGGTATGGTGGCATGCACCTGTGGTCCTAGCTACTTGGGAGGCTGAGGCAGGAAAATCATTTGAGTATGGGCGATCAAGGTTGCATGAGCTGTGATTGCACCACTACACTCCAGCTTGGTGAAATAGCAAGACCACACCTTTCCAAAAAAAAAAAGAATGTGTAAAAGCTAATATTATTGTAATTTTGGTTTATGATTCCACATTTTGTTTTCTATTTAACATGATAATGCATTTAAAAGAATTATTTTTTTTTGGCACACTAAAGATATAGTATCTGCAACTGACATGACCACTGAAAAAGGTGGCGATGGAGCTATAAAGGAGCAGATGCATGTTATTGAAGTTAAGCTGGTATAAATTCAACTTAGAGTGCTGTAACTGTAGAATGTTAGAGGCAATCCCTATGGTAACCACAAAGAAAATAGCTAAAGAATATACAGAAAAGAAAATGAGAAAGTAATTTAAATATTTCACTACAAAAAGTCAACTAAACACAAAAGAACCCAGTAATGCAGGAAATAAAGGACAAAAACAAGCTGGGAAGGCATATAAAAAACAAATAGCAAAATGACAGAAGATAAGTCTCTCCTTATCAGTAATTACTTAAATGTAAATAGATTTTTTCCAGATTATATATATATATGTATATATTTATATATATATAAAATATATATATACGTATATATTTATATATATATAAAATATATATATACGTATATATTTATATATATATATAAATATATGTATATATTTATATATATATTTTATTGCATTTTAGGTTCTGGGGTATATGTAAAGAACATGCAGGATTGTTGCATAGATACATACATGGCAGTGCGGTTTGCTGCCTCCATCCCTGTCACCTATATCTGGCATTTCTCCCCATGTTATCCCTCCCCAACTCCCTACCCCGCACTGTTCCTCCACTAGTCACCCCTGACAGACCTCAGTGTGTGATGCTCCCCTCCCTGTGTCCATGTGTTCTCATTGTTCAACACCTGCCTGTGAGTGAGAACATGCGGTGTTTGATTTTCTGTTCTCGTGTCAGTTTGCTGAGATTGATCATTTCCAGGTTCATCTGTGTCCCTACAAAGGACATGAACTCATTATTTTTTATGGCTGCATAGTATTCCGTGGTATATATGTGCCACATTTTCCCTGTCCAGTTTATCACCGATGGGCATTTGGGTTGGTTCTAAGTCTTTGCTATTGTAAACAGTGCTGCAATGAACATTCGTGTGCATGTGTCCTTTTAATAGAGTGGTTTATAATCCTTTGGATATATACCCAGTAATGGGATCGCTGAGTCAAATGGAATTTCTATTTCTAGGTCCTTGAGGAATCGCCACACTGTCTTCCACAATGGTTGAACTAATTTACACTCCCACCAACAGTGTTTCTATTTCTCCACATCCTCTCCAGCATCTGTTGTCTCCAGATATTTCAATGATCGCCATTCTAACTGGTGTGAGATGGTATCTCAGTGTAGTTTTGATTTGCATTTTTCTAATGACCAGTGGGGATGAGCATTTTTTAATATGTTTGTTGGCCTCATATATGTCTTCTTTTGAAAAGTGTCTGTTCATATCCTTTGACCACTTTTGAATGGGTTTGTTTGTTTTTTCTTGTAAATCTGTTTTACTTCTTTGTAGATTCTGGGTATTAGCCCTTTGTCAGATGGGTAGATTGCAAAAATTTTTCCCATTCTGTTGGTTGCTGGTTCACTCTAATGATTGTTTCTTTTGCTGTGCAGAAGCTCTGGAGTTTAATTAGATCCCATTTGTCTATTTTGGCTTTTGTTGCCAATGCTTTTGGTGTTTTAGTCATGAAGTCCTTGCCTATGCCTATGTCCTGAATGGTTTTACCTAGGTTTTCTTCTAAGGTTTTTATGGTGTTAGGTCTTATGTTTAAGTCTTTAATCCATCTGGAGTTAATTTTAGTGTATGGTGTCAGGAAGGGGTCCAGTTTCTGCTTTCTGCACATGGCTAGCCAGTTTTCCCAACACCATTTATTTAACAGGGGATCCTTTCTCATTGCTTGTTTTTGTGAGGTTTGTCAAAGATCAAATGGTTGTAGATGTGTGGCATTGCCTCCGAGGCCTCTGTTCTGTTCCATTGGTCTATATCTGTTTTTGTACCAGTACCATGCTGTTTTGATTATTGTAGCCTTGTAGTATAGTTTGAAGTCAGGTAGTGTGATGCCTCCAGCTTTGTTCTTTTTTTTTAGAATTGACTTGGCTATGTGGGCTCTCTTTTGGTTCTATATGATGTTTAAGGTGTTCCCCCCCCAATTCTGTGAAGAAAGTCATTGGTAGCTTTATGGGGATAGGATTGAATCTATAAGTTACTTTGGGCACTATGGCCATTTTCATGATGTTGATTCTTCCTAACCATGAGCATGGAATGTTTTTCCATCTGTTTGTGTCCTCTCTTATTTCCTTTGTCTTTGAACAGTGGTTTGTAATTCTCCTTGAAGAAGTTCTTCACATCCCTTGTTAATTGTATTCCTAGCTATTTTATTCTCTTTTTAGCAATTGTGAATGGCAGTTCACTTATGATTTGGCTCTCTGTCTACTATTGGTGTATAGGAATGCTTGCAATTTTTGCACATTGATATTGTATCCTGAGACTTTGCTGAAGTTGTTTATCAGCTTAAGGAGATTTTGGGCTGAGATGATGGGGTTTTCTAAATATGCAATCATGTCATCTGCAAACAGGGACAATTTGATGTCCTCTCTTCCTATTCAAATACCTTTTATTTCTTTCTCTTGCCTGATGGCCCTAGCCAGAACTTCCAATATTATGTTGAATAAGAGTGGTGAGAGAGGGCATCCTTGTCTTGTGCCAGTTTTCAAAGGGAATGCTTCCAGTTTTTGCCCGTTCAGTATAATATTGGCTGTAGGTTTGTCATAAATAGCTCTTATTATTTTAATGTACAATCTATCAATTACTTAGTTTATTGAGAGTTTTTAGCATAAAGAGCTGTTGAATTTTGTCAAAGGCCTTCTCCGCATCTATTGAGATAATCATGTGGTTTTTGTCTTTGGTTGTTTATATGATGGATTATGTTTATAGATTTGTGTATGTTGAACCAGCCTTGCATCCCAGGGATGAAGCTGACTTGATTGTGATGGATAAGCTTTTTGATGTGCTGTTGGATTTGGTTTACCAGTATTTTATTGAAGATTTTTGCATCTATGTTCATCATGGATATTGGCCTGAACTTTTCTTTTTCAGTTGTGTCTCTGCCAGGTTTGGTATCAGGATGATGGTGGTCTCATAAAATGAGTTAGGGGGGATCCCCTGTTTTTGTATTGTTTGAAATAGTTTCAAAAGGAATGGTACCAGCTTCTCTTTGTACCTCAGGTAGAATTCGTCTGTGAACCTGTCTGGTCCTGTACTTTTTTTGGTTGGTAGGCTATTAATTGCTTCCTCAACTTCAGACCCCATTATTGGTTGATTCAGGGATTCAACTTCTTCCTGGTTTAGTCTTGGGAGGGTGCAAGTATCCAGGAATTTATCCATTTCTCCCAGATTTACTGGTTTGTATGGTTGGAGGTGTTTGTAGTAATCTCTGATAGTAGTTTGTATTTCTGTGGAATTGGTGGTGATATCTCCTTTATCATTTTGTATTGCATCTATTCGATTCTTCTCTCTCTTCTTTTTTATTAGTCTGGCTAGCAGTCTGTTTTGTTGATCTAAAAAAAAAAAAACCAGCTCCTGGATTTATTATTTTTTTATGTCTCTATCTCCTTCACTTCTTCTCTGATCTTAGTTATTTCTTGTCTTCTGGTAGCTTTTTAGCTAAAGAAGCATGTTCTAAACCAATACAAGGAAACTAAGAACCTTGAAAAAAGGTTAGATGAAATACTGATGAAAATAACCAGCATAGAGAAGAACATAAACGACTTGATGGAGCTGAAAAACACAGCACGAGATCTTCATGAAGCATACACAAGTTTCAACAGCTGAATTGATCAAGTGGAAGAAAGGATATTAGCGACTGAAGACCAACTCAAGAAATAAGGCAAGAAGGTAAGATTAGAGAAAAAAGAGTGAAAAGAAATGAACAAAACCTCCAAGACTTATGGGATTATGTGAAAAGACCAAATCTACATTTGATAAGTGTACCTGAATGTGATGGCAAGAATGAAACCAAGTTGGAAAACACTCTTCAGGATACTATCAAGGAAAACTTCCCCAACCTAGCAAGGCAGGCCAACATTCAAATTCAGGAAATACGGAGAACACTGAAAAGATATTCCTCAAGAAGAGCAATCCCAAGGCACATAATCATCATTCACCAGAGTTGAAATGAAGGAAAAAAAGGTAAAGGCAGCCAGAGAGAAAGGTAGGGTTACTCACAAAGGGAAGCCCATCAGACTCACAGCAAATCTCTCAGCAGAAACCTTATAAGCCAGAAGAGAGTGGGGGCCAATATTCAACATCTTTAAAAAAAAGAATTTTTAACCCAGAATTTCATATCCAGCCAAACTAATCTTCATAAATGAAGGAGAAATAAAATCCTTTACAGACTTGCTGAGAGGTTTTGTCACCACCAGACTTGCCTTACAAGAGCTCCTGAAGGAAGCACTAAACATGGAAAGGAATAACTAGTACCACTGCAAAAGCATACCAAATGGTAAAGACCATTGACACTATGAAGAAACTGCATCAACTAATGGGCAAAACAATCAGCTAGTATCAAAATGGCAGGATCAAATTCACACATAACAATATTAACCTTAAATGTAAATGGGCCAAATGCCCCAATTAAAAGACACAGACTGGCAGATCAGATAAAGAGTCAGGACCCATCAGTGTGCTATATTCAGGACACCCATCTCACATGCAAAGACACACATAGACTCAAAATAAGGGGATGGGGGAAGATTTACCAAGCAAATGGAGAGCAAATAAAGGCAGGGATTGCAATCCTAGTCTTTGATAAAACAGACTTTAAACCAACAAAGATCAAAAGAGACAAAGAAGGGCATTACATAATGGTAAAGGGATCAATGCAACAAGAAGAGCTAACTATCCTAAATATATATGCACCCAATGTAGGAGCACCCAGATACATAAAGCAAGTTCTTAGTGGCCTACAAAGAGACTTAGACTCTTTATACAATACAATAATAGTGGGAGACTAGAACACTCCACTGTCAGTATTAGAGAGAACAATGAGACAGAAAATTAAAAAGGAAATCCAGGACTTGAACTCAGATCTGGACCAAGTGGACCTAATAGACATCTACAGAACTCTCCACCCTAAATCCACAAAATATGCATTCTTCTCAGCACCACATCACACGTACTCTAAAATTGACCACATAATTGGAAATAAATCACTCCTTAGCAAATGCAAAAGAATGGAAATCATAACAAACAGTCTCTCAGACCACAATGCATTCAAATTAGAACTCAGGATTAAGAAACTCACTGAAAACTGCACAGCTACATGGAAACTGACCAACCTGCTCCTGAATGACTACTGAATAAATAATGAAATGAAGGCAGAAATAAAGATGTTCTTTAAGACCAATGAAAATGAAGACACAGCGTATCAGAATCTCTGGGACACTTTTAAAGCAGAGATTCTTTGCTTTAAAAGATCTTTACTTTAAAAGTGTCCCTCTAGAGGGACATTTATAGCACTAAATGCCCACCTAAGAAGCAACGAATGATCTAAAATTGACACCCTAACATCAGTGATGAATGATCTAAAATCGACACCCTAACGTCATGATTAAAAGAACTAGAGGAACAAGATCAAACGAATTCAAAATAGGTTTATGGAAACTAAGTGGTCCCCAGGATAACACAGAAAAACAATTTAGTTTTTTTTTGGATAAATTTAACAAAGAGGTTGAAATAATTAAAAAAAGTAAACAGAAATGTTGGAACTGATAAATATGTTTGCCGAACTGAAAAATTTATTAGAGGCTCTCAACAGCAGAATGGATCAAATACAGGAAAGAATAAGTGAACTACTTGAAAATAGTCAGAGGAGAAAATAGAATGAAAAGGAATGAATATTGCCTACAGGATATAGAAAATCACCTCAAAAGAGAAAATCTAAGCATTATTGGTACTCAAGAAGGAGTTGAGCAAGAGCAAGGGGTAGAAAGCTTATACAAAGAAATGACTAAGGCAATAAAATTAGTAAGTTGAAGAGTATCTACACTTCCATGTTTATGGCAGCACCATTCACAATAGCCAAGGTAGGGAATCAACCCATTTTTATCAACATCAACTCATGTTCATCCATTTTCTTTCCCCGATAAATGGAGAAAGAAAATGTGGTATATAATTATGATGAAATACTATTCTGCCATAAAAATAAGAAAATTCTGTCATTTGTGACATATATGAACCCACAGAACATTATGTTTAGTGAAATAAGCTAGGCATAGAAAGACAAATACCACATGATCTCACTCATAAGTAGAATCTAAAAAAGTTGGATTCATAGAGAAGAGAGCAGAAGTGTGTTACCCAAGGCTGGGTTGCTTAGGGGAAGTGGAGGATGAGGAGATGTTAAAGGATATATTAATACAGTTAAATAGGAGGAATACATTCAAGAGATCTATTGTACAGCATAGTGACTATAGTTAGTGAACATATATTACATTCTTGAAAAAGATACTGGATGTTAAGTGGTCTTATCACAAAAATGGTAACTGTGGAGTAATGCAATTGTTAATTAGCTAGATTTAACTCTTCCACAATGTATAGATACTTTAATACATTATATTGCACATGATAAATACATTTCTAAAAAAGTGGGAAGGGCTAAATTTCAGAAAGGAGTAGGACTAGTAAAATGTGTCAAAGAAAGAAAGAAGAGGATCATTTAGTTTCCTGGTACCATTAAATGCAGCTGAGACTGATGCCCAGGATCCGATTTTAGTAGTTTTAGCTTCCTCTAGGCACAGAACTTTAGCTGCTTCTTATCTCTTCTATGAGATCAGAAACATTTCTGGTAGTTTACAGAGAATGGTTATTTCTTCATAGGAAGAACAAAATCTGACTGTATTCTGCCAGGCTTATACATGCTTTGGTTGAGATATAGTAGGACAATAAACTACGCATAGTTAGTCCCTCCTATACTTAACAGTGCCACTATCCTTCCTTCTAGGTGGCTTCACTTCTTCCTAGCCTGAGTGTGTCCCCAGAACACATTCACTAAAATATGAGGTTTTGTAGAGAGAAGGTGAGAAAAAGAAACCTGGTGACTGAGAGCTACTATCGCTCATGATTAAATCCTGGCCTATACCTCTTGACTTTTCCTCTTCACCCTTTCTCTTTACCATTTCCTAGACAATGTCCAAATATATTTCTCTTGTAATCTGAGTAAATTTCAAAGGCTCCATGTTGCCCAGTCTCAGCATGCTGTCACATTTAAAGAAAGAGTTGATCAGGCTGGGCATGGTGGCTCATGCCTATAATCTCAGCACTTTGGGAGACTGAGGTGGGAGGATCATTTGAGCCCAGGAGTTTGAGATCAGCATTGGCAACTTCGTGGGACCCCCATCTCTACAAAAAATAAAAAAAAATTAGCTGAGTATGGTGGCACATGCCTGTCCCAGTTACTTGGTAAGCTGAGGTGGGAGGGTCTCTTGAGCCTGGGAGGTCAAGGCTATTGTGAGCCATGATGGCCCCACTGCACTCCAGCCTGGGTGACAGAGTGAGATCCTATCTCAAAAGAAAGAAAGAAGGAAGGAAGGAAGGAAGGATGGATGGAAGGAAGGAGAGAAAGAGAAAGAGTTGATCAATGAAAAGTATGTAATTAAAATTAATTCAAACTTTTACTTAAGTCTCTCAAAGAACATTAATGGAGATCCAATTCAAAATTCACAGGATCATTTTTAAAGCTAGCTATTTTCCCATTCTTCTCACCCTCCAGCTATCTCACAGCCCCCATGCTTCCGTGGATTATGAATTCCTGTCAGATTCCTTAATTCTCTGTGCTCACTGATGACTTATTTCTGCACAATAGGGTTGAGTGGTGGTGAGGAAAGAGACATGCCAAAAGTTCCTTAGTGGGCTGTGGTAGAAGAGACTATTGGTTTTGATTACAATGTACTTGAACTTTTAACGCTTTATTGCAATTACTTACCTACATGTTTTTCTCTAACACTTAGATCAGCAGTCTTCCACAGAAGTATCCTAGTCCACTAATGTGTGGGAATCAGGCTGGAGTTATACTATTGCTCAGGGAATTATGTACAACTTTCACTGTATGCCAAAGCCTGAAATAAGTGACTATAAAAATCTGGATATATTGAGGCAGTAAAATTTTACATAGAAAAATCTGAAAGGGTAGGGACAGCCACTACAAGCATTTCTATTCCTTAGCTGTAGAAAGAATGAATATATGCATTTTCATTATGTAGACTGGGATTTATTTATGCCTTAAACTACAGTAATTATAATGTAGGTCTTAATCACATATCAGTTTCTTTCAGCTTGAAGTTATTAACACAGATTTTATGACCTACACATTCCTAAAAGGAATGAATTGGAGAGGAGGAATGAAGAAGAAAGAAGGCAAAGGCCAATTCTTAACTCAGCTGATGGATACAACTTTCAGGAACTTTTCATTTTTTTTTCTCCAGGAAGGATAATGAGTCTTACATTATTAGTTCAGATCTCATGATGCAGGATTTGCTTGAAACCCAGCATGATATTTGCTGCTAGAGATTTCATATGACTCTGTATTGATTCTCTACTAAAAGGATATAGAAAACTCATTTTAGACAAATAGTGAATGTGTGCTGGATGATTTCTCTCTCTCTCTCTCTTTAACTTTGCTTTGTCATGTACTATTGCCAAACTCCTTGTGCTTGTGTGCTCATGTGGCTGTGTTCTCCTGGGTAGCATTCCATCTGTTTGATTTACCAAACCTGTGATGCCATCCCTTTGGGTTGGAAAAAGTAGATGTGGTTTGGGTGCCAGAGTCAGTTTCTGCTAATGTACATATCAAATCAGCAAATCACCAGATAAGTCAGTGGTAGAGAATTAAAAGTCACACTCTTGGACAATAGTACAGACTTTTCCAAATAAACAGTAATTTCATTTTTCTATCAATGTTTTCTTCTTATAATATCAGTACTTTCTTGGAGTGGGTTTAACAGGAAAAAATTTGCCTTAATCATTCTTTTATGTGACATTTTAGTGACCATATTTTTGTTGGATTATTTAAATGGAGAATTATAAACTATTTTACATTATAAAGACTTGTAAAGGAGTTGTAATCTTTGAAAAACAGCATAGCAAGATTTAGACCATCTTGCCAACTGGTCTGAATTATTGCAACTCCACATAGCAACTATTAATCTTTTTCTTATTTTTGATTGCTTTGGATTTATCATAAATTTAATAACATATGTTTATACTTAGTATGTTTCTCTTTTTTGTTCCCAAAACAAAAAGGATATTATTTTTATTCTTTATAAATTTTGGGCTTTTGTATATTTTTAATGTTAAACTTTTTTTTTCAGGTGAATACCAATAGATACTATTTAAACCAAGTAGGAATTCAACTGTTGGAGAAGTGATTGTAATTGTTTGTTACACTTCTGCTCTTGTAGACAACATGTAATTGGGTCTTTCCCATCCACTTTGCCAGTCTCTCTTTCAAGTAGTATATTTAGACCACTCAAATGTAAAGTGATTTTTTTATATAGTTGGAGTAATCTCTGACCACATTTTAAATGTTCTCTATTTCTTGTTTTTTCTTTTTCTTTTCTTTCACCCTTTTCTGCCTTCTCTGGTTTTACTTGAACATTATATATGATTTCATTTTCTCTCTTGTCTTAGCATATCAATTATACTTCTTTAATAATTTTTTTAGCAGTTACCATACAGTTTGCAGTATATGTTCATAATTAATCTAATTTCACTTTCAAATAACACTGTACTGCTTCATGAATAGCACAAGTACTTTATGATAGAGTATACCAATTCCTCTCTCCTGCACTTTATAACTTTTTTGCTGCTATTCATTTCCCTTATCTGTAAGCTATAATCATTGAATGCATTGTTGCTATTATTACTTTGAATGGTTAACTGTTAGGTCAACCAAGAATAAGAAAAACAGGCTGGGTGCAGTGGCTCAGGCCTGTAATCCCAGTACTCTGGGAGGCTGCAGTGGGAGAATCACTTGAGGCCAGGAGTTCAAGACTAGCCTAGACAATATAATGAGACCCCATGTTTACAAAAAATTAAAAACAATTAGCCTGGCATGGTGGTGCTCACTTGTAGTCTCAGATACTTGGCAGCTGAGGTGGGAAGCTTTCTTGGGAGCCCAGGAGTTGGAGGCTGCAGTGAGCTATGATTGAGCCACTGAAGTCCAGCCTGGGTGACAGAGCAAGACAGAGATAGGCTGTATTTATTGTTTGCTGTGGTTATAGTGTCAGGGGCTATAATTTCCTCTGATGTCCCTGTTTTCATGTCTCCTGTTGTCTTTGGGTTTTCCTGGAGACTCCTTATATAGAAACTGAGGCATGCAGTGTTTTTTTTAGTGGTAATTCCCTGTTTTATAGAAGAGCACTATTAATGTGGTGGTAAGGTGTGAGGGGAAGGCATTCTATAGGCCTGTGATTAGGCCTTAGTCTTTTAATGAATCTAAGTTGGGTATTCTCAACTCACGTGAAAGGCTGGAGAGGGCTGGATGTCATTTCCCTTCTACCAGGTTGGCTAGGTGCTGGTAAACCCCCAGTCAAGCTCGTGTAAGTTTCCTTTGAGGGTAGACCTTTTTAAGGAGAACAGAGAGCTCTGTGCATATTTAAAAATGGATGCTTTCCCCCTTCTCCTGTGTTGGGCTCTCCCTGAGCCTGGATTCCCTTGGAGTTTAACTCTCAAGCTAGTCTACCATTGAGCCTCTAGCAATTTGTCGATTTTAGTTTTAAGCATTCCTATTGATATTGGCTCCCTCTGCAGGCTTCTGCTCCTGTTAAGCTGTGATTCTTTGTATATGCCTGTCTGTCTCTCCTCTTTTCCAAGCAGCAGTTTGACCTGTTTGCTCAATTCTCTGATCAAAGAAGAGTTGTTAGTTTTCAGTTTGTTCAGTTTTTTTATAGTTATGAGAACTGGATTGATAAGTTCAAAGCTCTTTACATGTCAGACTGGAATCTGGAAGTCAACAGGCCTGCTTTAAAGGAAAAAGAATATAAAATCCTTAACATAAAAGCAGTAGTCTATGGACAATTCAGAATAATAATTATCATCTGACTACCAGTCTCACATTTAATCACTTGCTTGTTATATTAGTAACATCTGGAGTATCCACATTACAGTTGTGTGTATTATTAGGACATAAATATGAAGAGTAAAACAGGCTTTGAGATTATAATTCAAGTCCCACAATTGGTTAGTTGTTCATTTCCGTCAGGCTCTCTGTATATGCTGTTTCCTCTTCCTGGGATACCATTCCCCCACTAAATGAGATTCTGGCAGGGGATGGGGGCAGGCAGGAATCTGTATTTTCCAATAAGTTCCCTAAGTGATTCTGATAATAAACAGAGTTCTGGAACTATTGGATGACACATGATTTTCTTTTATTACCCATGACCCCCAACACAGGGTTTTTGGGTCCTTAGCCCCTTCTCTCCTTTGAAAAGCTTGAAGATTTTTAGTCACTCATGTAATAATTTTACCATTTTCCTTGGAGAACAGAGATAATTAACAGACTGTGACTGTTGTTTATTATTTTTAATTTATCTATTATTGTAACTTATGAAGCCAAGGTTTTTGTGTCCTTTTCCCAGAAGAAATATAAATCTTGCTGAATCCTAGCATTGTTTTTTGGTACGTTGTACCAGCTTGACTTTGATCCATTGGAAAATAAGAAAATAAAAGAGCCCTATCCATTAGTACCTCAAATTAGGTATCAAATTTGTGATAGGATATAACCATTAAACTTTCACTAAATGTTGTAATAGGATTAGAGCATAGACCCATCATGTCTGCCCAAGGAGACATAACATTAACCTAACCTAACCTAACCTAACCTAACCCAAGAACAGTTAATACTGCCAAAATGCCTTGTGTCCCCGAAGCACTTTACCTGGTTGTGACCACATGGCTTAATTAAGATTTTAAGCAAATCTCTCTCACTGTTTTTTATAACCAGTTGAGCTCTTCTAGGACGGAGACCCAGACTACTCTGGGAGTAAGCAATCCTACCTTACAGCAGAGGGCCAGCAAACATTTGAGTATTTTTTGGCATTGTGTTGGAGAGGATATAAAGGGATGGTATACCTGTTTCTGGCTCTGAGAGTCTGAAGCTTCCATCTAATTGTGACTAAAGAGGAAAGATATTTCTAACATTGGCAGATTATAAAACAGATGATATATAGTAGATATGTGATACAGATTTATCAAATGAATGAATGAAGAGTCACCACCCATGTGGTGACTTTATATATTCTGTCTGGATAAAAAAAATAAAAGTGTAAAGTATAAAAACAACAACAACAACAAACCATCCCTCTCTCCCATTTTTGTCCTGAAAGCTATAGTACATTCATGGGTATAGAATAAAGAAATGGAAAGACATTTGGTAATTTTGATATTCAGTTAACTTAATTATGGTGAACAGATGTTCTAAAACCTACTTATAAGTTTAAGCAAAATTAACATGATATTTTATGAGAGCATTTTCTTTCATAGAATGATTATGCTTGATAAAAAAGGGATGTGTCTTTTTTTCTTCTTAGCTTTCATACTAAATAGAAACTGAAATTGATAATAGAAATTTAAAAAATTATACAAAGGATCTAATATTTAGTGTTAAGAAAATCAAAATTATTGAAAAGTTGGTTACAAACCAAGATTCATTATCTATTTTCATTTTCAAGTTGCAGTCTGTTGACCTACAGACAAAATACGTTACTTGGCATGCTAGTGATATGTAGAAATTAATACAGCTTCCTAAAGTCCTCAGCTTTTTCAATATAACCTTATAACATTTGGATGGAAACTTAGCCTTTTAATCTACATGACAATAAATACTAAATTTGTAGGTTGAGGAATAAAACAACCTAGATGTATAGGTTTATTTGGTTTCTGATACTAAAGTTTGGTACAATTTGGCAAGGTACCTAACTTTTTTGAGCTTCAATTGCTGAGCCTATAAACATAAGAGGTGATATAGGTGATATTTGACACTGTAAAAAATTCAAACTAGAAGATAGGAAGACAGCTATAGGACTAATTACATGGCTGATTATATGAGCACGGACTCACTACAATCACATAGAAATGTTTGAAAAACTACAACAAAAAATTAAAATAAATCCATAGCAGAGCTATAAATAAATAAATTAAAAGTAAATAAGTAAATAAATAAATAAATAAAATTCCCAATCAAATGAATAGGGAAAAGATAGTTGGATTGAAAATGCAGGAGCTGTCTTTCTGGCTGCCCATGTGGTTGGAGGACTCAGATACAGGCTTTGGAAATGAGAGGCTTCAATTTTATCACACCCTCCTGGACAGAATATGTGATACTAGAATTGCACAAAGCTGGGGCCTAACCCTTTGATCTCGGCATAAAACAAGGACTTTGAAATATCAGTCTCTCTTGGAAAAGGGAGAAGAAAAGCTGTTCAGTATTTCAATAAAGTTTCAAGAATGCTTTTATCTGGTTTGGGATCTGTATGGAAAAAAGGCTCCTGTGATAATTCTGAGACTTATTTCTGTACTATGCCCAGATTTAGTCAGAATTTATAGTTCACATGTGGTGTGGGAGTCCTGAGCCAATAAATTAATATAAGAACAAATCCTATATTAGTGAACTCTCTGGAGTACCTGGAAGAAATGATTGTAAAACACTTTTGAGGAGATATTTTTATGAAAGTTACATAAAACTCTTATTTTTAAAAAAGTTTATAGTAAAGATTAGCTTCCAGTAAAAAATTACAAATCACATGAGATAGTTTGGATATTTGTCCCCTTCAAACCTCATGTTGAAATGTGATCCCCAATGTTGGAGGTGGGGCCTAATGGGAGGTGATTGGGTCATGGCAGCTTGAATGGCTTGGTGCCCTCCCCATGGTAATGAGTGAGTTTTTACTCAGTTTATGTGAGAGCTGGTTGTTTAAAAGAGCCTGGCTCCTCCTCCTTTCTCTCTTGCTCCCTCTCCCACCATGTGACATGTCAGCTCCTTTTCCCTTCTCCATGATTAAAAATTTCCTGAGACCTCACCAGAAGCTGAGCAGATGCAGGTGCCATGCTTATTGTATGGCCTGAAGGACTGTGAGCCAAATAAACCTCTTTCTTTACAAATTGTCCAGTCTCAGGTATTCCTTTATAGTAACGCAAATGGACTAACACACCACATGAACTACTTTATCATTTGAAGTGGACAGACACAGTGAATACAATTGGCAAACTTAGACCTTGAGATAATATAAAAGATTTCAAGAGACCATTAAGTAAGCATGATTTATATAATTATTGGTATACAAAGAAATTAAAGCAAAAGGTAAGAAAATAAATATTGTGAAAAGTAGAAAATAAATATTATGAGAAATAACCAGATAGATCTTTTTTGGAAGAGGGGGATAGGGTCTTATTCTGTTGCCCCAGCTGAAGTGCAGTGGTATGATCGCAGCTTATAGCAGCCTCAATCTTCAAAGGCTCAGGTGATCCTAATGCCTCAGTCCCTTGAGTAGCTGGGGCTACTGGTGCACACCACCACACTCACCTAACTTTTGTATTTTTAGTAGAGATGGGGTTTCATCATGTTGGCCAGGCTGGTCTTGAACTCCTGACTCAAGTGATTCACCCAAAGTTAGACTTCCAAAGTTCTGGGATTTACAGGCATGAGCCACCATACCTGGCCTTAGCTAGATCTTCTAGAAATAAAAATATATAGTCATAGAAATTAAAAATGCAATAATTTGGATTAAAGAACAGATTAGATATAGCATCAGAGAGACCTAAAAAAACTAAATAGAATATAGCATGTAGGGTTTGAGAGGAAACAAATGGATGAGAAATGTGAGAGTAGAGTGAGAAGGTTCAGAAAGAGGTGATAGAATAAGGAAGAAGTTCCATTCAAAGTAATAATGATTGACAGTTTCTCAAAATTGATGAAAGATATGAAACCTTAGATTGAATAAACACAATTAATTCTGTGTGAAATAAAAAATAAACTCATGCTTTGATATATTAGACAAACTGCAGAAGACCAATGACAAAATGAAAAATCTTAAAAGTGATGAGAGAGAAATGACAAATTATTTATAAAGTAATGGCAATGTGACAGATTATCAATACTCAGCAACAGTAGAGTCTAGACAGCAATGAAATAATATCTTCAAAAGACTGAAGGGAGATAACTTTTAACCTATCTAAAATATCATGTAAGAATAAAGTGAAAATAAAGTTATTTTTAGATGAAATCTGAAAGGCTTTACTGCTGACTCTAACAAAAAATAAAACATTCACTGACCCTAATAAAAAATAACTCTTAAGTGGGGCACTGAGTACAGAAGAAAGGAGTGGGATATAAAATGCAAAGTAAATATTAAGTGGAGTCACTTAAAATTGTTGGTATTTGGCTAATTTTGAAATATAAAAATAGCAATTTAGGCCAGGCACAGTGGCTCACACCTGTAATCCCAGCACTTTGGGAGGCTCAGGAGGGTGGATCACTTGAGGTCAGGAGTTCAAGACTAGCCTGGTCAGCATGGTGAAACCCCATCTCTACTAAATATAAAAAAATTAGCTGGGTGTGGTGGTAGGTGCCTGTAGTTCCAGCTACTTGAGAGGCTGAGGCAGGAGAATCACTTGACCCTGAGAAGCGGAGGTTGCAATCAGCCAAGATTGCACCACTGCACTCCAGCCTGGGTGACAGAGCAACATTCTGTCTCAAAAAAAAAAAAAAAAAATTAATATGGTCTAACCTAGTACTAATAAGTATTGCTCTAAATAACAATGACAATAATAATAATGATTAATTTTGGAGGATTTGAAAATAAAGTGGAACTAAAATACAAATTGTCTATAACAATGACATGCAAGATGAGAGGGCTCTTGATTGCAGTTAAAACTTTCTTAGGTCTTTAGAGTTTTTGATACATTGTGAAAGGGGAGACCCTCTCCTCTCCTCCCACTTCCTGGCCTCCACCTCCTCCTCCCCTCCAGATGGGAAGGACGGTGAAAGAAAAAAAAGAAATAAAATACCAAAGAGCTGGAAAGATGACTCCCTTTTCGGTTCCCATTGTCTCTGCTATCTGTAAGCCTTGAAAGAGTTGCAAATGAATGTTATCCCTACCAACTGGAGCCCAGCACTGGGTCACACCCCTATGTCAGCATGGCCCATGCCCCTGCATGGAAACACCTCTGCCAACTAATAGTTTACTGCCTTTGTCTTGTCTCTGTAAGCCCCCTCCCCTGCCTGTTCCTGCTCACACTGCATATTAATTAGCAAATCAATGAAACCAAAAGATTGTAAGTTCTGACATCCAGCAAATGGAGAATGACATAGTTTCATCTCAGTTTCCCCTTTAGCATTATAAGCCTATAAAAGGGGAGAGAAGCTGCTTCTTGGGGAGCTCAGTGAATGAGGCTGTAGCCACACCCCCACCCCCCACCACAGCTCCTGGCTGAATAAAAAGCCACTTCCTTCCTCAGTTCGGTGTTTGAGAGGTTTGTTTCTCGCCACTCCTGCTTCGATAGTATGCTTCGGTAAATGAAGTATGTATGTAAACTTTAGGAATATCAGCAACTACATAGAGAATACACAATTTTTGAAGCAGAAAAGGGTAAAAATGGCAAGGAGAGAGACAAGGGAAAAAACCCTCAATCAAAGTGATAGAAGGCAAATAGAAGAAAAAGAAGCAAAGCCAATAATGCTGGATACAAACCAGAAGAAATGTTGATAGACATATTCTAATATAGTAATAAATGCAGATTGGATTTATCAATTAAAGAACAGAAACTGAGATTTGATTTATACAATATCTAGCTATATGCCATTTATAAGAGGCACAACTGTAATGACACAGAAAGTTTGAGAGTGAAGAGATGAAAAAAGTCATACTTGGAAAAAACAAACCATAAATAATGTCCAGTCTCAGGACTGGAGATTAAATAATGTCCAGTCTCAGAACTGGAGATTATTAATTTCACACCTAACAGACTTTCAGGCAAAATTTTTATCAGAAATTGTAGAGATAGAATTAATCTACAGCTGGAAAGGAAAACCATTATATTTATCTCTGAGAATGCTTGGGTGTCTGGGTTTTGACTTTTGGCCAAGATATGGGCAGTGGAATTTGTGATGTGTCATTTAAGGTCCAAAACTCCCATAGTGATTCTCAAGGTCAGTTTCTTTACTGATAAATTCCAACTGGCTTAACTGGTGTGACAAGCTGGTTTGATTGTGGCCAGAAGGACTTAAAGCCCCCCTACTGAAAAATTCTCTTTGAGTTCTTCTAAAGCTAAAATTATTTGTACACATCTTGGTGGTTAAAGTCGGGCCCTGGGGAGCTTACCTGTAATCACTTTCTCTTGCTACACTGTGTTCTTTGTCTTTAAAAGCCTTACAGGCCTATATGGATGCTCCTCAATTTATGGTAGTGTTATGTCCCAATAAACCTATTTTAAGTTGAAAATACTGTATGTTGAAAATGCATTTATTATACCTAACCTACTAGCCTAGCTTAGCCTAGCCTACCTTAAATGTGCTCAGAACACTTACTAATTCCTACAGTTGGGCAAAATAATCTAATATGAAGCCTATTGTGTAAGAAAGTGTTAAAAATCTAATGTAACTTGTTAAACACTGTAGTAAAAGAAACAGAATGCTTGTATGGTACTCAAAGTACAGTTTCTACTGAATGTGTATCACTTTCACACCATCTATAAAGTCAAAAAAAAATCTGAAGTTGAACTACTGTCAGTCAGGAGCCATCTGTATTCTGTATTTTGGGAAGTCTGGTGTGAGTCCTTTCAAATATCTAAACTGGGGCAAACTTTACATAGGTAAAAAGGGTCAAAATATAACGAAAAAAGAATATTTTACCCAGATGATGTAGCAATTTTCAACTTATTTGTGCCTAGAAACATAATCTTAAAATATATAAGGCAAAAATATAGAAGAATTACTCAGAGGACAAATCTATAATTACTCCCCATAGAAACTGTTAAATCAAGTGTATTAAAATTAGTTAACATAGTTATATGGCAGAGTTGCATATGTGTGCGTCAATTGTACTGCAGTGAGCATAGAAAGTCAACACCAAGACAAAAGTATGCTAAATTGTAGGGTTTTTATTGCCGGTGGCCACGGAGGACTCGCATCTCTCAAACCTGTGGCCCCAAAAGGAGGGTGTTAAGACCTTTTATACATGTAAAACCACCTCAGGAGTGAGGGTGAGGGGCAGGGGTGGGGGTGAGGGGCTTCAGACATTCTGAGGGCTAGGGGATTCTGTAAATCACCTCCTGGACGGAGATGAGGGTGAGGGGCTCTGGACATTCCAGTGGATTCCTGGGCGAAGATGATGGTGAGGGGCTCCAGACATTCCGAGGGCCAGGGGACTTTTGACATTCTGATTGTTACTTAAGTGGTTCACAAAAGTTAAGATAAGCATTTGTTTACACATTGTCTGGGTAGGGTGGAAATCACAGACCTTAATTACTTATTACAAGCTGCAGAGGCCAAGATGGCATGGGTTTGGACTACTTGCCTGTCACATTAGGGGTTACAGAGAGCAGTTTCAACAGAAAGCAGAGGTATGGTTGAGGTATGCAGTTTTATGGGACTTTTACCATGTTACAAATAATCTGTTTTCCCATTTCCCTCTCTCCCTCCCTCCCTATCTCTCTCTCTCTCTCTCTCTCTCTTGTTCTCTCTTTCTCTCTTTCTTATGGAGTCTCACTGTTACCCAGGCTGGAGTGTAGTGGTGTGATCTCGGCTCACCACAACCTCTGCCTCCTGGGTTCAAGTGATTCTCCTGCCTCAGCCTCCAGAGTAGCTGGGATTACAGGCACGTGCCACCATGCCCAACTAATTTTTGCATTTTTAGTAGAGATAGGGGTTTCACCATGTTGGCCAGGCTGGTCTCAAACTCCTGACCTCAGGTGATCCACCCATCTTGGCCTCCCAAAGTCTTGGGATTACAGGTGTAAGTAGTGTAGGGCTGTGGCTGGGAAAATTATGTAGTTTTTCTGCTCTTATATTCACTTCTTGTGACTGCATCTGCTTCCACAGCCAAGCCATGGAAAGATGGGGGAAAAAAAAAAAAAAAAGCAACTGCATTTCCCTCCTGCTCTTGGAACCCAAGTTCTGGCCAGAGAGAAGAGCTCTTTACCCTTAGAGTTTTAGGTGCTTGCACAGCTGCCACTGCCTCTATGTCTGTTGCTCCAGGGGACTGCCTGGGAGCAGCAATAAGAAAGAACAGAAAAGAACACTCCAAGGGATTTTCTTACTCTGGTCCTTAAAGGCTCCCTTTTCTGCTTTTTGGACCAGAATGAGAGGCCTTCTTTTGGAGTTCTTTCTATTTGCACCTAGTGTAGAGTTCCGGGTTTTGGGGTGCTTTTGAATCTAAGGCCAGAAAATAGTGGGAGTGAAGAGGACAAAACTCACCAGTGGATTGATCTTACTTTGAGTTCTGTTTTGTCTTCCAAACCAGTCTGCTATTATTTACTTTTTAGAGTCCCCAGATAACTGCTCCCTGCCTTCTTTGCAAGGTTTTTAGTTGCTTCATTGAATGAGGCAGGGTTCAGTGTGCTTACTTCATCTTAATTGCAACCACCCTCTGGAATCATTGTCTTTTAATTAAAAATCAGTGGTTTTACGTTTTGTTCTTCCAGAGTGCATTTAACATGGAGCCCAAGGCATCTCTTCTTTCCTTAGCTTCTTAAATCTTCCATCAGGAATAAACATGAGATGATTATAAAAAATTTACTAACTACACATATTCTTTCTCTTGTATATGAGCACAAGATACTAGAGGTAGAGGAAATTGCTACCTCAGTGAACATGCATGTACTTCAAGACCTGTTTGGAGTTCTTTTTTTTTTTGAGATGGAGTTTCGCTCTTGTTACCCAGGCTGGAGTGCAATGGCACGATCTCGGCTCACCGCAACCTCCGCCTCCTGGGTTCAGGCAATTCTCCTGCCTCAGTGTTTGGCGTTTTTAAGAAAATATTTCTTCACTCATTGCACTTAGGCTTTCAAATGGAAAAAGAATAGCTTGAAATGCATTAGAACAGCAAGTTTCTCATGTGAAACTTCATTTCTTGGCAGCCTCTTCCTGAAGAGACCAAGCAATATCCTGTATTGCTCTGAAAGCATGGGGCAGCCACTCTAGGCTGTCAACCCAGCCAGGCTTAATTTCAAAGACTGACTACAGTGCTAGTTCAGCGCTTAGCAATTAACATTGCACAGACCACATGGTCGACCTTTATTTTAAGTGTTTTTACAGTTTCAGAATGTATCTAGAGAAAGAGCTTATAATATATTCTTCAGTTAAAAGCAACAAAGAGAAAACTTGCTTCTTATTTCCAACAGGGCATGACTTTTATGTATAAAAAATTCAAAATTCAATAAACAACTATAAGGCTATTTTTCATAAGTACACAACCACAATAAAAACAGTCTTGAAGTTGGCACAGCATAATTTCTTGAGAACAAAGAGTCACATCACCACTACCATCACAACAAGGCAGGGGGCCAAGAAAGGGGGAGGGAGGGAGGGGGAGAGAGAGAGAGGGAGGGAGAGAGAGAGAGAGAATATCATTTAGTTGATTGGGCATTTATGGTTTGAAAAACGATCATTAATTGCAGTTTGTTCTTAAAACAGTAGATGACGCCTTAGACCTGAAATAGTTGAGAATGATATTTTTGTAAGGACAGTGTAGAAATATAATTCAAGTAGGGAGATCTGGTACTGGTTCCTTTTGCTAGAAAGGCAATCTATTGTTACATTATGAGGTCAGGCACTCAGAAATATATTATCTGAACTTCCCAGAATTGGTGGTGTTGAGGGTGAATCAATGATAAGGAGACATAAAATCCAATTTTGTTATCCTTTTGCTGTGGGATCTAGCATAACATTGTTGAGATTCTTGCCATGGATGCAATTGTCTCTAGGGTCAGGAGGTGCATCAGTAAGCACAAGACTCAATAGCTGTAACAGATGAAATAGGAAGAATTGCCACTGAATGAGATATTCTGAAAGAGTTGGAATTATTTTTTTGTTTTGGGAATGGGAAAGAAGAGTATAGAATTTGGCGATATTAACAAGACAAAACTTTCTCATGACACCATAGATTTATTCTAAATAAAAATGGAGTGGCTGAATAGGGATCTTTGGTTTTAATGCAAATGCCAGAGAATTACTTTGTAACAGAAACTTGGGAAGCACTAGTTTGTAACCTTTTTGATGAGGGAATCAATATAATTGGAGGTGAAAGATTCATGCACACTTAGAAATAAGCAGTTGGGTCTTTGGAAGAGCAGGAATGGGAAGATGGGTCTACAATCAAAGCAACAGGAGTGTTCTGCCCTTAACTTGACTCATTTAGCCTTTGTCCATCTGCTTCTCTCTATTTTGATGACAAGTATCTCCTTGATCCTCTGTTCTAATTTTTTAAATCTTCCTCCTAACTTCTGCTTACTCATAGTTTTGTTTCCCTCGTAATTTCTGCTTGAACATGGTCTGTTGTGGTTTTCTTGCTCAATTTCTACATTAGATCATCTCACTTCAGTTTCATTTTGTTGACTTCCCCTTTCTTTTGTTTTTTTTTTCCCTTGATGATCAGTCTCATCAATTTCACTTTCTGAAGAAGAGAAATTGATGAGACTGATCTCAATTCTTGTCCCAGGCCACATTGTATTTTTTTGTGTGCAGTTTTTGGTTTAACATTCTTTTGGATCAGGTGTTCTCCTATTTATCTGGCAAGGCTAGAAAGGATATAAAGCATGTTTGCATAAGTCCAGCTTCTTCTGCATGGTGAGGGATAGGGCAGAGGACCTAGAATCAGAATTTGGATTATTTAGAACTAGGGTGACCACATGTCCAAGTTTTTCTGGAAGATTCACAACTTAAATATGTTGTTTTGCATCCAGTGTAGTTTAGCATTTTTCTCAGGCCTTTCATTTTTTAATAAAATTAGGCCAGGCGTGGTAGCTCAAGCCTGTAATCCCAGCACTTTGAGAGGCCGAGGCAGGTGGATCATGAGGTCAAGAGATCGAGACCATCCTGGCCAACATAGTGAAACACTGTCTCTACTAAAAATACAAAAAAAATTAGCTGGGCATGGTGGCATGTGCCTGTAGTCCCAGCTACCTGGGAGGCTGAGGCAGGAGAATTGCTTGAATCCAGGAGGTGGAGGTTGCAGTGAGCCGAGATTGTGCTACTGTACTCCAGTACAGTAGTGGTGACAGAGTGAGACTCTGTCTCAAAAAATAAAATAAATTAAAAAATAAAATTAAATTAAATTAAAAAAATTCATACTTGTGGTGGTGGACATGGATATACATTGCCCAAATCTACTTTTCAGGAGGATTTGCTTTCTAGCTGGTGGAGTGCAGCCAGCAAACACCTCCAGCTGTCAGCTTCTTTGGGATTACTTGAGCTGCCCTGAACTGCATCATCCAAGGTCACACCTTTTCCAAGGCAGCCTGTGTCTGGTGACTGACTGAGGTGGGGGAATAAAGTCCTGGCCATTTCACCCTAATTGGGGAAGTCTCTGTATCAGTTTGTTTTCACACTGCTATAAAGAAATACCAGAAACCAGGTTATTTTTAAGAAAAGAGAGTTAATTGACTCATAGCTCCACAGACTATAAAGGAAGCATGACTTGGGAAACCCCAGGAAACTCACAATCATAGCTGGTGTTGAGCACCTGTAGCATTTCCAGGTGCACAGAGAAGCTTCTCATGGATCTACGATTCTGGGGTCTGGAGGACAGTGACCCTCTTCTTGCAGCTACCGGCAGTGCCCCAGTGGGGACTCCGTGTGGAGATTCCAACCTCACATTGTGCACTGCCCTAGGAGAGGTTCTCCTAAGAGAGGTTCTCCATGAGAGCTTTGCCCGTGCAGCCTATTTCTGCCTGGACATCCAGGCATTTTCATACATCCTCTGAAATCTAAGTGGAGGCTCCCAAGCCTCAATTCTTGCCCTTTACACACCTGCAATTCTTGCCCTCTGCACACCTCAATTCTTTAACCACGTGAAAGCAGCCAAGGCTTATGGTTTCTGGAACAGTGGCCTGAGACATATTTGGGATCCTTTTAGCCATAGCTGGAACTGGAGCAGCTGGGATGCAGGGAGCAGTGTCCTGAGGTGACACAGGGCAGTAGGGCCCTGGGCCCAGCCTACAAAACCATTCTTCCCTCATAGGCCTCTGGGCCTATGATGGTAGGGGCTGTCATGAAGGTCTCTGAAATGCCTTTGAGGCATTTTTCCCAGTGTTGTGCCTATTAACATTTAGCTCCTCTTTACTTATGTAAATTTTTGCAGCTGGCTTGAATTCCTCTCCAGAAGATGGTTTTTTCTACCACATGGTCAAGCTGCAAATTTTCTAAACTTCTATGCAATGCTTTTCTTTTAAATATGAGTTCCAGTTTCAGTTTATCTCTTTGCTCATGCATGTGACCAAATGCTGTTAGAAGTAGCCAGGTTGCTTCTTGAATGCTTTGCTCCTTAGAAATTTCTGCCAGATACCCTAAATCATCACTCTCAAGTTCAAAATTTCATGGATCCCTAGGGTGGGGCACAATGCTGCCAGTCTCTTTGCTAATGTATAACAAAAATGACCTTTGCTCCAGTTCCCAGTAAGTTCTTCATCTTCATCTGAGACCACCTCGGCCTAGACTTTATTGTTCATATCACTATCAGCATTTTTGGTCACAACAATTTAATAAGTCTCTAGGAAGTTCCAACATTTCCCTCATCCTCCTGTCTTCTTCTGAGCTATTCCAAACTCTGCTCATTACCCAGTTGCAAAGCTGTTTCCACATTTCCAGTCATCTTTATAGCAATGCCTCACTCCCAGTATCAATTTTCTGAATTAGTCAGTTTTTACACTGCTATAAAGAAATGCCTGAAACTGAGTAATTTTTAAGAAAAGAAAAGAGGTTTAATGGACTCATAGCTCTGCAAGCCATACAGGAAGCATGCCTGGGGAGGCCTCAGGAAACTCACAATCATAGCAGAAGGTGAAGGGGAAGCAGACGTGCCTTACATGGCTGGAGAAGGAGGAAGAGAAAGGGGGGTGCCTCACATTTTTAAACAAGCAGATCTTGTGATAACTGACTCACTATCACAAGAACAGGAAGGGGGAAATCTGCCCCCATGATCCAATAATCTCCTACCAGGCCCCTCCAACACTGGGGATTATAATTCCACCTGAGAATTGGGCAGAGACACAAATCTGAACCATGTTGGTGCTGCATTCTGACTGGTAACATTTACTCTAGAGCTCTCTACCATGTTGACCAAGCCTTTCTCAGGCCTGCATCACACTCCAACTTCTGCCTGATTTGCTCTCTCAACACTTCCTTCGCAGGTATTGATCCCTACTAAACATCTTATACCCCAAACTCTATCTCAGCATCTACCTCTAGAAAACCTAACTGGTGGTGGTTGCTAGCAAGAGTTGTCTGAAAAACCAGATGCGGTTTTGAAGCTGGGTGTCTCATTGCCTGTCTGGTAAAGAGGACCCCATACTGATGGTGAATGGAGCACAGACAGCCCATGGTACTTGCTACAACTCATCAGTGGTGAATTGGGAATGTTTGTCAGAAGGGAATGTACTTGAAGATGCAATGTATCAAGTATTTAAGAGTTATGGATAAATTAATAGATATAAGGAAAAGATTGACTGCTTGCTTATTGCTAAGAACCACTGATGCTCTTCAGGAAGAAAAGGAACTGCTGAGTCTAAGTAATACACTCTTGAAAGCTAGGTATAAAAGCCAGGGTGCCTCTTCAGTTGCATGCAGAAAGCTCTCATCTCCTACAAAGGCAAGGCAAACAAAGCTGAGGGCCAAGCTGAGACCTAGTAACAGTTTGATAGCAGAACTTCAAAGATTAAATGTCCTATCAAGGCAGGTATGTTATGCCAAGGTCAGGCCTCTGTTTCGGAAGACCTCAGAACTTGAGTTGTAGGATGGAGATATCTGGGTGACTGTTCTCAAAGATTTTGATTCCCCAGACACTTTTGAACCTTTTGGATCTATAGAAGAGGTCCACCCTTTTCTAGTAAAAGCTAACATGCCCCTGTGGTAGAAAACAATATAAAGTCTTCTCCTTTGAAAGACAAAGAAGGCCTCTGTCAGGCCTCTGCCCCTACCTGCTTTTCTAGCCAATGAATCTTTAACTCAAGTCTCAGTACACCTCAGCTAGGAATGTGCTGGGACTGATAAGGAGGAAATGGATATACCTCAAAGGAGCTGAAAGACCTAGGTAACATGTACCAGGAAGAACCTGGGGAACATATATAGGCTTGGATTTAACAGGTTCTTGATCAAGGAAACAGAATGTAAAATTGGATAGAAAAGAGTTTATTGATTTGGAAGTGCTCTCCCAAGATCAAGATTTGATATCCTGGCAAAATCCTTAGGATGGTGAAAACTTGACACTAGGATACATGGAAAAATCGATGACCCATACTGAACAAATATGAAATGCCATGACTTCTGTGGCAGATGATAGAGAAAGGGATTAGGAGACTCAGGGAAGTGGACATGATGGAGTGGGTACTGGAAGACTCAGCAGATGATTATGTTTTATATCTTTGTTGTGAGCACCCAAGATTCTGACTGATTTAAAAATTGTGATAAAATAGCATAAAGTTTATTATTTTAATCATTTGTAAGTGTACACTTCAGTGGCAGTAAGGACATTCACATTGTTGTGCAACCATCACTACCATCCATCTCTAGAACTTTTAAAAAAACTTCCTAAACTGGAACTTTGTATCCCTTAAACAATAACTTACCATTGTCCTTTTCACCCCTAGCCCCTGAAGACTGTCCTTCTACCTCTGTCCCTATGAATTTGACTGCTTTAATTTGATTACCTTATAAGAGTGGAATAATATAATATTTGTCCTTTTGTGACTGAATTCTTTCAGTCAGCATAATATCTTCAAGATTCATTCATGTTCTAGCATGTGTCAAAATTTCATCCCTTTTTAAGGCTGAATAATATTTCATTCTATATACACACCAGTTTGTTACCCATTGACCTATCAACGGACCCTTGGATTTCTTCTACCTTTTGACTTTTGTGAATAAGGCTGCTATGAACATAGGTGTACAATTATCTATTTGAGGCCCTGCTTTCAATTACTTTGGGTACATACTCAGAAATGGAATGGCTAGATCATATGGTAATTTTAATTTATTCATTTATTTTACATTAGGTGCATACTGTAGCTGGCATTTTTCCCATGCTATCCCTACCCACCCTCCTCTCCCTCCCCAACCCCCACTGTCTCTCCCCTATCCCCCACAACTGTCCCCAGTGTGTGACACTCCTCTCCCTGAGTCCGCGTGTTCTCGTTGTTCAACACCCACCAATGAGTGAGAACATACGGTGTTTGGCTTTCTGTTCTTGTGTCAGTTTGCTGAGAATGATGGGTTCCAGATTCATCCAAAGGACACGAACTCATCATTTTTTATGGCTGCATAGTATTCCATGGTGTATATGTACATTTTCTTTGTCCAGTCTATCATTGATGGGCATTTGGGTTGGTTCCAGGTCTTTGCTATTGTACAGGCTGCAATGAACATGCGTGTGCATGTGTCTTTATAGTAGAATGATTTATAGTTCTTTAGGTATATACCCAGTAGTGGGATTGCTGGGTCAAATGGAATTTCTATTTTTAGATCCTTGAGAAATCGCCACAGTCTTCCACAATGGTTGAACTAATTTACACTCCCACCAACTGTGTAAGAGTGTTCCTAGGTAATTTTGTTTTTAATTTTTTTTTTTCAGTTTTTCAACTGTGGCAAAATATATATAACACCTAATTTATTTATTATTTTTATTATACTTTAAGTTCTGGGGTACATGTGCAGATCATGCAGGATTGTTACATAGGTATACGGTATACACATGCTACGGTCACTTGCTGCATTCATTCCCCAATCATCTACATTAGATATTTCTCCTAATGTTATCCCTCCCCAATCCCCCAAGCCTGTGCTATCCCTCCCCTAGCTCCCCTACCCTGGTATGTGATGTTCCCCTCCCTGTGTCCATGTGTTCTCATTAACACCCCTTATGAGTGAGAACATGCAGTGTTTGGTTTTCTGTTCTTATGTCAACTTGCTGAGAATGATGGTTTCCAGCTTCATTCATGTCCCTGCAAAAGACATGAACTCATCCATTGTTTTTTTTTTTTTTTTTAAATAAAGATGGGGTTTCACCATGTTGGTCAGGCTGGTCTTGAACTCCCGACCTCAGGTGATCCACCTGCCTTGGCCTCCAAAGTGCTTGGATTACAGGCATGAGCCACCACGCCTGGCCGAACTAATCCTTTTTTATGGTTGCATAGTATTCCATGGTGTATACGTGCCACATTTTCTTTATCCAGTCTATCACTGATGGGCATTTGGGTTGGTTCCAAGTCTTTGCTGTTGTAAACAGTGCCACAATGAACATACGTGTGCATGTATATTTCTAACAACATGATTTATAACCCTTTGGGTATATACTCAGTAATGGGATTGCTGGGTCAAATGGTATTTCTATTTCTACATCCTCGAGGAATCGCCACACTGTCTTCCACAGTGGTCTAACTAATTTACACTCCCACCAACAGTGTAAAAGTGTTCCTATTTCTTCACATCCTCTCCAGCATCTGCTGTCTCTGGATTTTTTAATAATCATCATTCTAATTGGCGTGAGGTGTATCTCAATGTGGTTTTGATTTGCATTTCTGTAATGACAGTGATGATGAGTATTTTTTCATATGTTTCTTGGCTACATAAATGTCTTCTTTTGAAAAGTGTCTATTCATATCCTTCACCCACTTTTTGATGGGGCTAACACCTAATTTATTATCTTAACCACTTTTAAGTGTACAGTTCAGTGATATTAAATACATTAATAATGTTGTGCAACAATCACCACCATCCATCTTCATAACTCTTTTCATCTCCTATAACTGAAACTCTATACCCATTAACAATAACTTCCCATTACTTTACCCTAGCTCTTGGCAACTACACTTCTACTTTCTCTCTAAGATTTTGACTACTCTAAGTACATCATATAAGTGGAGTCATGCAGTATTTGTCTTTTTGTGACTAGTTTATTGCACTCAACATAATGTCCTCAAGGTTTATCTAGGTTGTAGCATGTGTCAGAATTTCCTTCCTTTTTAAGGCTGTACAATAATCCATTATAATCTTGCTCCTCTAGCTCTTTCAATTTTGACAATAGGGTGTTGATTTTAGATCTTTCCTTGCTTCTCATGTGGCCATTTATTGCTATATATTTTCCTCTAGACACTACTTTAAATGTGTCCCAGAGATTCTGGTATGTTGTGTCTTTGTTCTCCTTGGTGTCAAAGAACATCTTTATTTCTCCCTTCATTTCATTGTTATCCAGTCAACATTCGAGAGCCAGTTTTTCAGTTTCCATGAAGTTGTGCAGTTCTGAGTTAGTTTTTGAATTCTGAGTTCTAATTTGATTGCACTGTGGTCTGAGAGACTATTTGTTGTGATTTCCATTCTTTTGCATTTGCTGAGGAGTGATTTAATTTCAATTATGTGGTCAATTTTAGAGTAGGTGTGATGTGGTGCTGAGAAGAATGTATATCTGTGGATTTGGGGTGGAGAGTTCTGTAAATGTCTATTAGGTTTGCTTGGTCCAGGTCTGAGTTCAAGTCCTGGATATCCTTGTTTTTTTTTTTTTTTTTTAATTTTTGAAAGAAAGGAAGAAAGAAAAAGAATAAAGAAGAGGAAGAAAAAGGAAGAGAAAGAGAGAGAGAGAGAATGGGAGTATTGCTTTCTTGCCCAGGCTAGAATGCAGTTTAGTAATGGGTATTGAAAACCTCTTTTATACCAATAATTATACTTGATGTAAACAGGAAGGAATAAGGGAAGAAAATAACAAACGAGCAGCCAACCAATATTTCATTTAAACCTATGAAATGCTATGCGATTACTGAGGAGTGATTTACTTCCAATTATGTAGTCACTTATGGAATAGGTGTGAGGTGGTAATGTATGTTTTATGTATTTGAAGTGGAGAGTTCTATAAATGTTTATTAAGTTTACTTGTTCCGGGTCTGAGTTCAAGTCCTGAATGTCCTTGTTAATTTTCTGTCTCGTTGATCTATAAAATCATTAGCTCTTCTTGTTACATTGATCCTTTTGCCATAATGTAATGTCCTTCTTTGCCTCTTTTGCTCTTTGTTGCTTTAAAGTCTACTTTATCAGAGGCGAGAATTGCATCTCCTGCTTTTTATTTATTTGTTTATTTTTACTCTCTGATTGGTTGATAAATCTTCCTCCTTCTCTTTGTTTTGAGTCTTTGTGTATTGTTGCTTGTGAGATGGGTCTGGATGCAGCATACCAATGGGTTTTGGCTTTTTATCCAGTTAGAATATATATAAGTTTAATACTGGCATTTGATGCTAGCTGGCTGTTTTGCCCATTAGTTAGTGTAAATTTTTCATTGTGTTAATGTTCTTTTCTTTTTGATATATTTTTGGAAAGGCTGATATTGGTTGTTCCTTTATATGTATAGTGCTTCTTTCAGAAGCTCTTGTAAAGCAGGTCTGGTGGTGGTGAACTCTCTAAGTACTTGTTTGTTCGCAAAAGGTTTAATTTTTCCTTCGATTATAAAGCTTAGTTTGGCTGGATAGGAAATTCTGGGTTGAAAGTTCTTTTCTTTAAGGATGTTAAATATTGGTCCCCACTCTTTTCTGGCTTGTAGGGTTTCTGCTGAGAAATCTGCTGTAAGTCTGATAGGTTTCCCTTTGTGGGTAACCTGACCTTTCTCTCTGGCTGCCCTTAGTATTTTCTCCTTCATTTCAACCCTAATAAATCTGGCAATTATGTGCCTTGGGGTTGGTCTTCTTGAAGAATATCTTTGTGGTGTTCTCTGTATTACCTGGAGTTGAATATTACCCTGCCTTGCCAGGTTGGGAAAATTTTCCTGAATGATATCCTGAAGAGTATTTTCCAACTTGGATTCATTCTCTTCATCACATTCAGGTACACCTATCAAACGTAAATTAGGTATTTTCACATAGTCCCATATTTCCTGGAGACTTTGCTCGTTCCTTTCCATCCTTTTTTCTCCAATCTTGTCTTCTCGTTTCATTTCACTGAGCTGGTTCTCAACATCTGATATCCTTTCTTCTACTTGATCAATTTGACTGTTTAAACTTGTGCATGCTTCGTGAAGTTCTCGTGTTGTGTTTTTCAGCTCCATCAATTCACTTATATTCCTCTCTAAATTGTCCATTCTCGTTAACATTTCATCAAACCTTTTTTCAATGTTCTTAGTTTCTTTGCATTGGGTTAGAACAAGTTCTTTTAATTCACAGAAGTTTCTTATCACCCACGTTTTGAAACCTGCTTCTGTTACTGGAACACACTCGTAATCTATTAAGCCTTGTTCCGTTACTGATGAGGAATTGCAATCCCCTGTAGAGGGAGAGGCATTCTGATTTTGAGTATTCTCTGCCTTTTTACGCTGATTTCTTCCCTTCATTATATATTTATCCGTCTGTTGTCTTTGTAATTACCGACTTTCTAACTAGGTCTGTGAGCAGACGTCCAACTTGTTGATTCCCAGTGCCGAAATCTGAGCAATCCACTGCGCCAGCCAAAATAGCGGTGTTAAGATTGATGGTGCTTTTCCACCTGGGAGTCTCCAGACTCTGCACCAAAAACTGGCACGCTAAGGCACCAGCAAAACCGCCACGCCAAGGCACCAGCAAAATGCCGCGCCGGCCACAACAGTCGCTCTGGCGACACGTGGGGCTCCTCTGCTGGGAATCTCCTGGTCCGTGAGCAACAAATATTCGTCTGGAAGTGTGGCGTCCTCTCGTTCTCTGCACTTTCACTGGGAACTACGAGCCCGAGCTGCTAGTGATCAGCCATCTTGGATCTCTTTCCTGGATATCCTTGTTAATTTTCTGTCTGGTTGATCTGCCTAATATTGACAGTGGGGTGTTAAAGTCTCCCACTATTGTTGTGTGGGAGTCTAAGTCTCTTTGTAGGTCATTAAGAACTTGCTTTATGTATCTGGATGCTCTTGTATAGGATGCGTATATATTTAGGATCATCAGCTCTTCTTGTTGCATTGATCCTTTTACCATTATGTAATGCCTTTCTTTGTCTCTTTTGATCTTTGTTGGTTTAAAGTCTATTTTATCAGAGACTGGGATTGCAACTCCTGCTTTATTTTGCTCTCCATTTGCTTGGTAAATCTTCCTCCATCCCTTTATTTTGAGCCTATGTGTATCCTTGCATGTGAGATAGGTTTCCTGAATACAGCACATCGAAGGGTTTTGACTTTTTATCCAATTTGCTAGTCTGTGCCTTTTGATTGGGGCATTTAGCCCATTTACATTTAAGGTTAATATTGTTGTGTGAGAATTTGATCCTGCCGTTTTGATGCTAGCTGGTTGTTTTGCCCATTAGTTGATGCAGTTTCTTCATTGTGTTGATGCTGTTTACATTTGGTACAGTTTTGGAGTGGCTGGTACTGGTTTTCCTTTCTATGCTTAATGTTTCTTTCAGGACCTCTTGTAAATCAGACCTGGTGGTGATGAAATCTCTGAGCAATTGCTTGTTCATAAAGGATTTTATTTCTCCTTCACTTATGAAGCTTTGTTTGGCTTGATATGAAATTCTAGGTTGAAAGTTCTTTTCTTTAAGGATGTTGAATATTGGCCCCCACTGTCTTCTGGCTTGTAGGGTTTCTGCTGAGAGATCTGCTGTGAGTCTGATGGGCTTCCCTTTGTGGGTAACCCAACCTTTCTCTCTGGCTGCCCTTAGCATTTTTTTCCTTCATTTCCACCCTGGTAAATCTTATGATTATGTGCCTTGGGGTTGCTCTTCTTGAGGAATATCTTTGTGGTGTTCTCTGTATTTCCTGGACTTGAATATTGGCCTGCCTTGCTAGGTTGGGGAAGTTCTCCTGGATTATATCCTGATGAGTATTTTCCAGTTTGGATTCATTCTTTTGGTCACATTCAGGTACACCTATCAGACGTAGAGTAGGTCTTTTCACATAATCCCATATTTCTTGGAGGCTTTGTTCATTTCTTTTCACTCTTTTTTCTCTAATCTTGCCTTCTCATTTTATTTCATTGAGTTGATCTTCAATCTCTGATATCCTTTCTTCTGCTTGGTCAACCTGGCTATTGAAACTTGTTTATGCTTTGCAAAGTTCTCATGTTGTGTTTTTCAGCTCCATAATTCATTTATATTCCTCTCTAAGCTGTTTATTCTCGTTAGCATTTCATCAAACCTTTTTATCATGGTTCTTAGTTTCTTTGCATTGTGTTAGAACATGTTCTTTTAGCTCAGAGAAGTTTGTTATTACCCACTTTCTGAAGGCTGTTTCTGTCAATTCCTCAGACTCATTCTCTATCCAGCTTTGTTCCCTTGCTGGTGAGGAGTTGTGATCCCTTGGAGAAGGTGAGGCATTCTGGTTTTGAGTGTTTTCATCCTTTTTTTGCTGGTTTCTTCCCATCTTTTTGGATTTATCTACCTGTGGTCTTTGTAGTTGGTGGCTTTCAGATGGGTTCTCTCAATGTCCTTTTTGTTGATGATGAAGTTATTTCTTTCTGTTTCTTAGTTTTCCTTCTAAAAATCAGGCTCCTCTGCTGTAGGACTGCTGGAGGTCCACTCCAGACCCTACTTGCCTGGGGATCACCTGCAGTGGCTGCAGAACAGTAAGGGTTGCTGCCCGTTTCTTCTTCTGTTATCTTTGTCCCAGAGGATACCCACCAGATGTCAGCCTGTGCTCTCCTTTATAAGGTGTCTCTGGATATATGTGGGTTGGGGAGTTGCTTGAGGAGACAGTCTGTCCCTTATAGGATCTCAAGTGCTAAGCTGTGAGTGCTGTTGTTCCGTTCAGAGCTTCTTAGCAGGTATGTTTAAGTCTGCTGCAGCAGAACCCATAACTACCTTTTTTTCCCAGGTGCTTTGTCCTGGGAAGGTGGGGCTTTATGTATAAGTTCCTGTCATGCTTCTACCTTTTTTCAGAGATGCCCTGCCCAGTGAGGAGGTAGCCTAGTCACAGTCTGCCAGCAGAAGTGTTACTGAGCTGCCGTGGCCTCTGACCAACTGCTTTGTGAACTTCTTTGCAGTTTTGTTTATAGGGGCATAGTTAGAACTGCCTCAGTAATGGCAGTGTGCCTCAATAATGGCAGACTGTCTCTGTAATGGTGGACTGCCTCTGTAATGGTGGACTGCCTCGGTAATAGTGGAATGCCTTAGTAATGGTGGTCTGCCTCAGTATTGGCGGATGCCCTTCCCCACACAGAGCTGGACCATCCCAGGTCCAGCTCTGCTTGCTGTGAAACTCTCAATCCAGAGCGTTTCAGATTGTTGGTCTTTGTGGGGATGGGACTGGCTGAGTCAGATCACCTGGCTTCCTGTTTCAGCCCCCTTTTTTTTCAGTTGAATGGGTGACTCTGTCTCCCAGGTGTTCAGGCTGCCAGTTGAAATAGCATCCAGATTTGTGTTTTTGTGCGGAGACCCACTGCGCTGGCTGAAACAGCCATGCTGGGGACTCGTGATGTTTTTCGCCCAGGAATCTCCTGGTCTATGGGCAGTAAAAATTCATTTGGAAATGCGGTGATCACTCACCCTCTGTGTTTTCACTGGGAACTGCAATCCAGAGCTGTTCCTATTCAGCCATCTTGGATCATCCTTTTCCTTCTTCTTCATCTTTTTTTTTTTTTTTTTTTTTTTTTATATATCAAGCTTGAGACCACAGAAAGCATTGTCTGCAACAGAGACTCCAAAAAGTTCTCCTTGCATCCCTAGATATCATCTCTTTTAATTTTCAAAATGTGTATTCCCACTAAAGAAAGAAAAGAAAGGCTGACCTTGTGGGATAAGAATATGGAGGTGGAAAGAGAACAACAATAAATGAGAAACAGAGACTTTGCTATTTCTTCAGACTTATTTGCTGAGAAAATTAAACCTTGTCAGCAGTTTTATACAGTGGATTAAAAACAGAAATAACTTTATATAGATCTGTGCTGAACTGTAGAATTTTCTGCCTTTTAACTAGCTGACTTTGGGCAAGTTATTTTACTTCTTTGACATTTACTTTTTCACCATTTAACAAATATTTATTATTGAGTTGAGACTTGAAATTTACCATTAAAATAAGAAGAACCTAATTAGTTCACTTATATTATCAAGACAAAAAAATTAAAAGCAAAACAAAAAAAACTTTGTAATATAACCTCGTAAAAATCTACTAAGGTTTAATCAAACTATTTTATTTTTTTCCAAAGTATCATGCTGAAAATTCAACAAGAAGTTGGGGACTTTCATCTTCTTCTATTTTTCTTTAATTTTTTTTTTATTTCAATAGCTTTGGGTTCATCAGTTTTTAATGCTTGACTATAACTATAGATTTCAAATTTATGACATTTATGTATTAGTTAGGCTACATTCATATTGTGACTAAGAAATGAAAGTACAGTAATTTCTATTATAATTTTACCTCATTTATTATAACAATTTATATATTCGATACACTAAATCATATCCTGTTTTTATTTTGTTATGGTTGAAGGTATTCAATGATTTCTAAGGCTTTTTTCCAACTTGCTAGAGCACATTTAAAACATGTTAATCCCAGAGGCCATCCTATTGAATTTCTCAGCAGAGTCATTGCTTTGTAACACGCTCTTTAAGAGATTATTCTGTAGGGACTAGGATGTGCACATCTCATATCAATTCTGCTATAGATAATAATGTTCTGATAAGACTGTATGTAGATCCCTCTAAAGATCTGGTTTTAGATCTTTCTTTTATACCAGGAAGGATATAATTTTTTCTCTCTAGGTCAGCTGAAGCATAGGCTGTTTTGGGAAATTTTATGTCCCTTGTTAGGCATGGAAAACATTAGTATTTATGTTAGAGATTAGTGGCATCTGTGTACTTTATGAAAGCTCTGTGAAACAATCAAGACAAATGCAGAGTGACTGTTTTTCTTCTTTATCTTAAGTAGTATTATTCTGCTTTCTTTGTTTTATAGGTATAACAAAAAGTAAAAGTAATTATCCATCCAGTGATATATGAATGTTTTTTCCCTCAAAAGGAAAAGTTTTGTATGTGAGGGTCATAAAAGATAATTAAAATGGAAATTTTACTAAAATCCCTGAAGTGAGGATGGTGGACTATGAGATAACTTTGTAGTAATAAAGACCCTTCTTTGCAAATGCCCCTTCACATAGAACAATTGTCATGTGATACTAATGACTATGAGGGGACCATAGAATCACAAACTTTTTGCCAGATCTTTCTAATTTCTAAGCCACTCCTTCATTGGAAGGCTTTGAAAGTAAATTAAGTCACCTTGGTCACTAGCTCTGGGAATTGTTATCCCAGATACGAGTAAAGGTCAATACAATCTTTGAAAACTTGCTGTCTCTTGGAACCTGTTTTCTCATCTCTCTAAATAAGAAGGAATAATAAACTACTTTCTTAAGTTATAACAATATTATAGAAATAAATATTTATAAAGTGCTTTGATGGAGAACAAAGGAAGATGCTATGAAGTGCCAACTGTTGATATTATTTAATCACATTCAGCTCCTAAATCAGAAAGATTAAATAATGGTTGGCATAACAACTATTCTGCTTAATCTCAGTAAGTAATTTTTGTGAAATGTTGGTTAGTATGTTCTTAATTCATATGAATTTAGCTATTACAGTCCACCCTTGAACAATGGGGGATGGAGGGGAGTGTTAGGGGTGCTAACCCCCACACAGTTGAACATCTGCATATAACTTTTGACTCCCCCATATCTTAATTACTAATAGCCTACTGCTGACTGGAAGCTTTACCAATAACAGAAACAGTCAATTAACATGTATTTTTTATATTAAATGTATTATATACTGTATTCTTATGATAGTAAACTAGAAAGAAGAAAAAATCATAAGGAAGATAAAAATACATTTCCAGTACTCTACTGCATTTATTGATCCCATAAGTTTGTGTCATCTGTTTACAAGTTGACTTCTTTGTCTGAAATGATGGGCAACACAGCTGCAGACCTCAATCTACGATACATATGAAGCAATTCAACCTTTTCTTGTAATGTCATGACTTTTCTCTGCTTCTTGGGACCACTTCCAGCATTATTAGTAGCACTTTGTATGGGTCTGATGGTGTTATTCAACGTTTACAGTATTGGATTAAACATGATGAAAAACATGAGAACCACAAGAGATCACTTTTTACTGTGATAGTAATTTACTGGAGAGACAAACTGCTCATGTGGAGATATCAACATCACACTGTGCTTAAAGCAGATCCTCACGTCACTTGGGCTCACAGTAATAGCAACTAAAGGTGGCTACAAAACTATTATGGTAGTATATATAGTATGGACTATAGTTAATTTTATGCAGTTACAATTAAATACTGCATCTTTACATTTGCTTACATTTCTCACTACAGCTAATGGTGCCATGTATGGTCTGTAAATGTTTCTGTGTATAAGTTTTGATAAATTTTAACTTTTTAGAATACATTTGTGTATATTTTATGGTAGTAAATGATAAAATAGGCTAGTATCTACATAGATTTTATGCATTCATAACATACTTAACTTTTTCTTATTTATTTTGGATGCTTGTTACATGGTTCATCTACAAGTTTTTTTCAAATTGTCACAAATTTCCAAAAATTTTTCCAATATATTTATTAAAAAATATTCAAGCATAAGTGGACCCATGCAGTTCAAACACCCATTGTTCAAGGGTCAACTGTAATAATTTCATTTGCTTAGATAGAAAACAAAGCTCTTTACAAAGCTACGTAAAGTTGTGACTTCAAGTATTGCTACAAATATTTTTGAGTTCTGTTCCCAAACACATTCTTAGTTCACATAAATGATATATTTGAATCTTTAGGCCACTACTACTATTGTATGCAGAAAGTAGGTTTAATGCTAAACCTGTTTTTATTTCTTGTATTTTAGAATTTAGTTTATTATTAAATTTAAAGCATTTGAACTTGCTAAGGTGAAGTAAATTAATTTTACAGCTATATCATTATTATTTCTAAGTCTATCCATTCAGCCTCCCAAGTGGGTTAATGATATAAATGTAATCTAGTGTGTGAATAAGATTAGACTATCCCCACAAAGAAGACTGAGCAAAAAGCTCATGATGCCTGATGACTAAAATTCCAGAGAGTCTTAGACTATTAAATTTAAAATGTTTCAGTAAGTATTAAAAATAAAAACTATAATGCTTTATTAATAAATTATTTATTTTAAAATTATTTACTTAATTGATTTATTAGGGAAGCATCACGCACTGGGGTCCATTAGGGGAGGCTAGGGGAGGGATAGTGGCAGGAAGGGTGGGGAGGGATAACATGGGGAGAAATGTGAGGTATAGGTGATGGGGGGATGGAGGCAGCAAACAACCTTGCCATGAATGTACCTATACAACAATCTTGCATTATCTGCACATGTACCCCAGAATCTAAAGTACAATAAAAAAAACTGTGGAAGTAATGAATATTTATTTTATCATACACATACATTGCAGGTACACACAGAATAGGAAGCAAACATTCCCTATCCCACATAAATATATTTGAACATGCATGTTGGCCCTTGGTATGTATATGTATAATTCTGTAGGAAACAGTTTGAAGAAGAGAGAGCTGGCTGTTCCTAATTTTTCCCCCTTTTTCTAGTGTTTTAGAACTTTTAGTGGGGCAGATAGCTGCCCAGAATAAAGACTTCGTTTCCCAGCCTGCTTTGTATCTTCTTTTTATGGCCACATAACTAAATTATGGACAGTGGATTGTTAACAGAAGTATTTTGTACCAATTTCAAGAAATATTTTTTTTTCAGAGACAAATGGCATGTGCTTTCTGCTCCCATTTTCTTCATCCTTTACTCTGTCCTGTTGCCTGAAATGTGAGTAGTTCCTTGGACCATAAGCATGAGAGTTGTATCTTAGGGAAGAATTGAAAATTCTGGGCATGAAAGAATTGAAATTCTGGACATCATGGGCCAGAACTACCATGGCAGTCTTGGCTTTCTTACCTCCAGACCAATATATGAGAAAGACAGAAACTTCTTAGTTCAAATTAATGTGTATTGTGTAAATCACATTCTACCTTTTCCACATTTGCAACCCATTCTAATCTTCACTAATGGAGAGTTTTGAAGGTTTTGGATATATGCAAATGTAAATCCAAATTTTCCTTACAAAAATTATTTTACTTCATACTTTACTAAGAGGTATATGCAAATGCTTTCCCCTCATAAGCTATTATGAGGATTTTAAATATTTTCTGAATAAGTTATTAATACACTCTCTTTTTCAGTTTCTGCCTTTTTAATCTTATTTTCTTATCTTGCCCTACATTTTTATCATTGTTTCTCTCTCTAAATTCTCTAATTTTGTTTCTACCTCTGTTGTGACTTTTTTTGTCACCAGCCTTTCGTAGCTTTCTCTTTTCTTCAAAGGGCAGATTAGAGTATTATTTTTTCTCTTCCTGAGGATACGCCACCTTGGATATACTCCCTGGGGCTGGTTCCAGGGGTCTTAAAATCTGAAAGGGGTACAAGCACACTCAGTAGTTGTATTCTTGATGAATTATGAAACACCACTATTGTAACATTTACACATATCCTCCAAATTTCCAAAATTCTGATTGCTTATGAAAAATACATATACACAAAATGATAAAAAAAAAATACAGCAGTCTAGAGCTTGTTACCACTGATTTGGACAAAGCAGGCCTTAGTGAGACTTAGGAAATCATTCTACTTTTAAAAGAGTATTGTGTGCAACTATTTTCTTTATAAATAATTGTGAGTCTTCCATTGTTTGTTGTAATGAAGGAGACTTTTCTTTTTTCCTTTTTGCTGTCTCTTCCAGAGCAGGGCTAACTCTTAGGCAGTGTGCCAGAGTCAGCCTAAGCAGACTTTTGAGTGCTTTCTTTCCCCTGCTCTTCCTAGCAGTAATTCTCCAGGTGGCATTGTTAGTGTATAACTCTCTCCAACAATCCCAAGCTGTCACACTCACAGCCTTATCTTAAAGAACAATTGTATACATTTTCTTACCCGAGGTCACCTGCATTTGTTTGATTAACCTTGATGTGCTGGCCACAGCTGGTTTCTCCAAGGTTTACATCTGATCCTAAGGCAGCCATCTGGACTCACCATGGTCAATGAGGCAAGCAGGTTCAAGGGCTTGATAAAAGGAGTCATGTAAGGATTACTCAATTCCATTTTCTTTTAAAAGTCTGAATGGTACATACTCAGACACACACACACACATTCAGTGGACTGGGTAAAGGGAACTCCCAGAAGGAAAGAAATAAGGATGCCTCATGTGATAGCAAGAGGGGGACTAGAGAGAGGATATTAACTATGGCAGGGGAAGTAGACACAGTATAGGGGAAACATACATGAGATAAGCTGCCACAGGAGTGCCATAGTGGAAGTACTAAGCAGAGGATGAGAATGGATCTGGATAAAACTTCAGAACTTCCGTTATTTAAAAAAAATTTCCAGTTCTCCAAGAGTCTAGCTGTGCACCTTTTGAAAATGCTGTCTCATCTCCTTCCTCTTTCCTTACAATAAATCCCTACTTAGTCAGGTAAATTTGTATGTCTTTCTCATTGTAATTGGAAAGGGCCTAACACATTTTTAATGTCCCTGTTTGGATCTGATTAAGCTTGTTACAGAATATATTTCTAGTTTCTTCTGTTGGACTGTGCTCTTGCTCCAACAGTAACAAATTTCATACTCCTCAGATTCAGGTTAATGATCCTGTCTCCCCAAAATCTGTGGTCTTCCTAAAGGACTGTGCTAGGAGAAGAACAAGCAACAATTAGACACCAATTTTTTTTTTTTTTTTTTTTTTTGAGACAGAGTCTAGCTCCATTGCCAGGCGCCAGGCTGGAGTGCAGTGGCACGATCTCAGCTCACTGCAACCTCCACCTCCTGGGTTCAAACAATTCTCCTGCCTCAGCCTCCCAAGTAGCTGGGACTACAGGTGCGTGCCACCATGCCCAGCTAATTTTTGTATTTTTAGTAGAGACGGGGTTTCACCATGTTGGCCAGGATGGTCTTGATCTCTTGATCTCGTGATCCGCCCACCTCGGCCTCCCAAAGTGCTGGGATTACAGGCGTGAGCCACCGCGCCCGGCCCGACACCAAATTGTTTTAAGGCTTGTTAGTTACTTGTTTATTGTGTCACTGGTCTTACATTTTGCCTACTCTCACTTACACAGTTTTTACTTTTTTCTTTGTGGATCATCCTCATCAGATTTTAACATATTATTCCTCACATCTGTAAAAAATTCTTTTCTTGATTTCATTTTCTCCATTACTGCCACACCATTTCTTTGCTTTCTTGGCAAATTGAAAGCATTGCCTATTTTTATTATTTCCAGTTCTCCTTCCATTCTCCCTTAATCTCACTACAATCCAGGTTTTCTTGTTTCCATCACTCCACTGAAACTGCTCTCAATAAAGGCATCAGTAACTTCTACATTGCTAAATCCAGGGGTTAATTTTCAGTCTGTATTTTTGACTTAGCAGCATCACCTGACGCAGTTAATTCACCTGGCTTTTGCAAACACTTGATTTCCCTCCTTCATTTTCTGCTTACTCAAATCTTCTGCTTTTTCCCCTTCTTTGTAATCTTATAATCATGGGAAAGTTCTGTTTTTAGTTCTCTTTTCTGCCAAGGAGAGAATAGAGTTGTTGTGTTGTAAAAATGCCACATCAAAAATTCAGTTCCCATTAGATTATTCTTTTAATCCAAATAGTGCAGAAGAATGGAAAGTGAGCTCCTCACCCTGGGCCTTTGGTCTCACTCTCTGTAGTCTTAAAATATGGATGTTCTATCAGAAATTTACCATAAATTGATGGATACATAAAGGTTTTTTAAAATTAAACCTTTAATAAATGCATAATAGGACTACACAGTATTTCATTCCTTTGTGTGAGTGTATCATAATTTATGTCATCAGAGAATTTTTAGATTGTTTCCATTTTTATTAGGAATGATGTTGTTATGCTTGGCCTTATAAAGACAGTTTATATATATCTAAACATATCCACAGGACACATTTTTATAGACAAAATTGCTAGTTTAAGGAGCACATATACATCTAATCTTCATCATTTGCAGATTCTGTATTTGTGAATTCACCTGCTTGCTAAACTTTATTTATAACCATACAATCAATAATTGCTGTGCTCTCATTTGTGGATGTGCACAGAGCAGCAACATGTTTAAGTTGCCCGATGTGCTTGTTTGCAGCTGGGCTTGCTCTACCTTCTTGTTTTAGCTCTCATACTGGAAATGAGTCCTTTTCAGGGTCTATTTAGTGCCCCATCTTTCTCATTTTTGTGTTTTGGAGGTGATTTTACTGTTTAAAATGGCCCCAAGCATAGTGGTAGAGTGCAGCCTAGTGTTCCTAGTCATTGGAAGGCTCTGATGTGCCTTGTGAAGAAAATACATGTGTTAGATAAACTTAGTTCAGGCATGAGTTACACTCCTGTTGGCCATGAGTTCAGTGTTACTGAGTCAACAATGTAAAACTTAATGTTAATCAAGTTTTTTGACCATTAAAAGCTCTTTATAACACTATATAAAAAGTTTTGAGATATAGCTGGAGATTAAGGCAGACAGGAGGCAGAACTAGATTGCAGCCACTTGAACGGACAGAACAGTGTGTGGAGGCTCACATCATAAACTTCTGCTCCAGACTGACTGCAGAAATATATTAGGAAAGCCAAGAGAACCCACAGATCCTCTGAAGGAAGCAGACTGCTCCTGCAGGACCTAGGAGACACACCAAATACTGTGAGTGCCCAAACTTTGGAAGTGGGAAAAGGAGATCATCTGCCCCCAAACACACCCCCACACTGGGGAACCTTGAAGATCTAGATTACAGGAGAATATTCTGACCTTACCTGGAGGTGAGTTCATTTAGAGAGCTGAGCAAAATACAGGGGTAGAGGAAGCGGCAGGAAAATCCCTGTGTCCCCTAGCAAGCCATTTCTGCCTCGTCTCACAGGGGTTCTTAAGGTGGGCTGCCAGAGGCACTGGAAAAAGGCCACGGGGAGAAGGAAACCTCCAGGTGAACTTTGTAACAATGGAAACTATCCGGGGAGGGCATGAATTTAGTGTGCAGACTCCACAGGCAGGGGAAGAAGGAAAGCCTTGCTTACTTTCACAGCTGGGAGGTGAGTAGCCTGGGGCAAGTTCCTGCTTTCCCACTACCTGGAAACAGACTTGTTGCTGTTGTAGGGGGTGCGCATGGTGGGAGTGAGACTGGCCCTTTGAGTTTCATGGAAGCTGGGCTGGGTGATGCCTGTGACTGCCAACTTTTCTCCACTTCCCTGACAACCTGCATGACACTGCAGAGGCAGTCATAATCCTCCTAATAACATAACTCTATTGACCTGGGAACCACACCTCCATCCTCCACAGCAACAGCAGCAAGACCCGCCCAAGTACTCAGACACTCCTAGGCCCTGCCCCCACCTAATGGTCCTTCCCTACCCACCCTGGTAACTGAAGACAAAGGGCACATACTTTTGGGAGTTCTAGGGCCCTGCCCACTACCCTAATCAACCAAAGCTAAAGACCCTCATAGAGTTCATTATACCCCTCCTGCCACCTCCACTGGAGCAGGTGCCAGTATCCATGGCTGAAAGACCCACAAATGTTTCACATTACAGGACTCTGTGCAGACAACCTCCAGTAGCAGCTCAGAGCCTGGTAGACTTGCTGGATGGCTAGATTCAAAAGAGAGATAACAATCACTACAGCTTGGCCCTCAGGAAGCCACGTCCCTAGGAAAAGGGGGAAAGTACTACATCAAGAAAACACCCTGTGAGACAAAAGGAACCTTGAGCCCTAGACCTTCCCCCTGACAAAGCCTACCCACATGAGAAGAAACCAGAAAACCAGCTCAGGTAATATGACAAAACAAAGTTCTTTAACACCCCTCAAAAATCACACTAGCTCACCAGCAATGGATCTAAACCAAGAAGAAATCCCTGATCTACCTGAAACAAAATTCAGAAGGTTAGTTATTAAGCCAATCAGGGAGGTACCAGAGAAAGGTGAAGCCCAATGTAAGGAAATCCAAAAAATGATACATGAAGTGAAAGGAGAAATAGTCAATGAAATAGATAGTGTAAATAAAAAACAATCAAAACTTCAGGAAACAGTGGACACACTTATAGAAATGCAAAATACCCTGGAAAGTCTCAGCAATAGAACTGAATAAGCAGAAGAAAGAACTTCAAAGCTTAAAGACAAGGTTTTCAGATTAACCCAACCCAACAAAGACAAATAAAAAAGATCAAGTTTGGGGCATATAGGTGATTTTTGGTTATATGGATAAGTTCTTTAGTGGTGATTTCTGAGATTTTGGTGTACCCATCACCCAAGCAGTGTACACTGTAGCCAATACATAGTTTTTTATGCCTCACTACCTCCCAGCCTTCTTCCTGAGTCCCTAAAGTCCATTATATCATTCTTAATGCCTTTGCATTCTCATAGCTTAGCTTCCACTTATAAGTGAGAACATATGATACTTGGTTTTTCATTCCTGAGTTATTTCAGTTAGAAAATGGCCTCCAGCTCCATCCAAGTTGCTGCAAATGTAATTATTTCATTCAGTTTTATGGCTGAGTAGTAGTATCCCAAGGTGTATATGTACCACATTTTTTTTATCCACTTGTTGGTTGACCGGCATTTAGGTTGCTTCCATATTTTTGTGATTGTGAATTATGCTGCTATAAACATGTATGTGCAATGTCTCTTTCGTGTAATGACTTTTCCTCTGGGTACTCAGTAGTGGGATTGCTGAATTGAATGGTAGCTCTACTTTTAGTTCTTTATCTCATACTTTCCATCATGGTTGTAGTAGTTTACATTCCCACTAGCAGTGTAAAAGTGTTTCCTTTTCACCACATCCACACCAACATCTATTATTTTTTGATTTTTAAATTATGGCCATTCTTGCGGGAGTAAGGTGATATTGCATTGTGGTTTTAATTTGCATTTCCCTTATAAATTGGTGATGTTGAGCATTTTTCCCCATATGATGTTGGTTGTTTGTGTATTTTCTTTTGAGAATTGTTTATTCATGTCCTTTGCCCACATTTTGATGAGATTATTTGTTTATTTCTTCCTGATTTGCTTGAGTTCTGTGTAGATTTTAGATATTAGTCCTTTGTCAGATGGATAGCTTGTGAATATTTTCTCCCACTCTGTGGGTTGTCTGTTTACTCTGCTGATTATTTTTTTTGCTGTGCAGAAGCTTTTTAGTTTAATTAGGTTCCATTTATTTATTTTCATTTTTGTCGCATTTGCTTTGATCAAGTGCTCTTTAGTCAGCAGGTAATGAATCCTGAGAAAACTAGGCCCTTCCCTTCAAGGCAGTGGGTTCCCTTCTAGCCCAGGATGTGTCTAGAAATGTCTGGGAGCTAGGGCCTAGAATGGGGGTCTTGACACTCTGCCTGGCGCCCTATCCTACTGAGGCTGCACAGGTACCCAAGTTGCAAGCCAAAGTCTTCTTTACTCTTCCTTCTCCTGTTCTCAAGTACAAGGAAGAATCCCCTCCTGGAGCTGTGAGCTGTACTGGCTTGGGGTTGAGGGAGGGGTGGTGCAAGCACTTCCTTGGCTAGCCTGGCTGGTGGCTCACTAGGTCACATGCTCCTAAGTCTAACTGCTGCAAGCCCAGCACAACATTAGCACTTGCCCAGGAATGGAACTCAGGTTTCAGCCTCTGGGATGGGTAATTCCCCTCTGACATGGGCTCAAATAAATGCTCCCTCTGTGAGTGCCAACTGAATTCTGCACAATGTTGCTTTCCATAGTGACAGGGCAGTGCTGCTCCAATGCAAAGTCCCACAATCACTGCATTCTCTCTCCTCTAAGCACATTCTCTCTTGTACAAGGAGGCAACTCCTGAGGGATGGGGAAGGGGTGGCACTGGTGATTCAAGACTATCTTTCCTACCCTTGTCAGTGCCTCTTTCAGTAATATGAAGTTAGAACTGGATACTGTGATTGCTCACCTGATTTTTGGTTCTCATGAGGATGCTTTTTTTGTGTGTGTAGATAGTTGTTCAATTTGGTGTTCCTGTAGAAAGGACAATTGGTGGGAGCTTCTTCTATTCATTCATCTTCCTCCCCTACAAAAAATTAAATAAAAAATAAAGTCTTTCATATTTTCTTTGGGTCCTTTTAAATTTCATCATTTAATATTTAAATATTTGATTCATCTAGAATTTATTGAGTAGTAGGTCTAGCTTTGCTTTTTTTTTAATAGCTAGCTGCTTGAAACAACCATTTAAAAAACAAATCTAATTTAATTAGCTTGTTTTAACCATCGACAATGTATACATATATCAAAACATCATGTATATCATAAATACATACTTTGTCAATTAAAAACATTAAAAAGAAAAAAGAAAAAGAAAATAACTGTCTATTTCCTCCATTAGTTTGAAATACCATCTTGATGTTACATACTAAATTTCCATATATACTTACATCTTTTAGTTTGGTACAGCACATTCCCAATTTTGTAAAGCAAATTTATTTTCTTTGGCATAGAAAAGACAGAGGAAAAATATACATCATGTTTATATCAAATAAATGAAGCAGAGCCTTGATAGCCTAATTGTGTTGGCCTATGTTGTTTTCTTAGTGTTTTAACCTATCATTTCTGAGGCAAATTCTGAAACCAATAGAAAATTAATATCAGATGAGGCTTTAGTGCTTAGGACTCTTGGTTGAAAGTAAAACAGAAATATCTTAAATTTAATGGTATAAATTTTGTAAATTCTCTGCATACTGTTGCTTCTGATAGGTCAGTATTTAGTGAAATAGTTCAGCATGATGAAACCAGTGTAACATTCAAGTTAGTTGGAATACACTTACTTTCCTTAGTTAAATCTAACATTATTTGAAAATGTTAGTTTATTACTGAAAAATCCATGCTAGCCTACAAGACAAATAATACCCTACTAAATATAACAGACCCCACACATCCCTATAATTCCACAAATTAATGGTTTCGGGCATAGAGAACCCCTACCATGGTCAAGAATCCAAATTAATTATTTTTGCATATGTTTCTAAAACTGAGTCCTCGAGGAGGCAACAGAAACTAGTGATGTTGAGCACTAATAGTACTAATTCCACTGACAACCCTCCAATTTTAAAAATAATTGGGTACTTCTTCAGTTTTCTGTGTGGCACTGAAGGTTCACAGCTCCTTAAATATTTACATAACACCATTCTTGGGGGAATCTTTAAGAGTTACCCTTCCTACTCCCCAAACACCAGAACTAAGCCACAAAGGAAGCAGTAACAGAAGTCAGATCCTATAATTTTACAGCATGGCTTCTTTAGAATCGAGGTTAGGTAATACTCTAATTCAGTTTTTTGCTGAGCAGTGATAGTTGTTGAGGTAACTCAAAATTCCCATCCACATAATGAACTCTGTTTTTACCAGCAAATACAACAGGACCAAAAGCAGAACATCATCCCAGTAGTTTCCCTGTAAACTCCTTGGCTAGGAGATGAGATAATTAACTAAATCTCCTTTCATACAAAAAACAGCTTCTATTTTGGAGAGGTGAATTTGTTCAGCAGATCTTATTTGCTTTTTGTACTGGGTTTGATGGAGACAAACTCCAATTACCCATCAATATTTCTCAGTTGGAGATCTGATGGTGCCTTATGATTTTGTCAAAGGAAGTATCTTCAATTACCTTATTATCATAAATATTAAGAGGAATGTGCATGTTGACTTTTTGCCCATCTAATTCATTTCGGTGCCCTGTTTGGCCAACTGATAATGTGTCAGTAGGCTATCCTTTAAATTCTTTAAATGTTGAAGGGAGAAATGTCATGTCTTATTTAAATCTTTCCAAATGCTTTCCCTCAAACTATATCTTCCATGGTTGTTGGTAAAGAATAATTAGATGGGGTTGAAAGTTGTATACACTCTTCCAAAGATAGGCTATATACAGTGTTTCAGATAGGCTATATACAGTGTTTCAGTTATCTACTGCTATGCAACAAACCAGCAAAAAAAATGTGGTGAATCAAAACAGTTAATTACAATTTCACAGTTCTGTACGTTGATTGTGCTTATCTGGGCAATTTTCACTTTCTTTCATGCAGTTGCAGGCAGATAGAGAGTGGCACTGTAGTCACCTGAAGTTCAACTGGGCTGGACCTTCAAGATGGCTTCTTCCCTTGCATGCCTGGACCCTCATCGTGGATGGCTGGAACAGTTGGCCACTGGCTAGGTGAACCACCGACTGGGGAAATTTATGAAATAGGAGACATGGTTAAATACATCTTTAGGAAATTTCTTCTTACTGTCTGTGATTGCAAACCCCCCTACAAGTTTTATGTACTTAAAAGCCAACTACTTTATAAGGTCTGAGATGCCTTTTAAGCAGATTGGAAGATAGGCACTCTGTAATGGTGTGCAATGTCTTTGCTTGTTGCTTAGAAAGTCATGCACAAATTTTTACTAATACTGAAAACTCAAGCCTTTGGCAGTGTTCTTCAGTGTTTAGAAATTTGTATTTGTTTCATTAAAAATTAAGAAAATTTTCTTATGAGCTCCAAATGAGCTTACCCTTTAAAATATTTCTAAAAATAAGAAGCATGTCTTAAGTTCTCCTTTGATATACTGTTGGAAATTAGATTGTAACTATGTAGAACTTAATTTTTTCATATTCAGTTATTTTTCTTAATTGTCTCAATTTTTGCTTGCAAGGAACCATATGTATACAGATTACATGTTTTCTCTAGATCTTGAAATCTAGGTTATTTGTACTCTTTTAAACCCATTTAATTTTTTTTTTGATGTGTTAGTGAAGAGTATCCTGTGGTTTTTCACTGTAATTTTTCTTTAGGACACAAGTTAATAGATGCCTGGAGGAATTTAAAAAATAGATATAAATATGCTACATTATAATTCAGTAAAAGTTTATTATCCAATCTCTGCCTGACTGCTGGAGTTGAGACATAAATCTTCTCCTGCTTCAGTGCTCCATTAGACTCAGACTGAAATGTACAATATTAGCTCTCTCGTTCTCAGGCCTTTGAACTACACTGCTGGCTTTCCTGGGTCTCCAACTTGTAGTGGGACTTCATGGGACTTCTCAGATTCCATAATCAATTCAGCAACACTGAATCTAAACCAGATAAGGCAATTTCAGCACTTAAGTCAGACTCCAAGATTGACTTGCCAGTATCAAAACTGAGACGCACTTCTGAAATTGTCTTTGTTAGAAAGTTGAGGTGCCCGTGGAAGCTCAAGCTAACAGGAGATATCTAGCAAGTGTGCTGCTATTTGAACCTTATGCCTTTAGGAGAATTGTGTTGGAGGTTTACATTTGAATGAACGTAGGCTTTAGGGAGCAGAGTTGAAACGCTGTTGGATGAAAACACACAAGGAAAATTGAGGAGGGCAACAGAAAGCCAGCATTTTAGATATATTTGGAAGTTGAGAAGCCTTCAACGTTCACTGAGGAGGACTTTTCAGAAATGAAAAATTGGGAGAGTAGGGTGTTTCATGAGCCAGGAGAACGGAATGATGGTTTTTACACTGTGATCCCCAAAGTCCCACTAGGGGTTACCACATTTTGTAATAGCAGAGAGGAATAAATAGATGTGACTCTACACCTCTCACTAAAATCAGAGCTGTGAATACATTAAAAAAATCACTCCAGTGACTTTCATCTTTGATTGCAAGTGTAAAAGATGAAGAAAATTTTATTCACTAGACCTTATCTTAAGGAGAAAACTGCTTGATTTCAGGAAGAGAGACAAATCTCAAAAGCATGCTCCAACAAAATAAGATGCTTACTGAACTACTAAACAGGAGAAAAAGAGAGAAATTGTTTTGTTTCTGAAAAGAAGAAAAGGAAGAATGAATAAAGAATTAAGGGAGAAAAATGGGTAGTAAAAGAGAAGGCAGATCTTATGATGTAGTTTTATGACTCAGATATCATCAATAATGTTTCTACACATAGAAATCTTTTTCTTTAAATAAATGATAAAGTTTCTGAATTTTGTTTTGTGCTAATATAGAGGAAAATAGATTTGTGCTAATATGGAGCACAAATTTTATGTTGTGCATAGAGCAGATATTTGGAGAAAGTCCCATGATTATGTAAAATTTGGGAATTTGAAGAGATCATGAAGAGGCTTTGAATTTTCACAGGCCAAGTGTATTTGAAATAGGACTTCTCTCTCTCTCTCTCTCTATTATACTTTAAGTTCTGGGGTACATGTGCAGATCTTGCAGAATTGTTACATAGGTATACACATGCCATGGTGGTTTGCTGCCTCTATCCCCCCGTCACCTACATTAGGTATTTCTCTTAATGTTATCCCTCCCCAATCTCCCCACACCACACTATCCCTCTCCTAGTTCCCCACCTCCCAACAGACTCCAGTGTGTGATGTTCCCCTCCCTGTGTTCATGTGTTCTCATTGTTCAACACCCACCTATGAGTGAGAACATGCAGTGTTTGGTTTTCTGTTTTTGTGTCAATTTGCTGAGAATGATGATTTCCAGCTTCATCCATGTCCCTGCAAAGGACATTAACTCATCGTTTTTTTACGGCTGCATAGTACTTCATGGTATATATGTGCCACATTTTCTTTATCCAGTCTATCATTGGTGGGCATTTGGGTTGGTTCCAGGTCTTTGCTATTGTAACAATGCCACAATGAACATACATGTGCATGTGTCTTTAAAACAGAACGGTTTATAACCCTTTGGGTATATACCCAGTAATGGAATTACTGGGTCAAATGGTAATTCTATTTCTAGATCCTTGAGGAATTGCCACACTGTCTTCCACAATAGTTGAACTAATTTACACTCCCACCAACAGTGTAAAAGCATTCCTTGAAAAAGGACTTTTTAGAGTCGCTCTGGCCAGTAGAAATGTACTGTGAGCCATAAAACACAAGCCATATATGAAATTTTAAATGTTGTAGTTGTCAGATATAGTTGTCTACATGCCCCAACATTATAATATTCACACTTGAATGATTTTTTTTTCTAACATGCTTCACCTTAGTAAATGACCGCCACTGTTTTTAAAATTAAGTAAATTATATACCTAGGAGAATGTACTGTCTCCCTCACTCATTCTATACTATCTTCATAAATTAATGAATCCTCACACATACTTTTTAAATTTACCCCCTGTGATAGACACAATAATGTCCCACCAAAAATGTCCACATTCTAGTCCCTCAAGCCTGAGAATATATTTCCTTACATGGCAAGAAAAGACTTTGCAGGTGTGAAGCTTTTGAGATAAGGAGGTTATTCTAGATTATCTGGATGAGCCAAATTCAAGGTAATCACAAGGGTCTTTGTAAGAGGGAAGTGGAAGTATCACAGACAGAGAAGGTGGTGTGACAACAGAGAAAGAAAGTGATGTGACAACAGAGAAAGAAGGCAGAGGGACTCAAGGAAGAGGCCTTGAGCCAAGAAATGCAGCAAAACTGGAAAAAATGTTGAAATAGATTCACTCCTCTAAAGTAACAAGAAGAGACACAGCTCTGCTGACACCTGGGTTTTAGTCTCATAGATCCATTTCAGACTTCTAACTTCCAGAACTAGGACACCTAGGTGTGATAAGGTGGGGAAGAGGTAGAAGTTGTTCTTTTGCATGCCTGGTGTTTGCTTCCATGTAAGAGCTACATTAAGGAAATACTCCTGGCCTCTTTCTTGAACAGCAGTGTCTTAATCTTATTGGCACACCTGTATGATACCAAATTATTCTTTTAAGGAAATCAACATATCACTAAAAATGCATAGAAAAACATCTGGTAATATGTGGAGCTATGGTATAAGTACATATGTGTGGGTGTGCACATACCTGACTTTTATGTTTGGAACTGAAGCCAGCCATCTTCCGTAGGACAAATTTTTAATCTGCTAAAGAAACACAAGAACAGGGTTCACTTTTAGCTAGCCATTTGTAAGGGTCTAGTTTTCTTCATTTGATCAAAGGAATATAATCTAATACTTTAAAAATAGGGTCGAAACAGCATTATGAGGAAAATATTTATAATTGTGTAAGAAGAATCATTCTTTTTTAAATTCAAATTGTATTTTAGCTTTAGAAGTCTTTACTAGATCTTTTAAAAATCACAATTAAATATTTGAGACTCTAGGTAACCCCCCAAATTAAAAATAGTATATTAGTTATTTTAAACAGTATTCATCACTTTTACTTTTTATAATAAACTTATGTAAACATTTGAATATGCACACTGGTACATATATAGGACATGTAGTGTATGTGTATCATTCTAAAAATATGAGGAAAAATTTTACTTAGTATAAAAACATGTATATATAAGTGTGCAGGAGAGTTTTTGAATTAAAATCTGCTTTTCATAATACCATTTTGAATAAAAATTATGGATATTGATTCCCTGATTAAAGGAACTCTGTCTTCTCAAAAAAAAGTTTCATGTCATGGCTGGTTTTGAATCACTGGCAGGAAGGGTTTTTTTTTTTTTTTTGGTAAGAATTAAGCTGCATAGTTTACATTTAGGCTGATCATGCCACCTTTGCTGCCATCTCATTTGATGTGATATGCAGCATATCTAATTCCAGCACCTGAAAGTTTAAAGTGCTTTCTTTCTGAAGAAAAATAATTCTCCATCTACATCTATAGGCTTTGTCAGATGGGGAAGCACATGTGATAATAAATATTACCAAAGAAAGATTGAAAAATTCCCAAATTAGGTTCTAATGATCACTCTCCCTTTCCAGTTCATCTGTGAGATTTTTCCCAGATTTGAGCATGGTTAAAAATTAAAAAAACAAACAAAAAAAAAAACCCCAAAAAAACCCAACTAAACACCTATGTTGTTCCAAAGACTTGCTAGCTATTCTATTCTGTGGCCAATATTTCCTTGGTCACCACATCAGTGCAAGCATGATTTAACTAACGGTTAGTTAAAATAGTAATATTTATAGACTTTATGTTTAGAGGATAAGACATTGATAGAACACCAATGATTTTGAACATAGGCTCTGGAGAGAGCTAGATGCTAATTTTGACTCCTTAACCATCTGACCTTGAACTAGTTAGTCTCTAGACCCCAATTTCCTCATCTGCAGAATGTGAATAATGAGTGTTTTTGTGCAAATACCATGAGATATGTATGTATACTAGATATTTTCATTTGTTCCTTCAGATCCACTGTCCACCTTCTCCTCGGTCTCCCTCTCAGGAGGCTGACCTGCATAGACCACTAGAGGCTCCCTTGTCCTTTGCTTTTTTTGGTTTAGCCAATAGGGTGCCCAGACAGAAGATCAGAGGGAGGGCTGAGAGTGAGACTGGGGATTTATTCTGAAAGATTTCCCTGCAGCATTGCCTTAGGCTGTTACTATTCCTCCGCAGAAGCTTTCTAGGAGACTCTCTCCTTCTGTGTTCTGGAAAACTACTCCCTACCCTCTTCCCTTCAGGCTTAAGGACAGGTAACAGCCCTGCTATTACTAGCTCCAGGGCACAGCATCATCCCTACAACCTGCCACATCTTTGCAAATAATCCCTTTATTAAACTCCCTAAGAAAATCCCAATTTAACCATGTCTCCTTTTTTTTTTTCTGGGATATTGATTGGTACAGTATGTGTTTACCGTAGTGCCTTGCACATAATAAATGTCAAACTCAGTGATACTTATCATTAAGAAGACTGAAAGCATGTAATCAATCTTACAGTATCTATACATCTGCTGTGCTGAACAAGTGTGGTGCTTGGATTGCGACAAAAACACAGCTTAAATAAAAATAATTTTACCACTGTGTGTTTAAACTTCATTTGGTGATGATAACTTCCTCTCCCTGGAGGAAAACTCTAGAAGTCCCATGATTTCTCTACTCATTCTTTCTTTTCTTTTTTCTTTTTGATAAGCACTGAGACTTTATTACATGGCATGGCATTCATGACAACGGGAGGAGTGGGCAGAAATGCAGGCCGGAACATTCCACAGACCAGGGACAGTTTCCAGAAAGTATGTGTTTCCAGACCACTCAGTAAAAAGACCGTCTGGCATTGTTCCGGGGGAGAGGGGGGTTGGACCGGAAGCGGTAGGCTAGCATCATCCTCTGGCGGAAGGCCTCGTACTCAGCGTCCTCCTTGGAGAGCGTAGCCGGCCGGTCGGTACCAAAGCCGGCACCATCCGCTGTGGTGGTGCACTTATTGATCGGGTTCTTGATGCCCTGGCCCTCCAAGCCCAGCCCCTCGCCCTCCTTCCAGCCCATCTTCACCAGCATCTGGTAGCCGAAGTTCTCCTCGGTCAGCTTGCACTCTTTGAACTTTGGAGTATTCAGGCCCGCGGCCCTCCTTCAGGGCCTTGAAGGTCTCCATAAACTTCTTCAGCTTGCCTGGAGGCAGGAAGTCTCCGATGAAGTGCTTGGCCCGGCCCATCTTCGTCAGCCGCTCGGTGCATTCCCTCGTCGTGTCCATCTCCATGCGCAGCAGCTGGTGTTCCTGGGTGCCCAGCTCGCTGTCCACCTCCTCGTCGCTGTGGTAGCGGTGCTGGTGCTGTGCACCGTCTTCTCCCAGAGCAGCTGCATGTCCTGCGTGGCCGCTTGTGTTCCATGATCACGTCGTACGTCTGATGCATCTCCTGCTGCTCCTTCAGCGGCTTCTTCCGGGTGCCCGACAGCTCTGTGACACCACTAGCCCCATGGACTTCCGCTTCTCATAGCGAGCCCCTTGAGGTCCTGAACTGACGGAGGTGAGGGAGAGGCATCCACGTCCCTCACCGGCTCAGCAGGTGAGAGCTCGGCCTTGTCCTCTTCAGGCCCCCAACCAGCTCTTCCGCTTTCTCTTCACGGTGGTTGCGGAGGGAGTCTGGCGTCCCGGGGGCGGGGCAGGTGGTGGGTGGGGTCAAGGACCCTGACAGGCCTCAGGAGGGGACTTGCGCTTCAGGCCGTGTCATGTGCCATGAGGTTGCCTGTGGAGCCGGCCTTGGCTATCTGGAACTCTTCCAGCTTCTGTCAGTAGCACTTGTACCCTTGGCTGTGGGGCTCGTGCAGAAAGCTGAATGCCTGGTTTTCGTGGTGGTTCTGGAGGGCGATGGTTTCCACTCGGGATCCCTGCTTGCTATGAACCTGGCCAGGTTTTCTGCAAGGTTCTTGACCTCTTCGTACTCTGGGGGTGAAACTTTCTGAGAGGCTGCTGGGGACTTCTGCGCTTCCTTTCTTACCTCAGCCACCTTCTTTCTGTAGTAGAGGAATTCCCTGCTATTCTTACCATGCAAAAATGCAAACGCCGGGTTATCCTTGTATCCTCCATAGCTTCTTTTTCTAAGTCCTCTGCCACAAAGTGGGCCAATTTCTCTATCATTTTCCGAGTCTCGACTCCCTCTGGGAGTGAAAGTTTGATTTTCAGCCACTGCTCGTAGTCCTCCTCCTCCTTTTCGGGGTACTGGAAGACACTCAGACGGTGCGCCACCAGCAGCTGCTTGGCTGCGAGAGCTCATCACCTGGACCAGGGAGCTGGCCAGCCCCAGGCCTGTACGCCTGCTGATAAGGAGGGACCTCTTCCCTGCACTGGGGGTAAGTGTGCTGGAAGAGGCACTGGGCGCGCTGGCCTAGGGCGTGGGGGCCGGCATCTGTGTTGGTCTGTGCCTTCTGCAACTTCAAAAACTGCTGCAAGAAGCTACTGTTGTTGGCAAACTTGTTGGAAAGGCAGGAAAAGTTGTGTGCATTTGTGATTTTGCTGGGATGTGGGGACTGAGGGCTGGCCACCTGATTCTGCTTGGCTTTCTGTTCCATTTTGGCTTCAATTTCCCTTTCTTCTGAGCATTGAGCTCTTCTTGGTGAAGGATGTTCATGTTCATTTTTCCAGATTTAGGAGGAGAAACTCCAAACCACCAGTAGGCCTTTCCTATAGAATCCCGGTTGTCCATCTTGAGACTCATCCAATCCCACAATCTCTCTACTCATTCTTATATGACAATCCTGTAGTCACTTTAAGATGTGAACACACTCACAATTCAGTAATTAGAATGTCCTGACCATGGGATAACAAAGATTTGCCCTTGGTCGCCTCTTCTGTTTCCCAGGTCATACCTGCTTCAGGCAGCTGCAGGGACAGGGTGAGTTCCTGTGTCTCTCTCATCTCACCTCCTTCCCCCCTCACAAACTGCTGGTTTGGAACTGCCAGTGTTAAGGGTAGGAGAGAGAAGAGGTGTAGGGGAGGGCACTCCTTGGCTAGGAAGCTTCAGGTTCTCTGGACATATGGATGGTTAAAGCTGATGCACCAGGGTCGGACTAGAGATGATGAAGCCAACTCTTCTCTCTCAGGTTCTTCTTTTTGAGCTCTTCAGAGGTTTCCTACTGGGCCCTCTCTTATGCTGTTCCCTGGACTAAGATGAATTGCTTCCTGGGCGTCCATCACACAACTCAGTCTCTTTCAGCTCTTTCCTCCTCTAAGTAGTCCTGTTGGCTGAGAAGCAAGATAACCTCTTTCCAACACTCTCTCCCTCCTGACACATACCTGATATGAAACACAAAGTATCATTCAGCTCAGTTCCTATGCAGTTCCTATGGTCTCTTGGCTTCTCTATTCAAGCAGTAACTTCCAGACTTCCCAGTCCCCAGCCCACTTAAGCTTCATCAGGTCAAGTCAGGCACCAGTCCTCCATGTCTCCTGTAGCAGGGAGCACATTTCCAAGCTGTTGCAGGTATTCCCTGAGACTCCCCAACTAGGTTTGGGGATAGAAGGCAACATACCTCAACCCATCCTCTAAAGTATTAGAGATGAGGAGAGGAGAGCCCTCTCCAAAGAGATCTTGTCACCATATCCTCAACCCACCAGCTTCTCCAATCACTTTTATGTCCTTGACTGGACTGAGGGATTCAAGAGTCAGAAACAAGTTCTGGTAGGGCTCTTACTTGGTAAAGCTGCATAAGATGAGTATTTGGTGTATGATATCGATCACATCAGCCTCATGGCAGAAACACATATATTAAGATATTAGCTAAAATTGTTTAGTGTTATTTTATTTTATTTTTCAGAAAGAAACCTTAATAATTGGGATGTGGCTAAAAGAAGGGAATTTTTTGATTAGTAGTTTGATGATGGTATTTATATTATTTTTCTTCTGCCTACACTTGTCTTTTTTCTATGAATTCCAACCTCGGATAGAGAGCTAGAACAAGGGCAAAAGTGGGGAGTGACAATACTACAAGCATCCGGAATTACCGATATTGACATCTGGTGCTAGATGCTGTAGGGGTGTCATAGACAGAGGGAGGGGGCATCCTGCACTAGGATTTATAATGCAAAGGAAGAATTCTTATAATGCAAAGGGAGATACTTACAAAGTAGAAAGGAATAAGTGACATGATTGTGGTGATGGTTGTGCAAGTCTGTAAACATAGTAAGAACCATTGAATTAGTCACTTTAAATGAGTACATTGTAAGATATATAAATTATATCTTAATAAAACTGTTTAAAAAGAAAAGTAAGACAAAGTGGGAACTAAGAGAAAAGAAAGGGTTCATTCAATCTGGAGAGTCTGGGGCCAGAGCACACTATTGTTATGTGAGTCTCTAGGTCACAGAAGAAAAAAGAGGTGGATGCAAAACCTGGCTCTTTGGGTATATACCCAGTAATGGGATTGCTGGGTCAAAGGATTAGAAATCTTTCTATTATAAAGACACATGCACACGTATGTTTATTGCAGCACTGTTTACAATAGCAAAGACTTGGAACCAACCCAAATGCCCATGAAGGATAGACTGGATAAAGAAAATGTGACACATATACACCATTGACTACCATGTAGCCATAAAAAAGGATGAGTTCATCCTTTGGGACATGGATGAATCTGGAAATCATCATTCTCAGCAAACTGGCACAAGAACAGAAAGCCAAACACCACATGTTCTCACTCATAAGTGGGTGTTGAATAATGAAAACACATGGATACAGGGAGGGAAACATCACACACTGGGGTCTGTTGGGGAGTAGGGGGTAGGGGAGCAATAGCAGGGGGTGGGGAGGTTGGGGAGGGATAACATTAGGAGAAATATCTAATGTGGGTGACGAGGGGATGGTGGCAGCAAACCACCATGGCATGTGTATACCTATGTAACAATCCTGCAAGATCTGCACATGTACCCCAGAACTTAGAGTATATATATACAATAAAACAAGCCTGGCTTTTTTTGTGGGATCAGTGTGAGGCTCAGCTGATAAAAGAGCCTTAGGCCTGCAAGCACCATCTCTTCATTTTTTTCTCTAGTGGCTAAACAATGATGGAGAAGGGCCTGCCTTTTCTCACAACTGGATGTGGCAAGCAGCCATTTTGCCTAATATACTGGTAAAAAGTTGAACTGAGACCACAGATCCAATGATTGTGGAGTCTCTTGCCATCCTGGGCTGTCAGTAGAAGGGGCAGGGTGCTGGAGGGGAATGAGGGAATAAGACACTGGGAGAGCGGTTCAGGGGGCTTAGCATTCTTTGAAGGTGATGTTAAATGTTCCAGGAAGCTGAATGGTTTTAGAGAGAGACAGAAGACTGCATCTGTTAAGAATTAAAGTGAAGAGGTCACACTGACTTACACTTACATGTCTTACAATAAATTAAAAAGAATTTCCTTTATTATGTAAATTTTTAAGCATACACAAAATAGGGAGAATAGAATAATAACTTCCCATATAGCCATCATTTGGAGAGGAGGGCTCTATAATAGTTGACATAACTACTTTGGCTTATCCTTTTACTCTGTAAAAATAATATTCAAAAAAATGTAATGACACTGGAACAGAAATGTACTATTTAGTATTCTGGCATAGATGTCCATTTTAATTTCAGATTATGATAAAATCATTTGTGTAATTTTTTTTTGTTATTCAATTTGAAGGCATAATGTCTTTGATATATATGATTGAATGGGTAACTTTATTCTTCCATTCATATATTAAAGTTTTGGCTAGGTGCAGTGGCTCAGCCTGTAATCCCAGTACTTTGGGAGGCTGAGGCAGGCAGATCATAAGGTCAGGAGTTCGAGACCATCCTGGCCAACATGGTGAAACCCTGTCTCTACTAAAAAATACAAAAATTAGCTGGGCATGGTGGTACAGGCCTGTAATCACAGCTACTGGGAAGGCTGAGGCAGGAGAATTGCTTGAACTTGCATGCCAAAGGATCTGACAGCGTATCTAGCTCTGAAGAACACAGGGGTCTGCCTTGTAAGCTGCTCCAACACCTTGGCTGCTTGAGTCAGTCTGTCTCCATTCTCCTCAACACAGATGTTGAGGCAGAGCTTGTAGATGGATGCAAAGTTTCCGCATGGGTTCTCCTTTTCACCTTGATCCACCAGGGTGGAGAACAGGAAGAGCTCTGGTTCTCTTAAAAGAACTTTAGGAAACATCAAATGGGGCATATTTTGGGTAGCTTCAGAGACTCTGATCAGTCTCTGAATCAGGCAAGAAATACCTATATATGAAAAATCTGTAAACAAAATTTACAGTTCATTCAACTTCAATGCAGCAAATTAAATCCTTGATATTTGGAAAATTCTACAGGTGTCTGAAAAGCAGTCTATTAGTGGAATAGCCATTCAATTCTGGAGTCTTTTAGTTATAAGATTGTATTTAGAAGGGACTACCTGTAGGGTAATGACATAATCCTCATTGCAAATTATAACAACTGCAGACGCAAGAGCTGCCATCAAGAATTATACATTCCTTTCCTGGCTAACATGGTGAAACCCTGCCTCTACTAAAAATACAAAAAATTAGCCGGGTGTGGTGGCAGGTGCCTGTAATCCCAGTTACTCAGGAGGCTGAGGCAGGAGAATGGCTTGAACCCGGGAGGTGGAGGTTGCAGTGAGCTGAGATTGCACCACTGCACTCCAGCCTGGCAGACAGAGCGCGACTCCTTCTCCAAAAAAAAAAATATATATATATATATATTCCTCAGTGAGAACACGTGGACACAGGGAGGAAACATCACACACTGGCGCCTGTCGGTGGGTGGGGGATTAGGGGAGGGATAGCATTAGGAGAAATACCTAATGTAGGTGACGGTGGGTGGGGGATTAGGGGAGGGATAGCATTAGGAGAAATACCTAATGTAGGTGATGGTCGATGGGTACAGCAAACCACCATGGCACGTGTATACCTGTGTAACAAACCTGCACGTTCTGCACATGTACCCCAGAACTTAAAGCATAATAATAATAATAAAAAAGAATTATTTTTAGTTTTAGTTTTTTTATTATTATTATTTTTATTTTATTTTTTTTGTTTTTTTTTTTTAGTTTTAGTTTTTTTGAGACAGAGTTTCACTCTTGTTTCCCTGGCTGGAGTGCAATGGCGTGATCTCGGCTCACTGCAACCTCTGCCTCCCAGGTTCAAACTGTTCTCCTGCCTCAGACCCCCGAGTAGCTAGGATTACAGGCATGTACCACCACGCCCAGCTAATTCTCTATTAGGGACAGGGTTTCTCCCTGTTTTCCAGGTTGGTTTCAAACTCCCAACCTCAGGTGATCCACCTGCCTCAGCATCTCAAAGTGCTGGGATTACAGGCGTGAGCCATCTCGCCTGGCAATAAAAAAGAATTATATGTTCCTAAGAGTGCCAAGTTGCTTTAATTTTTTTCTTCCTTTTACAGTGACACAGAAAGATATATCTTTTAATATCTCCATGAAATATTAAAATGTTGTCAGGGTCTTTTAAAAGCCTAAAAACATCCATGCTTTCAGAAGCATGTTAGTCAGAGTACTCAGAATCACATAGTTACCACTATGTTGCGCCCATAGACTGGCCACATTCCCTTTAAGTAGAGAGAGAATGTGGCCAGAAGTTGGTGCCATCTGGAGAAATGTTCCTTCTTTTGGTTGCTGGAAATGAAAATGAGAACAATCTTACAATTTCAGAATTAGTCAGCAGGAGCCCACTTTTTTCCTAAGCATTGTGGATTTTCAGAATGGTACAATTTAGAGATTCAAATATGAAGCCTTGCTTCCTCTACCAGAGAAAGGAAAAGATATGTCTATATCCTGCTATATATAATCTCCTTCAGAGGAGATTTCAGCTTTATAGATAAGTCAGAATTTCCTTCTCCTTTCCAGGGTTTGATTTCTATAATACACAATATTTTTAGGGCCTGAAAAAAAAATGACAATGTCCTCTCTTTCCTGAAGCACTTTTTGTAGTGGAAGACATTTTCTTTACTGTAATATTTTATACGTGTGGGCTTGGGAGAGAGAAAAAGCAGGCAGAGAAAAAAATCATACAAATAATTGTTCAGAATGTGTCACCTATCATTATTTAATACAAGTCCTGTCCTTGGAGCTGTTCTCTTGTTTCACTGATTTCCTAGAAAAATATGAAAAAGAAGGTGAGCCTGCTTATAGAGTTTAAAGTTTCTTATTTCACTTTTCATATCCTGCTGCAGATCACACCCCGTCTTTCTGGGACTCCAGGGTGGTGTTTGAACAGATATTCTCTGTTCAATACGTGCTCCATCGCTATTGTTGGGAAGATAATAGTTCCCATGCCTTCTGCACCCAGGTGATGCAGGTCAGATTTAATGCATCACCAAACAACCTACATCTCCTTTTCTATGATCATTTATTGTTGGAGAAGGAAGATACTTATTTTTATATTTGAGGGAGCTGATGTCCAGGAAGAAAAGTGATACATTCAGAGGTCAATGGCTAGTTAGCAGTACATCCAGAATGGCTGCAACTACTGCCCAGATATCTTGACCTGTTGTTTAGTGCTAATTTCCCCATTTTGTATCCATAAGCCTCTTTGGTTGCACACTTTTGCTCTATGTATCTGAGACTCTGGTTTTCGCATATTGAAGAGCTGCTTGCTGCCTTGGCAGAAAGCCTGCCCTGACCTGCTCTTCTCTCAAAGCCTCCTGGCAATCTCCTTGCCTCTGGCTTCATGCAATGACTTCCTTAACATCTCTGTGGCTTCCCAATTAACCTTTAGTTCTGGTGTTATTTGAGACCCCTCTTCAATCTGCTTAATTCCCAAGGTACTGCTTTGCTTTAGCATTTTTTTTCTTTTTTTGAGATGGAGTCTTGCTCTGTTGCCCAGGCTGGAGCACATAGACTGATCTCGACTCACTGCAAACTTTGCCTCCTGGGTTCAAATGATTCTCCTGCCTCAGCTTCCTGAGTAGCTGGGATTATAGGTGTGTACCACCATGCCTGGCTAATTTTTGTGTTTTTAGCAGAGGTGGTGTTTCACCATGTTGACCAGGTTGGTCTTGAACTCCTGACCTCAGGTGATCTGCCCTCCTCAGCCTCCCAAAATGCTGGGATTACAGGTGTGAACCACTGTGCCCAGACTTTGCTCTAGCTTTGACCTGGGGAGGGTAAGGAGGGGACACTTATCTTCTTCCTTATGCAACTAGGAATCTTCTCCTCAAACTTTCTTTTCCCAAGAGTGGACAGTGTTAGAGGCACTTCTGCTCCTCTCTACCTCAGTGCTCAATTCTCCCCAGGGAGGAGGAGGGGTGGAGCTAATTGATCAGGCAATTTTATTAGTGAGTGTGATCAGTATGCCTTGTGGTGGGGAAACCGGCTCTGTACTGCCTCTCTATTTACTTATTTATTTATTTTTAAACTATACTTAAAGTTCTGGGGTACATGTGCAGAACATGCAGGTTTGTTACGTAGGTATACATGTGCCATGGTGGTTGGCTGCATCCATCACCCTGTCATCTACATTAGGTATTTCTCCTAATGCTATCCTTCCCCTAGCCCCCCACCCCCTGACAGGCCCCAGTGTGTGATGTTCCTCTCCGTTTCCATGTGTTCTCATTGTTCAACTCCCACTTATGAGTGAGAACATGCAGTGTTTGGTTTTCTGTTCTTGGGTTAGTTTGCTGAGAATGATGGTTTCCAGCTTCATCTATGTCCCTGCAAAGGACATGAACTCATTATTTTTTATGGCTGCATAGTATTCAATGGTGCATATGTGCCACATTTTCTTTATCCATTCTATCATTGATGGGCATTTGGGTTGGTTCCAAGTCTTTGCTATTGTAACTAATGCTGCAATAAACATACATGTGCATGTGTCATTATAGTAGAATGATTTATAATCCTTTGGGTATATACCCAGTAATGGGATTGCTGGGTCAAATGGTATTTCTGGCTCTAGATCCTTGAGGAATCAGCACAATGATTGAACTAATTTACACTCCCACCAACAGTGTAAAAGCATTCCTATTTCACCACATCCTCTCCAGCATCTGTTGTCTCCTGACTTTTTAATGATCACCATTCTAACTGGCATGAGATGGCATCTTATTATGGTTTTGATTTGCATTTCTCTAATGACCGGTGATGATGAGCTTTTTTTTCTTATGCTTGTTGGCTGCATAAATGTCTCCTTTTGAGAAGTGTCTGTTCGTATCCTTTGCCCACTTTTTGATTTTTTTTTTTTTCCGGTAAATTTGTTTAAGTTCTTTGTAGATTCTGGATATTAGCCCTTTGTCAGATGGGTAGATGGCAAAAATTTTCTCCCATCCTTTAGGTTGCCTGTTCACTCTAATGATGGTTTCTTTTGCTGTGCAGAGGCCCTTTAGTTTAATTAGGTCCCATATGTCAATTTGACCTGAGTCACTGTGGGCCTGCTGATATCCCTGGCCTCTTAGTTAAACTCTATGTTCTCCAGGTGATCACCCATGCAGCAGGATGCGTCTTCCTTGAACTGGCTGAGTAAGTGGATTTGGTGAGTTGTACATACTGCATTCCCCATAGTTTGGACCAAAATTTGGGAAGTGTCAGGAGCATTATTTTGTCCCAAGGCTTAAAATATATTATTCCTCACAGTTGACAATTGGGCCCTATGTGTTGGAAGTTATTAGGTGCTGGCCCAGCCATTAATACAGCAGATACTGTGATTTCTGTTTGGCCATCAATTCTTTGTAGGACTTCTCCATTAGTTAGAACTTTTGTGCGGAGAAAAGTAAGCTTTAGACTCTAAGTGTCAAACTCTGCAATGTTGGGTCCTTTCTTCTGGGTTTACCTGGCTTATTGGAGGATGAATTGCCTGTCTCCTATAAAATGTTTGGTCTGTCATTAGGTTTCTCTACTCAATTCACATTAATCAAAAACCATTTTGAAAAAATTGATTTAACAAGGAAGAGAAATGATATTTACTTAGTACTTTTATACAGTCTTTATCATACTAGCTATTGCATTCAGGTTGTCTAGTTTATTACTCATAACAACAATAGTGGGATATTAATATACCCACTTTACAGATAACAAAACTTAGGTCCAGAGGGGAAAACTCTCAAAAGGTCATTCAGAGCCACTCAAGATATCCCCATTTGTCCAGTACCTATTATGTGCCAGGCATAGACCTAAATGTTTTACAGAGAATATTTTGTTTATTATTTATCACAGTCTCGCCAGGGAGAAATTATAGTCTCTGAGAAATTAACAACTTGTCAAACAACATATATCAAAGGAAGGTTGGAGACAAAAGTGGAATTCACATCTTTCTGGCTCTAAAACTTCGAGTTCTTCTTAACGTTTCAGGGTGCTTTCCCTTTAGAAGTGTTCATTTTTTAAGTAGATTTTTGAACTCTTAGGGAGACAAGTTTATTGTTTCAGGTCTGCACAGAATCGATAGTAGCAGTTAGAGTTCAGTTTCTCTCTCTATTTCCCATCAACTTCTCTCCCATTTCTGGGAATGGGGGCAGAGAATTTAGAAAATTTATAGGTACACAACATAATTTTGTTTAGAAAACTCTTTAGATGATTGATATCTCCTTAAAAAAAAACTGTACCTTCACCTCTCAGATTTCTGCTCAATGACAAGACCTATGGCTGTCTGTGTGCTCATAGAGTAAGTGCTAGCTCTCATATTCCTGGCACATGACCCTGGCTTGGTACTTCCTGATGTCTTGTCCCAATTACGGGCTCCTCTGCCACTTACAACCCTCTGGTAAAAGACCAGTCTGCTTCTCAAGAAGCAAATTATTTGATTAAGCAAGTATTTATGTAAAATTTGTAATATACACATTTAGAAAAAGATCAAATTACTAGCTGCACAAGTTTTGTCTTTTTTCATTTTGTAATGTGTTTGATTGTCCGGAGGAGATAAAATGGACAACATTTCCATTGGAAGAAATATTTCTGAAGAGCTTATAAGGAGGTAAATTTGAGTCGTAGGATGTTCCTTACATGTATTTTAACAGTCGGCAATACATTTAAAGGTGCAGGAAGTTAGCATGTACTGGAGAGAGCAAAGTTAAGAGATTGAAGGGTTCGGGTTGTCTTTGAAGATTAAAGTGAGAAGTCTGAAGATGAATTTGAGGTCTCAAGAGATGGGAAGGAAAAAGTGAGTTATGAGAAACATGATTTGAACTACAATAGGTCTACAATGAAGTGACAAATAGATTTGCTTTTAAAAGTAAAAATGAAGATAATGCCAACATAGATATGTTAGGGGCAGTTTGTTTGCTTATTTGTTATATTCTATCACAAGCTGATGGCCAGTGTGATAAATACTAAAAAGGGGATATACTACATGGCACATCATTGGATAATAATGCTAATAATCTATTTCCTGGAATAAATAGCCATTTCTTTTTAGACTTACATAGCTGGTTCATTGAACAATCTGAACTGAGTGTGCATGGGGGACTAGAGTAGTTTTAATTTTCTTTCCTTATTCCTGCCTTGATACATCTTCTCTCTAGTCTCATTATTTTGACCCTTTACAACATCTTGGGAAGATTCACAGCATTCTGATTGCTTTGAATGTTTGAAAAATCTAGTACATGCCACTTTAATCTACATGAAAACTTTAAGCTCATCCTATGTGACACCCTGCCATGGTCCAAGGTTTCAGAACAGTATGGAAGTTCCTCAAAAAACTAAAAATAGAACTACCATATGATCCAGCAATCCTAGTTATAGGCATTTAGCCAAAGGAAAGGAAATCAGTATATCAAAGAGACACCTGTACTCCATGTTTATTACAGCACTATTTGCAATAGCCAAGATATGAAATCAACCTAGGTGTCCAACAACAGATGAGCGAATATACACACACACATTGGAACACTATTCAACCATAAAAAGAGTGAAATTTTGTCATTCATGGCAACATGGATGGAAGTAAAGGACATTATGTTAAGCAAAATAAGCCAAAACCAGAAAATTAAAAACTACATGCCCTCACTCAATATGGAAGCTAAATAAATTTTGATCTCCTAGAAGCAAAAAGTAAAACAGAAAATACTAGAGTCTGAAAAAGGCAGGGAGAAGGAGGAAATAGAGAGAGACTCATTAAAGTATATAAATTACAGCTGGATAGGAAGAATAAGTTCTAGTGTTGCATAGATACAGAATTACTGTAGGATGACTATAGTTAACAATAATATACAGTTTCAGATAGCTAGGAGGATATTGAATGTTACTAACACAAAGAAATGATAAATTTTGGAGATGATGGATATGCTAATTACCCTGATTTGATCACTATACATTACATGTGTCACAACATCACTATGTACTGCCATGCACAGTGGCTCACATCTGTAATCTCATCACTTTGGGAGGCCGAGGCGAGAGGATTGCTTTAGGCCAGAAGTTTGAGACCAGCCTGGGCAACATGGTGAGACCCAGTCTCTGAAAAAATAAAAATAAAAATAAAAATGAATTATCCAGGCATGGTGGCACGTGCCTGTAGTCCCAGTTACTTAGGAGGCTAAAGTGTGAGGTTAGCTTGAGTCCAGGAGTTTGAGGCTGTATTAACCTATGATTGCACTACTGCACTTTAGCCTGGGCAACAGAGCAAGACCTCATCTCAAAAAACAAAACAAAACAAACTATATACCCCCTAAATATATACAATTATGTATCAATTAAAAGCATGAAAAAAGGACAATATCAAGTTCAGTTTGGTACAAAGAACAAGTTATCTGGATAATAATATATAATAGAATATAAGGAATCTAGAGAATAGGAACAGGTTTCCATAAGTGGTTTTATTGTTTGTTTAAAAACAATTACGTTGGATTGATACCAAGTGAATTCAGTTTATTGTTTTAAATGTCTAAAAAATCTGATATAATTATTTAAACTATTTCAATGACATTAATTTTTCAGTATGAAATCATAACTTTAATAAAACAGAGTTTAAAAATGCTATATATAAAAAACACCATTATCGATTGCTTTGAAATTCTAAAAGTAGTAGAAGAGGTTCGTATGGTTGTATTATAGAAATATGAATTAAATCAAAAATATGAAAAATGATACAAAGTCAACTTCTAATAAATAAGAACTAGTGAATGTAGACCATTTTTACTCCACCCATCTATGAATCCACTAATCAATCGTTTAAGCAGTCATTTATTGAGAGGCCACCACATTTTAGATTATGACTAATCAAAGTCAGATAATCCATAAATCCTGATAACAAAATATGCCCAAGAAGACCAATTTGTTTTTTTGATTACATCCCTTTTCTGAACTTACTTCAGATTTCTCTTTATAGTCTGTCTATTGCTTGGTCCAAGTGTTGTGCCTTGCTCCAGTCTGCTGTGGTCAGTACTTACGCCTTCAATGCTTTTGGCAAATGCTACCTGGATAGCCACTTATCCATGAGAACACTCTGAGGTGGCTAAGTAAAGGCAAGCCACTTCACCAGTTCCTCAGGGGGCCATTACACAGGACAAAATGCACAACCATATTTCTTTAAGAACAAGTTCCAAGTTGCTCCACCTGGTACTAGGAGTCTGCGCCAGGAGTGTGGGCTGTTATACGAATGGCTACTGCCAACATGAGATGTGAGGGATGGCAAATAGGCAATTTAACATGCTAGGACACTCTCTTACCACAAAGCAGCAGCTTATATTTTCACCCAGTCTTCAGCTGGTTGTTAAAAATTTTTGGTTGATTTCAGAATTCTGTAAAGTTCTTTCAGTTTCTTCCAGCTCATGAATTGCTTTTGTGGAGGGAAAAAGCCCTGGTGTTCCCTGCTCCATGGTTTTTGGTGATACTACTTTCATGGGTTTTCCTTAGGCATGTGACACTGCAAAGGAAGTTAAAGGTCAGTCTTTCCTGTCTTTTGTCTTTATATTTAGAAGATAGCAATACATAAACTATTCACATTTGTAGAAAGAAAATCGCATTTAGTTGATATTTCTGACCCACACCTTCACCCATTCCTCTTTATTTTTACAAGGAGAAACACTTTATCTAATTGGCACCATGGGTAGAAGGCTCCTGTCTGCCTGCTCTAGGCTCTGTTTAAACTTCCACTTTTATTTTTAGTTGGCAAATGATATGCTTTGGGTGTGTCCCACCCAGGATGGGGGCTGCGCCCTCCAAAGCCATAGGGGCAGAACTGCCCAAGACTGTGGGAGCCCACCTCTTGCATCAGTGTGACCTGAATGTGAGACATGGAATCAAAGGAGATCATTATGGAACTTTAAGGTTTACTTACTGCCCTATTGGATTTTGGACTTGCATGGGGCCTGTAGCCCCTTTGTTTTGGTCAAATTCTCCCATTTGGAATGAGTGTATTTACCCAATGCCTGTTCCCCTCATTGTGTCTAGGAAGTAACTAGTTTGTGCTTGATTTTACTGGCTCATAAGTGGAAGGGACTTGCCTTGTCTCAGATGAGAGTTTGGACTTGGATGTTTGAGTTAATGCTGGGATGAGTTAAGACTCTGGGAGACTGTTGGGAAGGCATGATTGTGCTTGGAAATGTGATGTCATGAGATTTTGGAGTGGCCAGGGGCAGAATGATATGATTTGGTGTGTCCCCACCCAAATCTCATCTTTAATTGTAGTTCCCATAATTCCCATGTGTCATAGGAGGGACCTGGTAGAAAATGATTGGATCATGGGGACGGTTCCCCCCATGCTGTTCTCATGACAGTGAGTTCTCATGAGATCTGGTAGTTTTATAAGAGGCTTTTCCTGCTTTGCTCAGCACTTCTCTCTACTGCCACCATGTGAATAAAGATGTGTTTGCTTCCCCTTTCACCATGACTGTAATTTTCCTGAAGCCTCCCCAGCCTTGCTGAACTGTGAGTCAATTAAACATCTTTCCTTTATAAATTACCCAATCTCAGGCAGTTCTTTATAGCAGCATGAGGACTAATTCAACATGTAATAATTGTACAGATTCATGGGATATAGAGTGATATTTTGATATGTATATACTACTATACTACGTACAATGATCAAATCAAGGTAATTAGCATATCCATCTCAGGCATTTGTGTTGTGAACATTCAAAATTTGATGTTAATTCTTAAATCAGTTAAAGAATACTAACAACTGGTTGGTACTTGACTGCTATTATGGCTGAAAGAAATAGGGCATCAAAGAATGGCAAATTCTTAATGTTCGCTAGACAAGGTCATGTGATTATATATGTATATGCAATTGGAAGGGAATGCTTGTGGTTGGGATAGCTGTGAGGACAACAGAAGTCTATTATTATTAAGGGAATTGCAACTAAAATGAAAGGGTTTGCAAAAATTAATCGTATAACAAAAGATGTAGATACTGTGATATGTCTGACCTAAGAGAATTAGACTTTTAAAAAATATGTTTTAAATTAGAATTTTAAGTAACTTGCATTTACCTCCTTCATGGGAATGTCTCTTAAGTGGACACAAAACTTTAATCATTGCTTAATAAAACTGTATACATATTTCTTTGCTAGATTGAACTTTCTCTCTCTGGAATGCCTCTTTCTCCTTTAGAATTAGTCAGACATTACCCCTCTGCTTGTCATTTCAGGCAGTGGCAGACAAGTTTGTACACCCTGATTTCTGTGGGCTCCTTTGCATTTCAATCCCAAGCACCTATATGTGAGTCATGGGATTTATTCTCACCAATGGGAAAGTGAGAAGAAATGATGTGCCATTTCTGATTGAAAGCAGTTTTAATATTATAAACCTTCCCCTCACTCCTCCAGGCAGCTGAAAAGAAAAACTGTAAGACCACATATTGCAAAATGGAAACACAACTTGTCCCTGAGTCACTATTAAAGGAGAGAAGTACATATCACAGTATCTGTGTTATGAGTGAGAAGGAAACTTTTATTACATGGTGTTGCTGAGATTTCAGGATTTATTTGTTATTGTAGCATAATTTGTTATTTGAGTAATATACAGGGACACTATTACGTTACTAGGGGTAACATGGAATGACTTGTTTTGAAAGTAAATTGTTATTTGATACTTGATTCTTTATATGTTCCCTCTTTTCTGAACTTGAAAATTTGCTCCTGGCACTATATTCCAAGAAGGTATATATAGTGATGAATTTACTACTCTGGAAAACAGTTGGGCAGTTTCTTATAAAGTTAAACAGCAACCTACCATATTGTTTGGCAATCTCACTTCTAGGTGTTTATCCAGAGACATGAAAACAAATATACAACAATACATAGTAGACATAGCAAAATGGTATTTTACGTAATAATAAATGCTAGTTCCAGTCTTCCTAAAGAAAAGAACATGCCCTGCCCAAGGGAGGTGAACAACAATGCAAGCCAAGTGCCTAGTCCATATCAAACCTGAGTACAAATGTTTATGGCCACTCTACTTATAATAGCTAAAACCTGAAAATGACCTGAAGGACTTCACTGGGTAAATGGATAGCCAAATTGTGGTATGTCCATTGAATGCAGTACGTCTCAGCAGTAGAAAGGGATGATATACTGGTACCTGCAATAAAACAGATGAATCAAAGGCATTACACTAAGAAATAGAAGCCAGTCTCAAAAGGTTACATACTGTATGATTCCATTTATATGACACCCTTGAAAAGACAGAGCTGTACTGATAGAAAACATATCAGTGATTTCCAGGAGTTGGAGAAGCAGGAATGTGGATGTTTTGGGGTGATAGAACTATTCAGTGTCCTGATTATGGTGATGTTTATACAAATCTATACCTGAGTGAAAATTCATAGAACTGTACACTGAACAAAGTTAAATTTCATGGCATGTTAATTAAAAATAAAATAAAAATAAAACAAAATCAGAACAAAACAAATAATGCCTACCCTACACCTACTTTCCAAGTCCATTCGAGGCCACATTGAGTTTCTCTTTTCCTCCTCTGAAAGGATATTACTAAGTAGACCATTTATCATTTGGTTCTTATCAACAATAGAATGCACTTCCTAGATCAATAATTGTACTTAGAATAACATATTTGCTGACTACATCATTTATCACTGGACACTTATCAGTAATTGCTTTGCATTGTTGCTCACCTCTTCCAGGTGGGCATGCCTTGTTTCTCTAGGAAGCATGGAACTAGCACTCATTTTTCTGTGCAGTACTATTTCTGCACTGTCTACTTCATATTGATATACAATACTACTACTTTTGTGTATGACATATGCAATACTATTGCTGCTATGTATAATATCATTTTATTTTTTATTCGAAACAAACTAGTGATATACTATTAATGTCTGGCAGGAGACCCTCGGGCCCCCCTCTCACCCCACCCAGGTCCCAGCCACGTAGAAAGCACTCGGCTTCTCCACTTAAAAGGCCCCTCTTCCTTTTCTGCCCAGCAACAGGCCTGGCCTGTCAGCTCTCCAGCAGCTTCCCACCCAACTAACTCCTGCCCAGCAAACTTCCCACGCGACATCCCACCTACCCAATCGCCACCCGACACGCCAGCTTTCCCACTCCCCCAGTCACTCTACCTCTATAAAAGCCACAGAACAAAGAGAGCCGGTGCGAGACTGCTGACTCTTCCCCCGGCACAAGTCCAGTCCGCCCGGAGGCTCTCCAATCAAGCCTGAACTCCTAAACTGTCTATTTGCCTGGTGTAATTCGGTCGCTCTCTGGGGTTCAAGCAACGAGGGTCCGGGCAGTTCAGACAATTAATATTTCCATGTTTTTTTGAAGAGGAAACTAAGGTTTATAAAATTATAGGGAGTGTCCAGAGTCACATAAAAAGCAAGAGGCAGAGCTGTGGATTAAGACTAGTTCTGGCTGACTCTGAAGCCCATGATCTTTTCTGTATTTCATTGTGCTGCTGCACAACCAGCTGGCATGCTACCAAAGGAAGAGACTGTGTTCATTTCAGAATCCCAATCAGTCCTCAAGGACTTCTTGACATTTGAATTAAAAAAAAAAAACATTTAATTCTGTTCTATATGATAGCTTTTAGGTGCTTAAACACTCTAGTTTGGCTGCACGCTTGTCCCTCAGAGTGACTCAGACTCTACAAGGCCAGGTGTGGGGAGGTGGAGCTGGTGTGAGTAACTGGAAAATGATGGGTGGGCTGCAGGAGCCAAGGTGAAGCTTGTTTCTTGGTGATTGTTTTGGAAATTAGGAATCACACAGAAGAACAAATAATAGGAAAAAGATATGAGAACCTTGAGAATGTAGCTCTAGTGTCCAACAGCAGTCATTGTATGTAATACGTTAATTTCTCTCTTATGCTTTTGGAATGTTATTAGCTAGTACCCTCCTTGGGAGAACTGAGAAAAGAATCATTCAAATTATTTTTGTTTTCTGTGGGTCAAATGAGGATCTGCAGTTGAGAAAGACTAGAGATTGGGAGTGTGGGGTGGTAGGAGAGAGGCTCCTGCTCTTCTATACAGGGAAAGGGAGTTTTGGATAGATAGAAGGGGAAAGCTCTTTGAGTGATAGGGGAGGCCAGTAAGTACCCCACTTAGACTTGGGTGTTGGCCTGTGAAGGTGAATAGAGCTTTTGTCTTGCTTTTCCCACTGGGTTGTCTGTCATGAGGCAAGAAAAGCCCCAGTAAGGTCAGGAAGGTACTCCTGGGTTCAGCAGCAAGGCTTGATTTTTGTTTTTTCCTGTGGGCAAAGTGCTTAGTCTCAAAGGTGTCTACGTTCTTTGTTGAGTATTCTCTAAGGTAAGAATGAAACAAAACTAAACTTTCCAGAAAGTTGAGCTTCTGTAAATAAACCTTTACTGAAGTGTAGAGTCAGGGCTTTCTCTGAAAATTTCCCTCTACATCATGTTGCTGCTGCTGCTTAAATATTCTAAAGTCCAAAATAATGGTACTTTGTGCGTTGGTGCTTTATCGAATCACAGTGATTTACTGTGACACTGCAATGTCATTGTTAGAAGTTTTCATTTTTGGTACTTTGGTTTTAGTTCATTCATGTTGCAAATGGCTACTTTATGACCACTTTTCTCTTTTCCCCCCAGCATCTGCCTCTTGATTCTAAGGTTTTTTTAAAATAAAGAGTAGCTATGTTTCATATAATGTGGTAGCTTGTTTGTACTCCTTTTAAAGCCCGTTTTTTGTTTTCTGTCCATATATTTAACTTTGAGCCTCTGTATTCTTTCTCTGTCCTCATGCCACCAGTGCCACATCTTAATTTTGTATCATTGGCACATGGTAATTAATTTGCTGCTTACATTTTTTGTTTCATTAATTAAGACAATAAACAAATGTACCATATGTTACAACTTATTCTATGGCTTTCAATTTTTATTCTTGTTAACTCTTTTGACATTTGCTGTATTTTAAACATGCACTCTTAAAGACTCTCAATCTTCATATTAGCTCATCTTACATGAGAGATACATTCCTCTCTGTGTTTTTAAATGGAATATGGGGAGAAATCACTGGTCTCAAAATAGCTGTTTCTTTAGTGTTACCTTTACTTCTAAAAAGTTGCCTGGAATTCTATCAACTGGAGGTACTGTGCATATTTAGGAAATATACTTTTTATATATAAAGTACTCTTTGAAGCATTAATAATTGTGATGGTTAAGCAAGTTGGATAATAACTTGAAGTTTCAATAAGACTTGAGGAGAAGTAGAACTTTGATGAGAGAATGTGACAGTTACTCCTGAGACTTCAGTAGATCCTACTGTGAGGGAGAAGGTAGCACAGGACCCATGTGCTGGGAGAGGGGAGAGAGCAGAAGGGAGAATGAGTAAGAAAAGAAGATGTCAGGAGATGGAAAAAATAGAAATAAGACAGTACCAAAGATGAATATTCTTATAATTTTTTTCTACAAGCATAACCAGAGATAGAGGAGGATAAAGGTTGTACTTTCCTTGGCTCAGAGATCAAAAGGGTTCTGCCTCAGGATGCAAGGTAAAAATATAGTGAGGGGAGCTTCCATTTCTAGCAATGTTGTAGACTAGATAGTTCATAAACACCCCAAAGCTTTATAAATGCACCACTCTCATATACGCACATACATATTTTCAGGTGCATAGCTGGGTTGGCAAGGATGAAAAGGAAATTCTTAGTTTCAAAATGATAAGTATAAATCCTTACGTTCAGTCAGCACTGAAGCCAGCAGCTCCCCTGGGCCAATCTGCAGATTTCTGATGAAGGCTTTAGTTTTAATAGGTCAAGGATAGGGACACAGAGAGATCAATGGATTTATCGGAGACGGCAGGAGAAATCAGGATGCCTGAAAAGTGACATCTTTAGCAAAATAGAGAACCAGAAAAAAAATTTCCACCAAGGGTAGTAAGGAATCCTGCCTATCTTGGGCTTGGCCCAAATATAAGCAAAACTTCTTTCATGAGAATTTGTAACTGTAAGCTGATCCTCTCACTTACTGGGGACCAGAATTCACTTGACCTATGTGGCCCAGGGAAACCCCAAGCCAAGTATTTAGTTTAACCTGGTTATACAAACACAAATCCTGTTTTAGAGGATCACACCTTCAATTCAGGCTTCAAAGATATCTAACAGGATAACTCTCAATAAGAATGAACTTTCTCCCTCTGTCTCTCACACACACAGACAAACACACATGTACGCACACATACACACACAGACGCTAACTACCAAACATGTGGAGGAACAAGCAACTATAAATAAGAGTTACCCAGAAACAACCAATTTCAGAATTAGAACCATTAGAATGGCCTCAGATACTGGAATTACTGGAAATAGAATATAAAATAAGTACGCATAAGAAGTGTAAAGGAAAAAAATGTTAATGACAATTTTACCAAGTATAATTCCTGACCCAGCAAATGTGAAAAAGAATAAAACTAGTGGAAATGAAAAATATAATAAGTAAAATGTGAAACCCAAGGGTTTAGTTAAATGGCTTCTACTTTTTGTTGAATGTGAAGAGTGTGCATCATGGGTAGATAAATTAGTAATTTGTAATTTAAATATAGAAGGAAAAATAACAAACAGCAGTTTTTACAGGAGAGGCCCCAAAAGTCAAATTATAACTAGAATTTTGTTTTCTAGTCTTGCTTTATCAAAAGGATTACCCTAGCCATTGTTTAAAATATAGATTCTTGGGCTTCACCACAGACTTCTTTTTTTTTTACTTTTTCTGCAGAATATGCAGGTTTCTTACATAGGTATACACATGCCATGGCAGTTTGCTGCACCCATCAACCCATCATTTACATAGGTATTTCTCCTAATGCGATCCCTCCCCTAGCTCCCCACCCCCAACAGACCCTAGTGTGTGATGTTCCCCTCCCTGTGTCCGTGTGTTCTCATTGTTCAACTCCTACTAATGAGTGAGAACATGTGGTGTTTGGTTTTCTGTTCTTGTGTTAGTTTGCTGAGAATGATGGTTTCCAGCTTCATCTATGCCCCTGCAAAGGACACGAACTCATCCATTTTTATGACTGTATAGTATTCAATGGTGTATATGTGCCACATTTTCTTTATCCATTCTATCATCGATGGGCATTTGGGTTGGTTCCAAATCTTTGCTATTGTGAATAGTGCCACAATAAACATGCACCACAGACTTCTTAATCAGAATTTCAGTTCAGAAACACATGCTACAGTGGTAATTATCAAAGTGTGGTTCCTTAACTAGCAGTATTACTAGTATTGCCATACCTGGCCAATTTTTATATTTCTTGTAGCGGCGGAATTTCATCCTGTTGCCCAGGCTAGTCTCAAACTTCTGGGCTCAAGCAATTTCACCCACCTCAGCCTCCCAAAGTGTTGGGATTACAGGTGAGCCACTGTGCCCAGCCAGGGAATTGTTAAAAATACAACTTATCAGACACTACTCAAATCTACAGGGTCATAAACTTGAGGAATCTGTGGTTTAAGAAGATGTACAAGTGACTCTGATGCACATAAAATTTGAGAATTGTGTTAGATCACTCCCTGGTCATAGCATGAAGGAAAAGCTAGTTTTGATGGTCTATGCATGGCAAATAGAAGAACTAAAATTAAGAAAAAAAAATGGAAAGAAATTGACATTTTTTGATCTCTGCACTCACCAACTAGTCTGTTAATCCTCTGAAATCCCATGGAAGTTTTCATGTCCCTTTTATACCTTCTATCTCTGCTCTTCACCTCCTCTCTCCCTGTTAACCCCTCTGTACCCTTCAAGTTGCAGTGTACATTTGTGGTTCTCAAATTTTAATGTAGGAATCACATTTTGAGAACCACTGGTTAAATGTGACCTCTTATAAGATACTGACTCTAATCCATAGTCTGGGCTAGGTCCTCTATTGCATCTCATGCTGGCTTCATACTATTATTTTTAGTAGGATTATGGCAAATGTAGACAAAATAATTATTTATAATGTTTTTTCATTATCTTTCATCCTTCTTGAGCTATGAACTCCAGACCAAGGCAGAAGGCAGAGACTTTCCAGACAAGAGTGGAGACCATGTCCCTTTTGTTCACACTGGTAGTCCTAAAGTCAAGCACAGTGTCTATAATAAATAAGATAGTTGTTGAATAAATATTTGTTGAATGAGTGAATGGATGTCTTTATTTGCTTGTCCTTTGTTTACCACCAGAAGTTCGGGTCCAGCCTTTCTCACTCCTGTATCTATTTCCACTAAAAATATCTCTGTAATCTGCTCAGTGATAAAGAAAGAAATGGTTTGAGATGGATACTGCTTTTGTTGTCATATCTAGTTACTTTTGGACAATAAAGCATTTTTTCCCATTTATTTTTTGTTTGTATTTAGGTTTTATCTTTGGAGATTCTTTTAACTGTTTTATCTGTTTTCCTTTGGAAATATTATTTATCTATTTATATACTTTGGATATTTGTTCACTCCGAATCTCATGTTGAAATGTGATCCCCAATTTTGGAAGTAGGTTCTAATGGGAGGTGTTTGGGTTAGGGAGGTGGATCCGTCATGAATGGCTTGGTGCTCTCCTTGTGGTAATAAGTGAGTTCTTGCTCTGTTAGTTCACGTGGTAGCTGGTTGTTTAAAGAACATGGCACTTTTGCCACTCTCTCTTGTTCACTTTCTCACCATGTGATACAACTGTACCCTGCATGCCTTCTGCCATTATAAGCTTTCTGAGGCCTCACTAGAAGCAGATACTGGCACAATGCTTCTTGTACAGCTTGCAGAACCATGTACCAATTAGCCCTCTTTTCTTTTTCCTTGTTTTTTGAGGTGGAGTTTTGCTCTTGTTGCCCAGGCTGGAGTGCAGTGGTGCAATCTTGGCTCACTCACTGCAACCTCTGCCTCCTGGGTTCAAGAGATTCTCCTGCCTCAGCCTCCTGAGTAGCTGGGATTACAGGCACCTGCCACCACACCCAGATAATTTTTTGTATTTTTAGTAGAGACCGGTTTCATCAGATTGGTCAGGCTGGTCTTGAACTTCTGACCTCAGGTGATCCACCCGCCTCGGCCTCCCAAAGTGCTGGGATTACAGGCATGAGCCACCACACCCAGCGTAAACCTCTTTTCTTTATAAATTACCCAACTTCAAGTATTCTCTGATAACAATGCAAAATGAACTAATAGATCTCTGTATTAGCTTATTGTTTCATTACTTAAATGCCATGAACAGGAGACAATATGATAGAAAGTGTGTGTTCTAAACAATGGAGACTTAATAGTTTATCCTCCTAAAGTCTCTTCAATGATTCTTTTCCTTGTTTTCTTCATTAGATTTTCTACTTTGGAAACATAATTTTAAGGTCCCTAAAGCCAGCTCATCATGGGTAAATGGTAAAACCCTTTGAAAGGCCATTTGTCAATCAATATTAAGTTCCATGAAAATATATGAAATGCCGTCTGTAGATCCTGAAACACATAAATTTATCCCTGTTACCACCCCACAACCCACAAAAATGATAGCAAAGAGATTAAAAAAGTAAGTTTACAAGGACAAAAGGGGAGATAAGAACAAACAACAGGTAACTAAATTAGCACATCAGAAGGTTGAAACTTAAGCCTGCAAGGTGTTTAGGAACAGATAGAAGCCAAGAAACAAATCCTGGAAACACTGAGGAATTGGAGGCTCTAGGAAATTTCTTTTTTTTTTTTTTTTTTTTTAATTTTTTTTTAATTTTTTATTTATTTTTATTTTTTATTGCATTTTAGGTTTTGGGGTACATGTGAAAAACATGCAAAGTTGTTGCATAGGTGCATTCATGGCAGTGTGATTTGCTGCCTCCCTCCCCCTCACCCATATCTGGCATTTCTCCCCATGCTATCCCTCCCCAACTCCCCCCCCCACTGTCCCCCCGACTCCCCCAGCATCTATTTTCTCCAGATTTTTTAATGATCGCCATTCTAACTGGCGTGAGATGGTATCTCAATGTAGTTTTGATTTGCATTTCTCTAATGACCAGTGATGATGAGCATTTTTTCATATGTTTGTTGGCCTCTTGTATGTCTTCTTTTGTAAAGTATCTGTTCATATCCTTCGCCCATTTTTGAATGGGCTTGTTTGTTTTTTTCTTGTAAATCTTTTTTAGCTCGTTGTAAATTCTGGATATCAGCCCTTTGTCAGATGGGTAGGCTGAAAAAATTTTTTCCCATTCTGTTGGTTGCCGATTCACTCTATTGACTGTTTCTTTTGCCGTGCAGAAGCTGTGGAGTTTGATTAGGTCCCATTTGTCTATTTTGGCTTTTGTTGCCAATGCTTTTGGTGTTTTGGTCATAAAGTCCTTGCCTACGCCTATGTCCTGAATGGTTTTGCCTAGGTTTCCTTCTAGTGTTTTTATGGTGTTAGGCCTTATGTTTAAGTCTTTAATCCATCTGGAGTCAATTTTGGTGTAAGGTGTCAGGAAGGGGTCGAGTTTCTGCTTTCTGCATATGGTTAGCCAGTTTTCCCAACACCACTTATTGAACAGGGAATCCTTTCCCCATTGCTTGTTTTTATCAGGTTTGTCAAAGATCGGGTGGTTGTAGATATGTTGTGTCGCCTCCGACGCCTCTGTTCTGTTCCATTGGTCTATATCTCTGTTTTGGTACCAGTACCATGCTGTTTTGATTACCGTAGCCTTGTAGTAGAGTTTGATGTCCGGTAGTGTGATGCCTCCTGCTTTGTTCTTTTTGCTTAGAATTGACTTGGCTATGCGGGCTCTCTTTTGGTTCCATATGAAGTTTAAGGTGGTTTTTTCCAGTTCTGTGAGGAAGGTCATTGGTAGCTTGATGGGGATAGCGTTGAATCTGTAAATTACTTTGGGCAGTATGGCCATTTTCACGATATTAATTCTTCCTAACCATGAACATGGAATGTTTCTCCATCTGTTTGTGTCCTCTCTGATTTCGTTGAGCTGTGATTTGTAGTTCTCCTTGAAGAGGGCCTTTACGTTCCTTGTTAGTTGTATTCCTAGGTATTTTATTCTCTTTGTAGCAATTGTGAATGGCAGTTCGTTCTTGATTTGGCTCTCTTTAAGTCTGTTATTGGTGTATAGGAATGCTTGTGATTTTTGCACATTGATTTTGTATCCTGAGACTTTGCTGAAGTTGCTTATCAGTTTCAGTAGATTTTGGGCTGAGGTGATAGGGTCTTCTAGATATACAATCATGTCGTCTGCAAATAGTGACAATTTGACTTCCTCCTTTTCTAATCGAATACCCTTTATTTCTTTTTCTTGCCTGATTGCTCTGGCTAGAACTTCCAGTACTATATTGAATAGGAGTGGTGAGAGAGGGCATCCTTGTCTAGTGCCAGATTTCAAAGGGAATGCTTCCAGTTTTTGCCCATTCAGTATGATATTGGCTGTCGGTTTGTCATAAATAGCTTTATTATTTTGAGATACGTTCCGTCGATACCTAGTTTATTGAGAGTTTTTAGCATAAAGGGCTGTTGAATTTTGTCGAAGGCCTTCTCTGCATCAATTGAGATAATCATGTGGTTTTTGTTTTTGGTTCTGTTTATGTGGTGAATTACATTTATAGACTTGCGTATATTGAACCATGCTTGCATCCCCGGGATGAATCCTACTTGATCATGGTGGATAAACTTTTTGATGTGCTGTTGTAGTCGGCTTGCCAGTATTTTATTGAAGATTTTTGCATCTATGTTCATCATGGATATTGGCCTGTAGTTTTCTTTTCTTGTTGAGTCTCTGCCGGGCTTTGGTATTAGGATGATGTTGGTCTCATAAAATGATTTGGGTAGGATTACCTCTTTTTGGATTATTTGGAATAGTTTCAGTAGGAATGGTACCAGTTCCTCTTTGTATGTCTGGTAGAATTCGGCTGTGAACCCATCTGGGCCTGGGCTTTTTTTGGGTGGTAGGCTCTTAATTGCTTCCTCGACTTCAGACCTTGTTATTGGTCTATTCAGGGTTTCGACTTCTTCCTGGTTTAGGCATGGGAGGAGGCTACTATCCAGGAATTTATCCATTTCTTCCAGGTTTTCTAATTTATGTGCATAGAGTTGTTTGTAATAATCTCTGATGATGGTTTGAATTTCTGTGGCATCTGTGGTGATATCCCCTTTATCATTTTTTATTGCATCTATTTGGTTATTCTCTCTTTTCTTTCTTTTTAGTTTGGCTAGCAGTCTGTCTATTTTGTTGATCTTTTCAAAAAACCAGCTTCTGGATTTGTTGATTTCTTGTAGGGTTTTTCGTGTCTCTATCTCCTTCATTTCAGCTTTGATCTTAGTTATTTCTTGTCTTCTGCTAGGTTTTGAGTTTTTTTGATCTTGCTCCTCTAGCTCTTTCAATTTTGATGATAGGGTGTCAATTTTAGTTCTCTCCTTTCTTCTCATGTGGGCACTTATTGCTATATATTTTCCTCTAGAGACTGCTTTAAATGTGTCCCAGAGATTCTGGTATGTGGTGTCTTCGTTCTCGTTGGTTTCGAAGAACATCTTTATTTCTGCCTTCATTTCAGTGTTTATCCAGTCAACATTCAGGAGAAAGTTGTTCAATTTCCATGAGGATGTGCGGTTCTGGGTTGGCTTCTGAATTCTGAGTTCTAACTTGATTGCACTGTGGTCTGAGAGACTGTTTGTTATGGTCTCCATTCTTTTGCATTTGCTGAGGAGTGATTTACTTCCAATTATGTGGTCAATTTTAGAGTAGGTGTGATGTGGTGCTGAGAAGAATGTATATTCTGTGGATTTGGGCTGGAGAGTTCTGTAAATGTCTGTTAGGTTTGCTTGTTCCAGGTCTGAGTTCAAGTCCTGGATATCCTTATTAATTTTCTGTCTCGTTGATCTGTCTAATATTGACAATGGTGTGTTGAAGTCTCCCACTATTAATGTGTGGGAGTCTAAGTCTCTTTGCAAGTCTTTAAGAACTTGCCTTATGTATCTGTGTGCTCCTGTATTAGGTGCATATATATTTAGGATCGTTAGCTCTTCTTGTTGTATTGATCCTTTTATCATTATGTAATGTCCTTCTTTGTCTCTTTTGATCTTTGTTGCTTTAAAGTCTATTTTATCAGAGATGAGAATTGCAACTCCTGCCTTTTTTTGCTCTCCATTTGCTTGGTAAATCTTCCTCCATCCCTTTATTTTGAGTCTTTGTGTATCCTTGCATGTGAGGTGGGTTTCCTGGATACAGCACACTGATGGGTTTTGGCTTTTTATCCAATTTGCCAGTCTGTGTCTTTTGATTGGGGCATTTAGTCCATTTACATTTAGGCTTAATATTGTTATGTGTGAGTTTGGTCCTGTCATTTTGATGCTAGCTGGCTGTTTTGCCCATTGGTTGATGCAGATTCTTCATTGTGTTGCTGCTCTTTACCATTTCGTGCATCTTTGGAGTGGCTGGTGCTGGTTGTTTTTTTCTATGTGTAGTGTCTCCTTCAGGAGCTCTTGTAAAGCTGGTCTGGTGGTGATGAAATCTGTGAGTACTTGCTTGTTCACAAAGGATTTTATTTTTCCTTCACTTATGAAGCTTAGTTTGGCTGGATATGAAATTCTGGGTTGAAAGTTCTTTTCCTTAAGGATGTTGAATATCGGCCCCCACTCTCTTCTGGCCTGTAGGGTTTCTGCTGAGAGATCTGCTGTGAGTCTGATGGGTTTCCCTTTGTGGGTAACCCGTCCTTTCTCTCTGGCTGCCCTTAGTATTTTCTCCTTCATTTCGACCCTGGTGAATCTGATGATTATGTGCCTTGGGGTTGCTCTTCTAGAGGAACATCTTTGTGGTGTTCTCTGTATTTCCTGGACTTGAATATTGGCCTGCCTTGCTAGGTTGGGGAAGTTTTCCTGGATAATATCCTGAAGAGTATTTTCCAGCTTGGATGCATTCTCTTCGTCACATTCATGTACATCTATCAAACGTAGATTAGGTCTTTTCACGTAGTCCCATATTTCTTGTTGACTCTGTTCATTCCTTTTTACCTTGTTTTCTCTAATCTTCCCTTCTCGTTTTATTTCATTGAGTTGATCTTCGACTTCTGATATCCTTTCTTCTGCTTGGTCAATTCGGCTGTTGAAACTTGTGCATGCTTTGCGAAGCTCTCGTGTTGTGTTTTTCAGCTCCATCAATTCACTCATATTCCTCTCTAAGTTGTCCATTCTCGTTAGCATTTCATCAAGTCTGTTTTCAAGGTTCTTAGTTTCTTTGCATTGGGTTAGAACATGTTCTTATAGCTCACAGAAATTTCTTATTATCCTTTTTCTGAAAGCTGATTCTGTCATTTCATCACACTCATTCTCCGTCCAGTCTTGTTCCCGTGCTGGTGAGGAGTTACGCTGCCTTGTAGGGGGAGAGGTGTTCTGGTTTTGGGTGTTTTCATCCTTTTTGTGCTGGTTTCTTCCCATCTTTGTGGATTTATCTGCCTATTGACTTTGTAGTTGCTGTCTTTCTGATTTTGGTAATTTTAAGTCTGCAGCAGCTGAACTCATAAACCCCCTTTTCTTCTCCCCAGGTGTTCTGGCCGAGGGGGTTAGCGCTTTATGCTTTTCAGCTGTGTTGCTACCGTTTTCCCTGCCCACAAGGTGGCAGTCTAGTCACACTCAGCCTGCAGAGGCTTCCCTGAGCTGTTTTGGGCTCCGCCCAGCTTCCATGTGAGCTTCCCTGCAGTCCTGTGGGTGTAGCTAGAACTGCTTCCGCTATGCTGGCCCGCCCCTGTAGTGATGGAGTCTCTGTAGTGGCGGGTTGTCTTGGTTACGGAAAATTGCCCTGGGAACTGCAGGGTGTTTCCCGATGGAGGACGCCCCTCCCCCACAGAGCTGGACCGTCCCGGGTTCAGCCGTGTTTCCAGAGGGGCCCTCCTTGCCCGATAATCTCTTGGCTTGCCTCCTTGCCACAGCTCCCCTTGCTGGCCCAGAGGGGGCACAGTCTCATTCACTTTGCTCAAGGAGCCGCTGCTCCCCGCCCCCGGTGCAGGCCGAGCGGCTGCTCTGGTCCAACCAGCGGAGCTGGGAACCCGTGGAGCTTCTCCGCCTGTGAATCTCCTGGTCTGTGGCCAGTTAAAATCTGCTGCCCTGTGTGCCGCTGCATCAGCCGAAGCAGCGGCCCTGAGTTTTGTGGCGCTCGCTTGCCCGGGGTCTCCTGGCTTGGCTCCCTGCTTCAGCTCCCCTTTCTGGCTCAGAGGGAACTCTGTCTCTCTCGCTCTGCATAAGAAGTCACTGCCCCCCGCCCCAGGTCATAGGCTGAGCGGCCACGCCACTCAAACCAGCGGTGCTGGCGACCCGTGGGGCTTGTCCTCCTGTGAATCTCCTGGTCTGTGGGCAGTAAAAGTCCGTCTGGAAATGCGGCGTCCACTCACCCTCTGTGCCTTCTCTCGGAGCTGCAATCCCGACTTCCTCCTAAGCGGCCATCTTGGATCAGGTGTCAGTAAATGATTTATATCCTCCTCTAACGTCATGAAAGAATCTCTCATGCTATATGGAGTAGTGAGACCCAAAATATTTGGCCTGATGGAATGGGGAAAGAATTGATATTATGGCCTGCTGCATGGAGGGAGGGGCCAAATTGTACCAAAATAGATATTAAAGAATTATTGACACTAAAATGTGCTTTCTGGGAACTTCTCTGCCTTGGAGTTGAAAATTAACCCATGAAAAAATTAGAATTTACCTGGAGGATATTTGTCACCTAGGGGCTAAAAATATTAAGCAGCTACTTGAGTTCCTGTTTTCCTGGCATATAGTCCACATTATATAAATATTAAACAACAAATTTAAAATGTCCTAAAGTTTATGTAGTTTCTCCTATTTTATTTGAAAAGCTTTGAGGTTTATAGCAAAGATGGAGGAAATTACTTTAATGGAATTGGGGGAATGTATATATAGCACAGAAACTTATTTTGCTAGAAACTTTTATAATATGACACAGCAACAATAAAGTTACACAGCCCCTTTTATTTCAAATGTAATGTTTAGCTCTTGATATTAATTTGTGTTTTTTGAAGGGTTTTTGCTGGTTTTGGTTGGTTTCGGATAATGCTAAACTGAAATGAAGGATCTCTATATGTTCATGAGTTTCTGAGGAATTAGAATTAGGTTAATAATTTTTTCATGAGGTGCTCAGTGTTCTATAAGTCACTCTTTGTGTTTGGTTTGGTTCACATTCTGCAAAATCTCCAGACATTGAAGTAGTGGCAAACATATTTAGAGAAAGAAAGAGAGCATTCAGAACTTACTGTATGAAATATTATTTCTTTGGGTTGTTCTCTATATCAAAGGATGAAGATAGGGCCCTGACAATGCAAATTACTTTTAAAAAATAAAACGTGTCATTTATTTGCTAAATTATTTAATTTTCTTTTCTATGTATGTGAAATTTTAACTGTAAACCTTACAGTTTGTTAGAACTTCTTAATTAGACTTGTGAAAATATATTTAAAATATTTACATTTCAAAAATATGTTCAATTATCTATAAAATGCTTCAGTCAGTGTATAGTAGCTTATGGAAACACTGACATGTTGTATTGTATTAGCATAACAGGAAAGGATCTTTAAAATACCCTGATAAAAGATTAATATGCCAAGGTTTTGTTAGTCGTTAATATGAAAAAGATGACATTGGCAAAATGTAAAAGTTTAGACTTTGGGTTATGCTTCCAATACTGAAGCTGCTGTCTTTGATTTTATTTTCTAGGTCATTGTTTCCCAAACTAGATGCTGAATCCCGGTGAGACTGTGAAGATATTGTGAGCATTCTTGGAGATCAGAGCAGAAAAGATCCAACAGAGGTAGGTAGCCGTGAGGTACTACAGGCAATTACAAAAATGAACCAGATGCCCTCTTTTCTCTGGTACTTCTCATGATAGCTCCACATCCATGTGCTTTCTTTTAGCCTTTTCAGACTTCTGATACTCAGAAAAAGTGATGGCTACTGGTAACCTTCTTTGAATTTTTCTTTTCCTTAATAATAGCTAATGCTTTCGATCAATTATTTTGCCATGAGATAATGTACTAAGTGTATTAGATAGTTTCATTTAAACCTCAGTGTAATTCTATGAGATAGGTACTAGGTTTTTTTCTCCAGTTTATAAGTGGAGCAGTTGCAGCTTAGGGAGTTTTGGTGATTTCTATAAGGTCATTCAGCGAAAAAGAGATGCTAGGGATTTTGAACACAGGCAATCTGAATGTAGGACTCACAGTCTTTCCCCCTCTTCTTCTGTTTTCATCATTGGATTTTATCACATGAAATGGTCTGAGAACCATTCCTCTATAATTATCAACTAGGCTAAGGAAGGGGAGTAAGCTATCTTAATGGGTTATCTTGAACAGTATATTCTGAGCTTTTTCAAATGGCAAAAATGCTTTCTACAAAGATTAAGACATGCCATTTAGCACCCTCAAGCTCTGCTTAAAGAATACTTAGATTATCTAACAAAAGAGTAATAATTATTTAAAAAAATGTAGTGGATATGAAGGTGGCATAGAAAGTGACAAAAGTTTAAAAGCCTTGTTATTAATTCTCGGACTTAGACTGTTTTGCACAGTTGCATATTTTTTTAGTAGAGAACGTTATTATATAAGAGCACTTCAGTCTCTCTTTTACAGAAAGTTACTGAAGTGTCTCCCTCTCACCTGCCCTTTGCTTCCTGCTGCTGTCCTCTACCTCTCATGAAGATACTTGTGTAATACTGGGGTCACTATTGAGAATTAAGGGATACACTTAATAGCTGAATTCTCCCAAATGAATTCTAAACTCAATTTAAAATGGCACTTCCAGTAATGGTGGCTTTAGAAGTTGGGGCAATGGCTTCTACAAACAATTTTAAAAATCTGGACCCTATTATGAAAGAGGGCTTAATTGAAGGCACTGGAACATGCCCAAAGACAGACAGAAATTAAGAAAAATACAACCTTGAAAGACTACTATTGCATTGGATAAGCACTGCAAGTTTGTGCCTTTCTTGCCTAGGGCTGCTCTCCATACCCAACTATGACACAGGAAAACCTCAGCCTTAATGGTATTAAAAGGCAAATGTCGAAGATCAGAGCAGTCTCCAATCTCATATTTTGTGCTATATTATCTCTTTTTTAAAATTGGAATCTGCTTGAACAACACTGGACATATTAGGATATTTAGGGCACAGTGGACATATTAGGCCTTTATATTTATATTTATGATGATGGGATTAAGCCTTCCTTTGGGAACTGAAGGCTGTAAGAGTATGGAGAGAAACAGATGCATTTTTTTATAAAGAAAACTTGTTTTCAGTCATTATTACTGTGCTTTTGGTTCCCAGCAATATATCCACTGGTATCCATTGGGTACCTGAGTGTTATGTTCCATTAATTTGGATAACCTCAAGAATAAACTGAGGTGGCATATGTGCTCAAGATAGGTCAATGGCTTGACAGACTAAAATGTTTGTTGGAATTACATCAGTTTGGGGCTTTCTCCAGATTTAGATAACAGGAATAAAAAGAAAACAAAGATCTATCCTTATCTGGGTTCTTCAGTCACCCTCTGTACTCCACGGCTACCGAGTTGACTTGATCTATACAAATATCACTCTTCTAGAGACCAGTTCAATCTCCCTGGGTGAATATTAGTCAGGGTTCTTCAGAGAAACAGAATCATATGGAGGTTGAGAATTCCTGAGATCTATAGCTGGCCAGCTGAAGACCCAGGAGAGCCAATGGAATAGTTTCAGTCTAAGTCCAAAGATCTGATAACAAGGAGAGCCAATGTTGTGAGTTGCAGTCTGAGTCTGAAGGCAGGAGAAGACTGGTTTCACAGCTCAAAGACAGTCTGGCAGACAAAAGAGAATGCTGTCTTACTCGTTCAGCCCTTTTATTCTATTTAGGCTTTCAGTGGATTTAATGAAGCCTAGCCACAATGGGGAGGGCTATCTACTTTACTCAGTCTATCAATTCATATGTTCATTTCATCCAGAAACACCCTCACAGACAGATCCAAAATAATATTTAATCAGCTATCTGGGTATTCCATGACCTTAGTTAAGTTGACACATAAAATTAACTATCATGGTGATGCAAAGTGAACTAGGTCTATTTGGTCACTCTCTATGGCCAAAGAGCTGACCTTGGTTAGAAAAATGCATGCTAAAAACTTATGTGCTTCTGATGGGGCATAAGTTGGGCAGGCCAAACTCTTGTTACCTGAAGTTTCAACAACTCTTCTACAGTGGGGATATTACAAAGCCTTGGGCAAACATAGAAAGGCGTTAATATTTGGCCAAAAGAAATATGTCTTAGTGATAGTTGTTCTTGAGCTCATTACAACTTAGTTGGAGAACTACAAAACTAACTATAACATGGAACAACCTTTATGAGGGCCATATTAGAGAAAATGAACACTATGAGAGCACAGGGTGAGTGACTGAGGGAGGGCATTTTAGTTGTCTTTTGTCATCATTTATCTTGACCTTTCTTTGTCTTGGGTAGCTTTTGTTTTTATTGAGATATAATTCACATACCATAACATTAACCATTTAAAAATGTACAGTTCATTGATTTTCAGTATATTTACAAGGTTGTGCAACTACCACCACTAATTCCAGAGTATTTTTATTGTCCTCAGGGCAACTTTTTGCAGCAGATAATATTTTCTCACATTCATGATTATATACAAAATCTTATAAATGCTGTGACACTAATTTATTGGTGAAATATCTTGATTCACCAACTTGGGCAGAGAAGCAGTTTTTTAAATTAATTAATTAACTTTATTTATTTATTTATTTGAGATGGAGTCTTGCTCTGTTGCCCAGGCTGGAGTGCAGTGGCCTGATCTCAGCTCATTGCAACCTCCAGCTTCCAGGTTCAAGTGATTCTTGAGCCTCAGCCTCCTGAGTAGCTGAGACCACAGGTGCATGCCTCCACACCTGGCTAATTTTTGTATTTTCGGTAGAGACAGGGTTTTGCCATGTTGGCCAGGCTGGTCTTGAACTCCTGGTCACGAGTGATCTGCTGGCCTCGACCTCCCAATGTGTTGGGATTATAGGTGTGAGCCACTGTGCCCAACCAAGAAGCAGTTTTTAAAAAATTTATTGCACAAAACCTCTTGAGCATCATGTTGTAATTAATATTTTGTCAACTTGTACTGTTAGAAAGTAGAATACTTTCAATTTCTCATACTCATTTTGCCCTAATATTGTGCTATGTTTTTACATGGTAGTCTTAATATGTTCTCACCATGTAACCTTTCCTTTTCTAGGAAATAAGTTCTATTACTAAATAGTTTGCTTCCTGGGACTTTTTACTGAAAGCTTTACTTCGTTCTAGGATTCCAATTGCCATTTAAAGGGATCAGATGGATATCCCACTTCCCATGGTGATTATTACACATTGCATGCCTGTATCAAAATATCTCATGCACTCTATAAATATATATACCTACTAGGTACCCACAAAAATTAAAAATAAAAAAAGATCGGAATCTTTACTTGTTAAGTGGCTGTCATTTATGGTTCAGTGTTTTCTTTAATTTTGCTGGGGCTACAGCTGCTGTGTCAAGTTCTTAGCCCAAAACCAGCCACGATGGAAGAGCAACTTGGATTACCACCAGTTCCTGCAAAACTAATTAATAAGCAGCTTCTGTTGTAAAGATGGATTAAAAAAAAAAAAATTGGGCCAGACCTGGTGGCTCATGCCTGTAATCCCAGCACTTTGGGAGGCTGAGGTGGGCAGATGAAAAGGTCAAGAGATCAAGACCATCCTGGCCAACATGGTGAAACCCTGTCTCTACTAAAAATACAAAAATTAGCCAGGCATGGTGGTGAGCATCTGTAATCCCAGCTACTCGGGAGGCTGAGGCAGGAGAATTATTTGAACCTGGGAGGTGGAGCTTGCAGTGAGCTGAGATTGCGCCACTGCTTTCCATCCTGGGCAACAGAGTGAGACTCCATTTCAAAAGAAAGAAAAAAAATTGGTGTCTCTTATTGCACTAGAACAGCAGCAAAACTTGGAAAATTATAATCATTTATCACTATCTTTATCAGAATTATCCATAGATCTAGGCCTAGAAATCTCCTTTTCCATCTCAGACCTTGTCTTCAAAATTTGTCACATTGGACTATCAGGCATGTCTACAAAACACAAACACTAAATAAAGCAGAAGGACACAATACATACCCAAACAGAAAAATCTCAAAAAATACAACTTCATAGTCTAATTTACTTCTAGCTGACCCAATCAACACTTTGCTGTGTTTATAATAGCAAAGTGTCAGGGAGAGAGTTGAAATACATTATGTAAAAATTCCTACATTATATTAAAATTCCCTTTGATTTTCTGTAATACCAGTGGAAGCTGTTGGCATAGGATAAAGGGAGTCTGGGGAAGGTCATAGGAGGGGAGGCCAGTGTCATCAGTCTATTGTCCTCCTTTGTGTGCAATACTTACCATTTATCATTAGCTGTCTTTTTCTCATATTGGTGCCTGAAAATAGGCCCAAGAAAGAGTTCCATCTTACCAATTTCTAATACTGATATAATGTATATATTTAATATTCAGTGTTGATGTTCTTGAGCCATTATCAGTAGGAGATACATTTTGAGTTTTTTTTAATTGCTGCTAATAAATCTCATCTGAGTTGCTGAGTTGCCTCGTACCCCATGTGGGCAGTGGTATATGACCTAGATGGAGTCTTTGGGTCTCTGTGGCAAGGGTCAGATGAATAACAACCTCATTAGGACCTGGTACTAACCTCCTTTTAGCACTTATAAACTCTAATTGTCTGTTTCTTATCTGCTTTCCCCAGTGGACTGGATGTAAATAAGTTTATTTATTTACTTCACTTCCCAAGTATGTTGCATAATACCTTGCAAAAAACAAATGTTCTATAAAAAGTTTGCATAATGAGTAAATGCCAAGCTCCCTAAAACATCTTGTCTCCTCCTGCTTCATGCTCATTGCAGAGACAACTACTGCTCAGACAAAATGTTCAGAGTAGTCTTATTTTAAGAACAGCAGCCTCAGCAGGCACTTAATAAGATCCTAACTCTTAAAAACCCATTAAAGTTCTAGCCACTCTACTGATGGCAAAATGAATGTAATTTTTCCTGATCCAACAGAAGCAATTCAAGTAACACTCAGCATTCCCGCCCCCCCCGCCCATGTACTTTGGCCTGTGGGCTACAAACAATTGAAAAGTAATTTTATCTCAGCTAAACAATTACCTTTAGGGAATCCCCAAGTCTGTGATATCTTGGATTGCTGAAAATATTTCAACTCTGTTGTCCCCTTAAGATATACATCTGTAGATCATGCTCTGCCAATGGAGATTATTTAGTTATTTGCAATGAAACTCCCTATGAAGGGCACAGAGGTAATGTCCTTCTCTTGAGGCAGACTCTGGGGATCTCTGCAGGAAATTAGATAGTTTCGTCTGAGAAAATTCATAGGTTTTAGTTATTTGTTTCCCAGTTCAAAGCATTCCTTTGGTCCTGCCATGGGATATTATGGAAATTTCCAGGACATTAAAAAAAAAATCAGAGCTACCACCTGTTGTCTTTTACCCTCAAGAACAAATTATGCTATGGGGATGACAGTGAAGAGCTAGGTGAACTCTTCCTTATCCTTACAGTACCCTCTTCTACTGAGGGGGACATGCTGCAAATCATTATAGCTTTATTTAATGTAATCTAGCTCATTTGTTTTCCTTAGCATCTCTGATAGCTTACAGATTAGAAAATTAATAAAGTCATTGTTGCTTTAAGTCTCTGCTGTTATTTCTTTTCCTGCATTTCTTGTTTGCCTGTCTTACATTGATATCTTTGAGGCTCACTATTCCTATTCTGATATAATATTCCCTTTTCTAGGTCCCTTGTTTTTTCTTTCCTGATTTTTGGATTTCCCCTTTTCATGATTCATACATTGCATAAACTCTCGGGTTAAGTTGACCCACTTCTCACCTGAGCTCTTGTTTAAGACCCACTTGTTTGAGAAACTCTTCCTGGACCGCATTGCACGTAGATTACGTGAATGTTTAAAGCTCAGAAAATATAAAAAACATTTTCCGAGCTTTAAATATTTTTTTTTTTTTTTTTTTTTTGAGATGGAGTTTCGCTCTTGTTACCCAGGCTGGAGTGCAATGGCGCGATCTCGGCTCACTGCAACCTCCGCCTCCTGGGTTCAGGCAATTCTCCTGCCTCAGCCTCCTGAGTAGCTGGGATTACAGGCACACGCCACTATGCCCAGCTAATTTTTTGTATTTTTAGTAGAGATGGGGTTTCACCATGTTGACCAGGATGGTCTCGATCTCTTGACCTCGTGATCCACCCGCCTCGGCCTCCCAAAGTGCTGGGATTACAGGCGTGAGCCACCGCGCCCGGCCCAACATTTTTTAAAAAATTTACTGTGACTACTTCTGTTACCTGAAGCTGCTCAGCATTTGCCAAGCCATCTTCTTAACTCTGTGTGATCTTGGCCTTGCTCAGAGTGATGTGCAGGATGAGAGAGAAGGAATAACTCATCTTTTAAATAAAGAATGATTTATCTGGCAATTTTAAAAAATGAATTGAATGATCCTTAAGCAACTGTATGACATACCTATTATAAATAACACCATTTTAGAGCTGAGGTAACCAAGTCCTAGAATGATTAAGTAACTTACCCAGCCAACACAGTTAAAAACAAGAGTCAGAATTCCAAACCAGGCAACAGGATTTCCCATGCTCTTCTCATTAAAGGTGGTCTAGTCTCTAAAGTAGATTTAAAATGAATACTTTTTCCAAGTATATGCTTTTAGAAATAATTGGGAAAGGGGGTAGGGGAAAGAATTAAATCACAATGGTATACGAATGATTAAATGTGGATTGAGCCCTGCTACGGGCTAGCGCTCTTATAGATGCTGGGGATGGGTCAGTGAATGAGCAGACCAGCTTTGCTCTATTGTTGTTTACATTCTACAGCAGGGGTTCCTATCCTTTTTGGCACAAGGGACTGGTTTTGGGGAAGAAAATTTTTCCACAGATGATGGGGGATAGTTTTGGGATGAAGCTGTTCTACCCCAGATCATCAGGCGTCAGTTAAATTCGCATAAGGAGCGCACAACCTAGAGCTCTCACATGCACAGTTCTCAGTAGGGTTCACACTCCTTGAGAGTCTAATGCCCACTGCTGGTCTGACAGGAGGCAGAGCTCAGGCGGTAATGCTCACCCACTGCTCACCTCCTGCCATGCAGCCCGGTTCCTAACAGGCCACGGACTGGTAGCAGTCCGTGGCCTGGGGGTTGGGGACCCCTGTATATAGAGGATAAATGCACAGTTGAGAGACAATAAAACAAGTAATAAGAAAGTGTCAGACAATGGTCAGTGCTATGAGGCAAGTAAAGCAAGGTGACTTGATTGTAACTGTTGAGTGATACTACCATAGATATCCTTCCTAAGACCAGAAGAGGCCTTTCAGAGGAGTTGACACTGTAGCTGGGAAGTGAATAGTGGGTATTTTATTCACTGTTAAGAAGAATTTGAATTAAATATTTTCAACCATGTGAAAAAGTTTGGAAAAAAATTAATTCTCTTAAAGCCAAAATAAAACAAAACAAAAATAAAACCTAAGTGAAGCATCTTCTTATTTCACCAGACAAATGTGGAAAAACAACTTTCACATCTTTTTTCTCTCTGAAGTTTCACTCTCTTTCTCTGAATAAAGATGCAAAGGCATATATAATATTCTATTTAATACAGCAAATCCTCTTAGTAGATATGTACTTTTTAAATTTTACTTTTATCAAGTTACATATACACAAAGTTTAAAAGGTCAAATAGTTCTAAAGAGGTAAAAGGAAGGGCAACTCTCTTTTGTTGCACTCATTCCCACCTGCAGTTTCTGTTTTTTAGAGACAACCACTTTTTAAAAAATTATACTTTAAGTTCTGGGGTACATGTGCAGAATGTGTAGGTTTATTACATAGGTATACAGATGCCATGGCAGTTTGCTGTACCCCAGCAACCTGTCATCTACTTTAGGTACTTTTCCTAATGCTGCCCCTCCCATATCCCCCATCCCCTGACAGGCCTTGGTGTGTGATGTTCCCCTCCCTGTGTCCATGTGTTCTCATTGTTGAACTCCCACTTATGAGTGGTGGTAGTGTAAATTAGTTCAACCATTGTGGAAGACAGTGTGGCAATTCCTCAAGGATCTAGAACTAGAAATACCATTTGACACAGCAATCCCATTACTGAGTATATATCTGAACGATTATAAATCATTCTACTATAAAGACACATGTTTATTGTGGCACTGTTCACAATAACAAAGACTTGGAACCAACCCAAATACCCATCAAAGATAGACTGGATAAAGAAAATGTGGCACATATACACCATGGAATACTACACAGCCATAAAAAAGGATGAGTTCATATCCTTTGCAGGGAGACAATCACTTTTAATCTTTTAGTTGTTTTATTTTTTTAACATCTAGTATTTCAAAAATAATAGATTTATACACTGTTTCTTGATTTTTTAGTTTTACACATTGCGTATTGATTTCTTCTATTGAAAATAATATTTTAGCCCTCTTATAATCTCCTCTCGAGAGGCAATTATAAGAGGGCTAAGTTATATCTATCTATCTATCTATCTATCTATCTATCTATCTATCTATCTATGGTCTCACTCTGTTGCCCAGGCTGGAGTGCAGTGGTGTGATCACTACTCACTATCTGTGGTCTCACTCTGTTGCACAGCCTGGAGTGCAGTGGTGTGATCACTGCTCACTGCAGCCTCATCCTCCCAGGGTCAAGCAATCCCCTTACCTCAGCCACCCGACAGCTGGGACTAAAAGTGCATGCCACCTTGCCCATCTAATTTTTGTATTTTTTTAAGAGAAAGAGTCTCCCTATGTTGCCCAGGCTGATCTTGAATTCCTGGGGTCTAGTGATCAGCCCATCCTGGCTTTCCAAAGTGCTGAGATTGCAGGCATAAGCCACCATGCCCAGCCCACTCCCACTATCTTTAAAAAAAGTTACATTATTAGTTTTAATTAGAACATGGTTCATAGTTTGTTATCATAACTATATAAATATTATTTACATCTGAACCATGTAGTTTGTTATGATTGCATTTACCTTCTTGTATATCCTTTTATCTTCTCAAGTATTAATGATTTACTTATTTGAAAATTTCATTTGTTTTTTACGTATCAGCTTTTCACACCTAAATTCTCCCTTAGAACTATAAATCTCTTTTCAAATTCTAAAACACATTAGGCAGTGTATCAATTCCAACTTTTTCATGGAAACATTTCTCCTAGTGCCCTCCATTCTCTTCCTCTAATAGGAACGGATTGATTTTTCATTATAGCATCATTCTGAGATCCTACCCTTTTATTTATTTTTTTTAAATTGGGAGTTCTGTTTCTTATGTTAAGTGAACTTTTTTCCTTGGGTATGGTAGGCAGAATAATGACCTGCAAAATATGTTCATGTCCTAATCCCTAGAATCTGTATATATGCACTTTACATAGCAAAAAGGAATTTGAAGATATGATTAAAGATCTTTTTTTAAATTGAATTTACTTTTTCATAGTTGTCAAAATCTATATAAAAATAGAAAAAAAATCAAAAAAATCAAAAGATAATAGCTGTAATAAGATTAACCTACAGCAGCTGCAGCACCAGTAACAACACTAAAAGAGTTATTTCTACTCCAAAATGCCTAAGAAATACATATATGAATCTCTTAAGCAACTTAATTTTAATCATGGCTAAATTAAATGGTATTGAAATATCTTCAAATGGATCTCAATGATTGCACACTAATTAGTGTCTATAATGGGGCAAGTTATACTAGTTACATATTACAATCTGGAGAGATGTGTAAGTCAAATCAGAAGACATGATTTCTAGTCTATGCTTCACCATTTACTTTCTTTTTTAAAAAATTATTTTAAGTTCTGGGATACGTGTATAGAATGTGCAGGTTTGTTACATAGGTATACATGCACCATGGAGGTTTGTTGCACCTATTGACCCATCCTCTAAGATCCTTCCCCTTGCGCCCGAACCCCCAACACACATATAGGCCCTAGTGTGTGTTGTTCCCCTCCCCGTGTCCATGTGTTCTCACTGTTCAACTCTCACTTATGAGTGAGAACATGCAGTGTTTGGTTTTCTGCTCCTGTGTCAGTTTGCTGAGGTTGATGGCTTCTAGCTTCATCCATGTTCTCACACAGGACATGATCTCATGCCTGTATATGGCTGCATAGTATTCCATGGTATATATGTATCACATTTTCTTTATCCAGTCTATTATTGATGGGCATTTGGGTTGGTTCCGTGACTTTGCTATTGTAAATAGTGCTGCAGTAAACTACGTGTGCATATGTCTTTATAGTAGAATGATTTCTGTTTCTTTGGGTATATATCCAGTAATAGGATTGCTGGGTCACATGGTATTTCTGGTTCTAGATCTTTGAGGAATTGCCATACTGTCTTCCACAATGGTTGAACTAATTTACATTCCCATCAACAGTGTAAAGGCATTTCTATTTCTACACAGCCTAGCCAGCATCTGTTTCTTTTTGACTTTTTAATAATCACCATTATGACTGGCATGAGCTGGTATCTGATTGTGGTTTTTATTTGTATTTCTCTAATGACAGTGATGTTGAGTTGTTTTTCCATATGTTTGTTGACTGTATAAATGTCTTCTTTTGAGAAGTGTATGTTCATATCCTTTGCCTACTTTTTGGTAGGGATTTTTTTTCTTGTAGATTGTTTAAATTCCTTATAAATTCTGGATATTAGACTTTTATCAGACGGGCAGATTGCAAAAATTTTTTCCCATTGTGTAGGTTGCCTGTTTATTCTGATGATAGTTTCTTTTGCTGTACAGAAGCGCTTTAGTTTAATTAGATCTCATTTGTCTATTTTTGCTTTTGTTGCAATTGCTTTTGACATTTTTGTCATGAAGTCTTTGCCCATGCCTATGTCCTGAATGGTATTGCCTAGGTTTTCTTCTAGGGTTTTTACGATTTTGGGTTTTACAATTTAAGTCTTTAATCCGTCTTGAGTTAATTTTTGTATATGGTGTAAGGAAAGGGTCCAGTTTCAGTTTTCTGCATATAGCTAGCCATATTTATGAATAGGAAATCCTTTCTCCATTGCCTTTTTTAATCAGGGTTGTTGAAGATCAGATGGTTGTAAATGTGTGGTGTAATTTCTGAGGAACTTGCTGTTTTATACCAATACCATGCTGTTTTGATTACTGTAGGTTTGTAGTATCATTTGAAGTCAGGTAGCATGATGCCTCCAGCTGTGTTCTTTTGCTTAGGATTGTCTTGGCTCTACAAGGTCTTCTTGATTCCGTATGAAATTTAAATTAGTTTTTTTCTAATTCTGTGAAGAATGTTTATGGTAGTTTGATGCGAATAGCACTGAATCTATAAATTACTTTGGGCAGTATGGCCATTTTCATGATATTGATTCTTCCTATCCATGAGGATGGGATATTTTTCCATTTGTGTCCTCTTTTATTACCTGGAGCGATGGTTTGTAGTTCTCCTTGAAGAGGTCTTTCACATCCCTTGTTAGCTATATTCCTACGTATTTTATTTTCTTTGTAGCAATTGTGAATGGTAGTTCATTTATGATTTGCTTTTCTGCTTACCTATTGTTGGTGTAAAGAAATGTTTGTGATTTCTGCACATTGAATTTGTATCCTGAGACTTTGCTGAAGTTGCTTATCAGTTTAAGGAGCTTTTGGGCTGAAATGATGGGGTTTTGTAAATATAAAATAATGTTGTCTAGAAAGAGAGACAATTTGACTTCCTGTCTTTCTGTTTGAATTTCCTTCATTTCTTTCTCTTGCCTGATTGGCCTGGCCAGAACTTCCATACTTTGTTGAATAGGAGTGGTGAGAGAGGGCATCCTTGTCTTGCACCAGTTTTCAAAAGGAAAGCTTCCATCTTTTGCCCATTCAATATGCTATTGGCTGTATGTTTGTTGTAAATAGCTTATTATTTGAGATATGTTCCATTAATACCTATTGAGTTTTTAACATGAAGGGATGTTGAATTTTACCAAAGGCCTTTACTGCATCTACAGAGATAAATGTGTTTTTTTCTTTGGTTCTGTTTATGTGATGGATTATGTTTATTGATTTGAATATATTGAACCAGCCTTGCATCTCAGGGATGAAACCAACTTGATCATGGTGAATAAGCTTTTTGATGTACTGATGGATTCAGTTTACTAGTATTTTATTGAGGATTTTCATGTTGATGTTCATTAGGGTTATTGCCCTGAAGTTTTCTTTTTCTGTTGTGTCTCTTCCCAGTTTGTGTATCAGGATGATGCTGGCTTCATAGGAGTCTCTGCTTTTTAATTGTTTGGAATAGTTTCAGAAGGAATGGTACCAGCTCCTCTTTGTATTTCTGCTAGAATTCAGATATAAGTCTGTCTGCTCCTGGGCTTTTTTTGGTTAGTAGGCTATTAATTACTGCCTCAATTTCAGAACTTTTTATTGGTCTGTTCAGGGATTTGACTTTTTCTAGTTTAATCTTGGGAGGGTGTATGTGTTTGTATAGAGGGGTTTATGGTATTCTCTGATGGTAGTTTGTATTTCTGTGGGATCAGTGGCGATATCCCCTTTATCATTTTTTTATTATTTGATTCTTCTCTCTTTTCTTCTTTATTTGTCTAGTTAGCAGTTTATCTATTTTGTTAATGTTTTCAAAAAACCAGCTCCTGGATTTATTGATTTTTTTGAAGGGGTTTTCATGTCTCTATCTCCTTCAATTCTGCTCTGATCTTAGTTATTTCTTGTCTTCTGCTAACTTTTGGATTAGTTTCCTCTGGCCTATCTAGCTCTTTTAATTGTGATGTTACAGTGTTGATTTGAGATCTTTCTAGCTTTCTGATGTGAGTATTTAGTGCTATAAATTTCCATCTTAACACTGCTTTAGCTGTGTCTCTATGAGTTTCTGGTATGTTGTCTCTGTGTTCTCACTGATTTCAAATAACTTCTAGATTTCTACCTTATTTACCCAGGAGTCATTCAGGAGCAAGTTGTTCAATTTCCATGCAGTTGTGTGGCTTTGAGTGAGTTTCTTAATCTTAAATTCTAAGTTGATTGCACTGTGATCTGAGAGACTGTTGTGATTTCAGTTCTTTTGCATTTGCTGAGGAGTGTTTTACTTCCAATTATGTGATTGATTTTAGAATAAGTGCCACGTGGCACTGAGAAGAATGTATATTCTGTTGATTTGTGGTGGAGAGTTCTGTAGTTGTCTATTAGGGCCACTTGATCCACTGAGTTCAATTCTGGAATATCCTTGTTAATTTAGGGTTAACTATCTGATTGTCAGTTGATCCTGTGTCATTGATCTGATTAATATTGACAGTGGGATATTAAAGTCTCCCACTATTGTGTGGGAGTCTAAGTCTCTTTGTAGGTCTCTAAGAACTTGTTTTATGAATCATGATGCTCCTGTATTGGGTTCATATATATTTAGAATCGTTAGCTCTACTTGTTGAATTGTTCCCTTTATGATTATGTAATGCCTTTCTTTGCCTTTTTTGATCTTTGTTAGTTTAAAGTCTGTTTTGTCAAAGACTAGGATTGCAACCCCTGTCTTTTTTTTGCTTTCCATTTCCTTGGCAAATTTTCCTCCATCCCTTGATTTTGAGCCTATGTATGTCTTTGAACCTGAGATAGGTCTGCTGAATACAGCACACTGATGGGTCTTGACTATGTAATTTACCAGTCTGTGTCTTTTAATTGGGGCATTGAGCCCATTTACATTTCGGATTAATATTGTTATATGTGAATTTGATCCTGTCCTCATGATGCTATCTGGTTATTTTGCACATTAGTTGATGTGGTTTCTGCAGAGTGTCACTGGTCTTTATATTTTGGTGTGTTTTTGCAGTGGCTGGTACTAGTATTTCCTTTCCATATTTAGTCCTTCTTTCAGGAGCTCTTGCAAGGCAGGCCTGGTGGTAACCAAATCCCTCAGCATTTGCTTGTCTGTAAAGGATTTTATTTCTTCTTTGCTTATGAAGCATAGTTTGGCTGGAAATGAAATTCTGGGTTGAAAATTCTTTTCTTTAAGATTGTTGAATATTGGCCCCCAATCTCTTCTGACTTGTAGAGTTTTTGCCAAGAGGTCTGCTGTTAGTCTGATGGGCTTCCCTTTCTAGGTGACGTAGCCTTTTTCTCTGGCTGCCCTTAAGATATTTTCCTTCATTTTGACCTTGGAGAATCTGATGATTATGTGCTTTGGGGTTGATCTTCTCATGGAGTATCTTAGTGGTGTTCTCTGTATTTCCCGAATTTGCATGTTGGCCTGTCTTGCTAGGTTGGGGAAGTTCTCCTGGATAGCATGCTGAAGTGTGCTTTCCAGCTTGTTTCCATTCTCCCCATATCTTTCAGGTACTCCAGTCAATTGTAGCTTCGGTCTTTTTATGAAGTCCCATTTTTCTTGAAGGCTTTGTTCATTCCTTTTCATTCTTTTTTCTCTAATCTTGTCTGCATGCCTTATTTCAGCAAGGTGGTCTTTAAACTCTGATATCCTTTTTTTCTGCTTGGTCAATTTAGCTATTGATACTTGTGTATTCTTCACAAGGTTCTCATGCTGTGTTTTTCAGCTCCATCAGGTCATTTATGTTCCTCTCTAAAGTGGTTATTCTAGTTAACAGGGCCTCTCTCCTTTTATCAACATTCTTAGCTTCTTTGCATTGTGTTAGAACATGCTCCTTTAGCTTAGCATAGTTTTTTATTACTCATCTTCTGAAGCTGACTTCTGTCAATTTATCCATCTCATTCTCCATCCAGTTCTGTGCCCTTGCTGGAGAGACATTGCAATCATTTGGGGAAGAAGAGGCATTCTGGCCTTTTGGGTTTTCAGCATTTTTTTCATTGATTCTTTCCCATCATGGTGAGTTTGTCTATTTTTGATCTTTGAGGCTACTGACCCTTGGATGGGGTTTTTTTGTGGGCTTTTGTTGTTGTTGCATTCTGTTAGTTTTTCTTTCAATAGTGGGTCTCTCTTCTGTAGGGCTGCTGTGGTTTGCTGGAGGTTCACTTCAGGTCCTATTCATCTGGTTCACTCCCGAGCCGGAAGATGCCACTTAAGGAGGCTGGAGAACAGCAAAGGTGGACGCTTGCTCCTTCTTTTGGGATCTCTGATTTCAGTGGGCACCAACCTGATACCAGTAGGATCCCTCCTGTATAGGGTGTCTGACAACTCCGGTTGGAGGGTGTCACCTAGTTGAGTGGCACAGGGAACAGGACTCATTTGACAAAGCACTTTAATTATCCCTTGGTGGAGGGGGTGGGCTTCACTGGGGGAAAACCCACTCATCTGGGCTGCCCAGAGGCCTCAGAAGTACCAGGAGGAAAGGCTAAGTCTGATGGTCCATAGAGACTGCAGCCCCCTCCCACTAGGGGCTCAGGCCCAGGGAGATCTGGGTTCTGTCCCTGAGCCTCTGGCTGGAGTTATTGGAGTTCCTGCAGGGAGGCCCCATTTAGTGAGGAAGGATGAGTCAGGATCAGGCCTCAAGAGGCATTGTGGTTGCAGTCTGCCACAGCTGGTGTGTTGGGCTGTGGAGGAAATGTCTTGGGACCAAACCATCCAGCTTCCCTGGCTCCAGCAGGGCAAAAGCACTACCTGGCTACAGAGATGAATGCCACCCTTCCCCTGACCAGGAAGCTTAGTGTATTAGGCAGTTGTGAGTCCCATTGTTGGCTGCTGCCCCTCCTGCAATGAGCTCAAATGGCTTAGACAACAGGCAGCCACAGCTGTGGTACTGGTTGCCCCTTTCCTCAGGAGCTCAGTGGGCTTAAGGAGATTCCAGCGGAGAGGCTATTGAGAATCTGTGCAGCTCTGGGGTTGGGAAGCTAGGCCCTGGTGGCATGGGTTTGTGAGTGGAATCTTTCGATCTGTGGGTTGCACAGTTATGTGGAAAAAGCATGGTTTCCCTGGCTGGATAGCCTGCTCACTCACTGCCTTCCTTGGTTGGGCAGTTGGGGGTTCCCCTGCCCTGTGTGGCTTTCAGGTGGGTTGCCACACCATACTGCTCTTACTTCCTCTCCACGGATTTCACCAGCTGCCTAGTCAGTTCTGATGAAAGAACCTGGATACCTTGATTGCCGGTGAAGGACTCATGCTTATTATGGTTCTTTTCAGTGGGAGCCTCTGATTGCTGTTGTTTCTAGTCGACCATCTTGACCCTGTCCACTGATTAAAGATCTTGAGAAGAGGAGATTATTCTGGATTATCTGTGTGGGCCCAGTGTAATTAAATGAGTTCTTATTTTATTTTATTTTATTTTTTTGTTATTGCATTTTAGGTTTTGGGGTACATGTGAAAAACATGCAAGGTTGTTGCATAGGTGCATACGTGGCAATATGATTTGCTGCCTCCCTCCTCTTCACCTATATTTGGCATTTCTCCCCATGCTATCCCTCCCCAACTCGCCACCCCACCGCTATCCCCCCTCCCCCCAACAGACCCCCGTGTATAGTGCTCCCCTCCCTGTGTCCATGTGTTCTCCTTGTTCAACACCTGCCTATGAGTGAGAACATGTGGTGTTTGATTTTGTGTTCTTGTGTCAGTTTGCTGAGAATGATGGTTTCCAGGTTCATCCATGTCCCTACGAAGGATGTGAACTCCTCGTTTTTAATGGCTGCATAATATTCCATGGTGTACATGTGCCACATTTTTCCTGTCCAGTCTATCATCGATGGGCATTTGTGCTGGTTCCAGGTCTTTGCTATTGTAAACTGTGCTGCAATGAACATTCGTGTGCATGTGTCCTTATAGTAGAACGATTTATAATCCTTTGGATATATGCCCAGTAATGGGATTGCTGGGTCAAATGGAATCTCTATTTCTAGGTCCTTGAGGAATTGCCACACTGTTTTCCACAGTGGTTGAACTAATTTACACTCCCACCAACAGTGTAAAAGTGTTCCTATTTCTCCACATCCTCTCCAGCATCTGTTTTCTCCAGATTTTTTAATGATCGCCATTCTAACTGGTGTGAGATGGTATCTCAATGTAGTCTTGATTTGCATTTCTCTAATGACCAGTGATGATGAGCATTTTTTCATATGTTTGTTGGCCTCTTGTATGTCTTCTTTTGAAAAGTATCTGTTCATATCCTTCGCCCATTTTTGAATGGGCTTGTTTGTTTTTTTCTTGTAAATCTTTTTTAGTTCATTGTAAATTCTGGATATCAGCCCTTTGTCAGACGGGTAGGCTGCAAATATTCTTTCCCATAGTATTGGTTGCCGATTCACTCTATTGACTGTTTCTTTTGCCATGCAAAAGCTGTGGAATTTGATTAGGTCCCATTTGTCTATTTTGGCTTTTGTTGCCAATGTTTTTGGTGTTTTGGTCATAAAGTCCTTGCCTACGCCTATGACCTGAATGGTTTTGCCTAGGTTTCCTTCTAGTGTTTTTATGGTGTTACGGCTTATGTTTAAGTCTTTAATCCATCTGGAGTCAATTTTAGTGTAAGGTGTCAGGAAGGGGTCGAGTTTCTGCTTTCTGCATATGGCTAGCCAGTTTTCCCAACACCACTTATTGAACAGGGAATCCTTTCCCCATTGCTTGTTTTTTTCAGTTTTGTCAAAGATCGGGTGGTTGTAGATATGTTGTGTCGCCTCCGATGCCTCTGTTCTGTTCCATTGGTCTGTATCTCTGTTTTGGTACCAGTACCATGCTGTTTTGATTACTGTAGCCTTGTAGTAGAGTTTGATGTCCGGGAGTGTGATGCCTCCCGCTTTGTTCTTTTTGCTTAGAATTGATTTGGCTATGCGGGCTCTCTTTTGGTTCCATATGAAGTTTAAGGTGGTTTTTTCCAGTTCTGTGAGGAAGGTCATTGGTAGCTTGATGGGGATAGCGTTGAATCTGTAAATTACTTTGGGCAGTATAGCCATTTTCACGATATTAATTCTTCCTAACCATGAACATGGAATGTTTCTCCATCTGTTTGTATCCTCTCTTATTTCGTTGAGCAGTGATTTGTAGTTCTCCTTGAAGTGGTCCTTTACGTTCCTTGTTAGTTGTATTCCTAGGTATTTTATTCTCTTTGTAGCAATTGTGAATGGCAGTTCGTTCTTGATTTGGCTGTCTTTAAGTCTGTTATTGGTGTATAGGAATGCTTGTGATTTTTGCACATTGATTTTGTATCCTGAGACTTTGCTGAAGTTGCTTATCAGTTTCAGGAGATTTTGGGCTGAGGTGATAGGGTCTTCTAGATATACAATCATGTCGTCTGCAAATAGAGACAATTTGACTTCCTCCTTTCCTAATCGAATACCCTTTATTTCTTTTTCTTGCCTGATTGCTCTGGCTAGAACTTCCAGTACTATATTGAATAGGAGTGGTGAGAGAGGGCATCCTTGTCTAGTGCCAGATTTCAAAGGGAATGCTTCCAGTTTTTGCCCATTCAGTATGATATTGGCTGTTGGTTTGTCATAAATAGCTTTTATTATTTTGAGATACGTTCCGTCGATACCTAGTTTATTGAGAGTTTTTAGCATAAAGGGCTGTTGAATTTTGTCGAAGGCCTTCTCTGCATCAATTGAGATAATCATGTGGTTTTTGTTTTTGGTTCTGTTTATGTGGTGAATTACATTTATAGACTTGCATATATTGAACCAGCCTTGCATCCCCGGGATGAATCCTACTTGATCATGGTGGATAAGCTTTTTGATGTGTTGTTGTAATCGGCTTGCCAGTATTTTATTGAAGATTTTTGCATCTATGTTCATCATGGATATTGGCCTGTAGTTTTCTTTTCTTGTTGAGTCTCTGCCGGGTTTTGGTATCAGGATGATGTTGGTCTCATAAAATGATTTGGGAAGGATTCCCTCTTTTTGGATTATTTGAAATAGTTTCAGTAGGAATGGTACCAGTTCCTCTTTGTATGTCTGGTAGAATTCGGCTGTGAAACCATCTGGGCCTGGGCTTTTTTTGGGTGGTAGGCTCTTAATTGCTGCCCCGACTTCAGACCTTGTTATTGGTCTATTCAGGGTTTCGACTTCTTCCTGGTTTAGGCATGGGAGGAGGCAACTGTCCAGGAATTTATCCATTTCTTCCTTGTTTTCTAGTTTATGTGCATAGAGTTGTTTGTAATAATCTCTGATGATGGTTTGAATTTCTGTGGAATCTGTGGTGGTATCCCCTTTATCATTTTTTACTGCATCTATTTGGTTATTCTCTCTTTTCTTTTTTATTAATCTGGCTAGTGGTCTGTCTATTTTGTTGATCTTTTCAAAAAACCAGCTCCTGGATTTATTGATTTTTTGTAGGGTTTTTCGTGTCTCTATCTCCTTCAATTCTGCTTTGATCTTAGTTATTTCTTGTCTTCTGCTAGGTTTTGAGTTTTTTTGATCTTGCTCCTCTAGCTCTTTCAATTTTGATGATAGGGTGTCAATTTTAGTTCTCTCCTTTCTTCTCATGTGGGCACTTATTGCTATATATTTTCCTCTAGAGACTGCTTTAAATGTGTCCCAGAGATTCTGGTATGTGGTGTCTTCATTCTCATTGGTTTTGAAGAACATCTTTATTTCTGCCTTCATTTCAGTGTTTATCCAGTCAACATTCAGGAGAAAGTTGTTCAATTTCCATGAGGCTGTGCGATTCTGGGTTGGCTTCTGAATTCTGAGTTCTAACTTGATTGCACTGTGGTCTGAGAGACTGTTTGTTATGGTTTCCGTTCTTTTGCATTTGCTGAGGAGTGATTTACTTCCAATTATGTGGTCAATTTTAGAGTAGGTGTGATGTGGTGCTGAGAAGAATGTATATTCTGTGGATTTGGGCTGGAGAGTTCTGTAAATGTCTGTTAGGTTTGCTTGTTCCAGGTCTGACTTCAAGTCCTGGATATCCTTATTAATTTTCTGTCTCGTTGATCTAATATTGACAATGGTGTGTTGAAGTCTCCCACTATTAATGTGTGGGAGTCTAAGTCTCTTTTCAAGTCTTTAAGAACTTGCCTTATGTATCTGGGTGCTCCTGTATTAGGTGCATATATATTTAAGATCGTTAGCTCTTCTTGTTGCATTGATCCTTTTACCATTATGTTATGTCCTTCTTTGTCTCTTTTGATCTTTGTTGTTTTAAAGTCTTTTATCAGAGATGAGAATTGCAACTCCTGCTTTTTTTTGCTCTCCATTTGCTTGGTAAATCTTCCTCCATCCCTTTATTTTGAGCCTTTGTGTATCCTTGCATGTGAGGTGGGTTTCCTGGATACAGCACAGTGATGGGTTTTGGCTTTTTATCCAATTTGCCAGTCTGTGTCTTTTGATTGGGGCATTTAGTCCATTTACATTACGGTTAATATTGTTATGTGTGAGTTTGATCCTGTCATTTTGATGCTAGCTGGCGGTTTTGCCCATTGGTTGATGCAGATTCTTCATTGTGTTGCTGCTCTTTACCATTTCATGCGTTTTTGGAGTGGCTAGTGCTGGTTGTTTTTTTCTATGTGTAGTGTCTCCTTCAGGAGCTCTTGTAAAGTTGGTCTGGTGGTGATGAAATCTGTGAGTACTTGCTTGTTCACAAAGGATTTTATTTTTCCTTCACTTATGAAGCTTAGTTTGGCTGGATATGAAATTCTGGGTTGAAAGTTCTTTTCTTTAAGGATGTTGAATATCGGCCCCCACTCTCTTCTGGCCTGTAGGGTTTCTGCTGAGAGATCTGCTGTGAGTCTGATGGGTTTCCCTTTGTGGGTAACCCGACCTTTCTCTCTGACTGCCCTTAGTATTTTCTCCTTCATTTCAACCCTGGTGAATCTGATGATTATGTGCCTTGGGGTTGCTCTTCTAGAGGAATATCTTTGTGGTGTTCTCTGTATTTCCTGGACTTGAATATTGGCCTGCCTTGCTAGGTTGGGGAAGTTTTCCTGGATAATATCCTGAAGAGTATTTTCCAGCTTGGATGCATTCTCTTCGTCACATTCATGTACACCTATCAAACGTAGATTAGGTCTTTTCACGTAGTCCCATATTTCTTGTTGACTCTGTTCATTCCTTTTTACCTTGTTTTCTCTAATCTTCCCTTCTCGTTTTATTTCATTGAGTTGATCTTCGACTTCTGATATCCTTTCTTCTGCTTGGTCAATTCTGCTGTTGAAACTTGTGCATGCTTCACGAAGTTCTCGTGTTGTGTTTTTCAGCTCCATCAATTCACTCATATTCCTCTCTAAGTTGTCCATTCTCGTTAGCATTTCATCAAGTCTTTTTTTCAAGGTTCTTAGTTTCTTTGCATTGGGTTAGAACATGTTCTTTTAGCTCACAGAAGTTTCTTATTATCCATTTTCTGAAAGCTGATTCTGTCATTTCATCACACTCATTCTCCGTCCAGTCTTGTTCCCGTGCTGGTGAGGAGTTATGCTGCCTTGTAGGGGGAGAGGTGTTCTGGTTTTGGGTGTTTTCATCCTTTTTGTGCTGGTTTCTTCCCATCTTTGTGGATTTATCCACCTATTGACTTTGTAGTTGCTGTCTTTCTGATTTTGGTAATTTTAAGTCTGCAGCAGCTGAACTCATAAACCCCCTTTTCTTCTCCCCAGGTGTTCTGGCCGAGGGGGTTAGCGCTTTATGCTTTTCAGCTGTGTTGCTACCGTTTTCCCTGCCCACAAGGTGGCAGTCTAGTCACACTCAGCCTGCAGAGGCTTCGCTGAGCTGTTTTGGGCTCCGCCCAGCTTCCGTGTGAGCTTCCCTGCAGTCCTGTGGGTGTAGTTAGAACTGCTTCCGCTATGCTGGCCCACCCCTGTAGTGACGGAGTCTCTGTAGTGGCGGGTTGTCTTGGTTACGGAAAATTGCCCCGGGAACTGCAGGGTGTTTCCCGATGGAGGATGCCCCTCCCCCACAGAGCTGGACCGTCCCGGGTTCAGCTGTGTTTCCAGAGGGGACCTCTTTGCCCGGTAATCTCTTGGCTTGCCTCCTTGCCACAGCTCCCCTTGCTGGCCCAGAGGGGACACAGTCTCATTCACTTTGCTCAAGGAGCCGCTGCTCCCCACCCCTGGTGCAGGCCGAGTGGCTGCTCTGGTCCAACCAGCGGAGCTGGGACCCGTGGAGCTTCTCCGCCTGTGAATCTCCTGGTCTGTGGGCAGTTAAAATCCACTGCCCTGTGTGCCGCTGCCTCAGCCGAAGCAGCGGCTCTGAGATTCATGGCGCTCCCTTGCCCGGGGTCTCCTGGCTTGGCTCCCTGCTTCAGCTCCCCTTGCTGGCTCAGAGGGAACTCTGTCTCTCTCGCTCTGCATAAGAAGCCACTGCCCCCCGCCCCAGGGCGTAGGCTGAGCGGCCATGGCACTCAAACCAGCAGTGCTGGTGACCCGTGGGGCTTCTCCTGCTGTGAATCTCCTGGTCTGTGGGCAGTAAAAATCCGTCTGGAAATGCGGCGTCCACTCACCCTCTGCGCCTTCTCTCGGAGCTGCAATCCCTACTTCCTCCTAAGCGGCCATCTTGGATCCTCCCAGAAGTAGTCTTTTCCATGAGTTCTTATAAGTGAAAGAGTGAGGCGTGAGAGTCAGTGTCAGAGTCAGAGATATTCAAAGATGTTATGCTATTGGCTTTGAAGATAGAAGAAGGGACCATAGACCTAGGTGTGAGAGCAGCCTCCAGAAGCTGGAAATGGTAAGAAAAATATTTTCTGTAGATCCTTTAGCAGGAATGCAGTGTTGTTGGCTGCTAACACATTGATTTTAGAACTTCTGACTTGCAGAACTGTAAAATAATAAATGTAAGTTGTTTTATACCACTAAGTTTGTGGTATCTTGTTACAGCGGCAATAGAACACTAATACAGTGGGTTAGTTTCTAATTTTGATAGAGTATCTCCTGTAGCATCTTGAAAAAGAACACATGTAAAATAGATTTTTGATGCCTTATATATCAAAAAATATCTTTATTTGTATCTTAGAGTTCTTTGAGGTTGGAAGTAATTTTCCCTCAGGATATTGAAGGTGTTTCTCTATTGTATACTTGCTTCCAGTGAGAATTCTAATGCCATTCTGATGCCTCATTCTTTCTTTATGACTTGTTTTATTTATCTCTCTGAAAGCTTCTAGTATATATATTTTTGTCTCCAATGTGGAGAAATTTCATGATGATATACTTTTGTTTTAGTGTGTGTCTTTTTCTGTCTAGTGTGTTAAGCACTCTCAATTTGGAAATTTAACTTTATCAATTCTGAAACATTTTCTGCATTATTTATTTGATAATTTTTTTCTACTTTTCCTCTGTTCTCTCTTTCTTGAACTCTCGTTACTTGGATGGTAGACATCCTGGACTTATTGTTAAGTTTTCCTTTTTCTCCTTTCCATTTTCTAATTTTTTCTTTGCTCTACTTTCTGGAGATTTCTTTAACCACATCTTCTAATTCTTGACATTTATTCTGTCTTATTTTTAGTTTCCAAGAGGTTTTTCTTGATCTTTGAGTGTTTCCAAAAAATTTGCCATTCCTTTTTTCATATATGTAGTAATTTTTTTCTTCATTTCTAAAGCAAATAAGTAAAATATCAGGCTCCCTTTAAGATATCTGTTTCTGACTTTCTAGTTCATATTGGTCTTTGTCTCATGTAGGTGGCTTTTCTAAAATATCTGATGTTGCTTGTCTACCTATTCACATTTAAGAATGAGGCACTAGAAAGCAGTTTGGAAGTGTTGTGTGTCAATTTAAGGGTGTATATTGTGGCAGAGACGTAGGTTGCTGATTGGTGGTCCTCACCGAGGGGTTATTTGGCTTGGGTCTTTCAGGAATGGAATTTTAATTGTTATTGTAGTTTTATTTTTCCCTAACTTGTGCTGGTCAGTTAATTTAGAGATTATTCTTTTAACTTCTTATCGAGGAGATTTAAAGTCTGCTAGTGTTCTTGGAGACAAATAGGAGAGAGGACTCATGCATCTCATTGTTCAGTAGACTTTCACTTAGTCCTTCTGTTTTTCAGTTTGCCTGGGTTTTGTATAGACACAGTTTCCCTGATTTAATCTCTCTAAGTTATCTGTGGGGGTGGAGGAGGGAATCTGTGTTTCTAATAGCATCTTATACAAATTCTTTAACAATCCTCCTATATCAAATTAAATTGCACACCTGTGATGACTCCAATGTTTGAGAATCTCTTGGGTTCTAAAGTCCAAAAAAAGCTAGCTTCCAGTTTCTTTGATTTGGAACTTTTCTGGTTCTCTAATCCTCTTCCTAGCTTCCAAAATTTAGTCTCTGTTATTGCTTCTTGGGCTCGCTTTATTCTTATGAGCTTTAAATCTTTTCATTATCATTTTAATGAATTGCAAGAGAGACAGTAGAAACAAAATATGTTCAATTCTTCATATTTAACTGGAATTTCAAGGATTTATCTATTTAAAAAAATCATATATTGATTTTTAATAAACATTTTATGAGCTCTAGTGCTCAGCCTCTAAGTCTGGAAGTTACCTTGTTTACTGAGGCACATGACAAAGTAACTGATGAGTCTATAAAATTGTATAGTCCTTCTACCAATTTTCTGGCTATGTTGGCAATTGGTGATTTAAGTGTTCATGGCAGCACTGAGGGAATGTTGTGTTTTGTCATTGTCATGTCCGTATGTCATATAACAATGGTTTGAAAATTAATGATGGTTCAAAAAACTTTTTGAACTTTTCCTAAAGGCGTACTGTGCTCAATAACTATAAAAAAAATTTGTTTTCATGGTGTTGAAAGAACCATTTCACTCTTCTCTCCCTATTTTAACAGAATTTTTCTTTTTATTGTTATTTCTGAGAATTCTTTCTGAAACTCCAAACCAGCAGAGTATTCTTTGGTTTGTTAATTTTTTATTTCACATCCTTTTGAATTTATATTTTGTGATTAAATGGGGAGACACTTTTCATATTCTTCCCCCATGTAAAGTATTTGTCATAAAATTATTATTCTTTTTGAGACAGAGTCTTACTCCATCACCCATGCTGCTGGAGGGCAGTGGTGCAATCACAGCTTACTGCCACCTTCATCTATTGGGCTCAAGCAATTCTCATAGCTCAGCCTCTTAAGTAGCCTGGACTATAGGCATGCCATCATTCATGGCTGATTTTTTTCTGAGACAGAGTCTCACTATGTTGCCCATGCTGGTCTTGAACTCCTGGGCTCAAACCATCCTCCCGACTTGGCCTTCCAAAGTGTTGGGATTACAGGCGTGAGCCACCAGGCCCAGGCAATTTTTTTTAAGTTTTAAGAGAGTGCTTGTTCTAATACTTTAGAAAAAGTTGAAGAGATAATACCTGATTCATGTTTTTGGGGAGATTTATCTCCACAGCTCTACGGTCTTAATATTTTCATAAGGGAGAACTTTAAATATTTTAGTTTGTGTTCAAATAGATACCTTTATCATTTTAATTTTGTGTCTTTGGACCTTCTCCAACCCCATTATGTTTGTTTTGAGGTTCATTAACCAGAAAGTCACATAGTATTTCTGGTGTTAATTATCTATGATTTTTAATGAGGATAGAATTTTGTTCCGTGTTTGGCTGAGTGTATTTCCTGATGATACTCAGAGCTTTTCTTGTTGCGGACTTCATTCCAAAGCCTATAGAGATTGACTTCCAGGACAAACTGTGATCTTTAGTTTTGTGGGGTGTCCTCTGTTCCATACTCTTCTTTAATTCCCTAATATTACTTCCATTATTTCAGTCATCCCCAATTCCTTACCTTTTGCCTGTCTATACTCTTTGCAGTTTCCTCTTACTTCCACCTACTATTCTCACACCTTTCCTTAGTCCTGCCACTTTTATCATGTGTGGATTTAAGACTTTCTGAGAACAAGAGAACTACGAGAGCTTTGGTCTCCCTGTTTCCATTTTTGTCATGCTACTGCCTGTACTTCCTACAGCAGCTTGAGTGTTCTTCAGAAACATATGAATCAAATCATGCTGCTCCTTAGCTTAATAGCCTCCAGAAGCTTTGCATTGTGCTCAGAAGTAAATCCAAGTTTGACTGTGCCCTATATTATCTGACCTCTGCCCACCTCCTTGATCCTATCCCCTGTTACATCACAGTATGTTCTGGTAACATTTCAAGCTCATTCCTGCCTTGTCTCTATGCACTCAAGTTCCTTTTCCTTTTTTATGCTGTGCTCAGATCTTTGCGTAGCTGGCTTCTTCATATCATTCAGGAATAACCTTAGATGTTACCTCTGGAGAAATGTCTTCCAATTTAATCCAAAGCAGTATGCCCCCTGGTTTCAGTCACTTTTCATAACATCACACCATTTTATCATCTTCACATTACTTGTTATAATCTAAAATCGCCATTTGCATTATTTGTATATTTTGAGATCGTCTTGCTCTCTATTTTTTGATCAATTTTTGCATAGTATATGTTTTTTCCATTTTTAAAAATTGAGGTAATACACACCTGTAAATTTATGATCTTTGCCATTCTCAAATGTACAGTTTAATGGCAATAAATACATTTATATATGTTTTCCTCCTCCATCCTTCCCTTCCCTCTATCATTCCCAGCATCTGGTAATCACTAATCTATTTTATCTTCATGATATCCACTTTCTTTCTTTTTTTTTTTTAATTGCATTTTAGGTTTTGGGGTACATGTGAAAAACATGCAAGGTTGTTGCATAGGTGCACACGTGGCAGTATGATTTGCTGCCTCCCTCCCCTTCACCTATATCTGGCATTTCTCCCCATGCTATCCCTCCCCAACTCCCCGCCCCCCCCGCTATCCCCCCTACCCCCCAACAGACCCCCGTGTATAGTGCTCCCCTCCCTGTGTCCATGTGTTCTCCTTGTTCAACACCCGCCTATGAGTGAGAACATGTGGTGTTTGATTTTGTGTTCTTGTGTCAGTTTGCTGAGAATGATGGTTTCCAGGTTCATCCATGTCCCTACGAAGGATGTGAACTCCTCGTTTTTAATGGCTGCATAATATTCCATGGTGTATATGTGCCACATTTTTCCTGTCCAGTCTATCATCGATGGGCATTTGGGCTGGTTCCAGGTCATTGCTATTGTAAACTGTGCTGCAATGAACATTCGTGTGCATGTGTCCTTATAGTAGAACAATTTATACTCCTTTGGATATATACCCAGTAATGGGATTGCTGGGTCAAATGGAATGTCTATTTCTAGGTCCTTGAGGAATCGCCACACTGTTTTCCACAGTGGTTGAACTAATTTACACTCCCACCAACAGTGTAAAAGTGTTCCTATTTCTCCACATCCTCTCCAGCATTGTTTTCTCCAGATTTTTTAATGATCGCCATTCTAACTGGCGTGAGATGGTATCTCAATGTAGTTTTGATTTGCATTTCTCTAATGACCAGTGATGATGAGCATTTTTTCATATGTTTGTTGGCCTCATGTATGTCTTCTTTTGTAAAGTATCTGTTCATATCCTTCGCCCATTTTTGAATGGGCTTGTTTGTTTTTTTCTTGTAAATCTTTTTTAGTTCATTGTAAATTCTGGATATCAGCCCTTTGTCAGACGGGTAGGCTGCAAAAATTTTTTCCCATTCTGTTCGTTGCCGGTTCACTCTATTGACTGTTTCTTTTGCCGTGTAGAAGCTGTGGAGTTTGATTAGGTCCCATTTGTCTATTTTGGCTTTTGTTGCCAATGCTTTTGGTGTTTTGGTCATAAAGTCCTTGCCTACGCCTATGACCTGAATGGTTTTGCCTAGGTTTCCTTCTAGTGTTTTTATGGTGTTACGGCTTATGTTTAAGTCTTTAATCCATCTGGAGTCAATTTTAGTGTAAGGTGTCAGGAAGGGGTCGAGTTTCTGCTTTCTGCATATGGCTAGCCAGTTTTCCCAACACCACTTATTGAACAGGGAATCCTTTCCCCATTGCTTGTTTTTTTCAGGTTTGTCAAAGATCGGGTGGTTGTAGATATGTTGTGTCGCCTCCGATGCCTCTGTTCTGTTCCACTGGTCTGTATCTCTGTTTTGGTACCAGTACCATGCTGTTTTGATTACTGTAGCCTTGTAGTAGAGTTTGATGTCCGGTAGTGTGATGCCTCCCGCTTTGTTCTTTTTGCTTAGAATTGACTTGGCTATGCGGGCTCTCTTTTAGTTCCATATGAAGTTTAAGGCGGTTTTTTCCAGTTCTGTGAGGAAGGTCATTGGTAGCTTGATGGGGATAGCGTTGAATCTGTAAATTACTTTGGGCAGTATAGCCATTTTCACGATATTAATTCTTCCTAACCATGAACATGGAATGTTTCTCCATCTGTTTGTGTCCTCTCTGATTTCGTTGAGCTGTGATTTGCAGTTCTCCTTGAAGTGGTCCTTTACGTTCCTTGTTAGTTGTATTCCTAGGTATTTTATTCTCTTTGTAGCAATTGTGAATGGCAGTTCGTTCTTGATTTGGCTGTCTTTAAGTCTGTTCTTGGTGTATAGGAATGCTTGTGATTTTTGCACATTGATTTTGTATCCTGAGACTTTGCTGAAGTTGCTTATCAGTTTCAGGAGATTTTGGGCTGAGATGATAGGGTCTTCTAGATATACAATCATGTCGTCTGCAAATAGAGACAATTTGACTTCCTCCTTTCCTAATCGAATACCCTTTATTTCTTTTTCTTGCCTGATTGCTCTGGCTAGAACGTCCAGTACTTTATTGAATAGGAGTGGTGAGAGAGGGCATCCTTGTCTAGTGCCAGATTTCAAAGGGAATGCTTCCAGTTTTTGCCCGTTCAGTATGATATTGGCTGTCGGTTTGTCATAAATAGCTTTTATTATTTTGAGATACGTTCCGTCGATACCTAGTTTATTGAGGGTTTTTAGCATAAAGGGCTGTTGAATTTTGTCGAAGGCCTTCTCTGCATCGATTGAGATAATCATGTGGTTTTTGTCTTTGGTTCTGTTTATGTGGTGAATTACATTTATAGACTTGCGTATATTGAACCAGCCTTGCATCCCTGGGATGAATCCTACTTGATCTTGGTGGATAAGCTTTTTGATGTGCTGTTGCAATCGGCTTGCTAGTATTTTATTGAAGATTTTTGCATCTATGTTCATCATGGATATTGGCCTGTAGTTTTCTTTTCTTGTTGAGTCTCTGCCAGGTTTTGGTATTAGGATGATGTTGGTTTCATAAAATGATTTGGGTAGGATTCCCTCTTTTTGGATTATTTGAAATAGTTTCAGTAGGAATGGTACCAGTTCCTCTTTGTATGTCTGGTAGAATTTGGCTGTGAACCCATCTGGACCTGGGCTTTTTTTGGGTGGTAGGCTCTTAATTGCTTCCTCGACTTCAGACCTTGTTATTGGTCTATTCAGGGTTTCGGCTTCTTCCTGGTTTAGGCATGGGAGGAGGCAACTGTCCAGGAATTTATCCATTTCTTCCTTGTTTTCTAGTTTATGTGCATAGAGTTGTTTGTAATAATCTCTGATGATGGTTTGAATTTCTGTGGAATCTGTGGTGGTATCCCCTTTATCATTTTTTATTGCATCTATTTGGTTATTCTCTCTTTTCTTTTTTATTAATCTGGCTAGTGGTCTGTCTATTTTGTTGATCTTTTCAAAAAACCAGCTCCTGGATTTATTGATTTTTTGTAGGGTTTTTCGTGTCTCTATCTCCTTCAATTCTGCTTTGATCTTAGTTATTTCTTGTCTTCTCCTAGGTTTTGAGTTTTTTTGATCTTGCTCCTCTAGCTCTTTCAATTTTGACGATAGGGTGTTGATTTTAGATCTCTCCTTTCTTCTCATGTGGACACTTATTGCTATATATTTTCCTCTAGAGACTGCTTTAAATGTGTCCCAGAGATTCTGGTATGTGATGTCTTCGTTCTCGTTCGTTTCAAGAACATCTTTATTTCTGCCTTCATTTCAGTGTTTATCCAGTCTACATTCAGGAGAAAGTTGTTCATTTTCCATGAAGCTGTGCGGTTCTGGGTTGGTTTCTGAATTCTGAGTTCTAACTTGATTGCACTGTGGTCTGAGAGACTGTTTGTTATGGTTTCCGTTCTTTTGCATTTGCTGAGGAGTGATTTACTTCCAATTATGTGGTCAATTTTAGAGTAGGTGTGATGTGGTGCTTAGAGGAATGTATATTCTGTGGATTTGGGCTGGAGAGTTCTGTAAATGTCAATTAGGTTTGCTTGTTCCAGGTCCGAGTTCAAGTCCTGGATATCTTTGTTAATTTTCTGCCTCGTTGATCTGTCTAATATTGACAATGGGGTGTTGAAGTCTCCCACTATTATTGTGTGGGAGTCTAGGTCTCTTTGTAATTCTTTAAGAACTTGCCTTATGTATTTGGATGCTCCTGTATTAGGTGCATATATATTTAGGATTGTTAGCTCTTCTTGTTGCATTGATCCCTTTACCATTATGTAATGTCCTTCTTTGTCTCTTTTGATCTTTGTTGCTTTAAAGTCTACTTTATCAGAGATGAGAATTGCAACTCCTGCTTTTTTTTGCTCTCCATTTGCTTGGTAAATCTTCCTCCATCCCTTTATTTTGAGCCTTTGTGTATCCTTGCATGTGAGGTGGGTTTCCTGGATACAGCACAGTGATGGGTTTTGGCTTTTTATCCAATTTGCCAGTCTGTGTCTTTTGATTGGGGCATTTAGTCCGTTTACATTTAGGGTTAATATTGTTATGTGTGAGTTTGATCCTGTCATTTTGATGCTAGCTGGCTGTTTTTCCCATTGGTTGATGCAGATTCTTCATTGTGTTGCTGCTCTTTACCATTTCGTGTGTTTTTGGAGTGGCTGGTTCTGGTTGTTCTTTTCTATGTGTCGTGCCTCCTTCAGGAGCTCTTGTAACGCTGGTCTGGTGGTGATGAAATCTCTGAGTTCTTGCTTGTTCACAAAGGATTTTATTTTTCCTTCACTTATGAAGCTTAGTTTGGCTGGATATGAAATTCTGGGTTGAAGGTTCTTTTCTTTAAGGATGTTGAATATCGGCCCCCACTCTCTTCTGGCCTGTAGGGTTTCTGCTGAGAGATCTGCTCTGTCTGATGGGCTTCCCTTTGTGGGTAACCCGACCTTTCTCTCTGGCTCCCCTTAGTATTTTCTCCTTCGTTTCAACCCTGGTGAATCTGATGATTATGTGCCTCGGTGTTGCTCTTCTAGAGGAATATCTTTGTGGTGTTCTCTGTATTTCCTGGACTTGAATATTGGCCTGCCTTGCTAGGTTGGGGAAGTTTTCCTGGATAATATCCTGGAGAGTATTTTCCAGCTTGGATGCATTCTCTTCGTCACATTCAGGTACCCCTATCAAACGTAGATTAGGTCTTTTCACATAGTCCTATATTTCTTCTTGGCTTTGTTCATTCCTTTTTACCCTGTTTTCTCTAATCTTGCCTTCTCATTTTATTTCATTGAGTTGATCTTCGACTTCTGATATCCTTTCTTCTGCTTGGTCAATTCGGCTGTTGAAACTTGTGCATGCTTTGCGAAGTTCTCGTGTTGTGTTTTTCAGCTCCATCAATTCACTCATATTCCTCTCTAAGTTGTCCATTCTCGTTAGCATTTCATCAAGTCTGTTTTCAAGGTTCTTAGTTTCTTTGCATTGGGTTAGAACATGTTCCTTTAGCTCACGAAAGTTTCTTATTATCCACTTTCTGAAAGCTGATTCTGTCATTTCATCACACTCATTCTCCATCCAGTCTTGTTCCCTTGCTGGTGGGGAGTTGTGCTCCCTTGTAGGAGGAGAAGTTTTCTGATTTTGGGTGTTTTCTTCCTTTTTGTGCCGGTTTCTTCCCATCTTTGTGGATTTATCCGCCTATTGACTTTGTAGTTGCAGTCCTTCTGATTTTGGTAATTTTAAGTCTGCAGCAGCAGAACTCATAAACCCCCTTTTTCTTCCTTCCCGGTGTTCTGTCCCAGGGAGTTAGGGCTTTATGATTTTCTGCTGTCTTGCTTTTACTTTCCCTGTCCACAAGGTGGCAGCCTAGTCACACTCAGCCTGCAGTGGCTTCGCTGAGCTGCTGTGGGCTCTGCCCAGCTTCCTTGTGAACTTCCCTGCAGTCCTGTTTATATGGGTTTAGTTAGAACTGCTTCCACTATGTTGGCCCGCCCCTTTAGTGACAGAGTCTCTGTAGTGGCGGGTTGCCTTGGTTATGGCAAATTGCCCTGGGAACTGCAGGGTGTGTCCTAATGGAGGACGCCCCTCCCCCACAGAGCTGGACTGACCCGGGTTCAGTTGTGTTTCCTGTGGCGCTTTCTTTGCCCAGGAATCTCCTGGCTTGACTCCCTGTTTCAGCTCCCCTTGCTGGCTTACAGGGGACTCGGTCTCACTCACTCTGCAGGAGGAGCCACTGCCCCTACCTCAGGGTGCAGGCCGAGTGGCTGCGCCTGTCAAACCCGCGGCACTGGTGACCTGTGGGGCTCTTCCACCTGTGAATCTCCTGGTCTGTGGGCAGTAAAAATCCACTGCCCTGTGAGCCGTTGCGTCAGCTGAAGCGGCGGCTCTGAGATTCGTGGCGCGTTTTTGCCTGGGGGATCTCCTGGCTTGACTCCCTGTTTCAGCTCCCCTTGCTGGCTTACAGGGAACTCGGTCACACTCACTCTGCAGAAGGAGCCGCTGCTCCCTGTCTCAGGGCGCAGGCCTAGCAGCCGCGCCACTCAAGCCAACAGCACTGGCGACCTGTGGTGCTCTTCCGCCTGTGAATCTCCTGGTCTGTGGGCGGTAAAAATCCATCTGGAAATGCGGTGTCCACTCACCCTCTGCGCTTTCTCTCAGAGCTGCAATCCCGAGTTCCTCCTAATCAGCCATCTTGGATCTCTCCTCCTAAGTTCTTATTCAAATGCCATTTTGTTCGAGAAATTCATACACCATATCTGCAGGACAGGAATCCAAGAATGGCTTTGCAGGGTGGTCCTGACTCATCAGGTCTCATGAGGAGGCCACCAGGACATTGGCCAGGGCTGCAGTCATTGAAAGGCTGGGTGAGGACTGAAAGATCTGCTTCCAAAATGGCTCATGCTTACAGGTGTTGACTGGAGGCCTCAAGTCCTTGCTGGCTCTTGGCAGGAGGCTTCAGTTCCTCACTCATCACATGGGCCTTTCCTTATGAATGTTTATATGTTCTCATGACATGGCAGCTGGCTTCACCCAGGGCGGGAGGTCAGGCTGAGGGGTCCTCCCAGTGCTTCTTGAGACACTGGGGTGAAGAGCCGCTGAGGAAGGCACGCTGTGGCGCCACACGGCACGTAGAGGGGAACTATTTTATTCTTAAGTGACATTCGCTAGCAATCCATTTCTCTCATAGCTGTTACAGTGACATTTTAGAAACATACACTCAAAAATTTCTCTCACCTGAAATGAAAATAAAACCTTTTATTGGGCCTGCAAAGCACTGCATGATGTGACTCCTGCTTACCTCAGAGAATTTATCTTGCTTCACTCACACTCTTGCTGCAGGCTCCAGACACCTGCTTTTCTTTCTTTTTTTTTTTTTTTTTGAAGATTTATTCTTTTTATATATATATATATATATCATATATAAATATATATATATTATTGCACTTTAGGTTCTAGAGTACATGTGCAGATCATGCAGGACTGTTGCATAGGTACATACATGGCAGTGTGGTTTGCTGCCTCCATCCCTTTGTCACCTGTATCTGGCATTTCTCTCCATGTTATCCCTCCCCAACCACTCTACCCCCTCGTCCCCCCGAACAGACCCCAGTGTGTGATGCTCCCCTCCCTGTGTCCATGTGTTCTCATTGTTCAACACCCACCTATGAGTGAGAACATGTGGACACCTGCTTTTCTTAAGGCTTTTGAAAGACACTGAGTTCCTCCCTGCCTCTGGAGCCTTTACATACCTTGTTCTTTCTGCTTAGAATGCCTCCAATCTCTACCTGGTTCTTTGGGTGACTTTAATTTCATTCAGAGTTTAGATTTTAAATGTAAGTACGTCATTATTAAAACTTTGTTTGCTAAAGTTAAAAGGGATAAAATATACTTAAAACATCAGAAAATCCAGTGACAGTATGGTAGTTCTCAGCTTCATTAAACTAATTTTATTAAGGGTGTTTAGTACTCTATATTTATTCAGGATTTTAGTATATTATTTAACTATAATATAGATTTTCACTTGGGTGTACTCACAGATACAAGGGAGTATGTATTTTTGGGCAAGAGATTAAGAATAAAATAGGAAGAAGGAGAGGGGAGACAGAGAAGATGAGAAAGGCAGATGCTGTAATAGCAGTCTCCTCTTGCATCTAACAATATAAAGAGGAAGATGGAACAATCTCTGTAAACAAACAAAAAAAAGCATCGTTTATGCTCCAATCTTAAAACTGCCAGGAAATGTTACTTTATTGATCTTTGCAAAGTCAGTGAGTAGATGTTAGGAACTATGTTTCTTTATTGTGCTTCTCAATTCTTTGGTGAAAACCATGTCCTCTGGGTCTTATTGAGGGGAGTCAATGGCAAGGAGGTGTATGGATGGCAGTGCAAATGAATCCACTCTAACATTCCTATCTCTCTGGGCATTTAGCTTTTATTTCTTTGTATTCTAAGGAATTTTTGGCATCTCAATCTCACATTAAATATGTAATCTCAGCCAGTCATGGTGGCTCATGCCTGTAATCCCAGCACTTTGGGAGGCTGAGGTGGGCAGATTGCCTGAGCTCCGGAATTCAAGACCAGCCTGGCCAAAATGGTGAAACTCTGTCTCTACTAAAAATACAAAAATTAGCTGGGTGGTGTGGTGCATGCTTGTAATCCCAACTACTACATAATCTCTGGTAAATGTACTCATATTAATAAATTAGGTCCCACTCAAAGTTATATTCCATCCTCTGATCTAACACTCTTAGCATCCATTTCCATGTTTGCAATTGTCTTGGAGTAAAAATGATCTCCTGCCTTCTCAGACATTGCACTATCCCCTAGGATCATTAGGCTTTACTTATAGGAGTAGATGTAATAAGGCAAGCATCTGCTTCAGATGGGCTATTATAATGTGTCTAAGTAAGAGATGATGAATCTTCTCAGAAGAGATTCAGAATGACCCAGGCAGGGATCAATATTCTCACTTTCATCTAAGTCGACCCAGATGTCTTCATTTCAAGGATCTGAGTCCTATTATTTTCAAATTAGTGTCCTACCTTTCACAAAGGAGAATGTGAGTCTATGAGTCAACTTCTGTTATAATTCTTCAACCTGCATAATTAAATTTTGTGTCTGATTTTTAAACACTATCCATAATTTTTAAGAAATGAGATTCTCTTGTCCTGGCATAGAAGTTCACATTTTCTTGAACTTAAAGTTAAAAAATATTTCTTTATTGTTTTTGTAAGCTTTCCAGGAAGCATAAATAGATAGATAGATAGATAGATAGATAAATAAATTTCACCTCACAGTTTTGTAGTCACCACTATTGCCATAAAACTAAAATATAGGAGTCCCTTGTTTTCCAAGACATTCTCTTTAAAGGCACCTCATTTCACTATTACAGATGACAACCTAATAAAATATGATACCACTGTATGACAGATGATAAGTATCCCATTTTTAATTGACAGGGAATTCAGCACAACATTCAAAGCTAATGGAATGACTGAAGTCCTAGGGTTTTATTTTTGAGGATCTGTTTTGTGATCTCACTCATAGTGCCAATTGCTGTATCAGTTGGGTCCAGTTCAGAAAAAGAATTGCAGTAGGAATTTCTACACCATAAGTGTACCACTAAGAATTGAATGCTTAAGTATTGGAGGGTTGACAAATCAAAATTAAAGCATGGAAGTCAGTCAGATAAAACAATTACAGGAAGCAGCTGCTACCTCTAAGACCAAGGAAACAAAAGGATACTATAACCTATGATTTTTGAAAGAGGTGTCCGGCAGACTTTGGTCTCAGACCTTTGCACATCTGGATTCTGTGGTTATTTGTGAGGGAGTGTAATGGGTTTGATTTCATGAATGTTGAAAGTTACTGGCGGCCAGAGCCAACTGTCGATGCTGAGGTAAATTGCCACTGCTTTGGCAACACGGGCAGAAATGGCAAAAATCCCAATAAAACAAAATAAAACAAAAGCAGAATAAAGCCCTTCACTACCCCTTCTGCCTTCTAACGCTTTCTACTGCCTCCTGTTGGCTGACCTAAAGAGCAGGCTGGCAAATGAGTCCGGAAAATGTAATTTGCAGAATCTCAGTGCAAGCATTACATAAGAGAATATGAAAGAGTGGAGCTGGATGACAAAAGGTACATGACATTCAACAAAAAAGTTATAGAGGCAGTGATTTTTAAAAATTGCCACCTAAAAGATGAGTAGGAGTTAGGCCAAGAGGTGGTAAAAAGATTTCAATCAGAGGGAACAACATATGCAAAGGCCAGGAGAAAGAGAGAATGGCATGTTTTGAGAATGGCATGTTTCATTCACTGAAAATTAAACTCATGCCATTTTCTTTATATTACCCAGGAAACTGGTTAATGGACACTCCTAGTTAGAGATTGAGATCAAAGCAATGGTTCTTAGGTTACTGCTGATGTGTTCTGGTATTATTACGATAACAGAAATTTATAGATTTACAGACTGTTTACATTTTCCAAATTCAGCATCTAAAGAACCTGCAAAAAATGTGGCTAATGTTTATAATTTTGTTCATCTATTCTTCTCTATTTCTTTCGGCTCTCTCTCTCTCTCTCTCTCTCTCTCTCTCTCTGTCTCTCTCAAGGCCCTTTGCATCTGTGGGTTCTGCATCTGTGGATTCGATTAACCTCAGATAAAATGTATTCTGAAAAAAACCTACTCCAAAACAACAAAAATGATACAAATAAAAATTCAGTATAACAACTATTTACATAGCATTTTCATTATATTAGGTATTATAAGTAATCCAGAGATGATTTAAAGTATATGGGAGAATGTGTTTAGGTTAATATGTAAATACTATGCCATTTTATATAAACAACTTCAGCATCCTTGGATTTTGGTCCTGGAGGTTTTGGAATCAATTCCCCATGGACACTGAGGGACAACTGTATATACACAGACAGACACACATATGTGGTTTTTTTTTTTTTTTTTTTAAATAAGAAACACTAAAGGAAATCAAGAAAAACCAGATTCATGTAATGTTCATGCCTTTCTGTTTTAGAGGTTTATTTTTCATAGAAATTTTCTATGAAAGGTAATATGCATTACATTTCAAAAGTTTTCATATATGTCTTTTCTTTCCTGGTAAGAAGAACTATCTTATATAGCTATATGATGTAAGGTGATTTCAGCTTTTGTGACTGCAGCACAGTGATTTCAAAGGGCTTGAATCACCACTCACATTTAATGGTGTCAAAGACTATTTGTGTGGGAGTGAGCCCCTGAGAACAGGGGTGTTTGCTTCATGCACCTAATCTGCTGCACGTGCAGGCTTAAGGAAAGTGAAGAATGCCTAAACTGGTTGTCTAAGGCTACTGTGTTTTACTACTTAGGCCCATGTTTACACAGACATCTGGAATGGATTCTTGGGTACCAGTATCCTACGGCTAGTAATGCCTTGCAAAGAATTTCTGAATTTTACTTTCTTTAGAACTCTTTGAAGCCTCAGAGTCCTCAGAGCTGGCTTGCTCCATGTACTGAGTACATGATACGTGGCACATTACCTGCAGGATGATGTGCTGATTTATGCATTTATGGTTTTGTTAATCATCTATCATCACTAATTGTTAGAGATAAAGGTTTAATGTGTTTCTATGACGTCCCAATGTGTCATTCTCTTTTGCTTTTAGGATCTAGAAAAAATTGACAATACTTTTTCTTTTTTCCCTCTTTCGTTTTTCTTATTGTCGCCTTGTACAAATTAGCTGTGGTTAATTAAGAAATGCTTTTTCAACTCTACTATTTTCTTTCCTTATGCAGTATGTAACTAAGGCATCCAGCTTACCTAATTTTCTCCTTCATTATAAACAAAAACAAGAAGCTCAATTAGAAAAAGAAAAGAACCTATTATGTCTCTTCCTAGGTGTCTGCATTTATTAGAAGAAGTTATTTCTAGCAGAACAGGGGAGAGAGATGAAAACACACATTTCTGAATAACTGGGTGGGGTCCTGGGAAAAAGTACGATCATCTCTTGCTAGAGAGTATATTAGCAATCACAGCTGTTCATTAGTGGTCATCCCTGAGTAATTAAGAGATTAATTAGAAAAAGGGGTAGAAATGTGTTCATACTCTAAGAATAAAAAATCACACTAATGAATAAATGAACACATTTGTGCCTTAATATATCTGAATTTCAATGAAAAGTTATGCAGATAATCTCCAAGTATTTATTAATAATAGATAGATCACATAGTTTGTATTCAAAGCAAAAAGCTTTGTATTGTATTCAATCAAAATGAAAAAGCTGCTCTGTAGTTTCACATTGCAAAGAGTGGCATCAGTTCCATCCCCATAGCACTGGGTAAGAAAAGACAGCTTTTCAGTTTCGTTATCACATCTGGCATACCTCTTTACCTGCCTCTTATCCATCTAAAGGAAATAAAAGAGTCTTTGAGACAACTGAGTTCCTAGTCTGTGAGAGAGTGTTATGGATTCTCCTTTATTTTTATGGACAAAAAGAGAGTAGATTATCTTGATTTAAGCCAAGCGAAGGAGTGACACTCTTAAGAGATCCACTCACAGAGACTAGGAGTGTCTGAAGAAGGTGTGAATGGCACTGAATTGAAAGTTGGATATTTGCTTATGCAGTAGGTTTGAAATTAGGATGTGGAAAATGTGAGACAAGGGGGAAGAGTGTTGAGCATTAGGGAAGTCACACCTCCAGTGTTTAGTAGGTAAAGGACAATTCTTCCGTGGACCAGGTGGGCACTCTGAAAGGGAACCAGGCTTCAGCCATATTGCTGGAAGCAAGAGGTCATGGACTATATTGCTGAGGGATGGGAAGTCAGGTGGATTGGGTGAAGACTCTCTAAGTAGATTGTCTACATGAAAGAACTGAGTGTTCTCTGTGGGGCTTCCTGAAGAGTCTGCATATACTCTTACATGTGTGATAGTGGGCCTTTGAACATCCATGACACAGAAAGCATCAACAGTCAAGGAGGATGAGCAGCAGCACCAGGGAAGTCAGAGACATTCTCCCCTTTCCTCCTATTTTCACCAAGATTTCAAACCATGGAAAAGGGGCAACCCAAAAGAGGGATGGGGATGGGGGAGAGAAGTGGAAATGCTGACACTGTCACTCTCCAATTGCTGGCCAGTCCCAGCTAGGGAAGGATTACAGCATTAAACTGCATTTGAGGGTTAAGTTTTTAACTGTATTTAATATTACTAGACTGGGTTGTTTTATAATTGAAATTGACTGTGAAGCTTTCCATTCTGTCTGAAATGTCTTTAAAGGGAAGGCAAAGGAAACGATAAAATTCATTGAGGAATAAAGGTTGGAGAGAAACAAAAATTCTTCTCATGGCTGTACTATATTGAGTCAGACCATTCAACATACCCATGAGGAACTGTATGCTTTTCTTCCTGATAATTTCTGTTTTCATCTTCTAACATAATCTTCTGAATTCAGATCACTTTAGTTCTGCTGGCACCAAGATCTCACCCATCTCAGATTGCTGTTCCCTCTGCCTGGAAGGTTCTTTCCTGGATCTTCACAGCACTGGCTCCTGTCTTCCCTCAGCTGGAATATCCCTCCCTTAGAGAGATATTTCCTGACCATCTGTTTAATGTCGTGAGCCTCCCTTTTGCAGTTAATTCATCTGATTACCCTGTTTATTTCCCTCATGCTATTTATCACAATCGCTAATTATTTTACTTACTTGTTTACTTGCTTATTGGCATTGTATCTATTTTATCTCTTTATGTCCCAGTACCTGTTATATAACCATTCAATAAACATGAATTAATGAATAAGTGAAACAAGCTTCAATAATTCAAGAGAACCTTAAGGTTATCTGCAAACAAGCAGAAAAAAAGAAAACCAATTGCTATGTAACCTTCTTGTAAATGTAAACTGGTGGCTAATGACATAATTAATTGGGGCTCTTCCTTAAGGCTTTTCACTGTAGGGAAACAGATGTTTCCATCAGCTCTGTTTTCCTTGTGACAAAATCATTCCTTTTAGAAAGCAAAATGAAATAATAATTTGTGTTTACTATGTATCAGGTGTTTTAAATATTTACTCAGTTACTTCTACAAACTCTTTAAGGTCAGCATTGCAATTTTGTAGATTCAGAATCTAACCATTTTACAGAATTGGAATCTAAGGCTTCCAATGAGTATGTGACTAGTGATTTGTTGTGTTAGTACTGCATGCAAGCCTGTTTGGCTCCAAAGTCCATGGTCTCCCTGAAACATTATAGTGCTTTCCATCTTAAAAATCTCAAACCACTAGTGACATCATACATGACATTACTGGTGACTTTATGAACTTGAGATGCCCCTAACTCACTGTTTATGACTTTGGCTACAGAATTAAGGGCTCATTATAACAAAGTCTTGGATTTGTTTACCTTGTTTTGCATGTATTGTTTTGACAGAACTTTAAAGCTCTAAAGAATATAAACTGTAGGATCATCTTTCACTGGTTGTCTAAGACAAGGATTGTCTGTGCAAGTGATTTACTGGGAAGTGTTTTCAGGACAAACTGTTAAGGGTGTGAGGGAGGTAGGGGAGAGCAAGGCAGAAGCCAAGCAAGGGGCTGGTTTCAGGCAAAGTCCTGGGGAAAGTGTAGTGAATTCCTGCAGAGTGGAAGATACATCTCAGAGTTGTCTTTACCTGAGGGGTTGAGATGGGCTTCCATATTCCCCTGCCAGTCCTGGACTGGAGGAGGGAATTAGGGAGGTACAGAGGTGAACTTCCAGGTGCTTCTGGCTCTCTGCTCTTGAAGACCAAGCTGTGCCAGGACTCAAGAGCACCTAGTGGAAGATAGTCCTGCATACAGAACTTTGGAGGTAAAAGCACATCAAAGCCTGAGGAAGGGTATGTGGGGATGGCAGAAGTGGTCCTGGGGAATTGGGGAAGCACCGATCAGTGCCCACTATATTGATCAAAGCTGTCTCATTTTAAAGGAAAATTTAAAAAGTCCTCTTGTAAAATAAAAAATGGGAAGTTTATATTTGGTCATGATTGGGCTATTTAATTTAAGCTCCCAGGGTAATTCTTCCGGCTGGGTATTTTTAAATGAAGGTGGAGAGTGACATGATGTTTGCCAAGTTGACCTTCAGTGAAAATGGCATGTGGTTCTAGTTGAGGCCTGGAGCCATAAAAAACAAGGCATCAGAAAATGTATTGTCACTGATTTACACATGCTGACTGCCCTCTGACTCTATCTTCATTGTCTCTTCAGCCCTAAACCTCAGCATATTTATTGCTTCAGAGGCCAAATGTACTTAAGGCAATCTATGGGATGCCTTTCTTTCTGGCTGCTTCTTTACATGGAGAACCTTTGTAGTTTTTTCATCACTCTCAGTTAGACTTCATTTCTGTTCTGCAGTTTTCTGATCCTCCCTAGCAATTCCTTCCTTTGACATGCTGGCAGAATTTGGCTCTCTTATTCTTTAGCTCTTTCTGTCTTGTGTCTCTCTGTGTGTGTTTAAATTACCATTGTGCCCTTATTTTTATTGAAATAACTTAAAATGACAACTCAGATAGTGCATCAACTGACTTTTATTTCTTTATGTTCCTTCCCAAATTCAATACTTTCAATTTTTCTTTTGTGTATAAATTGCTCTTTAATAGCTTCAGTTTAATTTGCTTTCAATTTTTTTACAGCTGAAATTAATTTAACAGATGAGGAAAACCTAAAAGAAGTTTAAGTACAGTGGAATTAAATTCATGGTTATTTGTCAGGGTTGAATTCAATTTACAATTATTTCCCAGAGTGATTCCTTATCTCAGAATAAATGTAATAATAACATTCTAAATATTTTCATATGTATTTTACAAATTACTGACTAAGCAATAAATGCTAAATTTACTAATGATCCTTAATTTTGTGTGTCAACTTGCATGGCTCCCAGATATTTGGTCAAATGTTATTCTGGATGTTTCTGGAGGTGTTTTTGAGTGAGACTAACATTTAAAGCAATGACTTTTAAGTACAGTAGATTACCCTACATAATGTGGGTGGGCCTTATCCAATCAGTTGAAGACCTTCATACACCAGACTGACCTCCCTTGAGCAAGAGGGTATTCTGCCAGCAGACTGCCTCTGAACTCAAACTGTAATTCTTTCCTGGGTTTCTAGCCTGCCGGCCTACCTTTGGACTTGTCAAGCCTCTACAGTCACATGAGCCAGTTTCTTAAAATCTCTGTATCTATCTATCTAATCTAATTATCCATCCATTTATCCACATCTGTTTATCATGTTGTTTCTGTTCCTCTGGAGAACTCTGATTAATACATCTAGTTATTTTATTATTTTTTTTTTTTTGAGACAGAGTCTCACTCCATCATCCAAGCTGGAGTGCAGTGGTATGTCGGCTTACTGCAACCTTCACTTGCTGGGTTCACATGATTCTTCTGCCTTAGCCACCTGAGTAGTTGGGACTACAGGTGCATGCCACCACACCCAGCTCATTTTTGTATTTTTAGTAGAGACGGGGTTTTGCCATGTTGGCCAGGCTGGTCTTGAACTCCTGACCTGAGGTGATCCACCAGCCTTGGCCTCCCAAAGTGCTGGGATTACAGGTGAGTCACCATGCCCAGCCACATCTAGCTACTTTAAATTACTCTGTTTAAATCCTGTGCTTTCAAAATGGGAAAAATCTTTTAGGTGAAAGGATTTAGTTACCAATGAAATTATTTAAGAAATCATAAATGCTGAGGGTAGTCTATTTTTGATAATTACTGTAGTCCAAGTATGTCCTCTAAAATGTGTTGAAAATGTAATTCAATGCAATTGTGTTGGGAAATGGGGCCTTTTGGGAGGTGTTTGGGAGATGAGGGATCTACCCTCATGAATAGATTGTTGTTATAAAAGGGCTTGACAGAGGCAGTTTGGCCCTCTTGCCCTTCTACCTTCTGCCATGTGAGGGCAAGGTATTCTTCCCCTTTAGAGGACACAGCATTTAAGCTACCATCTTGTTAGCAGAGAGCAGTCTTTGCCAGATACCAGACCTTGATCTTTTACTTCCCAGCCTTCAGAACTGTGAGAAATAAATTTCATTTCTTTATAACTTACTTAGTCTGTGGTTTTTGTTATAGCAGGATAAATGGACTAAGACAGTGATCTACAAATAATTGTACATGTTAAAGAAAAATGGTAGCAAAGGCCAGACTCCACCATCCTTAGCCATTACTGTTGGCTGAGTTTTATGCTTTATCACTTTTCAGCCCTCTCTGCAGTGAGCAGGCTATAGAGTGTCTGCCTTCTGAGAAAGGCTTTAATATGTTTTTGTCAAATTTGAGTAATGTACAGTCTTTTTTTTGATAAAAATGTAAATATCCAATGTTAAACTATGATTTGTATTAGAATAGTACTTAAATATAAACATAATAGAAATAAATGCTTCTATTGGGTTCACAGATGGAGCCCAGCAAGTAAATTAGTGTCTGGCATATATTGCTATATTAATTCATTCACTGGGGAATGAATGAGTGGATGGATGAATGATTATAGTTCTTATAGAACTATAAAATTCAAAGAAAATTTCAATTTTAAATGTATAAAATCCAATAACTGAGATATTTTAGAATATTAATTTGATGTGTGATATTTTATGAAAATTAAATTTCTGCTTTCAGCCTGTGATACTATTACAGTTCAAAAATGTTTGGTTTTAGCATTTCTGTTAAAATCATATGATGATTCAATTCTTACCCAGTTTTATTTTTCTCCTGAATTACTAAAGCAAAATCTATATTCACATATTGTCTTTTGATCTTTAGTTTATATCAATGCATTATTTTAATGTACATACATCCAGTGGTTTGGTGGCAAATATTTAACTACCAACTCTTTGACAAAAACCAAGGTTTGATAATATAAAGGATGTGTAGCCCACATAATCTTTATTGTAAATGTGCTTATGTATTCATTTTAGATGGGAACTCTAGAACCCCAGTGAATACATGTATGAATCCTAGGGCTCTTTGGCTTCTCACTGGGCCAATGCTGAGTTTTCCTCCAGAATGCAGAGGAGTGTGGTAAGGGGACTCACATGTGAATGTGATGCAGCAGGGTCTCCCTTTAATGCTGCTGCCAGGGCATCATCTATGGAATTTAGAAGGGCCCAATAGTATCTTACACTTTGAAGCAACTAGAAATCTCATTTAACACCCTTGTGAATAAGGAAACTCTTGAAAAGTGAGAAGGCTGTGCCAAAAGCCAGGTGAAATTTAAAAATTACTTCCTTCATAAATTATTATCTCAGTACATCATTTTTAGGACAGATTCAGGTATTTGAGCTGAGTTTTTTCTTACAAATTCTTTGAACTAGGGATCTAGGTCTCCAGATTAAAAAAAAGTGATGGACATTCTTCTTGCAAAGAAAAGGAAGAAAATTGAAGTGAGATAAACTGTTTGCAATAGGGACAGCTTTTAGGTAAGGGATCCTCTCTACCTGGAAACTACCTATTTGCAATTGAATATTTGATTCAGAATAGTGTGATGTGTGATATACTCTAGCGAAGATCTTTTCTTGGAAACAAGAAGGACCATAGGTGGTTTCCTATGATAGAGAAGTAACTGTGAATATGCCTATGCTTAAGTAACTTTATGTTGGAGGACTTGGTCACCTAGATATTTAGATTATTTGCTTTAATGAGAGTTTTAATGTCACTCATAGGTTTTTGAGAGTATACATTTTGTATGCAGTCTTGAGGTTGGTGATTTATATTCCTGCATCAGCATTTCAGAAGGTCTCTTAGCATCTTCAGGAATATTAGTCAATTTTTTTTTATTACACTTTAAGTTCTGGGGTACATGTGCATAACTTGCAGGATTGTTGCATAGGTACACACATGCCATAGTGATTTGCCACCTCCATCCCCCCATCACCTACATCAGGCATTTCTCCCAATATTATCCCTCTCCAACCTCCCCCCGCTATCCCTCCCATAGCCCCCACCCCCCAAGAGACCCCAATGTGTGATGTTCCCCTCCCAGTGTCCATGTGTTCTCATTGTTCAATACCTACCTATGAATGAGAACATGTGGTGTTTGGTTTTCTGTTCTTGTGTCAGTTTGCTGAGAATGATGGTTTCCAGATTCATCCATGTCCTGCAAAGGACATGAACTCATCCTTTTTTATGGCTGCATAGTATTCCTTGGCATGTATGTGCCACATTTTCTTTATCTAGTGTAACATTGGTGGGCATTTGGGTTGGTTTCAGGTCTTTACTATTGTAAACAGTGCCACAATGAACATATGTGTGCTTGTATCTTTATAATAGAGAGATTTATAAACATTTGGGTATATACCCAGTAATGGGATTGCTGTGTCAAATTGTATTTCTATTTCTAGATCCTTGAGGAATTGCCACACTGTCTTCCACATGTGAACTAATTTACACTCCCACCAACAGTGTTAAAGTGTTTCTATTTCTCCACATCCTCTCCAGCATCTGTTGTCTCCAGATTTCTTAATGATCGCCATTCTAACTGGCGTGAGGCCCACCCACATTATGTAGGGTAATTTACTGTACTTAAAAGTCATTGCTTTAAATGTTACTCTCATTCAAAAACACCTCCAGAAACATCCAGAATAACATTTGACCAAATATCTGGGAGCCATGTGTCAACCAAGTTGACACAAAAAATTAATGGTATCTCAGTGTAGTTTTGATTTTCATTTCTCTAATGACCAGTGATGATGAGCATTAACAGACTGAGAACCAAATGATGAGAGAACTCCCATTCACAACTGCTACAAAGAGAATAAAATACCTAGGAATCCAATTAACAAAGGATATGAAGGACCTCTTCAAGGAGAACTATAAACCACTGCTCAAGGAAATAAGAGAGGACACAAAGAGATGGAAAAGCATTCCATGTTCATGGTTAGGAAGAATCAATATTGTGAATATGGCCATACTGCCCAAAGTAATTTATAGATTCAGTGCTATCCCATCAAATTACCATTGACCTTCACAGAACTGGAAAAAGCACCTTAAACTTCATATGGAACCAAAAAAAAAAAAAAAAGCCTGCATAGCCAAGACAATCCTAAGCAAAAAGAACAAAGCTGAAGGCATCATACTACCTGACTTCAGACTATACTACAAGGCTACAGTAATCAAAACAGCATGGTACTGGTACCAAAACAGAGATATAGACCAATAGAACAGAACGGAGGCCTTGGAAGTAATGCCACACATCTACAACCATCTGATCTTTGACAAACCTGACTGAAACAAGCAATGGGGAAAGGATTCTCTGCTTAATAAATGGTGTTGGGAAAACTGGCTAGCCACGTGCAGAAAGCTGAAACAGGACTCCTTCTTTACATCTTACACAAAAATTAACTGCAGATGGATTAAAGATTTAAACATAGGATCTAACACCATAAAAACCCCAGAAGAAAACCTAGGCAACATGATTCATGACATAGGCATAGGCAAGGACTTCATGACTAAAACACCAAAAGCAATGGCAACAAAAGCCAAAAAAGACAAATGGGATCTAATTAAACTTAAGAGCTTCTGCACAGCAAAAGAAACAATCATTAGAGTGAACTAGCAACCAACAGAATTGGAAAAATTATTTGCAAGCTACCTATCTGACAAAGGGCTAATATCCAGAATCTACAAAGAACTAAAGCAGGTTTACAAGAAAAGTGGGTGAAGGATATGAACAGACACTTTTCAAAAGAAGACATTTATGTGGCCAACAAACATACATTACTCAATTTTAAAATGATATTTTGTATTAATTTTTATTTATGTATATTAGTATGTCAAATTTAGAGAAGAAGGTTTCAAACTTACTAAATCAAATCAGTGCCCAGTTAGGATTACAAGAAGGGTGGAATCTGCTTTCTCTGCCTTGAACACTTTTTGCTCCGATGTCTCTCATGGCTAATTTCTTTACTTCCTTCAGGTTTTTGCTCAAATGTAGCTTTCTTATTGAGACTTCTCTGCTGCATTAATCCATGTTCCTTCTGCTGATACATATCTGAGACTGGGCAATTTAACAAAAGAAAGAGATTTATTGGACTTAGGACAGTTCCATGTATCTGGGGAGACCTCACAATCCTGGTGGAAGGTAAGGAGGAGCTGGTCACATCTTTCATGGATGGTGGCAGGCAAAAAGAGAGCTTGTGCAAGGGAACCCCACCTTATAAAGCTATCAGATCTTGTGAGACTTACCCACTGTCATGAGAACAGCATGGAAAAAACCTACCCCCATGATTCAATTCCCTCCCACCAGGTCCCTCCCACCAGATCCCTCCCGCAACATGTGGGAATTCAAGATGAGATTTGGGTGGGGACACAGCCAAATCATATCATTCTACCTCTGGACCCTTCCAAATTTTATATCCTCACTTCAAAACCAATCTTCCCTTCCCAACAGTCCTCTGAAGTCTTAACTCATTTCAGCATTAACTCAAAAGTCCACAGTCCAAACTGTCATCCAAGACAAGGCAAGTCGCTTCCACCTATGATCCTGTAAAATCAAAAGCAGGTTAGTTACTTCCTAGATACATTTGGGGTACAGGCATTGGACAAATACAGCCATTCCAAATGGGAGAAATTGGCCAACACAAAGGGAATACATAGCCCATGCAAATCCAAAATCCAGTTGGGCAGTCAAATCTTAAATCTCCAAAATGATCTCCTTTGACTCCATGTCTTACATCCAGTTCACACTGATGCAAGATGTGGGTTCTCATGGCCTTGAGTAGCTCCACCCCTGTGGCTTTGGAGGGTACAGCCTCCCTTTCATGGGATGGTGTTGCTTTCACGGGCTGGTGTTGAGTGTCTGTGGCTTTTTCGGGTGCATGGTGCAAGCTGCTGGTGGATCTATCATTCTGGAGTCTGGAGGATGGTGGCCCTCTTCTCACAGCTCTACCAGGCAGTGCTCCAGTAGGGGCTCTGTGTGGGGGCTCTCATCCCACATTTTCCTTCCATATTTCCCTAGCAGAGATTCTTCATGAGGACGCTGCCCCTATAGCAAACTTCTTCTGGACATCCAGGCATTTCCATACATCCTCTGAAATCTAGACAGAGGTTCCCAAACCTCAGTTCTTGACTTCTGTGAACTCACAGGCTCAACACCACCTGGAAGATGCCAAGTTTGTGGCTTGCACTCTCTGAAGCCATGGTCTGAGCTCTACATTGGCCCCTTTCAGCCACAGCTGGAGCTGCTGGGGCACAGGGCACCAAGACCCTAGGCTGCACACAGCATGGGGACCCTGGGAGCAGCCCATGAAACCACTTTTTTCTCCTAGACCTCCAGACCTGTGATGGGAGAGGCTGCCATTAAGACCTATCACATGTCCTGGAGACATTTTCCTCATTGTCTTGGGGAGTAACATTCGGCTCCTTGTTACTTATGCAAATTTCTGTAGCCAGCTTGAATTTTCCCTCAGAAAATGGGATTTTCTTTTCTATCTGATTGTCAGACTGAAAATTTTCTGAACTTTTAGGCTCTGCTTCCCTTATAAAACTGAATTCCTTTAACAGCACCCAAGTCACCTCTTGAATGCTTGCTGCTTAGGAATTTCTTCCACCAGACACCCTAAATCATCTCTCTCAAGTTCAAAGTTCCACGAATCTCTAGGGTAAGGGCAAAATGCTGCCAGTCTCTTTTGGTCAAAGCCATTCAACAAACCTTTAGGGAATTCTAAATTTTCCCACAATTTTCCTGTCTTCTTCTGAAACCTCCTAACTGTTCCAGCCTCTGCCTGTTACCCAGATCCAAGGTTGCTTCCACATTTCTGGGTACCTTTTCAGCAGCACCCCATTCTTCTGGTACCAATTTACTTGTTATTCCATTTTCATACTGCTGATGAAGACATACTTGGCAATTTTATTAAAAAAAAGAGGTTTATTGGACTTATAGTTCCACATGGCTGGAGAAGACTCACCATCATGGTGGAAGGCAAGGAGGCATGGAAGCAGGCAAAAAGAGAGCTTCTGCAGGAAAAACTTTGCCGTATAAAGCCATCAGCTCTTGTGATAGTTATTCACTATTATGAGAACAGTATGGGAAAGATCTGCTCCCATTATTCAATTACTTCCACTGGGTCCTTGAATTTCCAATGTGCAAATTCAAGATGAAATTTGGGTGGGGACACAGACAAACCTCATCATCTGCCTATGAAAAAAGTGTATACCCCCAGAAAATCCTGTTCCCTTCCATAATTGATTTTTCATCTTAGCATTTATTACCACACAATGTACTATACCTTCTCTCTCACTATTATGGTCCAGATATAGGAACACAAAAATACATTTTTAAACAAAATTATATTTAAATAATGAATGTTGGTTTGTATTTTTTTTTAACTGAATGATGTAACTTTGGATGTTTGTCCATGTTTGCACTTCACTGTTTTGAACTTCTTTTTATTAGTATTCCCAATAAAGATATACCATAATGATTTCTTTATTCTCTTACTGATGAACATTTCTCCCCAGTTTTTTTGCCATTGCAAAAATGTTGTAATAAAGGTCACTTTACAAGCTTCCTTTTATGTAGTCATAGGTTTTCTAAGAGTATTTAAGACGAAGTAGAATTTCAGGGTCTTAGGATATTGTTTGAATGATCTATTCTCCATAAAGAAAAACCACTTGAAAACATTCATTTATTATTACAGTTATACTAAAATACATTGTTTACATATATATATTTTTTATTGCACTTTAGGTTCTGGGGTACATGTGAAGAACATGCATAGGTACATACATGGCAATGTGGTTTGATGCCTCCATCCCCATCGCCTATATCTGGCATTACTTCCCATATTATCCCTCCCCAACTCCCTACCCCCCACTATCCCTCCCCTGGTCCCCCCCAAAAGACCTCAGTGTGTGATGCTCCCCTCCCTGTGTCCATGTGTTCTCATTGTTCAACATCTGCCTATGAGTGAGAACATGTGGTGTTTGATTTTCTATTCTTGTGTCAGTTTGCTGAGAATGATGGTTTCCAGGTTCATTCATGTCCCTATAAAGGACACGAACTCATTGCTTTTTATGGCTGCATAGTATTCTATGGTGTCTATGTGCCACAATTTCCCTCTCCAGTCTATCATTGATGGGCATTTGGGTTAGTTCCAGGTCTTTGCTATTGTAAACAGTGCCACAGTGAACATACATAAGCATGTGTCTTTATAATAGAACGATGTATAACCCTTTGGATATATACCCAATAATGGGATCGCTGGGTAAAATGGAATTTCTATCTCTAGGTCCTTAAGGAATCGCCACACTGTCTTCCACAATGGTTGAATTAATTGATACTCCCACCAACAGTGTAAAAGTGTTCCTATTTCTCCACATCCTCTCCAGCATCTGTTTTCTCCAGATTTTTTAATGATCGCCATTCTAACTGGTGTGAGATGGTATCTCAATGTAGTTTTGATTTGCATTTCTCTAATGACCAGTGAGGATGAGCATTTTTTCATGTTTGTTGGCCTCATATATGTCTTCTTTTGAAAAGTGTCTGTTCATATCCTTTGCCCACTTTTGAATGGGCTTGTTTGTTTTTTTCTCATAAATCTGTTTTAGCTCTTTGCAGATTCTGGATATAAATCCTTTGTCAGATGGGTAGATTGCAAATTTTTTTTCCCATTCTGTTGGTTTCTGGTTCACTCTAATGATTGTTTCTTTTACTGTGCAGAAGCTCTGGAGTTTAATTAGATCCCATTTATCTATTTTGGCTTCTGTTGCCAATGCTTTTGGTGTTTTAGTCATGAAGTTCTTGCCTGTGCCTATGTCCTGAATGGTTTTGCCTAGGTTTTCTTCTAGGGTTTTTATGGTGTTAGATCTATGTTTAAGTCTTTAATCCATCTGGAGTTAATTTTAGTGTAAGGTGTCAGGAAGGAGTCCAGTTTCTGCTTTCTGTACATAGCTAGCCAGTTTTCCCAACATCATTTATTAAACGAATCCTTTCCCCATTGCTTGTTTTTGTGAGGTTTGTCAAAGATCAGATGGTTGTAGATGTGTGGTGTTGCCTCCAAGGCCTCTGTTCTGTTCCATTGGTCTATATCTCTGTATTGCTATCAGTACTGTGCTGTTTTGATTACTGTAGCCTTGTAGTATAGTTTGATGTCCAGTAGTGTGATGCCTCCCGCTTTGTTCTTTTTGCTTAGAATTGACTTGGCTATGCGGGCTCTCTTTTGGTTCCATATGAAGTTTAAGGTGTTTTTTTCCAGTTCCATGAAGAAGGTCATTGGTAGCTTGATGGGGATCCCATTGAATGTATAAATTACTTTGTGCAGTAGGCCATTTTCATGATATTGATTCTTCCTAACCATGAGCATGGAATGTTTTTCCATATCTTTGTGTCCTCTCTTATTTCGCTGAGCAGTGATTTGTAGTTCTCCTTGAAGAGGTCCTTCACATCCTTTGTTAGTTGTATTCCTAGGAATTTTATTCATTTATAGCAACTGTGAATGGCAGTTTGTTCTTGATTTGGCTCTCTGTTACTCTATTATTGGTGTATAGGAATGCTTGTTATTTTTACACATTGATTTTGTATCCTGAGACTTTGCTGAAGTTGCTTATCAGTTTCAGGAGATTTTGGACTGAGACGATGGGGTCTTCTAAATGTACAATCATGTCATCTGCAAATAGAGATAATTTGACTTCCTCCTTTCCTAAGTGAATACTCTTTATTTCTATTTGTTTTTCTTACCTGATTGCCCTGGCTAGAACTTCCAATGCTCTATTGAATAGGAGTGGTGAGAGAAGGCATCCTTGTCTAGTACCAGATTTCAAAGGGAATGCTTCCAGTTTTTGCCCATTCAGTATGATATTGGCTGTGGGTTTGTTGTAAACAGCTTTTATTATTTTGAGATATGTTCTGTCAATACCTAGTTTATTGAGAGTTTTTAGCATAAAGAGCTGTTAAATTTTGTCAAAAGCCTTCTCTGCATCTATTGAGATCATCATGTGGTTTTTGTCTTTGGTTCTGTTTATGTGGTGAATTATGTTTATAGACTTGCATATGTTGATCCAGCCTTGCATCCCTGGGATGAAGCCTACTTGATGGTGATGGATAAGCTTTTTGATGCACCGTTGCAATTGGTTTGCCAGTATTTTGTTGAAGATTTTAGCATCTATGTTCATCATGGATATTGGTCTGAAGTTTTCTTTTCTTGTTGAGACTTTGCCGAGTTTTGGTATTAGAATGATGTTCATCTCATCAAATGATTTGAGAAGTATTCCTGCTTTCTGGATTGCTTGGAATAGTTTCAGAAGGAGTGGTACCAGCTCCTCTTTGTATGTCTGGTGGAATTTGGCTGTGAACCCATATGTACCTGGGCTTTTTTTGGTTGGTAGGCTATTAATTGCTCCCTCAACTTCAGCTCTTGTTATTGGTGTATTCAGGGTTTCGACTTCTTCCTGGTTTAGGCTTGGGATGGTGTTAAGTGTTGAGAAATTTATCCATTTCTTCCAGGCTTACTGGTTTATGTGCATAGAGTTGTTTGTAGTAATCTCTGATGGTGGTTTGTATTTCTGTGGCATCTGTGGTGATATACCCTTTATCATTTTTTATTGCAGCTATTTGATTCTTCTCTCTTTTCTTTTTAATCTGGCTAGTGGTCTATTTTGTTGATCTTTTCAAAAAACCAGTTCCTGGATTTATTGATTTTTTGAAGGGTTTTTTTGTGTCTCTATATCCTTTAGTTGTGTGCTGATCTTAGTTATTTCTTGTCTTCTGCTAGCTTTTGAGTTTTTTTCATCTTGCTCCTCTAGCTCTTTCAATTTTGATGATAGGATGTCAATTTTATATCTTTCCTTGCTTCTCATATGGGAATTTATTATTATAAATTGTCTTCTAGACACTGCTTTAAACGTGTCCCAGAGATTCTGGTATGTTGTGTCTTCGTTCCCCCTGGTTTCAAAGAAGATCTTTATTTCTGCCTTCATTTCATTTTTTATCCCGTCAACATTCAAGAGCCACTTGTTCAGTTTCCATGAAGTCCTGCGGTTCTGTGATAGTTTCTTAATCCTGAGTTCTAATTTGATTGCACTGTGGTCTGAGAGACTGTTCTTATGATTTCTGTTCTTTTGCATTTGCTGAGGAGTGATTTACTTCCAATTATGTGGTCAGTTTTAGAGTAGGTGTGATGTGGTGCTGAGAAGAATGTATATTCTGTGGATTTGGGGTGGAGAGTTCTGTAAATGTCTATTAGGTTTGCTTGGTCCAGGTCTGAGTGCAAGTCCTGGATATCCTTGTTAATCTTCATCTCGTTGATCTATCTAATACTGACAGTGGAGTGTTAAAGTCTCCCACTATTATTGTATGGGAGTCTAAGTCTCTTTATAGGTCATCAAGAAGTTGCTTTATATATCTAGGTGCTCCTATATGGGATGCATGTATATTTAGGATCGTTAGCTCTTCTTGTTGCATTGATCCTTTTACCATTATGTAATGTCCTTCTTTGTCTCTTTTGATCTTTGTTGGTTTAAAGTCTATTTTATCAAAGACTAGGATTGCAACTCCTGCTTTTTTTTTTTTTTTGCTTTCCATTTGCTTGGTAAATCTACCTCCATCCCTTTATTTTGAGTCTATGTGTATCCTGGCATGTGAGATGGTTTTCCTGGATACAGCACACCGGTGGGTTTTGCTTTTTATCCAATTTGCCAGTCTGTGTCTTTTGATTGGGGCATTTAGCCTATTTACATTTAGGGTTAATATTGTTATGTGTGAATTTGATCTTGCCATTTTGATGCTAGCTGGTTGTTTTGCCCATTAGTTGACACAGTTTCTTCATTGTGTCAATGCTCTTTACCATTTGGTACATTTTTGGAGTGACTGGTACTGGTTGTTCCTTTCTATGTTTAGTGCTTCTTTCAGGAGCTCTTGTAGAGCAGGCCAGGTGGTGAGGAAATCTCTGGACAATTGCTTGTTCATAAAGGATTTTATTTCTCCTTTGCTTATGCAGCTTAGTTTGGCTGGATATGAAATTCTAGGTTGAAAGTTCTTTTCTTTAGGAATATTGGCCCCCACTCTCTTCTGGCTTATAGGATTTCTGCCAAGAGATCCACTGTGAGACTGATGGGCTTCCCTTTGTGAGTAACCTGTTCTTTCTCTCCGGCTGCCCTTAGCATTTTTTCCTTCATTTCCACCCTGGTGAATCTGATGATTATGTGCCTTGGGGTTGCTCTTCTTCAGGAATATCTTTATGGTGTTCTCTGTATTTCCTGTACTTCAATATTGGCCTGCTCTGCTAGTTGGGGAAGTTCTCCTGGATAATATCCTGAAGAGTGTTTTCCAGCTTGGATTCATTCTCTCCATCACATTCAGGTACACCTATCAAACGTAGATTAGGTCTTTTCACATAATCCCATATTTCTTGGAGGCTTTGTTCATTCCATTTTGCTCTTTTTTCTCTAATCTTGCCTTCTTGTTTTATTTCATTGAGTTGATCTTCAATCTCTGATATCCTTTCTTCTGCTTGGTCAATTCAGCTATTGAAACTTGAGTATGCTTCACGAAGTTCTTTTGTTGTGTTTTTCAGCTCCATCAGTTCATTTATATTCCTTGTAAGCTGTTTTTTCTTGTTAGTATTTCATCACACCTTTTTTCAAGGTTGATAGTTTCTTTGCATTGTGTTAGAACATGTTCTTTTAGCTCAGAGAGGTTTGTTATTATCCACCTTCTAAAGCCTGTTGCTGTCAATTCATCAGGCTGATTCTCCATCCAGCTTTGTTCCCTTGCTGGTGAGGTGTTGTGATTCCTTGGAGCAGGCATTCTGGTTTTTGGTGTTTCTATCCTTTTTGCAGTTTTCTTCCCACTTTTATGAATTTATCTACCTGTGGTCTTTGTAGTTGGTGGCTTTCAGATGGGGTGTCTGGATGTCCTTTTTGTTGATGATGAAGTTATTTTTTTCTGTTTCTTAGTTTTCCTTTTAATAGTCAGGCCACTCTGCTGTAGGACTGCTAGAGGTCCACTCCAGACCCTACTTGCCTGGGGATCAACTGTGGTGGCTGTAGAACAGTAAGGGTTGCTGCCAGTTTCTTCTTCTGTTATCTTTGTCCCAAAAGTATACCTGCCAGATGTTAGCCTGAGCTCTCCCTTATGAGGTGTCTCTGGTTATTGAGGGGTTGAGAACTGCTTGAGAAGACAGTGTGTCCTTTAAGGGAGCTCAAGTGCTGAGCTGTGAGCTCTGTTGTTCTATTCAGAGCTGCTGGGCAGGTATGTTTACATCTGTTGCAGCATAAGTCATAACTGCCTTTTTTTCTTCCAGGTGCTCTGTCCCAGGCAGGTGGTGCTTTATTTATAAGTTCCTGTCATGATATAGCCTTTTTTCAGAGATGCCCTGCCCTGTGAGGAGATAGCCTAGTCACAGTCTGCCAGCAGAGTTGTTGCTGAGCTGCCATGGGCTCTACCCAGCTGCTGTGTGAAGTTCCTTGCAGTTTTCTTTATGGGGTTATAGTTATAACTGCCTCGGTAATGGCTGTCTGCCTCAGTAATGGCAGACTGTCTCTGTAATGGCGGACTGCCTTGGTACTGGCGGACTGCCTCAGTAATGTTGGACTGCCTGTGTAGTGGTGGACTGCCTCGGTGCTGGCAGACACCCTTTCCCCCACAGAACTGGACTGTCCAGGTTCCAACTGTGCTTGCTTTGAAACTCTCAATCCGGAGAGTTTCAGATTGCTGGTCTTTGTGGGGGTCGGACCCGTGAAGCAGATCACTTGGCTCCCTGTTTTACACCCCTTTTTTTTTTTCACTTGAACAGGTGACTCTGTTTCCCAGGCATTTCAGTCACCAGTTGATATGGTGCCCGGATTTGTGTGAGTTTTTGTGCAGAGACCCACTACCCTGGCTGAAACAGCTGCGCTGGAGACTCGTGGTGCTTTTTCACCTGGGAGTCTCTGGTTCTGTGGGCAGTAAAAATTCGTTTGGAAATGCAATGATCACTCACCCTCTGCATTTTTGCTGGGAACTGCACTCCAGAGCTGTTCCTATTTGGCCTTTTTGGATTTTCCTTAAAATACATTTATTAGTAATTCTTATAGTTCTCTTGGTTGCTTGGACTCAGTTCAGTGATTCTCAGCTCAGTTCTCTTGTGGCAATAGTCAGATGACTATTGGGTCTGGAATCAGTCATCTGAAGGCCCAAGTGGGCTCATAGACAAGAAGGCCTCTTTATTCACATTTGTAGAGCCTCGTTTGGGATGACTCGAATTGATGGGGCTACTCTGGCATATTTCTCTTTCTGTGTGTCCTCTCTACATGGCTAGTTTGTGCTTCCTTATAGCCTGGCAATCTGAGGATAGTTAGACTTCTTACATGATAGCTAGCTCCCCCAGAGCAAGTGTTCCAAGGAGTAGCGTGCAACGATTCTTATATCCTGGACCTGGACATCCCGCAACATCATTTCAGTTTCATTCTATTGGTTAAACAGGGAGAGACAGCAGGGGACTATATAACGATGTGAACGATGCAAGAAATGGCTCATTTAGGGGCCATATTTGGAGATTAGCTACCAAGGAAGGACATGGATTTCTCATTATATTTTAGCAGGTTGGGATTAGAACTAATGTCAAATTAAAATGGAGAGTTAGTAAAAAGCCACAAATTCATCGAATAGGTGTATTTAACCTTGTAATGCTACTTATAGAGTGACTTCCTATAGTCCTTGAAATGATTTTGTGTTCCCAGTTGGTCCACACAAAGTGTTTCCAGGGAATTAAGCAATCTAGATCCAAGAATCTATCTAGACATTTCAGACCTGTAAACAAACATACATGTTTTTAGTTTCCCCTTAACACTTTGTAGATGAGGAAAATAGGGTTCAGAGGAGTTAGGGTAATATGTTCAAGGTAATTAGTATAAGCAGTTTGTAGCAGGACCAGGAATAGTACTCAGGACTCTTTCAGTGTTCTTTCCCTTGTGTTTTATCTTATTATAAATCAGCTTCAGTGAGTAGTAGTGCATCTACTATAGGAAGATGTTTGTATTCATGTAAGTTAAGTAATACTGGATGTGGTGTAGGTAGTAACTTTTATTACTTAGTAAGTAGGGTGTAAGTGTAATCCTTTTTTTGTAAACTATTTGCAATGTTTTTTAATGACCTATCCCTTAGAAATACTATTGGCATTGCTTCATTTCACTTGGTAATATGTTTCTGGGAATAAAATAAAGTTTTAACATATGCTTTGTGGTTGAAAAACCAGGGATCAACTTGTTTCACAAAACTGAGTCTACAAGCTAGCTTGGAATCATTTTTGGGTCCCAGTTCATGGTCCACCACGGAGTGGTGAGTGTTGGAACTGCCAAAGAAATAGGGATGCGTGGTACATGGGATGAGAAATAATTGGAACATACTTGGCATGATACTTCTAAGAAATCTATTCTGGTTTTTGGAATACAGATATATTAATTTCTTCTAAAACTTTCCTAGTAGATATGATGCAGATGTTATGGAGGGTCGGTGGGCCCTAAGTGAGTTACATGGTACTCATGGAGTTCAGATGCTATCCATTGGCATTTCGCAGATTCAGAGCTTGAAGTGGAACTGAGCTATTGAGTTCAACTTCTCATCAGGAATTCTGTTGGTCTGGCAGGAGATAAACCTGGATGATTACCAGAAGCAGCTGTAGGCCAGATGGAACTGGCAATGCTTGCTGCAGCCTAATTCCCAGGAACTTCTGTGCTCAAGAAGAAAGGCATATGCTTTGTCCCACTCCTGACTCCACCCAAGACCAAGGGAATTCCACCCTTCATTCCCTTCTCTGTTCTATGTCTTCTTGCTCTCAAACTTCACTCAGTGTCAGTGCCAACTTAAGAGTTCCTTCACAGCTTTCCCTGGCAACTCCATCCTGCACTCTCAAATCTATTTCACCTGGTAGATTTTTTTTCAAAACAGCATCAGAAGTGAATGTATTTAAGCATACTCAGCTCATAATAGAGCAAATTGGTGAATAGATAAATAATTCATGCTCCAGCATTAACTGACAGCAGAGAAAGTTGGTCACAGGAAGGCAGAAGAACGTTGTTTTCTAAGAGGTAGAAATGAGGGGCTCCATAATCATTTGGCATCTGGTTGATGTTGTATCTATGATTAGAAATCTTTTTTTTTTTTTTTTACTGCATTTTAGGTTTTGGGGTACATGTGAATAACATGCAAGATTGTTGCATAAGTGCATACTTGGCAGTGTGATTTGCTGCCATCCTCCCCTTCACCTATATCTGGCATTTCTCCCGATGCTATCTCTCCCCAACCCCCACCCCGCACTGTCCCTCCCCTATTTCCCCCCAACAGACCCCAGTGTGTGATGCTCCCCTCCCTGTGTCCATGTGTTCTCATTGTTGAACATCCACCTATGAGTGAGAACATGCGGTGTTTGATTTTGTGTTCTTGTGTCAGTTTGCTGAGAATGATGGTTTCCAGGTTCATCCATGTCCCTACAAAGGACGTGAATTCATCGTTTTTGATGGCTGCATAATATTCCATGGTGTATATGTGTGACATTTTCCCTGTCCAGTCTATCATCGATGGGCATTTGGGTTGGTTCCAGGTCTTTGCTATTGTAAACTGTGCTGCAATGAACATTTGTGTGCATGTGTCCTTATAGTAGAACGATTTATAATCCTTTGGATATATATTCAGTAATGGGATTGCTGGGTCAAATGGAATTTCTATTTCTAGGTCCTTGAGAAATCGCCACACTGTCTTCCACAATGGTTGAACTAATTTACACTTCCACCAACAGTGTAAAAGTGTTCCTATTTCTCCACATTCTTTCCAACATCTGTTGTCTCCAGATTTTTTAATGATCGCCATTCTAACTGGCATGAGATGGTATCTCAATGTAGTTTTGATTTGCATTTCTCTAATGACCAGTGATGATGAGCATTTTTTCATATGTTTGTTGGCCTCATGTATGTCTTTGTTTGTAAAGTATCTGTTCATATCCTTTGCCCACTTTTAAATGGGCTTGTTTGTTTTTTTTTCTTGTAAATCTGTTTTAGTTCTTTGTAAATTCTGGATATCATCCCTTTGTCAGATGGGTAAACTGCAAAAATTTTTTCCCATTCTGTTGGTTGCTGATTCACTCTAATGCCTGTTTCTTTTGCTGTGCAGAAGCTGTGGAGTTTGACTAGGTCCCATTTGTCTATTTTGGCTTTTGTTGCCAATGCTTTTGGTGTTTTGGTCATGAAGTCCTTGCCTACGCCTATGTCCTGAATGGTTTTGCCTAGATTTTCTTCTAGGGTTTTTATGATTAGAAATCTTCTAGATTCCTTGTTTAAGGTTTTGGTCAACTGTGGCCACAATGTAACACTTGTTTTGAGTTACTCTCTGTACTAAGCAGTCATCTGCATAGGTTCCTTTGTGTTTGCATGGTAATCTTAAGTCCTTGGTGATCCTTAGAGCCACCCAATACTTCTGCCCCCATTTCCCAATTTTAGCCATTACACAGTCAGTTATAGAAGGGATACACTTGGTAGACAATTCATCATTAACTGTGCTAAGTCTATTTTGGCTTTAATGGAAAAGTTGATACAGATGGTATCAACGAGGATGTGTTAAGGTGGGCCCAGCTGTGTATTATATTGTAAGAATGAGCAAGAAGAGTTTTGGGAACTTCTCTTTTCTTCAGGTTGCTGGTATCTTTCTTTTCTTTCTTTTTAGGTCTTTATCTATCTTTTTCTTTAAGCCTCTGATCTCTGAGACTAAGCATTCACCTTATGGTTGCATAATTCCTTGCTATTTTTTGCTTCCCCATGTGCATGCCATACTCTTATTTCTTCCATAATCCTTACCTGTTAGATTGTTTAGAAAAATGTTTGGAATGCAACAATCTTGCATGTTCTTCACATGTACCCCAAGACCTAAAATGCAATTAAAAAAAAAAAGAAAAATGTTTGGAATAACTTTTCTCTTTGTGTTAATAGTTGCTCTACATCAGTGGTTAAACTCAGTGGCTGTGTTAGAATCATTTGGGGAGCTTGCAAATATCCCTATATCCAGACTATGGCTCAAATCAATCAAATCATAATCTCTGAAGGTGAGACTCATCCACTTGCATCTTTTTAAAAAAATAACTCCTTAGGTAATTTCAATGTTTATCCAATTTGTATACTACTGTGTATACGGTGTAATTCCCAAGAGGGAAGGGATGGAAGTTAAACACTTTTTTTATATGCTTCATGATGCTTAGCACAGGCTTGGTCACAGAATGGTGATTCACAAGCCTTGGTGCTTGGTTAATTGCTGGGAAAACCTAGTGCTCACAGGTGTGATAACTCAGGTAATTGGTGGCCACATTTCTTTAGCAGTCCAGAGAGGCAATGATCAAGGTGTTAAGATGTAGGCTTTGGATTGAAATCTGGGTTAATCCTGGTTGTACCACTAAGTAGTGATATGACCTTGGGCAAGTTAATTGAACTCTTTCTACTTTAGCTTGGCCATCTGCAAAGTGGTGAAAAATATACTGTTTACCTCATAAAATCCTTTGTGAATGAATTTTTAAAAATTGTGGTAAAAAACATAAAATGTCAATTCACAAATTTTTAATTGTATAGGACAATACTGTTTATGGATACTGTTGTGCAGCAGATCTCTAGATTGTTTTTCATTTTTGCATGTTGACACTCATACCCATAGCACAGCAACTCCCCATTTTCTTTTCCCCTCAGCCTCTGGCAATCATCATTCCAGTTTTTCCTTCTGTGATTTTGAGTATTTTAAATACCTCATGTAAGTAGAATCATTAGTATTTGTCCTTCTGTGACTGGTTTATTTCACTTAGCATGACATTCTCAAGGTTTATCCATGCTGTGCAATATAACAGTATTTTCTTCTTTCTAAAAGGTTAAATAATACTCTATTATATATCTATACCATCTTTTCTTTATTCATTCATCAGTTGTCAGTGCACAATTAGATTGTTTCCATATCTTGCTTACTGTGAGTAATGCCACAATGAACATGGGAGCTCAGATATCTCTTGCTGCCTTCAAAATTTTCTCTTTGTCATTGATTTTTGACAGTTTGATTATAATGTGTCTCAGGGTGATGATCTTTTGGTTCATCCATGACAGACTCTGTTGGGCTTTGTGAGTCTATATGTCCATTTCCTTTCTCAGATTTGGATAATTTTTGGCCATTATTTCTTCTACTTCTTTCTTTCTCTGTTTTCCTCTGAGACCTCACAATGTGTTTATTGGTGTGCTCCCAAGTGTCCCATAGTCCTTGGCTTTATTCCCTCTTCTTCATTCATTTTTCTTTTTGTTCCTCTGATAGGATAATTTTAAATGACTTGTCTTTGAGTTCACTCATTATTTCTTCTGCTTTGAATAGCTGTAGTGAGTTTTTAAAGTCAGTTAATTTATTCTTCAGCTCCAAATTTTTATGTTTGTTAATTTGTAGTATTTTCTATCTCTTTGCTGTTTTCCTGAGCTCATCGTCATCCTTATGAAGATAATTTTAAATTCTTTGATAATTCATATACCTGTGTTTCATTAAAGTTGGTTTCTAGAGATTTATTTTATTCCTTTGGTTAGGCTGTGTTTCCCTGTGTCTTCCAATGCCTTATTTTGTGTTTGGATGCACACATTTGAAAAAACAGCTACCTTTCCCGGTCCTTACCTGCTTCATATGGAGACCTTCACAAATCATCCCAGCTAGTGATTCAGGTGACCTCTCAAACTTTTTTGGTGATGTGTCTTCTCTGGATTTGTGCATGTAAATTCCTGATTTCCTTTCCTTTTTCTGAAGCTCATTATCTCTTCCTCCCTCTGGTGTTTGTCTGGAGTACTGCAGGTTCTCTGGAGCTGCCATTGGCCACTCAGGTTTTGTTCTCAGTGGCACCAATAGCACTCTGAGTCAGGTTAGGAAGAAATTCATTTATTAGGCAGATGCTGGAGAAGCTGGATCATTGGACACATTCCTTTCCCTGAGAGAAAAGCTACCAAGATACATCAGCCTTTGTCTTCTGCACCATAGGTCCTTAGAGTAGTAGTAAGCTACTTTGCTCTTTTTTGTTCTCAGTAATTCCCAGGCATCTAAAATATGCTGCATCCCACAAGTACCCAAAATGAATAAAACAGAAACCAGTCCCTCAGGCAGCCCTCTGAAAGCTGGAAGTGTAGAGTAGAGACAGCAATTCTTTTCCTCCCCAGCAAGAAGTCAGGAGTTGGGAGTTTTCTCTCACTTGTGCTGTGCTGAACTGGGGGTAGAGGAGAATGGTGAGTGAGTATGTGATAAGTCTTACCATGTTTGTTCTTAGTGGCTCCCAAGTTGGTGCCATTTCTTGTCCATGCTTATATTTATGTAAGACAGAAACCAGTCCCTTGGGTAGTCCCACAAAACATCTGAATATTAAGAGTATGTTCCAGTCTTCTCTTTCGCTCCCCAGGAAGAAGCTGGGAGTTGGGGATTACCACATGATCACTCTGGACTATTCTGGGAATATGGGCTCTGGTGAGTGAGTGTCACAAATTTTCTTGTTGGTCAGTGTGACTGGTTTCATGCTTTCCCAGGGTGCAGGAGCATCTGATCTAGTTTCTGTATTTCTCATAAAGGGATCTGGTCCATGTATTGTTGTCAAATCATTGTCTGTAGTGGGGAAGAATGGTTTGGAGCTTTCTATTGTGCCATATTGCTGATGTCATCCCACAAGGAGGAGTGTTAATGCATAAATGACTTAGGAAAGTTCCTAGGATTTAATAAGCACTCAAAAAATCTTAGCTACTTCTATTCTTCTGCCTTACAGAGGCTCAATTTTTTCTTATATGCCCTATTACTTATGTTCCTTTGAAAATTGATAAAATAATATAATGAGAATTACAGTGTTAATAAAAAAATCCTGGTATGTTGAATACAACTTCAAAAGAGAAAACAGAATAACTAAAATGAAACCATATTTGTTTTTTTTGAATCACTGACATACTAGTCAATGTAATTACTGGCTTTTTAAAAATTGGCATGAGAAGCATTGATTGGCAGGAAGTAAATATCAATGCTGCTTTACGACAGTTTCTGAACAGCAAAACTTTCTTCCTGTGGTCTACAACTACTATGATCCAGAAGGAATTAGACTAACAAATCTCATAAGACAAATAAATAATAGCATTAAACCAGAACCTCTTGGCAAGCTTTAACAGAGTCAGTTCTTTTTTTTTTTTTTTTTTTTTTTGAGATGGAGTCTCTCTCTGTCACAAGCTTTAGTGCAGTGGTGTGATTTCAGCTCACTGCAACCTCTGCCTCATGAGTTCAAGCAATTCTTGTGCCTTAGCCTCCTGAGTAGCTGGGACTACAGGCCACCATCCCAGCTAATTTTTGTATTTTTAGTAGACATGGAGTTTCACCATTTTGGCCAGGCTGGTCTCAAACTCCTGACCTCAGGTTATCTGCCTGCCTTAGCCTCCCAAAGTGCTGGGATTACAGGCATGAGCCACCACACCCAGCCTAGAGTCAATTCTTATTGATGTCACTTAAAATGCCATTGGACTTCTATGATAAGACAGGCACTACTTGGTTTCAAATCTTTGTTTAGAAATGGTTTGTAGATGGCAATAGTGGGTATATATATTCATATTTCTCTGTGGATATAATATATATCATTATAGCGATTTCTAAAGTATCACTATTGTTAAGACACTATATCTGAACTGGAGTAGTTTTAAGAGTAGTAGGGGGCCAGGATAATAGGTCTGGAGCATCCTAGAACCTATAGTCACCCTGACTATGATCACCAAGAAACATCACATCCATTCATGGTAGAAGGGAAATGTTAAAGCCTATGAGATTGCCCCTCTCTTGGCTCTCATCTGAAGGCTTCTTCATTTTGGCTGTTTTCCTATGTGTCTGGATATTTCTACACATCTGGCAGTGGCTGATTTCCTAAGGGTATAGGTAAGTAAGTACAGTTCTTGCTTTTGGGCATGGGTTAAAAAAAGATTGTAGCAGCGATATGGAATTAAAATTAAATACAGTTTTCTCTGAAGGAAAATATTACACGAAGTATGTTCTTACCTTCAACTGTAATGAAGAATGTGTTAGCTATGTTTATGTCTATATTTCTATCTCTATCTGATCATCTATTTTTCCTCTTTGTCCAATATGGTTGGCTGTGTCCCCTCCCAAATCTCAACTTGAATTGTATCTCCCAGAATTCTCACCTGTTATGGGAGGGACCCAGGGGGAGGTAATTGAATCATGGGCTGGTCTTTCCTGTGCTATTCTCATGATACTGAATAAGCCTCATGAGATCAGATGGACGCATCAGGGTTTCCACTTTGCTTCTTCCTCATTCTTCTCTTGCTGCTGCCACATAAGAAGTACATTTTGCCTCCTGCCATGATGCTGAGGCCTCTCTAGCTATGTGTACCTGTAAGTCCAATTAAACCTCTTTATCAACAGCATGGAAATGAACTAATACATGGTCCAAACATATTGGGATTTCTGCTTGAGGCCTGCACTCTCTCACTAATTAGAAAGAACTATTCTTTGGTGATAATCTAAAGAGAAATCAAAAGTGAGCAACACAGTAAGGGGAAAGACCACATTAGTGGCTTTTTCCCCCAAATTTTTCTGTGATGTAATGTTGATAGCACTTAATCACTTTAAAAAATTCTTTCAAAATCTTCCTGGAGCCTCTTAGGATGCTTTTATTTAAAACTAGTAGCTTCTGGAACATTTTGCGTGGTTCAGCTCTCCTGGGTTCCTATTTGTAGTGCAGAGCTTGAGAAATATGTCAATACTTTCCTTAAGTCAGAAATTAGTTTAGCTTCTTGAAGTCACAGACCAGATGTACTATTGTAGTTTTATGAGATTGTGACTTCTCTGCATGTTTTATGCTCCTATTTTTAATTTTTTGAAAAGAGATTCTCTGGTTGCTGTTTTTCCACACCCCACATGCTGAGTTCTGCTTTTCCTTCTTCATTGTTTAAAACAGGGTGATATTTTTCTACATTACACAAGTGACCTTGAAATGGAGACACTGATCTCAGGGGTTTAAGTCCTGTGCATTTTCTCCTGTTAAAACCAAGAAATCTAGTCATGGAATGTGTTGGCTTACTGAAAGTTCCCTGGGGCTTTTGACTATGCTGCTTTGAATTTCCTGCATTCTTTCTTTTTAAACTCGTGTGTGTGTGTGTGTGTGTGTGTGTGTGTGTGTGTGTCTGTTGTGCACCTTGAATATAGTAGCTTCAAGGCAACATTTTTGGAGAGAACAATGCAAAGAATGTACTTCTCTAGAAAAAAGAAGTCTAGATAAAATGGTCTTTCTGGGTTTCCAGATGCATTGTGTATTATATTTCTTGTTTGTTGAAAATTTTTGCTTCCTAATAGATTACCTCTAAAATATTTTATATAAAAGTAGCTGCAGCAAGGACATTAAAAAAATCTCATCTGTATGGAGTTATTTTTGGGGAAACAAATTGAAAAGCAGAACTATAATTAAATAACCTTTGAATAACTCTTACATTATAGGTTAATATAAATATGGTTTCCTCTGTATCCAGCAGTTTGAATGTTTTGTGTCAAGTAAAGGCAATGTGAAAGAATGATTAGCTTTTGACTATGCTGAACTTTGGGACATGCAAAGCTCTTTTAGGTCCAGAGAAGTAGTATGACAAAGTGGTGAAGATTCTTGGCCAGATCTGGACATTTCCAAGTTTAAATTCCTAGACCTGCTCTTACTGGGGCTACCTTGGACATGTTACCTAGATTTCCTGGGTCACAGTTCTCTCATTTGTACAGATAATGATACCATATTGACATGGTTGTTGTGAGGGTTAAATGAAATAAAAGCATAAAGCCCATTAACTGACACATTAAAGTATTCAATAAGCAAAAGACATGTTTTCTCATTTATGACACCAATGAGTACAGGGGTGTAGTCTGACTTTACAGTACTACTCAGCTCATTTTTGTTCTGCTGCTTTTACTTTCCCAGTGTTAGGAAAAGCAAACCTTCCTACCATGATTCAAATGAAATCTCTTGAAAGTGTGAGGATCATTTAAATCACTAACCTATGATGCTCGTTTCCAATATTTGCTCATAATGTTTCTACCCTTCAAATAGTGGGGATACAGTTATAGGGTCTTTGTTAAATAAAGTACCTCCTTCCAAAAAACCCCACTAAAACTGCAGACAATTAGAGTTGTATAAATCAATATAATACCTATTTTTATTACCAAAGAAGCTTGCACATTTCTTTTCAGTATATTTAAAACTCATATTAAGTGTATTGCAATATTGTTTTATTAAAACTATTATTTAATATAATTTTGTTCAACTCTATAATGATAATAGCTAGCATAGGCTGCTATGCATTGGACATTGTACTATGTGCTCCATGAGGACTGGGGTTTCACAACTATATTCCTTGTTATATCACCCAATTAATGAGTGAGAAAATGAAATTAAAAAGAGGTCAAAGAAAACTGCCAGCAAAAGGCAGAACTGGCATCTGGGAACTTGACCTTGAAATGTTCACTGTGCTAAGGCCTCTCTACAAGTTTGCCTAGACAATAAGATTTAGGGTGACCACTTACCTGCTTTCAATCTGGGAGTCTAGAATTTTAGTAGTTGTGGCTATGCAGAGAGTGCCTACCTGACCAGTCCCCCATAAAAATCTTGAGATCTGAGTCCTACAATGGCATTACTGGCAGAAACATTATACACATGTTGCTATATTTTGCTGTTGGAGGGGCAGTGAGCTGTGTGTGGCTATTTCTGGGAGACCATAGGAAGCTTGCATGTGAATGCCACCAGACTCTGTCTGCTGTGTTCTATTCCCTGTCGATCTGGCTGTGTAGCCTTGCTATGTTGTTCTAAAAAATCTTTGCCATGAGTGCAAATGTACACTGATGTCCATCAGTTCTTCTAGGGAGGTGCCAAATGTGTGGGTGGTTTTAGAATTGCTGAAACAAGTGGTAGTCAAAGTGCTGACACAGGTGTGGACATGACTATTGAGAGAACAAATTATCCATCAGTTAGGAACTTTCTTTACATCGTCTTCCTATAAATTGCAAATGGTATTAGTTAGTAAGGCTGAATGAAGTTACAGCCCTTCTAGAAGCCTCAGCTCCAAAACCTCATCTTGGGTCATTATATGGAGCATAATATGCATTTGTAAACTATATGCATACAGACATACAATGGTTAAAAATAGGCCAATATGTCCAATGTGTGTCTTCTTTTTGTGTGTGTCCTGTGTTTTTATTGTTTTGCAGCTGAATGCCAAACATAGAATAGAATTACAAAGATTCAGCTGTGCAAAAGTGAATATAAGGCTTAAGTATAAATAGGAGACATAAATTTTTAAAATAAATGCTTAAATATGACTTGGTTTCTACAAACATCTGGAATGTAGCTCTGCATAGCTGAGCTGTCTCGTCTGTGGGCCCATGATGATGATCATTATCCCTTCTCACATACAGTAATCAATGCATGGGATCAGGATGCCAATGGCTAAATATGATCACAATGAACCCCCTTCTAGAGATTTTCCTATTCCTCTACAGACAATTGTTTATCTTCTTAAGTAAGATTTTAAATGTTTTTATTTTCTTCTTTGAATTTTCCCCTTGCTTTTTAAGCAATATACAATGTGTCTATATTATTCTTATAATAAAGAAACCTAACATTTGTAATCAGTATTACAACATTTTAAATATGCCAATAATATGGTTTGGCTCTGTGTTCCCATCCAAATCTCACCTTAAATTGTAATCCCCACTTGTGAAAAGAGGGCCTTTTCATTCCCATTTGAAATGGAAGCATTTATTCAATGCCTGTATCTCCTTTGTATCTTGGAAGTAACTAACTTGCTTTTGATTTTACAAGGCGGAAGAGACTTGCCTTTTCTTAGATGAGACGTTGGATTTGAACTTTTAGATCAATGCTGGAATGAGTTAAGACTTTGGGAAACTGTTAGGAAGGTATGGTGTGTTTTGAAATGTGAGGACATGAGCTTTGGGAGGGAATATGAGTGGAATGCTATGGGGAGAGGTGATTGGACCATGGGGGTATATTTCCCCCATGCTGTTCTCATGATAAGGAGTGAATTTTCACGGGTTGTTTTATCAGTGTTTGAGAGTTCCCCCTTCACATGTTTTCTCTTGCCTGCTGCCATGTAAGATGTGCCTGCTTCCACTTCTGCCATGGTTGTAAGTTTCTTGAGGCCTCCCCAGCCATGTGGAATTGTGAGTCAATTAAGCCTCATTTTTTTTTAATAAGTTACACAGTCTCAGGTAATATCTTTATAACACTGTGAAAATGTACTAATACAGTAAATTTGTACAACAGAGATTGGGGTACTGCTGTAAAGATAACCTGAAAATGTGGAAGCAACTTTGGAACTGGGTAACAGGTGGAGGTTGGAACAGTCTGGAGGGTTCAGAAGAAGACAGGAAGATGTGGCAAAGTTTGGAACTTCCCAGAGACTTGTTAATGGTTTTAAAATGCTGATAGTGATATGGGCAATGAAGTCCAGGCTGAGGTGAATCTCAGATGAAGATAAGGAACATTTTGGGAACTGGAGCAAAGGTCACTCTTGCTATATTTTAGCAAAGAGATTGGTGGCATTTTGCTCCTGCTCTAGAAATCTATGAAACTTGGAACTTCAGAGAGAGATGATCTGAAATTGAAACATGTTTGAAAGGGAAGCAGAACATAAACGTTTGGAAAATTTGCAGTGTGACTATGCAGTAGAAAAGAAAACCTCATTTTCAAGCCAGCTACAGAAATTTGCATAAATATTGAGGAGCCGAATGTTAATCGCCAAGACAATGGAGAAAATGTCTCCAGGGCATGTCAGAGACCTTCACAGCAGCACCTCTCATCACAGACTTGGAGGCCTAGGAGGAAAAAGTGGTTTTATGGGCCTCGGCCCTGGGTGCAGCTGCTGTGTGCAGTCTTGGGACTTGATTCCCTGTGTCCCAGCCACTCTATCTTTAGCCGTGGCTAAAATAAGCCAAGGTACAACTCAGGCTATTGCTTCAAAGGGTGCAAGCCCCGAGACTTGGTGACTTCTATGTGGTGTTTGACCTGTGGATGCAGAGTTCAATAATTGAGTTTTGGGAGCCTCCACCTAGATTTCGGAAGATGTATGGAAATGTTGGGATGTCTAGGCAGAAGTCTGCTGCAGGGGCAGAGCCCTCATAGAGAACTTCTGCTAAGGCAGTGCAGAAGGGAAATGTGGGGTTGAAGCCCCCACACAGAATCCTTGCTGGGGCACTGCCTAGAAGAGCTGTGAGAAGAGGGCCACCACCTTCCAGGCCCCAAAATGGTAGATCTATTGACAGCTTGCACTGTGTGCCTGGAAAAGTCACAGATACACAATGCCAGCTCATGAGAGCAGCCACAGGGGCTGAAACTTGCAAAGTCACAGAGGCAGAACTGCCCAAGATTATGGGAGCCTACACTTTGCATCAGTGTACCCTAGATGTGAGACATGGTGTTAAAGGATATTATTTTGGAGCTTCAAGATTTAATGACTGCCCCTCTGGATTTCAGACATGGATGGCCCCTTTGTATTGCCCAATTTCTCCCATTTGGAATGGAAGCATTTATTCAATGCGTCTACCTCCATTGTATCTTGGAAGGAACTAATTTGCTTTTGATTTTACAAGCTTCTAAGCAGAAGGGACTTTCCTTTTCTCATGTGACACATTGGACTTGAACTTTTGAATTAATGCTGGAATGAGTTAAGACTTTGGGAGACTGTTGGGAAGGTATGGTTGTGTTTTGAAATGTGAGGACATGAGATTTGGGAGGGACCATGGGTGGAATGGTATGGTTTGGCTCTGTGTCCACACCCAAATCTCATCTTGAATTGTAATCCCCGCATGTCAAGGGAGGGACTTGACGGGAGGTGATTAAATCATGGGGGTGGTTTCCACCATGCTGTTTTCATGATAGGGAGTGAGTTGATGGTTTTATAAAGGGCTGTTCCCCCTTCACTTTCTCTTCTCTCTCCTACTGCCTTGTGAAGAAGGTGACTGTTTCACCTTCTGCCATGGTTTTAAGTTTCCTGAGGCCTCCCAAGTTATGCCTAACTGTGAGTCAATTAAAACACTTTCCTTTATAAATTACCTAGTCTTGAGTAGTAACTTTATAGCAATATGAAAACAGACTAATACAACCAGAAATCACAATTAATTTGTACACATTCATAAGATTATGAGGGGGTAAACAATGACAAATACTATTTCTGAGTAATAAAATTGTAAAAAGCTGCTCTCACTTGCTAGATTTTTATTTTTCACAATTTCTCAGAGCAAACATTACTTTCTTAATGAGGTAATAATGTTTATTATCTATTTTGAAATTTTGAAATATGCTGGGATCTTGAGAAGGTCAAGCCGATTCATCAAAATATTTCTTTTTGGGAAGAAGTTTACAAGACCTTATATTTAAGAACATTTAGGTGTTAGAGTCATAAAAAAGGTTAGGGTGAACTCCTCAGCCCCACTGAGGAGGTAGCAAAGAATGTTCATACTACAGCATGTGAATATCCAAGTGCTTTTTTTAGTGTAGTAGGATTAATTTTATTGATGAGGTATCAAAATCAAGCTATTTGATAAACACACAAGCACTTCTGGTCATTAATAAACTACTTTTATTTTGTAGAATTTTATATGAGGCAACTTTAAGAAATATTTCTTTTAGTATTTTTTTCCAAATTGGGAGGCTTAAGCCTAAATAAATAAAGTGATTTTTCCTGAGTAGTAATGAAGGAGTGGCAAAATCGGGGTAGAAGTCCATCTCCCTAGGTTCTGGGTCAGTACTCCATGGGCGGTGTTTATGCTTAAAGTGACATTTTTCACTAATTAAATGTCCGGTTCTGCCTTAGCTATCTTTTCTAGGCATTACAAACCAAGCACAGTAAAGTAATTCTGCCTCCTTTTAGTTGCTCAAAGAAATTAGGCTAAACATTCTGGATTAACTTTACTCTTTTTGTAAGAGACTACCCAAGAGACATTGTAAGAGACCGTGTAAGAAATATTTCAAGTATGAAAATGCTAAAGGTGGGCATCTAGAGAAAGTAGGATTGGAAAGTAAGTCTGAGAAAGAATTAATAGATTTTAGAGAGTAGATTAAATAATCAGTCGGGCAACTGTTTTATGAGTTGTTGGAGTCAAGCTTAGTGAGCATGTTTCCTGTGGACCCTCAGTTATTTCCAGTAGCTCTGGGATTGGCTTTACAGGTACTCCATTTCCAAGACTATTTCTTTTCTTTTTGCACAGTGAGAGCTACCAATGCCAAAGCAATTGACAATGTTTCATGGAAAAAATAAAAGCTCTCTGTAGTGGGATCAATAGTAAATTATTTTCAATGATTTTTAAAATTACAAATGAATCAGAAAAAGCATTATTCGACTTTTCCTTTTGAGTAAATATTAAATGTGTTACACTACATCTGTCTCTACCACACTTTCTGAAACTTGACAGTCAATTTCAAATGCATTTCCTATTTTGTCCTTATTCTAGATGTAGGAAACTTATATGGCAGAGTCCCTGGAACTGGGCTTTCTTTTCCATTTCACCTCTCTCCACACTGATTTGCTAGATATTTAAGTATTTAATAGGATATAAAGTTTTCACTTCTACCTGCCAAAGAAAAACTTGAGTGGCCAAAAAAAAAAAAAAAAAAAAAATCACAAAACCAGAAATTGTTAAATGTTGCTTTTGAGGGTTCATAAGTAAAGTTAAAATTTTAGTATAAAACAAAAAAGGAAAGTCCCTGAATGAAATGACTATGTTTTCTCAAATATGTAAGCTAAATCACGTACACAACTTTGACCTTAGAATAAAATTATTTCCTTGTAAGTTTACAAAAAAGCAATTTATAAAATACTTTTAGGCTTATATCTTAGAGAACATCAGACCAAAAATAATACTAAGTGGGAACTGCCATAAGGCCTGAAAATTAACTTGGTTTTCATTGTGAATATCAAAAGTCTTTGTAGAAACTATGTTGTGTGCTGTATACTTGGCCTTCCAGAGGCTGGAGAGGTCCACTTTTTGTCCTACCTAGGAACTGCAATGAGTTCAATTCCTGTGCATCAGTTTAACTCCTACTTTTATGATAGGCTTGGAAGCTAAGCAACTACCTGTTCTTCCCATGTGCAAGATTCAGCTTAATGATGGCTGGTGGGATGTCACGAGACTATTTTTTGTTCATCTGTTTTGCGTTGAAAATAAACATTAGAATTTATATTTTCTGTTGAATCATGGAATCATGAATGTTAGTGCTAGAAAGAAATACATTGAGGTTCAATCTTCACTGCTATCCAGCCTTCCTCATTCATACCTAAAAGAATTGACAATGGTGACATCCAGTGATGACTTTTTGTTTCTAATTTGGGATATCTCTTTTATTCATAGAAGTATTAGAAAGTAAAACACATGTTAAATTTCTCAGGACTTTAACAATTTTGAAAAATAACCCAAACTTTTCTCCTTCCACATGTAACTAACATAAATTACGTCTTAGAAATGGAATGGCTATATTTTGAGGTATAATTTTCTCATATTAAATCCATTCATTTCCATATGAAGGCAGTATTATCCTGTAGAAAATAGCCAAGATTTCTCCTAGGCTGGTGAGACAAGATTTTCCAAGTATTCTTTTAAATATGTTCTGTAAGTGTTGGCTTTTTTCTTTATAAATTGTGAGGGTGATGAATTAATACAGAGAGAGGGGAGGGAAAGAGGCAGAAGGAGGCGGGGAGGAAGAAGGAGGGGAGAGAGAGAGAGAGAGAGACTAATTTTAAATTTTAATCTACTCTTTACTGAATAGTAAATTGCTCAAATGTAGTTTAAAATTTCTCTTGACATTTATTGCATTTTGGATTCCTATTCTATTTGGTTCAAGAGAAAAACACAGTCTGGGGTCAGGTCACCTCATGTCAACCTTGATCTGAACTTTTTAATACACTTTCACAACTTACATAAAAATATACTATGAGAGGTCAAATAGTAATAATTTTCTAATAGAGGATATTCTTGTATTTAAAATTCTAAGTCAGGGATGGGTGCTAACATTCCCCTTCCTAAGGTTATGTACAGATTTTAAATAAAATGGTCACTATCTCTTCTGGCAGCCCAGAGAAGCTTCCTTTTTATGTGAAGAATGTGATCCTACTTTTACAACCCAGAGATGTTCATGAGAATCTGGACGATCTTGTCCAGAGACTAGGTGCCATTCACTATTTTCTCTCTATTTTCCCTGCCTATGATTCCCTTCCTCATGGCAAATGACAGAGGTCTAGGATTTTATACCATCAGTCAAGCAGCAGCAGGATGAGGGAGGGATGAAGTGGCATGGCCTCTTCTGTAAAGACAATTTCAGAAAGCATAGGCATCACTCTTTATTACAGTCCGTTGCAAAAAATATTGTCATGTGGTGATATGCAGCAAAACACAGGGCTGAGAAATTTAGTTCTTATTCTGGGTAGCCAGATGTGCAGAAGAAATCAAGGATTCTATTCCTATAAGTGGAAAGGGGAGAATGGATCTGAGGGGAACCACTAGAAGTCTCACCAATACAGTTTGGTAGTTAAAGTCATCTTGGGAATTCTAAAAATATATAATACTGGGCCTCAATCCTGGAGATTCTGAATCAGTAGGTCTGGTTTAGGCTCACTGGCCAAATGTTCCCAGGATGTATCTCAGTGAGGAGGCAAATCACCAGAAGGTTATATTCCAGTGGAATTTCCTTTGCAGAAAACCTACTATGCTCTTAAAGCTTTCAAAAAAAGAGATATGATAAATGGCTATATGTGAGGCATCTCTGCACTTTTTTTGCAAGTAGAACTTTTGTCAAGGATATTATACATTATGTTGTTTAGTCCCTCTTATGTAAAGAAGGACTTGTGACTAATTTCTTCAGCATTCAAACCCAGGTAAATACATTTACTCTCCTATACATTTGTTTTGTTTTATTAGACAATTAGACCCATGCAAGCCACTTACTTTTTCTCTTTGCTTTATCTATAGAAAGCAAAGAGCTTCAATATTCAGGTGTTGTAGCTTTTCTTAGAATTTGTTCAGATAATTTATTCTGTCTTCTGTTTCTCTCGAATATATTAAATATTGGATTCTGGTCTTTCCTTTTCTGTACATCTTGTATAGCTTTCTTCAAATTAAAATTTGAGTTGGATGGGACAAAAATAATAAAAATAGGAGTTTCTAAGTTTTGCAAATTTAGAATACATTGTGAATAATGACAATAACATTTAATTTTTGAGTGCTTACTCTGTGAGAAGCACTATGCTAATCATCTTATAGCATCAACCCCTGTGTATCACCAACTTGTATAATCCAGTGTGGTTCAGTTTCTACATAGTGTAACCTTTAAAGAAACGTGGTCCAGCCAGCAAAGGTAATTAAACACAACACCCAGCTTTTACTTAGATCTCTCAGAGATGAATATTAACAGGAATACAGCTAATTAAACACAGTAGAAGTTTTCTAAATGTCTTTCTTCTTAATCTATTGAATCCTTTATGGCTCAGTGGTTGCCAAATTTCCTCAACTCTTTCTGACATCTAGTGAGTCTTTTTCCCTTTTCTTTTTGTCATACCTCTGCAACACTTTGCATTATCTTTCTGTGAGAGAGGACAGAACTTCTACTCTCAACTTCTGTTGGCTAAGCAACTACACTCTAGGATGGCTGGAGGACCAGGCAACTCCAAGCTTGCTGGTTCTTCCCCATTTCCCACAGAGGAATTTTGTGGATCTTTCTGAATGCATTGATTTCCTCTCAATGCATTCTCCACTTGGTTAGGCTTTTGAGATATCCTCATTTTTATGAGAAGACATGGAGGTTTTGTAAAATTAAGCAACTTCTCCAGAGTCACCCAGTTAAGAATTAAGATATTGAAGTCCAAGGAGTGCAGCTTCAATGTCTATGTGACTAGACACTCTGTTCTCTTCTTATACTTTGTATGGCTGGGACAACAGCACAGTTATTCTTTCCATAGTTTGAAAACATTTCCAATATTATCTTCTAGAAACAGCATTACTTATCAGAATTTAATATCAGAATCAGATTACTTATCAGAATTTATTTAATTGCTTATTTTTGTTTCACTCTGCTATTGCATTCATTGTAAGCTTGGTGAGATAGTTTTGTCTTGTTCACTACTAAATTCTCACCATTATATGCAAAGTGTTCATATAATGTTCATTATATGTTCAGAGTAGGCAAAAAATAAATACTCATTGAATTAATGACTGGATCACTAGATGAAAAGAGTGAATTACCTTTCCCTACAACTGTGGATTTTTTTCTGTCACTAATAGTATACCTATCTTTATAATGTGAAGTTTTCTTGGAAATGAAAAATATTTGCTTGTTACAAAAATCTGAGACCTTTGGTATATAGTAATGAGATAGCCTTCTTTCACAGCTCATAAATTGATTCTGAATGAAATTACAAAAGGATAATTTAAAAAAAGTTTTTTTCTGTGGCAACACTATATGTGACATAGTGAAGAAAACAGAAGTTTAGAGCCAGAAGACAAAAGTATGAATCTCAGCTGTGACCAGTCTTGGGAAAGAACATTAAGTAATTTAAACTTCAAATTCCTCATTTTAAAATGGAAATCCTACTTATTGAAAGTCATTGTTTATTTTTTAGTATCCAGTATGAGATGTATGTGAAAGGTCTTTGAAAAGTCTGAATATGATTATTATGTAAATTATTAAAATTTTAATTTGTTAAATGTCATGAGTAATGACTACATCATCTTTGGGTAAAAAAGTACACAATACTTTCCCATCTGTGTTCTCTGCTTTTTTTACATTAAAATATCAGAAGAAAGGAACATGTTGGGCTTTATTTTTAACTTTCTTCATTAATCTTTGAACAATAACTATGCCTGTTATCAAATGCATTTCCGTTGATGAGATCATAAACTAAACAATATGCCCATCACATCCCACATTTCACAGAGTGTTACAACATTTTGGTTTTTATAAATATGGTTTGGTAATGTTGTATAATATAGTATTATGCAAAGTTTTCCAAAAAAATGAAATATTATTTATTTCACTAAACAATTAGCAAGATAAAAGTTATTTTCTAATTCTTTATTTTGTCAAGAAATAAAATTTTAGCAATAAACAAAATATAATATCTCCATTGGGTTGAATTAAACAGTTACAGATCTTTTCTAATCTTTTCTGGACTTATCAAGGTTATTAAAAATCATTATGGACATTATGTATTAAAGCTTTATTGTAATGAAACGTTTTAAATTAAGATTCTCCAAATTGAACAATAAGTGTACTTTAGCAATGTCAATAATTCAGAATATGAGTTAAACAAAATTAGGACCCAAGACAATTAATTCTAAGTATGTTACAGAATAAAAAACCATAGAGAAGTGGCAAGCCTCTATAGTTATATTCCATATATATCAGCAATTATATTGAAAAGCTCATTTGAAAACAAATTTATACAAGATCTGATTAAAAAAACCCCAGATGGTTCTTAAATATAAATTTTGATGAATTCCAGTTTCAAGGTGCTAATACTATTTTTCCAATGGATTCTGAGAGTCTGATTCTACTTTTATTCTGTGTTTTGCAATGAAATAGTTGGCTTTTACCACACAATGTATGGAAAGTACTATTGCACAGAATGGCTGATATCCTTGTAACTTACATTCAAAACTTAAGGTAAGTTTTGAAAATGTATTTTGCTAGCATAATATGCATTGAATTGGTACACATGTATAAGAAAACTACCTAGCAAATATATATTCACTAGATCATTGCCCTCTTGGGGTACCCATATCACTTGTCTTAAAGATAAGCACCATCTGTTTAGAGTGTTTTAAAATAAAGGCACAATCTCATTTCATTGCGTTTTCTCACCAATGATCTTCATTAGACTCACCTAATTTATTTTACATCTGTATTATCTGCATTACTATAGACACTCCAAATAGCAATATCTTTTTTAGGCATCATTTTGATCCGGACTATCTAAGCATTGAAGGATAAATTTGATTAACTCTTTGAGAAGAACTAGACCCAAACTGTAGTATAAAGCACATAAAATTTGTAAATCATTAACTTAAGCACAAACACAAAAGACCACATATAAATATATCTTCTTTGTGTCTTTTGTTCCATTACCAACTATCTCCTAATTAGGAGTGAAGAAGACTAATGTATGTTTCCTACTTCTGTTTGGCATTTTGTGATTGGAGGCGGGTATTTCATTTAGTATCATTTGCTCATTCTTTTTTGTGGCTCACACTCATTCATATCTCACATCATTCCATGACATTTGTACCCTACAGATATATTGGACAAGGCTTGCTTTATTGCAATCAATAGAAAAAAATGATTCTGGGTAATTCAAGCATAAAGTGGATGTAGCTACACACAAACTGAAAAAAAAAAAAAAAAAAAAAGACAACCAAAAACAAACAAACAAAAATCAGGCAAGCCCCAAGCCAAGCAGTTATGGTTTTGGGAGGCAGGGACAAAGGCTGAGTCTGAGACCATAGTAACTGGAATTCGTGGAGCCAATGTTAGGGTGCTGCTTTTTTTTGAGTCAGCCCATGTCCTTATGGGGCGCCTTGTCTTTCTGTTTGAACTGCACATTCTCAAGAGAAAGGCATGGATGTATCTGACTTTTTTCTAGGTTTTTTACCTCTACTTTGACCAGTATTGAGCAATAGGGTAGTGGAACAGCACAAATATGGTGATGTTGGCATTGCTATGAACCAAGATGTACCCTAATTTTGTGTTTGTCACAGTTGGTCGCTCTCATTGTTGGAAGAATTTTTTCCCTTTATACTAGTAATTTCTTAAAGTTCAGTATTCAAGCATAGAATCTTTATCAGGTTTACATCTACAGATCTACTTATTTCTATTTTCATTAGTTCTTGCTCAGATTGTGCAATGCTACAGTTATGACTATTGATGCCCAACTGTGACAAAATGCTCCCTTCTGTGGAGCAGGATGGACTCACCCACCTTTTTACAAAGAAGAATAAACTTTTGAGCTGAATGAAGGGCCCTTTGAAAGATTTTCCTCCAGTATTCACAAGTAATTTACTCTGCAGTTAAGTCCAGTCTCCATAACCAAATATTTCCCTCTCTGTTTCTACAGATCTGTTAATAACGGCCTATTGGCCTTTTGGAATTTTGGTGTTTAATTATATTATGTTGGTTAACGCATAAAATGAATCTGGACAGTACTTCATTTCAATCTGTCTTCAAGGTCCTGGAGAGATTTACTGAATATGGCAAGCTTTGTTTAATGTTCATTCACTTCTTTCATGTCCACTTACTGTGGAAAAGAATGACTGAGATGAATGGTGACTCCGTGGCATATTTACTTGCCCTGGTGGAAAATTGTTGCTGCTGCTTTCAGAAAAACCTTCCAACCTAAATTAAGGCCATATTCCTTTAAGTTAAAATGTCAAAAGATAAATCTGTACACACTATAAAAAATATAGTGTCTTTTTGTGAAATCATATTCCTTGACTTTAAAAAAAAATTTTATAGTAGCAAAGTTTCAATGAACTCAAATGACATGTTTGTTTCTTCATTTAAGGAGTAGTGCCGGCAGACAAAGTAACTATTTCTAGTTTTGACTCGTTGCCTGACCTTAATTAGGTCATTTGAGCTTTTGGGTCCTTCATTACTAAAATGGGAATATTAGTATTTATATTTTTCATGGAAACAAACAACAGAATTTTTATATGAAGAATCATTGGCATAGTTGAGAAGGTCTTGGTTGCTCCCACCACCCAAGGCATTCACATTTTTTCCATGTTTTTAAATTATTTGAAGATTTTGACTATCTTCCAATCTTTTCTTATGTTTAAAAGATAATTCTGATGACTACACTTCATGTTCTGATCATTGTGGTACTCAAGGATTGTACATTAAGGCTGGGCACAGTGGCTCATGCCTGTAAGTCCAGCATTTGGGAGGCCAAGGTGGGTAGGTTACTTGAGGTCAGGACTTGGAGACTAGCCGGCCAACATGGTGAGGGCCTTCTCTACTAAAAATAAAAAAAATTAGCCAGGCATGGTGATGTGTGCCTGTAATCCCAGCTACTAACGAGGCTGAGGCACAAGAACTGCTTGAACTGGGGAGGTGGAGGTTACAGTGAGCCAGGATGACCCACTGCACTCCAGCCTGTGTGACAGAACGAGACTCCATCTCAGAAAAAAAAAAAAAAAAAAAAGAATTGTACATGAAGCATTGGCCATCTGAGGCCTCAGATGCCTTCATTATGGTATCACAATTGCCTAAGTAGACTAGAGACTATAGGCTAATTTTGATTTGTGCAAATCTAAGAACTTACTTGGTGTACTAAAATGGTTTCTTAGTATTATGAAAACCCTTTCCTTTTTCCAGAAGCCATTGGACCTGATCATATTGATTATATTTAAAATGTATCTTTAATTCTCTCTATTACAAATGGAGGTTAAAACAAAGATTATAGGACACAATCCGATACCAGAACTATATTTTTCTGGAGTTTCCTTCAGCTGCATCCTTTCCTCTTTAGGAATTTATAGTTGAAAGACATTTATGTCTTTTTACTATCCAATCACACAGAATCTAATTATATATTGTTGTTTTGCTTCTCCTCTTCTTTGCTGTAGATGTTCTTGAACCTTGAGAACACTCCAAAACTAAGTATGATTCAAGAAAGCCTAACACTTTCCACCTTTAGTTTTTCTTTACAGTTTGTGTTTTTAAGAAAATCATATGCCATGCTTATGGGTAGTGTTAGTATGTCAGTTGTCATAAGACAAAGTTATTATTTCATCGATATTAGATATGTACTAATCATTATATAAAAATATTACTTTGTAATTAGTTGTAACATCATTGTAGATGGATAATCTGCTTAATATTGGAAGTGGAATAATTTTCTTCATTATATTATTAATTTGTTCTTTTATTTATGTCTCAGAATAATTTGGGTAATGTATAAAGTTCTATGACATTTAAAATTGTAGTCATTCAGAAATTACTTGATTGTTTCTATAAAGCTAAGTAGCAAAATATAGGTAAACAGACATGGTTTTAATAAAAACTTTAGGAACATCTAAAATACTAATCTGGACTCATGAGTGTTTAATTGCATTCCATTTGGAAGTCACATTAGTAGTGGTTAAGTACGTAGGATCTGGAGTCCAACTGCTAACGTCTAAATATGTGCTCTGCCACCCTCTTACAGTATGACTTTGGGCAAGTTACATAACTTCCCTGAATCTCAGCTTTCTCATCTGTAAAACAGAAACAATATCTTGTTATTAATTGGTCTCTCTTATTCTGCTGCTCTTTTTAATATGTGCTCCAGTGTTAATTGTCTCCTTACATCTCTCATGATAGAGTCTAATATACATTGTACAACTGGATTATCCCAGGAAGTACATCATAATTAAAACCATTGTATCAGTTTGAGTTCAATGAAGGGGAACTACTATGAATGATGCAGAATAAGAGATAATTCTAATACTAATTTAAGATTGTTTTCTAAACAAATGGGTTTTGAATTTTAGCCAGTGTTTTCCTGCTTGTTTTGAGATGTTAATTGGTTTTTTAGAAATGTAATGGATTAGGATGATAGAATAAAACAGTACAAATGTCCCAGACATATTTGTATGGCAAAGTTAGCATTTCAAATCAGTGGAAAAAATATAAAGTATTCAAAAAGTAGTTATGAGGAAATTGGTTATTAATTGAGAAAGAAGTCAGGTTATATGTCTAGTGTATGCTGTTCATGAAGATTCTATGTGTGATAAGGATTTTTATATCAAAATCCTGAACTATAAAAGTAATAATAGAAAACATATGACTATGTTTACAACTTAGAATAACTTAAACCTTATTAATCAAGGCACAAAGGAGTGAAAAAGATTGATAAATTTGATTTCCAAATTGCTCCACTGTCAATAAAAGCTTCTTTATAATAAGCAACACAATAGGAGAAGTTGTTTGCAATGTATATAAAATTGGGGGAAGGATCCAAGATGGCCAAATAGGAACAGCTCTGGAGTGCAGTTCCCAGTGAGAATGCAGAGGGTGAGTGATCACTGCATTTCCAAATGAGTTTTTACTGCCCACAGACCAGGAGAGTCCCTGATGGAAAATTACCATGAGTTTCCAGCATGGCTGTTTCAGCTGGCGCAGTGGGTCTCCACACAAAAACTCACACAAATCTGGGTGACAATTTCAACTGGCACCTGGAACACCTGGGAGGCATAGTCACCTATTCAACTGAAAAAAAGGGGGCTGAAACAGGGAGCCAGGTGATCTGGCTCAGCGGGTCCCATGCCCACGAAAACCAGGAGTCTGAAACGCTCTGGACTGAGAGTTTCACAGCAAGCACAGCTGGACCCAGAATGGTCCAGCTCTCTGTGGGGAAGGGTGTCTGCCATTACCAAGGCAGTTCACCACTACCGAGGTGATCTGCCATTACTGAGGCAGTCCACCATTACTGAGGCAGACTGCCATTACCGACACAATTCTAACTATACCTCTATAAACAAAACCACAAAGAAGTTCACACAGCAGCTGGTCAGAGCCCATGGCAGGTCAGCAATACCTTTGCTGGTGGACTGTGACTAGGCTACCTCCTGGCTGGGCAGGGCATCTCTGAAAAAAAGCAGCAGCATGTCAGGAACTTATAAATAAAGCCCCACCTTCCCAGGACAGAGCACCTGGGAAAAAAGGCAGTTATGAGTTCTGCTACAGCAGACTTAAATGTACCTGCTCAGCAGCTCTGAATGGAACAATGGAGCTCACAGCTCAGCACTTGAGCTCCTATAAAGGACAGACTGTCTCCTCAAGCAGCTCCCTAACCCCTCTATATCCAAAGAGACACCTCATAAAGGAGAGCTCAGGCTGACATGTGGAGCGCATCCTTCTGGGACAAAGATAACAGAAGAAGAAACTGGCAGCAACCCTTACTGTTCTGCAGCTGCTGCAGGTCATCCCTAGGCAAGCAGGGTCTGGAGTGGACCTCCAGCAATCCTACAGCAGAGGGGCCTGATTGTTAGAAAGAAAACTAAAAAACAGAAAGAAATCACTTCATCACCAACAAAAAGGACACCCACTCAGAGACCCCATCTGAAAAGTCAACTACAAAGACCACAGGTAGATAAATACACAAAGATGGGAGGAAACCAGTGGAAAAAGGGTGAAAACACCCAAAACCAGAATGCCTCTCCTCTTCCAAGGGATCACAACTCCTCACCAGCAAGGGAACAAGGCTGGATGGAGAATGAGTCTGATGAATTGACAGAAACAGGCTTCAGAAAGTGGGTCACAAAAAACTTCTCTGAGCTAAAAGAACATGTTCTAACACAATGCAAAGAAACTAAGAGCCTTGAAAAAAGGTTTGATGAAATGCTAATGAGACTAAACCACTTAGAGAATATAAATGAATTGATAGAGCTGAAGAACACAATAGGAGAACTTCAGGAAGCATACTCAAGTTTCAATAGCCAAATCAACCAAGCAGAAGAAAGGATATCAGAGATTGAAGATGAACTCAATGAAATAAAATGAGAAGGCAAGATTAGAGAAAAAAGAATAAAAAGAAATGAACAAAGCCTCCAGGAAATATGAGATTATGTGAAAAGAGCTAATCTACGTTTGATAGGTGCACCTGAATGTGACAGAGAGAATGAATCCAAGCTGGAAAACACTCTTCAGGATATTATTCAGGGGAACTTCTCCAACCTAGCAAGACAGGCCAACACTGAAGTCCAGGAAATACAGAGAACACCATAAAGATATTCCTGAAGAAGAGCAACCCCAAGGCACATAATCATCAGATTCACCAGGGTTGAAATGAAGGAAAAAATGCTAAGGGCAGCCAGAGAGAAAGGTCAGGTTACCCACAAAGGGAAGCCCATCAGACTCACAGCAGATCTCTCAGCAGAAACCCTACAAGCCAGAAGAGAGTGGGGGCCAATATTCAACATCCTTAAACAAAAGAACTTTCAACCTAGGATTTCATATTCAGCCAAACTAAGCTTCATAAGTGAAGGAGAAATAAAATCCTTTATGAACAAGCAATTACTCAGAGATTTCATCACCACTAGGCCTGCTTTACAAGAGCTCCTGAAAGAAGCACTAAACATAGAAAGGAGCAACCAGTAGCAGCCACTCCAAAAATGTACCAAATGGTAAAGAGGATCGACATAATGAAGAAACTGCATCAACTAATGGGCAAAACAACCAGCTAGCATCAAAATGGCAATATCAAATTCACACATAACAACATTAACCTTAAATGTAAATAGGCTAAATGCCCCAATCAAAAGACACAGACTGGCAAATTGGATAAAAAGTCAAAACCATCGGTGTGCTGTATCCAAGAAAACCATCTCACATGCAAAGACACACATAGGCTCAAAATAAAGGGTTGGAGGAAGATTTACCAATCAAATAGAGAACCAAAAAAAGGAGTTGCAATCCAAGTCACTGATAAAATAGACTTTAAACCAACAAAGATCAAAAGAGACACTGAAAGGCATTACATAATGGTAAAAGGATCAATACAACAAGAAGAGCTAATGATTCTAAATATATATGCACCCAATACAAGAGCACCCAGATACATAAAGCAAGTTCTTAATGACCTACAAAGAGACTTAGATTCCCACACAATAATAGTGGGAGGCTTTTAACACTCCACTGTCAATATTAGATAAACGAAACAGAAAAGTAACAAGGATATCCAGGACTTGAACTCAGATCTGGACCAAGCAAACCTAATAGACATTTACAGAACTCTCCACCCCAAATCCACAGTATATACATTCTTCTTAGCACCACATTGACCACATAATTCGTGCTGACTGAATAAACAATGACATGAAGGCAGGAATAAAGATGCTTATTGAAACCAAGGAGAACGTAGACACAACGTACCAGAATCTCTGGGACACATTTAAAGCAGTGTCTAGAGGGAAATTTAAAGCAATAAATGCCCACATCAGAAGCGAGCAAAGATCTAAAATCGACACCCTATCATCAAAATTGAAAGAGCTAGAGGAGCAAGCTCAAAAAAACTCAAAAGCTAGCAGAAGACAAGAAATAACTAAGATCACAGCAGAACTGAAGCAGATAGAGACATAAAAAACCCTTCAAAAAATCAATAAATCCAGGAGCTGTTTTTTTTGTAAAGATCAACAAAATAGACCACTAGCCAGATTAATAAAAAAGAAAAGAGAGAAGAATCAAATAGATGCAATAAAAAACGATAAAGGGGGTATCACCACCAATTCCACAGAAATACAAACTACCCTCAGAGATTACTACAAACAACTCTATGCAAATAAACTGGTAAACCTGGAAGAAAGGGATAAATTCCTGGACACTTGCACCTTCCTATGCCTAAACCAGGAAGAAGTTGAAACCCTGATTAGAGCAATAACAAGGGCTGAAGTTGAGGCAGCAATTGATAGCCTACCAACCAAAAAAATCCCAGGTCCTGATGAGTTCACAGCCAAATTCTACCAGCCATACAAAGAGAAGCTGGTACCACTCCTTCTAAAACTATTCCAAACAATACAAAAAGAGGGAATCCTTTCCAAATCATTTTATGAGACCAACATCACCCTGATACCAAAACCAGGCAGAGACTCAATAAGAAAAGAAAATTTCTGGCCAATATCCATGATGAACATAGATGCAAGAATCTTTAATAAATACTGGCAAACAGATTGCAACAGCACATGAAAAAGCTTATCCATCAAAATCAAGTAGGCTTCATCCTGGGATGCAAGGCTGGTTCAACATATGCAAGTCTATAAATGTAATCCATCACATAAACAGAACCAAAGGCAAAAACCACAATTATCTCAATAGATGCAGAGAAGGCCTTCAACAAAATTCAACAGCTCTTTATGCTGAAGAGTCTCAATAAACTAGGTATTGATGGAACATATCTCAAAATAATAAAAGCTATTTATGACAAACCCACAGCCAATATCATACTGAATGGGCAAAAGCTTGAAGCATTCCCTTTGACATCTGGCACTAGACAAGGATGCCCTCTCTCACCACTCCTATTTAATATAGTATTGGAAGTTCTAGCCAGAGCAATCAGGAAGAAAAAAGAAATAAAGGGTATTCACTTAGGAAAGGAGGAAGTTGAAATGTTTCTATTTGCAGATGACATGATAGTATATTTAGAAGACCCCATCATCTCATCCCAAAATCTCTTGAAACTGATAAGCAACTTCAGCAGTCTCAGTATACAAAATTAATGTGCAGAAATCACAAGTGTTCCTATATACCAATAACAGACTGAAAGAGAGCCAAATCAAGAACGAACTGCCATTCACAATTGCTACAAAGAGAATAAAATACCTAGGAATACAACTAAGAAAGGATATAAAGGACCTCTTCAAGGAGAACTACAAAACACTGCTCAAGGAAATAAGAGAGGACACAAACAGATGGAGAAACATTTCATGCTCATGGTTAGGAAGAATCAATATTGTGAAAGTGGCTATACTGCCAAAAGTAATTTATAGATTCAGTGCTATCCCCATCAAGCTACCTATGACCCTATTCACAGAACTGGAAAAACCACCTTAAACTTCACATGGAACCAAGACAGCCTGCATAGCCAAGTCAATTCTAAGCAAAAAGAACATAGCTTGAGCATCACGCTACCTGAGTTCAAACTATACTACAAGGCTACAGTAATCAAAACAGCATGGTACTGATAGCAAAACAGAGATATAGACCAATAGAACAGAACAGAGACCTCGGAGGCAATGACACACATCTACAATGATCTGATCTTTGACAAACCTGACTGAAACAAGCAATGGGGAAAGGATTCCCTGTTTAATAAATGGTGCTGGGAAAAGTGGCTAGCCATGTGCTGAAAGCAGAAACTGGACCACTTCATGACACCTTACACTAAAATTAACTCCAGATGGATTAAAGATTTAAACATAAACCCTAACACCATAAAAACCCTAGTAAAAAGCCTAGGCAAAACCATTCAGAACACAGGCATAGGAGGGACTTAATGACCAAAACACCAAAAGCATTGGCAACAAAAGCCAAAATAGACAAATGGGATCTAATTAAACTCCAGAGCTTCTGTACAGCAATAGAAACACTCATTAGAGTGAGCCAGCAACCAACAGAATGGGAAAAATTTTTTGCAATCTACCCATCTGACATAGGGCTAATATGCAGAATCTGTAAAGAACTAAAACTGATTTACAAGAAAAAAAATCAAACCCATTCAAAAGTAGTTGAAGGACATGAACAGACACTTTTCAAAAGAAGACATATATGAGGCCAAAAAATGTGAAAAAATGCTCATCATCACTTGTTTTAGAGAAATGCAAATCAAAACCACATTGAGATACCATCTCACGCCAGTTAGAATGGCGATCATTAAAAAATCTGGAGACAACAGATGCTGGAGAGGATGTGGAGAAATAGGAACACTTTTACACTGTTGGTGGGAGTGTAAATTAATTCAACCATTGTGGAAGACAGTGTGGTGATTCCTTAAGGACCTAGAAATAGAAATTCCATTTTACCCAGCAATCCCATTGCTTGGTATATATCCAAAGGATTGTAATTCGTTCTATTATAAAGACACATGTACACATATGTCATTGTGCACTCTTTCTTTACAATAGCAAAGACCTGGAACCAAATGCCCATCCATGATAGACTGGATAAGGAAAATTTGGCACATATATACCATCGAATACTATGCAACCATAAAAAATGATGAGTTCATGTCCTTTGTAGGGACATGGATGAATCTGGAAACCATCATTCTCAGCAGACTGACACAAGAACAGAAAATCAAACACTGCATGTTCTCACTCATAGGTGGGTGTTGAACAATGAGAACACATGGACACAGTGAGGGGAGCATGACACACTGGGGTGTGTTGCGGGGGACTAGGGGAGGGATGGTGGGGGTTGGGGAGTTGGGGAGGGATAACATGGGGAGAAATGCCAGATATAGTTGATCGGGATGGAGACAGCAAACCACATTGCCATGTATGTACCTATGCATCAATCCTGCATGTTCTGCACATGTACCCCAGAACCTAAAGTGCAATAAAAAAAAATAAATAAAAAATAAATAGACTAAAATTGGATTCATGTCAAAAGCATATAAAATTTCTGTAAGTCAAGAAGTGAGTGAATGTTTGTGTTCTCTCAAAATTCTCGACGTGATGGTATTAGAAGGTGGAGCCTTTGGAAGGTGATTGGGTAATGTGGGCAAGAGGAGTCCTTGTGAGTGGGATTAGTGGCCTTATTAGAGAAATTGCCAATTGATAACTTGCCTTTTTCACCATGAGAAGTTACAATGAGAAGGCAGTCTAGGAAGTGGGTTCTTTGGCAGACATCAAATCTGCTGGTGCCTTGATCTTGGACTTCCCAACTTTCAGAATTGTGAGAAATAAATTTGTATTGTTTATAAGCCACTTAGTCTATGAAGTTTTGTTATCGTAGCTCAAACAGACAAACAGAAAAGAGAAAGTGTGAAAACCAAGAGAAAGTGGAAAAAAGGCTACAAATATGGTACATAGTGATTGCCTCTTCAGAAGGACCTGGGATTGGGAATGATAATAAAAGAGAGATTTAGTTTTATGTATAGCATTATGATTTTTTCAAAGATAATCTACTAATGAATTAATTTATCTTTATATATTCTAGCTATTATTTTTTTGTCTTTAAATGTGGAACAAATAATTTGTTTAACCATGTTTTTCATTTAATGGGAAATTTAATCATTTCCATAGTTTTGCTATCCAAAGACTACTGTAATGTATATCCATTATATATGTCCTTATGAACATGAGGGAGATTTTTCTTTAAGATAGATTCCAGGAATGGAACTGCTGACTCATGGCACACACTCCTGTTTACGTTTAGAAACTAAATTGCTTTCCAAAGTGCCTGGGGCAATTTGTACTTTAACAACCAGTGTATACCTGTTGTAGTTTTTCTGTATTCTTGCCAAAAATCAATATGTTCATTCAAAATGAGAAATATGACAGCTCAATAGAAATATGGGCAAAGGCTATGGCTACTCATTTACTCAAAAATATAACAGACAGGGAAAATGAAATTATTCTTGTTTTCACTCTAATCATGAAAATAAAAAATATTATTTTCATGGGGTACCCCTTTTAAACCATCTGTTTGGGAAAAGTTAAAAAAAGTTGAGTGAATTTTAGGAAATACATGCCAATATTTTCACTATCCAGCAAAGTGAGATAAATGACTTCTAGTTTTTTGAAACTGGAAAAAAAAAATTTCTACTCAAGGTAGTAGACAAATGGTCCAGGGAACTTCTACAGAGAATCGAATAAGGATGAATCCAATGTTGAAAGTAAAATATAGCCAAGCTCTGTCAGCAAACTGATGGCAGCAGGGCCTTCTGCAGTCTTCCTGTTATTACAATTAGATTGAGTAGAACCAGAAAGGACCAAGGCTACTAAAAATTGGCAAAAATCCAGAATCAAGTAGGAAAGATGGGTCCACTTGACAGAGCTCAAAGCCTAGCGTCGATGTAGAAGATGTGTAGCGTTAAGTTGAAATATGAGTATCCTGTGAAAAAAACTGGAGCGTGAGAACCCCTGAAATTTTTGAGGGGTTAGGAGAGAGATGACCCTAAGCAAGTTCAGAGTGCTTTCTTCAGCAATAAAGGCTCATTTTTGTAACCATTATAAGAAGAATATACATTTAATGGAGCACTGCATGTGCCTGGGGAATCATAGTTTAATGTTGAAAATGTTTCAGAAAAATTAGGGTCATTTTGAAAGTGAGCTTGGTCTTAAATCCAGTATCTTCAAGGCAATGCACTGTTAGATTAAACCTTGCAAAAACTATCTGGGACCTTTTGCTTGGAATTATGATCCAGAATTATCAGGATATTTCCCAAGAGACCCATGAAGCCATAGGCTACACTAAATAGGGTTGTGCTAACCAGTATTGGACAGTGGATTCTAATTTACTATAATTTTTTAAGACAGAGATTATTCTGTATCTTGGGCATATTGTGAACTAGAATTTTCAAAGAGAATTGAGGGAGTGAGTTAATTAGGCACACATTTGAGGTAGTGTGCTCAAATTTCTACAGACCACATAGAAATAGGTATGCTCATTGTGAACAATGTAAGCCTCTCCTAGGTAGTCCGCCAATTTTTCTATGGGCAGACTGAGGAGCAGTGTGTATCTACTCTCCTGATATATTACCCAGCCTCATCTAAGTAGAATTAGATAACTAAAGGTGTTTATGAACCTCAGTAGACATCGTGGATTAGAGAAGACCCTAGATAAACAAAAGCAAGTTGCTGAGTTAACTCAAAGATATCATCAGTGTAGGGACATCTTGCAAGTCTGCATCCCAGACATTGAAGATAAGGTCCGTTTGTTGGATATAGAATAATTTACATGCAAGAGTCACATGATAATGATTAAAATTTTTTTATACATTAAAAAATTTGTTTGTTTTGACTCTCTTGTTTTTTCCTTCACAGAAATTTGCTACCCCATCCCTCCTTTTCCCGCAAATAATCCATATTAACTATATATCATCTCTTCCTTCAAATTAGAATTATATAAAGCTATATGTATATGTGTGCAAGTATACATACAAACATAGATGCATATACAAATATACATATATGTAGATACAAAACCTATCTTTTGTTATTGTTTTGTAAAACACTTTTCCTCATGGAAAATGCTATTAATTTGGTACAACTCTCTGCCAGGAGCAGAGAGGAGTGAGAGAGAGAATCCCTCTTTGGGAAGTTGTTTCTGCAGACACTAGAGAAGGTGGTGGTCATGTTCCAGGCCTGAAGTCTAGAGTGAGGAAGTTGTACCAGTTGAAGGCCTGAGTTTTGAATGAATAGTGTGAATAATCCCACTCCAGAATATCTATATCCATGTGCAATTTTAAGAAGTTGGAAAATGGGCTGGGACTTGAATTAGATAACCGTTTTTTAAATTCTTCTGGATTTAGGGTGAATCATGGTCAGCCAATACTAAGGTTGTTTATCAATGGATAACCCCTTGTGTCTTCTAAACCAAGTGCAAATGCAATCATTGATTATACTCACTAAGGTAGACCCCTGCAACTACAAATGGTATCTGGAAGGGCCTTGGCATCCCAGTAGAGTGCCCAGATGCACCAGAGTCATGGTAGAACCCCACAACAGTATTCTCTTTGTTCGGCAGCATTGAATTTCTGAGCAGAATATTAGTGTCTCAGGAAATCCTTCCCAAGAAGTTATTTCCAGCTGGCAGCCAGTAATTTATTCCAAATGTCTGAGCTGAAGAGAGTTTCCCCTGGTCTGAAGTTGCTTGTCCTGGCAGACAGATGTCTGCACTGCTTCTTACTTTTTAAAAAATTTGTCTCTGCTACACAAGGCTTAAAGATCTGAAGATCTCTCACCTTTGTGTTGTTTGCCTGGAGAGAGCAAAATAATAAATCTAAATAGGAAACAGATCCTATCACAACTCCTTTCCATAATTCTTTTATTTTTCCTGACACAATGATTTTATCTTCATTTGTATCCCTCATTATGGATTCTTTTTTTATTTTACATTCAGTGTTTGGCCTTGGCAGCATCAACTCTACTGTTTGAAAAGCTCTTTGAATTTGAATTTGAGGCTAAACCACAGTTGAAGTTGGCTTTGGCAACTTCTCTTTCAGACAGGCAGATTTCTCTGGTTTCCCTAAAGGATGTCTAAGGCACTGAGATGAGACCATGGGCTGGACAATACAAAGACTTCTCAACAGATGTGAGGTATGCTCAAAGGCAGTCTAAACACCAAATTTTTTAAATGGAAGGAAGTGAGTTATCTAAAGTGCTTTTCTAAAAACAATCATTACCTTTAGCTCTAGGGATTCAGCTAGCAAAGTATTTAATGCTTATCATTAATAGGATATACCTAGGTAATTTCTGGTGCTTTTGAGGTATAACAATAGAACTATTTAATTAGGAAAGTTTCTGGGGTTTTATTGAGATGTTGTAGAATGGGAGTTTTGAACTATTGCACAGAGGTCCCTGACTTACGATGGTTTAACTTAGGAATTTTCAACTTAATGATGGTGCAAAAACAATACTCATTCAAAAGAAACTGTATTTTGAATACTCCCACAACCATTCTGTTTTTTCATTTTTTAGTACAGTATTCAATAACATGAAATATTCAAAACTTTATTATAAAATATCCTTTATTTCAGATGATTTTGCCCAACTGCAGGCTAATGCAAGTGTTCTGGGAATGTTTCAGGAAGGCTAGGTTAAGATATGATGTTTGGTAGATTAGATGTATTAAATGCATTTTCAACATTTTTGGTATTTTCAAATTACAATGGGCTGTTTTTGGGGATGTAACCCAACTGTAAGTCAAGGATCATCTGCATACTGATTTGTTAATTAACATTTTAAATTTTTTCTAATTAAATATAAACAAGTGTGTATCTGATTTATTCACTTTTGTCTTTTCAGCCCTAACAGCACAGAAAAGTCTAACCAATTCATTTAAAAAGATCTTGTCACCTGTAGGATCCTGTAGGGTTTCTGCAGAATGCTTTTGATGGATGCCACTGCTCAGGTCTCCCATTTCCCATGCTGTTTTTTTTTCCTTGAAAACCTTTCCAGGGGCCCTCTGAGGCTTTTGTCCATGGTAAACAAAGCCTACCATTGTGTCTCCTAAGTTCTGGAACAATTTATCCCATTACTGCTTTAATTTAAATCTGGTTCTTGAGGACCTTTCCTCTTGCATCTTTCTCAAGTGAATGTGGCTCATTTTCCTGGTGAGAGGTTCACACATTTTAGCTTCCAACATCAATTCTGAATCCTCATTTTTCCACGTGCATAAAAAAATCTACCTCTTTGATGTTAGTACTCTTCAACATGATTATCCCTGATTATATGACTACTCCCTGTTGGCTAAAACACTTGGGGCATCTTGCTTACAAAATTCCTCTCTACCCCAAATTATGCCATTGTGCCGAATGACTTCAGAGTTTAGAGGGCCCCATTTACTATGATTTGAATATGTACTCCAAAGTTCATGTGCTGGAACCTTAATCCCCAGTGCAGCAGTGTTTGGGGGTGGAAACTTTAAGAGGTGATTATGTTATGAGGCCTCTACCATCACAAAGTAATCGATGCCATTACTTTGGGAGTGGGCTCATGTAGAAGGATGAATTTGACCTTATTTTCTCTGTCTCTCACCCTTGCTATGTGATGCCTTCCTCTATGGGATGATCCTCACCAAATGCTGATGCCATGCTTTTGGACTTTATAGCCTCCAGAGCTATAAGCCCAATAAATGTCTGTTCTTTATAAATTATTCAGTATGTGGTATCCTGTTATAGCAGCAGAAAACAGACTAAGACAGAAAATTGGGGTGGGATATGATGGCTCACATCTGTAATCCCAGTACTTTGGGAGGCTGAGGTAGGTGGATCACTTCAGGTCAGGAGTTCAAGACCAGCCTGGCCAACATGGTGAAACCCCATTTCTACCAAAAATACAAAAATTAGCCAGGCGTGGTGGCATGGGCTTATAGTCCCAACTACTTGGGAGACTGAGGTGGGAGAATCACTTGAACCCAGGAAGTAGAGACTGCAGTGAGCTAAGATTACTCCACTGCACTCCAGCCTGGGTGACAGAATGAGGCCCTGTCTAAAAAAAAGAAAGAAAAGAAAAGAAAAGAAAATTGGTGCAGAAATGTGAGGCTGTGACTGTGGCTATAACAAATGACTGAAAATATGGAAGTGGCTTTGGAGCTGGGTAATGGGTAGAGGCTAAAAGAATTTGGAGGGAACAGGTTAGAGAAAACCTGTATTGCAGTGAACAAAGCCTTAAGAGTGATTCTAGTGAGGGCTCAGAAGCAGAAGAGACCTTATTCTCTTCTGGAAGAAGAGAAGTGAAGAAAGTTGGAATCTTCTTAGAGATTCCTTAAGTAGTCATGGCCAGAATGTTGGTAGAAATATGGATGTTGGTAAAGGTCATTCTGATAAGATCTCAGATGGAAATGAGGCACAATGTGTTGGAAACTGGAGTAAAGGTCATCTTTCCTATACATTTGTAAGTAACTTGGTGGAATTGTGTCCATGTCCTAGGACTTTATGGAATGAACTTAAGAGCAATGAACTAGGATATCTGGTGAAATAAAAATAGCTAAGCAGCAAAGCATTCAGGCTGCTGCATGGCCACTTTTAACTGCATACAGTGAGATGTGACTTCTTCAATGTTAAAGGCTTAAACTATCTTTCTATATCAGCCATACACTTCCTTACTTACATTGTGGACCCTGTGTCACCCTAAATCCCATAACAGTAATTGTTTTATAATCATAATACCTAACACAGATTAAGCACTTACTATGCACTAAGGTATTGAGATGTAATTTTTAGATTTATTATTTTACTTAATTTTGAAATCAACTCTGGGAAGTAGGCACTATTTTGATCCCCATTTCACTGAGAGGGAAAATGAGGCTCTGAGTGGTTAAGTAAAGCACTCAAAATCATACAATAAGAAAATGGTAGAGCTTGGATTAAAAATAATGATGTCTGTGCAAAGTTCATGGATTTAACTCCCGCAATATAAACATTATGCACTCTAACCTTACCACCCACTCTCAGTCTCTCTCATTCAGTGCCATTACTCCTGATCCTTAGTCTTATGGTGAATTCTAAGAACTACTTGGGCTGCCTGATTCTTCTATACAAGTTAGCTTCTCTCCATTTTCATTTTCTTTATTATTAAGTCTAGATCCTGTGGACTATCATTGAACTATGCTCTCTTGCTAGGTTCTCTCGCTTTCTTTCCTGCTGTCCTTCACTCACACTTGCCTAGAGAATCTCTAACCCACTCTACAATTGGATGGCCAAGAATTTTGGAGAAAAATCACCCAAAAGTGTAGAAATGCAAGTTTTACTTCCTTAATTTAGTATGTAGTAAAAGCAACTCTTCATCTACTAATTCTACTAACAAATTAGTTTCTCATTTAAATAACTAGTCTACTGACAGAAACTATATCTCAGTCAATTTAGGTATTTTCCCTCTTTTTCTGAAATTGTATCTAATTATCAGGGAATTTACGTATCTTAAAGTGAAAGTTGGGCTGTGAGGGTGGGAGGAGAAAGACCTTTCCTTGTAGTTGTCAAAAAACCTCACTGTAATCCATCAAGATGTACACATTTAGATTGGTTTTGGCACAGGAGGGAGGTGACTGATTCATTCTACCTCATTGCTTACTTAAAAAAAATTTCAGTAGCTTTAGGGGTACAAGTGGTTTTCAGTTACAAGGATGAATTGTACAGTGGTGAAATCTAGAATTTTGGTGTACCTATCACCTGACTAGTGTACATTGTACCCAGTAGGTAGTTTTTAATCCTTCTTTCTCTTCCTACTCTCCCCTCTTGTGAGTCTCCAATGTTTATTATACTATTCTGTATGTCTTTGCATGCCTATACCTTATATCTCACTTATAAGTGGTATTTGGTTTTTGATTCCTGAGTTACTTCACTTATAAGTAACACTGGCCTCCACTGGGCAATCAGGCAAGAGAAAGAAATAAAGGGTATTCACGTAAGAAGAGAGGAAGTCTAATTGTCTTTGTTTGCAGATGACATGATTATACATTTAGAAAACCTCATTTTCTTAGCCCCCAAACTCCTTAAGCTGATAAGCGACTTTGGCAAGTCTCAGGATACAAAATCGATGTGCAAAAATTACAAGCATTCCTTTACACCAACAATAGACAAGCAGAGAGCCAAATCACAAGTGAACTCCCATTCACAATTGCTACAAAGAGAATAAAATACCCAGGAATACAACTTACAAGGGACGTGAAGGACCTCTTCAAGGAAAACTACAAACCACTGCTCAAGGACATAAAAAAGGACAAAAACTAATCGAAAAATATTCCATGCTCATGGATAGGAAGAATCAATATCGTGAAAATGGTCATATTGCCCAAAGTAATTTATAAATTCAATGCTATTTCCATCGATCTCCCATTGACTTTCATTGCAGAATTAGAAAAAAACTACCTTAAATTTCATATGGAACCAAAAGAGTTCATATAGCTGAGACAATCGTAAGCAAAAAGAACCAAGCTGGAGGGATCATGCTTACTTCAAACTGTACTACAAGGCTACAGTAACCAAAATAGCATGGTACTGTTACTGAAACAGATACATAGACCAATGGAACACAACAGAAACCTCAGAAATAATACCACACATCTACAACTCATCTGATCTTTGACAAACCTGATAAAAATAAGCAATGGGGAAAGGATTCCCTATTTAATAAATCGTGCTGGGAAAACTGGCTAGCCATGTAGAGAAAACAGAAACTGGACTCCTTCCATGCACCTTATTCAAAAACTAACTCAAAATGGATTAATGACTTAACTGTAAAACCTCAAACCATCAAAACCCTAGAAGAAAACCTAGGCAATATCATTTAGGACATAGGCATGGGCAAAGACTTCGTGACAAAAACACCAAAAGCAGTTGCAACAAAAGCAAGAATAGACAAATGGGATCTAATTAAAAAGCTTCTGCACATCAAGAAAAGAAAAAAATAGCATCAGAGTGAACAGGCAACCTACAGAATGGGAGACATTATTTGCAATCTACCTATCTGACAAAAGTCTAATATCCAGAACCAACAAGGAACTTAAACAAATTTACAAGAAGAAACAACCCCATTAAAAAATGGGCAAATGATATGAACAGACACTTCTCAAATGAAGACATTTATGTGGCCAAGAAACATGAAAAAAAGCTCATCATCACTGGTTGTTAGAAAAATGCACGTCAAAACCACAATGAGATACCATCTCATGCCAGTCAGAATGGCAATCATTAAAAAGTCAGGAGACAACAGATGCTGGTGAGGCTATAGAGAAGTAGGAATGCTTTTACATTGTTGGTGGGAGTGTAAGTTCAACCATTGTGGAAGACAGTGTGGTGTTTCCTCAAGGGACTAGAACCAAGGAAATACCATTTGATCTAGCAATCCCATTACTGGGTATATACCCAAAGGATTATAAATCATTCTACTATAAAGACACATGCACATGTATGTTTATTGCAGCACTATTTACAATAGAAAAGACTTGGAACAAACCCAAATACCCATCAATGATAGACTGGATAGAGAAAATGTGGCATATATATATACACTATGAAATACTATGTAGCCATAAAAAGGAATGAGATCAGGTCCTTTGCAAGGACATGGGTGAAGCTGGAAGCCATCATCCTCAGCAAACTAACACAGGAGCAGAGGATCAAACACCACATGTTCTCACTCATAAGTGGGAGTTGAACAATGAGAACATATGGAAACAGGGAGGGGAAGAACACACACCAGAGCCTGCAGGGGAGTGGAGGGGCAAGGAGAGGGAGAGCATTAGGGCAAATACCTAATGGATGTGGGGCTTAGACCCTAATGATAGGTTGCTAGGTACAGCAAACCACCATGGCACGTGTCTACCTACATAACAACCCTGTACATTCTGCACATGTATCCCAGAACTTAAAAGAAAAAACAAACAAATGAAAAAAAACAAACAAAAATTAATGGCCTCTAGTTCCATTCAAGTTGCTGCAAAACACATTATTTTATTATTTGTGTGTGTGGCTGAAGAGTATTCCATGGCATATATATCACATTTTATTTTTATCCACTCATTGGTTTATGGGCACTTAGGTTGATTTCATATTTTGCAATTGTGAATTGTGCTGTGATAACCATATGTTTATTTGGTGATAATTTATATTTTATGATTTGTGCACATAAATATTTAATTTGTGCACATTTCTTTATGTGTTATACTTCAACAAAAATGTAGGCATCTTCCCCCAAGCCAGGTTGACAATTGTTTATCTGCATGCAAGCAGAAATATGACCAAATATAAATTAGAAGAAATCACTTTTACTATGTTCTTTACTTAACTATACAAGTTTTACCAGTATAAAGCCAATACTGTCCTTCTGGAAGCTCCAGAAAGGCTCCTTTAAAGCATTATAATTTCAAAGTAACCAATCAGGAGAGCATTACTTTAAAGCAGAGATTCTTAACTTTGTAGTTCCATTGGCAACTTGGTATGAGACCTATACATTTATTCCCAGAAGGAAGAAATGTTTCTAAGCATATAAAATAAAAGAATACATGTAAAATCACAAAGGAAATTCATTATGGTATAATTATAAAAATATAAAAAAGTGAACTTTAGTTAATACATTAAATAATATGACAGCACATTTATGCTATGGTTTGAATGTTTGTGTCTCCTCCAAATTCATTTAATCTTCAGGTTATAGTATTAGAAGGTGGGACATTTGGGAGGTGATTAGGTCATGAGGGCTCCACTTTCTTGAATGGGATTTGTGCCTCTATAAAAAATATTCCAGAGAGCTAGCTAGCCCCTTCCACCATTTGGGGGTACAGTGAGATGTGATCTGTGAATAAGAAAGTAAATCCTCACTAGACATTGAATCTGCTGGTGTCTTGATCTTGAACTTTCCAGCCTTCAGAACTATAAGCAACAAATTGCTGTTGTGTATAAGCCACTTAATTTATGGTATTTTTGTTACAGCAGGTGAATACATCAAGACAATTTAAATATAGGCAAATTACAGTTAAAATTTATTTTTAAGAGGTAGGTCAGGATGAAGGTTGTTGATACACTCCTATGTCACTTTACAGTAGGTTGCATCTTACGGGAATTTAAGCAATCTCATTGGATTTGTCCAGTTTTGGGAAACCTGAAACAGTAATGAAGATTACTTATATCTGTCCATGTCTTGACGAATAAACAATTGTAGATAGAAAATATAAGAAAGCAGAATAGATGCCTGGGCCACCAACGTAAGATTGCCACCATTTTGGTGATGCAATGACTTTTAGGTGCCAAGCAGTTGGCCAGTCATGTATCCTGAGTGGCTGTAAGTAGAAAGATTACAATTCCATATAATCTAGTGGCAGTTCTAATAGCCACTGAAATTTTTAAGTATTGGTGAAAAAATATTTGAAGTGTATGTAATGGTGCTACTGTGATATGAAAATATCTTTGGTTTCTATTGGTTATAAAGTCATAAGCACTGTTAATGCTCCCATGGTTTGTTGCCTATTTTCATGATGAAGGAAATGTTACATTTATTTAGAAGTTAGAGGTTAGAGAAGTAAAGATGAAAGTAAAGGTGCAATTTTTTTTGTATCCAAGTTATGAGTTCCCTGAATGATAACCTAGGTTAAGAACTGCTGCTCGAAAATGAAAGTAGAAGTTATAGGAAAGAGGTGAAACAAACAAAATTCTCAGTAATCACAAGCAACACTTAAGGCTTTTTTTTTTTTTTTTTTTGTAGACAAAGTCAAGAGCTGAGGGTAATATTAAAGGGAAAACAAAATATTTCAAGTATTCAGTGCTCTCAAGGGAGTAAAACTTCTGAATAAAGAAGCCAACTGTTGACCGTTTGTTTATTGTTTATGCTAAGTTATCTCTGTGGGATGTGACACTTGGAAGGATAATCTGACAGATAGAAACATTTGCATTTTTTCATATAGAAATTCTCTTTGCATACATGTAGATTACAGAATGAGATGATTTAATAACTCCTGCTCATTCTTCCAGTCTTAGATCAGCCTCAATATCGCCTTCCTCAAGAAGCCCTTGCATGGTCCCTGCTCCCTGTTCACAAAGCATCTGAAATTACTCTATATGGTGCACTCACCACCCTGATAGTTTTTGTTTTAGGATTTATTCTTTTATTTCACTGCATTCTAAGCTCTATACAGACAAAGACACATATCTGTGTTAATCTTGCTTTATCCCTAGCAAATAGCAGTGTCTCATAAGTGATATGTACTCAACAGATATTTGTGGAACAAACAAGTGAATAAGTAAGTTACCGAATACGTTCTCAATCCATCTCTCTCCTGTTTGTTATGGTGGAGTGATGGAGAAGGGAAGAATAGTAGAACAGTAGGAGTTCTGATTCATGTAGAACACTGGCTTAATGCAGAATAATCACGGCATAATAGGGCTTTCAAAAATTTAAAGGTTGGAATATCAACATAGCAAACAGATAAAATGTTCCTGACTAATAGAAGCATTGACAAAAATGAAAGTGAAAATGCCTCTTCTTTTGTATGGGCAAGGCTCTTAAATCCTATGTGTGTTTTTCTTCAATTTTACCTAAGAGATAATAATTTTTATTAACCTTTTAAAGTTAGATAACTAACCTAATAAACCACAGTAATGCATTTTGATAAAAATAACAGTTTCCAAAGGCTTTCTGAGAATTACACTGCTGAGTAAATTAACTTCACTATAGAGGAGATCAACTGTGGCTAGTCTAGATCTTTTTTTACACGTTATTCTTGATTTATTTTTCTCCAGTCCACCAGACAAAACCGGCTTTCCTTCTGAGTGATTGCAATCTATGTTTTAACGCAAAATTATTTCTTTGTATTCCAAATGTGTAGCTCATGTAACAGGAATAGGGTAATTTTTTTCGACCAGTTTGGCACTGCTAATGAGACAAGATTTGTGGCCTTGATATATATTCTTGATTATTGTTGCACGTTATAAAATGTGTGTTTTTATAACACCACAAGGATTAGGGCAAAGAAGAATGATCATCAGCACTACCCTTGTCCTTTAATTTTATTTTATAACTTCATTGTTTGATAGTCCTCTTAGATGAACTGAACTTATGCCCTCAATACTTACAGAACAGGAGACATATATGCCTATATACTGGCAGTGTTGTTCACTATGATGAGACAGGCATAAAATCAAAAGATAATTGGCCTTGTCATTCAACTACTGCCATAAAGAATTTTACAACATTTTTTTAAAAAAGAAAACCAAACAAACAATATTTCCTGTGGCATGTGTTCTTGAATAAATGAAAAGTCAGTAATGGATAACTCTACCTTGCAAAGAAACTAGTTTTCTGATCAGAGAGTACATTTTGTAGCTAATTAATTCTGGCTTGCAGGTGCTAAAAGGGGGAACAACCAGAGTTTGCTCCAGTCTATGGGGTCATGAGTGGTAGCATCCTACATCAAAACATTTCTTGGTTAAATAAACTCCCATGATCTTTGATGCTGGTCTTTTGGTTTTATTCAGAAACCTTGTCGGTCAAGTGCTGACTCAAGGCCAAGAATTTTTCCAAAGGAAAATTTCATTCACATGTGGAGTTACTCCTGAGCTGCACCTTCAATACAGCTGTTCTATGGGATAACATTAGCTATTTTTTTTTAAATTAGCAAAATGTAAACTCTACCATCTGTTCTCTTGCTTTCCAGAATATTCAGATATCCTCTCAGGCAGCAGTAAGCAACCCCACTCTACTCATCACATTATCAAAAGATATTGATGACATTGCACCACCTACTCTTCATTTGGCTTGGATTAATTTCATTTGAGGAAGGATTTTGAAGGAGAATGGGACCAAAAGATCCTATTCTAGGCTCTATTTAGAAATGAAATACTGTATATGAGTACCATACTCACTTATGCCTTTATAGAATCACCATAATTTGCTAACTTGTACATTCATATATTGCTAAACTTATTCAAAAATTGTTTCAAGAAACAACTGGATGGTACCTATTTCTGCTTCTGTTGCTGTATTGGAAAATGTATGTTAACAGTTAACTTTTGCAACAGAATTACCTATGTAAAACTTCCGGAAAGAAATTCATTTTAGGATTTACTAACAAAAAACCACCTCAAAACAAAATATAACCAAAACTGTTTTCTCAGAAAAAACTGTTTTGCTTCTTTCTTATAATGTACATTGTGACACTATATTTGTTTTTTCAAGCTGCATTCTAGAAGACTCAGAATTTAATCTGAGGTATAATTATAGCAATTATATTAATCCTTATGTTTAACACATTTGGGTACATTTTTCCATGGTTTCCATTTTCTTTTTATTACCCAGGCATAAATCTTTTATAACAATTTTTATCAAACAATTTTGGAAAGAAATTAGGTTCATTATACTCCAACAGCCAACCTCCAACAGAAAGGGCACGTATTTATTTAGTGTATAGAAAAGGGATTGACCATTGTGGGCACTAGCTATATAAATATAGATCAAATGGACAAAGTCTGTAATCAATATGCAAGTTTATATGTCCATAGAAGATTGCTTTCGGCCGGGGGGGGTGGGGAATGAATTAGGAATAAAGGATGGAAAACAGGAAATCAGAACACTGAGAGAATTAAGTACAAGTTCAAAACCAGCAACATGTATCATATACTCATTTAACTTAGTAGAACTGCAAAATAGTGAAATTGTAAAAAGAAAGCTTCTACTGAGAAGGATTTTTAGGCAATTTTGAGTGGTGGAGGAAAATGTGACAGATTGGATGTGCAGGCATGAATGTGTGTATTTGTGTGTGCATGTGTTCCCATGAATGTGTGTGTTTTTGGACGAGTAGAGAGAAGGCTTTTGGAGAAAAAGAAAAGAGGTAAAATACAACATTTTTGTTATACCTATCGAGAATAAAAGAGCCTAAAAGAGCCAGAAGTGGTGGCTCATTCCTGCAATCCCAGCACTTTGGGAAGCGAAGCGGGGCAGATCATCTGAGGCCAAGAGTTTGAGAACAGCGCGGCCAACATGGCAAAACCCCGTTTCTACTAAAAATACAAAAAGTAGCTAGATGTGGTGACATGCGCCTGTAATCCAAGCTACTCAGGAGGCTGAGGTGGGAGAATTGCTTGAACCTGGGAGACAGAGGTTGCAGTGAGGCAAGATGGTGTCAGTGTACTCCAGCCTAGGCAACAGAGAGAGACTGTCACAAACAAATAAACAAACAATATAGTAAAAGATGACTGTTCCCCTTCTGCATGAGAATTTAATTCCCAGATAAACTTCTGTTTTTTAATACTCCTGAAAGTCCAATAAAGATAAAATATCTACTCTGTTATTAGGAAGCATTGTTTGTGGTAAAAATGACCCTTGAGGCATCCAAATAGGAAGAGAGTAAGTCAAACTATCACTGTTTGCAGAAAACATGATCCTATATCTAGAAAACCCCATAGTCTCAGCCCCAAAGCTTCTTAAGCTGATAAACAACTTCAGCAAAGCCTCAGGATACAAAATCAATGTGCAAATCACTATTATTCCTATACACCAACGATAGAAGAGACAAGAGCCAAACCAGGAATTCAATCCTTTTCACAATTTGCCAGAAAAAGAATAAAATACTTAGGAATACAGCTAACTGGGGAGGTGAAAGATATCTACAGGGAGAACTACAAAACACTTCTCAGAGAAATCACAGGTGACATAAACGAATGGAAAAACATTCCATGCTCATGGATAGGAAGAATTAATATTGTTAAAATGGCCATACTGCCCAAAGTAATTTATAGATTTAATGCTTTAAACTACTATTGGGATTCTTCACAGAACTAGAACAAACTATTTTACAATTTATATGGAGCCAAAAAAGAGCCCAAACAGGCAAGGCAATCTTAAGCAAAAAGCACGAAGCTGGAGGCATAGTGCTACCTAACTTCAAACTATGCTACAGATCTACAGTAACCAAAACAGCATGGTACTGGTACAAAAATAGACCAATAGAACAGAATAGAGATCCAGAAATGAAGCAGCACATCTACAACTATCTGATCTTTGACAAACCTGGCAAAAGCAATGGGGAAATGATTTACTGTTCAATAAATGGTGCTGGTGCTGGGATAATTGGCTAGTCATATGTAGAAGATTGAAACTGAACACCTTCTTTATATCATATGTAAAAATTAATGTAAGATGGATTAAAAACTTACATGTAAAACCTAAAATTATAAAAACCCTAGAAGGAAACCTAGGCAATACCATTCAGGACACAGGCATGGACAAATATTTCTTGAAAGAGGTGTTAAAAACAATTGTGACAAAAGCAAAAATTGACAAATGGGATCTCCTTAAACTAAAGAGCTTTGGCACAGCAAAGGAAACTATCAACAGAGTGAGCAGACAATCTACAGAACAGAAGATACTTTTTTCAAACTAGGTATCTGACAAAGGTCACATATACAGCATCTATAAGGAACTTAAATTTACAATAAACAACCCCATTAAAAAGTGGACAAATGATGTGAACAGACACTTCTCAAAAGAAGACATATATATGACCAATAATCAAATGACAAAAGCTCAACATCATTGATCATTAGAAAAATGAAAATCAAAACCACATAAGATACCATCTCATACTAGCCAGAATGACTATTATGAAAAAGTCAAAAAATAACAGATGTCGGTGAGGTTGTAGAGAAAAAGGAATGCTTATACACTGTTGCTGGGGGTGTAAATTAGTTCAACCATTTTGAAAGACTGTGGTGATTTCTCAAAGACCTAAACACAGAAATGCCATTTGACCCAGCAATCCCATTTCTGGGTATATACAGAAATTGTTCTGTTACAAGGACACATGCATGCATATGTTCATTGCAGGACTATACACGTAGCAAAAACATGGAATCAACCTAAATGCCCATCAGTGATAGACTGGATAAAGTAAATGTGGCACATATACACCATGGAATACTATGCAGTCATAAGAAGGAATGAGATAATGTTTTTTTGCAGGGACATGGATGGAACCGGAGGCCATTATCCCCTGCAAACTAGTGCAGGAACAGAAAACCACATACCACATGTTCTCACTTGTAAGTGGATGTTAAATGATGGGAACACATGGACACATGGAAGGGAGCAACACACACTGGGGCCTAATGGAAAGTGAAGGGTGGGAGGAGGGAGAGAATTAGGAAAAATAACTAATGGGTGCTGGGATTAATACCTGAAAGATGAAATAATCGTACAACAATTCCCCATGACACAAGGTTACCTATGTAACAAACCGGCACATATGCCTTTGAGCTTAAAAGTTATAAAAAGACCTTCGATTGGTAAATTTCATCTGGTCTGATGGGAATTCTGTGCCTCCGTGATTGTGGTGATTTTTGTAGTTGGAAATGTCTTTGTGGGACTTACGGAATAATTTCTTGAAATACAGGCTCCTGTGGGGCAGGAGGCATTTTAGCTGGTTTGGTTTATGCCTCCTTCTAGGTGCATTTTCTTGCACCTGTGCTATTACCTGGGGGTGACCAAGACAGACTTAACATTCCCCTCAGCACAACTGAATTTTACATGTTTCTTCCTGATTGTAGGCTTCTGATTATACGATTATTTGCATTTCTCTAGTGATCTTCTTCTTCTGAGAGCATTAACTTCAGAAAGCTTGCACTCTGCCCCTTTGAAATGTAAATCTTCTACAACCTAAAAATGAATTTCCTAAGAGATTAGGAGCCATCCTTTTCAAATGTAGTGCTCAAGAAAGACAGGACTTCCTCTCTCCCAGTCTTTGTGGAGAGGTAAGAGACTAACTCTGATAAGGGGCAATTCATAAACAGAGATAGCCTAATCACATTGACCAACCTCCCCACTAAAGTCCTCCAGTACTTTTCCGTTAGCTCATCACAGCATTTAAAAATTCTCCTGCCTTTTATTCCAGAGGAGTTTAGTTCAGTTTCTGTCCATAATGCAATAGTCTTGAATGAAGTCTTCCTCACCATTTTTAACAGGTTTCCAGTGCTATTTTTCTTTTACAGGGGTGAGGTGAGGAAGCAAAGAGAACAGATGCTGGGTGTCTGTGTAGACCGTTGCATACACTGCTGCAAGGACTCCACTTGAATCCTGATGCTACACTTCCGTGCTGGAAAACTGTGGCTCCTGTCCTGTGTCTCTCAGAGTCAGCTAAGGCCAAGTGGGGCCTATGATCGTCTTATGAGTCTGAGTGTTTAGTTGAACATAAGAGGATCCCTCTTACTGGATGTCCTCTTATAATGACTAATTCTGCTTTCTTGATACTAGTTTTCATTTTGCTTTCTGGTAGAGTTTGTTTTCAATCAAAAGACCAAGTAGAACCAGAAAGTGAAATGATAAGACCTTATTAACTTGCTCCATGGTTTTCAGGAGTCCAATCTGTTTATTTTTGCCATTAATTATGTGACTCTAAATTGTTATTTTATGGCTTTTGAGAAAATCCTTTTAGACTTACCCTTACAATGGGGCTACTTGCTTGTGTTGGGACTGAGTAACAGGTTAGGCATTTTAGTTAGTTACCTGCAAGAAAATTATCTTACTCACATTTAATGGAGGTAACTGGTATACAGTCAGCCCCCTGTATCTGTGGGTTCTGTGTCTGTGAATTTAACTGACTATGGATCAAAAATATTTGAAAAAAGATTATGTTTGTTCAGAACATGTACAGACATTTTTCCTTGTTATTCCCTAAATAATACAGTAAGACAACAATTTTATAGCATTTTCATCATATTAGGTATCATAAGTAATCTAGAGATAAGATTTAGAGTATACAGGAGGATGTGTGTAACTTATAGGCAAATGCTACACTATTTTATGTAAGAAACTTAAGCCTCTTTGAATTTAGGTATCCATGGAGTGGGGGCTACTAGAACCAATATCCCATGAGAGGGATGATTTTGCTGTCATAAAGGAACAAGATTTATAGGAATGTGGGTAAAGAAAAACAAAAGAATATAAACCATAGGAATTCTGGGATGAGTAGAGTTAGTTTCTGCACTTTTTTGGAGTCAAAGTGGGATAAACTGATTACCTGGCAGCTAATAAGAAGCCACTCTGGACAACATGCCCTTGAGCAGGCTGGCTGGGGTTATCTTATAAAAAAAACCCCAAACAATTTTAGCCACATGTGGATTCTTTAAGAAACCTTGAGAATTTATTTTGGAGTATACACAATAGGCTTTCTCATTGTATTGTCTAACAGGGTCTTTTCATCAGTAATTTTCTCTTAATCAGTCCAGGTCTGCAGCACTTCCTCATCAGAATTTCTTAGCACATTCAGTTAGCTCCAGCTTGGGCAGGATAATGGTAGATGTTTCTTCCTGAGGACTAAATGTATTTTTCAAAATAATTACCAAGGTTCAATTGATCAAGCCAGAAACACTGTTCAGAGACCTATAGATAGAACAGAGAAGAACCAAAGATGGAAAGGAGGAAACTTTGGACTCATGTTAATATTTTAAATGATCCTTTAAATGTATGTCATATATTTGAAGGAAAGCACATTTAGGACTTGGAAAAATTATTCCAAATATATTGTAACTCAAATGAAAGATGTTCAGTTAGATAATGGATTGCTGCAAAATTATTATACATACTTTATCTAAAGAGCTGTCACAAATTTATAAATGAATATCACATTTTTGAAGTACTTATAGAATACAGACAGCTTCCTTGGACTAATGCTAGCTGTCAACTGTTAATGCATAATAATTATGTCTTCAGTGATCGTTCTTCCAAGAAGTTGTTTTCTGTATCTCCTTATTGTGATTCTCACCCCCTTCTTCTACCTCCTTCTGTTTTTAACCTTACCTTTTTGATTGTTAATATAAGGCTATGCCAAGATAAATTCTATAGAATATGCAAGGATTTAACAGATGATAGAATTTATAGGGTCATGGATAGCACATAAAAAACTACAAACGTGGCAGAAGCTTAAACAATAAAAAGAAGAAAAACACCTCTGGAACTGTTGCAGACATCTTTATAAACCCAATAGGACTATGAAGGATTATGTTATATTGTAAAAGAAATTTGAACTTAAGTTATGGGGAAATAGAACCCTGGAAGAAATTCAGTTAAATTCAGCAACATTGAATTAAATATAAGCTCAGTTCAGGTGCCATAAGAGTTACAAAGTTAAGACCTCATGTGTCCTTATGAAATTTATGATCAGGCTGAGTTCTTTATTACTGAGAAATCTTCTCCTTGAGAGGAGGGTGACTTCTAGCCATTTAAAATCCCTAGAACCTAGTATGGGGCCAGTACATGCCCAGGAAATAGTTATTGAACTGAAGCACACAAAGGCACCTTACGGGAATAAAAATGTGAATTACCTAATGCAATGGATGATTCATAAGAAAATGGTCATATTAATTAATCAAGAAATCTTTCTCTGCAGCATCAATAGCCCTTTAAAAGTACCTCTCAACTCTTTTCCTTTGAGTTATGAGAAAACATCATCTTTATCTGACAGAAAAGAGCAAGCTAAAATGAAATAATAATCCCCTACTGAGCTATTGAGTCCTTGCAGTGCCCTGAGTGTTCCACAGGATGCTTTACATGTTTTATCTTACTTTATTCTCACACAATTCTATGAAGACAATAGAGTAAAACAACTGAAGCTTTGAAAGGTGATTTTTTTTTTTCACATTTATATGGCAAGTATGTGGAGAAACCAGGATGGAGGCTCTATTTTGTTCAACTCCAAAGCCCATGTTATTTCCCTTGGTTTTCACTGTTTCTGAAGCATGAGAAAATTACCTGCAGCCACTGCAGGTAATTACATGCCTTCAAAGAGCCAGAAACTTTGACAGGTGCTCTTAGTTGAAGGTTAATGCATTCAAGACTGACTGGGAATTGCTCACAGATAAAAGGTAAGGTAAAGTTTAATTTTCCTAAGTGAGTGATATCTTTTTCTCTCATTTCCAAACCCCATTTGCTGCAAGTGTTATGGCAAAAATATATGTGAGTTTTTATTGTAACTTCCAAACATATGTGAATTTTTATTAATTTTTTCTGGGTTTATATATCAACAAAAAAGAGAGGAATGGAAAGAAAATTGGATATTAATATTTTAGATGTTGATATAGTTTGGCTGTGTCCCCACTCAAATCTTATCTTGTAGTTTTTATAATTCCCTGCATGTCATGGGAGAGACCCCGTGGGAGGTAATTAAATTATGGGGTGGTTACCCCATGCTGCTGTTCTCAGATAGTGATTGAGTTCTCAAGAGATCTCATGGTTTTATAAGGGACTTTTCCCCTTTTGCTCAGCACTTCTCCTTGTTGCCACCATGTGAAGAATGTGTTTGCTTCCCCTTCCACCATGATTATAAATTCCCTGAGGCTTCCCTAACCCTGAAGAACTGTGAGTCAATTAAACTTTTTCCTTTATAAGATGCTCAGTCTTGGGTATGTCCTTATGGCAGAATGAGAATGGATTAGTACAGTAAATTGGTACCAGTAGAATGAGTGCTGCTATAAGGATAGCTGAAAGTGTCAAAGCTTTGAAACTGGGTAACAGGCAAAGGTTGAAACAGTTTGGAGGGCTTAGAAGAAGATAAGAAATTGTGGGAAAGTTTGGAACTTCCTTGAGACTTTTTGAATGGCTTTGATCAAAATGCTGACAGTGATATGGATGATGAAATCCAGGCTGAGGTGGTTTCAGAGATGAAGAACTTGATGAGAACTAGAGTAAAGGTAACTCTGCTATATAAAGATATGGGTGGCATTTTGTCCCTGCCCTAGAGATCTGTGGAACTTTGAACTTGAGAGAGATGATTTAGGTATCTGACAGAAGAAATTTCTAAGCAGCAAAGGATTCAAAAAGAATCAGAGTATATAAGTTTGAAAAATTTGCAGGCTGATAATGTGATAGAAAAGAAAACCCCATTTTCTGGGGAGAAATTTAAGCCATTTGCAGAAATTTGCATAAGTAATGAGGAGCCAAATATTAATCACCAAGACAATGGGGAAAATGTCTCCAGGCCATGTCAGAGACCTTCATGGTAGTCCTTCCTATCAGAGGCCTAGAGACCTAGGAGGAAAAAATGGTTTAATAGGCCAGTACTAGGGACCTCCTGCTCTATGAAACCTCAGGATGTGGTGCTCTGCATCTCAGCTGCTCCAGCTCCAGCCATGGCTTTAAAGGGCCAATGTACAGCTCAGGTCATTGCTTCAGAGGATGCAAACCCCAAACTTTGGCAGCTTCCATGTGGTGTTGGGTCTGTGGGTGCACAGAAGTCAAGAATTGAGGTTTGGGAACCTCTGACTAGATTTCAGAGGATTTATGGAAATACCTGAATGTCCAGGCAGAAGTTTGCTGCAGAAGTGGAGCCCACATGAAGAACCTCTGCTAGGAAGGAAATGTGGGGTTGGAGCCCCCACTCAGTCCCCACTGGGGCACTGCCTAGAGTAACTGTGAGAAGAGGGCCACTGTCTTCCATACCTCAGAATGGTAGATCCACTGACAGCTTGCACCGTGTGCCTGAAAAAGCTGCAGACACTCAAAGCCAGCCTGTGAAAGCAGCCAGGAGGGAATCTGTACCCTGCAAAGTCACAGGGACAGAGCTGCCCAAGGCCATGAAAGCTTGCCTCTTGCATTACTGTTACCTGGGTGTGAGACATGGAGCCAAGGGGGATCATTTTGGAACTTAAAGGTTTAATGACTGCCCTATTGGATTTTGGATTTGCATGAGCCTGTAGCCTCTTTGTGTGATCAATGTCTCCCGTTTGGAATGAGTATATTTACCCAATTTCTGTACCCCTATGACACCTAGGAAATAACTAAGTTTCTTTTAATTTTATAGGCTCATAGGTGGAAGACACTTGCCTTCTTTCAGATGAGACTTGGAGTTGGACTTTTGGGTGAATGCTGAAATGAGCTAAGACTTTGTGGGGCTGTTGGGAAGGCATGATTGTGTTTTGAAATGTGAGGACATGAGATGTGGGAGGGGCCAGGGATGGAATGATATGGTTTGGCAGTGTCCCCACCCAAATCTCATCTTGGATTGTAGTTTCCATAATCCCCACATATCATGAGAGGGACCCAGTGGGAAGTTATTGAATCATCAGGTGGTTACTTCCATGCTGCTGTTCTCATGATAGTAAGTGAGTTTTCATGAGACCCAGTGGTTTTATGAGGGGCTTTCCCCCATTATGCTCAGCAATCCTCCTTACTGCCACTATGTGAAGAATGATGTGTTTGCTTCCCATTCCATCATGATTGTAAGTTTCCTGAGGCCTCCTCAGCCCTGCAGAAATGTGAGTCAATTAAACCTGTTTCCTTTATAAATGACCGAGTCCTGGATATGTACTTTTAGCAGTGTGAGAATGGACTTAATATACAGATGTTTGCTAAGTACTAGATGTTTAGTAGTATCAGCAGAATTTAATATTTATAAGCCATTTTTTCTGACCCTGAACTCCATTTATTTTCACTCTACTGTGCTAATTTCCCCAAACTTATCAGTAGATTTGACAATTAACAGATTCTACTAGCTTCATTAGCATCTAGCAGAAAATTTTTGGGCAAATTTCTCTAAGCATCAGTTTTCTAATCTATGAAATAGGGATAATGATGATGATTATCTAATAGAGCTTTAGGATTAAATAATTTATTTTGCATTATATCTAACAAATAAAAATTTAGTCCATTTTTTCATGATACTAACAGTGTAAGATATGTCATATTTTACATTTGTCTAAATGAAACTAAATCTTAATACTCACATGCCAAGTTTGGCTATGTCTTTAATATCAATAAAATTTGAGGCATCACTCCTCCATTATGTAGAAAGAAGTTTCAGAATTTACTCAGTTTAAGAAAAAAGGCTAAGGGGCATGGTCTTCTGTTTTTGTTGGCCATGATGCCTTGGCTTCTTGTGTTATTCAATGCCTGGTCCATCACCATGTGCTTGGCACAGGCGTGGCTGCAGGGAGACCATATTCTCAGCTTCAACCATAGGAATATCACTGGAGGGCACAAGACCATGATTTATAGTTTGCAGCCCATGGAGGCATTCATGCATCTGTTACCCTCAGAGTTCTTGCCATGACCCAGGGGGATGTAAGTTGCTAAGTTCCTCTTACACTTCCCAGTTAAGGAAGGTTGTCACAGTCTGGGTTGAAGCCATGCCCTTCCCCAGACAGTGCACAACATCTGCCTCTTTCTCTCTCAGACAAAACAGCTCCTCCTCTCAAAGATGGACTTCTTGTGAATTTTTCTGCTGGGTCGCTCAATGCCAGTTTTCTATTTCAGGTTTGAAACTTTGAAAGGTTGTTAACAAATACTTCCTTTCCCATCTCCCACTCAACAACAACAACATAGACACACACACACACATGCACACACACATGTGCACATACACACACAGAATAAAACTAGAAATCCAGAACTCAAAGTTATACTCTCATTTTTGGGAAGCTTGGTGTGGAGGTGAATAATAGGAAGACAGAAGCAAGCACTGTTTACCAGGTTCTTATAAATATTTCTAGAGATATTTTATATTCATAAATATTTGTGTGTATCTTGTGTTTGGTAGACAATTATGTATCAGTACTTCCCAAGCTATCTGTAGTGAACAATCAGTTAAAAAAATTCGAATCAGATGGAGACCAGTAATATTGCAAAATATAGTAAAAAGGTTGTGGCAATGTCAATAAAGCATTCTAAGTTTTATTGAGTTTTATTTATTTAAGTTTTCTGAGTGCTTACTCTCAATTCTCTGTACTTAACTCATGATCAACTAATAGCACTGGTCTACAAATTGCATTTTCAGTATATTACTTGTATATATAGTTTCTTATTATAATATACATATTTCTTCATAGCTTGGTTTTTTTGTGGGGGTCTATTTAACATTATATCTCAAAGATCTTTTGAAAGGACAATTTAGAGCAATCTGTAGATAACATGAAACTAAGAAAAAACTTGTTTTGGTAAGGTATCCAGATGTTTGGGGTTGTTTGTAACACAACGTTACCTGGTAAAAGCTGACTTATATTTCTACTTATATTTTACTAATCTAATTTACAATTAATCAATGTCAATTATCATTCCTGATAAATTTTCAAGCTATTGCTACTTTCTCTTGGATTCAGCATTGCCATTGAGGAATCTGATGTCAGTCTTACTCTCATGAATTTCCTGTTTTTGGTAATGTATGTCTATTGGTGTTGTACTTGAAGGATAACTTGGTTGGGTTGAATGATTGGGTGATGTTATTTGTTTATTTATAATCTTGCTTACATGTCTTCCTGAGTCCTGGCATGGGGAGTAGTTACAGAGAAGTCTAAAGTAATGTGACTTTTCCCTCTGTACATGGCTTCTTTTTTATTTGGGATGGCCATACTTTTTTCTTCAACAAAGCTTTTTCTTCATTTAAGTTCACCCAGCTATATCATGGTGCCTATTATTTAAAAATATGTTTTTCAATAGAGACACAAAAAAACCCTTCAAAAAATTAATAAATCCAATAGCTGGTTTTTTGAAAAGATCAACAAAATAGACAGACCACTAGCCAGATTAATAAAAAAGAAAAGAGAGAAGAATCAAATAGATGCAATAAAAAACAATAAAGGGACATCACCACTGATTCCACAGAAATACAAACTGCCATCAGAGATTACTACAAACAACTCTATGCACATAAACCAGTAAACTTGGAAGAAATGGATAAATTCCTGGACACTTGCACCCTCCGAAGCCTAAACCAAGAAGAAGTCAAAACCCTGAATAGACCAATAACAAGGGGTGAAGTTGAGGCAACTAATAATAGCCTCCCAACCAAAGAAAGTCCAGTTCCAGATGGGTTCACTGCTGAATTCCAGCAGACATACAAACAGAAGCTGGTACCACTCCTTCTGAAACTATTCCAAACAATCCAAAAGGAGGGGATCCTTCACAAATCATTTTATGAGACAAACATCATCCTGATACCAAAACCCGGCAGAGACTCAACAAGAAAAGAAAACCTCAGACCAATATCCATGATGAACATAGATGCAAAAATCTTCAATAAAATACTGGCAAACCGATTGCAACAGCACATCAAAAAGCTTATCTATCACTATCAAGTAGGCTTCATCCCGGGGATGCAAGTCTGGTTCAACATATGGCAAGTCATTGTAAATGTAATTCACCACATAAACAGAACCAAAGACAAAAACCACATGATTATCTCAATAGATACAAAGAAGGCCTTCAACAAAATTCAACATCTCTTTATGCTAAAAACTCTCAATAAACTAGGTATCAATGGAACGTATCTCAAAATAATAAAAGCTATTTACAACAAACCCACAGCCAATATCATACTGAATGGGCAAAAACTGGAAGCATTCCCTTTGAAATCTAGCACTAGACAAGGATGCCCTCTCTCAACACTCCTATTCAATATAGTGCTGGAAGTTCTAGCCAGAGCAATCAGGAAAGAAAAAGAAATAAAGGGTATTCACTTAGGAAAGGAGGAAGTCAAATTGTCTCTATTTGCAGACGACATGATTGTATATTTAGAAGACCGTATCGTCTCAGCTCAAAATCTCCTGAAACTGATAAGTAACTTCAGCAAAGTCTCAGCATACACAATCAATGTGCAGAAATCACAAGCAATCCCATACACCAATAACAGACTTAAAGAGAACCAAATCAAGAATGAACTGCCATTCACAATTGCTACAAAGAGAATAAAATACCTAGAAATACAACTAAAAGAGGATGTAAAGGACCTCTTCAAGGAGAACTACAAAGCACTGCTCAGGGAAATAAGAGAGGACACAAACAGATGGAGAAACATTCCATGCTCATGATTAGGAAGAATCATTACTCTGAAAATGGCCATATTGCCCAAAGTAATTTATAAATTCAATGCTATCCCCATCAAGCTACCTATGACCCTCTTCACAGAACCAGAAAAAACCACCTTAAACTTCACATGGAACCAAAAGAGAGCCCACATAGCCAAATCAATTCTAAGCAAAAAGAACAAAGCTGGAGGCATCATGCTACCTGACTTTAAACTATACTACAAGTCTACAGTAATCAAAACAGCATGGTACTGATAGCAAAACAGAGATATAGACCAATGGAACAGAAGAGAGGCTTTGGAGGCAACGCCACACATCTACAACCATATGGTCTTTGACAAACCTCACTAAAACAAACAATGGGGAAAGGATTCCCTGTTTAATAAATAATGTTGAGAAAACTGGCTAGCCATGTGCAGAAAGCAGAAACTGGACACCTTCCTGACATCACACACTAAAATTAACTCCAGATGAATTAAAGCCTTAAACATAAGACCTAACACCATAAAAACCCTAGAAGAAAACCTAGGCAAAACCATTCAGGACATAGACATAGGCAAGGACTTCATTACTAAAACACCAAAAGCATTGGCAACAAAAGCCAAAATAGAATAATGGGATCTAATTAAACTCCAGAGCTTCTGCACAGCAAAAGAAACAATAATTAGAGTGAACCAGAAATCGACAGAATGGGAAAAAATTTTTGCAATCTACTCATCTGACAAAAGGCTAATATCCAGAATCTACAAAGAACTAAAACAGATTTACAAGAAAAAAACAAACAAACCCATTCAAAAGTGGGTGAAGGACATGAACAGCCACTTTTCAAAAGAAGGCATATATGAGGCCAACAAACATATTGATAGAAATATGCATCATCACTGGTCATTAGAGAAATGCAAATCAAAATCACATTGAGATACCATCTCATGCCAGTTAGAATTGTGGTCAATAAAAAATCTGGAGACAACAGATGCCGGAGAGGTTGTGGAGAAATAGGAACATTTTTACAGTGTGTGTGGGAGTGTAAATTAATTCAACCATTGTTGAAGACAGTGTGGTGATTCCTGAAGGACCTAGAAATAGAAATTCCATTTGACCCAGCAATCCCATTACTTGGTATATATCCAAAGGGTTATAAATCGTTCTATTATAAAGACACATGCTTATGTATGTTAAGTGCGGCACTGTTTACAATAGCAAAGACCTGGAACCATCCCAAATGCCCATTGATGATAGACTGGACAGGAAAAATGTGGCACATATACACCCTGGAATACCATGCAGCCATAAAAAACGATGAGTTTTCGTCCTTTGTAGTGACATGGGTGAACCTGGAAACCATGATTCTCAGCCATCTGACACAGGAACAGAAAATTAAACACAGCATGTTCTCACTGATAGGCGGATGTTGAACAAGGAGAACACATGGACACAATGAGGGGAGCATCACACACTGGGGTCTGTTGAGGGTGACTAGTTGAGGGATTGTGGGGGTTAGATAGTTGGGGAGGGATAACATGGAGAGAAATGCCAGATATAGGTGATGGAGATGGAGGCAGCAAACCACCTTGCCATGTATGTACCTATGCAGTGATCCTGTGTGTTCTTCACATGTACCCCAGAACCTAAAGTGCAATAAAATTTATATAAAATAATTTTTTTCTGAGACACTTGGGAAATAGAATGTTCTTTAGATATTCAGATTAAATTTTTTCTATAGTTTGAAATGAAAACATTTTTGTTGTCTTTACAGGGTATGTTCATTTCCATTCATTATAAATTCTGCTTCATGAGGTATTAATTATATGTGTGATGTATCTGTGTGTATGGCATTTGATTTACCATCTTTGCTATAATGATTCCCATATGTTTATTTTTTCATTTATTTATATTTATAATTTTTCTAGGCTGTCAACATGTACTTGAATGGAATTTATGTCATTCTATTCTATTTTTATTTTTTTTGTGGTGAGGACACTTAAGATCTACTCTCTTAGCAAATTTGAAGTATGCAATACAATATTGTTAACTATAGTCACATTGGTATATGTATTTCTAGTTGCCATTAATATATGTTTTTTTGTGTGTGTATTCTTTTTGATTTTATTTCTGCACTCAACTAGCTCATGTTTCTTCTTCTGCTGTCTTATCAACTTTCTTAAGCTATTTGTCTCTTTTGTGAGCTCTTCTTTTAAGTGCAAGTAATATATATTTTTTTGTCCCATTCTCTTATAGGATTCCCTATTCTTCATAAATTAAAAAAAAAAAAAAACAAAAAACAAAAAACTTCTCATTGATAAACATCAAAACTCTCCAAATAGTCTTTTTAAAAATAGACAACAGACATTTCTACTTTGAGATTCCATGTGTTACCAAACTCACATTTTTTTTTTTTTGGCAGGGATTGGGAATCTTTTTTTTTTTTTTTTTAAGAAAGAAAGAAAAAAAGAATGAAGAAGAGGAAGAAAAAGGAAGAGAAAGAGAGAGAGAGAATGGGAGTATTGCTTTCTTGCCCAGTCTAGAATGCAGTTTAGTAATGGGTATTGAAAACCTCTTTTATACCAATAATTATACTTAATGATGTAGGCAGGAAGGAATAAGAGAAGAAAATAACAAACGAGCAGCCAACCAATATTTCATTTAAACCTATGAAATGCTATGCGATTACTGAGGAGTGATTTACTTCCGATTATGTAGTCACTTATGGAATAGGTGTGAGGTGATAATGTATGTTTTGTGTATTTGAAGTGGAGAGTTCTATAAATGTTTATTAAGTTTACTTGTTCCGGGTCTGAGTTCAAGTCCTGGATGTCCTTGTTAATTTTCTGTCTCGTTTATCTATAGAATCATTAGCTCTTTCTTGTTAAATTAATCCTTTTGCCATTATGTAATGTCCTTCTTTGCCTCTTTTGCTCTTTGTTGCTTTAAAGTCTACTTTATCAGAGGCGAGAATTGCATCTCCTGCTTTTTGTTTATTTGTTTATTTTTACTCTCTGTTTGGTTGGTAAATCTTCCTCCTTCTCTTTGTTTTGAGTCTTTGTGTATCATTGCATGTAAGATGGGTCTGGATGCAGCATACCAATGGGTTTTGGGTTTTTATCCAATTAGAATATATATAAGTTTAATACTGGTATTTGATGCTATCTGGCTATTTTGCCCATTAGTTAGTGTAATTTTTTCATTGTGTTAATGCTCTTTGCTTTTTGATATATTTTTGGAAAGGCTGATATTGGTTGTTTCTTTATATGTATAGTACTTCTTTCAGAAGCTCTTGTAAAGCAGGCCTGGTGATGGTGAAGTCTCTAAGTACTTGTTTGTTTGCAAAAGATTAAATTTTTCCTTCGCTTATAAAGCTTAGTTTGGCTGGATATGAAATTCTGGGTTGAAAGTTCTTTTCTTTAAGGATGTTAAATATTGGTCCCCACTCTTTTCTGGCTTGTAGGGTTTCTGCTGAGAGATCTGCTGTAAGTCTGATAGGTTTCCCTTTATGGGTAACCTGACCTTTCTCTCTGGCTGCCCTTAGTATTTTCTCCTTCATTTCAACCCTAATAAATCTGGCGATTATGTGTCTTGGGGTTGGTCTTCTTGAAGAATATCTTTGTGGTGTTCTCTGTATTACCTGGAGTTGAATATTACCCTGCCTTGCCAGGTTGGGAAAGTTTTCCTGAATGATATCCTGAAGAGTATTTTCCAACTTGGATTCATTCTCTTCATCACATTCAGGTACACCTATCAAACGTAAATTAGGTCTTTTCACATAGTCCCATATTTCCTGGAGACTTTGCTCATTCCTTTTCATCCTTTTTTCTCCAATCTTGTCTTCTCGTTTCATTTCACTGAGCTGGTCCTCGACTTCTGATATCCTTTCTTCTGCTTGATCAGTTTGACTGTTTGAACTTGTCTATACTTTGCGAAGTTCTTGTGTTGTGTTTTTCAGCTCCATCAATTCACTTATATTCCTCTCTAAATTGTCCATTCTCGTTAACATTTCGTCAAACCTTTTTTCAAGGTTCTTAGTTTCTTTGCATTGGGTTAGAACAAGTTCTTTTAATTCACAGAAGTTTCTTATCACCCGCCTTTTGAAACCTGCTTCTGTTATTGGAACACACTCGTTCTCCATTAAGCCTTGTTCCATTACTGATGAGGAATTGCGATCCCCTGTAGAGGGAGAGGCATTCTGATTTTGAGTATTCTCTGCCTTTTTAGGCTGGTTTCTTCCCTTCATTATATATTTATCCCTCTGTTGTCTTTGCAATTACCGCCTTTCTAACTAGGTCTCTGAGCGGACGTCACTTGTTGATTCCCAGCGCCGAAATCTGAGCAATCCACTGCGCTGGCCAAAACAGCAGTTAAGATTGATGGTGCTTTTCTGCCTGGGAATCTCTGGACTCTGTACCAAGAACTGCTGCGCTAAGGCACCAGCAAAACCACCGCACCAGCCACAAGAGTCGCCCTGGTGACCTGTGGGGCTCCTCCGCTGGGAATCTCTTGGTCCATGAGCAACAAATATTCATCTGAAAGTGTGGCGTCCTCTCGTTCTCTGTGCTTTCAGTGGGAGCTACGAGCCCGAGCTGCTAGTGATCAGCCATCTTGGTTCTCTCTCCAGTGCAAGTAATATTATCTGAAATTCATTTGAGACCATGAAGAATTATTTGTTTGAACTGCTAATCTGTTGGGTAATTGTTCTTACAATGTATTTTCTTCATTTGCCTGATTTTAATTTTCTCTCCTACTATGGTCTGAGTGTTTGTGTTCCCCTAATATTCATAGCTGGAGACTAATGCAAGGTAAGCCCTTTAGGAGGTGGTTAGATCATAAGAGTAGAGAACTCATGGATGAGATTAGTGCCCTTGCGAAAGAGACCGGAGGAAGCTTGTTTGCCCCTTCTGCCATGTAAGGACAGAGCAAGAAGGTGCCAGCTCTGAGAAATGAACTCTCATCAGACACTGAACTTGCTGGTACCTTGATCTTGGACTTCCCAAACTCCAGGCCTATGAACAATCTATTTCTGTTGTTTATAAATTATCAGTCAAAGTGTTTGGTTAGAACAGCCTAAATGAACTAAGACAACTTTCTACATTTTTGTGTATCTATTAATATTTTAATATTTTTGTTCTGCTTTTAATGGGTCTAATTATTTGAAGGATATAGTTGGATAACTGGGCAGAGGTATGGGTGATGTGCTTTGGGACACTGTAGGTTTGATTTAGGTTTCTCATCTTAAAAACCCTCTTAGAAAGCTTGTATTTCCTCTGCCTCAGGACTCTTGGGATCTCAGCTTTCAGTGTCTTAGCAGTTTATGACATATTAATGTCCTTTATGCCACAACTCTCCTACTGAGATCTGCTGATCTGTAATAACTGTCTTTCTTCCATTTTATCCATTCATGAATAGTCTAGGGTGTAGACCAGAGAAATGGCTTATCAATGTGGATATCCATTCTATTCCCGGTGGTCCTGTTTATACTCCCTATTGCTTTTCTTTCCCACCCATCCTCCTAGACCTTATTGCTAACTAACTTAGAACAGAATTATTTTCTTTTAGACAAGTGTTTCTTTGTTTAAGACTTAAGACTGTATGTGCCTTTTCTTAACATCTCACCTTGTTTTGGTCTAGATTTTCCAGTATTGCAAATATACCTCTGTTGGGATCCAGCCCAACCCTGTACATGGGCGCCCTGAGTCCTGGTGGTGACGAGGGAGTGAGAAAAGAAATAAGACAAGAGTATAATTTTCACAGTATGGGTCCATGGGGCCAATGCACTTCTGCCCACTGAGCTTTGGGGTCCACAAGCTTTTATTAGGTGCATTATCTTATTAATTTTGCAGGCCATGGGGAGGGGAGGGGAGAAGGAAGATATCTGGGGGAAGAGCATGTGTCTGCAGCAACAAAAGCAAATATGGTTTGTCTAAGAAATGCTAACTTAGGACACAGAGTTTTTACCAACCGTTGTTTATACAGGTTCATTCAGCAAAGAGGCACAGTGGATAAAGCGCCATAAGGTCTGACCACACACAGTGCATCAAGGGGCTTTTATCTCCTGAGCACTGTGGACACAGAGCAATCGGATTTATTCCATATTCTGAGAATATAGGCAGAGCCTGTGGCATTCCAGTTATCTCTGCTCTGCAAGACTTTCCTGTCCTGCAAGCTCCCATCTGCAAAGACCCTCCTGAGTCTTGTGACCAGTGGTTGCATTCCTTCCCTAAGTTCTTGCATAAGTCCTCTTTACACGACCCTCACACAGACCCTATGTTGGGAAGAGATCCTGAGACCAAAGCATTCTTTGCTGCCTTGCAGCCACACTGCAGTGCTCCATGGTTTTAAGGTGCTCTCAGATGGTCTTTACTATAGGCTTCCTGTTACCACTTGATGTCTGCTTTTATTTTACTGCACCATAGTTTGGAGTTTTCTTAATTCAATATTTGATCCGTGGCACAAATCTCAGTGTATAAGAAGCAAAGCAAGCTTGTAATTATTTAACTACAAGTAATGCAGGTCTGCCACTGGCCATTTTGGCCTACATACCTCAGTTTTCTAATTTAATTGATGATGAAAATTTTTCTCCTTACATTCTTTTTGTTGTTTTTAGTGGGTTTCACAGGATTGGGAACACAATAAAAAGAGTCCTTTTTCTATCATCTTCAACTGAAAAGCCAAACAGCTTTAAAAAGATTGAATTGATACGGTGAAAGCTCTCTCCTAATAATTTTCATTGATAGGAAGTACAGAGATATTTAAGAGAGAAAATCAAGAGAACTTGCTGATTTGTGGGAAATAGGAGCCAAGGAAAGGGGAACAATTAAGGGCAGTCATTACATTTTCTTGGCTTGTGATATTTGAATGATGATGGTGCGAATTATTTGATGGAGAAGGTAGGAGGACTGGGTTGCCATGGGAGGATATATTAAGGGTTGCATTTTAGATTTATTAAAATTGAGAAATATCTGAAATAATCAACTGGCGATTTCACATATGCTCTTGGATGTGAGTCTGGAACACTGAGCAGAGGTCTGGGCTTAATATGAATTTGTGATGTATTAGCTTAATTAATGTAGGATATTTCAGTCTTGGGGATGGATAAAGGAATCTTGGAGGTAGGTTGTATAGATTAAAAATGGTAGAAGTCAGCTCTGAGATTCCCTTACCCTTAGAGGTCAGTTATTAGAGAATGTGCAAATGAAGCTGAGGTAGAAGAAAAATGAAAATACATATCTGTTAAGGGAAGAGGTGATATGATTTCAAGACAGAGGGAATAGTCTATCATATTAAATGAGGTTAAAAGGTGGAGTAGATGAATGAAGGAAGTGCCCACTGGATTTGGCAACACAAAACTCAGCAATGAATTTGACAATGGCAGCATCAGTGGATTAGTGGGGTGAGAAACCAGATTGCACTAGCTCAAATTAGTAAAGTGGAAATGAGAAAGGAAAAGGAAAACAGGTGACATTTTAAAAATATTTTATTTTAAATTGACAATTTATAATTGTATATATTTGTGGAGTAAAAAGTGATGTTATGATTTAAGAATAAAATGTGAAATATTAATAATTACATTAATCTAATATATCCATGACTTCAAATACTTATTTTTTGAGAACATTTTAAATTTACTCTCAGTAATTTCCAAATATGTAATACAGTATTATTAACCATATTAACCATGTTGTGCAAAATAATTTTAAAAATCTTATGATTCCTATCTGATTTTGTACCCTTTGGCCATGATCTTCTCGTTTTCCCCACCCCAGCTTCTATTGCCACAACTCTCTGCCTCTGAGTTCAATTGTTTTAGATGTTACGTGTAAGTGAAAACATTAGGTGTTTGTCTTTCTGTTCCTGGCTTATTTCATTTAGCAGCAGGTTCTCTAGTTTCATCCATGTTGTCACAAATAACAGAATTTTCCTCTTTTTTAAGGCTGAGTAATATTCCATTGGAAAGCAGGTGACATTTTCAAGAGGTTTAGCTATGAATGGTAACATAGAAATAGGGTAGTAAACCAGCTTTACGAACAGAACATCCCCATCACTTTTGAAACCCTTCCTATGTCTTCCTCCTCTCCAGATGCAGCAACTACACTTAATTCTTGCTAATCATTGCTTGTCTTTTTTAGCTTTACCATAAAATCTTAAAATTCAAAAAAAAAAAAAAGAAAAAGAAAAAAGAAATAGGGTAGGAAAAAGTAGCATCTGTGTTTTCTATTTAATTTAGTTTAATATAAAACATGGTTGTGTCCTGACTGAAATGATACATAGAAGGGAAGAGATTAATCATACAGGAGAGAGATGGATGATTGACATTGCATGGACCTAACAGAAAGAATGAGGGAATTTAATTCAGAGCAGAAGTCGAGTGGTTGGCCATGGACAGATGTATACTTTTGTTGAAACAGAATAGAAGATGGCAATATGGGTATTAATGCAGGAAAGTATTTAAATTTGGGAGTGGAAAAATGATGAAATTTCTTTCTGATGGCTTCTGTTTCTTCTGTGAGATTTGAGGGTAAGTAATCAGGTTGCTTCTTTTGTGAGGCTTGAGATAATAAAGGTATTAGAAACCCTTTCATTGTTGTTAAGGATTCAAAACATTTGCCCTGTTATACTGGATATACTTAAATTATTATATTATATTCCAGGATTATTTTTCTAGAAAATAATTAATAAAACTATAAATCAAGGTTAAATACCCACTGGCACATTATTGTCTGAGTTAGCACCTACTAGTATATCCATTTTACAGATTAAAAAACCTGAACCCTACAGACATTAAATAATTTGCTCAGTATGACAGGAGTGGGAAGTGAGGGAAATGGATTGCAATCTAACCTGACTGATCTTAGAATCTGTGCTTTTAATTACTACACCATATTACCTCTGCTCATTATAACATTTAAATTACACACATATATACATAATGAAAGGATAATAACGTGGACTTTTTCATTACTGTCCTTGTCTTTGTTTCAAAAGTTCGTCTACCCCACCCACCATTTTTTTTTTAAAGATTCTGGGTAAAATAAACACCTCATTTCTACAGTACTGAAGTCAAGAGGAGTGGAAATAAAACTACACATGCACTTAGCATTTTCTATACATATCAAGAGTTCTTATTTTAAATCTTTAACAATCAGTGATGAGAGAGCTTGAAACTTGACAGCATTGTCTTCCTCCCAATATAATATTAACATTTGCTTTCATGAGCATGTTAATTTTTCTACATGACATTTTTTCTTTTACATTTTTAATAAGACAGAGAATTCAGATTTTTGACAGAGTACCTATTTAAAGCAAGGAATAACAGAAATATGCTATCTAGGCAGAGAGTTAAGGAAGACTTATATTTAAAAGAACCATAAAAGATGTAATAATGTAGGTGTGTTTTTTCTCAGTGCAGTTTAGTTCTCTTATTTTTCTTTATGTAGGAGTACTTTCTGCAATTTGGATGCAAAAGTTTAATACTTCGTTTATTAAAGACAACAATTCTTCTGTGTATTTGTATCCATTATTAGTGTTCAATAAATCAATAAAGTGACCATAGTTAACGTTAAGCTATTGAACATTTCAAAATTGCTAGAAGAAAATGATGTAAATGTTTCCAGCATAAAGAAAAGACAATTTTTTAAGGTGATGGGTATTCCACTACCCTAATTTGATCTTTTCACATTATATGAGCATATCAAATTATTACATGTTTCCCAAAATATATACATTTATTATGTATCAATAAAAAGTGAATAAAAATAATCATAAGAGTGGAAAGCAGATTCTTAGCTAGAGAGGAGAAATGTAATAAAAAGGAAGAAAAGATTGACATGGAGGGATACAAAAGAAAACATTACCGTGGAAGGGATACAACATTTTCTGCAGTTCCTGAATTTTCTAACATATTGATCATTTATTACAAAATTCTGTGAAAGAAACCTGAGTTATCCTATTTTATGGATAGTGAAATATAAAAAATATGTATAATTTGTTGTGCGGTAAATAGTATATCAATAATGTATAGCATTCAAAATTCATATCTTTCTTTTTTTCTGACATTCTTGCTTACCTTGATTCACGAAGTTTTGGCTGTGTAGTTTCTGTTGACTAAAATTAATACTTGAAATTCATAGCTATATTTTGAAAAACTTTAAAGATAAAAATAATTAAAACGCAAATGCAACTGGAAGAATTTAACTATGGAATTAAGCTCATTCTGATATTTCAGTGATACCCTGACATATTACCTGACTTTAGGATCAGCTTTTGTTGAGACAGGTGAATGTGAATATCCACACACAATTGGAGGAAAGGACACAAGATAGAATGTTTGTTTAGAGTCCAGAATGACAGCTTTGCTTACTTGATTTTTCTTTTTTACAGAATGGCCCTGTCTGAGAGATATGTTACCCTAGACACTAAGACCCAATATATATGACTTAAGAAAAAAAAGATCCTTATGCACTATCCGAAGGTGATCCTTCCTGATTTTTGCAACAAGTAATTCTTTTTCTTTCAGTGGAGAGAGCCACACTTTGATCACATAATTTCATTTTATAATATAGATAGTTTTAGGAGAAACTAATTAAAGCTTTTATTACTTGTATTTTCAAAAAGCCCTCATGTAGTGCATTATGTGATTGATTAACTCTTGTAATTTGGTAAAATGAGAGTTGTATTGGCTCTACAATAAGAATGAAAAGAGAGAGAGAGAGGAATTATCATAGCATATCTAGAAAACATACAAATCTTTATTGCTTTTGGCCTCTTTGAGGTGACAGGCATGGCAGAGATGTATATGCTTTCCTTTAAGTTCATGACCCTGGAAACTCCTTCTTCAAAGAAATGTTGAAAAATACTTCATTTTTGCCTTCTAAAGAATTGATCAGAAAAATTGGTGGACTAAATTTTTTAGTTACTTCACTCATATCCCTTACCAATATTCTTGATCCTACTTTGCTCCTTGAAGTTGGATGCCTCTTTTGAGAGTGAAAATTTTATGCAAGGTCCTAGCTAATAGAGAGAGGGAACTCCTTGTCATTGGAAGTAAAGTAATTTTTCTGAATCAATAATATATATTTCAACTGGTGATCTTTTAGATTGTAGAAGTTGATAATCCAGAAAATAGGAAATGCTTTAAAAATGTGACATAACCTAAAAGAATTACAAATATTATCTGGTAACTTTTGCATATTCTAGAAGCATAGTTTGACTCCTGCATCTTGTAGACAGTACTAGTATTAGAAAAAAAGAATTTATTTTCTTTTTGGCTCATGCTCTTTAATATTACAAAATTATTTCAATTTAAACATTTCAGCTATATTTCATAGCAGTCCAGTGAGATAAACATGAATTGGCATTATCACAGATCAAATTCTTTCAAAATTCACTGCTTTGAGGTAAATCACCCAAAGGAGCTGGTAAGAATTAGATGGCAGCCCCAGAGCATCACATGTTTGATATATTCCCTGTGGCCTCAGTTCATATACTTATGAACTGAGAGAGAGAGAGAGAGAGAGAGAGAGAGAGAGAGAGAGAGAGAGAGAGAGAGAGAGAGAGAGAGAGAGAGAGACCCACATGGTAAAAGTTCAGACTAGCATCTGAGATTTTTAAGTATTAATTTAAAACAGCTGTAAAAATATTCAAATATTCACTTCAGGTTACATACTGGCTTTTTCCAGAAAAGAATCCCATCAATGCTATCTTCCTTTGCCTGGGGAGAGGATAATCAAGCTGGCACACTGACAATCAATGTAAATTCATTAAACAAAACAGGAAGTAAACAGGTATCTTTAAGTTTGTATCTCCCATTCATAAATACTTTCAATTATAGCTGGTTATGAAATAGTTTTGAAATTATAAATAAATAAAACAAATAAAACCTAAAATGCAATTAAAAAAAAAAAAAAAAAAAAAACCTAAGGCAAAAAAAAAAAAAAAAAAAAGGGAAAATCCTGAAAGAAATAATCGGATTTTCCACCAGAGTGTTTTGTTCTCTGAAATTGTTCTGACTGCTTGCCTCTTCAAGATGTCTACAACTTCACTTAGCTAATGTCATGTTTTATACATATTCATTTGCTGCTTTTATCCTGATTACCAAAATAAATATGTATAATGTAGGAAAAAGGAAGATATACACAAAAGCACAAGGACAAATTAAAAACAATTCATGCTCTTCTCACTCAGATATGATCAACTTTGATATTTTACAGAGTATTCTTTTATTTTTTATCCTCTTTTTCTAAATCACAATGTAATGCGATACCTTTCTGTTTTCATTTTCATGAATACATGCACAGAAACCCACCTAAAAGAAAAATATAGTTTGATGTCTTTTAGTTTTACATAGAATGATATTATGTGTATACTTCTGTGACAGTGGTATATCATATTATTTCAAATAACTTATTCTTTTTATAGTCTGTAGGGACTGTTAGACACCTACTTAATATCCAGTAATCTCTTCTTTCTAGGAGAATTCCAGTTTTATTGAAAGCAGCAAAGTGCCCAGATGAAACAAACAAAATCAACAGGTTTATGTGTCCTTTGCTTGCATAGCCATTTTGTTGACAGCTGATGGTATACCTTTGTTCTTTTCTTCTTGGTTTAAGAGAATTTAAACAAGAGACACACAGCAAGGAGATGCAGCATAAAATAATATATTGCAAAATAAAAAGAATATTTGGAAGTTAGGTGCAGAATAGATATTATACCTTGAGAGAGAGAGAGAGAGGATTCAGGGTGGGCTGCTCATAAGGATGAGACAGGAAAGACTGGCACTAGGTGACTCCCTTTATGGGAATCTTACATGATTATTCATAAGGAGGTGGAAAGAGGTGTTACTAGTAAACATGTTCTGGGTGGTCTTCTGGGTGTACATGTGGAGTAGCTGTACATGCTTGTTCATACGTTGCATATCTCATTAGCATCTTAAATATCCACCCAGGTGTGTGTTTTTTACTATTAAAATGAGTAAAGGGTCAGTTTGAGGACAGGTAAAATCAAAGTACACATGCTCTCTACAGGGAAAATCTACTGAAGATAGCTTTGCTTGAATACTCAATTACAATGCACATATTGAGGCTTATCATGTTGACTGTATGGTCATCACTTCCTTGACTACCTATCCTGCCTCAATTTGATGTGATTCTAGCCATGTTTTTAAGTCACTGCTTACTTAAAACTGGTACAATTGAATGCAACTGTTGTTATATATGTAATAGTAAATACGGATGTATCATATTTTAATGTTATTTGTAATAGATAATAAATATGAATGCACCATAAATTGTTTAAGAATTCAATAAGTAAATGACATTTAGAATATTTTCAATTTTTCACTATTAAAACAATGACACAATAGGCATATTTGTAAGTATCTATGCCAGTCAACTTTCCTACATATTTTTCATTTCTCTGCTATTTTGCACTTATTTTTTGATAATCATTTTGTTTAATCTTTCATCTCACTAATTTGTATTTTATCTGGGTCTCTTCTTATTTACAGCTTGTAATTTTGTGTGTGTTTTAAAATTTCAGCATTTATTATGAACATGTATGTATGTGTGTGCATCTACATACATTAAATATTTTAGATATATAAACTATGAAATATATATTATATTAAATAAGTATTAAAATTATATATATTATGTTTAATCTTTAAGCCCCAAAATAATTTATTTTAGAGAAGCATATTTCTTTTATAATGGATGAGAAAGTCTTTCTCTCTCTCTTTCTCTCTGAGGATGTTGACTATAGTTATTTAAAGTTTTTTTCTGTTTTTCTCTACTATATCTATTTAAGAGATTATGATACTAATTTTTTATAATTTAGGTTTAATAGTTCCCACCCCTGCAACCTCCACTAGGCTTTTGAGTTTTTTTATGAATATCTGGAAATTTTTGGGAAATTTTAGATTGCAGGTTGATAGGCAGGGAGTACTTGTTTGGTTTATATGGGGATCTCTAAAGGCTTTGCAATTAATATAGGTTCTGACTACTGTAGATTCATCATGGCTACAGATATATGGGAGGAGGACCTTGGCAAACATCCTTTGTGGGTTGCTTTTCTTCAGGATATTGGCTCCTTGAAGCTTTGCAGAGTGGACCTGAAAGAGCAACAAAGTATGTCAGGTATTTTTCATTGATTTCTGGATTCAATTTTTATTTTAAGCCTAGTGCAGTGGCTCATGCCTCTAATCCCAGCACTTTGGGAGGCTGAGGCAGGAGGATTACTCAAGCCCAGGAGTTTGAGACCACCTGGAGCAACATGACTAGACCCCATCTCTCATCGTGTTGCTAAAAAAATAAAAAATTAGCCAGGCATGTTGGCATGCACCTGATCCCAGCTACATGGGAGGTTGAGGTGGGAGAAATGTTTAAGCCCAGGAGGTCAAGGCTGCAATGAGCCATATTTGTGCCACTACACTCCAGTCTGGGTGACAGTGTAAAACTGTTTCAAAACAGAAGTTATATATATTTTGTGTTTACATTTATAAATGAATTTGGTCTTAGGATTTCCTTTCTTATAATTTCCTTTATGGTGGTCTTGTAAAATAGGTTGGGAGTTTTTTGTAATTTTCTGTTATCTCAAAAATTGTTTTAAAAATTGGCATTATTTGTACCTTAAACATTTTTTAGAATTGGGTGGTGGAAACATCTGATATTGGTTGTATATTAGTTCATTCTCTGCCATGAAGAAATACCCAAGACTGGATAATTTATAGAGAAAAGAGGTTTAATTGACTCACAGTTTTGCATGGCTTGGGGGGAGGTGCCCAGGAAACTTACAATCATTGTGGAAGCCACCTATATACAGGGCAGCAGGAGACAGAATGAAAGCCCAGAGGGGAAATGCCAGACACATATAAAACCATCAGATCTCATGAGAGTTACTCATTATAATGAGAACAGCATGGGGGAGACTGCCCCCAAGATCCAGCTACCTCAACCTGGCCTCATCCTTGACACATGGGAATTATTACAATTGAAGGTGAGATTTGATGGGGACACAGAACCAAACCATATCATTCCATCACTGGCCCCTCCAAAATCTCATGCCTTTACATTTCAAAACACAACCATTTGCTTCCAGCAGTTCCCCAAAGTCTTAACTCATTTCAGTATTAACCAAAAAGTCCAAGTCCAAAGTCTCATGTGTGACAAGTTCCTTCTCTGTATAAGCCTATAAAATCAAAAGCAGGTTAGTTACTTCCTAGATGCAATGGGTGTACAGGCATTGGGTAAATACACCCTTTCTAAATGGGAGAAAGTAGCTCAAACAAAGGGGCTACAAGCCCCATGCAAGTCTGAAATCCAACAGGGCAGTCAGTAAACCTTAAAGTCCCAAAGTGATCTCCTTTGGCTCAATGTCTCACATCCAGGTCATACTGATGCAAGAGGTGAGCTCCCACAACCTTGGGCAGCTCTGCCCGTGTGGGTTTGTAGGGTACTGCCCAACTCCTGGCTGCTTTCACAGGCTGGTGTTGAGTGCCTGTGCCTTTTCTGGGTGCAAGCTGCAAGCTGTTGATGGATGTACCATTCTGGGGTCTGGAGGATGGTGGCCTTCTTCTCACAGCTCCTCTAGGCAGTGCCCCAGTGGGGACTCTGTGTGGGGGCTCCAGCCCCACATTTTCCTTCTGCACTGCTGTACCAGAGGTTCTCCATGATGCTTCTGCCCCTGCAGCAAACATCTGCCTGGACATCCAGGCATTTCCATACATCCTCTGAAATCTAGGCAGAGATTCCAAAACCTCAATTTTTGACATTTGTGCACCCACAGAAGGCCACATGAAAGCTGCCAAGGCTTGGGGCTTGCACTCTCTGAAGCAATGGCCCAGGCTGTACCTTGGCCCCTTTTAGCCATGGCTGGAGTGGAAGCACCAGAAACACAGGGCACTATGTCCTGAGGCTGCATAGAGCAAGGGGTCCCTGGGTCCACAAAACCATTCTTCCCTCCTGAGCCTCTTGGCTTGTGATGGGAGGGACTGGAATTGAAGCACCTGAAACACAGGGCACTATGTCCTGAGGCTGCATAGAGCAGGGGGGTCCCTGGGTCCACAAAACCATTTTTCCCTCCTAAGCCTCCTGGCCGTAATGGGAGGGGCTCCTGTGAAGGCCTCTGACACACTCTGGAGACATTTTCCTTATTGACTTGTTGATTACCTTTTCACTCCTTGTTAATTATGCAAATTTCTGCAGCCAGCTTGAATTTCTCCCCAGAAAATGGGTTTTTCCTTTCTATCGCATTATCAGGCTGCAAAATTTTTCGAACTTTTATCCTCTGCTTCCTCTTTAATGCTTTGTGCTTTGTCACTTAGAAACTTTTTCTGCCATATTACCCTAATCTTCTTTCTTGAGTTCAAAGTTCCACAGTTCTCTAGGACAGGGACAAAATGCTACCAGTCTCTTTGTTAATGGATACCAAGAGTCACCTCTGCTTCAGTTCCCAACAAGTTTCTCATCTCCATCTGAGACCACTTTAGCCTAGACTTCATTATCCGTATCATTGATAATTTAATCAATTAAATCAATACTGGGTAAAGTGTGTCTATGGTAGTAACAGAAGCACTTAAGGCCATTATGTATCTAATAGTCAGATGTTATCTTTATGATAATGATGAACTTTTGAAAGTTATTTGAAAATGCCCTTTCTAAAGAAATTTCTATGAGTCTAAAAATAGTAAGGCTATGAAATGCTTTTGTTTACATACGTAAGAGCAGAATTAGATGTGATCATAATAAATAAATGTGGTGTTAAAATGGCAATCTTGTTCCTTTATAGGAAACGGCATTGGAACAGCCATTTTTAATGTGCCTTTTACTGAAATGTCAAAAATTCTTCCATCCAAGTACATGTCTTTTTGCAAATGATTAAGCAATTAATTACTCTTCCCTACTATCTCTGCTAAGTTAAATGTCACATTGGTTGAGAGATTTTGAATTGTTTCATGCAGCTTTCTCAATTAGATCATATGTGGTTTTTTAAAATGGTGTATTCTTTTCTACAGTATACTTACCTATCAGAAAAGTCATAAAAGTGGAAAAAAAATGATGAGGTTTGAGGCTTTTGGTTCAACGTATTTTTGTGGTGTCTTGACCCATATTCTCATGGAGCTAGAGGATAATTAACGCTTACTGTGATTTATAATTTCCACTGCTAGGAAACTACAAGAAATTATTCTTCCCTGCTACCACTCTCTGTTCTCTGTCTGCGGATATGTTGAAAGAACTCTAGCTTTTACTCATAAATGTCATCTTTTGAGATTCTTATTTCAGTTAGTATTATCAGAAAGCATTTCTAATAATTAACTCTTGTTGCATACCTGTAATCAGAAAAAGATTTTTTTCACTACACTGCTGTGCTTCAGGATATTAAGCTGGCAAGGATGAAAACAGTTTTGTGAACAGCTTGGCTCATCACAGTGAAGCAGGAGACCAAAGTTGCCAAAAATGGAGGGCACTTATATTCACAAACCCAAAAGAGATGGTTTTGGCCTTGAGAGAATATTGCCGAGCATAGGAATGACAGATTAATGGGAAAACTGTTGATAAAGCAATAACTATCATCCTTGAACTATTTAATCCACTGAAACAACTTTATGACTTCTTAGTCCTTAATCACATTAAATGATTCAGACCTGTTGAAGAGAGGTAAGATTATCTGCCTTTTATAAACTCATATAAAATATTTTACACAAAGTGAAGCAGATTGTATACAACATAGGACTATGTGATTAAAATGCACCTAAGTGCTCACCCTTACAATACCATCCAGAGACATCCTAGGAGAGCAAAGTGCAATATTCAGGTGCCCTTGAAAGAATGAACAATGAACACATTGTCATCAGAAAAATTTAGCTTCCTGTGAAATAACTTTCAAAATATTATCAATAATGGATATTGCCATTGGAACTATCTTTTAAAAATATATTAGGTTATATTATTTTTACTATCCTGTACTCTGTGTTCAGTTGCTTAAAAAATTAAATTCAAAAATGCTTGTTTGGCATTTAAAGCAGTTTATGCTAGCACCTCAGGTTACCTTTTCAGCCAATTCTCCCACTATTCCACTGTGTGTATTCTGACCTAGTACTTTGTCATATTTTCCATTTCCTAATAATGTTAGATAATTTCAGATTTCCTTATATGGCTACACTGATCTCTCACCTGCAATGCTTTCTCTGTATTCTTTTACAGTAAAAAAAAAAAAAAAAAGACATTGCTCAAATGCAACATTCTCCTTTAAACTTTCCTGGAGTTTAAATTATAGTGCATTTGTTGTTGTTGTTTCAGGGTCTTATGATGCTTGTATTTCCATTTGGAATTTATTTAATTTTGACTTGCAGTACAGTTTTATCAGTTAATCAGTTGGCACTTTTTGCTTTCAGTACTTTGAATTTATCATCTTACTCTCTCTTGAACTGCCAAGGTTCTGCTGAGAAATCCACTAATAACCTTATGGAGGTTCTCTTGTATAAGTCACTTTTCTCTTGTTTCAAAATGTTCTCTTTGTTTTTGAGTTTTGATAATCTGATTTCAAAAGGATTTATATTTAAATTTGGGACATCTCAATTTATTGTATTATTACCAAAATATCTTTATAATGTCTTTTCATTTTACTGGCATACAGCTGATAAGCTATGTTGGATAAGACTGGAAAATAATTTGGGCTAAGAAATAGAATAGGAAATAAATTTTTAATATTAATTCCTAAGTAGTTCTGGGGTTATTTTAGTTAATATGTGGTTTTAGCAATTTTAGTGTCTCCTAGGAGAAAACTTTATGCTGCCAAATTATGGTCCAGGTTTAAAAGATAAATGGGCTTATAAAGGTGAGAGCAGATAATTTTGATAGTCTGCTGATCTCTCTGGAGGGAGATGTCTCCATATCTGGTTATTCCTAAAATATTGGTTAAGCCTAAAATGTAGAGATGAAAGAAAAGCTGAGAAGTTTCAGGGTAAATCCTTCTTCCTTTATCCTGATCTTTCTTGCCAGGTAGAAGGACATCTTTCTTCTTTGTGGTCCTTGCTTTTCCTCATGAGAGAAGTGAGAGAAGAATCACTAAACTCATTGGTGTTAACTCTGGACAAGGGAGTTTTAGGAACATCTTTTTTTTCTCCAAAGCCATCTCTTCCAATCCAATTTAATCTATAATAAACCTGATATTTTTATCTCTTCTGCCTAACATTTTTTTTTTTTAATTGGCTTGTATCTGACAGGGAAGAGAGTATCACATAAGCCTCCTTCAAACTTCAGCAGTTTCCATGTTATTTTGAATAGGGATACAATTTGTAAACATATAGGCTGTTCAATGCTTAGTTAAAATTGGTTGGTCAATGTTTAATTTCTGGAACATTTCCAGATGCAGTTTACTATTTACGAAGATTTCTAAAGGCATTCTAAATTATTTGGTTGAACAAATAAAAGCTGATGCTTAAAGGAGGTTTAAAAACCAGAATACCATGCAGACTTTGGATAACAGGTTAGTGGAAGGTTTGTGGGGTAAATGAATGTGATAATTAGCCAAGTATTTTGAGATGTGTTAAAGTCAGATGTATCTCAGGCATGAGGATGGTCTTAGAGAAATCAGGAAACATGGTTAATGAAGAGTTTGGTGTGTGATTGTGCAGTGTTAGTAAGAGAAGGCATCAGTGACTGGAGAAATAATTTGTGTAAGGCTAAGTGTGTACTTCTGTGTGTGTGTAGGGTATGTGTGTATATATATGGTTATGGTTGTGTGGGTGAGCATATGTGTGTGTGTGAGTGTGACTGAGTGTGGGTGAGTATGTATGGGTTTAGGTATGTGGTTGTTTGAATGTATGATTGTGTGTGGTTGGGTGTGTATAGGTGTATGGGTGTCTGTTTTCCTGGTTATGTGTGTATGTGTGTGTCTGTGTATATAGGTATGGGTGTTGCTGGTGAAGGACATGGGTGTGTCTAGGTCTGTGCATATGTGTATGTGTATTGGTATGAAGGGCATGAAGTGCACAACAGAGGTCTGATGAAACAAAAAATGCTTATACAGTGACAAAAGACATCAATTTCCTCCGTGAATTACAAGATACATCTTGGGGAAATATCAAACAAGTGTTGACTTTTCAGATATTTGCACTAAAATTTAACATGAAAGATTAGAATTTTCTTTTAATTAATAAGACAGTTTGAAGAAGCACAGTTAGAGCCTGTGAACAATCTTTTGAAAACTGAGAGTAGTCTTAGCGGACCTCACATATGGTTGGGCAGTTTCTGTGCATATTACACAATTGCTCCTGGTAAGGATGGCGGTAGGGGCTGAAATTCAGCTGTTTCTTTATTGACTGAGTCATGAGCCCTCCATCCAGAGAGGACACCTTTTTCTAATTTGTATAATAATGTCCTGAGGCCCTAAATAGTATAATGAGTTGGGTTTTTTATGGTTTGTTTTTCTTTGTGTGTCTTAAATGTATACCTACCTCTCTCTGGAACAGTTTCTATTAATGGGTACAATTTTTCTGGCCTAAAGGAACAAATTTATTTTCAAAAAAAAAGAAGGCTAATCTGGAACCTGAGAAAGTTGGAAAAATTTATTGACAAGCACTTTAGAAGCTTAGGGAGAACATTTGTAATTAGTCTAGGAAAATGTGTAGGTAGCTTTTGTGTTCTTTCTAGAGCTCCTACTATAGCTTTGCTCTCTTTCTTATCTTTTCCCAGATACATTTTATTTAATAATAATTTTAGATATTTGCATTTTGAGAAAGATCTCTTGAAGAGTAAAAAATTCTAAGACATCTAGGAATGAATTTCTAGTACTGCAAAGAAGCTTCACAAAAGCATGGTGTTGGAGAGTGGGGTGGGCTCATGAATCCCATTGTGACAGCATTGATTTGTTCCTCCTAAGAGATACACATTCTCAGACATTTAAAGAAACTAGAATTCCTGAGAAAGGCACCTGGTGAGTCCTTCTCTCAGGCGAGCAGACTTTAGATAAGAGATTAGTGGAAGTTTTATGGTCTAGATAAATGAATGTGATGACTTAGCCAAGTGTTTTGAGGTGAGTCAAAGTAAGACCAAGTATTTTGAAGTTGTGCATATAGAGAATTAATACCTCTAAGAAATCTAAGGGAAAGATTGCATATGAATAACTGAGCAGGAGATGCAATGGATCACCCTAAGGAGGTGTTTACCTTGCCAGCCTTTCTAATGTGCTGAGTCTAGGGCAAACAAAGTTTCTTAAGCCTCATTTATCCTTTTATAGCACATTAATAAAGTGATTCACTTGTTTGTCAGCACTTTTTACTCTGTAAAGCCTCAAATTGACACCAATCACACATGCCAAGGTGTACAGAATAATAAATGCATCTTTTTCCAAATCTAACTGCAGTTGATTCATACAGCCCCTTTTAATTTACTTTACCTAAGCTATATATTTTAACTCCTTACAGGGACCACCTTTCTGCATGCCTAGGCAGGTATTTGAAGGACACAGGATTGTTTCTTCCATTACCCTCTATATTTCAGCCTTCCTTTCACTAATATGTCACTGATGTATTAATTTGCAACATGAATTCTGTGTATGTCTTTGCTGAGGGACTATGGGCAGTTATATAATACAGTTTAAAAAGGTGAAGAATTGGATACAAACAGACTTTTGGTTTGAGTCCTCAGTTTGCTGATTGCCACATGTTTGACCTTGAGAAACTAATTTAAATCCACTGAACCTCAGTTTCTGCATCTTTAAGACTATTATAATAGTTCCTAATTTTCAGTATTTGGAAGAATTAACTTATATATGAGAATTACATTAAATATCTAGCTTAATATCTGACACAATGGTAGGAACATTTATGTAATTCTATTTGTAGAAATTTATTTTTATAAATTGAAATTTATTTTTCTAAATATGAAAATTATAAAAGCATCTTATAAGAAACTTTCGATGGTGATGAGTATACTAGTAGAGATGACCTATTCTTGTAACCATGTATTCTTTTTCTCTAAAATTTTACTCGAAGTTTAGAATGCTAAAGACCTGTGTTCTGTGCTATGCTGGTTTAGTAATTTTCATTTTAACTGAAATACAGTAGCCTCCTTTTATCTATAGTTCTGCTTTCCATGGTTTCAGTTACCCGTGGTCCACTGTGGTCTACATATATTAAATGGAAAGTAATAATTAATTCCATTTAATATATGGAATTAATTCATAAGTTTGACATTTCATATCATTCTGAGTAGTATGATGAAATTTCATGTTGTCCCTCCCTGTTCTGTTCTGGATGTGAATCATCCCTTTGTCCAGGGTGTGCATGCTGTATATGCTATACCACTCATTCATTAGTCACTTAGTAGTTCTGTTGATAGTGAAAAAAATAGTACTTCCCCCACATGATTATCTTATTCCCAAAAATCATTCCATATTTTCAGATATCAGCAGGCAAAAGTGAGGGATAAAGTTTAAATTTTTTCCTAGATTGATTTTGGTGTAATTGACAAGTAAAATTGTATTATGAAGTACAGTGTGATGTATTGATACATGAATGAGGATGAAGTTGTTTTTGCTAGAGAGGAAATAATGTGGGAGAAATGTTCAAAGTTGCATTGATTTGGGGAACAAGAGGAGATATAGTGACCCTGGTAATGTTGTAGTGTAAGTTTGTTTAGTAATCTTTTGATTTAATGTTACTGATTTGATGTTCAGCTTTAGCAAATATAACATGCAATCTTGACTTAGTATAATATTGGTTGGTAATATAACCTTCTTTAAAATCAAAAGACTTAAGAATCCTTTAGAATCAATCTTCTCCTTCCCAATACTGTAGTTTTAAGTTATTTCTTTGTATTTTATGTATACTATTTATTGAAGGATAAATTAATGAAAATGTGCAAAATTCATAAATGTACATTTTAATAAATCTTCACATTTTATTCTATACAAATGTAACTAGCATCCAAATTAAAAATCAGAACATTGCCCAAAACCCAGAAGTGTCTTTATGCTCCTTAAATTACTATCCAACCCCCTTTCCCTGCCATCAAGGATGATTTTGTTCTGACTTCTAATACCATAATTAGTTTCACTTTTTTTTAACTTTTTGCAAATAGATTTATATGATATATACTCTTTAGTGCCTTATTTCTTTTATTCATGCGATGTTTTCAGATTCATTTATATTATGGGTAGACATAATTAATTCATTCTTATTGTTGTATGATGTGTCATTATATGTAATACTATAATTAATACAGCTATTCTTTCGATGGTGGACATTTTGGTATTATGAACATTTCCAGATTGGGGGTATTACAAATAGGGCTGTTATGCACATTCTAGTTTGTATCTTTTGTTGAACATACATATATATGTCTAGCGTGTATATGCCAAAGAATGAAGTTGCAGGATGCAGGTTGTATATACATAGATTACCTTTGGTAGATGCATCTGAACAGTAGCTATACCAACTTATACTCCCACCAGTCCATGTATGAGAATGCCAGTTCCTCCTTACCAAAGTCAATATTTAGTATTTTCTATCATTTTAATTTTTACCCTTCTAATGCATTTAGTTTGCATTTCTCTAATGACCATTTGGATATCTTCTTTTATGAATTGTCTATGCAAGCCTTTTGTTCATTTTTTCTATTGAATTGTCTTCCTTTTTCATGTTGATTTGAAGGTATTCTTTATATATTTTGGGATCAGACAGTATATTCTTATTTGAGTATGTCTTATTTTTGCTTAAAATATGATTGTGAGATGCTTCCATACTTCCTGTTTCTGAGTTGTCTTATTTAGAATAATGGGCACCATCTCCATCTGTGTTGCTGCGAAGGACATGGTTTTATTCCGTTTTATAGTTGCATGGTATTCCATGGTACATATGTAGCACGTTTTCTTTATCCAATCAACCATTCATGGACACTTAAGTTGATTCCATGACTTTGCTATTGTAAATAGTGCTTCAGTGAATATATGAGCCTAGGTGTCTTATTGAGAAAACAATTTCTTTTCATTTTGATAAATAGTAGTGGGATTGGTGGGTTGAATAGCAATTCTATTTTTAGTTCTTTGAGAAATCTCCATACTGTTTTCTGTAAGGGGTTAAACTACTTTATGTTCCCCCCAATGGTGTATAAGTGTTCTCTTTTCTCTGCATCCTTGATAACTTGTATTATTTTTTGACTTTTTAATAATAGCCATTCTGACTAGAGTGAGATGATATCTCATTGTGGTTTTGATTTGAATGTCTCTGATGATTAGTGGTGTTGAATCTTTTTTTTTTTTTTTAAATATGTTTGTTGGCTACTTGGATGTCTTCTTTTGAGAAGTGTCTTTTCATGCCTTTTACCCACTTTTCAATGTGGTTATTTGGTTTTTGCTTGTTGAATTGTTTAAGTTCCTTATAGATTCTGGATATTAGACCTTTGTTGGATATATAGTTTGTGAATGTTTTCTCCCATTCTGTAGGTTGTCCATTTATGCTGTTGATAGTTTTTTTTTTTTTTTTGGCTGTATAGAATCTCCTTAAAGTAAGTCTCACTTGTAAACTTTCATTTTTGCTACAATTCCTTTTGAGAACTTAGTCATAAATTATTTCCCAAGACTGATGTTTAGAATGGTGTTTCCCAGATTTTCTTCAAGGATTCTTTAAACAATTTTTAACTTTTATGGGTACATAATACATGTATATATTTATGGGATACATGAGATATCTTGATTGAGGCATGCAATGAGAAATAATTATATCATGGAGAATGGAGTATCCATTCCCTCAAGCATTTATCCTTTATGTTACACACAACTCAGTTACAATCTTTTAGTTATTAAAAATGTATAATTTTTTTATTGACTATAGTCACAGTTGTGCTATTAAACAGTAGGTCTTACTTTTGAACTATTTTTGTACCCATTAACCATACCCACTCCACCCACCCAGCTCTTTACTATCCTTCCTGGCCTCTGGTAACCATCTTTCTACTCTCTATCTTCATGAATTCAATTGTTTTGATTTTTAGATCCCACAAATAAGTGAAAAAATGTGATGTTTATCTTTTGGTGCCTGGCTTATTTCACTTAACATAATGATCTCCACTACCATCCATGTTGTTGCAGATGACTGGACCTCATTCTTTTTTAGGACTGAATAGTACTCCATTGTGTATAAGTACCACCTCTTCTTTATCCATTCACCTGTTGATGAACACTTAGGTTGCTTCCAAATATTGACTACCGTGAACAGTGCTGCAATAAACATGGGAGTGCAGATATCTCTTTGATATATTGATTTTCTTTCTTTTCAATATATAACCAGCAGTGGGATTACTGGATTATATGGTAGCTCAATTTTTAATTTTTTTGAGGAACCTTCAAACTGTTTTCCATAGTGGTTGTACTAACTTACATTTCCAAAAACAGTGTATGAAGGTTCCCTTCTATGCACATCTTCACCAGCGTTTCTTATTGCCTGTCTCTTGGATATAAGCTGTTTTAACTAGCATGAGATGATATTTCATTGTAGTTTTGGTTTGCATTTCTCTGATGATCATTGATGTTGAGTGTCTTTTCATATGCCTGTTTTCTGTTAGTATGTCTTCTTTTGAGAAATGTCTATTCATATCTTTTGCCTATTTTTTGATTGGATTATTAGATTTTTTTCTTATAGAGTTGTTTGAGCTTCTTATACATTCTGGTTTCAATCTCTTGTCAGATGAGTAGTTTGCAAATATTTTCTCCCATCTTATGGGTTGTTTGTTCACTTTCTTATTTCCCTTGATGTGCAGAAGCTTTTTAACTTATTGTGCTCCCATTTGTCTATTTTTGCTTTGGTTGCCTGTGCTTGTAGGGTATTACTCGAGAAATATTTGCCCACATCCGTGTCCTGGAGAGTTTCCCTAATGTTTTCTTGCAGTCATTTCATAGTTTGAGGTCTTAGGTTTAAATCTTTAATCCATTTTTTATTCGATTTTTGCATATGATGAGAGGGGTCTAGTTTCATTCTCCTGTATATGGATATCTAGTTTCCTATCACCATTTACTGAAGAGAATGTCTTTTCCCTACTATATACTCTTGGCCCCTTTGTTAAAAACGAGTTCACTGTAGGTGTGTGGATTAGATCACTGTAGGTGTGTGAATTATTTCTGGGTCCTCTATTCTGTTCCATTGTTTATATGTCTGATTTTATGGCAGTACCATGCTTTTTTGGTTACTATGATTCTGTAGAATAATTTGAAGTCTGATAATGTGATTCCTCCAGTTTTGTTCCTTTTGCTTATGATAGCTTAGGCTATTCTGGGTCTTTTGCGGCTCTATGTAAATTTTAGGATTTTTTTTTATTTCTCTGAAGAATGTAATTTGTATTTTGATGGAGATTGAATTGAATCTGTAGATTGCTTTGGGTATTATAAACATTTAAGCAATATTTATTCCTCCAATCCATGAATATGGAATATTTTTCTTTTTCTCTTCTGTTTCTTTCAACAGTGTTTTATAGTCTTCTTTATGGAGATCTTTTACTTCTTTGGTTAAATTAATTCCTAGCAATTTAATTTTGTTTGTGACTATTACAAATGGGATTACTTTCTAAAATTTCTTTTTCATATTGTTCACTGTTGGCACATAAAAATGCTATTGATTATTGTATGTTGATTTTGTGTCCTGCAACTTTACTGAATTGATTTATCAGTTTTCATTGTTTTTTTGGTGGAGTCTTTAGGTTTTTTTATATATAATATATCATCTGCAAACAAGAATAATTTTACTTCTTCCTTTCCATCTGGATGCCCTTTATTCCTTTTTTTCCTGATTAATCACCTTCATTTATTTTATTTTGATTAGTAATATAATTAACATATATTTTTCCATTATACAGTAGCTGAGCAACAGAAACAAATATTCTGGGATGGGTTATTCAGAAAGGAAGGTCTTCTTTATGGCAGATTCAGGAGAGAAGTGGCATGGATAATCCATCTCGTGATAATTGACAGCTGATCATTGATACAGAAGATGCCTTTCAGGAAAAACAATAGAAAAATACATTTTAGTTTTTTCTCTCATTCATTAAAAAAGAACAAAATATTAGAATTTGTCAGTCAATTTTTTTTTTCAGATTACCATAATGAAACTGGGTATTTATTGTGAGGATAGAAACAAGCCTCATGGAAACTCAGGTTAGAAAGACAGCTGGATCTCCAGAACAATGGGAACTGGGTTCTTAAAAATCCTCTCTAATTACCTGAATTCATTTTGTTTGTTGGTTTGTTTCTTTTTAAAATATATATATATATTATTGCACTTTAGGTTCTGGGGTACATGTGCAGAACATGCAGGATTGTTGCATAGGTATATACTTGGCAATGTGGTTTGCTGCCTCTATCTCCCTGTCACCTATATCTGGCATTACTCACCATGTTATCCCTCCCCAACCTCCCTACCACTTGCTGTCCCTCCTATATTCCTCCCCAACAGACCGAAGTGTGTCATGCTCTCCTCCCTGTGTCCATTGTTGTCATTGTTAAACACCCGCCTATGAGTGAGAACATGTGGTGGTTGATTTTCTGTTCTTGTGTCAGTTTACTGACAATGATGGTTTGCAGATTCATCCATGTCCCTACAAAGGACACGAACTCATCGTTTTTTATGGCTGCATAGTATTCCATGGTATGTATGTACCACATTTTTCTTGTCCAGTCTATCATCAATGGGCATTTGGGTTGGATCCAGGTCTTTGCTATTGTAAACAGTGCTGCAGTGAACATACGTGTGCATGTGTCTTTATAATAGAATGATTTATAATCCTTTGGATATATACCCATTGATGGGATTGCTGGGTCAAATGGAGTTTCTTCTTCTAGGTCTTTGAGGAACTGCCACACTGTCTTCCACAGTGGTTGAACTAATTTACAGTCCCACCAACAGTGTAAAAGTGTTCCTATTTCTCTACATCCTCTCCGGCATCTGTTGTCTCCAGATTTTTTAATGACCAGCATTCTAACTGGCCTGAGATGGTATCTCAATGTGGTTTTGATTTGCATTTCTCTAATGACCAGTGATGATGAGCATTTTTTCATGTTTGTTGGCCTCATATATGTCTTTTATTGAAAAGGGTCTGTTCATATCCTTCGCCCACTTTTGAATGGGTTTGTATGTTTGTTTTTTTGTTTTGTAAATCTGTTTTAGTTCTTTGTAGATTCTGGATATTAGCCCTTTGTCAGGTGGGTAGATTGCAAATTTTTTTTCCCATTCTGTTGGTTTCTGGTTCACGCTAATGATTATTTCTTTTGCTGTACAGAAGCTCTGGAGTTTAATTAGATACCATTTGTCTATTTTGGCTTTTGTTGCCAATGTTTTTGGTGTTTCAGTCATGAAGTCCTTCCCTATGCCTGTGTCCTCAATGGTTTTGCCTAGGTTTTCTTCTAGGTTTTTTATCGTTTTAGGAACTTACGTTTAAGTCTTTAATCCATTTAGAGTTATTTTTAGTGTAAGGTGTCAGGAAGGGGTCCAGTTTCTGCTTTCTGCCATGGCTAGCCAGTTTTCCCAACACCATTTATTAAACAGGGAATCCATTCCCCATTGCTTGTTTTTGTGAGGTTTGTTAAAGATAAGATAGTTGTAGATGTGTGGCATTGCCTCTGAGGACTCTGTTCTGTTCCATTGGTCTATAGCTCTGTTTTGGTACCAGTACCATGCTGTTTTGAGTACTGTAGCCTTAGAGTATAGTTTGAAGTCAGGTAGCGTGATGCCTCCAGCTTTGTTCTTTTTGCTTAGGATTGCGTAGGCAATGTGTGCTCTCTTTTGGTTCCATATGAGGTTTAGGTGGTTTTTTCCAGTTCTGTGAAGAGGGTCATAGGTAGCTTGATGGGAATACCATTGAATCTATAAATTTCTTTGGGCAGTATGGCCATTTTCACAATATTGATTCTTCCTAACTACGAGCATGGAATGTTTTTCCATCTGCTTGTGTCCTCTCTTTATTTCCTTGAGCAGGTTTGTAGTTCTCCTTGAAGAGGTCCTTTACATCCTTTGTTAGTTTTATTCCTAGGTATTTTATTCTCTTTGTACCAAACTCAAAAGGAAGTTCGTTCTTGATTTGGCTCTCTTTAAGTCTGTTATTGGTGTATAGGAATACTTGTGATTATTGCACATTGATTTTGTATCTTGAGACTTTGCTGAAGTTGCTTATTTGTTTAAGGAGATTTTGGGCTGAGACAATGGGGTCTTCTAAATATACAATCATGTCATCTGCAAATAGAGACAATTTGACTTCCTCCTTTCCTAATTCAATACGCTTTATTTCTTTTTCTTTCCTGATTGCTCTGGCTAGAACTTCCAATACTATATCGAATAGGAGTGGTGATAGAGGACATCCTTGTCTAGTGCCAGATTTCAAAGGGAATCCTTCCAGTTTTTGCCCATTCAGTATGATATTGGCTGTGGGTTTTTCGTAAATAGCTTTTATTATTTTGAAATATGTTCCACTGATACCTAGTTTATTGTTATGAGGCCAAACAAACATGAAAAAATGCTCATCATCACTGGTCATTAGAGAAATGCAAATCAAAACCACATTGAGATACCATCTCAGGCCAGTTAGAATGGTGGTCATTAAAAAATCTGGAGACAACAGATGCCGGAGAGGATGTGGAGAAATAGGAATAGAGTTTTTAGCATAAAGGGCTGTTGAATTTTGTCAAAGGCCTTCTGAATCTATTGTGATAATCACATGGTTTTTGTCTTTGATTCTGTTTTTGATTGATTACCTTTATAGACTTGCGTATGTTGAACCAGGCTTGCATCCCTGGGATGAAGTCTACTTGATCATGATGGATAAGCTTTTGATGTGCTGTTACAATCGATTTGTCAGTATTTTATTGAAGATTTTTGCATCTATGTTCATCATGGATGTTGACCTTAAGTTTTCTTTTTTCGTTGAGTCTCTGTTGGGGTTTAGTATCAGGATGATGTTGGTCTCAGAAAATCATATGGGAAAGATTCCCTCTTTTTGGATTGTTTGGAGTATTTTCCGAAGGAGTGGTACCAGTTTCTCCTTGGATATCTGGCAGAATTTGGCTGTGAACTCATCTGGATCTGGAATCTTTTTGGTTGGTAAACTATTGAGTGCTGCCTCAACTTCAGCCCTTGTTATTGGTGTATTCAGGGTTTCAGCTTCTTCCTGGTTTAGGCTTGGGACGGTGCAAATGTACAGGAATTTACCCATTTCTTCCAGGTTTACTGGTTTGTGTCCATAGAATTGTTTATAGTAATCTGTAGTGTTGGTTTGTATTTCTGTGGAATCAGTGGTGATAGCTCCTTTGTTGTTTTTTATTGCATCTATTTGATTCTCCTCTCTTTTCTTTTTTATTAATCTGGCTAGTGGTCTATTTTCTTGATCTTTTCAAAAAACCAGTTCCTGGATTTATTGATTTTTGAAGGGTTTTTTTCTATCTCTATCTGCTTCAGTTCTGCTGTGATCTTAGTTATTTCTTGTCTTCTGCTAGCCTTTGAGTTTTTTTGATCTTGCTCCTCTAGCTCTTTCAGTTTTGATGATAGAATGTAGATATTAGATTTTTCCTTGCCTCTCATGTGGGTATTTATTACTGTAAATTTCCCTCTAGACACTGCTTTAAATGTGTCCCAGAGATTCTGGTACATTGTGTCTTCATTCTCCTTGGTTTTGAAGAACATCTTTATTTCTGCCTTCATTTTCTTGTTTTTTGATTGCACTGTTCGTTTGTTATGATTTCCGTTCTTTCGCATTTGCTGAGGATTGATTTACTTCCAATTATGTGGTCAATTTTAAAGTAGGTATTATGTGGTGCTGAGAAGAATGTATATTCTGTGGATTTGGGGTGGAGAGTTTTGTAGATGTCTATTAGGTTTGTTTGGTCCAGATCTGAGTTCAAGTCCTGGATATCCTTGTTAATTTTCTGACTGGTTGATCTGTCAAATATTGACAGTGGAGTGTTAAAGTCTCCCACTATTATTGTGTGGGAGGCTAAGTCTCTTTGTAGGTCATTAAGAACTTGCTTTATGTATCTGAGTGCTCCTGCATTGGGTGTGTATATATTTAGGATCGTGAGTTCTTCTTGATACATTGATCCTTTTACCATTATTTAATGCCCTTCTTTGTCTCTTTTGATCTTTGTTGGTTTAAAGTCTACTTTAACAGAGACTAGGATTGCAAATCCTGATTTTTTTTTTTTTTGCTTTCCATTTGCTTGGTAAATCTTCCTCTATCCCTTTATTTTGAGCCTATGTGTATCCTGGTATGTGAGATGGGTTTCCTGGATACAGCACACAGATGGGTTTTGACTTTTTATCCAATTTACCAGTCTGTGTCTTTTGATTGGGGCATTTAGCCCATTTACATTTAAGGTTAGTATTGTTATGTGTGAATTTCATCCTGCCATTTTGATGCTAGCTGTTTGATTTGCCCATTAGTTGATGCAGATTCTTCATTGTATCAATGCTCTTTACCATTTTGTACATTTTTGGAGTAGGTGGTGCCAGTTTTTCCTTTCATGTTTAGTGCTTCTTTCAGGAGCTCTTGTAATGCAGACCTGGTAGTGACAAAATCTCTGAACAATTGTTTGTTTGTAAAGGATTTTATTTCTCCTTCATTTATGAAGGTTAGCTTGGCTGGATATGAAATTCTAGGTTGAAAGTTCTTTAAGGATGTTGAATATTGGCCCCCCACTCTCTTCTGGCTTGTAGGGTTTCTGCTGAGAGATCTGCTATGAGCCTGATGGGCTTCCATTTGTGGGTAACCTGACCTTTCTCTCTGGCTGCCCTTAGCATTTTTTCCTTCATTTCAACCCTGGTGAATCTGACGATTATGTGCCTTGGGATTGCTCTTGGGGAACATCTTTGTGGTGTTCTCTGTATTTCCTGGACTTTAATATTGGCCTGACTCGTTAGGTTGGGGCAGTTCTCCTGGATAATATCCTGAAGAGTGTTTTCCAACTTGGATTTATTCTCTCCATCACATTCAGGTACACCTATCAAATGTAGATTAGATCAAATGTAGATTAGATCAAGTGTAGATTAGATCTTTTCACATAATCTTATGTTTCTTGTAGGCTTTGTTCAATTCTTTTCATTCTTTTTTTCTAAGCTTGCCTTCTCATTTTATTTCATTGAGTTGATCTTCAATCTCTGATATCCTTTCTTCTGCTTAGTTAAGCTATTGAATCTTGTGTATGCTTCATGAAGTTCTCATGTTGTGTTTTTCAGCTCCATAATGTCATTTATATTCTTCTCTAATCTGTTTATTCTCATTGGCTTTTCATCAAACCTTTTTTCAAGCTTCTTAGTTTCTTTGCATTGGGTTAGAGCATGTAGCTCAGAGAAGTTTGTTATTACCCACCTTCTGAAGCCTGCTTCTGTCAGTTCATCAGAATCATTCTCCGTCCAGCTTTGTTCCCTTGCTGTTTAGGACTTGTGATCCCTTGGAGGAGGAGAGACATTCTGGTTTTGGGTGTTTTCATCGTTTTCCCCCTGGTTTCTTCCCATCTTTGTGGATTTATCTACCTGTGGTCTCTGTAGTTGGTGACTTTTGGGTTGGTTCTCTGAGTGGATGTCCTTTATGTTGATGATGAAGTTATTTCTTTCTGTTTTTTAGTTTTCCCTGTAACAGTCAGGCCCCTCTGCTGCAGGACTGCTGGAGGTCCACTCCAGACCTTGCTTGCCTGGGGATGAGTGCAGTGGCTGCAGTAGAGTAAGGGTTTCTGCCAGTTTCTTCTTCTGTTATCTTTGCCCTAGAAGGATACCTGCCAGATGTCAGCCTGAGCTCTCCTTTATGAGGTGTCTCTTTGGTTTTACAGGGGTCAGGGAGCTGCTTGGGGAGACATTCTGTCCCTTATTGGAGCTCAAGTGCTGAGCTGTGATCTCTGTTGTTCCATTCAGAGCTGCTGGGCAGGTACGTTTATGTTTGCTGCAGTGGAACTCATAACTGCCTTTTCTCCCAGGTGCTCTTGGGAAGGTGGGGCTTTATTTATAATTTCCTGATAGGCTCCTGCCTTTTTTTAGAGATCCCCTGCCCAGGAAGGAGGTAGCCTAGTCACAGTCCACCAGCAGAGGCATTGTTGAGCTGCCGTTGGCTTTGCCCAGCTGCTGTGTGAACCTCCTTATGGTTTTGCTTATAGAGGTATAGTTAGAACTGCCTCGGTAATGACTGTCTTCCTCTGTAATGGTGGACTGCCTCAGTAATGGCAGACTGCCTTGGTAATGGTGGACTCGCTTGGCACTGGTGGACTGCCTCAGTAATGGCGGATGCGCTTCTCCCTACAGAGCTGCACTGTCCCAGATTCAGCTGTACTTGCTCTGAAACTCTCAGTCTAGAGTGTTTCAGATTGCTAGTCTTTGTGTAGGTGGGACCTGCTGAACCAGATCATCTGGCTCCCTGTTTCAGTCCCCTTTTTTTCAGTTCAATTGGTGGGTCTGTCTTCCATGCATTCCAGGCACCAGTTGAAACAACCACCCTGATTTGTGTGAGTTTTTGTGTGGAGACCCGCTGTGCCAGCTGAAACAACCTTGCTGGAAACTAGTGGCACTTTTCAGCCCGGGAATCTCCTGGTCTGTGAGCAGTAATAACTCGTTTGGAAATGTGGTGATCACTCACCCTCTGCATTGTTCTCGCTGGGGACTGCACTTCAGAGCTGTTCCTATTTGGCCATCTTTGATCCTTCCCCTTTATTCCTTTCTTTGATCTGATGGCTTTAGCTAGGACTTATAGCACCATGTTGAATAACAATGGTGATAGTGGGCATCCTTGTCATGTTCCAGATTCTAGAAAAAAGTTTTAAGATTTTTTCACTCAGTATGATACTAGCTATGGGTATGTCATACATGGCTTTTGTTATGTTAAAGTATGTTCCTTCTATGCCCACTTTTTTTTAATACTAAAAGGATGTTCAATTTTATCAAATGTCTTTTCAGCATCACTTGAACTAATCATATCATTTTTAATCCTTCATTCTGTTGATATGATGTGTCAGATTGAGTAATTTGCATATGATGAATCATTCTTGCATCCCAGGAATAAATACCACTTGATCATGATGAATGATCTTTCTAATGTTTGGTTGAGTTCGGTTTGCTAGTATTTTGCTGAGGATTTTTGCATCAGTATTCATCAGAGATATTGGCCAGTAGGTTTTTTTTTTTAATTTTATTTTAATGTGTCTTTCTCTGGTTTTGGTATCAGAGTAATGCTGGCCTCATAGAATAAGCTTGCATATATTCTCTCCTCCTGAATATTTCAGAATGTTTTGAATAAGATTTGTGTTAGTTTTTCTTTAAATATTTGGTAGAGTTCAGTAGTAAAACCATCAGGTGTTGGGCTTTTCTTTACTGGAAGACTTTTGGGAGTTTTTTTTTTTTGAGACAGGGTCTCACTCTATCACTCAGGCTGGAGTGCAGTGGTACAATCTCAGCTGACTGTAAACTTTGCCTCCTGGATTCAAGTGATTCTTGTGCCTCAGCCTCCCCAATAGCTGGGATTACAGGTGCCCACCTCCCAAAGTGTTGGGATTACAGATGACAGCAGCTGCACCTGGCCACTGGGAGATTTTTTTTGCTCTTTCACCTGGCCTGGAGTGCAGTGATGTGATCTCAGCTCACTGCAACCTCCACCTCCTGGGTTCAAGCAACTCTCCTGCTTCAGCCTCTAGAGTAGCTGGGACTACAGGTACACACCCAGTTAATATTGTATTTTTAGTAGAGATGGGGTTTCACCATGTTGACCAGGCCAATCTCAAACTGCTGACCTCAAGTTACCCACCCATGTAAGCTTCCCAAAGTGCTGGGATAACAGGCATAAGCCACCATGTCTAGCCCACTGAAAGACTTTTGTTATAGCTTGGATCTTATTGCTTGTTAATTATTCTCTTTTGGTTTTTGATTTCTTCCTGGTTCAGTCTTGGTAGATTGTATGTGTCTGGGAATTTGTCCATTTTTTCTAAATTTTCCAATTTATTGGCATATAGTTGCTCATAGTAGCCATTAATGATCCTTTGAATTTCTCAGTATCAGTTGTAATGTCTCTTTATTCATTTCTGATTTTATTTATTTGTATTTTCTCTCTTTTTTTTTAAGTTTGGCTAATGGTTGGCCAATTTTTTTTTAACTTTTCAAAAAACCAACTTTTTGTTTCATTGATCTTTTGTATTGTTTTCTTCATTTCAATTTCATTTATTTCTGCTATACTCTTCATCATTTCTTTTCTTCTACTAATTTTTGTGTTTGGTTTGCTCTTGCTTTTCTGGTTTTTTAAAATGCATTATTAAATTATTTATTTAAAGATTTTTCTCCTTTGTGATGTAGGCACTTACTCATATAAACTTTCCACTTAGTATTGCGTTTATTATCCAATACATTTTGATAATGTTGTATTTTCATTATCATTTGTTTCAAGAAATGTTTCCATTTCCTTTTTCATTTTTTCATAGAGCCACCGGTCATTTATCGTATGGTTTAAGTTCTGTGTATTTGCATGGTTTACAAAATTCTTCCTCTTACTAATTTCTAGTTTTGTTCAGTTTTGGTTAGAGACAATGTTTTGGTTATTTCAATATTTTTGGATATTTTAAGAGTTGTTTTGGAACCTAATATGTGGTCTATCTTTGAGAATGATCCATATGCTGTGATGGGGGCATGGAGGCAGCAAACCACATTGCCCTGTATGTACCTATGCAACAATCCTGTATGATCTGCACATGTACTCCAGAACCTAAAGTCAAAAAAAAAAAAAGTATTCTGCAGCTGTTGAATGAAATGTTCTGTAAATATTTATTAGATCTTCTTGGTCTATAGTGCAGATTAAGTCTAATGTTTCTTTGTTGATTTTCTGTCTGGAAGATCTGTCCAGTAGTGCAAGTGGGTGTTGAAGTCTTCAGCTATGATTGCATTGGAGCCTATCTTTCTTCAGCTATGATTGCCCTGGGGCCTATTTATCTTTCTAGTAATATTTACTTTGTATATTTGTGTGCTCCAGTGTTGGGTGCATATATATTTAAAATTCTCTCTCTTTTTTTTTTTTTAGATGGAGTTTTGCTCTTGTTACCCAGGCTGGAGTGCAATGGCGCGATCTCGGCTCACTGCAACCTCCGCCTCCTGGGTTCAGGCAATTCTCCTGCCTCAGCCTCCTGAGTAGCTGGGATTACAGGCACACGCCACCATGCCCAGCTAATTTTTTGTATTTTTAGTAGAGACGGGGTTTCACCATGTTGACCAGGATGGTCTCGATCTCTTGACCTTGTGATCCATCCGCCTCGGCCTCCCAAAGTGCTGGGATTACAGGCGTGAGCCACCGTGCCCAGCCTATATTTAAAATTCTTATATCTCCTTGCTGAATTGACCTCTTAATCATTATATAGTGACCTTCTTTGTTTTGTAGTTTTTGTCTTGAAATCTATTTTGTCTCATGTAACCATTCCTGCTCTTTTTTAGTTTCTATGGGCATGGAATATCTTATTTCATTTCTTTATTTTCAGTCTATGTGTGTCTTTATGGGTGAAATGTACTTCTTGTAGGCAATAGGTCATGGGTCTTGTTATTTCATCCATTCAGACAGTCTATGTCTTCTTACTGAAGTGTTTAGTTCATTTACATTCTATGTTCTTATGAATAAGAACTTACTTTTGCCATTTTGTTATTTGTTTTCCGGTCTTCTCTTTCTTCTTTCTTATTTTCCTGTCTTTGTTTAATGAATTTTCTCCAGTGGCATGATTTAGTTTCATGCTTTTTACTTTTGTGTATCCATTGTATGTTTTTTGGTTTGAGATGATCATGAGGTGTGCTAAAATTATTATATAACCCATTATTTTAACCTAATAACTACTTAACACTGTTTGTGTAAACAAACAAAGATACATGCAAAAAGAAAAGTAATAGAAACTCTATGTTTGAAGTTCATATTTCCACTCTTTAACTTTTTTATTATTTCTATTTATATTTTATTGTACTATCTATGTCTTGAAAAGTTTTTGTAGTTATTCTTTTTGATTGGTTCATCATCTAGTCTTTCTACTCAGGATAGGAGTAGTTTACACACCATTACACTGTTACAATATTCTGTTTACTAGCCAGCTGTCCTAGCACTGTTTATTAAATAGGGAATTGATATCATTTGGCTATATCCCTACCCAATTCTCATCTTCAGTTGTAACCCCCATAATCCCCATGTGTCATGGGAGAGACCCGGGGGGAGGTAATTAAATCATGGGATGGTTCTCCCCCATGCTGTTCTCATGATAGTGAGTGAGTTCTCACAAGATCTGCTGGTTTTATAAGCAACTGGCATTTCTGCTGTTGGCAGTTATTTTCCTGCCACCCAGTGAAAAGCTGCCTTCTGCCATGATTGTAAGTTTCCTGGGGCTTCCCCAGCCATACAGAACTGTTAGTCAATTAAACTTCTTTTCTTTATAAATTACCCAGTCTTGAGTATTTTTTAATAGCAGCATGAGAAGGGACTAATACAGTAAATTGGTACTACAGAGAGTGGGGTGCTGCTTTAAGATACCCAAAAATGTCTAAATGACTTTGGAACTGTGCAACAGGCAGAGGTTAGAACAGTTTGGAGGGCTTAAAAGAAGACAGGAGAATGTGGGAAAGTTTAGAATTTTCTAGAGACTTGTTGAATGACTTTGACCAAACTTTTTATAGTGATGTGGATAATGAAGTTTAGGCTGAGGTTGTCTCAGATGGAGATGTAGAACTTGTTGGGAACTGAAATAAAGGTGACTCTTGCTATGCTTTAGCAAAGAGATTGGCAGCATTTTGCCCCTGGTCTAGAGATCTGTGGAAATTTGAACTTGAGAGAGAAGATTTAAGGTAACTTGGCAGAAGAAATTTCTAAGTGGCAAAGTGTTCAAGAGGAAGCAGAGCATGAAAGTTTGGAAAATTTGCAGCCTGACAATGCAATAAAAAAGAAAAACCAATTTTCTGGGGAGAAATTCAAGTTGGCTGCAGAAATTTGCACAAGTAACTAGGAGCTGAATTCTAACAGTCAAGACAATGGGGAAAACGTTTGCAGGGCATGTCAGAGACCTTCATGGCAGCCCCTCTCATCACAGACCTGGAAACTTAGGAGGGAAAAATGGTTTCATGGGCCAGACCCAGGACCCCCTGCTCTTTGCAGCCTTGGGACGTGGTGCCCTGTGTCCCTGCTGCTTCTGTTCCCAGCTGTGGCTAAAAGGAATCAACACAGAGCTCAGACCATTGCTTCAAAGGGTGCAAGCCCCAAGCCTTGGGTGGCTTACAAGGTGTATTGGGCCTTTGGGTGAACAGAAGTCAAGAATTGAGGTTTAAACCTCCACCAAGATTTCAGAGGATGTTTGGAAATTCCTGGATGTCTAGAAAGAAGTTTGCTGCAAGATGGAAGCCCTAATGGAGAACCTCTGCTAGTGAAGTGCAGCAGGGAATTGTGGGGTTGGAGCCTCTACAGAAAGTCCCCACTTGGGTGCTGTGTAGTGGAGCTGTGAGAAGAGGGCCATTGGCCTCCAGACCCCAGAATTATAGATCCACTGACAGCTTGCACCATGTGCCTGGAAAAGCCACAGGCACTCAATGGCGGCCTGTGAAAGCAGCTGAAGTCGGGCTGTACCCTGCAAAGCCACAGGGACAGATCTGCCTAAGGCTATGAGAGCCCATCTCTTGCATATGTGTGACCTGTATGTGAGACATAGAGTCAAAGGAGATCATTTGGAACCTTAAGGTTTAACGACTTAAATTTGGAAACTTAAGGTTTAACGACTGAAATCCTGTTGGATTTCAGACTTGCACAGGACCTGTAACCCTTTGTTTTGGTCAATTTCTCCCATTTAGAACAAGTGTATTTAACTTGTACCCTCATTATATCTAAGAAGTGAGTAACGTGTTTTTGATTTTACAGGCTGATAGGTGGAAGGGACTTGCCTTGTCTTAGATGAAACTTTGGACTTAAAACTTTTGCGTTAATGCTGGAATAAGACTTTGGGGGACTGTTGGAAAGGCATGATTGTATTTTGAAATGTGAAGAAATAATATTTGGGAGGGGCCCAGTGTGGAATAATATTATTTGGCTGTGTCCCCACCCAGATCTCATCTTGAACTGTAATTCCTATGTGTCATGGGAGGGAACTGATGGGAGGTAATTGAATCATGGGAGCAGTTTCCCCCATGCTGTTCTCATGATTGTGAGTGAGTTTTAATGAGATCTGATAGCTTCATAAGCATCTAGCATTTTCCCTGCTGCCACACATTCTCTCCTGCCACCCTTTGAAGAGGTTTCTTCCACCATGATTGTAAGTTTCCTGAGGCCTCCTCAGCCATGCTGAACTGTATTAAATCTTTCTTTATAAATTACCCAGTCTCAGGTTTGTTTTTTTTTTTTTTTTTTTTGAAACAATGTTTCACTGTGTTGCCCAGGCTGGAGTGCAGTGGTGTGATGTTGGCTTACTGCAGCCTCCACCTCCTGGGTTCAAGTGATTCTTGAACCTCAGCCTCCCAAGTAGCTAGAATTACAGGCATGCACCACCACACCTGGCTAATTTTTGTATTTTAGTAGAGATGAGGTTTCCCCATCTTGGCCAGGCCGGTCTCAAACTTCTGACCTCAGGTGTTCCACCCACCTTGGCCTCTTAAAGTGCTTGTATTACAGTCATGAGCCACTGCACCTGGCCAGGCATTTCTTTAGAGCAGATTGAAAATGGGCTAATACAGGAATCCTTTCCCATTGCTTATTTTTTTCCAACTTTGTTAAAAATCAGATGGCTGTAGGTGTGCATTTATATTTCTGGGTTCTCTATTATTTGCTGTTGGTCTGTGTGTGTGGTTTTGTAACAGTATTGTGTTGTGTTTTTAAAAAATTATTATTTTTCACTACATTTTTATAGTACAGTTTGAAGTCAGATAGTGTGTCTCAAGCTTTGTTTTTGGCTTAGGACTGCTTTGGCTATTTGGACTCTTTTTTGGTTCTATATGAATTTTATAATAGTGTCTTTCTCATTCTGTATATGTGCTATTGGTAGTTTCATAGGAATAGTGTTGAATCTGTAGATTTCCTTGGGCATTATGGTCATTTTAATGATATTGATTCTTCCAATCCATGAGCTTGGAATATTTTTCTAACTGTTTGTGTCATCTGTGATTTCTTTCAGCAGTTTTTGTAGTTTTCCTTGTAGAGATCTATCATCTCCTTGGTTAGATGTATTCATAGGTCTTTTAATTTTTTTGTGGCTATTATAAATGGTATTGCATTCTCGATCTGGATCATGACTTGAATGTTATTGATATATAGAAATGCTACTGATTTTTGTACATTGATTTTTGTATCTTGACACTTTGATGAAGTTGTTAATTAGTTCCAGGATCCTTTTGGCAGGGTATTTAGGTTTTTTAGATATAGAATCAGATCATTAGCAAAGAGATATAGTTTAATTTTTTCTTTTCCTATTTTGTTGCCTTTTATTTCTTTCTCTTGCCTGATTCCTTAGCTAGGAATTCCCTAGATTTTCCTCTAGGCTTTTTCTAGTTTAAAATCTTACATTTAAGTCTCTAATCTATCTTGAATTAATTTTGTATATGATGAGAAATATGGGTCCAGTTTCATTCTTTTGCATGTGGTTAGTCAGTTTTCCCAGCACCATTTATTGAATAGGGTGTCCCTTTCCCATTGTTGTTTTGGTTGAGTTTTTAAAAATTTCACTTGGAATTAGGTATGTGGCCTTATATCTGGGTTGCCTATTCTTTTTTTAAAAAAGTTTCTATTTTATAAAATTTTTATTTACTTATACATGTGCAGAACGTGCAGGTTTGTTACATAGGTTTACATAATGCTATCCTTCCCCTTCCCCCGCAACCCCCAACAGGCCCCAGTGTGAAATGTTCCCCTCCCTGTGTCCATGTGTTCTCATTGTTCATTTTTACTTATGAGTGAGAAGATGCAGTGTTTGCTTTTCTGTTCCTGTGTTAGTTTACTAAGAATGATTGTTTCCTGCTTAATTCATGTCCCAGCAAAGACATGAACCCATTCTTTTTTAGGCGTGCATAGTAGTCCATGGCATATATGTGCCACATTTTCTTTATCCAGCCTATTGATGGGCTTTTGGGTTGGTTCCAAGTCTTTGCTATTGTGACTGAAATATTCCAAGTGCTGCAATAAACATATGTGTGCATGTGTCTTTGTAGTAGAATGATTTATAATTCTTTGGGTATGTACTCAGTAAAGGGATTGTTGGGTCAAATGGTATTTGTGGTTCTAGATCCTTTAGGAATCACCACACTGTCTTCCACAATGGTTGAACTAATTTACACTCCTTCAAACAGTCAGGATTGTTGGGTCAAATGGTATTTGTGGTTCTAAATCCTTTAGAAATCACCACACTGTTTTCCACAATGGTCGAACTAATTTACACTCCCACCAACAGTGTAAAAGCATTCCTATTTCTCCACATCCTCTCTAGCATCTGTTGTCTCCTGACTTTTTAATGATCACCATTCTAACTGGTGTGAGATGTTATCTCAATGTGGTTTTGCTTTGCATTTCTCTAATGACAAGTGATGATGAGCTTTTTAAAATATGTTTGTTGGCTGCATAAATGTCTTCTTTTGAGAAGTGTCTGTTCATATCCTTTACCCACTTTTTTGATGGGGTTGTTTGTTTTTTCTTGTAAATTTGTTTAGTTTCTTTGTAGATTCTTGATACTAGCCCTTTGCTAGATGGAGAGATTGCAAAATTTTCTCCCATTCTATAGGTTGCCTGTTCACTCTGATGATAGTTTCCTTTGCTGTGCAGAAGCTCTTTAGTTTAGTTATATCCCATTTATCTATTCTGGCTTTCGTTGCCATTGCTTTTGGTGTTTTAGTCATGGAATCTTTGTCCATCCCTATGTCCTCAATGATATTGACTAGGTTTTCTTCTAGGATTTTTATGGTTTTAGGTTTTATGTCTAAGTCTTTAATCCATCCTGAATTAATTTTTGTATAAGGTGTAAGGAAGAGGTCCAGTTTCAGCTTTCTGCATATGGTTAGCTAATTTTCCTAACAGCATTTATTAAATAGGAAATCTTTTCCTCATTGCTTGTTTTCATCAGGTTTGTCAAAGATCAAAGATCAGGTCAGGTTGTAGATGTTTGGTGTTATTTCTGAGGCCTCTGTTCTGTTCTATTGGTCTGTATCTCTGTTTTGGTGCTAGTACCATGCTGTTTTGGTTACTCTAGCCTTGCAGTGTAGTTTGAAGTCAGGTAGCTTGATGCTTCCAGTTTTGTTCTTTTTGCTTAGGATTGTCTTGGCTATGCAGGCTCTTTTTTGGTTCCATGTGAAATTTAAAGTAATTCATGCTAAATCTGCAAAGAAAGTCAATGGTAGTTTGATGGAGATATCATTGAATCTATAAATTACTTTGGGCAGTTTGGCAATTTTCACGATATTGATTCTTCCTATCCATCAGCATGGAGTTTTTTTCCATTTGTTTGTTTTCTCTCTTATTTCGTTGAGGAGTAGTTTGTAGTTCTCTTTGAAGAGGTCCCTCACATCCCTTGTAAGTTGTATTCCTAGGTATTTTATTCTCTTTGTAGCAATTTTGAATGGCAGTTCACTCATGATTTGGCTCTGTGTTTGTCTGTTATTGGTGTATAGAAATGCTTGTGATTTTTGCACATTGATTTTGTATCCTGAGACATTTCTGAAGTTGCTTATCAGCTTAAGGAGTTTTGGGGCTGAGACAATGGGGTTTTTAATATATGAAATCATGTCATCTGCAAACAGAGACAATTTGATGTCCTCTCTTCCTATTTGAATACCCTTTATAGCTGTCTCTTGCCTGATTGCCCCTGCCAGAACTTGCAATACTGTGTTGAATAGGAGTGGTGAGAGAGGGCATCCATGTATTGTGCCAGTTTTCAAAGGGAATGCTTCCAGCTTTTGCCCATTCAGTATGATATTGACTATGGGTTTGTCATAAATAGCTCTTATTATTTTGAGACACATTCCATCAATACCTAGTTTATTGAGTGTTTTTAGCATGAAGGGTTATTGAATTTTATCAAAACCCTTTTCTCAGTTGTCTATTCTTTTCCATTGATCTGTGTGTCTTATTTTGTACCAGTAACGTGCTGTTTTGGTTACTAAACCTTTGTAGTTAGTTTGATGTCAGGTAATGTGATGTCTTTGGCTTTTTTCCTTTTTTTCTTTGGGGGGGTATTCAGGCTTTTTCTTGGTTCCATATAAATTTTAGATTTTTTTTCCTAATTCTGTGAAAAATAACATTGGTAATTTGATAGGAATTGCATTGGATCTGTAGACTACTTTAAACAGTATAGTCATTTTAACAATATTCATTCTTCATATTCATCACATGGAATATTTTTCCATTTGTTAAGGTCATCTACTCTTTTTTTTCATCAGTGTTTTGTAGTTTTCCTTACAGAGGGGTCATTGACTCTTACAAATTCTATTGTTTTACATATAATTATATGTATATAAAAATACAATATGCATAACATATATACTAAATATATAGAATTATATATAATTCTCTCTATATATATATAAACACAAACACAATCATGCATGCATGCATGCTCCATAACAATGTTTCAGTGAAGTATGAACTACATATTTGGTAGTGGTCCCATAAAATTATAATGAGCTGCAAAATTCCTATTGCGTAGTGATGTAACGTAGCACACTTAATTTTTAAATTAAATTTATTGTAGCTTGAGTATAAAGTCTATAGTAGTGTATAGTAATGTCCTAGGCTTTCACTTTGATTCACCATCACTCACTGACTCACCCAGAACAACTTCTAGTCTTGCAAACTCCTTTCATATTAAGTGCCCTGTATAGTTGTGCCATTAAAAAAAAATCTTTTATACTGTATTTTTGTTGTACATTTTCTATGTTTAGATATGTTTACAAACACATATACTCACAATTATGTTACAATTGCCTACAATGTTCACTACAATACTGCAGTTCAGGAGCAATAGACTATACTATACAGTGTAGGTGGGTAGTAGGCTACACTATATAATTTTGTATAAGTATACTTTATGATGTTCCCATAGTGACAAATTAACTTAAAAATGCATTTCTCAGAATGTTTACCTGTTAGTAAGCAATGCATGACTGTGTGTATATACATATATGGATGCATACATAATTTTCTATGCCTATTGATAGTAAACATAAATATAAATAAAAATATAAAACTTTATAAAATACTAAAAATATATAAAATACAAAATGTAAAATTGATTTTATATATTTATCTTGGATCTAGTGGCTTCCCTAAATTTACTTACTAGTTTCAATATTTTGTCTGTATGTTGTTTTGAATTTTTATGTAAACAAATATGCCATCTGCAAATAATGGCAGTTTTATGTTTCTTTATCAGTTATTACCATTTTGCACTTTTTTTGTCTTACTATATTGGCTACGACCTCCAGTACAAAATGTAATGGTGATAGCAGTCATCCTTGATTTATGTCTGATCTTGAGTTGAAAGCTTTCATGATTTCACCATCTTGATGATACTTATTGTAGATTTCTTGTATGAATATTTGTCATTAGGTTTAGGAAGTTCCCTTCTCTTTCTAGTTTCCAAGAAAATTTTTATCATGAATGGGTGCTGAATTTTTAAAAATACTTTTTCTACATCTATTGGCTGGATTATATTTCTTTTCTGTTATTATAGTAAATTACTCAGGGTGGATTTGAAGTGTTAACACATAACTTGCATTACAGCAAAATCTCTTCAAAATTTAGTATCTTAAAAAAAGTATCTACATTAATTTTTTCTAGTATTCTATTTAGAATTTTTGTGTCTATATTTATGTGATAAAATAATTTACTTTTCTTTCTGGATGTTTTGAAATCAAGGTTATGTTTGTCTCATACAAATTTTTGAGATGAGTTTCCTCTTTTACTATTCTTGGGAAGAGTTTGTGTGCAATTGGTATTATTTATTATTTCTTTTTTAAACATTTGGAAGTTTTTATTTATTTTTTAATATTTTATTGCATTTTAGGTTTTGGGGTACATGTGAAGAACATGCAGGATTGTTGCATAGCTACATACATGGCAATGTGGTTTGCTGCCTTCCTTCCCCATCACCTATATCTGGCATTTCTCCCCATGTTATCCCTCCCCAACTCCTCACTTTCCCATCCCTCCCCTAGTTCCCCCTCACAGACCTCAGTGTGTGATGCTCCCCTCCCTGTGTCCATGTGTTCTCATTCTTCAACACTCACCTATGAGTGAGAACATGTGGTGATTGATTTTCTGTTCTTGTGTCAGTTTGCTGAGAATGATGGTTTCCAGGTTCATCCATGTCCCTACAAAGGATATGAACTCATCATTTTTTATGTCTGCATAGTATTCCATGGTGTCTATATGCCACATTTTCCCTGTCCAGTCTATCATCAATGGGCATTTGGGTTGGTTCCAAGTCTTTGCTATTGTAAACAGTGCTGCGATGAACATACATGTGCATGTGTCCTTATAGTAGAACGATTTATAATACTTTGGATATATACCCAGTAATGGGATTGCTGAGTCAAATGGAATTTCTATTTCTAGGTCCTTGAGGAATCACCACACTGTCTTCCACAATGGTTGAACTAATTTACCTCCCATCAACAGTGTAAAAATGTTCCTATTTCTCCACATCCTTTCCAGCATCTGTTGTCTCCAGATTTTTTAATGATCACCATTCTAACTGGCATGAGATGATATCTCAATGTAGTTTTGCTTTGCATTTCTCTAATGACCAGTGATGATGAGCATTTTTTCATATGTTTGTTGGCCTCATATATGTCTTTTTTTGAAAAGTGTTCATATTCTTTTCCCACTTTTGAATGGGTTTGTTTGTTCTTTTCTTTGTTTTTTTTTGTAAATCTGTTTTAGTTCTTTGTAGATTCTGGATATTAGCCCTTTGCGAGGTGGGTAGATTGCAAAAATTTTTTCCCATTCTGTTGGTTTCTGGTTCACTCTAATGATTGTTTCTTTTGCTGTACAGAAGCTCTGGAGTTAATTAGATCCCATTTGTCTATTTTGGCTTTTGTTGCCAATGCTTTTTGTGTTTTAGTCATGAAGTCCTTGCCTATGCCTATGTCCTGAATGATTTTACCAGTGATTCTATCTAGGATTTAGGTTTAAGTGTGTGTGAGAGGGAACGTTTTCAATAATAGATTTAATTTCTTTAAAAATATAAGGGTTTTCAGATATTCATTTTTTAAGAAATCAGTTCAGCTAAATTTATTTGAGGAATTTATTAATTCTATCTAAATGGTCAAATGTATTGATATAAAGTTATTCATTAAATCATTTTATCATCTTGAATAAAATTATATTCATCTTTTTTGTTAAATCTTGTTTTAGACAAATTGTCTCTTTGCAGATGACATGATTGTATATTTAGAATACCAATGTTATAATTGATTTTAATAAACCAGCTTCTGGTTTTATTGGTTTTCCCTATCGTTAAGTGTGATTTTCTCTTTTGTTGATTTCAGCTCTCCTTTGTTATTCTTTCCTTTCCCTTTTAAGGTTTGCTTTACTTTTGTTTTTTAAACTTATTGAAGTGGAAGCTTAGAAAATTGATGTTTAATCTTTCTTAATTTCTAAAATGTACATTAAGGCTTCCCATTTCCCACTAAACACTGCTTTAGATGAATCACACAAATTTGTTTTTTTTTTGAGACAGTCTTGCTCTGTTGCCCAGCTGGAGTGCAGTGGCACTATTTCAGCTCACTGCAGCCTCTGCCTTTGGGTTCAAGTGGTTCTCCTGCCTCAGCCTCCTGGGTAGCTGGGACAACAGGCTCACATGACCAAACCTGGCTAATATTTTAAAATTAATTTTTATTTTGTAGATGGCATTTCACTTTTTCCACAAAGCTGATGTGCAGTGGTGCAATCTCAGCTCACTGCAACTTCTGCCTCCCAGGTGCAAGTGATTCTCTTGACTCAGCCTCCTAAGTAGCTGGGATTACAGGCACCCACCATCATGCCAGGCTAATTTTTGTATTTTAGTAGAGACGGGGTTTCACCATGTTGGCTAGGCTGGTCTCAAACTCTTGACCTCAGGTAATCCACCCACCTCAGCCTCCCTAAATGCTAGGATTATAGGTGTGACCCACCACACCCAGCCATTTTTGTACTTTTAATAGAGGTGGGGTTTCATAATGTTGGCCAGGCTGGTTTTCAACTTCTGACCTCAAAGAATCACACAAGTTTTGATTTGTGGTCTCTTTTTAATAATTCAGCTTAAATATTTTTAAATTTTGGCTTCAAAGTTATTAATTGTCCAATGCATTATTTACAGTGTATTTAAAAAATTTCAGTCAGGAATTTTCTAGTTGTCTTTTCTGATTTCTTGGTTGATTTCACTCGGGTCAGAGAACATACCGTAAACTATTTTGGTTGTAAAATTTGTTGCTTTATATTCAAGTTCATGGCCAATTTTGGTAAATGGGTCAAGAGGACAAGATCTGGAATCAGGCTAGCTTCACAGTTAGTCTCTGCTACTTTTAACCTTTGTAGTATTTGTTATTTAATAATATAGTGTCTTGATTTTATTATATATATAACAAATGCATTAATACTACCTACCTCATAGGCTTGTTGTGATAATTATATGAGATAATATATGCTACATGCGTATGTTAGTTGCCTGGCTCATGATAAGCATTAAAAAAAATAGGCAATTTTTATTTCTCATCTTTACAGATAATTGAGTTTCTGTAAATAACCTGAGTATTTTGAATTTTATAGTCAAATATATTTGTATGATATTGTTGTACTGGCCCAAGCATAGAAAGTCAACACCAAGACAAAAGTATGCCAAATTGCAAGGTCTTTATTGCCAGCGGCCAGGGAGGACTCAGGTCTCTCCAACCCGTGGCCCTGAAAGGAGGGTGTCAAGACCTTTTATACCCATAAAATCACCTTGGGAGTGAGGGTGAGGGGCGAGGGGGGTGGGGGTGAGGGGCTTCAGACATTCTGAGGGCTAGGGGATTCTGGAAATCACCTCCTGGGCGGAGATGAGGGTGAGGGGCTCTGGACATTCCAGTGGATTCCTGGGCGAAGATGAGGGTGAGGGGCTCCGGACATTCCGAGGGCCAGGGGACTTCTGACATTCTGATTGTTACTTAAGTGGTTCAGAAAAGTCAAGATAAGCATTTGTTTACACATTGTCTGGGTAGGGTGGAAATTACAGTCCTTAATTACTTATTCACATTTGGGTTATAGAGAGCAACAGTCCTTAATTACTTATTCACATTTGGGTTATAGAGAGCAGTTTCAACAGAAAGCTGTGGTATGGTTGAGGTATGCAGTTTTATGGGGCTTTTACCATGTCACAATATATATGTTTATTCTTAACATTATTATATTTTAAATTGTAATTTCTGTTAAAAATTTTTATATTTTACTATCTGGTTATGTTTTGGTAGCTCTTGCCTATTTTTCTTTTCATTTTTATAATTTAAAAGTGTAATTGTTTCCCTTTATTTAAAAAAAATTATAGCAGCAAATATTGATAGCAATGCTGTAAAAGAGAACTTTCTAAAGTGGTCAAAATCTTTATACCTGTGTTATTCAATGCAATGGCCACTGACCACAGGTTGCTATTGATCACTTAGAATGTGGGTAGTGTGACTGAGGAACTGAATTTAAAACTTTATTTCATTTTAATTAATTTAAATTTAACTACATGTGGCTAATGGCTACTTGATTGGGCAGTATAGACCTATTGCATACTCAGTTCATACTCAGTTCATATTCACCAACTCGCCTCTATAAATATACTTTGCCTTCCTTTAATCTTCCTGATTTTCTTCCTCTCTCCTCCACTTTCCATTTTACCTTATTGTTTTTTTCTTGGTTATTTTGGTATTACTTCTAATTTAGTTAAACATACTTACATCTTGATATGATAACAACTAGTGGCTGTTTGCCATATATTTCAGTTCTCTCATTCTGGACACATAATAAGATTGCCTTTCCTGATAACTTTGTGTTTCAGTGAGACCCTGTGATGAATTCTAGCCATTGAGTTGTGAAGAGAAGTGACAATACTGATGTGAGATCCTTTTCCTCTGCTATTAAGTCTGTTGTGTTTCAGATTGTGCTTCTCTGTCAGTCTGTATTGGAGTAAAGATAATGTAGAGAAAAGCCACAACTCACCCAGGACGGGCATTTAACTTAAGTGTGAAACTAAACTGTTATGTTAAGTCACTGAGATTTGGAGATTGATTTTGCAGCTTAACCTAGTCTGTCTTCACTGATACACTCTATTACTTGATTGGTCAGCATAAAATCAATTAGCATTTCTATAAAAGATATTAACCCATTTGCCATGTGTCAATCTTCTCTTCCTTCTCTTTTTCAAATGCATGTTACAGTGTTTGTAAATAACAATAAAGGTAAAAATTTGTTCTGTTCTATAGCAGCAATCTCAAGAATTGTTTTATTCATAGTCATACAGTTAAATGGATGTATTTTGCCATAGTTTCTATATTTATATTTTAGTTAACAGAGACATGAAAGGATTCTTAGCCAGAAAGCAGTAAGAGTGACTTCACTCCTTGAAATTGAGTGGTAACAAAATAATAAAAGGTGGTTTGAGCAGAACAACAAAATTGAGAAGCCATAAAGACAAAACATGGCAGTCTTCATTTAGTATTCCTCACAGGGGAGGATAACCTACTAATAGTTTCAGGAAAGTTCATAGAATTATATTTCTTGAGTTCTTATTGTTGCACTAATACACAAAAGACAGTTTGGCTTGATATAAAATTCTTAGCCCCTGTTTTTTTTTCTTTCTACAGGGACTTGGAGATGTTTCTCCATGTCATCTAGTTTATTTGTTTAAATCTTTTTTTTATTTCCATAGGTTATTGGGGAGCAGGTGGTATTTGGTTACATGAGTAAGTTCTTTTGTGGTGATCTGTGAGATTTTGGTGCACCTATCAACAGAGCATTATACACTGTACCCTATTTGTAGTCTTTTATCCCTCACCCACTTCCCACACTTTCCCCCTGAATCCACAAAGTCTGTTGTGTCATTCTTAGGCCTTTGCAGTCTCATAGCTTAGCTCCCACTTATGATGAGAACATATGATGTTCAGTTTTTCATTCTTGAGTTATTTCACTTAGAATAATAGTCTTCAGTCTTATCCAGGTTGCTGCAAATGCCATTAATTCATTCATTTTTATGGCTGAATAGTATTACATTGTATATATATATTTTTTATATATATAAAAGATATATAGAATATATGCTAAAACATGTAATTTTATATATATAATTTAAATATATAAATATACATATCAATGTACATATTAAAATTTGTTTATATATATGAATATATAATTTATACATATGAAATTACATTTTATATATAAATACCTAATTTATATATAATTTATACATAATATAATTATATGTATATATGTATCACAGTTTTTTAATCCACTCATTGATTGATGGGAATTTGGGTTGGTTCCATGTTTTTGCAATTGTGAATTGTGTTGCTATAAACATGTGTGTGCAAATATATTTTTTGTATAACAACTTCTTTTCCTCTGGATAGATAACATGTCATCTAGTTTTGAATGTTACTGTGGATCAGTCTGAAACTTCTGCTTAATTTTTTTTTTTTTTTGCTCTGAATAATTTGGTTTTCTGATTTTGTTTCCTGAGTATCCAAAAAGTGCTTTCTTCATTTTTGAAGCCTAATAATTTTGCTCGTAAACATTGATTATTCTGTGCTGATTTTTCTGGGATAAAATAGATACTTTTAACCTATAGATCCCTTTATTATGTTATTTCTAGAAAGTTTTATTGATTTTCAACTTTTATTTTTAAGTTTTTGGATTCTATTAATTCAGTTACTCTCTTGGGATATTCCAAGTATGCACATATTGACTCTTTCATATCTGTTACACTCTCTCTAATAACTGTGAATTCTTAATTTGAATTTTATTTTGTTAACTCAGTAAATTCTTCATGAATCTCACTGTATTTTCAAAGTTACTCCTTCCAATGAAACCTTCAATTCATCTTAGTCTTCCACTCCTTTCTTCAGCTCTGCCAGTTCCTGTTTTATTTTCTCTCCACTCCTTTCTTCAGCTCTGCCAGTTCCTGTTTTATTTCCTCTTGCATTTAAAATGATTTGTCAGACTTCTTGTTTCATTAATTTCTTTAAGTTCATGGTAATACTATTGGTCATGATTTTCATTTGCTTTTTTTGTCATTTTTTTTTTTTTTGCCATTTTTTTTTGGGTTCTTTCCTTCTTTGCTCTTTGGATGTTAGCTTTCTTTTTAATGTTCAAGCTTTAGCGCAGATACAACTTTGTAATATCTATCACATCATCCCTCATAATACTGTTATATCACATATAACTGTGTTCCTGTTTTGTTTACTTGTTCATTATATGTCTTCCTAATATAATTTAAGATTATTGCAGTGACACTCCCTTTCACATTTAGCACTTTATTATAAAACCTTAATTTAGACAAATACATATCAGTAATGAATGAATAGATATCTTCTCAGTAAATACCTTACATCGAGAATGATTTTTGTGGAGAAGACTCATCATATATTACAAACCATTGTTATAGATCTGAAGGATCTCAAGTAATTCATAAAATTGAGAAGTATTAACTGCTTATTTATAAAGGTGGAAATTTTGCAAATAAATATGAATACAAAGTTTCAGTCAGGGACAAAAGCATTGCACTAAGAGGAAATAATTAAACATTTGTGTGGAGCTCTAGTTAATATAAGTTTGCTATGGTAATTCTAGATACAACAGTTAATCTCAAGACATCCCCGAGGTTAGACCCTTGAAGACTGGTGGATTTCCCTTACCTACTCAAAGTTGGAAAAAAAAGAATAACAGCAGGTATATTCCACAAAAAATGCAATTCAATGTTGCATCTTTATGTTTTTCCATATGTCACTCTTTATGATCATAGAAATGTGAACATGATTTGATTAGGTAAAAGTAACACTTTTGGATTAGGTAAAAGTAACTAGTAACAGTTGTTACCACTGTAAAATACTGTGATAACCACTTTCTTCCTCTCCTATTCCATTTGCTCCTCTTCTTCCTTCTCCTCTTTCTACTTCCTCTTTTTCCTTTTTTAAAAATACATAATGGTGTAGTCTAACGGCATAGAAATTATTTACTGAAAACCTAAAAATTAGAATAAATGAGCTGTTATCACTTGGCAATTAGTTAATTAGTAAATAGTAACATGCAATTTAGGTGTACTTTTGAATTAAAAGTTGATAAATGGCCTTTTTACTAGCTTAGAAGTTGCTAGTTTTTATTCAGATTTCTTCCAAATAAATATTAATTTTCATGTATAGTTTGGCATCATTTGACTTTGTAATCAATAAGGGATAGTAAACAGATTTCTTTTTAAGTAGGGTAAATAACTTGCTAGTTCAAGCATTAATTATTTTACTGTAAAAATAATAGCTATGAATTTTAAATGTTTTTATTTTAAATAGACAACAGCATTTGGATATGTTTGTTACTTGAGGGCAGCAGCAGGAGTCATGGTTATGTTTTTTTGTACCATAAAGCTCCCTTACAGGCTTCTTGCAATGAGAAAATCTTTCTGGCTTCTTTCCACTGACCTGCATGCCAGTTTCCTTAGGCCTTATTTTTTGTTTTATATGCTGCTAAATATGCTGTATTGAAGAGATACAGCAATATTCAAGGGAGTTTTAGAAATGTACTTACTAATTTATTTTATAAAATTTTTCTAAACAATGCAGTTTGTAAAAAATACTTAAACATTTAAACAGTATCTGTATTTAAAGACATAGGTAATGTTTTCAGTTATTTATTAATCAAAAGGGAACATTAGTGCCACATATGTGAGTAAGGAACTTGATCCAGACTTTTATCTAAATTTTCCTCTTCAACTAAGTGCTACTTTTCCATACAAGAAATTGTATATGTAATTTTAGGAGAGTGGCTAGAACTTGTCTAGTTCCTAAGGGCTTATAACGCTTAGTCTCTCTGTTTTGGTTGCCAATATCTCCTAAATAACTGGATCAGTCTACCAGGAAGAGCATGAGGGCATGTTCTTTGGATATCTCTCAGATTTTGTCTCATATACTTATTACTGACATCACCAAAAATATTTCCTTTTGTAAATTCTAGAACTTACATTTACTCTAGGTTTGAAATATATTTAAGCACACCTATTTTGACCCCAGAAATAATGGAGATAATGTCATAACCAGAGGTAAGTGCTAAAACTAATTTTTCCTTTGGGTAAACAAACAAAAAACAAAGAATCATGCACATGCTCTTTTCCCTTTCAAGACTTTCCCCAAAACTTCTCATTCCAAATAGATTGCCCATGGAGATGAATCAAGCAGCCTTATAAAACAGATTTTTAACCAAAGTCATATGTTTAATTTAAATAATTCAAAGGCAAAGATGTATTTCTTAAATCGTTAATAATTGCAATTTGAACTTTAGTTCTAAAGACATGCAACCCATTGTTGCCCAACTAGCTCTATAAATATCAAGCATCTATGAGTTTTAAAATTTGCTTTCTTCTCATTTCTCAAATATAACTGGGCTACCTTGAACCTCATCTTTTTAGGCATATGCAGGGAAGAATTTTAGCTTTCACAGTTTACTTTGAATTCCTGCAGTCAATTTTTAAAAATTGAATCTACTTAGTTGAGGGAATGTCAAAGACCAATTAGTCAAGATGATAGTGCAAATCTATAAGCTAAACAAATTTTCTTTGATAAGGTCATATAATTACAAGGTTACATATTGTACAGACTTTACCAGAATGATAGTGACTTCAAGGGTTAATTTTCATTCAGTAACACAGACGTTTTTTGTTGCTTCTAAAAATGCCTGATTCACTCGTTTCTACTTTTAAGTTTCCCAAATGCCTAATTAACATTGTTGGCTGTCTTGTCCCTGTGCCCACTGATGGCTTTCTACTGCAAGTGTTTTTTGCTGTGCTTTAATGCTTTCCTTGTATGCTTGGTCCCTGCCTGGGACACATTAGAAGTCTTGGGGAGTTGATGCTCACAGCAGTGACCCTCAGCTCATGAAGCACAGTAGCTGTAGAATAAATACTGGCTTCCTCATCCTTTTGATGCTCAAGAGCTGAAGAGGGATCTGTTCACTCAGAAGTTCCCAGTGGAATTGAGCCTTAGTCACCCACAGTGATCACCTCCATATTATCTTACTCTGTATTAATTTCCTTCCATTTCTTGTCTCTCTTTACCACTCCATTACTGGTCCTATTGAGATCAGTGCCGTAATAAACCATTTGGACTCACTCAAATCCTTATCTTATGGTCTGTTTCTAGGACAACTAAATTTAAATCACTGTTTTTGATGGGTTACTTTTGAGAATGCTCAATCCATTATAGTCAAGATCTACCAAATTAAAAACTAATCTTTATTTTTGATTAACAGCATTGATTTGAAGTAGTTTTTTGGAGCTCTTTTATTGTACAATATAAATTAATCCTAATGTAGCTTGTTACTTTGCAGCTCCAGATGTTAGGCTGATTAGGATATCTGCGTATTCATGCCTTTACTCTCTTTTGAACAAAATAAAGAATGAATTTGATCCACGCCTCTGCTACTGAAACCCTTAAACACAAGAGTTGCAACATACACATATATGCACACACACATACATGCACACATGCATGCACATGCACATAATGGATATAGAGCAACACTAGATAGCATTTTATAGAGGTAATTGAAGACTATGTTCTATTTTTGAAAATGTGGATATATCAACTTGTGAGTGGGCAAATGGTGTTTTAATTTCTAATTCATACAGTTTAAGCCATTAGCTTAGGGCAGACCAGATTCTCTTGATTGGTCCTCTAAAGGTTAGTAAAGGGTGTAACTCAGATGTGCATAAATTAATTTATATGACTTATCAACAACTCCTATTTCTACTCAGTATCAAACACCAAACAGCACTCACTACAAAATAGCCCATTTAAGATTACTTCTTCATTGTAAAATAGTTTGGTAAAGATGGGGAAGGTGCCTAGTCCTTCCCTTCATTCAATTTCTTTTCTTCTCCTTGAATGACTCTTGATACAAGGCAAAGTTCAGGTAACATTGTGATGGCAGGAGAAGTGTCTGGACCTCATGTTGGTTCTCACTGACTTTGGATTGGGGTGTGGCAGTTTGGTGTCTGCTTGAATGGCTCACCTCTGAGACTCAGTGCACTTTCCATCTGCTCTCCAACTGCTTTCCATCCCATTTCTTCTCCCCTCAACCCTCTGAAAAAAAAGTTGCTTCTTAATTCTTAGCTACCTGGTAAATATCCCCAACCCCAACCCCTGAGAACTCTTTAGGTCTGAATCTCTGCTGTGCCACATGGAGGCAGGGGTGTGGGTGCCACATGGAGGCAGGGGTATGGGTGCCATATGGAGGCAGGGGTGTGGGTGCCACATGGAGGCAGGGGTGTGGGTGCCACATGGAGGCAGGGGTGTGGATACCACATGGAGGCAGGCATGTGGGTACCATCCCTGCCTTACCGTGCCACATTCCTGTGTCTGCTCTACTTTGGTCAGCCCAGTGGCTCTGAGACATTCTCCAGCTATAGTTCTAAATGGGAAGAAGTATATTCTCCTACTGCATGCCATTTCTTACTTTCTCATTACCCTTTCTTTCGTCTTTTCTCCAGGGTGATGAGAACACCTGACTTCATCTCAGGGACCCATGTAATGCTACCCTAATTTGATCTCCCCCAGAATTCTGGAAGTTCTCCCCACATAGCACATTTCCTTTCTATTTCTGTGTGTCTGAGCCTTCCTTCTCTGTGTACCAAGGCTGAGAGTAAAAATTTAAGCTCTGACATCCACATTTTACTTCTGCAATATAAAAAGATTTTGGAATTTAGAAAACATATTTCTCACAGCAAAACTTGGTTCACAAGACTGTAATCTAGCATGAAGCAGGAATAATTTAATCTTGAAGCTTAACGTTGAATAATGACTTGTTGTAGGAAATACTCAACAACTCCCTGAAGTAATAAATATTACTTAATGGGTGAAGAATCATAAGGAAGTAAATTTATGATGAATGAAAAATACATTGGTTTAATATTTTCAGAAGTATTATCTTGTTAAAAATTGTTATTACAAACAATGTGTCTTAAAATAGACTTTTATTCACATATCCACTGATGAATAACACAAATAAAGCAGAACATGTGAGGCTGGTGATGCTTAACTTTATAGGGTTACACAGCATATAAATTTTATGAATAAGAGATGCAAAATTATTTTTGTTTCTGCTAATCTTAGCTTTATTACTGTTGAAAGTGTAACACACAAATTCACTCAAGTTTGGCCTTGAAAAATTTAAAAAATGTCATTTTTAAATGAGTTCTACCTGCACCCACAATTATAATGATCACTTTCTAGTTTTGGTTGAAATGAGAGATTGAATCAACAAACAAGGGGGTACAATTTCTAAAATTTCATCCTCCTTAATACCTATATCTTCACTAGTACACTTTCGTGTTCATCTACCCTGAAGTGGGGGCTGTTTAAACCAGTTGGCTATTGCATTCCACTATTATCTCAGCCTGACTCACTGCTTCTGAAGTGAGGAATGAGGAAGTCAGACTCAGTCTGCTTCACAGACTGGAATCTATGGATGGAATCAGGTAATAGGTGAGAGGGGTTATACCAAAATGAATGCCTGCAGTCTGGTGAGGCACATGGAGGTTTGACAAGGGGCTTATTGAACACCTCTTATCTGTCAGTGCTTTCAGATGAAGAAGAAGAACATAATCATATCCTTAAAGACCAAGTATCCTTTTTAACTGGAGGCTGAAAATGTAAATGGAATGGAAGGAGGAGGGGGAGCTATCATTACTTAAGGATTTGCTACACAGGTGCCAGGCATACTTTGCCTTATTTAATCCTCAAAGCAATCCTATACCAACTTTATTCTATAGATGAGAAAACTGGGACTCATAGGAGTTACTAGACTTTCTCAGTATCACATTTGTGGTAAGTGGCAGATACTGGGAATGGAACCCACATCCATTTGGGTCTAAATCTCAGATCTTTTATACTATACCAAAATGAGTATAAAAAACGCATTTACCTTTTCTCTCAACTGGCTAATCTGCTGTTCCTTTCTAAGAAGTCAGTTAGTCAAGATGGTTCTGTAGTTCAAAGAGACAGACAACAAGATTATTCGTTGACAGAACATGTAGAGACTCACTGACACTAGGATCTCAATATCCCAGAATAAAGCCCTGAGAAGTTGCTACTAACGATGAATAGAGAAATCTAGAGGCTTTAACATAAGAATTTCCTTTTTTTTTTTTTTGCATTATTGTGATATATCTGACAGTATTTTATATTTCACATGGTACATTATTTGTTTTGTACTCACTAGTAGCCATAATCAGAGCTTATTATGCCTGAATCATTGCCCAGAGCAAACCTTTCCACCCCCCTCCCCGAGATGGAGTCCTGCTTTGTCGCCCACGCTGGAATGCAGGGGCACAATCTTGGCTCACTGCAACCTCTGCCTCCTGGGTTCAGGCGATTCTCCTACCTCACCCTCCCGAGTAGCTGGGATTATAGGTGCCTGCCACCACACCTGGCTAATTTTTGTATTTTTAGTAGAGATGGAGTTTCACCCTGTTGGCCAGGCTGGTGTCAAACTGGCTGGTCTTGAACTCCTGACCTCGTGATGTGCCTGCCTCAGCCTCCCAAAGTGCTGGGATTACAGGTGTGATCCACTGCGCCTGGCTGCAAACCTGGTTTTTCTATGCCTTGGCAGATGATTTTCACATTTCAATATTATTTTTAATTTCTAATAAATTATAAATCATATTTCAAATCCATTAATTTAATAAGTAATTAATGAATCATTAATTCATAAATGGTACATTACCTGATTAAAGCACAGAGAAGTCATATGCCTTCAGAAATAAGTAAGATCTGAATATTTATTCCTTTTGTGGATTAATTTAGAAATGTAAACTTAAGAGAATTTTCAAAAGATTTTCCCTCACATTTTCTATTTAGTTTGAAAATTATATATTTAGGCAGATAGGCTTCATGTCAGAAGATTATGGAAGCAAGAATAGTAGGTCAAAAAAATGAGAAGAGTAATATAGAGGAAATAAACCTCACAATTGATCCTACCTCAGACTAAGGAAAATGCTTTATATGCAAGCCGCATTATTGAACTTACCTCTGCCTCCCCTACTCCCTCTAAAAACAAGAGAGAAAAGCTCAGACAAAATTATAATGCACTTGACTTTTCTTTGACATTCAGAAAGACTATTCTATTTTTAATTTTTATTTTTTTGGTATATAGTAGGTATATATATTTATGGGGTACATGAGATGTTTTGATACAGGCATACTATGTGTAATCACATCAGGTAAAATGGGGTATCAATCCCCTCAATTTGTACATCCTCTGATATCTGTACATATCTTTATCCTTTGTGTTACAAACAATCCCATTATACCCTTTTAGTTATTTTAAAATGGGCAATTGAATTACTATTGACTACAGTCACCCTGTTATGCTACCAAATCCCCCACCTCTGCACACAATCTCCTATTAGCTTTGCCAGCCCCTGGTCAGAAGGACTATTTTAGAATAGTTGATTACACCTGTAGTTTGGTAATTTCTCCTCAGCTGATCCCTTGGCAGACTCTAAAAGATATGTTTCCTTGTGTAACTTCTGTGTCTAAGTGGCATCTGGAAAAGGAGAATTAAACTTCTGGTTTATAAACTTACTTTGCTGCTTTACTGTAAAGTAACTTAGCTTTATTTACACCTGCCTTCCTAAAAATAAACACTGACAGTCCTGATGGCAATAAACAAGAAGGAATTGATAATTTACATATATCAAAAGGAGTCTGTCAAGATGGCAAAGTGGAGAAATGTTTGGCTATTTTACAGTGATTACCTTATTTTAACATGTATGAGACATCCATATTTGGATTGAATTTAGCTGATTCTGTATTTGCTTTCAATTGAGTACTACTCAGGACAGGCACAGCATCTCTTAAAACATAAAGAAAGAAAACAAAAAACAGAAAGAAAACTTAATAGAGTGAAAGACATATGCTCATCCTGAGTCCTTTCTCTGCCAGGAAATTTTCCAATCCCTGTGACTTAATTTTTTTGATCTATTCACTATAAACAGCCAGATAAAATAGCACAACTTCCCACCCCTTAAGAATATAAACATGGCCATTTAACTCCTCCATGTTGTTCTCTAAATAATAGATTTTATTTATCAGCATGCCTGCAATTGAGTTATTCCAAAAAGTAGCTATAGATGTGTTATGATCAGTGTTGGAAAACTAGCCTTTGCTTTGCAGAAATACAGAACCCCTGCACTTCTCCTTCAACGGACTCATAGTACGTGCTGCTTTTTTCATTTTCTATGCTTCATCAGCTTCACTCTCACACCCTTAAGTGATGTTTTCCCAACCATAAATCAATTCATCTGTGGGTAGGAGACCCCGCAAGTGCCGATGTGAGGGTCTGAAGCCTCAGCCTGTTCCTATATAAATATTGAACTAGAAAATAATTACAGTTATAGATATATAGTTATTCCTAAATATATAATCATAAATAATCACATAGTTACTCATATGTAATCACAGAATACATATACTCAATATAACCTTTTAATTTTACTAATGATTCTCAGATCATGAGTGTGGAACTAAAGTGGCATTGGGAAGGAGGCGACCCTAAGGCAAGATGCGCTAAGCCCTCTGTAACACCTGCATAAGGGCTGCTGGAGGGTGTCTTGGCTGTGTGGCAGCACCAGTGCTGGGAAAGCACCCACTGTTTAGCCAGCTAGAGAAGGAGACATCCAAGATGTCCAAGACGTCTCCTTCCTGGGGAAGTTAGGAAAAAACTCCACTCTTCCAAGCTCTTGTGGTAGACCTGATTGCTGTCTGGGAGGCACAGACATCCGAGGGCTTAATTGTCTGTATGTGGTGCTGTGCTTCAGTGGTCATGTTCCATGTCTACTTTCACATTCCGCTTCTGCACCTGGTTCCTTTTTTTCTTAGAAGATGAGAATTAGTAATAGTAACATAAATCTTAATGTCCTTGTTATTTCTTACAAGTATGGAAAAAGTGCTGATGTATTAGGTTTTCTCCTTGCCTCTGCTTCTTGAAAGTCCTGGGCCCCTATCTCCAAGACATGTGATTTACTTGACCCTTTCGCTGACTACCAATGCCTCGCCCTACCTACCCTGCCCCCTGCTTTGTACTCAATAAAAGTCAGAGCCTCCAGGCACTTGGGCCCACTGCTAGACTCTGCACTTTGGTTGGCAGTGGATCCCTGGGCCCAAACTCTGTTTTCTCTTTCTCAGTGTCTTGTGTCTTTTATTTCCACAGTCTCATCTCTGCATCAGTAGAGAGGGGCTCATAGGACCCTGTAGGGCTGGACCCTACACTCATTTCAGCAGAAACCAGAACATGTCTCCAACCACCACTCTCTTTTTCATGTTGAAATTCTGTGTTTCTACCGTTGTGCCTCCAGGTACAAATCATAGGGAATCATTCTTCAGGTTTGATTATACTCTCAATTTAATCCCAAGACTTAGGCTATATTTTTACCACTACCAAGAATCAGGATACTGTTATCTGTATCTAGTTATTTTATTTAAAATTTATTTCCATTTCCACTCTTTTTATTTGACTTGAAAAAATTAACACATAATATTTGTACATATTTATGGGGTACATGTGGCATTTTGGTACATGCATACAATGTGTAATGATCATGTCAGGGTATTTAGGATATCCATCACCTCAAACAGTTATCATTTCTTTGTGTTAGAAATACTTCAAATCGCTTCTATTAGTTATTAATAGTTATTTTAGAAAGTCTATAAATACACAACATATTGTTTTTAACTGTAGTCACCCTACTCTGCTATCAAATACCAGAACTTATTCCTTCCATGTAAGTGTATGTTTGCCCTTTAACCAATATTTCTTCACCTCCTGACCCTCACCTTCCCAGTCTCTGCTATCTATCATTCAACTTTCTCTACCTCCACAAGATATACAATTTTTTAAAGCTCCTACGTAAGAATGAGAATATGCAATATTTGTATTTCTGTGCCTGGTTTATTTCTTCCTGTTCCCTCTACATTGCTGCAAATGACAGGATTTCATTCTTTTTATGGCTGAATAGTATTCCATTGTGCACATGCACCACATTTTCTTTATTTGTTCATCTGTTGATGGACACTTAAGTTGATTCCATATTTTGGGTGTTGTGAATGGTGCTGCAATAAATATGGAGGTGCAGGTGTCTCTTTGATAATACTGATTTCCTTTCCTTTGAATAAACACCCAGCAGTGGGGTTGCTGGATGGTATGATAGCACTATTTTTAGTTTTTTGAAAAACTTCCATACTGGTTTCATAATGGCTGCATTAATTTACATTCCCAGCAATAGTGTATGAGTTTCTTTTTGCATCTTCAATAGCATTTGTTATTTTTGTCTTTTTTGACAGCCATTACAACTGCATCTCACCCAATCTTAATGAAATTTGTCACATCAATGGAAAATATACTTGAGACATATTAAATTCTTGCTGAAACTTTTTTTTAAAGAGAAGAAACTTAGGGTTAGTTGTTACATTTAAGAGAAAATATATAGGTTAATAAAAACTTATACAGAGAGTAAGAGAGACAGACAGAGAGAGAGAGAGAGAGAGAGGAAGGGAGAGAGAAAAAGAAATTAATGAATAAAGTCAGGATAATAGAATTCTTTGGTTTCTTGCAGTCATGAAATTAAGGTCTTCCAAGATCATAGTAGGAGTTTAGTCAAGTGTAATTCAGGTATCTCAATAAAGACTGAAACTTAGAATGTACTACTCCTGGTGGGATATATATTATAGCAATGAGTTTAAAATGAGAAATTTTTCACAAATAATATAAATAGTAATAAAAGGCAGAGTTAGTTCCATCAGTTCCCATTGAAAAATATATAGGGAGAAGTTTGAGATAGGTTTGTGCCAAAAACAACGTGGTGAGCCCATGAGTGGAAGAACTTGTGTTTCATAAAAAAGAGTTGACTGTACCCTAAAGCCAATCCAGATAAATTTTTGAGAGTTCTAACCTTCTCTTGGCCCACTGATTTTGGTTGAAGTCTGTGTAAGTAATATATCATATAGTTGTTTCCTTTCTGCTTTGTTTCCTCTGTGCCACTCAGTGGCATCTTCCTAAGAGCCTTGGACTGAAGAATGGCTCAAACTCACTCTCCTAGGGTCCCTGGCTAGCTTTGCAAGAGACTGGAACAACTCTAGCTGTTTGCTGTTTAGTTTGCTGTTCTTTCCTTATTACTGTGGAGTACCAGTATTGCCTAGAACAGGAATAGAACAAAAATATCTTCTTCCTTGGCTATTAAAAATTCACTAATCTTCAGGATATTACCAGTGGTATATTTGTGGAAGAGTTTGATCCAGTCTGTCCTAATTTAAGAAACAGCTTTATTTTTCACATTTGAAAGCTACTCAACTCTTATGGTGAATGAATTATTGTTTTGTTTTTTGAATGTGTCATTTCTTTTGATTGTTGGATCCTTTTGGTTTAAGCATTGCTATGTGGCATTGGCTGGAAATAATTTAGTGAATAAAACAGGTTAGGAATAAAACAGAATTTTTTCTCTCTAGTGGCACATAAATGGTTTTGGTTAATAGTTAAAAGGTGAAAAGAAAATATTGCTAAACATAAGGTGACATGACAATATGCAAAATCCTGTTTATGTGACACATTTTGGGCATCCTTAAATCTAAATCTCCAGAGCAATTTAGCCTAAATGATTTGACTTTTATTTAAGAGAATCACCCTATATTAATCCTTTTAGTTAGAGAAAGCAGGCACAGTACTCCCCAATCATAGAGTACTTGTATTTATATTTATATATGAATGGGATGAGGTAGATATTCAGAAATATTTCTTAAGTGGTCTACCATACACTGTAGTAAACTGTTGCCAAAAATCAAAACAATAAAAATTAAATTTGGTAAACTAATGATTGCAATGAAAGAGAAATTAACTTATTTAAAAAATAATGTTTAAATGGAAAGGCTACAATATTCCAGTGTAGACACATCTAATTAACGTTACCCATATGTGTTGCTAATCATAAATCAATGACTTTATCTGATCTATGTTAAATTTGCTGAACAGAATTTGACTTCTCTGTAAAATAAGGACATCACATTGTTTTTCAGTGTTTGAGACAGTATGACGTTTTATGAAATTTAAGCAGGGAGGTCACTGCAACTGTTAACAAAATGCCTGGTATCATTAGGTTTGTGATTATGATTTTATTCCCTACCTCCTCACTATACCTGTAAGACAGCACAACATGGTGGTGATTGCCACTGGGATGCTCCATATGGGGAATATTCCAGAAAGTCTCACTCATTTCTCTTTCAACTTGCAACATCTTGAGAGTTCCAGGTAGGCAGAAACAAAAAAGTTGTCTATTACATAGGAGGAACAAGATTGCTTCCGCTTGGCTGTAAGCTGAAGGCTCCAGAGTTCTGCCATATTAACTTTCCAGCCTTAATCTGGTTGGATGCACTGTGGATTTCTTGGAAATTGTTTCAGGCCTTCAGAATAAAGCTACAGATCTTTTCAGTTACCTTGTCAGTCAGTTTTCTAGTCCAACACATAGCATAGTCGGCTTGGTCCTTCTATAGTCTTGCCTGAAAAGCTTAACATTATAAGTCAGAGGGGATACTTTCATACATTGAAATCTTTTACTTACAACAGTGGCAGTCTGGTCTATGCAATAAAAATATACAAAGAGTATGTGTCCTGAGAGCTTTCTATGCCCTGCTCAGCTAATCAATGCTCTGGATCTGCCATGTATAATCTATGTGACTTCATACCAATTGCTTTTCCTCTCCAATACTTAATTTTCTAGTTGCATTAGGTAGATAATACTACTATTATACTTCATTCTTCTCTTTCAATATATATTGAGTACCTCCAATGTTCTAGGTTCACAATAGTGTACAAAACAGTACTCTTTCAAGGATCCCATAAACTAGTGGAAGAAGGCAGAAAAGAAAATACATATGACACAGTGAAAAGTAGTAATCGATGAGTGTTATCAGCATAAAGAGTATTCTGACTTTGATGCTCAATTCTTAGTTGCCTGCTCTGAATCCTCCAAAAACCACAGAAGGTTTTAACATTGCAGGAGTCATTATTTTGCCTTTATAATAAAGAATCGGGGGAATAGAGAATAGAGCAGAAGATGGCAATAAAGGAGTCCACAGAGCAGGGCTAGAGCCTGTGAGCAAGTAAGGTAAGAGGGTAAGAGAAGAGAGTGTTTTTTTTTTTTTTTTTTTAACAGAATTATGGTAGAAATTGTGGAACGATGATAGGCATCCTTCTGTCTTGCCCGAGTTCCCACTAAAAGAGAGTTAGAAGTGAAAAAAGAGTAAGCTCGTAGCATAGAAAGGAGAAATGGAGAGGGATGTACCAGGAACTGAGATATTTCAACAAATTTCTTGAGGTGAATGGGAGATTCCTGTTGACTGATGAAAAATAGTGATGGAATCACAGTCCATAGTACATTGTGAAGAGTTGGAGAAAACATGTAGCATACTACAAAGTGGAATACTGCAGAGATTCTGGAGTCAGAAGCAATTGAAGTGAGATGTGAGGCTCACACCGTGGTGTGTGTGTATGTTTGAGCGGGAATAGACCTGAAGATTCATAAGGGGAACAATTTTGTCCTTTCCCCACCTGCCTCCCCAGTATCATGTGCAGAATGATTGGAGCAGTGTTAAACCTCAGGCAAAGGAGAATGAATTCTACTCTAAAGAAACAGAATTATGTAACTATCTGAGTCCTAGAGTTCAGGCTGCTAGGACATAGGGCTCCAGAATAAAGCTGTGTTCCTTTAGACTTTCAAAGGGTCTGCCTGCTGACAGCTAAAACTCTGAATCTAGTGTTCTAGTGGACACTTAAATGGTTAGAGCTTGTATAATTCTACTGTTGGGTAAAGAGTAAGGGTGAGTAAAAAAGATCTTATTAAAAAACAGGAGAAACCCGTATTAACTGGTCTCAGGCTTGAAGTTCCTCTTCCTTAAATAAAAATATCTGGCTGGGTGTGGTGGCTTATGCCTGTAATCCCAGCACTTTGGGAGGCTGAGGTGGGCAGATCACGATGCCAAGAGATTGAAGCCATCCTGGCCAACGTAGTGAAAACCCATCTCTACTAACTGTACAAAATTAGCTGGGTGTGGTGGCGCATGCCTGTAATCCAAGCTACTCAGGAGGCAGAGGCAGGAGAATTGCTTGAAACTGGGAGGGAGGTTGCAGTAAGCTGAGATTGTGCCACTGAACTCCAGCCTGGCAACAGAGTGATACTCCATCTAAAAAAAAAAAAAGTATACTTGGACATGAGGGTAAGGAAGAACCAACTCCTTAAGTATTTTTAAAAAACATAACCACAAGAAAAAGGGACCCTTGTACACTGCTAGTGGGAATGTAAATTAGTACAACCACTATGGAGGACAGTTTGAAGTTTCCTCAAAAAACTAAAAATAGAGCTACCATACAATCCAGCAATCCTACTGCTGGGTATATACTGAAAGAAAGGAAATCAGTCTGTCAAAGAGATATATGCACTCCCATGTTTGTTGCAGCACTGCTCACAATAGCCAGGATTTAGAAGCAACCTAAGTGTCCATCAACAGGTGAATGGATAAAGGAAATGTGCTACTTATTCACAATGGAGTACTATTCATCCATAAAAAAGGATGAGATTCTGTTATTAGCAAAAATTGACATGGAGGTTATTATGGATGAAAGTGGAGGTCATTATGCTAAGTGAAATAAGCAGGAACAGAAAGACAAACATCACATGTTTTCACTTATTTGTGTGATCTAAAAATCAAAAAAATTGAACTCACAGAGACAGAGAATAGAAGAGTGGTTACTAGAGGCTGAAAGGTAGTGGGTGTGGGGCAGGGGAGAGGAGGAGATGGTTAATGGGTACCAAAAAACTAGAAAGACTGAGTAAGACCTAGTACTTTATTGCAAAACAGGGAAAGTTATAGTCAATAATAATTTAATTGTTCATTTAAAAATAACTAAAAGAGTATAATTGGATCATTTGTAACACAAAGGATAAATGCTTGAGAGGATGAATACCCAATGTTACATAATGTGATTATTATGAATTGGATGCCTGTACCAAAATATCTAATGTACCCTTTGAATATATATAGCCACTATGTACTCACAAAAAAAAAAAAAAAAAAGAGAGAGAGAGAGAGAAACTAACCACATGGAAACAAGAACACTTTAGGGAATGAAGAGAAGATAATTTTAAGGCAATATTCTCTAAAAGAGATTTGGGAAGCACCAAGGAAAAATAAAAATGGAAAGAAAAAAAAAGAAAGGAACAGAAGAGCTAAAGAAAAAGATATTTTCGAGATTATAATTAAATTGTTTAAACAAAATATACAAAGGGCTAGAAAACAAAATTAAGATGACTTCTAAGAATATAGAGTAAAACAAACCTAATCTATACATAAAGTGATGTGGTAGTTTGCCATGTTGAAAAGTTGGAAAATTCTGATTAGGCAGTGGTAAAATGAAAATTAGTTTTTAACTAGTAATTAATGAATACCTACATTCTTCTAATACAGAATCATTTTTGGACACCAAGATGAGGCTCATACTACACTTTACCTGGGAGTGTGGCTGTTGCTTTTGGACTTAAAAGGAAGTTGGCTTTGAAATAGTGATGCATACTTTATGCTGCCAGACACATATTAGATTACACATAGCTGGAAACATAACAAATGATGTCTTGACCAAATAGAGGTTTGTTCTATTTCCACAAACAAGAAGCTTGAACGTGGGTGGTTGAGTGTATAAGTTCTGTTGCTCAAAGATGCTATCAAGATCCCTAGGTTATACTCTCCTTCCATTTTTCCATCCTAAGTATAGCCTTTCTATTCTTGCCCTTGCCATCTTATGGCAATATCCTTCCACAGGCATACTAACAACACAGCTCTCGTTTTCCCAGAAGGAGCCTCTTCTTAAACTCTCTCTTGTATCTCCTTAGTTAGAGTTGGTCTTGTGCCAATTCCAGACCACTAACTGGAAAAATCAAGTACAATTTCCATGGCCAGCATAGAGTTATTATTATTCATCCTCATGAATTGGGGCCTCTCTCTCCTGAGACCACTAGTTAATTGTGATCTGTTTGTAGTGAAGAAGGGTCACCTACTGAGTAGGCAAGAAAATTAGGTCTGCCACAGGTGTATCCTAGAAAATGTTTAGTTCTTGGACTAGATGTGGAGGGATTTAGTAAAAAATAGGTGATTTAAAATACAGGAAAGTCAGGAAGGACAACAAAATAACTAAGAACTTAAATAATTTCTAAATAGGAGATGTTGTAATAAAATATGTGTTTAAGTTATGCTTGCTTATATACATTTTGAGAGTGGAATTCTTATATAGACTAGTTTAATGTGTTCATATCTCTCTGGCCAAGAGTTCCACAAGGAAGAAGACTATAAAGAAAAGGCAATGTTTGCAATCTCAGGGTCTTCACCTCACCACCGACTTCTGAAATGCTGAGTGGAAGTGATGAAATTCCATGTCGCATCTCCTGCTTAGTTTATCTCTAGCGTTCCCCTCACTTTGTCCTCAAAGGAGTCATAGGATAATTTGTCTTGTTGATTTCACTAATATGACTGTGACTGGGAAATCAGCAAATGTACAGAGGTACACTTCAAAAACTAAACAGAATTCTTATTAGTTTGCACAGAGGGCCAATTTTCTTCTTTAAAGTAGTCTGAGTAACCAGAGATGGTGCTGCTGCTACTGCTACTGATTAGGAAACAGGATGACATCACAGAATAGTCCTTACTTTGGAGGAGAAAAGTCTTAAATTTAGTCAACATTACTCTCCCTGTCTGCCTCTTCACATTGACATTTATCAAGCTGTGTTTTGCACAACGGTCAAATTTTTTAGATTAAAATTAAGTTTATAAGCAAGGATGTGCATGAGATTTCTGATGATTTTAAAGGCACTTTCTGTTACATTTTAACTCAATATCAAGCAGTTTGGCTAGAATTAGAGAAGGTGAACAAAAGATAACAAAGGCTTTCACTGCAACTTTACCAGGACCATAAATTAGTGGAAATAATTATATATGTTTAAGCAAACAAAAATTGTTAAATTTTGGGTTCCTGTTTAATATACGTAATTATTTCACGACTTTATTAATTTACTTAAAAGAATGAGCAAGGAGACATAATTTTAGTTACAGTTGTAGCACTGGTGCCTGAGGAGGAGAGGACGAGAAATGCACTGGAATTGGCCTAGATTTTTGTGCTTGAACTTAAGGCTGCATTAGTATCACCTAGAGAACTTGTTAAAACCCAGATTGCTGGGCCCCCTGCCTCAAGTTTATGATTCAGTGAGTCTGGTTGGGACCTAACAATCTGCATTTTGACAAGTTTTCAGGTGTTGCTGATGCTGCTGGCCTAGGATCTGTACTTTGGGAACCACTGGCTTAAAGTAGAACCACTTAAAGTGGGAACCACTCTTTATTGGAAAATCCACCATTTGTTGACACCCTCTGTTGGCTCCATGGATGACTGACTAATATTCTCCAAACATTTCTGTTCAAGACGCTTCATCAATACACAAATTCTTCCAGTTCCAAATCAAAAGGATGTCTCAAGGAGACCATGTCTTATTGCAAGGATCATGTTATGCTTTCTCTGGTTTTGGGACAAATGATCGTTGTTGTGGTTGAAGAGAAACAAAATACAACTAATAAGAAATTGTTTGAGTGTAGATAAAAATACTTGTAACTCAAAAAAACCATGGTATATGAATATCCCAACTATTTCCATAAGTCATAATGAGCAGTAATCATTTAAACTTCTAAATTTCAAGCAACTTCATTCTAGTATATTTATTCATTTGTTCAATCGGCTTTTAGTAATCTCTTTCCAGATGGGATATTCCTCCCTCATTTTTCCTTGGAACCAGATAACATCTCTATGATAGCATTTCACACACATTTATGAAAAAGAATGCTTTTCCATGTCTGTTTCTCGTAATTGTCATATAGGTGCCTTAGGTCTGCACCCAAACAATATCTGCCTAGATTGGGCTTGGCATTGAAAATACAAAAAATACATATTACAGGGTCATTTCCTAGAAAACTTTTCAGTTGAGAAGATGAGACAAGAATGTACATTAATGTACTCATTCAGAACCACAAACACTTATAATAGTCTATGTAGTATATTACTACTTCACTAGAAATTTCAAACTATTTTGATAAAATATGTTAATCATACTGCAGGCAAGGACTGATTGTCTCATGCAGTCTTGTAAAATGCCTCACTCATAGTAAATGCTCAGTGAGTCATTGTTGAATATAATAATACAATTTAATAATCATATAGAAGGTGTCTGAGGGCAGGGACCATATTATTCTCATACATACATCCTTTGCAACTTGCTCCATACCTTGAATCTAGTTAGGCAGTCTGTATACCTGGGAGTTCTCAAGAGTGTTAACTTACTCAACTCCAAGGTGTTTTTGCTTTATAAATAATTCATTACTTTAAGAAAAATTCTTGGATTATAATCCTAAAATCAAAAGCTCTGCTCTGAAGTCTGGAAACTGTAGTGCTGCATTTAAAACAGTAACAGAAAAACTAAACAGGGAGGTTATAGTCTAAGCTGATATTAAAATAAGATGTGTTGTATAGCTGAATAAGGGTATGGAGAATTCTATCAGGTCAAATACTGTTCCCACAGATTATAGATGCTTTTGCCTGTAAAATGATCCCATGAATCTGCTGGGCTGCTGTGCTAAATCTGGTCTTTCTCTGATATAATAAAGGATCTCCTTATGCAGGTAAAAAGTATAATGATTACAAGGAAATAAGCGCAAAGACAGGGACTTATTTTTGTCTCCCAACAACAAGAGGATTTGTGGATGCTTAACATAAACTACTGCAATGTTCAGTGGCTAATGTCTCTTAAAGAATTATTCTCTACAGCCATGGTTTATTAGTTTTGGCAGCATTCTATTATCTTTTTAAGTTCCATATAGGCTGATGTGCAAGGAGTGGTGATATTGAGGAATGTTTAAAAAAATTCCTCCTCAAATTGCAAAATAACAGGAAAAACATATTTCATAGATACATGTAAGTAACTAAAAATGTGCTCATGTGTTAACACAAAAAACTCCTAAAATAAAATAAATGTGTTATATTCTTCATCATACTATGGAGACAAGATCATATAAAACTTGGTATTTAGAAATCATGACACTGAAAGAAGAATCAACTGTCTGTATTGATTTAATTTGCTGTATTTTCTGGAACTCACTGGTGGAGATACAGATGAGCTGGTAACACAGATTTGCAGGACTTTCTCCTTTGTTTAGCTAAAAGCTGGATTCTTGTCACATGGTCATGAGAGATTAGGCTTGCGGACACTTTGAAGGGTGAGAAAAATGGAATTTATTGGGCAAAAAGAAAAAAAGGCGAAACAGGGTTCTCTCTGCAGAGAGAGTCCTGCTAGTATAGGGTTCTCGCCTCACAAATTGAATTCCAGGTTCCACCCCAGAACAGGAGAGGTCAGGCTCCTCCCCTCTGCAAATGGTGCGAAATTCCCAAGGTTCCACTCCAGTGTACATTCCTCTCAGTGTACAGGCAGGTTGGAGGTTCTCCGGTGGCCGTGTCATACTTGGCTGTCTCAACAGCTTGATTCTATAGGCTGGCATTTGGGACCTGTTTTGATTTTGTATGATTTTATGTAGTTTGCCCCATCAATTTCTGGAAGTCTGGTCTCTCAGTATTAATACTTTCAGTGTATGAATACTCTGGGATAAATGGGAAGGAGCCATTTATGTTTGGTGAAAAGAAAGAAAGTAGGAACTTTAGATACTTGGACTATGCAATCAATTATAAGTTCTTAATGATATTAATTCTGACTTCATTTTTTCCTTTCTTCTGTTTTTCTTCCTTTCTTTTTGATAGAGTCTCACTCTGTTGCCCAGGCGGGAGTGCAGTGATGTGATCATAGTTCACTGCAACCTCCAAGTCCTGGCCTCAAGTGATCCTCTTGCCTCAAGACTTTTTAGTAACTGGGACTACAGGTGTTCACCATGTAGTTTTGCTATGTTGCCCAGACTGGTCTCAAATTCTTAGACTAAAGTGATCCTCCTGCTTTGGCCTGCCAAAGTGCTGGGATTACATGGATAGCCACTGTGCCCAACCATTCTGTCCATTTTCTATCACTCGAGACTCTCCTTCATTATGAAGCAAACCTAATATGATATTGTTTAATGAATAAGCTTTGTATACATATATCCTGTATAATAACTATTATATAGAGTAATGCCATGGACTCTTTTTATAATCATCTCTATTTTTTATCCATTAAAAAAGCCACAGCTTGTCTTAATTAAGAAAAATATTGCATGAAGAATTTTTACAACATAAGGGATATAGAAACTCGAAGAGTGTAATTGTTATTGCAAGTGATCTCAAATCCATATGAATAACAAAGATTGATAGCAGTTTGAATAAACAGTATACCATAGAATAGAAAATATAAAGTATCCAAATGCATGTGAATTTATTTTATTAATAAATATAGATAATTTTAAACATAACTTCTAGTCTTCATATATTTTATTATTAATAAACATTCAAAAACTTTTCTATCATGTGGAGGCTTGAAGAACATTTTTTACATTAAGAGGATTTATTATGCTCTGAAATGCTATATACCATGGAGTAGGGTAGGTTTGTTAGAAATAAATATGCATTCTTGCTACCATTCCCACTTCCCACACCCATAGCAGATGTTGCTGCTTTTTCTGGTAAGCTCAGACTCAGCTTCCGAATTCTTTTCCATACATGCTCCAGGTGGTCATTATCGATTGATTGATGATGGCATTAAAATCCAAACATTTTAATGTTTCAATTTTTCATCATCTCTTAAGGATCAAGCCCAGCACCTGAGATCTTCAAGATGTACCTATAAACTCAGAGCCCAAAGCAAAATAGATCAATTTTAAAAGCATACAGATTTCTCTTTCCCTAAAAATGTAAACACCACCTGGAATAATTTACAATAAAAGGAAACAAATTTGGGATAGTTTTACTTTTTCTATCCAACTTGGAACTGTTAGTTCACTTGCCACTCAACCTGGACTAACTAATTGATATTTACTTGATAATTTTCAACAACCACAAAGTCAGTACATTGAAGTAGGAAGAAATGAAGTAAAATTGAATAGCTTCTATTTGTTAGAGCGCTACATTTTAAAATGTTTTATCTTTTTTTCCTCACACAACTTTTCTAGGGAGGAATAATAAATCTCAACTTTACTGTTGAGGAAATTGAGACCCTCGAAGATTAAATTACTTGCTCAAATTGTGCAGCCTTTAACTGTCAGAGCCAAAATCCAAACAAATTTATAACTGCATGGAAGGACCATGGTTGTTTTATGAAACTTTAAAGGTTTTATTTGTCCATTTGCTTGTACTTTGTATGTTTCCTAAATTGAGTTAGCAGATTCTGACTAAATTAGATCCATAGATTAGAACATCTGAACTGGTCCTACCAGTTCCTTGAGATCTTATCAGAAGGCAAGATGTTAAACTCTCCATTGTTGTAAAAAAATAAACAAATAAAAAAATAAACATAATGCCAGGTAAAATAAAAATAATGCTCAACATAGAGAACTTTTTTTTCAAAGGTTGTCTATTTTTGCTTTACATACTTCTATTTAAAGCTTAGAATTATCAATGTATACAAAATTACCACTTGGAATTGACACATTTACCATTTCGAAGTTTCTGATACATGGTCATTCACAGTCTTCTATCTATTTAGGAGTTCACTGATTTTTCTCAGTAATATTTTATGGTTTTTTATGTAAAAGGTTTGTATATTGTTAAATTTATTTCTAGATATTTAAAACTTTTCATGCTATTATAGTATATCTTTTACATTTTTATTTTCTAATTGTTTTTAATTGTCCAAAAATTAATGTTCTAAATATCAGCTTCGTATCCAGCATGCTTGCTAAGCTCACTTATTAATTCCAGATTATAATTTTTTTTAGATTTTCTATGTAGAGAATCTTATAATTTGTAAATTATGACTTGGTTGCTTCTTTTCAAGCCTTTCTGTTTCATTTTTATTCTGGTACATGTCATTACTTAGGACCTCTAGTATTTAAAAAAATTTTATTGTAACTTGACAATTTATAATTATATATATATATTTATAGGGTACAAGTGATATGATTTATGAATACAATGTGGAATAACTAAATTAATATAATTAACACATCAATTTCCTTGAATACATATCACTTTTTTGTGATGAGAATATTTGAAATGTACTGTCTTAGAAATTTTGAAATGTACAATATAGTATTATTAATTATATTCACCATGCTGTGCAATAGATCTCAGAAAAACCCACTTATTCCTCCACTAAAACTTTACTCTTTGACTAACATCTCCCCATTAACCCCAACCCTGTAACTACCATTCTACTCTCTTTCTAAGGTCAAATGTTTAAAATTTCACATATAAGTGAAAATACGTAGCATTTGTCTTTTTGTGCCTGGCTTATTTCACCTGGAAAAATCTTCCTCAGGTCCATCCATGTTGTCATAAATGGAAGAGAATTTTCCATCTTTTTAAACTTTCAGACTTTATCCATTTATCTGATGATGGGCACTTAGGTGGCTATTGTGAATAATGCCGTAATGACCATGAGAGTGCAGACATCTCTGACATACTGATTTTAAATCATTTGGGTAAATACCCAGAAGTAGGATTGCTGGATCATATGGTAATTCTATTTTTAACATTTTACAGAACCTCCATACAGTTTTCGACAATGGCTGTACTAATTTACATTCCCACCAGTAGTGTATGGGGTTACCCTTTCTCCACATCTTCACCACATTTATCCTTCATATTTTTGATAATAGCCATTTTTACAGGTGTGAAGTGATATCTTATTGTGGTTTTAATTTGCATTCCCTAATGATTAGTGACATTGATAATTTTTTAATGTATCTATTGGCCATTTGTATGTTTTCTTTTGAGAAATGTCTACTCAGGTCCTATACTCATTTATTAAATTGGGTTGTTTTCTTGCTATTGAGCTGATTTCCTTTTATATTTTGGATATTAACACCTTACCAGACGTATGGCTTGTAAATATTTTCTCCCAACCCATAGATTGTTTCTTCACACAGTTAATTGTTTCCTTTGCTGTGAAGAACTTTTTAGTTTGATGTAATCCCATTTGTCTATTTTCGCTTTTATTGTCTGAGCTTTTGGGGTCAAATAAATAAAATCATTGCCAAGACTAATGTTGTATAGTTTTTTTCCTTGTTTTCTTATGTTTCAAGGCTTATGTTTAAGTCTTTAATCCATTTTGAGTTGATTTTTTTTGTAAATGGTATGAGATGTGTCTGATTTCATTCTTTTGCTTGTGGATATCCAGTTTTCTCACCATCATTTCTTGAAGAGACTATCCTTTTCCATTGTGTATTCTTGGCAGCTTTCTTGAAAATCAGTTGACTATACATGCGTGGCTTTTTTCTGGGCTCTCTGTTCTGTTCCATTGGGGGATGTGCAAGAATTTTTATTCAAGAATCATGCTGTTCTAATTATCACAGTTTTGTGGCATAGTTTGAAATCAGGTAGTGTGATGATGCCAAGCTTTGGTCTTTTTGCTCATAATTGCTCTGGTGATTTTGTGGTTTCATTTAAATTTTAGAATTTTGTTTTATTTCTGTGAAATATGACATTGGAATTTTGATAGAGATTGCATTGAGTCTGTAGATCACTTTGGTTGGTGTGAACATTTTAAGGATATTAATTCTTCCAATCCATGAACACAAAGTATCTTTCCATTGATTTGCGTCTTCAGATTTTTTCGTGAATATTGTGTTTTTCAGTGTATAAGTCTTTCATCTCCTTGGTTAAATTTATTCCTAAGTATCTTGCATTTTTTGGTAGCTATTGTAAAGGGGATTATTTTCTTGATATCTTTTTAGAGAGTTTGTTGTCAGTATTCAGAAAAGCTATTGATTTGTATGTGTTGATTTTGTATTCTGAAACTTTACTGTATTTGTTTATTAGTTCTAACAATTCTTTGGTGAGTCATTAGAGTTTTCTATATACAAGATCATGTTGTCAGCATGATAATTTTACTTCTTCCTTTTCAATTTGGATACCTTTTATTTATGTCTGTAGCCTAATTGCTCTGGCAAGGGCTTCTAATACTGTGTTGAATAGGAGTGATAAAAGTGAGCATCCTTGTCTTGTTCCAGATTTTAAAGAAAAGACTTTCACTGTTGAGTATAATCTTAGCTGTGAGCTTTATATACATAGCCTTTATTGCTCCAGACGATTTTTAATAATATCAAGCATCTTGATCTCATTTCCACTTTTAGAGAGAAAGCTTTTAATTTCACCATTATTGTTCTCTGTAGAGTTTATGTTGATACTCTTTATTAGCTTAACAAAATTCACATTTTACTGTTAGTTTGTGAAGAGGTTTAAAATCCTTTTAGTCATAAATGGGTGTTAAATTTTATAAATGCATTTTAAAATCTGTTAAATTGATTATAAGAATATTTTTGTTGTTATCTTAATGTGATAAATTTCATTGGCTGATTTTTTTTCATATCAAACCAAACCATTTCTAGAATAAACTCTGCTTAGTTGTGATATACTATTATTTTTATTTGTTGTTGAGTCTGATGTCCTCTTTTTCCTTTTAAATTTTCACACCTGTGTTCTCAAAATACATACTCTTTACCTTTCCTTTCTTATAATGTTCTTGCCAGGTTTTTGTACAAGATTACCCTCATCTCACACAATGGTCAGGAAGTAGTTTTTTTAGTTGTTGTTGCTGTTCCCTGAAGAGCTTCTGTAAGATTGGTGCTATTAGTTTTAAACATTTGGAAAATATTACCAGTGCATTTTAGCCACCATTAGTGGTGGTTTCATTGTAGAAGGTTATTTTTGAATTGCAGATTAAATTATAGGACAATTGGGGTTTTCTATATCTTCTTGTGTAGGGTTTGCTAAATTGTAATAGTTAAGCAATTTGTCCATTTTTTTGTGAATTTTTAGACTTGGTGGATAGAGTTGTCCAAAATATTTTTATGGCCTTAATATTTGCATCATCTCTAATAATGTCTTCTTTATTATTCATGATATTGGTAATTTATATGTTCTCTTGTTTCCTTTTAAACAATAACAGTGTACTAGTAATTTATCAGTTATTAGTCTTTTCCAAAAAACAACTTGTGACTTTGCTGATCTTTTTCTGTTTACATTTATTTTCTATTTTATACATTTCTGCTCTTATCATTATTTCCTTTCTTTTAATTTTTTTCAGTAATAGTCACATTTCCTTTCAAACTCCTTGAGATGGCTACTTAAATTAATGCCTTTTAGGCTTTTTCTCCTTATACATTTGGTGCTATAATTTTTTTTCTTGTAAGCCGAACATCATCAGAGTAATATGACATGTTTTTCTCTTCATTCAGTTCATATTTTCTAAGTTTTATTATGTTTTCTCCTTTGACTTGATGATAATTCTAAAGACTGTTCCAGACATATTTTGAAGTATGTTTCCGGAAGTATTTGAAAGATTTTTAGTTTTTTTTGTTGTTGTTATCAATTTTAGATTAATTCCATGGTGATCAGAAAACATACTCTAAATAACTTCAACTATTTAAAATTGTTCTGCCTTTTTCCTTATGATCCAGCAGATTGTCAATAATGGTAAGCTTTTAAAATGCAATCAAAAAGAATGCCTATTCTGTTATTGTCAATGTAGTGTTTCATATATGTTAATTAGGTCAAGCTTGTTAACTCATTATTCAGATGGATTTTATCTTCACTGATTTTTTTTGTTGTGTTCTATTGCTTTGTGAGAGAATTGTGTTAAAATTTTCTATTAAGTGTGTGTATTTGTCCATTTTTGCTTTCAGTTCTATGAAATTCTACTGTGGTACAATTTGCTTCACATGTTTTGAAATTTAGAATTGTTTTATCTTGCTGGTGTTTTGACCCTTTTGTCATTTTGATGTGTCGTTTTCAGGTTCTAAAGATATCTTTTGCTTCTGTATTTTGTGAAGTGCTACAAGAGCTTTTATATTTTAAGTTAGTGTTTGTGTTACGTATATTTCTGCCATCCTTGGTTTTCAGCTTTTTGGTTCATGTTTTTTTATTTATTTATTTTTAATTTTTTTATTGTACTTTAGGTTCTGGGGTACATGCACAGATCATGCAGGATTGTTACATACATACATACATACAGGGCAATGTGGTTTGCTGCCTCCATCCCTCTGTCACCTATATCTGGTATTTCTCCCCATGTTCTCTCTTCCCAACCTCCCCACCCCATGCTGTCCCTCCCCTAGCACCCCAACAGACCACAGTGTGTGATGCTCCCCTCCCTGTGTCCATGTGTTCTCATTGTTTGATGCCCGACTATGAGTGAGAACATGAGGTGTTTGGTTTTCTGTTCTTGTGTCAGTTTGCTGAGAATGATGGTTTGCAGATTCATCCATGTCCCTACAAATGACACAAGCTCATCTTTTTTATGGCTGCATAGTATTCCATGGTGTATATGTCCACATTTTTCTTGTCCAGTCTATCATTGATGGCCATTTGGGTTAGTTCCAGGTCTTTACTATTGTAAGCAGTGCCACAATGAACATATTTGTGCATGTGTCTTCATAATAGAATGATTTATAATGCTTTGGATATATACTCATTAATGGGATTGCTGGGTCAAATGGAATTTCTACTTCTAGATCCTTGAGGAATCACCACACTGTCTTCCACAATGACTGAACTAATTTACACTCCCACCAACAGTGTAAAAGTGTTCCTATTTCTCCACATCCTCTCCAACATCTGTCTCCTGATTTTTTAAGGATTGCCGTTCTAACTGGTGTGAGATGGTATCTCATTGTGATTTTGCTTTGCATTTCTCTAATGACCAGTGATGATGAGCATTTTTTCATATGTTTGTTGGCCTCACATATGTCTTCTTTTGAAAAGTGTCTGTTCATATCCTTCACCCACTTTTGAATGGGTTTGTTTGTTTTCTTCTTGTAAATCTGTTTTAGTTCTTTGTAGATTCTGGATATTGGCCCTTTGTGAGATGGGTAGATTGCAAAAATATTTTCCCATTCTGTTGGTTTCTGGTTCACTCTAATGATTATTTCTTTTGCTGTAGAGAACCTCTAGAGTTTAATTAGATCCCATTTGTCTATTTTGGCTTTTGTTGCCAATGCTTTTGGTGTTTTAGTCATTAAGTCCTTGCCTATGCCTATGTCCTGAATGGTTTTGCCTAGGTTTTCTTCTAGAGTTTTTATGGTGTTAGGTCTTATGTTTAAGTCTTTAATCCATCTGAAGTTAATTTTAGGGTATGGTGTCAGGAAGGGGCCCAGTTTCTGCTTCTGCACATTGCTAGCCAGTTTTCCCAACACCATTTATTAAACAGGGAATCCTTTCCCATTGCTTGTTTTCATGAGGTTTGTCAAAGATCAGATGGTTGTAGATGTATGGTGTTGCCTCTGAGGCCTCTGTTCTATTCCATTGGTCTATATGTCTGTTTTGGTACTAGTACCATGCTGTTTTGATTACTGTATCCTGATAGTATAGTTTGAAGTCAGGTAGTGTGATTCCTCCAGCTTTGTTCTTCTTGCTTAGGATTGTCTTGGCTATGCAGGCTCTCTTTTGGTTTCATGTGAAGTTTAAGGTGGTTTTTACCAGTTCTATGAAGAAGATCCTTGGTAGCTTGATGAGGGTAGCATTGAATCTATAAATTACTTTTGGCAGTATGGCCATTTTCACAGTATTGATTCTTCCTAACCATGAGCATGGAATGTTTTTCCATCTCTTTTTATCCTCTCTTATTTCGTTGAGCAGTGGTTTGTAGTTCTCCTTGAAGAGGTCCTTGAAGAGGTCCTCTCCAACTAACATCCTTTGTTAGTTGTATTCCTAGGTATTTTATTCTCTTTGTCACAATTTTGAATGGTAGTTCATTCTTGATTTGGCTCTCTTTCAGTCTGTTATTGGTGTATAGGAATGCTTGTGATTTTTGCACATTGATTTTGTATCCTGAAGTTTTGCTGAAGTTGCTTATCAGTTTAAGGAGAATTTGGGCTTAGGCAATGGGGTCTTCTAAGTATACAATCATGTCGTCTGCAAATAGAGACAATTTGATTTCCTCATTTCCTAATTGAATACCCTTTATTTCTTTTTCTTGGCTGATTGTCTGGCTAGAACTTCCAATATTATGTTGAATAGGAGTGGTGAGAGAGGGCATCCTTGTCTAGTGCCAGATTTCAAAGAGAATGCTTCCAGTTTTTGCCCATTCAGTATGATATTGGCTGTGGGTTTGTCATAAATAGCTCTTATTATTTTGAGATACATTCTATTGATACCTAGTTTATTGAGAGTTTTTAGCTTAAAGGTCTGTTGAATTTGTTTTAAAGTAACACACAATTGTTTTTAGTGTGGTTAAAAAATCTTTGTCTTTTAGTCAGTGCATTTAGATCATTTACAATTGATGCAATTACTGGTATTTTTTGGCATATGTCTAGAGTCCAACAGTTTGATTTCTATTTGTTCTACCTTTATATGTTGTTCTTTTTCACTCTTTTTAAACTGCTTTTATTACATATTATTTTTATTTGCATTCCCCCCCCCGATTATGCATTCTGTTACTACTTTCTTTTGCTTTGATTTTATTCATTTTTTCTGTTTTTTCCATTAGAGGTTACAAAATAAATCCTTAACTTTATTTAGAGTTTAATGTAAATGAACACTTTTACCTCTTCTTGATAATGCTAAAACCCCAGATCCTTCTATCATCATTTACATGTACTGTCTTTTAAAATTACTTTCTTGGGGCGGGGTACAGTGGCTTATGCCTGTAATCCCAGCAATTTGGGAGGCTGAGGAGGGCAGATCACGTGAGGTCAGGAGTTTGAGACCAGCCTGGCCAACATGGCGAAATGCCGTCTCTACTGAAAATACAAAATTATCTAGATGTGGTGGTGTACACCTGTAATCCCAATCACTCAAGAGGTGGAGGTAGGAGAATTGGCTGAACCCATGAGGTGGAGGTTGCAGTGAGCCAAGATCATGCCACTGCACTCCAGCGTGGGCAACAGAGTGAGACTCTGCCTCAAAAAAAAAATTATCTTGAATTTTAGTTTCATATACACTTTAAATACCACCAAAATTATTATTTTATATGATCAGTATTCATTATGATTAACACACATTTTGGCATACTCTGCTTGTCATTCTTGTCTATAATTTTACATTTTTATTTTGGATCAGGATTGTTTTCTATTATTCTTCTGCTGAAAAATCTCCCTTCAGTATTTTTGAAGTGCATTTATGCTCTTATCTTGAAAAATTCTCCAATTGTTTTTCTGTCAAGAAATATCTTTATTTTGCCTTCCCTTTTAAAGGATATTATTGTTTTGTAGGGAAATCTAGCTTGGCACTTTATTCTCTTTCAGTAGTTCCAAGAAATCATGCCACTATCCCATGGCTTCCATAATTTCTATTGAAGAAAATATGTCTTTTATTCAGTGGCTGATTTGAGTATTGACTATTTCTGGTGTTCAGTAGTTTTATTATGATGTTCCTAAGGGCATTTTGTTGTTGTTGTCATATGATCTTATTTGTGAGATAATACTGATTCTTCAGTCTGTAACTTCATGTCTATCAGCAGTTTAGGAAAAATCACAGCCTGTATTTCTTCATATATGCTTTTGCAGCATTCTCCCTCTTTCTCTTGTCTGGTTTCTAGTTCATAAGTATTAAAAGTTTGTATCATATTTCATTTGTCTTTTATGCTTGATTTTTTATCAGTTTTATATTATATGCTTTGGTTTTTATATTTTCTACTGACCTATCTCCCATATTGCAGTCTCTCTTCAGTTGAGTTCTGTCTTCTGTTAAACCTGTTAAATTGATTTTAAAATTTTACTTTATTTTTCTGTTCTGCAATTTCTATTTGAAACTCCTTATCATGTCATTTTTTTGAATACATTAATAATCATAATCATCTTAACGTCAATGGCAAATAACTTCAGTATTTGGGTCAACTGTGTATCTAGTTCTATTATCAATTTTTTTCTTAGTCCTGCTTCTTGAATTTAGAGACTCTGGATGATTTTTTTTTTTTTATCCCACTGAGGAGATTCTTCCAACTTCTGCTTGTAACAGAGGAATAAGGTATCTCAACTCAGTGAGAACTTGAGCCAACTTAAATTTTTTTTTTTTTTTTTTTTTTTGTAATTTATGTATGGGCTTTCTTTTTCTTCTTTGATTCCTAGGATGAAGCCCTTCAAGATTCCAACTAAGAGCTTAAGGTATTTTCCAGGCCTTTTTTCTCAATAAGCCCTGGACTGCAATTTTTTTATCTTCAATATCCTGAGATTATCAAAATCTCCATTGTAGTTTTTAGCTGTTTATTGGTTCTGGTTGATAGCTGTATTAGTATGTTTTCATGCTGCTAATGAAGACATAATGAAACTTGGAACAAAAAGAAGTTTAATTGGACTTACAGTTTCACATGGCTGGGGAAGCCTCAGAATCATGGTGGGAGGTAAAAGGCACTTCTTACCTGGCAGAGGCAAGAGAAAAGTGAGGAAGAAGAAAAAGCAGAAACCCCTAATAAACCCATAAGATCTCCTGAGACTTATTCACTATCATGAGAATAGCATGGGAAAGACCGGCCCCCATGATTCAATTACCTCCCCTGGGTCCCTCCCACAACACATGGGAATTTTGGGAGATATAATTCAAGTTGACATTTTAGTGGGGACACAGCCAAACCACATCATTCTTCCCCTGGCCCCTCCAAATCTCATATATTCACATTTCAAAACAATCATGCCTTCCTAACAGTACCCAAAGTCTTAATTCATTTCAGCATTAACCCAAAAACCCGCAGTCCAAAGTCTCATCTGAGACAAGGGAAGTCCCTTCTGTTATGAGCCTGTAAAATCAAAAGCAAGCTAGTTACTTCCTAGATGCAATAAGGGTACAGGTATTGGGGTAAGTACAACCATTCTGAATGGGAGAAATTGGCCAAAAGAGAGGAGTTACAGGACCCATGCAAGTCCAAAATCCAGTGGGCAGTCAAATTTTCAAGCTCCAATATGGTCTTCTTGATTCCAAGTCTCACATCTGAATCATGCTAGTGCAAGAAAGTGGGTTCCCCATGGTCTTGGGCGGTTCCACTCCTGTGGTTTTGCAGGGTACAGCCTTCCTCATGGCTGCTTTCACAGGCTGGTGTTAAGTGTCTGTGGCTTTTCCAGGCACAATGTGCAAGCTGTTGGTGAATCCACCATTCTTTGGTCTGGATGATGGTGGCCCTCTTCTCACAGCTCCATTAGATAGTGCCCCAGTAGGGACTCTGGGGGTTCTCCAACCCCATATTTCCTTTCTGCACTGCCTTAGCAGAAGTTCTCCATGAGGGCCCCACCCCTGCAGCAAACTTTTTCCTGGGTATCCAGACATTTCTATACATATTCTGAAATCTAGGTGGAAATTCCCAAACCTCAATTCTTGACTTCTACACACCTGTAGGCTCAATACCATGTGGAAGCTACCAAGGCTTGGGGCTTCCACCCTCTGAAGCCACATCCTGAGCTCTATGTTGGCCTCTTGCAGCCATGGCTGGAGGTGCTGGGACGCAGGGCACCAAGTCTGCAGGCTGCACACAGCACGAGAACACTGGGCCTGGCCCATGAAACCACTGTTTCCTCCTGGGCCTCCAGGCCTGTGATGGGAGGGATGCCATGAAGGTCTCTGACATGGCCTGGAGACATTTTCCTAATGGTCTTGGGGATTAATATTCAGCTCCTTACTAGTTATGCAAACTTCTGCAGCTGGCTTGGATTTCTCCTCAAAAAATGGGTTTTTCTTTTCTACTGCATTGTCAGGCTGCAAATTTTCTGAACTTTTATGCTCTGTTTCCCTTTTAAAATGGAATGCTTTTAATAGCAAACAATTCACCTTTTGAATGCTTTGCTGCTTAGAAATTTCTTCTTTCAGATACCCTACATTATCTCTTTTAAGATCAAAGTTCCATAGATCTCTAGGGCAGGGGCAAAATGCTGCCAGACTCTGCTAAAACATAACAAGAGTCACCTTTGCTCCGGTTCCCAACAAGTTCCTCATCTCCATCTGAGACCACCTCTGCCTGGACCTTATCATTCATATCACTGTCAGCATTTTTGTCAAAGCCATTCAACAAGTCTGTAGGAGGTTCCAAACTTTCCCACATTTTCCTGTCTTGTTCTGAGTCCTGCAAATGATTCCAACCTCTGCCTGTTACCCAGTTCCAAAGTAACTTACACATTTTCAGGTATCACTCCACTCTACTGGTACCAATTTACTGTGTTAGTTCATTTTCACGCTGCTAATAAAGACATACCCAAAACTGGGAACAAAAAGAGGTTTAATTGGACTTACAGTTCCACATGGCTCGGTGGGGCCTCAGAATCATGGAGGGAGATGAATGGCAATTCTTACATAGTGGCAGCAAGAGAAAAATAAGGAAGAAGCAAAAGCAAAAACCCCTGATAAACCCATCAGATCTCGTGAGACTTATTCACTATCATAAGAATAGCATAGGAAAGACTGACCACCATGATTCAACTACTTCCCCCTGGGTCCCTCCCATAACACGTGGGAGTTCTGGGAGATACAATTCAAGTTGAGATTTGAGGGGAGACACCCAAAACATATCAATAGCCTCTTGTCTTACATAGCCTAATCAACATATATGTTGAGGGATAACTGGTGTTCAGCATTGATTATATGTTTCTGTGTGTTCCTTCTTTCTGGAACATCCTGGCTGCCTTAGCAGCCCCAAATCTTAAATCCTTTGTATGTATGCCTATGAGTTTACTTACAACTCTAATAACTTCTTTGCTGCCTTTTTTTTTCTAAGTCTGACGCATTTTTCTGAAAATTGGCAAATACTCTGAGAGAAAAAGTGGCATGAAGAAAATTGTTCTTATTATTAATTTGCTTCTCCTCTTTCTGCAATGTAGACCCTCAAGTTCTAGTGGATTCATTATCTTTCTGATTGTTTCAAATAGAGTTTCTTTTTGTATTTTGTCCAGTTTTTCTAACTGTTCTTAATGGAAGCATTAGTCTCCTGCAAGCCACTCTATCATACAAAAAGCAGATGTCTGTGTAGTTGTGTTTTCTTTTCTATATATGCTTCAGTTAACCATTGAGTTGTGAAGATATATTTGTTGCTTAACACTGGACCTCAGAACTCCTAAACATTATTCTGGGAGTAAGAGCCAATAATACTTTATGGAACTAACCCTGTAATGGCAGATATTCCTGTCTATGAGTGCCCTTATAGAGACAAGAAGGGGCAGAAGGAAGGCAAATATTAACTGATGATATAGGCAAAGAGGGAATAATTTGCTTTTGCAACCTCCTGTCTTTACCTTCTATGCTGCTCTTTCCCAAATTAAGTAACCCAGTGTCATCTTCTCCAAATTTGTCTTCCAGGACATGGCCCTGGTTTTGCTTCTCAGAACATATGTTACCATTTTGATTTATACAAAATGTCTTCCAAAATATACCAGTAACATCAGTTACAGTGTGAAGGAGGACTCCTGCAGGTAGTCAATGTGGTCCTATTCTGGGTCAAAGTGCCTTGCTTAGGTCATCCACTAGCACAGTGTTCCATGCTTCATACAATGCTCCTTTAGGTAGCTCTTTCCTTTCTCTTACCATGTTCTTGTCTGTCCTTTGCCTCTTGCTTGCAGATGACTCAAAGTTTAAATTCTATAGCTAATATATAATGTAAACTTAATAGTTTAGTGTGTTGCTCTTCTCAATTTATTTTTCATTTTTAGAGTTCCACTCATTATTAAAAAGTTTCTAAGGAATGACCTTCACATTTTCAGAATTTTTTTCTGCACAGTTGTGGGGGGAAATAGAGGAGTTAGTTTGAATTTGGATGGTGAATATGTAATCATATTGGCAATCAATCACATCACATATGTCTAAGAATTAGCATGAAGATGGATACATTAAGTGTTTCATAGTTCATAAAATTTTATTTATTCCTCTTAGGTTCTTAAATGGTCCAAGGCCCATATTCAGTTGTACATGAATATAGGAATTTTCAAGTATGAATGATAATATTTAGATTAAGCCATATTTGTATTTTACTGGGCATAATGAAACATCTTTATTTTTAATATTTTGCAGCACATTTTTCAATGTTTGTGATATATTAAATCATTCCAGTCAAATTTTGAATCACTTGTCCCTCTGTATCACAGTACTTAATTATTCAGTATCAGAAATTCAATTTAATTACTGTACAAGATAAAATTGAATTGCATACCTCATGAAGAGCCTATTATGAATGTCATATTGCATTGAAAAAAGTGAATAACCTTGTAATAAATTTTGATGGCTTCCATGAAGATCCATTTAGAATGATTTAAAAAAAATAGTTGCATACCACATGCATACTTTATCTGGCTCTTTATAAGAATGACAATGGAAAGAAAGCAGTGTCATCAGAAGGGTATAGGCACATGTCTTCTGGTTAATTTGGAAATATCGTATGCTTTAATATGCTACCATGGGAAGGTACTGAATATCAGGAGAAAGAGTGCTGAGGTCTACCTCACTTTTTGGAAGGCCGGTTTTCTGCAGAAATGGAATGGGGAGATAGGCCCTTTGATGTATACTTTTTTTAAAAAAAGTTTTTAATGATGAAATAATAGATTCAGAAAATTATCTATCAGATGATGAATATGGTACATGATTTATTACATATAACATAAAGAATTATCATAGCACAATAAATTGTTGGAAGGTGAAGTATAATGAAGGTCAAGAAATAGAGCTTTGCCAGCCACTCCAGAAACTTTCCACATTGCCTGTCTCTTATTTTTTTCGTAAAGGTAACCACCATCAGATTTTCATGATAATGACTTTCTTGCATTTCTTTAAATATTTATCATTCAAGCCTGTATCTCTGAACACTGTAATTTAATTTTGCCTATTTAGTAAAAGTATTTTAAAAGTCTTTCTTAATCTAAATGTTCCCTCACATTTCTTTTTGTGCCCTTGCTCTTTATTCACAGAATTACCCAGGTTCTTTGACCTGTAGAGATCTGAATTTTGCTAATTACATTGATGTATACTTTTTTGTGGGTGTATTAATTACTTCTTCGGGAGCTGTTAGGCAATTTGAAAGTGCTGTGAACCTTGAGCTAAAGAGAGGGCATTCATCATTCACTGGTATCTGCACATGTCCTTTCCAAGCTGATGAACACCTTTTTGCACTGTCGTTAAAAAGGAGCTTGTGTGTTTCAGATGGGGAGTTTGTACAAAGCTTTTCAGTAATGCTCTTGAGAGGTAATAATAAATGAATACATTGAATGCAGTTTTTGGGTTAAAAGATGAAGATATGTGTGCTTATGTACATGGGCTTGATTTTCTGACTCTCTAACTGATTGCTTCACTCTATTAGTTAAGAAGAAAAGAGGAGGGAGACCAACAGAGTGAATTAATATCTCTTAGCACAGCATTTTCCCAAAATGTGTGTTGGAGAACACTAATGGCCTTTATATGTTAATGCATCATCCCTCCAAAAAACACTTCTGCATTTAAATAAGTTGAGAAAATGCTGAGCCAGAGTGCTCATAAGCATATTAAAAATCACAGAAAAGTCTTGCATTAAATAAAATTATTTGATTTTATTTATTTTCCCAAATCTGTTTGACAAGAGAAGGTTTTTGTTTTTGTTATTGGAGTTTCCATTGATTATTTGACACTATCTTATAATACATATTTACTGTGGATGCAATTGGAAAATTCTGATCAGGATTGTATTGAATCTGTGATAAAGTGGGGAAGTATAACCATTTGAACAATATTAAGTCTTCTGGTCCGTGAGTATGGGATGTCTTTCTATTTATTTAGATCTTCTTTAATTTCTTTCAACAAAAGTTTGTACTCTTCAGAGCATAAACTTTGTACTTCTTTTATTAAATTTATGCCTACATATTCAATTCTTTTTGATGCTATCATAAACAGAACTTTCTTAATTTTGTTGACTATAAATAACTAGTATATAAAATTACATTAGACATTAGTATGCTAATCTTTTGTCCTGCAACCTAGTTAAACTTGTTTATTAGTTGTAATTATTCTTAGAAGATTCTTTAGGATTTTTAATATACAAAATGTTATCATCTGCTTATAGAATATTATTTCTTCCTTTCCAACCTGGATGCCATTCATTTTATTTTCTTGCCTAATTGTCCTGACTTTAGTACAATGTAAAGTAGAAGTGGTAAAAGTAGACATCCTTGTTTTATTTCTGATCATAGAGGAAGAACATTGAGTGTTCAATATTAAGTATAATATTAGCTTGGATAAGTTCAATATGGTCATGGGATATAGTCCTTTTTATATGTTTCTGCATTTGGTTGCTAGATTTTTGTGGAGGAGTTTTGCCCCTATATTCTCAAGAGATATTGGCTTGTGGTTTTCTTTTCTTGTCATGTCCTTGTCTGGTTTGGGTCATTACAGGACCAATAAATGAGTTGGGAAGTGAGTTTAAAATATATTTTAAAATTGGTTATAGACCTGTACAGATGATCTTTTATATCTTGAGTCAATTTTGGTAGTTTTTGTCTTTCAAGGAATTTTTCCATTTCATCTAGTTTATGGGCAAACATTGTTCATAGCATTCATTTTTAATCATTTTTTATATCTGAAAGGTTGGTAATAATGTCCTTTATTATCTTCCTGATTTAGTAATTTAAGTCCTCTTTTGGTTAGTCTAGCTAATAATTTATTAGTTTAGTTGATCTTTTCAAATAAGCAATTTTTGGTTTTGCTAATATTTTCTATTTGTAAAAATTTTTATATAATAGGCTGGGAGTTCAAAAAAATGCTATTTCTTTTATCTATGTATAATCTTTATTATTCTGCCACCTTTAGGTTTAGTTTACACCTCAGCGGCCAGTATCTTAACGTGACATGTTATGATATTGATTTGAAATCTTTATTATTTTTTAACAGACATTTGCAACTGAAAATTTCTCTCTAAGCACTGTTTTAGAGCTGTATCCATAAGTCTTGGTATTCTGTATTTTCATTTTCATTCATCTCAAAGTATTATCTAATTTCATTGTGATTTCTTCTCTGACCCATTATTTAAAAGTATATAGTTTAATTTTTATGCATTTCTACTATTGTTTTCTAATTTTATTCCATTGAGGTTGGATAATATTATTGAAGTTCATTTTAAGGTTTAGCATGTCATCTATTTTGGATACTGTTCCATGTGTCCTTGAAAAGAATGTATATTCTGTTGTTCTTGAGTAGAATAGTCTACAAATGTCTGTTAGGTTCAGTTGGTTTATAGTGTTGTTGAAGTCTTAATTTCCTTGTTTATCTTCTGTGATTTTTTTTCTATATGTTATTTAAAATGAGATATTGTAGTCTCCAACTGGGAACTGTTGAATTGCTTCTTTTTCTCTACATTTCTGTAAGTTTTTGCTTCATGTATTTTGGTGCTCAGTTATTAGGTACATCTCTATAGTTGTTAGATCCTTCTGATGGACTTAGGCTTACTCTTTATCATTATGAAATATCTGTCTTTGTGTCTAGTAACTTTTTTTGTTTTAAAGTCTATTTCATCTAATATTAGTATAGCCACTCTAGCTTTGTTATGGTTTCTGTTTTTGTGATATATCTTTTTCCATTTTTTAGTCTGTTTGTATCTTTGAATTTATCGTGTGCATCTTTGACACAGCACATAGTTGGATCTTACTATTTTGAATACAGTTAACAATCTTTGCTTTCTGATTGGATTGTTTAACCCATGCACATGAATGTTCTTATCAATAAAGTTGGGTTTGTGCTTGCAATTTTACTTTTTGTTTTCTATATATCTCATGTCTTTTTTGTTTCTTTATTCCTCCTTTACTGCTTAGTATTTTATTGTGAATATTTTTAAATGTAACCTTTTAATTTCTCTAGTAATTTTCCATAATGTTTTTTTTCTTTTATTGAGATGGAGTCTCTGTCTGCTTCCCAGGCTGGAGTGCAGTGGTGCAATCTCAGCTCACTGCAACCTTTGTCTCCCTGGTTAAAGCAATTTTCCTGCCTCAGCCTCCTGAGTAGCTGGGTCTACAGGCCTGTGCCACCATGCCTAGCTAATTTTTGTTTTTTAGTAGAGATGAGGGTGTCACCATGTTGGTCAGGCTGATCTTGAACTCCTGACCTTAAGTGATCCAACTGCCTCAGATTTCCAAAGTGTGGAATTACAGATCTGAGTCACCATGCCCAGCCAATTCTCTATAAAATATTTTTTAATTTTTTAAATCATTTTTTTGTTGTAGGGCTTACCATATATATCTTAACTTGCCACAATCTACTTCAGGTTTACATTCATTTAATTCCAGTGTGATACAGAAGTGTTGATTCTATATACTTCTATTTTATTTTCCTGTCTTTTGTGCTATCATTGTCATAAACACTGCATCTATATGTTTCAAACCCAACAATACATTGTTATAATTTTTGTTTTGTATAATTTTATATCTTTTGAGGAAGCTGAGAGAAGATAAGAAAGCAAGTATGTATTTATGAAATCTGTTGTATTAATTATCACATTTACCTATTTTGGGTTTCTTCATTTGTTCCTGTGCTTTTAAGTTACTATCTGGTATCCTTTCTTTAGTCCAGTTGAGCATATGTCTTATCTTCTTTTTGTTGTTATTGGCAAATATATAATATTTCTACACATTATAGGCCCAACAATAAGATTACATACATGTTGAATAAAAATACTTTTAAAATCAGTTAGGAGATGAAAAAAGAAGAAATATGCATTTATACTGTCTTTGACAGCTATGTAGTTACATTTACTGTTGGCTTTTTTTTTCTGTGTGTTTAACTTACTCTTTGAGGGTAATTTGCTTTCAGCTTGTAAAACATCCTTTAGTATTTCCTGTAAGGCAAGACACACAATGTCTGTGTCTGCTGACAACACAAATTCTCTGTTTCTCTTGTTCTAGAATGTCTTTTTATTTTGCCTTATTTTTGAAATTTATTTTTCCTGGATTTATGATTCTTGGTTGATAGTTTTTTTCTTTGAACACTTTAAATGTTCCTTTCAGAAAAATGTTTATTTTTCTGATAAGTCAGCTACTAATTTTATTGGAGTCCCATTGTAAGTGATAAATCATTTTTTCCTCTTGATGCTTTCCAGATTTTCTTCTTGTCCTTGGCTTTCTACATTTTACTATGAATTGTCTGTGTGTTGATCTCTTTGTGTTCATTTTACTTGGATTTCATGGAACTTTTTGAATATATAAATTAATTCTTTTCATTATATATGAGAAATTTCTAGCCAGTACTTCTTCAAATAATTTTTTTCTCTTTCTCTCTCTTCTCTCATATGATACTTAGTTATGTATATATTGATGAAATCAATGGTAAGCATTTTTCTTAGGCTCTGTTTGTTTTTCTTTATTTTCTTTCCTGTCTGTTTTTTGGATTACTTAATCTTTACTAATATATCTTCAAGTTTGCTAATTCTTTCTTCTACCAGTTCAAATCTACTGTTGAGTCCCTCTAGTGAATTTTTCATTTCAGTTATTGTACTTTTCATCACCAGAATTTCCATTTGGTTCTTTTTATAATTACTGTCTCTATATTGATATTCTCTATTTGGTCAGGCATTGTCTTCATATCTTTCTTTACTTCTTTAATCTTGACTTCCTTTAGGTCTTTGAACATATTTATAATGGCTACTTTGAAGTCTTTGTCAATTAAATCTGTCATTGCATTGCTCTCATAGGCAGTTTCCATTGCTTGCTATTTTCCCTGTGTATTGATTACATTTTCCTGTTTCTTTGCATGTATCATAATTTTTGTTGAAAATTGAACATTTTTGATAATATATTGTGTCAATTCTGGGTTGGTTGCTACTGGTCCACCTCTTTCTTCTATGGAGGTTGTTATTGTTGTTTACTTGTTTATTTGTTTAGTGAATGGTTGAATTATTTGAGTCTATTTCCCCCCTGCAAGATGAAGCCTCTGATCTTGCTCCTCAAAGGGTGCAGCCTTGGGCATATCACAATGTCATGGTAGGGCTCTCTTTGACCGCCTCTTCTCCTGATCATACTCACCTGTTAAGCCCCATTAATTGCTGGCTGATTGCTCTACTGTCTTTAACAATGTCCTGGAATGTAAATTACTCCACAGACTGATCTAGTTATATTCTGGCTCCTTTCCAGGAGTAGTGTTTGAAACCTCTTCTAACCCCAGGAAAGCCCTTCTTAGCTTTCCCTTTTCTGGGGTCCTTCAGCAAATTAGCTGGCTTATAGGTTAATTTATATCTGTAGTGAAGCTACCAGCCTGCTCTTCATTCATTTCTATAATAAAGTCATTTCCCTTGTGGAGAACTTCAGAGCTCTCTAGTTTATGGCCTTCTTCTTCCCCTGGGCAAAATCTCTGGGCTATGACTCTGGATCTGTAGTTGGGGGCAGTGGCATGATTTTCTCTGAGCCACACTCCTCCTTTAGTCATAGTCACTCCGCACTAGATGGCAATTTGTTACACAGCAATAAAAAAACAAATACAAGTCCTCTTTTGAATGTTTGCTTGGGACATCAAAATATATAGCCAGGCTTTTAAGGAAAAACTGCAATGACTTAGATCATTTTGGAAAATGTTTGATCTATATGATTATTTCTTTTGCTTATGTTTATTCCATCATTCCAAAAATATAAGAAGAATCATGGTTGAGATAGTTGTCAAGACTGTGTTTCCTTATTGCTTAGTTCTGCAGTGTTTTGCCTGTGGCTATTTACTAGAAGCTTTCAAAATCTTCTAGTAATATTTTCTATTTATTAAATAATGGCATTAGAAAGGGGTTACTCTGTGCCAAATTGGTTCTTATTTTATTGAAGACTGATATCTTCATTCCCATAGTTGTATTTCATATGGTTTTTACCTTTTCCACTCACCTAGTAAGTCCTGACTTGCAATCACTGATATTAAAGGAAATGAAAATAAAAATATCTTTCTAGATAGCATTTAAGGCTATTCTATGGTGGATTTTGGAAAACTTGGATGTGGATACAAATTCTTAGTACTGATAAAGAAAAAAGAAAGGTTATGTGCTTTGGAAAGAAACATTCAAAACATTTTTGTACCACATCATTTTGCTTTTACATTTTATCTGTGCTCTTCTGTTCCGAATCCATTGGCAAATTAGCAATTTCTTTATAACATTGTATTTTTAATATAAAGAAATGTTCACTTTGGTTTTTAATTCATTTTGTGTTAAAGGTAAACAATTTTTCATTAACAAATAAAGAAGATCAAAGGAATCAAATTTGTTTTGCCCTAATGTCCTCTTCTCTTTAAGCCCATGAACTTCTGAAGATATAAGGTCAAACAAATCACTACAATTGGTGAAAATGGTCAGGGTGAATGTGTTCTATTTTGGAAATTTAGAATATTGCTGTGAAGATGAAGAATCTTCTCCATCTGTTATGTAGTTGCTCATGAGAAAGGTTAGCAAATGAAGTGGCCAGGCATTTATAGTTCATATATGGATGTCTGCTCTTCCTTCTTTCCCATTTCATTTTTTGCCAAGTAGTTAAAGTGGCAAAAATCTTCCAAAATCTAGGGTGTCTCAATGTGCGGTGCAATATGATGACAGCTGTTCAGAAAAATTTTTGAGAGGTAGAAAAAAATGCTTAGGAATGGTGCCAGACTGTCAGCATGAGAATTTGAGTCAACTGATTGAATGCTAAGCAATATCCTGTTTGAGAGTTTGTTCCTAAAGCTGCAATGATTGTTTAAGCTGTAGTTACATGTATGAAAACATGTGAAGACACTTAGAAGGCATGTTTCACGCTCTGTCATTGTTAGGATCTTGAAAGAAGTTGCTGGCCTAAGTACATGTAATTCTCTCATTAGAAAAATGGCAACTCAAGTAATCCTGTGACATAGCTTTTCTCTCTGAAGATATAGTAGTTCTTAAAGCATAGCATCTGGTTATACATTATATCTTAGTCAGAAATTAAGCTGCACTAAAGAGAGCTAATGGGGCAGAACAAAATATTTTTTAAAAAGTCCTCTTTTGTTATAACAGAGCCTTAACATCTCATTCTGCTTTCTTCCTAGCTTGTAGTACATTAGTGGAGACAACAAACTATGCCCTGTAGTGATCTATGAAGTAAATAGGTTAGTTAGTCTGAACTCAATTCAATACTATTTGCAGCAGGTAAAGTTCTTTGCCAATCTGTCCATGTGACCATAGATTTCCCTGTACTCCTTCAGCCAGGAGGAATTATTATTAGTACAATAGCGCAGAATACATCAAGCCATTTGAACATCAATAGTATTGTAATATGAGCCCAAAATAAAATTAGATAGATGAATCTCAATTTTCAACTTTTGAGGTATAATTGACAAATAAGAATTATGTATATTTAAGGGCTACAACTTAAAGTTTTTATATATGTATACATTGAGAAATAATCACTACAACTACAATCAAGCTAACCCACATAGTTCTTTCTTGTATTTCCTTTTTGTGGTGAGAACATTTAAGATCTACCCCCTTAGCAAATTTCAAGTATGTAATATATTATTGTTACCTGTAGACACCATGCTGTATGTTGGATCTGCAGAACTTATTCATGGAAACTTTGTACACTTTGACCAACATTTTCTTAGATAAATTTGAATACTTAAATATTAACATTTGTTACACTCAAAGATTAAATTAGAGATAGAATGATGCCAGTCAATTTAGAAAGACAAAGCTCACAAAATTCTTCATTTACATTATAATTCTATATATTTATGGGGCACGGTCTGATATTCTGATACACATACATGTTATATAATGATAAAATCAGAGTATTTAATATCCATCACCTTATGCATTTATCATTTCTTTGTGGTGAGGGCATTCAAAAGCCTCTCTTGTAGCTATGTTTGTATTTGTCTAATTGTCATTTTGTTATTGATATGTAAGTTAATTTCATGTGACCAGAGATCTGTTCTATAGTTTACCATTTCTTTGATGTGTTTTGAGACTCACATTATGGCCTAGAAAGAAGAGATAATTTTTATTATTGTGTTGAGAGTGCTTGAAAAGGTTTATTCTCTAATTGGTCTTTACAATATTTTGTATATGTCAATTACATTAGACTTGTTAATTCTGTAATTTAAAGATATTTGTATGTTTAATGATTTTGTTTGCCTTAGCTGTCACTTTCTAACCTTTGATGAAGGTGGCCTCCAGGTTCCCCTTAGCTTGAGTTAATTTTAGAGGCTTCTTCCTGACTCTGAGCCCCTAATCTCCCTTTTCCTGGATCATTTACTTCAAAAATCTTGTAAGTTCTTTATCAGGCCCTTTTGAGATAAACTTTTTTTTTAAAAAAAGTTTCTTGCCAAATTACAACCCAATAATGTCTTTCTGAAGAACCTGGAAGGCATCCCTATGAAATGTAGGCATGGAAACACAGTGTCCCTATCTTTGTCTCTGTAGAAGGGCAGAAACCTTACCTCTTTGGGCATCTTGCTCTAAGCTGTAAAACTACCTCCTGTTGTCAAGATATTTATTTATCCTTTGTGGTCTTCATGTTTTAGACATGTGATTTTTAAATAGGAAAATATATTTGGACAATTTATAAATAATCTGATCCAACATTCTTTGCATGTTAGAAGGACAGGTATTCCCTTTTATTCATGATTATTGATATATTTTGTATTATTTGTAATTTGTATGTTTCACATTTTTAATATATTTTTGTTGTTGTTGTTTCATCCAGTGACCAGGTTAAGACAGAAAATTTTCCTTGCTCTCTAGCTCTTAGGATAACATTTATTTTTCATTCAACATTATACAGTGGGTATAGCTCTTTTGGAGTTCCGGAGTCATCTGATGGACACTCATTATAAATCCGACTTGAACAGACCTTTGCAGTTACCCTTATCCCTAAGGTTCTAGCTGATAACCAAACAGAATCTGAATCTCTGTAAGAATTTTTCTACAGGAAAATGCTTAAGTTTTAAGATTTTTTATATTTTAAAAGTAGATTTTAAACTTGTTAGATTTTTCCCTTGAGTACTTTAGCTATATTTCAAATGATCTGACTACATGGTGCTTAATCATTATTTTCTACTTATTCTGAAATTTCTATTTGCATTTCCTTTTTGACACAAGAGTGTGTTGGGAAAAGTTCCCTCAAACTGTGTTTTTCCTTTGCTTTCACACCACCACAACAATCAACATAGAAGACTTCTGTGACTAAATGTGTGTTTTTTCCCACCACCAAGTAGTGGACACCAGCTGAGTGTCCTTTAATTCAATTCCAACAGTCTCTACCTGTAGACAGTGTCAGATCCCACAGGTGGAGGCTTAGTTCCCAAGACTGCTCCCTCTTTCCCTGCAGTCACAAGTACAGGCCTCTGGAACTTCTGACTGACTAGCTTTAAGTTGGGGTTCCCACGACCCCCTCTTTGAGTTCAATTGGTTTGCTGAAGTGGCTCATAGAACCCAGAGAAACACTTATATTTACTGGTTTACTAAGAAGGACATTGCACAGAATACAGATAAAGCAATGCATATGACGAGGTATAGGGTAAGGGGCATGGAGCTTCCATTTCCTCCCTGGGCATACCACCCTCCAGGAATCTCCATGCGTTTGGCTATCTGGAAGCTTCTGGAACCCAGTCCTCTTGGGTTTTTATGGAAGCTTCAAGATGTCATCATTTCTTCCGTTAGTGTGGTGGGAACTTCTCTGGAAAGGATCCTAAGACCTACGGTCAGAAAGGTGGGGGAGATTAGAGTCCCGCCTTGGGAAAGGTGAAAGGAAGGCAGTAGAGAGATTCTGTTTCCTGAGGCCTAATATACCCAACATTATAACAAAAGATTGCAAGTAGGACTATGGGTATTATGAGCCAGGAACTGTGGATGAAAACCAATCTATATATCATAACACCACAAAGAGTAATTAAAGAGAAAGTGTAAAAAATTCTACACGGACAGGTTTTGAAGTTTTTATATTTTATTTTGTTTTTATTTTCATTTTCTTATGGTTGGCTTCTACTAGGTTTCTACTGTATCCACCTATAAATCTCAAAATTTAATGTGTATCTGAGTTAACCAGATATCTTATAAAAATGCAGACCACACTTTAAGTAACAAAGTTCCATTTGATTACTTCAAAAGATTTTCGAGTAAATACTGACTTTATCTTTACCTGCTTCTTGCTAAATAGTCCCAGCTTACATTCAAGATAACAATGTCGAACCATTTGGTATTTTAAAACACACTATATAGCATTTGGTCCTCCCAGCATCATCCTTAGTAGATTTAGAAAGTTGTTTTCCTTGCTGAGAAAAGTAAGCCCCAGGGAACACCCCAGATATTTCTCCATCTTGGTTTCTCTGTCTTGGTACTGGCTGTTTCCCAAAGGGGCTGGGGAGTGTGCAGGGCTAGGTAACAACTTACTTTTAGGTAATCTGCCCTAGAATACTTTATCTCTGAGTCTACTCTCCTTCCTCAGGGGGCTACTTTGCTTGCCTTTGGTGTTTTTTCTTTCAGATTGAGGTGAAATTATGCTTGGCCTCCCTTGAATCCCACTATGTGACAGTTTATCTGAATGATGATTTGACATTTGATTGTCATTGGTGAAGCTCAATTTTTTTTTAAAAATTACAGCCCCTTTCAGCAAGTTAATAATGCATATTAACATAATAAAAGCGTTAGGACACCTTTAGTAAAAAAATCTGTTTCGCTGTGTTTAAACCTGTTTTTAACAAACTTACCAAGCCATAAAATCCTTAGTTTTGGCAAAGCCATCCTTTTTCACTTTGTCAATGATTCTGAATTTTAAAAACAGATACAATCATACATTTATTTTAAATTTGCGCTAAACACCAAGCATTATACTAAATACTTTAAAGCAAGGGTGTCCAATCTTTTGGCTTCCCTGGGCCACACTGGAAGAGGAAGGATTGTCTTGGGCCACACATAAAATACACTAACACTAATGATAGCTAATGAGCTAAAAAAAATTGCAAAAGTATCTCATGTTTTAATAAAGTTTACCAATTTATATTGGGCCACATTCAAAGCCATCCTGGGCCTCATTTGGACAAGTTTGCTTTAAAGACATTATTTCATTTTATACTTACAAGCACCCTAGGAGTTCCATTTGATAGGTAGAAATTAAATGGAGACTTAGTTTGTCTAGCAACATTTAGTGAATTCAAGACAGAGCTCAGATTCACATTAGGGTGCCTGGCTCAAAAGCAAGTTAAATATCTTTTGGGGATGCCTTACTGCTTTTCAGGTATTCAACACTGCTCCTTTCCTTAGGACAAGATGATTCAGATAATTCTGACTTGGCCTGCTTTAAATAAAAGGACATGTGTGGGATTGCAATTAGTGAGGGTTACAGGGAGACTACTGAGCAATTGAGCAAACTTTGCCAATAAATTGAATGCCAGAAGGGTGTGTTTGTCACCTAGTAAATGTGGCTCAGTCCCAGAGAAACAGCATTCTCAGAAGAGATTTTAATGAATTTTACAGGTGTTTCTTTGCTTGCCATGGCTCTTCCTCCAGGGCAGCTTTGCAAAGCTGAGGAGTAAGAGGTTATATGCCAGGGGATTTCTGACTGGTACACAGTATGTGAAAAGATGGAGAAGAACTCTGTTCTTAGCTGGTAAAGTCAAATCTAATTTCAAAAACTAAATGAGAATAATAATGACAATAAAAGACCCAGAATACCACTTTATAACTATCTCATTGTGTTTGTAATTCTTGGCAACAATAAGAGGAAATATCCTGAAGTCAAATTAGGACAATCTGCATGACAAAAATATTAACAAGAGACAGTGGAAGCAAGAAATTGTTGATGATTTTCATTATCTGTAATGATACCGTGAACTTTATTTGTCTTCACCTTGAAGCTTTGGAGAAAATCTGACTCCACTTGGCAGCTTTAGCTTCTTTAACAGAAGCATCTTGCTATTTAAATAAGCATGCAGCCCTTGAAGTTATTTTGGAAAGTTTTCCTTTTCCAGGTGCTTGGGGTTTTCTGTTTTGAAAAGACACTCATTTGGAAACCTAGAGGCTCTATGTGTTGTTTATTACTTAGAGGGACATTTTTGCCACATTTAAAATTACAAGTTTCCAAGGAACTTTTATATGGGTTCTCTCTGTGTCCCCACTCAAATCTCGTTTCGAATTGTAATCTCCACATGTCAAGGGAGGGACCTATAATCCCCATGTTTGAGGGAGGGAGGTGATAATAATTTGGGCAGTTTCTCATGTGCTGTTCTCATGATAGTGAGTGACTTCTAGCAAGATCTCATGATTTTGTAGTGGTTTCATTGTCTGGGGTGACATCAGAGGATCTTGGTCTCATGGCCACAGAGATCAAGGACATGGATACACACAAATGGTGAGGTTTAGAGCAGAATTTTAATAAGCAAAATGAAGAGAATAGCGCTGTGCTACAGAGAGGGGTCTCAGAAAAAAGGGTTGCCAATGCACAGTGAAATGCGAAGGTTTTTATAGATGAGCTAGTGGGGAAGCAGTATCTGATCTACGTATATAGGGTGTAAAAAACTGGTTAGGACCCGGTGTGCCATCTGCATAGGGTGTGAATCTCTCTGGCAGCCCCCACCCAATCTTTTATTATGTAGGTAGGTCCTCTGCTTGAGGTACTCCATATTGCTTATTTCTTTCTTACTGTGCACGTCCTAATGAAAAAGGGAAGGTGGAGCCCCCATGTGGACATGCGTGGCCCCAGGTAGCCCTTTCTGTCAGTGCAGCTGCCGACATCCTCCCATGCAAGCTTCCAGCTTCCTTAACTATGTTTGCAGCTCGATCTTCCAGGCTTCTCTTTGTTAGAGAAGAGGTAATTTCTTGGACTGCTTTTTGCTAGAGAGTAGTTCTGCTAAGGACTCTTTTGCCCTCACTATCTGCCTAAATCATTTCTTTCTGTTTCCTGTATCAGTTTTATAAGCATCTGGCATTTCCCCTGCTTGCACACTTTTCTCTCTCCTGCCCTCTTGTGAAGAAGGTGCCTGCTTCTCCTTCTGCCATTGTTTGAAGTTTCCTGAGGACCCTCCCCAGCCATGTGGAACTGTGAGTTAATTAAAGCTTTATGAATTACCAAGTCTCAGGTATTTCTTTATAGCAGTGTGAGAACGGACTAATACAGGCTTGAATGAAATGAAGAGCATTGGTTTCAAATATCAGTTCTTCCATTCCAATGTAACCTTGGACAGTTAATTTTGCTTCAGTTTCCTCACCATGATAATGAATCATAGTACCTATCTCATCAAGTTGTGACAAGATTTGAAGGAAGCTATATAAACTCTCCAGCCACAATGGGCATTTCATGATTAGTAGCTAGCCTCTTTATAACAATTCTTGTGACAGTCTGCTGAAAGGAGGAACTTACTTTGCTCACCTGGAATTTTAGTTATCAGACCAAGCTAATAGTTCAGTTATTAGGTGTGCATTGGAGATAAACATGAATGGTTCTCTCTAGTTGGTATTTATGTTTTTCCAGAGATATTTATATGAGACAATGCTGAGAAAAGCTGAGTGAAATACAAATAAGCAGTTAACAAGATTGATCAGAGAACTGTATTTTCCAAATTGAACTAGAACTGGGGAACAATCAGTTCTTGGACTCATGCCTTCCCCCATTTACTGGTAAGAAGATACTGTTCACAAATACATTTTTATGTACATAGGGCAGGTGATTGGATTCTTTTTATATTATGTGTTGGATTATAAGTTTTTACCTGCACTAACAAATGAGTGCCAAAAGAGCTTTTTCTTCATATTTCACTAACTTAGAAGTCTTTCCTCTCAAAACATCGGTTTAGATGTGTCTCTAATGAAAAGGTCCTAAGCTCTTGTTGGGGCTTGGAGAACAATATCCCAAAGTGTAGTGATATGACATGCTGAGTTCTTTTGAATTAAGGGAAATTGGAAGGCCTCAGAAGCTTCCTCAGCACTGTCTGTCTAACGTTCTCTTATTTGTCCTCCCCAAGCACAGAGGTGGCTCTCTGGAATTTCCTTATCTGACTGGGGAAACTTCTTGTTAAAAAAAATGCTCTTCTCTTAAGCTCCTACCCTAGGAATCTCATTAAATATCCCAGAAAGTTTAACCATGGAGAAAAGACTAAAAGTTGACTTTTAGTCACACCCAGACTGACTTTTCAAGTATTCTGATGGCAGCTTCAAGAGATTACCTGGGAGACTTTATCTGCCTAATAAGACCAATTCTGTTCACAGTGAATTTCCTGATGCTCACCTTTCTGTAACCTGTACACAAACTATTGTTTGTCTTTGGTCTCATCCAGCATTCAGAGAGAATAATTTACACACCATTGTCTTGTTTTCAAGCTCATTCATTCCCTCTAAAATAATGTACTACCCCTCTAAAATTTCTTACAGCCCCACCACCCCGGTTTCCCTCTCCTCTACATAGAGGACATTTAAGCCTCAACCATCTGGCCCTTCTTTGGGTCTCATATTTTGCATGGTTCCATTTATGTCTTTTCTCCTGTTAATCTGTCTGTTATCAGTTGATTCCAGTGAAATGTCAGGGAAAGAAGAAGGGAAGCTTTCCTACAATCACTACACTCCTTTTTGACTATTTCTCTGCTGTCTTTGAGCATACTATAATTAAAGTGGGATTTGACAAGTGTGATTCTAGGTAAGATACTCAGATAGGCTAATTTATCTTCCAGTTTCTTTCAACATCTTGCTTTTTCTTCTATTCTTCCATCTTTTGGCCTTTACATGAACTCCTTTCTTTAAACATAGCCCTTAATTTATTCTCATTTATCTGTAATTTTGAAAATTATCTGATACAGTCATTTTGGCTTACAGTGATTTCATCTGGAGAGGAATTGGTTTCTATCTTGCTCCCATCTACTGCTGCAGGCTGGTCCCACATCTAGCCAAGAAAGGCAGAAGAGCTCTCACACTTCACTATTTGAAAGCATCAGATGAGCTGGACCAACACTTGAAATAAGATGTTTCCCCTTAGCAACTGAAATTATTCATATAGATGACAAATACCAGGGTAGGGGCAGGTGTTCCTAGATAAATGCATAGAGCTATAAAGAGAAAGAAAAAAAAATGGAAGTAGATTCTGAGATATGCTAACTCTGCTTCTGTTTATGGGCATGAAAAGTTTTTTTCTTTGGAGGTCTGAATGTTAAAAACATGTGTGTGTGTGTATGTGTGTGTGTGTGTACCTCTGCGGAAAAGCATATGAAGATGTATGTATATGTGTGTGAGCACATGTATGTATCATGTAATTAACTCATTATCTGGAGAATTTATTTTATATTAGAAGTATTATAAGAAATTCATCTGTCACTGTGTGTGATTCCTTTTCATTTCTGATAATTTACAGTAATTGCAAGTCTTTCTACGGCTGTATAGTTTCAAAGATGATATCTGGGTAATGCTAGAAGCCAAAGTTGTATGCCTACTATAGCTAGCTCCAGCAGTCTCTTTTGTCCTAAGGCTACCTAAATTTCTACCTGGATTATCCCCTAGAAGGAGCAAGGGGAAAAGGGTGCATAGTGATTATGTCTATGGTCTGTGCCTCAGAGAGGTCTGTGTTAATGTCTCTAATATTTAATGCCTGTATAAATTGGACAGATTATTTGGCCTCATTAAAACTCATTTTTCTCATTTGTAAAATAGAGGATATGTAACTGAGAAGCTTGTGAGTATGAAATAAAACATGTAAGCTAGCATGGTGTCTAGCATTTATTAGGTCATTACTGAATGTTAATTATTATTGTTATTGCCATAATGATTATTACTAGTACTTATTACTACTACCAACACTACTAGTATAACAATCAGTACATATAGTCTTTAATGTTTCTATTGTCCCTTGGAGCTTCTGTAGCTAATAATGGCCAAATACTCTACAAATTTGTATATCAGAAAGGGGATATTTTGTGTGGGCCATTTTAAGTAAAAGATGAAATTTTTTTAACTTGAAAGAGTGCCCTTTACTCATGTCTACTTTCTAATAGGAAATGAAGTCTATTTGTAATATGAACAACTGTTCCTGATTTATCTGTTTCAGATACGGCTATGTGACTGTCAGATTTTATTAATGTGAGACTCACCTATAAATGTCATAATGAAATCCTGACTAGGAAAGAACACTAAGTATGCATTTCAAAATGAGTTTCTATGACTGAAATTTTGTTTAAAAAATTAACTTGAAGAAAACTACTATTTATTAAGTATCTATACATGTCAGGTACTTGTCTAGATAAGCAATATTTTATGACATTTAAAAAATATTTATATTTACTGATATTATCCTGAGTGCATGCATGAAGTTTCTGAAGCAGAGCATATTATTATTTATTTTATTTTTATAGATTTAGGGAGTACAAGTGCATTTTTGTTACACAAATATATTACATAGGGGTGGAGTCTTGGCTTTTAGTGTAACCATCACCTGAATAGTGTAAATTGTACCTAAAGGTAATTTCTTATCTTTCTCTCCCTCACACCTTCCCATTTTTGGAGTCTCCTATGTCTATTATTCCACTCTGTATGCTCATGTGTCTCACTTATAAGTGAGAACCTGCAGTATTTGACTTTCTATTTCTAAGGTATTTCACTTTAGATAATGGGCTCCAGTTCTATCCATGTTGTTGCAAAAGGCATGATTTCATTATTTTTCATGGCTGAATAGTATTCCATGGTGTGTATAGATCACATTTTCTTTACCAGTCATCTGATGCTGGACACTTAAGTTGGTTCCATGACTTTGCTACTGTGAATAGTAGTGCTGTGATAAACATGAATGCAGGTGTCTTTTTAATATAACGATTTCTTTTCCTTGGGGTAGATACTTACTATTGGGATTTCTGGGTTGAATGGTAGTTCTATTTTTAGTTATTTGAGAAATCTCCATACTGTTTCCATGGAGGATGTACTAATTTACGTTCCTCCCAACAGTATATAAGTGTTCCTTTTCTTCACATCCTCACCAATATTTGTTGTTTTCTGTCTTTTTAATAATAATTCTGACCAGTATAAGATGGTATTTCATTGTGGTTTTGATTTGCGTTTCTCTGACATTAGTGATGTTGAACATTTTTCATGTTCTTTGACCATTTGTGTGTCTTCTTTGAAAAATGTCTATTCATGTTCTTTGTACACTTTTAATAGGGTTGTTTTTTTTTTTTCTTATGACATTGACTTTTTTTCCTATTGACATTTTTGTAAATGACATTGGTTTTTTGATAGGAAAAATTGTGTTGAATCTGTAGATTGCTTTGAGCAGTATGATTATTTTCATGATATTGATTCTTCTAATCAGTGAGCATGGGATGTTTTTCCATTTGTTTGTGTCATTTATGATTTCTTTCATTAGTGTTCTGTACTTTTCTTTGTGGACATTGAGATGGAGCAGAGACCCCTCTTAGGGGCATGCAGTCCCACCAAGCATGGAAAGAAAGGAAAATCTTGTTCCTTTGAGTGAAATTCAAGGAACCTAGCTAGCCCTGAGTTGTAATAGAACAACTTAATAGGGAAGAAGGTAATAGTGGCTTAAAATAATAGCCAAAAAAATTGGAGTTATGGGATGTTTGGTCTCCTACAGAAACTAAAAGTAACATCTTAATGTATGTCCCTGAGTTTTTTTCAGAAATCCAGACCCCCACCAAACAAATTGGCTGGCACATAGACCTCAGATAAAGGGGAACTGAGGACTGAACTCTGACCTTTGCTCTTTGTTCCACAGTTCTTCCTGAGGGCCTGGAGGAAGTCATTCTCACAAGCCAGAGATAACATTTTAAACAAAGCTTCTTTTCTGTAACCAATTGCAAATTAGAAAATCTTTAAATCTACCTATGAATGACCTGCAAGCCCTTGCTTTAAATATCCCTCCTTTGTAGGCCCAACAAATGTATAACCTCCATGTACTCCCTGTGTTGATTTATAATTTTGCCTGTAACTTCAGCTTTCCTGAAATTTACCCCTGCCTTTAAAAAACCTTGCTTGCAAGCTATTGAGGAGGTCAGGTTTTGAGTGAGATGCCTGATTCTCCTTGCTTGGCATCTTGCAAATAAACACCCTCCTTTCTTGTGCTGCAAACCTCAGTGTGGATGTTTGGCCTTACCACACCAGGCGAGTGCACCCAACTGTGGTTCATTAACAAGATCTTTAACCTTCTTGTTTAAAATACCTTCTAGGTATTTTTTTTTTTTTATTTGGTAGTGATTGTAAATGGGATTGAGTTCTCAAGCTTGATCATTACTGGTGTATAGAAATACTACTGATTTTTGTCTGCTGATTTTGTTTGTATCCTGAAACTTTACTGAAGTCATTTACCAAATCTAGGAATCTTTTGGAGGAATCTTTGGTGTTTTCTAAGTATAAGGTCATATTATCAGTGAACAGAGATAATTTGACTTCTTCTTTTCCAATTTGGATGCCTTTTATTTCTTTCTCTTGCCTGATTGCTCTAGTTTGGACTTCCAGCACTATGTTGAATAGGAGTGGTGACAGTGGACATCCTTGTCTTATTCCAGTTCTTAGGAAGAGGAGCTGTTATTATTTATTCACAGAAAATAATGATAGCCAGATAGATTAAAACCCTACACCTAGGATTCTATATTTTAGGTGAGGAATCCTAAAAAAATGAATGTGGCTTATCTATGCCATTCTCCTCCCCTCCTGAGAAGGTCTCCTTGGCAACATAATAGGAAGGATCCTGAATTCTCACCTAGTCCTTTGGAATATAAATAAATCTCTCCAGGAGAAAGAGATGACATGAGGGTCTCCAGCTTTACAGTGCAGACTGTCCCTGTCTCTCTCTCTCTCTCTGGAGTTCTCTAGGTATCTAAATCAGTCATAATTTAACCTCCAGCAATTGCTTTAATTTGCTCAGAAAGCTCTAACTATGCAGAATCATATAATATGTTCACTATAGCCTCAGATGTATATGATTACATTTAAACTCACATAACACTATTTTTTTCCCCAAATCTCTTTCACAGAAGGAGAATCAAGGGTCAGAAAGTTTAGCAAATTTTCCAAGGCCACACAACTAGTAAGGGGAACATTTCTGATTAGAATGGAAGCCTGTTTAGCCAGGCACGGTGGCTCATGCCCGTAATCCCAGCGCTTTGGGAGGCCAAGGCAGGCTGATCACAAGGTCAAGAGATCGAGACAATCCTGGCCAACATGGTGAAACCCCATCTCAAGTATAAAATACAAAAATTAGCTGGGCGTGGTGGCGCACGCCTGTAGTCCCAGCTACTCAGGAGGCTGAGGCAGGAGAATTGCTTAAACCTAGGAGGCAGAGGTTACAGTTAGCCAAGACTATGTCACTGCACTCTAGTCTGGTGATAGAGAGACTCTTTCTGGAAAGAAAAAAAAAAAAAAAAAAAAAAAAAAAAAGGAAGCCTGTCTGATGTGAAAGCTCTTTGGTGGCTAAAATGCTGGCCTAAAAGACAAGCTTAAGGAATACATATTTTACATCTCCCTTTTCAGTAAGCCTATATTAAGTGATTCTGAGGATATGGCATCTCACCTCCTATATAAAGGCTTTTCTGCATTCATTTGGCACAGTAAACCACTTTCAGACGTGATGAAAGAGGAGGAAGAGAAGCCTTTGACAAAAAGAGGAAAGTAGGATTAAAATTTAGGAAGGTACATTTTCCCCCCTTTTTTACAGTCTCATGCTATTTTTTTTTGTGGGGGGTTGGGGGATGGAGTCTCACTCCGTCACCCAGGCTGCAGTGCTTTTGGCATAATCTCAGCTCACTGCAGTGTCTGCCTCCTGAGTTCAAGTGATTCTCCTGCCTCAGCCTCTGAAGTAGCTGGGGCAACAGGTGAGCACCACCCCACCTGGTTGTATTTTTTTTAATAGAAACAGGGTTTCACCATGTTGGTCAGGCTGGTCTCGAACTCCTGACTCAAGTGATCTACCAGCCTTGGCCTCCCAAAGTGCTGGGATAACAGGCATAAGCCATCACACCATTAATAGCACCAGTCTCGTGCTACTAATTCATTGCCGAAGAGTTGCCTGAAAGATTGGGAGGGGCATTTTTCTTGCCACAGGCTTTGCTTTCTCCCTGTTCCAGCAAAGAAGTATTTTTCTTCTATTCGTATTATTTTGCTGTATGCTTGTAGCTAATATGATAGCATATGCTGCTCATGGGTGTTACAAAGACACAGGGAAGCTTTAATGCTGATTTTCTTTTTGAGTTCTAACTTCATAGGAGGTGAATTTAATAAAGGCAAAGAAGACAGACTAAGAATGCCTTTTGTCAATTTTTGCTTTGTATCATTAGGTGACAGTATCTTTCACAAAGGCATTATAGTTCTGATGACCTAAATTTATTCCTCCTGTTGTAAAGAACATGAGTTACCAATGCACTAAAATAGTCTTTATTCCTGGTTTCCCCAATTCTGCTGTAGTAAAAAGGACAAAGCTGTGATGATGCCAAAATATTCTCATACATAATGATGCATTTCAAAGCAGGGTTTTCAGGACTTCAGCAAGTCCAATATGTATTGGGTTTGAGCCTCAGGGATCATGCCAGGGTACAGCTGTGCTTTCCCAGCTGACTCTGTCTGCCTAATATCACAGGGAGCCAGGAATATTCCTGTGATTTTAAGTGTCATGGTGAGGCATGAGTCATCTGTGAATGCACTTTTTAGGGTTTAAAGGTCCTATGATGTATTACCCTTGAGAAAGACTGGAGAAGGAAAGGCTAGAGCTGGGAGTTGATCACTGCCACTCACGTACAGGCCCTACCAGCAAAGTCACAGCCTCATCACAGGTCACTGCACATGTTTGCCTGTGCCTTGGTGTGGCTAGAGCCTGGATCCCAAACTCTGGTCAATGTTGGATAAGAGAGATCACCAGAGATTGGGACAGGCTATGCTCTGAGGAAACTTCCGATGATAGCTCTGCCTGTGGCTATAGTTGTTGCTCACTTCTTTTTGTTGATAGGGTCTTGCTTTGTTACCCAGGCTAGAGTGCAGTGGTGTGATCTTAGCTCACTGCAGCCTCAGACTCCTGCCTCAGCTTCCCCAATAGCTAGGACTAAACTGGTATGCACCACTGCACCTGGCTAATTTTTTTTGTAGAGATGGAGTCTCAATATGTTGTTCAGGCTAGTCTTGAACTCCTGGCCTCAAGTGACCCTCCCTCCTTTGCCTCCCAAAGTGGTGAGATTATAGGCATGAGCTGCTATGCCTCACTTTTATTGAAAGATACTTAGGGAGGAAAAGGAAGGAACCTCTTAATTTCCTATCACTGTGTCTTCTCTTCTTATCTCCCTCAGTTGCTGCTTCTCTGGGATTTAGAAAAGAACCAAGTAGAGATTTGCCTTAAACAATTGGCTTATTTTACTTTGATTCATTAAGGAATAGGAGGGAGGTTGTGATTATGGTGGGAGGAGTGAAATAAAAAGAAAATTAACCTTTGTTGCTGTAAGGTTGGCCGCGTCGTGGAGAGTTCGGACATGCCTCCTCCCCTCGCCGGGAGCTCGGACACGCCTCCTTCCCTTGCTGGGAGCTCAGACACGCCTCCTCCCACCGCCGGGAGCCCGGGGGAAAAAAGCCCCATCAGGACTTACCTGATACCATCCAGGCCCCACTCCCTTCCATCCGGGTCCCACTCCCCTCCATTTTGTCCCACCCACCTTGGCCACAGCCAATTGGATGGCTCCACTCCCTATAAAACCCCGTGCCTGAGAGGAGTCCGGGCGACTTCTCTGGCCCTTCCTGTACGGACCGCAGAACCTCGTCTGGGAGCCTGAATAAATTCCCTTGCATTGGATTATTTTCATGCTGGCCTCAGTTTCTCCGTTTCGTCTTCGGCGAAAACAGACCTTACAGTTGCATCCTACTGTATGTCAGACATTTTGCAAATACTCTCTTATTTTGATCTTTCTATTACCTATGCAAGGTAAGCATTCATTCCATCATCCATTCATTTATTGAGTGCTTATTATGTTCCAGGCACCATTCAAGGGGCTGATTATTAATATCTCCAATTGAAGATGAAGAAAAAATCTGAGAGAGACTAAGAAACTAATAAATTAAGTTGTGCAATTAATAAGTGGAGAAACAGAATTTGAGTCCAGGATAGGTCCATTGGCCCTGATGTTTTCTTCTCTACAGCTGGGAGGCAGTTATTTTTTAGGGGTTTAATAAGGAGCTTAATAAGGTCAACCAGACCAGTTTCTCTTGAATGATTAATGCTGAAAAGATATCTTCACATAATTTGTTTGGAACCAAAGCGGGAGTGTGTGGAGACTATTATTGCTCCCTTTCCTGCTTTGTTTTCGGTTTCCTTCTATGTTACCTCTATTCTCCTGACATCTCTTCCCTCCATCATTCATTCCCTCTTCTTTGATGTGTATAAGTCATGAACTCTTGGTCTTATGTAGAGTATTTTGCAAGTCCAGCCTCAAAGACCTCTTCCAACCACATATTGACCACTAAATCCTTCTCAGGTAGAAATTTTGAGCTTCTATGGTCAGTTCCTCTGGTGGCTTCATTAAGGTTCAATGTAAATAAAGTTCCATATCTAAGATTCCATTCAGAACAAAGTAAATGTAATTTTTAATTCATTGGGTATTTAAAGGATCCTTCTATTGACATTTTTTATCTGTAATAGTACTATGGTTTGTGACATGATGTCTGGAGACTTTAGAGATGACTTTTCAGCTTATTTTGTAGAAGAAAGTATAAGATGTTTTGTTCGTGGTGTTCTTAAATTTTTAAATTTAAACACTTCAAGCATCTAATTGGTTTTACCTATTACTTAGTAGCTACTCTTGCTGGTTGAAAAACCATTTTTTCAGAATTTTTTAATGGGTTATTTATTCAGGATTTAGAAGAACAGACCTATTGCTTAGGCATATTGATTGACACAATAATAAAGTCAGTCCTTCAAATCAGTAACTTAAAAAAATTCTTTTATAATTTCAAGGGAGTTTCTCAACTATTCGGTTTTATTTTAATGGACAGTCATATCAAGAACAGCTCTGGTAATGTAATTCACAACCAGTTCTTCCATTATGAATCAAATGAATTTTTTATGGCTTTCAAAAATGAATCTCCACCCATGAGACACTTATAATGGTAAGAAATTGAATGAAAAATCAGACTTTTTAAAGTAATGAAACAATGCAGAAGTAGAACAAAACAATATTATAATAAAGGCAAGAAGTTTCCTTAACTTTTGGTTAACAAATATTTAACTTGTTTAGCTGTTACACATGAGAACATGCTTATGAAAAAAATAACTAATTCCTAATGCAGAAAAAGGCAGGTAAGGCCATCTACCTCAGCTGGAAACTCGCTGCAAATGACATTTTAGGTTTTTTAAAATAATATTTCAGAAAAAAATACATTTTCCCACAGAAAGAAACAGATAGGTAGTGAAGCATTTCCTACCTTTTTTCCTTGATGTTGCAAACTGAGTGAATCTCTCTGTCATGCTTTTGTCTCTATATCCTATAAGCAATGCTTGTATTATTGCTAATTATTTTCTTCTCCAGACCACCATTACTTCTGTAAGAAATATAGACCTCCCACTTAACTACTGATTACAAATACCCCATAAGGGCTTCTAAAATATTATCACTGAGGTTACATAGCACTGTTTTCTGATATGTTGTTCTAAGAATGCTAAACTCTGTTTGAATACTATAATATAAATTGTTTACAGATAAAAGTAAGACATTGGAAGACTTTGAAATGAACATCTTTATATAACCAAGAGAAAAATATTTAAGCTCTTGTTCCAGAGAATTAAATTATCTAAATTTAAATTATCTTATATAAATTCTCTGATAAGTTCTTGTTATCAGAGAATTTAGATTCGAATCACTTTTCTATTGATGTGGAAGAATTTTTGCCTTTCATTAACAAAATAGGGTAAATGGAATGTAAAAAAATAAATAAACAATTTTACTTCCTGAAAGAGCTAAACTAATCTTTCTTACCTAAATTTTCCCTATTTGGAGTATTCTCTATGGGGTTTGAATTTAATCAGTAGAAGTTCTAAGTTTAGAACAAGGTAGTTTTGGGGATGTCATCAGGTGACCTATAGGAAGAAGACTACAGTTGCATTTACACTTCAGGCTGGCCATTTTTCAGGGTAAATGAGGAGAGTTTGGGATGGGGAGTAGAGACAGCAGTGAGTCCCTCAACTGACATCTCACTGTTTCTTACTGTGACCTTTGGCCACAGCTGAATTTTTTTTTCTTTAAGTTTCTATAGTAAACAGAATTAATATTTAAGCTGTTTGCTGAATGAAGGAATAAAATATATCCTTGATGTGTTTTATGACATGGGTCACTGAGCTGTTATACAATGCCAGATGACTTACAGAGGGATTTTTTGAGGTGAACATCCCTTTAGGTAAGATATACATCACTAAGCTAAAACAAATAAACAAATAAAGGTTTACTGTAGATAACTTCTAAACTACCTTTCCTATATCCCACTCCTTACTGCCTACAAAGAATCCTGTAGAAGAGGGTATTGGTGTAGTTGCGTAAAATCAATAATAATTAGTCCTGGATATACACTATAAAAGACACACAAGTGAACATGTATGTGTGTACATGTACACACGTATATATACATATGTGTTCTCTTCAATATATAAAATATTAAAGATATGCCTATCTGTATGTATATATGGGTACTTATCTATAATATTTCATACATATAAAAATTACTTTGTACCTACATGAGCTATGTTTAACTGTTTCATTGACTTAGATGACCAGTCTCTCAGAAGTGAGGATTCACTTGTTTAATTCTATATTTGCTAAGATAATACCACACACAAACATTTACTGCATAGTTGATGGAAGCTACCCTAAGGAATAGAGTTTTCTCTGTGTCTTTGTAAATGCTGTCCTTCCATGAGTGGTTTTTCTCCCTCTTAACCTCTACCTTCTTTGTGCTGTACTCCTGGGTCACAAAACAACACTGAAGTTCCTTTGTGAATTTCAAAACCACTTATAATTTAGACCAGTGCTACTCAAAATGTTTTGGAGCTGGTGTACAAACTGATACCTTCCCACCACAATGAGGGAGGTACAGGAATTGAGGGTAAACAATTAGGAACTTTTGCAGCAATTTGACTTTACTGAGATACTCAAGCAGAGTCTCATTTTTCTTATAACTTCTGATTATATTTTATAATAGTATTGGTATACTGTAGATCGGAAATTAAGAAAAGACAAACGTGAAAAAACATTCTGGACTTTTACCACAGATTGTTTGAGAAGCAATGATCTATGTGACTTTCTTGAAGCTGACTACATATCAAAGTTTCCAAGAGAAACTTGTTAAAAATCACAAGATGGATAGTGACTGGAGCTAGGTTCTGTAAAAAAAAAAAAAAAAAAAAAAAAACCCTCCAGGTTATCTTGATGCACATCATGTTTGCAGTGACACTTGGACTATATCTATTTAATTGCTGCAGCTAATTACATCAAGACTCATCAATTTTTGATGATTCCAGCAGAATTTGATGCCATGTGAGCATTGATCTTGTCCTCACTCCTATGCCTTCAGCACTAGACTTATAATTGATATACATAAGTGATAAAACATTTTGGCTGAATGAGTGAATGCATCATGTCTTCCTTATGTGACTTCTAATAGATTCTTGGGATGCAAAAGAGTTCATTTTATGTACATATGCAAATAAAAGCCTTCTATAATAAGAATGACATCACTTTTGTTCTCTCTTTGTTTGTGTTATCAGCAAGTGAATTTCTTTCTACCCTTACATCACAATTCCAATTACCCCTCCATATGTTTTCCAAATTAGTGGCTAATAGAGTTTTTCCAGGCAGATGTATCTAGAAATCGCCAGGGATTCACTGCTATCCCTGAATCAGCAGTGGTTGATCTTTCCCCTTGCTATCGGAGAAATTGACCAGAGGAGTCCACTTCCCCTGGTCTAGCAGCTTCTGGCATGGGAAGCTAGCTGCTCTTCCTGCTATTTGGCTGATTATTTACCCTATAGTACATTTTGTTTTTACATAAACACACCAAGTCTTTCCATGTCTTTGTGCCTGTTCCCATGCCATGACTCCTTCCTGGAATACCATGCTTTTATTCTTAATCACCAAACAAGCTCTTTTTTTTTTTTTATTGCATTTTAGGTTTGGGGTACATGTGAAGAACATGCAAGATTGTTGCATAGGTGCATACGTGGCAGTGTGATTTGCTGCCTTCCTCCCCTTCACCTGTATCTGGCATTTCTCCCCATGCTATCTCTCCCCAACACCCTATCCCCCGCTGTCCCTCCCCTATTTCTGCCCAACAGACCCCAGTGTGTAGTGCTCCCCTCCCTGTGTTCATGTGTTCTCATTGTTCAACACCCACCTATGAGTGAGAACATGTGGTGTTTGATTTTGTGTTCTTGTGTCAGTTTGCTGAGAATGATAGTTTCCAGGTTCATCCATGTCCCTACAAAGGATGTGAATTCATCGTTTTTGATGGCTGCATAATACTCCATGGTATATATGTGCCACATTTTCCCTGTCCAGTCTATCATCAATGGACATTTGGGCTGGTTCCAGGTCATTGCTATTGTAAACAGTGCTGCAATGAACATTCGTGTGCATATGTCCTTATAGTAGAGCGATTTATAATCCTTTGGATATATACCCAGTAATGGGATTGCTGGGTCAAATGGAATTTCTATTTCTAGGTCCTTGAGGAATCGCCACACTGTCCTCCACAATGGTTGAACTAATTTACACTTCCACCAATAGTGTAAAAGTGTTCCTATTTCTCCACATCCTCTCCAGCATCTGTTGTCTCCAGATTTCTTAATGATCGCCATTCTAACTGGCGTGAGATGGTATCTCAATGTAGTATTGATTTGCATTTCTCTAATGACCAGTGATGATGAGCATTTTTTCATATGTTTGTTGGCCTTGTGTGTGTCTTCTTTTGTAAAGTATCTGTTCATATCCTTCGCCCACTTTTGAATGGGCTTGTTTGTTTTTTTCTTGTAAATCTGTTTTAGTTCTTTGTAAATTCTGGATATCATCCCTTTGTCAGATGGGTAAGCTGCAAAGATTTTTTCCCATTCTGTTGGTTGCTGATTCACTCTAATGCCTGTTTCTTTTGCTGTGCAGAAGCTGTGGAGTTTGATTAGGTCCCATTTGTCTATTTTGGCTTTTGTTGCCAATGCTTTTGGTGTTTTGGTCATGAAGTCCTTGCCTACGCCTATGTCCTGAATGGTTTTGCCTAGGTTTTCTTCTACGGTTTTTATGGTGTTAGGTCTTATGTTTAAGTCTTTAATCCATCTGGAGTTAATTTTAGTGTAAGGTGTCAGGAAGGGGTCCAGTTTCTGCTTTCTGTATATGGCTAGCCAGTTTTCCCAACACCATTTATTAAACAGGGAATCCCTTCCCCATTGCTTGTTTTTATCAGGTTTGTCAAAGATTGGATGGTTGTAGATATGTTGTGTTGCCTCCGACGCCTCTGTTCTGTTCCATTGGTCTATATCTCTGTTTTGGTATGAGTACCATGCCCTTTTGATTACTGTAGCCTTGTAGTATAGTTTGATGTCCGGGAGTGTGATGCCTCCCGCTTTGTTCTTTTTGCTTAGAATTGACTTGGCTATGCGGGCTCTCTTTTGGTTCCATATGAAGTTTAAGGTGGTTTTTTCCAGTTCTGTGAAGAAGGTCTTTGGTAGCTTGATGGGGATAGTGTTGAATCTGTAAATTACTTTGGGGAGTATGGCCATTTTCATGATATTGATTCTTCCTAACCATGAACATGGAATGTTTCTTCATCTGTTTGTGTCCTCTCTTATTTCATTGAGCAGTGGTTTGTAGTTCTCCTTGAAGAGGTCCTTTACGTTCCTTGTTTGTTGTATTCCTAGGTATTTTATTCTCTTTGTAGCAATTGTGAATGGCAGTTCATTCTTGATTTGGCTCTCTTTAAGTCTGTTATTGGTGTATAGGAATGCTTGTGATCTTTGAACATTGATTTTGTATCCTGAGACTTTGCTGAAGTTGCTTATCAGTTTCAGGAGATTTTGGACTGAGACAATGGGGTCTTCTAGATATACAATCATGTCATCTGCAAATAGAGACAATTTGATTTCCTCCTTTCCTAATTGAATACCCTTTATTTCTTTTTCTTGCCTGATTGCTCTGGCTAAAACTTCCAGTACTATATTGAATAGGAGTGGTGAGAGAGGGCATCCTTGTCTAGTGCCAGATTTCAAAGGGAATGCTTCCAGTTTTTGCCCATTCAGTATGATATTGGCTGTTGGTTTGTCGTAAATAGCTTTTATTATTTTGAGATATGTTTCGTCAATACCTAGTTTATTGAGGTTTTTTAGCATAAAGGGCTGTTGAATTTTGTCAAAGGCCTTCTCTGCATCTATGGAGCTAATCATGTGGTTTTTGTCTTTGGTTCTGTTTATGTGGTGAATTACGTTTATAGACTTGCGTATATTGAACCAGCCTTGCATCCCCGGGATGAATCCTACTTGATCGTGGTGGATAAGCTTTTTGATGTGCTGTTGCAATCGGCTTGCTAGTATTTTATTGAAGATTTTTGCATCTATGTTCATCATGAATATTGGCCTGTAGTTTTCTTTTCTTGTTGAGTCTCTGCCAGGTTTTGGTATCAGGATGGTGTTGGTCTCATAAAATGATTTGGGAAGGATTCCCTCTTTTTGGATTATTTGGAATAGTTTCAGAAGGAATGGTACCAGCTCCTCTTTGTATGTCTGGTAGAATTTGGCTGTGAACCCATCTGGACCTGGGCTTTTTTTGGGTGGTAGGCTCTTAATTGCTGCCTCGACTTCAGACCTTGTTATTGGTCTATTCAGGGTTTCGACTTCTTCCTGGTTTAGGCTTGGGAGGAGGCAACTGTCCAGGAATTTATCCATTTCTTCCAGGTTTCCTAGTTTATGTGCATAGAGTTGCTTGTAATAATCTCTGATGATGGTTTGAATTTCTGTGGAATCTGTGGTGATATCCCCTTTCTCATTTTTTATTGCATCTGTTTGGTTACTCTCTCTTTTCTTTTTTATTAATTTGGCTAGTGGTCTATTTTGTTGATCTTTTCAGAAAACCAGCTCCTGGATTTATGAATTTTTTAAAGTTTTTTTTTGTGTCTCTATCTCCTTCAGTTCTGCTCTGATCTTAGTTACTTCTTGTCTTCTGCTAGGTTTTGAGTTTTTTTGATCTTGCTCCTCTAGCTCTTTCAATTTTGATGATAGGGTGTCAATTTTAGATGTCTCCTTGCTTTTCATGTGGGCACTTATTGCTATATATTTTCCTCTAGAGACTGCTTTAAATGTGTCCCAGAGATTCTGGTATGTTTTGTCTTCATTTTCGTTGGTTTCATAGAATATCTTTATTTCTGCCTTCATTTCATTGTTTATCCAGTCAACATTCAAGAGCCAGTTGTTCAGTTTCCATGAAGCTGTGTGGTTCTGGTTGGTTTCTGAATTCTGAGTTCTAACTTGATTGCACTGTGGTCTGAGAGACTGTTTGTTATGATTTCTGTTCTTTTGCATTTGCTGAGGAGTGATTTACTTCCAATTATGTGGTCAATTTTAGAGTAGGTGTGATGTGGTGCTGAGAAGAATGTATATTCTGTGAATTTTGGGTGGGGAGTTCTGTAAATGTCTATTAGGTTTGCTTGGTCCAGATCTGAGTTCAAGTCCTGGATATCCATGTTAATTTTCTGTCTCATTGATCTGTCTAATATAGACAATGGGGTGTTAACGTCTCCGACTATTATTGTGTGGGAGTCTAAGTCTCTTTGTAAGTCATTAAGAACTTGCCTTATGTATCTGGGTGCTCCTGTATTAGGTGCCTATATATTTAGGATCCTTAGCTCTTCTTGCTGCATTGATCCTTTTACCATTATGTAATGTCCTTCTTTGTCTCTTTTGATCTTTGTTGCTTTAAAGTCTATTTTATCAGAGATGAGAATTGCAACTCCTGCTTTTTTTTGCTCTCCATTTGCTTGGTAAATCTTCCTCCATCCCTGTATTTTGAGCCTTTGTGTATCCTTGCATATGAGGTGGGTTTCCTGGATACAGCACACTGATGGGTTTTGGCTTTTTATCCAATTTGCCAGTCTATGTGTTTTGATTGGAGCATTTAGCCCATTTACATTTAGGGTTAATATTGTCATGTGTGAATTTGATCTTGCCATTTTGATGCTAGCTGGCTGTTTTGCCCATTAGTTGATGCAGATTCTTCATTGTGTTGATGCTCTTTACCATTTGGTATGTTTTTGGAGTGGCTGGTACTGTTTGTTATTTTCTATGTGTAGCGCCTCTTTCAGGAGCTCTTGTAAAGCAGGCCTGGTGGTGATGAAATCTCTGAGTACTTGCTTGTTTGCAAAGGATTTTATTTTTCCTTCACGTACGAAGCTTAGTTTGGCTGGATATGAAATTCTGGGTTGAAAGTTCTTTTCTTTAAGGATGTTGAATATTGGCCTCCACTCTCTTCTGGCTTGTAGGGTTTCTGCTGAGAGATCTGCTGTGAGTCTGATGGGCTTCCCTTTGTGGGTAATGCCACCTTTCTCTCTGGCTGCCCTTAGCATTTTCTCCTTCATTTCAATCCAGGTGAATCTGACGATTATATGCCTTGGGGTTGCTCTTCTTGAGGAGTATCTTTGTGGTGTTCTCTTTATTTCCTGTACTTCAATATTGGCCTGCCTTGCTAGGTTGAGGAAGTTTTCCTGGATAATATCCTGAAGAGTGTTTTCCAGCTTGGATTCATTCTCTTCGTCACATTCAGGTACACCTATCAAATGTAGATTAGGTCTTTTCACATAGTCCCATATTTCGTGTTGACTTTGTTCATTCCTTTTTACCCTGTTTTCTCTAATCTTGCCTTCTTGTTTTATTTCTTTGAGTTGATCTTTGACCTCTGATATCCTTTCTTCTGCTTGGTCAATTTGGCTGTTGAAACTTGTGCATGCTTTGCAAAGTTCTTGTGTTGTGTTTTTCAGCTCCATCAATTCATTTATATTCCTCTTTAAGTTGTCCATTCTCGTTAGCATTTTGTCCAATCTTTTTTCAATGTTCTTAGTTTCTTTGCATTGGGTTAGAACATGTTCTTTTAGCTCAGGGAAGTTTCTTATTACCCACCTTCTGAAGCCTGATTCTGTCATTTCATCACACTCATTCTCCATCCAGTCTTGTTCCCTTGCTGGTTAGGAGTTGTGATCCCTTGTAGGAGGAGAGGTGTTCTGGTTTTGGGTGTTTTCATCCTTTTTGCGCTGGTTTCTTCCCATCTTTGTGGATTTATCCACCTGTCGTCTTTGTAGTTGCTGGCTTTCTGATTGGGTCTCTGAGTGGACATCCTGTTTGTTGGTGATGAAGTTATTTCTGTTTCTTAGTTTTCCTTCTAACACTCTGGCCCCTCTGTTGTAGGGCTGCTGAGGTCCACTCCAGGCCCTGCTTGCCTGGGGATCACCTGCAGCAGCTGCAGAACAGTAAAGGTTGCTACCTGTTTCTTCTTCTGCTTTGTCCCAGGAGGATACCTGCCAAATGTCAGTCTGAGCTCTCCTTTATGAGGTGACTCTTTGGATATATGAGGGTCAGTGCGCTGCTTGAGGAGATAGTCTGTCCTTTATAGGAACTCAAGTGCTGAGCTGTCAGCTCTGTTGTTCATTCAGAGCTGCTGGGCAGGTACGTTTAAGTCTGCTGCAGCAGAAATCATAAACCCTTTTTTTCCCCCGGGTGCTCTGTCACGGGGAATTGTGGCTTTATTTATGAGTTTCCACTGTGCTGCTGCCTTTTTTTTTTTTCAGGCCTGCCCTGCACAGCAAGGAGGCAGCCTACTCACAGTCTGCCTGCAGAGGCTTTGGTGAGCTGCTATGGGCTCTGCCCAGCTGCTGTGTGAACTTCCCTGCAGTCCTGTTTATATGGGTGTAGTTAGAACTGCCTCGGCAAAGGTGGCTCGCCTCTGTAATGACAGAGTCTCTCTGTAATGGTGGGTTGCCTCGGCAATGGCGGGTTGCCTCAGCAATGGCGGACTGCCTCCATAGTGGTGGAGTGCCTTGGTAATGGCGGACACTCCTCCCCCACAGAGCTGGACCATCCCAATTTCAGCTGTGATTGCTATGAAACTCTCAACCCAGAGCATTTCCAATTGCTGTTTTTTTTTTTTTTTGTGGGGGTGGGACCAGCTGGGCCTGATCACCTTGCTCCCTGCCTCAGAGCCTTTTTTTTTTTTTATTTGAATGGTCGGCTCTCTCCCAGGTGTTCTGGTCACGTGTTGAAAAGGCGTTGGGTTTTGTGTGATTTCCTGTGCGGCGGTGACCCACTGTGCTGGCTGTTTCAATCCCTCTCTTTTTTTTTTTTCTTTTAATCAGATGAATGAGCAACTCTGCCTTCCTGGAGCTTCCCGGAGTCCCCCTTGCTGGCTAGCAGGGGACCCAGTTCTGTTTACTCTGCACCGGGAACTGCCGCACCGGGGCACCGGTAAAACAGCTGTGCTGGCCAAAACAGCTGTGCTGATGATCCGTGGGGCTCCTCCGCCTTGGAATCTCCTGATCTGTGGGCAATAAATATCCGTCTGGAAATGCGGTGTCCACTCACCCTCTGCAGTTTCACTGGGAGCTGCAATCCTGAGCTGCTCCTAACTGGCCATCTTGGATCTTCCTCCCAAACAAGCTCTTCTACTCCTTTTCTTATGGCCTCCTTCCTTTGATTCAGCTGATCAGCAACTACTGGCTCTCTCCATCAAAGCTAATTCTCTGCCTCCCACAATACTTTGCCATTCTAGACATCTGTTGCATATCATTTTTTCTGTTATGTACTAATGCATCAGTCTTCATTCTTTCTCTTCCCAGACTATACTCCTTTATGAATTTCAAAACCACTTATAATTTAGACCAGTGCTATTCAAAATGTTTTGCATATATCATTCATTTCTGTGTTGCCTTTGCTTATCTCAGTGTTGGCTTCAAATCAGATACTTCAGAGATGCTTTTTAAATCAGTTAGGGAAGTTAGAATAGGAGAGAATGAGGACTCTATGGTGCTCGGGTGCCATGCATCCCACAAAGAGAGCATGAAAGGACATTTTTTTTTCTCTGAGTATTACCTGGACTCCTTCAGTGATCCCTGTGTCTGTTGGACCTTGAATAATTACATGTCTTTGTGAGGCTATTAATTAAATTCCTTTTGGTGCCCTGAAAGTGGACATTTCCTGTCTGTATCCTTTTGTTCCATCCCAACACTAATATAAGCAATCACTACTCTGCTGCTGAATTCAGTCTCTTCCAATTTCAGTAAAAGAAATACATTTTCTTCCAGTGTTCCTCTCTTTGCTGTAATCTTGACATAGGTTCCTTTTTTTGTCAAGATAACGGATATTAAAAAATAACAGCTAACATATTAATTTGATACTGATAGTCCCTTTAGCACTTGAGTTATAAACCTTTCAAAGGCTCAGTGATTCTATCCTCATTATCAAGGAGCATTTCTTTTTGTCCTTCTGTCAAGACAGGAAGATTTCCTCTATGATATGTTTTTATATCCAGTTCATCCTTGAACTGGGGATATAGCCTTCTAGAGTACCAATTGCATATGGAGTCTCCTCTTTGATTCTGCATCTTGTAGGAGCTAGGATTCATCTTTGGCTCACTGTTCCTGTCATGACATCAGAACAGATGCTCAGGGACACCAGGCTCAGCAGATGCTTCTAGGTGAAAGTCAGGTGTGTTGGTGAGCACTTACCTATCCCTATGCTATGTTCTTTTACTTTATTTTTTGGCTTCTGATTATTGGTTAGTTTCTTGCCAGCTCAGGGAAGAACTGATGTGCATTAATATTTATTTTCTGGAATTTTAATTTTTTTCAGTGAGTATGACATCTGAGGGATCTAGGATATCACACACCAGATCCAGAATCTTAAGCATATTTTCTTAGTGTACTACTTTAGATAATTTTATAGATAATTTGAATGACAGTCCAACTACCTTCTTGGGAAATATATTTAAGAACAGAACATAAATTTGTATGTCAATAACTTATTTGGCTTTAAGAATAATTGTAAAATGAATGAGAAAATGGCACAAGATTATAATAAGGCTTAGAAATTTGAGAGTAAATGTACTTTGTCCAAAAATATAAATAAATAAAATAAAAGTTAGAGAAAATAATCTTTATTATTTGCAGGCCATGAGAACCTTTCATTAAATCCTTCTCTGGTGTTTTTAAAATCTCTTCATTTCTATTTAAATGTGGGTTGAATTTGTCATATACATGAATTGCTACAAGTTTTTCTTATCTCTCCTTTTTTCACCAGACTTTCTCTTCTTGATGCTGCTGTTTTATTTTTTCAAATCTTCAACTTCCTTTTAGTTGATTCTGCTTTAAATTAGTCTCCTAATCTGTTTCCCTTTCTTTCCCCATAGTTTTTTCCCCCAGTTTTCTTCCTCTGACTCATAAACATACGAGACAGATATCTTGCTCACAGACTTTCATTCTTTCCCTCCCCATATCTCTGACATTTTTCTTCTACTCTTCTTATGTGAAAGAACTATTTTTTAAAGAAACATCTCTTTCTTTTCAAATTTTTGAAAAACCAGGCAGCATATGAAGAATCTTGGAAACCTGAAAATAGGTGATTAAAAACTTGCTGAATAGTAATTGTTTTTAAGATGGAGAACCTGAAAAAGCAAAGATCTCTCTAGTTTTACCAAAAATGGGCAGAGGCAATAGGATTCTTCATGTTTATTTAAATGTAAATGTGAAGGTGATGGAAATGAAGATCTAAAGCAATGGTAGGAGAAAAGGTTATGGAACACAGTTGGCTGTTGTAGCTAACAATCATATAAACTGAAATGGGCAATTTTACAGGCTTCTGAAAAGACTTAAAAGGATGGATTGATACTTAAGCCGAAGGTAAAAATGACTAGGCTAATGTCTTTGGTCCCTTGTAAGAGTAAAAGCATTCCTAACAGCAAAATGTAGTGACAAAAACAATCATGATTTTATGGAATGTTATATATGAACATCCAAACATTCATGGTACTTTGCTGGCCACCAAGTGATTAACATATTTAATCTTCACAACAATGTCAATTCTTTTCCTATTTTTCAGGTGGGGAAACTGAGGCTTAGACCTGTTAGACAACGTTCCCTGGATCACACAGCTGGTAGGTGAAAATTCCAGTATTCACATGCAGGTGTGCCAGATTCTGAGGTCTGATTTTTTAACAGAAATGTTGCCTCAGCTGTATAACTTAAAAACAAGGTAGGAAAGAAAATGACAACAGGTGTGATTACAGTGATTTTTTGTTGTGTTTTTAAAAGAAAGATTCCTAGTTCTAGAACTTTGAGGAACTGCCACACTGTCTTTCACAATGGTTGAACTACTTTGCACTCCCACCTACAATGTAAAAGGGTTCCAATTTCTCCACATCCTCTCCAGCATCTGTTGTTTCCTGACTTTTTAATGATTGCCATTCTAACTGGTGTGAGATGGTATCTCATTGTAATTTCAATTCGTATTTCTCTAATTACCAGTGATGATGAGCATTTTTTTGTATGTTTGTTGGCTGCATAATTCTGCACATATATCCCAGAACTTAAAGAATAATGAAAATTAGATAATTGAAAAAAAAGAAGATTCCTTTCGTATCATATTCAAACTTAAATAAATCTTTTTCTTTTAAGGTATGACAAGATAAATTTTATTCCACTAATGGGAGTGGGGTGTGGAGGTGTGGATTGTCTGATTCTAACAGGATTTCCCCTGTCGTTTGCTGCTGATGCTCCTGTTTCTATATAACTCTGGGCTGTAACCCCTCCATCACACACTCTGCACCTTCCTCATAGTGCTGTGGGAACTCTTCCAGTCTCTTTCATCCTGCAGACAGCAGGGTTCTTGGGTTGGACTCATACAGTTCTTTCAGCCAGAATCAGAGGTATTCTCCAGAAGCTATAATATCTCACTGAGGTTAGTAATTGGACAAAACTACTGAACTCTCAGGCTGTTATGAGCTTTTTTTTCCCTTTAGATTTGTTTATTCATCTATTTAACCTGACATTAAATTTCTTTATAAATATATATAATTCTTATTTTTTTAAATTGTACTTTAGGTCCTGGGGTACATGTGCAGATCATGCAGGACTGTTGCATAGGTACATACATGGCAATGTGGTTTGCTGCTTCCATCCCCCAGTCACCTATATCTGGCATTTCTCCCTATGTTATCCCTCCCCAACCTGCCCACCTCCTGCTGTCCCTCCCCTAGCCCCCCCAACAGACACCAGTGTGTGATGCTCCCCTCCCTGTGTCCATGTGTTCCCATTGTTTGACATCTGCCTATGAGTGAGAGCATGTGGTGTTTGATTTTCTGTTCTTGTGTCAGTTTGCTGAGAATGATGGTTTCCCGATTCATCCATGTCCTAACAAAGGACACAAACTCATCATTTTTTATGGCTGCATACTATTCTATGGTGTATATGTGCTACATTTTCCTTGTCCAGTCATCATCCATGGCCATTTGGGTGTGCTCCGGGTCTTTGCTATTGTAAGCAGTGCCAAAATGAACATATGTGTGCATGTGTCTTTATAATGGAACGATTTATAATCCTTTGGATATATACCCAGTAATGGGATTGCTGGGTCAAATGGAATTTCTACTTCTAGGTCCTTGAGGAATTGCCACACTGTCTTCCACAATGGTTGAACTAATTTACACTCCCACCAACAGTGTGAAAGTATTCCTATTTTGCCACATCCTCTCCAGCATCTGTTGTCTCCAGAATTTTTAATGATGGCCATTCTAACAGGTGTGAGATGATATCTGAATGTGGTTTTGATTTGCATTTCTCTAATGACCAGTGATGATGAGCATTTTTTCATATGTTTGTTGGCCTCATATATATCTTCTTTTGAAAAGTGTCTATTCATATCCTTCACCCACTTTTGAATGGGTTTGTTTTTTTCTTTTAAATCTGATTTAGTTCTTTGTAGATTCTGGATATTAGCCCTTTGTCAGATGGGTAGATTGCAAAAATTTTTTCCCATTCTGTTGGTTGCTGGTTCACTCTAATGATTGTTTCTTTTGCTGTACAGAAGCTGTGGAGTTTAATTAGATCCCATTTGTCTATTTTGGCTTTTGTTGCCATTGCTTTTGGTGTTTTAATCATAAAGCCCTTGCCTATGCCTATGTCCTGAATGGTTCTAGGTTTTCTTCTAGGGTTTTATGGTGTTAGGACTTATGTTTAAGTCTTTAATCCATCTGGAGTTAATTTTAGTGTAAGGTGTCGGGAAGGGGTCCAGTGTCTGTTTTCTGCACATGGCTAGCCAGTTTTCCCAACACCATTTATTAAACAGGGATTCCTCTCCCCATTGCTTGTTTTTGTCAGGTTTGTTGAAGATCAGATGGTTATAGATGTGTGGCATTGCCTCCAATGACTCTGTTCTGTTCCATTGATCTATATCTCTGTTTTGGTACCGGTATCATGCTGTTTTGATTACTGTAGCCTTATAATATAGTTTGAAGTCAGGTAGTGTGATGTCTCCAGCTTTTTTTTTAGCTTAGGATCGTCTTGGCTATGCGGGCTCTCTTTTTGTTCCATATGAAGTTAAAGGTTGTTTTTTATTTTGTACGTCCTCATTTCATAGAAAAGGAACATAATTCTCAGAAAACAGAAGGAAATAGCTTAAGAATATCATTGGTTTTTCTGAGATTATAACCCCAATCATTCCACTGGCACAATCTCAGCTCCTGAATGCTACTCTCTGCTCTCTGTTCCCACCCACAAATTAACTTGCCCATTGATTTCTCACAAGATTTATAATTCTTTTGTATAAAGGTACTGTGTATTCAGAAATCCTCCACTAACACATGATTGTGTTGCCCAGAGAGAATATCACTACAGTTACTGTTTTTCTCTGGGTTTTATTGTTTTTCCCTGAAGCAACTGGATTGATAGAATGGTATCTCTGGGTTTTTATTAGACGGCTTCTTTCCTATTATCCAGTGAAAGGAGCAGAGGAGTAGGCTCTGGACCAACTCTAACCCCCTCACTCACAGGTTTTCTGTCTTGGGAAAAATATATACAGTTGCTCTCTCAATGAGCAGGTTATTTGTGTTCTAAATTGTTCATGAGTGTTAAGAACATCATACATTAGAGAATGGTAATATCTTAAATGCAGGCATTGTACCATTTGGTGTATATGTTTATATTGAAGAGATTTTTGTTGTTGCTTTTACAAACTATACAGGTGAAGGTTTAGCCTAGTCAGTCCCTATTGGTGATGGCATAGGGAGCTGGAGCATTCATATTGAGAGGAAACTCTCAAATGAGTTCACAAATAATTCTCCCCTCCAAGGACACAGAAACCTATAATTTGAAGGTAAATATACAAAGTTGTGAAGGAGTAACATATACCAATGATTTTCTCTGGCATCCTTCTGCTTTCCAAACTTCACTGCACCCCTAAATTTATCTTTTTTTCTATTGTGGCTGAGCATTGCTTCCATATACCTTGTAAAAATCCATGCTGTCAGAAGGAAAACTGCTCACTGTGAGACTGTTTTATTAGGCTTTTTGGATAGACAAAGGCATTTCCTGATCAATGAAACATCTTGGCAAACAATTCTGACAAATATATACATATGTATATAAACTTTCATCACAGTCAAGACAATGGGGAATGATTCAACTTTTACTGAAACTCCATCAAGGAATTACCAATTTAGCATTTTTCTTGAACCACTGAGGGGAAATAATTTACATGGTGAGCAAAGGACTAGCTTAAACAATGCACTCCCTTTGGAACTATGAGCACTAACAATACTGCAAAAACAATACATACTGACTTATTTATATTTCTGCAGATTCCAGCATGGTAGATGTCTTCATAATTAAAAGGCAGTTGAATCGTTACACCTCACACTAGTCCACAGATGCCTATGAATTATTTTCTGCTACCAAGAAATTATTAAACAGTCGAAATTACTGTGATTTGGCATGCATCTTTCATAGCTGTTCTTCAGGGAGAACAGGGCCTTGGCTTCCTTTGGAGGCAGCAAGGCTCAGGCACTGAGCTCTGTGTTTGTGGTTCTTCTGACAGCTGCCTCTGAGGAGCTGTGACGTTGTCCTCTGCTCTTCCTAACTTGAAGAGTAAAAGCCTCTGTTGATTTCAGATCTTTTATATTGGCCAGGGCAGGGCTTATCAAAGCGTACTCTCTTCCTCAGTATGTTGGAATAGTGGGGTAGGAAGAGAGATGTTCTAGAAGGAAAATTGCACCAGAAATTACCAGTATTCCTTATGAGTATATGCTTTATTTATTCTAGTAGTTTAAAACAACTTCTTACTTTAGTTTCTCTTATTTTAAGTACAAATCCACAATTTTGCTTCATCCTATTGCAGATGTGCTTAGGGCAATGAAAGGACCCCATCTGAAAGCAAACAGTATAAATATAGGCACTTACAGACAAAAAGTGTGTAATTGTTTTCTGTGATTCAGGTAAACAGGAATAATTTCCCTTTGAAAAATATCTCAATCTCACTACATAGTTTACTTAATAAATATTTTTTCTTTTTTATTATTCCTTTTTTCTTTTATTCAAAAATATTTTATTTGCCTCTTTATAATGAGTCATTGGCCATAAGCTATTATTTTATTTTATTACAAGTTATTATACATGTTATTTATACAAATGGAAATATATTAAAAACTCTATGTATATAATTAAAATCTTGCTGCATCATCAAGATTCTGAAGATTTTTATTTCCAAAATAAGGAAAACTGACCAATTTGAAAATTCTTCATCTAGAATTCATATAACTATAGCTCTGGGCTCACAACCCCTGATTTTTAGAAACTTTCTCCTGCTTTCTTTTCACAATCTTTTACCACTTTCTTCTACATCAAGCTGACCTTTTATTTTAATGGGTTTTCCAAAGAGAATTCACTGAAATTGAGGCAACCTATTACTGAACATGATTTTAGCTGACAACTTCACAGTATTGGTATACTTTATGTTGTTGCTTAATTAAACAAGAATAGTCAATTCAACAAGGTTTTTCTATATTATTTCATTTTAATATGGAAAATCCTGTATGACTCATTACCAAGGTTTTGGGCAAATATTAAACCAAGGAGTCAGGAGGAAGTTAAAGAGGTATGGATTCTGGTTTTGCCAAGGTGGTGAAATAACCCAAATTGCAGGATCTGTGCCTCAAAATAAACTTTGGAGACATTATAGAAGAAAAGGGCACTATGGATTCAAGAAATTAACAAGGGAGAAATATCATGGAAGACAGAAGACTGTCTGTGAACTGGTTTGCACAGGGTAGTTGGTTAGTAGTAGCCCAGGGCACAAGAAAGGCCGAGGCAGCAAATGAGAGAATGAGGGAGCAACAGTGAATCTCCAGTGTGGTTCTCAGACCAGGAGCGTTAGCATCATCTGGGAATTTACTAGAATTGTAAACTATTGGCTCATCACAGACCTACTGAATAAGAAAATCAGGGTAGGGCCCAACAACCTATGTTTAAACAAGCCTTCCCAGTGATTCTCATACATGCTAAAGTTTGAGCAGAGAAAGGGTTTTAAAGCTTCCACTTGCCTTTTTCTTGCCTTGCCTCAGACCAACTGTGGCTCACAACCTTTACTACAAACATTTGCCTCCACCACAGCAGACCATAGGATCAGTGCCTTTGCCAGTGAAAGGAGTGTTATGACAGCAGTGCTAAATGTCCTGTGTGATGAGGAGTTGTGCACAGGTGTAGACTAACCAGGTGGTCTCCAGCTTTTATTTCTTCACTAAACCCCATGGGTGACAGCCTAGGAAGTAGAGTGCACTGCCCTCTGTCGATTCACCCAAGGCCTCAAAGAAACACTGATTAGAGTAGCTGCCTAGTGATCTGTCAGCCAAAAAGTCACCAAGGATTCTGAATAGTCTCAGACACTCAATGTAAGGGCTCATCTTTGCCTCTCCAACTCACTTTACATATCCAAATCAGAGTTTAATCTGTGCTATTCACCATTGACCACATGGAATAGCTGATATTCTGAGGAGAATGTGGGCTCATGGGCCACTAGAAAGAGATCTGAGCAGAGCAGAGGTGAATGCACAATTGTGAGGCCTGAAGATTATACCATTTCAGGGCCTATTTTATGAAAAAGAAAAATAAATTACAAGTACAAAGTCAGGTGTGAAATGAGTATTTGTCTAGGGTGACACACAAAAATCACAACAAAATATACATTTAAAAAAGCTGACATATCATAAACATCACTAAATGTATAAAAATATTTTTATTGATTAGCCAACTGAAATATCCCTATAAAACAAAACTATTTTCCTATTTTTTTCCTCATTCTCTTTGATCGCCTCTTCCTGTGTCAACAAATATATTATGAAAGATAATTGCAATTAAAAACAAAAGGATATTTTAGTTTTACTTGTCATATGATTGTACAACTTTTAAAAATTATTGATAGTTGAATGCATAAAACATTCACTTTGCGCACTGACTTTTAAAAATATTTAAATGAGTATACATTATTTATGGGGTACATAGGCTGTGTTGATGCATTCATACAATGTGAATCAAAGCAGGGTAGCTGCAATATTCATTATGTTAAATATTTATCATTACTTTGTGTTGGGAACATTCCAAATCTTCTCTTTGGCTGTTTTGAAATATATAATAAATTATTATCTGACCATGCTATTGAACAGTATAATCTATTCCTTCTATACAACTTTATTTTTATACTCATTAACCAGCCTCTCTCCATCCCTCCCCCTACCCTCTGCCACCCTTCACAGCCTTTAATAGCCATCATCCTACACTTCTACCTCTATGAAATCTTTTTTAGCTCCCACATATGAGTGAGAACATGTGATACTTGTCTTTCTGTGCCTGGCTTATTTTACTTAACATAATTAACTCTAGTTTCTCCATTTTGCTGCATATTACATGATTTTATTCTTCTTTATGGCTGAACAATGTTCCATTATATGTATATCTGCCACATTTTTTTAATTCATCTGCTGATGGACAGTTAGTTTGATTTCATTTCTTGGCTATTGTGAATAGTGCTGCAATCAACATGCGAGAGCATCTAGCTCTTAAGTATACTGATTTCCTTTCTTTTGGATATATACCCAGCAATGGGATTGCTAGAATATATAGTAGATCTACTTTTTAGTTTTTTTGAGGAAACTGCATACTGTTTTTCATAGTGGTTGTACTAATTTACATTCCCACTGCAATGTTCCAGAGTTCCCCTTTCTCCACATTCTTGCCAACATCTATTTTTTTTTGTCTTTTTGATCATAGCTATTTTAACGGGTGTGAGATGATAGCTCATTGTAATATTGATATGGACTCTCCTTATGATTAGTGATGAGCATTTTTCCATATACCTGTTGGCCATTTGAGGAATATCTATTTAGATAAATTGCCCATTTTAAAATCAGATTATATAGTGTGTGTGTGTGTGTGTGTGTGTGTGTGTGTGTATTTTGCTATTGAGTTGTTTGAATTCTTTATATATATGTGCTATTAATCACTTGTCAAATGGATAGTTTGCAAGTATTTTTGCACTTTCTGTAGGCTGTTGCTTCACTTTGTTGATTTTTTTGTTCACTCTGTAGAAACTTTTCAGCCTAGTGAAATCTCATTTATCTATTTTCATATTTGTTGCCTATGCTTTTGAGGTATTTCCTCCAAAATCTTTGTCCAAATTGGTGTCCTGAAGCATTTCCCAAATGTTTTCTTCTAGTAGTTTCATAGTTTCAGGTCTTATTTTTAAGTTTTTAATCCATTTTGATTTGATTTTTGTAAATGGTAAGAGATAATGGCCTGGTTTCATTCTCCTGCATATGAATATCCGGTTTTCTCAGCACCATTTGTTGAAGAGACTATCCTATTCCCAATGTATTTTCTTTGTGTCTTTGTTGAAAATATATTTGCTGTAAATATGTGAGCTTATTTCTGGGTTATCTATCCTGTTCCATTAGTCTGTGTGTCTGTTTTTATGCTAGTACCATGCTGTTTTGGTTACAATAGCTTTGTGGTATATCTTGAAATCAGTATGATGCCTTCAGCTTTGTCATTTTTGCTAGGATCGCTTGGCTATTCAGGATCTTTTGGGGATCTATGCAAATTTTAGGATTTTTTTCCTCACTTCTGTGAAGAATGTTACTAGTATTGTAATAGGGAATGTATTCATATGCAGATTTCTTTGGGTAGTATGGGCATTTTAACAATATTAATTCTTTCAGTCCATAAGCATATAGTTCCTTTTTTGTATACTCTTAAATTTCTTTCATCCATGTTTTATAGTTTGCATTGTAGAGATCTTTCACTTCTTTGGTCAAATTCATTCCTAGGTTTCTTTTGTTGTGTTCCTATTGTAAGTGAGATTGCTTTCTTGATTTTTTTTTTTTCAGATTTTTCATTGTTGGTATATAAAAATGCCACAGAATTTAGTATGTTGATATTATATCCTGGAACTTTACTGAATTCATTTATCAGTTCTAATAATTTTTTGGTGTCCTACTTAGGTTTTTCCAAATATAAAGTCATGCTTTCATGAACAAGAATAATTTGACTTCTTCCTTTTCAATTTGGATGCTCTTTCCTCTTTTTTTTTCTTTTGCCTAATTGCTCTGACTAGTGCTTCTAGTACTATTTTGAATAAAAGTGGTGAAAGTGGGGTGTCCTTGTCTTGTTTCAGATCTTAGAGGAAAGGCTTTTATTTTTATTTTTTTCCCATTCAATGTGATATTAGCAGTGAGTTTGTCATACATGGACTTTATTGTTTTGAGATGTATTCTCTCTATGTCCAGTTTGTTGAGAGTTTTTATTAAGGATACTAAATTAATTGAATACCTTTTAGAATCTGTTGAAATGATCAGATGACTTTTTCCTTAATTTTGTTAGTGAGATGTATCTCATTGATTGAATTGTATATGTTGAACCATCCTTGCATCCCTGGGATGAATTCATCTGATCACGGTGAAAGATCTTTTTAATGTATTGTTGATTTCAGTTTGCAGTATTTGTTGAGGATGTTTGTATCTGTGTTCATTAGGGACATTGGCCTGTAGGTTTTGTTGTTGTTGTGTCCTTATCTGGTTTTGGTACCAGGGTAATGCTTGCCTGGTTGAATGAGTTTGGAAGTATTCTCTTCTTCAAGTTTTTGAAAAAGTTTGAATAGAATTGGTATTAGTTCTCTAAATATTTGGTAGAATTCAGCAGTGGAATTGTCAGATTCTGGACTTTTCTTTGATGGAAGCCTTTTTATTACTGTTTCATTCTTAATACTTGCTATTTTGTTCAGGTATTTCTTCATGATTCAACCTTGGTAGGTTGTATGTGTCCAAGAAATTATCTATTTCTTCTAGGTTTTCCACTTTGTTGTCATGCAGTTCCTCATAATTATTCCTAATGATCATTTGTATTTTTGTGATATCAGCTGTGGAGTCTCCTTTTTTTTTGTCTCTAATTTTATTTGAGACTTTTTTTGTGTGTGCCTAAATGTTTGTGGACTTTATCTTGTAAAAAAACCAACTTTTCATTTTGTTGATCTTTTGTGCTTTTTTGTCTCAATTTTATTTATTTCCATTCTTATCTACAAATTTTGGATTTGTTTTTTTCTTGCTTTTCTAGACCTTTGAGGTACATCATTAGATTATTTGAAGTATTTCTTCTTTTTCGGTGTAAGTATTTACCACTCTGAAGTTTCCTTTTAGAAATGCTTTTGCTGTATCTCATAGGTTTCGGTATATTGTTTTCATTTTCATTTATGAAATTTCCTCATTGATCCGTTCATTATTCGGGAGCAGTTGCCAATCACAGATTTGTACAGTTTTCAATATGTCTTCTATTACTGATTTCTAGTTTTATTCCGTGTGGTTGGAGAAAATTCCTTAAGTCTTGCTTTGTCACCTGACATACACTCTATCCTGGAGAATCTTCCAGTACTGTTGAGGAAAAGGTGCATTCTGCAGGAGTTAGGTGAAACAGTCTGTAATATCTGTTAAGGCTATTTGGTCTAGAGTGCAATTTAACTCTCATGTTTCTTTGATGCTTTTCTGTCTAGATAATCTGTCCATTGCTGAAACTATCACTGTGTTCCAGTCAGTATCTCCCTCTAGGTCTATTAGTTTTTAAAAAAATATATATTTGCGTGCTCTGATGTTGTATTTGTATATATTTACATTTGCTATATCCTCTTGCTGTATTGACCCCTTTATCATATAATGACCTTCTTTGTCTTTTTTTCTTTGCTTTCTTATTTCTTCAAGAAAGAATTTTTTTTTTTTAACTGTTGTTGCCTTAAAGGTCTATTTTATCTGATGTAAGTATAGCTGCTCCTATTCTTTTCTGGTTTCCACTTGCATGGTATATCATTTTCCATGTTTTTTTCCTATAAATTTGTTTAAGTATTTTGCAGATTCTTGATATTAGCCCTTTGTCAGACAGATAGATTGCAAAACTTTTCTCCCATTCTATAGGTTGCCTGTTTTCTCTGAAAAGGAGGGGAACGTCATATACTGGGGCCTGTTGGTGGGTGGTGGGCTGGGGGTGGGATAACATTAGGATAAATACATAATGTAAATGACGGGTTGATGAATGCAGCAAACCACCATGACATATGTATATCTATGTAGCAAACCTGCACATTCTGCACATGTATCCCAGAATTTAAAGTGCATATATATATAAATATATATATAAATAAATTATTCATCCACTCTATGTCTTTTAATTGAATAATTTAATCCAGTTACAATCAAAGTTATTATTGATAGGTAAGTGTTTACTACTACCGCTTTGTTGCTTATTTTTTGATTATTTTACAAATCATTTCTTTTTTCCTGTTTTACTGTCTTCCTGTGTGGTTAAGTGATTTCCACTAGTAGTATGTTTTGACTCGGTGCTATTTATTGTTATTGTACTTATGATAGGTTTTTGCTATGTGGTTTCCATAAGGCTTACAAAAAAGCTTATAGTTAAAATTAGGTATTTTAAAGTAATAATGACTTAACCTCAATCATATTGAAATGAAACACCATTCTTTAACATTATCCTCCACCAACCTTTTTACTTTTTGATGGCTCAGTTTACATCTTTTTATCCTGCCTATCTTTTAACCATTTGTTGTATTGTCATTTTTAATAGTTATATCTTTTAGTCTTCACAGTTAAGACATAAGTGGTTTACTTACCACAATTACTGTATTAAAGTATTCTAAATTTGTTTTCTTACTTTTACTAGTGAGCTTTATACCTTCATGTGTTTTCTTGTTGGACATTAGTGTCTATTTCTTTTGGATTAAAGACAGGTCTGACTTTAGCATTTGTTGAAAGGTCTGTGTTAGTGAATTTCTTCAGCTTTTGTTTGTCTAGGAAAGTCTTTATCTCTTCCTCACGTTTGAAGGATAGTTTTGCTGGATTCAGTATGGTTGTTTGGCAGTTTTTTTCTTTAGCTCTTTAAATATAGCATTCTACTCTCTCCTGGCCTGCTGCATTTCTGCTTATAAATCCACCAAAAGCCATACTGGGGCATCATTTCATGCGATATGTTTATTTCTTCTTCCTGCTATGAGTATTCTTTCTTTCCTTTTGATTTTTGCTATATTGATTAAAATGTACTTTAGGGAATTTCTGTTTGGCTTAAATTTGAGTGGTGACATCTTGGTTTTCTGTGCCTGGATGCTGTCATTTTTTTCCGGAATTGGGAATTTTTCAATCATTATTATTATTTTTGACCAGTTACATTTTTAATGAGGTATTAAGTGTGTAACAGTTGAGGTAACAATTTGTATAGACATATGAACAATTTTAAACAGCCATTTAATATTCCAGTTGTATTTTTGGCACACATGACTTGTCTGTTCAGTGTCTCATTGCATTTCACTGTCAGCTAATGACTTTTTTTTGGGAAATTTAAGAAAAATTTACTAGTAGAGACCTCTTTCAAGTTTATACTTACAGATGAACTCATCATGAACAGCATTCTACAGGATATTATCTTTCACTAAGATTTCAACCTGCAAATAAACCCACTTGAAAAAAAAAGGATAGGCTGGGTGCGGTGGCTCACACCTGTAATCCCAGCACTTTGAGAGGCCTAGGCGGGGGGATCATGAAGTCAGGAGTTCCAGACCAGCCTAGCCAACATAGTGAAACCCCGTTATCTACTAAAAATACAAAAAGTAGCCAGTCATGGTGGCGGGTGCCTGTAATCCTAGCAACTTGGGAGGCTGAGGCAGGAGAATCCCTTGAACTTGGGAGGCAGAGGTTGCAGCAAGCTGAGATCATGCCACTGCACTCCAGCCCCGGTGACAGAGAAAGAATCCATCTCAAAAAAAAAAAAAAAAAAAAATGAATAAATGATCTCCCTATGGTTACCACCAAGCTTATATATTATATAGCTGGTCTGCAGAGATTAGTTGATTCTATCCTCTCTGAATGAGATAAGATAGCAGCAACAGGACTTTAAAGAATGACTCACACTGTATTTTTTTTTTTTTTTAATGCAAGTGTAGATAGCTTTTTTAATGCTCAGGGCCAGTATTTAAGAGGCTCCTACCTGGTAGACACATAATCTTAACAAGAAGTAGTCAAGCTTTAGCTATCTAGGAGAATGAGATGCTAGACATATAGTCCAGTTGCCAATTTTAAACAGTTATCTTTACTGCCCTAAATTATTTCTCTTCAAGACTCTATATTCCTTTGAACTAAAAAACTATAAAGTTTTAAGAGATAGAATTATTTTCTTAAATAGACTTTCTGTGTTTTTTATTATTATTTTATTTTTATTTTTTAATCTCTTGTCACCTTTGGGAATTCCAGTTATGTGAAGATTAGTTCATTGGGAGGTGTGCCATAATTCTCATAGACCTTTTTCAATATTTTTAATTCTTTCTCCTTTTTGCTTCCATGAGTGGGTAATTTCATATGTTCTGTCTCTAAGCTTACTAATTTTTTCTTCTGTTTGATCACGTCTGCTGTGGAAGCTTCCTAATATGTTTTCTAGTTTAGTTACTGTATTTTTTTAATTCTGGAATTTCTTTTTAGAAATTTCTAGAATTTTATCTTTGTCAAATTTTAAATTTTATTTCTGGATTGTTTTCCAAATTTCAGTTAGCTTTCTATCTATATTTTCTTGTGATTCCCTGAACTCTTTTTTTTTTCTAGGCCCTGCCCTCCACCGAACGTTTTTTAAGAGAATTATTCTGAATTCTCTGTCAGAAATTCCATGATCTTTAAATTATGGGGGTCCATTGCTGGAGGCTCTTTTTGGTTTTTGTTTTGGTCGCATCATATTTCCCTGAGTTTGCACAGCCCTTGCATCTTTATGTTGATGCCTGCATATTTGAGGAGACAACTGCATCTTCTAGTTTTTGCATATGTTCTTTGGTGGTGTTAGACTTTTACTTCTTCTTTTTTTTTTTTTTTAAATGTTTCATTAATTTCGTTATTTGTCTCATTCTATTAACTAAAGGGTTGAGAACTTCTTTATTGGGAGGCACAAGTGATACTTTGATACTTGCATATGAGTAATTATGAAATTGGGGCAATTAGGATATCCATCACCTCAAACATTTATTATTTCTTTGTGTTGGAAACACTATAATTCTTCTCTTCTAGCTATTTTGAAATATAAAATGTATCATTGTTAACTATAACCTTTGTACTACGTCTTTACTTCTTAATATTGGAACTTAAATACTGACCTGTCATATTTACAGACCACATTCTGAGGTGGACACGGGAACTAAAACACTGCACTGAAACTATTTTCCCTTTTGTTATGTTTATTCTGGAGAAGACTTATAGTGAACACTGGAACATAAATGTTGCTCTAGGACTAAATTGCTTCCCTCCCTCTTTTTTCACAGTCTGGGGAGAACTTATAGTAAATAGCAGAGCTTAAATGCTGCTTCATAACTATTTTGGTGCCTTGTCGTTGTTTCCCAGTCCAGAGGAAGACTTAAGCAAGCACTGGATTAATTTCAAACTCCCTAGGAGCATTTGGGTGGAAAATCTGGTTATGGATTCAAGACTTCCTTTTATTTTTCCTTCTATGGTGCCATGGCATTGGTCAGTCTCTTCAACATGGCATCATTGCTGATTGGAACACTGAATAGCTATGAAGCTCTTCATGCCAGTTGCTATGAACAGTGCGCCATTCTTTGTTCCCAGTTTACTTTTGGTAGCTCAGCAGTCCTGGAACTCCTAATGGTTCCTGTGATATGGGACTGGAGTGCATTTAATTTCCAATTCTAATTCCCTCCTCTTATTTCAGTACCTGAGGGTTTAGGGCAATTCTCTGTGAGTGGTGTTATACCAACTTGAGGGAAAAGAGGGAACTGTCTTGAAATGACTATTTCTTTTACTGGTTGTGGTTTCTCTTGATTTTGTGGGCCCAGGTGGTTTCTCTGCTTCTCCCCTGAGTTGGTGTATTTGGGGTGGTGTTCTAGTCTTTCAATAGTTTCTAGTTGTATTTTTATGAGGGGAGTGATGCTGGAAGATTTTCTATTATGGCATCTTGCTGATATTACTCTGACATGTTTATTAATACTGTTATACTTGTGTGGTTTATAGTCACAGAAAATGTGATAAATCTGATTTCGCATGATTTTTACTGAAAAGGAAAAAAAATATGTTGCATTTGGAATGATAGATTTTTAATATTTCAGTACATTCCTAAAGGCAGAGAACTTACATTTTGAGTAGGAGTCAATGAGAGACAAATTCTCCTTTTACAATTTTACACATCTGATGGTTGGAACAGTATTTTACACATTACGTTTTGGCTTTATGCATTTCAAACCACTTCCTCCATACTCTCAGGGCTAGTCACTATAGAACATTTTCATATTGGAATATGACCTCCTTCATGTCATGATGCAGGATGAGTTGGCACAGTGCAGTATAGGAGTATTTCTGGAAGCCATTCCTTTTCTTTAATCCTGTTCTTACACTACACAATATTGCATTCTAGATTGTTTGAGACATTAAATTGCCTACTTAAAATCACAAAACTAATAAGTGGCATAACCAGAATTCAAATCCAAATGGATTGCATACCCCTTGTACTTAATAACTTGTCTCTGAATTTTGCTGAACATAAAATAAAAGTTCTAGGAATTAATTTGTATGTGAGTTCATACTCAATATGTGTGGTTTAAAAGAGTCTATGTTGGATATGTCCATGTATATTATAGGGAAAGCCTACAAATGAAGGCCCCCAAACCTACAAAGAAAGGACCCATGGAAGAGGCCCATGCAACCCTGGAATAGACTTAGAGTCATTTACATAAGAAATTACAGATATGGGGCACCTGGATTGTGGTGGCTGGGGACACAGGCTTCAGGCAGGATGTCCCTTTCTTCCAGGGACCCCTTGCCTTGTAGAGAGGTTCAGTAGAGAAGGGCCAGTAGAAGACCTGCCTCCAATTACCCATGTTTAAGAGTAATAGTGGTATATGGTAAATATTTAAATTACCAATTTTTCATGAAATGGAAGGAAATGAGACAACACCATATGAAAAGGCACTAGATGAAATGGGACCTAGAATATTTTAACTTGTATATATCTTATTTAGAAATTTGACAATCAGAGATTGAACATTCACCATACACAAATAATCATTAAAACAAATTAACCTCACTAGTAATGAAATAATTGTAGATTTAAATTAGTAATCAGAAGCCATTTTTCATCTTTTAAATTAACAAGATCTCCTTTAAAATAAGACCAAGCTAAATGCTGGTGAGGTGCAAGTCAGGCTATTAGTCAAATGTAAAGCTAGGGGGAGAATTAGCTTTTACAAGCTTTTTTGGAAAGTAGTTTGTGAACAAAATGTATAAAACTTCTTTATCGGCCGGGCGCTGTGGCTCAAGCCTGTAATCCCAGCACTTTGGGAGGCCGAGGCAGGTGGATCACGAGGTCAAGAGATCGAGACCATCCTGGTCAACATGGTGAAACCCCGTCTCTACTGATACAAAAAATTAGCTGGGCATGGTGGCGCGTGCCTGTAATCCCAGCTACCCAGGAGGCTGAGGCAGGAGAATTGCCTGAACCCAGGAGGCAGAGGTTGTGGTGAGCTGAGATCGCGCCATTGCACTCCAGCCTGGGTAACGAGAGCGAAACTCCGTCTCAAAAAAAAAACAAAAAACTTCTTTATCATTTGGTCCAGTAATTTTGTTTCTTGAATGTAGCTGAATAAAATAATCTGAAGTGCTTAAATCCATGATATATGTACATATGTACATCATTTTCATGTGTAATGATTTAAAATGGATGTAGCCTAATAAGCTTCATAAATAAAGGGTCAACATAAAGGATTTAGTAAATATGTCTAATTGACAATTATGTATCATTAAAATGTGACATACAAAAAATTTAATAACACAAGGAAATATTGGCATTATAAATCTACATTTCAGGAGTAATGATAGCTTATTGTATGTACAATATTATAACTACTCCATAAACATGTATAAAGCCTAGAAGCAATTATATCAAAATAATAAATAAATGATAATAACTAAAATAGATCCTATTGTTGGGGATTATTAAGTCTCTATTTTCCAGTGTTAGATCTCAATAAAATAAAGACCATGTTGAGATTGTGACTTTTTGAATAAGCAAACAAAAAAACCAATGATACAATTGAGTCACAAAAGGAATTTAACATTTGTTTCCTTATATTAATAAGGAAATAATAATTTGTTTCCACATATATATATATATGTGTTACCTCACACAGCAATGAAATAGAGAGTGCATTTGGGTTTTATTTTTTAATCAAAAATTTTTTGCTCAAATTTTGAGAACATACTTAACATTTTTTTTCTGGTATTCTAAACAAATAATTATAAAAACTATATTCTAAGCAAATAGTTATAAATCAAGATCTCACTCATTCCAGAGAAGACACACAGATTTTTTTTTTTTCCCAGCAAGGATGAATAATAAATTAAATTCAAATTGTTGACAGTTTGATGATAAATACATTTACTCAGCCACAGGTCATCATGCAGCTGTGATTACAGAAGCAGGTATGCTACTTGTCAATTGAAATCAGGTATTATTTTAAAAATGACCTCTACATTATGAAACTTTAGTAGTGTCACATACAGAACAGTTTATTTTGAAATAAAAAGCAACTTTCAAAATTGAAATGTTCCTGTGAACTTATCCACATAATATTGACCAGTAACAAAAATAAAACACAAAATTTGTAAAACCACTCTGCTTTTTCCTTGTTTAATTGACTTCTTAAAGCATCATGAAGGAATCATGTTTTTGTCTGGTATCTTATATGAATTACTTGGTAAAGAGTCACATACTTTATTAATAACTATCTAGCATAACATGAAAAAATATCTATTATATACATACAAATTGTGTGTATGTGTGTGTGTGTGTGTGTACTTAGCGATGCTGCTTAACTGACATTTTAAAACTCTTTGAGATTCAGCCAACTTCACCCATTTTATCTTTTTTTTGTTAAAGGCAATAAATATCTGCTTTTTGAAATGAGATCCCTTTAGAACACATTCTTGGCAGCCAGTTTTCATCAATCACATTCGTTGTCTTCTTTATCAGTTCTATCCTGAAAGACATTTGTGGTTTTAATTCTACTTGGCTACTCTAGGAAATGTAATCACTTAAAGGAATGTTAGAGTGTGAAACAATTCATTGTAAACTTCATCCATGATAGGCATTAATTGTAAAAATAAACCTTTATAAAAACTTCCATTTCTTCCAATACACTACAGAAGGGTGGTTATTATTCTAATTTTTCACCTGATATACCCCACCCCCGTCATTGTTTTGTAAGAAAAGTATACATCCACATCCTTTGCACATTACTTTATGACTTTCCCCCACACTTTAGGTAGAGTATCTTTTTCTATCCTGGTGATGTTGAGATTGAACTGGTAGCTTGTTTTAGCCAATGAAATGCATTAAAAAGGAATCATATGTTTCTACTTGCCCTGTTGTGCTTCTGTCATTACCAGGAGAAGTCCATTTTCCAGTTAGTTCACTGGGCCTGGGAAAAGAATGAGAGAAAGTTGAAGTCAAGAGGGCCAGACTAGCCTGGTTACTAGAGCCTAAAAGCAGTCATCTAGCTGTCCTGAAGATCTGTGAGAATAAGTGACTGTTGGTTTAAGCCACCGAATCTTGTGTAGTTTGTTACACAACATTATTGTAGCAATACCTAACTGACACAACCATGAATATAATCACTGATAACTAATATTGAAGAAATTTCTGCAATGTGTTTTTTCTTTTGGTAAGAGCTTTAAGTGGGACTCTTCTATGAGATATGGAAAAGATTACTTTTTAGGAGGCAAGAGACTTGGGTTCTAGTCTTTTCTCGGCTAATCAGGGAAGTGTCCTTTGACAATTTTCTCAATCTTTTTGTGCTTTAGTTGCTTCATTTATAAAAATGAGGCTAGGCTGGGTGTGGTGGCTCACTCCTGTAATCCCAGCACTTTGGGAAGCTGAGGCGGGCGGATCACAAGGTCAAGAGATCGAGACCATCCTGGCCAACATGGTGAAACCCCATCTCTACTCAAAATACAAAAAAATTAACTGGGCGTTGGTGGCGTGCACCTGTAGTCCCAGCTACTCAGGAGGCTGAGGCAGGAGAATTGCTTGAACCTGGAAGGCGGAAGTTGCAGTGAACTGAGGTCACGCCACTATACTCCAGCCTGGCACCTGGTGATGGAGTGAGACTCTGTCTCAAAAAAAAAAAAAAATGAGGCTAGTATTTTGATAAAGTTAAGTTTGAGACCTAGACTGATATTTAGATCAAATTCTGTGACTAAAATGTATAGTTTTATGAAATAAAGCAATTTCACTTATTCCAGGACAGTCAAACTCCAAATTTATAACTTTGAATAGTTGAACACCAAGTTAGAGTCTTATTAGAACTACAAGAGTCCTGAAGTGGGGATTGGGGTACTTTTAATTCCTAGCAAGGATACCTGTAGGATGAAGCCAAGGGCAGACATCGAACTAAGATTTGAGGAACCAAGATTTGGGGAATCAAGATGAACAAAAGCACTTTGATGCCTGCACTAAGATCCTAGATCAGAATTGTCAAGAGAAGATACCATTTTCTGAACCTCAATCCTTTGTAAAACTGATAAATTTTCTTAACTCCTTCTCTCTCGTATTAGAAGAGCATGGATGTCTTTTGCCTTATAAGGTTGATGTAGCAGCAGAAGACCTTCATTACAGTCATATGCCTGGTTCCAGATTTGTTTGCTCTTTTTCTTATTTTTGGTTGTAGTTAATGATAAGAAATGGATCCAAACATATATGTTTAGAGTAAACAAGCAACCATTTTTCGTACTCCCCTCACTTCATGCTGCAAAGGTCATGTTAGGGAGGATATTAGCTGAAAGACAAGATTCATTCTTCCCAGATTGGCTTAACACAGAAGTAAGTTCACACATAATTTTTATATGTATTTATTCATCCCTGATTACATTTTATAGAGGATTTGAGGCAAGGAGTTGCTACACAGTAAGGGAGACTGGGGAATATAGGCTTTTAGCTGGGTGGCAAACTGCCCAGATAAAAATGAGCATAAAGGGAGAGTGAGAATTGGGAAGCAATTAACCATCTCTGCTACAATGACAAGTCTCTGTGTTTTGCTCCTGAATTTATAGCATTATAAAATGCTTGTTTTTTACTGACCTAAATTTCTATAAATTTAATATGTTTATTTTTTCAGATCACAGCAATTTATATGGGTGTATACACTAAGGTGCTATATATTTGCCTAGCATATGTATTTCTTACTGTGTTATACATCTCTTAACAGATGCCCAATCAAAATACAGTGATTTAGATTAGGATTTTAAGAATCTATTTGTAACCCACTACAGGCATTTAGTTATGTTATTTTATTTGAGATCATCTACATGCTGCTAGGAACAAAAGGTGATGACCTATAGTCATTTAATGAATAAACATTATGAATGCTAAAGGCTACCATATACATTGGTAAATTGCAGAAGAGTATGAGCTAATGGACTCTTGATTTGCTGACTAAATTGTGAAATAATTTTATAGTTGTCCATACCACAAGACAATTTTGAAGAATCATTCTTTACCTCTAACTGCACAGAGGTTTCCACAAGAGAATCCTAGAATGTTTTGCCTATCACACATTCTCTGGATTAGTCTTGGGAAGTTAATGGCTTGAAACAGGAAAGTCAAATTACGAGCAATGAAGTTATTATAGGAATAAGAACCAGGGGACTCTCAATATGGGACAGAGGTTAGAAAAGCTTTCAGGACATCATGAAGCATAGCCTTAGGAAATAAGACACCCCAATGAAATGTTGAAAATCAGCTGTAGACTGGTTTTCACAGTTGTTGTGTACACATGGAGATGAGTTGAGTCCTGCTAATAGAAATATGACTCTCGTTCCAATGCAGTGCAGTGCAGTTTTCCTGAATCTTAGTAATAACATAATCCTGTCTTACATTTGTAAGAATCCTTTTACCTACATCATTTCTAGTTGTGTGTTGTTATTTGTAGATCACAGATAGGAAACCTAGGGTCCTGGATGTTAAGCGCCTTTGTCAAGATCATATAAACATCAGCCAGCACCGTGGAAACACTTTACCCAAGAAGAGCAGGCCTGCCTGTGCCCAGAGGCCTGTTGAAAACACCTTTTCCCAGACACTTAGTTTCTTTCAAGACTCTGGTTTATCATCCTGTAGCATTTCTGACTCTGCATCCCAACTTTTGGTTATCACAATTCTGTCTGGTTCTCTACACTGAATTTCCGTATTGACTTGGCCTATTGCCTCCAGGGACTGTCGTGCTACACCTTCCCTCATCCTGCTTCCTAGCCCAGCACAGTAAGCACCATGTTTTGGACCTTTTGTGTCTATTGCAGTGCTGGCAGCAAGATGGGAAATGAAAAAGCTAAGTGCCAATCCAAGTCAGAAACACCAAATTGGGTGTTCTTTCTGATGTACCATAATACTTTTCTGAGTCAACAATATGATTGCTGTTACTATTTTAAATAAAAGCGTGATTTCAAGCAGATTTTGCTTCACAGATAAAGGCAAACAATTATGCGATCATATGCCATTTAATGTCATATCCATGTATTTTCAGTTTTACAGTCTATCTTTTTCTTCTTCAAAGTAATATTTTAATGGTTTTTGAAACCGTGTGATCAGAGTTAAAGATTGCATCTAATTAATCATTCATATAGATATTATTCACAATTAATCATTTTGGTTTTAGTTAACTTCCAAGAAATTTATATTCTTTTTTGAGGCTGCATTGTATTCCATAGTATAGATGTGTTTAATTAACCTGTTGTTGAATATTTAGATTGTCTCTTTTTTGCTTAAGCTATAAAAATGTTGTACTAGTGTATCTGTAGAATAAGTTCCTAGAATTTGAATTGCTCATTCAGAAGGTATCTTTGTTTTAGGAAATGCATTTTATTTATTTCTATTCTTGGATGTGATATAAATGTTAACATAGAAAGGTTACTAGTGAAAATGTTACTAGTTCTCCTCTTTTCCTTTTTTTTTAACGAGACAGAATCTTGCTCTTTCGCTCAGGTTGGAGTGCAGTGGCATGGTTATGGCTCACTGTGGCTTTGACCACCTGGGCTCAAAGGATAATCCTGCCTTAGCCCCCCAGGTAGTAGTTTCTTTTTTTGATAAGCAACCATTGTTACCAGGTTCTTATATAAATACAGAGATATTCTATACAAATACAAATGTGTGTATACTTAGACAGTTTCTTATTTGAGAATATCTATATTTTCTTCTGCATTGCACTCATAAGGGTTCAAAAACTCTTGCCAAGATACTAATTGAGGGAGAGATACCCAGGCTATTATGTCCCCTCCATGTTAGGAGTATAAGTCTATGTGGTTTCATCACTTGATACTTGCCATGCAACATAATAACTGTAGATCCTGTTAAAAGGGTTACATTTCTATTGATTTCACCGTACCTTTCCTTTTTTCAAAATTGTACTTTAAGTTCTGGGGTACATGTGCAGAACGTGTAGGTTTGTTACATAGTTATACACATGCCATGGTGGTTGGCTGCATCCATCACCCTATCGTTGACATTACATATTTCTCCTAATGCTATGCCTCCCCTAGCCCCCCAGTCCCTGAAAGACCTGGGTGTGTGATGTTCCCCTCCCTGTGTCCATGTGTTCTCATTGTTCAACACCCATTTATGAATGAGAACATGTGGTGTTTGGTTTTCTGTTCTTGTGTCAGTTTGCTAAGAATGATGGTTTCCAGCTTTATCCATGTCCCTGCACAGGACAAGAATTCAACTTTTTTATGGCTGCATAGTACTCCATGGTGTATATGTGCCACATTTTCTTTAACCAGTCTATCATCAATGGGCATTTGGGTTGGTTCCAGGTCTTTGCTATTGTGAACAGTGCTACAATAAACATGTGTGCATGTGTCTTTATAATAGAATGATTTATAATTCTTTTGGTATATACCCAGTAAAGGGATTGCTGGGTCAAATGGTATTTCTAGTTCTGGATCCTTGAGGAATCACCACAGTGTCTTCCACAATGGTTGAACTAATTTACACTCCCACCAACAGTGTAAAAGCATTCCTGTTTCTCCACATCCTCTCCAGCATCTGTTGTCTCCTGCCTTTTTAATGATCACCATTTTAACTGGCATGAGATGGTATCTCAATGTGGTTTTGATTTGCATTTCTCTAATGACCAGTGATGATGATCCTTTTTTCATATGTTTGTTGGCTGCACAAATGTCTCTTTTTGAGAAGTGCTGTTCATATCCTTAACCCACTTTTTGATGGGATTGTTTTTTTCCTGTATATTTGCTTAAGTTCTTTGTAGATTCTGGATATTAGCCCTTTGTCAGATGGGTAGACTGCAAAACTTTTCTACCATTCTGTAGGTTGCCTGTTCACTCTGATGACAATTTCTTTTGCTGTGCAGAAGCTCTTTAGTTTAATTAGATCCCATTTGTCTATTTTGGCTTTTTTTGCCATTGTTTTTGGTGTTTTAGTCATGAAGTACTTGCCCATGCCTGTGTCCTGAATGGTACTGCCTAGGTTTTCTTATACGATTTTTATGGTTTTAACTCTTACATTTAAATCTTTAATCCATCTTGAGTTAATTTTTGTATAAGGTGTAAGGAAGTGATCCAGTTTCAGCTTTCTGCATATGGCTAGCCATTTTCCCAATACCATTTATTAAATAGGGAATCTTTTCTCCATTGCTTGTTTTTGTTAGGTTTGTCAAAGATCGGATGGCTGTAGGTGTGTGGCATTATTTCTGAGGCCTCTGTTATGTTCCATTGGTCTATATCTCTGTTTTAGTATCATTACCATGCTGTTTTGATTACTGTATCCTTGTAGTATAGTTTGAAGTTAGGTAGCATGATGCCTCCAGCTTCCAGCTTTTTTTTTTCTTAGAATTTTCTTGGCTATGTGGGCTCTTTTTTTGGTTCCATATGAAATTTAAGGTGTTTTTTTCCAATTCTGTGAAGAAAGTCAATGGTAGCTTGATGGGGATAGCACTGAATCTCTAGATTACTTTGGACAGTATGGCCATTTTCATGATATTGATTCTTCCTAACTATGAGCATGGAATGTTTTTCCATTTGTTTGTGTCCTCTCTTATTTCCTTGAGCAGTGGATTGTAGTTCTCCTTGAAGAGGTCCTTCACATTCCTTCTAAGGTGTATTCCTAGGTATTAATTCTCTTTGTGACAATTGTGAATGATGGTTCACTAATGATTTGGCTCTCTGTCTGTTATTGGTGTGTAGGAATGCTTTGATTTCTGCACATTGATATTGTGTTCTTTGACTTTGCTGAAGTTGCTTATCAGCTTGAGGAGTTAGTGGGCTGAGACAATGGGTTCTCCTAAATATACAATCATGTCATCTGCAAATAAAGACAATTTGATTTCCTCTTTACCTATTTGAATATGCTTTATTTCTTTCTCTTGCCTGATGACCCTAGCCAGAACTTCCAATACTGTGTTGAATAGGAGTGATGAAAGAGGGCATCCTTGTCTTGTGCCAGTTTTCAAAAGGAATGCTTCCAGTTTTTTCCTATTCAATATGATACTCTCCCTGGTTTGTCATAAATAGCTTTTATTATTTTGAGATATGTTGCATCAATACCTAGTTTATTGAGAGTTTTTAGCATGAAGCATTATTGAATTGTGTTGGAGGCCTTCTCTGCATCTATTGAGATAATCATGTGTTTTTTGTCATTGCTTCTGTTTATGTTATGGATTAGATTTATTGATCTGCATATGTTGAACCAACCTTGTATGCCAGGGGTAAAACTGACTTGATCATTATGGATAAACTTTGTGATGTTCTGTTGGATTCACTTTGCCAGTATTTTATTGAGAATTTTCGCACTAATGTTCATCACACCATACCTTTCTATTTACTCTGGAAAGAAGGAAGTCCATGGATACAGGGATCCATACTGTTCTTGTTCACATATTTTAAAAACAATTCAATTTGGACTGATTATTCTCTATAGCAGAAATCACATAATATCACAAAATTTGATTTTTCCTTTCTTCCATATGATAGGATTTAGGCTGAAAACATGGCTACATAACTGGAAACTATATTTCATAGCCTCTCTTCATTTAGGTGTGGCCATATCACTAAGTTATCACTGATGGTGTAAGAGTGTAAGGAATGTTTGTAAATTTCTACTTTAATTGCTTTGAATTTCTCATTTCCTTCCCCATAAACTGGAGCCTAGATATTTCCTTAAGCTTTGAATATGTAGGAGAGTGCAACAATCTGGATGAACAAGAAGACAGAAGGGACTTGGGTCCATCACTGATCAGGTGAAGCACAGATGTCTCACCAACCTTGACTGTCCAACTTTATGGTGTTACATGAGAGGGTAATAAATTTCTCCCTGCTTTAAGCCACTGTATTTGTGAAGCCAGTTTGTTACAAAGCTATCCTGTACCTTAACTAATACATATCCATGCCTGATTCTCAGCAAACAGACAATTAGGGATTCCTGCGTCTTCTGTTGTGTCCTATGTAAGCTTATTTCTTCATCTGTTTCACTTTGGTGGGACACAAAAAAGTGTACGGGAGATAATATTGTTTTTGTTTGTGCATGTTTGAACCCCTTCTACTGGGTTGATGGTTTGATTAGGCATGGAATTATACTTGGGAAATAATTTTCCTTTAAAGTTTAAACTTGTTGCTCAATTTTCTTGTTATTCTAGAAAAAAATGTTTTGATTTATGAAGCTTTTTATTTCTTTCTCTATTGAGCATTTTAGAATCTTTTTTTCAGTAAGGTTTTGAAATTTCTTAATGTATTTTAGTGTGGATTTATTTTCTTGCATTATGTTTGGCACTCAGTGGTCTTTTTCAATTTATCCTTTAATCCTGGGAAATTATCTTGAATTATTTGGTGAATGACTTTCTCCTGTTTTCTTTGCTCTTTCTTTCTGAACTGCTATTTTATTTGGATGTCATGCCTCCTTGAATTGCTCAAACTTTTCCCTCCTCCTTTTTATCTCCTTGGGTTTTCTTTTTGCTCTGTCTTCTATGAAACTTCTTGAAATTAACCTTCCAACCCACCTGTTGATGTTTTTGATTTCTGACTTACTGTTTTTAATTTCTAAAAACTGCTTTTCTGTTCTTTGAATTTTCCTTTCTCATTGTTTCCTGACATGGATGTCATGTCATCTTTAACTGCTGGGAGGATATCATTAATAGTTGTTTTCCTCAAGTTTTCTTCTCTTTGCACTCAGTCCTCTGAGTGGCTTACTTTTTCTCAATATTTGTTTTGATTGCTATCTTTCCTCAGATTAGAAGCTGTTCTCAGATGTCTGGAGATTTTCTTTTCTCTGCTGATAGAGTGAAAGTGTAAACATCTGATTGAGTGCTCTGAGTATGGTAATAGGGCTTGGAGGTTTTGAGTTCATAGTAGGATGTCTAGACAGAGCACTAGCTGCCAAGCTCCAGAGTTTGGTATCTCTATGTACTTCCTTTTGCCTGATCAGGTGTCCCAGAGAAGAATCTCATCATCCTGAACCTAGAGGGTGGAGATTTGGCTGCCATAATTCTTGGAGGTGAGTGGAGGGAGAGAGCTGGTGGTCTCAACATTCAGCATGTCCTATTTATACTCCAGTTAGTGATGCTGTTTTTAGTACATTACCCAGACCCACAGCTATGCTTAGTGTCCCTGGCCCAGAGATCCTCCATTGTAAACTTTTCTGAAGAGTAATCTTTTTTTTTTTTTTTTTTTTTTCTGAAGAGTAATCTTTCACAATTCTGTTGGGTAAGGAAGATAAAGTCACTCCATTAAGTGGGAGGATATCTAGCATTTTAAATGATTTTCAAAGAACTTTTACCAAACTCCCTTTATTTCTGTATCCATCAAGTGTCCCCTTCATTCTCAGTTTCAGAAATACCAGAAGTCCCCAGTGTGGCTAGCACCTATGGCTTTTTTTTCTTTGAAACAGAATCTTACTCTGTTGCCCAGGCTGGAGTGCAGTGGCATGATCATAGCTCACTGCAGCTTCAGACTCCTGAGCTCAAGCAATCCTCCTGAGCAGCTGGAGCTACAGATGTGTTACCACCACACCTGGCTAATTTTTATTTTAAATGTTTTTGTAAAGACTGCGTCTCACTGTGTTGCCCAGGCTATTCTCAAACTCTTGGCTTCAAGAAATCTTTCTGCAGTGGACTCCTAAAATGCTGGGATTACAGATGTGAGCCACCATGCCAGGCCTATCTCAGGTTTTTGACAATTCTGCAGAATAAATAAAGTTGTTTCCAAGCTACTCTCCATATTGGCTTAGGGGTTTAGCTGTATTGAATCTGCTTAATCAGTGGTTATTCACTTATCTGTTTTATAGTTTAACAAATTAGTAGCTATTTTTCTCCTGTCTTTGAAAGATTATCTTATTATTTTATTTTTAAAAAGATCTCATTTGGTTCTACTTTGGGAAGGAGTGAATTTAGGTGTGAGTTTTCAATCTACCATTTTAACCTGGCATCTTGATGAATGCTTTTATTGGTCTTTTATTTTCTCTTAGACTAGCAGAGAAGTTTTAAAATGATTTACATTTTCTTACATTCACTTTTCTATGAGGAAGAAAATGTAATTTTATTATACATGCCTATGGAGAGTATTAAGAAATAGTTATATTCTCTGATTCAGGGGATTAATATAGTTCCAGAAGAATAATCTAAATGGGTAAAATAACATCTTAATGAATCTCCAATAAATCTCAGAATCTATTGCTTAATATGCCATTTATTTAGAAGAACAGAGTTTGTGCCAAACATGTACTTGGGATTTTAAAAAAAGAAAACTAAAAGGCTGACAGTAAAGTGACAAAATGCAGGAGCTCATTTATAAAAACGTGATTAAAACAAATTATTTTATTATAATTTTTTGTATTCACTTGAGTACCTACCAACAGACTCCTTCTACAAGGCCAATTAGTAAGAAACAGAGGAAGAATTCTCAATAACTTTAAAGTTTATTGTGAGTTTATCACCTGTAAAAGTGCTAATGCCTACAAACAAACACATTTTGTGAGTCTTGATCAAAAAATTATATATAAAAAAAAAAAAAACAGAGAGAGAATAAAAATAAATACATATTAACACAAATTTTTATTCTCTCTCTGTTTTTTTTTTTTTTTTTTTTTGAGACGGAGTTTCACTCTTGTTACCCAGGCTGGAGTGCGTGCAATGGCGTGATCTCGGCTCACCGCAACCTCTGCCTCCTGGGTTCAGGCAATTCTCCTGCCTCAGCCTCCTGAGTAGCTGGGATTACAGGCACGCGCCACCATGCCCAGCTCTTTTTTTTTTTTTTTTTTTTTTTTTTGTATAATTTTTTGATCAAGACTCACAAAATGTGTTTGTTTGTAGGCATTAGTACTTTTACAGGTGATAAACTCACAATAAACTTTAAAGTTATTGAGAATTCTTCCTCTGTTTCTTACTAATTGGCCTTGTAGAAGGAGTCTGTTGGTACGTACTCAAGTGAATAAGAATTAGAGCTATTTCTCCTTCTCTCCTTTTGTCTGAGTTTTGTGCCTGTGTTAGTATTAGCCCCAAAGTGCTTCTCTTATTTAATTCTATGTTGAGTTCACCGAATCACTGACTGATGGAAATAAACTTTCTGTATCTCCTTGTAGCTTTCAGATGAGAGACTTCTATAGGCATTTAGAATTGTCTGGCTTTCCAAAACCCCTTAAAAAGTCTGAGAGTAGAGAGGCTGTAAGTGTTGTCACTCAGGTCCAATATAACCAGCTGTCCAACTATGTGTCACTTCTAACAGAAGCTTTATCCCATTGGCTCCTTGTTTCTGAGATGCCTGTGAGGGTCAATCACATCTGCCAAGGCAGAGGGGGAGGTTGAATGAACTAGATTCTAGTTTGCAGGCTCACCATCCCACACAGAACAAGACCATTTCTAATAGAGAGCTGTTGCAGGGTGTTAGATGTTAGCATATTTGGGCTCTGGGAGCACTTCTCTGCACAGAGAATCCTGACATGGGATCCATTTATAATTTCAGTCAAGAGGAGCTGCTAGAATCCATACTATGTCCTATCAGTCCCCCTTTCCTGGGAGTGGTCTCTTGAAGACCTGGTTACTTGGCCACTGATTGGAAATAAATGGTACTTTGAGGCCCAGGCGTGTTGGCTCACATCCGTATCCCTAGCACTTTGGGAGACTGAAGTGGCATGATCAACTGAGCCCAGGAATTTGAGGCTACAATGAGCTCAGGTCTCACCTCTGCACTCCAGCCTGGGAGACAGAGTGAGATCCTGTTTCTTAAAAGGGAAAAAAAGAAGGTACTTCAAAAAGACCTCATTTGACCCCAGGAGCCCAGTACATTTCAGTAGACTATTTAGAGCACAGGGAGATAGATTATGCCACTTTGAGATGTTTTTAACCCAGATCTACCATAGTACTTGGTGCTCTTAGGTGCTTCAAGGTTATTTGTAGGGTTTATTGCTAATAGTGTTAGAACAGTTCTGACTAATCCAAGGCTGCATCATCTGGAAAGAAAAATGAAATAACCTATGCATTTCATCATAGTATTCTGCGATTCTAGGTGGTCCAAGTTAGTGAAAGAACTTCACTTTGCTTCTTGCTCAGATTAGTGTTTCTTCTTAGGCATCTCTTTAGGTTTTTATGCACATGGGAAGGGCCTTGGGACAAGCAGGACTATGAATAGTTTGCATACACTGCTTCCATCATGTTCTGTTGGGCTCTTTCTCCCTTCTCTTATTTTCCCCAATCTCCCCAAATGCCTTCAGTCTTTTTTCCCCTCCAATTCCAAACTTTCTCAATAAATGACCTGTTAGTTTAATATTACTGGTGATTAAACTGATGGAGTTATAATTTTTCTTAATATCAGCATTGTGATGAAGATAAAGTAACAAAAACAGTAATGCCAAATAAATGCTTCTTTTGTAGGATTTCAGATGTTCACAAAAAGCTAGAGGAGTAATTTGAGGGTCAGTGGGGTAGGCAAAAGTGTATTCCTTGTCATTTTTTTTTTTTTTTTTTTTTTTTTTTTTTTTTTTTTTTGAGACGGAGTCTCGCTCTTGTTACCCAGGCTGGAGTGCAATGGCGCGATCTCGGCTCACCGCAACCTCCGCCTCCTGGGTTCAACCTCCGCCTCCTGGGTTCAGGCAATTCTCCTGCCTCAGCCTCCTGAGTAGCTGGGATTACAGGCACGCGCCACCGTGCCCAGCTAATTTTTTTGTATTAGTAGAGACGGGGTTTCACAATGTTGACCAGGATGGTCTCGATTTCTCGACCTCGTGATCCACCCGCCTCGGCCTCCCAAAGTGCTGGGATTACAGGCTTGAGCCACCGCGCCCGGCCATTTTTTTTTTTTTTTTTTTTTTTTTTTTTTACTTCAAATGGAGTCTTGCTTTGTCATCCAGGCTGGAGTACAGGGGTGTGATTTCGGCTAACTGCAACCTCTGCCTCCCAGGTTCAAGTGATTCTCCTGCCTCAGCCTCTTGAGTAGCTGGGATTACAGGCACCTGCCACCATGCCTGGCTAATTTCATATTTTTAGTAGAGAATTTGTTTCACCATGTTGGCCAGGCTGGTCTTGAACCCCTAACCTTCAGTGATCCGCCTGCCTCGGCCTCCCAAAGTGCTGGGATTACAGACATCAACCATTGCTCCCAGTCTTTATCTTCTTGAAGTTACATAGAAGTATCTATTCTTCTCTCCCTTATAAACATACTTAGGCATCAGTTAGTTTTCCCAATACAACACCATAAGAAGGAATAGTGGCTTCATGAAAGTACCTCAAAGTATACTTTGTTCCTTCCTGCACTTTCTGACTTGAAGAACTCCACATTTTGCAGAATAAATTGATAGTAGAATAAGTGAACCAGGCAGCATCATTTCAAATTAAAAAAAAATTATAAGCTAATATATTCGGACTGTGTCCTCTTGACACTCAAACCTCCTCTTCTTTTCCATGAATCACTTAATAATATTTAGAAACCAGCATGATATGGACAAGATGTCATGCATTAACCAATTCTTAATGGTGAGATAATGCATGTGAACTGATTTCCTGCAAACTATGAGTGTTGTTTGAACTTGGAGAATCTTTATTACAGTAGGAATGTAGTAAGGGTTTGAAAAATACTTAAAAATACAACTTGAGAAACTCTCCATTATACAGATAGAGCCATAGATTCTCAGAGATGAGAGCTAATTTTCCTGAAGTCATCAAATGTAATAACAGCAGAACTTGGATTAGATTCTCTTTCCCAGACAGTGTTCTTTCCATTGCACTGTGTTGCTTCTTCCATTAGTTATGTTCTGTGCACATTTCCAGTTAGTTCAGTGTGAATCACGTAATAACTGTCACAACAAAAGGGACAAGGAAACAGGCTAATTAAGTAGGCAGGTTATGAAGATCTACAATATAAAAACATTGGAAAATTCTATGTCTCCAAACTTATGCTGAATAATTTTAAACCTACAAAAACACCTACCTACGTTTTACCTAGATTTGATGATTGTTAACATTTTTAATATTTTTTCTTCTTTCTTTCTCTTTATACATATATAAATTTATAGAATTATTCAAAAATAAATTACAGATGTCATGATGATTCACTCTTAAATATGTCCTAAGAATAAGAACTTTTCTTTTTCTTTTTTCAAGACAGGTTCTCACTCTGTAACCAGGCTGGAGTGCAGTATCTTGGCTCACTGTAGCCTTGACCTCCTGGGCCCAAGTGATTCTCTCACCTCAGCCTCCAGAATAGCTGTGATTACATGCATTCCACCACCTGGCTAATTTTTGTATTTTTGTAGAGACAGGGTTTCACTGTGTTACCCAGGCTGGTCTAAAACTCCTGAGCTCAAGTGATACACTCACCTCAGCCTCTCAAATGCTGAAATTACAGGCATGAGCCATTGCACCCAGCTGACCTGTTCTTATATAACCAAAATTCATTAAAGAAATTGAACACTGATACAACAATATCTATTAGCAACATACTTTATGTTTTAAAGTTAACCTAGGGTGTTTCCCCCTCTTTGGTTTTGTTTTTCATGACTCTAATTTTAAAGAGGACAGACTAGTGCCGTTTTTTCCCCGTTTTTATTTTATTTTTTAAGAGATAGATATAGAGTCTTGCTCTGTCACCGAGGATGGAGAACATCCATGCAGTCATAGCTCACTGCAGCCCCAAGCTGCTGGGGTCAAGCAATTCCTCCCACCTCAGCCTCCCAAGTTGCTGGGACTACAGGTGCGAGCCACCAAACCCTACTTTTTCTTTTCATTTCTTTCATATTTAAACTTTCCACAAGTTGGATTTGTCTTATTGTTGTCTCATAATTAGATTCAGGTTCAATACTTTTGTCAAGAATGCCAAATAGGGGATATACGTTCTTCATAGTGCATCCTATCAGAAGGTGCATGATATCAGTTTGTCTACAATTGGTGGTGTCAGTTTTAATCACTTGAATAAGGTATGTTTAGCAGTGTTTCCTTTATAAGGTAACTTTTTTCTTCATAGACTTAATAATCTATGCAGTGATCTTTTGGGACTGCATAAATATCTGTTTCCTAACAAATTTCTATTCAGTGGTTTGAGCATTCATTAATGCTATTTTCCTGAAGATGGTGTTTATATAATTATTTCTCTACACTTATTAGTTTGTATTCTTCTGTAAGGAACGTTACCTTCCAATTGTTATAGTACTACTAAGGACTCAAAGATTTTTAAAATTCCTTATAATTTATGACTATAATAATTATTATTATTTGGTATTCACATTGTCTAGTGGGAGCTCTTGCAAGTAAGTTCCGATGTCCTTTGGAAATCTCCATGGTAGTCTTTTAGTATGTCCTCACTTTCTGGCACAATAAGAGATTCCAGGCTTACTTTGAAGGTTTCATATCTCAGATCTGGTATTGGCCATTTCTCTAAGGAGTCCTGATGAGGAATTGTGTTTAAAAACTAAGAGTTGAGCATTGAGTGTGTTTATTGCTGTCAAAGTGTCAGTATTTCTAGATTATTTCAGTTGAGAGAACCAGAAAATATATGTTTTTAAAATCATAAATTCATACCATACAGTGAAATTACAATCTAATTCTAAAGAGCTTCCCTTCTTTCACCCATTCCATTTTTGAATCTTTCTTTTTCTATAGTGAGACCTCTCATTCCCTAAAAAAATCAAATTATCTACAATTATCTTTAGTACTACAAACACACATATAAAATATCCTACAGCACACACATGAGTTCATAAATAGTAGATTAATTGACCCCTTCCAACAAGTCTACCATTTAGTTTGTTCAGGCTGCTAAAACAAAATACCGTACATAGGGTAGTTTATAAACAACAGAAATTTCTTCCTCACAGTTGTGGAGGCTGGAAAGTCCAAGATCAAGGCATATTCAAGTCTGATAAAGCCTTGCTCTCCTGCTCATGGATACCTTTTTACTGCATTGTTACAGGTGGAAGGGAAGAGCTAACTCTCTGTAGTCTCTCACTAATCCGAATCTTGAGGGCTTCACCCTCATGATAGAATCACCTTCTAAAGGTCCCACCTCCTAATACCATCACCTTGGGGGTTAGAATTTTAGCATATGATTTTTTTTGAGCGTTCACACACATTCAAATCATAGCATCCACTAAGTATGGTTCAGTAATTTTCTGCAGCTTGTACAATGACAATATATGAGTACAGTATTAAAATTTACTTGAATTAATACTTTTTTCTTTATGGGCATGTTATCAATTTGATATATGGTGAAGTTCTTTTTTTAGTATTCAGTTTAAAAAAGTGTTTTTTTGGGGGGACTTTCACCAAGATGACTGAATAGGAACAGCTCTGGAGCGCACTTCCCAGCGAGAGTGATGCAGAAGGCAAATGATCTCTGCATTTCCAACAGAGGTACCAGGTTCATCTCAATGGGACTGGCAACCAGTCCCATTGAGATGAACCTGGTACCTTGGTTACACCTGTTGTCCAACCAGGCCCATTGAGATGAATCTGGTACCTCGAGGTAGGGTGGGTTGTTGCCTTACCTGGGAAGTGCAAGGGGCTGGAGAACTCCCTCTCCTACCCAGGGGAGGCTATTGGTGACTTTTCCAGACACTCCAGCACTCTGGCTCAGATACTGCGCTTTTCCCACAGTCTTTACAGCCCACAGACCAGGAGATTCCTGCCAGTTCCCACAGCACCAGTGCCGTGGGTTTCCAGCACAAAACTGGGTGGATGTTTTAGCCCATGCCTGGAATGCCTGCAAGACAGAACCATTAATTCCCCTGAAAAAAAGGGGGCTGAAGCCAGGGAGCCAAGTGATGTGGTTCTGTGGGTCCCACCCCCATAAAGACCAGCAAACTGAAACCCAGTGGCTAGAGATTTTTGCAGCCAGCATAGCAGTTTGAGCTCAACCTGGGATGGTTGAGCTAGGTTGGGGGAGGGCTTCCACCATTACTGAGGCAGCTCTAACCTTGCTTGTGTAAACAAAATTGAAGGGAAGTTTACACAGCAGCTGGGTGGAGCCTGCGGCAGCTCAGCAACATCTCTACCGGCAGACTGTGACTACACTCCCTCTTTGCTGGGCAGGACATCTCTGAACACAAGGCAGTAGCCTGTCAGGGACCTATAAATAAAGCCCTATCTTCCCAGGACAGAGCACCTGGGAAAAGGGGCAGTTGTGAGTTCCACTTCAGCAGACTAAAAGGTCCATGCCCAGCAGCTCTGAAGGGAGCAATGGAGCTCCCAGCATAGCACCTGAGCTCTGATAAGGGACAAACTGCCCCTTCAGGTGGCTCCCTGATCCCCATATATCCAAAAAGACACCTCATACAGGAGAGCTCAGGCTGACATCTGGCAGATACCCTTCTGGGGTGAAGCTACCAGAGGAAGGAACAGGCACCAATTCTTGCTGTTCTGCAGCCCCCACAGGTGATTCCCAGGCAAACAGGGTCTGGACTGGACCTCCAACAGTCCTGCAGCAGAGGGGCCTGACTGTTGGAAGGAAAACTAAAAAGTAGAAATAGCTTCAACATAAAAAGAAAGGACGTCCACTCAGAGATCTCATCCAAAAGTCACCAACTTCAAAGACCACAGGTAGATAAATCCACAAAGATGGGAAGAAACCAATGCAAAAAGGCTGAAATCACCAAAAACCAGAATGCCTCTTCTCCTCCAGGGGATCACAACTCCTCACCAGCAAGGGAAGAAAACTGGATGGAGAATGAGTTTGATGAATGACAGAAGCAGACTTCAGAAGGTGAGTATTAACAAAGTTCTGTGAGCTAAAGGAGCATGTTCTAACCCAATGCAAAGAAACTAAGAATCTTGAAAAAAATTTAGACAAAATGTTAACTAGAATAACCAGCTTAGAGAAGAACATAAATGACTTGATGGAGCTGAAAACACAGCATGAGAACTTCACATAGTATACACAAGTTTCAATAGCCAAATTATCAAGCAAAAGAAAGGATATCAGAGTTTGAAGATGAACTCAATGAAATAAAAAGAAAAGGCAAGAAAAGAGAAAAAAGAGTGAAAAGAAATGAACAAAGCCTCCAAGAAATATGGGATTATGTGAAAAGACCTAATCTATGCTTGATCGGTGTACCTGAATGTGACAGGGAGAATGAAACCAAGCTAGAAAACATTCTTCAGAATATCCAGGAGAACTTTCCTAACCTAACAAGACTGGCCAACATTCTAATCCAGGAAATACAGAGAACACCACAAAGATATTCCTCAAGAAGAGCAACTCCAAGGCACATAATCTTCAGATTCACTAGGGTTGAACCGAAGGAAGAAATGTGAAGGGTAGCCAGAGAGAAGGGTCGAGTTACTCACAAAGGAAAGGCCATCAGACTCAAAGAGAAACTCTTGGCAGAAACCCTACAAGCAAGAAGAGAGTGGGGGACAATATTCAACATCCTTAAACAAAAGAACTTTCAACCCAGAATTTTATATCCAGCCAAACTAAGCTTCATAAGTGAGGGAGAAATAAAATCCTTTACGGACAAGTTGCTGAGAGATTTCATCACCACCAGCCCTGCCTTACAATAGCTCCTGAAGGAAGCACTAAACATGAAAAGGAACAACAAATACTAGCCACTGCAAAAACGTACCAAATAGTAAAGACCATCAACACAATGAAAAAACTGCATCAACTAACAGGCAAAACAGCCAGCTAGTATCAAAATGGCAGGATTAAATTCACATATAACAATATTAACCATAAATGTAAATGGGCTAAATGCCCCAGTCAAAAGACACAAACTGGCAAATTGGATAAAGAGCTAAGGCCCATTGGTGTGCTGAATTCAGGAAACACATCTCACATGCAGGGACACACATAGACTCAAAATAAAGGGATGAAGGAAGATTTACCAAGGAAATGGAGAGGGAAAAACAGGGCTTGCAATCATAGTATCTGATAAAACAGACTTCAAACCAAGATCAAAAGAGACAAAGAGAGGCATTACAAAATGGTAAAGGGATCAATGCAAAAGAAGAGCTAACTATGCTAAATATATATACACCCAATACAGGAGCACCCAAATACATAAAGCAAGTTATTAATAACCTACAAATAGACTTAGAACTCCCACTCAATAATAGTGGGAGACTTTAAAACTCCACTGTCAATATTAGATCAATGAGACAGAAAATTAACAAGGATATCCAGGACCTGAACTCAGATCTGGACCAAGTGGACCTAAATAGACATCTACAGAACTCTCCACCCCAAATCTGCAATTTATATTAATTTCCCTCTAGACACTGCTATAAATGTGTCCTAGAGATTCTGGTATGTTGTGTCTTTGTTCTCGTTCCCCAAATGTCTTTTTTCTTCCTCATAAAGATATGTTCTGATTTGGATTTAGCGTACCAAGTTTTAAGCAATGTATGTATAACATTACTTGAACACAGAGCCAGTTTAAACATATAAATTTTGTGCCCCATTAGTTATGTGGCTTATGTGATATTCTTCAATAAATTATGCAGTATAAATCCACATTTAAGTTGCTAAAAGAAATTATTGTATTAAAAGATCTACAAAAATCCTTTCAAAGATAATAAAATTTCTTCATGATCTTTCTGCTAGTAAATACCACTATTGTGTTTATCAAGAAGACAACTTGTTTGCAAAGGGATTTAACTAGGTTTTTTTTCTTTTCCAGATGTCCAAGTAAAATGATAATAGAATAGAGGCCTGTTGTATATGTGTGTATATGTGTGTAAGTGTGTGCATATTATTTTTCTTTTCACAGGACAAAAAAAATCCATTAATTCCTTTATTTCTTCTGTAAGGAATAAATGTAGAATTGTTGAACTTTGTCAAAGGTCTGTAAGCATCTGTTGAGATCATAATCTGATCTTTCTCCCAGATATCTGAATATGCTTTATTATATTAATGGATCCTTACTATTCAACCATTTTTGTGCTTTTTTTTTTTTTAAAGAAAGAAAGAAAAAGAATAAAGAAGAGGAAGAAAAAGGAAGAGAAAGAGAGAGAGAGAGAATTGGAGTATTGCTTTCTTGCCCAGGCTAGAATGCAGTTTAGTAATGGGTATTGAAAACCTCTTTTATACCAATAATTATACTTGATGTAAACAGGAAGGAATAAGGGAAGAAAATAACAAACGAGCAGTCAACCAATATTTCATTTAAACCTATGAAATGCTATGCAATTACTGAGGAGTGATTTACTTCCAATTATGCAGTCACTTATGAAATAGGTGTGAGGTGGTAATGTATGTTTTATGTATTTGAAGTGGAGAGTTCTATAAATGTTTATTAAGTTTACTTGTTCCGGGTCTGAGTTCAAGTCCTGGATATCCTTGTTAATTTTCTGTCTCGTTGATCTATAAAATCGTTAGCTCTTCTTGTTACATTGATCCTTTTGCCATTATGTAATGTCCTTCTTTGCCTCTTTTGCTCTTTGTTGCTTTAAAGTCTACTTTATCAGAGGCGAGAATTGCATCTCCTGCTTTTTATTTATTTGTTTATTTTTACTCTCTGATTGGTTGATAAATCTTCCTCCTTCTCTTTGTTTTGAGTCTTTGTGTATCGTTGCATGTGAGATGGGTCTGGATGCAGCATACCAATGGATTTTGGCTTTTTATCCGATTAGAATATATATAACTTTAATACTGGCATTTGATGCTAGCTGGCTGTTTTGCCCATTAGTTAGTGTAAATTTTTCAGTCTTTTTGATATATTTTTGGAAAGGCTGATATTGGTTGTTCCTTTATATGTATAGTGCTTCTTTCAGAAGCTCTTGTAAAGCAGGCCTGGTGGTGGTGAAGTCTCTAAGTACTTGTTTGTTCACAAAAGATTTAATTTTTCCTTCGATTACAAAGCTTAGTTTGGCTGGATAGGAAATTCTGGGTTGAAAGTTCTTTTCTTTAAGGATGTTAAATATTGGTCCCCACTCTTTTCTGGCTTGTAGGGTTTCTGCTGAGAGATCTGCTGTAAGTCTGATAGGTTTCCCTTTATGGGTAACCTGACCTTTCTCTCTGGCTGCCCTTAGTATTTTCTCCTTCATTTCAACCCTAATAAATCTGGCAATTATGTGCCTTGGGGTTGGTCTTCTTGAAGAATATCTTTGTGGTGTTCTCTGTATTACCTGGAGTTGAATATTACCCTGCCTTGCCAGGTTGGGAAAGTTTTCCTGAATGATGTTCTGAAGAGTATTTTCCAACTTGGATTCATTCTCTTCATCACATTCAGGTACACCTATCAAACGTAAATTAGGTCTTTTCACATAGTCCCATATTTCCTGGAGACTTTGCTCATTCCTTTTCATCCTTTTTTCTCCAATCTTGTCTTCTCGTTTCATTTCACTGAGCTGGTTCTCGACTTCTGATATCCTTTCTTCTACTTGATCAATTCGACTGTTTAAACTTGTGCATGCTTCGCGAAGTTCTCGTGTTGTGTTTTTCGGCTCCATCGATTCACTTATATTCCTCTCTAAATTGTCCATTCTCGTTAACATTTCGTCAAACCTTTTTTCAAGGTTCTTAGTTTCTTTGCATTGGGTTAGAACAAGTTCTTTTAATTCACAGAAGTTTCTTATCACCCACGTTTTGAAACCTGCTTCTGTTATTGGAGCACACTCGTAATCTATTAAGCCTTGTTCCGTTACTGATGAGGAATTGCGATCCCCTGTAGAGGGAGAGGCATTCTGATTTTGAGTATTCTCTGCCTTTTTATGCTGGTTTCTTCCCTTCATTATATATTTATCCATCTGTTGTCTTTGTAATTACCGAGTTTCTAACTAGGTCTCTGAGCAGACGTCCAACTTGTTGATTCCCAGCGCTGAAATCTGAGCAATCCACTGCGCTGGCCAAAATAGCGGTGTTAAGATTGATGGTGCTTTTCTGCCTGGGAACCTCCGTACTCTGCACCAAAAACTGGCACCCTAAGGCACCAGCAAAACCGCCGCACCGGCCACAAGAGTCGCTCTGGCAACCTGTGGGGCTCCTCTGCTAGGAATCTCCTGGTCCGTGAGCAACAAATATTCGTCTGAAAATGTGGCGTCCTCTCGTTCTCTGCGCTTTCACTGGGAACTACGAGCCCGAGCTGCTAGTGATCAGCCATCTTGGATCTCTCTCTCCATTTTTGTGCTCTTAAAACATAGCCCATGTTTTCAGTATGCATTATCATCTATGTAAATATAGTATATTGTTCACTCTTATTTTATTTATGATTTTTGCTTTGATATTCATATGAGAGACCAATTTCTGTGTGTGTATATTTTTGCATGTGTGTGATATTTTAATTAAGTTTAGGTATCAACGTTATTCATATTTCATTAAAGAAATTTGGAAGTTTTTCTTTAGTTTCTATCCTCTGTCTGTTACTTAAAAATTTGTTTATATTTCCCTGTGAAAACCTCTAGACCTTGTGCTTTTTATGTGAGGTAGAAATTTGATATCTTTAATTTTTCTACAGAAATTGATTGGTTCAAGGTTCTATCTTTAATGGAGTCAATTTTTGTAAATTGTGTTTTCCTAAATAACTGTCTATTTTATACGGTTATTTAAATTTTTGACATAAGCTATATGTGGGCTCTTGATTGTTTTATTTTAATTTGTTTCAGTGGTCATTTCTTTCTTAACATTTGTTTATGAATTCATAGCTTTAATTTCATCCCATAGATGTGATATATATTTACATTATTATTAGTTTTTAGGAAACAGAAATTCCAGTTTGCATTTCCCCTTTAACTCAAGAATTATTTTGTATGAAGTTTCTTCTAATAAATATTCAGAAATTTCCTGATTTTCTTATTAATTTTTGTTTTATTTGTCATCCAAGAATTGTTTTTTTTTTATTTCTATTTTATGAAACTTACTGAGGCTATCCTATGGCTTGATGTTTGGTCAATAGTTGTGAACCTTCTGTTTGTGTTGGAGAAGAAGGGATATTATCCTTTGGGGATCATAGAGTACAATATATATTATAATACCTACCTTATTGATATATGTCGTCTTCTACAGGACCTATAGATCTATTTTCTTATCTAATTTTTCCCGATTTGATCTGTTTCAGATTGAGAGTGTCATGATAATGTGTCCCCTCTTTTTTCCTTTCCAGTAAGTTTTGTTTTATGAAAGTGGTTCCTGTGTTTCTAGTGTATAGATTTTCATAAATATTGTATCTTTACTGTGAACCATGCCTTTTAGCATTATAAACTGTCTTTTTATTAACATTTAATACTTTTTGGTCTAAATTTGAGTCTGTTTGATAACAAAAAATGACTTCTGACTTCTTATTGCTTTCATTTGCCTGGTATGTCTTAGCCTATCTTTTATTTTTAGGCCTCTGAATTAGCTTATTTAAGGTGAAATCTCTTGCACAAAGCATACAGTTAGGTTTTGCTTTGAGAAATTCCATGTTTTATTAAATAGAAATCTAAGCTATCATTATTTTGTCTTACGGCAATGGGATGTAAAAATTTACCAAAGTCAGGGGAATATCATTTATATCTAGCAGAAAAACACTATCTTATCACATTGTACTGTTTCTATCACTAGATAGATTTATGTAGTTGGCTTTAACTGAATCACTTCAAGGGCAGAATGAATTTTTTAAAAGTTTGCATTTTGATAAAAAAAAGTAAGTACCAAGAAAAAATGTAAAAGCGATTTGGAACATCTTGCTTTAACTTTAATATGAATATGTCAAGGGCTTAAAATAAGGGCAAATCTCAAAGGATATAACACATATATAACTTGTGAGTTCAAGGTTCTACTTTCATATTTTCTATCTCCTATTAGTAAATCTTTGGGCAGTCAACTAAACTCTCTATGTCTTAGTTTCCTTATTGAGAAACTGGGGATAAAAATAATTCTGCTACCTCCCTTTTAAAATGTTTGTACCTATCAAAATGTCCAACTCCCTAATCCGTCTTTCATAATGCCTCCTTTCTCAGCAAAGTTTTGGTATGCAACTTGCCTTCCAAACCTTTTATAATGGATTTCTGTTGTCTTTATGTGTTTAAACAATTAAAAGATTTTTATAAAATAGCAGATTCATATATTTTATACTTGCAATATTCTGCTTTATACATTCTCTGAGCTCTAGCCCTCTAGAGGTGACTACTCTCATTCCTTTTTTTAGTTTGTGTGTGTGTGTTTGAGTGCGTGTGTATGTGTATGTGTATGTGTATGTGTTTGCTTGCTTCTATACCCCTAAGCAATATAAATATAATATCATTTTTTGGCTTATCAATTTGAGTTAGTACCTATTTCTTTTCCACTATAAAAAATGAAAGTTAACTGAAATTGAACATTATCTTTCAATCTGACATTTAATAGTTCTGATATTATTTTTCATCCTTCCATTTTGTAACTTTGAATAACACACTTATACCTCTCCTTATAGTTTCATCAATTTCATGTACACAGAAACATATTCCTGACACTCTCATCATTCTTTTCTATCTCTCCTTCCTAATCACATCCTCGGTCTCTGTCAGCTCTACCTGGTATGTATGTAGTTATGGTTGATAGAATTCACATTCTCCCCTGTAACCATAATAATTTATTCATAGAAAGGTCATAGCAAAGATTTACTTTAAATGATGAGCTCAAATAACCATTATTTATATTATTGTCTTACTTTATATTGGTAATTTCCTCCAATTACATTTCCTTTTCTAGGTTCTGATACCATTAGCCTTGTGTCCTTCAAAGACGCATGTTTGTAGCATCAAGGTTAAATAGATTATTTGCATTTAAACTCACCTTTGTCACTTGCTTAATTTTTGGTCCATGAACTTCTGTCATTCCTGTTTTTTTTTAAATTAGATTTTATTTATTCTATGGATCAACTTGTACAGAATTAACATTTTCATAATATAAAGTCTTTCAATCCATGAATATGGAATAGACTTCCATTTAGTTATGCCTTTATTTTCTTTCAATTTTTTAAAAAATTTATACTTTCAGTTCTGGGAAGCATGCAGAACATGCAGGTTTGTTAACATAGGTATACATGTGCCATGGTGGTTTCCTTCACCCATCAACCTGTCATCTACATTAGGTATTTCTCCTAATGGTATCTTTCCCCTGGCTCTCCACCCCCACACAGGCCTTGGGGTATGATGTTCCCCTCCTTGTGTCCATATGTTCTCATTGTTCAACTCTCACTCATGAGCGAGAACATGCAGTGTTTGTTTTTTAGTTCCTGTGTTAGTTTGCTGAGAATGGTGGTGGCTTCCAGCTTCATCCATGTCCCTGCAAAGGACATAAAAATGAACTCATTCTTTTTTATGGCTGCATAGTATTTCATCGTGTTTATGTGCCTCATTTTCTATATCCAGTCTATCATTGATGGGTTTTTGGGTTGGCTCCAAGTCTTTGTTATTGTGAATAGTGCTTCAAAAAACATACATATGCATGTGTCTTTATAGTAGAATGATTTATAGCCCTTTGGATATATACCCAGTAATGGGATTGCTGGGTCAATTGTGCACTGTCTTCCACAATGGTTGAACTAATTTACACTCCCACCAACAGTGTAAAAGCATTCCTATTTCCCCACATTCTCTCCAGCATCTGTTGTTTCCTGACTTTTTAATGATCACCATTCTAACTGGCATGGGATGATATCTCATGGTGGTTTTGATTTGCATTTCTCTAATGAACAGTGATGATGATCTTTTTTTCATATGTTTGTTGGCCACATAAATGTCTTCCTTTGAGAAGTGTCTGTTCATGTCCTTTGCCCATGTTTTTGATGGGGTTTTTGTTTTTTTTCTTGTAAATTTGTTTAAGTTCCTTGTATATTCTGGATATTAGCCCTTTGTCAGATGGGTAGATTGCAAAAGTTTTCTCCTATTCCATGGGTTGCCTGTTCACTCTGATGATAGTTTCTTTTGCTCTGCAGAACATCTTTAGTTTAATTCTTATTGAAATAAGCAAATTATTATTCCCCAAATGTCTTCCAGCTTCCTTCTTGAGTTACCAACTATTTGATTTTATTTCTCTTTCCTTCTTGGATATAGATGTATATATCCAAGAAGAATAAATAATATATATATATATATTTTTTTTTTTAGGAATTTCACTTTCTCTTAGCTAAGAAGAGCTAAGAAGAGCTAATTTGAACCCATTCAAGGGTGATATTCAACTAGTACATACAAGTACTAGTTTTTTAAAAAATTAAAAAAAACATTTTTATTTCAGAATGAAAGTATTTTAATAGTATCTATAATAGGCAGTAAAATTAATTAGTAATATAAGTTTACATATAAATGCATTAATTCAAGAGTTGCCATATGATGTTGTAATTCGCATGGGTAATGGACCTTTCTTCAATCATAACAGTCTCTGAGAAGCTATCTGACTATTAGACCAGCTAGGCAGTATAGCATTCTTTACAATGCCTTATGTAATAAGGGTTATTTATTTTTGCATTCTAAATAATTTATGCTTTGTGCTGTTAGTATCATAATCCTTGTAGAAAGTTGTTAGTGAATTATTTTGATGTTTATAAAATCAAGAATCTATAACAAAATATAAAAAGCATCTTTTTTGCCTTCTGGGCTATTGCCACCATTTTATGTCACAGTCAAATTTTTTTGTTTCATTTTCAAGTAGGAAACATTCCTCAAGTTTTTCTTCATAAAGCATACATGAACAACAATATATCTGAGTCTTGAATTTCTGGAAACAAACTTATCAAACAGTCAAACTTAATTAATTGATAGATACACAGTTAAAGATTTTTTCTTGGGTTCTGAAGATCTTACTCCATTTTTTTGCATTAATTTTTGCTGGTCTCCTTAACAGGTATCGATTGTGTACTTACTATATTGTAGGTGCTGATGTTAATTGGATACTGGTTGCTTTATTGATGACATTGCTCAATGGGCCCTTACAATGTAAATATTTTGACTCTGAAATATTTTCTTATATTACTCATTTGATAATTTCCTCCCCTATGTTTTCCTGCTTCTCAACATTGGATTTCCTAACAGTTGAATATTGGAGTGATGTTCTATTTCTCATGATGCTAAGAAGAGCTAACTATCCTAATTAATAACCCAATACAGGAGCATCCAGATACATAAAGCAAGTTCTTAATGACCTACAAAGAGACTTAGGCTCCACCACAATAATAGGGGGAGACTTTAATACCCCACTGTCAATACTAGACAGATCAATGAGACAGAAAATTAACAAGGAAATCCAGGACTTGAACTTGAATCTGAACCAAGCAGACCTAATAGACATCTACAGAACTCTCCACCACAAATCCACAGAATATACCTTCTTCTCAGCACCACATCACACTTATTCTAAAATTGACTACATAATTGGAAGTAAAACACTCCTCAGCAAATGCAAAAGAATGGAAATCATGGCAACCAGTCTCTCAGACCACAGTGCAATCAAATTAGAACTCAGAATTAAGAAATTCACTTGCAACTGCAGAACTACATGGAAACTGAGCAACCTGCTCCTGAATGACTACTGGATAAATAATGACATGAAGGCAGAAATAAAGATGTTCTTTGAAAGCAATGAAAATGAAGACATAATGTATCAAAATCTCTGGGACACATTTAAAGCAGTGTGTAGAGGGAAATTTATAGCATTAATACCCACAAGAGAAATGAGGAAAGATCTAAAATTGACACCCTAATGTCATGAGTAAAAGAACTAGAGGAGTAAGAACAAACAAATTCAAAAACTAGCAAAAGACAAGAAATAACTAAGATCGGAGCAGAACTGAAGGAAAGAGACACAAAAAACTCTTCAAAAAAAATCAGTGAATCCAGGAGCTGTTTTTTTGAAAAGATTAACAAAATAGGTTGACCACTAGCCAGAGTAGTAAAGAAGAAAAGAGAGAAGAATCAAATAGATGCAATAAAAAAATGATAAAGGGGATATCACCACCAATCCCACAGAAATGCAAACTACCATCAGAGAATACTATAAACACCTCTATGCAAATAAACCAGTAAGTCAAGAAGAAATGGATAAATTTCTGGACACTTACACTCTCCCAAGACTAAACAGGGACGAATTCGAATCCCTGAATAGACCAATAACAAGGTCTCAAGTTGAGGCAGCAATTAATAGCCTACCCACCAAAAAAAGTCCAGGACCAGATGGATTCACAGCCAAATTCTACAAAGAAGAGCTGGTACCATTCCTTCTGAAAATATTCCAAACAATACAAAAAGAGGTAGTCCTCTCTAACTCATTTTATGAGCCCAACATCATCCTAATACCAAAACCTGGCAGAGACACAACTAAAAAAGAAAATTTCAGGCCAATATTCACGATGAACATTGATGTGAAAATCCTCAATAAAATACTGGCACACTGAATCCAACAGCACATTAAAAAGCTTAATTCATCATGATCAAGTCGGCTTCATCCCTGGGATGAAAGGCTGGTTCAACATACACAAATTTATAAATGTAATCCATCACATAAACAGAACCAAAGACAAAAAAACACAATTATCTCAATAGATGCAGAGAAGGCCTTTGACAAAATTCAACAGCCCTTTATGCTAAAAACTCTCAATAAGCTAGGTGTTGATGGAATGTATTTCAAAATAATAAGAGCTATTTATGACAAACCCACAGCCAATATCATACTGAATAGGCAAAAACTGGAAGTATTCCTATTGTTTCTCTACATTTTCACTTCCTTTATGTTTCTTTCACATGCTGAGAAATATCTTCCACTTAACCATTTGGTTTTTATTGAATTTTTAAATTTTGGAAATAATTACTTCTAATTGAGAAGAATTATTCATTTTCTCATTTTTCCCGTTTTATCTTATTTTACTCCAGTTTTATGAACCAAAATATAAATTCCCTCATTTTGCCTGAATTTTTGTATTCTCTGACACTGGTTTTATTTATTTATTTATTTATTTTAAATGTTGCAGGCTTTCTTGAAATGTCTGGTGTTTCTTTAATGAGGGAATTGAGAAGTTGTCTGGGTCATCTGGATAAATGGGCAGGGCTGTGCTTGTCAACTGGCTTTGCTCTAAGATGGTTTGGGAAATGAAGATCTCCACATGCCTAAACATATACACAAATATCCATGCCTAATATCCTGCTCCTCCCAATACAACTCATACAAATTCTTTAGAGGAAAATCAAAATTTGTATTGCTTTGATTCTATCTATTTTCTATCTACCTATTATTTACTTTTATTATCTACTATTTATCATCATCATGTATTTACCTATTGTGATTACTTTAGTTTCTTATATTTGCTGTTATCATTATTATTTCTTTGGACAGTTAAAAACCTGCCTGTTAGGCATTTTGTGGGGAGGAATGCAAAAATAAAAAATAAAAAACAATAGGGTGAAGTATGTTAACTGCTCAGTATGTAGAACTTCAGACTTTTCATTGATGTGCCACTCTCACTCTTTCTGTACTCCATTCATGCAGCCTCTAAGTCCACAGCGTCCTTCACTGCAAACCTGCTTAGGTTTATCTGGACTGCAGATTTCTCTCTTCTCTTCTGACATTAATTTTTTTTACTTGTTTTGAAGCCTTCTAGAAATGTGTTGAGCCTCTTACTCAGTGATAAGCTGTCTCCTATTTATCTTTAAAATTGTTTTGCATTCTTTAATGAGATCTTAGGAGGGAGGAGAGATTAAAGTGTGTGCTCATTTGGTGATCTTTAATGAGAAACTTCATTGCTTTTACAATAAACTCTCAAATGCCTTTGCTTTTCATCAAAGAACTTGAGGTAAATTGTATGTCAGCTTGATCTCCTGGTGCATTTTTACAACTTCTATGTTTGAGCTCCAGTGGCCTGGTCACAGTTCTCTGAATAGTTTTTTCAAGTTGTCATATCTGTGTTTATGCTGTGTCTACATGCTGGTGTATTCTTTCCACCTTCTTTGTTCACTAAAATCTTGTTTATGTTTCAATGTTAAGTCAACTACCACTTCTTTTACATAGACTTTTCTTTTCGCACTGGAATAACTAATTATGCCTAATTTAATGCCCCATGATATTTTGCTTTATATTCCATGTTATGATATAAACATTTTTTTCTGTATCAGAAAGTAAACTTTTCAAAAATTCCTTTTATAATTTTGTCTTTGTTCATTTTTTGCTGCTATAACAAAATATCTGAGACTTGGTAATTTAGAAAAGAACAGAGATTTATTTCTGGACTGGGAAGTACAATGTTGAGGAGCCCATGTCTGACAAGGGTCTTCTTGCTGTGTCATCCCATGGTGGAAGGCAGAAAGTCAAAGAAAGGGAGACTAACTCATGTTTAATTAGAAATCCACTCCTGCTGTAACTAATCCATTCCTATGATACTGGCTTCAATCCATTCATGAGGAGAGAGCCTTTATGACCAAATCACCTGTTAAAGGTCTCACCTGTCAACATTATTGCACTAAGTTTCCAACACATGAACATTGAGGGACACATTTAAACCATAGGAAGCATCATGATATGTTATTACATGGTTTATCATTTTAAATGTAAGAATTCTTACAATTTTGCACCTAGGTTGTTTTTCATATTTTTCTGTTATAAAAAATAGTGGTGTAATTAATACCTTAACATTTAATTTTATATCATTGATTTAAAATGCATAAAAATTTCAAGGTTCTTGATTTATATTTCCAAATTTTCTTCCAGGAAATAGGTACCACTTAACATTTTTACTAGTTGTTTATTCTATTGTACTTCAACTAACCCTGGATCTTACCACTTTAAAACATTATACCAATTTGACAAATTTAGAAATGTTATCTTATATGCTTTATGGTATAACTATGTTTAATGCCAGATATATTAAATAGTTTGTAATATATTTATTGCTCACATAGTTAATTTTTTTTTTAAATTTTGCCATTTGCCTGTTCAGGTCTTTTACTCAATTTTTTTAGGGGCTCCAAGCTATTTTTTAAAATGATTTTAATAGTTCCTTCTATATTCAGGATATTAATTCTTTGTGCATTATATATTATAAATACTTTCTCACAGTTTTATTTTATTTTATTTTATTTTTTTAATGCATTTTAGGTTTTGGGGTACATGTGAAAAACATGCAAGGTTGTTGCATAGGTGCATACGTGGCAGTATGATTTGCTGCCTCCCTCCCCTTCACCTATATCTGGCATTTCTCCCCATGCTATCCCTCCCCAACTCCCCACCCCCCCGCTATCCCCCCTCCCCTCAACAGACCCCCGTGTATAGTGCTCCCCTCCCTGTGTCCATGTGTTCTCCTTGTTCAACACCCGCCTATGAGTGAGAACATGTGGTGTTTGATTTTGTGTTCTTGTGTCAGTTTGCTGAGAATGATGTTTTCCAGGTTCATCCATGTCCCTACGAAGGATGTGAACTCCTCGTTTTTTAATGGCTGCATAATATTCCATGGTGTATATGTGTCACATTTTTCCTGTCCAGTCTATCATCGATGGGCATTTGTGCTGGTTCCAGGTCTTTGCTATTGTAAACTGTGTTGCAATGAACATTCGTGTGCATGTGTCCTTATAGTAGAACAATTTATAATCCTTTGGATATATGCCCAGTAATGGGATTGCTGGGTCAAATGGAATTTGTATTTCTAGGTCCTTGAGGAATCGCCACACTGTTTTCCACAGTGGTTGAACTAATTTACACTCCCACCAACAGTGTAAAAGTGTTCCTATTTCTCCACATCCTCTCCAGCATCTGTTTTCTCCAGATTTTTTAATGATGGCCATTCTAACTGGCGTGAGATGGTATCTCAATGTAGTTTTGATTTGCATTTCTCTAATGACCAGTGATGATGAGCATTTTTTCATATGTTTGTTGGCCTCATGTATGTCTTCTTTTGTAAAGTATCTGTTCATATCCTTCGCCCATTTTTGAATGGGCTTGTTTGTTTTTTTCTTGTAAATCTTTTTTAGTTCATTGTAAATTCTGGATATCAGCCCTTTGTCAGACAGGTAGGCTGCAAAGATTTTTTCCCATTGTGTTGGTTGCCGATTCACTCTATTGACTGTTTCTTTTGCCGTGCAGAAGCTGTGGAGTTTGATTAGGTCCCATTTGTCTATTTTGGCTTTTGTTGCCAATGCTTTTGGTGTTTTGGTCATAAAGTCCTTGCCTACGCCTATGTCCTGAATGGTTTTGCCTAGGTTTCCTTCTAGTGTTTTTATGGTGTTAGGTCTTATGTTTAAGTCTTTAATCCATCTGGAGTCAATTTTAGTGTAAGGTGTCAGGAAGGGGTCGAGTTTCTGCTTTCTGCATATGGCTAGCCAGTTTTCCCAACACCACTTATTGAACAGGGAATCCTTTCCCCATTGCTTGTTTTTTTCAGGTTTGTCAAAGATCAGGTGGTTGTAGATATGTTGTGTCACCTCCGACGCCTCTGTTCTGTTCCATTGGTCTATATCTCTGTTGTGGTACCAGTACCATGCTGTTTTGATTACTGTAGCCTTGTAGTAGAGTTTGATGTCTGGTAGTGTGATGCCTCCCGCTTTGTTCTTTTTGCTTAGAATTGACTTGGCTATGCGGGCTCACTTTTGGTTCCATATGAAGTTTAAGGTGGTTTTTTCCAGTTCTGTGAGGAAGGTCATTGGTAGCTTGATGGGGATAGCATTGAATCTGTAAATTACTTTGGTCAGTATGGCCATTTTCACGATATTAATTCTTCCTAACCATGAACATGGAATGTTTCTCCATCTGTTTGTATCCTCTCTTATTTCGTTGAGCAGTGATTTGTAGTTCTCCTTGAAGAGGTCCTTTACGTTCCTTGTTAGTTGTATTCCTAGGTATTTTATTCTCTTTGTAGCAATTGTGAATGGCAGTTCGTTCTTGATTTGGCTCTCTTTAAGTCTGTTATTGGTGTATAGGAATGCTTGTGATTTTTGCACATTGATTTTGTATCCTGAGACTTTGCTGAAGTTGCTTCTCAGTTTCAGGAGATTTTGGGCTGAGATGATAGGGTCTTCTAGATATACAATCATGTCGTCTGCAAATAGAGACAATTTGACTTCCTCCTTTTCTAATCGAATACCCTTTATTTCTTTTTCTTGCCTGATTGCTCTGGCTAGAACTTCCAGTACTCTATTGAATAGGAGTGGTGAGAGAGGGCATCCTTGTCTAGTGCCAGATTTCAAAGGGAATGCTTCCAGTTTTTGCCCATTCAGTATGATATTGGCTGTCGGTTTGTCATAAATAGCTTTTATTATTTTGAGATACGTTCCGTCGATACCTAGTTTATTGAGAGTTTTTAGCAAAAAGGGCTGTTGAATTTTGTCGAAGGCCTTCTCTGCATCAATTGAGATAATCATGTGGTTTTTGTCTTTGGTTCTGTTTATGTGGTGAATTACATTTATAGACTTGCGTATATTGAACCAGACTTGCATCCCTGGGATGAATCCTACTTGATCATGGTGGATAATCTTTTTGATGTGTTGTTGTAATCAGCTTGCCAGTATTTTATTGAAGATTTTTGCATCTATGTTCATCATGGATATTGGCCTGTAGTTTTCTTTTCTTGTTGAGTCTCTGCCGGGTTTTGGTATTAGGATGATGTTGGTCTCATAAAATGATTTGGGAAGGATTCCCTCTTTTTGGATTATTTGGAATAGTTTCAGTAGGAATGGTACCAGTTCCTCTTTGTATGTCTGGTAGAATTCGGCTGTGAAATCATCTGGGCCTGGGCTTTTTTTGGTTGGTAGGCTCTTAATTGCTGCCTCGACTTCAGACCTTGTTATTGGTCTATTCAGAGTTTCGACTTCTTCCTGGTTTAGGCATGGGAGGAGGCAACTGTCCAGGAATTTATCCATTTCTTCCAGGTTTTCTAATTTATGTGCATAGAGTTGTTTGTAATAATCTCTGATGATGGTTTGAATTTCTGTGGAATCTGTGGTGATATCCCCTTTCTCATTTTTTACTGCATCTATTTGGTTATTCTCTGTTTTCTTTTTTGTTAGTCTGGCTAGTGGTCTGTCTATTTTGTTGATCTTTTCAAAAAACCAGCTCCTGGAATTATTGATTTTTTGTAGGGTTTTTAGTGTCTCTATCTCCTTCAATTCTGCTTTGATCTTAGTTATTTCTTGTCTTCTGCTAGGTTTTGAGATTTTTTGATCTTGCTTCTCTGACTCTTTCAATTTTGATGATAGGGTGTCAATTTTAGTTCTCTCCTTTCTTCTCATGTGGGCACTTATTGCTATATATTTTCCTCTAGAGACTGCTTTAAATGTGTCCCAGAGATTCTGGTATGTGGTGTCTTCGTTCTCGTTGGTTTCGAAGAGCATCTTTATTTCTGCCTTCATTTCAGTGTTTATCCAGTCAACATTCAGGAGAAAGTTGTTCAATTTCCATGAGGCTGTGCGGTTCTGGGTTGGCTTCTGAATTCTGAGTTCTAACTTGATTGCACTGTGGTCTGAGAGACTGTTTGTTATGGTTTCCATTCTTTTGCATTTGCTGAGGAGTGATTTACTTCCAATTATGTGGTCAATTTTAGAGTAGGTATGATGTGGTGCTGAGAAGAATGTATATTCTGTGGATTTCGGCTGGAGAGTTCTGTAAATGTCTATTAGGTTTGCTTGTTTCAGGTCTGAGTTCAAGTCCTGGATATCCTTATTAATTTTCTGTCTCGTTGATCTGTCTAATATTGACAATGGTGTGTTGAAGTCTCCCACTATTAATGTGTGGGAGTCTAAGTCTCTTTGCAAGTCTTTAAGAACTTGCCTTATGTATCTGGGTGCTCCTGTATTAGGTGCATATATATTTAGGATCGTTAGCTCTTCTTGTTGCATTGATCCTTTTACCATTATGTAATGTCCTTCTTTGTCTCTTTTGATCTTTGTTCCTTTAAAGTCTATTTTATCAGAGATGAGAATTGCAGCTCCTGCTTTTTTTTGCTCTCCATTTGCTTGGTAAATCTTCCTCCATCCCTTTATTTTGAGCCTTTGTGTATCCTTGCATGTGAGGTGGGTTTCCTGGATACAGCACACTGATGGGTTTTGGCTTTTTATCCAATTTGCCAGTCTGTGTCTTTTGATTGGGGCATTTAGTCCGTTTACATTTAGGGTTAATATTGTTATGTGTGAGTTTGATCCTGTCATTTTGATGCTAGCTGGCTGTTTTGCCCATTGGTTGATGCAGATTCTTCATTGTGTTGCTGCTCTTTACCATTTCGTGCGTTTTTGGAGTGGCTGGTGCTGGTTGTTTTTTTCTATGTGTAGTGTCTCCTTCAGGAGCTCTTGTAAAGCTGGTCTGGTGGTGATGAAATCTGTGAGTACTTGCTTGTTCACAAAGGATTTTATTTTTCCTTCACTTATGAAGCTTAGTTTGGCTGGATATGAAATTCTGGGTTGAAAGTTCTTCTCTTTAAGGATGTTGAATATCGGCCCCCACTCTCTTCTGGCCTGTAGGGTTTCTGCTGAGAGATCTGCTGTGAGCCTGATGGGTTTCCCTTTGTGGGTAACCCGACCTTTCTCTCTGGCTGCCCTTAGTATCTTCTCCTTCATTTCGACCCTGGTGAATCTGATGATTATGTGCCTTGGGGTTGCTCTTCTGGAGGAATATCTTTGTGGTGTTCTCTGTATTTTCTGGACTTGAATATTGGCCTGCCTTGCTAGGTTGGGGAAGTTTTCCTGGATAATATCCTGAAGAGTATTTTCCAGCTTGGATGCATTCTCTTCGTCACATTCAGTTACACCTATCAAACGTAGATTAGGTCTTTTCACGTAGTCCCATATTTCTTGTTGACTCTGTTCATTCCTTTTTACCTTGTTTTCTCTAATCTTCCCTTCTCGTTTTATTTCATTGAGTTGATCTTCAACTTCTGATATTCTTTCTTCTGCTTGGTCAATTCAGCTGTTGAAACTTGTGCATGCTTCATGAAGTTCTCGTGTTGTGTTTTTCAGCTCCATCAATTCACTCATATTCCTCTCTAAGTTGTCCATTCTCGTTAGCATTTCATCAAGTCTTTTTTCAAGGTTCTTAGTTTCTTTGCATTGGGTTAGAACATGTTCTTTTAGCTCACAGAAGTTTGTTATTATCCATTTTCTGAAAGCTGATTCTGTCATTTCATCACACTCATTCTCCGTCCAGTCTTGTTCCCGTGCTGGTGAGGAGTTATGCTGCCTTGTAGGGGGAGAGGTGTTCTGGTTTTGGGTGTTTTCATCCTTTTTGCACTGGTTTCTTCCCATCTTTGTGGATTTATCCACCTATTGACTTTGTAGTTGCTGTCTTTCTGATTTTGGTAATTTTAAGTCTGCAGCAGCTGAACTGATAAACCCCCTTTTCTTCTCCCCAGGTGTTCTGGCCCAGGGTGTTAGTAGTGCTTTATGCTTTTCAGCTGTGTTGCTACCGTTTTCCCTGCCCACAAGGTGGCAGTCTAGTGACACTCAGCCTGCAGAGACTTCGCTGAGCTGTTTTGGGCTCCACCCAGCTTCCGTGTGAGCTTCCCTGCAGTCCTGTGGGTGTAGTTAGAACTGCTTCCGCTATGCTGGCCCGCCGCTGTAGTGACGGAGTCTCTGTAGTGGTGGGTTGTCTTGGTTACGGAATATTGCCCCGGGAACTGCAGCGTGTTTCCCGATGGAGGACGCCCCTCCCCCACAGAGCTGGACCATCCCGGGTTCAGCCATGTTTCCAGAGGGGCCCTCTTTGCCCGGTAATCTCTTGGCTTGCCTCCTTGCCACAGCTCCCCTTGCTGGCCCAGAGGGGACACAGTCTCGTTCACTTTGCTCAAGGAGCCGCTGCTCCCCGCCCCCGGTGCAGGCCCAGCGGCTGCTCTGGTCCAACCAGCGGAGCTGGGAACCCGTGGAGCTTCTCCGCCTGTGAATCTCCTGGTCTGTGGGCAGTTAAAATCCGCTGCCCTGTGTGCCGCTGCCTCAGCCGAAGCAGCGGCTCTGAGATTTGTGGCGCTCCCTTGCCCGGGGTCTCCTGGCTTGGCTCCCTGCTTCAGCTCCCCATGCTGGCTCAGAGGGAACTCTGTCTCTCTCGCTCTGCATAAGAAGCCACTGCCCCCTGCCCCAGGGCGTAGGCTGAGTGGCCACGCCACTCAAACCAGCAGTGCTGGCAACCCGTGGGGCTTCTCCTGCTGTGAATCTCCTGGTCTGTGGGCAGTAAAAATCCATCTGGAAATGCAGCGTCCACTCACCCTCTGCGCCTTCTCTCGGAGCTGCAATCCTGACTTCCTCCTAAGCGGCCATGTTGGATCCTCTCCCACAGTTTTCTTTTATTTGCCTTTTCACCTTTGTGTATAGTTATATTTGGCCATAGAGATGTCTTGATTATAATGAAGATGCAGTTTTTTAAAAAACTTTTGTTGTTTTGTATTTGATATAATGTTTAAAATGCTTTTCCTCATTTTAAGATCAGATAAATATCCATGTGGTTTCTAGTTTTTAAAAAACCTTTAAATCGTTATTCAGTTTTTAAGCTGCACCAATATAAACTCTTAGAAATCCTACAGTCGCTGATGTTTTATTGTGTGCTTAATTGTTTTTGTTTTAAAAACTTTTTAACAATGGATATTCATATTTTCAATTGTTTTTTGCTTTAGCATCCCAAAGAAATATGGAATGCTTAAGTTTCCCTTGAACTTGTTCCCACAAATCAAGACTATTCACACTGTTTTCTGTGTGTGTGTTTGTGCCTCTTTTCCAAGGTTAACTCTTCCCACTGTGTTGACGTTCTCTTCTAGGACTGTCTCTCTTCACACTTCAATAAGCTGAGGTTCTGCTTGAGAGGAAAAATAAGAAAACTTGAGAAAGTGTACTATTTAGCATAGGTGATATTTTAATAGTGAGTAAGGTAATCATTGTGACAGAGGAGATGTAGAGAAATTTGCAACAGGCATGAATTTCTGAATGACTTGCGAGATATAAGATATAATTATTTTTCTAAATAAAACAAAACCTAGCTCTCCCTATATCAGTCAGGGTTGTGAGAAATTCAGTGTCACTCATTTTTACAGATTCCTCTCCTCCTCCATTGGACCATGCAAGAGATCTGAGTTATTTATTTATTTATTTATTTGTGACGGAGTTTCGCTCTTGTTACCCAGGCTGGAGTGCAATGGCGCGATCTCGGCTCACCGCAACCTCTGCCTCCTGGGTTCAGGCAATTCTCCTGCCTCACCCTCCTGAGTAGCTGGTATTACAGGCATGCGCCACCATGCCCAGCTAATTTTTTGTATTTTTAGTAGAGACGAGGTTTCACCATGTTGACCACGATGGTCTCGATCTCTTGACCTCGTGATCCACCCACCTCGGCCTCCCAAAGCACTGGGATTACAGGCGTGAGCCACCGCGCCCGGCCGAGATCTGAGTCGTATCGGAGGGAGAACAGGAGAGTGTTTTGTCCTTGTACTACCACAGTTAGTTGCCACCACATCTTTTGCATCTGTAAGTGTAGTGATTAAGAGCATAGGCCCTGGAGCTGCAGTGAATCATGTGAAACAAGCATGAATTATGGCTCTGTCACTTAACTACCTATGTAATTGGGGACAAGTTTTTCATCTCTCAGTGCCTCAGTTTCCTCATCTGGGAAATGAGTAGATAATAAAGTTGTCAATATTAAATGAGTGAACTGTGCAAAGTGACATTAGCTCATTGTAAGCACTGCATATGTTGGTTGTTATTATTATTATTGCCGTTATTACCACTACCACAGTAACTACTTTTATTGCACAATGCTCTTGTCCTGTTCTGATTTTGTAACTCCTTCATGGTAAGTTTTCATGATGTCCCTCACTATAACTTCTTTCTTTTCTTTTTCTTTCAAATCTTTTTGGTATATACCCAGTAGTGGGATTGCTGGATCATATGATAATTCTATTTTTAGTTTTTTGAAGAACTGCTGTTTTTCATAATGGCCATACTAATTTGTATTCCACTAACAGTGTACAAGGGTTTCCTTTTTCATCTTTTTGACAATAGCCAATCTAATCAGTGTAAGGTGATATTTTATTGTGATTTTAATTTGCATTTCACTGATGATTAAAAATGTTGAGCTTTTTTTTCATGCACCTGTTGGCCATTTATATGGTTCCTTGATAAACGCTTATTCATCTTTTCCCCATTTTTTAACAGGTTATTTGTTTTCTTGCTAATGAGTTACTGGAGTTGCCTATATATTTTGGATATTAGTTCCTTATCTGAAGTTTGATTTGCAAATATTTTCTCCCAATCTTTGTGTTGTCTCTTCACTCTATTAATTGTGTCCTTTCTTGTGCAGACATATTTTAGTTTGATGCAATCCCACATGTCTATTTTTGCTGTTGTTGTGTGCTTTTGGGGTCACATCCAGGAAATCTCTGCTCAGATACTGTCATGGAGCTTTTGAGATAAAATTTTTTTATCAGGGATTTATATTCACAGATATTTTAGGATATGTAAGCTTTGGAAAAGTAATTTCCCTTGTACCCTTTCTTAGGAGCTGTTAGAGGATGTGCACCAACAAGACATAGGTGCAAACTAGAAAGAGGAGAATGTAGAGTGCAGAAAACAGTGCACCCAATATAGAAGAACATATAATTACAAGCTGGAACATGACCATTGGGTAGCAGGCACAGAGAGAAACCAGTCCTGGCTGGAGCTCAACCATAAGGAAGTCTGAAAATGCAGTTGCAAAAATGTAGATGATGTATGCACTCATAGGTGGCTATGGACCCATGAGATAAACTTAGTCATGGGAACATAAAAAGCTCAGGCTTGTTTTGGAGAATGTGACCCCATTATGAAAGGCCTGCATTATTTAAGAGGCTCAGAGTGCTAACTTAGGAACTAAACTACAATTATCTGCTGACTGGCTCTGGCATCTGACAGCTAAGGGCATAAAAAAAAAGTCTTAGCAGAAAGAATCATCATTTTACAAATGCATGTAGTAAACTTATTTTATCATACTTTAGAATATTAGATAGCTAATATTCAAAAGCTACCTAATTATAAAAGCTACCTTATTATAAAACCAAGCAAAACATAAAACAAGAGATACTGTAAAAGTTAATAGAGGAAGTAGAGGTTTAATCACATGGTTTAAAGATACAATGGTAAAAAATTGAAGAAAATTATATATATATATATTTTACTGCATTTTAGGTTTTGGGGTACATATGAAGAACATGCAGGATTACTGCATAGATACATGTATGCCAATGTCGTTTGCTGCCTTCCTCCCCATCACCTATATCTGGCATTTCTCCCCATGTTATCCCTCCCCAATTCCCCACCCCCTGCTGTCCCTCCCCTAGTTTCCCCCAACAGACCCCAATGTGTGATGCTCCCCTCCCTGTGTCTATGTGTTCTCATTGTTCAACACCTGCCTATGAGTGAAAACGTGGTGTTTGATTTTCTGTTCTTGTGTCAGTTTGCTGAGAATGATGGTTTCCAGGTTCATCTATCTCCCTACAAAGGACACGAACTCATCATTTTTATGGTTACATAGTATTCCATGGTGTATATGTGCCACATTTTCCCTGTCCAGTCTATCATCGATGGACATTTGGGTTGGTTCCAAGTCTTTGCTATTGTAAACAGTGCCGCAATGAACATTCCTGTGTATGTGTCCTTATAATAGAATGATTTATAATCCTTTGGATATATATCCAGTAATGGGTTTGCTGGGTCAAATGGAATTTCTATTTCTAGGTCCTTGAGGAATCGCCACACTGTCTTCCACAATGATTGAACTAATTTACACTTCCACCAACAGTGTAAAAGTGTTCCTATTTCTCCACATCCTCTCCAGCATCTGTTGTCTCCAGATTTTTTAAAATAATGTAACAGTACTGTAAGGATGATGGAGGGCAAGTAGTTGAAGTATATATTATATTTCATTGCAGAAAGACAGTAGATATTGTATAATACTTATGAATATAAAAGCAGCATAAGAATATTATTTACAGACATGAAAGTAGCCACACTAGAAGAACTAGCAGAGATCATTAAAATGGTTGCCTGTCGTGAGAAGGTGTGGATTCAAGAGCACTGGGACAGTGGATGAGGTTTATCATTATAAACCTTCTCATATTGTCCAGTTTTTAAAATCATTGCTCTCACTATTTGGTAGAAACAAAGTAAAAGAGGGCCCTTTAGAATAAATTTCCCAATGAAGTAGGGAACATTCTTATATTTACTTGGTCACAACACGTTTTTCAAAAAGTTTCTACTAAGATTAGAGCAGGAGCAGGTTTTCCAAGGAATGCTTTGTGATACACTTCCCAACAATTAAATTCAGTTGATATAGTATTTGAATGAAATTTTCCTATGTTTGATTTTAATCTTTTCGAAATTTGTCAAAGTGTAAGCTATGCTTTTTATTTTTGCAGTGTTATACTGCAGCTAGACCCTGAGAAACATCTCCATTCCTTGAAAATTAAGCACATTTTTTTACCTCCTCTAAAAGGTTTTCAACACTTGAATTATCATGTCAGCACTGCAGTTATTTCTGGTCACAATTCCTAAGTTACCTAATCTCTAGTTGTTCATCATTTCCTCCCTTTAGTATTCAAATAAGCATACGTCCACTTACTTGGTACCTGAATTTGAATCCAAGCAATGAGTCAGGAAGATTGGAAGTATCACCATAAGAATGTTTTACAACTGCTTTTTAAAATTGGAAATGTTTGCTTTTCTCATTCTTTTAATCTTTTCCTTCATTTACTTTTCTATTGCTTTTTTAGTGTTAGTAAATTAATTTTATTAGCATGTACATTTGCTGTATTTTATTTTTTTAGCCTCCAATTTTTATTTTAAGTTCAGGGGTACATGTGCAGTTTGTATGGATTTGTTACATAGGTAAACATGTGCCATGGTGGTTTGCTGCACAGATCTTAAGATCACACAGATATTAAGCCCAGCATCCATTGACTATTCTTCCTAATTTTGTCCCTTCTCCCTTGCCTTGCCCTTTGATGGGACCCAATGTGTGTTGTTTCTCCACTATGTGTCCATGTGTTATTATTTAGCTCCCACCTACAAGTGAGAACATTCAGTATTTGGTTTTCTGTCCTTGCATTAGTTTGCTAAGGATAATGGCCTCTAGCTCCTTCCATGTCTCTGCAAAAGACATGATCTAATTCCTTTTTATGGCTTCATAGTATTCCATGGTGTATATGTACCACATTTTCTTTATCCAGCCTATCATTGATGAACATTCAGGTTGATTCCATGTCTTTGCTACTGTGAATAGTGCTGCAATGAACATACATGTGCATATGTCTCTATAATAGAATAATTTATATTACTTTGGGTATATCCCCAGTAATGGGATTGCTGGGTCAAATGGTATTTGAAGATTCTGGGTCTTTAAGGAATTGCCACACTGTCTTCCACAATGGTTGAACTAATTTACACTTCTACCAACAGTGTAAAAGTGTTTCTTTTTCTCCATAATGTCATCAGCTTCTGTTTTTTTTATTTTTTGACTTTTTAGTAATAGCCATTCTTACTTATGTGAGATTGTGTACCTAATTGTGGTTTTGATTTGCATTTCTCTAATGTAGTGATACTGAGCTTTTTTTTTTTTTTCCATATGATTGTTGGCTGCATGTATGTCTTCTTTTGAGAAGTGTCTGTTCATGTCCTTTGCCCACTTTTCAATGAGGTTGTTTTCTTTTTTCTTGTAAATTTGTTTAAGTTCCTAATAGATGCTGGATATTAGATCTTTGTCAAATGGATAGATTGTGAAAATTTTTTCTCATTCTATAGGTTGTCTGTTTATGCTGTTTATAGTTTCTTTTGCTGTGCAGAAGCTCTTTAGTTACTTAGCCCCCATTTGTCAGTTTTTGCTTTTGTGGCAATTGCTTTTGGTGTCTTCATCGTGAAATCTTTTCCTGTGCCAATGTCCTCAATAGTATTGCCTAGTTTTTATTCCAGAGTTTTTCTAGTTTTGGTTTTTACATTTAATTCTTTAATACATTTTGAGTTGATTTTTATATATGGTGTAAGAAAGGGGTATTGTTTCAATTTTCTGCATATGGCTAATCGATTCTCCTTGCACTATTTATTAAATGAGGAATCCTTTCCCCATTGTTTATTTTTATCAGGTTTGTTGAAAATCAGATGGTTGTAGGTGTGTGGTCTTATTTCTGGGTTATCTGTTCTGTTCTAGTGGTCTATATGTCTGTTTTTTGTGCCAGTACTATATTGTTTTGATTACTATAGTCCAGTAGTATAGTCTGAAGTTGGGTAGCATGATGCATTCTATTAATGTAATTCATCACATAAACAGAACTAAAGAAAAAAACCACATGATTATTTCAGTAGATGCAGAAAAGGCCTTCAATAAATTTCAACATCCTTCATGGTAAAAGCTCTTAATAAACTAAGTTTTGAAGGGACATACCCTAAAATAATAAAAGCCATATGTGACAAACCCATAGCCAAAATCATACTGCATGGGCAAAAGCTGGAAGCATACCCCTGGTAAACTGGCACAAGGTGAGGTTGCCTTCTCTCATCACTCCTATTCGACATAGTATTGGAAGATCTGGCCAGGGCAATCAGGCAAGAGAAACAAATAAAGGAAATTCAAATAGGAAGAGAGAAAGTAAAACTTTGTTTGCAGATGACATGATCCTATATTTAGAACATCCCATCATCTCAGCACAAAAACTTCTTAAGCTGATAATCAACTTTGGCAAAATCTCAGGATACAAAATCAATATGCAAAAATCTATATCATTCATATACACCAACTGTAGTCAAACCAAGAGCCAAATCACAATAGAACTTCTATTCACAATTGCCACAAAAAGAATAAAATACCTAGGAATACAACTAACAAGGGAAGTTACAGACCTCTTCAAGTATAACTGCAAATCACTGCTCAAAGAAATCAGAGATGACACAAATGGCAAAACATTGCATGCTCATGGGTAGGAAGAATCAATATGGTCATATTGCCCAAAGCAATTTATAGAGTCAATGTGATTCCCATTAAACTATCATGACATTCTTCACAGAAGTAGAAAAAATATTTAAAAATTCATATGGAACCAAAAAAGAGCCTAAATAGCCAAGGCAATTATAAGCAAAAAGAACAAAGCCATTGTATTTTAAATTCTTAGGATATATCAGCCTTTCATTTTCTTATTATACTTTAAGTTCTGGGGTACATGTGTAGAATGTGCAGGTTTGTTATTTAGGTATACATGTGCCATGGTGGTTGGCTGCACCCATTAGCCCATCATCTACATTAGGTATTTCTCCTAATGCTATCCCTCCCCTACCCCCCACCCCCTGACATGCCCTGGTGTGTGATGTTCCCTTTTCTGTGTCCATGTGTTTTCATTGTTCAACTCCCACTTATGAATGAGAACATGTGGTTTTTGGTTTTCTGTTCTTGTGTTCATTTTCTGAGAATGATGGTTTCCAGCTTCATCCATGTCCCTGCAAAGGACATGAACTCAACCTTTTTTATGGCTGCATAGTATTCCACAGTGTATATGTGCCACATTTTTTTTTATCCAGTCTATCATAGATGGGCATTTGGGTTGGTTCCAAGTCTTTGCTATTGTGACCACTGCTGCAATAAACACACATGTACATGTGTCTTTGTAGTAGAATAAATTATAATCTTTTGGGTATATACCCAGTAATGAGGTTGCTGAGTCAAATTTATTTCTAATTCTAGATCCTTGAGGAATTGCCACACTGTCTTTCACAATGGTTGAACTAATTTACACTCCCACCAACAGTGTAAAATCATTCCTATTTCTCCATGTTCTCTCCAGCATCTGTTGTTTTCTGATTTTTTAATGATTGCCATTCTAGCTGATGTGAGATGGTACCTCATTATGGTTTTGATTTGCATTTCTCCAATGACCAGTGATGATGAGCTTTTTTTCATATGCTTCTTGGCTGCATAAATGTCTCCTTTTGAGAAGTGTCTGTTCATATTATTTGCCCACTTTTTCATGGGGTTGTTTTTTTCTTGTAAAATTTTTGAGTTCTTTGTAGATTCTGTATATAAGCCCTTTGTCAGATTGTAAAAATTTTCTCCCATTCTGTAGGTTGCCTATTCACTCTGATAATAGTTTCTTTTGCTGTGCAGAAGCTCTTTAGTTTAATTAGATCCCATTTGTCAATTTTGGCTTTTGTTGTCATTGCTTTTGGTGTTTTAGTCACGAAGTCTTTGCCCATGCCTATGTCTTGAATGGTATTGCCTAGGTTTTCTTCTAGGGTTTTTATGGTTTTAGTCTTATGTTTTTAAGTCTTTAATCCATCTTGAGTTAATTTTTGTATAAGGTTTAAAGAAGGGATCCAGTTTCAGCTTTCTGTTTATGGCTAGCCAGTTTTCCCAACACCATTTATTTAACAGGGAACCTTTTCTCCATTGCTTGTTTTTGTCAGGTTTGTCAAAGATCAGATGGTTGTAGATGTGTGGTGTTATTTTTGAGGCCTCTGTTCTGTTCCATTGGTCTATACATCTGTTTTGGTACCAGTACCATGCTGAAAAATCTTTCCTTTTTTTTTCTTTTTAAAAAACTCCATTTTTTATTTACACTTAAAATTACTAAATAAAAATTTTATATGTTTATCCTGTTCATCATCATGTTTTGAAATACATATACATTGTGGAATGGTTAAGTGTCCATCAAGAGATGAATGGATGAAGAAAATGTGGTCTATGTATACAATGGAATACTATTCAGCTTCGAAAAGAAGAAAATCCTGTCATTTGCAACAACATAAATGAACTTGGAGCACATTATGTTAAATGAAATAAGCCAAGCACAGAGGATAAATACCACATGATCTCACTCATATGTGAAATCTAAAAAAGTTGAACTCATAGAGGCAGAGAGTAGTATGGTGGTTACCAGGAGCTGAGAGCTGGAAGTTCAATGGGGTTAGGGAGATGTTAGTCAAAGGATACAAAATTTCAGTTAGACAGGAGAAATAAGTTAAAGAGCTCTATTGTACAACATAACTATAGTTAGTAGCAATAGCAATCTATATATTCTTGAAAATTGTTACGAGAGTGTATTTTATGTGTTCTTACCCCAAAAAGTCATGTGAGGTCATTCACATGTTAATTTGCTTGATTTATCCATTCTTATTTCTTTTCAATATTCATTTTATACTTCATCTAAGACGTACAGTTCCTTTGCTGACCTTTGATTCTCATATCTGTTTTTGTTTCTTTCACATTTCCACAAGGAGAAACAATATTATAAAATACTGAATAGTGGCTATCTTAAAATGATCATATTATTTGCCTTATATTTTCTAAAATAACTTGGCACAACCTTTTGCTTTTTTCTTTCTCCTCCTCCTTTTAATTTGAGCATGGGTAAATACTTGTATAAAATTTTAGGTTTCTAGTTTCTTGAAAGGCAGGAGTTATGTTTTTTAAAATATTTAGTGAAGCTATTGTAAAAGATGAATGGATAAGGATTTTTCTACTTATAATAATTATACTATATACTTCCAAGAGGTTAAATATGTATAACATTAAAATATACTATGTATTTCCAAAAGGTTACCTAAATTATTATATTGTAAATATATAATATATACTATAGTATGATATACTATTAATATAATAATTATATATTATCAATCATTAATTATTATATTTATTATTAGTATATTATATTAACATAAAATTATATATTAATTATAATAATAAATAATTAATATAATAATTATATTAATAGTATATCATAAATATAAGATATTAATAGTATATATCATAAAAATGTAAATACTATAATATATTTATAGCATAATAATTCATGTAACCTCTTGGAAACCTAGAAGCATTAAAAAATGAATATGGCTGATTTTAGATGAAGAAAAAGGGCATTTTCTATTGCAATGCTGATATGTTTAATTTCAGAAGTTTGAGCCATTTTAAATAAACTCTAACGTGATAGTTCTGGAAAAGCTGCAGAAGGATGTAGGAAGCAACTCTAATAAATTTTACTCAATAATTTTATATGTAACTTTGTGATTATTCTGTAAAAGGCCTTATTATCTCTTAAAATTATGTTTCAAATTAAGAGTTTATTTTTACCTAAGGTTTTTATTCTCCAGTTCTGTTTATATTAATTTGAATCAATATTTTCTAATAAAGTAGGATCAGGCAACTGCTTGGGGAGAATAACAACCTTTTCTAATATATACTAGTTGAAACTGCTTTAATTAAATCTAAATTGCGTGCCTAAACACCAAATGACAGGTACCACAATAGGCCTAGCTGAAGGTCGGATTCAGTCTACCTATTATTATTATTAAATATTTGGCATTTAAATATTCCCACCCTTATATTTTCCTCCAAAAGTCATTGTTTGCTTAATGGCCCTTCTGTAATTAATTGGTGAGATAAGTACACACATAAAACCTGTTAGCTAAGAAAAATCAACCCCTTGATTCCTATGATTTACAGAGAATGCTAACAGAAAAATTAACAAGAAAGCAATATCATTAATTGTGGGTTAAAATGCCTCAGGATCCACTGTAGCCTGCCAAAGATCACACTAAAGAACATACATCACAATGCCATCTGATATCTCTTTATAGCCTATTAAGTAGAACTGGTTACCTATTTTAGTTGAGCCATGAATTCAATTCCCTACAGGAATTTGAGGTAAATTTCTTTAGTGCTCACTTACATTTTCTCCAGTCAATTTGTCATTTAGGACCAAGTGATGAGGAATAGTTTATGTAGCTGAATGCTAGACAAATTTAAAATGAGGTAATGTATATGATATTCCTCTACCAATTGCATTACTATCTGGCCAAAAAAGATAATGCTATGCTACTTAGGACTGTGAATTCTACTGCCAGATGATAGCTGCACTAACCAATATCAACATCATCCAATAGATGGGTCATACAAACCTTTGAGGGGCCAGAAACACATTTCACCTTCAAGGTCTTTGAAATTCAGTAAAGAGCCAGGATCCATTGTTTCAAGTAGAAAGGTGTCTTTCTCAAGGACAAGGATGAGGAAAGATTGTCTGTGGCACAGTGATCTTTCACCCTCCTTCTGAAAAACTTGCAGCCTGGAGGGGGCAAGTGAGAGTAACCTTGACAAGAATCAATATCTTTGTTTTGAAACTTCCAAAACAAAATGGTAACATATTTTATCTGACCATAAAGTAAGAGAGTAAACTGCTGCTACTCCTTTTTCCTCTCGTCATCTGGGTTCAAAATAATTACTATTTAAGGTAAGATTCATGGTCTGTTGAACTTAGAATTCTCTTTTCTGCAGAGGAATTCAGGACTGTGCTCTGGTGGAGGAAGTTTATCATGTTGTATAACTGCCTTTAAAATTGTCTGTACACATTCCACACTCAGTGATTTTTCTCCAAGATTTTGCAGGTCATGATTGCAGGTAAAACTTCAGCCAATGACTACTCAAGCGTCCAATAATCGTATAATAACATGGACTCAGATTGTTCAAGCTGATGAAAGGGACACATTGTCAGTACAGATACACTGAGTGTACTGAATGCACTTCTAGCTCATCCATACAGACCAGTCTAGACACTTTGATAGGTTTCATCCAGTAGTTATACTGAGCATTCAGTCTGAACATACCTTTCATTCCACTGGCCATCTTGGATAGGTCCTACTGCACTCATGTTAGGGAATATGTTAAAGCTAAGACTGCCCAAAATTCCCATCAGGCCATTTCTGTTTCTTATAGTTATAACAAATTATGATTTCATTTAATTACTCCAGGCTCTGAATGTGAAAGGATCCAAGGATCACATAAAAACCATTTTTGCTTTTCTGTTTTCTTTTCTTTTATAAAGACTGCTGCTTACAGGACTCTCATAAGTAGTGATCAGCTTGAGACATGAACACAATTCAAAGTATTTGCTAGATCTTTTAAAAAGTCAATCTCGGTAGTTATATAACATGACGCATCACAAAGATGTCTTCTATTTTAAACTTAACAGTGCCTAAAGTAGAAGAATGGCAAATTTTGATAGAATCTTCTTCAGTGATTCATTGTAACTCATTGTAATGGAAATGTATGTGAAACTATGGCAACATTTTAATCATTGGATTTAAATGTGATATCTTAGATAAATTATGTTGTCAACAGTGTCCATAAGCTAATATATTAATGTATATAATGCATTCATTTGATTAATGACTATAACAATCTCTAGTCTAGTATAACTTATATTTAGCACAGGTGGGTCAGGTAAACCAATCTGAGTAACAATTCCTTCACATTTGCTGCAGCATCTCTTCTTTTCTTTGTTACATTGGGAATTACAAATATCTGAAACATTTTGTCAGCCTCATCTATGGAACACTGACTGCTTCACATTTAATTCTATACTTAATATGTTTGCTACATCTTAGTTGTGACAGTTATGGTTTTATACACCTAGAAAATAGAAGGTCATTTTAAAAGGAAAGATAATTCACTGTATTTGAGAAGGAACAAACAAAATGTTTTTTGTAACTTCTGCTTTTTGTTTTTGAATGGAAATGAAAAAGAAGTCACTGAAGTGGGTGCTGTTCATATTATGCTGCCACCATTATTTGCTTGTTCTCAGACTCAGGTGTGGGCATGCATACATTTATATTCTGTAAATATAAGAGCCAATATCACCTATTTAAGTGCTGCTTCTCACAAAAGATGAAGAAAAAATGATGTATTTTCATTACTGATTTCTTAGACAAATGCATAACACATGCCATAAATACTGAGACAGAATTGACCTTCACGAGAAATGTCTACAAATGAATGTGTCATATAAATGTTCTGAATTTAAAGACTGGATGATTTATGGAACACAAAAAACTAGGACCTGCTGTATACATTAGAAACCATTTATATGCTCTATTATGCTTATTTTTCTTTATCATCCTAAGAACAAATACTTTGATATCATATTGTTATTTCAACTTCTCTATAATAGGATTTCTATGGTACCTGGTTTTATTTTCACACATAGCAAGATCTCTCTCACAAGCAATGAGACTTGAGCATGTCAAAAAGTATTTTCTATGAAATTTTGTGACAAACGCTATGATACAAGTTCTGCTACTATAATAAGCTTAACAGACACATTTTAGTTGACAACTGATGTATTAATAGGAGAATGAATTGTGATTTGGAATACATTGAGTTAAATCAGCTGCAGATTTGATTTCTGCTTGCTATGTCACTGCATATTATTTTCAAACAGTGTAAATTACTAAGAACAACCAAAAGTTTAATGGGACTTAATATCATGCAGTGTCAGAAAAAAATGAAAACATGCTTAATGGCAGAATAATTCATGCTGAATTTGAATTGAATTCTTTGAGTCTACAAATGAATCAGGGGACTTGCTTTTAATCTTTGCAACCACAGTGAGCAAAAGTAAATTAATGATAGGGCATAGAGAATGCCATTAAATGTGTTAGTCCATCTTACAGGAAAGCAACTGCTAATGAAACAATTTCTCTGCAGGCAAAGTGAAACTCAATTGACAGCAAAAAGATAGAAAGGAAGGCAGTATCATGTTTTATGGAGGCTTTTATTCAGAATTCTACATTAGAAAATCTGTCCTTCCACACTTTGACCTGAAGGAAATGATTGAATCCTTTTTTGTGTGTCTGAAGTCCACTAATGGAACAGTGCTGAAAAATGTGGAAATTTATACAGCAGGTCCTTTAAAGAGAGAATACACATGTGCATGCACATGAAAACAGAAAACCTCATGGAGGCCTGGCTTTACCAGCACAAAGAGCTTTATTCAGTGGCCATTGTAATAGATTCTGGCTATCAGGACCCATTCAAAGGCCAATTTTCCTCCGAGGATCAAACTCACCTGCTTCACCCCAACAATTCTGACTTTTATCTGATCCCACTAGCTCCTTAAACTTGGCAAAAACTGGTAAGCCATCTCTTCTTTATGTATTCAGATTCCTGGATTTCAATTTGTTATCCAGTTCTCTTTTGTCTCCTTTCTTTGTGGTTTCTTCTGAAAACCTTCCTCCTCCCCAACCCAGTGCCAGATCATCCCTTCAGACTCCTCATTATAATGTTACCTGTGAACTCTGGCAGGTGTCTCTACCTGACTTTGTGTGATTACATAAGATGAGGGGTTCTCACAGGCTTCCTGTCCTACTTGTGTATAATGCTCTTGAACAAATTCTCCAGGCTTAAAATTTGAGTTATTCCCAATTATATAAGGGTATATCTGGGAATGAGAAGCAACTAATATGAAAACAAATGCTAGTGGGAAAGGTGTGCAAACTCATTTGAAAATGTTAGGTAAGTGTCAATTTATATTCTAAGCTACAATGCAAATATATCCAGTTCTTTATTTTAATTGATAGAAAATTGCATGTATTTACCATGTATAACACAATGTTTTGATATATACATTACAGATGACTGAATCTACCTAATTAACATACGAATTATCTCACATTTATTATTTTCTTGGGTAAATATCTTGATATCACCTAAACACTTTAAGTTAGTGAAATTATAGAAGTGTGTATAGAATTTTCTGGCAGGTGTTTTCCCCAGTTCTATGAAATAATGTAGGCCATTAAATCTTTCAATAAAGGATTATAAGTCACTTACAAAGGTTTAAATATGGAGAACTACAGGCTTTTATTATACTATGTGAATTGCATGGAGATACAGGTGTAACTGGCAGTACATATATTACCAGAATGGGTCTCTTATGAATTAAAACAAGGATAGGCATTTGAACATTGAAATGGAAAGAAGCACCTCACATTCAACCATTGTCCTTTGCTAGTTTGAATATGTGAATTAATATATTTAGCATTTAGTAAAAATAAAACAAAAATTAATTTGTAAAAAATAAAATATGAGAAAAGGGTTCATTAGAGAGGAAAATACATATTCAATCTTAAGGAAATATTTGCCCTTAATAACTTGTGTTATATTTTCTTTCCTGTAACAAATTTATATAGTTATGGGAGTTTCTTAATTTAAATCCACCACAAAAATTTGGAGAATATATTGAAAACCATTTTTCCCTGAAATGTGTCCCAGGATACTCCATACTAGAGGTTTCCCAGGCAAGTTCATTTTGACTTAAGTTTAAACCCAAGATCAGATACTTTGTACATGATATGAATAGACATATTATTTACCAGGGTAGAACTTCTTAGAAATTGGTTATAGTACATCATCCTTAATATATAAACCTGAACTGAAACTAAACCTGCAGGGTGTTCATGACAATTTATGCAAAGTAAGTATTATGCCAAAAAAAAATGCACCCCTGCATATTAAAAATAAAAAAACAGGAGAGAGATCCAAGATGGCTGATCACTAGCAGCTCAGGATTGTAGCTCCCAGTGAAAGCTCAGAGAACTAGAGGATATCACACTTTCAGATGAATTTTTGTTGCTCACGGACCAGGAGATTCCCAGTGGTGGAGCCCCGCAGGTCACCAGCGCAACTCTTGTGGCCAAGGTGGCAGTTTTGCCGGCACCTCGGCGGGCTGGAGAGCCCCAGGAACCAGACTGGAGATTCCCGGGCAGAAGAGCACCATCAATCTGAACACTGCTGTTTTGGCCGGCGCAGTGGATTGCTCAGATTTCGGCGCTGGGAATCAACAAGTTGGACATCCACTCAGAGACCTAATTAGAAAGTCAGTAATTACAAAGATGACAGATGGATAAATTTATAATGAAGGGAAGAAACCAGCCTAAAAAGGTAGAGAATACTCAAAATCAGAATGCCTCTCCTTCTACAGGAGATCACAGTTCCTCATTAGCAACGGAACAAGGCCTGATGGAGAATGAGTGCGTTCCATTAACAGAAGTAGGTTTCAGAAGGTGGATGATAAGAAACTTCTGTGAACTAAAAGAACTTGTTCTAACCCAATGCAAAGAAACTAAGAACTTGGAAAAAAGGTTTGACGAAATGCTAAGGAGAATAGACAATTTAGAGAGGAATATAAGTGAATTAATGGAGCTGAGAAACACAATAGGAGAACTTCACGAAGTAAGCACAAGTTTTAACAGTCGAATTGATCAAGCAGAAGAAAGTATATCAGAGGTCGAAGACCAACTTAATGAAATAAAATGAGAAGACAGTTTAGAGAAAAAAGGATAAAAAGGAATGAGCAAAGTCTCCAAGAAATATGGGACTATCTGAAAAGATCTAATCTACGTTTGATAGGTGTACCTGAATGTGATGAAGAGAATGAATCCAAGTTGGAAAACACTCTTCAGGATATTATTCAGGAAAACTTTCCCAACCTAATAAGGCAGGACAATATTCAACTCCAGGTAATACAGAGAACACCACAAAGATATTCCTCAAGAAGACCAACCCCAAGGCACATAATCATCAGATTCATTAGGGTTGAAATGAAGGAGAAAATACTAAGGGCAGCCAGAGAGAAAGGTCAGGTTACCCACAAAGGGAAGCCTATCAGACTCACAGCAAATCTCTCAGCAGAAACCCTACAAGCCAGAAAAGAGTGGGGGCCAATATTCAACATCCTTAAAGAAAAGAACTTTCAACCCAGAATTTCATATCCAGCCAAATTAAGCTTCACAAGAGAAGGAAAAATGAAATCTTTTGCAAACAAGCAAGTACTTAGAGATTTCACCATCACCAGGCCTGCTTTACAAGAGCTTCTGAAAGAAGCACTACACATATAAAGGAACAACCAGTATCAGCCTTTCCAAAAATCTATCAAAAAGTAAAGAATGTTAACATAATGAAGAATTTACATCAACTAATGGCCAAACAGCCAGCTAGCATCAAATGGCAGTATTAAACTCACATATATTATTATTAATCTTAAATTTAAATCAACTACATCCCCCAATCAAAAGATACAGACAGGAAAAAGCCAAAACCCATCGTATGCTGCATCCTGACCCATCTCACATGCAATGATACACAAAGACTCAAAACAAAGGGATGGAGGAAGATTTACCAACCAAGCGGAGAGCAAAAATAAATAAATAAATAAAAGGCAGGAGTTGGAATTCTTGCCTCTGATAAAATAGACTTTAAAGCAACAAAGATCAAAAGAGGCAAAGAAGGACATTACATAATGGTAAAAGGATCAATGCAACAAGAAGAGCTAACTATCCTAAATATATACGCACCCAATACAGGAGCACCCAGATACATAAGACAAGTTCTTAATGACTTATAAAGAGACTTAGACTCCCACACAATAATAGTGGGAGACTGTAACATCACATTGTCAATACTAGACAGATCAATGAGACAGAAAATTAACAAGGATATCCAGGACTTGAACTCAGACCTGGAACAAGTAAACTTAATAAACATTTATAGAACTCTCCACTTCAAATACATAAAACATACATTCTTATCAGTATCATATCACACCTATTCTAAAAGTGACTACATAATTGGAAGTAAATCACTCATCAGTAATTACATAGTATATCATAGGTTTAAATGAAATATTGGTTGGCTGCTTGTTTGTTATTTTCTTCCCTTATTCCTTCCTGTCTCCATTGTCAAGCACAATTATTGGCATAAAAGAGGTTTCAATTCCCATTTTTAGACTGCATTCCAGCCTGGGCAATAAAGCAATACCGCTGTTCTCTCTCCCTCTTTCTCTTCCTTTTTCTTCCTCTCCTTCATTCTTTTGTTTTTTTCTGTCTTTCTTAAAAAAAAAAAGTAAAAATAAAAATAAAAAAACAGTGTCCCTAACCACGTGTCTGCTTACTTATTAAGACAGTCCAGCTTCAGCAATAAAAGACTTTCCTTCAAGAAACCCAATATGCTTACTAAGCCTCTGTGCCTCATGTCCCTGAGGGAATGTCTGCCTTCCTAGTTTACTTCTTTCTGAGCCCTCAAATTCTTCATTTCACTTGATTACTTTCCCTTATTTTGTTAGGAATGTGCTGTTATTTTCTGCCTCTGCATTCTTCTCAGATCTTATGGAGTGTTTCATCATTATAGGACCTGCTTACATTTTCTCTCTACCATGAAGCCTTGCAGTTCACCTCAGAGCTCCCTCTCTCAGCTGATGTCTTGGTCTACATCACTTGTTTGGCTTTTATCATTTTTTCTCTCCATTCAGATGGCAAACATGGAAGCAGGCAGGGACCCTGATTTTTAAAATCCTCTCCACCTTCTATTATAATGCTTTGTATCTTATATATATACTGAATAGATATTTGTTTTTTTGATTGAAAGAAGACAGCTAAGGAATTAAAGATACCTGAACATTTCACACAAACATTCATATTTGTGTGTCCAGCTTGGGCTCTGTTTAGACTGAAACGTTAGCTATTTGTACAAACCCCTTAGGTCTGGTAGAGTGCTACCCAATGGATGGGTTGCAGACCCTGCTGGAACATGAACTGTTTGCCAGCAGCCTCTGCCAAGATAAAGAGTTTATATCAGAAGGTAAATGAACAGTGTCACTGAGCACACTGTAGAGTTGAACTGACATTTTATTTATTTATTTTTATTATTTTAGCTTGTCAAGGTATAACTGACATACAAAAAATTGCACACATTTAATGTGTTGTTAGTAAAAAAAAAAAAAACAAACCCTCAAAACCAAAATCCAAAACTACCCCAACAGACACACACACATGCACGCACTTGCATGCACACACATACACACACACACACAAATTAATTTTAGGAAGTGATTGAATATGTTTAGTACCTTGGTGGTAGTGATGGTAGTATGGGTGTATGTATATGTCCAAACTCAACAAACAGGTGAGTTTTTTTTTTTAAGCAAGACTTTAAACTTTTTATTATTTTTAAAGCAAGTCTTGATGAAGAAATCATTGACACAGTGAGAAATACTGTGATAATATTTGGTGATTATAGTGAGGATAACAGACATGTTCTTGTTGACAATTATATTAATAGAAAAATGAATTGTGATTCATTTTACTTACATTCCAGCCCAAGCTTCTTACCTCATGTTGAAGCCATTAAAAATAATTCAGACCTGCTGTGTTGAGCAGCACTGGTCTTTGCACTCCTCCCCTGCCTAATGATTGATTAGAGGGGAAGCATATTGCATGTATTTTGTATAACGCTGTGTAAAAACTTTACTTTCTTGAATGTATAGCTTTTTATCTTCAGTTTCTTCATATATAAAATGAAGCTAAACATATTTTCTTCACAGAACTGTCATCAGAATTAAAATTTTAAAAGTACATAAAAGGTTTTTAGCCCAGTATATGGGATATATTAGCATTAAATAATTGGTGCCTGTGGTTACTATTGAAGCTATATCCTATGTGTCATATGCTGTTCTAGCAGAATGTATTAGTTATAAAATTTAACATATTAATTTAATTATATTTAATTGTAAGTATAATTAAAATAAACCATTTAAATCTACTGAGTAAACTTTTACGAAATTGATGACGTTTCTCAAGGCAAGATGTAGGCTTTGGGAGATAACAATGTGTTATATCATGACTGAAAGTTGCCTTAATAAAGAAGGATAGTGCCATATAAGACAACATGGATAAACCTTGAGGATACTATGCTAAGTGAAATGAGCCCATTATAGAAGGACAAATAATGCATAATTCCATTTACACGAGGTATCTAAAATAATCAAATAGAAGCAAAGAGTAAAACAGTGATTGCCAGGGGAGGAGGCAGAGATGGGGTGTTTCTATTCAGCAAGTATAAAATTTCAGTTCTGCAAGACATTAAGTTCTAGAGATTTGCTGTACAATATTGTGTCTATGTTGTTAGCATAGTTAGCAACACTGTATTGTATACTTACAAATTTGTTAACAGGGTAGATCTCATGCTAAATGTTCTTAACGTAATTATAGAAAAAGGTACAAATAAGTTTATGCACTTTTAGGCAATACCTTAGGTTCAGAATATGTGAAACTGTATTAAAATTATTAGTTTTATTGGTCTAATAAATTTAAGATCTTAAATTTAAGATCAATTTAAAAATGACTAATAAAATAAATGTATGCTCAATATGTCCATGTGTCTGAGATTGCTAGTGATCATTGTTTCTGAGATATTTGATATATACAGATTCCACACACTGTTTATAGAGCAGACATTGTGTAAAGTCTATCGATATGACTAGACTGGTTATTATGTAGGAAGTAGAGATTTATTTATCAAATATTCATTGAGCACCTATATAGTGTGAGGCACTATTCTAGAACCTGAGAATTCCGCTGAATAAAAGAGCTCCAAATTCCTTCTCTTATGAAGCTACAGTCTTGTCATTTTTGTAAATGCAGTGGTTTATTATGACCACAACAGCCCTTATGCTTTGAATCATTACTACCTCTAGGCTTCTATGTGTAGAGAGGGTTTTGGTCTGGATCAGTTGAGGATTGGGCCATGCCTTTATATTGCTACCTGATTGGTTCTTAGGCATTGGGTGAAGGGTCTTCCTCAGCAGGGGACTGTGGACTACAGGTGGTCATTGCTGGGTGAGGGTGGGACTTTATCAGGCTCCCTTGGAGACTAGCTTCTTTGTCCTCCTAGGTTTAGCTGCTCAACCCTATCCAAAGCAGCCTCCTACCCTCACAGCCCTGCCATGGCTAAGAGGCTTCTAACCATGGTGGCACCCATTGCCATCTTTATCGTTTAGTTTTCTTTTCTATTCATTCATAGAAAAACAGTGTGCTGGTTAATTTTGTGTGTCAGCTTTATTGGGCTCAAGGATTCTCAGATAGTGGTAAACATAATTCTGGGTATGTCTGTAAGGGTGTATTTGGAAGAGATTAGCCTTTGAATCAATAGACTAAGTAAAGATCTACCCTTGTTGATATGGGTGAGCACCCAATCCACTGAAGGCTTGAATAGAGCAAAAAAGTAGAGAAAGGGGGAGTTTGCTCTCTACTTGAGCTGGTTCACCCATCTTCTCCTGCCTCAGACATCAGTGCTCCTGCTTTTGGGGCCTTTGGACTTGTATCAGGGCTTATGCCATTGGCCCAAGTTCATGGGCTTTTGAGTTTGGACTGGAACTGTACCACTACCTCTCCTGGGCCTCCAGCTTGCAGATGGCAGGTCATGGAACTTCTCAGCTGTATTTGCATAAACCAATCCCACTTAAAATTTTACTTCTATATATCTCTATATATCTTGTTGCTTTTGTTTCTCTAAAGAACATTGACCAATATAAACAGCATACCATATAATTTAGGTATTGCTTAAAGTGATTTGCTTATTCATTGGAGCGATATAGCAGCAAGCTAGAAACTTGCAAGTCAACTTCTTTTTTTTTCATAATGAGATTAAAAAATATATTTCTTAAAGGCATCTTAAATGTATACAATATAATTGAGGTATAACTTAAATGCTTTAGGTACTGTTTAATTTCATGCTGCTATAATTAGCTATTTATGACTACCATTATGTGCACTGCCTCCTGACCATTATGAAGATAATGCTTGGCTCCACAGAGCAGTGATTTTATTGTGTGTTAAGCTATTGGTGAAATCAGACTAGTTATTATATGAAAAGAAAGACTGCTTTCTTTGCAACAAACAATTTCTTTTCTAATCTAATGAAATCACTTGAATTTTAAAATTTATTCATATGATACCTTTGTGAAATGAAATCTGGGGATACAGATAGATTTTTATCTCCATTTTAAAATTTGGAAAACTGTTGTATGTGTATATACATATGTTTTTCTCTTCTTGCATATTGCAGTTTTGAACTATAAAACATTTTAACTTATAATTCAACTGTAAGTCAAATGATGGAATGCAAGAATCTTTTAATTTGGCTATGTGGTTTCTATTTGTTTTTACTATTTAAAATGTACTGTTTTTGAAGACATAAATTATTGAAATTATTATATATTTTTCCTTTTCACTGGAAAGACTTTACCTTGTAGATGCCATCTTTGCTAGTTTCCTTTTCTATTTTATTGGAACATACGCCATACATTCAAAATTAGAGTCTCCTCAAAGAAGATGCACAAGTATCTATGGCTTGTGTCAAAAATTATAAAAAAGGCAGTATTAATGTTGACATCTTTGGTGACAGTTTAGGGAAACAAAATAAACAGAATGTTTTTAGGTAAGGCATTACAGTCATAATGAACACTCTAATAGTAATTCACTTTCAGAAACATGTAATACTAGATTAAATGTCATAAGACAGCAGAAAGATAACAAAGAATGAGGTTTTTGCTTTTTTCATTGGTAATTAAATGAAATAAAATTCAATGAGGTCTTAGGAAAGGGAATTGTAGGCCAGAAGGCCTTAGGCTGAGGTGAAGGGAACAGGCTGATTAGAATTTTAAAATATCTACTTATTGGGCCTCTTCTTATATGCACACTGTTAAGAGCTGCATCCACTAAATTTCAGTGTTTCACTATTACCAAAAAAAACCACAAAGAAAATAGGAAATTATTTACGCTACTTATTAAGGACTCCTTAATGCCTAGAATAGATTCTAAGCCCAAAGGTCAGGCTCCTGACCACAGCTCTAGGTCACTTCGTGCATTTGAGAATTTTCTGCATAGGTGTGTGTTCCATACTACAGAAATATATGTCACTCAAGGAAACCATTAAATATATGAAAATAGTTGCTACATGATGTGTTCAATTATAAACAGGGGCAGAGTGAATCATCACTGGATAGTGAGTTACTGAGGGCCATTTGGAGGATGAAGTGTGAGTGTGAATCATCTGTAGGAAAGGCAAAACACATTATATGATGTTCTAATTTTGAGACCTGGAATTTGACCATTGCAGATGTTAGTATCTTTTAACATTCAGTGGACAAATGCAATCTGCCATAAATGAAGATTGATTTAGTCATCAGTTTTCAATCCTGAGAGTCACTCCTCAGCACACAGGATTTAAACTCATTTTACTACTGAAGTGTAAGTTCCTTCTCCTTCCCACTAGTGGAAAGTACAGAGGAAAACCTGGGAACTGTTGGAGTACCACCAGGAGGATAGCAGCAAATTTAGAGATGAATAATTCCTAAACATAATACTATAACATACTGGTCTAGCCAGATCAGTTGTAGAGTGTGTCACAAAACAAATGATAAGAGATATAATTAAGTGCCTTGGTAATCCCTCCTATGGGTGAAAAGGGGCATTATTATTTATGCTTCACTGGTTTGTGCCCCATCTGCCCTTCACCCCATGAGTCCAGCTGTAGAACATTTATCACTGTATCAGAACTACCCAATAGCCACACTGCCTTCCCTGTTGTTCCTGGGATCTCTGGAGTATCTCACATTTGCTCCAAACTAGCAGCTTAACGCAGTCTTTTCATGAGTGCCTCTCCACTTGCCTGAAGAACTTTCTGTCAGTGCTCCCCATCTCCAGTTGCTGAGTAATTGCTATCCTATTGCCTTCCCTCTGCCCTGGAGCTGTTCTGCATTTGATTCTGAATTGGGAGAGTGCCTGCTCCCAAGCTATTGTTCAACTTGGTTTCCCAATTCCAGAGCTGCAGGACTCAGGCCCTAAGTCTGTTGTGGAAAAGTCCCTCCAGCTTCTGCTTTCTGCCTCTCTATGGGTATTAGACCTAGTGCGTGGGACCAGGACACCCCACTGTCCTCTCCAAAGGCCTGGCTTCCTCAACCCTATCCTGGCATCCACACACTAATAATAGATTTTACACAGAAACACTATTGCTTCACACTTATTAACTGAAACCAAGTTGGACCTGGATGATACCTGACCCGTAATGTACCATAGTAAGAGGACTATTTAAACTTGTTTTTCCACTAGGTCCCAAGTTCCTTCTTCTTCCCACTTCTGGAAATTACAGAGGAAAACCTGGGAACTGTTGGAGTACTGCTACGAGGGTAGCATCAGATTTGAAGATTAATAATTCTTAAATATAATTCTATAACATATTAGTTATGTTTTTACATTATGTCTTTACATTATGCCAAAATGTCAATCTCCACAGAGCCATTGTACCAGTTAGCCTTCTGTGTGGCTGGGGATTAGACAACTGTGGAATAAGTGAGAAAGAGAAATGATAAACTATGGGACAAGGAAGTTAATTATTTTGAATCCAAACCATTAAGGCCCTTAAATGACATACTGTATTTAAATATTATTTGGTAGATGAATAAAATCATTAAAAAATTTAAAACAGGTGAATAACATGGTTAGTTCTTTCTTCTACTTTTGAAAGATGTTCTTGGTAACAATGGAAGATAGATTAACCTAGGGACATGTAATGAGACATATGTAATGACTAATGTAATAGTTCAAGTAAGAAATGTTGAAAGCCTGATAAAAGCCATGCATGTGTGTTAATAAGAATGCTAATATTTATTGTTTACTAAATGAAAGATACCAAACTAAAATCTACAAAGGCCAAAAAATGTTATTAAAAGCATGGCTGAATATTTACTATCTGTGTGACTTTGGATGAGTTACTTAATCTCTCTGTTTCTCAGTTTTCTCATCTACAAAACAGCAGTAATAATAGGACTTGCTTGATATGTTGTTGGGCTAATTAAATGAGTGATATATGTAAAGTACTTAGAAAAGTGCCTGGCCATAGCCTTGTTCTTACTCTTATTTTTAATCTTATTATCATTATTTCCCAAGATCATATAGCTAATAAACAATGAAATCTAGAATTTAAATTTTGATTGCCTGATCTCAAAGCTCACACTATTAAATATTCTGCTACAGATAAGAACATATTATAATGAGAATTTGAGATAGCACAAGCAAAATATAAAGAAATAAAAGAGAGAGAAGTGTCCAGAATCACATTGGGGTTTCTTATTTGGATGCCTATCTAGGACAATAAAGGAAAACAGACAACCAAGAGAAGAAAACTGTCTTGAAGAAGGGAGTGATTAAAAATGTTATATACAGTGGCATGTGGCAACCTCAATTAGTACAAACAAGTGATTGGATTTCCAAAAGGGATAGAAGGAAGAAGTCAGTATTCTTGATCAAATAATTATACTCACCTAACTGAGAAGTTTAACTTAGAAGTTAAAACTTTTGGCAGAATATGGCTTTTGTCAGGGTGGAAGGGAATTCTTGCCTAGGAAATAGAATGTAACAATGTGATCCCAATGATAAATGGAAGAGGTCATTAACTGCTATAGTCTTTGCTTTTGGAAGAATATAGCTATATTAAACTCTGTGAATTTTAATGTGATTCTGAAAGCCTGACATTTTAGCATGCTTGTGATATTCCCAGATGATTAAGTGGACCTGAGAAAAATATTGACTAGATGAACTTGATGGATTTATTTATAAGGGTTTTTTCAAATGAGCTTTAATGTCAAGAGTATACTAAAGCAAAGTAGCATTTACTTTTCTCTTTGTTAAAATAAACTTTTCTTTGATTATTGATCTGCTCTTAATAAGTTGTAAAAGGTTTTTCTTTACATTTTGAGTAAGGTATGGCAAAGATTCTATGTTTTATCAGAAAAATTTCCTGTGCTTTTTGTTGAGATTATTATGTTGTTTACTATCCATGAGTACCAAGACGTATCACTTTTGAAAGGGCTAAATGTTTTTACAGTCACATTACCTTCTACATTTACTTTTGAAATCTTTTGTTATCACTTTGATTAAATAGGTATCTAAGTATTATTTCTCAGTGACTCATAATCCTTTTTAACCAAATGATTAAGCCTCCTGACAACTTTTGACATTTCTGTCTTTCCCAAATAAAATCCTGAATGAAATCTTGATCCCAAATGGATTTTGAAGGCCCCTGGAAAATCATAAAGGATATTTCATCTTGTAAAAAGACAGGTGAAAAATAGATGTATTTGATATGTTGAATTGACTAGAAAGCACTGTCAAATAAGAAGAGATGTTTAACCTTTCCTAAGTTATATTTGCATAGACAAAGCATAATAAATATAAATATTTCAGAAATTGTATGAGGTTTCTGGAAATTTGTCAGTGTTTTCTCTGTCCATATGTTCTGGTGCTGCTTTTGATGTTAAACAGCAGTATAGTGTTATCAGTTATAATTCTATTTTTTAAAATATTGTAAAAACAACCATTTAAAAACATTTGTAAAAGTGACCAAATATTAAAGAAAAACAAATATCTTTGCTGATTGCAATTTTTTTTAAAAAAATAAACTTCTCATCAGATATTTAACCACAGCTATTTTAAGCCTTTCATCATCTACAGAGAGTTTTTTGTTTTACTCTGATGGGTCATTAAAAATTCTTGTAATTCATGAACAACACAGCTTACCAACAAAAAAAGCCCTTGTAATAAGCCATAAACCAGAATGCTTCATCTTCAACAAAGAGAGAATGTTTATGACATTCACGGGAAGAATTATGCCATGTACTCTGAGGCACAAACTTCAGACGGCATTATATAAATAATTTTGAGACAATGCCCCTGGGCTAAATCAACATTTCTCTAACTGTAGTGGAGAATCTGATAGGTTCATGAGACTGTCAACCCATGATCAAACAGAAGAGAATTACATAGTACTAAATGAACTGATGAAGAATGATTATGGGTTTTGTTTAGATTATTGCTGATGTTTTAATGTTCTGTTTTCTGGAAAAAAGAAATTCCTTTCTCTTTTCTCTTAAGCTACCTATAAATCATAACAACTTTGTGGATTTTACTTTTGTAAACAGAAGTGAAACAATTTTTTCTCTTCTGTTCCCTCCAGAATTGAGGCACTCTTATTGAATATTCTTATTTTCATGGCAATTTAATTATTTGCATAGGTTTGAGGGAGGAGATCAGCAGGACTCTTTTTCATGACCCTGTTGATCAAAACAAAATGTAGTTTCTTAAACTAGTCAACATCAGCTTTGACTAGGAATTATAATGTATTTTTACAAGACACTCCCACCAGTGCCATTAAAGTTTACAAATAATATCATGCTATAACCCAGAAACCCCCCTATAGAGATCCAGGAACTCCCCACCTCCTTTGCAGAAAGTTTATGAATAGCCTACTCATTAATTAGCACATAACTAAGAGTGGGCATAAATATAGCTAGCCAACAGTCTGCGAGTGCTGCTTTAGGCCCCTCTGCCTGTGAGACAGCCCTACTTTGTGGAACAGCCATTTTGCTATACACTATTGCTCTAATAAGCTTGCTTTCTTTTACTGTCAGCTTACCCTTCAATTCTTTCCTGAGAAAAGCTAAGAATCCTCCATGGCTAAGCTCCAATTTTGAGGTTCTCCTGCATCAGGTTCAATAAGAATCTGCCCTCTTTGTAATACAACATAATTAGAAACATTAGTTATATAACCAAGACTTCAACTGGAATGTCATATCTGAGAATCATCCACAAAATCAGATATTACCAGACAGTTTTAAAGAACTAAGGTTAACTTTATGGAGCCAATGTTTACAAAGCCAGCTTGGGAAAACTAGACAGGTACCTGACTTACTGAATTCCCAGCTTACTGGTGAGTAAGGAGGATCACTTACTGGCAGATCCAAGAATCTTAGAATATTTTAGGGACCTAAAAAATAGTATTCACCCAAATTTATAGGTACTGCAGGTGAAATACCATAGTGAGTAACTGGCTTTTCTTTCTAGCCAAGAGGATTTTAAAAGTCCAATTTGAGGGCTGGGCGCGGTGGCTCGCGCCTGTAATCCTAGCACTTTGGGAGGCCGAGGCGGGTGGATCACGAGGTCAAGAGATCGAGACCATCCTGGTCAACATGGTGAAACCCCGTCTCTACTAAAAATACAAAAAATTAGCTGGGCATGGTGGCGCATGCCTGTAATCCCAGCTACTCAGGAGGCTGAGGCAGGAGAATTGCCTGAACCCAGGAGGCGGAGGTTGTGGTGAGCCGAGATTGCGCCATTGCACTCCAGCCTGGAGAACAAGAGCGAAACTCCGTCTCCAAAAAAAAAAAAAAAAAAAAAAAAAAGTCCAATTTGAGATTTCTTATGAAAACTTCCAGCAAAGCAAAGTCAAAAAAGTCTGTGTGGTCAATTACCATTCTTGCTGCACTTAAATAAATAATAAAGACATATTTAACAGGAACAGATATTTTGTGATTGAGAATAATCTTACTTTGATGATCTTTTATCAAAAAAGGTGAATGACGCCATCAACTCCTAGCCCCTGTGATCTGGAGGCAGCCCGTAGCAGGTGAAAGACAAAGTTTCAGGCCAAAAGATTAAAAAAAAAGTGAATGAGATAATGTCCTTTGCAGGGACATGGAGGAAGCTGGAGGTCGTTATCCTTAGCAAACTAACGCAGGAACAGAAAACCAAATACCACCCGTTCTCCCTTATAAGTTGGAGCTAAATTATGAGAACATATGGACACATAGAGGGGAACAACACACACTGGGGCTTATCAAAAGGTAGCGGTTAGGTGGAGGGAGAGGATCAGGAAAAATAACTAACATGTACTAGGCCTAATACCTGGGTGATAAAATTATCTGTACAAGCCCCCATGACACAAATTTACCTATGTAACAAACCTGCACATGTACCCCTGAGCTTAAAATAAAAGTTTAAACACTTATATTTCAATAGCACACCCTTGAGTTATCAGATCCTGGTCCTACGTCTTGTCTTTTTGGTATTTTTCTCCCCTCTGTAAATTGCATAGCTTTGTTACTACTTGTTATTTGGCACAATTGTCAATCCTTACCAAATTTTAAATTTTTGAAGTTTTCTTCAATATCTGGTTACCTCCTCCAAAGTAGTGTTTCCAATTTTTCTCCCACTCTCCTGGCTTGGCATTATTGAGAACTAAAACCTGACTGCCAAGATTGTTACTGGGACTCTAGGTTGTTTCATAACTGGCCTTTTCCACCAAGATCAAAGAAGCCTCTGAGCTAAAGCTAGAAGACTTGAAGTTTATATCACAGAAAATCCAATATGCGAAAACTTTGTGCCTGGAACTGCTGCTGTATAGGTCACTTAGGAAGTTCTTTGGAATGCCTGAATCTTCCCTACTGTGCTGCTGGAAACAACCATAATGGTGACAACCTTACTAAGGCCTCTCTGATTCTATTCCATCACTGAAAACATTCAGACCGCAAAGTGGGAAATACATTGGATTGCCACTACCATCTTCATCCCAACATCTAACTATGCTTCAAGCTCATTTTCCAGGAATCTCACCTGACTGCTCTCTCGTCTCAGAAACTGAGCTGAAAGTTGGCTCCTACCAAGAGCCTTTGCTTTTTAAACTTTTCTATAGGAATTCCTCATACTGAATGCCTGATTGCTTGCATTATTCATGAGATATATTCTACTGCGAAGTCTTGGCAGGTGGTGCAACTAGTCTTTCCATGGCAGAATCTGCTGAAATAAACTATATGGATGAACTTGGTTTCCCTTCATCAAAAGGGGATCTGATCAAGGTGGCCTTAACATTCCCTTCAGTTTAACTAAATTTTAGACTAGCTTCTTTCTGCCTTTAATTCTATGACCTTCCTTTTCCTTAGAGCATTTACTTTAGAAAACTTGTAATTTTAAAATATTTCTCTACCTCTTTGAGATGTAAATCTTTTTTAGTTTTTAAAGTCTCTTGTCAGTTTTACACAACCCAGCACTCTTTCTCAAGAGCCTGAGAGACATTCCTTTGAAATGAAGCATCAATAAAGATGGAGCCCCTACCTTCTAGTTTCTGTGGAAGTGTAGGAACAAAGTTTAGTGGGTGACTTGATCCAAGTGTAAAGCTACTTCCCTTCAAAAAGATAAGGGACGGTTTATTTTCCCTTTTTGTAAAGCCAATTAGCTAATCGATGACCTGTGGTCTCTGCTCCTCCCAGCATTTAAAAATCCTCCTGCTCTTTGTTTCAGTGGAGTTGAATTCACTGTATTCTTGTCTCCCTCCCCAATTGGCAATAGCCTTAAATAAAGTTTTCTTCACTAGACCGTAACATAAATATTGGCATTTTTGCTTCGATAATGTGAAACCCACGAAAACTTTCAATTGTCTTCAGATATCCTTAGATTATATCAAATATATAAATTATTTTGGATTCACAGATCTAGAGTTGAAAATTAAGCAGACTCTAGGCAATACACTTTTTAAATCCAAACTAAAAATGTATACAACAATGCAGGCATTTAAAAAAATTCATTGGTGGCTTTATATTACCAGATGGATTGCTGTTTTGTTTGTTTGTTTCAACTCAAACAAGATTCTTTGTAATTCGGCCAAGATATTAGTGGTTTATTTGTGATGCATTTTGTCCCTGAAGAGATAAATTTAGGACTTCTGAAAACCTGAATGCTGCTTCCTCATGTGAGTATTAGCACCTACCTGAGTTCCTCAAAGCCTTATTAAAGCTAAAGCTTTGATTGTAAACCTGGATACCTTGGCTAGCTGCAAAGGCATGCACATGAGCCCTAAATTTTCCATTTAGTCTTTATTTTTACTCTTAACCTAGAGACAAGCTCATGAAGTTGGCTTCATGGGTTAGCATCAACAAAATATATATATTTTTTATTGTATTTTAGGTTTTGGGGTACATGTGAAGAACATGCAAGACTGTTGCATAGGTACACACGTGGCAGTGTGATTTGCTGCCTTCCTCCCCTTCACCTATATCTGGCATTTCTCCCCATGATATCTCTCTCCAACTCCCCACCGCCCGCTGTCCCCTCCCCTATTTCCCCCCCACAGACCCCAATGTGTAGTGCTCCCCTCCCTGTGTCCATGTGTTCTCATTGTTCAACACCCACCTATGAGTGAGAACATTCAGTGTTTGATTTTCTGTTCTTGTGTCAGTTCACTGAGAATGATGGTTTCGAGGTTCATTCATGTCCCTACAAAGGACACGAACTCATCATTTTTGATGGCTGCATAATATTCCATGGTGTATATGTGCCACATTTTCCCTGTCCAGTCTATCATCGATGGGCATTTAGGTTGGTTCCAAGTCAATTCTAAAATATTTTTTAAAAAGGGAACAGAGCAGGTGGAATGATGCAAGGGAGAGCAGGGAGAGGACGTACACCCTAGAGAAGAGTATGCTTGCATCAGCTCAGTTCAATTTTTAATTCTTACCCACTTCCCGATAAAAGTTCTAAGCCTTTTCCCCTTAACAAGTTGGCATTATTTCTTTTCCTTGGGGTGAAGCTTCAGCAGTGTAGAAAGTGTCATGAATATAATATGAACAATTTTCCATGAGAAATTTCTTCTAAGAATCCCATAGTCATATTCATTTCCCATTTTTAGTGTTTTTGCTGTTCTCCAATGTTTGATTTTCTACCCCAACTCCTACTTTTTTTTTTTCCTTGCTCTAAGTCATCTGAGTGTAAGATTTTTCACTTTTCTTTAGCTACCTTAATTTAATTCTAAAATTCAAAATGATTTTTTCTAAATGTTATCTAGTTTAAACATATATTTTGTATTTCCACAGGTTTTCAAAGGAAAGATCACATGATTAATGCTTTATGCATGAATTTCAACATAATCAGATGAAAATGCCAGTCTAGTAAGGCAGAAACTTGGTCACAGTGATTTATTCCCCTGAGACTGGAAGAAGTCTTCACAAAATTCAACAATTTCAGGGAGGGAGTCTGAGAGCTCTGGTTTTGTTTTCTTTATGGCTTTATTTCTTAAACTGTACACACAATTTAAGGAATTATTCATTGCTTCTTTGCAGCCATTTCCTCCTTTATTAACAATTGACCTGTAGGATAATTTTATTAATATTGCATTTTAATGACTTTTTATGGCCTATGTACTAAGACGTGAAAACTACAGGTTACCCACTTGAAATAATGGAGCTGCTTTAAGAAATCTATGAAGAAAAAAACAAAACTAAATTATTGTTCATGATTAACAAACTACTTTTTATAAACTTTTTTGATCTCAATCTCTCCTTATCCCTCTTATTTTTTTGTAACAACTATTTATACTGTGAAGCGATAGTATTCTAAAGAACACACTTGTGGAAATACTGAATTAGATATACTCAGTCAAAAAATGAAATGTATTCAGGCAGCTTTTTCATTAAGATCTCTTTTGTTAAGGATATACAATTTCAATTGAAAAATATATGTCACGTGTCAGCAGAGGTGCTACTATGATTGAATTTTCAGGGTGTCTATACTTTATTGAATCCAAATTTGGATCTTCAACTTTGCACATTCAGTGCTTCAATTTTATCAGTTGCATTCATGTGTTGTAAAAGTGAGTTACAAGAGGGGCAGGGGGAAGATGGCAGAATAGAAGTCTCTATCAATTGTCCCATCTGCAGAAAGAACAAATTTAACAACTACCTACACACAAAAAAGCATCTTCGATAAAACCAAAAATCAGGAGAGCACTCACAGTACCTAGCTTTAACTTCATATCACTGAAAGAGAGATGGAAGAGGGTAAGAAAGACAGTCTTGAATTGCTGATGCCACTCCTTTCCCATTTCCCCCACAGTAGCCACTTGTGCAGAGAAATCTGTGAACTTGAGAGAGGGAGAGTGCAGAAACTGTGAGACTTTGCATAGAACCGAGTGCTGCCATGTCACAGTATAAGGCAAAGCTGGGCTTTCCTCAGTTCATGTCTGCCCATAAAGGGAACATTTAGAATAGCCCTAGAGAGAGAGGAATTACCCATTCCAATGGTTGTAAGTTGAGTTGCAGCAAGCCTTGGCACCATGGGCTGAAGTGCTCTGGAACTCAAAATAAACTTGAAAGGCAGTCTAGGCCACAAGAACTGCAAGTTCTAGTGCAGAGCTGGGCTCAGAGCCAGTGACTTACTGAGACACCAGCCAGCACAGCTAAAGGAGTGCTTGTGTCGTCCCTTGCCAAGCCTCAGGCTGCACAGCTGGTGCTTCCAAAAGATACCCCTTTCTTCTGTTTGAGGAGAGGAGAAGAAAAGGTAAAGAGAACTTTGTCTTGCGTCTTGGATACCAGCTCAGCCACAGTAAGAGAGAGCAATATTCAGTGTCCTGAGGCCCCATTCCAGGTCCTCGCTCACAAATAGCAATTCTAGACACATCCTGGGTCAGAAGGGAACCTGCTGGCCTGAAGGAAAGGACCAAGTCTTGGCAAAATGCGTCACCTGCTGACTAAAGAACCTCTGGGCCTTGAATAACCAGCAGTCATACCCAAGTAGTATGCTGTGAGCCTTTGGTGAGACTCTTAGATGTTCTGGCTTTAGGTAGGAACAAGCACATTCTCAGCTGTGGTGGCTATGGTGAAAGACTCTTTCTACTTGAGAAAAGCAGAGGGAAAAGTAAAAGGGAATTTGTCTTGCACCATAGATACTAGCTTGGCCAAATTGGGGTAGAGCATCAAGCAAGCTGTTGGGGTCCCTGATTCCATGCCTTGGTTCTTGGATGGCATTCCTGGACCTTCCCTGGGCCAGAGGCTCCAGACATGGCAGCAATCACCACAAGCTGACTGAAGAGCATTTGGGCCTTAAGTGAACATTGGAGCTAGACTGGCCTGTGGCCCCGTGGTGATGGTAGTCATTGGATGAAGCTTCTCTGCCTATGAAAAGGGAAGGAAGAGTGGGAAAGACTATGTCTTGTGGTTTGATTGCCAGCTTAGGCACAGTAGTAGCGAGTACCAGGTAGACTTTTGAGGCTTTTTTACTCCAGTCTCTAGCTTCTGGAAAGCATCTCTGGTGCTGCTCAGGGCCTGGGGGAACTTGCTGCCTCGAAAGGAAGGACACAAGGCTGTCTGGCATCACCACCTGCTGACTGGGAACCATGAGGACCTTGAGTGAACATAGGCAGTAACCACATAGTGGTTACAGAGTGCCAGAACAGCAAGACCCAGTGCTGAACTGGCTTCAGGTCTGATCCAGCACAGCCCCAGTGGTGGTGGCCACAGGATTGCTTTGTTGTCCCACTCCTAGCCCCAGGCATCTCAGGAGAGAGAGAGGAAAGAGGGAGAAAGAGAGAGAGAGAGTGAGAGGAGAGAGAGAGAGAGAAAGAGAGGAGAGAGGAGAGAGAGAGGAGAGAGAGAGAAAGAGAGGAGAGAGGAGAGAGAGAGAGACTCTGTTTGGTAAGGGACAAGAAAAAGAGTCCCTGCCTAGTAATTCATAGATATCTTCCAGATCTTATCCAAGACCACCAAGGTGGTACCTCTATGTGTATGTAAGAACTGCAACATTACTGAGATTGGGATATCCCCTAATACAGATATAGCTTAGAACACAACACATAAGTTGTTCCAAATATCTAGAAAGCCTTCCCAAGAAGGATGGGTGCAAATAAGCCCAGACTGCAAAGATTACAATAAATATTTAACTTTTCAATGCCCAGACACCAATAAGCTATAGTATGCATCAAGACCATCCAGGAAAGCATGACCTCACTAAATGAACTAGATAAGGGACCAGGAACCAATTCCAGGGAAACAGAGATATGTGAACTTTCAGAAAGAAAATTTAAAAAAGCTATTTTGAGGAAATTCTAAGAAATTCAAGATAATGCAGAGAAGGAATTAAGAACCATATCAGATAAATTTAACAGAGAGATTGAAATAATTAAAAAGAGTCAAGTAGAAATTCCGGAGTTGAAAAATACAATTGGCATGCTGAAGAATGCATCAGAATCAGATAGCAGAATTGATCAAGCCGAAGAGAGAATTAGCGAGCTTGATGACAAATTATTTGAAAGTATACACTCAGAGAAGACAAAAGAAAAAAGGATAAAAGGAATGAAGCATGTCTATAGGATCTAGAAAATAGCCTCAAAAGGAAAAATCTAGGAGTTATTGACCTTAAATAGGATATCAAGAAAGAGAGAGGGGTAGAAAATTTATTCAAAGGGATAACATCAGAGAACTTTCCAAAGCTAGAGAAAGCTATCAATATTCAAATAGGAGAAGGTTATAGAACAACGAGCAGATTTAGCCCAAAGAAAACTACCTCAAGGAATTAAAGACTCGAACTTCAAAGATTAACAATAAAGAAAAGATCCTAAAAGCAGCAAGATAAAAGAAGCAAATAAAACACAATGAAGCTCCAGTATGTCTGGCAGCAGACTTTTTAGTGGAAACCTGACAAGCCAGGAGACAGTGGCATGGGACGTTTAAAGTGCTGAAGGAAACAAAAAAACCCTTTTACCCTAGAATAGTATATCTGGTGAAAATATTCTTCAAACATGAAGGAGAAGTAAAGACTTTTTAGACAAACAAAAGCTGAAGGATTTTACCAATACCAAACCTGTCCTACAAGAAATGCTAAAGGAAGTATGTCAATCAGAAAGAAAAGAACATTAATGAGCAATAACATCACTGGAAGGTGTGAAACTTACAATAGTAAATATACAGAAGAATACAGAATATTATAACACTGTAAGTGTGATGTGTAAACTACTGTCACCTTAAGTAGAAAGAATAAATGATGAACTGATTAAAAATAATAACCACAACAATTTTTCAAGACATAGACAGTACAATGATATATAAATTGAAACAATGAAAAGCTGAAAGGTGGGCACATGAGTTAAAGTGTAGAGTTTTTATTGGTTTTCTTTTTGCTTGTTAGTTTGTTTATGCAAAGTGTTAAGTTGTTATCAGCCTAAAATAATAGATTATAAGATAGTATTTGCAAGTCTCATGGTAACCTCAAAGAGAAAAACATACAATGAATACACAAAAAATAAAAATCAAGAAATTAAATGATACCACAAGAGAAAATAACCTTTGCTAAAAGGAAGACAGGATAGAAACAAGGAGGAAAAGACCACAAAAACACCAGAAAACATAACAAAATGGCATGAGTAGGACCTTACTTATCAATAATAACATTAAATGTAAAAAAACAAAACTCTCCAATAAAAGAACATACAGTGGCTGAATGATTAAAAAATAAGACCTAATAATCTGTTGCCTATAAGAAACACACTTCACCTATAAAAACATACATAGACTGAAAATAAAGAAATGGAAAAAGATATTCTATGCCAATGGAAAACAAAAAAGAAGTTACTATATTTAGACAAAAGAGATTTTAAAACATAAACTATAAGAAGAGACAAATAAAGTCATTGCATAATGATAAAGGGGTCAATTCATCAAGAGGAGGTAACAATCATAAATATACATGAACCCAACACAGGAATACCCGGATATATAAAGCAAATCACAGTACTATAGAAAGAGAGACACCCCAATACAATAATAACTGGAGACTTTAGGCTTTCATTTTCAGCACTGAACAAATCTTCCAGACAGAAAATCAACAAAGAAACATCAGATTTAATCTGCACTATAGATTAAATGAATCCAATAGCTACTTATAGAATATTTCATCAGTTGGTTGCAAAAATACACATTCTTTTCCTCAGCATGTGGATAATTCTCAAGGACTGATGATATGTTAGGTACAAGACAAATCTTAAAACATCAAAAATATCGAAATAATATTAAGCATTATCTCTGACCACAAGATTTTTAGTTTTCTGAAAAAACTAGAAACTAATACCAAAAGAAATTTTGGAAACTATACAAACACATGGAAATTAAACAGTATGTTCTTGAATAACTGGTGGATCAATTAAGAAATTAAGAAGGAAATTGAAAAAAATTCTTGTAATAAATAATAATGGAAACACAACATACTAAAACCTATGGGATATAGTGAAAGTAGTATTAAGAGAGAAGTTTATAGCAATAAGTGGGTAAACAAAAAAGAAGAAAAACTGCAAATAAAAAGAACTAGAAATGTAAGAGCAAACCAAACCCAAAATTAATAGGAAAAAAGAAATAATAAAGATCACAGCAGAGATAAATGAAATTGAAATGAAAAAATACAAAAGACCAATGAAACAAAAAATTGATTTTTTGAAAAGAAAAATAATTGACCAACCATTAGTCAGACTAAGAAAATAGAGCAAAGACCCGAGTAAATAAAATCAGAGATTAAAAAAGAAGACATTGCAACTGATACTGCAGAAACTCAGAGGGTCATTAGTAGCTTCTGTAAGCAACTGTATGGCAACAAATTGGAAAATCTAGAAGAAACAGTTAAGTTTCTAGACATACAGAACCTATCAAGATTGAACCAGGAGGAATCCAAACCAGAAGGGACCATTAACAAGTAATAAAATTGAAACTGCAATAAAATGTCTCCCAGCAAAGAAAAGCAAGGACCTGATGGCTTCACTGCTGAATTTTACCAAACACATAAAGAAAAACTAATACAAATCCTATTCAAACTATTTCAAAAAATAGAGAAGAGAATACTTCCAAACTCATTCTACAAGGCCATTATTACCCTGATACCAAACCAGAAAAAGGCACACCAAAGAAAGAAAACTCTAGGCCAACATTACTAATGAATATTGATGCAAAAATCCTCAACAAAATTCTAGCAAGCCACATTCAACAACACAGTAAAAAGGTCATTCATCATGAACAAGTGGAATTTATCCTAGAAATGCAAGAATCATTCAAAGATACAAATCAATCAATGTGCTGCATCGTATTGGCAGACTGCAAACCAAAAACCAAATGTCATTTCAATTGATGCTAGAAAAGCTTTTTATGAAATAAACATCCTTCATGATAAAAACCTTCAACAAACCGGATATAGGGGAACATACTTCAACATAATAAAAGCCATATATGACAGACTCTTAGCTAGTATCACACCAGATGAGGAAAAACGTAAAGCCTTTCCCATAGATATGGAACATGACAATGATGCCCACTTTCACCACTGTTATTCAACATAATGCTGGAAGTCCTTGGTAAAGTAATGAGACAAGAGAAAGAAATAAAGGGCATCCACACTGGAAGGAAGAAATCAAATTATCCTTGTTTGAAAAGATATGATCTTATATTTGAAAATACCTAGACTCCACAAGAAACTATTGGAACTGATAACTCCATAAAAGTTGTAGGATACAAAACCAACATACAAAAATCTGTATTATTTTTGTATGCCACCAGCAAAGAATCTGCAAAAGAAATCAAGAAAGTATCCCATTTAGGGCCAGGTGTGGTGGCTCATGTCTGTAATCCCAGCACTTTGGGAGGCTGAAGCAGGTAGATCATGAGGTCAGGAGATCAAGACCATCCTTGCTAATGGTGAAATCCCATCTGTACTGAAAATACAAAAAAGAAAAAAAAAAAGAAAAAGAAAAATTAGCTGGGCATGGTGGCACATGCCTGTAGTCCCAGCTACTTGTGAAGCTGAGGCATGAGAATCGCTTGAAACTGGGTGGCAGAGGTTGAGGTGAGATGAGATTGCACCATTGCACTCCAGCATGGGTAACAGCAAGACTCTGCCTCAAAAAAAATAAAATAAAATAAATAAAAGAAAATATCTCATTTACAATAGCTACAAATAAAATAAAATAGCTAAGAATTAACTCAAGATTTGAAAAATATCTACAATGAAAACTATAAAACATTGGTGCAAGAAATTGAAGATGACACAAAAAAATATTAGAATAATATTCCATGTTCATGGATTAGAAGAATCAATATTGTTAAAATGTCCATACTACCCAAAGCAATCTACAGATTCAATGCAATCCCTTTCAAAATACCAATGACATTCTTCCAGACATAGAAAGAAGAACCCTAAAATTTATATGGAACTGCAAAAGACCCAGAATAGCCAAAGCTATCCTAAGACAAAATAACAAAACTGGAGAAATTATATTACCTGACTTCAAATTATGCTACAGAGCTGTAGTAACCAAAACGGCATGGCATTGGTAGAAAAAGAGATTCATACCAATGGAACAAAATACAAAATGCAGGTGTAAATCTATACATGTACAGTGAAGTCATTTTTTACAAAGTTGTTCAGAACACATACTGGAGAAAAGACAGTCTTTTCAATAAATGTTGTTGAGAAAACTGGTTTATCCATATGCAGAAGAATGAAACTGGGAACTATCTCTCATCATATACAAAAATCAAAAAGGAGCTCAAACAACTATGTAGGAAAACATCTAATAATCCAATTTAAAAATGAGTAAGAGATCTGAATAGACATTTCTCCAAAGAAGACATGTAAATGGAGAACATGTATATACAAATGTGCTTAACATCATTGGCCATCAAAAAACTACAAATCATCTCATGGTAATTAAAATGACTTTTTTCCAAAAGACAGACAATAACAAATGCTGGTAAAGATATGGAGAAAAGAGAACCCTTGTACACCATTGGTGGGAATGTAAATTTGTACAACCAATATGAAGAACAGTTTGGAGGTTTCTCAAAAACTAAAAATAGAGCTACCATATGATACAGCAATCCCACTGCTGAGTATATACCCCAAAGAAAGGAAATCAGTAGGGCAGGCATGGTGGTTCATAGCCTTTGGGAGGCTAGGGTAAGCAGATCACGAGGTCAAGAGATTGAGGCCAACCTGGTTAGCATGGTGAAACCCCATCTCTACTAAAAATACAAAAATTAGCTGGGTGTGGTGGCATGCACTTGTAGTCCCAGCTATTTGGGAAGCTGAGGCAAGAGAATCACTTGAAGCTGGGAAGTGCAGGTTGCAGTGAGCAGAGATCAGCCACTGCACTCCAGCCTGGTGACAGAGCAAGACTCCCTCTAAAAAAAAAAAAGAAAGAAAGAAAGAAAAAGAAAGAAAGAAAGAAAAAGAAAAAGAAAGAAAGAAAGAAAATCAGTATATAAAAGGGATATCTGTATTCCTATGTTTATTGCAGTGGTATACACAATAGCCACGATTTGAAAGCTACCCAAATCACCAAATGAATAGGTAAAGAAAATGTGATACATATACACAATGAAGTACTATTGCATCATAAAAACAAATGAGGATTCTGTGATTTGCCACCATATAGATGGAACTGGAGGTCTTTATGTTAAGTGAAGTAAGCCAGAGGCAGAAAGACAAATATCACATGCTCTCACTTATCTGCTGGAGCTAAAAATTAAAACAATTGAACTCATGGACATAGGGAGTAGAAGGATGGTTACTAGAGCCTGGGAAGAGCAGTCAGAGATAGGTGGAGGGAAATGGGGCTGGTTAGTGGGTACAAAAAGTGGGAAGAATGTAAAAGATCTAGTATTTGCTAGAACAGCAGGGTGACTATAGTCAAAAATAATTTTATTGTCCATTTAAAAATAACTAAGAACATAATTTGATTGTTTGTAATACAAAGGATAAATGCTTGAGGTGATAGCTACCACATTTACCCTGATGTCATTATTATGCATTGCATCCCTGTATCTAAATATCTCATGTAATTCCAAAATATATTCACCTAATATGTGCCCACAAAAATTAAAAATTAATTAAAAAATGTATCACAGGACTGAACTCATGAGAAGCTCAATTTATAAAATGATTTATTTATTCATAAGTGATGACATTCTTTCTAGTTAAAAATGATTTATATAATATAATTTTTTTATTATACTTTAAGTTCTGGGGTACATGTACAGAATGTGCAGATTTGTTAATAGGTATACATGTGCCATGTGGTTTGCTGCATCCATCTCCCTGTCATCGACATTAGGTATTTATCCTAATGTTAGCCCTCCCCAATCCTACAACCCCCTGCTATCCCTCCCCTACACCCCCCACCCCCTGACAGGCCCCAGTGTGTGATGTTCCCCTCCCTGTGTCCATGTGTACTCATTGTTCAACACCCACTTATGAGTTAGAACATGTGGTGTTTGGTTTTCTGGTCTTGTGTCAGCTTGCTGAGAATGATGGTTTCCAGCTTTATCCATGTCCCTGCAAAGGACATGAACTCATCCTTTTTTATGGCTGCATAGTATTCCACTGTGTATTATGTGCCACATTTTCTTTATCCAGTCTATCATTGATGGACATTTGCTTCCAAGTCTTTGCTATTGTAAACAGTGCTGCAATAAACATGTTTCTTTATAATAGAATGTTTTATAATCCTTTGGGTATATATCCAGTAATGGGATTGTTGTATCAAATGGTATTTCTAGTTCTAGATCCTTGAGGAATTGCCACAGTGTCTTCCACAATGGTTGAACTAGTTTACACTCCCACCACTAGTGTAAAAGTGTTCCCATTTCTCCACATCCTCTCCAGCATCTGTCTCCTGATTTTTTAATGATCACCATTCTAGCCATTCTAACTGGTATGAGATGGTATCTCAATGTGGTTTTGATTTGCATTTCTCTAATGACCAGTGATGATGAGCATTTTTTCATATGTTTGTTGGCTGCATAAATGGCTTCTTTTGAGAAGTGTCTGTTCCTTTGCCCCTTTTTGATGGGGTTGTTTTTTCCTTGTAAATTTGTTGAAGTTCTTTGTAGATTCTGGTTAAAGTCAGAGAATTTATTTCATTAATTGCATTGTGGTAAGCAATGTGAGAGACTGATACCAAAATAGACAATGGCCTGGCTATATATGAAAATAGAACTCTGTCCATCATCTCTGTAGCAACCAACCTGGGAAGACAAACCACTACTTCCACAGATTTTGGCCTGATTCTTTAAGGGTAAAAGAGAGAGAGATTAAAAGGAAACTATAGGAGTTTTTTTGTGGGTAGTCTAAAAGATACCTCTGATGACATTTAAGAATTAAAGAAGGCACCAGTGTAAGTAACATCAGGTCTTTCTTCTCATTTTGTCAATAATTAAAGCTGAAATTAGAAAACATAAATTAGAATAGAAAATCATCATTCACCTGAACTACAAAACCTAGAACATTCTTAAATATTTCCAGAACAAAACAAGACAGATCCCCAAATAAATTTATGGACCTACAAAAAAAAAAGTAAGCGGCCCACTTCCTAACAGACCACCTATTAACGAGACACATGTAGATATTATAAACAAAAAGAAAAATAGAGAAAAAAAGAATTGATCCATCTTAGAAAACCAAAGCAAAAAAAAAAAAAATCCCTCAATTTAGATCAGTGAAGATGCTTATCACAAACTGACAGAAGTTATTGATGATACTGGTTATTAATAACCTTAGATGAACTACGGATCATTCTCATCTTGCTGGCATCAGTAGCTCTAGATTTCTTGCTGGCTGGTCATGGTGGTGTCTGTGCCATTGTGAATATTTATTGCTGTATTTGGGTGAATAAAACAGGCAAAATAGAATTGGCTATACATCATCTTAAGGACAAAGCAATTTGCCTGTCTAAGTTTGGTTGATCCCGATGGCATATGGGATTTATTCTTTTGATCTAAGTTGTACAATTGGGGTCCTCAGTTCTGAAGTATTTTACAAGGATTACTACTTGTTCTTCTTTTTGTCACAATGATCATGATGCTTGTACATCACATCCTACCCAAAGTTGCAAATGTTTCTGTACTGCCACTCTCATGGTAAGATGATCTGCGTGATGATATAACAACAAAAAAGGCCAAGAAGATCTCACAATTCAGCTGACTTTGGAAATAACTGGGTAACCCCGAGTGCTGTTTTAGCAACCAACTTGATTAGACTCAGACTGCAAACAACTTTTTATCTTTAGTGGATGCCAGCTCACATCTCAGTTCAGTTTTTTATTCTTCACTGAGTTGCTTATATTCCCCTTTCTATATTCAAGTTTCAAAGGTCAACTAAGGACTTACACAGAGTTTATATAAGGTACTATGGCTTGCCTTCTCAGGTTCTTTCATTTTTGGAGATTCCCCTCTCACTTGCCATAGGCTGTGGTTGCCCTAGACACGGTCCTCTGAATGGTCACATCACCGAAAAATAGTTTTCTCTATCTGAGTTTTAGCAGTTCAATGCCATGCTAGGACTGTGCCCTGTCCTCAATCTAGTACTGTAAAAATGAGAATTTACTGCATGACCGCCTTTTTTCTATGATTCAATCCTCTCCAAAATCTGCTGGCTTTTCTTCACTCTCCAGAAGCTTCATGTAGTTGCTTTTTATTTTTTTTCTCAGAGTTTACTGCCAGAATAGATACGTATAGTATGATTAGAGAGGTCTAAATTTATTATCTTTCCATATGGTTGTCAATTGTATATCTGAAATTTGGAGAAATGACCATTCTTTCTTCACTGCATTGGAATGACGCTGCATGTAGAGTGGCTCTATGCATGTATCTCTATTTTAGTTTTTTATTTACCACTTTATTCTGTTCTATTGGTCTATTTATCAATCTTTGTTTAATACTATGCTGTCATGATTACTGTATCTTTGCAATAAGTCTTGATATTTGATAATCTTGATATTTCAAGTTTTATTCTCCTTCTTTAGGGTTATCTTTGCTATTTATTTTACCCATTGAATTTCCATATAAATTTTTGAATTGGCTCATCAATTTTTATTTAAATTTCTACTTGGATTTTGATTAGGATTATGTTGACTCTATAGATTGATTTGGGGATTATTGACATGTTTTCATTGTTGAGTCTCTCAATTCATACTAGTCATCTAAGATTTCTGAAGTTTAATTTTTTTAACTACTTAGCGCTCTGTCTCCACCAACTTGCTCTTATCTTCCTTTTTGTTGATTGATTTTTACATTTGTCCTCTATTGAGAGTTTAAAAAGCTTATTACAACTTCTGAACAAAAGGGTTGATTTTTGACTTTAGCCTATTTTGGTAGAGTGATCAGGTAGGTTTTGTTGAGGCACTCCAATTTCCAGTATCTTTAGATATTTTATTTTGGCTGATTGGTTTTCTTAAACATAAGGCTTTATTTTCTCTTCAGAGGTTAAAGTTTTGTTTGCCAGAATTCTGAGAAGTGAGCAAAAGTAGGAAGTAGGGTATCTCAGTATACAATTTGCATAAGGTCACTTAATTCACCTATTTTTGTAAATTAATAAATAACCTTAACTTTGCCTTGTATTCCCCAGACTAGATATCCTATTATTTTATTCTATCCACTCCTGAGTTATTATGGGTAGGGTAGAATCAATTGCCCAGAAACATATGATAGTAAGGGGGTTTAGAAATAGGCTTTTCATAGTTTTCATCATATCAGTATTACTTAGCATTCCCTTTGAGCTACATTCCAAAGGTATTTGGCACTGCCAGTTTCTAAGCCTTTTAATACACTCAGTAAAAATTAGGTTATTCTAAGTTTTCGCCCTTATTTGCTTAGTGTTCAGCTCTGTACTCTGCTAAGTTGTTTATCATTTATCTTTTTCCTTTCCAACTGCCAACATTATGTGTGTTGTCTGTTTTCTGTTCTTACTCTTCCTATAAGTTAACTTTAAAAAATCCCTTACTGTAGTTTTAGTTGCATTTGGGAAGGAGTGAATTTGATGCTTTTGTTCAATCAGTCATGTTAATTTTGAATTGGTATCTCCAATTTCAGGAATGTTCTTACAACTCCTTACTAAGATGTATTTAACATCATAGTTATAATAGCATCATGCTTACAAATAGACACTTAAATTAGCTATGTTTTAAAAATATGCTATACACTATCCATCGTATAGTAATTTTTATGATGCTATATTGAAGGGAACAATTTATGATATTTTTCTAGAATTTCAGATATATAATGATTAGATCATGTTTCCCTCAGCACTGTCTCCCCACCCCTGCCCTGGCAACACATGTACACACACACACCACATTTTTTAGTTTTGATTTATAATATTAGTATTGTTTTGGATTACAAAAAAACATTTCAGAGGTCACCTAAGTTTCAATAGTACTAAAATAGCATTATTTTTGAAGTAAATGAGCAATCGATCAAATTCTCATTATTTATATTTATACCCAATGAGAGTACATAACATTGGGCTTTTATTGTTCCCAAAGTGATATTGTCTTGTTTTACAAGGTAATTTTATCTTAGTTTTAAAAATTGATATTACATTTGCATAATAGGATCCTCTTGCCTTTTAGTCAGTAGTTCTCTATCCATATTCTCTATGCCATTTTTCTGCTTAGAATCATAACATATCAGAGTTAAGGAATATTTTTAAAAAATGATCATATAGAGGTTCATGTGGGGATTTAACTTGAGCCAGGTTAGATGTTTATTTGCTTAGTAGTAAGGAGCCTTGAGTTTTTGGTCCCAATTCAGGACTTTTTTCATTATACCAAAACACCTCATCTCAGTCAGTCTTATGAGAGTTTTGTGCACTTAATTTTGTGTTCTTATCTCTATGGGGAAGGATGTATATAGGACATAAAAGTTTTTGCCTGTCTGAGGGACTGAACTTATTCATTCAAGAAATCATCCATTCATATACATTATCGATTTGCCTTCTAGACAGTTTCCTAGGTACTGAGGCAATGGCAATGAATAAGATAGCTAAGACCTCTGTTTTTGTAATGTGTATGTGCTACTTGTACAATCAGAAAGTATGTAAGAAGCAAATAGGTAAGGTACTTTCAGATGAAGATAAGATACGGGAATTTTCTTATTCAGGATGGTCATCATGGCCTCTGTAAGGAAGGAAGGAAAGTTTGATAGGTGTAGTGGTTGCTATGGAGCATCACCTCCATTCCTGCAGCCCGTTCTATTAGGACTGAAGCATTTATCTTCTAGCTTCTGGGAGCGTTGCTGCTGACAGCCTTTAGAGAATGTTCACAGCTGAAAAGGACTGTCTCCCTTCAAATTTCAGCCTGTATTGATTGACTGGTTTATAAGGAAGTATAAAGACTAAGCCACCTGCTCCACTTCAGTGATATCTTCACTCCAGAGCTCTTCATAGGCTTGTTTGAGGCCTTTGCTGCAACTGTGTTGCAATTCAACTTCTCTCTCTGTATACTTCTGCTTCTTTTACTTCCACAGATATTGGTCCCAATACCACCCAATATACAATGTACACACAAATCTCCATCTCAGAGTCAATTTCTTGGGAAACCTGATATCCACAAATGGTGGACCATTTTCTTCTAAGGGTACAGAAGAAAAGCACTGTCAGAACAGTGAGGATAAAGGTGGGTTGGAGTGGCTGGAGCATGATATGTGAGGGTTATGATGGTATGATTTGAGGTTAGAAAGAATGGCAAGAAGAACATAGTGTCATTCAGAACAAGGCATAAAGTCTGGATTTTATTTTAAATATTAGAGAAAATATTTAAAGCGTTTTTAAAAAAGAATGTATTGATTGAAAGGTTGAAGATCCCTTTCTTTTTGTATAGAATGAATTGTTTTAAGGGTGAGGTGGAGGGTGAAAATAAAACCAGGAAGATAAATTAGGCAGCCATTACAGAGATCTGGTAAAAAGGTGATTTTTGATAGATTATGATGATAGCTTTAGACCTAGAGAGAAGTGAACAAATTTGGGAAGTATTTTAGAGGTGGGCACCATGGGATTTGCTGATGGATTAAATGCAGAGGGTGTTAGAGAGAATAAAATGATTCCTTGTTCTAAAAAGACACATGCACTTGCATGTTCACTGCCACACTATCATCATAATCAAGACATGGAATCAACCTAGGTGCCCACCAACAGTGGATTGGATAAAGAAAATGTGGCACATTTACACCATGAAATACTATGCAGCCATTAAAAAAACAAAATTATGTTCTTTGCAGCAACATGGATGCAGCTACAGGCCATTATCTTAAGTGAATTAACACAGAACAGTAAACCAAATACCACAAGTTCTGACTTGTAAGTGGGAGCCAAACATTGGGTACTCATGAAAATAAATATGGCAACAACAGACACTAGAGACTACTAGAGCAAGGGGAGTAGTTGGGGAGGCAAGGGTTGAAAAACTAACTGTTGATCACTTGCCCACCACCTGAGTGTTGGTGATGCAGTACAGGCAAGCCCCAAAGCGGGGCTTGGTCTGAAAGCATTCTTCGCTTTCAAACTTGAGGTAGGAGAAAACAACTTTATTGAAGAGGCAGTGTTACAACTCTGAGTGCTCTAGCAGAGCAAGGCTACCCCATAGGCAGAGAGTAGCATCTCAGGGCAGATTAGCAGTCATATTAATACCCACTTTTAATTCCATGCAGATTACAGGACTATTTATGCAGAAATTTCTAGGGAAAGGGTAATAACTTTTGGGTTATCAGGTCATTGCTATGGAAAGGGATGGTAACTCCTGGGTGTTGCCATAGCAATGGTGGACTAACATGGCACACTGGTGGACTAACATGGCACACTGGTGGACATGTCTGATGGCAAGGGCTGCTTCTGCCCTTGCCCTGTTGTACCCAGTCCTCAATCAGGTCCAGTTGTCCAAGCCCTGCCTCTGGAGTCGTCTCACCCTACTTCCTCAGTGGGATCATTTGTACTCCCAACCTCAGCATCACACAATATACCCATGTAAAAAACCTATACATGTACCCTCAGAATTGGAAATAAAAGTTGAAATTAAAAAAAATTAGTTTGAGGCAAAGTAATGAACAAAAAGACTAAGAAAGTGAAAATTCTATAGGAAAAATCTAGGAGAAAATACTTTCTCAGAATCCTGGACACCCCAAAAACAAACTCAAGAAAATATAAATGAAAGTTGAAAGTTGCTTATTAATTCAACTAAGATTAGAACAGAAAGATGACCAATATGATTTTAGCAACAAGAAATTCCTTGCTGATCATGGAATGAAGGGGATAAAAATCCAGTTGAGATGGGTTTAGGAAAAAATAGAAAAGATTTGGAGAAAGTTACCATAGACTTTTAAGAATTTTTGACATGGAAAAGAGGCAGAAAAAGTGTTCTATAGCTAAAGGAGAGATATTATGCCTATTTAATGAGTATACTACAATAGAGCAGAGAAATGTATGAGGCAGGGATATAAGGGAAAACTGGAAACTAGGCTGTTAAGAAGAGAAGAGTAGGAATAAATTCAAAGTACTTGTTTTGTTAGGAAGTGAAAGGCAGAGAGAATGGTTACAGATGTAGAATGGATGATACATCTGTTCTTTGGAAGATGAGAAAATTCCCATTTGATATTTTCTATTTACTCTTAGTAGTATTGAAATGAAGTTATCAATTGAGGTGAGTGAAGAGTGGGTCTTGCAAGTTTGAAGAGAGAGATTATGGTGGAATTATTTAATAGGGTTGAGATTTGTGGTCTTAAGCCTACAGCAAAACCAGTAAGCAGGTTTGTGTAATATTCTTCACATTAATCATTAGTCAGATGTAGGAATGGAGAAAACAGATTATTGGGTTCAGTGAGCGGTAAGATGATGGAATGTAAAGAAGGTGGAGAAAGAGAGATATGGATCTAAGTTAAAAGTGTTTGCAAAGATCCATTGAAATAGTAAATTCTGAAATTTAAGCTGGTTAAAGAGAAAGGTTAGGTCATGAAGAAGTTATGAATAGTGAAAAAGTAACAGGATCAATTGAAGTCTTGATCAGAAAAGAAGTTGATGCATTTCAGTTAGTTAAATAGGAGAACTAAAAGGATTAGTAATAGAGAATGTGATATAATTTTCGATAAAACAAACGTGACCATGAGAGTGAGTGGTTGAGGTGTGAAATGAGTAGGAAAATACCATTAATTGAGAAGAAATTAAAGGATAGAGATTAGTACTCATCAATACAAAGATGGGAAAAAGATGGGGTTTACTTGGATGGGGAAAGTGTAAGGAGGATGATGGTCCAAAACTACCTATCAGATACTATGCTCACTACCTGTGTAACAAAATCATTTGTACACCAAATCCCAGTGACATGCAATTTATCCATGTAACCAATCTGCACAGGTACTGCCTGAACCTGAAATAAAAGTTGAGAAAAGAAAAAAGATAAAGTTTTAAAAGTTGACTTTAAAAAATTTTTTTCAATAGATTTTTGGTTACATGCAATGGTATGGTGGTGATGTCTGAGATTTTAGTGTACCCATAACCTGAGTAGTGTATATTGTACCTAATGTGTAATTTCTTATTTGTCAGCCCCCTCCCATCCTTCCTCCTCCTTCCATCTGAATCTCCAATGTTCATGATACCACTCTGTATGTCTTTGCATACCCATAGCTGAGCTCCCACTTATAAGTGAGAACATATGGTTGTTGGTTTTTGATTCCTAAGTTACTTCACTTAGAATAATGGCTCCATCTAAGTTGCTGCAAAAGCATTATTTCATTCCTTTTTATGGCTGAGGTGCATATAAAGCACAGTTTCTTTACCTACTTATTGGTTGATGGGCACTTAGATTAGTTCCGTATCTTTGCAATTGTGAGTTGTACTGCAATAAACATGTGTACAGGTGTCTTTTTGATATGGCTTCTTTTCCTTTGAGTAGATATTCAGCTGTGGGATTGCTGGCTCAAATGGTAGATATATTTTTATTTACTTGAGAACTCTTTATAATATTTTTCATAGAGGTTGCATTAATTTACATTGCTATGCAATGTATAAGCAAGCATTCCTTTTTCACACATTGATGCCAACATCTGTTATTGTTTAACTTTTTAATAATGGCCATCTGTGTGAGGTAAGGTGGTATCTTACTGTAGTTTTAATTTGCATTTCCCTGATGATTGGTGATGTTGAGCATTTTTTCATATGTTTGTTGGCTATTTATATATCTTCTTTTGAGAAGTGTCTATTCATGTGATTTGCTTACTCTTTGATGGAATTGTTTGTGGGGTTTTTTTTTTTTTTTTTTTTTGCTGATTTGTGAGTTTCTTGTAAATTTGGAATATTATTTCTTTGTCAGATGCATACTTTAAAAATATTTTCTCCAATTCTTTGGGATAGCTGCTTACTCTGATGATTATTTCTTTTGCTGTGCAGAAGCTTTTTAGTTTAATTAGGTCCCATTTATTTATTTTTGTTTTTGGTGGATTTGCTTTTGGCATCTTAGTCATAAATTCTTTGCCCAGGCCAATGTCCAGAAGAGTTTTCCTAGGTTTTCTTATAGAATTCTTATGATTTTAGGGTTTAGATGTAAACCTTTAATCTAGCTTCAGTTGATTTTTGTATATGGTGAAAATAGGGAACCAGTTTCATTCTTCTACATGTAGCTATCCAGTTTTCCCAGCACCATTTTGCATGCTTTTTCAAAGATCAGTTGGTTTTAATTGTTTGGCTTTATTTCTGATTCTCTATTCTGTTCTATTGAGCTATGTATCTATTTTATACTAGTACCATGCTGTTTTAGTTGTAGCAGCCTTAAGTTAGCATAAGTTGAAGTTGGATAATGTGATGCCTATAAATAGTTCTTTTTGCTTAGGATTGCTTTGGCTATTTGGGCTCTTAAAATGTTGATTCTTTTTTTTTTAATTTTTTAAAATTGTACTTTAGGTTCTGGGGTACATGTACAGATCATGCAGGATTGTTGCATAGGTACACACATGGCAATGTGGTTTGCTGCCTCCATCCCCCCATCACCTACATCTGAAAAATGTTTTATTTCTTTAAGAAGATACAAAAATTTTGCTGCATATACGTAATTAATTAGTCTAGAATGACACACCTACAAGGAGAAATAGACTAATCAATAATCATAGCAGGAGATTCTAATGTTTTTAGTCATTGATAGAACAAGCAAAAATCAATAAGGATGTAGAAATTTTGAAGTATTGCTTTAACTACCTTGAAGACATGGTAATTCAATTTAACTCTTAAAAAGCATATCTTTCCCAATTTTAGCCACTCAGTTTTGTTTATTAACCTTTCCTTCAGCAATTACATAATAAACAATTGCATCTCCTAGATTGAAAACAAAATGTTTACCTTGTATCTTCTATTTTCTTTCTTATTCTTTTTACCTTATGTGCTACCATATTTCCTCGAGTTTACTTTTTATACTTCTATTGATGTATTTTTAATTTTATTACCATGTATTATATTTTCAAAAATTCCTTATTTTTTAAAAATGTTTCTTTTATAAAAAGAATGTTGATATTTTTATAGATACAATTTCTTGAAACTTTCTGTGGGCAATAATTTAATATATTTTAAATTATTTTCTGTTCCTTGAAACATTTCTGCTTCCTCTGAAGCCAAATTTTTTGTGTTTATCATGATTATTTCTTTTTTTAAAACTATAGTCTCTCCTCAAATATCTGGTAATTAATAATTTCCCCATCATATTGAAGAACAAATCAGATGTTGACTGATTGGATACTTAGAAAGAAGGTTTTGCTCTGGGTTAATAAGAGTCACATTTCTGTAACTGTCTTCAGATAGTCTATTCAATGTTAACTGGTGGAACCTGCTTATTGGCATTGTTTTTTATTGTTTGGTTAGGTAGTAAAGATCTAGATGGTAAAAGCATTGTGCATATCTTTGGATAAGTAGTCATATCTATGGGGAGGGATTTCTATGACTTTTATGTATATAGACTTAAGACAATAATACCTTCATCTTCAACCACACTTATTTCTAACAATCATAATACTTGCTTCTCTTATTGAACCCTCTTCAGAATTCTGCCAGACAGACTGCCTTCTTTCAGTCTGAAGCCCCATCCAAGAACATTCTATGTGGTGGCCTCTTCCACTGTGTTTTATAGGTATCATTAATATCAGTTATTTAGTGATGCTTTTCTCTTTCCTTTTGGTTGTATGATTATGCTTTTAATAATAATTACATGTTCAGAGGAAAGTGAATACAAATATGTGTCCTTTGTTTGTCCCCATGAAATGGAATCCAATTGACACTTGAAACTTAGGATGTTAGACTTTGAAAAAAGAAATAATCAAGATATTATTCAATATTTGTCATTATAACATTGGTTCATTGCTAATTTCTTGGATTTCTGTCCCCAAACCTTAACATGAAACTGAGTGCAGATATGTGTCTATTACTTATAATATTTCTTTCATATTATGAACAGGAAAATTGCATCTTTTTTAAATAATAATTTTCTTAGATTATATTTACTCTGAGTCTTTTATAGGTCCCTAATAATCTATAATCAGCATGTTATCAGCGAGTATATTGGTCATTATAATAATCACACACAGAGATGACAACCTGAAATGAAAAACCTTTACAGAGAAGGGAGTGACAGCAGGCAAGCAGAGAGGGAATGAGTTTAATAGCACAAGTACTAAATAGAAGTAAGTAATTAGTTTAAGGTGATGTGAAGAGAATGTAGTTGAAATGTTAAAAATCCATTAAAAGTACAAGAATACCTCTGCAAGATGAGACTGTCGGGAGAGAGGCCATGAAGTGTGTAATCTCCAGAGTTATTCCAGGATGACAGGTGACACCTGTCTACCCAGGGAGCAATTAAAAAGTAATGACATCGATGCTGCCCATCCACCATGAATGATGAGGCTCCTGAGAAGGCTTACATGCCTGAAATGATTCTATATTTATTCACAACTGTCACCTTTTTTCCCCTTTAGAGAATCTGAGGTCTCAATGACTGAGCCATGTCAGATCAGATCAGTTGTTGATTGACAAATGCCTGTGGTGCTGCTTATGTTTCCACAGATGGAGGAGAAATGATTCAGCAGGAAGTGCTAGTCCCTGAGTATAGAAAGAGCTGAGTGAGGTGTTCTACTGTTCCAAAGTGAAATCTGTAAAGTGAGGTGTTTCTATTTATTTTCTTCTCCTCCTCCTCCTCCTTCTCCCTCTCCCCCTCCCCTCCACCTTTCTCCTCCTCCTCCTCATCCTCCTCCTCCTCCTTCCTCTTTTCCTCAACTACTAACAGTTTAGCTATGACTGAAGAAGAATTTGAATGGTAGTTTTCTGGAATCCATTTTAAATGAAATTATCATCTGACTTTAATGACTCATCTTAAAGTGCAAAAATGAAGTAGTAATTTTGAAATTCTTCTCACCCTAGTACTATATAGTTCTGTATAAAAATGACAGCCAAATGGTCATGAAAACAAACATTATCACCTTGTATTTAAAACAAGTATGTGAATTAAAGAGTGACCCAAACCTGTATGTGAAAAAATGAAAGTTTATTAACTACTTTTAAATGAATGATTTAAAATTGCATTAAAGCAAATGCTTAAACAATATTTCAGATCCAGATGGTGGTGATCTAGGGTCCAAATCCAAATTTGCTAATATTGTAAGGACCTGTGATTTTAGATAGCTCTCATATCAGCGCTTTGCAGCAGATGTAAAGGATTGTAAAAAGGGTTGGATTTCCAAAGGTTGGAACCAAAAGAAGATTTTTACAAAATGAGAAAGACAAGACTGTTAAGGAATGCCTGGAAGGAAATGTTGAAAACTTTACAAACTGTGATAGTAAGTGATTATAAGTAATTCTATTATATATAGCCAATTCCATGATATTTGCTCATAATCTAGTAAAAACTAAATGTAAATTTTGTGTAAAGCTAGATTGCCATACACAAAGTTAAAATTATCTTTCTGGAGAAATAAATGAGGAAATCTTGTGAATCAGGTTTTGTAAAGTAAAAGAACTTATTGGCCAGGTGCGGTGGCTCATGTCTGTAATCCCACCACTTTGGGAGGCTGAGACAGGTGGATCATCTGAGGTTGGGAGTTCGAGACCAGCCTGACCAACATGAAGAAACCCTATCTCTACTAAAAATACAAATTAGCCAGTGTGGTCATGTATGCCTGTAATCCCAGCTACTCTGGAGGCTAAGGCAGGAGAATCGTTTGAACCTGGGAGTTGGAGGTTGCCTTGAGCCAAGATCACACCATTGCACTCCAGCCTGAACATCAGGAATGAAACTCTGTCTCAAAAAACAAACAAACAAACAAAAAACATATCTTTATATAATTAGTGGTCGTGATAGAAAGTAAACCGAAGGCAAATAGTAGGAAAACTCTTGTATGAAGGCTTCTCACAAGTCACAATGATGTCAGTGAAGAAAGTGCTAGGGGACTCTGATTGTTGATATAACTGGAAAAGAGTGCTATAAATTGATGGAATATATGTCAGAGTTCTGCTAGGTAAAGTAAAACATGAACATTAAATTAGAGTTAGAAAATTACTTTTTGTGTCTTAACATGTGTTTCATCACCTTGAGCAAGTAATGTAATTCTTCGAAACTCAAATTCTTAAACAACCATAAGACATGGCAAATGGTATCTGTACTGCTTACCTCATGAAATATGAGTAGAAATTACCTCCACCATAGTTCTACAGGAGATAGATTTTTCTTGTTTGTGTTTTCTTCAGACCATGGCAAATGTTTATAAGTACAGACCCAATAAATTGATATTTTAAAAGTATTGGACACAGGCAATCAGTAACCACAGATGTGTATGTATGTGTTATGTCTGTGTTTACACTGGCAAGACTACCTCTTTTAAAACCTTGTTCAACAAAGTAATCATAAATGCTTGAGATGATGAATACCTCAATTACACAAATTTGATCATTCCCCATTGTATGGTTGTATCAAAATATCAGCTTATCCTGGAACTATGTTCACCTGTTACATATCCATAAAAATTAGAAATTAAAAATTAAAAAGTAAATAAAACCTTGTTCAAGCTTTTAGTTATTTTCTATAGGGTATTGCCCAACTTAATCTTGTACCTAGATTTCCATGTATTGCTGCATGTGCATCAAGGACCTGTGATAAACTTTCTTAATACTAAAGTGCAGGTTTACAAGCTCAGTAGTGCACACTAGTTAAGAAAATTAATGTGTGCCTCATTCAGTTACATGATCAATGAAGATAACAAATAGAAAACACATTATTGGAAGCAAGCGATCATTGGAACCTTCATTTTTACAGATTTTCTTCTCTTCCTATACTAAAAGACATCTAATCTAGCCTTTACTTGGGTAAGATAGGGCACTCCATCTGCACAACAGAAATGAAATAATTTTGTCCTCATGTCATTGACGTGACACTTGCCATATACACTAAATTCCTTTTAAGTCAACTCCATTACCAAGCAGCAGTAGCTGGTATCTTTCATGAGCTACTGAAGGCTACAGATGCTTCCTCAGTGGTGGTTTGTTCTACTTCAGGGGAAGGTCAGTCCTGCAAAGACACACACACACACACACACACACACACACACCTCTACAAAGGCACACACACAAACACACATATATTCAAGCACACACCACTCTGATCTAAACTGATCTTGGATAAAATGCCTAGGGAAATACAATTCCAGCCTCTTAGTTTCATGGATAATGCCAGGAGCCAGAAAATGTTTTCCCTTTTTCTAGGGTACTGAGTTAAATAAGGTCTAAAGTAGAAGGAAAATATAAACAATAATTAGCAGATTACCCATCTGGAGAGAAAATAATTTGAGGCTTCATAAGTCATATGTACAGATATTAAACCTATTCTTCATTTAAAAAAATTTTCACTGCTCATCTGAATAAAATTACCACCAGTTAGACAAAATATTTTCTATTCGGAAATCATATCTATAAGACGCATCAGACACATAGACAGTGTTTCATGTTAACATTTGCCATGAGTTTATCAAATCTATTTCCAAAAATAAGGAAGGAACATGAAATATGTTTAAAGAAGAATCAATATTCTGAACTCTCTTGCTTCAAATCATCTTTAGTCCCCTGCAGACACTTTTAATCACCAAAGTATATTAGTAATATTGCAGGCTGAAACTTCTAACCAGTAAAGCCTGAAATAAATGGCAAAAATCTGGCTTGCATTCTCATCATTGCCTGTGCTACCATTTATCACACCTCTGTGGAGGCCCAATAGTTTATCTTCTCTTGATAATATCTATAAATATAAAGATGTTAATAGACTCTTAGGGAGCATATTTATGAGAGAATATAAACTGCTTGCAAAAACATCCTACATGTATTACTTTAATTGTACATTTTTTTTTTCTCTAGAATGACTTTATCCCATATGGAAGGCACCATGCCTTCAGATTCGTTTATACTAAGGACACAAATGAGGTGGAGGTGGGGGAAATGGGTTGTGGGTAGGAGCCAGGATACAAAAGCTGGCCCTAGATTGCTGCCTTCAGGTTAAATGCACTTTTGTGTTCATTAGAAGAGCTAAATAGAGTGTTACCTTTGCAAGTCAGCTCCTCATCTCTGAGGTCTAGAAAACTTCTTGAACCTAGGATCATTATTACTCATGTCAATATCTAGGAGAAAATTCCATGTTGATAATTTCTGCCAAAATCAAAGTAAAGTTACCTAACACATTTTTAGACAGGATGAACTCTTACATCATAAATAATGTATTTCCTAGCTCCCTAAAATTTTGAAAGTGAACTTTAATAAGTGCATGAAGTGTATTTTCATAAATGCATACCACTTATTTTGATCAAGAATTTATAGAAAAACAATAAAGTCATTTTTGAGATGACATTTTATCCTGGATATTGATTTTCACAAGTCTATTAGATGTTGATGAAATTTCTATGAACTTGTATTGGCAAATGATATGTCAGCTAATATCAAGAGATAAGCAAATTCACGGACTTTGGAACTGAAACTTGAAAGAGAAATGACTTATAAAATTTTAGAATTGAAACAAGCTTAGAGACAAGTGGACTCAGCTCCTTGTTTATATAGATGATGAAACTATGAACATGATCACCTGAGCACAGCCAATGAACAGAACTCAGGTTACGAGACTTTGGATCAAACACATCCTCTCCACGGTGGTATAGGAATAGGTATAGGAATACAAAAACTGCTAGGCATTGGTTCTTAAAACTGTGGTCTTTAGACCAACAGCATGAGCATTGCCTGGAAATTTGTTAGAAATGCTGATTGGTAGATTCCATACCAGACCTCCTGAATTAGAAACTCTAGGTTTGGAGTCGTGTAATTTGTCTTTTAACAGGTGATGTGATCCATGCTAAAGTTTGAGAACCACTATGATAGGATATTTTTATTCAAGAAAGGATATTTTAATTATCTCTATTCACATATACAGTGCATTAAAAGTAAAAAGATAATTGAAATGGAAAAATATTCTGATGATTTTATTTAGGGATTTATTATTCTGTTGACCAGATTTTTTTCATAAAAGCCATGATATGCTAATTTGATTCACAATTATTTGCTAAAAAAGTACACTTAAAGGAACATACAATTTAGTAGATTGCAGACAGAACAAGACATCAATCTTTTTTAATATACTTAATTTTTGTTGGAGACTTACTTCTCAACTGAAGGATGTGGTTTATTTTATTGCAGTTGTATTACTTTCATCTTTTGCTTCCCTAAAAATTTGCTATGTCCTACGTTTACTAGCTGGGCAGAGGGGCAATAACCAACTCTAACATGTTATTTTCTGTTTTTGTTAACTAAAAGAGAATATACATACAAATGTCCAAAATATTAAGTAACTTTAAATTTCATCATATTTATTCTGCCAAAAAAATCAGAAAATGTGGTACTATATAAAAATTTTAAAGATTTGTTTATATTGTACATGTAGAGATAGGTCTTTTTTACTATTGTATAGTACTCCAGGGTGTGAGTATATTATAATTTATTTATCTGTGCTTCTGTTGATAGGCACTTTGATTATTTCTAGATTTTTCTCTTACAAATGGTGTTACATTTAACATTTCTCTCTATGTCTCCTGGAATATATATTTGAAATTTTCTTTTGGATACATGTCTAAAACTGGAATGACTGAGTCATAGAATACATGAATATTGAATTTTACAAAGAAGACCAAAGTACTTTCCAAAGAATTTGTATTAAATCATATTCCAATAGTAATATGAAAGAAAGACTGTTAAACCACATCTTTTTTTTTAAACTTATTGTTCATATTTCTCAATACTATTTTAATGGGTATCACATTGTGGTGTCTATTTGCATTTCCTTGACTTCTATTAAGGTTACACAACCTGTTCCTATGTTTGTTGAGCATGGATTTTTTCTTCTTCAAAATGGATGATTATGCATTTTACCTGTTTTCAGAAAAGACTTTTTGTAGATCTTCTATATTCTTTTTCTTTCAAATAAGCATGATTTCATTTATTTCCTCTCTGGCATTGAACTATCATAAAGTAAAATTTTCACTGGACTCAAATATCCTTTTATTTCCTAAAAAGGAAATACTGTAAATTCCTATTCTGAATTTCTCGTTTTTCTTCTTCTTGTTGTTGTTAAAAGTTTTTTTTCTATAATGGAATGTGGTATTTGTTCACCCTCTGCAAAGTTTTTTGCTGCATATTCACATAGACTTATTAGTAATAAATCTAATACAAACAGAAGATGAGCACAACTTTTGGGTGAGTTGTTTTAATGTTCCTAAGTTTTGGTTTCTCCACATGTAAAATTCAGGTCAGTAAAGCTTAAAATGATTTAATTATGGTAAAACAGGCTGCTGTGGACTAAATGCTTGTGTTCACTAAAAATTCATATATTGATGCCTAGTTTTCAGTATGATAGTATTTGGAGGTAGGTCCTTTGAGAAGTAATTAGGTAATGAAGTCAGAGCCCTCATGAATAGAATTAGTGTCTTTATAAGAAGAGATAGGAGAGAGATGATATTTCTCTTTGTACCTTGTGAAGATACAAGAAAATGGCCATCTACAAACCAGGAAGGGAACCCTCACTAGGAAGTGAATCAGATGGCACTTCAATCTTGAATTTCCTGGCCTCCAGAACTGTGAAAATTAAGTGTTTGTTCTTTAAGCCACCCAGTTGATAGTATTTATTATAGCAGCACAAATTGACTTAGACATAGGCTTAGTACAGTGAGGGCAAAATAAAAGATAGTTATTATTTTAACATTAGTGAAATTGAATTTCATTTTTAAATTTGGATTTTAAATTTAATTTAAATTTAGTTATTTGTTGTTGTACTGTTATGTTAAAGTGTAAGTATGTAAACATTCTCAATGAAAAAATATGTTTTATGATGGATAAAACCCAGAAAAAATTTTCAAAGACATTAAAAATCAGAACATGGAGATGGGGTGGGAGGCAACACATTTTTTCCCCTCACAGTGCTGTAACACACAATGTAACTGTCCTCTAAAACAGATTGGAAAAGAACAGACAGTAACTCAGAAACAGAATGACGCTTCGTCTTGGCTCTTTAGCTTTTAATGCCTCTAAAAATGTGGTGACCATAAAGTGACTTTTTTAGAATGGGCAAAGGAAAATACATCCAATTTGAATTTTTAGTCAGTTTATGGAAGGGTACACAGTTGTGGGAATAGACTCAGTTGTTCCCATTCTAATAATAATGCTTGGGTCCACTAGATGGAAGTGACAACCAGAATTGCTTATTTGAGGTTTGGTTTTTCATCCTGTAGGCTCCTCTATCTCCACACAGTTTAATTACTAAAATACTCTCCCCAAATTAGGTATCTTAGCTCTCAATTGTGTAAGATTTATTTGCAAGATTTCAAAAAACAAATAGCCAATTTGCTAACAAATTTGTCATCTCCTCTGCCAGTCATTTATAGGTGGTCTTACCTAGAGAGCTTTGGCCACCCCAAGTTACCATTTTCTTCATATTTATCAAATGGACTCTTTGCTTTTTATTCCTTTTATTTTAGTTGACATGTAATAACTGTATATATTTTTGGGATAGAGAGCAATATTTCAATACATGTGTCCAATGTGTGATGATCAAATCAGGTTAATTAGCATATCCATCACCTCTAACATATATAATTTTTTTGTGTTGTGAAGATTCAAAATTCTTTCTTCTAACATTTGAAACTATATTATAAATTATGGTTAACCATATTCATCCTACAGTGCTGCAGAACATCACAACTCATTCCTTATATCTAGCTGTAATTTTCTATCTATTAACCAACCTCTTCTCATCCTCTGCTCCTCATCACCCTTCCCTGCTCCTAATACCTACAATTCCATGCTCTACTTCCATAGGTAATTTTTTACATTCCCACATATGAGTGAGAAAATACAGTATTTATATTTCTGTTTCTGAGTTATTTCCCATAACATAATGTCCTCCAGGCTCATCCATGTTGCTTTGAATTACAACAGTTTATTCTTTTTTAGGTCTAATATTTCATTGTAAATACATAGCATATTTTCTTTATCTGTTCATCTGTTGCTGGATATTTAGGTTGATTCTATAGATTAGCTATTGTGACCAATACTGTAATAAACATGGGGGCATAGATATTCCTTTGATATACTAATTTCATTGCCTTTGACTAAATATTAAGTAGTAGGGTTGCTGGATTATATGGTAGTTCCATTTTTAGTATTTTCAGAAACTGCCACCTGTTTTCCATAGTGTCTATAATAATTTACATTCCTATCAAAAATGTTTAAGAGTTCCCTTTTCTATGCATGCTTCTTAGGATTTCCTTTTTGTCTTTTTGCTAATAGCCATTTGCATTAGTCAGAGCTCTCTAGAGGGACAGAATGAATGGAATATATATATATATGTACACACACACACATACATATATAATATATATAAGTTTATTTAAATTAACTCACAATCACAAGGTCCCAAAATAGGCCATCTGCAGGCTGAGGAAAAAGGATAGCCAATCCGAGTTCCAAAACTGAAGAACGTAGGGTCAGATGTTTGAGGGCAGGAAGCATCCATCATGGGAGAAAGACGTAGGCTGGGAGGCTAGGCCAGTCTCACTTTTCACATTTTTCTGCCTGCTTATATTCTCGCTGAGCTGACAGCTGATTAGATTGTGCACACTCAGATTAAGGGTAGTCTGCCTTTCCCAACCCACTGACTCAAATGTTAATCTCCTTTGGCCACACCCTCAAAGACACACCCAGGATTAATACTTTGTATCCTTCAGTCCAATCAAGTTGACACTCAGTATTAACCATCACAAGTCCATCCTGTGTCAGTTTGAACCCATACACATCTCTGAGATCATACATAGTCTTCAAATAAAGGCAATAATAAGGTCATAATTATCTCTAATATAATACAACTATCCTTCTTACAACTGGAAACACACCAATCCCCAACTCAAATACTGTTACATAAAGTTAACAATACTTAAGTGCTCATGTGGTCAATAAATCTTATGTCATATAATAAAGGAGAAAGGACATTAAAATGAAGATTTTTTTAGTACAAGTGTATACATGCATAAACATGTTTTTAACAAAAGAAGGAGGAAATATTCATGACAAGTACAGTTCTCATTTCTGCAGCTGGTCACATGGTTGTAGTTGGTATTGATGACTACCTTCTTCTATTACCTATTCTGTATTCCTTTTGCCTTCAGGAAGCACGTCAGCAGGTTGTGGCTGTTTTCCTGTGGAGTGACCCAAATCTTCATTCCTGAAAGGTCTGGGTCAGCTGTAGTCCTGCCTGCATTAGGTTATTGTAGTTTCCCGTTGACCTTAATCACAGGACACGATAATACTAAGAGATGTCCTAATGGATTATCTGTATTTCATGCACACCTTTTCTTCCTTCTATTGTAGAGTAGTAGACTGATTTCATCTTGATAATCTGGGTCAATCACCCCAGCCAACACTGTACCTCTCCTCTTGGCCTGTTGACTTAAATGTAGGAGGAGCCCTAAGTGTCCAGGTGACAATCTTAACTTTCAGTTTAATGGAATCATTTTTGTGTCTCCTGGTGGCATTGTTCCTTTCTCTGGAACTAAGACCTCTAGACCAGCAGGACATAATGTCGTGGGAAGAGGAAGCAAAAATTTTTTTAGTGGATCACTAGGGGTGATGGTGAATGGTGCCACTTCCACTTCCACCCCTTGATTCTGGGGCCTGTGAAACCTGGCTATGGGATAAACAGTACCATATATTTGATGCTAATTCAGAGCATACATGGCCTTCTGGAGAACTTTGCCCCTGCCCTGAAAAGTATTGTCAACAAGTTGGCATTGTAATTGTGACTTCAAAAGGCCATTCCAGAGTTCTATCAATCCAGCTGCTTCTGGATGATATGGGAACATGGAAAGACCAGTGAATTCCATGAGCATGAGCCAACTGCCATACTTCTTTATGAGTGCCTTGGTCTGAGGCAATGCTGTGTAGAATATCATGACAGTGGATAGGATTCTTTGAGTCCACGGGTGGTAGTCTTGGCAGAAGCATTGTGTGCAGGATAGGAAAACCTATCTTGGGAGTAAGCGTCTATTCCAGTGAGGACAAACCTCTGCTTTTTCCATGATGGAAGAGGTACAATGTAATCAACCTGCCACTAGGTAGCTCGCTGATCACCATGAAGAATGGTGCCATAACAAGGGCTCAGTGTTGGTAAATTGGGCACTCAGCAGTGATAGCCAAGTCAGCCTTGGTGAGCCAAAATCCATGTTGCTGAGCCTATGTGTAACCTCCATCTCTGCCACTATGGCCACTTTGTTCATGAGCCCATTGGGCGATGACAGGGATGGCTGGGGAAAGAGACTGAGTAGTGTCACAGAATGGGCCACTTGATTATTAAAATCCTCCTCTGCTGAGGTCACCCATTGGTGAGCACTCACATGGGATACAAATATCTTCACAGTTTTTGACTGCTCAGAGAGGTCCATCTACACCCTTCTCTCTCCAATTTCTTTTTCATCAATTTTCCAATCATGCTTCTTCCAAGTTCCTGACCATCCAGCCAAACCGTTGGCTATAGTCCATGAATCAATATATAATCGCTCATCTTGTCTTTTCTCCTTCCATGCAAAGTGCACAAGCAGGTGTACTGCTCAAATTTCTGCCTACTGGGAAGATTTCCCTTCACCACTGTCCTTCAGGGATGTCCTAGAAAGGGGCTGTAGTGCTGCAACTGTCCACTTTCAGGTGGTGACTGCTTATCATGCAGAACCATCTGTAAACCAGGTCCTAGTCTTATCTTCCTCTGTCAACTGATCATAGGGAACTCCCCATGTGGCCATCAGTGCAGGTTAGGGGGGAGAAAGTAGGGTGGCAGGAGTGGATACCATGGGTATTTAAGCCACTTCCTCATGTAACTTACTTGTGCCTTCAGGACCTGCTTGAGCCTGATTTCGTATATACCATTTCCATTTGCTGATGAAATGCTGCTGTGCATGACCCATTTTATGGCTAGATAGGTCAGAAAACACCCAGTTCATGATAGGCAGTTCAGGTTGCATGGTGACTTGATGACCCATAGTCAAACGTTCAGTTTCCACCAAAGCTCACTAACAGACCAAGGGCTGTCTCTCAAAAGGAGAGTAGTTAACTTATCTGCAGAAGATGGCAGGGCTTTGCTCCAAAATTCTAGAGACCTCTGCTGTGATTCACCTATGGGGGCCTGCCAGAGGCTGCAGATAGCATCCATATTTGCCACTGATACCTCAAGCACCATTGACTCTGTTGTGTCATATGACCCAAATGACAGAGCAGCTTGCACACCAGCCTAATGTGTTGCAGAGTCTTCTCCTGTTGTGGAACCCACTCAAAACTGGCAGCCTTTCAGGTCACTCGATAAATAGAGTAATACACCCAGATGAGGAATGTGCTGCCTCCAAAATCCAAATAGGCACAATAGGTATTGTGCCTCTTTCTTGGTTGTAGGAAGCACCAAATGCAACAACTCATTCTTCACCTTAGAAGGAATATCTTGACAGGCCCCACACCACTGGACCCCTAGGAATTTTACTGAGATAGAAGGTCCCTGAATTTTAGTCAAATTTATTTCCCATCCTCTGGCACACCAATGTCTCACCAGTAAGTCCAGTATGTTTGCTACTTCTTGATCACTGGATCTAATCAGCATAATGTTGTTAATGTAATGGACCAGTTTGATATCTTACAGAAGTGAAAAGCAATCAGGTATCTCTGAATAGCATTATGACACAAAGCTGGAGAGTTAATATAACCTTGAGGTAGGAGAGTAAAGGCATATTGCTGGCCTTGCCAGCTGAAGGCAAATTGTTCTGGTGGGCCTTATGAACAGGAATAGAGAAAACGCATTTGCCAAGTCAATGGCTGCATACCAGGTACCAGGAGATATGTTAATTTGCTGAAGCAATGAAACCACATCAGGTACAGCAGCTGCAATTGGAGTCACCACTGAGTTAACCTTACAATAATCCACTGTCATTTTCCAAGGTACATATGTCTTCTGCACAGGCCAAATGAAAGAATCGAAAGGGATGTGGTGGGAATCACCACCCCTGTGTCTTTTTAAGTCTTTGATAGTGGCACTAATCTCTGCAATCCCTCCAGGGATGTAATATTATTTTTGATTTACTATTTTTATAGGTAGAGGCAGCTCTCATGGCTTCTGTTTGGCCTTTCCCACCATAATAGCCCTCACCCTACCAGTCAGGGAGCCAATGTGGGGTTCTGCCAGCTGCTAAGTATGTCTATGCCAATTATGCATTCTGGTACTGGGGAAATGACCACAATATGAGACTGGGAACCCATTGAACTCACTGTAAGGGAGATGTGAGCTAGAACTCTGTTAATTACCTGACTTCCATAAGCTCCTACTTTAACTGGAGGACCACAATGATGTTTTGGGTACCCTGGAATCAACTTCAGCTCAGAGTCAGTGTCCAGTAGTCTCAGAATGTCTGATAATTTTCCTTTCCCCAATGCACAGTTGCCTTGGTAAAATGCCAGAGGTCTCCTTGGGAAAGGGTGGGAGAAAGATTCACTGCATAAATTGGAGGTAATGTAGTGGGGTCCTTCCTCAAGGGGACCTGGCCTCCCCTACATTCAAAGGATTTCTGGATCTGTAAACTGGCTCAAGTCTAGAAATTGATTGAGGGTCCATAATTCTCTGTTTTTGTACTTCTAATTAGTCTTTTGTCCATTTGACCTAGAAGTTTTCTGCTTTTATAAATTAAGTAGGAATGCAGTAGGCTACTTATCAATTCCACTTGTAGGAACACTGTGATTAATTAGTCAATGCCAGAGCTCTACACAAGTCCAACTATTCTGATTAGCACTTCTCTGCTATCCATTATGGTCTCTATGCCCACCTTGCCTTTGATGTTTGAGGGCCACCACTTGGCCCCTGCCACCTCGGAGTCCAATTATTCCCATTGTATTTAAATTATGTAGTTGAGTGACTGCCATTCCTATTGTTAGATCTGACATATGGAGAAGAGAAGGGCTCTTCAAAGATGGAGGTACTTTTCTCACAAATCTATTTCTCAAGGCATTGGTCAAGGGTATACCTTCTAGACTCTCCCAGCTGGGATGAGTAGGTCTAAAGTGACTAATCCACTCCACTATCCCAGTCTTCCTAAGTCTTTGGATCCCTTCCTCTACATTGAACCAAGGGAGATCAGCCATTTCCAGCTTGCTCACAGTGGGGCATCTTTTAATCCATATTTCAGCTAACCAAGCAAATGAACTATTAGAACCTTTTATAACTCCCTGAGCTTCAACATTAAATGCAGAATCCTTACTTAGTGGGCCCAAATAAGTAAATTCAGCCTTATCCAACTCTGTGTTCTTTCTACCATTATCCCACACTGTTAATATCCATTCTCATGTCTGTTTTCCAGACTTCTGTTTATATAAATTAGAAAACTCAAGAAGTTATATTTGAGTGTAGCACACCTCCGTATAGGTCCACCGTCAACTTCACCTCTAGGGTCCTGCTGGGACTTTAGTCTAGTTGTAGGTCTAGAAGCAAATAGGGTGTTGGGGGTAGCTCATGAGGAAAATCATCATTATCTTGCCTGGAAACTGCCTCAGGGAATAGCATCACTGTTGCCTCAGGTAGAATAGGGTTTATCTTCTCAGACAAAGGTGGAAAGGCTGATGGCAGCACAGGTTGAAGAGGGGATGTTGCCACTACTGGGGATGGGGAAGGAGTTTCTTCTGGCAAAAAAGGCTCATCAGAGTTTACAAACTCAGTGTTCCCAGTTTCATCAAGGTCCTTTCATATGTCCTCATTCCAGGTTGCAGGGTCTTATTCTTTTGCAATTAATGCCCTCACTTTAACAGTAGACACCTGGTGAGGCATGCACCTTTTGTTGCAGATCAGCTACTCACATGATAAGAGCTTGCGTCTGTTTTTCCACAATTTCAGCTCTTTCTCTACAAGAGATTAGTCTCTCACTCAAGGCAATCTTAGCAGATTTGAGGCTCAGTATCTGCTTCTGAAGCTGGGAGACAGAATCCCTGAGTTCATCATTTTCTTTCATCACTTTGTCCACTGAAATTAGGAGCAATCAACCAGCTTCTTATGTTCCTTGGTTCTCCACATATGGTCAAAGGTATTATTTATAGAGTCACTGAACTCCTTGCCTCTCATGAGTGATGAATTAGGAGTGTCAAATGCATTTATTTTGCATAACTCTCTAAACAGTTCATGCCAAGGACGATTAGTTTTCTCCATACTATTAGAAGTAGAGTTCTTAGCATTTTTGGGTCTAATTATATTAAGCAGCCAACTCCAGAAAACCCCAAATCAATGAAAAAACTCAATTCTTAATATTCTGTTCCTCTAGAACCACTCCTAGTACCAAACTCTATATTAATTGGGTTCTGTAGGAGGACAGGACTAATAGAATATCCATCTGTCTATCTATCTATCTATCTATCTATCTATCTATCTATCTATCTATCTATCTATCTATCTCTTTGTCGGTCTATCTATCTATCTATCACCTATCTAGAGGAGTTTATTAAGTATTAACTCACATGATCACAAGGTTCTACAATAGGCTGTCTGCAGGCTGAGGAGCAAGGAGAGCCAGTCCAAGCTCCAAAACTGAAGAACTTGGAGTCAGATGTTCAAGGGCAGAAAGCATCCAGCATGGGAGAAAGATGAAGGCTGAGAGGCTAGGCCAGTCTCTCTGTTCGTATTTTCCTGCCTGCTTATATTCCAGCTGAGCTGGCAGCTGATTAGATTGTGCCCACACAGATTAACAGTGGGAATTTGCATTGCTTCTAAGTCTTTGCTATTGCAAATAGTGCTGCAATAAACATAGATGTGCATGTGTCTTCATAGTAGAATGATTTATAATCCATGTAAAATATTTCAACTGCTATGGAGAAGAATAGGCAAAATTGAAAAATTCCTAAATATACATTTATCTTTTGACTCTACTTTTAGAGATTTGCATTTAAGTTATAGCTTCAACAATATAAAAATACATAAATAAAGATTACACATTGTAGCGTTATTTGTACTCGTAAAATATTAGATAGAAACAAACTAAATGCCCACACATTTGGTACTTCTACAAAATAGCCTATTATGAAGCTATGAAAAAGAGTAAGAAATCTCTATGAACTAACATGATTTTTGATGTATTGTGAAGAAAAACAAAATGCAGAGTATAAATTGAATGATATCTTTTGTGTAAAAAAAAGAGGGAAAATATACACACACACTTTTGTAAAACAGAACTCAAAAAAAGATAAACCAGAAAATTATGAAGATTTTACCTTGTTTCTTACATTAAAAGGAATATTGCTGACATGACCTCATTTATTATAATGTTTATGGTAATATTTTCTAAGTACCTTTTTTCAAAATAAATATTCCATTCTATGCTTAATTCATTAATAGTTTCTTTCATGGATGGGTGCTAAAGTTTATCAATTTTTTTCTGTATTTGCTGGAGTGATGTTTTTGGTGTGTTACCCTTCTCACACATTGTTGGAGTTGGTTTGCTATTATTTTGCTTTTGATTTTTTCATTTATATTCCCTAATAAAATTTGCTAAAATTCTTCCTCCTCATCCTTTGGAATGAAGGCACTGTTACTTCCATGCCTTTCGAGTAATTATTTCCTTAACCTCTGGTAGTTTCCTCACATGCACCCACTGATTAATATTAAGTTGAATAATCTAAGAGGTAAGAACAGTTAACATGAGATCTACCTTCTTAAGGAAGTAGTTTTTTGTATGCCAATTACATCTCAAGTAATCTGAAATAAAATACTCTGGGCATACTTTTTCAGATGCCCAGAGTTCTGTCTCTCCCATTACCCAAGAGAGGTCGATTTTTTTTTTCATCTTTCTTTTCTTGCCTTCTTTTAGATTGACTGAGTAGCTGAGTAATGTCTTTTTTTTTTTAAACTTTACTTTAAGTTCTGGAATACATGTGCAGAATGTGCAAGTTTGTTACATAGGTATATACATGTACCATGGTGGCTGCACCTATTGACCAGGCATCTAGGTTCCCTCCCCTTGTCCCTCACCCCCCAATGGGCCCTAGTGTGTGTTGTTCCCTTCCCTGTGTCCACGTATTCTCATTGTTCAATTCCCACTTATGAGTGAGAACATGCAGTATTTGGTTTTCTGTTCCTTTGTTAGTTTGCTGAGGATGATAGCTTCCAGCTTCATCCATGTCCCTGCAAAGGATGTGATCTCATTCCTGTGCAGTCATAAAATGGAATATTTTGCCATTTATTTGTGTCCTCTCTTATTTCCTTGAGCAGTGGTTTGTAATTTTCCTTGAAGAGGTCCTTCACACTCCTTGCTAGCTGTATTCCTAAGTATTTTATTCTCTTTACAATTGTAAATGGGATTTCATTCATGATTTGGCTCTTTGCTTGTCTATTGTTGATGTAAAGGTATGCTTGTTATTTTTACATATTGATTTTATATCCTGAGACTTTGCTAAAGTTCCTTATCAGCTTAAGGAGTTTTGGGGCTGAGGTGGTGGGGTTTTCTAAATATATAATCATGTCATCTGCAAATAGAGACAAATTGACTTCCTCCCTTCCTATTTGAATACCTTAATTTCTTTCTCTTGCCTGATTGCCCTGGCCTGAACTTCCAATATATGTTGAACAAAAGCTGTGAGAGAGGGCATCCTTGTCTTATACTGGATTTTGTCAGGAATGCTTCCAGGTTTTGCCCATTCAACATGATACTGGCTGTCATAAATAGCTCTTATTATTTTCATATAATACCAACATGAAGGGATGATGAATTTTATCAAAGACCTTTTCTGCATCTATTGAGATTATCATGTGGTTTTTGTCTTTGGTTTTGCTTACATAATGGATTACATTTATTGATTTGCACTTGTTGAACCAGCCTTGCATCCCAAGAATGAAGCTGACTTGATTGTGGTGAATAAGTTTTTTGATGTTCTGCTGAATTTGGTTTGCTAATACTTTATTGAGGATTTTTGTGTCAATGTTCATCAGGGATATTGGCCTGAAATTTTCTCTTTTTGTTATTTCTCTGCCAGGTTTTGGTATCAGGATGATGCTGGCTTCATAAAATACATTGGGGAGGAGTTCCTCCTTTTCAATTGTTTGGAATAATTTTGGAAGAAATGGTACCAGATCCTCTTTGTACCTCTGATAGAATTCGGGTGTGAATCCATCTGGTCCTGGGCTTTTTTTGGTTGGTACTGCCTCAAATCCAGTACTTGTTATTGGTCTATGCATGGAATAAGCTTATTCCTGGTTTAGTCTTGGGAGGGTGTATATGTCCAGGAATGTATCTATTTCATCTAAATTTTCTAATTTATTTGCATAGAGTTATTTATCATATTCTCTGGTTAACACCAGAGAATTGTATTGTATTTCTGTGGGGTCAGTGGTGATATCACCTTTATCATTTTTTATTGTGTCTATTTGATTTTTTTTTTTTTTTTTTTTTTTTTGAGACAGAGTCTTGCTCTGTTTCCCAGGATCCAGTGAAGTGGCATGATTTTGGCTCACTGCAACCCCCTGAGTAGCTGAGATTACAGGCACGTGCCACCATGCCCAGCTAACTTTTGTATTTTTGCATTTTTAGTTGATTTATTGGAGGGTTTTCTGTGTCTCTATCTCCTTCAATTTTGCTTTGATCTTAGTTATTTCTTATTTTCTATTAGCTTTTGGATTTGTTTGCTCTTTCCTTTGTAGCTCTTTTAATTGTGATCTTAGAGTGTTGAGTTGAGATTTGTCTAGCTTTCTGATGTGGGCATTTAGTGTTATAAATTTCCTTCTTAATACTGTGTTAGCTGTGTCCCAGAGATTCTAGTATGTTGTTTCTTTGTTCTCATTGGTTTCAAAGAACTTCTTGATTTCTGCCTTAATTTTATTATGGGCTCAGGAGTCATTCAGGAGCAGGTTGTCCAATTTCCATGTAATTGTGTGATTTTGAGTAAGTTTATTAATCCTGAGTACTAATTTGATTGCACTGTGGTCTGAGAGACTCTTTGTCTCAGTTTCAGTTATTTTGCATTTGCTGAGGAGTGTTTTACTTCCAATTATGTGGTCAATTTCAGAATAAGTGCCATGTGGTACTGAGAAGAATGTGTATTCTGTTGATTTGTGATGGAGAGTTCTGTAGATGTCTATTAGGTCTACTTTATGGGACCTGAGTTCAAGTTCTGAATATCATTGTTAATTTTCTGTCTCAGTAATCTGTCTAATATTGACAGTGGGGTGTCAAAGTGTCCCACTATTATTGTGTGGGAGTCTAAGTCTCTTTGTAGGTCTCTAACTTGTTTAATGAATCTGAGTGCTCCTATATTGGGTGCATATATATTTAGGGTAGTTTGCTATTCTTGTTGAACTGATCCCTTTACCATTATGTAATTCCCTTCTTTGCCTTTTTTGATCTTTATTGGTTAAAGTCTGTTTTGTCACAGACTAGGATTGCAACTCCTGCTTTTTCTTGTTTTTCATTTGCTTGGTAAATTTTCCTCCATCCCTTTATTTTGAACCTGTCTGTGTCATTGCATGTGAGATGGGTCTCTGAATACAGCACACTGATGGGTCTTGACTCTTTATCCAATTTTCCAGTCTGTGTCTTTTAATTGGGGCATTTAACCCATTTACATTTAAGGTTAATATTATGATGTGTGAATTTGATCCTGTCATAATGATGCTATCTGGTTATTTTGCACACTAGTTGATGCAATTTCTTTATAGTATCATTAGTCTTTATAGTTTGGTGTGTTGTTGCAGTGGCTGATACCAGTTTTTCCTTTCCGTATTTAGTGCTTCCTTCAGGAGCTCTTGCAAGGCAGGCCTGGTGGTCACAAAATCCCTTGGCATTTGTTTGTCTGTAAAGTGTTTTATTTCTCATTCACTTATGAAACTTAATTTGGCTGAATATGAAATTCTCTGTTGAAAATTCTTTTTTTAAGAATGTTGAATATTGGCCCCTTCCTCTCTCCTGACTTGTAGGGTCAGGAGAGGTCTGTTGAGAAAACAGCTGAGAGGTCTGCTGTTTGTCTGAGGAACATCCCTTTGTAGGTGACCTGGCCTTTCTCTCTGGCTGCCCTTAACACTTTTTCTTTCATTTCAACCTTGGAGAATCTGATGATTATGTGTCTTGGGGTTGATCTTCTCATGGAGTAGCTTAGTGGTGTTCTCTGAATTTCCTGAATTTGCATGTTGGCCTGTCTTGCTAGATTGGGAAGGTTCTCCTGGATAATATCCAAAAGTATGTTTTCTAGCTTGTTTCCATTCTCCCAGTCTCCTTCAGGTACTCCAATCAATCATAGGTTTGGTCTTTTTACGTAGTCCCATATTTCTTGGAGGCTTTGTTCATTCCTTTTCATTCTTTTTTCTATAATCTTGTCTGCATGCCTTATTTCAACAAGGTTGTCTTCAAACTCTAATATCCTTTCTTCCACTTGATTTGACTATTGATACTTGTATATGCTTAATGAAGTTCTTGTGCTGTGTTTTTTCAGCTCCATCAGGTCATTTATTTTCTCCCTAAACTGAGTATTCTAATTACCACACCTCTCACCTTTTATCAAGGTTCTTAGTATCTTTGCATTGTGTTAGAACATGCTCCTTTAGCCCAGCGAAGTTTGTTATTACCCATCTTCTAAAACCTACTTCTGTTAATTTATCCATCTCATCCTCCATCTACTTCTGTGGCCTTGCTAGAGAGGCACTGTGATCATTTGGAGGAGAAGAGGCACTCTGGACTTTTGGGCTTTCAGCAATTTTTTTTGTTGTTGTTGTTGATTCTTTCTCATTTCCATGAGCTTGTCTAGTTTTGATCTTTGAGGTTGCTAACCCTTAGATGGGTTTTTGTGAGGAGTTTTTGGTTCTTGTTGATGCTTTCTTTCTTTTTTTTTTTCCAATGGTCAGGTACCTCTTCTGTAGGGTTGCTGTGGTTTGTTGGACTTTCATTTCAGGCCCTATTCATCTAGTTCACTTTTGCACCTGCAACTGTCACTCAAGGAAGCCGGAGATGGGTGTCTGCTTCTTCCTCTAGGATCTTTGACCTCGAGGGGCACCAACCTGATGCCAGTAGGATTGCTTCTATATAGGGTGTCTGACAACCCCTTTCGGAGTGTTTTACCAAGTTTGGTAGTACATGAAACATGACCCAGTAATGTTCTTTATAATTTCTTTGTCCCTTTATTTGGAAATGTGTTTTCTTCCTATACCCTTTTAAGAATTAAAACATGAATATTTACTTGCCAATTTCCAAACCAATCAATAGTTCAAAATATAAAAACTAATAATTGATACTATCAGAATCTCAGGGAGTGGAACCTAGAAACATGTATTTTAATCAAGTGCCCTGGGTGATTTTTATTCATGATAAACTGGAGAACTAGATTAGGAAACAATTACACCAGAAAAATAGCCTAAATTAGGCTAAGGCAATTAGGCTTTAATTTTATCTATTTGTTGCTTTATAGTCAAGGCAAACTGGAAGCAGGCATTACTGAATTCTCATTATCTAACAAAAGAAAATATAGCAGATGATAAGAAGAAATATATTTTATGAGAATAATGAATATGAAGAGTAATTTTCACTGTCTGACTTTAAATATGCTTTCAAATAAGTTTTTAAATAGGGACATTGATCAACATAATGCACTGTGTCATCAGGAGCTATACTACAAAAAATAAAGGTTTTCCTACCTTCTATTGCTAAAGCCAAAACCATTATATTTAAATCATATTTCTGCAAATAATTTTTTCAGAGCTAAAGTAATTGTTCATGTGTATACTATTTTGAACATGCACAAGAGTAAAAAATACAGAAGAACTTATGCTTTTCATGTACTAATAGAAGGGACAATTTCATGATTTACTCTGTGCTCAATACTATGTATGCATTAAGCATACAGATAAGGCTAACATAGTGGTTTGGTCCTCAAGGAATTACAATCTACAGGGGAAACAGATCAGTACGCAAAGTAGTACCTATGCTGTAATTTCTTTTTCTTTTTGAAACAGGTTCTCTGTCACCCAGGCTAGAGTGCAGTGGTGTGATCTTGGCTCACTGCAACCTCTACCTCCTGGATTCAAGCGATTCTCCTGCCTCAGCCATCCTCTGCTGTGATAAATGTTTACTTAAACATGTTTATAGATATCTCAAGGGAACAAATGAGGAAGGCTGCATAGAGAGGATGACACCGATTTGTACTTAAAAAATATTTTAAAGAAATGCTTTACCTGTTCAGTCTTCATTTTTGTAGTAAGAATTTCTCTTTTTCTATTGGAGCTACTCCTCTTCCACTTAGTTAGACAATCACTGGGGCATGCCTCCCTGCCAAAGGAGTTATCATGAGATAACAGCTTCAATGAGAGTGGTTTATTTCCATGTATTCAGTCCAGAGGTAGGCACAATCCAAGTAAGGCCAAGCAGGGATTTTTGTCCTAGAATTATTTAGCTGCATGGGAGAGTGAAAGTAGCTCTCTTTCTGAGAGTTCAAGAGCACTAAAAAGACATTTTTTTTTCCTAGAAATGTCCAGTGCTATCTTTGCTGCTATTTAGAGACAGCCTGCTTGAGAAGAATAGTGCAAATTATCTGGAACCAAATTCCCAGGTTCAAGTTTCACAAAGATGAGGAGAAAGAACATGCCAAAACAGATAACGGTTTATATGTGACCCCTTGATATATTTAGTTTTTGGGACTGTATCTTGATAGGACAAGCAAAATGATAGTGCCAGAAAAGGCATTCACAGATAAATAGGGAAAGTTGTGGAGAGGAGTTGTTAAAGTATTATCCATTTGGAAGTGAAAGGATGAAAGTCACAAACAATGGTTTGAGTCTGGCATAATTTATACAGGAGTATTTTGAATGACAATTAGCTGTGTGCAGCATGAACCATGTTAACATATGATACAAAGCTTATGCTCTGTTTACCACATCAGGATAGCATGTATTATAGAAAGTTTATCTAAAGTTGCATCAACTATTTAGATGGAAAGTAAAAAATAAACATATTTGAGATGATTTATGTCAGGTTATGATGTGCAATATAAAGATAACTTTAATATAATAGAGAATTATTTGACTGCTAATTGGTGTCTTAGTTTGTTTTCTGTTTCTTATATTACTTAAAACTAGGTAATTTATAAAGAAAAAGGAAAGGGAAACTATTTCTTGTAGTTTTGAAGGCTAAGAAGTCCAAAGTTGAGGGCCTACATCTTGTGAGGGCCTTCTTGCTGGTAGAGATTCTCTGTAGAGTTCCTGAGGCAGTGCAGGGCATCATATGGTGAGGGGGCTGAGTACACTAGCTTAGCTTTCTCTTTCTCCTCTTATAAAGCCACTAATGACCCTTCCATCATAGCCTATTAATTAGTTATGTCATGAATCCATGAGTGGATTAATCCATTCATGAGGGCAGAGCCTTCATGACCCAATTACGTCTTAATAGCCCCACATCTCAGTACTACCACATAGGAGATTAAGTTTTAACATGCATTTTGGAGGGGACAAATATTTAAACCATAGCAACTTGTAAAAATAACCTGATTTTGAAACACAGATATGACTTTTATTGTCATTTACACTCTGTCCTCATGTCTGAAATGGATATATTTAAGCTTACCCCAGAGGTTTATTGTGAAGCTTAAAAATGAGTAATGATATTAAGTAAACTATAAATTGCTATAAAGTATTAATATTTTTATTAATATATTACTACATAATTCTCCATATTTTAATAGCGAATTGATGATGCTGGATAAAAATTGATGTCTTCCCTTAAAATTTGAAATAGCAGTTTCACTTTGCTTTTTAAAAGTTAGCACAGAAAGTTTTATTCTTTTTTGCTTTCCTTTTCGTCTTGCCTTGATCATCAGAGTTTTACTGGGTTATGATGATAATTATTAACAACAAATTGAATAGAAATTCAAAATTTAGTCAGTATTCAAAAGTTTTGATGGTCATGAAAAATATGAAGTTTGAGGTTATATTTGCTGTGGTACTCAGTGATCACTGTGGGTCTTGGTTTGTTAGAAACTGCAGGTCAATCACAGGATGGGAACATTAACAACATTCACAAAGCCATTAAATATTATTTACTTCATAAAGAATTTTTAATGAGCTAATATACATTTCAATAAATCTTGGTTAAGTAATTTACATAAACAATGCTGATTTGGAGACAATTTTTTAATGTATATTTCAGTGAGAATTATTAAAGCACAAATTCTCATTAATGAAGAGACGATCTATTCTAAACTATGTTATTCTGAATTCCATTTCTTATGTGTGTGTGTTTAAATGCAAAATTTATCCATCTATTATTTGATATCTAAGATTCATCCTTGAATGGAATTTTGGAAAACTTCTCATCACATCTCATCCAATTAACTATCTTTAAATGAAGAATGTTTGCCATCTGAACTGCCAAATACTTAAGTGGCAGATACCATTCCCTAGGTATTTAATATAGAGTTATATAAGTGTTGTATTGTTATAAGTAACAATATCTCAAGGTAAAGACCTGGGTTTGGGATGCTGTGAGCACCAAGAAAAATGGCACACAGATATCTCTGAGCTACCACAACTATCGCTCATTTATCCCCTTCAATAAGCTAAGTGGTAAATGAGAAATAAAAGAGGATATGATTTATTTTCTTAATGCTTTATGTTTTCATAGCATTCTTTTTTCAGAGTCTAGATGTGTTGTGTTTTCACAATGAACTATAATAAACTTATTTATACTATTTATTGCTTTAAACCTCTAATACTTTAAACATAATATATACATATGGAAGTTGGAAACTGGATTAAAAATGCATATTTTAAAAATTCATGTTTAATATGGTAGAGTGGCCACATAAACTCTCTTCTTCACTCTTCTGTGACTTCTTTGAAAAGGCTTTATACAAATCCAAAAAAAAGAGAGAATGGACCTTTAATAGCAGGGAGATTGGGAGGAAGTAATCATTGAAGCAATTTTAATATATTTTTGGAAGAAGAAAAGTCAATTAAAGTAGGTTTACAGGCACAACCAAGCAATGGAAGCTAGAGCCATGGCACTGTTGATGGAAATTTTTTTTAAGTAGAGTCCTAGTTATGAGTAGAGGTCTAGGAGTAAGAAGTGGAATAAATAGCCGACATTAACGGAAGATCTTTCTGAATTACAGTTAATCGGTTTCTACACCTTCTCCTTTCCCTCCTTTCCTTTATCCCACTACAACTCCATTCCCATACCTCTATCACTAGATTTTCTGGTAGAATGAGTTTTATTCTTGTATAGAAAACCTGAGCATTCTTCTTTAAGACTTCTAATGTGACTATTAGTGTTTCCAGAGAAAAGCCTTCCTCATTCTACAATTCAGGAAGTGCTCAGTCTGACATTGTACTACAGGCATATGCACCCTAAGGTGACTTTCCAGTGGAGACCCAGATTTATCCAAACAAACAAACAAACACAACAGGGGAAAATCCATATCCATCATATAGACAAATAATATGATTTATTAATAATATAAAAAAAATCAAGAAAGTAGAATATTCAATGAGAAATAAAAAGACCAAAATAAAAAGCAAACTCTAAAAGGAAAATAGTATTCCAGAAGTTTGAAGAGTCTGGAATGTACTATAGCATAAAAGGATAGGATATAATGAAAAGAGAACACAAGGAAACAAGAAAAGGTTATTAGAAACTGAATAGTGATTGACAGAGTGAATTTAACTTGATGATAAGATAAATTCATATAAAACCTCAGAATATATAATGTTAAAATGTTAAAATATAATTTAAAATTTCCAAAAGTGAAGGAAAACAGAAACTGTCAGATTAAAAGAATATGATTAATTAGGCTGGGAGCAGTGGCTCACACCTGTAATCCCAGCACTTTGGGAGACCAAGGTGGGCAGATCATGAGGTCAAGAGATCGAGACCATTCTGGCCAACATGGTGAAATCCCGTCTCTACTAAAAAAATACAAAAAATTAGTTGGGTGTGTTGGTGCATGCCTGTAGTCCCAGCTACTGGGGAGGCTGAGGTAGGAGAATTACTTGAAACTGGAAAACGGAAGTTGCAGTGAGCCGGGATCATGCCACTGCACTTAAGCCTGGCCATAGAGCAAGAGTCCGTCTCAAAAAATAAAATAAAATAAAAAAGAATAAGATTAATTAAAAACACAAAGACAGGCGTTCTTCAGATATTTACTCATACTAGAAGTAAATAGAATTTATGTCCTCTAGAAATATTAACTACAAAAGATCTAAGTTATGCTATAGGCCCAGACTTACTGCCACAATCTGCACATATTTCTTTTTCTATAAAAGAGAGGAAATGGGTTTCCTAACTTTTGACAATAGGGAAGAAATTCTGGATAAATTTGGGCATAGTGGAACTATTGTTTTTATTATGAGAAAAAAGGAACCATGAGATATTCCAGAAAAGTATCAACAGCAACCAAAATAATCAAAACAGAAGTTGAGCATATGATTCTGAGGAATTTTGAGGGGTAGGAAAGTAAAATTTACCCAATTTTATTATTCATTTTAATTTTAGACTTACTGAAAAATCTAAAAAAAAAAGTACAGAGTATTCTTTGTAGTCTTCATTCAGCCAAGCTAATGTTAACATCTTCCATGACCACAACACAATAATATAAACCAATAAATGAACATCAGTAGTATATAATCAACTGAACTACAAACGTAATTCAGGTTTGACCAGTCTTTTCACTAATGCCCTTTCTCTGTTTCATGATCCAGTCTAGGATCCTACATAGTATTTAGTTGCTAGGTGTCCTTAGTCTCCCTTAACTTGTGACAGTTCCTGAGTCTTTCCTTATTTTTGTGAACTTGACACTTTTCAAGAACAGTGGTCAGTTATTTTGTAGAATGCCACTTAATTTTTATCTTTTTTTTTCATTTATTTTTTACCTTTTAAGTTTATGGGTACATGTGCAGGTTTGTTATATAGGTAAACTCCTGTCATGGGGGTTGGTTGTACAGATTATTTCATCATCTAGGTATTAAGACTAGTACCCATTAGTTGTTTTTTCCTGATCTTTTCCTTCCTCCCACCCTCATCCCTCTGCTAGGCCTCCGTGTTTGTTGTTTCCCTGTATGCGTTCATGTGTTCTTATCATTTAGCACTCCTCTATAAGTGAGAGCATGTGATATTTGGTTTTCTGTTCCTCTGTTAGTTTCCTAAGGATAATGACCTCCAGATCTATCAGTGTTCTGTCAAAGACATGATCTCATCCTTTTCTTTATGGCTGCAGAGTATTGTATGGTGTATACGCACCACATTTTCTTTATCCAGTCTGACATTGATGGGCATTTAGGTTGATTCCATGTCTTTGCTATTGTGAAAAGTGATTCAGTGAACATTCACATGCATCTGTGTTTATGATAGAATGATTTATATTCCTTTGAGTATATCTGTTTTTTATGATTAGGTCAAGGTTATGTATCTTGGACTAGAATACTACAGAAGTGAGGGTCTAGAGACAAAGTCAGACATATATGGACACTTGACTTGTTACAAATGTGGCATTGTAGTGCTGTGGGGGAAGGAGAATCTTTTCATTAAATTTTCTTGTGTTAACTAAATAAATATATGGAGAAAAATAATTTTTAACCGTTTCTTTATATCGAACATACCAATCAATTTCAGATGGATTATTTATTTAAATATAAAAGGTAAAATAACACATTTGAAAGGAAATAGAATGCCTTTGAGATCAATTTTCTAAAACTAGGACACAGAAAGAACTAAGCAGATAGGAAAAGTAACATGAATTACATTAAAATGAAGAACATCAATTTTTATGAGCTTAATGGTATCAAAGATATGCTTAAGAAGGTGAAAGGCAAATCACAGGGTGGGTAAATGAATTTTTTAAATCATATCCAGACTATATGTGCCATATCCAGAATATGTAAAAATTACTTCAAATTGATGTCAAACAACCCAATGGACAAACTTTTTGAACAGTACATAAAAGGACATATTAAAATAGCAGTAAGCACATGAAAAGTGTTCAACCTCATTGGTTATTAGCCAAATGCAAGTTTAAACCTCAATATGATACAAAATCACACTCACCAGGATGGCTAAAATGAAAAAGACATGCAATACAAAGTTTTTCGGAGACAAAATGACGTATAGACAGAAATTGTCTCTTCTCTTTCTTGCTTTCCTTCTCTTCATGTTTAGCACAGTCATACTGTGAATAAAAGTCAGATTAACTAGATATTTGGAAGTGAAACTTTAGAAAATGAGTAACTCCTGCAAGTTTGGAAGGGTAAATTAGAATATATAATTTATGGGTCATAAGCAGTTGATGTCAACCCCTATGCTTATTTAATGAAGAGTGTGGGTTAGGCTGATTAATCCTAAATCTCTATAGTGGTTGTGAAAATTGTTTCTGTGTCTATGATAAAGAACATAGAGATGATGCATTAGATGAAGTTATAAACTGAAGAGACCCTGTTGAACCAGTTTAAGGATCTTGATTTCAGAACTGTGGCCTAAGCATATAGTATTATAATAGATGGGAAATAAGGGGATCAAAAATATCAAAATAAACATTCTTCTGCAGTTTTTTTGTAAACAGAAAATGTACTAATTAAGACCTTGGACATCAGAATCATACAATCAGGTGGAAAAAAATTAAACCTTCATGACTAACAGGTTTCTCCTCCACAGTGTTGTGTCTTAGTTAGCTCTATCACTTAGCACTTTTGTAACCCTGGACAAGTAAGTTAAATGCTCTCTGTCTCAGTGTCTTCACTTAAAAGGGAAGAAAAAATTATTACCTCATAAGATTGTTTAGAGGATCAAATCAGAGGATGAAATGATAGTTCATATAAGGCACTTAAAATGTTTGGAACATTGTACATGTCCAGTAGATATTTGTAAGATAATACAGTCAAGCACCACATAACAACATTTCAGTCAATGATGGACTACATATATGATAGTGGCCCATTTTGGCATACGTAATGGTGGTTCATCATATATAATACTGTATTTTTACGTACATCATCTATGCTTAGATACACAAATACTTAACATTGTGTTATAATTGCCTGCAGTATTCAGCATGGTAACATGCTGTAAAGGTTTGTAGCCTAGGTACAATGGGCTATACCATATAGCTTAGGTGTGTAGTAGGCTATGCCATCTAGGTTTGTGTAAGTACACTCTATGATGTTCTCACAACAACGAAATTGTCTAATGATGCATTCATCAGAACATATCCCCATTGTTAGGTGGGGATGTAGTTGAATGTAGTTGAAACAAGAGGAGAAGAAGGGTAGCAAAGGAGGAGAGGCGAGAAGAGAGAATAGGAGAGGAGAGGAATAGAGAAATGCTTTTTACTAGGGGAGTAATAACACGTGTTATTAGATTGCTTGATGAATGGGGTGTGGTGAAGGAAACTAATGTCGTTTGAGGTTAAGATAAAAGAATCCAGATAAGATGAGGACAAAAATCAAGGGGAGAATAACTTCTAAAGAGCAAATAGTTGAATGATTTTGAATCAATGCACACATTCATACCAAGTGACTAATTGTGACAGCCCTGATAAATTGGGAAATTCTTTATCTTTTAATGATATCTGGTTTTTAGTGATGGGCACTTTTCCATAATAAGGAATCGTAAATATATTACATATTTTTTACTGAGTCACACTGGATTTTTCTTAAAGTAGCACTACTTTTGTTTATTGCTCAATTCTGTTTCTCAGGATTATGGAACTTCAGTATGACATAGGTAAAGCCTTAAGGTTCATAGAACAGCAGTTTGCTGTTTCACAATAGCTTCTGTAGCATCACCGGTTGGTCTTTATGCCCGTGGTCTCTAGCTGTGATTACATAGTTCATCACAGCTGCTTGAGACATTGAGTAGGAGTCTTAGTTTCAATGACAAAGTTTTTAAGCTGGCCCCATAGAGCATCAGATCCCATTTCCTGCTGCTCAATTCAAGTGATTCTTTGTCATGGAAGACAAATTTTCTGTTACTTATACCTATGTTTTATAGTGAACATGTCATGTATTTTGTTGCTAATTTGGGGACATGCACAGATGAACATCTGAATCACACTTGATGAGTTTGAATCATACAAGTTCGCCCCTCCCACAAATAATATGCTATAATTAGTTCAATGCTTTTATTCAATTTAAGATTAAAAATGTTAAAAATTAAGAGTCATAATAAGACTTTATGGCATAGGCAGGGCTGATAATATAGCTGTAAGGTTTTTTGAATATAGTAAATCATTTAAAGTACAAAACTTACAAAGAAGCAAGAGAGATAACAAAACAGTCATGGTTCTATCACTTGCAGGTAAATATAGTTAGCATTTAGGCATATTTGTTCTTTAACCTTTTGTTTTCAATTATTTATATACTTAAGATCATGCTGTATTATTTAAACTTTTTTAATATTGTAAGTTATTTCCCTGTATAAAAAACTGTCCTTAAACTTTATATCATCTTTTTTAATGACTATGTAATATTTAATTGTTTTGTATACATTTTCACTTGTTTATTGAATGCATATTATAGGTTATTGACATTATTCTTGCTCCATTATTAAGTTATCATTATTGCATACTTATTTTCTTCTTTGTTAATTGTTTATATGCTCTGCTTTCTATTTTTATGGTAGGTGTTTTTGTTACTGTAATACACCTCTATCTTTTGGGCATTATATTTCCCTTTTACAGCCGATAATAATTTGTCTTTTCTCCTTTTTGATTAAGTTTAACAAAAGTTAATTTTATTTACATGGTTCTAAAATATGATTTGGGCTTTATGTTATGATTTTACTGATTAAATATTAAAAGTTATTTTCCTTATTCTTTAACCTCTAGCTTCCATCTTATGGTGCTTTTTTAGAGTTGCTTCTTTAAAAAAAAATTTAGGAATTCAGTAACTAGACCTTTATTTTTTAACAGTAAAAAATGACATTATACCTGTAATCTCAGCATTTTGGGGTGGGAGACCAAGGCAGCCTGATCACTTGAGGTCAGGAGTTTGAGACCAGCCTGTCCAACATGGTGAAACACCGTCTCTACTAAAAATACAAAAATTAGCCGGGTGTGGTCCATGCATCTGTAATTCCAATTCCAGTTACTTGGGAGGCTGAGGCATGAGAATCACTTGAACCCGGGAGGCGGAGGTTGCAGTGAGCCGAGATAGCGCCACTGCACTCCAACCTGGGCAACAAGAGCAAAACTTCATCTCAAAAAAAAAAAGATATTGAAAATACAAACAATTTTATAATAATGTTTCAGGACTCACCATCCATATTTAACTAAATTAGATATTTTGTCTTATTTGCTGTAAATATGTTATTTATTTTTAAAAATCTAAATAGCTAAATGCCACCAACATTCTTTTATTCTCCAATGTTCCCAAAGTAAGCCAGTACTAGTGTCCATATTTATTTCCATGCATGTTTTTTAAAAGCTATAAAGAATATATGGTTATACTTTATATATAGTAATCATTTGCACATTTTTGAAACTCATATATAATATTTATATTTTCCCATTAGTCTCTTGTAATTGATATTATACTTTTGTAATACAGTTATGTTGATACATAGAAATATATCATTTAAACCAATTTCTCAATCTTGGAACTATTGACATTTAGGTCAGACAAGTCTTTGTTTTGGAGAAGGCAGTCCTGTGCACTGCAGGATGTTTAGCAGCATCTCTAGTCACGACCCACTGAAAAGATGCTTGAAAAGATGCTTAAAAAGATGCTCATTCTTACCTTACCGGTAACCATGGCAAAGGAGCATCTTCACTCCACGTGTGACAACCAAAAATGTCCCCAGATATTGCCAAATGACTCCTAAAGGATAAAATGACCCCTGGTTGAGAACTGCTGCTTTAAATGAATGTAGTAATACATTATAAGAAAGGTTTATCAATTCCTGTTAGATGAACAATTAGACTATTTACAGCCTTCAATATTGCAAATGCTACAAAGCACAATGTAATGCATGTCTTCTGTGCACTTATGCTACAATTTTCCTAGGGTACATATCTAGTAGTGGATTTGCTGCATTATGAAGAGTGTGCATCTTCCAATTTAAAAGATACATCAATAACTTGAAAACAGTTAAACAAATTTAAACAAGTGCCAGCAATGTAAATGCTTCTTGTTGTTCCACATCTTGGCTAATATTTTATTTTATCAGTATTTTGACATTTTTTAATCAGTCTCTTATGTACAAATAGTAGCTCATGATCATTTTAATTTCCATTGCCATAGTTACCAGTAAGGGTGAGCATCTTTTCAGCATTTTGCTAAACACTTTTGATTTCTGTTCTGTGAATTGCCTACTCATATCTTGTTTCCATTTTCAAATTGTTTTATTATTTATAACTTTCACAAATTTAGTTTTACTTGACATATAAAATTGTATGTATTTATTATGTACACCAAGATGTTTTAAACTATATATATGTTTTGGAATAATTAAATCTAGCTATTTTTTTTTTCAAAATTCACTGTAGAAGGTAACTTAGAAACAAGCTTTGTATTTTCTCAGTCTTTGCCTTAGTTTATTTTGACTTCTGTTCAACAATTAAAAATAATATAGTTAAAATTTCCAGCTTTCACTTTTATGATTGTAGTTTGTATATTTTTAAAAATTCTAAACCACAAAAATATCTTTATTTAAATGTTGAAGCTTTGCTGTTTTAATGTTTTGGCTTTTAATTCAACTGAATTTATTTACTTTAAAATATTATTTAAGTATAATTGACAACCTGTAATAAACTGCTAAAATTTAAGTTATGCAATTTATAATTTTTGATATATGTATAGACCTGTGACACTATCACCGCATTTAAGAAAATGAACATACTTTTCATTCTTAAATGTTTCCTTGTATCTTTTTAAAATCTCTCCTTCCCTCTCTTCCTTGATACTCACCCCTTCCATCTCCAGGTAGCCACTAATCTGCTTTCTGTCACTAAAGACTCATTTGCATTTTCTGCAATTTTATGTAAAATAAAAGCATATAGTATGTATTATTATTTGGCTCTTTTCACAGAAGCATAATTATTTTGAGATTTATCTATGTTGTTGCACACATCAAAAATTCATTCTTATTTACTTATAAGTATACTTCCATTGTATGTATATATCACAATTTATCTGTTCACCTGTTGAATATTTGGATTATTTTTAGATCTTAGCTATTAAAAGTTGCTAGAAACATGTACAAGTATTTGCATGGATATAATCTTTCACATTTCTGGGGGTGAAATGGCTGATTTTTGTGATAGGTATACATATAACTTTTTAAAACCACCAAATCATTTCCAAGTGGTTGCATCATTTTCCAAGCCTACTAATAGAGACTTCCAGTTGCTTCACCTTTTCAGCAACTTTTAGTTTGGTCAGTGTTTTAAATGTAAACAATTTTTTTTAAAAAGACATGTTAAGCAGCTCAGATATTAGTATTATTCAGTTTTTCTACATTTCTAAAATATATTGTATAAATTCATTTTCTGTGTGCTACATCCTCAGGGATAAAACATATCCGTATGCTGTGTTGATGTCTATTTATAGGTCTCACAATTGTTTGAGTTTTATCCAATTTCACGTTAAGCTGAAATGAAAATGTTCAAGTACTACATTTGTTTTAACATTTGAAAAGAGTCAAGTATACATATGCTCTAACTAATTTGAAGTCATTATAGGGGTAAAAAAAGTAGAAGAAAATTGTAAAAAAAAATTATACTCATGTTAGGAAATATGAAGTATATTTCCAAATTTTACATTTGCCTATAACATTAGATAGATGTCTGGCCTCTTTGGATCTTGTCTGAGAATTAGGGGTAAAATGTTTTCTTTATATCTTTACATACTCCCTGAAATACAGGTTTTTTTTAAGCATGTTGTTATTATACAGGTTTAGCAAATGTAAACTATAGTGTCCATTTTATCTAAATTAATTCCCGTTACAATTAAAGGATGCAAATTACAGAGGCTTCACTGTTCTGATAATTAAGAATTATAAGATATTTATGTACCTCACAATTCTACTGTGAAGGATAATAAAAAGAATAGAATTTTTTGAAATAATAAATTGATAAAATTTATGGGCAAATGGAAACTTTCTCATTAATATTGATTGCTGTGCAAGTTTAAATATTAATAGTTAATTTCTTTAACATTACCTAAACTATGATGTGTTATGAGACATAGCTTTGGGAAATATTAGCACCAAGTATCTAAAAACTAAGCAAGAGCCAAAATGTTGATAATATTGCAAACAAGAGGAAAAACTGGTTTCCTATGCTTTTATTTGCAAGTAGGTCATATGTTATATTTGCAAAGCAAGTGTCCACTGGAACAGAGTTAATAAATAATTTAGAAGTCTAAACCTAAACACACACACACACACACACACACGTATATATATGTGTGTGTGTGTGTATCTATCAATCTATCTAAAGAGAGATACATTCCATGAAGAAGACAATGAATCTTTTTGTGCTGTTGTATTATAAATGGACTATTATACATTAGTACTTCATATTAAGTCATGAAATTATAGCTATGTTTAGAATAACTTACATTTTTTGTTTTTGTATTTCAAAACTTAAATTTTACCTTGTGAGTTATTTTTGTAAATATACAGAGATGTTAGATTATAATTAATGTAGAGAGTTGTGAAAGAAAGTTATGAGAATCAAATTGCATGCAGTTATTGTTAGCATCCCCAGAGTATACTATTATGATGTGGTTACCCAACTTTTTTTTTTTTAAGAAACTTACATAATTTATTTTTTATATTTTTAATTTTTTTTATCGTTACTTTAGGTTCTGGGGTACATGTGCAGATCAGGCAGGATTGTTGCATAGGTATGCACATGGCAATGTGGTTTGCTGCCTCCATCCCCCTATCGCCTACATCTGGCATTTCTCCCCATGTTATCCCTCCCTGACCTCCCCACCACCCCCACTGTCTCTCCCTTGGCCCCCTCGAACAGATCCCAGTGTGTGATGCTCCCCTCCATGTGTCCATGTGTTCTCCTTGTTCACCACCCACCTATGAGTGAGAACATGAGATGTTTGATTTTCTTGTGTCAGTTTGCTGAGAATGATGATTTCCAGATTCATTCATGTCCCTACAAAGGACACAAACGCATCATTTTTTATAGCTGCATAGTATTCCATGGTGTATATGTGCCACATTTTCCTTGTCCAGTCTATCGTCGATGGGCATTTGGGTTGGTTCCATGTCTTTGCTATTGTAAAAAATGCTGCAATAAACATACGGTGTGCATGTGTCGATTGCTGGGTCAAATGGTATTTCTATTTCTAGGTTCTTGAGGAAGTACCACACTGTCTTCAACCCTTCCACAATGGTTGAACTAGTTTACACTCCTACCAACAGTATAAAAGTGTTCCTATTTCTCCACATCCTCTCCAGCATCTGTTGTCTCCAGATTTTTTAATGATTGCTCTTCTAATTGGCCTGAGGTGCTATCTCAGTATGGTTTTGATTTGCATTTCTCTATTAATCAGTGATGATGAGCATTTTTTCATATATTTGTTGGCCTCATATATGTCTTCTTTTGAAAAATATTCATATCCTTCTCCCACTTTTGGATGGGTTTTTTTTTTTTTTTTCTTGTAAATCTGTTTTAGTTCTTTGTAGATTCTGGATATTAGCCCTTTGTCAGATGGGTAGATTCCAAAATTTTTTTCCCATTTTGTTGGTTGCCAGTTCACTCTAATGATTGTTTCTTTTATTTGCCCTTTTTTCATCTCCCAAAATAGTCACAAGGAACCATGATGACAGTGGTTTTCTTCTTTGAGGCATGAAGAAGGAAGGTGGAAACATAAAGGGACACATTTCAAACATAGTGAGCCAACTCTAAAGAACATTTCTCTAAATAACTGCTTACAATTCACTATCTGCTATTAGCTCATTGGCTGCTACCATTTCTTAAAAAAGCTGCAAAATACAGGTTTAAATGCAGGTGGGTGATGTTTTTAAAAAGAGTTCTTAAATTTTTTTTTTCTTTCCAACTTGTATTTTACATTCAAGGGATACATGTGTAGATGTGTTGCATGGATAAATTGTGTGTCATGGGGGTTTGGTGTACAAATAATTTTGTCGCCCAGGTAATCATCATAATATCTGTGAGATAGTTTTCCAGTGCTCACCCTCCTGTCACCCTACCTCCTCAAGTACACCCAAGTGTCTATTGTTCCCTTCTCTGTGGCTATATGTACTCAATAGTTAGCTCACATTTATAAGTCAGAACACACGATGTCTGAGTGTTTTGTTTTCTGTTCCTGCATTAATTTGCTTAGGATAATGTCCTCCAGCTCCATTCACGTTGCTGAAGAGAACATGATCTCATTCTTTTTTATGAATACATAGTATTCCATGGTATATCTGTACCGCATTTTCTTTATTCAGTCCACCCATTGATAAGCATCTAAGTTGATTCCATGTCTTTGCTGTTGTAAACAGTGCTACAATAAACATATGTGTGCATGTGTCTGTATGGTAGAATGATTTATAGTCCTTTGGGCATATACACAGTATTGGAATTTCTGGGTCAAATTGGAGTTCTATTACAAGTTCTTTGATAAATCTTCAGACTACTTTCCACAGTGTCTAAACTAATTTACATCCCCACCAGCAGTGTGTAAGAATTTTTTCTCTCTGCAACCTTGCCAGCATCTGTTATTTTCTGACTTTTAGTAATAGCCATTCTGAGTGGTGTGAGATGGTATTTCATTATGGTTTTGATTTGTATTTCCCTAATGATTAGTGATATTAAGCATTTTTTCATATGCTTGTTGGCCGCATGTATGTCTTCCTTTGAGAAGTGTTTGTTTATATCCTTTGCCCATTTTTAAAAGATGGGGTGCATTGTTACTTGTGGGTTTGTTTAAGCTCCTTATACATTCTAGATATTAGACCTTTGCATGTATAGTTTGCAAATATTTTCTGTAGATTTTCTGTTACCCTATCATTCTGTAGATTGTCTGTTACTCTATCAGTAGTTTCTTTTGCTGTGCAGAAGCTCTTTAATTAAATTAGGTCTCAGTTGTCTATTTTTGTTTTGTTGTAATTGCTTCTAGAGTCTTTGTCATGACATTTTTGTCAGGCCTGATGTCAAGAATGGTATTTACTTAGTTTTCTTCTAGGGTTTTTATAATTTTAGGTTTCACATTTAGGACTTTGGTTCATCTTGAGTTGATTTTTGTATATGGTATAAGATAGGGGGTCTACTTTTATTCTTTTGCATATGGCTAGCCAGTTATCCCAGCCATTTATTGAATAGGGAGTCCTTTTCCCATTGCTTGTTATTGTCCACTTTGTCAAAGATCAGATAGTGGTAGGTGTTTGGCTTGCTTTATTTCTGGGTTCTCTAATCTGTTCCATTGGTCTATGTGTTTGTTTTTATACCAGTATCATGCTGTTTTGGTTACTGTAGCCTTGTAGTATAGTTCCTTTTGCTTAGGGTTGCTTTAGCTATTCAGGCTTTTTTTTCTTTCTCACTAAATTTTAGAATTTTTTTTTCTAATTCTGTGGAAAATGTCATTGGTAGTTTGATAGGTATAGCACTGAACCTGTAAATATCTATAATTTGCTTTTTGCAGTATAGCCATTTTAACAATATTGATTTTTCTTATCCATGAGCATGGAATGTTTTTTTCATTTGTTTGTGTCATATTTGATTTTAGTAAGCAGTGTTTTGTCATTGTCATTGTAGAGATCATTAACCTCCCTGGTTAGCTCTATTCCTAGGTATTTTTTTTTTCATTTTGTAGCCATTGTGAATGGGATTGCATTCTTGATTTGGCTGTCAGCTTAGAGGTTATTGATGTTCTTGGTGCAAGGAAATGCTACTGATTTTTGAACATTGATTTTGTATCCTGAAACTTTGCTGAAGTTGTTTAACAGAACTCAGAACCTTTGGGCAGAAACTATCAGGGCTTTTTAATATAGAATCATATCTTTTGTGAAGAGGGGTAGTTTGACTGCCTTTCATCCTATTTGTACTATTCGTATGCATTTTATTTTTCTCTTGACTGCTTGTTCTGCTAGGACTTCAAGTACTATGTTGAATAGTAGTGGTGAGAGTGAGCATCCTCATCCTGTTCTAGTTGTCAAGGGGAATCTTCCAACTTTTGCTCATTCAGTATGATGTTGGCTGCAGGTCATTCATAGATACCTCTCTTTATTTAGAGATATGTTCCTCTGATGCCTAGTTTGTTAAGAATTTTTAACATGAAGTGATGTTGAATTTTATTGAAAGCCTTTTCTGCATCTACTGAGGTGATAATATGGTTTTTTCTTTAGTTTTGTTTATGTGATAGATCACATTTACTGATTTATGTTGAACCAAATTTGTATCCTAGGGATGAAACCTACTTTATCATAGTGGAATAGCTATTTTATGTGCTGCTGAATTCAGATTCCTAGTATTTTGTTGAGGATTTTTGCATCTATGTTCATCAGGAATATTGCCCTGAAGTTTTCTTTGTATGTTATGTCTCTGTCAGTTTTGGTATCAGAATGATGCTGGCCTCATAGGATGAGTGAGGTAGGAATTCTGTCTCCTCAATTTTTAAGGATAGTTTTGGTAGGATTGATAAAAGCTCTTCTTTATACATTTGGTAGAATTTGGCTGTGAATCGATGTCATCTAGAGCATTTTTAATTGGGTAGGTTTTTTTAATTACTGATTCAATTTTGGAATTTGTTGTTGATCTGTTCAGGGTTTCAATTTCTTGGGAAGAAATTCAATCTTGGGAGGTTGTATGTTTCTAGGAATTTATCCATTTCTTTTAGTTTTCTAGTTTGTGTGCATAAAGGTGTTTGTAGTAGTCTCTGAGGGTTTTTTATATTTGTATGTGGTTGGTGGTAATGTTGCCTTTTCATTTCTAATTGTGTTTATTTGGATCTTCTCCATTTTTTTTCTTTGTCTTGCTAGCAGTGTATCTATCTTTTTTATTCTTTCCAAGAACCAACTTTTAGTTTTGTTCATTTTGTATGGTTTTTCTCATCTATATTCCATTCAGTTCACCTCTGATTTTGGTCATATTTTTTCTTCTGCTACCTTTGGAATTAGTTTGCTCCTGTTTTTCTAGTTCCACTAGATGTAGTGTTAGGTTATTAATTTGAGATTTTTCTAACTTTTTAAAGTTAGCTAGACCATTTCTGGGAAGATAGTGCTGTCCTTTCGATGTAAGAAGAGACTCTGGCTTTCAAATTTGCTGGAGATGTTGTGCTGGTTCTTTGTTATCTGTGTGAACCGATGTTCCTTTAACTGTGGTGTAATTTGAGTATAGCCAGTTTGCTTCGTTTTTTGATGTTTTCGGAGGCTGAGGCTTTGTGCAAGGTCTTTATTTGTGGCTGAACTCTTGTACTTGCATTCATCAGAGGATATATTAGTAGAGTACTTTTTGGTGTTGAAGTTTGGGCTGTGATCTAGTGGATGTCACTTAAGTATAATGGTCAGTAGGTAGGATCTTAGCCATGTAGCTTTTCTGTATTTCCTCATGATTGCAGCCATGATCCCTCTCAGTCCTCTGAGAGTGTGGGCTCCTCTGCCATGTGAGTGCTGACCACAGATCTTAGACTGGACTTTCCGGCTGTGCACTGCATCCCTGAGTGAGTTCAAGCTTTTTGTTTCCTCCCCAGCTTGGGGGTTGCAGAGGAAGGGCCTTTGGCAGGGCAGTGGCAGAAGGCCTTTCACTTTCTCTTGGGGGTCCACCACAGAGAAATACAGAGCTGCTGCCTTTTCTTATTAGAATGATAAGTCCGGGGTGGGGCAGCTGTGCTGTAGGCCTACACCAGCAGGTCCTGCATGGTGAAAGGCAGGGTAGTAGAGAGGTTACAGGAAATATAATCTGGCCTCTTTGTTAGCAGTGAGGAATCCATATGGGTCTGCCCCATCTCGATTCTTGCCTCCTTGAGAAAAGAATTCGTCCAAGGGTCATAAGGCAAAGTGAGAGACAGAGGCAAGTTTTAGAGCCGGAGTGAAAGTTTGTTAAAAAGTTTTAGAGCAAGAACAAAAGGGAGTAAAGTACACTTGGAAAAAGACCAAGCAGGTGACCTGAGAGATCCAAGTGTGCTGTTTGGGCTTTGACTTGGAGTTTTATACATAGGCATGGTTCTAGGGTTCACATCTCTTCTCCCCTGATTCTTCCCTTGGGGTGGGCTGTTTACCTGTGCAGTAGCCTGTCAACACTTAGGAGGGGTGGCCACATGTTCAGTGTATTTACTGAAGTTGTGTGCATACTCATTTGAGGAGTTTTTACCTTACCAGTTGAGTGTTCCTAGAGGAAGGTCATATACCAGTTAAGCTCCTCCATTTTGCCTCTTAATGCACATGCTTGAGCCCACTCACCCAACTCCTGAGATCTTACTGGGAAGCTGCTGATCCCCAGCTTCAGGTGTTTTCTATCTATTGAAAATGTCTTTCCTTGGTGCTAGCTGCAACCAATTATTGTTTTAGAGAGACAGTTTGACAACCACCTGATCATCACCTGATGGCTGCCTGACATTCCTTGGAGGTGCCCTCTCCTGCCCTTCTCATGTCTGCCTAGCTACCTACTCTAATATCTTCTCTGTAAAGCAGCCATGGCTTGCTAGATGTGTGGGTAAAGCACCCAGGTTCTTTGTTCCTTTCTCAGCCTGGTTGCAGTGAAGGTGGGGGCCACTACAGCAGCAGTGGCAGAGGGATTGTCAATTTTCTCAGGGAATTCCATCTCAGAGAGACACAGAGCCACTGCCAGTGGGAATGTTTAGCTAGGTGTGGGGCAACTGCACTGTGTACCTGAGCTGAGGTCCCTGCCTGGTGAAGAGCAGGGGTGGCAGGGGCTCACAGGGAAGAGAAATTGGACTCTGCTCTGTATGGCAGCTATTGAGTGCTGGAAGGGCCAGCAAAGCAATCAGGTCTTTGTTTCCCAGAGTGTAGTGAGGGTGGTACGCCTGCATATGGCAGTTGTAGAAGGGCTTTCAGTTGTCTCTGGGATCTCCACCACAGTGAAACCCAGAGCTGTATTAATGGTAATGTCCAGCCGGGGATGAGGCAGCTGCACAGGCCTGAGCTAGGGGCCATGCCTGGTGAAAAGCACAGGTTCGGAGGCTCACAGGAAAGATAAACTGGGCGGATGGTGAGAGGTGTTTCAGCAGCGGCAAAAATGGCAGCCTGGTCCATTACCTTTAGGAGCTCCATCTCAGAGAAATGCAGAGCTGTAACCTGCCTGAGTGCTCAGATGTGGGTAGGGTGACTGTGCTGTGGCCCTAGGTCAGGAGGCCCTGACCAGTGAGATGTAGTGGAGCAGAGACCCACATGGTAAACAACCCAGCTGCTTTTCCATAAGACAGTTACAGCAGAAAAAAAAATGTGTTCTAATCCTAGGGAAGGAAGAGAAGAAAAATTCAGTTAGCAACTAGTGGTCTCTGGGACAATACAATGGAAGATAATCAGTATGGGTGATTAATGAGAGATATGCTGTATGAAATGTTGATATATATATTTTTCCTCAAATTGGAAGTTGATGCAATTGGCATGAGACAAATTTTCATTTCTTTGCTTACCAAGTGAATGGTCTACCAAAAGAAATAATTATTTATTTAATCATGTTTAACTTCTCAACTACAGTATGACTAGAAAAAATATTGTTAGTAAGATAATTTAGGTTGTATTCTATTGAACTTTCTTTTTGAAATTAAATCTGACTAATTGAGTGGTGGATTACTAAGCATTGCTGTCTTCTGTACCTTCTTTTTGAAATTTCTATTTGAGATCCAATACTCATCTGACCTTTAGTTGATCCACTTTCTCATTTTACCTTTCTTCCTTATGGCCAAGACATCAGTAAGTGACAACCAGGAGAAAGAAAATGCACAGCAACAAAATCCAGTAGCATATTTGAAAGAGGAATTGTAATCTACCAAAAGTATGATGTGTAATTAAAGATATTATAAATGAATGTGAATTAATCACATATTTCACAATTTAAAAAGCTCTCAAATTGGAGCTTATCCAGCAGTTTTCTTGGTTTCATCCAGTGATATAGTTTGGATGTTGTCCCTGTCCACATCTCATATTGAATTGTAATCCCCAGTGTTGGAAGTAGGATTGGTAGGAAGTGATTGGATCATGGAGATGGTTTTCTCAGGAATGGTTTAGTACCATCCCTTGGTACTATTCTTGCAATAGTAAGTTTTCATAATATCTGGTCATTTAAAAGTGTGTAGCACCTTCCCCTGTCTCTCTTGCTTCTGCTCTGGTCATGTGATATACCTAATCTCCCTTCACCTTCTGCCATGGTTGTAAGTTTCCTTGGGCTTCCCCTGAAGCCAAGCAGATGCGATCATGCTTCCCATATGGACTGTGAGCCAATTAAACCTTTTTTCTTTATAAATTACCCAGTCTGAGGAATTTCTTTATAGCAATGTGAGAAGGGACTAATGCACCAAGGAAAAAAAATAAGGGTTAGTAAGTAGTGTTAGACAGCAAATTTTTATTGACTGATATTGTTTCTTGCTGGGGAGGGCTAACTCCTTAGGCATTATGCCCAGAGTTGGCAGTGTATGGGCTTTTGGCAACTATATTTATACTCATGTAAATCCACTTTCACTTATAGGCAAATTAAGGGGTGGGTCAATGCAAATTGAGGGGTAGGTTATTTCGAATATTTTAGGAAAGGGGTAATAACTTCTGGGTCATTGCCATGGCATGTGTAAACTGTCATGATACTAATAGGAGTGGCTTATGCTAATGAGTAATGAGGGCAGCCAGGGATTGCTTTCCCCATTTGCTGGTTTCTGTGAGTTTTTTTTTTTTGTCTTTATTCTGTCTGGACCAGATCTTGTTTTGATCAGCAGATTTTTGACCAGATAACAAGTCCTGTTGGTCTCCTACCTGATTCCTCCCCTGGAGATTAGATGCTCCTTCTTAATCTTAAAGTGTCAGCAGAATGGTACAGGCCTATCTTTTGTAATTGCTTTTTGATGATTTTATGTATGTAGACCCTGCCTAGCAATTGAAAGTGGGTTTACCTGAGTATAAATACAATTGCCAAAAGACTACAATTGCTGCGTCTTTGCAGTCTTACTGCTGTGTTGGTCACTGCCTCTCACTTGCCGTCTTCATCCTTTCATTGTTTCCAGATGATGCAACACAGGTTAGCCCCAAACTGGGGCTTCATCAAGAAGTATTCTTGGCTCCACTCAGAAAAGAATTCAAGGGAAAGCTGGTGGTGTTAGACAACAACATTTTATTGAATGGTACTGTTCTTAATTAAGCAGGGCTAACTCATAGGCAGTGGGCCCAGAGTCGGCAATGTGTAGTGTTTTGACAACCATGTTTATACTCATGTAAACCCACTTTCAATTGCATGCAAATTAAGGGGTGGGTCAATGCATATTGAGGGGTAGATTACTTATAACTTTTAAGGAAAGGAGTAGTAATTTCCAGGTTGTACCATGGTAATGGGTGGTAACTTTTAGATTGTTGCCGTGGCATTTATAAGCTGTCATGGAACTGGTGGTATTGTCTTATGCTAATGAGCAATGAGGGCAGCTAGGGATTACCCTCATTGTTATCTAATGGTTCCTGCCAGTTTCTTTACTTTATGCTGTCTGGACAAGATCCTGTTTTGGTCAGCAGGGTTGTGACCAGAAAACAAGTTCTGTCAGTCTCCTACCTCAGTATGCTTCTATTCATTAAAAGAAAAAGGCAAGTCTAATCTGTGATATCAGAAGTAGTATAGTGGATATATTTCAGGAGGTTAAAAGAGTGGTGATTGGAGGAACTATGACCAGGGCTTTGCGGATGTTAGAAATGATCTGATTTTTTCACCTAACATGAGTACATTTCATTTGTGATAATTCACTAAGCTGTACCTTTATGATTTTGTAACATTTTTTGTGTGTGTAATTCTTTTTTTTTTTTACTTTTTATTTATTTATCTATTTTTTTTATGCTAGATATAGGTGTGTAATTCTTTAATGAAAATAAAATAACAATAAAGTGTGGTTTTATTTATTTATTTTAAATTTTATTGTGCATATGTAAGGTATAAACCATGATGTTATAGGATACTCATAGGCAGCAAAATTATTACTACACTGAAGCAAATTAACATATTCATTATCTAACATAGTTATCCACTTTAGTTTTGGTTTGTGGCAACAGCAGCTAAAATCTATGCATTTAGAATACATACCATACATAGGATAATTTTAGTACCTATAGTCTTCATGTTGTACATTAGCTCTCTAGATTTGCTCATCATACATATTTCCTACTTTATATGAATTGATATTTTAATACAAAAGAATTTGACTTAGAATTTTGTATTTGGCCATATTTTTACTCAGATGTTTGTATATAATGAAATTATTTATAGGCATAAAAATCCACATTAAAAACTCTTTCGACAAAGTTTTGATGCTGGAAGAGAAAGAAACCTGGAGATACTGTAAAAAATTATGAGTAATAAAACATCTTGGTAAAGTTTATTATTCCACAAAACAAACAAATTAACATGAAAATAAATAAAACTAAGACCACATTAAACACATAAAGTGAACATATATTCTTAGTAATCTAAAACTATTATTGTAGACATTATAAGCATGAGGCTTTGCAACTAAAAAGACATGAGATTGAGGAAAGTACTTACCTTGTTAGGGAGAAGAAATTAATAATTTTAATACATTGATGTGAGTTAGTATATATGATTATACATTTATGTTAAAGACAGACAATATAAAGGAAATTAATATATACAAGTGATGCAGGACAGGCAAGCCCCAAAATTGGGGATTAGCTTGGGAGGGTTCATGACTTCACCTAGAAAAGAATTTGAGTTCAAGCCACTGGTGTTAATCAGCAACTTTGAACGAAGCGGCACTGTACAGCAGCAGCAGACACATAACTCCTTGTGGAGCAGGGCTACCCCATAGGCAGTGTGTGCAGAATAGCAGCTCAGAGGTGGTTTTGCACTCAATATTTACACCCACTTCTAATTATATGCAAATTAATAGTTAATTTATGCAGAATTTTTTAGGAAAAGGGTGCCAACTTTCAGGTTGTCAAGGTCATTGCCATGGAAAGGGACAATAACTTCCCAGTGTTGCCATGACAGTGGTAAATGACATGCATACCGGTGTGCATGTCTTACAGAAATCTGCTTTCCACCTGGACCTGTTTTAGCTATTCTTCATTTTGGTCAGATGTCTGAATTCCGCCTCCCCTACTTCATAAGTGTTAAACAGACAGAAAGTAACTCAAATCTATTCAATAGAAATCAGGAAAGGAGAAAAAAATGAATAAAAAGTACACAAAACATAAAATTATATAAAAGTACCAATATCAGACTACTAATTTATATGTAAAAAGGTCAAATTTACCAATTAAAAGATGCATCTGAATGAATAAAATGAAAGTCTGGCAATATATTTTCTACATTACACATAGAAAGTCTGAAAATAAGACAATCTTAATGCTATGAAATATAGATAGCACAGGCATAATTAGTAAAAGAGCACACAGACAATCAGAAGCAGATAAATAAGCTGATAGACAAAAAAGTAGACACAATTAGCAGAAATGGATGTATTATATACTGTATATAAAAGCTGAAATCAGGACCATAATGTTTGTACAAGTCAGAAGAATATTTTCATGAAAGGTAAGGGGAGGCTAGATTTCTCAGCAATTCTAATAAAAAGCACTATTTATGAAAAGAAAAAAAGATAAATCTAGGCTTCATCAAAATGAAAATACATATTTTTTTCAAAGAACAACATTCATGAAATAAAAAGGCAAGCCACTGAATGAAAAAAATATTTGCAGAAATTGTAGTTTGCCAAAAAGAATTATATCTAGAATATGTAAAGAAGTCCTACAACTCAATTAAAAAAAACCCTCCAAATAAGTGAAAGATTTGAATAACCCTTCACACACACACACACACACACACACACACACACACAATATACAAACCATCAATAGCGCGCTTGAAAAGGCACTCAACATTAGGAAACTGCAAATTAAAACCACATCCATCACAATCTCCTTTTCAGCAACCTCTGTTCCTGCCTCAGTCCATTCCAGTTAGGGATCCATCCGCACCACACATTGAAAACACTTTTGTCAGGATAATCAAGTTTCCAAATCTAGTGCTTATTTCTCTGTGCTCATACTTCTTTGAACATAATTCTATGGAGTTGTTTACTCCTTCCAACTTGAAACATTTTCTCTCTTAGCTTTTCTTTTTATAACACCAGTTCAGACTTCCTCACTGAAGTGAGAAATAACGTAGCCCAACTGCTCACTTGATACATCCACTTAGACATTTCCTAGGCAGCCACACTGAAATGCCCCAAGAAGAAAGCCTGATTCTCTTCTCCATCCAACTTTCCTGTTTCTGTTGATAAGCCAGCTCTCCACCCAGTTGCTCAAGCAGAAAGTCAAGAGTAATCCTTGATTCTCTTTTTAAATCATCACCCATACCCAATTCATCAGCAAATCCTGTAGATTTAGCCTTCAAAAAACCGTATTGGGTCTGGTTGGTTGTCAGTTTTCACTTAGTTCTAGCCACAGTTCTTTTTGCTTGGGCTATTAATATATATTCCCAGCTGTCTCCTTGCTGTCCCTTTTGCTCCTCTGTGAAAAAACATTTTAACTGATCAATTTTCAAGGCATGATAAATCTAAGTGCTGGCAGCCAGCCTGCTGATGTGACTAACAGCATGGTTCATGCACCTAGAAGGTCAGGTTAAGAAAGCAGAATGTAGAGGAGGGATCTGCACATAAAAAGGAAGAAAGTTTCATTATTGGGAAATTGAAACTTAAGTGGGGAAGGAAGCCAGGTTATAACCTTATAAGGCAACAATGAAACTTAGGTGAATCAGGAAGATTGCAACCTCATAGTCCTCGATCAATGAGGAACTGGGGGACGGATTTGTATGCTAGGAGATAAATTACCTGCTGTAACTGTCCCAGGTGTTCCTGCCTACCAGACACCTGATCTTGCAACTGCCATTAGGTCTCCCTTCTGCTGTTCTTTATGTCTCAGAGTCCATTCCTTGGGTTTGGATGGTTGAATGCATTTCTCACAAACTTGGGGACCCACCTGGGATCTCTCTGCCTGCCTGGAGTGGGACTCCAGCTAAGAGGGGAAACACATCCCACCTGATTTAGGTGGCCCACTCTGTTCAAGCATCCCCGCTCCCTGCAGAGACCATAGACAAAGCCGAGACTGTTATTCAGGAGGTAGAAGAGGTGACACAGGAAGAAATGTAGGCACCGTGGCAACCAGGCAAACTCATGCAAGAGACAAGATAGGAAAATTGGACTATAAGTACTGCCTTGGTGAGTTGGGCATTTTCAGAGGTCAAGTGTGTGTGACTGAGATGTATCCTAGATATGGAGCGAGTGTGGAGTCCCAATATGTGGTTCCATTCTCCCACAAGGAAAATGGCCAAAGATGACTGACGTGATTCTCAGGGTGTACAAGAAACCTCCAATGGGCAGGAGGAGATTGAGTACACTGGAAAATCCTCAGACACAGAGACTGAACAAAGATTGGAAACAGAAATTCTAGCCTAGGGGACAAAAAGGAAGCCAAAGAGACTTTGGCATTTCCCGGAATAGTCCTTTGGGACAAATGCTGCAGGATTGGAGGTACAACCCGCAAACCAGTGACAAGGAAAAGCAAAAAATTACCAAGCATTGCTGTTTTATCTAGCCCAAAGGCCCCATTCATAACCCTTTGGTCTTTTGGCCTAGGTTTGGCTCAGATGAGAATTGGGCATGCCAAGCTTTAATTGTCTGTATGAATGGTAAAACCCCATCCTCACAAGAAGAGATAGGTTATGCTTTTTGCTGGATCAAGGAATTAGTCCCCATGTTTCCCCTCAAAGAAGAAGAAAAGGAGCCTAGTAAAAAGCCCTTGCCCAGTGAAAAGCCCTGGGACCCCTATCGTGCTTGTCTCTTCCCTACGTCTCTCAAAATAGGGGAAAGGAAGATCAAGGGGCAGCAGGAGGGTTTGTGGAAGAAAGACCTGGAAACCATGGGGGAGTTGAAAAAACACTCCTTTAAATCCTTATCCAAATATAAGAAAAGAATTAGAACAGTTTAAGAGGGATATTGAGAACTTCCCTATCCCTTCCATACAGCAGGCATCTGGCATGTTCCCTCTTAGGGAAGTTCCCATGGGACAGGGAGAGATCAGCTTTGTAAATGCTCCTTTTACAAGTACCGAAGTTAGGAACTCAAGAAGGAAATGAAACCACTCCTAGAAGATCCCCTCGGTTTAGCAGACCAGCTGGACCAATTCCTGGGACCCAGTTTTTACACCTGGGCTGAAATGATGTCTGTCATGAATATCCTGTTCACAGAAGAAAGGGGAATGATTTGGAGAGTGTCCATGACCATCTGGGAGAGGCAACATCTTTCACACAAGGAGTCTTGCCAGCCAAACAAACATTTTCAAATGTTGATCCCAAATGAGACAATAATGATCCCAGGGACCAGGCCCAAATGCAGGACCTCAGGGAATTAATTATTAATGGGATTAAAGAGTCCACTCCTAGGACACAAAAAGGCATTTGAGATTCAACAAACAAAAGAAGAAACTCCCTCTGCATTCCTGCGGAAGCTCAGAGATCAGATGAGAAAATTCTCTGGATTAGATCCAAAGGACCCAGTAGAGCAAGGCCTTTGATAGTTAACTTTGTAACTAACAGCTGGCCTGACATTACAAAAAAATTACAAAAGATTGATGGATGGAATGAGGAACCAACTGAGTTATTACTGAGGGAAGCTCAGAAGATCTTTGTAAGGAGAGAGGAAGAGAAGCAGAAATGGAAAGCAAAAATCATGGTTTCCACTGTGGAAGAGGTAGTCAGATAAAGGTTAGATCAAGATTCCCCTCAAAGGAGACAAGGGGATGATAGATTTCGACACAGAGAAAGAAGGGAAATGCAGAGAAAAGCTCCTAAAACTATGAGTGGATGTTATAAGTGTGGAAAGCCACGGCATTTTAAGACAGAATGTCCTGAATGGAAAAAAGAAGAAAAGGTGATCCACCTCATAATCGTTGATCAAGACTAGGTGGGTCAGGGCTTCCTTCTGAGTAGGTCCCACCAGGAACCCTTGATAAACTTGAAGGTGGGAGACAAGGAAGAAAAAGTGACATTTTTGGTTGATACTGAGGTGGCTCACTCTTCCCTAATTCACCAACCAAGGGGTACAGAACTCTCTAAGAAAAAATTGAAAGTATTATGAGTAAAAGGGGAGGTATTTCAGGTTCTGATATTCAAGAAAATGTTAATTAGACTGGGACCAGAACAAATGGAGGGGTCCTTCTTACATGTTCCTGAAGCAGGACCTAACCTCTTGGGTCAAGACCTGATTGTGAGATTGGGTATGGAATTAAGAAAGGAAGAAGGACAAATAAAAGTAATGATGGGCCTCTTAACAGAGGAGTGGGAAAGAAAAGTTAATCCCCTTGTGTAGAAGGCAACAGGGGAGGGTTAAAAATCATAGTAGTTTGCAGAAAACAATATCCTAATTCTATTGAAGAGAGAAAAGGTCTGCAATCAGTAACAGAGGAATTGATTAAATATGGACTATTAGAACCCTGCATGTCACCATACAATACTCTGATTTTCTCTTGACTAGACATGATACTTGCAGAAAAAGAGGTTGTATATGTTATGCTAGGTGGGAAGTGTGCTTTCATTCTCAACAATACTGCCCCGGATGGGACCATCATGAAAGCTTCACAAGGACTGACAACTCTAGCCAAGAAACTGGCAGAAAATGCTGGAATTGATAATCCATGTATGGGCTGGCTAAAAGGATAGTTTGCAAAATGGAAAGGCATGGTAGCTTCAATCCTTACATCTCTCATAATTGTGGCAGGAGTCTTAACAGCGGTGGGGTGTTGTATTATCCCTGTGTGAGCAGACCAGCACAAAAATTAATTGAAACAGCTGTTAATGAACAAATGCCCATGATTTACCAGCAAAATAACCTGCTACTATTAGAAACCAAATTAAACTCACTCTCTTATGAGGAAGAAAGTAAACAACTTCTAGAGTGATTCCAGAACCAAAAGAGTTTAGATGAAAATGAGACCAAAGGAAGTAGATAGAAAAGAGGAGGAAATTTGTGTAAAAAACATTTTAAATGGTCCATTTTCAAGGCATGATAAATCGAAGTACTAGCAGTCAGCCTGTGAAAGTGGCAAAACACATGGCTCATGCACCTAGAAGTTCACAATAAGTAAACAGAATGTAGAGCAGGAGTCAGCCCATAAAAGGGAAGAAAGTTCCATTATTGAGAAATTGAAATTTAAGCAGGGGAGGTGATCAGGGTATAACCTTATAAGGGTGATAATAAAACTTAGGCAACATCTGGGAAAACTGTAACCCTAGAGTACTCAACCAGTGAGGAACTGGGGGAAGGACTTGTGTGCTAGGAAATAAATTACCTGCTGTAACTGTCCCAGGTGTGCCTGCCTACCAGACACCACATTTTGCAAGACCGCCATTAAAAGTCTTGCTTCTGCTGCTCTTCGTGTCTCTTGATTCTATTCTTTGTGTTTGGATTAGTGAATGTGTCTCTCACATCCTCTATGTTTCACTCTCCAGGAGAAAATGGGAGTGATCACTATAAATCTGAATTAATTCCTGTTATTCTCCTCCTTAGACCCCTCTCCTGCCTGGCCAGCAATCACTTTGCATGACTCTTGGAATACAGTCTAAACTCTTTAATATATTATGTGAGTACTAAAATAATCTGGTCCCTGATTAGCTCAACCTCTAATCTCTCTCAACTCTTATCCTCTTGTCTTCACTTAATGTGTTCTAGCTATCCTCATCTTCTTTATCCTATTTCTAAAATATGTAAATGTTCTAAACTTAGAAATGGCTTGCTTAATCCTCTATCTGGAATTCTCTAATTATACCACTTGAAGCATAAGTGTTTCCTTCTAGCATTTCAGGTGTCAGCTTTTCTAACTGACCAATCTAGTAGTCTTTACCCTCTCTTGACCACAGATTCAAATTTGTTTTCTTCAGATCACTTATCTGTAGACTGTACTATTTATTTGTTTTTTTTCTGATGTTTACCCCACAACCTCTGAATGCATAAAAATGTAAGTAAAATGAGATAAAGATTTGGCTATTTTTATTTACCAATGTATTCCCAGTACCTAAAATATGTTTTGGTAAATGGTAAAGAAATTAATATATGAAAATTATCTTTGAAACAATTGTTTCAAGTATAACATTTGTACTGTTTAGCCACTTCTCTCATCCACTGTGAGCAAGGACATAAATGAGGGATAAAGACTGTACCGCAAAAGATAAATTAAAACGTGACCAGATGAGATTACATTTGTTTAGATTTAACACTAGGAAGATAGAAATGAAAATAATGACATTTTAGTTTATTTAGAAAGTTTTGAAAAAGAAATGCAATTTCCCTTCAAATGGTTTTTGTCCTACAACTTTGGTGTATATTTTGTCTAATTAGTTATAGTAACGGGAAACTACATTTTGGATGATGACTCTTGATATTTGTACCTAAGGGGAATAAATTAAGTTTGGGAAGTAATTCAAGCTGCTGAAGAAAAGCAATTTGTAAGCACAGTATTTAGGGTAACAAATTTAGAAAACAATAAATCTTAGTTCACAGGACCTAGGGGAGAACATCAGGAAGGGTATTTTTGAAAAAAAAAAATCCTGTTTTAGCTGCAATTGTTAGGACTGAAAAATACTTTTGTACTTTGTAGTATCTATTGGGGGGGTGCTAACATTTAACAAAGGAAGACCATTTACTCAGGCTAATTAAGGAATCATAGAATTACAGTTTATTATATAGGTTTAAAATAAATTCAAAATATAATTATTGATATATAACGATTAGAAGATATTTTCTACTCATTGAAAACTGAATATTATTTTATAGAAATTTTTGTTGCTCATAATGTTAGTTTGAAATTTTTAGGCAGGTCTTGAGAGGTTATGAGTACTTGGAAAAGATTTATTTATTCCTGATTTGTTAGTGATTTTAATGGAGATATGGCAGTCTCCATTACAGTATCCATAGCCTCTGAGGAAAGAGAGCTGTTTATATTTAGCTGTAATTATTTTGCGGTCTCATCCACAGCACCTGGTGACCACATTCCTGGTGACCTAAGGAACATCGCATACCACCATTTGTTCTCTGATATCTTACCTAGAATATGAGCTAACAACAGGAAAAATTAATAAAAATAATACAAAGCACTTGACAGATTTGAAGGGAGTGAGAAAGATTTAATAACCATTTAACATAAGAATTAAAGTCATCATAAAAGACACACCAACAGCTGCAAAATAATAACAAAAACATAGTGTATGTTACCAATGAAAGATTAATCTAAATACTGTGGTGGATCATATGTCTGGTTTGTTATTTTTCCCATATGAAAAAATTCCCCCAAAACAACCCTACTTTTCTTACTTCTTGTACAAGTACTTGGCAGAATTGGTACTAGCTTGATTGTGTGATTGGTTCTCATCACTTTGTTTTGAAATTCTGCTTTTCTGTTCATTTGTGTTTCACTTGATTTTCTTTACTGAGGTTTACTTTTATTAATTTTCTGCTCCTTCAATTGAGTGAAGAATAGGTGTTTTAGCCGTGGTATATCCTTCTAGACTATAGCATTCTGCTAGTTTGAATAACCTTCCTGGTTTGCTTCAAACTAAGCTGGACTTTAAGCACCAAATTTTGACAATTGGTCACCCTAGCCCTGAAAAAATAAAAAGAATATAGAAAGGTTTTTGAAAACCTGAGATCAAGTAGGAGAAATTAAGATGCCCTTAAATGTTTGTGCTCATTTAATTGTAGGTTAATATGTCAGCCTATTTCCAATTTAAGAATGCTGTCTAAATTTTGAGACATGTCTGGGTGAAAATGGACAGGTTTGAAATGTTGCCAATCAGAAAGCAATGAGCAGTATGAGGATGGGAAGATATTCTGCTAAAAGTGGAAACTCCCAGAACTGAAGGAATAGGCTCTATGCTCTATTAAATATAAATTTGTTTCAGACTTCAAATTTGCAATTTTGAAATTGTTTCAGAGGCTTATTAAATTCAGCCACAGCTATCTTTGTAGTCAATACTCTTCTATTTGACAACTTTCCTGTGGATTTTATTGCATTTATAGTTTATTGCAGAGTAAATCTCACATATTATTATCAGCTCTATGGGATAGAACATGTAGCAGCAGAATGAGAGATTTACTAATATATCTTTGTATGCTGCAGCTCTTACTTTTCTCTTAGTCTTTTAACACTTTATTGAGATATAACTCACATATCATATGAGTCATCCATTTAAAATGTACAATTCATTGGTTTTTAGCATGTTCGCAGAGCTGTCACAATTTTACCATCACCACAGCCAATTTTAGTAAATTTTCATCGTCCAGTACAGAAACTCTACAATGATTAGTAGTCGTTCTCCATTTCTCTCCACCCCTCCTGTCCTTTCCTCTTACTCCTGGCCCCAGAAAATCACTTGCCTAGTTTTTGTTTCTATATGTTTGCCATTATAGCCACTTTAAAAACTCCTCCTGTGATTGTATGTCCGTTGGCCAACTTCTCCCCATCTTCCCTCTCCACTAGCCACCCAAACTCTTGGTAACCACCATTCATGGATATTTTTGGAAAATATCCATGTTGGTCAGGCCGATTTCAAACTCCTGACCCCAGGTAATTTGCCCACCTCAGCATCCCAAAGTGCTGGGATTACAGGTGTGAGCCACTATACCTGGCCTTGTGTTTTGAAGTAATTTCCTCTTTAGATTTTCACATAACACATTTTCCTATTTTCCTTTGAACTTCCAAATGTATCCTTCTAAAACTCCTTCTCAGGCCTCTAGCATGCCACTTAAATATTGGGATTTCCCAATACTCTATCCTCCTTCTGTTCCCTTTTTTACCTTTCTTCCTGTCCCCTCTCTTCTGTTACGCTATCCTTCCTTATCCTTCTCTATTCTTCTGGTCTTCTTTTTTCTACTTAGAGAAAATGATATTAAATCATATGTAAGAGTTGGTCTCATCTATTCCCATGCTTTCAATTGTGACTCTCAAGTTTATCTCACCTACTCAGATCTCTCTTCTGAGATTAAGACTTACATACAATTGTTACTGCCTGACACAAACAAGCCTCATGTGCTCCTCAATATCAACACATCAAAAACCAAACTCATCATTATTAAACTACCCTTCTCCTACCAGTTCTTCTAACTTACTTGCCAATTCAGATCATGGTACAGTCTTTTCTCAAAGTTTAGAAACTGGGGCTCATCCTTCCTCTCATATCTATCCAGTCGATAATTTCATCAATTCTAAATTTTCTAAGCTGTATGTGTCTCTCCATCTCCCTTGGTGCAGAGCATCGTCTTTGCTCACCTTGATTACTGCAACCAGCAATAATTTTTCTTCCTGTGGATAAATAACTTTATTGGTTCTTCAAAAAAATTCTACACACTTCAGCCAATTGGTTTCCTCAGCTATGAATTTTATCATGTTATTCTCAAGCTAGAAACAATGCCAATGTCCAGATTTCTTAGCATAAATTAGACAGACTTTTATGACCTATCACCCACTTATCTGTCCAGTCTCATCCCTGAAAATTTATCACCACTCATTCCCACCCTCTCTAACCCTAATCTGATTCAGCCAGAGTGAGCTGATTGAAGTCGTTGAACAGATATTTGGTTGTACCATCCCTGTTCCAGAAGTACCCTCCCTGCCTGGTTAACACTTTTTGTCCTTCAAGATTCAGCTCAGGCATCACATTCTCAAGGAAGTGTGTCAGTTGCTGCTACTATGTAATCAAATAACTGTGTAAACCTCCTACCTAAGCATTTATGCAGTTTATTATAATTTTTGTTTATTCATTTATCTCTTTCAATAAACTACAAACTTCCTTGCCTACAAGGGGCCATGTATTATTTTTCTTCCTGCTTTCAGCTTCTAGCACTGGAGGTGGCACATAGTAGGTACTTGGCAAATGTTAAGTCAATACTGGAATGACAGCTATAAGAGCAAAGACTCAACATGACTTTCTAAACCTGCCTATTATAAATTTGAAGCATATCTACGCAATTATAAAGAACAAGGAACAAGGAGATAATTCTTTTTATTGTTTTTTTTTTTTTTGTACTTTAGGTTCTGGGGTAGATGTGCAGATGATGCAGGGTTGTTGCATAGGTACTTACATGGGAAGGTGGATTGCTGCCTCAATCCCCGCCCCCCCACCACCTATATCTGGCATTTCTCCCCATGTTATCCCTCTTCAACCTCCCCACCCTCTGCTCTCCCTCCCCTAGCCCCCACAATAGACCTCAGTATGTGATGCTCCCCTCCCTGTGTCTATGTGTTCCCATTGTTCAACACCCACCTATGATTGAGAACATGTGGTGTTTGATTTTCCATTCTTGTGTCAGTTTGCTGAGAATGATGGTTTCCAGGTTCATCCATGTCCTTACAAAGACACAAACTCATCGTTTTTTATGGCAGTATAGTATTCCATGGTGTATATGTGCCAAATTTTCCTTGTCGAGTCTATCACTGATGGGCATTTGAGTTGGTTCCAGGTCTTTGCTGTTGTAAACAGTGCCACACTGAGCATACGTGTGCATGTCTTTATAATAGAATGATTTATAATTCTTTGGATATATACCCAGTAATGGGATTGCTGGGTCAAATGGAATTTTTATTTCTAGGTCCTTGAGGAATCACCACACTGTCTTCCACAATGGCTGAACTAATTTACACCTCTACCAACAGTGTAAAAGTGTTCCTATTTCTCCACATCCTCTCCAGCATCTGTCATCTCTAGATTTTTTAATGATTGCCATTCTAACAGGCATATGATGGTATCTGAAGGTGGTTTTGATTTGCATTTCTCTAATGATCAGTGATGATGAGCATTTTTTCATATGTTTGTTGTCCTCATCTTCTTTTGAAAAGTGTCTGTTCATATTCTTTGCCCACTTTTGGATGGGTTTGTTTATTTTTATCTCATCAATCTGTTTTAGTTCTTTGTAGATTCTGGATATTAACCCTTTGTCAGATGGGTAGATTGCAAACATTTTTTTGCATTCTTTTGGTTGCTGGCTCATTCTAATGATTCTTTCTTTTGCAATACAGAAGCTCTGGAGTTTAATTAGATCCCATTTGTCTATTTTGGCTTTTGTTGCCAATGCTTTCGGTGTTTTAGTCATGAATTCCTTGCCTATGCCTATGTCCTGAAAGGTTTTGCCTAGGTCTTCTTCTAGGGTTTTTATGCTGTTAGGTTTTATGTTTAGGTCTTTAATTCATCTGGAATTAATTTTAGTGTAAGGTGTCCTGACACTAAAAGAAAGCAGAAGGGGGCCAGTTTCTGCATTCTGCACATGGCTAGCCAGTTTTCCAAACATCACTTATTAAACAGGGAATCCTGTCCCCATTGCTTGTTTTTGTCAGGTTTATTAATGATCAGATGGTTGTAGGAGTATGGTGTTGCCTCTGATGCCTCTGTTCTGTTCCATTGGTCTATATCTCTGTTTTGGTACCAGTACCATGCTGTTTTGATTACTGTAGCTTTGTAGTATAGTTTGAAGTCAGGTAGCATGATGCCTCCAGCTTTGCTCTTTTTGCTTAGGATTGTCTTGTCTATGTGGGCTCTCTTTTGGTTCCATATGAAGTTTAAGGTGTTTTTTTCCAGTTCTGTGAAGAAGATCATTGGTAGCTTGATGGGGATAGCATTGAATCTATCAATTACTTTGGGCAGTATGGCCATTTTCATGATATTGATTCTTCCTAACCATGAGCATGGAATGTTTTTCCATACGTTTGTGCCCTCTCTTATTTCCTTGAGCAGTGGTTTGTAGTTCTCCTTGAAGAGGTCCTTTACACCCTTTGTTAGTTTTATTCCTAGGTATTTTAGTCTCTTTGTAGCAATTGTGAATGGCAGTTCATTCTTGATTTGACTCTCTTTAAGTCTGTAATTGGTGTATAGGAAGGCTTGTGGTTTCTTCACATTGATTTTGCATCCTGAAACTTTGCTGAAGTTGCTTATTTGTTTAAGGAGATTTGGGGCTGAGATGATGGGGTCTTCTAAATATACAATAATGTCTTCTGCAAATAGAGACAATTTGACTTCCTCCTTTCCTAATTCACTATCCTTTATTTCTTTTTCTTGACTAATTGCTCTGGCTAGAACTTCCAATGATATATTGAATAGGAGTGGTGAGAGAGGACATCCTTATCTAGTTGACGATTTAAAAGGAAATGCTTCCAGTTTTTGCCCATTCAGTATGATACTGGTGGTGGGCTTGTCATAAATAGCTTTTATTATTTTGAGATACATTCTATCAACACCTAGTTTATTGAGAGTTTTTAGCATAAAGGGCTGTTGAATTTTGTCCAAAGCCTTCTCTGCATCTATTGAGATCATCATGTGGCTTTTCTCTTTGGTTCTTTTTATGTGATAAATTATGTTTATAGACTTGCATATGTTGAATCAGCCTTGCATGCCCAGGATAAAGCCTACTTGATCATAATGGATAAGCTTTTTGATGTGCTGTTGCAATCAGTTTGCCAGTATTTTATTGAAGATTTTTGTATCTATGTTCGTCATGGATATTGGCCTGAAGTTTACTTTTTTTGTGAGTTTCTGCTAGGTTTTGGTATCAGGATGATGTTGGTATCATAAAATGATTTGGGAAGGATTCCCTCTTTTTGTATTGTTTGGAATAGTTTCAGAAGGAGTGGTACCAGCTCCTCTTTGTACTTCTGGTAGTATTTGGCTGTAAACCTGTCTGGACCTGGACTATTTTTGGTTGGTAGGCTATTTATTCCTGCCCAACTTCAGCCCTTGTTATTGGTCTATTCAGGGTTTCAACTTCTTCCTGGTTTAGGATTGGGAGGGTGCAAGTGAGCAGAAATTCATCCAGTTCTTCCAGGATTACTGGTTTATATGCATAGAGTTGTTTGTAGTAATCTCTGATGGTAGTTTGTATTTCTGTGGAATCGGTGGTGATATCTCCTTTATTGTTTTATATTGCATCTGTGTGATTCTTCTCTCTTTTCTTTTTTATTAATCTGGTTATCAGTCTATTTTGTTGATCCCTTCAAAAAGCAAGCTCCTGGATTTATTGATTTTTTGAAGCGTTTTTTTTATATCTCTATCTCCTTCAGTTTTGCTCTGATCTTATTTATTCCAGTTCTTTAAATTTTGATGATAGGGTATTGATTTTGGATCTTTTCTTGCTTCTCATATGATCATTTATTGCTATAAATGTCCCTCTAGACACTGCTTTAAATGTGTCCCAGAGATTCTGGTATGTTGTGTCTTCATTCTCCTTCATTTTGAAGAACATCTTTATTTCTGCCTTGATTCATTGTTTTCAGTTGATATTCAGGAGCCAATTGTTCAGTTTCCATGAAATTGTGCGTTTCTGAGTTAGTTTCTTAATCCTGAGTTCTAAGTTGATTGCACTGTAGTCTGAGAGACTGTTTGTTATGGTTTCTCTTCTTTGCATTTGCTGAGGAGTGATTTACTTCCAATTATGTGTTCAATTTTAGAGTAGGTGTGATGTAGTGCTAAGAAGAATATATATTCCATGGATTTGGGGTGGAGGGTTCTATAGATGTCTATTAGGTCCACTGGGTCCATATTTGAGTTCATGTTCTGGGTTTTCTTGTTAATTTTCTGTGTCATTGATCTGTCTAATATCGACAGTGGAGTGTTAAAATCTTCCACTATTATTGTGAGAGTCTAAGTCTCTTTGTAGATTGTTAAGAAATTGTTTTATGTATCCAGGTGCTCCTCTATGGGGTGCGTATATATTTAGGATTATTAGTTCTTCTTGTTGCATTGATCCTTTTACCATTATGTAATGCCCTTATTTGTCTCTTTTTGATCTTTGTTCATTTAAAGTCCATTTTATCAGAGACTAGGATTCCATCTCCTGCTTTTTTTCCTCTCCATTTGCTTGGTAAATCTTCCTCCATCCCTTTATTTTGAGCCTATATGTGTCCTTGCCTATGAGATGCATTTCCTGAATACAGCACACTGATGGGTTTTGACTTTTTATCCAATTTGCCAGTCTGTGCCTTTTGACTGGGGTATTTAGCCCATTTACGTTTAATATTAATATTGTTATGTGTGAATTTGATCTTGCCATTTTGATGCTAGCCAGTTGTTTTTCCCATTAGTTGATGCATTTTCTTCATTGTGTCAATGGTCTTTACTATTTGGTGTGTTTTTGGAGTGGCTGGTACTGGTTGTTCCTTTCCTTGTTTAGTGCTTCTTTCAAGTGCTCTTGTAAGGCAGGCCTGGTGGTCATGAAATCCTCAGCAATTGCTTGTTTGTAAAGGATTTTATTTCTCCTTCACTTATGAAACTTAGTTTGGCTGGATATGAAATTTTGAGTTGAAAGTTCTTTTATTTAAGGATGTTGAATATTGGCCCCCACTCTCTTCTGGCTTGTACAGTTTCTGCCAAGAGACCCTCTGTCAGTCTGATGGGCTTCCCTTTGTGGGTAACCCGACCTTTCTCTCTGGCTGCCCTTAGCATTTCTTCCTTCAATTCAACTCTGGTGAATCTGACAATTACGTGCCTTGGGGTTGTTCTTCTTGAGGAATATCTTTGTGGTGTTCTCTGTATTTCCTGGACTTGAATTTTGGCCTGCCTTGCTAGGTTGGGGAAGTTCTCCTAGATACTGTGCTGGAGAGTGTTTTCCAGCTTGGATTCATTCTCCCTGTGACATTCAGGTATACCTATCAAATGTAGATGAGATGTTTTTCACATAATCTCATATTTCTTGGAGGGTTCATTCATTTCTTTTCACTCTTTTTTCTCTAATCTTGCCTTCTCATTTTATTTCATTGAGTTGATCTTCAATCTCTGATTGCCTCTCTTCTGCTTGGTCGATTCGGCTATTGAAACTTGTGTATGCTTTGCAAATTTCTCATGCTGTGTTTTTCAGCTCCATTAAATCGTTTTTATTCTTCGCTAAGTTGGTTATTCTAGTTAGAATTTTGTACAACCTTTCTTTCAAGGTTATTTGTTTGCATTGGGTTAGCACCTGTTCTTTTAGCTGTGAGAAATTTGTTATTACCCACCTTCTGAAGCTGGCTTCTGTCAGCTCATCAGACTCATTCTTCATACAGCCTTGTTCCTTTGCTGGCAAGGAGTTGTGATTCCTTTGAGGAGGGAAGGTATTCTGGTTTTTGTTGTTTTCATCCTTTTTATGCTGGTTTCTTCACATCTTTGTGGATTTATCTACCTGTGTTCTTTGTAGTTGGTGACTTTTGGATGGGGTCTCTGAGTGGACATCCATTTTGTTGATGTTGAACCTATTTCTGTTTTTTCATTTTCCTTCTAATAGTTAGGCCCCTCTGCTGTAGTGCTTCTGGAGGTCCACTCCAGACCCTGCTTGCTTGGGAATCACCTGTGGTGGCTGCAGAACAATAAGGGTTGCTTCCAGTCTCTTCTTCTGTTTTCTTTATCCCAGACGGGTACTTGTTGGATATCAGCATGAGCCCTCCTTAATGAGGTGCATCTTTGGGTCTATGGCAGTTGGAGAGCTGCTTAAGGAGACAGTCTGTCCCTTATCAGAGCTCAAGTGATGTGCTGGAAGCTCCCTTTTTTTTGTTCAGAGCTGCTGGGCAGGTATGTTTAAGTTTGCTGCAGGGGAACTCAAAATCGCCTCTTTTCCTAGGTTCTCTGTTCTGGGAAGTTCGGGCTTTATTTATAAGTTCCTGATGTTCTGCTGCCTTTTTTCAGAGATGCCCTGCCCAGCAAGAAGATAGTCTCTTCATAGTCTGCCAGCAGAGATGTTGCTGAGCTGCTGCAGGCTCTGCCCAGCTTCTTTGTAAACTTTCTTGCAGTTTTGTTTGCAGAGGTACAGTTAGAACTGCCTTGGTAATGGCAGTCTGCCTCAGTAATGGCAGACTGCCTCTGTAATGGCAGGTGCCCTTCCTCCCACATAACCTGACCATCCCATGTCCAGCTGCACTTGCTGTGAAACTCTGAATCCAGAGCATTTCAGATTGCTGGTCTTTGTGGAGGTGGGACCCGTCGAGCTAGATAACCTGGTTCTCTGCTTTTCAGCCCCCACTTTTTCAGTTGAATGGGCTGCTCTGTCTCCCAAGCATTCCAGGTGCCAGTTGAAATGGCCACCCAGATTTGTGAGTTTTTATGCAGAAACTAGTGGCACCAGCTGAAACAGCTGTGCTGGAAATTCCTGGTGCTTTTTGGCCTGGGAATCTCCTGGTCTGTGGGCAGTAAAAACTGTGGGAGAAGTGCAGTATCTGAACCGGAATGCTGGAGTGGATGAAAAAGCCCTCTTTTACTCCATTGGGTAGGGAGGGGTGTTTTCCAGGAATTGCACTTCCTGAGTAAGGCAGCACCCTACCCTGCCTGGCTCTCCCTTCTTGGGCTACTCCCACTGTGCAAACAGTCTCATTGAGATGCACCTGGTACCTCATTTGGAAATGCGGTGATAACTCATCCTTTGTGTTGCTCTTGCTGAGAACTGCACTCCAGAGCTGTTCCTATTTGGCCATCTTGGATCTCCTAAGGGGATAATTCTTTATCTTGCTTCTCTTTCCATGATTGCAAGAACCAAGACAATATTCTAGATTGTCTGTATGGTTGAATTTCTATTTTTCTTGCTGTCTTTTTTGAATTTCCTCAGAAAATATGCTTTCTATTATATCTCAGTCTCACATATCTATTAATTTATGTGTTTTAGAGACTGCTTAGATAAGAGTGATGGTAGAATAAAAATAAAATTCTTGTTTCTTAAGTCAAACTGACTTGGGTGTGAATCCAAGTTCTGCAACTTGTTAGTCTACAATTCCACATGCTTAATTTGTTTTCTTTTATTTAAAGTAGTAATAATACAACTTTTCTTGTAGGGTTACTATAAATGTCAATAAATTATTATAACTATTGTAGCATCAACAGCAGTTCAGTGTCCCAGGAACTTCAGCAGCTATAATTCTACCACAGAATGGCATTCTGTTTTTTAAATAGAATCTGTGTGGGAGAATAGCAAATCTGAAACTCCTAAAGTGCAGGTAAAATTATATTTTTAAGTTTGCATGTTTATTAGAGCACCAAGCTGTAGGCATATCATAATAAATAATCTGGAGTTTTCATTTTGATGTTTTCATATCCATATATTTTTGAATTCGGTAAATTTATTGAAGTTTATGTAAAGTGTCTTACTAAGCATTTTGGGAATATACAAAATAATTAAGACATTGCCCTATCATAAAAGAGCTTAAAAATCATTCCATAAGCTAGGAAAAATAAAAGCAAAATCACTTGAAAATAAAAAGTCAATTTTACTGAGTACATTATTGAAACCAATTAGTAAATACTAGTGACTTTGAATAGGTAGTTAAGAGTATCACTTTATCTGAAATAACCCAGATTTCTGATAACTAAACATCAATTTAAATATGGAAGTATATATTACATTTACATCCTTTATGACTTCATCTAATATCCTGCTTTTAAATGACATTTTTGCTGATTACTTCCAAATGTGTATTTCCAGTCTAGACTTTGCCCCTGAACTCCAGACTCACATATCCAACTCTGTACTTAACATCTTTGCTTGGATATATAATACATGACTAAAACTTAAAGTGCTCAACATTGAACACTGTCTTTTCTAGCTTCAACATGGTCTTTTCCATATTAGTAAATAGAAACACCTCCATTTAACAGTTTTTTAGGCCAAAATTCTTAGTGTCATCCTTTTTACTTTTCTTTCTGTTACTTATTCCTAACACTGAATCCATCGGCAAATATTCTTGGCCCTGCCCTTAGAATCTATCCAGAATTCAACCACGTTTCACCACCTTGACTCTTAGCCTTAACCAGGACGTTATAGCTGTCATATGGGTTACTGAAAATGGCCTCTTCCCTGATCTTTCACATTCTCTGTAATCTATTTTCAATACCACAGTAGCCAGAGATACTTTTAAATCATAAGTCAGATGCTATGCACCCCTTTCTCAAAGTTCTTGATGACTATCTATCTTACTAGAGTTAAAGTCAGGTCACATCTCCTGTAATGGCCAATGAGGTTCTGTGTGATCTTGATCCACTACCTTTATAACTCTGTGTCCCCTTAAGTGTTGTGTTCTAGCTATACCTGACTCTGTTGATGCTTCTTAAATTCACTAAGGACTCAGGGCCTTTGTGCTTGCTCTTCTTTTTGCTTGCAACATTCTCCCCTGATATTTGCATGGCTTACTTCTTCATGTACTTTAGGTCTTTGCTCAACTTTCACCATATCAGAAAGGCTCACTTTGTCTACCTTATGTAAAGAGGCACCCACTCTGGCAGTCTCTCTCCTCCTTGTTCCATAGCACTTGTCCTTACCTATCCCATATATTGATGGAAAACATTTTTCTGCCTCTTCTTACTAGAATATAAGCCACAAAGGGCAGTGAGTTTTCTATCATGTTCATTGCTTTACCCACAGTACCAAATCAGAACAATGCCTGATACATGGTAAGCACATAATAAATACAAATTGAATACATTATTGAATATTTTTTGTTAATTGCTATCAGTAGGAAACAAAAGCAAACTGCAAGTATGACTATCTCAGTACATTTTAATAGTATGTTAACTCTAATAGCAATAGAAACATTTACTTATAATCAGTTAATCATCTTGCTACTGATTTCTGTACTTTTAATATCTAATTACTGAACTTATCCAGATCTATGGGTTTTATTTGTGACATCTGATGTTCTTGTCTATTAAAATGACATTTTTTGAAAATAAATTTTTCTATTTTAGTTTGCAAATATTTGTATTGCCCTTGTACTATTCTTTCGAGTTTCTAAATAATAGCCTCTCAGCTTAAAAATTAGTCTTAAAGTAGTATTTACCTTCTAGTCATCTGTAAAGTATTAATCTGTCATCATGCTTTTTAAAAGCAAAGTACTATTTTTCTTTACTTTGCAAAAGGCAGGATATGTTAAAGCAGTTCATCAAATTTCCATATGCTTTTCTGAGTGTCCTCCTACATATTAGAATATGCTACTGGGTCTTCTTATAAGGTTACCCTTTAAAAATTATTAGTTTAAAATCATGTACTTATTGGAGTGTGTGTGTTTGTCCGTGTGTCTGTGGTTTGGGTGTGTGTGAGAGAGTGATGGAGAGTCAAAGTAGGAGTGTAGGAAGGATTGTTACAATTTTATTTTAAAATTGTTAAAATTTTACTAATTTTGTGTTTTAGATCTTTAGTGGCAAGATCCAGCTCATGCATTCATCCCCTACCCTGCCTCCTAGGAGGTACATATATTTCACTTCTGAGGTTTGATGTTTATACTTACCTATGGAACTCTGACATTAGTGATAATAGTTATGAGCATTTGTTTAGACTGAAGGCAATCTAGAATGCTCCAAAAGGAAGGCATTGGGGTTAGTCAGTCTGGGTTTTTATTGTCTATTCCATATCTCTAGCTCTGTGATAATTGGCAAGCTATTTAACATGTTTTCAGCTACAATGTAAACACCTATAAAATGGCAGTAATAGATATTTCATAGAGTTACTGTGAAGCTCAAATAAATAATATTTTCTAAGTATCTACTTAACAAGGAAGCCGATGAATTCTTATTGGGTGCAAAATGAAATGAATGGTAACCATCACTGGCTACCGACATGACATCATGAGGTTCCACCCACATCTTAAGGAGAGGCCCTGTCACCCATGCTTGAGATTAAGTCCTACCAGAAGTTCCAGATGTTCTGAAATGCATTATAGTTTTGACAACATGAGTCATCTAGGAGAGTGCTGGGATATAAGGGCTTTAGGAGGCATGTTTGAAGATTCCTTACTAACAGTGTTGCTGCTTTTTGCCTCCAGTTTTGTGGTAATATAAAGAAATCCTCCAGATTTCCCTTTAAATAGTTCCTTAGAGTTCAAGGCTAGCCTCAATGATAAACAGACCTTCTCATGTGAGTTACCAGAATCCCTGGCTAACATTGACCTATGACAGCATTCTTACTTGATTCACACTCCATGACTATTATATTCTTAACACCACTATTATGAAGATGGTCCACATTTCATATGACTTAGTAATTATTTGAATGTATGAACCAATTTCCCAGCCAAGGTAATATCCAAGTAAATGTTTTGCAATAATTTGAGAATGTTTCAGTGCTAAACATTTCAGTGGATGTCAATAAATTCTTGTATGAATAGACTGCATGTCTATTTATTTGCAAATGTAGTTATATATTAAAATATATATTGGTACACTATCTGTATTATGTCAGGTATATTACTCAAGTCCTCTCCCCTAGTACACCATTAAACCACCAGCAAAATTATCTTTCCTTAATCTAAATCTCATTATTTATCCCCAACCTGAAACCTCCATCAATTCAGTATTACCATCAGGAAAATTTTCAAATGTACTATTATGACACAAAAGATGTATTCCCCTATTCTTTGCAATATAAACTTTATTATCTATGTATGATATTATCTACATAGATTTACTATCTATTAATACATATAAAATCTTCACCAGCAAGTAATATGTTCCTTTGTTTATTGCTACTACTGCAAACATTGTTACTTTTGCCTAGAAATTTTCTTCCCTTTCCTAATATTTCTTCCCTCCCTCTCTCCCTCCCTCCCTCCCTCCCTCCCTCCCTTCCTTCTTTCCTCCCTTTTTGGAGTTTTGCTCTGGTCGCCCAGGCTAGAGTGCAATGGTATGATCTTGGCTCACTGCAACTTCCATCTCCCGGGTTCAAGTGATTCTCCTGCCTCAGCCTCTCAAGTAGCTGGGATTACAGGCATGCGCCATCACTCCCGACTAATTTTTTATTTTTTTAAATAGAGACGGGGTTTTTCCATGTTGGTCAGTCTTGTCTTTACTCCTGACCTAAGGTGATCTGCCCGCCTCAGTCTCCCAAAGTGCTGGGATTACAGGAGCGAGTCACTGCACCCAGCCCCTAATCTTTCTAAAGACAGAGTTCACAATGTAATTCCTCAATCCTGTTTTCAGAAATAATCTCCTTGTGCTCTGATGGCACCTAGGCATTCTCCTGTTAGAATTCTTTGTGTGCCATATTACATTTTATGTTAAAGTGATGAAAGCAAAATATAGGAATGGAGAAAGGAAAAGGAGACAAGGGAAGAGTGATAGGCTGCAATAGAGAATGAAAGTGGGGAAGGAGAAAGATAAAGCGATGAAGAGAAGATGATCCTCATATGAATCTTGGTGTCCAAAAAGATTATAGTACTGTACCATTAATCTCAACATACAGTACAGTACATGTACTTCCATTACTATGTTGATGAGCAAGGAGGATGGGAATCTATAGGATTGGTTTGTTACTAATTCCTAGAATGTCAATTGTCCTTGAAGACTGAAGATATTTTATGGGTAATCATACTACTACATATCATGCAGGAGACTGTCAAATATGAAGGAATCATTATGATATTCAAATTAGTTTTATGCTTACCCAGGTTTTTCAAGCTAAGCTCACAAATCATTTTTTAAATCTTGTCCTATATGTTTCCTATATGTTTACTCTCTTTTGATAAGGATAATTGTCTTTAAGTGATTGCAAACAATGGTTTATTTTAACGTAGTATTCAACGTGAAACATAAACATAATTTTTTTCTATTCATGGTATCAAAGTAAAAATAAGCAACACATTAGTACAGAAAAATATATAGCTTATAACTAATCCTTTAAAACCAGAATATCCAAATTCAATACAGATTATTATTTTTACTTTAAAAATCAAAGTTACACATTGGGGCTTGAACTACAATGTTTCTTCTTCTTAAACAGGGGTGACATACATGATTTCTGGTAAATAATATTCTACCAAACATTGTACTAAGCAAAAGAAGACAGATGACCAATAAAATTGTTTACTATCTCCTACTCATGTTGAGCTAGACTAGTGGAACACCATCTTGATAGGAAAAATTTTGACAGGAAGAAGAAATCACAGAGTCCCTACCTACTCCAACAGAAAATCTAACAAACTGGTTTATCCAGAAAAGATTTTCAGCAATCATGCATAAACACAGTTAACATGCTATAATAACAGAGTATCTTTTAGTCTACTTCCAGCACACAGTATACATTCACTGGTGCTCAGTAAGATATAATTCGACACCAATATAGAAAGCATTTTTGTCTTCATAGCACTAACAACTAAAAAGCACTCAGCATAGTATACTTTGATCTTTAAGTGGGTAATCATGGAAATTCCAAGATCATATTCACTAGTTAGGCTGAATGTTCATCTATAAATTTTTTTTTTCAAAAACAATTCTTCAAAAAGACTTCCAGAAACAGTCCTGATACAGTTACACTGTTTCTGTTGATTCCTATAGCCAAGACAAGCTGTGAACATGGGAGAGTCAAAAATCTCAAGGCAGGCAGCTGGCTTGAGGAACACCCTAGATAAATACTCCCAAATACTCAAAAGCCCCATTGAGGCTGAAGGACTGAATCTCTGACCCATGTAAAAAAGAACTGTGAGTGCACAAAGGATTCATGCAAAGCCTGCTGGGACAAGAAGGGTTCATGATGGTGGATTATTCCACAACACATATACTGGGGGAAGGGCCCCCCTAGGTGGAATGCTTGACATGGGCTTGGTCTAGAGGAATCTGACTCAGAGCACCTGAGAGAGGTGTCTAGTTGAGGAGGGGAGGGATACTAGGGTTACTGAGCACTTGGGGAAGAGTATTAAGGTTACAAAATACAGAAAAGTATTTCAGGAGAAACAGGTCTAGGAGTGTCAGGTCATTTTGGTTTTGACCTATCAATACTTAACATGAATGAAGAGTTGCAGAACAGAGTCAGTCTATTTAAGATGTATTTTTCTGTCATAATTAGCTGAACCTATTGGCCAATTGGGCCAGTGACATCCAGAATGCTCCTATTCATTTCCTGGAAGCAGGACCTTAGTACCACAGATTGTTCTGGGAAGCTGGCATAGAAGATGATTTGCATAACAAAGTCACCACTAAACCACTGCTTAAGTCCAGTCTCTGGCCTGCTTTTTCTGCTTTGTAGTACAGAAATATTTCTTTAAAAGCCAGAAAAAATCTGTAAATGTGAGCAGCATGTCGAATATGTCACCAGACACTTCATCCTTATGGTGCTGTAATGTTACTGTGAAAACTGCCATGTTAAATCCGGGAATCCTCTTCAGCAGCTGTTCTATAAACTTTCCTACCAAAGAAATATATTCATTAAAAATAGGCATCAAGTTGAGTTTTTTCCTTCTGTGTCTGCAAACTCTCGGTAATACTTGTCCATGAAATTTCTCTAATAACTAGAACTTGGCATCTTTGATAACATCCTCTAAATAACCAATCACAGCATCAAATTCTGCATGAGAGGTGAAGTACAGCACAAAGCTTTCTTCATCTAAGGAGGCCACTGTTGCTGCCCTACCTACCAAGTGTGACCGGGGGCTGTAGGGCACCTATTTGCCCTGGCTCAGGCCTGGGCCCAGCCTCTGCTTTGTTCCCCAAAGCTTCAACCTGGCTGGCTGGTCACTCACAACCCAGCTAGGCCAGTACTCGTGGGAGAGGTCCAACCTTGGGCTCCCCAGCTGCCACCATGCATGTCTGCGTGCACAGCAGCCACTGCCACTGTGGTGCCATACATTCCATATTCATACATTTTTAAAGGAGCAAAATACCATAAAAAGAGGAATGAAGGATATTATATATCAGAGGAGAAAAAGAGTTGCTCTCAGATAATTAAGTGGAGAATTGCTGATGAATTGTATTTGTATTAAATCTTGCAGAATGAGTAGAAGTAGATACACAGAGGTGACAAGTGTTGGTCAGCTCAGGTCTCCTGAGAAGCAGACACCAACATGGAACTATGTGTACTAGACATTTATTAGGGGAGACACTTATGAAGAATAAAGGGTGAAAGTGTAAGAGTACATAAGGAAAGCCTCAGAGCATGATGCATGTCTATTCTTTTTGAAAGGAGAGAGAGCAGAATTAGGAAGAGCTCCAGACTATAGCATTGTTCTCAGAAAGTCTCAGGCAGAATGTTGGGGGTTCCATAAATCAAAGTTGCCTATTTGAGACATATTGCATAGGGCAGAGATGGGCTAACACTCATAATTCTACTATGCTGAGTCACTGGTTAATGGTAGCCCAGGGAAAATGTGATCTCAGCATTCACAGGATTGGCTGCTGAAGGTTCAATGAACTCTGCTCCCTACAGCAGATTTTCTTAAAGAGATCTGAAGGGCACATGTCCATGCCTGCCCTATGGAGTAAAGATGATCAGGCACAGAGAGAGAAATTGCAAGGTGTCTATGACAAATAGCAACCTCAGAGTGTGTGACATATGATGTACAGGAAAGGTAGTGGTAGAAGAAAATTATAAAGACAGTCTGAGATCAAAACTTTGAACAGTCTTAACTAATCAAATGGGAAGTTTAGACAGAGCAATCTTTAATAATAATGATTCATTACAAGTTTAATTTTTTAAACAGAAGGGTGGTGCTGTCATATTGTCTAGTAGATGAATATTGAAGAAATTTAAAACATTGATTTTAGGTAGGAGGGATACTGTAGTTCTAGGTTTATGTCTAGAGCTCAGGGCCTAGAGAGGAAATTTAAATTACCTACTACAAAGTGAGAGTTAAAGTTGTGAAACTGAAAAGCATTGCTTAGAGTGAGCTCAGAGAGGAGAGCATGACCAAGAAAATTTCCATGGCAAATATGAGTTTAAAATTGAGAATTCACATTATGTGTTGAGAATCTTATTTCCTATCCTACTTTAAAAACAGTGTATTATTTTTTAAATGGCAAAACCTTTTTCATCTCTAATATATGAGATTAAATTTTCATTTAGAAGTTTTCCTAAAGTGAGACATATAAGGAAAATATTTTTGCACAGTTTAAAATAATTAATGCCAATTGTGAAAATATATTTATTTCTATTTTATTCTATTTCATTCCTCCTCTTGAAGATAAATGAACACAAATGAACAGGTTATTCAGTGCAACATTATAACTGAATTGAAAGCATAATGGTAAATGTGGTACTTTTAATAAAGTAAATCACTGTCAATACCACTCAAGTGCACATCTGGAATATAGACTATTTTTTAAATGTTGAGATAATAGAAATGACTTACTCTTTGGTGCTGAGTTCCCTGAGTACTTACCCATGCCACACACATTTACACACAACACATGGCGCTTCCCCCACTTCACCTCTGTTCCTTTGTGCTTGTTCTTCTTCTACCTTTTACTTTTCTTCATGCTTCCCTTTGCTCATTTCTCCTATTCCCATCCTGATCTTGCATAGTCTCTGAGTAATCCAGACCCACAGAATTATGTTTTTCTTCATCAAGAAAGCCTTAATTGAGACATTTTTGGAAAAATTCATTCAGTTTGGAAGCCTTATTCTTGCTTCATAAATATAAAATTTCTTTGCCAATCTTGGCCGGAATTATAAAACATGGCGGGTAAAGCAAACACCGCAAAGACTTGAGACTTACAGTGAGGTCAGTAAGAGAAGCTGATGACGAGGGGTGATTGGCAAAAGCTCAGATCAAACAGTTGGAGACTAAGGTAAATATCTTCATCTGGTTTTGGAATGCAGTTTTCACCGGCTGAAAGCAGAATTGAGGCACCATGTGAAGCTGTAGCAGCCTTGTTTGTTGCTATAGGGTTGAGCCACTTAGAAAAATCTTACTTCCTAGAAAATAAAATCTAGTACTTTCACCTAAGGAGGCATTTGAGGAGTAGCTGAGGAGACTTTCTTGTTTGAAGAACAAGAACCTAATGCATACTTCCCTGGTTCACTTGAGATGAGCAGTAAAAACCCATTCAATATGCAGAGACTGTTGGCCATAGCCACGTAATGTGATTGCATTAATATTGGAAGGATTTCTATGCTTTGAGATGATTGCTGAAATTGTTTTAAAAGTCCTTAAACTTAAACCAAAATGCTCTTTTGGCTTTCTCTTCTTAGTTCAGCTGAGCTGTACAATTAAAAATGTCAAGCTTCAAGTGTCAGGCATAGAATAAATAGGACATTATAGATCTGAGAACAGCCTCAGGTTCTTGTTGCCACACACTTCATTCAGCTGCCATATTATATGACCTTTTCATTACAGGTGAGTCACAAGTTTACTACTGAGGTCAGGACTGAAGGCAGTGATATTCCTTATTTTATTATTTTATTTTATTCCTTATTTTTTTCAATTCTTTAACCATTCTGAATAATTACAAACTATGTAAAAATCTCCACTTGAGCATTTCTTTTGAAGATCTGTAAATCAAGATGACTCAAAATGTCGTAAGTATTAACAAGCCAAGCACAATAGACTTTTGAAATTTTCATTTTGAAAATTTCATTAGGCAAGGCACCTTGCTAAAGGAAAACAAGAAGTAAAATGCATTAAAGATTACTAATATTGTTAAATTTGCAAACGTTTTAAAAATTAGCCAAAAGAAATAGACTAGTGAAAAATTAATATTAGTAGATTAAATTGCCCAGAGGTTCCTTCTCATGCAAGCAGAATAAATTGAAATAATTGAATGGTAAAAGAAGGAAATAAATGGAAATCATGTTGAAAACCTGTTTGGAAACAAAAACCTTATGGGAAATGAAAACAGTATGATGCTCCAAATTTACTTAATTTTTAAATTCTCTAATAATTGTAATCTGTATTCAGGCTGTTTTGCTATTTATTCAAATTGTTCTTGTTTCTTCCATACAGAAGGAAGGAAGCAGTTGTATCACCCTTGATCTTTTGTTTTCCTTCTGACTCCATATTTAATCCATCAGCAAGTCCCATTTTCTCTACTTTAAAATAGATTCTGAATCTCCACTTCTTCCCACCTCTATTGCTAATGCTTTTGTGCAAACACCACTATTTCTAGCCTGGATGTGTGCAGTGGTCTCCTGACTGTTCTGCCTCTCCCACTGCCTGCTATAGTATTGTCTTTACACAGTAGCAATATTCAAAAAAAAATCAAATCATGGTCCTGATTGAAACTCTTCAGTGATACACATAGGATGAAATTCATGTCTATACCTTATCTCACAAGTTGCTACCCATCTGGTCCCTTCCTATATCTCTGTCATCAACATCTACCACTGCTCCCCTTCCTCACTGTTTTGCTGTTGCACTGCTTTCTGAACTGCTCTGGACATATTAGACTAGTCCCCACCTCAGAGCATTCATTTATTCTTGCTCTTCTGCTCAGATGTTTATATGCATTACTACTCATAATTTGAGTTTTTACTTCAATGTTATTTTCTCAGAGAACTCCTTCCTGCATTCACTATCCCTTTGTTCTGCTTGCTTTCCTTTCTGGCACTTATCACTATCTTACGCTAAATTGCCTATTTACTTCTTTTCTATCTGTCTCTCCCACTAGAATGCAAGCTCCATGATAACAGGGACCTTTTTCTTTGTTGTAGAGACAAAACCTACAGTGTGAGACAAGAAAAATAATGTGTGTTCAATATATATTAATTCAGTGAGCAATCAGTAGAGGAGAGTAAGTAGCTTTCTTTCTTTCATTTCTTTTTAACCAGCAAAATGGCATTTCTTTACTGTATACATTTTAAAAATCATTATTTCAAAATCATCAGAAAAAATGCTAATATGTCAAGTGATATAATTTGTGATTCAAAGCAGAGAAATATTCATCTACTTGTTTGCTGTGGCCTAAAAAAAGAGACGACAATAGACAATCTAGGCATGCATGTAGTTTTTCTTTTTTCCTTTTCTTATGAAGTCACCAGCTATTTCTTATGTGGGGTTTGGTTGTTGCTGCTGTTGTTATTATTGTTTTTATTAGAAACTTTAATTTGATTGCACATATTAAAATTTAATGCAAAGGAAGTCTTCAAAAAACTTAAATGTCAAATCTTTTAGTTCTTGTTGTCTTTATAAGCAGTATAGGATAGTGATGAAGCACACACACTCAAGACAGACTGCTCATTCAACTGCTAATTTGACTCCTCATTCAAATTACTTGCAAAATGATCATTTTATAAATTATTTATTTATAAAGTATGAATGGTGATGATAATAATCACGTATTCAGACATAGAGGCCTCATAGGGTTCCTGTGAAGGCTAAGTGAGTTAATAAATGTAAAGTATTTAGAGCAATTCTTGGCACAATAGAAACATTTTAAAATGTTGATTTTGAATTTCTTATTATATAAACATCTCTAGATAGAAAATATTACCATGAGAAAAAAAAACAACTCAGTATTAATGGCTACATCAGAGGATTTAGGTTTGGAAAACTTGGCTTCTGCTGCATATGAAGGATTGTATGCCCATCATTTCAATTTCCACAGATCTCATTAAGGCTGCAGAAGTGGCATGCCTTCAACACATACTTTCTAGTCATACTTTCTAGGGAGTGGATAAATCTGGGGTGAAAAGTAACAATGCTTTTGTTTTCTGGTAAATAAGTTGATGATTTGTAAGAAGGAACACTGTGACTGAATAATCAATTTCACCCAATTGATTTGCTGTTTTAGTCAAACAATGTGTCAGTAAAAATTACAGCAAAATTTGTTTACAAACAAGACCACTTTCACCTAATTCTTTGATTACTTTGGCCCTACACATATAGTCTTATGATGATCAATGTAAACAGGCAGGGAGTATCTGAGGAAATAAATGAGATTGGCAGGAGAATAAAGAAGTGAAAACAAAAGAGAACAGGAAGATAAACATTATATATTATTCTTATTTTTAAGTTTCAGACTAATTATGAAATGTGACACTAGCTATCTATTTTACAGATTATAAGATATTAGCTTTCTTATTTGAAAATCTTTAGGGTCTGATAATAGAAATTTTATTCCGAAATAATGTGATATCAGTGAGTGTGTATGCCTGCAGGCATGCATTTTTGTTTGTGGTGGGGCTATTTTATGAACAATGGCAACAATCCTGGTTAAGCAGATAGAAAGGTTAGGGGCTCTATGAGTTAGCTGAGTTGTCTAACTTAGGTGATGTTAAAAATGAATTCAAGACCTTCGTCCTTTGTAGGGACATGGATGAACCTGGAAACCATCATTCTCAGCAAACTGACACAAGAACAGAAAATCAAACACCACATGTTCTCACTCATAGGTGGGTGTTGAACAATGAGAACACATGGACACAGGGAGGGGAGCACTATACACTGGGGTCTGTTGGGGGGGAGGGGGGGATAGAGGGGGGTGGGGAGTTGGGGAGGGATAGCATGGGGAGAAATGTCAGATATAGGTGAAGGGGAGGAAGGCAGCAAATCACACTGCCACATATGTAACTATGCAACAACCTTGCATGTTTTTCACATGTACCCCAAAACCTAAAATGCAATAAAAAAAAAAAAAAAAAAAAAAGACCTTACCTCCAAATGAGCACGCTGGACCTCAGCAATAGTTCTTAAGCAGATTGAAATATCTGAAATGTCAGATATAGAATTCAGAGTCTAAATGGCAAGGATGCTTGCCAAGATCCAGGAGAAAGTTGAAACCCAATACAAAAAGTCCAAGGAATCTAGTAAAAAAATCCAAGAACTGAAAGACAAAATAGCCATTTTAAGAAAGAACCAATGAGAACTTTTGGAACTAAAAAATTCACTGGAGGCGGATCCAAGATGGCCAAATAGGAACAGCTCTGGAGTGCAGTTCCCAGTGAGAACAAAGCAGAGGGTGAGTGATCACCTCATTTCCAAATGAGTTATTACTCCCTATAGACCAGGAGATTCCTGGGCTGAAAAGTGCCATGAGTTTTCAACATGGCTGTCTCAGCTGGTGCCGAGTAGGCGCACAAAAACTCACACAGGTCTGGGTGGCTGTTTCAATTGGTGCCTGGAATACCTGTGAGATGGAGCTGCCAATTCAACTGAAAGGGAGGGGGCTGAGACAGGGAGCCAGGCTATCTGGCTCGGCAGGTACCACCCCCACAAAACAAGCAATCTGAAACACTCTGGACTGAGAGTTTCACAGCAAGCACAGCTGGACCCAGGATGGTACAGCTCAGTAGGGGGAAGGGCATCCCTAACTACCAAGGCAGTTCACACAGCAGCTGGGCAGAGCCTGCAGCAGCTCAGCAATGCCTCTGCTGGTAGACTGTGACTAGACTACTCCATGCAGGGCAGGGCATCTATGAAAAAAGGCAGCAGCATGACAGGAACTTGTAAATAAAGCCAACCTTCCTAGGACAGAACACCTGGGAAAAGAGGCGGTTATGAGTTCAGCTGCAGCAGACTTACAGGTACCTGCCCAGCAGCTCTTCATGGAACAATGGACCTCCCAGCACAGCACTTGAGCTCCTATAAGGGACAGACTGTCTTCTCAAGCTACACCCCAATCCCCATATACCCAAAGAGACACCTCATAAAGGAGAGCTCAGGCCGACATCTGGTGAGTACCCTTCTGGGATGAGAATAGCAGAGGAAGAAACCAGCGGCAACCCTTGCTGTTCTGCAGCCCCCGTGGGTGGTGGCCAGGTGAGCAGGGTCTGGAGTAGACCTCCAGCAGTCCTGCACCAGAGGGGCCTGACTATTAGAAGGAAAACTAAGAAGCAGAAAGAAATAATTTCAACATCAACAAAAAGGACATCCACACAGAGACCTTATCCAAAAGTCACCAACTACAAACACCACAGGTAGATAAAGCCACTAAGATGGGAAGAAACCAGCACAAAAAGGATGAAAACACCAAAAAGGAGAATGCCTCTCCTCCTTCAAGGGATCACAACTCCTCACCAGGTAGGGATCAAAGATGGATGGAGAATGAATCTGATGAATTGACAGAAACAGGCTTCAGAAGATGGGTACTAACAAACTTCTCAGAGCTAAAAGAACATGTGCTAACCCAATGCAAAGAAACTGAGAACCTAGAAAAAAGGTTAGATGAGATGCTAACTAGAATAAACAGCTTAGAGAAGAATATGAATGACTTGATGGAGCTGAAAAACACAGCATGAGAACTTAGCAAAGCATACACAACTTTCAATAGCCGAATCAACCAAACAGAAGAGAGGCTATCAGAGATTGAAGATCAACTCAATGAAATAAATTGAGAAGGCAAGAATAGAGAAAAAAGAGTGAAAAGAAATGAAGAACAGCTCCAAGAAATATGGGATTATGTGAAAAGACCTAATCTATGTTTGATAGGTGTACCTGAGGGTGACGGAGAGAATGAATACAAGCTGGAAAACACTCTTCAGGATATTATCCAGGAGAACTTCTCCAATCTAGCAAGGCAGGCCAACATTCAAGTCCAGGAAATACAGAGAACACCACAAAGATATTCCTCAAGAAGAGCAACCCCAAGGCACATAATCATCAAATTCACCAGGGTTGAAATGAAGGAAAAAATGCTAAGGGCATCCAGAGAGAAAGGTCGGGTTACCCACAAAGGGAAGCCCATCAGACTCACAGCGTATCTCTTGTCAGAAACCCTACAAGCCAGAAGAGAGCAGGGGCCAATATTCAACATCCTTAAACAAAAGAACTTTCAACCTAGAATTTCATATCCAGCCAAACTAAGCTTCATAAGAGAAGGAGAAAATATCTTTTATGGACAAGCAATTGCTGAGAGATTTTGTTACCACTAGGACTGCCTTACAAGAGTGCCTGAAAGAAGCACTAAACAAGGAAAGGAACAACCAGTACTAGCCACTCCAAAAACACACCAAATGGTAAAGACCATCGACACAATGAAGAAAATGCGTCAACTAATGGGCAAAACATCCAGCTGGCATCAAAAGGTGGGATCAAATTCACACATGCAATATTAATCTTAAATATAAATGGGCTAAATGCCCCAATCAAAAAACACAGACTGGCAAATTGGATAAAAAATCAAAACCCATCAGTGTGCTGTATTCAGGAAATGCATCTCACATGCAAGGACACAAATAGGCTCAAAATAAAGGTATGGAGGAAGACTTACCAAGCAAATGGAGAGCAAAAAAAAGGAGGAGTTGCAATCCTAGTCTGATAAAATGGAATTTAAACCAACAAAGATCAAAAGAGACAAAGAAGGGCATTGCATAATGGCAAAAGAATCAATGCATCAAGAAGAACTAACAATCCTAAATATATATGCACCCAATACAGGAGTACCCAGGTACATAAAGCAAGTTCTTAACGACCTACAAAGAGACCTAGACTCCCACACAATAATAGTGGGAGACTTTAACACTCCACTGTAAATATTAGATCAATGAGACATAAAATTAACACGGATATCCAGGACTTGAACTCAGATCTGGACCAAGCAAACCTAATAGACATCTACAGAAATCTCCACCCCAAATCCACAGAATATACATTCTTCTCAGCACTGCATGGCACCTACTCTAAAATTGACCACATAATTGGAAGTAAATCACTTCTTCAGCAAATGCAAAAGAATGGAAACCATAACAAACAGTCTCTCAGACCACAGTGCTATCAAATTAGAATTCATAATTAAGAAACTAACTCAGAAGCTCACAACTGCATGGAAACTGAGCAACTGGCTCCTGAATGATGACTGGATAAACAATGAAATGAAGGCATAAATAAAGATGTTCTTTGAAACCAAAGAGAACAAAGACACAACATACCAGAATCTCTGGGACACATTTAAAACAGTGTCTAGAGGGAAATTTGTAGCAATAAATGCCCACCAGAGAAGCAACGAAAGATCTGAAATCAAAACCCTGTTATCACAATTGAAATAGCTAGATGAACAAGATTAAAAAAAACTCAAAAGCTAGCAGAAGACAAGAAATAACTAAGATCAGAGCAGAACTGAAGGAGATAGAGACATAAAAAAATCCTTCAAAAAATCAATAAATCCAGGAGCTTGGTTTTTTGAAAAGATAAGCAAAATAAACAGATCGCTAGCCAGATTAATAAAAAAGAAAATGGAGAAGAATCAAATAGATGCAATTAAAAAAAGATAAAAGGGATATCACCACTGACTCCACAGAAATACAAACTACAATCAGAGATTACTGCAAACAACCCTATGCACATAAAACAGTAAACCTGGAAGAAATGGATAAATTCCTGGACACTTGCACCCTCCCAAGCCTAAACCAGGAAGAAGTTGAAACCTTGAACAGACCAATAACAAGGGCTGAAGTTGAGGCAGCAATTATTAGCCTACCAACCAAAAAAAGTCCAGGTCCAGATGGATTCACAGATGAATTCTACCAGATATACAAAGAGGAACTGGTACCATTTCTTCTGAAACTATTCCAAACAATACAAAATAGGGAATCCTTCCCAAATCATTTTATGAGACCAATATCATCCTGATACCAAAACCCGCAGAGACTCAACAAGAAAAGACAACTTCAGGCCAATATCCATGATGAACATAGATGCAAAAATCTTCAGTAAATTACTGGTAAACTGACTGCAACAGCACGTCAAAAAGCTTATCCATCATAATCAAGTAGGCTTCATCCCAGGAATGCAAAGCTGGTTCAACATATGCAAGTCTATAAACGTAATTCACCATATAAACAGAACCAAAGACAAAAACCAAATGATTATCTCAATAGATGCAGAGAAGGCCTTCAACAAAATTCAACAGCCCTTCATGGTAAAAACTCTCAATAAACTAGGTGTTGAAGGAACATATCTCAAAATAATAAAAGTTATTTATGAGAAACCTACAGGCAATATCATACTGAATGGGCAAAAACTGGAAGCATTCCCTTTGAAATCTGGCACTAGACAAGGATGCCCTGTGTCACCACTCCTATTCACTATAGTATTGAAGTTCTAGCCAGAGCAATTAGGCAAGAAAGAAAAGTGTATTCAGTTAGAAAAAAAGGAAGTCAAATTGTCTCTATTTGTAGATGACATGATTGTATATTTAGAAACCCCTATCATCTCAGCCCAAAATCTCCTGAAACTGATAAGCAACTTCAGCAAAGTCTCAGGATACAAAATCAATGTGCAGAAACCACAAGCATTTCTATACACCAATAACAGGCTAACAGAGAGCAAAATCATGAGTGAACTATCATTCACAATTCCTACAAAGAGAATGAAATACTTAGGAATACAACTAACAATTGATGTAAAGGACCTCTTCAAGGAGAACTGCAAACCACTGCTCAAGGAAATAAGAGAGGACACAAACAAAAGGAGAAACATTCCATGCTTATGGTTAGGAAGAATTAATATCACGAAAATGGCATACTGCCCAAAGTAATTGATAGATTCAATGCTATCCCCATCAAACTACCAATGACCATCTTCACAGAATTGGAACAAACCACCTTAAACTTTATATTGAATCAAAAGAGAGCCTGCATAGCCAAGACAATCCTAAGCAAAAAGAACAATGCTGGAGGCATCACACTACCTGATTTCAAACTATACTACAAAGCTACAGTAATCAAAACAGCATAGTACTGATACCAAAACAGAGATATAGACCAATGGAACAGAACAGAGGCCTTGGAGGCAATGCCACACATAAACATTCTGATCTTTCAGAAACCTGACATAAACATGCAATGGGGAGAGGATTCCCTGTTTCATGGTGTTGGGAAAACTGGCCAGTAGTATGCAGAAAGCAGAAACTGGACCCCTTCCTGTCACTTTACACTAAAATTATCTCCAGATGAAATAAAGAACTAAACATAAAACCTAACACCATAAAAACCCTAGAAGAACACCTAGGCAGAACCGTTCAGGACACAGGCATAAGCAAGGACTTCATGACTAAAACACCAAATCATTGGGAACAAAAGCCAAAACAGACTAATGGGATCTACTTAAACTCCAGAGCTTCTGTACAGCAAAATAAACAATCACTAGAGTGAACCAGCAACTAACAGAATGGGAAAAAAAGTGTTGTAGTCTACCCATCTGACAAAGGGCTAATATCCAGAATCTATAAAGAACTAAAACAGATTTACAAGAATAAAAACAAACAAACCCATTCAAAAGTGGGTGAAGGATATGAACAGACACTTTTCAAAAGAAGACATACATTAGGCTAACAATTATATGAAAAAATGCTCATTATCACTGATTATTAGAGAAATGCAAATCAAAACCACATTGAGATACCACCTCATGGCAGTTAGAATGGTGATCATTAAAAAATTAGGAGACAACAGATGCTGGAGAGGATGTGGCAAAATAGGAACACTTATACACCATTGGTCGGAGTGTAAACTAGTTCAACCATTGTGGAAGACAGTATGGCAATCCCTCAAGGACCTAGAAATAGAAATTCCATTTGACCCAGCAATCCCATTACTGGATGTATACCCAAAGGCTTATAAATCATTCTGTTATAAAGACACATGCACATGTATGTTCATAGCGGCACTGTTTACAATAGCAAAGACCTGGAACCAACCCAAATGCCCATTGACGATAGACTGGACAAGGAAAATATGTCACATACACACCATGGAACACTATGCAACCATAAAAGACAATGAGTTCATGTCCTTTGTAGGGACGTGGATGAATCTGGAAACCATCATTCCCAGCAAACTGACACAAGAATAGAAAATCAAACACTGCATGTTCTCACTCATAGGTGGGTATTGAACAATGAGAACACATGGACACAGGGAGGGGAGCATGACACACTGGGGTCTGTTGGGGGGGTGCCAAGGGAGGGACAGCGGGGGTGTGGGGAGGTCAGGAGGGATAACATGAGGAGAAATGCTAGATATAGGTGATGGGGTGATGGAGACAGCAAATCATATTGCCATGTGTGCACCTATGCAACAGTCCTGCATGATCTGCACATGTACCCCAGAACCTAAAGTACAATTAAAAAAATTTAAAATTAGAATGCTTATAGAAGAGTTCAATAAGACAATTAATAACATATTTATAAATATTTATAATTTTAAAATACAGAAAAAGAATTTAGATAACTAAGTAAAAGAGAAGACTCAAATAAAATCAGAAATAAAAGAGGACACATTATGGTACAAATAATTTATATGAGACTCATGAACAATTATATATCACAAATTGAATAACATATATGAAATTGACAAATTCCTAGACAAATATAACCTATTAAGACTGAATCATGGCCAGGTATGGTGGCTCATGCCTATAATCCCTTTGAGGATTACAGCACTTTGTGAGGCTGAAGGGGCAGATCAAGAGGTCAAGAGATCGAGACCATCCTGGCCAACATGGTGAAGCCCCATCTCTACTAAAAATGCAAAAATTAGCTTGGTGTGCTGGTACACTCCTGTAGTCCAAGCTATTTGGGAGGCTGAGGCAGGAGAATTGCTTGAACCTGGGAGGCAGAAGTTGCAGTGAGCTGAGATCTCACTACTGTACTCCAGCCTGGTGACAGAGCAAGACTGTCTCACAGACCAAAAAAAAAAAAAAAAGAAAAAGAAGACTGAATCATGAAGAGACAGAAAATCTGAACAGACCAATAATGAGTAAGAAAGTTAAATCAGTAGTAAAAAAATCTCCCAAAAAGGAAAAGTCCAGCACCTGATGGCTTCATTGCTAAGTTCTATCAAACATTTGAAGAAGAACCAAGAATACCCTTCTTTAACTCTTTCAAACAAATGGATAAGAGAAAATGCTTTCAAACTCATTTTTATGAGGCTAGCATCACCTTAATACCAAAGCAAGATGAAAACATTACAGGAAAAGAAAATTACATTATAATGTCTTTGATGAATGTAGATGTAAAACTTCCCAGCAAAATACTAGCAAACTGAGTTCAACAGCATATTAAAAGTTTCATTCACCATGATCAAGTGGCATTTATTCCAAGAATGCAAGAATGGTTAAACATACAAAATTTATTAATGTCATATACCACATTAACAGAATGATGGACAAAAACCATATGATCATCTCAAAAGATGCAGAAAAAGTACTATATAAAATTTAATATCCCCTCATCATAAAAATTCTTAACAAATTAGCTATAGCATGAATGTATCTCAACATAATAAAGGCCATGTATATCAAACCCATGGCTAATAATATACTCACTGGTGAAAAATTGAAAGCTTTTTCTCTTAAGATCAGGAACAAGATGCCTACTGTTACCACTGTATTCAATATAGTACTAGAAGTCCTAACCTGATAAATTATACCAGAGAAAGAAATAAAGAAGATTTAAATTGGAAAAGAAGAAGTTAAATTTGTCTGTTTGCAGATAACATGATCATATGTGTGTGTGTGTCTAGATTATATATATATAATCATCAGGCACCTCCAAAAAGCTTTTAGAACTACTACATGAATTAAGCAAAGTTGTAGGATAGAAAACCAGCCAAGAAAAATTAGTAACATTTCTATGCAGTAACCAAAAAATCCAAAAAGGAAATCAAGAAGAAATCCAATTTACAATATATGCAAACATAAAATACTTTTGAATAAATGTGACTATGGAAGTAAAATACCTGTACAATAAAAATTATAAAACATTGATAAAAGAAATTGAAAATGATAAAAATAAATATAAGATAGCCTGTGTTTATAGATTAGAAGAAATAATATGTTAAAATATCGATACTATCCAAAGTGATCTACAGATTTAGTATATTCTCTATCAAAATTACAATGCCATTTTTCACAGAAATAGAAAAAACAATCATAAAATTTGTATAGAACCACAAAAGACCCCAAATAGCCAAAGCAATTTTGGGCAAAAAGAACAAAGATTAAGGTATCATACTAGCTGACTTCAAAATATATTACAGTGCTATAATAACCCAAACAGCATAATACTTGCATAAAAGCTTGCAAATAGACAAATAGCCCGGAAATAAATCCAGGCATTTATGGCCGATTGATTTGTGACAAAGGTGCCAAGATCTCACAATGGAGAAAGGACAGTCTCTTAAATAAATGGTCTTGGGAAACTGGATGTCTAAAGGCAGAAAAATAAAATTAGACTATTATCTCATGTCATATACAAAAGTCAATTCAAAATAATTTGAAGACATAGACTTAAGGCCCAGATCTGTAAAACTACTCTAAGAACACATAGGAGAAAAGCACCATGACATTTTGTCTAGGCAATGGCTTTTTGGCTATGATCCCCAAAACACAGGAAACAAAATAAAAAATAGACAAATGAAATTTCTTCAAAGTAAAAATTTTTGCACAGCAAGGGGAAACCAATTAATAGTGTTAAGAGACAATGTACAGAATAAAAGAAAATATTTGTAAACCATATACCTGATAAAGAATTAATATCTAAAATGTATAGGAAACTCAAGTTAATAGTAAGGGAAAAAAAACAATGAAGCTAAAAGGTTGGCAAAGACCTGGATAGACACAAAAGAAGAGATAGAAATGGCCAAGAAGTATATGAAAAAAAATTCAACCTCACTAATTATCTGGAAAATGCTAATTAAAATCACAATGAGATCTGTACCTCACACCTGTTAGAATGGCTATCATAAAAAAGAGAAAGGATAAATGTTAGTAAGGATGTGGGGAAAATGTAAATTAGCACTGTCATTATAGAAAGCAGTATGGAGGTTTCAAAAAAAATTAAAAATAGAATTATTATATGATCCAACAATCCCACTTCTGGTATGCTTCTAAAGGAAATTAAATCAGCATTTCAAACAGATAGCTGCGTGTCCACATTCATTGTAGCATTAGAATCAACCTAAGTGTCTATCAGTGAATGAATGGATGAAATGTGGTATAATATACACAATGGAATACTATTCAGCCTTAAAAAAAGAATGCTATCCTATTTTTTGCAACAATGTGGACAAATCTGGAGAACATGTTAGGTGAAATGAGCTAGGCATAGGAACATCAAGCTAGAACATGATCCTATTTACGCATAAAATCTAAAAAAATGAACTCAGAGAGTAGAATGGTGTTTTACCAGGGGCTGGGGCTATGGGGGAGTTTTGGAGAGATGTTGTTCACAATATATAACATTTCAGTTAGACAGGAAGAATAAGTCCAAGAGATCTATTGTACAACATGATGACTATAATTAATAACAATGTGTTGTATTACTGAAAATTGCAGAGTAGATTTGAAGCAGTCTTCACCACAAAAAATAGGGATGGGACACAATTAACATGATAATTAGCTTGCTTGATCCATTCTACAATGTATACATATTTTAAGACATCATGTTGTACACAATAAATATATATAATTTTAATCTTTAATTAAAATTTCAAAAAGAATTGAGGTATATCCCAATGAGACTTGACATTAACACAAAGTCTGTTTGGGAAATGATGGAACTTCTGTTTTAGTTACCAGTAAGATTAACAGTGTATAATAAGGTTGAAATCCAACAACTTTGAAGACAGTATTAAAGGATAACATTCACATTTTCTAAAGGAAAGCTACAAGAATTTTTTTTTTATATTCCTTAAGTGGGCCATTGTTTAGAAGTATAACTGGCAATTGCATATGGTAATTTGTGAAAATTACCACTATTTTTCAACTCTTAAGAATTCTCAGCTGCAGTCTTTTTTAATTCTCTGCTAGAAACAGACTAGCCTTCAAAATCCATAAACACAGATCTGTTTCCATGCAGACATGTAGTTCCCTCCCTTTGTAATTATTACATCATTCCTTTAATAAAAGAATGAAGAAATTAATAATGATTAGTCTCCAGAAGGTAGAGGATTTTTTAAGATTCAGAAAACTGTATGCTTAATATTCACCTCAAGAGCCCACAACCTTGACTAACAGCTTTAGAAAATAACTGTCTTTGTTGCTACAGTTCCAGACAAGGTGCCCAGGGTTCCCACATAGTAGTTGAGAACTATTTTATGACTCACATTTGTTTCATTTGGGAGTATAGCATCTTTTTGGTTACTTCTTTTTGCACTCACCCAGTCAGCAATGCCCCATCCATCCTTAGATCGTTGGCTCCTTCAAGCTTTGTAAGAGAAGGGAACTCTCAGTTATTAGCATCTGAGAATTAGCCATACATTTGCCATGCACTCAATCACTGCTGTTATTTCCTACCCTTCCCCTTCTTTACACCAAATGAAACTCAGAAAGGTCTGATTTTATTTTATATCTTGAATAAATAATTGCCTTCAATAGGTTATTTCCAAAAGGCTCTTTTAATTTTAAATGAATTATTAAATTAATATGGAAAAACACAGGATAATGTTTAGTTGTTAATCAACTAGAAAAAATTTTCTAAAATTATTCTTTGTTTTTTCATATTAGCTCCCTTTTAGAGTTAAACTAAGTCTTACATGAAGGTGATATTTGATATACTTGCTAGGTTACGGTATAAAATGATAATCCGACTGCTTGAAAGAGTGAATCTTGCCCTGTCTTTCCTGGGAAGACCAATGTCATCTTCCCTTTACAGATTTCTCTGTTTTCTTGCCATCTACTGCTGAGACAGGTGAACTGAGAATATAACAATATATTACCATACTGCTGCCAAAATATTCAATACATAAATAAATGTAATTGTTTGAGGAAAAGAAAGTGCTAGAAAATCTTATTTCTACTAAGACAATTGCTACTATTTTTTTTGTAATGGAAGAGTTCAAATGCATTGAAAAATAGTAATATACCAATAACTAATTCAACAATTCAGTAAGTGTTTATTGAGTATCTACTTTGTGTAAGATTATTCTAAGTATTGAACATGGCTGTGAGCAAGATGGACAAAGTCTCTGACCCTGTGAAACTTAAATTCTCATGGGGGAAACACAAGACGGAAAAATAAATGAGTAAATACAAAATGTCAAGTTAAAACTGATATGAAGAAAATACAAAGCAAGCTAAGTGCATAGAATATAGAGTCATACATGGTGATAAGAGAAGGTATCTTTGATGAGGTAACATTTAAGCAGAAGCTGCAGGAAAGGAGTTCTTTAATATAGCTCTGAAGGAGTCTTTTAGGCAGAAGAAACAGCAAGAGTAAAGATTGTAATAAAAGAGCATTTGTGACTTGACTTGACTTCCTTAGGGAACAGCTATTGAGCTGTTTGGAGAAGTAGTTAGAGGCTAGGTCATGTGAAGCTCAGGAAACTACAGCAAAGAATCAAGATGTTAAGAGTCATAGTACACCAACAAAGTTTTCTGCATGGGAGTGACATATTACTTACGTTATTCTTCATGATGTGAGAGAATGGGTGTAGGGAAAAGCATTCGTGTTAGTTATGTTAAATTTGTAATGTAGAATAGGCCATTGCACCATGTGAATCAGGAGTTCTGAGGAGAGGTCAGGACCAAAGCACTCATTTGGTAGTAGTCAGCAAATAGAAGTATTTAAAGCCATGGTGGAGGAGAGATCACTCAAGGATCATTACACATCAAGAAAAGCAGCTCTCACTGTTTACTGTGGGGTTCCCCAACACTGGTCAGGAAGAGAATAACTCCAATGTTTACTGAAAACATAATCCACTGAACATCAAGTTTCAAGAAGTAGCAATTGGTCACCTGTATTAAATGCTGCCAAGAGGTCAAGCAAGATGAGTGCCAGGTAACCACTGGATTTGCAACCTAAAATTTATTGTAAATTATTTGCAAGATTGTTTTTAATGGAATAATGAGGATCTAAAGCCTAATAGAATTGAGTTATCCCTCCAAATTTTATAAAGTTAATATTTTGCTTCCTTCTTCCAATTTGCTGTTAAAATAAGTAAAATTTTATACAGAAACAAGTTGGAATATTCCAATCTTCTTTCTCTACTTTCTTCTCTGAACCTTCTTCCTTGAATCCCTATCCTGGATTGTTTATATTCACCCTGTCTATGATTTTGTGTTTATAATGATAAAATATTTTGTGCACTTTTAATAACTATTCAAATTTCTACCTATTGTTTGGTGATTTGTTTCTTAAAGTAAATTTTAAAAGTTTACAGTTTTTTAAATTTTAATATATATATATACACATACACATTTTACAAAATATATTTTAATTAATGTAATATATCCAATGTGGATTCTAATTTATTTATGTACAGTCCTTGGGAGATTGGTTCCAGGACTTCCTCAACTGACCTTTGACTGATGCTTAAATCAGTGATATAATTGGCATAGAATTTGCATATCCTTCTGTGCATTTTAAATCATCCCTATGTTATTTATTGTACTTAATATAATGTAAATAGTTGTTAACTATAATTTTTAGGTAATAATGGCAAGAAGGAAAAGTTTGTTCAGTAAAGATGCAATTAAAAAATATATGTACTTTCAATTTGCAAATGATTGACTTCACTGATACAGAACCCAAGTACTAGGAGGACCAATCATATTTTTCAGTCAATAAATGTTTATGTTCAGATGTTTTTGCTATTATGAAATGATATAATAAACATTCTTATATTTGTCTCTTTGTGCACATGTGGGGGAGAGTTTAGTATTTTAGTCTATAAACCTAGAAGGATAATTGCTGGCATTTGCATCTTCAATTTTATCTCACATAGTATACATTTTTTTCTGCGAAAGAACAAGGTAGGAGTGTTTTCACTATGCTAAATTACTAATTTTGTCTTTCATGTCTTTTAATTACATTCTGCTTCCTCTCTGTAATTTCCTTATGTTTATCTTCCACTTCCTTATTATCTTTTCAGTTGTGTTTAGTTTGTTGCTTATTTAATGTTGGAAACAAATGCTTGGTGCCACAAAGAAGAACTAGCACTCAGGCAAATAGTTTTCTCAGCAAGGCAAATTTAATTCTGCAGAAAAGTGCTACTCACAGGTCTGGTTGCCACGAGAGCACACTGAACAAAAAAGAGAAGTGGTTTTTATTTCTAAAGCAGTTTGTCCCTACTACTGTGTCCTGCCTCCATTGGCTGGAGTTGGACTACGCAATCTAAGCTGAACCTTATTGGCTAACTTCAAGAGTGTAGGAGTGTGGGTTACACTAGAGGGAAGGGCAATTTCCATGGGAAGAGCCTCATGGCAGGAGGGGTAATTTACAGAGTGAGTAGCAGATGTGGGCTCTGTAGATTAGGACCTGCAGGAAAGTTGTTTACTGAAACTAGGGCAGGGAGGCGCAAAGAATGAGTAAGTTTGGCCTTGAAAGTAGAGAACAAAGAACAAGGAAACGAAACAAGCCAAACCTTTGAAGAGGAACTTCTTAGTGTATCTAACAATTAATCAATTATATTTTTGAATTTCAATATTTACATTTTTAATTTCAAAAACTTCTATTTAGTTATTTTAATAAGCATTATATTTTCTTTTTTATAGTGCCTTTTTAAAAAGCACTGTGATTTTAAAAACTGTGTTTTCAGCTTCTTTACTTCTTCAAGCATTTGAAACATATTTATTTCACAATCTCCTGAAGGTTTTCTTTCTTTTTCCACTTCTTGGGATGCTAGTTTTTGGCTTCTTACATCTGTTGATTCTTCCTTGGCATGTTTCATTTTCTTGCATAATATATACTATTTTAATATGTACTCATCTACTACAAGAGATGTCTATTCTGTGAGAATCCCCTGTGAGCTGTGAATTGAAAACATCACTATGGAGCAGGTTGAAACTACTTTTGCTTTTATGGCCCTGGGAAATTTTATGGACACCTCTTTTCATGATACCTGAACCTGCAAGACTGCACACTTAATGAATCAAGTCATTAAGGCCTGGGGTTTCAATTTATATTTATTTAAAAATATATTTTGGCTGGACACAGTGGCTCATGCCTGTAATCCCAGCACTTCGGGAGACTGGTGCCAGCTGATCAAAAGGTCAGGAGTTTGAGACCATCCTGGCTAACATGGTGAAACCCTGTCTCTACTAAAAAAATACAAAAATTAGCCGGGCATGCCATCGTGTGCCTGTAATCCCAGTGACTCTGGAGGCTGAGGCAAGAGAATTGCTTGAACCCAGGAGGCAGAGGTTGTAGCGAGCCAAGATTGTGCCACTGCACTCCAGCCTGGGCAACAGAGCAAGACTCCTTCTCAAAAAAAAAAAAAAAAATATATATATATAATATATATATATGTGTGTATGTGTGTGTGTGTGTGTATGTGTATATATATATATTTGTCTATCCATGTACTTGTAGCAGAATGAGTGACAACTACTCCATTTCAGTCTGCTTTGTTGCTAGAAGCAGCATACTTCATTGCTACTAAATTTTACATTTAATGAAGATTCACTTATCACTTATTACAATCTCATGCCATTTTCTGTTTCCATGTCATTTTCTATTACTAAATTCACCATGCTTTTCTATTACTAAATTCTACCTTTTTTGGGTAAGCCCTCTGTCTCATACTGTGGAACAAACAGAAAAACAGCTCTTGGGGAATTATATTCCCTGAGCATGTCTGGAAAGCATGTGAGTTTGAAAGTTTCTTAACTGAAGGCATTTTCAGACCTGAATCTAAGCACATAGCGAAATAATTTGTTGAAATTGTAGTTATGTTTTGGAAGCAAAATGAAATTTAGTATTTCAACTTCTGAGTAAGCAACTTATTCTAAAAACTGATACACATTAAGTATTCGTTAACTTTTAAAACTTGGTATTGAGATGCGGAAGGATTGCTTGAGCCAGGAAGGCAGAGATTGCAATGAGCCGGTATTGCATGACTGCACTCCAGCCTGGATAACAAAGCCAGAACTTGGCTCAAAAGAACCCCAAAAAACAATAACAACAAAGAATGCATCAAACAGAGTAATGAGTTTATTCTATTTCCATGGCAGGTCATGAAGTTCAGCAATTAATTGTATAACTGCAGTAATTTCATCCCAAGCCATTGTGACATCTGAATTGTGGAGGTGCTGTTTGTAGGTCCTATATATACCAGGGATTGAAAATCTACTGAAATGACAAAAAGTTTTTCCTCATCAGTAAGCCTTCTTTTTTCGTGTCTATTTCATTGTGAAAAGATGGCTTACTTATGGCATAATTAGAGAATAAGATTTGGGATTTTTACTAGAGGAAACAAAAACAACGTCATTTCCTTGGCTTAGTTAATTACAAAAAGAAATCTCCAAGAACTGTGTATGCAGATAAAGCAGCAATATTAGGCTACTGCTTTGAAGCTACTACTTTTCCATTAATTACTACCGAACACAGTGACCCAGCTCAAAAACTCAGATCTCCACTCTCCCAAGTATTCTCTTTGCAGATTTCAATTTTTCATCTCAGCATAAGTGAGAAAACAAATTTTTAAGTATTCTGTCAACAAACCACTTCCTGGTGCCCATTTTGTGGCACTTCAAGTTTGAATTTTGCATTTTTAAAGAAATGTTTTTTCACTGCCAAATAATACGTCCCAATTTTATGCTCTTTTGTTAATCAAATCCAAGAAAATCCTTGAAAAATATACTGGAGTTCATATGATTCCCTAAGGACTGTTTCAAGGCCAATGAAAAGAGAAAATTGATATGACACTTCTGTATGATATCCAACAGTGACTCAGAGCTTGCACTTAATGGCTTCATAAGCAGTCAGTGTGAATGATGCTGTTTGTGAAGAAATTTTACTGAAATAATTAATTGGGCACACAGAGCAATTCCTCTTCAATATGGCATCACTTTGTCATTCATGAAGGAAAAATATAGTGAAAGTCACACATGCAGATAATCTACCAAGCCAAAATAAATAGGCATAATTTCTTTTCCGAAAAATAAGGTAGTTATTTTCAGAATTAAAGTGGGTAAATATAAGATATTCTAATACATTGACATCTCTATTTTTCTTTCTTCTTTTTTTTTTTTTGCCATTTCTGCTGTCAATTCTGTGGTGTTACATTTAGGTTTTATATCAGCCTTTAAGGCTACAGTTGAAATTCTGAGCTCAGCCCAATAAATAAAAATAAAAATAAATGGAAAGTGTAAGCTAAGAGCACTACTGGCTCCAGAATGGCGAAGGAAAGAAAAGTTTTGTAAATAGTTCCTGTTTTTCTTGTCGTACTTACCACTGTTGATTGGAAACAACAAATGACAAGTACTTATCAAAAAATGCATGACTAAATTCAATCCCTAATATAAGTAACCTATTAAAATATTGATTTATGAATTTCCACAATAATCAGGGTAAACTAATCTGTACCTTGTTTGGCTTCTGCAAAAATGTGCAGCTTCGTCCAATCTAACTCTTAATGCTGTTGCATTAAGACATCGCAACAGCCAAAATCCTCTGCAAATGAGGGAGACAGAACTAGTAGATTCTGATTTGAGAGCCTTTCAAAATATAGAAATGAATGAGCGAATTGGATTATAATATAGGCCATGAAGTTTTTGCTGATTATGGTACACAGAAAGTCGAATGTAAATAAAAGAATATATCAATAGTTTTCATATAAAGTATGCAGTAATTTTCTGATGATTTATTTTAGTGGCATTCACAGATACTATGCCCAGTACAAGAAAATGTCTTTCAGAATATGCTGCAAAATTCATCATGTTATCGCAACTGGGGTCTATATTCAATTTCCTGTTAGACTTAGGTATAGTAATATTAATATTACATTTCTATAATGTTTTATGCTGTTTAAAGTACTTTCTCATTCATGGTATCTTACAGTCTGTGTAAAATTGTAAATTGCACACAAGTGAGTGTTCAAAATAAATCTGGGAAACAATGAAATTGACACTATTATTTTTATCCAGATCCTGAATTTATGAGCTAGAATGTGTTAGTGATACAACACTGGAAGACATAAACGGCACCTGGGAGACTAGGATTAAATATCACAAGCTTTATGATGACAAGAAGATAGGTTAGCCATAAAAAGAAGAGGTCCTGTAGGAAAAAGTGTCCAGGATGAAATTATAAATGAATCAAAGTTTATTTCCTGAAAACAGTATCCTCCTTTATTCTTCAAGGTTAGAGCTCTGAGATCTCTGTCCATTCCCTCTATCAATATTTCTCTAAAATCTCTAATAAATACTTTGGTAGGCAGAATAATGGCCTTTCAAATATATCCACTTTCCAGGCCTCAGAGCTTTTAAATTTGTCCTAAAAGAGACTTTGCAGACGCGATTAAGGTTTTGAAGTGTGAACTGGGGAGAGCGGCCTGGGTTACACAGATTTAATTATACTTGTCTTTAAAAGCTAAGAGCTTTTTCCAGATGTGGTCAGAGAGATGTGATCAAAGATAAGGAAGATACAATATTGCTGGCTTTGAAGATGGAGGAGGCTGTTAGCCAAGGAATTGGTGTAGTCTCTAGAAGCTTGAAAAGACAAGAAAGCGTATTCTTCCTAGAGCCTCTAGAAGGGAATGCATCCTAACTTTTGTCCATTAAAACCTCTGTGTGATTTCTAATTTGCAGAAGTGTATGGTAATGAATTAGTGTTGTTTTAAATCACTAAGTCAGTGGCAATTTATTATGGCAGCAAAGCAAAATGTATACAAATACTAAGGGCAAAATAAGCAATACTCATAACAATAAATGTTTGAATTGACTTCATTTTATAACATTGTTTAAAACTTTTTTTAGTTAATAAATTGTATTTTCAATGATTTAGGAGAAAATGATTGGCCATACACACAAACTTCTTTTATGACAGTTATCAACATTTCAGAATTTTAGTATTGGATGAATAAAATATTAATGAATAAATTAATAATAGGCTAATTGGGTTACATAAAATTATTGTCAAAAAACCGTTAAGTGGGAGAAAATGAACGAAAGGCCTCTTTTAAAAATAGAGACCTATTTCTCTTCCATTTCTGAACTGTGAAATAAAGATCAGAGAGGAGCTATAAAAAAGTATGGGGATATTATATCTATTATTTGAGTTCTTCATTCATTTATTCATTTTTTAAATCATTCAGTTAACATTGACCATTCTCTCTTGGCCAAGCATTGTGCAAGAATTGGAAGCATAAATGAAATATGTTATAATATAATCTCTCATGGAGCCATTACATTTATTGAGAGATTTCTTGGAACAAGGAATAATAGGCTGAAATACCCAATTAGGGTCTTTGTTAAAGCTGAGTTAGTAGCAAAGCAGCTAATACAAGCTGAAGAATAATGAAGTTGTTTGAAGGAATTGACTGCTAAAGTTCTTTATAGCTTTGCAAGTGAAAATATCTGCTCTGAAGAGTGAAGTGAGACTAGCATACTGAAATTAAGAAGAAACTTTTGGATATTCAAATTTGAGTGAGAGAAGTCAAGCTTTTCTTTGAGGCAAAAATTTGAATTTACATGAGTGCTATGGTTAGCCATTGAATTTAAGGAGAAGTAAGACTGGTAAGTAGCCTTAGAAGCATACATTTCTAAATCTTATTTGTTTATATTGCATTTATTTGTTTATTTTTATAAATACATTGTATATTCACATGTGCATTTTACTATTGTACTAAAGAACTTCATAATATGCAGAATAATGAAGATCTTGTACTTCTTTCAGATTCCTATTTCTCAATAATCTCTCCACAGAGTCATATACCTGTTAATACTAGGCTACCAGAGTTGCAGGCACTAAGTCAATTAGGGAATTGTCAACTTCCAGGGGTTATGTAAGGCAAAAATGGGAAATAATCAAAGCAGCAGTATAGAGAAGCATATTTATATTTTCAAACAGGAAGAGATGAATTCAAATTAATCCTGAGGCTAATATTTGCAAAATAACAATTTTTGATACTTTTGCACCATGAGTTCAAAACAATAGCTCCAGTTGCAACACAGTATCACTGGGTTTATTTTAGCCTTCCCCTTTGCCATATTTGTGACTTCTTTCTCTGACACTGAGAAACCTATCCCTCATTATTCAGAATGTGTTTACTAATTTTCTCAATCCTAGTATACACATAAACTTGATTCAGAATTGAATTGTTAATTCATAACTGTGTTAGAAAGAGATCTACTGAAGAGCATACAATATTTGTGTGAAGTATATTTTAATTAAAAAAACTTTACAATTTTGTCAAAACTGTGCAGTTTTGGTTAAAATGATGTTTTCCAAAATTATTTAGCTCTTTCCCTACTACACCTTCTTCAGTGTGGGTCTATTATTAATTTTTAATAGAGTTAGATTCAGTTTTTACTCTTTGTATTTTATCTTGCTCTACCATTCCTAACCACCACATACACATCTGGTTCGATTGATTTGATTTATTGATTGATTGATGGGTATGTGAATCATTACCATGGATATAAGAGTCACGACAATACAAAATATCATATTCAAGAAACATTTCCCCTTCTTTACTTCTCTCCCACCCCCACTTTCCCATCCTATCTATTCTATTTTTACCCACATACTTAATGGACATGAACATTTTAGAACTTGTCAAATTGCTCATGATAAAGTTTTGATGCCAGTACCATGCTGGTTTGGGTTACTACAATTCTGTAGTATAATTTAAAGTTAGGTAATGTGATTCCTCCAGTTTTGTTCTTTTTGCTTGGGATAGTGTTGCCTATTCTGTCTTAAATTTTAGATTTTTTTTTATATATGTGAAGAATGTATTGGTGTTTTGATAGGAATTGCATTGAATCTGTAGATTGCTTTCAGTACTATGGACATTTTAGTTATATTGTTTCTTCTAATCCATGAACATAAAACATTATTCCATTTTTTGGTGTCCTTCTCAATTTCTTTTATCAATATTTTATACTTTGCATTAGAGAGAGCTTTCACTTCTTTAATTAATTCCTAAGTGTATATTTTTATTTGTAGCTATTGTAAGTGGTATTACTTTTTGAGTTTTTTTTTTTTTACAGGTTGTTCACTGTTTGCATATAGAAATTATTAAGATTTTTGTATGTTGATTTTGTATTCTGCAACTTTGCTGAATTTATCAGTTCTAAAAGTGGTTGGTTTTTTTTTGTGTGTGTGTGAACTCTTTAGATTTTTCCAAATGTGAGATCATGGGATCTGCAAACAAGGATAATTCAAGTTCTTACTTTTCAATTTGGATGTACTTTCTTTCTTTCTCTTGTCTTTTTGCTCTAGCTAGGGCTTCCAAAAGTATGTTGAATAATGGTAGTAAAAGTGGGCATCTCTGTCATGTTCCAGATCTAAGAGGGAAGGCTTTCCGTTATTTCTTCTTCAGTATGATACTAGCCATAGGTCTATTATATGTGGCTTTTATTAACTTGAGGTATGTTCTTTCAATGTGTTGAATTTTATAAAGCGATTTTCAGGATCAATTGAAATAATCATATGATTTGGCCTTTATTCTGTTGATATGATTTATCACACTGACTGATTTATGTATGTTGAACCATCCTTGCATTCCTGGAATAAATCTCACTTGGTCATAATAAATAATATTTTCAGTGTATCATTGAATTTGGTTTGGCAGTATTTTGCTGAAGATTTTTGCATCAATATTCATCAGGGATATTGTCCTGTCATTTTCTTGTATGTTTTTCTAGTTTTGGTATTAAGGTAATACTGGCCTCATAGAATGGATTTAAGACTATTCTTGCTTCCTATATTTTTTGGAATAGTTTGAGTAGAATTAAGGTGTGAAGTGATCAGTTCCTGAGCTTTACTTTACTAGGAGAATTTTATTATAGCTTTGGTCTCATTACTTTTTATTGGTTTGTTCAGGTTTTGGATTTATTCCTGGTAAAAGTTTGGTAAGTTGTATGTGTCTAGGAATTGATCCATTATCTCTAGAGTTTCCAATTTGTTAGTATACTGTTGGTGACAGTAGCCACTAATGATCCTTTAAATTTCTGCAGTATCAGTTGTAATATCTCCCTTTTCATCTCTAATTTTATTTACTTGATTCTTTGTTTTTTTCTGTTAGTTTGGCTAAAGGTTTGTCCATTTTATTTATCATTTCAAAACACCAACTGTTTGTTTCATTCATCTTTTGTATTGTTTTTGTCATTTCTAGTTTATTTCTGCTATGACCTTTATTATTTCTTCTACTAATTTTGGGTTTGCCTTTCTCTTGCTTTTGTAGTTCTTTGAGATTTATAATTAGGTTATTTATTTCAAGTTTTTCTTTTTTTTTTGATGCAGGCACTTATAACTAAATTTCTGTCCTTGTACTACTTTCTTTATATCCCATAGATTTTGATATGTTGTGTTTCTGTTACCATTTGTTTCAAAAAAAATTTCAATTTCCTTCTTAATTCTTCATTGACCCACTGGTCATTCAGGAGCATATCATTTAATTTTCATGTATTTGTATAGTTTCCAAAATTCCTTTTGATATTGATGTCTAGTTTTATTCTACTGTGTCAGAGAAGTTGCTTGATTTCACTTCGATGTTTTTCAATGTTTTAAAACTTCTTTTGTGACCTTATATGTGGTCTATCTTAGACTGGGTGTGGTGGCTCATGCCTGTAATTACAGTACTTTGGATGGATAAAGCAGGTGGATTGCTTGAGCTCAGGAGTTTGAAACCAGCCTGAGCAACATGGTGAAACAGTGACTCTATCAAAAATACAAAAGTTAGCTGGGCTTGTTGGCGTGTGCCTGTGGTCCCAGCTGCTCACCTGCTTGGGAGGTTGAGGTGGAAGAATTATTGGAGCCTGGAAAGCCAATGCTGCAGTGAGCTATAATCATGCCACTGCACTCCAGCCAGGGTGAAAGAGCAAGATCTTGTCTTAAATAAATAAATAAAACATATGATCTGTCTTTGAGAATGATTTATGAGGTGAGGAGAAAAATAAATATTCTGCCACTTTCAGATGAAATGTTCTGTAAATATCTATTAGGTCCATTTGGTTTATATTGCAGATTAAGTCTGATGTTTCTTTGTTGATTTTCTGTCTAAAAGATCTGCCTAATGCTGAAAGTGGGGTGTTAAATTGTTCAGCTACTATTGGATTAAGATCTTTCTCTTTCCTTAGCTCTAATAAGGTTTGCTTTATTTATCTGGGTGCTCTAATATTGGGTGCATATATAGTTAAAATTACCTTCTTGCTGAATTAACTGCATCATCATTATATAGTGACTTTCTTTGTCTCTTCTTACGGTTTTTCTTTTGAAATCAATTTTGTCTGATATGACTATAGTAACTCCTACTTTTTTTGGGTTTTCATGGACATGGAGTATCTTTTTCTGACACTTTATTTTCATTTTGTGTCTTTTTAGATGAATTGTGTTTCTTGTAGTCAACAGATAATTGGGTCTTGCTTTTTTAATCCATTCAGAGACTCTCTTTTTCAAAGATGAAATGTCGCTCTGTTGCACAATCTGGAGTGCAGTTGGTTCAATTGTGACTAACTGCAATATCTGCCTCCCAGGCTTAAGAGATTCTCCTGCCTCAGCCTCCCGAGTAGCTGGGATTATAGGCGCCTGTCAACAGGCCCAGCTAGTTTTTGTATTTTTAGTAGAGATGGGGTTTTACCATATTGGCCAGGTTGTTCTTCAACTCCTGAGTTCAAGTGATCTGCCCACCTCAGCCTCCCAAAGTTCTGGGATTACAGGCATAAGCCACTGTGCCAGCCTTTGTCTTTGATTGGAGAGCTTAGCACTCATTGTTATTATTGATAAGTAAGGCCTTACTCCTGCCATTCTGTTATTTATTTTCTGGTCTTGTCTTCCTTCTTTGCTTCCTTTCTGTCTTTCTTTTACTGAAGGTGCTTTTCTCTGGTGGTATCATTTAATTTCTTGCTTGTAATTGTTTGTGTACCCATTTTATATTTTTTCAATTTTAGTTTACCATAAAGCTTCCAAGTATGATCTTATAACCCGTTATTTTAAACTGATGACAGCTGAACACTGATTGCATAAACAAATAGAAAACTAATTAAAAAAACATAAAAAGGAAAAGAGAAAACTAATAAAAACTCTACACTTTAATTTTATCTCCTTGCTTTTTAACTTTTTTATTGTCCCTCTGTATATCTTATTATACTATAGATGTCTTGAAAGCTGTGGTACTTATTATTTTTGATTGGGTCACTGTTTAGTCTTCCTACTTACAATAACAGTATTTTACACAGCACAATTACCATGATATAATATTCTGTGTATTTCCTTGTGCAATTACCAGTAAATTTTGTACCTCCAGGTAATTTTTTTATTACTCATTAATGGCCTTTTCTTTCATATTGAAGAACGCCCTTTAGTATTTCTCCTAGGACAGGCTTAGTGTTGATAAAATTCCTCAGCTTGTGTTTGTTTGGGAAAGTCTTTTTTTTTTTTTAAATATATATGTTCTTTTTTTTATTGCATTTTAGGTTTTGGGGTACATGTGAAGAACATGCAAGATTGTTTCATAGGTACACACATGGCAGTGTGATGTGCTGCCTTCCTCCCCATCACCTATATCTGGCATTTCTCCCCATGCTATCTCTCCCCAACTCCCCACCCCTCTCTTTCCTTCTCCTATTTCCCCCTGTCAGACCCCAGTGTGTAGTGCTCCCCTCCCTGTGTCATGCTTAAAGGATGTTTTTGTGGAAGAGACTATTCTAGGGTAAAAGTTTTTTTCTTTCAGCACTTTAAATATATCATGCCACTCTCTCCTAACCTGTAAGGTTTCCACTGAAAATTCTGCTGCCAGATCTATTGAAGCTCCATTGTGTTAGTTGCTTATTTTCTCTCGCTGCTTTTAAGATCCTTTCTTTATCCTTGACCTTTGGGTTTTAGAATATTCAATGTTAAAATAGTCTTCTTTGGGTTAAATCTGCCTAGGGTTCTATAACTTTCTTGTATTTGGATATTGATGCATCTCTCTAGGTTTGGGAAGTTATTTGTTATCCCTCTGAATAAACTTTCAGCCCATATCTCATTCTCTACATCCTCTTTAGGTTCAATAACTTAGATTTACCCTTTTGAGGCAATTTTCTAGGTCTTGTAGGCATGCTTCATTTTTTTCTTTATTCTTTTGCCTTTTGTCTCCTCTGACTGTATATTTTCAAATAGCCTGTCTTTAAGCTATTTTTTTCTTCTGCTTGACCAGTTCTGCTACGAAGAGACTCTAATGCCTTCTTCAGCATGTAAATTGCGTTTTCTACCTCCAGAATTTCTAGTTGATTTTTTTCACTATTTTGATCTATTTTATTTATTTATTTACATTTGTCTCCTCTAATACAGAGGAGAAGTTTTATTTTTTTTTTTAAATATTATGACTTAAAAATTTTTTAAATTATTATTATAAATTAGGTTCCAGGGTATATGTGCAGAATGTGCAGGATTTTTACATATGTATACACTTGCCATGGTGGTTTGCTGCATCCATCACCCCGTCATCTACATTAGTTATTTCTCCTAATGCTATCCCTCCCCATCCTCCCACCCCTGCTATCCCTCCCCTAACCTCTCAGCCCCTCAATGGGCCCCAGTGTGTGATAATCCCCTCCCTATGTTCATGTGCTCTCATTATTCAACACTCACTTATGAATGAGAACAAGCAGTGTTTGGTTTTCTATTCTTGTGTCAGTTTGCTGAGAATGATGGTTTCCAGCTTCATGCATGTCCCAAAGGATGAACTTATCATTTTTTATGGCTGCATAGTATTCCATGGTGTATATGTGCCACATTTTCTTTATTTAGTGTATCACTGATGGGCATTTGGGTTGGTACCAAGTCTTTGCTATTGTAAACAGTGCTGCAATAAACATATGTGTATATATGTCCTTGTAGTAGAATGATTTATAGTTCTTTGGGAATATACCCAATAATGGGATTGCTGGATCAAATGGTATTTCTAGTTCTAGATCTTTGAGGAATCGCCACACTATCTTCCACAATGGTTGAGCTAACTTACACTCCCACCAACAGTATAAAAGCATTCCTATTTCTCCACATCCTCTCCAGCATCTGTTGTCTCTTGATTTTTTAATTATCATATGTTTGTTAGCTGCATAAATGTCTTCTTTTGAGAAGCATCTGTTCATATCCTTTGCCAACTTTTTGATGGGGTTGTTTTTTTCTTGTAAATTTGTTTAAGTTCTTTGTAGATTCTAGATATTAGCCTTTTGTCAGATGGGTAGATTGAAAAAATTTTTTCCCATTCTGGTGATTACAGGTTCACTCTAATGATTGTTTCTTTTGCTGTGAAGAAGCTGTTTAGTTTAATTAGATCCCATTTGTCTATTTTGGCTTTTGTTGCCATTGTTTTTGGTGCTTTAGTCATGACATCCTTGCCCATGCCTATGTCCCGAATGGTATGGCCTAGGTTTTCTTCTAGGGTTTTTATGGTGTTAGGTCTTATGTTTAAATTTTTAATCCATCTGGAGTTAATTTTTGTATAAGGTGTGAGGAAGGGGTTCAGTTTCAGCTTCCTCTATATGGCTATCCAGTTTTCCCAATATCGTTTATTAAATAGGGAATCCTTTCCCGGTTGCTTGTTTTTGTTAGGCTTGTCAAAGATCAGATGGTTGTAGATGTATGGCATTATTTCTGAGGCCTCTGTTCTGTCCTCTTGGGCTATATCTCTGTTTTGGTACCGGTACCATGCTGTTTTCATTACTGTAGCCTTGTAGTATAGTTTGAAGTCAGGTAGCGTGATGCCTCCAGCTTTTTTTTTTTTTCCTTTAGATTATCTTGGCTCTGTGGGCTTTTTGCTGGTTTCATATAATCAGGCAAGAAAAAGAAATAAAGTTTGTTCAATTACAAAAAGAGGAAGTCAAATTTTCTCTATTTGGAGATCACATAATTGTATGTTTAGAAGACCCTATTGCCTCAGCCCCAAGTCTCTTTAAACTGATAAGCAACTTCTGCAAAATCTCAGTATACAAAATCAGTGTGTAAAAATCACAAGCATTCCTATTCACCAATAACAGACAGAGAGCCAAATCATGAATGAACTTCCATTCACAAGTGTTACAAAGATAATAAAATATATAGTAATACAACTAACATGGATGTGAAGGACCTCTTCAAGGAGAACTACAAACCACTGCTCAAGGAAATAAGAGAGGACACAATCATATGGAAAAACATTCCATGTTCATGATTAGGAAGAATCAATATCATGAAATGGACCTACTGCCCAAAGTGATTTTTAGATTCAATGTCATCCCCATCAAGCTAACATTTACATTATTCACAGAATTGATCTATTTTAGAAACATTATCTGATAGAATTCTGAATTCCTCCATTGTGTTTTGAATATTCCCTTGAGAGCCATTTTGAATTCTCTGTCTGAAAGGTCACATATCGTTGTTTCTCCAGGACTGGTCCCTGATGTTTTATTTATTCTTTCAGTGAGGCCATGTTTTTGTGGATGATTTTGATGCTTGTAGATGTTTATCTATGCCTGGACATTGAAGAGTTAGGCTTTTATTGTAATCTTTGGAGATTACAATAAAACTCTGGGTTTGAGCTTGTTCATGCCTATTCTTCTTGGGAAGGCTTTTCAGGTATTTATAGAAACTTGGGCCCTGAACCCAATAATGTGGTTCTTGCAGACACTTAAAGGTACCACCTTGGTGTTCTTGGATAAGATCTGGAAGAATTCTCTGGATTTCCAAGCAGACTCTTGTTCTCTTTCTTACTTCCTCTTAAGCAAATGGAGTCTTTCTCTGTGCTGACCTGCCTAGAGCTGGGGGTGGGTGACACTAGCACCCCTTTATCGCCACCACTGGGGCTATGCTGGGTCAGTCCTGAAGCCAGCACATCACTGTGTCCACTGTAACCACTATAACCATTACCTGATCTCCACCTAAGTTCATTCAAGGCTGAAGGCCCACTGTTACCACTACCTGACTACCACCTAAGTTTATTCAAGGCCCAAGGCTCTATGACCAACAGGTTGTACAATCAGCTAGGTGTGTTTCTCCCTTTATGGCAGCCAGTTTCCCCAGGTCCTTCCTTGGTGGGTCAAGTTTGTATTTCTCCCTTCATAGAAGCATGTTTTCCTTGGCCCTGGGTGAGAGTAGAGATGCTCTCTGGAAAGCAAAGATGAAAGTCTAAACCTTAGAAATTACCTAGTGTTACAGTCAACTGCAGCTAAGTTGGCACTTGAACCACCAGACAAAGTCCTTCCCACCTTGTTGCCCTGTCTTCAGGCAAAGGAACCTCTCACTGTGGCCATGACCACTACCAGCTCATGGGGGGATTCTGCCAGGTCACCACCAATGTTCACGTAAAGCCCAAGTCTGTCTAAAGACAGCTTGTGATGAATGCTTCCAGGCCTGGAACTCATCCTTTGGCCAGGGAAGATCCACAAATGCTGATCAAGAGCCTAGACCTGGAATAAAAAACCCCAAGAGTCTCCTCTGTCCCACTGTGCTCTATCCCACTGTGGCTGAATTGGTACCTAAGGTGCAAGACAGAGCCCCCTTCACTTTTCCCACTGCTTTTCTCAAATAGGAGTCTTTCACCATAGCCATCACAGCTTGGAATATGCTCGGTCATATCTGAAGCCAGTATGTCTCAGGGCCTAATGCCCATGGCGTATTACCTAGGTATTGCTGTTGGTTATTCAGACCCAAGGGACTCTTTATTCAGCAGTCGATAAATTCTGCCAGGTCTCTGATGTAGCTTGCTGAGGATGTCTGCTGTGACCTGCTAGGATGAGCAATTCCTCTCTGTCTAGGGCTGGTCCAAATGCTCCTTCTGTGGTTGGATGTCAGTGGAGTACAGCCTAGTTCTGCTTTCCACTATGACAGGACAGCACTGAATTTAATGTAAAGCCTCACAAATGATGTGCTCTCCCTCTCCCAAGAACATAAAATCTCCACTGGCATGGTCTTTGCCAGGAAGTGGGGGATGGGTGGCATCTGTTCTTCCAGACTGTCTTTCTTGCCCTCTCCTGTGTCTCTGTCAATGATATGAAGTTAAAACCAGATACTGTGATTGCTTTCCTAATTTTCAGTTCTTGTAATGGTACTTTTTGTTTGTAGTTGTTTAAATTTAGTGTTCCTGCAGGGGGAATGAATAGCGTAGGCCTCTAGTCTGTCATCTTTCTCTGCCCTTCACAATTATGTGTGATAATAGCTACTATTATGCCAATTTTACAATGGAATAAACCAAATTTAAGAGAAGTCAAATAACTTGTGTAAGATAACAGCCCTTATTAGTGATAGTTTCAGGATTCATTTCTCTGATGCCAAAATCTGCATTCTGCAGTCTTAATTTGTTTTCAAGTAGCAATAGTCATACATTGACAAATCTGTTTATTTAAAAGCTGATTTTAACACAGGCACCAACCTTACACGATTTTCTTGAAAACCACCAGCATTCATTTAAATTTTATATATAACCTTGAATTTCACTGCAATATTTGAACAGGGAGTAGTGGATATTAGAATTCTGTCTGGAGTGCTAAAAATACACTAGACTAAGGATCAAAGTAGCCAATTTTGGTGAACTATATCTGTATGTGGCATTTTTTCCCAAAGACAGAATTACTTAGAACTTGAGAAACTGCATAGGCAGAGCATTCATGAAATGCAAAAGAGGCAGTTCATTTGTTCCTTATAATTTCTATTATGAAGATAATGGTTCTAATAAAAAATTGTTAAACCTTTTAACATCAAATGCATCCCTGAATTGCTTTTATAAATATGTTTTTACCTTGGCAACTGGCCAGGCACTTACTACTCTATATCCCTAGTCAATATTAGCCCAAATGTAGAGTAAATGGAATATTCTATTTTATAAATAGCAAAATGATAAAATGGCATCATAAGAAATGCATACAAATTCTATTTTAATAAGCTAGATCATCCATAGACTGCTAAAGAGAAGAAAGGTAAATGATTTATGACTATAAAATATTTTCAAACTAAATGGATATGGTATGTTGTAGGAATTAACTTACTTTATTGCAGTTTTAACTTGCATTTAGGAAAATCTTATTTAAATCAGAAATAAAATCCACACGTACATCCCCACACATACGTATTTCAAACACTGGCTGTTGCCTCACACACTTCTGTATGACTTGTTCCTTCTTCTATAAGTCTTTGCTTCAGCAGTATCTTCTCTCCCCTAGCACTCCTTCTCTATCTTTCAAGTTTTAGTTGTCTCCTTAACGTCGACTACCTTCTGGCATCTAATTTATTGTCTACCCTTCCCCAGTAAAATGTAAGCTTTCCTGACAGCAGGAATCTTGTCTATTTTGGTCACCTGTCCTAGAACACTGCCTGACATATACTATATAGTCAATATAAAATTGACATTCTCACATATTTTAAAATACTTTTAAATGTATTTAATAATTTTTCTTTGACGTAAGACTTATTTGACACTTTACCTTTCAAAATATATATAGGATAACTCATTTTGTTATCAATTTATATCTTAATTTGTTGTTTCAAAACAATGTGATCAATGATACAGGTTCTTTGAAAGTGTCACTTCACTTCTGACTTAATTTTTTTGTTTGTTTGTTTTGAGATGAAGTCTCACTCTGTCATCCAGGCTGTAGTGCAATGGTGCCATCTCGGCTTACTGCAACCTCTGCCTCCTGGGTTCCAGCAATTCTCCTGCCCCAGCCTCCCGGGTAGCTGGGACTACAGGCACACATCACCATGCCTGGCTAATTTTTGTATTTTTAGTAGAGATGGGGTTTTGCCATGTTGGCCAGGCTGGTCTTGAACTCCTGACTTTGTGATATGCCCACCTTGGCCTCCCAAAGTGCTGGAATTATAGGTGTGAGCCACCATGCCCAGCCATGACTTAATATTTAGGCAATTTTTCTATATGTTCCATATGTACTTGAAAATAATCTTTATTTTCTAATTATTTAGTACCTAATTCCATACACCTATCTAGCCATTTCCAAATCTTCTGTGTACTTACTGATTATTTTGTCTCCATCTATCAATTACCAAGATAAATTTATTTAACATTTCTCAGCAAATATCAAATTGTAGATTTATTTCTCCTTATATTTGTTTTGTATGCCTTGATCAATTTAACATAATCGTATCTTTAGAAGGTTGAATTGCACCTTCTAAAATTTTATGGTGATACTTAATTTCTAGTTATATTTTTGCCTTTTAACCTGTGTTATTCATAATTAAAGCAGCCTAAGTGTTCATCAATGGATGAATGGATTAAAAAGATGTGGTGTATATAAAAAAGAATTATTATTCAGTCTTAAAAAAAAAAAGAAGAAAATCCTGTCATTTGCAAAAACATGGAATGGGAGGCCTTTACGTTAAGTGAAATAAGACAGCACAGAGAGAAAAATACTGTCTGGTCTCACTTATATGTGGAATCTAAAAAAACAAAGTCAAATAAATAGAAACAGAGTAGAATGGTGGTTAAAGTGACAAAAAGGGGAAGGAAATGGAGAGAAATAAGGTATAAATTTGCTGTTAGGGAGAACAAATAATTCTAGTGACCTAATGTTTAGTGCAAGGACTATAGTTACAATATTGTAGTGTCTACTGAAAATTTGCCAGGAGAGTAGGAGCTCTTATCGCAAAAAAGGATAACTGTGGAAAATGATCAATACATTAATTTGTTTGACTGTAGTAATCATTTTACTTTAAACATCATGTAGTACACCTTAAGTCAAGACAATAAAAAATAATGTTCATGATAATAAATAAATAAAAATGAGCTTTCTTTATGTTACTGTTACTACATCAGTTTTTTGTTTTGTTTTGCTTTGTTTATACTTGTCTGGTATTTTTTCCCTTAATTTACCTTTCAACCTTTTTTTTGTCCTATAGGGACAACGTAAGAGCTGTAGATTCACGAACTAATGTTCTTTACTATCAGAAAGAATTAATATGACTACCAGATCCCTAGATGACATAATTTATGTCTAGAGAAAAATAGTGGCCTAATATGATGCTGTAATACATATTTTTGTTTATATTATATATCTTCTATGCCATAGTGAATGCTACACTTTATGCTAAGCATAGGAGAATAAGTACTTGCTGAAATGAATGTATTTTATTCTTACAACAACTCTGTGATAAGTGAAAGTGTTATCTCTGCATTACAGGTAAGGAAACATAGGCTCAGAGAGTATTTAATGATTTCTCAAGCTTATTCAGATAGCAGAAGAAGTAGAATTGATATCTTTTTAATGTTAAACTCCATGACAGTGCTTTTCTTTGGCCCTAACATTTCTCAAGCAAGCAAATATGGGATGTGGGAGACAGTTCCAGATAATACATCAAATATGTTAATATGCTTAATGTCTACTACTTATTAAAGACTTATTGATGGAGTCACCAGGACTAAAACAATCATTAAACTGCTTTTCACAATAGCATAATAAAAATAATTAATGTAAGATAGTCATGCTAATAGAGACAGTCACAATAATAAAGGCAAGAAGGAGAAAATTATAATGTAGGAAAAATATGTTAGCCATAATAAGTTTCTGAACATTTTCCTTGCCCATAATTCATTTTTATGTAATCTTCCATGAATGCATTGACATGTGTCACTTAAGTAACCAAATAAAACATAAAGCCACTGAAAAAAATCATAGTTTTAATAAGAAAATTATTTTTTTTTGTACTCTCCTTTTTATTTATAAACTAGAGGTAGTTAAATGACATCTCTTCCCAGTGAATGGAAACATATCTATTATGTAAGCTTATCTTAGGCAGCAAAGTATAGAAGTAGCCTTGGAAAGCTGTATATTTAAAGCAATCAATTGTGTGTCTAGTTAAGGAAATATGCCATCATCATTAAACACATGACTAGTAACAAGCCATTTCCTTAATGAATCCCTATTAAGGTACATTAAAGCCAGCTTCACAAGTAGCCTTAAAATCCTTTGGGCTAGTGAATTTATGCAGCCTGCCAGATTAACAGAGTCCTCAACTGTATTCCTGCTTTTACTGTGTCCTAAAAAACACCCTCTCTCTTCAGCTTTCTCTTTCCCATTGCTATAGCTGAAAACCTCTCCAAATCTCTCAATTTTGCTCTCAAGCTCTATTTATCATTTACTCTGTGATTACTATTGGGACTCTATGACGATGAGGGTGACCCGCTTGATACTCAGTTGTAGTTGGTAAACATTATCTGGAATTATAACATTGTACAACTGTACCCACAAGCTCTGTAAAATTTCTAGTCAGCTACAACATTTCAGCATCTCCATTCATTGATGGAGACTGTCCCATAAAAATAACCTGTGGTCATTGACATTCTTGATTTTCACTCTTAGCTTTCCATAGACAGCATTATAGCTACATCTAAAGTTATGTGGTGTTTTGAGCCATGCTGAGGCACTCAACATGGAGAGATGGTGTACAAAATTAATAGTTACTTATTGAGCTCTTGTTTGGGCATAGTGCTATGCTTAGTGCTGAGGTGCTAAGTGTGGGTAATTGAAAATTATGTTTTATGAATTGACATAGTGGTATAAGAAATAACACCTTGGTTTTAAAAATTATGCATGATATGTTGTACTTGAATAGCACCAAGGCATCCAAAGGAGAACCTAAGAAACTGAAAAATAGGAGCAGAATTAAAGGCTGTCTGGGTCTTAGACTTTAATTCAACTGTACAGCAGTGATAGTAGAGGCTCTAGTATATCTGATCTTTAATGGAAAAATTACAGGGAATACAACAATATCTAAACTTGTAAAACAATTACCTGTGGAGGGAGAAAATAAGTTATAATGCAAGAGGGTAAGAATAAACCCATGGTAAGTTTACCAGAAATAGTACAGCAAGGCCTAGCACTTTGTAGTACTGCAGGAAAGAGAATGAACTCTGAAGAAAGACTGCAATGTTTCTGTACCTTCACTGAAAACATATCAAACCAGTTAAGTTGTATGGAATAGTTATGATTATCCTTATTTTACCTATATGGAAAACAAGACCCACTAATATTAAAGGACTTTCACCAAGAGACTGACAATTTGTGGTAGAACTGGAATGACCTTCTAGGAGTCCTGTCTTCTCAATGTCATTACTTTCTACTCAGCTACACTTGAAATGAGCTCAGGAGGAAGACTGAAGGACGTTGCTGCTATTTGATAAGAAGCAGTGGAAAGGCCAACTGGTTTATCAAAAAGGCAGCTGTTGTATGAGGTCAGAGCATCTTGGATGATGAGACATCTTGTATCACCTGTTCTCTATAGTGAGTCATTAGAATGGGTTAGATTTCCATGGAAAATATTATACTTGTTCTCTATATCCATCTGGTTAGATAAATTGTCTGTTAAGAATATGGTAGAATCTGTGTTAAGATTAGTTACTAGATAATATAATAAAGATTAAATTTTTTTGGCATATTAATATGTTCTTATTCTTTACAAAAAGCAATATTTACTTCTTGTGATATGTGCATTGAGACTGTCTAGGATAATATTAAGAGGAAGAAAATAAGATATTTATTTCAGATATTCATATTCTGTTTCAGAAAGACAAAAGGAATATAGATAATATGGTTTGGGAAGGGTTTTTTTTCAAGTAGAATAATTGACAGAATACTTAAAGTATATAATCTGATAAGTTGTGACATCTGCACAGATCTGTGACACCACCACCACAATCAATATAATGAACATATCCATCACCCCTAAAAGATTCCTTGCACCCCTTTGTAATCTTCTCTTACTCTCGTTCCCATCCCTAGGCAAACACTGATTTGCTTTCTGTCACTGTACCTTAAAGTGCCCTCCCTAGAATTTGTATAAATGGAGTCAGAGAGTGGGTACTCTTTTCTTGGTGTCAGGCTGTCTTTTCTTGGGGACAGGGTGTGTCAGGCTCCTTTCACTAGCATAATTATTTTGAAATCCATCCAAGTTTATAGCATATATTAATAGCTCATTAGTTTTAGTTACTGAACAGTATATATGGATATGCCACAGTTTGTTTATCCATTTACATGTTTATGAACATTTGGATTTCTTGCACTTTTGATTATTACAAAAATTGCTGCTATGAGCACTTATGTACAAGTGTTTGTATAGACATATGCTTTCATTTCTCCAGGTACCTTCCAAATGGTTTTCCAAACTGGTTGTACCATTTTACATCCCTATGATCATTAAAATTACATTTAGATAACAAACTTTATAAATATAAACATTACGCACTATAGAGATGTTATAAACCATAATATACATTAATTATACAAATTTATCTTATTGGATCTATCTTTATTTTGAATAAATATTAAAATACAATGCAATTGATATAGAAATACTCATTATTTGAGCATCATTCATTGCTAATAGTTTTTAATTTAAAAATTTTCCCAATCTTTGTAGCTTGTCAGATTGAATGTTAACATATGAAAAGATATTCTCTATCACATGACAGACTTTTACAAAACTAAATATGCTCTTATTCTATAATTCAGAAATTACACTCTTTGATACTTACCTAAAGGACTTGAAGATGTATATCCACACAAAAACCTGCTCACAGATGTTTATAGTGGCTGTATCTGTAATTGCTAACAATTAGAAATCTTCAAGATGTCCCTTGGTAGATGAATGGATAAATCAACTGTGATACTTTCAGACACCAGAATATTATTAGTGCTAAAAAGTTGAGTGATTAAACCATGAAAAAGAATAGAGGAAATGTAAATGCATATTACTAAGTGAAACAAACAAATATGAAAGACTACATATTAACTAACTGTTTGTTTTGTTGCAAATGCAACAAAAAACTAGTATCCAAAATCTACGAGAACTCAAACAAATTAGCAAGAAAAAAGCAAATAATCCAATGAAAAAGTGGGCAAAAGACATGAATAGACATTTTTCAAAAGAAGGCATACAAACAGCTAACAAACTTATGAAAAAGTGCTCAACCTTGCTAATCACCAGGGAAATGGAGATTAAAGCCACAATGGAATGCCACCTTACTCCTACAAGAATGGCCATAATTTAAAAGTCAAAATGGACTTTTAAATGGACAGCCTACAGAGTGGGAAAATATATTCATGAACTATGCATTCAACAAAGTACTAGTATCCAAAATCTACAAGGACTCAAACAAATTAGCAAGAAAAAAGCAAATAATCCAATGAAAAAGTGGGCAAAAGACATGAATAGACATTTTTCAAAAGAAGGCATACAAACAGCTAACGAACTTATGAAAAAGTGCTCAACCTTGCTAATCACCAGGGAAATGGAGATTAAAGCCACAATGGAATGCCACCTTACTCCTACAAGAACGGCCATAATTTAAAAGTCAAAAAACAATAGACGTTGGCATGAATGTGTTTATATTGTTAGTGGGAATGTAAATTGGTACAAACACTATGGAAAACATTATGAGGAATCCTTAAAGAATTAAAAGTACAACTACCATTCAATCTAGCAATCCCACTACTAGGTATCTACCCAAAGAAAAATAAAGCATTACATGAAAAGGACACCTGAACATGCACATTTATAGCAGCACAATTAACAATTGCAAAGGTATAGAACCAACCGAAGTGACCATCAACCAATTAGTGGATAAAGAAAATTTGGTATATGTAAACCATAGAATACTACTCATCCATAATAACGAAAGAAATAATGTCTTTTGCAGCAACTTGGATGGAGCTGGAGGCCATTATACTAAGTGAAGTAGTAACTCGGGAATGGAAAACTAAATATTGTATGTTCTTACTTACAAGTGGTACCTAAGCTATGAAGACACAAAGGCATAAGAATGATATAATGGAATTTGAGGACTCTGGGGGGAAGGTTGGGAAAAGTGCGAGGGGTAAAAGACTACACATTGAGTACAGTGTACACTGTTCAGGTGGTGGGTGCATTAAAATCTCAGAAATTACCACTAAAGAACGTACCCATGTAACCAAAAACTACATGTACCCCCAAAACTACTGAAATAAAAAGTTAAATATAATAAAATATTCTGTATGATACTATAATGGATACACACCATTATACAAACCCACAGAATGTACACCACCAATAATATATTTTTACATAAATTATAGACTTTAATTGGTAATAATGTGTCCGTGCAGATTCATCAATTATAAACATGTATCACTCAGGTGGGGTATATTGATAATGTGGAAGGCTATATGCATGTGTGGAGATAGGAGCTATATAAGATTTCTATGTGCTTTTTTTCTCAATATTCCCATAAACTAAAACTATTCAAAACTATGAAGTCTTTAAAAGTGTGTCGTAGATAAATGCCAACAGATGATTAATAGCAACAATTTATAAAATATTTTGTTATTTTTTCAGTCATTTTGCGATGTTTGTGTTCAGATTTTTAAAATCATAATTTTTTGTGATTTCCCTCATTCTAAATAAATCTTCATTTTTGCTAAAAAGGAATGTTTAAAGAATAGAATACAGGAAGAATAACCTTTAAATGAGACATAATTGCTATTATTCCATTGACATTTCATATCATTTCCTAGAGTGTGTGTAAGACATTCTCATTCTGCCCCTCCTCAGTAATCACTGGGAGTGGTCTGTTAACAGGGAATGTAAAAGACAACATATCAAAGAGGATAACAATGTGTCCTTTACAGGAGTACAGCCATGAATTTTCTCCTGCCATTCATCCTAATGATCCTGGAAAATTATTTGACCTCTCCACACCTCAGTTTCTTTTTAATTTTTTCCCTTAGTTTTATTAAAGTGTAAATGACTTATAGTAGTTTTGTACATTTGCAGGATGCAATGTGATGTTTTGATATATGCATACTTTGGGAAATGATTAAATCAGGCTAATTAACACATCTATCATCCAATGTAGTTATTTTTTTCTGATGAGAGCATTTAACATCTACTCCTTTAGCAATTGTAAAGTATACATTATTATTAACTATAGTCACCATACTGTACAATTGGTCTCCATAACTTATTCATCATGTCTAACTGAAAATTTGTACCCTCTGACCAGCATATCTTACTCTCCTCACCCTCTTCCTTAACCCTTTGCAGCCACCATTCTACTCTTTGCTTCTATGAGTTGGATTTTTTTAGATTCCACATATAAATATAATTTCCAAGTATTTGTCTTTCTGTGCCTGGGTTATTTCACATAGCATAATGTCCAACCGATTTGTTCATGTCGTCATAGATTTCTTTTTTTAATAAAAACTAAATAATATTCTGTTGTGTATATATACTGCATTTGCTTTATTTATTTATCCCTTGATGGAAACTTGGGTTAATTTCAAATCTTGAGTATTACAAATAATGCTGCAATAAACATGGAAGTGCAGATGTCTCTTGATCATACCATTTTCTATTCCTTTAGGTACATACACAGAAAGGGGATTGTTGGATCATGTGGTAATTCTATTTTTAATTATTTGACAACCCTCTATACTGTTTTCCATAATAGATGTACTAATCTAAGTTTCCGCAAACAGTATACTAGAGTTTCCTTTTATTCACATTTTTGCTAATTTTTAAAATCATTTATGTTTTAGACAGCAGCCGTTCTAACAGGTGTGAGGTGGTATCTCATTGTGGTTTCAATTTGCATTTTCTTGATGGCTAGTTATGTTGAACATTTTAAAATATATCTGTTGGGCCGGGCGCGGTGGCTGAAGCCTGTAATCCCAGCACTTTGGGAGGCCGAGGCGGGTGGATCACGAGGTCAAGAGATCGAGACCATCCTGGTCAACATGGTGAAACTCCGTCTCTACTAATACAAAAAATTAGCTGGGCATGGTGGCGTGTGCCTGTAATCCCAGCTACTCAGGAGGCTGAGGCAGGAGAATTGCCTGAACCCAGGAGGCGGAGGTTGCGGTGAGCCAAGAACGCGCCATTGCACTCCAGCCTGGGTAACAAGAGTGAAACTCTGTCTCAAAAAAAAAAAAATATATATATATATATATATCTGTTGGCCACTTTTACGTCTTCTTTTGAGAAATGTTTATTCAGGTTCTTTGCTCATTTTTTAATTGGGTTGTTTTCTTGCTATTGATTTGTTTGGGTATCTTATATATTTTGGATATTAGCCCCTTATCAGATATATGATTTGCAAACTTTTTTTTCCCTTCTGTAGGTTGTCTCTTCATTTTAATTTCTTCTTTTGTCATGCAGAAGCTGTTTAATTTGATGCAATCCCATTTTCTATTTTTGCTTTTGTGGCCTGCACTTTTAGGGTCATATCCAAAAAATTATTGCCCAGATTAATCTCAAGAATTTTTTTCGATGTTTTCTTGTAGTAGTTTTCTTTTTATTTTTCTAATTTCAGTACTTTGTACATATCATTCCACTCTTCTGGCTTTCAGGGTTTCTGTTGAGTAATCCGTGAAGTTTTATGAATGTTCCCTTGTATTTAATGACTTGTTCTTCTCTTGCTGTTTTCAAAATTCTTTGTCTTTGACTTTTAAGAGTTTGATTATAATGTGTCTTGGTAAAATCTCTTAATATTTAATCTATTTGCGATTCTTTGGTCTTCATGGATCTGAATATTCCTTTTCATTTCCAAATGTAGGAACTTTTCTGTCATTATTACTTCATATATGATTTTTGCCCTTTCTGTTTGACTACTACTTCTGTGAATTCCATAGTATTTGTATTGGCTTGCTTGATAATGTCCTATAAGTCCCGTTGGCTTTCTTCATGCTTTTCCATTATTATTTCCTTTTATTTCTCCACCTGGGTAATCTCAAATAATCTGTCTTTGAGTTCACTAATTCTTTCTTCTGCTTGATACAACCTGCTGTTGAAGCTCCCTATGGAAATTTTCAGTTCAGTCATTTTTAGCTGAGAAATTTATTTCTTTTTTCTATCTCTTTGTTGAACTTCTAGTTTTCTTTGTGCACTATTTTCCTGTTTTTATTTAGTTGTCTGTGTTTTCTTGGAGGCTACTGAGCTTCTTTAAGATGAGTAATTCAGTTCTGAATTCTTTGTCAGGAAATTCATCGATACTCATTTCTGTAGGGTCATTTATTCATTTCTTTTCCTTTGGTGGTGTCATGTTCCCTGATTATTCATGACCTTTGTGGCCTTGCATTGAAGTCTGCATATTTGAAAAAGTAGTCACTTCTTCCAATCTTTATAGACTGGCTTTCTCAAGAAAAGTTCTTTACCAGTCAACTTGGTGAAATGATTCTGGGTGGGCCATCTCATGTGATCTGCAGGCAAGCTTGCTACTAAGTCCTTGTGCAGACTGGCCTGGTATCTGTGTCAGCAGGTGAGTAGTCCTGTTGTCTGGATGCACTGAAGTTTGCCTGGTGACTGGGTCTGTGGGGTCATATTTGAAGCCTTGATTTAGTTCTGGCTCCTGGGCTTATGAGTGTTGGTCAGGCATTGGAATCCAGTTGGGTGGGCCTTCTGGCTGGGTCAGCATGGGTGAGCCTGGAACCTGTGTCTATGAGGGCTGGCCTGAGGTCTGGCTCCATGGGAACTGACCTGGTATTGGTATAGGACTTGAGACTGACTCTATAAAGGTCACTCTGACATGTGGATAGTCCTGGTCCTGAGTCAACAGGTACTGGCCTAGTACTTGGGTTTGTGCAGATAGATTTAGTGCCAGGAACCACAAGGGTAGCCCTGAAGCCTGGGCCTACAGAACTGGGCCTGAATCCTGAGTCAATTGGGACTAACCTAGAGCCTGAGTCCATAGAGGTTGGGACTGGGTCCTCAGTCGACAGGGGGCAACACGGAGCCAAGATCTGTAGTGGGAGTACTGGAGCCTGGGTCTACAGAGGCTAAACCTGCTTTGGGGTCTAGCAAGTGGACAAGACCTTGGAAGTTCTGGAGTGGACCTGGGACCTGGGAACGTGAAGGCTGGTTTGGAGTCTGGGACTTGCGAGCCAGCCTGGTGATGTGGCAGGCCTGGATCTTGGGTCTGCAGTGGCTATATTGGTACAGTGTCTACTGGAGCAGACCTGGAGCCTAGGTCTACTAAATGGGGGTCATGGGAGGCAGCTTGGAGCCTGGGCAGCCTGGAAACTGTATCCATGGGGGCTGGCTTCCAGTCTATGTTTGTGGGTGCTCTCTAGAATCTGAGGCTGCAGGAGCTTGCCTGGAAGATTGGGTCTACTGGGGCGAGACTGACATCAAGATTCATTTAGGTGGGCCGGGTGCTGGAGTTCCTGGCAAAGTGAAGTGATCACTTTACTCTCCATCACCCATATGGAGAGTATTTCTTACCATACTACTGTCAGGGATTGGGGGAGGGGTGACACAGGTAATGTCAATGGGTACTTTCTTCCCTTTTCAATTTGTCTTTTCTTAGTTTTGTTCTGTAATATCTCACCTATATTCCTTAACTCTTGTGAAGGTATTTTTGTGCATGGATAATTGTTCAAATTTATGTTTCTTCAAGGGGACAAATGTTGGAAAGTTTTATTCTGCCATTTTGTTCATGGTACTACTCTGATTTATTCAACTTCAAAATGTTATAACTATTTCATTGGCCCTTATAATGAGTAAATTATTTAATGCGTATAAAGCAATGAGCATGTAACTTACTGGGAAAAGAGACAGAGAATGACATAGGATTTTTAGATTGTGAGATACTTTCTACTGTGAACTAGAATAAATTCATTTGACACACACTTAAAATATATTTTAGGGAGGGTCGCTCTCTCTCTCTGTCTCTCCCTTTCTCTCTCTCACTCATTTCACCTCATTATTCTCCCAGTTGACCTCTCTATCTGTATTGTTAAGTGCCCCACATGGTAAACACTGAGATTTCTTTTTCAGTTATTAATGGATAAATGGATAGATTCAGGCTACTTTGAAAATTAGAAATTCTATTTTTACTATTAGGTAACTGTGAATGTTTTTAATTTTGATTTTTAAGGTATGTGGAAAACTTACTCATAAGATTTTTTGACCATGCACATAAAATGCTTCAACATAATATTTCCTCACACCTTTCCCTTGTTACCAATGCTTTTACCTCTTCACATAGAATAGATAATAGAGTAGATAATCCCCACTTATTTTCCAAAGCAATATGAATATAAAACGCAGTCTTAGAAAAATAATAAAATTCAATATTAAAGCAAGATAGGATATTAGAGAATATCTAGTTCTGCTCTTGAATTGTGCAGATAAAGATTTCCAAATGGGTGGCTTTTTATTTCCTTTTTAACTCTTTTATTGTGGAATTAAGGTAGTTTCAGAAGTAATGAGGGACAGATGTGTGTAGTCAATGTACCATCTTGAACTGAATGCTGTATCTTATCTTCTATACATATAATACAATTTCATTGGAAAGATAGTGCATCAACTATTAGACTACATGCCTATTACTGCTTTTGTTATATCATAGGTTGTTCCTCATGGGTCTGGCATCTCTCTCTCTCTGTGGCTACTGTGATTCCTCCTACTTTATAGTGATCTCTGAGAATAATTCTTCCAGGCAATTTTTAAAGCTATTCATTAATTAATGTAAGTGTATCAAAATACAAATGTAACCAGAAGCTTCCTTTTGCTTTCTGTTCCCAGATGTTCAAATTAAAAATAATTGCAGACAGGACTAATTGAGTGCTTTCACTTTCATAGTTAACTTTCTGGTAACTGGGTAGGAGTTCTGGGGGGTGCTGGTAATATTCTATTTCTTTATAGGAATGACTGTTTTCATGATTATGTTTACATGGTAAAAAATCACTTTATGTTCTCACTTATAAGTGGGAGCTAAATATTAGAACATATGGACAGATAGAGGGGAACAACACACACTGGGACCTTTCAGAGGGTGGAGGGTGAGAAGAGCAAAGGAATCAGGAAAAATAACTAATGGATACTAGGCTTAATAACTGGGTGATTAAATAATCTTTACAACAAACCCCATGACACAAATTTACCTGTGTTACAAGCCTGCACATAGACCCCTGAACTTAAAATAATAATTAAGGGGACTTCTACCAAGATGGCTGAAAGGGAACTTCTATGGAGTGCAGCTCCCAGCGAATGAGACACAGAACGAAAGTGATCTCTGTGTTTCCAAACGAGGTACCGGGTTTGTTTCAAAGGGACTGGTTGAACAGTGAAGTTAACCCAACAAAGATGGTGAGAGTAGCCCAAAGTTGGGAGCCAAGGCAAGGCGGGGCTCTGCCCCACCCGGGAAGTGCATCTGACACAGAGGATCAGGGGCTTCACCCACTTGGTACTCCGATTCAGATACTGTGCTTCACCCCATGACTTCTGCAGTCCACAGTCCAGGAAAATGCTGCCTAGCTGAGAACTGCCCTGAGTCATCAATGCAGACCCAGGAGACAGCCCTGGCTGGCCTGGTCCCTGAGTTGTCAGTGCAGACCAGGCAGAGACTTTGACTAACACCGAGAAGGCTTGCAGGATGGAACTGCATGTCCTACAGAAGGAGGAGAGTTGAAAGCGGGGAGTCAAATGATATGATCGGACAGGTCCCATCCCCACAAGATCCAGCAAGTGGAAGCCCACTTATGGGAGAGTTTCGCCCTTAACACAACAGCTGGCGCTCCATCCGGGACAAGCAGACTCCGCGGAGGGAAAGATGCCTGCCATTGGGAAGGCGGGACTAATCTCACCAATGTAATCAGAAACCAGCAGAAGAATAAACAGCAGCCTGGCTGAGACTGAGGCAGCCTAGCAGCACCTCCACAGGCAGACAAGGGACAGACTGTCTCAAATGGCACACTGACCCCTGTGTGTGTGCATATATTTGCCTCATACAGGAGAAATAACCACAACTTTAACAGAAAGGATGTCTACTCAGAGATGCCATCTGAAATCACCAACTCCAAAGATCAAAGACAGATAAATCCACGAAGATGGGAAGAAACCAGTGCAAAAAAGATGAAGTCATCAAAGTCTAGAACTCCTCTCCTCCCTCGAGAAATCACAACTCCTTACCAAAAAGGAAACAAAAGAGGACAGAGAATAAATTTGATGAACTGACAGAAGCAAGCTTCAGAAGGTGGGTAATAGCAAACTTCTGTGAGCTAAAAAGATCATGTTCTAACCCAATGCAATTAAACTAAAAACCTTGAAAAAAGGTTAGATGAAATGCTAACTAGAATAACCAGCCTGGAAAAGAACATAAATGACTTGGTGGAGCTGAGAAACACAGCATGAGAACTTCACAAACATACACAAGTTTCAATAGCAGAATCAATGGATCAAGCAGAAGAAAGGATATCAGAGATTGAAGATCAACTCAATGAAATTAAAAGAAAAGGCAAGAAAAGAGAAAAAAGAGTGAAAAGAAATGAACAAAGTCTCCAAGAAATGTGAGATTATGTGAAAAGACCTAATCTATGCTTGATCAGTGTACTTGAAGATGATGAGGAGAATGAACCTAAGCTGGAAAACACTCTTCAGCATATTATCCAGGAGAACTTCCCCAACCTAGCAAAGCAGGCCAACATTCAAATACAGGAAATACAGAGAACATCACAAAGATACTCCTCAAGAAGAGCAACTCAAGGCACATAATCATCAGATTCACTAGGGTTGAAATGAAGGAAAAAATGCAAGGGCAACCAGAGAGAAAGGTTGGGTCACCCACAAAGAGAAGCCCATCAGACTCACAGCAGATCTCTTGGCAGAAACCCTACAAGCCAGGAGAGAGTGGGGTCCAATATTCAAGACCCTTAAAGAAAAGAACGTTCAACCCAGAATTTCATATCCAGCCAAACTAAGCTTCATAAGTGAAGGATAAATAAAATACCTTATAGACAAGCAATTTCTGAGAGATTTTGTTGCCACCAGACCATCCTTACAAGAACTCCAGAAGGAAGCACTAAATATGGAAAGGAACAACCAGGATCAGCCACTATAAAAATAAACCAAATGGTAAAAGCCAATGATGCAATGAAGAAACTGTGTTGACCAACGGCAAAAACAAACAACCAGTAACAAAATGGCAGGATCAAATTCACACATAACAATATTAATATTAAATGTAAATAGGCCTAAATGCCCCAATCAAAAGACACAGACTGGCAAACATAAGACTTAAACAAAAGACACAGACTGGCAAACTGGATAAAAAGTCAAGATGCATTGATGTGCTGTATTCAGGAGACCCATCTCACATGCAAAGACACACATAGACTCAAAATAAAGGGATGGAAGAAGATCTACCAAGCAAATGGAGAGCAAAAGAAAAAAAAAAGCAGGGGTTGCAATCCTAGTCTCTGATAAAACAGACTTTAAACCAATAAAGATCAAAAGAGACAAAGAAGGGCATTACGTAATGGTAAAAGGATCAATACAGCAAGAAGAGCTAACTATCCTAAATATATATACACCCAATACAAGAGCACCCAGATACACAAGGCAAGTTCATAATGACCTAAAAAGAGACTTAGACTCCTGCACAGTAATAGTGGGAGACTTTAACACTCCACTGTCAATATTAGACAGATCAATGAGACAGAAAATCAACAAGGATATCCAGGACTTGAATGTAGATCTGGAACAAGCAGACTTAATAGACATCTACAGAGCTCTTGAACCCAAATTCACAGAATATACATTCTTCTCAGCACCACATTGCCCTTACTCTAAAATTGACCACAAAATTGGGAAGAAATCACTCCTCAGCAAATGCAAAAGAATGGAAGTCATTACAAACAGTTTCTCAGACCACAGTGTAATCAAATTAGGACCAGGATTAAGAAACTAACTCAAAACCGCACAACTTCATGGAAACTCAATAACTGGCTCCTGATCATGGAAACTCAACAACTAGCTCCTGAATGTCGATTGCAAAAACAATGAAATGAAGGCAGAAATAAAGATGTTCTTTGAAACCAATGAGAATGATGACACAGTGTACCAGAATCTGTGGGATACATTCAAAGCAGTGTCTAGAGGAAAATTTATAGCAATAAATGCCCACATGAAAAGGGAGGAAAGACCTAAAATCAACACCCTATAGTCAAAATTGAAAGTGCTAGAAGAGCAAGACCAAAAACTCAAAAGCTAGCAGAAGACAAGAAATAACTAAGATCAGAGCAGAACTGAAGGAGATAGAGACATTAAAAAACCTTAAAAAATCAATAAATTCAGGAGCTGGTTTTTTGAAAAGATTAACAAAATAGACTACTAGCCAGTAAAAAAGTAAAGGGAGAAGAATCAAATAGATGCAATAAAAAACTATAAAGGAGATATCAACACAGATATCACAGAAATACAGACTACCGTCAGAGATTACTAAAACAATTCTATGCACATAAACCAGTAAATCTGAAAGAAATGGATAAATTCCTGGATGCTTCCACCCTCCCAAGAGTAAACCAGGAAGAAGTTGAAACCCTGAATAGACGAATAACAAGGGCTGAAGTTGAGGTGGCAATTAAAAACCTAACAACCCAAAAAAGTCAAGGTCCAGAAGGGTTCACAGCCGAATTCTACCAGATGTACAAAGAGGATCTGGCACCACTCCTTCTGAAGCTATTCCAAACAATACAAAGAGAGGGAAACCTCCCTAACTCACTTTACGAGAACAGCATCATCCTGATACCAAAATCCGGCAGAGACTCAATAAAAAAAGACAACTTAAGGCCAATATCCATGATGAACAAAGATGCAAAAATATTCAATAAAATACTGGCAAATGGATTGCAACAGCACATGAAAAAGCTTATCCATCATGATCAAGTAGGCTTCATCCTGGGGATGCAAGGCTGGTTCAACATATGCAAGTCTATAAACATAATCCATCACATAAATAGAACAAAGGACAAAAACCACATGATTATCTCAATGGATGCAGAGAAGGCTTTCGACAAAATTCAACAGCCCTTTATGCTAAAAACTCTCAATAAACTACATGTCAATGGAAAATATCTCAAAATAATGAGAGCTATTTACAATAAGCCCACCACCAATATCATACTGAATGGGCAAAAACTGGAAGCATTTCCTTTGAAATCTGGCACTAGACAAGGATGTCATCTCTCACCACTCCTATTCAATAGAGTATTAGAAGTTCTGGGCAGGGCATGGTGGCTCACGCCTGTAATCCCAGCACTTTGGGAGGCCGAGGCAGGTGGATCACGAGGTCAAGAGATTGAGACCATCTTGGTCAACATGGTGAAACCCCGTCTCTACTAAAAATACAAAAAATTAGCTGGCCATGGTGATGCATGCCTGTAATCCCAACTACTCAGGAGGCTGAGACAGGAGAATTGCCTGAACCCAGGAAGCGGAGGTTGCGGTGAGCTGAGATTGCACTATTGCACTCCAGCCTGGGTAACAAGAGTGAAACTCTGTCTCAAAAAAAAAAAAGTTCTAGCCAGAGCAATCAGGAAAGAAAAAGAAATAAATGATATTCAATTAGGAAAAGAGGAAGTCAAATTCTCTCTATTTGCAGATGACATGATTGTACATTTAGAAGACCCCAACATCTCAGCCCCAAATCTCCTGAAACTGATAAGCAATTTCAGCAAAGTCTCAGGATACAACATCAATGTGCAGAAATTACAGGCATTCCTATACACCAATAACAGACTGAAAGAGAGCCAAATCAAGAATGAACTTCCATTAACAATTGCTACAAAGAAAATAAAATACCTAGGAATACAAATAAAAAAGGATGTAAAGGACATCTTCAAGGAGATCTACAAACCACTGCTCAAGGAAGTAAGAGAGGACAGAAACATGGAAAAACATTGCATGCTCATCATTAGGAAGAATCTATGTCACGAAAATGGCCATACTGCCCAAAGTAATTAATAGATTCAAGGTTATCCCCATCAAGCTACCAATGAGCTTCTCCAGAGAAATGGGAAAAAAAACCACTTTAAACTTCATATGGAACAAAAAGAGAGCCCACATAGCCAAGACAATCCTAAGGAAAAAGAATAAAGATGGAGGCATCACACTGCCTGACTTCAAACTATACTACAAGGCTACAGTAATCAAAACAGCATGGTACTAGTACCAAAACAGAGACATAGAGCAATGGAACAGAACAGATGCCTCAGAAGCAACACTACACATCTACAACAATCTGATCTTTGACAAACCTTACAAAAAAAAGCAATGGGAAAAGGATCCCCTGTTTAATAAATATTGATGGGAAAATTGGCTAGCAATGTGCAGAACAAAGAAACTGGACTCCTTCCTAACACCTTACACTAAAATTAACTCCAGATGGATTAAAGACTTAAACATAAGACCTGACACCATAAAAGCCCTAGAAGAAAACCTAGGCAAAACCATTCAGGATATAGGCATAGGCAAGGACTTCATGACTAAAATACCAAAAACATTGGCAACAAAAGCCAAAATAGACAAATGGAATCTAATTAAACTAGAGCTTCTGGACTGCAAAAGAAACAATCATTAGAGTGAACTGGCAACCAACAGAAGGGGAAAATTTTTTTTCAATCTACCCATCTGACAAAGGGCTAATATGCAGAATCTACAAAGAACTAAAACAGATTTACAAGAAAAAAACAAATAAACCCATCCAAAAGTGGGCAAAGGATATGAACAGACACTTTTCAAAAGAAGACATATATGATGACAACAAATATATGAAAAAATGCTCATCACTGGTCATTAGAGAAATACAAATCAAAAACACATTGAGATACCATCTCAGGCATGTTAGAATGGCAATCATTAAAAAATCTGGAGCTAACAGATGCTGGAGAGGATGTGGAGAAATAGGAATGCTTTTACATGGTTGGTGGGAGTGTAAATTAGTTCAACCATTGTGGAAGACAGTGTGGCAATTCCTCAAGGATCTAGAAATAGAAATTCCCTTTGACCCATCCATCCCATTACTGGGTATACACCCAAAGATTATAAATCATTCTGTTTTAAAGACATATGCACATGTATGTTCATTGTGGCACCGTTCACGATAGCAAAGACCTGGAACCAACCCAAATGCCCATCGATGATAGACTGGACAAAAAAGAAAGTGGCACATATACACCATGGAATACTATGCAGCCATAAAAACAGATAAGTTTGTGTCCTTTGTAGGGACATGGATGAATCTGGAAACCATCATTCTCAGCAAACTGACACAAGAACAGAAAATCAAACACCACATCTTCTCACTCATACGTGGGTGTTGAACAATGAGAACACATGGACACAGGGAGGGGAGCATCACACTGGGGTCTGTTCGGGGAGACTATGGGAAGGACAGCAGTGTGTGTGGAGGGTTGGGAGGGATAATATGAGGAGAAAGGCCAGATATACATGATGGGGAGAAAGGCAGCAAACCACCTTGCCAAGTATGTACCTATGCAACAATCCCGTATGATCTGCATATGTACTCCAGAACCTAAAGTACAGTAAAATAAAAAATAAAAATAAAGTTTAAAACATTCACCTCATTGAACAATTAATATTTATGTACTCTTGGAGAGAGATCCAAGATGGCTGATCACTAGCAGCTCAGACTCGTAGTTCCCAGTGAAAGCACAGAGAACAAGAGGACGCCACACTTTCAGATGAATATTTGTTGCTCTCGGACCAGGAGATTCCCCTCAGAGGAGCCCCACGGGTCACCAGGGAGACTCTTGTGGCCGGCGCGGCGGTTTTGCTGGTGCCTTAGTGCGCCAGTTCTTGGTGCAGAGTCCGGAGATTCCCAGGCAGAAAAGCACCATCAATCTTAACACCGCTGCTTTGGCCAGCGCAGTAGATTGCTCAGATTTCGGTGCTGGGAATCAACAAGTTGGACGTCTGCTCAGAGACCTAGTTAGAAAGTCGGTAATTACAAAGACGACAGACGGATAAATATATAATGAAGGGAAGAAACCAGCGTAAAAAGGCAGAGAATACTCAAAATCAGAATGCCTCTCCCTCTACAGGGGATCGCAATTCCTCATCAGTAATGGAACAAGGCTTAATGGATTACGAGTGTGTTTCAATAACAGAAGCAGGTTTCAAAATGTGGGTGATAAGAAACTTCTGTGAATTAAAAGAACTTGTTCTAACCCAATGCAAAGAAACTAAGAACCTTGAAAAAAGGTTTGATGAAATGTTAATGAGAATGGACAATTTAGAGAGGAATATAAGTGAATTGATGGAGCTGAAAAACACAACTCGAGAACTTCACGAAGCATGCACAAGTTTAAACAGTCGAATTGATCAAGCAGAAGAAAGGATATCAGAAGTCGAGAATCAGCTCAGTGAAATGAAACGAGAAGACAAGATTGGAGAAAAAAGGATGAAATGGAATGAGCAAAGTCTCGAGGAAATATGGGACTATGTGAAAAGACCTAATTTACGTTTGATAGGTGTACCTGAATGTGACGAAGAGAATGAATCCAAGTTGGAAAATACTCTTCAGGACATCATTCAGGAAAACTTTCCCAACCTGGCAAGGCAGGGTAATATTCAACTCCAGGTAATACAGAGAACACCACAAAGATATTCTTCAAGAAGACCAACCCCAAGGCACATAATCGCCAGATTTATTAGGGTTGAAATGAAGGAGAAAATACTAAGGGCAGCCAGAGAGAAAGGTCAGGTTACCCATAGGGAAACCTATCAGACTTACAGCAGATCTCTCAGCAGAAACCCTACAAGCCAGAAAAGAGTGGGGACCAATATTTAACATCCTTAAAGAAAAGAACTTTCAACCCAGAATTTCCTATCCGGCCAAACTAAACTTTGTAATCGAAGGAAAAATTAAATCTTTTGTGAACAAACAAGTACTTAGAGACTTCACCACCACCAGGCCTGCTTTACAAGAGCTTCTGAAAGAAGCACTATACATATAAAGGAACAACCAATATCAGCCTTTCCAAAAATATATCAAAAAGCAAAGAGCATTAACACAATGAAAAATTTACACTAACTAATGGGCAAAACAGCCAGCTAGCATCAAATGCCAGTATTAAATTTATATATATTCTATTTGGATAAAAAGCCAACACCCATCGGTATGCTGCATCCAGACCCATCTCACATGCAACGATACACAAAGACTCAAAACAAAGAGAAGGAGGAAGATTTATCAACCAATCAGAGAGTAAAAATAAACAAATAAACAAAAAGCAGGAGATGCAATTCTCGCCTCTGACAAAGTAGACTTTAAAGCAACAAAGAACAAAAGAGGCAAAGAAGGACATTATATAATGGCAAAAGGATCAATGTAACAAGAAGAGCTAACGATTTTATAGATCAATGAGACAGAAAATTAACAAGGACATTCAGGACTTGAACTCAGACCTGGAAGAAGTAAACTTAATAAACATTTATAGAACTCTCCACTTCAAATACACAAAACATACATTACCACCTCACACCTATTCCAAAAGTGACTACATAGTTGGAAGTAAATCACTCCTCAGTAATTGCATAGCATTTCATAGGTTTAAATGAAATATTGGTTGGCTGCTTGTTTGTTATTTTCTTCCCTTATTCCTTCCTGTCTACATCAAGTATAATTATTGGTATAAAAGAGGTTTTCAATACCCATTACTAAACTGCATTCTAGCCTGGGCAAGAAAGCAATACTCCCATTCTTTCTCTCTCTTTCTCTTCCTTCTTCTTCCTCTTCTTCCTTTTTTTCTTTCTTTCTTAAAAAAAAAATTTATGTACTCTTATGCATGTATATTTACTTTGATAAAAAGTTTATTATGAAAAGAAATTTAAGGTATATAAAATTTAAATTTTTACATATGTCTTCCAAGATGTTTTTTCATTTGAATATGTCACAAGAGATAGCTGAAAGTATAAATGTAATTATATAAAAATAAGAAATGTTTTGCTGAATTAATTTTCAGAATATTAATTTGGCCAGTGAAAGTATAGCACACGAAATCCATTGTGAATTTTAAATTAAAAGAAAAGTTAATCCCTAATCTTTTATATAAATATTAAATAACCATTAAGATAATCAGGTAGTTCTATAGGGACAGATACAGAAGAAATCCAAGAGTAACTAAGTGACGAAAACTAAGTTGCAAAGAAGTATATATTGCATGAGCTAGTTTTGGAATCAGTTTTTAGTGTTCGTAATTAGTTTAGGTTTTGTCTATTTTCAAATTTTACATATCTGGAATTATAAATCATGCATTGTGGTATGTGATTAAATAAATAGAAATGTTACCAAATGCAGGGAAGAATAAGATCAAACAGAGTATTTCCAAAATTGCTGTAAGAATTCATTTCTGATGACAGGAATAATAGGGAATTTTCAATCATTGTATCATATTGCTTCATAATATTTTCTTAAAATCCCTGTGCATTGATTTGCCAATCAGGGAAAAAAGATGAACTCTTTCTTGTTAGCAGTTTCTTCTTTTATCCTGGCACTTGGCAAATTCCCCTTCCTTTGCTTTTTTTGAGCTGAGCCATCTAAGCTATGGACATATATAAGTTTTTAGAAGTATTTTAACCACTGTGTCTCTCTTTATATATAATATCTAATATATATTTATTTATGTATTATATATTTTATAACATATATTTATATAAGCATATTATAAAGTATGTTATATATATTTTATAAACATTTTAATGTTTTTATTTTAATAAATATTTAATAAAATACATATATATATTAATGACTGTGTCTATACATATATATATACTATATATATTTTAACTTTTATGTTCGGGGAGTACACGTACAGATTTGTGGGCAAACTGCATATCACTGAGGTTTGTAGTATGAATGATCCTATCATTCAGATAGTGAGCATAGTATCTGATAGGTAGTAATAGGCAGTTTTTCAACCCTTGTCTCCTTTTCATACTCTCCTCTCTGGTAGTTACCAGTTTCTTCAGTTCTTGTCTTTATTACCATGTGTACTCAATGTCTAACTCTCACTTATGAGTGAGAACATGCAGTATTTTGTTTTCCATTCATGCATTAATTCATTTAGGATAATGACCTCTAGTTACATCCATGTTACTGCATAGGACGTGATTTCTTTCTCTTTATGGCTGTGTAGCCTTTCATGGTATATATATACCACATTTTCTTTATCTAGTCCACCACTGATAGGCATCTAAATTAATTCAACATCTTTGCTATTATGAATAATGCTATAGTGAATACATGAGTGCATGTGTCTTTTTGGTAGAATGATTTATTTTCCTTTGAGTATATACCAAGTAAGGGGATTTCTGGGCCAAATAGTAGTTCTGTTTTAAATTATATGAGAAATCTTCAAACTGCTTCCCACTGTGTCTGAACTAACTTACATTCCCAGCAGCAATGTATAAGCATTCTTTTATCTCTGCAGCATCACCAACAGCTGTTAAGTTTTGAGTTTTTAATAATAGCCATTCTGACTGGTGTAAGATGGTTCTTATTGTGGTTTTAATTTGCATTTATTTAATAATCCATGATGTGTAACATTTTTTCATGTATTTGTTGACTGCGTTTATGTATTCTTTTGAGAAATGTCTATTCATGTCCTTAGAACATTTTTTAAATTATACTTCAATTTCTGAGGTACATGTGCAGATGTGCAGATTTGTTACATTGGTATACATGTGCCATGGTGGTTTGCTGCATCATCATCCCTTCATCTACATTAGGTATTTCTCCTAATGTTAGCCCTCCCCAATCCCCCCACCCGCTTCTACCTCTTTCCTAGCACCCCCTTCACCACAGGACATGCCCCGGTTTGTGATGTTCCCCTCCCTGTGTCCATGTGTTCTTGAGAACGTGCAGTGTTCGGTTTTCTGTTCTTGTGTCAGCTTGCTGAGAATGATGGTTTCCAGCTTCATCCATGTCCCTGCAAAGGACATGGACTCATCCTTTTTATGGTTGTAGAGAATTCCATGGTGTATATGTGCCACATTTTCTTTATCCAGTCTATTACTGATGGGCATTTGGGTTGGTTCCAAGTCTTTGCTATTGTAAACAGTGCTGCAATAAACATACATGTGCATGTGTCTTTATAATAGAATGTTTTATAACATTCTTTGGGTATATGCCTAGTAATGGGATTGCTAGGTATATACCCAAATTCTATAATAGAATTCTATAAAAGAATAATATACCCATTCTATAATAGAATGTTTTATAACATTCTTTGGGTATATACCTAGTAATGATGTTGCTGAGTCAAATGGTATTTCTAGATCTTTGAGGAATTGCAACACTGTCTTCCACAATGGTTGAACTAATTTACACTCCCACCAACAGTGTAATAGTGTTCCTATTTCTCCACATTATCTCCAGCATTTGTTGTCTCCTGATTTGTTAATGATCGCCATTCTAGCTGGCATGAGATGGTATCTCAATGTGGTTTTGATTTGCATTTCTCTAATGATCAGTGATGTTGAGCTTTTTTTTGTATGTTTGTTGGTTGCATAAATGTCTTCTTTTGAGAAGTATCTGTTCATATCTGGGGTTCTATGATTTTTGTTTGTTGAATTAAGTTTCTTATAGATTCTGGACATTAGACTTTTGTCAAATGCATAGTTTGCTAATATTTTCTCCTGTTCCATAGGTTGCCTGTTTACTCTGTTGATAGTTTCTTTTGCTTTGCAGAAGTTCTTTATTGTAGGTTGTGTTTGTCAGTTTTTGTTTCTGATGTAAGTGCTTTTCGGGACTAAGTCACAAATTCTTTGCCGAAGCCAATTTAACATGATATTACCTAGATTTTTTGGGGTAATTTTAATAGTTTGAGGTTTTATATTAATTCTTTATCCATTGAGTTAATTTTTATATATGGTGAAACCTAGGGGTCCAGTTTATTCTAAGGAATTCCACATTAGCTTAGTCAGCCATGTTGCAAAAACTGAAAATGATCTATTAATTTTCTATCTTTCCAGTAATCTACACATTTTCTGTTCCTCTGACAGCACTCTTTCTTTTTTTCTAATAGTTTATAAAATATTATTTCTTTTTGTTGATCTTCCCTTTTCTTACATTTTAAAGGAATTTGTGCTGAAGGAAGAAATTATCATATGCAATCTAATCTAAATCTTGAGTTTATCATCTTAATCTGATGATTCATAATATTTACTATATTAATGTGCTCTGTTCCAGATCCTGGGTTGAGCCCTAAGAAAACATGATGAATCAGGTTATATGACTGTGAAGGCAGGATAAAAGAAAAGCAGAAGAACGATTTTCATCATAGCAGACATTGATGGAGAAGGACAATGAGGTGAGAATTGAGAGACTATTTCATTGTTCTTATATCTTGTTGGAGATATGTAAGGTCATTTAGTAGTAGTAGTTAATAGTATAACTGACACTATGGCAACCAGAAGAAGGGCCAAATAGCAAACATTAATGATATCCCACAGATCCCACAGCTGTAAATAGCAGATACATGAAGAATATTAAGTGCAAAGGAAAACATAAGACCCTCACAGGAAATTTCAGTGCAAAATTCCTTTGAGCATGGTTGTCCCCAGCCTTTTATTCCTGATTTTCCAAATGTACATTTTAAGATTTTCATAAGGCCCACATGACACATTGGATAGTTTATTCTTTTAAGTAGTTATCCCTTTCCAACATGTTTTTTAAAATTAAACTTTACGCACAAATCTGTCTTCTACCATGTAAAAATCAACAGTAAAAATGCTCCTCCAATAAAAAAATGAAATCCATAAAAATGACAGATAATTTGGCAGCAAGCATCACTAGCCCAAAGGATTGTTACACTTTGTAAATTGTGTTTTCAATTATTGTTGAAAACAGTTCATGCTTGCAATTTGATTTTTTTAAGCCTGACCTTATGTTTTCTCATTTTTGACTTGCAGGACTATGCTAATATATAAGTTGTGAAAAACATATGGGAAATCTATTTTAATTTATTGTAAGCAGCAACCTCAGGGCCCTTTGAATCTCTCCTGTCTCAAACTAATATTAATAATCTGTGATACTTGACAATTGCCAAATCTCCATGGAATACTTATGAACATACTACCTGTAATTTTTAATCTATTTAAGAAGGAATTATTTCTTGACTTTAATTTGTTAATTTTGTACATATTGTAGTTATCAAGTTCCTTCTTTTATAAGCTCTGCTTCCTTTTTGCTCTCTCTTTTGTGTTAGTTTAGACAATTCATTGTTGGATATTCGCCTTCTCCCTTCTTTTCCAGAACAAGAGCAGCTTAACTTGATGTTTTCTATTGTATTAGTCCATTTTCAGGCTGCTGATAAAGACATACCTGAGACTGCACAATTTACAAAAGAAAGAGAGGTTTAATGGACTTATAGTTTCACATAGCTGTGGAGGCCTCACAATTATGGCAGAAGGCAAGGAGGAGCAAGTCACGTCTTACATGACTTGCAGCAGGCAAAGACAGATAGAGAGAGAGAGAGAGAGAGCTTGTGCAGGGAAACTTTCCCTTATAGTACCATCAGATCTCATGAGACTTATTCACTATCATGAGAACAGCATGGGAAAGACCTGCTCCCATGATTAATTACCTCCCATTGAATTGCTCCCACAATATGTGGGAATTCAAGATGAGATTTCGGAGGGGACACAGCAAAACCATATCACCTAGCAAGTCAAAAATTAAGTGTTAAGCATAACTTACATGAAACACAAGTTAAAGTGTAAAGCATAGCTACTAATTAAAAATAACATCATAAGAAAACTTATATTTTGCCCTCTTTCAGCTGATTATAATTGTTCAGTTTGGTAGATTATCGATCTTAGCTCAATCTTATGAATAAGCTCTGTTTCCTTACACAAGGTGCTTTATGGAATCTATCCATTTAGTTATTAAAACATAACTAAAATATGACTATATACTTACATGGTTTCCAGTCCTGTGATTCTTATCTAATTAAGAATTATTTGATACATGCCAAATGTTTATTTCCTCTGTATGTAACACTTTTTGAATCACTGTGAATGATGGAACTGTTTTGTACTTGTATTTGCCCCAGAAGTGAAAAGAAAGAGTTGAGAAAATATAATAAAATAAAAAATGTTTCAAGATATTATTTGATGAGGAAAATAGATGATAAATATTCTTTGTTTAAATAATGGAGTTGAAAACATTATAAAAACATCAGGAAAGATAACCGTAAAAATAGTTTGAATCGAGTGTGTATACATTTACCCACTCATTCATCAATTAAACAAATGTTTATTGAACGCTGTGGCATATGCTGAAGCCACAGAAATTAATTATCCTTAATCTTTTTCTCAAGAAACTTAGTAGAATGTTATGTTGGATAGAGAATCATGAACAAAGAAAAACACAACTCTTTTATAAGTGCTATAATGCATTTGTATAAAAACAGTGGTCATAAAGAAAAACTATATAGTTCAATATATTTGTAACATGGAGTAGGTAGAATTATTTAATTTTAAATAACAGCAATCATCCTTAGCTAGTCTATGTCAAGGATTGAGAGGTGTCTCCCAGTGTCCATGAATGAAAATGCAGTTTGAATGCTGGAAGGAATGAGAACCAGAAGCTAAAAAAACATGGTGTCAGGACTTTCTCTAGTTTTTGTACCAGTTTCTGTATGCATACATGAAATACTCAGTAATAAAAAGAAGTAATGGTGAAGGTGAAAACCATTAGAGTGGTAGTATTGGAATGAGAAGATAAAAAGTATTCATACTCAATTCTGTGTTTCTGGTTTGTAGAGTTTTCTCATGCATCCACATAGAAATTACACAGTGTAGGCAAGGCTACTTGTAAATATAATGAGCTCATTCTGGTATGTGAATATGGGGAAATGAAGCTCAGCAAAGAGGATGCTTATAAGTGGATTGGTTGAACAGTATTTCAGATGAGATAGTGTGATTTTTTCTTTTTGTTTTGGGAATAGAAATGAGAGGCATTGTGTACAAGTATAGAGGTAAGAATGATTACAGCATACTTCCATGGCAGTGGATAAAGCAGCCTAAATAATAACAAAGGAGGAGATCAATGTGAGGTGACTTAAACAAATAAAACAATGATTTGTGTTTTTTTATGTATATAAAGTTCATGTATGTGAATTTTATATTCCCAGCCAAACTGGTAACCATGTTTTCATTATATGACATGTTGTTAGAATTGGTGTAAGTAGTCAGTAAATATTTGTTGAATATATGCATGAAATAACACTTCAAGATCAAAGGGTAACAATATGTTAAGAAAAATGTTGCATTTGAAACAAAGTTGCTTTGTCCCAATGACTTTGTGTTTATCATTTCAATGGATAACAGAGTTGATAAGAGGCACTATGCTAACACTATATTGCTTATGGTGCTAGAAAAATTTAGTCCATAATTCCTGAGCAAAAGCTTTGTGTAATCAGAGAACTGATTACCTAATAGAGATATTTGCTTTTTTAAGTTCAACATTTTGAACTATACAAATACCTTTCACATTTAAAAGTAAAACAGTGAAAATTACTGTGTTATTACAAATCTGAAACTCTCTTAGCCTTTAACCCACTGAAATGACAGATTTTGTAACTTGATGTTTGCCTTTGTAAGTTTTCTTAAAAACGCAATTATATTGAACAGAGGCTGAATATGCTCAGTTTTAGCATTTAATATTTTGAATCCTGACCATATTTTCAATGCCTGTGATGGAATCATTTTTAATGCATAGTGGAAAAAGGGGTGATTTCCCAGAAATTAGTCCAGGTGACATTTTTGGGCTTTGCCTGACAGACTACCTTGTTCATGAAATGAAAGATTCAATAAGGTAAAAAATTCTCTCAGAATTGATCTATAAATTTAATGCAATCTCATTCAAAATTTTAGCAGTCTTTTGGTGAAAACTAACATACAAATTCTAAAGTTTATATGGAAATATAAAGAGCTAAGGATAGCAAGTATGTTCTAAAAGGAGAACAAAATTAGAGATGCATGCTACTGAGTAGCAAGTTTTATTGAAAAACCACATTATTTAAAAATATTTTGATGTTTCTGTAAGGATGGTCAGGTTGTCCAGTAGAATGGAATATATTCTAATGATAAACTAACACATTTATGAACATTAGATTTATGATAAGTATGGTACTGCAAGCAGTGGATCAAGTAAACTCTTTAAAAAAAAAAAAAAAAGCCTGGATAAACTGGACATCCAAAAAGAAACAAGTATTATATTACCCATTATTTATACTATATACCAAATTTAATTTCAGGATAATTATACATCTAAATATAAAAAAGGAATAATAATGCACCTAGAATACAACATATACAAAAATCTTCTTGATTTGGGGATGTCTGAAAACTTCTTAAACACACAAAGTATAAAACATACAAAAGTCATGACTGAGTAACTGAAAACTACATTAAAGTTAGGAAAATCTGTTCATAAAGAGTCACCATTAAATCAGTGAAAAGTCAAGCTGTGTAATGGGAGAAGATATTTGAAAAACATACAATCCTCAATAATCTGTTTTTACAGATCAATTTGTAAAAAGATCAACGCCCCCAATAGAAAAACAGAAAAAATATTTGAAGAGACACTTTACAAAAACAACAAAATGGCCAACAAACATGAGAGCATTCTCAACTCCGATAGTTATCAGGAAATAATAATTAAAATTCAAATGAAATATACCTGTGATAATTACCAAAATTTAAAAATACTGATAATGTATTTTTAAAAACAAATTTAAAATACTGACAAAAATCTTGGTAAATATGTCAAGCAACTAAAACATTCTTGTACTGCTGTTGGGGGTATAAGTTAGTACAAGTACTTTGGAAAACTTTTTGTCAGAATCTATTAATTTGAGCATATAACATAACCTATGATTCAATAATTTCATTCTTAACTACTCAAAAGAATGAGTGCATATGTGGGTCAAATGACATATACTAGAATATTTACAGCAGCATATTCATAATATTCATACTGGAATGAATATGTAAATTGTATATTTATATAAGGGAATGCAACTCAACAATGAAATTGAATAGGCTACTGCTATGTAGATCAATTAGGATGAAACTCACACATACAATATGAGAAAAAGAAGTAATAAAAAATACATGTTGTTAGATTCCATTGACATAAAGTTCAGAACTAATTTTTGGTGTCAGATGTCAGAATATAACTGAAGAATGGAAAGGATTATACGGTCATTAGTAACTGGGAAGGGACGCGAGGTTTATAAGGTGAAGATAAGGTTCTATTTTAAAATTTTATTCGCAATTAGATGGGTGTATTCATTTTGTGATCCTGATAACTCTAACTTAAGCTTTCTGACATTTAAGGAAATTGATTGAATGTTTAAGAGTAATTTGACTAGCAGACCACACAGATTGTTTTACTTCTTGCTCACAAAACTTTTTGTATCTCAGTGCTTAGTAATAATAGCCCCATACTGACAATTATACTACAAAGGAACGCACTTATTTTTTTAAAGTAAAATAAACCATGGTTTACATTTTTTGTCTAGTAAAAGTACTATCATCATCCTCATCATTTTTATGTGTGTAAAGCAGAAAAAACTTAGAGCAATTAATTTCAGAAAGGTTTTTTTTATTTTTTGAGATGGAGTCTTGCTCTGTCACCAGGCTGAAGTGCAGTGGTACAATCTCAGCTCACTGCAGCCTCCGCCTACCAGGTACAAGTGATTCTTCCACCTCAACCTCACAACTAGCTGGGACATGTGCCACCATGACTGGCTAATTTTTGTATTTTTAGTAGAGATGGGTTTTCACCATGTTGGCCAGGATGGTCTTGATCTCTTGGTCTCAGGATCTGCCCACCTCGGCCTCCCAAAGTTCTGGGATTACAGGCTTGAGCAGAAAGTTTTTCTAAAACCTTATTGAATCAAATTTGACTAGAGAATAAACTAAATGGATGGACTTTTGATTGGCTCCTATTTCTGGAAGGCTTCTGATGAGTAATTATCAAATATCATTTTAGTAAGTGTTGTCACAATTTTATGGCTTAAAAAATGCTTTAGGGTCTGTCATCATCCATGCAACATGATTTTCTTAACTTCATTAATTTTTTTTATGTTTTCACACAGTGTAGACCTTTTTACTGAAAGAAAAAGAGAAGTAAGAATTAGGTGAAAGAAAATGACACTTTGTGGTGACAATTTTAAATTTTATTTCAAAAACTAAAAAAAAAAAAAATAGTCTGTTCAAGCGCTATAATAAAGTACCATAAACTGTGCAGATCACAAACAACATAAATTTATTTTTCACAGTTCTAGAGAATGCAAAGTCCAAGATCAAAACATAGGTAGATTCATTGTCTTGAGGGCATGCTTTCTGGTTTACAAATGGCAGTTTCTCATTGTATCCTCACATGGTGGAAGGGGCTATGGATGTCTCTATGGTTTCTTTTATAAGGGCACTAATATAATTTTATTAAGACTTCGTAATGACCCCACTTCCTCACACTGTCACCTTGGGGGTTAAGATTTCAAACTAGAATTTTAGGGGGATATAATCATTTAGTCCATTGAAAATTTACACTAAAATGATATCGTTAGTTGGTAATATTAAGTGTGATTTAATTTTTTTAATTTTGCCTATAGTATATTTTCTAATTATCCATAAGGGGCATGCAACATTAGCTATATAATTATAAATCATAAAAATTATAACGATTAATATAAATGTGATGTGGTTTGGCTGTGTTCCCACCCAAATTTCATCTTGAATTGTAGCTCCTACAATTCCCATGTGTTGTGGGACAGACCTTGTGGGAAGTAATTGAATGATGCAGGCAGGTATCTCCCATGCTGTTTTCATGCTAGTGAATACATCTCATGAGCTCTGATGGTTTTATAAGCGGAAGGTTCCCTACACAAGCTCTCTCTTTGCCTGCTGCCATCCTTATAAGATGTGACTTGCTCCTCCTTGCCTTCTGCCATTATTGTGAGGCCTCCCTAGCCATGTGGAACTGTGAATCCATTAAATCTCTTTCCTGTATAAATTTCCTGGTCTTGGGTATGTCTTTATTAGCAGCATGAAAGCAGACTAAGAAAGCATGTAATTGTTTACTAGCATTTGTTTCAATATTGAAAAAAGTTATCAGTACTCAAGGAGAAACCTTATATTTCAGTGTACTTACTAGTGTGATGATTCTTAATGCTTTTTACCTTTTTGACCTATATATATCATATTCTTTTTGTAGAACTTATCTGAATAAAGTGGATCAAGAAAAAGAAGTTGAGAGTTTATACAAGCTGCCCTTGCATATTTGCAATAGTGGTCTTGATATGGTTTGACTGTTTCTCCACCCAAATCTCAACTTGAGTTACATTTCCCAAAATTCCCACATGTTGTGGGAGGGACCCGGGGCGGGGAGGTAATTGAATCATGGGGGCCAGTCTTTCCTGTGCTATTCTTCTTATAGTGAATAAGTCTCATGAGATCTGATGGGTTTATGGGGTTTCCACTTGTGCTTCTTCCTCATTTTCTCTTGCTGCTGCCATGCAAGAATTTCCTTTTGCCTTCTGCCATGATTTTGAGGCCTCCCAAGCCATGTGGATCTGTAAGTCCATTAAACCTCTTTTTCTTCCCAGTTTTGGGAATGTCTTTATCAGCAGTGTGAAAATGGAATAATATAGTAAATTTGTGCTGGGATTGGGGCGTTGCTGAGAAGATACCTAAAAATGTGGAAGGGACTTTAGAATTGGGTAACACGCAGAGATTGGAACAGTTTGAAGGGATCAGAAGAAGAGAGAAAATATGACAAAGTTTGGAACTTCCTAGAAACTTGTTTAATGGCTTTGCTCAAAATGCTGACAGTGATGTGAACAGTAACGTTCAGGCTGAGGTGGTCTCACATGGAGATGAGGAATTTGTTGGGGACCAGAGTAAAGGTGACTCTTGTTACATTTTAACAAAGAGAGTGGTGGCATTTTGCCCCTGCTGTATGGAATTGTGGAACTTGGAACTTGAGAAAGATGATTTAGGGTATTTGGTGGAGGAAATTTCTAAGAAGCAAAGCATTCAAGATGTGGCTTGGATACTGTACATAAAGCTTGGCATTCAGTTTTATGAAGGAAGTAGAACATCAAAGTTTGGAAATTTTGCAGCATGACGTGATAGAAAAGAAAAATCCATTTTCTGGGGAGTAATTCAAGCTAGCTGCAAAAATTTGCATAAGTAGCAAGGAGCCTAATGTTAATTCCCAAGGCCATGAGGAAAATGTCTCCAGGCCATGTCAGAGAGTTTCACAGAAGCCCCTCCCATTACAGGCCAGGAGGCCCAGGAGGAAAAAGTGGTTTCATGGGCTGGGCCCAGGGTCACTGTGCTGTGTGCAGCCTAGGGACTTTGGTGCCTTTTGTTCCACCCACTACAGCCATGGCTGAAAGGGGCCAACATACAGCTTGGGCTGTGGCTTCAGAGGGTGGAAGGCCCAAGCCTTGGCAGCTTCCACTTAGTGTTGAGCTTGTGGGTGCACAGAAGTCAAGAATTGAGGTTTGGGAACCTCTGCCTAGATTTCAAAAGATGTATAGAAACGCCTGGATGCCCAAGCAAAAGTTTGCTGCAGAGGTGGGTCCCTCATGGAGAATCTCTGCTAGGGCAGTGCAGAAGGGAAATGTGGGGTTAAAGCCCCCACAGGGAGTCTCTACTAGGGCACTACCTAGTGGAGCTGTGAGAAGGGGGCCACCCTCCTTCAGATCCCAGAAAGGTAGATCCATCGAAAGCTTGCACTATGCACCTGGAAAAGCTGCAGACACTCAATGCCAGCCTGTAAAAAGAGCTGGGAGGGATGCTCTATCCTGCAAAGCCACAGGGGTGGAGCTGTCCAATGCCATTGGAATCCACCTCTTGTATCAGTGTGAACTGGAGTCAAAGGAGATCATTTGAAAGCTTTAAAATTTGACTACCCTGTTTTATTTTGGACTAACGTGAGCCCTGTAACACTTTTGTTTTGGCTAAATTCTCCTATTTGGAATGGCTGTATTTACCCAATACTGTACCTCCATTGTATCTAGGATGTAACTAGGTTGCTTTTGATTTTACAGGCTCATAGGCCAGAGGGACTTGCCTTGTGTCAGGTGAGACTTTGGACTATAGACTTTTGGGTTAATGCTGAAATGAGTTAAGACTTTGGGGGACTATTGGAAAGACATAATTGGTTTTAAAATGTGAGGACATGAGATTTGGGAGGGGCCAGGGGTGGGATGATACGGTTTGGCTATGTCCTCACCCAAATCTCAATTTGAATTGTGTCTCCCAGAATTCTCACGTGTTGTGGGAGTGACCTAAGTGAAGTAATTGAATCGTGGGGCCCAGTATTTCCCATGCTATTCTCGAGATAGTGAGTAAGTCTCTCGAGATCTGATGGGTTTATAAGGGGTTTTCACTTGTGCTTTTTCCTCATTTTCTCTTGTAACTGCCATGCAAGAAATTCCTTTCACCTCATGCATGCCATGAACTGAGGCCTCCCCAGCCATGTAGAACTGTAAGTTATTTAAACCTCTTTTCTTCCCAGTGTTGGGTATGTCTTTATCAGCAGCATAACTATGGACTAATATAGGGCTCTAGAAAACTTATTTGCATATTGTGCCCCTGTCATTCTGTCTTTTCCAGTAAGCATCCTGACATGCCACTAAGTTGAACACTAGTCACTTTTATATACTGTTTTGCTATTCTAAAATCGGGGGAATTTGAAAAGATAATAGCATGTAAAATAAATAATAAATCAAGTTTTCTACAGGCATATATTTACCTGTCATAATGCCTGATTTTCTGAAAAGATGGGAACGCCTTTGGCAAATTAATTCACTAAGTAATTTTCAAAAACAATTTAATGAGTTAATTAAGTTTATATTTTCCTTCATAGTGAGAAACATTAGACTTTGTAACTTTCTATTATTAATCTATCAATAGTAGATAACCCACTTTATTATTTTACTGAAAGTTATGACTAAAATCCCCCCAAAATAATCTGGAAACATAACCTGATAAAATAATATACATCAGAGCAAAATCATATCATAGCTATCAAGATTTTATGCAAAACCTCCATAGCAGTAAAAGAGTGAAATTACTTAGTGCTTATTATAGGAGATAAATGATTATCTCATTATCTATAGAACTTTATATTTCCATGGTAAAATATAAAATAGTTTAATATTGAAAGAATGTTTTCCTAATATTTATGCCCATTACTTATTTTTTTTATTTCAACTTTTATTGTAGATATAGGGGTATAATATTGATAGATTGGGAAAAAAATCACTGTGGCTTTGTATTACTCCCTTTTCACACTGGTATGAAAAACACCCAAGACTGAGTAGTTTATAAAGGGAAGAGATTTATTTGGATCACAGTTCCACATTGCTGGGAAGGCCTAAGGAAACATGTAGTCATGGCGGAAAGCACAGGAGAAGCAGGAACGTTTTCACAGGGCAAAAGGAAGGAGAAGTGCAAGAAGTGGAAATGTCAGATTCTTATAAAACCATGAGATCCTGTGAGACTCACTCACTGTGATGAGAACAACATGGGGGAAACCACCCCTATGATCCAATTACCTCCACTCTTGGTCCTGCCCTTGATATTTGGGGACTGTAGGGCTTATGGGGATTACAATTCAAGGTGAGACTTTGTGTGGAAACCCAGCCAAACTATATCAGGTTTTATGTTTGAAGTACATAATTCCATGTTACCCATCCATCTCCAAAGATATTTAACAAATACTGTAAGAAATATGAAATATAAAAGCATTGACATTAAGAGAGATCATTAAGCCTTTTAATTTATGATTATATCATTTACTGAAAATTATACATTGACATAATAATTTGTTGAACCATAATAATTTTAGAACCTTTACCAAATGTTAGGTTAATTATTTTAATTGTTACATATTATGCCATTTTTTTTGTTTTCCTGAGACTCTTTCTACATTGCATAAAACATAAAGTTTGGAAATCACCATTGTACTTAATCAATTTGCCTATAAACTAACGAAAGTGAGTTTGTGGAAACATCAAGTTTCAGTTTGAACTCTGACAATCCAGCAACTTACCAAATTTCTAGTTTATTCTGTTGTATATTGGAAAGATCACTTGACTTGCAATTCTAAGGCTTAATTTTAGTCCTGGTGCAGTCACTTAACTGGTTGTCCTCTGGAGGGTTTAATGCATGGAAGCATCAGGGTAGATGTTTATCTATGCGCTTCCTACCCTAGACTGGGAGGATAATTACTAAAAACTGTGAGTATAATTATTGATCTTGAAAAATGCCTATTTATCCTTTACTTTTTAAAAAACATGATAAGTTTTTCAAGACAATATGGAAGAAATTTTACAAAAAGAGTCTAAAGGAATTAAAAAGAAGCTTCATCCATGTTCCTGCAAAGGACATTAACTCATTGTTTGGTAATGGCTGCATAGTATTCCATGGGGTATATGTGCCACATTTTCTTAATCCAGTCTGTCAGTGATGGGCATTTGGGTTGGTTCCAAGTCTTTACTATTGTAAATAGTACTGCAATAAACTTATGCATGCATGTGCCTTTATAACAAAATCATTTATAATCCTTTGGGTATGTACCCAGTAATGAGACTGTTGGGTCAAATGGTATTTCTAGTTCTAGATCCTTGAGGAATCACCACACTGTCTTCCACAATGATTTAATTAATTTACACTCCCACCAACAGGGTAAAAGCATTCTTATTTCTTCACATTCTCTCCAGCCTGTTGTTTCCTGACTTTTTAATAATCACCATTCTAGCTGGAGTGAGATGCTATCTTATTGTGGTTATTGATTTGCATTTATCTAATGAACAGTGATGATGTTCTTTTTTTCATATGTTTGTTGGCTGCATAAATTTCTTCTTTTGAGAAGTGTTTGTGTATATCCTTTGAACCCTCTTTGTTGGGGTTGTTAGTTTTTTTTCTTGTAAATTTGTTTAAGTTCTTTGTAGATTCTGGATAATAGACCTTTATCAGATATGTAGCTTGAAAAAATATTTTCCCATTCTTCAGGTTGCCTGTTCACTCTGATGATAGTTTCTTTTGGTGTGCAGAAGTTCTTTAGTTTGATTAGATCCCATTTGTCAATTTTGGCTTTTGTTGCCATTGCTTTTGGTGTTTTAGTCATGAAGTCTTTGCCCATGTTTATGTACTGCATGGTATTGCCTAGGTTTTCTTCTAGGGTTTTTATGGTTTTAGGTTTTACATTTAAGTCTTTTATACATTTTGAGTTAGCTTTTGTATAAGGTGCAAGGAAGGTGTCCAGTTTCAGTTTTCTGCATATGACTAGCCAGTTTGTCCAGCACCATATATTAAATAGAGATTCCTTTCCCCATTGTTTGTTTTTGTCAGGTTTGCTGAAGATCAGATGATTGTACATGTGTGGTATTATTTCTGAGGTCTGTGTTCTGTTCTATTTGTCTATATGTCTGTTTTGGTACCAGTATTGTGCTATTTTTTTTACTGTAGCCTTGTAGTATAGTTTGAAGTCAGGTAGCATGATGCCTCCAGCTTTGTTCTTTTTGCTTAGGATTGTCTTGGCTATATGGGCTCTTTTTCAGTTCCATATGAAATTTAAAGTAGTTTTTTTCTTATTCTGTGAAGAAAGTCAATGGTAGCTTGATGGGAATAGCATTAAATCTATAAATTACTTTGGGCAATATGGATATTTTTATGATATTGATTCTTCCTATCCATGGACATGGAATGTTTTTCCATTTGTTTTTGTCTTCTCTTATTTCCATGAGCAATGATTTGTAGTTCTCCTTGCAGAGGTCCTTCATGTCCCTTGTAATTTGTATTCCTAGGTATTTTGTTCTATTTTGGCAATTGTGAATTGGCATCCACTCATGATTTGGCTCTCTGCTTGTGTATTGTTGGTATATAGGAATGTTTGTAGTTTTTGTGCACTGATTTTGTATCCTGAGACTTTGCTGAAGTTGCTTATCAGGTTAAGTAGTTTGGGGGCTGACACGATGAATCCCTAGTCTTTTTTAAATAGTGGATAGGAAACAGAGTGAGCCAAGAACAATAATTTTATTAAAATATTTTATTCTACTTGAGGTCTATTTTTTGAAGTTATATCCATATCTTATATAAACTCTTCTTTTTCAGTTACTCCTTGTAATATCTTCTTGTGTATTTCCTTATAGCTGTAGTCACATTCCATAATTACTGCATGTGATTAGTCATTTACTGTCTCCCTCTTAGTAGTGCGTACACCATGAGGATAGAAACCGTGTTAGTGTTGACATCACTTTATCCCCAGAAATTATTACATATGCATTGAATTAATAGCTTAAATAATATATACTTGACATTATAGAAAATATTATTTCATAGATGATGACTAGAATATTGAGTGGCAGTCTATAGTCAAGAGTCAAGGTGTTCTTTAGAAAATGAATATCCATGTTTGTCAGGCAATATATTGAACTAATCAAAGCATTAAAGAGAAATATGAAGCCAAGAGAAGAACACAATCCTGACTTATACTGGACAACTACATACTATATAGTTTAAGGTTCTGTTGTAAATAAGAATGAAAAAATTGTACAAAAAAATTTAGTAATTATCAGGGAGAAACTAAAGACGATGAACAGGACAATAGTTATGTAGGCTTATATGTCATATATATAGCATAGATACATACTTACATTACCTATGTCATAGATATGTTTGTACCTCATTGCATAGATTGTACATGATGGAATAAGATTGATTTTAAAATAACAAAATTTAAGTTTTTATGAGTATACTTGAGACTTCTGCAGTACTGTTTATGGATTGAATATGTAAAATGAAAATAAATTGGCAGTAGAGGTTAAACTTAATTTAATTTATGTGTGCAACAATTCAAGAACTTGCTGGGAAAAGTAAGGGAAGGGGCTGACAGCCTACAGGCAATAGGCTACAGATACTCTAGACACTTACAGAATATGGATAATTACAACTGCAAAACAAAACAGTGACTAAAAAGTACCAAATATCTGGACATCTAATGGTAATCTTTAGCCAAAATTGATTTTAGAAATTAGAGAAACAAGCAAGCGTTATTGTTAATCTGGACTTATTTCTGGAATTAAAGGAGAAATGGCTAATGATGTGAAAGTAATAGAAAGTTTGAAGACAAAATAAACGTAGAATGTTGATGATTATGACCATAAAGTTAATTGAGTAATTAACACAGTCAGATATAGGTACATGTATCTAATTGTACCTATCATATAGGTATAATATTTTCATTCCTATTTACATGTTAGGAAATCAGATTTTTTTTTTTAATATGAGAAAAGTTATATTTTCTTTCTCATGACAAAACACTCTAAAGTATGCTGTGGTCCAAGATTGGAGAGTCTTAAAATAAAGTTTTATAAAACACAGATAAGGAGAAAAATCAAACAATTTTTAAAAAATTGCCCCAATGAGAAAATTGCTGATAAGCTAAGATTTAAAATTAGGAAATGGAAGTCACGTCAATAAAGAGCATCACCAATGTTTGAGGCTAACATTCAATGTTTGAGGCTAAAATTCATTAGTCCAATGGTGAAAATATTTTGTAACATGTGAACAAAAAAACTAATCAAAAGATGATTTACAGTATATGAATGAAGTAAATAAAATAGAAAGGACAAATTCAATGTTTTATAAAACTGGTGAAGGTAGAGAAGGGAAAAAGGAATACTGCACAAGCTGTATTTGCTTCTATCTTCCCCATATAGTATAATTAGCTTCAAATTGGAAGGAATAGAACAGATATTACAAATATTTTAGAATGATTAGAACATGAGATACCATATAAACAGGGAGATAGTGCACCTTTGTAAATGAGTTCAAAGCACCTGTATTCAGATAATTTAAGTTAGTTACAGAGGAGTATCAAGAAGATATATTCATCAGATTTGAACACAAGCATTTTTAGTAAGTTTGAGGAATCCATTGGTTATAAAACATCTGCCAGATATCTAAACACTAGCACATGTTGTCCCAGATTTTTAGACACGGAAGAGGAAGATTTCATATACTACTGTTAAATACATTTAAAGTATGCTTAGGCAAATTCCAGAAAAAGATTTTTGTGCAGATGGATTATGAACTTTAAATAAAGATGCATTTTCTAGGAATGAGGATGAATTGACTTATAATGCCATGAAAAATTAAAATTATTTGTTTTGTAAAAGTAGTTTCCAGATTGGCAGATCAGATGAACAACATGTATGTAAATTTTGTCTGACATTTGATAAATTCATTTTATCAAGTCATGAAAAGTAATCTTTCACATAGTAACAGATTGGAGAGTCATAATAGATTAGTATTGGGAGAATGGTAAAAGAATATGTGAAAAACCTGCTCAATAACTTGGACAAAATTGAAAAACAGATTTTTCAAATTTTCTGCTGGCATATCTTGTAACATGTGAAAAAAAACTAAGATGTCAAATCAAGATGAAAAACATCTTGACAGTCTCTAATTATAGACAAGTTTAAGATACATCTAACTACAGAAAGTCTAATAAATTACAGAAAGTCTAAGATACAATCTAATAAAAATAAATATAAAATCTTGATATTAGAATAATATGTGATTGTGCAGTTGCAATTACAGAATGTTGGAATCCTTAATTAAAAGAAATTAATGTAGAAAGCTCCTATGAATTTGGAAGGACCTCAAGCTCATTGTAAACCAACCTGGATTTGGTACATAAAGGCTCAGTAAAGGTTTATAGTGTTTGCAGTATGATAGTTAGAGCAATGTGGAAAATTGCTTTCTTTAGGACTTTGTGCTACATTGTAAGATACAATTAGAAAATTGAAATAATAAAAGAAATGATCAGAGTGATGAAAAGTTGTGAAACCACATCATAAATGGAAGGCTTGAGGGAACAAGACAAGTGGTATATATTTTCTAAGGGTTGTAACAGGAATAGGAAAGAAGGAAGGAAAAGAGAGGGATGAAAGGAAGGAGAGAAGGACAAGGGGAGAGGAATAAGTGAAAGGATATTATTAAAAAAAAAAAAAAGAAGGTTAAAGAAGAGAACCTAACATTTTAATGCCTATTTTTCCCTAGAAACTCTGTTAGATGCTGAAAAAAATATTTGATTCATTTATTTGTAGAGGAAACAGTACATTTGCATTTTGAAAGAAAGATGGAGTAGATACATTATTTAGGGTGCGGAACAAAATACAATGCACAGAATTTTGAGGGAGAGTAATTTTGGATACATTATGAAAGAGAATTTCATAAATTATAGCTTTCAAGCAACAACAAATGGGCTGCCTTAAAAGCGGTGTTATTCCCATTACTTCAAATATCACAGCAAATTTGAAGTTTTAATGGTTATTTCTTATGAGTGTTCTGAAAGCAATCCCCACATTTGGAAGTTGAATAATGAAATAATTACTAATAACATCTCTAATACCAAAACATGTTATTTCTTTATGTTAATTACCAGGAAAGAGTTGAAAAACAAATAGAAGATAGTTTTCAAGAGTTAACTTTTGATTGTATTTGTTATTGGGAAGAGAAGTCATGAATAATGAATCTACAGGGAGACAAAAACATTCTTTAAGTTATTAGTTTACATTTATTTCCTTCTTTTTATACTTCAAGGTTTAAAAGTTGGGAGTTTAATTGCTCTTTTAAAAAATAATAATATATATTTATTTAGCATTTCTGTGTGCCAGGCATTATTCTGAACACTTTAACCATATTAACTCATTTAACTCTCAGAATAACTCTGTGGCTCATATAGCGTTATGATTATTTTCTTATGAATAAAACAAGGCATAAAGTTAAGTAACTTCCTAAGATCTTACAACTAGTAAATATTTACATGGAGTTGATGATTAGTAAAGTATCCAAAACACTGATAAAAACAAAATAGAATTTGAAATGCAAGACCAAAGACAAACTGACAGTATCAGGTCTATATATTGTGAGAACAATGTGAAAATATAAGGCATTACTTACACAGAGTAACATGCTTTCTATGTCAAAGATGTGAGCAATGAGATGATTTTCTTTTACCAAATTACAATCTTACTATGAATGCCTTGCCAACAGCATGGGAGCATATCCTCTGAACAGATCTAACAACTGTATGCTACTAAAAATGCTAACAAACTTTTACTTTATAATCATTTTATATGAATCCAAGAACTTTCAAAAAAGCAGGCAATAATAAGATGCAGATAAAGGTAAATATAATATGAAAGCTGATTTTTATTTCATTAAGAACATTTACCAAATAGATTTAAATCGAGCTTTAATTTTGAAGCATTTTAGAATTCAGGGATTAGAAAGTCAAGCTCAGGCCCCACTAAATTTGAGGTGACTAGTAGATGATCACCACCATTAAAATGATACATCTAAGTGCTACACATACAGTCTAAATGTAAATTTTACCCTTAAAGAAAATTTCTTGTCTCAAACTGTGGCACTGAATGTAGGAGGAAAGAAAAAAAGACTTCTCAGAATTCATAACTACAAGCTGCTTCTCACATATATTGCTACCAAAATTCACACTACATAGGTGCTGTGAAAGAAAAAATTATTCTGATACTTGTTAAAATGGCATGGTGGGCTTTATTCAGGACTATCATCATTATGGAAACTACTGAAATGGGGCTTTTCAGTAGGGCAAAAAGATTGGTCTCAACTGTCAGTACAACAAAGAAAAGTGAGAATTAATAGCCAAGAAGCAGAGTGTGCAGATGTGAGCAGGAGGGAGTTGTCAGTGAATGAAAAATTACTAAGTGGAAACATCAGGGTAAGGTGGGGGGGGGGCGGTGGATTCTGCTAAACCTATCTAGCATGATACTTGCTTAAGGCAAGCCAGAGTGATCAGACCTTGGACATGGTGGGGTACAAGGAATTTGGTCAGATATTGAGAGTGATCAGATGTCAAGAATAAGGGATTCTGGCAGAATTCTTATTAAAATTGGACTCTTAAGGATGGAGTCTAGTTTGTAAAAGAGCTCAGAGGATTGTGATTATTTCCTTCAAGGGGAGAATTTTTGTCAGTGGTTATGGACTGTAGGTTGCCCAATACCATAGTAGGAGTTTTAGAAAGAGAAGAGAGAGAAAATGAAGTAGAGGCAATATTTGAGAAGCCAACAGCTAAGAATATTTTTGAACCTACAGAATCAAGAAGCCTAATTATAAAGATGGCAAAATAAAAATAAAGTCATTAAAAATAAAACTGCCAAATTTCTAATGCAAAGATAAGGTATAAAATGTAGCTATAGATGAAGAATGAATTCATTTTAAAGCATCTGTTGTAAGCTAAATGTCAGTGGAATGTCACCTTCAACATGCTGAGAGAAGTAGTTGTCCATACAGACTTCTATATCCAACAAAAATATCTTATGATATTGTAAGTGTGAAAAAAACATTTTCAGGCACAAAAATTATGTTCCAGTAGAAAATTGTCATTAAAAGATAATTTAAAAATACATTTCTATCAAAAGGAAGAGTTGACAAAGTGGTTAATATGTTGAAAAACATATACAAACATTGATAAAATGTAAAACACCTTAAGAGATAAAAAACGAGTTGGAACAAACATAAACAGCAATAAGATAGCATGTAAATAGGCAAAGAGTTCTGTAATAACAGTGTTCTAAGATTTTCAAAAGAAAGATAAAGTTATTATTGATTTTAGACAAACCAATAGTAGCTGTTATTTTTTTTAAAAAAAGAATATACTTTATGATATTAATGGAGAAATTTTAAAAGAAAATGCAGAAGATGACAAAGAGAAGAGGTTTATAGTCAGGAGAAAGTGGCATGACATATTCAAAGTGCTGAAGGAAAAAAAGTTATCCTAGAATATTATACCTGGCAAAAATTCCTCCCAGTATGAAGGAGAAATAAAGATTTTCCCAGACAAACAAAAGCTGGGGATGTTGTCAATACCAGACCTGCTCTACAAGAAATGCTAAAGGGAGATCTTCAATCTGAAAGAAATAAATGTTAATGAGCATTAGAAGTCATCCATAGATACAAAGCTCACTGTTAACAATAAATATACAGACAAATACAGAATACTCTAACGTATAACTGTAGTGTGCAAACCACTTACATCTTGAGTAGGAACTAAAAGACAAATCTATGAATAATAATTGCAACTTTTCAAGAGATAGTGCAAAAAGATATAAACAACAAAAAGTCAAAAAGTGGCAGAGGGGCTTGGAATTAAAGTGTAGATATTTTCTGTTTTTTGTTATCAGAATTAAATTGTAATCAGCTTAAAATAATTGGTTATGTTATTTGCAAGCCTCATGGTGATCTCAATCTAAAAACATAAAACAGATACACTAAAAATAAAAAGTAAGAAATTAAAAAACTACCAGAGAAAATCACTTTTCCATAAGGGATGATAAATAGGAAGGAAGAAAGAAAGAGAGTATCTTTCTTTTTTTTTTTCATAAGATGGTTGATTAGAGGATTTTTAGCATGCCTCAGCCACTTGGAAATAGCAAGATAGTGCACAAAGTTCACTTCTCTGAGCTTTAATTCAAGATGGAAAGTGGGAATCCACCAGAACTGTGGATTCACCCCAGATCCCAAGGAACAGAACATAGACAAACAACCTTCATGACAGCATCTGGCTGATAAAAATGAGTGAAGTTCCAGTATGTGAGAGAGGCAGAGAGCCTTCCTCTCTGACTCACCTTCCCTGTAGAGATCTGGAGCAACCCAGGCCTTATGGAGAGCATTTTGTTTTTCTCAAGGCCTGGAGATAACATGGTGAGAGGCTTGGAGGCCCTGAGAGAAAAAAGACATAAAGAAAAGGCAGAGGCATTTCCCCAGACCCAGGATTTAGAGCAGTGTTATCATTGTTAATCCAAGGAACATAAAAGGTTAGTAAGTCTTTGGCAATACAGCCAAAGAACAGCCATGCAGTCATTTGATCTTGGGCCAGAAATGGGAGTACTTGCTCTGGAGCAGAGGCCTGCATAGCCAGAATTGTGGAAAGCACCTCAGCAGTAGGCACTGGATCTGTACTCTCCTCCAGTGAGCCCTGGGACAGGAGGAGTGCTGTTATCAATGCAGTTTTTCTTGAGCAATAAGATTGTAGCAAGGGCCAGCTTGGTAACCTGGAACTGATCTGCATGTGTTCCTGGAACAGGAACCTGAGCTGTCCCACTCTTGCTGTACATAGATTGTGGTGCAGTGATGTCCTCTTCACTCCACACCCAGGCAGATCTCCAGGCATTTGGAGCACTCCCTCACTCAACTCAGTAGTGTAAGCCATCCACCCTTCCTGTGCATAGATCATGGTGCAGTGGAGTCCTCTCCAGTTCACACCCAGACAGATCTCCAGGCATCTGAAGCACCCATTCACATGGACTAGCAACATGAGGCCCTCTACAATTTTGTCCAGAAGGAGTGCAAGTCGTCTTTCTCTGCTTCACAACCAGGAAGATCTCCAGGCATTCAGAGCATTTCTGTAATATATGCCAACAGTGAACAATCCAAAAAAGAAATCAAGAGAGTAATACCATTTCTGAGAGCTGCAAATAAAATACCAAGGAATAAAGTTAACCAAATAAATGAAAGATCTCTACAATGAAAACTATAAAACATTGATGAAAGAAATTGAAGAAGACAAACACAAACAAAAATGGAATGATATTCTGTGTTCACAAATTGGAAGAAACAATATTGTTAAAATGTCCATAGTACACAAGCAATATAAAGATTCAGTGCAATTCCTATCAAAATATCAATGATATTCTTCAAAGAAATAGGACAAATAATTCCAAAATTTATATGGAACCACAAAGGACCCGAAATAGCGAAAACCATCTTGAACAAAATAGCAAAACTGAAGGAATCACATTATTAGATTTCAAATTATATACTGCAGAGCTAAAGTAATCAAAACTCTATGGTACTGTCATAATAACAGACCCATAGACTAATGGAAGAGAATAGAGAACCCAAAAATAAATCCAAACATCTACAAAGAATTCATTTTCAACAAAGGTGCCAAAACATGTACTGTGGAATGGAGAGTTTGTTTAATAAATGGTGTTGCATAAACTGGATATCTATATACAGAAGAATAAAATTTGATCTTTATCTCTGGCTGTACACAAAAATTAAATCAAAATGGATTAAATACTTAAATCTAACACCTGAAACTACAAAATTGCTAATAGAAAACATTGGAGAAACTCTTCAGGAAATTGTCGGGGAAATATTTCTTGAATAACACCTCAAAAGCTTAGTTAACCAAAGTAAAAATAGATAAATGGGCTCACATCAATTTAAAAAGCCTGTGCACAGTAAAGGAAACAATTAACAAAGTGAAGTGACAACCCACAGAATGGGAGAAAATATTTACAAACTACTCATCTGACAATGGATTGATAGCCAGAACATATAAGGAGTTCAGAAAACTTAATAGGAAAATATCAGATAATCTAATTTAAAAATGGACAAAAATAACTAAGATCAGAGCAGACCTGAAGGAGACAGAGACACAAAAAAACCATCAAAAAATCAATAAATCCAAGAGCTCGTTTTTTGAAAAGATCAACAAAATAGAAAGACCACTAGCCAGATTAATAAAAAAGAGAGAAGAATCAAATAGATTCAATAAAACAATAAAGGGATTATCACCACCCATTCCACAGAAATACAAACTACCATCAGAGATTACTACAAACCACTCTATGCACATAAAACATTAAACCTGGAAGAATGGATAAATACCTTAACACTTGCTCCCTCCCAAGCCTAAACCAGGAAGAAGTTGAAACCCTGAATAGACCAATAAAAAGGGCTGAAGTTGAGGCAGGAATTAATAGGATACCAACCAAAAAAAGTCCAGGTCCAGATGGGGTCAAAGGTGAACTCTACCAGACATACAAAGAGGAGCTGGTACTACTCCTTCTGAAACTATTCCAAACATAAAAAAGAGGGAATCCTTCCCAAATCATTCTATAAGACCAACATCACCCTGATACCAAAACCAGGCAGAGACTCAACAAGAAAAGGAAACTTCAGGCCAATATCCATGATGAACATAGCTGCAAAAATATTCAATAATATACTGGTGAACCGATTGCAACAGCACATCAAAAAGCTTATCCATCACAATCAAGTAGGCTTCATCCCAGGGATGCAAGGCTGGTTCAACATATGCAAGTCTATAAACGTAATCCATCACATAAACAGAAACAAAGACAAAAACCACGATTATCTCAATGGATGCAGAGAAGGCCTTTGACAAAATTCAACAGCCTTTATGCTAAAAACTCAATAAACTAGGTATCGATGGAATGTATCTCAAAATAATAAAAGCTATTTATGATAAACCCAACACCAATATCATGCTGAATGAGCAAAAACTGGAAGCATTCCCTTTGAAGTCTGGCACAAGACAAGGATGCCCTCTCTTACCACTCCTATTCAATAGAGTATTGAAAGTTCTAGCCAGAGCAATCAGGAAAGAAAAAGAAATAAAGCATATTCAATTAGGAAAGGAGGAAGTTCAATTGTCTCTATTTGCAGGTGACATGATTGTATATTTGGAAGACCCCATCCTCTCAGCCCAAAATCTCCTGTAACTGATAAGCAACTTCAGCAAAGTCTCAGGAAACTAAATCAATGTGCAGAAATCACAAGCATTCCTATACACCAATAACAGACTAACAGAGAGCCAAATCAAGAACGAACTGCCATTCACAATTGCTACAAAGAGAATAAAATACCTAGGAATATAACTAACAAAGGATGTAAAGAACTTCTTCAAGTAGAACTACAAAGCACTGCTCAAGGAAATAAGAGGACACAAACAGATGGAAAAACATTCCATACTCATGGTTAAGAAGAATCAATATCGTTAAAACAGCCATACTGCCCAAAGTAATTTATAGATTCAATGCTATCCCCATCAAGCTACCAATGAGGCTCTTTACAGAACTGGAAAAAAAACCACCTTAAACTTTATATGGAACCAAAAGAGAGCCCCGATAGCCAAGACAATTCTAAGCAAAAATAACAAAGCTGGAGATATTATGCTACCTGACTTCAAACTATACTACAAGGCTACAGTAATCAAAACAGCATGGTACTGGCACCCAAACAGAGATACAGACCAATGGAGCAGAACAGAGGCCTTGGAAGCAATGCCACACATCTACAATGATCTGATCCTTGACAAACCTGACAAAAACAGGCAATGGGGAAAGGATTCTCTGTTTAATAAACGGTGTTGGGAAAACTGGCTAGCCATGTGCAGAAAACAGAAACTGGACCCCCTCCTTACACCTTACACCTTACACTAAAATTAACTCCAGATGGATTAAAGACTTAAACATAAGACTTAACACCATAAAAACTCTAGAAGAAAACATAGGCAAAACCGTTCAGAATACAGGCATAGGCAGGGACTTCATTATTAAAACACCAAAAGCATTAGCAACAAAAGCCAAAATACACAAATGGGATCTAATTAAACTTAAGAGCTTCTGCACAGCAAAACAAAATATCATTAGAGTGAACTGGCAACTAACAGAATGGGAAAAAATTTTTGCAATTTACCCATCTGACAAAGAGCTAATAATACCCAGAATCTAACAGATTTACAAGAAAAAAAAAACAAACAAACTCATTCAAAAGTGGATGAAGGTTATAAACAGACACTTTTCAAAAGAAGACATACATGAGGCCAACAAACATATGAAAAAATTCTCGCTATCACTGGTCATTAGAGAAATGCAAATCAAAACTACATTGAGATACCATCTCACGCCTGTCACAATGGTGATCATTAAAATATCTGGAGAGAACAGATGCTGGAGAGGATGTGGAGAAATAGAAACACTTTTACACTGTTGGTGGGAGTGTAAATTAGTTCAGGCATTGTGGAAGACAGTGTGGCGATTCCTCAAATATTTAGAAATAGAAATATCATTTGACTCAGCAATCCCATTACTTGGTATATCCCCAAAGGATTATAAATCATTGTATTATAAAGACACATGCACACTTATATTCATTGTGGCACTGTTTGCAATAGCAAAGACTGGAAACAACCCAAATGCTCATAGATGATAGACTGGACTAAGAAAATGTGGCACATATACACAGTGGAATACTATGCAGCCATAAAAAATGATGAGTTCATGTCCTTTGTAGGGACATGGATGAAGCTGGAAACCACCATTCTCAGTAAATTGGCACAAGAACACAAAATCAAACACTGCATCTTCTCACTCATAGACAGGTGTTGAACAATGAGGACACATGGACACAGGAAGGGGAGCATCACACACTGGGGTGTGTTGATGTGTCTAGGGGAGGGATAATGGGGGTAGGGATGTTAGGGAGGGATAACATGGGGAGAAATACCAGATATACAAAAAAAGACATGTGAGTTGCCAACATATAAACAGTACATCATGAATCAGAAATATCAAATGCAAATCAAATGCAAAAATGCAAATCAAATCTATAAGAAGATAAGATCTCACCCCAGTTAAAATGGCTTAGGTCCAAAAGACAGGTAACATTGATGCTGATGAGGATATGGAGAATGGGAAACCCTTGTTCACTGTTGGTGGAAATATAAATTAGTTTAGCTATTATGGAGAACAGCATGGGGGTTTCTCAAAAAACTAAAATTTGAACTACTGTATGACCCAGCAATCCAAAAGAAAGGAAATCAACATGTCAAAGAATTGGCAATACAATTACTGAATGTGACCCAATAAGCTAAGGATAAGCAGGAGACTTGCTTTATCAGATATTGAAAAAACTCTATAAAGTTATATTAATATAACTATTGAATGTGGTTCTGGTATGGGAATAAATATATTGACTGATTAAATATGAATGCAGAAGTGATTTAGAAAATAGCTGATATTGCAGATAAGTGGAAAATTGGAATTCTCAATAAATGTTAGTGAAACAATGGTTATTTGGGTAGGGAAAAAGTAAGGTCAAGTCCCATAATACATAAGACACATAAAAAATATTTTGGGCAATTGGAGATTTAAATGTAAATCATAAACATTTAAACATAAAACAAAATTTGTACAATCTTTAAAAGTTACAACAGGAGATTATCTTTATGAATTTACAGAAGGAAGCAATGATGTAAACACTATACAAAAAATTGAAATCATACTGCAAAAGTTATAGAGGAAATATAGGATTTGGAAGAATGTAAGGAACTCTGAAGATTATGTTAATTTTTTTTTAAAAAAACAGGGTGGGCATGCGAATGTTTTTCATTATGTTTCTTTATACTCAACATACCTTATACATACTTTTTTGTATTATGTATTTTATTCAAAATATTAAAAAGTATTCTGATTATATCGTGTTTCTACCCAGGTAGAATATTTAACGTATCACCAAAAATGAATCATATTAGAAAACATTAAAGAAACTGACACCTTTTTTTTCAAGCTCATGAGAAGTGGATTAAAAAAAAAAAAGCTGATTTCAGTGTAAAAATACCTCCCACCAAACCCCACCACCATTGTGGATTACGTTTAAACATGGTATTTAGAGGGGACAAACATCCAAACTATATCAACTAATATTTTGGGCATCTTTCTTATGTTTATTGACCATTTGCGTATTTCTTTTGGAGAAATGTCAATTCAGGTTCTCTGAGCATTTTAAAATTGGGTTAATTGTCTTTTTATTGACAAGTTGCAACAATCATTTATACATTTCAATACAAGTTTCTTATCAGATATATGATTTGCAATATTTTTTCCCATTCTGTGCGTTGTCTTTTCACTGTATTGATATTGTCCTTTCACACAGAAAGTGTTTTAAGTTTCACAAAGTTCAGTTTATCTAAATTATCTAGTTTCTTTCTTTTTCACTTGTGCTTTATATATTCTTTATGCTCAGTTAACTCTAGCTTTGAAGTAAGTTTTGAATTGGGGAAGTTTGAATCCTCCAATTTATTCTTCTGCTTTTCAAGATTGTTTTGGCTCTGCTGAGTTCTTGCATTTCCATATGTCTTTTAAAATGAACTGATCAACTTCTTCAAAAAAGGCAGTTGGAGTTTTGATATGTCTGCCTTGAATCTGTTGATCAATTTGTGGAATGTTTTCATCTTAAAAATGTTGTCTTTAATCCAAGAACATAGGGTGTCTTTTCGTTTATTTCAGCTTTTAAAATTTCTTTCAACAATATTTTTAAAACTTAATCCTTAATTAGTTTTAAAATTTAATTCTTAATTGTGGACAAATTTTATAATTATTATTAAACTTATCCCTGAGTCTTTTATTCTTTTAATGCATTATAAATGAAATTGTTTTTAATTTTATTTTTTGATGCTTCATTGCAAGTGTATAAAAATATGACTTTTTTATAAATATATTGAATGCCTATCAGGCAACTTTAGCAAATGGGTTTATTAGCTCCAGTAATTATTTTTGTGGATTCCTTAGGATTTTCTGTATACAAGATAATGAATGCCTTTATTTCATTTTTTTATTCAATTGCTGTGATAAGAATCTCCAGTTAAAAAGTTTAATAGCAGTGGTGTAAGCAAATATGCTTGTTCTGTTTCTGATCTTTTGTGAAAAGTATTCACTCTTTTACCACTAATTATGATGCTAGATGTAGCTTTTCCCATATTTCTTTTTTTATAAGTTGAAGAAGTTCCCTTCGTCTCCTAACTTGTTGAATGTTGTTGTTTTGATCATGAAAGGGCGTTGAATTTTGTAAAATACTGTATCTCTTGACATAATCAGGTGGGTTTGTCCTTTGCTTCTATTAAGGTGGTATATTACATTGATTGATTTTCATATATTGAGCTATCTTGCATTCCTGAGATCAAACCCACATGGTCATGGTGTTTTTATGTGTTGCTGAATTCAGTTTGCTAGTAATTTATTGAGGATTTTTGCATCTTATAAGAAATTAATCTATATTTTGTTTTCTTGTGATGTCTTCGTCTTTGGAAGTTGAATTATATTGGTTTCAGTAAGTTGACTTGAGATATGTTGACTCCTTTTCTGTTTTTAGGAAGAGTTTTGGAAGGATTGGTATTCATTAGTCTTTTGTGTTTTATGGAATTCAACAGTGAAGTCCTCTGGTCCTGGAATTTTCTTTGCTGTTAAATACATAATAGCTTAATCCCTTTACTTGCTATATAGATGTATTTAGATTTCCTATTTCTTGAGTCTGTTTAGATTATTTTCATCCTTCTATAAATTTTACCTTTTCATCAGAATCATCTAATTTGTTGGCAAATAGTTGTCCATAGTAACATGTTACTAATACGTTATTATTACTTTAAGATAATTAGTGATGTTTCTTTCGTTTCTGATTTAATGGCTCAGGTTTTCTCTTTTTAAATCTTGGTCAGTCTAGTAGAAGTTTTATCAGTTTTGTTGATCTTTAAAAGAACCATTTTTAAAAAAAGTATATTAGTATTTATATTATCTATATTATTTATTTCTTCTCTTGTCCTTAGTATGTCCTCTATTTAACTTGCTTTGAGTTTAGTTTGCTTTTCTTTCTTTTCCAGTTTCACATGGTGGAAGTTATTTTAAGATCTACCTTCTTTTTAAATGTAAGTGTTTAAAATTACAGATTTGTATCTAAACACTAGTTTAGTTGTATCTTATATTTTAACATGCTGTAATTTAGTTTTAAGTCATCTTAAAGTATTTTTAATTTATCTTAATATTTCTTCTGCTTTGTATTTTTTATTTAGGAGTGTGTTGTTAATATCCACACATTCACAAACTTCCAAAATTTCCTTCTGTTATTGATTTCAAATTTAATTCCATTGTGGTTGGAAAATATTCTTTGCTTGATTTTATTAATCTATTTATTGCAATTTATTTATGGTATAGCATGTAGCCTATCCAAGTAGAATGTTCAATTTGTGCTTCAGTAGAATGTAAATTCTGCTTATTGCCTAGAGTGCTCTATAAAGATGGGTGCTATTTCTATACCTATTTTTGGGGTTTCAATTATTTAGAATGAGGTACCGAAGTCCACAGTTATCATTGTTGAATAGTCAATTTCAAAATTCTTTCAGTTTTTGTTTTATGTATATTAGAGACTTAGCTTACTTTCATGAAATCTTTCTATTTTAATAAAACTTGAAAATCCATAAGACAAATAAAATAAATTTGTTAAATAACTGGCTTAAGCCAAAGTAGAATTTTAGTTTTTACAATTACGCCCAATAGATTTAAAATAATTTATTGCATTAAAATTTACTGACAAAGTACAAATAGTAATACTACTGAATAGTAAGCACATACATATGAGTTAAATGTGGCCAAAGTCAAAATTTCACATAGGACTTTGTGAAAATAATATCTTTGTGAGTAACATGATCAGATTCAAATATGTACCTTGGTGTTAATAATATTAAATATTTTAATATTGTGTGATATTAATATGTATATTTAAATGGTCTGTTTGACTTACACATGCATATAAAACTGTTTTTGAAACTAAAATTAAAAATGTTACTCTCTCACATGAAACCTGTACATAGTTACTAATCAGTTTATTTCATTCAACTATGAATCAAACATAGCACAATTACACATGGATTTCATTTTCTACTGAAATGCGATTATTCTTTTCTTGCTCTTGATTTTTATAAGTAGGCAAACTGCTCCTCTTACATGAAAGAGGTTGAAAACCACAGCGAAAATGTCCACTGTTTTCTTACAAATGGCAAGAAATGCTTCTTTCACAGATATCTAGAATTCATCTAGGGTAAAAATCAATAAATCTCATCTTGAACACATGATTAGCTGCACCTCATAAAGGGGTTTCTCTTGCCTCAAAGTCAGTATCAGCAGGAGATTAAAAGAAATAATCCTTCTCCTAGTCATACATTTATGATGAAAGAGAGGGAAACCACACTTAGATTCATTTTTCAGTTTTTCCTGGTGTTTCTTGTGTGTGTGTGTGTGTGTGTGTGTGTATGTGTGTGTGTGTGTAGAGTTGCTGGTATCTTTCCCACTTTCAACCCCAAGAAGCTGTGGAAGTCTTTAAGATTTCCTTTTGCTGCATTTTTTTCCCTAAAGATTCTATTTTGTTTTGAAGCTAACAGATTTGTTAAGTGAAGTCAAAATGTTATCTGCAGGGGCTTGCAAAAACTTGTTCAATTGGCTCATGTTATTAAAAAAAAGTCTGCTAATTAATTGGCTTTCAGAGATACTTTGTTCAAAATCTGGCATCCCATATTTTGAAGGTTCTATTTTAATTCACTTAAAAATATTCTTTTAAAGAGTAGTTTTAAACTCACAGCAAAATTGAGAGGAGGGTAAAGAGATACTCCATATATCTGTTTTCCTCACACAGGCATAGCCTCCTCCATTATCAACAACCCCTACCAGAGTGGTACATGCATTACAATGGATGGGCCTATGTTGACATATCATTATCACCTAAAGTCCATAGTTTACGTTAGGATTTACCTGTAGTGTTCTACAGGTAAATTTGATGAGTTTAGACAAATGTAAAAAGACGTGTATCCACCATTATAGTAAAATTCAGAGTATTTTCAATGTCTTAAAAATCCTCTGTGCTCTGAATATTCGTAATTCCAAGCCTCCAAGTCCTGGCAACCACTAATCTTTTTACTGTTGACACAGTTTTGTCTTTTCCAGTGTCATATCATTGGAATCATGCAGTACATAGCCTTTTCAGATTGGCTTCCTTCACTTAATAATATGCATTTAAGTTTCCTTCATGTCTTTTTTATGACTTGATAGCTCATTTAAAAATCACTGAATAATATTCCATTGTCTGGACGTAGCACAGTTGATTTATTAGCTTACCTACTGAAGGAAATCTTGGCTGCCTCTAGCTTTCAGAAATTATGAATAAAGGTCTGTGATCCTTTTTAAGTTAAATTTTGTGAAGGGTTTAAGATCTGTGTCTAGATTCATTTTTTATTTTTTTGCACATGAATGTCTACATTTTTCCAGTTCAATATGTTAAGAGGACTATCTTTTCTCCATATCACTTGTTCTTCTTTGTCAAAGATTAGTTGATGATATTCATGTGGGTCTATGGGTTCTATATTCTATTTCATTATTATATTTATCTGTTCTTTCAACAATGCCCCAGTCTTGATTACAGTATTTTTTAAATAAGTCTTAAATGTCAGTTAGTGTCAGTTCTCTTACACAAATTATTTAATATTGTGTTGATCATGCTGGATCTTTTGCCTGTATATATAAACTTCAGAATTCGTTTTTTTAATATTCACAAAATGTGTTGATTTTGACTGGGATTGTACTGAACTTGTAGATTAAATTGGGAAGTAGGGACATCATGACACTATTGAGTCTTCGTATCTATGAGTATGGAATAGTTCTTCATTTATTTCATTCTTTTATTTTTCTCAACAGAGTTTTGTATGTGTTTTTAATGTCCAGTTTCACTTATTCATTGCTGGTATGTAGAAAAGTGACTTATTTTTGTAAATGAAACTTATATATTGTGCATCCTTGTTATAGCCACTTACTAGTTCCAGAAGATTTTTTGTCATTTTTTCAAATTTTTGACATAGGCAATCATATTATCTGCTAAAAAGATTATTTCTTCCTTCTAAATTTATATACTATTTACTTCCTTTTCTTGATTTATTGCCATTAGCTAGGACTTCCAGTATATGAAAGAGAGTGGTAAGAGGGAACATTCTTACCTTGTTCCTGGCCTTGGTGAAAAAGTTTCTAATTTCTCACCATTAAATATGTTGGCTGTAGGTTTTTTAAAAATATTCTTTATCACGTTGAGGAAGCTCTTGTCTATTTCTAGCTTCTTGAGATTTCTTTAAAAATTATGAATGGGTGTTGAATTTTGTCAAATACTTTTTATGCATCTATTTATAGGAGAATATGATTTTTCTTCTTTAGCTTGCTGATGTGATGAATTACTTGAATTCTTTTTGAATGTTGAATAAGTCTTACCTACCTGGGATGAACACTAATTGGTTTTGGTGAATAATTTTTTGTACACATTATTGGAATTGATTTGCTAAATTTTTTTGAGGATTTTTTGCATCTATGTTCACGAGAGATATTAGTTTATAGCTTTCTTCCAAATTTTTTGTCTGGTTAAGGTGTTAGGGACATTCTGTCCTCATAAAACGAATGAAAAAGTATTCTTTATGTTTCTGTTTTCTGAAAAATATTGTAGATAATTGATATAATTTCTACCATATATATTTGGTATAATTCACTAGTGAACCTATCTGGGCCTAATATTTTCTGTTTTGGAAGGTTATTCATTCTTGATTCAATTTTTTTTTATAATGTAGATCTATTTACATCATTTATTTCTTCTAGTATGAGTTTTTGCAGATTGTATCTTTCCAGGAATTTGTCTATGTTATTTTAGTTATCAAACTTGTGACCATAAAGTTGTTAATGTTATTCCTTTATGATACTTTCACTTTTCATGTAATATGTAGTGATGCCCCTTCTGTCATTTCTGATATTCGTAATTTGGGCTTTTGTGTCTTAATTAGCTTGGCTAGAAACTTATGGTGTTTATTGATCAAAGAACCAATTTTTGGTTTTGTTAACTTTATTTATTGATTTCCTGCTTTCAATTTCATTGATTTACTCTCTAATTTGTATTACTTTTTTTTTTCTGTTCACCTTGGATTTAGTTTTTTCTTCTTTTCCTAGTTTTATAAGGTGAATATTTACATGATTCATTTTAGGTATTTTTTCTTCCTTTTTTTTTTTTTTAGATGGAGTCTTGCTGTGTCCCCCAGGATGGAGTGCAGTGGCACGATCTCGGCTCACAGCACCCTCCACCTCCTGGGTTCAAGTGATTTTCCGCCTCAGCCTCCCAAGTAGCTGGAATTACAGTCATCTGCCACCACACTCAGCTATTTTTTGTATTTTTAGTAGAGACAACGTTTCACCATGTTGGTCAGGCTGGTCTCAAACTCCTGACGTTAGGTGATCTGCCCACTTCAGCCTCCCAAAGTGCTGGGATTACAAGCATGAGCCACCATATCTAGCCAGATTTTGCTTTTTTTTTTTTTTTAATATCTGCATTCAGTGTCACAAATTTCCCTTTAAGCACTGCTTTTGCTGCATTCTACAAATTTTGATAAGTCATATTATCAATTTTACTTAGTTCAAAATCTTTTAAAATTTCTTTTGATATTTCTTCCTTGACCCATGTATTGTTTGGAAGTGTGTTGCTTAATCTCCATGTATTTTATGATTTTTACATTGTCTTTCTGTTATTCATTACTAGTTAACTCTGTAGAGGTCTGAAAGCAGACATTGTGTGGTTTCTATTATTTTAAATTTGATAAGGTATGTTTTATGGCCCAGAATATGGCCCATCTTGATGAATGTTCCATGGGAGCTTGAAAACAATGTGTATTCTGCTGTTGTTGAATGAAGTAGTCTATAGATGTCAGTTATATCCAGCTGATTGACAGCATTGCTGGGTTCAGATGTATCCTGATTTTCTGCCACTGGATCTGATGATCTTTAATTTACTTTTCAACTCAAACACCCTGTTAAACACTCTTACTCTGCGAAACCACCAGATTTTGGAATGTATCAGGAGATTTATGTGCTCTTTGCCTAGGTTGCCTCATTTTTTTTCCTTAAATCTCAGGTGAAATGACCTTTGTTTAATAACATTGACCATTTCTGTGGCATCATCCATAATTTTTTAAATGTCATTTCTAAGAGATTTTGACACGACCACTTCTCTGTGAAGAAGGCATTGTGTTGTGAAAACAAAGACTTTCTCTTCTTACATGAGAGGAAAAATTGCCATTGAACCAATTACTAATGGAGTGCAGTAAGAATAGATGGCAGGCTCAGGCTCTCTGAGAGATCGGAATTGTGGGTAGAAGTAAAAAACATTAAGTAGATCATGGCCTTTGCTTGTTTTAGGCAGCTCTTTATAGCAGAAAATATTTTCTTCAATTTTACCACCCTTTATCAATCTTAACATTGTTTTGACATACTACATATCATTAAAATATGTTGACTAATCGTAACTGAATACAGAAGCTGTGGTTTTTGAGTTTTTACATGAAAGGGCTTTGGCATTATGTGACATGTCATCAATACAGTTGTCCCTCAGTATCTGTGGGGGATTGGTTCCAGGACCCGCAGTGGACATCAAAATTCGAGGATGCACAAGTCATGTAGTAGTTGCATATAACCTGTGCACATTTTTCCATATATCATAATGATTTCTAGATTACTTAAAACACCCAACACAAGGTAAACTCTATGTAAACAGTTGTTACCCTACATTGTTTAGGGAATAATGACAAGAAAAATGTCTGTATATTTTCAGTACGAGGGCAATTTGAAAAAAAATATTTTCTACCTGTGGTTGGTTGAATCCATAAACTTAGAACACATAGATACAGAGATTGGTTGTATATTAACTTACTGTACTCTTACAGAGGGGATCCTGTTCTATTTATTTTTTACATTCTCTTCAAGAATTTTTTTCACTATAATTTGTCATGTTGACATTATTAGTTTCTTGCCAATATTGTGAGTTTTCCTTTTCTGATTAAGATGTGCTACTAAAAATCTTGTGCCCTGCACCTTTTATTAAATGTTCTTTTAAAAAGATAAAAATGAAAGCTTTGCTCCATTTGTTTCTAAGTGGTAATATACCTTTTAATATAATCCTCAACTTTTCTTATCATATAATTGTGCAGGTGTCTTTTCAATTTTGCTGGAACCATTGCTGAATTTGAATTTGTCACAAATGATTCACAATAGAAGAAAACAGGTTAAGCTATCAACTATTTAAAGCCTGTTACTATTAATAGGTGACATTCATCGTATAAATAACCTTCATCTATACCCTATGTTTCACTGATGCAGTGAAAGGATCCACAAGATGGCTTATCTCCCTTATCTTTAACCTTATCAGAATTTTCCTTTGATGCAAGCCTGGAGACTTTTCATTTCAAACCTCATCCTTAAAAATAGCTGCATTGGGCCGTCAGATATGTTTATAGAGTACAAACATTGGTTAAATATAAACAAAAAGGTATACTAGACAATGGTTAAATATAAACAAAAAGGTATACTAGACAAGTCAATAAAAAATCAAATGCACAGGCAATATAAATAAAAGTAAGAATATGTCTTAACACAATTCACTTTTCATCTATTGAATCAATATTTTGCATGTTTACAAAAACAGCAAAGTGTTAGGAAAGGATCTGAGCCACAACACATAAAAATACCTTATTTAGGAGAAAAATTTCCCTGATTTTTTTCTTTTCTAAATAAATCAGTGGCATAAAAGGAAAAATTAAAACAGATAATTGTGGGGAATTGGGATAGGGGAACTGATGTCATTGGTTTACCATCCCTCCCTGTGTATTATGCAACACTCACCAATTAGCAACAGCTTCTCCTATTTTGCATCAAGTATTGGCAATGGCCTCAACAAAATAAGCCTCATCCTACAGTGTACTGCTGTACAAAGCTGCAGACTTCTAAACATATTGTTAATGAGGCTATCTGATCTCTACCCATTACTGCAAACACTAGTGTCACAGTGTGCATTCACCCACATGGGGAATGTACAGTTGCTGCAAATGAGTGGCAGAGTGAGTGTGGGTCACCATGACACAGAGATACAGATTTAGGCATGTGAGCCCAAGGTCTGGATGGCAGCTCAGAGCTCCCATAGACCAGAAGCACCACAGCTTGAAGGTTTCTCAGAGAGCAAGACAAATAGCATATTCTATAGTTATCTTTATTTGGTAATTTCTAAAGAAACAGGACTCTGAGATTATTTTCTCAGGCAGGCTTTTATCAATCATAGCCAGAAATTAACCCTTAACTCAAAGTACTTCATGAAAAGTATTATTTCCCTAAAAAATCCTTGTTTACTACCCATTAGTAACCTGGATAAAAGTAGTTACTCATCAAACAAAATCTGTGCTTTTTGAGTTATAACTTATTGTATTTATATGGCTGCTTGACAGAACTGATTAAAGCATAGCATAATAAACCAAATTTCCCTTGGCATTATGCTATAAAATTAGGAATTTCTGCCCTAAGTGAGACCTACTCATTTAATTTTAATCTGGGATTTGAACTTTATGCCTAGGAACATAACTGTCTTTTCTAAAAAGTTGCTCCTCATATCATATGTGATGTCTCTTTTATTGTCAATAGTGTCAATTAGAATTATGTTGGGTATTGATTTATGAAAATCTGAAATTCTCTCAATTTGAGCCATTGAAAGTCTTATTTCCATAATTGTCTGAACAGGATTCCTCATAACATATTTCTTCATGATGAGTATACAACTAAACACTTTCTAGTGTGTTCTAAAACTGTTTACCTTGATTCAAGAATAAAAAGTTTTCTGCATAGCTTCTCTGTCACCCTGTGGAAGGATTGGTGGTTACTCACTGGTAGTTAGAGATCTGATCTATTCTGAGTGCCACCTGTCCAAATAATGGGAAAGGTAGTTTTCGTCATTAAACGATTTTGTTTTTTAATCCTTTTTCTCTGCTTATTTTCCCTTTAGGACATAGTTTCTATCAAAACTTGAGAAGAAAATGGGAACTCTTTAGTCAGCCAGGCTGCCTGTTTTTAATTTGGGCATAAATGTTGCAAACAAGTAATTAGGGTTGGAAATCTCTCCTCCTGCCCTGGAACTGTGACAGTACAAAGGAAATGAGGCTCTTCTAGGTCAGAATGGGGAGAGACATATCAGTGCCAGTGAGAGCCAAGGACTCTGGGACGCTGATTTACAGCCTGAGTGACAGGCCACTCCAGGGCAGGCTGACATCAGTTCTTCTGTCATCACCCCAATGCTTTAATGTCCAGTTGGTGAACAGAATAACAAGAGCTATTTTCCCATCTTCCCCCGCATCATTTCCAAACAACATAAAATTCAATGAGTCTGTGTTATGCGGTCATATCGTAGAGGATGTATTTATCCTCTACTTTGGAAATGTATAAATTAGTGTTTCTCTTGTGAAAAAAACCCTGCAGGTCTTTGGAGGGAAGAATGGAGTGACAGTTTGAGAGTAGGGGTATATGTGAGGGGCTTTTGAGATACCACCAATGTTCTTTTTGTTTATCTGGTAGGTATGTGCATTCATTTTGTGATAAATCACTGATCTATGCACTTACATTTTGAAGATGTTTCCATTTGTTTAATAGGTGCATATAAATACAGATGTATAATGTATATAAATATATCTTTATAACATTAAGATATGTTTATGTAACTATAAATAATATGCAAAAATATAAATATATAATTAAAGACACACAAATATACACATGAATGCACATATATGTGCATGTCTCTGTATGTGTATAGTTCTGTATGTGTGTTTGAATATATTTATCTCCCAAAATAGAGATAAAAAATAAAATAGAAATTGAAGGAGAGGTTTTATGTTCATTAAATACTAGGAGGATAAAATGACTACATTATATAATGACCAGACAATGTAATGCAGTGTTTTTTTGTGTGACTATTTTATCAGGATAACACTGTCACAGAAAACCACAAATGCGAGAAAAGAATAATAACTACAATATCCCTATGAAGAGAGAGTGGCTTTAGAATTAGAATGTGTTCTCAGAAGCTAGAAAACCTAAATCCTCTTTTTCTCCATATATTTTCTCTTATTCAATGATTTGAGATAAATATATAGTTTAACTGCTTTATGTTTCAGTTTTCTATCCATAAAATGCTATAATACAGTCCTTGTTAATTTTTTATTGTTTATAAACGATCTTGATCCAAGAAGGATAAAAGTAGTTTTCAAAATGTCATAAAGAAACAGCTAAAATGTTCCTAAAAGCTTTCTAAAACTTTAACCGGCAAGTGTATACATTTTCAAAAAACCTTGTTAGTCCAGGCAACCAGACCTCTGTAGTTATATCCCACCATGTGCAAGGTGAGTCCAGTACCATCACTGCCCAATAATCTTTCTGTACTTCTGAAAGTACATTCTTAATAAAGTTTCTATCCAATTAAAATGGAACCTAAGTTTGGATTATTTTGAAAACTCATTCCATTACAGAATTTCAAATCTGAAGGTTTTTTTTTTTTTTTTGTACAACATTTGGCTCAGTACACCATCTCATTTTATGTATTAATCGAATCCAGGTCACTGTAAGAGCTTCATCTTTAAAGACACTCCTTTATATAATATTATAAAAAGGTTTCAACCTCATCCTATATACTACAAGATGGGGCATCTCTTAAAGAATTCCTGAAAGGGGTGCAGAACTTAAATTCCTAGTTCAGTACCCATCACATCTGCTACCAAAACTCTTGGAAACATCGTAGAGGACAAGTTATAATTTATTAACAAGTTGTAACAAAGGAGAAAATTGCTCTTTTGTTTTCAATATCTTCATTAAACTAGAAAGAATGATTTGAAATTCAACAAGTAAAAGCAATGAGGAAGGAAATTAAAATTTTAATTGTATGGTATAAGCTCAAAGAAGCAAGTTGTTTTGTTTGGATTTTTTCCCATTTTTATTTTGAAATGGCACTGGGTGGGAGGAACAGAAGTAGGTAGGATGTGAGAGACGACACAGCCTTTACCTAAAAGGGCTTCAAGGGAAGCAATGACTTCATATGTGAAGCAGGAAACAGGAAATGTTCAGATCAAGTATAGAATTACAGAAGATATGAGAAAGGACTGTTAGGAAGTTGAAAAATGATGGATTTTATTAAGAGGAAAAGAAATACAGAGGACAATGAGATTGATAGTAAAATAAAAGATACATAAAGGTGTTTAAACTTTCAGTAAATGATTGAAACAGTGAATGATACAGTTTTGAGAATCTCTGAGAGAAGAGACAGCTTAACCCCACTAGAATCCAGCTCTAGTCTCAAGAGGGCTTTTGCTAGAAGTACGGGCCAATTCAGTTCTGCTAATCATAGTTGTTGGCTGTACATGGTTCTGATACATAGAGAGGTAACTGACAAACAAATGTCTTGGATTTAGCTGAAAGTAGAGAAGAGTAGTCTTAAATACATTTCTAGAAAAGTTTATTCAGGAGACTTTACATATTTTTTTCTATTGCAAATAACTTTAAAAATACAGTTTTCTCCCATTTACTACTAAGCGATACATAAATATTAATACTTATATGCATATTTTCAGTTGGTTCTACTGGATTTGCTAGGTAAACAGTTTTATAACTTTTGAAAAATTTTTTTTCCATTTTACATATTTATACTGCCTACTCAATTTTCTTGAACTGTTGCATTGTATTAAATACCAAAATAATTTTTGATATACTGTGCAATCTTAATTTGCTGTTGAAATTTAAAATTATAATTTAAAGTATATTGTTAATAAACATAATACAAATATACATTTTTTTGAGAAAGATTATTTTTCATAAGTTTACCAAGAGTTATTTTTTCAGTTGACAGATAATAAACTTTTTTTTTGCTTCAAGTTCCAGGATACATGTGCAGAACTTGCAGGTGTGTTACATAGGTATACATGTGCCATGGTGGTTTGCTACACTTATTGACCCATTCTCTAAGTTTCCTCCCCTCACCCCAAACCGCCAAGAGGACCTGGTGTATGTTGTTCCCTTCCGTGTATCAATGTGTTCTCGTTGTTCAGCTCCCACTTATGAGTGAGAACACGGAGTGTTTGGTTTTCTGTTACTGTGTTAGTTTGCTGAGGATGATGGCTTCCAGCTTTATCCATGCCCTGCAAAGGACATGATCTCATTCCTTTTTATGGCTGCATAAAAACGTATTTCTGGTTCTAGATCCTTGAGGAATGTCAATACTGTCTTCTACAATGGTTGAACTAAGTTACATTCCCATCAACAATGTAAAAGTGTTCTGATTTTGGTATAAACTCTCCAGCATCTATTGTTTCTTGACTTTTTAATAATCACATTTCTGACTGGCATGAGTTAGTATCTCATTGTGGTTTTGATTTGCATTTCTCTAATGATCAGTGATTTGAACTTTTTTTTATATGTTTGTTGGTTGCACCAATTTCTTTTGAGACGCATCTGTTGATATCCTTTGCCCACTTTTTGATGGGGTTGTTTTTTTCATGTAAATTTAAGTTCCTGGTAAATTCTGGATATTAGACCCTTGTCAAATGGGTAGATTGCAAAAATTTTCTCCCATTTTGTAGACTGCCTGTTCACTCTAATGACAGTTTCTTCTGCTGCAGAGAAGCTTTTTAATTTAATTAGATCCCATTTGTCAATTTTGGATTTTAACATAATTGCTTCTGCCATTTTCGTCATGTAGTCGTTGACCGGGCCTATGTCCTGCATGATATTGCCTAGGTTTTCTTCTAGGGTTTTTATGGTTTGGGTTTTACATTTAAGTCTTTAATCCAGCTTGAGTTAATTTTTGTGTAAGGTGTAAGGAATGAGTTCAATTTCAGTTTTCTGCATATGGCTAGCCAGTTTTTTCAGCATCATATATTGAATAGGGGATCCTTTCCCCATTGCTTGTTTTTGTCAGGTTTGTCAAAGATCAGATGGTTGTAGATTTATGGTGTTATTTCTTAGGTCTCTTCTGTTCCATTGGTCTAGATGTCTGTTTTGATACCAGTATCATGCTGTTTTGGTTACTGTAGCCTTATAGTGTAGTTTGAGGTCAATTAGTGCGATGTCTCCAGCTTTGTTCTTTTAGCTTAGGATTGTCCTGGCTACATGGGGGATTCTTTGATTCCATATGAAATTTAAAGTAGTTTTTTATAATTCTATGAAGAATGTTAATGGTAGTTTAATGGGAATGGCATTGAATCTATAAATTACTTTGGGAAATATGGCCATTTTTACAATATTGATTTTTCCTATCCATGAGGATGGAATGATTTTCCATTTGTTTGTGTCCTTTCTTATTTTCTTGAGCAGTGGTTTATAGTTCTCCTTGAAGAGGTCCTTAGCATCCATTGTTAGCTACATTCCTAGGTATTTTAATCTCTTTGTAGCAATGGCAAATGGGAATTCATTCATGATTTGGCTCTCTACTTGTCCATTGTTGGTGTAGAAGAATGATTGTCGTTTTTGTACATTGATTTTGTATCCTGAGACTTTGCTAAAGTTGTTTATCAGCTTAAGGTGTTTTGGGGGTGAGACAATGGGGTTTTCTAAATGTCAAATCATGTTGTCAACAAACAGAGACAATTTGACTCCCTGTCTTCTCTTTTGAATATGCTTTCTTTCTTTCTCTTGCCTGATTGTCCTGACCAGAAATTCTAATATTATGTTGAATAGGAGTGGTAAGAAGAGGGCATACTTGTCTTCTTGTACTGGTTTTCAAAGGGAATGCTTCTAGGTTTTGCCTATTCAATATGATATTGGTTTGTCATAAATAGCTTGTATTTTTTTTGAAATATATTCCATTGATAGTTTATTGAGAGTTTTTAATATGAAGAGATACTGAATTTTATCAAAGGTCTTTTCTTCATCTATTGAGATAATCATGTGGTTTTTGTTTTTGTTCCTGTTTCTGTGATGGATTTGCATCCCAGGAATGAAGCCAACTTGATCAAGGTGGATAAGTTTTTTGATGTGCAGCTGGATTCCGTTTGCCATAATTTTATTGATGATTTTTGCATTGATGTTCATCAGTAATATTGGCTTTTTTGTTGTTGTTGTTGTGTATCTGCCAGGTTTTGGTATCAGGATCATGCTGGCTTCATAAAATGATTTAAAGGGGAGTCCCTCTTTTTAAGTTGTTTGGAATAGTTTCAGAAGGAACAATACCAGCTCCTCTTTGTACCTCTGATAGAATTCAGCTGTGAATCTGTCTGGTCCTGGGATTTTTTTTGTTTAGTAGGCTATTAATTACTGCCTCAATTTCAGAACTTGTTATTGATCTATTCAGGGATTTGTCTTCTTCCTGGTTTATTCTTGGGAGGGCGTATGTGTCCATGAATTTATACATTTCTTCTAGATTTTCTAGTTTATTTGCATAGAGGTGTTTATAGTGTTCTCTGATGGTAGTTTGTATTTCTGTGAGATCAGTGGTGATACCCCTTTGTCATTTTTTATTATGTCTATTTCATTCTTCTCTCTTTTCTTATTAGTCTAGCTAGCAGTGTATCTATTTTTTAAATTTTGTTAAACATTTTTTGACATCTATTAAAATAACTATAATTTTCTTCTTTGATATAGTCATGTGCTTTAAATAGCTTTCTGAATATTCAAGATTTCTTGATTCCCTGGAAAGGAAGTATCTAATCTTGGTCGTATCTTATTTTAGCATACTGTTTCATACAATTTACTAGTATTTGTTTTAGATTTTTAGTTTCCATTTTTCCCTCTTTAACATTCTTAAGATTAATAACTACTCAATATAAAGATTGAGAAAAAAACTTGCTTAGTTCAGAGGTAAATCTTTGAAAACTTTTTCCAGCTTCTTATCTGGTTTCAGGTTGTTCATACTTTTTGAATCAGTTTTTTTTTTTTATTGCATTTTAGGTTTTGGAGTACATGTGAAAAACATGCAAGATTGTTGCATAGGTGCATACGTAGCAGTGTGATTTGCTGCCTTCCTCCCCTTCACTTATATGTGGCATTTCTCTCCAAATAACCTACTGTATACGGAAGAACAGAACCTGCTTTACTTAACCAATATTTTTTATTGTAAGTTCATTACTCATATTCTGGTTTAATTATCAGTCTCTTGTGAACTTGGTATGAATATTCCCAAAAAGCTGAATGACACACAAAAATCAAGCTCATGAGTTTTCAGAATTGAGGGCCCCACCTTGATAGTATTGCCATGATAAGACTTCCAATCAAGAATGTTTACTGGCCTCTCCTAGCTGCACTCCTTTATCTCATAAATACCCAGTGGAAGCTCGGAATCCAGCAATATGATTTCTATGATCCTATTGGGTGATATAATACAAGAATTAGCAACTTTTTTATTAAAGGTCAGATGGCAAATATTTCAGGCTTTGGTATTTTCCCAGTCTCTATTGCAACTCTTTAATAGTTATCTTTTTTTTTTTTTTTTTTTTTTTGAGACGGAGTCTCGCTCTTGTTACCCAGGCTGGAGTGCAATGGCGCGATCTCGGCTCACCGCAACCTCCGCCTCCTGGGTTCAGGCAATTCTCCTGCCTCAGCCTCCTTTTAATAGTTATCTTATAGCACAAAAGCAGTCATAGACAATTCATAAACATGTGGAAATAGCTATGTTTCAAATAAACTTTATTTACAAAAGTAGTCATGGGACCAGATTTGCCCCACAGGACATCTAGTCTGTGGATCCCTTATCTAGCTTATTGGTATAAAGTGATTTCAATGCAAATATCGTAGGAGTTACATGTAACAACAGTAAAATAAACATTTATTTTATGTTTACCATGAGGCAGACTCTATTCTAATTACTTTTCATATTTAATTCAGTTCTTATCATATCGACCCTATGAGTTTGTCACTATGATTATCCCCATTGACATTGAATGCACAGAGAAATAAAGAGGTTAAGTACCATGCATGCTTTCTGCTGTGCAACTAGCAGTGATTGAGGTAGGTTTCAAATCTAAGGAGTTTGCAACATTTTAATCCAAAGGTCAAACTCTTAAGAACCATCTCCATGCTTCTATCAACCTTACTAGTTGGAATGCATCCATTGGTTTTCTGAGAAGCTAATTACCTAAGCTTTAACAAGTTTATTTTTGAAAATAAAACCTCTTGTTAAAATCCTACATATATATGTATATTATATATATAAGTATATATTATATATATAATATTATATATATAAGTATATATTATATAATATACTTATATATACTTAAATATATATTTTTATATATATACTTATATATATAATATACTTATATATATATAATATACTTATATATATAATATACATATATATAATATACTTATATATATTTTTTTATTGCACTTTAGGTTCTGGGGTACATGTGCAGAACATGCAGGATTGTTGCATAGGTACACACATGGCAATATGGTTTGCTGCTTCCATTCCCTGTCACCTATATCTGACATTTCTCCCCATGTTATCTCTCCCCAACCTCCCTACCCCCGCTGTCCCTCCTCTATTCCCCCCCAACAGACCCCAGTATGTGATGCTTCCTTCCCTGCATCCATGTGTTCTCATTGTTCAACACATGCCTATGAGTCAGAACATGTGGCGTTTGATTTTCTGTTCCTGTGTCAGTTTGCTGAGAATGACGGTTTCCAGCTTTATCCATGTCCCTACAAAGGACACAAACTCATCATTTTTTATGGCTGCATAGTATTCCATGGTGTATAGGTGCCACATTTTCCTTGTCCAGTCTATCATCGATGGGCATTTAGGTTGATTCCAGATCTTTGCTATTGTAAACATTGCCACAGTGAACATATGTGTGCATGTTTCTTTATAATAGAACAATTTACAATCCTTTGGATATATAGCCAGTAATGAGATTGCTGGATGAAATGGAATTTCTATTTCTAGGTCCTGGAGGATTCACCACACTGTCTTCCACAGTGGTTGAACTAATTTACACTCCCACCAACTATGTAAAAGTGTTCCTGTTTCTCCACATCCTCTCCAGCATCTGTTGTCTCCAGATTTTTTAATGATTGCCATTCTAACTGGCGTAAGAGGGTATCTCAATGTGGTTTTGATTTGCATTTCTCCTTAAAAATCAGAATAACAAAAAAATGCTCAAAATGTAAACACAGGATCATTGAATTATGTTATTTTAAATGTTATTTCTCACAACACAATTTTTCTTAGGGGTCTGGTCCATCATCATGAAATGTTTACCTTTGTTTATATACTCAGTGATTGGCTTATAAAACTTTCATTCAAGAAAAATTAGAGCAATAGTACAATTACTGCCAAAGTTGACATTCAAGGATAAGGGGACACATTTAGAAGGTAATTAGTAGTATTTTTAAACAGCTAGTATGTAAAAAACTTTGACTTGATAACTTTACCTACTATCTGACAGAAGCATGTCACCAGGATAAAACTACAACAATAGTTCACGTAGCAATATGATGAAAACTTGGTGACTACCTAAAGTTCAGTCAATTTGAGAACGGTAAGAACAGCAAGTTTTGTAGCATTTTAACATTTCTTACTCCCATTTCCCTTTTTCTCATCTCTGAGGTAGCCTTAAAAATCAACAGCCTTGCAACTCTCGTAGTTGTGAAAACCATCAGTCTAGCTACCACTGTAGGAAGCAGCACTGGTATACAACTTTACAAAAGTCCCAACCGTATAAAATGATGACCATTTTACCTACCTGGAAGCTACCTGAGATGTTTTGTTCTCTGAGCTTCTCTTCATGTCTTGATTTGACCTAGGAGCTCACTCCATGCAAAATGCCCTATCACCAGGGCATTTCTCAAAAAAGTCAGTGGTCATTCTTTAGTATCACAGCTGCTTGATTACAGGTAGCAAGATGGTAGACAAATTTAAAATACAAACAAACAAAAACTTAAAAAATATTTCTGGGGAATGAGAAGTCTGTAGGAACTTGTAACATATTTCAGAGAATGCAAATGTCATGCACATGTGCAGGACTGTGTACATGCCCAGGAAAGACCCAAGAAGACCTTATCTCTACTTTCACCTTTAATGTTGAGACTCTGCACAAACAGAACTTGAAGGCTAAGGCAGAGTTACTGACTACCTGCCAGAACATTGAAGTCATGCCCTAACCCACACATACATCCCCTCAGAAAATGCTAGGAGACTTAATGCTTCAAATAATTTAAGAAAATCTTTTGTTTACTATGCTTTTCTGTTTTATTTGAATTTATTTCAAATAATTATCATTGGTTATACTGCCCAAGATTGAATTCCACTGTCACTTACTGTCAAGTGATATAATCTCTCTATTTCAGTTCCATCATTTATAAAAAAAGTTGGTGAAATAACCTACAACTCATAAAGTTATGAGGAGAATACATTGACAAATATTTGCTCCACAGTAATCACTCAATGTTAGAAATTATTTCTATAAAATATAAATAATGTAAAGTGTATTTTTAAAGGATTTAATACTAGACAGTCACATGAAAACTTTACCTCCTACTATGTAGAATTAAAAATTTTTAAATAAAATAAAGTAGAAAAGTAGGATTAGCTACTCAGCCTTAGTCACCATTTTAAAAAAGCAAACATATGCTTATAGGTGTTAAGGGTTAGCCTATTATTTATGAGTTACAAGCAAGTCTTGCAAAATATTTTCAACTCTTTTCATCTCTTTTTTCTGATTCAGACTCACCAACTCTGACTAACAATGCTACTGGAATATACAAAGTTTTTGCATGGAGAATAAATATAACATTATACTCTCAACGGAGTCCTTTTAAGAATGCTTGCAGTTTCTATCTCATTTCCCAATTTTTTTCTGTTTAGAGCAACTGATGTTGACTTAAACAGCATGGGAAAGATGTGAGCAGGTGCAAACCACGGGTGCTTTCTCTCTAATGTTGTAATAATATAGAGTTTGTTTTCTTGTTCACCTATTTGAGAGTAAGATGGTTTGTAATGATCTACTAATGACAGACTCTTACAGTCTATGATTCAGACATAGGGTAACTAACTTATAAGCAAAGTCCTTGGAGACATTTTTTTAAAAAAAATCCCAACAGCATTTTAATGCAACTGAGAATTACAGCTATACATTAATAAGCTTTGGTAATTTATTTTTAAAATTGCTTTGGAGCTAAGAACTAAAACAGAAGATACTATGATGTAGTCATTTAAGAATATGAGAAAACAATCAATGAATATGTTACTAAACTGATATTTGCTGTACTATGTTCATCATGTCTCAATAAATAGCTGATTTTTAATGTACTTACATACTTTCATTACAAATCCGTCATCTGCTACAGATTTTATATTAATTTACTTATCCAATATGAAAGCTGGCATCCTTCAAAATCATTTTCCTCCCAACCCCTGGAGTATTAGAAGGAAACTACTAGTATCTTTGCCCCATTATTCTCTTTTTTCTTCAAAGTAAGATAAATAATTTTGGGGATTGGTGTAATTGGTGACTGCCAAATGAACTGAGATGGAGAAGAAAACAGAATGAAATCATTAAAAATGTAAATAGAAAAACAATTATTAAACTTATAGATTGTTCATTTAAATGTGACGTTAGAATTGTTTTGGTTAGGAAAGCATTTTTTAGACTTTAATGTAAATTTTTTGAGATCACCTGGAGATCTTGTGAAAATGAAGGTGCTAATTCAGTAGATCTAATTCAATAGATCTGAAATTTTTCATTTCTAACAAATGCCAGTGTTGTAACAATTTTTTCAACCCAAAGATGACACTTTGATTAGCAAGATACTAAGATGTTTGGCAACAGGGCAATATTTAACATGAATTAAGAACTAGTGTCAGGGTGCAGTTCAACTTTGGAGAGATACAAGAGCAAACTGGAGGATTTCCTGGTGATGAAAGTAGAAAAGGATGTGACTAAGAGGGGACTCAAGGTCTTAGAGATCAAATTTATTCCTTATTAAAAAGAAGAAAGAGAACATATTAGAAAACTATGTTACAAGACTACAGTAATCAAAACAGCATGATACTGGTACCAAAACAGAGATATAGACCAATGGAACAGAACAGAGGCCTTGGAGGAAACACAACCTATCTACAACCATCCGATCTTTGACAAACCTGACAAAAACAAGCAATGGGGAAAGGATTCTCTGTTTAATAAGTGGTGTTGGGGAAACTGGCTAGCCATATGCAGAAAGCAGAAACTGGACCCCTTCCTGACACCTTACACTAAAATTAACTCCAGATGGATCAAAGACTTAAACATAAGACATAACACCATAAAAACCATAGAAGAAAATATAGGCAAAACCATTCAGGACATAGGCGTAGGCAAGGACTTCATGACCAAAACACCAAAAGCATTGGCAACAAGAGTCAAAACAGACAAGTGGGACCTAATCAAACTCCACAGCTTCTGCACAGCAAAAGAAACAGTCATTAGAGTGAATCAGCAACCAACAGAATGGGAAAAAATTTTTGCAGCTTACACATCTAACAAAGGGCTGATATCCAGAATTTACAAAGAACTAAAACAGATTTACAAGAAAACAACAAACAAACCCATTCAAAAGTGGGCAAAGGATATGAACAGATATGTCTTCTTTACAAAAGAAGACATACATGAGGCCAACAAACATATGAAAAAATGCTCATCATCACTGGTCATTAGAGAAATGCAAATCAAAACTACATTAAGATACCATCTCACGCCAGTTAGAATGGTGATCATTAAAAAATCTGGAGAAAACAGATGCTGGAGAGGATGTGGAGAAATAGGAACACTTTTACACTGTTGGTGGGAGTGTAAATTAGTTCAACCATTGTGGAAGACAGTGTGGCGATTCCTCAAGGACCTAGAAATAGAAATTCCATTTGACCCAGCAATCCCATTACTGGGTATATATCCAAAGGATTATAAATCGTTCTACTATAAAGACACATGCACACGAATGTTCATTGCAGCACAGTTTACAATAGCAAAGACCTGTAACCAACCCAAATGTCCATCAAAGATAGACTGGACAGGGAAAATGTGGCACATATACACCATGGAATATTATGCAGCCATCAAAAACAATGAGTTCACGTCCTTTGTAGGGACATGGATGAATCTGGAAACCATCATTCTCAGCAAACTGACACAAGAACACAAAATCAAACACCGCATGTTCTCACTCATAGGCGGATGTTGAACAATGAGAACACATGGACACAGGGATTGGAGCACTACACAATGGGGTCTGTTGGGGGGAAATAGGAGAGGGACAGTGCGGGGTGGGGAGTTGGGGAGAGAGAGCATGGGGAGAAATGCCACATATAGGTGAAGGGGAGGAAGGCAGCAAATCACACTGCCACGTATGCACCTATGCAACAATCTTGCATGTTCTTCACATGTATCCCAAAACCTAAAATGCAATTAAAAAAAAAAAGTTAAACTTGTATCCATAATCTATTAAATTGTTACCTGTAAAAGAAATCAGATTCAAGAAAACTCTGAAAGCCAGCACCATAAATATTTAAATAGGAAGTCACTGCTATGAGCTTTTGGAGAAAATTTCTTAGAGACAATTTATATGTCAGCATACAATTTTAACATAGTTGAAAGAGAAGGCCAAGAAGGTCAATGAAGAATCCTTGCTGCTTTATACAGTGTGTTTTATTGTAGTAGTTATTTTAGGTAGGGAACCATAACCAGGACATTTATAGAGACAAGAATCTAAGTGAAGGCTTAAGGCACATGATGCAAAGCAAAAGGGAGTCTAGCATGACCACACTAAGAATACAAGTCTGGTTTAAATATTGGCTGTTGAAAGTCTAGATCTCCAGGTGTAATTTCCCATGGAGTTGGTAGTGGAAAGGATTTTTTTCAACAATGGGCAAATTCTTCCATGAATACTATACTGGTTTGAATTTGGAGTATGTTAATTTATCAAGTATATAGGATTTAAGGCAGAGAGAAAGACTAACACTTTGCCTGACATTTGACAAATGAACATAGATTTTGACTTATAGGTTCTGTCAAAGACTGAATGCTGGCCACAGAGCTATCAAGTCTCAATCCCTAGAAGCTGTGACTATTATAGAAAAACAGTCTTTGCCGATGTAATTAAGTTAGGTATCTAGAGGTGGGGAGATTATCTTGGATCATTTGGGTGGACACTAAGTGCCATCACATATATCCTTATAAGAGGGAGACTTGAAACAGACACAGAGATGGTTATTTTAAAACAAAGACAGATATTGGGGTGATATGGTTACCAACCAATGAATGCTGGCAACCACCAGAAGCTTAAAGAGGCAAAAACAAGATTCTTCCCTAGAGTCTATAGAGGGCTTGCGGTTCTCCTGTCACCTTCATTTTGGCCCAGTGGAGCTGATTTTAGACCTCTGACCTCCAGGACAGAGAGAGAATAAATTTCTGTTTTATGCCATTAGTGTGTTGTAATTTGTTACAGCAGCCACAGGAAACCAGCAGGGTTCCCAAAATAAAATATGAGGGCAATATTCAAGGTAGAAAACCAGGGAGAATGATAAGCTTAATGGGGGAATATGGATCTTGAGGAAATAAAGATCATTGTGAATAGATGAGATAAAAGGGTTAATGGGAAGATAAAACTGATTTATTTTCATATTATGTGGTCAAAATGATATTGTTTATGAATTTCCCCCCAGAAGAGCTATATTCGCTGATGGAGGGATCCCCAACCTCGGGAAACTACAGAACTTTGGAAGGAGCTAAAATTTGACTTTGGAACAGAACATCAAATGCATAAAGCAATAGACAAGGCCCGCTGGTTCAATCCAAGAACAGTGAGTCCAGAATTAGGAAGCACAGATCTCTTGGCTGTGGTATTTTACCAGGACTGAATCTGTGAGGCTTTATTCCAGGGAGTGGGTATGTTAGTGGATGAGTTGTTTCTGTGAACAGCTGGTACTCAATTCCATGAAGTAGAAAGTTTTGATTTAATAGAAGTTAGTCTATTTCATTAACACTCCGCTTTGGGAAAATGGTCTTCCATGATCCAGCAGGAAGTGTGCCTGGCTTCCAGGGAAGCCTTGTATACCACAGGCACTTTGTGGAGTGTTTTAATGTTTGCTTCTTCTTGGTGGACCAGTTTCAGCTGCAGAGCTAATTGCCATTTCCCATTTACTCACCATATAACTTTACTAACAGTCTGATCATTGTAATGAAGAGTGTGTGTGTGTGTGTATATATGTGTGTTCATGTGTGTCTTTAAGACCCGACTTGCCTACGTGTTAAAAAGGCAACCAGAATTATATTTTGTTGGCACATTTAGATATTATTATTACAAGGAAGGTATCACTGACTCAGATATTTAAACTGTGCTTTCACTCCTTGGAGAATTCTGCATATTGATTTTTATCTGAAGAGGCATGTGATTGCTCTTTCCCAACTTTGTTTATCTTTAATTCCCTTTGACAACAGTGTTTCACAGGTTATGATTTGGAAGTGTGGCTTTCTCCTAATTTCATAGACAATGTTGTTGTTGTTTTTTTTCTGTTTTGATTTACTTTGTTGCACTCTGTTTTTCTCAAGCCAAAGCATGAAGAATTTACTTTTCTATCTTCAACAATAGTCCAAATGTCACAATTTGCCTAGTAGACAATGGTTCTTGCAGTGGTGACTGAATTACGTGTATCTGATTTCCACTATCATAAGCATCATAGGAAGGTTAGTGTTATCTCCATTGGCCTGAGGATTAAAGAGCTTTAAATATTGACTCCATGGTTGCCAATGAAGAAGCTGTCATCTGATTTATGTGAGAGGTAACAGCATCAGTGCCATAGGTTGAACTGAATCATATTCTCTGGCTTCTCATTCATAAACTATCCTTTTTTATTGTAAACTGGAATGAAGATTTTCTGGGATCATTTGTGATGCTAGCACTAGCTGTAATTTTAAAGTCCCAATATAATAAATATGTAGTGCTGGCATCTGGTGGAAATATAAGTCATAAAGATTGTGTTTATATCTTTTGGCTTAAAGGTTTGATTCTGATTCATTATAAGGCAATTTATATCTCTCAGTTTTATAATCTTAGTTCCTTGCTTTGAAATCTCCATTTCTGTGATCATTAATAAATGGAATGTCTTCAAAAGGAATGCATTTAAAGGGAAAATCTCAGAGACAAAAACTTACACACAGTTCACCATGTCATTCTCTTTTCTAGGATTGGGGGAGTTAAACAATGTACTGTTGTCGCCTGCGTTCTGTTCATGTCCTTGTTGTTGGCATGTTAAATAAGGTGTTTTTCAATGTTATATCAACTTTTATCGGAAATTTGTAGGATTTACTGACTAGATAAAATCCCATAGAAGGAATGAAGTTCAATAGTCAATGTTTTTGCTCAGAAGAGAAAATATAATAACCTTATTTTTTTTTACCTAAAAAACCTTCTCATAAACATGTGAGAAATATAAGGCCCATGAGAGTAGGAACTTTCCTTTCTATTCAGCCCCAGTACCTATAAGGTCACTGGAGAATTACATGCACTCACTAAATAATTTAAAATAAAGGAATGAATGGAAAATATAATAATAATACCTATATAGCATTTTAATGTTTAAAATGCATATTTAATAAATCACATTAGTTTGCACGTTTGAAAAGCAAAACAAACTTTCTTTCAACCATTGCTATCCCTAGGTCACAAGTGGAGAAACTCAGTTTAAGTGGCAATACTAACTGATCATGAACCTAGATGTTCCAGCACCTGATACATAACTTGGCCACAAAAACATGTTTTCTAAAATATGCTTACTCTGATGAAAGCTAGGAGGTTACATGAAAATAATGACAAATATGAAGATATTTATCTACTGCGTATAACAAAGGGACAGGAAGTGAAATGCACTGCATTTTAAAATGTAGCATCAATAAGTGCTATTTTAAAATCATAAGGAATAGCTACTGCTTCTGACTCCTTGTAAATGGCATTGTTTCTTTCTAGAGAATATGGACTTTTATTTGAGAGAATACCTGAATAAGCAGACACAACCACATGCTTTGAAAGGAGACAGCAAAACAAAATGATACTCTCACTGTTCACAATTAAGAGCGCACTAGGAATAAAATAGAGGAGCTTTGAAAATACAAGAAAAGTAAAGGGGAGATAATTAACAAGTTGGCTGTGGAACAGAGACTGTTGTGCATAACTCTGGAAGCCTGTTGGCTATGCTAAAATATTTTTTAAGTGCACAAATACCATTTCTCTTCTATTATACCATGCCTTTATTAAAACGTGCTATGCACAGATGAATAGTGTGCCTTGGTGGTGTGTGGAGACCTGGGAAATCTACATTAATACTCTATGGCCTGTGGAGCAAGTGAAGAAAACAGCCACACAATGTGAGATATGAATAAATAAATAAGTCAAAAGCAGCAGGACCTCAGTTCAAGAAAAGGTTTTAAGAATGTAATCCTCCTGAAATTCACAGCTATCATGAGAAGAACATTTTACTTTCCACAAAAATACGGAATAGGATATTTGAAATAATTTTATATAAATCATAAATGACATTTAACCCAACTGACATCTTACAAAAAAACACAGGTAGTTATATAAGACTCAGTTTCCAGAGAGTTCAGTGGATCTTCAGTTTAATGTAAAGGAGCTGGTTTTAAGAGTATTTGCTTAAGAATAGGTTTGGAGGAGCAGTCTTAAAAAACATGTTTGAAAAAGAGGTGCTCACAGCATCTTTTAGAAGTATGAGAAAATTAGGCTTTTATGTTCTAATGCTGTACTTGAAGAAGTAACAGTTAGATGGTTTACTTCATCTCTGAGGGAAAACCATCAGGCATTGAATGCTCAATGAGAACCAATGTGCAGTAAGAACCAAGAACATGGGCTGTGAAGTTACACTGCAAGAGTCGAACTCCTGGCTCTATCCTTTCTAGCAATGGATTCTGAAAATTTTGTTTATTCTGGAATGTCATTATCTTTGAGAGATGGTTTTTCTGGATATAAACCCTTGGTAATCAGATTTTTTTTTCTTTTAGCACTTTGAACGTATCAGTTTAACGCCTTATGGCCTCCGTGCTTTAGATGAGATGTCAGCTATTAATTGTACATTTCCTTCCACATGATGAGTTGTTTTTCTTTCACTGCCTTAAAAAGTGTCTGTTTATCTTTGTCTTTCATCAGTTTGATTATGATGTGTCTAGATGTTGATGTCTTTGTGTTTATCCCAGTTGGAGTTCATTGACTTTCATGTGTGGATAGATAAATGTCTTTCATCAAATTTGGAAAGTTTTGGCAATTTTTTAAAAAAAATAGTTTTCTGCTTCATTATCTCTCTTGTCTCCTTCTCTTATTTTACATGTGATTATAGATGTGGTCACAATAAGATACCATTGCATACCCACTTGAAAGGCAAAATTTTTAAAGAATGATGATTTAGAGTGTTAACAAGAATATATTGGACTGGAACTCTCTTCCACTGCTAGTGGTAATATAAAATGGTAAAAGCACTTTGGAAAAGAGTTTGGCAGTTTCTTAAAAAATCAAACATACACTTAGCATTATATATGACCCAGCCATTGTACATTAAGGTATTCACCTAAGAGAAATGAAATCATATATATTCAGAATGACTTGTCTATGCTAACAAAGAAAAAAAGGGAGAAGATCAAAATAAACACAGTTAGAAACAACAAAGGAGATATTACCACTGATCCCAAAAAATACAAATAACCATCAGAGAATATGAAAAAATTTATACACATAAGCTGGAAAATCTAATAGAAAATAGATAAGTTCCTGGACACATACACCCTCCCAAGACTAAACTAGGGGGAAATTAAATGCCTGGACCACAGACCAATAACACGTTCTGAAATTGAGGCAGTAATAAATAACCTTCCAACCAAAAAAAAGCTCAGGACTATCTGGATTCACAGTTGAATTCTACCAGACATACAAAGAAGAACTGGTACCATTCCTACTGAAACTATTGCAAAACATTGAAAAGGAGGGACTCCTCCCTAACTCATTCCATGAGGCCAACATCATCCTGTTACTAAAACCTGGCAGAGATATAACAAAAAGGAAAACTTCAGACCAATATCCTTGATGAACATCGATGCAAAAATCCTCAACAAAATAATGGCAAACAGAATCCAGCAGCACATCAAAATGCTCACCCACCACGATCAAGTAGGCTTCATCCCTGGAATGCAAAGTTGGTTCAACATATGCAAATCAATACATGTGATTCTTTACATAAACAGAACTAAAGACAAAACACACATGATTAACTCAATAAATGCAGAAATAAGCTTTTGACAAAATTCAACATCCTTCATGTTAAAAACTCTCAATAAACTAGGTATTGAAGTATACCAAGTAAACTAGGTATACCTCAAAATAATAAGCGCCGTTTATGACAAGACTACAGCCAACATTATACTAAAGGAGCAAAAGCTAGAAGCATTCCCCTTGAAAACTGGCACAAGACAAGGATGCCCTCTCTCACTACTCCTATTCAACATAGTATTGGAGGTCCTGGCCAGGGCAATCAGGCAAAAGAAAGAAAAATAGGGCATCCAAATAGAAAGAGAGGAATTCAAACTATTGTTTGCTCGTGACATGATCCTATATCTAGAAAACCCCATTGTCTCAACCTAAATGCTCCATCAGCTGATAAACAACTTGAGCAAAATCTCGGGATACAAAATCAATGCACAAAAATTATTAGTGTTCTTATATAACAACAACAGTCAAGCCAAGAGCCAAATCAGGAATGAACTCCCATTCACAATTGCCACAAAAAGAATTAAATACCTAGGAATACAGCTAACTAGGGAGGTGACAGAACTCTGCAATATAACTATAAGCCACTGCTCAAAGAAATTAGGGATGACACAAACAAATGGAAAAACATTCCATGCTCATGGATAGGAAGCATCAATATTATTAAAATAACCATACTACCAAAAACAACTTGTAGATTCAATGCTATTCCTATTCAACTACCATTGAGATTCTTCACAGAAAAAAAAAATTTTTTAAATTCATATAGAACCAAAAAAAAGCCTGAATAGCCAAGACAATCCTAAGCAAAAAGAACAAAGCTGAAGGCATCATGCTGCCCAACTTCAATCTTTGATATAGGGCTACAGTAACCCAAACAGCATGTTACTCATACAAAAACAGATACATAGAGCAGTGGAACAGAATAGAGCCCAGAAATAAGACTGCACATCTGCAACCATCTGATCTTTGACAAATCTGCCAAAAACAAGCAATGGGGAAAGGAATCCCTCTTGAATAAATGGTGCCAGGATAACTGGCTAGCCATATGCAGAAGACTGAAACTGGACCCTTTTTTACACGATATACAAAAATTAACTCAAGATGGATTAAAGACTTAAATGTAAAACCTAAAACTGTAAAAACCCTGGAAGCCAACATAGGCAATACTATTCTGGACATAAGAATGGGCAGTTTTATGATGGCAATGGCAAAAGCAATTGCAACAGAAAAAAAATTGACAAATGTGATCTGATTAAACTACAGGGCTTCAGCACAGCTAAAGAAACTATCAAAAGAGTAAACAGACAACCTACAGAATGGGAGAAAATGTTTGCAAACTATACATCTGACAAAGGTCTAACATCCAGCATTTAGAAGGAACTTAAACAGATTTACAATAAACAAACAACCACTTTGAAATGTGGGCAAATGATATGAACAAACACTTTTCAGAAGAGGACATACATGCATCTGACAAGCATATGAAGAAAGCTCAATATTATTGATCATTAGAGAAATGCAAATCAAAACCACAGTGAGATACCATCTCACACCATTAAAAATGACTATTACTAAAAAGGAAAAAAAAAAAAGAAATAGCAGATGCTGATGAGTTTGTGGAGAAAAAGGAACATTTATACACTGTTGGTGAAAGTTTAAATTAGTTCAATCATGTCGAAAGCAATATAGCAATTCCTCAAAGAGCTAAAGACAACTATCTCATTAGTGGATACATACCCAAAGGAATATAAATTGTTCTAGTGTAAAGAGACATGCATGTGTATTTTCATTGTAGCACTATTCACAATAGCAAATACATGGATTCATGTACCCAAATTCCTATCAGTGGTAGAATGGATATAGAAAATGTAATATGTATTACGTAATACGTTCTCATGTATAAGAAGAAGCTAAATAATGAGAACTCCTGGACACATAGAAATAAGCAATAGTAATTGGGGTCTACCTGAGGATGGATGGCAGGAGGAGGGAAAGGATCAGGAAAAATAACTAATGGGTACTAGGTGTAACACTTGGGTGCTGAAATAATCTGTAGGACAAACCCCCCATGACATGAGTTCACCTGTATAACAAACCTGCACCTGAACTTAAAATAAAAGTTAAGAAAACAAAAATACTTGTCAATGAATGGGTACAATGGCTTTATTTGTAATAACAGAAAACTAAGAATAACCTAATGTCCATCAACATATGAATAGATAAACACTATATTAATGCAATGAAATTCTACTCACCAATAAAACATTAACAAATGATATATACAATATTGTACGTGAATATCTAATTATATTGGGTAATAGATTCCTGACACAAAATACTATATACCGTATTATTCCATTTACATAAAGTTGTTAAAAATCAAACTAATCTGGTAGTGACTGAAAGCAAATCAATAGTGATTTCCTAGGAATTGAGTGAAGTTCATGAGGGGCATATTTTGGTGATGGATATATTCATTATATTTTCATTAAGGTATCGTGAGGGCATACATGCTTCCAATGTATCAACTTGTATATAGTAAATATGTATAGTATATTGTTTGCCAATTATACTTTGATAAAGCTGCTTACAAAAGACAGCACATTATATTAAAAAAGAACATGCTTCTAGAATATACAAATAACTACATATTGATGATGGACAACAAATAGCTCAATAAAAATGAACAAAAATCTTGAATAGTTATTATATATGTTTAATAAGTTCACTGAAAGGCATTTATCATTATTAATATTCAGGGAATGAAAATTAAAAAGCACAGTGAAATATTACTTCAAATACATTAGAATGACTAAAATTTAAAAGATGGACAAAATAAAATTATGAATAAGACAAAATGAAATGTTAGTAAGAAACTCTCATACATTTTTTGTGGGAGTATAAAATGGAACAACCACTCTGAAAAATGCAATTTCTTATAAATGTAATCCTACATCTATCCTGTTACCCAGAAATTTCACTTTTTAATATTTATCCAAGGGAAATGAAAATATGTACTTGCAGACACTTTTACAATATTTCTGGCAGTTCTATTTATATCAACATCAAACTGGAAACAATTCAAATGTCCTTCAACAGGAGATGTGGTAAACAATTCATGGTACCTTCATACAATGAAATAATACCAAGCAATACTAGGGAACAAGTTATTGATGCATACAAAAATAGGGATAAATCTCCAAACCAGTCCAAACCAGTATGTTGAGAGAGAGAAGCAAGATGCAAAATAGTACACCCTGTTAACAATGTATGATTCCATTTGTTCAAAGCTCAGAATCAGACAAAATGAATTAATGGTGATAGTAGGCAAAACATTTATTTCTATGGGCATGGGTATTGTTGAACAAGGGCATGAGGGAACACTTTGGAATGTTGAAAATGTTCTGTATCTTCATTGGGATGGTTAGTACATGGGTGTATATGTCTGTTAAGATAATCAAACAGCTACAGGGATTGTAGCTCCCAGAGAAAGTGCACAGAATGAGAGGACACCACATTTTCAGATGAATTTTTGTTACCCACGGACCAGAAGATTCCCAGGAGAGGAGCCCCACGGGTCACCAGGGTGACTCTTGTGGCTGGTGTGGCGGTTTTGCCGGAGCCCCGGTGTGGTGGTTCTTGGTGCAGCGTAAATGGGACTGGGTCCCCTTTTGGTTGACATTTGGAACTCCGGGAAGGCAGAGTCTCCCATTTACCTGATTGAAGAAGGGACTCAAGAGGGAATCCAGACTGGAGATTCCCAGGCAGAAAAGCACCACGAATCAATGCCACTGTTTTGGCTGGCACAATGGGTTGCTCAGATTTCGGTGCTGGGAATTAACAAGATGGATGTCCACTCAGAGACCTAATTTGAAAGTAGGCGATTACAAAGATGACAGGTGGATGAACTCACAATGATGGGAAGAAACCAGCCTAAAAAGGCTGAGAATACCCAAGATCAGGATGCCTCTCCTTCTACAGGGGATCACAGTTCCTCATCAACAGGAAAACAAGACCTGATGGAGAACGAGTGAATTCCATTAACAGATTTAGGTTTCAGAAAGTGAGTAATAAGGAACTTTAGTGAGCTAAAAGAACATGTTCTAGCCTAATGTAAAGAAACTAAGAACCTTGAGAAAAGGTTTGACGAAATGCTAATGAGAATAGACAACTTAGAGAGGAATATAAGTGAATTAATGGAACTGAAGAACACAATACGAGAACTTCATGAAGTATGCACAGGTTTTAATGTCGAATTGATCAAGCAGAAGAAAGGATATCAGAGGTCGAAGACCAACTTAATGAAATGAAATGAGAAGACAAGATTAGAGAAGAAAGAGTAAAAAGGAATGAGCAAAGTCTCCAAGAAATATGGGACTATGTGAAAAGACCTAATTTATGATTGATAGGTATACCTGAATGTCATGAAGAGAATGAATCCAAGTTGGAAAATATTCTTCAGGATATTATTCAGGAAAACTTTCCTAATCTAGTGAGGCAGGACAATACTAACTCCAGCTAATCCAGAGAACACCACAAAGATATTCCTCAAGTAGAGCAACTCCAAGACACATAATCACTAGATTCACTAGGGTTGAAATAAAGGAGAAAATTTAAGGGCAGCTAGAGAGAAAGGTCACATTACCCATAAAGGGAAGCCTATCAGACTCACAGCAGACCTCTCACCAGAAATCCTACAAACTAGAAGAGTGTGGGGGTCAATATTCAATATCCTCAAAGAAAAGAATTTTCAACCAGAATCTCATATCCCACCAAACTAAGCTTTATAAGCGAAGGAAAAATGAAATTTTTCACAAACAAGCAAGCACTCAGAGATTTCATCACCACCAGGCCTGCTTTACAGAGCTTCTGAAAGAAGCACTAAAAACAGAAAGGAACAAGCAGTATCAGTCATCCCAAAACCTTATCAAACCATAAAGAGTATCCCTATAATGAAGAATCTACATCAACTAATTGGCAAAATAGCCAGCTAGCATCAAATGACAATATTGAACTCACAAATATTAATATTAATTCTAAATTTAAATGGATTAAATGCCCCAATCAAAGACTCAGACAAGTAAATTGAACAAACAGTCAAAACTCATCAGTATGCTGTATCCAGATCTACTTCACAAGCAATGACATATAAAGACTCAAAACAAAGGGATGGAGGAAGATTCACCAATTAAATGGAGAGCAAAAAACAAAAACAAACAAACAAAAAAAAAACAAAAAAAAAACAGGAGTTGTGACTTTCATCTCTTACAAAATAGACTTTAATAGTAAAAAAGACTAAAAGAAACAAAGAAGGACATTACATAATGGTAAAAGGATCAATGCAACAACAGGACTTAATGATTATAAATATATATGCACCCAATACAGGAGCACCCAGATACATAAGACAAGTTCTTAATGACTTATAGCGAGACCTGGACACCCGCACAATAATAGCAGGAGATTTTGACACCACATTGTTAATATTCGACAGATCAATGACATAGAAAATTAATAGGGACATCTATGATTTGAACTTAGACCTGGAATAAGTAAACTTAGTGAATATTTATAGAATTCTCCACCCCAGGTCCACAGAACATACATTTTTCTCAGTATCATATTACACCTATTTTGAAAGTGACTACATAATTGGAAGTAAATCACTCTTCAGCATTTGCATAGCATTTCATAGACTTAAATGAAATATTGGTTGGCTATTTGTTATTTTCTTCCCTTATTCCTTCCTGTCTCTGTTGTTAAGCACAATTATCGGCATAAAAGAGGTTTTTAATACCCATTTTTAGATCGCATTCCAGCCTGGGCAATAGAGCAAGAATCCAGTTCTCTCTCCCCCTTTTTCTTTCTCTTTCTTTCTTTCTCTTATTTAAAAAAAAAAAAAAAAAAAAAAAAAAAAGCGTGAGCTACCTGATTCTCCTTGCTTGGGGTCATGCAATAAATGTCACACTTTCTCTTGAAAAAAAAAAATAATAATTAAACAGAATGACATCTGTGTATTTCACTGTATATAATGTGCATATTTTATCTCAATTTTCAAAAAAATCTATGGATTAAAAAAATCATTTAATCTTTTTATCAGGCTGCCCTACCTGATGATGCTCCTGATCATTCCTCCGATTTTATCTCCTGTCACTCTTATCACTTGGTTAAATTACGCTGGCTTGAGTTTATATGTTTCTTTGGAAATTTCCAATCAACTACAGGATATTAAAAATCAGAATTGTTCAGTAGACAGCCTTATGACCTTCAGTGTTTAACAGTGGCCCCACTTGACAGGTTTTCTAGAGGAAAGTATTGAGGCAAGGGTTAGGGATGCTCATGGCTTCATTGGCAGCTATGCTTGTCATTTGTCTAGTAAACCAAAGAATGAAGCCATCATGCCGCTCTAGAAATGCCCTTTCAAATGTGAAAAGTTTCAGATTGGTTCTTCCTTATTACTGAACCCAAGGAAAGAAATTTCCCAGTCGCAATAACTAGCACTGTAATTCAGGGTGCTGTATATATGTTTTCTTCTTCTAAGGCTAACTAGAAGCTTTTAGAAAGTACTTGAAACAATTTTGCAACAAGGAGAGGATTTTGGAAAGGTCTGTCACTGTTCAATTCATTAGAAAAGTTGGCTAATCTTTTGTTAAGAAAGGAAGGGATAAACTGAACATTTATTCTACATTCAGCATTCTCTGCTTAGAAAAGGAAAATCAAAGGTGTGGTTTATATGACCTTTTCTGGAGCATGAAGATCATTGATATGATGAAATCTTTCAGTGCATAATAAAGTTTTAATGTAACATTTCAGTTTTTATGGCTTGAAGAATGCAATAAATTTACTGAGTTTTAGGTATTACAGTAAATTCTCTTAATTGGATATCACTAAGTAGTGAGAAAGTCTGATTAAGCAAGCATTCTCTCTCTCTCTCTCTCTCTCTCTCTCTCTCTCTCTCTCTATATATATATATATATATATATATATATATATAATGATAAAAAAAAAAAGCAATAACTTAAATTTGTTGAGCATTTTGCATGTGCCAGGCACACTGTTAACTACTTTACATACATGCCATCATTTCATCATCATGATAGCCCTTGGTGGTGATTGCTATTGCAATCTACTTTTTTACTAAGCAAATAAAAAAGTCTAAAATTTGTAGATTCACATAGCTAGTAAAAGAGGAAGGAAGACTCAAATCCAGGTCTTGGGTTCTTATAATCATTATGTACATTTGCATTCCCATTCATTTACTCCTTTCTCAACAAAAATGTCTTGAGTGCCTACTATGTGTACAGTACTTGGTGCTAGATACATAGATAAATAAGATGTTGTTAAGAAGCAGGGCAAGGGAGAGGGGGGATCCAAGATGGATGAGTAGGAGCAGCTCTGGATTGCAGCTCCCAGTGAGAGCACAGAGGGTGAGTGGCTGCCATATTTCCAGATGGATTTTTATTGCCCACAGACCAGGAGATTCCCAGGTGGAGGAGTGCCATGGGTCTCCAGCATGGCTGTTTTAGCCAGCGTGGCAGGTCTCCACACAAAAAAACTCACATGGGTCCTGGCACCATTTCAGCTGGTGACTGGAATGCCTGGGAGACAGAGTTGCCCATTCAACTGATAAAAAGGGGACTGAGATAGGGATCCAGGCCAGGAGACTCCTGGGTGAAAAAGCACCACAAGTCTCCAGCGCAACTGTTGCAGCTGGTACAATGTGTCTCCACACAAAATCTCACACAAATCCAGGTGCCTTTTCAACAGATGACTGGAATGCCTGTGAGACAGAGTTACCCATTCAACTGATTAAAAGGGGACTGAAAAAGGGAGCCAGGCCAGGAGATTCCTGGGTGGGAAAGTGCCTCCAGTGTGGCTGAATGCAAAGCTGGTCTCCGCAGAAAATCTCACACAAATCCGGGCACCTTTTCAACTGGCGACTGGAACACCTGGGAGACACAGTCACCTGTTCAACTGAAAAAAAGGGGACTGAAACAGGGAGCCAGGAGATTCCCTGGAGAAAAAGTGCCATGAGCCCCCAGCACAGCTGTTTCAGCTGGCACAGCAGGTATCGGCACAAGAATTCAGACAAATCCAGATGCCGTTTCAACTAGTGACTGGAACACCCGGGAGACAGAGTCTCCCATTCACCTAAAAATAAAAGGGGTCTGAGGCAGTGAACCAGGTGATCAGGCATGGCCAGTCACGCCCCCACAAAGACCAGCAATCTGAAACACTCTGGATTGAGAGTTTCACAGCAAGCACAACTGAACCTGGGATGGTCCAGCTCTGTAGGGGAGGGGCATCTGCTATTACTGAGGCAGTCCAACACTACCGAAGTAGTCCACCATTGCTGAGGTGGTCTACCATTACCGAGGCAGCCCACTAATGCCAAGGCAGTCCGCCATTACAAAGAGAGTCCACCATTACAGAGGCAGGCTGCCATTGCTGAGGCAGTTCTAACTGTACTCCTGTAAACAGGATGGCAGGGAAGTTCACATGGCAGCTGGGTGGAAACCACAGCAGCTCAGCAATGCCTCTGCTGGAAGACTGTGACTAGGCTGCCTCCTCACTGGGCAGGGTATCCCTGAAAAAAAGGCAACAGCAAGTCAGAAACTTATAAATAAAACCCTACCTTCCCAGGACAGAGCACCTGGGAAAAAAAGGCATTTATGAGTTCTGCTGTGGCAGACTTAAACATACCCACTCAGCAGCTCTGAATGGAACAACAGACCTCACAGCTCAGTACTTGAGCTCCTATAAAGGACAGACTGTCTCCTCAAGCAGCTTCCTGACCCCCATATATCCCAAGAGTCACCTCATAAAGGAGAGCTTAGACTGACATCTGGCAGGTATCCTTCTGGGACAAAGATACCAAAAGAAGAAACTGGCAACAACCCTTACTGTTCTGCAGCTGCTGCAGGTGAACTCCAGGCAAGCAAGTCTGGAGTGGACCTCCAGCAGTCCTACAGCAAAGGGGCATGACTGTTAGAAGGAAAACTAAGAAACAGAAAGAAATAACTTCATCATCAACAAACAGGACATCCACTCAGACACCCCATCTGAAAACCACCAACTACAAGACCAAAAGTAAATAAATCCACAAAGATGGGAAGAAACCAGCGCAAAAAGGATGAAAACACCCAAAACTAGAATGACTCTCCTCCTCCAATGGATCACAACTCCTCACCAGCAAGGGAACAAGGCTGGATGGAGAATGAGTCTGATGAATTGACAGAAACAGGCTTCAGAAAGTGGGTAATAACAAACTTCTCTGAACTAAAAGAACATGTTCTAACCCAATACAAAGAAACTAAGAACCTTCAAAAAGGTTTGAGGAAATGCTAACGAGAATAAACAGCTCAGAGAGGAAGATAAATGAATTCATGGAGCTGAAAAACACAACATGAGAACTTCATGAAGCATAAACAAGTTTCAATAGCTGAATTGACCAAGCAGAAGAAAGGATATCAGAGGTCAAAGACCAACTCAATGAAATAAAACAAGAAGGCAAGATTACAGATAAAAGAGTAAAAAGAAATGAACAAAGCCTCCAAGAAATATGGGATTATGTGAAAAGACCTAATCTACGTTTGATAGGTGTACCTGAATGTGATGAAGAGCATGAATACAAGCTGGAAAACACTCTTCAGGATATTATCAAGGAAAGCTTCCCCAACCTAGTAAGGCAGGCCAGTATTCAAGTCCAGGAAATACAGAGAATACCTAAAAGATATTCCTCAAGAACAGCAACCCCAAGGCACATAAACGTCAGATTCACCAGGGTTGAAATGGAGGAAGAAATGCTAAGGGCAGCCAAAGACAAAGGTCAGGTCACCCACAAAGAGAAGCCCATCAGACTCACAGCAGATCTCTCAGCAGAAACCCTACAAGCCAGAAGAGAGTGGGGGCCAATATTCAACATCCTTAAAGAAAAGAACTTTCAACCTAGGATTTCATATCCAGCCAAACTAAGTTTCATAAGCAAAAGAGAAAGAAAAGCCTTTACAAACAAGCAATTACTTAGAATCTTCATCACCACCAGGCCTACTTTACAAGAGCTCCTGAAAGAAGCACTAAACACACAAAGGAACAACCAGTACCAGCCACTCCAAAAACGTACCAAATGGTAAAGAGCATCGACACAATGAAGAAACTGCATCAACTAACAGGCAAAACAACCAGCTAGCATCAAAATGGAAGGATCGAATTAACACATAACAATATTAACCATAAATGTAAATAGGCTAAATGCCCCAATCAAAAGACACAGACTGGCAAATTGGATAAAAAGCCAAAACCCAGCAGTGTGCTCTATCCCAGAAACCCATCTCACCTGCAAAGATATGTATAGGCTCAAAATAAAGGGATGGAGGAAGATTTACCAAGCAAGTGGAGAGAAATAAAAAAAAGGAGTTGCAATCCCAGTCTCTGATAAAATAAACTTTAAACCAACAAACATCAAAAGAGACAAAGAAGGATATTACATAATGGTGAAAGGATCAATGCAACATGAAGAGCTAACAATTCAAAATATATACGCACCCAATACAGGAGCACCCAGATACATAAAGCAAGTTCTTAATCACTTACAAAGAGACTTAGACTCCCACACAATAATAGTGGGAGACTTTAACACCCCACTGTCAATATTAGACAGATCAACGAGACAGAAAATTAACAATGATATGCAGGACTTGAACTGAGACCTGGACCAAGCAAACCTAATAGACTTTTACAGAACTCTCTACCCCAAATCCACAGAATGTACATTCTTCTCAGCACCACATCACACCTACTCTAAAATTGACCACTAATTGGAAGTAAATAACTCCTAAGCAAATGCAAAAGAATGGAGATCATAAAAAACAGTCTCTCAGACCACAGTGCAATCAAGTTAGAACTCAGAATTCAGAAACAAACTCAGAACTGCACAGCTTCATGGAAGACCATTTTTACACGGACAGGGTTGTGGGGTGGTTTTAGGATGAAACTGTTCCACTTCAGATCATCAAGCATTAAATTCTCATAGGGAGTGCACAGCCTAGATCCTTTGCATGCATAGTTCACAATAGAGTTCACACTCTTTTGAGAATCTAATGCCACTGCTGGTCTGACAGGAGGTGGAGCTCAGGTGATAATGCTGGCACATCACTCTCCTCCTGCTGTGCAGCCCGGCTCCTAATAAACCAGGGACCACTGGTGGGGAACTGGGGGTAAATAGGTGTCTTGTGGCTGGCCCTCCAGATGAGTTTCAGAAAAGGTGCTTGTTTTGAGTTAAGGTGCCACAACTTAAGAAGCTACTAATTACTAATTTTTATATACTAGAATCACATTCTGTTTCGTTGGATTCTCACATCATGGGAGGTTCTTGGAAACCAATATCCTTAAGAGAATACCGCCCCCCTTTTTTGTAACCTCCTATATCTTGTTCACTGTAAGGCATGCTCTCAAAGGATGAAATGTCAGGTGATGTAAAGTATTTCCCTCTTTTTAAAAATAATTTTAAAATTTATTCTATATTCCATTTCCATACCTTCCTCAGTCTAAACAAACTTTATTCTGGTTCTATGTTTGTCATTCCTTTAGGAATTTCTTACAGCATTTAGATTCTCTCTGAACAAGCATATTTTTACCTGATTTTAAACCATATTGAAGTATTGGTTGCTTAGAACTTCTACTTTTACTATTTTCTAATATTCTATTGTGTGATATACCCTAATTTATTTATCCGTATTTAAGTGATTTTTATGCTTTTGCTAGTGTCAACAGTGCTGCTATGAATATTTTTGTATTTTTTGTTGTATATATGGGGTGGTTTTTCTTGATTTTATATTTAGAAATCAAGTTTCTTCACCATGTTCTGGTTTAGGAAAAAAATGCCAAACTGATTTTTGAAGTGAATGTACCAGTTTGCACTTCCTTCAGCAATGTGTTAAGAGATCCTCTGGTTACTTATTATTGTCTAATTCCTTCTTTTTATTTTTAAACAAATGAATGTAAGTGGTATCTCAGAAATTCTGATTTTTATTTTTGCAATCACTAATAATTATAAGTGTTTCATTATATGCTTATTGCCATTCATGGATCTTATTTTTAAAATTACCATTTATAACTTTCAGCGATTTTCTGTTTAATTTTTACTTTGCTGTTCTTAATGACTGGTAGAAGCACTTTATTTATTATCCATACCAATGCTTTGGCAGTTGTCTGTAATACAGATATCACCTCTGAATTTGATCTAGTGTTTTGATGAACTAATGTTGTTAGTTTTAATGCAAATTTACCATTTTTTTCCTTGTACAGTCAATGTGGTTTTTACTTATTTAAGAAACTTTTCTCACTCTAAAGTCCAAAAGGTATTTACCTGTATTTTCTACTTAGAAGCTTAAGTCCTTAATACCTCTGGAATCTATTTTTATATTCTATGAAGTAGAGATTTAATTTTGTCTTTATTCACTTGGCTAGCCATGTTTCTTAATCTCTAATAATTTCAACTTCTCTATTTATTAAATAATTTCAACTTTACCCAGCTATCTAGCATACTATCTCTGTCATATAACAATGTTCCATAAATGTTTGGGTATTTTTTAACACCTTTATCAGATAAGCCGTATTTTCTATCCCTGATCCTATAACATACTACTCTTTAGATTATTACAGTTTTGCAGTATTTAATAGGACAAATTACTCATCCTTCACTTATTCAGATGAGTCCAGGATATTTATTAGCTCTTTTTATTCTTTTATATAAATTTTATAACAGTCTGAACAAGTTTCATTAAAAAACATAAATTTCTATTAAAATTATATTAAATCTGGAGGTCCACTTAGGGAAAATTGATTTTTATGTAATATAAGGTTTTTGTCTTTATAAATATGGTATCTCTGCATTTTAAAATTATTTTCAATAGCTCTAAAAGTTTTCTAATATACCTGTAGAAATTTTATATATCTTATGATAGATTTATTCTTATAAATAATGCTGTATTGGAATTATTGAAAATGATTTCTTCGTTTTATTTTTCTTTTCCAGCTATTTGTTTATGATGTATATAAATGCTATTGACTTTTTATATTCTGTTCTTTTGTAAGATTTATGGATTCTTTTTCATTTTCTATGTAAATGATAAAAATTATCTCTAATAATTTTGTTTTCCTTATAGCCTTAACAGCTTTTTTTGTTTCCTCTTATACTACTTAAGACTTCCAATAAAATGGAATAGATGTGGTGATAGTATATATCATGGACTTGTTCCTTATTTTTTAGGAATTGTTCCCATTGTTCCTATATTTAAGATGTTGCTCTAGATTTTTATGGAAATTCTTTGTTAGGCCTTGGCAGTTCTCATTTATTTCTAACTTAGTAAGTGTTTACTTTTTTGAATTATAATTGCATACTGAATTTGCCAAAAGCCTACATCTATTATACTGACCAATTCCCCATGCTCTGGGAGCATGAAATGTTGTTGATTAGAACTCAGTTGGCTCCCTGAGAATAGTTCTCTAGGGCTTTTGGCTCTGTCTTCTGTAATCTTGGTCCTATCCTGTGAGTCACTGCTCTTCTATGAAAAATGCAAATATTTGCATCTGAGTAGTTCTTCACACTGCTTTCTACCCATATAAATTTAGTGGAGTAGTCTTCTTTTCATTTTGCACAATTGCTATTCTTTCAGTCCAAAATGGCACCGATCCTTTAAAAATTGCATGGAATTCTTGCATATAAGATTATAAACCACTCTGTTAGACAAAAGCCACAACTATGTGTATCTTCAATCAAGATTTATTTCTACTTTGGGCTTAAAAGGCAAAGAGCTATGAGACAATTCCATTAAACGTTTTAGAAACCCTTTTGTGTAGCTGAGAACTTGTAGGAGCTGTCTTTTTAAATTTCGCCATGGTCTTATCAGAGAGTCTGATAGTTGCGCCTGTCACTTGGGATTTTAAGTACATTTTGGAATAAAAGCCCTTTACAGCTCATACTTTATGGACTTAAACCAATTTCTATGGTGAAATAAATGAAAATGCAAGAAAAGCTGATTTGCAGGAAAAAAGAGGGGTAAATATTTTAAAATATCACTAACAAAGAGTATATGAAAAGGTGAAATTAACAACATGTTTTATTTTATTTAAAATGGCAATAATAATGACATATTCCTCAGGGACTATCTAATTTTTCCTTAAAATTTTCAAATGTTAAAACATTTGGGTAAGAAGAAAAATAATCTGATTTTTTACTTCCTGATTTGTAAATCATGTTTAAGGAGCCAAAACACTCCCTTCATTCTTCCTTTCTTCTATCAGTGTATGAGTCTGTTCTCACACTTCTAGTAAAGACATACCTGAGACTGAGTAATTTACAAAGCAAAGAGGTTTAATAGACTCACACGTCCACATCTGGGGAGGCCTCACAATCATGGCAGAAGGTGAAGGAGGAAAAAAATCACATCTTAAATGGTGGCAAGCAAAGAGTGTGAGCAGGGGAACTCCCCTTTATATAACCATCAGATCTTGTGAGACTTATTCACTATCATGAGACTAACACAGGGAAAGTCCTGCCCCCATAATTCTGGGTCCCTCCCAGGACACATGAGATTTATGGGGGCTACAATTCAAGATGAGATTTGGGTGGGAACATGACCATACCATATCATTCTGTACCTGGCCCCTCCCAAATGTCATGTTCTTACATTTCAAAACAAATCATGCCTTCCCAACAGTCCCCCAAAGTCTTAACTCAAAAGTCCATTAACTCAAAACCCCACAGTCCAAAGTCCCATTTAAGACAAGGTAAGTCCCTTCTCCATATGAGCCAGTAAAATCAAAAGCAAGTTAGTTACTTCCAAAATACAATGGGGTTACAGACATTGGGTAAAGACACCCATTCCAAATGAGAGAAATTGACCAAAACAAAGAGGCTACATGTCCTATGTGAGTCCAAAATCCAATAGGCAGTCATTAAAGACTAAATCTCCAAAATGACCTCGTTTGACTCCACGTCTCACATCCAGGTCATGCTGATGCAGGGAAGTGGGCTCCAATGGTCTTGGGAAGCTCCACCCCTGTGGATTTGCAGGGCACAACTCCCATCCTAGTTGCTTTTATGGTCTGGCATTAAGTGTCTGTGGCTTTTCTAGGCACATGGCACAAGCTGTTGGATCTACCATTCTGGGGTCCGGAGGATGGTGACCCTTTTCTCATAGCTCCATTAGGCAGTGCCCAAGTGGGGACTCTATGTTGGAGCTCCCACCCCACATTTCCCTTCCACTCTCCCCTAGCAGATGTTCTCCAGAGGGCCCTACCCCTGCAGCAAACTTCTGCATGGCTATCCAAATATTTCCATACATCCTCTGAAATCTAGGCCGAGGTTACCAAACATCAATTCTTGACTTCTGTGTACCCACAGGCCCAACACCACATGTAACTGCCAAGGCTTGGAGCTTGTACCCTCTAAAGTAATGGCCTGAGTTGTACATTGGCTCCTTTTAGCCACAGCTGGAGTTGAAGCAGTTGGCATGCAGGGCAACATGTCCCAAGGCTGCTTAGAGCAGGGGGGCCCTAGGCCCCATCCATGAAAACATTTTTGCCTCCTGGACCTCCAGGCCCATGATGGGAGGGGCTGCTGTGAAGGTCTTTGACATGCCCTGGAGATATTTTCCCCATTGTCTTTGTGATTAACATTCAACTTCTCCTTATTTCTGCAAATTTCTGCAGCTGGCTTGAATTTCTCCCCAGAAAATAGGTTTGTCTTTTCTATTGCAACATCAGGCTGCAAATTTTCCTAACTTTCATGCTCTGTCACGTCTTGATTGCTTTTCTTCTTAGAAATTTCTTCTACCAGATACCATAAATCATTGCTTTCAGGTTCAAAGTTCACAGATCTCTAGGGTGGGGGCAAAATACTGACAGTCACTTTGCATAGCAAGTGTAATCTTTACACCTGTTCCCAGCAAGTTCCTCATCTCCATCTGAGACTGCTTCAGCTTGGATTTTATTGTCTATATCACTGTAAGCATAGTGATAAGCCACTGGTGAAATGTCTTTGATGAAAGCCATTCAACAAGTCTGAGGAAGTTCCAAACTTTTCCACATCTTCCTGTCTTCTTCTGAGCCCTCCAAAATGCTCCAGATTCTGCCTGTTACTTAGTTCCAAAGTCACTTCCCCATTTTGGGGTATCTTCACAATAGCACCCTACTCTACTGGTACCAATTTACTGTATTAGTCTGTTCTCATTCTGCTAATAAAGACATATCCAAGACTGGGTAATTTATAAAGGAAAGAGGTTTAATTGACTCACAGTTCCACATGGCTGAGGAGGCCTCACAATCATGGTGGAAGGCAAAGGAGGAGGAAAGTCACATCTTACATAGAGGCATGCAAAGAGAGTTTGTTCAGTGGAACTCCCTTTTATAAAACCATCAGATCTTGTGAAACTTATTCACTGTCACAAAAACAGCATGGGAAACACCCACCCCCGTGATTCAGTTATCTCCCTCTGGGTCCCACCCATGATGCATGGGAATTATTGGAGACGTAATTTAAGATGACGTTTGGGTGAGGACACAGCCGAACCATATTAATAAGCTTCTGAAAGGAAATGACCAGTTATAGAACTTCTATATTATAATCAGCTCTATATGGATGGAGATAGCTGCACTCTTCTTATTGTAATTCTTCCTGATGAAATGCCACTGGACCAATTACAGAAAGGAATAAAATTTTATGCAAGAAAAATGTGATCATTAGCTGCTCAACTAGATTAATTATAGTGGGTCATTTTGCTTGCACTATTTAATTCTCATAATAATTACTGATACATTTTAAAACTCAATTGATGGATTTTAAAGCTAAAAGAAAAATCAATATTCATTTAAAGTCATGGAAGGAAAGACTGTTTCTGGATAAATTCAGTATCTAAGGAAGAGACTTACAAATTTATTTAAGTGGAAATATCAGCTATAGAAACTTAAAGGAAATCAGAATCTAACCAGCCATGACTGTTTCATTATCTTCAAGTGAAAGGCAATTCTGGAAATTGTGTGCTTATGATTAATATCATTTCCATGGCCTGTTTTCATTTCCCTGCATATGTCTACAGAAAAATGAACAACAACAAAAATTTTCCTTTCATAATCCAATAGGTAACAAAAGACAAAGTTTACAAATATTTTTTCCAGAAGAAATTTATTTATTTAACTTATAGGGCACATACTGCTTGCCAGGCTAGTCACTGAAAATACTAGGGCTCTGTCTGAGTGGAAGGCTTTTATATGGAAGAAGAAATACCAGTGAAGACTTTGTAAATCAAAGAATACACTTTTGTTTCAATCAATGGTTATGACACGTTTCAGAAGTGCACCACATGTGTCCCATATGTATTAAATTATGAATACCATTAATGATGTAAAATATTCAGACTTTTAATTAGAGTAAGATATAACTTTTTGTTCTAAATGTGGAGTATGGTGAATTATATTAAAAAAACTTTTTAAAATTGTACTTTAAGTTCTGGGGTACATGTGCAAAACATGCAGGTTTGTTGCACATATATACACATGCCACGGTGGTTGGCTGCATCCATCACCCTGTCTTTTACATTAGATATTTCTCCTAATGCTATCCCCTCCCCTAGCCCCCCACCCCCAGTAGTCCTCTGTGTGTGATGTTCCCCTCTTTGTGTCCATGTGTTCTCATTGTTCAACCCCCACTTATGAGTGAGAACATGCAGCGTTTGGTTTTCTGTTCTGTTAGTTTGCTGAGAATGATGGTTTCCAGCTTCATCCATGTCCCTGTAAAGGACATGAACTCATCATTTTTATGGCTGCATGGTATTCCATGGTATATATGTGCCACATTTTCTTTATCCAGTCTATCATTGATGGACATTTGGGTTGGTTCCAAGTCTTTGCTGTTGTGAACAGTGCCACAATAAACATATGTGTTCATATGTGAAAACATGTGTGTCTTTATAATAGAATGATTTATAATTCTTTGGTTATATACCCAGTAATGAGATTGCCAAGTCAATGGTGTTTCTAGTTCTAGATCCTTGAGGAATCACTACACTGTCTTCTACAATGGCTGAACCAATTTACACTCCCACTAACAGTGTAAAAGCATTCCTATTTCTCCACATCCTCCAGCATCTGTTGTCTCCTGACTTTTTAATGATCACCATTCTAACTGGTGCAAGATGGTAACTCAGTGTGATTTTGATTTGCATTTCTCTGATGACCAGGGATGATGAGAATTTTTCATACATTTCTTGGCTGCATAAATGTCTCCTTTTGAGAATTGTCTGTTTATTTCATTTGCCTACTTTTTGATGTTTTTTTTTTCCTGTAAATTTGTTTAAGTTCTTTATAGATTCTGCATATTAGCCCTTTGTCAGATGGGTAGACTGCAAAATTTTTTTCCCATCCTGTATGTTGCTAGTTCACTCTAATGTTAGTTTATTTTGCTATGCAGAAGCTCTTAAGTTTAATTAGATCCCATTTGTCTATTTTGGCTTTTGTTTCCATTGCTTTTGGTGTTTAGTCATTAAGTCTTTGCCTATGCCTATATTCTGATTGGTACTGCCTAGGTTTTCTTCCCAGGTTTTTATGGCTTTAGGTCTTATGTTTAAATCTTTAATTCATCTCGAGTTAATTTTTGCATAAGGTGTAAGGAACTAATCCAGTTTGAGCTTTCTGCATATGGCTAGGCAGTTTCCCAAACACCATTTATTAAATAGGGAATTCTTTCCTCATTGCTTGTTTTTGTCAGGTTTCTCAAAGATCAGATAGTTGTAGGTATGTGGCATTATTTCTGAGGCCTCTGTTCTGTTCCATTGGTTTATATATCTGTTTTGGCACCAGTACCTTGCTGTTTTGATTACTGTAGATTTGTAGTATAGTTTGAAGTCAGGTAGCATAATGTCTCCATCTTTGTCTTTTTTGCTTAGAACTGTCTTGGCTAATGGGCTCCTTTTTGGTTCCATATGAAATTAAAATTGTTTTTTTTCAATTCAGTGAAGAAAGTCGATAGTAGTTCAATGGGGATAGAATTGAATCTATAGATTACTTTAGGCAGTATTGCCATTTTCACGATATTGATTCTTCCTAACCATGAGCATGGAATGTTTTTCCAATTGTTTGTGTTCTCTCTTATTTCCTTCAACAGTGGTTTGCAGTTCTCCTTGAACAGGTCCTTCACATCCCTTGTAAGTTGTATTCCTAGGTATTTACTTCTCTTTGTAGCAATTGTGAATGGGAGTTCCCTCATGATTTGGCTCTCTGTTTGTCTGTTATTCGTGTATAGGAATGCTTGTGTTTTGCACATTGATTTTGTATCCCGAGACTTTGCTGAAGTTGCTTATCAGCTTAAGGAGATTTTGGGCTAAGACAATGGAGTCTTCTCAATATAGTCATGTTGCCTTTACATAGAGACAATTTGACTTCCTCTTTATCTATCTGAATAAGCTTTATTTCTTTCTCTTGCCTGATTGCTCTAGCCAGAACTTCCAATACTGTGTTGAATAGGAATGGTGAGAGAGGGCATCCTTGTCTTGTGCTGGTTTTCAAAGGGAATGCTTTTAGCTTTTGCCTATTCAGTATAATATTGGCTGTGGGTTTGTCATAAATAGCTGTCATTATTTTGAGATATGTTCCATCAATAACTAGTTTATTGGGGAGTTTTAGCATGAAGGGGTGTCGAATTTTATCGAAGGCCTTCTCTGCAACTATTGAGATAATCATGTTGTTTTTGTCTTTGGGTCTGTTTATCTGATACATTATGTTTATTGATTTGCATATGTGAACCAGCTTTGCATCCCATGGAGGAAGCCAACTTGATCATGATGGATAAACCTTTTGATGTGCTGTTGGATTCGGTTTGCCAGTATTTTATTGAGGATTTTTGCATTGATTTTCATCAGGAATATTGGCCTGACATTTTCTTTTTCTGTTGTGTCTCTGCCAGGTTTGGTGTCAGGATGATGTTGGCCTCATAAAATGAGTTAGGGAGGATTCCCTCTTTTTGTATTCTTTGGAATAGTTTCAGAAGGAATGGTACCAGCTCCTCTTTGTACCTCTGGTAGAATTCAGTTGTGATCCCATCTTGTCCTGGATTTTTTTTGTTTGGTAGGCTATTAATTGGTTTCAGATTTTGTTATTTGTCTATTTTCAGATCTTGTTATTTGTCTATTCAGGGATTCAGCATTTTCCTGGTTTAGTCTTGGTAAGGTGTAAGTATCCAGGAATTTATCCATTTCTTCTAGATTTTCTGTTTTATTTGCATACAGATGTTTTTAGTATTCTCTGATGGTAGTTTGTATTTCTATGGGATCATTGGTGATATTGCCTTTATCATTTTTTATTGCATCTATTAGATTCGTCTCTCTTTTCTTCTTTATTAGTCTGGCTAGCAGTCTATCTATTTTTTTGACCTTTTCCAAAAACCAGCTCCTAGGGATTCAAATTTGTGATCTTTAAAACTATATTAAGATCCTTCCATCTTTTACATCATAAAAGGTTTATTTAGTTAGTTTTTATGAAGTCCAAAAACTCTTTCCATACTAAAGATACAGTTAATTTGGGTTGTATCTTTAGTATGGCATTAGTTAGCATTTTTTATCTTGAAATTCCTCTATCAGATGTTGACAAACTTTTTCAATAAAAGGCTAGATAGTAAATATTTTAAGCATTGTGGGCCATACATTCTCTGTGGCAACTACCCAATTGTATCTCTGTAGGGTGAAATCAACCATAGATAATATATAATGAATGTGTTTATGTTCACATAAAACTTTATTTCAAAAACAGGAAGTAGTCTTGATTTGGGTTGTGGGCCTTAGTTTGCCAACTTGTGCTTTCTGCAATAGTTTATTTATTATCACTTGTAAAATCTCTTTCCCTGTTAGCCTTTATTATATGTAATAACTTTTTATTCTATTTAATCTTTATTATTTTTACAAAATAACAGTGAACCACAAGTCCAATCAATATTGTTATTATAATGTGTTTTTCAACCATACATTAACAAATATGTATTTTAAATATAAATTCCCTGCAAATTAATGATTATAGCACTTTCTTAAGCTATATTTATTACTACATGACAGAATATCTTCAAAAGTTTATACAGTTTTCTTATGGTGATGCGCACTGGAAAACCTTAACTTTTGACTAAGTTCAATACCTTGGAGCTACATAGTACTGTGCAATTTTGGAATATGAGACCCGAGAAAGTCAAGAGGTAAAAGGATTTGTCTTATGCTTAATTGTCCCAAAATTCTTCTAAGAGAATCTCCCTAAATTCTCCGAACTTGTAGACTGGTGTTTTTTCTACTGTACTATGATAGTTTTGAACTCTGACCTTATGTTCTTTATTTCCAGTTATGTTTATCACCCTCTTCAATTCAGAGTTTTGAACCAGCCTTGTTGAACCAGCCTTGTATCCCAGGGATGAAGCTGACTTGATCACAGTGGATAACCTTTTTGATGCGCTGCTGGATTCTGTTTGCCAGTATTTTATTGAGGATTTTTGCATTGATTTTCATCAGGGATATTGGCCTGAAATTTTTTTGTTGTTATCTCTCTGCCAGGTTTTGATATCAAGATGATTCTAGCTTCATAAAATGAATTAGAGAGGAGTCCCTCTTTTTCATTGTTTGGAATAGTTTCAGGAAGAATGGTATCAGCTCCTCTTTTCACTTCTGGCAGAATTCAGCTGTGAATCTATCTGGTCTTGGGCTTTTTTTGGTAGGCAGGCTATTAATTACTGCCTCAATTTCAGATCTTGTTATTGGTCTATTCAGGGATTTGACTTCTTCCTGGTTTAGTCTTTGGATGGTGTCTGTGTCCAGGAATTTGTCCATTCTTTCTAGATTTTCTAGTTTGCTTTCATAGAGGTGTTTATAGTATTCTCTGATGGTAGTTTGTATTTCTGTGGGATCAGTGGTGATATCCCCTATATCATTTTTTATTATGTCTATTTGATTCTTCTCTTTTTTCTTCTTTATTTATCTAGTTGGCAGTTTATCTATTTTGTTAATGTTTTCAAAAAACCAGCTCCAGGATGCATTGATTTTTTGAAGGATTTTTTGTGTCTCTGTCTCCTTCAGTTCTGCTCTGATCTTTGTTATTTCTTGTCTTCTGTTAGCTTTTGAAATTGTTTGCTCTTGCTTCTCTACTTCTTTTATTTGTGATGTTAGGTTGTTGATTTTAGATCTTTTCCTCTTTCTTATGTGGGCATTTAGTGCTATAAATTTCCCTCTAAACACTGCTTTAGCTGTGTCCCAGAGATTCTGGTACATTGTGTCTTTGTTCTCATTGGTTTCAAATAACTTATTTATTTCTGCCTTAATTTCATTATTTACCCAGTAGTCATTCAGGTGCAGGTTGTTCAGTTTCCATTTAGTTGTGCAGTTTTAAACAAATTGTTTTTGTTGTGCCTATAAAAGTTTGACCCTATGGTCTCTGACACTACATTTTGTAGTAGAACACTCATAATGAAAAAAATTTCAATATTTTTACCAAAGACCTCTCCTAATTTTTGCATTAACAATTTTCAAACTAAAGCCACAAATTAATAAAATTATCCTTGAAAAAGAATTTTTACAAAGCTCTCAAATTTTTGCCTTTTTCTGTATATTTTTGAGGTTTAACTTAACTGTATTTTTCCCCAAGAAAATCTACCATGATTTCATTCTTAAATCAAAGCTAAGTTTTGTATGTGTTTTTATCCACATATTTATATGTTTATAATCTACATTTTTTATATTTATGTATTTAAATATTTATTTTATGATGAAAGTGGACATTTTCAAGATTCTGTCTGATTTTTAGTTGTTGATTTTTACTTTGTTTTGGCTTTTTCCTCTATAAACTATTTTTGGTTTTATCCCTCTAATTATTCAGAAAAAACTCTTGTCTCTTTATACTTAGTTGTTGGCCTTATGTTTTTAAGAAAAATAGATTTTACCAGTTAACAACATAAAGAATAACTTATCCATTTATATTTTATTTAAATTAAAGGAAGAATCAAGCATGATTTTACTTGGTCTCACCCACTTATTTCACTCTACATTTTGATTTTTAAAATCTGGGATTTTATACACAGGTAAGTATTACATTTTACCATTATTATCTTTATATTATGTTTTAAAAGACCTTTATAAAGTAATTATTTAGATAGATTTTTATTTACTAGGTTTTGTTACTAGGTTTTCTAGTTCTTGTCAAGATCCCCAGTTTAAAGGATGCTGCTGTTAGTTTTTCATTCCTGAAGCCCACATCTCTCCAAGAGGTAGTAGAAATATTCTATTTCTTCTGTGTTTGAATTTACAACCTCTTTGCGATTTGATTAGTGAAGATTCCATTGATATCTTTTAGATAAATATATCTAAACTGAATTTGTAGAACTCTAATAATGTTGCATATATGTGTACATTTTCATAAATGTTACAATGGGAAATAAAGATGACAATTCAGACTTTATTAGTAACAAGCTGGTACTATATCCTAGAAATTTGTACTTTTATATGGAATAGCTTAAAATATCCTGAAAAAAAAGCCTTCAACTACAATAAAAATAGTATTGTATTTTCACTATTAACTTTACTCTTACTTCAAATAACACCAGTGGTTTTTTATCACACTTTTTAAAGTAAAGATCACTTATCAGGAAAATTTTACGATCCATTTTTCTTCCTTCAATATTATACAATTTAAGGAACATGCTGGAGAAGTTACTCCATGAAAAATAACAAAGATTGCTGTGTTTTGAATTATCTTTGATAATTGTATCAACAAGCACACATAAATCATATCAACATTTGGCATAACACAATGAGTAAGCTTATTTGAAAATCATACTATTTAAAAGGCTGAAATTTTCAATATGAATTTTGGAGCTGTATATAATAAATTTGAACTATGTTCAACATATTATCAGCTTTATAGGAACACAGCCACTAAACAACAAACTAAAATCTAGTAAAAATATAGTCTAGAGGTATAGCTACATAACTAAAACAGGATAAAACATTTTCCTAAACTACAACTTAATATATTTCTTTTAAGCATAGAAATCCTAGTTCCTGACCCTTTCTCTTTTTTTTTGTAGCTAGGCAGCATAGATGCTCTGCAGTGGTTTAATTCTTTTGGAATGTTACTTTGAGGTTGGATACAGAGAGCACTTCTCTGAGTAGTGGATTCCTTTTATAGATCCTTTCAAATAAAGCCAGTTGAGTGTATCTGTTGAATGACCTATATGCCTACTGGGCAAGTTAGGGAGCATCTAGAAAATCAACGAGTATCACTAAGACAAGAAAAACTACTTTTTACATGAGTGATTAGATTTAAAGAAAATTATTTTTCTCATTTAAAACCAGTATTTCAGATATACAGAGATTAGAAATATAAAGATAGAAATTTTGAGGAATTGATAACAATAGATATTTTTCATCATGAGGAGTTATACTAGAATCTGCAGTGAAAATCAGATCCAGATAAATTCCTAGTTCTTCAATGTTCTTATCAGCTACCAGTGGTCTATGCCTCAAGCATCCTGAAAGCTGGGTGATTTCTACCCATATTCAGTGTGAAAGAGTATCTCATCATTCCCTTTACTTCAAATTTAGAAATCACCTTGTTTATACTTAGTATACTGTCTGTGTTCAGGAAAATGACAGGTACAGGAAACTATAAGAGAACTGAGTATTTGAGAATGAATGAAATTTTCCACAGGTCTCATACTGTGAATTTTCTTTAAAGTGAACAAAAGCTAAAAGCTAGCAGGTCATACTGAAAGGCCAGATATCTGTTGGAATTAGAACACTAATGATAATGCCACTTAAATATTCATTTTCTTATGATGTATGTGAAGAACACACACACACACACAAACACAATTTTCCAAGCATTGTATCTTGTCATTACTCTAAGTGAACAGTTAAACTCTCTCAAATCTCAACACTTTGAGCTTCCAGAATAATTTATGGCTATTAAATGGAGATATAACAATAAGAAGTAGTCTGTATACACTATTCATATAGATTTCAGTCTATAATAGGTAGCAGAGCCCAGATTTGGAGACAGATTATAAAATTTCTCAGGAAATCCAGGCCTATAGAAGTCCAAAGCCATATGCATTATTCTTAGTTTTGCTTTAATTTAAAATCTTATTTATACTAGGATTTTAGAAAACTAAAGTTTCTTTGGCAATAGAGTTGTGTTTTATGCCAGTTTCTTAAATTAAGGGAAAAAAAGAAGTGGCAATAAGATTATGGATTTCACTATGTCATCAGAGTCAAATTATAGGAAGCTTAAGTTGTAGGAACATGGAAATTCTATGATTACACATGGTTTCTGAGGAATGCATATCATTCTCCATGTAGTGGCTTCATTCAGTTCCCATATTACAGAGCTTTTCGTTTCATTTGTATAAATATTTATGTTAGATGAAATAATGACAAACATCAGTAACAATTAAATAACAGGTAGTATTGTTTATATTGCATATAAAATGTAAGGAAGTAATAGGAACAAAATTGTGGCCTAAATCATATAGAAATTTAATGTAAACCATCCTTGAAAAATTCCATGACTGGGCTAATCACCCATGAATCAATAACTTTTGATGAATGCACTATATGACTCTGGAAAATGGGAGATAATACTGACCTTTAACCTAAAATCTGGGTGTTTGAGGAATCCTGTCATCTTTAATTTTGCATAGTAACTTACCTTGCATATATTTATTTGTGGTGCAATGCTGTCCAAATGTAAATACTTGGCATTCTATTTTGTCCATATATCTCTGTCTAGTACTCACTCAACACATCCAATTCTTTGCCTGCTCTACTTGCTTCTAGGTCACAATATGTTGAAAATTTTCCATGAAAAGAGTGCATTTTTCTCAAAACCATCCATTTTTATACATCCTCACCCATGTTCTTCAGTGCAAACATCTATATATTTAGAGAATAAGGGCTGAGTCTTGCTATCAAACCACTTGGGGCTCTTTGCTCTGCAGATTAGCCTTTAATTACAAGGTGCATGACTGTTTTCCTCAATAAAGCTCAGTGGGCTCAGCCATAAACAGATTGAGTGAATTCACAGATTACCTTAGTTGTTTCCCCTCCTATTCTCTTTCCCCTCCTATTCTCTTTCCAGACCTTATGCATCAATGATGTTTATGTGAGAATGTACAGACCTTAACTTTATGAAATAATTTAATATATGCAAGTATGGGTAAGGCATATAATGGAAGCCAAGAAACTCTTCAGCATTTAAGGTCTAGGTTATGTTTTAGAATTATGTTTTTATCACTTTTTCAACTTAAGGCAAAAGTAACAGAATTAGAGGGAATAAATGTGGATTATAACACATGAATAGAATTAAACAGTAGGAAGCTTTTGGAGTTGTGAGCAGGGGAAAAATTATATTATTCTTCGGTGTTAAGAAAAACTGGTACACTGAAATGAGTTTATGAACTGCCACTGTCTGCAACTCTAAATACAGTACACATAAAAAGTATGGCTAGCCAGAAACACATTTTTATTATTATTTAGGATTTTTACTTTATTAATATCATCATAAGCAAACAAATAAATTATTCGATACATTGAATCAGTTATGTATTAAACTAAAAATTTATTAAATATTTCATTAAATTGGATAAAGGTGTTGGTGTAAGGAACAACTTGTTAAATAATAAACTCATTAAAGTATGATAAAAATATGATGGCCTGTTTATACTATTTTCAAAATACGTAAAATCAAGTAAAACTTACGTAAAAATTACTTAAATTTTTTTTTTGAGACAGAGTCTCACTCTGTCGCCAGGCTCGAGGCTGGAGTGCAGTGGCACAATCTCGGCTCACTGCAACCTCTGCCTCCCGGGTTCAAGCAATTCCCCTGCCTCAGCGTCCCGAGTAGCTGGGACTACAGGAGCACGCCACCATGCCCAGTTAATTTCTATATTTTTAGTAGAGACGGTGTTTCACCACGTTGGCCAGGATGGTCTCAATCTCTTGACCTCGTGATCCGCCCGCCTCAGCCTCCCAAAGTGCTGGAATTACAGGCTTAAGCCACCGCACCCGGCCAAATTACTTAAATTTTTTAATAAAAAATTTAAAGTAGTAGAGTACATGTTTAAAAAGACATGATGTAGTGTTACAGCTCTTTTTGAATTTGTCTAGCAGATTTTCAGTTTTTTAGCGGAAACCCACCCCAATCAATACACACACAAAGACGATGTGACTAATCCTCTCAGAGAGCTCTTTCAAGTTTATAGAACAAATATCTCTCTTTACATGCATTTTTTTCTTCTAAAATTTCTCTTGAGTTTCTTAGAAGTTCTATATTTCCTGTTTATCATTCTATTTAAATTTCTCTATAAAGTCATCCAAATTCTCATATTCATAAACACAAAGGAAAACGTTTCAGATCCTCTTGCTTGACCACTAGATGACATTTCACACTATTCATCACTTCTTCCTTCCCATAAACCTATCCTCCCTCAGTTTCTTGACTCTCTTCGGGATCCCCTGCTCCTCAGCTTATTCATGTGATGCTGATTCTCAGCCTTCTGAAATCTGTTTATCTTTGCTCTTTGAGAAACATTAAACTTTCCTTCTTTAGCTCTCACAATCATGGCAAATATATAGCAGTTGAAGATCCTTGCCACTTTATCCTGCGCTACATGCCCATGAAATAAAATAGAATTCATTTATAAGTCTTTCCTGATTCAAAATTCTCAAAATCCATCACATTTTGAATTGGGAATAGGGTTTATTTCTCCAGGAAAGGTCTGAAATCATGGGCAACTCTCACCAAGGATGTGGGAATAAACTTAACGAAATGTAAACCGTGTTGCCTCTAAATACAAGAGAAAAATGCTAAGAAGTAAGATAAAATTTATAATTTCAGAAAGTTCTGATCAGTTGTTGAACTCAAGTAACAGCTTTGTTTAAAGAATGGCAACTTAGTGCAGCTGTGTTATTGTCAGGAGTTCTCGACCTTCACATTAGTAGTTAGGATAAAAGGGAAGCAACAAAGGGAGGAGGGTATGATGAGGCATGTTCAACTCCCACTTCCTTTTTTGTGGGGACTAGGGGGATCTTCTTGGCCAAGAGGTGGGTTCCATTCAGTGTTGAGTAGCTTAGAATTTTATTTTTGGTTTACAATCTGAAAAGTAAATGTCAACTGAGGACAAAAATCCTTATAGATAATACATTGGCTAGGCTTCTGTGATTAGTTGTATCAAAGTAAAGATAGGATTGTTTATTAGGGGACCATGAAATTTAATCAGTGACAGCATGTTAGAATTTTCACCTGAGAAAAGTTGTAAGAAATCATTTGTAGAGGACTGTATTGTGTCAAGGGAATATCTCATTCTTATGCTTTTATTTTTCTCAGTCAAATTTCTTATTAACATGTTTATCAACTGAAGTTATAATAAGAATTAAATTTCTAAAATAGGTAACAAAATTGGAGGAACAAGACCATGTTTAATGGATTATTCTATCTCTGTTAAGCTTTCTTCAAAATAATTAGAAAATACTGCATTCATCAGAGGATAAAACATTGAAGCAGAAATGGCAAAATAAATACATGCGAGCAAAGAGGATGGACTGCTATGTAACTCTATAAATTGTCTGGCATATTTATTTGTTTTTCATTATGTTTAGAGTGTTTCAAAGGATTATGAAAATAAGTTAGAATGAAGATGAGTGTTCTCCTCTTGTAGCAAATGACTTTTTAATACATCAGTTAATTGAACTATTTTCCGACAAGGAAGATGACAGACAATATCAACTATCAAAACTTTTAGAGAAAAGTGTTACATTCTTGCTAAAAATTAGGAAAAAAACATCCTGTTATATTTAGTTGTATTAAGTTACAAGAGGAAACTAAGCATAATTTTTAAAATGAATATAAACTGCTGACAAGGCTACATTCTCTTCACTTATTTTAAATAATTTTATTTATTCTTTTGTCTTAGACAACTATCATTGATCATTCTATTATGGAGAATACTGTAACCAATGTTAGCACTTGGAAAAATATATTGAGGATTGAGAGTCTGCATTTACACTAATATATCTCATAAGCAGAGAAAATGTAGGTGACTGCAACCAGTACCACCCTTAAGTCAGCGCAAGAGACAAGTTCACTGGGATAATGTGTGTCTCCCTCTTCTAAACCATGTTCCTGGCACCAGAAATCCTTCAGTTCTTTCACTAAATGATGCCAACCCTCATCCATGTACTATACCAGCATCTTCCCAGTTTCACCTTCATGAATTTAGATTACATGTTCAATGTGATCATACCTAGCTCATAGGAGTGGCCAAGGTAGAGAAGTGTGAGAGAATAGAGTTTGGGAAGACAAGGTAGGAGGCCCAGGGACCAGCTTTCCTCCTGTGGTCACATCTGCATTTTTGCTCACACAGTTTTCTCCATGTGATATTCTCCCTACTCTTCTTGTGAATTCTGACTTATCTTTCAAAGCTACTTACGTAGACATGCCACTAACTTTTCTAATGTGTTATTACATGTTACTATGTTTACATGTTACTGTTACTTACACATGTTACTATTATGCCCTTGTCATATGATATTACATGGGTTTTTTGCTACCTTTCAATTTCCCATTTGAACCCTTGAATGCTGACAAATTATTTCTTTACTTTTTGTTTCCCTAGTGACTTCTCCAGTGCATAAAATAAATTATCACATGATGGAAGTTAGTAAATATTTTTGAACTAAGTAATGATAACATATTATCTATTTAAACAATATCTGGGATTCTAGTCAACTATTCAGTTGGTTACTCAAATGAATTTATTGTGTAATATTCTTGCCATTGTGAAATTGCTATTTATATGTATCTCCTGGAACAAGTGGTATTTTCACTGACATGATATTCCATTGTTATCTAAGGACAAGAGGAAAATGGTAAGAAGATAAAATTTATAATTTTAGAAAGTTCTGATCAATTGTTGAATTCAAGCAGTCAATTCAAAAGGATGAGTGCTAATAGAAATAAATGCAATGGTTTAATGAAAGTTTGTATTCTAGGCTAATCCATGGAGACTTCATACTTGATAGCATGGTTTGACTATTCATAGCAAAAGGAAAAATTTCATTATTGTGTGTCTTGTACTATTTTGTGGAAAACTGTGTCTTGTATCATTCTGTGTAATTCTGTATAAATTTGTTCTTGTGAAAATGCTAAGTAACCACAGATAGAGTTTTTTCTTTTAACTTTCATTTTAAGTTCGTGGATACATGTGTAGGATGTGCAGGTTTGTTAAGCAGGTATATGTGTGTCATGGGGGTTTGTTATATAGATTAATTTACCACCCGGATATTACGCCTAGTATCCATTAGTTATTTTTCCCGATCCTCTCCATTATCCTACCTTCCACCTTGTAATAGGCCCCATTCTGTGGTGTTCTGTCTGTGTGTCCATCTGTTCACTTCATTTAGTTCCCGCTTAAAAGTGAGAACATGCCATGTTTGGTTTTCTGTTTCTGTGTTAGTCTGCTAAGGATAATCATCTCCAGATCCTTTCATATCCCTACAAAGGGTATGATCTAGTTTTATTGAGAAAATATCAAGAAACCTATGAGCCCCTAAATATTCCTTCCCACTAATTACAATGATTTGAATTGTAGCTGGGGCTGTACTTAGTCCTGAACATATGATCATATTATCAGTAGAAAAAAAGGATTGTCCCAAATAAAACCCATGTATTGATAATATAAAAAATATATATTTATAGCCCAAATCTCTCCTCTGGGTTCTAAAGTCCAATTCAACTCTTAATATCCATAATTGGATACCTCAAAAAGGTCAAACTCAACATGCAGAACAGAACCTTTTATTTTTACTCAAATACCAATTTTCCACATATCAGTAAATGTTCTAGCATATACTAAATTTCTCAAGGCAGAAACCTAGAAGCTATTTCTTTCTTCCAGTTTGTTCTTGCCTCCTGCTCACCATGATATCCAATTTGTCAGAAAGTTTCAATGATTCAAGTTTCAGTCAATTTTCCTCTAAGTATATTAAGAATTTCTCTTGCTTCCTTGTCTAAAGCTACCACATTTGTCTATTATGTCGTTCCTCATATGAACTTCTGTAACAGTCTTTCAAGTGATCTCCCTGCTTGCACCCTTGCCGCCTTCCTTACACATCATCTTAAAATTTGAAGCAGAGCTTTTCCTTTCTCTGCTGAAAGCCTTTCTGTTGCACTTGGAATAAAAATTCAAGCGCCTTCCTGAATCTGATCTTTCTTGCTTTCTCCCTAGTGGGTTGCTCAATACAACAACACCTTTATTGTTCATTATATGCCTGCCACATTTTTCTTCACTGAGTTCTTCTGCTTGTCATTCACTTTATTCCAGTTTTTACGCAACTACCACCATTTAATTATTTAATTCAATGTTTAAATATCCATTTCTCAAAGAGATGTTACCACATATAATGTAGCTTCATTCCACCCACACACACATATTTTTCTCCATTCCTTTTTATTCTTTCATAGTATTTACCCCAACTTACAGTTTATTCTTCTACTAGCATTTATGTTCATCTCTCTTATTCTTTCAGATGAGAACCATGTCTGTTTGATTTACTACTGTATTTCCATTACCTCACATGGTTCCTCTTGCATAATAATTAATATTTGTTGAAAAATAAGTGGATTTAGGATAGATTTACTAATATGTAGCCTACTGAAGCATCCTGAAAAATAAAATGTAAATCATACAGATGTTTTCCTCTTAAAAGTATATTAAAATAAGATGGAATACAAATATATAAACAAAGAAACAACCAGGCAGTGGAGTTTTAAATTTAATTTGTAAAAGTAATAAGTTTTCCAAAATATCTATCCATAGGATAGTGAAAGACTTTTGCTATTTTCAAACTACTTTGGTTCTTATCTTTATATTTGAGGAAGATGAAACTCTTAACATGTCAAATTTCATCTATTAGTTTCACATTTTACCTTATAATTTAAAAGTGACTTCCATTGTCACTGAGGTATCTATCAAAAGCATATCTATAAATATCCTTTGCTCATTTTCTTGAAATGAGGTGTGAATGAAAATTGTAATTCTTTGCAACTTCATAAAAATAATAGTCAAGGTTTTTTTCTGTAAAAAAACTACAATATCCATGCTTGCTTTTCAATGTTTGGTTTTGGTTAAACAACATTATAGATTAAATAAATGATGCTGTGATATAAAGACAATCAGTTTAATATATTAACTATATGCTATATTTTCTCATGTACCTATAAACAAAACTTGTGCCCAAATACTCGAAATGGATATTTAAAATGACAATGATAGATGGCCAGATTAAATGAGTTAACTCAGACATTACTTTTTTTTCTGAAATGGTTAAGTAATTACAATAGAAAATCCTTTTTTTTTTAAGCCCAGATAGCCCCAAGATTGCATTTGTTTGCTGTGTTTTGTTTAGATACAGTCTATATTTTACCATTCTTATAACACCAAAGAAGCTGTCTTTAAGTATAAAATGGAAATCATTCTAATCAGTATTATCTCTACAATTCAGTCTCCTGGGGAAAGAGTTATAGAGAAAAAATGGCTATGTTTGTAGTAATTTGAAAATAAACCATGCTAGATGAGGTATGAAATGGGACAGATCTTTTTTTTTTTTTTTAATTATTCAGTCTCCATAAAGACTGTCAAAAATTGCCAATGCCTACTGTATTTTAAGTCTTCATGGCAGGGTATTGGGAAAAGTTTTCAATTAGCAATAATCACGCCTCAGATAAACCTCATTGGCTGCAATACTGCCATTGTGCAAAGCTCAACTGGGACAAATCTTAACATTTATATATTTATTTTTCCTTTCTTCTGAAGATTCTTAGTGAATAACTGTATTCCTATGAGACAAAGCAGAGTTTATAATAACTGAATTACATCATAGAAAACCATGCAGTTGAGGTTTTAATATTTTTGTTTTGAATCAAATCTTGTGATTTTTCTACTTACTATGAGTCAAAAATTTTGAGACACTAATAGGAGGAAACACTTAAAGGATTTTTATACTTCTCTTTATTCCCTATTAAAATAAAAATATAAACAATTTTCAGCTATTATTAATAATGCCATTCACCACCTCTTCTTGGTAGGGGCAAATTCAACAGTCTATGAATCCTTGGGGTCAAGCTATTGTGGTCTTAATATGTTGGAGGCAGACACATTAGGGAGAGGGTAGATTACAATGTCCACTTGACTGAATAATTGAATATAACATGATAGTTTATTTTTAAAACTTGTCCATGGTCTAAGAGTGCAGTGGTTAGAGGTGAAGCAGGGGATAGAATTTATCTACTACCACACTACCATTTACTGCAGTCTTTAAACAATTCTTAAACAGAGGAACAGATCTTTTCTCAAATGGATTTAGTGAGAATTATCATGCAGTCCCTGAAGTGAAAAACCTAAAATACCAGAGATATATACATAATATTCAACTTTTCTGAGTGCAAACTTGTACATATCTTAAAGAAAAAAGGGGATTCTCTTTTTAGGGTAATTTTGTAATTTTTAACAATATTCTCTTTTCCTATATGGAGGGAAACATTATGTGACAACAATAAATTAAGATTTCACCCTAAATCTCCCATAGTTCACCAAACTATAAAATAAAAGCTGAGACAAAATATCAGCTGAACCTATATTAACTCTGGGATTAATTTTATCATATTTAGAAATAATTTTTACATATAAATCATACATAAAGTGACATACTTAAACTATTGGAAATATTAACATCAGAGATAAGTTTCTAACTTATTCTGTACATAGAAAGATATTACAGATGGAGAGAGAAAAGATGTGCACTCAAGGATCAGACATTTTTCATGAGTCCACATGATTCAAGTGATTGATAGTTAAAGAATTTTTAATAGCAAAGACAATTCACAAAAGGGTTAAATTCACAAGACTAAATGCAGCTTGTCAAACAGGATTAACAAAAGCATCTAATAATCCAAAGTAAGAAAAGAAGGTAAAGTTGAAATGAACAGCAGAACACTTGAATTAAATCAGCACATCTCTCTGTGAATCTAATGAGCTAACATTTTGAGTATTCTTTGATTCACTCTAGCAATCCAAAATTGTTTAAGCATTCAGTCAAGCAGTAATTTTATTTGAAATTACTTTGACTTTATGTGTGCTGAATGACCATGACTTGGATTTTTATTTGTGTTGAATTAACAAAGTTGACCTTCTTAGATATTAGTACTCTATTTAAACTTACTTTTAAATAACAAATTCCAAATTTCTCTCTAAATAAGCTGCATGGCCTTAACAGGTACAGTAATACTCAAAGTCACAGCAGCTTCACTCAAGACAGGTCATTAGAATATTCACTCTTCTTACAGCCATGCTACCTCTACCTCCTTTTTTTAACCCACATATTTATACGTATTTGTATAGCACCATCAGTACCTGAATATAAACAGTGATATTTTTGATGTTCAGATCCATCCTTATGAGATCCATAGCCATCAGGGGATGTGGGAATATGTAATCCTATGGAAGGTTCAATCAGACCAACCTGTCACAGAGGACACTTAACAAACATCTGCAGTTTCATCATGAGGAAGAAGGGTAAATCTGTGAAACTTCAGTTGTATTTCAGCCAATTGTGAGAAAGAATTCTAAAATTTAGCTATTCAACATGCCTCAGAAAGTATGGTTGTCCTCACTAGAATTTTTGGATAGATGGTGAATGGCCATTTTGTCTTAGATGTCAAAGAGATTTTTATTCCTCCACTGAGGGTGATACAGTTAACTGTCAAAGTTTCTTGAAGTCTTAGTTTCAATTCTTGGAGGAAAAAAATTTTTATCCTCAGTTGTCACAGAAGGAGCCATCTGACAGATGTGGGCAGCTGCATTGTCTGTCAGAATGTATATTTGGACTGGCATGTATTATAACAGAGTGCACCTTGGGCAGTCATATGATGTAAAGACAAAAGACAGGTTGGAGTGGATAGGCCAGTGAACAAAAAGCAGCACTAAATAAACTTCACTGTAGATGTTCAATATTGGCCCAAAGTCCTGTCACCCAATGTCTTCATCAATCAATCTATAAAACAAAAGGATTGGACAGTATTTTATTCATCAAATATGTCTTGAATCTTCACTATATTTCAAGTCCTGCAGATACAAAATATAAAGATATAATCTTTAAAGTACTTCTGGTCAAGTAAGTAGAGCCAGGTGAGGAATGGCATCTCAAGGAAGGCTTCCTGGAGGAGGTGAACTCTGAGTCTGAAAAAGACAGGGATTGAGTCAGGGATTGAGTCAGGGAGCATATTGAAAACACAATGGTTATGAATCCAAGCTGGAAGAGTCAGCATATTGAAAATACAATTGTTATGAATCCAAGCTGGAAAAGTCTTAGTGGGTGAAAGTGTGTGTGATGGGGTTGGAGTAATGGGGAGAAATGATGGGAGGCTCCTTTGAACTTTCAACTACCCTGAATGTATTTCTATTCCATTGACTTAAAAAATTACGTTTTAATTTTCCATTGATTATGATTTTCTTCAGGATAAAAATCGTTTTGTTCTTTTCACTCTACCTCCCTAAACCTTCACCTTACTACCACCACTTAGAGGGATTGATAATCACAGACTCTCAATAAATAGGTTGATGAATGAATGCTACACTCCTTTTCCCCTAGGCAAGGATGCAAAGTTAAAATTGAGGCAGAGGTCTCAAGGCAATTAGCTGTCCATTGATCTTTTGCATAAACAGGTCTTGGTCTCTTGGCCTCTACTCAACCCTGTAAAGTTTCCATACCTTCCCTCTACTCCCTCCCAACTCCTTACCTTACATAGGTCTAAGTCAAGAACTGATATAATTAAGAGATCTCACAGTAAAATTAGTCTTTACATATGAAAAATATGGTTTTCCATCCCGTAGCCTACAGGAGGCAGCACTGGTACTCAGAGCAGTAATAAGGCAATATTTGGAAGCCTGAAAAATGAAGCATCTAAATGAAATCAAAGCTAGTTGCTAAGCCTGTTTTATCAAGCAGTTCTGTGTCTAGGGATTCTTTTCTGCAAACTCACTACATCTGCTTTATGTTGCTGCCATGTTTTACACATAATTGTTAATTGTTCCCATGTTTACTCATTGCTCAGTAAATGGCTGGCACTAACTTCAGAGAAGTAATGGGCCAGGTGTGGTGGCTCACACCTGTAATCCCAGCACTTTGGGGGCTGAGGTGGGTGGATCCCTTGGAGTCAGGAGTTTGGGACCAACCTGGCCAACATGGTGAAACCCCATCCTACTAAAAATATGAAAATTGTTGGGCGTGGTGGTGGGTGCCTGTAATTCGGGCTACTTGGGAAGCTGAGTCAAGAGAATCACTTGAATCTGTGAGGCAGAGGTTACAGTGAGACGAGATCATGCTATTGCACTCCAACCTGGGCCACAAAAAAGAAATTCTGTCTCACACACACACACACACACACACACACACACACACACACACACACAGTCAGAGAAGTCATATACAGAAACTATCCAGCAGTCTGGCTAAGGTGGGTACAGTACATGGGGCACAAGATTTGCTATTGAGTATTTCTGTGCCAAGGGCATTAATGAATGAGTGTCTTGACAAACAATCACAGAACTTTATTCATTTTGGAGCCAGGAAGCATAAGTATCATTTAAAAATTAACACACACTGTGTTTTCATCCAGCACAAGGAGTAGCAAATTCTTCATGTGCCAAGTGCAAAAGAAGTCTTTCATCAGCCTTGCTAAGGGTTGTGTCTCTGAGGATGGTCATTTTTCCTTTGGCTCCAATTCATACTGATGGCTTAAATATGAGGTTAGGTTTAAAGAGTCTAAATCAGGTGAAGTGATTTCCTTGTTAGTGGAGGCAGGAGGAGAACAGAGTCATCTGTCCCATCACTAGAATATATTGATTTGGCACTAGAAAGAAAAGAAGTAAAGCAAATGGGCCCTATATGTGACTCCTATTAAGAAACAGTAATATAATTCAAGCTAGCAGGGAAAAATGTCACATATCAAAGGATTGCTTTTGGAAAAAGAAAAAAAATAACATTGAGCTCTCTCTTAACTGGAGACTTTCAAGTAAAATATGCCCCATGTCTACAGAAAACATATGATGGCATTAATGAGGAAAAACTCATATATAATGTAAGTTATCATTTTGAGAAAGCCAGCTACTACTTTTGCATTTACTCCATAAATTGCCACATTGCATGCATTTGATTTCTTATAATTTTCTCATTATTAATAGAAGAAGGAACTTATAGTATCTTTTACTTATAAGTCACTAGATATTAGTGAAGATTTCCTTGAACTTCCTCTGTCCTCAGTATAATAACCACTGAAAGGCACTTTCATATATAGATTATTACATCAAGTTTAAAGTCATGCAGAGCTGGGTTTAAAGCCTGGCTCCACTAACATATCATTACAAGTAACAGAAAACATGATTTAAACTAGCTTGAGGAAGTAATGGGAATTTGTTCATATAATTAAAAAATTTCAGGGGAATCTGGATTCAGGCAGGGCTAAAAATTCAGGGATCAAATAGTATGATCAGAACTGAATTTCTTCCCATCTCTTGGCATAGTCTTCTCTCTTCCATGCTATGATTTTTATTTTTTTGGTGGGAAATGGCTATAGCTCCGTCTTCTCTCAGGAGCAATCATAGGGATGTTCAGCCAGGAAGACAGTGGGCTTGTAGGACAGAGCTTGAAAAACAGATGCCCTAAAAATTGATGGTTATTATTAGAAATTAAATAAATACATTCTTGGTGACAAAAATGCCATTTTTCTATCCCACAACAATTTACTCTGTGATCTTGGGCAACTTATTTAGCCCATCCAAATAAGTTACAAATTGAAATTGTAAAACGGAAATGATATTAAGTACTTTCTAAAGCATCTAAGGTTTAAAAAATCTTTTTGAAAACTGTTTCTAAAGCTCTTGGTAGAATACATGACAAATAATAAATGGGAAATAAAGCTGCTAAAAAAAATCCAGAAAGATGTATGAGTAGGCAAATGGGGTTCTGATCTTAGGCCCTGATCACAGGACTGATGGTCTTTCTAAAGCGGAACTACATTTCTGTGACAAAAACGCATTACAAAGTATGTGACTAAGTGCATGGAATAGCTTAAACTTGCCAAAGAAAATTACACCAGCATTTATGAGAGACACAGTATATTTGGCAGAGAGAAATAAAAAGGAAAAAAATCTATGTTCTTGCTATATGAAAAATGCATCATTTGTTTTAATCCTTCCACCTACAGAGAAAGAAGAGACAGTCAAGGACAAAAACATAGCTTCATGCATATGCATCACTTGGCTATAGAACATTGATAAAATTTCCTTGTATCTGTCAGGGTCTTCAGCCTGATAGCTCAAAGAATACCCACTGGGCTAGACTAGATGATGAAATCAGTGAAAGAGAGAGAGGAGAAAGAGATAGAGTCAGAGAGAGAGAGAGAGAGAGAGAGGAAGAGAAGAGGACGGGGGGGAGGGGAGGGGAGGAAGAAAGTGTAAACCAGGGATGTGTGCATTGGTATTAATGCTAGCAAATAAGGAGGCCTCCTTATCTTCTTGGAAACATGCTAATGATCTTATTCTGATTTCTCATAAGTAATATGAATTTCCAGGAGGGCAACAAGGGGTAGTTGCCCTTATTAGGAAAATAGTTGAAGGTAAAGTACCAATCCTAAAACTCTCTTTCTAATAGTTCTGTCAATCCAGAACTCAAGGCAGAATTTCTAGAGACAGAGTAGACTGTGGAGCAGAAACATAATGGTTCCCCTATTACTTCAGCTATACTCATATAGTAAAGACAGGACAAAAAGTACAACAGGGAAAGTCAATTGATTTGCTATAATAGACATGACAATTGCCTTCTTTTTCATTTCTGTCTCAGAGTCCCATCAGGCACAATTTACATTTTATAAGATGATATTTAATATACATGTGTGCTTTTTGCCACAGGGATATTTGAATTCATCAGCACACCATTTGCCTTAGTCTGTTTGAGCTGCTACTACAAAAATAACATAGACTGGGTGGCTTATAAATGACAGAAATTTCTTTATCACAGTTCTGGAGGCTGGAAACTCCAAAGACCTGGCAGTTTGGTGTTTGATGAGGGCCTGCCTGGATTGTCACATGGCAAAAAGGACTAGGGAGCTTTGTAGCACCTCTTTTATAAAGGCCCTTATTCCCATTCATGATGGCTCCATTCTCATGATTAATCATCTCCCAAAGGCCTCACCTCCTAATACCATCACTATTGGAGATTAGGTTTCAATATATGAATTTTGGGGGTATATGGACTGTATGTCCATGCACTGCCATATTCATGGGTGGAGTAACTTGGAATCAATAATTATCAAGAATTACATACTATATTGAAGATGTCCAAGTGATTGTATTTTCAGAAGAAGAAGTTTAAAAAAGTAATAAGGACTGTAGTCATTCATATGACAAATGAGGACTGTTTGATAAACTCATCTAACATTTGAAGTCTGGCTCAGAATATTAATAGTTGAGGAATTACATGGATGGAGCTACTAGCAAATACATTTTACCTCTTACTAACCATGATGGCTGATTTTGGGTATCAACATGACTGGATTAAGGGATACTCAGTAGCTGGAAAGGCACTAAGTATTCTCAGTGCTTCAGTAGGCACTGAGCCTGGCCCTCTTCTGTTAAAAGTATCCAGGTGGTTTGGCATTAGATTAGAATATTGAACTGCCCTAAGGGTGTCTGTAAAAGTGTTTCAAGAAGAGTTTGGCATTTGAGTCAGTGGACAGAGCAAAGAAGATCTGCATTTACTATGGGCAAGCATCATTTAATCAGCCTGCTAGAATGGAACAAAAATGTAGAGGAAAGGAGAATTCTTGCTGTCTCTTCCAGTGCCTGAACACCCTTATTCTGCCTTTGGACAACAGAATTCCAGATCCTCCACCCTTTGAGACTTGCACTCCTCCCTGCAAACCCTCTTCCCCTGGGGTTCTTGGGCCTTTGGCTTTAGACCGAGAGAGTTCACCATTGACTTCCTTGGTTCTGAAGCCTTTGAACTTGAACTGTGTCACACTATTGGCTGACTTTTCCGGTTCTCAAGCTTGCATATGACCTACCATGGGACTTCTCAGCTTCTATAATCAAATGAACCAATTCCCCTAATAAATCCCTTCTTCTCTCTCTCTCTTTCTCTCTCTCTCTGTGTGTGTGTGTGTGTGTGTGTGTGTGTGTGTGTGTGTGTGTGTGTGTGTATAAATAATAGTTCTGTAAGGCCGGTTGCCTCGCCGGGAGTTTGGACACGCCCCCTTCCCTTGCCGGGAGCTCCGAAACGTCCCCCTCCCTCGCGGGGAGTTCGGACACGCCCCCCTTCCCTTGCCGGGAGCTCGGAAACATCCCCCTCCCTCGCGGGGAGTTTGGACACGCCCCCTTCCCTTGTCGGGAGCTCGGAAACGTCCCCCTCCCTCGTGGGGAGTTCGGACACGCCCCCTTCCCTTGCTGGGAGCTCGGAAACGTCCCCCTCCCTCGCGGGGAGTTCGGACACACCCCCTTCCCTTGCCGGGAGCTCGGAAACATCCCCCTCCCTCGCGGGGAGTTCGGACACACCCCCTTCCTTTGCCGGGAGCTCAGAAATGCCCCCCTCCCTTGCTGGGAGCTCAGACACGCCGCCTTCCCCCCCGGGAGCCCGGGAAAAAAGCCCCATCAGGACCTACCTGATACTATTTTGTCCTATCTGGGCCCCACTCCCTTCCATCCGGGTCCCACTCCCCTCCATTTTGTTTCATCCGGGTCCCACTCCCCTCCGTTTTGTCCCACTCACCTTGGACACAGCCAATCGGACGCCTCCACTCCCTATAAAACCCCGTGCCTGAGAGGAGTCCGTGTGACTTCTCCGGCCCCTCCTGTCCGGACTGCAGAACCTCACCCGGGAGCCTAAATAAATTCCTTCGCATTGGATTATTTTCCTGCTGGCCTCAGTTTCTTCATTTCGAACGTGGCAAGAACCCAAGGACAAGCCTTACAAGTGGTGCCAAAACCGGGGAAGGAATTGTAAGACCCCTCCTGGGGGAAACTGACTCCTCCACTCAACGCCAGACCGGGGAGCAGCCCTTTCACCGCAAGGTAAGACTTCTGTTGCCCACTACTCCTCTCGCTGCTTGCCTCGTCGCGTAGATTCCCTGCTCGCAATCGCAGCCGCGTCAGGGACTCTTTCTCATTGTTTGCTGTGGGCCTGTGGCCCCGGCCTCATCGCGAGGACTTGAGCATAGAGGAGACGTCCCCACTTTCCTGAACCCTCTCGTTGTCGTGTCAGGGTCAGGATTTGGAGGGAGACATCCCCACTTTCCTGAATCCTCTCGTTTTTGGTGCTTGGTAAGCACGGCTTGCGCCTAGCCGCTCTTCCGACCACCCCCGCAGCAGCGATTGAGGTGTGGGTATTCAGAAGCCCCATTATCCCCGGTTCATACTAAATTTGTTGTTTTAAGTTAGCCCATTTGGCATAAAAGGCTCCCGTTTATTTAAAAAAACTGTATTTTTGGCTTCTTTCTTTTTCTGTCTCTCTCTCAGCTTTCTCTCTTTCTCCCTCTCAAAATGGTGGCCGTACCATGCCCTTAAGATGGCGGCCGCTTCTCGCTCTTAGCTTTCTCTTCCACCTAAGATGGCAGCTGGACCACACCCTTAAGATGGCGGCAGCTTTCTATTCACTCTCCTTTCTCCTGCTTTCTATTTTTAACTCTACCATCTCCCGCTTTCTACTTTAACTCTATTTTTTCTCCTTTCCTCCTAATTCTGGTGTGAGTGAATGAGTTTATGTGTAGTCCCACAGCCTAACACCTACAGGGGCTTGTGTGGGCCTCAACCCGCAGTTCCATGGGAACGTGGCCGGGAAGGCATCAGACTGGTCTCCCATCTGGGGGGCACCCACCCTTTGTCCGTCAGTCTTTTATGTAGTGCTGTCTTTATTGTAGCCTCTAATTTTGCCATGTGGCAGACAGTCCTAGCCCTCTTTTTGCTCTCCTCCTTATTATCATCATTGCATTAATCGTTGTAGCTTGTAGGTTCTCTCAGCCACCCCCTCCGGGAAAGGAACTCTTCTGCCCATGTTGGGTATAGTACTGTTCCTATCCCTTCCTTGGCTCCGACTGCCCCACAAAAGCCAACTATGGGGAACCAGAAGTCCCACTTAGACCCCAAGTCATCATTAGGATGCCTAGCCCAAAACCTACCCAAACAAGGGCTTTCCATAAAGAAAAGAAAAAAAAGCCTTCTTTACCATTCCTCTACAACTCCTGGTCTGTGGGCAGTAAAAACTCATTTGGAAATGCAGTGATCACTCATCCTTTGTGATCTTGCTGGGAACTGCCTATTCATTGTTTCTATCTCATTTCTCTTAGCCATAGTCTAATTGCTTTTAAACTTATGGGATACTATAATGCAAATAATAGTTCAACAAAAAGTTGAAGATTGTGTTGGTGTTTGTCTAATAGCAATAGAAAATTACAGGCAAGGATGTTGATGGAGAATGTATGTTCTCTTTGCTTCCAAGCTTCAGTCTAATAAAAAGCACACTTTTAAACTTTTATTTTAAGTTCAGGGGTACAATTATAGATTTGTTACATAGGTAAACTTGTGCCATGATGGTTTGTAGTGCAAGGACATGGATATAGCTGGAGGCCATTATCCTTAGCAAAATAATTCAAGAAGAGAAGCTCAAATATTGCATGTTCTCACAAGTGGGAGCTAAATGATGAGAACACATGGATACATAGAAGGGAACAACACACACTGGTGCCTTTCAGAGTGTAGAGGGTAAGGAGGGAGAGGATCAGGAAAAGTAACTAAAATGACACGAAAAATGCACATTTTAATGTATGAAATTATACGTGTGTTGCATAAGAGTTCGCAAAGCACCAGGTGTTTGGAAGAACCTGGAGGATCAAGTGCTCTCATTCCCCAACCTGTTGCCCTGAATCCTAACTTCCAACTTTATTTCTCACTGTGTTTGCCATTTTAGATTGATTAATTAATTAATCTAGAAAGATAATCCAACTTGTTCTATAAAAAGGAATTGAACTTTTTGTAATCCTGCCAAGTTTATGATTATCTAATCTTTGACAGTCACTGGTGGCAGTTCAGGGAACTTTCCTAAAGATGTATGTTTTTCTCTATGTGCTCTCAGATAGAACGGCTTAGACTGAACATTTAACACTTTCCATTTTGATATTACTGAAAGTTACAAGAGGTAATAAACACATTAACAACATGATGTCTCTCTAACATGCCCATGACACACCTCCCTTAGTTGATATATGGTCCAAGACCTAAGGTATAATAGGTTATAGATTTACCAGCTGCTTTGCTACTGTGTTATTGCAAAACCTAAGATTGATACTTCCCTTCAGTCCCTTTTCTATTCTGTCAAATCTACATTTTAGGATTTTTCCATTTGCAATATTTTTGTTTTAGTTGACTCTTTGTTCATCACTATTGACAGAACTTCAAGCAAAACTAGATTAAGTGAAAAATAAGCAATTTTTTTAGCTTATGTATGTTGGAAATCCAGATGTAGGAAAGGCCTCAAGACTTCAGATACTTAAAATGATGCCATCAGAATTCTTTCATCCCTTGGCTCTGCTTCATGTTATGTGTTGGCCTCATTTCCTCTATTGCTGCTGATCTTCCCCCAGGTGGAAGACAAGAGATAGGAATGAAATATCTGCAGACAGCCTTAAGCTTTCATGATGTCAGCTCACTGATCTGAGAGTAAATTGTGCTTCTATTATCCAGTATTTATATATTAAATGCCATATAAAGATCAGAAGCCCTTCTTCTGTAACAGTCATCCAACAATATGTTGGCTGCCTGGCCAGGCCTAGGTCAATGACCCTTATTGGGTTTGGTGAAATACAATTGGCATTCTTGTCAGGGAGGGACAACTTTCAAAGGAAATCATGTCCACTCACTATTACCAAAACACCAGGTGTTTTGTCTAGGTCCTGTTTCTTGCTGTACAGAAATCCAATCGCTGAGAAAAGTATTGCCAAAGATGAAGCCTTTCATAGAGTGCTGCAGCCAAGGAGATAGAAGATCTCAAATCCGTCTCTCTGACTGATTAAAATTAGGAGCTTATATAACAGGGAAGAAATGTGATCATGAGTGGGAAAACAGGAATTAGGGAGGGGTAAAGAAGAGCAGCTGGACAACAGAAAGCTGGTGGTCAGTTAGGCAATCATAACAGATGAGGTGTCTGGCATCTTATTGTCCAAATGCAGTGATCCGGTAACTTTCAGCTCCTTGCTGGTATCTGGAAGGCCTGATAGTTGATTTCCTTAGAAAGGAACTCAGATAGGACAAATGCAACTTCCTCAAGTTTTAAGACTGGAAGGGCCAATTTCTATGTTTATTAAAAGAAACCATGAACATCAGCTCTATAGGACAACTGGGTCAGTTTCATTACCAGAAGAACGTGGAAATGATCTTTGGCTGATAAAACAGTAAATGCTCATCGCGGAAAGAAAAAGAAAAGAAACTCTCTGAAAGTGACTGAATCAATGACTGACATCATCTGATGAAAGCCAGTTATTATTTCCCTTTGCCTAAGCTCCATGAGGTATAAAATAAAGAAGGTAGTCTACTCCTTAACCTCTTACATTTGATAGAAACACAACTGGCTGAACTTGAGTATTTACTTGCTTGGAACATCAAGCCTTCTTTGCTTTTCTCTTTCTTTCCCTGATTCCAAAATTTAGTACTTATAAAGTAATAACAAAATATTAATAAGTTAATACTTACGTAATGTTTATTATTTGGCAGTTCTGAGTACCTAACCTATGTTAACTTATTTAGTCCTCACAACACCCCTCGGATGTAACTATTATTAGCATCCCCATTTAAGAGATAAGAAAAATAAGAGCAACTGGAAAATTTTCTTTTTTAAAGAAAGAAACAAAGAAAGAAAGAAGGAAGGAAGGAAGGAAGGAGGAAGGAAAGAGAGAGAGAAGAAACACAAAACTACATATTCAAGGACAGACAAGTTCTTGGGTGGTGATTTTATTTTATTTTATTTTATTTTTATTTTTATTTTTGAAAGAAAGAAAGAAAGAGAATAAAGAAGAGGAGGAAAAAGGAAGAGAAACAGAGAGAGAGAATGGGAGTATTGCTTTCTTGCCCAGGCTAGAATGCAGTTTAGTAATGGGTATTGAAAACCTCTTTTATACCAATAATTATACTTGATGTAAACAGGAAGGAATAAGGGAAGAAAATAACAAACGAGCAGCCAACCAATATTTCATTTAAACCTATGAAATGCTATGCAATTACTGTGGAGTGATTTACTTCCAATTATGCAGTCACTTATGGAATAGGTGTGAGGTGGTAATGTATGTTTTATGTATTTGAAGTGGAGAGTTCTATAAATGTTTATTAAGTTTACTTGTTCCGGGTCTGAGTTCAAGTCCTGGATGTCCTTGTTAATTTTCTGTCTCGTTGATCTATAAAATCGTTAGCTCTTCTTGTTACATTGATCCTTTTGCCATTATGTAATGTCCTTCTTTGCCTCTTTTGCTCTTTGTTACTTTAAAGTCTACTTTATCAGAGGCGAGAATTGCGTCTCCTGCTTTTTATTTGTTTATTTTTACTCTCTGATTGGTTGATAAATCTTCCTCCTTCTCTTTGTTTTGAGTCTTTGTGTATCATTGCATGTGAAATGATCCAAGATGGCTGATCACTAGCAGCTCGGGCTCCTAGCTCCCAGTGAAAGCACAGAGAACAAGAGGACGCCACACTTTCAGACGAATATTTGTTGCTCACGGACCGGGAGATTCCCAGCAGAGGAGCCCCAAGTGTCACCAGGGAGACTCTTGTGGCTGGTGCGGTGGTTTTGCTGGTGCCTTAGCGCACCAGTTTTTGGTGCAGAGTCTGGAGATTCCCGGGCAGAAAAGCACCATCAATCTTAACACCGCTATTTTGGCCGGCACAGTGGACTGCTCAGATTTCAGCGCTGGGAATCAACAAGTTGGACGTCTGCTCAGAGACCTAGTTAGAAAGTCAGTAATTACAAAGACAACAGATGGATAAATATATAATGAAGGGAAGAAATCAGCGTAAAAAGGCAGAGAATACTCAAAATCAGAATGCCTCCCCCTCTACAGAGGATCGCAATTCCTCATCAGTAACGGAACAAGGCTTAATAGATTATGAGTGTGTTCCAGTAACAGAAGCAGGCTTCAAAACGTGGGTGATAAGAAACTTCTGTGAATTAAAAGAACTTGTTCTAACCCAATGCAAAGAAACTAAGAACCTTGAAAAAAGGTTTAATGAAATGTTAACGAGAATGGACAATTTAGAGAGGAATATAAGTGAATTGATGGAGCTGAAAAACACAACACAAGAACTTTGCAAAGCATGCACAAGTTTAAACAGTCGAATTGATCAAGTAGAAGAAAGGACATCAGAAGTCGAGAACCAGCTCAGTGAAATGAAACGAGAAGACAAGATTGGAGAAAAAAGGATGAAAAGGAATGAGCAAAGTCTCCAGGAAATATGGGACTATGTGCAAAGACCTAATTTACGTTTGATAGGTGTACCTGAATGTGATGAAGAGAATGAATCCAAGTTGGAAAATACTCTTCAGGATATCATTCAGGAAAATTTTCCCAACCTGGCAAGGCAGGGTAATATTCAACTCCAGGTAATACAGAGAACACCACAAAGATATTCTTCCAGAAGACCAACCCCAAGGCACATAATTGCCAGATTTATTAGGGTTGAAATGAAGGAGAAAATACTAAGGGCAGCCAGAGAGAAAGGTCAGGTTACCCATAAAGGGAAACCTATCAGACTTACAGCAGATCTCTCAGCAGAAACCCTACAAGCCAGAAAAGAGTGGGGACCAATATTTAACATCCTTAAAGAAAAGAACTTTCAACCCAGAATTTCCTATCCAGCCAAACTAAGCTTTATAATGGAAGGAAAAATTAAATCCTTTGCGAACAAACAAGTGCTTAGAGAGTTCACCACCACCAGACCTGCTTTACAAGAGCTTCTGAAAGAAGCACTATACATATAAAGGAACAACCAATATCAGCCTTTCCAAAAATATATCAAAAAGAAAAGAACATTAACACAACGAAAAATTTACACTAATTAATGGGCAAAACAGCCAGCTAGCATCAAATGCTAATATTAAAGTTATATATATTCTAATTGGATAAAAAGCCAAAACCCATTGCTATGCTGCAACTGGAAAATTTTCTAAGGTCACATGGTTAGTAAATGGCAGATCTGGGATTCAGATTCAGGCGTCCCATTTGCTGCTGAGTGTACGATTTCTACCTCTCCTTTCTTTCAGTACATAGTTATCTCTCCCTATAACTTTTCAGGAACACCAGGAACTATAGGCATGATACAACAGGGCTTTGTAGATTTTCTTGATTATGAAATAGTAGATAGTATGATATCTATTTTAATTTAAATTTGAAGAACATATTCTAATTCGTTTTAAAATCTCTCCACTAGTACAATTGGCTCCTTCATAAGGGCTGCATTTCTTATCTGCCAGGTATTCTTAAGATATTCACTTAAGGTGTTTACTTCCCTTTTTTAGTTTCACAAGCCATAGCTACTCTTATGTAATTGATCTTTTGAAGGTGTCTAAAGTGCTATTTAAAAGTTGCTTAAGCACAGGAAGATTCTACTTCCTATACCCATTCCATGGAGATGAGAGTTTTTGAGGAGTTAATAGTTTCTTTGCTGCTGTTTTACAGCAACAAGTGTTTGGGTACCCAAATGTACCAGGCACTCTGATAAGGACTTTGTCACCTTCAACAGAACTCTCTCACCTTCAGTGAGAGGTGTGAAGCTTAGTTATCCATGAGCACAGGCTGTTCGGTCTGTGGTCAATTCTGTTTATCAAAGGGATTCTCAAGTCTTCCTTCATCATCATCACAGGACAATATTTTTAAAATTCTGCTCAAGTCTTCTAAGTGAGTCTTGGAAATAGAAAGCAATTTTCTGCTGAATTAAGCAAGGTTGTAGATTCAAAAAGGATAGTTTGCTGTAAAGGCTTATGGGATTGCGAATCAATGTAAACAATTTACTTCTAAAGCCTCTGCCTGGATGGCCATTTAAAGTTGAAATGTGTTTCAGTAGTGCCCTGAAAGCTTAAGTGAAATTGTCATGCATAAATACTCAACAAATTGACACATTTACAATTATTATAATAATTTCACAGCTTTTGAGACTTTTGAAATTATTTGGTTAAATTTAATGTGTAAGGAAAAAATAGGAATTCTTGTTACTTAAGATTAACACAACCTTTGACAGAGGTGTTTCTATTGTAAAAGAATACAAGTACTTGAGCAACTAGTATTACAGAAGCTACCTATGATTTTTTCATTTTGAAATGAAGAGGGGAAATTTTATTTTTTACCAAAAGGTCAATATTTTAATTCTGAAACAGTATTAAAAGAGAACACATGTAAGAATGAATTGTTATAATTATTTTATCTGTGCCTTGGGTAGGAATGTATTAATTATATCAAATTACTACCTGAATAAAAAAGAATGAACATAATGGTTTACAGAGAGCAGAGATAGACATTGAGAGCAGAACTAGACATTCAGATTATTAGAAAACAACTGTCATTTTCCCATCTAACCATAGGAAACCACATTTTATATGGGAAAGTGAAAAAACACAGAAAACTTAATAGGATTATTCTACTTTTCTTTGTACTAACTTACTCTAATATTGTCCTAAAGGCATGCATGAACTTTTCATATTCTAAAGGATAAATACAAAAAATGAAAATTTGGATTCCATTATGTAGCATTTTGTATTCCTAGATACTAATATCTATATGAAGTATTTTTCAAATTAAAGAAAGCAAAAATATTTGTAGTAATCAATTCTTCACCAGAACTTAATGATGGCACCTACATTATAGATTAAAATAAAATTATGCATACAAAATTATACAAATCTGTTCATTTAATACTTGAGGTAAGTAAAAGAAAATCACTGCATGTGATTTTTAGAAAGTGTTGTTGAACACATCAGAAGCAGCTAAATTAGTAACTCTTTAAATACTTACTTGGCATTAGCAACCATTCACAAGAGTCAGCTATAAGTAAAGTTTTAACTAACCTGTAGAAATGTCTTTTATTATATCACTTGATAGTTCTGCCAGAGTTTTACTTAACTAGAATTATACCACAACAATACCTGTTATTTTGAGGATACATTTAAAAATAATAAAGAAAGAATACTTTATACTGTTACCAAAACAACATTATGAAGCCTGCAGAGTGCATGTCAGGAAGACATAGAATGCATAATTTTTCTCACATACTACAGCCAAAAGCCTACAAATGGTGTTCATTCTTGGTTCAATGACACATTTTAACATTCTTGCATCCTGCAATGTCATGTTTTTAACCTTGTGATATGAACTCTATAGTTTAAAATCCACAATCTTTCTAATTTGGAACCAACAAATTCTCTGGTTTGGTGTATCTGAAACACTGTCTGAAGCTGAAGCCTATCTTGAAAATGAGCTTGACCCTAAAGAATTGTAATTTTGGCTTAACATATGGACTGTGATGCTTGTGCAAGTATTTACATTAAATCAGCAATATGTATTCCTAATATTTTTTCTATTTGCAAAACTCTACACTTTAACTTTCCATAAAGGAGGTGGATATCACCCTCAGGACTGTGAAAATTACACTTCTATAAATGGCAGGTGTGAATCTTTTATTCAAAATGTGTGAAAAATAGAATCAGAGTTAATTTGCTTTGCCACAGACCTTTTTTCCTTCCTTCTTTCATACTTAAAAAAATCAGTCATATGCATTTTAGACTGTTTAAAGTCAAATTATATTGATCTATTATTACTTTTGACTATAAGGAGAAGAATTTCATTGTCCAAGTTTAATGAAATTTTATTCTCAAGTAGATTGGATTAGCCAAGAGACAAATTTACAATGTAAATATGTAAAATTTCCTTTAACAAGACTGTTCATAAAATTTGGATAACTTATTTTCTTTAGTTTTTTTAAACTTTTATTTTAGATTTAGGGGCATATGTGCAAGTTTGTTATATAGGTAAACGTATGTCGCAGGAGTTTGTTGTACAGATTATTTCATCACCCAGGTACTAAGCCTAGTACATATTTTTTCTGCTCTTCTCCCTCCTCTGCCTCCACCCTCAAGTAGGCCTTGGTGTCTGTTGTTGCCAATTTTATGTTCATATGTTCTCATTATTTAGCTACCAATTACAAGTGGGAAGATGTAGTACTTTTATGTTCCTGTATTAATTTGCTTAGGATAATGGCCTGCAGCTCCATCAATGTTGCTGCAAAGGACATGATCTAGTCCCTTTTTATGGCTGCATAGTATTCCATGACATATATGTATATATACCATATTTTCTTTATCCAGTGTACTGTGAATGGGTATTTAGATTGATTCCATGTTTGTGGTGTTGTGGATAGTGCTGTGATGAACATATATGCACATGTGTGTCATTATGGTAGAATAATTTATATTCCTTTGGGTATATGCCCAATAATAGGATATCTGGGTTGAATGGTAATTCTGTTTTTAAGTTATTTGAGAAATCCACACACTGCTTTCCACAGTGGTTGAACTACTTTACATTCCCACCAGCAGTGTATGTGATCCCCTTCCTCTGCAACTTCACCAGCGTCTGTTGTTTTTTGACTTTTTAATAGGAGTCATTCTAACAGATGTGAGATAGTATCTCACTGTGGTTTTGATTAGATCTTTGTCAAATTCATAAGTTGCATTTTAGGTCAGAAAGTTTTGCTTCAAAGGAATATGGATACTACCCATCTGACAAAGGGCTAATATACAGAATCTACAAACAACTAAAGCAAATTTACAAGAAAAAAACACATAGCTCCATCAAAAAGTAGGTGAAAGATATGAACAGACACTTTTCAAAAGAAGACACTTATGTGGCCAACAAGCATATGGAAAAAATACTCATCATCGCTGATCATTAGAAACATGCAAATCAAAACCACAGTGAGAGGCTATCTCACACCAGTTAGAATGCTGGTCACTAAAAAAATCTGGAGACAACAGATGCTGGAGAGGATGTGGAGAAATAGGAACACTTTTACACTGTTGGTGGGAGTGTAAATTAGTTCAACCATTGGGGAAGACAGTATGGCAATTCCTCACAGATCTGTAACTAGAAATACTATTTGACCCAGCAATCCCATTACTGAGTATATACCCAAAGGGTTATAAATCATTCTATTATAAAGACAGATGCACACATATGTTCATTGCAGTGCTGTTTACAATAGCAAAGACCTGGAACCAACCCAAATGCCCATCAATGATAGACTGGACAAAGAAAATATGGCACATATACACCATGGAATGCTTTGCAGCCATAAAAAATGATGAGTTCATGTCCTTTATAGGGACATGGATGAATCTGGAAACCATCATTCTCAGAAAACTAACACAAGAACAGAAAGCCAAACACTGCATGTTCTCACTCATAGGTGGGTGTTGAACAATGAGAACATGTGGGCATAGGGAGGGGAACATCACACACTGGGGTCTGTTGTGGGGTGGGAGGCTAGGGGAGGGACAGTGCAGGGCAGGGAGGCTGAGGAGGGAAAACACTGGGAGAATACATATGTATAGAAGGAAGATAAAAGAGATACAGAGTAAAGGTAAAACATGTACATGGGTAATAAAATGGTAGAGGAGGAGCTATTAATAATAGGTAGGAATAGAACTAGAAAGGAAGTAGTGAAAAAAATGTAAATTGTTTTTAAAAATCAAGTTATGATTAGAGAGAAATATGACCTTACACAGGATAAATCAAAAGAAAAACATGCAGGACTTCAATTTTCAGCCAAGATGAAATTACAGGGAAAAAATTTGTTAATTGGTATAAATTACAAGAGAATGTTTTTCAATATATTAGACATCCAGCAATCAAGGAAAATTATTCCTGAGAGGCAAGAAATAAAAAGTTGAGGCTTATAATTACCACAGTTTACTCCCCAGAGAGAGTTTTCCAGGCCATGCTTAGGTGAAAAAGGAAAAAGTAAAAAACCATTCAGGCAGGCAGTAAGGGTGGATCCTTCATAACATTCTTTTAAAGAAAGAACTGCCTGAAAATCAAGCTGCAGGCCTCAGGTAAGAAAGTGCCCATGTCCTTTAATAGAAACACTTGCTCTATGAATTGAGTTGAACAAATTCCACCCCTTTTTGGACACATTTCTCTCTCCTTGGCATGCCTTAGTTTCTTACTTTTCACCTATTGGTCTCTTACTTTTTTCTTATTTTGCATATGCCTACCTTTCTGCAATTGGCTGTAGGCTAAGTATTCATTTACATAGGGTGAATCATCACTTCAGCTCCTGGTTGGTCTAGGGCCCAAAGTCCCAGGCCAAGCTGTCACCTCTGCCTCCAATTTATTCTTTACACTATCATACCTCTTTCTATGTGGTGCTTTCTCCAAAATGACCTGCAGATCAGTCAGCTCATTCCTCCCCTTTTCAATCCATAAAATCCCCAAACTCAGCCTCATAGCTGGCAACCCTCTTTTGGGCTCCCTCTCTGCCGTGGAGTGATTTCTTCTTTTGCTTATTAAACTTTCACTCCAATCTCATATTTGGTGTCCATGCTCCTTATTTTTCTTGGTCATGAGACAAAGAACTCTGGATAATACCTCAGAAAACAAGGCTGCTGCATAGGAAGTGGAAATTTGGTAAGATCTTAGTTCCCTGAGGTGAGGCAACAGAGCTGGGAGTCTGGGGATTCTTAGACAGCTGTAGTATATAGAGCAAAATCCCAGAGAAGACAGGGCTGCTCCAACAGAGACTCTGAATATGTGCAGAGGTTTCCACTCAGTCTTCAGCTGAGGATTGATCAGTACATGTATGTGAGGAAATTAAGGGCAGGAGGAAAAATTTACTAAAAAGGAGAAGGAACAAGCACTGGGCTCCCCCCAGCCAAACTGATAAATCTCATATAAAAATATATATAACATACAAACATATAACACAAAATATGCAGCACGAAACAGGATAAAATTTGGAGTTTCTACTATCCTATAAAAATAACCAGGAATGACCAGGCATGGTGGCTCATGCCTGTAGTCTCAGCACTTTGGGAGGCTGAGGCAGGCGGATCACGAGGTCAGGAGTTTGAGACCAGACTGACCAACATAGTGAAACCCTATCTCTACTAAAAATACAAAAAAAATAGCCAGCTGAGGCAGGAGAATCCCTTGAACTTGGCAAGCAGAGGTTGCAGTGAGCCAAGATCATGCCATTCCACTCCAGCCTGGGTGACAGAGTGAGACTGTTTCAAAAAAAAAAAAAAAAAAAAGCAGGCATGAAAAGAAAAGAAAAAGGGAAATGTAATGATAAGGAGAAAATTCTATCAAAAGAAATTATCATTAATAGACAAAGACATAAAAATAGCTTATAATTGTACTCCCTATCTTCAAAAATCCATAGGAAATATTGGCCTGCTAAAAAGAGAGAGGAGAGGTATAAAAAAGACCCAAATTCTACTTTTAGAAATGAAAATAAAGTCAAAAAAATTGAATGCATTGGATGTAATTAATGGCAGATTGGACATTGATGCCAAAAGGATTAGTGAACTGGAAAACCAATGTAAAAAGTACACAGTGAACTATCGGGGAAAAAAAATAACTGAAAATAAAATGAACAGTGTGTGAGTGAGCTATTGGACAGCTTCATGTTGTCTAATATACATATGCCTGGAGTATGTGAAGAAGTAAAAAAAGGAAAAAACCATATAGATGAAGAAATAATGGCTGAAGAAAATCAAGTTTGATGAAAACTATAAACCTCAGATATCTAAAAACTCATATAATCTCAAGCACAAGAAACAAGTAAAATTACATCAAGACATATCTGAATCAAATTGCTTAGAAGTAGTGACAAATTAATCATCTTGAAATCAACAAGAAGAAAAAAATACAATATGTCTAGAGAAATAGAGATGCAGATGGCTGCAGATTTCCCACTGAAAACAATGCAAGCCAGAAGATGGTAAGCAATATTTTTGAAGTATTGGTTGGGAAATTTGTCAACCTAAACAAATATTCCCAGCAAACTTTTTAAATAAAATAAGAAATCTAAGATGTTTTAAGCATACAAAACCCAAAAGAATTAATCACCAGAAGAGTTGCACTTCAAGAAATTTTAATGATATATTTCAGGCACAGAAAAAAAGAATAATATCAGATGGAAATCTCAGTCCATATAAAGTAAGAGAGAACACTCAAGATGATAACTATGTGGATATAAATAAGATACATTTTTTTCTTATCATGTAAATATTTTTGACAGGTAATTGAAGATATAAAGCAAGATGATTAACAATGCAATGTGAGGTTTATAACATAAGGAGGAGTAAAATATTTGACAATAATAACATAAGATTCTTATACTACATATGAAATGGCATACTATCATTTGAAAGTTGATGATGACTAATTGTATATAATATATAACCCCAAAGCAACCACTAACAAATTACCAAAAATTAGTTATAGCTAATAACAATGAAAATAAATGGAATAATAAAAGTATATTAAATTAATCCAAAAGAAGACAGAGAAGGTCAAAAAGGAGCAAAACAGGTAAGCAAACAGAAAGCAAATAGCAAGATAGTAAATTTAAACCCAACCACATCAATACCCATATTAAATTTTAATAGTATAATCACTCCAATTAAAATGCAAGGATTGTCAGATTAGATACAAGATGACATCCAACTATCTGCTGTCCATGAAACACTCTTTAAATATAAAGACACAAAGAAGTTAGAAAATGGATGAAAATTATATTTATTGCTAAGCTAACAGTAATTAATGTAGACTATAAAGACTATATTAATATTAGATAAAGTAGATTTTAGAGCAAAATATTATTTGGGAAAAGGGTAATTTCATAATGATAAAGAAGCTAATTCATCAAGGGAAAATAATAATTTTATACATTAATGCACTTAATAACAGAGCTTCAAAATATGTGAAGCAAAACCTAGTAGAAGTATAAAGAGAAATAGCAAAATTCAAATTTATAAGTCAGAAGTTTTAATATTCCTATTTCAATAACTGATAGAATTAATAGGCAAGAAATCAGTAAAGTTAAATGGTACTACCAACAATCTTGAAATAGTTTATCTAAAACATTACTGTCCCAACAATAGAACACATACTATTTTCAATAGCACATGGAACATTTACCAATTAATCACATCCAGGGTCAAAACAAGTCTCAGTAAACGTTGAAGAATTCAAATCATTCAAAGTATGTTCACTGACCACAATAGAATTAAGTAAGATGCCAGTAACAGAGCAATATCTCTAAATATTCAGAGACTAAAAAAACCTTACTTTTCAATAACTCAAGGTCAAATAAGAATAAAGTGAAATGCCAGAAACATTTTGAACTATTTATATATTTTTAAAACACATATAGAGCATATCAACATTTGTGGTATGCATTTAAAACAGCACTTAAAGGCCGGGCGCGGTGGCTCAAGCCTGTAATCCTAGCACTTTGGGAGGCCAAGGCGGGTGAATCACGAGGTCAAGAGATCGAGACCATCCTGGTCAACATGGTGAAACCCCGTCTCTACTAAAAATACAAAAAATTAGCTGGGCATGGTGGCGCGTGCCTGTAATCCCAGCTACTCAGGAGGCTGAGGCAGGAGAATTGCCTGAATCCGGGAGGCGGAGGTTGCGGTGAGCCAAGATCGCGCCATTGCACTCCAGCCTGGGTAACGAGCAAACTCTGTCTCAAAAAAAAAATAAAATAAAAAATAAATAAATAAATAAATAAAACAGCACTTAAAAGAAAATTTATATGACTAAACATCAATACATATATGAAAAGAGACAAAAATTGTAATTTCAGTTTCTATTTTAATTAACAAGAAAATGAAATGTAAATGAAACCTAAAGTAAGCATTAGCAATGAAATAACAAGGATCAGTCCAGAAATCAATAAAATGGGAAACAGAGGATTAATAAAGAAAATAAAGACAAAAGTTTTTTTAAAAAAGAAATATATAATTGATTAACCTTTAGCTAGGCTAATCAGAAAATAAAGAGAAGGTGACATTTAACAATAGCAAGAGTGAGAAAGACTATTGTTATAAATCTAGAACTTTAAAAAAAAAAAAGACTAAAGGAATATTATAAACAACTTTATGTCAATAAATTCCAAAACTTTAGTGAACTGGATGAATTTCTTGAGAGACATAAACTCTCAATGCTTACTTCAGAAGATATAGATAAACCAGACAGCCCTATACCTATTAAAGAAATTAAATTTGTAGTTAAAACCCTAACCACAAAGAAAACCCCATGCCCAGATGGCATCAGTGGTGAAATATGCCTAACACTAAACAAAGAAATAGTTCCAACTCTATATGAACTCTTCCAGAAAATTGAAGAGGAGGGGAAACACCCTCTACATGGAAATAGCAGTATTATTATTTTTATTTTTATTTTTATTTTTAACCAAAACTAGATAGAGACATTACAAGGAAAAAAATAAATCTCTAAACTACCCACCAAAATCTCTTAGGAACATAGCAGCAACATTTTTTTCCAAGATGTAGAGGGTACTTGTGCAGTTTTGTTACATGGGTATATTGCATAGTGATGAAATCTGGGCTTTTAGTGTACACATTTAGGCACAGTAAATATAATACTCAATAGGTAATTTTTCAACCCTCAACCCCCTTCCATCCTTTTAACTTTCTGATACTCCTATGTCTATTTTCCCACTTTATATGTCCACGTGTACCCATAGTTTAGGCTACCTATAAGTGAGAACATGCAATATTTGACTGTTTCTGAGTTATTTCACTTAGTTTAATGGTCTCCAATTTCATCCATCTTGCTGCAGAAGATGCGATATCATTATTTTATGATAGCTGTTGTATAATGTATAAAGATTACAGTTTCTTTACCCACTCATCCATTGATGGACACTTAGGTAGATTTTGTATCTTTGTTATTGTGAATAGTGCCATGATAAAAATACAAGTGCAGGCATCTTACTAATAGAATGATTTTCCTTTTTTCTGTTGGGTATACACCAAATGGTGGTACTGCTGGATTGAATGGCAGTTTCATTTTTTGTTCTTTTCACTTTTTAAGTTTTCTTTTATTGTTAGTTGACATATAATAATTATACATATTTATGGGGTACAATGTGATGTTTCCATACAACTGTACAATGTGTGATGATCAAATTAGGATAATTAGCATATTCATCTCCTCCAACATTTATCATTTCTTTGTGGTGAGATCACTCAAAATCCTCTCTTCCAGTTATTCAGAAATATGCATTATATTATTGTTAACTACAGGCACCCTACTGTGCAATGAAACATTAGAACTTATGCATCCTATCTTACCATAACTTTGTACTCCTTGACCAGCCTTCCCCAACACCCTCACCCTATCCAGCCTCTAGTACCCACTATTCTACTCTGTACAGTTTAAAAAATAACTTTTACTTTAGTTCCAGGAGCACATGTGAAAGTTTATTACTTAGGTAAACTTGTATCACGGAGCTTGCTGTACAGATTATTTCCTCACCCAGGTATTAAGCTCAGTACGCAATAGTTACCTTTCTGCTCCTCTTCCTCCTCCTACTCTGCACCCTCAAGTAGACCCCAGTGTCTGTTGTTTCCTTCTTTGTGTTCATAAGTTCTTATCATTTAACTCCCACTTCTAAGTGAGAACATGCTGTATTTGGTTTTCTGTTTTGAAGCTCCATCCATGTTCCTGCAAAAGACATTGTCTCATTCTTTTTTATGGCTGCATAGTATTCAGTGGTGTATTTGTAGTATATTTTCATTATCCAGTCTGTCATTGATGAGCATTTAGGTTGATTTCATGCCTTTGCTATTGTGAATAGTGCTGCAGTGAACAGTCGTGTGCATGTATCTTTATGGTAGAATGATTTATAAATATATTCCTCTGGGTATATATTCAGAAATGCGATTCTGGGTTGAATAGTAGCTCTGCTTTTATCTCTTTGAGGAATTGCCATACTGCTTTCCATAATGAGCAAACTAATTTACACTCCCACCAACATTGTATAAGTGTTCCCTTTCTCTGAAACCTCACCAGCATCTGTTATTTTTTGAGTTTTTAAAATAGTAGACATTCTGACTGGTGAGAGTTGGTATCTCACTGTAGTTTTGATTTGCATTTCTCTAATGATCAGTGATATTGAGATTTTTTTCATATGCTTATTGGCCACATGTATCTTTTCTTTTGAGAAGTGTCTGTTCATATCCTTTGCCTACTTTTTAATGTTTTTTTTTTTCCTCTCTGTAAATTTGTTTAAGTTACTTATAGATGCTGGATATTACACCTTTGTCAGATGCATAGTTTGCAAATATTTTCTCCCATTCTGTAGTTTATCTCTTTGCTCTGTTCTTAAATACAACATTTTTTAAACAAAATTCAATAAAATAAAATCTCTCATGGGCAGGATTCTGAGATGTTCCTCAAGATTCCCACCATCTGGTGTATGTGCCTATATAATTCATTTTATTGTGGGTGGAAGCTCTGATTGTAATTAATTACCACTCTCATGATTATGTGATGTTTTATGTCTAAAAGGGAAATTCTCCTAGGTGAGCCTTATCTAATCAGGTAGGATATTTACAGAAAGTTTCTTCCAGCTAGTTGCAGAGGAGAAAGTCATATCCATGTGGGCCTGGAAGAATGCAAATATCCATGTTGTGAACTGCCCCTGAGCTCCACATAATGTGAGCCCAAACGTAGTCTCTAAGATCTAAGAGTAGTCATTGACTGAGAGTAGGAAAGAAAATGAATACCTCAGTCATACAACTTCAAGAAACCTAATTCTACCTAAAACAACCTGAATGAGTTTGAAAGACCCTAAGCTCCAAATAAGAACTCCATCATATTTGGCACCTTGGTTACAGCAGTAAAACTCCGATGCTCATATGCCTAACCAATAAAAACTGTGAGATAATATAATCATGTTTTAAACAGATGTGTTATTGGGAATTTATTATGCAGCAAGATATAACATAACACAGCATACAGTAATATACAAAAAGAATAATACATCATGACCAAATGGGATTTATTCCATAAATACAATGCTCATTTAGCATTGAACTATCAATTTTGTGGTATACAATATGTTTGTTAGTATAGTGTGATAGTTTATCACATTAATAGAATAGAAAATAAAAATGCTTTGATTATCTTAATAGGTGCAAATAAGTATTTAGGAAAAACTTAACATCTGTTCTTCATGAAAATGCTCAGGAAACTAGGAATAGATGGGATCTTTCTCAACTATATAAAGTATATTTATGAAAAATCTATAGCTATCATACTTAATGGTGAAATACATTGAGTACATACATACATATGGATGGATGTGTGTGTGATTATGTTAAATGAAGTTAATGTAAATATAATGCATTTTAAGGATTTATAAAAACAATAACATCAACAGCAACAACAACCATATTCTATTTAGAAAGCATATCTAAAAGGCATACAGAAACTTAAATAAAAGTGAAAAATATGCAACTTATAAATATTATTCAAAGTTTACAGACCTATGAAATGTGATTGAAGACATAAAGAAACACTAGATATTGTGAGATATATTTTATAATGATGAAAGTTTTAATTTCCTAGGAAAATGAAACAATTTTAACCTGAATCAATTTAATAACATCATCTAATAATTTTAAAATGATGGATTAAAAAGTAAAAATATACAAATCTACATTATTTTGGGGAAATTTTAACACATCTTTTTTTTTAAATCTAGAAAACAAGCAAACACATCATATCAATATAAGTATTTATGATTAAAAACATTATATTTTTGGTCCAAATGACATATCTCTGCATATGGTGCCAAAATCACAAGATACACATTTCTTTACTAAAATTAAGCATTTGTTTAGCCATATTTTAAAAGATTATATCACATATTATGTAATCTTACCATGGTACAATTAGTATAAAAATCTGTAACTACAAGATAATTAGAAAGTACTCCAAAGCTTGGAAAGGAAAATATTCATAAGTCAAAAAAGAAAGCACAAAAGAAATTTAGGAAATATTTTGGAATAAATTATAATGAAGGTACTACATATCAACACTTATGTGATGCAATTAAAACTGGGCTTTATACGAAATCATAAATTTCCTCATGAAAATGCTCAGGAAACTAGGAATAGATGGGATCTTCCTCAACTAATATAAAGGATATTTATGAAAAATCTATAGCTATCATACACAGATCATCTTATAGAAAATGTATGATTGGTTAGAAAAGATAGGTAGAAATCAATTATCTATTTTCTATCTCAAGAAATTAGAAAAATAACTGTAAATTAAAATCTATAAAAAGTAGAAGGAAGTCAAGATAAGAGTTAATGAAATAGCAATAAACATAAAATAGATCAACAGCTAAAATTTTTTTTTGAGAAAACTAATACAATTGATAAATTCCTGCTGTGGTGGGTCAAGAAATAAAAACTAACAAAAAGCAAATAACAAGAATAAAATGGGTACAATAGTAATAGGAATTAAGAAGTTTATGATACATTTTAATGAACAACTTTATACCAATAACTTTAAATTTAGATGAAAAGGACAATTTTCTAGGAAAACACAACTTACCAAAACTGACACAAGAAGATATAAAAAGTCTATATTGTCTTAAAACTATTAAATGAAATAAATCTATAATTGGATACTGTAAATAAAACTCTTGGCACAGATACATTATCTGATGGCTTCAAGTTTGGTGTACTGGAGATAGCTTGTACTGGTCAGCTGTTAAAATTTCAGAAATTTTACAAACTAGTTGTTTAACACAGTCATTATTAAAAATTAAAACATTTAAAATTACAACTAAATAAATTATGTTGAAAAATAATCAGTTCCAAACTCATTACTTCCTCTTTGTTTTTTATTACATTTTACTATTAGCTGCTCTTGAGATTATTAACATCTATTGTATCCGTAGGGTGCAAATACTTATACTGGTGCACTACTGTGTCCCTCTTCCCAATTATATTTTCAGTGACATCATATTGATAGCATAGACTCAGCCAGCATGGGAGAATCCCTTTTTATTATTATCTCTCTACCTGAAATATGTTCTTTTCTGTAATTCTTCACGTTTAGCTCATTCTCCTCTTTCAGATTTCTACCCAAATCCCATATTGTTACAGGAGACTTTTGTATTGTTTTTTTTGTTAATTTAAATTTTAATTTTTTTGTGAGATGGAGTTTCGCTGTTGTTGCTCAAGCTAGAATACAATGGCATAATCTCAGCTCAGCACAACCTCTGTTTCTAGGGTTCAAGGCTTTCTCATGCCTCAGCCTCCTGAATAGCTGGGTTTACAGGCACATGCCACCATGCCCAGCTAATTTTTGTATTTTTAGTATAGATGGGGTTTCACCATGTTATTCAGGCTGGTCTTGAACCCCTGACCTCGTGATCTGCCTGCCTTAGGCTCCCAAAGTGCTGGAATTACAGGTGTGAGCCACTGCGCCTGGCAATTGTCCTTTACAAAGGGACTCCCTTATTACCTTTTAGCTCCTCACCTGCCTTTTACATTTTTGTATCCTTTACCATAAATTGTATTTTTCTTTATTTGCTTGTTTAAATATTTTTCTTTATTTGCTTGTTTAAATATTTTTCTTTATTTACTTGTTTACCTCTTTTATTCTCTGTAAGACAGTTAACTTTGTAATGCCAATGACTTTGTCTGGTTTGTTCGCCTCAGTGTATCTCATTCTTTGATCAGTGCTTGTCGCATCATATGGGCTCAATAAAAGCTTTATCAGTAAAATTATTTGATTTACAAAGAAAGAATTATAATGATTCATATATGCAACTGGCACAGATTTCTTAATTGTGAAAAAAATGTTTCAGTAGTCTTCTTTATGAATGAGAGGAATTAATTTGGGTTACGTGCAATTGGGCTTTCCTTTTGGTAGGTAGGTGGAGGGCAGATACTTAAGCTTGGTTTTTTTATCATTGATAAAGAAAAGAATGATTAAAGTTGGGAAGTGTAAGCGTTCTTGGGTTCTTGCCGAGTTTAAAATGAAGAAACTGAGGCCAGCACAAGAAGATCCAATGCGAATTTATTCTGCTCCTTGGTGAGGTTCTGCGGTCTGACAGGAGGGGCCAGAGAAGTCACATGGACTCCTCTCAGATGTGGGGTTTTACAGGAAGTGGAGGCATTCGATTGGTTGTGGGAGAGCAGGGCATGGGCAGGGCAAGCTTGCTATTGGCAGGTAGGCAGGGTTTGAACGCTATTGGGTAGATTTACAAGACTTTACTGCTATTGGGTAGCTAAGACTCAAATGCTATTGGGTAGGTTTACAAGACTTCTTTTGCATTTTGTTGGGGTTCTTCAATGGCTGGCTAGGTGCCAAGTGCAGAGCCTAGTGTCGAGTGCAGAAGTGGAGGTGGAGTAATGACGTGGTTTCCAGGTGCGGATGGGGCACGTCCAGGCTCCCAGAGAGGGAGGGGGTGTGGGCGTGTCCAAGCTCCCAGAGAGGGAGTGGACATGTCCGAGCTCCCGGCAAGGCAACCGGCCTTACAAGAAGGGCATCAAATGCATCTGCTTTTCTCTCTTGAGTTTGAGCCCATTCTCCCATCCTGAGTCTCTATACTCCAAGAATTTGATTGGGATGCCTTGCCCACTATGACAGGGAGACCAGTCATCATGTCTACCCACCAACTCCAGATTTGGGATTTCTCCTGGGACTTATTGGGAAGACTAATTATCATTCCTGCAGGAGGTATGCACATTATATATATTGTTATAATTAACTTTGGTTTAAATTTAACTGTCAATCCCAAATCATCTTTTTGCTATTTTCCAGAAGGTCCTCAAAGGGCAAATTTTCTTGTTCTCATTTTGTTGTTGTTATTAAGGCATTTTGTTAAGTAATCTTTGGTTACTGTTTTGATTTTCTAGAAAATGGGAGATGAAGAGAGACGTTAATGCCACATTTTCAGTGTGCCATCTTCATCAGAGCATCATTAAATATAATTTTGAGTAATTCTTAGCGTACATGTTTTTAAAATTAACTATTGGTGGTGGGTTTAAGGACAGACCATCATAGTATTTATTTGCTTGAAAGACATTTGATGTAATTAGTTTAACATGTGATACTCTATAGAAAGTAAAATTGATGTTATACAAATGAAAGTGACTGTAAGAGTGAAGTATCAAATTTCCAACTTAGACTAAAATGGAATAAGATTAATATTCCCCATATTTATATTGAACTCTTCAAGAATTAAAGCTGTATCTTGTAATTTCTCTCATTCCAAGGTATGCATAGTGCCAAGATCTTTTTACATATTTAGGGACTGTTAGTTAAATGAAAGAAAATAAAGTTGAATATGTTCAACATTTGCATTGAATTTTAAGTAGCCAGGAAACAATATTATTTACCTTTTTTCAAAATTGTTATCGGTTTGGTGGCACTACCAATTAATTCATATTTTTAAAATGTCCAAGTATGATTCCACAAACCTTATAATTGTTTTAAAGTCACATTTGTTTACCTGGTACTTCCTTGATAATTATAAATGACAGTAACAAGAGGTGAAGGAACATAGACACCAAAAAGATGTTGTTCCTGCTAGACACACAGACCTGTCATCATGTACTGATTTTAAAAAACAAATAAAGTCATGATTTTATTGAGTAAATATATAATGATCCAAAAAATCTGGAAAATACTGTTATGCTGACTAATGGTTTTATAGAAATTCCCAAAATAAGTTTGTGAGAAACTGTTACCCTTTTTGTCCCCTTTTTTTTGGCTGGTGTTTGTTTTTAGTTATTTTTAACTAGTGTTTTTCCCAAGACTAATGATATTGTTTGCTAGTTTCCCCATGTTACATCAAATGAATTTGGATACCCTCTGAGACATCTAAATAGCAACTGCAGTAAATATTCATCATGTGGAATTAACAATGACATCTTGAAATGTTCTATTTGTTTTTTATGGGCTGTCTTTACCACAGAGAACCATCACCCAATGTGGTATTAAAAAACAAAGGAGGGCCATGGCTGGATTTTATAGCACATTGAGAGGGGAAAAAGTGGAAATATGAGATCACTTTGGCAACAAGCACTAGCAAACATGGGTACAGGAGAAATTGAGTTTATGATTACTAGAATATTATTCCTAATGTGAAATGAACTAAATAATTATGAATTTCCCGGATAAATGAATATTAGTTAATTGCTAATTTCTGATGCAATAAAAATTCAAACTGAAGTTTTCTATTGATCCCAAATACTTATCAGACTCAGAAGTGGAACTTTCCAGTTAGATGTTAATTAGATAAAGCAAATGAAGAAGCTCTGCAGAGTAATGTTATATCATTTCTGATTACTGAAAAAACTTCATCTTGAGTTACAAGAGAAGGAAAAAGAAAGAAAATGGGGCAAAGACGAAAACAACAAATAACAGATGACAAGGCCACTGAAGTTTTTTAAAACATTCTTTATTGGTTGGGTGGTGCCTGTTTTGGGCCTATATTTCTGCCTTGTGTGTTTAAAATAAACTTTAAAAGCTAGAGAAATAAATATATCTGCCAATTGCTATGGTCACTTTTCTTCCTGCTACTCTTCTCATTAACATTTACTTTTTTTTTTTTTTTTTTTTTTTTTTTACCAAAAAGAGTGGAATCCAAGTAAGACCTGGCAACAGTAATTTTAGTTCCATGTGTTAAATTTATTTTATTGAACTGTTTGGAAATTTTAAAATTCTAGGCTAACTTAATAGCAAAATTAATATATTTAAAAGTGCCTCTAGTAACCATTAGAAGATTTTTTAAATGCATAATTTCCAAAAAACTAGAATAAAGGGAAAAGAACAAAGAATGCTCAATCTGTTAGTAAAAGGCATGAAAGATAAAAATTAAACAAAAATAGTTCTCGAAACTTTAAAAAACAAAAATGTAGGTCTTGATAAACCTAGAGTGTGTGTTAGATTGATTTACAGCCTATTTGGGTTAAAGATCACATACTTTCCATATTTTTTCCTTTATAGCCTTTTCTTAAGCCTCCATTAAATACTGAGTTTGAAGGGATCTACTGGTTCCATTTTCCTGGCAAAGATAGTTTTCATTTTGTCAAACATTCAGAAATCAAGTGTTGATGTTTGTCTTATAATTATTGTCAAGAAATATTTCCTTGGGGATATCAAACTGGCTGCTGCTAAAAGGGACTCAAAACACATTTCTCCATTTGTTCTGCCTCCAGAGACTGTTTCCTTTTGCCACCTCTGTACCAATTGGTAATAAAAACACATTTGAGCAAATTAAAACTAACAATCTGTGCTACAAACACCCACTGTCTTTCAGAACAAGCCAAAGAAATGTCACTGGTGCCACTGGTACAATTTGAATTCAGTTGCAATTAGACTCTGACCCTTGTTTCATTTGCTGAAATTTGATCTGTTTGCCGCTAGTTGTTGAAGTTTCTTCTACTTCAACAGAATGTTTATTTCAAGGGCACCACAGAAATTGTTCTTAGAACACATGACTGTCAGAGAGTCTTCACAAGCAAAGAAATTTCTTTTCTCTTAATGATGTGTATGACTGAGTATATGCATATAAAGTAGCTTTACTAAAGTTTTCAGTGATGGCTATGGAGAAATTAAAATATTAAAAGGTGTATTAGTCTGTTCTCACACTGCTAATAAATATATGCTAATAAAGACTGGGTAATTTGTAAAGGAAAGAGGTTTAATAGACTCAGAGTTCCACATGGCTGGGAAGGCTTAACAATCATGGCAGAAGGTGAATGAGGAGCAGTCATATCTTACGTGGCAGCAGTCAAGAGAGCTAGTGCAGGGAAACTCCCATTTATAAAACCATCAGATCTCTTGAGACTTGTTCAGTACCACAAGAACAGTATGGGGAATACCGCCCCATTATTCAATTATCTCCACCTGGCCCTGCCCTTGACAGGTGGGAATTATTACAATTCAGGTGAGATTCGGGTGGGAACATAGCCAAACCATCTCAGAAGGAATTTTAAGTAGGAGCATTATTTCTTCTAGTAATTTTAGATGAGTATTTTCTAAAAAAGAATTGAAATGAAACAAAACAAATGTAAAGTGATCCAAAGATCAAAACTGATGGTGGTTTCTTTTTTTTTCTGTCTCAATGAAAGAAAATAGGAAAACTTGACTACATAAATTAGAACATGAAGTCCCATTTCATGTCGATTAAGGAAAACTTAATTGAATGAACTTTAGAAGCTCTGGGGTAAAAGTTTGAAGCTCAAAAAATACCAAGTATTGTTATACTCTACTGGCAATTGGAAAAGAGTTGCAAGTCAAGTTAAGTCAAATTAGATAAACTCATGTTTCCCAGGTAAAGTCTCAGAATGCAAGTGAGTGTTAAATGCGTAATGGTGGAAGTGGAGTGTTTCTTCATAAAATGATGAAGAAAATGCAGAACTATTTATGAATGACAAGATGTAACAGAGTAAGAAATATGCAAAGAAGAAAATCCCCCTGGTGATCTAATTATCAAAATAATTATTTATGCTTTAGTTTTTTTGTATAAATCAGCAAGAATAAAAAGTCATAATGTTAAATGGCATATTGATATATACACTTTCATCCACTGATAGTGAGAGTACACATCTTACAATAGTATCGAGAATAAGTGTAACAATAAACTTTGTGATATTTATCCCAATGTATTCACCCTACAAATGTCATTATTTATTTTTGTGAAATTAGAAAAAAAAATCTAAACAACAGAAAATGACTGAATACCCTTGTAGACATGTTAAGAAAATGTTGTGCAGAGATTAGAGATATTTATTAAACTTATAGCACTAGGAACATTTTACATTGTTAAAATGATAAAGAAAACTTTGTGTGAAAATGTGCATATAAAATTTGATCTAAGGTATATAAAATAAACTATAGTTTAGGTAAAGGAACACATCAAAATGTTCACAGAAGTTTTCTTTAGGAGCTAATACCATCAATTATGTATATTTAACTTCTTGTTCCTTTCTTACACCTTGTAAATTATAAATCTTACAGTAAATTTTATTTTTATGAAGTTTAAAAACCTTTCTTTTAGTATCACTTAATGCAAAAGTCTTTCAGCTTCTTCACAGACATTATCAACTTTACTGCATTTACTTACTTCTTTTCTTCAGGTAGAAATTCTTTAACAACTCCCTCAGCTTCTAACTCATTAGCTTCTTCTTTAGCCTGAATTTAAATGAGTCAAACACAATCAACTGATAAGCAATTAACAATATGAAATGATGGCCTTGCTTTTTTCCCATTTGGTAAATCAGATTGTTAAAAACTAATTGAATTATTTGACATTTTATTGCTTCTCCAATACATACACTTTATCTTTTTTCATTTTGTTTTTTTGTTTGTTTGTTTTTAGAGTTTTGCTCTTGTTGCCCTGCTCACTGCAACCACTGCCTCCCAGGTACAAATGATTCTCCTGCCTCAGCCTCCCAAGTAGCTGGGATTACAGTCACCTGCCACTACACCCAATTAATTTTTTTGTATTTTTAGTAGAGATGGGGTTTCACCAGGTTGGCCAGGCTGGTCTCAAACTCCTGACCTCAGGTGATTCACCCACCTGGGCCTCCCAAAGTGCTGGGATTATAGATGTGAGCTATTTTATTTGATTTTCTTATGTACTCTTTAGCAAATACACAAAGTAAGCATGCTATCATCAAATATGATAGTAAAAGCAAAAGAGTGTCATGGATTGGTCAACCTACAGAAAACTCCATCATACTCAAATTTAGTTTATTTAGGCTTCCAACAAGAGGAACAACATGGAATTCAGGTTACTCCTTTCTTTCTTAATTCCCTAAAGTATTTCCTCTCCTTTTAAAGCTTTCTTTAACTCTCCTCAGTTTCTCCCTGATCATTCTGATAGTTTATCCTTAAAGAAGCAACAAAGCCTACCACAATGCAATTATGCCATTTATTCCTACTCTCTCTTTTTAAATTTTGTTAAAAATTGACAATGTTTATGGGGTACAGTGTGATATTTCAATACATGTATACATTGTATAATGATCAAATCAGGATTGTTAGCATGGCCATCACCTCAAAGCTTTATCATTCCTTTGTGGTGATAATTTTCAAGATCCTCTTTCCTGGCTAACTTGAAATGCACAATACACTATTATTAGATATAATCACCTTGCTATGTAACAGAACACCAGAAATTATTCTTTCTATCTGTAACTTTGTACCTGTGACCAGCCTCTCCTCATCACCTGTCTCCTTTCCTCACCTCTCCTCAGCCTCTTTTAACCACTGTCTCTATACTTCAGTATGTAGAAAAGCATTCCCAAGTTTATTATAGCAGTATTCGCAATAGCAAGAGATGGAATTAACCTAAGTGTCCACCAACGAATTAATGAATAAATAAAATGTAATTATATATATAGATATGTGTATGTGTATATATATATATATATCTTTATCTATCAATCTATCTAATGGAATACTATTCAGCCTTTAAAAAGAAGTAACTCTTGTTATTTGTGGAATTGTGGATGAAACTGGAGGACATAATATTAAGTGAAACAAGCCAAGCAAAGAACAACAAATACTGCATAACCTCACTCATATGTGTAATCTAAAAAAATCGATCTCATAGAAGTAGAGAATAGAATAATGGTTTCTACTCTCTGTAATGCATGCAAATATCAAGGTATCTGTAGCCACAGTTAACACCTCTGGGGTAGGCAGGTCTACTAGATTCCTTAAATTTTGTGCAAAGGATTACAAATGTTTTATTATTTTTTCTTACTGGTGCTACCTAAGATGTGCAAGGGTCTAACTTCTAATGCATTCCTAAAGCCTAATGGTTTAAAAGCTGTGTTTGTGTTTTCTTAATCCTTCTAGTTCTTGGCTATGACTATGTTACACCCTCTTGCTTCTTGATGCTCCTACTCCCACTGGCCAACTCCAGATAGGAAACTGGTGCAATCATCTTTCAGACAGTTGACAGCATCATGTCCTCTAATATAAGGTCAGTCAAATATAAAGTCTGGTGCTAAATAGAACGTTTTTTCCCCTCAATCTTGCCTTATGTTTAAAATAATAATTATAATTGGTTCAAATAAAAACAGATTGGTCTATTAGGAGAGATGAAAATACTTTAATGTTCATTAAAATTTATCTTGAAATATGAAGAAATTTTCTCTTCAGATTATATTGATACATAATTAAAAACCAAAAACAAAGTATCCCAACAAGAGAATAAAAGACAAAAAGGAAAAGAGACAGTAATAAAGACAAACCATGACTGCTTGGTATAATCTGCTTAATGATAACCCTGTTTTTGGTTATGTAGAGTAGATATTTCAACTTATCAAAGTTTGAAGTCATCATGGAAGTCAAAAATTATATAATCATTTCCTGAAGTAAAAAACATACAATTTGGGTAGTATGCTTTAATGTGATTTTTTATAATAGAATTTTATGTTGAAAGCTCCTGATCTTTAGCTCAACCATCTACAATTATTATGAAAATAATCACATGAGAAGGGAATGGGAAAGGAATTCTGTTCTAATTAAAGCATATAAATAGGACCAAAAGACCTACATCTATTTAGTAAACATCTTGATGGCAGTATGGCTCAAATTTTATTGCAAACATTTCTATCCCAAATATTTCCCACTCCTTTTATTTTTGTTTTCTTTCTTATAAAATTTCACTCTCACGCCATGCCACAGTTGTCTTTCAAGGATATAAAAGCATATTGCAGGGTAAAGATAGTGATAAAAGGTTTGGACATGGAGCAAACTGGTCAGCTCTGCTGCTTAGTTCTCAGGTAAATTTAGACCAGTTATTAATTTTTTGAACTTCAGATTTTTTAATCTAAAAATGGAATAATATTACCTGCCTACTTCTCAGTAGTTTTGAGTCTCAATGAAATTATGTGAGTACAATCATACTAAAAAATGTATATATAATATTGTTATCAATTATTTATATTTTCATTGCTTAGAATATTCAACCTCAGCATGCAGAGGTTTATTAATAATTATTTCAAGTATTTTAATGAAGCCTATAGGTAGAACGACCATATAAATTATTGGCCAAAGTATCTAATACTTATTCGATAGAGCAGGTTATATAGTCAACCATCTTAAAATCTGCTGGATGAGTTTTCAGCACATCATTAGGCACAAATGAATTCTAGCAAGTATTTCAATACTTTAAAATTCTGTATTTGCCAAATTCCATGCACATAATTTAAATGGAAAATAACTTATTTTTTGGAGCAATTTAAGCCAAAATACCATTATTTTCTGATCTGTATTCACACAGAGTGGTATTTGACCTTAATTTCAAGTTTAAAAATATATAAATTAAGTATATTTTTGACAACTTTTATTTCTTCAAAACTTTGTGTAGTGGTAACAATTCTGTGCGGTAGGTATTTTGTTTCCATTTTTCAGATGGAGAAATTGAGTTCCAAGAGGTCATAGAAGGTTTTCTCTGTCAGTCATGAATAAGCTACCTTCTGGTGACTATGTACTGTAGTCATATTATACTCATTAAAGGGGTAATGGATAATAAAGTTTCTGTGAATTGAAAGCCAGTGTACTTAAATGCTACTTTATATCAACTACCAAATAATAGTATGCAGCATGAAGCAATTGCTCAACAATTGTCACTATCATTGCCATTGTTAACATTCCTCTCAGCTTTATTAAGATATAATTGACAAATACAAATTTCATGTATTTGCAGTGTACAATGTGGTATTTTGACATATGTGTACAATGGAAAGTTATTAAATCAAAATGACATAACCATTACTTGGCATACTTGTCTTTTTCAGTAGTAAGATCATTTAATGTCTAACTCTCTTGGCAATTTCTGAGTATACAATACATTATATTAACAATAGCTGTCATGCTGGACAATAGATCTTCATAACTTATTTGTCCTGTCTGGGACTGCATATTTTGATCAGTAGTTCCCATTCCCCACCTTTCCTACTCACCAGCATCTGGCAACCGCCACTCTACTCTCTGCTTCTATGAGTTCAACTTCTTTAGATTTCACATGCAAGTGAGATCATGTGATATTTGTCTTTCTGCGTCTGGTTTATTTCACTTAGCACAAAGTCCTCCAGTTTTATTCATGTTGCAAATGACAAGACTCACTTCTTTTTAAAGGCTTAATAGTACTCCATTATGTGTGTGTATATGTGTGTGTGTGTGTGTGTGTATCACATTTTCTCTTTATCCATATATCTGTTGGTGGAAATCTAGGTTGATTCCATATCTTGGCTATTGTAAATAATGTTTGCAATGAACCTGGGAGTGTAAATGTCTCTTTGACATACTGATTTCATTTCTTTTTGATAAATCCCCAGTAGTGGGATTGCTGGATCATGTGGTAGTTCTATTTTTAGTTTTTTGAAGAAATTCTGTAGCATTTTCCAAAATGGCTATACTAATTTACCTTCCCACCAACAGTATGTGAGTGTTATCTTTTCTACACATCCTTTGCAATACTTGTTACAGTCCATCTTTTTGATAACAGCCATCATACCAGATATGAGGTGATATACCACAGTGGTTTTAGTTTGCACTTTCCTTATACTTGGTGATGTTCAACTTTTTTTTTTTAATTGTACTTTAGGTTCTGGGGTACATGTGCAGATCATACAGGATTGTTGCATAGGTACATACATGGCAAGGTGGTTTGCTGCCTCCATCCTCCTGTCACCTATATCTGGCATTTCTTCTGGTTTCCAGATTCATCCATGTCCCTACAAAGGACAGGAACTCATCGTTTTTTATGGCTGCATGGTATTCCGTGGTGTATATGTGCCACATTTTCCTTGTCCAGTCTATCATCAATGGCCATTTGGGTTGGTTTCAGGTCTTTGCTATTGTAAACAGTGCCACAGTGAACACACGTGTGCATGTGTCTTTATAATAGAACGATTTATAATCTTTTGGGTATATACCCAGTAATGGGATTGCTGGGTCAAATGGAATTTCTACTTTTTATATATATATACCTGTTAGCCATTTGTATGTCTTCTTTTGAAAAATAATATGTTTTGGTTCTTTTCCCATTTTTAAAATTGAGTAATTTTTTGTCTTGCCATTGAGTTGAGTTCTGTCTTTGTCCATTTCATGTTGCTATAAAGGAATACCTGGAGCTGAGTAATTTATATATAAAAAAAAACAGTTTATTTGGCTCATTATTCTGATGGCCAGAAAGTTCAAGACTGGGCATCTGCATCTAGTTTGGGTCTTTAGGCTGCTTGCACTTGGGGTGGGAGGGACAGGGGAATGATTGGGCAGAGGTGCAGGAGAGAGAGAAAGGGAGACGATTCCAGGATTTTTCTACCAACCAGATCAGTCAGGAGCTAAAAGAGTGAGAACTCGCTCACTCCCATGGGAGGGTATTAAGCTATTCATGAGAAATTCACCTCAGGATCCAAACATCTCCCATTAGGCCCCACCTCCAACATTGGAAATTAACGTCAACATGAGGTTTGGAGGGGACAAATATCAAAGCCATAGCAAGTTTCTTATATATTTTGGACATTAACCCCTTACCAATGGTTAATATTTTCTCCTATTCTGTAGTTTTTCTCCCATTCTGTAGATTTTCTTTTCCCTCTATTGTTTTCTTTGCTGTACAAAAGCTTTTTTAAGTTTATTGCAATCCCATTTGTCTATTTTTGCTTTTGTTGCTTATGCTTTTGGGATTATATTAAAAAAATCTTTGCTTAGACTAAATTTCAAAAATTATTTCTTCCTATGTTTTCCCCGAGTAGTTTTACATGTTCAGGTTTTATGCTTAAGTCTTTAATCCATTTTGAGTTGGTTTTGTATACGGTGTGAAATAAGGGTCTAATTTCACTCTTCTGCACATGAATTTCCAATTTTCCCATCTCATTTATTGGAAAGACTGTCCTTTTCTCTGTTTGTGTTCTTGGCACCTTTGTTAAAGATCAATTGGCTGTAAATGCATGAATTTATTTATGGGCTGTCTTTTCTGTTCCATTCATCTATATATCCGTTTTTTTTGAAAGTATCTTGTTTTGAATACTATAACTGGTAGAATATTTTGAGATCAGGCAGGGTAGTGTCTCCAACTTTGGATTTTTTGCTCTTTTAAAAAAAAAAAAAAATATATATATATATATATATATATATATATGGGGTTTTCTGTAGTTCTATAAGAATTTCAATTTTTTTATATTTCTATGATAGTAAAATTTTTAATAATCACAGACAAAATCATCAACAACACTGAGTAAAGATTCTATAAAAATATTTCATTGTATAATATCAAGAATATTCGAGTGACTTTTTGGAAAGAATAAAGAGAAGCCAATCACACTGGCAAATTAGAGTGCATTTCCCTTCATAAATTCACAAATCATTCATATGAATGTTAAAAATTAATAAAAATATCATAAACTTTAGCAGCATATTGGAATAAAACTCTCTAGAGTGTTCTTTTAAGAGACAGCACTAAATTGCAGTACGATTAGTTAATCTTCGCAATTAACTTCATTGTATGAGAAGCAGGGGAAAGTCACTTAATTTATAAAAGTGATAAATTGCTTCAAACTTGAATCAATCAGTATGCACATATTTCAGAAAGAATGCAGCTCAAATATTCAATAGACTTAGAACCCTTTATAAAAACAAAGATACTCATTATCTTTAATTTAGTGAAACATCAAATATTTTCTGTTAAAGTCATATTTACTTCTCAAATAATTTTGGAAAGCAATTAGCTATTAAAATAATATACATGTCTTAGTATCCCATTGATGGTAACTGTAGCAAAGGACTGATTTGTTTGACCTCATAGGCAATTTGGATAGCTAAACATAATGATCAGAAATTTTTAAAAACACATTGGAAAAATAAGTTTTCTCTTAAACAAAGTAAATGACAGTACACTTTCTTTGGAATTATGCCAAGTTTTCTTATCATGTTCACTAAAGAGGCTTTCCTGAGTTTCCAGTTGGTTGTTAAAATGAACTTTATTTGTTTCTATCTAGAGGAGTTATAATGCACCTGGGGCCATGTACCCAGCCATGCTGCCTGTTCTCCACACAGCTTGACTGGCAGCATAAAGACCTATGCAAGTAGATATGACCAGCTGCATGCTGAGACTGAGATGTAGAGAGTAGGAAGGGAGATAAGGCATCAGCTATGTGCAAATTTTTCCTGTAGCACTTTGAAGTCTTTGAGTTTGCCATAGTTTTTAAAATTAGACTATATATTTAATTTGAGATAATTATTACATTTTTTTCATAATGCTCTTAGTTGCTCCTTAGATAAAATGACCGTCCATATGGCATCAGCCTCACCAGAGTCCAGATGGCTTATTGCAGGGATTGGGAACCAAAAATGTTTTGCTTAAAGAGGCACTTCAATTTTTTTAAAATGACACAGCCCTGGGAAAAATCTTGTTATGGAATCTCTCCGGCTTCCCTATTTGCTCCCCCTGTTCTCTGTAAATAGGTATTTCCTCAAGCATCTTCCACACCTACTCAGTTCGCAGCCTCTGTTTAGTCTTCTGTTATGCTATCAATAAATTTTTCCTAAGGTGTTTTTTAAAGTGAGCTTATTAAGGTGATAACCTATACAGAAACTTCTTTGATTATTCCATCCACTGACAAAACCCTGCTGCTCAGAAGTTGCTAAGTAGGCTTCTGTCACCTGTACCAATGGATCAGCTCAGGTCACTTGGCATTTTGCTAGGTGACTCTGGTATCACTGCTATCTTCCTCTTGATCACAAAGAGCAAGAGAGAAATTCTCCTGTTCTCTACTCATGGAAACAAAATAAATGAAAAATTGTATTTCTGATGAGTTTTTACAAACCCACTAACTATCATAGTTTTGTGTAAGGAGGAAATCTGCACCAACCCACTACATTCCTTAGAATAATAGTCACTGCTCTAAGCAATCACCTAGGCTAAATTTGGAAATTCATTCATTTATCTAGCTTTTCTGGGGTTGTTTTAACAACTGTGGTGCAGTAGAGCTAGTGATTTGGGGTTTCAACATAATTGTGCTCTGGGGAATTGCCTGGGGACCTGGACTATGTCAGATTTACGGGCTTGGTCCAACTGGAATATGGAAAGCTTGTCTGAACTACAGTGCACACGTGCACACACACATACATACATACGCACACAAATGCCTGTGCCAGAGCATGTGTCTGTGCACATGTAAGGCAATGGAGTTGGTTTATTATCACAACTAACACACTTGTTACTTTATCTTTTAAAACATTTTTTTCTAGTCTACAGTCTGCTAAAGAAAGTGGAACAGTTTAGCTCACATCTTGTTCTATAAATATTAAGTCTATAAATTAGAGAATTAATTCAGGCTAAAGAAAAGAATCAGATTAAGTAAGGCAAATTGAAATTGTAAGTATTTTTAGAATTTTACATAATCATCATAATAACTAACTTTATTTAGTTTTATGATGTGCCAGGCACTGTGCTAAGTACCAGACATCAAATATCTGATTTGTTGACTTCAGTAACTTTGTGAGGTAGATCTTATTATTATTCTTATTTGAAAATAAAGACATAAACTCGGAGAGGGTAAGTCCTTTGCTGCAAATACAGAGCAAAAAAGCAGCAGAGCTAGGATTGGAACACAGGTCTTCTGGACCCCAAAGTTAAGGCTTATTACAGATTCTAAACACTTTACCTCTCTAGCCGTACTTTGCATCGTTTCCCCCAGTGAGTCTCTGTGTCGCAGCCACCCTGGCCTTTATTCAGTTTCTCATTTCTTCACATGCCTTCACATTTATTCTCTCTATGTGATGTTCTACACTTAGATGGCCCCCATTATAATAGTCTATAATCATATGCTTAACATGATTATTTGATTAATTTCTTTCCCCTTCAAGTACCATGTCTGCTTAGCTCACTATTATTTTAGAGACACTCTGAAGTGGTGTTCAAAAGCGTGGGTTCTGACTTCACTATGTTATGTTACCATATGTGTTTTCTAACTTCTCTTCGCCTCAATTTTCTTATCTATAAAATGGGAATAGAAACAATATAGACTTCAGGAAATTATTGAGGTTTAAATGAGTAAACAAGCAATAAACTATTTAAACTCATTCCTAGTACCAGTAGGGCATAATAAGAATAAGCTATTATTATTTTTATCTGTTCCTGACACCTGCCACAGTGCTAGCTAGGTGGAAGGCACTTAATAAGTGTTTTCTGAATAAATGTATGCATGCATGCAAGAATTAATGAAAAGTTAATTTTTTCTGGAGTTATCCCAATACCTACTTTGTATCACATCCAGCCTTGTGATTTCCTTCCAAAAATTAGCCAAAGATTAGTGCTACCTTGGCCCTTCATCAAGGAATGGATATTGTCTCTTTGGATACCCTTTATTATTATTATTATACTTTACGTTCTGGGGTACATGTGTAGAACATGCAGGTTTGTTACATAGGTACACATGTGCCATGGTGGTTTGCTGCATCCATTCTCCCATCATCTACATTAAGTATTTCTTCTAATGTTAGCAATCCCCAATTCCCCTACCCTCTGCTATCGCCTCACTAGCCCCCACCACCCCTCAACAGGCCCTAGTGTGTGATGTTCCACTCCCTATTTCCATGTGTTCTCATTGCTCAACACCCACTTATGAGTGAGCACATGCAGTGTTTGGTTTTCTGTTCTTGTGTCAGTTTGCTGAGAATGATGGTTTCCAGCTTCATCTATGTTGCACTTATTCTAAAATTGAACGTATAATTGGAAGTAAATTGCTCCTCAGCAAATGCAATAGAATGGAAATCATAACAAATAGTCTCTGAGACCACAGTGCAATCAAATTAGAACTCAGGATTAAGAAACTCATTCAAAACCACACAACTACATGGAACTGAACAACCTGCTCCTGAATCACTACTGGATAAATAATGAAATGAAGGAAGAAATAAAGATGTTATTCGAAACCAATGAGAACAAAGACACAACATACCAGAATCTCTGGGACATGTTTAAAGCAGTGTGTAGAGGGAAATTTATAGCACTAAATGCCCACATGAGAAGCAAGGAGAGATCTAAAATCTACACCCTAAAGTCACGATTAACAGAACTAGAGGAGCAAAATTAAACAAACTCAGAAACTAGCAGAAGACAAGAAATAACTAAGATCAGAGCAGAACTGAAGGAGACAGAGACACAAAAACCCTTCAAAAATCAATAAATCCAGAAGGTGGTTTTTTTGAAAAGATCAACAAAATAGATAGACCACTAGCCAGACTAATAAAAAAGAAGATAGAGAAGAATAGAACAGATGAAATGAAAAATTATAAAGTGTATATCACCACTGATTCCACAGAAATACAAACTACCATCAGAGATTACTACAAACACTTCTATGCTCATAAACCAGGAAATCAAGAAGAAATGGATAAAGTCCTGGACACTGACACCCTCCAAAGACTAAACCAGGAAGAAGTTGAATCCCTGAATAGACCAATAAGGTCTGAAGTTGAGGAAGCAACTAATAACCTACCAACCAAAAAAAGTTCAGGACCAGATGGATTCACAGCTGAATTCTACCAGAGATACTAAGAAGAGCTAGTACCATTTTTTCTGAAACGATTCCAAACAATACAAAAAGAGGGAATCCTCCCTAACTCATTTTATGACACCAACATCATCCTGATACCAAAATCTGGCAGAGACACAACTAAAAAAGAAAATTTCAGGCCAATATCCATGATGAACATAGATGCAAAAATCTTCAATAAAATACTGGCAAACCATCAAAAAGCTTATGCATCATGATCAAATAGACTTCATCATGGGGATGGAAGGCTGGTTCAACATACACAAATATATCAACATAATCTATCACATAAATAGACCCAAAGACAAAAACCACATGATTATCTCAATAGATGCAGAGAAGGCCTTCGACAAAATTCATCAGCTCATTTATGCTAAAAACTCTCAATAAACTAGATATCGATGGAACGTATCTCAAAATAATAAAAGCTATTTACAACAAACCCACAGCCAGTATCATACTGAATGGGCAAAAACTGGAAGCATTCCCTTTGAAAACTGGCACAAGACAAGGATGCCCTCTCTCACCACTCCTATTCAACATAGTATTGGAAGTTCTGGCCAGGGCAATTGGACACAAAAAAGTAATAAAGTGTATTCAATTAGGAAAGGAGGAAGTCAAATTGTCTCTGTTTGCAGACGACATGATTGTATATCTAGAAGACCCCATCGTCTCAGCCCCAAATCTTCTTAAGATGATAAGCAACTTCAGCAAAGTCTCAGGATACAAAATCAATGTGGATAGTCTTAAAAAAATTCTGGATTTGGAGTCCAGAGTCCAGGGTCCTGGTCTCACAACTCATAAATGAAAGTTACCATCAAATCAATTATGCAACACTGCATTCGTTTTCTAGCTCTGTTTGGTAATATAATATTCAAAAAAATTTTTTCTTCCAAGAAAGGGAGAATAAGAAAAACAATTAACTACATCTGGGCTCAGAATACCTCATGGGCATATTCAAAATTGCCTTACAGTTATGAAACCATAGTAATCCCTTCTTATAATCACACTGTACATATGAAGCTTTCAGATCTACAATAACATACTGTTAGGTACTTACCATGTTTCAAGAACTTAGCATACATAATCCTCAACCTTCAAACAAGAATGCAGAGGAGTTGTTTTTATTATTTCATTTTTATCAGGGAAAAAACTGAATTTCATAGAGATTAAGGAACTTGAGCAAATTCACACAGCAAGAGAAGTAAGGAGTGTGGTTTGAATATCACATTGCCTTGTTTTATTCTTGTGCATTTTATTCCTTTTCAGTATTTTAAATTAGCACAAAATACCTTAAAAAAGAAAGATGACTGTTAAAAGGGTTACATTTTTAACATGCTGAAGGCAATTAGTAAAGATGTTAAACAAAATTTTACCAGTAAGTGTAGTTTGCTTTCAAATGTCAAAGACAAAAATAATGCGAAAATATTTTTGGCATCTTTATTGGACATCATCGTTGGGAACAAATTAATGCAATGGTTTTAGTCATGCTCCCTCAGGAACACAGCTAAGAATTAGGGATTAGATTAAATTTAGTGTGGACCTACTGTATGCAGCTGTCTCTTATAAAGCAGATGTTATATCCTGTCATTGTCATTTTTGCAGAAAAGTACATTTTCATTGGCTTTAAAGTGTGAAAAAGTAGAATATTTCCTATACGGGAACCCTGGAAGCCATCTGTCCAAGGGGGAGAGCCTATTCCCAAGCTGACTATGTAGCAGCACTAAAAATATTTATTTATTCAAACTGAATCTTAAAGACCTATGATCAGTCTTTAAGTGGCCATATACACTCCATCAGGATTATACCTTGCTAGACAAGAATAAACTTCGCCAGCAAGAGAAGCAGAGGGGAGAGATTTCAGGCAAGTGAGGTTTCCTTGTATTCCTCTAACTTGGAGCCAAATATGCATGGATGCTCAGAAATCCACTGACCAAGTGGCCTTAACATTCCCCTTAGCTTGCCTAAACTTTAAACAGATTTCTTCCTGACTGTAAACTCCTGACCTCCATTTACTGAGAACACTTAATTTAGGAAGTTTGCAATTGTAGATTATTTCTCTTCCCTTTTTGAGATGTACATCTCCCAGCCTCTTGCCAGTTTTAAATCCAAGGAATGTCTTTTTTTAGGACCTGGGAGCCAACCCTTTGAAATGTAGTCATCAAGGATAATAGTGCCCCTCTCTCTCAGCTTCTGGGGGAGGGTAGGAGCCTAACTTGGATAAGCACAGTTAGAAAACCCAGATGGCCTAATCACATGGACCAACCTCCCCCTCAGCATCCTGTAGTACTTTTCCACTAGCTCACCCCAGTGCTTAAAAACTCTCCTGCATTTTTTCCCAGTAGAAGTTGAATTCGATATCTCACGCCTATTACAAGAGCATTGACTTTCACTGTAATAGTTTTGAATAAAGTCTTCCTTTCCTGTTTAACTCTGGTACAATTTCTCTTTGACACCCCGGAACAACTTCTTTCAGAAATATATTGCCGGATGGTCATTCTAAAAGCTATACCTTCCACCCAGTAATCAAATTGCTAAAATATTTGCAATACCAATTCTAGCCGTTAGACCCCATTCTCTCTCACTGGAATACTTTCTGGAGCTTTTTGTATGTCTCCAACTAGGAACCTATAACACTAATTAAAGAATATTTTTCATTCCATTGCACTGTTAGCTTCTGGGAGGCAGAGATAGTTTTAATACTACTTTTCTATTTCCAGTGTCTAAACCAGTGCTTTGAAGAATATCACTGCATCACACTAGGGGAAGTGGTTGGGCAACCTTTCACAACTTTATACACAGGGTAACTATATGATTTTTCATCTATAGCAGGACAGTTTTCAGAATGAAAGGAGGCATTAAAATAATTTTACGTAATTCTTGAAACATTGTGTTGCCAGATAAATTAGTTTTATGACATTATAGAGAAGAAAAACTCACCAAAATATTTATTTTTAAAAAGTTTCACCAAATTTATTTAATTGTTATTAGGTTCAGGGTACATGGCAGGTTTGTTTTACAGGTAAACTCATGTCATAGGGGTTTATTGTACAGATTGTTTAGTCACCTAGGTCCTAGATCTAGTAGCCAATAGTTTCATTATTTTTTAATCCTCTCTTTTTTCACACTCCACCCTCAAGGAGGCTGCAATGTCTTTTGTTCCCCTCTTTGTGTCCATGTGTTCTCATCATTTAGCTCCCACTTATAAATGAAAATGTGTAGCATTTGGTTTTCTGTTCCTGTCTTAGTTTGCTGAGGATAATGGCCTTCAGCACTATCCATGTTCCTGCAAAAGACATGATCTCATTCTTTTTTATGGCTGCATAGTCTTCCATGTTGTATATGCAACACATTTATTTATCTAGTCTACGATTGATGGGCCCTTAGGTTGATTCCATGTCTTCGCTAAATTTAGATGCTAAACAAATCATAAGTTTTCTAAATTTGAATCTACTCAAGAACACAATATTAATTTATATAGCTATAGATAGGAGTTTTATCAAATATTTTTCTCATTAGTGGAGATAGTCCAAAGCACAGGTAGAGAACTTCAAAATTCAATCTATACATTATTTGAATTCTCATTATTTAACTTCTTTAGTTTGCCCTCACTTTGGCAGGGATAAATTTCAATATCTATCTGCAGGCTTTGTTTTCAATGATTCAATTTGATAAAGGTTACATTTTATGGTACTCCGTTTGTTGAATACTTTTATTAAAATTTCTACCTGGTTAAAAAAGGGAACAGAAACTCTTTTCCAGTAATGGTCTATACTACTCTTGAGCATTTAGATTGAAATTGTTCTCCAAATGCTCAGCATTTCTAAAGTCTGTCTGAAAATGAGAAGCGAAAAGAGAAAAACAAATTGTTATGCCAAAGTGTTTGTTTTTATTCAACAAATTGGAAACAAATTAAAGTCCAGTTTCTCTCTCCTTCATTCTTTCTCTCTCTCTGTGCATATATAATTAAATCATTATTAGAATTATTACTTGCGGATTTATATATTTAAATAGCAAGTACTATATATAGTTACTTGTACATTTTAATTTTTTGCTTCTATGTAAATTGGTAAAGCATTTCAGTTTGTTTTACGTGCATTATGAATTGTGAGTGTGCCTCAACTAATTTCATATACATTTCTGTTCCATATATGCGTTAATTTACTAAGAACATTGCTTTTTACTGTGATGCTCTTAACCACCAAAGTCTTTATTTATATTATTGGTACCAATATATTATTTTATTCATTTAACTTTTGAATGAATTGATAACATCTTTTTCAATAATGCCATTTTTGATAGAATTAACTTCTGGAAGCTTTACTTTTTTCTGTAAATTAAATAAAAAATAAATCATTATTAGAATTAACTAAATTCTATTTCAGCAGCTGATGATATTAACATAAAACTAACATCATTGAGCAATTCTCCTTTTGCTACTGCATTAATAGTCATCACTTTATTCTATGTACTTATGTAAGAAAATCTGAAATTGTAATGAGCAAAATTAATATAGATGAATAACAATCCAAATAAAAAGTCATGTTTCTAGACTGATATGTAAATTAACTTTTCAGATACATGTGTTAAATTGTTGTCTTTGATCACAGTATTAAAATAACTAATAAATATTAAACTGGCTAACCTTCTTAAGTTGACTGGTGTTTACTGGTTTGCACATTATTGGTGTTTTCACTACTGTGCCCTTGGATGGTAAATATTCATATACATTTTACATTAAAACATACAGTATTTACATTCTTAAGAAACAAAAATGCTGTGTTCTTTTTAAATGAAATGTGTGCTTTAGTTTTTATTAAACTTATTGCTGTTGAAATGTTTTAATGCAAAATTGAAAACATTACAAAACAATAAAATGAATAGTCATAGATTTACAGCATAGAGTAAGCGTACGGAATGCTGTAGCAAGAAGACACAGCAGAAAGGCTGAATTTCCATCTTGCATCTCCCACCTTTCATTTCTGTGTTCACAGCTAACCCTGCCCTTGGCTGACCTTGTAGCTTCTTGCCTCTCCTAGGCTGGGATACCAAGTGGTCAGCAGGAGCAATAATGTCAGATAATTTCCTCATTAATTATTAGAGTCCTCTTTAGGAAAAAGAAGATAGAATTCTAAATTCAATATTATTATAATTCCTTGAAACAAGTCTGTGCATATGTGGAGCCCTTTGTTTTAATGGCCATTAGCTTCATGGTAAATCAGCCTCTGGGTAGCCAATCAAAGGTTTGGGACCTGGAGTCTGCTCCAGGCCAAGGAAACAGCAAGTATAATACAAATATTCTGCTGTCCAACAGAAAGAGTATTAAGAGATGAGGTTGCTGAGGAGAGTAGGAACCAGATTATGTAAAAATTTGTAATCCATAGTAAGGAATTTAAATAGGATGAAAGGTAAAGAATTAATAAGTGAATAAAGGAGTGAATTAATTGTGCTTAGGAGTAGGAACTAAGTGAAAGGTCTCTTTTTTCATCCAAAGGTAACAATCAAATGTAACCTTTATGATTAGATCAGGAGTGAGGCATGCTGTCATATGCAGAAATCTAAGTGGTTAGATAGGTCAGGGTCCCTCATGGCCATGACTATCCTAACTTTCTGTTTTCTTATCCACAAAATGTGAGAGTTAGCCTAAGGCTATTTATGTCTCCAAAATTTACTTCTAAAATTCTTTGAAAATATTCTTCTTTTGTTTTGATATTGATGTGAAGAAAGGTTTTCCATAACTCCCAAATGAATTTTAGGGTTTTTTTTACTGTGAACCTTTTCTAGTATTTAGATGCAATGTTATTTGATCATTTAATTTTATGAGATGTTTTATAACATGTTCATATCTTTACTTTCTGTCTCAACTATAACCTGCTTTAAGCTAGTGACGAGGTAGTGACAAGGACTTATCTTTTTTATGATCTTATCAATAATTCTATTTTATTTTTAATTTTTACGGGTAAATAGTAGGTGTATATATTTATGTGGTACATGAAATGTTTTGATACAGGCATATAATGCGTAATAATCACATTAGGGTAAATGTGGTATCCATCATCTCATGCATTTATCATTTCTTGGTGTTACAAACATTCCAATTATACTTTTTAAGCCCTACTCATCTTTGAACTCCTGAAAGTGCCTTTCAAAGTCTCTGGTACATGTCTATTATGTCTCTTATAAAGCCTCTGGTGCAAGGCAAACACCCAAAACTTAGTGGCTAAAACAACAAACTATTATTATTTCTTATAATTCCATGAGTAAACTTGGCATTTCTTCCATTCTGTGCTGGCTTGGTCTAGAATGGCCTGACTCATGTCTGGTTTTTCATATATGACTTGGTCCACGGGATCTCAGCTGAGATGTCCTGGATGGCTGGTCTCTCTCCTTTTGGTCTGTCAACCCCTAGAAGGCTTGTCCAGACTTAGGCGCACGGTGGCAGAAATTTTCTCAGTCCCAAGGGAGGAGAAAAGCCAATCTACAGGCACTTTTCACTCCTCTGCCTGTGTCGTGTTTGCAAATATTCTATTGGTCACATCAAGTCACAAAACCAGATCCTGGTTCACAGGGAAGATAAGTATTCTCTACCTCTTGATAAGGTGAATTTCTTTCAATGTATCCAATTCATTTAGCAGCTGGTCATTTTTAAGCATATATCTACTTCACCCTGAAGGTGACATTGAAGCAGGAAAGCAAGCTACTTCCATTATATCCCTCTGGCCCTGACCTGGCTAGAACTACAGCTCTAGGGAAAAGTAAAAGGGAAAAACTGTGAAGAATGTGGCTCTGTTTAGTAGGTTAATGGGAGGACATGAGAAACGTTTCCTGTTTGTGAATATCTCCAGTATTGGAATGAAATAAAAAATGAACAAGAAATCCTGTGATACTTTACCTAATTGAGGTTCTATAAATACCATTTGTAGATGGCTCATTTTATACAACTAAGGCTTGTTAATGTGCAAAAGTGCAAACACCATACATGTTGCTATTTTTCATGTCATGATTTAAATTCTATCTATGCCACTGCCTAGCATGTGACCTTGAGAAAAGTGCTTAAAACAACCTCAGTTTTCTAATTTCTTAAATGAGATAGTTGTAATTTTTAAAAGACTGCTCCAAAGATTAAACAATATAACTTATATGATTCAGGCATGCTAAGCAGCCAGAAGTTGGCTCCTTTGTTTATTTCCTTATGTATACTTCGGTTTATATAGTATTATGTACTTTTTTGAAAGATATGTGCTTTCAAGTTCTAAAGTTTTAAACTGCTTTCTCTATTAATAACAAACATACACACACTGTGTGTATGTGTACATAGTAATATTGTTACAGCTCTCAGTAGGTAACAAGTGATGTGCTAAGTGGTCTATTAAAAATGAATCATTAAAACCTCACAAGAGATCTATGAAGCTGGTACCATGATTTAATAGTGAGGGAAACTGGGGATAGAAATGTTGAATAGTTTTACCAGAGAAGGAAACCACGAATAGACATACTGAATACGGTATACATCAGGTAAAAGAAGAAAGAAAAAATGAAGCTGTGGTTGTAATACACAGCAGTGTGTCTCTAGATATGTCCTCCTAACCACTATGCCAGGTTGCTAATTGATGGCAAAGATTCATTGCAGTTAAAATGAATTTTAAAAACTAATTTTAAATATATTAATTAAAATGAAATTTGATTGTAATTAACTTTAAATAGTTTCCAGATTTTTTCTCTTTACACTTGTACTTATTTCCCCTTAATCCATTCAGGTTGCAATGACAGGATACCATGGACTGGGTAGCTTATAAACAACAGATGTTTATTTCTCACAATTCTGGGGACTGGGAAATCCATGATCAAGGAACTGGGAGATTTGGGTCCGGTGAGGGTCTGCTTCCTGGTTCATAGCAGGCCATTTTGTCAATGTGATCTCACATGATAGAACAGATAAATGAACTCTTTGAAGTTTATTTTATAAGGTTACTAATCCCATTCATGGGGGCTCCACCCTCACAACCAAGTCACTTTCCAAAGCCTGCACATTCACTTATCATCATGTTGGGGACCAGGTTTCAACATATGAATTTGGATGAAGGGGAATAAACACTGAGTCTATGGAACCCCTTAACTGTTTTAGAAAAAATATCTAGAAAAGTAAAAACCATCTAGATTAAATTGCTTGTTTTCCTATAATTATTTTGTGAGGTGGCTTAAACTAGAGACAAATTGTCATGGAATTTTAATTTTAATAGGTTCACTACAGTTCCTTGCTGGTCAGGAGAAACAATGTTTTCTAAGCTTGTCCTGACAAGGGTGGGGTGTGTTACACAAGATTATAACTCTGCTCCAGCAAATTTTTGGAGTTAGAAATGGGTTGTCATTTTGAAAAGGACAAGGACATAATAAAATATTCAAAAGGTCAAAGGCAAATTTTGTTATACCTAAAATAGTTATGCTTTTGCACAAAGTTTCAAATATAAGCTAGGCTCCAAAAATGTACAGCCCTCTAATTGTATTTTCACTTGTTAAATGCTAAAGATGCCCTTGACAGAAATTTTGGTAGAGATATAAAAATATTTATTAAGAAGAAAAATCTCTCTTACAGAGAAGACAATTCAACTTTTGTCAATTCAGTTTTGTTTAACATAACTGAGTCAGTTAGATATACTCATATAGTTTAATACCAAAAATGTAATATACTGGAAAAAAATCCAGCACCTCTCAATTTATGGAGGACAGAGGACATTGTCTTTCTCTAATCCTGCTTTCTATTTTCCCTTTTCTGCCATTTTTATTCACGTCACTGAATGTTTCATGCTCTTCTTTGCCTTCACTGAACATTACTTTTCAATTTTCTGCAGAAGTGGCTTCTCGGCCTTCTACACCCTAGTTAACTAAGGGTCAGGTTGAAACTAGACTGGTAGTCTTCTTGCTTAACACTGCTGCTTCTTTTGAGATCACTGGCCATTGCCTCATGCTGAAATCTTTACATATCTGAGATCCTATTAATGGAATATACAGCACAACACCCTTCTATATTCCTGTTCTGGATAACCTTATATTTTGGATGGCTGACTCAACTCCCCTCTATTCTCTGTTGCTGCTGTGTGTATGGAATAACGTATTGAACATCCACTTCAAGCTCACTACTGTAGCTACTCACACATACAGCTATACTCTGGTTATTAGCTCATTCTGGTTCTTACACAGACTACCCTGCAGAATAAGCTTCTTGAGGTAGGGGACAGTTTCTCTGGGGTTAAACACTGTGTCTTCAACAATAAGTATAGTATCTGGTACACATTACGTACTTAACTCAGTAGTTATTAAATAAATAAATACATAATTACATTATATGAGGAAATCTTATTCCAATATCTTGTCTACATTCCAAAATCTCATTATTTTATCACTTCCTATCTTTCCAGCTCTCTTGTGACCCAAATTTTACTGTATGTTTTACATCATGTTGACTACTATTCCTATCCTTTCTCTATTTTCTCCTAATCTCTCAGTTATTCTCTTTGTTTCATATATTTTACTGACACAAATAAGATGAACCTCTCCTTGCCAAACACTCTTTATTATTACATGCCCCTTCCTAGACAGTACATAGTCATAAGGCAAAACTGACCCAATCCCATAAGCTGCCTCTAATGGCAGCAGTGGCCCATCTGGGGTGGCCACTGCCTAGGCACCAGCTGCAGCAGAGAAGTGCAGCCAGGGCTTCATGCTCTGCAGAGCCAGCAGGAGCCAGAATCAGGCAGTAGTCCTACCCCATTTTGAGTTGGTGGGGCAGGAGCCTTGTGCTCCCAGACACAGCCATAGCTACCTAGCCATTGCTGCGGACCCAAACATCCCTGTTCTCTCTGGGCCTGGGAAGCTCCCCTGCCTCCACAGGCTTGGAAGTGCTGCTTCTGCTGCCTGGCCTCTCCTCACTCTCAGCACCCACTCCAATTTCAGAGCAAGGCTGTGGCTGAGCCTGGGCACTGTCACAACCTGGCTGGATGTACGCATGCTCAGGGTGCCACTGACATGCCAGCCCCCTGCTTCCTCAGCCCTTTCTGGAATTTGGGCACTGACAAGCATGGGAGGGAGACTGAGGGGAAATGAAGAGTGGTTCAGGGTTGGCCTGCAGGAACCCCTTGGCATGAACAGCCTGGGTGCCATGAACAGTGGCAGGAGGCAGACAGTGGCAAGAGGCAGAGAGGCTCCTGGGCCAAAAGGAGCAGGTGCCTGAGTGCTTTTTCTGGGCCAGCCCATGGCCACTGATGTAATCAGCATGCACTTCATCCCCTCTGGAGCCCATAAAAACCCCTGGACTCAGCCAGACTTAGGCAGATGATGGGACTAACTGCCTGTGGGAGAGGAGTTGCCCACTGTGGGTCTCCTCTCTGTTAAGAACTGTACAGTCATTGGCACTGCCTGCCTGCAGATAAGAGCTATCCACTCTGGGTCTCCTCTCTGCTGAGGGCTGCACAGACGTTGGGATGGCCTGCCTGTGGAAAGGAGCTACCCACTTCTGGTCTCCTGGGAGCTGCCCTGTTACTCAATAAAGCACCCTCCAGTTGTCCACTTTGTCCACATATCTCATTTATCCTGGACGCAGGAAAAGAACTCAGGACCTGCTGAATTTCAGGACTGAAAGAACTGTAACACAAACAGCTGAAATAGGCCTCTTCTCACCCCACTTGACACATTGCAGGTGATGAGGAGAGAGTAACTGCGGCCCTCTGGGGACCCCAGACCTAGAAGCACCCCAAGCCAGGGCTGTGACACCATCTTTGGGGCTCTGCAGTTCCTGGCATCTCCAAGTTTCCAGGTGCCATCCTATTCCCCTCTGCCCTCAGTGGAAGACACTTGTGGTACTCCTGGTCCAGCCACTGCAGCTGGCACGCCTGCTTGTGTGCAATGGCTGGACCCCACACTCTTGCCTGCTCACACATCCCTTGCCACTCTGTACCTGGCTCACCCTTGGCAGGTGTGGGATCTGGGCTGGTAGAGCAAGCTGAGCATAGCCTGCCAGGCTGAGTGGGCAGAATGAGCCCAACAGGCCCTAGTAAAACTCTGGAAAAGGTGCCACTGACTACAGAGGTTTCTGACTGGCAAAGTGACACCCCAAGTTTCCCATGACACCTCCTCCAGTCTTTTACTCAAAATGTCAAGCACAGCGAAAGAAACACACAATCAGGCATATGAATAACAGACAAATTGTAGTCAGTTGTATGGCACAACTTTAGACTCTTTATTACAAAAACCAGTGAATGATTTTGAGTTCTTCACTTACAGCAACTCTTCTTGAATTTTCACTGACTTGACTTTATTGGCACTGTCTCCTAAATTTCATTCTAATTCTGGCCAGTCTCAGGAGCTCTAATCTAAATCTACATCTTCCTATAGAACAACAACAAAAAAGGCTATTGAACACTTTTTCTATTTACTTCTTAAAGGTTACTGTTACATAACTGTTTAGTTCTATTTTGATTTTATGGAAAAAAAGTAGCTTTATTTTATGAGTACCCAAAAGCTACAGGTTTGTATTTGTATACAATCAAAATTTGTCTTAGCCTAATACTACTCTGATAATCCCCAGATTATAATTTTAAATTTATCTGCAAATTTTAGATTTAGTTTATATATGACAGTAGCTAGATAAGGCTGTTTTGGATATAATTAATCCTTACTAGAGATGTTCCTGCTGTAACTTTTCAGCTTGTCTTTGAGGTGGTATAAAGAGAAGGCAAAGTTAGAATGCAGGAAGAGTGGCCAGTCATGTTATTACAGTGATGTGCTTTGGAAATAGCAAAGCCTTTGATTCAGACAGAACTATGCTAGAATCCAGGAACTGTCCTTTTACTATCTGGTGGACTATGGTAAATTACTTTAGTTCTCTGAGTTTTCATTTCCTCATATTTAAAATAGACACAATAATGACTTCCTGAGGAGATCCAAGATGGCCGCTTAGGAGGAAGTCGGGATTGCAGCTCCGAGAGAAGGCGCAGAGGGTGAGTGGATGCCGCATTTCCAGACAGATTTTTACTGCCCACAGACCAGGAGATTCACAGGAGGAGAAGCCCCACAGGTCGCCAGCACCACTGGTTTGAGCAGCGTGGCTGCTCAGCCTATGCCCTGGGGCGGGGGGCAGCGGCTTCCTATGCAGAGTGAGAGAGACAGAGTTCCCTCTGAGCCAGCAAGGGGAGCTGAAGCAGGGAGTCAAGCCCGGAGACTCCTGGGCAAGGGTACGCCACGAATCTCAGAGCCGCTGCTTCAGCTGAGGCAGCGGCACACAGGGCAGTGGATTTTAACTGCCCACAGACCAGGAGATTCACAGGCGGAGAAGCTCCACGGGTTCCCAGCGCCGCTGGTTGGACCGGAGCAGCCGCTCGGCCTGCACCGGGGGCAGGGAGCAGAGGCTCCTTGAGCAAAGTGAATGAGACTGTGTCCCCTCTGGGCCAGCAAAGGGAGCTGAGGAAAGGAGTCAAGCCAAGAGATTCCCAGGCAAAGAGGGCGCCACTGGAAACACGGCTGAACTCGGAAAGGTCCAGCACTGTGGGGGAGGGGCGTCCTCCATCGGGAAACACCCTGTATTTCCCGGGGCAATTTGCCATAACCAGGACAACCCGCCACTACAGAGACTCCGTCACTACAGGGGCGGGCCAGCATAGCGGAAGCAGTTCTAACTACACCCATATAAACTGGACTGCAGGGAAGCTCATACGGAAGCTGGGCGGAGCCCACAGCAGCTCAGCGAAGCCTCTGCAGGCTGAGTGTGACTAGACTGCCACCTTGTGGGCAGGGAAAAAGGTAGCAACACAGCTGAAAAGCATAAAGCCCTAACTCCCTGAGCCAGAACACCTGGGGGGAAGAAAAGGGGGTTTATGAGTTCAGCTGCTGCAGACTTAAAATTACCAAAATCAGAAAGACAGCAACTACAAAGTCAATAGGTGGATAAATCCACAAAGATGGGAAGAAACCAGCGCAAAAAGGATGAAAACACCCAAAACCAGAACACCTCTCCTCCTACAAGGGAGCATAACTCCTCACCAGCACAGGAACAAGACTGGACAGAGAATGAGTGTGATGAAATGACAGAATCAGCTTTCAGAAAGTGGATAATAAGAAACTTCCATGAGCTAAAAGAACATGTTCTAACCCAATGCAAAGAAACTAAGAACCTTGAAAAAAGACTTGATGAAATGCTAATGAGAATGGACAACTTAGAGAGGAATATGAGTGAATTGATGGAGCTGAAAAAGACAACACGAGAACTTCGCGAAGCATGCACAAGTTTCAACAGCCGAATTGACCAAGCAGAAGAAAGGATATCAGAAGGTGAAGATCAACTCAATGAAATAAAATGAGAAGGGAAGATTAGAGAAAACAAGGTAAAAAGGAATGAACAGAGTCAACAAGAAATATGGGACTACGTGAAAAGACCTAATCTACGTTTGATAGGTGTACCTGAATGTGACGAAGAGAATGCATCCAAGCTGGAAAATACTCTTCAGGATATTATCCAGGAAAACTTCCCCAACCTAGCAAGGCAGTCCAATATTCAAGTCCAGGAAATACAGAGAACACCACAAAGATATTCCTCTAGAAGAGCAACCCCAAGGCACATAATCATCAGATTCACCAGGGTTGAAATGAAGGAGAAAATACTAAGGGCAGCCAGAGAGAAAGGTCGGGTTACCCACAAAGGGAAACCCATCAGACTCACAGCAGATCTCTCAGCAGAAACCCTACAGGCCAGAAGAGAGTGGGGGCTGATATTCAACATCCTTAAAGAAAAGAACTTTCAACCCAGAATTTCATATCCAGCCAAACTAAGCTTCATAAGTGAAGGAAAAATAAAATCCTTTGTGAACAAGCAAGTACTCACAGATTTCATCACCACCAGACCAGCTTTACAAGAGCTCCTGAAGGAGACACTACACATAGAAAAAAACAACCAGCACCAGCCACTCCAAAAATGCACGAAATGGTAAAGAGCAGCAACACAATGAAGAATCTGCATCAACCAATGGGCAAAACAGCCAGCTAGCATCAAAATGACAGGAGCAAACTCACACATAACAATATTAACCCTAAATGTAAACGGACTAAATGCCCCAATCAAAAGACACAGACTGGCAAATTGGATAAAAAGCCAAAACCCATCAGTGTGCTGTATCCAGGAAACCCACCTCACATGCAAGGATACACAAAGGCTCAAAATAAAGGGATGGAGGAAGATTTACCAAGCAAATGGAGAACAAAAAAAAGCAGGAGTTGCAATTTTCATCTCTGATAAAATAGACTTTAAAGCAACAAAGATCAAAAGAGACAAAGAAGGACATTACATAATGGTAAAAGGATCAATGCAACAAGAAGAGCTAACGATCCTAAATATATATGCACCTAATATAGGAGCACCCAGATACATAAGGCAAGTTCTTAGAGACTTACAAAGAGACTTAGACTCCCACACAATAATAGTGGGAGACTTCAACACACCATTGTCAATATTAGACAGATCAACGAGACAGAAAATTAATAAGGATATCCAGGACTTGAACTCAGACCTGGAACAAGCAAACCTAATAGACATTTACAGAACTCTCCAGCCCAAATCCACAGAATATACATTCTTCTCAGCACCACATCACACCTACTCTAAAATTGACCACATAATTGGAAGTAAATCACTCCTCAGCAAATGCAAAAGAATGGAAACCATAACAAACAGTCTCTCAGACTACAGTGCAATCAAGTTAGAACTCAGAATTCAGAAGCCAACCCAGAACCGCACAGCCTCATGGGAAATGAACAACTTTCTCCTGAATGTTGACTGTATTAACACTGAAATGAAGGCAGAAATAAAGATGTTCTTCGAAACCAACGAGAACGAAGACACCACATACCAGAATCTCTGGGACACATTTAAACAGTCTCTAGAGGAAAATATATAGCAATATGTGCCCACATGAGAAGAAAGGAGAGAACTAAAATTGACACCCTATTGTCAAAATTGAAAGAGCTAGAGGAGCAAGATCAAAAAAACTCAAAACCTAGCAGAAGACAAGAAATAACTAAGATCAAAGCAGAATTGAAGGAGATAGAGATACAAAAAACACTACAAAAAATCAATAAATCCAGGAGCTGTTTTTTTGAAAAGACCAACAAAATAGACAGACCACTAGCCAGACTAATAAAAAAGAAAAGAGAGAATAACCAAATAGATGCAATAAAAAATGATAAAGGGGATATCACCACAGATGCCACAGAAATTCAAACCATCATCAGAGATTATTACAAACAACTCTATGCACATAAATTAGAAAACCTGGAAGAAATGGATAAATTCCTGGACAGTAGCCTCCTCCCATGCCTAAACCAGGAAGAAGTCAAAACCCTTAATAGACCAATAACAAGGTCTGAAGTCGAGGCAGCAATTAAGAGCCTACCACCCAAAAAAAGCCCAGGCCCAGATGGTTTCACAGCCGAATTCTACCAGACATACAAAGAGGAACTGGTACCATTCCTACTGAAACTATTCCAAATAATCCAAAAAGAGGAAACCCTTCCCAAATCATTTTATGAGACCAACATCATCCTAATACCAAAACCCGGCAGAGACTCAACAAAAAAAGAAAACTACAGGCCAATATCCATGATGAACATAGATGCAAAAATCTTCAATAAAATACTGGCAAGCCGATTGCAACAGCACATCAAAAAGCTTATCCACCATGATCAAGTAGGATTCATCCCGGGGATGCAAGGCTGGTTCAATATACGCAAGTCTATAAATGTAATTCACCACATAAACAGAACCAAAAACAAAAACCACATGATTATCTCAATTGATGCAGAGAAGGCCTTCGACAAAATTCAACAGCCCTTTATGCTAAAAACTCTCAATAAACTAGGTATTGATGGAACGTATCTCAAAATAATAAAAGCTATTTATGACAAACCGACAGCCAATATCATACTGAATGGGCAAAAACTGGAAGCATTCCCTTTGAAATCTGGCACTAGACAAGGATGCCCTCTCTCACCACTCCTATTCAATATAGTACTGGAAGTTCTAGCCAGAGCAATCAGGCAAGAAAAAGAAATAAAGGGTATTCAATTAGGAAAGGAGGAAGTCAAATTGTCTCTATTTGCAGACGACATGATTGTATATCTATAAGACCCTATCACCTCAGCCCAAAACCTCCTGAAACTGATAAGGAACTTCAGCAAAGTCTCAGGATACAAAATCAATGTGCAAAAATCACAAGCATTCCTATACACCAATCACAGACTTAAAGAGAGCCAAATCAAGAACGAACTGCCATTCATAGTTGCTGCAAAGAGAATAAAATACCTAGGAATACAACTAACAAGGAACGTAAAGGACCTCTTCAAGGAGAACTACAAATCACTGCTCAATGAAATAAGAGACGACACAAACAGATGGAGAAACATTCCATGTTTATGGTTAGGAAGAATTAATATCGTGAAAATGGCCATACTGCCCAAAGTAATTTACAGATTCAACGCTATCCCCATCAAGCCACCAACGACCTTCCTCACAGAACTGGAAAAAACCACCTTAAACTTCATATGGAACCAAAAGAGAGCCCGCATAGCCAAATCAATTCTAAGCAAAAAGAACAAAGCGGGAGGCATCACACTACTGGACATCAAACTCTACTACAAGGCTACAGTAATCAAAACAGCATGGTACTGGTACCAAAACAGAGATATAGACCAATGGAACAGAACAGAGGCGTCGGAGGCAACACAACAATCTACAACCACCAGATCTTTGACAAACCTGAAAAAAACCAGCAATGGGGAAATAATTCCCTGTTCAATAAGTGGTGTTGGGAAAACTGGCTAGCCATATGCAGAAAGCAGAAACTCGACCCCTTCCTGACACCTTACACTAAGATTGACTCCAGATGGATTAAAGACTTAAACATAAGATGTAACACCATAAAAACACTAGAAGGAAACCTAGGCAAAACCATTCAGGACATAGGCATAGGCAAGGACTTTATGACCAAAACACCAAAAGCATTGGCAACAAAAGCCAAAATAGACAAATGGGACCTAATAAAACTCCACAGCTTCTGCATGGCAAAAGAAACAGTCAATAGAGTGAATTGGCAACCAACAGAATGGGAAAAAATTTTTGCAGCCTACTCGTCTGACAAAGGGCTGATATCTAGAATTTACAATGAGCTAAAACAGATTTACAAGAAAAAAACAAACAAGCCCATTCAAAAATGGGTGAAGGATATGAACAGATACTTTACAAAAGAAGACATACATGAGGCCAACAAACATATGAAAAAATGCTCATCATCACTGGTCATTAGAGAAATGCAAATCCAAACTACATCGAGATACCATCTCACGCCATTTAGAATGGCGATCCTTAAAAAATCTGGAGAAAACAGATGCTGGAGAGGATGTGGAGAAATAGGAACACTTTTACACTGTTGGTGGGAGTGTAAATTAGTTCAACCACTGTGGAAAACAGTGTGGCGATTCCTCAAGGACCTAGAAATAGAAATTCCATTTGACCCAGCAATCCCATTACTGGGCATATATCCAAAGGATTATGAATTGTTCTACTATAAGGACACATGCAAACGAATGTTCATTGCAGCACAGTTTACAATAGCAAAGACCTGGAACCAACCCAAATGCCCATCGATGATAGACTGGACAGGAAAAATGTGGCACATATACACCATAGAATATTATGCAGCCATTAAAAACGAGGAGTTCACGTCATTTGTAGGGACATGGATGAACCTGGAAACCATCATTCTCAGCAAGCTGACACAAGAACACAAAATCAAACACCACATGTTCTCACTCATAGGTGGGTGTTGAACAAGGAGAACCCATGGACACAGGGAGGGGAGCACTATACACGGGGGTCTGTTGGCGGGGAGGAGGAGACAGTGGCGGGGTGGGGAGTTGGGCAGGGATAGCATGGGGAGAAATGCCAGATATAGGTGTAGGGGAAGGAGGCAGCAAATCACACTGCCACGTATGCACCTATGCAACAACCTTGCATGTTTTTCACAGGTACCCCAAAACCTAAAATGCAATTAAAAAAAAAAAAGAAAGTGAAAAAAAAATAAAATAATGACTTCCTCACATAATTCATTTACAAGTATTTCAAGAGCAATGTTTGCACATAATAGGGATTTAGAAATATTGCTTTTTTTCCCATTTTTTCTCCTACTTCCATCATATTGCAAGTTAGATCACAATGGAAATTTTTATTTTTTACTTTTATATAGTAAAATTTTCTCTTTTTGGGGTAGTTGAGTTTAGATGAATGATTCATTCATATGAATATCTCTACAATCAAGGTATAATTTTTCTTTTGAAGATGACTTTATTATTAACTAACTTAGATTTTAAGATTCAAGGATATTGAAAGTAGAATTTAAAATGTGGGCTTCTGCAAAATGTTTAAGTAACAAAACTAAACCCAGAATCTAGTCATATTCAAACAGATTACATTCAATCTTTAGAATGGAAATCAATGTAATTTCCCTACTCTCATTTTAATAATATGGTGACTAGGCATGACTAGGCATACCTTTTTCATCTTATTTAAATCAATATTGAGAGCAAGCAAAAATAACAGCTCCCTGCTGTAGAATACACCTGCTTCTGCAAATGAAACTAAACCCACTCATCAGCTTATTCATCAAAACCATTAGCTTTGGGATCAAAACTCATTTCAATGACCACCAATCCAAATTTATTATGTTATTTCCTAACTTCTGCCCATTCCCCATCTAGAGTGGACAACTGTCCAAGTTTTCTCAAGACTTAAGTTTTAGCACTGTAAGTTCCACATCCTGGGGAAACCTTTAGCCCCAGGCAAACCAGGACAGTTGATTACCCTGTCTTCCAAAACTTGCCTAGAACGAAATCATGTCCTTTGCAGCAACACGAATGCAGCTGGAAGCCATTATCTTAAGCAAACTAATGCAGAAACAGAACAACAAATACTGCATGTTCTCACTTATAAGTAGGAGCTAAACATTGGGTACGCACAGACATAAAAATAGGAACAATAGACACTGGAGAATAGAAAGAGGGGGAAGGGGAAAAAAGGATTGAAAAACTATTTGTTGGTAATATGCTTACCACCTGGGTGATGGATTCATTTACACTATGTACCACAGCGTCGCACAATATACCTTTGTAACAAATATGCATGTTTCCTTTGATTGCAAAATAAACGTTGAAAAACAAATCATCCAGTCAGGGCTGCAGTACCATGTAAATTACTTTAAAATGTATCCTCTTTACCCTCTTAAATTTTGTCAAAACAGCACTCTGTATTACATTCTAATGTACTCTTTCTTGATCAATAGGTTTTTCTGGTGGATTTTTGGTGTCAGCTGTCAACATTCTCCAAAACAATCACTGACTCTATTAAGCAATTCAACAAGTGAGCAAAGATAATTAATAAAGCAAGTTAAGTTGTATTACACCCACAAATACAAACCAGTGGAATCATTTCTGGGTAACATATTGAGCTAATAAGGTAGAAAAAGGTGTCAATGATTTGAGGTAAAAGATATTGCCACCCTGCTCTTCTTAGGTGGTGATGCCTAAAGAAGATATAGCACTAGCTGCAATAATGCCCCAATGGTCAAGAAGTGCCGTTTACTCAAATTGGACCAGGTATGTTCATGGAACTTACCAATCTTTGGTTACAAGTAGGAAGTCTGCACAAGCAGCAACTACCACAGTTATTCTAAAAACAGGGTGCTGACAAAAGCCTGCTCTTTCAAGCTATGATGACATTTTAGCTTTTATTTTCACAGTTAGAGATTCAGCAGCTTTCTGGATAGAAACTGCTGGAGTCCAGGCTATGATAGCATGCTTGTTTCACCTGCTCGGTCCCTCTTGGCTTCTGTCCACTTTCTTTTCATTGTTTCACTTGAGAAGAAATATACAGCTTTGTCATTTTCCCAGTGAAAGACTAATTTCCATTCTGGTGTTAATGCTACTATTTTTTTTCAGTCCTGATATATAAGAGCAAGCAAATTTCAAGATACAGTTCTAACAATTAAGAGTTGAGAGTTGAAAGAGGATTCAAAAATCCACAAAAATGGGTGCTTCTGCTCATTTACATGTATAAAATAAACTGGCAATAGATATGATTCATTTGATATCCATTAATAAGATTCTTAATAAAAGCCTACCGTGTGATAGGAATTCAGTTAGATTCTGAGAAAATCTTTTATAAAGAAAAATGTATCCTGCTCTAAAGACTCTACTCATGAGCTGTTTAGGAGACATTCAAACTTGGTTTCTCTCACTCACATTGTCCTATAATACAATATGTTGTGAATATTGAAACTGAGCGAGCCCGAAATCACCACTGAGACAAAGACTAGGCCAAATGACAGGGCCTTCATTGCCAGCGGCCGAGGGGGACTCCCGTATCTCTAACCTGCGGGCCCTGAAAGGAAGGTGTCAAGACATTTTATGGCATAAACCACCTCCTGGGTGGAGGTGAGGGCGAGGGACTTCGGGCATTCCGAAGGCCAGGGGACTTTGGACATTCCGATTGTTACTTAAGTGGTTCACAGAAGTTAAGATAAGGGTTAATTTACACATTGTCTGGGTAAGGTGGAAGTTACAGACCTTAGTTACTTATTACAAGTCGCAGGGGCCAAAATGGCATTGGTTTGGACTGCTTGCCTGTCACATTAGGGTTACAGAGAGCAGTTTCAGCAGAAAGCCAAGGTATGGTCAAGGTATGTGGTTTATGGGGCAATTTCCATGTCACAGTGAAGATGGAAATTTTGACAGAAGTTAAATATAAATGTAAATGTAAATTATAGGACATCAAATCATGATTATGAAACAAACTAATTTTATGTAAATAAATGTGTGTTTAAAAGTGAGCCCGAAAAAGAATGACATGCTAAATTGTCAGTGTGCCTTTATATTAAAAAGAGATAGTTACAAATATTTAAAAACTGATGACATAAAGCATAAATATCAATTTGAAGTTAATAAGTATGATGAGTTCAATCACTATTCGATTTTGAGAGCTGAAGTCTGAATGCACCTTGCAAAGGCCATTCTAAAACTTTGTGCCTGAACTATAGCCTAGAGCAAGTTGGGAAATAAAGTACTTGTTTCTTGTGATACTTCCTTTTTCTTATTCAGGGTTCTCACAGAGTGACTAAAGCAATAAAATTTGGGTTAGAAACAAAAGCAATTAGCTGAGGGATTTTGGAGTTCACAGAGACTTTCAGTAGTGAAAAGGTGAAAAGTTAAGGCTGTAAGTTAGGAACCTCACCAGGATCAGTGGGAGTTCTTGGACCAGTTTAAAAGTAATCTGATATTCCTATGCATCACATTCTCAAAAATGGTGTCTTATTCTCTGACTTTTTCAATCAGTGATTTAGGGAGCCACTGACACTCTCTAACTCTTTTACAGTACCAAACTTATTTTTTTTTTTCAGAAAATTGAATAAAATTCCTCTGTTATAATACATAAGAAATAAATCACTAACAGAGTCACATTTAATATGTCATAATTTAATGAAGCCAAGTGTCCATGAGATGTGTAACATGTTTAATCGGGAAGTTGGAGAAAGTGGAGTTAATATTATCAGGAAGAAATTAAATGAAACAAAAAAAAATGAGGCTGCTGCAATAGAATTTCATTCAATAACCCAATTCTCAAAAGAAGAGTTGCCTGAGGAAGAAATCAGCATGTCTAAGTGAAATAGCCTTGGAAATGCCATCTCTATAGTGTTAACCTCCCCCTTATAGCTCATTAGTTTAAGAATTTGGCTTAACACATACATTTTTTTAAAGAGTTGTCTTTTAATTTACACCAGACAGAACCAAAGGCCCACAGGAATGCTGACATGATTAGGCCACCCTTGGAAACCACATATTGAATTTAGCAGACAGGTAAGGTTAGACAACTTAGATAATATTTGAAACAAAATTTACAATGGCTCATTGATTTAGAATTCTGTGAAGACTTAATTAGATGTATAAAACCCATTTTATGCAAGAAAAGGCTACATAGATTTTATAATGCATACTAAGTAGATCAAGCTATGAAGAATACCTAATGGACTCTAATATCAGCATCCAGGTATTTTACACCAAAACATTAATGACAATTCTTTTTTTTTTTTTTTTTTTTTTTGAGACGGAGTTTCGCTCTTGTTACCCAGGCTGGAGTGCAGTGGCGCGATCTCGGCTCACTGCAACCTCCGCCTCCTGGGTTCAGGCAATTCTCCTGCCTCAGCCTCCTGAGTAGCTGGGATTACAGGCACGCACCACCATGCCCAGCTAGTTTTTTGTATTTTTAGTAGAGACGGGGTTTCACCATGTTGACCAGGATGGTCTCGATCTCTTGACCTCGTGATCCACCCGCCTCGGCCTCCCAAAGTGCTGGGATTACAGGCTTGAGCCACCGCGCCCGGCCCCATTAATGACAATTCTTAATCAAAATGGCTAAGTGAAGAGTCTCTGGATTCTCCTGGGGGTGGGTGGTGGGGTAAGAGATTTAACAATGATCTTGATCTATAAATATTTTATTCTTCACAGTTGTTATTGCTTTATCAGACAATTCTTAGCTTGCTTAAGGACAGGTTTGTAGAACAAAAGATTTACTTGTTGACACCAGAAATGACTCTACCATGTTGCAGCTCTGACTCTTTGGCCTCAGTGTTTTAGTATGAGCAATCTTTGCTCTAATTAATATGTTTTCTCTGTGCAGCCATAATGGAAGTTATGCTTTCAGAAGGAAGAATCTTTTTTTTTGTAAAATAGGCTCTCAGTTTTACAGTGCCATAATGTTTCCTCTACAACATCATTAAACATCCTTCAGAAATGTCTGCCAAAACAGATTAATCATTTTATTATCACTTACAATTATAGCATACTTAGAGGGCACCTAGGCAAGCTTCTTACTCAATGTAAAATACTCTTGGGTGGGTGCATGCAGTCTTTTTGAGACAACTCCTAGTGAGGGATGAATCTGGAGATTATAAGGAATTCCTTTGCATTTTTAAATTACTGTATTTTTTGAAAATTGTTTGCATATTTTTATATTAAGATTAAATTTATCTAACTGGGACTTCCATCCCTTGTTTCAGTTTTTTTCCATGTCTGAAACAACATACAAAAGGCTTTTATTCATTAGAGTACATTTATCACACTCTTCCCTCTTCTTACCTCTGGTTTATATACATTCCATTCTTGATCGAATAAATAAATTGGTCCATTTTTTTCCTCTGTGTAGACAGCACTTTTGTAACAAATAATAGAATAAAACCTAAGTAATTTAAACAAAAAGGTTAGACTTTTAGAAAAATTTCAGGTATATATTGAAGACTCCTAGGGAAGGGCAGACAAGTTCCTCCACAGATTTTTGAGGGGAAGTAAAAGACACCAGGAACAGAAACATCTATGCTCTCAGTGTGTCTTTTTTCACTTCTGGTATTTTTCTTACTTCTGATTCTTGCAGTGGATTGCAATAGGTCTCCTTTCTCTTTGATCAGCTGGTTTCTCTAGTCATCTTACTCGTGGACCACTGTAATTAACTCAGATTCCACTTTATATCACTTCCTTGTTGAACTGACCAATAAATAGGCTAGTCTTTGTGTGGTAATTATTCTATGTTGGGGGTAGAGATGAAGTGAGCATGTGAATTATCTTAGCCTAGACTGTGGATTGATGCCTACTGACTCAAATAATTAGTTCAGGTCACATTGCATGAACTTGACAGCAGATCTTCACCTATGGTTTAAAAGTGGGAGTGTTTTTAGAAAAAGGTGAGTGTAAATTAAACAGGTTTGAAAATCACTTTATCTTTTTCTCACATAATGATCTAAAGCCAACACTGTGGGGATCGCTCCCATGTGAAGCCCCTTGGAATTGGGCCTCACCATATGGTGAGCTTGAGCCCAGACACAGTTTCCTGTTGGAGGCAGTCGAGATCGGGAAAAGTTAAACTGAGATCAAAGGATATCTAAAAGCAACTTTGCTAGATGATAAGGTGATACCTATGTGGTCTGAGAAGACATTGTGTTTATTTTCTGTTTCTGCATTTTATGACTTTGTCTACCCATTTGCTGGGTCCTGTGCTTGTTCTTGTGACTGCTGTTTGCATAGATAACAGGCTTACTGCTTCTCTGGTGCCTTGCATAGTTAACTTTTTAACTTTAGCTTTCACTGCTGTTTGCATGGTTAACAGGCTTACTGCCTCTCTGGTTCCCTGCATAGATAGTTAACTCTTTAACTTTAGGTTTCCCCAACCTGATAATGAGACCCATCTGGATGACTTGATTGTATTGGATTATGTACCTGATTTTACTATTGTGTTATCTGCTGCCTAAGCTTGTATCCCAGGACTTTCTGTTCCCTTTGATGTATGAGATATTGGTGTCTGTTCCTGCAAATGAAGTAGGACAAAGATATATATACTAACTGTGTGCAAAATAAATTTGTCATTTGAGCAAATGGCTCACTTGACCCTCTGGACCTCTCTATTCTTTCTCTCTTTTCTTCCAGTGCACTCCCTTATTCAGATTGGAACCCTCTTGCTGGCCAAGAGTCCCCGGCAGACATGCCGGCCAACCGGGAGCCCAGACAACACATGATATTTTAGATGTGACCTGAAAAAAGCAGAATGTGTTGACTAATTCTCTTACTTCCATCCAGCACACAAAGAATTCATTTAATGAAGCACTAGAAGGCATTTTAGTAATATTTCTAGAATCTTAGTATCTTAATTATCAAAGAGACCAATTATTATAAAGCTTCTGGAAGCCTTCTCATTTATTTGTGTTGTAGTACATGATTAAGGAGTAGTACTGTATATTCAAACAATTGCAATTCAAGGTTTATGAACAATTGTTACTTATTGATATACTGAAATAAGAGGCCCAGCATTAGTTACATGTGTTGTCATTGAGACCAGTTAGCTCACAGTATCTCTTCTATATGATATTAGAATTAGTCAAAAATATTTCAGATTATTAATTTTACCCAATTCTATAAAAAATTATTTAAATCACAATTTTAGTTTAAATAGGCAATGTTTTCACACAAAAAAAAATAAAATGAGGTAAAATATCAAATCATTTAACTAATGAATTCTTATTAGTCCATTCTATGTGAAAACTCATACTTTGGATTACATTTTAGGTAATTTATGATTGAAAAATGCATGTGATAACTTCTATATTTTAATAATTTTTTTACCATATTCTCAGAAATTTGCTAAGAGAATTGAACAAATGTAACCAAGTGACCAGTGTAGCATCATCAGTGATATCATATATCCCAAAATGCAGTGTGAAAAAAAGGACACTGCCTCTGTGGTATTCTTCCTCAAAATATCATCAGCTCAGTCCATCCACAAGAAAGACATCAGACAATCGCAAATCGAGGCACATTCTGCAAAGTTGACCCTTCAAACTGCCAAACTCAAGAAAACAAGGAAGCCTGCTTGAGTCTTCAAAACTGTTAAGGGTAAGGAAAACAAAAACACAAAAATTAAATCTGAGGAATTGTCACTAATAAGAGAAAACTAAGGAAACATTAAAGGAAGGGCAATGTGGTCCCCCGGATGGGTCCTGGAACAGAGAAAAGATGTTAGTGGGAAAACGCTGAAATACATATAATGTCTTTAGTTTAGTCAATAGCAATGTGCCAATATTAATTTCTTACTTTGGATAAATATAACATGGTTATGTAAGATGCTAACATGAAGAGAAACTAGCTGAAGGGTATGCAGGATTTCTCTGTATTTTCTTTGCAACTTTTCTGTAAATCTAAAATTATTCAAAAATAGAGTTTAATTTAAAATACATGTTTTAATTAAGAATGGTTTTGCACATTACAAACTACAAGAGCCTCGATTTTTAAATTTTGTCATTACACTTCTTTATTATTTTATCATTATGCTTCATTTTTGAGAGGAATAAATGCATGGGTATTTGATAATGTTTGAAAGCATATTGGCTTTCAATTTGTATATGGATGACAAAGTAGAAGAATAAATAGCTATACAACAGGTCTGTTGTGCAATCCTTTATAAGCTTGGAGCAATAACTAATGTGCTAATAATATCTTAGAATAGTTTAAAGTATATTTGATAATATAAATTATAAAAAGGCTGTAATTGTGTGGTGTTCTTGAAAGCTTTTTAGATTCGTAGTAAAAAGCCTCTTTGAATACCCTGTTATTAATTTCTTTTACGAAGTTTATTTCAAACGTCACACTTAGTGATGTATGCTGAAGGCAGAGTATTGACAATTCATGTTTATAGAGGCCTTGCCCTTGCCAGTGCACTGACAGACTATTTTCTCTACAGAATTAATTTTAAAGATACTTTAAACATAAACATTATTTGGGTAATATTCCAGTTGTTTCTTCTTTGTACAAAAGGTTAAGATAATTGGTCAAATCTCCCTACATTGAGCATGAATAAATAGTGTTGGTATAGTTGATGTTTATTAATTTCAAATATAAATTGTCATGTTTTTATTTTAAGAACTTTTTGCTACATTTTCCAATGTCTCTGCCCAGCCTTTGTAAATAACTATGAAATGTATTACCTATGCCCATCAAACTTGTTTATTCCTTCATCCAGTGATACTTGCATCACAGGAAGTGGATAGAAGGAATAAACAAGTTTGATGGGCACACGTAATACATTAGGCACTTCTCTAAAAACAGCCTACCATCAAAGGATATCCAAACAGAGTCAGTCTGTGTTTGAACAGAATATCCAGTGCACCAAGATATATATGTGCACATATATATTTATAATCATCAAGCAAACTGACTAAGGATTCTCTATGCCCTTTTCAGCCCTCGTTGCCCTGCCACCCCCACCTGCACTTTTAGAGGCTATCTCTGCAATGCAGTCTTCTTAAGAAATTTTATGTAAACCTTGATGGCTGCAATGTTAGTTTTCTATTTCCATAAATACATGCATATTAAGTAGGGATGTATGTCTACTTAATTTTGTGTTCTCCATGGGCTGAGTATAGTAATTTTCATATAGAAAATAATCAATAAATATTTATTAAGTTAGGGGACCAATGAAATATGAATGTTTTCTTTACATTCTCAGAATCAGCTCCCCTAGTGAAAATGTTGCCTGCTGAAGTTAAATAGAACAAAGCAAAATAAAATCTGAAATTGAGAATCAGAAGACAATGATGTCAGTCTTGAGTAATCCACTAACTTTCAGTAGACACTGGGCACCTTATAAAATATGACCATAAAGTGATTAAAGTTAAACTGAAAGCCATGTAAGACACAAGCATGTGTTCTTATTTTCTTTATGGATATTTAACCATCTGTGAAATTGAGATAATTGCAGGGCTGTTCTGAACTGTTGTCCTTCATCATTTCATTCATTCCTTTGTCAAGCACTTGCTGATCACTTATGTAGTGAATCACTTAAAAATAATTATATATTCAAATGACAATATAATAATTAATATTAATAACAGTTATTATTACCAATCAATTATTGTGACATAAAACAATGATTCACTTTTCTCCTTTTATTAAGCTTTGCACACTTTGGAGAAGGTTAAAATATTCCACTTCAGGAAAATAGGACTGAGTTTCTTAGTAGATATAATAAAAGACATACATGTCCTACAGCATTGAAACAGATAAAGGCTGATTACTGAGGTAGTCCACCATTACAGAGGCAGTTCTAACCTTACCTGTGTAAACAAAACTGCAAGGACATTTACACAGCAGCTAGACAAAACCTGTGGCAGCTCAGCAAAGCGTCTGCAGGAAGACTGTGAGTAGACTCTCTCCTTATCTGGCAGAGAATCTCAGAAAAAAAGGCAGCAGCATGTCAGGTACTTATAAATAAAGAGCTACCTTCCCAGGACAGAGCACCTGGGAAAAGAGGTGGTTGTGAGTTCCAATGCAGCAGACTTAAACGTCCCTACCCAGCAGCTCTGAATGGATCAATGGAGCTCCCAGCACAGCACTTGAGCTCTGATAAGGGACAGACTGCCTCTTCGAATGGCTCCCTGACCCCTCTATATCCAAAGAGGCACATCATAAAGAGGAGCTCTGGCTGACATCTGGCGGTTACCCTACTGGGATGAAGATACCAGAAGAAGGAACAGGCAGCAACTGTTACTGTTCTGCAGTCCCCACAGGTGATTCCCAGGCAAGCAGGGTATGGAGTGGACTTCCAGGAGTCCTGCAGCAGAGAGGCCTGATTGTTAGAAGGAAAACTAAAAAACAGAAAGAAGTAGCTTCAACATGAACAGAAAGCATGTCCACTCAGAGACCCTATCAGAAAATCATCAACTTCAAAGACCACAGGTAGATAAATCCACGAAGACAGGAAGAAACCAGTGCAAAAAAGATGAAATCACCAAAATCAAAAATTCCTCTCCTCTTCCAAAGGATTGCAAGTCTTCAACAGCAAGGGAACAAAACTGTATGGAGAATGAGTTTGACGAATTGACAGGAGCAAGCTTCAGAAGGCGGGTAATAACAAAATTCTCTGAGCTAAAGGAACATGTTCTAACCCAATGCAAACAAACTAAGAACCTTGAAAAAAGGTTAGACTCAATGCTAACTAGAATAACCAGCTTAGAGAAGAAGATAAATGACTTGATGTAGCTGAAAAACACAGCACAAGAACTTTGCAAATCATACACAAGTTTCAATAGCTGAATTGATCAAGCAGAAGAAAGGACATCAGAGATAGATGATCAAATCAATGAAATAAAAGGAGAAGGAAAGAAAATAGAAAAAAAACACTGAAAAGAAATGAACAGGCCTCCAGGAAATATGGGATTATGTGAACAGACCTAATCTATGTTTGATCAGTGTACCTGAATATGATGGAGAGAACAAATCCTAGCTGGGAATACATATTCAGGATTTCAGGATATTATCCAGGAGAACTTCCGCAAACTAGCAAGGCAGACCAACGTTCTGTGTCAACTAATGGGTGAAACCAACTATTATCAAAATGACAGGATCAAACTCAAGTGTAACAATATTAACCTTAAATGTAAATGGATTAAATGCTCCAAGCAAAGACACAGACTGCCAAATTGGATAAAAAGTCAAGACCTATTGGTGTGTTGTATTCAGGAGACCCATCTCACATGCAAAGACACACACAGAGTCAAAATAAAGGGATGGAGGAAGATTTACCAAGCAAATGGAGAGCAAAAAGAAAAGCGAGGTCGTAATCTTAGACTCTGATAAAGCAGACTTTAAACCAACAAAGATCAAAAGAGACAAAGAAGGGCATTACATAATGATAAAAGTATCAATGCAACAAGAAAAACTAACTATCCTAAATATATATGCACCCAATACTGGAGCACCCAGATACATAAAGCAAGTTCTTAATGACCTACAAAGAGACTTAAACTCCCACACAATAATAGTAGGAGACTTTAACACTCCACTGCCAATATTAGACAGATCAATGAGATGGAAAATTAACAAGGATATCCAGGACTTGAACTCAGACATGAACCAAGTGGACCTAATAGACATCTACAGAACTCTCCACCACAAATCCACAGAATATACATTCTTCTCAGCACCACATCACACTTACTCTAAAATTGACAACATAATTGGAAGTAAATCACTCCTCAGCAAATGCCAAAGAATGGAAATCATAACAAACAGTTTCTCAGACCACAGAGCAATAAAATTAGAACTCAGGATTAAGAAACTTACTCAAACCACACAACTACATGGAAACTGAACAATCTGCTCCTGAATGATCTCTGTATAAATAACAAAATGAAGGCAGAGATAAAGGTGTTATTTGAAACCAATGAGAATGAAGACACAGTGTACCAGAATTTCTGGGACATATTTAAAGCAGTTTCTAGAGGGAAACTTATAGCACCAAATGCCCATATGAGAAATGAGGAAAAATCTAAAATTGACATCCTATTATCAAAATTAAAAGAGCTAGAAGAGCAAGATCAAACAAATTCAAAAGCTAGCAGAAGACAGGAAATAACTAAGATCAGAACAGAACTGAAGGAGACCGAGAACAACAACAACAACAAAAAAAAAACCCTTCAAAAAATCAATAAATCCAGGACCTGGTTTTTTGAAAAGATCAACAAAATAGACCACTAGCCAGACTAACATAAAAGAAAAGAGAGAAGAATCAAATAGATGCAATAAAAACTGATAAAGGGAATATCACCAGGTTCCACAGAAATACAAACTACTATCAGAGTTTACTACAAACAACTCTATGCACATAAACCAGTAAATCTAGAAGAAATAGAGAAATTCCTGGACACTTACACCCTCCCAAGACTAAACCAGTAAGAAGATGAAACTCTGAATAGACCAATAGCAAGGTCTGAAGTAGAGGCAGAAATTAATAGCCTACCAACCAAAAAAAAGTCCAGCTCCAAACAGGTTCACAGCAGAATTCTACTAGATGTACAAAAGAGGAACTGGTACCATTCCTTCTGAAATTATTTCAAAAATGCAAAAAGAGGGAATCCTCCCTAACTCATTTTATGACACCAACATCATTCTGATACCAAAGCCCAGCAGAGATACAACTAAAAAAGAAAATTTCAAGCCAATATCCATGATGAATATTGATGCAAAATCTTCAGTGAAATACTGGCACACTGAATGCAACAGCACATCAAAAAGCTTATCCATCATGATCAAGTTGGATTCATCCCAGGGATGCAAGGCTGGTTCAGCATACACAAACCTATAAACATAATCCATCACATAAACAGAACCAAAGTCAAAAGCCACATGATTGTCTCAATAGATGTAGAGAAGGCCTTCAAAATTGAACAGCTCTTATGCCAAAAATTCTAAGTAAACTAGGTATAGGCAGAATGTATCTCAAAATAATAAAAGCTATTTATGACAAACCCACAGCCAATATCATACTGAATTCAACATAGTGTTGGAAGTTCCAGCCAGAATAATCAAGCAAGAAAAAGAAATAAATGGTACTCAATTAGGAAAAGAGGAAACCAAATTTTCTATTTGCAGAAGACATTATTGTATGTTTAGAAGACCCCATCATCTCATCCCAAAATCTCCTTAAGATTATAAGCAACTTCAGAAAAGTCTCAGAATAAAAAATAAAAGTACGAAAACACAAGCATTCCTAACCAGTAACAGTCAGAGAGCCAAATCAAGAATGAACTGCCATTCACAATTGCTACAAAAGGAATAAAATACCTAGGAACACAACTAACAAAGGACATGAAGGACCTCTTCAAGGAGAACTACAAACAACTGCTCAAGGAAATAAGACAGGACATAAACAGATGGGAAAAAAAAATTCCATGCTCATGGTTAAGAAGAATCAATATTGTGAAAATGGCCATACTGCCCAAAGTAATTTATAGATTCAGTGCTATCCTGATCAAACTACCATTGACCTTCTTCACAGAACTGGAAAAAACCACCTTAAACTTCATATGGAACCAAAAGAGAGCCTACATAGTCAAGACAATCCTAAGAAAAAGGAACAAAGCTGGAGGCATCACGCTACCTGACTTCAAACTATACTACAAGGCTACAGTAATCAAAACAGCATGGTACTGGTACCAAAACAGAGATACAGACCAGTGGAACAGAACAGAGGCCTTGGAAGCAATGCCACATATCTACAATCATCTGATCTTTGACAAACCAGACAAAAACAAGCAATGGGGAGAGGAATTCCTGTTTAATAAATGGTGTTGGGAAAACTGGCTAGCCATGTGCACAAAGCTGAAACTGGGCCCTTTCCTTACACCTTATACAAAAATTAACTCTAGATGGATTAAAGATTTAAGCATAAGAACTAACACCATAAAAACCCTAGAAGAAAACCTCAGCAAAACCATTCAGGACATTGGCATAGGGAAGGACTTCATGACTAAAACACCAAAAGCAATGGCAACAAAAGCCAAAATCGACAAATGGGATCTAATTAAATTCCAGAGCTTCTGCACAGCAAATGAATCATTAGAGTGAACTGGCAACCAACAGAATAGGAAAACATGTTTGCAATCTACCCATCTGACCAAGGGCTAATATCCACAATCTACAAAGAACTAAAGCAAATATACAAGAAAAAAAAAAAACCATCAAAAAGTGGACAAAAAATATGAACAGACACTTTTCAAAAGAAGACATTTATGTGGCTAACAAACATATGAAAAAATGCTCATCATCACTGGTCATTAGAGAAATGCAAATCAAAACCACCTTGTGATACCATCTCATGCCAGTTAGAATGGTGATCACTAAAAAATCTGGAGACAGCAGATACTGGAGAGGATGTGAAGAAATAGTAACACTTTTACACTGCTGGTGGGAGTGTAATGTAGTACAACCATTGTGGACGACAGTGTGGTGATTCCTCAAGGATCTAGAACTAGAAATACCATTTGACCCAGAAATCCCATTACCCAAAGGATTATAAATACCCAAAGGATTATAAATATATATATACCCAAGGGATTATAAATGAATCTATTATAAAGATACATGCACACATATGTTCATTGCAGCACTGTTTACGGTAGCAGAGACTTGGAACCAACCCAAATGCCCTTCAAAGATAGAATGGATAAAGAAAATGTGGCACATATACACCATAGAATACTATGCAGCCATAAAAAAGGATGAGTTCATGTTCTTTGCAGGGACATGGATGAATCTGGAACCCGTCATTCTCAGCAAACTGACACAAGAACAGAAATCCAAACGCTGCATGTTCTCACTCATAAGTAGATGTTGAACAATGAGAACACATGGACACAGGGAGTGGAATATCACATGCTGGGGTCTGTTGGGGGTGGAGGGTTAGGGGAGGGATACTAGGGGGTGTGGATATTGGGGAGGGATAACATTAGAATAAATACTTAATGTAGGTGATGGGGGGATGCAAGCAGCAAACCACCATAGCGTTTGTATACCTATGTAAAAATCCTGCAAGATCTGCACATTTACCCCAGAACTTAAAGTAAAATTAGAAAATAAAATGAAAACAAAAAACAGATAAAGGCTGACAACAAAATAAAAATTAAAGAAAAATGATCCAAATAATAGGTTATTTTGTGTCCTTACTCTCATGTTTTAATTTTCACATCGTATATGTAATATTCTCATGAAGAATATATCCAGATGACTCATGTTTTTGTTACATAATTTAAAGGAAAATATTCAAATGATAATAAAAATGACTATCATCATCATCACTATTATTTTGGAGTATTTGAGCAAAGGGATCTTTTTGAAATAAGAAAGCATGAACATATCAATTATTAACATGTAATGCTAATAACATATAATACCAATTGGAGTCAAAGCAAAGAAAATCTGCAGACCAAAAGGATTTAGGTAACATATTCAATGAAATGGAACTTTCTCCTTTTCCTTTTAGAGTTTTTTTTAAAAAAAAAGGGGGAGGGAATTTAACTTAAACTTTAGCCCTTAGCACCCTTTGATTTTCTAACCAATCAAATGTTTTTACAACCACAGAATTAGAGTCAATCTATGGTTTCCTTCAGACATTTAAATAGTTCCATTACCAAAGGTGAAAAGAGGTGTAGTTTCAATGGCTTTTCTATAAAGTTTAGACTAAAGCCACATTCAAAAGCTCTATAATGATTTAATCTAAAAAAATTATCTAATCTGAAATTTATCATTTTTTCATGTATCTAACAGTTATACATGCAAGATATTATTATGTATTTTGTAGTGCAAATTGTGAGTAATTCAACTCAATATTTTATTGTATCTACAAAAGTATTGCTCATTAACATTAATTAGTACATGCTATGTTAAAAAATATCTGCATGAAGCAAAAAACAAAATAAAACAAAGCTGGAGGCATCACTCTACCTGATTTCAAACTATACTCCAAGACTGCAGTAACCATAACAGAATGGTACTGGTACAAAAACAAATACATGGACCATTAGGAAAGATTAGAGAATCCAGAAATAAAGCTGCCCACCTACAACAATTTGATCTTTTACAAAATTGACAATAGCAAATGATAGGAAAAGGACTCCTTATTTAATAAGTAGTGCCAGGAGAACTGGCTAGCCATATACAGAAGTTTGAAATTGGACCCCTTCTCTTCATAATATAAAAAAATCAACTTAATATGGATTAATGACTTAAACATGAAACCTAAAATTATAAAAGCTCTAGAAGAAAATCTAGAAAATACCATTCTGGACATAAGCCGTGGCAATGATTTAATGACAAAGATTCTAAAAGCAATTGCAACAAAAACAAAAATTGACATATGAGACCTCGTTAAACTAAATAACTTCTGTGCAGCAAAAGAAATAATTCACAGAGTCAACAGACAATCTCATATTGAGAGAAAATATTTGCAAACTATGTATCTGACAATGGTCTAATATCTAGAATCTCTAAGAAACACAAAACCAACAAGTAGAAAACAAACAACCCCATTAGAAAATGGGCAAAGGACATGAACAGACACTTCTCAAAAGACATACATACAGCCAACAAGCATATGAAAAATTGCTCAACATCCCTACTCATCAGATAAATGCAAATAAAAACCACAGTGAGATACTACCTTATACCAGTAAGAATGTCCGTTATTAAAAAGTCAAAAATAATAGATGTTGGCAAAGTCATGGAGAAATGGAATGCTGATAGATTGTTGGTGGGAGTGTAAATTAGTTTGGCCACTGCAGAAAGCAGTTTGGAGACTTCCCAAAGAACTAACAATAGAACTGCCATTTGAACCATTACTAGGTATATACCCAAATGAATATAAACCATTCTACCATAAAGACACATAGATGCATACATTCATTGGCTCACTTTTCATAATAGTAAAGACATGGAATCAACCTAGATACCTATCAATAGTGGACTGGATAAAGAAGATATGGTATATATACACCATGGAATACTACACAGCCATAAAAGGAATAAAATCATGTCATTTGCAGCAACATGGATAGAGCTGGAGGCCATATTCCTATGTGAATTAACACAGGGACAGAAAATCAAATACCACATGTTCTCACTTTTAAGTGGAATTAAACATTGAGTACACATAGACACAAAGAGAGGAACAGTAGACATTGGAGCTTACTTAAGGGTGAAGGGTGGAAGAAGGGTGAGGATTGAAAAACTACCTGCTGGGTACTATGCTCACTACATGGTTGGAAAACTAATATGTACACCAAACCCCAGAAACATGCAATTTATCCATGCAACAAACCTGCACAGGTACCCCCTGAACCTAAAGTAAAAGAGGGAAAAAAAAGAAGAAAAAACATTAGTACAACATGTAAAATTTTAATTCAGAAGTTCAAATGTGTGTTTAATTCAATAATTAAGTCCATAGTCTATGACAACATTTACAATGTGGAGTAAAATTTTGTAGCAGATACACAGATACATTTTAAGACAAAAGTAGTGTTTTTAAACATCTGTAATTTTTAAAGACAATTTCATAGTTTTCCAGTTAGAATATATAAATGAAGTAATAGACTTTTAAAATTATAAACTTCGATTTTACTATTCAAAGTATATTGTTTGAAGCCATTTGTAAGGGACAAAGTGTATATTGCCACTTATAATGTCATTGCTTAACATTTACAAGAGTTTATTGCTCACAAAATTTTTAAAGTAATTTTTCCACAGAATAGAGAAACCCATTTAAGAACAATTTAATTTTTTTCTTATTTTATATTAATTATGAGTCTACAAATACTGTGATCTATTCTTTCTTATTCATAATTAGACAAAGCTTACACACAATGTGTATTTGGATCTTGCAATACATTGATGAAAGTAAACAAAGAAGACTAAGTAAAATGTTGTACTGTGTTCACCTGTTGAAGACTCAATATTAAGATGTCAATTTCTCTCCAGTCTGATCTATAGATGTAATGCAATCCCAACAAAAATTTCCTGCAAGATTTTTTGTAAAAATTAATAAGTTAATACTAAAATGTACAAAACAAAAAACCTAAGTGATCTAGAATAGCAAAAACAATTTTGAAAAAGAACAAAGGTGGAGGAAAGACATCATTATATATTAATACTTACTCTAAAGCTATAACAATCAAGACTGTGATATTGGCAAGAGAATGGATACATAGTTAAATGTAACAGAATAAAAAATCCAGAAATAAGCCTCAAATATTTGTGGTCAATTAATTTTTGATAAAGGACAAAGTCAATTCAATGTTCAAAAATAGTTTTTTTTGTTTTTTTTTTAGAAAGAAAGAAAAAAAGAATGAAGAAGAGGAGGAAAAAGGAAGAGAAAGAGAGAGAGAGAATGAAGAAGAGGAGGAAAAAGGAAGAGAAAGAGGGAGAGAGAATGGGAGTATTGCTTTCTTGCCCAGGCTAGAATGCAATTTAGTAATGAGTTTTGAAAACCTCTTTTGTACCGATAATTATACTTAATGATGTAGTCAGGAAGAAATAAGGGAAGAAAATAACAAACAAGCAGCCAACCAATGTTTCATTTAAACCTATGAAATGCTATGCGATTACTGAGGAGTGATTTACTTCCAATTATGTAGTCACTTTTGGAATAGGTGTGAGGTGGTAATGTATGCTTTGTGTATTTGAAATGGAGAGTTCTATAAATGTTTATTAAGTTTACTTGTTCCGGGTCTGAGTTCAAGTCCTGAATGTCCTTGTTAATTTTCTGTCTCGTTGATCTATAGAATCGTTAGCTCTTCTTGTTACATTAATCCTTTTGCCATTATGTAATGTCCTTCTTTGCCTCTTTTGATCTTTGTTGCTTTAAAGTCTACTTTATCAGAGGCGAGAATTGCATCTCCTGCTTTTTGTTTGTTTATTTTTACTCTCTGTTTGGTTGGTAAATCTTCCTCCTTCTCTTTGTTTTGAGTCTTTGTGTATTGTTGCATGTGAGATGAGTCTGGATGCAGCATACCGATGGGTTTTGGCTTTTTATCCAATTAGAATATATATAAGTTTAATACTGGCATTTGATGCTAGCTGGCTGTTTTGCCCATTAGTTGATGTAAATTTTTCATTGTGTTAATGTTCTTGCTTTTTGATATATTTTTGGAAAGGCTGATATTGGTTGTTCCTTTATATGTATGGTGCTTCTTTCAGAAGCTCTTGTAAAGCAGGCCTGGTGGTGGTGAACTCTCTAAGCACTTGTTTGTTCGCAAAGGATTTAATTTTTCCTTCCATTATAAAGCTTAGTTTGGCTGGATAGGAAATTCTGGGTTGAAAGTTCTTTTCTTTAAGGATGTTAAATATTGGTCCCCACTCTTTTCTGGCTTGTAGGGTTTCTGCTGAGAGATCTGCTGTAAGTCTGATAGGTTTCCGTTTATGGGTAACCTGACCTTTCTCTCTGGCTGCCCTTAGTATTTTCTCCTTCATTTCAACCCTAATAAATCTGGCGATTATGTGCCTTGGGGTTGGTCTTCTTGAAGAATATCTCTGTGGTGTTCTCTGTATTATCTGGAGTTGAATATTACCCTGCCTTGCCAGGTTGGGAAAGTTTTCCTGAATGATATCCTGAAGAGTATTTTCCAACTTGGATTCATTCTCTTCATTACATTCAGGTACACCTATCAAATGTAAATTAGGTCTTTTCACATAGTCCCATATTTCCTGGAGGCTTTGCTCATTCCTTTTTATCCTTTTTTCTCCAATCTTGTCTTCTCGTTTCATTTCACTGAGCTGATTCTCGACTTCTGATATCCTTTCTTCTGCTTGATCAATTCGACTGTTTAAACTTGTGCATGCTTCGCGAAGTTCTCGAGTTGTGTTTTTCAGCTCCATCAATTCACTTATATTCCTCTCTAAATTGTCCATTCTCTTTAGCATTTCATCAAACCTTTTTTCAAGGTTCTTAGTTTCTTTGCATTGGGTTAGAACAAGTTCTTTTAATTCACGGAAGTTTCTTATCACCCACATTTTGAAACCTGCTTCTGTTATTGGAACACACGTGTAATCTATTAAGCCTTGTTCCGTTACTGATGAGGAATTGCGATCCTCTGTAGAGGGGGAGGCATTCTGATTTTGAGTATTCTCTGCCTTTTTAGGCTGCTTTCTTCCCTTCATTATATATTTATCCCTCTGTCATCTATGTAATTACCGACTTTCTAACTAGGTCTCTGAGCAGACATCCAACTTTTTGATTCCCAGCGTCAAAATCTGAGCGATCCACTGCGCCGGCCAAAATAGCGGTGTTAAGATTGATGGTGCTTTTCTGCCCGGGAACCTCCGGACTCTGCACCAAGAACTGGCGCTCTAAGGCACCAGCTAAACCACTGCACCGGCCACAAGAGTCACCCTGGCGACCTGTGGGTCTCCTCCGCTGGGAATCTCTTGGTCCGTGAGCAACAAATATTCATCTGAAAGTGTGGCATCCTCTCATTCTCTGCGCTTTCACTGGGAGCTAGGTGCCCAAGCTTCTAGTGATCAGCCATCTTGGATCTCTCTCTCCAAAAATAGTTTTTAACAGATGGTCTTGGATGGATTTTTAGATAGAAAAATAACCTATCCATGAATTTGTGATCTATATTTAAAATATCCATGAATTTCTGATCTATATTTAAACTGTATAACCTCTAGAGAAAAATGAAGGAAACATTGTTTCTTAGATTTGATAGTGAAAGCATAATACATAAAAGAAAAAAATAATAAATTTATAAAATAGACTTTGTGAAAACTAAAAACTTCTCTTTGAAATATATTTTTGGAAACTGAATATACAAGCTACAGAATGTGAGAAAATACTTGCAAAGTACATCTTTGAAACAGGTACATATGTTTAAAGAATTATCAAAACTTCTTAATAAAAAAACAAACAGGTAAACCAAAAAATGAGCAAACCATGTGAATAGACAAAAAAATCTGAATGACAAATAGGCACTAGAAAAGATGCTTCATAACACTTAATATTAGGGAAATAAAAATTAAAAATCAATGATATATCACTACATACATATTAGAATAACTATAATAAAATTAGTAAAATAAGTATCAAGTGTTGGTTAGGCTTCTCTCTGCAACTTTAATTCTTAAAACTGAGAAACTAGAATTCTCAAACATTGCTGATGGAAAGGCAGGTGGAAACAATTTGGCAGTTTCCTGTAAAGTTAAATACACACTTACATAACCGATCAGTCTCATTCCTAGGGATTTATCTATGTGAAATGAAACTTACATTCACAGAAAAATCCAGGAGTGGATGTTTATAAGTTTTATTCATAATCACTAAAAATGGGAAATAATCTGAATGTCCTTTGGCTGGTAAATTAATGAACTAACTGTGGTGTATTTATATGACAGAGTGCAACTCAACAATAAAATGATACAAACTACTGATATATTAAACAAGATGGATAAATTTCAAATGCATTATGCTAAAAAAAAAAAAAAGCCAGACTTAAAGGGCTAAATTCTGTACATTTCCATTTACATGACATTCTAAAACAGGCAATCTATAGGAAGAGAAAACTGATCAATGGTTGCTAGGGATTAGGGAAGGGTTTGTGGATTAGAGAAGGGTTTGGCTCCAAAGAAGCACTAACACTTTAATTTAATGGGCATCAGCACAGGCACAGATGGCATAGTTTAGATGTAATAGTATTTTAAGCTATAAGTAGCATTAGTTCATCCTTTGGCTTTATTACAGAATTCTTAAATTGAAATTATTCATGCTATGTAACTGGTATGCTTTAGGCTGATCACTTTATATCTAATGTTTCCTGTTTTTGTGTCATGTTTTAAAAGAGACATTAAAACACATAAAAAAAAGTTGCCTAGAATTAAGTGTTTTACAACTATTTCATGTTTGGGATATTGGCAATAGATAAGTCATATTTTACCTAAAAAAGAAAACAAGATGAGTAAGGTAAAACTGGCATGAAAGAGTACCAGTCTATACACTTGTTTCTTCAGGATGGAGAATTCAGACATTGTTGAAGTTATACACACTTGGGCCCTAAATAAAGACAACATTCTAACAATTGTAAGAATCATCACATGAAGTGCTACCAACCATACTTGAATATCTTTGGGCAAAAATGTGGTGCCTACATGTTAGAATGCTTTGAAAGAGATTTTTTTTTTTAATTGATAAGCAATTTAACTAGATTAGTCTAGGGGCTGTGTGTGGCCATAACCACTCATGAGGTCAATATTAAGCTATTGAACACCAATATTAAGATCGGAATTGTGCATGATTTTAGGGATAGGAACACATGTAACATTCAGTCTCCACAACAGAAATTTTCTGAATCTAATGTAGGAGAGAGGCATGAATATAAACAATTATAATATAGTAACAGTAACCACATATGGATTTATGTGCAGAGTATTGATATCACTGAGGAAGATGAAATTGACTGACACTCTCACTTCTCTTGCCCTAAGGAAGAGACTATTTCACAATAGAAAATATGTGAGCTAAATACATAGAGAGAGGAAATTTGCTAGATGAAGTTAGAGGGAAAGTGTAAAGTGATTGGTTTTTAAAGCAGAGAGAATGAAACTTTTATATAGTGATTGGTAAGAAATAGGCAAGTTCATAAATTACAAAAGGTATACTATAGCTACCAAATTGGAAAGAAAAATTTATTTGCATACAGCAGGCAGAATATTTAGAGTTTGAAGGTATGTGTTCACATGGTAAATATTAAGGGATATGTTTCAAGATCCTGGATTCTCTAAATGTGTTTTTATTAAACTTATGTATCTCAGAAAGCACCTTTCTTTAACACCCCATGGTGGTTGAAGAATTGGAGTATAATGGCCTGTGTCAGAATATTCTAAATTCCAATCTATTATGTAGTTGAGCAAAAGGAATAATTACAATTTTCCAATAAAGACTTTGCTGCTGCTTTTTTTTTTTTTTTAATTGCATTTTAGGTTTTGGGGTACATGTGAAAAACATGCAAGGTTGTTGCATAGGTGCATACGTGGCAGTATGATTTGCTGCCTCCCTCCCCTTCACCTATATCTGGCATTTCTCCCCATGCTATCCCTCCCCAACTCCCCACCCCCCCGCTACCCCCCCTCCCCCCAACAGACCCCCGTGTATAGTGCTCCCCTCCCTGTGTCCATGTGTTCTCCTTGTTCAACACCCGCCTATGAGTGAGAACATGTGGTGTTTGATTTTGTGTTCTTGTGTCAGTTTGCTGAGAATGATGTTTTCCAGGTTCATCCATGTCCCTACGAAGGATGTGAACTCCTCGTTTTTAATGGCTGCATAATATTCCATGGTGTATATGTGCCACATTTTTCCTGTCCAGTCTATCATCGATGGGCATTTGGGCTGGTTCCAGGTCTTTGCTATTGTAAACTGTGCTGCAATGAACATTCATGTGCATGTGTCCTTATAGTAGAACGATTTATAATCCTTTGGATATATGCCCAGTAATGGGATTGCTGGGTCAAATGGAATTTCTATTTCTAGGTCCTTGAGGAATCGCCACACTGTTTTCCACAGTGGTTGAACTAATTTACACTCCCACCAACAGTGTAAAAGTGTTCCTATTTCTCCACATCCTCTCCAGCATCTGTTTTCTCCAGATTTTTTAATGATGGCCATTCTAACTGGCTTGAGATGGTATCTCAATGTAGTTTTGATTTGCATTTCTCTAATGACCAGTGATGATGAGCATTTTTTCATATGCTTGTTGGCCTCATGTACGTCTTCTTTTGTAAAGTATCTGTTCATATCCTTCGCCCATTTTTGAATGGGCTTGTTTGTTTTTTTCTTGTAAATCTTTTTTAGTTCATTGTAAATTCTGGATATCAGCCCTTTGTCAGACGGGTAGGCTGCAAAAATTTTTTCCCATTCTGTTGGTTGCCGATTCACTCTATTGACTGTTTCTTTTGCCGTGCAGAAGCTGTGGAGTTTGATTAGGTCCCATTTGTCTATTTTGGCTTTTGTTGCCAATGCTTTTGGTGTTTTGGTCATAAAGTCCTTGCCTACGCCTATGTCCTGAATGGTTTTGCCTAGGTTTCCTTCTAGTGTTTTTATGGTGTTACATCTTATGTTTAAGTCTTTAATCCATCTGGAGTCAATTTTAGTGTAAGGTGTCAGGAAGGAGTCCAGTTTCTGCTTTCTGCATATGGCTAGCCAGTTTTCCCAGCACCACTTATTGAACAGGGAATCCTTTCCCCATTGCTTGTTTTTTTCAGGTTTGTCAAAGATCAGGTGGCTGTAGATATGTTGTGTCACCTTCGATGCCTCTGTTCTGTTCCATTGGTCTATATCTCTGTTTTGGTACCAGTACCATGCTGTTTTGATTACTGTAGCCTTGTAGTAGAGTTTGATGTCCGGTAGAGTGATGCCTCCCGCTTTGTTCTTTTTGCTTAGAATTGACTTGTCTATGCGGGCTCTCTTTTGGTTCCATATGAAGTTTAAGGTGGTTTTTTCCAGTTCTGTGAGGAAGGTCATTGGTAGCTTGATGGGGATAGCGTTGAATCTGTGAATTACTTTGGGCAGTATGGCCATTTTCACGATATTAATTCTTCCTAACCATGAACATGGAATGTTTCTCCATCTGTTTGTATCCTCTCTTATTTCGTTGAGCAGTGATTTGTAGTTCTCCTTGAAGAGGTCCTTTACGTTCCTTGTTAGTTGTATTCCTAGGTATTTTATTCTCTTTGTAGCAATTGTGAATGGCAGTTCATTCTTGATTTAGCTCTCTTTAAGTCTGTGATTGGTGTATAGGAATGCTTGTGATTTTTGCACATTGATTTTGTATCCTGAGACTTTGCTGAAGTTGCTTATCAGTTTCAGGAGATTTTGGGCTGAGGTGATAGGGTCTTCTAGATATACAATCATGTCAACTGCAAACAGAGACAATTTGACTTCCTACTTTTCTAATCGAATACCCTTTATTTCTTTTTCTTGCCTGATTGCTCTGGCTAGAACTTCCAGTACGATATTGAATGGAGTGGTGAGAGAGGGCATCCTTGTCTAGTGCCAGATTTGAAAGGGAATGCTTCCAGTTTTTGCCCATTCAGTATGATATTGGCTGTCGGTTTGTCATAAATAGCTTTTATTATTTTGAGATACATTCCGTCGATACCTAGTTTATTGAGAGTTTTTAGCATAAAGGGCTGTTGAATTTTGTCGAAGGCCTTCTCTGCATCAATTGAGATAATCATGTGGTTTTTGTTTTTGGTTCTGTTTATGTGGTGAATTACATTTATAGACTTGCGTATATTGAACCAGCCTTGCATCCCCGGGATGAATCCTACTTGATCATGGTGGATAAGCCTTTTGATGTGCTGTTGTAATCGGCTTGCCAGTATTTTATTGAATGTTTTTGCATCTATGTTCATCATGGATATTGGCCTGTAGTTTTCTTTTCTTGTTGAGTCTCTGCCGGGTTTTGGTATTAGGATGATGTTGGTCTCATAAAATGATTTGGGAAGGATTCCCTCTTTTTGGATTATTTGGAATAGTTTCAGTAGGAATGGTACCAGTTCCTCTTTGTATGTCTGGTAGAATTCGGCTGTGAAACCATCTGGACCTGGGCTTTTTTTGGGTGGTAGGCTCTTAATTGCTGCCTCGACTTCAGACCTTGTTATTGGTCTATTCAGAGTTTTGACTTCTTCCTGGTTTAGGCTTGGGAGGAGGCTACTGTCCAGGAATTTATCCATTTCTTCCAGGTTTTCTAATTTATGTGCATAGAGTTGTTTGTAATAATCTCTGATGATGGTTTGAATTTCTGTGGCATCTGTGGTGATATCCCCTTTATCATTTTTTATTGCATCTATTTGGTTATTCTCTCTTTTCTGTTTTATTAGTCTGGCTAGTGGTCTGTCTATTTTGTTGATCTTTCCAAAAAACTAGCTCCTGGATTTATTGATTTTTTGTAAGGTTTTTCGTGTCTCTATCTCCTTCAATTCTGCTTTGATCTTAGTTATTTCTTGTCTTCTGCTAGGTTTTGAGTTTTTTTGATCTTGCTCCTCTAGCTCTTTCAATTTTGACAATAGGGTGTCAATTTTAGTTCTCTCCTCCTCCTTCTCTCTCTGTTAACTCTAACCATGCCCCACCTAGCATCCGTGCTATCATTGTTTTGTATTTTAGTTCTTTTGTCTACATTTATATGACGTTTATTTAGGTTCACATACATTTTCTATTTTATTTCTCACCAGTTGCTTTACATTTTAGATTTTTCCTCTTCCTTAAAAGGTCATTCTGTTGTGAGTTTCCTTAACCAAGTCTGCCATTCTGTTAGAAGCAGAAGATCATGTCATTAATTTTCTTCTAAATTCCCTGATAGAATAAAGTTCATGTATTTGCTCTACCCAGGATGAACACTAAATTCAAATGTTTGAAATTTCTTTTTCTAAAGTTAGAGCTATTTATTTTTTAGTATATTCCAAAGTTGACAGAAATATTCTCCCAGCTGGTATACCATCAGTGGTTCTAATTCTATATATTTTATTTCATAAAAGTTTTAGTGTCTAATATATTTTTCAAAATGTTCTGATTTGTTCTTGAAAACAGTGTTTCATTCTATAATCACATAATGGATACTGATTGTCTCACTGCATTACATCATTTATTTTATTTTTCAAAGATGTGTTGACTCTTCAGAAATGTTGGGCCCAGTTGAAGTCAAAAGAATAAGAATAAAAGCAATCCCCTACCTAATTTAATTTTTACTGAAAGCAAGGGGATAATAAATCTGGTTTCCAGTGTATGTATCAGTCAACGTTTTCCAGAGAAACACAAACAATAGGATGTGTGTGTGTGTGTGTGTGTCTGTGTGTGTGTCTGTGTGTGTGTGGTGGGGGGCAATGTATAGAAAGAGATTTGGTAGAAGGAATTAGCTGATATGATTATGAAGGCTGACGAATTACAAGATCTGCAGTCAACAAGCTAGAAACTGAGAAGGGTTGATAGTAGGTTCCAATCCAAAAGCTGATAGACTTAAGACCCAAGAAGAGGAGATATTTCTGTCTGAGTCCAAGGGCAGAAAAAAACTGATATTCCAGCTCAAGACAGTCAGGCAGGAGAAAATTCCTTCTTACTCAGGCTTTTTGTTCTCTTCAGGGGATTGAGTGGATTGGACAGGTCCCCTTCACATAAGGGAGAACAATCTGTTTTACTCAGTCTACCAATTTAAATGTTAATTTTATCCTGAAACACCCTCACAGACACACCTAGAATAACATTTAACTGAGTATCTGCACATCTTGTGGCCCAGACAACTGACATAAAATTAACTGTCATATCCTGTAATAACTAGAACTAAATGAAAGTAGCTGCATCAAAAAATGTAACTGTAAATCACTAAAGAAGTGGCCTCAACACAGCCCTAGGATTAAGAAAGCAATCTTCAAAAGATCAAGGTAGAATCATTTGACCGTCCCACATACAGTTTTTGGCTGGTTTTAAGACAAAATAACTCATTTAGATTTAAAACAGAGACACAAATGAAAATACCTACATTCAGATAATTCAAATGCAAAAATCAGCATGTAGAAAAAAATTCCCACTACCATAAATATAATCTCAGTGTAAACATTTAGCAAAATAAAGCATGGGTAACATTAGACATTTTAATTTTAAATATATAAATGTTTAATTTTTAAATATTCTTAAATTTTTCTTTAACAACAAGTTACTATTTTGATTTGCAATCTGAAATCTAACATATTTCTATTGCACCAAAATACGAAAATCAGGAATTATTTTAGTTTTGATCCTTCAACTTAGAGCAATATTTACTGAAGACAGTAAATATTGCTAATATCTTCAGATAATATTAGCTGAAGACAGTAGTACACAAATACAGGTACTCATGAGCATGGATAAAATCTTGCAAACTGGTGTGTATGTTTAGGGAAGCAACTAAGATATTTGTAGGATTCTGGTTTCTAATATTGCCCTATTTAGTTTTAGTATTATGTAGCCTTACAATTTAACAGCATCCACTTCCAGTTTTTCACTCACACTGTCAAACTTTTAAGAGAAAATGAACTGGGAAATTGTAATCTATTTTCATAAAATTTGAAATCAAAGAAATCCTGTTTTTGAAAACTGGATCTTAATCCTAAAATTTTAGAATTTGGTCCAGGCCATTGCCTTCGTTTTGAAAATGAACTTCAATTCCAGAAAGACCAGTGTGTGCACTGTCAAATACATCTCTCATAGTCACAGTCTCACTAAGAATGTGCAAATCAAAGCATACATTGGTGTAAATTCTTTTGAAGTCCTTGCCAAGAAATATTCAAAGGAATTCAATAGGTTATAATAATGTTCATCCAAAAATTTTTTTGATCCAGTCTTCATCAGTTAGCTGATTTTCACTGTTTAAAAATTTCCATAAAAGGATTCAGCACCACTTCAAACCAAACCACCTAACCTCATTTTAGTAGTGCCAACCACCATAGTGTGCTTGCAGTTCATCAATCAAGACTAAACTCCCTCCAGTTCAAGCCAAGAGAACACATCTAAGATAACAATGTCTGTTCCTAACCAACATATTTCCTTTTTTTATGTCAATAGGACTTTTGTTTTTATGTCAATAGAACTTTTTCTAGAAAAAAGTTTTTGTTTTTGTCTAGAAAATCTCCTCTCCATGTATCTCAGAGGAGGATGCCCCAACGTCAAGCTTCCAGGTCAGGCTACACTGGTTAAAATATAATTCCCCTTTCCAGTTATTGGTTCCAGGAAAGGTCTCTCATCTTTCTCTGGATATTAAAGTGTTTCTAAAAATGTGTTCAGCACCTCATCCATCAGGCATCTTGCTAAAGCCTGAGTATGAAACTGGCATTGAGTATTCCTATGATATTAAATGAGACATTGAGATATTAAATCTACCAACTTTAAAACCTCTTTCTCTGGACTTTCTGCATATAACATGATTATTTTTCCTATTTTTAAGCCAGCTGAAATGGAAATTTTCTATTCCTTGAAGCTAAAAGAATCTTGTATGATATGTGAAGGGTTTCACATTGAGTTCTTGAACAGTTCCATCCTGTAGAATGATGTAATAAACTTATGTTCATTCAACATTATAAAATGTAGTTCACTTACATTTAAATTCTGTAACAGATACAGTGTTAGAAGGAACATTCCTTGGCTACACCATTTGTAGACACTCTAACCATTTTGACAACTTTTTCATTAAAATTTATAAGATTCTTTCCAAAATAAAGGTTAAATCAAGGAATATGAGTCATTCTATTATAAAGACACATGCACATGTATCTTTATTGCAGCACTATTCACAATAACAAAGACATGGAATCAACCTAAATGCCTATCGATGATAGACTAGATAAAGAAAATGTGGTACATATACATCATGGAATACTATGGAGCCATGAAAAGGAATGAGATCACTCCTTTGCAGGGACATGGATGGAGCTGGAGACCATTATCCTCAGCAAATTAACACAGGAACAGAAAACCAAATACTGCATGCTCTCCCTTATAAGTGGGAGCTAAATGATGAGAACACATGAACATATAGGGGGAACAACACACATTGGGGTCTGTTGGAGGCTGGAAGGTAGAGGGAGACGATCAGGAAAGTAACTCACGAGGACTAGGTTTAATACCTGGGTGGTGGAAATAATCTGTACAGCGAACTCCCATGATTCAAGTTTACCTATGTAACAAATTCTGCACATGTACCCTGAACTTCAATTAAAAGTCAAATAAAGAAGCAGTCATAGTAAAAGTAGAAACTGAGATTGAAAACACTCCCAAATAAAAATATTAAATTAGCTCCTTATTCTACAATTGTCATAGGCATCATGTATAATTTTTTTAATCATGTAAAAATTCTCTCAGAATAAATACTATTATCTAGATGCCTATATCTGGATTATAATACTCACCATACAAAAAGGTCACAAATGATTTGACTTTCTTATGCAATTTATCCTGGAAATTATCAACTAAAGCTTCAACATGCTGATGAATAGTATTTCTAGAGAGAATTAAATTAAGAAAATATTATTTGTGGTTTCAGAGTCACCATTTCTTCTGCATTCATAGATACTCTTACCTGTCAATGTTTTTAAATACTTACACCGTGATTTAACTTAAAACTACATAAACGTATTCCACAGTAGTACTACTTTTTTACATTAAGAAAAAAACATATTAAAATTATATTCTTTTTTACCCTGAACATTAAGGTTTTGCCATGAATCTGGTGGTGTCTCCCAAGTAAATTACCACCACAAATAAAAACTATCCAGTGTCTTGTGGGGAGTATGGAGGGATGGAGGGGAAAGGGAGGGGATTTATAAATCTTCTTAAAAAGACTGCTAAGTCTCCTTACCTCAGTTCTACAGCTCTCATCATCTTTTTTAGAGGGTCTTAGAGCCAACAACTCCAAATTTGGGTGGAATTTTCTATTTTGCTGAAATGTTTATGGCTTATTTAAGTAATTTTATCTCCTTTATGTACTTTAATCTTTAAGTAATTATTTAAGTAATTTTTTTATTTCTCTCTTCTTTCATCCTTCAAGTCTTTGTGAGATTATGCTTTTAATAATGAATATGTTCAATCTCCACCTTGAACTAGGAGAGGCAGATTAACCCTTTTAAATGTATTGAAATTATAATGGATTTGGTTGTACCTTCTTTGCAGGCTCAGGGAGTAAATGGTGTTGATAATGATGATAATGTTAATAATAGGTAATTGGGTACTTATTTTGTGTAAAACTCAGCTAAAAGGTTTACAGAAAAAAGTTCTTCGGCCGGGCGCGGTGGCTCAAGCCTGTAATCCCAGCACTTTGGGAGGCCGAGGCGGGTGGATCACGAGGTCAAGAGATCGAGACCATCCTGGTCAACATGGTGAAACCCCATCTCTACTAATACAAAAAAAAAATTAGCTGGGCACGGTGGTGCGTGCCTGTAATCCCAGCTACTCAGGAGGCTGAGGCAGGAGAATTGCCTGAACCCAGGAGGCGGAAGTTGCGGTGAGCCGAGATCGCGCCATTGCACTCCAGCCTGGGTAACAAGAGCGAAACTCCGTCTCAAAAAAAAAAAAAGTTCTTCAAGTATATTTTCAAGCAGTATATTAATATTCACACTTTCACATTTGACTGTGGGGAAATGTAGATTAAATAATAAAGTTAAAAACTTTTAGCAGTGAAATATTTTTATACCAATATTTTTTACCTCATCATTTTTTCTTGTCTTGCTGCATTGGCTACAATGCAATATGATGTGGTACAATAGCAGTGTTCATTGCTTATACCTGACTTTGATGGAAATATGTCCAATGCTTTATGTCTAGTTAGGATGTTTGTTGTAGATGTCTGGCAGAACATCATTTATAAAGGCAGTTAAACTTGGTAAGCGTTTTGCTTCTCCATTTATCAAATTATAACACTGTATTTCATCAGTTTTTATTAATCTTCCCATATAATCACAATATTTACATTGATAATATAGTCAATTATAGTAACACATTTCCAAATAATAAGCCGTCTTTAAATTTCTACACTTAAACTCATTTGTTCCTCATATGCTGTGGATTTCTCTTGCATGAATTTAGAATATTTACAGCTGTTTCCATACATGAAATTAAATAATAGTTTTTAGTTTGTGTGATATCCTCACTTGATTTTGTTTGCTTTATAAAATAATTTGAAAACATTTCAATTGTCTTTATCAGAACAGTTGAATCAGGAATTATCTGTTCATGATAAATTGAGTAAAACTCACCTTTCTGGGTCTAGTTAAAAGCTGGCAATTATATCTTTGACTAGCTTTCCAAATTCTCATACCATTCTTAATAATCCAGAAAATAGAAAATATTATGTCCATTTTGGTAGAAAAGTATCTATTTCTTCTCTACTTCCAAATTAATTGACACATATAATTGAAAGTAATATTGTGAGGAAGTTTAATAAAAAGCCTATAAAGCACTTAGAACAGTTCTGTCATGGAGTAATTGCTCAATAAAACTTACAATATAACTATTAATTGGATGTGCTATAGATTTATTTTATAATTCTATCTGTTCAATATAATTATATATGTGTACACACAAACATACATATATATATACACATTTTTAATCAAGTCACTTTAAATTTATGCATACCAAGATGACTTTCTCCCTCTTCTTTGTTAATCGAAAGCTTAAATTTCATTGAGAAATCTTAGTTCTCAATTCAAAATGTTGGAAAAATCAAACCTATAAACCCTCCATAATGACAAAAACGAAAAGCCAACATAGAATTTTTTCTCCAATTAAGAGTGGATGACTAAGAGGATGATTTTTAAAAAATTAGATGTAGCAAGAAAAAGGCATACATGCATCCTTGTTTTTAGAAATATATTTAAATTACTATTTACTTGGTAAATCCTACATGCCAAATGCTGTTCTAGTGACTGTGAGATGCAAAGATGAAAAGGACAAGATACCTAGTGTCTAACTGCTCACAAGTTATTGAGGGAGAGAGACATACTGATAAATAACTGTAATGCATTATGGCAAAATATACAGAAAACCAGAAAAGATATAGGTAGAAATGTGGGAATGCAAATATAAAACAAAATTATTTCCCAAGTTGTATATAGTGTAGGGATGCTGGAGAAAGTTACAGAGAGATGTCCCCAGCCTTACATAAGGTGACAGCTTGAATAGGATAAGACTGCTTTATTTTCCTGGGTTTCATCAGCCACACACAATACTTTCACCTATATTAGGCTCCAAGTCCTACCCAAGTTTGGTTTTGGTTTTTTAAATTAGTCTTCCATCTGCTCTTGAATGTGGGTGAGCGATAGAATGTGTCTTTATTGGAAGATCGAGGAAGTAAAACCCCCTAACTGAGCCCCACTTGGGATCTCATGCCAGAGCTTCCTGTAATACTGCATCACCACCACAAGCTCCACTTCTGTAGTTCTGATTTCCAACTTTGGTTACTGCACACTTTTCAGTATTTTGTATCAGTTCCATTCAACAGCTACTGGCCACACATTATTTATACTGTTTTTTCTGTCTTTTATAGATTTTTTTTTTCCCACTGAATGTAACAGCCTTTAGCCAAATTTGAAGTATCTGTCTATGGTCCCGCATATTTGAGCTCTTCTGTAATCTTTATAATCTAAGTTAGATCACATTACTGCTTTGCTTATGATCTCCAAAGGCTCTCCATCTCACTAACAGTTAAAGCCAGTGTCATTAAGTGGCACAAGCCCTACACAACCTGCTTTCTCACTACCTCCAAGGCCCTATCTCTTACCACTTTCCACCCCCACTGCTGCTTTACCACTACATGTGCCTCTTTGCTGGTTCTCCAACCTCAGGTACACACCCACCTTGAGATATTACACTTGCTGTTCTCTTTGCCAAAGACATTCTTACCCTGTGTATCAATGTGAATAAACTTTTCCTTATTCAAGTCTCTGTTCAACTGTTGCCCTCTTAGAGACCTTCCCATACTACCATGGATAAGACAGCAACCTCTACTCACTTTAGCACTACCTACCATCCTTTTTCTGTTTCTTTTTTTTTTTTCCAAGATGAGATTTCTCTCTTGTCACCAGGCTGGAGTGTCATGGTGCAATCTTAGATCACTGCAACCTCTGCCTTCTGAGTTCAAGTGATTATCCTGCCTCAGCTTCCAGAGTAGCTGGGATTACAGGAGTTTGCCAACATGCCCAGCTAATTTTTGCATTTTTAGTAGAGAAGGGGTTTCATCATATTGGCCAGGCTGGTCTTGAGCTCCTAATCTCAGGAGATCTGTCCCACTTGTCCTCCTAAACTGCAGGAATTACAGGTGTGAGCCACCACGCCCAGCCCCTTGCTTTATTTTCTTCATCGCACATACAATTAGTATACTCTGACATCTTTTATATTTGCATGTTTTGCTTTTCTGTTTCTTCCCCTATATTGTTGTGTCCACTGCTTTATCCCTGGCACCTGGAATGGTCCCTGACATTTAGTATGTCCTCATTAAATATTTGCTGAAAGATTGGATTCCTAAGGCATTTGGTACTATTCCTGTGCTGCTCATTACACTTAGGCTTGCTCTGAAGTTCACGTTCATACATGGTTTGTCTTGTATATTACATGGCTGGATCTTTGGGTCGTGAGATTATGCAAAACAGCAATATAAGTACATAAGTACTGAATGATAAACAAGTACGTATTGTTGCATAGAAACAAGATACATTACTAGATTTTTTTAAAAGACCATGTTTGGAAAAATAAGGTATGAACAACTTGTAGAGAAATCAAATATATACAGAGATATTTTCTGTCCACTCAGGTAATTTAGAATATTGAGAGTAATCAATAACTTTTCAAATATATTGAAATTTGGGGGACGTGAGTAAACTCTTCTTTCTTTTATCTGCTTCACCTTAGTAGCTGTGATGCTCTATTTTTATTGAAGAGCCCTGTTTAATTTAGTCTAGGATATTCTGAGACCAAGTTTATAATGAGTAAAATAATTTGGAAGGAAAATAGAATAAAGTAATAATTTTTTTCAGATATCTTTCCCAAGGGAAAGTTCTGGTTGTTAGTACTGGCCTAACTTGAGCTGAAAGCTTATTAAGAGAAAAATGAAAGAATTGTAAATGGTTCTGTTTGTTTTAAGTAAGAGTAAGAATGTATTCTTTTTATTCCCTGGGGGGAAAGTATGCAGTAAGTTGATTCTACTCTTTCCAGTGTAGGAGCCAGAAGCAATTTCCTCATAAGCATTTCCATTCTTTTTCTCCAAGTTCTCTATTAAGTGTTTTAACAGCAAAATGATTTCTAAAAGTAAAACTGTGAGTTACATGATTGTGAAACAAAAGCAAATATTTAGGTTATATTAGAAAGCAAATCAATATAATCTACATGATTTCCACTTTTTTGAATTTGCTTAGGTTTTCTTGGTAGCCTAATAAATAATCAGTTCTTAAAGAGTTTCATAGGAATATATAAAGAAAATGTGTTCTCTGTTGTCAGGGCATTGTGTTTGACATATATTGATTAGGTCAACTGTATGATTTATTATATTACATGCACTCTTACATATTTTGGTCTACCTCATCAGTTATAACTGACAGTTTATTTAAATTCACCTACAACTGTTGTGACTTTCTACTAACGTTTTTGCTTTATGTATTTTAGTGCTGTGATAGTTGGTGAAAAAAGATGTTAGAAAATTATATCCTTATTTAAGATTGCATGCTTCATCTTTTAAAGGTGCTCTTTTTAAAACATTTTTGCCTTGAGTAAAACTCATCTACAAAACTACTCCTTTCCTAAATATCCAAATACATTCTTCATCTCATTAGTAGCTATCTATAGCTAAGTGTTTTTTATTCATCTAAATGTAGTCATAGTCCTACTCTAATACTGTGAAAACTAAGGATAAAATTAAAAATGTAACCACTACCAACTCATTTTTAATGAAATAATAGTAACAAAAAAGAAGAACAAGAAAAATGGATTAATATACATAAAAATACAAATAACAAAAACAAAAATAAACAAACATGGGTGGTTTTGCTCCAGTTGTTTCTACTGTTGGTTTTGTGAGGCCATAGTTGTTATTTATAATTAACCATGTTCTTCAGCTTGGTTAGATTGAGTGACATACTTTTCTCCCGATGGAGGCTGAACTTTGGTCATTTTTATTGCATTGGTTGCTTTGAAACTTTAATGAATCTTTTCATCTGGATGTGGAAGTGCTAGGAGGTATCCCCTCCCAGAGAAACTCCTGGTTTTAGACAGAGTTTATGCTTCCCCTTTTTTTGTAGAAACATCAGTTATGCTCACTCTGAGATCAGTTGCCATAGATACTTTATCAATCTCCTTTGCTCATTGGTACCGAGAAAGAGGGAGCCCCAAAGGCCAGCTGACAGGCTCAGCATCCAGGTCAACAGAACCATTATCTTGTGCCTTTGTTTAAGCATTTGTCCCTTGGAAACCAAGAATTCTAATCAGTCAAAAGCATAACTAGAGAAAAATGAAAGCAAAATCTTTGCAAGAGTGTTCTTAAGAGAAATAGTACTGTGCTTTAAGTCGCTATATTCTGTCTCTGAAAAAAGAAACACCAGATACATGTTGTTGATTTGGAGCTCATAAAGCAACCTGTAGAATAGCACCCTAAATTTGCAAGTTGTTATCACTCAACCGGTGTCATATCTAAGATTTATTGACAGTTGTACCATGCTGTAATGAATTCCTAAGTAATCAGCCTGTTTTCTCACTTTTTACTGTAAATGTTCTTTATTAAAGGCAAGGTAGAAGGCATAAAATGATGGCAGATAAGCCATTCGGGGTTGTCAGATTGTCTGAAAAAGAAAATTCCATATTCAGAATAAATATTTATTCCTGTGGGAGCAAATGTCTGTCCCATCCATAATGATATGGCTGGCTGTCATGTTCTCATAATCTGGTGAGAAAAGGTCAGTTTTTGCTCCTGCTAATAGAATAGGCCTCAGCAGTGGGTGTGCCAGATCAGCTTTAGTGAGGGAAAGCCAAGGTTGTTGAGCAAACATGTAACTTTCAGCCTGGTTTCTGTGGCCACTTTTCTCATTAACCTTTTGACCAAATAGTGAAGTAATGGGAGAGTGGGTAACAGACATCCCTAGGATGTGTCATATTGTCCATCTGATTATTGAAAGTATTGTCTTCAGTGTGTGCCCTTGATGAATAATTCGTGTAGGACACATATATTCTTATGCTCTGGGCCAACTTTGAGACTACCATACTTAACATGTGTTCAAATCCGTTTCTTCAGATTACCAGGTCATTTTATCCAAACTTTTGCTACTATTCACAAATCAGTTCATACTCATACTTTTTGCCATTCCTTTTTTCTAGGCCCTCCAGATATATAATCTGAAGACATAGCCAATGGGGTACTATCCAAGGATACCCCTGAAATACTGCATTATATATAGCAGTTCATTTGTGGCTGGTGCCAGTATATTTTTCATACTCACCTGCAAACCTTCTTCAGTCAGCTCTGTCTGGGAGAGCCTGACATGATTCCACAGATATATGCTGAGGGCGATGTGTGGAGAGGTGTGGGAGTACATGCACTAAGAGCATCAATCACCTGCTCAGGTGGTTTACTTTGGGATCAGCTTAAGGCCAATCTTACATGCCACCACCACCACCTACTTGAATGCTGCCCTTGGTGCTGAATTTTGTAGCTTAACGGAGAAGATAAAGCCTAGTTCACGAGGGACAGCTAAGGTAGCATGAATATTTTGTACTCTGATCTGATGTTCTGTCATGAGTAAGGCCCAATAGCATATTGGGAGCTATTTCTCAGAAATATAATAGTTATATGCCTAAGAAAGCATGGCTTGATTTCCAAACTCTAGGGGCTGATGATGTAATTCTCTTTAAGTACTTACATCATCCATAACTGACACAGACATTTTAGGCAATATTTGTTTGTTTGAGTAATAATGCTAAGAGAAAGTTTATATTTATGAATTACTAATTATCAGTATTCTAAATGTTGTGTAAATACATCCATGATGGTTAACATTGAGTGTTAACTTTTATAAAAAGTGTTTTGTGAACTGCCCTTTACACCTTTTTTCCATGAGGCCACCTGCTTTCTTCTTGAGAAAAAAGTTAACAATTCTTGGTCTTCTGTTTTTATAGCTGAGCATATCATTTTGTTTGTTTCAATTTGGTCTAATACTGGGATTAAAATGTCAAACTTTGAAGGAATAAACGTTTCTTTCTCTTGATTTACTATGGAGTTTTCAGGAGAGGCAGAGATGGAGATGAAGCAATTTTCTGGGCATATTGAATGTATGGATCACACTTTCTTTGCAATAATTCCTATTGAGAGGTAGAATGGAACTCCTCCCTCCTCAGTGACTGGCTTCATGAATAGAATATGTTCAAGTAACAAAGCTGGGTTATAAGAAGCCTTCCAGACTCTGCCTTGATCTCTTGGGACACTTGGCTTTGGTAACTCAACTTGCCAAGTGAGAAACTCAGCTACCTTGGGGCAGCCATGTTAACAGAAGCTCCTTATATGAAGAGGCTCTGGGGGATGTGACATCTTGTGGAGAGAGAGAGGGGATGAAGAGCGTGAAAGCTCTAGACAAGAGAGTGAAGAGACCATCTTGGGGTGGATCATCCAGCCTTAGCCATTCCAGAGGATGCCATGGGGATCAGCTGAGCCCTTCCCATATTCCTGACCCAAAAAATCATGAACATTAAAAAATATTTGTTTTAAGCCATTAAGTTTTGAGGGTAGTAGCTTATGCAGCAATAGCTAATCAGAACAAATGAAAGTCTAGCAAAAACCTAAAATATATTTGTAAGATCACCTTTCCTTTCTACTTGAGCATTTTGATCAGGGGAACACACAGTAAAACATTTAAATAAATACTAAAATAATAAATTATAAAGGCAATTAAAGATATTATATTTGCATGTAATAAGGTCTTTCAGAGAATGTGCAACCAAAATAGAACTCTCCACCACAAATAACAGTAATAATAAAAAATTGGTATTCTTTATGTCCATTCTTAATTCTCCCTCAAGCAATGGTAACATGTCAACATTTCATCCACCTAAAAACTTCTGCAGAACTGTTTCTGCCTTTTTGACCTGGTCAAGAAATAATGAGAAGAGGATGTCAAGTTCATAAAAAAAAAATGACAAATGCTTTTGTCATTAGGGTATACAGTAATCTCTTTGTCAGGAGAAAACCTTTCCTTGGAGAGATAAGCCAAATACAATCCTAATGTTAAAATTTCATTTCAGTTGAAAAGAAGCCTTTGATAACTACACTGTAATTTAAGATAAAAATAATTTTTTAAACTTTAAGTATGGATATTTAACATTAAGATGTCACAGTTCTTCCCAAGCAATACAATTCCAATGAATGGTTATGGACTGCATAGTGAAACAAGAAGGAATTCATAACTGATATATACAGGTGAGCATAATTTTTTTTTCAGGAGAACGTTTCTAAGAATTTTCTAGACAAAAACATTGAGTCATGCTTGATTTTTACTTTTGAAATAATTATTATAATGCTTCCTTTAGTTTTCTGAATTGATATAAACGTGAACTTTCAAAACCTAATTTCATGAATTATTGACAGGTAAGAGGAAAGGAGAAGCACACTCATTCTGACAACCAAAGATTAACAGAAAATGAAGCATTTTCTGAATAGGAACTAAGATAAAGTATGGCTGATGCCCAGCCTGATCAGTAAAGCAGTTTCATGCTCTGGACACTCCCTTAGCATGCCATATACTGTTCTGTTTACTAAGAGGTGATCTGAAGAGGGATAACAGTGGACTGTCAGGAGGAAATGTCTCATAAATATTTTCATATTTCTTTATGATATGAGCTTTCTGAGTGCTAGCAACCTGGGTTCAAAGATGAATGAATGGCAAGAACCCTTTGAAAATTAAATTTGGATACTTCCTGGAGAGATTTATGATTTTTTTTCTCCTGGAACCATTTGTTTAGATGACAAAGAGTAGTGATTCTGAAGACATTCTCTTTTTCTTCCAAGAGAGAATTTGTTTATATTAGAAGATATGATTTCTCTTTCTTCTAAAGAAAGGATGGGCAACTATGGCAGTCATTCTATGAAAGCTCAGAAATGGGGAGTTCCTCTCCTGTGGAGCAGACCTTCCTCCTCTTGCACAAACTGGGTACATCTGACTTTCATCACATCACCCTGCAGGGGATTGGGGTGTGAGAAACCAATACAAGAATTTTTGTAGGTAATCAGTCTGTTTTCTATATCAGAAACCTCATGTCTTCTGTCAGGACGAGTAAAGACAGACATACAAACTTAGAAATGTAGACTGTGGAGTAAAATCCTCTATGTCGTAGTGAATGTAATGTGGTTTGGAGTTTGGAGCTCCTTGAGTCTGTTAATCAGGTTTCTGTCTTTATTCTTTTTCTTTAATGCTCCTCAAATAAAAATATTTTATTAAAGTTAGTGCTATTTGTTTAAAAACATCACTTAAGATTAAAATTAAGCATTTATTTAATAAGTAGAATTGCATAAAACTTTAGCTAAACTTCAAACTCTGTGCATTACCAGAATTTGGGAGCAAGGGCCAAGTGGCTGCCAGTGAAGCAGAAAATTAACTCTCCCCCCTTTATTAAATGGATGAGATTGTTGTGAATGAGGTTTTACCAGTTTGATATCCCCAGCCCTGAGCAGTGTCTTGCATTAGGTAGTTCTCAGTAAACTTTAATCAGAATAAATCATAGAAGTAGTTTGTTTTAAGACAAAGTATCCATGTGTGTGACTTCTGATATCAGAGAATCATCCCCAAATCTCATTATACATTTTAACACAATGATGAAACTAATATAACCTGTAATCGTATTTAATATACCCATCATGAAAGCATGTTGTTGTGATAGAAGAATAATGGTCAACATGGAAGCTAAAAATGCAGCAACAAGAGACATTTCATCAACTTTTGGGAGACCGGATTTGCCTGGGTTGTTTTACAGTTCTTCACATGCTTACATTGAAGAAGCCAGAGCTGGTCAAGAGCTAGCAACAGGCAAGTTTAAAGTCATATATCAATTTTCTTTCATATAACCCAGTTCTCTTTTATTTATATATACATGTGTGATGGATTTAACTTATCGATAGCCATTAGTCATTAGCTGTGGCTAGTCACTTTTCAGTTGATTACTTAGAAGATGCTGCCTTTATACACTATTTCTCATTTAGTTGCAAAGTTAAAATAGTTGAGTTTAAATAACAACTGTGGTCCAGGCGCGGTGGCTCACACTTGTAATTCCAGCACTTTGGGAGGCTGAGGCAGGTGGATCACCTGAGGGCGGGAGTTCGAGACCGGCCTGACCAACATAAAGAAACCATGTTTCTGCTAAAAAAAAAAAAAAAAAACCAAAATTAGCCAGGCCTGGTGGTGTATGCTTTTAATACTAGCTACGAAGGAGAATCACTTGAACCCAGGAGGCGGAGATTGCGGTGAGCTGAGATCATGCCATGGCACTCCAGCCTGGGCAACAAGATTGAAACTCCTTCTCAAAAAACAAACAAACAAAACAAAACAACAAAACCTGATGTAACTGGATCGAGATCAAGACATTACAGACATGTGATCATTTTAATTCTCTTTTGTCTTTTTTGCCTCACCATTAGTCGCTGATGCATACTGGTAAGATGCAGGTTTTCATAATTGCTCTTGCATAGAATGTAAGTTTTTAATTTCCCCTAGTTGATGTTTTACTAAATATAGTTTGATAAATTCTATAGATGAAATAGGTTAGAATATTTTACCTTCTAAATTATGACTGATACATGCACATAACACTATTATTTAACTTTCATTTATGACTAAAACTGGAATATAGTAACACACATTGGGTGAATAGCCCACAGTTTCCTGTAGCAATGGAAGTATGGGTAAAGAAGGTCCTTGATGTTGGGAAACAGTCATCTAGTTGGAATGATCTTGGTAGAAGCTCCCCTGCCTATCCAGGCCACATAGTTTGACGGCATTATGCATTTAAGTCATTCATTTTGATTAATTCTAAACCTGTGCTTAACCAAACAACCATTTTTTGCTGTTTTGCTTCTAAGAAGGCTTTGGATATTGGAAAGATGATAACATGGGGACAATGAATATGTCTTTATGAATTAATCGGCAACTGCTATCTTTGTATTAAGGGCCCTGTTGGAATGCCGTACCTGGTAAGATTTGCTAATGCAGATCAATTAGTATCAGAATTTGTTCTAAACCCTTTGACAAACTGGACACCTGAGCCCACAAGGGTCACTGATACATGCCAGAGCTGTCCAGATTCTACCGAAATGCAGAATTTCTTGGATTATAGTGCTGAAACTTTAAGCATAGGAGATTGGAAAGGAAACATTAGATGACAATACAAGGACACCCAGGGACACTGTTTATTTTCACATTTTAGAAGAAAAAGCTTTTTTTCTATTTTTAAAAGATCATTTATTTATTTATTTATTTTTGAAACAGAGTCTTGCTCCACCACCCAGGCTGAAGTGCAGTGGCACCATCTCAGCTCACTGCAACCTCCACCTCCTGGGTTCAAGCAATGCTCCTACCTCATCCTCCCAAGTAGCTGGGATTACACATGTGCATCACCACACCCGGCTATTTTTGTATTTTTTGTAAAGACAGGGTTTCACCATGTTGGTCAGGCTGATCTCCAACTCCTGACCTCAAGTGATCTGCCCACCTCGGCCTCCCAAAGTTCTGGGATTACAGGTGTGAGCCATGTCATCTAGCCTATCCATCTATGTTGATGGGCATCTGGGGAGTCTGTATTCTGGAGTATTCTGAGTAACCCTGTGCCCATCCCTGGCCCATGGTTTTTTTGGTTGTTGTTGTTTTTTTTCCTTTGGGCTCTGGGGTACCTGTGCATGTCCTGCATCCTGCAGGATTGTTGCATAGGTACATACATGCCACGGTGGTTTGCTGTCTCCCTGCCCCCCCACCCCAGCGCCTATATCAGGCATTTCTCCCGGTGTTATCCCTCCCCATTCTCCCCACCCGCCTCCACTGTCCCTCCCCTCCACCCTCACACCTAGCCCAGTGAGTGTTGTTCCCTTCCCTGTGCCCAAGTGTTCTCATTGTTCATCACCTGCCTATGAGTGAAAACATGCAATGTTTGGTTTTCTGTTCTTATGTCAGTTTGCTGAGAATGATCGTTTCTAGATTCATCCATGTCTCTACAAAGGACAGGAACTCATCATTTTTTATGGCTTCATAGTATTCCATGGTGTATATGTGCCACATTTTCTTTGTCCAGTCTATCATTGATGGGCATTTGAGTTGGTTCTAGGTCTTTGCTATCATAAACAGTGTCAAAAAAACTTTTAAAGAGAATCTGCCATAATTGTGCAGATTAGGGAGAAGAAATAAGTCATAGTATCCTTGCTGATATCCTAAAGGATACTTTTAATTCCCGTGTTGGTCTTGCATTTTGTTGTAATTCTATGTGGGGATGGTATTTTTTCCTTCATTGCCTAGTATTTAACAAATATTCAGCTTATAGCAAAAGATGGAAGACTTGCTAATGCACACATAAGAAATAAATGGGGTAAAATAATAAATGACACAATGTGTGATGAAGCTCCAAATCCACAAGGCTGAAATGAATGAAATGGCTTATTAAGAGAGAAGAGAGATTAAAGGAGGTAGGAGGTAGACAAGACACAAATGGAGAGAAGGAAAGATTAACTGAGTCTGAGATGCTCTCTCCAATCAGGTTCATGCTCTTGACGTTGAGATCCCTGAGCAGGGCTCTATTCCAACACCTGAGAGCACAGCACTAAGCAAGACAGATAGTGAGGGTACCTGCTCTTATAAAGCATGTTATTTTAGGAAGGAAGGACAAGGGAATATATTTAAAAAGTAAATAATGAATATTCCAGATTCATTGTAAACAGAATATACCAGATAGAGGTATATGAGATGCTATTTCAGTGGTAACTATTATCTGATGGGAATAAACAGAGAGGTAAATGAAAATAACTTGGAGGAGGTGGCAGAGGAAGCTATTAAAGATTGGGTGGTCAGAAACGCCTGTCTGGTGAGATAAATTTGTGGTAAGACCTGAAGTACAAAAAGGAACTAACTGAGAACAGTTCAAGGACAAACTTTACAAGCTCAGGGAATAACCTCATAAAAAGCACAAAGGTGGGAGCCAGGTTGGCATACCTCAAGTCCAAACAGAGGTTGTATGAAGACAGCAGAATGAACCAGGTGGAGTGAGAGAGAAGAGAACAGAGAGGAGATAGCAGCAAGTCCCATGCAGAAGGTTTTATACACCAAGGAAAGGAGTTTAGGTGTTACCCTAAGTAAATCTGGAAAGCTTTAGAAACTTTTAAGAAGAAAAGTATCTATCATGAAACTATCTATGATCCAAATCCTGCTTCTTTATGGAGTTTTATAACATGCTAATTCAAATAACGACTGTATTCAAAAATAAAGGGAGAGTAATTATTCTTAAATACTATTTTAAAACAAAGTGAATCCCATGATTTGTAAGGCAGGTCCTAGTTTTTCAAACTATATTGATTTGTCAATATTATTTGACTTTATGTGGATTCTTTCATATATTTTGAGATAGTTTAAAAAATCAATGTTTAAAAAAATACTTGATGAAATATCCATGGAGAAAAATTTTTAATGCATAGCCAAATATTATACTATTATATCTTCAGTTTCTAAAGATTCTGAAGAAATCAATTAGAATGAGAAATGAATTCAGCTGTTTTGCCCATACGGAGGAGAGACAGCTACTTAGATCAAGAGAAATAAAAGAACTGCAGGTTAGAGTTGCTGGTGTGGGAACAAGTTTCTCCATAAAGGAAATGACAGCAGTATCAAAAAAGGTCAAGGAAAAAAGAGAATACAGAAAAATACATAAAACCACAGAAGGAGGAAGGGACTAACTTTCTTATTCGGAAATTCTTTAAGGCCTTCGATTTCTATGCAGGTTTTCTTTTTTTTTGTAAAGAAATGTAAAGCTCAAATTTCTTGTCTGAATAAAGAATATTCAGAGAATAGTACCTGCAACAGACAATATGACTTTTCTTTTCTTTTCTTTTTTTTTTCTTTTTTGAGACAGAGTCTAGCTATGTCACCCAGGCTGGATTGTAGTGGCACAGTCTGGGCTCACTGAAACCTCTGCCTCCTGAGTTCAAGCTATTCTTGTGACTTAGCCTCCTGTAGTATTACAGACTCATGCCAGCATGCCTGGCTAATTTTTATATTTTTAGTAGAGACAGGGCTTTACCATGTTGGCCATGCTGATCTCAAACTCCTGAGCTCAAGTGGTCTCCCGCCTCAGCCTTCCAAAGTGCTGGGATTACAGGCATGAGCCACCGCACCCAGTCTAGAACTTTTTTCTTAACAAAAATGTTGTCATAAGTGTCCCAGAATATCTGCTTTTTCAAAAATGAATTTGACATTTTTCCACGTGACTCAGTCAAAAGTTACATCATTAAATAATAAACTAATAAATTAAGAAAATATATATGAGCTTTTAGAGTGGAAACAATGAATCATACATAAACGAATAGGTTTGATAAACATATTTAGGTGAAAAGTAAGCACAATTAATTAAACATTTAAAAAAACATATAAGCATGTGATTTTATTCTAAAAGATACATAGTCTGGGGAGTTTTGAAGTCTTTCTTGTAGGTATATGTCCCACTATCTGTGAGTCTCGTTTTCATAATACACTGTCTTTTTTAGGATTTTTACTGTGGCAAAATCATGAATTGTGGCATTATGAACAATCCAGTTATTTACTCTAGATTGATGCTGTTGAGACAGTAGTTTGAACAAAATGAGATGTTATATTGGCACTTTTATCTCAAATAAGGCTTTGGTGTATGTTACCAAAAGAAAGAAGGAAGAAAGGAAGAAAATTTTGCTGCCAGAAATATGCCATCAATGACATGATACTAATATAAATACATACCAGTCTTGCTTAAAGAGCCCCCTAAAGAATCTCTGAAGGTAGGTGGATAGATACTCTATCCTGCCTAACTTACTGTGTATTGGGGAAAGTATGTACTCCAGGCACAGATGGACTTTCTGGGGCCATCTGCAGCAGGTGAGACAAACGCATTTCAGCTGGGTTGAGTCCCTGCTCAAATATAGACATTTTCATTTTGGAGAGCAAAATGAATCTCTGAAATTTATTTTGTTTCCCTGTAAAATAGGATAATGATACCTACCTTAGAGCTGGTGAAGCTCAAAGACAATAATTTTTCTGAGTAACAGTGCAGAATAGGTAAGCACTTAATGAACAGTAACTACTAAAATAATAATTAAAAAAGCATTTTGCTTTTTCTCTTCCATTATTAAAGTGGCTTCTTGTATGAAACGACAAATAGAGGTGTCTGAAGGCAAAATGACCTTTCTCTAAATTGACTGCACATTGGGTGGGAAGAGGCATAAAAGAAAAGAATGATGATGATGAGCAATAGCAATTTCTTTCCATTTTTATCACATGCCCTTTCTGATCTCTTAGGCTTATTAAAAGGAATCTGCTTGTCATAGGTAGAATATAAAATTGTGAACATTTTTGATATTGAGAAAACAGTGATAACTAAAACATAATTATTTAATATTCTTCACTCAATATAATGAATTATCAGAAATATTAAAAATATATAAACATAATTTATTATGAATTATTTAGTTTGCAAAGGCAAAATAGTTTCTAAAAATACACATTAATATTTATTCATGAAGTCTTTCTTTAAATAAATGAATAATTAATTCAGTAAATATTTTTATGCAAAACTTTTTTTCATTAAAACACAAGCCTGAATATAATGTTGAAAAGATTAATTGAGAAATGGAAGCACTTGAAGGGGATCAAAGAGTTTCAAACTTCTCGGCCTTCAGTTTCTGGTCTAAAAACTAAGAGGCTGTAGAAAAGTCTCTGGGATTTCAGTCAACTAAAAAGAAGAAGTATATTCCAGCACACTTTAAATGGGCCAAAATTACTAAAGAAAAAGAGTTGAAAAATGTATGTCAGCTTTGTACCTCAAGCTCATGAATTATATAACAGTAACTTCTCAATCCTCATACTAAAAACTTGTAGTCTAGACTTGCCTATGTTAAACCAGCCTTGCATCCCCAGGATGAAGCCTACTTGATTGTGATGAATAAACTTTTTAATATGCTGTTGCATTCAGTCTGTCAGTATTTTATCGAAGATTTTTGCATCGATGTTCATCATGGATATTGGCCTGAAATTTTCTTTTTTAGTTTTGTCTCTGCCAGGTTTTGGTATCAGGATGATGTTGGTCTCATAAAACGAGTTAGAGAGAATTCCCTCTTTGTGTATTGTTTGGAATAATTTCAGAAGGAATGGTACCGGTTCCTCTTTGTATGTCTGGTAGAATTCGGCTGTGAACCCATCTGGACCTGGACTTTCTTTGGATGGTAGGCTATTAATTGCTGCCTCTACTTCAGACTTTGTTATTGGTTTATTCAGGAATTCAACTTCCTGGTTTAGTCTTGGAAGGGTGAAGTGTCCAGGAATTTATCCATTTCTTCTATATTAACTGGTTTATGTACAAAGATTGTTTGTAGTAATCTCTGATAGTAGTTTGTATTTCTGTGGAATCAGTGGTGATATCCCCTTTGTCATTTTTTATTGCATATATTTGATTCTTCTCTTTTTTCTTTTATATTAGTCTGGCTAGTGGTCTATTTTGTTGATCTTTTCGAAAAACCAGCTCCTTGATTTATTGATTTTTTGAAGGGGTTTTTTTGTGTCTCTATCTCCTTCAGTTCTGCTCTGATCTTAGCTATTTCTTGTCTTTTGCTAGCTTTTGAATTTGTTTGATCTTGCTCCTCTGGCTCTTTTAATTTTGACAATAGGATGTCGATTTTAGATCTTTCCTCACTTCTCATGTGGGCATTTAGTGCTAAAATTTCCATCTAGATACTGCTTTAAATGTGTCCCAGAGATTCTGGTACATTGTGTCTTTGTTCTCATTGGTTTTGAATAATATCTTTATTTCTGCCTTCATTTCATTATTTATCCAGTAGTCATTCAGGAGCAGGTTGTTCAGTTTCCATGTAGTTGTGTGGTTTTGAGTGAGTTTCTTAATCCTGAGTTCTAATTTGATTGCACTGTGGTCTGACAGACTGGTTGTTATGATTTCTGTTCTTTTGCATTTGCTGAGGAGTGTTTTACTTCCAATTATGTGGTCAATTTTAGAGTAAGTGCGACATGGATGATGCTGGAAACCATCATTCTCAGCATTCTGACACAAGAACAGAAAACCAAACACTGCGTGTGCTCACTCATAAGTGGATGTTGAACAGTGAAAACACATGGACACAGGGAGGGGAACATCACCCACTGGGTTCTCTTGGGGGGTAGGGGACTAGGGGAGGGATAGCAGGGGGTGGAGAGATTAGGGAGGGATAACATTAGGAGAAATACCTAATGTAAGTGAGTGGGGATGGAGGCAGCAAACCACCATGGCATGTGTATACCTATGTAACAATCCTGCAAGCCTGCACATGTACCCCAGAACTTAAAAGTAAAATTAACAAAAAAAAAACAACTTGTATTCTAAACTGCATAAAGTTTGTATCATTTAGTTTCTAAGTTAGAGAGACAGGGAAGTTCTTAATGGCAGGAAAGAAAAGGAAAAAATATTTTTAAAGTAGGTCAACATGTTAGAATGGTGTGAAAACTAGGAGTCAAGTTAGAAAAAAGAAAATAATGCAGTTTCTTAGTACCATGTCTTTAACATTTTGTTTATTTACTATTTATTAAAGATACTTCTTTTAGAAGTGGGTGTTGGATCCACTTTGGTGGGTATGGAAGGGAAAGGGAAAAGAACTTGAGAGCCATTTTGGTGACAGAGCATTTAATAGATTAGATATTAAAAATTATTGGGGTGGTGGAAAACCCTATGGTTGGAGGTATTTATTTTCATTTTTATATGAACTTTTGATTGGGGTAGTGGCAAACCCTACAGTTGGAAGTATTTTTCATTTTTATATGAACCTTTGGTCCTGAGTTGTTTTTGACCAATGGCAATTTGAACCTTTGTTGCAAGAATCAAAACACAACAACTGAGGTAGATTCGCATCTGTATTTGTAATTCGGCTATAAGTCTTAGATTTCATTTGGTATATACACACATTTATCCCCACTTGGACAAAATAAGAAAATGTGTTTGTGGGAGTCTGAGGGATAGTGGCTGTGGAAGAACTGAGAAAGAGATGAAGAACAGCCCTAAGGAAGGAGGCCTAATAGTACTGAGAGCTTTGCATCCATGTGATACATGTTTTCACAGGTTTGGAATTTCCACCTGAGAGTATTGTTCCCAATCAAGTTATCAATAAGTATTTGCTAATCAGTTAACATTACAGATATGAGCAAGTATTGTGGTTTATTTGTTGTTGTTGTTGTTACTGTGTTAGTTTTTTTTCTGTTGGATGTCGTTTTATAATAGGACCATTTTATCATTCTAATCTGATGTTTACCAAATCCTCCAGACATGAACCTATAAAGATGGGGGTTGGATGGTAAAGAAATAGCAAAAATGTATACTCAGGCATAATGGATAACAAAACCGAAGAATCTCAGCATTGACACCAACCTATGAATACAATACCTATTGATTGAATTTGATTGAAATAAAATCCTGCATGGAGTAGAATTCCACATATGTCTTAGACCTTGGCAGCTTTTGAGATCAGAAAGGAAGAGGGAAATGGACAACTGGGTGTCACATTGAAGTTGACAATAGAATATCCTGGTACTTTGTGCTAGTGCCAAGTAGTTTGTTGCTTGATGCAGATGCTGACTGTATAACCACCTGGGAGCATGAATCATTGCCAGTTCCTCAAATCATTCCAACCATCTGTCGCGACAAGCTTGGCAGCACAGCCAGCATGTGAAAGAGGCTGGGGGGCAGACAGAGGCAGAACAACACTGGCACCAATCTGGCACCACTGTTGCTACTGGTTGAAAATAAAGGTCTAGGAAGCTCCTGGCCTCAGCACAGGCAGAATACTCCAACACTTGTTCAGCAGGAATTAAATGCTAATAAGAGTATGGATGGGGAAGGTAGGAAAGTCAGCAGCACTAAGAACTGATACCAAATTCTTTTGTTGTCCCTAGGGACACCATTTTTCCCACTCACTCTGTAATATCCACAATCGCAGGCTACATCCCGAAGAGATGTGCCCTCAATAATTAAGCACAAATGAGAGATTAAGTGGACAATTCTTCAGATTCCCTGAAATCATGATAGACATTGCTAGGATAAGGCACATGAGGTTCCTGTAAGTTGCAGGGCCACAGGTGCAGTGACTTAGAAAGGAGGAGGTGGCAAGATAATAAATGTAGCTTGGCCATATAATGTGAAATATGTTGAAATCTTTATTTTCCCATATAAATCTTATCATCAAGGTCAATATGGAGCTACAAATATTTTGTTGATTATTTATATTTTATCTGCATAGGCATATTTTCTGTTATGTATGAAGAGAAAAGGAAGAGAGACAGCAATCTCTTTCTAGATCCAGGTCTACCTTAGAATATAGCCCCCAGGACAAGGAAGTCCCAGCTGAGGGTTGAACAGGGCAGGCAGATCCACAGCCTCTCACCTGAGCAATCTGAAACCATTAGGAGGGAACCTCATCTAGTGAGCACTACTCCTAGAAGAAAGAACTTTCCAGGGCTCCTCTGAAAATGAAATGAGAGAGGCCCAGCCATGGGGCTGCTATCTAGAGATGGCTTCTAGGTTTCATATGCTAAAAACTGAGCAACTTCATAAATTAACCTTTCCGGGGAATATTTATTCTCTCTCTTTTTTTTTCTATTCTTTTCTCTTCTTCTTCTTTTTTTTAATTGCATTTTAGGTTTGGGGGTACATGTGAAGAACATGCAAGATTGTTGCATAGGTGCATACGCGGCAGTGTGATTTGCTGCCTTCCTCCCCTTCATCTATATCTGGCATTTCTCCCCATGCTATCTCTCCCCAACTACCCACTCCCTGCTGTCCCTCCCCTATTTCCCCCCAACAGACCCCAGTGTGTATTCTCTTGGTTGGACTATCAGTCTACGCATTTGGGTTTTTCCTTCCTGTAGTTCCCTATCTATCAACTAGGCATAATGGACTCAACTCCTATGTTCATAACTATTTCAGCATTGAAAACATTGCTTATACCAAGTCCGTATGGGTAAAGTGACAGAAATAGTCAAGCAATTATTTGGTGGTGTTCATCAGTGTGGACAGTTTCCACACTCAGGTGCTGAGATGATATAGAAGAAATATTGTTGGCATCAGAAATTCTGGACAGTTTTTTCCTGGCTGAAGTTCAGTGATGTTTGAGCAGGTAGACAGAAAAACCCTACCCTTCCCTGACACAATGGTACATAGAAGGATCTAGCAAAGTGGTAGACACCTGAGATTAAAGCCTGAAGAGGCTTTAACTGAGCAAACATGTAAATTTAGCTCTGTACAGAAAAAGCATTCAGCAGGAGCAAGCTGAATAGTGGATCTCATATGCGCATGGTTTCAGGAATCCCTTTGTTCCCCCACTGTTTTGTATATCCCTCCAGCAACTGAGAAACCATGTGGTAGAGTGAAAGAACAGGCACTTCAGATTCAGACAAGCTTTTGCTTAAATCTTAACTCTACAGCATGCCAACTGTATGAATCTGGGACAAGTTACTTAACCATGTGTGGCGTCAGCTTCCATATCTGTTTAATGAACAAAGTAATATCGATATTCTGAGAGCTGTTCTGAAAATTAAACTTAAAAATAAAATGCATAGTGTGGTGCTGAGTGGACAGCAGATGATGAATAAGATGACATTGACGGCTGATGAAATTATTCTTGGGGTGACATTGAAACAGAACATCCACAGCCATCCAGATAAGGTAACACTACAATGTATGGACTACTACACCTCCATATATTGTGCTTTTTTTGGTTGCATTCATATAGTGTGTTGCCCTTCAAACTTAGAGGCTTTAGGTAATTGATACCACATGGATAGAAAAACACTCAATTTTACTAACATCATTCTCTCTGTATTTTCAGTCATGTAATACTGCATTGCCTGAAAAAATTATATGAAGGCTGAATGCAAAGTTATATAATAGATTTTAAATGTGCCTATACTAACAGTATAGTGTGTACATGTGTAATTAAGTTTAAATGAAGTCTCTGCATTCCCTTGTTTCATCAGTATGGTTTCATCATATAATACAGAATGCCATTTCATCCTCTGGCAGCTGCTTCCTAACACTCGCTAAGTCTTGGAATGTTTTAAACTAGGGCTTTACATTTATTACCTCTGCAAAACTCCCTCATATTTCATTTGTCTGAGTTGCAGATCAATCACTGATTTATTTTCTTCATTAACAAAATAATTAATACTTAATATTTGGTAATAGAGCTTCCCAAATAACTATGTTTACTGAATGTTAATATATTTACTGTTCAGGAAAATAAAGTCTGCAGGAGAGCTAAGTCTTGTAATATAGGAAAATAAGCGATTAAAATGAGGGTTTGTGAAAGCCAGAGACAATATTAGGGCAGAGATCAATTTGAATTGTTGGCCCTGTCAATATGAGCATTTTAACATCTCAAAATGTGGTTAATTCTTTTCTAATGAACTTGACATTATTAAGATTATAAGTTATAGTCGAGGAGACTGCCATCCTGTTTGTCTTAATATTAAGCACTGCTATTTGTTAAGGCTCCCAAAATGTCTTTAGTAAAACAGGTTGTCAACATGTAAGGAACTCATCACCAAGGCAAATAATATGTGGCCTCATGGCATTCAGTTAAAAATAATGGCAACAATTTGCAACAATCACTTTCAAATCAATTTTGATGCAAATTATCTCTTCATTAAGTAGAAACAGAACATCAAAGTGCAGAACAATATGTATAATATACTACATTTTGTGTATAGAGGGTAAAAAAATAAAATCTGTGCTTCAGAAACTCTAGAAAGTCATATACACAACACTCACAAAGCCCAAACAGTGGTTATGTGTGGTCAGGAGACAGATATGGGTAGATGAGGAGTGGGGCCAACAGCTTTAGGCATTTAAAAATTTTGTTTGATTTTGGAACCATGCAAATGTATTACCTATTTATGAAATAAGATTTTTAAAATATGCCTTAATGACACTCCTTTACATGGATGTTCATTTTCTCTTAACACTTCTTTACCTCAATTACACTTTTCTGGAAACTGGAGACCACTGATCCAGGTCAAAGAAAGAATGATATGTAAAATTAAATGAGATTTCCTGAATTGTTTTTAATAATTGGAAAATTGATGTTATATTCATATTTTCTTCAGAGACTTTTGAGATACCTTCCAACCCATATTAAAGGCAATTTTTGAACTGTTCTTGGGTCAGCTTGATCCCAAAGCTGAAGAGATTGAGGAAGGATGCTTCTCCCAGATTGTAAATTATTGAGTAAAGAAATTGCTCATTTTAATCACTTATGAAGGCTAGGGTTTCCAGTATAATAATACAAACAACATACCATAATCCCTTGTTAACTTTTCAAGCCTGCTCAGCAAGCATGTTTTGGTGAATATGAACAGAAACATATCAAGTATGACTAAAAGGAAACAACAAAACCTTTTCAGTGTTTTTGAAAAAGAATACTGCTATACCTGTGTTTTATTATAAATAAACAGGTTCTGTCATATTTTATCTTCTTGCCAGCAAATGAAGGACATGTTTCATAAAGCTTCTAAAATGTACATGAATATTTAATTAAATCATATTTCCTTGAGAAAATAAAGTTCATTCGCATTTATAGCAGACGGTTGTGAGGAGCTCATAATTGTCGTAAGACCAGGGTAGCCAGTACCGGTTGCTTGTGGAACAAAACTCCTCAATTTTTAAAACTTTTTTTAAAAAATAAACATACAATCATAGGTGTTCATTTACTTTAAAAATTCTAAAGATGAAGAAAATTATTGTCTATATATTTAAGTCCTTGTATAAATTACAAAACTCAAGTTTATGTTACAGAGTCCCTTCCCCATAGGAAGCATAAAGCACTTTTGTGGTACCTTTCACCAGTAAATATTTGTATCACATTGAATTTGAGAAACCAAATAAAAGTCTATATTGCATCTTTAAGCCCCAAGAGAACATTCTTCTAAGCTGTCTCTTGTGATGAATGAGCTTCAAAAGTCATTTGATTGCCATGATTTAACTCAATCTCAAATAAAGATATATAAAAGTAATAATACATATTGACTTCAGTAGAAATCTGAAACATCAGTGAACTGCAGACTCTTCTTGCTTGAGGTCAACAAACACCCTTTGGAAGACAACCAAGAGTAGTTTAAGACCAGGACAACGAAATAAAATTATAACAACAATAAAAATAATAAAAATAACAATATTAAAATAAAAATAACAACAATCGACAATGAGGTAAACTCCCCTTTAAAAAGGCAAAATGTGTTGCCTGCACTGTCAGGAGAGAGTTCGATTGTACCTGACACCCAGATGTTTTTCTAACCAGAGTTCAGCCAGTTTCATGGCTGAGGCAAAAGTACTTGCCTTGGATCCTAAGCACATCTTATACTGCTTAGGGTCCAAGTTAGGATCACAATGAACTGGATGGAAAATATGCACCACTCCTACTTCTTGACTTCTGAAGGGCCTTAAGCCAGATAGAATGACTTTATTGTAGAGATCTACATCTTCTAGTCCCCAGCCTTGTATTGAGGTATCAAATCCACCTGCACCCAGAAGATCACTTTTGTAAATACAGGTGATTCCGTATCCATAGTCTCTCCAAAATCCAGTCTTTTTTGAGAATACAAAGTAATCATCAGTGAGAGGATTTCCCCCATTTGCTACCTTTGGGTCATACTGGCTAAAGATGATGGGATAGTACACCTGTTGTCCCTGAATTGTATTGTCTCTACATCGTTGGAGAAAGTCTCCTCTGAAGATCAAGTCAACATCACAAAATAGCAGCAAAGTGTCATTGTCAAACTGGGCAGAAGCCATTTCAAGACCAAGACCTCTGGAAAACTCTCCCTTCATTGGGATCAGGGTCATTTCTGCTTTGGGGTACTTGTTCTGGTATCCTTTTATCAGCTCAATATGCTCGCTGGACTCTTGGCCAGAATCTCTACTGAAAAGGATAATGACTAACTGTACATTCTGCTTTGGGATAAGACACATGTTTTCAAAATTCTCCATGAATCTCAAGAAAATGTCATATCTTCCAATGAGAGGGACGAGAATGTGTATTTTCTTTTCATTGTGCCCTCCCATTTCTTTGGCACCTTGAAAAGAAGATAATATCTTTAAAGAATTAGATATAAAGGAGAATGACTGAGTTTCACTGTTAATACTCTCCACAAGACTGTTGACATCTAGCTCTTCAGTTTCTCTGAAGAAAGGCTTGCTGAACAACTGCTGAAGATAGGCATGACGTCTCACTGGCACAGTCAATTTCCTTCCCTTGTGTCTTTTGTATAAAAGGAGTAAATCCAAAATGTACTCCACCCCGTGCATGGGGTTAACTCTGCGGTAGCCATACTGAATTTCCTTGAAGTCAATGAGCCGTCCTCTGCTCTTGGCATTCTCATTGATCATCTCCATCACCTGTAGGATGGTGTCATCCAGTGCTGTTCTTAAAATGCTACTGATGCTCTGTCGAGGGGGCTGGTTCTCAGCTGCTGAGTAAAGGAGCTTCCCTGTCAGGAACTCCCATTCTATCACTTCATTTCTCTCCCGAGGCTGGAAGTGGTTGAAAGAAGGTATTACTCCTAGCTGCTGGTCCTCTTTGCTTACTTCTGTGTTACTGAGCTTGCTCATCAGGGCGCTCTCCCTGTGGAGCTGAATGGTGCGGTAGCGAAGTTCAGAAATTTTGCGGCTGAGCATGTAATTATGCAGCCTGTATTGGTACGCAGGCTTTTTGTTGGGATGAAGTGTTATGGCTGCATGAATTTTGCTATTGTGAAGGTCTTGGATATAACCTTTCCGATTGTGTTCATAATTTTCATGGAACAGTTGTTGCATCTGAAAAGTGAAAAAAAATAAAAGAGAAAACAGGATTAATTTTAAAAGAAAACCAGCAATAAACTAAAGCATCCAAATAAAAATATTTAATAAACTTTTGGTATTGTATTTCATAGTAAAAATGGTTTGCAATATTTATATTTTTAAAAAATTAAAATAGTTCTATTATTTGTAATTGGTGGATGAAATTATATATACTTATCATGTACCACATGTTTTGAAATATATGTATATATGTGTGTGTATATATATGTATATTTCAATCATGTGTATATATATATGATATATATAATATATAAATAAATGATTATATATTTAATCATCCCACTATATATATATCATATATATTTATATATATATCATATATATTTAATCATCCCACTATTAGCCAGTTGGTATATTCATTACCTTACATAGTTATTATTGTGGTAAGAACATTCATCATCTATTTTTTAGCATTTTAAAGAATACAATATATTGTTATTAACTATAGTCATCATGTCACACTAGATTGCTTGAATTTATTCCTCGTATCTAACTGAAATGTGGTATCATTTGACGAAACCTCCCCATCCCCTCTCCCCAGGTCAACCAGCCCCTGGTAACCAACATTCCACTCTCTAGTTCTATACAATCAACTTTTTGATTTCCATATATGAATGAGAGCATAAATGTCAGGTTCATAGGCTCAAAGATTGCAAACAAACCTCCAGCTATGAATAAAACAGTAATTGACTATGTCCGTAACCCCATAACAGATTACAGAGAAGAAGAGACACAGAATGGATACTGTATGAGTCTTCCAAAATAAGCAATTCACCCTAAGGAGGAAAACCAGTGACCTGTTGTTTGGAATGACAACATGAGGCTATTTGCCAGAGGAGTCTTAAATTTTATGTAGCATCCAAACATAGCATTTTTATCGAGTAAGTTCTTGGTAAGATAAGGTGGAACAGAAACTACGCTGATCTACACTCCTGATATAAAGTATCATATCCAAAATAGAAATGCTTTACATCCTTATGAAACTAAAAGGCTTTCTGCTAGTCTAGAACAAATTCACTAGTTCAGGCAGAAACAAAAATAAAAAAAAATGTAGTTATGAGGACAAAATTCAAACCGCCAGCTGATTCTTCCTTCTCTGCCAGTCAATTAAGAAACCTTTATTATACCCACTCAAGTTATTATGAATAAGAAAAAGAAGAAAAAAAGGTAGGATGAGGAAAAATAGGTGGAAAAGGAGAAAAAAGGTTAGCAGCAGCATTAGATGTCTGCAAATATTCTAATGAATAAGGAGAAAGAAATATTGCAAGCTTAAGAATACTCTTCAGAAGCAGGTAAAAATTGTACACAAATTATAAAAAACAGCTCTTCAAAAAAATAATTCAATTAATAGACAAATAAGCTTAAAGAAGATAAATAGTATACCGGCAGAGCTAAGGAAAATGGGAGAAAAAATAAAATCATTGATAGACATACTGCAAGAAGCATGAAAAGGGATTTATGAAACACATAGGAAGAAGAGACTTGAAAAAATTTAGCAAAGTAATAGAAATATAAAGTAGAGCTTACAGTTTGGAGAAATGGTGGTCTTTTAAGTAATAAGTGCCAGGTCAGTTGGATATTCATACGAGGGAAAAAAGTAAAAACTGACCCCCTACATCCTACAATGGATGACCTGTTGATGTAAATATAAAAGTTTATTTTAGAAAAAGGCTTTTAAAGGTATCATCTAAAACTTACATGAAAATATTCGCATGACTTTTGGGTAGGTGAAAATTTTGTAAATAGGGCATAAGACACTAACCATAAAAACACCATTAAGAAAATAAAGAGGTCAATTACAGAGCAGGGAGAAAAAAATTTTAATAGATTTTATGCAAAATAACTAATTCCCAGAATATATAATAAACTTGTACAAATAAGGATAAGAGGAAGGACAAACCTAGCAGAAAAATGGGAAAGAACACTTGAATGCATAATTCACAAAAGGGTATGCAAATACTCGATAGACATATAAAAACATTCTCTACTTTATTCATCATCAAGATAAAGCAACTTAAAATTACAATGGGATAATATGATGGATCCACAAAATGTCTAAAACTAAAAGATAGATAATACCATGCATTGTCAAGGCAGTGGAAGATTTGGAACTCTCATACACTGCTAGTGAGACTGTAACTTGGTTCTATCATTTTGAAAACCCATATCAACTAAAATGAACATACATATTCCCTATGACTCAGTAATTCTCTCTTAGACATATGCCCAATAGAATATATATATACACACACACACACATATACACACACACACCTAAATATATATAGAAGAAAAACTGAAAATAACCTAATTTTACATCAAGAACAGAATAGATAAATGTAGTATATTCATGCAATGAAAAGCGATACATCAATTAAATACTTGAAATATGACTTGCAACAACATGAATGAACCTCATGAACAAATGAAAGAAGCCATATAACAAAATAATACATTTTGTATGATCCCATTTATGCGAAATTCAGAAACAGGTGAAGCTAACCTATACTGCTTGCTGTTGGAATAATGATCAAGAATCAAGAATAGGGAAGCTTCTGGAGTGCTGGTAATGTTCTTTTATTTATCCAGATGGCGGTTATGTGTGGACATTTAACTTGTGAACATTCACTGAACTGCTGCTTAAGATATATTTTTCTGCTATACTCCAATTAATGAAGAACTTTATTTTTAAAGTATGCATATATATGCACATAGAATTAGATATGCTTTTTTGATGTGTATGTTCATAAATTTGTGTAGATACATGGGCCTGGAGAGAGAGAAAGAGAGAGAGAGAGAGAGAGAAAGAAGAAGAAATGAAGAAGGAAGGAAGAAGGAAGGAAAAAAGGAAGAAGAAAGAAGGAAGAAGGGAGAAGGAGAGGAGAAGGGGAAGGGGAAAGAGGAGAAGGAGAAGAAGAAGAAAGAAGGAGAAAGAAGAAGAAGGAGAAGAAATCAGAAAGATTCTCCCAGAGAACGTGACTTAAAAGCGAGATGACTAATACCACGGCAGATTCTTAACCCCTGGTATTTCTCCTGATCCATTTTCTATACTTGGACACATTTTTATTAATAAATAAGCACCATTTGACTTTGAAGAATATAACATTAGATACTTTGATATAGATTTTGGACTTGATTTAAGATGCAGTTGTCTGGTTGCATCCAATTTTTTTTTTTTTTGGAAAACACATGACAACTTTTATATAAAACTTTGATCAAAGTTACATCAAATTATCCATAATTTGCAGTGGGCTATATATCTCCATTTGCATAGTACTAATATTTTCTACCTAAAATTGCTTCAATATTTTACATTATCTAATTTCCCTTGGATTTTTTTCTTTCTATGTAGGAAGGTAAAACAAATTCTGATCATAATAGAATACTAACTATATCATCTCTAAAAAGTATTGATTCTCTGAAACTATTCTTTCTTAGGGCATGCTTTATATTAGTGATATTGAAGTGATATATCCTGCACAATTTGATGAAAATGGCATTATGTTATAAAATAAATAATATCTTGGTATTGGAATGTCTAAGTAACTTACATCATCATTTCTGCCCAATATGTCTATATGGTGCTTATCTTGCAAACATATTCTTTTGCATAAACATCATGTAAGAAAAGACAGTGGTGGGAACAATCTTTAAAAGCAGCGCATTCATACATACTCCAGGTAGTAATGATGAGAGCGTCCTGAATTTATGTTATTAGTCAGTGAGAATCATAGAACATATCCAAATTTTCAACTTTTACATATAGGGATGTCCAATTTATACAGGATAGAAGGAAGAATGTTTAAAAGCTTGGCTATAGAATCAGGGTATGGATTTGAATACTCGCTTCACTATTTCTAAGCCTCTTCCTGCAGTCTAAATCTCAGTCTCCTTTTCTGTAAAATGGGAAAATGTCAAATATTTAAACGGAGATTGAAGTACTATTCAGTTAAAAAACACTATATAAAGTGTTTAGCATTGTGTCTGGCAAATAGAAAGCACTCAGTAAATGACAGCTCTGTAAATAGCAGTATAAGGATGTGCCAATCTCCTTTTGAGATTGTTCTTTTTAGCTCGGAGTCTTCAGAGAATGAGACACACACCCTTTAGTCTACTTAATTCATCTTTGTTTATTCCTGGAAATGCATGGGAACAATTATAAATTGGACCACATATTCTCAGTATTTCAATGCATCTAACATGCCATTTAGGTGCCTTACTATGAGAAAGACAAATTATTGGGGGGATTTCAGAAAACTACAGTTCATGGAAACAGTTATTCAACCAAGTATCTACTGAGAGTGATGAAAATAAAATTAAAAATAGAATGCTCATGATTTTCAGTTTTACAGATCATGATACATTTTGAATGTAGAAAAATTGTTCTAAGAAAAAACGTAAAATTTATTTTTAAAAATATATTAACTTGCTTGAAATAATTTAGAACTTCTAATTTAAACTGGTTTCCTCTCCTTTAAAGAATTATCAGTTGATTTCATGGAACCTCCAGAACACTACACTGCAAAGGAAAATCATTTCACAACAAAATCACAGCAGTAATGAACAGTAGTGTGTCCCAACTAACCTCAGTGCTTCAAGTGTATCACCCATGATCTTACCCTCTGAGAAAGATTGTCTGAAAGGCTCTAGGAAAATCTTCTATAAAAAACCTGACAGAAGAAGAATAAATGCCAAGAGGGAGTTGTATGTTCAATTATGTACTCTTCTACCGCATTAAATTTTCATCAGCCTCCTTAGAATTATTAATAATGAAAACATAGAAAAGTTAATTTCTGAAATGATAATAGCTATATAAATGAGAAACTTTTTGTTTGTTTCTTGTTTTCTTGAGATGGGGTATGACTCTGTCACCCAGGCTGGAGTGCGGTGGCCTGATCTCTGCTCACTGCAGTGCTACTGGGCTCAAGCAATTGTCCCATCTCAGCCTCTTGAGGAGCTAGGACTACAGGGACATGCCACCATGCCTGGCTCACTTTTAATTTTTTTTTTTTTTAGAGATGGGGTCTCACTATGTTGCTTAGGCTGGTCTTGGACTCCTTGGCTCAAGTGATCCTCCCACTTCAGTCTCCCAAGGTGCTGGGATTACAGGCATGAGGCATTATGCCCAGTCTTAAATGAGAAACTTTAAAATCTTAACAACAACAACAACAACAACAAAAACCCACAACCACTTAGGAGTTGATTACAAACAGGCACAAGGTAACTTCTGGATCAATGGAAAGTTTATAAAACTAGATTGTGGTAATGGTTGTATAACTGTATAAATTTACTAAATATCAGTAAAATGTATACATATAAAAAGAGAATTTTGTGGAATGTAAATTAAACATCGATGAGGCTATTTAGACAACATTAGGGAGTGCTAAAAATAAAATACAGCTAACTGTTGCTTTAAAAACGAAGAGATGGAATAATACATAGTCACTAAAATACCTTTAGTCACCAAAATACATTTAGAATTTCCAAAGGCTTCTGAGGTTAGGCAGGATCATTTGGAAACAGGTGGAAAAAAGAGGCTAAATTGATCAATGTCAGTGCCCATGGGGTTCAAGGGCAGATCTCAGAAAGCACCAAGAAAATACACTGCCTGAAAACGCAGGGCCTGAAACTTACTCTATATTTACAACTCTAAGTTCAGGAACTCAGGTGAGCTGGAAAGGCAGAATAAACCCCAATAGCAACATTTTATTTCAGAGAAGTAGAAAAGACAGAGGTACAAAAAGAATTAAACATGTAAACCCTGGTTTAATCTGAGGCAGCAGAGAAAATCAATGTCTTTTCTTTGTGGAAAACAGCAAGCCGAAAACTATAGCAAACACTCCTGCAAAATAAATATCTATGGTGAATAGCTTGTCCAGGAAAAATGTATTTTTTTTTTAGAGATGAATCATTTATCTAAAAAAGAAAAATGGTATAACACTGACACAAAGTTTCAAAAAAAAAAAAGATTAGATGAAAAACTACTACTACGTTTTCCCCCCAGAAAAAAAAGTCATGAAATTGAGAAAAACATTAAGCAACTGTTTTTAAAAACATATGAAGCATTTGCCTCTATCTTCATAAACAACAAGGCAGAAATATAAGATATCAGGGATGTGATGATAAGATGAAATGTCAGCTCAAAGAACTAAGAAATAAATAATCAAAAAATCAACTATAACAGGCATGAAAATAAATTCAGAATAAAAAATAGGCACTGTGGATAGCTATTATTAAGGGATAGAAGGGTAGAAATTAGGAAAGCTAAAGAAAATGAAATAGAAATAAAAAGTTAATGACAGATGAGAGAGAAATCATACTGATAGGAGGGGTAGGCTAAGAAGAGCCAAAAACATACTTAGAGTGACTGAAAAAAAAAAGACGTATTTAAAGATACAATTTAAGAAACTGTTATTGAAATAAAAGGAGTATAGTATCTGTATTAAATGGTCTCACTGTGTGCAGATAAAATTTACCTGGAATGTTCAAGAAAAGAAAAAAATCCTTTGGAAGGTAGATAAAAAGTTCAAGTCAACTTTTGAATAAAAATGGTAGATTTAACAGTAAGTTCCACATTTACTATTTATTGAAATCCATGAGGACAGTAATTATTTAAAGATATACATAAAAAGGGAAAAAAAGAAATGAAGAACGCTATAATTGTGGAAGTTGACTGTATACAGATAAGTGGTCAGAGATTTAGCAAATTGTAGAAAACTGACTTGTAGACTTGCAATGGGAAAAAACAAGAATAAACTTGAATTGAACCTAAAAACCCTTACTGGAACCTCCAGAAAGAGTAGTGGAAGTGGGTAGGATGAAAATAATCAGTCAGATTATGCAGCCAGACATCTGATACTCTCTGAGCAAAAAAATTAATATTAACAATATTTATTTTCCATCATCTCTGAATTAAGGGAACCCTTGTCATAGTAGACAAAACCAAGTCACTTTTTCAGAGTTTCTCATCAGATTTGACATCTTATGGTCGGTCTTGAGCAGATTATCAAGGACAGAAGCCATCTCTAAAGAAATAGAGAATATTCAGGTAGAAGAAGACATAAATGTATATTGAATTACTATCATCAGAAAAGTGAGGGAAGATATTGAAATCATAAAACCAGACCACAGCTATATCTGTATTTATCCATGTTTATATATGTTTTATTATATCTATCTATCCACACATAATCACACATATCAAGTACACATGTACAACAACCAAAACATAAAATGCACCAAATTAAAATATAACAGAAATTTTTAAATGCAAAAGAAGAGTTGGAAAATAAAGTTAATAAAATCTCCTAGAAAGTTAAGCAAAAAGAAATGGAAAATATATAGGAAATGTTTAAAGAATTACAGGATCAGTTCAGGAGATCAAATATGCAAATAACAGTATTTCTAGAATGAGTGAGCAGAGAAACAGAAAGGAAAAATTATCAACAAAATAATTCAAGAAAATTTCCACAAAATGCAACAAAGGGCTTGAGTTTCCAAATTCAAAGGGCTTATTCTATAAAAGCTAAATCAGATAAAATTAGACCCATAGGAAGCATACCACTGTGAAATTTTAGAGCCTTGAGGCAGAGAATATGTTAGATGCCTCCTGGGAGGACAGTGATAAAAGGCTCAAAAAGCAGCATGTCTATAGACTTCTCAATGAAAACTGGAAGTACAAAAAGTAATGGAATAGTCATTTTAAAATATGATGAAAATGGTTTCAAACCTAGAATTCTATAGCTAGCTAAACAAGATATCAATGAAGTGTTAGGAGGAAATAAGGTCATTGCTATACCTCAAAGAATTATTTCTCAAACAATGAGGACACATGGACACAGGGAGGGGAACATCACACACTGGGGTCTGTGGGGAGTGGGGGGCTAGGGGAGGAATAGAAGGGGTTGGGGAGATTGGGGAGGGATAACATTAGGAGAAATAGCTAGGGTAGGTGACGGGGGGATGGAGGCAGCAAACCATCATGGCATGTGTATACCTGTGTAACAATCCTGCAAGATCTGCACATGTACCCCAGAACTTAAAGTATGATAAAAAATAATAATAAAAGAAAAAGAAACAACAAAAAAAGAATTATCTCTCAAGCTCATTTCTCAGAGAACTATTAACAGATTTGTTATTACCAAGCAGAGAGAAAACCAAGAAAGAGAAGACATGGTGCAAACAGGAACATAAAGGGCAACCAATACAGAATCCAGCAGTTCAGAAGGGAAAAGAAAGGGAGTGTTCAGAAAATGAAATCAATAGAAAACCCAATGAATCTGGAGAAACAGTTAGTGAAGAATACAAACAATGAATATATATATATATATATATATATATATATAGTTTCATATATATATTAAAAATTATTATGTGCCCCATATGAAGTATAGAGAGTAAAGGACAGGATACACATGTGATTGGACAGGGAAGGAAAGTGAACTAAGTCAATAGAAAATGACTACAACTGAAAGATGAAGAAACAGAACAAGCAATTTATTAGGGATATGGTAATAAAAATACAGTATTTTAATTGAATATTTTTAAAAATCAAAATTATGTTTTAAAAATTATGAAAAAGTCAAAAGTTAGCATTTTGATCCCAACTCTGGATTTGTATTATAAATTCAAAGCATCACTTAACTTTTTAACAATACACATGTGTCTTCCATAAAAATTAGGTTAAACCAAATAATATCTCTGTAACATATAAACTTTGATAAGTATTATCCATAACCAAGAGACTTATGTTAGAATTTTTTCTCATATCTTCAGAAAGGGCTCCCCACATGATAAAGGAGGAGCTGTTTCCTTTAGTTGTTCTCACTTTAAGGGACCCAGGCACCTTTCCTAGAACCTCTTCTCCTTGTCTCCAGCCAGGCCTCCAGTTTTCTCTTTCTTCCATCCTGTCAACACACTATTAACTCTGAATCACATCACAAATGTTGCCACCTTTTCCAACTACATGTAAAAAATCCTATTCTATAAATAACTCAGAAATCCTCTAAGTGTATGTCTTAATTATCCCAATCTCTTTCTGTCTTGTACTATAGGTGTTTGTCATTTCTCTCTGATGAGCCTATAAACATCCTGAAGGAAAGGAACAGGCCTTTTCCATTTGTATGTCTCATTGTAATTCAGGGAAGTGTGTGTGCATTGGGATTAAGTGCTTAGATTCTGGAGCCAGATGCCCGGGATGGAGCCAGGCTCTAAAACTTGATAAACATGTGAACTTGGACAAATCCTTTAACATTTTGTGCCTCAGTTTAACTATTTGTAAAATGAGAAATACAATAGAATCTACCTCATAGGGTGGCTGCTAGTATTAAATTAGTATTTGTATTTGAAACATTTAGAAAACATTGTGGCATATTTCTAACTGCTATATAAGAATTAGGTATTATCATTGTAGTTGTTATCTTTATAGTTATTGAAATTTGCTTTTTATTATTACTAATGTAGTTATTGAATAAATGAGTACATGAGAATGGTCTTGATTAAATTTGCCTTAGAAAATGATTCAAATATGTTTACAATAGCTATCATTTGACTTCAGATCATAATCTGAAAACTAAGAAACTAAACTGTCTCTGTTGAAATGAAAGAGAACTACGAGGCCATGCTATTATGGGTAAAGCTGTCTGTGAACATCTTTGGTCTCCCTATGAAGGAGAAAAGTCTCCTTCACTTATTTATGTAAAGAAGTTACTTCAATCTGCTGAGAGTTATTTTGTTCTCATTATGCTACTACATTTTTTTTGTGTGTGTGAAGAAGAAAGTTTTTGTGTGTGTGTGTGAAGAGAAAGGATCCTCTAACTTGGAAAAATCTGTTTGAATCTCTTCTTAGATATGAGATTAAGGAGGATTTAAGATGGTTTGAGAATGAGGTATTCTTTTTGTAGGAAGTGAAGACTCTGAAAATTAGAAAAATTATGAAGGCATATAAGAAAATAAAAAATCTCCAAAGTAGTGTAAAATATAATGGTGAACCTATGGGTTCAGTAATTTGCTTTGCAAATATTTAAACTCATTTTATTTTCTATGATTTAGTTATGTAACTAAATAGAGTCTTATTGTCCTTAATGCAAATGACCAATAATCTTTCTTTTATAAGACTAGTGCATATAAAAGTTCTAAGTGAAATAGTGAATTTTCAAATTAACAGAATTGTTTTCCCTCAATTATTGCCTGCAGATATTAACAGTAAGATTCTTAAAATGTGCCCTACTTCTCTGGTAATAATGATACAATAAAAAACAGCCTGCTTCTCAATATTAAAGAAAAGAAATTCTTTGGGGGAAAATAAGCATACATATGTCACTCTATAATTATGAAAATAATGAAAACATGTTAAAGGATGTATATAGCTTGAATAAATAGTTTAAAGCAATGAACTGCTATAAGAATAATAAGATATACTTTTTTTATAATGTATGCATATTTTTCATATAAATTAATAACACTTTGCTACTAAGATTTATAAAAACAGTAGCACCTTGATAATAGATACATTTGATCTGTAAACTCTACTTTTAAATTGACTATTCAACGTAATAAAATTGCATGGAACTAAATCCATGTGTGTACATATGCACACAAACACACACACACAGAGTACATGCAAAACTGAGAAAATGTGAGTAAGATCAGTGGATTATATCCATATCCTGGTTGTGATACTTGTAAATAGTTTTTCAAGATGTTATCAGGGAGAGATAAAAGACACATGGGTATAAAAGACACATGGAATCTCTTGGTATTGTTTGTTTACAACTCTATGTGATTTGATAATTATTTCAAAACAAAAGGTTAAAATTTTAAAAATATGATGCAAAAAATATAATATTTTCTCTTTTGTTTCTTTTTTGTTTTGAAGGAAATCCCTTCCCAATTATATTAGTAACAGTGTTGAAAACTTGTAGTCTAAGGGCTATGGATGTGATTTTTGTTGCTGCCTTTTTTCTTGGTGAGGCCAGTATTTTGAATAAATTTGAATTTGAAAAATAATAAGCGAGCAGTGCATTTTCTTGTTATTTTCAGTCCCATCAACTTTCTCCACATTCGTTTTATAAATTTAAGTTGCCTGAAAGCATTTTGTGTTTGTGACTATCCTTTTAAAGTAACTTTTTAAGAAATCTTAAAATTTCTTTTCCTTTTGAAATCCTCTCACTTGCTACAATATGGATGAAACTTGAGGATATTATACTAAGTAAAATAAGCCAGTCACAAACAGACCTAAATATTGTATGATTCCACTCACACATGGGTCTGTTGTGGGGATGGGAAGGCCACGGGAGGGATAGGATTAGGAGACATACTTAATGTAGATGATGGGGTGATGGATGCAGCCAACCACCGTGGCACGTGTATACCTATGTAACAAACCTGCATGTTCTGCACAGGTACCCCAGAGCTTAAAGTACAAACAAAAAGAAAAGAAAAGAAATAGAAAATGGAGGCATGGAGTTTCAGTTTTGAAAGACAAAAAAGTTCTAGAGATGTTTTGCATAACACATGAATATAGTTGACACTACTGAACAAGTTCTAGAGGTGTTTTACATAACATGTGCATGTAGTTTACACTACTGAACTGTACACTTCAGAAGAGTTAAATGTGGCTGGGCACAATGGCTCACGCCTGTAATCCTAGCACTTTGGAAGCTGAGACAGGCAGATTGCTTGAGTCCAAAAGTTTGAGACCAGCCTGGGCAACATGGTGAAACCCCATCTCTACCAAAAAAAAAAAGAAAAATTATCTGGGCATGGTAACACAAAACTGTAGTCCCAGCTACCTGGGAGGCTAAAGTGGGAGGATGGTTTGAGGCCGGGAGGTCAAGGCTGCAGTGAGCTGAGATGGCACCACTTCACTCCAGCCTGGGTGGGAGAATGAGACCCTGTCTCAACTGCCTCAAAAAATAAAAAAGAGTTAAACAATAAACAATATTTTTCCTTTTCTTTTTATTTTCCACAACTCTCATCTTTTCCTAAAAGTGAATGCATATCACACTCTGGCCAATTAATATACTTTGTTGTAAATTGTTCCCTCTGGATTAGCTTTATTCATGGGCAAGATCTCTCTTGAAACAGGAAAAAAAATGGTTCCCTTTGACCATAGGCTCATGTTTTGCACACTATAATCCTAGAAAAAGAAAAGCAGACCTCACTACCCAGACAGAGCAGATAAGTGACACAAGAAAAACTGAGTGCTATTGAGAGCAATGAACGCAGCACTGAGCTATGCCTAAGGCCAGAGCACACTCAGACTTTCTGGCTTCCTAGGAGTATTGTTTCTTTTTTATTACAGTTAGTTTAGCTGTGGTTCTGTCAATTGCACCACAAACCATTCTGTCAAAAATGACCTGATAAACTAAATTGCAATTTCAGCTGTCTAATGCTCTGTATGGTTTTGAAGGTTTGCCCTCTGTTTAATTAGTTAGTTCAATCTTGGTTGAAATCCAAGTAACAATCTGATCTGGGTGATCTGCACCATTAAAATTAACGCATTTTCCTGTTTCATTTAATTTTTTTAGCTATTTTAGTTTTTAAAAAACCTGTCAGACAACACAGAAAATAGCTTGCAGATACCAACTCTTATATGTGATAAAGATTTCTCAGCAAGATATATTCCATACAATTTAAAAATACTTGCAGGTAACATGGGAAATAGCTCATAGATATTAACTCTCAATCATTGACATAGATTTCTCAGCAGAGTATATTCTGGACACCTGATGTCTTAAACAAATACTAAAGAGATTAAAAATCATTAAGAAATCACTAAGTTCATCAGATTTGTTTATAATAATATAATGATACGTAATCATTTGTTAGTTTAAATAAACCCTTGTGCTTTAATTAACACTACCCTTTTAGAACTAAAATACTACTCTAATAAGAAAAAAAAGCTTATGATAACTGAACTTAACTGCTCATCTATCTGCCTTATTTAGCCTGCCTACATATATTCAGAGAGTGAACATATAGATACTTCCTGAGATACAGTTAAGAAGATAACACTAGATGATCATTAAAATCTACCCAATTCTCTTCCTCTGTAGACTTTACAAATTTTTTTTGGTTAACTTTCAAGTGCAATTTTAAATTTATTTTTTTCCCTAAACATTTTAGGTACTCACTATTTATTGCAGAGAAGAGGTAAAGAAGAATATTAGGTTTACAAGTTGCCACTTTGCAAACATACACACACCCTTTATTCATATAATGCCAATATAATGACTCCCTTCCCTAGGGATTTCATTTCCTTCTAAATGATTGGTTCACAGCATAACTAACAATAGACAAAGGGAAGGAGGGAGGTTATCACTTCAAAACTAGGCTTTCTTGACCTTTAAAAAACAAAATGTAAAGTAATAGCTACTCAAATGACTCAACAGGAAAAAAAACTTCACTAAAAACTGGGCAAAGGATATGAACAAACATTTCTCAAAAGAAAAAATACAAACAGCCAACAAACACATGAAACAATGCTCAACATCACTAATCACAGAAATGCAAATTAAAACTACAATGAGATATCATCTTACACCAGGCAGAATGGCTATTTTTAAAAAGTTAAAAAACAACATGTTGGCATGATTGCAGAGAAAACGGAATGCTGATACACTGTTGGTGGGAATGTAAATTAGTTCAACCTCCATGGATAACATTATGGAGATTTCAAAACAGAACTACCATTATACTCAGCAATCCTACTACTGGGTGTCTATCCAAAGGAAAAGAAATAATTATATACAAAGGTAACAGCATTATTAACAATAGCAAAGTTATGGAATCAATATAAGTGTTCATCAATAGTTGACTGGATAAAGAAAATGTGGTATATATATACCATGGAATACTATGCAATTATAAAAAAGAATGAAATCGCATCCTTTGCAGAAACATTGGGTGTAGCTGGAGGCCATTATCCTAAACGAACTAACTCAGAAATAAGAAACCAAATATCACATGTTCTTTCTTATAAGTGGGAACTAAACAATGGGTACACATGAGTATAAAGATGGAAATAATAGACACTAGGGACTCTAAAGTAAGGGAGCTGGAAATGGGGGAAGAGTTGAAAAATTACCTTTTAGATACAATATTCACTATTTGGGTAATGGGTTCACTAGAAGCCCAGTCTCTACCAGTCCACAACATACCCATATAACAAATATGCACATGTACCTCTTGAATCTAAAATAAAATGTTGTATTTAAAAATTTAAGAAATAAAAAGAAGATGGTAGTTGCTACAAAATTTCAGAAGACATCAACCCAGTTAATGAATGTATTGTAACCACGGAGGAAATGTAATGAGTATATGATGTCACTGATCATGCATAAAATCATAACTCCCTTCCAGATAAAAAAGAGGAAATTACTTCTTTCTAATTCACAGGTTTCATTCTAGTTTTGAAAGCTTTCAAATCCCAAGTAGATTCTTATTTAACTAATGTGCTAAAGCAAAAGCCAAAGGTTGTCTTGGATGTAATTACTATTTTGTTTTTGTTTTTCTGTGCTCCACAAATTCAAGCAACCAGCTAGTTAGCCTTATGAAATACTTAACATAAGCTTATCTAATTCTGCATAAACACTGTATCATTCACTTATGTCAGAAAGTGTAAAAGTGGGTCAGATAATGAGTAGGACAAACATGATTTTTTTGTTTGAAGGATAACATATACCTCTGTGAGTATGAGCTTTGGCTGCATGATAATTTCCAGTGACCATCATTAATACTTCTATAGTAATCTTCAGGGCAATTTGGAATGGTGTATAAGGAGCTAAGATGTGACCACCTTCCAACAAATAGGAGGGCCATTGTGCAGTGTTCAGTGTTAATTTATTTTCGTGGAGTTTCTTGTGTCACTTGGTCTATATTCAGATGTACTCAGAAACAGAAATTATATATCATATTCTCAAGATTTAAGAGTGAAACGTTTATATTCATTATGTAGGAAATGGACATCAGCTCTTAGTACATTGCAGAATAATAAGGTACAGAGGAGAACATAGTTCATTGCCATGTATACAGTAGATGCTTGAGGTTAGTGAAATCTAATTGACACAAATATTGAAACCATGAGAAAGATAACATACTATGCTCTATGACATGATCACTTCAGTAATTTTGCCTGAACAAATCTTTCTTGAGTCTATTCTCCCCAAGAGGTTAGCTCCTACTTGCAGCTATATTTATTCATTCATTTACAAGTATTTACTAAGTTTCTAAAATGCGTCAGTTACAACAAAAACGGCCCTGTCCTCATGGAGTTAGCCATCTAGTGAAGGAGACAAGCACTAAATTCATAAACAGCTGTATAATTTTGGCCAGTGCTCATTGTACTAATTATTCAATATTGTACTTGCTGCTTTACTTGATAGCATGCCTTTCTAGTTGACCAGCTCCTAGAGGATAGCCTAGGCCTAATATTTAACAAAATATTTAGAATTAATTTTTAATAAATTAATATATGCCCTCCCAAATTAGCTGATAACCAAAACAGGGAGCAAAATGTTTACTGGAGGAACTTTAATTGTCTTAAAGACAATTTTCAGCATTCTGCAGTATTTCCGAAGCTTTTAAGTGTTTCTTTAAGTTAAAAAATAAAATGTAACTTCACACATCTGTGCTGCAAAAGATTTGGCACATATCTTAAAGCTTTTATATCTTATTTAAGTAGTGACTCACAGGCCAGTACTATTGTAGCATGACTGATGAGAGTCCTCCATCTCTTTACTATTTTCGTAATTGATGTAGTCATCCAAGCAGGGAGAAAGGGCAAGGACAGCCATCATCATTCCTGCTTTGTGCCACCGGGATGTGAAATGACTGTAGAAGTCTAAACTGATTCTAAGTCAGACTGCACTCCATCACATTAATAATTTCTGCACAAATAAATGAAGTGCTGCTGAGAGACCACAGTAAATGAGAATGACAGCAAAGCCCAATGAAGGCCTTTGCCAGCTGCATGGAGACAAGGTAGTCTTTCATTCAAGAAACAGGACAAAATTAGGGCTTCTGTAGGAAACTTTAAAGTGGTGTGGAGTTAGACCTACGTTTTGAGGATTTTTTCAATTACTTAAAGGAAAGAAAAAAAGAACCTCTTCAGCATATTCCTCTGTTATTCTATCAGTGTGTGTCCATGTGTGTCTATTCCAGGGCAAGATCCCCTCTCTGGAGCCACAGGCCTGGTTTTGAGATCTGCTCTTCCATTCTCAGTCTGACATAGGATTAAATTATACCCTCTGGGAAAATAAGAGCTCCTAGATTTTTTTCTACATTATATGAAACATGCTTAAAGTAGTATCTGACATTGGGTAAATACTCAGTAGGTGTTGCTATTGTTATTATTTAGTAAACTTTAATCAGTGAAATCTCTTGCACTCTAAAGCACATTTCAAAGACATCCCTTCTGTACCTGAATATCGAATTTATTAGTTTTCTAATGAGTAATCTTTAATTGTACATAATATTTAAAAGTTTTATGATTGTATTATATATTGTAAAGTAAGAAAGGACTTGTACTTTTAGTTCAGTTTCCAGATCAAGTAAATCTAATATCCATCAGTGTGTGGCCAAGATGGCGTTAACATTTCCCTCAGTTTGAATAAACTTAGATTTCTTTCTGACTATAGGTTCCAGATCTCCTTTTTCTTAGAGCATTTACCTTAGAAAACTTGCAGTCATACATTCTTTTCTGTCCTATTGGATGTAAATCTTCCAGCTTCTTGCCTGCCAGTTTTACAATTCAGAAATGTCTTTCTCAAGGTACTATTAGCTAACCCTTCGAAAATGTAATCATCAAGAAAGACAGCCCTCCATCTCTCAGTTTCTCTGGGAGGGTAGAAGCCTAATTTTGATAAACACTAATTAGCAAACACAGAAGTCTTGATCATATAGGCCAACTTCCCCTCTAATGTCTTCCAGCACTTTTCCAGTGCACTTAAAATCTCTCCAGGTAGTGATCACTTTACTTTGTGTATGTATATCAAAAAATCAGATGTATACCTTAAATTTAGACAATGAAAAAGAGAAGGGGGAAAAAAAGGAAAACAAACAAAGAAAAAACTCTCCCTTCTTTTGTTTCAGTGGGACTTAAGTCTCTCTCCCCTATTGTAGTAGTCTTGAATAAAGTCTTCCTTACCTGTTTACCTCCACCTTTAGTAATTTTTTTTCTGATGTGGATCATGGGAAATACTTAATGAAGCATTGTGTTACAGTGCTTAGATCCCATGATCCACCTAAAACTCTTTCTCCATTAGCTTAAAAAAAGAAGAAAAGAAAGGCTCAAATTAAGATCCTACTCCTTATGGTGCAATCAATGAGATAAGTACTGTTTCCTTCCAGCTGATTTTATTAACATTAAAGTTTTACGATATATTATGAAGATCCCTAGAGCTAAACATCCAATTAAAATAACATAAGCATGGCAGGATGTCTATTATAATATTTTTCTTAGGAAAAATATCCTAATTATAGTGCTGTAGACTTCTGCATGGGCACAACACTGCTGTGGTACAGGACGGGAATCACAGTGCTAATTAGCAGGTAGGTATTCCTAAGATAGTGCTAACAAAAATCAAGTGAAGCCTACTCTTTTAAAAGTCAAGTTTTCCAGAAATGAATATACAATGACTTGAGTCACTTTGACCTAATTACATTTATATATCCTTACTGGAAACTAAGTATAACTTACCTTTCTTTCTTATGTATAAAGTTGTCACAACAAAAAGAGTAATTTACATAATGGAAAAAAGTAAGATTAATAAAATAATTTCATGAGACCCAGTAAGTGTCCTAGTAACTCACTGTGACCATAATAGCTTTGGTAAAAAAGTAAAGAACAATTTGGGTTTCAAGTTTGCACAGTTATATTTTAAAATGGTTCAAATGGAGTTTTTAAAATTTTCTCTCTGAACAGATAAAATAAAATAAATGAATTATTTTTAACTCTATAAAGCAGATATAAAATTCTAAGGCAAAAACTGCTGAGATTTGAGGAATAAAACTATAATTAGGAATAAAACTACAATCAATGACCTAAATAAACACATTTTATAAAGAAGCAAAGCTAAACACTCCAAATCTCACTAGGTTTTGGATTTGTTTTCATGACTCTGTTTTCACTACTATTACTCCTACTACTAATGGATATTTATAATTTATTTTATATACTGTTTACAGAATTGTTTAAAACAGATCACTACAATCAAAATATTCACATGAATGCCATGTCTAATTTTTTATATATTGAATGGCTAATCTCAGGGGCATATTCATTGAGAAAATATTTCACAAAAAGGCAAATGACTCAGAATCATTATTTCATATAGAATTTATAGGCCATTAGCCATTTACAAGGAAAAAATAAATTTAGATCCATACCTACCTCATATTTTATACTAAATACAGTATATTCATATACATATATACCTGTATATGTGTTCAGATGTATGTGTGCACATAGATACGTGCATGTATCTCAAATATATAAAAGATCTAAATCCTACTAGAACCCTCTCCTCTAAGGAAAAAAAAAATGCCATAAAAGAATGGGAAAAGAATGTAAGTAAATATTTACCTTTTCTAAACATGGAGAAGTCCTTTTGAAGCAAACACAAAATTATAAACAAAAAAATAAAGGACAGGATAATGGATTTTAATAGCACATTAACATTAAAAACTTCCCATATCTAAAGCAACAACGATAAAATTAAAAGACAAACATTAAATTGGGAAAGTGATTTTTGCAATAATGATGTCATGTCAAGAGTTATCCCTAATATATCATTGTAAATCATATTATATCATTGCTTTTCTTTAAGCCTCATTACTAATTCCTACCTATTTTATCTATCTCTTGAATCTTGATTCTCTTCTTCATATCTTCTGGGCAACTGCCCTAGTCCAAAATTCCAAGAACTTTGTCTGCAATAGCTACCTGTCCGCCTACATCTCCTCTGGCCACTCTCCACTCGGTTCTCCATGATGCAACATGAGGCATCTTTCCAAGACAAGATGTAATCATGTGCCTCTCCCTTCTGTCAGTGCCATCCACTGACCATGGAATAGATGACTATATAATAAAGAGCTCTTATGATCTGGTCCCTGCATTCTTCTCCAGCCTTCTCTGCTAACTTTCATCCTCTATACTCCAGCAATACTGGCTTCTTTCCCTCCTAGTGCCTTTGAATATTCCTTTCTTCTACTTGGAATGTTCTCCCATCTGTCAATACCATTTATTTTCCTGTTTAACTCTTACTCAGCTGCCTCATGGACACTTTCTCTGACAAAATCAGGACTGATATGTATTCTTCTGGTACTAGTGCCTTTTTTTCCTCACTATTTAATCCAATTTTAATTTTACATTTCTTTATTGATCTAGATACATCTTCCTTCTTAACAAATCTGGGAATTTTCTGAAAGATAGGACTGTGGCTTTTTTTTCATAATTCTATCTCCAGTGCCTAACATCCTGTAAATGTTGCAGGGCAGAGCTGTCTAGGAAGAGAGATATGATGCACATGACATGCCTGTGAGTGGATTCTACATTTTTCAGAAAACATAGAGTCTTATGGATCCAACAGAATAAATCTGGTCTTTATGTTCCTGCTTTAAAGGCATCTCAATACAGTGATATATTGAAAGGGGGGCACTGAATAAAACATCTATATACTAGAACAAAGAAACAGATATAGTTTCCTCTCCTGACAGCTTAATTCTCTACCTTGTACAACTGTTTTCCTTCCTGATATATAGACTTCTTACTTCTACAATGTCACAACCTCCTCTTTTCCTCCTCTTCCCATGTCCTAGTCAATCAATTTTATGCTTCCTAATTATCCTGTTGTTTCTTCCTCTCTTATTACCTGGACCCTGGCTCAAGTTTGATATTACAAGTGTCTTTATTATAGGGCATCGATATTAATCCTCAAGAAAGCCACAGAAGGCATAGATCAAATGCAAAATAGAGAATTTTGAATATTCCAAATCAGAGAGAGGCCCAGGAAAAACCAGAAGGACATATTAACAGGACTCTGGAGCCCATTTTCCTTCCTCCTTCAGTCATGGAAGTTCTGCTTTAGGCTGTTACGTATTAGGTTTGCAAATAGTAGTTCATTTGAAGAGAAAGTTCTGTTAAGGAGAAAAAAATCACTGTTCTCAATCACCTGAGTTTTCACCTTCTTGCACAGCTCTCTTAATTTGAACACTACACATTCCCTTAAATCTGTCTAGATGCCTATCATATAGATGCATCCTCTGTCAACTCCAGGACAACCTGACAGAGCTCACCATATCACATAGTTTGGTGTTTACTATAATGCTTTATTTTGTAATTGATTCCTCTATCAATTAGAGATTTATATGTTAGCTAGCTTAGTTATTATTTTCAATCCTCCCCACCCACAGTTAAACTGTTAAGTTTATTTTGGCAAAGGTAATAACAGATTTTTCATTTTACTCACTATGATTAGTGTTGAAATAATTCAGTATGGCAGAATTTAACAAATGATCATAATTTTAATGAGGAAGAAAAAATAGATTTTTTCGAGAAAAACAGATTTTTTTCCTCAGAGAATAATTTAGAACAAATGGGAGCAGCTCTTTGAAACTCCAAGTTGAGAAAGGTCCAGAAGTTGAAGGGATAGTGTCATTATTAGTTGCAAGTGAATTCCGTGGGTCTGGCATGTGTCATTTGTGTAAAGAAATAAAATGTGAAGGCACCCTCTTTCTGCTTAAATGTCTTCTTTGTCAAAACAATTACTATATATAATATATGTCTATTAAGTTCTCTAAAAAGAAGGAAAATTAACCAAGAATAAAATGTGCTTTATTCTTGGTTAATAAAATATGCTTTATTTTATTCTTATTTTAGTCAATACTGTGCTACTTTATTCAATAAAACTATGTATCTCACTAATGGTTTTATTCTACTCTCCTCACATGTAACTTTTTTTTAAGAATGAGCAATGTCTTGGTGGTGAGCTCTAGGCGTAAGTCTAATTTAAAGTCTCCCTAAGAGAGTCCAATGCACCGCCAGGATGGAAAGCCACTAGATTCGTAGATCCTAAAGTCAGAGGAATGTATGAAATTTAATAATCTAGGAGGAAGATAATCAAATAAAGACAGAGTACTAAGTGGGTGTCAAGAAACAGTAGAGGGAGGATTGGGAATTTGCTTGATACGGAAAAAGGAAGATAATTTTGTGTCAGATCAATATGTGGTAGAATTTCAACCTTTTTTTTTTTTTAGCTTTGTGTGATTCTGGAAAAGTCATTTAAACTCTGAGCCTTTGCAATTGCATTTTAAAATGAGGATAATTAGAATCTTCACATCCTAAGATTGCTGTGAGCATCTAAGCAAAGAGTCTGGTGGACAACAAATCTCAGTTGTTTTTGTTATTATTTGGGTTCAGGAGGAGAGATCAAGAACAGAAAGGTGGACAATTTAAAGATGATTTTGGGTCCTAAAGAATCCTCTCTTGCTTCCAAAGTTGGTGAGAAGGGCATTATCATTACTTTTATCTTAAAACACAAAAATGTGGCTAATCAGAATGCCAATTAATTGAGATAAAAAGAAAACTTAATGTATTTTTATAAGGCTCTTTTTTTGGAGGATAACTCAGGGAGTGCTCAGGCCTCCCTGGGGACCTTTCACTCTTTTCTGCTATTAGGCAAATGCTAGCAGGCAGGTGGAGAGCACAGTTTTGAGCATTATGAAAGGTTTCACCATTCTGAGTGGGTGAAAGCAGCAGACCCTGTGTGGTTGAGCCATTCAGACACCATTCTCTCTGGGTATTTAACTAACCACAGTTAGCACTTTTTTTAGTGATCAACTGTACCTACATAAGCAGAAATGTATATTCAGTATATTCCTTTTTTTTTTTTTTTTACTTATAACACAGTCCTAAGCCCTGTTTTTTTTTTTTAACCTTGACAATATATCTTGGCAATATCAACCCATAAAGAGCTTCTTCATTTTTTAAATAGCTACACAGTATTCTTTAATGTGGATGCATTATAACTTATTTAACTGATATTCTGTTTATGGATATTTAGAATGTTTTTAGCCTTTTGCTATGTCAAATATTGCTGCAGTGATAGACAGTGTACATATGTCATTTTGTACGTGTGAGAACTTTTTGAACTATAAATCCCTGGAGGTGTAATAGCTGGGTCAACTGGTCCATGCATTTACAGGTTGCTCTTCACAGAGGTTTTTGTTGTATGAGGCTCTAAACCTAATTCCCACTTCCACTGGCAAGGTAAGAGAACGCCTGTTTCCCCGCGCCTGTCTGCCACAAAGTTTGGTTTCTGCCAATGTGCTTCGTGCAAAATGACACCTCCCAGTAGTTGCAATGTGCATCTCTTTAATTGTGAGTGAGGTTGAGCCCCTTTTCATGTTTTAAGACTCATTTGAGTTTTCTTTGCTGACAAGAGATGGTTCATATTCTTTGTCTGTTTTCCAACTGAGTCATGGAACAAGCAAGTTTGTTCCTAGTTGATTTTTGAGAATTCTTTGTGTGTTTAAGAAATTTAGCACAGTGTCTATGGCAAATATATTCTTCCTTTCAGTTCTGTCTTTTCTCTTTTGATTTTGATTGTTTTGCAGGATTTTGTGGCTTCTGTGTTTTGTGCATGTTATAAATCAAAAGCTATTATTTACCTTGAAAAAAAAAGAATGAGAACCAACTCAGACATTACTGTTGTGCCCAACATGTCTGCTTTCCATGTAATCTCTCCTTAAACTTATTTATTTTCTTCATGTGTGAGGTAAGGCTGGGCATCAGGAAGTGCATGATAAGTGAATTAAATCATTCACATCCCAGAGTGCTGATTTGCACAAGTTGCACTGATTGAAAAATTGCTTGTTTGGTGACAAATAAATTTGGCGGTAATTGCAATTACATAAAGAAAGCACAATATCGCTACATTCACATCACCTGAGTTTAAATCTGAGTTGATTGTGGCTATGTAATTTATTCCATCTACATTGTGCCACCCACACTACAATTGGTATGTGGCTTTTCTACCGTCCTTCAAGATTCACTTCTTAAGCTGTCCTTCCTCATAGTTCTCCAATGCCACTACTTGGATAGATTATGATGAGAAATAACATAAAAAAAAGATGTGAGCCACGTGTGGTAGTAGGTGCCTGTAGTCCTAGCTACACAGGTGACTGAGGTGGGAGACTCTCTTGAGCCCAGAAGTTCCAGGCTGCAGTGAGCTGTGATCATCCCACTGTACTCCACCCTGAGTAACAGAGCAAGCCCCCAATTCTTATGTAATTCAGTAAATAAATAAATAAAGGAATCTAGAGAGTTTGCCATATGGTTTTACATGAAGGAATATTAGGAAGCAGCTGATTTCATAAGGAAGTTCATTGGACTGAATGACAGTCCATTGACCAGCTTTGTGATGGTGGGCAAAGCACACTGAAATTCAGGAAATACAGAGAACACCACAAAGGTACTCCTCGAGAAAAGCAACCCCAAGACATAAAATTGTCAGACTCACCAAGGTTGAAATGAAGAAAAAAATGTTAAGGGCTGCCAGAGAGAAAGGTCAGGTTACCCACAAAGGGAAGCCTATCAGACTAACAGTGGATCTCTCAGCAGAAATTCTACAAGCCGGAAGAGAGTAGGGGCCAATATTCAACATTCTTAAAGAAAAGAATTTTCAACCCCGAATTTCGTATCCAACCAAACAAAGCTTCATAAGTAAAGGACAAATAAAATCCTTTACAGACAAGAAAATGCTGAGAGATTTTGTCACCACCAGGTCTGCCTTACAAAAACTCCTGAAGGAAGCACTAAACATGGAGAGGAACAACCAGTACCAGCCACACCAACTAATGGACAAAATAACCAGCTAGCATCATAATGACAGGATCAAATTCACACATAACAATATTAACCTTAAATATAAATAGGCTAAATGCCCCAATTAAAAGACACAGACTGGCAAATTGGATATAGAGTCAAGACCCATTGGTGTGCTGTATTCAGGAGACCCACATCACGTGCAAAGACATACATAGGATCAAAATAAAGGGATGGAGGAATATTCACCAAGCAAATGGAAAGCAAAGCAAAACAAAACAATAGCAACAACAAAAACAACCAAAAATAAAGAACGGGTTGCAATCCTAGTCTTTGATAAAACAGACTTTGAACCAACAAAGATCGAAAAAGACAAAGAAGGGCATTATGTAATTGTACAGGGATCAGTGCAACAAGAAGAGCTAACTATCCTATCCTAAATATATATGCACCCAACACAGGAACACCCACCCATATAATAATAGTGGAAGACTTTATCATCCCACTGTCAATATTAGGTAGATCGATGAGACAGAAAACTAACAAGGATATTCAGGACTTGAACTCAGCTCTGGACCAAGTGGACCTAATAGACATTTATAGAATTTTCCACCCCAAACCAACAGAATACACATTCTTTTCAGCACCACATCACCCTTATTCTAAAGTTGATTACATAATTGGAATCTTCTCATTTTTAAAATGAGGAGAAAATTAATTGCTTTTTCAAATGTACAATGCTTGTATGAAGGTCATAAAGGACAGTTATGTGAAAACATTAAAATATATTTATATATTACATTATTTAAATGTACAGTAGACACACATGAATCTGTTTAAATGTACATTTTAAAAACAAATGTCGCAACAAATTGAGGAATGACTTCTTTACATCATACAAGTGTCAATAGATAAATGGTCTATTGAGGGGTAAAATTCATTGATAAAATGATTAAATTAAAGAGCTATTTCTAGTATAAATTTGAAACGCTATACAAGGATAGTCAACTTTTCTTCCTTTCTTTTTTCTTTTCTTTTTTTAAAAATTTTTTTGGACACAGAGCCTCACTCTGGTTGCCCAGGCTGGAGTGAAATGTCACAATCTTGGCTCACTGCAGCCTCAAACTCCCAGGCTCAGGTGATTTTCCCACCTCAGCCTCCCTAGTAGCTTGGATTACAAGTACACACCACCATAACTCGCTAATTTTTTGTACTTTTAGTAGAGACAGGCTTTCACTATGTTGCCTAGGCTGGTCTTGAACCCTTGGACTCAAGCAATCCACCCACCTCAGCCTCCCAGAGTGCTGGGATTACAGGTATAAGCCACTATGCATGGCTAGTTTTAAGTTTTCAACTATTTTTAAAGTTAAGAACTCAAACATTAAAGTGGTGATAAGATGGAATAAACTATGCTAACTTAAGAGCAAACTCTGAATAAATTGCAAAATGTAACCACAATTGTGAATGAGAATATAATTATTTAAAGTTAATGTCTACATTAATCAAATAAAATGCCTTTTTAAACACAATTCCAGAAAGTATATTTAGAACTTGATAGGCTTTTCCTAAAACATCTATGGTGGTTGAACAAAACTAGTCAAAAAGCTTGAAAAGAGGGACATCCAATTATTTGAGTAATGTAAGGGTATGGTAATAGAACTAGAATAGATAAATAGATCAGTAGAATAGAATGAACAATCCAGAAAGAGTACTACACATTCCATAAATTTAATAAAATAAAAGGTAACATTTCTAATTAGTGGTCAAAGGATAAATCATTCAACAAATGCTATTAAAACAATTACCTAAAAACAATTACCTATAATTTAGGAAAAATAAATGAGTTTCCTAATCTGGAATATACTACAAATTTGAATTTTAGATGATTAAAATATAGAAGTAAAAACAGAAACTAAAGAGGTATTAGAGAAAATTACATTTCTCTCTCTCTAAGATTAAACACTTTAGAGTCTACTCTGAATGACAGAAAATATTTTCATAGAGGAAAAGAGTGCACATATTATGGAGTATACCTAGCAAGTCCTCAAATGGACCTGGAGAATTCTCTGTCTCTGCCACATTAGGACCTTCTTTTCACAGGAAAAGGCTCAGTCTAATAGGTTTTTCTCTTTATTCTTTTAACTCAAATGGACCAAAGTCACTGAGCATGTTTGTCTGAAGAAATACAGGTAACTTTTTGCTTAGGCTTTTAAATACTGTCTTCCTAAATAGATTAGCAATGATCTTGTCTGTGTTTACTCCAAATGAGGCCTATTTATAAAGTCGTGCTCTGGTGTCAGAACTACCTGGGTTTGGATCCTCTTCTATCTAGGGAGATCTTGAAATTAATATATCACTTAATAACTTAATATTTTTGTGTCCTGGTTTTATCATCAGCAAAACATGGGAAATATGGTTATCATGAAGATGAAATTAATACATACAAAGTGTTTTGAAGAATTTCTGGCATGTAGTAATAACTCAATAAACATAAGGATTTCACCAAGAATAGAAGTAATACTGTAACTGAATTTCACTGAGAGGCCCTAATGTATGCCCCTTGGAGAGTAATAAAAAGGATCAGTACTTTGCTTCACTTTCTGGAGCTGTTCCCTGGTATTCCCTCCAAAGGATTATCTGTAGGTGAAGTGAAACTCCTTTACTGGTCACACACCCCTTGTTCTCCACTGAAGCCTCATTTGCCAATTGATTGATACCATCTAGAATTGTCCTAAACCTAGAGTTAGGCAAAGAGTTGAAAGCAGTGTAGGTCCCTTCTGGCTAATGTTAGGACATTACTTTTGTCTGGGGAGAAAGTCTCTTCCCCTCTGTGAGAATAAAAGAAACAAAACTCTTTGGCTCAAAGGCAGAAAGCATCTCCAAATGCAGAGGACACCAGCACAGAGTAGATGCTCAGGAAATTGTTTAGTGGATTTCAAAGGAAATAATGAAGTAATAGGCAGAGATATGGATTTACAAAGGGAAAGAGCTAGGTCTCTAAGAAAGAATTGAGAACCAAAGCATCAGAAAATGAATGATAAGAGAAAGGACAATCCCATGTTGTAGTAAGCGGGGGTTGAAGAGTTAGTTGGCAAGGAGGAAAGCAGGACTGAGGATCTGGTAGTGAGGAGATGAGGGAGATGAGGAGAAGATGAGGCAAGTTTTGGGAGTCAGATGGACAAGGAACTTGCTTGTTCTCAATTTAACTCTGCTTGGTTGAAATGAGTAAATCTGTGGTTCCAATTTACATAATCTTCCTATGAATAAAAATAGAATGCAAATACTCAATCTGCTCCAGATTTAGATCCAAACTGGAAGCAAAATTTGACAGAAATCATCTTCTAAGATGAAGTAATCTTTAAATCGTGCTAACAGTCTCAAAACAGAGTATCTCCAGTAACATATGCTTTCTTTTTCTGTAACCTGGGTGACACCTTCAAACTCCCTTTAAATTACTGTGTTGCCTTTGATCTTTTCTGAAAAAAAAATTTTACTATTAGGGATTTTTAGCTAGAAACATTCTTTGTCATAATAGGTACCCACTTCTACCAAGAAGCTCTTCCATGGTAGGTACTGTCAGTAACTGCCTGCCTTGGATGCATTTCTTGGCTAATTTACAGTGATCAGCGATGCCCATCCTTGCCCTTGCCCTTTAAATTATTACCAATATCCTAATCTCACGACTCATACCTCCAGTTATGTGTACCTAAGAATAATTGATATATGCTAACTTGCTTGTTTAAATGTATTAGATTTAATTTGCATATTACAGAGAAAATGCATAATTAACTACTAGATATTGCATTCAAGCTTTTACTTCACTTATTTATGCAACCTCAATGAATAAAGAAAAAAGAAAAGGCTATATAATAAGTAAAAGAAAAGTGCTTAAAACTAAATTTAAAGTGGTTTCAAGTACTACATGAAACATGCTTTTAAAAATCTAAATGCAGAATTGTGGCTGGGTGCAGTGGCTTAAGCCTGTAATCTCAGCACTTTGGGAAGCTAAGGTGGGCAGATCCCTTGAGCCCAGGATTCTGAGATCAGCCTGGGCAACATCGTGAAACCCTGTCCCTACAAAGAATAGAAAAATTAGCAGGGTGTGATGGTGCACACCTGTAGTCCTGACTACTTGGGAGACTGAGGTGGGAGGATCACCTGACCCCTGGGAGCTCCAGGCTGCAGTGAGCCATGATTGTGCCACCGCACTCCAGTCTGGGCAACAGAGTAGACCCTGTCTCAAAAAACAAACAAGAAACCAAGACAAATCTTAATGCAGAATTAAGGAATAAATGCTTTTTCATAAACCAAAATTCCGCTGGGTGCCATGGCTCATGCTTGTAATACCAGCACTTTGAGAAGCTGATGCAGGCAGGTCGCTTGCACTTAGGAATTCAAGTCCAGCCTGGTCAACACGGTGAAACTCTGTCTCTACAAAAAATAGAAAAATTAGCAGGACCTGGTAGTGCATGCCTGTAGTTTCAGCTACTTGGAGGCTGAGGTGGGAAGATCACCTGAGCCCTAGTTGGTTGTGGTTGCAGTGAGCCGTGATCATACTGCTGCACTCCGGTATGGACAACAGATAGAAATCCTGTCTCTAAAAAACAAACAAATAAAATCCTGTCTCTAATAAATAAACAAACAAATAACAATAATGGAAATTTCTTTGATGACAACTTTCTTTTTCTCTCTTCATACTTAAGTGATGCTTTTCAGAAACTTGCTACAAAAACTCTGGTATAAGCTTTCAGCTCACCTATATTTTCCTTTATGAAAGGTCACCACTTAGAAAATTCATTCCCCCTTGATTAATGGCTGGTCCTGACTTAGAATCAAAGGCTGTCCAGAGCATAATGTTGGGCACTTTAAAGCACATCTTGTATAGACCCACATTTGATGTTAAATGCATTTTATTTGATCCCTTTAAATTGGGAAATTGACATTAAGTATTTACAAGGTACCACTTGTTGGCTAGGAAGTACTCTAGGAAACCTAACACAGAGTATAGCTAGATGTTACTTGCTCCTTTAAGAACAGATAGAACAACTCTACTATTGCTCTTTTTTCAGAGCAGTGCAATGGTAGAGTTGACATTCAAACTCTGGCAAGTCTGGCTTCAAAGGCATGCTCCTGCCACTCACCACACCAGCCAGACAACTTTGATTGTCAAAGGTGTTTGGACTAGAGCAACTCCATCTTAAATAGGGGCTAGGTAAAATAAGGCTGAGACCTGCTGAACTGCATTCCCAGTAAGTTAGCCATTCTAAGTCACAGGATGAGATAGGAGGTCAGCACAAAATACAGGTAATAAAGACCTTGCTGATAAAACAGCTTGCAGTAAAGAAGCCAGACAAAACCCATCAAAACCAAGATGGCAACAAGAGTGACCTCTGGTCATCCCCACTGCTCATTATATGCAATGATAATGCATTAGCATGCCAGAAGACACTCCCATCAGTGCCATTATAGTTTGCAGATGCCATGGCAACATCCAGAAGTTACCCTATATGGTCTAAAAAAGGGAGAAACCCTCAGTTCTGGGAATTTCCCACCCCTTTCTTGGAAAACTAATGAATGATCCACCTCTTGTTTAACATATAGTCAAGAAATAACCATAAAAATGGGTAACCAGTGGTCGATGCCAGTACTCAGCCTATGGAGTAGCCATTCTTTTATTCCTTTACTTTTCTAATAAACTTTCTTTCACTTTACCCTATGGATTCACCTCAAATTCTTTCTTGTGTGAAATACAAGAACCCTCTCTTGGGTCAGGACCAGGACCCCTTTTGGGTAACATGATTATTGGGATTCAGTACCTTCTTTTTCAGCTGATTGCTTTCTTGGACAGATGTGACCCCTAGAAAATTTTTCTCTACTAAGTGAAAATCTCTGGTCCTTTAACTCTTAGCTACTGGTATTAATTCTAACATCTAACGTTGTCAAACTCAGGTTCTATTCCTTCTTCCATATTACATGCCTTCATGTTATAGATGGCTTTGGTCACTTAGGTCTGCTGCTATGCAGCCTAAATAGTTCCTATTAGCACCCTAGTTGCTCTCCTTTAACTATGTTTCTACTGGACTGTAGTCCTATTAAGGTATAATAACCAAAACTAAACACATAATAGCACTTCAGGTATGGCCTGAGAATCTGAGCACCAGGTCTGGCTCATTGTTTAGCCCTTTTAAAAATACAGTAAACCATTATTCTCATAACTAACATTTGTTCTATTAATCTTCACAGTTTTTAAAACATGATGTGCTTGCTGTCTGTAACTTTACCTGAGTCATTGATAATAACGAGAGACAGAGAAGTCAACTCTGTGTGACTCTCTGGTCCAGACTGATACTTAACCTCATCCTATGCACATTTGGGGACCACAAGTAAGTAATTCATAAACTTATGTTTGAATCAAAGCCTCACCTCAAACCAGCCAAGTGATTTGGACAAAGAATTTAACCTCAGTTTGTTAATCAGCAAATTAAGAATGACAGTATATCCTTACAGCTGTCATAACAATGATATTTGTAGATTCTAAGAGAGTCTTCACACAGAATAGTCAATAAAAAGTATTTTCTTGCTGTTAAAAGAAAGTTTCTATGCTGTTGTCATAGAAATGGATGTCAAAAAGCCTGATCCTATGGTTTCAGCCAGTAGCTGTCTGTAGAATGTAGCTTGCTTGCCCATAGTCAATCTAGTTCATGTAGTAATCAATTAAACCCTAGTAATTTGTTTATCTTCTGCTAAGCAAAACTATCTGTGTCTTTACTAATATTAAGCCTTCTTTGAGCACTGAGTTGAAGGGTGTTGATGCTCAGAGAGCATAATATGTTTGATCTCCCAGGCTGGTGCCACAAATCCATCCTTGGCTGCCTTTGACTTGTTATATTCCTTCATTCAAATAATTCAGCCTTTGTCATTCCACTTTTCTGATCCGTAAAATGGTGATAATGATATTGACCTATCTCACAGGCATGCTGTGAAGAAATGCTAATTAATAGTTTACAAAACACTTTGAAAATGCAAATTGCTATTTAAATACTAACTGTGTATATTCAACAGATGACAAGTGTTCCTTGGGATTAAGGTGGACTAGATGCTGAAAAGCCTTGCACAAAGTGGGGGAAATCAAATAAACAGTCTGACACCTGCTCAAAATCCATACTCCTTCTCTCATTATATTTTGAAGCAACATTTTTATAGATTTTGTGCCTGCAAGCTAGAAATATGCAGTAACTTGACTGTCTCTTTTTAAAAGGCAGGGGATATATTTTAAGTGATTGTCCGAAAGAGAAGTAACTAAATTGCTCAGGTGAAAAAAATTACTCCAGATAGTATATGCTATAATAAGAAATCTGACAGTTCTTTTCTGTAAAAATTCAATATCAATAATGATGGTATAACTGTACTCCTTATACCATAAGATCTATTGATTTGGATTAGCAAATACAGCTGCTCTCAAATGCTAAACTGTCAGGTTAAGAAAATGTTTTGAGATTGCAGAATAGATCAGAAATATACAATGATTGAAAAACAAGACTACACAAGCCATCCCACCCTTCCACTAAGGCAGCTCTTACTAGAGCTGAACAGCTGCTTAATAGAATCTCACTAATGTATGACACTCCAGGAACTATGCAGTGGCCTTCTTTGGCTTCTGAAAAAGAAGCTGCTAAATATTCCTCAGTATGACTTTTTACCAACTCGTCCAGCTTAGGATCCCTCCCTTGCTTTGAGGATATAAAGAACATAATGCCTAAACCATCTGGAAACATTTTATTTGAGTTGTCTTTTTACCCCACGAGGAGCCTGTGGCAGGATTTGCATTTTCAAGGCTTTTCAATTTTAAACAGTTAATCATCTTAGAGGATAGGGATATGCAAAGCTGGCAGTGATTCTTGGGAGACTTGATAGAAACTCAGTAGAGGAAAAGAAACGTTTCTAGTTTAAAGTGGAAGGTTGCATTAAACATGAAATAAACACTCCATTCCAGTTCTGCCAGAGTCTAAAAATAGGCCCTTGAACAGATTTAAAGTACCATTCTATGCTTTCTCCAACAAAGCCACTGGCACTATTAGCCTGATTACTGCAAAAAAAAGAGGGCCAGATGGTTTGCCCTTGAACTGAAATTAAAGGGCCTTCTTTTATGTACACATTTTTTTCCCAAAATAGGGACTTCCTAAATATGTAAAGGTCCCATGTTTACTATACAAAGAAAATCTGCTGGCCCATTACAAACTATCTATCCAGAATCCAGCACTCAGTTTTCTTGGCATACTGAAGAATTAAAACCAAAGTCAATGCTTGGAAATGCCTCCTACAGACCTCCTCTTCAGATTACAGTATGTCCCAGGCAGTAGTGGTCTACCACTCAGCCAATACCAAATTCTCTACTGAAGAATCAAACCTGTTGGAGTTGCTGTTCTCGGTGTCAATATGGGCACCCTCATAGAGTGTTTTAGAAATGAAGACTCTTAGGCCCCACCCCAAACCTACTGAATCAGAAGCTGTAATTTAACAAAATCCCCAGGTGATCTGGATGCAAGTTAAAGTTTTAGTCACACAGGGTTTGTCAGTCTCTGTCTAACACTCTACCTTCCTAGGAAGATCTTTAACTCCCTTAGTAGTTCTACTGTAATTATTTCATGCTACTAACAATAATATTAATTTCTCCTCTTACAATATAATACTGAATAGAAAATAATTTCATCTGAGAGTTACTACACTTGATCTTAGCCAAAAGGCCGAGAAGCGATCATCTGAGAGTTACATAGCAACAACACATAAACACTTCCATGTCAAAGTTAATTAACATATTACTATTAATGAACATCCACTATGTACTACATAACCATCAGAATTGAAGAAGACACACTTTCAACCCAAGATTTAATAATGTCTAGACACATATAAATAATCGCAAATGAATAATCACAACGCTGGATGGATAGACAGAATAACATGCCATTTAAGAAGGCACTGAGTCTTTCTGAATGGGAGAAAATAGATCATGGGATGGTTCATTGAAATAGTTTAAGATAATATTGGATTAGCTATGACAATGTTTTGTCCTCCATTCCAAGGCATGTGAAATTTAAATCAGCAAGTGGGACACACACATTCTAATATTCCAGAGGCCAGGGGCAAAAACTTGAAGGAGACTAAGTGAAAAGGTATTTGTCTTATGTTAAAAAAAGAGCTATTCCTTAAATTCTAGTCTATTGGGACTGATGTTGCTATATCTTTTGTTTTTTAAAAACAGCCAGGGCCGGGCGTGGTGGCTCACGCCTGTAATCCCAGCACTTTGGGCGGCTAAGGCAGGTGGATCACTTGAGGTCAGGAGATCGAGATCAGCCTGACCAATATGGTAAAACCCTGTCTCTACTAAAATTACAAAAATTAGCTGGGCATGGTGGTGTGCACCTGTAGTCCCAGCTACTTTGGAGGCTTAGGCCACAGAATCTCTTGAATCTGGGAGGTGGAGGTTGCAGTGAGCCGATTTTGTACCACTGCACTCCAGCCTGGGTACAGAGTGAGACTCTGTCTCAAAACAAAAATAAACACAAATGCAAACACAAACAAACGAACATAGCTAGAAATCCAGATTTCTATGATATATGCAACCTCCTAATGTTTAAACACAGGTTACGGAAAAAAGAAAAAGAAAAAACAAAAACTAAATGAACAATGAACCAACTAAATAAAACTAAGAGTTTGCCAAGAACCAGTTGTTTGCAAACTCTAAACTCTAGCAATTTGGCCCAACAGAGGCTTGGCAGCAGTCCTCACAATGGGAGTTCCATAATGATCAAGACCAGCTGTGGCATTTGCAGAGGCAACAGCAGGCAGAAGTACAGTGTGATAAACGCTGAAGTAGAATCCTGCCTTCAAGGAGCTGTAACTTAAAAAGGGAGTACCTGTTGGAGCAACGAGCAAAGGCTTCCCAGACTGGGAATTATGCACTGAGATTTAAAGGATCAAAGGTGCAAAAAAAATGGGAAGAGAGAAAATAGGAGAAAGTATTTATAAGCAGGTAAGAAAACTCAACTTGCAAAACTGAAAGGCTTAAGAGAGAATGATGTTTTGAGAAAACATCAGAGATCAGAATGGCTAGGAGAGGGGTATGCAAAGAGAACAAATTTATGTAGTTTTAAGCAGCTGGTGCATAATATCCTATGATTTTTTCTCAAGAATAGCAGTTTTCCAGGCTGGGGCAAAAAAAAAAAAAAAAAAAAGGAAACTTTCATTATCAATAGATCCTTTCTTTTTTTTTTTAAAGTCTCACTCTGTTGCCCAGGCGCTCAGGCTGGAGTGCAGTGGTGTGATCTCTGCTCACTGCCTCACTGCAACCTCTGCCTCCTAGATTCAAGTGATTCTCATGCCTCAGCCTCCCAAGTAGCCAGGACCACAGGCATGCACTGCCAAGCCAGCTAATTTTTGGATTTTTAGCAGAGGCAGAGTTTCATCATTTTGGCCAGGCTGGTCTTGAACTCCTGACTTCATCCTCCAAAGTACTGGGATTGATTACAGGCATAAGCTGCTACATTCAGCCTATCAGTAGTAAGCAATAGAGACAAGGTACACAGAAAAAAGTATAAAAGTAAGAATTTTATAAAACTAGTGTCGTTTAGGCTAGCAAATGGTTTGTAATGGTTTCTTCAGTTTTCAAAAACTACCAAAAAATGAAAGATGGCCATTTTACAGATGTTCCAAGGGCATTAAATATTATCAGTCAAGCTTCATATTTCTTTACAAAAGCTTTTAACAGCAGCTGTGATTCTTTTATCTGTTGCTTTTAAAGGAAACTTGTGTCTATTGCTGTATGTATAGTTTTAATTGTAGGTATTCCATATGTGAATTTTAATTATTTATTTACCTCCAATTTTAGCAAGAGAGCACTAATCAGAAGCTTAAATAACTCTCACCCTCTTACTTACCCTCACAGAACTGATAGGAAAAGTTTTAAATGCTCTGTGATGAAGGAAAAAATGTCAACACAAAAATAACTACAAAAATTACAGGAAGAAGAGAAATGATGAAAGTTAGTAGAGGATCAAAACATTGTGAAGGATATTTTATTTAATTTTTCAATATGTGTTATGGAAATCATTAATATAGTCAGTCTGCAGCTGTTTCTTACACAATACAGAGTGTTAGAATGGGAAGACTGTCACAAGGTTTGCAAATTACTTTAGCTTCAAATATTTTGCTATTATTTTTTCCTTATAATAAATATTAGACATTAAGGCTGGAACAGTGGCTTTTAAACTTTCATGCGAAGTGGCAGCTAGGGTGCTTGTTAAAATGCAGATTTTCAGACTTTTTCTTAAAAGTTGTCCAATTCTGATTTTTAAAATGTGTTCCAAGTGATTCTGATGCAGGTGTCTCAGAATTAAATTTTGAATAATGCTGGGCTGGCTCAAGGGCACCTAGTGCCTGGCATAGATGTGTCCTCAAAGAAATTAAAAGCTTCTGAGATGTATCTACAATGACAGTGCTGATGAATGACAATGCTGATGAATGCAAGCATTGTGAGGGGAGGAATTTTGCATGTTTTTTTCATAGCTGATATAGTTTGGCTTGTTTCCCCACCCAAATCTCATCTGGAATTGTAACCTCATAATCCCCATGTTTGTGGGAGGCACACAGTGGGAGGTAACTGAATCATGGAGGTGGTTACCCCCATGCTGTTCTCTTGATAGTGAGTGAGATCTCACGAGATCTGATGGTTTTATAAGGGGCTTTCTCCCCTTTACTTGGCACTTCTCCTTCCTGCCACCATGTGAAGAAAGATGTGTTTGCTTCCCCTTCTGCCATGACTGTAAGTTTCCTGAGGGTTCCCCAGCCGTGCTGAACTGCAAATCATGTAAGCCTCTTTTCTTTATAAATTACTGTCTCAGGTATTTCTTCACATCAGCATGAGAACAGACTAATACAACAGCCATGCTTCCAGTGCTAAGATTAGCACCTGGCATGGAGTCAATAACTATTTGTTGAATGGATGTGTGAAAGAATTAAGTGAGTGTGTCGGTACCTACTTTCTGAAGTTCATGCCCTTTACTGGACCTTCTATCCCGTACTAACCATCCAAAGGCAAAAGATCTGTGTCAAGCATGCCCCAATTTGCTCATCAAAAGTGGCATTTTTGGGCTCAGAATAATGACATTAGGCAAAGTTACCAGTCTTGAAAGTGTAATTTTTATTTGAGTTTTCTTTTCTGACCTACACAACTTGAGTGTACCTATAAGGAGCTCCAGTAACTTAGTGGATCACAACAAATCAGCATCCACAATCGAAATGTATAACTGTCACAGAAATATGACACCCATAATCCCCACAAAATATCCATGTGGTTCTCAATGAACTACAGAGTTCCTATTATTTTTTCAGACCCTGTGAGCTTGTAAAATTTTCCTGCATTACTTCTCATGCTCTGAAACCAACTTGGTGTGATATTTCAACATAGATCTAGAGGTAGTGGACAGGCAGACTCACACAAACACATGATTTCTTTTAGAAATATTTCATGAAGCCTGGGTGTCCAGGCAGAAGCCTGCTGCAGTGGTGAAGCCCTCACAGAGAACTTCTACTAGGGAAATGTGAAGGAGAAATGTGGAGTTAGAGGCCCCACACAGAGTCCCCACTGGGGCACTGTCTAGTGAAGCTGTGAGAAGGAGCCACTGTCCTCCAGATCTGAGAATGTAGATCTACTGGCTTCTTGGACCCTGTAACTGGAAAATCTGTTGGCATTCAACTCCAGCCTGTGAGAGTAGCCTTGGGGGATAAAGCCCACAAAGCCACAGAGGCAGAGCCACCCAGGGTCTTGGGATCTGACCCCTTGTACCACTATGTCCAAGATGTGAGAAATGGAGTCAAGGGAGATTATTTTGGAGTTTTAAGATTTGATTACTTTGCTGGTGGGTTTCAAACTGCATGGGGTCTATAGCCCCTTTCTTTTGGCTGATTTATCCTTTTTGGAATGGGAATGTTTACCTAATGTCTATAACCCCATTTTAACTTGGATGTAACTAACTTGTTTTCGATTTTACAAGTTCATAAATAGAAGGGATTTGTCTTGCCTCAGATGACACTTTGGAATTTGAGTTAACGCTCAAAAGACTTTGGGGGACTGTTGGAAGGCAGGATAGTATTTTGCAGTGTGAGGAGGACATGAGATTTGGGAAGAACCATGGGAAGAATGATACAGTTTGGATGTTTGTCCCCATACAAATCTCATGTTGAATTATAATCCCCAATGCTGGAGATAGGACTGGTTAGGAGATGTTTGGATCATGGGAATGGATCAGCATGGCTTCATGCTGTCTTTCTGATAGTGAGCTCTTGCTCCGAGTTCACATGAGAGCTGGTCATTTAAAAGTGTATGACATACCTAGGAATATAGCTAGGGAGGTCTCTACAAGGAAAAGTACAAAACACTACTCAAAAAAATCAAGTATGATACAAACCAATGGAAGAATACTTCATGTTCATAGATAGAAAGATCAATTTTTTTTAAATAGCCATATTGCCCAAGGCAATTTATAGTTTCAATGATATTCCTATCAACTTACCAATGACATTCTTCACAAAACTGGGAAAAAAACTATTTAAAAATTTCTGTGGAATCAAAATGGAGCCAAACTAGCCAAGGCAATTCTAAGTGAAAAGAACAAAGCTAGGGGCATCATGCTATGTGACTTCAAACTGTACTACAGGGCTACAGTAACCCAAACAGCAGGGTGCTGTTACAAAAACAGGCACATAGACCAATGGAACTGAATGGAGAACTCAGAAATAAGGCTGCACACATACAACCATCTAATCTTTGACAAAATAAAATAAAAAATAAAAAAACAATGGGGGAAGGACTCCCTATTCAATAAATGGTGCTGGGATAGCTGCCTAGCTATAAGAATATTGAAACTGAACCACTTCCTTATAACATATACACAAATCAACTCAAGACAGATTAAAGACTTAGCTGTAAAACAAAAACTGTAAAAACCCTGGGAGATAATCTAGGCAATACCATTCTGGACATACAAACAGGCAAAGATTTCATAATGAAGATGCCAAAAGCAATTGCAACGAAAGCAAGAATTGACAAATGGGATATAATTAAATGAAAGAACTCTGCACAGAAAAGGAAACTACCAACAGAGTCACCAGACAACCTACAGTCTGGTGTGTGCCGTGTCCCATGCTGCACAACGGTTCAAAGACCTAAGAGGGAACAATGGGGGATAAAAAAAGACACAGAGATGGACATATAGAAAGCTGGGCTAGGCAGTCTGGGAAAGTGAGAATGTCAGTTTCTCCAGCCCCTACCTGTCTCAGAGTACTTTATTTTATATGTTCACAAAGCACATAGCAGAGGGAGGGTGTAGTTACTCAGAACAGCCTGTGGTTATAATTGTCTTACTTCAGTTAACATACTTCAGCTAACAATGATCTTGCAGCAAGGTCAGTGAAAGCTGCTTATCTTTCTCTAGGTCTGTCTGCTCTTCTCTGAGACATACACATTCCCCTGTTACTGTTTCGCTTCTCTAGAGTTCACCCAAAGTTCACAGCAGCCTTGCTGCTGATCCCCCTCAGAGAGGGTGGGCTACTCTGGCTCTCTACACTACAGAATGGGAGATAATTTTTCAATCTATGCATCTCACAAAGGTCTAATATCCAGCATCTATAAAGAACTTAAATTTATAAGAAAAAAAATCCCACTAAAAAGTGGGCAAAGAACATGAACAGACACTTTTCAAAAGAAGATATACATCTAGCTAATAAGCATATGAACAAAACCCCTCAAAAACATAATTGATAATTAGAGAAATGCAAATCAAAATCACAATGAGATACCATCTCACACCTGTCAGAATGGCTATTACTAAAACGTCAAAAAAATCAAAGGTGCCGGCCAGAGGTTGAGGAGAAAAAAGAACATTTACACAAAGTTAGTAGGATTGTAAATTAGTTTCAACCATTGTGGAAAACAGTGTGGTGATTCATCAGAGACCTAAAAGCAGAACTACCATTCTAACCATAATCCCATTCCTGGGTATATACCGAAAGGAATATAAATCATTCTATCATAAAGACACATGCACATGTTCATTGTTGCACTATTCACAATACTAAAGACATGGAATCAACCTAAATGCCCATTAATGATAGACTAGATAAAGAAAATGTGGTACATATACACCATTGAATACTATGCAGCCATAAAAAGAATGGGATCATGTACTTCAGAGGAACATGGATGAGCTGAAGACCATTATCCTTAGCAAAGTAATGCAGGAACAGAAAACCAAATACCACATGTTCTCACTTACAAGTGGGAGCAAGATGATGAGAACACATGTACTCATAGAGGAAAACAACATACATGGGGTACAGTGATGAGAACACATGTACACATAGATGGAAACAGCACCCTCCAGGAGGATGGAGGGTGAGAGGAGAGAGGGGATCAGGAAAAATAACTATGGGTGCTGAGGTTAATACCTGGGTAACAAAATAGTAAGTACAACAAACCCCCATGACACGGGTTTACCTGTATAACAAACCTGCACGTGTACCCCAAACTTAAAGTTAAAAAAATTACATGTCAATTTAAAAATAAAAATGTAAAAAGAAGCAAAACATGAAATAAAAGTGTGTAGCATCTTCCCCTACTCTCTCTCATTCCTGCTTTTCCATGTGATGTGCAAGCTCCCACTTTGCCTTCTGCCAGATTGTAAGTTCCTTGAGGTCTCATCAGAAGCTGAGCAGATACCCAGCACCATGCTTCCTCTATCACCTACAAAATCAGGAGCCAGTTAAATTTCTTTTCTTTGTAAATTACCCAGTTGCAGATATTTCTTCATAGCAATGCAAGAATGGCCTGATACACATATGCTGTTAAAATGCTTGATGTTATAGAAGTTGAAGACAACTTTAACTTGAAGCTCATAAAGGAATGTCATTTTCTGGTACCGTTTAGCCAGGCATTTAATTTAGTCTTTCTATGACTCAATTTCTAATTTTTTTACAAAAGGAAACAAATTTATTAACTAACATAAAACAACTGTGCAAATTAGCAGTGGTATTTACTACCTGAAATTTAAAAAATGCTCAGTTGATACAATCACAATTCACATATGCTTTAAAGACTGTGGCTTACAATTCTCCATCTGTATCCATGAAGAGTGATATTGTGGCTGGCAGTCTTCATATCTATATCGTGGTCCAAGATCTGATGTGGAATGGTGCTATTTATACAAATGTTTTAACCTTTTAACTTCTTTGGATCTCAGATATATCATGTGGAAACAAGGCAAGTGGTACTTCCATGGGATAAAAACATATGAAGGCTGGGCACGGTGGCTCATTCCTGTAATCCCATCACTTTGGGAGCCGAGGCAGGTGGATCACTTAAGGTCAGGAGTTTGTGACCAGCTTGCCCAACATGGTGAAACCCCATCTCCACTAAAAATACAAAAATTAGCTGGGCGTGGTGGCAGATGCTTGTAATCCCAGTTATTGAGGAGGCTGAAGCAAGAAAATCATTGAACCTAGGAGGCAGAGGTTGCCGTGAGCCAAGATCATGCTATTGCACTCCAGCCTGAGCAGCAAGAGTGAAACTCTGTCTCCATAAAAAACAAAAAACAAAGCCATGAAAATTATACAATTATAGTGTTTTAAATTAACACACTATAATTGTAGATATTTATGGGGTACAATTTGATGTTTCAATATGTACATATGTTGTATAATGATGAAATCAGGGAATTTAGTATCCATTACCTTAATGATAAATGCATTTATCATTTCTTTGTGGAGATAATATTTTTAAAAGCCTATCTTCTAGATATTTTGTAATATATAATATCTTACTGTTAACCATCTAATGATGGTTGACTCTACTGTATGATAGAACACAAGAACATATTTTTCCTATCTAATTGTAACTTGTGCCTATTAACCAACCTCTTCCCCTTCCTATCCCTTCCCCTCCCTTCCCCTCTTTAGTCTCTGGTAATCACTGATCTACTCTCTGCAATGTTTCATAATACCATTTTTTTTTTTAGTCTCCACATATGAGTGAAATCATGCAGTATTTGCCTTTCCATAACTTGCTTATTTCACTTAACACAATATCCTTCTGATTGAAACGTCACCTGGCAAAATGAAGGATTTTATTCATTTTTATGGCTAGGTAATATTACATCATACATATATATACCACATTTTCTTTAACCATTAACATATTGTTGGACACAGGTTGATTCTATATCTTGGCTATTATAAATAGTGCTACAATAAACATGGGAGTGTATATATATATATATATATATATATATATATATATATCTTCAACATACTGATTATATTTCCTTTGGATATATATTAAATAGTGGGATTGCTGGATCATATGGTAGTTCTATTTTTAATTTTTTGAGGAATCTCTCTATTGTTTTCCATAATGGATGCACTAATGTACAATACCAGCAACAGTCGTAGGTGCTGCCTTTTCTCCATATCTTTGCCAACACTTTTCATTTGTCTTTTTAATGATAGCCACCTTGATGATTAATGATGTTGAACTTTTTTTTTTCATATACACATTGGCTATTGGTATATCTTTCTAGAAATGTTTATTAATGTCTTTTGTTCATTTTTAATTGGGCAATTTAGTTTTTTGCTGTTGAGTTGTCTAAATTCCTTATATGTTCTGGATATTAACCCATTGTCAGATGTATAGTGGCAAATATTTCTCTCCCATTCTCTACTTTGTCTCCTTACTCTGTCATTTCCTTTGCTGTGCAATAGCTTTTAGTTTGATGTAATCTCATTTGTCTGTTGTTGTTTTTGCTGCATGCACATTTGAGGTCTTGGTTTAAGAATTCTTGCCTAGGTCAATGCCATAAGGCATTTTCTCTTCTTGTAGTTTCATCATTTCCAGTTTTACATTTAAGTCTTTAATCTTCTACCTAAAGTCTAGAATTTGTATTGATTTTGTATATGGTGAGAGGTAGTGGTGTAGCCTCATTCTTCTGCATGTGGATATCTAATTTTCTCAGCAACATTTATTGAAGATACTCTCTCTTCCCCAATGTGTGTTTTGGCATCTTTGTCAAAAATCAGTTTGATGTAGCTACATGGACTATGTTTGGGCTCTTTATTATGTTCCATTGGTTTATTTATCTGTTTTTATGCCAGCACCACAGTTGTTTTGATGCTACAGTTTGGATCTGTGTCCCCACCCAAATCTCATGTTCAGTTGTAATCCCCAGTGTTGGAGGTGGGGTCTGGTGAGAGGTGACTCGATCATGCAGGTGGTTTCTCATGAATGGCTTAGCACCAGCCCCTTGGTGCTGTTCTCATGATAGTGAGTGAGTTCTCATAAGATCTGGCTGTTTAGATGTATGTAGCACTGCCCCCGCCTTCCTCCTGCATCAGTCATGTGAAGTTCTGGTTCCCCCTTTTCCTTCCACCATGATTGTAAGTTTTTTCTGAGGCATCCCCAGAAGCCAAGCAGATGCCAGCATCATGCTTCTTTGTAATTGGCTAACAGCCTGCAGAAGTGTGAGCCAATTAAACCTTTTTTCTTTATAAATTACTCAGTCTCAGATACTTCTTTATAGCAACGAGAGAAGGGCATAATACATTTGGTTACTATGGCTTTACACTATATTTTGAAGTCAGGCAGTGTGATGACTCCAGCTTTGTTCTTTTTTCTCACAATTGCTTTGTCTATTTATTTTGTGTCTTTAATTCGATACAAAAATTAAGTTTTTTTCTATTTCTGTGAAGAGTTCCAGTGTTATTTTGATAAGAATTACATTGGCTCTATAGTTTCCTTTAGGTAGTATGAACATTTTGACACTATTATTTCTTCCAACCTATGAACATGGGGTTTTTGTCCACTTATTTGTGCCTTCTTCAATTTCTTTCATCAATGTTTTAGTTTTTAGTGTAGATATATTTTATTTCATTGGTTAAGTTTATTCCTGGATATCTTACTTTTATGCAGTGATTGTAAATAAAATTGCTTTACTTGATTACTTTTCAGGTAGTGTAATATTAGTGTGTAGAAATGCTACTGATTTTGTGTGCTGATTTTGTATCCAGCCAATAACCATAGATTTGTTGTGTAGATCCCTTTTTGTTGCGGGGGGGCGGGCGGGATAAGTGCCAGGAAACTGTAGTCAGCCATGTTGCTCCACTTGGAGTTTTAGGAAGATTTTTCTGTGTTCTAAAGTATTATTATTTATATCAAAAGTCATTGCATGGAATGATATATTGAAGGAAGAAACACCTCTTAAGCCCTTTAAGCCTAGAAATCTAAGGCCACCCACAAATCATTACAATCAATCTCTAGACACCCTTAGATTGAATCACTTAATAAAAAGAAGACAGCGATGTAAAGCTGAAGTTTGCCACTCTGAAGTTTGATATTTACTTTTTCCTCAATATAAATACTTACTTTCATATGTAGTTAGTGGAAATATACAATTGATCCAACTACTTTGGAAAATAGTTTGGAAGTATCCAATACAGCTTAGTATATGTATATTCTATGGGTGTGAATTCCACCCCTTCGTGGAATAAATGTACATATGTTCACCAAAAACTTTGTACAATTTTAATAGTAGTAATAGTATGGAATAGTCCCAATAGTAGCAATAACCCTGAATTAGAAATGGCTCAAATATCAACTAATAGAATGAACGAATATATCATGAAAATGAGCAAACAATAGCTCCATGCAACAACACAAGTGACTCTGGCAAACATAATTTTGAGTAAAAGAAGCCAGATACAAAATAGCACTTTTATATAAATTCATATATTTCAGTTCAAATAGCATAGATTAATTTGGCCTGTCCTAGAACTCTGGTCCCTTAATGGGATTTTAAAAATTCCTTTGTCTCATGGTCTGCTTATTTTTCCTAGTAAATTCAATGTTATGTCTTGTAATCAACCAACTCTGGAGGGTTATTGCCTTTCTATTTTGATGGACTCAAACTACTTCTATTAGACCAGTTGTGACAATGAGCAAAGGAAAGAAATAGTCTGGAGAAAGAACCACCTAGCTCTTTATGTAAGGCAATCACTAGGCTTTTATCCACAACAAAATTTTTGTCTGTTTTAATTAAGGATTTATTTTTTCAAGTAGATACACTGAAACGCTAGCAATGCACTTTGGAGAGAAGATAGCATTAACAATAGATCAATGTGTTAAGTAAGGCCATAGCATATTTCCATACTTTTATAGAAGACAGAATACAGAACAAGTGCCAGATACATTATTAATGTCTCTTTAGAGGTGCTCCCTTTCCTCTCCTCACTCCTCCTTTCCACCATCTCCTGCATTCTGATTGAGGGAAATCTTCAACTTCACCATATGATATCATGACTCTACCCTCTATTCTAGAGCCTGGCCTTTCCAGTCCCACTGAGCACTCACTAAAGCACCTATTAAGGTGAAGACCATGGATTCTTTGTCTTTGGAATTTGGAAGTTTGGGATTTGATCAGATGGCCTAGGAGCTCCCTACACATTTAATAACAGAAACTGTCTGGATAATTTTTGCTTAGAAGCAATTGCAAAGGAAAGGCTTCGATGGTCTTTAATTTATACTCTCATTTATCTTTTGATATTATGTAATTAATTCCTACAACAGTAATAAAAACAAAAAACCTTTAAAAAGAGATTGATTTTGATACCTTACTTTAAAATAACTTCCTAAAACATAATCAAGTTGGAATATTCTATTTCCTTGTTAGCTAAAAGCAACATTTCCAAAAAGTGAGGTTTTAATTTTCCAATTGGAAAAGAAAAATTATGAACAAAAGGTCAAGACTCTCACCCTGGAGGATGAATGTTTGAATGATTGGGAATAAATGTCCCACCAATTGAATAGATACCAAATAGTCACAATTTATTTTAAATACATAATCACTGCATATGTATACTTGTGAGTTTCAACGTACTCTGTTGAGATCCCCATCTCCTCAGTAGATATTGACTGCTAGTCTAGTTATGTGAAAACCACTATCATAAGATTTTTTGGTGCCAATTTTAAATGTAGTTTTTTAAAAGACATTACATTTTCCACTTACAATATGGTATTTATAAAGTGCAATGTTATGTCCTTCTCCTGTGCATATTCAAGTATTGAGAATGGTCAATAGTTAACTATGCAGCTCAACTTTAAAACTGCCACAGAATTTGCTACAAATTTGAATTCTTCAATGTTTTAACTGTGTGGAACAATGCTACATCTATACTTGGGCTGAGTTAGTCAACCTCTTCAATAGGGGCTCTGCAGTAGCATCAGCAGAGAGAGGAGCTCCACTATCAGGGAATCCCCCAGGCATTCCTCCTGGCATTCCTCCTGGCATGCCTCCTGCACTCTGGTACAGCTTGGTAATTATGTGGTTGCAGACTTTCTCCAGCTGTTTCTGCTGATGTTCAAATTCTTCCTTCTTTTGCAGTCTGATTCTTAGCCAGCCAGTTGATAACTTTAATACACTTGTCAAGAATCTTCTGTTTGTCCTCAATGTTAATCTTGTCTTGAAGTTTCTCATCTTCAACAGCTGCTTTCATGTTGAATGTATAGCATTCAATTGAATTATTGGATGACCTATTATCCTTCTGCTTCTCATCTTCAGCTCTGCATTTCTCAGCTTCCTGGACCATGCATTCAATGTCTTCCTTACATAAATGGTTATTGTCATTAGTGATAGTAATTGAGGATGCTATTGGCATCATATCAAAAGTGACTTAAATCAAAGAAACACCATGGGATGCAGGAGGAATGACTGGGAGTTCAAACTTGCCAAGCAGGTTGTTATCCTTGGTGATGGCACTCTTATCTTGATAAACTGGGCTGGTTGTCAACATAGGTAATGAGGTCTATGTCTGCTTGGTAGGAATGGTGGGATTATGCTTAATGAGGACAGTCATGACTCTGCCAGCAATTTCAATACCAAGAAAAAGAGGAGTGACATCCAAGAGCAGCAAATCTTGAATATTTTCAGGTTTGTATCCAGATAGGATGGCTGCCTGGAGAACTGTACCATAAGCAATAGCCTCATCAGGGTTGATACTAATTCAGCTCATTTTCATTAAAGGAGTCATGAAGAAGCTACAAAATCTTGGAGACAGAAATATAACCATGAACCAGAACAATATCATGAATCTGTGACTTGTCTAGTTTCGCATTTCTAAGGGCTTTCTCTATGGGGTCCAGAGTGCCATGGAACAGGTAAGCATTCAGTTCTTCAAATACGGCATGGAAAATGGAGATATAGAAATCAATTCCTGCATATAAAAAATAGATATCAATACTAGCTTGGGTGCTGGAAGATGGAGTATGCTTAGCACATTCACAAGAAGTATGGAGGCATTGGACAGCTCTGTTGTTCTCACTGATGTCCTTCTTGTGCTTGTGCATGAGCTCAGCAATAAAATGGTTGACCATTCACTTGTCAAAGTATTCTCCACCAAAGTGGGTGACTATGGCTATAGATCTGACCTCAGAGATTCCATTCTAAACAATGAGGACTGACACATCAAAAGTGCCACCTCCTAGATTAAAGATCAGCATGTTTCTTTCAGCTCCAACCCTTTTGTCTATAAGCAGTAGCAGCAGCAGCAGCAGTTGGCATACTGATAATTCTAAGTACATCAAGTCTAACAATTGTTCTAGCATCTGTGGTAGCCTGATGCTGAGAGTCATTAAAGTAAGCTGGCATTGTGACTACAGCATTGGTAACAGTCTTTCCAAGATAGGTTTCTGCAATTTTCTTCATCTTTATCAGAACCATAGAGAACATCTCCTCTGGATAGAAGCTTTTTGTCTCTCCCTTGTATTCTGCTTGGATCTTGAGCTCATTCACCACTATGAAGGGCCAGTGCTTCATATTAGATTGGGCAACAGCATCATCAAATCTGCATCCAGTCAGATATTTGGCATCAAAAACCATGTTATTAGGAGTTCATTGCAACTTGAATCTTTGCAGCATCACTGATCAATCATTCAGCATCAGTGAAGATGACATAGCTTGGAGTGGTTCCACTTCCCTGACCACTGGCAATTATCTCTACTTTTCTGTGCTGGAAAATACCCACATAACAGTAGGTAGTGCCAAGAACAATACCAACTGCAGGTCCTTTGGACATGTTTGCTTGCCTTTAGTCATGGCATGGATTGTAAAGACACGGGAATCCTAAAAGCTGTCATCACATTCAATGGGCCATTATAGGAATTTTAAAAAATGCTTCAAAATCCCATCACTGCACTTAACTTGATAGCCAAATTTAGCTGTAGTGGGAAGTAGTTGTACTTTTGAGGTAAGATCTATTATTCAAGGTAAGATCTATTGTTAACAGACTAACTGGCTAAAAATTTGTTTTAAAATCATACTAGTAAGTAATCTAATATTGTGGAATCCTTAAAAATATTTGCTTTTGCTTCCAATTTCTCCACAATAATTGATACCTATTATAATGGCACCTCTAATGATTATTATGAATATTCTTCACCATATTTTAAAGGTAGAATGTTCAGAGTGGAACTGTATGGTTTTGATTTTATGTTGTAAAATCTCAAGAGAGAAGCCACATATTCTCATTAGCAGCACAGAAGCAAAGAACTTTAACTTAAAATAAAGCAGCTCCTATTCTCAAAAAATTGCTTTGGTTCGATCTTCTAACAGTGTTGCTCTCCTCTTTTATGAGTGACAAAGATGTAAAGTTATCATACATATTCTAATCTGGATCTCACATAGACTTCATATCTTGCTAAAATGTGACAGAGCCCACACTGTTTGCTCTGAGCTTCTGAATTTCATGATGGGCAAAATAATCACCTGATGTAATCTCTGCTTCTCTCTTCAAGGTTCTTTCCAATGGGTCTTGCTCCGTGGACCTCCTTGGGCCAATCAATTTCTACCCTTGGCTGAATTGATGTTTTGAATGATGTTTTAGTCAATGATGTTTCAGTCAATGATGGACCATGTATGGTTGGTGGTCTCATAAGATTATGACGGAGCTCAAACATTTTTATTGCCTAGTGATATCGTTGTTGTAATGTTCTGGTGCAACACATTAACTTTTCTATGTTTACATACTTTCCATTGTATTACCATTACCTATAATATTCAGTACAGTAACTTGCTGTACAGGTATATAGCCTAGGAGCAATAGGCTATACCATATAGCCTATGCCTGTAGTAGATTATTTCATCTATATTTGCATAAATACAGTCTCTGATAATCACACAATGATGAATTCACCAAAAATGCATTTCTCAGAACATATTCTCAGAATGATGCATTTGCTTAAGGGACACATGACTATATTATTTTTAATAGTCTCATCAGTGCTCTACTTTACCAAAAGGGATTTAGGTCCAACCTAGTAGAACAGTATGAACTCTTCAGTTAATATATCCTTATCTCATAATTTATCACCATTTTAGCAATCTTTTGCTAATTGCTAAATCAGATTAAGGGTTTATTCTTTATGTGGCCTCTATCATCTTTATATCATCCTTGCCAATTCCCAGACTCATTTTAGTTCTTGAGCCAATACTGCTTCTGGGCATAAAGAATGAAAAGTATTCTAGGCTAAAAATGTATCAGTCTTGGCTGTCTACCATTATTTCTAGTATCAGCTTACTGTCTTACCTTCTTGCCTGTCGCCCACCCCCTGCCATTTAACGGGCTTCAGTTTCAGATTTCCCACCTAGCTGGCTGGCCTCTGAGATCCCTACATCTAAGCCAAGCCCATCACCAGAACCATGTGGACCCATGGTCCTTCCAGGCTTGCTCCACCAGCATTTTGCCTACCTTGTATGACCTATCTTCTTGACAGCCTATTCCTACCTGTGGTCACAGCCTGCCCTCAGAAACCTAAGAAGATGTGTCCTTGGTTTGCTAGATATTGCCCTGGCTCCTGGTGCTGGCTCATCTTGGCCTCCTTAGCCCAGCTGTGCCTCTTTTGCTCCACACTTCTACCCAAGGAGCTTCTATTCTTAAACAACATCTGTAGCAGGGATTAGTGAACAAGAGTTACAAAATTGCTATGTCTGCCATATAGAAATATTTATGTATTTATTGTTTGGCTAGCACAGTGTTAACACACAGAGTTTCCCCTCTCTCTCTTTCTCTCTGTCTCTGTCTCTCTCCTCTTTCCTTTCCTTCTTTCTTTCAACTGTCTACCAAATTTAAAAATCAAAAAATTTCACATAAAACAAATAAAAAACCAAAAACAAAAACAGCTGGCTGGAAGGTAGAAGTTGTATCTACGTTGGGTCCATGTGGCCATATGGCAACCTTCTTGACTCTTAAGATTGGGTATAAACTCTCTCCAGATGTTACAGTTGCTACTGTAAACAACTGTCTTCCTCCTCACACTGTAGCCAAATTTTGGAGATCTTGATCATCATGTTTGTCCTGTTGCTTTTTTTATATGAAATATTTACAAGAAAATATTTAAATTTTATATCTAAGATTTATGTTAATATATCCTTTTACCCTTGACGCTAATAAATGTAGGAAAACAAATAGTTGACCTAGGTACACGTTAATACATAAATGAGAGTATATATTTTAATGAAAGAGAAGCCTATTCTTAGATGTTTAATGTGCAACATTCCTGATATATCCTCAGTTAAATTCACACATTCACATTATGCCCACTTGCATTTAAGCTTTTATATGTATATATAATATAGTGCTACAGGCAAAAAGGATCAGGATGGCAAAATGATTTAAAAGCAAGAAGATATACTGAAAATATTGGGATATTTAGTTAGAAAAGGGAAACCTTAGAAGGTCATAATAATCTTCACATATCTGATGAGCTGTCAAAAAAGAAATGAACATTTTCTGTTTGGTTGCACAGGATTGATAAAGGGAAAGAATTGTAGGAAGATGCATTTTGAGTATATTAAATACCATGGAAAGAAATAGGATACAAGATCTCCATTCCTGGAGATCTGCAAACAGAGCCTACATAACATCTAGGGAATCTAATTTTCTTGCATTCCTAAATGTCTCATTTTTAAATAGTAAAAGACAATTTATTGAGAGGAGTGATTTTTTTTTCTTAGTTCTCTCTGAAGGTTAGAGATGTATATGTAAGGGAAAATACAGAAACAACAAAGGTAGGAAAAGTTTCGAACATTTGATATTGTTTGGAGCCAATGGAGTCAAGAAACTCCTAACAATTTTGAAAGCACGTGAGGCCTTCTAAGTCTTATTAAGCTTTGATAATCTGAGATTAAAATAGGGAAGAAATAAATAGACTCATTGATGATGCTGGTTCTTGGGTTGGGTGGTGAGTTCAAGAACATTTATTATAAGCTTTATAGTTTAAATAAATATTTATATTTTGTGCACCAGGAATACTGGTGCATAAAGTAACATAAAAATTAAAAATATATAAAAACAAGATTTAATTTCTTTTGGAAGAGAATTGTCAAAAATTTTGTGACTCAAGTGTTACGAAGAATGAGATTATGACTCGAATCCACTGGTAATTAAAATCTCTACTTAATATGATTACCTTCTTGTTTAATGACTCAGGAGTGAATAAAGTCTCATCTTTTTAATTTCTAGAGAAATATTGAACTGTTATTTTCTTTTCATTATTCCTGTCAGTGCTTAGGTCTGTGTCTCATCAGCTCATGCCTGGACTATTTCAGTAGCTTTTGAAATGGGTCCCCTCTCTTCTTTCTCAACTCCATCTGCCATACAGCTGCCAGAGTTAAAATTCACTTATATCATTCCCTGCCTCAAAACTTCAGTTACTCAAAGCTCCTTGGCATCAGCCTTCATGACTGTCCTTTGGGTTTCTTTGCAACCATCCATGTGCAGTACATTCCAGTTTTACCAAACTACTTACAGTTTCCCAAATATATTATGCTGATTTTTGCCTTGGAGTGACTTATTCCTTCTACCTGGACCTTTTCCCACTTCTCTACCTCTTGGAACCATTCCACTTCTCTAGCCGGCTTCATATCTTCCTGTATTAAGATTAAAATCAAACATTACCTCCTTGGTGAAGTCTTTCTCACTCTGACTCCTGTTTAGCTATGTGGATTACCTCTTCTGGATTTCTACTGTATCCAATGTACACCTTAATTATCTAACACTTTGTCTTAAACACTTTGCTTGTTTCCTTTAATAGCTTTAGTGAAGGCAAGGGTCTGGGACTTTTCTCAGTGAATTTTGAACACATGGCATAATGCCTAAAACATGAAGGGCCTTCAATAAATATTTGGAAAAACAAAAGGAAAATTAACATTCTTAATTTTGGTGTATTAGTTATATATAGTCTCCAAACAATTATGTAAGCAAAATAATAATGGATTTTTCTTATTTCTTTTGAGACTGAGGGTAGCAAAAACAATCTTCTATCTCTTATACCTTTATTAGGAAAAATATAATTAAGACTTGGTCCCCCTTGAGACATGCTGAGTTATTTCCAGAGAAATGAGTCATGAGTTCAACACGACTGGTAAAGCCTGAAAGCTTTCTCAACATTATTTCAGTGATAGTTTTGACATGCAGGGAAACCAATTCATTGTGGAAGGGAGAGGTAGAGAAAAATGATGGTAACAAACAACAAATGAAATTGAATTTGAGAGTGTGAGAAGTCACGAAGGAACATGACTAGTGGGAGCATTAAAGTTAAATGAAAATATATGAGAAAGGAATTCTTTAAGATAATTCATCTGTTTCTACTTCCCTATCAAATTTTCTTTGAATAAAAATTTGTGAAATTTAGTTTTTTTTAAAATAATTGTAACAATATTTTTCCTATCAAAAGCCAATTTCATTTTACTTAAGATTCAGAAGAAAAGTATGTCAAATGTAACATTTCATGAACCCTAGCTTATATATCTGTACAGTGCTTGATAGCTTCTAAAGGACTTTTCTTTCATTGGGTCCTTATTGGTCACTCAGGCAATGTGGTTTCAACCATATTTTACTGGTAAGGAGAATGAGGCTTCGAATTTGTGACTTCCTACAAGAACACACAACTAGTAAGTGGCAGTGCGACCTCCAGAATTAGAGCTTCTGACAGATGGTCCATTGTTCTTTCCATTACAATGCTTTTATGACAAAATTTAAAATTATTTAATATTCATTTTTCTAAATTGCTATCTTTATTCATATTATTGTATCTCTGAAGTAGGATAAAGGCCTAAAATGTTTATTACTTTTATAAATAGCACCTGTATAATCACATAAGGGAAAATTATCATTCTGTTTTGCTACTTAGAAAGCTAAACAGGATAATGAAGATCTTATGTGTTATAAATTAATTTGTGCCACGTAAACAGGAAGTATACCCAACAAAGCCAAGTGATTTAGTTGCTCACCTAAAAGCTTGCACCTTACATATGTATAACTAGTGGCATATCATGAGTAGAGATTTTGGCACATCCTGTTACCACCATGGCATACCATGAGTAGATATATTTTGGCATACAATAGTGCACAGCATGAATAGAGATCCTTGTGAAACCAATCCTTTTAGAGCAATTCCACATTTTGGACTGACCAAATGTTGCTCATTAGATGGAAATGGGACCTTCCATCTAAGTTAAATTGATAATGCTCTCTTGTATTAATGTTATATTTTGGCATGCCAAGTAACGGAGACTAAGACAACAAAGACTTGTACACCATCCACAAAATTGGTGCTGATTATCTAGAGGAAACTTGGCACACAGGGCTTTCTGTGTCCACCCTAGTTTCTATGTGCCTCAGTAGAACTGAGCAGATGTCTTTGCCTGGGCACATCTCCTACTGCATTGGCTAATTAGAATAGCCATAACTTTGAGCATTCTCTAGGCAGACCTGTTGAAAAAAAGAAAAAAGAAAAACCTCACATTTTTGTCAACATACACATGCCCATGATGTTACTTTGATGAGAAATAAAGTTCATTACATAAATATTTTAACCACTTTATAAAGGCATTATTGACATGTAAAAAGCTGTCCATATTTAATGTATATTATTCCTTGAATTTGGAAATAAGTATACACCTGTGAAACCATCACTACCATCAAGGCCATAGACATATGTATGGCCTTCCCAAATTTCCTACCATTTCTTTTATTAATTTTTTTTGTGGTAAGAACACTTAATATAAGATCCACTCTTTTAGCAATTTTCGGTATGCAACACAGTATAATTAGCTATAGGCACTATGCTGTATTTGTCTTGCATGATAAAGTTTATATTGTTTGACTAGCATCTCCCCATTTCCTTCTCCCCTCGGCCTCTGGTAATTACCATTCTACTTGCTGCTTGTATGAGTTTAACTTAGATTATACATATAAGTGGGATCACTAGGTGTTTGTTTTTTGTGTCTGGCTTATTTCACTCAGCATAATGTCCTCCAAGTCCATCCATGTTAGCACAAATGGCAGGACTTACTTTTTTTTTGAGGTTGTATAGTATTCCATTATTTACACACACACACGACATGTATATATGTATACATGTGCATGCCTGCATTTGTGCGTGTGCGCACGCACACACACACACACACACACATCCCACATTTTCTTCTTCCATATCGTGGCTACTAAAAGTATTTTTTAATTTTGTTCATCTCTTGAGAGAATATTTGAAGGAGATATGATTTGTTTTTCTCTATGAGATTTTGCTATTTTCATTCCTCAGTATGTGTTCACTGTTAGAAATGAGAAAAGATTTTCTTGGAACAAGTAAAAAACATTACTTTTTGTATTAAATTCTCCATAAATATAAAGTTGGAATATATATATCTATTTCCTCCAAACTTTGTGAATAAATTAAAGTTGCAAGTTGTCGGTGAAGCAGTAATAATTTAGGTACATATTTCCTTACTTGGTTGTTAAGGTGCTGAAATTATACCTTGCTGCTATATTTTAAAGCATATATTTATAGAATTGAGAACACTAATAGTGCATAATCATAACAAAGCATCCCACACTCTGAAATAATATTCTTTAGAATAGAACAAAACCTTGTTAATTCATCTTCATGGAGAAAAAGCACCAGAAACAGGTGCTAATTCTTAAGCACCTGATGGTATATCAATTGCAACATGAGCAATTTGTCATTGACCTAAATTTGAGTTCTTATTACTTTTGTAACTGTTTAGTTTTCCTAATTTACGACTTAACAATAGTCTAAGTGACATGAAAATAAAATAAAACAAAGTGCCTTTATCCATATATTTACAGCAAATGACTGCTATCAGATCATAACTGAGAGCAAGATATAGTTATGATCTAGAGAGTTTATGATAATTATTAAATAAAGAGAAATGAGGCTTAGTAGAAATAACATTGGCTTAGAGTCATACAGACCCAGCATGCAACCCAGAATCTACAGTTTACTAACTAGGCCAGTGTCTTAGCCTCTCTCCTCTCCTTTTTCTTCAGTTTTTACATGAGGATATGCTTCTTCTCTTGCAGGTTGTTTTAGTGATTAGAAATAATGTGGGGAAGTTTCTGGCACAGAGAACAGCTGAAATAGGGGCTTAATTTGGAAACATGATTGGTATAACTATTCACAGATTGAGATTGAGAAAGAAAGGCTAAGTCTATGATGATTGGCACAAGAGAAAAATGTGGAATGAACTACTCTAATTCATGCTACGGCATTTTTGTCCATTACAGTAGGTCGATAATACACACTTGGAAAACAAAGCTGCTGCTTGATTCAGATTAGATTCCCAATAGTGTCCACATACGTATCAGAGGAAAATAGATACAGCCTTTTCCGGGAGATGCCAATATCTTTCATGTCTCTGAAAGATGTTTCAGTTGGTGCAAAGCCAAAAAGCATTAGCATAGCCACACAGGCCCTGAGCGCCAGAACCACAGCAAGACCCTTGCCTGCATCTGTTCAGACTCAGACAGAGGTGGCTCATTAATGGGTAAGAATCAAAGGAAATGAAAACAATGACAATGTAACCCTACAGTCTAGATTTATGGTTTTCGTTCTTGGATAATTATAGAGATGCCTCTTTTATTCTTAAAGTGTTTAGTTTATATGATATTATATAGTCATGCTATCACTAAATTATGTGACAAAAAAGCCCCCAAAATAAAATGAGAATAATTCAACCATTTCAAGTTTTAGCCTAGTAGAGAAAAACATAAAATCATAAGATCAACATGCATTTTTAGTTAACAAAGCAAGGTCTCTATGTGTGTCTCTCTCCGCCTCTCTCTCTCTCTCTCTCTCTCTCTCTCTGTTGTTTCTTATTAGTGCTCTCACTACCATAACAAAATTACAAGCCAATCTTATTAATGCAGAGAAAAAAAGACAAATGGACACTGTTCTCACCAGGAAGTTCCACCTAACACCATGAGTATAATTATGCCTTTAATGATTCAAAGTTGGTTAACTGAATGACTATAAACACAAGCCCATCATGTTGCATGAAGATCTGGAAGTAGAATAGTAAGAATATGTAATGTTACAGCCTAAGACCTATCATTTTTTTAAAGTCAGCCTATGTAACTAATAATCATTGGTCTTTCTTCCTTAGGTAAGGTTAATAAGCCCAGGAGAGGTCATTCAGCAGGAAATCAATACACACATACTTATTAAGTACCCACAGTGTGTTAGGGACTCCATATTGATAAGAAAACTATCCCAGGGGCAGACATGAAATTAGTACTCATGCAACCTCAAAATGTGATTATTAATTAGAACAGCATTCATCAAGGAACAATAAAAAGTATATATAAAGGCATTGCAAAAACTAAATCCAAGGTATTATCATAACGACCAATACCAGGTATGTAAAACAAGTATGTGAGGGAGGCACTTAGTTGAGAGCTAGGAAGCTACATGCAGCTTAGAAGTTCTAATAAACTGTGCCCATTTTATTAGAGTGGGAAGGATCACATTCCTGGGACAAGTTTGCATAATCATAAGAGATGGAGTCATAAAATACAAAATTCAGGCTTGTTATCCAAGGAAATCTTAGTGGCCATTCTTATGAGAGCAGCTTTCTAGGATCACATATCTCTTTTGCTTTTGGTTTTGCCACCATCGAGTCAACAGATTTATAGGCAGACAAACCTGTTTCCAAGTGACCATCACATAGTCATGTAGATTTGGGTTCAGAATATGGTTCAAGAGACTAAATTTTGAGTCCAATATTCTCATGTTAATTAGGTATTAACTTGGAGTTCATCATTATCTCTATACTGAAATTTTATCATATGTAGCTCAACATTTCATTTCCAACCCTTACTCTTGTTCTCTAGTGATGAATTGAAAAAGAAGAAAATTGCAGTGTAACCAATATTAAATGCATTTATCTATCTATCTATCTATCCTTCTATCTGTCTGTCTATCTGTCTATCCATCCATCCATCCATCCATCTATCTAAGACAGGATCTTGCCCTGTTTCCCAGGCTGGACTGTAATGGCATGATCACAGCTCACTGTAGCCTCAATCTCTTGAACTCAAGCAATTCTCCCACCTCAGTCTTGAGTAGCTGGGACTACAGGTGTATGCTGCCATGCCCAGCTGATTGTTTAATTTTTGTAGAGATGAGGACTCAATCTTTTGTCTAGGCTGGACTTAAACTCCTAAAGTCAAGCAATTCTCCCACTTCGGTCTCTCAAAGGATTGGGATTACAGGCATGAGCCACCATATCAGGCCAATCCATTTATTTATTAACAAAAAATTTCTCTGCTAGAATTTTTACTGGCATTGAGAGCAAAATATGAGAGGTGCCTTAAGAATAAGGAGCAAGAAATCACACTTGAAGCCAAATTTGAAGAGCTGCAACTAGATGCAGAGAAGGCCTTCCACAAAATTCAACAGCCCTTTATGCTAAAAAAAAAACTCTCAATAAACTAGGTATTAATGGAACATATCTCAAAATAATTAAAGGCATTTACGACAAACCCACAGCCAATATCATACTGAATGGGCAAAAACTGGAAGCATTCCCTTTGAAATCTGGCACTAGACAAGCATGCCGTCTCTCACCACTCCTATTCAATAAAGTACTGGAAGTTCTATCCAGAGCAATCAGGTAAGAAAAAGAAATAAAGGGTATTCAATAAGGAAATGAGGAGTCAAACTGTCTCTGTATGCAGATGACATGACTGTGTATTTAGAAGACTCCATCATCTCAGCCCCAAATCTCCATAAACCAATAAACAACTTCCGCAAAGTCTCAGGATACAAAATCAATGTACAGAAATCACAAGCATTCCGATACACCAATTACAGACTGAGAGCCAAATCAAGAGTGAACTACCATTCACAACTGCTACAAAGAGAATAAAATACCTAGGAATACAACTAACAAAGGATGTAAAGGACCTCTTCAAGGAGAACTACAAACCACTGCTCAAGGAAATAAGAGAGGACACAAACAGTTGGAAAAACGTTCCATGTTCGTGGTTAGGAAGAATCAATATTGTGAAAATGGCCATACTGCCCTAAGTAATTTATAGATTCAATGCTATCCCCATCAAGCTACCTATGACCCTCTTCATAGAACTGGAAAAAACCACCTTAAACTTCATACGGAACCAAAAGAGAGCCCACATAGCCAAGACAATGCTAAGCAAAAAGAACAAAGCTGGAGGCATCATGCTAACTGACTTCAAACTATACTACAGGGCTACAATAATCAAAACAGCATGGTACTGGCACCAAAACAGAGATATAGATCAATGGAACAGAACAGAGGCCTTAGAGGCAACACCACACATCTACAACCATCTGATCTTTGAAAAAACCTGACAAAAACAAGTGATGGGGAAAGGATTCCCTGTTTAATAAATGGTGTTGGGAAAACTGGCTAGCCATGTGCAGAAAGAAAAACTGGACCCCTTCCTGACAACCTTACACTAAAATTAACTCCAGATGGATTAAAGACTTAAACATTAGACCTAATGCCATAAAAACCCTAGAAGAAAACCTAGGCAATACCATTCAGGACATAGGCATAGGCAAGGACTTCATGACTAAAACACCAAAAGCATTGGCAACAAAAGCCAAAATAGACAAATGGGACCTAATCAAACTCCACAGCTTCTGTACAGCAAAAGAAACAATCATTAGAGTGAACCAGCAACCAACAGAATGGGAAAAACTTTTTTCAAGCTACCCATCTGAAAAGGGCTAATATCCAGAATCTACAAAGAACTAAAACAGATTTACAAGAAAAAATCAAACAAGCCCATTCAAAAGTGGGTGAAGGACATGAACAGACACTTTTCAAAAGAAGACATATATGAGGCCAACAAACATGAAAAAATGCTCATCAACACCAGTCATTAGAGAAATGCAAATCAAAACTACATTGAGATACCATCTCAGGCCAGTTAGAATGGCGATCATTAAAAAATCTGGAGACAACAGATGCTGAAGAGGATGTGGAGAAATGGGAACACTTTTACACTGTTGGTGGGAGTGTCAATTAGTTCAACCACTGTGGAAGGCAGTGTGGTGACTGCTCAAGGAACTAGAAATAAAAATTCCATTTGAGTCAGCAATCCCATTACTAGTTGTATATCCAAAGGATTAGAAATTGTTCTATTATAAAGACAGATGCACAGGTATATTCATTGTGGCACTGTTTACAATAGATCTGGAACCAACCCAGCCCATCAATAATAGACTGGACAGGGAAAATGTGGCACATATACACCATGGAATATTATGCAGCCATAAAAAATGATGAGTTCGTGTCCTTTATAGGGACATGGATGAATGTGGAAACCATCATTCTCAGCTAACTGACACAAGAACAGAAAATCAAACACCACATGTTCTCACTCATAGGCGAGTGTAGAACAGTAAGAACACATGGACACAGGGAGGAGAGCATCACACACTGGGGTCTGTTGGGGGGGACTAGGGAAGGGACAGCGGGGAGTAAGGAGGTTAGGGAGGGATAACATGGGGAGAAATGCCAGATAGGTGATGGGGGGGATGGAAGCAGCAAACCACATTGCCATGTATGTACCTATGCAACAATCCTGCATGATTTGCACATGTACCCCAGAACCTAAAGTACAATAAAATATATATATATATACACATATATAAAGAAAAAAAATTATTTAAAAAAAAGTTTACCATGTGTTGGGCATGGTGGCTCACATCTGTAATCGCAGCACTTTGGGATGCTAGGCGGGCCGATTGCTTGAGCTTGGGATTTCAAAACCAGCCTGGGCAACAAGGCGAAACCCTGTCTCTATCAGGTGGAGTTTGCAGTGAACCGAGATTGCACCACTGCACTCCAACCTGGGTGACAAAGTGAGACTCTGTCTCAAAAAAAAAATAAAGAAAAATTCACTATGCATGTTTTTAGTATATGTACTGAAGCACAGATAAATTTATAAGATGCAAAAATGGTTTGCCCTATTTTATAGACATGATTATGAAGATAACTACTGTAGGTTCATTCTCAGAAGAGTAGATGAAGAAGATTCTGGGTCAGAGAATAATGAAGGAAGACAAGAGATGCAAGTTTCACCTCACAGGAGAAGGTTAGCTTAGGGAATGTGGAGCTATTTTGGTCCTCAAAACGCTGTCCTGCAACCATGGCTCATCTACTGTTGTTATCACTTAAGAGCTATCCAGAGAATTCTGTTTTCTATTTTATCGTGTGATTTAATACCATATTATATAGTCCATTTTATGCTTTTTCTTCTATTGCTCTTAGAACCGTTTATCTTTACTTCTTTATATTTTGCCATCACTTTATAGTAAACTGTTTTAGGACACTTATTGTGTCTCTGTGTGTGTGCATGCACAAGTGCACAAAAGAAACAGAGCAAGAGCAGAAGCTGATGTGGTCTAACAGAGGAGTCCCCAAACCCCAGGCCACAGAATGGAAGGTGTTAGGAACCCAGCCACACAGCAGGAGGTGAGCAGCATGTGAGCATTAACACCTGAGCTCTGCCTCCCATCAGATCAGCAGTGGCATTAGATTTTCACAGGAGAAGGAACCCTATCGTGAACTGTGCATGTGAGGGATCTAGGTTTTGCACTCCTTATAAGAATTTAATGCCTGAGGTAGAACAGTTTCATCCTGAAACCATCTCCCCTACAGGTCCATGGAAAAATTATCTGCTATGAAACTGGTCCCTGGTGCCCAAAAGGCTGGGGACTGCCATTCTAAAAGACTTATTTGAAAAACCAGCATATTTATTAGATTGAAAATGGTGAATTCAAAACATACTCTCTTTCTGTAACAGTCTTCCTATTTGGGGCTCAATAGAAATGTTTCCAAATTACTATAGTTTTATTTTTTACATAGTGGCAACTATATAAAATTAATCTCTTATTTTATAAATACTCAATGGAAATGTTTGTAATTAATGGCTCTGCTTAACGTACTTTTTTTCTTTCACTTTATGGAAGCAGGGGTCATACCTACCAATTCAAGAAATGGCCAGTAGGATGAATTCTAAAATATTTGTTTCAAGAATATAAAATCTAAAGATGTGAAATCAAGTAGTATCACTAAAATTTTTCCATATGGTCAAGCAACATCATCTCTCTGGACCACTGAAGTGAGAGCAAACAGACCCCAGAAATGCAGTCTCTATATCAGTCACTTTCTTACATTATACATAGCTTCTAAAATGTGTTGTTATGAAAGAACATTTAAAAATGAAATGAAGAAAAACACACATATGCTTTAACAAGCTTATTCCTAGCTGGCAATAAGATTTTCTTCTTAATTGTTAAATATTTAGGCAAACCAAAATATTTACATTTACCTGGAAAAAAAAGAACAAACAAATAAACAAAAACCTCTTTCATTTTGGAAATGCCATAAGCAACACTACCCTAATCCTAACAGCACAAAACCACTGGCTGTTGTGCATCCTTGACTGTGGGACTGTCTGAGCGCCTCCCTTCCAAAAGTGATGCAAACACTTTCTTCAGGATGGTGCTGTTAGAAAGCTGAGTGCTGCCTTTGTGCTACTTGCCACAGGCTGTTAGAGAACAACAACAAAAAAGAAGTATTTCTTTTTTCTCCTTTCCAAAAAGGCATCAAAAGAAAGCCTAAGTGTGAAATAAAATTCATTAAGAAGTAAACAGCTACACAAATCAACAGTTTGGCTTAGATTAGATTAATATTTTATTTTGCCCTAATATTATCCTAAAGTCTGAAAAAATAATTCAACTAAGAAGAAATTTGCTCTAATAATTATATAGAGAGAGGAAAGCAACAAATACAGGAACAAATTGAAGAATGTCTAAATCTGCTGTATCACAGACTGATTTTCTACATGTTTGTATGTATATAGGTATGTATTTATTGAGCTATATATTTAATTGCTTATTCATTCATGTATTCATGTATATTCTGGCAAGTCACGGATATTACTGACTTATAGACTGACAAATGGAGTATGGGGTCACATAATTCAGTGTACTCACTTATATTTCTTGGGGTAGGGCCTAAGCACTCAATAAATGGATATTGGATTGGTGAACTGAGCAGCTGAGGGTGCTGAGCCCAGACAGATATATCTAGGATCACTCAGCCATGAAGCAGGAGGACCAGTCTTTGGCTGTCAGCCCATTATAGGATCTATTATGCCCAGCCTCATCTTCCTTAGAAGCCTCATTTTCCTATTTCTGAAAAAAAGATAAGCAATTTGGAGACATACCTGGCTCAACAAAGCAATAATGTGCTTGCACTCATTGTTTGTCTATCACCAGTGACAAAGTATACATTTTTTGCTTTTTAAGAAAAAACATTGAAATGAATGATTTCAAGTCTATTAATAATACTGCTGCCCTAAATTCCCCCCAAATTACATAAATCTCAGAGTACACAAATATTATAGAGTAGTTATTTAATATGTGATGTGTCCCCAGTATCTGTGTTCCTGTGCTACTGTGGAGATCATGTTTTATTATTAGAGCTACAGGGAAGCTCTGGAAGAAATGCAGGAAGCTCCTTTAATAGATTTATACTTGCCCCTAAATTTCAAAAATGTTTACCTATGGAAAAATACAATTCATAACTCTTCATCATTTTACCTTTACTTGGCATTGTTTCTCTAAATACATTAGAAAAATGGATATCTAGGTCTCTAGAGTGTATGAAATATAGCTTTATCTTTCCTTTCCATACTTCCATTTACCCATCCAATCAGCATTTATTCATGAAGTCCCTACTATATGCTAAGAACGCGATTAGATTTTAGGACCTGGGTATTCAAAATTTGGATCAGCAATGTCAGTATCCAGAATCATTGAATCAGAAATTACATTTTAATAAGACTCCCCTAGCTGACTCATATACACATTTAAGTAGGGGAATCACTATAAAGGCATAGCCCTGCGGGGTGCAGTGGCTCACGCCTATAATCCCAGCACTTTGGGAGGCCCAGGCGGGTGGATCACTAGGTCAAGAGATCGAGACGATCCTGGTCAACATGGTGAAACCTCGTCTCTACTAAAAATATAAAAATTAGCTGGGCGTGGTGGCGCAGCCTGTAGTCCCAGCTACTCGGGAGGCTGAGGCAGGAGAATTGCTTGAACCCAGGAGGCGGAGGTTGCAGTGAGCCGAGATAGTGCCATTGCACTCCAGCCTGGGTAACAAGAGTGAAACTCCGTCTCAAAAAAAAAAAAAAAAAAAAAAAGCATAGCCTTACCCTTGAGATTTACAAAGTCTATCACAGGAAACAACCAGGGCCATAACCAGCCCAAACAGAACAGTAGGGCACACATTGAAAAGATACTGATCCTCAGATGGCAGGAGCCCTGTGGGTACATGCACTGGCAAGTGGAGGAGATTTCTGTACAAATTAGAAAAAGGAGTCTCTTCTTCAAGGTGGTCCAACTCACATACCTAGACTCAGGAATATGGAAAGTGGTGTGCAGGCCAGATTCTAACATTTGATTGCTCTGTGCAACCAATAACTTTTATGGTTTTTTCCCTGAAATAGTCCTGTTTTATCCCTGCCTCACTCCTTCCATCTCTCTCTCTTTCTTTGAGAGATTGATTGTTTTCCCTAAGGAGCAGATTGTATCTTATTCTGGGAAGCCTGAGTGTTACAGGGTACAGAGAATACATAGGAATAGTCCAAATCGTGCTATTATCTAGTTTAATTTTCAGGAATATGACCCTCGTAGCAATGTAAGAAAAAAAAATGGCAGGAACATTTGAAGGAAGTCTCTTAAACTATGTAGGTAAGAGGTAATGAAGCTCTGGAGGAGGCGGTGGGCCCTAAGCAGCAAGTCTGGAGGACTCTTTCTATAAATGGGCAGGTGGGGTAAAAAGAGAAGAAGTGGAAGTTTATACTTTCTTTTTTTGTAAAATTTAAAAAATTTTATATTTATGTTCTTTAAGGTTATATGGACAGGTTTGATAGTTTAATTTATGCTATTTAATTGAATATTTAAATATATATGGTAATCTGAGAATAGCAAGTGAATGTAGAATTAAAAAGTGCAAAAGGAAAAAGAGGCAGACACAGTGTCATGTCACTCCTTTAACACTTTTAGCAAATAAAATATATTTTAAATAGATAGGTTACCTTTTATTTTTTCATGGATATAAGAACATTTTAATTTGCCTTTCTACTGATAAAAATTTCCCTTTGAGTCTAATGATTTTGAGAGGAGTGATGTAAGTAGAAAAGAAAAACAAAGGGAATAAAATATTCTATCAAGTTAGGGAAAAGGCCTGTGTTTCCTTTCGTTTTGTAATCATTACTCAAAAATTAGTTATTGATTCTGGAGTTTTCTAATTTAGGAAATGACGTGAATGTTAAGTCAAGAACATAAGCTATGAACCTCTACAAAAAGAACATAATCACTTCAGTTGAGAGTCTCGGGTTGAATATGTGAAGGAGAAGCCTGGAATACAGACCAGTTGCTGCTCCCAGCAAGAGAGGGAAGGAGTGGCCACAGGGAGCTCCTCAGGCCCCTCAAACCTGTTTACCATACTAAATACACATGTAATGAATCAAGCATACAAAGAAACAGTTAGGATGTTTAGCATATCTCTATCTTCCTCAAGCATTCATCCCTCTTACTCCTGCAATCATGGCCACAAAATGTCATGTTTATAGAAACAGTCGAGGAACTGCTGATCTGCATAGAAAGATAGTCTAGGAAGGAGAATCTGCTTTGAAGTCAGTCAGTCCTGAGTTGGAGTTCTGGATGTCTACTTTCTAAATACAATCTTGGGCAGACAACATATCCTCTGTAAACCTCAGTTCCCCTACCTGTGCAATGGGAGGGTCTGATGCCATTGTCTAGGGGTCAAGGTAAAATGACCACATTTCCTCGAGTTCCCAGGATAGTCTTTGTTTACACTTTTTGCCTCTAAGTAATTATTAACAGTGTTCCCTTTCATTCTAAAATGGTTCCACTTTGAATAAATTATATGCTCTCTCCTTATTATAAGGATATTAAATGATTTGATATGTGTAAAGCCAGTATTGGGCTTCTAGTCCTCATGTTCCTTCCTCCTATCTGTATAAGAAAGAAGGAGGAAAATTTGGCAGAATTATCATTAGTGTAGCCTCGCCTAATGACACACCTGGAATACAAAAGCACCCAGCATTTCTATTTCATGGACACGTAGGTATAGAATCACTTTAATAAGGTGCTTTATAGAGGATAATTTAAAGAAGAAAATTTCACCTCCATTAAAAGAAAAGACAAAATTATTCATGTTAAGGTTACATAAGAAATGAATGGTAATTTGCAAAAATACTACTGAAAAGTATTATACTCTACAGAAGATGTTCCAGTTTTATCTTCTGCATACACAGATAAATAGATTAAGGTTAATGAGAATCACCATTATACATATATATACACACATATTCATTATATACGGAGAGAGAGAGAAACTGATGTAGTAATTGTAGATGTGCAGTAAGTTGCTTATTTAGAATATCCTGCTTCATTGATAAAACAACTGAATAAATTCTGATTATTTTGTTAAGTTTATCTGCATTTAAAACATTTTAAATGCCCTGACTAATAAATACTGAAAACAAAGCTAAAATATTAGTTACTAGTTCTGTTAGTCCATTCTTACATCCCTGTAATGAATACGTGAGGCTGTGTAATTTATAAAGTAAAGTGGTTTAATTGGCTCACAGTACTACATGCCGTACAGGATCAGGGGTGCTGGCAGCTGCTCCTAGTGAGGGCCTCAGAAAGTTTACCAGAGCTTGCGGAAAGTTAAGAGAGAGCAGGCATGTCACACGATGAAAGTAGGGGGAGGTGGTATGTTCTTTTAAACAACCAGATTTCACATGAACTCAGAGTGGTAAATCACTAATCACCAAACGGATGATGCTAAGCCATTTGTGGATCTGCCTCCGTGGTCCAATCCCCTCCCACCAGGTCTCACCTCCAACATTGAGAATCACATTTCAGCATGAGATTTGGAGGGTAAAAACATCGAAAGCATATCATTAATGCTGAGAATTTCATGCAAATACAGCAGTGTTATTCTGAGCATCAAGAAAAATGATCTGGAAGCATCAGTATTTAACAGATGTATGATGTGTTTTTGTATTAGATAAGTAGCTGGACATCCATAGTTTTGAAGAAACTTTTCGTGGTGAAGCTTAAAAAAGTTAATATCTTTACAAAATTTGTAGTAACACAGAAAGTATGAAAGAAAAATAAAAAATTGTTTATTATGCTGTAAGTTTGTTTATGAACAAAAACCAGGGAAACAAAAACAGCAACCCAGAAAGTAGACATGGTACGACTATTAATAGAATGTCTTTAATGAAACTGCAAAGTGCTCAGACAAAAAGACACTGACTGGGAATCAGAAGACTGGGTTTTTATTCTTAGCTCTGCCACTATCTGACCATGAGATATGAATGGAACTTCTTTGGGCTTCATTTTCACTGGCTATAAACTGAACGGTCTGGAGTCTTTAGTTCCAACATTTCTTCTATCAAGAATGTTTCATGATCCCATGGTTCCTTAGTGTAGGGATTAACATCTGACACATCTGGGCTCCTCTGCATCCTTGTGGCAATTCAAGATCATCACTTTACCACTCCCACCAATTCTTTGTGCTCCACCACTACCTCTAGGGCTCCCAGACCCAGCTGGTCCTAATACACGTATCTCATCACTCCTCATCACACCACTGTAGTGAGTCTCTGTGTTCTCCTTGGCATGCTCCCATCCAACTTCACCTGAGTGACAAGAGATTGCTACATATCGAAAGGACACATTGCAAGAATTGGGATGTTCTGCATTCCAGTCTCAACTCTCTCCCCCAGAAGAAGCCCAGGTCCCCTTGTAATGTTGCCAAATTTTCTATACAAGTGGCAATAATTAAACACTTAATCAAAAGTTCCATTTCTATTGCAATAACTTATTTACTCAAAAAAAAAAAAAAAAAAAGCTAGAGCTGAAAGGTGAGTTTTTTACTTCAGGAGAATTTGTCAAGTCTCTTAGTATACTGCTGACTGAACTTTCAGAAGAACAAATTGTGAATAAGCGTGGCTTGGAGAGCCACAGTTTATCATGTGACCTTCACTTGCTGATACTGCCTTCAGGTCTGCATCCCTGTGAGTGGCACACGGATGGGCTCCATGGGATCTCACAAGGTCCATACAAATAGTGAACTCCATTTCAGGAGCAGTGACTGCTGAATCAGGAATTACTCCACTTGGCACCCACGAAGGTGGAATAATTCATCACAGCCAACTACAGTGACTATTACATCAGGAAGAAAGAAAAGTGAGTGCCAATTTAGCTTCTTGCTCAGACTGTTAAAATTACAGCATTAATACTGCACACAAATCTTCCTAGTAGATGATTCATCTGAATTCTTGTATAGTCCATAGGAAAAGAATGACAGAAGAATTGAATATTGGATATAAAAAAGTGACAAACTTATTTTGATAACATATTTAAAAGCACAGTGTGTACTCTGATCCAGAAGATGCTATTTATAGCTTGATTCTGTCAAAGAGTGAACATTACAATTAGAACTCTATCCTTGCCACATTTTTTTGTGAACTCTAAGATAATTAGTATGATTGCCTAAGGCTGTGGGAGTATAACTTTCCTCTTTTTACTGCTGGAAATGTTATTGTTGTTGCTTTTTGGGTCAAGTATCTTAAATTGCCCAGAAAAAATTTTCAGAAATAATTCTGGGAGGCAAGGGAAGAAATTGCCAGAGGGATTCTGGAGAAGAAAGGGGCAATGACACACTTAGGTTGATCACTTTGGGATGGATAATGAACTGAGGATTAAAAATAACAAGAAATGAGAACCTCTTGTGTGATCAGTGAGGTGAGAGAGCTGAAGAAGATACGGAGAGGAGTCTTTGAGCTGTTATAGAAGGAGGTCGACGTGACCACAGTAAGACTCCAGGGATGGTGGGCCACTGTGGGCTCCCCTAGGCTGCTAGTCTGGAAGAAGAATACAGAACATTGCCATTCCCAAGAGCAGCTCTGCCATAAGTGTCAGTATGTAACCCAGCTGAGCTTAGACCACATTAGTTAACACTCATGATTACAGGTACTTTGTTTTTGGTTGTCTGAAATTCACAGACAAGAAGTCAATGCTACAATAACCCAAGTGAGAAGTGAATAATTGGGCTCTAAATTAGTAAAATGTCAGCAGATTTGGACAGAAGATCTTGTGGAAGTAAAGGATACTTCAGAAACAAAGAGAATGGCTGAATCATTTGTTTAATAAATATGTTTTAAAAGGATAGTATAATGTCAAATTCTAGCTCTAGTAGAATGATCACAGCATTCATCTTCAGCAATCATTAAGTAGGAAAAATTGGGAGCTCTAGTTATGGTAATCTAGAGACATAAAACATAAGTAAAAACACTAGAAAATGTTGACAAGATGAGGAAACACTTTATGGAAATTGGGTGGCCAGCGCCGCTGGTTGGACCAGTGCGGCCGCTCGGCCAACACCTGGGGCAGGGGGCAGTGGCTCCTTGTGCAGAGTGAACAAGACTGGGTCCCCTCTGGGCCAGCAAGGGGAGCTGAGGCAGGGAGTCAAGCCAAGAGATTCCCGGGCAAAGAGGGCACCACTGGAAACACGGCTGAACCCAAGACGGTCTAGCTCTGTGTAGGAGGGGCGTCCCCCACCGGGAAACACCCTGCAGTTCCCTGGGCAATTTGCCATAACCAAGACAACCCGCCACTACAGAGATTACATCACTACAGGGGCGGGCCAGCATAGCGGAAGCAGTTCTAACTATACCCATATAAACAGGACTGCAGGGAAGTTCACACGGAAGCTGGGCGGAGCCCACAGCAGCTCAGCGAAGCCTCTGCAGGCTGAGTGTGACTAGGCTGCCACCTTGTGGGCAGGGAAAACAACAGCAAGACAGTGGAAAATCATAAAGCCCTAACTCCCTGGGACAGAACACCTGGGGGGAAGAAAAGGGGGTTTATGAGTTCAGCTGCTGCAGACTTAAAATTACCAAAATCAGAAAGACAACAACTACAAAGTCGATAGGTGGATAAATCCACAAAAATGGGAAGAAACCAGCACAAAAAGGATGAAAACACCCAAAACCAGAACACCTCTCCTCCAACAAGGGAGCACAACTCCTCACCAGCAAGGGAACAAGACTGGATGGAGAATGAGTGTGACAAAATGACAGAATCAGCTTTCAGATAATGGATAATAAGAAACTTCCGTGAGCTAAAAGAACATGTTCTAACCCAATGCAAAGAAACCAAGAACCTTGAAAAAAGACTTGACAAAATGCAAACGAGAATGGACAACTTAGAGAGGAATATGAGTGAATTGATGGAGCTGAAAAACACAACAGGAGAACTTCGCGAAGCATGCACAAGTTTCAACAGCCGAATTGACCAAGCAGAAGAAAGGACATCAGAGGTTGAAGATCAACTCAATGAAATAAAATGAGAAGGCAAGATTAGAGAAAACAGGGTAAAAAGGAATGAACAAAGTCAACAAGAATTATGGGACTATGTGAAAAGACCTAATCTATGTTTGATATGTGTACCTGAATGTGACGAAGAGAATGCATCCAAGCTGGAAAATACTCTTCAGGATATTATCCAGGAAAACTTCCCCAACCTAGCAAGGCAGGCCAATATTCAAGTCCAGGAAATACAGAGAACACCACAAAGACATTCCTCTAGAAGAGCAACCCCAAGGCACATAATCATCAGATTCACCAGGATCGAAATGAAGGAGAAAATACTAAGGGCAGCCAGAGAGAAAGGTCGGGTTACCCACAAAGGGAAGCCCATCAGACTCACAGCAGATCTCTCAGCAGAAACCCTACAGGCCAGAAGAGAGTGGGCGCTGATATTCAACATCCTAAAAGAAAAGAACTTTCAACCCAGAATTTCATATCCAGCCAAACTAAGCTTCATAAATGAAGGAAAAAGAAAATCCTTTGTGAACAAGCAAGTTCTCAGATATTTCATCACCACCAGACCAGCTTTACAAGAGCTCCTGAAGGAGGCACTACACATAGAAAAGAACAACCAGTACCAGCCACTCCAAAAACACATGAAATGGTAAAGAGCAGCAACACAATGAAGAATCTGTATCAACCAATGGGCAAAACAGCCAGCTAGCATCAAAATGACAGGATCAAATTCACACTTAATAATATTAACCCTAAATGTAAATGGACTAAATGCCCCTATCAAAAGACACAGACTGGCAAATTGGATAAAAAGCCAAAACCCATCAGTGTGCTATATCCAGGAAACCCACCTCACATGCAAAGATACACAAAGGCTCAAAATAAAGGGATGGAGGAAGATTTACCAAGCAAATGGAGAGCAAAAAAAAGGACGAGTTGCAATTCTCAACTCTGATAAAATAGACTTTAAAGCAACAAATATTAAAAGAGAAAAAGAAGGACATTACATAATGGTAAAAGGATCAATGCAACAAGAAGAGCTAACGATCCTAAATATATATGCACATAATACAGGAGCACCCAGATACATAAGGCAAGTTCTTAAAGACTTACAAAGAGACATAGACTCCCACACATTAATACTGGGAGACTTCAACACACCATTGTCAATATTAGACAGATCAACGAGACAGAAAATTAACAAGGATATCCAGGACTTGAACTCAGACCTGGAACAAGCAAACCTAATAGACATTTACAGAACTCTCCACCCCAAATCCACAGAATATACATTCTTCTCAGCACCACATCACACCTACTCTAAAATTGACCACATAATTGGAAGTAAATCACTCCTCAGCAAATGCAAAAGAACGGAAACCATAACAAACAGTCTCTCAGACCACAGTGCAATCAAGTTAGAACTCAGAATTCAGAAACCAACCCAGAACCGCACAGCCTCATGGAAAATGAACAACTTTCTCCTGAATGTTGACTGGATAAACAATGAAATGAAGGCAGAAATAAAGATGTTCTTCGAAACCAACGAGAACGAAGACACCACATACCAGAATCTCTGGGACACATTTAAAGCAGTCTCTAGAGGAAAATATATAGCATTAAGTGCCCACATGAGAAGAAAGGAGAGATCTAAAATTGACAGCCTATCATCAAAATTGGAAGAGCTAGAGGAGCAAGATCAAAAAAAACTCAAAACCTAGCAGAAGACAGGAAATAACTAAGATCAAAGCAGAATTGAAGGAGATAGAGATACGAAAAACACTACAAAAAATCAATAAATCCAGGAGCTGATTTTTTGAAAAGATCAACAAAATAGACAGACCACTAGCCAGACTAATAAAAAAGAAAAGAGAGAATAACCAAATAGATGCAATAAAAAATGATAAAGGGGATATTGCCACAGATTCCACAGAAATTCAAACCATCATCAGAGATTATTACAAACAACTCTATGCACATAAACTAGAAAACCTGGAAGAAATGGATAAATTCCTGGACAGTTGCCTCCTCCCAAGCCTAAACCAGCAAGAAGTCGAAACCCTGAATAGACCAATAACAAGGTCTGAAGTCGAGGCAGCAATTAAGAGCCTACCACCCAAAAAAAGCCCAGGTCCAGATGGGTTCACAGCCGAATTGTACCAGACATACAAAGAGGAACTGGCGCCATTCCTACTGAAACTATTCCAAATAATCCAAAAAGAGGGAATCCTTCCCAAATCATTTTATGAGACCAACATCATCCTAATACCAAAACCTGGCAGAGACTCAACAAGAAAAGAAAACTACAGGCCAATATCCATGATGAACATAGATGCAAAAATCTTCAATAAAATACTGGCAAGCCGATTGCAACAGCACATCAAAAAGCTTATCCACCATGATCAAGTAGGATTCATCCCGGGGATGCAAGGCTGGTTCAATATACGCAAGTCTATAAATGTAATTCACCACATAAGCAGAACCGAAGAAAAAAACCACATGATTATCTCAACTGATGCAGAGAAGGCCTTCGACAAAATTCAGCAGCCCTTTATGCTAAAAACTCTCAATAAACTAGGTATCGACGGAACGTATCTCAAAATAATAAAAGCTATTTATGACAAACCGACAGCCAATATCATATTGAATGGGCAAAAACTGGAAGCATTCCCTTTGAAATCGGGCACTAGACAAGTATGCCCTCTCTCACCACTCCTATTCAATATAGTACTGCAAGTTCTAGCCAGAGCAATCAGGCAAGAAAAAGAAATAAAGGGTATTCAATTAGGAAAGGAGGAAGTCAAATTGTCTCTATTTGCAGACGACATGATTGTATATCTAGAAGACCCTATCATCTCAGCCCAAAATCTCCTGAAACTGAGAAGGAACTTCAGCAAAGTCTCAGGATACAAAATCAATGTGCAAAAATCACAAGCATTCCTATACACCAAGAACAGACTTAAAGAGAACCAAATCAAGAACGAACTGCCATTCACAATTGCTACAAAGAGAATAAAATATCTAGGAATACAACTAACAAGGAACGTAAAAGACCTCTTCAAGGAGAACTACAAACCACTGCTCAACGAAATAAGAGAGGACACAAACAGATGGAGAAACATTCCATGTTCATGGTTAGGAAGAATTAATATCGTGAAAATGGCCATAATGCCCAAAGTAATTTACAGATTCAACGCTATCCCCATCAAGCTACCAATGACCTTCTTCAAAGAACTGGAAAAAACCACCTTAAACTTCATATGGAACCAAAAGAGAGCCCGCATAGCCAAGTCAATTCTAAGCAAAAAGAACAAAGCGGGAGGCATCACACTACCGGACATCAAACTCTACTACAAGGCTACAGTAATCAAAACAGCATGGTACTGGTACCAAAACAGAGATATAGAGCAATGGAACAGAACAGATGTGTCGGAGGCGACACAACATATCTACAACCACCTGATCTTTGACAAACCTGATAAAAACAAGCAATGGGGAAAGGATTCCCTGTTCAATAAGTGGTGTTGGGAAAACTGGCTAGCCATATGCAGAAAGCAGAAACTGGACCCCTTCCTGACACCTTACACTAAAATTGACTCCAGATGGATTAAAGACTTAAACATAAGACGTAACACCATAAAAACACTAGAAGGAAACCTAGGCAAAACCATTCAGGACATAGGCGTAGGCAAGGACTTTATGACCAAAACACCAAAAGCATTGGCAACAAAAGCCAAAATAGACAAATGGGACCTAATCAAACTCCACAGCTTCTGCACGGCAAAAGAAACAGTCAATAGAGTAAATCGGCAACCAACAGAATGGGAAAAAGTTTTTGCAGCCTACCCGTCTGACAAAGGGCTGATAGCCAGAATTTACAATGAGCTAAAACAGATTTACAAGAAAAAAACAAACAAGCCCAATTCAAAAATGGGCGAAGGATATGAACAGATACTTTACAAAAGAAGACATACATGAGGCCAACAAGCATATGAAAAAATGCTCATCATCACTGGTCATTAGAGAAATGCAAATCAAAACTACATTGAGATACCATCTCATGCCAGTTAGAATGGTGATCATTAAAAAATCTGGAGACAACAGATGCTGGAGAGGATGTGGAGAAATCGGAACACTTTTACACTGTTGGTGGGAGTGTAAATTAGTTCAACCATTGTGGAAGACAGTGTGGCGATTCCTCAAGGACCTAGAAATAGAATTCCATTTGACCCAGCAATCCCATTACTGGGCATATGTCCAAAGGATTGTAAATCGTTCTACTATAAGGACACAAGCACACGAATGTTCATTGCAGCACAGTTTACAATAGCAAAGATCTGGAACCAACCCAAATGCCCATCGATGATAGACTGGACGGGAAAAATGTGGCACATATACACCATGGAATATTATGCAGCCATCAAAAACGATGAGTTTGCGTCCTTTATAGGGACATGGATGAACCTGGAAACTATCATTCTCAGCAAACTGACACAAGAACACAAAATCAAACACTACATGTTCTCACTCATAGGTGGGTGTTGAACAATGAGAACACATGGACACAGGGAGGGGAGCACTATACATTGGGGTCTGTTGGGGGTGAGTTGCGGGGGACAGCGGGGGGGTGGGGAGTTGGGGAGGGATAGCATGGGGAGAAATGCCAGATATAGGTGAAGGGGAGGGAGGCAGCAAATCACACTGCCACGTATGCCCCTATGCAACAACCTTGCATGTTTTTCACATGTACCCCAAAACCTAAAACGCAATACAAAATAATAATAATAAAAAATAAACATATTACCATTAAGACATTAAACATAATTATTTGTTCACAAGATGATATGTTCTCTGTATTTATGGAGGTAAAAAATGGGAGAAAAAACTGTGAACCTTTCTTTTTAAAGTGTTAGGAGGATGAGATTAAAATAAAAATCTTCTCTGCAATCATTCATATTGTAATCTTTCAATCTCATTGTGGAAGATTTATAAAAGCTTGAGAAAAGAAATAAAATCACCTAAAATCCAAAGAAAACCTTTTGAACAATTTGCTTAATTATGTTTCCATAGTTGTAATCATTCCCTACACAAGTTTTTTAAATTGGATTTTAACAGGTCTCTGTTGCACATTTCAAAGTATAGCTATGGATCTTATTGATAGTTAAAGACCTAGGATAAATTTAGAGAGGACTGTTCAATAGTTGAATGGCAACTTCAGGAGTCAGCTAAAGACAGATGTTCCTGTGGGCAATAGACAAGAACAGAAACAGGTACCAGGAGGATTGTGTCATGCAGCCTGGGAGTGCCATATGATGTCCTAAAGGGACAGCTCAGAAGGGACACACTCTGAACAGTACTTGCAAATATTTTGAAAATGGCAAGGACAATTTAGAGAAAAAGCTTTTTGTTTTAGGAATACCACATACAGAAACTTTAAATTACTTTCTTGGTTGTTAATTCATTACTGATTTTTCAGAGTTCTATGGTACTGTGTAGTAGATGCTGTTCTAAGAACTTTACATATATTACCTTACTTAATCCTCACAATACCTCCATGAGGTGGATGCTATTATTATTCACAGTATGCAGAGATTTTAAAAGTATGTTTTCCACATTTCTAATTTCACTTAGAGGCTTTTGAGTTTTCCAAAACCAGGACAACAGCAATATCCAACAGCCTTCACTATATTATTCATTATTATACATCGTTTCCATGCCTTCTCATCTACAGCAATCATCACACGAACTTTATTCATAATTCTCAAGTTGAACACCTCATCAGGCTTCTGGCTGTTTTATTATCCTTATAAGCCAATATCAAGAACCACAATTAAAACAACAAAAACAATCACTGCATTTGGATAAACTATTCTGTGAGATTTTGAAACCTGTAATAATAATGCAATAATAATGTGTTTGCTTAGTCATTTCACACAAATCATTTATGGAAACAATGAGGAAAAAATATGAACAAAAATTGAATCTCAAAATGATTTGGCATAAAGTTAATATCATTTTCCTATATCCAAAAACGTAATGTAGTTTTCATAGTGGCAATGACAAAAGGGGAGTATAATTTAAGGAATTACGTATCTAAACCTTATTGCCTCCACTAATAGAATTTTTAGCACTCTCCTGCTTTGTAGCAGTATTTTTGGATGGAGCATATTTTTATAGAACATAGATGGTTTTTATGTATCTGTAAAATAGCGCTCCAAAAATGATTCCATTTTGTGATGAACGTGTCTGGTGAAACAACTCTGACGGTGTGGTCTCCCGTAGATCTGTCTCTCCTGCCACTCCTGGAATGTATGGAACTGAAGATTGCAAATGGAGAGACTGAGCCTTGTAACAGACAAAGAAATCATGCAATAGAAGTGGAACTCAACAGACCCCTACTCCGTGCCAAGTCACATAATAAAAGTGTGTTAGTGTTTTCTGCTAAGTCTGTATTTTTTAATTCTGTATTCCCATCTATAACACAAACGTAATATTTGAATGAATTAAAAATGCTCTTTTAATAGCTTTATTTTGTTTGAGTTTAAACATAGATTGTGACATTTATCAATGGAGAAATTACAAAGTGCACAGAATTGTACTTAAAACACATTCCTACAGAGATTGAAATATATACTTGTACTTGACGAGAGCCAACTAAAGATCTATGCTCTGACAAAAATATATTGGGACATTATGCATGATTTACACAAACGTTGAGATTTTGCAGCTGAAATATTATCAAAAAGATAACATATGAATTCATCATTTGTTATCTTCCTTGCTGTAAACATTAGCTGATATTCTGTCTCTTATTCTTACCAGAAATTATTTGTCTCATATACATTATATATAATATAAACATATATACACACACACTTATTATATCATTTTTACAACATGACTCATGATCACAAAATTCCAAATATACCTCTTATTCCAACACAGGCTACACAAAACAAAAGATTAATAGTACTGGCTTAAAATGTGACTTCTAATTGCCTTTAAATATCAGCTACAAATGATTATGTAATAGTAATTTTCTGCATTATACTGTTAATCCCCGAGTTATTTAGCTAAAGGGAAATGGAGTAAAAATGGCAAGAAATAAAAGATCTAAAAGGGAAAATGAGTTGGGTTGTGGTCAAAGGCATAGGGAAATGAGGATACTCTATATCTACAATCTCATTTCTTTCATTGCCTGTTTGCTTAATTTCACTTTTTCAATCCCTAATAGGAAACTCTGGCAGCTTGTACATTTTACACACAGATTCATCAACTTAAGCCATTCCAGCCTATATCTCTCCAACAAACAAAGGTGACTCTGAGTAATAAAAATAATTTATGTTTACCAAGTCTTGGAGTTTTACACTTATGTTGTTCTTATAATTAAAAAGAGTATTCTATAGTGGAGTATAGCTGGACAAAACAGTAAAATTCCTTGGCTAATTTAGAGAGGTGGTGTAGAGAGTGCAGTGGTTCTCTGCGTGTGCTTAGCAGACCACCAGCAAAAGCAGTACCTTGAAACTTAGAAATGCAAATTCTCAGGCCAGACTCCAGGTTTACTGACTAGGAAACTCTAGAAATCCGGTCTGAGAATTTGCATTTCTAACAAGTTCCCAGCTGAGAACTTGTTAAAACCCACTAGAAGCCAAAGCTCTTTTCTGAAGTCACAACAAAAATAACTTTCTAGAGCATTTATTTTAGACAAATTCCAGGAAAATATTCAAATATAGCAAGGTGTGCTATTGATATTCATGATCTTTTTTTAAAAAAATACTTTAAGATCTGGGATATATGTGCAGAACGTGCAGGTTTGTTACATAGATATACATGTGCCATGGTGGTTTGCTGCACCCATCAATCCATCATCTACATTACGTATTTCTCCTAATGCTATACCCCCAGGCCCCCATCCCCCAATAGGCCCCAGTGTGTGATGTTCCTCTCCCTGTGTCCATGTATTCTCACTGTTCAACTCCCAAAGGTTCTCTTTATCATGAGAACAACAAGTTGTTTGATATCTCCAGTTACAGTACTTAAAAACCTTTTTATTTGGTAAGTTTGAAGTGATGATTTTCAACAAAAAAAAAAAACAGATGCAGTTGACTTGGGAACCACAGTCTGAAAGTCAATGGACTAGAACATAGATTCCAAATTGAGGCTCAGCCCCTTATCAACTATATACATTTAAGAAAACTGTTTAATTCAATGCTTATCTGTAAATGGGGATGAGTTAGTATATTCCTCATAAAAATGCTACAAGAGTTAAATGAGTCAACCACTTAAAACCCTACCTGAATTCTAGTAAGTCCGGTGTGTGTGTGTTAAAATGTGTGGAATCCATTGCATCTCTTATATTTTACCAACAGTCACCTCACTGCGCCTATATACTTCTGCCAGCATTTTATTTCCAGATGGCTGAAAAAAAAATCACTTTAACCCATTGGTTTCCAATCTTGGCAGAATATTAGAATCACCTGGGAAGCTTTTAAAAATTACTAATTTCATTATTAGAATTACTAGAATACTTTAAAAGGTCTCCAGGCAATTATAATATTCAGCTAGGATTGGAAACTATTGCCTTAACCTATAAATAAGCAGTATGTTTCTAGGATACAGTGGTCGTATTTGGGATCTTTTGTAAGACAAATAACTAATCGTACTGAATCGAGCAAATCTCTACTGCCAAGAACTTTTTAAAAACTTGAGCTGATTGTATAATGTGCTTACAAATTTAATAACAGCTAGATTTTAATGAATCTGAGGACTTTGTATAAAATTAGTCATATATATTCAGAGACATAAAATGTATAGTTTCAGACAATCCACCATCAGTGTGTACAGAATTTTAAACAACTGGCTGATTAAAGAGGTGATACTTCAATTCTGGCAATATGGTTAAAAACATGGTATAGCAGATTCTTGGCATGTGAGGATTTAATGTTAATCAGTTTTCATCCTGAAGATCCATGACTATGGGGATTTGTATTTGACCGAAACAGATTTGAAGGATTCATGCCATGGGGCTGGCAAATGGGATTTGAGCTGCTGTGCTTGTGAGTGAGCCTAGCTTACAGGAAGTATTCTTTCATATGGTCATACATCCCTTTTCTCAATGATAAAAACATGGAGGTTTGTGTATGAGTAACAGACAACAGATAAATTAAATGTTGGTGGAAAAGCTAGAAATAAAAACTACCCACAGCCAAAATTCAATTCCTAACAAAAGCAGAAGACTGTAACATTTTTACATTCCCAAAATGAAGATTTCTAAAGATCTTACAAATATTTCTCTTGTTAGGGATATATTACACAGAGTCTTAAGTTCTCTTATAATGCTGCACAGTTTATTTAGATTTAATCTCCAAGTTAATGAAATGTAAAAAGGTATTATAGGTCATCATTAATATTCTCTATGCTTTTTACATGAAAATGAAAATAAGTTGGATGCATTTTTCATCTAAGTTAGAAAAAAACTGCATGTTAAGTATCCATCCACTATGAAGATTTTCTACCTAAGGCTCAAGACAGATCTTATGAGGTCTGGGTTTCACATAACCCTGTCAGCACAAAACCCTCTGGGCAGAATGAAAGCCAAAGATTAGGCTGTGGTTTATCTGTGCTCTCCTTTGAGAAATGTCAGAATGCATTTATTATAAATTACAAATACTAAAGAAGCAACACCGTTAAAATAGGTGCCTCTGCCTGGACATGACAGTAAGATGCAGAAAATCAGGTGGGAATATATTTTTTCTTAATACATTTAGGTAACAACTACATCTAAAACAGAGCTTTCTATGGTTGAAATTTTGATTAAAGGCAAAGCTTTAGTTAAATTTTGTTGTTAGGAAATTAAATGAGAAAAAACAATGGTGTCTATATAAGAACCCATGTTTACTAGAAGCCAAGGTCATTTCTGAAGTCACTACAAAAACAAGGTTCTAGAGCATGTTTTTGAGATAAATCCCAGGAAAAAATATTCAGAAGCAATCAGGTTTGCTCATTATACCCATGAACTTCCAGTATTTTTCTTTATTAGAGTAGTTACAGTTTATTCAGCATCGCCATTTCCAGTACTTATAAGCCTTTTTCTTTAGTAATTAATTATAAGCCATAGTTTTCCTAACAATTTAGAACCTCTCCATTCTCTATCCCATCTCTTTCCCTTGCTTAATACCCAAACTCCAGTTCACTTCCCCTTGTGGAGATCTGTGAAGTGTTCAAGTCACTTTCAGTTTAAACAAGATGACAGTGATGACTAAATGGGATGATTTATAAAACCTCCATAGGACAGTCTCTAGCTCTGGGCAAACCCTTGATAATTGTCAGATTCCAACCCTGTGTCAAATCCCCACCTAATCAATATTCATCTACAAAGTAGTAAATACGCACTTTTAAAAAATTACTCTCCTCAGAATAGGAAACTGTGTTCTTTAAGGAAGAAGCAAAGGTGAAGCTTTCTTTCATGAAATGCTTCTTATATTCTATATTGATGAGAAAAATACTAGAACTCCTGAAATTTTGAAACTGAGAAAAATTGTAAGTCTAACAATTGTGTGTTTTGTAGATATATAGATTTTAGATGTTCTCCTTGCTGAAACTAGCTTCAAATATATTAATTTTTTTTCTCTTATTTACAATATTTTAGTTGAGAACTTTCTAACCTACCAAGGATATCCATTTTGCCTTGGTAGGGCCAGCGTTTTCGATACGCCTCTGCTACTTTCAATAGGAGATCACCATCACCCCCTAGTGGAAATGCAGTAGAAAGTATGGTATTTTGTGGTACTCTGTTTAGTGAAAATTTAAAGGAAATCTATGTCTCTTAAAATGATATTAATACTCTTAAGCAAAATCTAAAGCGGCAATTTTGTAAGTAACATAGATTTCTAAGTTGCAATGAGTCCCTATTGCGTAAGACTATATTAACAGTTTTAAAGTTTCCTGGACTTGTATCCTAATTTACAAATTAATGTCTATTTCCATTAGAATTTGTATTTCATATCCTTATTGTATTTTTAGACACGGACATGCCTGTAAATGTAAACTATAGAACATGACTATAGTAATTTGCAATCTTCTTTCTGTTTAAGAAACTTGAGGGCTTCATCCTTCATAGTCAAATGGATAATACCCATGCTTTAGACTATTTTGGTCCATTTTCAGAAGAAATTGTATACAAAATATAAAGTAATAATATCAGCCATATATTTAATAGACTCAATAAAAAAGAACTATTTTGGGTGCTTGACATGTTATTCAAGTAATAAATCTTCAAAAATACTTGTGAATAAAATGCTTAATTATCATTTCCATTGGTGCATCTGCTTTTAAGTTGGTAATATAGCATGTGAATGTTCTAATGAAAAGTCTAAGTGTGAATGCAATCATTTTCTTAAATGCTGTAAAAACTTTCTCACATTTTCAAGTCAAAACCAATAAATTCAAGCTCATCTTTGATCAAATCTTCCATTAATCATAACCACATATAAGTGATGGTGCTTTTATGATAATATATCTTTTTGACAAAGCATTATAATCTAAATTGATTGTCAGTTTTTCATTTTTCTATCATTCCATGTAATATTAATTACAATTATTTCTGAAAGAATAAAACTTCAATCATAGGTAAATGGCAAATTACCATTTAAATTAGCCAAAGGAGAATTTATTTATTTGTATTAAGCAATTTGCGTAGACTCTGGATGGCCCCATAAAATGTATAATATGTGTTATATACAATAATATAAAAATATAAAACACTAATGCTGGAGGATAACTTTTTGAAAGGGTTCTCTGGAATTATGTATGAAAATTCCAATATAAGCATGATATTTAGATAACTTCAAACATAACACTAACATTTAAACATTTCTATGTATGTGTATTTTCATGATGTAAAAAGCTTTGCATCATAAACGGATTAAATTGCCATCAACTAGAGTGCATAAATTATAGAATTAGGCAAAAATATTAATTCCTGCCCCACCTATCTTACAAGAACATTGGTAGCACCAAAATTAAAAAAATATATATAAGAGTGCTTTGTAAATTATAAACAACCATAAAATTGTCAGGTGTGTTATGTTTATAGTTGGTTGATAGATTATTTTGATAATAAAAATGTTTTATTGTAACATAGTGAAGGATTCTATCAGCCTTATCAAAGAGGATGTTAGACACTGAAGCAAATATAACCCCTTAGTTATTCTGCTCTGACAAGAGGAAATTAACTAGAAGAGAGAATAATTAAGTAGTCAACAGATTTAAGTGATTGTGGGGCAGGATGGAGAGGATAGAGGCTGCACTGCAGGCATGATACCAATAATTAGACCTAATTATTAAACGGAACTGACTTGATTGATCAAATACTACTAAGGTTTACTTTGTATCTATTCTGTGTAGTCAAAGGCCTGTCTGCCAGGGTCTGTCATATAAGTTGGCAGAACAGATTCTGACAATACATATGTAATACTACAAAGAGTAAACTTAGGGCTGTCTAAGCTAACAGCACATTTGCGAAAGTGGTATAAGCATGTATAAAGCAGAAGGAAAACAACTCATCTTCAAATGTATTTTAATATAAGTACCATTTCCTCTAAATGTATTAAAATAAATTTGAAAAAGTATATATAGATAGATAGATAGACAGACACACACCACTAGCCCTCTAAGGAATACTTAATTATTCAGTAAAAGGGACAGAGCAAGTCACCTTCATAGTTAAATATATACTACTTATTTTGCTGAGTTAGTAGGAACTCTGCTATTGTTAACGTTAGCTATAGGAATCTTGTGAAGAAGGCCAGGAAAATTTACCCTTTACAAAATGCTTGGATGGCAAATCAGTTTTATTTCTGTTTTTATAGATGAACATAAAGAATGAAGACTCTGATCAAATAATACAATATCATACAAGTAAGAACTGAAGCAATCATTATCAATGTCATGTTAAATAATCATATTAATCACCTTAAGTACCCATATTTTAGTAAACAAACTAAGATCCTCCAATAAATTGAGAGTAAATCCAGAAATGAACACTTACAGGGACAAAATGACAATTGTTAATAAACATCATTCATTCTCAATTCTTCAAAGCATAAAAAAGTATCTAAAAGGTCACTGAGACTGTACAGCACATGAAACATAAAAACTGCTTAAACTATAATTATGAACCTTCCTTGGCATTCCTTGATTGATTCTTAACATAATTTTTCTAACTAGTCTAATTTCCATGTTTCCTTGCATATGCAAATAATAAATACAATAAGTGGTGCAGTTAGGGGTAGGTATAATGACTTCTAGAACAGTGACAGCTGAGATTATAAATTTAAGTTTAAAGACAGACAAACATAACAATGAGTCATGCAAATATGAATATTTATAATAGATGATGCTAAGTCATCTCAAGGGCAGGTTACTGTGTTCAATGCCTTCCCACCAACAATACCTTCTCACTCTACTTCATTTTATTTTCCTTCATAGAACTTTGTCACCACCTGAAATATATTTCTTTATGGGTTTATTTTCTGTATCCCTACAGTAGAATAAAAGGTGGTTTAAAAGGCAAGGACTAGATTTATTTTATTCTCTGATCATTTCCAATCATTAACACATAAAAGTAGGGGTTTTAAGTAACTGGTTTGCCCACGAGTGCATATTCTTCTGTACTGGTGGGGGTGATAATGGCCATAGCACAAAGTAAAGGATTTAGTGACAAGATTGGTCTTTTACACCATCCAAAAGCAGCAAAATTATGTGAATTAACAAAAAAGTGTAAGTGCATGACTGTAATACATCCACTTAAGTCACTGCAGAGCTAAGCATTATCTATTCATACTAATGAAACAAAATTATCATGCAATTTTAATTACATGACTAACTAAATGCGTTATGTAGTACAGTAAAACAACATAATTGGCAACTATATTCTGAAAGGAGTCTGAGACTTATTCTCACACCCAAATCCACTTGAACTTGTGTGCTTGGAGAGGTTAAATAAGAGATGAGAGGAAAACATTTTCACATATTTACAATGAAAAATATCTGAAACAAAAACCAAAACCCTGTTTATCAGCATTTATTTATTTATTTATTTTATTGCATTTTAGGTTTTGGGGTACATGTGAAGAACATGCAAGATTGTTGCATAGGTACACACGTGGCAGTGTGATTTGCTGCCTTCCTCCCCTTCACCTATATCTGGCATTTCTCCCCATGCTATCTCTCCCCAACTCTCCACCCCCTGCTGTCCCTCCCTATTTCCCCCCAACAGACCCCAGTGTGTAGTGCTCCCCTCCCTGTGTCCATGTGTTCTCCTTGTTCAACACCCGCCTATGAGTGAGAACATGCGGTGTTTGATTTTCTGTTCTTGTGTCAGTTTGCTGAGAATGATGGTTTCCAGGTTCATCCATGTCCCTACAAAGGACACGAACTCATCGTTTTTGATGGCTGCATAATATTCCATGGTGTATATGTGCCATATTTTCCCTGTCCAGTCTATCATCGATGGGCATTTGAGTTGGTTCCAGGTCTTTGCTATTGTAAACCCTGCTGCAATGAACATTCATGTGCATGTGTCCTTACAGTAGAACGATTTATAATCCTTTGGATATATACCCAGTAATGGGATTGCTGGGTCAAATGGAATTTCTCTTTAAGTCCTCGAGGAATCGCCACACTGTCTTCCACAATGGTTGAACTAATTTACACTCCCACCAACAGTGTAAAAGTGTTCCGATTTCTCCACATCCTCTCCAGCATCTGTTGTCTCCAAATTTTTTAATGATTGCCGTTCTAACTGGCGTGAGATGGTATCTCAATGTAGTTTTGATTTGCATTTCTCTAATGACCAGTGATGATGAACATTTTTTCATATGTTTGTTGGCCTCATGTATGTCTTCTTTTGTAAAGTGTCTGTTCATATCCTTCGCCCACTTTTGAATGGGCTCGTTTGTATTTTTTCTTGTGAATCTGTTTTAGTTCTTTGTAGATTCTGGATATCAGCCCTTTGTCAGATGGGTAAACTGCAAAAATGTTTTCCCATTCTGTTGGTTGCCGATTGACTCTAATGACTGTTTCTTTTGCCGTGCAGAAGCTGTGGAGTTTGATTAGGTCCCATTTGTCTATTTTGGCTTTTGTTGCCAATGCTTTTGGTGTTTTGGTCATGAAGTCCTTGCCTATGACTATGTCCTGAATGGTTTTGCCTGGATTTTCTTCTAGGGTTTTTATGGTGTTAGGGAAAGGAACAGCATCCTAGTTCTCTGGGAGAATATTAGAGAAAAATAGTTCTGACACAATTATAACTGGGCATATTGATCAATTATTGGAACTTTGAGAACAGAGTACCTGAATTGCTGCCTGTCACTTTTTCAGTAATAATTTAATGTCCACATATATTTTTAAAACCTTGCTTTACAAATAGTCTTCCTATAAAATAATCTGGAGATAATTAAATACTCATGACAATGGTACATACATTTGAAAAGTAACAATTGAGGATGGGATACTTCAGTGAACTCTGACAAAGTTACAACCCGAGTCAAATTACTATAAATGTAAATGTAGTTTCACAATATCTAGTTAGTGGCAACTTCATAGGAATGTGCATAATATGACAGCATTAACTTCAAACTATTTCTAGAATGAAACAGGGCCTGTGATGAAATGTTATGCTAAAAATTCCATGCCATTTTGTTCTAAGAATGCTACTACTTCACGTAGGCCTTTCTTGAAGTGAGTAATAAGTCTCTGTTGTCTTTTTATGTAGTTGAATCTGGATTGACTCAGAAAATTATAAACTACACCGCAGTGAAAATGTCTACGTGAAGCATTAAACGAATAGCAATCTTTACTTACCTAGGAGCCATTTCTATCTTGGTGAGTGAGACTAAATTATAGGTCTAAACATTGATACTTCAAATCAAATGATACCTCAAAATTCTGAAATTATTGTGTCTAAATTATTTTCAGGGGAAGAGAGAAACAGAATAAGAAAAAAGAAAGAGAGAAAGAATGTGCACAGCACTGTACTGCTGAAAGGTGACACTTCGCCTTACTCTATACTTTCCACCTCCAATTAATCACCACATTGTTACCACATTACTCATCCATAAAAACTACTTGGGGCCACTCAGCTCAAACACCAAGAATGGTTTCCTTGACCTCATAAGTCAAACCTAAACCCTGACTATCTATCAGTCTAACCCAAACCCTAACTGTCTCCAACCACGCCAAGGTCAAGTGGATTTGGATATGAGAATAAGAGTCTCAGGATCCTTTCAGAAAACACTTGCCAATTACATTATTTTACTGTACCACATGACACATTTAATTAGTCATATAAATTGCATGATAATTTTATTTCATTAGTAGGAACAGAACAGACAATGCTTAGCTCTACAGTGAGGTAAGTGGATCTATTACAGGCATGCACTTAAACTTTTTTGTTAATTCACATTCATTAACCAAAAGCATTAACAAGTAGGACTGGCCTTACCCTACTCATTCTCACATTAGTGCCTATGATAGCAGTTTTAAAGAAATGTCCCTATGCCTTTACTTACGGCATTGCTCTTCCAGTCCTTCCTTCTTCTTTCTGTTTACCTAATATGTTATGAGACCAAAAGCCCTGGACCTTTGGCTTTTGGTGTGAAGTCTCTCCTAAAAAGAGGTAATCTCTTTCCCATAACTCTGAACCCTCCAGCTTTTTTCTTTGTGAGTAACATTATGTTTCATCAACAAAAGCATGGTACCATAATGGAAGGAGGTACCTGAAAACACTTTTAGTTAATTTGATCAAAGGCATTAATTCATTCCTGAAGCCACATGTAAAAGAACTCTTCAGTGAGAAAGGATTCCCACGAGAAAACATCACAGCTGAGATGTGCTGAAATATGTGTTTAATCAACAGCTTTAATTTTAATGCTCTGAGAAATATCATAGACCCATTCTTTTTTATTGAGAATAATCAATTATCTGGGCGTCTGCTGAGTTTTATAGGCTGGTGATATAAACACTAAAATGTAAGCCTAACCTAAGTAAGAATCAACTTAAACATGCCAAAAAAATTAACTAAAGGTAACATAAAAATGGGTGGGGCTAACAACCAAAAAAGCAGATCTATTTAGTTACTTGTAAAAAAAAAAAAAGAATGCTTAAAGTCCATCAATACATATTTACTCTCTGCCTAGAACAAGGTACTGTTTTTGAGAGATAATACACTTTTAAGATATAAGACGCTAGGAGGCAAACCATTTTATTAATTATTCCAGAATAAACAACGTATGGTCACCAGCTCAAGAAATGTGCATCAAAGGATGTGAAAGCAAAGAATAGCCAGAACTATGGCAATATTTTATACAGAGTGAAATGCAGATAGATAATTCAAGGACTGACTATATATAAGGAATCAGTGCTCTCAAGTAAACTTATATATAACATTAAAAATTGGCTACATGCAGTCATAAAATGTTTATGTGCAGTCTAATACAGAAAAACATTTCATTTTCAGTTAACAGATATTTCATACATGTATACACATACATATCTCTCTCTATATATTTTTTTTCTGCCATCAGCAAGATATTCCTCTCTTAAAATATCAGATAACACAATGCTACCCCATTTTCTAGGTCTGGCGTGTACTCAGCAAAAAGTTGAAACTTGAATGGGACAAAACATAAAAAGAAGATAATTATAATAATAATAAAACTGCAGCACATAAATAGAACATTTTGGCCAGCCTTGTAAGTCACATTTAGCAGTCATACATTTATCTTACTTTCTGCTCTCAATGTGGTCAATGCCATAGAAGTAAATAACTCAGTTGGAGAAATTCTAATATAACTTCATAATATATCAATTCTAGAATTCCACAGATCCCTTTACTTCTGGATTGTGTACAACCCATCTCCTGCATTAATAGGTTTGTCATACAACTTGAAAATTTGGCCAGAAGGCTAAACAAGACCACAAAGTATGCTGTTGCTAGAAATTTTCAGCATTCTAGAAATGGCTCTGAAAGTGCATGGCTTGTTCCCAGTAGGAGTCTTGTAATTAGTCTCTGCCATATGTTCCTCTGGCTGAATCCATAGTTGCACCCCGGGAAGCACCAAGCCTCTAGGCACAAGGAGACTAAGTAGTCCTATTTCTTTTTCTTTTTAGTTGGGCATGTGATTCACTTTATTTCGTTGTTAGACAAATAAATAACCCATATTTTCCTCTTTGAGTTAATTGATAAACACTTTTATTCTCAAGTGAAACACTGTACTAGAGTAATTATATAGTCTTTCCTTAGAGAACAAGCTGTTAGAAAAATGTGTAGGAATGAAGGTGTATAAATAAAGTAGCAGAAAAGAGTTCTGAAATAACATGGATCAGAAGATTCCCAGTATTCTATTCCCTTCTTCTCAAAAACCAGGCCAATATGTAGGAATTTAAATTTCAGTTATGACATATTCATAATTTGGCTTTAGGTTCAAGGATTATTTATGGCCATCAAGATTTTCTTATCCAATCAATCATACTCTAATATCTAGCAGATGGAATATTAGATGTGTGTTTACATAGAGATAATGTGACTAGCCCTATCTGAAAATGAAATCATTGTGCTGCTCTACACCATGAAGCAAATGTGGTGACGGCTAAAAATGACTAAAAATATTAATATTATTGTTCACTAGTCATTTTTTTTTGTAGAAGGAGAGTAGTTAAAAACAAGAAGATCTTTCTCAATAGTTAACTAACTCCAGTAAGGTTTTCAAATTACATTGATTTATTAAACAGTAAGAATTTTAATGTTGTTTAATTATAATAGTATTCAAGACTAATGACAACAAGAAGGACAAATAATTAATGCAGCAAATTAAGTCTACCCTGAAGATATCCTCTTTCCAAATTAGCTAATAATAGAGGTGATTATTTGTCTCATTGCTACCTGGCTCTTATTATTGGAAACTAATAGCTATAGCACTGTCTCACTGCCAGAATCTTGATTTTTTTCCTTTAATTTACCATTGAAATACTTTAAAGTCAATGTGTTAATGACAAGTTAATATACAAGAATAATATATTAGTATTTAAACTTGTGATAGATATCAAGCCCAATAATTGGTGGAAAAAATATGACTGACATCTTCCAAAAGGAAGCACTCCAATGTAATAACACCACAAAACAATGTTGTTTTTCATGGTACAGTTTCTGCATCAACATCCATTACAAACTACAAAATACAAAAGTATGACAATGCTTGGAAAGAATCTACTCCTTTAAATATAATGCAAAAGGAGCAAGTGAATCTTGACAAGATTGATTAAAAACTGAAGGATGATACAAAATTGTGATGTAATTTTTAACCAATGGCAGATTTCAAATACTTTATGAATCAAAGTATTGAAAGAAAGTTTTTGCAATTAAATGATTTCCAAGTGTCCCTATTATGATATCATGACATCCCTATCTACCTAAATGTACATTTCTAAATATAAGTTAGACACAAGGAATAATTTCAAGGGAACTATTGTATAACACGGTAACTATAGTTAATAGCAATATATTGTATACTTGAAAATTGCTAAGACAATAAATAGATTTTAAGTGTTCTTATCACACGCAAAAAAATGTATTTGAGGTAATGCGTATGACGATGAGATTGATTTACCCATTCCACAATGTATGCACATAGCAAAACATTATGTCATATACTATAAATATATACAATTTTTATTAGTTAAAACAACAGAATTAAATAAGTTGAAAAATATCTTATAGACTTAACTGACATAACCATATCTTTTTGGTAATTTTTTTTAAGGAAAAACTTATGCTTTGTGGTGTTTCTTAGAAGTTTATAATAGCTGCTGAATCAATGGTGATTTTGAGAAAACACATGCTATTCTATGAAGGAGATGATACAGTAAAAGACAGGATTTATTTGGTCATTAATCTGATTGTGATTGCTCTTTGATAAGGTTAAATTGATACCAAAAAAAAAAAAAAAAAACCCTCAGATGGGTTTATCAAGATTTTGTAGCAGTGTGATCATGCATGAGAAAATAAGAGTATGAGGAAATAGTAGACTGAATGCCAGCTCTTCACAGACACTCCAGCTGTTAGACAATTGCTAGCAGTTTTCATTTTCAATTAAAAAGTACTTGAGGGGCTGTTTTATAAATTTAGATGCAAAGAGAGAGTTTATACCTCTGAGGAGACCCAACTGGAGAAATTTATACTTGATAAGATCAGTGAAACATTTATATTTCAAGGCAAAGTTGAGGTAAATCTTTTCATTTCTTGCACAGTTAATGTTTGATTAGATGAAAAAGTCAACAAATTGTGCCTTTTCTAAGACTTATTTGAGAGGATTGAGATGGTAATTACAAATTTACAGGTATACATTTCCTGAATATCAACAACTTGGGTATATTATCTTCTTTAAGCCTCGTTTTCCTTTTACTGATAACATTTACAATGAAATATGAACTTCATAAAGTTAAAGGATTAAATTATAGAATTCATGGTAAGCTCTTACTGTATTAATTGGAACATAATAATCATTCAATTAATGATAGCCACATTATTTGACTTGTGTAACTAAGGGATCTAAATTTGACTCTCTCATTTCAGCTTTAGGTGGAATCTAGGGAAAAATAATCTACTGACAATCAGATATTTTGATAAATAGGTATATATAAGCATCAAGGATATAAATGCATTAGAAATCTAACTCCTCAAATAGAGTATATTGAAAGCTTCCTTTTTATCTCTGCCTTTCTATAAATATTCCCATACCTTATCTCTGCGCTCATAGAAATATTCTCTCATTAATTTGATGCTTTCCAAAATACAGCATCTATTTTCTAAATTTCTCTCTGCAAAACTTTCCCTATTGTTTTAATCACTACAATTAAAATAAAGTAGAGACAAGATACCCAGGGACTCAGAGGTGAGACACATTCATTAAATTAGGCTCTGCTCAGTCTATGACTGAGCCTCATTCGGAATCAACTGTACCAGAGATTCTGCTACATTCACCAGTCAGCTCTGAAAGCTTGACAGAGGCTGACTTCAAGGGACTGACGTATTATGTGCCATAGCTTACTTTATGATTTTAGCCTGAGAATCTGTGCAAAATAAATCTCATGAAAATGTTTTGCTATTTGGCTCTGCCCCAATTATACAAATGCACTTATAAGAATGCTCACAAATGCAATTAAAAGAGTACATATGTCCTCACACTAGTGCAAAAGAAATGAAAAGATAAAATTCTGCATATCATTTTTACAGTTAATTATTTTTATGTAAAACAAATAAATTTAATTCAAAATTGAATCATTCTCACACATTCATGTATAGATAAATGTGTTAATTCACTTGTAAAGATGGGAGATATACCCATTTCATTGTCACTGTTAAACTAATTTTTGAGAATTAAATAAGACTTTACATAGTCACTACATCCTTGGCATCTGTACTAAAATGTTATCCAGCTCTAGTAAAAGAACATACCACTAACAATGAACACATCTAATTGCCTGTATATTGCTACCAGCACATCAAAGGCGGTTTGGAGAATGGAAAGCATTGCCTTCCAAATATCCTCACAAAGAGACCTGTTTGGAAAGGAGCTCTGGAAATGCCAGAAAGAAAAACAACTTCAACAGAATTATTGCATTTTTATCAACCACCAAATAAACATTAGCAGATAGTCTTCAAATTGGTTTGTGGGAGGTAGAATTACGGTTTATTTTAGATGTATACAGCTGCATGAGTCACTGGGGGAAAAATAAATGCGTTGATTTACCAATATGTTGTATCAATTACAGACACTGCTCTTATGCCCAACTGCTTTTGGGATCTGCATGCTTAGTAGAGAATGAATTTAAATCTGCCCAAGTGCACATTTAGGTTTGTGCTGCAAGTCAAACTCACACAGCACTATAAAGGCACTTTTTAGGGAAAAATTCTAACACAGTTAACAAATTTAAAAACACTAATAATTAAAGGCAAATGTCACTAACTGTTACTCAAAGTTAAAATATTATCAAGGATACTTTCTAATTTTAATTCAAATTTCATAGTTTCTGAATATCTTAATGATTCTTAATGAGTCCCTTTGTGAAGAACCTTGTATGAATTTTATTGCTTTTAGTTTTCTCTTGAGCCTGAGAAAGCTGAGTTAGGAAACTCGGTTTATAGACATCACTTCCCTTTTCTTCATTTTCTAAACTCTTCTAGAACCATCTCCAACAGGTAGTAGTGAGTAATTTGATTAAATAATCTCACATAGTTCACCCTAAATACTTTAAGATAAATGTTATTATTATCTACTTTTTTTTCAATACCTTGATTGTGGTATTGCAGTATAGTTTTGTAAGATGTTTTTTTTCCATTGGAGAAAAACTGAGTAATGGATACATGGCATCTTCTCTGTGTTACTTCTTACAATGTCATGTGAATCTACAATTATCTCAAAATAAAAAAATTCACTTAAAAATAGTGTAGACATCTTAACATATAGTTACACTCAATTAATTTGAAATGTAAACCACAAAGCTAAAATGTCAGACCAGTGGTTCAAAATCCAATCACAAGAGGGAAGCCCAAAAGACAGTCAGGAGTAGGTAGTGGAATCCTGCAGTAGCACTTTGTCAAGTCATTCTCACAGGTAGTAGGAGAGTCCTAGCCACTCCTAGAGGTTCACCTGTGATATGCTAAGAGGAGAAATACAAGCTATGGCAGCCAGTGTTTGAACTGCTCTTCCCTGGGGCTGCTCACAGAGGGAGGCAAAAAACAGGGTAGGAGTCTTTCTTCAGGTTTTGTCTGTTCACATTGGCTGACTGGCTACTCTGGTCAGTCTAATATTAGGTGTATCTAATCCCTGGTATTGGAATTAGGAAGAACCACTCAGAAAATGACAAGTACAGTGGGTTAACTAGGGGCCACTCTGTAAGCAGAAGTGAGTACTTACTGTACTATAATTTATATACTATCTAACAGTCTGAGTAATCAAATATTCTAAATCTCCTAGTAAAATTATAGCTGTCATAGAATTATCTAAGAGAATTGGTCTACTTTGTATGTATGTACCCACAAGGGTAGCAAAAAACAAATCAGATCCTTGGAAGCAGAGGTTAAATACTAAAATATCATATTTAAATATTGAAGTATTATAGATCATAAAACAAATACAGTAAGAGAAGGTCAAAGCAATAAAATGTTAATGCTGTAAGAATAAAAGAATAAAAATAATAATTTTTGGACAATTCAGGCTTCTATTCCTTACAGATTCTCTTCCTCCATAAGACCATTTGGAAGTAACAAGCTTGTACTTGGGATAAAGACGCTTAATTTTGCAGCAGATAAAAGTTGGTACAACTGCTTTCAACTGCAGGTGGTGGTTGCTCATTTTAAAAATACAAAAAAAAAAAAATTGTTGGCAACACCTTACATCATATTTAGAAAAGAATGGGTAGCAAAAAATCAAAGCAAAATTTAAAAAAACCTTATTTTGAGATAATTTTATACTTAGAGAAGAGGTGCAGAAATAGTACAGAGAATTCCCATACACCCTTCACAGCTTCCCCTCTGTTAACATGTTACATAACTGTGGAAGATTTATCAAAACTAAAAGCTTTGATACAATATCACTAACCAAAATGCATAACAGAACTTTAAAAATGCTTCTCCAGTTTTTCTAGTCATGTAATTTTTCTGTTCCAAGATCCAATTCAAGATCCCATATTGCATTTAGTTGTTATGACCTTAGTCACCCTGAGTCTATAACAGTTTCTTAATCTTCCTTGTCTTTCATGATCTTGAGAACTTTGGACACTACTAGTCAGTTATTTGGCAGACAGTTCCTGAATTTCATTTTGTCTGGTATTTTCTCATAATTGTATTGAGACTATGCATTATCTGGAACGATACCACCCAGGTTATGTGGCCTTTGCTGAATTTCATTTTGTCTGATATTTTCTCATAATTGTATTGAGACTATGCATTAACTGGAACGATACCACCCAGGTTATGTGGCCTTCGCAGTGCATCTAGGACAGTGTCTGCCAAGATTGTCTACTGTCAAGTTACTATTTATTTTCATTTGTAATTATTATATAATTTGAAAGATACTTTGAGACTATGCAAATATCCTGTTTTTACTTATAATTTTGCTCATTAATTTTAGCCTCCATTGGTGGATCTTGCCTTACAGCAATTGTTATTGTAATATTCTAATAGTGATTTTCTATTCTTAATTTTGCATTTTAGCATAGTCCCTTCTTCTACATTTATAATTGGAATTCTTCTGCAAAGAACTGTTGTTTAACCACCTTATTCATTGATCAATTTTTCATCTATATTGGCATGGGGCCATGGATATTTATTCCATTCTTTGCAGAATAATCCACTATTATAATCATTTTGTTGCTCAAGCTCTTTCAGGTTGTCTCCATGCTCCTTTCACTAGGCCTCATCCCTGGTTCCCTTATGTTTAGCACCTGGCACTTTCTGATTAATATTGCAAGATGCTCTAGATGCAACTTGCATTTTCCCTGCCCCAGCCCTGCAATCAAACAGTTCTCCAAGGACCTCTACTATTTTTTTTTATTGCAGAATTGTATTTAGAAACTACTGAGATATAAGCACTGAGCATGCTCATTACTGTTGGGGAACTCATTGCTTCTAATCACCTCAGTGAAGAGAACAAGAAAATATAGGTATGCATATTAACTTATGCATATGTAAACATCTATATTTCTGTGCCTATTTCTATTCCTCTGTGTGTGTGTGTGTGTGTGTGTGTGTGTGTATAATTATATGCTATATAATTTTTTGGTATATCCACATTAATACCTCCACCTCTAATTCAGGATCACAGGGCTCATTCTAGCCTTCCCCTTTCTTTCGTAACTTCTTTCTCTAATAGTGGGACTCTTAGCTCCTATTATCTATGATATAATAGCTATTTGTTCAATCCTAGTATACAAATATATTACTTTCAGAATTCCTTACTAATATGCTTATATACAATTCCCTTTATCTTTATTTTATAGTATCCAGTCTAAATACCATTTTCCAGTTTCTTAGGTCAGCTCCTGTCTTCCCACCCCCCCATCAATGTGGTTATGTGGTTCATGTGTAATATAGTTAGATTCACTTGTTACTGTCTGTGTTCTATCCCCCTGACACCTCCTAATGGACTTTTTAAATGAAAGGTAAAATTCACTTTTTTTGTTGTACAGTTTTATGGTTTTTGACAAATGCCTGGGGCTGTGTATCCACCGACACAGTTCTACCCAGAACAATTTTGTCACCCCCAAAATTTCTCTGTGCTACCCCTGTATAGGAAACCCTTCCCTCCTGACACTAGATAAAAGCAAGCTTTTACTTAAATTATCATGTATATGGTTTGGAATTAATTAGAATTAAATAGAGCATTTTAACTATGCTATAGTAAGAATATATCTTTAAATCAGTACACTGAAAAAGTCCAACAGATAAAGCTACAAACTGCCATTTGTTTTATAACACACTAGTGTTCAGATTTGGTCTTTAAAACTATTTAGGTCTAAATATCTAAAAAATTACACCATAGATTTTTTGAAGCGGCAATTTTTCTTTCCTTGAATGCTTACATTTAGAGTTCCTTAAGAAGTCTATAGTTCACGACGTCTATTTGCTGAAAAAAAAAAAAAAATGAAAATACCAGTCTTCTCTCTTCCTTCTTCACCTGGCAGAAGAAAGTGGTGATTTCTTGGAGAAGTATCCAGTACTTGTCAATGATTACTAGAAGGGCTGCCACTGTCTATCCCTACTGAGTCCCTTTAGTCAGTGTGCGGACAACAAATGGCTCATGCAGAGTGCTTGTGAATTTTTATATGCATTATAATATTTTGTTATTATTGTGCATAATCGTAGATAATGGTGACATGGGATGGAAGGCAAGTGATTACCAGAATGTTAAGAGAAGAAAATAGAAGAGATTTGGTAATTTTTAGTTAGGATAAAAAAATTAAAATCATTTCTGATCGCCATTATATGGACGTTTTCTATGCTGAAATAGCAACTTCTCAAAGCAAGATTTCTGGTGGTTACTATAACTGGGTAAAAAAAGAAAATTAAAGGATGAAAATAAACCCATTCTTAAGAAGATCCTGTGTTCTTGAGATGTAATCAAGCAGAGAAGGTAAAGTCTAAAGTATTGACTTTACAGTTGCTCTGGACAGTTGTGTGTGACTTTCTGCAACCTACTACATCACTCATCAGTTTCCTTCAATGCAAAATAAACCATTTCATATATAACTTTCAATGTTGTTGTCATAAGTAAGCAAGTTCAAGTATATGGAGCATCTAGTATAAATAAGTATGCAACTACAAAAGCTATTATCATTATTAGTAGTATTTGTACATTTTTTCTTATGTGATAGGGCAATCTGGTTATTTAAGAGTAGCAGTATTTAATATTTACAACCAAACATGCATAGTTTGTTAAAATAACCACAATTCCAAAAAACTTCAATGTGGCTATATCATTCAAATAAACTAAATAGTGCTTGTGTTTCAAAAACAAGATAATATGCGTTATTATATATTAAAAAACAACAAGTTATGATCTATCTAAATTTTTATCTGTGTTTAATTCTCTTATAGTCTGTGGAGCCTCCTAGAAGAGTGACCCACACCTTTTTCATTTTTGTATTTCTAGGAATTTCCAAAAGTAGTCATAAGAAAACTCTCTAAATTCAATGGAATTGTTTAGATTGAAACTGACCCAATTGTCCCATAGAGATAATATTTATATTTTTTTGAATAAACATATAAATTGATTCTCCCATTTTAAAACTTGAGAAAGTTACATTTGTTTTATCTGAGTTCCTTTCTAAGGAAACCAACTATGAGATCTCCCAGATAGTAGCTAGGAGCTGAAACTCACTAGGTTCACTGCATTTGGACAGTGAGATGCCAGACATCTCACCTGTTATGATTGCCTAATTGACCACCTGCTTCCTGTTGATCAGCTACTTTTTCTTACCTCTCCCTAATTCCTGTTTTCCTACACATAGTTACATTTATTCCCTACTATATAAACCCCAAACTTTAGTTGATCAGGGAGATGGATTTGAGACTGATCTCCCATCTCCTCTCCCACAGCACCTGATTAAAGCCTTCTTTTCCAGCAGTCTTTGTTGTGTCGGTAATTGGCTTTCTGTGCTGTGAGCAGCAGAACCTAAACCAAACCCCTGATATTTTGGTAAAAAGATTAGATTCAGATTATGTTCAGATTACAGCAAAGGCCAATATTTAAAGCGAAAGATGGACAAGAAACTTCTTCAGTATATTACAAATGTCCATATTTTTGTACTTTGAGGAACCAGAATACTTAACTTTAGGGTTAGTGAATTATGTAGTTCTTTTGAGTCTGTACTGTAAACAAAGCTCTAAGTATTTTATAAAGAGGTGTGAACCTAAACATCATCATTCCAACTCAAGACTATAATGAATTTGCAGTGGGTTTCAGCACACTTATGCAGGCCTTGCTTATAGTAGTGTAGGCCTGCCAATGCTTTCCGTATATGGCATTTGTAACTCTAGATGTGTCCCCAAAACTAAACCCTTTCCCACAGTGTGATAAAATGTAGCAAGGTAGAGAGAAAATCGTCCTCCCATGTCACATACAAGGAATTTAGAGCAGATTCAATGTTTTGAGGGTTTCAGAGCATAGGCCCATCTGCCTTTTTGAGCTGTCTGCTGCAGAGTATAGTGGGGTCCAGCAGCAGAGGGTAAGAGAATGGATGAGCAAACACTATGGGCCTTCAAAGTGGCAGAGATAGAGAGGAAGAAACTGACAGACCCCGAAATGGGTCACCGACTGAGACCAAGTACAAAGAATTGTCTCTCTCCATGGATTCCCCAGTACCACTGTTGGTGATTTGACTTAGGCGGGACTCAGCAAGACAGGGATCTTCACCATTAATGGGATCTCATTTTGAACTCTGGGCTAGTTAACCTTATGAAGACTGGCATACTGAGAAATAACAATTAATTCCACAAAGAGGTCAATAAAATTGAGATTTTTAGAAATTTTCCTGAAGTGCCCCTTTGAGTGCAGTTTTAAAAATGCCATTTCCTTCTATCTAAATATAATGCATTATTAGAGTGAACAGGCATTTATGTCATGTCTGCTGTTTCAGGTACTGTTATAGCACATGATGGTCTATTTATGAAGTGTAATTATCTTAATCCTACAGATAAAGAACCTAGAAATTTAAAAAGTGATGTTTTCCAGCCATTCATGTTTTTAGTCTACTTTATGGTACTTTGAATTAGAAGGATCATTAGGCATAGATCTGCCATCCAACATTTAAGCTATCCATAGCTATTTTACAGATAAGGCAATGAGTACTTATAATTTTCATTATTATTATTATTATTTTTTTTGGTTAATTTATTTCAAGACTAATTCTCTTTACCAAGTAGAAATTCAAATTCTTGTGTTTACATTTAGGATCACAATGGCACAACTGGAAACAAATGCTACAAAAGATTTCCAAAGCTGAGTAACACTGCTTTCTGACAAAAATACAGAGATTTTCACTTTCTCAAATCGAGGACACTGGGATAATTACATACTAAAAGGACTGAATCATGGCTCTGATAAGAGGAAAGCAGAAGCCTACATAATTAAACATAACAAAAGTAAAGGAGAGAGGGAGAAAGAGAGGGGGAGGGAGAGAGAGAGATAGAGACAGAGACAGAGACAGAGATAGCATGCGTTTAAGTTCAGAAACAGCAGACCTGGTGATTTTGGCATGGCTCCAAAGTCATTTCTGGTAAACAAGTGCTATAAATAATTCATAAACAGAACATCCCAAATGAAAAAACAAAACAAAAAAACAGATCTGAAAGGAAAAAAAAACATTTGTGTCAGACAGTTTCTAGACAACTAAACTGACAACATGCTTTAAACAGTATATTCATTCACTTATTCATAGGCAAAGGTAAAGTTCCCTCTTTCTTCTCAAAAAAGATTTGCAATGTTTCAGTGTTGGGAAGTATTAGTCTGAGAAGAGGAGGCACTTCACATTAAGTAATTGCTTCCTTTTGTCCTACTGGTGCTATCACACTGAATGGGCATGGCAGTCTTAATGGGAAACAACTTTATGTTATCTGTTTGTGTCCTGAGTAAATAAAATATAGCATTAACCAATGGGGAGAAAAATGAGTGATACGTGTTCTCCAGAATTTGGAGAATGTAGGAATTGGTATGTGCTCACAGGTGAAAATGTTTAAATGATCAGGAGCCCACCAGCAGTCTGCAAAGCAAGAAGAAAGCAACAGTGGTGAGAGGTGAAACACCAGAGGTAGATCTTTGAAGAAGGGCCCCAGTCTTGTTTTCCGGAACCTGACCCCATCTGTGTGAACTATGTGGATTGGAGAAGTGACTAGTGTGGAAGCACTGGTAGCCAGGTACTGCAGGAGAGTTAAGTTGTAGGGAGCCCACTGGAAGGCTCTTCAGCATGCTAGGGAATTGGAAGACTCCAGTGAAGGGCTCTCCATACCTCACAAGGAAATAATATGCAATTAGATACACAGTTCTTTCAGAAGGCACTAACACCATCCTAAGCCTTTTCTGCCTCATGACCTCTTCTCTGTCTTATAACTCTCCAATGAAGAGGCAGCCTGGTGAGTGGAAGAGGAGGGCAAATAGTGAAGAAGCCAAAGCAGGCCTGAACAAGGAAGACAGAAACTTTGAATCTATTAAGAGGTTAGGCTGGGCGTGGTGGTTCACACCTGTAATCCCAGCAGTTTGGGAGGCCAAGGTGGGTGGATTATGACATCAGGAGTTTGAGACCAACCTGGCCAAAACAGTGAAACCCTGTCTCTACTAAAAGTACAAAAATTAGCCAAGCATGGTGGCAGGTGCCTGTAACCCCAGCTACTTGGGAGGCTGAGGAAGGGGAAACACTTGAACCAAGGAGGCAGAGGTTGTGGTAAGCTGAGCTCATGCCACTGCACTCCAGCCTGGGCAACAGAGTGAGATTCCATCTTAAAAAAAAAAGGTATTGAAGGTTGAAGTTTTGGTATTAGTACCTGGAGTGAATGCAAGCCACGGGAACCGTAAAGGATAAAGGCTGAAGCTAGGAACATGAAGGAAAAAAGGCAGTATGAAAGAATAAAGATGTGTTCCCCCTGCTGTGTTGGCTGGTTCAATCAATCAGTTACAACTACATTTTTACACTGAAGTGTAATATTGGATGAACAACCTTTGTTAGTCCCCAGTTGTTATCTAGACACATGCTGACAGTAATAAGCTTCCATTTCCCTTGTCATCAGGATTTCAGGGATGCCAATTTATAGAGCTCTGTAATTTCTTTACCTATCTGCGTACAAGTTTGTATCCAGAGAGAAATGTATATTATTATACACATACAACAAAGTAAGAGAAATCCAGTTTTCTAAATGTATGAGAAGAAATAAAACACGCATGATCAAGCAGTGATCATGTTTCATGTATCATGTTTCTCAAGCAATGCCTATTCCTCTAAAAGCAATTTAACAAATATTTTTAACCAATACTTGTGTTTCTCCTGTCACAAATAGATCAGATGCTGAAAATTTAAGTCAATGAACACATTTTGTACCATTTGCAAACTGAAAATATTGACAAGCAAAATTGCAGCAAATTTTTTTTGGCAACTTCATGCTTAATTAATCTATTTAAAATGAGGTTTCTGTACTTTAAAATAAATTCATATCAACCAAAATAGTTGATGCTCTGGTTTAAAAATTATCATAATTATAGAATGATTTTTTTTGAGACTGAGTCTCATCATTTTTACCTATTTGCAATATTTTCAAGGCTGCTTTGCTATCACATATTCGTGTCATTATTTGATCAAATATATGTATTACATTTTCCTATTTAAAAGTTTTTACAACTTTTATTTTTCATTGACAAATAATAATTGTATACATTTTGGGGTACAATGCAATGTTTTAATATGTAGACCAAAAATAAAACACTAATCCTCTCAACCTACTGATGAACAATCCCCCTTGGCCAGGGGCATTCCAAAGTTAACCTGAAAAGTTAGTTCAGGCCATGATGGGAAATGGAGGTAGGACATGTCTCATTATACCTTCCTCTCTTTGGAATTCAGGTATAGCTGACTAGAATTAACATCAAAACAGAGCTCTTACAATTGATAGAACAGACTCTGTGTGATAAGAAACATTTACCATCTATTCTCTCTGAAGCCAGCTACCTGGAGGCTACATCTGCATAATAAAAACCTTACTCTCTACAATTCCTTATCTTAACCCAGAAACTCCCTTCTACTGATTCCAGGTCTTTAGATAAACTGTCTCAACCAATTGCCAATCAGAAAATCTTTGAATCCAATGACCTGAAAGTACCTTCCCCACCACACTCAGGCTATGGATTGGTTTTATACATTTTAGGGAAACATAAGACATCAATACATTAATTGATTTTGTTTTGTTTTGTTTTTTGTGTTTTTTTGGATATGGAGTCTCACTCTGTCACCCAGGCTGAGAGTGCAGTGGCATGATCTCAGCTCACTGCAACCTTCACCTCTCAGGTTCAAGTGGTTCTCCTGCTTCAGCCTTCTGAGTAGCTGGGATTACAGGCACTTGCCAGCATGCCTGGTGAATTTTTGTATTTTTAGTAGAGATGGGGTTTCACCATGTTGGCCAGGCTGGTCTTGAACTCCTAACTCCAGTGATCCACCCACCTTGGCATCAAAAAGTGCTGGGATTACAGGCATGGGCCACCATGCCTGGCCTGATGTCTTATTATTAATACATTTTAGGGAGACATAAGAAATCAACAGATTAATTGTGTTTACCTTTAGGATCACAATGGCACAATAGGAAACAAAATGCTGCAAAAGATTATTCTGATATCTTAAACACATTAATTAATTAATTAAAAGATCAGTTAATCTATTGATGTCTTATGTCTCCCTAAAATGTATAAAACCAAGCTGTAGCCTGACACTTTGGGCACATGTTCTCAGGATCTACTGGGGTTGTGTCACAGGCCCTTGGTCACTCATATTTGGCAACGAATAAATCTTTTCAGATATTTTACAGAGTTTGACTCTTTGTCAACACATACCTGGATACATTGTGGAATGATCAAATCAAGCTAATTGCACATCTATCACCTCAAATATTTATCATTTCTTTGTGGTGAGATCATTTAAAATCTCCTTTTTTTGTTATTTTGAAATATACATTCTTAATAGCTATAGTCACTGTTTAAAATTTCAATATAAGAAATTCTCACTTGTTGAAGACAGTAGATTTTTGTCAATGTCAGATATTTGAAATAAAATCTTAAACTCAATAGCAAGTGGAAAAGTGCCTTTTGAAGGGTATCCTAGAACTAATATGAATTACCTATGGAGATACTTAAATAAATATCCCTCAGACAACAGAAACTTAAGTTGTGGCTAAATTACCTTAAATGGTTTAACATGATTAGTTATTTGATTAAAAGGAAGAGAGGTAAATATCAAAGGTGGATAGCAAATTGTTTGATTGATAAAAATGCACATTTCTTATTTAGAGGGAGGAATACATTGAAATACAATCTCCCATTTAAAGAAGAAAAGGAAAAATAGAAAACAGAAAGACCAGTGTAAGTCTGTTTATTAAAAGGCTAAAAAAAAATGTATACTTCTCAAAGGCTTCTGAGGTATTTCCATAAAAATACATACATTTCCATAAAAATACCTCAGAAGCCTTTGAGAAGTATACATTTTTTTCCAAAAAAAACAAAACAAAACAGCATTTGTTTATGATAATGACCTTGAATTATCATAAAAATGTTTGCTGGTATTCAGAATACTGTATTTCAAGAGTTCATTGAAGTATAATGTATTTTAGAAAGATGCATTGGAGACAACTTGCTAAAATGAAAAAGCACATAAGGAACTAAACCCCTTATTAACTCAAACATTCATTTATATTTCTCATCTAATCCTTTAATAATGCCAGATAAATTGGATGTTACCACATGTGATGACTTAAATTGATTTTAATATTTTTCTTGTCATATTTATGGCTAGGTAATGAAGCCTGCTTGTAACATGGACTCATTAGCCTTAGGGCAGTGGAAGTGAGTCTTGCAAAAAGAGAAAAATAGGATGTATTTTCCTATGCATACATTTCCATAAAATGTTAACACAGAGAGATACATTTTTAAAATAACAGAAGAGGTTCCAGTGAATAAAGATGCTTTGCCAGCTCAGTACTTGCTTCATCCTCACATATGTACCTATGTAGGAAGATGATTTGAGAAATGAATTAGCTTTACTGCTGATCAAATGTACAAACCCCAAATGTAAAATAAAATAATTGATAGGAGACCAAATAGTGCTTTTATATCACAGCAGACACTTGTTATATTAAGAAGGAGAGAAAAAAAGTTCAGATTTTGGAATAGTATGTTTCCACTCTGCATTCAATGGGAAATTACAACATTGGAAATGATTGAAGCTCCTCATTTCTGTCACCTCTGTTTCTATTACTAACACAATTCCTTATTTCATTGTATTTTATTTTATATTTTCAGTTCTGTGATACATGTGCAGAACGTGCAAGTTTAATGTATAGGTAAATGTGTGCCATGATGATTTGCTGCAGCTATCAACCCATCACAATTCCTTTAAAAATACATATATATATATATATATATATATATATATATATATATATATGTATGTATAGTGCTTCAACATTTCAGGAGAACTACTGTCACTTAAGCATGTACAAGTAATTAAATACACTCCTTTTCTGTCATTGTGAAAATAGTGTTTATCATGTGTTTGTTGAAGGCTTTTTTTAAAAGCACAAACACATGCCAACATGCCGTTCTAACCTTGCTCCATGTCCACTTAACATAGTATGCCCACTTACATAACCTTTGGGAATAAAATACAATATGGACAATAGGAAAATATTCATTAAGAAAAAAATCGCTAGATAAGGAATTTGGCTAGATTAATCTAGAGATTAGCATTAATGATATTTATTCAGATAAACTCATAATAATAGAAGAGGAAAGTGAATTCAGTGCTTAAATTCTTAAGACAAAGCATTAAAAGAAAATTTTTTGTTGGATCAAACATATGATTGGAAACAAACTACACTGTGATTTGGATTTCTTATCTCTGAACAAAACAAATTAGTAGCTGCTTCTCAAATTTGTCATTTCCAGAATCCCTTGTATTAATTTTTCTATGAAGAATTCATGTTTTAAAAAAGTCATTACTTCTACTGAAATTATCAATCACTTATTACTCTTATAAATCAAAACTCTTTCTATATAAGTAAAAATTCAGCAGTCTCCTTTAAATGTCATTACTGCTGGGCTTTTAAGATTGTGATCATAATCATCATAATTCCACGAAACCCCACCGTAGATGACAAATGCTAACATTCGGGTTCTGGTTAACCTGGATTCAGATGGGAAATGTGATTTTTCTATTTTACTCCCATTATGTGCACACCAGTCTGTGGATATTTCCAGGAGAGAGATTATGTTCAGTGCAGAATGTCTTTAGGATTTACTTTTAATTATAGAGCTACAAGTAAGGAAAATTTATAGTTCAAGCAATAACTCAAAATAACTTTCCTTAATTCCTCTGTTAAATCTTTGAGACAGATATTTCAAAAGAAAGGAAAAAATATACATAGATTGGGAATGTATTAGTCCATTTTCATACTGCTATGAAGAAACATCCAAGACTGGGTAATTTATAAAGACAAGGAGGTTTAATGAACTCACAGTTAAACATTCCTGGGGAGGCCTCCCAATTATATAGAAGGTGAAGGAGCAGCAAAGGCACATCATACATGGCAGAAGGCAAGAGACCTTGTGCAGGGGAACTCCCCTTTATAAACCACCAGATCTCATGAGACTTATTCACTATCATGAGAACAGCATGGGAAAACCTGCCCCCACGATTCAATTACCTCCCACTGGGTTCCTCCCATGACATAGGGATTATGGGAGCCACAATTCGGGATTGGATTTGGGTGTGGACACAGCCAAACCATATCAGGGAGTCAGGTACTAGTTTGAGATATTACACAACATATCCAATTTAATCATGACACTACATTCGTAGGGTATTCTGGGGTTTGGAAACCAATAATCTCAAACATGGCACTTACATATGCTTAGCTGAAAAAGAAGTCTCAAGGTCTTTCTGACTTGCCTTCCCCCAAGTCCTGCTGCCCGCCACCTGCCCCACCAACACACACACCTTTCTGTCCTGTCTGACGATCCTTGGTCCCACCCAAAGTACAGAATGAAACTGTTTTCTAAGGTCCCTTTATCTGACTGAAGTCTAGATCCACCAAAGAAGAAAACAGCAACCGCTGATCTCCTCCCTGAGCTTTCATTAACTGAACTCCTATCACAGGAAGAAAAACTAAAGGCTAGCAACACATCTGAATAGATTTCTGTCACAAACCACTGCCTGCTCTGCAGACCCAATAAACTTTGTCCCCGGCCATTGTATATTCTTCAAGCCCATTGAATTCCCCTAAAATAATTACTACCTTCCTAAAATCATCCACATTTTCCCATCTCCCTGGTCCCTAAGAAGATGATATAGAACGACTGTACCCCACTATGTCGGGGTAATCAATCTATAATTTTCTCCTTGTGCATGCTAATAAATTTGCATGCCTTTTCTCCTATTAGTGTGTCTTTTGTGAGCTTCTTTTACTGTAAACCTTTTGAGAGTGAAGGGGAAGTTTTCTCTTGGCCCCTGCAGGCATAATCTTCAATTCAGAAACAGGGGCTTAGAGAGTCTAAAAGATAGACTATGATCACACAGTAAGTGAAGCATATTTATTCAACTCAAATCCACCCAGCCCTTATCTTCTTATGTGCTGCTCATAACTTGTAGGTATTTAAGTAATGAAACAATGCAGATAGTCTTTTTAAAAAAGAGGCCATTCTGTTCAGCTGAGCACACCCTGACTTCTGATCTTATTTTCCAAGAGTTACATTAAATAATTACTAAAATTTTGCTTACATTCCCAGGTTTTACCTAATATCCTAAAAATGAAGCCAACACATTATAAACAAAGTAATGAGTTTATTACAAAATACCTTGCTTGCAGAAATAAACTGAGAAAAACACATCCTACTGGGCTTCATATGACAGCTCACAGCAATCAGTCCTCAGCTATAGACCAATGCTACAATCAACACAGATAGAATACCTAGTATGCTAGCATACCTAGATAACAATTCTGGGCAGAATAATTACAGGAATTACAGACCCATGGAGAAGCCATGGTCACACAGAGAGATGAGTACATGGAGTAATGAAAGTGTGTATTGGAAGTCTGACCTAGTTAGGGAGTAAGGATAAGCTTCCTTGAAGTAGTTTATGTTACATAGCTATACTATAGATTGATTGAATTATCTGTAGCCTGCAGAAACAGGAGCATGACAAATATATAGATATAGATTTTATGTATATGTTTAAGTGTATGTGTATGTGTGTGTGTGTGTGTGTGTGTGTGTGTGTGTGTGTTCAGGTGTATTTCTAAAGTGCTGAAAACATTTTCCCGAGCAAGGCTAGCTATGAGCTTGCCAGAAAACAAACAAAAAAACAATTTAATGACTTCTTTAGGCCCCTTAGATCATTAGAAGGTAGCGAGAGAGAGAAATGTTAGCTTTTTATTGATAAATTCTCATGCTAATGTAGTACTCACAGACTTCCTTGTCTCTGATGTAGATTGAAACAGTACATTAAAATCATCAGTAATGGCTGCACATGTACAATTTGTGCCAAGTATTTCTTATAAATATCTTGTTTCTTCATCTCTATGAAACAAGAATGATTATTACGCTACTGTTGCAGATAAAAGAACAAAGACTTGGGAAGTTTTAGTTATTTGCCTTAAGCCAGGCAGCTAGTGTCAGATCCAGTATCTGAATCCCAGTCTGTAAGAGTCTTCTCTGTGTTCTCTACTATGATTCTATTCTGCTTATCCCTGAAACTATATTCTTTAGATATGTGAAAAGATATTCATTCCACATATGAGAGCATTCACTGAAATCATAAAGGAAAGAGGCAAAAATATTTGCTTTTAAACCTAACAAGATTCTATTTTCCACAAAAATCCTAAAGTTCATCCCAATGTCAAAAATTCAAAAATACCATAGCTAGAAAAAAGTTTTCCTTGTAAGATTTGGCTTCAAGTCTTTAATAAAAGAAACTTCCATTTATTTAAATACACCTGTAGTATAAAAGATATTTGAAAGGAAATGCTCTACTTAGAAGAGGTAAAAGCAATACAAGTCAGGTCTAAATTTCTAAGGAAAGAAGCTCTGACCTCAGCTTTGAGCTTTGTCCTTTTACAACCTGTATCCAGGCTAGGAAAATGGAAGAATGGTGGTTGTCATGGGTCTCTGAGGCATACAAGAGAAAAAAGCAGAGAAGAATTATGTTTTCCTTCAAATGCAGCAGCTCTTGACATTCAGGCAGTGCTTTTCATTTGATGTTTGCTGGAATCTTTCACAAATATAATCTCATCAATCCTCATAATAACCTTTGGAGGAGAAGAAATCTCAGTATATACTTAATGTTCTGCTTTGACGACTATAGCATATTGAGCTAGTGAGCTCAGAGGGATGGGTGATTAAAGAGAGGCTGAGTATAACAGACATATAGAAATGGATCAGGCCTTATTCTCCACTGTTGTTCATGGCCTCTCCAATAGGCACAGCTGTTTCCAGACAGCTGCCTGTCTTCTTCCCTCTCCTTTGGAGCCTAGCTGAGCATCACTGAAGGTTCAAGCACTGAGCAAAAGAGTAAGGTCTACTTTGATGAAGTCAGCAGGAATTTACTATGGCATTTTGTATTTTGTGTTTTTAAGGACCAACTATGCAGTCTATATCCAAATGGTCTTTAAAACGTAATAGTGACTAGGAGAGCATTCTAGCTTAGCAATGACTGGTTACAGCAATAAGCACAAATAATATCTGAGGTTTTTGAACATCTAATAAAAAAATCAAATAGTCAACTGCCATCAATGTCAAAACTGATGTGTAAACCTTTAAAAATGTTTCAAAAATGATTTCAGAAATGAATTACCTTTTAATCCTAGATGATCATATTATCAAGATGGGGCAGCTGCTTTTCAGGGACCAGGATAGGCATCTCTTTATGTGGCAGCTCCATAGGCAAGTACTTACTGTTATCTTCCCAAAACAACATGCAGACCCATGAAGTAAAAGCATCACAGCATCATGATCATGTAAAACTTATAAAGATTATATTTGGCAATTCTGAAGCCCAAGTGGGTAGGCTGGCAGAGAGTCATGTGTGATTCAGGAAACATGGATACTGCCAGGTAAAGTTGTATGACGCCCCCTGCAACATGGTGTATTTGGGATCTGGGATCAGACCATGGTATTCAAAACCCTATCACTAACACTTACAAGATATTTCACCTTGCATGAGTTATTTTAACTCTCTAAATCTCACTTTTCTTATCCATAAAATGGAAATAATACTTCAAAGTATTGTAGTAGAGTTCAACAGAGAAAATGCACTACTTAGCACAGTGGCTGGCAAGTATTAAGTGCTCAATAGGTGTTAGTTGTTATGACTACATATTCACTTTTAGCTTTCTTTAGAAATAGTCTTTCTAGGAGATTTCTATTTGCTACATAAAATAAAACAAAAATTTTGTTCAATATGTATTCTCACAAAAAAGGATATATATATAAATATATGTGTGTGCAAGAACAGAAAACCAAACACTGCATGTTTTCACTCATAGGCGGGTGGTGATCAATGAGAACACTTGGGCACAGGGAGGGGAACAACACTCACTGGGCTAGGTTAGGGGAGGGATGGAGGGGAGGGGAGGGACAGCAGGGGGTGGGGCAGATGGGGAGGGATAATACCGGGAGAAATGCCTGATGTAGGCAACGGCGGGTGGTGGGGTGGGGGGAGTGGAATGTATGTATTTATGTAACAATCCTGCAAGATGCAGGATGTACACATGTACCCCAGATCCCAAAGTACAATTAAAAAAAAAGTATGGTGTATATATGTATATGTATACCTAAATAGAGCAAGAACTACAACTATGTTTATTAAAAAGTTAGACACAGTAATTTAAAGAGATACAGGATCTTCTGTAAGTAATTGTGAATTATCCCTGTTGGGCACTGCCTATATACATTCCTACCATATGTATACATGATTAAAATTAAAATAAATTCCAGAATCACTGGGGATGTGGGGGATGGGTAGAACTTTAAAGATTTTGTCAAGCAGGCCTCTTACGTCTTCTGGCCACCTATGTGGACACTATTTATGCCTCTTCCAACTACACTTGGCACTATTTGTTGTAGTTTAAAATCTTTTAACTCCAATGAAAGATCATTGACTACCCCCTACATCCAAAAGTCTACATTTAAATTTCAGGAATAATGTAGCATTATTAAAACTATGTCCTTCTTTTTTAATACTGAGAGTACATTTCAAGAGAAGTAAAACCCTATATGTATTTTTTTTTTTTTGAGATGGAGTTTCACTTTTGTTGACCAGGCTGGAGTGCAGTGGCATGATCTCAGCTCACTGCAACCTCTGCCTTCCAGGTTCAAGGGATTCTCCTGCCTCAGCCTCCTGACTAGCTGGGAGTACAGGTGCCTGCCACCATGCCCAGCTAATTTTTTTGTATTTTTAGTAAAGATGGGGTTTCACCAGGTTGGCCAGGCTGGGCTCAAACTCCTGACCTTGTGATCCACCCACCTTGGGCTCCCAAAGTGCTGAGATTACAGGCGTGAGCCACCGTGCCTGACCATGTATGTATCTTAATATATTTTTTTTTCTTTAGAGAACACATGGTGTGTGCATGTAGGAATATTTTCTAAAATATTAATCGAAATGCTGTTAAATTGTTTGTCTGAAATTATCTATGGTTAGGTCACTGATACACAATATTTATTACTATTTTACTCTATAAGATACAGGATACCAAAATGGAAAAAAAAAGTTTCTTTGCTTTAGGGCATTATAAGCTAATTACAGAAAAAAGTATGTTCTCAGATAATTATAATGTGGCATAGAATGTGATAAGACTGCAAAAGTGGTAGAAAGTGAGGGCCATGGATTTTGAAAAAAAAAAAAAAAAGATTTCATTTTAGCTTGGAGGGCAGGGTGTCCTGAAGTGAAAGTATGCAATGAGAAAGAGGATAGACAAGGCTCATGGATAAGGCTGCATCTTAGTTAGACGCTTACAGCTCTGAAAAAATCTTCAAGGAAGGGCATTCCAGGTAGAGGAAAATAGGTATGCAAGAGCATAGACATACAATGACACAGGGTGAGTTGACCAAGTGGAGAGTAGTCAGGTTAAGGCAAGGCTGGGACTAGAAAGGCAGATATGTATAGTTTCAAAAAAGACATGGATCCCTATCCCTATAGACTTGAGTATAGAGACGGAGGGAAGGGTCAAAGATTACCAAGGGTAAAAGATTACCAAGGGTCAAAGATTACCAAGATTTTACACCTTGATAGCTGAGAAGGTGGTAATGCCCCTGAAAAGTAAAATGAGGTCATAAGGAAACAGTACTTTTTGAAAACATGATAAATTCTGGTACATCATTGAATCTGAGGTACTGGGATAGCAACAGAAATTATCACAAGAAATACGAATGAATTATATTGGCCTATATGAAAACTCTGGTGGCACATGCCTTACTTGATCTCATGCCATTGACATGGTTTTCTTCCACAGAGATGGCACAGCAAGCACTATTACTTCATTTTCCCCAAAGCACTGCCAGCTTCTTTGCTTTTTGCATTTTATTATACATACGAAATTGATTTACCTTTATCCAACTTGATGCTAAGTAATCTGAGGTCAAGATTTATAAATATTTTGTCTTTGTATTTTTCGTAGTATCTACATAATGTTTTATCTGTGTAACAGCCACTTGAAAAATAAGAGTTTGAATGAATGGGAAAGGAAAAAAGTGCAACCTAAATAAAAATGAACAGAAAGGCATTGAGTATTTTCAAACAGGAATATTTTTAGTAGAATGAATACAACTGCATAAGCGTAGTAATTAAAGTATGTAATATATGAATATAGGCCCATCTCTTTGAATTTTATATTGCTTTATTGTATTATCACTATATTTCAGTTCATTTAAAAATATTCTGAGCACCAGAACATTCTAAAAAGCAAGGTTCTTTTTCTTAAATTTTAAGACCAAGACTGTATAAAAGAAGGTGTTTGACTTTTTCCTGTAAAGCAAGAATAATGAGTTGGATGTATCCCTTTCTAAGCCTGAACTATTTTAAGCACATTTAAGGTAGGTGGACCACAATGGCCCGTCTCAGTTCTTGGAAAAAAAGTAACAGTGGTTTTAACAAACAAACAGAAATAACACCGTAAATGAATGTGACTGTGGAATCTCAAAGCCCTCTATTCTACATAATCTTGACAGCAGTCAAGGAAGAGAGGAATTCTTATTTCATCTACAAATGATAGAACGAAATACAGCTCAGGGACAAGGGGTAACTTGTCTGAAGTCTTGTGGCTATTAAGTTTAAAAGCTTAATTATTATTATTATCATTAATGTATTTGTTTATATAACTCCAACTGTTTACTCTCAAAAATCATCTTTCCTCTTTATTTAGTATAAAAGCAAGGTTTCCAGTTGCATTCAATAAGTATTGAATCCTAAATATGGTATCTTTATCTGGCAGTATTCAACACTATTTCAATGTAAAAATGGAAGAAATGAACAGTCTTATAATCTTTAATAAAGTATTTCTTCTCTCAAGAGCATTTTGTATAGAAAACTGTCCCCTATCTTCCGAACCAAAAAATAAAAGTATTTCAAATATTTTCCATGTTAAATAGTTGGATTTTTCATAAATAGACATTGTGGAAGTCATGTAGAAATTCCATATTATATAAATACTTTAATTTTAGCAGTTCCTAAATATTAAGAGAGCAAATTTGGTTATATCAAATTCATCCTCTCATTTCCTATGTTTTAACGACTTTATTCTACTCTGTTATCCTATCTTTTAGTAATGTGTGCCATATCTTCTAGTGGTGGTATACTATTTAAAAAAAGTTGTATGGCCAGGCACTGTGCCTCATGCCTGTAATCCCAGAACTTTGGTGGCTGAGGTGAGTGAACCACTTCAGGCTGGAGATTGAGACCAGCCTGGCCAACATGATGAAACTCCATCTCTACTAAAAATACTATAATAAGCCAGGCATCATGGTGTGCAACTGTAGTCCCAGCTACTCAAGAGCCGAGGCATGAGAATCACTTGAACCTGGAAGGCGGAGGATACAGTGAGCTGAGTTCATGCCACTGCATTCCAGCCTCTGTCTGCACTCCAGCCTGGGCGACAGAGGCTGGAGTGCAGACTCTGTTTTACAAAAAAAACAGACTCTGTTTCATTAAAAAAAAAATTGTATTGTATTCTAGCTGAAAGAGAATTGTTAAATCTTCCAATGTGATATGATTTTACTAGGACACAGACAAGGGAACAAAAAGTCAGGTGAACAAATATAATCTGATCATCACTTGGAAAAATATTGCTCTTTACATACTAGTTATATGAACTTGGGTTGTTGATTCAAACTCTGTGTCTCACCTCTCCAGTCTGTGACGTAGGGTGATGTTTCTACCATGCTTGTCACTAAAGTCTGTTATGAAAATCAGATAAGAAATAAACAAAAATATGCATTGCAAACTATATACAATAGATTACCTAATATTACAATGTAAGATTCAGTTAATTTCGATAAAGTTTAGCCAATGGTGACATTTTTCTTTTTAAAATTTATTTTGGGCCAGGCACAGTGGCACATGCCTGTAATCACAGCACTTTGGGAGGCCAGAGCAGGTGGATCACCTGAGGTCAGGAGTTCAAGACTAGCATGGTAAAACCCCATCTCTACTAAAAATATAAAAATTAGCCAGGCGTGGTGGTGCATGCCTGTAATCTCAGTCACTCGGAAGGCTGAGGCAAGATAATCACTTGAACCTGGGAGGTGGAGATTGCAGTGAGCCGAGATCACTGCAAGTGAGTGAGCCGAGAGTACCATTGTACTCCAGCCTGGGTGACAGAGTAAAACTCTGTCTCAAAAGAAAAACAAAGTTCATTTTTAATTGAACAAAAATATTGATCTATGTATACACTGTAAAAAGACTCAATCCCACATCTTAATTTTTTGTGTGAGTACATTAAAATCCACTCTTTTAAGCAATTCTAAACATAACACATTATTATTAACTGTGGTACAATGAAGTGCAATAGATCACTAAAACTTATTCCTCCAGTATAATTGAATTGAATTGTACCCTTTGATCAACATCTTCCCTTTTCCTATCCCGCCCTTCTCCCAGCCTCTGGTAGCCACCTTTCTACTTACACTGTCTATGTGAGACTGATATTTTTAGATTCCACATGTAAGTGAGATCATACAGTGTTTGTGTTTCTGTTCCTGGCTTATTTCACTTAGCGTTATGTGCACCAGTTCAATTCATGTTATCATGAATGGCAGAATTTCCTTCTTTTTAAAGGCTGTGCCATATTCCGGTTTACAGATAGAAAGAATTAATATTGTTACTATGTTCTATGCTACCCAAAGCAAGCCACAAATTCAATGCATTCTTATCAAAATCTCAGTGCCATTTTTTCATAGAAATAGAAAAAAATATTCTAAAGTTTGCATGGAACCGCAAATGACCCAGAATAGCCAAAGCAATCTTGAGCAAAAAGAACAAAGCTGGAGGCATCATGCTTCTTGACTTACATATATTATAAACTATTGTAATCAAAACAGAATGGTACTGGCATTAAAAACAGATGCACTGACCAGTGAAACAGTATAGAAAGCCCAGAAATAATCCCAAGTATTTACCTATTAATAGATTTTCAAGAAGGGTGCCAAGAACACACATGGGGAGAGGACAGTCTCCTCAATAAATGATGCTGGGAAAACTGGATATCCACATGCAGAAGAATGACATTAGAATAAAATTAAAATATTTTCTCACATCACACAAAAATCAACTCAAAATGAATTAAACATTTAAATGTTAAGACCTGAAACTGTAAAGCTACAAAGGAGAAAGCATAGAGGAAAATCTCCAAAACATTGCTTTTGGCAATGATTTCCTGGGTAGATGGCCTGAAGCTAGAAAGCATCTGCATAGCAAAGAAAACAACAGGGTGAAGAGACAACCATGGATTGGGAGAAAATATTTGCAAACCGTATGTCTGATAAGGGGTTAGTATCAAAAAATACATAAGAAACTCAAAAAACTCAATACTAAGAAAACAAATAACCTGAATTAAAAATGGGCAAAGGATCTAAACAGGCATTTCTCAAATGAAGAGATATGAATGGCTAGCAGATACATTAAACAATGCTCAACACTTCTAATTATCAAGAAAATGTAAATTAAAACCACAATGAGATATCCCATCATGACTGTTAGAATGATTATTATCAAAAAGAGAAAGATAACAAACGTTAGTGAGGATGTGGAGAAAAGGGAACCCCTTGTACACTGTTGGTGGGGTTGTAAATTAGTAGTCACTTTGAAAAATAATACATGTGTTCTAGAAAAATGTCTTGTCCTTGATGGAGATTATGTTAAGAAATAAAGTTTATATTTTTAAAAAAAGAAATATAATACAAAGGGTCCTCAAAATCTAAAAAGAGAATTACTATATGATTTAGCAGTCCACTTCTGAGTATATATCCAAACAATCGAAATTTGTATGTCAAAGAGCTATCTGAACTTCCATGTTCATTTCAGCATTATTCACAATAGCCAAGATATGTAAGAAATCTAACTGTCCATCAAGGGTTAAATAGATAAAGAAATGTGATATATGTACACGCACACACACACGCACACACACACACACACTCACGGAAATACAATAATGTCATCTTTTTACTTAGCTATATTTTGTTCAGTCTTATAAAGCAAAATAAACTGTTTTGTTTCTCACACAGATATGGGTCTTTTCACTCATGTATTTAAACTGTCCAAACTGTTCAGAGAATGGACTCAACTCTTCTTTCTCTTGGCAGAATACAAATGACAGGTTTGAAAATTTATTTTGGATATGAAACCTTCATTTTCATGCAAATATTTAAACGTAAAAGTCCAGCAAACCAAGAACTACTTAATATTTTAGGTGACAAGTGTTATCCCTTGTATACAGTTATAAAACTGTGCATTTACTAATTTCCCAGTTAGTTTCAAAATAATAGATATCTTTATGAAGCTCTCTGGATCTCAATTGCCTCATCATAGAGAGAACACTGGGTCCCTTTATTGCCAATGTTGGACATCAGATTGGATACTGCACTGCTAAACTGATACAATCTTGAAAAAGCATCTCTATCTATTACTGTCTGTCTTTCTATCTATCTAATCTATCTAAATGGCATAGACATATATAGATAAATAAACACAGTGACCTATATAGTTTTGTCTATGAAAGCTACAAACCTTTCTCTCTGCAAATAAAAAGAAATATAAAAATGACTTCCAATCTTTCTGAAGCACCAATAAAACAAATCTGAGTCTTAAAGTAGTCAAACGTCACTGTTCTTCCTGTGTTTATTCCTAGTGAGTTTTATTTTGGCAGCTGAAAACAGCTTTCATATTATTAAGATTTGTCTTACTTTTATTAACATTTCAACAGTGCTCAATATCTGTGTATTTTATCAAAGTAGTAAAAGTTAAATTTATTTTTATATGACTGTAACAAGTTAATGAGGAATAGGGCCTTTAGCCAAATAATTGAGTAACAACCTTAAAATTATTTTCCATTTTCAACATCCAAAAAAACCAATTGTATTTAATCATTTCAATATTTCAGTACTACACTATGATTTCTATAGTTAATTGAACATTTGTACTTAAGAAGGTTTTTTATTTCATGATTTTCTGACACCAAAATCCATGTAAAGTTTACTATGATGTACCCAAGAAAGCTGGACTTGGTGGATTCATTTATCCAAGTTATTTGCCTGTCAATCACTGTGTCCTAATCTTAGCTTGTTTTGGTCTGAAAAACAGATATCCCAGCCTTCACTGGCAATCAAATGTAATCAGTTCTGGGAACAACTCAAATTGCTTGATTCAGTATAATGTCTATCATTTCTTTTAACATTATATGACAATGGATACATAACAGTAATCCAAATCAAATAATAAAAACTTACTTATTTAGAATTTTCATGAAGAGAAGTATTTTCATAGGTAGTACTCCTATGGTTAATATTGAGTGTAAAGATGGTTCTGAAATTCTAAAGAGTGGACTGTGTTTGTAAAATAGATATAAGATCTATTTTGTCATTATGTCTATTATTGGTACATTTTTCTTAGATATGTGATATTTTCTGTGCTTCTAATTCTATAATCATCAAAGAAATAGAAATATATGCCTATATCTTATAAGTGTCATTAAAAAAGTTACTTAAGATAAATGTCAATATTAAATGTAAATGCTACAGTGGAAATGGTAATAAAGTACCTCGTAGTGAGATATATAAATTGTCAAATGTAATTAGTCACTTAATTTATGACAGAGGAATTCTCTAAAATCTTAATTTAGAAAAGAAAGAATTGGTGAGAAGGAAAAACATAAAAGTAAGATAAATAACTTTTGTTTTCCATTTTATCAGAGATTTCTACCTATTAGCTGAATCTAGAGCACATTCTGGAATATGCTATGTTTCTTAGAACTTCAATCCAATAAGAATAGCAATAGTAAAGATTCAAATCATATATGATATAATGTGTAAATAAGGCCATAAAATTATGCAAATATTAAGTAGCCAAGTCTACAAGGATTCATATGTATACATTTACCAAATAGGCCACGGCATGTCACAAAAATAGTTACGTGAGAAAACTGTTTTATATGTTATTTTCAAAAATTTATTTTAAAATATATATATTTTAAAAATAGAGATGGGGGTCTCACTATGTTGCTTAAGCTGGTCTTGAACTCCTGGGCTCAAGCAATCCTTCACCTCATCCTTCCAAAATGTTGGGATTACAGGAGTGAGTCACCATGCCTAGTCATACACTCTTCTTCTATTTTGGCTTATTTCATTTAATAAGATTGAAATGTGTGTTTTGTTTCTGCTCATTTCATTGGTCACAGATCAATATTCATAGTAATTTTCTACTTACATAGTCTTATAGCTTCAAATGCATTATGTCCCATAACTGAGAAGATGACCACAGGCTAGGTGTGATGACCACAGAGGCTGTGATGACAGGCCTGAACTTGGACTGTTCTACCTCTTCAATAACATTCTCCATTCAAAGAGTTAAATAGTGCTTATGTTTTCAAGTTGAGCTAATATGATTTAAAGGTAATTGAACCTTGGGTAACTTATTAGAAAATATGGATTTTCTATGACAGGATGTTTACAAATGCAATGAAATACATACATATTTTGAGTACTCCACCCATTTATTCATTCATTCACAAAACAATTATTGAGTTCTAGAATGGTAACAGACTCTGCTACTAGACTTTGTAGATCCCAAAATTAGCAAAACCAAATCCTTTTCCTTAACAAATTTGCTTTCTAGTGGTTATTTAACTATCTATATAAATGTGTGAAAGTGAAAGATCAGCTTTTTGAGCCAGAACCTGACAGTGACAGACTATAAATAAATTGACTGCAGGCATCACATACCACCATGACTGATGAAAGCTTTTGGAAAATGTCTTTACAGACTCATACCATTTAAAATGGTGTTTTTCATAAGGAATTGCTATACGGTACTTATTCCTATGAATTTGCTTCATATTTTCTACCTGTACGTTTGTGCTTTGGCACACTCTTGCTCTGCGGCAACCCTCCAATACACACTTGGGATGTTAAGTGAATTCCCCACAAAGGTTTCTATACTAGGAAAGGGAGTAGACATGTTGTTGTATAGTTTTTTGTTGTTGTTGTTGTTGTTCTTTAGAGGAGTAGTATTTTTCTTACAGTGTTTTCATGGTGACTACTGACAAACATGAAATCAGCACAACTGAAGACAACCCATCCTGTGAGCACCTGGACCATCATGTACAGTCAGAGACATCAATTCAATGCAGCTGAGAGATGCTTTGGTAATTATGAAATCTTCTGAAAGTGAAATGGGCAATTAGTGGATTTTCCATCTTATTTTTTAATTTTCATGGGAAACTCAAGTGTATTCAGTTCTTTCACTTGCAATTACAGAGCTAATTAACAGAAATTGGTGGTGCTCTGTGTATGATAATGACATTTAGTTGTTGGCTGGAAAACCAATAAAGAATTACAAATGAAATTAAATTCAATGTTGAAACAGGCCACACTGAAGAAGGGGTAAGAAGAGGTGATGGCAACTTAAACATTAGCTAGTTACATGAAATACATATTTACAGCTGCCTGGACATTTATGAGCCCAGTACCCAGTTATTCACTAGGAAAGATATTTATAGACCAACAAACATTAAACTTTCATAGACCTAAACTATAACTTGGATTTAATTTTGTAAAAAGTTCTACATTTATTTTGGGAGCCTATGTAACATTAAATCATTCAACAATGCTTTATTGTGAAAGATGGGTAGAACATAGAGATGAATAAGTCAATGTCTTTGACATTATAATCATGTAAACAAAAATCCAGATATACAAACGTACATAGTCACTCACAGTCTCAAAGTTTACCCTACCCTAAAGATTCCTTTCATCTTCTTGCTCTAACCTCTTCCTTCTGAGAGTACTGTTTCCCTGGTACCTTCTCTAGGAGTGGCTGTTTTTGCTTTTAAAAGCCCAATACAATAGAGTACAGAAGTGGCATCAGTATCTTTACTGCTTTAATTCTGCTAAACAAACATTCCTACCACTAAAAAAGTTTGTTTTATATAAATACTCTAGATTCATGCGTTCATTACACAGCTGTTTGAGAAGTTGGAAGAGTGAACACAATTTCATTACTTCAAAGAGGCATTCAATTAGAAAATATTTGGGTGCATACATTGTGTACAAACCAACTAAGTTTGTAAAGGATATGACAATTTTTCAATTACTTCAAACCATGTTACAAAACAGAACTATGGTGAACATCTAATAAAAATATAAAATGTTGACAAATTCATAGAGAAATTTACAGGATATAAAATGATTGTAGTACATACGAAGAAGAGAACTATTTGGCCAGTGGAATTAGAGAAGGCTTCAGAAAGAGAGCTATTTCACTGTTATTGGAAAGTCACATTGGTGAGTTTCAGCAAACTATGATGTGAAACATTTAGTAAAGGATTATTTCCCACTCAAAGTCACCACAGCTTCTTTTGTACAACTGTGTTGTATAAAATATACTTGAAGAAAATAAAAATGAAATGCAGGCAGGAGGAGAAACTGAGGTGCTAGTTCATAAATTTCTAAAGCACTATTATGTAACACATTCCTTACATTGGCAGATCACTGAAAAGGAATCTAGCATGCTGGCCTTGCTGGCAGTAGCCCAGGCATGAGGTAAAACAGCACTCCTGCTGAAATAGCCACCATAAGCATATCACAGACCCCAGATCCTGAAGGGTGCTGAGAAGCATCCAACAGTGAGGCTTGCTTTTGTGCTCCCTGGCTGGTCCTGCAGCTTACGCCTTTTCCTGGCCTGAATATACTCAGAGTAGATGACTCCTTATTTTCTCCATGGAGAAGTTAGATTATATAATGAAGTCACCTAATGTCAAAGTGCTATGCAAGTTATAAACAAGTAATAACAATAGAGATAGGATCAAATAAAGCTTTACTAACCTGAGGATTGGGTGGAATCCTTGAGATTGGTTAAGGATGCTATACTTAATTTTTTTCTCAAATCCCCTTGGGGTAGTCAAGTCCTACTATACTATATACCCCAGTTTCATTTTGTTCGGCGAACAGAATAATGTAAAAATAACTGGACTTACAGTAAGAGACCCTAAGTTCAAATTCCATCCTGCTACTAATCAATTGCGAGCCTCTGGAAAAGTCACTTAACTTTTATGCTCCTTAGTTCTCATAGTATTCAAAAGGAGGGAGGTTTTCTCAGTGGCCTCTCTGGATTCAGCATACTCTATTATTTTGGGGGAAGCAAAATATTATCCCCAGAGTGTTCTGAAATAATACCCAGCATAGTTGTGTGCAAAATCAATTATAATAGATGATTTTGGTCAAGAATTCCATAATCCTCTAAGATACGACAAATGAAAGAGAAACATGAACAAGGATATTGAAAAGGAAGTAATGAGTAGCAGAATCCTCTGACAGAAATAGTAGAAAATGCTGGTTTGAAGAAGCATGAAGAAATGAGGGCAAAGATTCATGGCTTTTTATGTTGATGTAGTCTCAGAACATGGTGTGTTCCAAGTTTTGGATTATTTTCCATGGTAGAAGCCAAAATGTGTTTGGGAATAAAGAGTTAATGACCTGAAAGCAGGCTGGGGAGATCTTAATGCAATATAAAGCAGTATGAACAGGGATATTGTTCAGAATTAAAAAAAAATTATGGGCCCTGAATCAATGTGACAGGGAGGAGACTGTGTGAACCAGACATTTCAGTTTAGTAAACTGGAGTCTCACCAAACTGGAAAAGTCGATGAATGGCTGTGATTAAACAATGATGTCAGACAATAAATTTAGGAGCATATTTACAAAATGGATCAAAGTCAGACTAGAAATACAACTTTCTCTCACCCTTTTAAACTGGTGATACAGTAGTGCTATCTTAGATATTTTACACTTAACTAGCTTTACTCGAGTTGTGAAGTTGATCAGTAAGACTAATCACCCCTAGAATGATTAGGGGTGATTAGTCAGTCTCAGGGACCGTCTTTGGTAGTCTGTGATCTTCACTAGTTTCTCAGATTCACCCAAGAACAAGAAGCTACCCCAGAGAATACAAAGAGTAACATAGAGAATGGACCCTAGTGTACTCCATGCAATTCCAAGAAGCAACCTTATTTTCTATGAAGTGCCCTAAAATCCCCATTATCAGAAATTCTAAAGAAAGAAGCAGATGAAGGGCCAATGGCCTACAAGAGTTGTTTTTTGTTGCGCTTTGTTTTGCTTTCAATTTGTACTAAATAGAGGCCGAGGGCTATCACTAAATCTTCAATAAATATTCAAGTATTAGGACAGAACTTTTACAAGTTGGTTCTAAATGTCAAAGTTGCTATTAGATAGCAAAGGTGTTCTTATTTTAAAGTGGATTTATTCCTTCAAAATAATGAACACTGTGTTCATATTTTACAGGCAAAATCCAAACAACCACCATTAAAAAAACAACATTTTAAATAAATTTAACTGTTCTGAGGCTTTGGCATCTGTTGGCTCAGTAGTAGCAAAATAAAGGACTTCTTCCCGATGAATGAGTTACAGACACCACGTTCTATTCACAGCATATGCAGGAAATCAGTGCACACACGGTAATGAAAAAAGTGAAAGAAACTACTTTTGCAAACTGATGTGTGCAAAGTCGAAACCATACATGGGTTCTTGACTGTTCACAATAAATATATTCCCCCTAGGCAGCTCCTGAGAGAGGCATATTCTTAAATCTAATACAAAGAGAGTTCTAGAAGAAGGAAAAGAAAATAGTATGTCATACGCAGCACAATTATTTGGTAACCTATCCAGACTTTCTCTTTTCTCATGGTGAATGACTTCGTTTGGACTTAACGTTATAGACCCTGCAAATCACCTGGAAGAATTCTAGGAGCAGTCCTTGCTCTTGAGAATTCTCTGAGATTTGGTTCTAGATAAAGAATCAGTCATATGCAGATTTCGACATCATATACTCATTATGTAAAAATGTGAAGTCAATGAATAGCAGACAAGACTTTCATCTGTTTCTCAAATTGAGCAACATTATTTGAACTGTTTTTAAAATTCTTAACGTGAACCACAGAAGTAGGTTTGTCTCTGAAATTTGCCTAGAGCAAGTAAAAGTCATTTCAAAACCACCTCCCTTATCCAAACACAAAAAAGATGGGCAGTAAAGAATTGAAGCAATAAATAGAACTCATCTCCAGTCCTTCCTTAGCCACTGTATAATTGTGTAAAAACTCGTTAACTTCTGTCAGCCTCAATTCCTCTTTGTAAAATAGACCTTATAACTACATGACATGACTCCTGTGGGGACAGGAGAGAATATGTGCAAAACATCTGGTACATTCTGGATATAGAGTATGTACCTAAAATAATCACTAAAGATATATTAGATGGGAGTGTCTAACATCTTATGGGCCACTAATGAAAACATTTTAAAATATAAGATTGTCTCCAGCCAAAACAGCAAGTCAGTTGTTCCGAAGTCTTCCTTAATATATCTGCAAAGTCTCCTGTAACTACATTTTTATTAGCGTCTGAATAGGAAGGCAAACTTAGTCAATAATATCTCCTAAATCATCAAAAAATTTACCATTAGCAATCATCCTCATCAGTATTGTCCTCCTTAATTATCATGCTATGGTTTGAATGTGTTCCTTCCAAAATCCAGGTGTTGCCAATGTGATAATATTAAAAAATAGGGCATTCTAGAGGTGATTAGGCCATGAGGGCTCCTCTGCAAGTGAATGGGATTAAGACCCAGATAAAAGAGGCTCCACACAGCATTGGGCTAGCTTGCTTTCTTGCCCTTCCATCTTCTGCCAGGTGAGCATGCTGCAAGAGGCCCTCACCAGACACCAAATACTGGCACCTGGATCTTGGACTTATCAACCTCCAGAACTGTGAGAAATAAATTTCTATTGTTTATAAGTTATTATGTCTGTGGTGTTCTGTTGTAGCAGCACAAATGCACTAAGATATAACAGAACTCCTGGGAAATGAAAATACTACATTTATAAAAAGAGAGTACGTGCTCTTCAAATATTTAATGACAACAGCAACAATGAAAGTTTCTCAAGAGGAATGGAGATAGAAATTTAGAGAAACAGCAAGATGAGAGATATAAAACTACGACACAAATGTATATTTGAGGTGTCACAACAATGAAAAATCAGATGAAGAACATTCTTGTACAGTGACAGTTTCACTACTGAAATGCATCCAATTTTGTGAACCTTTATGAAAATCAGTATAGAAGTATAAGGGAAAGTTGGGCTCCAAAAGTTAAAGACAAAAGCCTTATTTATGCTGAGAGTCCTTTGTTTTTTTCTTCATTTTCAGCTACTCTCCCCGCCCCGCATATCAAATACCTGATGAGATTCAGGCCAGTAGACATATATTCACAAAACTATTGCTAAGATTACATGCATACAATAAAAAACTATAAAGTTTATGTTCAGTTTTGAAGTGGTAAGATAATTAATTTAAAAATCAAAAAATAGATGTAGCCATTTAATATAGAAGACCAAATTCTACTGCTGAATCTTAACAGATGTTAAAATGCAAGAAAGAAAAGAATGCTAAAAGAAGCCACACTCAACAAAATCCAGGAGCTATTTATTATCCACCAAATGCAAATTTCCTTTTAAATGGAAGTCTGTTTTTTATTTGGGAACTGAATCCCATGTCAAAAAAAAATCTATATTTTTTTCATCATGCTTTTAAAAAATTGTACAGGCAGAGGGGAGTTAATATATACCTTAAAATATGCTTGATATTTATTTCAGCCTGACATATAGCCTGAATAAGTTATTTACTAAAAAAATAAACTTCATAAACTCTGGAAAATATGCAAATTAATAGAACAAATTGTAGTTTGTACTAGCCTCTGGACCTAATGTTTAAAAATTAGGTCTCTAGTTTATAGAAACATGAATTTCCTTGGAAATTACTTTGATTTCACTGCATTTAAAAATTTATTTTATTTTATATTCAGAGGGCACATGTGCTTGCTTGTTCCATGAGTATACTGCATATTGATAGAGATTAGGTTTCTAGAGTACCCATTACCCAAATAGTGAACATTTTATCTGACAGGTAATTTTTCAGCCCTCTCCACCCTCTCAGCTTCTCCCTTTTTGGAGTCCCCAGTGTCCATTATTTCCATCTTTATGTCCATGTGTGTCCACTGTTTAGCTTCCATGTATAAGTGCAAACATTTAGTACTTGGTTTTCTGTTTCTGGGTTAGTTCACTTAGGATAATGACCTCCAGCTTCATACATGTTGCTGCAAAGGGAATTATTTCACTCTTTATTAAAATGGCTGTAACATTCCATAGCATATATATACTACATTTTCTTTATCCAGTCAACTGTTGATGGACACTTAGGTTGGTTCCATCACTTTGCTATTGTGAATAGTACAGCAATGAACATATGAGTACATTTGTCTTTTTAATAGAATGATTTCTTTTCCTTTGGGTAGCTATCCAGTAGTGGGGATTGCTGGGTTGAATGGTGTGCTATTTTCAGTTCTTTGATAAATCTTCAGCCGGGTGCAGTGGCTCATGCCTGTAATCCCAGCACTTTGGGAGGCCAAGGTGGGTGGATTACGAGGTCAAGAGATTGAGACCATCCTGGCAAACATGGTGAAACCCCATCTCTACTAAAAATACAAAAATTAGCTGGTCATGGTGGCATGCAGCTGTAGTCCCAGCTACTTGGGAGGCTGAGGCAGGAGAATAGCTTGAACCCAGGAGGTGAAGGTTGCAGTGAGTCAAGATTGTGCCACTGCACAGAGCAAGACTCTGTCTCAAAAAAAGGAAGAGAAATCTTCATATTATTTTCCATAGAGGTTAATTTACATTCTTACCAATAATGTTTAAGTGTTATCCTTTCTCTGCATCCATGCTAACATCTGTTTTTTCTTTTGACTTTTTAATAACAGCCATTCTGACTCATGTAAGATGCTATTTCATTGTGGTTTTAGTTTGCATTTCTCTGATGATTGCTGATGTTTAATATTGTTTCATGTGTTTTTTGTCTACTTGTATTTCTTCTTTGAAGGAATGACTGTTCATGTCCTTTGCCCAGCTTTCAATGAGGTTGTCTTTTTCTTGTTGCATTGTCTGAGTTCCTTATAGATTCTGGACATTTGTCTTTTGTCACAGGCATAATTTGCAAATATTTTCTCCTATTCTGCAGGTTTTCTGTTTACTCTGTTGATTATTTCTTTTGCTGTGCAGAAGATTTTAGTTTAATTAAGTCCCATTTGTCTACTTTGTTTTTTTGCATTTGCTTTTAGGGTCTTCATCATAAATTCTTTGCTTAGGTCAATGTTGTAAAGAATTTTTCCTAGATTTTCTTCTGTGATTTTTAGTTTCAGGTCTTACATTTAAGTCTTTAATCCAACTTTAGTTAATTTTTGTAAATGGTAAGAGATAAAAGAGATTCATCTGCATATCACTGGCCTATTTTTCTAGCACCATTTATTGAATAGAGTGTCCTTTCCCCATTGTTTATTTTTGTCAACTTTGTCAAAGATCAATTGGTTGTATGTGGCTTTATAGCTGGGTGCCCTATTCTGTTCCACTGATCAAAGTATTTATTTTTATGCCAGTATCATGCTGTTTCAGTTACTATGGCCTTGTCGTATAATTTGAAGTCAGGCAGTGTGATGTCTCCAGATTTGTTCTTTTTGCTTAGGATTACTTTGGCTATTCAGGGTCTTTTCTGCTTCCATATGAACTTTAGAATTTTTTTATACTTCTATGAAAATGACATTGATAATTTTATAGGGATTGTACTGAATCTGTAGATTGCTTTAGGCAGTATGGTGATTTTGACAATATTGATTCATGTAATCCATGAGCATGAGATATTTTTCCTTTTGTTTGTGTTATCTATGGGGTTTCTTTCATCAGTGTTGGTAGTTATCATTTTAGAGATCTCTCACCTCCTTCGTTAAATGTATTCCTAGGTGTTTGTGTGTGCATGTGTGTGTGTGTGTGTGTGTGTGTGTCTACTGCAAATGGGATTGAGTTCTTGATTTAGCTTTCAATTTGAATGTTATTGGTGTATGGAAATGCTACTGGTTTTTGCACACTGATTTTTGTATCCTGAAACTTCACTTAGTTTGTTTATTAAGTCTAGGAGTCTTTTGGAGGAGTCTTTAGGTGCTCTGGGTGTATGACCATGTCATAAGCAAACAGAGATAATTTCACTTCCTCTCTTTCGATTTAGATGCCTTTTATTTCTTTCTCTTGCCTGACTGTTCTGGCTAGGACTTCCACCCCTATGTTGCATGATAGAAGTAAGAGTAGACATCCTTGCTTTGTTCCAGTTCTCAGAAAAAAAGGCTTTCAGCTTTTCTGTATTCAGTACGGTAACTGTGGGTTTGTTGTATGTGGCCTTTGTTATCTTGAGGTATGTTCTGTCTATGTCTAGTTTGTTGAGGGTTTTTATCAAGAAGAAATGTTGGACTGGACTTTATTGAATGCCTTTTCTGCAACTATTGAAAAGGTCATGTGGTTTTTGTTTGTACTTCTGTTTATGTGATGAATCACATTTATTGATTTGGGGATGTTGAACCATCCTTGCATCCTGGAATAAAACCCACATGACTGTGGTAAATTATCTTTTTGATGTGCTTTTGGATTCAGTTTGCTAGTATTTTCTTGAGGATTTTGCATCTAGGTTCATCAGGGATATTGCCTTGTAGTTTTCTTTTTTTGTTGTTGTTGTGTTCTTGCCCAATTTTGGTAGCAGAGTGATACAGGTTTTGCAGGAGTTAGGGAGTAATTCCTCCTTCTTGACTTTTTGGAATAGTTTCAGTAAGACTGGTACCAGTTTTTCTTTGTACATCTTCATTTCGTTTTTTAAAAATGTGGCTCAGATTCGAGATTTGATTAACAAATATAGCTTTATGCATGGGATTTAAAATTAAAATTAACTGTACTATTTTTGTTATACCTTAAGATAGTCTTCTGTCATAAAGTTCATCTGGCATATATATTCATTTTCTGATGTGAATAAAATTAATTTTGTGTTGGTAAGTCTTTTGAAAAGCATATGATACCTTTTGAAACTTGGTAATGGTCTGTGGTATAAGTGAGACAGAATAAATAATTCCTAATTATATGGTAGTTGTAGTTGGTTAAAACATGTACCCCCATTCCAAAGATATTTATTCACTTCAAATCCCTTGTAGTTGGGACTGTTATCTTATGGATAAAGGGTTTTTCAGATAGATGTAAAAGGTTTTGTAGATGTAACTAAGAATTTTGAGTCAAGTTCATCCCAGAGTATGCAAGTCGGATCCTGTTTTAGTCAGGGTTCTCTAGTGAAATAGAATCAATAGACAAAGTCAGAAATAAGGATGGAGATTGGAAGAGGAAGAGAAGGAAGGGGGAGGGGGGACGGGGGCGAGAGAAAGAGAGAGAGAGAGGGAACACAGAGAAAGACTGGGTTTAAAGAATTGGTTCCCATAACTGTAAGTGCTGGCAAGTCCAAAATCCATAAGGCAGGCTGGCAGGCTTGAAATTCAGGTAAAGGTTGATGTTTCAGTCCTAAGTCTGACATTTATAGATCAGGGTAGCAGACTGAAAACTCAGACAGGACTTTTATGTTACAGTCTTGAGACAAAATTCTTTCTTCTCCATGAAACCTCAGCTGATTGCATGAGGCCCATCCACATTTTATGGAAGGTAATCTACTTTCCCATAAATATTAAACACATCTTTGAAGTACCTTCACAAAAAAAATCTAGACAAGGGTCTGACCTAACAACTGAGCACCACAGTTAAGTTGACACACACAAAAAAATCAATATTCATAGACCCTAAATTCAAAGACAAATGTCTGACCTAACAACTGAGCACCACAGCCAAGTTGACACACACACAAAATCAATCTTCATAGGCCCTAAATTCAAAAACAAGTGTCTCATAGGAAACATACAGAGAAGAAGGCCATTTGAAGATAAAGCAAAGAGAGGTGGACACAAGTCAAGGAAGCTGGCAATAGCAAGAATGATGAAGAGGCAAAGAATGAATTCTCCCCTGGAGCCACAGAGGTAGTGCAGCTCTGCTGACACCTTGATTTCAGTCATTTGGCTTCCAGAAATATAAGAGAACATATTTCTGCTGTTTTAAGGCATCGGTTTGTGGTAATATGACAGCCACAGAAAAGTAATAGATGAAAATAGAAAATTAATATGTTCCTCATACTTTTAACCAATCAGTCTAAATATTTCTTCTTCTTCTTCTCCTCCTCCTCCTCCTTCTTTTGAGACAGAGTTTCACTCTTTTTCTCCAGGCTGGAGTGTAATGGTGTGATCTAAACTCAGTGCAAACTCCACCTCTCGGGTTCAGCGGATTCTCCTGCCTCAGGCCCCTAAATAGCTGGGATTACAGGTGTGCACCACCACGCCTGGCTAATTTTGTATTTTTAGTAGAGTTGGGTTTTACCATGTTAGCCAGGCTGGTCTCTATCTCCCGTCCTCAGGTGATCCACCTGCCTCAGCCTCCCGAAGTGTTGGGATTACAGGTGTGAGACACTGCACCCAGCTATTTCTTCTCTATTATATTTTTTATGATATTATATGATTTCATCTTTCCTTGTTCATTTTTCATCTACCCACAATTAAAGGATAATTTGTCACTGAAGCATTTCAAATGCAACAAGTACCTTGCATCTAGATTTGATAATGCAAGTCAATACAATTAACAATACAGATTGTTAAGTGTAGTCACAATATAGAAAGAAGAAAATCAGACATTTAAGGCTATCTCTAGAGACATGACAGCAGTGGTGGAAAAGAAGAGCTATTGTAAAGAAAGATTCATTACAATTTCATTGTGTTTTCAGTTTAAAAAAGATAAATGATGACTCAAATATAACTAAATATTTGAGATTGGGGGCATAGGAAACAAAGATAAATCTGAGAAGAAAGTTGAATAGAGATGCTCTGTCTCTGTCTCTCTCTCTGTGCATATATGTGTCGATGTAGGCAGAATAAGAGAAAGGTTGAAAGGAGGTGGGAGAAAACAGATAAAGATTTGAGAACTGAGCATTAATAATGAAAAATTAAGTTTGGAATATGTAGAATTTCATGAATTGGGTAAACATCTAGGTATGAATATCTTCATTAACAGAGTTACTACTGAAGAAGGTATGGAGAAACAAGCCAAAAATTATAGATGAGCCCATCATTAGTCCTTTTATACTTGCATTAATAAGCATTGTCATCCAACAATATAATTTAATGTGATTTTTGCTACCAGCTCTGAAAATGAATGAAAGTGCTACAAACAGTTAGATATGCTCAGCTAGGTTAATAATGACAAATATTAGTATTGTGGGATCATTGATAACATTTTTCTTTTAAAAGTATTGCACTATGTTTTCTGTACTTTTTATACTGAGCTATAAAAAGGAAAGAAAAATATTTTAGTTTCAGAAAACAGTGATAACAGTAAAAACAATTATTGTTCTTACTTGTAACTAAAACAGTTATTAGCAGTAATTTACTACACATAATGTCAGTATCATAAAATGTGTTACAGAAACAATTTCACTTTATATAGTCCAAGAACTTAAGCTTCTCCATAATTTCAGGTAGTTTTTTAAAAAAGGAAATGCTGAATATAAACATATATATAGTGTTTCCAGGTAGTAGGTAGTCTTTGTGCTGTCTGAGTATTGACTCACATAGTACTTTTAACAACCCCATCAGGCAGCTACTATTATTCCTACTTTATATATGAGGACATTGAGTCACAAAAAAGTTAAGCATCATGCCCAAAACCACATAGCTAGTAAGGGCTGAGTCAGGATTTTACCCATGATCTAAAAATCACTAAGCTATACTACTCTATGCACTGCATGCTATAAATAAAAATGACATTTAAGATTTTGTGATAGGTATTTGCAGACTTAGTGTCTTTTTTATTGAAATGGAAACAAACTGTTAAACAAAAAGATTAATTCTGAAAGTCAAGCTTCCACGTATCCTTTGCTTTTCTAAGATCAGTGAAGATTCATCTTTGGTTCATTTTAAAATTCCTTTTCTTACAAATCACAACCATATTTAACAGCCCACAGTGTTCTAATCCAATTCTATCAAAGCTCTTTAAGCAAAAGAGAAAGAAAAATTCTAAAGATGGGAAACACAATAAATGGAATGTTATCATTTTAACAAAAGAGAAGCAAATTTTAAATCAAAGTGAACACAAAGCTGTCAGATTAACTGCTCAGTTTTTTATTAAAACTAACTTTTCTTTCTGATGAACCAGAACTTTTTTCTTGAACCAGCTGAGTCAGAGAGTTTGTTTAAATGCCAAATCCATGCCATCAGATACTTTCTGGGTCAATGAAATGCTTCCAACCCTGGGAAGTTAGGATGCTCAGAGGAAAGAAATTGCAGTTTCAGGTTTTCAAGGCGTGTCATACTGACTTCAATTCTTAGATAGAGCATTATAGGCATTCACCTCTTCCACAAAGAAGAATCTTTATAAGCATCAAATTCAGGCAACATTAATATTTATGTGATCGAAAAGAAATGAGAATCAACACCACTTCTTATCCCTCTTCCAAATCTTTCTACCAGCATTTTTTTTTATCATATATTGTCCCTTGGTGTTGATGACCAGGAGCCACAATGACAATTCTGCAGGGAGAAGGATGAAGGTGCCACTGCCATTGCCCTACACGAGCTCAGACACTGAATACATCGTCTTGTCAAAATGCCCAGGCCCCAGTGGCACTTCGCCTGGAAAATTGAGTCCCTTTCCACCACAGTGGTTCTGGCGACAGTGGCAGCAGCAGCAGCTGTTCTCCTATTCAAAATATTCTTTGGGATGTGGAGAGGATACACATATACTACGAGGGTGTATGTGTCATCTCGTTTTATGTCCTCGAAGCAATCATGAAATGATTTGACTCCATGAAACTAATTAAGACAGCTCAACTAAGTAATAGCTGAAGAAACTCCCATATCTGTTTTAACATTTCATCAGTACAAAAAGGCCAAGAACTTAAAATGTTTTCCAGTTGTTTCCAACTTTTGTTTCTCAATCTACGTATTAAAGAAGACCAGGAAAAATCTGTATGCTATGTTATTAATGGATATATTTACTTATTGTAGCCATGTATCATGAACTATGAAATAAAAACAAAAGCTATCTTTATAACACTTTTGTAGACTGCCATATCCACAGCTCAAAATGACGTTTTTTTATAAGCGGCAAATTCTAAGACATATTGGCAGAAAGGAGGGCATGTCAAAAACACAGAATTGTTGAATCACATCAGGCAACTCACATTCAAAACAATCACCCAGAATTGGCTCAAGATGGGGATAAGAGCACATGATGCACTTCATTTTCCTATCATAAATCCCTATACATATCGGAAGACAGAGACCCAAAGGCAGACATACTCCCTATAGGGTGAAGAGTAGTGATACAAAATTTGAGTAGCCCAGGAGTCCTTCACCTTCACACACACACTTGGACCAGAGATTGAGAAGGAGATATGATTTTCCGCCACCGTACTGAGACCCCACCTGGCCCTGCTGGAGCAGTAAATGCCCCAGGTGACTGACTACATTTGGTAGGATTAGAAAGTCTCCACATCCAGAGGAAAAACTACTAGCACACTCCAACTCCACTCAGCAACACAGCCTAACCTCTCACAAAACCAGTGGAGTCTGAATGCAATAAAATATTTCAGTAGTCACATCATATTAAAAGCTAGTATTTACTAATACCAAAATACTTTACTATTCTCATAACATCAAAAACTAACACCCATTAAGTGGTAGATTTCCTTCCAAAGCATTACATGTGTTAATAATTTAATTCCCATGAAACCCTGTGAAGTAAGTTATTATTATTTTCATTTTATATGTGAGGAAACTGAGGCATAGAAATGTACAGTCACATTAGGTGACAGGGTAACATAGGGAATATTAATATCACAGGACCAGCACATGATACAACAGGAATTTCATCACAGGCCATGGGGCTCCAGGCCTTATCTTCTTAACTACTTCAGTAGACTTTTTCTTGAGCTAACAAGGAATCCTGATTCCAAAGAGGAGCACACAGATATTTGAGGAAACCCAATGCCATGAAAAGCAGCTAATAAATATTAATATATTTGAAAATAAAGTTAGAAAAACTTCTAAAAAATTTAGATTAAGTATAATTAATATCATCAGGGAAAAAATAGGCTATATCCATAATAAAGAATCAATTAATTTTCAGAGAAATGACAAAAATGATCACTGACATTTAAATTTCAATAGATGAGCTGAATAAGAGAATGAGCAAAGCTAAAGAACAAACTAGAAGAATGAGCCAGGGAATTCTCCCAGAAGCAGTTAAAAATACCAAGAGATACAAAGCATGAAAGTAAAGCCAAAGGATGTGAAGGACTGATTCCAATATTTGACAACAGGCTTTCCAGAAAGTAAGAATAAGAAAATAAAGCATAAGGACATGTAAAGCAAGCATGGAACAAAATGTCTCAAAACTGAGGAAAGTTTTAGGTTCTTGGATTTAGAAGTTCTAATGAATGCTGGGAAAATGAGTAAAATAAACATGTCTTGATATCTCAGGAGGAATTTACCAGATTTATTAGGAATTTATATTTCATTTTTGAGCAACTCAAAATTAACATAACTAAAAATATACCTAAAAGTGAGCTCACCTAAATATACCCTTTTATTTTCCCGATTTTTCATTAATGTTGATATTCTTCCAATCACCCAGGCTCCTAATGCAATGCTTTCTTTAACTCTCCTCTTTTCTGGCCATATTTATTATATGGTTCTCCTTTATCTTTCCTATTATAAAGAATAGAGACTCACTAATGCCAGCAAAGGAGCCACTGTAAGACACATGTGATGTGATAAAATGATAAAGATAAGTGGATCATATAAAAGTTTACAATCAAGACACATCATAAGCTTGACCTCCTAGTTAGAACTGAAGGATAGTTCCGGAACTGAGACAGTATGTATGCATTTGAGAATCAGAAACATGAGGAATGACCATCATTATTAACAGATGCATTTGTATTCTATGGATTTCTTCTACAGATCTGCCTACCAAGGCTTCCCACCTCCAATTCACCAATTCTTACTTTTCATCCTATGTAGCTCTTGCTTAATTATAGCTCTTGCGTTCTTATACTTTTAACTAAAAGTAAACTCATTTTGGTCCTAACTTTGACTCTGCCTTCATTGTCTATATATTAAAATCTATTACATCTTAGTTTTCATTTTACTTATCTATCATGTGATTCTTTTCTCCTTCAGGAGACTAACTCTATACAGACCAGCTATTTTTCCTGTTAAAACAAATTCTTTTTAATTGTTCAATTTAGTAGTGTTCCTCTTTGAGAATACATAAATTATTGTTCTGTGTCTAATTGTTAGGATACTGCCTTCCTCTGAACTTACAATATCTATCCCTATACAACTGGCTCAACAGTTCATCATGGTCTTGTTAACCAATTCACTCCTTGTTTGTTATATTTCATAATTGTTAAATTTTTATATTGTTTGCCTATCATGGTGTATAGCTTCCTGTCTCTTCTGGGCATTCCTGTTTTAGTACTGGAACCTCTTCCAGTACTTAAAGTTACTGAGTCAATTTTTCTGTCTCATGTAGCATTGAGAAAATTTAAATGCGTCAGCTTTTCATTTGTAAAACAGAGGCAGAAAGGAGAAATTAACGTCTGTGGATATTATCTGATTATAATATTTAAATGGTATTAAGATGTGAAAAGCCTTGGGTAAAAGACATAGGCTCCCTTTTATAAGAACTAGAAAAAAAAATATTTCCCAAGTTTGGTTTCAGCAGTTCTTGATTGGACACAAGTCTCTTTGTTTTCCCTTTGAATAAAATTCCCACTTATTTTCTCTCACAGCAGTTCATAAAATAAGACATTCATAAATATTTTAAGTTCAAAAAATAAAAAATGTTGTTATTGATAGTAAACTGGCATCAGAAGTGCCATGGGATCAATGCTTTGTCACAAAATATTCATCAATATCTTTATGGATGATAATTCCAAAAGCAAAATCTTCCCAATGGCAATGATGTATCTAATAGTTAACAGAGAGAGAAGGTATCTGATCACAACTCTTCCCCTCACTTACTCTGGAAACCATGCTCCCAGTGTAGGGGGAACCCCCAGGAGTAATGACTGCACCATGAACTGCTCACTACTCCTCACTGTAGATTATTGGTGGGTTCTTGAGCCCAGATTGGCTAATCAGATTTCGCTCTCCCCTGAGAGAGATTGGGTGAGAGGGAGTCCAGTACCTCTGTCTATGGGGCTACATCATGCAGAGCAGGAGCTGTGGGAATGACCATCTATGGCAGTGTGGACTGAGAGTTCGTGAAAGCTCATCTGCAGAGAGAAAGAAAAGAATGATGCAGATATACCTAGAGGAACAAGAGAGGGGCTAAGTATAGTTCTTGGTTTGCTGTGCCCTAATCCTTTTAGTACATTTCAATTTTGTTTTCAAGGTGAGTTTTTTTTTGTTGTTGTTAAAGAATTTTAATGCACACAGTTGTCATTCCCAATTCTACCTCTGATTTTTTTTTCTTTCATCTCAATGTACTATATCTAATGTAACTGCCTGTCACCTTCTCTGGCAACTCAAATTCTAACATCTGGTTTACAAGTCCATTCACAATTTACCACAATTTGCTTTTCTCCCCTTATCTTCCCCAGAATGTTTCACTTGTTTTGCATTTCATCTGTCCTGGTCTCTGTCCCCTGAATACACTTTAAATGTTATCTCTATCTTTTTCCCATAAGCTTTTTCGTTTCCTCAAATGTCTGATTCTGGCTTATCACTTTAGTAATCGAGCTTGTCCCCCTCACAGAAAATATCCCTGTCCCATCCCCCAGGTATTTATGACATCCTATGATCAATGAATCTAGGTGATTCATTGGGGTTCTATTAGATATATATCCATGTGGTGTGAGTTTTCTTCCCTAGTGTGTAATAACTTGATTATATTGTGAGCACTGCAGGATCACTGTGTCTCAAAAACATGTTTTTTTTGGATGAAGAAAGTAAAACAGTGTAGAAAGAATCAAAATTTTGTAGGATCTGGTAGACAAATGTACAGCCTTTAAAGAACTTTAGCTCCTTAAAAAAAAGTTCTATAATGATTTTCAATTATAGTCTTTATATTTTACTTACAGAAGCAACAAATGAATGTATCTTTACCCTAAAAATAAATCCAAGCAATATAGACTTGCACAGAACATAATATATGAAGTTTCCCTCCATGCACGCCCAGCTCCACCACATCCTCGTCTCCATCCACTCCCTTCCACAGAGCTGATCGTTGTTAAGTTTGGTACACATTTTCCCTATCTCTTACTAAAGATTACTTGTAATTATAAACATGTTTTTCTTTTGTTAAGAAAAATCAAATAAGACTTTATAGCTTTTAAATTTTTTTCTGTTTAAGAATATATTTTATATTTTTATGATAGTACATTTAATTATACCATATTTTTGTAATAGCTGCATTAACAGACCGAAGGTGGGTATTAATACAATCATTAACTTATTGATGGACAGTAACAACAATGCCACAGTGGAAAAGACAAATTAAGGTGTTTCATGTGTCAGCTGAGTGTGGTGACAATTCTGCTGGCTGCTTTTCCCCAAACCTTGCTGAGTCTAGCTGGCTGATACGTATGTGTAGATGAGTGCCAATATTGAAGATGAGTACATTTACATAGGCCTAGTGAAAAATTCTCATTTCCTTGATCGTTAAGACAGATTCTTATCTAGAACTTGAACCCAACTCTATGTGATTACAGTGCCCGTGTTCTTTTCATTATATCACGTTTCAAGTTTTAAAACATAAGGTTTTGTTCCTAAATGAGTGCTTATTGAATCTTCCATAGAGAGTAAATTCTACATACAACTAGCTATTGTTGTACAATATTAGAAAAAAATATTATTTCTTTATAAATTTTTGGTATTTAAAAAGAGCAGTTTGTCAGAAACAGATTTCATGACATAACCATAAATCCGTATTCTTTCTGTAGACGTAGCACTCTTTCCTCTAGTTTGCAGATAATGTCATTGATAATGCCCCCCTTTATCAATAACATATTGCTTAAAGATACCACAAGGAAATTTAAGTTATTTTAGAACAGGTAAAGATAATGAATGGAAGCTAATTTGAATGATTTGCATAAAATCTTTTAACATGAAATAGAAGACAATTGACATACAACTGCCAGGACTTACATAACACTAGAACAGAATGCACTTGTCAAAAGAAAAGTACTTAAATACAATGCTGTTGTAGTCTGATGTGTATTCATCTACATGGAGTAGTAAACAAATCCCTGAAACAGCAGGTGGGTTAGTAGTAATATTTGCTTCTCAGTTTTCAAATATTAAAGAGATACAGCTTACAATCATACCTACAAGTTTCTCCAAGGTGTCTTTAAAGTGTTGAAGAAACAGTCTTAAGGTACAAGGTTCTACTTTTAAAATGCTTGGCAAGGCAATCAAATAAATATAAATCATAGAGAAATTTTGCTGTCTCACTAAAAGAGCAAAATGATGATCCCCTTATTCCCCCATTGTACTAACTTTATGAAGCAGAAGAGGCTCATTTCTTCCCATCCCTAAATTGCTAAAGAAGAGAAATGGTGATAGACAATCTTAAAAAAAAAAAAAGATGGTGAGATACATAGGGAATGTTTTATAACTGATTCTTGGCTGTGGAACAAAACCACCCAAGTATGCACCAATTAATTAGTGCATCAAAGAGCATTTTATCATGACATTTATAAAGCACATCCTAGTAGGAGAATTTTATCTTCATACTTTATCAGATAAGTGAGCTTCTCTTGTTGACAACCACTCCTTCAAATAAGTTATATTTAAAGATTTTTTCTAGGAATTCTAGATAGGTTCTCTAATTTTGTGGAGCTTCTTTATGGTGGCCTTTGGTCTTGGGCAACAAGTAACAGAATATCGAGAACGACTTCTTGTTGTTTTCCGTGGTATGTGCCACATATCTGTGGGAAAAATATAAGGGCACACAGCTTCAATAAATTTTCTTTCATAAGAGAAGCCCTGTACTATACAAGCATGTTCCCAGTTGACATAAAGATAAGCTCCTGTTTTTGTCAATGAAAGAATTTTTAAAAATATCTTCTTGGTGTGATAATTTCAATCATGAAAATCAAAATTCTCAACTCTCATAAAATAAATGTCATATTTTATCTTTTATTTAGAAATTCTACATCAGTTCTACAGTGAGAGTTTAGAGATGTATTAATATAACTCATGACTTAGAGCCAAATTATAAATGTTGTAAATTATGTAACCACTGTCCCATCTTTTTTGCTGCAACTTTGTGAACGGGAAAAACTAGAGTTGAAAACTAGGTTTTACTCACCATCCAAATTCTGTGTGTGCGTGTGTCTGTGTGTGTGTGTGGTGTCAACATTTGAAATTTACTCTCTTAGCAATTTTGAAATATATAATACACTGCTATTAACTATAGCTGCCAAGTCGTACATCTCAAAAAATTCATTCTTTCTGTCTAAATGAAATTTTATATTCTTTGACCACCATCTCCCCATTTCACCCAACTCCCTAGCCTCTGGTAATCACGATTCTATTCTCTGCTTTCTTTCTTTATGTTTTTTTAATTGCATTTTAGGTTTTGGGGTACATGTGAAGAACATGCAGGATTGTTGCATAGGTACATACATGGCAATATGGTTTGCTGCCTTCCTCTCCATCACCTATATCTGGCATTTCTCCCCATGTTATCCCTCCTCAACTCCCCACCCCTCCACTGTCCCTCCCCTATTTCCCCCCCACAGACCCCCATGTGTGATGCTTCCTTCCCTTTGTCCATGTGTTCTCATTGTTCAACATCTGCCTATGAGTGAGAACATGCGGTGTTTGATTTTCTGTTCTTGGGTCAGTTTGCTGAGAATGATGGTTTCCAGGTTCATCCACATCCCTACAAAGGACACAAACTCATCATTTTTTATGGCTGCATAGTATTCCATGGTGTATATGTGCCACATTTTCTCTCTGCTTTCTTAATATTCATCCTCACCATCTTACTCACAAGTTGGAAGATCACTAAGGAAAGAGAAGGACTTGTAGAAAAGATACATAAGAAAAATAATGAAGAAGGAAAAATAGAGAGAGGAGAATGATATGGAGGGTAGAGGAAGAGAGAGAGAGAGACAGAGAAAGAAAGTGAGAGAGAGAAATGGGCCAGAGTAATTAGCACAGGTCTGGAAGTTGTTTGTTCCCTAATTCAACACAGGAGCACATTCAAAAATCTGCAGAGACAGGGCTCTGCCCTATCTAATTCTTCCTCTACTACAAGCTGCACTCCATAGATTAAAGGAGACAGAAAAAGAAGAGTTGCATCTGTTGTATTAATTGTACAAAAAGAGTGATTATTCTATAAAGGTATACGCTGAAAATCATAGTTTCAAACTACAAAATAACGGAGAAGAAACTAAAAATATCTAGAAAAACTCATCAAGGAGCAGGAATATATTTCAGTGAGTAGCAAATATTTCATTTTATATAAATTTTTTAAAACTCCTACCTTTTTGGTGGATATAGAGGGTTCTTGGATGCTGATTACAATATTAAAAATAATAAACCAAACATAGAAAAGCCAGCCCTGCATGGACTATTGCTAATGATAAGGATTAGACTTAAGATCCAACAGGGCAGAAAGGTAGACCTCAGAAGAGCCCATCTCTAGCCATACACATAAACTAGATCCATACTTCATTCTATCTAATTTGTTCATTTTCTCTTCTTTCCTTCTCATTTTTAAAATCTTTTCCTCTTTCCTTGCTTTTTCTTTTTTCACAGTCACACACATGCAAAAGTGATAAAGCCATTCTTTACTTTTACTTTAAAAAGAAAGAAAAAGGATGGATAATATTGAGATGTACAAGTTAAAACAAACAAAAATCTGAAAATAATTCTGTTCATTAATTACAAAAAGTGAAATGTTATATTAAAATTTGAATTGACAAAATTAGTTAAAATATCGATTTGCATATACATAATGCAATGATAGTATTTGATTTGATTACTGAGAAAATCAAATCAATAAGATAATGAGAAAAGTGATAAAAAATATTGATCTCCATTTCCTGGTTTCTATACTTTAAATGGAATTAGGTATTATTTTTGCTTTGGCATTAGTAAGAGTTCAGTATGCTGTTATTGAGGATTTTCGAATATAAGAAACATGCATTATTTGAACTTTATTCATCTCAGCTAGTAAATTGTACCCAACAGACTTCTATTATATAGAGGAAAAATCCAGCCCAGAAAAATTCTGGGATAAATAAGAGACCATGATCATTTCTGGGTGACCAATATATTACTAACCTATAATATTTCAGAAGAAAAATCTTTCCTACAATGTGGTATTTAACTTGTAATTGGTCAAGGTGTATTTGTAAAATTCTGTGGCTGGGGGCCCTGTTTGCTTTATTTTGGTAAGATACTAAGAACTCATGTGGTACTTTCTACATAGCAGGTGAAAGAAAAAAAGAATATTTGCTGGATAAATGAGTCATATCAACTCCTAAATGCAGTTAAAATTTTAGGGAACAAATATCAGATAAAAGGTGAGGTGAGCTAAAGTCATTCCAATACATTCTTGAATATGAAGAAAATATTTCCTCTTTTATTTCTATTTTCCCAAGACTTTTTCAGGATCAAATATTGCAACTCATCAAATATAGTTTTAAATTTTATTTATTTTTCTTGTATTTACTGAAGACATGGAAATAAATATACCCACTGAAACAGCATAAGAGAAACAATACTATATTTTAAATTTTAATTTATTTTAATAATTTAAATTAAGAAAATTTATATTTAATGTATTCATTTAATAATTAAAAATTCAATCTCTTCTAAACAGATGACAATTGAATACACTGAACATTTAATTAACTTGCTGCCACTTAAGAGGTCACAAAACAATCTGATTTTCTATACAGACATTTTTAGTAGTAAATTAAAAACACTGAAATGTTGATTTTATGCAAGGAATCTATAAAAATTATTTAGTGGTGCTTACATATCCATTTATTGAGGAGCTCTATTCCAATACCCTGTCCCCAAGTTTAGTTTTTCTGTTGTTTCAATGTAGATGATTAGGGTGTTGTAACTGACAATTTATTGTATCTTTCATAAGGTGGTAAGCTCATTCAAGTCAGGAAATATGTCTTATTTGATATTGTCTCCACTTTAGCAATAAAGCTGCCTCTGTAGGAACAGCTTCCCACAGAGTAGCTGTTTGACAGATACTTGAGATAATCACAAGATCAAATCCATTAGCCTACAAATTTAAGGTCAAACCAAAACTATGATGAAAATCTAATTTTGAAGCACTATAATAACTAGCCAGATTTTATTTTCATGAAGACATTCCTCTGAGCATCTCTGCAAGCTTTAACTCTATACTTTAGCATATTCTAAAAGAATAGCATAACACACATAGCATTTGGTTATAAATCAGTATAACTTCGGCAATAATGTAGTTCACCTTCATTTGTATGCTACATGGCTTATTAACCTTCAAAAAGATTTTGATGCAAGAAATCTAAATTCCAAAAGCAGCATCACTTTGACTTAAATGTAGTGTGATATTAATAAAGTGGCCTCCTCGAGCCAGTACTTTTTCTCTTTAATATGGTAGTTTTAAAGACCTGGGTTTAATGACATGAATTATAATGGTCCCTTCCTGCCCTTAAGTATTGCTAGCATTATTAGAGTTGAGACTCTTGCTGACAGAATGAACAGAAAAGTAGACTGAAGCCACAATAAATGAGGCAAGGGTTTCAAGAGTTCAGCATACCTAGATATTCAGTGAAAATTTCTTCCCTTCACTCCTTGCCCTGCTATTGAGCACAAGAAAATTGCCAGAGCAATCAAGTTTGAAGCACATCTTGGCAGGGTTGAGATCTTTTATCCACTCTGAACAAGCACAAGGTGTTCATATTTGCTGACATAATAGTGACAAAGTTTCCATCTCCGAAAATTTACTGATTGGGTAGGACTCAGAGTGAGGCAGATTAGAGGAAGAAGCCACAAAGCTTCAGCATCCTTTACAGCAAACAGTAGTTCCAGGGCAATGGCATCCCCATGTACTCCCATAGAAAGCACCAAATCTACATCAGATAACCTTTCAGGCACACAGACAGAACTGATTGGTCTTTTTTCTGCTCGGGTGCTCTCAGGATTAATTTCATCTTGCCCCACATCCCTGTGTCACTAGCAATCAGACCTCCAGGATCATAACACTATGATGTAGACTTTCATCCCCCGTATGTTCTGTGTGCATCCCCTAATTCACATCTCCACTCCACTCTAAACACTTTAACGTTACCTACAGAAGCCCATGTCTATGTATCTAAATGTACCTCTACCCTCAATGTCTTTTAAAAGTATCTCCTTCATCTTGCCATAAGTCAAATGTGAATGTACCATTAGCATATCATTGTTTTACTAGCCCTCCCTAGTAAGTGCTTTTTAAATTTTCTTTTATACTCTGTGTGCCTCAGGTCCAGGAGGTGAAGATGAATGTTCTCACTCTACTTTTCCCATTTGTAATTCATTTATTTCTATTGAAAACCCAAACTGACAGGCATGGTGGTGTGCATCTGTAGTCTCAGCTACATGGGAGGCTGAGGTGGGAGGATTGCCTGAGCCCAGGAGGCCAGGCTGCTACTTAAGCCATGTTCGTGCCACTGCACTCCAGCATGGGCAACAGAGTGAGGCCTGTCTCAAAGCAAAACAAAACAAAACAAAAACAAAAAAAACCTATGCCATCCAAGTATGCTAGCTGTCATTTTTTCCCTCGTGTAATTTATCAAATTTGGGTCACACTGATGATCCTTGAAGATCTATTGAAGTATCGTCTCTGTCATCCTTCTGTGTTACGTCAGCATCCTGGGAATGATCCATCCAATATACTGACATCTGATTCCTTGACTTTGTCATCTTCAGTAAGCTTTTCTTACATCACTTGACAGCTTCCCATTCCCATAATAGTACCCTAGTCCTAACCTTCCCTAGAAAAATATCCCACTTCCTTCATCTTCTTTATAATACATATCTCACTCTGACTATATTCCTCTAGCCTTTTCATTGACTCAAATACATTTGAAAATTCTATTATTTCATAATGACTTTCACTGACCAATCCACTTTTCTGCCACCCACCACCATCCCTTCTTTTAGAATCACTTATTTCTTTGAATGGTTTCAGTTCCACAGTTTGTCATTAGTTATTGCCTTATAAATATTTCCAACTCCTTGGCCATCCCAGAAAAACGTTTCCCACTCTCCAAAATGATTATTAACACATTTCCTCCTCCCAATTCAGTTGCAACAGTTTATCCCAATTCCTTTCCCTACTCACCTTAGCTAATGATTGTACCTTTTGCTTTAAGAAGCTATGAGATGAGAGTTCCCTCATCTTCTTACCACTGAATCTAGAAATCTGCCCACATCTGTACGTGTCCTCCCTGCCTTCTCTCTTGTCACAATGGAGGAGGAGTCCCTTCTTTCACAAAAGGCCAATTTCTTCACTTATACTCTGAAACCTACCTTCCTTTGTCTCCTTATGGATTTTATTCTTGAAAGATATTATCATTGCCTGGTATATAGATTATGAATTCCTCCCTTCTGTCATTCTAATCAATATGCAAAATGATAGTTAAGTGTTTTATATCTTTAAAAAATGTATATCTCCTTTGACCTCATATTCTCTCCAGCAACTATTTTTCTTCTCCCTGTTTCAAGGCCAAAATGGCTTCACCTGCTCTCCTCTTTTTCTCCTACCATTTGCTTCAGTATTCACCGATCTAATGTGTGTCCACCACATTTCTGAAAAGCCTCCTCAAGTTTACCTACAAAACCCCATGTTGCCAAAATCAATGATGATGTTTCCATCTTCCTATTTTAGCCAGATAATGCAGCTGACCTCCTCTCCCCTTCTTGAAACACTCTCCTCTCTTGGTCTCCATGACAATATGCTCCAGTGGTTTTTATATTACCTTCTTAGTTACTTCTTTGTCCTCTACTTGACCTCCAAACAATAAAGTTCCTAGATAATCATTCTTGAATTGATCAAATGTTCTCAGTATACATTAAATATACATCTTCTTCAGGTAAACTTATCTGACTCTGGGACTTTAAATGCCATTTATATTTGCTGAAGATTTACATATTTCAGCATATGTATTTCCAACTCTGATCTCTCTCTGAGCTTCAGACTCCATTCAGCTGTGTGCCTGATATCTCCATATTGATGTCTAACATGCATTTTAACCTCAGCATGGCCAAATCTATGGAACTACAAAGCTAACAATGGAGACCTTGCATGGTGAAATGGTGTTTTTCAACATAAAAAAAAAATCTGATATTGAATCTAGAACTAAATTGTGATTAAATCCAGAAGTCAATCTTTTTCACCAATGAAGTTAAAGATTTTTTTTTCTATTATCTTTAGAACGACTTTAAACACTATAAAACTTGTGCATACTTCAGGTATTTTTCCAATAATTTCTTAAACTAATTCTGCTACATGACATCAAATATAATTAATGACTAATCAGCATTATATGTGACTTACTTCCATACTAGAAGGCAACAATGCTGCAAAGGATAACTGTATTGTCAATGCCCTACATTTAGGATTGTGGACGGCTAATGTTCTAACACTCAATTTACAGATGCTGCTGCATTTTTCCTGTCTGCCAAAACAGAGAATGCAAACAGACCCACGTGGGCAAGACTGTGAAACAGGGCACATAGCTGAAGTAGCCTCCACTTTCTAAGTTCTCCCCTCTCCCGACATCCAAATTCATGCAAATCTCTCCTTTTCAATCTCTAATTCCTTAACTGAAATCTATTCTTAAGGAAATATCTGATGAATCACCCCCCCATGTTATATATAAATTATAGTCTAGATGAATAAATGACTTCTTTTGGGAGTATGACTTTATTTAATAATATATATTTATTAAGTATATATTAATCAAATGAATAGATAAAATAACTATTAAAAATTATTTATTTGACAATAAATTTCAATTTAGCACAGCAAAAAAAAAAAAAAAAAAAAAAACAATAAAAATAATCTCTAACTTGGGGGATTTTTGTGTTTCTGACCTAGTTTACAGAGGCAGTCTTAAGGCAAAGGTCTCCTTGTTAACATAGAATTTAACATTTAGATCACAATTAAGGAAAAGGTCTCAGCTTTTTCACTGGACCAACAATAAGTCTACATAAATTTCTACCTTTAGGATAACTATCGAGGCCAACTACTTAACTCCTTATGATCCAGGTTTGCTATGCCAGTTCTTGTGGTAGAATTCTTTGCATTATTATCATGACCCTACTGAAGAACTAAAAAATAAAACTACTTTTGCAAATACATCTTTGTGTTTATACTAATGAGGGTTAGATAATGTACCATGATAATAAGCAGAAACTGCTCTAGGGTACTCTATGCTGGAAAAAAAAATGCTGAATTAATATTTATTTGCTATATGAAGTGTAAGAAATTAAAAAGAGTAGTGTACCATTTTGGTAGGTAATGACTGTGCTACTAACTGTAACTGTTATGTATTTTTATACATGGAAAGAAAGCGATTGATTTTATCTCTAATGCACCATCATCAAAAAAAAAAAAAATCTTAGTACCTTTAACAAATTGAGACTAGAAATGCTTATAAAAACAAAATATTGAAATAGTTTCATATGTGCAGGTTGCTATCAAACAAAATGATGTGTTTGTCTTTTTAAAACCAACAGACAAAGGAATTGATACTGTAATGGGAACTTATCATTTTAAAATTATAATAAAATGGTCCAACAATTTAAAATTAGAGTGTATGAATATTTATTTTGCCTTGATCTAATTAAAAATTTGCCAGAATAATTACTGTTTGGGGGAAAATGCATATTAGTGAGCTGCTATGCTATAATAAATTTATATGCAAATTAAAAGCTGGAAGGTAGTAATGATATCCTGTAACAGAGGAGACTTAGAAAAAAAATTTGGGAGACAGGGTCTCACTCTGTCCCTCAGGCTAGAGTGCAGTGGTGCGATCTTGGCTCACTGCAGCCTCAACCTCCTGGCGTCAAGGGATCTTCCCGACTCAGCCTCCCAAGTAGCTGGGACTACAGGCATATGTCACCATGCCCAGGTAATTTTCTTCAGATTTTGTAGAGATGAGGTCTTAATATGTTGCCCAGGCTGGTCTTAAACTCCTGCACTCAAATCATCCTCCTACCTTCCCCAAAGTGCTGGGATTACAGGTGTGAGCCACCACACCAGGTTGATTTTTAAATTCCAAAGTTCCTTAAAATTATTTAGAAAGCTTTTATTATTTTTTACCCTTTCTCCATGCTCCCCAATTTAGAATTTATAAAGACATAGGCATCCCTAAAAGATATATTAAGGGAAACTTTCACATTTTTAAACGTTTCAAATGTGATCACTATGCATTTAATCCTCATTATTACATTGTTTATCTGTATCTGTTAAAATGTAGCATCATAACTTTCAAAATTAAGTAAAATTTTTAAATGGTTAAAAAAGGAAAATTGAATGACCAGTACATTTTATAGTATTTTATAGTCTCTGCTTTCTCTTTCACTGAATATTATCTTTACACAATTGGAATATCTTTTTAGAGAAAACATTCATTGCTTTTATCATTTTCTCAGTTTATATGATGACTAGTGCTAAGTAACCTAAGTAACGTGTGGCTTTCTGGTCACTTTTGGTGTCTCGATGTCTCTTATATTTGATATTAGTAATGTAATAGTCTAGAAATAGTATCGTAGAAATGCAGCATTCACTCTTGTCTTTGGCTGGGGTGCCTAGAAGCAGGTTCAGGTGCACATGTCTTACTGAGGCAGTACTCTCTGGGAACAGTGTCAGGAAACCATTGCAGGAGAATGTGGTCTCAGCTGGTGTCTAGCTTCAGCCTGATTGCTTGGGGAGAAATGGATGTCAATTGCATAGCATAGTTTATTCCACCTGGGGACAAAGAGACCATCTTCCACATCCCATTATCAGTTAGTCGTTGGGTGGGTAAGGGGCATACAACTTTTTTGGGAGGAAAGACAATTCCGGTTGGACCAAGGGCAATTCTCCAGAGAAAGAGCTCAGAGCTGTTAGCAGCCAATGCTTAGAGCAGCTTGCTAATGGGCACTGACAATACAAGTGCCGATCTGAGCTGTACCCCAAACAGCTGGGACAAGTCGGATCCTTCTTAATCATCAAATCTGTTCATCAATACTAATTTGCCTCTGTTAAAGAAACAGCCAAGCAATTTTTCTGCTTGAGCTTACTAAACAGTATTTTCTCTTCTAAAAATTAAGTACCACTTTTTTGTACTGAACCACATAGGGGCCTCCCAATGGGATCAATATAGAATAGACACTGAAGGGGTTTATGAAGAGCCTTGTAAAAACAGCTTTTCCTCTTTCCTCAAGAAATGCTGTCAATATAGATAGGCTGCAAACTGTTCATTTAGGTGTTTGACATAAGAATCAGTTTCCCTGAAACCTAGTGATTTGCTCATTTTGAGTACCCATGAAGTTTCAAATTGTTTACCTTTCTCATTTCTACAACTATAGTTGCAAGTCATTATTTACAGCTATACGTGACATGATATTGAAAGCATTAGAGCCAGAGAGGATTTATCATAGACCATTAAGTGAGTGAATTCCTGGCTGTGTTGAGGCTTTGCCATCTCCTCAAAATTAAATATGGACAAAGAAAGACAGTTTTGATCGTTTAAACATTTTTACCATCTCAAATACATATTATATGTGTATGAACAATTTTGGGGAGCAAATTTTAGAATGGATACTTTGTCACTCAGTATTGAAATTGGCATTCTGCAAGCCTGATGAAATTGGTACTCTGGAAGCTGATGGCTGGACAAAGAGCATTCCCTGTGATTTGTCTTCATGTGATGTACTCTAAATACAAGACGGTTACTTGGTGTTTCCATGAAAACGGTCACTGATTAGTGGTTGAAAATGGAATTTATTTTGAAATCAGTGTTATTTCAGATTTAATGGAGAGACACTCAAAGACCTCACTAGAGCTCTTGCACATGGGCACCCAAGTATTTGAATGCTTAACAATAGTAATACTGTGGTGGATGGAAACAAAACACTAAATTTCAAAATGTTTACAGTCACACCCTTCACTTTCCACATGAAATAAATTAATTTTACATTAGTTTTTTACCTTACCTCCCTAAAGCGACAATATCAATGTCAAAATTTAAGCAACTTAGACACATACCCAGAATCTTTTGAAAGGAAACTCTGGAAAATCAAATATAAAGAAATAAAAGCATCAGAAAAGTATTCACAGGGAAAAGCCCTTTGCCACAACTGGTATTTAGGGGGAAAATGTTGCTAGGGGTACAGTGGCTCACACCTGTAATCTTACCACCTTGGGAGGCTGAGGCATGTGGATCACTTGAGCTCAGGAGTCTCAGACCAACCTGAACAACCAAGTGAAACCCCATCTCTACAAAATTTTAGCCTGGCATGGTGGGGCATGCCTGTAGTCCCAGCTACCTGAGGGAAATCTGAGCTGTTATTATGCCACCGCACTCCCTGTCTCAAAACAACAACAACAACAACAGAAGTTTATACTAACTGGGAAAATTCCACTTTAATCTATCATCTTGGTTTTGTTGTTTGTGTTTTTGTTTTTAGATACAGGGCCGTGCCCTTGCTTTGTCACCCAGGTTGGCATGCAGTGTCATGATCAGAGCTCACTGTAACCTTGAACCCCTGGCCTCAAGTGATCATCCCACCTCAGCCACCCAAGTAGCGAGGACTACAGGCACTCACTAGCATTCCTGGTTACAATTATTTTCTTACCTTTTGTAGAGACAGGTTCTCCCTGTGTTGTCTCAGGGTGGTCCTAAACTCCTGGCTTCAAGCAGTCCTCTTGTCTTGGTCTCCCAAATTTCTGGGATATCATCTATTTTTAATCCAAACTATCCTGTTCCTGGAATCTCTGGTAGATACTCTAAAGAATTCTAAAGTCCTTCAAAGAGAATCTGCCACATAATGACCTCCCTGTTCTGTGTGAAGCTTTAAATTTGAGGTAAAGTAAAATCAGAAAAATGCCATAAAAATATTATAACCATAATCTCTTAATTTTTTATTTTCTTCTCTAATAATTTTCAAGGAACTGTTATGCTACAGAAATATTCATCTGAATTTCAGCATTTCTTTCAGTGGTGCTTCTGTTTCTTTTTCTTCTAATAATTGCAAGGAAATGTAAATGTAATAGGTAGAAAAGGGGAAAAGACTGGCCAATAATCTAGTGATTATAATGACTTCTTCCTGATGGCTTTATTTATAATTCTGTTATAAACCAGGCACTCACCCTTAATAACAATAAGGGTGCACATATTTTGTAGCTCAGCGCAGATAAACCATTCCCTATCCAGTATGCCACAAGTTAATTGTCTTCTGTTGCAGATATAAAGCAGAGAAAACTAATTATTTGGCAAAGGAATAAAAGGCTGAAATAGTCAAACAATGCACTATGGAGAGGAAATTGGAAATTCCCTCAAAAGAATTTCCTACCTTACAGCATCTTTAAGGCTTGGGTGTGCTTCCATCATTTCCAATCCTTGCATTCAGGGTAGGAATCTACACATGCAAAATTGCTACACTACTTGCATAATTTTAGTTAAATACAAATTGATGATCATATGTAAGATCACATGTAAGTTTATCAAGCCTTTATTTTAAAAAGTCATAACTATGACAAACAAATATCACGGTCATTCTGTATATTAACGAGTCTATTTTCAAGATTAATAACAATTAGTTGCATTATTCCTAGAAGGTAATACAGTAATGCTGCCTTATAACTTTTCAAATAGAGAAACATAAAGAGGACCTTTTTCACTGTCTCTGAATCTTTTTTAGGAACAAAAGTTCTAGGGACATAAAGGAAAGGATAATTACACAATATTCATATTCTGCCCTTTTCCTAGGCAGAGGTATCTAAAGTCATTTCCTACAGTCAGCTAAATACAAAGCAAATGTAAATTTCAGCAACTCCCTCTGCAGCAGAAATTAACCTGCTAAAACAGGTATCTTTTGACTTCCGTAGCACTGCATACCGTGGAGCTAATGAAAGATCAAGTTCAGGTTAATAATATTTATCTCACTTACCATCCTTTCACACAATTTTTTAATGGTCAAACAGCACCATATATTAAGGGTCAGAAGGATAAGTGATTCTAAAAATAAATATCTCCTTACCAGTACTAATGGTGGTACTGGGTAAATCTGCATTCTTGTCTCTATACATGATCAAATGGCTGTTAACTTTTAAGTGAAAGCAGAATTGGAACAACTTAACTACAGAAGTGGTTGAGCTCTAGGATTTACCTGCTGCCCTGTACTAGGCACTTTGAGGAATATTGCTCTTTCCCTTCATTTAAAAAAAAGTTAAATAATAAAAGAGAATTAATTACATTCTTAATTTTAAAAATTCCCAAAACATAGGAAATTATAGGGTAAAAAGGAAAAGTCACCTCTCAATCTCATTCTTGACAGGTAGCCACGATTAAGGCTTTATTGATATATATCATAGAAGTTGAACAGTCGGGCCATAGTACATGCAAACTACCTTCGCTCTCCACTCATTTTTCTCATTGATTTAAAAGCTTTTTAAAATACTTTTAAGAAATGGAGACTTTTGTCAGTGTGTTTTATAAATAATTTTTCCAACTGGTCATTTTCTTTTTATTTCACCAACTCTTTCACCTCTGCCCTGTGGGCACATTCATGATTCATCTTCCTGTACCTTCTTTGGCAGGAGGGGCTGAGGGTGGGAAGAGTGTCCTTCATCTTACTTTCTAAGATGTATCACTTGCCCATCAAGGTCCTCAGCTGCATTGGTGGTGAAACTCACCATGCTCCTTCTGCCTAACTTCTGGGCTAATTTTTTCTAGGTCAGGAGGTGGTTTCCAGAAATTAAATATGGCCTGTCTGTCTCAAAGGTACCTCTTTTAATTTGCCTCCTTGCTATTCTACTGAGTAAAAGGAAGTCTCTCTATTCATGCTTCCTTCTTTTCTGACAGCTACCATCCCTACACATCCGACTTCCAAGAAGCAATTTTGGGTCATGCAGGAGACCATATGGTCTTGGAGAATCTACGTGTTATTTGAGTTAGGAGAGCTATGTTTCTTCTTTTAGTATCTTTCCTCAAGCTGATCCAGATTTCAGTCTACTTAGCATGGAACTTATCATCCATGGTTTGGACTATGGCTTTTTAACAGTTTCATTGAAAAGGAGTTGTGGAATTATTCTTCTATCTTTAACCTTTATGATCCTCAGTACGCATAACATGAACACCCACCCACAGCCACACACACAGAGCTGGTTTCAAAATGGGGAGAAAGTAAAACCACATTTACTAAGTTATTTGTTCACTAATCCACACTAAAACAAAAATATTTCCACACATGAAGAACCTAAGGCTTAAGGAGGTGAAGGAAAGACCCACACTGGACCCTGGCAGGACTAGGATTCCAGCCCAGATCTGTAGGGCTCCAAGGTCTGGGCTCTTTTCTCAATAGCCTGCTTCTATGGTTTTCCCACTTTTCCATCAACCTTTGCAGTTTAACAGGGGACATGATTTCTAAGCAATAAACAAATCCATTTTATGTTTAAAAGAGAGAGCATTTACAGCATACAAACCCAATGTCATTGAAATTAGTACCCATTTCAAAAGCAATTTTTGTGTGTTTTTTAGATACTTAAATATGGTGCTCTAGATTAGCTATGATATGTTAGCACAGTTATGGAAAAGATATACTAGGAAAATATATACATAATTTAAGAATGCATGCAAATCTTAAAATTGCTAATCTTATCACACAAATTGAGAAGATACAGAAGACACAATTAATAAAATATATGCAAGAGCGTTTGCTACCCTTTTTGTTCAATATATTACCTCAAGAATGGGCATTACTTAACTAATTCTTTATGATGTCCAGGAGAGACAGTGTAAGACAATGAGCAGGAATTACTGTCATGTTACATTAGAGTGCTCAGCAACACTGAGATACTAAATCTATCTTCCCATTTGTTTTTTGAGACAGCCAGTGCATCTGGAATCAAAGCTCTTCTCTTGGCTGCCCAGGATTGAACAAAGGGCCTTGCCACATTTTTAGAATGTACATCTTTTTAATATAGGGGTTTGATGATCATACCTCACACAGTGATGCTCATGAATTACTTTCTAAAGCAACACTAAAAAAACAACTAAATGAATGATCAGATTTGGGAATGTTCCCTAGAATTGCACTGGGAATGCCAGTATCCTCATCAACTACATATCTTATTCTTAAATTCATTGCCATAGGACTTACCTGCACAGAGCTTGTCATTTGAATTTGAAAAAGAAAATAAATTAGCTAGAAACCTTCATTTTCAAGTGACTGAAGATCTGATATATCAGATTTTCATCAACAGTAATGATTATACCCTTCACATGGTAATTTTTACCCACTGCTACACAGGTTGGCTCATTTCTGCTTCCTGTATCTTGAGGCATGTGTGTCATATCACTCATTTCTACATACTTTATCAGTGCTATGCACAGCCTGAAGGCATTTATAGGCTTCATGTTGCTTTGCTTTAACTGTAGTCAATTTAGTTTCTCTTTGCAATGCCTTGTATTATGACAAGTAAATACCAAATGCGTATGTGATTTTGATTGAACTGTAGATATTCACATATTGTGGCAACTCCATGTTTTTGGCTGTTTATACCAAAAATCCTGAAGGCAGGCTGGATTCCTCTCTCTTTTTTTTTTTTTTTTGCATTTCTACTACCAATCCATCAGGAAATCCCCTTGGTTCTATATTCAAAATATACCCACAAAACTACCCTTCCCTTACCTCTCCTATTACTATGCTGGCCCAAGTTACCACCATCTCTCATTTATATTATAAGAACAGCCTCCTACCTCACCTTTCTGCTTTTTCCTTTGCCTCATTATAGTATATTTCTTATATATGTTGAAATGGAAGTCAGACCATTGTGACTCATCTGATCAAAATACTTCTATGCATTCCCGTCTCACCAGCATAGACTGGTGAGACTTAAAAGAGCTTAAAAGAGCTTACTTGCTGTGCCCCCCATTAGTTCTCTATCCTTATCTTCTTCTCTGTCCCCTTCTCTGTCCACTCTGTACTAGCCATATTGATCTCCCTGTTCCTCCTCCAGTATAAGCAAGCTCCTGCTGCCAAACCTTTGCACTTGCTATTCTGCCTGCCTGGGATGTTCAACCCCTACATATTTTTCTGCCTCATTTTCTGACCTCCACTGGGTTTTAAGTGTCATTTTCTGAATGACAACTTGCTGATTTAAAATTGCAACACTGTCTGCTCCCATGCCATCAGTGCTCCCTGTCCTGACATTCTGCTTTACTTTTTCACCACAGCACATATCACCATCAGGTATGCTAAATATTTTTCTTGATTGCTTACTTTTAATTGTTTATCTCACCTCTTTAGAACCTAACTTCTATGAAGTGAAGGATTTTGCCTGTTTTCTTCACCATTTTATCCACAGCCCTTAGATCTGGGCCTGTACCATAAATATCTGTTGAATGGATCTTTTCCTGGTTTTGAAAGGAAACCAATTAAATGTCAACGATGAGAATGGTGACAACTGCTCATAATAAAATGTTGCTAAAATTGGCAGTGTTAAGATTTCTATTTGAGGAAATGAACCATTCTTTTTAAAAATGTGAAGTTGTACCTCTCATAAATATGGAAAAGATGAATTCTGAATTACTTAGGAAGTTTATAATGATAGAGTCTCTCATAGGAGAATCATCCAAGATTAATAGCTAAAAGCCTATTATCATATTCATTGTAAAATGAAGTAAAATTTGCTTCCATTACACGTATGTTCTTTGAAAAAGAAAAAAAAAACAACTCCTGTATTATTCTTACATAAGAAAAATTAGAAATAGACACAATTAATATTTGTTCCATTTCATATGACAAACACCAAAACAATTTGCAAACAAACATCTGGGGAACCTTATTGTATAGATAAACTTGAGCAACAGTCAAAAGCAAGATTTAGTTTAAGAAGATGTTATTCTCAGAATCCTCTCTTTCCTACAAAATTCACTCTTTTGCAGCTTGCATTTTAAAATATAAATCCCTAAAACAAAAATAGATTTTCAGATTTAAAACTACCTTCCAAACATCCAGAGAATTGCAAGTTGGATTTATTTAATTTGTTCTGAGATAGCTACCTGTATTTACTTTCTTGATTTGTGCTAATAAAAAAACCAATAATTGGTAAATATAATCAAACTCAAAAATTTTATTGAACCAAAAGTTTTTTAAGAAGCAAATGTAAAGTACTGAATGTAGAAATCATGTTAAAAGGCTACCCCATATTTGGACAGTCTAGGCATAAGAACTCTGGGATCTTCAGACATCTAGACTCCAGCATCTCCATTTACCAGTGGGGTTTGTTTCTTGTACATATAGATATGGGCTAATGTTTTAAAATACATAGAGTTTGTAAATACAGTTACCGGGAGTGTCTTCCAAATCAGTAGGAGTTACTGTTATTAATAAAACAATTCAAAATCATCCACTATTTTTATTATTCAATGAAATTCACTTGTCACAAGACAGTGTCATGAGAGGGAATCAGTAATTGCACATCTATGGATCAGGGGACTCCAACAGTGTCTCTCTTCCACCAATGCCTCTCCTTTTTGGGTCTAAACTGGAAGAGTCAGAAACTACCTCTGGCAAGTGGGGGAAAGAGGAGTTATAAAACAAATGGAGGAAAGAGAAAAGTCATATATATGCTGGGTTGAAGGAATTTAAAAAAATGAAAACAATTCAGAATGTTGATGATTACACTAGACTGTAACTAATTAAAAAGTTTACTTAAACAAGGTTGATGACTAGAAGTACATGAAATACTTTGATTATAGGAGTAACAACAGAGTTGCTAGAGGACTTTTACAAATGGAGATATCCTGCTCAGATTTTTCTTTAAGAAAGCACTCAATGCCCATCTGTGATGAGTGTGGTTAGTTGGCAGCCTCCAGCTGGCAGCTTCATCTAGGTCTGCTTCAACTTTTAAACCAAGGGCACAGTCTTCTCAGAGTGGCCCACAGCCCAGGATTGAGCAAGACTCTGGTACGAGGGACTGGCCACTTCCCCACAACATGGGATTTGTCTAATATGCATTCTGCTCAGAGCTCTGGCTGGGCTGGCAGAGACTTTGTCTGGTCTGCACAGCTGTCTAATGGCTTCCCTGGCCCAACTAATCGGGCCTCCTCTCCCTTCTTTCACAGGGGTTAACAGTATTAAATCTCAGATGAATCTTCTGAGATTCATTTTGGGAAACTCCAACAAACTTTAGGAGTATAGGTTTATCCCAAAGCATACACCTCTCTCTCATTCGTATTAAGCTTTGATTTCCCAGGCATATGTCTAACTTGGGCACTCACTTTATGCCCTCAGAATGATCTCCTGAAATCCCCTCTCTTAACATGAGGTGAGGGGAAGAGCACTCCTGGGAAGGTAAGGGGGAGGGGAGGCATAGAGTTCTCTCCAATAAATCTCCTGGAAGATTCTCTCAGTAAGCCTAGGGTAGGTGATAGCATCATGCACCTTTGTTATTTTGGAAATGGGTGGTATTGAGTCACAGCAGCGTTCTTCTGAGGAAAGTCTAGGCAAAATTTACCTTTATAATGTGCGTCTGCCAAAGATTCCATTTAAGCACCCAATTACACAAATATGCACAATCTAACAAAATATTTTCACACTAGTAGAAATGACAATACATATAAATGCTATGAATACTATCTTCCAAACAACCAATTTAGGAGGGAAATATTCCCTTATTGTTCAAGGCCATCTCATATCTATAATATGTGAGGGAAAATGATTTGCAAACATAGAGGCTGCCATAATAGAATATGACTACAGGAAATAGAATATATTATATAGATATGCATCAAATACATTCCAAACCCATACATATGCATTTATGTAGTTGGGATTTACCGACAATAAGCAATAGAGGAATAGGAAGGAACCATAAATAAAATACAAGTTGTGATTTTACTTTGATTTACTGAATTCATCATCAAATGCCTATACTCTGATTTATCAGATTGCAAATTTATCAAGTTACATCTAAGTTGAAGATAATTTCTTCTCCGGAGTTTCTAGCCTGCATCTGTGAAATATCAAAATGTTTGGCTTGGGCATATTTCTGTTAGAATAAGTTAATTTCAATAGAAATTATTTATTTTTAAAACTGAAAATAGATTTTTACGTATTTGCACAAACATCAATTTGTAACACTATCTTGCATAATTTCTGAGGGAAGATACTATGTCTACTGGGTTCAATTTTGTGCCTTTGCATCTTAAACAACACAGATACAATGTTGAATGACTAAATTAACTTAATTCAAACCATGCATGGCTTACAAATATTATATAGAACAATGTACATTGTATTCACAATTTATGGAAGATATAGATCCCCTGCACATGTCAACCAATTCAAAACTTGTATAATTCACTTGAATCTTGATTACCAATGACAGTTTTATTGGTGTACTAGCCAAAACAATGTTGCCACATGGAATACTGCAAACAAGGTAGACAACCACCCAACTTGGAAATTTCCCAATTCTTTAACATTGGAAAATTAATTTGGAGGTTGCTCTGGTAAATATTTTGTGCACACAGTGAGATAAGGTATATCATGCTATTTTAAATTTAGATAATTCACATATGCTTAAAATCTATTAAAGTATGAGATAACAGCAAATAAATAAGTATACCTTGGATGCATAAAGACAATTAGAGTCTAATAATATAACTCCTTAAACAGATCTTCAGCCCGCTCATGTGTTAGCAAAGGTGCAGAGAAATTAATGGCTCATCAGGATACACATCCAGAGCAGCAGAATCCCAGTCTTCATTTTTTTTAAAACTACTTATCTTATAAATTCCACTTTGTTTTACTTATTTATTTATTTATTTATTTATTTATTTACTTTTTCATACCACTCAGAATGAGCCGTTTCATTTGGTCTTCTTTATATAACACCATCTGCCTCTTATACTCTGTAAATAACAGATTTAATTATTCTAGGATAAGCCTGCTATACTCTAGCTATTAAAATTAGAAAAGTAAAAACTATCTCTGATTTGTAAGGCCATACAATGAGGCAAAAACTTTCATTCATTATTCTTACAGCAAGATGTTTTATAATAAACCTTAATTACCATTCTTTAGACCATCCTCAAATCTTCAATGGAAAGTTCAGATCCAGAGACTAGGTTTATTAACACTCTAAGAACCCATCTCCAGGGAATAACACTAAAGCCCCCAAAACTCTCAAAACTGTCATGACTCAGTAGAGTCCACCTGGAAGGCTCTATGGGATTAGGTCTCAGATAATAGCTTTACCAGTATTGCAAAATGGATACTGGAATTAAAAATGTTAAATTACTATTCACATATCACTTTTCAAAAACAGTATTTAAAAACCTCTATTGAATTGACAAGTTATTTTCAGAGAACAAGATAATGACTAAAGAGTAACATTAAAATTTCCCTATTTTTGAACAATGTTCTAAGCACCAGTATTATATAGAGTTGTAGCACATGCTCCCTTTCAGAAAATTAAACTCAAAATACAGTTCTAACAATAAAAGTCAGTTTACTTGACTTCCTGATAAATTTTTTTAGCATATACAGCTTTTTATATTCAAGAGTTAGCATATCATCTCTGATATAGTAAGGTTAAAGGAAATTTAAAATGCTGCATCCATTACTGGGATAAATTTTAAAAGTCATTAAAACTGTAAACCTGTGTGAAATTGGCAAAACATCACATAACCAGAAAACTATGACATTTAAAGCTTTCTTTTTCAATTCATTGGAACAAAATATTAAGATGATAAAGATATTTGAGTTGAGATAACTCAAATTGTGGTTAAATATATACAAAATAATAAAAAAACAGCATACCATCAAACTAGAGGATCTCTTGAAAAGAAATAAGAAAATAATAAAAAATTGGAAAACTAGGAAAAAAATTAAAGTATAGGACAGATGCAAATATTTGTGCCTGTAGTAACTTTCATTTGTAATAGCCAAAGAAAATGGCGTAATCTACTACTTCTTACATTTTTTTGCTATACAAAAAAGATATAATTTGACATGTTTTTGAATATAAGTAATCTTCGGACTTAACTCCCCCCAAAAAAAATTTCTAGCAGAAAGATAGAGTGCAGATGGGGGCTGGTTAGGAGAATCAATTCTGTCTCTGTGCCCACAGTGGGCAACCAACGCTGACTTTCTCTCTAATGGCTATCACCAAGAGATTATGTTACTGCAGTCCTGGTAGATATAAAACAATATGTTAAATGACAACTCCACACATTTTTATTTTTTAAAAAAGAGAGCTAGCTAAGGGCTTTGGGGAAGGAGCAGAAGGTGCTCAAATGTGTGTATAATATATTGCAGATTAACTGCACAATTAATATTATAAGAACTAAACAGTATAAACCTCAAACACCTCATGAACACATGGAGACCCAGTAAATTTAATTTCCTTGTAAGGCAGTGGTGTGTGTCACATTAACAGTATAGGGCTTAGGGCAGACACACCACAGCCTTACAAGGAAATATATAACCTTGTGAAAGACCCTTAATTTTCTAAACCTCAATTCTCTGATTTTCTGAATGAGAATAGTATAGTTCTTAATACTCAGAAATGATATGAGAATGTAATAAGATTATTAAAATGTGTAGCACAGGACCTGCTAAATACTAATAAGCAACAGTATTGTCACATACAATCTCCTTTGAGTCCAAGAAACTTGAGTAGAACAAAGCTTCTGGCTCCAGAGCTTGGCAAACAGCACTTCACTCACTTCAGTGGGGACTGGAGTAACTGGATTTTGGCTGGGGGTAAAAGAGAAGTAGTAATTTCTTTTCTGTGAGGCCACCAGCACTGATATCTGTCTATAAAGAATCATATCCAACACACAGGAAAGTAGGAGGGAAGGAGACAGAGTACATAAAGAAGCAAAGACAGAGGGACAGACACAGAGAGAAAGAGGGAAAAGAAGAGAGAGAGAGACAAGGTGTGGGGGGCTCAGCAGGAGAAGCAGGTGAAGGGGAGAGACACAAAGAGGAAGAGAGAAAAGAGGCAGAGAGACAGAGGCAGCAAGAGAGTGACAACCAGATAAAATATAAAAAGAGAGCATTAGAAAGAGACAAAAGAAAAAAGAGAAAAGACATGGAAACAGAAAAATAGACAATACAAAAAGTAATAAGAGAGAATGACAGAGAGCGAAAAAGAGAGACAGATTTTTCCAGCACGCTCTCCAGATGAGCCCAGGACTAGAACCAGCCCTATACATTTCAGTTATGTGAGATAATATGTTGTCATTTTCACTATAGCTAATTTAATTAAGCAGCTGATACTATGTATCAGGTGACATGTTGGATGCTTAGCCAAAATAATAATTGTAATAATAGTTCATAGTTATTGAAAATTATGCATCTGATATGGTGCATGCCTTGTTTAATCCTCACAGTAAGCCTATTGCCATATTTCTTTTACAGGCAACATAGATGTTCACAGAGGTCAAGGTGCTCTACCACTAGAGTTGCAGCTATTCTTCCTCCTAGCTATATTCTCCTTTTACAAAGTTGTTCAGTGTTTGGGCATTTCTAGATATCAAATGAAAGAGTAGATCCTTTATCTGCTGTAGATATATTAGACTCACATTATAAAATTTGCTGAGCTCAGTGCCACAGCAGAACTTCTTATTTATTTATTTATTTATTTATTTAATTGCACTTTAGGTTCTGGGGTACATGTGCAGATCATGCAGGATTGTTACATAGGTACATACATGGCAATATGGTTTGCTGCCTCCATCCCCCCCATCACCTATATCTGGCATTTCTCCCTATATTATCCCTCCCCAACCTCCCTACACTAGCTGTCCCTCTCCTAGTCCCCTCAACAGATCCTAGTGTGTGATGCTCCCCTCCCTGTGTCCATATGTTCTCATTGTTCAACACCCACCTATGAGTGAGAACATGCAGTGTTTGATTTTCTGTTCTTGTGTCAGTTTGCTGACAATGATGGTTTCCAGATTCATTCATGTCCCTACAAAGGACACGAACTCATCATTTTTTATGGCTGCACCGTATTCCATGGTGTATAATATGTGCCACATTTTCCTAGTCCAGTCTATCATCAATGGGTATTTGGGTTGGTTCCAGGTCTTTGCTATTGTAAAAAGTGTTTCAGTGAACATACGTGTGCATGTGCCTTTATAATAGAATGATTTATAATCCTTAGGATATTTACCCAGTAATGGGATTGCTGGGTCAAATAGAATTTCCATTTCTAGGTCCTTGAAAAATCACCACACTGTCTTCCACAATGGTTGAACTAATTTACACTCCCACCAACAGTGTCAAAGTGTTCTTATTTCTCCACATCCTCTTCAGCATCTGTTGTTTCCAGATTTTTTAATGATCACCATTCTAACTGGCATGAGATGGTATCTCAATGTGGTTTTGATTTGCATTTCTCTAATGACCAGTGATAATGAGCATTTTTTCATATGTTTGTTGGTCTTGTATATGTCTTCTTTTGAAAAGTGTCTGTTCATATCCTTCACCCACTTTTGAATGGGTTTGTTTGTTTTTCTTGTAAATCTGTTTTAGTTCTTTGTAGATTCTGGATATCAGCCCTTTGTCAGATGGGTAGATTGCAACATTTTTTCCCATTCTTTTGGTTGCTGGTTCACTCTAATGATTGTTTATTTTGCTGTACGGAAGCTCTGGAGTTTAATTAGATCCCATTTGTGGATTTTGGCTTTTGTTGCCAATGCTTTTGGTGTTTTAGTCATGAAGTCCTTGCCTATGCCTATGTCCTGAATGATACTGCCTAGGTTTTCTTCTAGGGTTTTTATGGTGTTACATTTTATGTTTAAGTCTTTAATCCATCTGGAGTTAATTTTAGTGTAAGGTGTCAGGAAAGGGTCCAGTTTCTGCTTTCTGCTCATGGCTAGCCAGCTTTCCCAACACTTCTTAAACAGGGAATCCTTTCCCCATTGTTTGTTTTTGCCAGGTTTGTCAAAGATCAGATGATCGTAGATGTGTGGCGTTGCCTCTGAGGCCTCTGTTCTGTTCCATTGGTCTATATCTCTGTTTTGGTACCAGAATGAAACTCCTTCCTTGTGTCTCAGGAAGTACCATAGTGTTAGAGAACCAGAAAGTGTGCATTTGCTACTACAGTGCCACTGGGGAACAAATTGAATCAATGTTCCTAGAGGTTGCAAGAGCAAGTCACATGAGGTTGCCACACCCTAGTGATGATAGCTGTAAATACAGGAAAAGACAGCATTAAGCATCCCACTCCCTACTATTTTAAATTAGATTTACCTATGTACTTATGTGTGAATGCACACATATATGGCCCTTGGGAAAAATAATAGTTTTATCTCAAATTACAGGAAAGTAAACTTGCCAGTATTTTTTTAAAATGTGGTAACAGAATAAAATGTTACAAGAATTTTACTTAAATACATGTTTTTTTATTCAAATTTAAATAGATTAATCTGCCAAACTTGCAGAAGGAAGGCAAATTTTTATAATAATTTGTTTTAAAACAAGTTATTTTTAAAAACACAATGTAATATAAAATGCCAAATAACAACTACATACAATTTTAAGGGCAGCAAGACCCCATTTTCAGAGAACTGGTTTGGGACTATGGTAAGTAAGCATGATTTTCTTGTAAGATTGCAAATTTGGTTCAGAAATTACAAGGCATAAATATATTTACATCAATGCCACTAAAATATATCACTGCTATTTATAGATCCCAGCTGAGAGTCCATAGTAATATTTTTTGCTGATGTGAAACAATGAATTCCATTGAAGGAAATCCTGCTTACCAGTGTTTTCAACAAGCAGTCAATTTATTTTGAAAATAATTGTCTTCCTTTATTATAGTATTTAATTATGGTGAATGTAGTTTACATTTTAATCACTTCATTAGTCCCATTTTAATACTTTTCCAAATAAAATGTGATTTTTTTCAAAATGTTGGATTGGTAATTAAGAGGAGATACTACAAATAATTAGTTATTTCTATTTATGAATGCTATTTTAAAAACTGCTAAGGAATCCATGGTCATGCAGAAATTTCAAAGAAAGAAAGGGTGGGCTGCAGAGATCAGAAATACCAGAAAAAAATATATAAAGAAGTAACTCTCCTTGGACACTTGGTCTTGTGAGGCAACAAGGCTCTATGAAATTTCCATTACATCACTTCAGTTTTCTTCTTCATTGTACTGGTCCTTAGAATCACCAGCATCTCTTACCTAAATGCCTGTAAGGTGCTATCCATGTTAGTAAGACTGGCCTCTCCTTGCTTCATTCTTGGCCTTTCAATCCTTTCTCAATGGTGCGGTAGTCAAAATGAATTAAGCACTAACCAGATAATATCCGGTATAGACTGAAGGTTTGTATCCCACCCCAAATCTGTATGTTGAATCCAAATGCACAATGTGATCATATTTGGACATGGGGCCTTTGAGATGAGATTAGGTCATGAAGGCAGAACCCTCATGAATGGAGTTAGTACATTTATCAAGACATCCCAGGGAGTTCCCTTGCCCTTCTGCCATAAGAGGGCTCAGCCCAAAGACAGCTGTCTATGAATTAAAAAGCAAGCCTTCAACAGACATCAGATCTACTGATGCCTTGACCTGGGACTTCTCAGCCTCCAGAACCGTGAGAAATAAATTTTGGTTGTTTGGAAGCCACCTAGTTTATGGCACTTTGTTAGAGCAGTGCAAGCCGACTAAGACAATGTCACTGTTCCTCTTTGATTCTGTGGCTTTTGTTATAGGGCAAATCTTTTGTGAGCCAGAGCCCCACCTGATCTGGCTCCCCCTGTTGGCCCTCCAGCTTGTCTGAGTCCACCTGTTCCTTACTTCTTTGACGACACAGGCCTTCTTTCTTAGCTGGTTCCCAGCACTGTACCTTTTGCGTGTTGCTTCTTTTGTACAGAACACTCTTTGCTGGATTTTTCACATGGCTAATTTCACCAGGTCTTAACCAAAAGGTTAATTCCTTAGAGATAATTTCACCAATCCCTATACCAAACACAAATTAGGATTCTTTCACTATTTCCTCTCATTCAAAGCCAAAGTAAGGGGCTGGCCAGCCTGAGAGATGTTCAGAACACTAAATCTACAAGGACCCTAATACAACACTGGAAATGAGTTTTATATAATGGATAAAATGTGTTTTATGAAAATACTTCTCAAGGGAAGAACTTTCTGTTTTATTTTCCACTATATAAACTGCTTCAGCCATAAATTCATCACTCATCAAATATTTGCTGAATCAATAAATACAGATTAATAAAACTCAATCCCAGCCCAGACATTCTCACTTTTGATCTTGTGCAACATTAAAACTCAGATAACTTATTTGTAAAATTGAAATCAAAATAATAGCTTTCTAGCCTCTTTTGCGGTGTTTTCCAAAGGATTAAGTGAGATTGAAAATGTGAAAAAATGTCTTAACTCTGTAAAACACTTTTTAATATTTGTCAACATCATTAACCAATCAGCCATTCCTAGGAAGGTCTCATATATTTCTTTTTGCAGAGAGAATTGAAACTGCGGTTGGGAGGGCTAGATGTGTGCTCAATAATATAAAACATCTTTAGAACTGTCCTATTACCAACGTTAAGTTTATACACAGTAATTTATAAAGTAACATTAGGGAGGAGTCTGAATTTGCCTATCTCAAATTGTAGATTATTTATAAATGCTTCAATGTTTTGTCTAATTTTTTTTCATGCTAGTCATGGTAACCAAGAATTTCTAATCTCTGACCACTTCTCTAGTCATGTAGAAGAAAATTAACTCTCCATATTGTCAACATGACATCAGCAAAAGTATGTTTTGTAAAACATAATTTGATTATCTTTTATTGTCATTAAAAGGCATTAAAACAGATTAGATGTCACCATGAAAAGGCAACACACTTAGAAAGTCAGGGTCCGAGTCTGCACATTTGTTTTTTCCTACAAATAAACACTTCCCAAACTAATTGCTCGAAAATGAAAAACAGGAAAGATACTTTCCTTATATTAACCAAGTAAAGGCTCAATAAAATACAGACTGCTGCAATGGGCTTCTATATTTAAAAGATTTAGATGAACAACTGCCATTTTAAAATCTTATCAAACTCATTTAAATTAGATTCTATCAATAAGGAAGAGCTAGAGAAAGAACTTGATTTTTTTTTTCCAATGAGGAAAGAATTTAGATTCTCCCTGGGGGTGGGGGTTACACAATTACAAAACAGGCAAGGAGAAAGCCCTTAAAAAAGCAAGACAGGTTCCTTTTTTTTTTTGCCATTTATCATAGGGAAGCATGAGGGCAAATCTGATTATTAAATAGGAGGTATAAATACTACCCAGAAGTGTCTACATTGATTGCATATTTTAACTGGAATAAACTGTTCAAAAACTCAAGAGTTGCTACCAATACCTAGTATTAAGACAATGTGACACAGTAGTTCATGCCAAAAAGCTTGTATTTCCTTTTAAAGAGCTATTTTGGAAAAAAAAAAATGGTCTTACTGTGTTATGTTTAAATAATGTGTGCTGTAATGCTGTGTATTTAGAGAACAAGCATTTCCTCCTATCTGTGGCTAAATTGTCTTACTCATTTCTCCTCTCTGTGCACTTTATTAACACATGAGACCAAAAAAAAAAAAAAAAAAAAACCAGAACAGGATGGAGGGTGTACATGTAAGCCCTGGGTGTCAATTTCTTCAGTACTGTTCTCAGGACTGTCTTTAAAACACTGTGATGATGGTTTTAGACTTCAGTAGCTTTTATTTACTGCTTACATACATTTTACTGAGAAATTGTAAATCTGAAGACATTTAGACCCAATGATTAGCTGTTGCCAAACCTTGGTTGGGATCTTTCCCTCTATGTTTTAAATGCATTAGTTTAAGATAGTTGATGAGATTCTCATTAACATGCTTCAAGCATTTTTAAAATTTCTTTCCCATTATATTTTCATGTATTATAATTTTTGCCTTATATTTATCTTCCCAATACTCTGAGGCAAACTGAGAAACTGACCTCTGAAAAAGTAAAAGTACAGCATAATCACAATCAAAGGCTAGATTATAGTCCTTTCTTTCTTACATAATTTCTGGAGAAGGAATTTTTTAAAAAAATCTCTTACCATTCACCAGATTTTTCTATAACTGGGTTTCCTAACATCTGTAATTACCTACAACCTCTTTTTTTTTTTTCCTGTGGGGAAAACAAAACCTAAGAAACAAAACTCAAGGATTATACACTCATCTGTAGAGATTTTCTCACTTCTACAAAAAGAATTGAAGGTTTCATTATCTAAGATTGAAAAATCACTCTGACCTGGAACATTCTAGAAGTTATTATGAAATGTTTCAAGAATTTTGAGAATTCTTCTCTGGGAATATCCAAGGACATTCTAGTCATTGTTTATGGTTCCCAGTCTATCTCAAGTTTATGACTCCATCATTATTTAACTTTACCCTTTCCCCAAATATAACAAGTATAGGGCATATTTTTATGCTCTGAATTTTAAGTGAGTTAAATTTCACATTTTACTGGAAGTTTCATGGATACCTTTTAGAAAACTGAACACACAAAAGCAAGAAGAGAAATAACTATTTTGTAAATACCTTACATTCACTGTAACATTATATACTATTAATTTTTAAATATTTTCCAAAGTAACATGCAAGTTAGGAAGGCAACATTTAAATAATGTGATTTCATGGGAGGTCTCATAAATGACCATGGCTTAAATGTAAAATCATTAAATTATCTGCTGAGATTGTCATTTATTAAGTTTTCACTTCACTCCCTGGTCAGAAATGTATTTTTAAAAATAAATAATAAATTACAGTTAATCAAACAGGGTCACAAAAAGAAGACAAGATGTTATTGACAGAATAAATAGAATTGGTGCTGGTCTCAAAGACTTACCTATATTTTTAACTTTGTTAGGATCGAATTCAAGCATATATATAATTTACTATTTTCTATTTTAGGCACATTATTAGTGGTGGTATTAACAGCGGCAATCCAAACATAATGTATAGAAACCAAAGGAGTTTCTTAGTGCAATAGTTAGTCATGACTACTTACTAACACCATGTAGTTAATGCTAATATATGCTAACAATGTAACTATACTACAGAACAGTGTGACTCACAAACACATGAAAATTAAAGTTCAACAACTGCCATGATAAACCATAATTACTGAGAATAACAAGCTAGTATAGGTGGAAATAGATATTCATGAATCCCCTGGATATAGAATTAATTTTTTTCTACATTAATACTATAAATCACATTGTGAAATTCATCCAGCCCTCTCTGGAGGGTATTTCAAAAAGCAAAGTCAGCCTTTCAGAAGACAGAAGAGATTTAATCTACTTTCCCAGCAAATGACCTAATTCATTCATACAAATAAAGAATAATGATTTCAGTTAATTACTCCTGTACTCCGTAGATCTGACTACATATGGATCTTTCCAATAGATGGCACATAATTACATATATTGGCAAGACAATGAATAAACAATAGAAATGAAGACTTTTTAATTTTATTGAAACCCCAATTAGAAAAGTGATAATCTTCATAACCCCGAGAGCTGTAGTATATTTTGAAAATATCACATATTTGCTCCTTTCACATTTTCTAAATATTTATCATACATGCAAATTCACATAGTATGTATCTTTTTAATATAAGTGAAATAGCACTGGGTAAGACAAATTAACTAAAGTAGAAAAAAAGCATTAAAACGTATTACAGTTTTGGCTAGATTTGACAGAATATAAACTTGGTGTTTGTGTATATGTATGTGTGTGTGTGAGAGTGTGAGAAGGGGAAAACAACCAGGTTGTGTGAACATTCTTTCCTGGTTAAACAAATAAAAAGCTCCATTGCCATGGAAACTGACAAGAAAAGCAATTCTTTATTTTCTATTTATTCTCTCCTCCTATTTAGTAGGATACGAAGAAAAGATCAGGTTGTATTGATGCAGTGAAAACAGGAATTCCATTATAAATGAAAATAATAGTAATTTTAAAACTAATACTGCTGGTTAGGTATTATTACTATTTGGGGCATGTTATTTGTGGTGGTAGTAAGGGCAGCAAAATAACCACAAATAGGCACAGGCTAACTTTAGTGTAATATTAGCCATGGCCCATTGGTTAAGACTATGTAAATAATGCTAATATATTCTTATTGGGATTGTGAAGCAGGACAAGACTCTTGTGACTAAACCCATCATCTTAAGTATATAATAAAAAATATAGCCAGGTGCGGTGGCTCACACCTGTAATCCCAGCACTTTGGGAGCCCAAGGTGGGCGGATCACTTGAGGTCAGGAGTTTGAGACTAGCCTGACCAGCATGGAAAAACCCAGTCTCTACTAATAATATAAAAATTAGCCAGGCATGGTGGCACATGCCTGTAATTCCATCTACTCAGGAGGCTGAGGCATGAGAATCACTTTAACCCAGGAGGCAGAGGTTGCAGTGAGCCGAGATCACACTATTGCACTCCAGCCTGGGCCACAAGAGCGAAACTCTGTCTCAAATATATATATATGAGGGAAGATGCTACATAAATATTGGTAATATAACATCAAATAAACAGAGATCCTATATCCAAGTATTACCATCTTGGCAGATGTCTTCCATTCATTTATTAGTCAGGCAAATATACTTGGACATTTGCTACACCAAATACTGAGGACACAACACTGAATTATACATGGCTCTTTCTCTTAAGAAAACACCATAGAGTTGAGAAGAAAAAAAAACATGTAAATAACTGAAAGTACTGTGGTTTGGAGGAGGTTAGATCAAGACATGCACAGGACAAATATGAGCCCAGATTTGAAGCATCTCGGCAGACTGAGTAGGGGACAGGGGAAGAGGCAATAGGTTTATTAAAGGAATGACATACATACTGTCCTAAGCAATAACTTATGAAGCAACAACTTATGTAGTAGGTGAAGATTCCCTCACTAGACTCCCAGAACCTCTGATTCTGTATGTCTGGGCAACTGTCTGGGAACTCACATTTTTAATATGCATCTCAGGTGATTGGTGATTCGGATACACGTGGTCCTGAATGGAGAAAGACTGCTTTGAAGGGACAGTGTGAAAAGTCATGGAGAGGTATAGAAAGCTTTCTCCAAGCAACAGAGAGGTTAAACTAATCAAAAGGATGTGGGGGAGCCAGAGGAAAAAAGAATTTTAATTTTTTTGAAATGAAGTCTCGCTCTGTTGCCTAGGCTGGAGTGCGGTGGCACCATTTCAGCTCACTGCAACCTCTGCCTCCCGGGTTCCAACGATTCTCCTGCCTCAGCGTCCTGAGTAGCTACAGGCATAACTCATCACACCCTGCTAAAGTTTTTTTGGTATTTTTAGTAGAGATGGTGTTTCACCATGTTGGCCAGGCTGTTACTCTAACTCCTGACCTCAAGTGATCCACCCACTTTGTTCTTCCAAAGTGCTGGGATTACTGGCGTAAACCATGGTACCTAGCCCAGAGAAAAAAATTTAATCTGAGAACTAGGAGAGTTGAATTTGTATTTTAGCAAGATCTCACAGGCAACATTGTAGAGAAACTATATGCATTTCACTCTAAATGTCAATAACTCATGAAAATAAGATGTTCTAATAAATATTCCTCAGCACAATGCTAATTGGGGCTTATCTCCCATTATTTTAAGTGAAAATAATTATAGTGTATAATAAGTCAATGCAAATCCCTAACAATTTCCTAAAGCATATCTAAAGTATCTACAAGCTCTCATTTACAGGTCAAACAACATGATTGCTAAACCACATAGATATGTGAAAAGTAAAAGGACCTCTTATAGTGCTAGTGACATGAGAAATGCAAAAACCTTTAGTCAATGCTCAAACTGATGCAGCTATTCTGAATAACAAATTTATAAAATTTTCTGATTCAAACATAAAGTGAAGCACCTATGGAACTGTAGTTGTAAAAACTAAGAGACATTCTACCAGAGAAAGATAAACCAGGTTGTTACTTTGGGGGGATAAGCCTGCTTAAAAACCAGATAGACTGGACATAGCAGACTAATTAGGTGAGAAACGCAGTGATCTAAGTGAGAAAGGATGCAGACTTGAACTAAGGAATAGGGGAGCCAAGTAGTGACAAAGGAAGTTAGTGATGGGACCAAGTAATATTAAGGATATAAGATCAACCACATGAATAATTGGTGGTGGGGTGGGAGGCATTGTGGGAAATGTATGAAGATCAGGAAGCAAAGGATGATTGCTCAGGTTTCTGGGCTGGGTGATGGGGTACTTGACGCTGCCATTTACAGTGATAAAGAATACAGGCGGCCGGGCGCGGTGGCTCACGCCTGTAATCCCAGCACTTTGGGACGCTGAAGCAGGTGGATCACGAGGTCAAGAGATCGAGACCATCCTGGTCCACATGGTGAAACCCCGTCTCTACTAAAAAAAATACAAAAAATTAGCTGGGCATGGTGGCATGTGCCTGTAATCCCAGCTACTCAGGAGGCTGAGGCAGGAGAATTGCCTGAACCCAGGAGGTGGAGGTTGTGGTGAGCCAAGATCGCGCCATTGCACTCCAGCCTGGGTAACAAGAGCAAAACTCCTTCTCAAAAAAAAAAAAAAAGAATACAGGTGAACAGTAGAGAAAAGAAAGAGAATGGAAAAATTAGTTGTTTTAAAATTTATATTAAGGTCTAATAACATTGCCATGATAATGGTAATTATGCAAGCAATTATTCTTCAGACATGTAAAATTTGTTATTTAAGTGAGAATACAACACATTTTAGAAAATTTTTTTCTACATAATTATTTTAGTCTGTTTCGTGTTGCTACAAAGGAATACCTGAGACTGGGTAGTTAGTAAAGGGTTTTATTTAGCTCATGGTTCTGCAGGCTGTACAAGAAACATGGTGTCAGCATCTGCTTGGTTTCTGGTGAGGGTCTTTGGGCTGCATCAAAACATGGCAGAGATGGTCCAAGGGAAAGTGGGCACACGCACACAGAGGGATCAAGGCTGAGGGCATGCTGGCTGTGCAGCAACCCACTCTCAAGTAATTGAATCCATGCACCTGTGAACTGAGCCAGTTACAAGAGTGAGAACTCACTAACCTAGAAGGGCACTGAGCCATTCATGAAAGATCTGCCCCATGACCCAAACAACCTCCCACCAGGCCACATCTCCAAACATCACCACACTAGGGATCAAATTTCAATGTAAGATTTGGTGGGGACAAACAAACCATATCCAGACCATAGCAATGATGTATTAGGAGAGAGCCACAATAGATCAACAAGGCTGACCAATGGTTAAGATATAAAACCATCTGATAAATAGCAGAAGTCCTAGCAATGTGTTTGACCTAATATAACGATGACACAAAATTCTTTGTAATGAGAAAATATTTAGAAACCAAAAGCCACAGGAGTACTGGCAAAGCATAGGTAGAGCCAGAAGCAGAGTACTAAAAACGTATTTATTGTTCCAATTATTAGCACCATTTCAAAGTTATTCATAAAGTGTGTTAAATAGTTGGAGATGTACGGGTGATTGTAATTTAAACAATTACATTTCTGGATACTTGTTAAGACATCAAGATATGTGTATCTGGGCAAAAGGCACTGCCATTTATTTGGCAATTATATTTCTACATAATTTCACTAAGATGGTGAAAGAAGATTTAAGTAATAAAATTTAAAATCTTATTTGTAAATAAGATTTATTTTTTAGAAATAAGAATTTGAAATTGCATCCTCCCTTTAACGAAAAAAACAAAATAGTTGAGTGTCTCTTATTAAAAAAACAAAAGAGCCTCAAGGTGTACCTCTGCAATCTACTTTGATTCTTTTCAGTGGCAAGTCCCACATAAGATTACCAGACAGTGGGCACCCATCTGTGACCCCTAGGCCACCCAACAGGAAACACAGCGGTTACCACAAAGGAATTATCTACGCTTTCTCCTCATTCTCTCAAAAGTAGTGTCCTTGTTCAAAGAGGTTTCTAGAGGATTATGGTTGGTTTTCTCATCTCAAGAGATCATAAAAGAAAATGGAAACAAGCTTTTTTCTTGCTTTCTGGAGTTCTTATGTTAAATCCACTTAATATAACTGCTTAATATCATCACAGTGTTTTAGTTAAATTTATTTAAAAGCTATGTTTTAGTAACTTTATATATTGCAACACAAGATTGTTAGTAGGACATTTAAAAAATTTACTTCAGTGTATTAACATTCTACTGGTCTAAAGAAAATAATAAAATAAGTAAATGTAAACATCACTTAGGAGGGAATATGGAGTGAGATTTCCTCAAAAAGAGATTTTTTTTTAAGTCTGTCACATTTTCATATTGAAGGACATAGGAAAATAAGAACTTCTCGGGAGATCACGTAACTTTTTCTTTTTCATTACCTTTTACTACCATCAGGATTAGAAAGTATACTACCCCAGCCTTTCCCACCCTATCCACCCTCCTTGCCACCCCATGCGACCACCACACCAGTGCCTGCAAACTGTTAAAAACCTGCTGGAGAGGCAGTGGGAAGTCTGATGATCTGAGAAAGCCTGGGGCAATGGAGAGACTAGGTTGTTAGGGCATCTCAAGTTCGGAGTGAGGAAAAAGCAGCAGGATTCTAATCACCATGCAGCTGCCAAACTCTAGAATATCTGAGAAGGGCAGCAACCTGAACGCTGACCATACACTCGAACTTCCACACCTGCATAGCATGAATATAAAACATGCAAACAAATGAAAAAAGACTGCCAGCAGTATCCTTTTCTTCCAAACACTTCAAACCACTACAAAGAAACTAATTTTAAAAAGTAGAACCTTCATAAATCAGGCTTATATCAGTGTCTTTCAATTCCCATGGTTACTGCCTTCATTCTGATCTTTATCTCATGGCTGGATGTTTACAGCAGTCTCCTGAAAAACCCAACTACCTTTAGACTCTCATCAGTATTACCTATATTATATCCCCATCAAGATCCATTTTCCTAATGTGTCAGTTGATCATCTCTCTAGAAGTACCTTCCCAATCTCCTCTACCATCTCAAAAGCCTTTGAAGTGATGGTGTCCATTGCCTCTAAACAAAATCCAAGCTGAAATTCTAGATCTAATATAACATGACTAGTACAGTCACATTCCTAATTAATATGTAATATGATCTCTAAGCTTCGGACATTTTAGGGACAGGACTGTCCTTTCCTTGATTAATATTACTACTACTAATAATGATATTCTAAAATGGTAGACAAAATCATCAGTTGTATTATATTACTTTATCTGTTCACTCCAGACACTGTCTACATATAATATGGGTAGGCTTATATCCCCAATTGTGTGCCTTCTCTCACCTTTTAAGTGGAAAATTCTTTTTTCTTTTGTTTCTTCCAAATGTTATACATGTGTAGATTTGTTACCTGGGTAAGCTCTGTGGCATTGGGGTTTGGTGTGAAATTACTTCATCACCCAGGTAGAGACCATAGTACCCAATTGGTAGTTTTTCGATCCTTACCATCCTTCCTTCCACCTTCAAGTAGGCTGGGGTGTTGATTGGTCCCTTCTTTGCATCAATGTGTTCTCAGTGTTTAGCTTCTACTTTTAAGTGAGAATATGTAATATTTGATTTTTTGTTCTTGCATTAATCCACTTAGGTTAATTGTTAGATTAATCACTAGGCCTCTAGCTACATCCATGCTGCCGTCAAGGACATAATTTCATTCATTTTTATGGCTGTGCAGTATTCCATGGTGTAAATATCCCATATTTTTTTTTATCCAATCCACCATTAATGGGCACCTATGTTGACTCCATATCTTTGCTCTGGTGACTAGTGCAGAGGTGAACATATAGTTACATGTATTTTTACAGTAGAATCATTTATATTCCTTTGGGTATATACCCAGTAATGGGATTGATGGGTTGAATTGTAGTTCTAAGTTCTTTGAGAAATCTTTAAAATTTTTTCCACAGTGACTGAACTAATTTACATTCCCACCAGCACTGTGTAAGTGTTCCCTTTTATCCACAATCTTACCAGCATCCTTTAATTTTTGGCTTTTTAATAATAGGCATTGTGACTCATGTCACATTGAAACTCAATGTGGTTTTGATTTGCATTTCCCTAATGACTGGTGATGTTGAACACTTTTTCATATGCTGCTGACCCTGTACATGTCTTCTTTTGTGAAGTGTCTGTTCATGTCCTTTGCCCATTTTTTAATGAGGTTGTTTTTAGCTTGCTAATTTGTTTAAATTCCTATATTAGTCCATTCTCACACTGCTGTAATGACATACCTGATACTGGGCAATTTATACAGAAAATAAGTTTAATTTAGTCACAGTTCCACAGGCTGTACTGGATGCATGGCTGGAGAGACCTCAGGAAACTTTAATCATGGCAGAAGGGGAAGCCAGCACATCTTCATATGACAGCAGGAGAGAGAGTGAAGGGGGAGGTGCCATCAGATCTCATGAGAACTCACTCACTCTCATGAGAAAAGCAAGGGTGAAATCCACTCCCATGATTTTCATATGTTCAACTAACCTTGCATCTCATAAATAAAGCCTACTTGAGCATGGTATTTTAGCTTTTTGGTGTGCTGCTGAATTTGGTTTGCTTGTATTTGCTAAGCATTTCTGCATCTAGGCCCATCAGAGATATTGGCCTGAAATTTTCTTTTTTTCTTTTGTTTCTGCAAGGTTTTGCTATCACAGTGATACTGGCATCATAAATGAGTTAGGAAGGATCCTGTTTTCTCAATTTAATGGAATAGTTTCAGAAGGATTGGCATTAGCTTTTCTTTACACATCTAGTAGAATTTGGCTGTGAATTTGTCTGAACCAGGGCTTTTTTTGTTGGTAGGTGTTTTGTTACTGATTCAATTTTAGTATTATTGGTCTCTTCAGGGTTTCAATTTCTTTCTAGTTCAATCTTGGAAAGTTGAATGTTTCCAGGAATTTATCCATTTTTCCTAGATTTTCTACTTTGTGTACTTAGAGGTGTTGATAATATTCTCTGGGGATTTTCTGTATGTGTTTCTGTGAGTTGGTGGTAATGTTTCTTGTCATTTCTGATTGTGTTTATTTGAACCATCTTATTTTATTAGTCTACCTAGTGGTCTGTGAATCTTGTATATTATTCAAATCACCACTTTTGGTTTTGTTGATCTTTTATATGGTTTTTCATTACTCCATTTCACCCAGTTCAGCTCTGAATTTGGTTATTTATTTTCTTCTGCCATCTTTGGGCTTTGTTTGCTCTTGTTTCTCCAATTCCTTTAGGTGTGATGTTAGGTTGTTAATTTAAGATCTTTCTAACTTTTTAACATGCATTTAGTGCTATTGCCTTTCCTCTTAACACTGTGTTAGCTGTGTCACAGAGATTCTGGTGTGTTGTATTCTTGTTTGCATTAATTTCAAAGAATTTCTTGATTTATGCCTTAATGTCATGTTTGCCCAAAAGTCCTTCAGGAACAGTTTGTTTAATTTCCATGTAATTGTATGTTTTTAAAGAGATATTCTTGTTATTGATTTCTAATTTTGTTGCATTATGGTCCAAGAGTGTGGTTGGTATGATTTTGGTTTTTATAATTTGTTGAGAATTCCTTTATGGTTGAGAATGTGATTGATCTTAGTGTATGTGCCATGTGCAGATGAGCAGAATGTATATTGTCTTTTTGTTGGATGGAATGTTCTATGGATGCCTGTTAGGCACATTTGGTCATGCCAAATTTAGGTTTCAAATATCTTTGGTAGTTTTCTGTGTTGATATTCTGTCTAATACTATCAGTGGGGTACTGCAGTTTCATACTATTATTGTGTGGTTATAGAAGTCTCTTAATTGGTCTCCAATTACTTGTTTTATGATCTGGGTGCTCTGATGTTGGATGTACTTATATTTAGGATAGGTAAGTCTTCTTTTTGAATTGAACCCTTTATCATTATGTAACACCCCTCTTTGTGCTGCTTGATGGTTGTTGGCTTGAAATCTGTTTTGTCTGAAATTAGAACAGCTACTTTTACTCATGTTTTCTGTTTTCTTGATGGATTTTTCTCTGTCCCTTTACTTTGAGTCAGTGGGTATCACTGCATGTGAGGACAGCATACAGTTGGGTCTTACTTCATTATCCAACTTGCCACTCTGTGCCTTTTTAGTGGGGTGTTCAGCCCGTTTACATTCAAGGTTAATGTTGATATGTGTGTATTTGATCCTGTCATCATGTTAGCTGGTTGTTGAGTATATGTGACTGTATAGTCAGTTGCTTTATAGTATCAATAACCCATATAATTAAGTGTGTGGTTTTATTTCTTCTTTTTTTCTTCTTTTTTCTTTTTAGTGGCTAGTAATGTCTTTTGTTTTCATGTTTAGCAATACTTTAAGGGCCTCTTGAAAGTCAGGTCTGGTGGTAATGAATTACCTTAGCATTTGGTTGTCTGAAAAAGATTATATTTCTCCTCAGTTTAAGAAGCTTAGTTTGGCTGGATATGAAATTCTTGGTTGGAATTTCTTTTCTTCAAAGATGCTGAATATGGGCTTCCAATCTCCTCTGGCTTATAGAGTTTCTACTGAAAGCTCCTCTCTTAGCCTGATTGGGTTCACTTTTAGGTGATTTGCCCCTTCTTTCTAGCTGTCCTTAATACGGGTTTTTTTTTTTTTTATATTCTCCTTGAAGAATGTGGTGATAATATGTCTTGGGGATGGTCATCTTGTATAGGATTTTGCAAAGGTTCTCTGAATTTACTGAATGTGAATGTTGACCTCTCTAATGAAGTTCTAAAAATTCTGTGGATATCCTCAAATATGTTTTTCACATAGCTTGCTCTCTCTCCCTCTCCTTTACAGATGCCAATGAGTCATAGGTTTTGTCTCCTTACATAATCTCATATTTTTTGGACATTTTCTTCCTTTTTTAAAATTCTTTTTTCTTTATTTTTGTCTGAGTTGATTCACAGAACTGATCTTTGAGTTCTGAGATTCTTACCTCACCACCTTACCTCTACTCTGGTATGAATACTTCTGAATGTAGCATGAATTTCTTACAGTGAAGTTTTCTGCTCTATCAGATCAGTTTGCTTCTTTCTTAAAATGGCTATTTCATCTCTTAGCTTTTAAATCATTTCACTAGATTCCTTGGTTTGGGTTTCAACTTTATCCTAAATTTCAAGGATCTTCATTGCCATCCATATTCTGAATTCTATGTCTGTCATTTCAGTCATTTCAGTATGATTAAGAACAATTGCTGGGGAGCTACGGGGGTTGTTTGGAGGAAGAAGACACTTTGGCTTTTAGAGTTGGCAGCATTCTTGTACTGGTTCTTTCCCATCTGTGGAGGCTGATGTTCCTTTAATCTTTGATGTTTCTGCCCTTTGGATGAAGCTTTTTGCTTTTATATTCTTTATTTTGAGGCTTTGACTGTGGTATAAGTTGGGTTCCATAACTGGTTTCATTTCTGGATAATTTCAGGGGACCAAGGCTCAGTTTAGCACTCTTGGGATGCATGCTCTAACCCTAGGTGGCTGAGACCAGGCCCATGGCTTTGTTCTCTGAACTGCTATCACTGGAGGGGCCAATGTGTCCCCAGTCTGCTAGCAAAAACACTCCAGTGGGTGGTGGCGGGGGCAGCAACAGTGCTTTGTCAGAGTGGTGGCAATTGAGTCCATGCATGTGTGTGTGTACTGGCATTGGAACAGCACCAGGGTCCACACATACTTGTGCTCCAGTGGGGGTGCAGCAGTGGGGTCTGCATATGCTGGCAAACTGGTGGGGGATGCTGCAGATGAATGCATGCTGGCAAAGTGGTAGTGGGGAGGCTGCATGTGGTTATACACTGGCAGGGGCCCATCTGCAAAAGCTCTCTGATGGTTAGGCAAGGTCTGCCAGTAAAAACGTTATGGTGGTGGCCTCTGAGATATGCCTCATATGAACATCTGAAGCTGCGCTGCAAGAGGGTGTGGCCAGTCAGGGGCCCTGGGAGAGGCTGGCAGACAAGGGGGAGTTCAGAACAGATTGGCCCCATCCCATGGGCAAGATAGCCCTGTTCTGTACAGATCCAACAGTCAACAAAGACCAAAGTCACCCAGAGGACTGTGACAAGTCTTGAGGCATGGGTGTACCTGGCTATACTCCACTGTAGCAGTTCCCACACCAAACCCTCTGGGCTCCAGGCATACTGTAGTTGTGACCCTGCAAACTCTCTAGACAGCTCTCACTCCCAGCTTAAATGTCACAGGGGTCATGGGGTCTCCTGTTGCTAGGATTCTGGAGGTCTGTGGCAAATATAAGCCACTCCATGCCTATTTAACTCACCCCTTCTTTGGGAAGCACACAGGGCCCAGAATGAATGTTGCTGCTCAGCAACCTCATGCAGGGTTCTTTGCTTCCTCCCACTTCAACCCAGGATCTGAATCCTTCCTCCTTCCATTCTCAATGACTTCCTTCTGATGATATGCTTAGATTGTGCATCCTTTTGGTGCTCTGGCCTTGCAGTGGGAGAAACTTCCTGGCTGTGTCTAGTCAGCCATCGTGAAGGGAGTTAAATAGAAATTTCTTGACAGCAGTAAAAGTATCTTTTAAAACTTTTGATCATTCATAGCAGAGACAATTAAAATAACATAAAAAATGTGTAAGAGGTTTGTTTTTTTTTTTTTGGAGGATCCAAGATGGCCAGATAGGAACAGCTCTGGAGTGCAGTTCCCAGAAGGAACAATGCAGAGAGTGAGTGATCACCACATTTCCAAATGAGTTTTCACTGCCCACAGACCAGGAGATTCCCAGGTCAAAAAGCATAAGTTTTCAGCACAGCTGCTACAGCCAGTGCTGCAGGTTGGCACATAGAAACTCACACAAATCTGGGTGGCCATTTCAATTGGGGCCTGGAATGCCTGGGAGACACAGCTGCCCATTCAACTGAAAGGAAGGGGGCTGAGACAGGGAGACAGGTGATCTGGATTGGAGAGTAGCACCCCGACAAAACAAGTAATCTGAAACACTCTGCTTTGAGAGTTTTGCAGCAAGCGCAGTTGCAACCAGGACTGTTCAGCTCAGTGGGGGAAAAGGGGTCCGCCACTACTCAGGCAGTCTGCCAATATGGTGGCAGCTCTAACTGCCTCAAGGAAGTTCACACAGCAGCTGGGCAGAGCCTGTGGAAGCTCAGCAACGCCTCTGCTGGCAGAATGTGACTAGATTATCTCCATGAGAGGCAGGGCATCTATGAAAAAAGGCAGCAGCATGTCAGGTATTTATAAATACCTGACCTTCCTAGGACCAAGCACCTGGGAAAAGAGGTGGTTATGATTTCCACTGGAGCAGACTTAAAAGTACCTGCCCAGCAGCTCTACATGGAACAATGGAGCTCCCAGCACAGCATGTGACCTCCAATAAGAGACAGACTGTCTCCTCAAGCAGCTCCTGGACCCTGTATACCCAAATAGACACCTCATAAAGGAGAGCTCAGGGCAACATCTGGCAGGTACCCTTCTGGGATGAAGATAACAGAAGAAGAAACTAGCAGCAATCCTTACTGTTCTGCAGCCCCTGCAGGTGATCCCCAGGAAAGCAGGGTCTGGAGTGGACCTCCAGCAGTCCTGCAGCAGAGCGGCCTGACTGTTAGAAGGAAAACTAAGAAAACAGAAAGAAATAGCTTCAACATCAACAAAAAGGACTTCCACTCAGAGACCCCATCTGAAAGTCACCAACTACAAATACCATGGGTAGATAAAGCCAGGAAGATGGGAAGAAACCAGGGCAAAAAAGATGAAAACACCAAAACCACAATTCTGCTCCTTCTCCAAGAGATCATAACTCCTCACCAGCTAGGGAACAAAGCTGTATGGAGAATGAATCTGATGAATTGACAGAAACAGGCTTCGGAAGGTGGGTAATAACAAACTTCTCAGAGCTAAAAGAACACATGTTCCGGCCGGGCGCGGTGGCTCAAGCCTGTAATCCCAGCACTTTGGGAGGCCGAGGCGGGTGGATCACGAGGTCAAGAGATCGAGACCATCCTGGTCAACATGGTGAAACCCCGTCTCTACTAATACAAAAAATTAGCTGGGCATGGTGGCGCGTGCCTGTAATCCCAGCTACTCAGGAGGCTGAGGCAGGAGAATTGCCTGAACCCAGTAGGCGGAGGTTGCGGTGAGCCGAGATCGCGCCATTGCACTCCAGCCTGGGTAACGAGCGAAACTCCATCTCAAAAAAAAAAAAGAACACATGTTCCAATGCAAAAAAAACTAAGAACCTTGAAAAAAGGTTAGATGAAATGCTAACTAGAATAAACAGCTTAGAGAAGAATATAAATGACTTGATGCAGTTGAAAAACACAGCATGAGAACTTCGCAAAGCATACACAAGTTTCAATAGCCGAATCGATCAGTCAGAAGAAAAGATATCAGAGATTGAAGATCAACTCAATGAAATAAAAGGAGAAGGCAAGATTAGAGAAAAAAGAGTGAAAAGAAATGAACAAAGCCTCCAAGAAATATGTGATTATGTGAAAAGACCAAATCTATGTTTGATAGGTGTACCTGAATGTGACGGAGAGAATGAATCCAAGCTGGAAAACACTCTTCAGGATATTATCCAGTAGAACTTCCCCAACCTAGCAAGGCTGGCCACCATTCAAGACAAGAAATACAGAGAACACCATAAAGATATTCCTCAAGAAGAGCAACTCCAAGGCACATAATCACCAGATTCACCAGGTTGAAATGAAGGAAAAACTGCTAAGGGCAGCCAGAGAGAAAGGTTGGGTTACCCACCAAGTGAAGCCCATCAGACTCACAGCGGATCTCTCAGCAGAAACCCTATAAGCCAGAAGAGAGTGGGGGCCAATATTCAACATCCTTAAACAAAAGAACTTTCAACCCAGAATTTCATATCCAGCCAAACTGAGCTTCATAAGTGAAGGAGAAATAAAATCCTTTACAGATAAGCAATTGCTGAGAGATGTCGTCACCACCAGGCCTGACTTACAAGATTCCTGAAAGAAGTGCTAAACTTAGAAAGGAACAACAACTACCAGCCACTCTGAAAATGTACCAAATGGTAGAGACCATCGACACAATGAAGAAAATGTGTCAACTAATGGGCAAAACATCCAGCTACCATCAAAATGGCAGGATCAAATTCACACATAATAATATTAACCCTAAATGTAAATGGGCTAAATACCCCATCAAAAGACACAGACTGGCAAATTGGATAAAAAGTCAGAACCCCTCAGTGTTCTGTATTCAGGAAACCCATCTCACCTGCGAGGACACACAGAGGCTAAAAACAAAGGGATGGAGAAAGATTTATCAAGCAAATGGAGAGCAAAAAAAAGCAGGAGTTACAATCCTAGACTCTGATAAAATGGACTTTAAACCAACAAAGATCGAAAAAGACAAAGAAGGGCATTACATAATGGTAAACGGATCAAGGCAAGAAGAAGAGCTAATGATTCTAAATATATACGCACCCAATACAGGAGCACCCAGATACATAAAGCAAGTTCTTAATGACCTACAAAGAGACTTAGACTCCCACACAATAATAGTGGGAGACTTTACACTCCACTGTCAAGATTAGATAGATCAACGAGACAGAAAATTAACAAGGATATCCAGGACTAGAACTCAGATCTGGACTAAGCAGACCAAATAGACATCTTCAAAAATCTCCACCCCTAATCCACAGAATATGGATTCTTCTCAGCACCACATTGCACCTACTCCAAAATTGACCACATAATTGGAAGTAAATCATTCCTCAGCAAATGCAAAAGAACGGAAATCATAACAAACAGTCTTTCAGACCACAGGGAAATCAAATTAGAATTCAGGATTAAGAAACTAATTCAGAACCACACAACTTCATGGAAACTGAACAACTGGCTCCTGAACGTCAACTGGATAAACAATGAAATGAAGGCAGAAATTAAGATGTTCTTTGAAACCAATGAGAATGAAGACACAATGTACCAGAATCTCTGGGACACATTTAAACCAGTGTCTAGAGGAAAATTTATAGCAATAAATGCCCACATGAGAAGCAAGGAAAGATCTAAAATTGACAACCTATCATCAAAATTGAAAGAGCTAGAGGAGCAAGATCAAAAAAACTCAAAAGCTAGCAGAAGAAAAGACATAACTAAGATCAGAACAGAACTGAAGAAGATAGAGACACAAAAAGCCTCTCAAAAAAAATCAATAAATCCAGGAGCTGGTTTTTTTGAAAAGATCAACAAAATAGACCGCTAGCCAGATTAATAAAAAAGAAAAGAGAGAAGAATCAAATAGATTCAATAAAAAATGTTCATAAAGGGGACATCACCACTGATTTCACAGAAATACAAACTATCATCAGAGATTACTACAAACAACTCTATGCCCATAAACCAGTAAACCTGGAAGAAATGGATAAATTCCTAGACACTTGCACCCTTCCAAGCCTAAACCAGGAAGAAGTTGAAACCTTGAATAGACCAATAACAAGCACTGAAGTTGAGTCAGCAATTAATAGCCTACCAACCAAAAAAAAGTACAGGTCCAGACGGGTTCACAGCCGAATTCTACCAGATATAGAAGAGGAGCTGGTACCACTCCTTTTGAAACTATTCCAAACAATACAAAAAGAGGGAATCCTTCCCAAATCATTTCGTGAGACCAACATGATCTTGATAACAAAATCTGGCAGAGACTTAAGAAAAAAAGAAATCTTCAGGCCAATATCCATGATGAACATAGATGCAAAAATCTTTAATAAAATACTGGCAAACCAATGTCAACAGCACATCAAAAGCTTACCCATCACCATCAGATAGGCTTCAGACTGGGGATGCAAGGCTGGTTCAACATACACAAGTCTATAAATGTAATCCACCACATAAACAGAACCAAAGAAAAAAAACCACATGATTATCTCAATAGATGCAGAGAATGCCTTCAAAAAAAATCGAACAGCCCTTTATGCTAAAAACTCTCAATAAACTAGGTATCAACTGAACATATCTCAAAATAATGAAAGCTATTTATGACAAACCCACAGCCAATATCATACTGAATGGGAAAAAACTGGAAGCATTCCTTTTGAAATCTGGCACTAGACAAGGATGCCCTCTTTCACCACTCCTATTCAATATAGTATTGGAAGTTCTAGCCAGAGCAATCAGGCAAGAAAAAGAAATAAAGGGTATTCAATTAGGAAAGGAGGAAGTCAAATTATCTCCATTTGCAGATGACATGGTTGTATATTTAGAAGACTCCACTGTCTCAGCCCAAAAGCTCCTGAAACTGATAAACAACTTCAGCAAAGTCTCAGGATACAAAATCAATGTGCAGAAATCCCAAGAACTCCTAAACACCAATAACAGACTAACAGAGAGCCAAATCATGAGTGAACTCCTATTCACAATTGCTACAAAGAGAATAAAATACCAAGAAATACAACTAACAAAGGATGTTAAGGACCTCTTCAAGGAGGACTACAAACCACTGCTCAATGAAATGAGAGGACACAAACAGATGGAGAAACATTCCATGCTCATGGTTAGGAAGAATCAATGTCGTGAAAATGGCCATATTTCCCAAAGTAATTTATAGATTTAATGCTATCTCCATCAAGCTACCAATGACCATCTTCACAGAACTGGAAAAAGCACCTTAAACTTCATATGGAACCAAAAGAGAGCCCACATAGCCAAGACAATCCTAAGCAAAAATAACAAAGCTGGAGGCATCACACTACTTGACTTCAAACTATACTACAAGGCTACAGTAATCAAAACAGCATGGTACTGGCACCAAAACAGAGATATAGACCAATGGAACAGAACAGAGGCCTTGGAGGCAACCTCACACATCTACAATCATCTGATCTTTGACAAACCTGACAAAAACAAGCAATGGGGAAAAGATTCTCGGTTTAATAAATGGTGTTGGGGAAACTGGCTAGCCATGTGCAGAGAGCAGAACTGGACCCCTTCCTGACACCTTACACTAAAATTAATTGCAGATGGATTAAAGACTTAAACATATGACCTAACACCATAAAAACCCTAGAAGAAAACCTAGGCAAAACCATTCAGAACATAGGCATAGGCAAGGACTCCATGACTAAAACACTAAAAGTACTGGCAACAAAAGCCAAAATCCACAAATGGGATCTAATTAAACTCCAGAGCTTCTGTACAGCAAAAGAAACAATCATTAGAGTTAGCTGGCAACCAACAGAATGGGAAAAAAATTTTTGCAATCTACCTATCTGACAAAAGGCTTATATCCAGAATCTACAAAGAACTAAAACAGGTTTATAAGAAAAAAACAAACAAACCCATTCAAAAGTGGGTGAAGGATATGAACAGACACATTTCTAAAGAAGATATATATGAGGCTAACAAACATATGAAACAATGCTCATCATCACTGGTCATTAGAGAAATGCAGATCAAAACCACATTGAGATACCATCTCAGGCCAGTTAGAATGGCAATCATTAAAAAAATCTGGAGACAACAGATGCTGGAGAGGATGTGGAGAAATAGAAACACTTTTACACTGTTGGTGGGAGATTAGTTCAACCATTATGGAAGACAGTGTGGCGATTCCTCAAGGACCTAGAAATAGAAATTCTATTTGACCCAGCAATCCCATTACTGGGTAAATATCCTAAGGATTATAAATCATTGTATTATAAAGACACATGCACACGTATGTTCATTGCATCACTGTTTACAATAAAAGACCTAGAACCAACCCAAATGCCCATGGATGATAGACTGGACAAGGAAAATGTGGCACATATACACCATGGAATACTATGCAGCCATAAAAAAGAATGAATTCATGTCCTTTGTAGGGACATGGATGAATCTGGAAACCATCATTCTCAGCAAACTGACACAAGAACAGAAAATGAAACACCGCATGTTCTCACTCATAGGTGGGTGTTGAACAATGATAACACATGGACACAGGGAGGGGAGCATCACACACTGCGGTCTGTGGTGGAGGGGGCAGGGGAGGCACAGCAGGGGGATGGGGAGGTTGGGGAGGGATAACATGGGTGAAATGCCAGATAGGTGACGGGGGGATGGAGTCAACAAACCACATTGCTGTGTATGTCCCTATGCAACAATCCTGCATGATCTGCACATGTACCCCAGAAACTAAAGTACAATAAAAAAAAAATGTGTAAGAGGATGTTAAATCCCTCACTATTTAAAAGTATTGGATAGAATCTTAGAACAGTACTTTGAGTGTAAACCAATATATAACAACATGGTATAAGATTTTGTTTATGTACAATACATTAAGAGACTAACTATATTGAAAATTTCATTGTATTACTCAACATGTGGTCCAAGGTTATACATCATGAATGTCACCTAAGAGCTTTTGAGAAATGTAGAATCTCTGGCTCTATTCCAGAGCAACTAAACTCAGAATCTCCAGTTTAACAAGATTCCCAGGTAGTGTGGCATAATGTTTGACAGCCAGCAATATCTAGTTTCTTCAGAAAGTCAATTGATTTTCTTAGTCATCCAGCACACTGTAGGCTGGGCATCTGTTCATACAGATTATATCTACATAGGATTAGATACATTTTTTAGAGGGTCCAAGCACTGAAAATATATCCCCTTCCAATATGCAATTGCAAACAAATATATTAGGTTTTAAAAATGATATAGCTCTGATTCTTCCATTTGTGACTAATTTGATACCTTTCTTAAAAATATCATATTATTTCACAAGATATTGTTGAGGGAAACTACTTTTGCTGATGTATTATTCCTACGCTTCCTTTGCCCCTTGAATAATCCAATACTGCATTCAGAAAATACAAAATTTTATTAACAGTTTATATATTCTGAGTTTCACCAATCAAAATTTGTATCATAAATTCTTATTTTATAAGGCATTTTGAAACATATTTCCCCAACCCAGATCATCACAGAGCTCACCCCTCTGATTATCTGGTACAGCTGGTTCTTTGGCACTTGTCACTCACAGCTTAAAGACAGTCGGGAGCTACACAATACAAACACTTTAGCCTGACACTTCATCCTCATCTCTTAGTGCCACAGTACATTATCTACCCTCTCTCATACCAGGTTTGCCTCTTACTATGTCCTAACATTCCAGGAACATTCTAAGCATTCCAGGCAAATTCCTAACTCTACAACTTTACCCAGACTTCTACGGCTTGGAACCTCTTCCTCCTTGTTTCTGTTGAAACAAGGTTGTATGCAAGTATAATCCAAGAATGTGAAGTTCACTGACTACCCTCAGACCCCAGTGACCCAAATACCCTTCTATATTCTGCAATGCTTCTTTAACTTGGGAACACACATTATTAATTTGACACAAATTAGCATGGGCTTCCTTGGGTTTATCTTTTCATGTACAATTTGCCCTGCAGACTAAGCTCTGTATCTTATGCCTCTGGGGTTCCCATTATAATTAGTAATACTTTAAACAGAAGCAATAAACATTTGTTATTGATAGCATAATGAAGATAAACTAAAAAGAACAAAGGCATGAATTAATGTATTCTATAGCCAAATAAAACTTATTTGCATAATATATGTCAATTACATTCCTCTTTCAACTGAATATCTCAGAGTGAATGACATTTAAAATCTGCAATTTAGAGTATCAGTGTGCTTAGGACAGAAGATATTTATTATTGCTTCATAGCAGATCTGAATATAAAAAATAAAGATCGTAATGATCTTATTTAAGTATTTTAATTTGAAGTCTTACTGAAATCATCCATAGATTTAAAATGCATCTAAAAAGAAACAAGTGATTCCTAAATATCATGGGTTTTTAAAACGTCACACTATCTTCAGACCATCAAAATGAATTTAAGCTGAAATTCAGTATTGTATTGAGTCATGTTTAGCAATGTATACTACAAGAGTGAATTTTAAAAAATAACTTTTATTTTTATTTTACATAATAATATTACAGTTTTTTTTTTTTAAGAATCTACTTTTAAAAATCTTAACTGATTTCTTATAGGTTTTTTGGCTAAACTAAACTTTTTAATATCTCAAAAAACTTTAATATGTTGAGTTAAATATGTGCTATTGAAATAGAATCCTCAAATTACATACTTTTAAGCATACTTACAAACCACCAGCTTTGGAAAATGTTTGAATAATATTCACTTAGTCAATCATTTTATTTGATATAATGATATAAAATGTATTTATGTAACAAAAATAGCAGCATTCAAAATAATATTGAGATTATCATCATAGTTGGTGAGAAGAAAAATAAATTAAAATATGCATAAATATAATTATAAAATGACAGGTCTATTCAAGACCTGCCTCATTATTTTCCAGTCTAGTAAATGCTATTTTTATCCAGTCTCTTAAACAATATTTCATTCACTTGTGAACAATTTGTTTTTAAAATAATCTTTTATTAAAAACATGCAAATAATTCAGAGCCACCTCAACCCCTAAATATCAATTTTTAAAACTAGACTAATTTGGGATATCCTAATTAGTACCAAAATCAAATCTCACATTGCCGCCTCACCTTTTCTCTTTCCTCATTCAAGAGATATTTTCAACAAATACAAACGGGACAAATAGGCAAATAAGTGGGTAACTATTGCTTCTGTGGATTTACCTACTTTTTACTTTAGGTCATCATTAATAAAGACCAGGTTCCAATCAATATTTCTAACTCTAGATGGTTTAAAAATTTCAAAGTAAAAATAAATATATTACTTATATGTAAATATATAAAAATTTAAATGTTGAAAACCATAAGCTTATTTAAAGAAAGACATTGCATTATTCATTATTTGCCACTCGGCAGTCAACTTTATTTTGTGCGGTTCCGTTAAGAAAAGAACATGATTTCATTTAAGAAAAGTAGGTTGAATGGCCACTATATGGAGGATACAAAAACAAATGAGAAACAACTTCCTTTCTGCATTTTAACTTTTCAAGAGTTATAGTATGAATAAATTTTAAGAATTAAAATGTGAATATATTAAAGCAAGTTTAAAGCTAACATAAACCCTGAAATATATCTAATTTATTGAATGTTTCAGAACATATTCCAGCGATTTTAAATAAGTAAAATTCTCAAAGGAAAAATACGAAACCAAAAAATGCATATCCTGTCAAACCAATTTTTAAATAAATATATGTTATATAAAATATTGAGAACAATTCTAAAATACTTGATAAACGCTGATTCCTGACATCACAAGGGTTGGATTTTTCCCAAAAAATATGAGGCACAAACAGGTTTTATGTACATCAAATTAACCATTGAGATGTTTAAGGTGCATAAACCCACTTGGCAGTCATATACTTCAACGCCCTCATTACAGAAAATTTCAAGACAACTGGACCGCACTCAAATTGCCTATGGAGGAACTTTAAAATCTCTCTCTTCTTATTCATTGGGATGATTTTTCTGTTCCGCTTTCTTATTTTTGTTAATTAAGTAAATATTGCTTTACCCCATCTGGCTAACCCCTCTTTGTCTTGCCTCCGGAGTACATGAGCATGTGGCTTATACTAAAGACAGAATGCAAACAGAATCCTCTTTACATATTGTGCTTGGGAAGAACACAACACAGTCTTTCACTGAGCCTAACTGGAGCCAATACAAGGTCCCTACAACAAGGCTTATGGTTAATTTTTTTCAAATTAATTCACCATTTAGGTTGTATCAGATCCAAGTCGGAAAGAGCCCTCTGAACATAATAAACCCCAAAGGGAACTAAAACTGTTACGCATTTGGCAGCCTTCTGTCCACCAAAAGGAAACAAAGATGTTAAATACCCTTTTTACATACCAGCAAATTCCATTACAACATGGCATTGCACCTCATGAAAAACTCATTACCTGAGGAATAACGCTTCCTACCACATTATGGTTTTGATAACAAGAACCTGACCTGTCATGGATATTCCATCCAGAGTCCTAACAAATTAATTAGCAACAACACTATCACCAACATCAAAAACAGGGCGAAGTTTCTGACAACAGGCATATCTGATCTGCAGCTGTTGAAGGACAGCTTAGAACAAATCAGTTTGAGTAGGAAAGTCACCTGAGAAGTCCTGATAACATTCATGTGCAAAACAACCCAAAGAAACTGGGACTGAACACAGGAAACTTTTTAAAACACAAACAGAAATAGTAATCAAAAAACAAACAAGAACACACGTAAAGTCACGTGGGAGCATGGTTGGGTTAGAAGTGTGGCTATGTAACTTAAAATAAGCTACCCAGCCCCTCAGCCCCTCCAAAAAAAGGGAAAAAATTAAGCTTAATACCTGTAATTATTTTTTAAAAATAATATTTATTGTGTGTATTTAAGGTATACATGATGTTATAAGATACTTATATGATAAAACAGCTACCATAGTGGAACAAATTAACATAGCCATCATCTCAAATAGTTATCCATTTAAAAAAATATTTATGTCTCTAGATTCTATGTCTCTTTAGGATTTAATCTGCTCTTGATGACTCCTACATTGTAGTACTAGCATCAGAACTGCCTGAAAAATGACTCTAAGAGAACTGTGGTTGCCTGGACAATAAGCTAGCCAGGATGGGGGCTGCCCATACAAGCTCAGCTCCCTGTGGCTTCCTGGTATCTACAGAGGGAACTGTAATAGCCCATGGATTATAAGGCCTCCAAGTGCTGGGCAACTGGGGCACATCCAGAAAAGCTTTCAAACAGCTGGCATCCTAAACAGAAGCAGCCTGGCACAAATCAGCCTGGGCCAGAAACACCTCAGCCAGGACATGGTTTTCTACAGGATGACAGGAGGATCTGGGGCAGCCATGCTTTCTCTTCTCTTTTTGACCCTGGGCTATGCAGGTTTTCCCAATAAAACCTATTCCTTAACTGTGTAGGCTTCATAGAATTTGTCCTGAGCCCTATGGCATAAAAGGTGGAAACCTAGATGATTCTCTCAAGGGATAACACACAGAGACACAGAAGAAAGCTACCAGGCACCACCTTAATTTACAGGCAACAGAATTCCATCTTCTATTGCTAAATTAGTGAGTTAAAAAAAGAACACAGAACAAGGGCTTAGAGAGTAACTCTAAGTTACTATGAGCATTGGCTTATTGTAAGCCAATATAAGGATTGGCTGACATATTAATTAGTATCTTAAAGGAAACTAGCCAGAATGTTAAGTAGCTGTCTCAGCTTCCCCAACTACCTTTTTGTTATACATGGGATTATGTTAGTGGGTTAAATTTCTGAATGTCAGTTACAGGAAAGTAGATATTTGTATTCCCATAACCTAGATATACAGGAAACTATCAGCAAGGGCATGTTCAGAATAGGGGCTGCCAATTTTTATGAGCATAAAGATCTTTAAAAAATAATGTTACTTATTTTTATGAAATAATTATGAATAGTTAAGACACAGGCTTATAAATTACCCTCTACATATTATCCTACCCCCTAACTAGAAACAACACATAAATTCTCACAGAATGCTCACTTAGTACCATTCTTATGGAATAAAGGCAAAGACATGAGGGACTCTCCATGCGGTCCTGCTTATCTTGGTTTTCATCCCAGGCCCTTTACTAGATCCTGGTACCAGTCGGCCACAGGCACAAAGGAGCGATGCCTACTGTGTCCATGGTGATATCTCCATCATCTGGTAATTTCTTCAGCAGCCAACTTACTCAACCGTGGATGAGGAGGAGAAGAAGAAGAGTAGGAGGAAGAATAATTTTAAAATGAAAGAATTCCACCAAGCCTCTAATTCTAAAATTTTTTGAATCATGAATCATGACTGTTTCTTAGATAATCTTTCCTTTCCAGTGAATATAAATTCAACCTCTAGGTAACCTGAGCACGAGAGGTGGAGCCCTTTGCCTAAATTACTGAGTATGCACATAAAAAAGAAGACAGGCTGGCTGGTGCTGTGGCCTAGCTGGAAACACCAGTAGATTCGGAGGTCAAGGCAGAAGGTGGCTTAAGCCCCGGAGTTCAAGACCAGCCTGGGCAACATAGTGAGATTTCATCTCTACAAAAAAAAAAAAAGAAGAAGAAGAAAATAAAAAAATTAGCCAGGTGTGGTGGCACACACCTGTCTCAGCTACTTGGGGAGCTCAGGTGGGAGGCTTGAGTCCAGGAGGCCCAGGCTGCAGTGAGGCATTGTGCCACTGCACTCCAGCCTGGGTGACAGAAAAAAAAAAAGCGGGGAAAAGAAGGCAACAACGTACCTAGCTTCTACTACAGTCTGTAAAATAATCATCAACCTCTGGAGTCAGAGGGAGAGAGAACATGGAATCATAATTGGCAAGAGACTTAGCATGTATGAATATAAACCCATGTTAGAAGAATCTTTTAAACCATGAGGTAGATATTTTTTATAAAGTATGAATTTGTACTGACTTGACATTTAAAATCAGAGATACTTCTAATTATCAACTCTTCCATTACTAACAGTCAAATAAAATCATATACCCTCATTTTACCTTATTATTTGTACCTGCTACAGAAGGTGTTACTTTTATAGTGCAGCCTTTCAAAATTTTACAACAAAATCCTAAGATGATTTTTAACTTAGAGAAGGAAAAGCATACTTAGCATTTACCCATCTTCCATAAAAAGCAACAGAAAGTAAAATATGTATTACCCATAGTCATCTATGAAAACTGTCTATTTGGCTAAGAAGTTATGAGTTCTTTAAATATGGTAATACTCCTCATAAAAAAAATACTTTTTACCACTGTTCAAAGTTAGCTGTTTCTAAGATATGCTGCAATTTATCATAAGTTTCTTGATAAGCAGGAGATTTTAGCTTTCTGAAAGACAATGGTTACTTCTAAGGGAAGAGAAAAGGGATGGAATCAGAAAAGAAGAATAGGGCCTTTCTAGTATGCTGGTGGTATCCTAATTTTTAACCTAGATGTTGTCACAAAGGTATCCACTTTAATACATTCTTTCTGCTGTCACATTATCTTGTCGTTACCCAATATTTAAATTAAAATATTATGTAGACATATGGTAGAGTTTAAATTTTATTTTAAAGCAAATTCTTCTAAGTAAGGAAGGGAAATTACTCAAACTAGAGGAATAAATTCCCAAAGGCAGGAAAGCCTGGTGTGTTCAGGAAACGGAAAGAATTCCAGGGTAGCTGGGGCCATCTGAATGAGGAAGAGAACAGGACAAAATGACACTACAGGGTCTGATAATGCAGAACCTTGGAAGATAAAATTCAGCACTGTCTCAACATTACTGCAGGGTGTTCATGGACTTTCTTTTCTAGTGCAATCAGTACATTTCTTAGGACGGAATACTTCACCACTACCATTATCATTAGCCAGATCTCTGGGATCTCAGTTCTTACCATAATACACACTATTGTGATTAATATGAGATGGAAAGTTTTTAGATATTTTAATTGACATAGTCCTCTCTGAGCCTCTTCTACATAACTGCAAATAAAAAGAGAGCAATGAAATAACATTGTTTTCAGTCATAGCAGTCTCTTCCTTTTTTCCTTCCAATTTTTACGAAAGGTTGGGTATATGTGTATGTAGAAATTATGTATATGATGAAGAGACCATCTCAACTTAGATTTAAAAAAAAAGATACATTATTCAACAATTAGTGTTGAGACAATTCGCTAGCCACACAGGAAAAAAAAAAAGGTGTTGGGGGTTGGGGGGAGAAGAAAGATCTGTATTTCACTCTTCCAAAAAAATAAATTCCAGATGGATCAGGGATTTAAATATTCTTAAAATCTTGTAATATGTTAGAATAAAATGGTACAATGTTTAACTTAATTTTGGAGTAGGAAATCCTTTCTGTATGTCAAAAAACACAGAAGCCTTAAAAAGGATTAATAAAAAAGGTTAATAACTATGTCTGCATTTTAAAAATTCTGCATAAAAAACATGGTAAAGTTAAAAGAAAAAGCCCAAACAACTAACTAAAAAAAGTAATTGGGCAACATATGGCACATAGAGAGTGAATTTCTGTACTGAATGAGATATTCCTACAAATCAGTAAGAAAAATCAAAAACATGGGCGACAAGAAAAATGGGCAAAAAGAAAAAATACACAGATTTGAAATATCTTAACCCTTTTACTTAGTCAAAAAAATTGCAAGTTAAAACAATTTAAAAAGGACTCACTATTTTTTACTAATCAGATTAACAAAATCAAAAAGATTGATCATAAACAATATTCTGCATAGACTCTTCTCAGTAATATAAATTGAAGCAATCAATGTATATGAAAATTTGGCAAGATGTATTATCACTTGCAAAAAATAAACCCTTTGATCCAGCATTTTACGTTAAGATTTTATCCTATAGATATATTTAAATGTGTGTATAAAGAGTATTTACCACAATAATTATTGTAGCATTGCTTTTAGAAATAAAAACACAAAACAATCTTAATGCTCATTAGTAAATTAATTACTACAGTTAGAGATTTATATCCTCACAGTGAAACAGTATGCAGTAATTTTAATAAAATTAGTCAATTCCTCATATACTAATAAACAAGGAACTTGAAGATATATACTTTTACATGAGGAAAAGTAACCAAAGTGTTATAACAGTGAGCACAGAATTCATTTAACTATACACATACATATATGCTAGCATAAGAATGAAATGTTTCTAAATATTTTACTGTTAGATTACTATAAAGTTATTATTTCTAAGCTTGAAGTCAAAGGATCTGAGTTGGCATGGAGACTTACATATCACTGCACTGTGATTTTTGTTTAATTTTTAAAAACTATATGCATGCATAGCTTTTTAAATTAAAAAATGAGGTTAAAAGAAGTTAAAGACTTGGTAGTATTGCTGATGTAACTTTATTGTCTGAGAGAAAAGAAGGTGGGTGTCATATTGGTCATATATATGGCATATATTATCACATACTGGTTTTGACAAAGTGCAGAAAATGAACTAACCTGGTTTTACTTAACTTGTTTAAAAAATTCATCCTCAAGAATAAAACAGAAGAGCTAGAGGTTTTTTTTGTTTTTGTTTTTTTTTTAATATCCTTTGAATCATTTGAGAAATATGCCCTTTGGTAGACTTCAATCATCAGAAGTTTCTGCAAAGTTGATCCAAAAAGGAGGAAGAAACGAACAAGTATTGACAGAAAACATAGTTATGAACTAAACACTGGCACTTTACATGGATTCATTCATTGGTTTGAAAAAAACTTGTATAAATTCAGGAATTGTGTTTTGCACTAGGGAAACTGAAAATAAGTGAAAAAAAATCTTCTTTTATTTAGAGTATGATGGGAAAGACACACAATTGGTAAGAATTAGATGAGGTTGTTACAAAGATGATAGCTACTATAAAGAAACAAAAATGCAAATGATGTAGGATTGTGTGTGTGTGTGTGTGTGTGTGTGTGTGTGTGTGTGTGTGTGACTATGTATTGAGGATGGCAGACCTCAGAATGGCTAGATGTTTGCCATAAAGATCATAAGATATCCTTTGGAGCATCCAGTCTGATTTAGAAGCCCTTGTCCTCAAAAACTAGAGCACACAAAACTTACCTATGATACTCATCAGTACAGAACTTGGCTGTGCATTTTTTTTTTTTTTTTGAGACGGAGTTTTGCTCTTGTTACCCAGGCTGGAGTGCAATGGCACGATCTCGGCTCACCGCAACCTCCGTCTCCTGGGTTCAAGCAATTCTCCTGCCTCAGCCTCCTGAGTAGCTGGGATTACAGGCACGCGCCACCATGCCCAGCTAATTTTTGTATTTTTAGTAGAGACAGGGTTTCACCATGTTGACCAGGATGGTCTCGATCCCTTGACCTTGTGATCCACCCACCTTGGCCTCCCAAAGTGCTGGGATTACAGGCGTGAGCCACCACGCCCGGCCCGGCTGTGCATTTTTAAAACAAGTTCTTTCTGACAATGAATTAAGAAACCAAATCAAGAAATCCAGTATATTTGTTGGAAGACAGAAACTGTTTATGGCATTAAACAGCTTAAAATGCTGTTGAATGATGTAAAAATAAATAACACATACAAATAACTCCAGGATTCCAAGAAGCACAAATGCCACCATGCCCCGACATATAGTATATATGACACTCACATATAGTATATAAAATAATATGGTCCTTTAAAAGTTCTTATAAGCAAGTTATTCCATAAGCTCTAAAGGGACCACAATGCAATCAGGCTGTACTGGCTGGGTATATAGATGAGAACAGCATTGAAAGTGAGGTTTTAAGGTGACCTAAAGTAATGGACAGTAACAACAAAATTTCATCATAGTAACAGCTGCTATTGTTAGGCACTTCCTAGACACAAAATAATTTATACAAAAATGACTCTGAGAAGTATATTATTACCCCATTTTTAAGATGGAAAAACTGAGTATTAGGGAGGTTTACTAACTTCACAACAAAAATAAAGTGGTTGGCAAATGACAGAACCAGGCTCTGAAAACAAGATCTTTTGGTTCTAAGCCCTATGCTCTATATCTAGAAATTGAAAGATGAAGAGAGAAGGAGACAGAGAGGGAGAGAGAGATGGACAATGGAAGATGGAGATGGGAGAGACAGATAAACATGGGAGATTGGAGACAAGTGGGAGATGGGAAATGGGAGAGGGAAAGGGAAAAAGAGAGAGAAAGAAGACGGGGGAAGAAGATTAGGATGGAAAGAATAACCTTAATGTACGTGCAATACTGAAGAAAAATTAAATGACAATATGGGTAAAGCATTTGCAACAGTGTTTTGAGTGCCAAACCACCAGAAAAAAAGTTTGTGATTCAAAACACTCAAAACATTGAACTTAAAACACTCAAACACTCAAAATACTGAACAAAAATTTATTTTACCAATTACAACTATAATAATAGATATGTATGAGAATTTCAATCAAGAACTACCGCTTTAGGGCACAATTTGATATTATATAGCATGACTGAGGATTTGCAAGGAAACTGCCTCAAATAGACCAGCATGTTACTATTAGAAATGGTTCTTTTGAGTAAAACCTTAAGGCCAATCAGGCATTTAAAAACCAAAGCCACAAAATGTGACAACAATACTAATGGCTGCTCTTGCCATAAAGTACAGCATATATATATATATATATACACACACACATATATATATTTGATTATATATATATACATATATACTTTTTATTATATATATTATTATACTTTAAGTTCTGGGATACATGTACAGAACATGCAGGTTTGTTACACAGGTATACACGTGCCAATGATGATTTGCTGCACCCATCAACCTGTCATATATATTAGGAATTTCTCCTAATGTTATCCCTCCCCTACCCCCCGAGTCCCCTACAGGCCCCAGTGTGTGATGTTCCCCTCCCTGTATCCATGTGTTCTCATCGTTCAACTCTTACTTATGAGTGAGAACATGCGGTGTTTGGTTTTCTGTTCCTGTGTTAGTTTGCTGAGAATGATGGTTTCCAGCTTCATCCATGTCCCTGAAAATGAACTCATCTTTTTTTTATGGCTGTATAGTATTCCATGGTCTATATGTGCCAAATTTTCTTTATCCAGTCTATCATTGCTGGGCATTTGGGTTGGTTCCAAGTCTTTACTATTGTGAACAGCGCCACAATAAACATGTGAAGCACAGCATATATTGATGAGACAGGACTATTGGTAAAAATCCATCTCCTCTGCTCATAATACCTGGAACAACAGACATCAAGATTGCTTTCCAGCTTTACTGGAATGATATAAAAATAGATCCCATTTGAAAATCTAAAATTTTTAAGTACTGGAGAATGCCAATTTCTTCTGTCCTCTATCTTATCTGGTATTTGTAGTTTAATTCACATGCTTTGGTAATTAAAAAGGGCAATAATTCAATAGCATATGACTCCTAACTGAAAACTATGTATACAATAAAATAAAATAAAATGTTATTAGAAAATAAATACAAGTAGGGGACATACTCAGTCCTTCCAAAATATACTTTGGCTTAATCAAGGTAATCATTTAGTTGGGATGCCAAAGTAATGTACCTCTGAATTCCAGTCAGATTTTAACTTGCTTTTATTGCTGTTGTGACTGAAAGGTAAAGAAAGTGTGTGCCTTAGCAAAAGTGTATAGCATGGTGAAAAAGATTGTTTGCAGGCTTTCAGTTTCAGCAAGCTGCCTTACAGGGTCACATGGCTGATTTGAACTGCTGAAGAAGTTCCCAGAAAAGAAACTTCAAAGGCAAGCTACAAAACAACTTTAATTAATTAAAAGGTTCTTTCTTCATCTTTGATTGTCCCCAGTGCTTCTTGGACAGAAGCGAATGGAGAAACAAAGAACAGTTTGTATTGTAGGATGAGCCTATCTATAAACTGTAAACAGAGAAAAGGCATAACCACAGTGGAGCAACCTAGAGAGTTCTCAGAAGCAACTTCATGTTCTCTGAAATCTTTTTGGGACACCATTATTTGTTATATTTTTCTTTTTAATCTAAGGGAAAATGTATCTGCTTCTTTGATTCCCAATCTCAAACAAGAATCCTCCACCTCTTCCTCTTCCATCTACTCTTTCTTCTCTTCTTCCTCTTTTTCCTGCTCCTCTTCACTCCATGCTGTTATTAATGCACTACCCATGGCTGTTTGCCAGTTACATTACTTACAGAATTTGAAATTTATAATTGTAATAATTGCAGACACTGGTTAAAACTAACTTTAGGAAAATCTCGGAAGCTTGTTAATCAGACCTCAACACCCTACATATTCTTTAGCTTTACTATCATACTCATCAAGGAGCAAACTCTTAAATATATCAGCACTACCACTGCTTTGTAAAAAGAGCAAATAATGTGTTGATGAAATTTCATACCCGAGATACCAAACATAAATAAATTAGTATAAAAGAGAGCTAGAAGTCCAGAAATCATCCTGATTTCATCTTCACTCTCATTTCCCTCTGGGAACAATCCTCCAATCTTTTAATTTTAGCTCCTAAATTATTCTTCAGAAGTGCAACTGGCATCATCTCTCATCAAGATTACTACTACAGAAACTTCTTAATTTGTTTCAAACTCCAGCATCATCTTCCTCCAATGAATTCCCCACCTTGCCACTAGGTCATTCTTTCTCAAGGGTAAATTCATTTATGCTATTCTTTAACTTAAATTCTTTAGTCACCATCCCAGGAATTATACAGATAACCTCCCCAGCCCCTTCTCATTTTACTCACGTCTAATGATCTACTTGCTGTCTCCTTGTGATCTCTCACCTTGGTGCTCTATTTGTCTAAAATGCATTTCCAGGCATCCTTAAACTTGCTAACAATAACTTCTCCACTAGGTGTTAGCCTAGGTGTCACCTCCTTGGGAAAGCTGGGTTATGTTCTCTTCAAATTCACAACCCCCTGGGGGTCCTTCTATGGTACATTTGTCAACCACGATGTCACCGTCTTACTGCTTCTCTATTATCCTTATTCTACTACAAAATTCTTGATCCCTGGGACTAAGTTTTTTCATATTGTCACTCTCAGATTCTAACCTAGGTAAGGTATTCAACAAATTACTGCTAAATGAATTAAATTATAAAAAGTTAACCAAGAAATAATTAAATATAAGTAAAATTTACTACTATATAAGTGGATAGAATTTGATTGAATTCATCCAACTCTGATATAAATGCTACTGGGATAATATTTCTAGCATTGAGTCAAATATAACCAGACAAATATAACCAGTTAAGTTCTATAAAATAAAAATTAGTGTTTGTTAACATATTACCTAACCATCTTCACAAATACACATTGCTTTATATTCAATTTCTATATGTCCAGGAGGTAAACATACTTTCTAAATTCAATTATACTTATGGATGATTGACAGGTAAAAAGGCCACAGACTAGAAAGTAGGACACACACACACACACACTCACTCACTCACACTCACACCACTTCAGCCCCATTCCTGATGCTTCCCAGCTGCTTGACTTGAAACAAATTATTAAGTGCCCTGAAACCTATCCTAAACCTATTTCATTTACATTCCTTTAAAAAAATTTTCTAATCCTATCCCTTGATTAATTTAAGGGTTTGCTACCAGAAGTTTTTAGACATTCTTTTACAATTCTATATTTTTGTCAAAATTAGATTTGCAAACATACAGCGTTTTTAGTAAATTGAAGAATTCTATGTTTACATATGTTAGCTGAAAAAAGCTCAAAAAGGAATAAAAGATTTAATAATTTTTAACTTGACTATATATTAAGCAATATTTTAGAACAGGGGTCAACAAATCTCAGCTCCTGGAATGTTTGTTTGGGTAAATAAAGATTTAGTGGAACATAGCTACATTAATTCATTTATGGATTACCTATAAATTCATTTATGGATTACCATAATTCATTATGGATTGCCATTGCATGGCACAATGCAGTTAAGTAGTATAGAGGTAGCACCTGGCATACAAAGTCTGAAATATTTACTATCTCTCCCTTTACAAAATAAGATTCCTGAACCCTGCTCATTACATCACCAAAATAATATTAATGCTATGAAGCAAGCACTATAATTATCACCATTTTATGAATGATAAACTGAGGCATCAATAGGTTAAGTAATTTGCCCAACCTCAGAAAGTTCACAGGTGGCAGAGTTGGGACAAAGGCTTCAAACTGTGCTTTTAATCACCACTTGTTAAGCTAATTTAGCAGAAAGGAATTGCGATTGTCTAAATGTGTCCTTAGAAGTTCATATGTTGGAACTTGATTCCCACTGCAGCAGTGTTGGAGAGTGGGGCTTAATGGAAAGTGTTAAGGCCTGGGAAGGCCCTCATAAATGGATTAATAACAAATCCATGGGAGTGGTATCCTTATAAAAGAACAAATGTGTTGCCCTCTTGCTTTCTCTCATTCTCTCTTTGCCTTTCCACTATGGGATGACTCAGTAAGAAGGCTGTGCAGATGTAAGCTTCTTGATCTTAGACTTCCCAGCCTCCAAAACTGTCAGCCAATAAGTTTCTGTTTGTTATAAATTACCCAGTCTGTGGTATTCTGTTATGGCAGCATAAACAAGCTAAGACACTAAGCAAAGAATACAAAATTTCTCACTGTGTGCCTCCTTTCATTCTAGAGGCATCCCTTACTGGAATGCAGCTTTGTGAAGACATATGCCAGATATGAAGCAGTATAGAAAGTGTGCCAAGTTGCTCTTTGAGAAGGATTAATGGGCCACTCTGATGATACTGGTACCGAAGTACAGGTTTTAAGGTCCTTCTCAGATTTAAATTCTATAGCATGAACTTATACTTCTAGAAAAATCACATTTTCTAAAATCTCATATATAGGTTAAAATAGTAAAAGTATTATAAAACATCAGAGAGTTTCTCTTAAAAAGTCAGCAGTTTCAGATGGCTACATCTTTGACTTGATTAGCCCAATGATCTAATAAAAATTAACTGACTCACACAAATGACAGCTCTAATAGAATATTATTGCACAATATATTCATTGATTCATTCGTTCAGAAATATTTATTGAGTGCCTACTATGTGCTAGGCTCTGTTTTAGGGAATGGGGATGTAGGAGTGAACACAACTGATAAGAACTTCTGATTAGATTTGTTTGTATACTCTGAAGTGGAAGAGGTCAACCTTTAATATTATCAAAGAAAAGAATATGTCTAGAAGATACCATGACAGTGAGTGGGGCTTGATGACAGTCCTTACCACTGTCTGATTCTTTACCAGGGTTTATAAATAGGTCCTGTTTCTGAAAAGGTATTTTGAAGGAAGGTAGAAGAAAACATTACTAACATTTTAGATGAATGACTGAGGTATGCCTTTTATCAATAATACTTTCATCCTGCATACTCATCACCTTAGTGATTAAACAGGATTAAAGGAATCTGAGAGATCTGGACTCACATGTAAAATGGCTCTGGTGCCATTACTCATCCAAATTCAGGGAACAATGTGTCATTGTAAAGAGAGTACATTTCTCTGGGCCAGGAAAATAACCTGTTTTTAACCCTGAGTACAAATGCCATTTTGAAGCAAATGTCCTTTTATGTCTGTAAGTGTCCTATGCATTTATTTTATTGCATTTCTTGGTTCACTACACAAAAATACCTATAGATTATTTCAGCTACCTAAAAAAATTTAATACTTATAAATATCATGGCACATTGCAAGAATAAAAGAAAGATTTTAAGAATTATTTGAAATAGTCATAATATCATCTTCATGGTAAATCAAAAGAAATTACTTAAGAGCCACAATTGCAGCTAGAAAAGTTAGAAACTTTCCCAACATATTTAGTATGAACAAAACAAAACAGTCCAAATGAGACATGCTTCTTTTCAAGATATTTATGCTTATTTTTTTCTACTGGCCAGCTATTATTTTATTAAGTTTATAGTCAAATAATACAAGACAGAAATATGCCATGTTACACATATGAGCAAGATAGGGAAATAAAACTTAACAATGTGATCTTCTTTTGAAAGGAACTAAACAAACCTACTGAACAGCATCAAAGCTGTAGTAGCTCTGAATGAGATCATATTAACATATAAAAGTAACTTCTTTAAACATGAGTGATTTATATCTGTTAGAAATACGCATATTTTAATTAAAAGATAATCTCCCAAAATATGCTTGTAAAGAAATTCATATCATGAATTATGCAACATCTCCTATTATTAATTACACAGAATGTGTCCTAAGTTCTAATTAGCTTTAAAAATCTGTTATAATAAAAACATTTTGTACCTAATTCATACAACAAGGATAACATCCAGCATTCTCTAGTACTGTACAGTTACTGGAATAATTTTTTCACTTAAGTTTTGTACAGTGAGTCCTCTCTCATTTTCCAAATAGTTCTACCAATAACATAACATTTAATCTTCTCCATATGGCCTAGAGAATTTTATTAAAAAACTGATGAACACAATTCCTTTCACCACCAAGCTGAATTCTAGGGTAGTGATGAAATCTTTGTTTTCTGTGTTCTCTACTTTAATATTTTCATTTGGCTAACTAAATATCAAGGTCTAATATGGCCACTGAACTTTACAAAAAAAAGGGACTTTAATAAAACCCAATTTTGAGTAATTTAAAAAATAAAATAAATAAAAATATTGCTATAATTTTTGATATCACTTTTCTAACTTTGCTCAATTTGTTTTTAGTCAAAGAAAAGTCATTAACAAAAAGCTTATGGCCTGACACAATAGCTGACTCTTGTAATCCCAGTACTTTGGAGGCGAAAGCAGGCAGATTGTTTAAGCTCAAGAGTTCAAGACCAGCTTGGAAAAGATGGTGAAACCTTGTCTCTACAAAAAATACAAAAATTAGCTGGGCATGGTGGTGCATGTCTGTAATCCCAGCTACTTCACTGGCTAAGGCAGGAGGATCGCTTGAAACTGGGAGGTGGAGGCTGCAGTGAACCAAGGATACACTGCTGTACTCCAGCTTGGGTGACAGAGTGTGACCCTGCCTCAAAAGAAAAAAAAAAAAAGAAGAAGAGGAAAGCAAACTTTTCTGGTATGTTGAAAATGTTAATAAACTAATCATGCTGGTGTTTTTAAATGATTTAGAGATTGTTCCCTAAACCATTCTATGTGACCAGCATCACTCTGATAGCAAAACCTGGCAGAAACATGATAAAAAAAGAAAACTTTAGGCCGATATCCCTGATGAATATATACGCAAAAATCCTCAACAAGTAATTGCGAATCAAATCCAGGGCACATTGCAAAGCTAATCCACTACATACAAGTAGGCTTTAGTCCTGGGATGCAAGGTTGGTTCAACATATGCAAATCAATAGTTGTGATTCATCACATAAATAGAACTGAAACAAAAATCACATGATCATCTCAACAGATGCAGAAAAGGCTTTAGATAAAATATAACATCTCTTCATGTTAAAAACCCTCAACAAACTAGGCACTGACAGCACACACCTCAAAATGATAAGAGTGATCTATGACATAAATACAGCCAACAACATACTGAATGGGCAAAAACTAAGAGCATTCCCATTTAGATCTGGAACAAGACAAGGATGCCCATTCTCATCACTCCTATTCAACACAGTACTGGAAGTCCAGAGCAATTAGGCAAAAGAAATAAATAAAAGTCATCCAAATAAGAAGAGGGGACGTCAAAACATCTCTCTTCACAGATGACCATACTATACTATACCTAGAAAATGCCATCGTCTCTCCCCAAAGGCTCTTGTATATGATAAACAACTTGAGCAAAGTTTCAAAATACAAACCCAATGTACAAAAATCAGTACCATTTCTATATACAAATAATGTCCAAGCTGACAGCCAAATCAAGACCACAATCCCATTCACAATAGTCACAAAAAGAAGATACCTAGGAATAGAGCTCACCAGGGAGTTTTGTAAAAGATCAATACACTATGAATTACAAAACACTGCTCAAAGAAGTCAGAGATGACAGAAACAAATGGAAAAACATTTATACCCATGGATAGGAAGAATTAATATTGTTAAAATGGCCATACTGCACAAAGGAATCTATAGATTCAACACTATTCCGATCAAACTAACAATGGCATTTTTCACAGAATATGAAAAATTAATTCAAAAATTCATTTGGAACTAAAAAAGAGCCTGAATAGCTAAAGAAATCTTATGCAAAAAGCACAAAGCTGGAGGCATCACACTACCTGACTTCAAGCTATACCACAAGGCTAGAGTAACCAAAACAACATGGTACTGGTACAAAAACAGATACACAGACCAATGGAACAGGTTAGAGAACCCAGAAATAAAGCTACACACCTGTAATCATATGATCTTCAACAAAGCTGACAATAACAAGCAATGGGAAAAGGACTGACCATTCAATAAATAGTGCTACGATAACTGGCTAGCCATATGCAGAAGACTAAAACTGGACTCTTACCTTTCACCATATTAAAAAACATCAACTCAAGATTAATTAAAGGCTTAAATGTACAACCTAAAACTATAAAAACTCTAGAAGAAAACCTAGCAAATACCATTTGGGACACCAGCCCTGGCAAAGACTTCATGATGAATACTCCAACAGCACTTGTAACGAAACCAAAAATTGACAGTGGGACCTAATTAAACTAAACAGCATCTGCATAGCCAAAACAAAACAAAAACTATCAATAGCATAAACAGACAACCTACAGAATAGAAGAAGTTATTTGGAAATTATGCACCCCTCAAAGGTCTAATATCTACAACTTCCAAAAACTTAAACAAGTCAACAGGCAAAAAACAAACACCCGCTTTACAAGATGGGAAAAGAACATGAACAGGGACTTCTCAAAAGACGTATACATAGCCAACAAGTATATGAAAAAATACTCAATATTTCAAATCATTAGGCAAATGCAAATAAAAACTACAATGAGATACTACCTCACACCAGTCAGAATGGCTACTGTTAAACAGTCAAAAAATAACAGATGCTGGCGAGATTGCAAAAAAAAAAAAAAAAAAAAAAAGGGATCACATACAATTCTGGTGGTAATATAAATTAGTTCAGTCACTTTGGAAAGCAGTTTAGAGATTTCTCAAAGAACTTCAAATAGAAATACCATTTGACCTGGCAATCCCATTGCTTGGCATTTGCTCAAAGGAATAAATTGTTCTATCATATAGACACATGAATGTGTGTGTCATAGCACTATTGACCATAGCAAAGATGTCGACTCAACCTATATGCCCATCAATGGTGGACCGGATAAAGAAACATGGTACATATACACCATGGAATACTACACAGTCATAAAAAAGAATGTGATCACATCCTTTGCAGCGACATGGATGGAGCTGGAGGCCATTATTATAAGTGAATTAACACAGGAATAGAAAACCCAATACCACATGTTTTAACTTATAAGTGTGAGCTAAATATTGAGTACACATGGACACAAAGAAGGGAAAAACAGAAATTGATGCCTACTTGAGGGTAGAGGTTGGGAGGAGGGTAAGGACTGAAAAACTACCTATTGGATACTCTGTTTATTACCTGGGTAATGAAATTATCTATATACCAAACCCCTGCATCACACAATTTATCCATGTAACACACTTGTACATGTATCTCTTGAACCTAAAAGTTGGAAAATGAAAGTATATGAAGTTTCTGGTGTAATTTCTAGTTAATCATCAAATAACACTCCTTGTTTACTACATTTAAATTTTTTTGCTAAAATACATTAGGATGATTTGTTCAATCTTCAGAGAATTACTGGGATCACAAGTGAATCTTTACTGATGACTATGGAGATAATTCTACATATAAATACCATTCTACCTTTAAAAGAGTTGTTTGGTCTGAATTCATTTCCTGGAAGCTGGATTAAATGGTTCTATGACACTCTATTCCCCTCACATTTTATGCATACATTGATCTTAACACTTAATAAACTACATTGAAATGAGTTTGCATGTACCTGAGCATTCTAAAGGCAGTTTTCATAGTTCTATCATCAGCATCTACCCTATCTCTTGGCATGTAGTTGGTGCTCCATAAATATGTGTTAAACTAAATCACTCATGGCCCACATTAGAGAAGAATGAAAAGGAAGATCTCTCTTTCTTCATTTTCTTCAGAGATCAAAGAATGTTTATGCTTAATCTAAGTGTACATAGTAGAAAAAATAATGCTTCTAAAAATAGAACAAATTATAAACATTTCATAAGTAATATATTACATTAATTATACCATAAGGAATGCTGAGAAATATGGATCTAGGAGGACAAAGAACACCATGCAAAAGATAATGCAGATCTTATCATACTGTCTCTATGAGTGTAAACATAAAAGAATTACCATTGCCACAGCACTAAAAGAGACCTGAACAAGACATTGAAAGTCTACAGATTTAATCTTTCTATTCTAGAAACAGTTATTGGATTGATAAATAGAGAAGAGAGATGAAACAAAGATACAAGTTAAAATACACAAAAAGCGTCTATTATACTATAATTTTTAACAGCAGATATGTCACACAGTGTTTTTCAAAGTATACCTAAGAAGTTCAATTTTTGTTTGAAAACAAGCATTATGCTTCACTACAACATGGAAAGTTACAAACTGGTTAGCTTAATCATTAAAAAACAAAATTAAATCCCAAGCAGAAAATTATCATGAACATTAACTATAAATAAACACCACCATATATTGAGCATTTATCGTATGCAAGGTATGACTAAGCCTTTTATCTACATTGGCTTATGTAATTCTTAAATCTACTCTGCTGAGTAGCTATCACTCTCCCTTTCTATCAGATGAGAAAACATAATTAACAGGTGAAATAATCTTCACTTTTAAATCAAAAGCTAAAATAATATACTTCTACTCAATTTTATCTCTATTAGTGTTTATATAACTTGCTATGAGTACTGCCTTTGGTACGTTCTTTAATTAAATGAATATAAATTTTAAAGCCTTGGAATGGAATGTTTCATTTACATTTGTATTTGACGAGGCCATTAAAACATATTAGGAAAGCTGAATGAAAAGTATGGTATTAAATATAGTAACTGTTCTTAAAAAAACATATTTCTGAATTGTACAAAAGAAAATTACATGCTAACAATTCAAGATACAAATTTCAATCGAATTTTGTAACTGCTTTTACAATATTATTCCACTTTCACAAAAAAGGAAAAGTGAGTAAAAGAATGTCTTCAAATGTACATGAAATAGATGGATAATGGAAATGAATATTTCTCCTATGTTAAAAACAACTTTGCAATTATAAAAAAAAAAAACCAAGGCATCTATTTTAGAGTAGAGTTCATTGATTTTTTTTTTTTGCATTGGAAGAATATAGTTATATATAGAAAGATGTAGGGACAAGAATCAGTGAAGAGTGAATTTCTATCACATAAATGAATAGTGTATTTATTATAAAGAACCTAATAGCAAGTGTCAAACATGTTACCAAAGTAAAAAAAAAATGCATGTTACTTAAATCCTATTAAAAGGCAAGCCAGAAAATCAAAGCCAACAATGTATAAAAAGAATTATATACCAAAACAAATTCATATCTCTTTTAGGTATGCAAGACTGGTTCAACATTAAAAAAATCAATTCCTGTAGTCAAGTACATCAAAAGGTTAAAGAAGAACAATCACATGATTATATTAATAAATTCAGAAAAAGCATTTGACAAAATCTAACATTGATGATAAAAATTCTCAGTAAACTAGGAAAAGAGGGCAACTTACTCTACTTGATAAAGAATATCTACAAAAACCTTACATCTAGCATCACACATAGTGATGAGAATCTCAAAGCTTTCCCATTAAGATCAGGAACAAGGATGTCCCCTCACTCCATTGCTTTTCAGTATCATACTGGAAGTCTTTCCTAACACAATAGGACAAGAAAATAAAATAAAAAGTATACAGATTGAGCCATGCATGGTGACTTGCACCTGTAATTCCAGCTATTCAAAAGGCTGAGGTGAGAGGATTCCTTGATCCTCGGAGTCCAAGGGTACAGTGAACTATGCTTGTGCCTCTGCACTCCAGCCTGGGTGTTTAAGTGAGACCCTGTTTCCAAAAATAAAAATAAATTATAATAATAATAAAGTATGTAGATGTGGAAGAAATAAAAATGTCCTTATTTGTAGATGATACGATCATCTGTAAAAAAAAAATCCAAAAATACTGAAAAAACTCCTGGAAAGAGTAACTGATTATAGCGAGGGTGCAGAATATAATATAATAAAATAATTTAATATAAAACTACAGTTATCAAGACAGTGTGGTACTGGCAGCAGAATAGACAAATATTATAGATCAACGAAACATGAAATAAAGCCCAGAAATAGATGCACATAAATATAGTTAACTGATCTTTGACTAAGGAACAAAGGCAATACAATATAGCAAACAGTGTTTTCAACAAGTGGTACTAGAAAACTGGACATCCACATACAAAAACATGGATCTAGACACAGACCTTATTCTATTCACAAAATTAACTCAATATGAATCCTAGAATTCAATGTAAGACACAAAACTCCAAAACTCCTAAATGGTAACATAAGAGAAAACCTAGATGACCTTGGGTATGGTGATTACTTTTTAGATACAACACTAGAGGAACAATCAGTAAAAGAAATCATTGATAAGCCAACCTTTGATAAATTTAAAAATTTATGCTCTGTGAAAGGCAATATTAAGAAAATGAGATGACAAGCCCCATACTGGGAAAAAATATGTGAAAAGGACACATTTGATAAAGAACTGTTACTCAAAATATACAAAGAACACTTAAGACCCAACAATAAGAACACAAACAACCTGATTCAAAAATGGGTCACAGACCTCAACAGACACTTCACCAAAGAAAAGGGATGGCAAATAAGCATCTGAAAATGTGAAATGAATGTGAATGAAATGTGAAATGTGAAAAGATGCTCCAAATTACATGTCAGTAGGGAAATACAAATTTAAACAAGGATGAGATACTACTACATACCAAAATCCAGATCACTAATAACACAAAATTCTGCAAGGATGTGGTGCAACAGGAACTTCCATTCATTGCTGGTATGAGTACAAAACGGTATAACCACTTAAGACAGTTTGGTGATTTTTCACAAAGCTAAACATACTTTTACCATACAATGCAGTAATCACACTTTGGAGTATTGACCCTATGGAGTCAAAAACGTATATCCATATAAAGCCTACACGATGATGATTATGGCAGCTTTATTCATAATTGCCAAAACTTAGAAGCAATCGAGATGTCTTTCATTAGGTGAACTGATAAAGTAAGGTATATATCAGGAAAATAAAATATTATCTGTCATTAAAGAGAAATGAGTTACCAAGCTATGAAAAGACATAGGAGAATCTTAAATGCACATTATTAAGTGAATGAAACCAATCTGAAAAGGTTATATACTTTATGGCTCCAACTATGTAACATTCTGGAAAAAGCGAAACTATGGAAACAGTAAAAAGATAAGTGGTTACCAGGGAATGGGAGATAGAGAATGAATAGTTCAAGTGCAGAGGATATTTAGAATGTAATCTGTAAAATATAATAATGATGAATATATGTCATTATACATTTGACCAGACCCACAGAATGTACAACATTGAGAGTGAACCCTAAGGTAAATATAGAATTTGGATAATTAGAAGTGTCCGTTTAGGCTCATGAATTGTAACAAATGTACCTTCTGGTAAGAGATGTTGATAATGGGGCAGCTATGCTCGTGTAGAGGTGGGGGATAGATGAAAAATCTCTGTACCTTCCTCTCAATTCTGCTGTGAAGAAAAAACTGCTCTAAATATAGTCTTAAAAAAAAAAAAAGGCCAGAATCTCTAATTATGATTACTCACTTGTTATGAGTTGAAAAGTTTAAATACTTCACGATATCATACAATGAATGAATATTTGGTATATAAACAGCCATATTTAAATCTTGCCAGTTTTTTAAACCTCACTTACAATTTCAACTTTTTAATATAACATTTTCTTCATTAGATTAATTTCTGAATTACGCTGCTTACTGATGAATTAGTACCAGTTTTTCTAATGACAGTATAATGCTAATGGACATTTTTCTGACCTCATAGCTTAGGATTCTTAATTATTTTGTATAAATAAATAATTACAGTTTTAGTTGGGAAGCTCTAGAAAAATGAATTATCAAATATACTTATATTTTCTTTTTGGGCAGATTAAAATACTTTTTATATATTTAGATAAACTGGGATAATATATATTTCCTGTAGAAAATTTATAAAAATTATTAAAGAAAAGGCCAAATATTTATTTGTCATTGACACATTCCATCAACGTTACAGGTTTATCTTCATTATGATTTGTATATAAAATATATATGATATATTGGCAAGTTCTTAATCTCAAGAACTGTTTATAATTCATCTTTGTATCCCCACAGGAAGGAGTATAGTGCCTAACATGCAGCAGGTGTTCAAAGTTCTGTTAAATTGCACATTAATTGTAAGAGTATTCAAAACAGCTGTATCTTTACATCTTTTAAAGTGTTCACGTGTACATATGTAAAAATACATATTTGTACATCTTCAACTTAAGGAAAAATATGAATGAAGCTATTAAAAACTCATTAGCATAATTTGTATTGGCAAAATACTGGATATTAAATAGCAGATATGACTAAAATGAATCATTTATATTAGATATTATTATAAGTTAAAACTGTTTTAAAATCAAAGACATACCATAAACATTACTTTATGAATTTCATTGAAAGCGAATTGTGACTATCTTGTCTTCAAAGCAAAACATAGCCAAAATGCCAACAAAATAATTAGTACTCTTAAGCTCAGAATTAAAGGTACACCTAAAAATAAATGATGTTAACATTTAATTCACAGCATTGTAAACTCTGGCATAAGTAATTAACACATTTAGTTTCTAAAAACGCAGAAGATTATGAAAAAGAAGCACAACAGAGACTGCGAAAGAAAAACTGCTGATGGGATCTAGTGAAAGAAAGTTTTAAATCAATTTCTTTCAGTCTTGCTTTGTTAAAATCTCCACTCAGAAATCCAACTATGGTGTTTTTTTTGTTTTGTTTTTTCTGAAGTAAGCTATTAGTTTTGTTGTTTTATTTCTTATATTTACAATGGTCATACTGAGCCAGTCAAAATCGAAAAAAGACAGTATTTCCCTACACGTTTGGTTCAAAGATTTACTTTAAATTAAAACTGTAGTACAGATAATCTCACCATTAATCTTTTCACAGCTTTATGGTCATGACAAAATTGGATATTTTTCACTCTTTTATTTTCTCTTAAAGTAAAAGACTATTTAATTTACTGTAAGGAAATAATTACCATTGAAATGGGATACCTGGTTAAACGCTATGCTCATTGCATTCTTCAAAAGTATATTTTAATGAATCATGAGCATATTTTTCTTAATATCTTCCTACATTTTAAAAACCATCTTACAGATAAGCTATCTTTGGGTGATGTTAGACAAATGTACATTCAACTTACATAATGCAAACATATCATGTGCACACAGCACTGCTTTGTTTTGAGCTGCCACAGTGGTGAGTTTCAAGGATTCATAAGGCACAGATAGGCCCAAGTAATCTGTTCCCAAATAAAGTACTGTCCTTAAAGGACTGCTTATACTTTATAATTTTGCTGCTAATCAGTAATTGAAAATATACCTATCCTTGAAATACCTATCTTTGGATTCATTTTGTCCTTGGGAGCCAATGTGATGTAACAAATACTGTGAGACCTTTAGGGCAAAAGAGATGCAGGTTTGGATTGCTATCATGCCATTTGGACCTTTGGAAACCATCCCTTTACCCAAAACTGAGCTCTGACTTTCTTCTAAGTAAAGCAGTGTTAATAATTTCTACCTTAAGTAGTTATTTTGCAGATTAGAGGTGTAAAATGTAAGACACCTAGCAGGAAGTGCCTTTCATAGTAGCAATTCAACTAAATGAAAATTTTAGACTAGTATTGACATAAAGCAAAACTAAAAAAAAAAAAAATGGGAGAGAGATCCAAGAAGGCCGATTACTAGCAGCTCAGGATTGTAGCTCCCAGTGAAAGTGCAGAGAACGAGAGGATGCCACACTTTCAGACGAATATTTGTTGCTCACGGACCAGGAGATTCCCAGTGGAGGAGCCCCACAGGTTGCCAGCGCAACTCTTGTGGCCGGTGCGGCGGTTTTGCTGGCACCCCGGCGCGGCGTTTCTTGGTGCAGAGTAAATGAGACTGGGTCCCCTTTTGGTGGACGTTTGGAGCTCTGGGAAGGCAGAGTCGCCTATTCATCTGATTGAAAAAGGGACTCAAGAAGGAAGCCAGACAGGAGATTCCCAGGCAGAAAAGCACCATCAATCTTAACGCCGCTGTTTTAGCTGGCGCAGTGGGTTGCTCAGATTCCGGTGCTGGGAATCAACAAGTTGGACGTCCACTCAGAGACCTAATTTGAAAGTCGGTAATTACAAAGATGACAGGTGGATAAATTCACAATGATGGGAAGAAACCAGCGTAAAAAGGCTGAGAATACCCCAAATCAGAATGCCTCTCCCTCTACAGGGGATCACAGTTCCTCATCAACAAGGGATCAGGGCCCGATGGAGACTGAGTGCGTTCCAATAACAGAATTAGGCTTCAGAAAGTGGATAATAAGAAACTTCTGTGAGTTAAAAGAACATGTCCTAGCCCAATGTAAAGAAACTAAGAACCCTGAGAAAAGGTTTGACGAAATCCTAACAAGAATAGACAATTTAGAGAGGAATATAAGTGAATTAATGGAACTGAAGAATACAATACGAGAACTCTGCGACGTATGTACAGGTTTTAACTGTCGAATTGATCAAGCAGAAGAAAGGATATCAGAGGTCGAAGACCAACTTAATGAAATGAAACAAGAAGACAAGATTAGAGAAGAAAGAGTAAAAAGGAATGAGCAAAGTCTCCAAGAAATATGAGACTATGTGAAAAGATCTAATTTACATTTGATAGGTGTACCTGAATGTCATGAAGAGAGTGAATCCAAGCTGGAAAATCTTCTTCAGGACATTATTTAGGAAAACTTTCCTAACCTAGTAAGGCAGGACAATACTTAAACTCCAGGTAATACAGAGAACACCACAAAGATATTCCTCAAGTAGAGCAACCCCAAGACACATAATCGTTAGATTCACCAGGGTTGAAATAAAGGAGAAAATTCTAAGGGCAGCTAGAGAGAAAGGTCAGGTTACCCAAAAAGGGAAGCCTATGAGACTCACAGCAGATCTCTCAGCAGAAACCCTACAAACTAGAAGAGAGTGGGGGTCAATATTCAATATCCTCAAAGAAAAGAATTTTCAACCCAGAATCTCATATCCAGCCAAACTAAGCCTCATAAATGAAGGAAAAAGAAAATTTTTCGTGAACAAGCAAGCACTCAGAGATTTCATCACCACCAGGCCTGCTTTACAAGAGCTTCTGAAAGAAGCATTACACACAGAAAGGAACAACCAGTATCAGTCATCCAAAAACTTACCAAAAGATAAAGAGTATCGCCATAATGAAGAATCTACACCAACTAATGGGCAAAATAGCCAGCTAGCATTAAACAATAATATTAAACTCACAAATATCAATATTAATCCTAAATTTAAATGGATTAAATGCCCCAATCAAAGACACAGACAGGCAAAATGAATAAAAAGTCAAAACCCATCGGTATGCTGTATTCAGATCCATCTCATAAGCAAGGACACACAAAGACTCAAAACAAAGGGTTGGTGGAAGACTTACCAATCAAATGGAGAGAGAAAAAAAAAACACAGGAGTTGTAACTTTCATCTCTGACAAAATAGACTTTAACAGTAACAAAGACTAATAGAAACAAAGAAGGACATTACATAATGGTAAAAGGATCAATGCAACAACAGGAGTTAATGATCATAAATATATATGCACCCAATATAGGAACACCCAGATACATAAGACAAGTTTTTAATGACTTATAAAGAGACTTGGACTCCCGCGCAATAATAGCGGGAGACTGACACCATATTGTTAATATTTGATGGATCAACAAGATAGAAAATTAACAGGGACATCTATGATTTGAAATCAGACCTGGAACAAGTAAACTCAGTGAATATTTATAGAATTCTTCACCCCAGGTCCACAGAACATACATTTTTCTCAGTATCACATTACACCTCTTTTGAAAGTGACCACATAATTGGAAGTAAATCACTCTTCAGCATTTGCATAGCATTTCACAGACTTAAATGAAATATTGATTGACTATTTGTTTGTTATTTTCTTCCCTTATTCCTTCTTGTCTCCGCTGTTAAGCACAATTATCGGCAAAAAAGAGGTTTTTAACACCTATTTTTAGATTGCATTCCAGCCTGGGCAATAGAGCAAGACTCTTGTTCTCTCTCCCTCTTTCTCGTTCTTTCTTTCTTTCAAAAAAAAAAATCTTACATATAGTAATACCTTATATATACCTTCTCTATATCTATGTAATAAAAAAGAGAGTTTTGTCTTAACAAAGAGCAAATTATTAGACATATTTTATGAACTGCTCAAGTGAACCACCCCCAGGCAGAGGCTGTCATAAGAAAAACAATGTGCTTTAACTCTCTTTTTAACAAATGTTTTTTGGATTACTAGAGTTTTCTTCTTCATAAGTAAAAATGCCAGAGTAGCCAGTGCCTAAACATCGACTGCTACTATATTTTCTTCATAAACCATTACATACACAGCCAAAAATCCCACCATTAAAAATATATATAATATTAGGTATAAAAAGCTTTTAGGTATATATAAGTTCTCCATTCAGGAAGTTCTATATTAAATACTCCTAAAGGAATGCAAATTCCAGAGAAGGAAAGGTTTCCAGATATCCTTCATTCAATTATCCCTTTTTATAACATTTTATTCTAGTGTCCTAAGACAATTCACTGTATCTTTAGGTGGACATTCTATAGCAAGTATCTGTGCACATTTACTGGGATATTATCTATGAAACCAAGGTGAGTTTGGTTATGGAGGGCAAATCACTATGTTTTAACTGGTTTCTTTTTAACTTAGTGCTCTGCTTTGGATTCAGATTTAGTTCATTCAGCTATTTAAACTGCCATGGATAGTCTTTGAGGCCAAGTTCTAGGATTCCTCAGGAAGTTTCTGCCTATCAGGATAGCTTCCAGTTCATCAAAGACTGATTCTAGGTTCTAATTGACCACATCTTTCTTCTTTGTGAGGACTCCACTGCTCATCTTTCACATTTGTGGGTTCTGTGGGGATCTAAGGATGCAGACATTTTCACACCAACTATTGTATCAAGAAGAGTGAAAGCAAAACAGCTGATCTTATTGAATTAGACTGATTTTATCTTTTTTTTTTAACACACAGAACACAGAATATGGTCAGACCAGCTAGGATGAAACTCTGAACACAACTACTTACTGACCTGTGCAAGTTACTTCAACTCTCCATACATCAGTCTCCTTGCCCATATAAAGAGAAAAACGATGACTCCTACCACATAAACTATCTCATTTTATCCATGCAACAACCCTATACAAAATACTTAGAAGACTGACTTGTCCATAATGTGAGTTCAAATTTCATACATAACTATGATACCATCATTGTCACCATCACCATAACCAAACAGAAATTCCATAGAAAGATGGCTTAAAACTAATTTGTCAATTACCTTGATTCCTCACTATCCCGAATACATGGAACACACCAAATACTATTCAAATACCCACAGAATTACATAGTGTAATATATGCCAAAAATGGAAAAAAAATCAAATAATCACATTAGATAAAGCACTTTCTATTTGAGTTTTATATTTGACCATCTTGGTCAAATTTCCAAAGAGATACTTTTGTTACATACAAAGTAAGTAATAATTCATTATTGTATTAAAATATTGTGTTAACATTAAAAATCATGACAGTTATCTTTCAATCAATGCTTTGTGTTCTTCAACTTGCTACTTCCTTTAGAAATTGAAGGTCAAAGATAAGTCATCTTGTCATATCATAAATTATAAAGTAATCATTGTAAAATAATAATTACACATAGTTTGAAAACTAAAGTTCTGAGTAGACGCTACTATAATTGTATTGGAGGTAACAAAACTAATAGTAGATTTTAAATTTCATGATTAATATTACTTCTCTACACTATATCTTACACAGAAAATATATATTCTAGTATAAAATATCAATTTAGATGCTTTCTAAAAACACTACGGTGTCCTGAAATCTGTAAAATCAGCTGTGACTTTTTCCCATGTGCTGTGCTGCCCACCTTGATATTCAGTAAAGGAAACCTGTGCTCAATTTTCTGCTCCCAAATCTCATTCTCTGCATCAGGCCTTACAACTGTGCCGTGAAGTTCCTCTAGAATTGTGAAGAGCACCAGCAACCCAACAACACTTGACAGACTTGAGGAACTATAAGTACATAGGGGCCTTTGCTTTTCATTCTCGATCATGGTAATTTTTGTTTTTAGCAGAGACAATTTAAAGAATTCTAGTGTTTTATGATCCTCCTTCAAAGATTAGCAAGAGAAACTAGCAAGGGCACAGGCGGGTAGGGGAGAGTATAAACACATTTTATATATTCCAGCTGGAATTATTGTTCTTCTGACTGGTCTAACTCATATTAAAGGTCACAGTATCACCAAGTCAAGTAAGTCCACATAAAGGTCAGTTGAGTTATCCTTTCTATGGTGATAATCTGCACAGCCAGACTGGCACATTCCATCCCTTTTACATGATTCACCAGGAGGACCAGGCAGGAATGTAACCAGATCAGTATAAAAGGCCTTACTAGCTCAAAGGCATCCCTTCCAATTAAAGGCTATTAGAAATAAGCTATGTGCCAGGAAATCCCATTGCTCCAAAACAGACTTGATGAAATTCTGACTTTCATATTCAGTTATTTGAGCTAATCAGCTATTTTTACAATTATAGAAAGTTCAGAGGTGGTCAATCTATTAAGGATGCAGAGGAGATAGGAGACTGACAAATAGAATCAGAGCATTGCAGATCTAGGAGCCATCTTATGAAAAATCATGAGGTTGTGAAATAGCGTGTCATTCTAGGAGAAAACACAAGTAGTTTGAGGTTTATAAACAGTGGGATAATTTCTACTGAGAAAGTAAGCAGGGTCAGATGTCGCTACGGAGTCTGGGTTTTGTCAAGACACTAAAGGACTGTTGAGACTAAAAGTGACTTATCCCAAATGATACTTTTTTTTTTTAGAAGATTACTGTGGAAACAATCACTTGGAGAAAGGATGGACTGTGAGGATGCAGCTCATCATTCCACTAGGAGAGGTAATGAGGCCTTTCATCAAGGCAATGCCTGTAAAAATTGAGGAAAGGATATTTCACAAAATGACAATACAAACTACTGCAAATTTGTAACAAATCATACTTAATAGTGGGAGGTATTAGGGAGAGAAAATATGTATATAATCACTCTGAAATTCTGAAGAAACTAAATTGCACTTAATTATATTTAAAAATGTCAATAATTCAAAAAAACATTTTATATCCATTAGAATCTGAATAAAGAACTTCATATGCATAAAATAGCTAGTCATGCAGGAATGTAATTCAGACACATAAAAACAGGCAAAATTTTCTGTTTATTTGAATATGTAGTTAGAGGTGGCTAAGTTAGGACTATGGATAGAATTCTAGATTCTCTGAAATTCTTCATAGAAAGTGTAATTAAATTAGAAGAAATAAAATTGGAATAAGTTCTTTTTAAAAGGCATATGATCTTGCACTGAATAATATAATGTGGATCAACAATCATGGCTGATAGGACTACATTCCTGATAATGCATGATCAGTGTAGACAGAATCTATGACACAAAGGTTTCATAAATGCCATAGCTAAAAGATAACTCACAAGACAGCAATTTAATGAAAGACTTACTGAGGAGATAGAGGAGCAGGAGCATCATGTGAGAGAGTTACAATCACAGTGTGAGAGCAACACAGGCATAAGACTCATCATGAGATGAAAAAGCATGATTGACTCATCACAAGACTCACTCAGTGGGCTAAGGATCAAGTAAGAAGGTACAGGGTAGTGCATGAGAGAAAAGAGCAGAGGATGCAAGACAGGCCTATGAAACAGATGACAGCTATAGAGGATGCAAGGCACAAAACTAAGAGAGGCAACTAACCACAGACAGCACTCAAGATGGCAATGTGTCAGAACTGGACATTTGAGAAGAAACAGATAGTTTCCCCACTCATTTCTTGCCCATTATAGGTCTGGTTTTGAAAGCTTTATGACTAGGAGGGTGGATGTGGGGGAGTTAACTGTAAAGGTTCAATTGCAGAGGGTTTTTCCCATATTCATCAAGGCACACACAGACCCCCCCCACACACACACACATACATAACAGAGATGAGGCCAGAGCTGTTTTAATGATGCAGATTTCTTGGATGAGAGTCCCTAAAATAAACATTAAGACTTTTACTTAGGGAAAAAAGGCTACTAACATCAAAAATTTTAGATTGTATAAAAATAATAGAATGTATATACATATATATAGCATATACACACATATATCTATATGTGACTGAGAAGACTAAACTGGGCTTGCATAACCACATCCCGGAATAAAACAAATAGAAAGTAGGAAGGGAAATATACCAGGAACAACAGTTAGGGGTCTTCGAGTCATCCCCTTCTCTCTCATAATTTTTCATCTTTTATCTTTCTGCAACCCTAAGGTCCATTTAGACACCAGGATTTTCTAGTATGTTCTGGTCTTGGTATGGCTATAACTTTTATTAAGTTCTTAATTTAACTGAAAAAATATTTTTTGTAATTTTTCAAAGTGAGCACATACTAAAATGCTAAATACAAAGAAAACAAACACACAAACATAGGCATCCCCCTCTCTTCTGGGAAAAGATCTAGTGAAGGAATTTCAGTTCAGTCCACTCTATTGGGCAATGGGTGGTTTAAGGTCACTCCAAATGGAAAGTGAGATCAGAGGTGCACCGTATTAGAGGATTATTCACCTCAGACACTGAGAACCAGTTCCCCCACCTACCACCTACCACTTAGATTTATTGGCAATTCCTAAAGCTAAGTATTGGGTTAAATGAAAGAAAACATTACTTCATGGTATAAAACTACATGTGGATTTTGTTACTCAGATTTGGACTGGAAAAAGATGAAAATATATTTATACCAGTTTACAGATGGCACCCTGATAATAGGCTATTAAAGGAAATTAGACACATTTAAGTTTTATTATCTGTTAAAGGCAAAACAACAACAAAACACATGATGACACTGTCAGAAAGATAATTAGGCTAAACAGAACAGTATGACAGTCCACATGTTTACAGTGATGATGTTATAGGCACATTTTATGTTCAATCAAGCTTTTAATGAATTTCATCATGAGGATTTGCTTTAGATGGTCCCAAGCTTTTGTGTTCAAATTCAAGTGTAACACCAAGTTTGAGTGCAAATTCTATCACTGCAGATTCTTTACAACTAAACTTTCTGTATCCTTTGGCCCTCTGTCCCATATGACTGACAATGGTAGCAAGCAGGCATTTCTGCTTGGAATTTCTCCTTACTCTCAAAAGTACACTACTGAAATACTCAATGCTGATGAATTAGTTTTAGTCTAATGAGATCTTGACTTGAAAAAGGTTAAATAACTATAGCTAATCGTGCCTACAAATTACAAGCCCTTACCTAGTAATTGGGTTTATAAATTGAACATACAGGTATTAAATGCCAATTGTGTCTTAGCCCCAGCTGGGTGTCACAAAAACAAAAAAATGAATATATCATATGAGCCCTGATCATCAGATGCTTACAATCTGTTTGAAAATATAGTCACACACTGAAGACAAAGATGTATGACCATACAAAGGGTCAGGGAGGGAACAAACAACTGTGAAACAATGTGGGTCAAAAGAGTTCTGCTGAGGGATGATTAATAGGGAGAGGAACAGTTAAGAATGCCTTTGCCAAAGAAGTTAACTTGAGTGATATATGAAATATGAGCAAGATCTGCCAAAACAGCAAAAAGCATTTCAAGCATAGGTAACCCTATAGCAAAGGATGTTATCAAAAACCACTAGGGTAAATTTAGGGAACAAGGAGGTAGCTAACTGGCCTTTTGGATTTGAGGGTTCAGAGTGGAATATCTGAAGATAATTTGTAATGTTTTTAAACTTGGGGACTGGTTATGTAATAATTTTTAAATCATTCTAAATGATTTTGACATAATCTGTAAATAACAGGTAATATTGAAATTCTTTTTGTTCAAGTTACCTATCTGAATTCAGTCAAAACTCTAATCTGATTCTTAAGGGAAAGTCAACCTCTTGGTAGAATGATTTAGTGCATTGTAGGTTAAACAAGGCACAGTGAGAATTGCTCTAGGGGAAGCAGCTCTTTCACACTTTTGAATTACTAGAGATGAAGAGATGTGTAAAATAGCATAGCTGAATTCCCAGAAGAATCCAACCAAGCATGTGGAGAAATTTACAGCCACCAGCGAGGATTTCACTTTACAACAGTAAAGTCCTTGGAGACAAGTCTCATGTCTAATTTTAGACTATCTCTAGTTCTCATCAGTTCAGTGCCTGGTCACTCCCTATAAATGCTTGTTAATTGGCTAAATAAAAAATATAGCCCTCATTAATAATGTCGCCGAATATTATTTTAAATAGCTGAAGCTATTTCTTATAAGCAATGTGATATACCATAATAAATTAGGGGTTTGAAAGCAGATAAACTTGACCCTGAAACTTTTTAACAGTATAGCATTAGACATTTTCCCAAGTCACAATTTTCTTATTTGTAAAATAGAGGTAATGATACTAACAGAGCTGCTGTGAGGACAGAAATTTCAAAAACTTGCCTACCTTGGCACCTGGTAATAAAACGTATTAAGCAATTCAATTTACAGTACATAGTATTCTGATATTGGTCTTTTATTAGCCAGTGATTGAAGAATTACATAGCTAAATAAAGATTAAATTATTTTATTATTTTATTTATTTTAACAAAATTAGTGAATGAAAATAAAATTAGAAACCAACCTCATATCTTTAAAGTTGCATCTGTCTTAAAATAACTTACTATATTTTGACTAATTAATGTATTGAATATCTATTATCTTTTACTATAAAATAATAACAAATCTGAAGTGCATATATGCCCTACATTATTTTTACAGTTAAAATACATGCAGAGTTAATTCCATCTTATTATAATTGAGATAACAGAATAATCCTGAAAACTTGTCACGTTCACCCTCCTGGTCCTGTTCAGTACATGTCCTTTGAATTCCAAATATTCTATTTTCTTCTAAATATTTTCACATATTTTAAAATAGAACACCAAGGAATGTGCTAAGCATACATTTATAGATACATACTATAATAAGCCTTAATATTCTTGCATTATGAAAAAGACCTGCTATAACCTTATATTTATCTAGCATAGTAGCAGCATTTACATTGATATTTAACTATAATAATTTTGAGTTATAAACAGTAACTCATTTTTCTCCAATGTTTTCAAATATATCATCAGGTTTGGACACTTACCAAGTTCAAATCGCAGCATGGCTTCTGGTAACACAGTTTTATAGCCTAGAGTAGCTGGCAGCATTATTAATCAAATTTACCCACAAGTCATGTCTTCTTTTTGAGAAAAATCATGCAATTATACAAAGAAAATTTCATCTACAGTATCAATCAAGTTAAACACAACAATGTAAGTAAAGTACAGCATTTCAGAAAAACAACTGGATTCTCTAGCCTGATTATTCCATTTAAATGCTTTAGATAAATATAAAATTACACTTTTATCTGTTCCTTACCACTGATCAAATGTAAGCATTATTCCATGCTAGCACATCATTTAAGATCTCTCTGTGTAAACATTTTCAACTCAAAAGCACCTCTATCTATCTATCTATCTATCTATCTATCTATCTAATCTAATCTATCTGTTCCTATGTATATCCCTCTGTTTAGCCACCCATCCGTCCATCCATCCATCTATCCCTGAAGTCAAACAAATAAAGATCTTGAATACCTGTTATGTGCCAGGCATTCTGCTAGGCTCTGGTGATGCAAATGTTTATAAGACAAACATCTCCTCTGATCTCAATTTGCTTACAGCCCAGTGAGAAACAAAAAATAAATCAGTAAACAGACAAATAAAACATTACAATAAGTCTTAAGTAAGAAGCAAACAAAAGGCTGAAGTGGAGATCTACATTAAATGTAGTAGCAAGGCAAGGTTGATCTGAGAGGATCTCCTTCAAGTGGGGACCTAAAGAATGAGAAAGAGGCAGCTTTGCATTTTGAGGAACCTTTTATAAGCAAGGACAGCACATGGGCAAGAACATAGTTCAGGAAATAGCCTGGAATTTTGAAGAAATGGAAAGAAGTGCAGAGTTCATTTTATTTATTCAACAAATAAATATGTTCATAATGCTTCACTAGTATTTTGGTTAAAAAGTTGATCATTTTCTTTTTGGTACAACAGAAAGAAACTGCCTAAATGCATTAATTAAAGTGAATATTTTTCTCAAGCTTCCATTTCTAAATATCCTTCAATTATTGTAGAAATGGCACTTAAGACAACCTTACCAAAATGATTCCACCACTGAATAAAAGATAAATGTATTTAAGATCTGGGAGAAAAGTATTTTTCTACCCATTTTTTCAAAGAATCTTGCAAAACCATTTACATATGCTTTGAAATTACATATCTTTTGTGTAAAAAGAATTGAGTTAAATTCTTTATGAAAAGAGTTTCTTTTTAGGCTTGAACTAAGTCAGAACAAATAAGTGATGTTCATGCAGTATTTCAAATTAATTGCCTGTAAAAAGCAAGAAAATCTCTTTAGCATGCCATCAGTACACTAAATTACTTAACTACAATTAGCTAATGCTTAGTTGAAGAAAATACGCATCATAAAACATGATCCATTTAATTACGTTAAGTAATGCTTAATATTAAACATTAATGAGTAAATCATTATGTTGATAATGGAAGTGATATCAACTACTTTAAAGATATTGGAATACGCATTGCTTCGAGAAATCTGGTCTCGAACTTGTACCAACTTATTTAAGCCTAGCTATGTCACCTCTTAACTTCATGCGTGTGCATCTAGGTGCAAATTAGATTTTTTGAAGTATCAGTTTATAGGAAAATAGGAAAGGATCTGTCGTACCAGCATCAATTTACTTCCTTTGACCCACAAATATTTCTTTTGAAAGATCCAGTAATGCTGTAAAATATATACCAACACATAACAACACTGACTTAACGATAATGTGATCTCCATTAATCTTAAGCATTTTTCACATAAATTAACCATTCTGGCTAAAACATCAGAAAAATGAGTCAGTGATTAAGAATTCCCCCAAGGAATATGTCTCATGCAGATTCCCAGGCTCCAGGTCTATAGATTCTGACTCAGTTAACTGTGGAGTGGAGCCAAGAAATCTGCATTAACAAATACCCCCACCTATTTCAGATGCAGGTGGACTATTGGTGGTCTCCACTTTGGGAAACACTGCCTTTCAGAGCCTGGGTAATCTTAAGAAAAAAAGTGTTTTGAACACACATTGGCATATTTGTTGGGAGATCTTTTAACAGTATGCTTACCATTTAATAAAAACCTACATTCAAAACTGTTGGTTCCCATTTGCTTCTGACCCATCAAAGTGTGAGAAATACCTGTCCTTTCCAGTTTCAGTGCTATTCACAAGGAACTAGCGAGAAATCAGTCAGATAAGATGACTAAACACTGTTCACATCATCAGTGGAATCAAAATTCTCTACTCTGTTTCTCTAAAGCTAAATGTTAGAGTGCCAAGTTTCAACCTTCACATCTAAATGGTTTAATGTAGAACAATGCATTTTGCACTCAATATTCAATATATGTTTGCTGAATTGCATTAATAAAAATAAATTTAATATTGAAAATGATCAAGATTTTTCAAGGCAACAATTAGATGGATGTAAGTGTTTGTCCATAGAGAGAGACAACTTGAAAATATATGGTCAAATTTCAAAAATGTTAGCTATACAGATAAAATGGAAAATAGGGAGTTCACATGGAGTTTATTATAAGTTTATTTTGAGCTATTCTTATGTGTGGATTTATCAAAGTATATTATATAATATCACTCTAATGGAATTTAAAGAATAATTTAGATTCCCCAACAGTATATATTTAACAAGGGACAATCTACTTGCTGACATCTTAATGATAGGTGTGATGATTGTCTCTTCTTGTATCTTTATTTTAACTTGTAGTGGATTTTTTGAAGAGTACACTATCATAGTTTATTGTCAGGGGAAGAGAGATTTTATTCCTAAGAATGGATCTGTAGCTTCTCCTGTTATATTGTGTATATTCTCCTATTGCCACTTCAACCAAAAATTCATGCAAGTTAAATAAAAATGACTTAGCAGTAAATTAAATTGTAAAAATCTAGACATTAATGTTATTTCTAGATATGCCCTTTAAAAACCCTTACTATGGCTGATTCCAAACACTTAGGAAAATTAATGACTGCCAGATGAAGTATATAATGCCTGTGGACACGGTCAGGTTTAAGCATGGTTTGCCTTTGAATGATCCTTTCTGTTCACTGACTGTCTTCTGTATAATTAATAGCCACTCTCCCAAATCACATGCCAATTAATGAGATGCAGATAAAGGCTTTAAGGTCTGTACTGCAATTCAGTCTTAATGAAAGTCAATATCCTTTTGCCAGGAAAGCTCAGATCACATTTGGCTTTCACAGATAATTAGGAGGGTTTGTAGACAACCAAATAGCATTGACTGGTAAATATTAGATCTTTTAAATAAATGACATATTTAGTGGGAAAAATAACTGTCAGAAATTGCTTTTCAATTTTACAGAAATAAATGTGTTTAATTCTCTTCAAGTGATATTTAAAAGTAAACAAGATAAGCATATATGCACACATATCTATAATGGTATTCCACATAAGACTTTTCATCAAGTATAATCATTTGAAAATAGTCCTCATTTACATGACTTGATTCCCTTGTATAAAAACGTTGACTCTTAAAACACATAAAAAGACTCCAATAACTAATTCCATCTTCCCTCCATCAAAATCTTTCTCACTCTATACAAATGTGGCATGGGCACATTAAACTATAGGGTCTACAATATAGGTACATTATTTTTATTTTATGGATGAAGATACTGAGGCCAGTTAAGGAGTGAAATCTGATATTAAACAAGGGCTTATGATTTAGAGTATTTTCTTCTGTTACAACTCTGCCACTCTAAATTGGTTATATAAATAAGATGGTCAAATCTTCATGTATGGCCTTCTTAAACTGCTTTAGACACAGGTAACACTAGATACATTGAGACCCTACACAAGAAGTACTTTGACTTTAAATAGAAAGTTACTTACAGTATCTGTAGCGTAGGAGGGACAACTTGGTCAATAAGAAAGAAAATAAAGTCAGGCATTGGTTACCTTCTTATGGTTACTTCTTAGTGACTTTTGTCATTCCCTTTTCAAGGCCAGAACTAAACCCACTTGAGGAAAATTGATCCACAAACAGTAGGTTAGAGTCCGTCCTTCGAGTAGACACTGGATAAAACCAGAAACTCTCATGGAACTGCGAAAGTCCCTTGTAAAGAATACCTGGCAAATTTGTAAGGTCTATAAACTCCAAACTGTGATTTGATAAGTATGTTGTGGGAAATCTTTTACTTTTCATACCTCCAAAATGTTACAAGACACAAATAAAGGTATTCATTATTTACTTATTTATTTTTCATTAGAAATTTTTATCATTTTATTAACACCATATTATATAATTTAATGCCTATAACAGCCTTATGATGTGGATCTTACATTGCCCCCATTTTCAGATGAGTGCTCAAAAGCTCAGAGAGATAACGGTTAGTTGGCAAGTAGATAGAGAGCCAGGGTTCACACTTATGCAGTGCAGCAAGTTTTACACAATGCACTACCTACCTGCTGAGCTGTGCACTGAGAAATGCGGCCTTATTTTCACTTGCTAATCACTTACTGAGTTCCTGTTATGCACAGGCACTGGATAGTTTCCAAAGATGAATTTATTTAGATCAACAGATTAAACAGAAGAAAAATATTCCACACTTTTGCTTCCACTACACAAACATTCCTTGACATTTCAACAGCTGTTCTTCTCAAATCATTTGGTATTTCTAATACTTTAAAGATGCTTTTTCTTTAACCGCCTCTAATAAAAATACAGAATATCATCTGGAATAAAGCATGTTGTCAGAAAAGTTAGGATGGAGTTTTGACATCTTTGCATATGTGTACAGAGCTCCCTCACCAAAATATGTTTCTGATGGACAGAATCTAGAATCTGTGGAGTATAAGAAGAGTTATTCAGTCAACTATTCCTTATCTAACAGCTTTTCAAACAAGAATTTAAGGCTCTGGTCTCACTAACTAAAATGTTCTTATGCCAGCGATTTTATCAACAGGCAAATAGTTGATGAACCAGTATTTTATGATATAAAAGAAAATCTCTGGTGACCTCAAATGAGACATCTCTACAATTCCTTTCCTATTGCTGCAAAGAATAATTACTGAAGAAACGTTTGACAAATGTGAAAAGACAATTACCCTTTATCAATTATATGTTAGAAATTAGTAACCTCCCTACAATTCCAGGTTTCTTTCTGAAATCTGTCAATTATCTCGTTTCAACAAAAGGTATGATGAAAACTTTTCTTTAATGACTCATAGAAGCACTGGATTAAACAGTGTATCTAAATGGAGTAACCTCAAGGTGCACTGCAGCACCAAAATAGCATATAATAACTAAAACTGAAGAGTCCACAAAGCCAACTATGTACAATGTTTATTTAACCACCAGGACTGACAGTTAAAGCAAATTTTCGATCAGCTGCACGTCACACTATATTATATGGAAATGTAATTTGGAAATTCTGCAATACAATGAAAGAACACATGATAGTGTCACAGATTTCAAAGCTGGCAAGGTAGAATATATCTAGTCAACTTCTGCCAATTTTCCAGGTGGCAAATCTCAGTTCTAAAGAGGTAATATCACTTCTCCAATAGCAAATGGCAGTGTTACCAGAAGTTGACCTGAAAATCAGATTTCTAACACCCATTTCAGAGCTCTTTCTAAAAAATAACGTGCACCCACACTAACTCCTTTGCCTCTTCCCCCGGAAGGAAAACTCTTGAATCCAAATCTCTGCTGACACACAAACCAAGAAAATTCCAACAGATGTCATGAGGCACTTGAAAATGTTTTTCAACTAAAAGTAAAATTTAAATTGGTTGACACAAAAAGTTACACATGATTCAACCGAGGTACTGTGGCAGCAGACTAAATATATTTCAAATAATATATTGATATTTGAATGACGAAAGCAGATGGGGAAAGAAAAGATGAAGAACATTTTGTGTTTTCAGTCACAGCTCTAAAAGTGGAGGAAAAAAGATTTACATTGTGAGCAGCTTCATAGCTCTAGAGTTTGTACAGAGAAGAATAAAAACTTTTCATACTAATTTGAATTTTAAACATACCAAATTACTAATAACTAATCTTATGTCAGTAATTAATATTATTTCTAAAGTGATTAAGATTATCTACATCCCATTTGCTATATACACCGGAGGAAAATTTGTCCTGAATAATTCAACCCTAGACTGTTAAAGAGTGGTTCTTAAAATAAAAAGAGATAGGACTGGGCATTGTTTTCCAGCTGGGAATCCCAAATAGAAGAGAGGCACATAACACTGACAGGGATGGATTGAGAGCTATTGGAGTCCTGTATCTGAATGCACACTTGGGCTGTGTTGACCCCTAGCTTCTGGGAAAATTATAATTACCCTCTTCTCTTTCCTGGAGGGTAATTATAATTACCCTCTTCTCTTCACCTTCTCCTACCTTCTCCCTCCCAGGCTAGGTTAGAGCCCAACTGATGAAACAGAAGATGCTAGGGCAGTAATAGTGGGAATTCCACCTTACCGAAGGATACACCTGCTCTTATTCACACATTTGTATATAACAGTAGACGTATGCTTGGGTATTCGGGTCAAATGAGACCTTCAGTCAGTTAGTCTAGGATCACACAGCCAGCAAGTACATTAGAGTTTCTTATTTAAAAACAACTTCCAGCCCCCATAAAAGCCTGGCTCCTGAGTAAGGAGACAAACCATTATTCCACTCCCATCTACCACAGACTTCCTTGATGCCCATGAGTTGGGCTTGAGGGGGCAGGTTGTCCACTGTATCTGTTTCTGACTGCCATACCACCGCCTGAAGAGTAAGGATGGAGAAAGTGAGCACTACCATGATTCAGAAATGTTTCATCACAAGTGAATTACATGATATGTGCACACACATACAGATACAAACACACACATATGGATGCAGGTGCATACCTAAACATATATACACAGATACATATAAGCACACACACGCACATACACATCCCTGGTTTGTTTTTTTTTTTTTCAAATTCTTAAAGGAAAAAAAACCCTGACATTATATAGGACCCAAGATTTGTCAAACCAATTCTGTAGAAGAAAATGAAAATGTGGACTTTCTGAGTCAGATGACATAAGAAACATTCAAATGATGACTAAGGGCAATAACACTCAACAGGAGGTTGTAGACTTGTAGACTGTGTAAAGTACAGCTCTGGGCTTTGTCCCAAATACAACTAAAAATAGGTCGATTTAACTGCGGAATAGAGGGCTGCACTGTGAAAAGCAGCTGAAAACTGACTCCAGAGTGTCATCTGCTAGTCATTTTCCCACTGCATCACACTTCACTCATATGTTAATAGTACACACCGTGACCAGAATAGTGTTAAATGTTATACCAGTCCCATGAGGGGAAGCACAGAAATCAGAACAAGGAGCTGCTCATCCTGGACTCTGACACTTAAGTGTCATGCCAAGTCATAACCTTTCTGTTAGCTTCTTCATTTATACAAAAAGAAATTGAAAAAGTATTTGTCATGCCTACTCTAACAATCAGGTAAGCTATCAACCAATGTATTAGAGGAAAATAGTTTTCTAAACATAAAAACGCTATGGAGATGTAGGTATTTATAATAGCTATTATCCACTTTCCAGGCTTGGGAAATAAAATAATGTACACATTTCTCTTTAATAATCAATAGGATTCTAGACCTAGGTTCAGTATAGGTACCCTCTCCCCATCCTGCCATAGTTTTGCAGACTGATGATAAGTTATAGTCAATTCTCGTCATTCTGGCTTTACCACTGGAGCTGAAATGCTGGCAGCTACCTTTGGGGCTCCAAGCAACCACCTTAAAGTTAATACAACTCCAGAAGCAGAATGTAAAACATAACCCCAAAGACCCCAAAATTAGCTGTTCCAGAATGGGCTATCAATACCAAAGGCAGGTGCATCTTATATCACAGCCCATGTGTTCTAACCTCTCATACAGTCAACTGACTCTTCTAGATGATAATTCTGCTCTTTCTGCTGGTGTTATCATTTGAATGCAGTCCTTGAAGCCAGAATTCTGCCATCAAGTGAATACATACAAAAAAAGCCAGAGTCCAGAGACTTGATGTCACCATCAAAGAGGAGGAAGCAGGATTTCTTTGCTTGACTAGAGAAGGCTGGTGTGGTTGGAAAACAGGGAGCAAGGAGCATGAGACAGGGCTGTAAAAGCACACAGGTGTCAGACCATGCAGGATCTCAAGGGCTGCAGAAAGGACTGTGGTCTTTTTCTTATGTTTTATGGGAAACAACTAAATCGTTTTAAGCAGGGCAGTGACAGGCCATATTTATAATCAGAAAAGACAAATACAGTTGCAAATCAGAGAACAACGTTTATGTATTAGGAAGTTTGTGTAGTGTCTCTGGAAACAGATGATGCCAGCCTAGATGAGGATGTTAAGAGGGGAGAAGAGAAGAAGTGGATTTACAGGAGACATTTAAAAGGCAATATCAGCAAGACTTGGGGACAGATTAAATTCAGGGAGTGAGAGAGAGAGAGATTTCATGAATGACTTGAGTTTCTGTTCAATTGGCTTGATGGTGGTGCCATTTGCTGATATTAGAGAAGAAAAGGCAAGGCTTGATGCTGAAGGTTTTGCATTCAGCCATGGTGGTGTTGAGTCTGAATCTTGATTGGAATGATTCTTTTGAGATGCAATAGTTGGTATGGAAGAGAGGAGAAAATAATTGGTAATGAAAGTTTTCTGAGAGGGTTGGGATATAGGAAACAAAACCCAGAAGGGATTGGTATGAGATGAGTATGTATGTATGTAACTTATGTATGTAACTAGGGACAAAGTTGAAAGATTGGCTGCAGATATGGATAGGTTCCTGATTTGGGCTGAGAGAAGATGAAAATTCTCAAATGACTTTTATTTTCTTTTGGATGGAAGAAGCAGAGTCATCTATAGAAAATGAGGTGAGTAATTAAAAAAAACCATGGAAATAGAGAAGATCTGAAATAGTTATTGAAAGTTTTAAAAAAACGTTTGTTGACTAGAGAAAAAAAGTACAGTTTTTCCACAAGTTTATGTCAGGTTGTGCTTTCATAAACAAATTAAGGCTTAAAGAGAGTTATGATAGAGAGAACAGTGTTACTGAAATTGCAGACCACCCTGGATCAGAAAGGAAGAAAGAGGCTTATGGAAAGAAAAGGTGGGAATCATTGAATAATTAAGGTCAAAGAAAAAAAAAATGTGTGATTAGAGAAGGGGTTATCTGAGGTACTGTTTAAAAATAGAAACAAAAGGTGAGGAAATCCTGGAGCAATTTAGGGCTTTGGGGTATCAGAGAAAAACTTCCAGGGCTAAGTGCACACTGTGTACAGTATGCACAGATATCAAATGAAGGGATGGTCATCATTAATTATCATTTCTTAAGAGGGGGCAGTAAGTGATCTAAACTATTTTTTCTCAAATGAGAGTTTAATTGGAAAAGTTCCCACAATTTTGAGAAATAATTCTCTCTCTATTGCTATTTCACATAAAACTATTATAAGAAATAAAAGGCCAATGTGAACACACATTTTATTCTGTCTCAATTCAAACTCTTTTATTACTGTTACATACCTTCCCTGCTTTTACTGACTTTCTGTGTTGCAATTAGAAAAGTAAGCATTTTGAGCAACTTTAGCAATGTCAGAAATACTGACTTTAAAGAGGGAAGGAAGGAAGCAATTACCCCTTTTGGTGTATTCCATGCATTAGCTGTAATTTCCATTGCCCGTTTTCTGAAAACTCATGTCTGTACCATTTATGGTGAAAAGCAAGTCAGACTTGCCGCAATCAACCAAACATTCCAATTCAAGTCACTCTGGGAAGAATTTCAACTCAGAACATACTGCGGAAATTGTCTACTGGTTTGATCATATCCACTGGTGGACACAGCATTCAGAGTAGCTTGCAAAATAAATTATTATTTGATAACTAAGAACACTAGACACTAAGTAAAATAATACAAGGGCAGTCTTTTATAATACCCTTTCTTATTTATGCTATTATTTGGAGCAGGATACATATAAAATGTTTCATAAAAATCTGTTAATTTTGCAGGAAAAATAAAAACTAGTTTACTTCTTAATGACATGCATTACTGTTTTAAAAAATATTTCATATATAAAACAAATGATTTACTAAAACAATGCTGATATAAAGTTTCACATTTACCAAATTATCAGGGATTATTACATTAAGAGGCTTAAAACTTTAAAACAAATAAATCTAATTAAAATCAAAGTTGGGCTGGATACGGTGGTTTACGCCTGTAATCCCAGCACTCTGGGAGGCCGAGGTGGGCAAATCATGAGATCAGGCGATCAAGACCATCCTGGCTAACATGGTGAAACCCCATGTCTACTAAAAATACAAAAAATTAGCCAAGTGTGGTTGCACACACCTGTGGTCCCAGCTACTCGGGAGGCTTAGGCAGGAGAATTGCTTGAACCTGGGAGGCAAAGGTTGCAGTGAGCCGAGATCGCATCACTTTACTGCAGCCTGGGTGACAGAGCAAGACTCCATCTCAAAAAAAAAAAAAAAGTCATTTCACAAGAAAAAATATTAATTCTTGATTTATTTATTAAAAAAAATACCCAGTAATAAAATAACATCCTCAATGACCATTTTAAAGAGTATCAGGATATAAATATTTTGAAGGCACTGTATTCACCATGTCATTTTTGGCCAGAAATTTTCAAAATATCCTCCAAAGTTTATAAGCTCAATCTTCATTCATTCAACCATGTTAAGTGAATGTCCACTACTGCCAAACTCTACCAGTCCTTCTGTGGACAGTGTCAAACAGGGAGAGAAAGAATCCCATAAAGCCCACAAAGAGCATCAGAACCATGTTGGGAAGATGTGCTAAGTGTGTTGGGAATGGAAAAAAGCTGTCTGAAGGGTGGGAAAATTCTACTGATGGTGTCCCAGAAAAGCTATTTCTAACTCCATCAAATCATCATATGTTGTCATAAAGCTAACTTAGCCCATTTAGAGTTCTTTGGATGAGGAATTTGCTAAGGTTTGTCTGAAAATATATTCAGCATCAAAAATACTTAAACACTCAACACCACTTAACTTCATGGCAATGCAATAATCAAATATGATACCAGAGAAATTTTAAAGTGCTTTTAACAACTAAAAAAAAAAAAGATACACATCACTTGAAATAAAAGGGAAAATAGTACCTTAAACTGTAACAGAATGAACATGAAAAGTAAAAACTGTAATTGGAGAAAAATTTCAAATTTATCATAGCTCTCAGCATCTTTTCTATGCTGATGACATAGAAATCTTAATGCAAATAAGTCTAAAAATGCTATCTATGGAAACCACTTATTTATAATCTTGCTTCTTTAGCTGCATATTTAAACTGAATAACAATAAACTCAACTATTCCAGATCACAAATATATGTTTATTGTTATTCCTCCCTATTTAACAATATTGAAATTAATGTATCTTATATTTTTACATGCAAATTAAGAATCTGTGCTCTACTGAATTATAATAAATATGAAAGTGAAGAAAACAGAGAAGAGAGTCCTTGTATTCAAATTTTTTATTCATAACATCCAAATTTCAAGATGCAAACCATAAATCAAAATACAAACTATAATCCCATTGGTAGTTTTAAGAAATGTGAAAGCATCAGAAAACAACATTCTGGATATATGGGCAAATATTTTTGCTTTGAAAGCAAGTAACAAATTATAATTGTAATATGATGATGAGATCACCTCTATGGTCATCTAACAGATATTATTTACATATATATTAGGCAAAAGTATCTAAAAATGAAAAAAGATAAATGAACATTTAAATCTTGTTCAGGACAAGATTAACATCCAGTAGTAACCAGTATACAAGGCAACATATGTTAATTATCACAAGAGAAAGAAAAATAAATATATGAGTATACAAATTCACTAAAAAGAGCACATTCACTTGGGATTTATCCAAGAAGACTTCATTAAGAGGGCAAGATTCAAGGTGATATTTGAATGAATAGTAGAATTTGCTATGTTTAGCTAACAAACTAGATTAATATGTCATCTATTTAGGCTAATAAGGAAATATTGAGTCCTATATTTTATTCTTTCAGGGATTAATATTTATCAATTTTTTGGCAATTAAAAATAATCTCTTTCTAAAAGAAATTGCTTCTCTATCTTCTTACAAAGCAGACATCTCCATCTGCCAGGAACACTGGCTAATTCCTAAAATCCCAGCACTTTGGGTAGCTGAGGCAAGAGGATCACTTAAGGCCAGGATTTTGAGACAAGTCTGGGCAACATAGTGAGACTCCACCTGGAAAACTAAAAAAAGAAAAAGAAAATAAATAGCCAGACATGGTGGCACGTGCATGTAGTCTCAGCTACTCAGGAGGCTGAGGTGGAGGATTGCTTGAACTCAGGAGTTTGAGACTTCAGTGATCTGTGATCACACTGATGCACTTCACGTTGGGCAACAAATCAAGACCCTGTCTCTTAAAAAATAGAATATTTTTAAGAAGAAAGCTTGAACATAGCTTAAGTTGGAGATTATATGGCTTATTATTCATAGTGCTATGGTTCCATCCTCCATTTACTTATGATCTCCAGAAAATCACCTACTTCTAACTATACCTCGCTGGTTTTTCTTTTTTATTCTCCTTGTTCACTGGGCAAAAATAGAAGAAAGCAATTTTGTTAGAAAAACAGGAAAACTTGCTGGGTGCGGTGGCTCACGCCTGTAATCCCAGCACTTTGGGAGGCCGAGGTGGGTGGATCACGAGGTCAGGAGATCGAGACCATCCTCGTCAACATGGTGAAACCCCGTCTCTACTAAAAATACAAAAAACTTAGCTGGGCACGGTGGCGCGTGCCTGTAATCCCAGCTACTCAGGAGGCTGAGACAGGAGAATTGCCTGAACCCAGGAGGCGGAGGTTGCAGTGAGCCGAGATCGCGACATTGCACTCCAGCCTGGGTAACAAGAGCAAAACTCCGTCTCAAAAAAAAAAAAAAAAAAAAAAAAAAAAAAGAAAAACAGGAAAACTCTAGAGTCGATAAAGTCCTGTATAAAAGATAAGAAATTAAGCTCATACTTTAATGTCTTCATGATAGATATTTGGAATTACAGTCCTTTTTTTTTTTTATTTGTTTTTTTATTCTGCTTTGCAGGTTGAAAATAATTCTCTAATCTTGTTGGTAAGTGAGATTTCCCTGAACAAGGAACCAGCAGTAAAATGATATTTAATGGATAACAAAAGTAGTTCAACAAAAGTACATAAGTTATAATAATGTTAAAGTGACCTGGAGGGCTTTCTAATGCAGGTTTCGGGTCAGTCATTTGACAGCAGCTTCCCTGCCCACTCAATGCAAGAAATAATTTTAAATACGTTCATCTCCTTCCTACACATAGTTACCTATCAGATGCCCTACCCTCAAGAAAGGTCCATCTGGAATTAGGCCTAGTTATATACCAGCAGAAGAAATACACATTGCATAGCTAGAATAATCAACTAAGCCTTTCACTCAAATATAAGCAGAAAACCAAGAATCAATAGATTCCAAGGAAAGAACAGGACAAACTGATAATTCAAGATAGCAAAGAAAACTCAAACACACAAACATTCAAGAAGAGTATCACATCCATAAAAATAACTGGGTGTTCTGAAAAGAAGCAATCAGAGAACATTAAAAATATTTAGAAGTTTTAAAAATTCACATTTTAAAAAATTAATGGAAGGTTAAGAACATAAAGTTCAAAACATCAGCCAAGATGTAAACCTGAGAAGAAGAAAAATATTAAAGAAAAGATAAAACAGAGAAAGGATCGACAAGGCATGTAAAAGATACAGCCAACGGTGATTTATTTTTGAAAAGAAAGAACAAAAATGAAGTTGTAAAGGAAGAACAAATCAAGGAAATAATAGAAAAAGAGAAATCCAGATTTGAAGGGCACAAGTGTTTATGTTGAAATTAATATGAACCTAGATATAAATCATGAAATTTTAGAGAATTGGGGATAAAGGAAGAACTTGATAGCTCCTGAAGGCATGAAGGACAAGGAAGTAATGATTCCCAAATGATCAGACTATCATCAAATATTTTAACATCACAGTAGACAATAGAACACAGTTGAACAATATCTTCAAAGTATGAAGAAAAAATATTGTGAACCTAGAATTCTATACTAAAAAATATTATTATATGTGAGGAAAAAATACAGATACTTTCATACTTGCAGGAATTCATTCAGTTTATCTCCCACATATATTTATATGTCAAATACGTGAAGATCAATCAGGCTAGAGAAAGGAATAAATGACATCCAAATAGGAGGAGAGGAAGTCAAACTATCCCTGTTTGCAAGCAATATAATTCAATATCTAGAAAACCCCATAGTCTTAGCCCAAAAGCTCCTTAAGCTGATAAACAATTTCAGCAAAGTCTCAGAATACAAAATCAACATACACAAATCACTAGCAATACTATTCGCCAAAAACAATCAAGCTGAGAACAAAATCAGGAGCACAATCCCATTCAGAACTGCCACAAAAAGAAAAAAATATGTAGAAATATAGCTAACTAGGGAGGTGAAAGATCTCTACAATGAGAGTTGCAAAACACTGTTCAAAGAAATCAGAGATGGCAAAAACATGGAAAAACATTCCATGCTCACAAATAGGAAGAATCAATACTGTTAAAATGGCCATACTGCACAAAACAATGTATAGGTTCAATGCTATTCCTATTAAGCTACCAATGACATTCTTCACAGAACTAGAAAAAAGGACAATTTAAAAATTCATATGGAACCAAAAAGAGCCCGAATAGCCAAAGAAATCCTATGCAATAAAAACAAAACTGGAGGCATCACACTACTTATCTTCAAGCTATACTAAAGAGCTACAGTAACAAAAATACTGTGGCACTGGTACAAAAAAAGACACACAGACCAATGAAACAGAATAGAAAGACCAGGAATAATACTGCACACCTACAACCATCTGATCTTTGACAAAATCAAAAACACAAGCAACGAGGAAAGACTCCCTATTCAATAAATAGTGCTGGGATAACTGGCTATCCACATGCAGAAGACTAAAGCTGGACCCCTTCCTTATACCATATACAAAAATCAATTCAAGATAGATTAAAAAGTTAAATTTAGAAATCAAAACTATAAAACCCATGGAATACAACCTAGGCAATACAGAAACAGGTAAAGATTTCAAAAGCAATTCCAAAAACAATTGTAACAAAAACAAAAAGTAACAAATGGGATATTATTAAACTACAGAGCTTCTGCGCAGCAAAATAAACTATTAACTGAGTACAGACACAACCCACAGAATGAGAGAAAATTTTTGCAAACTGCATTCCACAAAGGACCAATATTCAGCATCTATAAGAGACTTAAACAAATTTGAAAGATTAAAACAAACAACCCCATTAAAAATTGGGCAAAAGACATGAACAGATACATTCCAAAAGACCTAAATACGACCAAGAAGCCTATGAAAAAAAGTTCAAGTCACTGTTTATTAGAGAAATGAAAATCAAACCCACAATGAGATACCATCAGAATGGCTATTTTTAAATACTACCAGTCAAAGGGGCTTTTATTAAAATGTTGAAAAATAACAGATGCTGACAAGGTTGTGGAGAAAAAGGAATGCTCATACACATTGGTGGGAGAGTAAATTAGTACAACCATTGTGGAAAGATGTGTGGCAATTCCTCAAAGAGCTAAAAAGAGAACTTTTTAGAGAACTTTTAACCCAACAATCCCATTACTGGTTTTGTACCCAAAGAAATATAAATTGTTCTATCATAAAGAAACATATGTGTATGTTCACTACTTATAGAAAAGACATGGAATCAGCATAAATGTCCATCAATGATAGATTGGATAAAGAGAATGTGGTACATGTACATCATGGAATACTACACAGCCATTAAAAAAAAGAACAAGACCATGTTCTTTGCAGGGACATGGATGGAGCAGGAGGCCATTATCCTTAGCAAATTAATGCAAAAACAGAAAAGCAAATACCACGTGTTCTCATTTATGAGTTGAGCTAAATGATGAAAGATCATGGACACATAAAGGGGAACAACACACACTTGAACCTCTTCAAGGAGGGTGAAGAGTGGGAGGAGAGAGAAAAACAGGAAAAATAACTAATGGGTACTAGGCTTAATACCTGGGTGATGAAATAATCTACACAATAAACCTTTGTGACATGAGTTTACTTATGTTAACAAACCTACACAAGTACATTTATATATGTATTTATTTATTTAACTTTTAAGTTAAATAAACTTTTAAGATTTTATATATATATATGTGTGTGTGTATATATAGATGCATATATCTTAAGATACATATAAATAAGGAAGGGAAGCAGAAAGGAGAGAGAACTTAAACAAATTTACAATAAAAAAAAAATCCATCAAAAAATGGGTGAAGGATATGAACGGACACGTCTCTAAAGAAGACACTTATGTGACCAAGAAACATATGAAAAAAGAAGCTCATTATCACTGATCATTAGAGAAATGCAAATCAAAACCACATTGAGATACCATCTCAAGCCAGTTAGAACGGCAATCATTAAAAAGTCAGGAAACAACAGACGCTGGAAAGGATGTGGAGAAATAGGAGCACTTTTACACTGTTGGTGGGGGTGTAAATTAGTTCGACCATTGTGGAAGACAGTGTGGTGATTCCTCAAGGATCTAGAAATAGAAATACGATTTGACCCAGCAATCTCATTACTGGGTATATATCCAAAGGATTATAAATCATTCTACTATAAGGACACATGCACATGTATATTTATTGCAGCACTGTTCACAATAGCAAAGACTTGGAACCAACCCAAATACCCATCAATGACAGACTACATAAAGAAAATATGGTACATGTACACCATGGAATACTATGCAGCCATAAAAAAGGATGAGTTCACGTCCTTTGTGGGGACATGGATGAAGCCAGAAACCATCATTCTCAGCAAACTAACACAGGGACAGAAAACCAAACACTACATGTTCTTACTCATTAGTGGGAGTTGAACAATGAGAACATATGGACACAGGGAGGGGAACATCACACACTGGGGCCTGTCAGGGGGTGTGGGGCTAGAGGAGGGATAGCATTAGAAGAAATACCTAATGTAAATGACGAGTTGATGAGTGCAGCAAACCACCATGGTATATGTATACCTATGCAACAAACCTGCACGTTCTGCACAGGTATCCTAGAACTTAATACATATTTTTAAAAAGAAGATGTAAGATACTATGCAATTTTCAGTCATTCTTATTTGTTCATTTACTAAAGTCTCAAGTAAAAGTTTGCCAAACAATTTTAAAAATGGGGACAATAATATTCACCTTATAGGGTTTGATGATTAAAGAAAACAGTATAATCCAAATATCCAGCTCTGTCCCTGGCATATAGTAGACATTAAAAGTTACTTTGCCTCTCTTCTTGTCTTAGTACTTATCCTATCTTTATTTGTGTTTCCTAGGCAACTACCACAGTATGCCAAAGTACTTTCCCAATGGATGCAAAAGACATCCAACAATTTATTTCAAGTGCAGAAATAAAATGCACTCTCTTGAAACAGGCTAGGCAAATTTTATAAAGAAGAAATTGCAGAATTTAAATAATAAAATGGACATTTTCATTAAAGGCATTTGGTAGAAAATATGACTCATCAAATGTGTTCAAAAAAGGATTTGAAAACATAGAGGTAAATGTAGATAATCAGAGAAGCAAATTGGCATCTTAAGTTATAAGTTCATTTCTGAAAGCAAAATTAATACAATTCTGTTTTACTAGCACTGCTTATGTAAATACATTAATACATATTTCAATTATATTTTTTAATATTTAAAATGTGCTTTATATATGTATGTGTGTGTGTGTAGATCTTCATAGATGTTAAACACTCTCCAGGGGTCTTCAAAAGCAAATGATAAGTTTTTGTTACATCTGGTTTCAATTGCTCTTCCAACTTGATACTGCTCACCTCTCTTATCCAAACCCTCCAACCCAGCAGGACAAAGGCTCTGTTTATTGCTCTAAGAGCTACATGCATTCTTTCCACTTTTACTTAATACAAATATTAGAGGCTCTACTCTTCCTCCAACATCAGTCTCTTGACTGCTTTAAAACCTCCCAAGCCGCTTCAGCTCTTTTTCCTTTATCTCCTGTCTTGAATATTTAGGGGTTCTTATCGCCTATACCAATGTGGTAGTAAGTTAAAAGCTAATTATGCTATATTGACTTTTCTATATAGATGGTCTCTCTTCCTATCCAGACTGATTGTGTCATTTCTTCTAGTATAACCAGTATTAAATTTCTGCGCTAAAAACATAAAGCTGAAAAACAGTTAAGAACAAATGGTAATTACATAGTTTGACAAAAAAGATAATTTTAAAAATATTACATACCTAGAGAAGTCTGCCTTTCAATTTATATCTGGATATCATATTTTAAGAAAATGTAAATTACAAAGCCAATATCTACATAGATGGCCAATGGTTTAGACTACTTCTATGTACATGAATTGTCAGAAGCTCTTCAGGGTCCACATGGAGAGACAATGGGTAGGCATCTCTATCAGGTGGGGCTCTGCCTTCCCATGCTTTCCACCACAGGCATGTGATTTTATAGGCAGAATCACCAGGGAGAAATATGACTAATTGTTTAGCTGTTATTGTCTGCTGAAAATCATACCAAATTACTAGATTTGATTTAAAAGCTGATGAGATTAAAAATATTCTTAGAATACTCATGAGTATGTCTATGTGTACATGTGTACTACTCCATCCTTGAATGGAAGTATAGTTTAAAAATTATAAGGTTTTTCTTTTTTTTAATTAACTCCAGATGGATTAAAGATTTAAACATAAGACCTAACACCATAAAAACCCTAGAAGAAAACCTAGGCAATACCATTCAGCACACAGGCATAGGCAAGGACTTCATGACTAAAACACCAAAAGCATTGGCAATGAAAGATAGATAAATGAGATAGATAGATAATTGAGATCTAATTAAACTTCAGAGTTTCTGCACAGTGAAAGAAACAATCATTGGAGTGAACCGGCAACCAACAGAATAGGAAAAAATGTTTGCCATCTACCTGTTTGACAAAGGGCTAATATCCAGATTCTACAAAGAACTAAAACATATTTACATGAAAAAAACCAACACACCCATTCAAAAGTTGGTGAAGGATATGAACAGACAGTTTTCAAAAGAAGACATATATGAGGCCAACAAACCTGAAAAAATGCTCATCATCACTAGTCATTAGAGAAATGCAAATCAAAACCACATTGAGATGCCATTTCACGCCAGTTAGAATGGCGATCATTAAAAAATCTGGAGACAACAGATGCTGGAGAGGATGTGGAGAAAAAGGAACACTTTTACACTGTTGGTGGGAGTGTAAATTAGTTCAACCATTTTGGAAGACAGTGTGGTGATTCCTTAAGGACCTAGAAATAGAAATTCCATTTGACCCAGCAATCCCATTACTGAGTATATACCCAAAGGATTATAAATTGTTCTATTATAAAGACACATGCACACATATGGTCACTGTGGCACTGTCTGCAACTTGGAATTAACCCAAATGCCCATCAATGATAGACTGGACAAAGAAAATGTGGCTCATATACACCATGAAATACTATGTTGCCATAAAAAACGATGAGGTTGTGTCTTTTGTAGGGACATGGATGAATCTGGAAACCATCATTCTCAGCAAACTGACACAAGAACAGAAAACCAAGCACCACATATTCTCATTTATAGGTCAGTGCTGAACAACGAGAATACATGGGCACAGGGAAGGGAACATCACACACTGGGGTATGTTGGGAGTGAGGGGCTAAGGGAGGGACGGCGGTGGGTGGGGAGGTTGGGATAACACTAGGAGAAATGCCTGATGTAGGTGACAGGGGTATGGAGACAGCAAACCACCATGGCATGTGTGTACCTATGCAACAATCCTGCAAGATCTGCACATGTACCCCAGAACTTAAAGTACAATAAAAAAAATTATTCACTTTCCATGGTACTCAACCATATCTTAATATTAAACAGTATAAATGTTCACTGCTTTCTACTTACACGCTTCCAATTATTTCTCAAAAAATATTTCACTGCTTTCTACTTACACTCTTACAATTATTTCTCCAAAATGTTAGACAAAATATTATGTTATTTCATGCACTTATATTGTACACTTGAATTTGTAAGCGATTTGAAAAACACTGGAAAAATAATGTGAACCCTCAAAATATGGAAAAGACATAAAAATGTGTAAACATATTATATTTTCTCATATTACTTTTCTACCTAATCACATTTGTTTACATAGACATGTGTTGCTTAAATGTAATTACTCATATTGATATACGTTATTAATTTTAAAAAAGCAATTTACAGATAAGATGCTTTGCTATTTAACCTATATTAAAATGAAAGAGGAAATGTCATATTTTGTGTAAATATGCTTGTTTAAATTAAAAGTACAAAAATATTTTCATTTGATGTAGCCTCACGTGTTTATTTTTTGCTTTAGTTTCCTGAGTTTTTAGTTTCATATGTAAAAAATCATCACCAAGACCAGTGTCACAGGGTTTTTCTCACTGTTTTCTTTTAGGAGTTTTATGGCTCAGGATTTAAGTTTAAAACTATAATTAGTTTTGAGTTGATTTTTGGGTATGATGTAAGATAAGGATTCGATTTCACCTTTTTTGCATGTGAATAGGCAGTTTCTCTAACACTATTTATTGAAGAGATTCTGCTTTCCCCATTGTGTATTCTTTGTCAAAGATTAGTTGACCATAAATGCTTGAGTTCAGTTCTGGGCTTTCTATTCTGGCCTATTGGTCTTTGTGTCTGCTTTTATGCTGATATTACACTGTTTTGAATATTATAGCTGTGTAATATAATTTGAAATCAGGAAATGTTGTGCCATCAGCTTTGTTCTTGTTCTTTAGCTATTCAGGGCTTTTGTTGTGTGTTTCCATGTGAATTTTAGGGTTTTTTTTTTTCTATTTATGTGAAAAATGCTATTGAAATTTTGATAAGGATTTCACTGAATCTGCAGATTGTTTTGGGTAGTATAGATATATGTACTATATTATTTCTTCCACAAACACAGGATGCCTTTCCATTTATTTGTCTTACTCAGTTTCTTTCATCAATATTTTATAGTGTTCAGTGTACAGCTCTTCCACCACTTTGGTTAAATTTATACCTATTTTTCTCGTATATCATAAATGGGATTATTTTCTTAATTTCTTTTTCAGATATTTCATTGTTAGTGTATAGTAAAACAATTGATTTTTGTATATTCATTTTGTGTCCTGCAACTTTACTGAATATATTTATTAGCTCTAACAGTTCTTTGGTGGAGTCTTTAAAAATTTTGATATATAAGATCATATAATCTGCAAACAGATACAATTTTACTACTTCCTTTCCTATTTAGATGTCTTTTCTTTATTTATTTATCTAATTTCTCTGGTTAGGGCTTCCAGTAATATGGTGAATAGAAGTGGTGAGAGAAGGCATCTTTTGTTTGTTCCTGGTTTTACACGAAAAACTAAATTTTTCACCATTATGTTGATATTGCAGGCTTATCATACATGGTTTTTACTGTAGTGAGGTATATTCCTTTATACCTAATTTGTTGAAAGTTTTTATCATGAAAGGATATTGAATTTTGTCAAATGCTTTTCCTGCAACTATTTATCATATGATTTTTATCCTTCAACCTTCACTCTGTTAATATGGTATATCAACTTTACTGATTTGTGTATGTTGAACCACTCTTGTTATCTCAGGGATAAATTCTTCTTGACCATGGTGAATAATCTTTGTAAAGTGCTATTAAATTTGGTTCACTCCAGTTTTGTTGGAGATTTTTGCATGTATGTGCATCAGGGATATTGGCCAATAGTTTTCTTTTCTTGTAGTGTCATCATCTTGGCTTTGGTATCAGGACAATGATGGCCTCATACAGTTAGTTTGGAAGTGTTTCCTCTTCTTCAATTTTTGGGAAGAGTTTGACAAGGATTGATATTAGCTCTCTTTTAAATGTTTGGTAGAATACACCAATGAAGCCATCAGGCCACTGAACTTTTCTTTGGTTTTCTTTTCTCAGGATTTTTTTAAATTATTATTAATTCTGTCTCCTTACTCATTAGTCTGTTCAGATTTTCTATTTATTCTTGATTTGGTCTTGGTAGGTTGTACATTTTTAGAAATTTATTCATTTTTTCTAGGTTTCCAATTCATTGGTGTATAATTGTTCATAGTTTCTTATGATTTTTTTATTTTTGCAGTATTAGTTGTAATATCTTTCATCTTTGTTGACTTTCTGTCTTGATGACCTGTCCAGTGTTGTCAATGAAGTATTGAAATCCCCCACTATTATTTTGTTGCTGTCTATCTCATTTCTTAAGCCTAGTAGCAATTGTTTTATAAATTTGGGAGCTTCAGTATTAGGTGCATATATATGTGATTGTGATAGTTTCCTGTTGGACTAATCCTTTTATCATTAAAAGACTTCTGCACAGCAAAAGAAATAATCAGCAGAGTTAACAGACAACCCACAGAGTGGGAGAAAATCTTTGCAATCTTCTGGTGAGAATGTAACCTAGTACAACCACTATGGAAAACAGCACAGAGATTCCTTAAAGAACTAAACGTAGATCTACCAGTTGATTCAGCAATCCCACTACTGCAAGAATGGTCATAATCAAAAAAATCAAAAGATAATAGATGTTGGCATGGATGTAGTGCAAAGGGAACACTTTTACACTGTTGGTGGAGATGTAAACTAGTACTACCACTATGGAAAACAATGTGGAGATTCCTTAAAGAACTAAAAGTAGAACTACCGTTTGATCCAGCAATCCCACTACAGGGTATCCAGTCAGAGAAAAGGAAGTCATTATATGAAAAAGATACTTGCACATGCATGTTTATTTGCTATTAAAAAATATGGAACCAGTCCAAAAGGCCCATCTATCAATGAGTAAATAAAGAAATTATGGTGTGTGTATGTATATATATATACACACACACACATCATGGAATACTACTTTGCCTTAAAAAGGAAAAAAATAATGGCATTCACAGTGACCTGGATGGAATCAGAGACCATTATTTTAAGTGCAATGACTCAGGAATGGAAAACCAAGTATCACATGTTCTCATTCATAAATGGGAGGTAAGCAATGAGGATGCAAAGGCAGAGCAGTACAAAATGATACAATGAATTTTGGGGACCCAGGAGAAAGAGTGAAAGGAGGGTGAGAGATAAAAGACAATAAATTGGGTATAACATATACTGCTTGGGTGATGAGAGCACCAAAATCTCAGAAATCATGACTAAAGAACTTATTCATGTAACTAAATACCACCTATTCCCCAAAAACCATGAAAATAAAAAATAAATAAATAAAAATATCTTCCATCTTTTCCAATTGTATTTATTTGAGTCTTCTCTCTTTTCTTAGTCTAGTTTAGGTTTGTCAGTTTTGTTTAGCAGCACAGCAGAGGACACCATCAAGAAAATTAAAAGGCAACCTATAGAATTGGAGAAAATATTTGTAAACAATTCATATGATAAATGGCTAATATCCATAATATATAAGAAACATACATAGCTCAATAGCTCAAAAACAAAAAATCAGAATTTTGAAATGGGCAAAGAACATGAAAAGATATTTTCCCAAAGAGGACAAATAGTCAATAGGTATATTAAAAGGTGTTCAACATCACTAATCATCAGGGAAATGCAAATCAAAACCACAAGACTTTACCTCATACTTGTTAAGACGGTCATTATTAAAAAGTAAAAAGATATGTGTTGATAAAGGAACATTTATATTGTTAGAAAGAATGTAAATTGGTGAAGCCATTATAGAAAACAGTATGGAGGTGATAGAGTTTGGCTGTGTCCCCATCCAAATCTCCATTTTTTTTTTTCTTTTTTTGACATGGAGTCTCACTCTGTGCCCAGGCACTCTTGGCTCACTGCAGCCTCTACCTCTCAGGTTCAAGTGATTCTCATGCCTCAGCCTCCCAAGTAGCTGGGATTACAGGCATGTACCACCATACCTGACTAATTTTTGTATTTTTAGTAGAGATGGGTTTCACCATGTTGGCCATGCTGGTCTTGAACTCCTAGGTCCAACTGACCCACCTGCCTCAGCCTCCCAAAATTCTGGGATTACAGACATGAACCACTAGGCCCGGCCCAAATCTCATCTTGAATTGTAGTTCCCATAATCCCCACATGTCGTGGGAGGGACAGGGTAGGAGGTGATTTAATCATGAGGGCAGTTACCCTTATGCTGTTCTCATGATAGTGGGTTCTTAGGAGATCTAATGGTTTTATAAGGGGCTTTTCCCCCATCACTGGGCACTTCTCCTTCCTGCCACCATGTGAAGAAAAACATGTCTACTTCCCCTTCTGCCATGATTGTAAGTTTCCTGAGGCCCCTCAGCCATGGTAAACTGTGAGTCAATTCAACCTCTTTCATTTATAAATTACCCAGTCTCATGTACGTCTTTATTAGCAGTGTGAGAATGAACTAATACAGAAGGTTCCTCATAAAATTAAAATTACAACTACCATATGATCCAGTAATCCCACATTCGGGTATGTATCCAAGGGAAATAAAATCACTATGTCTAGAGGTATCTGCATGTTCATTGTAGTATTATTCACAATAGCCAAGATATATAAACAACTTTGGTGTCTGTCAATGGATAATGAACAGAGAAAATGTGATAAATACATACAACAAAATATTATTTAGCCTTAAAAAAGGAGGATATCTTGCCATTTGCAACAACATGGATGAATCTGGAGGACAGATATGCTAAGTGAAATAAACCAGGCACAGAAAGACAAATACTCATGATCTCACTTATATGTGGCATCTTAAAAAGTCAAACTCATAGAAACAGCAGAAATGTGGTTATCAGGGTTCAAGTGTTGGGGGAAATGCAGAGATGCTGGTCAAAGGGTATAAACTTTCAGTTATAAATAAATTTTGGAGATCTAATGTACAGCATAGTATCTATAGTTTTCTTTAGTGCATGGAAATTTATACATTAAAACAAAATTATCTATGAATAATTATACAATTTCAATCCAAACAAAAAAGTAGTTTAAATTTATGATTGTGTTTGGATTGTTAAGTTTAAAACCTATACTTTTAAAATTTTTAATTCTGTAATATGAAATTTTGCCCTGGCCTAATTTTGGCTAATAATTTCCTTATATGGAGAAATCTTTTCTGGAAATATGCTTACTTCCAAGATCCCCTAACCTGATCTCAAAACTGTTCTTCAGAAAACAGCTAGGAAACAAGAAATAAAAATTTCTTTAAGTGTCTATTTTTTTCCAAAAAAGAAAATTCTTCAGCTGTACTATTTAACATCAACCCACATAAGGACAAAAGAAATAACTGGTGAACAAAATGAGAATATTCAGAAAGGTGAAAAATATTGCCCAGCACCCTCACTGTACTTCACCTAGTGCAGTTGTGCTTCTGTGCTGCTATTCAAGTCACTGCTAAGTGTGGGAAGATTGTTAAAAATAAGTTTTGTGGTTGGAATAATATTTTTATAGGTTCACTTTACTCAAAATCCTGCTCTTTTTTCTATGAGTCAGAGCTCACATCTACAGAATGAAAAAAAAAGAGAGAGAAAAGAATGTACCAGCCAGTTAAATTAAAAAACTTATTGGCAAAATTTGGAAGCTAGTTTTCAATAATGCATGGTTTTTCCTTAATAAGAAAAGAAACGTAATAAAAATCCCACAAGCATTTTTACATGCCCTACCACACTACCATCTGCAAGGTATTATCCTAAATACTGTGGGGATACAAAATAAGTGAGAAATCCTCAATTTTTACCTATCCATCTTTCCTCCCACACTGTCCAAAGAAAAAAATCCAAAAGTTTCCCCCCTCTCTTCTTCCTCCAAGTCCTCATATAGCAGTTTTTCAACTCTTCCCAAACAGTAGAACCCTTAACAGAAGGGGAGATGAGACATATACCCTCAGGAACTTAATGGTGTAAGTTCAATGTTTACGAGTAATTTCTTTTGTTTCACATTAAAACTTTAAAAATCTGATAAATTAAGTATTTAATTTTGATTCTTAACATAGCCTTACTTATTTCATTATAATGTTTTCCTCTCACAACTTTAAGCAAAGCTGATACTTCAAGAGGTTATGCCATGTTTATTCTGTGGCTTTTCTTGGGATGTTTGGCCACTCTGAAAAGAACAGACTAGCAATTTCTGTTTTCTGTTTTCTCCCAACAGGCACAAGTGCCATGTTTCACATTCCTCCTGTCCCACAGAGTTTCCTAATGCCCATCTTCACTTAGAATACCCAAGGCAGTAGATTACAAAGGCTTCAGAATAATTCACAAACTTCAAATATCGCAGTAATCAGATGTTTAAACATATCTGTTTTAACTAGACACAAATGGCCTAACATACAGGCTCATTTTAATTCCCAATCCAGTTAATTTGCATAGATAAATTCAAAGAAAATAATAAATTTCTTAGCATGGACTATAAGTTTTCTAAAATTATCATTTCATATCAGTATTTGTTAAGAAGTGACAAGATAATCATTTCTGTTTCATTCCTTTTTAAATCAAGAAACCCACTTGTTTTTGTGGGGATTTTTTGGTATAAACTATGAACACATACATTGTGAAATATACAGAGAAAAGAGACATTTACTTAATCCCTCTTACCTGTCAGCATTGTTTTGTTAATAAGAAGAAGCATGTATTACTTTTGTAATAAAAAAGGAAGTAAAATTACAGGACTTGGAATTTTAAACTATACTTGCTATAAATTTGTTTTCATGTAACATTTTCAAATATATTAACCTAAATTAGATTAAATAGTTAAAATGTAGCTGCGGTCAACAGTTCAAAATATTAATTCATTTATTGTCCCAAATGAGTGAGTTTGTCACAGGCAAATAATAGGACCATCTACACACAGCTTGTTATTCTGTTTAGGCAAATTAAAACTGATCTCTTTCTTGATACTTGGCATTACCAGTCTAGAATGACTAATCTTCTCCCTCCTTACTATCATGGATGTTCAGATGGGTCACTTATCTCTGTCGAAGAAAGGAGACCTGTATGTCAGAGGCACTGTCTCTTTTGCAGATTAATTTCAGCTGGACCTTGGCCAAGCGCCACAGGAGGGGATGTCATCAACTTAGTGTTGAAGCCCAGGGGAAAATGATATTCTGTGACTATCACTTTCCAAGTGGAAACTCTAAATTTGATACAAACCATAAAGGAGCTGCCGTTACAGAAGAGAAGTAGCATGGAATAGTAGAAGGATATTCATTCAATTTTACTACAACACTCACAGTTTGTTCAACTTACAAAGCATTTATCCAATTTGGTGAGATTTCCAGTTACTGCCTTTCAAATTTTATGGCAATGTTTAATATTGAATCCAAAAAACCATAAATGCTCATCATTATAATTTATGTTCATGAGCTGTCTCTTTAATACTATCTATATGTGGTATGATACAATTTAATTCTTCATAAATTTATTGAAAATATCTATTACCTAAATTTGTACAAACATACCACTAATTACAAAATCTGTAGGCTTATATCTGACATAATAATATAGTTTTATTTACACACACTTAATTTACAAATTAAATGTCAGCATTGCAAATCAATAAAATTTGAACTGACATAAATTTTAGCATTAATTTAATGTGATAACTGCTGTTTTGCAATTTATTTAGAGTATTGCCTACAATGGCACAGCAAAAGTTCAGCATGAATTTTTGATCACCATTTCATAAACCAGTTCCTCCAACAGTTTTCAGTATCTGAACTACTGCAAAATCTTTCTCACTATGTGCATTGGTGATATTTTAATCTTCATTGGTGCTAATACATTAGATCCATATTAGTCTGACTCTCTTCTGTTAACCTTAGCTCATGATAATGAGAAGAGACCTATTTAGTTCAAATGAAAGAAAAAATTGACACAAATATGCATATTACTACTGCATGGCAAAACTGTTATAATGGCATCATAAAAATGACATAATTTGTTCAATGTGCCAATATATATTATTTCACTATTATTAAAATAAAAACATGATATAACTTTGTGGAAAACTTTTAGTCCCATAAGAATGCAGATGTCAACCCCTTTACATCCAAGAAAACATTCTAATAGAGACTTTTTGTTGGAGGCAGGATAAATACATGAGTCAACAAAACTATTCTCATATATTATCCATTAACTATTCACCTTGCAACATGTCATAAGTGAAGAAAACATTAAATGTAAAGCCTATCTCCCAAATCCATGACCAAATAAAACATACTTTTAGACATTCAAACCAAAGTGTACACTCTCTCCTTGATCTGGTTAGGTAGAATGCAAAGATCATAGGCTTTGAAATCAGAAAAATTTTAGAAATATTATGTAACCTCCTCCTAAGTGGCAGTTTCATTATCTATAAAATGGAGATAAAATATACACTCAGGATTATTTTAAAAACAAAACAAGCTAACATAGATCATGCTAGGCATGGTGCCTGGTACAATAAATATAAATCTTTTATTCTAGCTAATATGTACTATCTCTTTTGGGAAGAAAATTTAGAGTTAATTATTTGACGTTATTACATCTGAATTGGTTAAGTCGACAAATGTAATTTTCCAAATACATAACATAAATTTTAGTGGTCAACATTTATAAGAAAATAATGAACTCATTTAAATAAAATAAATTAAGTGCTCTTACAGTGTTGATGAGGCTTTAACTGCCAAAGCCCTAGTTATAGTTTTTTTGTTATAATGTTGGGTGTCATAGGCTTCAGGGAACAGAATCTCTCTCCTGCCTTACTTTCACCTATCCCAAGGCAAGACTCTAATCTTTCCCCACCATTCTGATTGCGGACCTTATGACCCTCCCCAGAGAGAGTCCTGCCCTATACCCTGGGGAAAGGAATGCTGACATCTTGAAGCTCCCATAAAAACTCATGAGGACTGGGTTTCAGAAGCTTCTTATACCTGGTTCAACATATCTCTTCATCTGTATCCTTTGCAGTGTCCTTTATAATAAACCACTAAATACATTTCCCTGAGTTCTGTGAGAGATTCTAGCAAATCAATCAAATCCAAAGAGTGGGTCATGGAAACACCAGCTTGAAGCCAATTGGTCAGAAGTCCAAAGGCCTGGACTTTTGTCCAGTGTCTGGTGTGTGTGGTCAGTCTTGGGGATTGAGCCTCCAACCCATGTAATCTTACACTGTCTCCAGTTAGAGAGTGTGAGAACTGAATTAGAGAACACCCAGCTGGTGTTTGCTGCTTTTGTCATAGAAATCTTCTGTGTTGATTGTTGTGGTAATATGCTATTTGAGGAAAAACATGGTTTGAGAAAGTTTTTTCCCGGATAAAGATACTCTGGTAATCTTTACTCAGATGGATTCTATAGGCTAGAATTCATAGTATGAAGCTGTAAATGGGCTTTGCTTTATCAAAAGTATATGCCACTTGGGTAAATTTCCACTTATATCAACAAACATCATATAAAAATCATAAGACACTGGCATAACTCTGTCTACAATTAAAACTACTTATTAATTGAAAAAATAATAATATGGCCTTGTCTCATATAATTTAATAGCATAAATATCAAGAGTCTATAATTTTGATATTGATTTACTTAGATAATACATTTGTGTGTACATATGTTTATATACAGATATAGATGTTCCTTGACTTATGATGGGGTTACATCCCAATAAATCCATCATAAATTGAAAACCTTTAAGCCAAAAATACATTTCCTTATTTATTTGAGACAGGATCTTGCTCTGTTACCTAGCCTGGGCTACAGTGACCTCTGGGCTCATGCAATCCTCCCACTTCAGCTTCCTGAATAGCTGGGACCACAGGTGTGTGCTACCATGCTTGGTTAATTTTTGTATGTTTTTGTAGAGATAGGCTCTCCCTTGTTGTCTAGGCAGGTCTTGAACTCCTGGCTTCAAGCAATCCTCCCTTCTTGGCCTCCCAAAGTGCTGGTATAATAGGCATGAGCCACTGTGACTACTGAACATCATAGCATAGTCTACTTTCAGTGTGTTCAGAACACTTACATTAGCCTGCAGTTGGGCAAAATCATCTAACACAAAGCTTACTGTATAATGAAGTGCTGAATATCTCATGTAATTTATTGAATTTTATTCTGAAAGTGAAAAACATATATTTATATATCTGTGTATATATGTATATATAAAGTCCATACACATAAATTCACTCTCACGTAGATCTATACAGCTGTATATACTATATATACATACACTGGTATACACACACACACACGCACACACACACACACACACATAAAGATAGGCATTTCAGTATTTTTTATGATAGTAAAATTTCTAACTCAGAGTTTAAAAGAGGTACAAGGTCAGCTTTATATAATTTTCCAAAATATAAAAAGCATATTCTTAAATATTTAAGAATCTACATTAAATTACTAATGTGTGAATTTTTTCTCAGCTTATTTTTTAAAAGTTAACATAGTGTCTAAAGATTATATTCCTAAAAACAATACTTGTACAGCAATATAATGACATAATTTTGGCAATTACTCTTTTGAAAAACTTTAATTTCTGATTCAAATGTAAGTCATCCCTACAAATCCTGAAAATGAGTTCAGTTAACAATAATCAAAAGATTCATCATATCTTAAGTAACTCAATAATCAGAATTTCTGTAATAAATAATTCAGTTTGTCTTTTTTGTTTGTTTGTTTTGAAAACTTAGCACGATGCCTGTTCATATCCCCTTAGATCTAGAAAATAGGTTTAAATTTCTTATACTCTGTGTAGTGACACGACATAGTGTATGTAGGCAAAGAGACTATACGTCCCCATGTTTTCAGGAGTGAAGATAATCCAAACAGGAAAAAGGAGTTTATAACATTTCTATTTAATGTCAAGCCTTTAAATAATTTTTTAATGGTGTTATAATTTGATCAGCATAATCACTCATAAAATCTAATATATAGAAATTATACTTTTTAAACAGTTCTATAACTCAGATAACATACAATGTTCCCTAGTAAATGGGAATATCTCCCACTGCAACATGAGATAGAATAATCAGAATTTTGAGATATGTCTGGTCATTATGACTTTATATCCTCAGGCTTTAAGTTATCATCTAAACTTGAAGCAGTACTTATAAAAAGATGTCCCATGTTAATTGACATTACAGGGTGTGCATGAAAAAGCTATGAGCCCATTTATTTTCAACCCACCATTTTCAACATAAGTGAAGATTATTAATATCTGAAATGTAAATTCAGACTCACTGGAATTCACTATATTGCATTAATTCAAAGCATCATTTAGATAGACAAGACTTTCCATATTCTAGGTCTTCATTTATTATCTGGAGAGAAAAATCCAAAGCATGTAATTTCTAAGTTTGTTTTATTTTTCAAATTAACATAAAAAATAGTACCTGAGGCTCTATGTAAAATGGTGCTTAAAGGAAATAAATAAAAAGGTAAAATCCCATACAAATATTATAAAATTCAAGTTTTAAAGGGTCATATTAAAAATTCTTTTGACAAGAGTGAATACAGTCTAATCTTCATTATGCCCGGAAGCTCCACAGAATGATTAAAGTATGGCATCTGATATGGTTTGGCTCTGCCCCACCCAAATCTCATGTTGTACTGTGTTGGAGGATGGGCCTGGGAGGAGGTGACTGAATCAGGGGGCAGACTCTTCCTTGCTGTCTCCTGATAGAGTTATGAAATCTGATTGTTTCAAAGTATGTAGCACTGCCCTGCTCACTCTGTCTCTTTCCTGACAGCCACGTGAAGGTGTGCCTACTTCCCTGTCACCTTCTGCCATGATTGTAAGTTTCCTAAGAGCTCCTAGGAAGTAGAAGCCTGTACAGCTGGCAGAACTGTGAGTCAATTAAATCTGTTTTCTTCATAAGTTACCCAGTCTCAGGTATGTGTTTATAGCAATGTGAGAATAAACTAATACAGAAAATTGGTACCAGAGAAGTGGGGCATTGCTATAAAGATACTTGAAAATTGGAAGTGACTTTGGATTGGAGCAATAGGTAGAGGTTGGAACAGTCTGGAGGGCTCAGAAGACAAGAAAATAAGGGAAAGTTTGGAACTTCCTAGAGATTTGTTAAAATTGTTGTGACGAAATGCTGATAGTGACATGGACAATGAAGTCCAGGCTTAGGAGATGGACAATGAAGTCCAGGTGGAGATGAGGAACTTATTGGAAACTAGAGCAAAGGTCACACTTGTTATGCCTTAGCAGAGACTGGTGGCATTGTGTCCCTACTCTAGATATCTGTGGAACTTTGAGCTTGAGTGAGAAAATTTAGGATATCTGACAGAAGAAATGTCTAAGCAGCAAAGTGTTCAAGATGTGGCCTGACTGCTTCTAACATCATACACTCATATGCATGAACAATGGCACTTACATTTAAAAGAGAAGCAGAGAATAAATGTTGGAAAAATTTGCAGCCCAGCCACATAGTAGAAAAGAAAAACTCATTTTCTGGGGAGAAATTCAAACTGGATAAAGAAATCTGCATAAGTGAAAAGGAACTGAATGTCAGTAGCCAAGACTATGGGGAAAATGCCTTGAAGGCATTTCAGAGACCTTCCCAGCAGCCCCTCCCATCACAAGCCTGGAAGCCCAGGGCCATAGAATGGTTTCATGGGCCAGGTTCAGGGCCCCTTACTCTGTGCAGCCTTGCGATATGGCTTCTGGTATCATGGCTGCTCTAGCTCTAGACATGGCTAAAAGGGACCAAGGTACAGCTTGGGCTGTAGCTTTGGAGGGTGCAAGCCCCAAGCCTTGGTGGCTTCTGCATGGTGTTAAGCCTGTGGGTGCACAGAGGGCAAGAGTTGAGGCCTCCACCTAGATTTCAGAGGATTATGGAAATGCCTGGATGTTCAGGCAAAAGTCTGCTGCAGGGGTGGAGCCTTCGGGGAGAAACTTGACTAGGGAAGTGCAGAAGGAAAATGTAAGGTGGGACCCCCCATACACCAGCCTGTGAAAGCAGTTGTGGTGGCTATACCTTGCATAGCCACAAGAGTGGAGCTTCCCAAGGCTTCGGGAGCCACCCCTTGCATCATAATAGCATGGATGTGAGACATGGAGTTAAAGGAAATTGTTTTGGAGATTTGCGATTTAATGACTGCCCTGCTGGGTTGTGGACTTGCATGGGCCCTGTAGGCCCTTTGATCTGGCCAATTTCTCCCATTTGGAATGGGAGCATTTACCCAATTCCAGTATCCCCAATATATCTTGGAAGTAACTAATTTGTTTTTTTGTTTTTCAGGCTCATGGGTGGAAGGGACTTGCCTTGTCTCAGATGAGATATTGGACTTGGACTTTCGAGTTAATGCTGGAATGAGTTAAGATTTTCAGGGACTGTTGAGGAGGCATTATTGTGATTTGAAATATGAGAAGGACATGAGACTTTGGAGGGGCCAGGGACAGAATCATATGGTTTGGCTCTGTGTCCCCTCCCATATCTCATGTTAAATTGCAATTCCCAGTGTTGGAGGAGGAGCCTGCTGGGATTTGATTGAATCATGGGGGTGGACTTCCCACTTGCTATCTCCTGATACAGTTCTCACAAGAGCTGGTTGTTTCAAAGTGTGTAGCACTTACCTCTTAGCTCACTGTCTGTCTTGCCAGCCGTGTGAAGATGTGCCTACTTCCCCTTCCCCTTCCACCATGATTGTAAGTTTCCTGAGGGCTTGCAGAAGCAGAAGCCTGTGCAACCCACATAACCATGAACAAATTAAACCTCTTTTCTTTATAAATTACCCAGCTTCAGGTATGTCTTTACAGCAGTATGAGAATGGGCAAATACAGTGTATCATCTGGAAGAGCTTACCTTCAATTGGATGAGACAGAAACCAAAAAGAGAATAAGAGTGAAAAAGAGCGAGAACTCCAAATGAAATAAGATATTTCCTCTACCTAGGGAAAAGAGGAAGACTTTGTGGAGCTTTCAGATAGCCCTTGAAGGAAAGTCTATACAAATGGAGCAAGAGAGCATTTCAGACCAAGGGAACAACATGAGCAGCATCACAGTGTCAGAAAAGTATAAAGGATGCCGAAGGGATGATGAGGAGCCTATGGCCAGAATGCAGGGCAACATGAATGGGAATGGTAGTTTAAGATCTTTTATACCATATATGTTTTGTTTCTGTACTCTCATCATCTATTCCCCATTCTTATATAGGGAATGCCCTATACAAGATCCCTTTTTTGTTTCTCAAAGGAACAAAAAAATGAAACACAGTCATGTTCACAACCTTCCTTACAGCTATGGTGCAGAAATCTAGCCTGGGATCTCTGTATCAGACCCACCTGCCCCAGCAAGCTGGTGACATAGAGAAACAAAAACAGCGCGGACTCCTTCCCTGCAAAAGTGGTGACCACTGAGGAAGCAAAGCGGGGAAATGTTTCCAGGGTCAGTGCCTGGTGACCAAGTTCTGGTGAGTGCCCTTGCAGTGGCACTTGACATCACACTAGATAGGGTCTAAACCATAACTCTAGGCCCTAACCCTTTCAGCCTAGAACTCGAGCTGGTTCTTAGGCTATGTGAAGATTCTGTAAATTGCACAAGATCCTTTTTAGTAATTTCCCTTCTATATAAATTAACCAGAGGTGGTCCTTGTGCTTTCCAGAGAGAATCCTGACTAACATGCCATGCAAAATTGCTTGGCCTTTATTTTATAGGATACATAGAACCAAAGTGAATTAGAGGCAAATTCATTTTCTCCAAATCTGAGTTTGATTTACAGTGTTATTTCTTTTTATCCTCCAATGAATTTCATAGTCTTTCAAGTTCCCCAAACTTTTACGTAAGGATAAATGTATTAATTAAAAGTTTAAAACACTATAAATATAGATTATCTTTTAATCAGTACTTTGCTACAGCTTTGAAATTCTGATTTTTTTTTAGCACTGAGTTGAATTTTGCCAAAAGTGTGTTTGCATCAACAAATAAGAGGTATTCTCAGCCTAGTTCCCAGATCTGTCTAGTCTGAAACTCCTCTGCAGAAATTTGGTTTAAAAAAGCATTGAATAGGCGCCTTTCCTGTACAAACTTTGAAGATAGATACTGTCTAAACAACAGCCGGTTATTTATGAGCTATACAAGTCAACACTTGACATGTGGCAGCTTCAGTTTAGAGTTTGAGAGCTGTAAATGTTGTGATGTAACACTTACTTTAAAATGCAATATTTCCATGTGATTGACTTAGAATTTGGTACAAGATGAATCAAAAGAGTAGCCACACTCATTTCTAAGTGGAACAATTTCAGGGTTTCTGTTCCATCCATTCTTCCCTTTTGTTCAAGCAATTCGATTTGTGAATAATTCCCCATAGGCATCTATTTGTTATCCCTGTTGTGGATGAATGATCCCTGAAAATGCAAACTGTGCGAAATGAGTATTTTGTCCAAATGATAGATTGTCAAGAACCAACCTTACTAATGGATGACTAACAAAGGTCTCAAGAGTGATGCCTATATCCTTCTTTATCTGGCAGAAGAAAATGAGTGTTCTGAGGTAAGGCCCTGTAGTGAGTCTAATTTAGGGACAAAGAGTAAAAATATACATTGCCAAAATTAAACAAAAAATATCTTTGATCTTATTTCATATTTCATATATGATTAAATGTGACTCCTAGGACAAAAGATGATACATAACAAAGAAACCTCTTCCGTGTGTGATCTGAAAGAGGTTATTTAAACACTAAAGGGACTGCTCAAAACAAAATAATATAGAAAGTTTACCTCAGAAATGTGAATCTGAATACTTAAAGTTTTCTCACAATAATGAAAGATAACTGCCAAGAGAAAACATGATGCAAATGAGGAAATTTTTTTATCTTTACGAGAAACATCCTTCTTAGCACAGCAATTAAAAAAGCGCTTTTAAATAGTTTGTCTTTCTTTGATAACCTAGCTCTTGGTATGATTCATTTAATGTGAGTGTAGAATTTTCTTTTCTGCTCTCATAGTGCTTATGTATTTTTTTAAATTTTTTTAAATTATACTTTAACTTCTGGGATACATGTACAGAACATGCAGGTTTGTTACATAGGTATACACATGTGATGGTGGTTTGCTGCACTCAGCAACCTGTCATCTACATTAGGGTATTTCTCCTAATGCTATCCCTCCCCTAGCCCTACACCCACTGACAGGCCCCGGTGTGTGATGTTCCCCTCCCCGTGTCCATATGTTCTCATTGTTCAACTCCCACTAATGAGTGAGAACATGTAGTGTTTGGTTTTCTGTTCTTGTGTTAGTTTGCTGAGAATGATGGTTTCCAGCTTCATCCATGTCCCTGCAAAGGACATGAATTCATCCTTTTTTGTGGTTGCATAGTATTCCATGGTGTATATGTGCCACATTTTTTTTATCCAGTCTATTAATGATGGGCATTCAGGTTGCTTCCAAATCTTTGCTATTGTGAACAGTGCTGCAATAAATGTATATGTGTATGTGTCTTTATAGTAAAATGATTTATAATCCTTTGGGTATATACCCAGTAATGGGATTGCTGGGTCAAATGGTATTTCTGATTCTAGATCCATGAGAAATCACCACACTGTCTTCCACAGTGGCTGAACTCACTGTAGAGTTTTTATTATGAGTAAGAATTTCTTTCTGCATTTCGGAGTGCCAAATTTACACTAAATGTTCCTAGATTTGTAAGCTTCTACTCCTGCAAAGTCCCTCTCAGTGAGACCTACATCTTTTAATAAAGCAACCTGTTTTCTCTTTGCTTCCCTTCTCCTTTCCCCCCTTCTCTTTTGCCATATCTTATTCATAACAGAACCCTAATGGAAATAAAAAGATGTCAGCATTATATCTGGAAAACAAAATACAGAATATCTATGGTTAACTTCCAGCACTATCCAGGACCAGTACTCAGCCTTATTTTCACACTCCAGTACAAATGAAGGGCCTATCCTGACCAACAAACAAACCTAACCTTTTCAAATCCAGACTTACTCCTCCAGAACCTTCCATAGACTGCTGCTCCAGTTACCTTCCTAAAAGGCTATCATAATCACAGAACTTCACTACAGAGCAACATAGTATACTGTCTACTGCATTAAATTCAAATGAATTCTTCTATATTTATTGCATGCCTATCATCTGGCAATAAAACCACTGTGTTTGTTTTTTCTTTTCACTTTATCACTTTATGACAAAAGAACTTTAAATTGCAGTAAACAGAGCAACCACAGCATTACAGATATTAACATAATCTTATCAAGTATAAAAGACTAAAAGGTAGTGCCCCTACAGCTCTAATTATATTGTAATGTGTGTCTTAAATTAAGATCATGATTTGAATTATATTTTTATCTCATTCTTTCCACATATCATTATATCATAAGCATTTTTCTATTTCATATAATAAATGTTGAGATAATTTTTAATGGTTGTCTGTAATTCTGTAAGTGCACAGTAGTTTATTACCCATTTCTATCTATTGTCTAGGTTGTCTCACATAATAAATACCATTTCACATATATCTAACATCTCTAGTTTCCTTAGGATAAATAACTAAAAGTGGCATTGCTAGGTCAAAGGGAAGTTTATGTATAAGCAACACTGAAAACTTGAAACCAACATTGAAATTTTAAGTGTCCATTTCACATGAACATCAAGAAAAAGTATTAATAGCTGGTGTTTAAGAGTTTCAAAATTACTATTTTTAAAGAAATTAAATTCTAGGTACAACTTCTAAAAAGTTTACCCAATTAGAATTATATGAAATAATTTAGAATTATATGAAAGAATAGAATTATATGAAAAAATTTAGAGATACTGTTAAATGAATGTAGGGTTATATAAATCCCATTCCACGGGTGTATTTATTATCAACTATTTTTGGAAGTTTGGCTGATTGAATAAGTCTCACTGAATTAAGAAACTGGCAGTGACTTTTAGTGGTATCTAATGATTCTGTACACAAGTAAAATTAACAAGTAACATTACTTTGACTATTTGAAGGATCATCTTAAAAATAAATACATCAAGTAAACACTTCTGTTACACCCTTCTTTATTTAGTATTTTAAATGTAATCTTCAGATTTAGAAATTTGTTATTAAAATTGAATACTTTTTACATCGGATTTTTCCCAACATTAGCAGCTTGTGTATTTCCAAGGAAAGGGGTTGAACAAGCATGAATTGAAACAGCTGTCATGCTGACCAAACCTGACAACCTGATGCTAATTTCAAAACATTCCTCATGCTGCCAGAAATGGCACTCCTTTCCACAGAATTGTACTTTTAATGGATGGATAATGGATGTTTCTTTGTGGCCATCCAGGCTAACAGAGTTTGCACCAGGTCACTTCTGAGTATGCATTCAGTTTTAACTTTTGTTTGACGGCTTGTCAGCCATGCCATCCTCCAACCACAGAGGAGGTTATCATGAGACATTTATCTTTATATTCCAGTGCTGCTTTATAATTTTTATCACTCTATGCTTCATAAGGCATTTTTAAAATCTGTTATCTCATATAACTGTCATAATCTGGTAGGAAAGGTAGGGGATCTAATATCAATCTTCAGTTCAGAAAAGCAAGGTGATAAACTAGCTAATGCCAGAGTTAATCCAAAAACCTATGTCTCCTCATTTCAGGCCAGTCAACATTCCTTTATTTCTTCTAACGTTCTCCAGGCCATTTGAGTGACAGTAATCTTATTGGTTAAAATGTTATTATATAAGTCATTTACTGGCTGAAAACAAAATAAGACTCTCAGAAATTCTCAATACCCTTTTTTTTAAGAAGCCTTTCTCTTTTTAAAATGGATATTAATCAACATTTTAACTCTAATTCAGAATTAGCATAAGAACATTCTGGTAACAGAAACTTTACATGGAAATATTATTGCATTTAATATACATAAACTAATACATGGACCAGGAAGATGTCAACCCAAAGAAACTGATGCTGGACTTTAGTATCCAAAAGTTTTTAAAATTGCATGATAACAATCCTGCACGATCTGCACATGTACCCTAGAACTTAAAATATAATAAATAAATAAATATAAAATAAAAATAATATCTCATGTGTGAATTGGGATCTAGAAAGAAAAAGAAATAAATACATTAAAAAATAAAAAATAAACCAGTGTTTATTGTTAATCCTTTGTAGATAATACAGGTATGATGATTAAATTTATGTGTCAAGTTTGGCTAGTTAGGGTGTCCAGTTGTTGGGTCAAACACAAGTCTAGATGTGGCTGTAAAGGTATTTTCAAAGATGTAATTAACATTTAAATTAGTGGACTCTGAATAAATCTTATTCTCATCATATTGCATATGGGCCTCATCCAATCAATTGAAAGTCTTAAGAGGAAAGATAGGTTCCTGAAGAGGAAGAAGGTCTACCTCCAGACTCCAGACTGCCATTATACTTGAGCCCCAACATCAACTCCTACTAGAATTTTTCATCTTTCAGCCTGCCCTACAGATCTTAAACTTGCCAGCCCCTACAGCAGCGTGAAGCAATTCCTTAAAAAAAAAAACCTATCTGAGACTCTGATAGATAGCTAACTCTCATATATATATATGGTTTTATTGTTTATATTACATATGGCTTTATTATTTATATATAAATATACACTATTATTTACATATATATGGTTTTACTGTTTACATATAAATATATGGTTTTATTGTTTTACATACATCCTATTGTTTCTTTTTCTGTAGAGAACCCTAACTAGTAAAGTAGATTAGCTTTATCAACACCTATTCCCAAGATCCTTCTCCTTTCCCTTCTTCTGCTATGAAAGCTAGAATGTAAATACACAATTTATCTGCCTCTCTTGCAGCTATACCTGGTTATATGACACAATTTAGGCAGAAGTCCATGGGAAGGACTTTCATCAATAAAATCCATGCCAGGAAAAAGTTTTCCCCCTTCCTACCTAAAACTAGAATTAGATACTTTAAAAAGTGTCTGAAATCTATAAGCATGAGAACAAAAGCCAACACTTGAAAAAAAGGCAGAGTAAAAAGGCAAAAAAAGTATGAGACCCTAACCCTGATAGCCTCATTTAGTGGGCCTAATCACCTACACATCTGGAAAATTGGAAAGCAAAAGCCACTGTGGCCAAGTTTTCTGTTCTCTTCAGTAAAACACATTATTAAATGACACAGTATTTGCTTCATGTAGATAATCTGTTCAAGAAAAAAGAAAAAACACAACTTGCATAATGTTTTTCTACAGATCTATTAAAATATCTGTAGATCAAATATCTATAGCATTCAGCTGGTAAATATCTCTTTCCTTATAAAAAGTTCAGTAAAATATGATTTAAAAAACATAGAACTATTAAAAGCCCAGGTATAATTTATCAAGCACTTAATGATTTCCTTAATTATAATAATTAATGGTTGTTTTTAATAGGCTTTCATTTAGAGCTATGTTGGAAGAAATCTGCCCTTCCAATCAGCTGAGATCCAGGAAGCAAGATGAGGATGTCAGTCTGTCCATGGGTACAAATGGTTGTAGGACAACACTAACAAATAAGAATGAAGAAACATGTGTAGGCTGGATATATTTTTTATAAATACACATGTTTTAAATTATTTACAAAGCCACACTAAAATGGAGTTGTTTTCAGTGGAATATTCAAAATGACAAAAAATAATTTAGTTAGCATGATATATGACCTTACAAATGTTGCTATAGGCAGAGTATAATAAAATCAGGAGGCTGAGACAAAGGCAATTTAAAACCAATTGGATTGGAAAGAGTGATTTGCACCAGACACAAATTTGCATAAAGCTGTTTCCAAAATGAAATGAAATTAACCTAGTTACCTAGGTGTTGCCAGAATTCTAAGACCTTACTTTAATTGGTATGCTAGCAGAGATGCTCAATTCCTAGCAGTAGGAGAGGATACTACTTCATACTTTTCATGGTCCCTCTGTGGCTGTCATCTCATCTGTAGTCTTCCCATGGCTTTCTGACAACAGTTGGGACTCCTAGGTAGTCACTGATACAGTCAGTCTTATGGGGGTAGAGTCTCAGGTTTCCTCTTTTGGTTCTGTGACCACCTCATCTACAGCTTTGCCATGGGTGAAGCTAGCCATCCTCCCCTCAGGGCATCATATGCAGCTCACCTTGTTTCATTCCTTCTCTATGCTTGGAAAGTTTATCTACCTACTCTTCCCAGTTAAGATTAACTTCATGAAGTCTTGGAGCAAAAACTACATACCCCCCAGTGATGCCTCCTTTTAAACATATATGGTGCTTATCTATGTATGACTTATCAATGCCATGTTAGCTTCTATGTTACTCATATTCTTACTTGGCTATATTGTTTCCATAGCTACACTCTTAAAGGAAAACAGTTATGTGCTTAGACTAAGGCATAGTTTTTTTGTTTCTGCTTTGAGTTTGTTTGTTTTTTGAGACAAAGAGTCTTGCTCTGCTGCCCTGGCTGTGGTGCAATGGCGAGATCTTGTCTGACTCCAACCTCTGCATCCACGGTGCAAGCAACTCTACTGCCTCAGACTCCTGAGTAGCTTGGATTACAGGCATAAGCCACCATGCCTGGCTAATTTTTGTATTTTAGTAGAGACGGGGTTTCACCATGTTGGCCAGGCTGGTCTCGATCTGCTGACCTCAGGTGATCTGCCTGCCTCAGCCTCCCAAAGTGCTAAGATTATAGGTGTAAGTCACCATGCCTGAAGACATAGAATTTTATACTTGGTAAATTCAGGTATAGTCTGATGTCCTGATATTTTTACTGTATGGCTTTACATTTTGTTTTAACTCCAGAAATAGGCATGACTTTCTAAAGAGATTATCTGGATCATCATCATTTTCATAATCTGTCAATAGCTAAGCATATTGCTGGATTCAGCACAAACCTGCCTACTATGGTAATTTTAATAAAGGTGGTAATAACCCCATTTATCCAGAGATTTTCACAAGGATTTATTAACAATATAAAAAAATGTAAAAGACACTCCTAGAAACTAAAAATCATTAAACACTCATGTTAAAAATTCCTGGAGCAATAAGGATTTCTACAAAGTTGTATCTAGTTTGTGTGTGTGTGTTTTATTTTTACTATTTATTCCTGAGAAATTTCCACTATGTGTATATATTTTTGAGCAGTAAACGAGAAATCTTCACTCTAACATACACTAATCACCAGAACAAGGAACATGTTGCACTATGATGATGAGTTCTCAGGATGTAGCCCATTAAATGAAATTCTAGTGTGATATGTATGCCTACGTCCCATGTGCACTTTGTTCCTAAATAGTATAGCTGAAAGAAAAACAATTACATTAGATAAAACTGACAGCCTATATTTTTATTCTTGCCCTGAGGCACAGTAAAAGATGCAATTTTCTGTTTCTACTGATAATGAAAACTTTATTCTTATATATTTTTCCTGTAAACATGCTAGGTACTGGAAGAACTGTAGCAATTTTTGTCTCTTTCACTCCTCACAGATGTCTCCTAGAACAACGAAGTGACTCCAGTTCCAACAGTCTAGTAATGCCAAAATGGATGACAGAAGTTCATTCTGGGCCTTTATTGTCTGACCTTTGTCACCTACTTCTTTTCCTTCCCATTTCATTATATATACTTGAACTTGTCTATTCCAATCTGACATTGTGGTTTTAAAATAAAAATGAAATGCCATTCTTTGAATTCATAAGCAGAATGTCAATGTAACATTGTGAGAAGAATATACAGTCTTTGAAATAAAATAAGACACAGTTCAAAGCAAGACCCTAACAACTCTCTAGAAGTATGATCTTGGGCAAGTTATTAAATTTCTCTGAGCCTGTTCCCTCATTTCTGGCATAGGGCAGAGGAACTTACTTAATCCCCTTTACAGCTCAGAAAACAGTGTTAAAGCACCCAGTACATAGCTTGATACCTAAATGATGGTCAATAGTTTATTCTTTTAGCTACATATCAATATGAATCAATTTTATGCTTATTACTGTCATTTTATACACTTAGAAATGTTCAAACATTTAGATTATAGTTAATCATCAGCATAATAAAATACTAGACATTTGAGACATGTTTAGCATAGTTTTGATTCTATAATGAAGGAAAGTAGAAATTAATAGAACCACACTGAGCTACAGATCAGCATTTGGTTAGGTTGCCTATACTGGTTTTTATGCTACAGTAAGTCTTTCTTCCAACTGCCATTTCCTCCACAAGTTACATGATACCTTAAATGTTAAAATGACACAGAGACCCATCTAAATTTACTTCAGCTGTCGTTATAGCATCCAAAAGAAACAAAGCTAATCAAAGCAGCTGTACAAAATGATGCCAGCATTACCCACCAATTTTTTAAATTAAAAATCTGTTTTTATTTAAAAATAAAACCTATTAGATACAGTTCTAGATTAATTTGGCCAAATCATGTAAATTCTATTCTACTGAAAAACTGACAAATATGAAGTAACAAAAAATGTATTTTTTCCCTCTAATGATCAGTGATGTTGAGTACTGAAGCCTTTCACAGGGTGGAGGGTGGGGAGAGGGAGGATCAGGAAAAATAACTAATGGATATTAAACTTAATACCTGGGTGATGAAATAATCTGTATAAAAAACCCCCATGACACATGTTTACCTATGTAACAAACATGCACATCTTGCACATGTACTCCTGAACTTAAAAGTTTTAAAAATATATTTTCATAATTTTCTAACATTCTAAAATCTATGATTAATAAACACATGAATTGGCCAATAAGAATCACATCATATCATTCCTGATTCATTTTTCCTAGGAATTGTGGGAGCTGCAGGTCAACTAAACATCCTATAAACACACACACACACACACACACACACACACACCCCAAAAAAAAACAGAATTTGACACTAATATGGAGAAATGGAAAACAAGAAAGGGATTAACCATTCCAATCCTTTAAAACAATATTCAAGCAATGCGTTCAATCACAAATTTTTGGGGCAAAAAAAAAAAAAAAGGAAAGTAGGGTTTCTTTAAAACAAATACAAACATAAATATTTTAGATAACCAGAAATTGTTCATATTATTACTTACAAATTTACACACAAAACTGATAATTGCTGCTATATAAAAAAAACTTGAAAAGCAATGAAATACGTTTTTCTGCAATTATTCACAGACATACTTTACAACTGTCTGCCAAATTTGATGAACTCAATTTCACTCCTTATCAACAGTTTCAATCAATTCTCCAAATGACATACTTGATGAAATGGATCTTTCATGTAATTCAAAGGCAATTTAAATTTTACAAACTTGGATAGTTTAAGGGTGTTTTGGTAGGCTGATTTTTAAATCTACGAACATAGTGTCCTGAACACAAATTTAGTTCATGTGACCATTTGTTTAAAATTTCAAAAGTTTTTTTTTTTTTAAGTGTAATCAAAATTCATAATGTGTCTAAGAATTCCAGAGCAATGTGGTTGTATTTGACAGAAAATGAACCATTTTTAAAATAATTGAGGCAAAATAAAACCTGTTAATAGCACTGAACACTATGAGCACTAGAAAACAAATAAGTATTAGAGGCATAAAGAACATAAAATGAAAATTTAGTTAAAATAAAGAAAATTAGAACTTAGCTAGGACAAAAAACAGAATCCTAAAATTTATATAAATCAAGGCCTTATAGGACCTCATGAAAATATCTACATTTATATTTTTTCAAGTAAGTTTGTTCTATTATAGTATTATAATTATAATTCTCTATTTAATTAATACACTATCATTCATTAGATAGCCTAGGTTTCAACAAAACCAATTTGCGGTATACTGTTAAATGCTCTTTAAATAAAACAACAGATCAATTTCAATAAATTTGAAATTATTTATACACTTAACCAGGTGTTAGACATCTATATGCAGAAGTTACTGCATTGATTACATAAATATTATGGTATCAAATACGTATAACAGCAAGAGTGTTTATCAACTATATTCTTATAACCAATGGGGGAAAAATCACAAACAAAAGTATAAAATATGTCATCAGAAGAGCAAATCCAAAAGTTATTGGATTATGGTAAATCTTTCCATAGACTTTTCAAAGACAGAAGACATCCTTGCTGAAATCTGATTTACCATAACTGCATAAATCTTTAAGATTATTTAATAAAAAAGGGAAACCAAAACAAGATGAAGGTCAAATATGAGAAACGCAGACTTTTAAACAACCATAGGGCAATCACATGTATCTTAACATAATCAATTATATGGGTGGAAAATTAAGGATGATGGATTTATGTTTTAAATTAATCTAAGGTTATGCTGTACTCAGTCTATTTACAGTAGAAGCACCTACAACTCAATCAAGCCACAAAATAAACTATATTTTCATAAATCTAACCTCCAGTTTCACAAAATAAGACCTATATCTTAAGAGATCTGGAACATCAAACTAAAGACATTTTAGATAGAAACTTTATAAAATGATTTCTATATTACAAAAATAACCTGTGGGCCTGACAAATAATACCATGTAAATAGTCAAAAAGTTGGCCATCTGAACTGAATTTTCAAGGGAAAAAAAAAAAACCTTAGTCCATGACCAAATAATAATGTGTGATAAAGTTCCATGCTATATGCTTTAATGACCCCAAATTTGCTTAGTAATACTAATTTGGAAACTCTACAATGACAGTATATATTGCATTCAAGGTCTGGTAAATAGCATAAAATACATAGAAGCTCAAACTTACAACTGGAGATTTATTATGCTTTATGCCCATTATCCCCTTACTGGCCATTTAGTAATAAAGAATCTCCATGATTCACTATCGTAACTGCCCACACAATCTCATGCAGTGATAAATGCTTTATATAAATGCATATATATATACACATATATATATGCACACACACATATATACACACTAGTACAAGAAATATTCAAGAATATCTAAACTGTGTTTTAATATTAAAATTTGTACCTTTCAGATCATACTTGACATTTCTTAAAAAAAAAAAAGTAAACTCATAGAAGCAGAGACTAGAATGGTGGTTACCAGAGTTTGGGGAATGGAAAACTGGGAGATGTTGATCAAAGGATAGAAAATTTCAGTTAGATAAGAGAAATAAGTTCAACAGATCTATTTCATATTGTGATTATTATAGTTAATAATAATATATTGTATACCTGAAAACAACTAAAATAGCAGATTTTAAGTGTTCTCACCACAAAAATATGAGTATGCAAGGTAATGCATGCTAATTAGCTTGATTCAGCCATTCCATAATGTATACATATACCAAAACCATACTGTACACCACAGAAATATGCAATTTTTGTCAACTGAAATATAAAGTTTTTAAAAGAACATGAAGTTGTAAATAAGGCAGATAACACAGCTGTTTAAAATCTTTCTAGCCTTCCCATTTTTCTTACTAAATTTCTCTTCCACCATCTGGCTCCTTTCTGTCAGGAACCTTATTCTTGTGTCACTTCTCCCTGAATGTTTATATATCAACCACTGTGGCCTATAACCAATTCTACACATACCTCAGTAAGGCCTTAGTCTGGATATTCAGCTCTTCTCAGGTTCCTTCTTATGCTTTACTTCTAGGCTCAAATGTCACCTCTTCCCAGAAGCCCTCCCTGGTGAAATAATCTGAAGTGGCCTCCACATTTACTCCTTCCAGCATCATCTAGCTTATTTCTTCTCAGAGTCTGTGATCATCTATTTGTTTACTTTTTTGTTTATATTTCCCTCCAAGGAAATATAAATTCCACAAGGACAGAGACTTCACCTATCCCACCATGCAGCACAGTATGTCTTTCCCAAGAGGTACTCAGTAAATGTAGAATGTACAAATGACACATTTTAAAGAGGGATAATCATTATTTGAGGAATTTGCTCCTCTTTTACACATTTTTTAGCAGTCTACACAGGTGGGGAATTTATGTGTTAATTGGAGGATGCTGTGCAGTGCATTTTCCTCTTGTTCTCGCAGAAGTGTGTGCAGTTCTCTTAAAACAATCATTCAACTAATTTGAAATGCTAGGCAGAATTAAAAAGAATAAGGATGATGTCTGGGTATAGGCATAAGCATAACTACAGGAGTTAGTTCTACTTTTAAAAGCATTCAGAACAATGTGGGTAATACGCCACCTCTTGAGACAAATAAAAATTGAGGGTAGAGGAGATACTGTATATATCAAATTTTCTAACATTTGAGAGAAACTATGGAAATATAAAACATAGTGATTAGTAGGGGGTTGGAGGAAACTCTCTAGGCAGATAGAGAACCTAAATTGATTTTTCATTATATGTATTTTATGCTTTTTAGTTTTTGAAATATTTTATATTAGTGATTTACAAATTACTAAATACAATTTAAATTTTAAGTAATTTTAAAACAAATTACTGAGTTTAATAAATCAAACTTCAAACAAATTAACCTTCTTGATGCTATGGCTATGTTACAATTTCTTTTTAATTTTAAATACTAACTACTTTACCCATGAGAAGAATTTGCTTAAAACAAATGCATTTATGCAGTCTGATAATACTCATGATGGATTAGTACCCCTGCCTGCCTAATCTGGAAAAGTTCTTCAGGTATATGAGCATCATTTTTCTACTAAAAAATTCTCACAAAGGGCTGCAAAGCCATACATGATATCCACCCTCATCTCACATGTTTTTACTTCTCTCATCCCACCTTTTATTACTCTCCCAAAGTGCCTTGTTCAGTTTTAGTTTCCCTTGCCTTCTGACTAGTTCTTGACCTGCCAAGTGTGCTTCCCTGGACACTTGTCCACCTATTCTTCCCTGCAGAAAAGCTTCTCCCTCAGACATCTGCATAGCTTAAATATCATCTTCTCAGTGAGGCCCACTTAATTACCCTATTTTTTTTAATTTCAATATTTTTTTAAAATTTAAGTTCTGGGGTACATATGCAGATCTTGCAGGACTGTTACATAGATATACACACGCCATGGTGGTTTGCTGCCTCCATCCCCCCGTCACCTACATTAGGTACTTTTCCTAGTGTTATGCCTCCCCAATCTCCCCACTCCCTGCTATCCCTTCCCTAGTCCCTCACCCGCCGACAGACCCCAATGTGTGATGTGCCCCTCCTTGTGTTCATGTGTTCTGTAGGAGAGGTACAGCAGGGGGTGGGGAGGTTGGGGAGAGATAACATGGGGAGAAATGCCAGATATAGGTGACAGGGGGATGAAGGCAGCAAACCACCTTGCCACATATGTACATATGCAATAATCCTGCATGCTCTGTACACGTACCCCAGAACCTAAAGTACAATTTTAAAAAAGTTTTAAAGTGAAAATAGAAGAAATTCTCTCATCTGCAACAACACGGATGGAATTGGAGAACATTATGCTAATGCAATATGCAAGCACAGACAGACATATACAGTAGTCCTCCCTAATCCACTGTTACACTTGCCATGGGTGATTTCAGTTACCTGTAGTCATTCCTGGTCCAAAGACATTAAATGAAAAATTCTTGAAATAAACAATTTATATGTTTTAAATTGCACACTGTTCTGATAGAGTGATAAAATCTTGAGTCATCTTGCTATCCTGCTCAGGACATGAATCATCATCTCTTTGTCTAATGGATCCCCACTGTAGATGCTACCTGCCTGGTGGTCACTCAGTAGCCACCTTGGTTATCAGACTGACTGTCAAGGTATCATAGGGTTTGTGCTCAAGGCATCACAGTGCTTGTGTCAAGGTATCATAGTGCATGGGCACTGTACTCGTTTTACTTAATAATGGCCCCAAAGTGCAAGAGTAGTGATGCTGGAAATTTTGTTATACCAAAGAGAAGCCATATAATGTCTCCTTTGAGTGAAAAGGTAAAAGTTCTGGACTTAAGAAAAAAATTTGCCAAGCACAATGGTTCATGCCTGTTATCTCAACATTTTGGGAGGCCAACACGGGCAGATCGGTTGAGCTCAGGAGTTTGAGATCAGCCTGGGCAACGTGGCAAAACCCTGTCACTACAAAAAGAAAAATACAAAAAATTAGATGGGCGTGGTGGTGCGCACCTACAGTCTCAGCTACTCGAGAGGCTGAGGCTGGAGGATCACCTGAGCCCTGAAGTCAAGGCTGCAATGGGACATGATTATACCACTGCATTCCAGCCTGGGAGTCAGAGTGAAACACAGCCTCAGATAAAAACAAAAACAAAAATCATATATTGGGGTTGTTAAAGTCTAATGTAAGAATGATTTTTCTATCCATGAAATTGTAAAGAAGGAGAAAGGAATTAGTGCTAGTTTTACTGTCACACTTCAAACTATAAAAGTTACAACCGCAGTGTGATAAGCTCTTAGTAATAGGAGAAAGGCATTAAATTTATAGATGGATGACATAATCAGAAATGTGTTCCAACTGATGGCAATTGAGTTCAGTACTATAGAGGTTTTCAGGCAACCACCAGTGGTCTTGAAACCTATTCCTTGGCTGGGCACGGTGACTCACACCTGTAATTCCAGCACATTGGGAAGCCAAGGTGGGCAGATCACGAGATCGGGAGTTCGAGACCAGCCTGGCCAACATGGCAAAAACCCATCTCTATTAAAAATACAAAAATTAGCCAGGCATGGTGATGTGCACCTGTAATCCCAGCTACTCAGGAGGTTGAGGCAGGAGAATCGCTTGAACTTGGCAGGCGGAGCTTGCATCAAGCTGAGATCATGTGCCATTGCACTCCAGTCTGGGTGACAGAGTAAGACTCTGTCTTAAAAAAAGAAACCTATTCTTTATGGACTGGGGGGAACCATTGTGCTGTATGTCCTCACTTCTATGTGGAATCTAAAGCAATTGAATTCATAGATGCAGAGAGTAGAATAGTGGTTACCAGGGACTTTAGGTGGGGTAAATAGGGAGATGACAATTAAAGATTAAAAAACCTCAACTGGATAGAATAAGTTTAACTTTTTAATTCAATCTGTTGCATAGCATGGTAAATATGGTTAATACTTGAGTACTATACATTTCAATATAACAGAGTAAATCTTGAATGTTCTCTTCAGAAAAAAATGTCAAATATTTGAGGTGATAATAGGTTAATTAGCTTGATGTAATCACTCCACATTGTATTAAAAATCATTACATCACTTTTTAACTTTATTAATAGGTACAACTATAACTTGTTAATATATAATAAGAATAAAAATTTTTTATTATAGATAAACAAATTATTGTCATTGACAGAATGCCAACTGATATGGTTTGGCTGTGTCCCCCCCAAATCTCATCTTGAATTGTAGCTCCCATAATTCCCACATGTTGTGGGAAGGACCCCTTAGGAAATAATTGAATCATGGGGTAGTTCCCCCATACTGTTCCCATGGTAGTGAATAAGCCTCACAAGAGCTGATGGTTTTATAAGGGGAAAGCCCTTTCACTTGGTTCTCATTCTCTCTCTTGCCTGCTGCTAAGATGTGCCTTTCACCTTTTGTCATGACTGTGAGGTTTCCCCAGTCACGTGGAACTGTGAGTCCATTAAACCTCTTTTTCTTTATAATTTACCCAGTCTTGGGTATGTCTCATCCCAGCATTTTCTAACGCTGATATGTGTAACTGTCTTTGGGTTCTTCTCTGAACAGTTGGTAACATTATTTCTTCATTAATTAATGAAATAAACAAGACTTTCAAATGTATATTTTTGCAAGAATCATGATTTTACCTTCTAAAGAATGTACATTAGCAAAAGAAATTCTTAATTATTTAAAAAAAAAGAACCACTGATCTACAACATACGATCTAAACCTTTGAGCATTACATATGAGGCCTTTCATAATTGGGTTCTACCTACAGCTTTTGGGCCTCACATCTCCTGCCTGTACATATACTGGAACCAAACACATTATTATCCAGTGTGCTATTCTTCCACCTTTGCCTGACCATGCATCCCCACTCACCTGGCAGTGCCCCTATGTGTTACTTCCAGTTCGGAGGAAGCATTTTCCTGCTCTCCTCAAACATTTCTTCCATTACACTCCTATGTATCCTGTACTTTCCTCCATCATAGCAGTCATCTATAGCAGTTGGCTCGGAACTATTTGTTGAGAATGATGAAATAGAATCAAAATTATCCATTTAAGCTTTTAAAAAATCTAAAAAGTTATTGTTTAATCACACATCCTTCTGATACCTTTTTCATTCAGAGCTCAAATTATTTAAGTCAATGTTAAAGCGATCAAGCCAATGAAAACATTCCATCTATATTATAAGAACTCTCTTACGATGCATTACTAAGATGTAATAAATAAACACAACTATAAACCTTAAGCTTTGTACAGGTAAAAATTATTTTTTATGAGAATGTTTTAAAATCCCTTGAATATTTTTTAAAAAAGAGTAATTAATATATGAACCATGAAAATCAGATGGCAAGAAAACATACAGTTGTGAGTGATGGCTTTGTAGCCATTGTCTTTAAGTCCAATTTAGAACAGATGTTTAACAAGTCAGACAAGAACAGAAATGCAAAGTGTTCATTACTCTCCTGTGATTCCCCAAAAGGAAAGCAAAGCAAAACTAATTTTTAACAAATAGTTTAAAAATAGACTTGATATTTGAATAAGGAAAATTAATAAAACAATTGACACAGTGGTCTAAATCCTAGAGCCAAATTAGAGTCACCTGAGAAGTTTTAAACATTGCCCATGCTGCAGGCACCTATAAGAGATTATGACATAATGGATGAAGGATGGGGTCCAGCATCATAATTTTTTCAAAGTCCATTGAAAATTCTATTGTGCTGTCAGGAACCAACCTGAATGAAGACCTTCCATATTATAGCAAAGCCCATCAAAGAAAAAGAAATTGCAATGAAACTGTGTCCAATCAACATTATCCCATTCCCATGAGGGGAACAAAGAATATGAACATTGTAAGATGGAAAATATTAATAAAAATTAACATTTAAGCAGAGCTTATTATGTGGCAAGCATCATTCTAAGGGCTTCTAATACACTGACGTTTTTATGCCTCAAAACAGCTCTGTAAAGTTGGCGCTACTTTATGCCTTTCTGCTTCTGCAAAAATAGCTGGCAGTTGTGGAATGCTTAACACTGTGAGACATTACTCTGAATGCTGCTATTTGCATTGACTTGTTTAATCTTCATAACAGCTCTATGAAGTATGTACTGTTATTACAAGGCTCTCTATAGATTTGGATGTGAAACCCACAGATATCGAAGGCCTACTGTTCGACACTATTTTATATAAGGAACTTGAGCATCCATAGATTTTAGTACCCCTAGGGTTCATAGAAACAATGCACCTTGGATATGAGGGCTGACCCATTGGATAGATGAGGAAACTAAGGCACAGAGAGGTTAAATAATTTGCATAAGGCCAGCTAGTGAATGGCAAAACTAGAATAAGAAGGCAGGTAATCTAGTGATAGACTTAAAATACAAAGTCCTAGGATCTGTGTGATACAACAGGCATAAAATATATTAATATACAAGAAAATTACTAAAAATGTCTTTATTTTTCTCTTATTCAAGGGATAGTTATACAAAGAAAAGAAAAGGCTTACTTAAGAAAACTTAAATAACGATAATTTGATCCTAGCTCTGAGAGAGGTACCCATGTTGGACCCAACTAGAGATATTTCATGACCTAGAATGAAAAAAAACAACTTAGAAGGATGTCAGAGATGAGAAACCCAACTCTATATCAGATGTGAAACCAAGAGATCACTAGGAAGCCTGACTCCTCCTCCCTGTGCACGCCACCAAGACAAGGAAGGCATGTATATTGTTTATTGCTGATAAAAACTGCTCAATAAATACATTTGGACAAATGAAATCATTTAGCTACATACAATGTGAAATGACTGAATTCTAAGGCAGAACATTTTCAATTTTAACACCACATATTTTCATATTTTATGAGATACTCGTGTATTAAATATCCTTCATATAACATTTATTTCTATATAATACAATATAAGATTATAAAAATATACTGTTTTGAATTAAAATGATTTTTCCATATTTTAATTTTTACATGGAAATTTTACCTTGAAATTATTATTATAAAAACAGACCTTTTAAATAATCATCTCAGTAGCTAGGTGACTACATTTCTAAGCCAAGCTGTTTAGAATTCTCTGAACCTCTCTGTGCTCCTCAGTTTGGGGGGCCATCTTGTCCTTAACTAGATGGCTTCCTCCATGTGTGGATCTGCCCTCAATCAACAACACAATAGCTACACTCTGGGTTCTCACCAGAGAATATGCATATTTTACTTCCTGTTGGCCAACCTAATATAAAACATTTGAGTGAGACATAATAGTCTTGAAGAGCTCTTTAAAGAGTATTCTAAATTTTAAAATAAAATCAAGCAAGGAACCAAATAATAGTATACTATGACCATAACTGCATTGTCTCTAAGTTGAATTTATTTTGTAGAATTGCCCTTTTGAGTTGTAGCCCTGGCTCTATTGCGGTCATTAATAAGAAACATCCAATTAAACCATGCTGTTCTATTTATTACAGAAGTGATACTAAGGATGTGATCTGCTACATCCCTCACAACTTCATTCTGTTCTCTGGGGGAGATTTCTTTCATGCCAGGAAAACAGGAACCCAATATGTATTTTCATGGTTTTATCATATTTGCTGCATACTCTTATTTCTTCACATTTTCATTTTATTTTACTATCAAGTATTTATATTAATATGTATATTCTTTAAATCATCACTTTTTGAGACACAGGAACTCTGTAAACAAATAGCTTTGCAATAAAAATTAACAAAACTCAAAGAGATAATGATACATTCAGATACCATTGACTATGAAGAATGATGAGCAGAGGTTTCAAAATTATAAAGGTTGAGTAAAACATTTTAAATCTCAAAAAACTAATAAATGCATTTCATTCATCTGTTACTTCCAAAATTACGCTGGCTTATTTTTAAAAGATATGTTATTTTGATTCAGTTAATTTAGAAACTTGTTATGTCCTTTCTAAGATAGAGTAACATTTTAAGCATATCATGATTCAAACTGATTTATACGTGGTTAAGCCTCAACTAGAATGTTGTTTAATGGTCAGGGCAGTACTTTTTTTTTTTTTTTTTTTTGAGACGGAGTTTCGCTCTTGTTACCCAGGCTGGAGTGCAATGGCACGATCTCGGCTCACCGCAACCTCCGCCTCCTGGGTTCAGGCAATTCTCTTGCCTCAGCCTCCTGAGTAGCTGGGATTACAGCCACGCGTCACCATGCCCAGCTAATTTTTTGTATTTTTAGTAGAGATGGGGTTTCACCATGTTGACCAGGATGGTCTCGATCTCTTGACCTCGTGATCCACCCGCCTCGGCCCTCCAAAGTGCTGGGATTACAGGTGTGAGCCACCGCGCCCGGCCCTACTTAGGTTTTCTTAAGGCTTAATAATATCAAATGACTCATATAACTCAATAAACTGATTTTGATTCTAATTTCAATGAAATTTTTTTAACTGAAATGTCTGATCAACAGCTATACCTTTGTGCAAAAATAACATGCTATAATAAAAATTAAATGCAGTATCGTTATAGAATATATTTCTCTGTATTTTAATCATAATTCACTAGGTAGAAAAGAGACTGAAATGACTGTTTCTCAAAACATAGCTTTCGGAGACCAAAAGAAATAAAGTTAAAGTAGGAAACTGACCTGGAATTATTTCAGGAAATTAGAATATTTGTGATCAATTAAAGAAAAAGAATATTCAAAGTTTTTTAATTAATATGAGTATTTTTGTTATCATAGGGCTTATTTCAAATTGTCTGTAGGCATCTCCCAAACTTAACATTTTTCATAATTGTTGGAAATGATCTTGGAAAGCACAAATTATTACAATTGAAGTGATAAGGCATCAGTTAGCGATGGAAACGAACTAACTAAGCCTACAATGCTTACCATATCATGCTTCTCCATCAACTCAGAATGCAATTTTATTTTGTATAATGAAGAAAACAGTGTAGAAGAAAAGAAGCTTTACAAATTCAGTGCATGATGATTTCATTTGACAAGTGGGATGAGAGTGGGAAGAGTAGGTGTGAGAAGCTTACTGCTTTTAGTAAAGTTAAAAACTAAATTGTGACTGAATCAGACCAAGAAAAGATTTTTAAAGACTGAATTTTAGATCAAAATCCCAGTTTTATACTTTTCCATATATATGAATATACTTTGGAGGCATAAACATATTCATAATAGAGCAAAATCAACATTAGAAAAGAGGGAAATTTGGCCGGGAGTGGTGGCTCACGTATAATCCCAGCACTTTGGGAGGCCGAGGCGGGCGGATCACCTGAGGTCAGAAGTTTGAGACCAGCCTGACCAACATGGAGAAACCCTGTCTCTGCTAAGAAAATACAAAATTAGCCAGGCATAGTGGGGCATGCCTGTAATCCCTGCTACTCTAGAGGCTAAGGCAGGAGAATCGCTTGAACCCAGGAGGTGGAGGTCCTGGTGAGCCAAGATTGTGCCATTGCCCTCTTGCCTGGGCAACAAGAGTGAAACTCCATCTAAAGAAAAAAAAAAAGAGGGAAATTTATATGGAATAGGAAGCTAAGAGGATGTGCAGCAGTCCTTTAAGAATGACACAGATCTTTTAACCTTAAAAATATGTTAAGAACTTATAGATAGTACAGTTTTTTATGATACAGCTTTCTGGTATTACTTACTGTCTGGTAGGGGACTTTTGGCCCCGTTCCCCGGCCATGTGGAAAGGGCCTAATTCCCGACAAAGGTAGCCCTTCCTCCCCAGCAGGGAGGGGCCCTTATCTCATTCCATCCAGGCCCGGCCGGAGACCAGCAACCTTCCCGCCCGGCCGGTCACTGAACCAATCGCCATCCACCCCATCAGCTCTCCCGTAACCTTGCCTCCCACAAACTCCCGCCCGGCAGGTTTCCTGCCTAGCAACCAACCTGGCCAATCACTACCCGCCAGGTCAACTCCCCCTAGCCTATCACTACCTGCCAGATCAGCTCTCCCGCCGCCCCAGGCCCTCTGTCCCTATAAAACAGATTGAACAAAGAACGCAACATGGTGAAACCCCGTCTCTACTAAAAATACAAAAAATTAGCTGGGCATGGTGACGCGTGGCTGTAATCCCAGCTACTCAGGAGGCTGAGGCAAGAGAATTGCCTGAACCCAGGAGGCGGAGGTTGCGGTGAGCCGAGATCGCGCCATTGCACTCCAGCCTGGGTAACAAGAGCGAAACTCCGTCTCAAAAAAAAAAAAAAAAAAAAAAAAAAAAGAACGCGCGCGGGATTCCTCCCTGCCCGCCGGAGTCGCCCGGAGATCCCAATAAAGTCGGTACTGGTCACCACGCTTCCTGCCTCGTGTCGGTCGAGCGCCTGCCTGCCTCCGTGGGTCGGGGTCCCACAACCGGGGTCGCACACTTACAAACTCAGGAAAACACTTTTAGAACATATCCTTTTGTGAAATAATGTAATTTCCTAGGGTGTTTACAGACTTTAAGGAACTAAGACTGAGAACATAAAACATTCTAGTGTGAAATTAACTTTTTAAGAAGTCTAATAATAAAAATCTAGTTAGTCTTACGAAAGAATTTTTAAAACTACAAAAAAATATTTTTACCAACAAAGAACACTGTTGTCTTTGAAATAACATTTAATTGAAATATATCTTATTTGGCTCTATTTTACTGTAAATATTAAAATGATAAATACAAACTGTCCTTAAACTGACTCTTAGAAGAAATGCAAAACTCCCTTAAAGAAAGAAGAACAAACATCAGAATTAAAATTATCTTATGGTTTGAATATAAGTGATCTTGTTAAAAACAAAATCAGAAAACAAAACTTCCAGTTCTGCTAATACACAAAATGAACATGAATGTATAATTTTTAACAGTGAGAACATTTTTGTTTTTTACTAAAAATATATCTATAATAAAGTGTAACTATGTTATATAATATGCATTTTAAATTGGCCAAATTTGTAACATATTAACTCTTCCATAAATTAAAGTATTTAAAATATACCTCTCAGTCTCACTGGAAAATCACTTCATTTTCTACAGAATATTATCATGAAACTTGCAAGATGTGGCTTATCTAGTTCAAAAGATCAAAACTTTTATGCCCACATAAGCCAGGCAGGGAGAATAAACATGCAAGAAGAGTCTTATAAACAATTAAGAGGACGTGAAAAAAAACTGTAGATTGTCTGCCTCTGCTAAAGGTGTCAAAAAAACAAAAACAAGAAACCTTAAAATATTCTATGTGCCAAACAATGTTTAAGAGCCATATGCAGCCTCCCAAACGGCCAGATTGCAGCTCTAGAAAAGCAGTAGCCAAGATAGAGCTCAACCAAAAGTGTAATCTTTGCCAACAGGAGAGGCCAATGAATTCTAACACTTGCAGAGTGAATAGAATAGAATGACTTTTTCATGAGCATGCATGCTTCATTCAGTTAGTAATCTTTGCTTATAAAGTTTGAGGCATAACCCATGAAGCCTGTTGATTATTAACATCTGCCATATGATTTTAAAACAAGATGCCTCAATCCCAGGTGGAAAAGGGAGAATCTCAATTCAGACCCTCCAATGATCACAGGCACACAAAGAACCAGTCTGTGTAAGGCTCAACCTCAACCAAAGGCCTCTTTATTCTGAGCAGGTCAGGCCATGTTGGAGCCCTAACTGTGATCTACTGTGGTCTAGGTGCACATCCTGTGATCTTTTAAGGTATCTGGGTTGGATCCTTTATGAGCACATTAATTTACTAGGAACCTGATGAAAGGCAGTACATATCAAAATACATTTGAAATTTATTTTATCTATCACTCAAGCAGAAGGAAACAGAAAAAGTGAGCAGAGAAGACAGAGAAAAAGAGCAAGAGACCAACAAGCAAGACATATTTCCCCAGACCACCTGGGCCTTATTGTGAGAAAGGCCTGAAGCTGCAGATCATTACCTCAAAGACCTGAGGTACACCAGGAGGAGGTTCCAGCTGCCTTGAGAGACAACTCCCTGGGTGTTCATAAGTTGACTGCAGAATGAGATACTATTCACTTCCTTCCCTACTGATGATGCCAGAGAAACTCAAAAAAGGGGGCCATTGTTCTGGCAATTAATTTAGAAATCTATACAGTAATTTTTTTCCTTATGTAGATCTGTTTGGGATTCTTTATATATGTATATTAAATAATAAATTGTTAAGTAATATTTTCCACACATCCTCAAATTCAGTTACATATATACACACATTACATATATATACACACATTATATATATATACATATATATATACACACATTATATATATATACATATATATATCGTATACATATTAGCTGCAAAGACTGAAACAAATATTTGTAACACATCTTTAAAACAGATGTCCATATTTCATAGTAAGTTTTACTAATACTGAATTCCTCATATTTCTGAAATAGTAAAATATACTGGTTTCTCATTCTTTGACAAAACGAAAAGCTTAACTCTATGAGAATATATTTTTTATTTCAACCCTTTGGATATAAATGAATCACACATCCATTACTAATAATTATTAAGTGAAATATATGAATCCATATTATATAATATAGTATGTAATATCTATAACATTAGAACAATAAAAACTAACATATATTGAAAATTTACTATGTGCCAGACACTACATTAAGGGTTTTAAATGGATAATTTCACCTAATCTTTCTTGAAATGTATGAGATAAACACTCTTACAATCTCCACTTTCAGTTGAATTACACAAGGCTTAAAGAAATAACTTCCAAAACACAATTAAGCTGGTAAGTGTTAGAATGATGGCTCAAACCCCAGTTTAAATCCCCCATCACCACTCTCCCTTTCTCTTTTACCATATATTTTTAATGGTATATACAACACAGAGAAAGTAATTTCTGTTTAGCAGTTAAGAATACTAGATTAATTCCTAGATTTTACAAAACAATTTATATTCAAAGAAAACTATACAATTATATATTTTATTTAATAATTATTTCAATTATCTTTTTATAAGATCTGCAAGCATGTTCACCATTTTTAAAAGATGACATTCTATCATGAACATTTTATCTATTCAAACTCAAAAACCATAAACATGCTGCCTTAACAGGACTCTCAACTCTGAAACAACGTTTGTTAGGAAGATAAACCAAAAGAAAAACAACAACCCTGAAATCTGTGAAAGGTATAGATAAAGGAAATTTAAAATTTTAAGAAAATTTTGTCACAGATAGTTCTTTTAAAAGAACTATGGAAAAAAAAGCACCGAAAAATTTCATAACTTTTTAAATGACCAGATATGAAATCTCATCTTCACTGAGGATGCTAACCTAGAGTAGAATAGACCAATCTTTCTATATAATATGAACAGTATCATACATGGACACCATTTCCACTAACATAAAATCCAAATTAGAAAGTGAAGTATGGGATCTATGAATGTTACACCCAGTTAAGCTGCACCTAAGTTACCTAATTAGGTGTCTTAAGAAACACAGAACACATTATAGTATTAAAATTTAGATATGATTTCTTTGCATATCTATCTTTACTAGTTTTACTAACAATGCTCTTTCACATATCTCTTGGTAATAAAATTTACCGTCATATCTTTACATAAGACTTCTGAGACTTTGTATTAGAATCAAATCAATGCCTCCTTTAAATAAATACCATTTAAACGGCTCCTTTAAAGACTGAAATTCCAAAACAAAGTAAATTCTATGTTATAGCTTAGCAAAACATAAAGTCAACAATACTTATCTAGAAAATATTTTCTAATGCTTGGAAATCATGTTGAAATCATTAGTTAGTTTAGTTTTATACAGATTCCTAAGTCAGTGATGGTCCAGTGCCAGTCTAAATTCAAATGTATTGTGAAAAATTACTGAAAATGTTATATTCACCAGTTTACAGCCTATAAGACTTGGGGTCTCTTTCGTTTGCCTCTTACATCAGTTAATAAAAGGATTTAAGATTCAACTTATTCTAACAGAAAGGGTACACATCTATAATAACTTCTTTTCACTTTAACCAGAACAAAGGCCTATATTATAAATAAAATATTAAATCAGTTTTTAAGCTCCCAATTTTTGTGCATATCTTACTCTCTTGGACATGAATGGATGGAATGCTAGGTGAAGACTAGGCCTTCATAGCAGAATCAATGAGAACTTGAAAAGAGAAACATTTAAACACTATCTTTGTTAAAATTTTATATATTATGTTAAGGCAATAAAGTATCATATAAAACACAATAATTTCCCATCTACATTGTTAACTACAGATGAGATTTTTTTTTTACTTATCCATACAAAGTAAATATCTGCAAAATAATACCAGCATGTAAACGAAATCAACTGGCTATGTTCTTTGTATTGAATATTTTTGTCTTTTACTTTGTTCCGAAGTAAGAATTATTTTTATTGAGTTTATTCTAGATTACCTGTCTTTAAACTATAATATTTTTACATAAATTTTTATCCTAAAGGGTAGTTGTAGGATAGTTTTTACAAATTAAAAGAAATTAGCAACATAATCATTTTAAATTTTCAGAGTGCCTATTTCAAATGACTAATGATCAGTAATTTTTACTTTCTGTAATACATAAAATATGCCCCCAAAGTATAAATACCACAAAGCATAAAAGAAAGCAAAATTAACTAAAGTGGGACTACACTTGCAATACAAGGAAAAAAAAGTGGAACTGTGTATATAGTGACTTCACAGGGAACATATTTTCATAAAATGTTTCTTCTACACTAAGTGACATGAAAAATTTGAAAACATAAGCAAAGGAGTTAAGATATAATTTACAAAGCTGTGCACTGAGTCCCTAAAATAATACTAAATTCCAACTACTTGAAAACCAGACTATACTGAAAGCAGTACATTATTTTAAGGTTAAATTAATTTTTACTAAAATTATCTTTTAGGAAATCTATTTTAAATAAAATGATATTACATTTCAAAGCCAATTTCTAAAGAAAAAAAATCTCAAAGTATTTCATAAAACTAATCACGGCAATAAATAAATACCTAAGATTATTTAAATAATGGATCCTCCTTAGAAAATAGCATAAGAATAGAAAAACAAATTTTAGGAAACCTGTCGAAAATACTAAGCAGCTACTGAACACCATTAAAACTTCTGCTTTTTTCCAGATAAGTCATTCCTTTTAGATGCCTAAGGAAATACAGTAATTAGAATTTTGTGAATACATCTACCATAAGTAATATACTATTAGTTTACTTTTCTAATACTTTTTAAGATATGCAAATTTCCACTGGAAAATACTCAAAGAAACTACACATTTTAACCATTTAAAAACAAAGAGATGCCATTACATACCTAACCAAAAATAAAATAAAATAAAAATGCACAGTACCAAATGCTAATGCTACAGGTGATGAAAGGAGTAAAATTAAACCTCTTGTTAGAGAAGGGAACTAGATTCACATGTATATAAGCACCAATAAATCAAACAGAGGAGGATATAGCATCTTCCAGAGATGTGGCCATAACTATAGGCCACTGCTTAAAGTTAAGGGGTGTGCTAATAACAAAGCCTCAGACAGGCCTGACACCTAATGAGGAAGTTATCTCCCACAATCACTCCTCTATCCCTAAAGGGCTGCTACTATCATTTTCAAAGATATAGAGAGAATAAGCAGAATCGCTACCCTAGATTATAAAATGGCATATACTTGTACTATGTGAACATTTTCATCACAGCTCAAATCTTACCTCATAGGACCAGACACATTGAGTCCCACCAAAACGGCGAACGCATCTTCCTACTTCCACATCCTCGTGAGTTGTGTACATTTCTCGAAGGCATTCACCAATATGTGGCACCATCCTCTTGAGAACTTCTCGGCTAAAGATCATGCCAGGTCCTCCCATACAGAAGTTCTCCCCAGGCTCCAGTCCCAGTTTTCCAAGCTCTTCAATATTCCCTAGGCCAGTCTGTCCCAGGTAGAGAGGCTTACTGCTATTCAATGATCTAAGAAACTCTTCTAATTTATCACCTACAAAGAGAAAGGTGCCAATTACTATGTCTCCTTATTTCATTATCGCTTATAATGTACAAGGTAAGGGACAGAACGTTCAACATTGTGCTTCAACTCCTCAGTCTTATGCAATTGAAAAGAAGGAAAAAACCTCTCCCAATATTCTGTTATTTTAAAAAGACTAATTCACAGTTATTAAGTAAAACATATTAAAATTCTATCAGCTTCTGGTTAAGGTCACTGAAAAACCTTAACAGCTCTGACAATCATCACTTTTCTGCAAAAATTTACGAGGAAAGCAAAGACAGTTTCTTAGCACATTTGAAGTAACAAAAAGTTCCCAGTAATGTTAAATACTGATATTTAGCATTGTTTTGGCTGACTGTTGATACCTAATAATTGCTTTTTACTCATAATTGGTTTAGTTCAGTGTTTTGCCATTAACTAAACCTTAGCCATATACAACCCATACAGTTTTGGAGGGTGTTTGAATCAAACTTGTTTTGAAATTTAATTTGGGAAGGCACCTTTTAGGAAAAAAAAAATATGTGTTTGTCAAAAATTAGTGTAATTGGTTTCACTTGTAGTATGTGAGTTCATCAGGAAACAAAGTTTAAAAATAAAAATATTCAGCTAAAACAGTTCAGAAGCACTTGATATTCTACCAAGTGCTACATTGGAGTAAGTAGAGAGTCACCTTCTTCATATTCCCAGTCAGCATCTTTACTACTATTTTTGATGAGCACAGCATCTGCAGTCATTATCTTGATCCCATGCCTTGCCCCCTGGATCTCAATGAGTTTCAGCTATTATTGAGTTCTTAATACAAAACACATTTCATTCTAAATGAAATTGAAATAATATGGCATTTCAATGTTCTGAAGGACACCTTTCCAAACTATTTAAACAAATGACAGAAGTAGGTGCTGTTAATGCATTTTATAAATTTTCTTCAAAGTGTGGCAAACTTCTGCCAAGAAACCTTTGTGATTTTGAGACACCCAAGACAAGGTACTTGAAGTAGAGGAAGATTTCTTCTTTGAGTCAATCCTATCACTGTTAAAAATGTAATGAAGCCATTCTTTATTTTTGTACCCAATTACCAATATTTTCTATTCCAACAAGCTCTAGAGTGACTTCCCTCCTTCCAATCCAAACCCAAGAGATCTCTAGTTATTAAATTACACTAATTCCTTGTGCCAAAATGTGACAGTTAGGGTTTATTGTTTGGCTTTTTCTTTGTTTTTCTTGCATTATGTGAAAAGTACTATCTGAACCAGGAGAAAGCAATGAGGCTACAAGTAGAGAGGCATAAAATAAGGAAGGGCTGCCCCCCTTTGACCAAGAAGCTAGGAAATGTGGAAAGCACAGAGAAAACTCATTCAGTACAACCCTGCACTTACGTTCCTCCCCATCTCAGCAACTGGCTGAACTGGAAAGATTCACTTCTCTGACCTAGGGAACTTTGATCCGCTGAGTTTAGAAATTCTCTGTCCAGAGCCGCCCACACTCCGGGAAAAAGACCGCGCCTCTTTTAAACTGACAAAAAAGTTTTTTTCTTGCTGTGGCTGCCTGTGATTCTGGGAAGGACTTCCAGCCTCTGCTTATCACCGCGGCCACCAAAATGCACTGGAAAGAATCCAATACTACTGTGTGCTAGTACAGCCGGCTGTTTCCAGGGTCTAGCTTATTAGCGCGTGCTTTCCTCCTCTTCTCCACCACCAATTCCTTACAATATGCCCATCCTCTCCGAGTTTTATTGAGGTGTGGCAGGGGGATGGGGGACGGCTTGGTGCTGCACTGTAGTGGCTAGAAGGAGCAGCGCGCTGGGGCGGTGGGGATGCCCAAGGACTCCCAGAGTATGGAGAGTTGTGCCAAAGGGAAGGGAACACATAGGGGAAGGTCCGGAATAGCGAAGACGATTCCTCAGTCTGAACAGTTCCAAAAGTGCGCTAGATCCAGTTTAAACAAAAGAGCAAAATTCAAAGCAAGAACACTGGATCTTCAGACTGGTACTAGCCAGCATCCTCGATCTTCCCTTCCTGCACCAAAGACCACGCCCCTCTGGACCCATTGGGGAAACTACCATCAGCGGGGGCTTTCAGAGAAGGGCAGAATGGGAATGGCCTTTGGTTTAGCTCTAAGGTCCCTTTTCTCCCCTCTCCCACACGGTAAAGACTAAGGGTTATGCGTGAGGCGGCACCGAAAACATCAAGTGAGGAAGGCGAATAAAGCCAGGCAGGTGTGAGGAGGGTCCAGATTGCAGAAGACGAGGCGCGGGCTAGGAATGGTGGGCGGATGCAAGGGGTGGGGAGGGCGGGCCAGGGCCTGTGGGAGCCCGGAGCACGTGCTGGCAGAGAAGAAGCGGATGGGCTGGGCAGGGGCTAGGGCCGGTTACACGGAAAGGAGTCGGGGAAGCGGGCAGGCTGGAAAGCCGGCGCAAGGAGGTCACCTTTGATGTAGACATCGTCGTCGGCGCGCATGAACCACTCATACTTGTCCAGGTAGTGGTCGTGCATGTACTTGATCATCATGAAGGACTTTTTCTGGGGCGGATAGGAGTCGTCCACCCCCGGCAGCGCGATGACAGGCAGGGGTGGTGGGGGCTGGCCGGCGTCGGGGGGCTGCTGACTGGAAAAGAACTCCACGCGGCCAGGGATGAAACGCGCCCAGGTCCGCTGCGCGGCCAGCGCACGGCTGCCCAGGTACTTCTGCGCGGTCATTACCCCCACGTACAGGAAGTCCCGGGGTCTGGCGCTCGGGGCGGCAGCGCCCCCGTCCCCGCTGCCGTTGTGGCTACTCCCCGGCCGGCCGCCTCTCCGCTGCCCAGCCGCGCCCCCGTCCTCCTCGGGTTCCCCCTCGGCTGCTGGAGCACCGGGAAGCCCCGTCGCGCCCTCAGGCTCGCGTCCTCGCCGCCGCTGCTGCAGCGGAGGTGGCTGCTGCCAGGGGCTGCTTCGAAAATTGGTGATCCCGGGCGCTGCCTCGGGCAGCGGCGGCCCCTGGAGCTCCTGGCGCGCGGGGGGCGGCGACTGCTTCTGCCGCGGCCGGGACTGGGGCTGGGGGAGCGGCTGCTGAGCGCCGGCGCCGGGGCCAGCGGCGGAGCGACCGTAGTAGGAGCAGAGGCTGGAGCCGCGTCTCTTCCTCTCGCTCAGCTCCGCCACCCTGGGGGCGATGAGCCAGGACGCGGCGGTGAAGCCCAGCACCAGCCCTAATGCCACGCTCATCCACGGGCGGCGGGAGCGCACGGCCATCGCGGCTGCCCCGGGCGCGGACGCTCTCTGGGCGGCCGCGGCGGCGCACGCGGGTCCCCTGGCTCACACCAGCCCCTCCTCCGCCTTTGCGCCCCCAGCACCGGCCGCAGCCCCCCGCCTAGGCGCCGACGCCGGCTGGAGGTCGGAGCGCCCAGGACGCCTCAACTGCCGCGGGCTGCAGCTGCCGGCCGGGCTCCCACTCCACTCTGGGCCGGGGCTCCAAGCGAGGGTCGGGAGTGAAACTTCTCCCGGCGGCGGCAGCGGCGGCGGTGGTGGTGGTGGTGGCGGCGGCGGCAGCGAGAGGAGCTGCAGGAGGAGGAGGAGGAGGAGCAGCGGCGGCGGCAACGCGTCCGCTCCTAGGCTGCCACCCTGTCACTGGCGCGCCTGGTTCCTCCCTCCTCCCTCCTTCCCGAGCCCCCGCCCTCGCTCCCGCCTCCCGCTCCCCCTGCTGCCGGGGTCCGTGCTGGCCGGGGGGAGGAGCCGCAGGCGGCACCGCTGCCAGCAGCCGGTGGGAAGCGCGGGCCGCGGTATTTCCCCGTCACCCGCCCTTGGACGTCCCCCCGTCCGCGCCTCAGTCCAGAGCCGGCCTCCTCTCCGGAAGGAAACGATCCCTGTCGGGCCGCCTCCGGCTTGCAGCAGCCGACGCCCCCTCGTCCCTCCCCCCCCGGCTCTGGCTCTTCGTCCCATTTCCCATCGCGTCCCGCCCCTCCGCCGGCCTCCGGACACTTGCGTCTGGGGGCTCCACTGGCCTCCTCCCGGCGCCTCGGCAGAGCTGACCTCATCGGCGGAGCTCTGGTCCCGGAGCCCCCACCAAGTGCGTTCCTGTCGCTCGGGGCTCGCCTCCCCCAGCCCACAGCCCTGTACGTCCTGGCGTGACCCTTCCCACTCTGCCCCGCCCCAGGTCCGCCAGGGCGCCACTCTTCGCGTTTTCGGTCCTTTTCACGTTGTTCTTACCGCTGCCACTCCGCGCCTTCTCCCTCTACTCCTTGTCCTGGTCACTGCTCAGGAAACCAAACGTCCCATCTCAGCACCTCTCCTCCCAGCCTAAATTCCCTCCTACCTGCATCCTCTATCACCCCTCCTCAGTCCTTCACAGAAGCACCATTGTCGCTTGGTGTCTCTTCTAAGAAAATCTCTGAAGGATTGGAAATACCTATCCTGAAAGGCCAAGGGAGATGATGATGAGTGGGGGTTCAGTCCCCAAAGCACGTAAAAATCCCATATCCTCCACCTGTTGAGTTGGAAAATGTGGGGCTGCCTGATGGTCTCCCCCTCAGCTCTCCTGATGATATCTGTTCTAGAAATGAGAACCATGGCCTATTTTCAGTCTTGGTAGAAGATTGGCTCAGTGGAACTGGGAAATAGTGGAGAAATGGGCACACATTATTCATTCACAAGGCCAATACCCTGAAGATCCAAACGAAGGAAATTCTTACCCCCACAAAATAAGTGAACTTAGTCAAAAAATAAAATAGAAGATAGGATTTTTATTCTTGCCTATGAACCGTTTTATTTTCTAAGGCAAAGACAGGAAAATTTTTACCTCTCCAATGAGGGAGGAAAAATCTCCAGCAACAGAATCTCAAAAAAGGTTAAGTTGTATTGGCCAAAGTCATCGTGACTTAGTTAGGTTAGGAAGAAATTACCTGAAAGTGTATGACATTTTGAAGAAGGGAACATTGACAAATTTCTCTCTAAAGGTTGTGCATAAAACTATACTCTGGGGTGCATTTGGCATCCCAAGCCCTTCCTTCTCTTCAAATTTCAGTCTTCTGTTTTAGACATCAAACGCAAAGGGATGGTATTGAATGGCATTAGACAAAATGGCTCGATCCAGCGAGGTGCTGGCAGTGTCCCTGGAACACTAGGCCTGCCTGGAGCCCTTGGAGGAATGGTTCTTTCCACACAGGTCACTGGCTGTGCATGAGCACGTCTGACTAAATGTTTCATCTGCTGGACAATGAAGCTCCTTTTCCATGTCTAGGTTTTGCCCAGAGACACTTGAGAATACAGATTACTGGATTCTTTCAAAGCTAAATTTTAGTTAGAACACAAAGCTAGTCAAATAGGCTCCTTCAGATCTAAAAATACATCTTCCCAAAGGTATTTTAAAGTTTCTAGAACAGTGCTACTCAATAGAACTTTCTTTATAATGGAATTTTTTTTATTTGTGCTGATAAGACAGTTAGTAGCCACATATAATTATGGATCATTGAAAGGTGACTAGTGGTGTGACTGATGAAATGAATTTTCATTTTATTTAATTTTAATTACTTTTTGTTTAAATAGCCCCATGTGGCTAGGGACTACCTTGTAAAACAGCATATTTCCAGAGGATTTCCGATTGCATATGGTCAACAGTGAAGAACAAATAAGTCCACCTACACACCAGCATCCTTTCTCCTGCAGTATTCAGCTGGGCTTTATGCTAATTGATTCCATTCATGTAGTTGATCTACAAAATCATTAATTCTCATTGGGCATTAATAACCCATTCATCAACTGTTCAGAACATTTGGGGAGAAAGTTAACTTTGTTTACTTATTCAACAAGTGTATATTAGAGATTAAATATTAGACAAGGTGATGTCAACAAACTATTCAGTGCTTCCCATGATGAAGCTTATAGTCCATTGAAGAAGACAGACATTAAACATCATGCTATAAAACGAATTACAATGGTGATAAATGATATGAACAGAAATACGGAGTACTGTGAGAATATTTATAAGAGCGTCTAATTTAGTCTGGGAATCAGGGAAGGCACTAGAAAACATTCAAATAAAATGAAAGTCATTGAAGTGAAGTTATATACAAGGCAAGTGACCTTGGGCAAGTTATTAAAATTCTCTAAGTTTTGGATTTCTCATCTGTAAATTCATTCTGTGAGACTTTATTAATATACTATATGAAGTCCTTAGCATAATATTTGGTTCATTGTAGACACTTGGGAAATGTTAGTTCTCCTCATTTTCTAATCCCTTCCTTCATGATAAAACCTCTCTCTCATGGTATCTATCATCTCATTTTTATTACATTTCACCTTTCATTTATTTAACAGATACTTATTTAGTATCTACTATAAGGCAGACAGAATTACTGAGAAATAGAAGTTGACAAAACAAAGTCCTGACTTCATGGGACTTATATTCTAAGAGATTACACTCACGTGCACGCACATTTGCATGTGTGTATATGAAGTATTTTTACATATAAAGAAATGAATAGATGTAATATGTGGGTGGGAGTGTTTTGTTTTTTTACAAAAATGGAGAAGAATAGTGGATGTATTATGTTTTGGGTGAGGCCAGTTAAAGCTGATTGTTAGGAAAGTTCTTTCTGATAATTTTAACAGGGAATGGGAAAAAGTGAGGGAGACTAATCCGGAAGATATCTGAAAGAATAATTTTCAAGAAGGAGTAGCTAACACAAGTCTTTGACACAGACATGGTATATTGAGAAGCTGCAGAGGCCAAAGTAGATTGGAAATGGGAGGGAGCTGATGACTTGTGGATAATTTAGGTCAGTGCTGAATAGAATTATAATGTGAGCCAGAAATGTAAGATATATAATTTAATTTTTTTCTAGATGCCTCATTTAAAATCAGGTTAAATTAATTTTAATGATACTTTTTATTCAACTTAATCCAAAATATCATGAGATATTTTACATTCTTTTTATTGATGCTAATATTTCAAAACCATTATGTGTTTTCCACTTACAGCATATCTGAATTGAAACTAGCCACATTTCCCATGTTCAACAGACACAAGTAGCTAGGGGCTACCATATTGGACAGTGCATATTTAGATCCTTGCAGACATTCATAAAGACTGGCTTTCATTCTGAGTGACAATGAAGTTGTTGTGTAGAGTAGTAATCTGGTTTTTATTTATTGTTTACAAGGACCATTCTAGCTCCTTTGGGGAGAAAATAAACTAGAGTGGGACAAGGGTAGAATTAGAGAAAACGTTTAAGTCTTTATTGAAGTGACCCCATCACTTCAGAATAGGAGGAGAAAACAAGCCTCTTTTCATTTTTTTCTTCCCACATAGGGTCTGCCCCTTTCCTTATTTGTAATAAGTAGAAGCTTTGAGAAAAGATTTTTATATCAATTTAATTTTATATGTATCGAGATTCTCGTGGTTATTTGTGGGAATTTTCCAAAGTCAGTGAAGTAATTTTCTCGTACTACTTTAATTCTGAAGATACATGAGTTTTAGAGGAGAAATTTTTCTTGGGAATCTCTATCAAGAACTTACTTTTTTATTTTCAAAACATTAAGTAATAAGTTATAGGAAGAATTTAAGAAAAAAAATTTCAATTGGATATGAGGGTTGTTGAGGAGCAAATTTGCATGGAACTATCATTGAAGAAGAATAAACATAATTGCATACCAAAATATAGCAAAATCTATATACTATATTAGAAGAAAGAATATACAAATACAGGTAATTCTATAATAATAACTCTGGGAAAAACTGTCTCATATAATTGCTGTTCTCATCTAAGCAAGAATGTGCCAATAAGTGTACTTGTGAGCCATCTCATAAAATCTCCATGAAGCACCTCAGTAGTGGATTTTGAGAAAAAAAAGCAATAATAAAATCCTCCTAAAATTATAATAGTTTACAAAGAAAATTACAAAACGGATTTTCTGTCTTTCCTAAATCCTTTAACAAATTCAAACATGTCCATATTAGACTACAGTAAATATGAATTATTTGCCACCTTCTCTGAGCTGTAGCTACTGGAACATAAGGTATCATCTGGATTCACAGTGAAGACAGATTTCTTCTTGTAGAGGTTGTGTTCCTGTGGCTTTGGAAAGACTTTAATGTCAACTACCCCAAGACAAAGTCTGCTATACTTAGCAGAGAGCTTTTGAACAGACTGCTCTGATGGGATTACATTTAGATATTAAAACTAATTAGAAAAGGTTACTAATAACTTTAAAATCACAGAAAAGACACAAAGAATTTAAAGGGTGGAATCATCATTTGATCATTTATGAAAGTTAAAGGTCAGTATTAACATGAATGTTTAGTTTATGCTTCTGTTACAAGGTATAATCAAGATTAGGCTTGTACTGACACTTTGAACCAGGATTTTACTAAGGTATTTTGAATGTTATCATTTTTTCTTGACAGATCAAGGCTGAGTTAATTTCATTTGTGTGAAGCAACTGTGGCATCTAGTGGTTAATAATCATAATGGTAATTCAGTTGGTTCCTAAGGGATAAATTGTGTTACAAAATAGTTTTGATATTGCCAAGGAGTATTATAATAATAGAGACATAATAAGATAACAGTTTTATTCTGTTTTTTATTTTCTCAGAGATCAGCACATGAGGAGATGATCAAAATTCATATACTGAAATATGGAAAGGTAATTATTTATAGCATATCATAAAACTATGTAAGTTTCAGGGCCTAGTATTAATTTACATTTAATCACCATGAAAATGTTGTAGTAAATTTTTTTATGCTGATCAGATATTTGATGCTAGCTATCAAGGGTTTATTAATCATTAATTCCTTTTTTTGGTATGATAATGCTATTGTAGCTTTGTTTTTTTAATAGAAAGAGTGCTTATTTTCAGAAAAACATACTGAATGTTTATAGATGAACTGTTTTGATATCTGAGATTTAAATATATGGGATGGACGGAGGTGCTAATTGGATGTAGATGTGAATAGGGTCTGCTTGACCAAGTATTCACTACTATTAGGGTAGGTAATTATCTTTGGATAAATTTGGAATTCTCTATGATAAAAAGTTTTTTTTTTAATGCTTAATTTGTTTAAGGTCAGCACATATTCATCGTTTATTTCCTATAGATTAACCTAACCAAGAGATGGTCCACTTATCTAAACAATAAATGGGAAGGAAACAATAATTGAGAAGGAAAGAATGAGACTCCTCCTGTCACTCATGGAAGGGTCAAAAAGCAATGAATTGAAATTAAAACATCCACTTCTTCCAGCCCCTCTTTGGCCCCATAACAGTCTCTGAGACATAAGTAAAACACCTGATCAAGCTTTCACACACACACAAAAAAGGGGGACTATTTACACGTGAGAATTTTTTTGTAAGTAGTAATAGTCTATAATTAGGTAGTGGGCTGCAAAATCTCAAGTTCCTAATCACTAATCTGAATTTATGCTAAAAAAGATTTGTATTTTTAATTGTCTCTTTTCAATACTTTCCTAAAATATGAATAATCTCCAATTCAATATTTCCTATCTCAGAAAACTTAAAATGCATGTGCCACCTTCTTTCTATTGCTTTAATTGTCAATCACTGTTAATTACTTGGTTTCCTTTCCTGTCCCATAGATCTGTGCTGTTCAGTGGAGATATAATATTATCCACATATGTAATTAAAAATTTTTAGTAGCCACATTTTACAAAGTAAGGACATGTGAAATTAATCCTAATAATATACTTTCTTTTATTTTTATTTTACTTAATATATCCAGTTCCAGTAGAGAGTAGAGTTGTCAGTATTCAAAGCTGGGAAGGGTAAAGGGTAGGAGGAGGAGAGCTTGGAGAAAGGATACAAAATTACAGCTAGATAGGAAGAATGAATTTTGTTCTTCTGAAGCATCATAGAGTGAATATGGTTCATTATTATTTTTGTATATTTTTAAAAAGCTAGAAGAGAAGATTTTTGAATGTTCACAGCACAAAGAAAGGTTAAATGTTTCTGGTGTTGGATATCATATGCTAATTACTCTGATTTGATCATTATACACATGTATTAAAACATCACTCTGTATCCCATAAATATATACAATTATTACATGTGAACTAAAACTAAAAGATGGGTAAGCTAAAACATTTTTTAAATTAAAAAATAAATACCAGTTCTGATTATTAAGACTAAAAATACTTTAAATGTACAGAGACAATTGGATTTCAGAATGTTTACAGGACTCATTGTGCTGAATTCTTAGATATCAACATGTGAATAAATTGTATATTGATACACATAAATATGATATATATGTATGTATATGTGTACATATATAGTTAAAAATAAGAGATGGCAAGTTAAAATAAGAGAGTAGTCGTCTTTTCTTTTCCATAAGTCAGGATTTATGACTTTCAATGGAATATTAGCACTAGGAGAGCAGATTTCTTTTCTGCCACTCTTCAAAATTTTCCGGGAGGGGTGTTGAAAATATAATTATTGTCACAAACTATCTTATTTAGTCATGTTAACATGTATTAAGTTTGTTATATGAAATAATAAATGTTTTTTCTCATTTTAAATTTCTCATGCAATAAATGCTTGAGATCCCTTAAGAACAAAATGTTTAATATTTCTAATCTAAAGAAAATCCTTAATTTATCTATTTTTTTCCTGCTAGAACTACCAAAAAAATTACCTAGGAAGAATAATCAAGAGTTAGAATTTCCTGTCCCTAATGGAATATTAATGGTGGGATGACATGAGAGTAACTGGCTGTGAATTTGCATTTTTGAAGCTTTGAAATGTGTGTGTGTGTGTGTGTGTGTGCGTGTGTGTTTTTAATTACGCTTTAAGTTCTGGGATACACATGCAGAACGTGCAGGTTTGTTACATAGGTACACACGTGCCATGGTGGTTTGCTGCATCCATGAACCTGTCATCTACATTAGGTATTTCTGCTAATGCTGTCCCTCCCCTTGCCCCACACCCCCTGACAAGCCCCAGTGTGTGATGTTTCCCTCCCTGTGTCCATGTGTTGTCATTGTTCAACTCCCACTTATGAGTGAGAACATGTGGTGTTTGGTTTTCCATTCCTGTGTTAGTTCGCTGAGAATGATGGTTTCTATCTTCATCTATGTCCCTGCAAAGGACATAAATTCATCCTTTTTTATGGCTGCACAGTATTTCATGGTGTATATGTGCCATATTTTCTTTATCCAGTCTATCATTGATGGGCATTCAGGTTAGTACCAAATCTTTGCTGTTGTGAACAGTGCTACAATAAACATACATGTGCACGTGTCTTTATAGTAGAATGATTTATAATCCTTTGGGTATATACCCAGTAATGGGATTACTGGATCAAATGGTATTTCTATTTCTAGATCCTTGAGGAATCACCACACTGTCTTCCACAATGGTTGAACTAATTTACACTACCACCAACAGTGTAAAGGTGTTCCTATTTCTCCACATTCTCTCCAGCATCTGTTGTTTCCTGACTTTAATGATCATCATTCTAACTGGCATGAAATGGTATCTCATTGTATGTAATATCCTCAATTTTGCCATTTGGCATGCAATGCCTTAAATATTTCATATTTGGCTTTTTTAGCAAAAGTTCACCAATTCCTGGCTACCGCAGTGATTTTCAATCTGTTTTTAGTAGTGGAACTTTAAAAAAGAGAGAACAATTATGATACAAACTCCTCTGCTTAGAACAAATAAATTGCACATTTGTTTCCATCAATTTAAAATTGTTGATAATTGCTTACTAAAAAATTCAATGAGGAACAAGGAGCTTTGATGAACATGATAGACTTAAGGAAGGAACAATTTTGACGTTGAGGATTGTAGGTAGCAATTACAGTCTTAAAGAAGATACAGCCTACAATTTATTCCTGTGGATTTTTTTATTAGAATAGTTCAAAAATAAAATCCTGTTTCAAGTAGATAAGTGATTATAAATAGTAGCATTTTTTTTTTTTTTTGACAATTCATCTTGCCATCTCAGGACACTCTGAAATTAAAATGATCCAAATTCTTTTAAAATAAATAGAAGATTTTGATTTTACTTACGACACCCAAGAAGAGCTCTCATAATCAAAAAATAGTAATCAGACAAGAAGCATCAAGAATATGAAATAAGAGATAGAGCTGTCTATATTTTAACACTTTATGTTTTCTTGTCATTGCACCACTGAGGAGCAGGCAAAAAACAGATGAATTTGCTGCTATTAGTTTATGTGAGTGGACATAAGCAAGCTTGAATTTTAAAGATAGCAGTGAAGAGGCCCAGGCACAATGGCTCACACTTGTAATACCAGCACTTTGGGTGGCCGAGGCAGGTTGATCACCTGAGGTCAGAAGTTCGAGACCAACCTGACCAACATGGAGAAACCCCATCTCTACTAAAAATACAAAAAATTAGCCAGGTGTGATGGCACATACCTGCAATCCCAGCTACTCAGGAAGCTGAGGCAGGAGAATCGATTGAACTTGCGAGGCAGAGGTTGCTGTCAGCCAAGATTGCGTCATTGCACTCCAGCCTGGACAACAAAAGCAAAACTTCATCTCAAAAAAAAAAAAAAAAAAAAAAAGACAGCAGTGAAGAACAGCCTTCTTGCTTAATGGTTCCTTCACATAATGTTCAAGTATATGCATAAATATGACAGGTGCAGCTTTATTCTGAAGTTCAAGAAGAAACAGGTAACTTGAAATTACAATGGAATTAAAGTTAGTATAATTTGGCATTATATTATAAGAGATTAGATTAGAAAGCAAGGTGAAAATTAGGTTGAGTGAAAAATATCCTTGAAAACACCTTATTTGACTATAAAGGAGATTATACATGGTTTTAGATATGCATATCTTTATGTGATGCATTTTATGCCACTTAAGTTTGAGGACTACTGAACTAGATTAAGAGAAAGAATATATTCATATGTGTGTGCATTCTACCTTTAAAATAACCTACTAATCCCTTTCAATGAATAGAGGGTAGGTAGAGAATTGAGAAATACTCCTTGTGTTCAGTGTTTATCTTCCACTGACATTCCTTAATAGCTTTGCAAATCGTTGTGTGGATTAAGTTAGTTAAACAAGATGAACACCCTTAGCATAAGGTCTGGAAAATAGAAAGTGCTATATAGAGATTTCCTATATTTGAATATGACTCAAATATACACTCACACATATTTACATACAAAAATCTGATTTCTGTCTCTATCTGTCTAAAGTGGCATTTGCTCTTTGACTCCACCCACCATCTAGTTCCCTATTCATTTATTTGGCAAAGATTTACTGAGCACTTGCTTTCTGGTGCTGTCCTAAGTTCTGGGATTTCATTCAACGAAGCAGATCAAATTCTCTTGCCTCTTGTCTTGAGGAGCTACACACTGGTGGGGAGTGGTAGATAATAAAATAAAACATATTTTAACATTGTATAGTATATAGTGCCTCACGCCTGTAATCCCAGCACTTTGGGAGGCAGAGGCGGGCAGATCACAAGGTCAAGAGATCGAGACCATCTAGCTAATATGTTGAAACCCTGTCTCTACTAAAAATACAAAAGTTAGCTGGGCGTGGTGGCACACACCTGTAGTCCCACCTACTTGGGAGGCTGAGGCAGGAGAATCGCTTGAAACCAGGACGCAGAGGTTGCAGTGAGCCGAGATCATGCCACTGCACTCCAGCCTGGCAACAGAGCAAGAGTCCATCTCAAAAAAAGAAAAAAAAAAAAAGGAGAAAGAAAGAAAAGAAAACATAAGACAGGAAAGTGGGTTAAGAACTTAGGGATAAGAGGCAATTGTTAAATATGCCATCAGGAAAGGTCTCATTCAAAGGATGAGCAAATACTTGAAGGAGGTGAGGAAGCAAAATGCTGTGATTCCTGTGGAGGGAGCATTCCAGGCAGATTGAAACATGTGCGATATGCGCCAGAGGCAGAAAGGAGGCTGGGATGGCTGAAGGGGCATGTAGTAAGGAGAGTGTGATCAAAGATGAGGTTAGCAAGGTAAGGGGTATGCCCTCTAGCACCTACCTGTTGGCCAATGTAAGGCCTTCACTTGGAGTGAGATAGGAAGCTCTTGCAGAGGTTTGAGCAGAGGAGGCCTCTGACATCGCTTAAGTTTTGACACACATTCCTCCTGAATGGGCCTCATGGAGTAACATCTTTCATGATAGGTTCTCATATTTTAAGTTACACACACATTTGGTATTCCTTCACAATATAAAACATTTTGGTTTACCTGCTATTCTTCATTACAGCATTAAAAATAGCTAATGAATTCCAATCAAACATTTCTGGAACCCCTAAGACCCTCTGTGGACCCATAGAACATAGGCTGATGTCTCCTGAGATAGATGAGTTTATGACTCTTCTAGTTCAATGTTCTGTGTACTCCTCAGTCTCAGGATGACACACAAGTTGGCCTGACTTGGTTTCTAGCTATAGGTATTTATGTCTGACCTCTTTAATTTGTTCTCTAGTTGTTTTTAAACAATTATTCTTTTTCTGCAAATGGTATCTCCTTATTCTTTCATCTAGGTGCTGCTTAGGTATCCTCCTGGCGTTTATTTTCAGCATTATCTCCAACTCATTGGAGCTTAGATGTAGTTGATTAACAGTACTTCAATATGGCTAAAGTTGATGAGATTTTCTTGTCACTTACTATATTATTTCAGAGGTAACATTAATGAAACTGTTAAGTCAAGCTGCTGATCATGGTTATATATGTGTGACAGGAATGTTGTTGTTGGGTTCTTTTAGATAGTAGTTTGTATTTATCTTCAGAGTTTCTCCTTCTTCCTCCTATTTCAAGCTGGTAGCCAGGCCATTTATATTTCCTTGCTCCCAGCCTTTTTTGCCGAGCTGGAAGTAGAGTCCCCCTGAGGACAACAGCCATTCCTGTCTATTGAAAAAGTTAAATTAGCTTATGGATGAGAGCATTTTGGCTGTCCCAGCAGGTAAGGAGAGAGTGGAGAAAGGAATGAGCCCTTTGAAGTCGGAGAGTAAGATGACATTTCTTGTTTCAAAAAGGGGACCAAGATCTGTAGGTCCCATAATCACTGGTGACTTGAGTTCCCCTAGTAGCAGCCTCCAGGGATTTGGTACCCTAGACACAGTGGTCCCAGCCTCAACAAAAACCCAGGACACCCCAAACAAAGGGCAGAGAGAGTCACTAGACCAGAAGGTACCATGCATAAAGGGGTGATGGATATGTTAGCAGACACCATTGAAGACTCATATTTTTTGAAGCATCTCAGATGCTTGATCGTATGCAAAACACTGCAACTTTAGGTATGCCTGATGGGAAGATGCATCCCAGAAATGTCTTAGATTTGTTTTCATACTGTCCTCTCAAAATAGAGGACTGAAGATGGACTTAAGAAGACTTAAAAAAATAAAGCAAGGTTGCATGTCATGTGTATTGAATATGTAGACCAAGATTTATAGCATATACAATCTCATCTCCCTCAGGCAATAATGACCTAAAAAATTTGTTAAAATTAAGCTCCCTTTCCCAATGACACTTCTTTTTTTTTGTTTGTTTGTTTTCCAATCACTTTTAAACCAGAGTTTTGTTTTTTTTTTTCTTGATTGCATTTTAGGTTTTGGGGTACATGTGAAAAACATGCAAGGTTGTTGCATAGGTGCATACGTGGCAGTATGATTTGCTGCCTCCCTCCCCTTCACCTATATCTGGCATTTCTCCCCATGCTATCCCTCCCCAACTCCCCACCCCCCCGCTGTCCCCCCTCCCCACCAACAGACCCCCGTGTATAGTGTTCCCCTCCCTGTGTCCATGTGTTCTCCTTGTTCAACACCCACCTATGAGTGAGAACATGTGGTGTTTGATTTTGTGTTCTTGTGTCAGTTTGCTGAGAATGATGTTTTACAGGTTCATCCATGTCCCTACGAAGGATGTGAACTCCTCATTTTTAATGGCTGCATAATATTCCATGGTGTATATGTGCCACATTTTTCCTGTCCAGTCTATCATCGATGGGCATTTGGGTTGGTTCCAGGTCTTTGCTATTGTAAACTGTGCTGCAGTGAACATTCGTGTGCATGTGTCCTTATAGTAGAATGCATTTATAATCCTTTGGATATATGCCCAGTAATGGGATTGCTGGGTCAAATGGAATTTCTATTTCTAGGTCCTTGAGGAATCGCCACATTGTTTTCCACAGTGGTTGAACTAATTTACACTCCCACCAACAGTGTAAAAGTGTTCCTATTTCTCCACATCCTCTGCAGCATCTGTTTTCTCCAGATTTTTTAATGATCGCCATTCTAACTGGCGTGAGATGGTATCTCAATGTAGTTTTGATTTGCATTTCTCTAATGACCAGTGATGATGAGCATTTTTTCATATGTTTGTTGGCCTCATGTATGTCTTCTTTTGTAAACTATCTGTTCATATCCTTCGCCCATTTTTGAATGGGCTTGTTTGTTTTTTTCTTGTAAATCTTTTTTAGCTCATTGTAAATTCTGGATATCAGTCCTTTGTCAGACGGGTAGGCTGCAAAAATTTTTTCCCATTCTGTTGGTTGCCGATTCACTCTATTGACTGTTTCTTTTGCCGTGCAGAAGCTGTGGAGTTTGATTAGGCCCCATTTGTCTATTTTGGCTTTTGTTGCCAATGCTTTTGGTGTTTTTGTCATAAAGTCCTTGCCTATGCCTATGTCCTGAATGGTTTTGCCTAGGTTTCCTTCTAGTGTTTTTATGGTGTTACGTCTTATGTTTAAGTCTTTAATCCATCTGGAGTCAATTTTAGTGTAAGGTGTCAGGAAGGGGTCGAGTTTCTGCTTTCTGCATATGGCTAGCCAGTTTTCCCAACACCACTTATTGAACAGGGAATCCTTTCCCCATTGCTTGTTTTTTTCAGGTTTGTCAAAGATCGGGTGGTTGTAGATATGTTGTGTTGCCTCCGACGCCTCTGTTCTGTTCCATTGGTCTATATCTCTGTTTTGGTACCAGTACCATGCTGTTTTGATTACTGTAGCCTTGTAGTAGAGTTTGATGTCCTGTAGTGTGATGCCTCCCGCTTTGTTCTTTTTGCTTAGAATTGACTTGGCTATGCGGGCTCTCTTTTGGTTCCATATGAAGTTTAAGGTGGTTTTTTCCAGTTCTGTGAGGAAGGTCATTGGTAGCTTGATGGGGATAGCGTTGAATCTGTAAATTACCTTGGGCAGTATGGCCATTTTCATGATATTAATTCTTCCTAACCATGAACATGGAATGTTTCTCCATCTGTTTGTGTCCTCTCTTATTTCGTTGAGCAGTGATTTGTAGTTCTCCTTGAAGAGGTCCTTTACGTTCCTTGTTAGTTGTATTCCTAGGTATTTTATTCTCTTTGTAGCAATTGTGAATGGCAGTTCGTTCTTGATTTGGCTCTCTTTAAGTCTGTGATTGGTGTATAGGAATGCTTGTGATTTTTGCACATTGATTTTGTATGCTGAGACTTTGCTGAAGTTCCTTATCAGTTTCAGGAGATTTTGGGCTGAGGTGATAGGGTCTTCTAGATATACAATCATGTCGTCTGCAAATAGAGACAATTTGACTTCCTCCTTTCCTAGTTGAATACCCTTTATTTCTTTTTCTTGTCTGATTGCTCTGGCTAGAATTTCCAGTACTATATTGAATAGGAGTGGTGAGAGAGGGCATCCTTGTCTAGTGCCAGATTTCAAAGGGAATGCTTCCAGTTTTTGCCCATTCAGTATGATATTGGCTGTCGGTTTGTCGTAAATAGCTTTTATTATTTTGAGATACGTTCCGTCGATACCTAGTTTATTGAGAGTTTTTAGCATAAAGGGCTGTTGAATTTTGTCGAAGGCCTTCTCTGCATCGAGATAATCATGTGGTTTTTGTTTTTGGTTCTGTTTATGTGGTGAATTACATTTATAGACTTGCGTATATTGAACCAGCCTTGCATTCCCGGGATGAATCCTACTTGATCATGGTGGATAAGCTTTTTGATGTGCTGTTGTAATCGGCTTGCCAGTATTTTATTGAAGATTTTTGCATCTATGTTCATCATGGATATTGGCCTGTAGTTTTCTTTTCTTGTTGAGTCTCTGCCGGGTTTTGGTATCAGGATGATGTTGGTCTCATAAAATGATTTGGGAAGGATTCCCTCTTTTTGGATTTTTTGGAATAGTTTCAGTAGGAATGGTACCAGTTCCTCTTTGTATGTCTGGTAGAATTCGGCTGTGAAACCATCTGGGCCTGGGCTTTTTTTTGGGTGGTAGGCTCTTAATTGCTGCCTCGACTTCAGACCTTGTTATTGTTCTATTCAGGGTTTCGACTTCTTCCTGGTTTAGGCATGGGAGGAGGCTACTGTCCAGGAATTTATCCATTTCTTCCAGGTTTTCTAATTTATGTGCATAGAGTTGTTTGTAATAATCTCTGATGATGGTTTGAATTTCTGTGGCATCTGTGGTGATATCCCCTTTATCATTTTTTATTACATCTATTTGGTTATTCTCTCTTTTCTTTTTTATTAAAATCTGGCTAGTGGTCTGTCTATTTTGTTGATCTTTTCAAAAAACCAGCTCCTGGCTTATTGATTTTTTGAAGGTTTTTTTGTGTCTCTATCTCCTTCAGTTCTGCTCTGATCTTAGTTATTTCTTGTCTTCTGCTAGGTTTTGAGTTTTTTTGATCTTGCTCCTCTGCTCTTTCAATTTTAATGATCGGGTGTCAATTTTAGATCTCTCCTTGCTTCTCATGTGGGTGCTTATTGCTATATATTTTCCTCTAGAGACTGCTTTAAATGTGTCCCAGAAATTCTGGTATATGGTGTCTTTGTTCTCGTTGGTTTCGAAGAACATCTTTATTTCTGCCTTCATTTCATTGTTTATCCAGTCAACATTCAAGAGAAAGTTGTTCATTTTCCATGAAGCTGTGTGGTTCTGGGTTGGTTTCTGAATTCTGAGTTCTAACTTGATTGCACTGTGGTCTGAGAGACTGTTTGTTATGGTTTCCGTTCTTTTGCATTTGCTGAGGAGTGATTTACTTCCAATTATGTGGTCAATTTTAGAGTAGGTGTGATGTGGTGCTGAGAAGAATGTATATTCTGTGGATTTGGGCTGGAGAGTTCTGTAAATGTCTATTAGGTTTGCTTGTTCCAGTTCTGAGTTCAAGTCCTGGATATCCTTATTAATTTTCTGTCTTGTTGATCTGTCTAATATTGATAATGGTGTGTTGAAGTCTCCCACTATTAATGTGTGGGAGTCTAAGTCTCTTTGCAAGTCTTTAAGAACTTGCCTTATGTATCTGGGTGCTCCTGTATTAGGTGCATATATATTTAGGATCGTTAGCTCTTCTTGTTGCTTTGATCCTTTTACCATTATGTAGTGTCCTTCTTTGTCTCTTTTGATCTTTGTTGCTTTAAAGTCTATTTTATCAGAGATGAGAATTGCAACTCCTGCTTTTTTTTGTTCTCCATTTGCTTGGTAAATCTTCCTCCATCCCTTTATTTTGAGCCTTTGTGTATCCTTGCATGTGAGGTGGATTTCCTGGATACAGCACACTGATGGGTTTTGGCTTTTTATCCAATTTGCCAGTCTATGTCTTTTGATTGGGGCATTTAGTCCATTTACATTTAGGGTTAATATTGTTATGTGTGAGTTTGCTCCTGTCATTTTGATGCTAGCTGGCTGTTTTGCCCATTGGTTGATGCAGATTCTTCATTGTATTGCTGCTCTTTACCATTTCGTGCGTTTTTGGAGTGGCTGGTGCTGGTTGTTTTTTTCTATGTGTAGTGTCTCCTTCAGGAGCTCTTGTAAAGCTGGTCTGGTGGTGATGAAATCTGTGAGTACTTGCTTGTTCACAAAGGATTTTATTTTTCCTTCACTTATGAAGCTTAGTTTGGCTGGATATGAAATTCTGGGTTGAAAGTTCTTTTCTTTAAGGATGTTGAATATCGGCCCCCACTCTCTTCTGGCCTGTAGGGTTTCTGCTGAGAGATATGCTGTGAGTCTGATGGGTTTCCCTTTGTGGGTAACCCGACCTTTCTCTCTGGCTGCCCTTAGTATTTTCTCCTTCATTTCGACCCTGGTGAATCTGATGATTATGTTCCTTGGGGTTGCTCTTCTAGAGGAATATCTTTGTGGTGTTCTCTGTATTTCCTGGACTTGAATATTGGCCTGCCTTGCTAGGTTGGGGAAGTTTTCCTGGATAATATCCTGAAGAGTATTTTCCAGCTTGGATGCATTCTGTTCGCCACATTCAGGTACACCTATCAAACGTAGATTAGGTCTTTTCACGTAGTCCCATATTTCTTGTTGACTCTGTTCATTCCTTTTTACCTTGTTTTCTCTAATCTTCCCTTCTCGTTTTATTTCATTGAGTTGATCTTCGACTTCTGATATCCTTTCTTCTGCTTGGTCAATTCTGCTGTTGAAATTTGTGCATGCTTCACAAAGTTCTCGTGTTGTGTTTTTCAGCTCCATCAATTCACTCATATTCCTCTCTAAGTTGTCCATTCTCGTTAGCATTTCATCAAGTCTTTTTTCAAGGTTCTTAGTTTCTTTGCATTGGGTTAAAACATGTTCTTTTAGCTCACAGAAGTTTCTTATTATCCATTTTCTGAAAGCTGATTCTGTCATTTCATCACACTCATTCTCCGTCCAGTCTTGTTCCCGTGCTGGTGAGGAGTTATGCTGCCTTGTAGGAGGAGAGGTGTTCTGGTTTTGGGTGTTTTCATCCTTTTTGCACTGGTTTCTTCCCATCTTTGTGGATTTATTCGCCTATTGACTTTGTAGTTGCTGTCTTTCTGATTTTGGTAATTTTAAGTCTGCAGCAGCTGAACTCATAAACCCCCTTTTCTTCCCCCCAGGTGTTCTGGCCCAGGGGGTTAGGGCTTTATGCTTTTCAGCTGTGTTGCTACCGTTTTCCCTGCCCACAAGGTGGCAGTCTAGTCACACTCAGCCTGCAGAGGCTTTGCTGAGCTGCTGTGGGCTCTGTCCACCTTCCGTGTGAGCTTCCCTGCAGTCCTGTTTATATGGGTGTAGTTAGAACTGCTTCCGCTATGCTGGCCCGCCCCTGTAGTGACGGAGTCTCTGTAGTGGCGGGTTGTCTTGGTTACAGCAAATTGCCCCGGGAACTGCAGGGTGTTTCCCGATGGAGGATGCCCCTCCCCCACAGAACTGGACTGTCCCGGGTTCAGCCGTGTTTCCAGTGGGGCCCTCTTTGCCCGGGAATCTCTTGGCTTGCCTCCTTGCCTCAGCTCCCCTTGCTGGCCCAGAGGGGACACAGTCTCGTTCACTTTGCTCACGGAGCCGCTGCTCCCTGCCCCCGGTGCAGGTCGAGTGGCTGCTCCGGTCCAACCAGCGGTGCTGGGAACCCGTGGAGCTTCTCCGCCTGTGAATCTCCTGGTCTGTGGGCAGTTAAAATCCGCTGCCCTGTGTGCTGCTGCCTCAGCCGAAGCAGCGGCTCTGAGATTTGTGGCACGTCCTTGCCCGGGGGTCTCCTGGCTTGACTCCCTGCTTCAGCTCCCCTTGCTGGCTCAGAAGGAACTCTGTCTCTCTCGTTCTGCATAAGAAGCCACTGCCCCCCGCCCCAGGGCATAGGCTGAGCGGCCACGCTGCTCAAACCAGTGGTGCTGGCGACCCGTGGGGCTTCTCCTCCTGTGAATCTCCTGGTCTGTGGGCAGTAAAAATCCGTCTGGAAATGCAGCATCCACTCACCCTCTGCACCTTCTCTCGGAACTGCAATCCCGACTTCCTCCTAAGCGGCCATCTTGGATGATCAAAGACACTTCTTTTTTACATAAAATGTTAATTAAGTACTTGCTGTTGCTTCAAGTTTTTGTAACTTCTGAACATATTTCATTAAACATAGTTCTTAGTAATCTCATTTATTCAACTAAAGAATATGAATACATCTGACATTCATCATATAGAGATTTTCCTCTCTTTGATTTGATACTCTCAGGAAGTTACAAGAGTTAGGATGCATAGAATATTAGATTATTTTTAAAATACTAACTATCACCAAATGCTAAAATACTAAATCAGACTAATGTCTAGTTTCATTCATTTAAATATATTTAATTCTTTAAATTTGATACTTAGATGTGATGCCATCACATTTCAGCCTAGACTTGTAAATTTTGTGCATAATTCCTGTAATAGCAGTACAGTTGGATACATAATTTATCTTTAAAAGGTCTGATGACTTAGAAATTATGTGAACTTGTTGGTCTTTGCTTTTGTTAGCAGAAAAATTGAAGATAAAATTTGCCTCATGGTGTTCTTGTAAAGTTTTATGTGATGTTTTTGTGCTTTGAACAAGTTTAGTGATTCATAAGGTCTAATGTTAATGTTTATTAATGTTCACTTAATAGCTTTTAACATTTTATTTATTTGCCTGCCAAGCATCCTTCTTTTGGGGAATCATCTGATCTCTCTTCTACAGTAATCCTGTTCGGTCTTTGTGGTTAAGCGGGGCCAATTATAGTACATAGCTGTCTCAAACCTCTGACCATCCTGTAACCCCAGCAAGCCTAATCATAGCCCCTCACAGGATCATTGCCGGAGATCATAGGAAAGATGCTCTCACTTTTCCACAATCTCTGGCTGCAAGAACATTGTGAGCCTGGAGCTGCTAGGGGACTCATTTTAGACATATGGAAAGAGTTTGAGCATGAAGCCACACAGGTGACCTTGTTGTTGTTGTTTAAGCATCCAAATCCAGCAGTGTTTGGAAATTCACTTCTAGATTTTTAGTTATGTGAGGCAGTTTATGCTATTTTTTATAAACTACTTTATGATGGACTTCTGCCACTCACAAGTAATAGAATTTTCAGGCACAAAAAATAGTGAAGTGTGCTTTGAAGTCAGACCTCATGTAATTAAATCCCAATTCTCTCCCTTGCCACTATGTGACCTTAAAAAAGTTACTTTAACTCTTTGTGCCTGAGCTTCCTCATCTGTAAAGGCATGGTAAAAATACCAACCTCTTTCAATGGGGAGTTTTAGTCGAGTGTGTGTGTGTGTGTGTGTGTGTGTGTGTGTATTATAGCACAATGTCTAGACCATGAGATGTGCTCAATAAATACAAGATATTACTACACCAAATAAGGTGTACATTAAAAATATCACCTGGTTAAGAAGAGATACATTTAAAATATATTTTAAATGTATCTCTTCTATACTATATCTCTGTACTATATTCAGGTAATAGTACAGAATTTTTAAAAATCCAATACTTCAGCAAAGAAGAGGTAGAGAAAATATATGACAGTGAAATTAAATGGAGCTCAAAGAAAGGTGAATAAATTCTTAGTGAAAAATAGGATCATAAAAAAGTGAAGACATAAATTCATGTATTTGATGACACCAGCAGCACAAAATTCATGAATCAAAAGTTGCCAACCAGTGCCCCAGACATCGTATTTATTTTATTTTTTAAATGGAATATTTGACTCTGGCACTAAAACAAAAACTCTATGGATAGCACCAAACCAGCAGATATTCTAAATTCACAGAATTTTTGTTAGCTATTTCAGTACCTTACTCATAAATTTTCCTTATTTTTTTTCTAAGAGTGGTGTTAACAGAATTATAAAAAACTTGAATATTAAGTTTCCACTTTTCTGGAAATTTTATACACACAGAGCAGACATTTCTACAGACATGTTATAATAGATATTTACTGGAATGTGGTTCCAGTCTGGGGTTTTTAATTAGTTTATGAGGCAACTAAAATGATAATATGTTAAAATCAAATTATCTGTATTAAAACAGGGAAATAAATTAAATGGCAACAATTATTATATTAAAATGATAATATTTATTAAATCTGGTGTTTTATTTTAAATATAGCTAGTCAATTCCTAGGCTTAAGTCAAAATGTAATAATCTAAGCCAGATGTAAACTAATACAGTATAACACACAGAACAAATCATCAAACTTTCTATGACACAAATTTTTTGTTGTTAATACCTTGTAAATGCATCCACCTATTCTGTAAATATTATTTTTAACAAATAATAATTTTTATTACTTTTTCTCTCAAATGAATTCAGTGAGTATGCTTTGGAAAGGAAGGATAGCAAAATATCTTAAACACTACAAATATTACCATTTTACTATAAATGAATCTGAATAAAGTAAGAGTGACTCTATTTGAATATTATTGTAACTAATCATTTCTTACTATATAATATCAACATAACCAAATAGTTTAAATAAATATTTAAATGATATAATCCCTACATTTTTCTGCTATTTGGAATATTGTCTCTAAATTGTCAGACTTAGATTATATATAATTATGTGAATACAGCCACTATCACCGAGCTCTGTTAAACCACTAGATAATTACTATGGTATTAAATTCACGCATATACTCACAGATATCCCAAGAATGCAGGGATCCTTTATTTTCTGTAACTTTTCTAAACTCTCCATGAGAAGAAACAGGCACTGGAGTTAAGGGGAATTTCAACAATAGATTATTGCCTTTTAAATAGTGTGTTTTCAATTTTAAAAGTCTCTAATGCATTGATTTTTTTTAATCCAAAGTTAAACTGCCTGCAGCGCTTTCCCTTTCACTTTCCTCCTTAAACTGGTAGCAGAGTAGAGAGGAAACTTGTAGTTCTTAAGGCAGAGTAAAGGCTTCTCCACCATAAGCCAGTAAAGGTGGCTTAGATCTTTCTACTCACCTAGCCATCAATGCTTTAACCCATAATGATGAAGAGGGCTCATCCTGAGTGTGGTCTTCCAGTTCTTCAAATAAAGAACAAGGCAAAAACTGTTCTGTTGTCCACTTTCTCCCCGACACATGTAGTATATATCCTTACAAAGCCAGAGACACTAGACTGGAGATGGGAAGTCAGGACCCAGGTATTTGACCTCTACTACCAAAACCTCTGTTGCCTTGCCCCTCCTCCAATCCTAGGTCAATAAGGGTGGGCTCTCTCTCTTTCTCTCTCTCCCTCCTTCTTTCTTTCTCTTCTTCTCTGTATGATAATGACTGGCCCTCCATTGTTCTGATTTGGTTCTATTTCTAGTTTATGGTAAAATTCTATCTGGTCAGCAAGTCCTAGCCCCAGATATGTTAATAAAATCTTTTTCTCAACAAAGTGTGACCTTCAAGCTTATTTTCATGTTTTGACTCAAAAATTCCATTCTGAAATTCAAATGTTAAATGTTGACTCCTTCTTCCTCTTGGCATCTTTCTTGTAACAATAAAAATCTGTCCTGAGGAAAAATCATGTCCATGGAAGAATGGAGGCAGAAGAGTCACATTAAAGGAATTTTAGAAAGATAAAAAACATAGAATACATTTCAAAATCTGTTATTTACATTTCAGTTAGAATAAATCCATGTTTCGCTTACCCAGAAGTGGTGAAGGCCATATGTGCATTGTTATCATCAATGACAACATCAAGTTAAAAGTGTTTAGGCATCATGAAGGCTTATAGATGAGTAAGAAAAGTTAAGTAGTTTGCAAAACAAGTTTAAGCCTATGAAAATAGAAAGGGAGAAGAGTGACTTTCTCTTTAGTAAATATTAGAGAAAATATACTGAATTATAACATTGTTAAGTGTTAAATTCAGCATATGTAACAATTAGATTCACAAATGAGTGATGGATTAAACATAACAAAATTTTACTCTGTAAGTAAATTATAAAGATGACATTCAAATGTGGCATTTGTTTCCTGGAAAACTGAAAAGGTCCACAGAGCATTATGACTGTTTTGTAAAAAGAGGTATACATGGAGCAATGTTGTGCCTTTCTTTATCGAGGGGCTTCTCTCCACGCATTATCCCCTCCTTCCCTTTAGCATTTTGATTTAAAAATGCATTACAGTTGTCTTTTACGCAGTAATGGAACCATGACCATATTTGAATAATAATCAATATAGAACAGAAATGAATAATGATTATCTTCCAGAGGTAGAAACTTTGCTTCATCTTATTTTTGAGTAAAGAGAAGACATCTTTCTTCATTTGTATGAAGAATAGTTGCATTGCATTGGGTGGAAATACGGAATTTCAAATGTTTGTTTAAAGCTTTATAGTGATGCTGTTTAGTCAAAAGTAAATTTGCTAGTTACTATGCTATTCTCTCTACCCAGCAAACCCATCCTTCTGTATTCACTTTGAGATATTGGAGTTGAACCTGCAAATCACATTGCTGCTTTTGACTGGTCTGCTATTAGCTCAACCGATATCAAGCACAAGAGAGAGACTCGAGGCTATAGGAGGGTAAGTAAACCTGTTCCATCCTGTTTGCTTTCTGATTGTTTCATATTTGCTTCCTACTTTCATAAGCATCATCTTATCAATACTTCTAAAACGAATTTCCAATAAGAGAAGTTGCACTACCTTTCTGTAGCAGTGTTTGAATCCATTTCATATTTTTTCCAACACTTTTAGAATCAGCCTTATTATACTTCCCTTAAAAACCCTAGCACTGTTCAAATTTTATCATCCTAAGAGATATCAGATTCAGTTCCATAGGGCCCCTCCTTCAAGCGTCTGTTTTTAAAATTCCCTGTTTCCTCAGATCTAGTATTCAGAACTGCTTCCTGCAGTTGATATTCTTATGAAACCTTAGTGTTCTTTTTTGCATTTTCAGTTAATTAGATGAAAATTACTTAAGTTGTTTTTCTTATTGTGGTTTTTCCATGTATTGAAAAAGTATTTGCTACATATTGGGGGTGTGATGTTCTATATAGCAATATCAATATGTTCCATATATTTTCTAAAATTATTACTAAATACATTAATTAATTTAATGTTTAAAAAAAGGAAGAAAATAAACTCTGAGTGATAGGTAGGTAATACTATAACACCCATTTTACAGGCAAGAAAATTGAGGCACAGAAAGCATTAGGTTTTTACAAACCCATCAAATTAACTAGAGGGGCAGAGATGTCACTAGACTTTGACTGAAGAATCATGCCCCTGACACTGTCATCCAGAAATCAGGAAGCTATTACCACCATTCATAATTCCGTGAAACTTGCTGTCACTACATTATTATTGTTGACACAGCTACCCTGAAGCGGGTGCTTTACAATGGAATGCCTATCCTCTTTATGTAGCACTCTTTACAGTTTTCATTGCTTCTAGACCCACAACTAATATCAAATCCCTGAATGTTCAAGGTATGATAGGCTGAATATGCTGTTGCCAAAGATGTGCATGGCCTAATTCCCAGGTCTTGGGATTATATTACCTACATGGCAAGAGAGTTTTGCAGATGTTGTTAAATTAAAAATCTTGAGATCCTGGGTTAATTGGGAAGCTCAGTGTAACCCAAGGTTCTTATAAGAGGGAGGCAGGAGGGAAGGTTCAGAAAGAGAGGTAACAAGATGCTATCATGCTGGCTTTAAAGGTGGAGAATGGGACCATTAGCCAAGGAGTGTAGGGGACCTTTAGAAGCTAGAAAAGGCAAGGAAATGGATTCTCTTTTAGGGCGTGCAGAAGGAATACAGCCTTGCTGACCATTTTCGGACGTTGGTTCTCCAAAACACTAAAAGAATACATTTTTATTGTTTTAAGCATTAAGTCCATGGTAATTGGTAACAATCGGAAACTAATACACGGGGAAAGAAATACAAAGTCTCAGGAGGAAACAGCTTACACTCAAAAGGAACAGAAAGATTTTGCCAAATTACATAGAGAAATCTAGGGAATGCATATGAGATGGTCCCACTAATGTCATATTCGTTCTCTGGTGTAGCACTTTTCTTTTTTTTTTTTTTTTTTGATACGGCGTTTCGCTCTTGTTAGCCAGGCTGGAGTGCAATGGCACGATCTCGGCTCACCGCAACCTCCGCCTCCTGGGTTCAGGCAATTCTCCTGCCTCAGCCTCCCGAGTAGCTGGGATTACAGGCACACGCCACCAGGCCCAGCTAACTTTTTGTATTTTTAGTAGAGACGGGGTTTCACCATGTTGACCAGGATGGTCTCGATCTCTTGACCTTGTGATCCACCCGCCTCGGCCTCCCAAAGTGCTGGAATTACAGGCGTGAGCCACCGTGCCCGGCCTGGTCTAGCACTTTTAAAATCCATCCACACACATCTACTTCAGTGGAGGTCATTACTGCATTGCTAAACAAAGCTGAGCCAGCGCATCAGGGCAGAGAGAAGAGGTAGCCTCTGTTGTAAGGGAAATTTTATAGGATTTGTGTGTTCGGGGCTCTCAGACTCATTCCGCTCTAGCCTAACTTCAACATTGCAGTTCTCAATGTGCCATTGATTCTCAGTCAACCCCTAGACTTTACCCAAAAGTCCTAGAGTGTCAGGATAATTGCAGAATCAGACTCTGTCTGGTTGTTGGTACTATCTAGGCACTTTCTCTGTTTTTCCTGGATCTGCATCTCCACTCTCCCCTGAGCACTCTGTGCTTTCCCTACCCATCCTATTGTTAGTCGGGTTTGTCCAGCTCCCTCTTGGGTATCATGCGGACTCTATTCTCTGCTTAACAAAATTTTACCTAGTTTTAAAGATATATTTAATTTTCTTTCTAGTTCTTTCCTTTGTGGAGGAGGTTCGTTTTGCACCAGTTATTCCATCTACCACTTGCAGGAACATTCACTCATGTGTTAAAAGCTACTTTATTATTCTCAGATATGCAGCAAGGGGCAGCAGAAGCCTAGGATGGAGAGCCAGCCCCTAAGGCTCAGGAAAGCTGCTAGGCATCGTGGATTCTCTTGTCTATGTTTGTCCCATGTCTCAACACAGCTGATGGACCCAGAAAGCATTCTGCTCTGGGTTTTTATACCCCAGAGGACACTGCCATTGTTGGGACTGAAGTGTTGCAGAGCACTTCACGGCTTTAGGAGGGATGAGGATTGTTTCAGAAATTTCATCCTTGTCTCATGATGTTTCTTCTCAGTACATTCTATAGTTACCCTGAGAACTACAAACAGGAAGAGGGGAGAGCTTAGTCAGCCAAGGCTATTTGGGGACCTGCCCTGCTGCATCTTCAGTTTCCTCTTTAGAGCAATTTATACTTGTACTTAGATTAATGCTCATGATTCTCAAGGGCTATTAAATTATTTTAGTGTTTGATTATGTAGGAACTCATTGCTACTTACCTTCCCCTTTTTGAATAAATGTAATTATTCAATTGTGCCTAAGAGCGCTTCAGGAAAGTCAATAACTCATGGGTGAATGAATTAAAATACATAATAAGTAGAAGTAGGTGGTTTCTGTCCACTTTTAAATGAAAAAAAATTTGTAAAGATTTTATTTTATTTTATTTTATTGTTCTCGTTGTTGGTTGTTATTGTTTAGAGACAGGCTGGTGCTGAACTCCTGGGCTCAAGTGATCCACTTCTGTCAGCTTCATAAAAGCTGGGATTATAAGTGTGAGCCACAGCACCCAGCTGAGTTTGGGTTTTTGTTTTGTTTTGTTTAATTTTAAAAGTAAGATTGACTGAGTTTGTAAGCTTTTGGCTTGCCGGGGCATTTTAATTTTCTTTACAAATTACAGTGGTTTACATGCAGCTTTAAATTTCCCATTGAAACAATTCATTTAAAAAACCATTAGTGGTGAGTTAAGAATTTGCCGACAATTTTATAGGTGAGATGGAAGAAACAAAACTCACTAATAATTTAGTAAATTACCATTGGCTATATCTGGTCTTACGAAAGTCTTACTTAGTATCCCTGCTCTTCCCTCCCCTCACATTTCATTTTTCAGGATTACTTTCTTTTTCATATAGAATCATGGGAACTAACCTAAGATGCTTTTGCTCTCCTTAATAAGATTATCAAAATATCTTAGTTAACAAAGCTGTTTTCCCAGATTTGAATTGTTGTACTAGTTGCTATGAAGTAAACACATATTTGAACTTTTACAGCAGTATAAATGGCTTTTTCTAGGTTTTTATGTATAGATAGTTATAGCTGTATATTGACCAATGTCTCCGGGTTACACAATTTTATTTACCTTCTACAGTCACAACTTGGTTCTCTTTTGAGACATTAATTTTTCTCTTGATTTACTGTTTCTTAATTCTCTTTAATGTTTACAGTAATTTTTTTAAATCAACTCTTTCCATACTCTTGATTCTATTCCTTCTGTGATGGCATTTATCTATATCCATTACTTTTTCTGGATTTTTAATTACTTTGTGATTTTATACACAACCCTAGATGTTTTGAGAGTTTGCATAATAAGATTATTGGGAAATAGTTATTTCTGTAATCGATGGGGTGAATCTTCCTTCATCTACTGAATCTTCATATTTCTTTCACTTCATTAACTTAGTGTGCCACAACATCAACTTTGGTTCCTGTTAGCTTCTGTTTTCTCTTTCAATTACTAACAAAGAACAGTGGGTGGTGAAATGCTGCATAAATACACACTGAGGGGCACCATACTCTGCATTCACCACCAGTCTCTAGCACAGCAATGGAAAGAGGAAAGTAAGGATTAAATGAATCACACCAATGTAGAAAACAAAACAGGCACTCACAGTGGGCAGATTTGTGGTTGAGAGAAGTTGCATGTTAATATGCCAAAGACAAGGAAAATTAAGTAGCTAGGATAATAAAAATAACAAGTACAAGAAGTCATATGTATTTACATCTTTCCCTTGAATGATTCTTACAGCAACACTTATTTTAAAATAAAATCTCCTAAATTTTTTATCTTGTATTTACATTAAACAAAATCATGGCTGTGAGTTATATAATTTTTAAACTCAATCCATCATATACTATCTCTGGAAACTTTTGGTAAAATTATGTATCTTATTTCTCATAGAAAATAGAAATAAACTGTAAATACTACTTTGTCATTTACCCATCGATTCTTTCCCTTGGATTTTTACATGAAAATAACAGTGACCAAGTATGATGACTTTACCTCCCTCACAAATGCAGCTGAAATAAACACTAAATATCAAGTCTATTTCATAGGTTTCCTGAAAAACAGGAAGGGTTAACATAGCAAAACCAGAAAAGTAGGGAATTCATGAAAGCTGTAAAGCAGACAGGAAAAAAAATTGATCTCAAAATCTAGAAAATTTGAAAACTCTGAAATTCTATAAAGGTGATATAGATGACCTCAAGAAAAAAAAATATATATTTTTTTTTAGCAGAACCTAAAAATAACCACAAGACTAGAGAGTGTAGCAAGGACTGAATGAGAATGTAGGTCTAAAAAGGTAACAGAAGAACTGATACAGTCTAACTCACTGACTCTTGTTTTTACCTTGGACCATTTTCCCACCCCTCCCACACCTACCTATGAGTGTCCCACTGCCCATTCCCATACCTATACAATCAATGGAGGTAGGGTTTTCAACTCAAAGCTTCTATTTAATGCCTGATTATATTATTTGGGGGTGATATTATTCTTTAAATGTGTTACATAACTGGAGAAATATAGAAGAAGATATTGGTGTTTAAAACTAAGAAGTTAACCATTAGCAAAATAGAACTCTATAATAATATTTACAAGTTACCAACACAACACAAAAAAGAGTGAAAACAAAAAAAAAAAGTACCAAAACACTGATTAATCCAGCAAACATGAGGAAGAGGAAAAAAAGAAAAAAAGAAACACCTATAACAAATAGCCAGTTTTAAAAATAAAGGATTAAGCAAAATGATCTTTCCTCCAAATCTGCCATTGCACTGCTATCAATCCTTCAACCGTCCACACATCCCTCTGCATACACAGGGATAAAGTTATTAAGATACCTCAGGAAGCTGAGTTAAAAGTCAAGCTGCTTGAGTCCCATAAGCCAGTTCTTAGGGTAGTGCTTATCACAGTAAGAACAGAAGTCTGAATTTGGGTAATAAAAATTAAATTTATGCACCACAGTGGGTAACTGTAATTAGATTATCACCAAACACAAACTCCCAGCCTTAATTGCCTTCTTTCCTCCCTATGGCACCCAAAGGCGACTTACTGCCTCCTCTTCTTGAGCTTCCTTCCTTGTAATGCTACCCAGGCCAGTTACCTTCACATTTACATGTAGCTGTGTTCCTCACACAAGAAATGATGTCATTACCATCTTCTTTTTTTGCTTTGGGGTTGCTGGAGTAAAATTATACCAAGCTTTCTACATCATCAACTTTTGCCTGTTTAGTCTACCAGGAAGGGGGAGTTAAGCTAAAGTTAATCTTGGACAACATGAGTCTGTAAAGGCATGGTAAATCTCACCATGGACATTTCTCACGTGTGCATTTTACTAGTGAAGCAGTGTTAGAGTTTAGCAGAGATGAGCAGTGAATAGAATTTTTTTAAATTTCTATTTTAGGTTTGGGGATACATGTGAAAGTTTGTTTCATAGATAAATGGGTGTCGTGAGGGTTTGTTGTACATGCTATTACATCACCCAAGTATTAAGCTCAGAACCAAATAGTTACCTTTTCTGATCCTCTCCCTCCTGCAACCCTCTTCCTCCAAGTAGACCCCAGTGTCTATTGTTTCCCTCTTTGTGTTCATAAGTTCGTATTATTTACTTTCCACTTATAAGCGAGAACGTGTGGTATTTGGCTTTCTGTTCCTGAGTTAGTTTGCTAAGGATGATAGCCTCCAGCTCCATCCATGTTCCCACAAGAGTTATGTCATTCTTTTCTATGGCTGTATAATATTCCACGGTGTACGTTTACCACATTTTCTTTATTCCTTATTTATTGTAGTCTGTCACTGATGGACATTTAGGTTGATTCCATGTCTTTGTGATTGTCAACAGTGCTGCAATGAACATTGACATGCATGTGTATTTATGGTAGAATGCTTTATATTCCTCTGGGTATACACCCAGTAATGGGATTGCTGGGTTGAATGGTAGTTCTGCTTTTAGCTCTTTGATACTGCTTTCCACAATGGTCGAACTAATTTACACTCTCACCAACCGTGTATGAGATTTTCTCTACAAGCTCACCAGCATCTGTCATTTTTTGACTTTTTAATAGTAGCCATTCTGACTGGTATGAGATGATATCTCATTGTGGTTTTGATTCGCATTCCTCTAACGAGCAGTGATATTGAGCTTTTTTTCACATGCGTGTTGGCTGCATGTATGTCTTCTTTTGAGAAGTATCTTTTCATGTCCTTGCCCACTTTTTAAGGGGGTTGCTTGTTTTCTCTTGCAAATTTTTTTAAGTTCCTTATAGATGCTGGATATTAGACCTTTGTCAGGTACATAGTTTGCAAATATTTTCTCCAATTCTGTAGGTTGTCTATTTATTCTGTTGATTTTTCTTTTCTGTGAAGAAACTCTTAAGTTTAATTATATCCCATTTGTCAATTTTTGCTTTTGTAGCAATTGCTTTTTGTGTCTTTGTCATAACATCTTTGGCTGTTTCTAGGTCCAGTGTGGTACTGCCTAGCTTGGTTTCCGGGGTTTTTATAGTTTTAGGTTGTATATATGTCTTTAATCCATCTTAAGTTGATTTTTATATCTGGTGTAAGGAAGGCGTCCAACTTCAGTCTTCTGCATATTGCTAGCCAGGTATCCCAGCACCAATTATTGAATAGGGAGTCTTTTCCCCATTGCTTGTTTTTGTCAGTGCTGTCAAAGTTTAGATGGTCATAAATGTGCAGTCTTATTTCTGGGCTTTCTATTCTGTTACATTGGATTATGTGCCTGTTTTTGTAGTAGTACCATACTGTTTTGGTCACTGTATTCTTATAATTTAGTTTGAAGTCAGGTAATGTGATTCCTCCAGCTTTCTTCTTTTTGCTTAGGATTGCTTGGCTATTCAGGATCATCTTTGGTTCCATATCAATTTTAAAATAATTTTTCCTAGTTTTATGAAGAATGTCTTTGGTAGTTTGATAGGAATAGCATTGAATCTGTAAATTGCTTTGGGCAGTATAGTCATTTTAATGATATTAATTCTCCCTATCCCACGAGTATGGGATGTTTTTCTATTTGCTTATGTCTTCTCTGATTTCTTTAAGCAGTGTTTTGTAATTCTCATTGTAGAGATATTTCACCTCTGTGTTTAGCTGTATTCCTAAGTATTTTTTAAAATTTTTTTGTGGCAATTGTGAATTGTTCCACCTTTCTGACTTGGCTCTCAGTTTTGTTGTTGGTGGTGGTGGGATATAGAAGTGCTAGTGATTTTTGTACATTGATTTGTATCCTGCAGCTTTGTTGAAGTTGTTTATCAGCTGAAGAAGCTTTTTGGGCTGATACTATGGGGTTTTCTAGATATAGAATTATGTTGTCTATAAACAAAGATAGTTTAACTTCTTCTCTTCCTACTTGGGTTTCTTTGTTTCTTTGTCATACCTGATTGCTCTGGTTAGGACTTCCAATACTATGCTGAATAGAAGAGGTGAGAGAGGGCATCCTTGCCTTGTGCTGGTTTTCAGTGAGAATGCTTTCAGCTTTTGCTCATCCAGTATAATGTTGGCTGTGGGTTTGTCACAGATGGCTTTTATTATTTCGAGGTATGTTCCTTCAGTATCTAGTTTATTGAGAGTCTTTTTGGTTTTGTTTTTCAACATTAAGGGATGTTGAATTTTATCACTGGCCTTTTCTGTGTCTATTGAGAAAATCATGTAGTTTTTGTCTTTAGATGTATTTATTTGATGAATCACATTTATTGATTTGCATATGTTAAGCCACACTTGCATCCCAGGGATGAAGCCTACTTGATAATTGTGGCTTAGCTTTTTGACATGCTGCTGGATTCAGTTTGCACGTATTTTGTTGAGGATATTTACATCGATGTTCATCAAGAACATTGGCTTGAAGTGTTTTTTTTTATTATTGTGTCTCTGCCAGGTTTTTGTATCAAGATTATGCTGGCTTCACAGAATGAGTTGGGGAGAAGTCCCTCTTCCTTAATTTTTTAGAATAGTTTCTGTAGGAATGGTACTAACACTTCATTGTACATCTGGCAGAATTCAGTTGTAAATCCATCAGGTCCTGGGCTTCTTTTTCTTTTTTTGGTTGGTAGGCTATTTATTACTGATTCAATTTCAGAGCTCATTATTGGTCTTTTCAGGGAATCAATTTCTTCCTGGCTCAGTCTTGGGAAAGTGTATGTGTCCAGGAATTTATCCATCTCTTCTAGGATTTCTAGTTTGTTTACAAAGAGGTGATCATAGTAGTTTCTGATGGTTGTTTTTATTTCTGTGGGGTCAATAGTAACATTTCTTTTCTCATTTCTAATTGTGTTTATTTGGATTTTCTCTCTTTTCTTCTTAATTAGCCTAACTAGTGGCCTCTCTAAATTTTTATTAGTTTTTTCAAAAAACCAACTCCTGGATTTTTTTTTTTTTTTTTTTTTGAGACAGAGTCTCACTGTGTTGCCTGGGCTGGAGTGCAGTGGCGTGATTTTGGCTCACTGCAACCTCTGCCTCCTGGGTTCAAGTGATTCTTCAGCCTCAGCCTCCTGAGTAGCTGGGATTACAGAAGCATGTCACCATGCCCAGCTAATTTTTGCATTTTTTGGTAGAGACGGTATTTTGCCATGTTGGCCAGGCTGGTCTCAAACTCCTGACCTCAGGTGATCCACCTGTCTCAGCCTCCCAAAGTGCTGGGATTACAGACATGAGCCACTGTGCCTGGCCTTCTTGGTCTTTTGAATTGGTTTTTATGTCTCAATTTACTTCAGTTCAGCTCTCATTTTTTGTTATTTCTTGTTTTCTGCTAGCTTTGGGGTCAATTTGTTTTTGCTTCTCTAATTCTTTCAGTTGTGAAGTTAAGTTGTTAATTTGAGATTTTTCTAACTTTTTGATGTGGACATTTAGTGCTATGAATTTCCCTCTTAACACTGCCTTAGCTGTATCCCAGAGATTCTGATATGTTGTGTCATTATTCTCATTATTTTCAAAGAAGTTTGTGATTTTTGCCTTAAATTCATGATTTACCTAAGAGTCATTCAGGAACATGTTGTTTAATTTTCATGTAATTGCATTGTTTTGAGTGATTTTTATTGTGTTGACTTCTACTTTTATTGTGCTATGGTTGAGAGTGTGTTTGGTCTGATTTTGGTTCTTTTACAATTGTCAAGTGTTGTTTTATATTCAATTATGTGGTTGATTTTAGAGTAAATGCCATGTTGCAAAGAGAAGAATGTATATTCTGTTGTTTTGGGGTTTCTGTAAAGGTCTGTCACATCCATTTTGTTCAATGCTGAGTTTAGGTCTTCAATATCTTTGTTAATTTTCTGCCTTGATGACCTGTTTTGATTAATCATCTGTAGTAGAGTGTTGAAATCTCCCACTATTATTGTGTGGGAGTCTATGTCTCTTTGCAGGTCTCTAAGAACTTATGAATCTGGGTGCTTCTATGTTGGGTGTATAATATATTTAAGACAGTTAGGTCCTCTTGTTGAACTGAACCATTTACCATTGTAGAGTACCCTTCCTCGTCTTTCTTGATCTATATTGGTTTGAAATCTCTTTTGTCTGAAATTAGGATTGTAACCCCTGCTTTTTTCTGTTTTCTATTTGCTTGGTACATTTATCTCCATCCCTTTATTTTGAGCCTGTGAGTGTCATAATGTGTGAGATGGGTCTCTTGAAGACATCATACCATTGAGTATTGCTTTTTTACCCAGCTTGCCACTCTGTGCCTTTTAAGTTTGGCATTTAGCCAATTTACACTCAAGGTTAGTATTGATATGTGTGGGTTTGATTCTGTCATTGTGCTGTTAGCTGGTTATCATGTGGCTTGTGTTGTTGGCTTACAGTGACACTGCTCTGTGTAAGTGTGTGTTTGTATTAGTTTGTAGTGGTCTTTCTTTTCTGTATTTCAAGATCTCTCATAAGGCAGGTCTGGTGGTAATGAAGCTCCTCAACATTTACTTATTGGAAAAGGATTTTATTTCTTCTTCACTTAGGAATCTTAGTATGGCTGGATATGAAATTCTTGGTGGAAGTTTTTTTTCTTTAAAAATGTTAAGTATAGGCACTCAACCTCTTCTGGCTTGTAGGATTTCAGCTGAGAGGTCCACTGTTAGCCTGATGAGAATCCCTTTGTAGGTTACCTGATCTTTTTCTTTAGCTGCCTTTAGCAATCTTTTTTGCATTTTGACCTTGGAAAATCTGATGATTATGTGTCTTGGGAATGAGCTTCTTGTGTAGAATCTTGCAGGAGTTCTCTGTATTTCCTGAATTTGAATGTTGGCCTCTCTAGCAAGGTAGGGAAAGTTTTCATGGGCAATATCCTGAAATATATTTTTCAAGTCGTTTGCTTTCTCCCCCTCCCTTACTCCAGCTTGACCAGAGTCCATGAAAGAAACAATAAAGAGTAGCCAGAAGATTTCTAGATAAGACATGTAGGGTCAAGTTGGCCCTTAAACAATTCAAATTCTTTTCCTCTGTCCTGACACTTAGTCAGCACCATGAACCCAAATTCCTCCCAAGGTCATCTCTCAAGTACAAATCAGGCACATAGGCAGGTAAATCAAGTCTGCACTTACTATGTATTTTATTTGCATGTGTTTCTTTTCTCACTATAATACTCTTAATAGGGTGGAATTATTATGATTATATTTAGGGCATCTTGGACTGATTTACTAAAGATATAACTTAATTTTTAACAGCTTTATTGAGGTAAAACTGACATGAAATAAGCTGCACATATTTAAAGTGTACAGTTTAATATGTTTTGACATAAGTATACACCCATGAAGCCATCACCTACATAATGATTAGGAACATCTACATCACCCCCAAAACTTTTCTTGTGTTCTTTGTAACACATCCCTCCCTCCCCTACCCCATCTATAATTTCAGAAGAAACCAATTTGTCAATTTCTTCTTTTATAGTTTGCACTTTTGTGGGATGTTTAAGAAATATTTGCTATGTAGAAATATTTGCTATGTAGAAGTCACTAAGATTTTCTTCTATGTTATTTTTCTAGAAAATTTGTGGTTTTTACTTTCCATTTAGGTCATTGATCCCTGTTAAGTTACTTTTAGTGTACAGGGTAAAGAGAATCAAAATTCTATTTTTTCTTTTCCTTCTTTCCTTTTCTCCTTCTTCCTTTAGTCTCTCTCTCTTTCTCTCTCTCTTTCTCTCTCTCTTTCTCTCTCTTTCTCTCTTTCTGTCTCTTCCTCTCTATTCCTCTCTCTCACTTCCTGCCTCCATCTCTTTTCTCCCTCCCTCCCTTCCTTCCTCTATTTATTATTATTCCCAATTATTTCTGAACCATTTGTGGAAAAGATTACCCATTTTCTATTGCCTAAAATAAATTGATTATGCAAGTAGTCAAACATTTCGGCATTTTAGCTCTAATTGTAAGTTCCCCATGGTATCACTGGTTCCCCTCTTTCTCATCATTAACAAAACATAAATCCTTTTTTTACTACTTTATCTTTTCTCTTGTTTCATTTTTTCCTCTCTATTTGTCTGCCATATTTAACAGTCACAATATTTGACAAAATAAATATATTTTATATGAAATGAGTCATAAAATACATCACTTAAAATAAATTACTGAAAGCTATTTCAGAGATGTACCCAAGGCAAACATTAAATTGTATCTTAGAAGATGGTGGAACACAGTGAACCATGTTGAAGAAAAAAATCAATTAAATATACAGTGGAAGTGCATCTTTTTATTTCTTTTAAAAATTGATACAGAATGTATATACATATATGTAGGGTACATGTGATATTTTCTTACATCCATATAATTTGTAATGATCAAGTTAGGGTATTTGGGAGTATCTACCACCTCCAGTATTTATAAATTTTATGCATTGGAAACATTTAGGGTTCTATCTACTAACTGTTTTGCAATATGCACTGTATCATTGCTGATTATAGTCACCTTACTGTGCTGTCAAACCTTAGAACTTTCTATCTAACTGCATGTTTGTGCCCATTAACCAATCTTTTCATCTCCTTCCCTCACACATCCTTCCTAGGCTCTGGTGTCTATCATTCTACTCTCTACCTTAACAGTGAATTGTATCTTATTGGGCTTTTTAGACTCTTTTGTTAGCTTACAGAATATTGTTGTGTATTATCAATATTACTCTTTAAATCTCTTTAAATTGCTGATAAAGTGGAGTAGTCATAGTTTTCTGTTAATCTGTTTATATCATTTCTCAATAAATTTATACAGTCTAGGTTTCCTCTATTATTAGACCTATTACTAGTTAAGGGTTAATTGGTTTATTTTCAGAGGCCATGAAGTATTAATAAATCACATATATGTTTGCATGTATGTCTGTGTGTGTTTATACATACAATGATATTTGCAAAATTAAATATGTGTGAAGCAGGCTATCAGGTACAAATAATTACAACAAAATTTAGATTGCAGAAAAATATAAACAACTATATAGAAATACAATTTAAAGTATTACAAGAAAACATGGAAGATAGTAGTAATATGTCTGGTGAAAATGTGCTTCATGTTCTCCATAGAGAGGATATAGTGATAACTCCTAATGGCACTTATAGAAAATGTTTCAAAAATATCAGTGTAACCACTAGGGAATAGTAAATGTATATTTAGCTTCATAAACTTCAGAGGGGGATAAAACCCTCTATCAGTCCAACAAGAAATGCCAAAGAAAGGAAAGAAAGAAAGGGCAAAAATATACAAAACATATACCAGTTGGACAATCAAATATATCAGTTGCTAAAATGATGCAGAAAGCTTAGAATGAAAGGACAGAAGATATTTCAGGCAAATAGAATAAGACAAAAACAAGAGTCAAAATAGAATTTATATCAGATAAAATGATTCAAGTGCAAAGCAGTAAAAATGAAAAAAGAAAATGTGTGTCAATTACCAGGAAGGTATATGGTAACACATTTTATGTGCCTAAAATATAGCATAAAACCATTAATATAAAGTTCAGAAATAAATTGAGAAACTAGTCTTCAAGTAGATTTAAATACTACCCATACATTTGCAGATCAAATAAACAAAAAGGAAACAAATACAAATGGAAATGATATAAATAAATAAAATAACACATACTTATAAATTTATTATAAATATATAATTTACAAAAGAACTTAAAGAATAAATACATGTTACTTCCTTGGTAGGAAATTCTGTTGAAATGTTGTTTATATACAAGCATAGATACAATATAAAAATTATAAAGATAAAATTTATATATTTAATTTTTATATAAAACCCTATCTACCTTTTTCCAGATTTCTTCTCTTTAGCATCTGTTATCTTCATGAGTTTTTACCACCTTCCCTCAGTTTCCCTGAACTCTTATTTCTAAATTTGTGTTTTTTATTCATCTTATCAAAGTATTTTCTTCTAAGTTTTGTTCATTTTAAAATTTTGTATACGAGTCCATCAAAATTCTTTTCTAAGTATTTTTCAGTAATATCAAGCATTGCTTAATTCAGTGTAGGGCAAAATACATACCACCTTAATGACATGAGGGGTAAAAGTTCTGAAGCTGGTTAATGAAGGCACTTCTGGACAGAAATTTGTTTCTTATGATTCAAATCTCATTGTATGAATTACTGCCTATTTATGGATTACTGCCTATTCTTACTAATTCATATTACTAACTTGAATCTGACAAATGTGAGTGAGCACACATTTGCACACTTTCCTGGGGATAAAACAGCAGCCAATTTAATGTGTGGCAGTTTTTCTCCCTTTCCCTCATTATTCTTCTAGATACATACAAACATCAAGGCTAGATTCTGGGAAAAAGACATTTAGTGATGTGAACTAAAGCAGAGGAACAGAGATTCTAGCATAACAAACTTGGCAGTTTGTCTAATTGAGCCACAGGGTCTTAAGTACTTCTTTTCCCAGTTCCCGCAAGATTCTCCTTCCCACCTCCCTGCTCCAGGCCCTATCCAGAGTGGAAATAGCAGGACTTGAAGGACTGAATGAGCCTGGATTTGATGCCAAGGAGAAGGGCCAAAACCTATGGTATTAAAGTGGTTAAAAGAATCACAGAGCTGGAGAAATGTTGAGCAAATGAAAAAGAAGTCCAGGAGAACATGTTCTCTCTACCAGCAATGGGGATGGCCAGAGCCATGCCCTCAAAACATGATCAAAAGACCCTTTGAGGAAAGCTAGGACAAGTTGACAAGAGTGGACGAGTGGCCCATAAATACCCATCCACCTGGGAGCTCTGTGTGGAATGTAATGCAAGACTTGAACTCACAGTAAAGAACTGTTTATTTCTTTACTTTGAACCCTGGATTTTTTCTTGACTTGGAACAGTAGGGTTTTTATGAACTATTATACTCTTCTGTCCTCTAGGATAGAGTCATAAGTTCAGTAAACAAATCCCATATTCACATTGTATACCATCATATTATATCCAGATCATTACATTGCCTTTTATTTAAATTCTAACTCTGAAATTGAATCCATGAATTAACATCTTGCTATCTCTATTTTTTTTGAGACAGGATCTCACTTTGTTGCCCAGGCTGGAGTGCAGTGGCACAATTATTACCCGCTGCAGCCTTGATCTCCCAGGCTCAAGGTGTTGAATAGCATCAGCCTCCTGAGTAGCAGGGACTTCAGGTGCACACTACCATGCCTGGCTGATTTATTTTTTAATTTTAATTTTTTTTTAAGTAGAGATAAGGCCTCGCTATGTTTCCCAGACTGCCCCTGAACTCCTGAACTCAAGCAATCCCCCCACCTCGACCTCTCAAAGTATTACGATTATAGGCATGAGCCCCACGCCTGCTATTTTTTTTTTTTTTTTTTTTTGAGACAGTCTTGCTCTGTCACCTAGGCTGGAGTGCAATGGCTCAATCTCGGCCCACTGCAACCTCCGCTTCCCAAGTTCAAGCTATTCTCCTGCCTCAGCCTCCCGAGTAACTGGGATTACAGGCATGTGCCACCACACTTGGCTAATTTTTTTGTATTTTTAGTAGAGATGGGGTTTCACTGTGTTGTCCAGGCTGGTCTTGAACCCCTGACCTCGTGATCCACCTGCCTTGGCTTCCTAAAGTGCTGGAATTATAGGTGTGAGCCACCGTGCCCAGCCGACTCTCTCTATTTGTGATTTCTTCAAGTCATTATCAATGAAGAAGAACCTGAGTTAAAACTTTGGCCCCACCAATTGCTAGCTGGATAACCTTAGGCAAGTTGAGTTGCTATTCTCTTGTTTCAGTTTCCTCATCAATAGAATGAAGATATTAATACAAGTCTTAACATCTGCTACAGTTCACCTTTTGCATCACTCAAATCCATTCAAGACTCTCATTAGTTTATTCTACTTTGTCACTTAATCTTCAAGGTGGTGGTGAATTACAATTATTTTTAAAGAAAATAATTATAAGAAATGGATTAGTAAGACCAGCTACATTCTTTCCTGCTGCAGTTGGTCCCAAGGCCACAAATGATATTCATTGTCTCTTCTACCACTCATTGCAGATGCTTTACTTTGGCTATCACCTCTGCTATTCTACAGTATTTGCCCCTTGCACAACCTAGATATTCATCCTTGAGGGTTCTGAACTCCTTACTTTGGCAGGTTGCTATCATGTTGGATGAGCATTACCAGGCCTGAACAAAATAAGTGGTTCCCCAGTGAACCCTCTGAATTCCAAAAATGCTCTGCATTATCCCCATGTAGCAGCAACTCTTATCTCTGCATGATAATCAGCGTCAATTTTCCTTGCTGATATAGTGAATCCTTTCTTTGCCTGCTCATCTACTGGTTTGCTACACCTAAAATAATCAAGTGGAAGGCATAGCTTTAGACTTCTTGGAACCTATACTCTGTGGTCTAATAGAAGTAATCCCATTTCTTCAGGAACCCGGGCCTCTTGTCCAGGAACCTAAGAATCAGGGACAGGAAGCACAAAGTGCCCCAATGGATCCTTGGGGTTGATGGTGAAGAGGGCTACTCCTTTTTCCACACCTTGGTTCCTAGATGCATTTATTTATTGAACTTGAAATATGGAACTCTATAATGGCTGTTGGTTGGTATGCTGCATCTTGAAGAACAGCACCCCAACTCTCGAGGGTGTCATTTCTATTTCATATCTATTCTGGTGCTTTAGTTATACCTCTAAGAGACCAGTGTAATGCTCGATCAGGTTGGCAGCAGATGAAGAATGACAGTGTGTTGGGACCCGTGGACGTGTACCCAATGTCATATCTGCTTCATTCAAGGTGCCGTAATGTAAGATTCCATGACAATAAATCAGAAATTCTGAGCCCTCAGATAGTAGTGGTGGCCAAGGTGCTATGGGAAAGGATGGAAAAAACATGCCAAAACATGCATCAATCTCACCAACTCCCAAAATTGTTGCCTTCTCCAGGCTGAAATACGTCTGATTTACGTAACTTGCACTAAATGGCTGTTTGTTTTTTTTTAGGAATAGTGTCATATTGAAAGTTCAACATCAATCTTTTCTATTGATAGGTTAACATTCAGCATGGTAGTAACTATGCCAGCCTTGGTGAGAGCGAGCACCTGCATAGCCTTCATCCCTGACACCTTGCTTCCTCATTTAAAGGCTGAATTTTCAAGCTTTGTGTTGCCTTGAATGGGGCCTAAGTGGCTTTCACTATTTCACAAATCATTCTATCTTTCTATTTGTTCAGTGCCTCCTCTGCTGTGTGTGTGAACACTGATGTGAGACACAAAAATCTGCACATTTTGTTTCTACTCCCTTGTGTCTTCCCAGCTGTCTTTAATATTTCAGTCTTACTCTTTCAACATGATTGACCCATTGACTAAGCCACTTTTTAATGCTAAGAAGTCTATTTATAGACTTCAGATTACTTCTTTTTACTTGAGATTACTTCTTTTCCACACCTACTTGATGGTAGGTATACTGTTTGAAGCTGTGTCCAAAGGAGGGTTTCTCACTGCTGTCTTTCAGGGCCAACATTGAGTGGGGTTGTAATGTAGAAGCAATACACTTTTGAATGTTAACAACATGGCAACTTGAATCCATCACATTCTGACAGCTGGTCTGAGGTCACCCCCACATAGCTTTCTGATTCTGTATGCCCCACTTTGGCCCAATCTTGAATGTATCATTTCCATCATATGCGTTACCCCTCAATCTTACTACTTGGCAATCTATTACTTGGCAGTTGACATATACAAATGATGATGGGCATCTATTAGGGCTCAGTAGCAGACTAGGAGCTACTGTGTAAATGATGAATAGTTTCATATTGAGGACAACATGATTTTGCTCCAAAACTTCAGGGAGTCTGTGCTGTGACTCTTCTCTTAGAGTCTACAGAAACCATATATGACATCCTTATCTAGCACAGGAACTTCTAGCACCACAGCATTTGCCATAACATAAGGCCCAAACAACATCGGTGCTTGTAATCCAGCTTAAATTTACTGAAGAGCCTCACTCACACCTGGCAGCTTTTCATATTACCTTATAAAAGGGGTTCATATCATCTGCCTTAATGTACCTCACTTTTACAGGGATCACTTAAATGGAAGAAATAATGAGAACTTGTATCTTCACATTTTTTGAGGGTCGCAAACAGGATGGTGTATTGCTTGTAATTTATTGGAGCTTGGCTGGGCGAAGTAGGTTCAGGAGCTTCCATGTGGCCTTTCTTCCCCTTCTGGCTCCTACTCCACAGGCTAGGGAGTGAGTGTGAGGGTACTGCCAGCTACCAAGAATATCCATCACTATTCCATACTCAGGGACTGGGGAACTGAAGTGTTGGTCCCACTGTGAGACAAACTTTGAGCAATACACTATCACCAGCATTCACATTATTACAGGGAGGCCATGATAGTGTTTTTGTTTTCTGTCTAGCAACAGCTTAGACCCTGTATACAATTTCCCTTGAGATTTGAATACAGGGTTTTTCCTCCAGAGGACTCAGTCTTCTTAAATCTATGAGTCTAGGTCTGAAAATAGACTCATGTCTGGAAACTGGGCAAGAGATCATGATTTGCTTCCCTGTGGCTAACATAAGCCTTCTCCTTCTGCACGCTTGATCACTTTTTATTATAGATATTAAGCAATACTCTTAGTGGCTTCCTATCTGTCTTGGCCCTAGGGTCACTAGGGTCTAGAAGTCATCATCATTGATTTGTATGCTTTAGGGATTTCTGACAGTGCTGCCTATTAGAAGAATCACATTCATCTTGACTCTGATAATTTGGTGCTGCCACCTGGCCTTGACTAGTCTGGAATCCTATCATCTCCAGGGAACCCAGTTCCATAAAAGTATGTCTTACTCTCAGTCCTGCCTAAAGAGGACAATCACCACTGAGCTTCTCACTGATGCTGGATCTGCACATTTCTGTAGCTAGAGTGAAGGGGAGTTTCCTTGGGACCTTCAGGAGAACATAGTCATTTATAGTCTGGTATTATAATAAATCTATTCTTAAATGACTAGTTTTCTGAGCTTTGCCTCAATACTCATTCATAGACTTCCAGCCTATGGAGTCATCATTTTTTCCAACCTCAGAGAGCTATATTGGCAACCTATTAGGAATGACTATAAGTATCATTGCTAGGACATTAAACCTTAAATCACAGGATATCCGAATCCATTCATTGCATGCTATTTTGGTCCCTGCCAATACACATTAGCCGGGTCCTAAAGTATTTTTGATGAATAATCCATTTCCTCCAAAGCAGGAATAGTGCTTTACTGATCAGGCCATGCTGACACTGAGTCTAGTTAGTGGTCTAGATGGAATGAGGGAAATTGGGGCAAATCTTAGGATAGGCGAGCATCATTTTACAAGGCATATACCTCATATTAGTGTTTTAAATGATCTCCAAGCAAGGAGTGGATGTTATAGCAACAGGTGGCTACACTTTTGCAGCAGGCTTAGAAGGTTCAGGGTAATTCTTGGAGTGTGGGTCTCATGGTCAGCCATCCATATATCCTCATCTCGTATCTCAGGATCTCTCTCCTCCTTTATCATGGCCCGAACATTAGCCTGGAAAACTTACCAAGGTTGTTAATTTAGCCATCTTGTAAATCTGCTTGTCTCAAAATCAGCTCGTGGGACAGAACTTTAAAATAGTGCTACCCTCTGACATGGGAAGATGAGGGTTGCTTTAAATGTTCATACAGAGTCCTTCTAGGCCTTTCACACATTGAACTGAGTTGACATAGCTGTCAGCTCATATGAAACTGAATAAACAGCACAGAACGACTACTAACCAGCCTCACAACCCTTATAATTATCATTATCTCTATCTTGCTGAAATGCTGGAAACACTGGATAAGCCAGTATATTCCTCAACCTGTAACTCAAAACAATTTCACCAGCAGTCAGAGTCTCATTCTAGCATTTCTGAAGATGTCAGCAGTCCATCACACCCCACCAAACTAGTTAGGTAATTATTGCCATCTGTCCAGTATACAATCCAATTGTATAATCTCATCTCAAAAGTCTGCATCCTAGAATTATTTTTCATACCAATTATTTTCATTTGGATTCCTTGAGAAGCCAACTTTGAGGCAAGGATTCAGTTGTGAGTAATTTATTTGGGAGGTGATCCAGGAAATACTCTTGGGAAGTGGGAAGGTGAGAAATGAAAGTAAAAGCAGCCAGTGAATAGTGTGCATTATCAAGGAAGTTACCACTGTAGATAAGTGGGGCTTAAACTTGCTGGGAGCCAGTGAGGAGCACATGGCCTCAGAGTCATCCCATCTAAGGGGAGAAGGAGCTTGGGTATTTGAACACCCAGGCCCATAAGTACTTGGTTGAAGTCTCTTCCAGGAAGTCTTAATTCTCTGACATTTCAGTGAATACAGGCAGAACAGGCTCAAGCATCCAGAAAAAGTTTCAGGCAAAGAGATACATATCCTAAAATTTGAAACACATCCAACCTACGCTATAATGTTGAGGCCTCAGGGGATATAGCTGGGACCCAACCGTGTCATGGGGTTGTGAGATTAAAATAATTTAGTAATTACCAAGTAGTTATAACATCTGGCACATAATGAATGCTTCACATATGGTTGCTTATCATTATTATCATCATTATTATTTGGCACATCATTCTGACAGTTATTGGAAGTGTGCTTTGATGTGAGTACATACATGATGTCAAAAAGGGTCATATAGAAGAAAAGTCAAACATCTCATTATTGAAATGTTTTAGCATAAGAAATGAGAAAGCAGAATTGTTCATATTTTGGTCTGGGACAAAACTTTTACTTGCAGTAACGTATGTTCTCCTTCTCGGGAGAAATATGCATATCTTTTAAAATGTTTAAGCAATTTTCTGACAAACTTGAAAAAGATGAAGAGCTTTAGGTAGGCAGCTCTCTTCCAAGTGACTGTCAATCAGGGGTCTAATGAGCTTGAGCTAGACATTTAAAAAAATATATATATGTCTATTCTTACTCTCTTTTCCTATGAAATGTCCCTATCAGGAAAGATTCTGTGATTTGGCTTCTTCAGAACACTTCCCTCATGGAAGACCTGAAATAAAAGCTTTGACATGCATTCATTATTCATTTCTTTAAAAAGTGTTATTTTATTTATTTTTTTGAGACAGGGTCTCACCCTGTCACCCAGGCTGGAGTGCTGTGGTGTGTGATCTCAGCTCACTGCAACCTCCACCTCCTGGGCTCAAGTGATCCTCCCACCTCAGCCTCCTGTGGTTGGAACTATAGGCAGGCACCATCACGCCAGGCTAATTTTTCTGTATTTTTTTTTATAGAGACAGGTTTTCACCATTTTGCCCAGGCTAGAGATGACATTGTAGAGGTTAATATAAAACACTTCTTTTTTCTTTGCCTAACTTCTAAAAAACTGAGACATAGATGCCTTTACTATACATGAAGTTAACAGGAGAGAAGATTTTAAGGCCTGCTGTTCAAATTGGCTCCTGTGCCCTGAAATGAATTTATTACCCTCTCCAGAATCAACTGCCATAACTCTTTCACTCCTCTTCCCCAATTTCCTGAGACAACTTAAGCTAGTAAGGTTACCAGGATGACAGAAAGCAGGTGGAACTGCCAAATACCCATAGGCAAGAAAGTCCTTGTGGCGCTAAGGGCAGTAGAGAATGCATCTTTCTGCCAGTAGCAAGCTGACAGGGAAGGTAGCAGAGAGAGAGAAACAGAGAGACAGACACACAGAGAGAAACAGAGAGACAGACAGAGAGAAACAGAGAGACAGAGAGAGCGAGAGAGACAGAGAGAGAGAGGCAGAAAGAGAGACAGAGACAGAAACACAGAGAAACAGAGACAGAGAGACACAGAGAAATGGACAGAAAGAGACAGTGACACAGAAAGACAGAGACAGAGATGAGAGAGAGTGAGAGAAAGAGAAATTGACCTGATTGAGCTCCCAAACTTTCCAATCAGATAAATTATCTTCCTCCTCTGTGGAGGAGTGAGAGAAAGGCAAAGAGATGCCACCTCTGGTGAAGAATCCTGAATTGTGTGAAGCATCTGGAAGTGGGGAGAAGTGAGGGAGACATGTTGCCCACTCATGGAAAGATAAACCTGTCTTTCTTTCAAGAAACATCTTTAAATAGCTTTGCAAAGCAATTGTTAATAAACGAACCATAGTGTAGTGGTTCCCTAGATATCGTTACATCTAAAGGACTAATGCATGCCACTTTTCTGTAATAGCATGTCAGAATCACCAGCTGAGTACAGCATGCTGGGGAGTGAATCAAGCACTGCTGGAACACACAGGAACACTTTCAGGATGCTAGGATATGGCTCAGTAAAGGTATATTTGTTATCTTGCAGCAGCACTGAGAGAAACTGGCTTCAATGAGAAAGAGTTTTAAAACCAAATAGCAAATAGAGACTATGCTATTAATTGAGTCACAATAATATTCCTAGCATACATCACGCATAATGGAATTTTTTCTACCTGCTGAGCTCATTCTCCCCTTTTTTAGGGTTTGGTGGTTTGGCCAGACAGTTGATTTTCTAAGACACATCTGGCTATGTCATTAAGTTATTCCTGAATGTTTTGGCTATTGCCAAAGCAGTCTGCTGGTTTAAAAAAAAAAAGTCAGAGTGCCATCTTGGGAAATATTACTCTTGCAGACTGTTGTTTATAGTCCAACTCAGTTATCCAGACAAAATTATTTTTTAACATTGTACATACAGTCCTTTGAGAGAAAATGCAGTTAAGAGTTTATGTCTTTATTTATAGTTCAGGTTAGTCACTACAAAGTCCACTTCCTGTCTCGAGAGCATTATCTTTTACTTATTTTCTTCCTTATCTACAGTACACTGATTAGAGGCATCAAAATGCCTTTAAATGGGCGGTGGGAAGGTTTCTTCCACCAGATTTTAATCTTTGGAGAAATAGAAAACATCCACTAAGAGCCTCTCCCTTAAAATTCTTAATAGAAATGGGATATAAGTAGAAACCCTAGTTTATTTCACTTTCCTCTTCTTCATTTTATCCTTTTGCTGAGCTTAGATTTTTGTGGGTGTTCAAGTTCAGAGAAAGTATTTTTGGTACGTGACTCAGCTCCAGGTAGCTGATAGAAAATGTTGAAACACTGTACTTTTATCCCCACTCTAAATATATAACCCTCTTATTGGTGACAATTTCATTGTGTTCAGAGTACTTAACAACCAACTACATACCAATTTTTCACAAACTAAGAAGCTAATTTTTTTAACATCACCGATTTGCCACTTTTCTAAAGACTTACATATGCTGATACATTTAATCATACCCCAAACTTTATAAAATGGATATGAATTTTGTTTTCATTTTACAGATGTAGAACTGAGGCCCAAAGAGTTTATATGCTCAAGTGAGGGGTGGCGCTGAGATGGCTGTCAGGCAGTTGTGCCTCAGACCCCGCATTCCTCCCCAGTGAATTATACTGCCTCGGTGCACACTTTTCTTGTTCGCATCTGAGAGGCAGCTAGACAAACCTCCTGATAGATTAGGGAAGGAAGAGACGTTTCCTTCCTAGCCCTCAATTTCCAGTCTCTTCTTTAGTAGTTCCTTGAATGTCAAATGACCAGTGTGTTGTCAGCAGCTTTGCAGTGTTTCTCCTCCTTTCTTAAGGGGACATGAGAAAGGTCAGGATTTTTAATGGCTGCAATTGCAACTTAGAGAGTGATCCCTGACAAACTGTCTACCTAAGAAAATAAGCAAACAAACAAAATGAGAACAAAAACTTTGGTCTCACTTCAACCAATAGTACTTCTAATTACTGCATGTTCTTCATTTGAAATTCAGAGGCATGTCCATAAACCACACAAGGATTTAAAAAAAGGAAAATCAAATGAAATCAAGAGAAATGAAATTGCCAACAAATTAGCCACCATTTCTGTTGCTGCCAGCACCACTCACCTAAATCATTGCCATATATTCCTGATTTTCTTTTACTCTTGTTCTTTCTCAGATAATATCAGTTCTTGCCTTAATAGCTTCCAATAGGTCTAAGATCCCCAATCTCCTCAAGAGCCTTCAAGTTCAGGCTTCTAGCTATTTCTCCAGTCTCATTTTCCTTCACTTAACTACTTATTAGCCTCATTGAGCCTCTTGTAGTTTTTTGAATACATGTTTTGATGTTATTGAGGATCTTTCTACCTGCTGTTTTCTTTTCCTTGAACTCACATTTAAAACTTCCAAGTCTAAAATGTCACTTTTTTAAAGAAACCTTTCCTCATTTCCCACTGTTAATGAAATATTTTGATCTATTCTCTCCTAATTAGTCTTTCCATTCTTCTTTGAAGTTATTACAATTCGTTATACTATTCTTATTTGTGTCATTGTTCGTTTGAATCTATCTGTTCACTCACTGGCATCTAACCCACTGAATACCCAGCCCACAAATTACAGTGTCTTTCGCATAGTAACTACCACCAGGTGGCGCCAAAGCACAGCAGGGATGAGCGTGGATTTGGATCCCAAGACAGACCCTGAAATTCTGACTCATCAGTTATTTAATTGACCTGACAATATCCCACGTGCATTTTAAAGATTCGAATATTGAACCCGTCTTCATTTTAAACTTAAAAATTGTTTGCCCCCCAACAATGTTTTACAGTGAAGTTTTATGGTATTATGTTCTGATCCTACAATCTAAAAAGAAGTTGAGAGATGAGAGAATTAGAATATATTTTTGATGAACTAGCCGTGTCTTGGTCCTAAAGATCACAATTCAAAAATCATAAAGATACAGAATTCATCTCAAAATAAGAGACTATTCTAATCATGAGTGTTACATGGAAACCTACTTTAGGTAGAATAACTGAGTTCCTATCACTTGAGGCCAGATGCTCTGCTGACCAGATATTGTAAAAGACATTCAAGCTTCCAGAAGAAGTTTGAATTAGATAACCATAGAGACCTCCAACCTTAGATTCGGTGCTTTTGAATTGCAATTTAAATATTTTAAAATAGGTAAAAGCGTTTTAAGAATTCTAGTTTAAAAACAACTTGTATTTTCATGGGAAAGAATTCTACTTTGTGGATATAGCATAATGTCCGAAAGTTCTTGGATATTGGAACCAGACAGACCTGAATTAAAACCAAATTCTGCTAATTTCTAGCTGTGTGTCCTTAGGCAAACTATTTTACTTCAGTTTCTTCCTCCGTAAAATGAGATAAGACCAATTTACTGAGTAATCACTATGCCTTCCTCAGGGAAAGACTATTAGTTACCTTTACTTTTTTAAAAATACTCTATTCCGCTATAAGTATATAATATTTAAAAACCAACAAATGGTCTATTAGCAACAAACATCAATAACAAAAGCTTAGAAGTTTTCTTTTGCCTATTCCAAAAAAAAAAAAAAAAGATTATTTATGAGTCACTTTTAAGTGGCAAATAATGTAGGGAGATTTAAGTTAAAAAGATTTTTTTCTTACTAAATCTATTTTAAAAATAGAAATAATTTGGAAACTATTTTCTCCTGTTCCAGTATAGGCTGGGCACAAATGTTTTTTCTTTTAGTTTTCCATCCTCTGGATAATTAGAAAACAAGAGGACTTAGTGCAAAAGAACATAGAAAAAAAAGATTTGTGCATCAACGGGAATGCTGGAGAGGCAAAAGGACCTTTACTTTTATTAGCTTCAGCAGCTTAGTGGAATCGAAAAGATCACCCATCACTCATAAAGTGAGAAGTAATACTGAAAAGCTGAGAGACGGGTTACAGAGGCTTTGATAATAAACCAGCCTAAGCCAGAGCTACCTAGGCTTAAGCCCTGAAAATGACTGTGACACTAATCTAAGATTCAGAGGGGGTTATTCCAATATTCTAACCATGTTTTATATAAAGTACTAGTTAGAATAATATGAAATGTATTTCTTTTCCCCCCCAAAGCTAATCTATAAATGTGACAGAGAACCGGACTCAGAGGGCAGAGAGTTGAATTATCATCCTGACCTAGTTTTTCACTAGTTCTGTAAGAGACACTGAGTTGCAGTATAAATCACTAAAATCTGGGCCTCAAATTTCCTTATCTGTGAAATTTGTAGGTTGAGGCAAATCACCTCTCAACTCTCAAGTTCCACTCAGCCCATAAAGCATCTGATTCAATGTCTAACAATTTATTCATTCAGTCAGTAAGTCAATCAGTAATTCATCAAAAAATTCATTGATAACCTTATGTCAGACACATAGACTTCAATTTATTCAACAACAAATATTGAATGAGCCCTGACGATGTGCCAGGCCCTGTTCTTAGTCCCAGGATACAGCATTGTAAACACAGAGACAGAAATTCCTGCAAACCTGTGGCTTATCTTCTAAAGGGGAAGCAGGTAAGAGAAAGGCAAACAAAGTCCATCCATTAGTAAGTATGTTATGGATACGGCCAGCAGGTAGTATCAGGGGTTGAAATTTGGGGTCTTACAGGGAAAGTGGCTTTAGATTAAATGCAGAAAGGAGATGAGGAAGCAAGCTATGCGCGTATCTGGAGAAAGAATGTTTCCGGGGGAGAAAACAGAACACAGATGTCCCTAGCAGGTCCAAGGATCAGCATGGAAGCCAGTATAGATGAAACAGAGTGCTCTGGGGACAGAGTAGCAGGAGAGGTGTTTTTTTCCATTCAGATTCTGGAAGGAAAAGTGGACAATCACATAGGATAATTGAGAATTTGATGAATGGAATATTTATAAAGGCAAACGGAGGTAAGGGAAGCAAACGAGAGACAATGAAGGCCCTAGGGAGGTCTAGGCTTCAGATGGAGTAGGAGAGAGGGATGGCCAAAGCAAGGAGGGAGCTTTTACTGCAGATGTAGAAGAGACTCGTACAGAACACAGCTCCTGCCAATATCAGGCCTGGTGACGAGAGATCTAGGGGAATAAATATCCCCACCTCTCTTTTCTCCCACTCTTCTGTCTTCTGAAAGTGCTCCCCATTGTTCAAATCCGACTGGCACAGAGAAGGGAAACTGTTGATGTCCTCACATAGGTGAGGTTCTTTAGGCACAGATCAGGGTGGAGAAGGGTAGAGAGTGGATCAAAAGAGCAAAAATACACAGTAGCACATGAGCTCAGAGAGGTAAGAGGACCCAGACTGTGTAGGACCTAATAAGGCATAGTCAGGAACTAGGGACTGTTATTTTTTAATGACATCAATTCCACAGAAAAGTTAAAAAAGCAACATAAAGACTTCTACATTCTCTCCATGTTAACACTTTCCACATTTACTCCGTTAGCCCTTTCTCTCTCTCTGTCTTTAGCTGGCTAGATACAGATTTGGGGATTTTCAATATTCTGTAACAGGAAATTAAGAAAAGCATCTGGGCAAAGATGCAGGTCAACAGGTAGATGTGGAACTAGCTTGTTGAATTTTTTTTCTGATTGAAGAGAAAGTATGAATTGATCATTCAGTATAGTGGCTGAGTAAATGGACTCAAGAAATATAATCCGATCACCAGGCAACTCCAAAGACCCAGCTGATGTTAGTGATCACGTTTTTGAAGTGAGACAAGTTAGCATGGTTGTGTATTTTTCCTCAGTCACTTTTGGCTGCACAGAGTTGAAATTAACCTGGCTAGTGGTGCAATCAAATGAGAGATTTGAAGGACAACAGCAGAAGGAGGCGAGGGCATTGGCTGGGAAATGGGCTCACTGGCAATGACATTTAAGCTGGGAATGAAGAGAGGAGTAAGTGACAGTGTCAGCGATTTGAAAATGTTGATGCTATTGTAAGATTGATGTAGTAGGGTTACTAGGAGTAAGCTAGAGCGATATGAGGTCAGAGAGTGGCATATTTGAAACTGGGATTTTGGAGGGATTGCAATTATTTATAGTGACCAGGTTAAGGGGATAATTAAAGGATGTAAGTATTTAAGGTAACACGGTGGGGGAAGAGATCAAGCATTAAGAGGGCAGAGTGTTGGATAGATCATTTATGTTGCATATGAATAGTACCAAGAAGTTGAGTTGGAGATTGACAGTGGCAAGGAAATATTCAGGGAATGAAAGACAATGTCCCAGCAGTGGTAGACAGTGGCAATAAGAAAAGCCAGAAGTATAGCCTGAAAAAATAAAATACAAAATGACATTTTAAGAAATAGAGGGATAATGGCATTGAAGCAGCGATGAAGACCAGGGAGGTCACTGATTCCCATTTCCAGGCCAGTGGAATGGCAGGAGTGGGAGCGAAAACAGCCATTATTTAGAGGACAGCAGAGGAAGGAGTGTCCTTAACTGAGGTTCAGATAGTATTAGAGCAAAAAGTGAGGAAAATGCTCAGTGAAATATGAGGACACAGGGGATTTTGTTAGAAAATACTTTGAGTACTAGAAGGCACATGAAAGTCTTTCAAAAGCCATGGAGGCATAAAAGATGGGGTCAGAAAAGGCAACAAACAGCCCTCTAGAGATTAGTGGGGAATGAGAGATGACTTGAAGCCTTCCTTTCTTGTGGTAGTTTATACTCACAAGAATGAGAATGGATATTAAGTCCAGTGTTCCTAGGGCAGGTAGCAGTGAGAGGCTGAGTGTTGGGAGGGTTGCGTGGGGCTCTCCTTAGCCCCGTGCAGTCAGAGGCCTCACTTAACTCCTGTTGCTGGAGGTGAACAATCCCACAGTGCCACAGTCTTCCTGGGAGCTCAGAGGCACTCCCTACCTACAGAAGGGTGATTCTATCCCTTGCTCGTAGTCTCTCCTTTACTCCTGCTGACAGCAGTAAAGAGGATGCATTTAATCATATAAATGTCCTCCTTTATGATGTATACATATGAATGCGTGATAAAATAGTAGGGCTCTTTGGCAACATTTTAAGAAATCAAACTACAACAGTAAAAGTGACAGGGACACCTTCCTGGAGAGTAGTCCTCATTTTTGGTGCCTCTCACACGGTATGGAAGATAATGGTGAAAAGTCTCTTCTGAGCACATAGAGAATGTGGCCATCAAACTTTCCACTTTCCAGTTTCTGTTCATAAGGACTTCTGTCTCTTCTCAGCCTGGATCCATAAGAATTGAGTTCCCCATGAGCAGGCAGAATGTGAGCATCTAAACTTGAAAGTGTTCCCTATTCTTTATGTATACATGGTTGTCCCTTGCACTGTAATGTTTCCAAATATGTAGGGAGAAAGTGGAGATCTGAGTCCCTCATACAAAACCTGTTGGGAAGACCCAAGGGCAGATTAGAGATAAGGGCTCCGGCAGCAAATCTCTTCTCTGTTTATCGTAATGCCCTGACAGGTGTAACTAGGGAAAACATGCTGGATTCATAGTGACATTTCTCCCCACCTTGAACCTTCTTAAAAGAATGAATCCTGAAATTCTTTTTGTGGAGCAAGATGATGAGTGGATTTTCCCATCATCTTGGGCATTATTGGGATGCACCATGCTACATACCAAAGGGAAAGAGAAACAGTGAGGGGAAGATGCAGGGTTCAGAGATGAAGAGAAACTATAGGTGAAAGGAGATTGCAAAAGGTCTGGAAAAGAAGACTAAGAAGAGGAACATTGAGAGAAAGCCAGGGAACACTTTGACAGTGGTCTTTAAGAAAAAGTTTATAGAAATAGCCAAGATGGCAAGAGACTGTTGAGAACTTGATTCTGAGCTATGAGATGCTGGTTTCTTCCTCTGTTCCCTAAACAAATTTCAATAAAATTATACCTTGGATTTGTTATTTTGCTATTGCTGTGACTGCCATTATTAATAGGTACGATCACATAGGAGACTGGATTCCGTCTATATACCACGTGAAAGCAGTCTTGCCCAAATGAGGCTCAGGTACAAGACTTTCTCTCTTATTTTTATGGTGGTTCCACATTTTTTGTAGGCAAACCATGGCTAACTTGGATATTTGGTAAGGCCTAACTAGTATGTGAACATTACTATGATAGCATTACAGTTAGTACTCCTGAATTTCCTGCTATATTAATTTCAAAACTGGAAAAATGAAATAAAATTGGAACCACGGATTTTCCCACCGAGTGGCAAGCATTTCAGTGCTGTATAGTTCTGACCTGAACCTTCTTCCATCTCTTTCCTCCCAGCATCACAAAATTCAGCACAGCAGGGAAGCACCTGGACTGTGGCATTGCGCTGCTCAGTGTGAAAGCAGGCTTCGTCACCGAGCAACCATGGGTTATTAGTGAAAATGTCTATGTTCAGACTCTTCACCTGGAAAAATTGGGTTAATTACAGTACCTGCCAAAGCATGTAAACTCCCTATCAAAGCATCTGACACAAATCCCTTAAAAAATGTTAGCTTGTATTAAAGTGCAATAATTCCTGACTTTAGAACATTCAAATCCCTGCTTCCTGTTACGGCAATGTCAAAATTCATTCTGTAACCTATATTTACTTTTCAAAATCCAAAGATACTTTTAAACACATGGCTGGCAAAAGAAGACATATTGATGACTGAAGCCTTTTTGGATCCATGTTTGCTTGTTTGGTTTGCTTCTCAGAAAGAAACTTAACATCCACTTAAAACCATTCTTTTCTAAAGGTGGATCTTTAAAGGATGCGTATAAATCCGAAAGTTGTATTGGCTACTGTAAATAAATTATGAAATTCCTTTTTCCTATTTCTTCCCCTCCCCCCAGTTATAATTCTTAACTCCTCTTGTCATGCTTTTCCTCCACCTTTGTCTTCATGATTTATTTTGGTTTCTAAATTACGTATGCTATTATAGTTACAACAAAACTTAAAAAATCGGATTGTCCTTTTTTGGGGGAAGGCAGGTCTGGTATCATTCACAAATAACTTATCTATTGCTTTCTCACTGATGTAGTCTTTTAATGTTAGTCTCCAAGTAACTTGGTTCATGATCTGCCTAGCAAAACATATATGCATCCAGGAAAACTTATGGTTGCTACCAAATTACTATGATTTTAAACTGATTTAACTCGCCTTCCTTATATTTTATGTTGTAATGTCTAGTTTAAGTTTATGTTGTTTATTGCGCTATTTTTCTGTGACAGAATTAATGCTTGCTATTTGCACCTGATACTGTTTCACTGCTTTCATTTCCACCTCTCTCTTTTATATTCTCTGTCATAATTGCAGACTTACATTTTCTTCTCCTATAAATTAATTCTCTCTTTGAATCTCTTATTTTTTCTAGTTAATTTTAGCTATTATGCATGTTTTGCAATAGTCACACTTCTTAAACATTTTTCAAACTTTAATAAATTGAAAAAACTTACAAATAAATTCTTGACATGTAGCTTGTTACCTAGTACTTATCGGTGTCAGCATTTGTAGATTAAGGGGGTGGTGTTGGCTTAATCACTTGGTGATTGTACACTTGTCATTAGGAACAATCATCCAAAAACCTCATCGAGCTGAAGCCGGAAGAAAAGAGCCTAACTCTTTATGTGTGTCATCAATTAATAAATCAATGAAAAAGCAGAAAGGCAAATGGATATGTGGATGCATGGAGAAAGAGAGAGAGATGACAGAACCATGAATGCTTCTGTATTGTTTGGATACCGGAATCTCTATGAAATCTTTCTTGGCAAAACATTACCAGGATACATCTTAAATGCCAAAACAAATGCATCCTGCTGCAGCCTATTAATTCACTGTAACCCTCTCAGTGGTCGATCTAGGTGACTGCTCAGCTTCTCTGGTTTCTTCAGTAATCTTTCATTTGGAACAAAACTGAATTGATCTTAACTATTTAGCTTTCTTGATGATCTGCTATGATCAAATACTTTACACCTAAAAGGCAAGAAAATGGACATTCTCACTCACACTGTTAATTAAAGTAGGATTAGGTCTCATTAATATGTAAGGCCAAGTTCAGAATGGCTCAGCTTAATGGACGTTTATTTTCCATTACCTTTAACTGGCTCGGTCACTGAAAGGGTGTGATTGTTCATAAACCAAAAAGGTGGAGATCGTCATTTATACATTTGTCTCTCATGGTCACATCTTCGATGGTTTTGTTTTATGGCAGTTAAAAGGATATTGGTGAGATGAACATAGAAAGGCTTAGTAGAGTTGGTCATTTTTAGAACCAGCTTACTGGAATGGTTTCCAATGTTAGATGGTTAGAAATTCTGTTCAGAGATTCAATTTCTAACCTTGGAAAAACATTTTAGAGGGTTCCCTAATTGCTTTGGTATACTATTTTATAAGTCCTTACATCAAAGTGCCTTGTATTGTTTTCCATTTGTTTTGCTAAGTGACATTTCTGGAACTAAGGCACAATTTAAGTAAGTGGCCTGCTCTCTAAAATAGACTGTATTTCTTTCAATAATCTAAAGTGGTAGCAAAGGATGACAAAATAGAAGGAACACTAAAAATGTCATGATTATAGCATGAGTATCTCCAAGCTATAAAAGATGTATAATTGATCCAATTTGTGTCTGAAAATTGAGTTGGGGGCAGGCTGAGCATTCAAATGTGCAATCTATGGACACTTATTATGTACAAGGTTAGGCAAGGACCATATATCTCACTGTAGCTGTCAAAGTTTTTTCTTATCTTGTGCACATGTTCTTGTCTAATTGTATTTCTTATCTGGTACAATCCCATCTACATGTTCTTGGCTTTAAGCCCCTATACCCTTCAATGAGGATCACATGACTTCAGCCCAGACTTCTTCTGAATGCCAGATCTCAAACTACATATACCTATTCGGCATGTTCCATCTGATATCACAAAATCACTTTGGATTCATTATGCTAAATTTGAATTCGTGGTCTTTCTCTCAAACCTGCTCCCAAGAAGTGGACCATTATCCATCAAAATACACAAGCCAGAAACCCACAAAATACCTATTCTTTCACTGCTATCACCTACATACCTCTAACCTTAGAAAATCCTATTGATTTGGCTACCTTAGAATGTCCTATTGATTTTCAGTATGTCTACTTCATTCATACTTCCCTGCCACCATGCTTGTCACACTGAAGACATGGATATTGCATTCTGCCACAAGACCAAAATCCTCAGAGTGGCTGGTAATGGCATGCCTGTACAGACTGAACCTGGACTACGTCTGAACCTTAGCTCACTCTGTTTGCCTCCCGCTTTTAGCCTTACTGAGCTATTTTCAGTTCCCCCGGTATACAAGCTCCTTTCTTTCTGGGGGCATTTATTCATTATTCTCTGTTGAAAGAGTATTTCTCCCTCTCTTTGTCTGGTTTGCCACTCTTCGTCATTTAGCTCTCATGTCAAATGTCCCTTCCTTGAGAATTACCTGACCAGATCCCATCCCCATCCCACAGCAGCCTACAATCTCCTTCATAGAGTTATTATAACATAATTTGTAATCTTGAGGGATTGTATTCTCTCTGCTTTATTTACCACTATTGCCTCCCTGCCTAGAAGAATGTCTCACATACCTATTAAGACATACTTATTAAGGTACTTAATAGGTATTTGCTTAATTACTAAATGTGTGAACATCCCTGGAAAGTACATTATAACTTTGGTCTTGTATTCCTGTTGGTCTTCTAGAACAGCACTTGGGAAGCCTCAGTCAAAAGGAGAGGAAGGCTGTCAGTCTAAGTAATAGCAAATTACATCTAAATAATATTTTTAAGATGCAATTTTGTACACATATCTTTATTTTCACAGTAAGTTTGATAATTTTTTTATTTATAAAGATGAGAATATTGATAATCTGAAGTTTGAGATTTGCTAAGGATTTGCAAAGTCATAAATTGTAGCATTGGCTCTAAAGATTAGACCTTTGGCATTTCTCCCCATGCCAGATATGGGTGAGGGGGAGGGAGGCAGAAAATCACATTGCCATGAATGCACCTATGCAACAACTTTGCATGTTTTTCACATGTACCCCAAAACCTAAAATGCAATAAAAAAAAAAAAGGACCAAAAAAAAAAAAAAAATTCATCCTGTATTGTTGAAAGCAAACATGCATTTAAATAAACTAAATTAAAAAAAAAAAAAAAAAAAAGATTAGACCTTTGACTCCTTCTACAAGGGTATTCTTTTACAATATGCTGTTTGCTGAATCAGCTCTCTAACAATGCAGAGACCAGTGGTTGACTCCTATTCTCATATACTCTCACTCATTCTGGTTAGACAACATCAGCAGTCTTGACCATCTCCCTTCTAGCTCCCATCTGCTCTATTCTCCACTCCCTACTTCTGCCACCTGCAGGAAAACTATTCCTACTCCTAATATCAATGTGTACCTATGAAACATTTTAGACAATCACTTCTTTCATGCTCAGAATAGTTTAGCTAATTATCCTTCCACACGTCACCAATTTTAGCTGCATTTATCTACGAGGTATGCAATCAATTTATTTGAGCAACATATTTTAGGAGTTACTTAAAGTGAAGTTTCACCTGAGATGACTAGTTAATGCCACTTGGAGCCATGGAAGAGTTTAATATTCTTGCTCAGGGTGTAATGAAAATAAGTTCTGAAGCAATTGAAAAATAATAATAACCATGAATTAAGTCCTCCTATACGTAGCCATATTATATGCACTGATTGTATAATTTTAAGTAATCCTAAATACTACACTTTAAAGATGAGGATACAGATCTGGAAGAGTTATATCACTAAATTGCCAAATTAGATAATATTAGACCAAGATTTATCCCAGTACTTAAAGGACTGTATCATGTTAGTAATCAGACAATGCCAAACAAATATGCATAATAAGAATTCATTTAATATATAACAATGGGAACAATAAATAATAATAGAAAGTGAAAGAAAACAGATGATTAAAATGATGGCTTGAGAAAAGACCCCAATGAAAGGAGATTTAAAAATTAATAGTTTTTACTGTGTTTTCTTATTTCAGTAACAATATTGGTTCATTGTAGATAATTTATAAATTGCAGATCATAAAAACAAATATCACAATTGTACAATTCATATATATGGTTGACAGGTTAATATGTCTTTCTACACACTTTTCACATCCATTTCCTGACATTTTAACATTGTTAATAATTTCTGTTTTCTTGGTGATGAATTTAAGTTAACATTAGACTGACTAGGCATTTTGGAAACTGGTGCTTGTTGTGGAGAAAAGCTTAAGAGAGTGCTGGATTGTCATCCATCAGCCACTATGCACTGCTGCCCCTCTGGGTTTCATTACTTTGAGACTTGCTCTGATGCAAAAGATTTTGAGGACGTTTTGTATCTTCTGTCTCCTTCAGTTGCTCTGGGATTTTGATCGAACTTGAAATGTCTCAATATATGTATATATTTTTTCCTTAGGTAAGCATAATCAGGAGTCACAGCTTTCTCAAGTTCTTCTACCAGGCTTTCTGTCAGCGTTCTTGATTCTAAACAATCCATTGCAATTATTTTCAACATTGTGTTCCTTTGTGATGGCAACACTGCAGATGAAGTTTCTCCTCAGGGTGACAGGCCTGGCATAGGATGCCTCCAGAGTTGGCAGGGCCTCAAATCAGCTTGGTATGAAGGTCATTTAATACACAGTGATCTGTCTGCCATTGGGACTCAGACTTAATGGTGCTCTTTTTAGGTCCAGCAAAACATATTTTATTTGCCCTTATCTTGTATTTTATCTCAGGTGTCCAGGGACGTTAAACTTAACCTGTTTGCCTAATTTTTCTTTGTTAACCTATACACAGGATGGATCTCAGAACAAGCTGCTCCAAAGTACTTTCTGTAGAAAGTTAGAAAAAGAGTCAAATATATGGTATTTCCGTTCATATGTAGCTACTGTGGATGGATTAGCTTCCCTCCCCACCCCACCTGAATCCCCAGCATTATGAAGAGGGCATCACGAAATGCTACTCACAGAGACACAGTCTTTTCTGCCCATGTCTGCCTGTCTTATCAGAGTATTTCTACCATAGACCATCTCAGTGGTGTTTTCTCAAGCCAAGGCAGCCCCAAAAGTTGTATGACTAACTTTATCTCACTTATTTTTATTGCAATTGCAACATAGACACATATAATCCAGATATTTATCTATAACACAGTATCTGGAGGGTTCCTTTAACTCATGACTTTAGGAAAGATAAGTACATCAAAGTTCTTATGCAATTAACTTAGCACAAATGCCTAAGTTATACTAATTGTATATAGTAGATTTTTAGTATAAAATTTTCATTCTTCTATAATAAAGAAGCCATCATCCTAATTACCAGATCTACTAAAGCCAGAATTTAGTTACAACATTAAGCTAACACCTCAAGAATTCCTTTTGTTCAATTCTGGGAGGAGCTCCTCCTCTTTAATCAACCAGATTAGCCTGGACCACTATGTTTCTACCAACTGTCCTTGTCCCCAGAAGTTATGTGGAAGAATGACTGTCACTGGTGTTACTATTTTTACATAATCAATTTTTACAGCTGAAGTTCATCATATACATATATTTTCTATTAATATTGTTTTACAGAGATTGTCTTTCTTCATCTACTGCACAAATATCACCTGCTACTAGTAGGAAGAAATGTCATTCTTTCATTTATTGCCCATGAACTTGCCTATGTTTTTTACTATCCAAATTCTCCTACATTTTGTATCTACTACCAAGGTTTTTATGCAGATGAAATGTGTGTGTGCATATATAATACATGTAATGTTTGGCACAAAGGGATGATTGTTTTTATTGCCTCTCCATGCCCTGCAAAGGAATCCATAGCCTTTGAAATCACATGTGTTATCACTACTAGGGTCCAAAGTCTCCTGCAAATTTCAAGACAAAACAAAATAGGATGCCCACGGAAATCTCTAAGCCTTTCTGCAGGAACTAGAGCATCTGTAATTATCATGACTGCAGTAGTTCATGTGTAGCTACTGTGGATGGATTGGTTTCTCTCCCCACCCCACCTGAATCCCTAGCATTTTGAAGGGGGAACTAGAACATCTAAAGTTTTATGACTGCTACTGTCAAGCATGCAGAAGAGTCTGTGAAGGCATAAATCTTCTTGTATTTCAGTATGCTGTATCACAAGAGAAATAAGGCGTTTCCAATTTTGACCTAGAAAGAAGCCATCATCCTATTCACCTGATCTACTAAAGCCATCAGTTTAATAACACTTTAATTTTATTTTTATATTCCACATTATATTTTATATTTTGTCTTTTATATTTCACATTATTTCATTCAATGTTACCACAAAGATTTTGTGATAAAGGGAATGATATGTAAAATTTAGTATAAACTGAAGTTCATTATTTATATTATATTCTACAGAGAATATTAACTGTTTAACAGGTTAAAAACAAGTGACCTAGAGTCTAGTTTCTCTAGGGCTAAGCAGCACATTGTCTGTTGTCTTCAAGCTGTGCCAATTTGAAAGATTTTACCCTTAACCACAGTACCACTTCTTACTAGCAATGTGATCCCAGCCGATTTACTCATTATCGGTTTTCTAGTCTGTGAAATGGGAATGATAATATGACTTACCTCATTAGCTTGTTGTAAGGACTGAACAAGATTATCTATGTCAAACATTCAAGACATTGCCTTTACATAATGAGAGTTCAATAAATGTGAGAAATTATAATTGAGTTAGTACATAAAATCTATGTTATCTCATTTGTTCACTTTGATGCTTTTGCTGGTTTTTTATGTCAATTTTCATTTTCTTTTACCTACGTTTCTTAAAAATGTATTTGAAAAATGACTGCTTTAAAAATATGAGTTAAGAAGGGATGCAATAAGTGCTGGCCCCATGAAGCTATGATATCTGGATCCAGCAGATGTCTCTATTGATACAGTTTTATATCAATTTCTGAATATTCAGTTTTCTGAATATTCCCATTTTCAGAAACTTGGAAAAATCTAATTAAAGATATTGAAAAAATAGTAGAAGAGATTTGGGAAAGATTTTTGCAGACAGCTTCCATAATGGTACCATGCCACTGGTTGATGCTCTTATAATTTCTTCTTCTCTTGTACCCCAGAGGCTCTTGAGAAAGATCAAGGTACGGGAGTTGTGCTATAGCTCTGGAGATATAGGGAATGGTCAGGCTTGATGATATGGAGAATGGGTGGCATAACTGTGGATTATGCTCAGGAGACATTGACTCTTCTTGACAGAGCTGGGATTCTACTGCACTTTTTACCATCAGTTTTCAACTCTCTTCTGAATAAAAGAGCAAATGAAACAGAAATATGCTGCTACATCAAGAGATAAGAACCCACATTTGTCTCAGGGAATGTGATAAAAATCAGTAATAGAGGAAAAACGTTTGGGCTTTCAGATGGTTAGCAGTGAGGGTAGATGAAAAAACTACCTATAAAATATTTTACATGACCGTTTAAATATAAATCATCAAAAAGTAGCATACCTGATAGAGGACCACATATTGAAGTCAAATAATACAAAAGAACATTTAGCCTCTTACTAATGAAATAAGTCAACTTTGCTTTAAGAGTCCTTCAAATGTTCAAGTCATGGGTACTGGTCTTGAATATGTAATACTAGTACTGATTGTTCGGTGGCTTGAGAATGGCTTGCAAATAAAATGTTATGTCATAAGAAACACCTTGGCTTCTAAAAAGGCTTAGGTTCTACCTTCTGAAATAATTATTCGAGGAAAAGGAAAAGATCCTACCACTGAAACAAAACAGATTATGTAATGCAGATGACCATTAAAGAAAACAAACTGGAAGTGAGATAGAGAAAATGCATTTTAATCATATTAAAGTTCTTAGTATTTGGAAGTATGAAGGTACATTATTCTCTTTAGCATAGGCATACCCACCTAGAATGAGGAATAAGCAAGTGTATGCCCAGAGATAAAGTGAAAAACATCATCTTTAATAAAATGTTTTTGCCAGCTTTAAAGCTCAATATTTGAAACGCAGCACTACAGTCAAGGAGGAATTCAAATGCTATTAATATGCATAAATATACATTGAAGACATTCATCAAAATTCCAGTAGGACACATATGTTTCTAAAATCAGTATTGCCAATATGGTCTCTTACAATTTATTCTTAAACATCTATCTGCATGATTGAGCATACTCATCTAGTTTTGTAAAATAAAAAATGCTGTGCAAAGATATATTTCTCACTTTTAATGACCTCCTTTAAAGCAATTACATGACTATACTATTTTTCTTACTAGTATTCAAAAATGAGCACAATCTTGTATTTTAAGATGATCTTATTATGCCTTGTCATGAAGAAAAGGATTTAACATTCACATGGAATGATTCTTATAAATATTTTCCATTATCTTTTAAACCAAACCTTTACCTGTGAAATTTTGTAGTCCCAAAGATAGAACATAAAGAGAAGATTAAATAGGTCCCTCCTTTCTATTAGAAAGGTTTTTCTCTCAGTATTTCACTAAGAACACGTGTATGTCTGTGTCTGACTGTTGCAAATACATTAGAAACACTCTTCAAATACACAGATAACTGCAGAGAAGATGTTATTTTTACAGAGTTTAGGCACAAAAATGTTAATGTCTTATCTGCTATACTCTGAAATATGATCTTTATAACTCCATTTAATATGATATTGTTATGTTTAACTGTGTTTTAACATTGAGGCTCTCACATGGTCTTTGAAAAGAAGTATGACTCATTTAGGAAAGAAAAATTATTGGACCAAAGATTACGGAACAGTAAGAGGCCAGGGAATTATAGGAAAGAGGTGTTAGCAACAGTCCATAAGGAGCACTTAGTCAAATACTGTTTGAGAGACAAAATCTTCTCTTGAAAATGGAAAATTAATCCCTTCTGGATGGCAAAAGGTTATCACAGATGCTAGAAAAATATAGCGAACAATATCGACTCTATCTCTGATAATGTTTCCAAAGTACATGAAGTGGAAATCTGTATCAAAAGAGAAACAGGGCTAACAGTGAAATGGCAAGTTGAGTATGAATGCCTATGTCTATAAAATAACACTTAATTAAAAGTTTACATAAGCACAAAGATTACCAGGGTTTTGATATGTAGTGAAGTTAGTTGCCCTGAAACTAACTATGAATTTCCTAACAAAAAACTGAGTGAAATTTACAGGATATTGTTCTTTTCAGGTTCAAAAGAACTAGAAGTGGGATTTTATGGTTTTGATTTGCATTTCCCTAAATACTAATAATATTGGAGCATTTTTTCATGTGGATATTAGCTATTTGTATGTCTTTGTAGAATTATCTTTTTAATTTCTTTGCCCATTTTCTAATGAGCTTATTTGCTTATTATCTCTTGCTGAGTTGGAAGAGGTCTTTATGTTAGGGGGAAAATAACAAGTAACATGTTGTTGGTGGCAACACAGAGAAATTGGAACCTGCCTATATTATTGGTAGGAATCTATAATGGGGGCTGCCTCTATGAAAAACATTTTGGCAGCTCCTCAAAAAGTTAGAGTTATATAACATAGCAATTCCACTCTTAGGTATATATGCAAAATGATTAAAAACATGTTTATATAAACACTGTACATTATTCATAATGGCCCCCAAAGTAGAATCACTCCAAATGCCCCTGAATGCATTAACAGATAAATAAAATATTGTATGTTCATACAATGAAATATTATTCAAAAATACAAAAGAAAAGAGGTACTGATTTATGGTATGATGTGAATAAGCTTTGAGAAAGTTATGCTAAGTGAAAGAAGTCAGGCACAAAACACCACACATTGTATGATTACATTTATATAAAATGCCCAGAATAGGCAAATACATAAAGAGAGAAAATAGATTCATGGTTATGAGCAGATGGGGGAATTTTGAGTGACTGCTAATAGGTACAAAGCTTTTTGGAAGGGTAATGGAAATGTTCTAGAATTAGATAGTGATGATTCCACAACATGGTAAATATACTAAAACCCACCCAATTGTGCACATTAAATGGTGTCTTTATGTTATATAAATTATATCTCAATAAAAATTAATCAGAAGTATAATAGGCAGAGACAGGTATCAATTGTGGCTCAGAACATGTCATGTAACTGTACACTGATTGATACAGTTAGGGCTTGTCTGCTCACCCAAGTCTTAATTTGAACTATAATCCCATAACCCCCATCATCCTCATGTGTCAAGGGAGAGACCAGGTGGAGGTAACTGAATCATGGGAATGGTTAACCCCATGCTGTTTTCATGATAGTGAGTGAGTTCTTATGAGATCTGATGTTTTTATAAGGGGCTCTTCCCACTTTTGCTCGGCATTTCTCCTTCCTACCACCCTGTAAAGAAGGTGCCTTGCTTCCCCTTTGCCTTCTGCCATGATTGTAAGTTCAGCCATGCTGAACTGTGAGTCAATTAAACCTCTTTCCTTTATAAATTACCTAGTCTCAGGCAGTTCTTTATAGGAGTGTGAAAATGGACTAATATACTGGTTCACTAATAGATTAAGTAATACCATTTGAGACTTGAAAGTGAATTTAGTGCATCTCTCTGAAGTTGTCTTACCAGGAGCAAATCTGAATGGTTTAGATTCAAGAGAGATATTCCAGCTAGAGCTAGCTACTGAATATAGGAATGAGTTCTAAGGGAGTATTTCATTTCTGGCAATATTAATTAATAATTTATATTTGATTCTGCCATAGATGTAAAATAATACAGAACAAAACCTAACCATTCTGCAAACCAGCCATTGTTCCCGCTGAAGCAAAGGAACTCAACAAAAGGGACTCAATAGTTATATTTTTATTATTGATCTTAAAAAAATATTTAAATATTTGTAGATTTTTTTTCTGATGTAGAAGTTTCAATTTAGAGTTTTGAACTGTCTTTATAAAGCTGTTAAGATTTCCTGGAAACTCAGCTCTTTTTATTAGAATAGTGTTTTCCTAACTGAGTTCTTAGAATTGTTTTCTCTGAAAAATGTAAACCAGTAATCTGAAAATGTTTGCATATTTGGAGGGAGGGTACAATTCTGTGGTTGGATAAGTTTAAGTTTGGGTACATTGCAGAGTCCAGTGCTTTCCTGGAGAATCATAGAAATTCTTATCACCTTATCAAGCCTGAGAAGTCTTGTTGTAAAAACCAAACATCACACAAAATAAAAACAAGCTTATTCAAATTTGTTTAACCCAGTATTTCCCAAATTTATTTGCCACACAGCCGCTTTTCAAGGAATACATTTAAAATGTTATTGATGTTCCTTTAAATATAAGTTGATAAACAACTTGGTTAGAGCCTACTTTTGCTCTATTTCTAAATAAGAGATAAGCCTCTAATTTTGGTTGGACATTTTGCAAATGCATGCTGTTTTTTTTGAAACTTCAGGACTAAGTTTGGTACAGCTTAGATTCACAATTAGATGTTCATTATCCCTTTTGGAAAGGTACATGGGCTACTGATCCCTGGTCAGTAGTGTCGTCTTGGTATACAGAGAACAGTATTTTTTATTCAGATTATGAGCGCCGTATCACGGAGGTATATTTTTCCTGGAAAAGTTTTAAGAAATATGGTTTAAGCATATATTTAGTAAGGCAAACTCCTTTATTAGGTTATAATTGATTTTTAAAAAAGCACATCTAATTCTGTAGAAAATGTTGTCCATGTGAGAATTTAATTCTAATACAGTTGTGAAATTTATAGCTTTCCCCTGCTTACAATATGTCCATTTTGGAAGTTTCCCTGAGACAATTATGCCCTATTCATGACACTAAAATTATTCCCTAATTTCTATTAACATTCATTAATTTTCTCACAAATATTGGGATTCTAACTTGAACAAAGAATATTTTTGGTATAAATCTTTCTGGCCGAAATAAGCACAGTTTATTCATCCCCACTGACATTTACTGAGACCATAGTAAATGTGAAAGACAGTCTATCAAATTCCAGCTTATAAGTAGCTCAAAAATCTAATCAAATCTATGAGCTTTGCAAAATACTGTTAAGAGTTCTACACTAATCGTGGATTTTATTCACAATGTTCCTGGATACTGAACTCCACTTATAACACTATACTTCAGGCAAGCAACAGTTAAGATGTGATAGCTGGCTTTGAGGATCTGATAGTCTATTTGAAAGAACCTGACAACTAAAGCCATGATGAATAGGGAGCATATGGGCATTATACTGTCATGCACATCCAGAGCAGATGGAAGTTTGGAAAGGCTTTCTGTAATAAGTAACACTTGACTGAGTTTTAAAGGATAGGTAGGACTTAGGAAAGAAATATTTAGGCAACGGGAATAACATGAGTGAAGTAAAGGAAGTAGAAAAATACAAATTAAACTTGGTCAATTACTAGTAACTGGGTAAAGAGCGCATACCTGGGATACACAGAACGAAGTGGGAAAGGTCGTCATTAGTGGCAAGAATGTGTTCTGTTGGAAGATGGATATGTGGAAAGAGAGCTTAGCAGGAAGGACAATTAAAAGGCTATTAAAGGCCGGGCGCGGTGGCTCAAGCCTGTAATCCCAGCGCTTTGGGAGGCCGAGGCGGGTGGATCACGAAGTCAAGAGATTGAGACCATCCTGGTCAACATGGTGAAACCTCGTCTCTACTAATACAAAAAATTAGCTGGGCACGGTGGCGCGTGCCTGTAATCCCAGCTACTCAGGAGGCTGAGGCAGGAGAATTGCCTGAACCCAGGAGGCGGAGGTTGCGGTGAGCCGAGATCGCGCCATTGCACTCCAGCCTGGGTATCAAGAGCGAAACTCCGTCTCAAAAAAAAAAAAAAAAAAAAAAAAGGCTATTAAAATAATCTAAGGAATAAATTATAAAGGTCCCAATTGATTGGCTAGCAGAGAGGATATGGAGAATAAAATGTCTGCTAGTAAGAAGACAGGATTCCAGTATTGGGTTCTTGTTTAGACAGGAATAAGAGGGTGTAATAGAGTGACAATGGAAAGAATTTAGGCTACTAATAGGTCTCTGGTTTGGACCTCTGCTCTTCTTTACTGAAATAGAAAACAGGGAGAGGAACAGGTTTGGGGAAATAATTCAGTATTGGTCACATAAATTGTAAGGGGCCTGAAAGCAAGGCAGTCCTGTCAAATAATGTTAAAAATAACAATTGAGAAATAGGCCATGATCCTCATGATTACAGTTGGGCTCACCATTAAGAGGCTAATCTCCCTGTTTTAAGGTCAGCTGATTAGCAACCTTAATTCTATATGCAAGTCAATTCTCCTTTGCCATGTATTGTAACATATTCACAGATGCTAGGGATTAGGACATTGACATATTTGGGAAGCCATTATTCTGCCTACCACACCCTGCTGTACAGCAATGAAAAAAGATTGTACTTGTTTCTTCACACAAGATAAAATAAACCAAGCTTACAAACATAATGTGGAATGGTTCTGTGAATGTAAGTTAAAAAATAGACCAAACTAAGATATAGTAACAGGAATTAGAATAATAATTTTGTGATTTAGCAGGTAGTTTCTTTAGCAAAGCACAGGTGGTAGAGCCAGAAGCAATAGGAAAAGCTGTCTAGTTATTACAAAGCTTCCTGATTCTACATTTTTCTGGTCAAGATCTGGATAGCAGCTTCCTTGTTAGCATATTCTGCAGGTGGCTTTCAGGATTTTTCTAGAAGCTCACCCTAGCCTCAATTTCTTCAGCCCTTTCAAAAATTCTGAAAGTCATTTAATCCTCTAAAATAAATCCTTTTCTGCTTAAAGTAGTTGGAGTGGATTAGATTCTCTGTAACAGAAAATTCACCAATCTTATGTGGCATTAGCAATAGCTGGATAAAAAGCTCTTTGTCAGCCAGCTTGAGGTATAAAAGATTGGACTAATACTTTATAAATAGTATCGCTTCTAATCTTAACAATCATTAGGTATTATTATTTATCATAAGTGATTCAATTGAGAATAAATGAGGTTAAGTTACTTATCTATAGCTAGCAATAGTGATGTCAAGATGCAAACTCCAAGCCCTGCAGGTCATGAACTTCTTGTACTTTATTGCTCAGTTTTATTACCCTTTCAGAATAGAAATGGCCAATATATTGACTTCAGATAAGTTTTTTCAAATAAATATTTTAATAACTCAAAGAAGCATTGAGATCTTAAAATTTTTTTTAGTTCCTGAGTTACAAAGGTTTATCAGTCAGATCACTTAGTTGGAAACTATAGAATCTGTGCTGGCTAGTTTTATCAGAACCATGATGTATTTAAGAATATCAGGTGATTAATAGATTCACTGGGATGGCATTGAGAAACAATAGACTCAAAACCAAGCTCCTAACAGCGATATGCCAAATCACAACTCGGAACAGGACTATTCAGGATACTGTGCCCACAGCCTCTGTTGTATGTTAAATGCCGGAAGTTTAACCTAACTAGTACTGCTGCCAGCACTGATTGCACTTCTGTGTTAGAAACTCAGCCTTGCACCCACTGGGAAGCAGGTCTGTCTGATTGCAGCACTCAGGTCACATACCTTCTTCCTATCTGCAAGGGAGGCTGAGAATTTATTTCTGATTTCCACACTGGAGAGTCAATGGTCACAATGTGGACATTTCTCCCCCAGACAAAAAGGCCATGCAAAGGCAATGGGCAATAATGTGATAATGTCCATTAGAAACAAGGTCGAAGTTTGATTTTTACTCTATGTTTTACCTACATACTGAGAGATAATGGTTTATTTGTCCTGAGTGACTGCTATCAGTAATTAGAGCTAGATACCATCTATGAACACATTTTCAGAGCATATCATTGGCCCTACTCTCTTTAAAACAAGCTGCTAGTTTGAAAGAAAATGTTTCTTTAATGAAAAATTATGGAAGAGAATATTCATTTTGCCAATTATCCATCTCACAAATGAACAAAACAAATAATCATTAACATACTTCTGATTTCTCAGTTGTGCATAATTTTCATTTTATTTGTGAGTCTATAGAGGCCCCTATGTGTCTTGTGTTTGTAATGAAATTTTTTATACACAGATGTTAGAGTAATCTCATGAAAATAATTGAAGAATTATAAAATGGATATATAAATTTTAATCACCATTCTTTTAACTCAGCTCATTTTATTTTCCTTCTGAACGTATGACTTCCTGTAATGATTCTGCTTCACTAATACTTCATAGACCTTTAGAAGATCACTTAATAACTACAATGTCTATTTAGGATTTCAAAGTTCTACTTATACGTAGATGGATGAGGACATCTTTACATCTGTCAAAAGTCAGTCATTTTCTCAGAGTTCCCATAGTTGGTGTTTCTCCTCTGTTCTACCTGCTGCCATTGGCTTGACATAGATGTCACAGTACACATCCTGTCTTCTGTGGAGGAACAAGGAATGCCTATTTTACTGAGGATTAACAATGTTCTGTGTTTTTCAGAATTTTAATATGATATTCTTCTGTCTATATGGTATTTATGAGCTGCCATGGCCTTGTAAAAACATAGGGATTTTTAAAGCCTCTTTCATGCAAAATGATAGCTAACTCTGTATTTCTATTGTTCATGAAAAACTGTAAGATTTGTTTTATATTAAGAAACACTAATATAGGTAATTAACTAATTAGAAGCAAATCTGTATGATGTTCCTGTAATTTTCCAGATAAGTAGCAGATGCTGAGAATAGATAGAGATATTAAATAGACCATTTAACTCAAGGTACTTGTAATTATACACAAAACACAAACACGTGGAGATAATTACATTAAAAGACTATTAAGCACTTTTGTGAGCTAGTTATTAATATTCCCTCCTATACAAAACCCTTCCTTATCCTATGTATACTCCCACACGGTTATCACATTACCCCTCTTCTTCTCAAGTAAATTCCTTGAGAGTGTTGCTATCTCAAATTTTTCATCTTCTACTTTATCTAAAACCATTTAAATGTGTCTTCTGCCAACCCCTCACCCACAATATCACTGAATCTCTTACTGAAGTCACTAAGACCTTCCCTGGGGCAAAATGAGATTTCTTACTTGATCCATTAGCAGCATTCAACACTGTTGAGCACTGTTCTTACAGAAACAAGTTTTCCTTGGTTTATATGACATTTCAGTCTCCTCATTTCCTTGTTCTGGACATTTCATTTTGGCCTTCTTTGCAAGTTCTTCTTTAAATATCTATCATTTCAGGTGGCTGTTCCCTTGCAGTGAGTGCTAATTTTCTTCTTGCTCCATACATTCTCTGGACATTTCAACCATATCTGTTGCTTAAATTATCATTTACATACCAAAGACTCACAAAGCGCCAATGAATCTTTCTCATATATCTGTATTCTGACCTCCACACTCCCATATCCAACTACTATGGGGCATGATATCCAGTGTCATATTCCTGGGTGCTTATAACACCCAGGAATATAGGTGTTATAAGCACCCAGGAATATAATACTTCCAAAGTATTCACAACTTAACTCTTTTATTTTATTCTATTTTGTTTCCAACTCCACTTTTGTTTCAACTTTTATTATAGGTTCTGGGGGTACATGTGCAGGTTTGCTACAAAGGTGTATCATCTGATGCTGAGGTTTGGAGTATAAATGATCTGTCTCCCAGGTAGTCAGCATAGGACCCAACAGGTAGCTTTTCACCCCTTGCCCAACCCCCTGCCTCTTCCCTCTTGTATTCTTCAGTGCTTATTGTTCTCATCTTTATGTTTATCTATACTCAGTGATTAGGTCTCACAAGTGAGAACATGTGGTATTTGGTTTTCTGTTTCTGCATTAGTTCGCTTAGGATAATGGCCTCCACTACATCCATGATGCTATAGGGGACATGATTTCCTTCTCTTTTTGGGTAGTGTGGTATTCCATAGTATATACGTACCACATTTTCTTGATCCATTCCAGAGTTGATGAGAACCCGGGTTGATTCCATGTCTTTGCTACTGTGAATAGTGCTATGATGAACATACAAGTGCATGTGTCTTTTTGGTAGAATGACTTATTTTCCTTTGGGGCTATCCCCTAGGAATGGGATTGATGGGTTGAATGATAGTTTAACTCTTATTTCTTTGAGGGATCTCCAAACTGCCCTCTACAGTGGCAGTACAAATGTACATCCCCACCAACAGTATGTAAGTGTTGCCCCGTCTCTGCAGCCTCTCTAGAATCTTGTTTTTAGAATTTTTAACACAGGCCATTCTGACTCTTATGAGATCGTATCTCATTGTGGTTTTCATTTGCATTTCTCTGATGATTACAGATGATGAGCCTTTTTTTCTTTTGTGAGACGGAATCTTGCTCTGTCACCCTGTCTGAAGTGCAGTGGCATGATTTCGGCTCACTGCAACTTCTGCCTCCTGGGTTCAAGTGATTCTCCTGCCTCTGCCTCCCAAGTAGCTGGGATTACAGGCACAGGACACCATGCCCAGCTCAATTTTGTATTTTTAGTAGAGACAGGGTTTCCCCATGTTGGCCAAGCTGGTCTAGAACTCCTAACCTCAGGTGATCCACGCACCTTGGCCTCCCAAAGTGCTGGGATTACAAGCATGAGCCACCATGCCTGGCCTGATGAGCATTTTTTCATGTTTGTTGGCCACTTGTATGTCTATCATTGAGAAGTGTCTGCTCATGTCTTTTGTCCACTTTTTAATGGGATTATTTGTTTTTTGCTTATTGATTTCTTTAAGTTCCTCATAGATTCTGGACATTTGGCCTTTGTCAGATGCATAGTTTGCAGATATTTTCTTCTGAAGTGTAGGTTGTTGGTTTACCCCCTTGATAGTTTCTCTGGCTTTGTAGAAGCTCTTTAGTTTAATTAGGTCCAACTTACCAATTTTTGTTTTTGTTGCCATTGCTTTTGGACTTAGCCATAAATTCTTTGCTAAGGAAACTATCAAGAAGAATATTTCCTAGGTTTTCTTCTAGTTTTTCTACTTTGAGTCTAACATTTAAGTCTTTAGTCCAAATCGAGTAAACTTTTTTATGTGGCGACAGGTAGGGGTCCAGTTTCATTTTTCTTCATATGGCTAGCCAGTTATCCCAGCACCATTTATTGCATAGGGAATCTTTCCCTCATTGCTTATTTTTCTCGGCTTTGTGAAAGATCAGATGATTGTAGGTTTGTAGATTTACTTTGTACAAGTTTTTTATACCAGTACCATGATATCTTGGTTACAGTAGCCTCGTAGTATAATTTGAAGTCAGGTAATGTGATGCTCCTGGCTTTGTTCTTGTTGCTTAGGATGGCTTTGGCTATTCAAGCTATTCATTGTATCCATATGAATTTTAGAATAGTCTTCTCTAAATCTGTGAAAAAATGATGTTGGTAGTTTGATAGGAATAGCATTGAATCTGAAAAGTGCTTTAGACAGTATTGCCACTTTAACTGTATTGACTCTTTCTATCCATGAGCATGGACTGTTTTTCCATTTATTTGTGTCATCTCTGATTTCTTCCAGTGTTGTTTTGTATTTCTTATTCCAGGATCTCTTACCTCCTTGATTGACTACATTTCTAGATATCTCATTCTTTTTGTGTCTATTGTATGTGGGATTGCATTCTTAATTTAGCTTTCAGCTTGAATGTTATTGATGTATACAAATGCTACTGATTTTTGTACACTGAATTTGTATCCTGAAACTTTGTTGAAGTTGTTTATCATAGCTAGGAGGAGCCTTTTGTCAGAGATTTTAGGTCTTTTTAGGTATAGAATTATATCATTAGCAAAAAGATATAGTTCGACTTCTTCTTCTCCTATTTGGATGCCTTGTATTTCTTTCTCTTGCCCAATTGCTCTGGCTAGGACTATCAGTACTATATTGAATAGGAGTGGGGAGAGTGAGCATCCTTGTCTTGTTCTAGTCTTCAAGGGGAAGACTTCCATCTTTTGCCTGTTTAGTGTGATGCTGGCTGTGGGTTTTTCATAGACAGCTCTTTTTATTTTGATGTATGTTCCTTCAATGCCTATTTTGTTGAGGGTATTTGACATGAAGGAATGTTGCATTATACTGAAAGTTTTTCTGCGCCTATTGAGATCATATATGGGTTTTGTTTTTAATTCTGTTTTTGTGATGAATCACATTTATTGACTTACATTTGTTGAACCAGCCTTGTATCCCAGGAAAACAGCCTACTTGATCACAGTGAATTAATGTTTTGTTGTGCTGCTGGATTGGGTTTTGCTAAAACTGTGTTGAGAATTTTTACACCTATATTCATCAGAGATACTGGCCTAAAGTTTTCTTCTTTTGTTGTGTCTCTTCCAGGTTTTGATATCAAAATGATGCTAGCTTTATAGGTTGAGTTAGGAAGAAGCCCTTTTTCTCAATTTTTTGAAATGGTTTCAGTGGGATTGGTACCAGTTCTTCTTCGTACATTTGGTAGAATTTGGCTGTGAATCTGTCTGGTCCAGGGCTTTTTATTGGTTGGTAGGATTTTTGTTACTGATTCAGTTTCAGAATTCATTACTGGTCTGTTCAGGATTTTGCTTTCTTCCTAGTTCAATCTTGGGAGGTTGTGTTTTTCCAGGAATTTATCCATTTCTCCTAGATTATCTAGTTTTGGGTACGTAGAGGTGTTGGTGATAGTCTCTGAGGATATTTTATATTTCTGTGAGGTTGGCTGTAACGTTACTTTTGTGATTTGTGGTTGGGCTTATTTGGATTGTCTCTCTTTTTCACTTTGTTAATCTAGCTAGTGATCTATCAATCTTGTTTATTCTTTCAAGAAAACATGTTGTTGACCTTTTGTATAGATTTGTGATCTTAATTTTGTTCAGTTCTGCTCGGATTCTGGTTATTTACTTTCTTCTGCTGACTTTGGGGTTGGTTTATTTTTGTTTTCACAGTTCCTCTGGGTGCCATGTTAGGTTTTTAACTGGAGGTCATTGTAACTTCTTGATGTAGGTATTCAGCACTGTAAACGTTTCCTCTTGCTACTGTTGTATCCCAAAAAGTCTGGTATAATAGTGTCTCTGTTTTTATTAGTTTCAAAGAATTTTTTGATTTCTGCTTTAATTTTATTGTTTCCCCAAAAGTCATTCAGGAATAAGTTTTTTCAGTTTCTATGTAATTGTTCATTTTGAGACAGCTTCTTGGTATTGATTTCTATTTTTATTGCACTGTGGTCTGAGAGTATGGTTGGTGTGATTTTAATTTTTTTGAATTTATTGAGACTTCCTTTATGGCCAAGCATGTGGTTTATCTTAGAATATGTTCTATATGCAGATGGAAACGATGTAGATTCTGTAGTTGTTGGGTGGAGTGAATTCTGTAGATACCTTTTAGTTCCAATCGGTCAAGTATCAAGTTTAAGTTCAGAATTTTTTGTTATTGGCTCATATTTTAGAATAGAATTTTCTACCTTTTCGGTCTCAGAGGAACTTTACAGTCTTAACAATTACTGAGTCCCCACAGAGCTGTGTAATTGTGTATATCTGTAAGCTTTTACCACATAGCCTTTAAGAACCTTAAAGTTATTTATTAATTCATTAAAAAATAAATCCTTTGCATGTGAACATTTTTAGGATAAATAACTGTATATGAAAAGCAAATAATTTAGTGGGATGAGTAGCATTGTTTTAAATTTCTGCAGCTCTCTTTAATGTGTGGATGAACACAAGACAGGCAAATTCTCATATTCTGTGTTCAGTCTGGAAAGCTCGTAAAATGAGAATTAAAAACCCAAATGGCATATAATTGTTATGATAACAGTGATTTTTACCTCACTGATGTCCTGAAATGGCTTGAAGGACCTTCAGGGGTCCCATATTATATTCGAAATCTACTGGTTTAAACTGTTACAAGAACATAGTTTGAGAATGATTAGGTTAAGGATCTCAGCTGGAGAGTGATGACAGAGGATCAAAATAAATACATAATGCTGATAAAGCTGGGGTCAAAATAGTAAGCCTCAGTCCAAATTGATAAAGGAAGGAAAATAAACCAGAGAGAATCTGTCAGAAGTATACAGATTAGAGTGTCCTGAAGACCCAGCTAAAATGCAAAGAACATTAGTTAATTATGTCCATGAAAGCATGGCTGAGCTACAGAGACAATGCCATTTCTAGCCAGGATAGTTGTCAAGATGTGAGAGCCTGAACCAATTTGACTTAAGGAGCCAAGGCATGTTGTAGATTATAGCAAGAGGAATCAAAAACAAGGAGTGAGAGAGAATAAGACACAAGGAAGGTGGGGCAGTCCAGTAAGCAACTTTTCTGCAATTTTGACTGATTCTCTATGTACCCAGCATCTTACATAGGATGCATCACATTGAACACTGAGAAAATTGAAGCAGCTCAAGTAGTAGGAACCACAACCACAAAATTCTTTTTAATGAGTTAGGTTTAGTGATTTTCTTTAATATCTAAAAAAATGTAGAAATACTGCATGATTGCAATTCAGAATGTGTTGCGATCTTTTTATCTGAAGCTTCCAACCAGATGACTCAAAGAAAAGGTTTTAAGTTGTTCCAGTTTGTCCAAATTACCTCAAGAGAAGAGTTACCATGAATGGCGAATCAAATTATGCGTTGCACAAAGGCCAAGGCCATGAGATGAGGGGCAACTGAAGTTCTGTTCCTGCTCTGCATACCAGTTGTATACCCTACGGGTTGTTTTCACTCTGAGAGTGTCTTTTCTAATTCCATTCTTAAAGTGGGCGAGTTTTTCTAATTTGTGAAAATATATCACAGGGGCAAGTTGTAGCCTAACATTAGAGAATTGTTTTCAAGATTGAACAGCATAATGATGTTTCAGTAGCCAATGTTGTCTATTTTTTCTGTAGGGAAAAAAGCCCCAGAGCAAAGTTACCATCACAGAACAATACAATTATTGTTTTAAAAAACAAAAACACATGAAGAGTTGGTGGTAGGAGCAGAGCATTGCTTGCAATCTATAATTGCTTGTCCTGTAATTTTTTCATCAATATCTAAATTTATACAGCTAAAAGATCACCTACTTAGAAATTCAGCAGGACTAGGATCTTTGATGGAACTTGAAGTAATGTGTTGAACAGTAAGACAGCTGTGAAACCTTGATGACGAGTCTTCCTTGAGCTAGAGTGAGTGAAGATCCAGTTTCAGAAGTGAAAGTATGTAGAATTTGTGAGCTGAAAATAGTTTTCACAAAGCTATGTCTGGTGACTGAAGTATGAAGTTGAACTAAGAGCACTTACCATCATTTGGGCAGTCTAATTTCTTTTCTAGAATTATTGTCCAAATTAATACAAATTTTTTATTATTTTCAACGTGTGACAGTCTTTTATGCATGCATATATGTATATTTGCATTATGTATGTACATACTTATGCATATAGTCTTCCCAGTACAGCATCCTTTCTTTGGCAGGTGGAGTAAGATTTGCTGTTTTCCTAATCTGGGTAATTTTGGAGGAATTGTGAGGCCAAACCTGCCCCTCACCAATGAAGAGGCAGGTCCATGACCCATGCTGGCTAATCTCTGATATTAAAATACCTAAAACTGTCTGGGCACAGTGGCTCATGCCTGCAATCTTAATACTTTGGGAGGCTGAGTAGGGAGGATCTCAGGAGTTCGAGACCAACCTGAACAACATACTGAGATCTTATCTTTACAAAAAAAACAAAAATCAGCCAGGCATGGTGGTGCATGCCTGTAGTCCCAGTTACTTGAGTGGCTGAGGTGGGAAGATCACTTAACCTCAGCAGGTCAAGGTGGCAGTGAGCCATGAAGTTTCTACTGCCCTCCAGCATGGGCAACAAAGTAAGACCCTGTCTCAGAAAATAAACATACAAAAATAAAATAAGATACTTAAAACTATTTTAGTCTGCCCTAAGATTTGGTTTTCAACTGTTTCTTTGATTCTGTGAGCTACACATTTGTATTAGAAGAACTTATTAGAAAAAGAATTTTCTAATAAGTTCTTTTTCCCCTTAATTGGTTTTTGTTGATTATAACCAAAGACATCTAAAAAAATTAAATATGGAAATTGAATTCTAGGTGATGACCCCCAGGAAAATGTGAACTCTCTGGATTTGGTATTTGTATGAGATGGAGTAAATACAATAAAATTCATTTCATTCTGGAATGAAAGAATAGCTGCTCATGCTTTGCCATGGCAATAGGGGTAAGCAGTCAATCAAGTCTGTTCCCCTGGAGCTATGTGCTCACTCTTGATGACACTCTCTGGGATAGGATGCTATTCCAATAGGCCAACTTAAAGGGGATAAGGAATGTCAGACATTGGGGTGGAATATTTGATCTTGGTGGTGTTGGATAACTTAAAGTCAGAGAAACCAAGCTCACACTGTGAAATGTTCACTCAGGACATAGAATAAAACTATTGACCTTCCTGTGACAGTGCTAAACTAAATACCTTACTGACTACAGCAGTTGATCAGAGATCACTGAAAATCAATTGGAAAATTGATTTTTTTTTGAGTTGCTGAATTAGAGCAGCCTTTGGATTGACAGCTCTGACAAGCATTTTAAGTGAAAGAGCCCTAATCAAATAAAAGTGAGATTTTGATACCTGAAACAATGAAATCTCAGAGGATTTTGAAGGCTTGGAGAACCCTGTACTAATGAATCCATTTGAAATAATTTTCATTGCTCCTCTCTTGGCTGAATAGAATATGCCTCCCTTGAAAGAGAACTGAAATTTCCAGTAGTGCCTTATTGCTTCTAAGTATGCAGGGTTTTTAAAAAATCAATTTTGCTTAGGCAGTAAAATGAAAAATCAGAGTAAAAATGTTATAGAAATTCATGAATTTAAAGTTCTGGGGAACACATATAAAAATGGATATTGTGAGTCACTAACTAAGGATGATAAAACGTAATTTTGGATTAAACTGAATTTTTTATATGAGTGAACCCATTGTAGTTTCTGTATCCAACATTGTAGTTCTATTTAGATATGCTTTACTAGAGCCTCAACTGAATTGGGACCTTGAATAGCAAGACAGACCAGAAAAATGTTGGCATAATTTAGAAGGCAGACTTGAAAGAGTCTGAGAGGTAAAAATGCTAGATTGACTCTCCCACGCTTACAGAAAAACCCTACATTATTTCAATGCTCCCAGTCTTCTCTTCATCATAAAGAATAGATTGATGAGAAAAAGCATTAGAATCTTTAAAAGAAGTTTTCTAGTTTTTCATTCTAAGCCAGAAATTCTACTTGAAAAGGTAGCAGTTACATTGTACCAAATGGGTCTCTATGATATCATCTGAGTTGGGAAGAGCCTGGTGTGCAGAGCATAGATACTGGCAAATGTGGCCAAAGGGTAACATTTCAGGATGGAAAATAGATTTTTTTTGTTTTATATTTTATTTTTATCAAGAATATTTAATTTATGAAACTTGTTGAAAAATGCAGTTTCCTGGGCACTTTGTGAATCTGAATTGTTTAGAAAAAAAGAGTAAGATATTACATTTACATTAAGAATCTTGAACTGATAAGAAAGGAAATGTTTACCCTTTGGCCAATACTTTTTCACTGCTGATGTTTTCTGAATATAAAATAAGATAATCTTGTCTTCGCCTCTTCTCTGAACTCCCATAATACTTAGCACACTATTAGAGTTATGAATTGTTAGCTATAGGGGGTGTGTGTGTGTGTGTGTGTGTGTTTTGCTTTTTTTTTTTTTTTTTTACTTTTAGATATATTTACTTTTTTTATTATACTTTAAGTTCTGGGTACATGTGCAGAATGTACAGGTTTACAGGTTTGTTACATAGGTATACATGTGCCATGGTGGTTTGCTGCATCCATCACCCTGTCATCTACATTAGGTATTTCTCCTAATGCTATCACTCCCCAATCCCACCACCCACTGCTATCCCTCCTCTAGCCCCTCAGCCTCAACAGGCCCCAGTATGTGTTGTTCCCTTCCCTGTCTCCATGTGTTCTCATTTTTCAACACCCACTTGAGTGAGAACATGTGATGTTTAGTTTTCTGTTCTTGTGTTAGTTTGCTGAGAATGATGGTTTCCAGTTTTATCCATGTCCCTGCAAAAGATGTGAACTCATCCTTTCTTATGGCTGCATAGTGTTCCATGGTGTATATGTACCACATTTCTTTATCCAGTCTATCACTGATGGGCATTTGGGTTGGTTCCAGGTCTTTGCTATTGTGAACAGCGCCACAATAAACATACTTGTGCATGCGTCTTTATAATAGAATGATTTGTCATCCTTTGGGTACATACCCAGTAATGGTATTGCTGGGTCAAATTGTATTTCTAGCTATAGATCCTTGAGGAATCGCCACACAGTCTTCCACAATGGTTGAACTAATTAACACTCCCACCAACAGTGTAAAAGCATTCCCATTTCTCCACATCCACTCCAGCATCTGTTGTCTCCTTATTTTTTTAATGATCGCCATTCTAACTGGTGTGAGATGGCATCTCAATGTGGTTTTGATTTGCATTTCTCTAATGACCAGTGATGATGTGCTTTTCTTCATATATTTGTTGGCTGCATAAATGTCTTTATTTGAGAAATATCTGTTCATATCCTTCGTCCACTTCTTGATGGGGTTGTTTGTTTTTTTCTTGTAAATTTGTTTAAGTTCTTTGTAGATTCTGGATATTAGCTGTTTGTCAGAAGGGTAGATTGCAAAGATTTTTTTCCCATTCTTTTGGCTTCCAGTTCACTCTTGATAGTTTCTTTTGCTGTGCAGAAGCTTTTAAGTTTAATTAGATCCCATTTGTCTATTTTGGTTTTTGTTGCCATTGCTTTTGATGTTTTAGTTACGAAGTTCTTGCCTGTGCCCATGTCCTGAATGGTATTGCCTAGGTTTACTTCTAGGGTTTTTATGGTGTTAGGTCTTACATTTAAATCTTTAATCCATCTGGAGTTAACTTTTGTATAAGGTGTAAGGAAGGGATCCAGTTTCAGCTTTCTGCATATGGCTAGCCAGTTTTCCCAACACCATTTATTAAATAGGAAATCCTTTCCCCATGTGTCGTCTCTTATTTCCTTGAACAGTGGTTTGTAGTTCTCATTGAAGAGGTCCTTCACATCCCTTGTTAGTTGTATTCCTAGGTATTTTATTCTCTTTGTAACAATTGTGAATGGGGGTTCACTCATGATTTGACTCTCTGTCTGTTATTGGTGTATAGGAATGCTTGTGATTTTTGCACATTGGTTTTTTATCCTGAGACTTTGCTGAAGTTGCTTATCAGCTTAAGGAGATTTGGGGCTGAGATGATGGGGTCTTCTAAATATATAATCATGTCATCTGCAAATAGAGACAACTGGACTTCCTCCTTTCCTAATTAAATACCCTTTCTTTCTTTTTCTTGTCTGATTACCTTGGCCAAAACTTCCAATACTATTTGACTAGGAGAAGTTTGAGGCCATCCTTGTCTTCTGCCAGTTTTCAAAGGGAATGCTTCCAGTTTTTGCCTGTTCAGTATGATATTGGCTGTGGTTTTGTCATAAATATCTCTTTTTATTTTGAGATGTGTTCCATCGATACCTAGTTTATTGAGAGTTTTTAACATAATGACCCATTGAATTTTGTGGAAGGCATTCTCTGCATCTGTTGAGATAGTCATGTGGTTTTTTTCTTTGTTTCTGTTTATGTGATGGATTATGTTTATAGATTTGGGTATGTTGAGCCAGCCTTGCATCCCAGGATGAAACCGACTTGATCATGATGAATAAGCTTTTTGATGTGCTGTTACATTCGGTTTGCCAGTATTTTATTTAGGATTTTCACATCAATGTTTTTCATGGATATTGGCCTGAATTTTTCTTTTTTAGTTGTTTCTCTGCCAGGTTTTGGTATCAGGATGATGTTGGTGTCATAAAATGAGTTAGGGAGAATTCTCTCTTTTAATATTGTTTGAAAGAGTTTCTGAAGGAATGATACTAGCTTCTCTTACCTCTGGTGGAATTTGGCTGTAAACCTGTCTGGTCCTGGACTTTTTTTGGTTGGTAGGCTATTAATTGCTGCCTTAATTTGAGATCTTGTTATTGGTCTATTCAGGGATTCGAATTCTTCCTGGTTTAGTCTTGGGATGGTGTAAGTATCCAGGTAAACTGACATAAAATGTATGCTTCATGCACCTGACCTTCCATGAAGAATATGGAATCTTTCAAAATAAACTAAAATACTACATTTTAAACTTAGTCAATTTTGTCACCTAAACAACGTTCCTTTTTTTAATTTCCAGCAGTATTTTCTCACACTTTCTTATTTTCCTCCCAGTAGATGACTGGCCCTGGAGTTTAGAAATAAAAATGGTCAATTCCTCTATTTCAAAGAGCTTATAACAAAACAATGTTAACTTTCCATTTCTAGAAACTGTGTTCATGAGTAGGTTTCTGACACCACATTGAAAAGCTACAGAGCTCAATATTAAATAATTATTAATGTTCATTGTGAAACTGCCTTTTCCAAAATCATGACAGTGAGAGAAATCTAACACGGCTGACTCCATCTTGCTACTAACCTCACAAGCTAATTGTTCTTGCTCGTTCCTGGGCTTAAGCTAAGCCAACTATGGGAGGAATTGGTTTACAGTTTAACTTTAAAACAAAGATGATAACAATTCCTTCCTGAAGCTAACCTCCTCAGGGACCAAAAGTGCCTTTGTATACCTAATAAATTTGCCACGAGATTAGAATTATGGTAGGGGCCTAAATTCTGTTAGGATGTAGGCATAATTAAATTCTAACCAGTCATTGTTTTATAATTTGTCTTTTTGTAACTGCTTACTGCTCAGGAGACGTGTAGCTGGAGGTCGTTAGTAACTTCCCCAATTGCTCCTATAGATAACACCACTATTGCCAAACCTAAGACTAATGTTTGAGATCTTTTTCAGACTTTTGCATTCTGGTGACCTTCTAACTCCAACTGGACCTGTGACTAATACCAAGAAACAGACTTGAAAGGTCCTGTGTACCCGACCCAGAAACAAACTCAATGCACAAAGAAAGTTTTGACATTCTTATGATTTCATCCCCAACCAATTTCTAGCCCCTGCCCACTAAGTTATTCCTAAAAACCTTACCTTCTGAGTTCTTGCGAAGGCAGATTTGAGAAATATCTCCTGTCCTGCTCAGCAGCCTGGTGATACTTAAACTCTCTCTACTGCAACACTATCTGTCTCAGTGTATTGGTGGCTTTTTCTGTGCAGTGGGCAAGAAGAATCTGGTTGGGCAATTACAATTGGTAGTTATTGTTCCCATGACATGAGCATTCTCATTCTATACCCTAGGGGAAAGAATGCTGATCTCATGGAGTCATTAAAACCCAAGATGACTGTGTTTGGGAAACTTCCAGATAGTTGAACACATGGAGGTTCTAGGAGGGTGGAACACTTAGGGAAGGCATGGAGGCTCCACACACCTTCCCCCATACCTTGTCTTATGCATCTCTATCTGTAACTTCATAATATCTTCTTTTTTTTTTTAAATTGTACTTTGGGCTCTGGGGCACATGTGCACATCCTGCATCCTGCAGAATTGTTGCATAGGTACATACATGCCATGGTGGTTTTCTGTCTCCATCCCCCTCCGACTCCCCATCGCCTACATCAGGCATTTCTCCCAGTGTTATCCCTCCCCATCCTACCCACCTTCCACTGTCCCTCCCCTCCCCTTCCCTCCACCCCCAACCTAGCCCTGTGAGTGTTGTTCCCTTCCCTGTGCTCAAGTGTTCTCATTGTTCATCACCCACCTATAAGTGAAAACATGCAGTGTTTGGTTTCCTGTTCTTGTGTCAGTTTGCTGAGAATGTTGGTTTCTAGATTCATCCATGTCTCTACAAAGGACACAAACTCGTCATTCTTTTTATGACTACATAGTATTCCATGGTGTATATGTGTCACATTTTCTTTGTCCAGTCTATCATTGATGAGCATTTGGGTTGGTTCCAGGTCTTTGCTATTGTAAACAGTGCTGCAACGAACATACGTGTACATGTGTCTTTATAATAGATCTATTTATAATCCTTTTATAATAAACCAGTAAATGTAAGTGTTTCTCTGAGTTATGTGACCTTTTCCAGCAAATTAAGCAAACCCAAAGAGGGGGTCATAGGAACCCCAAGTTGAAGCCAGTCAGTCAGAAGTTCCAGAGGTCCATACTTACACCAGGTGCCTGGCAGGGATGGGGCAGCCTTGGGGACTGAGCCCTCAACTTGTGGGATCTGACACTGTCTCCAAGTAGATAGTGTTGGAATTGAATTGGAGGACATACAGCTGGTGTCCACTGCTTGGTGATGGGGAGGAACCCCCACACATTTGGTCAGAAGTCCTCTTCCATGTTGATGATTATTGTGGTGGTGGTGTTAGAGTGGAAGAAAAATATGGTTTGAGAGTTTTTCTAAAACAGTTCCCCAATCCTGAAAATAACAGTCTTTTTATTCTATCGTAAAGTCCTTCACTTGACGATAAGATCATGGGAACACTTTTCTTCAGTCAGTTTTGTTAAAGGTTTGACTTTGCCTGTGGCAACAGGGAGTACTGCTCTAGGCCTGAACAAACAGGGCTTCTGCTCCTGACCTCTCAGAGCTTTCCATACTTTAGAGTTTCTTTCTTAAAATGTTCTCAGTCCTCATCTGGTACCTGGAACCCGTCAATATCAATAATGTCATCTAGGCTAAAGTCCCACATCCAGCCTGGTATTTAGTGGGCCCTAGTCCTTGTTTCTCTATCTCTTTTGAGAGCTCTCCAAATCTATACCCCTCTCAATCACATTAGATTGACCAGAGATGTCAAGAAGCTTTACCTAGTAGGTCATTGCTGTTGCTAGGGGTCAGGTCCTGTCTAGGTGGGTAGCCTGGTCCAACCTAGGGGAGATATTATTGCCACTACCAGTATAATATTTCTTTTTGTCCTTGTACAAACTTGTGACTCCAGAACAGTATTTACACATTGATTATGGGTGCAGCTCACATTGGGTATAGGATAAATTCAGGGCTCTGGGACACCTAGGGTCCATTGCCAATCTCTGGGCCATGTGTGTGAGCCTTTATTTGGGGATTCACCCATCTGTGTTCCTACCATGAGACTTTCCCTGCTCTGATACAGCACTTAAGGTTAGAAGAGTGTAGCATGGTTATTCTTTACCCTGTGTGCCCTCTCCACTGGCACCCAGGATGGTCACCACATTTTTTTCAAAAGGGTGGCACCCTGAGTCTGTAGACTTTCTGGAGAGGCCCCACCTATTTCCTCTGAGGACTTGAGAACTTTCAGAACTGTTGCTCACAACACCACAGGCCCTTCTGAGAAAGTCCTCTCTTACCTTACATGTAAGCACCCAGTACATTCTAAAACCATGCTAGAAAAGGAATGACATTCCACTCATTCTGCTCATGAATATTTTCTTATCCTTTTTGCTGATGATAGCATGTAGAAGGCAGGAATGTGGTCAACGTTGAAAGAGATTACATTCTAAGAATGTTGTTATTGCATGTGGCCTAGGAAGACATAGTTGAAAGATGTTCTATCTTTTATGTTATAATATGACACATTTAACATGTCCATAAAAAATTTTTAGTCACATTTTCCTGCATACTCTGAGTACACATGCATTTGTGATCTTCATTAACAAAGCTCAGCAACAACCTTTGATGGGGTCATTGGAAGCTAGTATTCATAGGCCAAATAAATAATAATATGGTGTCATAAGTAATGACAGAACCAAGAATAAATGAATGACATTAGGGATTACAGAGGCAAGAAGATCTATACTGTTTCAATATACACAGATTCTGAAGACCAGGACATTGTCTATAATAATAGTGTTACTACTTCTTTTCTCACAGTGAGGAATAAGAAATTCAATAAGGATAGTGTATTTGACAATAAAAAATACAAGATGTGGTTCTTAGACTTAAACGGTTAGAAATTGTGTCTAAACATCATGAAGAATTTTCATGTGCATTAATTAAACAATGATTATTAATTATGTGTCTATTCTCATTACTCTTAATCATTAATAAATCAATAAACTTCACATGCCAATAAATTGTATGATAATGGTTTTAAATCAAATTGTTTATATAGACAATGGCCCCATACAAAATGTTTGTCTGGGACTACCCACATCCATGGGCCGCCCTGGCCATAGGTATTATTGACCAAGCATTGAGGATCCACAGTGCATAAAGTACTCCACAACCAGTATATGTGTTAACTCTAACCTATAATCCACACAAACACTCTCATTTTTTATTTTAATCAACATTTTTAAAAGAGGAATAATTGAGGCTCTAAGAGGTTGGCCCAAGGCCACAAAGGTGCTAAGAATCAAGCATGGATTTTGTGCTAGTTTGTCCAACTCTAAAGCCTAAGCTCTTTCTTACTAAATCACGAACATGAACACCAGTAGGGTGGAATTTTTCAAAGCAGATATTTGGTAAGTAACTACTTATATTTTGGCGTCACTTCATTTGAAATAGCTTAAAGAAGTGCTTAACATGTGAAAAGAACAATAAGGGATAAAAACCAATACACTTGGTCAAGGCACTCAACATTGGCCCAAAGTCTCTTGCCTCTTTTGTTTACTCTGCTTAACTTGCCTGATCTCATGGACGAGGAATGATGGAAGGATGTAAGAAAGGGTGAGAATTTAGATGGTGCTGAAACTAGTATCTGGAGTACATTAAAAAGGAGAATGGAAGATTGAGGTTCATTTTTGTGCTCTGCAGCAATGAGTGTAGTGAATTGCTAACACACATTTAATTGGCTGAAGGCTGTAAAAGAAAATTGTCAGACATCAAATTGCTGTACACCAAAGTTTATTTCTATGGTACATTTAACTTTTCAAATTACTTTAATATAAATTATATAATATCTTCCTCTTTAAACTGGGGGGCTGATTGTAGATGGAACTTGTCAATGCTGGACTTGGAATGCATTGTAGTCTGAAAACACGCAATCATGGAATATTAATGCTGCTAAGGATTCTAAAAAGCACCTAGTTTAATCCCCATAATTTATAGATGAGGAAACTAACACTCAGAAAGGTACAATGATTCATACAGTGTCATAGGATGGATTAATAGAAGAACCATGATTAGAAAGTCAGTATTTATTTGCAGTGATATAAATTGATGTGCTTTTTGGAGTTGAACATACTTATTTTTGTTGCTGTTCCTCTTCTTTAATTTTAGGCAGGAGCTAAACTGTGGAGAAGTGGGATGGGGAGCATAACAGAACAAAATAGTCAGAGTTCAATAATTGCTATACAGTAAACTTAAATTACTCTAATAAATAATAGGTCAAGTGAATGGGTTTTATAGCGAGTTAGATGCTCTGTTGAGCTTGCACTCTTCTTCATTTAGGACTAGTTCTTCAAGGTGGGTAGGTGTATGCCAATATAAATAGCTGGGGATTTAAGTGTAGACAGCACAATGGTCTGCTTCCCATTTAAGGAGAAGCAGCGTGGAGTGGTTATCCTGATATTGAAGCAGTAAATAAAATTTGCTGCATGGATTTTTAGAGTCCAAATAGGCCTCAGATAAAATCTTTGAGGTCTTGGAATGAATTGGAATAGTTCCAAATCTCCATTTGCTATCAAGAAGGTACAAAGTTGGATGAGAGAGAGATTTGGTAGACCTGAAGACATCACTCAACTAGTGTATGGAGGTTTCAGGGTGCAAGTATCAATGACTGGCCTGACCTCATAGATGGAAAAGATAACAGAGGGAAGATATCAGGCATAAGGACAAGCCTGGGTGAGGGAATCTCGGCAGATACCAAAGTAGACAAAGTCAGTGATCACAGCCCACCTAATTCGCTCCATCTGAGATCTCTTGTTCACCCCGTCTGAGTTCTCTTATTCACTCCATCTGAGAACTAATTCACTCCATCTGAGAACTTAGATGATGCCACAGACAGAAAATAAATTGGGAGAAATTCCAGATCTGAGTTCATGCCTAGGATTGACTAAGTTTATATTATATGTTATCAAAAGAATATGTGTAGACTTGAAATAGAAATAAAGATAAAGGGTATAAAATTAAAGTTAATTTTGCCTTCCTGAATTATGTCACCTGAGGCTATTGTAATTACCAATCCTGATCTTGGACCAATGTCTTATCATCTAAAATATTATATAATTTATTTTTAAAAGAGGTTTTCTTTTCTTTTTTTTTTTTTTTTTGAGACTGAATCTTGCTGTCACCCAGGTTGGAGTGCAGTGGCACGATCTCGGCTCACTGCAACCTCCGCCATCTGGGTTCAAGTGATTCTTGTGCCTCAGCCTCCTGAATAGCTGGCTAATTTTTGTATTTTTAGTAGAAATTGAGCTTCACCCCATTGACCTCAGGTGATCCACCTGCCTCAGCCTCCCAAAGTGCTGGGATTACAGGTGTAAGCCACCAAGTCCAGCCAAAAAGAGGTTTTCTGTGTGTAAATTTGTAAAGAGAGGAAGAACAGTCAATAGACAAATCATTCAATGAGATTAAAAGAACATTAAATTCATTGATTTTTCCAAGGAAGTTTATCATTTTCTCTTGTCATGATCTTAGATTAGGATTGGATTAAGTGACATGTTAGGCCAGCAGTCAGTGGAGTGGCTGCCTATAAGAGATGCTGAAACATCAGATTCAGTAATCTGATTAAACCCTGCAGTCAAAACATAAATCCAGTTCATTAATTCAGGTTGTTACTTGTGAATCTTTAGATAACAAAAAAAGAAAAATGCAATTTTGTCTCTCTCCTCTTTCAATATAAAAAGAGGCATCATTTTAAACTGAAATATTTGAAATAAAAATATTTTACTAATCACATATGTAAGTTTCAACTGCCTCCTAAGAAAGATGGGGCCTACTTACTAAAGAATAATTCATTTTCTGAGTATAATCAGTTTGTCTCTTTTCATCAAAATTGTCTTTGATGTATTGAATTAATATGGAGTAGCAGGCAAAATCATATGTTTGAGGGCAAGAATCCCAGATAGAGCTGAATTTCTGTACATCATAAACCAAAAGAGAGATTGGTGGCAGCTTCATGGTTGTGAGTGAAGTGAGTTGGGGCAAGGGCACAGGATAGTCAGGAATTGTAGTGCCAAAAGGAAGAAAAGGAAAGGAGGATATCTGTTGGATTTGAGGCCGGAAAGAGAAACTTGGAAGAAGCCAACTAGAATAAAAATTTTTTAAATGAATGCTATACACTGTAAAATATAACCCTTTTCCATGTGACCTATGTAAACTTTAATAAAATTACCATTAAACTTATTAATGCTATTTTGTGAATAGATTCTTGTTTGGACAATGCCCAAAGGAAAGGTCAAGTTGAAAGAAAGAAGTATACATTTTTTATGTTATCATTACAGAATCACTTTCGTAAAAAAGCAAACTAACAGAACTAGGGGAAGAAACAGATAAATCAACCTCTGATGTCAGAGAGTTTTAGCAAATGCTTCTCAGAAACAGGTGAAGAAGAAAATTATCACAGATACCAAAGTTGAATAATATAATTAATAAGTTCAAACAAATAGCTATAAATAAAACTTTGCATACAAGTAGAAAATGCATGCAATATACCTACTACGTACTCACAAAAAATAATGAAAAAAATGTTAAGAAGAAAATGCATACACTAAACAGTCTCAACATTATCTTAAAATAGTCTCCCTAAACCTTTGAATAACATACTCTATAGTGTACCAGAACAAAGATCTGGCACTTACTCTATAATCTACTTAAGATGTGGTGGTGGAGACTACTTTTGGCTCTGCATTTTGGACAACGAACCAAGAAAATTGTTAGAGACATTTCCAGTACTTCAGTTTTGAATTCAGAATGTCTTATTAGTGAGCCCTGTGAATGAATTTATCATGATCCAACTTTATATTCCTTCCATTTTGACCCTACACTTTTTAAATCCATTCCCACATATATTTTCCAGTTTTCTGAAAAAGTCATTTTTTGTATATATCAGATCTCAACACAGGCCATACTTTGTGTTTCATCCTCTAAGGCATACTGGTTCTTGATTTTAATTATAGGTTTAGAAGCAAAGTCATGTAGTGGGAATAGGTCTGAAGGATCATCAATAACACCTCGCAAGATACCTACTTCAGGGAAAGACCTTACAGGTTCTTAGGCAAAGGGTGACTAACCTCCTTAGGGCAGTGGTTAAAAGGATCTTCCATAGGCTTAGCAGAATTTTGGAGTTCAAAGTCCCCAGCATTATTGGATTCTGCCTATCTGTCCGCTTCCCAATTTTCCAGGATCTACTCCATCCATATCAATGCTCTAATTTTAACAAAAGAGATACTGTGGAACTGTAAATTCACTTTGCATTTGTAATTCAGCCACCTGCAGGATCAGATGTTAGATCCAGTATTCAGAAATATCTGCCCTATGGCTACAAGAAGTAAGAGTTTACTTTAGGACAGTTATTGTAGCTTTCAGGTCTTATGCAGCCTGTAAACTTAGGATTTAAGGTCCTGATCTCATTTTATTTTCCACATGTCTTCAGCATAACCAATCAACCAATCTCATTATATTTCTTATTTTCACAAAAATGTTCTATGGCAGCAATTACCTGCATTCTGTAGGCACTGATTACATTATCTGCAGGTGACATTTTGAGTACTGTTTTGCCACTGCATGTCATGGATGGTCAATATTCCCTTTAGCCTCAGAAATAAGGTTATTAATGCCTTGAAGTCTAATCATATTCAAGAATCCAGTTTAAAGAACCATTTCACAGAACTCATTCTAAAGTTTCTGTCACTCTGAAATCACTCTTAGTACTCAATTCTGTACCAAATAGGCTTTAATCAGAGAAGCAGACCATAAGATGTCAATATGAATATGAATGTAGATGTAAACATAAATGTAAGTGGAGATGTAGATGCAGATATATAGAGAGATATGTATATTCAGATACAGATAAATTAATGGAGTTTTTACTAGGATTTGACATCATACAATTATAGGAACTTGTTAGTGTCTGTAAGACTCTTGTCTTTGCATTTGATGCTGAAGCTGAAGTTGGCAGGGCATGCAGTTAGGAAGAAAAGATAATGTAATATAGGGAAGAGTCAGGACAAGCTGTGCCCTGCAAACAAGAGCTGCATCATAAGATAGACTGAAACATTTTAGTGATTATACCTCTGTCCTTAATGATATGGATTTCCTACAAGATAAGCTATTGCTGTTGCCCCTCATTATTAGAACTTGACACACTCCTGGCTCAGGAATTAGTGGACCTGAAGGAGAATCAGAGAAAGGTACAGCAGTTACATACTTGATTGCTGTACTTTCTCCCACAAAATTAGCTAGCAGATAAGCAATAACATGTGTGAGCTCTAAAATGGCTTTGTTTTCACTTCCACCTTTCTGATCTGGTACAAGAACGTTTCTATTGATCATTCTTAACCAGAAACTTATAGGAAATGGAATTATGAAAAATGTAGTTCACCCTAGCCAAATTAACACTACAAAGCACTACAAGATTTTTACTAATTTATTATTACTGTTCTGTTGATTCCTGAGAGAGGAGTTTTAAAGTCTTCCACTATAGTTGCAATTATTTCTTATTTCCCCTTAAAGTTCATTATTTTTGTTTCATGTACTTTGAAGATTTGATCAAGATTTGATAGGTGCACACGTATTTCAGATTGTTATGTCTTTTTGGAGAACTGACCCTTTATCATTATATAACATTCCTTTTTCTGAAGCCTGTTTTGCCTGATGTTATATAACTACTCCAACTTTCTTGTGGATAGTGTGGGCATTATAGAGCTTTTCCTTTTTTTAATTTTTAATACATCTATATTTTTATATTTAAAGAGGGTTTCTTACACAGCAAAAAGTTGTGACTTGCTTTTTAAACATTTAATCTGGAATGTGGTGGGTAGAAAGCAGGACTAGCTTGCAGCTCCCACTCGGATGGACAGAGCAGCATATGGAGACTCACACTGTGAATTTTTGCTCCACAAACTACCACAGGAACATACCAGCAAAGCCGAGTGAGTCCACAGTCCCTTTGAAGGAAGTGGATCACTGCTGCAGGCTCCCTGAGATGCCAAAAAACTAAGTGTAGCTGATGCACTCTTAAAAGTGCCACTTCCTGGCTGGATGACAATTGGCATAACACCAGCCCAAAACACAACCAAGGACCCTCACAGAGTCCACTTTACTCCCCTGCTACCTTCACCAGAGCAGATGCTGGTGTCCATGGCTGCAAGACCTGAAGACGGATCACATCACAGGACTCTGCAGACACTCCCCAGTACCAACCCAGAGCACAGTAGCTCTACTGGGTGGCTAGAGCCAGAAGAGCAATAATCATCACTACAGTTGGGCTCTCAGGACACCCCATTCCAAGGGTAAGGGGAATGACACCACATCAAGGGAGCACTCTATGGGACAAAAGAATCTGAACAGCAGCCCTTGAATCCCAGATCTTCCCTCTGACATAGTCTACCCAAATGAGAAGGAAATAGAAAAACAATTCTGGTAATAGGACAACACAAGTTTCTTTAACACCCTTAAAAGATCATACCAGCTCACCAGAAGTGGATCCAAACCAACACAAAAATCTCTGAATTGCCAGAAAAAGTATTCAGAAAGTCAATTATTAAGTTACTCATGGAGGCACCAGAGAAAAGTGAAGTCCAAATTAAATCAAAAAATGGGCGAAGGATATGAACAGATACTTTACAAAAGAAGACATACATGAGGCCAACAACCATATGAAAAAATGCTCATCATCACTGCTCATTAGAGAAATGCAAATCAAAACTACATTGAGATACCATCTCACACCAGTTAAAACGGCAATCATGAAAAAATCTGGAGACAACAGATGCTGGAGAGGATGTGGAGAAATAGGAACACTTTTACACTGTTCGTGGGAGTGTAAATTAGTTCAACCATTGTGGAAGACAGTGTGGCGATTCCTAAAGGACCTAGAAATAGAAATTCCATTTGACCCAGCAATCCCATTACTGGGTATATTTCCAAAGGATTATAAATCGTTCTACTATAAGGACACATGCACACGAATGTTCATTGCAGCACAGTTTACAATAGCAAAGACCTGGAACCAACCCAAATGCCCATCGATGATAGACTGGACAGGAAAAATGTGGCACATATACACCACGGAATGTTATGCAGCCATCAAAAACGATGAGTTCGCGTCCTTTGTAGGGACATGGATGAACCTGGAAACCATCATTCTCAGCAAACTGACACAAGAACACAAAATCAAACACCGCGTGTTCTCACTCATAGACGGGTGTTGAACAATGAGAACACATGGACACAGGGAGGGGAGCACTACACACTGGGGTCTGTTGGGGGGGAGTGGGGGGGGACAGCGGGGGGTGGGGAGTTGGGGAGAGATAGCATGGGGAGAAATGCCACATATAGGTGAAGGGGAGGAAGGCAGCAAATCACACTGCCACGTATGCACCTATGCAACAATCTTGCATGTTCTTCACATGTACCCCGAAACCTAAAATGCAATAAAGAAAAAAATAAATAAAAATAATGGCCTCCAGTTCCATCCATGTTGCTGCAAATAGTAGAATTTTATGATTTTATGTGGCTGAATAATATTCTATTGTATATGTTTACCACATTTTTTATCCATGTATCCACTGATGAACATTTATGCTGATTCTATATCTTGCTATTGTGAATAGTAATGCAATAAACATGAGAGTACAGATACCTCTTTGATATGCTGATTTCCTTTCTTTTGGATATAAACCTAACAGTGGAATTGCTAGTTTCTAAGGTAGTTATATTTTTAGTTTCTTTTGAGGATCCTCCATATTGTTTTCCATACTGACTCTACTACTTTACATTCCCACCAAACAGGGTACCACTTTACATTCTCCCCAAGTTACCTTTTTCTGCCTCCTCATCAGCATTTGTTATTTTTTATCTTTTTCATCATAGCCATTCTAACTGGGGTAAGATGAAAGCTCATTGTGGGTTTTGATTTGCATTTTCCTAATGATTAGTAATGTTGAAAAGTTTTTAACATACCTGTTGGCTGTTTGTATGTCTTTTTGAGAAATATCTATTCAACTCTTTTGACCCTTTTAAAATCATAGTATTTGCTTTTTTGCTATTGAAGTGTTTGAGTTCCTTATGTATTCTGCTTATTAACCACTTGGCAGATGCAGAGTTTACAAATACTTTCTCGCATGCTCCAGATTATCACTTCTTTTTGTTAATTGCTTCCTTTGTCTGGCAGAAGTTCTTTAGCTTGATGTAAGACCATTTTTCTACTTTTGTTTTTGTTGCCTATGATTTTGAGGTATTACCAAAAAATCTTTGCTCAAATTGATGTCCGGTAGAATTTCCTCAATGTTTTCTTTAAGTAGTTTCAAATTTTCAGGTCTTATATTTAAGTTTTTAATCAATTTCAAATGGATTTTTATATATAGTGAAAATAGTAATCTAGTTTCATTCTTCTGCATGTAGGTATCCGGTTTTCCTAGCATCATTTATTAAAGATACTGTCCTTCCCCAGTGTATGTTCTTGTTACCTTTGTAAAAAATGAGTTGACTCTGTGTGGATTCATTCCTGGGGTTTCTATTCTGTTTCATTGTTCTATATGTCTTTTCTTTTTCTTAATTGTCTATTTTTTTAAATTGTACTTTAGATTCTGGGGTACATGTGCAGATCATGCAAGATTGTTGCATAGGTACATTCATGGCAAGGTGGTTTGTTGATACCAACCCCCCATCACCTATACCTGACATTTCTCCCCATGTTATCCATCCCCCACCCTCCCTCCCACAATCCCTCCCAGAGCCCCCAAACAGATACCAGTGTGTGATGCTCCCCTCTTTGTATCCAAGTGTTCTCATTATACGACACCCACCTATGAGTGAGAACATGTGGTGTTTGATTTTTTGTTCTTGTGTCAGTTTGCTGAGAATGATGGTTTCCAGATTCATCCATGTCCCTACAAAGGACACCAACTCATCTTTTTTATGGCTGCATAGTATTCCATGATGTATATGTGCCACATTTTCTTTGTTCAGTCTATCATTGATGGGCATTTGGGTTGGTTCCAGGTCTTTGCTATTGTAAACAGTGCTGCAATAAACATGTATGTGCATGTGTCTTTATAATAGAATGATTTATAGTTTTTTGGGTATATTCCCAGTAATGGGATTGCTGGCTCAAATGGAATTTCTATTTCTAGATACTTGACAAATTGCCACACTATCTTCCACAATGGTTGAACTAATTTACACTCCCACCAACAGTATAAAAGTCATCCTATTTCTCCACATCCTCTCTGGCATCTGTTGTCTCCAGATTTTTTAATGATCACCATTCTAACTGGCATGAGATGGTATCTCAGTGTTTTGATTTGCATTTCTCTAATGACCAGTGATTATGGGCATTTTTTCACGTTTGTTGGCTTCATATAAACCTTCTTTTGAAAAGTGTCTGTTCATATCCTTCACCCACTTTTGGATGGGTTTGTTTGATTTCTTCTTGTAAATCAGTTTTAGTTCTTTGTAGATTCTGGATATTAGCCCTTTGTCAGATGGGTAGATTGCAAAAATCTTTTCCCATTCTGTTGGTTGCCAGTTCACTCTAATGATTGTTTCCTTTGCTGTACAGAAGCTCTGGAGTTTAATTAGATCCCATTTGTCTATTTTGGCTTTTGTTGCCATTGCTTTTGGTGTTTTAGTCATGGAATCCTTGCCTATGCCTATGTCCTGAATGGTTTTGTCTAGGTTTTCTTCTAGGGTTTTTATGGTGTTAGGTCTTATGTTTAAGTCCTTAATCCATCTGGAGTTAATTTTATTGTAAGGTGTCAGGAAGGGATCCAGTTCCTGCTTTCTGCACATTGCTAGCCAATTTTTCCAACACCATTTATTAAACAGGAGATCATTTCCTTATTACTTGTTTTTTTCAGGTTTGTCAAAGATCAGATGGTTGTAGATGTGTGGTGTTGCTCCAGAGGCCTCTGTTCCTTTCCATGGGTATATGTCTCTGTTTTGATATTAGTACCAAGCTGTTTTGATTACTGTTGCCTTGTAGTATAGCTTGAAGTTCGGCAGCGTGATGCTGCCAACATTGGTCTTTTTGCTTAGGATTGTCTTGGCTCTTTTTTGGTTCCATAAGAAGTTTAAACTGTTTTTTCCCAGTTCTGTGAAGAAGGTCATTGGTAGTTTGATGGGGATAGCGTTAAATCTATAAATTACTTTGGGTAGTATGGCCATTTTCACAATATTGATTCTTCCTAACCATGAGCATGGAATGTTTCTCCATCTGTTTGTGTCTTCTTTTATTTCCTTCAGCAGTGGTTTGTGGTTCTTCTTGAAGAGATCCTTTACCTCCTTTGTTAATTGTATTCCTAGGTATTTTATTCTTCTTGTAGCAATTGTGAATGGGAGTTTGCTCTTGATTTGGCTCTCTGTTTGTCTGTTATTGGTGTATAGGAATGCTTGTGATTTCTGAACATTGATTTTGTATCCTGAGACTCTGCTGAAGTTATCAGCTTAAGGAGATTTTGGGCTGAGATGATGGGGTCTTCTAATCATGTCATCTGAAAATAGAGACAATTCGACTTCCTTCTTTCCTAATTGAATACCATTTATTTCTTCTTCTTACCTGATTGCTCTGGCTAAAACCTCCAATACTATATCATATAAGAGTGAAGAGAGCAGGCATCCTTGTCTAGTGCCAGATTTCAAAGGGAATGCTTCTAGTTTTTGCCCATTCAGTATATTAGCAATGGGTTTGTCATAAATAGCTTTTATTATTTTGAGATATGTTCCATTGACACCTAGTTTATTAAGAGTTTTTAGCATAATGGGCTGTTGAATTTTGTAGAAGGCCATCTCTACATCTATTGAGATAATCATGTGGTTTTTGTCTTTGGTTCTGTTTATGTAGTGGATTACGTTTATGGACTTGCGTACGTTGAATCAGCCTTGCATCCCTGGGATGAAGCCTACATGATCATGATGGATAAGCTTTTTGATGTGCTGATGCAATCAGTTTGCCAGTATTTTATTGAAGATTTCTGCATCTGTGTTCCTCATGGAGATTAGCCTGAAGTTTCTTGATTTGTTGAGTCTCTTCTGGGTTTCTGTATCAGGATGATGTTGGTCTCATAAAATTAGTTGGGGAAGATTTCCTCTTTTTGTATTGTTTGGAAGAGTTTCAGAATTATTGGTACCAGTTCCTCTCTGTACATCTGGTAGAATTTGGCTGTGAACCCATCTGGACCTGGACTTTTTTTGGTTGGTAGGCTATTAATTGCTGCCTCAACTTCAGCCCTTGTTATTAGTCTATTCAGGGTTTCAACTTCTTCCTGGTTTAGGCTTGGGAGGGTGCAAGTGTCCAGAAATTTATCCATTTCTTCCAGGTTTACTAGTTTATAGTGCATAGAGTTGTTTGTAGTAATATCTGATGGTAGTTTGTATTTCTGTGGAATCGGTGGTGATATGCCCTTTATCATTTTTTATTGCATCCATTTGATTCTTCTCCCTTTTCTTTCTTATTAATCTGGCTAGCGGTCTATTTTGTTGATCTTTTCAAAAGACCAGCTCCTGGATTTATTGATTTTTGAAGGGTTTTTTTGTGTCTCTGTTTCCTTCAGTTCTGCTCTGATCTTAGTTATTTCTTGTCTTCTGCTAGCTTTTGAGTTTTTTTGATCTTGCTCCTCTAGCTCTTTCAATTTCGATGATAGGGTGTCGATTTTTTATCTTTCCTCATTTCTCATGTGTGCATTTATTGCTATAAATTTACCTCTAGACACTGCTTTAAATGTGTCCCAGAGATTCTGGTACATTGTGTCCTCGTTCTCATTGGTTTTGTAGAACATCTTTATATCTGCCTTCATTTCATTGTTTATCCAGTCAACATTCAGGAGCCAGTTGTTCAGTTTCCATGAAGTTGTGCAGTTTTGAGTTAGTTTCTTAATCCTGAGATCCAATTTGATTGCACTGTGGTCTGAGAGACTGTTTGTTATGATTTCCGTTTTTTTGCACTCGATGAGAAATGATCTACTTCCAACTATGTGGTCAATTTTAGATAAGTGTGATGTGGTGCTGAGAAGAATGTACATTCTGTGGCTGTGGGGTGGAGAGTTCTGTAGACATCTATTAGGTCCACTTGTTCCAGTTCTGCATTCAAGTCCTGTATATCTTTGTTGATTTTCTGTCTCATCGATCAGTCCAGCATTGACAGTGGAGTGCCAAAGTCTCCAATGTGCAGGAGTCCAAGACCCTTTGTAGGTCATCAAGAACTTGCTTTATGTATCTGGGCACTCTCGTATTGGGTGCACACACATCCAGGATAGTTAGTTCCTCTTGTTGTATTGATCCTTTCACCGTTATGTAGTGTCCTTCTTTGTCTCTTCCAATTTCCATCGGTTCAAAGTCGATTTTATCAGAGACTAAAATTGCAACCCTTGCTTCTTTTTGCTCTCCATTTGCTTGGTAGATCTTCTTCCATCCCTTCGTTTTGAGTCCATGTGTGTCTTTGCATGTGAGATGTGTCTCCTGAATACAGCACACCGATGGGTCTTGTCATTTTACCCAGTTTGCCAGTCTGTGTCTTTTGATTGGGGCATTTAGGCCATCCACATTCAACGTTAATATTGTTATGTGTTAATTTGATCCTGACATTTTGTTACTGGTTGTTTGTTTTGCCCATTGGTCGATGCAGTTTCCTCATTGGTCTTTACTATTTGGTTCATTTTTGCAGTGGCTGGTACCGGATGTTTTTTTCTGTGTTTAGTGCTTCCTTCAGGAGCTCCTGCAGGGCAGGTCTGGTGGCAACAAAATCTCTCAGCAATTGCTTGTTCATAAAAGCAATTGCTTAGTTTGACTAGATATGAGATTCTGGTTTGAAAGTTCTTTTCTTTAAGGATGTTGAATATTGGTCCCCACTCTCTTCTGGCTTGTAGTGTTTCTGCTGAGAGATCCACTGTGAGTCTGATGGGTTTCCCTTTGTGGGTGACCCGAACTTTCTCTCTGACTGCTCTTAGCATTCTTTCCTTCATTTCAACCCTGATGAATCTGACGATCATGTGCCTTGGGGTGGCTTTTCTTGAGGAATATCTCTGTGGTTTTCTTTGTATTTCCTGTATTTGAATGTTGGCCTGCTTTGCTAGGTTGGGGAAGTTCTCCTGGATAATATTTTGAAGAGTGTTTCCAGCTTGGATTCATTTTCCCCATCCTCTTCAGGTACACCAATTAAACATAGATTAGATCTTTTCACATAATCCCATACTTCTTGAAGACTTTGTTCATTTTTTTCACTCTTTTTTCTCTTTTTTTGCCTTCTCTTTTCATTTCATTGAATTGATTTTCAATCTCTGATATCCTTTCTTCTGCTTGATCGATTCAGCTATTGAAACTTGTGTATGCTTTGTGAAGTTCTCGTGCTGTGTTTTTCAGCTCCATCAAGTCATTTATGTTCTTCTCTGGGCTGGTTATTCTAGTTAGCATTACATCTAATCTTTTTTCAACGTTCTTAGTTTCTTTGCATTGGGTTAAAACATGTTCTTTTAGCTCAGAGAAGTTTGTTATTACCCATCTTCTGAAGTCTGCTTCTGTCAGCTTGTCAAAATCATTTTCTGACCTGTTTTGTTGCTGTGCTGGTGAGTCATTGTGATCTCTCTGGGGAGGAGAGGTGTTCTGAACTTTGATGTTTTCATTCTTTTTGCAATGGTTTCTTCCCATCTTCTCTGAGTGGACGTCCTTTCTGTTAAAGTTGGGGTTATTTCTCCTGCATGAGGCTTTTTTTTTTTTTTTTAAAGCAGGTGTCAGTATGCCACTTGACACAGTCTGTCCGTTGTCTGCCTGTGGAAGCCCTGCCGGGCTGCGTCAGTCTCAGCCAGGCTGCTGTTTATTCTTCACCTAGTTGCTATACTGCTGGGGTTAGCCCCACCTTCCCAGTGATGGGCTCTTTCCCTCTGCTGAGCCCGCTGTTCCCAGGTGGAGGATGTGTTAACTGCGAAACTCTCCCGGGAGAGGGACTCCAGTTGCTGGATCTTGTGGGGGAGGGCCCTGTCTGGTCATATCCCCCTCCCCACTTTCAACTCTCCTTTCTGTGGGACAGGCAGTTCCTTTTTGTAAGCTTTCTTGGTATTAGTCCAAATCTCCACCCTGGTCTCTGCTAACAAGGCACCAGTCTGGCCGGGGCTGCCAGCTTGGGCTGTCGCCCATGTCTGCAACTCCAGGTGGTTCTCAGGAAGGCAGCATTTTCCTGGTCTGTGTGCTGCCGAAGTCTCGGAGTGAATTGCTGTATCTGATTCAGAGAACAGAAGAGGTGATGCCCCCCCTCCCCCCATCCTCCCTGCCTGATACACTTTCGAGTGGGGCAGTGCCCCATATTGCCTCAACTGCATGCTTTTGGGCTGCTTTCACTGCCTTTTTTAGGGGTTAATCCCGCTGTTCAACCAGTCCCTTTAAAACAAAACCGGTAGCTTGCTTGGAGATGCAGCTATCGCTCTGGTTCTGTCTCACCCGGTTGTAGCTGCACTCTGGAGAAGCTTCCTTTTGGCAATCTGTAATTGTCTATTTTAATTGTTATGGGCTTACAGACTGTTCTCAATGTATTTCTCTTCTTTGCTGAGCTTCAAAGCTGTTGGGATTCTTGCTACTTGTCTATGAAACTGATGAACCATCCAAAAACGGCGGGTGCCGACTAAACCCACAGGGCCAAGAGCTGGGGCATCGCTGGACCCACTGGCGTGGCCTCGTGCCTCAGTGTCCCCATGTATAAATATGGTAGAGGAAGGTGTTAGGGCTAGGGCTGGTGCTTGGGAATTGCAGAGCCTGTGTTCCCATCCTGAGATGCTTGTGGAGCGGAAGAGTCCTTGGGACAGAAGCCCACCATCCCGTGAGCAGCGCTGGCCCCACTGGGCTCAGGGGTGATGACCTGATGTGTGTGGAAACCCACACTGGTGCCCCAGAAACGCAGTTCTACTTGGGCTTGCCCCCGCCACCCCTACCTTCCAGGATGTTGGCAGCTGGAAATGAAAGGCAGAGGGAAGATCAGGGGCCAGAGTGCCACCTGAGCATGTGCCCACTGGGTGGCCCATGTGTCTGTTTTTATTCAAGTGCCATGTTGTTTTGATTATTATAGCTTTCTAGTGTAATTTGAAATACACTAGTATGATGCCTTCTGGGTTTTGTTCAGGATTGCTTAGAATATTTAGAGTTTTTTATGGTTCTATACACATTTAAGGATTGCTTTTTCTATTTCTGTGAATATTGTCTTTGGGATTTTGATATGGATTGCACTCAATCTGTAGATCACTTTGGGTAGTATAGACATTTTAATATATTAATTTTTCCAATCATGAACATAGAGTATCTTTCCATTTTCTTGTGTCCTCTTCAAATTCTTTCATTAGTGTTTTATAGTTTTCCTTATAGAAATCTTAGACTTGTTTGGTGTAATTTATTCCTATTTTAGGTTTAGGTTTTTTTTTTTTTAAGCTATTGTAAATGCCATTGATTTGACTTCTTGTTTTTAAATTTGGTTGCCCTTTCTTTCTCTTGCCTAATTACTCTAATAGGATATTCCAGTATTATGTTGAAAAGAAGTGATAAAAAGAGGCATCTTTGTCTTGTTTCTTCCCTTTGTGTCTTCACTTTTTTCATTGCTTCCTTTACCATGCAGAAGCTCTTTAGCTTGATGTAATCTTATTTGTCTACTTTTGCTTTTGTTGCCTGTGATTTTAAGAATCACAGATCTTATTGGACAGAACTTCAATATTTCCCTACTCAGTATATTAGCTGTGGACTTGTCTTATATGGTTATTGTGCTGACACATATCCCTTTTGTACCCAATTTGTTGAGAATTTTTATCATGAGGGGATGTTTAATTTTATCAAATGCTGTTTCAACATCTATTGAAATGATTATATGGTTTTTGTTCTTTTATTTTGTTGATATGAAGTATCACATTGTTTGATTTGCATATGTTGAACCATCCTTACATCCTTGAAATGAATCCCACCTGATAATGGAGAATGATCTTTTTAATGTGTTGTTGTATTTGGTTTGCTAGTATTTTTACTGAGAGCTTTTGCATGTATGTTTTTCAGGCCTGTAGTTTTCTATTTTGTTGTTGTTGTTGTTGTGTGCTCATCTCATTTTGGTATCAGGGTAATGCTGGCCCCAAATAATAATTTTGGAAGTGTTCCCCCCTCTTCAATTTTTTAAAATAGTTTGAGTAGAATTGGTATTAGTTCTTTTTTGAATGTTTGGTATAATTCAGCATTGAATCCATCAGATCCTAGGCTTTATTTGTGAGATACTACTTATTACTGCTTTGATCTTGTTACTCATTTCAGCCTGTTCAGGTCTTCTGTTTCTTCATGGTTTAACTTTTTAAAAATTTTGTGAGCACATAGTAGGTGCATATATTTATGGGATACAAAAAATGTTTTCATACAGGCATGGAATATGTAATAATCACATCGTGTAAAATGGACTATCCATCCCCTCAAGCATTTATACTCTGTGTTACAAACAATCCAATTATACTCTTTTAGTTATTTTAAAATGTACAATTAAATTATTGCTGACTATAGTCACCCTGTTGTACTATCAAATACTAGGTCTTACTCATTTTTTCTTTTTTTTTTTTTTTTTTTGTGCCCATTAGCCAGCCCCTATTCTCCTCCTTCATTGTTTAATCTTACTAGGCTGTGTGTGTCCAGGAACTTATCCATTTCTTCTAGTTTTACCAATTTGTTGGCATATAGTTGTTCATAATAGTCTTCAATGATTTTTATATATCTGTGGTATAAATTGTAATGTTTCCTTTTTCATCTGCATTTTATTTATTTGGGCTTTCTCTCTTTTTTCTTAGTCTAGCTAAAAGTTTATTGATTTAATTGAATACTGGGGCTACCACAGTCAATAAAACCAAATAATTCCTTGCTCCTATGGTTCATTTATTCTAACAGTGCTGGTATGTGAAGGGGGAATGAAGAAGTTATGGGTAACATGATAGAAAACAAACATATAAATAATATGGTTGGCAATGATAGGTTCTATAAAGAAAATCCATTATGCTAAACAGTGGAGAAGTGTATCTGGAGTAGGATAGAGTGAGGTAGACTATTTCACACAGACTGACTAGAGGACTCTGTGAAAAATGAGAGTTGGATGTACAGGTCTGGAATTTGGATGATAGATCAGGCATTGGGATATGCCTTTGGAATTTTCAGTTATTGGAATTTAAAATCACGATGTGTAAAAGATTACACAGAAATAAGAGTAAATGAGAAGCTGAGGAGGGAGCTCTGGGTGCTCTACATTTTGAGGATAATAAATTGATTAGGATCCATCAGAGAAGAAGAAGGAACAGCCAGTCAGTGTCAGGAGGGAGGCCAAGTAAAGGATGTGGTTTTGAAAGGACCACCGCAGCAAATGCAGTTGACAAACAGTAATTGAGAACTGACAATGGCCACTGAGTTTGGCAATGTGGAGATCATCAGTAGTCTTGACAATGGCAATTTTAGAAGAGTGATGGAGACAGAAGCATGAATGGAGTGGGCTCAAGAGAAAATCAGAGGAGTGAAGGCTGAGAGTGATTTTGACAATTCTTTCAAGATTTCTGGAAAAAAAAAAAAAAAAACAGAAATGAGGCCATAGCTGGAGAGGAATATAAGGACAATGAAGTTTGTGTTTGTTTTTGTTCTTTTTGGCTGGTTTTTAAAGATAGAATACATTTTAATATGTTTATCTGTTGATAGGAATGACCTAGTAGAGAAAAATATTTTGTCAGTGCAAGAAAGAGAGGGGTCAGTGTCAACTGCAGAGGCAAGTCTTTGAGAGGAGGGAAGGGAATTTAGTGTACAGATGGAACAGGATCCAGTGAACTTCAGGTTTAAAAAGAGAGCATTCATCATTTTAAAAGAGGTAAGCAAAATATATGGGTGCTGATGGGGTAGTGAAAGCCTATAAATTATTCTCATTTGCTTTTATTTTCTGTGTGAAATAAGAACAAAGTCATGTCCTTCTTGCATATCATTTCCTGAACCTGTGGCCTACCTACCTCTGTCCTCCTCTGTGCCTTTGATTATACTATTCCTTTTTTTTTTTTCTTTAGATGGAGTTTCGCTCTTGTTGCCCAAGCTGGAGTGCAATGGTGGGATCTTGGCTCACTGCAACCTCCACCTCCTGGGTTCAAGTAATTCTCCTGCCTCACTGTGATCCCTACTGAGTAGCTGGGATCACAGGCGCATGTCACCATGCCTGGCTAATTTTGTATTTTTAGTAGAGACAGGGTGTCACCATGTTGGTCAGGCTAGCCTCAAACTCCTGACCTCAGGTTATCCGCCCCCTTTGGTCTCCCAAAGTGCTGGGATTACAGGCGTGAGCCATTGCATAGGGCCCATGCCCTTCTTATGATGGGAATTTATTCCCTGAATTCTCCTGTTGAAATCTCTGTTGGTCTTCAACTTCCATCTTAAAATATACATCCTCTGAAAGTTTACTAATAAGTTTACTAATCCTGCAATCAGCAAAGGCTTATTTCATTCACCTTCAGCCTGCTACAGTACATGTAATCAGTGGCAACTACAGGGCATTTATGACATACTGTCTTTTGCCTTTTAGATGTCATGGGTGTTTGTTTTCCAGTTTCATTAGACATATGTAATTGGGCAATGCAAGCTGAAAATTCTTTTTTAAAAAAATTTATTTATTTTACTTTAAGTTCTGGGGTACATGTGAAGATCATGAACTTTGTTACCTAGGTATAGACATGCCATGGTGGTAGTTTGCTGCATCCATTGCCCCGTCATCTACATTAGGTATTTCTCCTAATGCTATCCCTCCCCAATTCTCCCACCCCTAACCCCCCATCCCCCAGGCCCCAGTGTGTGATGTTTCCCTCACTGTGTTTTTGTGTTCTCATTGTTCAACACCCACTTATGAGTGAGAACATTCGGTGTTTGGTTTTCTGTTCTTGTGTCAGTTTGATGAGAATGATGGTTTCTAGTTTTATCCATGACCCTGAAAAGCATGTGAACTCATCCTTTTTTATGCCTGCATAGTACTCCATGATGTATATGTGCCACATTTCTTTATCCAGTCTATCATTGATGGGCATTTGGGTTGGTTGCAGGTCTTTGCTATTGTAATGCCACAATAAACATACTTGTACATGTGTCTTTATCATAGAATGATTTATAATCCTTTGGGTATATACCCAGTAATGGTATTGCTGGGTCAAATGGTATTTCTATTTCTAGATCCTTGAGAAATCACCACACTGTCTTCAACAATGGTTGAATTAATTTACACTCCCACCAACATTGTAAAGGCATTCCTATTTCTCCACATCCTCTCCAGCATCTGTTGTCTCCAAATTTTTAATGATTGCCATTCTAATGGATGTGAGGTGGTATTTCAATGTGTTTTTGATTTGCACTTCTCTAATGACCAGTGATGATGAGCATTTTTTCATGTTTCTTGCCTGCATAAATGTCTTCTTTTGAGAAGTGTCTGTTCATATCCTATGCCCACTTTTTGATGGGTTTGTTTTTTTCTTGTAAATTTGTTTTAGTTCTTTGTAGATTCTGGATATTAGCCCATTTTCAGATGGGCAGGTTGCAAAAATTTTTTCCCATTTTCTTGGTTGCCGGTTTCCTCTATCGATAGATTCTTTTTCTGTGCAGAAGCTCTTAAGTTTAATTAGATCCCATTTGTCTATTTTGGCTTTTGTTGTCATTGCTTTTGGTGTTTTGGTCATGAAGTCCTTGCCCATGCCTATGTCCTAAATGGTATTGCCTAGGTTTTCTTCTCTTTTATGGCATCAGGCCTCATGTTTAAATCTTTAATCCATCTAGAGTTTTCTTCTATAAGTTGTAAGGAAGGGATGATCCAGTTTCAGCTTCCTGCATATGGCTAGCCAGTTTTCCCAACACCATTTATTAACTAGGAATTTCTTTCCCCATTGCTTGTTTTTGTCAGGTTTGTCAAAGATCAGATGATTGTAGTTGTGTTGCATTATTTCTGAGGCCTCTCTTCTGTTCCATTGGTCTACATCTCTGTTTTGGTATCAGTACCATGCTATTTTGATTACCGTAGCCTTGTAGTATAGTTTGAAGTCAGGTAGCCTGATATCTCCAGCTTTTTTTTTTTTCTTAGGATTGTCTTGGCTATGCAGGATCCTTTTTGGTTCCATGTGAAGTTTAAGGTGATTTTTTTTCCAATTCTGTGAAGAAAGTCATTGGTAACTTGATGGGATAGCATTGAATCTATAAATTACTTTGGGCATTATAGCCATTTTCATAATATTGATTCTTCCTAACCATGAGCATGGAATATTTTTCCATCTGTTTGTGTCATCTCTTATTTCCTTAAGCAGGGATTTGTAGTTCTCCTTGAAGACGTCCTTCACATCCTCATTAGTTGTATTGCTAGGTATTTTATTCTCTTTGTAGCAATTGTGAATGGGAGTTCACTAATGACTTGGCTCTCTGTTTGTCTATTATTGGCGTACAGGAATGCTTGCAATTTTTTCACATTGATTTTGTATCCTGAGAGTTTGCTGAAGTTCCTTATCAGCTTAAGGAGATTTTGGGCTGAAATGGTGGGGTTTTCTTAATATACAATCGTGTCATCTGCTAACAGGGACAATTTGATGTCCTCTCTTCCTATTTAAATAGGGTGAAAATACTTTATATTCTCCCTAGTAGCTAGCCAGGGAGGGAGCAGTTAGGTTGCAGGAGTAGTAGCAGTTGTATTAGGTGTGGGTGGAAAAGTAATTGCGGTTTTTGTAAAATAGCAGCAGTAGCAGCAATAGGTCCCTGTAGTAGTAATAGTTAGGTTGTTAAGTAGCTAATAGATAATTAGGAATAGTTGGGATAACTACGAGATAGTCACTAGCGAAATAAGAGCTAGTATTTTGAAAGTGTTTATGATCTTGGATTTTATTTATTGATGAAACAAAACATTGATGGTGTTACATAGATATTTGAATGTTAAATTTTGTTCTTGATTATATCTTCTTAATTTAAAAAATACATTTTTATGTTATTTATTGTTACCCCTGCCAGAAGATTCCTTTGTGTTATCAAGTGTGATATATTGCTTGGTTTTTGCCATACTTTTTAATTCTTAAGTCTTTTTTTTAAAAAAAATTCCTTCCTTTATATATTTATAAAAAAATCCTCAAAATTTCTGTTCTCTTCTAACCCAATATAAAAACGGAAAACTCAAGTCAGAGACCACATTTACTATTTCTGTTCTCTCTACTCCAACTGTATTAGCACACAATTCCGACGTCTTTATTCTAGGAGTTTAGTAAAAATTTCTCTACTTCTACATTTTGTGCTCTCTAAAGGAGAGGATATGAAGACATAGAATTCTATTTCTGAGTATCAAGTATAAGTAAGCGATAGAGATTTAGCAAACACATATAGTGAACACATAGAATGTAACTTTAGATCATTTTAAAAGAATGAAAACCAAATGTGTATATATATAATGAAAACCATAATTATTTAAAAATATTTAATTAAATTGAAAGGATTCCCACAATATTATATGTGTATAATAATGAAAAGATTAACAAAACTATAAATGAAACACCATGAGATCATTTTTATTAATATTTCATAGAATTTTTGAAAATATACTGGAATATTTGTTTTACAAATGTATTTGTATGTGTTAGAGCCACTTACTTCAGAAAACAAATACAAAAAAACAGAATTCTAATGTAGCTTCAATTTTTGTTTTCTTTGTAAATGGCAGCTCATTTACGCTTACCTGTAGAAGCTATTTGATACAGAACCTTCTGAGAATAAGTTTTTATTTGCCACCGAGAGATAGAAACATAGATAGATAGATAGATAGATAGATAGATAAGCAGACAGATAAACAACATCCAATAAAAGTGATGTTTTTGGTTTATAGTACTATGAGTTTTAAAAAATTTATAGATCAATATGTCTTCGACTGGAATCAGGATACAGAGCAATTCTATCAGCATCCCCATCAAAATATTCTTTATTCTCCCCCTTTGTATGCACACATCGAAACCACACCAGCTCTTGGCTTCAGCTAGCCTTTTCTCCATTTGCCTCTTGTCAAATCATTTGACTTTGTGTTTCCTACAAAGGGTCCCACCACTCCAGGGAAATCCCAGAACTCTCTTATTGTCTGGGTAAAGATAGTAACATTACTCATATTCTGTAGATAGGCTCTGAAAATGTACCAAAATACATAAAGGAAATTAAGATTATGTCATGACTCACCCTCTCTGGCACAAGCACACATGACGAGGCAAAATAAGAAAGAGTAACCAAGTATTAATACTATTTCCTTTCTTTTTCCTGAAGATACCTTTAGCCACATTCCCACCTGACTTCTAACTCAAACTGCATTGATGAATGTGAAGACCTCCACAGAGAGCAAGGACTGTCTAAATAATCTCATTCAGCAATGCTGCTCTTATCACAAAACAGGACTGACTCAAGTGGGGCATAAGAGATCAAACTTACTTCTCTTGTTTCCTTGGAATGATGTTAAAAATTTGAGCTCCAGGAAGACATAGCTGACCTAGGAATGCTGTTTCAGGTGAAGGGAGGAATTTGTACTTCCTCCCTGGGGTAGGTGAAGAAGAGAAAGGAAGAAAATATAAGTATGTCCCTTGAAAAATGTGGCATTTCTGAGAGATGTAAAAACAGATTTTACATGTTTGGGATGCGGTTTGAGAGCAGACACCTCAGAGATGCACCCTATACCATGAGTCCTGGGAGAACAACAGAAATGATATATTTTGATAAAAGAAGGGCCTGGTTCTACCTGAGATTCCCTGTGGCTGGGGATTGGCATTGAAGAGGTCTGTACTCTTCTCAGGGCTCCAGGGTAAGCTGTGGAAATTAGCCTGGAGCATGAGCTGATGACCATCGCCAGAGGCTACCTGGCCAAAACAAGTCATAGATCAAGGATATGCACATTGCTGTGATGTATGTGGATGTTTGTAAGTGAGCTGCTGGCTGGCATTTCCTGTACACTGTACTGGTGATGAGTGTGTCACCTGTGGGAGCCAGCACCATCCAGCACCGGTGCCACAAAATAATGTAAGTAGACAGAATCTCACCATCCCTGCCATGAACGAATGGGCTTCTCTCTACACTTACACATCTTCCAGAGGAAGGGTAGGAAGCTGAATTATAATCTGAATTTAATTTTGACTGAGTTAGTAATTCTGATAAAAGGCTGATTGGACTGAATTTAGCCCCGGTACTGTATTTCTGGAGATAGGACAAGAGTTCTATTTCTTCTCACTCAAGCTGGTATCTGTAGAATTCAAACCTGTTACATAAATTTGGAGTTAGAAGGAGTGGCTTTGTGTCCTAGAAATCATCTTTAGGGATGATACATGGCTGAAGTTCTAACCCTCAATTCATACAAAATTCCTGTTGATGCACAAGGAGTCATTATTGCATTATCCCTGATGGCTGAGGCTGGCTCATGATCATATTTCTAAGATTACATTTAAAATGAATACAAATGCTAGTTTAAAGTATAAAGTATCTGTTAAATAAAGAGCCACTTGTAAACATCTTGAAGGCTGCATTGCTCATGAAGCTTGAATTCCTGAGGAGTGTGTAAAGGCGATGGAAAGAGCTAGGACAGAGATGATTTTTATCTCTACATCCGCCTGTTTGTTCCAGAGGGAAGTGCCACCAAGTTGGCCTTACGTTCATGGGACCCTGGAGGGGGCATTTAAAAGTTCACAACAAAACTCAGAACCCTTGTGGGTTTCCCCAACCTGAACCTTAGCTTTGAAAGAGTTTGCTGAGCTGCTGACACTCCTCAAGATCCTGTTTCAAACTTAGAAAGAATCACCCAGGGAGCTTGTTAAACATGAAGATTCTGAGGCAGCTGTCCTGAGATTCTGCATTTTTTAACAAGCACGAACCACAACTTGTGTAAAGGCACTGTAGAAGATTTGGTTAATGAGGTCAGTGTGCCCAGCTTGAACTTCCTTGATCTGAAGTCTTCTCAGTATGGGACCCCAATTACTGCCACTTTTCTGTGCTGATGCACACTCAGTGATCCCGGCAGGCTCCCCTGCTCCCTACCCTAGGGCTTAATCAGCACAATTAATCACTTGTATTCCTTTGGAAGTTCTCCACTCATTTGTCAAGATTTCCGTATACTGACATAACTGAAATACCGCCCTCAAAATAGGCAAACTGTGGTTTGGCATCCTGATGCACACCTGCCCTCTGCTGGTGAAAGAGTAATTCAAAGATACAAGGAAATAAAAGATGATCCTTTCCTTTCTGCTTTCTATCATGGTGAACAAGATGAAACTCAGTGTCCGGCCAGCGTACATTAAGAAACTTGCATTATAAAAGCCTATTATGCAAAGGTGAGAAAATCCTGGGAACAAATTCTGTCGCTAAACTATGACTTGTACATAGTTACAGATACTCACTAAACAATGTACATGGCAGCACATTGGAGAGTGAATGTTTGAGGGATTCGTCCCACCGGACCTCTGATGCAGACAATGCAGACCTGCAGGCTTGCAGGAGGTGAGGTTCTTCAGTGTGGGTTTGATGTCAGCTCCTCTGAAGCCAAACTCCTTCCTGACACAGAGGCGTTGGGGCTTGCTGGGACTGACATCTAATTTAGGGATAATCTAAGGCAAAGTTAAAGAAATCAAATCCTGTACCCTGGAACATCGTCATAGGGGAAAGACATTCTACCCATAAGACTTACTAAGAAAGAGTAATTAACTCATACATATGCTTAATCATAGAGTCTAGCATTTACTTTTTTACCTTACAAAGAAGCCCCACGAGGCTAAATTACAAAATGGTGCAAGCGTATGGCATTCAGGTTTACTGGCATCCTGAGCATAACTGTGTTTGCCCTTATTAAAGCAGGGTCTTTTTGTACTCACTCAGAGACTGGGGCTGAGTGTAAGTATAGCTATGGGGTGGAGGAGAGGAGAGGCACTTCTGTTGTTTTCATCAACAGCTGGACCATATCAAGCCCCCCACTACAGCCATGAGAAAATAAAAACTATAGCAGAAAGAACAGTCGGAATAGGTTTACTAGATCTAAGCTCTCATTGCAGTTTGGTTCTGATAAGTCTTTTGATGTCCCTGAGCCTCAATCTCTTCTTGTAAAATATGGCTTTTACACTTATCTCTCAAGATTATAGTTGAGATGAAATGAGCTTGTAGAAGTGGTAGGGTTTTAAAAATTATGCAATGTGGAAGATACAATTATGTCTGTTGAATTCTTAATAAGGCCAGGATGGAACTGTTCAGGTGGGCAGGTAGCAGGCATGGGGCCGCAAGGGATGCTGGTGTCCATGGACATCCACTGGGAATGTTAAAGAAAAAACTGGCCCGGTGTGGTGGCTCATGCCTGTAATCCCAGCACTTTGGAAGGCTGAGGCAGATGGATCATGAGGTCAGGAGTTTGAGATCAGCCTGACCAACATGGTGAAACTCCATTTCTACGAAAAAAAATACAAAAATTAGCTGGGCGTGGTGGCACATGCCTGTAATTCCAGTTACTCAGGAGCCTGAGACAGGAGAATCACTTAAACCCGGGAGGTGGAGATTTAAGTGAGCTGAGATTGCACCACTGCACTCCAGTCTGGGTGACAGAGCAAGAGTCGGTCTCAAAAGAAAAAAATTGCTTACGACACATGTTAAAGGCAGTAAAGATGACTTTATTCAAAGGAGGCTTCTGCAATGGGGTCTTATAGTAGAGAGAAGGGATCAGTCTCTACTCTGAATATGGTAAGGAAAAGTGGAGACTTGCAGCTAAGGGGAACAGTCAGGCTTTGATGAATGGAATAGCCACCTACCTAAGAGTAGGGTAATATTTTGCTAAACTGACCTAACAGGATTTTTGTTGAAGGCAGGCCAGGGTGATAAGATATCATATAGAGGGCAGTCAGATTTACCCTAAACTGACTTAGCGAGATTTTTGCCAAAAGTGGAATAAGCCAACAATGGACACAACCCAAGATCCAAAGCCTAGTCAGAAAGATATTGGGGGAGCTTAACTAGCATTAGATCAAGGAGTTGGTCTTTGTCAAGAATCTTCTTGAATAACCTGAAAAACAGCTCTAACAGTTGTGCATTTATTTATTAATGAAAAGCAAAATGAAAAGTTTTCCCTAGGTTTGCAATTCATGAAAGTGGTTTGTAATCATTATATTTTAAAAAAAGAAAACTTCTGCAGCAGGAACAATAAAATTATTCTAACTATTAAGTATTGATTAGAAATGTTCCAGCTTTTAAAATAATGGTTTTTTTTTAAGAAAAAAACTTAGTTAACCGCTGTTTCATTTATATTTACTGATATACTTTTGAATCTGGCCTGCACATAGTTTTATTATTCAAGTAATTATCTAAACAATATTTCCCAACTTTGAAACTAATACTAATGTGGGAGATTTTAGTGCTTATTTCATAGCTGAGAAAAACCCACCAGTTAAATTAGCATAAGAATTATTATCTTTTCTTTGTCAGGAATTTGAAAATGGAGTATAAGATAAGCAAAACAGTGTAAGCCTTGAATCTCTCTTCTTCTCGCTGAAGAATTCTAGTCAGAGAACATTTTATACTGAAAAAAATTCTTCATTTAAAAGATAAAATATTTACTTCAATTTTTTTCCTTTTGAAAGACAGCTTTTGCATTTGGATTTTATTTGTGTATATGTGTGTATATTGTAAACACAGACACACAATTCTTTATATAGTCTATATACTTCTGTATATACTGCATCTTTTCAATAAGTATAAGGCTTTGAGGAAAGACCACACTGTGGTCTCTCCATATATTTAAGGCAGGAAGGAAGAGGCGGGAAAGGGCAGATTATGAAATGGAGCCCGGAATGCAGATGGGGCTCAAAATGCACACAAGGAAGTCCTATACACTCTGCAAAGAAGAGAGGGTCCCCATTTCACCCTAATTTTGCAGCAGTCTGCAAATAGAGTGAAATTGGATGAGGTACGTGAGTCACAGTGTCTGTAAAATGAAAGCGGAACAACTGCACTGGCAGAAATCTGGGTTCGGTTTCTGAAGTCATTCACTTTGGTTGAATATTCTCACCTCATGTTAGGCAAGAGCCTGGACTAAGTGTTGTCTTTCCTCTAAAGAATATATCCTCTTAGACTGTGTAGGTTTGGAAGCAGAAATCCAGAGGTGTTGAGATTTAAGGTCCCTGTCTAATGACAGTTTTAAAAATTATTTCTCATATAAATAAAATTATATTTATTCAATTATATGAGGGGAGAACTTAAGAATTGTGTTAAACAATGGTACAGATAATATTTAATAATTAATATTATTAAAGTTTAATTTTAGTAAAAAGTGACTAAAAAGTAATATTTAAAGCCACCCTCAATACAGGAGGCTACATACGTAGAAATTCAGGAGATCGTACCAACTCTGAAACAAGCAGCAAATTGTTTAATATTCTTAAAACTTTAACCCATTTGAAGAGATTAGGAATGGGACAATTTCCAGACATTCTTCTAGCTTTTAGCTTTAGCATAAGATGTGTCTTAAGAGTCAAGAGTTGATGTTGAGTGTTACAGTTCTGCCTTCAAGTGTCAGTATGACTTGAGGCCAATCACATTTCTTTTCTTGAAAGATGAGAGAGTATCAAAAGTAGTGGTTACAGGAGCTCTCAGTCATGCCATCACACTGATTCTAATTACAGTGTGGCATATTAGTTTGTCCCTTTGGTAAAACGCTTTTTTAAGAGCTGAGGGCAGGCATAGTAAATATGACCACCAGATGGCAGCAGTGCACTCTGGAGAAATGGATCCAGGACGTTCCCTTTTCTGTTTTCCACTCACTAAACTCTCCACTAGGTGACGGCAGCATGAATGTAATTGGAATGGCCATTAATGGATTAGGTTAAAAAACAACTTTAATCCTCTTTTGAGTCTGGGATGGCCACTTTTAAAAAGTATGCACAGTTGGAACTTTTTTTAAAAGAAAATTTAATATACCATTTGCTTTTAGGCCTTCCACACACTCACCTAATATACAAAAACAAAACAAAAATACACAAGAGAATTTTTGTGTTGGGGGCGGGGAGGCGGTTATAAAAACCTGGGGCAGATTATTGTTTGAAATTAAATTATTATCACTTAAGAATTGGCGAAGCCAAATGTTCTCACCCTAATTTAGGAAAAAATATTACTAAAATAGTGTTAAAGATAATTACTATTTATTGACTGTTATGTGCCAAAGATTGTATTTAAATACTTTAGAAACATTAGTTCATTGAATCTGGATGAGAGCCTCTAAAAAAAGCTGATTTCAACGTAAGCCTGTTTAGGACCATCGCCTCGGTATTTTCCATAACCTTATGCTCTTTCTGCTTCATTTTCACATAAACCCATACTGTAGAAGGTGAAACTGGAACTTCTTTTAATGTATTATTTTGAGTATAAACAGAGATATATTCTCTTTATTTATAAGTTGCCTCGTGTAGATGCATAACATTAATTCAATGCAAGGCAATAATACATTTTGATTCTACATTGAAAGCTAAAAATGAAGTTTGGTTTGGGAGCAATAGGAAAGCAATAAACTCGTTTATGACGAAACATAAATGACTGATAGTATATAAATAAGAATAGAAGAGGGATGGGGAGAGTAGAAGAATACTAGATGCTTGACCAAAATTGACTAGGCAGAAGAGAAAGGTAATGAGATGGGGGCAAGGGAGACCAGGAATTCAGGTAAGCAGTCCTTACATTTTTATGGTTACTCTTGCTTATTGCCTTTAGAAAGCCTTACCCATGCTTAATCCTAGACAGCCACATGTAACCGATGCAGCACAGATGCTTTCCATGTGTGGCAGAGACCCGTGCGTGTTTTGAATCCCTTAGAGGTAAACTTTGGGCAGGTAAGCTTTGAAGGCAGAGTAATAGCAAGTAATATCTATGTCCACAGTGAGAGTGATAAAGTCCTTGAGACTTTATTTCTTGTAATTCAGTTTTAAATTTCTCTAGCAATTCAGTTTTAAATTGGACTAAAACCATTTTTTTCTACTCAACAACTTTATTGTCCAGTAAAATTGTCTTTTTTTTTTTTTTGAGATGGAGTCTTGCTCTGTTGCCTAGGCTGGAGTGCAGTGGCGAAATCTCAGCTCACTGCAACCTCTGCTTCCTGGGTTCAAGGGATTCTCCTGCCCTAGATGGGACTATAGGCACTCGCCAGCACACCTGGCTAACTTTTGTATTTTTAGTAGAGAGGGGGCTTCACTATGTTGGCCAGGCTGGTCTTGAACTCCTGATCTCATGATCCGCCCACCCTGGCCTCCCAAAGTGCTGGGATTACAGGTGTGAGCTACCGTGCCCAGCAAAATCTGTCTTTTACTGTACTTTATTTCAAGCATCTTTAAGACAAATACAACAAAATGATATGGTAATCTCAAAGGACAAAGATCTGACTTTAGGCTCATGGGAAGAAGAGAAAGTCTCTCTTTTGTTTCTTGCATAAGATAGACTTTGGCTGGGGTGTTTTAAGATGAGAAGGGAGTGGGAATGAGGGCTTAAGAAAGGATGTTCTAGAATGAAAGAAAGAATGGTGACTTGATTCCCCATCTGTGTCCAGATCCATGTCCCCAGTATCTGCAGACAATGGAAGGTAAGCTCAGATTGTCAATTAGCTAGCACAAATTAATAATGACAACTGCCTTTAACTAAAAACTGCTTATTAAGAGTCAGATACTGTTCATACCTGTTTTATATTTGGTCCTTTGGCTAGCCCTGTTGGGCAGGTAGTATCATTCCTTCTCTGAGAGAATAGCTTGCCAGAGTCTGTTAGCAAGTAGCAGTTAGGCTTTACACCATGTTCTCTTAGCAGTATTCCCTCTGCTTTCCTAGGGACCCCCAACCCAGACCATGGTTGGCAATATATACACATTGACTGCCACCAGGGGTCACAGTAGCCAATTTGGATAAATTGGATCTAAACTTAATTAATTATGTAACTATGGCCTTGAAAGTTTAATTCTATTAAAGTTGCAGCATGAAATTGGGGCATTATAGATGATTACTGGGGAAATAAGAATAGATTTCAATAAGATATTTCCCTCCTTCCTTTTTTTCTGACTTAAACAGAAATATAGGAAAATAAAACAGGGAGTGAATCTAACTCAGTTGGCAGCACAACCAGATTTTTGCCAGCTACCCAGCAGTTGGTAAAACAAAAAAAAAAATTAATCAGCTCAAACTTTTCTGATGATTGCAGGAGGATGAGGTAGTAAAGAGTTAACAGTATTTTAAAAACATGGTTAATATAGTTTAACTATGAAAACAAAGCTGCTGACAATTTTTGATACTGTTTTGCTCCCTATACAGATACTTAATTTGGGTTGTATATAGTGACTATTCTGTGACTGTGGTCCTCAGAATTCCTGCTTCCCAAAGGACAAAGCTCAGGCTGGAGGTCTTACAAAGCTTTTATAGAACAAAGTAGAGAAGCCATCATACCACACATGACATTCACATTCTACAAGACAATTACATTTCATAGTACAATCAACAATCCATTCATATTGCATGTACATGTTTTTTTTGTTGTTATTTTTTTCTGGAAACTGCAAATGTTTATCTAGAAAAAAATTTAGGAAATTTAAAATAGCTCTGACTGTGGCAGTTTCCTCAGGTGAAAAAAGTAATGATAGTCACTATGGTAACCAAGATGGAGGTAACGACAAGTAAAATCAGACCCATACGACAGAATTTTGATTGCTTCTCTTGTTTCTCTTCCTTTTTCAATAAGGTGTCAAAACCTGGAGTGTACATGTCTCCCAACCAAAACCGCAGGTCATTAGGATTTTCCTAAAAGAAAATTACATGGAGAATATGATTAATCAGTAATCAGTCAGTGTTACAAATTAATTGAGATTGCAGAACAAGACACTGTCATGGGGACTGAAGGTCCATATTCACTCTCTCCTGGGCAAGGCTTCAATGTCATGGCTCACATGAGCTAGACGAGGCTTCCTTGAATAGTATAAATATGCAGCTACAGTCTCCTGGCTGACAAGGAATCCCTGCAGTTCCAATTTGTAGGTCTGCATCAGAATTAATTAGGAGGCTTTCGTGATTCTTTAATTAAATTGCTCACATTGGAGGGTCAGAAACACAGTGGTATTTCTATCATATTGTAGCCAATTTAGTGTTTCTCACATTCTATAAATAGTGCATGTAATTCAGCATAGTAAGTTGAAATCAAGTGAAAATTCTTTGCTTTAGATGAACCTGTGAGGTTTGATTTTTGTCTGCATGGCAGGAATAAACATGCTTGGTGAGGTTTTCAGTAAATCCAGAAGCTGACTTCCATGGAAGTAGCAGGACTAAAAATCAGGAGTCTCTTCCATGACTCGTGACCCACTGATTTTCCTTGTAGAGGGCTGCCACGTGTCTGGCATGCAGAAACTGTTTGACCTCCTGAGAAAGGGGCCCATTATATTCTTCCCCACATCCGCTCTTATTTATTCCCCATGTCTCTCTTTCTTTCATGGACTTCATCTTTCCTTCCAGTCCCACAGAATTATCAAGTCAACCTGATCTCCTGTACCTGATAAATCACCTGCAAACTCTATTGTCCATACATTGATAAAAATACATTTTTTTCCTTCTACATCTCTTGCTATGTTTTGGTGCTGTAGATTTGGTGTCTATGCCTTATATGCAACAAATTTACAATGAATACTCAATCTCTGCTTCTACAAACTAACTTAATGCTTCATTATATTTCACCTGCTTTATTGTAATGGCTTACAGTGGACTGCCCACCCTCTCTTTGCCTCTCCAGTCTCAGTAGACTTAAGTCCACTGAAGTGTGGCACAGCCAGCTTCCTTTATCAGCCTCAGGGGTCAATGAACTAGCTTTGGACTTACAGGTGCACTGCTAGGAGAGGACTGTGCATGCATGTATTCATAGAAAGCGACGATAGATTCTGTTGATGGCAATGTGATCCTCCCATTACACTGGTACTAGTTTAAACTGCTTAGTTGTAGAAATGCTAAAATATTAAAATCAAATTTGGATGATTTGTGCAGAAGGATAATGACTTAAAAATCCTCGTCTACCTCACTCTTATCCTTCATTTTGTGTCCTAATCGGAGGCCTGCTCTTTGTAAGTTTAATGCCTCTGCTCTCCGCTAAGAGCTTCACTAATAGAGACTATCCTGTCTTACATTCTGTTTCTAGCTTTCCTTGGTAATTAAATATGGATTTCTTTTCTTCTCTGGCTTATAAACTCTTAGCCACTTAGAAAAATGGGAGGGACCACAGGGGCTTCAGTTTATAGCCTACAAGTAGTGCCAAGGTTTCAGAAAATAAGTTAGGGGCTCTGTGAGACATAGACAGGAGTGGAGATGAAAGTTGAATTGATGAGGTAGAGGAAGAAATTCTAATGAAAACAAAAGTTATAGCTTCCTGAAGCTTCCCTCAGGAAGTTAATGCTGACAAATAACCTCCTGAGGCCTGTAAACAGGCCTCAGACCTCAGGGTCCACTGCTTTGGGGAGAGGGAGAGTGCACACAGAGGACTGGGTGGAGGAGGGAGCAGGTCCTGATTCTAGCAAAATATGGCACTCATTCTTCCTAAACATGACTCATGTAAGTCCAGCTTAAAAAAATACTCATTGCTAATAATATTCAATTTCCTAAGCCTAACATTCGAACATTTTTTTAGCTTTATTTCCTAGCCTTATTTTCTCATTATTCTATTACTTAACCTGTAGCTCCTATATTTCTACCTTTGCTTTTGCTAATCCTGATAGAAGAGCCTTCCCACTTAGGACCATCTGTGTCTTTTGGTATTCTATACATCCTTCAAGCCCATCATAAGTTTACTTTTTCATGACATCTTTTTATAATCAAATGTGATTTGTGTCCTTTCCTATCCTATATGGGACTTTCTTTTCTTTTTAAATTTTCTTCTTTATTTCTTTTCAGTGAAACAAAAACTTCTTTTTATCGTATAAAGTAATAACCATTCTTAATATCAAACTTCCGTTCAAGGTTGAAGAAGAAATAAGAAGCACGGAAGTAATAACATGGAATTATCAGAAAACCTGGCTGATGGTGCTGCTGCTGGCAATGGAGATGATGGACTAATTCCACAAAGAAAGAGCAGAAAACCAAACCAGCAATTTCCTAGGACGGAGAATGAAGCGTATTATAGGTAAGCTTACAGCAGCATTTAACAAGAGATAATTATGTACTATCAAACTAATCCTAATTGGAGCTAATATTTATAGTGAACAAGTTTTATACTCTTAGTAGAATATTCAGCCTTGCTTGATAATCAGAAAAATGAAAATCAGCAAAAATGAGTTACCATTTTTTCCAATCATTGATAATTTACTTGAAAAATAACCAGTATTGGCAAATGTGAGGGAAAAGGCGTTTTCTTTTTTTGTGTGTGAACTTTTATTTTAGGTTCAGGGTTACAGGTATACGTTTGTTATATGGGTAAAGGATACCATGAGAATTTGGGAGTACTTTTTTTTTTACTTTAAGTAAGTTTAAGATACAAGTACAGAATGTGCAGGTTTGTTACGTAGTTATACATGTGCTATGGTGGTTCGCTGCCCCTATGAACCCATCACCCACCATCTAGGCTTTAGGCCCCGCCTGCCTTAGGTATTTGTTTTCTAAATGGACTGGACTCCAACCCAGCCTTGCCTCCCATCCCTCACAGGCCCCAGTGTGTGATGTTCCCTTCCTTGTGTCCATGTGTTCTCACTGTTCAACTCCCGTTTATGAGTGAGAACACTGCATGGCACTTTTTGTTACTAGTATCATCACCTTCCTTTATCTTGTTCTATAGTCATTGTCTGTTAATTTGCTCAACTTTTTGAGGGTAGAGACAGTAACATCCACCTCCATAGTTCCCTTATTTTGCATGTAAACAGCAAAAAGAAGAAGCCTTAACATATGGTCAAGAAATGTTTGTAAAATAAATCTTTTTTTTTTTTTTCAATAGTAGGGGGGACTTTTAGATGTCTTTAAGACTCTTGGTAAGGAATGCAAGATTTAAAAAAAGAAGAAAGAAGGGAATAGAAACATAAGATTATTGTTTCTGTGGAGAGCATCTGTTATGTAAGCTTCTCTGGAAAATAGGCTACATACAGGAGGAGATACATTCAATCTGGTAAGAGATTAAGAAACTTCAAAGATTCTGGACAGTGGGTCTTTTGAGTAGTACATATTTGAAATTGTAAAAAGTGTGAGTTGGATTCAAAGAGACAGGGTGCTGTCCTCTTCAAAAAAAAATAAGAAAGAAAAATTATCTAGTGCTTAAGGTATGGGGCTTAGCACAGATAAACATTTTTAAATGAAGGGTATGTACTTGGAAAATGACAGGCCTTCCTGGCCTAGGGCAGGTGGAGACAAGCCAAAGCTGGGTAGGAATCCAGTCCATTCAGAAAACAGAGGGCTGGCTGCTTCCTTGCTTTTCAGGTATTTCGAAGTTTTTCATGTGGTGAGGTGACACCAGCAGGGGCAAAGAAAGAAAGAACAACTTTTGTTGGGTTTAAGCTGGGTGAATGAGTTCATTGCATACTTTTCCTGTGTTGAAATGTTTTTGTTTTGTTTTGTTACTGAGACACAGGAAAATGACCAAAATGTAAATCTGCAATCTTAAATCACTGAGAGGGCTGAGATAAAATAATCTTTGATGAGAACTTTCTTGCTTAGTGCCTAACACAGAACACTTAATACATATTTTCAAATAAATGTAGAATAGGGAATCAGCTCTTCAGTCTTCATGAACATAAATGTTCATAAACTACCAGAAAACATCATCTTGCAAATTAATTTTCAAAAAAAACCTTTCACTCTCCTGGAAAACCTTTGTTCTGTGCTACATAATTTTTTTCCTCTCTACACTGTACAGTTGCCAGTAACTATTAAAATTGTAAAGCTCAAAAGAAATAAACACAAATACTGACTAGGAGTAGGAGGGAGAAAGAAAAGCCAGAGGCCAAAATGCTCTGAAATCTGGAGATTCTGTGCCTAGTGAAGAATAACTGTCACGTCAATAACCCTTTCTCTTAGGATTATTTGACTGATTTCTCTTATCAATTGAAGAGGGTGACTCTTAGTTGTGAGTACCTTCAGATGTCCAGAGAGGTTTGTGTGCAGGGAACGTTTGTCATATTCCTCAATGGTCCATGATGGGTTCTTTTTCCTTTCTTCCATAGCTTCCTCCAAACTTAGGTCACCATAGAGTGGGTTATTTTTCATAATTGGTGACATGGATGGTGGGGGGCTATCAGAAGCGACAAGGCTCTCTGCACTGGATCCCCTAATTCGTTGAGCAGCAATATTATTCTTTTCTCTCTAAGAGGCAAAGAGACAAGGCATCTCTTAGCAACAGGCCTTCTGATCATAGGGAATGCAATGTAAGATAACTGTACCTGAAAATGTGCTGATTTTTCACAGAAATCCAACAGATTAGGACAATGAATGAGAAAAGGATTCTCAGGTTTTGTTTGACCTAGAAATCCAACATCGATTGAGTTTTTTCTTTGTGTGTGATCTTGAACAGCTTTACTAATCACTAATTAAAGTGCTGTTTTATAACCACAAAGAAAGAGCCTACAAATTAAAGAGAGTAAATCTCTTTAATTCAAATAGTAGAATTCTGAACAAAGCCAACTTTTCTCAGGTTATTTGCATTGAGATTTAATGACATTTTATTTCTCTATTTTTATATTCCATGACTTATAAAAATGGTATTTAATATTGCTATGTTAATCCAGCAAAGTCAAAATTAAAAGACATTTTAGCAATATACCTTGATTTTCACAAATACTATCATGGCTCCCATTTCAGACAGCTTTGAGGTCTAAGCCAACTTAGCACTGTAATTTAGCATCTGTGTGTGAAGACTGACTGTTAGCTCTGTTACTGACTTTCAAGTTTTCAAAATCTTTTTTTATTAAAGTATGATATGCATATATATAAATACATAGCTCTGTAAATTCTTGCAAACCAAACAAACTCGAGATTCAACACCCAGACCTAGAAACATGGCATTACTAGCACACGTCATGCTCCTTTCCAGTCACTCTCCCTCCCGCTGCCCAAAGCGTAACTATAATAGCACCCAAATTCTAATACCATAGGTTAATTTGGACTCATCTCATATTTTATATAAATAAAATTATATAACGTGTACTTTTCTGTGTCTGGCTTGACCTTCAGATTTTTACTTTGTTTTGTTTTTTTCTTAAGTATATCAAGTTATCATGAAGGTAGAAATTGAAAATTTGTTCATTTTGGAAATTAAAATTTATTCCTTGGTCAAATACAAATTGAGAAGAATAAAAAAGCTTATAGAGTCATGCTTCATTTGTCCTAGGGCATCAAGAGAGGAATTTCACGAGTTAATTTCAGATAATCTTTAGTCTTTGAAAACAAGTGGCTCATTTCCTTAATTTACAGTTATTTTTCAGTAAATGTATGTCACGCATTTCAGACACCCAAAATAGAGAATATTTAATAGGAGTTTTATTCTTCTGAGTCATATTTATGATTATCAATACTCTGATGCTGACATTTATTTGTGTATATAGGCAATATTAATTTATATTATATAAGCTAAAGTTGTAAACTGTTATATGTAGTTTCCTTCTGAAACGACTGGCAGAAAAAAAAAAAATCATGTAGATAAAACCATTCACATTCTCTTCGGTGTTGGGTTTCCCTAATTTCCTTAATCCGTTCATTTTTCAAATACTTAGAGCTCAACTTTCAGATCCTCTCTGACTTTCATAAGTCCTTGGACTGCTCAAAGTCAATTTATATTCTATAAAACCGAAGTTTGCAATAAAATAATTACTCTTCTTGGCTTAGCATTTATCTTAAAGATAGATTGCTTCAAAAGTAATGTTTCTCAATTGAGCAAAAAATAATTTGATAAGAAATTTAACTATGAGCTTAGCATAATTTTTACTTAATTTTTTTTCTTCAAGGCTAGACATCTTTGATCATCTCTGAAGAGGGATAATTCTCCTGACATTGACAAATTGACTTTGTCAGGTTGTCTTTACACTGTTGCTTAAGTTTCTTAAACAAAAAAGCTCTGTACATGAAAATACAGTTTTGAAGAGGTCAAAAGAAAAACATTACACGTTCTATTACAATGTATATAGACTTAGAAAATGTAATGTATAAAAATGGGAAAATACTCAGAGATACATTCTAAAAGAACATTCAAACACTTATCTCTAGATGATATTTTTGAAAGTTGTGATGTTTATTATAGCACATAGTAATATATATTTTTGCACTGCATGTGAATTTTATGTCTGAAAGACATGCAAAGGAAAATTAGTAGTATAAATTTATTATGAATTTAATCATGAAATAGGCAATACTAATTTTGGTTGAGTTTTATTTGTATCTTGATGATTTTTTTTAACATAGCTTTAAGAACATCAACAACACAAAAGCCTTCACTCTCTACTGCACAAGAAAATACATTTACCAGAAGAAAACTCAACAGTAATTCAATTATTTTAATTACTTGGCCACTAAAATAAATTACATTTTAAAATATTTATTTTAAAAAGGTAACACTTCAAAGCTTACCTAGACTTTTCATTAAGCATACCTTTGTCCATTTATCATTTATACACATTTTAATCATTACACACTTTATGTGAAGTAAACTATAATTCAATAAAGAGTGAGATAGAAGGCATATCTGGACAAAGAAAATTAAGTGTACATTTAATAAGTCATTGAAAAAACTCTAAAAATGTATTTCAGGAAGAAAAAGTTGATAACAGAAGGAAAAAATTAAGATACAAGAGAAATGTTGTGAGAGAGAAAGAAAGAGAGAAATAAAAAATTGATAAATGTGTCTGTAAATCCAGGCAAGCACTGATTTAGGTGAAATAGAGATAATAATAATTGCTAAATTGTGAATTTTAAAATAAGAGAAATGAGAACACTGGAGTGTCATAAGTTTAACACAGATGTTTTTGTTAGAAAATTTTGAGAAATAATTTCAGTGAGGAGATAGAGATATTACTAACAAGTAGAGAAAGAATTTACAGCTTCTAAGTGAGCAGAGCAGTAGGAAAAAAATGAAGAATAAACAATCTGTAAAAAGACTCCAAATAAAAAACACAGGTGGAAAATCTCAGAAACAGAAAAATAATAAGTAATCACATTTAATGTAAATGGACTAAATTCCCTATTGAAATGACAGAGATTGTCAGATCAGATTTTAAAAAGTAAATTAAATTATAAAATATTTACAACAGACATGCCTAAAATATAAAGACTCAGAAAGAATTCAAGTTAAAAAATATGAAAGTATATACTATATATACTAGGCAAATATAAACAATGAGAACTGGCTGTTGTGACTGACTAAATGCTCACTAATTTTGTTTCCACTTCCTAAGCACAGAGTTTATCTGCTTTTCCCAGACCGTTTTTGAATTTATATTGGGGCCACATGTTTTATGTCCAATGACATGTGGATGAAAGATCACTTCCAAGCCTGGTCCCTGAAATCTTTCACAAGTTTTTGGTTCACTTTCTTTTTTTGTGACACTATACACATCTCAGAACTCTTGTCAATGTGCTGTATATAGCAGAAGATGATTATACATATATGATGATATATATATATTAGGTGATCCATATGGCATATATAATATATTCATATACTATTATATATAAATATACACATATGTATGTGTATATATATGTGTGTATATACATATATGTGTATACGTGGGTTTTTTTTTTTTTTGTTAACAGAAGACTGTGGTAAATCCTTACTAGATGCTCAGCAAACTTAATAAAACTCAAGCTTGATGGGTAAAATTCCTGGCAAGATCCTTGGCTTACCCTTTCCCTTTCTTATTTAAAGCCTAATAGAGATCTGATATTGTAAAGCCCCAAGAAGGAAGGAGCTTGGATTCTATTTGGAAGTGAGTCTTCTAGGACATCTATAATATCTACATTGAACCTTGTGTGAAGGAGACATATGTTTTATTAAGTTACTAAACATTTTGATATATTTGTTTCCATGACATAACTTAGCTTGACTAAGCACCAAGAAAACAAAAATACACCTCCCCACTCCCGCCAGCACACACACACATTAGATGAAATAGACAAGGTCAAAAACTTTGCTAGATATAAAGAAGGTTGCTAGAAAATGAATAAAGTTAGTTATCATCAGTAAAGTACTATTATTCTAAACTTGTATGTATCTAATAAAATAGTCTCAACATTTATAAAATAAAACAAAATAATTACAAGGAGAAATTTATACATGTAATTGTTCTCAAGCATGCAAAACAATCATTAAGAATAAAGAATCTGGATGAGATGGAGACTATTATTCTAAGTGAAGTAACTCAGGAATGGAAAACCAAGCATTGTATGGTCTCAGTGATACGTGGGAGCTAAGCTATGAGGACACGAAGGCATAAGAATAATGCAATGAACTTTGAGGACTTGACAGGAAGAGTGGGAGGGAGGTGAGGGATAGAAGACTACAAATATGGTGCAGTGTACACTGCTCGGGTGATGGGTGCACCAAAATCGCACACATCACCACTAAAGAACTTACTCATGTAACTAAATACCACCTGTACCGCAATAACTTATGAAAAAAAGAATAAAGAAGATATGAACCATAAAATAAAAATGTTTGTTTAAGTGACATATATGGACCTCTCTATTAAATAATTGAAAATATTCATTTTTAAAAATACACTGAAAATTTCATAAAATTGGTAACATGTTAAGTTCTAAATTTTTTTTAAAGATTCAATATTACATGGATCAAGATTTTAGACCATTAACAACTTAGTTATAAACCTAAAAATGATTATCAAAAACATAAAATACCACATTCTACAGACATTTAAAAATATATTTCAAAGAAAGAATAATAAACATTTTAAAATTTAGGACAGAATGAAAGTGAGAAATGCTACATTACAAAATTATTGGCTGGATCTGAGATGGTATTTTTTTTTTTTTTTGAGTCGGAGTTTCGCTCTTGTTACCCAGGCTGGAGTGCAATGGCACGATCTCAGCTCACTGCAACCTCCACCTCCTGGGTTCAAGCAACTCTCCTGCCTCAGCCTCCCGAGTAGCTGGGATTACAGGCGCAAGCCACCATGCCCAGCTAATTTTTGTATTTTTAGTAGAGACGGGATTTCACCATGTTGACCAGGATGGTCTCGATCTCTTGACCTCGTGGTCCATCCGCCTTGGCTTCCCAAAGTGCTGGGATTATAGGCGTGAACCACCGTGCCCAGCCTGAAGTGGTATTTTGAGAGAATATTATGGGCATATATGCTTGCATTATAAAACAGAATGAGAAAATTAATGAGGTATTAAACATTCAATTCAAAGTCTTAAAAACAAAGCCACAGAGTAAATATAAGGAAATAGTCAAAATGAAATAATAAATGTAAAGACAGAAATCAATACATATTAAAGAGAATAAACATATACAACGGAGAAGATAAAGTTGAAAGCTATGTTTTTTTTCGAAAAACACATTGAAAATATCTCTGGTAATACTGTTTAAGAAAAATAATAGAGACACAAATCCACCCAGTTAGGATTTGAGAAGGGATACGACAGAGATTAAGAAACAATCAGAAAATAAACTGAGTGATTTTAAACATTTATATGCAGTTACAATTTCTTACATAATATAACTTACCAAACTTAATTAAGAAAAAATAAAAATGTTAATAAACTTGTGATAATTTGACTAGTTGAATCAACAGTTTAAAATCTCCTCCAAACATACACATTAAAGAACAGCAGGCCAGAGGGTTTTGCAGTCAACTTCTATCATTTTCAAAATATATAATTCCTTAGCCAAATTCTTCCACAAAAATAGGAAAAGAAGGAACAGGTCAGTTTTGAAGTTAGTATAAACTTCATATGAGGAAAGTAAAAGAAAATTAAAAGCCAATTTTAATTTCTTTCCCTTATACACATAAATGGAAAATTATAAATGCAATATTGATGAACAGAATTCTACAATATATACAAGTTATACATAACAAGATAAAACAGATTTTTACCAGGGAAAGATGTTATACCAACAGGATGGTTTAATATTAGAATATTAATGAAATTTACCACACTAACAGGAAAAAACCATTAAATAGTTCAGAAAAAGTTCAATAGCTCAGAAAAAGTTTAGAAAAAGACAATAGTTCAGAAAAAGACTTTCAAAATATTCAAACATATTCAAAGCAAACTCTCTTAGTGAACTAGAACTGGTATAAAATTTTCTTAAGCTAATTAAGCCAATGGGCCCCAAACTTACAGAACAGAGTTTACTTAATGGTTTAATATTAGAAACATGTATTTTAGGGTCAAAATTAATACAAGGATGCTAGTAATCACAATGTCCAAATAATTTTGCAGTGGTAGCTCAAAGCAATGCAAAAAGCATAGAAACATAAGTAAATCAAAGAAATAAGAATTATAAATAATCCAACAAATAGCAGATGACCTAATTATCTACAGGGATGTTCACAGGCAAAACAAGAGATTTTAACACACTTCCTGGATTCAAAATCAGTATATAATGATCGATAGTATGCATGCTCTATTATAAAACAAGACTTAAAAGGTACTATTATCAAGAGTAAAAATAAGTATTTAGATATAAACCTAACAAATTACATGGAATAGTTCTTTGTGGAGAATTATAAGATATTATTGAAGGCTATATGAAGAACTGGATAAATGGAAAGATATATCATGTTCATGGATTGAGGAATAAAGGCCATAAAAATTTCTATTTTCCCCATTTTGATCTATACATTCAGAGTAATGCTTATCGTAATCTTAATGAAAACAAGGCATTTTGTGTGTATTTCATGTGTGAGCACATAGACAAACTTTCACAGAAAATCAGCTCGTTTGTGAACACAAAATTTCTGTTCTTAATTGTTGGAATGGTAAGCTTTATAAAGCACATATTTGATTGTGTTATTCTCCTTAAATTTTTCACTGATTCTTCAAAATTTTCAGGATAAAATTCAAAATCTTAGACAAAGCCCACAGACCCTCCTTAATATGATGCAGGCCTTTCTGAAACCTTATCTCCTGGCCTTCCCTGCATATAACCAGGGCTCTTGGTGCTTACACGTGGTACTATGACATATGAGGTACCTTTAATACAGGCTTTCATGCCAGAGGCATTTGGGTCTCAAATAAGACAGTTTGGTGGGGCAATTTAGGTGTTATTTCTGGGAATATACCATCCAAGGCTAATTCCTGAATCCTATAAATGTAGTATAACTTGGTACACTGAACAACTTGATGATGCTATCAATCTACTTCCTAGATAATATAAGCACCTGCAAAGTACCACACTTTCTTTTTTTTTTTAATTTTTTAAAATTATACTTTAAGTTCTGGGGTACATGTGCAAATCTTGCAGGATTGCTACATAGGTATACACATGCCATGGTGGTTTACTACCACCATTCCCCTGTCACCTACATTAGGTATTTCTCTCAATGTTATCCCTCCCCAATCTCCCCACCCCCTGCTATCCCTCCCCTAGCCCCCCAACCCCCAAGAGACCCCAGTATGTGATGTTCCCCTCCTGTGTTCATGTGTTCTCATTGTTCAACACCCACCTATGAGTGAGAACATGTGGTGTTTGGTTTTCTGTTCTTGTGTTAGTTTGCTGAGAATGATGGTTTCCAGCTTCATCCATGTCCCTGCAAATGACATGAACTCATCCTTTTTTATGGCTACATAGTATTCCATAGTGTATCTGTGCCACATTTTCTTTATCCAGTCAATCATTCATGGGCATTTGGGTTGGTTCTAGGTCTTTGCTATTGTAAACAGTGCCACAATGAACATGTGTCTTTATAATAGAACAATTTATAATCCTTTGGATATATACCCAGTAATGGGATTGCTGGGTCAAATGGAATTTCTATTTCTAGGTCCTTGAGGAATCACCACACTGTCTTTCATAACGGTAATTAATTTACACTCCCACCAACAATGTAAAAGTGATCCTATTTCTCCACATCCTCTCCAGCATCTGTTGTCTTCAGACTTAATGATTGCCATTCTAACTGGCATGAGATGGTATTTCAATGTGGTTTTGATTTGCATTTCTCTAATGACCAGTGATGATGAGCATTTTTTCATATGTTTGTTGACCACATAAATGTCTTCTTTTGAAAAGTGTCTGTTGATATCCTTTGCCCACATTTTGATGGGATTGTTTTATTTCTTGCAAATTTGTTTTAGTTCTTTGTAGATTCTGGATATTAGTCCTTTGTCAGATGAGTAGCTTGCAAACATTTTTTTCCCATTCTGTTGGTTGCCAGTTCCCTCTAATGCTTGTTTCTTTTGCTGTGCAGAAGCTCTGGAGTTTAATTACATCCCATTTGTCTATTTCGGCTTTTGTTGCCATTGCTTTTGGTGTTTTAGTCATGAAGTCCTTGCCTATGCCTATGTGCTGAATGGTATTGCCTAGGTTTTCTTCTAGGGTTTTTATGGTCTTAGGTCTTACGTTTAAATCTTTAATCCATCTGGACTTAATTTTTGTATAAGGTTTAAGGAAGGGAAAGTACCACATTTTCATCCAATATAAGGCTTAGAAAGGAGAAACTATTACATTGTGCAGCACTGTCCCTCCCTCCCTCCCTCCCTTCCTTCCTTGCTCCCTTCCTTCCTTCCTTCCTTGCTCCCTCCCTCCCTTCCTTCCTTCCCTTCCTTCCTTCCCTTCCTTCCTTCCTTGCTCTCTCCCTCCCTTCCTTCCCTTCCTTCCTTCCTTGCTCCCTCCCTCCCTCCCTCCCTCCCTTCCTTCCTTCCTTCCTTCCTTCCTCAGAGTCTTGATCTGTTGCTTGGGCTGGAGTGCAGTGGTGTGAGCTTCGCTAACTGCAAACTTTGCATTCCAGCTTCAGGCATTTCTTATGCTTTAGTCTCCTAAGTAGCTGGGATTGTAGGCCATGCCACCATGCCAGGCTAATTTTTGTATTTTTAGTATAGATGGGGTTTTGCCATGTTGGCCAGTCCAACCTTGAACTCCTGGCCTCAAGTGATCTGCCCACCTCGGCCTCCCAAAGTGCTGGGATTACAGGTGTGAGCCACGGCGCCCGGCCCCAGCACTGTTCTTTACAACATAATAAATGGAAGACTGAAAATAGAGACAGTCTTAGGAAGGCATGATGTGTGTTCAGAGACAGAAGAAATACAGTTATACACAAAAAAACCCATGACAGAAAGGAGAGACATTTGAATTTATGGGAAAAAGAGTGTGATTGGATTGAAAAAGAGTGCAGAAAGATGATTAGGAAATAAATTCAGTAAATGACATTGTCTAGAAATCACTGGAAGAGCAGCCTCTCACCCTTAGCCTTTCCTTCCATCTCACAGGTTTAGTCTGAAATGCTCCTTGATTCTGAAACTGATGTGATAGAAGCTAGGAAAAGATACAACAAAAAAATTAGTCTGAAAATAATCTCACGTGCAACTGCTAATTAGAAAATTAAGACCCACCACAATAAATGAAAAAAGAAAAACACATTTTTCTTTCTTGCCCTTTGTATTTCTTTTTTTTTAAAAAAAATTAAACTTTAAGGTTGGGATACACGTGCTGAACGTGCAGGTTTGTTACATAGGTATACATGTGCCATGGTGGTTTGCTGCACTCATCAACCCATCATCGAGGTTTTAAGCCCTGCATGCATTAGGTATTTGTCTTAATGCTATCCCTCCCCTAGCCCCCCAACCACTGACAGGCCCCAGTATGTGATGTTCCCCTCCCTGTGTCCACATTTTCTCATTGTTTAACTCCTACTTATGAGTGAGAACATGTGGTGTTTGGTTTTCTCTTCCTGTGTTAGTTTTTTGGGAATGATGGTTTCCAGCTTCATCCATGTCCCTGCAAAGGACATGAACTGATTCTTTTTTATGGCTGCATAGTACTCCATGATGTATATGTGCCACATTTTCTTTATCCCGTCTATCATTGATGGGCATTTGGGTTGGTTCCAAGTCTTTGCTCTTGTAAACAGTGCTGCAATAAACATATGTGTGCATGTGTCTTTATAGTAGAATGATTTATAATCCTTTGGGTAAATAACCAGTAATGGGATTCCTGGGTCAAATGGTATTTCTGGTTCTAGATCTTTGAGGAATCACCACACTGTCTTCCAAAATGGTTGAACTAGTTTACACTCCCACCAACAGAGTAAAAGTGTTCCTATTTCTCCACATCCTCTCCAGCATCTGTTGTTTCCTGATGTTTTAATGATTGCCATTCTAACTGGTCTGAGATGGTATCACATTGTGGTTTTGATTTGCATTTCTCTAATGACCAGTGATGAGCTTTTTGTCATATGTTTGTTGGCTGCATAAATGTCTTCTTTTGAGAAGTGTCTGTTCGTATCCTTTGCCTACTTTTGGATGGGGTTGTTTGAAAAACACATATGTTATCACTTAAGTATTTTTAATCAGCTTTTCTTTTCATTACTTGTTTCATAAAAGGGTTGGCAGACATATTTGGAATACATTTCTAAATGCCTTCATCAGATATATCCCCCAAATCATCTTAACAATTAGAAATATTAGATTTTGGTGAATACTTCTTTATTGCACTGGCATAAAATTTATTGTGAAGCTTCTTTATTTCTCTGGAGAAAGAATTTAAGGAAAAGTATAAATATGGTAGAATCAAATAATATCTGTGCATACTCTCTGTAAATATGGGAGACCTGAGTATCTACATAGATGAGAATTACAATGTTCCTGGTTACTGACTTGACTGAGAACATCACTGCTCAATTTTCTAGATTGAGGCTGTGCATAGGGACTCATGCCTGTAATCAAGCACTTTGGGAAGCCAAGGGGGTTGGATCACTTGAAGTGAGGAGTTTGAGACCAGCCTGGCCAACATGGCAAAACCCCATCTCTACTAAAAATAGAACAGTTAGCCAGTCATGGTGGCGAGCACCTGTAATCCCAGATACTTGGGAGGCTGAGGCACGAGAATCACTTGAATCTGGAAGGCAGAGGTTGCAGCAAGCCAAGATTGTGCCATTGCACTCTACCCTGGGTGACAGAGTGAGACTCTGTCTCAGAAAAAAAAAAAAAGAAAAGAAAGAAAGAAATAGATTGAATGGTATTGCTTTAGCTCATATAGAAAAACGGCCTGGAGAATTTTCTCTGAAAATGGAAAGTGAATTTTAAAAATTAGATGATAAATCATTGATATAAAATGTATATGTAAGAATTCAACTTGACATTTCCAATCTAGGGTATCTCTGTTTTAACTGCTGAGTTACCCCTAGTTTAAAGGTAATGACTGCAGGTTAAGCTTTGCCATTCCATAAGGTAGTCTGTATCCCAAACACCATGCACTTGTTTGGTGTGGGAAGAAAGGATCAGTTGACACAACTCTGAAGTTTGTGTAGATTTCATGTGGTATTATATCTACTGATTGGGTTAGTCACACAGGTTGACTTATGTATTGAGTACATCCCCCCCAACCACCATGTGCACACACATACACACACGTCTTCATCCACAATATTTATAAAATAATGGAAACGGGATTATCTGCTAATACATTCTAATAAAAGGATTACTTAAATACATTTTGAAATACTAATATAAATAACAATCCACATGTACATACTTCCATACATATTCGCGCTCTTTTATAGGAAAATACGGCTCTCAATTGTTTTTACCTCATGTTTCATTTGCTCTCACTTTTAGGGAAATATATAAGATAAATATTATCTTAATGCTGCAAGTGGAAATACTGAGGCATAAATTGATTATGGGCCATGATAGATGTCTCTAAAACTGGTTTATTGTGAATTTGAGATAAGAAACCAAGTGTCTAACTTCTTTATCCTATGTTCTTCCCATTGACTTACTGACTCCCCAATAGAGTGAGAGTTTTAAATTAAGAACTTTTTGGTAGCTATCACCTTATGTGTGCCTAACACCTCAATATACTTTTATATTCAGTGTCTTCTTCCAGGTATCATGGCAAATATTTAAAACTTCTATATGGCCATTTCTATGACATTTATTATTTTATCCAATGAATATATCAATCATGGATTTTAAGATCCATCCCCAAAAGAGCATTATTTATTGATGCATTGCAAAATGAAGTAGTGAATATCGTCGTTATTACTCATACTCTGTGCCACACCTACCTGATTATCTGAATTTGTACTTGATGTACTGTCCTGCCTCTCTCCATGCATTATTAATGCCCAGTTAGTACACTGGCCTTCTCTAGGTCATTTAACGTTTCATCTTAGGATGAAAGGATAACTAAATCAAGTTTATTTTAAGTTTATAATGATTAACAACACATATTCAAAGACCTACGAAGCAGAAGTTTACCTCTTTGGTTTTTCTTTGAATAACTATTTCCACCCAATGGAGCCTGTAGAAAAAATTGCCTTTTAAAAATTTGCATTTCATTTGGGTTTAGGAACAACATTCAACAGTTTTAAACTGTGAAGTTCCACATGAAGGAAATAGGTCAACTTCAGTACCAAACAAAAGATGTTAGATCAATGTGTTCCAACCTCAAAGGAATTTATTGGATATGTTTTCTTAGACTAAACTGCATAGCATAGAAGGGCCAAGTTTTCTGAACTGATTTTTGAATCATTTTATTCTATGATATAAACAATAAGGAGGAAAAAGGGAGGAATTTCATTTCATTTAAAACTGAAAAAAGAACACCTACAAATACAACAGCAGCAACATGGCTGGGTATGAAACGACAGAAGGGTCTGAGGATTACCAAAGTGATTGATGCAAAATTCAAAACATGCAAGTTGTCATAATAGGCTGCCTTACAATGGAAATAAATTAAAATCCTTATAGGTGGAGGAAACACTTACATAATCATTTGAGTGTACTTGATTTTGAATGATCTCATGACAAAGGTCCCAAGGAGCCCACAAACATACCACAAAGGAGTCACTTTACACCAGGAATCATGAGTAGCAACTGTTCTTAAAAGAAAACAAATTTCTGTTCAGGGAATTTGAACGACTCCAAAGGATTTAATGACTTGCAGGGGTTTGTAGGTCAGTCACATCTGTTCTGTAATGAAATGCTTCTTCCTGTTTCTAAATTGACTAACTCTTAACCCCATTAGCCTTCACGTCTTAAAACAAAGGTTATTCCTGTTTCATTAGCTGTGCAACAGTTAAGGCCTTTATGTTTATTTCAGCAGATGGAACTCATCACAGTTTTATTCTTCTCTTGGTCAGCAAAAAGAAGGAAAATGCGAACGAAAAGAGAAATAAAACCTGCATTGGGTTTGAAGGTCTGACTGGTATGTCTTGTCCACACGGACACTTGTGGAAAATAAGAATATCTATAATAATAACTAACACTTTTTCAAGGTGGAGAGTTCGCTGTATTTTTTTTCCCTTCAGTGATTAGGTTTCCGTTGTTCTGTTGTCGTCTGTGTATGCTATGAAAGGGAGCTAGCGTAAGGGAGGCAGACACAAGATCTCCAGCTGTTTTAGAGGCTTGTTTATGCCCACAACATAAAGTTCTGATGCTTTATGCTTAGATCACACCAAAAGATAGAGACGGGAGTTTTTTCCCTACAAGACTTTTGTGTGAATATAATTAATTTGAAAATGTTTGAAGGGAAGGAGTAAATGAGGGCCACATGAAATCTAAAATGAGGATAGGCAGAGAAACTAATGCTTGGAGGGGAATTAATGAATGAGAGAATTCACATATTTTATAAAGATATTGAGAAAAGTTTCTAATGTTAAGGAATAGCGAAAGACTAAGTTGGAAGACAGAGTAGCCACCTTCATAAATGATGAAACGGCAGAGAGCAAGAAAGAAACAGGCCCCCATCCTGGTATTTTTGTGCCCCTTGATCTTACCTGTGAGTAGACAAGGTTTTGCCAGTGTTGTGCAGCAGGATAATTTCCACCCGGAAACCTTGCCAGGCTGGCCTGAAGGAGGGCTGAGCTCCTCGTTAAAGACTTTACATCAAGCTGCAGGAATTTGTCAGGATGATTGTTATTTGGCAAAACAGAGAGATCCATGTCTCCCTTCACCTACAGTGGAAAACAAAGGCAGGCAAAACTGCTCCTGTCAGAGGCCTCCATTATTAATGAGCCTGAGGATGCTCCGACTGGCATCTGAAACCAGGTCTGTCAGCTGCACACAGCCACTACTCTTGAAATGATACATCACTGTACAGGGACCAAGAAACAAAGCAGCACATTGCCCTACCTTTCTCATGCACGTGTACGTTGAGGGTGCTTGAATGGAACAGATGGGGCTGCACTCATTAAAATTAATAGGATGACAGAATTAGATATGTGTAGCACTTAATGTCTCTTCATTCAGAATTCGAAATAACAATTTAAGGGAAACTATTGTTTGAATAAAGGCTGCCAGATCTCAGTGTTCCAACCCACAATGTGGAGCACAGGAAACAGTCACGTATAGAGAGACATTGCTTGATTTTTCTCTTTGAACATTGCTGAGCCGACTAGGCCCTGCCTCCGCAGCCTCACATGTGATATGTGGGATTGTGTTTCTTCTCATGTTTTGACTCCCAGAGCTGCAACTCCTGTGAAACCTAACCAGGCTTAGGTTGTCAGCTTTGTTCTGAGGACGGAAATGCCAAGAATTTGCTTTATAGTTTGCTGCAGTAATTTAGTGCCCCAATCTACTACCTTGAATCATTCACTATCTTAGGTCCCTTTAACTCTGCTCCTAGCTATATGTGCTCTGAAGAATGTGCTTTGGTGTTCACATGGCACATTTAGACCCCCCAAAAATCATGGCTGCTGAGTTTGGATGACAGGCTCTTCTAAGTGATCTCATGTGCTGTTAAGAGAGCCAAGGTGGTGGGAGTGAGGCTGCAGGCAGTTATAGCCAGCCAGCAAGTGGTGATGACTTCAGTGGAGATATGCTCTCTTTACAAGGCACTCTGCTTTAGATGACCCATATGTCTAACTGGGAAAGTATGGATTTCTATATGGAGGGAGCGGAAACTTTCCCACTTGTGAGAAGGCAAAGGAGAGATATTATTAGCTGTTTCTGAAAGACATAGGTTGTATATTAATTTCACATCTCTATAAACTCCTCTGACTCAGCAGGAAAGTTTCTTTTCCAGGGGCAGTGGGGTTACATGTGGAATGTATCAGCATTAGATCTCAGAAGAGTGCCATGCGGCTTACAAGAATCAGCAGCCAGGATGTTCTTGAATCAAGCAAGACACTGGAGAGTACTTATCTTCCTCACAGTAATAAACAAGAGGGGGTGTGTTAAAAAATATCTGCCCTACTTATAGTTGTGAAACTGAATTAAGCAGTTAACATTTTTTTCTAAGAATGTTTTGGACCCAAATTCTATCACTGTTTTACAATATTTAAAATAGGTTTGGACTGTTTTATAAATGCATTTACTGGAGAAAGTAATAGGTACTTCATAATGATAGTTAATAACAAAACAGTGAAACCACCAGTGTTTCAAGAATCAAGTGTATTATGCGTATGTGTATGTGCTTGGTACTTTCTGGATTTTCCTGGTTGCTGCCAGAATATATCTAATGAATAAATATTTCTCAGGCTGCTTGCTCTTCCTAAAAGATTCTTTGGGGAATAACACACACCTTAAAGAAGAAATTTACTTGTCTTTGGCTCTCTATATTGGCAAGTGGAGACACAGAACCTAGATCCAACTATATTTGATTAGGCCTTTTCCTTAGCCAAAGCATGAAGTAGGTGGTATAAGCCTTCAGTTTTCCTTAGGGGTCCTTCCTTTTCGATACTTCCACCATTCCCTGGTTGCCCGAGGCTATGGTTGTAAGTAGAGCCTTACAAGTTTAGTGTCAGATTCTCCATCTTCTCCCAGCATCCTTTGTTTGCCTTTACCCCCAAACCAGCAATTCTTGCTTTTCGTTGCTGTCCCTGTAGGTAGCCTACATGACTGACAATCAGGAAATCAAGGTTTCACTTTTTAAAGTACAGATTTAGGGGGTAAAGGTGCAGGTTTATGACATGAGCATATTGCATAATGGTGGGGTCTGGGCTTCTAGTGAACCCATCACCCAAATAGTGAACATAGTATCAATAGGTGGTCTCTCAGCCCTTGACCCCGCTTCTTTTGTCCCCACTTTTGAAGCCCCCACTGTCTGTTGTTTCCATCTTTATATCCATGTGTGGCTATTTCTTAGCTTTCACTTTTAAGTGAGAACACGTGCCTCTGCTAACGCCAGCTCTATTGCCTGAAACATTCCTTCCCATCTGTGACTGTTCACTACCTCCTAACCGCCATTCATGGGTCACTGCTGATACCTAGCCTTTTATAAAACCTTTATATATTTTCCCTAGTAGGTATAATTTTTTTCTTCTTTGAATTCTTACAGTTATTTATTTATACCCTTATCTTCTTATCTTTTATTTGATACTGTATTTCAAACTTTTGTTTTAAGAGCCTTTACACTAAAGGATACTTCACAGAAGAGTAGCCCTATAACATGGCCCTTTCCAATTGAGTCATGTCTGAAAACCTTAATGAAGCCCTTTGTTCAATAAATAATGACTGCTGTTGTCTCTTCTAGTCTACTAGAATTTCATAATGATTGAAAATTGATAATCCAATTAAATTTTTAAAAAATGCCTTAGTGCTCCATTTTTAAATCTGTATTACATCCATACTCAGTGAAAAAAAGGATTCCATTGCCCAAAATGACATCCTCTATAATTCTCTTTGGGTAGTTTATAGTACATAAACTCACATTGAAGGTGGAGAGAATCTGTATTGTTAACTCTAACATTTTCCAAATTAATTTGATCACGTAACAACTCTTTCATTATTTTCCTATTAACACTTAAGAAATAAGTTACTTGATAATAATTTTATCAACTGCTGGCTTAGGGTTTCTAGTTCCTTATTGTAAATAATACCTTTGTTCAAGGGTGACAAAGGATATAAACACATATAAATAATGAGTTACTGTATTGGAAAAGCAGTCTTATGAGAATATGGATATCTGAGGCCTCTCAACCCTTACCATGCAACTAATCATTTGCTCTTCCTTTACAGCATTTTTAAAAATTACAGTATCATTTTCCTATGGATGGATTTTCATCCATAATTGTTTTTGAACCATAAGAATTGGAAAAAGAGAATTAAATACAGCTTAACTAGGCAAAACTACTTATATATTTATTAGGTTGGTGCAAAATAATTGTGGTTTTTGCCACTAAAAGTAATTGCAAATACTTTTGCACCAACCTAATAATTCACATTTCCCTCTCTTAATATCTTTTTTTTTCTGTCTTTCAAGATTACTGAAAGCCAGTGGAAACATCTGAAAGTATTTCCAACTGCAATGCCTATACAATGATCAGATGAGCTGTAGATGTTCATCAAACTGAGATAATTTAGAAATTATTTGCATAGTTTTGATTACAAAGCAATACTATAATTGGGTTACATAAATCCTGTGCATGTCTTATAAAATATTTTCAAAATTGGTAAATAAGTATGGCAATTAGAATAATTGAATTCATAGTATTTATGTAATAGGGAGCCTCTATTACATCCAACTATATAGTATTGTTGGGCAAGATTCTGAGTCTCACTGAAGTTTGGTTTCCTCAGCTAAAAAGGAAAGAAATTAGTGGTACCTTAAAGGTTGCTGAGAGGTTTAACATGTACAGTGGCCAACAGAATGCTCAGCAAATATTAAGCACTAAAAAAATTTGCTGTTATTTTGAGAGTGCATATGAAAATGTATCTTTACTTTAGGTATAAACTGCTATAAAGAAAAACAGGAAAAATTAAAAATTAAAGCCTTATTAACAATCTATAGATAAAAAAATCAATTATGTTTCCCAGAGTCCCCCTTCCCTGTGTGATTCTAGGTGGGAACTGTCCAAAAGAGGGACTTCCATGGTATTCAAACACTAGCAGAAGATAAGAAATAACTAAGATCAGAGCAGAACTAAAGGAGATAGAGACATAAAAGAACCCTTCAGGCCAGGCGCGGTGGCTCAAGCCTGTAATCCCAGCACTTTGGGAGGCCGAGGCAGGTGGATCACGAGGTCAAGAGATCGAGACCATCCTGGTCAACATGGTGAAACCCCGTCTCTACTAATACAAAAAATTAGCTGGGCATGGTGGCATGTGCCTGTAATCCCAGCTACTCAGGAGGCTGAGGCAGGAGAATTGCCTGAACCCAGGAGGCAGAGGTTGCAGTGAGCCGAGATCGCGCCATAGCACTCCAGCCTGGGTAACAAGAGTGAAACTCCGTCTCAAAAAAAAAAAAAAAAAAAAGAACCCTTCAAAAAATCAGTGAATCCAGGAGCTGGTTTTTTGAAAAGATTAACAAAATAGATAGACCACTAGCCAGACTAGTAAAGAAGAAAAGAAAGAAGAATCAAATAGATGCAATAAAAAAATGATAAAGGGCTTATCACTACCAATTCCACAGAAATACAAACTACCATCAGAGAATATTATAAATAGCTCTATGCAAATAAACTAGAAAATCTAGAAGAAATGGATAAATTCCTGGACACTTATACCCTCCCAAGACTAAACCAGGAAAAAGTCAAATCCCTGAACTGACCAATAACAAGTTCTGAAATTGAGGCAGCAATTAATAGCCTACCAAGAAAAAGAAGTCCAGGACCACACGGGTTCACAGCCGAATTCTACCAGAGGTACGAAGAGGAGCTGGTACCATTCCTTCTGAAACTATTCCAAACAATACAAAAAGAGGGAATCTTCCCTAACTTATTTTATGATACCAACATCATCCTGATACCAAAACTTGGCAGAGACACAACTAAAAAAGAAAATTTCAGGCCAATATCCATGATGAACATTGACGTGAAAATCCTCAATAAAATACTGGCAAACTGAATCCAACAGCACATCAAAAAGCTTATCCATCATAATCAAGTCGGCTTCATCCCTGGGATGCAAGTCTGGTTGAAAATATGCAAATCAGTAAACGTAATCTATCACATAAACAGAACCAAATGAAAAAAACCATGAGATTATCTCAATAGATGCAGAGAAGGCCTTTGACAAAATTCAACAGCGCTTTATGCTAAAAACTCATAACAAATTAGGTATCAATGGAATGTGTCTCAAAATAATAAGAGCTATTTATGACAAACTCACAGCCAATATCAAACTGAATGGACAAAAACTGGAAGCATTCCCTTTGAAAACCGGCACAAGACAAGTTGCGTTCTCCCACCACTCCTATTCAATATAGTATTGGAAGTTCTGTTCACGGCAGTCACGAAAGAAAAAGAAATAAACTGTATTCAGTTATGAAAAGAGGAAGTCAAATTGTCTCTATTTGCAGATGACATGACTCTATATTTAGAAGATTCCATCCTCTCAGCCCAAAATCTCCTTAAGCTGATAAGCAACTTCAGCAAACTCTCAGTATACAAAATCAATGTGCAAAAATCACAAGCATTCCTAGACACCAAAAACAGACAGAGAGCCAAATCATGAGTGAACCCCCATTCACAATTGCTACAAAGAGAATAAAATACCTAGGAATACAACCAATAAGGGATGTGAAGGACCTTTTCAAGGAGAACTACAAACCACTGCTCAATGAAATAAGAGAGGACACAAACAGATGGAAAAACATTCCATGCTCATGGTTAGGAAGAATGAATATTGTGAAAATGGCCACACTGCCCAAAGTAATTTATAGATTCAATGCTATACCCATCTAGCTACCATTGACTTTCTTCACAGTATTGCAAAAAACCACCTTAAATTTCATATGGAATTAAAAAAGAGCCCTCATAGCAAAGACAATCCTAAGCAAAGAAAACAAAGCTGGAGGCATCATGCCACCTGACTTCAAACTATACTACAAGGCTACAGTAATTAAAACAGCATGGTACTGGTACCAAAACAGAGATATAGACCAATGGAACAGGACAGAGGCCTCAGAGATAACGCCACACATCGACAACCATCTGATCTTTGACAAACCTGACAAAAATAAGCAATGGGGGAAGAATTCCTTATTTAATAAATGGTGTTGGGAAAATTGGCTAGCCATAGGCAGAAAGCTGAAACTGAATCTCTTTTTTACACCTTATGCAAAAATTAACTCAAGATGATTTAAAGATTTAAACATAAGACTTGACACCATAAAAACCCTACAGAAAACCTAGGCAATACCATTCTGGACATAAGCACAGGCAAAGACTTCATGACTAAAACACCAAAAGCAATGGCAACAAAAGCCAAAATAGACAAATGGGATCTAATTAAACTTAAGAGTGTCTGCACAGCAAAAGAAACTATCATTAGAGTGAACAGGCAACCAACAAAATGGAAAAAATTTTTTACAATCTACCCGTCTGACAAAGGGCTAGTATCCAGAACATACAAAGAACTTAAACAAATTTACAAATTTCATATCCTTTGCCCACATTTTGATGGGGTTGTTTTGTGGGCAAAGGATATGAACAGACACTTCTCAAAAGAAGATTTATGCAGCCCACAAACATATGAAGAAAAGCTCATCATCAATAGTCATTAGAGAAATGCAGATCAAAACTACATTGAGATACCATCTCATGCCAGTTAGAATAGCGATCATTAAAAAATCAGGAGACAACAGATGCTGGAGAGGATGTGGAGAAATAGGATCGCTTTTACACTGTTGGTGGGAGTGTAAATTAGTTCAACCATTGTGGAAGACAGTGTGGCGATTCCTTAAGGATCTAGAACACGATTTGACCCAGCAATCCCATTACTGGGTATGTACCGTAAGGATTATAAATTATTCTATTATAAAGATACATGCACACATATGTTTATCGTGGCACTGTTTACAATAGCAAAGACTTGGAACCAACCCAAATGCCCATGAATGATTGACTGGATAAAGAAAATGTGGTACATATACATCATGAAATACTATGCAGCCATAAAAAAGAATGGTTGACGTCCTTTGCAGGGACATGTATTAAGCTGGAAACCATTATTCTCAGCAAACTGGCACAAGAACAGAAAACCAAACACTGCATATTCTCACTTATAAGTGGGTATTGAACAATGAGAACACATAGACACAGGGAGGGAAACATTATACACTGGAGCCTATGAAGGAGTTGGGGGCTAAGGGAGAGTTAGCAGGGGTTGGGGGCTAGGGGAGGGATAGCATTAGGATAAATATCTAATATAGATGACAGGGTGATGGATGCAGCCAACCATCATGGCACATGTATACCTATGTAAGAAACCTGCACATTCTGCGTATGTACCCCAGAACTTAAAAGTATAATAATAAATAAATATATATATATATATCCCTGTCCCCTTTTTCCCCTACCATTCCTAGCCTCTAGCAACCTCTGTTCTACTCTTTACTTCTAAAAGATCAACACATTTTTGCTTCTGCATTTGAGTGAGGCATGTGGTGTTTAACTTTGTGTTCCTGGCTTATTTTATGTAACATAATGTCCTCTAGTCTCATGTATGTTGCTGCAAATGACAGGATTTCATTCTTTTTTATGGCTGAACTGTATTCCATTATCTGTATATACCACATGTTATTTACGCATTCATCTGTTGATTCCACATCTTGACTATTGTAAATAGTGCTACAATAGGCATGGAAGCCTTTTATGATTTCATACAAATTTTGGAATTGCTTTTTCTATATCTGTGAAGAATGTCGTTGACACTTTGATAGCTAATACATTGAATCTGTATATTGTTTAGGGAGTACCGTCATTTTAACATGAATTTTTCCAGTTCATGACCATGGGACGCCTTTCCATTAGTTTGTATCTTCTTCAATTTCTTTCATCAGTGTTTTATAGTTTGTTTTACTCATAGAGATTGTCTACTTCCTTGATTAAATTTACTCCCAGGTATTTTATTTTTTGGAGCTAATGTAAATGGGATTGCTTTTTTGATTTCTTTTCCAGGTTGTCATTGTTAGCATGTAGAAGCACTACTGATGCTTGTGTATTGGTTTTTTATCCTGGGATTTTACTGAATTTGTTTATCGGTTCTTAGAGTATTTAGATTTTTCTATATATAAGATCATGTCCTCTGCACACAGGGCCAAATTTTACTTCTTCCTTTCCAATTTGCATGCCCTTTGTTTCTTTCTCTTCTGTAATTTCTCTGGCTGTGATTCCCAGCACTATGTTGAATAAGAGTGGTATAGGCTCCCTTATTTGCTTCCATTTTTAGATGAAAAATTTTCAGCTTTTCTCTGTTCAATATGATGCTAACTATGGGTTTGACACATACAGCCTTTACTGTATTGAGGCGCCTCAACACAGCAAACCTTTTTAATTGTACTGCTGATTTCCTCAGGACGTATCCCTATCATCTGTCATGTCTGTTAAATCCATACTTAGACTCAAGTCCTGGAAAATCCAAGGGGACCAAGATTTTCTTCAATCCAAGGATGGAAGATATACAATCTTGGATTAGCTTTAATTTTTTTTTGATATGTGTGTGCTAAGTAGAGATTCTGGATTTAACATGTTAGTTGATGTGACTGAGAATAATTCTAACAGTTTGACTGAAAACTGGACCCAATAGTGGTTTGTGTTGAGCAAAGTTGAGATGCCAGACTTCCTTGCTACAATGTAGTATAGGAAAGGTATACAACAATTTAGGAAGATTGGTTTTAATATGATAGATATGCTCATCCACCTGTTAAATATGTTTCCCAAAAGGGTCTAGAGGGCATTCCCTAATCAAGGCTTTGAAAGATACAGTGGTAAAGGCAGTGTTGGAATCCTTAAAGAATGCTGTAGTGGCTATTCTCTGGAAGCCAGGAATAACATTGGGAAATGCTGCCACAGAACCAGTCTTATAGAATTTAACAAGCATAATAAATTCCATATGGCCATGAACCAAGTGGCCAGATTTAACTTTCAAAGACTACATGTGCATGGATGCTATAAAGAGCAGCGGATTCAATGTAGTAAAGGGAATTGCTATGGTATAATTTTGGTTCCCGCTGCCACCCCCACCAAATTAATATGTTGGAACTTAATGCCCACTGCGATAGAACTAAGAGGTAGTGCCTTAAGAACATAATTAAATTATGAGGCAGAGCTCTCATGAATGGAATAACATCCTTACAAAAGTTGCTAGCGAGCATTCTTACCCCTTCTGCCATGTCAGGACAAAACAAAGGCACCATTCATGATGAACAGGTCCTTGCCAGACCCCAAATCTGCTGGTGCCTTGATCTTGGACTTCCCAGATCAGAACCGTGAGCAATACATTTTTGTTTATAAATTAGCCAGTCTCAGGTACTTTGCTATAGCAGTCCAAACAGACTAAGACAGGAATGGTTTGACCTACAAACATTTTTGGTATTGGCCAATTGACCAGGGTGTCCTTAGGATTGAAATATGTGGGCACTCTTCTAAAATGTTACTTGATTTATATAAGCATTATATCTATATACTTGATTTGAATCACCACACCAGATAATTGCATTCCCTTGATCAGTTTTCATTGGAGAGATGGTTCTCAGAACCAGAACTCTCTGAATGAAGGGGAGGCCAGTTTTGAGAATATTTCCTCAAAAACTTCAGGGACCTCACAGCTTGGTAAAATTTCTAGGAATCCAGTGACATGTTGAGATATCCCTTCTAAGTAAAGGACAAATTCCTGCCTCTAGCCCTTCCTGAGAGACACACATCCCATTTGGGCTGTGACAATGTATAACTCATTTTGGAATGTTACTTTACACAATATTACTGAGTAATCCCAAAGACTTCCAGTTTTATGTACTGCATAGAATAAGAAGATAATCAGTCTAGGTTGCAATTGAAGCTATTCTGCTCTTTAGGCAATGTGGCACAGCAAATATGATGGTACTAAAAGAATCAGTGGCACATACAATCCTATATGGAGTTTCTGGCAGGCTCCTGTTGGTTAATCACAGTGAGATCTTAATAACTTTGGAGCAAAGCTGTGTCATTTTCTACAAATAATTATTTCTGTTTTAAGAAACTATTTCTGGGTTTGAATGAAATGCTAGTAAATGTTTAATCCTTGACCACAGGCCACCAAATTCCCATGTAACTTGAACTGCTCGTTATAACCTGGGTGGTGTCTGGTCCATCCAGGTTACCTGGACAGATTATTACTTCATCATCAAGTGTATAAGATTAGTCTTGAGCACACACTGAAGGCATAAGTACCTTGAATAATTGGATCTGATGGTAAGGGTCCTACTGTTGCTACATTGCCTCCACTCTCTCAACCCACACAGCCTCATAGAGAATTTATTATAATGAATTGACTGAGACAGAAAACATTTGGTCTTGGTTTACTAATGGTTCTTCACAATATGCTAGCATAACCAAGAGTAGTCTACAGCTGTAGCTCTACAACTCCACACAGAGGTGACTCAAGTGATTAGTAAGAAAAATCCTCTCAGAAGGAATCCAGCTGTGCATCTGGCTGTTTATTTTGACTGAAAGAAAAAACAGCCAGTGGTATGGATATGCACTAACTTAAGGGCTGTGTCTAATGGATTTGGTAGGAACTTGAAAGGAGCATGACAAAACCTGGTAATAATGAAGTTCTGAGGAAAAGGAATGTGGATAGAACTCCTTGAATTGCTTATATACTTATATTCCATTTGAATGTTAACCAAACAGCATACTCAGGAGAAACTGATCTCAATCATCAGGTGGATAAGATAACATGTTCTTTTGATCTTGATCAGTCTCTTTCACCCATCTCTATCCTTGACCAATACCCTCAAAAATAGATAATGGTGGCAGGGGTGAAGATTATGCATGGGCTAAGCAACATGAACTTTCTTTCACCAAAGTCAATCTAGATACAGTCACTGCTGAGAGTTCCACCTAACAACAGCAGAGAAGACATTTTGGTACCCTTCTACGGGAGAACCAGCCCACCACTTTGATTGTAGGTTGATTACATTAGACTGTTTCTATCACAAAAGAGGCAGTGGCTTGTTCTTGCACAAATAGTCAGTTGATCTGAAAATAAATTTGCTTTCCCAGTTTGTAATGCTTCTGCCAAAATACCATCTGTGGACTTAACAAATGTCTCACTCACTGTTAGGGTATTTCACACAATATTGTTTTTGTTCAGGGAACTTGTGTGACAGCAAATAAAATGTGGCAAAGGGCTCATCCTCGTGTACATCTCTTATATTACCATGCTCCCCATCACCCTGAAGCAGATGGCCTAACAGAATGATATGTCTTTTTAAGAAAGATTTAGTCTCTTACCAGGTGTACAAAAACACTTTGGAGGTCTGAGATAATGTTCTCTAAGATGTATATTTTCTGAATTATCAACCAATACGTGGTGCTATTTCTACCTAGATTTATGGATTCAGGAATCAAGGTATGGAACTGAGAGTGTCTCCTCTTACTGAATTTTTCCTTGTCCCATTCATCTACTATCTCACATAAAATTTGTTGATATTGGTTAACCCTTTAGCTCAGCAATTAAATTAAAGGACTTACATAGGAAGGGTCAATCTAGAAAAAAGTGACCTCAATATTAAAACACATTTATTACAATGAGGGTGAAAAATATTAAAGAGAGAAATTTAACGAACTGTGAAGCTTGAGGTTTTACCCTACTTGCAACTTATTAAGTTAGCCCATTATGATTTCAGGGCAGAAGACATGAAACTCCTGGGTTAGAGACAAATGACTTTATTATTCACAGCAATAGTAGTAGCCAGGGATTCAGCGTTTCCTGTACTAGATCCCTGAGCCCCATTTCCCACAGGGTGACATGAAGAGAGCCGGGTGACATGAAGAGAGCCAGATGACATCAGCACATGCATTGGGCTGTCTTATAGTAAAGAAACCCCAATTTTAGGGAACCTGAAACTTTTATAATGAGAAGCATATTTGTCCTTTGCTCCCAATACAGATACTATCTTCCAGCTATACAAACATCCTTTAGAAGACACTCCAGGACAAAAGTAGACAGTACCTTTGTATGTCAGACATGTAGATATGTGACAAGACTATGAAGAATTGTCTCTCAATGGCAAATTTCACATATTTTATTGAAAAATCTAAGAAATCATGTGAATCATGTACAATATTTTCTCACAAGAAAAATTTTAAGCTGGATTTTGAACGTTTCACAGAATTGTAAAACTTTTTAATTTTTAAACGGAAAAAAAACACAATGAAACTACCACAGTATTATATGCTTTCTGTTTTTCCTTATTCCTAGGGAAAAGGCTGAGAAATATTAGTAAATTTTCTAATTATGATTCGTAAGACTAAGTACTATGCTCTTTAATAAATCTGCTAAAAAGATACAGGGAAATGGGTGGATCAATGTTTTCTTTGTTAAAATATTTAAGAAAAGCTAAAATCTAGTGACAATATGTTAAAATAATACACATTTTTGTAAGATGTTACCATTTCTAACGATTTCTCTACACTATATCAACAGTGCAATTGTGATTCAGTGTAAATCATTACAGTGTTTCATTGTTACAACATTTGTGTTCAAGTACATGTTCATGAACATGATCAAAGTCTCTATTCTGAATTTTCTTTTCCATTATCAAAATAAGGTTATAATTACAGCAGAATTTTTCCTATGGATGTCTATAAATCTGAACCAAATTTATAATACATTCTCTAAAAACCTGTTCAACACTATGAGGTTCATTATGTTTGCACATCTCTTGCAGATTACAGAAAATGGGCTAATTCTGCAGCAGGACACCAAAAACCAAAAATAATTTCTCTTCATATATAACTAAACTATTATGCTATGTCAGTATACATTCTGGGTAATTCAATGGTATTGGTGGGGAGAGAGTAGCACCTTAGAGATAGCCCTAACAAACAATGAAACATTTTTTAAGTATAGTGATCTGCTTTTTTCTTTTTCTTTTTATTAGATTACTGGATCCAATTAATTCATTCATATAAAATTATTTATGAAGCCATATAGCATAAATCAAAATGTTTGTGTAATCAAAACAAGCACCACATTGGATGTTTGGCAGGCAAAAAATAAATTAATTAATTCATTTGATTAAATTATATGTAATCTGATAATATTTGGTCTCAAAAACATGCTAGTGTGTGTGTTTATAAATAATGTAATTGCAAAGAGCTGTGATCCAGACAGCCTGCTAGAGGTCAACTCTTCTGCTGCAGCTTTTGGGCATAGAAGTCCCTGCACGTTTCACAGCAGCGCTGATACCACCGCATGTCCTGACATAGGTTCTTTTCACGTATTACTCGGCAGTACACTGGCCACTGATCTCCCAGGCACTTGAAGGTCAGAGCAGCTGTGAAATAGAACATAGTGAATTCAATCCATGCAGATACCGTATACGTCATTAGTAAAAACAAACTTCAAGCATTTAAGTAGGAGGAATTTTGTACACTCTCTTTGATTCATTTATATTACCTTTTGGAATTTAAACGATAAAGAAATACATGCACATACAGACCTCCTGTGATTCAAAAGTAAAGAATGAATAATGTTTTTACTTATAAATGTTTTTAAACTTATTAAAGATAGAATTCCCAGGTTCAATGTGTTGTACTTTTAAGCTTCAGTTTTATAGCTTTCATTTAAACTTCTTTTGAATTTTAGTAGAGAAAATTAAAAAGAAAAATAAATGTGCTCAATATATCTACTTTTATGGGAATACAAATTAATAAATATTGTAGTTGAAATTACAAAGAAATGGCAAACAAAAATATGCTCTCAGTTATTTCATATTCCTAGTTTCCCCAGGTAACAGACACATCTAGGTGAATTATCTGGATCTGTGATTTCAGGCTTCTATAAAAATCAATGCATATCATCACCGGTGACTGAGATTTATAGCAATAGTTGAAGCATTTGAAATGAGAACTTGGTATAGAATATTTATTTGATCATGTAGACTTGGCCTCCCTTTTAGTAAAAACAATAGTGTGTTCTGGAAGGCATAGTGAAAGTCACTCCTGCTATAATTCTTCCTTTTGCATATGAGAATGAATCATAGTCTAATATAATCATTCTACTTTTAAAAACTTTAGATTTTTCTAACTATTGTGCTTCTGTATTTTGGGGCATACCTTCAAGGAATAATAAATAGAGAAAATGCAATTTTAACAAAATTTTTCTTTTATTCCATTATTTTCTGCTACATGATATTTCAAGGACTCCAAGTAATTGTTGGAGAAAGAAATTATACTGCTATTGAATAAGTAGATTTAGCACATGTGCTCTAGAATTGCTTAACTTTTTGTCTTAATTAGTGTTATTCACCTTGAAGTGATTATTTCTTAGGAATGTTAGTTAATTATTTGGCCCCAAAAAGATAATTTTTATATTTTCATGAAGAAACCAAATTTTCCCATTTGATTGAGTCTTATGCCTGGAAAAATACCTATGATAATTTAGCTCCTTACATTTTGGTAAAATTAGTTTGTAGATTCAAATTTTTCCTCTGGACATTATATGCACAGGTTAAAACCAAAGGTATTAAAAATAAATTAACCCACTGACAGTCAGGCAGGAGTACGGTTAAAAGCTGCTAATAATCACAGATATAAATGCTAAATCATTCATTAGTATTTGTTATACAAGTGCATAAAATATATACTCGAATTCTCAATTATAGATTAGATTAAATAATAAAAATTGAGGATATATATGAAGGCATTTCATAAACATCAATGTATTCAATATTACTAGCATTTATTTTTTATTTAGTATTATATTCTCAAAACTTAAAAAGAAAATAGAACTTCTTGTTTAATGGTGTAGATCCATGCACCCATTCTTGAAAGACATTTTTTAGTGTATGTCCTTCTGAAGAATAATTTATACCCAGATTACAAGGAAGACTATTAACCATGGAGGAGTCTAATCTACAATCTCATCTTTCCACATATATTAACTTAATTGATAGTTCTGCTGTGGGACTGATCTGAGTCTAAATTTTGGTTACAAGAAGACCTTGGGTGGTGTGGCATTATTATTTCCTGGAACTGGCTGATTGGACAACTTTAGGAATCAAAGCAGTTTAAGTTTTTAGGACTTTTTTACCCACCTTACCATTTGGATGAAATCATATTTAAATGGATCCAGTTAAGTCTAAACCAAAATAATCAGTATAGGTTTACAACTATCAAGGTTTAAAGTCATATGCAAAATACAATAAGCCACAAGCATTTCTATATTTCTCAAAAGCATCTCTTTTTTTTTTTTTAATCTTCTTACCCAGTCTGGGGGATGTTATGGTATTTACATTAATTTTCTCATTGCAGGGTTGAAGGTGGCATGGCCTGTATGCTGCAGGTTTTTCTGAGGAAAAACATTCATTTCCATGTCTTCCTGTGATCTTATGCATGCATTGGATAACACGTGACTGCATTCCTTTGCCACAGGTAATGGAGCACTAGGAGAAATGCAAAGTTTGTTAAAGTTCTTTTTTTTTTTTTGCTGTTATTATTTTCTAGGATGTAAGCAACCTTCTCTAAATATTACTTAAAATTAAACATGAGCTGCAACATCCACAGTCAATGCAAAACATGGGTCAGAAACATTGATGCTCATAAATCGGGCACAATGCTGTTGAGAACCTCTGGCTGATCTAAGACAGTGTTTTGGGTAATGACAAGGGCATAAGAGTAAAGAAGGATAAAGAAAAAGATACCGTATGACTTGAAGGGAAAGAGAGTGAATGACACCAGCAATGCTTGAGCAGACAGCTTTCAAAGGTCTAATACATAGTTTGCAACAAATAATTGATTCATTATTATTTAATCATTGATGTTCCTAAGTTAGCACATGTCCACTTTTAGAGCTGGGTCCTTGTTACAGTCCTTAATATACTCATCTGTTTTATTTTCTTTGGCTTTAAAATGTTTATAAATAATATCAAAATGTCTTAGCCAGATATGTTATTAAAATATTTGATTTTTCTTGGTAGATTAGATGATATTAGTATTTTGCTAATAAAAATATTTGATAATCTGAATTTCTCAGGTAAAATTCACTTTTTTTCTTTTTTCTTTTTATTATTTAAATTTTTTTATTTTTATAGATTTAGGGGATGGATATATAGCAAAATGGTAAAGTTTGGGCTTCTAGTATACCCATCACCCAAATAGTGAATACTGTACACAATATGTAAATTTTCAACTCTCTTTGCTTTTGGAGACCCCAGTGTCTGTTATCTCTCTTTCTATGTCCATGTGTACCCATTGTTTAGTTTCCACTTATAAGTCAGAACATGCATATTTGATTTTCTGTTTCTGAGTTATTTCACTTAGGATAATGGCCTCCATTCATATTGCTGCAAAAGTCATAATTTCATTCTTTTTTGGGTGCATATGATTCCATGGTATGTGTATATCATGTATTTGATACACATACACACATACCCACACACACACACACACACACACACTTGCTTTATCCAACTGTTGGTGGATACTTCTTTGATTCCATAACTTTGCTAATATGAATAATGCTGTGATAAACAAATGAGTGCCTGTATCTTTTTGATACAATAATTTTGTTTCCTTTGGATAGATACCCAATGGTGGGATTGCTGAGTCAAATGGTAGTCTATTTTAGGTCTTTGAGAACCCTCCATACTATTTTTCATAGTGGTCATATTTATTTATATTTTCACCAACGATTGTGTAAGTATTCCCTTTTCTCTGTATCTTGACTAACATCTGTTGTTTTTATGTCTTTGTAATAGTAGCCATTCTGACTTTGGTTTTAATTTGCATTTCTTGGATGATTAGTGATGTTGAGTATTTTTTCATATTTGTGGGCTGCTTGTGTGCTCTTCTGAGTAATGTGCATTCATGTTCTTTGCCCCCTTTTTAATGGGGCTTTTTGTTTTTTGTTTGTTGAGTTGTTTGAGTTCCTTGCAGATTCTGAATATTAGTCCTTGTCAGATGCATAGTTTGCAAATATATTCTCCCATTCAGTTAGTTTTATGTACACTCTATTGATTATTTCTTTTGATGTGCAGAAGCTCTTTAGTTTAAATAAGTCCCAATTTTGTCTTTTTGTTTTTGTTGCATTTGCCTTTGAGGTTTTACTCATAAATTCTTTGCTTATGCCAATATTCAAAAGGATTTTCTTTGGTTTCTTCTAGGATTTTAAGTTTTAGGTCTTATGTTCAAGTGTTTGATCCACCTTGAGTAAATTTTCATGTATGGTGAGAGATAGGGGTCCAATTTCATTGTTCTGCATATGGCTACCAATTTTTTTCCAGCATCATTTATTGAATAGGGTTGTCCTTTCCTCATTGCATATTTTTGTTGACTCTGTTGAAGATCAGTTGGTTGTAGGTACGTGGTTTTGTTTCTGAGTTCCCTTTTCTGTTCCCTTGATCTGTGTATCTATATTTGTACCAGTACAATGCTATTTTGGTTACTATAGCCTTGTAGTATAAAGTTAGGTAATGTGATGACTCTAGCTTTGTTCTTTACTTAGGATTTCTTTGGCTATTCAGGCTATTTTGGGGTTCTATAGGAATTTCAGGATATTTTTCCTAATTCTGTGAAAAATGACATTGATAATTTGATAGGAGTTGTGCTGAATCTATAGATTGCTTTCGGTAGTATGGTCATTTTAATGATATTGATTCTTATAATCCATGAGCATTTTAATCATATTGATTCTTATAATCCACAAGCATGGGATATTCTTCCTTTTGTTTGTGTCACTTACTTCTTTCATCAGTGTTTTGCAGTTCTCCTTGTAGAGGTCTTTCACCTGTTTAGTTAAATGTATTCCTAAGTAATGTGTGTGTGTGTGTGTGTGTGTCTATTGTAAATTGGATTGACTTCTTGATTTCATTCTCAGTTTTAATGTTATTGGTATATAGACATGCTTCTTCATTGATTTTGTATCCTGAAACTTCACTGATGCCATTTGTCAACTCTAGGAGTCTTTTGAAGGAGTCTTTAGAGTTTTCTAGGTAAATAATCTTGTTATCAGCAAACACAGATAATTTGAATCCCCCTTTTAAAATCTGGATGTTTTATTTTTTTTCTCTTGCCTGCTTGCTCTGGGTAGGACTTCCAGTACTATGTTGAGAAGTGGTGAGTGGGTATCTTTATCTCGTTCCAGTTTTTGGGGAAATGCTTTCAACTTTTTTCCCATTCAGGTTGATGTTGGCTGTGGGTTTGTTATATATGTCTTTTATTAATCAAGTGCGCTTTTAGCAGATTTCTTGCATTTCAACTAAATGTTATTTTCATTTGTAAAATATTTTGCAAAGAACATATTTGATGTATAACAGTCTTTTACCAGGGAAGTCTCTTGGTTTTATACATATATTACTAAATTTGTTTTGTGACACAAATAGGCTGATACTAATTTGTCTGAGAAAATACCATTATTTTATGGCATTAAAGCTATATGTAAGAGAGAAAATGTATTTGTGTTTCTGAAAATAATAATTTATTTACTAGCCATATTATTTTCTATGTAAAAAGATATAGCAATATTTTGCTTAAAGGGTTTATTAATACTATTAATAAATCCCATTTAAATAAATTATCTTGGTGTGTACTATTCTGTTTAAAAATTTTTAAATATTTTCTGATTGTCATCTTTTAAGTATACAGATATGCCATTTTTAATACTTTTTTCCTCTGTATTTTCTAAGTCACTATTAGTATTGCATTCTCTTTGCTATCAATTCTTCCATTATGATCATCATCGGGCTCGTCTCTTATTTTCATTTGCACAAGAAGCATTCTGCACAAATCTTCATTATCGCAAATCTAATGTGCTATTGTTTGATTTGTTTTTAGTCCTCAGCCTGCCAATGAATGTCACATATTAACTGAAAATGCATTCTTTCAAAATTTATCTACATATATATGCTCCTTGGACAAAAATCTTTGGTTACTGAGTTTACCATTGCCTACAAGATAAGGCCCAGTATTCCGCTACATTCAGGCTGGCATGTATTTACCTCTTCAACTTTAATTCGATCCCACCGTATTAAAAATAATTTGTTCTTTTATAAATTAATCATTTCCATACAATTTCTATTTCTACCTCTACAATTGTGCTGAGATTAATACTCCTTTCCTAAGTGCCATGCCTTTTTTCAAAACTTTATCTTAGGCTGCGTGTGGTGCCTCACGCCTGTAATTCTAGCACTTTGGGAGGCCGAGGCAGGCAGTCACTTGAGGCCAGGAGTTCTAGACCAGCCTATCCAACATGGTGAAACCCCGTCTCTACTAAAAATAAAATAATTAGCTAGGTGTGGTGGTGCAGGCCTGTAATTCTAGCTACTGGGGAGGATGAGACAGGAGAATTGCTTAAATCCAGGAAGCAGAGGTTGCAGTGAGCCAAGATTGCACCCCTGCACTCCAGCCTGGGTGACAGAGTGAGACTCTGTCTCAAAAACAAAACAAAACAACACAAAAAACACAATCTCAAATCCAGTCTCCCCATGAAAGCTTCCACATTATCCCAACTACCTATGCATATTTATGCAATATTTATAAATTAAACCATATATTCGTATGTTGAGTCTACACTTCAGAATCACAGGAGAGATTTAAAAAAAAAATGATGGATTTTAAGACAGAATTTCTTAGTCAATAAATGCACCTGAGATCTGGAAATCTGCATTTTTAATAAAAGCATCTAGGAGATTATGCTGTGCAGTCTGAGTTTGGAAATTACTGGCCAAAAATAAGTGTTCTGTATTTAACAGAGACCCTTTGTATTACTTCTTATCTGTAAGTAGTACCATATAATTCATCTTGATGTCGCCTCAGCTGCATGGTAAGTTATGTTAGAGTTGTTCCTATGTCATGTTCAATAAAGAAGCCTATATTTCTGGTATGAAAATAGCTTACTGCAGAATAACGGAATTTTATGTGTATGTCATTAACATGAATGTATAGATAACTTAGCTTTCTAAGTTTCATTCTGTATATATTTCCACTAAATATTATCTTTGTATCTGATGAATTCTTAGCTTTCTGCAAATAGCAGATCAAAGAACAACAACAGAGAACAAAACCTGACTTTTTCTCTTAAACTTCTACAGGATCTGAGTATTTCCAGTTCAGTGTAAGCTTTATTGTAATTTCCAGCTATTATAGGAAGACTGTTTGACGTGGTCTTTCTCCTTTAAAAGGCTTAATCTCAATACTACTCTATACAATGGATATAATCATATAAATTGAGACACACTCAGAAGAATATTTTCAGAAATGCAATACAGTTTAACTAAAACTTTCAAGGGATTAATATTACATAAAACAAAATACCGTTCTAGTCCCCATTCCTAAAATTTCTGTAAATCTTGAAAAAAAAAAATCACAATATTTGAGAAGCCAAAAGAATAATAGAAGCCTTAGAAAGATGGGCTCACTCTGATGTGATAAAGAAGGTTCTCAATAATATTTCAAAGAGGCCCATAATTAGTCACGGACTATTCCTGACACTTTCAGTCAATCTTACATAATCAACTCCAAAGGATATGACCAAAATGAAGTAACGTATCATTTTTTAGTATTACTGAAAATGACATAAAATAACAATAGACAACTCAGAATATATAATCAGAATAAGATAACTCAGAATATATAGTCTCAGCAGATAATGGCTGAATAGTGCCTTTAAATAAAAATTTGGGAACTAGAAAAAGATGTTAGTTGCATTTTATAGGCAAATTATGTTTTGTAACTATTTGGGAATAACATGGAAATAAAAATATTGTTTAAGAAATAATGGAAACTCTCGGCCGGGCGCGGTGGCTCATGCCTGTAATCCCAGCACTTTGGGAGGCCGAGGCGGGTGGATCACGAGGTCAAGAGATCGAGACCATCCTGGTCAACATGGTGAAACCCCGTCTCTACTAATACAAAAAATTAGCTGGGCATGGTGGCGCGTGCCTGTAATCCCAGCTACTCAGGAGGCTGAGGCAGGAGAACTGCCTGAACCCAGGAGGCGGAGGTTGCGGTGAGCCGAGATCGCGCCATTGCACTCCAGCCTGGGTAACAAGAGCAAAACTCCGTCACAAAAAAAAAAAAAGAAATAATGGAAGCTCTATAATTCATTAAACTAAAACAGTATATATTTCTGCTTTTGAAACTAATCACTAATAGATTTGCTTTATTATTAAAATAAATAATCTTTAGCCTTAGAATCTAATTTCCATTAGAATATTTTAATAATAAAATATCAATCTCTTACTAGTGTTTTCTTTATAAAATATAATTTGGTAAAACTTTTATTACAAATGTATGAAAAATGAATAGTTATTTGAAATAGAACAATTGAAATCCCAAGGTATCTTCTAAACTATTTATTATTTTTATTATAGAAGACAATATTAAATAATAAAATATCTTCTCAAATAATGTCACTATGATTAAAAACACACAGACATTAAAGATAAAGCCAAAATAATTCTGACCTCAAAATTAGGAGATCTGGCTTCTGATTATTTGCCTCTAGCAAACAATTTACCTGAAACTTATTTTTCCTTTTTGTTAAACAAGGTATTGTAGTAGATCATAGCTATAGTTTCAGGTCTAAATTAGTATGAAAGTAAAATTCCAAATGATTTATTAATAAAAGTTACTATCATCTAAGCGGTGAAAACTTCTAAGTGGTGAAGCTACATAAGAGTAAAGACTCTAAACTCATTAACTAATTATCCACTTTGCCAGCTCACAGTTGTGGCAAGTCCTAGCTATCTACAAATAGAAGTCCTGTCTAACAGAGTCTCAAAATTATAGTTTGCTTGAATGTCTCAGAATACTACATCATTTATCGGTTTTCAAATATTTATTGACCACTCATTATGTTCATGGTCCTGTATAGAAAAAAAAAACAAAAAACACCAGAGATTATTCACTATGGATCTGGTATTTTATTCAATAACATTTATTAACAAAACACAATGACACAAAATTGATGGAGTTAGAAGCAGATTACTACCACTATGGAAGCTGGGCAATTTCATCCATATTTAGCCAATTCTTTAATTTTTTAGTTTTTTTTGAGATGAAGTCTCACTCTTGTCACCCAGGCTGGAGTGCAATGGTGCAATCATGGCTCACAGCAACCTCCACCTCCCAGGTTCAAGCGATTCTCCTGCCTCAGCCTCCTGGGTAGCTGGGATTACAGGTGCCTGCCACCACACCTGGTTAATTTTTGTATTTTTAGTAGAGATGAGGTCTCACCATGTTGGCCAGGCTGGTCTTGAACTCCTGACCTCAGGTGATCTGCCCGCCTGGGCCTCCCAAAGTGCTGGGATTTCAGGCATGAGCCACCAGTTACACTACAAAGTCACTTTGTTGCTTTCTGATCAAAGGAAATCAATAATACTGTTATGGGAAAGGGCTCCCAATCCAGACCCCAAGACATGGGGTTTCTGGACCTCATACAAGAAAGAATTCAGGGTGAGTCCATAGAGTAAAGTGAAAGCAAGTTTATTAAGAAGGTAAAGGAATAAAGAAGGGCCACTCCATAGGCAGAGCAGTAGCATGAGTGGCTCAACTTAGTATACTTATAGTTATTTATTGATTATGTGCTTAACAAAAGGTGGATTATTCATGAATTTTTGGGAAAGATGTGGGCAATACCCAGAACTGAGGGTTCTTCACCTTTTTTGACCACATAGAGTAACTTCCTGATGTTGCCATGGCATTTGTAAACTGTCATGGTGCTGGTGGGAGTGTCTTTTAGCATGCTAATGATTATAATTAGAGTATAATGAGCAGTAAGGAGGACCAGAAGTCACTTTCATCACCATTTTGGTTTTGGTGGGTTTTGGCCAGCTTCTTTACTGCAGCCTGTTTTATCAGCAGGGTCTCTGTGACCTGTATCTTGTGCCCACCTCCTGTCTCATCCTGTGACTTAGAATGCCTTAACCTCCTGGGAATACAGCCCAGTAGGTCTCAGCCTTATTTTACTCAGCCCCTATTCAAGATGGAGTCTCTCTGATTCCAAAGCCTCTGACAATACTACTCTTGAAAGCTTTTCCTCCACTCAATACTAATAGAAGCTAGCACTTATTTCATGTTTATTATATGCCAGGCACTGTGTTAGAGGTTATGTTTATTTTAATATCTCACATGAAGGCCATGAATACTATTATCCCTGTTAAACAGATGAGAAAGTAGAGGCTCACATAAATTCACAAAATGCCTAAGGCTTTAGAAGCAAGAAGTGCTGAAATTAGTGTTTTAACTTAAAAAATACTGAATTCAGCATTTGAACACTTAAGCACTATTTAATATTCAAAGATTGCTAATATATCTCTTATGTTAAAACAGAAATATTTACCTTTTCCACATACTGCCATGTTAGCCTGTTATCCTACTCTACTGTTAAACAATAATGAATTTTGAAAGCTTTTTTGTTTCGTTTTTGGTATAACTCAGGTTATATGATATGAGATTAACGTTTGCTCTAAGGACAATTTACATGCATGATTCATCTTTAGATAGGGTGATCATATAATTTATTATCCATATCCCGACATTTGTGAAAGAAGTTGCTGATAACAATTTTTCCCAGACTTTAGGGATACTGGGACAGTCCTGCGTAAACTAAAACATCTAGTCACCTTATCTACAGACAACCTACAACATATCATGTATTAGACAATAAAGACAAATGAACAGACATATGAAATACCTATTATATTCCAGGCCTCCGATATGCTTTTACATAGCGTATCTTGGTTATCTTTCTGATAATCCTAACAGCATTACTAATGGAAAGTGTGAGGCATGTATTTCATTCATTCATTCAACACATATTTACTGAGCCAATGTGCCACTGTCTCGAGACTGGGATGTAATAGTAAGCAAAACAGACAAGAACAGGGGCCCCCAGGAGCTTACATCTTAATGGGTGAGAGGGTAAGAGCAAAAAAATAAAGGAGGAAAGTAAATTATAATTTACATTTTAACAGGTACTATGGAAAAAATTAAAGCTTGGAGACAAGATGAGACACGTTTGGGGTAAGGGATTTTGTAATTCAAATAGGAGAATCAGGGTAGGACTCAAGGAGATGGTACAAAGACTTGCCCCATAAGAGGAGAGACAAACCTCAAATGCAAGTCCTTTGATTCCAGATATAATGTTATTTCCACTATATGCACTGTATAGTTTTATTCTTACATTTCCATGCTATGATATTCCAAAGTGTTTAATAACAAGGGCAAATGAGTAAAGTGGACCTTTAAGTAGGTGTTTCTTCAGATTCCATGGCATGTTCTCTCCCCCTTTCCTTCCTTCTCCCTTCTTTCAGTCTCTTTCTAATAAATGCTAAATCTTGCTCTTCACATCTGTATCAAGTAATTTAATGTATATTTGAAACAAGACACACTATAGACTTCCACTAAAAGCCAAAATGCTAAAATGTCAGCATCAATTTGCCAGCAAATGGGAAAGAAATACAGTTTACCAGATAACTTGCCATTGAAATTTCTTTTACAAGGAAAATTTTCTGACTAGAGTATTTAAAAAAGAGAGTCTTGTATTGTCTGATGGATATTCTGTTCCCCCGTTTAATATTGTCCCAAAGGACCTTTGAAACAAAGCACCTCATGAATCAATTCCATGTACAAGTCTTTAATTCTGAATAGGAAACGCAATCATGATGTCCTAGTTTTACTAGAGTGAAAAGGAAGCAATCATCTTTAGAGCAAATGTAAACAGCTTAGAAAATTGCTCACAAGAATTTAGGACTTAAGCAAATTTTTGACATAGACAAACAACAAGGCACAAGGAAAACTGATGTTGATAATCCCTTTTCCCCACCAAAAAATAATCTCCAAAGTCTCTAAAAGCAAAATTTGTTCTACTGACTTAGTGATATTCATCAATTAAATCTACCTAAGCAAAGTACAATCTTCTCTGTACTTGGGTACACATGAGATAATTTCACCATGTAAACCAAAAATAAAATTTTAAAACCCCAAATAACTAAATGGACCCCTCCTCTCAGCCAAGAGCATTCCAGAAGTAAATGTGAAACACAGATCCAGGCCATGAATGGGTGGTAGTGTTATACTAGACAGTCAGGCAGACGTGAGCAGGGCAGAAGAGGGACTCCCCCTCCCCCACAACCAGGAATGTCAAGTGACCATCAGGTGATGGTCAAGAGGTTGCTAACTGTCTCTCTAAAATAGTAATTAGTTGCAGCCAGCGCCAGGGGAAGGCACTTTCCTTATAGATTAAAAAAAACCTGAAACTGGTCATCAGCAGCTTCCCAGTAAGATCTCAGGAATAGGTCAAGTGGGCTCAAGCATGAGCATTACGAGGGAAAAATGATGGAGTTTAACCAGTATATGACCTCCTAGGAACATTAGACTAGTAAGGGAAGAGCACCTTCAGTGAGCATGTATACAACTCCAGTAACCACACTGTGCATGCTCCCCTCCCAAGTGCGAGCAGGCCATTGTGCATGTGGACAACTCACCCCAAAAGAAGAATTGAGGCTAAAGAATGGAAGACCCCAGAAGCATGCTGACAGGAAACCCCAAGTCATAAAGGTCGAACCGCACACTTGTCCTTCAAGTTGCCTGCCTGGTCCTCTACTAAGTTTACTTTTCATCCTTTCATTCCTGCTTTAAAGCTTTTAAATGTATTTTTCATACACTAGCTAGAAAGAAATTATTTAGGCAGTTAGACAATCCTTGGTAAGGTTTTTCTTTTAATGAAAAGCAGCCCCCAAATCATTCTAACAAACAGCAGCCTGTAAAATTGAGCTGAGAGAGAGAGGAGAGAGAGAGGAAAGAGAGAGAGAGAGAGAGAGAAAGAGAGAGGGGTGGGGAGGGAGAGAGAGAGAGAGAGGGGAAGGGGGAGAGAGGGACGGAAGGGTGGGGGGAGAGAGAGAGAGAGATTCTTTTTTTCTCTTTCTTTTGCCTAATAAACTTCTGCTCTTCTGTGTTTGCATCCCGATTTCCCTGGCGTGAGATGACAAACCTCGGGTATTTAAGTATTTTACTCCAAAACTTTTCTTGACTTATTTTGAAATGGCCATGCAAAGCTTTTCTTGTGGGAAAAAATCTACATTCTGTAAAGAATCTCCTTCCCTTTCTAGGTCTTTTTCCTGATTCAGGAGAGAATTAACTAAGAATCTGGCACCTCTTTGAGTGTGATAAGAAACATTTACAATCTATTCTCTCCGAAGCCTGCTAAGTAGAGGCTTCATCTGCATAAGAACCTTGGTCTCCACAACCCCTTATCTTAACCCAGACACACTTACTTCTATTGATTCCAGGTCTTTAAAAAATTCTTTTAATCAATTGCCAGTCAGAACATCTTTGAATCCACCTATGACCTGGTAGCCCTCTCCAAGTTGTCCTGCCTTTCAAAGTACATCTTCCTTGTATTGATTGGTGTCTTATGTTTCGCTAAAACGTGTAAAACCAAGCAGTAGTCTGACCAAATTGGATACATGTTCTCAGAATTTCCTGGGGCTGTGTCATGGGCTGTAGTCACTCATATTTGGCTTAGAATAAATCTCTTTAAATATTTTACAGTATGATTCTTTTCATTGACGACCATATTTTTTAAAATAATGAAATAAATCATTCATTGCCATGGGCATTAGTGACAATGTCTAAGATTGTATTAAGTTATGTCTATACTGTGGCTCACATGTCAAACACCAAACACGATCAAATAATTATCAATAATTTAAACACTTTGGCCTCTCGAAATGATTAGAGAAATAGTTTAGTAAACGAGAAGCTCAGATAGAAATGTTAGCAAATCAACTTGGTAACAAGAAAAAGGCTTAATCTTCTTTCGAAATGAAATATACCTTCCTTTTTTTTTTTTTTTTTTGAGATGCAGTCTCACTCTGTCACCCAGGCTAGAGTGCAGTGGCACAATCTAGCTCACTGCAACCTCCACCTCCCAGGTTCAAGTGCTTCTTCTGCCTCAGCCTCCTGAGTAGCTGGGACTACTGGTGCGAGCCACCATGCCCGACTAATTTTTGTATTTTTAGTAGAGACAGGGTTTAACCATTTGGCCAGGCTGGTCTCGAACTCCTGACCTCATGATCCACCTGCCTCAGCCTCCCAAAGTGTTGGGATTACAGTCGTGAGCCACCCCCACCCTGCCTGAAATATACCTTCTTAAACCCTATATTCATTTTCAGTCTCTAAAGCTTAATTTCCTGCCATTTCCTACTTTATTACCTGCCATTCTTATACCAGGTAATAAGAGCAGACTGACTTTATTTTACCTAAAAATAATTTAAATAAACTAGCTGAAAGGGAAATGCTTGGAAGAAGTATAAGCAATATCCAAGTTTGCAGAAGTGTAGAGTAGAAGTTTACTTAACTCAAATGTTTATATTTTTTTCTAAAAATGACCATTGATGACATAACAGACACAGACATGAACTCTTATAAAATTATATTTACTAAATTAGATGATAGCATTGAGCAGACAGGGTTTGGCATTACCAATAAAGACAGGCTCAGATGCCAAAATGATTTGACAAATTTATAGATTGGCCGAAACAGACGAATGAGAGAAAATGAAAATGTGTAGGAAATAAAAACACACTCAAAATAATCTTAACAAATTCTTAACTGTGACATTATTGTAGAAACAAAGGGATGAAATGAACTCTGAATAGTTGTGAAGTCCATTTCTTGGACAAAACAAGGTGTGAAATCCTTTCTTCTTGGACAAAACAAGGTGTGAAATCCTTTCTTCTATCACAAAAGATGAACGAGACATGAGACACTGCTGACAAGTTAAATTACATGAGAAAACTGAACATGGAAATTTCACTGCTGAAATTATATTACTTATGGCATTAATGAAAAATGTTGCTGAGATCCTGGTTTAATCCCTAGAAGAAAATCTAGGCAATACCATTCAAGACATAGGTCTGGGCAAAGATTTTATGATGAAATCACTAAAAGCAATTGAAACAAAAGCTAAAATTGACAAAGGGGATCTAATTAAACTGAAGAACTTCTGGAATGCACAGTAAACTATTTTCAGAATGAACAGGCCACCTACAGAATGGAAGAAAATGTTTGCAATCTACTGTCAAAAGGTCTAATATCCAGAATTTACAAGGAACTTAAACAAATTTAGAAGACAAAAACAACCCCATCAAAAAGTGAGCAAAGGACATGAACAGACACTTCTCAAAAGAAGACATTTTTTATGCGACCAACAAACATGTAAAAAAGCTCAACATTACTAATTGTTAGAGAAATGCAAATCAAAACCCACAGTGAGATACCATCTCACACCAGTCAGAATAGTGATTATTAAAAAGTCAAGAAACAACAGATATTGATGAGGTCATGGAGAAATATGAACACTTTTATGCTGTTGGTGGGCATGTAAATTAGTTTAACTGTGTGGAAGAGAGTGTGGTGATTCCTTAAGGATCTAGAACAAGAAATACCATTTGACCCAACAATCCCATTACTGGGTATATACCCAAAGGAATATATATCATTCTATTATAAAGATACATGCACATGTATGTTTATTGCAGCATTATTCACAATAGCAAAGACATGGAACCAACCCAAATGCCCATCAATGATAGACTAGATAAAGAAAATGTTTTACATATACAACATGGAACACTATGCAGCCATAAAAAGGAACGAGATCTTTTCCTTTGCAGGGACATGGATAAAGGTGGAAGACGTCATCCTCAGCAAACTGACACAGGGAAAGAAAACCAAACACTGCATGTTCTCACTCACAAGTGGGAGCTGAGCAATGAGAACACATGGACACAGAGAGGAGAACAACACACACTGGGGCCTGTCACGAGTAGAGGAGGGGAGGAAGACCATCAGGACAAACAGCTAATGCATGCAGGCCTTAATATCTAGGTGACAGATTGATAGGTGCAGCAAACTACCATGGCACATGTTTACCTATGTAACAAACCTGCATGTTCTACACATGTATACTGGAACTTAAAGTAAAAACATTTTTTCAAAAAAAGACCTTGGTTTAACACTGAAAAATAGGTGAATACCTTATAGAAAATGCTCATAGAAATGTCCATTTACCTTGAGGTATTTACAGATGTCATAGCTCCAGTATGTTCAAGAACAGTGAGTGTGTACTGTTGAGTATCTGTGGCCTGATGAAATTAAGGTTTTTCAGGTGTAATCTGACATATTTTAGGAACTGAGTTTAATTAGGTCTAAAATAGCACAACAGTATAAAGTTTTTGATGGATCAAATGCTACACAGAAGATATGAACATACTCTGTTGCTAAACTTTCATTATTTAATATAGAAATGTTCCTTTTATGATATCGTCGAATATCAAGATCATCTTCATGTATTTTTTCCCATAGTTTATATGAACACCCTTATTCTTAGTAAGTATCCACCAGTGAATGATAGCAAACATGCTTTGAAATATAATGAAACAAGTAAAATATGTTTAATTCAAAGGGGCTACACAAGCTCCAATAGCCATCCACATATTTTTTAAAGTGCCCAAATGAGACAAGAGAATAATCAACCATGATGTCAGTGGGTTCTTCAAACTTTGTACCTAGTACAACTTGAATCTACTTTTATAAAGCATAAAATTATCTTTCTGTCACTGAAAATTCGAGAATCATATGTAGAAATACATGTGATCACTCATGGTATAACCTAGCCATTGTCATGTCTCTGCCAAATTCACCAAAGAATATTGTTGTCTGCTAATTCAAGAAGTAACGTAGGCACTTCTGAACGACTTAATTTATATAAATGGGATATTCATAAAAACCTCTTAACTGCTCTCCTGTTTAGAGATCAGACACTCATTCTTTCCATTGATCTCTGATTCTTGTATTGCTTCTGCACTCCATGGGCTCTGATATCCACCGGACTGTCCTGCATGCTAATTTTTGATGTCTCACACTGCTGCTATCCAGCAAGCAGCCAACAGTTATGCTGTTTTTCTATACGGAACTTTCATAAACAACTATACTAGAATCTTGACACTGAGTCTTGTAATTCTTTCTTTGTAAAAATAAAGATTTATTAATGCTTCTCAAAGCGAATGTGGAAGGAAGAAGTATAAAAATATACTGTCCTAGGCGGGGCATGGTGGCTCACACCCGTAATCCCAGAACTTTGGGAGGCTGAGGTTGGTGGATCACCTGAGGTCAGGAGTTTGAGACCAGCCTGGCCAACATGGTGAAACCCTGTCTCTACTAAAATACAAAAATTAGCCAGGAATGGTGGCAGGCGCCTGTAATCCTAGCTACTCGGGAGGCTGAGGCACGAGAGTCGCTTGAACCCTGGAGGCAGAGGTTGCAGTGAGCTGAGATGGTGCCATTGCACTCTAGCCTGGGTGACAGAGTGAGACTTCATCTCAAAAAAAAAAAAAAAACTGTATCTATATCTATCTATGTATATATCCATATATAGGTATCTATCTGTATCTATATCTATAGATACATATAGATATATCATCCTAAAATTAAAATGTATGATAAAAGCTTTTACTGTTTGGCACAAAAAAGCTCAACAGAAAAGAGATAGTTATTTCATTTCATTTATTTATTTATTCATTTATTTATTTATTTCTAAGACGAGTCTCTTTCTGTTGCCCAGGCTGGAGTACAATGGCGCAATCTTGGCTCACTGCAATCTCTACCTTCCAGGTTCAAGCGATTCTCCTGCCTCAGCCTTCCAAGTAGCTGGGATTTCAGGTGCTGCCACCACACCCAGCTAATTTTTGTATTTTTAGTAGAGACGGGGATCTCACCATATTGGCCAGGCTGGTCTCAAACTTCTGACCTCAAGTGATCCGCCCGCCTTGGCCTCCAAAGTGCTGTGATTATAGGCGTGAGACACTGCGCCCAACTGATAAATATTTTAGTGTTAGAATAAAATATTTCTTGAACTGGCAGTTTGATATTTCACTTTAATTATATCATTTTGAAAGTATGCACTAAGATAGTTACTAACTCTACTTATTTGACTAACAACTGTTGTTACAGATAATGTTCCACATTTGCCCATGAAGTTAAGTAATACGTGATTTTGAACATGGGGCTAAATAAAAGACTTCCATATCTAGTCTTATATAGAGAGAATCTAAGGTAAAATGCCAAAGTTTAAAATTATTGACTAAATGTTACTTTCTACCTTTTATGTCAGGACTTCAGAAAAGTCATGTAAGTACTGCTTCAGTACTAGCTAGTCATTTGTCACTGTGAACATTTAAATTACTTAGATTTGGGGACCATATAGGAGATTATTTGTAGATTTAGATTATATAATCTAGTTTGTCAGTCAGTTTATGGAACTATTAATCTGTGCATGTTAAACACAATCCTAAAGAAACTGTAAAACTCTTCAACGTGTAAATCCTATAAAATGTCATGTTAAATACGTTACCAAAGAGGCAGAAAACATAACAGTAAAAATATCACTCTAAGTTGTTTATTTAAATTTTTGTTAGGTTAAAAATTCAACTAACAGCAGTCTATTTTTTAATTCTTAAAGAAAAAAAAACACTTCAGTGTATTTAGGGGTTAAAAATCATAATTCTCACACTTGGCCAGGACAAAGATTACCCAAGATTCCTTACTTCTACACTATGCCAAAGATATATATTTTGGAGAGAATGTGTATTCTCCAGGCCAACAGCTAAGGAAGGCTCTGTAATGCTTTGCTCATTTCCAGCTGGCCTCTGTAAGAAATAGGAATTCCTAAATTAAGGGAAAATTGTCACTGGCAGAGCACAAATGTTTTTTTCCTCAACCAATATAATAGACAATCTTACAGAACCTGATATAATCTATAATGATAAATGCCAATCTGTAACAAGGTTAACAGCATTGATTTGGGTAATTTGTCTTAGGGAATAATGGATTATTCCAAAGTGGTTTAACAAGAGTGAAGTAGCATTCACAGTGGAGAGAGGACCTCATAAGGAAACTAAACGATGACTTCTACTGGAAATTATTAGCGCTGCATTCCTATTCATTTATGTATATGTTTGGCAGTTCCATCTTTCAACTTTTTAATAAAGTGAGTGTGAAACAAGCATACTAAAGAACAAAAGTTAGGTTTGTTTTTAAAGATTTGCTATTCGTTTTGGTCTGTGTTTCAGTGTCTTTTTAAAGCAATTTGTCTGCTTTATTTAACACATAGATATTTGGAATTGAATCCATTCCTACAGGTCAGGCATTTGAGGGTTTTCTTGTGTGTGTGTGTGTGTGTGTGTGTGTGTGTGTATGTGTTTAATTAATTCAGTTTTTTTGGATCTAACATTCAAACTCTTCTTGCCTCTTTAATGAAAATGTTTACATATAGTTATAGCAAATCAAGGAAATATGTGTGACAAAATCAAACAGATTGCTTATGAATGATTTAGAGAGAACCCAATATGTTATGAAAGGACTGTCAAAATAACAAAATATGTTTTATATCAACGTGTACACTGATCACCACAACAATGGAAGAAAAAAATGATGTTTGCATTAAGAAGTAATTAATAGACACAAAGTCTTGAGCACACTTGCAATTCTGTCAGAGCTCAGACCAGAAATCACTTTGCTGAAGTGAAAAAAGTGTATCAAGACATTTATATTTTATTACTGTCATTCCAGTGAAACATCTTCCCACCAGAGAGAACTTTTTGGAATGACAATCATTAAGTTCCCTTTTCAAATAAAATACTTTCCAGGTCTAGTCCAATAATCGTATGTCAAAAATGGATCAGATGCCTCTGTGGCCATGTGAGGGAGAAATGTGTGTTTTTTGTTCTGTTTTGTTTAAATAAGTATAGTCTTGATTTAAAATAGCACAGATAGCATTATATAGCTATATTTAACTTATTCCAACTTAGAATAAACTATATATTTGCCAATTCACCGAGAAAATTCTTAAGTGAGCTTTGCTTCTATCCACCACTTCTTTTTTAAGGTAGATAACTGCTATCTAACCTGATGGTAGGTATTCCAGCCAAATGGATTCAAGAGGACACAAAAGAAGTCTGCCTGTTTCCTTGAAACTCAACCATAAAAACATTTTTATTGTCTCAAGTATTTTGATATTAAAGGGTAAATTTACTTAAAAACATATTTCCACATAGTTTGAGGTATGATGTAGGAAAAGGTAAAGAGAGTTATATGACTACATAAAACTATGTTGATTAGTTTCACTTTTGTGGAAAATATCAGTGAATAAATATTTTGTAAATAAATATATGAAATCTTCGTTGTTATCAAATTAGTCAGAAAAATCAACCCATAAATATACACACCTACTGTGTACCTACACATTTTTAAAAATAGTTTAAAATTTTAAAAAATACAATGCTTAAGTGTATCATACTTTTTTTTTGCTTACACATATAGTACAATATTCTGGTTGCTGAGAGATTTTTGAGAAATGTAAAGGAGTTAAGATTTCTTAATCAAACGGCAATAATGTAAGACAATAATTGTGAAAAACTAATGTAATCAATAAGTGCCAAGGAGTTCTGAGGCTATCATTTATTGGCAAAGCCCTTTGAGAAACTAGATACTTTGGCTGGTCTTTGAGGACTTGGATAGTTGGAAGAAACACATTGTAGGCAAAGAAAACAGTATAAACAAAGACATAGAGACTGTAGAAGTAACAACTACTCAGGCCTCAGCTTAGTGGAAACACCTGAGTTAATGAAGATGATGAGAAAATTCTGGAGAGGTAGGCGAGGTTACAATACAGAAGGCTTTGAGGCACAGTATCTGGTAGTTGATGTAATCAGTGGGAACCTCTGGAAGTACTTAAGAGTATAGGAAAGAGTGATGAAACCATCTCTTGTGACTGGATGGAGCTTCGGGAGGAGGAGGAGTATGCAGGTAAGAAAACTGTTACTCTATTTCTGGTGAAATATAGGAAAGGGTTGTGGTATTATATTGGGAATTAAGAGCAACTGAGACAAAGCCCTACTTGTGTATAGAGGAAAAAGTGCCAACGATAGATTCTAGCCTGGGTAGGTGGGGAGATGATTTTGAAGTTTTTTGAAAAAATGGAAACTGAAAGTGGGCTATCGTCTTGAGAAAATAAGATCAGAAATTTTGGTTTAAATGTATGTATTTTAAAAATGAGGGCTGGGCATGGTGGCTCATGACTGTAATCCCAGCACTTTGGGAGGTCAAGGCAGGCAGATGGCTTGAGCCTAGGAGTTTGAGACCAGCCTGAGAAACACAGCAAAACCTTAGCTCTACTAAAATACAAAAATCAGCGGGGTGTGGTGGTGTACGCTACTCAGGAGGCTGAGGTGAAAGGATTGCTTGAGGCCAGAAGGCAGAGGCTGCAGTGAGCTGAGATTGCACCACTGCACTCCAGCCTGGGCAACAGAATGAGACCCTGTATCAGGAAAATAAATACAAATAAAAATTTTTTAAAAAATGAGGAGTTATTGGGATACCAAAGGCACTTTCCTAGGGCAGCTGAAGTTTGAGTTGAGACCAAAGATACAGTACCCTTAACTCCTTCTGATTCAGTCCCCATCACATAGAATATTTTTAAAAATACTTTTATTTTGTTTCTCATGATTTTTCTTTTGCTCCCCTGAATAATCCTTTCTCGGTTCCTTCTGCCGCAGCTGCTGCTTCTCTCACACGCCTTCACAGAGGGAGTTTCTCAGAAACTCCATTTTTTTTTTTTTTTTTTTTTTGCTTTTTTTTCTTCTCAGGCTATACTCCCTACCCAGGTACACATGTACTTTGAAATTTTAAACACCATTTAGTTGCTGATGACTCAGAAGTTTCTATTTCCATCCCATATCTCCCCCCTAATCTGCCTACTATACACCAGTATTTATTTTATGAGCACACTGAAACATAGTCCAAAATAGAATTTACAATCTTCCCTTTCAAACTTAATCCTTCTCCAGGGGTTTCTGTCTCATATCACAAAACCACCATCCATACAAGTTGCTCAGGAGAGAAAACTAACCTGGGAGTTCTCCTTAACACCTCCTGCTTTCTTACCTCCCACTACAGATAACCAACCCAAGTTCTTTTCATTTTAACTTCATAGAAAATTCTCAAATTCAACCATTTCTCCCTAGACCCAGTGACACTACAATATGAATTTGAATATATTCATTTGAATATAGCCAGCACTTTTATAGTTACTGTGTATGTGACACTATCCTAAGAATTTTCCATGGATTATTTCATTTGGACTCATTAACTTATTATAACAGAAGCTACAGAATTCAAACCAAAAATATCTAACTTCATATACTGAGCTATCTTAACTCTTCTAGTCCCAAGTCCTCAACTCTCTCCTGAAACTCTATAGTATTTTCACCTCCCTGTATCCATAATATCAATCATTCTTAATAGTATACCCTGAAAACATGTAAGAATTAAAAGAGTAAGAGTTTTGAAAAAATTCCAGATAGAAACTGTTAACAAATTTTATAAAATTAAAAGTAATTAAATAGATTTGGTAAAAATAAAAGCACAGAAGTTCATTTCCCTCAATGTAATTCAAATAAAATATTCTTTGTACATCTGTGTAGAAAAATTGTAATATGTATATGATGAACATACCTACAATAACCTTTGTTCACACTACATGACTCTCCTGTATGACATTTACTTACTTAATTGTAGGACTTGGAGAAATTTTCTTATCAGCATGTATTTATCTACAAACATTTTTTAAAAGCTACAGTATTCCACTATTTAAAATAGCATCATGAGTTCTGTAACTAGTTAATGGACATACAAGTTGTTTTCAAATTTTTGTTGACCTAAAGCTACAGCAGTGAGCAGCTTCATAAATATCCTTAGCAAATTATGTGAAAATGTTCATAAGGAAAATCTTTCGTTATGGAGTCAAATTCTTTGAGTCAAAGAAAGTGTGCATTTCAAAATGAGATAAAATGTTTTTCACCTATCAAGTTGGTGTAAAAAATGATAAAATCCAATCTTAGAAGTGCTGTGGAGAAGAGATATGTAAAAGCAATTGGACTCAGTTAAGTAGAGTCTGCACCCTTTAAATGGAGCTTTCTGGTTGTCCCGCAGTGTCCCTCACTCCACTACTCCCATGTTACTTCTGGGTGTGCATATTTGTGTGTGCATGTTTACTTGTAAACATATTTGTTAGATTTATTTATTATGCTATATGGACTTATGCATATTCCTATAGCACAAGCTTGTAGATGTATATTTTTCTAATCCATTCTGCTATTTGTGTTTTATTTCCTCTTCATTTTAAATATTTTAAAATACATTTCCTTGGACTATGCATATTGTTGACACTGGATTATTACTTTTACTTCCATGCTGAAAGCATTTTGACATTCAAAGAAGCCTGTTGTTACTTTGGTACATTTTACAAATGTGGAGTTTGAGGTGAGGGGGACTAAGGAACTGCTTCTCTGCAAGCAAGATCAACACTGATCTGAAACCCTGGTCATGTGGATACTGGAGTGCCATCTAGTCATCCTGAAACAAAATCTCAAGGCCAGAACCCCCAGCTCAGGGCCCATGGCTCTGTTTGTTAAAGCAATTTTGTTAATTTTGTTTTGTTTTGTGTTTTTGAGACGGAGTCTTGCTTTGTTCCCAGGCTGGAGTGCAGTGGCATGATCTTGACTCAGTGTAGCCTCCACCTCCTGGGTTCAAGCAATTCTCATGCCTCAGCCACCTAAGTAGGTGGGATTATAGGTATGCACCACCATAACTGGCTAATTTTTGTATTTTTAGGAGAGATGGGGTTTTGCCATGTTGGCCAGGCTGGTATTGAACTGCTGGCCACAACTGATCTTCCTGCCTTGGCCTCCCAAATTGTTACGATTACAGATGTGAGCCACCATGGCCAGCTTGTTACATTTTCAATCCAAAGACCTCATGTGATATCTTTCCAATTGGCTGATCATTTGTATATTTTTCTTGTATCTTAAACTTGAATTTCTCTAGTTATCCTGGTTATCTGGTTATGTCTATCTCTGGATAGTCTCTAGTAGTTGATGAACAAATATTTCACCATATATAAGTAAAATACACTCAATACTAAAACTGCTGCTTTTAATTTTATAAAATTTTTATTGAATTCTCATGTTTTTTTCACGTGAACATACCTCGCCAACCCCTGCAACATAGAGTCCTTCTGAGGCTCAACATCACAAAAATGAGATTGCGCATGTATGTTCCATCCTGCTATAAAGAATATCAAGAGTAACTCTATCACATTTACTTTCTGAATTACTTTGAGATATGATTTAGAAGATGAACTTATAGATTCTTTAGTATGCTGCACAAGAATAGTGATAGAAAGTATTATTTTAAAAGCTAGTAATCATGCTAGAAGCTATGAAGAAGAAAATATTATGAAACTCTCTGGATTTTATTTTTACAATATTTCTCTTGCATTTTCCAATACAAATGAGATTAAACACATATTCTTATATTTGCATTTACACTTATATACGTGTTACACACACATAGGGGGTGGGGGAGAGAGAGAAACAGTATCTCAGTCTCTCTGAAGTATACATTTTCTTTAGGTAGAAGACATACAGATAGTATATGTGCCTCTTTCTTTTTAAGCTAATATATTTCTGCTCTGTTTGATCATATTAGCCAATGTACTTGGCTATTTTTGGCAATTGGAACATTTTAGAAATTCATTTTTTAATTTTTTATATCTAGGTGCAATAAATAAGACTCCCTCAGGAGATTTTCAAAGTAAGAATAACAGCAATGCAAAAACAATTTCTATTCTCTGTTAGTGCAAAAAGACAAACACAAAACAATTTCATAGCCAATGGTTTGGGAAATTTTGCATGGTTTCTTCAGATATAATGCTGAGGAGTAAGTTTTGTAAGTACTCAGTGGATGTATCTAAACAACAAAATAGAAAGTCTTTCTTGAAAAAAGGATCCTATTTATTACTGACTAATCTATTTGTTGTGAACAGTTTTCAAAGAAAATAACATGTAAGATACTCCTTTTTTAGGATATCTTGGGATAGTTGTTTTTTTTTCCAATGTCCACAGGCTTTAAAACTAAGCCCACAATCTTTGATTTCTTTAGTTGATGGACTGATCTGACAATGAGAGCTTTCACTGTGACAGTTTTGTGTTGTAGGCGGTAGCTGCTCATATTTTCCTGTCTTCTGTGATTATTTGTAGTTAAGCAGCTACTTTTTCCAACCTTCTCCAATTGGTATATTTACAGACATAATTAGAAAATAATTTTGAATAAAAAATGTGAACCTACTTCAGAAATAATTCTCCAGATTATAGACAATTTCAGTTTAGTTTCAATCTACACATTTTTTCTAGCTAGGAAAAAAAACATATATATAACTAGTCTTTGAAATTTGCATAATCTAATGTGAGGTCACCCAAAGTGTGTTATGTTAAATAACAAACTAGCTATGTCCTCTGTAAAAGTGATCTTTGGTGTAAAGCAAAAAGAAAGCAGATATACTTTAGTTTCCTCTTTGCAATTTACCAAATACAGTAGAATATTAAAACATCTAGAAAGTCCTACAGCAAAGATATTTGCTTTTCTTTATTTAACATTAGCATTTTTCATACATGGAGACCACATCTCAAGGAATGAGCTTTCCGTGGAACAAAATTTTGGAAATGCTAACTAAAGAATTCTTAAATTAATAAGTATTTGATCGTATAAAAATGATGCAATTGAGGTCTTTGGTATATACCAATTTTACTAATGTTACTTGACAAGATATTATTTTCTTCATTGTATTCATTTTATTCTCTAGTTGCAGTGGATACTTAACATTTTCTACTTTTACATTCTATTAGGGTATTTAATTCGGTTATTTGCTTTTGCTGCTAATTATTCCCTTAAATTTAAATAAGTATCCTTTCAACAAGGGATTGAGTTTCCCTCTGATAAGGCCTAGTAGCCTACTTCATTTAGTTGTGTTAAAACTAGTAAGCTATACAAATTCTCACTAGGACTCTGGAACTCCTTGCAAGTTGATTTCAATTGGGGTAGGGTATTTGCCAGCATTGGTCAGCACAGGCATTTGGAATCCATAGTCCTAAGGTCCTAGCCTAGCCCTGAGGCAGCAAGAAATCCCCCTTTAAAATTTTTGGATCTGGTGATTTTTGTCCCTTTTAGCAATGCAAACTAAAAACACCAAAAACAAAAAACACTAGACATCAGGGGTGCATGATTAAAACAGTTACTCCAGTATATTCTTGTTTGTATCAGATCAAGCTTTCAAGTTTCTTTCAAAGCCTCACTGAGTTTTCTGTCAGTGGAAAGAAATGTCCTCAGTGATTATTAAAAACATCCTACCAACTGTGGTAAGTCTCACACACTACTGTCAATGTTAGTTTTAAGAAGTGACAAGCTTCTGTATAGAAAATAAAGGCAATGTAAGTGTTCCTATTTCTCCACGGCCTCACCAGCATCTGTTGTTTCTTGACTTTTTAATAATTGCCATTCTGACTGGTGTGAGATGGTATCACATTGGGGTTTTGATTTGCATTTCTCTAATGGTCAGTGATGTTAAGCTTTTTTTCATATGTTTGTTGGCTGCATAAATGTCTTCTTTTGTGAAAGATACATGTATGCATATGTTCATTACAGCACTATTCACAGTAGCAAAGACATGGAATCAATCCAAATGCCCATCAATGATAGACTGGATAAAGAAAATGTACGTATACAACATGGAATACTATGCAGCTATAAAAAGGGATGAGATCATGTCCTTTGGAAGGACATGGGTGGAGCTGGAAGCCATTATCCTCAGCAAACTAACACAGGAACAGAAAAGCAAACATTGCAGGTTCTCTTAAGTGGGAGCTGAACAATGAGAGCACATGGACACAGGAAGTGGAACAACATACACTGGCACCTGTTGGTGACACAGGCGAGGGAGAGCATCAGGCTAAATAGCTAATGCATGTGGGGCTTAATACCTAGGTGATGGGTTGATAGGTGCAGCAAACCACCATGGCACACATTTACCTATGTAACAAACCTGCAGGTCCTGCACATGTATCCTGGAACTTTAAATAAAATTAAATTAAAAAAAAAAAAAAAATAGAAGGCAGATGGTCAGGCCAAAGATCCTATGAGCCTATAGCCTATTAATTTACTGAGAGCTTCAAATTTACACACCCTAAGAATCCACTATAACAAAAAGTAAGAGAAAATGTTTTCTTTAGAGATGTGAAATGGTGCAAATCAAGTCACTTGTATCAACTGCTGGCCAATCTGAATATAGGTAAGGCTCAAAATGAAAAAGTAATAAATATTGTATTGTCCTTCTAGACTTGTTTTAAGTATGTACATGAGAAATGTTTTTGTTGAATGGTTTCCTTTTTTTTTTTTGAGACGGAGTTTCACTCTTGTTGCCCAGGCTGGAGTGTAATGGCGTGATCTCAGTTTACCACAACCTCTGGCTCCTCGGTTCAAGCGATTCTCCTGCCTCAGCCTCCCAAGTAGTTGGGATTACAGGCAAGTGCCACCACGCCTGGCTAATTCTGTATTTTTCTTTAGTAGAGATGGGGTTTTTCCATGTTGGTCAGGCTGGTTTCAAACTCCTGACCTCAGGTGATCTACCCACCTTGGCCTCCCAAAGTGCTGGGATTACAGATGTGAGCCACCACGCCCAGCCAAATTGTTTTTTCTTTGATCTTGTACTTGTTTGAGTTTCTCTAATTTAATAATTATGCAACAGGAGAACACTTTAAGGTTATAATGCTTGATTAGGCAAAGCACACTTTAAGGGAGCTGGCATAACTAATTATACACTTTATTTTGGGGCTTTTTTAAACAGTGATAACAACTTAGGAATACTTATTTGCTTATAGATACTACATATTTTTAGTACAATATAATATATGAAATTGATTTCAATAACATCAGTAATATGTACGGTAAGAAATTTTTACTAGAAATAATCCAGTTATATACAGGTCTTTAATCACAAAAATAAATTATTAAGTAGTCAATATATTTTATTTTTTCAGCCAAAACATTGTTCCCACACAAAATGAGAAAAAAAAAAATTTATTGTAGAACACCATTTTGAGATTTGTTACTACAGGAAACTAGAAAATCTTCACTATGAGCATGAGCTCAGAATAAGAATTCTTATTAGCATAAATCTAACTTTTATTGCTAGAAAGCAGATATTTGGATAAGTATATTTTCATTATTCATTAGGAAAAATCACTTTAGTTTTTAGATTTCTCATTTGTCTAATTCCTCACCTATTCAGTCAAACATGCTGAATATAAATGTGGTTTCCTTTTGGAGGATAAGTTAAAAATTACTCATTATATTGCAGACTTTATATCTATCACTTCTAAACAAAGATATAATCAACTGGCTGGGCTATATAACTTAAATCATCCAAAATGATTTACTGTGCTTCCAGCATTATTTTGGATTATATCATTTCAAAAAGGCTCATAAATCCCCTGTCCAAATATCTATTAATAATGTCATAATTTTATATGTGGCCAAAACTAATCATTTCCTAGAATTTTAAAGCAGTAAGTTGGAATTGTAGAATATAAATTAAATATAAGAATAAACCAAGAACAATTATGTGCAATTTTAAGGTGTCTTGTTTCTCAACAGAATCCTGTTGAACAAGTTCAAATCACTTGTTAATACTCCATGGAAGGGTTAATTCTATAAAAAACTTCATAACTAATCAGATCCTGTGTAACAGGTAGACAAAATAATACTCTTTTTTTTTTTTGCTCCTCTGCTGATCTCCAGTAATGCAAATCAGGAGTTGCAGAAGTTCAGATAAAGGAAGGAGGGTCAAATTCAGACCAAAAATATATATCATTTCATTAAACATTAGAGACTATGCTATTTTTCAAGTCAGTTTTCCATACCAAGAACAACTTAAATGAGTGAATGAAGATTTAAATTGGCAGGAAACATGTGGGTAATGTTCCTTTCTCCCATTGAAGATCCTAAGGCTTTATCTATAGCAGAGAGAGATATAGTCAGAACATGGCATGTAATTGTGTAAGTTAATGGAAGCCAGGTCAAAGCAGTCACACTGTATGTGTTCTATTCTTTGCCATCATTCTAATCCTGATGAAGTAAAAATGAACATTGTTCAATTAAGGCTGCATTACTTTTGCTTAGAAATCAAAGGCAACAATTTTATAACATAAATTTCACTCTGAGTATACCTGAATCTGTTTCCCCCTCAGAGGCCCAGAGCAATTTTTTCATTACTTACACAAAATCACCCAAAATATATGTGATATAAATCATGTAGGCTGATATAAATGCAGTGAACATAGCTTGAGCCATCTTTTCAGTCATCCTCCATTTAGCCAATATTACCTTTGTCCAATAGCAGTCCATGATTCTTAGGCAGTAAGGGAACCTGAGGATATATTTTCTTTTGATTCTCCCAGTGACCCATCTATATTATTAAGGGAGGAGCAGGTTTTCAGTGCTAGATTTTATAAATTGTACATTTAATATTCATAATTAAAGCCAATCCAAGGCTGAAGTCCACTTTAGTATTGACAGTTTAAAAATAGGGCAGACTTTGATTGAAACTGACAGATTAACTGACCTCAGAGGAGCAAGAAATCTACCCACAATCACACACATCTTGTTGCTATTCCTGTTTCAGGGACACAGCTGATAAGAATAAGAGATTTATGTGTTTTCTCTGTCCCTGAATACTTTAATCACTGAAACTTAATAATCATGGCATTCATTATTCCTTTCTCTGTAATTATTTTGGGATGGTCTTCATTTTAACATGAAAGTGATATCATAGAAGTATAAAATGAAGGGTGAAATCAATAAAATTCACATGGAGCCACTGGTTTTAATTTGTGCACACTGTTTGAGTCTGTGATGCTGTGATAGTTATAATAAAAAAGGAAAAAATGGTTTTAAGTAAAAGAGCACTTATATTCATATCAAGAAAAGTCCAAAAGTGAAAAAAAGAGCTCTGTTTACTGGATCTTCTAAATAAGAAAACAAAGAAACAAACAGGCCAACAAGCAAAGGTTAAAGGGCCAGGAATAAGGAGGAATACAATCTTCCTTGGGTATATGTGGGCATTGGTTTTGGACAGCCCAATTATAACCAAAATCATGCAAGCTTGAGTGGGTCCTGCAGAACCCACATATGCAAAAAGTTAGCCCTCCTTAAAGCAGGTCTCACAACCAGAAAATATCGTACTCTTGATCTGCCTTTTGTAGAAAAAATCCATATGTATGTGTATCCGTGCAGTTCAAATCTGTTTTGTTAAAGGGTCAACTGTATTTGTTGAAGCTATTCATTTCTTTCCTCACTCACAAAAGCTATGTTCTAGTTGGGTAGCCATACAGTGACACCACAAAACCAATTAAAAGGAATTCAATCCAATTATATTTAAGAATTACATAATATATTCGCAAAGCTAAAACATATTTTTTTGAGTTTAGCATAAAAAACCAAAATCGGTGTTCCTTATGATCTCCCTAGTTACTGTTGGTTTTACCTAAGATTCAACCAGAGGCCACATAGTAGGCATGTTTCATTAATCAAAAGTAATAATACTTTTCAAGCAAATAGGATTTCCTAGTCATATTTACACATGCAGCATTGCATGAGCTTGTAGTTCTGTGTCACATGTTACAATAAAACTTGAATCTTTTAGTTTTTTTTGCAATTACATCTTCTGGATTTTATAGTTAATTGGAGGTTAACAACAACTAACATTTAGGATTTTTTGTTTTATTTTTGAGTTTTACTCGTTATGTAGGCTGGAGTGCAATGGCATGACCTTGGCTCACTGCAACTTCTGCCTACCAGGTTGAAGCAATTCTCCTGCCTCAGTCTCCCAGGTGCCTGGGATTACAGGTATGTGTCGCCATGCCTGGCTAATTTTGTATTTTTAGTAGAGATAGGGTTTCACCATGTTGGTCAGGCTGGTCTCAAACTCCTGACCTCAGGTGATCTACTCGCCTTGACCTCCCAAAGTGCTGAGATTATAGGCATGAGCCACCATGCCCGGCCTACATTTAAATTTTTCAATGTATCACCAAAGTTGGAAAAATATAGCTCATTTTTTCAGGTGGTTTGGAAACTTTTTTAGAGCAGAATTGTTTCATTCTAAGAAAATATCTAGCCAAAAGAAACAAATGAATTCCTACAAAGGAAAGACAGCAATAGGTGATCTTCCCTACTCTCTTGCTGCTAGTACTTTTTCTACTTCCTTATCATATCCTATATCTTCAGTGATGAATGAAAAGTTACTGTACATATACACTAAAGAACTCATCCATGTAACCAAAAACTACTTGCTCCCCACAAACTTTTGAAATAAAATTTAAAAAATGTTATTATACATATAGCTTGAAAACACTGATCCATTTTCATTATTTTACTCATATAGAAACAAAGATACAAAGCCATTAATTCAATGGCTTAACCACTTTATCCATCTGTGCAAGGAGGGAGTGAGAACTGTCCTCCATATCTCTTGACTTTCAAGTCACTCACTGCCTTTCCCTTTTATCCTGCCCTATTTGTCTCCCTTAGAATTAGGGAAACAAATCCTGAACATAACAGGAATTAGTTGTGGTTAATTTAGAATTCTGTGCTGCCTCAGTTTTTTACTCTGAAGTGTAAAGTTTCCTTTTATGATTGACCAGTCAAAATTTCCATGGATTGAGCTGAATATTTCTTACTGCTGTAGACAGGGATTGACTTATTTTGTTTACAAATGCATCCTTTAAGGGTCCCAATGTGAATTCTGAATGTTGAAAGTAGTAGAAAGAGTTTAGTTTACTGAGAACTCAGATGCAATGTTAATATGCAAACTTTTCTTGGAGACAAAAGACATACATAATCATGAGAAAATAGCTTATATTTCAAATGCCATGGATTTGCTTTGGGGCAACACTGGGAAAGTGGGATAACCAGAGTATTTTCTATATTGAAAATAGTTCTCCTAGAATGCCCTTTAGGGTTATTTGTGAAAAACTGCTATAATCCTCTCCATACCCCAGCAGCCATCACTTTCTTTTCTCTTTTATACAATAAGAGGGGAAGGAGAGAGGATTTATTATGTCTCATCCAAAGCATTATGACCATCTGAACATGGAACTAAGCCCTAGAATTTTATAATTTCATGATAATAAGTATATAATATCACAGCTGAAAGTAGGATCATTGATTCATATACATTTCTGAAAAATAGTATGTAAAATCTATTTTTACCTCAAGATGATCACAATTTTATCTTAAAACATGGGGTTTATTAATATTTCATAGAATGAACAGGTTAGGTATTTCCTACAGCCCTGTATGAGGCTCCACTTTACTCCTATAAACTTCAAATAGGCATTACTATTATCATGAATTAAGCTTACTGTTCTTTTGCCAAATAAATTATATTCACTTGATTTGACAAAGGATGTCAACAATTTTGTTCCTTTCCATTTCTGCCATAACAACTCCCAAAATTGGTGGGAAAAAGACTGCTTTTATCTACTAAGAAGTGAGTTCCCTTGATTTGGTTCTTCTGCTACCTTACTTAATTATATTTTGAACTGATTTATCTGACAGTATTCTATTTATTTAGACAAGTTTTATGCAAAAATATTCAGAGAAAGAACTATATGAACAAAAATTAACAAAAAAACAATGATAGCTACTATTTTTTGAGGGCTTCCTTTGTGTCAAGTATGGTGCTAAGTACTTTGTACATTTTATCTTACTTAATTTTTAACATAGTTTTACAGAGCTCATGATTATGGACAGCCAGCCAAAATTTGCACTTGGATATGGATATAATGCTCCGTATCCCGTGATATTTAATTCTACTCTCCTTCCCTCCTAAACTCCATGCTGTGTGGTTATATTACCCAGGGCAATGCTGACATTACTGAAACCTATTACTGAGAATATACAGAATGGTTCTCACCTTAGACCAGTCACCCATTCGCCACACATAGCATTTTGAATAATCCTCACAGTCTTCAGCCTCCCTGGGTCTGGTAGAGAGGACACATTTCTTTCTTGGGTTAGTACATCTGATGGTCCGGTGACGTACGCCTTTGCCACATTTGACTGAGCACTGGAAGATAACATCAGAGGTTTTAGATACAATTGGTGAATAGGAGATACAGATGATAGACACAATTAAGTACTGGTTTCCAGTAATCTCTCGTGAGCCCATCACCCATATAAAAACCAGATAAAATAATAAATAATAAGTTTAAGGGTAACAACAGGCTAAGCACCGGTATCTGATTCTGATGCTAGAGGGAGCTTAAGGCACAATGCTGGAGATAAATGGTTTCAGGAATACTGAACTATTAGTACAGAGAGTAATATAACAGGGATTATTTAAGAATGACAAATAATATACTATGATCAAAAATAAAATTTCTAAAATTTGATGTCACATTTTAAATATAATTATGTAAAAAATTCATTTTACTTTTTCTAAGATGTACTCTTTTATTTAGCTTGAAGACATGTTTGTGAAAAATGACAATTTCTCCAGCATGTCATTTCTCAAAAACATGTTTCAAAGATGAAAGAGAAAATCTTAGCAAAAATATAATTTAGAATTTCTTTTTTTCTTTTTTTTTTTTTTTGAGATGGAGTCTCACTTTGTCACCCAGGCTGGAGTGCAGTAGCATGATTTAGGCTCACTGCAGCCTCCATCTCCTGGGTTCAAGCGATCCTCTCACCTCAGCCTCCCAAGTAGCTGGGATTAAAAGCATACACTACCATGCCCAGCTAATTTCTGTATTTTTAGTAGAGATAGGTTTTTGCCATGTTGGCTAGGCTGGTCTCAAACTCCTGGCCTCAAGTGATTCACCCACCTTGGCCTCCCAAAGTGCTAGAATTATAGGTGTGAGCAACCATGCCTGGTAAAAATTTAGAATTTCTTTACATAATTAATTATATACTGCTATAAATTCCTCTAAATAATTTTTTGGAATGAAAATACAATTTGGTTCAAAATCCTTTAGTTAGTTTAGTAAGTTATTTTATTACTTAAAAAATTAATAATCCTCATGTATAATGGATGAGAGTGATATAATAGATTGAAGCACATATGTATATTCCACTAATCTTCTGTAGGTACAATCTATTCTTTCATTTACATTTACCCTCCACAACATGGAATATGCATAAGTATTCCTGTTTTCCAAAGGCAAGCACCACTGACTGACTACCTGGACATTGGGACCAAAATTGCTCTGGATATGTGTACAGGGTATACCAGATATAACAAAACTTGAAAGTCCAATTTATATTTGTGTATAGAAAAGGTCCAAAGAAAAGGCTGCAGTATGTATTTGTCAATGATGTCATACAGGAATAATCATGCATATTTCCAAATCATTGCTCTGAGTCACGAGGAGAGCAGAAGCTGAGCTCATCCTCTGCTCATGTTGGCAAACTTTAATGACATTTGTGGTCCTGAAAACTTAAGCATGGAACTAATGACATTTTAAATAGGTATACTAAATCTTGTAAAAATAAGCAATTGTCTCATAACTTACAGTTTGCATTTGAATATGTTCAGTTTTAAAGTGGACTACACATTGTGATTTGGCACTTTCGTACATATATTTTTGTGTTTTTGCAAGTCAAACTATGCCTGATTCATAAAATTGAGTTTTACCTTAAACCAAAATAATAGATGTTTTTAAATTGGCATATTGTATTGTGACATATTATTTCTCTCAGCTGGTGCCAAAAATCTGTATAGTAGAATATTTCAGACCAATTTCCTCCTGAAGAGTTTGCAAACATGTTTGATTAGGTTGGGTTGGGGTATTTTGTTTCTCTGATGCTCATGTGATTCTTCTCTCCAGATCGAACTGATTCATTTCAATGTAAAATATGATATGGCATTCATTTTCAAAAGTATACATTATAAATGAAAAAGAATCTAATAAACAGTATAACCTAGAATAGTAAGAAAATAGAAAGCCAGGCTTTTTGTGAATATGCTTTTTGGAGGGGGTTGGGTTAATTGAAAACATTTAGAAACTATTATCTAAGGTTCGTTATCCTCATTTTCAAAAGAGTAGCTATTCAATATAGTATTTTTTATTTGTCATTTTTTCATCCTATCTAATATTTTGAAATTACATAGAAGGATGGTTTTCCTTTCTGTGTGTGTAGGTGTGTTGGTACATGTGTGAATATGTGTACATAAGTATGTTTATAAGAGTAAACGCAGGCATACATTCACTTAAAGTGCTTCAGAGCAACCAGTAACTGTAAGTCATGAGTGGCATTTATTATTATGCAAAGATAAGCATCATGATAACAGAAGATGAATCATTATGGTTTGGCATGGAACACAACTGTATGTTATACACTACAATCCAGTAAGAGGTTGGGGAGTGCAGTGTATTAGACAACCTTGGGCTCAAATCCCAGCTCTATAACTTAGGTAGGACTCAGGGTAAACTATTTACTTTCTCTGAGCTATATTACTCTTAGTGATGAAATGATGAAACTTAAGTTTCCTGCACAGGTGATTAAATAGAAACAGCATACTAAATATTAAGTAAAAATATATTCCTTCTTCACATATAATAATTAAATGTTAATTTTCTTTCTTTCCCTTTTAAATGTTCAGGGATATGCAGTGAGTTAAGTGTGTATTTTAATGTGTATCAACTCAAGAGTGTAGTCATAATACAGAAGTAAAAATGCAGAATTTGAAATGTATATAAACTATGCCCTTGATTATATTACAATATTTATAGAATAGAAAGTAAATATCTTTGTATTTTTCTATTTCAAAATTATTTCAATGTGTATTCCTTTATCAACAAATTTAATAAATAGCATAGAAAAATATCAATTGCCATGCAGATTCTGAACATGATCCAACCTGGTCTTGTACAAGCTAAGAGTCAGAGTAGGAATGGAGAAAGAAATGGGGCATGTATGCACCTCAGACCACACTCCCGCCTCCCACACGGTCATGCAGTCCTGGCCCTCACAGCGCTGGGCGGAGGCAGGCTTGGGCCCAGTGCAGTCCCTCTCTCGGGCTCTAATCAGAGTTCCGTTGCTCAGTTGTTGGGTACAGGCCACTTGTCTGCTCTGCATTCCTTTTCCACAAGTTCGTGAACAGGGGGTCCATTCTGTCATCATCCACCTGAAAGTAAAGCAAGAGTCACTGGAAACAAGTTAAAAGATATCTATCTACTTGTATTAGTCTGTTCTAACACTGCTAATAAAGACATACCCATGACTGGGCAATTTACAAAGGAAAGAGGTCCAATTGGCACAGTTCCACATGGCTGGGGAGGCCTCACAATCATGGTGGAAGGCAGGGAGAAGCAAGATACATCTTATATGGCAGGAGGCAAGAGAGGGCGTGTGGAGGGGAACACCCCTTTATAAAGCCATCAGATCTCATGAGACTTATTCACCATCATGAGAACAGCATGGGAAAGACCCACCCCGATGATTCAATTACCTCCCACTGGGTCCCTCCTATGACATGTGGGAATCATGGGAGCTACAATTCAAGATGAGATTTGGGTGGAGACACAGTCAAACCATATCACTATCATAAATTTTGACATATCTAGACTTAGCAGAATGTTACACAGTAACTTTATACCTTTTTATTTTTTTTTAACCAAACACAGTAGTTTTCTCCAAGATGCCCAGGCTTCCTCTTATATTGAATGCTCTGTATTTCTTATCTCAGGAACTTGTTCTTATTAGAATCTCAAAGTGTCCATCAGAGTCTGTTCATGTCCTATTATAAATTGCCTTTCACCGCTTACCATATCACTATACGGTGGGGCTTTGTAAGTATAAAATTGTTAATATCCAGGAGTTATTCCTATTCTTTATAATTTAAATCTTTACAATAGCCCTATGTATTGGGTACCACAACTATCATGGCCAAATTTACAGAAAGGGAAACTTGGGCACACAGATGCTTAATAACTTACCAAAGGTTACAAGGTTGAGGAGCCAACAATTCAAATGAGGCTGTAGATTACCTCACAGTGAGAGATGTGGCGGTATTAGCAAGGTGAAAGAAACCTGTGACTGACCTCTTAACTGGACAAAGCAATCACCAAGGTATTATGCTTATCAGCAGCAAGTAGATTTCTATGACCAGGCTATATCCTCCCAGATGGAGTTACATATGCTTCTTTAGGCTAGCCAATGTCTAGCTGTGATATGATCATAGACACTGGAGTAACAGACTTGGGGCTAAACTTAATGTGATCCCATTTTAGGGGCTCTCAGGATTCCATATTATTCTTTGATTTCACTGATTCACCAGCTAATACATATGTATTTTAATACCTAAATGGAGATTCGCCTTAAGGACCACTAATTTAAACACCTGCCCAAATTCACTTCAGGAAAGAACTAAACCTGCGTCAGAAAAGTTATTCTTAAAGTTTGGTATTCTGTATGATTCTTGTCAATGAAAATTTTCCCTGTATTTCTCATTACTTGGGCAATCTTATAGGAAGACCCAAATTAACTATTTCAGCACAATATAGATCAGAACCCCTTAGTTTATTTGCGGGTACCTTATTAGCTGTGTATGTTCCTGAAATAATACTTATTAGCTGTAAGTTTGTATTTTTTTAATTTGCAAAAGGGTTTATTTTTATATTGCCCGACATACAATAGGTTCAGTATATATTATATATAGTGAATTATATATATGAATCATTTGAAATGATTCATAATTATTCATATATTTTTCTAGCATCATCTCCCACTTGTTCAGAAAATAAACCATATGCTGATCTTGCTCACCAAACACTATTTTCACCTCATGACATTTGTAGAATCCTCTGCCTGGATCTTTGAGAGCTAGCCCCAAGCCCATTCCTCCTAGAAGCCCTTCTCCAGTCAACCAACAGGGATTGACCTTTTCTTTGCTCTCTATTACCTGGCTTTGTAGCACTCACATGACTTATTAGATATTCCCTAGGGAAGCAGAGGGGCTCAAAGGCTACCTAATGAATTTGGCCTTCTTTACCTTTGTATATATGAGTTCCTTCCTCAAAGGCATAGATCAATGTTTTGTTTTTGTTAGCATCCATAACACTTTAACATAATAGCTTTTCAACAACATTTCTTTTTTTTTATTTCTTCTCTTTTTTTTGAGATGGAGTCTCACTCTGTTGCCCAGGCTGGAGTGCAATGGCACAATCTCAGCTCACTTCAGTCTCTTCCTCCTGACTTTAAGCCACTTTCCTGCCTTAGCCTCCCATGCAGCTGGGACTATAGACGTGAACCACCACACCTTGCTAACTTTTGTGTTTTTAGTAGAGAAGGGGTTTCACCATGTTGGCCAGGCTGATCTCGAACTCCTGACATCAAGTGATCCACCGACCTTGGCCTTCTAAAGGGCTGGGATTACAGATGTGAGCCACTGCACCCAGCCATAAACATTTCTTGTTTCTCTCTGTTTTACAGAAGTAACCTCATTCCAGATTTACCAAACCCAACTATTTCTAGCAATGATCCACATTTCGAGGAGTCACATCCTCTTACAGCCTAGTAAATCTCATCTGTAAGTTAGTTTAATTGTAAATGATTTTATGTTTCTATTTCTGAGAAAGGAAATAGAAGGCTCTACAAACTTATTGTTTCCTGGTCTATCAAGCACGCTGCAGACCTGACATTTTGCTTTGGAGTCCCCTGGTGGATTTCTCCTAAAGTGCGTATCTTCCAAATTTAGTTTCTGCTTCATATTTCTGCACGAGAATATCCAGAAAATAATCCCAATCTAAGTCCATCTATATATCTTTTTCAGCTATGGAACCCAGAAGACACTACTGGGTTCTTCTTTACTGAAAAGATAAGTATTTTCAATTTTATGGAATCCCATATTTTTTAAGTAAAATTAAAATTTGAGATCTTTAATATAATTATAAAAAGTTACCTTTCCTTTTCCTTTTGAAAACCACTGAAAAATAAGAACTAAAATATAAAATGTATTCTAATGAAAGAAAACATTTTCGTGGTTTAGAACTTACCGAATTTGGAAGGATCCCATTTCCTTACTTGTAGGAGACTTTCTACTTACAAAGATATTTACTAGCAAATTTGTCTATTTTATATTTGGCCCATAGAATGCCGTGAGGCCATTTAGTGGCTTTTTCAATAAATGTGAATGGAAATGAGAATGCTTTTTACTAGGTTGGAGAAAGGGGAAAGACAGGAGGAATAAAGGAAGTGCTCTTCCAGTAAGTCTTGGAAAGTTTTCCTGTGGTGACCCTTAATAATTGCCCATGTTCATTTCTTTCTTTCCAATATTTTGCTTAACCTCACTAACATCACAGCTTGGTGGTTCAAAATAAATTGCCTCCCTTTCCAAGGGAAGGGAGATAATAATCTCTAACAAAAAGACTTCCAGTCTCCAGCTGCAAAAATTTCTCACTCAGAAATGTACTGACCTTTTAAAACTATTCATTTTACCAAGTCATTATCGAGACATTTTTCGCCAAGATAGTTGAGGTCAGGGAATGAACAATAAATAGTGTGTTGTATGTACACTCTGCTCTTTCATAAATCAACTTGGGAAACAACAAATATGCTCTAGTTCTCAAATCCAGCTCATTCAAGATTCCTGATGTATCAGAAAAAGCTATGGCTCTGTCACCAGATTGGAACAATCACATGGCATATAAAACAAATTGTGTTTTGAAGTATTTTAATATTATTTAACACAAGATAACTTACCATCTTAATATCTATTAAAGGGGTTAGAGAAAAAGAGAATTATGAGAAACAGCAGTAACAGTAAGGATCCCGGTTGTTTAGCTGACAGGGCCAAGGCCAAAAATGCTACTTTATGTATCTGTTCAGCACTGAATGGAAATGACCCAAGGACCTGATGGTAGGCAAGGATAATTCCCTAGGTCACTGTACCTGATTACTACTCTGTATCGTGAAAAAGCTTTACTAGTTCACACACTTATGCAGTTAGGCTGAAAAGCCTGCTCCCAGGAATGTGCAAAGAACATAACATTGCTGAAGGTATATTTATATGTTTTTCTCTTATCCACATCCTTTTTTTTTTTTTTTTTTTGAGATGGAGTTTTGCTCTTGTCACCCAGGCTGGAGTGCAATGGCGCGATCTTGGCTCACCGCAACCTCGGCCTCCTGGGTTCAGGCAATTCTCCTGCCTTAGCCTCCTGAGTAGCTGGGATTACAGGCACGCACCACCATGCCCAGCTAATTTTTTGTATTAGTAGAGACGGGGTTTCACCATGTTGACCAGGATGGTCTCGATCTCTTGACCTCATGATCCACCCGCCTCAGCCTCCCAAAGTGCTGGGATTATAGGCGTGAGCCACCGTCCACATCCTTTTATATATCATTCTTCCTATTCTTTTAGAAGCATATCTTTGCCTGGGGTAGGATTGTTAGATCAGGAATGTAAAAGACAAGAAAAGTTGATAATCAGCTTCTACTACTATAAAGCAAAAATAGAATTCTAAGCCCCCCAGCTGACTGAATGGACCCTCTTCTCTCAGCTAAGGGGAGTTAACTAAGCTTGAAAAACTAGTTAAGACCATTATGCGAAAGGAAGGTAGTTAGACATGCCTCATTATTACTCTCCTTCCTTTGTAGCTCAGGCATACAACTGACCAGCATTAACATTAAAACAGAGATCCTAAGACTGACAGAATAGACTCTTTTTAGCAATAAGTTACTAAATTCCAACCTGACTACCATAACATCACATGACAGACAGCAGGGCCCTCAAATAAACCAAAGTATTTTACCCCCAAATTTGACATATTTTGAAATGGCCCTGCAAAGCTGTCTCTTGTTGGGGAAATTCACATTCTAGAGAGAATCCCCTTCCCTTTCCAGGTCTTATGCTGATCCTTTAGAGACTGGTTGAGAGTCCAGCACCTTTCAAAGATCTGAATAGGAAACACTGCCATCTATTGCCCCTGGAGGCCGGCCACCTATGAGACTTCATCTACATAATATGAAGCTTGGTCTCCACAACCCCTAATGTTAACCCAGACACTCCTTTCTATTGCTTGTGGGTCTTTAGATAATTTAACTCTCAACCAATTTCCAATCAGAAAATCTCTGAATCTACCTTTGACCTGTAAGTCACCCTTCCTCCAATGGCTTCAAGTTAGACCAAACCAAGTTATGCCTCACATGAATTGATTGATATTTTATGTTTTCCTAAGACAAATAAAACCAGGCTGTAACCCAGTCACCTTCAGCACATGTTGTCAGGGCCATGTGAGACTATGTCATGGGTCATGATCCACAACTTTGACAATATAAACTTCTAAATTGATTGAGACCTGTATCAGATACTTTTTGGTTTACAGTATCTAAAATATATTGAATTTACAGAAAGCAAGGCTTGAAATTCAAACTTTGTAGATGAAGGAAGTATTTTTCCAAATTCTTTTTAAGCTCTCATTGATGTAGCATGGCTAGATTTAGAGGGCTTTAGTAATTGAGTTTGTGTGGGGGGTGTGAATAGGGAAGTCAGGACAAAGCATAAGCATTTGCCTGCATGACACTAATTTCCAAAGAGATTATTTAAGAAAGAAAAGCTCAAATGTGGTTAATTAGCAACTTTGTTCCTCTCCTTCTTACTTTCCCCATACCTACTCTTTGTGGTAGAGGGCCATGAAGACAGTTATATCAGTTATAAACAGCTACAAAACGACAAATTATTTGCCTATCTGAATTGTAGGGTGTGTAAATTCACCATGAAGCCATTACAGAAGTTCTTGTGAGGGGAAGATCTATCCTGACTACTTAAGAATTTACAACTATGTCCTACTCCACTTACAGCAAATTCAACAAATTCCTGAGTGTCGGGACAAAGTAAATATTCCCATCCCAATGTTCAGAGGAATCAATCCAGCCTCACCCTTTGTCACCCAATACCTAAAAGTTTTCAGGATTTCAGACACCCAGCAGAGTCGCAATCAAGCTAAGCATTAATGGTGGATTGGAGCCCTGTGTTGGTAGTCATGCCAAGTAGCCTAGATACTAGGCTGGTCCAAAATTATACTCAGGTTCCACTCATCTGTCTTTGCCCCAACTTCCAGTAAGTAAGCCATGGGCTTCTTTCTTCCTACTCCACTTACAGCTGCTCAGCATTGCTGTTTTGTCCTCTACTTGTGAATTTCTTGCCTGCTTTGTTGCCTAATACTCATTGGGGAATGTCAGAAGAAACCATAGCATCCATGGTCCAGTAACTGAGACCGGGGTCAGAAAGTTGGTGATCAGAGATCAGGGATTGGGCAGTTTGCTTTGGGAACTCTGGACTAGAAAGTGAGAATTCAGCCAGAGGAACCAGAAACACTACACTGGCTCTGTTCTGCTGGGGTCTGGGTCATGGCAGTCCTGTTTTCATTTATGTTACTGTTGGCAAATTCTAAAACATCATTTTAGAGAATTCAGGAGCAAACAGCTATGTTCAACCAAATAACAAGGTTTTTGAAGAGGACCTGGAAGTTATGAAATTATTATAAATAAGAAGTGATTTTAATTACTACTCAGCATCAGCAACCATCCTTCCCAATACCCCCTCCTTAAGTGGAAAATCTTGGCCTTGGTACCTTGCTTTCTTAGATCTTGCTTATTTAAGATCTTACATTTTGGTACATATCATTTTGCAATGTTTTTAAGAAAATGTGATTTCAATGATATTCTGAGTGTGTTTTAAAGGCCAGCAATTTAATGGACAAATAATGCTTTAAGGTTCACTGGAAATAGGGTTACCTTGTTTGACATGGTTGCTCATTGCACTTTCGAATCTGTGGCTCTGGCTTGGTTAAGTATTTGCATTTCTTGTTGTCCACAATGCTGGTATTTTTGCTCGTGATTTTTGTGCAGGACACTGTTGTCTTTCTTTCTCCTGAAAAGAACAAAGAAATAAGCCTTTATGTAATGGATTTAGGAGGTGTTCATAGGCTTGTTATGCTTATTTATTTATTTATTTATTTTTTTTTTTTTTTTGAGACGGAGTCTCGCTCTTGTTACCCAGGCTGGAGTGCAATGGCGCGATCTCGGCTCACCGCAACCTCCGCCTCCTGGGTTCAGGCAATTCTCCTGCCTCAGCCTCCTGAGTAGCTGGGATTACAGGCACGCGCCACCGTGCCCAGCTAATTTTTTTGTATTAGTAGAGACGGGGTTTCACCATGTTGACCAGGATGGTCTCGATCTCTTGACCTCGTGATCCACCCGCCTCGGCCTCCCAAAGTGCTGGGATTACAGGCTTGAGCCACCGCGCCCGGCCCTATGCTTATTTATTTAGAAAACTTTTTTATAATTTCAATTTTTATTAAAAAATTTTTATTGTTTCATATTGGATGTAGAGGGTACATTTTCAGGGTACATGTGATAATTTGATACATTCATATAATAAAGTCAGGGTAAGTGGGATGTTTGCCATTTAAATATTTATCTTTATGCTAGAAACATTTGAATTCTCTTCTAGTTATTTTGAAATGTACAATCTATTAATGTTAACTATAGTCACTCCATTGATTTATTGAACACCAGGTCTTATTTCTTCTATCAACTTTTATTTTAGATTCGGAAGGTACACCTGTAGGTTTGTTACATGTTATATACTTTTCAAAGACTTTTAAATACATTTTAGATCAATGAAGATATTTATGATTTACTTAACAAAATGTACCTCTAGGCTTAAAAGGGATGAGTACTAATTTTTTTCCTTGTTAGAATTTAAAAGGCAAGTTTTATATACAAAGTAATCACGGCAACATAGATTAGCAAGATATGAATTGAAGATACTGTAAAGGATGGTGGCTGTCTTTTAGCATTAAGTGGTGAAGAGCTATATTTCCAGAAAGCTAATCTACCTAATAAGCCTTCCTGAAAGCACATAAACATGTGCACATTTTATCATTCGGTTGGTACATCATTAGTGCTTTATAATAAGTTATGGAAAGCACATTTGAGTATAACTCAAACCTTTATTCTTATCACCTCTAATAAAGACCCCATGAATTCTAGAAATCTTTACCCAAATGATTGCCATCCTCTATAAGAAAAGACATGGGACTCTTACCATCTTTTACCACATTCTAGAAAACTGACTTTTCTACTTTCTCTGGTATGATAAAATTTGATTATAGGATGTAAAAATGACAATTTTCATGCTGTATTCATTTTGCTTACAGCCCTGTAAGCAGACTTCCTTTACAAGAGTTATATTTTTCATCTTACATTTAAAAAGTCTAGTAAGTATGTGCTAATTTCTCTTTCTCTTTTTAAAAGTCTTATATGTAACATTCTTGTGAGTAAAAAAAGATATGCATCTGCATAATTTTTAATAATCTCATTTAATTCATTGTTTGACATTATAAGATAATTAAATCAGCCCAAAATTTTGAAGCTAGATGGGTCACGAAGAAGTAAGAAGACATCACAAGTCTGCTGGTTCACTACTGAAAGGCCTATTAGTTAGGGTCCTATGACTGACACGCATGATAATTAGGAAGCTTAGAGCATTCATGCTAGTAATGACAAACATGAAAAGCTGGGCTGGTGGCAGGGAAGTCATTCTGCCACTCAGTAAACAGAAAGAGAGGCTGGCATCAAGAATGAGAAGGAAGGGATATAGACAGGCACTATGAATAATTTTGGAGTACCTTTTACTTTAGTTTGAATGGGAGCTAGTAAAAGACAACTGGGTGGCCAAGTAAAAAGCAAAGAACAGCTTTAGGTTCACAGTTTTCCCTTGATTTCCCTCTCAATAGCTCTGAGCATAGTCCTACCACAATTTGTAGTATAAAAACAACTGCAGGCTGGGCGCGGTGGCTCATGCCTGTAATCCCAGCACTTTGGGAGGCCGAGGCAGGTGGATCATGAGGTCAGGAGTTCGAGACCAGCCTGACCAACATGGTGAAACCTCGTCGCTAATAAAAATACAAAAATTAGCTGGGCGTGGTGGCACACGTCTGTAATCCCAGCTACTCAGGAGGCTGAGGCAGGAGAATTGCTTGAACCTGGGAGGCGGAGGTTGCAGTGAGCCAAGATTGTGCCACTGCACTCCAGCCTGGGCAACAGAGGGAGACTTCATCCCAAAAAGCAAACAAACAAACAAAAAACTGCATTTATATACATGTGTAAATTAAATAATAATTATTACGTGGTTATTGCATATCATGTTATTAATATCATTTGGACCTTCAGTTCTATCAACAGAGATAACACAATGTTGGCTAAATTATTCCCTTTCTAGGAAATCTTGGAGCACTGATGGAATGCAATTTATTCTATGGGAACTCAATATAGACAAGAGTGTCAAGTAGATAACAGGCCCTTTCCTTTGAATGGAATGAGGTGTGCCTCCTACCAGTACTCTATGGCATTCCAGAAGTGTACATTGCTGAGCCAAGAATGGGGAGGGCCTTGAGATGGCACCCAACCACAGGTTAAAAAGTAGATTAGGAAAAAAACATGGCCTATAGGCAGATGAATTAGAAAACAGTACTCATTTTCTACACAGAGGTGGCCCCACAGCAGGCTGCATGCCTTAGCAAATGGAACATGGACTAGATTGCAGTCTCCTTGGCTGAAGACTTTATGCAGTACACAAACCGCCTACCTAAATGTGGGAGCTACACCCTCTGAGGTCCTCTTGAGGGAACCTTTGCAGCTCATGCAACAAGGTGATCTGATGCTAACTTGGAAAGGAAAGGCAGTCTTTCATGTCCCTGGCAGATACTTAGAAGCTCTCTATACTATTCCTTGGTAGGTCAAGAAGAATGAGGTATGGAATCAGATTTAATCACAGCACTGCTCAAAACCCAACAACTTCAGATAATTTTCAAATAAACTGCTAGAGAAACAGAAATGACATTATGCTCATTTTTTTTTTTTCACATGGAGAAAACAGGCATCACGAGATAAGATTTACTGAAATGTAAAAATTTGGGACAGATTTTTGGTCAACTTCCTCTTAGCTTCCTATACTTCAAGGGCTCTTTTGTGACCTGAAGTACATATCAAATAGATGTTCTGCATATTTTGTATAATGCTAGCTTATGTATATTTCTACATTATTATGATGCCATAGTCAAAAGCAGGAATAAATAAATACTACTTATATGAAATATAAATTTTAGTTCTAAAATTTAACATGAAACCTTTATTGACACTTTTACAGAATAGATGCAGTTGTCTAAATTCATTTAAATGAAGGCATTTTGCCAACTACAACTCAAAAAGATGATGAGCATCATCCAGAAAGCTTTTGCTGAACATATATGTAGTCACAGAATAAATAACCCAAGGCTGCTTGTAATGCTTTTTTCCCCATCCTCAGAAAATATCTAACGTTATATTAGTCTACTGCTAACATACTGAAATATTGAAAAAGAATTTTTTAACTATAAGTATTGGTATACAAAAGAGATACAGGTATTGGCATCATTTTAGGAGCACATTAGTGGTTTTCTAAGAAAGTATGAAGGTACATGAGTATGAATTGAAACATTTCTATTTACATTGTAAAAAAGGATTCACACATGGTAAGTTTTTGGCAGCTAGGGTAAGCTTAGCTCTTTTTAAAAAAATTCATTGAATAAAAACAATAGAACTAGAAGAAAACTCATTGTTCAGCTACAGACACATTACACCTATGAAAATACAACTAAGATCTTAAAGCCATATGGAAATGTTATTGTTTGAGTTTTTCTTTTATATATTTAAATGTCCCAGCCAACACAGGAAATTTCCATTATAGCATCTAATAGCAGTATCTACAATTCATCCAATACTGTGGTATCTAGGGACAAACAGAAAGTGATGAAGTAACTAACTTTCTGCCTGAATTATGAGGGCTATAGGCTGTTGACAGAGTATTATTTGCTTTATGGTGAGTAACTTCATCTCTTGGTCATTCCCATTAAATTAGTCCTGGGTAAATCTGTTTGGATGTTTTAAATACAATTATAAATAAAATAACTATTATGCATTCATCTCTTTATTGAATTGCAATATCTGAAAATGAAGAGTAACTTTTATTTACTAACTCTTTGTGCTTTGGAAATTTAAGAAAGACTAGCCATTATATCAAGTAAGCCTTCTTTTCCAGTCTTACAGTTAAGGTGACACTTTTTACTATAAAATATATGCTCTGGGCCGGGCGCGGTGGCTCATGTCTGTAATCTCAGTACTTTGGGAAGCCAAGACAGGCAGATCATGAAGTCAGGAGTTCAACACTAGCCTGACCAACATGGTGAAATCCCATCTCTACTAAAAATACAAAAAAATTAGCTGGGCGCTGTGGCATGCACCTGTAATCCCAGCTACTCAGGAGGCTGAGGCAAGAGAATGGCTTGAACCCGGGAAGCAGAGGTTGCAATGAGCCAAGAGCAGGCCACTGCACTCCAGCCTGGGTGACAGAGCAAGACTTTGTCAAAAAAAAAAATATATATATACACACACACACACACACACACACACACACACACACACATATGTGCTCTGTGTTTAACCCATTAAATGGATAGTTTAAAATAAAGCTATATTCTATTGAGGTATATCACATTACTAGAACTTGCACTGTAAATGCTGAAACATATTCATATTCTTGGATGAGGGTTCAGTGTTTCAATATGCATAACTGAAATTTTCTATACATTATTTAACATTCTAAAATTTTAAACTTTAAACTGTAGAACTCCATAAGGCAGAGACTATATGTATGTTTGTGTCTGTGTGTGTATAAATTTCTTTATAATTTTTATAATTTTCTTTTAAAATTTCTACTTATTAATTTTCTATTGGATTAACAATGGCCAGTAAGCATGACAACCAAAAGTAAATAAACTTTAATGAGGATGAAGGACTTTTCTCTGAGCACTTTCTAGAGCTTTGTAAAATGCTGATTATTTTTTTACACCTACATTTATTTAACTTAAACAACTTTCAAAATCATGTCATGCTATTTACTTTTTATCCTTTTTTTCACATTTAAAAAAATATTATTCCCTTAGGATTTTGTCTGAGAGTGTTAAAATGACTATTTCACTTTTTTATTTTAATGAAAATAATTTATTTTGCTTTGTTCACAATACCTAATATATAACAAATCTGATCTTGCCATTTATATACATGCAAATATTTTAATGAGATCCCATAGATGTCAAGTTAAATTTAACTTAAGTGTTAACATAACACTCAAGGACCTTCAAGACCTGGCTTTCATCCTACTTTTCTGATCAAATCACTTCCCACACAGTAATCCTCATATTTTATACTCTGGTAATAACATTTTCGTTTCCAAGAAAGCCTTTCACTTGGCACCTGGGTGCCTTTGCACCAGTGTACATCCTTGGAAGGCTTTCTATATCTTCCTTTATCACTGAGTATGGTGATTTCATTATTATCTGACTTCCACTAGATGGACTGTGAGTTCTCTGAAAGCAGAGAACCACCTAGCAACAGTGGTCAGTAGTGGTAAAGGAATGAATGAGTAAAATATACGCATATAATTGAAGCTGTCAGTGCTTTCTGTACTAAGAGGTTCATCTCAATACTATGTTTTCTAAAATTGTGAAAAAATCAATTGCAAACTAAATGTCAAATTATCAGGAATCCAGTTCCTCTTATGCCAGATCCAGTTCATGGATTTTCACGTAGGTATTAAAAATCAAGGTCATAGTTTCTGTCAATATAAAATGTTTTTATTAATAAATGAAAAAATATCAAATTATATTAAATATTATTGAAATAATGCAGATAAAAAATGCAAAATATATTCTGGTGCATTTTCTTTGGCAAATAATGTTTATTTTGATACATGGATAGTACCTTTAAAATGTAAAAACAGAACAGATCACACCCTTAAAGATGTTCTTTCCTGTTAAATATATATTCTAGAGGGTTTTAAAAGGTATAGGCCTTTGAATACTGAGATGTTTTCCTCAACCTGGACCCAAAGACTTGGATATCTCCTTACGATCTGGATATGGACAAGGGAAGCAGTGTCTAGAGGATCCCAGGACAGTCATAAGCTAGACAGACTTGGACTGGTGTGAAGAATGTGGAATGCTGGCTTATTTTTTTTTCCTTCAAAGTAGATTTGTTTAGGATTTCCTGAAAGCAGGTTTAACTCTTCATGTGTTTCAAAATGGGTTATTGAATTTTTCATCCTCATTCTATTTTATTTAATCTATTCACTAGATCAAAACAAATCTTAAAGTTATGCAGTTAATGCTGACTCCACACACAATTCTCAGATATTTTAGAATAATATATTTCTAATGCTTCTGAAGACTAAGATCACTTAAAACAGGTCTTTAATGTCAAAAGTAACCTTGTAGCAAACTGATCCACACTTCTGAGGTGCCAAAATAAATTTAAAGCATGCCTTCAAATATTTTAAGATGTTTTAGAACTCTAATGCAAAGTAAACCTTTATTTCACAAAAGCCATTTTTAAGCCATTTGAAAATAAAAGAACTAATTTTAATAACCAATGCTAAAATAGAAAATGATATGTCAATTCAAATATTTCTAGAATTATTAGATTCTGAAAAGACTGTAATGGAAAGTGTGATAACTCATGTACATATGTTAAACTGTTGAAAAAATTTACCTGAGATCATCAGCCTTCATTAAAGATTTCAAGGTAATACTCCTTTTAAAAGAGAGAATTTTTGGCCAGGCTCACGCCTGTAATCCCAGCACTTTGGGAGGCTGAGGCGGGTGAACCTTCTGAGGTCAAGAGTTCGAGATCAGCCTGACCAACATGGAGAAACCCCGTCTCTACTAAAAATACAAAATTAGCCGGGCACAGTGGCGCATGCCTGTAATCCTAGCTACTTGAGAGGCTGAGGCAGGAGAATTGCTTGAACCCAGGAGGCAGAGGTTGTGGTGACACGAGATCGCGCCACTGCACTCCAGTCTGGGCAACAAGAGCAAAACTCCATTTCAACAACAACAACAAAAAAGAGGTTCTCTTAGGCTTTTCATATCTTATAATAACTGACACTAATAAATTAATACAAATGCATAATAAATTAAGTTCCATTTGAGTTACCATTTTAAAACTTAGTTTGAGATGCTGATGTACAATATAATTATGATAAAAATTAGCTAGGTAACTGTCTTCTTTTAAATTTCACTTTCCCACTTATTACAGTATTGGCAATTTAATATCTTACAACAGGATTAGAAAAATAACATCTTATATACAAATTTTATACTGCCCTGTGATACTTTATTTGCTCTTACTTAATATTCTTCTGAAGTAGAATACTGCTATTATTCCTCTTTGCTATTGAAGATAAATTTTGCGTGAATCTGTTTCCAATATTCTGTGCTTTGAACTTACTCTCATTTAATTCATGAATATGCTGAAAGATTAGAAAGCTCTTTCTGGCTATAATATTGATGATATGAAGTCAGAAATGATGCGATCCTTGAAATTCTGTCCATCCACTTTATTTATGAACTGCAAAGGAAAATAATATCCAAAACCCAGAACTATTTTGGCATTGAAATGAATATGGGCCCTATTAACACAGAGATAATTGAAAACTGTTGACTAAACACTATGGAACAGTTGGAAGAGGAGGTCTGTTCAAGCACAAATCATATAGGAGTTGTGTATTATTAGAATAACTATTTTACAGAATCAGCCATTTGAAATAAAAATAAAAGCATATCTAAATTCTTACATAGCAGAATATAATAAAACATCCATTTGTATCCAAAGAAAACCTAAATAATCTGTAGAGAACATGCTGTATTTTGTGAAAAGAAACTACATTAAGCCTCCTTAGCCAATCATGAAGGCAGTAGGATAAGGAGGAAAGAAAACTTGAACCCCTGAATCATTTATACTAATGCTGGCTCCACCCTTAATGGGTCATGTGACCTTGGGAAGTCACTTAATCTCTAGGCCCTTCAATTTTCTCATGTTGATAATTACAAGTTATGTTTAAGAATATCTAATATTTCTTCTGACTCTGAAACAAAAATAATTTATAGTCAACCTCCATTCATTAATGTTTAGCAATTGGAAAAACATATTCTAGGAAGTAATTAATAAAACTTTGGGAAAAATGTTGACCCTAAACAATTTGGTTTTTCAAACTGAAGACTGACAAGTTCTATGTTTAACTCCTTCTGATGCAGCTTCTATTAGATCAAAATTCCAAAGGAAAAAATGAGAATAAAAAAAATTCACTGGGCAAACATTTTCCTGTCTAGAATTTTAAATGTAAATGGATTTTAACAACTGCCTTTCAGTGGTATAAGGTGAACCATCAGCCTGTCCATCGCTTTACTCCTCTACTGCCCACCTTGCAACCACAAGATGGGGGCTTGTTGGTAGGATTGCAGATATGACTAAGAATCTTATCTGAGTTATGTTAAAGAGAAACCTATAACTGTCTATATTTTTGTTTTGAATATATTTGCTTCTATTTTGTGCCTTTTAAAAATTTGGATAGAGGAGGTAAAGCAAAGCCCCTTAAGAAAGATGAGCCCCTGGCATCGGTGTAGGATGAGTGGAGCAGAGGAACAGGAATCTGGGTGCATATGGGAGCATCAGCAGGAGAGGATGGGAGGACAGAAGAGCTTAAGACATAGGGCAGTAATAGGGCCCAGGAAGAGAAACAGGGCCACTGAAAATTTCCTGCAGCAAGGGTGACTAATAACATTTTCCTAAATTGAGAGAATGATTTGAAATTTTGTTGTAACCACCCTGTATCCTAGGAGAGCAAAGTACATTCTGTATAATTTCACCATTCCTCTGCCCCTGATGTCTCCTTTGCTCTGGGAAAAGTGCTTGTGGAGTCAGGTGAGAACCTCAAAGCTCTGACCCCTCTGGCAAAGGCTGTTCCTTCCCACTCTATGCTCCTCGAATGTTCTTGGCACCTTCTTTCTCCTCCGTTGGAGGAGACACAGCTTATTCTCCTTGTAGCCTTCAGCAGGGTGACTGTTGTTTTACTTACTTCCAGGTACCTTTGGATCTAGAGGTGGTGGGGCTGCCATGCTCCCTGCCACTACCAGACCCCTCTCCCTTTCTGTTCTATAATCGCAACTCTATTTTCTGGTGTTACTCTATTTATAGTCTTTTAGTGCCATGACACTAACAGGTCTTTCCCTTTAGTACCCTGAGTCTAATCATTCTTTAACCCCTCAAGACCCTATCATGAATCAATCCTGTCACCATTTTACTGTCTTTCCAGCCCCCATATCTTTATGTTCCTTCTACTGCACGTAAGTTCCATGATCCACCACTTTCAGCCTCTTGCATACAACCTCAGGTCAAACCCTTATGCCTCTCTTACTTTATCATCCTCACTTGGCAATTCCCAGGCTCACTTCACAAGTACACTAGCATGCTGTACATAGCTAGAGGGTAACATAACATTATAAGGACAATATCATTCTAAATTCATGACCATTAACTTTAAACAGAATATTACTCCACATAGTCAAAATACACATACCCATTTCATTTATTCTCATAAGGACTGGTATCATCCTAAATTTATGACCATTAACTTTAAACAGACTATTATTCCACATAATCAAAACACACATGACCTTTTCATTTATTCTCTAAGTGATTAATTCATATTTTCTCTCTTTTCAAGATTTCAATACTTCCTTTTTCACCCTCACTTTCAGCAAGATAGCTGAAACAGATTCAACCTTAAGTTCCCAACGTCTATCTTTTCTCCTGTTATTAGTGATGAGTTGTCCTTATTTTTACCTAAAGTCACCTTTACCATCCCATCCCATCCCATCCAGATATCACTTCAGCAATTTTTTTGCTCTCTCCTTTGCATCCCTAGTTTGTTTTCTTCCAAAAAATGCACATTGGCAAACAATGATGTATAATATCCCCTATTGAAAACAACAAACTCCTTTGACTCATATCCCCTCTTACCACTGCCACATTTGTTTTCTCATTTTGGTAACATTCCTGAGTCCCTTTCTTCAGTTCTTTTGCTATTTTCTCTTGAATCCATTCACATAGTCTTTCGAGCCAAACACTTCATTTAAAATTAATTTTTATAGGGTAACCATTGACTTTCATGTTCAAATATAATTCATTTATAAAATATAATGACTATAATATATTTAAATGTAATAGTTATTGTCACTCTACATTATTTTTTATTTACTAGCAACTTGATACAGTCAGTCATTTCCTCCTCCTTTAAATGCTCTCTTCACTTGCCATACAGGAGAGCACTGTCTCCTGCATGGTTTTTTTTTTTTTTTTTCCTGCTATGTTGGCTACTCATTTTAATCGGCTTTGCTTGTTTCTCCTCATCTCTCCAAACTCTGAACGGTGGCATACCCCAAGTTTCAATCTTCAAATAGCTTCTCTCTCTCTTCACTCAATATTAGGTTACAGATAAAGAATATATGGATGACATTTTTAAATGCCAAGAATAGATAAAGTCTTTGGTGACTAGTCTCGCTAGGCCTTTAAAAATATCATCCATATATTCTTCATCTGTAGCCTGATAGTCTCTCCTGAATGCCAGACTTAAATACCTAATTGCTTACTTGACATCACACTCAGATGTCCAACAGACATTTCAAATAAAACTGTCTCCTAATCCTGCTAGTCCACAGACTTTTCTATGTAAGGCAGTGAGGACTTAACCCTACCGGTTGCTTGGCAAAAACCATCACAGTCATCCCCGACACATCTCTTTCTCTCATGCTCCACATCTAGTCTATCAACATTATCTATTAGGTCTACTTTCAAAATCTATACAGAACCTGACCATTTCCTCCCTCCTCTTATTGCTACCACAGTGGTTCAACTACTGTCATCTCTTTCCTGGCTTCTTGCAGTTACCTCTTGACTGAACACTCTACTGTACCCTTTTTCTTTATTCACTCTATGATCAATTCAGAAACAGAAATAACTTTGAAAGACATTAAGCCAGAATAAGTCACTCCTCTGTTTAAACCTTCTGATAGCATCCTACACTCAGAGTAAAGGAAGGACATACAAGTAGTCTTGCTATTCTTCGAGTATGCCACAAGCTCTTCTCCTGCCTCGGGGCTTTTGCAGAGAATGCTCTGCCCTTGCAGTTGGTGCCCACCCATATTCACTTCAGGTTTTTTAATCAATGTGATTTTCTCACTGAGGATTTTTCTGATCACCATATTTAAAACTATACCTACCCCTTCTCATCTTCACAACCCTTATTTATTTTCCCTCCTTGCTTTATTTTTATCCAGAGTACTTATCACAATTTCATATCATATTACTTAGTCGCATGTTTATTTTCTGTCTCTTCTCTCCCAAACCCATCCCCAAATCCAGTCTCTGTAACCTTCCCCACTTCTGCTGCAGCAACATTTAGGCTATGTATGTCAATAGCTTATTTGCACAGAAAAAAAAAATAGATGGTTCACTTCTTTGCATACAATATATATGTATAGATCATACTTTTATGTAGTTGAATATTTTTTTCAGCATTAAAAGGAATCAATTACTACAGAGCCATAGAAAATGTATTAAATGTGTTAAGTGGAAATGAGAACTGAAATAATATACTGCTGATATAATATACTGTATCTACAGATGGATACAAGTGTAAATTGGAAGTCTCATGACCTACTAACTGGTTCTATGAGCAACTACAATCTATTTAACCTGCAGGACACAATTATCTTGTTGGTACAATAAAGGGATAGGATTAAGGATTAATTAATTAATTAGTTAATTAATTTTTTTAGACAGTCTATGTCGCCCAGGCTGCAGTGTAGTGGTGGTGTGATCTCAGCTCACTGGAACCCCCACTTTCCAGGTTCAAGCAATTCTCAGGCCTTAGCCTCCTGAGAAGCTGGGATTACAGGTGTGTACCACCACACCTGGCTAATTAAGTGATTTCTTAGTGTCACATTTGATGCTGAACTAGTTTTGTTCTTTTGCCTCCTTAATCTCCAAGATAAGAACAAAAATTAAAAAACAAACTTGGAGCACAATTTCAGGATGCATTTATATATATTTAAAATAGTGGCATACTTTTAAAAAATAGGAAATTAAAGGAATTGGAAAATTACTTTCTTTACATGCTCTGTATACAGTTGGCCCTCTGTATCAGCAAGTTTTGCATCCACAGATTCAACCGTCTACAGATCAAAGCCTTCAGATATGAAAGACTGCCTGTGGGTACTTTCCATCCCATGGCTGGTTGAATTGCGGATATAGAACCAGCAGATAGAGAGGACTGACTGTGCTACATCATTTTATGTCAGGAACCTGAGCATCCTCAAACTTTGGTATCCACAGGAGGTCTTGGATACTGGGAGCCTCCTGTAGTTAGCATAAGTATGCAGACAACATAGAAGCAAGCTCAAGACTGTTCTTGTCAAATAACTCTTACATTCAATTCAGGTCTGTAATTCTTGTGGGCAGGTGTACTTTGGCAATTAGAACTTTCAGGATTTCATAGAAGTAACACAGTGCATAAATAGTACCTAACAACCTGACTGATATCTGGGGAGGCCCCTGTAAACAAATATATTAATGTTTATGTAATGCAATGCAAAGAATATTCATACTGAGATATGTAACAACTCTAAATAGCTTTTCTTCCATTCAAAGTAGTTCAGTGTTTAGCCACTAACATGTCATACAAAACTTTCCGTTTCTAACTCTGGATTTTAGAATTGCAGATTAGGGATTTCTGAAATGTCTTAATTATCAATGGTTAATCAGAAAACAACTGATGTTTTGGAAAGATAAATGTTTAAAAATCCTTCACCTCCTCCACAAGTGGCATTGCAATCTTCCCAGCTTGTGTGTGTCCACATGAAGAGGGGCTCAGGTGCTTTAGAGCTCTGGTTTTCTGGAAGAGGGTCTGATGGGATAGTGTATTCATAGTGAAGAGCATAATTCTGATTCTGAAACAGGAGCACCTGTAGTATATAAAAACGATCAAGGCAGATGAGTCGAACTAGAGCACATGCAATGTGACGCATAAAAGTAACGATATTGATACCTTAAAATGCTCATTGCATTGTGTGCATTTTGTTGTTGTTGTCAACACATGCTTCTCTTAATGCATACTAGAAATCTGACATGATTCTTAAATGTTGATATTGCCATGCTTTTGAAAAGAGTGGAGCTTCATACTTACCTCCATGCTAAAGATATCCTGAAGAAAAGCTCATTTGAGTGAGGTCAGAAATACTAGAGCATTTTCTTTCAATTTGATGGACTAAACAGTTTCCCAAAGCATAGTACATGTATAAGATGACTTTAGTTGTGGGTGGAGAGGCTTGGTGGCAGGATTATGTGTTCTATCAAATATCAAGGTGTGACTCACAATCTAATACCAAATGTAAAGAAAAGAAAAGATGGACAGGAAGTCACTGAGTCAAAAGAGGAATAGAATAGATGACTTTGGGGATCATCGAACTTCATAAAAGCAGAGCATTTCTAAGTAAACTGGAAGACAAGGATTTCATTCCATGTATGCTTACAGTTAACCCTTAATTTTGGCAACGTTACTGATTTTCTATTTGTAGTATATATTGTTTCCTTTGAAATTAAATTTGTTATATGAACTTTTAATATTAATTGTACAGTTATGTACATATATGTCAATATTTCAATAAACCATAAAAAAATACATGAAAATGAAAGTCGGGCTACACATTGGACTGAACTGTATGCAGGGACCATGTCTGTTTTGTTGTCTACCTACCCAGTGCCAGGCTCAGAACTGGATAGTGTGGCCACTCAGACGTAAATACACCCACACCCCCCAACACACATATTCTAATAAAAAAGTTAATGAGTGTATATATTTCTCTATACATCCATTTTTAGAAAATATGTCAAGCAATCCCATGAAATATATCACTTCTATGGATCTGAGGATCTATTAAAACAATCTATATGACACATTAAAAAACATATGTACCTACATTTTAAAATTATGCTAAATTATTAAAGAACATTTTTTAGTATTTAACCTGCATCAAGGTAGTTGTAATGACAGGTAATGCTCCATAGGAAAATTTAAATGGGCCTAGGGTTAAGTGTCTGACATTTTAATTATATTTTCTTTACTTTTATTTCTCAGAGTTTTGTTCAGTATATCAACAAAATGCCTAAGATGTATTTTGCTGTGTGGATTGGGAGACTAGTGTATTGACTTTATAAATAACTGTCAATAAAAATAATTTTTAAGTTCAAATGCATAACATATACAGTGTACTGATTCTAAGTACATCATAGTACTTATTGTGGCTTAAATATGTCATTCGATGTTGCCAGTTATAAGTGACTTTCAGCCTAATGAGTTTCAAGACAGACAGTTTAAATGGGTTTTTAAAAAATGACATACCTTGTTTATGGCTATAACCAGACTATTATTAATACATAGTTTTTAAGTGTATGGAATTAACATGTAAACAACAGCTGTTTGTCTATTTGTTTAATTATATTACAATGTGTCTATTCTTCCTAATAAACTACCTTTTCATTGATAGAACTTTAGATTGTCTTTGAATATCTAATGCCACTTAAAATAGAGACATTGGCTACAAAACCATTAGCTCTTACTTAAACCATTTGAATTTGGCAGCATTCTTTGCAAAAAGGAAAGTGTGACCATGTTATAGTCGAGGGGCACATGCTGAAGCATGGCAGCAGAAGGGATTGCCTTTCAAAATTCAGTACAGTCTTTCAATCTGTAATAGTCATTAAAGAAAAAATATCTTAGAAGTGCAGTTTCCCTTGGATTACTGAATAAATCCAGGTCACATAGATGCCTTCTTTTAGACATAGTTCACTGACTTTAATTATGATTCATGCTTCCAGGAAAAACCTTGGTAATTACCAGTTAGATTAAGGATTCTGCAGCAAGGAAACTCCCTCCACCCAACACTAAGGTCTCACATATAGTGTTTAAAAGTCTGAATTAGAAGCTTAATAAAGAAGTCTCAGTCTTATTCCATAAAATAAGAAAAAGAGGGGTTATACTTATTAAAGGCAGGCAACATGATGGCATTTGATGTAACACAATCATTACATATAGATTTGCTATTGATGATACTGTTAATAGAAGTAACCAAGTCGTGGAACAAACTAGATACTGTTCAAACAACATTTGTTTCTTCATTTTGTTTTACCTCTCTAGATGGTATAAGGCACAGAATAGGGTTTCCAGCTGAAATTAAATAATAGGATCCAAAGGGATTGTGAAGAGATGCACAAAATGATTATTCAAAGTATATTTACATTTATGATTCAAGGCAGTTTGGTATAAAGAACTTGAATCTAAGCTTTGGATCCAAGTTCTCTGGATTTCTATGTCAGAGAGGTAGTATAGAAGAGTGATTAATACCTAGTTTATTAATAGCTAAATAACTTATTGGACAATACTGAACACATTGATTAACTTTTCTCATATTTAATTATTTTTAATCTGTAAAATAGAGTAATACATATTACACAGGATTATTTTGGGGATTATATGCTGTAATGAACGTAAAGCACTTTTGGATAGTCTAATTCTTAGTCCTCAATGAATGATGGATATAATTATTCTGATTTGGAATAGAAGGTACACACACCACTCACCTTGCTCCCTTTATTTCTGTTGGTAGAGCATATTAATTGCAGTTATATGAAACCTTGTAATTTAAAATATGGTTTGTGGGCCAGTAGCAGCAGTATCACATGGAAGGTGGTGAGAAATACAGATTTTAAATCCCGCCCCAAATCCAATGAATCAGAATAATCATTTTAGTAAGAACAGCAGGTAATTTGCAGGCACATTAAGTAGGAGAAGCAAATGGGCCAATATATGATGTGAACCTCTGGCTCCTAGACTAGCAACACACATGTCTCCAATTGAAGACAAATTCATCTTAAATCATGTGGAGATATTAAATAATGCGGCACATCGTGCTCCAAATAAACAGTCAATTGATCATGTTTCAGAGTTGTTTTATGTGTGGACTTGAGGTGTTGAAGTGTCTGAATTTTAGACTTTTGCCACAAGGATATAAAACTCACACCAGCTATGTGGTCACTCATTTGGCTCATGTGCCATTAGCATGTACTGCCATAATCAAAGTCAAAAGGGGCACCTGCCTCCAGCCTGGACAAAGTCCCATCATAAAATTTCTCTTCAAATTCTAATTCAATTATGTCCAGTCTTTTACTAATGGTAATGAAGCTTATCATCCCAAATATTCAATTTTTCATAATTCTTTACAAAAATCCATTAACCTAGTAAGAAAATATAACAGGGTGATTGGGAGCACTGTTAGATGTATTTATCAAATTCCTCCTCTCAGGTAGAATAACATTTTATCTAAGGTTTTTATGCAGAGTCAGATAATGTCCAGATAATGTCCATTCATGGATATATAAAACGCTGTGTTTTACAATATTATAGTACGCTCTTTATAGACATCCTCTGCAGTTAGGAACTGTATGTTTTTAGGAAGAATGTGTTTCTTTGGATTCCCTGGCAATCCATCTGTAATTTGCATCTGTAAATTCCCTGAAACATCTTGCTCCTCTTGTAGTAATTGCTATTTTTAGACATCGCGATTTAAAACACATTTTACAAAACCCCTAAAAAATCTACTTTTTGAATAATTTTAGATGTCTGTGTGACAATTCAAATCTGAAAAAGAGATTAGAGAAAGTGCACTGGGAATGTCCCTTGCCATGGAAGTTGATTATGCCATGTTATCAATTCATTCCCTCATACCAGGAGATGTAAAGGTGCTGTAGTAGGACCTTTGGCAGAGATCTTCTCCCAGAGGCCTCGTCTTACATAATGAACGGTAGTTCCAGCTAAATTGAAGGCTCCAGAGTGTTCAATCTTCCAGTCGCTATTAATAGACTGTTTGCCAGCATCTCGGAGGGCTAGAAAGAGATTCAAAAATATAATAGGTATTAACAAGTCGGCTTCATTGATTAATATCCACTACAAATTATTTTGTTAAAAACTACTCCATTCATTTCCAAACAAATGGGATAACATTCCCTGATGTAAAACTGGAGACAGCTCTTTTTAGGAAAAGTCTGCAATAATGGCAAATGCCATAAGCTCTCCTGTCCTAAGTTGTCCACAACTATAATGCCATATTTATCTTTGCCTTCTCTAATCTCCTTGGACCTTTGACATGTGTACTCCTTATTTTGGTCTTTAATCATTTATTCTTTAACACATTACTATATTCAGGCTATGTATATCTATTTAGTCTATCCAGTGATCCTATGAGCACTGTGAATACTGGCTTTACATCTCAGAATTGCTCTGTCTCTGCTATGCCCATCCAGAGAAGTACGTGAATAAAGAAGGATCATTAAGCAGCACATTAATTAACAGATCAAAATGACAGGGTTATATGCATTATGAAACAATTCAAAGACAGTATGTTGAGTTAAAAACAGACCCAGAATCTTTTAACATCTGTTTGTGATCTATGAACAAGAATGGAAGATAAATGTTATATCTCACCCATAAACAACCATCATCTCTATAGAATTTTACAGAATAATTCTGTTTACATTTTTTTTTCTTTTTGAGCTAATCTGTGTACAATTTAAATAAGATTAATGAGATGGAAATGAGATTTCATGGTTACCATTTTAAATTAAATTTTTAAAATATTTTCCTTCAAATGATTTTGTGTTTAAACTTTTCGACTCTTCCATACAACTTTCCTGTCTTTCCTAAAGACATGTACATAAAGATTCATTGACGGCTATTTCAAAATTATATGAAAATGTTTTGATCACTTAAGCCAGTATATCTTATTTCCCTTAAATAAATATCCAGATTTAGAATTACAAAAACAAAGAAATTGAACATTTAAATATATTGAAAACAGTTTCAAATTGATTTTCATAGATGTTGCATAAATTTATACTTTCTTAATAGTGACTGAGAGTGCTTAATTCTGAGCACATCATTGAAAGTAACTTTCTCTTACGTAACATTGAATCGTGATTGAATAATTACTTATCAAGTATCAACTATAACTCAGACAACATTCAAAGTTCTAGAACCTCCAAAATGAATAACATGTATATGTTCTCTGTCCTCATGGAACTTACACTGTAACTGGAGAGCCAGACATTAAATAAGTCACGTAGACAACTTACTACAATATGATGATACTTGCGTGATAGAGTTGAGAGAGGCTCCTCTGAGGGATGTTATTTATTCAGGAAGTTAGTGAGGGGAAATAAGGGAAGCAGAGAACGGGCATTCTAGACTAAGGGAACCATACATGGAAAAGTCTTAAAGCTCACTGCAGCTTGACCAGGACCAGAGGATCCATGTGCATGGAGTCAAACATGCTGAAGCAGATTATGAAGGAAGGAGGCTGGAGAAACAAGGACTAGCCAGACGACAGAGACCTTGTTAGTATTTTGAGTTTTCCTAAGAAAAAAATATAATGACCAATGTGGTGGATCATGCTTTTAATCTCAGCACTCTGGGAGGTCAAGGTGGGCAGATCACTTGAGTTTACAAATTCGAGACCAGTCTGGACAACATGGTGAAATCTCATCTCTAAAAAAATACAAAAATTAGTTGGATATGGTGGTGCCCATCTATAGTCCCAGCCACTCAGGTGGCTGAGGTGGGAGGATCACTTGAACCCAGGAGGTGGAGGATACAGTGAGCTGAGATCATGCCACTGCATTCCCAGCCTGGGCAATAGAGCCAGACATTGTCTGGGGGAAAAAAATGGTAAAACTTTAAAATATTTTGAAAAATATTCTATGAAAAATGGGCTGGTGTAGGGTAAATTTAAACAGGGAAGATAACATAGCCCAACTGAAAGTAATGGTGGCTTGGATTAAGGGAATGGATAAAAATATCAAGATGTATTTAGGAGTAAAATGGACAGAATATGGTAATTGGTTGTCTTGGGTAAATGGAAGTGTTGAGTATGATGCCAAGGTCTAGAATGAGAAAACAGATGGGTTATGATGGCAAATAATGAAATGGTAAAAACTATCAAACATGATTGGGGAGAAATATCAGAAGTTAATTCTTTTAAACAATCTTGTTTTTTTTTTCTTTGAGACAGAGTCTCACTCTGTCACCCAGGAGTGCCATGGCCCAATCACTGCAAACTCCACCTCCCAAATTCAAGCAATTCTCCCTGCCTCAGCATCCCTAGTATCTGGGATTACAGGCTCCCACCACCATGACCAGCTAATTTTTGTGTTTTTAATAGAAATGGGGTTTCACCATGTTGGCCAGTCTGGTCTGGAACTCCTGACCTCAGGTGATCCATTCACCATGGCCTTCCAAAGTGCTGCGATTACAGGCGTGAGCCACCACCCTGGCCCAATCTAGTTTTCTTAAAGGATCTACTGTTTTATTACTATTGAACTTGACAATGTTTTTCATTTGCTTATTAGTTACAAATGGATATTATACTTTAGACAATGCTAAATTGATAATTAGTGATTTTGCCTAAAAGGCAAAATATTTCCTTGTTTTTCATTAAAGTCTATTAAGTATTTTGAGGAATTTTTTTGGCCTAGATATGTACTATGGTCATTACAATTCCATTTTTTTCCTCCTGTACTTCAGTACATGTTTAGGGCACGATATAAGGAAATATTTCTGGAAAATCTCTAATAAAAATGCCTTTAAAAATCCTGGGCGTCACTAGAGTATTTTAGACTCAATTGTTATTTTTGACATTCAGCATTCTCCAGAAAACGGCACACACATGTACCTTCAAATCCACACCATTTAATAGTAGCCTCACATAAAGAATCAATACTTTAGGTATGTATGTTTCTTGCTTTTTGTTTTTAATTTGTTAATTTAAAACATGTGCTTTTCAAAATCATACTTTTCACCATGATTGGATAACTAAAACCGCGATTAACTCTTTTTACCATAAATAACTAGAAAATTAGACAATGTAAGAAACTGTTCTCAGACATTGGATAAGTAACAGAACTGTGATCTCTAAGAGAAGACCAAATGATTTGATCTCTAAAATTGCTTGACTTTCTGCTTGAAAATATTTACCAGACCCCACCCCACCACACACACTGGGAGGTCAGACCCACACAGAGCACAGATGATAAGGGCAAGGGCTTCAGTGAGTTGAGGACATAGAGAATGGAATTCAAATTGGCTAAAACAGCTGAAGAGATTTTGTTCTCCACAGTCTTTAGTGGAGAACAACAAAAAAAGACTACATATAAGAAATAAGGATAAAGTAATCCTAGAGCAAAGGCTACTTTAGATGCATACTGACAAGGCTTTTAAAAAGCCTCAGGACGTTTAGCTGATCTGCAAGTAAATTAACTGTCCAGCAAAATGCAACTCAATACTCAATAATAAATAACAAAATACAGTCATTCAGCAATGTCACATTCATAGTATCTAGCATCCAACCAAAAAGTACTAGGTATGGGAAAAAGGGATTGCAACCTATCATAATCAGTGGAAAAATCAGCCGATAAAATGAGATCCAGGAATAATAGAGATGACAGAACTTTGAGACCAAGGCTTTTATTTTTTTATTTCGTCTGAGATAGAGTCTCGCTCTGTCACCCAGGTTACAGTGCAGTGGTACCATCTTGGCTCACTGCAACCTCTCCCTCCTGAGTTCAAGCAGTTGTCCTGCCACAGCCTCATGAGTAGCTAAAATTACTGGTGCCCACCACCATGTCCAGCTAATTTTTATATTTTTAGTAGAGATAGCATTTCACTATGTTGGCCAGTATGATCTCAAACTCCTAACCTCAAGTGATCTGCCTGCCTCGGCCTCCCAAATTGCTGGGATTACAGCTGTGAACCACCGTGCCTGGCTGACCAAGACTTTTTTAAAGAGCTTTTGTAAGTATGTTCAGTATGCACAACAATTCAAAGAAAAATATGTAACATTGAAGAGTAATGGAAACTATGAAAAATAATTCAAATTTCACAATATAGAAAATATATAAAATAGAAATAGAAAAATATACATAACTGTTATGATAAAGTCACAGAATAGAAAAATATGCATAATACCCGAAATGATAAATTCACCAAACAGATTTACAAACATTTTAGATATTGCAAAAGAAGTCCATGAACTTGAAGGAAACCTAATAGAATAGAAATTGACTGTAACCTAAAAAGAAAATAGGCTAAAAAAATGAACAGACCTTCTATGTCCATGGGAAATACCTGGTAGAGTCACGTATGTATAACTAGAATTCCAGAAATGTGGGTTGGGGCATACAAATTATTTGAAGACATTGTGCACAAAATTTTTCCAAATTTGATACAGTCTACAAACCTGCAAATCTAAAAAATGCAATGGAATCTAAGCCAAATAACCATAAAGAAAACCATACAAAGTACATTATAATCAAACTGCTGGGATCCAATAATAGGGATAACAATCTTGAAAGGGCCTAGAGAGAAAAAGGACATGAAAACAGGGAAAAAATTTAACAATTTACTGGATATATCATCATAACTAATACAAGACAGTAGACAATACAATCATCACATTTAGAGAGAGAATACAAAGTAAAAAAAAACAAACAAAATCTAGAATTCTACATCCAGTGAAAATATCCTTCAGATATGAAGGCAAAGTAAATATATATTCAGACAAACAAAATCTGGAAAATGTCAGCAGACTTGCTCTATAAAAAATATTAAAGTATGCTTTTCAGGCTGAAATAAAACGGTTCAGGATGGAAAGAGGTGTCTATGTGAAGGAAGGAAGTTGATACTGGTAAATGTATAAAAATATTATTGAAATTTTTAGTATAATTAACTGAGGCAACATGATTACAATGTATTTTGCGGTTTAAAACGTGTAGAAATAAACCGAAAGTAGGAAATGTGAGAGTAAGATGCATAATAGCAAAAACGAGGGAAAAGGGGAGTACACCATTCTAAGGAGCTTACATTATATATAAAGTGGTATAAATGATCTGTAAGGAGGCTGTAATAAGTTAAAAATACATACTGTAAATGCTAGATCAATCATTAAAAATATAAAGCAAGAATGATACTTAATAAGCAAGTAAAGAAGACACTGGAATAGTAAAAAGCATACTCAATCCAACAGAAGCCAGAGAAAAAGGAACAAAGAAATTAGGAGGAGATGGAACAAGTAGAAAACAAATTCAGTATGTCCAAAGTTACATTAAGTTTAAGTGGACTAAGGACATTGATTAAAAGAGAGATTGTCAGGCTAAAGAAAAGGAAAAATCCCACTGTATTCAATTGACAAGAATGAACTTTAAAAATAAATAGGTTAAAATGAATGGAAAAAGATGTGGCATGCAACACTAAACATTAAAAAAATCGGTTTAATGACCATATTATTATTGTTATTATTATTTCGAGATGGAATTTTGCTTTTGTTGCCCAGGCTGAAGTACAGTCTTGGCTCACTGCAACCTCCACCTCCCAGGTTTAAGCAATTTTCCTGTCTCGGCCTCCCGAGTAGCTGGGATTACAGGCTAATTTTTGTATTTTTAGTAGAGACAGAGTTTCATCATATTGGTCAGGCTGGTCTCAAACTCCTGACCTCAGGTGATCCACCTACCTCACCCCCTCAAAGTACTGGGATTACAGGCATGAGCCACCATGCCCAGCCAGTGACCATATTATTAATAGGTACCACAGACCAGGGTAAGAAATATTTTGAGATTAAAAAAAGACGTGTTTTTAAAGGTCATTTAAATTAGCATTATTTATTTTTTAAATGACATAAAATTTGCTAAGTAGACTTAACAATCCTAAGTGTATGCTAGATTATCAAAATGCATGAAGCAAAAACTAACTTAATTGAAAAGAGACAGAAAAATCTGCAATTTTAGTTGAAAATTTCAATGCTTTTCTCTCCTTAACTGAAAAAAATGATGAGTATCAGTAAGAATATAGAAGACCTGAACCAAATAAACCTAATTGATATTTAGAGATTGTACTCAGCAAATCTATTAATAGAACACAATTTTTTTCAAATATAAATGCATCATTGGCCAATAGATGCTATAAGTCATAAAACAGATCTCAATTGAAATTTTACTGAATATATTCACTTACCAGAACAGATTTAAACTAAAAATCAATAACAATATGTCTATTTTAAAAACTAAAAATATTTGAAAATTAAACAATCCATTTATAAGTAACTCATGAATCAAAGTAGAAATCACAGTGTTAATAAGAAAATATTTTTAAGAATATATTGTGGAATACAACTAAAGCAGTGCTTAGAGGGAATCTTATAGCTTTAAATTGTCACATTAGCAAAGAAGAAAGCAATACAATTCATGATCTAAGTTTCTACCTTAAAATGGTAGAAAAATGTAAACCCAATGTAAATAGAAGCAAAAAACTAATAAAGGGCAGAAGTTAATTAAATAGAAAGTAAATTAACAATAGGGTAATCATTAACACCAAGAGTTGGTTATTTGAAAAGATCAAATAACTGATAAAACTTTAGCTTATCTAATTAAGAAAAACAGACACAAACTAAAGATATCAGAAATAAGAGACAAAATATTGTTCTTATGGGCATGATAGTGTAATAAGGAGATATTATAAACAAGTTTAAACCAATGAATTTGACAAGGTAAGTGAACTGGATTAATTTCTTAAAGACATCAGTTACCAAAATTGACACAAGAAGAAAAAGAATATCTGAATAGCCATATATATACACACATACACATATATATATATGTATATATATGTGTGTGTGTGTGTATATAGATTTGTACTTGCATATGCCAACCAACTTAGTAACCATATAAATCTTGAGAGCTCAGAACTTCACAGTTAAGGTAAATTGGTGCTGTAAACTCATATAAGGGTTTGATTTGCCTTACAAAATCTCAGGAAAATTGATTTTCTACTTCCACTTAGTACTAAAGTTAATATAGATACATTTTCTTTCTTTTTCATTTTGTGGTGCAATTTCTATCTATCCATCACAGTGAAGCTGTAGTTCTTTGGTGTTGTTGCTTTATGCAGGGCTCTCTTACTAGAGTTCCCACTTTGTAAAGGCCTTAGGTTTTGTTTTCCGCCCACAGAGTCCCTGTGGCTCTCAAAGTCTAAACCTGCTTACCAGAATCAAGTATAAGTGGGTCTTCAGAGTCAGCCTAATTCTCTGGCTTCCTGTTCCCACTTTGTTTTTGGTATCTAAGGATTCTTTAATTTCTTTCCAGTTCAGAGGTGTTAAGGATTGAACATTGTTGCCCTCCCTCTAAATTCATGTTAAAACCCTACCCCCTAATGTGATCTTATTAGGAGGTGGAGTCTTCAGGAGGTAATTAGGATTAGATGAGGTCATGAGAGTGAAGTCTTCATGAATGGGATTAGTGTTCTTATAACAGTCCCAAGAGAGCTTGTTTCCTCTCTCTCTCTCTCTGCCATGTGAAGACACAGCTAGAAACTGGCAGTCTGCAATTCAGAGGAGGGCCCTCACCAGAACCCCACCATGCTGGTACCCTTGATCTCACACTTATGGCCTCTAGAAATGTGAGAAATAAATTTCTGTTGTTTATAAGCCACAAAGTCCATGGCACTTTGTTATAGCAGCCTGAAGTAACTAAAATGACAGGTATATTATAAAATGGTTTTTTTTCTTTTGAATTTGCCTCATTTAATTTTTTTTTTTAGTGAGAGGTTGTCCATAGTGCCTTGCATGCAAAACTGCATGGAAGGTAAGTATACCCATATGACCTTTTTGAGATTAAAAAAAAACCCGTAAGCTGCAATGATTTTGCAAAGGTATAACATAGATCTATCTGAAGTATTTTCCATTTTAGGCTTTTTGATATATTACTAACGAGACAATAATGCCACAGTCTTCAGAGAAGCAAATAATAATTGCATTTAAGAATGCAGTTCAAAGAAAGAATGATGAAAACAATAATTGTATTGGGAAGGGATTAAGTATCTCTATAAAATAATATATAGTTTGATATAGACAGGTTAATTTGTTTACAAATTATCAGTTTGCCAAGGTTCTATTTTCTTTTCTTTTTTTTTTTTTTTGCTAAAGCTATTTCAAGATGAATATTTCCAATGACTTCCTTCCTATGCCCAAAGGAGCATTTAAGAAATGTGATTTATGAAATGTATCTATTTGCCAAGTCTTTAGGTTTGAAATCTATGATTTTAATACAGTGTCATTTATTCTTTACTCCAAATTTGCCCCCGATCCATGTATCCCACATTAGTTAAGTGTTACTATTACTTGCCAGAAACCTAGAAGTCATCTTGAATTTTTATCCTCTTATCAACACTCACATCTATTTTTCAACAAGTTCCATCAGTTCAACTTCTTCAAAGTCTCTGGAAGCTACTAGGTGTTTTCCATTTCTATTCTCTTGCTAGGTTTATGTCACTGGTCTCTTTGTCTCCATTCTTGCACCCTTCCTGTGATTTACCAGAGGTGAATTATTATTATTACTATTTTGAGTCAGCAAGTAAGGAAATGTACTCTTGAATAAACATGGTAACATATTAATAGTATTTTTCAACATTGATTTAATCTCCAGAGCAGCATTCATTCTGGTTAAGGGCATAGATGCTGTTTCTTTCTACAAGTAAAAGACTCTGCTCAGTTAGGCCTAAGGCTAAGCACAAGGAGAATTTACAGTAACTAACTGAGACAGATATGTGATTCAACTTTTAAACTTAATGGTCTTTTAAAAACAAAGAGTGATTGAAGAATTATGTTTAGAGGTCACTAACAGAGAAAAATGATGGGATTTACTAGAATTGGAGACAGTGATTAGAGAAAAAAACAGTCATTTCATGATTTATACTCTTCTGAGTTAATTCTATACAATTAGTTGATCACCGTAGTTTAAAAGGGGAAAAAGAGGTTATATGGGGAAAGTTTAAAGAAAACGTGTTCAAATATGATATGTACTTTTAAATCACAAGTGTTGCATGGAAGACAATTACTTAAAATAATAAAACTAAAAAAGAGACAGCATGGTTCAGTGCCTAAGAACCCAGATGCTATGCCCAGAAGCCTTGGGTTCAAATCTAGGTTCACAGCTTCTTAGATGTATAACCTTGGGCAAGAAACTTAAAGTTTCTGTTACTCTAGTACCAGATTTTAAAAATTGGAAAATTAATAATGACTACTTTATAGAGGTATTCTGAGGATTTATGGATATATGTAATGCACTGGCCTATACTAATCATTAAACAAATGTGAAACATCTTTTTCTTAAACAAAATTCACCAAAAAGTCTATCATTTCCTGTGTACCAGACTTTAATTTAGTTATTGTAGACAAAGAACAAAATATCTTCAAGAATTAACAATTGAGATTGCCATTAGAAAAATAAGAATTTAAACAAATAAATTCAGAAACGTATAAGTGCTATACAGAAAATAAAGAAGGACAATGTAATAGAGAGTGGCTTGGTTAAAGGTCAGTGTATATGGAGAAAAAGTAATAACTCTGAGTAACTGAAATGATTTCCTAATGCATCACATTAGAATAGTAAAGAAAGTGAAGGATCAAGGAGGACTCTTGAGTTTTGGCATGAACTACTGGATAGAAATTAGTGAATATGGTAAGCTGAACAACCCTCCCCCCCTACCCCAACATATCTATCCATGTTCTTAAAAGATACATAGCATACAAAATATTTTCTCTGACCACAAAGGGATGAGGTTAGAAATCAAGAACAGAACCAGAAAATGCACAAATTTGTAGAAATTAAACAACACACTCTTTAACAACCAATGCATCCATGATCTGGAAACAAATGAAAATTCAACATTCCAAACCTTATGGGACACAGCAAAGGTTGTTCTGGGCGGGTGGGGGAAATGTATACCTATAAACTCTTATATTAAAAAAGAAGAAAGATCTGTAATTAATGGCAAAATTTTACAATGTAAGGAACTGGAAAAACAGAAAACTGAATCCAAAACTAGCAAAAGAAAGCAAATAAGATTAGAGCAGAAATAAGTGAAATAGAGAATAGAACACAATAGAGAAAGATCAACAAAACTAAAAGATAGTTCTTTGAAAAGATCAACAAAATTAGCAAGTCTTTATCTACACTGACTAAGGGAAAAAAAGAAAAGACAAGACTCAAATTACTAAAACCAGAATTCAAAGTGGGGATATTATAATCAATGCTACAGAAATAAAAATGATTATGAGTACTATAAACAACTGTATGACCATAAATTAAATAACCTAGATGAAATGTACAAATGTCCCAAAACAAAACCTACCAAAACTGAATCATGAAGAAAGAGAAATCATAAATAGACCTATAATTAGTAAGGAGATTAAGTCTCTAATCAAATATCAAATAAAAGCCCTGGATAAAACAGCTTTTTTTGGGTATGGCTTTAGGTAAAGGTCCAACTTCATTTTTCTGTATGTGGATATCTAGTTTTTCCAGTCCCACTGGAGAAAAAGACTGTCCTTTCTCAGTTGAATGGTCTTGGAATCCTTGTTGAAAATCATTTGACCATATATATAAGAGCTTATTCCTGGACTTTCTATTCTTTTCCATTGGTTTAGATGTCTGTCTTTATTCCTGTAGTAGGCATAGGACACTAATGTTTTTATATCTGTAACTTTGTAGGAAGTTTTGCCACCAGAAAGTCTGCATCCTCCAGCTTTGTTCACTTTCAAGATTGGTTGACAATTCAGGGTCACTTCCATATGTAAAGTTCCATATGAATTTTACAGTGGGTTTTTGTATGCCTTCAAAAGATGTTATTGAAATTTGAATGCACTTAATGCTTCTGAATTCACTGAACTTGACACTTAAAACTAGCTGTGATGGTAAATTTTATGTGATATATATTTTATCACAATAAAAAATATGTTATTGAGGGGGAAAAGATATTCACATCCTAATCCGTGGAACCTGTGAATGCTATTGTTATGGTCTGAATATTTGTGTCCTCCCCTAAAATTTATATGTTGAAACCTTAGCCCCAAGTTAATGGTATTAGAAGGTGGAGTCTTCTGAGAGGTGATTAGGTCATAAGCGCTCTGCCCTTATGATTGGGATTAGTGTCCTTATCCCAGAGGTCTAGCTATCCACTTCCACTATGTGAGGACACAGTGAAAAGATGCCATCGATAAATCAGGAAATGAGCCCATAATGGACACCAAATCCATTGGTGCCTTGATCTTGCACTTTCCAGCCTCCAGAACTATGAGCAATACATTTCTGTGTTTATAAGCTACCTAATCTCTGGCATTTTTGTAGCAGCACAAACAAGGACAGTTACTTTTTATGTCACATTTAAAGAAGTTACAGATATTAAGTTGAAGATCTTGAGATGGGAGATTATCCTGAATTATCCAGGTAGGCCTTAAATACAATCACATGTATCCTTATAAGAGAGAAGAAGAGGAAAATTTGAACACAGAAGGAAAGGAGAAGACAATGAGACCAAGGAGGCAGATAATGGAGTGACAAGGCCACAGGCAAAGGAATGCTGGCAGCCACTAGAGTTGGAAAAGGCAAGGAATGGATGTTCTCTCTAGAGTCTCCAGAGATTGTGTAACACTGCAAACACTGATTTTTGGCCCAGTGAAACTGCTTTTGGACTTCTGGCCTGCAGAAGTGTGAGGGAATACATTTCTATTGTTTTAAGTAACCAAGTTTGCAGTAATTATTATAGTAGGCATAGGACACTAATGCAGTGACATTCACTGTAGTGGAGAACACCAAGGGAAGAAGAGGTTTTAGCATGGAGTGGAAATCAAAATTTTTATTTGGACTTTTGATTCTGGACTTTCTGTTAGGCTGTTCTTGCAGTGCTCTCATGAAATACCTAAGACTGGGTAGTTTATAAAGAAAATAGATGTAATTGGCTCTTGGTTCTGTGGGCTGTACAGGAAGCGTGGTGCTGCCATCTGCTTGGGTTCTGATGAGGGCCTCAGGAAGCTTACAATCATGGCAGAAGGTACAGGCAGAGCAGGCATCTCACATGGGGAGAGAGGGAGCAAGGGGCAGGTGGGTGGGGGGGAGTATGTGCCACATACTTTTAAGTAACCAGATCTCATGTGAACTCTCTATCACAAGGACAGCACCAAGAGGATGGTGCTAAACCATTTGTGAGAAATCCATCCCCATGATCCAGTCACCTCCCACCAGGCCCCACCTGCAATATTGAGAATCCGAATTTGGCATGAGATTTAGAAAGGACAACATCTAAACTATATCAGACTTGTTATTTCTGAGGTACTTATGAAACTTTTGATAATTTACATCAAATAAACATGTAAAGCAGTAGAGCTAGATGTAATGGGGAGAGAACATAGCAGAGAAAAGAGCAGGACCCAGACCTGAACCCTATAGTATGGGAACATTTGGAAACATAAAGAGGCTGAGGACCTCACAAAAGAGACCAGTAAGAGACATCCAGTAGTCCTATAAACTAAGAGGAAAAAAAGTGTTTAATGAGGAGAGGTCAATAGTTTTAAATGCTGTTTACAGGTCAAGTAACATTGGATTTGTCAACATGGAGGGCATTTGCTGACCTTAAAAAAGGCATTTACTGCAGATGGAAACAGGAAACAGGACTGGACTGGTTGAAGAGACTAGGAGGTAAGAAATTTGAGACAGCATGAATATGTTCCCTTTGTAATACTGCCTGGTTTATTCAGCCACATGTGTCTTGTTACTAAAACCCATACTGTAATTTAGAATTTTGTATAATTGATAAAATTCTATTTGAGATATCTATATTCATTTCCAGTATAGAAAAAAGAAAACGTACATGGAAGTATAATAACCAATTGTCTGCTATTGACTGAATGTATTGAAATTGTCTTGATTATGGCCAGTGTCTCTAGAAACTGGGCATTAGGACTTTAATCTGAATCTGAAAATCCTGTATGATCTATTTGTACCACAGAAGGTAAAATAGATTAAATACCAATTAATTGGTATAAATGGTAATAATTGGTAGTGTGTCACATGATAAAGAATTACTTTTACTGTCCCCTTTCCTCAAATTTTTCTACTCCTAGAATGCAACTCCTATTGAAAAAAAGTCAATCTGAATGTAGATTATGTATTTTTGATATTACAGAGTAGAAACAATCATGCAAGCTGGGTTGTTTCTATGTACAAAGGATTACTCATTGGGACATTATTGCTCATTTAAGAAAAAATAGGGAGGACATTATTACAAAAATAAGCTTGAGAACTTTGTGTGTGTGTGTGTAAAGATAATATTAACACAATATTACAATTCTGGAAAAGCATTTTAGTCTACTGCCTGACATAAACATATTAGGTCCTTCTATCTCTGGATGCTAGATAAAACTTCATTTCACATGACTTAATTAGATAGAAACTTTAACATATGAGCATGTATATTTTTGGCAACTTAATATTTTTCATATCTTTAAAAATCATTAATTGATCTAATTAAACTATTAAAATGACTGATACAGTCCTTTTCATAAGTAATACTTAAAAATTTAAAAATATTTTCTTCAAGGTGAGTTTTCCTAAAATGAAGCGCGAGAAAGAAACCTTTTCCATTACAAAGTCAAATCCTTTAGTATGTAGAACATTACTTAAAAAATGCCACAAGATTTCCTAACTAAACGATCATTGTGTGTGTGTATATATATAAATATATATATATGCAATTAGTATGCACATGTATATGTGGATATATGTATATATGTGAAATAAATATATTTATGAAATATATACATATGGGTATAAATCATACCCCAATCATTCAATTAGGTGTTTTTTGTTTTTTTAATCTTGGACTAACACGTGGAAGAAGTTTTTACCCCTCAAAAACATATAGACAACCAGATTGCTTTTGCTCCTGGGAAGTCTTGGGAGGGAAGGAAAAATATTCCTATTTGATATGATAAAAGATAGTTCCTGGGAAGTTCAAACATAAAACTAGAAACTGATTGACTTCCTCCTCATCATAGAAGTCTCAGGGCAGGGAGTTGGGTTCGTACTTGGATCTTCTCTGTGTCTGTAACACAGGTTACCTAAATAGCTCTTTGCCGGCTTTTCCTCCACAACTTTGATTCTTCTTGCTCCAGCAGGTATCACCAGCACTTCTACATAACCTGTAAGAGTCAATAAAACATGAAACAAATCTTAAGTTCCTTCAAAATCTCTTTTCTTCATCGACTTGCCTTTTGTTTTCCTTTTGGTTTTGGTTATTGCTATGATATTTCAGTACTTATGCAAAGAAAAATTTTTATATATAAAAGCTGTCATGATTTCCAGTGAAGTTTCTTGGAAAGATGTTGAGCCTACAGCACTACGGAGGACAAACAGGCACTTTTATTTTATGTAAAACAAAACAAAACAAAATCTCATTGATACCTTATGAATTGTGAGGAGAGAAAAAAAACAGTGGAACAGCCTGGTTAGAAACACAGTGGATCTTGAAATAGAATAGATAACCTCAGATTTTGCTGTGGGAGCTTCTTTAAGTTAGAAAGTGTGAGGAAGAAGAATGTATAGCCGGAGAAAATATAGCAGGCCGGGACTAAATCCCTGGAGTAGTTAAGCATAGGGCATGAGAGACCAAGCATTCTCTGGAGGATTTTAACAAAGGGTTTTGAAACTGGTGCTGGAGGCAGTAAGTGTAAGGTCACACCAGGCATTCTAGGGTCACCGCTAAAGATGTCAGACAGCTAAACCCAATATACAATTAGGTGCTTCTCAGGAAACATTTTTCAGCAGAGGTTAAGGATATAATCCTTGAAGAGAAATAAAATGATAAGGTAAAGAAAGATAAGAAGAGAAAATGTGCAGAAAAGTACAGACTCAAGATTTCCCTTAGTGCAGAAAAGTGACACAGAACAGATGCCTACTTTTGCTTGAAGTTATATTTTCCAAATTATATTAAAATAATATTCTTCTTAGTAGTTCTGTGCAGATCCATGCATCCTACAGAAGCCTACCTTCAAAGCTTTAAAAAAGGCACAAGAGTTAATTCCAGAGTTGTCTCCTGTTTATTAATTATTCATCTTCCTGAGAATGTTTAGCTATTTGGTGTACACCAAAAGGTAGCATATACCCCACCTGGTGGCAGTGGCTGGAATTAGTAGCATGTTGTTTTAGAATCATAATTTCCATTCAAGAACACTTAATTTAATTAATTTAATTAACTATTGAACTGCACATTTCAGGAACACTAAGGCATTCTCAATAACACCAAACATAAAAGCATTATCATTTTTTACATGAACAAAATAAGCAGCCATTAAAATGGAAACAAATGCATAATGGCTATTTGCACATAAAAGTCAGGTAAGACGATCTCTGCCCTCAATGAGCTTATAATTGAATTGGAAAGACAGGCATAATTACCTTATATAAATGAGTTGAATACAATGACAAATATCATGTGAAAAAGAAAATATGCAAAATAATATCATTAATTCTCTGCTGAAGATTATAAACCAGGGTTGTTTAAACAATCTCCATCTCTGATCACATAACCACTCAAGGCTTCAATGCTATTTTTATGCACAGAAGTAGGATTTTTTTTTTTCCCTGTTAAATGGTTATAAACATTACTCATACTTGGGAAACATTGTCATCAGCCAGAATCACTATGTTTCAGAGGAAAGAACAATTTATAAAGGAAAGCTTCACAAAGAAGTAAATAAATAGATGAACTGCCTTGGAGAATGGGTAGAATTGCTATGCATACAGAAGAAATGAGTTCACTGTATATAAGGAAGAGTAAGGGATATGTGGTGTTGTTAGCGGCACCTGAATAAAATCTGATGGAATGAGAAGATGTAAGAGCATGGCTCTGTTAAAGCGAGTTTAAATGCATGCCCAGGAGAATGAATTTATCAATTTGAAACTATTGAACATTCTATAGCATGGACCTTGGTAATTGGATCCTGGCTTCGAAAGGCTTTGTCTAACAGTAATACCCAAGATGAACAGGGATATATATAGTTGTGGGAAACAGTGTCAGGACGCTAATGTTAAAATCCAGGAGTAATGGGGCTAAGGGAGAAAATCCAGAAGATACTCTGAAGAAAAAAATTTCTGAACTTGGTAACCAAAAGAAAGTGGGTATAATAAAAATTGAACACAATGCTTTATTATTAGTTATGTGAGAATGGGGCCATCATTTACAGGAACATGAAAGTCAAGAGAGAAATCATCTCATTTTGGTAATAACGGAATAAATGTGGCTTTGCAATTTGTATCTAACAAAGTGGTATAACACACTAGTTAAGGCATTCAGTAAGACCTCTGGAACATCTGAAATCTGGAGAAAGGTAAGGCTATTGACATAGCTTTGTGAGATATCCTTGAGGAATCACCAAGTTAAGGCAGGGGGACAAGTGGAGAAAATCAAGAATAGAAATAAAGGACTCAACTTTGGTGATGGTCATAGTTTTTAACAAAGACATAAAATCAGGAAAGAAGATAGAGGAAGAATAATCATGAGAAGACGGATATCTGGTCTGTTTGGGGAGTGGGACCTTATGGAAGAGAGTATCTTGTGAAGAACTGCTGGTCAACTGTCAAAAGCTGTATGTCAAACACGAGACATGAAAGAGAAAGATGACCAAGGAGAGTCCTCTGAGTGTTCCAATCAAGAGATAATCGTTAAACTCTGAGCAAATAAATTTAGTAAAGTGTTGAGAGCAAATGTTGAATTTCAGAATATTAAAAAGAGTAGATATAACAAAGTAGAGGTAGGATGTGCAAATTCTTGTTTGAGTTTAATAGTACTCTCTGAGGTATGTTATACATTAGAGCTACAGTTATATGTAAGTTTATAGTTATATTTAGAGTGATTATTATTGAGTTGGGATGGCTTAAAGGACAGGTTAGACTGATTTTCAAGAAGAGAGGTAGAAAAATATTAATCAAACATATGAAGAGAGAAAGCCAATGACTGGGAGTTAAATACTTTTCAGTAAATAAGCCATTTGGCACAGTTGACAGTGTACTGACTTAGAAGCTTAGAAGTTGGATCATGAAGCCAGTGAAGTCAATATTGTAAATTTGATCCCCATGTGTACTTTGCACATAGTAACATCCTATTTTATAACCAGAGATCCCATTTTTAATCAGCTATCTTAAAATGTTGATAGCAATCTTCATCTTTATGGTAACAACAGTGAAGTAACAAATGCCATATTTTGAAAAACTGCTGTCTGCTAATCACTATTATAGTTACTTTACAGAAACTATTTTACCCATAATTATAGCCCCCAAGGTAGATACTACACTTCCCATTTAACATGATGAGAAAATAAAGATAGAAGAAAAAACACACTTTCCAACACTGTATTGTCAGTAATTAGCTGACCCAGGCTTTGAACTCAGATCTGTCTGTTTCTCCTGTTCACTTCCTGCTATAATTCACTGCAACTGTTTCCTAAAGTAGAAAAAATAGTTAACACGATGACTCTCCCACTGCTGTGGCTAACAACCAAACACACAAAAGCTCTTAGAGCATGTCCTCCTTATATGCTATTTTCTTATACAAAGGATAAAACATGTTGTGCCCATTTTCTTCTTAGTAAATATTGATAACTATGCAGTTCAACAACTGGCCAATATATAGTTTGCCTTTCATTCTTCTAAAAATTTATCACTTGGCTAGGCAAATTACAATGAAAGACATGATAAAGTACTAAGGGGAAAAAAAAAACAAACTTCTTTTCCAGCTCCAACAAAAATGATTTAGCAAACTCTAAGTAGAGCACAGGGACTGAAAACACCCATGTGTGTCTGTACGTGTGCTACTCATATAATATATACAGTGTGCTTGGCCAACTGGACAAATAGGGCTGCATGGCCTTCAAAATTCTAGGAAGTACATAACTACAGGGATAAAATTGTCTCAAGAGAAATAAATGCAATATTCCTGAAGTCACAAGTAGATGGTGCCTGTGACAGAATTAATAACTCAGGCAGAATTTCTAAAATTGAAAGTTATACAAATTTAACATTTCATTATTAAACTAGCAAATATTAATGGATCACACACTATGCTGATAATTGTAAATATGATGTTAAACAAAAATAGCATATTTGTTTTTCATTGAGCTTAAGGTCTAATGGGAAAGGAAAGACAAGTGAACATAAAATTATAAATGTGACTAGAGCTAAACCATATGGATACATATATCATAAGCGTCACTAAAATACTCATTCGTGATAGGAGGTACAGGGTGTTCAGGGATCACTTAATTAAAGAAATGATATTTAAACTGAGAACTAAGTGGTGTCTAGATTTTCACCCGGCAAAGCCAAGAGAAGGCCGATCAATACAAATTTGGAAATTCCAGGTGTGGGTGTGCGTGGTGGAGGTTGATGGGTGGCAGTGGGGGCATGGTCAGTTTTAGTACCTGTAGGAACTCAGAGAAGGAAGAGGACCTTGGTATGAGATGAGGCTGGAGAGACAGACAGGGACAACATATGTAGACATTAAGATTCTGGTTTATTCCCTGTGAGCAATGTGAAATTAACATGGAGTTGTAAGGACGCAAGTGGCCTTATTAACCTTTAATATTTGTAGTATCTTAGGCATTGTCGTTATTTTCCAAACATGCTGTTAATATAACTTACCTACAATGAACAAAAGTAGAAATTAAAGTGGAATAAAAAGGGAATTTGAAGTAGAAATCTGGGAAAATATATATTCACATAACTGCAGTCAGAATGAAAACAGTTACTGATTTTTAATGGTATTTCTGTTTTCTATGGTTAGTAGAAATATGAAGTGTTATTACAATTAAAAGCATCAGTGCTAAATGTGCATCAGTATTCTGTGAACTGTTTCCATGCATATTCAATAAATATAAAAGAATATTCTTTAAAAATTCTAATATCTTTAAATTTCTTTAGTCTTTCAAAAATATTTTTGAGCTTCTGCACTATAAAAAAACTTCTGCCATCACAATCAGGTGGAAAAAGCTGATTATAATTAAATTTTCTAGTTGAAAGTCTGAGAACCTGTTTTGGCTAAGTATGTATGTATGTATGTATGTATGTATGTATGTATTTATTTTTAAATGAGTGCTGGCAGATTTTTGATGTGTGGGACCTATTGGAGACTAAGAGTTAGATCTGCAATTTACCATAGGCCTTACTTACTTCTAGACTTTAAGATGTTCGGGCTCACTGATCTTTTATTCTGCTTAGGCCTAGCAACAATTTACATTCAAACTTTAGAAGATTGTGACTAATTTTCTTTTCTGAAGGACTCTTCTATCTAAAATGAACTCAGTTTTCTCAATTATTCAACATAAATGGGCTGTTCTTTGTATTAAAGTAAGTTCATGTGTTAGACTCAGATTTTCTTGTTCTCTTCAAAAAGGAATTTAAACTCAGAAAATGTTGGTGTATGTAATAGACACATATAAATGATCAAAACAGCATATTTAGGCTGGGCACGGTGGTGTATGCTTGTAATCTCAGAATTTTGGGATGCCAAGGAGGGAGGACTGCTTGAGCCCAGGAGTTTGAGACCAGTCTGTGGAACATAGTGAGACCTCAGCTCTATAAAAACACAAAAAAATTGGCTAGGCATGGTGGTGCATGCCTGTAGTCCCAGCTACTAGGGAGACTGAGTTGTGAGGATTGCTTGAGACTGGGAAGTGAAGGCTGCAGTGAGCCATGCCCCACTGCACTCCAGCCTGAGCGACAAGAGTGGCACTCTGTCTCAAAAAATACATGTGTATGTTTTTAAAAATAAAAGAGTATATTTGATATAAGTATAACATTCATGAAAATAGATACCAATATTAAGGGTACAAGACACATGCCCAGGTAACAGACTAATGTAAACACAGAGAATGTTTGCTTCTTTCCAGTAAGCTTAAGATCCTGAGTATAAAGCATTTTTCTGCACATAAAGCATATGTTGGGTCACTATATTTCAGTAAAGATAATACATTTTGTTGTAAATTACTTTAAATGCATACTATATAGATCATTCATAATCATTTTAATCTTACATCCTCTGAGTATTAGTCTTTATAGATGAGAAAACAAAGTAAGAGAGGATGATCTCTGCTATTAATCTATTTGGAACATTATCTCCCATCTTCTGACTCCTCTTGGTTGTATGCTAGACTGTTATGGAACCTCTGTTTCCAAAAAGGTACACCCTGATAATGCAGCAAAAACATTAAGAAAAAAATAATGACAATGGAAAGCTGGAAACCAGAAGATTACTATTCTCAATGGTTGCTTTAGGCTGTTACGAATCGTTATTTTCCATTAGACATCATTCTTTGCATTGGAGAATAAGGTCTGTAGAAACCTGATAACATTAGCCAATGCAAATTACATTATTCCCGTGCTGTTCTAACTTATTACATGTACAACAGATGAATTCATATTTTCATTACTGGGAAACGAGCTTGTTGGAATTTTTGGCTCATATCACATGTATTATATGTCATCACAAAAAATAATTTAATACGCATTGCAAGTCTTCAATAGAATTGGAACGGTAATCTCTAAGTTAAATTCAATGTAATCTGTGTCTCCAAAGATTGCAGGGGTTAATACTTATGAAAAACTAAAGAAAAATTACCTGCTCCTCTGGTGTGATTCAAATCCCCTTTAATGATTTTGCATGATTTTCCATTGCCATTGCATACACCACAATGATCTTCCCTGGCAAGAGACCCTAATAAACCATCACAGCCAACTTTCTGTAACAAGAGAATGACAGCACTTCATAAATAGAGGTATTCTTTTCTTGTTTTACTACTAATTTGTGACAAAACTAGTCTCTATAAACCATATATATTTAATTGTAAAAATTATAAAATATTATAATATGGATGTCAAATAACATAATCTGTAAAATGACCATGAGAGTGATGAGAGGTTTCTTTATTTATTTATTTTTTTCTTTTTGTGAGACAGGGTCTGGCTCTGTCACCCAGGTTGCAGTGCAGAGGCTCCATCTTGGCTCACTGCAACGTCTGCCCCCTCGCTGAAGCCAGCCTCCCACCTCAGACTCCCAAGTAGCTCAAACTATAGGCATGTGCCATCATGCTGGACTAATTTTTGTGTTATTTTTGTCGAGACAAGGTTTCACCATGTTGCCCACACTGGTCTCGAACCCCTGAGCTCAAGTAATCTGCTTGCCTTGGTTTCCCAAAGTGTTAGGATTACAGGTGTGAGTCTCTGTGACCAGCTTAGAGTATCTTTTATAGTAAGTAGTAAATGACACCATAAAGTAATTTGGAAGAAAATATTTTTGAAAAAAATGCAATTTACATAAATCCCAAAGGAAATCACATTTCTGTTAAATATAACATGATTAATTCCTTCTACTCAACAAGGAACAGATATACTTCACTATATGGATGGCTTAACTTTTAAAGTGATTGTAAAGTCAGTGCTAAATAGTAAATATTAACTTTCTGGAAAACTGAATATAGATGTTTATTTTTACTACAGTTCATGAAATCAACTATAGTTTATTCCATCCCTTTGGCACCCAGCAGATGAATGTAAGAACGCCTCACAATCTGTGGCTGCTTTAAGGAAATATGAACAGTTGGGAAATTAATTTTTAAATGCTCCCAGAAGAATTTTGTTAATATGAATCTTCTGAGGCCAAATTAATTGCCTCTTTTCTTGTAAATAATGTTTGCTTCCTATTGATGAGAGCAAAGTTGTACATACTCAAAGGGCATAATTTAGTATGTCAATACTGTCAGAAATAAATGGTAGTATTAAACAATTCCTCCTAATCAAGAAGGATTTGGAACAGAGACTGATGATACATCCATTTATAATAGGTTCCAATTACTGTAGAGGAAATTTTAAAATATTAAATACAACTGAAACAAAAACAGAATCTTTGTGATTGGTGCTGCTGGTGTTGGGGTGGGGGAAGCTAGCAGATTATTAAATGCAGCTGCAGGATGAATATGCTGGCAGCAAAAGTCACATTACAACTGCATAATACAGCATTCCTTTCATTTGTCAAGGAGGGCCTATCAGTGTCAAGAGGTACAAAGTGTTAGCAGAGAACTCTGATCAGCAAGTCAAAGCTTATTCAAGGAAAATAAAGAGAATGTCTGGATGAAAGAAGTAGCCACCACAGGAAATGCACAGAGCACAACCAAGTATGTGAAGAGAACATTAAGCAGGAGCCTGACCCTGGGAGTCCTGGGTTAGGAGGAAAAGTCTCTTCATGTTCAAATGGGGAAAAAATTGAGTAGAGCTAGAGTGCTTTTGAAATAATAAAAGTATCTTTACTGTTCTATCCCTGGTACCCACATTGTCTCTTGGCAAATGGTAAGAAAACAATAAATAATAGTTCAATTATTAGATACATTGGTACTTAGTAGTTTCTTAGTTTTTCCCAATCCTGTAACTAGGATTATGCAAGGTCTGTAAATCTAAAGCAAAAGTAAGGAATAGACATATAATTTATAGTTCAATAATCATATATTTTAAAAATAAAAGATATATTTTATAATTGGTAGTTTTAAGTATCCACACATATCAAAAAACACTCACATAAATCCAAAAGTTGAAGATGAACTACTTGGAAGAGGCAAAGCCGTATCACTGGTAGCAAGTACCCGAGGTACTACTGGTGTGCTGGAGATATGCAAATAACATGATCATACAGGCTCCAGCCTTCCTAATTAGTTTTAGTAAGAGAAGCTTCACAGAACAAAATGGGTCACCAGAGAAAGCTGTCTGTTTTCAATTGCCTTCCATTCACTAAGTCTGGAATGCTATATTCAGCTTTGGTGCTAGACATTTAGTGATAAAACACGCTAGTCAAACTCCCAGTTGTTAAGGGTTGTTAGAAAAACTAAAGAGGCATGTTTTTAATTTTATTGGAAGACTAAATGAAGAATTTTAATTAAAAAGCCAGAATCTTGAAGTATTTTAATGCCATTAGACGTCACAATCCATTTCAAATAATTCTAATTTAATTATAATCATCAGGTCCACATAGCATTTGTGCGGAATCCTTGTTGTAATTTTAATGTTTAGCCAGGGACTCTGTAAAAGATTTGGCTTATACAGTATGTTAAGTAAAGAGCATAACAACTGCTATTATATTTGACATGCATAATTTAAAAAATAAATTCATTTAAGACATACAATAATCTAACATTTACATATAATGACAAGATAAAAGCTTTACTAGTACAGCATATAGTTCTGAAAACAAAATATGTATAAGTAAAATATAATTTTTTAATGAAAAATTACATTTTGGTTACTGTCATATTCTGCTAAAGAATAAAGGAAATTAATATGTAATCATAAGACTGCTTCTTAAGCCAATGGTTTTACATGATTCTATGCTTTAAACCTGTAGCATACTGGCAAAATATAGAATCTCAGAGCTGGGAAAGCATTTAAGTTTCGTGTTGTTCCCAGCTCCTTACCCAGAAGTGTACATGCTTCTGTTGGATCATGGATTAATCCATTCATAGCTTGAAATTGTTTTCAATTTTTGGCATTTGTGTGCATGTATGTGTGTATGTGTGTGTTCAATTGTGCATTTTTCTGAGAAAAACATTCATCAAATTCTCAAAGGAGTGTATATAGCACAAAGTCAATGACCAATGGTCGGCCAACTTTATTTTACAGATTAATTAATGCACGCAAATATATTTTAAGTGATTTGCCCAAGAAAAATTTCCTAAAGGCTGTCATGGATTCAGTCCACTCCACTCAGCAACCTCTTTCATTGCTAAAGGATTTATTCCTCTCCTGCTTCTGGAAAGTTTATCAGAACTCATCTAGAATAAAGAAATCTGCTTTCCCCAAGGTTGTAGCCACTTCTTGGGGCAGCTTGCATCCAAACAGTAGTAGATGCTGGGAGTAAATGGCCTGGATTTCTTACCCCAAATGGTGACTTTCAAGCCCCATGCCAGTTTAAGTGCTCCCCACAGGGTCAGCTAACGTATTGTGACTGCACCAGAGTCTGATTTCACCCTGCGTCCAAACCTGCCTGTTCCTCGTCTCTACATAGATGTTGATCATGAAAACACTTGGCATTAAACTTTGTGCATATTGATCTTCCAGGGAAAGTCAATTTGAGACAGTGGCAGAACCATGACTAGCAACTGCTCAGTTCTACCTCTGATCTTTCCACTATGCTCTTCATAATCACTTTAACAGAAATTCTGTTTTTCTAAAGATAGGTGAAAAGCATATAAATGCATGTAAATGGAAATTTTTTAAAAGAAAGAGAAAAGCAAATAAAATGTTTAACTATTGTAAGAAAGTTGAATATGCATTTAAAAATCACCTGAGTCAAGTATGTTGATAATACTTGAGTATGGGTTATTAGGTCAATTTTATTGATTTTTGCCTGAGGGTTCAGTCTTGGACACAAGGGATAGAGAACTAGAGTGCTTGAATTTCTGGTCTGGAATATTTTGGCATAAAATGTCCAAAGTGCTCTAATTTTAAACCTGTACACAATCAAAATCTCAGATTTGTTCAGTTAGTAATGGATTTTATGGAGCATCAAGTCATACCCATCATTGCACAGATAAAAAAATGAGGTTTCAAAGTAAATTAGACTTGCTCAAGGTCACAGTCAAGGCAGGACTATAGCAGCATCTTAGTTTTCAACCATGCTGTGAAGTTGCTCAATGGTCCCACAATCTTCCTTCAACATATAAATTCTTCTTTTGAGAATGTCTTACCTGGCACCTGCCATTTGCACAGATATCTAATCCCTGATGTCCACAAGAAGTTCCATCCATCACTTTTTCTGCTAGAAGAATAGGCTGTTCTTTTCCAACAGGGGAGCAAAACAAGGCACATGGTTTTTCTACATACCGAGTGGATAAAAAGAAATAAGAAAAAGTTACTCCATAAATATTTTTTATCTTAAGCTTCATTTTTCAGAAGGTTATTGAGTACAAAATATAATTCAGTGTTAATTTTAAGTAGTATAATATTAGATTAGATGATATTGGAAGATTACTGTGTGTAGTAAATGAGGTGCCTGGAGATGGTCAATGAATTTTAATCATCTTCTAAGAAATCCGGCTTCAAATTATCTTAAAATGTATCATTTGTTATTTTATGGCACAACATATCTAGCACACACAAACCAGACCTCCTCCCTGAATAATATTGGCACACCCCAATTTTTGCTCGTATTCCTTTGAAATGATCTCCTCTTCATCTTTAGGAGATACCAGGATTCTACCTATTTTTAAGTCCTGGTTATGATTTACTTCATGCTTAAGTTCTTTCTTGATGTCTTACTTCTAAATTTCAATATGCTAATTTTTATTTCCATGTAGTTTGCATATTCCAATTGAAAAAAATGTCTAAAGGGAGAAAGAAGATCCTCTAAGATGAGCAATTCTCATGAAGTTTTCTGTTACTAGGATTGTAGTAAAAGTTGCATTCGTAAACAACATTTCTGTTACTAGGATCGTTAGTACGATGCAAATGCAACATGAATGTTGTTTTGAAATGCAGTACCAAAACCTAAAATGCAATAAAAAAAAAAATGCAGTACCATCCCATGAGAGCATCCATAGTTATGTGCAACTGCTGATGTGCTAGGGAGAACTCAGTCCCCTTCACCACTTAGGCAGAAACTATGTCGTTGTACACGATGATCTCTAGGTTGAGAACCATTATTCCAGATAAATAATTCCTAAGTAGCTGCTAGTCTTCTTTGTGCCTCATTGAACAGCAAGGTAAGATGTCTGGGGTTAAAACACTTGCCCTTTAGGCTCAGAAAGTGGCACAATATTTTTAAAGTGTTGTGTCCATTTCCAAGTCTCCTACAAAGGAGCTGTAGTATTTGGTAACCCAGTAGTACTACTGTCCAAATCTGAAACCTCAGAGCAATTTCCATGCTACATTACTACTCTATTGGCTTGACACCAGTCAGGCCCTTTACTGTTTATTAAGCTTATATAAATAGAATGGAAAATAGTTTACAGTCTCTGACACTGATCTTCCCTTATGTCTTCAGTAAAGTTCCACGTATGCCGATGGGATTCTATAAATACCAAATAACAGCCAGAGGCATGGAACAGGGTATCACTTTGCAAAGAGAAGACAGACAGTTAAATGAGCCTTCAGAATTGAACATTTCAAACAGTTTTCACATGTGGCTTCTGAATACTGCTCTCAACAATTTTGGGGAGTTGGAACATGGCCTTTAATGTGCATGGTTTTGAAATTTTCCTTTAAGATGCCATTATAAGCCGCAATAAAGCATTTCAGTGTGCTCTCACACCTCAAAGTAGGTTATGTTTATTCAATGACTGCTTACTATGTCATATCTTTGAACTTAAAAACAGCTGCTATAATTGTAACACTTTAAAAGTGGTGTATATATAATGTTCTTTCTGGAGTTTTCATTGAAGAGAAGAGCAAACCAGATACATGAATAAATAATATTGAAAGGAGTTAGTCTCCTAGAAATTCCATTCATATTCCAAGCAAAAATTCAGATAAAAATTTTTGTATTTCTCTTTTTATAACATATTGCCAATACACTCTGCTCCCTTTAGCTGTACAGATGACATAAACAGTTGATACCATTCTTCATTTCTGGAGTATACCCTCAAGGCTGTGACATTGTAGTGATCCATGTAACATGCCATACTTGGCAGGCAGGCTCAGTCTTGATTTAAGAGACCAACTCTTTCCAAGATATGCATTAGACACGGATTTCAGCCAAATTTTGGCACACACAAAGTATGTGAAATACCTGAATGCTGAAGCCATGCATCTCTTTTCTCTAAAAATAAATGTTCACTACTGCATTGCTACCCTACATTTAATTCTCTTAGGCAGGGATTTATGTATTACATAACAGATATAGTCACTTTTATTTTAAGGTGTCACATGTTATTGAGACTAGGTTTTTTTTTAAAAATTATATATTTCAATTTCTTGCATAGTGCTATAACACATGTAGGCTAGTGACTGTTGTATATTTTATTTGAAATACAGACTGATGAGTTTGATTGATACATGTTGCAAAATCATCTCAAATGCCAACCTGCTGATTAAACAAATAGCTATTACGGATTATTTTGATGATATACATCACTTTGTAAGAGTCAGGAGTTCCTTTAATTGTGATTTCTAACAGCTTTAGTGTTTTAAGTTGAAGCTCATTCAACTCTGACTTTCTTTTAATTTGGAGAACACCTATTTTCTACCTCTTATTTCACACATGAGTAAATGGGTTTCGAATGACATTATTAACTCTCACATCCAGTTAGAGTAGAGACAGAATTAACACTCAAAGAATCAGATAATTTTCATGATGTGAACAGTCATATTGATTATATTTTTACAATAAAAAGTTATTGGCTATGTATTCAAATTTGTTTAAAAAATGTTAATCGGATGCTGAATATACAATAGAGGATAGATACACTAGGAACAGACATTAGAGGCAATACAGACACATTGAAATGGCTATTACAGGTTGTGTGTGTGGTACTTAGAAGGCACACACAATTTGGAGCATCAGAGGGATTCTTTCTAGAGGAATTGACACACACTGAGTCCCAAAAATCAGTAGAAGTTTTCAAGGTAAATAAATAGAGAACAAGATCAAAGCTTGAGAAGGAAAAACTATTATGCTAACACCCAGCTGGTATAAAGGCCCAGAAATAAGAGAGCAGTTGTATCTAAGGGGTGGAATGGAAGTCAGCCTGACCATAGGACTCTACAAAAGAGAATGATGGAGATGAGGCAGGAGAAGTTTAAGGGTGCAGGCCACAGAAATATCCTTATAAACCAGGTACTCAAGTTTGTGCAACAGAAAAGCAAGTGTTACCTTCAATGAGATGGGACACACTAAAGAGGATCAAATACACATGAATAGGAAGGGTTATAATCATGAGTTTGGTATGAAGATATGTAATGAAATATATCAAGGAGGCAGTTGTACATACAAGTTTGGAGCTCAAATGAAAAATCTGGTTGAAGACATAAACCCATGCATTATTTGCATATTTGAAATCATGGGAATAGATGAGATCACCTAAAAAGAAAATGTAGAGTGAAAATAGAATAGCATTTGGAACAGGCAGAAGGAGAACATGCCAGAGATGTAGTAGGAAAATCAGGTCAGTGTTACAACACGGAAACCAAGCAAGGCATACGAGTATTTCAACAACCACAGGGGTGGGCAGCCACATTAATGTATTTAAGAGTCAAGTACGAAGAGGATGGGAAACTATTTATTAGATTTCGTTTCCACGAGACTCCTGGATGACATTGTAAAGACTTGTGTTGGTGGAATCCAGATTGAAGGGAAGAAAACAAAGGGCTGGGGTACAGGCAGGCCTTTTGAGAAGGGTGGCTGTGAGGAGAGAAACATGTAAGTGCACCAGCTCAAGGTGGCTATGATCTTGAGGGGAAGTTTTTATGTTTTAGGGGGAGAGTCTTAAATATGTTAAAAAATTAAATGTGAATGATCCAAAAGAGAGATTAACTATATAAGAGAAAGTAGGAGTAATCAATAAGATATCTGAAAAGGGAAGATGGGGATGGCATCCAGGCCACAACCAGAAGGACCAGCCTTGGAAAGGAGGAATTAAAATTCTGCCACATAGCAGAATGCAGATGAAGTATCCTAAGTTGGGCTAACGTGTTTTGATAGCAGAAAATAAGGAGGCAATCAATCTGATGGCTGATATATTTCCCCCCACCACCACTAGTAGTGGAATAATCTGCCCCATTGTTTGGCAAGGGTTTCATCAGATGGGGGCACTGAAATGGACAGGCAATGGAGTTTAGGTTATAGAGAAGAGTGTAATTGGAGTGATGGAGAGCAAAGTTGAAATTGACTAAGGGGAGAAAAGAGAGACTGGTGGCATCATAACCAATGAAATCAGAGCATCTGTCATCATTTTTGGTAACTCAAACTCAACCCACACCCACAGCCCACTCACCATGGGCAAGCATTATCTCCTTTTTTTTTTTTTTGCGACAGGGTCTTGCTCTGTCACCCACACTAAAACAAAGTGGCACCATTCTGGCTCACTGTAACCTCTGTCTTCTGGGTTTGTCTCAGCTTCCTAAGTAGCTGGGACTACAGACACGTGCCACCATACCCAGCTAATTTTTTTTTTTTTTTTTTTAGTTTCAAGCTCCTAAGCTCAAGCAATCTGCTTGCCTTGGCCTCCCAAAGTGGTGAGATTACAGGTGTGAGCCAACTTGTTTGGCATATGATTCTTAACCAATAAGGCAGCACATAATTTTCTTATAATTCTTATTTTGAAATAATTAAATATTTAGAGTAACTTGCAGAAATAGTATAGAGAGTTCCCACATACGTTTCACTCAGTTTTCCCCCATGGTTATATCTTCATAACTACAGTACCACAGCAAACCCAGGAAGCTGGCATTGGTACCTGTGTGTGTATAGTTCTAGGTCACTTTATCATATGTGTAGATTTGTGCAACCACTGCCACAATCAAGGTCTGAAACTATTCATCAGCACAAAGATCTTCCTCATGCTACCCATCCTTCTCCCCCTTGCCATCCCTAACCCCTGGCAACCACCCATTTGTACGAATTTGTTTTCCATCTCTGTAATTTTATCATTTCAAGAATATTATCACATGAAATCATATAACATGGGACCTTTTGAGATTGGCATTTTTCACTCAGCATAATGCTCTGAGATCTATCAGGCTGTTGCATGTTTTAATAGTTTGCTCATCTTTAGTGCTGAGGAGTATTCCATCATTCAGGAGTATGATTTCTATACTGTGAGTGTACGTTTATTTACGAAACTGTCAAACTGTATTTTCCAAACTGGCTGCACGATTTTACACTCCCACCAAGCAACGCCTGAGAGATCCAGTTTCTCCTTATCCTCACCAGCAGTTGGTGGTGTCATCGCTTTTTATTTTAGTTGTTCTAATAGGTTTGTGGTAACAGCACCTTATATTTTTAAAATATATTTTTGTCAGTGCTTATGGTTGTTATATGTCATTACAGGTAGAAAAAAATTAAAGTTCAGAAATACTTTGGAGATAATCTGTAAAATCATCTGACTATTGTAAACACTTGGCAAACCTAGAAATCTAGTTAACAAAGATGGTGGTGATCTGGTTGGTCATACCTTCATCCAGGACAGCTTGCCACTGAAGTACATGCTTTGGGGAGGAAGTTCTAACATTATAGGCCTGACATTGCCAGTCTCTGAATCCAGGCAAACCTGCAGGACAAGGTGGATTCTCACATATTCTGTATTGTTTTCTGGGACCATTACAATCCTTTGCTTCAGAACCTAGCCTAGAAAAGATAATACAAATAATCAATTTTATGTTTTTTATGTTAACTACCCAGTTTTTAAATTAAAAGCCATTATATTAATAATATATAATCCTTTATATTTACTTTTGAAAACTTGAAGCATGAAATGATTGATAGTAGTAGCACATTCATATATTTATTTCTTTATATACTTTTCTAATCCTTGATCAATATACCTTCCAAAATACATGAGGAGAAAAAGCCCACTTGCCCGGAAAATGATACACAGGAGTAAAGGGTAGAGACTAAGGGGAAAATAGCCTTCAAATGCCCATTAAGAAATTTGGTTCTTAGAGTTATTAAGGATATATTTTTATACAAATTCATATAAATCCTTTAAAACTGCATGTGACTTCTACACCAACAGAGTTAAAGTTCATGAGCTGGAATGATTTTCTCACACTATCCTAGAATTCCTGTAGGGATAATGGGGTTGAACAAGCTGATCCCATAATAATTCCTGTCTGTACCTGTGCTTAGCATGTTTCTGTTTTTCATTAGCTTTAGCTTTTGCTGTCATTAATTTTGTTCTCATTCCCTTTCTTACCCTTCTGCTCTTCTCCTAGTTCCTTTAAATGTTCACATATTTTTTCTAATATACATCTCCCTGTTTATTGAAATACAATATTTTATAGATTTACTCAAAAAATAACCTTTTGTAGCTTTCATTATTTATTCTTAGAAGGGCTGGTCTTTAATTTCTTCTTAAAGGCAATTTTTATATAAAATATATGATTTGAAGGACTTTTCTGTTTTCCAATGTGAGTAGAGTTTGAGGGACTTATTTTGCTCTCCAACATGCTTTATTAATAAAACCTTTGCATTCCAAAATTGAAGAAATACCCTCCCACAACCAGGAACTTTGAGTTTACCCAGGACATTTGCGCTCTCGACTGCTGATCCCAGCACTGCAGGTTCGGCTGCAAGGACTCCACAGGCTCCACTCTCCGGCCAGATGTTCAGGTGCTAAGGTCCTGCTGGTACATTCTCCAGCCTTACACCACTATTCCAAAAGTTATGTCTTAGGTGAACAAATCAGGGCACAACTGAAAATCATTCGCTGGCCTATAATGTCACTGGAATTGAATTAAATCAGGTCTACTAGAGCCACAAACACGGAGAATTAGGAAAGACCAAAAATAAGTTGTTTTTTGTCATAGTAATATATTTGCCCAGTTCTCACAGATACAGTCTTGTTGGGAAAGCAGTGCACAAATATGTTACTGTAGCCCTAAGAATTCAGTTTTTGTGATGGAGACAGGATAAAGGTTATGTGAAGGGAATCTGAGGTTGCACAACCAGGAAAGAAAATCCAACACATTCTAAGAAACAGATAATAATTTAAAAGGAACAAAAAATCAGAGAAATACATAAGAATGGAAAACAATAAATAAATGTCCTATGTCAAAGCGGACATTTTTAGCAAATTAAGCAATTTTCATGAGATAGGTCAGTGACTCAGGGTAGTTTTCAACTTATAATTTTTAAAAAGTACTATTTGATTTTAGCACTTTCCTCTATTTTCCTTTATGCTTTTTTTTTTTTTTCTGAAAGAGTTCCCATCAAATTCAGTCACTAATATTATAGTGACATGGGGGCAATTAGATGCTAAAATTCTGTCATTTTGTACCAGTTATTCTGTAGTTTTCTGGGTATCTATTAACTGGTAAAGATAACTGTGGAATAAGAGAATGGAGTGTAGTCCTTCTCTTTTTAATCTTTATTATTTTTTTTTTCATTCACCAAAAACAAAAGCAGTGAGAGAGATTGTTGATGGTTACCCAGGAATGGTTGCTAGAATTTGGGGGACAGGTTATCATAATTTCTCCTTATTCCTGAAAATCAAATAGATTTATGATCATAGCAAATGTGGTAAAAGTAACAAAACCAAATTGAGAATAGTAAGTAAGATTACAAGCATTTAGATTAGTCATTATATAATGATGAGGTTGAGTAAGTTGATCCTCCTGGCCCTAAATGGTCTTCTACACTTAATGGCAACACAATTTACAAAGGATTTTGAGGAGATTACAGAAATACTCTGATTCTTAGCTTGCTAATTTCTAAAATGTGAATGATAATCATATTTACCTAACAGCTTTTTCAGGGGTGGAATGAAGCACACAAAACACAATGTATGACCCCTACTAAGGATTTAATAAGTGTTAACTATGATAATAATATAGTTATTAGTATCATTATGTTAATAATTTCAGAAATCTAAGCAAAATTCTGTTCATTCTGATATTTGTTCGTCTATCTTTATAATTTAATAATGTTTTTATTGCTATTTTTAGAAAACAGAATTAAGACTATACTATATATATATATTTAAAATCTATATATACTATATAGATTTAAATTCAATGTCTTTAAGATTCAAAAAGTTTTTAATCTAATCTTGAAAAACAAACATCAACTCAGAGAATATCAATATGCTGAGGCTCTCATGAAATAATTTTGGATTTTATAAAAAGACACAGTTTAAAAATTGGAAAAGGAGAAACAGTCAAACTATGTGAAAACTTTTACATTACTTACTTGTTTTAAGGATTTGAAAATGTTATGCCATTCATGGAAAAAAATCCAATGTGAAAGTCATCAAACTTCAATTAGTCACATTGTTTTAGCCTACTTTACTGGTGTTTATGTTTCCCAGAGTGCATATCCTACCTCCCTGGCCATTTAGCAGCAAGCTGGCATTGAAAGACTGGGCTAGAGTTCATGGCAAACTAAAATATTCTGGAAAGGACTGAGACCTAGATTTGTACATTATTTAAACTATAACACATCTAGCAGATAAAGAGAAATGGACACAGATATGCAAACCAATTTGCATACACAGATCAGTAAAATTTGAAGGAAGCATAGCATGATATTTAAAGTTTGTTCACCTTGCAGATAAGCAGATGTCTGGATGAAACTAGAGGGTACCTGCTTTTGAGTATTCTATATGGTTCTGTGCTTCAACAATGAGGAAAGTGTTAAATGTTTTATTTAAACTATATACAGTATATTATATAAGATTATATGTAAAATAATTCTAATGATGCTTTCCATAAATAGCATTAGGGTTATTATGGAGAGCAGCATGATTTGTTTCATATAACATTTGCATTTTTCAGCCTTAAAAAAGAAGTTATGTATTGTTGAAAAACTAAAAATATTGTCTTCCATACTATTCAGTCTTATTTATAAAAATACTTAGGAATTATATAATGTAGACTACCTGGAGACAGTGTATGACCCAACAAACTAATTATAGTTCTATTCTCCCAAATTTTTATTTGGACATGTCTAGGAAATTCATGAACACACATACTTGAAACAGGTCCGTGGAGATATCAAAGGAGCCTGATCAGACTCTGATAAAATCTTGTACATATAGAGTGGAAAAGAGAAGAGGAGGGAGGAAGGCAAAAAGCTGCGTACATATGCACATTGTGACTATTAGGATATTACAGTCTTCCAATAATAAATTATGATCATAATTTCAAGAATCTCAATTTGGGAAAGTAAATAACTAAAATACACAGAATCCTTCCAAACAGTCTAAAGTTCTAGTAAATTGGTATTTAACATCTCTTTCCCTCTCCCCAGTCCTAGAATTAAGTAAAAAACGTTATTTTTTATTTTTTGAAAATAAATCATTTGCCCACTACTTAATCTCTGTGAAATGTAAACACCAACACATTGATATTTGTGTTGTAAACTGCAAAATATAAAAATTGTATAAAAAACAACATAAAAAGAGAAGAAAGAAAACACATTGTTTTCAATTTTCAATATGCTGTCTATAAAGAATATATAAACCTCTATGTTCAAAATCATTCTGAAGCATAGAATTCTATAAGCACCTTCTCAGATGTAATTATACACTCTTAGATTAACTAGATTTATACAGTTTGATCAATATCACTAGAGTGTTATAAATTACAAAATCCCAAGCTTTGTTTCTTGGTTAGCAATGTGCTGAGCTAGCAGTGTGTAGTGCTAGGTTGCAAGCATTCAAATATTTTAGCACTACTGCACACAATGGCAGTGTTGGAAGCTATTTTCATGATGGCTTCTACAACAGCTGAAACAGATGAGTATTTGAAGAAGCCCATATGGCCTGAAAAACTGAGAGGTTCATTAGTTATTTCAATATACAAAGTATTGCAGAACCTCTAAGAGAATATCACTAACACAATTATAGGAAAATAAAACATTTTACTTTTGTTTAGTAATTACAGTTTTAATTGCCCAAAAGTAAGTTTATTTTAAAGATCTCAAGAATGCAAATTATGTTTATACATATAAGTGGAAGAAAATTATAGAAAAAATATTGAAGGTGCTAGATCATAAAAATAAAGAGATTGTTATATTGCTAAAAAACTGAAGATGAATGAGTTATGTGATGTTTGAGGACTCATGGCAGTATGTTTGGTTATCTCTGAATATTACTGCTTTTGTGTTTCAGGGATGATAAAAATGATTGCTGGTGCAAAGTTTTATCCAAGCAAAGTTTTATCCAAGCAATAAATTACTTAGCACAATATCAGGAGGGTTGCTTGATATACACAGATTCTTGTACTTTTGTGTGTATATACTTAAAAAACAAAACAGACTCAAATTCTGATGCTTCATTTAAGCTTAAAGAAAATATTTGGCACAGTCTGTAAATAACTAACTGCTATTTCACAGAATTCCCTCTAAGGAATCATTTTCTTATTGATAATAATAGTGATAAAATACTTCGTCTTTTTTTTTTCCAAAAATAGTCTGGATTTAAACAATTTGTACTTTTTTTTCTTTTTTAAAATTTTTATTTATTTATTTATTTTGAGACGGCGTTTCACTCTTGTCACCCAGGCTGGAATGCAATGGTGTGATCTTGGCTCACTGCAACCTCTGCCTCCTGGGTTCAAGCGATTCTCCTGCCTCAGGCATCTGTCACCATGCTCAGCTAATTTTTTGTATTTTTAGTAGTGACAGGGTTTCACCATATTGGCCAGGCCGGTCTGGAACTCATGACCTCAGGTGATCCGCCTGCCTTGGCCTCCCAAAATGTTGGGATTACAGGCGTGAGCCACCACACCCAGCCTTCTTTTTTTTAATTAAAGAAATCATGTAAGTAATAAATGACTGCATGCTGATGTCAAACAATCCAGAAATGTCTGCAGAAAAGTTATATTCACCCATCCCTCTCATTGCAGTACTCCCAGCCATCAATTCTACTTCCCTCCAAAGAGGTAACTTCTAACTACAGTTTGGAGTTTTGTGTTTATATTTCATTTTTTTTCCCTTTGAAACAAGGTCTGGCTTTGTTGCCCAGACTGGAGTGCAGTGGTGCAGTCTTGGCTCACTGCAACCTCTGCCTCCCTGGCTTAACCAATCCTTCCACTTCAGCCTCCCCAATAGCTGGGATTACAGGAACCCACCATCACACCTAGCTTATTTTATGAGTTTGAAAATATATACTTGTGTGTGTGTGTGTGTGTGTATTCACATCTGTATACAAACTGTGTTTTCCTTAAATATCAAATTGTACTATGAAGTATCAATATTTCTGACATGCCTATCAACTAACAGTCATGTCTTATAGATGTCTTAAGGTTATAACATACATATCTCCCTCATTTTTTAACAGCTACATTGTAACCATTCCTCTCCTGATGAATAATTTTATTGTTTCTCATTTCTTACCATTACAAACTACACCCTTCCCTAAGCATCTGTGTGTGCATGTGTGAATGTGTGTGTATCTGCATGCACAGGTACAAGTACCTAAGATAATTTTCTAGAAGTTGAATTGCTTCATTTCTGTCCATTTTTCAAATTGATATGTTTTAAAAATAAAACTCCATATAATTTTATGTTTTCTTCAATTATTTCACCATAAGCAGTCTATAGGTTCTTTATGTTGCTGTTTATTTTCAAATGTAATACATATTCATGTTCTTTAGAGGAAAGCTTTCTGATGTTACAATTGAGTACAGTGATAATTCTACTTTCCTGTCACAGTATGCAAATTAGAAAATTATGTAAACTATTGATCTGTTATCTTGTGATTACATTAACCATAATTATTACATATGTGTGAAATTCATCTTCTTTATATTTCTCAAATGAAAATTAATTTTCAACAGCAATTATTTAGATCTGGAAGTGTATACTAATAAAATTTTAAAGCCTTATGAAGTACATTAAACTACAGACAGACAAATATTTGCTAATCTCCAAATGTCAACTGGAATATTTTATTGATGATGATTATACTGACAAGAAAAAAAATACTCAGTTGCTCTCCTAAGTTAATTATTTTATACTTGAAAGAATTCATTGGCTATGAGAAATTTTACCATTTATGCTATTATTTGTCCTTAATTTACTTTTGTTTAAAAAATAAAATTATTCACAGTTTTGTTATATTAATGCATATATATGACTCTCAACATTCTCGTAATCAACAACAAATAAAAAAACCCCACCACATTGATATTAACAAAACAACGATGGATTTAAAAAAGTATAAACGTTAAAACTGATGAAATACTAATATTTTTGTATATATTGAAATTATTCCATCAGTGCTAAGATGAATACAAATGTAACTGGCAGAGAAAATGCAAGTTTCTCATGTTTCATCTAGTATGTTTATTAAATTCAGGCAACACAAATGACTTACCTTACCAGGGTCACACTCAGTTCCATCCATTGGTGGGTCCAGTTTGGTTTTGCATTCTTTCTCACCTTCTACCTTGCACCATAACCCTGTGCAAATAACGTGCTGAAAACAAAGGCACAATAACTAATAAGGGGAACATATCACATTTTTAAGTGAAGCCAATCATTTTTAAGAAAGTTATTTTGATAGAGCAACAAAAAGTATTTGAATAAAAACATGCTTTAGGTACTTAAAATATTAAACCTATAATTGAAATAGTATAGGGCTCATTTATAATAATGGGAAGATTGATACATAATGATAGAAAATCTGTTTAATAAAGTTAAATCTTTTAAAACTTCCTTAAATAAAATGCATAAGTTTATACAAGATGATGTAGATACAACAGAAAAACTTAATACAGAAATCATCCTTTAAACTATGACACATGGACCAGGTTGGAAGAATAAGTGTTTGTGTTTATGTTGTAAATTGAGTGTCGAGTGCCCTAAAGTCTGTTCCCACCTATGCTCTGCTTTATGCTTAAATGCCATGATTAGTACTTTATTTTTTCATTATACAGTCTTGACCCCTGCCACAATATAGAGTCTTAATGTGCATGTTTTTGTAAATTGTTATCAGTACTTTTCATTTCAGTATGAAGGATTTTTACATCTTCAGAATGCAGTGAAACTTTTCTAGGGAAATGTCAAAGGGATTAAAAAAATATTGGGATAAGGTAGCTGAAACATGGCAACAATGAGGAAATGTGAAAGAAAAATTGTCAAAAACCTTAGACACAGCTATAATTGTGGCCAGCTCAGAGACATCGGTATGAAGAGGCCAACATACACATTAATAAAGACTATTTCTGTAAGGTGGTTGACATTTTTTAGACTCATGGATATTGTTAACAATTGTGCAGAAATATGAAATTCAAAAAGAACATTTAAAAGTGACTTAAAAAATTAGCCTAGTGCGGTGGTGCATGCCTGTAATCCCAGCTACTCAGGAGGCTGAGGCATGAGAATCCCTTGAACCCCGGAGGCAGAGGTTGCAGTGAGCCGAGACAGCACCACTGCACTCCAGCCTGGGTGACAGAGTGAGACTGTCTGAAAAATAAAAAAAGTGAGTTGAGTATTTACTCTGTAGTGAAGATGACTGTGTTACTACCTATCCAGATACTGCGAGAAGAGGGTGGAGGAGAACAGGTCAATAAAGACAGAACAAGTAGCAGTGGGAAAGGCATAGTTATGAAAAGGTGAGCAGACCGGTACAATGTGGAGTATGAGTATCATGGGAGAGAATAAGGTTGAAAAGAATAAAGAACAAGGTTGAAAAGACAGAAGAGCCAGGAAAAGACTAGGGACTTTATGTTTGCAGGGAAAAAATAAGCCATTTAGCAGCTCACAGGCAGCAGATTGATAATAGGTTATTTTAGGAAACTTATTCTGGTGTTAGTATTCAAAACAGACTAAAAATCACAGCAAAATTAAAGTTAACTTATGACACTGTCCATATGTTACACAGTTAAGAGTCAAATTTTTTTTCAACTTAGTTGCTGAAACCACTCAATAGGTCAGTTTAGAAAATAACTTTACAACTTAAAATGCTTGGCATGGGAATCCACAACAGAGATGCACAACTTAAATATATTTGAATAATACATTTAAATTGTAACAGACCTATTTGAAACATATTAATTTGTTGCAAATCTCAAAATAGTATTTTCCTATATTTTCCTTTACTTTCTGAACTGTTTGTAAACTTTTAAAATTTAATAGTCTGTGAAGAAAGTGAGATATATTTATTTTACTTTATTTTCTTTGCTGTGACTTTTTTTTCAGCTTCAAAATATATCACACAAATATATCTTATTATATTTAGGATGTGGTTTAGCTTAACTAGTGTTCTTCTTCTAACTGCCTGTAACATTTGCCAAAAATTCATTTAGAAAATTATTGTGAAGAACGCCTATAAATCATATTGCCCCTCTGTAATATTTTAAACTCTTGAAAATGGGCAAAGAGGTCAATTGTTTTTCAGTACATTGTGGACACATTTAAGAATATTTCTTTTCGCAGATGTCTAACCTGGGCATTTTTCATCTCAAAAAGTTTCCACCCAGCTAGGAACTTTCTGTCAAGGATGTTTGATAATTATAGAGTCAAATGTTGAATTTTCTTTAGAAGAAACTTTCAAGTAAGAATTTTTCTTTATTTGCATTTAATAAAACTTAGTTATCTCATAACAGTAATTTTTTATTCAAGTTTATTAGTTAACCAATGCATACGGAACTAAAAAAACAAATCTGCACTGTAGTTTTGGAATAATTCTTGCTTGTTGAACACTGTTGGTGGTCTGCTTTCTGCCCTTCCACCATTATCTGCTGCTGTTTGAAACAGCAGGTACTCTAATTGATTCCCACTTGAGACACTCAGAGCATACAAGCAAACTTGGCAGCTTTTCAAGATAAGCATGGTCATGTAGAATAAAATCTGGTCTCAGAGATGTCTTTTACCCTTTCTGTTCTGCAGGTCTAGGGATCTTATGGTAAATAAATTATAGCCTCGGTCTTAAAAATAACTCAGATGTAGAAGTTCAAACCAAACTGCCACAAGTAAAGCAAGAAAATGTTGAAGAAATGGTATAGATATTTTTTTCATCTTGAAAAGTGGAATACCTCAGATATGTCATATTAGAAGTACATAATAGCAAACCCTTTCTAAAGTCAGAGTGGTATATTTCGGGTGTTACATTAGAGCCGAACACTGTCCATATGTTACACAGGCAAGACTCAAATATTTTTTTCTACTTAGTTGCTGAAACCACTTAATAGGTCAGTTAAGAAAATAACTTTATAACTTAAAATGCTTGGCATAGGAATTCACAACAGAGATGCACAATTCAGCATTTTCTAGCAAACTAATAAAAATAATACAATATTTCTTTGTTATGCTTCTATAGTAAAAAGAGATTCTTAAAAGAATATAATAGGTACTTGGATGTTTATCTCAAATAGGCTTTTTAAATGTTTACATAAATGGACTATGTATTGAAATGGAAGGTTAATTGTCTTGTTCAAATATTATAAAATTTATCTTCAAAGCTAACCTGTACCCATGCCTTTCTTTATAGCAAATAGTTCCATTAAGATGTTCTGAAATTTATGTTAAAATAAAACAATTTTAACTGCATATGCTTTGAAGTAATAATTAATCCTTGGACATATAACTCCTTGATGTTCCCTGAATTACTCTATAAAATATATTTTCTTAACATTTAACATAACGTTGCAAAGGTAATTCAGATATAAAATAAAATTTTAGAAACATTCTTTTCTAATAACAGAACTTTATTATAATTATTAAAATAGCTTGTATGTGTGTGTAAGAGACAGAGAGTACTAAAATGGTAATCAAAGATTCAAAAGGAAAATAAACCTGAGCTCTAGTTCTTTATAAAGACTAATAAAATTGAAAATTAAGAAAAAAGAGAAGGCAAATAAATACTGTTAGGAATAAAAAATGAGAGCATAACAGATAACAGTTCAGACAGAAAATAGACATTATAATTAAATCTATGCCAATAAACATGACAACTATATGAAATGGAAAAATTGAAACTTAAAATTTACTAAACTGAAACCAAGAAGAAATAGAAAAGCTGAACAATTCTATAGCTATGGAATAATTAAACCTGTTAAAAATCTTCCCACAAAGAATACACCTGCTCAAAGACTAACACTCTTTCAAGGAACTTAGATTCTCAACTCACAGAAACTTTGTAGAGAACAGAAAAAGAGAACATTACTTCTTTTTAACTTTTATTTTAGGATTAGTGGTACATATGAAGGTTTGTTACATAGGCAAACATGTTTCAAAGGGGTTTGTTGTACACATTATTTCATCACCTGTTCAAGACCAGCCTGGCCAACATGGTAAAATCCCATCTTTACTAAAAATACAAAAATTAACCTGGTGTGGTGGCAGGCACCTGTAATCTCAGCTACTCAGGAGGCTAAGGTAGGACAGTCACTTGAACTCAGGAGCTGGAGGGTGCAGTGAACTGAGAGATCTTGCCACTGTACTCCAGCCTGGGCAACAAAGCAAGCCTCTGTCTCAAAAAAATAATGATAATAAAAAATAAATTTAACTTTTAAGTTCAGGTGTACATGTGCAGGTTTGTTATATAGGCAAACTTGTGTTATGGGGGTTTGATGTACAGATTATTTCATCACCCAGGCATTAAGCCTAGTACTCATTAGTTATTTTTCCTGATCCTCTCCATCCTCCCACCCTCCACTTTCTAATAGGCTCCCATGTGTGTTGTTACCTTTTGTGTCCATAAATTCTTAGCATTTAGCTATCACTTATAAGTGAAAACATGTGGTATTTGGTTTTCTGTTCCTGCATCAGTTTGCTAAGAATAATGGCTCCAGCTCCATCCACATTGCTGCAAAGGACATGATCTCATTCTTTTTATGGCTGCATAGTATTCCATGGTGTATATGTGCCACATTTTCTTTATTTAATCTATCACTGATGAACATTTAGGTTCATTCCATGTCTTTGCTATTGTGAATAGTGCTGCAATAAACATATGCATGCATGCGTCTTTTTAAAATAATAATTTATATTCCTTTGGGTATACACCCAGTAATGGGATTGCTGGTCAAATGGTATTTCTGTTGTTTGTACTTTGAGGAATTGCTACATTGTTTTCCACAGTGGTTGAACTAATTTACACTCCCATCAACAGCATATAAGTGTTTCCTTTTGTCCACAATCTCACCAGCATCTGCTATTTTTTGACATTTTAATAGTACCCATTCTGACTAGTGTGAGATGATATCACATTGTAGTTTTGATTTTCATTTCTTAATGATCAGCAGTGTTGAGTTTTGTTTCATATGATGGCTAGCTGCATGTATGTCTTTTGAAGTGTCTGTTCATGTCCTTTGCCTGTTTTTTACTGGGATGCCTATTTTTTGCTTGTAAACTTGTTTAAGTTTGCTATTGATGCTGTATATTAGACCTTTGTTAACTTCATAGTTTGCAAAAATATTCTCCCACTCTGTAGGCTGTCTGTCCATTATGTTGTTAGTTTCTTTTGCTGTGCAGAAGCTCTTTAATTTAATTAGATCTGATTTGGCTTTTTTTGTTTTGTTTTGTTTTGTTTTGTCGAAACTGTTTTTGGAGTCTTTGTCATGAAATCTTTCCCTTTTTCTATGTCCAGAATGGTATTGCCTAGGTTGTCTTCCAGGGTTTTTATAGTTTTGGATTTTACACATAAGTCTCTAATCCATCTTGAGTTAATTTTTGTATATGGCATAAAAAGGGTTCAGTTTCAATCTCCTGCGTATGGCTAGTAAGTAATCCCAGCACCATTTATTGAATAGGAAATCATTTCTCCATTGCTTGTTTTGGTCAGGTTTGTAAAAAATTAGATAGTTGTAAGTGTGCAGCCTTATTTCTGGGTTTTCTATTCTGTTCCACTGGTGTATGCATCTGTTTTGTACCAGTAGCATGTTGTTTTTGTTACTGTAGCCCTGGAGTATAGTTTGAAGTCAGGTAACATGATGCCTCCAACTTTGTTCTTTTTGCTTGATTGCCTTGGGTATTTTGACTTGTTTTTGTTTCTATATGAATTTTAAAATATGTTTTCTAATTCTGTGAAGAATATCAGTGGTAGTTTAATAGGAATAGCATTGAATCTATAAATTGCTTTGGGCAGTATGGCCATTTTGCAATATTGATTCTTCCTACACATGAGCATGGAATGTTTTTCCATTTGTGTCATCTCTGATTACTTTGAGCAGTATTTTCTATTTCTGCATGTAGAGATCTTCCACCTCCCTGGTTGGCTGTATTCCTAGGTATTTTATTTTGTATGCATGGCAATTGTGAAAGTGACTGTGTTCAGCAGGCATACTTTTGAGGGGAACTGAAAAAATTGGCACAAGGTTAGTTCATCATCTTTGCAGCTTTAACCTGATAGGGGCCCACTGTTGTGTCCTGACATTAGGTGTCAACTGGGAAAAACATATAATCTCTGTAGACTTATGAAGACAGAAACTGAGGTGGTCAGGGTTGCCATAATCTGAAGAGAGAATTCCAGAGGGAATAGAATCAGAGGAGTTTAAGTCTCCCCTGGGCACCTGACCCATACACACACAACACACTATACACATAGCACAGATAAGGAAAAAAATGAATTGATCTAAGATATGAGCTGCTGCCTACAATAGAAGAGACAAAGTTTCCTGTTTAAATCTAATTAATGTAATTCCCTGTGAAAACAACAAACAGTCTTTGGCGTAATATAACAGAATCCAGAGCCTCTACAACAGGGGTCAGCAAACTTTTTCTGTAAATTGCCAAATAGTATGTGTTTCAGGCTTCTTAGCAAGGTGGTCTCTGTTGCAACTATTCAACACTGCCATTGTAGCTTGAGGGCAGCCAGAGAAAATAAATGAAAAAATGGGTGTCACTGTGTTCCAGTAAAACTTTAAGCCATAGTTTGCTAGTGCTTGCTCTACAATATAACAACATAATTTCTAGTATACAAATAAAAATTACTGACATATATAGAACAGCAAAATGCAACCCTTTCTTTAAAAATCTAAATAAACAATTCAAACCTGAGTTGATACATGTGTTATGATTTTCATAAAATTTGAAACTGACTTTTTGAATATACCTAGTGAGGTAATGGAAATTGGCTTGTAATAAATGAAAAGATATCTCAAGGTAAAAGTTTTTAAAAAGTACACTGAAATGTTCACTTTAGATGTAAAAAATACAATATGTAAAATTAAAAATTGACTGAATGGATTTGAGCAGAATGGAAATGATAAAAATTCAGTAAGCTTGAAAATAGCGTAAAGGAAATTACCCAATCTGAAGGAGAGAGGAAAAATATCTAAATATATGAAAGATATGCAGAAAGCTGTGGGATTATATAAAACAATTAATGTGTGTAACTGTATTCTCAGGAGAAAAGACAGAAATGTAGAAGTAGAAAAGTATTTAAAGGAATTATTACTGAAATTTTTTTTCAAATTTGAGAAAAGGTATAGATTTACAAAATCAGTAAGTTCAACAATCCTCCAATGGGATAAATATAGAGTAAAGCATATGTAGACACATTACAGTCAAGCATCTGAAAACCAAAGGTAAGCAGACTATCTTACACACAAACAAGGACAAACAACAGATTACTTACAGGGAAATGACAATCCAAGGGCTATACATTTCTCATCATAAACTATGGAGAAGAGAAGACAGAGAAATGTTTCTGAGATGGTAAAGAAAAAGAAAAAGTCAACCTGTAATTTTATATCTAGTGAAAATACATTTCAAAAATTAAGGTGAAAAAATTTTCAGATGAAAGAAAATTAAGAGAATTTGCCATTAGCAACCCAATTAAAAGAAATGGAGAAGGAAAATGAAACCAAAGGAAACTCCTATCTTCAGGAAGTCATGAAAAACAATGAAAAGGCTAAATATCTAGCAAAAAATAAAAGACTATTTTTACATTCTTAATTTCTAAAATACATGCAATGTGTACAAAGGAAAATGTATACAATTTTATTGTGTGGTCTACAATGTACACAGATGTTACACACATATAATGATTATAGTACAGAAAAACAGAATGAAGAAGTCTAAATGCACATATGTGGTTACGTATTCCAATAATTCCAAATGAAATAGTACTACATTAACTAAATAGATTGAGAAAAATTGAGGGTTTATATTCTAATCCCTAGACGTGAGTTTGGCAAACTATGGCCTGGAGACTGGCCAACTGTCTTTAGAATTGAACTTTTATTGGAACATGTCCATGCTCATTCACTTACATATTATCTATGACTGATTTGAGCTAGAGCAGCGGATTTGAGTTGCAACAGAAGCTTTGCCACTGACAAGCCTAACATATTTACTATCTGGCCCTTTAAAAAAATGTGTGATCCCAGATGTAGACCCAAATCAGGCCTGTTAAAGAGGTAAAGGATTATAGCTAAAAAGGTAATAGATAAAGTAGGATCATAAAGAGAATTCAAATAAAATAAAAGTAAATTAATGGGAATCAAAGGGAAATAAAAAGTTAAAAAATAAATTATAAAATGCTAGACCTAAATCCAAACACATTGTTTAATCAATGATTAAACATTAATGAACTAACTACCTCAATTAAAAAGTCATAATTATGATAGATAAATATCAAGACAACTACATGCTTACTACAGGAGACTCACTTGAAATAGTACACAGATAGATACATTTAAACTAAACGAAAGCATAAAGTTATACCATGCAAAAAATAAGTACACAAAATCAGATTAATATCAGACATAATAAACTTCAGTATAAAGAGTGCTCCAGAGCCGGGCGCAGTGGCTCACGCCTGTAATCCCAGCACTTTGGGAGGATGAGGCAGGTGGATCACGAGGTCAAGAGATCGAGACCATCCCGGTCAACATGGTGGTGAAACCCCGTCCCTACTAAATATACAAAAAGTTAGCTGGGCATGGTGGCGCGTGCCTGTAATCCCAGCTACTCAGGAGGCTGAGGCAGGAGAATTGCCTGAACCCAGGAGGCGGAGGTTGCGGTGAGCCGAGATCGCGCCATTGCACTCCAGCCTGGGTAACAAGAGCGAAACTCCGTCCCCGCCTCCAAAAAAAAAAAAAAAAAAATAGTGCTACCAGTGATAAAGAAAACTTTTTCATAATGAAAAGAAATGCAATAAGAAGACATAATGCATCAGGAAGACAGAACAATAATAACTGTATTAGGGTCTAGCAATAAAGCCTTATGAGGTATGAATGAAAATCTGACATAACTGAAGGGAGTAGATAATTGCACAATCATAGTAAGATATTTAAATTCCCCACTTCAGCACTTATTAGAACATCTATACACATACTCAATGAAATATGATCTGTATAACTATATTAATAACCTTGACCTAATTAATATTTATGAAACACTAATAACTGTGGAAATGCATTCTGTCAAATGCATATAGTACATTCACCTGGGTAGATTATAAGTGAGTCTCAATAAATTTAAAGAGATCATGCAGAGTATATTTTTGGGATCTAGAAGTGGAAAGTTTATATAACAGGTGAATGCTTAAGCATTTAAAAAACACCTAAAAATTTCCCGAAGTGATTTCACTGTATTTCCAGAAGCGGTATGTGAATTTTGATTGCTCTGTATTATCAGCAACAATTTTGTATTTTCAATTCTTTAAACTTGAGACATTGCAACGTGTACGCAAATGTAGGTCTTTACGGTTTTAATTTGCATTTCTTGATACAATATTAATGATGTTAAGCATATTTTAAGGAGCTTGTTAGCTATCTACATATCTTTATTTCTGATTGTTGAAATGTTTTGCCCATTTTATTGTACTGCTTGGTCTTTTATTACTATTACAGGGATTTATATATTTTGGACCACAATCCTTTGTCAGATATACCTGATATAAATATTTTCTCCCATTATGTGGCTTATCTTTTCTTTGTCTTAACAGAGTTTTCCTGAGATAAAATAATTTATTTTGATAAATTTCAAACAATAATTTTCTGTTCTGTTTTTCTTTTATGGTTCATGCTCCTGGTATCCTATTAAAAAATATTTCCTCTACATTTTTCCCTGAAGTTTTATAGTTTCGTAGACTCCACATTTAGGTCTATAATATATTTAGGGTTAATTTTATCTTATATAACTTTTAAAAGATGAATATCCAGTTGTTCCAGCAGAATTTGTTGAAAAGCTTTCCTTTACCTTTTGAACTGCCTTGTCAGTTTTGTTGAAATCAATTGTACATGTGTGAGAGTCTATAATTGAACTCTCTATGGTGTTCCACTGAGGAGTTAAGGCTCTCCTTTCGTCAACACCACATTGTCTTCATTACCGCAGCTTTATAAGTCTTAAATTATGCAGTTTATGTCCTCCAACTATTTCATGTTAAGTCTTTTTAAATCCAAATTGTTGTTGCCTCTGGAATTTTGCAATGCCAAATTACAGAGACTAGGCCTTCTACAGTTCTTCATAACATTAGGTTGGTGCAAACATAATTGCGGTTTTTGCCATTACTTTATTTCAGTTCCAGTCTGTGCATTGGCTTCAAGGAGAGGTTTGAAAGAGTCCTACAAACTTGGAGGAATCAAGTAGATAAAAGAAAAATATAAAACTGGAACTTTCCATGTCAATATTTAAAGTCATCATATGATTCAGTCATACTATAAACTTTTCTATCCATTTAATGCATATGCAATTCATAGTGTGCCTAGTCCATAAAGGTAGGATCTTAAGTTTCCTGGAGGTCTTCAATTTTATCACACTTCCTTCTTTGTCAAAAAAAGGATAACTCCTATGGGGCCACTTCTTACTGTTTCTAGGGAAAAATCCTTCCATACCTCTGTATTTTTAGCCAAGCTAAGTAATTTCAGGAAGCTATTACAATGACTTGATGCAGTTGGAGCTGACTCAGCCACAAGATGCCAGATGGCCTGAAGGTACCAGATACCAGTTGCTTAGGACTCAGGAACAAGGCCATCTAAGAAGTCAGCCATTAATTCTGCAGCTTAATGCAGAAGAGTGACCTATTATTGCCTGTAATCAAGATGTTTCACCAGAGTATCTACATCTGTGCCTTCAAACATTTTGCAGATATAAGTTGTTATCCTAAGGGTAAATTTATATCATTAATTAGTGTTTGTGTTTATATATCTGTTCATAAGTATGGAAGAGAAACATCTAATTTAGATGCTATGGCCTAACTGCCTTTATCAAATTCAAAGTTACCTTGTTTTTAAGATTCTACCTGAAACATACACATTAAAGGTTGCTGTGAACCCCCACATTACAAAGCTTGATGTTTATTTGTAATTGATTAGAAATAAGGTGGTCATAAGGATGCCTGATTGAATCATGGATAAGCTGTGAGAAACAAGTTACCTGTCCTATAGAATAGGTAGACTTTCATATAGTCATTGCATGAATATTTTAAAAAGTTATTTTATCTTGATATATTTTTGAGACTCAAGTGTTTACATGAGTGAAAAATTTAGAATCATTACTCATTATTAAATTGATTCACTTATTCATTGACCAAATATTTATTGAGCACTTCTATGGGTTCTAGAGATACATGAAAAAAGGGCTGATAACTCTGATAATGTTAATGGAGCTTACCACATAGGAGATTTGTGTTGTATAGCACTTAGGTAACAAATTAGCAGGTATGCTGACTCCACATAGATCCAATTGATGGTGTATATGTGTGCGGCAGAACTAAAGTCATGCTTTGCTTAATGATGGATATACATTTTGAGAAATATGTCATTGGCAATGTAGTCATTGTGTGAACATTGTACAGCGTACTTACATAAGCCTAGATGATATAACCTACTACCTACCTAGGCTATATGGTGTATCCTATGGCTTTTAAGCTACAAACCTGTAGAGCATGTTACCATACTGTATATTGTAGGCAACTGTAAAACAATCCTAAGCATTTGTGCATCTATACATGGAAAAGGTACAGTGAATAATAATAAGTTTTATAATCTTATAAGACCATTGTTGTATATGTGGTCCAGTGACTGAAATGCCATTACATAGTGCACAAGCATTTTCAGTCTTGTACAGTTATAACTATTTTCTCTTATATTTTTAAGTTATACCTCCTGAACACATTATATATTCAGGTATTTACATATAGCTTCAAATAATGGTGTGTCAAACCCTTTGGGATAAAAATATCAATCATCTAATCTCAGGTTTCACTTTGCTCCACTTTGGCTTTTTCTTTTTTTCTTTTTTTACTTTAAGTTCACGGATATATTACAGGTTTGTTACATAGGTAAACTCATGTCACTGGGGTTTGTTGTACAGATGGTTTCATCATCCATATACTTAGCCTAGTACTCAATAGCTATTTTTTCTGAATCTCTCCCTCCTTCCACCCTCCAGCCTTCAGTAGGCCTCAGTGTCTGTTTTTCCATTCTTTGTGTTCATGAGTTCTTAATATTTAGCTCCCACTTAAAAGTGAGAACACACGGTATTTGGTTTTTTGTTCTTGCCTTAGTTTGCTAAGGATAATGGCCTCCACCTCCATCCGTATTCCTGCAAAAGACATGATCTCGTTTTTTTAAATTATTTTTATTTTTTTATTGCTGCATAGTATTCTATAGTGTGTATGTACCACATTTTCTTTATCCATCCTGTTGCTCCTGGGCATTTAGGTTAATTCTATCTTTGCTATTGTGAACAGTGCTGCAGTAAACATTCACATGCATGTGTCTTTACAGTAGAATGATTTTCATTTCTTTGGGTATATACCCAGTAATGGGATTGCTAGGTTGAATGGTAGTTAGGGGTAGCTATGTTTTTAACTCTTGGAGGAATTGCCACACTGCTTTCCACAATGGTTGAACTAATATACACTCCCATAAACAGTGTATTAAGTCTTCCCTTTTCTCTGCAACCTCACCAGCATCTGTTATTTTTTGACTTTTTATAATAGCCATTCTGACTGATGTGAGATGGTATCTCATTGTGGTTTTGACGTGTATTTCTCTAATGATCAGTGTTACTGAACTTTTTAAAATATGCTGGTTGGCTGCATGCATGTCTTCTTTTGAAAAGTGTTCATGTTCATTGCCCACTTTTTAATGGGGTTGGTTTTTCCTTGTAAATTAAGTTCCTTATAGATACTGTATATTAGACCTTTGTCAGATGCACAGTTTGCAAATACTTTCTCCTATTATCTAGGTTTTCTATTTGGTCTGTTGATAGTTTCTTTTGCTGTGAAGAGCTCTTAAGTTTAATTAGATCCCATTTGTCAATTTTTTGTTACAATTGCTTATGGGATCTTTGTTATGAAATCTTTGCCCATTCCTATGTCTAGAACAGTATTGCCTAGGTTTTTTCCAGGGTTTTTACAGTTTTGGGTTTTACATTTAAGTCTTCAGCTTTTAACACAGCTGATCAATCTCTCTTTGAACAATGTCCTCCTCACATTGCCTCCAGGATCTTAATTTGCTTTAGTTCTATTCCTATTTCAACATACTTCAGTATTTTGTTTTTGCTTTCTTCTCATTTTCCTAAACTCTAAATATTGCATTGACCTAGGTCTTAGTTCTTGAAATTTTTCTAACTCATTTCCAATTGTCATTTAGTGTTACGTCCTCAATATCTTATACTTCTTAATGACTTCCAAATACGTATCATGGATCAGCTTACATCCCTACTTGGATGTGTAATAGGCATCTCAAAACATGATCCACAATGAATTCCAGGACATTTTGCATTCTGTTTTCTCTTTTGTATTCCTCCCAAGATAAATGGATAGCTTGTTCTCCCACTTTCTTCAGATCTCTAAACAAATGTTACCTTTTCTAGGAAAGTTTCCCAGGTTGCCTTACAAGAAATAACACCATCCCAACCCTCTACCTTGGCACTACTCCCTATCGTACCTGAGTTTATATTTCTTCTAAACAATTATCACCAACTGACATATTAGATAGGCATTTGCTTATTTCATATTTCCTCCAACTAAAATGTAAGCTCCATGGAGGTAGGTCTTTGATTCCTGCTGTATTATCAGTGCCTTGCACAGTGCCTGGAAAGTAGTTGGAACTTAACAAGTATTTGTCAAATCAATGACTAAATTTGTGAAATAATATTTTCTATGGTTCTATCTATCTATCATCTATCATCTATTAAGTTACTATACATGCTGTACTGATTTGGGACTGGAATATAAAAGTGGAGAGAAAATAAAAAGAACATTTCTAGACACCTTAAACCTACAACTTAACTTTATTAGCACAATGTGTAATTTTAAAACAAGGCAACATCCTAGGATACTGAGAAACAGATTTTAAAAACCCAAATAAACAGATAAATTTTCAGAGATCAGGGAAAAAAATCTGTGCAGGTAGGTTAGTGGGAAATAATCTTAGGAATAGAGCAAATAACTTAGAAAAAGAAATCAATTAAGATACTGGTTAAAACTGATAGTATAGGTGCTACAGGAGACAAAAGGAATTTAGTCTAAATACATCTAAATACAAGATCTGATGTTTCCAATAAAGGAGACAATACAGCATATAAAAAAGTTTGAATTCCATAAGAGACTGTAGAGCATAGTAGTTACAATGCATTCTGGTTTTTTGGGTTTAGACATAATCTGAGTTTGAATCTAGCATTCTCTGTTAATAGGTATAAGAACTTCAAAGCATTATTAAACTGCTCTAGACCTCAAATTGTTGATTTGTAAAATAGGACTGGACAATAACTATGGCATTGAATGGTTATAAGAATCAAATTATGTCACAAAAATAAATAATTTAGCACACTATATGGCAGATATTTAGAGGTCCAAACATTGTATAATGGCACTAGTGAAATTTAACTAATTGCAATATGAGATATTAATAATAAAATAATTTCTAAAAGCTTATAAACATAGTATTTATGGAAAATATTCTACAATTTGGCAGAATCATGTGTGTAGCTGATCATCTGCTGTGTTTTTACAGTAGAAATGCTTTGTAAAAGATGAAAATTTTTGATGAACTGATCCATTGATCAGTTCTATCAATTCTCCATACCACATGGACTGAAACGGTATCCTATGCAATGCTACAGAGACAGTGACCACAGACAGCCTACTTTGTTGCCTAAAAGAATGGCAACTTCAGCCTGTAAAAGTGTCTGCCCACAAACCCAAACCTTTGTACCTCAAAACTTTGATTTTACCATGAAGATTTAAGAAAGAATATTGTGACCAGACTTTTGATTGTCTAAAGACTCAGAGGTGAAAGCAGAGTGAAGAAGGTTAGAGTAGATAAGGTCAAAGAGGTACCAGGGACAGACCTTACAGAACCAATGTCATAATTGTCACACATGGTGTGGAGTTCCAAGGATCCATGGCTGTGCCACATGTAAACCCTTTGGAATTAGATCATAATTACATAGCAACACCGGTTCCTTTCAAGCTCTACTATTACCAGACGAGCATTATAGTCTATACAACCTTTCACACATTACATTTGATGCACCTCTAACTCCATACATTCACTCATTTTAATTCTAAATCAGTTGTTCACTGGATATTTCACTTACTCTGTGCAAGTCCCTAGGCTAGATGCTGGAGAAACTCACTCTGCCCTCATGCAGCTTACACACTAGTGGGTGAAACTGATCAGACACAATTAATAAGCAAATAAGTGCACAACTCTTTTAATAAGAACCACAAAGCAAAGAGAACATTCAACACATCATAATGTCATATGCTTTGTTCCGTATACAGGGTTTTAATTATGCTGACAGTTACAAGTTACCAAAACAGCATTATCCTCAACAAAGCCAAACTCCTTTGAGGTAGTCACAGAAACTTTGGTCAGGTGAAATAGAGACATGTTTCAGTGATACTTAGCCAATTTACTCTCAGTGATACTTAGCCAATTTACTCTCAGTGATACTTAGCCAATTTACTCTCAGTGTAGTTATCAGTTTATTCATGAAGTACAGTGTGTATGTGTGTGTTTCAGGAGGAGCTGGGAGGAGATGGGCAGATAGGGGATGGACAGCAGAAAAGAAAAAGAAAAAGGGGATTAATAGAGCTAAAATTCTTCCATCAGTTACAAAGGTCATTTTGCTTCATCCTTTAGATTTTATAGACCTAACACTACTGTCCTCACTGAGTAATTACTAATTATTGAAATATTAATATATAAACACTGATTTACCATTATACATTCTCCATTTTCTTCTAGTTTATGTAGAAATGAACTCTCTTAATTTTTGTTCCTATAAAACATACTTTAAAATTTTTAATTTTAGGGTTAAAATATATAGTTCCTTCTCCACAATTACACGTTCATACATAGCTTTTATCTCATTTTTACCCATTTCCATATAAGAAAGTGCAGTTGGCCCTCCCTGTTTGTAGATTCAGCATCTAGGGATCCAACCAACCACAGATTAAAAAAAAAATACTAAAAAAAAAACAACAATATAAAATAACATAAATAATAAAATAACATGGTATAATAATGAGCATTTACAGTATATCAGCTACTGTAAGTAATCTAGAGATGATTTAAAGCATATGGGAGGATGTGAGTAGGTTATATGCAAATACTACACCATTTTTCACAAGGGACTTTAGCAGCTGGTTGTTTTGGTATCTCAGGGAACAGGATGTGGGTACTGAAACCAATTCCTGCAGATACACAGAGAAAACTTATGGGATTTAAAATAGAAGCATTGAACTGACATAATAAAAATACTTCCCTGACTTCAATGTAATTTTCAAAGTAGAAATTGTTAGGTCTTCCTTTACTGACTTTGATTAAATGCTCACATCTTATTTCTATCACTTCCAAAGTATAAGAAAAAATGCACAAACATTTTCTTAGGAAATTTTTCTTTTCTATGTTGGGGTGTTCTTGATCCACAGACCCTAAAATAAAGTTACCTTCTCCTACTAATCAATACTTCTAAACAATGAATGAATGCACAAAAATCCCATCTGGATCCTTACCTGCATCTCCTGACAAAAAGAAGCCAATGGCCCAAAGAGGATCTGGCATTGCTCATCAGCATTGTATGTCATCCCTGGCAGCTTGGAGGGAACCATCACAGAATTGATACTCTGTGGATTTGTTTGTAGCAAGCAGTTACTAGCCTTTGACCTGGTAATAGGCAGGTATGTGTAAAATTTTTAAATTAATGTAACAAGCTGATATGATTAGTTAGCATACAACAAGACACATTTTTATAATATAAAAAATATATTTTTACTTTTACTCTAAACCCTTCATAGAAATTGAATACTCATAGAAATTACTCTATATGTCAAAAATCATTTATTCACAATGAAGATAATCCTAATAAATAATAATTTTCAAGTTAACAGAACTTTTTGGTGTATAAAACACATTCATATGAATTAACTCAGCTGATCTACATAACACTGTGAAGTGGGTGTTATTTTATGCATTTAATAGGTATACAAGCTCAGTATCAGAGTAATTTGCCCCAAAGTAGTAGGTGAATGTAAGAAATCAGCTATATTTGGGGATTTAAAGAATGTATGGAAAGCATCCTTAGCTGAATATTAATAGTGTAGATATATTTGTGCTTGACATTGTGATACAACTTTGTATACAACTTCGTAATATACTTTAAAGTGGTATTTGATGTCATAGAAGTCCTGATTCATGTGAAGACAGCCATCAAAAGTGATGTATGTTCCTTAGGAATTCATTAGGGCCTACAGAAGGGCTGCTGATGCAGCTACTGATGGTGTGTTTGAAATATCACATGCTCTGAGTGCTATTCTCTAGACTATTATGACAAAGAGTATGCACAGACTATATTGTACATATTTTAGAGCAAAGATATGGTAATGTGATAAACATTATAGTTTGATAGATTTAATAGCCATTTAATGGAAAAAATAGGCTTAACTATTTAAATGGTATAGAAAAATGAATACAGTTCATCTGTGCAGTGAATTTAGCAAGCTAGGTGTTCCTGTATTTCTCATTAAGATTTGTTTTAGCATCTCACTAACTGCTTTGCATATTGTCTACTGCTTCAGGTGATCCTTCTATAATTACAGAAATAAGTAAAGAACAAGTGCTTAAAATGAAAATTAGAACAATAGTAATATTTTTCATTAATTTTCCAACAAGAAAGAAAGTAAGTGTTACTGCCACTGAACGTGGAAAAGTAGAGACTCTAGGGCTATGATAATGGTGAAAAGTACTTATTAATGAAAAAATATTCAAAGCGTAGAAGTATTATAAATGAAAAGTGAAGATTTTGTTAGAGGGGCTCTGCTCTTCGTGATAACAGATGTGCTGGCTGATGAACAGTGTCAATACTTCCACTCAGAAAAAATTGAAGAGGCAATTAAACACTGCGACAGATTTAAAAAATCATTATAACAATTTTTCAATCTTACAAATAATCTTAACCGTCCTTTTTGAAAAAGGTAGAAATTCAAAAGCATATGGGTTAAATAACATGTCCCAAACTATACCATGAGCCAATGGAAAAGCCAGGATTGGAATCCAAGTGCCTTCACTTCTACTCTGATGGCCTTTCCACTTTGCTACACTGGCTTCTCTCGTTAGAAAAGGAAACAGCACACATAAACATTCAAAAGGCAAGAACAATAAGTGACCTCCATACCTGAGAAATCGTTCCAAATCTTCTTTGCTACACTGAGACCATGAAACGTCACCAAGATTTTGTCCTTTAATCCATTCACCAGACATGATATGAAGACCATCAGCACATGATGGGTGGTCATTGTCATGGTTAATGCCCATGCTGGTTTGGAATATCATAAAATTTTTAAATTTACATTAAGCAAATGTTACTTTTAAGCTTTTCATAACTGCATTTAAATAACGGTTAAAATACTTAAAATAATGGGAGCCAAATTTGTTTTAAGGAAATTAGTTTCAAAATAAAATTAGATTTCAGATTAAGTTACTTTTTAAATTTTGTTACCCAAATTTAAGGTAAATATTTGTATTTAATAAAAAAAATTTCCTTAACCTACAAAATGACATGTTTAGATCCTTTATACTGATCTATATATTCTTTGCATAGTAATATGTATGAAACTCAGAAATAATACATTTATATTTAACCACACTGGATTCTTGCTGTTGCCTGAATCAAATTTGCTTCAAAATTTGAAACCACATCTTTTATCAAATTTGAAACCTCATTAATCTTTTAATTTCCTATGTCTTCACCATCTACTTCATTAGACCATCTTCTTCCTCTTACTTCATATAACACAAATTGTCCTGGGAAACTTTCTGTATTCCTGGCCTTCTTTATCTTTTTGAGTGAATCCTGAATCTGTTGAAACTATTCTAAAAGTCTGACTTATTTCTAAATAGATGTTCTAGAAATACCTTAAATTCAGTATGCCTAAGACTGCCTTTCTTACTTTCTCTTTCAACTCTCTATTTACTCCTCTATTCTCTTTTTCTCTGGCTTTTTATGCTCTTGATAGCCACTAAGTTCTGCCAAATAACGAATCTTCACATCATCATTTATTTTTTCCTTTCCTGAATATTGCACAGGATCTATTTTGTTTACTGTTAGAGGCAAGCCCTGCCAACTCTACCTTCTAAATATTTCATTCAACGGTCATCTCCCTTCTATTCCTATTGTTACTATTAAAAATGATTATATAGTATCCTTATTATAGTGTATACAAAGTCTTGACAATTGCTATGGTGTCGTACCTGGGTTCTGTCCCTCTCATCTTTACCAACATTCTCCCTTTTCCTACTCCTACCCTGCCCCAGTGAAATCTACTTAAAACATAATCTTATCTATTCCATTCCTCTGTTTTCTCATTATCGATATGACAATTTCCAGTTATTTAACATGACACATAGCCCATTCATATTCTTCCACATTATTATTAGATTTTTTCTTCAGCAATACCAAATGACTTGTAGTTTCCCAAACATTATGTTGTTTTTTATTTTCTTGCAATTAATTGTTATTTAGCATTTTCTAGGTATCATAAATCATATAAGGGAATTTATAAACTTGAGTTAAACAACCAGATGGGGTAGGATTGATTATAACATTCATTTTGCAGGTAAGAAGTAACTTGTCCAAGATTATACAATGAGAAATTGAAAAGTAATGATGTTTGAACTGAGATGCCTGGCTCTAGAACTCATGTGATTAACCATTCCACATTGGGCATGTATAAATTCCATCCCCCAACTCCATACCCTGTTTAAAGTGCCTTTCCTTCAGCTTCTTTGCCTGAAGCTCAAATTCTACTTAATCTTCAACATTAATGCAGTTTACTTCTATAGGTTTTCTTTCACTAATCCCTACCTCACCCATTTGTACTACCTCTTCTCCCCACCGCAGGATTCTGTCAGCCATATTGTTACAGTGTTTTCTATATTACATTATAACTTTTTCCTTTTGGTTCACTCTCTAAATTCTTGAGACTCTGCAACCAATGTTGAATCATGGGTTCAATGATCATGTAGAAAAAAAAATTATATAGTCTCTTGTGAATTCTCATAATGAGGCCAGTAAAATATTTTTTTGTGAATGAGGGTTAGTACTGAAGAAGCAGAGAAAAGTCAATTTTGGTACATGCAAAGCCTGAGATAATGGCAGGATAGTCTATTTTTTTTTCTTCTTCTTTCTATGTTCTAGATAATAAATAAAATTGTTTTCATAATGAAAAATTCAGAAGAATATCTATATTGTGTTTTAAAACATGAAATTAAAAGAACTGTTATAGAAATTGCTAAGGGAAATTATAATTTGACTGCCTATGTCTCCTCAAATGAAAATAAAAATTTTTTAAACTACCAAACTGTCTTTTTAAGATAAATTATAAATTTGAATCCGAATTTTTATAATCAAATATGTTTTTGAGGGAAAAAGATAATATGAAAAGAATAAATAAATTCCATGTCATTAATGAATTAAGATTATATATCACCATGCTAACTTTAACTATAAAATATTCTGCTCTAAATAAAACCAAAATACATTATTGACTATTACTTTTCACTTTTTGTTTTAGAAAAATTCATCAGTTAATCATATTTTTCTTTCCTATTAATTTTTCAAATAGTCTGTAGCAACACATATTAATGGAATAACTGACAGAGAAAATAAGAAGATAAATGTTTTCATACTTTGAAGATAAAGAGGAAAAATAAGAGATTATTTGAAATAGGTATGAACCAGTTCAATTAAAATATTAGAGGTAGAGTAAAAAGGTGTTGAAGTTAGAAAACAATTTAATCCCTGTATCTTTCCCTTATTAATGTGACCAAAGGCAAGTTAAATAACAATAAGTAAATGTGTCTCAGTTGCCATATTTGTTAAATATACTTTCCTGACTGATTTGTTGGGATGACTGCATAAGCATGACATCTAGTGCCTGAACAGTGCCTGGAATACAGGCAGAATCCACAATGATCCTCTATACTGGGGAAATAAATAAGAGAAATTTTATTACATCATTCTAATTTGTCAAAAGATACATAAACAGATTTATCAGTAATTGCATTAAATTTACTTTGCTGTATTTCCTTTCTTTAATGAAAGTGTAGACTTCAGAAAAACCAAGAAAATAGCAACAGAAATAATTTACTTAAATATTAAGTTAAAATAATAAACCATAAATATGGCACAATATCACAAATCAGTAAAAGTGGCTTAATATAATTCTAACTGTTGGTGCAAATGCGGCCCATCAATGTTCTGTATCCTCTCTGCCATTGATTCTGGCTACAGCACACATCGCTGGCTGAACTGTTAATTAACAGCCATTTGCCATATGGAACGTGCTTGACTCTTCCATCTGTGGTGGCATAATCTTTCAAACCATACACAAATGCTATTATTTTTCAAGGGTAACTAGTTTTTCTCAGAAATAACAAACCTTCCTAAATAATGTGTTCCTACAAGGGAAGGAGAGGGATTGCTTCCAAGATTTTGCAATTTGGACATTTTTCCCAACAAAGTGTAATAGGATTTTCCAAATATGGATGATCATTTTCCTTTTGGGATCCTGATCCTGATTTTCATGTAAGAAATTAGCTCCAGTCATGGAGAGATCTGGTGATTCAAGCATTGTTTACCATTATTTAAATTTTCCTAAAGCTATTTAACTCATAACAGAAAAGATTTTCATTAAATTGGGACAGGGCTTTTTTAATCACACATCTGGAATTGTCAGGAAACACTATAGTCCTGACTCTACAGGTTTTGAAATAAAACAATTAATTGTGCATTTTAATCTGTGCCAGCTACTATATTAACCACTGACAATGATGATATCACTTAATCCTCACAATATTCCCATAATGTTTCTATTATCATGGCTTCCATTTTACAAACGAGGAAGATGCTGAAGTTAATGCTGAAGCTGTGACTCAAACCTCGGCAGTTAGATGCTCACACAGATGAACCTCTAAACTACCACACAATAGTGCTTTTCTTTCTGGATCAAAACTCTCCACTTTTGGAGATGATTTATTGTTTTCTGAATAATTGTAAATGCCTTTGTTCTTTTAGCAGAAATACACCTCTACATGTGGAGCCTTGTAACCAAGTCACATGCATCGCATGGAAAACATTCTCTAAGTAAGACATTAGCAACACCTCTCCACACACTGCAGTTGAACTACATTTTAATAATCTCAGTTTAAATTCATTTTGACAAAGAGCCTTGGGCAAATAAACTCTTCACTAACATTGTACATGGTTGTCAAGTCAACTGAAAAAATATTTTTATCTTATAAAACTTCTCAACTTGTTTAAAAGTCTTTGCCAGGAAGTTTTGTGATATCCTGCGGAAAGCTGGAGAAGCATTTGGATTTTGAAGATGGTCCCTTTTGATGTTTAAAGAATTAGAGACAAGAAGACTTATGAATTCACTCACGTTTTTTGAATAATTTGGAAAGGATCTGATTTGTAAACAGTAATATTTTAAAACAGTAGACTTTTTGTGCTGAATACAGTAAGCATTTTTATGACATAGTATTTCCCACTAACACCATATATTATTGAAACATTAATAAAAGAAAGAAACAAACTATTTCAATGTCTTACTGGAAGTAGATTATATTTATATTATACAAAATGACATTTAATTTCATATTTCTTAGAATTCAGTGGGTATATCTAATTTGATATAATTTCACTATTATGCGTTCATGGAGAAAAATTCAGACATTAAGACATACAAGATATTTCGTATCATATTTCTTTTTATATTTTAAGTCATTTCAATTTGTACAAACAATGAAATGTACTTTTATTGGCAAGTTAAAAGGCTACATAAAAGCAAGGTAAAAAATTTGAGGTTAAAAGAAGAAAAGTAGAGGTACAAAAAGATATTCCTTTTGACTTTGCTGTGCATTATATTACAGGTTAATCTAATAATATACATATACTAGTTGAGAACTCACTACTGTGCTGAGCTGGAGTCACAAAAATGAATAAGACTCAGTTCCAATACTCAAAGAGTGTATTATCTACTAGGATTGGAACACTATCCTTTGCTCATGTGTAGCCAGTGAAAGCCTGGATCCTGTTAGTCTTATATTCCTTAAACCTCTCCCACTTATCTGCCCCCTTTCACTGCTATTACTATCAACCAAAATTGGTGCTGATTCTTTCTACTTCTGGATTATTGTAACACCTGCCTGACTGTCCTCCTGCCATTTAACTCTTTGCCTTATTAAACCATGCTTTAACAGTGCTAGTTTCTTATGAGTGTATTAATACAAAAAAAGAAAAAGCTAGTTTCCTATGTAAAAACTTTTCATTTCACCTGGCAAGTAGAGATTTTAAAAATGTGAATAATGAACCACTTGCATCAGAATCACAGGGCACAAGGATATTAGAGTAGTTAAAATGCAGATTCACGTGCCTGTCCCCAACAAATTAAAAGAGAGTATTTAGAGGTAAGGCCTAAGAAATGGCATTTTGACACATTTTCTAGATGATTCTTATTTACTCAAAATTCTGGGAAGCAATGATCTACAGGATAAAATCCATTCTTTAGTCAAAACATCTGTAAACTGATATAAATCTGATTTTCATAGTTAATTCCAGCCTAACCTTTTGTATAGTTTCTTTCCATCAGAATACCTTCCATTCTAATCTGCATTTACAGACTTTCTGCTTTTAAAAAGAATTCTTCAATAAATTGTAGCCCATATTTATTATTATCTTTAACTTCTGTGACCTTCAAATATATGGTATGTAAAACATATCAGAACTGTCTTGTATTTCTGGTTAATTTAAAGTAATATATATAAAATACCACTACCTAGAATGTAAGTCTTCAGAGAACAAAAATTGTCATATTTTCTTTTTACTCCCTTTAATTATTTAGTTGAATGTCTTATTAAATGTCTACTAATTTATCAACTGATATAGGATCATAGAAACACCGAATATGCTGTAATTAGAGATGTGAAACTACTGTGGCCTCTAGCCAACACAGAGAAACTGTGAGCCTAAAAAGTTAATAGATGATCTACTCCAGGAAGGTTTGCTTTACTCTAGGACATCCATTTGCCAAGAAACATTAGAGAATTGCAAACAGAAAGCCAGTTCTTCCAAGGTCATTCATTAGTTGGGTGATTTTTTTCCCTCTTCAATATCCAAACCTACATTTGGAGAGAATGTGGTGTGGGAGCATGTATATTTATTGCAGCACTGTTCATAATAGCAAAGACTTGGAACAAACCTAAATGCCCAGCAATGATAGACTGGATAAAGAAAATTTGGCACATATACACCATGGAATACTATGCAGCCTTAAAAAGAATGAGTTCAGTCCTTTGCAGGAACATGGATGAAGCTGGAAACCATCATTCTCAGCAAACTAACACAGGAACAGAAAACCAAACACCGCATGTTCTCACTCATAAGTGGGAGTTGAACAATGAGAACACATGGACACAGGGAAGGGAACCTCACACACTGGGGCTTGTCATGGGGTGGGGGATAGGGGAGGGATAGCATTAGGAGAAATACCTAATGTAGATGACAGGTTGATGGGATCAGCAAGCCACTATAGCACATGTATACCTATGTAACAAATCTGCATGTTCCTCACATGTATCCTAGAACTTAAAGTACTAAAAAAAAAATTAAAAAAGAATCTAGTGAGGGAGAGCTGCCACATGTATACTGGCTACATTCTATGATAATTAACTTGGAAAAACTGCTTACTACTCTACATAGTATCATTGTCTAAATAAAATATCAAAAATGAAAACTGCATTAGTAGTGTACAAGAGTCTTCATGATAAGTAAACTTCTTGTCAATCTGGTTAAAAACCTCTAAAAGATAAGAAATCACTCCAAGAAAGAACAGAATGATGAAAGGTCACTGAAGGCTGAAAATCTCCTTTTCATATTAAGTTATTTATAAAATAACTGCAATACTACTAATTATTGTTATCATTCAATCACTCTGTATTATGTGCCAATCATTGTGCCATGACATTAGAGTATCACAAATCCTAACAATGAATCTTGAAATTAAAAATGATCCAAATTTTAGGAATAAAGGAAATGAATACAAACAGATTGATTTATCCAAATCTTGTTCATTAAGTAGCTGGCAGAACAAGAATTCAAGCCCAAGGCTGTATGTCTAATAATGCACTTTCCCTCTCACCTATCCACTTAGGTAGTCTTTAACATTTACCAAGGCATTTGTGCCAGATGAAGATACCGGTGACATCTGCTATAGAAAATTCTAAGTACAATGGGGACAGTAAATTTAGATAGCCATTACCAATTTTAGTTGGTCAACAACAGTAACTACAAAAAATTAATTTTCAACATTTTAAAAAGCAATGGATTTCTAGAAGAGCATATTTGGTGTTTTTTTTTTGCCTGTTATAACAATTTATTATTATTTTTTATCTATTTCCCATTCTAAAAGTCTTAGGGGATGATGTACTTTATTTATTATTTAGCTCTTTCTTTCTTTCTTTCTTTCTTTTTTGAGACAGAGTCTAGCTGCATTGCCCAGACTGGAGTGTAGTGGTATGATCTTGGCTCACTGCAACCTCTGCCTCCTGGATTCAAGTAATTCTCATGCCTCAAGCTGGCATGTTGGCCAGACTGGTCTTGAATTCTTAAACTCAAGTGTTCCACCTACCTTGGCCCCCCAAAGTGCTGGAATTATAGGTGTGCTCCACCATTGTACCTGGTCTTTATTTAGTTCTTAGTGTAGATCTAATCTCCTCTTAGAGCATATCCTCTCTTCTTAGAGCAGATATACTGCTGTACGTCAATGCAAATGAGTGCCAAATTTTATTCACTTCTGAAAAGGACTCTTCTTGGAAGCTGAGAGAGGGTAACCAAATCTAATGTATGCCTCCTGGGGCATATGCTAACTTCATCATGCTGTACATTAGGTCTCCAGTATTTATTCATCTTATAACTGAAGGATTGTAACCTTTGACCAGTATCTCCCATTTCCCCACATCCCACAGCTCCTGGTAACCACCATTCTGTTACTATGAGTTTGACTTTGTTTTTGGATTCCACATATGAGTAAGATCATGCAGTAATTGTTTTTCTGTGTCTGGCTTATTTCACTTAGCAAAATGCCCTCAAGATTCATCTACATTTTTGCAAATAGTTGAATTTCCTTCTTTTTAAAGATGTAGCAATATTCCATATTTATGTATACATAAACACATATATATAATTCTATTTATATAATGAATATTCTGTTGTATATATACATATATAATAATACATATAGAATGAATATTCCAATATATATATATAGAATTCTGGTTACATAGTGGAAAAAAATAGATATGTGCTTACATAGTGGAAAAAAAATATATATATATACACACATATCTATTTTTTTCTATTATGTAAGCAGAATTCTATATATATATAATGGAATATTCATTATATATGTATTATTATTATATATGTATATATACATATGCATACACTCCCTTTATCCCACGTTTTCTTTATACATTCATCTGTTGACAGACACAGGTTGTGTTTATACCTTGGCAGGTATGTTTCCATACCTATTGTGAATTAACGGAATTTCAGATTAAATATTTCTATTACTACAATTGCTAGATTTGGCCCTTCCATGTTCATAACTTTAGGATTTGCATGAAATAGTTGGACAGGCCTGTAACCAGACTTTAAGGTAGACTCATTGTAACTGAAATAGAATTAACTATTGTATTTTCATACAGTTTATCTTAAATAGGAATTCAAAATATGTACCAAAAAGGAAAAATATATTACCATTATATTTATATAGCAATAAAACCATGTTTTCTCATAAAATCGTATTACTTAGTCAAAGCAATTGTATTCCTTGAAATCTGATTCCTCCACTGTGGGACTCAATTGCCTTATGGGTCCTGGACCTCAGGATGACCAACAGATGAGCATACATACAACAAACTTTTATTCACTCATACAACAAATGTTTGAGTACTTATGATGTATAATTCATTCAACTTTGTGCTGTGAGGGAAAAAATGTATTAGACATGAATCCTATTTTCACAGAGATTGCTATTTAGTTCGGAATCTATACATAGGTAAATAAAAGTATAAATCAGTATATATCAAAAATAATTTTAAGTGACAAATGATATTTACAATAATCAGTTCAAGAGACTTAAAAGTGGAAACAGCCCAGGTGCAGTGGCTCACGCCTGTAATCCCAGCACTTTGGGAGGCTGAGGAGGGTAGATGAGTTCGAGATCAGCCTGGGCAAGATGGTGAAATCCCGTCTCTACTAAAAAAAAAAATACAAAAATTAGCCAGGCGTGGTAGTGCATGCTCCCAGCTACTCGGGAGGCTGAGGCAGGAGAATCACTTGAACCTGGGAGGTGGAGGTTGCAGTTACCCGAGATCATGCCACTGCACTCCAGCCTGGGTGACAGAGAGAGACTCTGTCTCAAAATAATAATAACAATAATAATAAGAATAAGAATAATTAGCCAGGCATGGTGGTGGGCACCTGTAATCCCGGCTACTCAGGAGGCTGAGGCAAGAGAATTGCTTGAACCCAGGAGACAGAGGTTGCAGTAAGCTGCCACGCTGCTGCTGTACTACGGCCTGTCCAACAGAGACTCCATCTCAAAAAAAAAAAAAAAGGAAAGAAAAAAAGAAAACATATTTCCAGCCAGGCTTTCAAATTTACTTTCACGAAAGTGATACCATTTGTCTTGGCCATTAATAGGTAAGTAAAATTGGAATAGGTATAAATCAGTAGTGCTGGAAGGTGGGACAATAAAAAAAGCCCAAATAAGGCCACAGTGTTTGAAAATTGTGGATCATTTGCATTCATAAAATAGAGGAGTAGGTTGTAAAGTTAGAAAAATAGACCAGGGTCACTCTATAGAAGTCATGAATCTAAGACTAAGGAATTTCAAATTCATTCATTAGGTTGTGAAAGGCAAGTTTTCTGACATGGAAATTAGGACCACAGTTCAGGAAGCTGAGTCTTGATAATGTGTGAGTAGATTAGAAAGATGAGGTAGTAAAGGAGAGGATACCAGTTAAGTGGATGCTACAAGAGTCCAAGCCTGGAGGAATAACAGGAGAAAGAACAGATGACTGAGATCGCTTTCTCATCTGAAGAATGAGTAGAATTTGGCCATTGATTATGGAAGTAATTAAGGGGAGAAAGAGTTAAAGATGGTTCAGATGTCTCAACTAAAGGCCTTATGGCAATAATGGTGACAGTAAGAGAAATAGAGAGTTCTGAAGAAGCAGGTTTATAGCCTGGCCCTCCCCTCTGTTCTACCCAGGCACAATTTCTAGAGTAGTTAGTATGTATGTACATGTTATTGATTCCCAAGGCTTATTCGTCACAAGACATCTGTACTCTTGGTACTCTGGCAATCCTTAAAATTTTAGCAGGTACCCCAAATAGTTATTGCCTTCAAGGAGGTAACTTTGTATATTTATTGCCCCATTAGCCTTTTAGTTCTGGAGAAACTCCTGAATTGCCTACTTAGTGGAAAAACCATGTCTCCATGCCAAAGTCTAATAATATATATTAGACCTTTTCCTCTGGTTCAAAAATCAAAACAAAAACCAAAAACACATATGCATTTTTGGCCATATCAAAACATGCTTGATATTTTTATAATGACATGATATATAGGTAATTTCCCCTAACTCATATAATTTTACCCACTTCAGAATCTCTATGAAGTAAACAGTCTAATTATTATATGAAGTTCTCAATCAGTGGGTAAGTGGTATATGTTTAATACAGTCTCTTTCAACTTGTAAAAATATAAAACTCTGTTGGGGCTATATCGGTTATTTTCTTGACTTTATCCATTACAAGTATAAGTTATAAATGTATAAATGTGCTGAGAATATGACAGCGAACTAAGTAGACAAGATCTCATGTACAAACAGAAGAAAGAGACACAGGATAGAGAGTTACATTTTGAAAAGTTTTATGAATAAAATTAAAGAAGGCAGAGGGGAATAAGCCCAGGCAGTGGTTGTGCTTACAATTTTAAGAAATATTATCAGAAGTTCGGGCGTGGTGGCTCTCGCCTGTAATCCAAGCACTTTGGAGGCCAAGGTGGGTGGATCACCTGAGGTCTGGAGTTCAAGACTAGCCTGACCAACATGGTGAAACCCCATCTTTAAAATAAAATAAAATAAAAATAAAAAAAATAAGTATTATCAGAAAGGTCTCACTGAACCCTGATACATGAGTGGAGAACTAAAGAAGAAGAATGGGAGACAGCCATGTGGCTGCTCTGGAAAACTTTCCAGGCAGAAATGAAAGGAAAGGCAAAGGTCCTGAAGTGAGTGTTTGTCTCATATGTTTGAGTTTCAACAAAGAGGCAATGAATCTGGAGTGCTGTTGGAAGAGGGAATGACAAGCTACAGGGAAGGAGGCTGGACATGCAGAGCTTGGTAGGCTGTGGTGTGAGCTGGTGATTTTACGGAGTGAACCAGGAAGCTCTTGGAAGGTTTTGAGTAAAGAAGCCAGGCCATTTACTTTGCTGTAAGTGAAGCTCCCTGACTGATTTGAAAACAGGCTATAGGTGGCAAAGGCTAAAAAGGAAAGATTATTTAAGAGGTTACTGTAATAGTCCAGATAAGAGATGTTGGTAGCTTAGTCCAAAGAATTAGTAGGACAATTAGTGAGAAGTAATCAGATTCTGGATGGATTTTATGGTAGAGTCAACAGCTGATAAATTGAATGTGGACTATGAGAAACAGAGAGCACTCGAGGATAATTCTTTGGCTTTTGATTGTCCCACTAGAAGGATGGAGCTCAATTTACTGTCATACGAAGACTTCAGGGGCAACATTTTTAGGGCTGGGGTAGACATTTCTGCATGTGTGTACCAGAATAAAGTCTCACTTATGTGGACTTGGGTACATTTCAAAATACAGAGTATTCTTTTAATAAAAATTTACCTGATAATTTATTGAAAGTCTCATGCAATATCAAAAAGCATTCTAAACAATTTGAATATGCATACAGCATCTGTTTTGAATCAAGTTTCACTGACAATCTATGCATAATAATACTTTACTAAGATAATGACTGTATTCAATCATTCACTTATTTGATATCTATCAAGTGCCTAATATATCCCAAGCACTGTCAAATGAATTAAAAATCCCAGTATAAGCAAAAACAGGTATGGTTCCTCACCTCTTGAAGCTTGCAGCCTAATGAAATATATACCTAGCACATGAACAAATGCACATTTACGAAGGAGGTGGCGTCACTAAAATGCTTAATAGACTGACCTACAGAGAAGGCTTCCTTTAGAACATGGCTCTTGAGTGGGTATATGAAGTATGAGCAGGAGGAGATAATTAAGCTAAACTTAAAACATAAGTATAGTCCAGGTAGAGGAACAGCATGTACTTAGGTCCTGCAGTGTGAAAGAACATGGTACTTTTAAGTTCTGGGGTACATGTCATGATGCACAGGTTTGCTACATAGGTAAACGTGTGCCATGGTGGTTTGCTGCACCTATCAACCCATCACCTGAGTATGAAGCCCAGCATGCATTAGCTATTTTTCCTGATGCTCTCCCTCTCAATCCTTCCTGCCGGGCCCCAGTGTGAGTTGTTTTTCTCCTTGGTTCCATGTGTTCTCATTGGAACATGGTACTTTGGAAACTGTAAGAACTCTAGCGCTGAGAATGAAATGAAGTATGGCTGAAGAGATAAGGTAGGGACAGATAATCCTGAGCCAGCCCAGAAGTGAGTTGAGTAAAGTTAGCTAGAAGAACTTTTCCATGTTTTTGGCATAGCACTGTAATTAATAACATGGGCTTTGGATTTGGACAGACTTGGCTTTGATCATGTATTCAGGCACTTATTAGCTGTGTGAGCTTTGGCAATCATCTCTAAAGTAGTAGTATTGCCTTCCCTCTTTAGGTGGGAGCAGAAGTCTTTGGCCTCAATGTGCTAAGCCAGTGCAAAATTCTGTACATCAATAAATGTCCAGATTTAGCAAGGTCAGAAAATGGTCATGGGATTATGCTACTAATAAGTATATTTAAAATTATCATTTCCCAGATAATTTATATTTTTTACAATATATTAGACTTGGGGCTAAATTTTCCTGAAACCATACACAATAATGCAAGGGTCACTTCTGGTTGGAATCCACAAAGAAAATGGAGTTGTTTGTAGACATAACGGAAAAAAACCTATGGGGTGTGTGTGTGTGTGTGTGTGTGTGTGTGTGTGTGAAAGTATAGTATCTTTATGTAACAAAATAAGACACCACTAAATATTTGTACAAAAGAACAACTTTTATTATTTGCAATGAATGCCATAGGATTATGTCTATGTGCTTCATGAATAAAAAGGACAAAAATATACAAGTACAGGCCACCTTTCAGGCCAAAAATAAAAACTGATGGTTTTCTAGCAACTCAAATGCAACTTCCTAGTGCAAGAGTGACTTAGACTGAACAGCAACTGTCACATCTGCGATGTGGCAGGGCTACTCAGAGTGTGGTTGGTGCACTTGCTGCCATTTGATGAACTCCTTTTATTACTGATTTGTATCCTGATAAGTAGCTGGTGCCAGAATGTAAATCAGCTACATCACTAAGCACACAGTATATTTTAGCTTTTTTTTTTTTTTTTTTTCATGTCAAGACTTTCAATGAAGGAAGCAATGTGCTATATTCTGGCATAGAGCCCTATCTCATCACATACCACACTTGAGTAGTAAGATCACTTATTGAGCAGTTAATGCAAAATATGATTTTCATGGAGAGAAATTTATTATGTACACTAAAGTAAATTCTAGAGGGCTTAAAGTGTTAAACAGTGAGAGAAAGAGAGACAGAGTGAGAGAGATAACATAAGACAACTATATAAAAATGTGTTTCCATAATTTTAGAATGAGAAAGTACTTGTAATCATAAAAACCTAAAGAAGAAATTATGAAAGTATGAAATTTGATGATTTAAAAAATCTACAGGATATAAACATTAAAAATCAAGATTAAATCACTTACGATTAGGAAAAATCTTTACAACATACTTAATGAAAAGATGACATTCATATCTAATAAACTAAAAATTAATCTCTATTAGTTTCAGGTTTCTCATCTGTAAAATGACAAGCATGACAATACTTAGCTCCAGATTTCTTATGTAATTGGATTAGATATGAATGCACAGTATTTAGCACAATACCTGCTAATGAAAGAATACACTGTTGTTTTTATTAAAATCCCTTTGGTAAGTCAATACAAAATATGAAATTTTGAAAGTTTAAAAATATTCTGTAATTGTGCAGTAAAGAGTTAACAAGTTTGAGTAGTCCAAAACCTGCACATTCCAAAGAACTATTTGGTCCTTGCCTGACTCCTGGGAAGTAACCTCTAAGTCCTTGGAATATCCCTCCAAAGTATCTTTGACAAGAACATCTTTGTTTATCTTGAGGCCTTCTACCATGATGGTTTTTGCTAACAATGTAATTTATGGTGGGAGACTAGGGCCAGGTTGACCTCTGGAGGGGATGGAGACTGAAGGTTTGCCTTGTGGGAAGTCAACCAAGTCTACGTGTTCAGACTCCAGTAAGATCCCTGGATATCAAGGCTCAGGTTAGCTTCCCTGGTTGCCAATACTTTGTGATGATTTCACACTTTGTTGCTTGGAGAATTAAGCACTGTCTGTACAACTCCACTGGGACACAACAACTGGAAGCTTGAAGCCTGGTGTCTCCTGGACTCTGGCCTATGTGATTTTTTCCCCTATGGTTTAATTTTTAACCATAATTAAAATTATGATTTTAATCTGTATCCTTCCATGGTAATTAACTGTGTCCATGAGCAGAACAGCTTTGCTGAGTTTTCTGAGTTATGCTAGTGAATCAACCCAAGAGTAGTCTTTGGGACTCTTACCCCAAAACATAGCAATCTAATAACAATTAATCTATTAATAAGTTATGGCCAAAAATGAAAGTAAAATCCTTTACTTTAACAAACTGTTGTTCATAAAGATCAGATAAAATATAGTGGCTATAATAAATATGTACATATATATGAATTCAATAAACTGTCAAATTCATGAAAAATTTTCTAAGTATTTTCATTAACAAAAATAAAGTTTTAGACTTCATCACATTAAATTATGAAGATCCCAATTATATTTGACAAATATGTGTTAACTCAGCACTACCAGTAAAAACATTTCTTGTCAAAAATTGTGATTACCAGAAAAATAATAACTCCTACACTTCATTGCTTAGACCACAAAATTGTTATGAAAGGCAATTTTTAAACATTGGCTTAAATAATTTATTTCCTCTTTCTTACTGTAGATTTTAATTTTCACTTTTCTGTGTAATTATATGGTTTTAAGTTGATAATTTGCCAAAGGAAAATGTCAATACATTTTGGCTGACATTGTTTTAGATTCCTTTGCACTAGTAAAAGAAAAAATGTTTGCTCTCTTTATATACTCAAATCTTCATCCCCAAGAGTCATTTTTTTTTTGTACATAGTGGAGCATATTGATTTTTGCAGCTATATGTGAACTTGTTCTGAGAATTTCTAGATCTGTTTTGAAACATTTTATATGTGATTATTTTACATGTAATTTCCTTGAATTGAAAAGTTTACATGGAATCATTCTGTTATTCTAAGATTGCGAGTTGCAGGATTATATGATGTCATAGTTCGTTTTTAGTTTCTAGAAGATGGTTTTCACTTACATAATTTAACACAAAAAAAGAAAAGGAAATTCAAAAAGAAAAAGAAAAATATAGGATTAAAGAGTTTCACTTAAGTAGCTAACTCTTAATCATGCCTCTAAGTAAAAAGGTTCTGCGTGTATATGTGTGTGTGTCTCTGTGTAACGTGTGCATGCACAATGGCATGTGCATAGAATCTGTAGCTGTCATTATTTAATATCCATGAAGACTTTCCCCACTGGAGAGATTATGAACATATAGACATTTTTTCTTATAACCGTCTTTCTTTATTTCTTCTTACATTGTGCCTTATATCTTATACTGGATGATAATGATGACATAATTTATATAGATAAATTTCTTCCTATTTGTCTTTTATAAACATGACATTATTCTGACTGCTGTTGCTGTTGTCTCTCACTGTCTAGCATCAAGAAAACACCAGCCACTACTTTTGAGACAAATATTGCTTACCGCTACGAAGAATTTTTAGTAACAGAGTAGTTCGACATATATCACATCCTGGTCCTAGTCCATCAAGTATTACACATAACTTTGGCACATCTCTATTGATTTTGGGTACAGTTCTATAAAAGTCAAATAAAATAATATTTTCGTACCATTTGAGCTATTCCAATCTGAGCTCCTGGTCATAAACCAACATTTCTACTACATAAAGCTAAAGTGTCTTTTCCTTAAATTACCTCATTTAGTTTTTGATTTAAATAGTTATAGCTCCATGGTCAACAGTTTAGATGTTAATAAATTAACCTGTATTGTATTTGATTCCCTTAATTAGTATTTTTCCTACATTTTAGAATACAATGAAGATTGAAGAAATTAATTTTGCATATCTGGTTTTAGCATATCAGTTTAAAAATATACTTTTTAAAAGTAAACTCTACTATTGAGAGTACTTGACAAAATTATTTAAAATCTGCAAAAATATACACTGTATATCAAGGTGTTACTGCATAGCTCAAGAGCAAAAATCATAATTATTAATAAATGTATTTTATGAGAATTATATTTATGATTAATTTACATATAGCTTCTTAAAATTATTAATAAGTTTTTCTTGCCTCTAGACATTATTCTCAGCATTTTTTCCTTTAAATGATGCCTATGATTTTTTCATAGGTTTTATGACTAAACTGAAAATACCCTTCAGTTTTCAAAATTGTTTTGGAATTAAGGATCTATAGCCTATCATTCCTAGAATGAAATATTAAACAAGGTTATTGCACTGCATACTTTCCCTACAGGATGATGATGTTAAAGTATATTGATCTTTTTTTTTTAAGTAACGAATTAACTCTTCTTATTCTTGGTTATTTGACTGAAGACTGAAAGCCTGTATGGGAGAATATGAAAGGATATTTGACACTTGAACAACATGGGTTTGAACTGTGTGGGCCCACTTAGAGGAAATTTTTTTTTCAACTAAATGAGGATCAAAATTGCAGTGTCTGCAGGTTGCTAACCTTGCATATATAGAGGACAAACTTCTCAAATAAGTGGGCTCCACAGGGCCAACTGCTGGACTTGGATATGCATGGATTTGAGTATATGCAGAGACCAATCCCCTGGCAAATACTGAGGGACAACTGCATATTTTTACATTTAAAAATGGTGTCATCAAAAATCAATTACTTGAAAGTTACTAGGAGAGTACATTTTAGGTTCTCAACACGAAAAATGCTAAGTATGTGAGGTAATACTTATGTTAATTTGCTAAATTTTGCCATTCCACAGTGTATACACATTTTGAAACATTTCCATGGGGTAAATTTTGATCAATTTAAAAAAATTAAAAATCAATTGCTATTGATATTGTTCTATTTCTTAGGCTGGGTTATAGATACTTAGCTGTAGCTGTATTTAATTTTTGGTAATTCACTGAGCTATCTGATCACAATTTGATCACTTGTGTTTATGTGAATAACTTTTTAAATTAACCACTGTCAGGTCCTATGTAAATTGTTTCTTCTAAGCTTTCATTTACCAATCAAATTCCACTGCCAACTAAACTTTACTCAACTGCCTACAGACTCCAGGAATATAATGAAAATGAAGTGAGCTGGGTATACCATACCAGGGCGTTGCAGCCTCTGATGAACTGAGAAAGATGGGTCTAATTTAAGGGGTACAGATACTACCCAGCTTCTAGGAATGGTTGCCATATGGGACTGTGGGTTGAGTGTTACCAGGTCTGCAAATCTTACTTTTATGTCAAATTTATACTTTTTTAATGTTGGCAACTAATTCAATTTTTAAACACTGAAGGTCAAACTAAATATGTCTTTAACTAAAGGGCCCTCCATAAAGATCACCTCCTTGAGTAGGGCCTCACTAAATCTGAGTCCAAATAAAACACTTTCATTTGTACTGCTGATATTGCCAGCAATTAGGAAAGCCTGCATTCAAAATTAAGTCTGATTCCCCAACCCATGCATTACTTTTCTGGGGGGGATGGAGTCTCGCTCTGTTGCCAGGCTAGAGTGCAGCGGCACAGTTTTGGCTCATTGTAACCTCTGCCTCCGGGTTCAAGTGATTCTCCTGCCTCAGCGTCCTGAGCAGCTGCGACTACAGGCATGCACCACCATGCCCAGCTAGTTTTTGTATTTTTGGTAGAGAAGGGGTTTCACCATATTGATCAGGATGGTCTCCATCTCTTGACCTCATGATCTGCCCACCTCAGCCTCCCAAAGTGCTGGAATTACAGGCATGAGCCATTGCTCCAGGCCACCATTTCTACTTTAATACACTTCCAAAAAATACGATCATAGTTTTATGTAATTTGAATCCTAAACTAATCTTATATCAAAAGTATATCCCTGTTCACAGATGAGGAATCTAGGCCCTAAGATAACAGATAACTTAATGTAGAATTATGGAACAGTTTGACCTGAGTTGAATGGCTTGAGTTCAAACCCCTCACTCCAACAATTACCATTTTTATAATTTCAGGAGGGTAAATTAATTTCTCTATATTTCAGTATTTTTCCTGAAAAATGAGCACACTAACAACATCACAAAATTGCTGTGAGTATATACAAAGCACTTAGAAACATGTCTGACAAATATTAATAGTAAATACTATGTAAGTATTGCTATTATTAATTATTGCTATTAATTTCAGTGAAATAAAAATTAGAATAATAATTACCTCCTTGGGTTTGTATTAAGTGAACTAATCTATGTAAAATGTTTATAACTGTACCTGAGACATAGTTAATATTCAATGCATGTTAATTATATGCCTAATTTCATTCTCTTTCAAGTACATTACATCTAAATCATATGGGTTAATTCTTGTGCCTGGTAATAATGAATATAGGTACTACCATAAGCTGGAATTACTTTCATTTGTACTGAGTGAATGTTTAAGTTTATAGCTTTGTAGTCTTATGATTATGGAAACATTTGTATCATTTAAAAATGTGTAGTGAGAGCAATCATGCAGTATGTAATGACTGTCTTGATGGAGATTTTAATAACGTAATAAGATTTTTTTCAAAGAAGCAGGAATAGTTGCAACACTCAAAAGACATTCTTTAAATGTAGTCAGTCTTCACCTCTTCTTGTCTCCCTAGTTTTTCAAAAGCTTGAAGCCCAAAGAAAAAATCAAAAGATATCCATGTAATTCAATAACTTGAATTACAAAGTTATATGCTAACATATTTAACATAGTCATGATTTTTACTTACTTGTGACCCATTTCATGAGCAATCGTAAAAGCAAGATTCAGGCCATTGTCTTCAGCAATAATACATTTTCTCTTTTCGCTACACATTCCACTCAAGTAAGCTATACCTAAAAAAACACAAACATTAATTTTTATATGTCTGAATGAATATGCAAATGTTTATACTAGTTATTAGCAGCAGGAATGAAAATGACAGTTGTCTCAACTAAAATGTCAATATTAATCTGTGAAATCTAGCTCTAATACATGAAATTTTAGGGGCAAGTGTATATGTATAAGCCAGGCAAAAAACTGCTCATATCCTTTTCAATTTCATATTTTAGGTAAAATTATTTTACCAATTATCAAATTCCCAAAAGGAATAATATAAGAATATATGTTATAAATACCAATTTCATCATCATGTAAGACAAATGAACAGTTATAACTTAGAAAATGTAAATAAAATAGCAACGATTATTTTAAATATAGTCAATTATTGTGAAGAACATGGTTTCAAAAAAACAATGCAAAATAAACTACATATAAGGCAGTCTTGAACTTAAATTTATATTTTTGATAAATACAATTGTTAAATTCTATTCATGAAACACTATTTTAACTAATATGGCATAGACCTATATCATATTTGAATTATTAAAAAGGTTTAATTTGAAAATTTCTTTGCTAAACGGTATGTTGCATAGTATATGATACTGAAATATTACTTAAGGTAAAAATCTTAGCAAGATAATTTGATCTTTTGAAAATCATCAGGAAAAATGATAATATTTAAACTCCTTGATATTCTTTAATCAAATATTTATGTCCCATTTTACAAATTAAGACATATACTTGAATAATGATCATTTCAGAAAATGAATTGTAACCTACCAAGTGTAAGTTTTCATATTATTTTTAAATAACAAAAATTATTATTATATCAATTATTTTTGATACATAATATGTTCTCTATTTCCCATATCCTTATAAAATAAATTTTGAACTCCTTTTATAGATGAAGATATTTAGACCTAGGAAGGTTTGATTTACCAAAGACCACATAATTACTAAACATGATGGAATGTGGATTTAATTTCACCTTTGCATCCATCTGCTGGTGGTTTGTTTCTGAAAAAAATTTAATGCAGAGCTTATGGTAATTAAAGATGGTCAATTGACTGCCTGTGACTTTTTTTCTCTCTCCAGAAACAAAACATAATGGTAAGAATGTAAATAAATTATTTTAATACAATTTTAAAAGAATAAATCATCATGCCCATGTTTGGGAAAGTTAGAAGATTGATGGAAGAATAAGAACAGATCTAGTGAAAGCTACAGCCTAAATGACAAGAGGAAGATTTTTGATGAGAAGAGAATTTCTGCATGGGGTGGAACTCCAGAAAGGCTCAAGACTGAGGCACACATAGTCTAGGGAGAAGCATTGTAGGCGGGTTGAAAATGGAGTTTAGCTGAAAGTATATCTGACGTTCTCAACAATTCATTTAAACCTTCAAGCACATTGTCAAGGCCTGGTATCCACAAGCCTATCAGGAAAGTAGAGATGCAATAATCTTTAAGCAAAAGGTAGTATAAACATATTATTTTTAGAAATATAACTAAGTGAAGAAACAGCAAAAAGATGAAATACACATATGGATGTAGTTTTTTATATCTTTACAAATTAAAATAGATTTTATAGAAATGTATCATCTACAAATAGAGGAAATGACTTCTTAATGAATAGGTAGGTAGATGGATGGATGGATGGATGGATGGATGGATGGATGGATGGATGTATAGACAGATGATAAGCCCAGTTACTTCATTTGGCTTACTAAGATAACTGAAATTACTTCAAGGTTAAATCAAGACAAAGTAGGACAGAAAGATAAAGATAGGGACAGAGAGGGGCTGGGAAGGGAGAAGACGAGGGGAGAAGGAGAAAATCATATTCCTTTATCTATTATAGTTCTATTAAGCAACACATGAAATAAAAACTTTTTAAAATTTGATTTAAACATAAAAGATAAGAAAAAGGGAAGATAAAAAAATCTACTCTAAATAGAGTATTGAAACTTATAGCATTTGGAAATAAAATAATAAGAGATTAAATTTTCCCCCAAATACTAACTTAAATTAACTATAATTAGCATGCTGCTATCATTGATCAGTACAAATTTTCCCATAAGATTCCCATATATTTTGCCACTTTTTTCACCACAGCTAAAAGAGTCCTACCACTCTGTTCAGATTTAAACTCAGCTAATATGTGTTATCATGTCATATACCTGTTTGTCCCATGGACTAGGACATATAAAATTCAGTTGCTTTAATGATTTTTACATGTCTTCTCCAGTATTCATTCTAATGTCATACTTTCCCCACATAAAAATGGTACTGCCACTTGTTTGTAATTTTTATTTTTTCTAATGTCTTACTGTATTTGCATTGACTAGGATTTCCAACATACTATTGAAATATATGGGCAACACTAAGCTCCTTATTTTTCCTTCTGAGTTTAATAGAAATATTTACAGTTTCACAGTTGCATATGATATTTACTGTAGGTATTCACAGAATATTTTATTAACTTAAGGAAAATACTTTCCGATATCACTGTATATCTGAATGAAAAAGGAGAAAACATAATTTGATATATGGGTCAAAGCTGAATGGAAGTTGAATAGTAATTTTTGGAAGAGAATAAAAAGATTGGAATAGCCACTTAGGGAAATATGAAAGAGCCAAATAAGTACTACAGGAGTGCTTAATGTAAATGTCAGAAAATATGTTGCTTCAGCTGAGGAGTGCATGAGTTTGGAATAGCACTAACATAGTACTCAGCTGAGTGATATTCAACTTGGTGGCTGAAGCGAGTAAATTTAGATTCAACTTAGGTTGAGGTTTTGTAGATCAGGTGTAAAGACCACAAGGTATAAAAGTTGTCAGTAAAGTTGAAAGTGAAAGAAGGCATAACACTTATATGGATTATGGGGGGTGAGAAAAGAAGTAAGGTTAGAGGGAACCTGATAATTTGGAGAAAAGAGTACAGTAATAAAGAGAATAGAATCATCAATGATGAAAAGAGCAGACATTTTACAAAAAAGTACTGGAGACTGCAATCGGGGAGTGAGCATTAGGGATTTAAGATTTCAGAGAGAAAGTTCTAAGACATGACTAGGTATTGTCACAAGAGTAAAGACAGGTGCAGGTAGAGGTCATCTAGATTGAGATCAATAATTATTAAATAGTGTTGGGTGAACTAATAAAATAAACATGAAATTGCACATGATCAGAAAGAACTTGGGACAGTGGGAAGTGACCAACATCCATAAGAAATGTGGGTGAGAATCAAGATCAATCACAGCTTTAAGTTGCTAAAGCTCAAAAACTTCAGGATCAGAGAGATCTGGGTTTAGAAACAGCAGTGGGGAGCAGGAGGAATATGACAAGTATACAACTTTTGTTTCTTGTTCCAGCTCTATGAAACAGGGGAAGAGAAAGAGGGCAATGGCCTCTCTTGGAACTCTAGATGATAGAAATCCATAATCACCAGGTTATAGGAAATCAATGGCTATCATGTGGTCATGCAAAAAAATACGATGATACAGGCAATAATTTATAATATAATGACATGTTTATGCAATAAAATGTAGATGTATACAAAATAATATAAAATATTCAAAAATGACTAGTGCATATTTACACAGAGGTATGATTACAACTATGCATCAAAAACATCATGCCATCACATATTCATATGAACAAAAATATACAGTTTTATCATGAGAAAAGTAAAGTCTCATAAATATGATAATCATGTCTATGAAATTTGAATGGTAATTAGTAGAACTTCTTATAGACTAGGGTGTGGTCTGTAAGACCAAAAATGGCCCAAAAGAACCCTTAAAATGACCATCTACTGCTATTCTTATTTTACCAAAGTGTAAAGTCAGAATCTTCATTTGAGACTCCGATAAATTTAAATTCCATTGTTCTTAGATTTGGAACACTAAGGAATTTTTCTTTGATTTGAAAGTTATGGAGAATGATTGTAACCACACTAATTTAAATGACTTACATTATTCTGTTTAAAAGCCTAGCTTTTCAGTTCCTTTCAAGAACCCACATGTTTATTATAATAAGAGATGGGGTTAAGGGGCAAAGGATTTAACACAGATGTTATTTAAAGACAGATGTAATACAGACCCTTTTCAAAGCACTATTTTTTTTGAGACAGAGTCCTGCTCTGTTGCTCAGGCTGGAGTGCAGTGGCGTGATCTCAGCTCACTGCAACCTCTGCCTCCCAGGTTCAAGCGATTCTCCTGCCTTAGCTTCCCAAGTAGTTGGGATTACAGACACCTGCCACCATGCCTGGCTAATTTTTTTGTATGTTTAGTAAAGACAGGATTTCGCCATGTTGACCAGGCTGCTTTTGAACTCCTGACCTCAAGTGATCCACCCGCCTCAGCCTCCCAAAGTGCTGGGATTACAGGCATATGCCACTGCTGGCTTAAAGCACTTTTTTAATACAAAAAATTCTGGAAATACAAAGCAAACAAAAACAACCTTCTAATTTCTCACCTAAAAATGAGTCAAGTCATGTACAAGAAGTCAACTGAACCTCTCATCAGAAAACAAAACACATGCTATGACATACCTCATAAGATAAGAGACTCCTAAAACCCTACGGGATGCATTTTCCAGTAATGGAACTAATGGAGAAATCAGAGTTTTTATGTGAGCAGATGGATCCATTCCAACAAAACTAAGTCTTTGGGCTCCAGAAGTGGTGTTTTTAAGCACTAGCTAGGCTACCCGAGTTCAAAATCCAGGCATTCTTGGTACAAGTTCCTGGCACAGCTCTAGGTAAATTACTGATCCTATGACTGTACTCTATAACTCTTACTATTATTTGAGGCCTAATGGAACAAAAAATGTAATACATGACAAGCGGTAAAGGTGCAATGATGAGGCACATGACTTTAAGAGTATGATTTTGGCTGGGCATGGTGGCTCATGCCTGTAATCCTAGCACTTTGGAGGATTGTAATCCTGGCACCCTCGGCCTCCGAGGATCCTAGCACCTCGGAGGCCGAGGCAGGTGGATCACCAGAGATCAGGAGTTTGAGACCACCCTGGCCAACATGGTGAAATCCCATCTCTACTAAAAATACAAAAATTAACTGGGTATAGTGGTGTGCACCTGTAGTTCCAGCTACTCAGGAGGCTGAGGCAGGAGAATTGCTTGAATCTGGGAGGTGAAGGTTGTAGTGAGCTGAGATTGCACCACTGCACTCCAGCCTGGGTGACAGAGCAAGACTGTCTCAAAAAAAAAGTGTGATTTAAAAATGCTCATTTTAAAATCTGTTCATTAACACATAAAGATGTACGTAAGATATTACAGGAGAATAAAAAAGGGGAAATAAGGTAGAGAAAAATCTAAGCAGGAAAAGCTTTGAGATAGGGTAACAACTTAGTGATATCCCTGAGTAGTCAAGGGTTAGCCAGGGAAAGGCAATGGGAGTTGGGGGAGTTTCTTAACAAAAGACTAAACAGGGGAAAGGGCAAGCAGATGCTTATGAGAGTTAATGTCACTCATAGAGGTGGTGGCTTAGGGTTTTTAAGTGTGTCAGCCATGTAGCACATCTCTGCATCAACACTGTATTCAGGATTTCCTCAGTTATGGGTGTGTTAAAGGAACTGCAAAGGTGAAATTGTCTGAAACAAAGACTAACGTATAATGTGATCCAATGCAATAAAAGTGTAATTGTGAAGAACCAAAATTCGTTTTATTACTAATTAGAAAAAAAATTGGAATGATGTAAGAATAGTACCCAGATAATATGAAACCCATTTACATGATTAAATTCAAATAGGTCTTTGAACGTGTTTTTGAATCTAAGTTGTCTCACTAGTTGGCTAATAATCTGCCTATTTCATTAAAATACAAGAAGGTGATGTAGGAATGTAAAAATACCCTTATGGAAGTTATAAGTTTGGTATCAGTGTAGCTAATTTCTATTTTAAAAGATAGATTTTTTAAAAAGGCTTCCAGATTTTCTTAAATGTTTAAGTAATTTAAAACACTTATGCAGTTTTTATAAATACTAAGAGAAAACTGATCTAGAAAGAAAAGGAGTAAAATAAAAGCTATAATACACATCTGATCAAATAAGACAGAATATTGTATAGATCTTAAAATGTTGTTTATGCATGCTAGCATCATGATAGACTGAATCCCCTTTTGCTAAAAACTCATAGAGATGACAAATTATAGGTAATATACTTTTTTTGAATGTATAGCTGAGGTTGAAAAAGAAAAGATAATTCCCAAGTGCAAAACTAAAGCTTAAAAAATTAAAATCTGGAGAGATAAAATCATGAGTTGATGCTGCCACTGCCTGAGTATCAGATAAGATATATAACTTCTTAAATAAATGTGTGGTTTCAAAATGTCTGTGGGTACAGGCACTGGTGAGTAGGGAACAGAGATTCATGCATAAACCAAAAAGCCTGAAAATGCTGTTGTTAATTACCGTTAAGCATTTGAAAATAACCTTAGGAATCTGTCAGTGCAGGAGAAAACAAGAAAGCTTGGCTTAAAAAAAATCTAAGTATGCTAGAAATAAAAACCCAAAGCTACCTTGAGCACAGGGGCATCAGTATGAAGCTTAAGAAATACTGAGTCATATACGTAACATAAAAGTTGATCCCATTATGTGGATATCTTTGCCTGTCCTGTGATAATCAATGAAATATGACCATGATGAGATATTTTATCACCTCAGCAAGCATGAAATTCTCAGAGGGAAAACGTGTTTCACTGAATATGAGCTCACAAATCATAATTACAAGCCAAGTAAAGAAATGGTTTCCTGTGAAGAAAGAGACCACAGATATAAAAACTAGAGAAAAATAATGACGAAATAAATACTTATTTAACTTAAAGAGAGCAAGTTTGAAGTTCACATTCACTGTGCCACCACAACCCAAATATATCTTTTTGTCAATTAGAAAAAGAAACCACTTCATCATGATACTTCACATACAATTATTGGTGTAATAAACAGTTTTTTGAGAAAACTTTCACTGATAATGTGGTAAAAATTGTTCAAGTACATACACAAATGCATAATATACACAATTGTAGTATACTTGTATATATATCTATTATATGTTTGGATAACATATGTAATTATATAAATAAATACACAAATGTATAAATGAAAGTTTAAATGTTATCTATTATAATAAGCATGAATCTGGAAAAGACCCTCAGTGAAGGAACTAGTAAAAAAAGTGCTACAGAAAAAAGGAAGCTGAACATAGAAACGAGGAGTGAATACAAGAAAACTAGCATGAAAATCTTCATGAACATTCTCTATGAAATAACAGTGACAGTAATAATAATGTCTGAGTTTTGAGGTGTGTGAGATTTATGCAATGAAGGAACTAATATAGTGAATTCAATACTATAAAATTAAGTAACACATGAACTAATCTAAAGAACTCTACTATTGTTCAGACTCAGAAGAGAAATTACAACCAATTTTAGACTATGTTAATATGAGAATATGTACTTTTCAAAATGAGTAACTACTGAAATAAAGAACTATAATTAATAACTAGCAAAATAGTAGAAGGCAAAAGAAATTAGAAAAATGTAATCATTGCAATAGAAGTAAAACAGAAAACAACTAGAGAGAAATTATCTGGTAAAACGAAAGCAGAAATAAAGTAAAATATGTTAGTAGTCAAATTAGATTAAAAGGAACTTACTTTAAAAACTTATTGGATTGGGTTTAATAAAATTCCTATATATCTGGCCATAAGAACACATGTAAAGCTTAATAATAAGAATATTAATACAATAAAAAAGAATCACCAAGCCAAATAACTCCCAAAGAGTTGGTTCACAATGTTAATATTTTATAAAATACCCTGAAGTAAAAATATTATGCATAAAGGGAATAATTATATAATTATAAGTATTGGATAATATTTAATATATTTGTATATCATAAATTCATCTCAAACTAATGATAAAATTAAAATAGATAATTCCAAACTAGTGTCAATAATTGATTTTTCAATAATTGATAGATTCAATTAGATGAAAATAAAGAAATAGAGAATCTAAATATTCCATCTGAAAAGTTTTATATAATTTTTTCTCTCTCTTACACACACACACACACACACACACACACACACTCTTTAACAATTAGAAGATACATATTATGTTCAAACATAAACTCTTTCTAAAGTTGCCAATGCCACCAAACGGCACTACATACACAAAGAACAATGTCACAGAGGTAATATTTTCTAACTGCACTGCAATAAAACTAGAAATCAACACAAAGATAGTTACTCTTCGAATTCCTCCCTCTCTTCTTCCTCCTAATAAGTGGATATTTTGAAACAGAATTTGAAATAACTTATGGATAAAAGAAGAGAAACTACAGTGGAAATAATAAATATTTTAGAAGTGAATGTATCCATTCATTACATAACAAAGCCAGTGGTGCACAGTGTAGAGTAGTTCACAGTGGTCCAATATTCCTGTTGGGAACAACTAGGAAGTCTGGATAAAACAGAAAATAGTATTTGTAAAAGCATCAGTGAACCATAGAAACAAAAAGAATAGAAGTTTTTAAATCCTAAAAATAGGGGAAACTCTCAAAGGTGAGCTAAATCACTAAAGCCACTTTTTCCCTGGTGGTTTGCTAATTTTCAGCAAGAACCGGGGAATGAGAAGCTGGACTTAATCCAGAAGAGGACAATTGCAGAAGAAAAAAGAAAAACAAATGGGGGTGGGAGGGGCCAACAGCACTGGATTTTATTGTCCATAAAAGGCTGGAGACTTTGGTGGTCGAATAAGCTGAAGTAACAAAACCGGAGACTTGAGAAGCCATAGAGTATTCTCCTTCAAGAAAATTGCCATATTCTAAAACTGGCATGGAATGGTGTTTTAAATAGCAAAATCCCAAACCTCTGAATAGCCAAACGGAATCTTCATGTGGACTTGTGACACAATACAGTCCCAAATTAGGATCATTAGTTCCCATACTGTCTAGACCAAGAAAGACTAAATAATTTATCCTATATAATAATATCATCTGGAACCTCCATTGCTGCAGAGATTTTTAAACATTAATCATTGATTCAAAAAATACCAGGCTTGCATGATGAGCAGGTCAATTTGACCACATGTCAACAATAAACTGTCACCAAGGAGTGACCAAATACTGTAGTTAGAAGATGGGATTTTAAAATAATTGGGACTAATACGTTAAGGAACATTGAGGAAAAGTTAGACAAAATTGATAAAAGATTCAGAAACTCTCAGAGAATTGGGATTTATAAAAAAATCAAACAGACATTTTTGATTTGAAAATCACAGTATTTGAGATTATTATCTCAGTAGATTATGATCTCAATAGATGATTTAACTGCAGATTAAACAGAGGAGGAAAGAGAACTAGTTTGCTGGATAGATTAGTTAATTTAAAATACCCAAATTCCGGCAATAGAGAAGAAAATGATTAGAAAGTGTTTTTAAAAGGAACACGATATACATGTGAGACACAATTATAGGTGTTGCATTCTTCTAATTTTGAGGAAACAGACAACAAAATAGGACATTTATTTGAGAATTAATGATTAAATGTATTTCAAAACTTGTAAGGCAATAACACAGAATAAATAAAGCTCAATAAGGCCCAAATCCAAAACACAGATAACACCTCATGCTGAAGAGAATGTAGAGCATCAGGAGCCATCATTCATTGCTGATTAGAAAGCAAAATGGTACAGCCACTTTGAAAGACACTTTGGCAATTTCTTACAAAATTAAACATACTCTTAGCATATGATCCAGCAATCACATTAGTTAGTATTTACCCAAAGCAGCTGAAAATTTACGTTCACACAAAATCCTGCACATGGATGTTTATAGCAGCTTTATTTGTAATGGCCAAAACTTGGAAAAGGTGAATGGATTCATAAGCTGGTATCTCCATCCAACAGAACATCATTCAATGCTAAAATGAAATAAGCTATCAAGCCGTGGAAAGAGATGGAGGAATCTTAAATACACATTACTAAGTGATAGAAGCTAGTCTGTAAGCCTACCTATTATACGGTTTCAACTATCTAACATTCTGGAAAAGGCAAAATTATGGCAAAAGTAAAAAGATCAGTGGATGCCATGGATTAAGAAGGGAGGAATGAATAAATAGGTGGAACACAGAAGATTTTTTAGGGCAGAGAAGCTACTCTATATGATACCATAATAGTGGATACTGTTATGCATTTGTACAAACCCACAGAATTTTAAATACCAAGAGTGAATTCTAATAAACACTTTGGACTTTGGGTTATAGTAATGTGTGCATGTAAGGTCATCAATTTTAAAAAATAATGTACCGCTCTACGGGTGAATATTGATAACAGGGGAGGCTATGCATATGTGGGGATTGGGGGTATAAGAGAAACCTCTGTATCTTACACTCAGTTTTGCTGTGAATCTAAAACTGCTCTAAAAATAGTCTATAAAAGATTTAAAAGCTTGGGAAGCAACAAGAAGAATATAACATAACAAACAGAACAAAACACAACTCAAAACTGCTGAAAATAAAAAGGAATCTTAAAAGTGCCTAGGGAAAAAAAGGGAAACTTTACTTCAAAGTAACAACAATGAACCTGACAAGTGTCTGCAACCAACACAATACAAGTTGGAAATAATGAAATGGCATGTTTAAAGTTTGGTAGGAAAAAAGAATCTGCCAGTCTCTAATTCTGGACTATGTGAAACAACTTTTTGAAAAATAAAGGTACCATAAGAATGTTTTCATATATACAAAAATTGTTTCTCAGAAAAAAATATTATGGCAAATTGAAACATGGAAATGCAAAAAGACATGAAGAACACCAGGAAGAGTAGCTATATAAGTACTATAAACAAATACTGAATAAATAAAACATTAAAGTTAATATCTCCCAAAATTTAATACACATGCAACAATGTATAGTAGGGAGATAGTACAAGTGTTCAAAAGTTATAAAAGTAAGTATAATTGACAATAGAAAATATTTTAACATAGTCATTACAAACTAGAACACATTTAAAATGTGTAGTCTAAAATGAAAACTGTCCTTAGGGAAGTTCATAGCATATATTAGAAAGAAAAAGATTGAAGGGTGGCTTGCAAGAAGAATGAAAAGAAACACCTCCAGTCTGCAGCTCCCAGTGAGATCAATGCAGAAGGCCGGTGATTTCTGCATTTACAACTGAGGTACCTGGCTCATCTCACTGGGACTAGTTAGACAGTGGGTACAACCCACGGAGGGTAGGCAGAAGCAGGGTGGGGTGTCACCTCACCTGGGAAGCACAAAGTGTTGGAGAATTCCCTCCCCTAGCCAAGGGAAGACATGAGGGACTGTGCCATGAGGAATGGTGCATTCTGGCCAAGATACTATGCTTTTCCCATGGTCTTGCAACCCACAGACTAGGAGATTCCCTTGGGTACCTACACCACCAGGGCCCTGGGTTTCAAGCACAAAATTGGGTGGCCCTTTGGGCAGAATCCGAGCTAGCTTCAGGTTTTTTATATATATATATACCCCGGTGGTGCCTAGAACACCAGTAAGACAGAATCATTCACTCCCTGGAAAGGGGGCTGAAGCTAGGAAGCCAGGTGATCTAGCTCAGTGGATTGCAACCCCATGGAGCCCAGTAAGCTAAGATCCACTAGCTTGAAATTCTCGCTGCCAGCACAGCAGTCTCAAGTCGACCTGGGATACTCAAGCTTGGTGGTGGGAGGGGTGTCCACCATTACTAAGTCTTGAGTAGGCAGTTTTCCCCTCACAGTATAAACAAAGCCGCTGGGAAGTTCGAACTGGGTGGAGCCCAATGCAGCATGGCAAAGCTGCTGTAGCCAGACTGCACCTCTAGATTCCTCCTCTCTGAGCAGGGCATCTCTGAAAGAAAGGCAGCAGCCTCAGTCAGGGGCTTACAGATAAAATTTCCATCTACCTGGGACAGAGCACCTGGGGGAAGGGGTGGCTGTGGGTACAGCTTCAGCAGCCTCAAATGTTCATGCCTGCCAGCTCTAAAGAGAGCAGCAGATCTCCCAGCACAGCGCTCAAGCTCTGCTAAGGGACAGACTGCCACCTCAAGTGTGTCCCTGACTCCCGTGCCTCCTGACTGGGAGACACCTCCCAGCAGGGGTCGACAGACACATCATACTGGAGAGCTCTAGCTGGCATCTGGTGGGTGCCCCTCTGGGATTAAGCTTCCAAAAGAGGGAACAGGCAGCAATCTTTGCTGTTCTGCAGCCTCTGCTGGTGATACGCAGGCAAACAGGGTCTGGAGTGGACCTCCAGCAAACCCCAGCAGACCTGCATCAGAGGGGCCTGATTGTTAGAAGGAAAACTAACAAATACAAAGGAAGAACATCAGTATCAACAAAATGTACATCCAGTCAGAGACCCCATCTGAAGGTCACCAACATCAAAGACCAAAGGTAGATAAATCCACAAAGATGGGGAGAAACTAGTGCAAAAGGGCTGCAAATTCCAAAAACCAGTATGCCTCTTCTCCTCCAACGGATCACAACTCCTCACCAGGAAGGGAACAAGACTGGATAGAGAACAAGTTTGATGAATGGACAGAAGTAGGCTTCAGAAAGTAGGTAATAACCAACTCTTCTGAGCTAAAAGAGCATGTTCTAACTCAATGCAAGGAAGCTAAGAACTTTCAAAAAATGGTTAGAGGAATTGCTAACTAGAATAACTAGTTTGGAGAAGAACATAAATGACCTCATGGAGTTGAAAAACACAGCATGAGAACTTCGTGAAGCATACACAAGTATCAATAGCTGAATCGATCAACCAGAAGAAAGGATATCAGAAATTGAAGATCAACTTAATGAAATAAGGCATGAAGACAAGATAAGAGAAAAAACAATGAAAAGGAAGGAACAAAGCCTCCAAGAAATATGGAACCATGTGAGACCAAACCTATGTTTGATTGGTGTCCCTGAAAATGATGGGGAGAATGGAATCAAGCTGGAAAACACTCTTCAGGATATTTTCCAGGAGAACTTCCCAAACCTAGCAAGACAGGCCAACATTCAAATTCAGGAAATACGGAGAACAACACAAAGATACTCCTTGAGAAGAGCAACTGCAAGACACAAAATCATCAGATTCACCAAGGTTGAAATGAAGGAAAAAATGTTAAGGGCAGCTAGAGAGAAAGGTCGAGTTACCCACAAAGGGAAGCTCATTAGACTAAGAGTGGATCTCTCTGTAGAAACCCTACAGTTAGAGTGGCGATCATTAAAAAGTCAGGACACAACAGATGCTGGAGAGATGTGGAGAAATAGGAATGCTTTTACACTGTTGGTGGGAGTGTAAATTAGTTCAACCATTGTAGAAGACTGTGTGGCGATGCCTCAAGTATTTAAAACCAGAAATACCATTTGATCCAGCAGTCCCATTACTGGGTAGATACCCAAAGGATTATAAATCATTCTACTGTAAAGACATATGCATACATATGTTTATTGCAGCACTGTTCACAGAAGCACAGACTTGGAACCAACCCAAATTCCCATCAATGATAGACTGAATAAAGAAAATCTGGTACATATATACCATAGAATACTATGCAGCCATAAAAAAGGATGAGTTCATGTCCTTTGCAGGGACATGGATGAAGCTGGAAACCATCTTTCTCAGCAAACTAACACAAGAACAGAAAACCAAACACTACATATTCTCACTCATAAGTGGGAGTTGAACAGTGAGAACACATGGACACAGAGAGGGCAACATCACACATGGGGGCTTATCAAGGAGTTGGGGGTTAGGGGAAGGGTAGCATTAGGAGAAATATCTAATGTAGATGATGGATTGATAGGTGCGGCAAACCACCATGGCACGTGTATACCTACGTAACAAACCTGCACATTCTGCACATGTACCCCAGAACTTAAAGTATAATTTAAAAGAGAAAAAGACTGAAAATCAATAGTTAAATTCCTTCAGAGGGCTAAAGAAAAAAAGCCTATCAAAGCTTAAAAATATAAAAGGAAATAAGAAAAGGAAAATCAATGAACTATAAAAGTATAAGAAAATTGGCAAAAAAGATGAATAATTCCTTGGTAAAGCTATTAAGGATAAAAGAGAGAGAAATACAAGTTATCAGCATCAAAACAAATAAGGAAACATCTCTACAATTCTTAACAATACCAAGACAATATAACAAACATATGTAAATAAATTTTACAATTTATCAAAGAAGTCAAAAAAATACAAAATCTGAAATTTCCTGCGATTGTTTATTCATTCTGTTCCAGCTACCTTGGCTTTCTTTTGGTCATTTCTCAAATGTGACACGTGTCCTTCCACCTTAGGACCTGCTGACTGGCTTTTACTCTGCCTGAAACATTCTTTCCTTAGATGTATCCTCCAGATCATCATCAAACCTTCGTGCATATATCACTTGTCATTTTCTTCAGTGAGATATTTCTGGATCACTCTATTTAAAATTATAAATTTCCTTCTCCCCTGGAACTCTTAGATTATCCCTTACCTATATGGGCTATTTTTTAAATATCAGTTTTATCTTTTAATATACCAACTAATTATTTAATATGGATATTCACTATCTTCATCAGAATTTAAGCACCATGATGACAGGAAATAATATGTTAACTCCCAATATGTAAAACAGTTTCTGGAATTCTTAGTGGAAACTTGAAAAATATTTAGATGAATAAATTATGAGTCCAGATATGTTTGGTACAGTGTACCTATAACAAATTTGAAAATGCATTAATATGCATCCCTCTGGTATTTCCATGTAGCAGATGTCTTTCTAGTCCTTCAAAGGCTTCTCTCTGATGGCAGATGAGGAGGAATTAGGATTAGCAAATACTTTTGTAACTCTATTTCATGTCCATATAGGATGGCTCAAGCAGAAAAGTAGTGAAAATACTGAGTAATTAGGCAGAGAGAAGGGCTGAGTTATTCTTGAGCTCACATTGACTCTGACTGCCACAGAAGTCAGAGTGGTGGGCAGTTTAACACAGGGAACCTATGGATGATGGCCTGAAGCTCAGTGGTGTCTTCAGCAGTATAAGCTAGTAGGGTAAGCTTCAGGGGAAAGATAAAAAGTGTGCTATATGCTTGTTCTCACTCATAAGTGGGAGCTGAACAATGAGAACACATGGACACAGGGAGGGGAACATCACACTCTGGGGTCTGTCGGGAGGTGAGGGGCTAGGGGAGGGATAGCATTAGGAGAAATACCTAATGTAGACGACAGGGTGATGTCAACCACCATGGCATGTGTGTAACTATGCAACAAACTTGTATGTTCTGCACAGGTACTCCAGCACTTAAAGTATAATTTTGAAACAAAAGTGTGGTGTAGATGAATTGAATAGGTAGGTGAGCCAAGATGCTTCAGTTGCACTTACAAACTGCATGGTTGGCCACCAAATCCAACAGTGTGCTCTGGTTGCCCTGAAGTAAGGGAATTTACTGCAAAGATGCAAAGACGAAAAAGGTTTCAGAGAGTAGTGAAAGAAGCTGTGATTGCTGACCTACACACAGTTCCCCTCCCAGCTACTTGGAGAGCACCAGATGAGAGGTTACGAGGGGCTATTTAGAAAAAATGGTTATTTAACTAAAAAAGAAAAAGAAAAGAATAAAGCCATTTAAACTAGAGGGAAAATAATATAAATTGACAAGTTTAAATTTTGATTTTCTTGGAATTAAGTGAGATAGAAACTTAGATGAAAGATTTAATACAGTGTCAAAGCTAAATGCTACATTTTCTTTGCCTAATTTAGTATAATTTTTTGCCTTGCTCCATGTACGGAAACAAAATTAAGTACAGATGGAAATAGATACATTTTTAAAATCACGTTTGCATATGTGATATATTTTTAATGGGCTCCTAAAGGAAAATAAAAGTGAATCACTGATTCTATTTTGTTATCCTAAGGAGTGACAGAGATATTCAAGGTCAGTGGCCTATGTACACACATGGGCCACTTCTAAATCTTTGGCAAGCTTTAATACTTTTATATAAAATATTAATATGGTACAGGAGGAAGGAGATGAAGGATGGTTCAAGTAAATGTTTAGGAAAAAAGAGAAAGAAACAAGCTTCATAGGGACAGTGGTATGTAGGGGCAGAAGTGGTAATTTCTAAATTCTGTTCTTCTGTGAAATGGGCAAGATGTCATGGTAAAGAGCACGTTCCAAAACAGGGTTTGTTTCTGCTGCTGTTGTTTTATACTTCCTTAAGCTTTTTTACAAACTACTCCCCTGAGACCCACCCACCCCCTTCCTCCCCACATTAAGATGATGAGATGGATTGCTTTTATATGGAAGGAAGAATGTTAAAAAAAAAATTATGTCTGCAGTTAGCTTTTGTGCTCCTGCTTCCAGATTTATTCTACTTTACATTCACATTTATCCCTGTTCAGAAAATATAAGGGCAGATTATCAGATGGTTTTAGAAGACAAACCCTCAAATCCTTAGAGAGTTTGAGTTAAGCCAAACTCTGATATACATTATTGTAGTTTTGATAGATCATAATAAAATACACCATCTGAAATTTTCAGTTTAGATTTCAGTGCACCCCTGAAAATATAATGCTTGTGGCACATTCAAAAAGTCACACATGGTAGATGACACAACTAACTCCTATAAATCAGTAATGGGAACACTACTGCACAGTCTACATAGAAACAGCTGAAAATTTGTATTCTAATTGTTATGTTAATTAGAAGAAAGATAAAAGTCAGAGTTCTTAGGCTTTCTATATGACTTTGCTCACAAGCTAAAGAAGTTATTTAGGTTTAATGATTTCATCTGCCTTAGAGATTAACAAACTGTCACAACTCTAAAAAATAGGTAAGATGAATCACAGTTAAAAGATTTTCATGAAGTAAGTTTAAGGATACAGCTGGAAAAATTTAAAAGTGTTCTGATTGCACATAAATCAGGAATTCTGGCTAACACATTTTTATAATGTTATAACATAATCATATCCTGAAGGCATTAAATAGGGACAATTAAAACTATAAATATCATGCTACCAAAAAGCTGTATAAATTGCTTTTTTAGTATACTAGAAAAAGCATTGAGAGCATTCATTTATAACTGCAAATGAACTCAAACTTCCAAACAGTTTGACACAATATTTTTACAACATGCCAATTTTTAACCATTTTGTTATTCTTCACAACTTGCTTTCTACTCAGTGTGGTCAGTATTTTTATTGAAGTAATCTATAAACTGCAGAAATGTAAAGAATATAATTTCAAAATAATTATATCTACAAATATCTGAAGCTCTTAAATCTCTATTACTATTTAAGATATGAAGTTTAATATAGTTTTTGATGCACTTGTTAAATAAAATATTTATTTAAAGTCAAGTAACTCAAACTATAGATGTATTTTTAAGACATCAGTTTTTAGGTTTGTACATAAAGAATATTGTGATAGTAAACACATTAAAATTTTTTTCAAGAATTGCTTGATACTTAAATTTCTGATGATTAGTTTAAATAATAGACTTTTACCCTTTTCTCCATTAAGTATAAAGAAGGTAAAATGAGAAGAATAAAATTTTAAGAATTTATATAATGTGTGCAAACTCATCAAATTGTATAAACAAAACAGGCTTTTGTAAATCAATTTTGCCTAAAAAAAGGTGTTTTATTTTTAAAAAGAACGCACCTAAAAAGAATAATTGATGCTCTCGTGTCAAATACCATAGGGTTTGAGTCTCAGCCTCAATTTTTAGCTCTGTGACTATAAAAAAAGTCATTTCTTCAGAAAACCAAACATTGCATGTTTTCACTCATAAGTGGGAGTAGAACATTGAGAACATATGGTCATAGAGAGGGGAACACCACACCAGGGCCTGTCGAGGCGTTGGGGGCGAGGGGAGGGAACTTAGAGGATGGGCCAATAGGTGCAGCAAACGACTATGGCACACATATACCTATCTAACAAACTGGCATGTATCCTGTTTGTTTTTTTTCTTTTTAGAAGAAATAAATAGGGAGGTCGAGGCAGGTGGATCACGAGGTCAGCAGATTGAGACCATCCTGGCCAATACGGTGAAACCCCATCTCTACTAAAGACACAAAAAATTAGCGGAGTGTGGTGGCACACGTCTATAGTTCCAGCTACTCAGGAGGCTGTGGCAGGAGAATCGCTTGAACCCAGGAGGTGGAGGTTGCAGTGAACCAAGATCACACCACTGCACTCCAGCCTGGGTGACAGAGCAAGACTCCATCTCAAAATAAATAAATAAATAAATAAAATAAAAAGAAATAAATGAAGAAAAAATAATACCCACCCGCAAAAGAAAAAGTTAGTTGTCTTTTCTGATATTCAGTTTTCCCAATAGTAGAATTGAGATGATTTGTCTTAGAATGCGAAGTAATTTAGATACATATTTCAAGCATATATTGGCCTGTCTGAAATATGATAAACATTAACCATAAACTGTGGCTTTCTTTATTTGTAAAATGAAATAACAACCTCTTATTGCATCAAATTCTCCAAGGGTTAAAAGAGGTGGCATATTTTAAAACCCGTGGTACATACTAGATGCTTAACAAATATTATTGTTCACTGACAATATTGGGTAAATATGTGATGAATATAAAGCTGCCACTTTCCAAAGTTTATCTGAACAACTCAAAAATATATGAGGACTTGAGGGAGTTTTCTAAATTCAAAAGGTCTAAATTTCTACATATGTAGATAGATATAGATATATAGATAGATAGATATATGTATCTATATATCTACATATGTAGGTAGATAGATATAGATATTTTGAGATGGAGTCTCGCTCTGTTACCAGGCTAGAGTTCAGTGGCATGATCTCGGCTCACTGAAACCACTACCTCCTGGGTTCAAGCGATTCTCTTGCCTCAGCCTCCTGAGAAGCTGGGACTACAGGCGCATGCCACCATGCCCAGCTAATTTTTGTATTTTTAGTAGAGACAAGGTTTCATCATGTTGGCCAGGCTGTTCTCGATCTCTTGACCTACTGATCCACCCACCTCGGCCTCCCAAAGTGCTGGGATTACAGGCATAAACCACCACACCCAGCCTCAATATATTTTAATATTCATATATTATTTAATAGCACCATCAAAGCATTTTTAATATAAGCAAAATGCTCTAATTAAAGTCAATTGTTAACAGTAAAAACTCTGAGATGAGAACTATCTTAAGAACAACCAATTTTGATGACGTATCCAAGTTTTATTCCTATTGCTAAAATAGAAATATAAAGTGTTTTATTTATATTTTGGCCAGTGCCTAACAAAATATACAATAGAGCCAATAATTAAGCATGATCCTTCGGCTTTGCTTTTCATATGAACCATAGGAAATATTTTCTTTTCAGAAATTCACTTTTTTTTTTTTTTAAGAAAGAAAGAAAAAAAATGAAGAAGAGGAAGAAAAAGGAAGAGAAAGAGAGAGAGAGAACGGGAGTATTGCTTTCTTGCCCAGGCTAGAATGCAGTTTAGTAATGGGTATTGAAAACCTCTTTTATACCAATAATTATACTTGATGTAGACAGGAAGGAATAAGGGAAGAAAATAACAAACGAGCAGCCAACCAATATTTCATTTAAACCTATGAAATGCTATGCGATTACTGGGGAGTGATTTACTTCCAATTATATAGTCACTTTTGGAATAGGTGTGAGGTGGTAATGTATGTTTTGTGTATTTGAAGTGGAGAGTTCTGTAAATGTTTATTAAGTTTACTTGTTCCGGGTCTGAGTTCAAGTCCTGGATGTCCTTGTTAATTTTCTGTCTCGTTGATCTATAAAATCGTTAGCTCTTCTTGTTACATTGATCCTTTTGCCATTATGTAATGTCCTTCTTTGCCTCTTTTGATCTTTGTTGCTTTAAAGTCTACTTTATCAGAGGCGAGAATTCCATCTCCTGCTTTTTATTTATTTGTTTATTTTTACTCTCTGGTTGGTTGACAAATCTTCCTCCTTCTCTTTGTTTTGAGTCTTTGTGTATCGTTGCATGTGAGATGGGTCTGGATGCAGCATACCGATGGGTTTTGGCTTTTTATCCAATTAGAATATATATATAGGTTTAATACTGGCATTTGATGCTAGCTGGCTGTTTTGCCCATTAGTTAGTGTAAATTTTTCATTGTGTTAATGCTCTTTGCTTATTGATATATTTCTGGAAAGGCTGATATTGGTTGTTCCTTTATATGTATAGTGCTTCTTTCAGAAGCTCTTGTAAAGCAGGCCTGGTGGTGGTGAACTCTCTAAGTACTTGTTTGTTAGCAAAGGATTTAATTTTTCCTTCGATTTTAAAGCTTAGTTTGGCTGGATAGGAAATTCTGGGTTGAAAGTTCTTTTCTTTAAGGATGTTAAATATTGGTCCCCACTCTTTTCTGGCTTGTAGGGTTTCTGCTGAGAGATCTGCTGTAAGTCTGATAGGTTTCCCTTTACGGGTAACCTGACCTTTCTCTCTGGCTGCCCTTAGTATTTTCTCCTTCATTTCAACCCTAATAAATCTGGCAATTATGTGCCTTGGGGTTGGTCTTCTTGAAGAATATCTTTGTGGTGTTCTCTATTACCTGGAGTTGAATATTACCCTGCCTTGCCAGGTTGGGAAAGTTTTCCTGAATGATATCCTGAAGAGTATTTTCCAACTTGGATTCATTCTCTTCGTCACATTCAGGTACACCTATCAAACGTAAATTAGGTCTTTTCACATAGTCCCATATTTCCTGGAGACTTTGCTCATTCCTTTTCATCCTTTTTTCTCCATTCTTGTCTTCTCGTTTCATTTCACTAAGCTGGTCCTCGACTTCTGATATCCTTTCTTCTGCTTGATCAATTCGACTGTTTAAACTTGTGCATGCTTCGCGAAGTTCTCGTGTTGTGTTTTTCAGCTCCATCAATTCACTTATATTCCTCTCTAAATTGTCCATTCTCGTTAACATTTTGTCAAACCTTTTTTCAAGGTTCTTACTTTCTTTGCATTGGGTTAGAACAAGTTCTTTTAATTCACAGAAGTTTCTTATCACCTACGTTTTGAAGCCTGCTTCTGTTATTGGAACACACTCGTTCTCCATTAAGCCTTGTTCCGTTACTGATGAGGAATTGCGATCCCCTGTAGAGGGAGAGGCATTCTGATTTTGAGTATTCTCTGCCTTTTTAGGCTGGTTTCTTCCCTTCATTATATATTTATCCGTCTGTCGTCTTTGTAATTGCCGACTTTCTAACTAGGTCTCTGAGTGGACGTCACTTGTTGATTCCCAGCGCGGAAATCTGAGCAATCCACTGTGCCGGCCAAAATAGCAGTGTTAAGATTGATGGTGCTTTTCTGCCCGGGAATCTCCGGACTCTGCACCAAGAACTGGCGCGCTAAGGCGCCGGCAAAACCGCCATGCCGGCCACAAGAGTCGCCCTGGCGACCCGTGGGGCTCCTCTGCTGGGAATCTCCTAGTCCCTGAGCAACAAATATTCGTCTGAAAGTGTGGCGTCCTCTCGTTCTCTGTGCTTTCACTGGGAATTATGAGCCCAAGCTGCTAGTGATCAGCCATCTTGGATCTCTCTCCAGAAATTCACTTCTATTCAGAAATATATAGATCTGGAATGCTCAGGTCTCTATGCTATGTGCTGAAGAGACAGACATGCATTAAGTAAGATCCTGGATCACAAAGAGATTAAAATCTAAAGGGGGAAAGAGAATGAATGAAATGAAAGTTATAAGAAAGATATACTGAAGTATGATGCATGGTAGGTTGAGAAACAACCTACAAAATCTAAAAAGAAATTATTTAGAGTTCTGAAGAATGGGTCAAATGTGGAAAAGGAATAAAACGAGGAAGGAACAACAAAGAAATAGCTCTCCACTTGGAAATTCTAAAACAATATATCTTAACACAGAAACTCCCTAAAATCTGGAAAAAACATTGGTCCTAAGCAAGGCTTCAGTTATAAGAGTATGTTAATATTAATTAAAAAGAGTACAAAATTGGGAAGATGGATTTTTTTTTTAAAGGCTTCTCAAGTTCATGAAAGGATTAGAAAAAGGGCTTGGTAGGTGAAGTCTGGGATGGATTTCAATATGTACTCCCTCGTAGGCCCCATAAATTAGATACCTTTGGAAAGGGCATAACGTGCAGAAACATTTTGTGGAATACATAGTTGTAATGCTAATAGCAAATCTAGTGATCAAATAACATTTCTGCTTTTTCATTTTGTTCTAATTTTTAAATTTATATACAGTAACAGTTTCTTTTTATTGTATTGTCCTATGATTTTTAACAGTTCTATTGATTTGTGCAATGACCACAATAATCAGGGACAGAACATTTCCATCACACCCCAAAATTTCTTTGTTCTATCCCTGTAAACTTACAGCCTCCCCTGTCTCTCATCAATAGTAATCACTGATCTGTTCATTATGTTTTTTTTTTAAATGACACATAAATAGAATTGTACAGTAAGTAACCTTTGAGACTATCTTCTTTCACTCAGCATAATGCTTTGAGATTCTTTCAAGCAGTTAGACGGATCACTCATTCATTTCCTTTCATTGCTGAATAGCATTTCATTATGGATGTCCAATCAATTGTTTATCTGTTCACCTGTTGAAGAACATTTGGACTGTTCCAAAATTTTGGTAATTATGAATAGCTCAGATATAAACATTTGTCATCAGGCTTTGGGTGAATGTAAGTTTTCTTTTCATTTTTCTTAAGTAAATGCTCAGGGGCGGGATTGCTGGGTCATATGGTAAGTACATATTTACTTTTAGGAGAAACTGCCAAGCCATTTTCCAAAGTGGTTGTGAAGTTTTCCATTCCCAGCAACAATGTATGAGAGTTGAATTTTTTTATTTCTTTATGTTGAGTAATGTATATATTCTGTATACAAGTCTAAGAATCTGGATATGCAACTTGCAAATATTTTCTCCTGGGCTATTACTTGTATTTTAATCCCTTAACAGAACAAAGTACTTTTGTTGTTGTTTTAATATTGATGAAATCCAGTTTATCATTTTTCCTTTCATGGATCATGCTTTTGGTGTCATATGAAAGAAGTTTTTGCCTAATCCAAGGTCACCAAGATTTTCTCTTATGTTTTCTCTTTTTATACTTTTGCATTTTACATTTGGATTAATAATCTATTTTGTATTAACTTTTGTATAACGGTCATTTTTTTGCATACTGATATTCAATTTTTTAAGCACCATTTTTTGGAAAGATCAAATTTTTCATTGGATAGTCTTTTTACCTTTGTAGAAAATCAATTGGCCCTATTCCTGTAGATCTAATTCTAGAATCTCTATTTTGGTCCATTGATTTATATATGTTTTATTTCACCAACAGTACACTGTCTTGATTACTAAAGCTTTGTTTTATAAATGCTATGAGTAGTATTTCTCTGTAATGATTTTTCTTTTTAAAATTGTTTTGATCATTCAGTTGCATATAAATTTTAGAATCATCTTGTCTATATTTACAAAAAAAGCACTTAAACTTCTATTTCGATTCTATTAAATGAATAGATCAATCTGAGAAGTGGTACTTCTATACTATGCTGTCTTCTAGTCCATAAACATTATATTTCTCTCCATTTATTTAGCTCTTTTATTGTTCTCATTGACATTTTGTAAATCTTAGTATAAAGATTTTGTATGTGATTGGTTAAATTTATACCTAGATATTTCATTTTTTCACTTTGGAGCTCTGATTACACACACACAGACACACACACACACACACACATAAACACATATATATCATGTCCTAATGTTTATATACATACACCTATATTTACACACACATACACACATAAACACCCATGTATGCACACACATATACATGTACACATTTAAAATTTTGGCTTCTGACTGTCCAATTCTAGTACATAAAAATATATTACATTTTTGTGGGTTAATTTTACATTCTGTGACAACCTCATTTCCTAGTTTTAGGAGTTTTTCATACATGCCTTGAAATTTTCTATGTAAACAATAATGTTTTCTGCAGAGACAGTTTTATTTCTTTCTTTATATTTGTTATTACTTTATTTTTCTTACCTAATTGCACATCTGGGATTTTTTTATATAACAGGGATGGAGTGTTCAGTTTTGCCTTGTTCCAGTATGAGTCAGAAAGTATTCATTGTTTCAACCATTAAATGTGACATTAACTGCCTTTTTTCTTTTCAGTAGATGTTCTTTATCAGGTTAAAGCAGTTTCTAGCTATTCACAGGTTTCTGGGAGTTTTTATCATGAATAGATGGTGAATTTTTTCATAAGTTTTTTCTGCATCAGTTGATATGGTCACATGTATTTTTGTTAGACTTTCAATCTATTAGATTGCATGTATTGATTTTCAAATATTGAACGAGTCTTTATTTCCCGAAATAAGCTCCACTTGATTCTGTTCTGTTATTCATATATTTCTGGAGTCAACTTGCTAATATTTGTTTTTATGTTCATGATAAATGTTGTGGTAGAAGTTTTTTTTTTTCCATTTGTTTCTTGTACTCCTTAGTTGTTTTTTTTTTTATTATTATTGTACTTTAGGTTCTGGGGTACATGTGCAGATCATGCAGGATTGTTTGCATAGGTACACACGGCAATGTGGTTTGCTGCCTCCATACCCTCGTCACCTACATCTGGTTTTTAGTATTAGGGTAATAATATGTATCCTTGACATTTGTTCTTTGAAAGACATAATGTAAAATTTATATTATTTCTTCTGTAATTAACCAATAAAACTTCATAACTTAATTTCTTCTTTAATTTACTAATGAAACATCCTAGTGCTGGAGATTTTATTTTTGAGTGGTTTTAAAATAAAAATTCAAATTCTTTAATATGTATTATTTATAAGACTACTCTGATTGTCCATTTTATTTTCCATAAGTTTTGTTGTTTGTGGTTTTCAATGATCTGATCCATTTAATCTAAACTGTCAAACTGATACTCATATTTCTTCCTAATGATTATTTTAATGTCTGTGGAGTCTATAATGTTATCTTCCCTTTCATTGCTGGTATCAGTAAACTGTTTCTACTTCTTGTCATACATGCTAGAGGTTTGAAATTTTACTCGCAATTCCAAAAAAATTTTTGTTTCCACTGATTTTCACTATTGCAGTTCCATTTTGATTTCCCAGGAGCATAAATCAATAGGAGCATAAACCAACAAGAGAACTGATTTAGGAGAATTCTTTAGGAGAATCTATAAGCAAATTATCCAAATTAATAGGAGAATTCTCCTACTGATTTATGCTAATATTTTTGCTACTTCTTTCCTTCTGGCTGACCTGAGTGTGTTTGATTTCCTTTTCCTGCCTTTTCAGTTTTTTAAGTAGAGTCTTAGATTATTGATTTGAGATCTTTCCTCTTATATAATAAAAACATTTAATCCTATACATTCCGCTCTAAGCATCCTACAATTTGTATGTTGTCTTTTGCTCAGTTCAAAACATTTAGTAATTTCCCTTGAAATTTTTCATTCGACCCATAAATTATTGAGAATTTGTTATTTTCCAAACATTCAGAGAACATTTTCCTGCTATCTTTTTGTGATTAATTTGTGGTCTAATTCCATTTTGCCCAGGAACATACTTTGTGGATTTAATTCCTTTAAATTTGTAAAGGTTTGCTTTATAAGCTAGAAAATGTTCCTTCCCCCTTGAAAAAATTTCCATGTCATTTGAAAGGCGTGCATATTTTGCTATGGTTGGGTCGAGCAGTGTGTAAAGGTTAGCTAGTGGTGGTTTTCAATTTTTCTATATCACTGTTAAGTTCCTGTTTACTGGTTCTATCAATTACTTAGAAGAGTGTTGACATTTTAAATATAATTGTGCATTTGTCCATTTTTCCTTTTAGTTCTGTCAGTTTTTGTTTCATGAGTTTTTTTTTTTTTAATTGCATTTTAGGTTTTGGGGTACATGTGAAAAACATGCAAGGTTGTTGCATAGGTGCATACGTGGCAGTATGATTTGCTGCCTCCCTCCCCTTCACCTATATCTGGCATTTCTCCCCATGCTATCCCTCCCCAACTCCCCACCCCCCTCACTGTCTCCCCTCCTGCCCAACAGACCCCCGTGTATAGTGCTCCCCTCCCTGTGTCCATGTGTTCTCCTTGTTCAACACCCACCTATGAGTGAGAACATGTGGTGTTTGATTTTGTGTTCTTGTGTCAGTTTGCTGAGAATGATGTTTTCCAGGTTCATCCATGTCCCTACGAAGGATGTGAACTCCTCGTTTTTAATGGCTGCATAATATTCCATGGTGTATATGTGCCACATTTTTCCTGTCCAGTCTATCATCGATGGGCATTTGGGTTGGTTCCAGGTCTTTGCTATTGTAAACTGTGCTGCAATGAACATTCGTGTGCATGTGTCCTTATAGTAGAACGATTTATAATCCTTTGGATATATGCCCAGTAATGGGATTGCTGGGTCAAATGGAATTTCTATTTCTAGGTCCTTGAGGAATCGCCACACTGTTTTCCACAGTGGTTGAACTAATTTACACTCCCACCAACAGTGTAAAAGTGTTCCTATTTCTCTACATCCTCTCCAGCATCTGTTGTCTCCAGATTTTTTAATGATCGCCATTCTAACTGGCGTGAGATGGTATCTCAATGTAGTTTTGATTTGCATTTCTCTAATGACCAGTGATGATGAGCATTTTTTAATATGTTTGTTGGCCTCATGTATGTCTTCTTTTGTAAAGTATCTGTTCATATCCTTCGCCCATTTTTGAATGGGCTTGTTTGTTTTTTCTTGTAAATCTTTTTTAGCTCGTTGTAAATTCTAGATATCAGCCCTTTGTCAGATGGGTAGGCTGCAAAAATTTTTTCCCATTCTGTTGGTTGCCGATTCACTCTACTGATTGTTTCTTTTGCCGTGCAGAAGCTGTGGAGTTTGATTAGGTCCCATTTGTCTATTTTGGCTTTTGTTGCCAATGCTTTTGGTGTTTTGGTCATAAAGTCCTTGCCTACGCCTATGTCCTGAATGGTTTTGCCTAGGTTTCCTTCTAGTGTTTTTATGGTGTTATGTCTTATGTTTAAGTCTTTAATCCATCTGGAGTCAATTTTAGTGTAAGGTGTCAGGAAGGGGTCGAGTTTCTGCTTTCTGCATATGGCTAGCCAGTTTTCCCAACACCACTTATTGAACAGGGAATCCTTTCCCCATTGCTTGTTTTTTTCAGGTTTGTCAAAGATCGGGTGGTTGTAGATATGTTGTGTCGCCTCCGACACCTCTGTTCTGTTCCATTGGTCTATATCTCTGTTTTGGTACCAGTACCATGCTGTTTTGATTACTGTAGCCTTGTAGTAGAGTTTGATGTCCGGTAGTGTGATGCCTCCCGCTTTGTTCTTTTTGCTTAGAATTGACTTGGCTATGCGGGCTCTCTTTTGGTTCCATATGAAGTTTAAGGTGGTTTTTTCCAGTTCTGTGAGGAAGGTCATTGGTAGCTTGATGGGGATAGCGTTGAATCTGTAAATTACTTTGGGCAGTATCGCCATTTTCACGATATTAATTCTTCCTAACCATGAACATGGAATGTTTCTCCATCTGTTTGTGTCCTCTCTTATTTCGTTGAGCAGTGATTTGTAGTTCTCCTTGAAGAGGTCCTTTACATTCCTTGTTACTTGTATTCCTAGGTATTTTATTCTCTTTGTAGCAATTGTGAATGGCAGTTCGTTTTAAAGCTCTATTGTTTAGTGCTAAAACATTTAGACTATCTTTTCGGTTAATTGATCTCCTAATATTATGTAATGTCCCTCTTAATTCTTGGTAATTTTCTTTGTTCTGAAATTTACATCATCTGATATAAATATAGTCACTTGGGTTTTTTTTTTTTAAACTTTTTACTAGTTTTTCCACAGTGTATCTTGTTCATCCTTTTGCTCTTGACCTATGTATTATAGTTGAAGTGAGTTTCTTTCAGATAGCAAAGGTGGGATCTTTGAATTTTTAATTCATTCTGATGAACTCCTTTTAGTTGGTGTGTTGAAACTATTTATATTTAATGTGATTATTGAAATGTCAAAATTTGGGCCTAACATTTTATTATTTGGTTTTTGTTGAGGTTGTTTTTACTGTTTTCCTTTCCTCCATTATCCTTTCCTGACTTTTTTCTTTTGAAATTTTTTTAATGAAATGATTCATTTAATTATTTATTTAAGAGACAAGGTCTCACTCTGTTGCTCAGGATGGAGTGCAGTGGTATGATCATAGTTCATGGTAACCTGAAACTCCTGTCTTCAAGCAATCCTTCCAACTACTCAGCCTGCTGAGTACTTGAGCCTGCAAGCACACACTACCATGCCTGGCTAATTTTGAAACTTTTTTTGTGGAAATGAGGTCTCACTACATTACCCAGGCTGGTCTCCAACTTCTGGCCTCAAATGATCCTTCAGCATCAGCCTCCCAAAATGCTGGGTTTACAGGCATGAGTGACTATTCCCAGGGTATTTATTGTATTTTTAGTTTCATCCTTCTGTATATATTATTAGCAGTTGCTTCCTATAGGTTTTACATTACATAATATTCACCCTTCAAAATCTACTTAGAATCAGTATTTTACCATTTCAAATGGAATGTTGAAAGCTTAATTAACAACATGTAAGTCCCTTTATCCCCCCATGTATTACTCTTATTGTCTTATGCATTAAATGTATACATTATGGACTCCCATCAGACAATGTTACAATTTTTGCTTTCAAATATCAAGCCTATTTAAAATATTCTGAGGTTGGGGGGAGTCTATTTTATTTATCCAGATATTTGTCATTTCTTCTACTTTCTGCATTCCTGATGTTCCAAGTTTCCTTTAAGTATCATTTCCCTTCTGTTACAAATACTTCCTTTGGCAGTTCTTTTAGAGCAGCAATTTTGGCTATGAATTCTCTTAGTTTTTCTTCATTTTATAATGTCCTTATTTTACCTTCATGTCTGAAAAATATTTTTTTGAAAATATAGAATTCTAAGTTGACAATCCTTTCTTTTAGTACTTTTAAAATGGTGTGCTGCTTCCTTCTGGATTTCATGGTTTGTCATGAGAAATATGCTGTAATTGGAATCACTGTTCCCCTATAAATAACAGTTTGTTTTCCAGTGTCATTTTTAGTTTGTCTTTGGCTTTCAGCAATTTGATTATGATGTCTCTGGCTGTGCATTTCTCTGTGCATTCCTTGTTCGTAGATGCTCAGATTCTTGAATCTGATGGTTTAAATTTTTTTCCAAATGTGAGAAGTCTTCAGTCATATACATATTTTTCTTCTCCTGGAGCCCATGAATACGACTGTAGTATTTATCACTGGTTCCTGAGGCTCTGTTGGCATTGGTTCCCCAATATTTTTTCTCTCCATTTATCAGATTGGATAGTTTCTTCTGATTTGTCTTGAAGTTCACTGACTCTTTTCTCAGTCAGCTCCATGCTGCTATTCAGTTATCCAGAAGGATTTTTATTTCAATCATTATTTTCTTAATTCTAAAAGTTTCATTTGCTTTTTCTTTCTATTTATTTGCTAAGACTTTCTACCCTTCCACTCATTTAAAAAATGTTTGCCCTTATTAGTGCATCCGTATAATAAATGCTTTAATCTAGCAAGATAGTTCCAAAATCTGTGCCATCTCAGAATTGGCATCTGTTGTGAGTCTTTTCCCATGCAAATTGAGATTTTCATATGTTTTCATATGTAAAATAATTTTGGATTGTGTTCTAGACATTTTACATATAACATTAGGAGACTTATTTAAATCTTATGAAGAATGCTAATTTTTTTTTTTTTTTTTTTTTTTTTTTAGCATAAAATCAACCTCCTTTGGTTCAGGCTGTAAGTTCCAAACTTACAAGGCTTCTGTGTATTTTGATTACATTGTCAATTTTCAAAGCCTTTACATTGCTATTCAAATAGCTCTGTTCTCAAAGAAATTTTAGAGCCATACCCATATATCAAAGCTTAAGGTTGAGCACAAATTGGTAAACGGCTTTATAAGGTCACTTTCCTAAGCCCTTTCCTCTCCATGCTCTTTTTGGCACCTTCTACTTCCATGCAGTTCTCATTCCAGTCCTGCTTTCAGAAAGTGTGGAGTTAGCTACCCATCTCTGCTATGTACTTCTCATAATTGTGTCTGGCTCCAAGTAGAAGAAGAAAGAGTCAAGAGACAAGATGCAATGTTGTTTACCCCACCCACATGGGATTAAAGCTATTCAGATCAGAGTGGAAGATTTATCCAAATTTTTATGGCTCATCTTTCTGCCACTGTTACTATCCCCGCTGCCACTATCATACAATTTTAGAAGATGGGAGCTAGGGCAGAAGAGAATGTAGATATTAAAGAAGGGGTTTCCCCTACTTTGTCTGAGCATCATGGTCCCTTCCTGGTCCTTGATCCAGAACGGGAGGGCTTCTCCTAGTGCTTTCTCTCTACAGGCCCTAATGACAACTTACAAGTGTGGGCTGTGTTGAATCCAAGATGGAGAATACAAAAAGACAGAAAAATTATAAACTCACTGCTGGTTTTGTGGCACTTCAAATTCATATCTTCTTCCCAATCAGCCTGTTACTTTTACTTTTAAAAATCCTCAAATAGGTGTTCCATACTCTCAAGTTTTATAGCTGCATTCAATGGGAAAGAGAAGGGTGGAGTGTTAAACTCCAGTTTACCTGAAACTAGACAGAGATAGTTACTTCTCTGCAAAAAATAAAATTAATAAACCAAAAATAGTATCTTATAATTCAAAGAAAACTGCCTAGGGAATTGTATTTTTTTCTACGATGCAAATCAAACATTTCTGTTGTCTCAACATTCTTTAGAGTTATTTCCATTATCCAACTACTCAGAGGACAGAATTGGGAAGGGCCTGGCAAATGCACAGGCAACTTTGGTGTATCACTATATTATTTATGTATTAAAGTCCCAAAGCATTGCAATATTTGAAAAAAGCATTTTCTTCTGTATGGACTTATACAGTTTCTATATTTTTGTCATGTAATAGTTGATAATATTCTATACACTATAATAGGACTGATCTACTAGACATCTGCTTTAAAATAGTATAGATTGTATTAATATTAGCAAACTAATGATTAAACAAAAAGGTAAAAACAGATTTATCAATTTTCATCAATACTGTTGCTTAAAAAAATGCTAAGAAAAATTTCTACTGAGTTCAAAATACAGTCTTCTGATCAAACCAACATCATTAAAATTTGATGGCAGACCCTTTTTCCCTTCCTATCCAGATTTGGAAGAAAATACTAAGGCTTCACTATGTTTAAGAGATATGTATCGATACATTTATTCTTGGAAGCTATGATAGTAAAAGAGAAAAGGTTGGCTCAGTATAAAAGGGAGACAAATAGTAAGCTTTTTAGGTTACCTGGACAACAATAATACAAGGGTTCGGAAAAAGGAAAATAATTAAGAGAGTATGTAGATGGGATCATTTTAGACATCACTCTATTTCTAGCACCTAGCACCTAACACAATCTTGGGCACAGAATAGGGGTTTCAAAATATTGGAGAAAATTGAATAAATGATAAGAGACAGAGAAGTGAAAAGGTCATTTGAAATGCAAGAACCAATAAAAATTGAGGAAAATGGATAAGTAGAGTAGCACATTTCATATTATCTTCAAAGTATATTTCCAGGCCTTTCAGATATAAGAATTTAGTACATGATGAAGGTTATTACTCCTTATATATCAAGTGTATATCTGAGACCCAGACCATCAAAATGTGCCAATAGCCAATAATTGGTGGCCATCTGGATTAAATGAAAACAAAGTTAAGAGAAATGGTATAGAATCAGCTTCTAATACATGTAGCAAATGCTCCTAGGTTTATTCCTAGTAAGTCTAATTATTATTATTATTGGGAGATTAAATAATGAAATATCTAAATTATAGAAATAATTGTGATGGTTAATATTTCTGAAATAAGTAATTTTAAATTTATTATTAAAAATTCTTCTTAGTATGTTTTAAAATGTCTCAAACATGTTCATCAACATTAGAGTGACCACATGGCTAGTTTGCCTAGGGCATCCCAACTTATGCTTTTGTCTAAGCATAATTATGTCTCTTTTAACTTTTAAAAGTTTCTTAGTATGACTTACAAATTATATGTTTACCTTATCTATAAATAAACCTCACAAGCCTTTTTATTTCAAAGCAAGAGTCATGCCCAGGCCAAATCTGACTCCATCAGGTTTTCTTAGCTTCTTTGCTGGAGGCCAAGAGACTGGCATTTCCTCTCTGGTGTCACCCAAATTACCTCCTTAAAGAATAAGTTTTCCCCATCCCTTTCCTTTCGGTACCACAGTCAAGTGTTTAGAGCCATTTCACCTTAATATGCTTTTGTTCATCACTAACAAGACAAGGGAAATGAATATTAAATATGGAGAAATTGCAACAATTACAGAATTGTATGAAGTCCTTCCAAAATCCTCTTAAAATCTTTTCACTGTTCTACTGTCAGATATGATAAATGAAAATCTCTTTGAATTTCTCCCCTTAACTTTTTTTCTTCCTTCTTACTCTGTCCTCACCAAGGATCATGTACATACTTGCATCCAAGGTGGCTTTGTTTTCATTCTGTATAGAAGCCCTCAATTAATATGAAATAATATGCATCCTTTAGTCAGAATGAGCTAGTTTTCTTTTTCTGCATAACAAATTACCACAAATGTAACAGCTTAAAATAACACATGTTTATTATCCTACATTACTATAGTTCAGAAGTCTGGCTGGGCTTGACTGGGTTCTCTGCTTAGGGTTTCACAAGGGCAAAGTCAAGCTATCATTCAGGCTCTGCTCTTGTTTAAAGGCTTTGGAAAGTATCAGCTTCTGAATTCATGCAGGTTGTTTGTACAATTCATTGCCTTGCTTCTGCTTTAACAGTTTCACCTGGTTAGATCGCCATGTCTTAAGGTAAACTGAAGGACTTTAATTACCTCTGCAAACTCCCTTCACAGCAGTACTTAGATTAACATTTGATTGTATAGCTAGGGGTCAGGAATCTTGGGATTGCCCTATGTAGAATTCTGTCTACCACTCTGAATATATTCTATTTGCATATCTGAAGCTTTCTGTGTTAATCACTGAGCAGCATTTTATAACAACGTATCTTTCACAAATATGAAGATATCTGAATATTCAAAAAATTTTCAAAAGATTTTTTATAAAATTATACACATTGAATGAAGGTTGGTACAGGCTTCTAATATGCTTGCTAATTTCTTCTGCAGAAGTATATCTCCCACTAGATTGAGGGGGCAAAAACCCAATTGTCAACCTTGAATCCATCATAGAGCTTGACATTGCACTTTGAATATAGTAAATCCCCAATAAATGTATTGGAACTCCCTTGTATACTCAATTACACAACTGATTCTTTTAGAAACTAAGATTTATGTAGAAAAAAATTAACCTTGTTCTTTGTGTAGTCCAAAGGCTTTAAAAGATCAAAATATTGCATATTAAACCCATGATTTTTCCAGTACAAACAATATAGTTCTATCAAAAAAGGTACTGAGTAGAAAGGTGACCTCAGTAATTGTTTGGGTATATTTAGTCCTTGAAATTCTCTAGGGTTAAGGTGCCACAATGCAAAAGAAAATACCAAATTGCTGTTTAATCAAAATTAAGCTACTTACAAATGAGCTTAACCTCTTCTTCTCACCCAGCAAAAATGATTATTTCTGCTGAAATGTGGTATGAAGAATGTATTCATGTTTAGAAAGGGAAGTGTCTGGAGATTCTCACAGTACACTTGACATAAAAGGCTATTTAACATGTTTTAGTGTGGGGATATGCTTCTTTTTGGTAGTTGCTTCCTTGGTGGTCTGTATACCTGTTTGACAATATGTCAAGTACATAAAATCAGAATATTCAGAAGCATAGAAAATAATAACCTGGATCATTCCAACCTGCTCAAAGACAGAAAAAAAGAAAACTTAGGATGTTGAAACATGTAAGTTTCCATAGACTGCCTGGAGAGTCAGAGTATCACAGAGCTGGGAACCCAGTGGTAAAGGACACAGCCTCTCTCATCAACAAGTATTGGAAGAATATTCATAGCAGGATACTCATTCAATCAGCATTTATCTTTGCCAACTTTAAATATTTACCAATTTTCTATATGTTAAAGTCCTTAAAAAGTCTCATGAAACACGTGTCTACACACACACACACACACACACACACACAAGCAAACACTGACTATCCCCACTGATTATCAACCATTCTCAGCTTATGGCAGAATTCCTCAAAGAGGGTTATGCAGAAACCTGGGATTCCATAAGACCTTTTCAGTGGGCCCTCTAAGACCTTTTCAAGAAGTATATGCAAAGTCAATATACTTTGCATTTGACATTTGAAGTAATGGTGCCAAAGTAATGGTAGGTAAAATTGCCTAGTCAAGGCAGTAGCACCAACTTCAATGTCAGTCATTTTATTCACTGCCACTTACTCCCAGACGGTACCACAATAATTTCACTTAAAAATTTCCAGGTGAAGCAGCAAAATTTATTCATTTCATTAAATCTAAACACTTGAGCATATACATTTAAAAAATATTTTTGTGTAACAAAAAGGAAGTATGGATAAAGCATTTCCGTGCAGGCTAAAATATGATGTCTCATTTTAAAGTATTGTGAGGTTGGTTGAGTTATGACCTGAACCAGCTGTGCTTTTCATGATGCACCATTTTTCATTGAAAAAATAATTGACAAACAGTAGTTATTCAGAGTTGGAAATCAGAGAGACACTTGCCCCAAAATGAATGAAGTGAATTTGTTACTCTGTGAAAATCAACTTATAGTATTATGACTATTTCTTTTTTGCCAAGAATAAAATTCAAATTTTCAAGGTAAAAATCAGAATATTGACAAACTCATCTGTCACCATGAGCTTGACAGTTTCTCAAAACTTAAAGACTTTTCTGATAATATAGATGGTGATATTAACAGATAGATTAGATAGACAGATAGATATATAGACAGATAGAAAGATGAAATATGTCAACATTTAGAAGATCTGCCTAACTCAGTGAACTAATATTTTTCAGTCAATAGATAATTGATACTAAAAAGCCATGCAGGGTTAAAAGATCCATTTAAAGTGTAAGACATACCAGTAGATATTAATGTAACAGAGTGTGAAAGTTCATTCTGTGCTTTCAGATTCTACATTGTCCCATTCCACAAACTTTTAGAACACTATGACTTGGGTTTTAGAAAACGCACAATAATATGCAAATAGTTCTCCATTTTTCAACTACATATCTGGGTAAGGCCAAATTTTCCTCATACAGGTCAGCCACAATAACATACAGAAACACCTTACATGCAGAATCAGATATGAGATTCAGCTGTCTTCTATAAGCCAAACAAAGAGATTTGCAAAAATATAAAACAAAGCCATGTCTTCTCACTGTTTTTACTGTTCTAGATAATATAACTAACTTTTGTAAAAATTATGAAAGCATGTCCTTTATGCTAACATTTGATGAGTTTATTATTGTTAATTTTAGATAAATCAAAATGTTTTTTAGAATTTCTCTATTTTAATTTCTAATATAATAATAAATGTAACCTACATAAAAATCTATTTGGGATCTTAAATATTTCAAGAATGTAAAGGAGTACAAAGACCAAAAAGTTTAATAATCACTATCTTATAGCATACAGACAATATGAATATCTCTAAAACAGTTTCTAAAACTATGTTTTTAAAAAACTGTAGTGACATCTTAACTATAACACCAATTCTCCAAATCAGTGTCACAACATATATGAATGTCAAGCAAATTGGATTGTATGACTAAGTGTAGCTGCAAGATGTATAAACATATATATGTATAAACAAACATACAAAAAGTATGTATTTACTTTAAAATTTTTCCTTAAAATTCCATTTCCAACAGTGAGAAAATTCTGGTTGCAAATCACCTGAATATATAAATGATGGAGTAAAAATGACAAAAATTATCTTAAATGCATAATTGAGTTCACACTTAAGGGAAATCCTTCCATGGGTTGAACGAAGGCAGGGAGGAGTTCTGAGCTGGCACCGATGTGCTGCTTGCCTACAGGCATTTGCCAAACTCAAATACAAAATGTTCAGCCTTAGCCATCACACTGAGACAAATACAATGCCTGTTCAAGGTGAGGTCTCAGAACTCAAACTTCTAATTAAAGTGAGTGGGAAAAGATATCATCTTTCCCTACCCTCCCATACAAATAGTTAAACTCAATGAAACGATAAGAAAAACAACTTGCTTTCTAAGAAAATGTTATAGCGTGAAAACTTGTCTACTTTAACCTAGACTCTGTTTTTATTTTGTTTTGTTTTTGTAGGACAGATGGTATTAAAATAAGTTAGACCAATAGCTAAATCCTCAAGAGTAACAATGGATGCCAGAGGACAGGTCAACTAGATCTTCAAAATGTGCTGAAAAAAAAAAAATAACCAAATAGGTATCCAGAATCCTGGGATTTTACACTCACTTAAAATATCTTTCAAGAATCAAAGTAAAATTGAGACATTTTCATACTAACAAAAACTTAATGTGTCACCAGTAGACTTTTACTAAGGGAAATTCTAATAAATATTGTTTCAATAAGGAGGAAAGTAAGATTAGGAGAGAGAACTGGTTTGCAAGAAAGAACGAACTGATAAAAACTAATAAAGTGATAAATGTGAATAAATCTAATTGAGCATCGACTGTAGAAAACCATAATATTTTGTGTGTTAAAAACTAAATAAGTTGTTTAAAAAATGGTAACAGCCTACAATAAGGACAGGGTATACAGAATGTTTCAGGTGCTTTATATTCCTGAGAGAAAAGAAAAGATAAACTTTGGACTTGGATATATGTTTACATTTCTATCATGAACATGTCTTCAATGCACATAGGATTCTGTAAGGCATATGTGTGAGAATGTAATTAATGATTTCTTGTTGTACAAATGCCAGTTTTACTAAATACTGCCCAAAGTTCTCCAAAGTGGTTATACCAATTTAAATTCACTCCTGAAGTACATTGTTTCCATAGATTCACATACTTGCTATCACTTTTTAATGTCACATTTTAATTTCTTCAATCCCACCGGTAGAAATCTGCTTGTGATCTGAATGTTCATCTCCTTTACTACTAATGAAGTTGGGCATCTTTTCATTTTATTTTTTAAAATTCAATCTTGATGTATTATCTTCCATAAATGATCTTTAGAGTCTTTTGCCCTATTTGGCATGTCTGCTTCCTGGTTTGTTTCTTACTTACTGATTTAGAAAAGTTGTTTGTATACTCTGGGTTCTAATAATTTGCTGATTACATGCACTGGAAATACTATTAATACATACCAATAATTCTAAGATTCACCTTATTTCACATTGCAATGTCTGAAATCAGTAATAACTTAGAATTAAAATTGGTCATTGTCTTATTTATTTCTTGATACATAAACTAATGGTATGTCTTGAAATCAATGAAAATTGAAGACACTTTAAAATCCATGAAATATGTTATCCTCTCTCTGATAGAAACTTGCTTTTTTCACTTTCATTACTATGTCTTTTAATATGCAGAAATTTTAAATATTGATATAGTTCCTTTATGATTAACATTTTTGTGTCCTCTTTAAGAAACATGTCTCTACATCAAAAATAGACTCCTGGCCGGGCGCGGTGGCTCAAGCCTGTAATCCCAGCACTTTGGGAGGCCGAGGCGGGTGGATCACGAGGTCAAGAGATCGAGACCATCCTGGTCAATAGGGTGAAACCCCGTCTCTAGTAATACAAAAAAATTTAGCTGGGCATGGTGGCGGGTGTCTGTAATCCCAGCTACTCAGGAGGCTGAGGCAGGAGAATTGCCTGAACCCAGGAGGCGGAGGTTACAGTGAGCCGAGATCTCGCCATTGCACTCCAGCCTGGGTAACAGGAGCGAAACTCCGTCTCAAAAAAAAAAAAATAGACTCCTGTTTTCACAAATTTAAACCATATGGGATTAATCTCAATTTTTTTCATGTGAATAACCATCTTAACATTTTGTATTGAACTATGTATTACCTAGTGATCTGCAGTATACATCTATTTCCAAATATGGGCATTTTATTATTTACTGTATACTATATCTTGGTATCTGATAGTGCAGGTTTCCTTCCTTCCCATATTCTTTCTTCACCAGTATCTTGGCAATTTTTAGACCAATATTCTTATATATATTTAGAATCAGCCTATCTAGTTCCTTCAAAACTCCTGTTAGAATTTTAATGGAATGTATTTTATTAATAGATCAGTTTGAGGGAAATGAACATTTGTATCATAGTCTTTCAGAGCATGAGTAGTGTATCTCTTCATCAAGTTAAGTCTAATTTATTAAATTGTAATATAGCCTATAATATTCTCCACATGTCTTGAACATTGGTCATTAGATGCATTTCACTATATTTCATATTTTACATAAACTAAACAGAAATTTTAACTTCTCACTGCCTATCACTAAAATAAAATGCAATTGATTATTGCATATTGATTTGATATCTAACCCTCAATTAAACTTTCCTACTAATTCTCATAAATTAATTCCATAATCTGTTACTTTATGTAGATAATACTATTATCTATTTTATATTTGTAATGCCTAAAATTTTCAGTGCATTGTCAAATAGAAGTGGTGGTAGCAGAATTGTTTCCTTGTTTCTGATTCTCAAAGGAATGCTTTTAATGCTCCACTGTTTAAAAAGAAAGATATTTATAAGTTTTTTTGTAAGTGAATTCTACTGGATAATGAAGTTCCCACTTTTTCCTACGTTGCTAAGGGTTTTTATCATGAATGTGTTTTGAATTGTATGAAAGGCATTTTCTTTATCCAAAAAAGATGATCATATGGTTTTCATCTTTAATTGGAATATGTAGTTACATTTTAAGATGTTAAACTACCCTTGCATTTCTGGAATAAATCTGCAATAAAATAACCACACTTGGTTATTTAAAAAATGCATTGTGAGATAATATCTGCTAATATTTGGTTTTGATTTTCTTTATTTCCTTCCTAATAAAGGAATTTTTTCCTATTTTACCTTGTCCTTTTAGGATTTAGTAAGACATTTATACAGTTTTAATCCCTCCATTTTCTATTTTCTAAAATAGATTTTAAAACATTGAAATGATCCATCTTTGGAACATAGAAATCATCTACAAAATCATCAGAGCCTAGTATTTCCGTGGGTAGATTTTATTTTATTTTTATTTTATTATTATAACTTTTTTTGAGACAGGGTCTCACTCTGTTGCTCAGGCTGGAGTGCAGTGGTGCCAAATTGCCTCACTGCAACCTCCACCTCTGGGTTCAAGTGATTCTTCTGCCTCAGCCTCTCAAGTAGCTGTGATTACAGGTGCATGCCACCGTGCCCAGCTAATTTTTTTTGTAATTTTAGTAGAGATGGGGATTCACCATGTTGCCCAGGCTTGTCTCGAACTCCTGGCTTCAAGCAATCTGCCTACCTCAGCCTCTGAAAAAGCTGGAATTACAAGCAGGAGCTACTGTGCCTGGATGTAGGTGGATTTTAAAGAATTGATTCAATTTATTTAGTTGTTAAAAGAAGACATAAACTATTTTTCTAGGGTGGTAAGCCCTTAGCTAGAAATGGTTAACTATAATTAATCATGTTTGTCAGCACAGCCCGAGTTTGTTACTCCTTATATATATTTTTATATCATGGTACCAGTTATTACTTTTTATCTAATCTCAAGCTCTTTACCAGTTCTCAAAACTAACCATAGAAACAGAATTGTTGATACCACAGTTTAAAGATTTGAAATCACCATGTTTCTTTATTCCTTCTCTAAATGATGAAGGCAACATTATTTAGAAAGTGTACGGGTTTTCCATGGCTGCCTGTAAAATTTATTGCAAACTCAGTGGCTTAAGGCATCCAAATTTATTCTCTTGCAGTTTTCTAGGTTAGAAGTTTGACACAGACCTCACTGGCTAAAACTAAGTTTTGAAAAGGCTGTTTGTGTTCACTTCCAAAGGCTCTAGGGAAGATTCTATATCTTGGTTTTTGCCTGTTCTAGAAACTGCACACATTTCTTCACCAGTAACCCTGTCATTCTTCAAACCATCCACGATGAGTTGAATCCTTTTCATATGGCATTTCTGTCTTTCTTAGTAATCATGTCTCCCTTTGACTCAGAACTTTCCTGCCTCACTCCCTCACTTTTAAGAACTCTCATGTCAGCATTGGGCCTACCATGATAAAACAGGATAATCTCCCTATTTCAAGAGCAGTAGATGGACAGCCTTAATTCCTTGTACTACCTTAATTCCTTGTTGCTTTGTAACCTAACATATTTGCAAATTCCAAAGATTAGGGCAAATATGCTCTTGAGGACCATTATTCTGCCTACCACAAAAATTAAGGCAATTTCATGAGCAGCAAAGAGATACAGTTGCCACTTGCCTAATAAAATATGCTTTATTTCTTTTGAAATTTAAGTCTATTACCATAGTTCATTCAGTCTAAGAGTTCAAAAACTTTCAATTAGACTATGACAACCCTAGTAAGCCATTCATTGCAAAATGAATCCTAATTTCAAGGATTTAAAAGGTAAACACACAAATGTTTTTAAATTGATATTTTTATGGGTTAAAACATATAATAGCAGGTGTTTTCTTCCATGATTTACATACCTACTTACTGTCCTGCCAAACCATCTACATAACTAAATCAACAGGAAAAAAGTGTGTAATTGAGAACATAGTAAAAATGATTTCTACTTTTTATCCTCCATGTAGCTTTTCAAATATAAGCTTAGTAAATACCTATAATTTCTCAACAGAAGCAGTTACTTAACAATATTCTGTAACATTAATATAGCCCAACCTTAAAATGCACAAATCTTTTGACTTAGTGAATGAGCACAATATCCTATTATTTTAAAGTTGAAATATTGGTAAATAAAATTATTTCATAATTAGTTTGACCTTTTCAATCTAATCCTATATCTTCATCTGAAGATATTTTTCTCACATTCAATTTTCCAGTTGTATTTTTATCTATTGTATAAAAATGCATTGTTAAAAAAGAAAAGTGACAGTACAGTCAGAAGATCTACCACTACCAATTAGTAACAGTAATTCAGTAACTTCTGACAGTATAGTAATAACTTCTGACGAAAACAGTAACTTCTGACAGTACAGTCAGAAGTCTAGCACTACCAATTGCTAATAGTGATTCTGGGCAAATTTGTAACCTCTCCACAGGGAATAACAGAATGTGATAGAAACTGGTGTATATGGACTGCCAATTAACTAGCTGCTTTGCAACTGTCACAGTTTTGCAACATTCTGTGAGATAGATAATATAGCCTCTATTTTAAAGATGAGGACTCCAAGCTTTCAAGATATTAAATACTGTGCCCACATTCACATAGTCCATAAGTAGCATAGCCCTGATTTAAATCTAGATGTCTGACTTCAAAAATCTATGATTCATTTGTTTTTCAGAGCTTTCTTCATCTATAAAATGATAAAAAAAAATTGAGAGTTCAGATTTTGAAGGAATTAGATAATGTCCATGAAAATATTGTTTGAATTTCAATGCAAAGCATAAACCTTACCATTGCTTTGAAAATACAGGCATTCCTCTCCATTTCTAACTCACATTAATAATATAAATTCAAATCCTGTAAGCGCTGTTCTTTCCTCTTACTACACCTAGGAGAGTAGGGAAAAATGTCTTAAAGTTATCATTCAATCCTATATGATCCAAACTAATAAATGCTAAATCCACTTCTTTCCTTTCTCTTTCCTCTCTCCATATTTTCATTATAGTATTAAAAGTAAAATGGCTGACTTCACATTGGTTATAGATAAAAGACAAAAGAAATATACAATGACATAAGAATAGCATCTGTCAAAAAATATGTGCATTTGTATTACATGAGGAGATTTTAAAATGTGTATGAACAAACATTTTATTGATGTTAACTTTAAATCACTTTGGCTTTGTTTTACTAGAGATTGATAGTTATTAAAATGTTTGAATAGCTATATACATGATCATTTTTTTTTTAACAAGTCACAGAGCAGTTTACTGGCATTTTCTCTTAATAACAGTAGAGAGGTTATTATATTGCCCCATATTTTTCTTGCTCTGTAAATGAAAATATGAACCTCAGGGAAGATTTTTATGCCTCATGCTACATGTAATGTAAAAGTCTTAAACTGGCTTTGTAATAAGGATATACTGACCTACACATTCAGAAACCCAAACATTAGCCTGGGCTTCAGGGTTGGAGGATTCAACAATGTCATCCAGGAGAAAGATAACTTCCATTTCTTCATTCTGCAGTATATGATGTCATATTCATCCCAAGGATGGTTTCCTTCCTGAGTATACTGACCAGGGTTGCTTTCTTCCTTATTTATATCCAGTGGAAGCATATATGAACAAGCTCTAACCACCAAAAATACTACCTTTTTCAGCTTGATGAGGCAAATATAGGAAACAGGTCATACGTCTCAACCAGGGCAGTGGCCTGTGCTAGCTGGCTTAGGTCTAGGATCCTGAAACAATCCCCATGATAGGCCTAGACTAATTATGACCCAACACTGTAGGGCCATCCTTTCCTAACACAGCATTGCAGCTACACAGTGGTAGATGCATGGATGCTGAAGTGGCAACTACAATGTGTATGTCTTACAAATGTCTTTATAAATCTTATAAATATACAGTTGTCCCTTGGAATCCATGGGGGATTGGTTCCAAGACTCTTTGCAGATAACAAAATCCATGGATGCTCAATTCCTTTTTATATGATGGCACAGTACTTACATATAACCTATGCACATCCTCTCCTACACTTTTAATCATCTTTAGATTACTTTTAATACCTAATAAAATACCAAGCACTTTCAAGGCAAGTGCTATGTAAAAAGTGGTTATACTATATTATTTTTAATTTGTATATTTTGTTATTGCTGCATTTTTACTTCTTATTTTTATTTAGACAACATATTTTTTAACCACAAGTGGTTGAATGAAAACGGAGTCCGTGATACGGAAGGCTGACTGTATATGACTCTAGACATAGGCATAGGTAGTGCGACAAAAGGGTTTTCGTAGGGGTTGGGTGAAACAGATTACTTTGACTTAGTTGTTACAGTTTTCATTTTATCTCTCTTGAAGAAATATTTCAGATTTTCACCCTGCTCATGACTACATAGGGAAAGACCCTGTCTATATTTGGGCTAGGAAAAAAGTCTGCCATAAGATACAGAAGTGATGCCAGAGGTGCCGATGACAACCTAAGGACTCAGCAAAACAGAGAGAATTCAGGAAGGGGCACTGGACTTTTCACACTCTATGCTGTAATATTTAAAACTGATATTTTTTGAAGATCTTAATGAACAGGACAAATAGAGCAGAGGACTCAATAAATTTCTTTCCTGCCAAATCTTACATACTGATTGTCAGAACACACTGAGGTACTCAATTATTTAAATGTGTTTTAAGTTATAAAATAAGATTTGCATATAGCATATCACAAATTCACACACAATTTTGAATTAGCAGATTTAGCAAGATATGAAATGCTGTTGTTATCAGAACAGAAATTGTTTCTTCTTACATTAGTTCCTGGGTACAGGCTATAAAGAGTCAGTTCACGTGTATAGCTATGGAAGATGCCGCCTGACTTGCTGATTGCTCAACATGTGCTCGAGCAAGGCAAGATATTGAGCGGTAAAGAAGGCTTTTGGGGGCAACATTGCTGCTTACGTGAAAGAAAAGGTAATTATTTTGAGACAAGCTTTACTGGCAATCAAAAGCTTCCATGGTTAGGGTAATAAAAACTAGATAACAAGTTTAAATTTCTGGAGATTCAGACAGGAAAAGAAGAAAACGGGGAAGCAGACAAGCAAGTCAACAGTAGGAAGACGGTCCTTACATCAATTCTGCTTTTCCTTAGGTGCCCAGCTCTTTTTATGTTGACAAAACCTTCTGAACCAAATATTCCCTTGATTCCATCATCATCTACTTGACATTATTATACTACTTTCCATAGTAAGTTTTATGAATAATACATATCAAAAATCCTTATATTATCTAAGATTTTAAACATATGGGGAGGTTGATGAAAAGTTAATGGAACTAGTTAGAATTATCTTTTAAAATACTCATATCCCTATGTTCTGTTTCTACCCATTTTATTTATTGTTCACTTTATAAAAAACAAATGATGCACCAAAGATGGTCAAGTTAAAATACTGCTTATCCTATAGAAATGAACCCTACATGATATGCCAAAATTAGATTACAGTTCTTAATTGTACCTTACCAATAATATATTGTTATACACAGCTACATGACTTAAAATTAAATACACACACACACACACACACGCACACACACACACACACACATAAAGATTGGAGTATCTTTGAATAGGTACATTTATATTTATATAAATGCATTTTAAAATATGGACATATATGTGTGACCATTCTTTCAAAATTAGAACTGTGGTTTCATGGATTCTGTTGGCTATATGGTTCTGTTTTAGGCACTTTAGACATCCAATACAAATAGTGAAAAATTTGCCACTTTATGTAAGTAGAATCATACTGAGTCAAGCAACTTTATTTTGACACAGTCTGCAAAAGCCTTTAAGCATACATAACTCAAAAAATAATCTGTTATCCTGCAAATTAGCGGAACATAATGTCATTAATATATTTTGTCTTGGGTTAATAATCATAATAAAATCTTACTGAACCCATGTGTGTATCTCTGAGAAAATAACAAAAAGGACTGATTATAGCCTTAAAACATCACTTAAAAATTATCTCCAATATATAGTTGATACATGTGTCTTTAAACTCATTAATAACTGGAGTGCTGACAAATGATTAAACATATAGGTAGAAAATATGTATGTCTGACATTCCAAAGTTATTCCTTTATAACCAGAACACAAATAATTTCCTATGTTTAAATAAGTGATATGTTCAAGTTCTCCAGAACTCCAAGTGAGAGAATTTTTACACTTACCAACAGTATCACATGGTTCATCTTTGTGCACACAGAAATCTTCCCTAGAAAGAAAAATAGAAAACTGAAAGATAAATTCTTTCGTACAAACAAGACATCATGTGACTCATTTTTAATAGTTATATGATTAATCAAAGCATATCTGTTATCTCCAAGAATCTAATAAAACTGTGAATAAGATTAACGAATTTTTAATTCTAAGATATGGAAGATTAATTAAACTTTATAGCACATTTGTACCTGATATAATTAATCCTTAGACATTTAGACAGTTCCCATATTATGGACAGTATTTCAAAAGTAATATCCCATCTTGTTTTTGAATTTTACAGTATTCTATTGTTTAATTACAAAAAAATATTATATGGTGTTGGAACAAGTCTTTCCATTTAAAAAATTACTGAAAGATACCTACTTCATGTAACACAAAAATAATTTCCAGAATGAAAATTTTAATGTAAGAAATACAACTTAATACTACATAATATTTTATATCATAAGACTGGCAAAATTTTTAAAAGACTTATAATCATTTTATTAATTGTATAAGAAAATTAGTATTTTACATAAATGGGATAAAAGTATTAATATTTTACAATTTTTACTCTTTATCTGAAACTATAACTTAGCATTCCTAAGAATGCTTCAATCTTGTTATCAATTATTTAGAATTTCATGGAACATAATTTTTTTTTTTTTTTTTTTTTTTTTTGAGACGGAGTTTCGCTCTCGTTACCCAGGCTGGAGTGCAATGGCGCGATCTCGGCTCACCGCAACCTCCGCCTCCTGGGTTCAGGCAATTCTCCTGCCTCAGCTTCCTGAGTAGCTGGGATTACAGGCACGCGCCACCATGCCCAGCTAATTTTTTTGTATTAGTAGAGACGGGGTTTCACAATGTTGACCAGGATGGTCTCGATCTCTTGACCTCGTGATCCACCCGCCTCGGCCTCCCAAAGTGCTGGGATTACAGGCTTGAGCCACCGCGCCCGGCCGGAACATAATTTAATAGAACTTAATGAGAGTTATAAAGTTTGGGGACGGAATATATGAAAGCAAAACTGTTAATGTCCCTCTTACTAGCTATGTGACCTTAGGCAACTTATTAAACCTTCTTGTGCCTGTGTCACCTCATCCAAAAGATAGAGGTAGTGATAATTTCTACCACTTAGGTTTACTGTTCAAATTAAATGACTTAACATGTATAAAACCTTAAAAATCTAGGTTACTGTGCAGGTTGAATGAATTAACACATAGAAGGTATTCAAAACAATGCCACACACAAAGTAAGCTCTCAAAAGTTAGTTGTGATGTTTTTGTTGGGGATTGTTTTATTGTTGTTATTATTGTATCATCATATAAGCAATGTCTTAGCCATAAACTTTAAGGTTCTATACAACTTTTGTTGTTACAAACAATATTGCAATAGGTCTTTTGTGTGTATATAAATGAGAAATGAAAAATTATCTTTTTAAAAAAATTCCTCTCTCTGTTACAGGATCTGGAAGTTGTATCTAAATGATTTTTTAAAATGACTTTTAAAATTAAGCACAATATTTTGCATATACATCAGTGAAGGCTACATTGATCTTTATAATGGGTAGCTCTCAGTTCACATCTTGCTTGGTTCTCTGCAGCATTTGTGATTTAATACCTATATATATATAAGTTTGCAAATCTTCCTTGCATATTAGAAATGTATATTTAATTTTTTGGAACACAGTTGCATATATGTTCATTAGATTTAGCTCTTAAAAGCTCTGATATACAATCGTTAAGTAGAATAAGCAATTCTAGATTGATTTTTACATGGTACTGAGAAAAGACTTAAAATTCCATTATGGTTATAAATTTTTTGATGTTTCCCTTTGATTCTAATTTTTGCTTTATCTCAAAGTTTATTGTACTCAGTTTCTAAGTTTGATTATTTATTTTGAACTATTATTTGTATTATCGTGTAAATCCATATGTTTCCTTTGATGGGTGGATTGTGTCTGATACTAACAAATATTAATATATAGTAATGAATTAGTATTTGCTTGGCATATCTCTCTCATTTTGCTTTCAACATCTATTTTCTCTGAGTCTCTTATAATGAGCACATAGTGAAAACTTTAAAAGCTAGTTATAATACCTTTATAAATGAATTTAATCCTTTTCTATTTTATTATTGATATGTTTGGATTTCTATTATTTATGATTTGTATTTACCAAGTTATGTTTCTTTGTTCTTCTTTTTCTCTTTCTTCCTATCTTTACTTTTCACTCTCTTTTTTGGCTACAACTTTGGAAGTAACATTAAATCGTGTTTGATGTATGATTTCTTTTACATTTTAAAGTATGATATATTTGTTTTCTATTGCCACTATAAAAATTCCATAAATTTGGTGGCTTAAAACAACACAAAACTTTAACTTACAGTCTGAAGGCCACAAGTTTTAAATTTTTTGAAACTTTGAAATGGACTTTACTGCAGTAAAATCAATGTGTCAGCAGTATCATATAACCTCTTAAACCTCTAGGTGAGAATATGTTTCCTTGCCTTCTTAAGCTTCCAGAGGCTACCCAGGTTTCTTGACCCAGGGCCTCCTTCTATTTTCAAGGCCAATAATTGCATCACTCTGTCCCCATCACCATATGTTCTTCTCTGACTTTCCTCTCTCCCTCTTTTCCTCACACCAGGATAATCTCCCCATCTCAAGATTCTTAATATAATCACATATGCATAGTCATTTCTTCCATATGGGATAACATACTTTCAGGTTCTAGAAATTACAGCATGAACATCTATGGGGGGAAATGTTATTTTTGCTGCCTACCACATATCCTTAGAATGTCTAAAGCCCTTCCTCCTGAAAAAGGCAAGAACATAAACATTCTTTTAATCCAATCTCTGTTCAATTTTTCATGTGTTTTTAATCTGAAGTTATGATTTCATCTTAATTTTTGAAATTTAAATGTAGACGGTTTCTTCTAAAAACCATCAGTGCTGATGTAGCAATTTGCCTATTTATTTAGCAATTTATTTTCTCAGTTATATCTTGTATCTTTACTTTCTAGACATCTCACTGTTCTTTTTCTTTAAGTACATTCGTTAGTATCTGTTTCAATGAGCATCTATCTATGAGTGGTAAACTGTCCTAGTTTTTTCTTTTGCTTTCAATTTTATTATTTTGCATTTATTCATAACTGAATAGTAACTGAGTTGTTGTAAAGTCAACTAGGTTGACTTTATGACTCTCAACACACTGAAGATACTATCTCATGTTATTCTCGCATTCATAAATATTAATTAGAAGTCTGTGATTACAGCTTTTGCTCTTTCTTCATGCATTTGGTTTCTGGTTAACTTTTAACATTCTTTCTGTCTTTATAATTCTACAATCCCATAAAGATGTGTCAAGGTACTGATTTTGTTTTTATCTATCTTCTTTGGTACTTGGTATATTTTCAATTTAAAGATCCATGAACACATAAAAATTCTTACCGTTATCTATTTAGTTAATCCCTCTGACATTCCATTCTCTTCTCCTAGAACTCCATTAGAAATATAACAGTTCTTCTCATTCTTACGTTTGTAATGCTCAGGTACCTTTGTGTATTTCCATCTCTTAACCACTCTATGTAGCCTACTGAGAGAATCCCTCAGATATATCACCCAATCTGCTAATGCTCTCTTCAGCTGGATCTAATCTGCTCTTCAACTGAGAATTGAAATTTTAGGTATAAGGACCATATTCCATATTTCCTTTCGAGAACATTTATTTTCATCAATTTTCAAATCAATTGTTTTCCCCAAAAACACCTTATTCTCATATTTTGAAATTTTTGATTGTTTTCAATTAGGTGGACATGCTTGTTTTATATTCCCTCTTAGCACTTTTTAAAAATTATTATTCTTTAATATGCTTCTGGGTTCTTACAATGGAATATGTTGTCACTTGGTCATTTTGGAATTCTATTATGAACTCAGCCAGTGGGATGTTAATTGTGGTTGCCTCGTGGTATAAGTTGAGAGAGAGTCCCTCCAGAGCAGTTGTGCATATGCTTTCACTAAGTGCTTCAATTTTGGAATCAGATTCATGGTAATGAATACCCAGAGGAAGCATTTTTGTCCTAACCTGGGGTCATGGATGAGGCAGAATTCTTCCTTGTTCACAACCTGTGCTCACTGGAAGGACTTTTACCAGTTCACACTTTTATTAAGGATCTAAGTACCTGTAAATTCTAGTTGTATGTAATCATTTCAGTTCCACTTTTCCACTTTGCACAGACTCATTAAAACATAAAAACCTAGATTTTTTTAGTCCAAAAAACTCCCTCAGGGAAGCTACCACATTACCTTACATGCTTACTAAACTTGTTGCCAGAGCTTGCTTTGTTTTTGGCTCATCCGTGCATGTAAAAGTATGTTTATTTCATTTTTTTCTATGGTTTATAGATGTCCATTATGAACATAATGGGAGCTTTTTCTGACTATCTAGACAGCCATATTATCACATAATTAAAAGAACTGAACTTAATCTGTGACCTACCATCTAGGAATGAAGTTCAGTAAGATGATACATTAGTTTATTGTTATCATTAGGTCTAAATGTATATAGTAACAAGCCATATATGCCTTATTTTTTTATTGCATTTTATATCATGCAGCTACTTTCACAAAATGCTTTAAAAGACTGCATAACTGCTTCAATAAGATGTTCAGTTGATATTTAATAAATTTTCAATAATATCTTTTGACAATTGAGGATTATTTTACTTATAAATTATGGTACAAATTAGTGATTTCTACAATATTGTTATTTTTCTTCCAAATGGTTGGAGTTAGAAAAAAATATTTGTTGCTAGCCATGAGTGTAAGATAGGGATGAAATATTTTAATATCAACATTAATTATTAAAATTGTTCTCTATTTCTCCTGGCAAGTTCTGAAAGAGATGACTATATGAAACAAATATAGTCAATTATGAGAGTAATGAGGAAAAGGCAGAGCTAAAATAGAGAAGATAAAACATAACCTTAAATAATATCTTTTCAATACAAGGCACAAAATGAACTTAAAATAAACTTAATTCATTTAAATCACACCTACAATTTAGGAATACATTTATCATTCTCTAGTTATAAATAACAAAAATAATTCAAGTTTGATAGTTTATCACATAAATTGCTTCATGAAGAATCAGTGGAGGATGTATTATTCCTGTGGCTCTCTTAGCTGAGAACACTTCTCCAATATTTCATTAGGACTAAGCAAGGAAAAGACTCAGGCCCTCTTGCATGTTATCCCTCTCGCTTTCTTTCCTTACTTAACTCCACCCTCAAATACTTGGCTGTAGTTTGTTTTAGTGGCCATGTTTTCCCTACCTCTGTTTACCTTCATAATACATCCAGGAGAACCTTTGTTCTAATACACCCAGAGGAACCTCTGCCGCCCACTGCAGAGCCCACCTCATTAGACTGGCAAGGGAGTGGGTTATCCCTAAAACACAGTAGACACAATGTAATGTTACACTGTGCTGTCTACTGATTACTGGGTATTTCCAGACAACAGAAACAGTATAACACATTTTTACCAGTTTGTACAAATTTTAATGTTTTTCTCAAATATACTATTACTTTTGTATTCTGGTAAATCTAAAAACTAGTTAATTCAGGCCGGTCACAGTGGCTCACACCTGTAATCCCAGCACTGTGGGAGGATGAGGGGGACAAATCACCATGTCAAGAGTTCGAGACCAGCCTAACCAACATGGAGAAACCCCATCTCTACATAAAAAAAAAATTAGCCAGGTGTGATGGTGCATGCCTGTAATCCCAGCTACTGGGGAGGCAGAGGCAGGAGAATCACTTGAACCCAGGAGGCAGAGGTTGCAGTGAACAGAGATCATGCCATTACACTCCAGCCTGGGCAACAAGAGTGAAACTCTATCTAAAAAAAAAACAAAAACCAAGTTAATCCATTTTTGATAATTTAAAAATGGCTGTTAGCACTTGGTACACTAATCTTCACTTCTTTTGTATATAGACAATATAATCCTATCATGCTGGATTGCCTGTATACTCCTTAAAAGTCTACTGACCCAACTGAATGAATGTTGAAAAGGAGATGCATTTGTCGGTTAATTATTAAATAGGAAAGAAAGCAAAGAAATTTTAATAAAGTAAATAATTCGATTATCAGTACTGGGAGCTTTAATATTTATACATTTTATTGTGTATATATATATATATCTTTCTGAAAATATACCCAAAAATTAGAAGGAAAACTGTAGATAAATGAGGGAAGATACATCTAAATTTTACCTCATAAAATATAACCACTATAGCTGCCCTACCCTAAACTTTTTCTATGGTAAACAGCATGCAACTACATTTTCCAAGTAGTCCTTATCCCCTTCAATATACAAGATACAAAACAGGAAACCTTGTAAGTTTGGGCAAGGTAAGACTGCTCTCAATCAGAACATTTATTTCTGGGGTTATAATGGAAGGTTTTTACAACCCCAAATGGTTCCTTCATATTCCTGTGGTAAATCCTATTCTTCCCTTACTCAACCCGCTAGCATCTTTCTACTGGGAAATCACCTTCTATTGCATCATATTTTCCGGTCACTGTATTCTAGTGATCAGCTTCCAACCATAGGATTTTCCCCCTACACTGAAACTCACGTTTTCAGAGGATGGAAAACAGATAATATAGTAAGCAAATATGAATGACCCTGAATCATCCAAACTCAGTAGATGAGATGCCTAGAGCTTTCCTCTTTGCTATCTTTTCTGATACCTGATTCTTCAGTACTTCCTTTGATTCTGAGAATATAGAATCAAAATAAGCCAACTATTTCTTTTGGTGCTCAACTTAGGCAAAGTTCATCTCTGTGGCTCAAAACCAATAATACCCTAATTATATAGGAAAATAATTTCTACTGGCAGCAAAACATAACATATTCAGAGTCTCAGTATAACTACAGATGAAGATGAATGGAAAGGTTTTCTAGCATTATTATTATAAATAAATGACAAAATATATTTATCATTTCTCTGCATAGGAAACTATAGAAATCAAATTTTTACAAGGACATCATGCCTGGTTGTATAAGTTGTGCACTGTGTAATTCCACAGGCATATTTATAATACACAACATAAATGGCTCCCTCTACTGTTGTGTAGTGTATGGCCTATACAGCTGAATAGGGTAGGATACATTAACTGTCTCTAATATGCCATGTACTAAATAAGGGGAAGGAAACAACAGAGAGAAATAAAATAGGCTTCTACTTGAAAGGCACAGAAGAGGACAAAACGTATCACCTCTGTGATGTGATAAGGGTCCCAGGAGCAGTGAGAGAGAAGACTGGGGAGTCATATCAAAAAATGAATAATTCTGTTCTTCAACTGCCTTTGCCAACAAATGGAGAAAGAAACACCCGAAACAGATGTTACTGAATGATATGGCAATGCAAAAAATTAAAGAACCACATAAAATCAAATCTTCACCTTAGGGCCATAATCACTAAATGTAAAGTATATTCAGATATAGGGGGAAAGGGATTTGGGGTGATTTTTCTAAATGTCTAATATATCATATGATGCATGAGGCTGCAACATGACTATTTGATTTAGATAATGTGAAACAAGGGACTTCATCTGTAGCTAAAATATGATAAAGCTATGACAAATGCACTGCTTCTTGTCAAGGGCATTTAGAGTCTACCACACTGCCAATTTCTGTTCGCTTAGCAAACAAATGAAAAAAGCACATTACAAAAACAAAACAAAAAAAACCGCTCTTGTTCTTTCATCCAAAAACACTAAATACCTCTAACTACAATTGAATAAGTGGTCAGCAGCATTACAAACCAAAGATTAGACTATAATTTTTAATCTTCAATTCTCCAATAATCAACTTCTTTGCAGAAGACCAAAGTAATGTATTCTTAACTCAAAATATTCAAATATTTATTTTATGAGATGGGGATAGAGATTATTTGCTGACTAGACCTGTGATCATGTGGATTCAAATTTTCTCATTTTTGGCTCATGTTGACTCTGTACGCCTGTAGTCTGCATCATAGAGTTTCATTATGAGTTTATAGAAATGATACAGTTAGACTTTGGCATCTGGGTAGGCCAATAAATTCTGCCTAACTTCTGATTTATATGAAAAAAAAAAATAAAATATAGCTTTAATTTCCAAGAAAGAAGATGCATCTGAGAATAAGTCTCATTGTAGAGTTTAATAGTGCTCTGGGATATACCTATAAATGATTCATTCAAAAATTATTCTGTAATTTGTATTAAATCAAGTTATTTTTACAATTTCTATGTTTTATTAAATTTTCTCTTATTTGCCAATGGCATTAATTTGAAACTAACGTTCACATGTATTATATGTAAACCAAAAGCATTTCTGTAAATAGGGAAGGCAAAACTATCATTAATAAAATTGAATTTTAAAGAGTATTTTCAAGGGACATAAAGATGTATGCCTTCTCCATGATTTCAATAAGAAATGTGAAAGTTGTATTAAGAAACCATAGAGATGTGAGTTAAGAGAACGTGTTTTGTGTTTTTGTTACTATGAGCCCAGAAGAATAACTAGGTCAGCTTTAAACTATTTACTTCATTGTACTGCAAAGGACAATTTGACAAATATGTGACCTCAGATAGGTTTGGATTTGTAGAAGCATTATGCATTTTAGCTGAGACCAAACTTGATTCCTGAGCTAAAATTTCTTCCTACTAATGTGTGCACATAACTCCCAACATTTAATAGTTATCTACAATGAGCACTTACTAGAAACTGAGCCTGGTTATGAGTTTAGTCTGTCAAATATGGATAAGAACAAGCAATCCATGGAGATTAACATTTTTTCTTATATTATTCTATTTTTCACAGCTTCCTTACAAAGCTAAAGAGCTGGTCATCTTTACACTAACTACAAAGGGATATTTTTTCCTTAACTACACGAAGCACTCATTTAATCTTTATTGACCAAATGGTACTAGGTCACTTAGAAAAAAATATTCCCTTTAGTGGGCTGATATTTCACTGTTACAGCACTGCAAACAGAAATACAGAGAAAGGGTGATCCGCCAGAGAAGCCTTGTCCCACCAGTGAGTAAAGGAAGAACAGTTGGCCAGTATTTGTCAATATTTTAGATATGTGTACACTTTGACAGAGCAAGTACTATTTAATCTACCCTAAATATTATTATAGCACATGTTAAACCATAGATAAACATATTTATAGAACATTTTCTCTAACAGCAAAAAATTAAAAAGTTCTATAAACAAATAAGTAGTTGAATAAATCAGGATACTTTTATTAAATGTCAGCTCCTCCCTGCAAATGATGCAGACCAATAGGAATGGATCAGGTTCCTGCTGCTGCTATAATAAATTGTCATGAACTTAGTGGCTTAAAATAACACAAATTTGTTATTCTATAGTTCTAGAGTCAGAAGTCAAGTACAGGTCTTACTGGACTAAAATAAAAGTGCCATAGAGCTGCATACCTTCTAGAGGCACTAGGATATAATCTACGTCCTGGCCTTCTCCAGCCTCTACACATTGCTGGCATTCTTTGGCTTATGACCTGTTCTTCCGTCTTCAAAGCTGGGTTTATAGCATCTTCCAGTCCTTCTCTTACCCTGAACTTCTGCCTCCCTCTTCCTTATTTTAGAACTCTTGTGATTACATTGAATCCACTCAAATATGCCAGGATAATCTGCCCATCTCATCACATGTGCAAAGTCCCTTTGCCACGTAAGATGGCATATTCACTGGTTCTGGAGATCAGAAGGTGAATATTTGCAGAGGGAGGGGACATTATTCTGCCTTCCACAATAAATGACAAATAGTAAAGTAAAAAGCAAACAGAGAAAACTTCATGTGTAAAGCATGAAACAATTGTTCTTCCCATACACACCAACTCCACATTGATTACTTTAGGGTTGAAGAGTGGGAGTAGAAGTTTGGTAAAACTAAAGTGTTTCTTCTATATTTACCATAAGAATATGCTTATAATATGACAATATATTTGAAAGTTATATTTAAACTTTTGCTATGAGGATATGTATTACTTGGAAAATAAAATCGTAGTAGGCTACATTTCTAAGAAAAATATATAAAAATAAGCAAATTTTTGGAATAGATTTTTAAGGGAAAACACTGATTATAAAACAGTATGTAAAATGACTTCAACAGCATAGATAACATTCTGTTTCCTAAGTGGAGGGGTAAACAGGTAGTTGTTAATTATGTTATTCTTTATGCTCTTTGTATATATGAAATATATCACACTATGTTTTTTTCTTTTCCTTTTTTAAAATTGTACTTAAAGTTCGGGGGTACATGTGCAGATTGTGCAGGATTATTATATAGATATATACATGCCATGGTGGTTTGCTGCATCCATCCCCCTGTCATCTACATTAGGTATTTCTCCTAATGTTATCCCTCCCCAATCCTGCCAACCACCAACAGGCCCCGATGTGTGATGTTCCCCTCCCTGTGTCCATGTGATCTTGTTGTTCAACACCCACTTATGAGTGAGAACATGCGGTGTTTAATAGAACTGCTGGGTTGCATATCTAGGGAAAGCCAGCAACAAGGGAGGCAATAATGAAGAGTGATCAGTTTAGGATGCTAGTTTTAAAGTTTTTTAACATTAAAAAAATTGTATGCAGAAAATTCTAAGGCTTTTTTTTTTTAGAGTATTGAGAGAAAAATGACATTGAAAATAAGGAATAAAATTAATGCCACAATATTTGTTTGGTGAGAAACAAAACTTGTATGTAGATTATGATCCCATTAATGTAAATACATGTATTTAATTATATACATAGATAGGAAATACAACTGATGAAATATACTTTAAAATGTTAACTGTACTTTTTCCTAGGTAGTGGGTCTATAGGCTAATTTTTATCTTTATTCTTGTACTTACCAATTTTCTAACGAATATATTGCATTCGTAATAAGGAAAAATTATAAATCAGTAATCAAATTATGATTGTCATCTTCTTTAGTCTCAGAAGCAATATTTCTTAAATCTATTACTGTTAAGGAGGAAGGAAGACTTCATCAATGCAGACGTTTAACCTAGACTCACCTTAAAGCTTATAGCTATAGGTCTCCTCTCCATCCACACAAATCTTCCCATCCCTTCTACCAACTTGAATTTACTACTCTTCTTTTAACCAATGTTATTATGGTAAAACTTACATAATATACACACAATTTAAATGAGAAGATTGGTGAATTTTGACAAATATATAAACCCACATGTATTCAAAGCAAAATATCCAGTATTTCCACCACCACAGAAAGTTCCTTCTGCCTCTTTGCAGTCAATTTTCTCACCTTCAAAGCAGGCAACATTTGACGCCACAGACTAATTTTGCCTATTCTCAAACTCTATGTAAGTGGAATCATTCTCTGACAGTTTTCTAATTTGGCTTTTTCACTATATATATGTATACGTATATATGTATATATGTATACATATCTCTCTCTATATATAATATATATATATACATATATACTATGTATATATATATATACACATATACATATCTCTCTCTATATATATATATAGAGAGAGAAAGTCAAATTAGAAAACTATATATATATATATTTTTTTTTGAAGAAAGAAAGAAAAAAAAGAATGAAAAGGAAGAAAAAGGAAGAGAAAGAGAGAGAGAGAATGGGAGTACTGCTTTCTTGCCCAGACTAGAATGCAGTTTAGTAATGGGTATTGAAAACCTCTTTTATACCAATAATTATACTTAATGCTGTAGACTGGAAGGAATAAGGGAAGAAAATAACAAACAAGCAGCCAACCAATATTTCATTTAAACCTATGAAATGCTATGCGATTACTGTGGAGTGATTTACTTCCAATTATGTAGTCACTTTTGGAATAGGTGTGAGGTGGTAATGTATGTTTTGTGTATTTGAAATGGAGAGTTCTATAAATGTTCATTAAGTTTACTTGTTCCGGATCTGAGTTCAAGTCCTGGATGTCCTTGTTAATTTTCTGTCTCGTTGATCTATAGAATCGTTAGCTCTTCTTGTTACATTGATCCTTTTGCCATTATGTAATGTCCTTCTTTGCCTCTTTTGATCTTTGTTGCTTTAAAGTCTACTTTATCAGAGGCGAGAATTGCATCTCCTGCTTTTTGTTTATTTGTTTATTTTTACTCTCTGATTGGCTGGTAAATCTTCCTCCTTCTCTTTGTTTTGAGTCTTTGTGTATTGTTGCATGTGAGATGGGTCTGGATGCAGCATACCGATGCATTTTGGCTTTTTACCCAATTAGAATATATATAAGTTTAATACTGGCATTTGATGCTAGCTGGCTGTTTTGCCCATTAGTTGGTGTAAATTTTTCATTGTGTTAATGCTCTTTGCTTTTTGATATATTTTTGGAAAGGCTGATATTGGTTGTTCCTTTATATGTATAGTGCTTCTTTCAGAAGCTCTTGTAAAGCAGGCCTGGTGGTGGTGAAGTCTCTAAGTACTTGTTTGTTCGCAAAAGATTTAATTTTTCCTTCGCTTATAAAGCTTAGTTTGGCTGGATATGAAATTCTGGGTTGAAAGTTCTTTTCTTTAAGGATGTTAAATATTGGTCCCCACTCTTTTCTGGCTTGTAGGGTTTCTGCTGAGAGATCTGCTGTGAGTCTGATAGATTTCCCTTTGTGGGTAACCTGACCTTTCTCTCTGGCTGCCCTTAGTATTTTCTCCTTCATTTCAACCCTAATAAATCTGGCGATTATGTGCCTTGGGGTTGGTCTTCTTGAAGAATATCTTTGTGGTGTTCTCTGTATTACCTGGAGTTGAATATTACCCTGCCTTGCCAGGTTGGGAAAGTTTTCCTGAATGATATCCTGAAGAGTATTTTCCAACTCGGATTCATTCTCTTCATCACATTCAGGTACACCTATCAAACGTAAATTAGGTCTTTTCACATAGTCCCATATTTCCTGGAGACGTTGCTCATTCCTTTTTATCCTTTTTTCTCCAATCTTGTCTTCTCGTTTCATTTCACTGAGCTGGTCCTCGACTTCTGATATCCTTTCTTCTGCTTGATCAATTCGACTGTTTAAACTTGTGCATACTTCATGAAGTTCTCGTGTTGTGTTTTTCAGCTCCGTCAATTCACTTATATTCCTCTGTAAATTGTCCATTCTCGTTAACATTTCGTCAAATCTTTTTTCAAGGTTCTTAGCTTCTTTGCATTGGGTTAGAACAAGTTCTTTTAATTCACAGAAGTTTCTTATCACCTACGTTTTGAAGCCCGCTTCTGTTATTGGAACACACTCGTTCTCCATTAAGCCTTGTTCCGTTACTGATGAGGAATTGCGATCCCCTGTAGAGGGAGAGGCATTCTGATTTTGAGTATTCTCTGCCTTTTTAGGCTGGTTTCTTCCCTTCATTATATATTTATCCGTCTGTCGTCTTTGTAATTACCGACTTTCTAACTAGGTCTCTGAGCGGAAGTCCAACTTGTTGATTCCCAGCGCGGAAATCTGAGCAATCCACTGCGCCCGCCAAAACAGCAGGCAGTGTTAAGATTGATGGTGCTTTTCTACCCGGGAATCTCCGGACTCTGCACCAAGAACTGCCGCGCTAAGGTGCCAGCAAAACCGCCGCGCTGGCCACAAGAGTCGCTCTGGCGACCCGTGGGGCTCCTCCGCTGGGAATCTCTTGGTCAGTGAGCAGCAAATACTTGTCTGAAAGTGTGGCGTCCTCTCGTTCTCTGTGCTTTCACTGGGAGCTACGAGCCCGAGCTGCTAGTGATCAGCCATCTTGGATCTCTCTCTCCATTTTTTTTTTTTTTTTTGAGGTGGTGTCTCACAGTTGCCCAGGCTGGAGTGCAGTGGCGCAATCTCCAGTCACTGCAACATCTGCCTCTGGGTTCAAGCAATTCTCCTGCCTCTCAGCCTCTTGAGTAGCTGGGATTACGTGCATGAGACACCACGCCTGCCTAACGTTTGTATTTTTGGTAGAGACAGGGTTTCACCATGTTGACCAGGCTGGTCTCAAACTCCTGACCTCAAGTGATCCGTCTGCCTGCCTAGGCCTCCCAAAGTGCTGGGATTACAGGTGTGAGCCACCACACCTGGCCTCAGTATAATGTCATTAATATTCATCCATGCAGTTGCACTTATCAGTAGTTTGATAAAGAGTATTCAATTGCATGAACACACACAGTATGTCCATTCACCTTTAAATGAACATTTATTTATAATGTTTGGCAATTATGAAAGCTTCTATAAATTGTCAAGTTCAGTTTTTTCTGTGAATAACTTTTATTTTTTTGTAAGTGAATATCTGAAGCTGATGTGGGAAAACGTTTAACTTTATAAGAAACTACTCGGCCGGGCGCGGTGGCTCACGCCTTTAATCCCAGCACTTTGGGAGGCCGAGGCAGGTGGATCACGAGGTCAAGAGATCAAGACCGTCCTGGTCAACAAGGTGAAACTCCGTCTCTACTAAAAATACAAAAATTAGCTGGGCATGGTGGCGCGCGCCTGTAGTCCCAGCTACTCGGGATGCTGAGGCAGGAGAATTGCTTGAACCCAGGAGGCGGAGGTTGCGGTGAGCCGAGATCATGCCATTGCACTCCAGCCTGGGTAACAAGAGCGAAACTCCGTCTCAAAAAAACAAAACAAAACAAAACAAAAACTCATTTTCCAATGTGGTTGAACCATATTATAATTCCACCAATAATTGAGGAGTGTTCCATATCCTCACTATCAGTGGGTATTTTCAACTTTTATAACTGAAGCCTTTCAAGCGAGTATGAATTTAATTTGCATTTTCTTGATTATTAATGATGTTGAGCACCTCTTAAGAATTATTTTCTTATTTTTAAGAGGCTTACATATTTTGGTATTTGTATATGTGTATATATACACATACATGTAAACATTCTAGATATAAATTCTTTGTTAGTATATGTATGGCAACTATTTTCTCAAATTCTGGGGCTTGTTTTATCATTTTTATATGAATATCTTTGAACAGGAAATGGTTTTCATTTTAAAAATTGCAGATGATTGTTAATATTTCTTGATTAGTACTTTTTTGGTATTGCGGTGAGCGGAGAGCGCATCATCGTGCTCCAGCTGGGCAACAAGAGCAAAACTCCATCTCAAAAAACAACAAAAAAATCGATTGACCATATATACGTAGGTTTATTTCTAGACAGTTTATTTTGCTTCATTGATTTGCAGGACTTTCTGTCAAAACCATACTGTCTTGATTTCCAAACCTTTATAGTAAGTTTTGAAATCATATATTGTAAGTCCATCCAATTTGTTCCTTTTTCATATGTGTATAAATACTTTCATTCTTGTGACAGAATGAGAATGTTCTGGGGTTTGTTTGTTTGAGACAGAGTCTTGCTCTATCGCCCAGGCTGTAGTGCAGTAGCAGGATCTTGGCTTACTGCAACCTCTGCCTCCTGGATTCAAGTAATTCTCGTGGCTCAGCCTCCCATATAGCTGGGACTACAAGCGTACACCACAATGCCCAGCTAATTTTTGTAATTTTAGTAGAGATGCGGTTTCACCATGTTGGCCAGGATGGTCTCGAATACCTAGCTTCAGGTGATCTGCCCATTTCAGTTGCCCAAAGTGCTGAGATTACAGGTGTGAGCCACCACACCTGGCCTCAATTTGTTCTTATTTTTCAAAACTGTTTTGATTCTTCTAAGTGCTCTGCCTTTACAAATTGGTACTGGAGTCAGCTTTTCAATTTCTACCAAACATGCCTGCAAAGATTGTTTCTTTGGGAGTATATTGAATCTATAAATCAATTTGGAGAAAACCGACATTTAATAATGTTGGTTTAGTATTCCAATAAATTAATCTTAATTTAAATATTTAATTTCTCATAACAGTGCTGTATAGTTCTCATTTTAGAGGTTTTACACACATTTTACTAAAATTTTTCTTAAGTATTTTATGATTTTGGAAGTCACCATAAGTTTTTTTCAATTGTTCACTTCCACTATATATAAACACAATTGGTTTTTGAAAACTGATTTTACATGATGTAGCCTTGAAAATCCAGTTAGAAATTCTAGCAAATTTTTGCTAGATTTCTTAAAATATTCTTTGTACCATTTTATATCATCTATGAATAACAGACATCTTTCTTTTTATTCCAAATATATATGTTTTTCCTTTGTTTTTTGTTTTTTTTTCTGCCTTACTGCACTGGTTATGATCTTCAGTACAATATTGAATAGAAGTGATAAGAGGAGACATCCTGACCTTACTTTCAGTGATGAGAAGAAAGCTCATCTCTACTAAAGTTACAAAAATTAGCTGAGTGTTGTGGTGCATGCCTGTAGTCCCAGTTACTTGGGAGGCTGAGTCAAGAGAATCGCTTGAATCCAGGAGGCAGAGGTTGCAGTGAGCCAAGATCGCACTAATGCACTCCAGCCTTGGCGACTGAGCAAGACTCTGTCTCAAAAGCTCCGATATTAGTTGTAGATTTTTTTTTGATAGATACCCTTTCAGAGATTAAGATAGTAAAGATAGTATCTTAAGAACTCAATAAGTATTTTTGTTTGATAGGATCTCTTTATTTTCCTTTCTTTCAGTACATTAGAAATGATGTTGCATTGTCTTTTGAACTTACTGTTTTTCGGATGTGAAGTCAGTCATTTATCAGAACATTGTTCCTCCTGTCCAATGTTCCCTCCACTGCCCCCTATACTTGCCCCACTGGCTGATTGAAACTTTTCCATTTATCTTTGGTTTTCAGCAATTTTCCTATGATGTGCCAGGGTCCATATTTGTTGCTTTCATCAAATGTGGGCAATTTTTTTTACCATTATGTCTTCAAATAAATTTTCTTACCATTCTTACTCTCTTCTTCTGAGAATCCAATTACAACTACATTAATCTGCTAAATCCAACATCTAGGCTATCTCAAGGTCAGTTTCCATTGACTATTTTTCCTTGACCATAGGTCACATTTTCATGTTTCTTTGCTTGACTAATTATCATTCTCTGGACATTGTGGATGATATGTTTTTAGAGACCTGTGATTCTGTTATCTTCCTCTGAAGAGTGCTTACAACCATTTTAGGGGGCAGTTCAATTACTGGCTCATCATCCTGCACTTGGATAAGTTTGATTTTATTTTTTGGTAGGAAGAATCTAACAAAAATCCAAGATGATACCCAAGCTTCTGTAAATTGGTGGTATTCAACCTTCAAGATCTGTCTCCTCTAAGGCTAGGAAAGATGATAAGGTATCACAATATTATTCCACTCTTATGGCTTGAATTTGCTCAATCCTAGTATCTTTTTAAATTCTGAACTCTATAGTAGCAATCCTATGGTAAATTTGGGGCAGTCTCTATCTGTTTATATTCAGACTAGCCCTTGCCAAGTTCTCAAGTATGATCAGCACATGTACTTCATGGCACCTCTCCATACCCAAGACTTTCATCTCTGGTGTCCTCAACAGGATCACTGTGTTCTACCTAGATTCTAGCTTGCTTTGCTAGTTAAGAAAAGGGAAAAAACTGGTTGACTGCAAAGCTTGCATAATAAATTTCCCTTCTTTCAGGATGTGCAGTCTTACACTGTTCATTCTCCAATGACTAAAAGCAGTAACTTCTTATTTTCCAATGTTACGATTGCTTATTGCAGAAGCTCAGTATCAATCATACCTATTTAGCTGAAAGTAGAGGTCCAATTGTGTTCTTGCATAGTGATTTTTTAACTTTATGAATTATTTGCAATTAGTATTAATTATAAGAAACTACAATGATTTCATTTCAGAAAATCTTATGTAATTACACTACTGTGCTTTCTGTGATGTGAAATGCTAAAACTTTTGATGACTAAAATTAAATTGCTAGTTCACAGTGAATTACTTATTTTTACTAGCTGCAAGCAAGAAAAATTAATGTATGATTATTAAACACAGTAATCTTATAGAATATATTGTTGCTCATTATTTCACTTTCTTTTATTTACATATTACACTTAATGGTATATTACAAATATATTTTAGTAGTACATTCACAATGCAGCTTATAATTAATCAGTCAAAGACTTAATTGAAATTTTCTCATATGGAGCCACAATGTTTTTCAATTGCTGAATTTAACATATTAGGTTACTTTATATGATGATGACTGAAAAACACACAGTTAACTTATCATTATCAATGACTATGCCTTTGATGTCAAAAACTTAGGGTAACTTTTTAAAATTGACAAAACCAAATGTTTTGTCAATATGCCATCCAATATTTGCTGTCTACAAATCCATTATTATGAATGAGGGAGACGATTAACATCATTATGCCAAAACCATTTTTGAAATACAAAATCTGAAATAAAAACATTATCTATTAAGGGATTAATGGGATTAACAGTACAGCCATTGAATTAGGAATGCCATTTAATTGGCTTTGGAAAATTTACCTTGTTATAAGTATAGCTGCATCCACTGAAGCCATGTCTTCCCCCCAGCTTGTTGACATCTCTAAATGTATATCATTCTTTTTGCCAAATTCTTCATGTTGCCACTTACAAAAACTCTCTAGCATTTTTTCTCCATGAGGTCCAATATATAGATCTGGCTGCAAAAACAGATTTCATCATAAGGCAAATTATTCTTAAGTATATACATAAGAACAAATCACAAAGACACTCTTGAATTACTGAAGCAAACTGCTGACCATAACATTAATTAGAACCTGGAAGACATTCAGGGTTAATTTGGCCTGAGCTTAAAAGCATAAAACTTTGTGAAGGTGTAATAATTACAAAATCTGTTTAATGGCATTCTGAGAAAGGAAAGAGGTTCAATTAAGAATGTGGAACTTTTAGAGTTAAATAACTTGTTGTTTCTACAACTTAAGAACAAAATTTTCTAAAGTGCCAGTTAAGCAGCATGTCAAAATGATGTCCCAGAATAGTGCCCATTTAAAATAAATAAAAAGTGTTAAAAGTACACATCTAAATAATAGAATAAAACTGCCACTTAAAATGACTTCTTAAAATTATACTTTGGACAGTCAAGATTTGTTTTCAGGATTCTTGGAAACTAACAACATCCTATTTTCTAAATAAGATGGAAGTATTAACCAAAACTGAAGGCCAGTTGTATGTATACTTTAAGTGATTTGGTGGATATTTCTGGATTTTTAAATACATTCTTAACATTCCCTTTACTTAAAGGTTTCTGAACAAAGTTTCTCACCCATTTAATTGAATAAAAAACTCAAGACTTTCTTACTGGAGTTTCATGGAGCAGAATAAGCTTTATCACACGAAGATTGACCTGCACACCCAGACTCTTGTGTTGGAAAAGGTTATAAACCTAAAAACAAATAACAATAAAAATCCTAAAATTAAACTGAAAATCATCTTAATTTTTCTCAAGGCCCATACATGGAGAAGTCTCAATTTAGTTGATAAATCTTATTTAAAAAAAAAAAAAAAGCTGTAATGCAAAATAATTTTTTATTTTTACATTGATTTTTAAAGGAAACAGTATTGATTTAATTTGTATCAGAAAATCTATAACTGACACACAAACCCATGCTTTCAGATATATTTCTACTTAGAAAAGACCAGTTGTTAGGTAGTGTTAATATACCATATATCCTATTCTAGAAGAGTGTTCAGAAGGTAACTGAATATGGATGGAAATATCTAAAGTATAAAAAAACTCTGTCCTCAGGAAAACAGCCAAATGACAGCAAAGATAGTAAAAAATGGGACTATATTTATCCTTACATCAGCCATTCTTAAATGGTAGTTGACTTATAAATAAAAACTTGCCTTCAACATTTATTTCTGTTTATTCTAAGAATCACTCTTCACTACAACCTTCAGATTCTTCCTTGAATGAGGTTTGTCCAACAGAGTATGCAATTAAGTCAAAGGATTAATTTGGTCATAAGCATCCCTAACATGATAGATACTAGGATTTCTACAATCAGAAATCATCAACCCAAGTTAGCCACCTGTGATTTAGCTGGTTAAAATTTTAGCTCATCAAGTAGAATCATATCTGACATCTAGTTTTACATACCTATATAATAGCTCAGTGGATTACCACCATTCATTTTTATATCACATCATAATTAACCTATAGTCCTTTTGTGAGGCTATGTATGTAAACATGTATTAAAATATTTCTGATAATTTCAACAAATATATGCCTGTATAAAAATCTTATATACCCCATAAATATATATATCTACTATGTACCAACAAAATTTAAATATAAAAAAAAATTAGTGAATAAATAAAATTGGGCTAGAAATATTTTTAAAAAAGGAAAAGAACAGCACCAAAAAAAGAGAAAAGAAAAACAGAGTTCTGTCACATCAAAATTAACAAGAAGGGTGTTTCTTTTTTAACAAGATGTAGATTATCATTTTGATACTGCTTTTGAGATTGATCAATTTTTTATACCTATTTTTTTTTTACTGATGACAATAAGAGAAAGGAATAGGAATGAGTTAATTTTAAAGAACTTCATTATAAATACTCACACATTTCTTCCTTAGAGTTTTCTTGAAAAAATTCCAAGCGCACTTTAAAGTTTGCCTACCATATTTAAGATGGTTAGAATGAATCTCCTGGCTGCATCTGCTCCATGATAGGAAACCATTGTTGAGTCTGCAACCACTACAGTTTCTATGTTGTATTCTTGAGGTAATTTGTATGAATATCGTTTCTCTCTTCTACTTTCTGCTATTTTTCTAGACCTAGGTCTTCCTTTATCTGCAACAGAGAATTGAATTTTTCAATGCACCTTCATATTGACAAAGTGAATAATATTAAACACATGTAATAATTAGCAAAACCAAGTAAGTTTCCTACACACACAAAATCTTAAAGGGCATTTGGCTTTGAAGTATGAGTTTAGAATAAGACAGACTGAACTTCTCCCACTTATTAGCACTGCCATTTTAGCAAACTAACATCACCCAGTCGGCCTCAGTTTCCTTATCTATAAAGTGGATAGTAATAACACCTACCTTCTAGAGTTGTTGATTGCTTATAATAAGATCACATTAGTTAAATTTCTAGCAAAGAGCTCCAGTATAAACAAAATAATTCAATAAATAAAAGGTACTACAATTTTCTTTTTGACACCAATGTCAAAATAAAGGTCTAGTTGGAAGAAGTCCCTGATGTGTGGGATGCCCCACACATCCTAATTTCAGGCAGGTGCCCCTGATTACTAAATTACTATGCATGAGTTACAAAGAATTCAGCTCCACTTTTCTTCAGGATCTTACAGAAGTTACTGGGCAAAGAACTTGAACAACCATATTTCACAGTAGAATATCTAAATGCCTAATAAGCATGGGAAAATGTTTAACTTCATTGGTCTTCAGGGAAATACAAATTAAAACCACAATACATTAAATAAATTAAAATCCCTGGAATAAGCTAAAATTAAAGACACTGACTATATCAAGTGCCAACAAGACTGTGGGTACAACTAGAAGTCCCATATGCATACATGCTGAGAGATTTAACTGGAATAAACACTTTGGAAACCTGGTTTGCAGGGCCTACTAAAGTTGAATATTTGCATACCCATTAATCAATTATCTAAAATATATAGCCATCAGAAACACATACAAATCACATGTATAAACTATTCAGAGTGGCACTATTTTAAAATTTCAAATAATCATCAATAGTATGTGGATTAAAAAAATGTTATTCATATAAGAGAAATGATATAACAATGAAAAGGAACCAGCTGGTGTAACATGTGAAACTATGGATGAACCTCACAAATAATGAGGTTCATCCACATATTGCTGATGAAAAGAAGTCAAGTACAAAATATTAGGGAGTATAGTATGATTCCATTTAAAGACACATCAAAACCTGAGAAGAAATGGTGTTAAAAACCAAGTCAGTGAATATCTTAGGGCAGGAGAAATTAGACCCTGGATGTGGGCACAAGGGAGATATCTGTAGTGTTGATATTTTCTTTTCCTTCTTTTTTTTTTTTTTACTTTAATTTCTGGGATATATGTGCAGAAAGTGCAGGTTTGTTACATAGGTATACATGTCCCATGGAGGTTTGTTGGATGCATAAATGTCTTCTTTTGAGAATTGTCTGTTCATATCTTTTGCCCACATTTTTTTCCTGTTTTTTTTTTTTTTATTATACTTTATGTTCTGGGGCACATATGCGGATATTGCAGGTTTGTTACATAGGTATACAAGTGCTCTGGAGGTGGTTTGCTGCATCCATCACCCTGTCATCTTCTTTAGGTATTTCTCCTCATGATATCTCTCTCCAGTCTCCCCATACCCTTCTATTTTGCCCACTTTTTGATGGTTTTTTTTTCTTGTAAATTTGCTTAAGTTCCTTGTAGATTCCGGATATTAGCCTTTTGTCAGATGGATAGATTGCAAAAATTTTCTTCCATTCTTTAGGCTACCTGTTCACTCTGGTGATAGCTTCTTTTGCTGTACAGAAGCTCTTTAGTTTAATTAGATCCCATTTGTCAATTCTGGCTTTTGTTGCAGTTGCTTTTGGTATTTTAGTCATGAAGTCTTCGCCCATGCTTATGTCCTGAATGGTATTGCATTGATTTTCTTCTAGAGTTTTTATGGCTTTGGGTTTTACATTTAAGTCTTTAATCCACCTTAATTTTTGTATAAGGTATAAGGAAAGGGTCCAGTTTCTGTTTTCTGCATATGGCTAGCCAGATTTCCCGGCACCATGTATTAAATAGGGAATCCTTTCCCCATTGCTTGTTTTTGCTAGGTTTGTCAAAGATCAGATGGTTGTAGATGTGTGGTGTTATTTCTGAGGTCTCTGTTCTGTTCCATTGGTCTATATTATCTGTTTTAATACCAGTACTATGCTGTTTTGGTTACTGTAGCCTTGTAGTAGGTTGAAGTCAGGTAGTGTGACTTCAGCTTTGTTCTTTTTGCTTAGGATTGTCTTGGATATACAAGCTCTTTTTTGTTCCATATGAAATTTACAGTAGTTTTTTCTAATTCTGCAAAGAAAGTAAATGGAAGCTTGATAGGAATAGCATTGAATCTATTAATTACTTTGGGCAGTATGACCATTTTCACAATATTGATTCTTCCTATCCATGAGCATGATTTTTTTTTCCTATTTGTTTATGTTCTCTTATTTCCTTGAGCAGTGATTTGTAGTTCTCCTTGAAGAGGTCCTTCATGTCCCTTGTAAGTTGTATTCCTAGATGTTTTCTTTCTTTCTTCTCTCTCTTTCTCCTTCCTTCCTTCTTTTTCTCTCTTCTCTCTCTTTTCTCTTTTCTCTCTTTCTCTCTTTCTTTTTGATAGAGTTTTGCTTTTGTTGCCTAGATCGGAGTACGGTGGTGCAATCTTGGTTCAAAGGATTCTCCTGCCTCAGCCTCCTGAATAGCTGGGATTACAGGCATGCACCACCATGCCTGGCTAATTTTTTTGTGTATTTAGTAGAGACGGAGTTTCTCCATGTTGGTCAGGCTGGTCTTGAACTCTCGACCTCAGGTGATCCGCCCACCTCGGCCTCCCAAAGTGCTAGGATTATAGGCGAGAGTCACCATGTCCAGCCAAGTATTTTCTATAGTGTAATCTCGGTGATAGCTATTGGTTATGTTCAAGTTGGGAAAATTCGGCAGTTCCTATAGTTATATTAGACAAAATAGATTTCAAGACAAAAACTTTAAGAGACAAAGAAGGTCAATATATAATGATAATGGGGTCCATTCAACAAGCGGATATAACCATTTTAAATATATATGCAACCAACACTGGAGCACCTATATATATATTGTGCTCCACGTTGGTTGTATATATATTTAAAATGGTTACACACACACACATATTCTCTCTCATTAGCTCTAATAATATTTTCTTTATATATAAATAATCTTTATATATAATCTTTATATATAGATAATCTTTATATATAAAGAAAATATTATTAGAGCTAATGAGAGAGAATGGGCCACAATACAATAATAGCTGGAAACACCCCACTTTCAGCACTGGACAGATCTTTCAGACAGGAAATCAACCAAGAAATATCAGATTTAATCTGCACTGTAGGCCAAATGACTCTAATAAAAATGTACAGAACATTTTAACCAAGAGCTGCAGAATACACATTCTTTTCTTCAGGACATGGATCATTCTCAAGGAAAGACCATATGTTATGCCATAAAACAAGTGTTACACCATTCCAAAAATTGAAGTAATATAATATTAAGCATCTTCTCTGACCAAAATGGAATAAAACTAGAAATTGATAACAAGAGGAAATTTTGGAAATTATACAATTACATATTTTTAATTTCCATGTAATTGTATAATTTCCAAAATTCAACATCCCTTCAGGATAAAAGCACTCAAAAAACTGGGGGTAAAATGAACATACATCAACATAATAAAAATCATACGCCACAGACTCACAGCTAGTATCATACTAAATGGGAAAAAAACAGAAAGACTTTTCTCTAAGATCCATTAACATGACAAGGATGCCCACTGTCTCCACTGTTATTCAGTATATTACTGCAAGTCCTAGCTAGAGCAATCAGATAAGAGAAAAATATAAAGAGCATCCAAATTGGAAAGAAAAAAGTCAAATTAACCTTGTTTGCTGATGATATAATCCTATATTTGGAAAAACCTAATGACTCCACAAGAAAACTATTAAAACAGATAAATTCAGTAAAGTTGCAGAATACAAAATTAACATACAAAAATCATTAGCACTTCTATATGCTAGCAGTGAACAATATGAAAAAGAAATTTTAAAATGTAACCCCATTTACGATAGCCAAACACGAAACTAAATACCTAGGAATTAACCAAAGTAGTGAAAGATCTCTATAATGAAAATTATAAAACACTGATGAAAGAAATAGAAGAAGATAGCAAAAAGTAGAAAGATATTCCATGTTCATGGTTTGGAAGAATCAATATTGCTAAAATGTTCATACTACTCAAAGTAATCTGCAGATTCAATGCAATCCCTATCAAAATACCAATGACATTCTTCACAGAATTAGAAAAAAACAGTCCTAAAATTTATGTGAAATCACTAAAAGACCCAGAACAGACAAAGCTATCCTCAGCAGAAAGAACAAAACTGCGTGAATCACATTACTTGACTTCAAATTGTACTACAGAGCTACAGTAACCAAAACAGCATGGTACTGCCATAAAAACAGCCACATAGACCAATGGAACATAACAGAGAACCGAGAAACAAACTTACACACCTATAATGAACTCATTTTTGACAAAGGTGCCAAGAACATACACTAGGGAAAAGAATCTCTTTAATAAATGATGCTGGGAAAACTGACTATCCATTTGCAAAAGAATCAAACTAGATTCCTATCTCTCACCATTTACAAAAATAAAAATGGATTAAAGATTTAAGTCTAAGACCTTAAACTATGAAACTATTACAAGAAAACTTTGGGGAAAATCTCCAGGACATTATTGGTCTCAGCAAAGATTTCTTGAGTAATACCTCACAAGCATGGCATTCAAAGCAAAAATGAACAAATGGGATCATATCAAGTTAAAAAGCTTCTGCACAATAAAGGATACAATTAACAAAGTGGAGGCAATACACATAATGGGAGAAAATATTGGCAAACTATCCAACTGGCAAAGGTTTAATAACTAGAATGTATAAGGAGCTCAAACAACTCCATAGGAAAAAATCTCATAATTCAATAAAAAAATAGGCCAAAGATTTGAATAGACATTTCTCAAAAAAAAAAAAGACATACAAATGGCAAACAGTCACATGAAAACGTGCTCAAAAACATTGGTCACCAGAGAAATGCAAATCAAAACCACAATGAGATATCATCTCACCCCAGTTAAAATGGCTTTTATTCAAAAGACAAGCAACGACAAATGCTGGCAAGGATGTGTAGAAAAGGGAACCCTTGTACACTGCTAGTGAGAATGTAAATCAATACAACCACTATGAAGAACAGTTTGGAGGTTCCTCAAACACTAAAAATAGAGCTACCATATGATCCACCAATCCTACTGCTGGGTATATAACCCCCCAAAAAAGGAATCAGTGTATCTAGGCAATATCTGCACTTCAATGTCTTTTTTGCAGCACTGTTTACAATAGCTAAGATTTGGGAGTAATCTAAGTGTCCAACAGCAGATGAACAGATAAAGAAAATGGTGTACTTATATACAGTGAAATATTATGCAGCCACAAAAACAATGAGATCCAGTCATTTGCAGCAACATGAATGGAACTGTAGATCATTATGTTAAATGAAAGAAGCCAGGCACAGAAAGATAAACATGACGTGGTCTTACTTATTTGTGGGATCTAAAAATCAAAACAATTGAACTCCTGAACATAAAGAGTAGAAGGATGGTTAGCAGAGGCTGGGAAGTGAAGTGAGGGGCACGATGGTTAATAGGTACCAAAAAGAGTTAGACTGAATAAGACCTACTATTTGATAGCACAATAGGGTAACTACAGTTAATAAATTAATGGTATATTTTTAAATAACTTAAAGAATGTAATTGGATTGTTCATATCTCAAAGCGTAAGTGGTTGAGGGGGATGGTACCCTGTCCTCCATGATGTGCTTGTATCACAGTGTATGACTATATGAAGACATTTCATGTACCTGATAAATATATACAACTATTGTGTACCCACAAAAAGGTTTGAAAATAAAAAGAAGATACAAATACTACCTACCTCAAAGGATTATAGAAAACATAAAAATAAAATAACACATGTAACATAACTACATGAACTGGCCCATGATAATTTTATAGAAATGTAGTTTTTTTTTTCTTTTATTTCTTTTAGAGATGGGATCAGGTCTCACTCTGTCACCCCAGCTGGAGGACAGTGGTGTGATCATTGCTCATGGCAGCTTCGAACTCTTAGGCACAGGTGATCCTTCCACCTCAGCCTCCTGAGTAGCTAGGACTATAGGTATACCACCGTGACTGGCTAAACAAATGTTCTTACTATGATAATAAAACAGAAGTGGTAGAAAGAAATGATAGGCAAAATATTAGGAGGTAGACATCATTATTCAGACTTAGCGGAAGAAAAAGCAGAAGGTTAGATTAACACTTTTTTGTTTGTTTGTTTGTTGTTACTTGTGTTTTGGTTGGGGGGTTACTTTTAATTTTCAAGTGACTAGGTAAATAGTTGGGGATATCAGAAGAGGAGTTTGGAAGGAGAGATGATGGGTTCAGCTTTAGATTTGTTAAGTCTGAGATGCTTGAGGACTTCTGAATAGAAGTTACTATTACATATATCTATGAGTCAGGAGAGAGATTGAAATGGAGACACTTTGGAATTAATCAATGTAAAGCTGAACCCACATTGGCTTTGGATTATATCACCCTGGGAAGGGTGGAAGTAGGTGGAATGAGAAGTAGAAAAAAAAGGAAGTCCTGAGAAATGCCTGCATTCAAGGATAAACAGATGGAAGAAGACATTCCCATAGAAGAGACAGAGATGGAGATGTAAGAATATAAAAGGAGAGCTAAAACAGGAACCAGGGGGATCGTTTATAAAATGAGAGGCTTTTTATCTGTACCAAGAGTGGCAGATAGATCACATAAGAGAGAGTTAGAAAAGTATGTTTCCTTCAGTGTCGCAGCTAGTGACAGCTATGTTGGCCCCAATCTGTCAGATTCCTGTGTCCTTATTCTCATTTAGATAGGCTATGTGGGAGATTCTAGGTTTCTAAATAATCTCAACTTCACAGTAGACTCTGCCATATAAGTTATCCATTGTCTGTGAAAATCATGCATATTGAAGTAATCTTTTTATTAAGTTGCTCCCTTTGATGTTTTTATTATATGCAACTATGCAGAGCTCATTCTTCATCTCCTAAATCTTTAGACCATATTGTATCCAAATGCATGTACAAAAACAACACAATTGATACTGTATACTTCCAGTCAGAGAAGAAATGTAGAAGTATTAACCAGTGCTCAGTGTGTGTTCTCCATAATGCCCTCCACAGATTGACAATGATCTCCACAATACTTATGATGGAGTATGGGATCTAGTTCAATAGTGGTCTAGTTAAGTCAGCTCAAGTCAGCTCTAAGAATGGAGATGATCAGGAGGCTGAGGCAGGGGAATCGCTTGAACCCGGGCGGTAGAGGATGCCTCCATCTTAAAAAAAAAAAAATGGCGATGATCTCTACATGTCTACATCCTGCCTAAACCTTTGTCTTCAACTCCTTAAATATCTTCTCTTTTCCTACTGAGTCTTAGACATACTCATACATTTATACTAAAATTTTAAACAATACAAATTGATATGTCACTTGAAGACAAAGTCCTTACCAGGGCATACAAATCCCTTCATTTTCTAGTCCATGACTACTTTTCTGGGAATGTATCTTATCAAGTACAGAAACTTGGTTTCCACTCCCCTGATTGATGCCTTCTCATGCCTTTACACTTTTTCATGTGTTGTTCCTTCTGTCTGAAATGTTCTTGCCCCATTAACATGTAACAACATGCACTAAAAACGTCATGTTTCTCATTTTTCATACATAATATCAAGTAATTCTGAGGACAGTCTTGAAGTTCAAGTATTAATATCCCCATTTTGTATATAGTAAGTAGGCGTTTTGAGAGAGAAAGTAAGCTTCCCAAGATCACACAGAGAGAAGTAGCATAGGGATATGAACACAAGCAGTCTGATCCCGAAGTTCATGATCTCAACCTGGACTCTGTTCCCCTTTCTCCCTCTAGTCTTAATTAAGTTTTACTTGATCTTTGAGACTCAATTTTCATTTTTAGGAGCTTGCGATCTTGTATACTATGTCTTTGGTGTAATTGCTGATTTACCAGTTTGTTAAAATAATATATTGTTCACCTCTTGAGAATAGAAACCGTGTCATTTATCTCTGCATTCCTGTGAGGTGACTGGTTGTGCTTACATTAGAAACAAAAAAACTAAGTTTCAAAAGTACTGGGAATTGCTCAAGACTACCTAGCTGGAGTGAGACTGAAGCTGGGCCTTGAACCTGAGGCCTCTAACTCTCAAACTCATGTGCTTTCCCCTCCTTTACAATATGTTGAAATACAATAACACAACAAACTCATTTTAAAACAGGAAAATCCCTGTTTGGAAAACTATATTTGTATAAGCAATAGTTAGAAACATAATCTACTTAAAATCTTGAAAAGATTAAGAGAATACAAAGACCAAGTTGAAGACAAGCAAACTTAATCATTTCATTTTCCAGAGGCAAATACTGCAACATTATCAACATTTGGACCATGTTATTAATTTGTTAATATATCAGCCTGAAGTAAGAAGAGAAAGGCTACAATTGGACATATCAGTACAAGTAAATATTTTATTTCACAGATTGCTTATTTTAAAATGATTTTTAACATTCTGAACCCTCAAAGCATCTGAAAATAGGTTAGCTTGGTAAATCATTTAGCTGATAATAGCTTAGCACTCCTCACATGCAAGTTCTCGGTCCAAGTAGGCCAACATTTACATGTAACAATCACGCCTACAAAAAAACATATATCAGAAACTTTATGCACAATGTTCGCCAAATATGAACTGTATATTTATGCTTTATTAACCTACTACAATTCAGAATTTTCTAGAAATCTTTCCTCTACACATAATGGCATAAAAAGTCTGCTTTGTGTCATCAGAGTACATGAGTAATTAGACCAGCTGGAACTTAACAATGATTCAAAAGTTACGCAGTGCAGATTTTCAGTATAACTCATACAAAGTAATCTACTTAGATGGACTAAATCCAAACTGTTGTTGTCATTTTTATCATTTCCCAATACAGAAGCTTTTGCTTGTTCATAATGCTGACTTTCGTTCAGCTGATTTTATCCTCTTTATATCTACAGTGTTTGTAATAGAGAAGAGGGATATGTCTTATTTAAACTGGCTTGATGGTGGGCATGGAATACTGTGATGTGGAGACAGACTCAATTAACTAATTTTGATGATGACGCCTGTACAGACTGACATCATGAGTTTTTACAAAAGAAAATAGAAGTAACAGATTAATTTGAGATAAATATATTCTAAATAGAAGCATAATTTTTTTCTAAATCTGAACACCCTAGACAATTGATGATATAGACTCCTATGGTCTCCACAAATGTGATTTATTGTCACCGTGCACATATCTAATCTAGCCTCAAATACCATAATAAATTTTAGAATTGATATCTTGATACAAACTACATGAACATTTAAGATCTGCAAGTCAAATTTTAAAGTTCTTAAACTGAAAAATTTTTAATAAATTCATATTTTCTCAGATTCTAATTGGAAATATTTCTTAGATCAGTAAATACCCTGAGATATCTGGATTCCATGTATAAAGATATTTCCTAGGAAAACTTAATTTTTTTCTAAATATTAGCTATGACTTTCAGATCCTATTTATGTAACAGAAATCATTCATTTTCCTTACCATTCTTGCAAACACCACAGATCTCTGCCTAAAGGAAGTAAGAAAGTACATGAAACAGTCACCCTTATTTTGTTCCTGTAAAGAACTGGCAGACAAAAAGAACCAAGGATTTGATGTTTGGGAATGTTTATGAGCCTCTGAAAAGTTCCAGACTTAAGGGATTTGAATACTGAGAACAAAATTCAAACATATAAATCTTACTCTTCTTTCTATTGTGCAGTCAATTTTAACCTCCAAAAAGAAAATATAAAAAAAGAAAGAAAGAAAAGAGGAGGATGCTTCTAGTCCAAGTAAAGAGATATCTATGATGCTTTCACAGAGGTGGACTAAAATAAGGCTATGAGCTCACAGTATTCAGTTTCAGGGTATCTGGAATTCTCTGTGTCATTTCTATTCCAGTAAAGTGAACAGTATCCCATGAGGAACACTTTAAATTCAAGAAAAGTACAGGATATGTTATATGTTAATCTCTAAAGTCCTTTTGAGTTTCTACTTTTTGATATTAAAATGTAGTGCTTCATACAAAACTAAAAGATAATCCTATAATTGATACATTTCATTGTTATTAACCGAAAGATTCTACATTAAGAATAAGTAAGTAAAGCTAGTAAATAGATGAGAGAGAGATTTTTTTAAAGTAGTCATCTCACATTGAATGTTTACTTATATTAAACTCTTTCAGAAGGCATTTACCTGAAATGACACCACAGTAATGACTGTGAAGAGCTGACTTCTTTGTGACTTTTTCCTCCATGGACCTTTTCTGCCTATATACACGGTGTGGGTGACCTGTTATGGCCATTGTATCATTGAGTGGCTCAATAAATATGAAGTCTTCATTGAGCTGTATAAATCCCATCTGGAATATATAACACAAAAATATATGTAAGAAATACCATTTGAAAAAATACTTTTAGATGTTTCCACTCATACATTCTGTTTTTGTTAACAAATGTGCATAGTCTTCTAGTGAAACTAATTTAGCAACCCCACTGGTAAGGTAACTATCTTCCCGTTTTATTACTTCATCTTCATGTACTTTATTACACTAGCATAAACTTCATTTAGTTAGTCTTAGCCTGTGTGGGTGGGAGGCTAGACGCCAGCAACAGATGCACAGTAAAAATTTTGGAATGTTAAAGGCTCACTTTGGGAGACCCATGGGGTCACTGACATGTACAGCATGTACAGAAAGAGCAATACAGTTTTTAATTGCATACATGACACAGTCCAACTTTTTGACAATCATTATTTAATAAAGTAATTCATGTAACATATTAAGACAAATGCAAGAAGCATCAAAAGTAATATATAAAATATTATTAAAGCCTTCTACTATATATTTTTAGTATATATTATACTAAAAATACTATATATTTTTAAAGCCTTTGAATAAGTTAGAGAAAAATGAAGCATCACTTACATTAACAAGTTTCATTTCACATAGTGACATGTTTTAAAAGTCATCCATTGTTAGAGGGTTAAAACTGTAAAATACAGTTATGATCAATAAAAAGTACTTATAACAAGTAAGTATACTTGTTGTATTTTGAGGCTAAGCCTAGTCATTTCTTTCTTTCCTTTTTTAGAATGTAAATTTACATTATAACTAGGAAAGTGTTCCACATCAAAGAATATGCTATGATTTGATTTTTCCATTTTTATTTTTTAACTCTCCATAATTGATATATAGGTAGCATATATTCAATTATATTATCTCTTTAGCAAATGGTTTTGAAGAAATCGTATACTAAAACCTGTATTACTCATACCCAATCTGCTAACATCAAAGTTCTCAATTCTGTTTTGAATTATTGATGTGAATTTTATGTATATTTCATTTCAATTTGATCCACATATAAGTAGCACAATGATAATACAATTATTTTCTAAAGTGAAAATTTTAAAAAGAAATGAAAATGTATGTTTTCTTTGGAAGTATAGAAGACATTAAAAAAAATTTTTTTTTAATTATTAGACAGTATTGCATCTTCCACTGCCAATACTTCATTTCATTCTGTACCAAATAAAGTAAATTGAGAGTAAATCTTAAAATCCCAATCAATCTCATTGTATTGAATGAGTTTTATCATTCAAGAATTACAATAAGCAATTTTATCACCTTGATTGGTCCCCCTCTTCTTTCTCCCTTTCTCTCTCTCTGCCTCTGTTGGTTTCCTTATGTCTCAAGCTCTCTCTCTCTGACACACACACACACACACACACACACACACACACAAGCACACACTCACACAAATATTAGGCATATATGGGGGACAAATATTTGTGTAATTTTAATATGCCTTCCAATATCTTCAAATAAGTTCTTTCATTTTCCATAAATATTTTACTTCTCTTAATCTGAAAGCAGCTTGAATTTTAAGATAAGTACATCAAATCCAGCAGTTTTTCCCTTGAGCTTAATTTAATGAGAAACAAGAAAATATTAAAGATAAAATTATTAAATAATGGTCATTAAAGATGTAGTATATCAACACATAAATTGAGAATAGGTGGTGTTGTGTTACGCATTATTGAACTAGACTAAAAATAAATAAATGTTATTCTTGTCTTATAGATTACTGTAATTCTGAGAGTCACTAAGTTTTCAAGTTCGCTAATAAAATTGGCAGTGAGGCTAATGATTAAAATACTAATTATGATGCTCAGCACAGCTCAGGCAACCATGTTCAGTTTATGGAAATCATAAATTTGTGACTCAATACATCTTTTCAACCAGGTTATAAACATGGTTAGATTTATAACAATAAATGATAAAAAATTTAGTTGCTTACTATCACATAAAATTTAATGACTCCAAGAACAGATTCTGAACTGGGTACATAACTTACTGCTAGCTATGTAACTATGAGAAAGTTATAGCACCTTTATCCAAACCTCAACTTCATAGGGTTATTTGGAGAATAGCTTTTTAAAAATACACATATTTTAAAAATACAGCCAGGAATGTTGGCTCATGCCTGTGATCCCAGCATTTTAGGAAGCCGAGGTAGGCAGATCACGAGGTTAAGAGATTGAGACTATCCTTACCAACATGGTGAAACCCTGTCTCTACTGAAAATACAAAAATTAGCTGGGCGTGGTGGCACCCATCTGTTGTCCCAGCTACTTGGGAGGCTGAGGCAGGAGAACTACTTGAACCCAGGAGGCGAGGTTGCAGTGAGCTGAGATCACGCTACTGCACTCCAGCCTGGTGACAGAGAGAGACTCCGTCTCAAAATATAAAAGTTAGAAGGAACAGAAAGCAATGCTTTTACCATGGTCAATGCTCTGATAATGGGTAACTAGTCAATAAGTGTTTGCTGTTATTTTAATTTTAACAATAAGGTCAATCATAATAAATATAAGTACCCAAACATTTTGAGTATAGGCTGAAAAACTCACGGAGTTCAAAGAATCTAACTTTATTAAGTTTTGTATCTCTGTTAGCATGTAAACTATTGTCTGAAATTAATTATATTATTGTTCTGTTAGGATTTGGAAGCTTCTTTATTACATAACATTATCTCTTGTATTAGAATTGTATCTACAGACATTTTTAAAAACAAGAAAGCTACTTTTAAACAGGAAAATACAAGTTGGAATAATTATAAGTGGTGACTCATTCGTTCAATACATGTTTATAGTATGACCACTGAGTTCTAACTCAGTTCACTCTGGGGCATATTTAGCATCAAGAGTCACACCATGAACTGTCTATCTGGACCTTTAATACTATCCTATGGCCACAAAATGCCCTAGCATGAATATGTGTCATTCAAGATACTGGCTCACATTAAAGCAGAATTATAGAAATTCTTGAGGTTTTTTGTGTCCCCTCAAAGGGCTTTTTCCATTACCAAAATAAATTATTCTATCTGTACCATGATTTTACAGGCTATGGAAGAACATGAACCCATATTAACCTCTCTGCACAAATGCCCCTGTGCTGGGCAACCCACAATTAGTCAGTCTTTGCTTTAATGCACATATTGTCCTCTGAATTTTAGCAAGAAATAAAAGATTATGTGAATGAATATGGCACATTGCGTTATCTAAAATAAATGCCAAGTATATAAGTGTTTTTCATATTTTCCTTTAAAATTTTTTCAAAATAACTCTCTTGAGGCATTTCATGCAAATATCTAGATGCAAAATTAAGTTTGACAGTTGTTTTCTAACTTATTTCTATCATCATAGGCATTTTCTCACATGATGACTGCTTGTTCTTTTGTCATTTAATGTTATTCTTTGAATTCTCAAATTAGTAAGAATTTCCATATTTTGCAATTTAGCATTGCTTTTGTGGAAATAAACTACCAGTCATTTCTTTTTTTTAACTGGTTGAAATGTCTTTTTCTCTATTTATGTGGCTCTGTGCTTTTTAAATAACCATTAACTTCTATCTCCAGGTAGATGTGCTGACACTACCACAAACTTCTAATCAAAACCTAAAATTTGATTTGGACAATGTTCAGGGATGTTCATATATTGTTGCTTTACCTCATTAAATATAAATGGTTCAGCCGTTCAAATTCATATTAATTGTGGGCTATTAAATAGATCAATCCTAAAGCACATAAGACCTAACTAAAAAGTTGGAACAGAAAGCAAAATGATACTTCCCATTTCTACTGGGATGACTGTTTCGCTTCAACTATCTCACTTCCAAAGCACTGACATAACCAAAATACTTCTACAATTATCTGAAGTTTTCTCTTCATTCTTCCATGCTCCTTTCTTGCAATTTTCTTCAAGTTCCAGAGCCTCAGTTTTTTAGATAAAATTTCAGTGAAATGGCTTAAGGAATTTTTTTGAGGATCAGTAGAACAAGCACGTATTGAGCATTCATTAAATACTAAATATCGTAAGAGTCGTGATAAAATCCTATTTTAAAAAAATATGATCCAGCAATTCCACTTCTGGCTATATATTCAAAGGACATGAAATCAGATGTCAAAGAGAGATCTGCACTCTTATGTTTATTGCAGTACTATTCACAATAGTCAAGATGTGGAATCAACCTAAGTGTCCATTAACAGATTAATGGATTAAAAAATGGTGTGTGTGTGTGTGTGTGTGTGTGTGTGTGTGTGTATGTAGACAGAAAACTATTCAGACTTAACAAAGAAGAAAATCCTGTCATTTGTGACAACATAGATGAATCTGAAGGACATTATATTAAGTAGAATAAGCCAGGTATAGAAACACAAATACTGCACAATCCACTTACATGTAAAATCTAAAAACATCAGACTGATAGAAGCAGAGAGTAGAAGGTGGTCAGCGGAAGGAGAGAAAGGGAGTTTGGGAAGACGTTGGTCAAAGGATCCAAAATTTCGGTTAAAAGAGGAATAGTTCAAGAAATTTACTGCACAATCTCATTTACATGTAAAATCTAAAAAAGTCAGATTTATAGAAGTGAAGAGTAGAATGGTGGTCAGCAGAAGGAAAGGGAGTTTGGGAAGGTGTTGGTCCAAGGAACCAAAATTTCAGTTAGACAAGAGGAATAAGTTCAAGAGATTTACTTTACAATGTAGTGACTATAATTAAAAAATGATGCATTATATATTCAAAAATTGTCAAGAAAGTGGATTTTAAATGTCATCACAAAACCTGATAGAATATGTTCTTTTGTGATGTACGTATTTGTAATTTTTGTCATTTAAAATAATTTAAAAATATATAGTATATCATAATAACTAAATATCCTAAGTGCTGCTGGACTTGTGAAAGGTGATAGATCATTATAAATTCAGGATATGAGAAAGGTCCTGAGGCACAGCAGGATTTGCATAAGACAAGGGCAAGGATGCTCCTTATAGAGGAGGGATTATGAGCGGGGGCGAAGAGAATGGAGAGTCTAGGCAACAGTTAGAAGATATTTGGCTTGAGCAGAGAAATAGGAAAATATGGTCAGAAAATAAAATAAACTCATATAATTGAAAAAAAGACATGTTCTTGATGGGACAAAGAAAGTCAATGTCTTAAATATCTTAGGATATAAGTCTATTGTCCCAACATAAGATACATCCGAGATTTAGTGAGACACTAGAAGTAGAAGAAGTGTTTTGTTTTCAACACTGATAAGAAAAGTTGCTTAAAGGCTTTGGCATCAGTATATGCTTTTTAAAACATTTTGGACAAATATCTGATACAGTACATGACCTGAACTTCTATGTAAGTTTGTCTTTATTAAGTATTTTCTCATAAGGTTATAGTGTAATAATAGATCTCATTATGTAAATAAAGCATTATATGGCCTCAAATGTAAGCATGATATAGGGCTAGGCATAAATTATAATGCCATGTTTTTCTTATGCTATATTCAAATAAAGTATCATTCTAGTATTAAATGGGATAAATGGGAGTGATTTATCATGCATTTGTGTATTCTATATCTACATATAACTCTGTATAAAACTATACTTCTGATACCATATCTATTCTCTTGTCTTATCATCTTAAAACACTCTTCCTGATGATTCTTTCAATGTTTCCACTGTATACTTACAAAGATAAACTCAAAATCCTTCATGAAGATATATGAAGCCTATAAGTTATGAGAATCTCTCATCTACCTCTCCAGTTTTACTTTTACTACTCAAACTTCATATATAACAAAACAAACTTCTACTGTGTGAACAAACATATTTCAAAATAACCTTTAGTGGCATGATTACATCTTGGCATATTGCACATACTGTCTTCTCTTTCCAGAATGCCATAGTGCCTGTGAAGAGCTATCAATTCTTCAAAATCAAGCGGAACCTGTCCTTTCTCCAAAGTAACGATTACTTTCCCTATCTAATTCTACACCAGACATTTTCTGTTGTTGCACTAATATGTCTACTATGGTTATAGTTTCATGTCTCTCTGATTAGATCATGAGCTACTTGAGGCTTTGGAATAATGCTCATCTTCATGCCTTCAATATATAAAGTCTAGTATATAACAGGTGCTCAAGTAATGTTGTTCTTAACTCATTGTAGTCTTCCTTCTTAAGATAACAGAAAATGTATCCGTCACTGCTCTGAAGAGCAGGTATTTACTCCACCTGGAATTTCATAGGTGGAAATTAGAATTTTATTTCCTCCACTGGTCGTTTCCAATGTTGGCTTCCTTGTGTGCCCAAGTAGTATCTTTAGAAAAACTTTTCAGATGACCACATTGTTAACATCATTCCATTTTCTTTCCTAGCCAAAGGGCTCCAAAGAGAATCATAAAAGTCCAATGATAGAAGAAACGTTGGAAATCATCTGAGCATTACTGGAGTTTTAAAATAAAGAAAATCAATCCTTTGAAATATTGCAATATACAGAGAGTTAATGTGAATGCCAGGATAGAGTGTAGGCTTCCTAATTTCCATGTTAATTTTTGTTTTTGATACATTATGCTATCTTTGCTTGCTACCTACACTTTACTTAAATTTTTACTTACATTCTAGTCCCCACTTCCAAATCCCCAAACTCCAGAAATTGTTCTGAGGTTGCCTACAATTTCCTTTTTATTCCCCTCTCTGTGGCATTTGATCCTTGCCTACTTTTCTCCTCCTTGAATTTCCATTACCCTGGTCCTTTTCATCTCTGGAAACTATTTCTGTTCCCTAAACAGGTCATGTTCCTCATCCCAAGGCTGGATTTTGGTAAACAATCGTTCTCTGCATCTATCATACTCAGTGGTTTGATAACCTTCTTTATGGAGATGATTCCCCAATCCCCCTCATTGTAATCCACTGCCTCCCTTCAAGATTCACCCTCCTCTCTCATTTCCCTTGTTTCACTTCAGTCATATCATCATTCTGTCCACCTTAGTACCACCCCTCTAAGTTTGTATATCTGTTTATGGCTTTACCTTTTTTTAGTTACCCCAGCTAAAAATTATATTGACCTTTGCTCTTTCTTTTTCAAGCCCATTTAAAACTATTTATATGAAAACAATAAGATAATAATAGGCATTTTTACAAGGATTTTATATGCATTATTTAATTTAATCTATACACAGAGCTTTGGACACATGCTAATTTCATCAATTTTATAAATAAAAAATAAAGTGAGCTTCAAAAAGATTTAATATGTCCTAAGATCACAAATCAGTATGTGGTGAAGACAGGATTGAAAGGAAAGGCTGTCTGGTTTCAAGCTCATGCTGCCTTTGTGAAGCTTTCTGCAAAAGGGTAGACCATATGAGTGTTATTTCCAAAAAATCCTCATCTTTAAAAAATTTTACACTAAGGATTTGGATGTCAAGCATAACACCTCACAGATGGTAGACATCCAAAATTTGATATCAATAGCCAGGCCAGGCCCCATGTCTCCCAAAGCAGAAGGCAAAAATACTACATTAAGGCTCTGAACTTTATCTTGCCAGACTGTTGTATGTGATCAGACTTCTTGGCTGCCAAAGGCACACTGGCTATCTAAGTGGGCTGAGGTTTCACCTCCAGGCCTCCTTCAGCAGTAGATGCCCCAACAATTCTCCCATGGCAGACTTGGTAGAATATTTCAAGGTTTTTGTTTTTCCTCTTCCATTCTTTAATTCTCTTTTCTATTTTCTTTCCTACAAATCTTTTCTAATCATACAACCGGAATTTTAAAATAGTGGAACATTTTAAAGATATGGTTTAAAAAATTCTTCTAAATCTTGTCAAACAGGATAATTACATATGAATGTATGTATATATTTCTCTAGTCAATTTACCTACACATATACACTCATTTATGCATCGGTGTATGGGCATACGTTTGTGTGTGTAGACAGGCATACGTATAGTGGAGTTTCATATTCTACTTTGTCCCATTTAAGAAAAGATTGTTTTTTATAGCATTATGTGATCTTTATAAGAGTGTCTTTTAATTGCCAAATAATAGTTTATCCTCTAAATATATCATAATTTTGTTACTGTTTTTTTCATTCAACTCTTTATCCAATAAATGCTTATTAGTATAAACTTTGTATAGTTAGAGGCTCAGGGAACAGCAGTGAACAAGGTGGTCGAGGTCCGTCATCAACTTACACTCTAGGAAAATGATGCACCATTTAGCCAGCCGGGTCAAAAAGAGCTATATTTGCTTCATAATCTGTTGTTAAGCTTTATGTTGATTATTTATAATCTTATTTCTGTCTTTGTTCTATTCTGCAATTTTTAAAAAAAGATGAAAATATAGATGGAAAGTATTCCAACAGACACCCAAAGACTAAGGCAGACGTTGCAAGTGACCACTTGAGAAGATGAATTCACCGTCCTCCAGGACTAAGATCCTCAGAGACTGAGGAGTATCTCTGAAGAAAAGAGTCTCCCAAGAAGCCACAAATGTGGTCTATGAAAGACTGTCCATTTAAAGCACTTGGCAAATGTGGAGCTCGACAATAATATCCCAAAATGCCATCAGTCACCTAAGAACCTGCCCCTCCTTCTGGGTGTCTGTTAATAGTTCCAATGCTAGAGGAGCCAGAGAAAGCCCAGTGCACTGAGTAGGAGGATTGAAAGCTATAGGTGTAGAAATAACAAGGACTCTGACTTCATTCTCCCTTTTTCATTGCATGTAATTTCTTCTAAGAAAGCCTGAATGCTGAGGGCATGTGGCCGATTAATTTTAACTTCATGTGCATTTTGACAGTTTGATGATTATAGAATACACATTTGAAAGATCAAATAGAGAATTTTCGACTAAATTTACCAGAAATCTTCCCAGAACCTACAAATAAATACCAGAAACAAAACCAGGAGGGGTGGGCAAGGGTTTTATTATGACCCTTGAGACTTATTTACTCAATGAAAAGCTATACGTGTATTATATGAACTCCAGTGGTGCCAAGTACTGGGAATGGGTTACAGAGTGATGTGGAAATGCCCTTTTGAATGAGGGGGCATCAGAGAAGAAACTTCATGTATGGGAAGTGAGAATGAGAAATGGTTATCAGAAAGAAACCCAGGGGCATTCCACAGCAGCTTCGCTTACTTGATTCATAATCAAAAGCAATCCCTGATGAAAGTCCTCTTTGTTTTTTAAACCATCTATCTTTTCTTGGACACTGCTTACAAATTTTATCTTGGTGGGCTTCACAAGGGCTTTTTGCGGTATATCTTTCAACACAATCATATTTTATTTACATAATTACCCAGGAACAAATTCACTCCTACAAATGAAAAATATATGGCTTTTCTTCATTTTCTTGCAAACTGATGTCCTTTTCTGTCTTTTCCTCGACATTTAATAGAGATATAGATTTTAAAAGGTTCAAAATGTGCCTTTTTAACTCTATCATATACAACATCATAAGTATGAGAATAAATAGAAGCTACTCTTTGGCCTCTATACTGAAAAAGTAAAAAGGAAGTGGTGAAGACTGGTCAAGTGGAAAATGAGCGCCCCATCCTCACATTTAGATATCCAACATGACTGCTTTAGGTGTTGTTGCTCTTGTTCTGATAGTTACCTCAATTCTCATTGTATATTCTAACTAATTTTTGCTCAATATCGAGAGAAGCTATTGATTTTCATATACTTTCTTGTATCCATTCCCCTTACTGTAATCTCTTGTTACATGTAATAATTTGTAATTATAATTTTGGGCCATCTATGAATTATTTAAATATGCAAATAACATGTTAAAGAAAGGGAGCAAATTTATTTTAAAATCTACTTCTTAGTTGTTCACCAGTCTAGCCCAAATCTATTATGTTCCATTGTAACATCCCGATGATTATTTAAAGTTCATTATCAATATATGAACTGAATACCTACCATATGGCAATATGCAAGTAATTGAGGATTCAAAGATGAAAACAGAATGAACCCCTGTCTTCATGGACCTTGTATATTCAGGTATTCAGAAAAATACACTTAAGAAATTATACATTGTGAAAAGCAGTATTAAAGAAACAAAGAAGGATCCAAGAAAATTAGAGTTAATGCTAGAGAAGCCAAAATGGGTAGCTCAGTAAATAAGGAGACGGCATGTGAGCACGAACTAAAGTGAAAGAAGGAGCCTGCTATATGAAAACGAACTTAAATGGGGAAAAGATGATGTCCCAGGTGGAGCGATGCCATATACCAAGGCTGTAATTCTGGAAGATATGTGGGAGAAACTCAACCTATGTACTTTATGTTCACAAAGGTGTACACTTCTAATTATCATTTACAACAACATATGTATCTATCCCATGTGTATAGGTCACAGCAAAACATATTTCAAAAAGTAAGAAATAAAGAATAAGTAATATAGCTGTAATACTACCAGAAGAAACAGAATTGCTCCTATAAAGCTTTCATTTTTCAAAATGAAAAATAAAAAATAAATATAGCCAGAATACTTAGTAGCAGAAGAAATGGTATTGCTCCTGTAGGGCAGAAGTCAAAGATGGGGAGAGTGGGGAGGATATTTTCTTTCTTATAGTAAGCATTAGCCTTTAAATGATGTACATATGACTTAGATTAATTTAAAAGAGATTGAAATGGAGAGACACAAGACTTGTTGGGAGGCTACTGCAGTAATTAAAGCAATAAATAATGGTGGCATTAGTGTAGAGTCTATTAGGAAAACCTACCTACAAAGCCAGACTCAGTTAAAAACTGGCAGGTGGTGTGGAGACTGAGGCAGTGATAGGAGTCATAGATAAACAATTATGGCAGCAAAAACAGCAGAAAGGTTGGCAGGGCATGATTCGTGTACAGCTCTCAAAATCCTAAGACATTTAGATTTTATGTGAAGTGTAATAGGGAACAAAAGATGGTGGATGGCATGATTTAATATAATTCTGAAGGAAACCATTATTGCTCTTTTTCAGAAAACAGATTCTAGGGTGACCAAAAGTAGAATGAGGAAGGCCAGTTTGAAGTCAGTTCTCATAATCCAGGTGCAAGATCACAGTGGCCAGGCTAAGGAGGCAACATGGTGACTGGACTAAGGATGTTGAAAAAAGTAAACAGATGTGACATTTATTTTGGATTCTCACCCAAACCAGAGGGCAATCAACCAAATGTGTTTAATGGTGTAATATCGTGACTTAGGGGAGCAGTGGCACAGACAAATTAAGGATTACTCCAAAGTTTCTAGCGTTAGTACTTAAGAAGGAAGAAACAGCTGCCTGTAATTGAGATATAAAACTCAAATCATGGAGCTGAACCAGATTTTAGGGATAGAGAATCAAATTTCTGATTAGAACTTATCAGGTCTAATACATTTTTGAGACATCCAAATGGAAAACTCAAGTAGACAGTTGAAGAATGGAGCCTAGTGGGTGGTTTTACCCTAGAGACATCTACCTGGGAGCTGCCAAAAGAATGATAATTTTTCAATCCGTAAGACTGAATGATGTTACCCAGTAAAAGAGAATAGAGAAAGAACAGAACAGGGCCTAAGATCAATCTCTGAGGACCCTAACACTAGGAAGAAGAGAAAGAACCAACAAAGGAGATTATGGAGGAAGGGCTAGTGAGGTTGAAGAAAAAGTGAAAGTTTGTAAGGTTGATTTTTTTTCCAAAAAACAAAATCAGAATTAATAGCTTCTCAATTTGGCTTTGAAGAAAAGAAAAGAGTAAGCACTCCTTTAATTCACTCAGAGGAAGCTACTGCCCGTGTCTAACCCACATTGCTCAGGCTTAAAATCTTAGTAGTGCTATGCAAGATGATCAAACACATGTGTTCATGCTGTTGTTAAATTCAATAGCAAAAGCTGAGTAAATAAACATTTCCAGGTCTTCATCCATCAGGATTCTCAAAAGTCATAACGATGTGGCTTCTTTTTGTTGCAAAAGAGAAAATTTTACATGTTCCATATTGTTGAGTCAAGAGAAGCATTTAAATCTATTAACTAACTTTGTTTGACCTATATTATTTCTTAACCAGAAAGGTGGCTTCCAAATCACCACCCACCCTAGCACTTAATGAGTTGGTGCATAGTCAGTTGTACACCTAGTTGTTAAAGGGTTAGTCACTCAGTGATTTTTTGGAGCCATTCACCATGGTGATGAGCCCTTGCAGCACTTATCTCATGCAATTCCAGCCCAGTTATGTGCTTTAAGCAGAAGAGAATGAGACCACTGAGAAAGCTGCACAGCTGTGATTTGGGGAAGCACTCATCACTGCCAGGTCTTACTGGTGACCTCACAATTGACAGAGATGTTGCCAACCTCCTACATACCCCTAGAGAGTAAATGCAAATTCATTTCACCATGGAAACAAGATTAGTGGAGCAAACTACTCAAGGACCATAGCATTGGTACTCAGAGAAATGGAAAATCTGCTGCAATTTATTTTCAGGATTCAATTAAAGGTCATATGAATACAATAATTTATTCAACAATATTTACTGAGCGCATACTATGCGTTAATGTTCCAGATGCAGGAAATATAGCAATGTGCAAAACAGACATTCACTTTAAAACAGGCTGACAATCTTAAATATCTTTACAGTAATTAAGAAATTTACTTATTATCGATTTTATGTCCTCCTTGCCATTTGCACAATCAGCAAAATGTAGTGATGGTGTTGTATTTTTTTTCTCCACTTAGAACCCTTGGATAATTCTCCCCATTCACATTTTGAATGACATTGAATAAAATACAAGAAATCATAACTATGTGTCCCCCCTTAAAAGGAGCAATGTACTATGTACCAACAAAGTTCTTTCTTTCATGACCTGTTTCTCAACCATGACATTCCCAAATACAAATGTAGATATGAAAAGAGAATTTAAGAACACATCTGACCTTCTATTTTTCTAGCCTTTCCATACTCTCTGTTTTATACATATCTCACCAGTGAGAACAGAGGCCAAAAATCTAATGTAATCTCTTGCTGATTAATCAGAGGCTGACACAGATCAGACACCAAAAGAGCTGATAGAATACGGTATAAACCCTGAATCAATCCCAAAACACTCTGCATATACAAGACCACATCAAGACTATTATGGCCATGCATCATGTTTTAAGAAAGACATTTATAAGCAGAAGAAAATCAAAAGAAATTAGGGATCAGTTGGTTATAAATTCAACTCAAAGAAAGAACCATTCACCAATGTTAATGATAAATATTTAAAATTCTGTTTACACCTTTCAGTCACCAGTAGAGCAATCACTACTCTGAGGCAATCCAGCTCTCTACTAGACAGTGGTAACTATCCATTAAGGTTTTTACAAAATGTCCAAAATGCTTCCTCACCATAACTTTATACCCTGGGTCCTGATTCTGTATCTTAAGCACCTTTTTATCCTTCAAATATATGACAAATATCTCATGGTCCCGTTAGTATAACCATTTGTGATATGAGATGGGCTTATTGTCCTTCATTCTTATTTTTCTTGGATGTTCTGTAGTTTATAAATGCTTTTCTTAGGTTCAATTTCCTTTGATTTTACATGATGGCAATGAATGCTGAATGAAAACTGTCTCTGGAATGAAGAATGAGTTGAAATAAGAGACTATAAGTACACCTTTAGGAGCCTGGTGCAGACTGGCACAGGATAACAAAATGAAAAGTGTTTTAATTTAGTCTTTAATCATCCTTTATTAGGGAATTCCTCAAACCTTCCAAAATGTACAATAATAGAGTGCTCAGATATTCACACTCAGGATTTAACAAATATTAATATTTATTTGCTGCAGATCATTAAAAAACATATAGCTATTTATTGATTCAGTTGAAGTGGACCCTATATATCTTCCCAAAACCAACTGTCTTTCTTGTGGCTCAAAAGTAATTACTACACTGAAGATGGTGGTATTTTTTTTGCATCCATGTTTTTTACTGTCACTACATACACTTTGCCAAATGTTGCAATGAAAACGACTGGACTTATTTAAAAGGGTTCCCTCTGACCAGTATCAAGATAAACTCTGAAGGTAGAACAAAAAGAATGAACTGATATTTGGATGCATAATTTGAAAGAAAAAAGAATTCACAATATGAGGATCACAATATAATTTTGACCTATGTCAATATGGCCATCGATAATATACAGAATAATGTGGGGAAAGCAGAATTGGAGATTGCATGGGAAGAAGAGACCAATTCAGTTAGGAACATGTCAAACTTGGTGTACCTATTAGACTTCATATTTAAATTTCAACTAGGTAGCTGGATATACAATCATGGAGGTAAACAAAGAGGTCTGAACTAGAGTATATGTTTTGAAGTCATTGGAAGATAGTTGGCATTCAGGCCACAGAGAAGAAAAGAAGGCCCATAACTGAGCACTAGTACATGCTAGTGTAAAGGATACATGGAAAAAACTAATACTCAATAAAACAATCTAAAGGGGAGCAGTCAGAGAGGTGTGGTGTCCAGGATGGCAAATTACAGAAACATATATCAAGAAGGAAGGCATGAGCTATTTCCAATGCTACTGATGATAAGCTGATTGCTGAAAATCAGTAGCCCCATAAGAATACATTTCCCCAGCAGCTCCATAGCCTCTATCCTTTATAACTAAGTATTCTGAAATATAGACACTTCTTTGTATACAATTCAGAAAAAAAGTAGATATAACCACCATTCCATTTTTCTATTTCATTAATATTAAATACAATATAATCTTTATTGGAAGATGGGGAAAATATCCAACTTCAAAATTCATCATGCATACATATGAACTTTATAATTTTAATATTAATGTATAGAATTTCTGTAGTTTGAAAGGAAAATGAAATATGAAAAATAAAATATTTGAGAGCAATCCACCAAGAACAAATAGAAAAGTAACCAGGGTGTGATTCTTATGAAATACACAATATGTGAGTAATAGTCATCTCCATCTTCCATCTTGGTTGTCATAAAGAGTAAGAGTTCATCCATTCCAATCTTTATTTAAATGAATGGGAGAACTTATCTATTATCTTGCAGCCAAGATGTTAAAAATATTTTTGATATTGATTTCATCATTCAAGGAATTAACAACTATTCACAGATTATTTTTAGCATTTATTAACAGAATTAGAAACATACTAATGTTCTTATCTAAGAGATTGTCTGAAATTATTGAACAGATAGAGTCAAAGACAGACTCGTGATGCTTCCTAAAAATCTCTTTCATGGTTGAGATTAAATCTTCATTTAGATATCTGGAAATATACCCAAATACTTTCATCCTGAGTGATTAAACAGTTACTTTTAAAAAATTACAAAGCATGTTAGTTAAAAGAAAACGTTATTCAAAATACTGAAAGGGGAACTAACAGATGAAGTTCAACTAAAAATGCAAAATGAATTGAGAAAACATTTGGTATGCATATGATTATAGCACATCCATTTTGCAAAGAGGCAAACACTAAGATCTTAGCAGCCAAATGAGTAAATGATACATATAGTTCACAAAAAAATTTTTAAAAAGTAGAGAAACAGGTTTGCAATCATGATCATTCTTGGCCAGCAATTAAAAGAATGTAAATTCCAGCCATCAGGCACAATTTCACTGTTTCAAATAGCAATTAAAAATAGCACAAAAATTATAATACATAGTTGATAAAAATTTAAAAAAAAATAGAAAAAAAAAATTAAGTGAGTCTGGTACCTTCAATCTTTATGGGTGGATTCATTAAATCAGCGCCCTCTGGGAAATCCTTGAAGAACCATGTTACTTACACCTCTGGGTTCACAAATTATACTTCTTGTAATTTATTATTGGGATACATTCAAAAGTAGACCTCCTTTCTTTGTTTTATGAAATTCAACAATATAAAAATATTACAGAAAAATATATAGACAAGATCTGATTGTGATTTCAGAGTTGGGTAGTTCTCACATAAAGCAGAAAATATATAGTGTAATACTCACTTTCATAATTATAAACAGAAACCATCTCAACATCTACCACTAAGAAAATGGTAAGCGGTATTATGGCATGTTCAGGAAAAACACATTTTATAGTCTAAATGAGACTTTACTGAAGTTTATGTGACAATATTGCAACATGCGTGTGATAAGTTTCTTAAAAAATGATAAAAGTTAACACATTGATTTGATTTTATTTTAAAATAATACAATCACAGGAAAACAGACTGGTAGTAAAAACAGTATAGCAAAATTCAAATAGTGATTATAGGTAATGAAAACATAAACTAGTCTCTTTTTTTTCTGTTATTTGATTACACTGTTTTATTACACACACACACACACACACACACACACGCCTTTAATTATACAAGCAATACATAAGCACTCTGTCAAAATAGTTTTCAAATGTATCAGTAAGTTTACAGATCTCTTTGATCACCAGTCTCCATACCAGACCCCTTCACTTATAGTACGGCTTGGATCTGTGTCCCCATCCAAATCTCACCTTGAATTGTAATCCCCAATGTTAGAGGTGGGGTCTGGTGAGAGGCAACTGGATCGTAGGGTTAGATTTTTCATGAATGGTTTAGTATCCTTCCCTTGGTACTGTTCTCACAATAATGAATGAGTCCTCGGGAGGTGTCACACATTTACAAGTGTGTGGCACCTCCCTCATCTCTCTCTCACTCCTGCTTTTGCCATGTGAGGTGTGTGCCCTCTTCACCTTCTGCCATGATTGTAAGTTTCCTGAGACCTCCACAGAAGCAGATGTCACTATGTTTCCTGTACATCCTGCAGAACCATGAGCCAATTAAACCTCTTTATAAATTACCTGGTCTCAGGTATTTCTTTTTAGCAATGGAAGAACAGATAAATATAACTTATCTCCAAAAGTAATGATTATTATCAATTTGATGTGATTTCTTCCAGACATGTTACTATCTTTATGCATACATATCTAGGTATCCTCAAGAAAATGCAAAGTATTGTGCGTTTTTTTAATCATAATTAAGTAACATAATCTATGTATCACTCTGCAATTTGCTTTTTATTGAACCTCAGCAATACAAAAGTATTAAAAGAGAATAGTAGAGAGAGATTTGATTATGACTTTGGAGAAGAAAGGCCTTCTTAAGGAACACCAAATGTAACAATCATATTTGATAGTGTTCTCAAATGTAAAACTGTTTCAGGATAAAACAGTCATAAATTTGGCAGACAGGAAGAAACAGAAGAAACCCTAAAGGCTGATGACATGAAAAGATGATCCACCTGACCAATAAGCAAGGAAATTGAAATGGCAACAGTAACAGAATTCTTTTCACAGTCATCTACTTGGAAATAAAATTTAAAATTAGACAATTAATTAGGGGTAATTGGAGAAACAGGTACTCTGAAACATGGTCAGTGGCATAAAGTGACAAATATACTGAGAGGCAATTCCACACTACGTGTAACAACAAAACATGTTTATTTATCGGCTTAGCAGTTTCACTGAAAAGAAGTATTTGCACAAGTACAAAAAAGAGTGAGGGGGTACAAGATTGGCAATGCAAACTGTATCTCATAATTTACAAAAAAGAATAGAAAACCTAAGTGACCTCTGAATGTAGCAATTTAATGAAGTGATTATAAAATATCTGTTTTACAAAGATAATTAAGAGCAGTTCAATGTTTACTCTTCAAATTCTCTCATAATCTGGATAAAATGACACATCTGCATCAGAAAATGGGCTTATTTGAAGACTTAGGGTCTTTCCTTTCATTATTTACCTAGACTTTACTTTCCTTTAGCCAGTATTTATTCTATACTTACAAGCTGGATAGTAGATATTTTAATTAAAATAATTTCTATATACCTTTGATTTTATTTGGTTCCTAGAAACAAATAGGAATTAGAGAGCTTTATTTGCCTTTTATCACAATATTACAAATGAATTCTTATCTTGTAATGTACTTAGCACAGTTCCTATTAGGCTACCAATGCGTGTTCTTTTCTCGCTTCTGTTTCCTACACATTCTTCTGACATTTTTGAAAGCCACATAGGAAATTGGAGGCTATAGGAAAGCAGGCAAAGCAACCCATCATCTCATGAGTGTGCATTTTATAGTCAATCACTTGCCATATATCACTTATCTGTATGAGAATGGGGAAGTGTTAGAGTCCTGTTAGAAATCAGTTCCTGGATGGCATTTCAGCACTTAAAATTTGAAAAGAATTTTGGGAGAAGAATCCTACTGACAACATCTCATTCAACTGCTCAGCCAACCAACAAACATTTCCTGGAATGTAGGGAGTAATACATTTCATCTATTTTCTCTCAGATCTGCTTAAATAATTAATGTACAAATTGCCCGTGTGTACGTTATTACTTGGGTTAAACTTACTATTCTGCATTAATTTAATTAATTTCAAAGTACTTAATACATAGCATTTTGAAAGGTCAGAAAATTAATGCATGGGCCAAAACATTTTCTATCTCTACTTCTCATTTTCATTTTATTTAACATAGGATTTGCAATGATGCCAGCTACTGTTCTAAGTATCTTACCGATTCTTAACAGGAAGATTCTGAGGCACTGGGAGGTTAAGCAAATTGTCTAAGGTTACACAGCAAGTTACCTGAGGAGCTTGGATTTAAACCACACAATCTGGCTGGTGAGCCCACACTTAAGAGATCCCAGAGTACTGCAAAAGTAAACTTGTTTGCTCTGGACTTTCATTTTCACACATTAATGACTAAGTCTTTTTTCCCCTCAAACTTATTAATAATAATGAACTTTTTAAAAATTTGTTCAGTTTTAGCTATATGTAAAATATGCTTTTTCTAATTGGCAATTTTTTGTTTTGTGTTGTTTGTAGGTTGTAGCATATAGAAATTTTTTTATTGTAGGTCAAATATTTATATATTGAGAATTTCATACAATTCATCTTAACCAGAAGTAACTTTATGCATAAAGGAAAAGGAAAAAGATGTGGCACTGGAACACCAAACTCAGTAACTATTCTGCCACATGGGACTTGTATGTCTTTAAAACAAATAATATAACCACATTGGTCTTTATTTTTCTCCTTGTTAATAGGGGACTACTAAGGCTTGTTGATCACTGCTATCTGAAAGATAGTTTAACCTGTAAAAAGTTATCATCAACTCTTGCATACAAAACACATACTATCTACTACTATCCTAAAGAACAGTGCCAAAGCCTTAATTATGAAAGATGGACCCTTCCAAAACATTTACACAGCTGATATGATTCCTAGAAAATATAAAAACAAGCAATCTCAAGAAATTTTAGCTATATTGTTCATGCACCCAGAAAACTAAGAGCCAACTGTCTTTATCTCATTCTCATAAAAGATAAAATGGAAGATTTCAAATGATTATATTAAGAAAGTTAAGGTTAAGTGCCTGCAGTTCTGTTTGAAAACTGAAGCCAATTGGGCCAATAGATTTTTGAACATGAGCTTTTTCATGACTTCATTAAATATCCTATCGTCTGCTAAAATGAGATCCCTTGGTGACCAAAAGGATCTTACAGACTAGCATGTTCCAACCAAGTGACAGATAAATACAAAAAAATGGTATAGAAAATAGAATTTCCAAGTAACCCTTTTCTTCAATAGTCATTTCCTCTCACTTTCATCATGTCATTTTTCAGGTAACAGTCTTTAAGATAAAAAGTGCCACAAATTGTTATAATCAAATGTATAAATCACATTTTACTTTTCATAATGGGCACTCAGGAAATGTGGGCCTTTGATGATAATGACTTTAGAATTATTTTTCTATTGGCTTGGGTAGTCAACTGAGAGTATAAAATACAGCTAAATAAGCTCAATTGTAATATTTAAAACCTGATCTTTACAGATTACTGAACCTTTGTGGCATTTAAAAATATATTCTATACTTAGATTTATTTCCTTAAACACCACTCATTAATTTGAAATAACCAAATTACTTTGATTTTCAGCCTTAGGACCTGGGCTGATGTTTGGCAAATATAAATGGGTGTGAGTGTCTGTGTAAAGTTTAGTCAAGAAAAAGGTAACAATAAGACTGCATTAAAGTGACTCTTTCCTATCTTACAAATAATAGCTTTGTGTTAATGAAACGAAATGACATATGTGAACACTTCGTACAACTATACATCTCTACAGAAAGTACATTATTTACAAATACAAATTTATACTATTCCTGTTGTTCTATCTTCCAAAGTCCTGCACAAGTACTTTATCTCTAAATAATTAAGATTTTCAATTCAACATAAAAGCTTGGTGTATTTTCTTTGATCTGAGTATTAATAGGGTCTCTTACAGAAAAGAAGTAAAACCAGAGGGCTAAAATCATACCAAACACGCAATACAGAGTTACAACATTACTTCATGCTTTCTTTCCGTCTTGGAATTTATCTGTGACTTACTATTTATTCAACTTATCTCACATGTAGACTTCAAATCCATACATGGGTATGAATCGCTTCAGGTTTAATTCAACAGCTACCAGAAGGAATATATATATAGATGGTAATTCTCATTAATTCAGTATGTGCCAGAGTAAATTAACTTAGAATTGAAGACATATGTTTTGCTGAATTAGATTCTTAATTAGTAATACCACAGACCTCTTATACAAACTGAATTAATTATGTTAATAAAAGCACATCTAGAAAATATTATGCTATTTAGAGTTCAGTACCTGAGTGCCAAGAAAACAGATCATTGTGATTGTGTTCATTACCTTACATACATACAAAGTAGAAAAACACAAAACTTCTAAATCCAGTTGCATTAATTAATTAGCACACATATATATGTACTATTATGATCCACAAATAATAGAACTCTGATGATTTACAAGTGGATTATATATTATACAAAGTGGTGAGCTAGAATTTCCCTAATATCATTATAAAAATACTTATTATAAAACATGCTTGTTAAATTTAAAAATAGACCTCGGAAGCCATAGAATGCATAAAAGTATTTTTATTGAGGTGCTGAAGAGTGTGTTTTTAGGTAATATTATTAATTTATAGAAGTTGAAATTGGTAAGAGTTTTAAATTTATTGCTGAAATACATTGTTGTTTACACAAAATATAGCATGATATATTGAAAAACTATCATCCTGCATTTTAAGCCCTGACTCAAATTTTTATCTGTATCTTGGCAGTGCCCAGGTATCCCCTTGAAAAGAAGAAACTAGTATCTTCCACTCCTTAAAAATTAAAAAGATATGACTAGGTTATTTTACGACTAGTTCTTCTAAGGAAGAAATTATACTGTTTTGGTTACTTCTAACTTTACCCTAATTGGTAACAATGAATCTTGGAAAGCATTTCTCATTCAAATTTCACATGTTGAAAGCTGAAATAGTATGTGAACCTGACAGGAAGGGGAGTAAGAGGATGCCAGAAGAAAAGGAGAGAAGGACTGTGATAAATACATGTGTGCACACACACACAGTGGTTATTTCTCATAAACTGGCATTGCATCCAGTGATCTTGCTAAGCTTAATTGTTAGCTCTAGTCGCTATTTTAGATTCCTTAAGATTTTCTATGTGCGTGATCATGTTGTCTGCAAATAAACACAATTTTACTTCTTCCTTTCTATCTACCTGCTTCTAATTTTTAATTAATTTTATTCTGTTTATTTTGCTTATTGTTGTGGCTAGGATTGTCATCACAATGTTGAATAGAAGTGGTTAGCAATTCAAGTCCAGCAATACATAAAATACATAATCCTTGTCTTATTTTGCGAAATATGTGGTTTTTCAAAATTAAGAATGATGTTGACCATGGGTTTTTTGTAAATGTCGCTTAACAGATTGAGGTAGTTACATCTATTCCTAGTTTGTTGACAGTTTGGATCAGAAGTAACTGCTGAATTTTGTCAAGTTACGTTTCTGCATATAATTGGCATTATTACACTTTTTTTTTTTTAATTTTGTTTATGGTGGTGAATGGCACTGTCAGATGTTTTAAAAATAGCCACCCTTGCAGTGTTAGGATAAACTCTTTTTTGTCATAATGTATCATTCTTTTTATGTATTGCTGGACTTGAATTGCTAATCTTTGTTAAGGATTTCTCTGTCTATGTTCATGTAGAATTACAATGTAGTTTTTTATTATAATTAATCTATCTTTTTTGGTATCAGAATAATACTGGCCTCATAAATAGTAATAGGGAGTATTCCCTCCTTTCAAATTTCTTAAAGAATTTCTAGTACTTCTTTTTTAGATGTTTGACAAAGTTTACTAATAAAGCCATTTGGGTTTGTAATTTTCTGTGTGGGGAAACTTTTAATTATTAATTCATTGATAGGCCAGGCGTGGTGACTCACATCTGTAATCCTAGCACTTTGGGATGGTGAGGCAGGCGAATCACTTGAGGTCAGGAGTTTGAGACCAGCTTGGTCAACATGGTGAAACCCTGTCTCTACTAAAAATACAAAAATTGGTCAGGCGTGGTGGTAGGCATCTATAATCCCAGCTACTTATGAGGCTGAGGCAGGAGAATGGCTTGAACCTGGAAGGCAGAGGTTGCAGTGTTGAGAAATCCCACTCTGGAATAATTTATTTGGATTATTTATTTAATCTCACTTGTAACCATATGAGGTAGAAAATACTTTTCCTCATTTTAAATATGAAACAACAGAGTGTCAGAGAAATTAAATATCTTATCCAAAGTAACACAGCTAATAAGAGGCAGAGCTTCTTGCTCTTAAGCAAGAAGTTACATAGGAAGCCTAGATAAATTATTGTGCTCTCATATGATGGATTATTATATAGCTGTTTAAAAAAGTAGATTTATACAAATGGCATGAAATAATCTCCAGGTAACAGTGTTGGAGAAGTTATTTTTAATATATACAGCTAATAAAAGATTAGAATTCAAACCGTATAAAGATCTCCTACAAGTCAATAAACAAGGAAAAATGTTATAGAACACAAACAATATGTAATCCCATTTACATTGTATAAGCAAAATTTTGTGTATGAAAAGCTTGTGCTATTTATGACCCTATAATATGAAAATATAATAAGAATGGAATTATCCTAAAAGGATAATTTTGTATAAGTATTCATTTAGAAACTCTCAACAAAGATAACTGAAGAAAAATTTGACATGGGAAAGAGCATATGGTGATGCTGTGAACACAGAAATATGAGTAAGAGGTCGGTAATAACTAGGAGAATGGCAGGGATGGTCATGGAGTGATGTCATGGAACATTATTGATATGGATGAATATGATATCAACATTATTGATATGAAGACATGAATCATGACAGGTCTATTGATATGAATGAATATGATAACATTATTGATATGAAGACATGAATCATTACAGGTCTTGCTTGTTATAAGTTCTTTTGTAATGTAAACGAGTGCTTAAAACACTTCACTGAATTTTGCAAACATATGTATGATATAACTCATTTTTTTAAGATCATTAATTTGGATAATTTATATAATTGATTTAAAATAATTTGATTTTAGCTAATTAATTTGGAAATTAAGAAACCTATTTTCTGGTAGTTCCCTTAATTTGGAGAAAAACAGGTCCAAAATATTGCACATGTAATATCTTCTATTATACAAGGAAGATGATAATTCAAACTGACTCCTTAGAAGAGAATTTCATTGACTGGAAGGCCCATTTTTTTCTGTATACCTTGAGGGATTTTATATGGAAAGTTTGTTGGGTGAGAGAAGTGGAGAGGTGAATAATTATGCATGACAGAGGGTGAAGAATTCAGAATATCTGGAAACAACACTGAAAAAAAGGAGGAGAGCACAGATGGACAGGGGAGAAAGCATGGGAGACAATGAAGTACTAGACGGAAGAGGTCTTCCAATATACTGTATTTCCAAATATCCTAGGTCTTCATCAAAATTTCCTATAATTCCTAAAATGACTGGTCTGAATCTGTTTTCTGGGAAAGCAGTGAAGTGCTTAAATGTTCTATGCAAGTTGATGCAGGGAAGCCAAGGCAACACATGCAGGTGCAGAGTGAGGGAAGGGGCTCAGAAAGGATGTCTATGCTTTTTAATTCCTTAACCCAAGGTTGGACAGAAATCTTGAGTCAAGGCCTTAGACTCTTGTGGGCTTCAAGGAATTTCCTGGAAATCTTAGGGCAAAAAGGCCTTCAGGTAACCGAAGATGACTTATTTAATCTCAATGAGCTTCAGCATCCTTATCTATAAAATCGAGTGACTACACATACCTTAGTGAGTTTCTGTGAAAAATTGGCCATACTTTATGACAATATGTGTATGGCATATAGCAGTGTTCAGCAAATAGTGTCCATTATGTTTTCGTCCTCAAGCCTTTGTTTTTAAAAATCAATGCAAATGAAAACTACAGCAACTCCATTCATTTATTTTCCTCTTGTGATTTGAATTTTACTAAAGGTAGAGGTGGCCAGGTGCAGTGGTTTATGCCTAGAACCCCAGCACTTTGCGAGAAGATGAGGAGGATCACTGAGCTCAGCAATTCAAGACCAACCCAGGAAAGACAGCTAGAACCCTCCCCATCTGTAGCAAAAGAAAGTAAAAATTAGCTGCACACGGTGGTGCACACCTGTAGTCCCAGCTACTGGGGAGGCTGAGGTGGGAGGATTGCTTGAGCACAGGAGTTTGAGGCGGCAGTAAGCTTTGATCACGCCACTGCACTCTAGACTGGATGACAGTGCAAGACTCTATTTCTAAAAAGATACAAGCAAACAAAAAAAGATAGGGATGCCACTTGCTTTTTTCTTTTTTCTTTTTTTAGACACAGTCTCGCTCTGTGGCCAGGCTGGAGTGCAGTGGCACTATCTTGGCTCACTGAAACCTCTGCCTCCCGGGTTCAAGCGATTCTCCTGCCTCAGCTTCCTGAGGAGCTGGGACTACAGGTGCCCACCACCACGCCTGGCTAATTTTTGTATTTTTAGTAGAGACGACGGGGTTTCACCATGTTGGCCAGGATGGTCTCGATTTCTTGACCTCATGATCTGCCTGCCTCAGCCTCCCAAAGTGCTGGGATTACAGGCCTGAGCCACCACGTCCAGCCAGGGGTGCCACTTTCTACCTGTTCTTGTTGCTTTGATTAAAAGAAGAATCTGGTACTTTTCCAATTCCTTGAGATAATGTTCCTTGTCATTTACTATCTACCACTGACATAGCACAGAAAGCTATTCTAATTATTTCACATATGTTTTCAATTTTACTAGCACCTTTAAAATGTCTAAGAGTATCCCACATTATTATTAAAAGATAAAATAAGCATCACAAGCCAGATTTGTACTAAGGAAATGATACCAAACTCTAGGTTATTATTTTATTAATGACAAAAACACAATTGGTTTCTCTTACATAGCAATATCCTATACAGCCCTTAAAATGTAATTTCATTTCTAAAAACTAGATTTACACATAAGCATTTATTTAAGCAGGTCAGCTGTTTTCTACAAAATGTGTAACCTTACTACAGCCAAAAGAATTTGTAAATACAGTTTATAAAGCACTTCAAAAACCTATGTTATTATTATCGTAGTTATAACCATTTATATCATTGTGATGTTTCTCTGTTTTCTCTTTCACTTATATTGAATTTTTTTTAACTCTCTAAGGCTAATTTATTGAAATCAATTTAAGAATAATGAGAATAGAAGGGGAGACAAGCACTGAACACACGGTTGAATGTGTAGTAAGAGATAATGGAAAGAAATAAGAGAAGGATTAAGTAGACAGTTGATTATGGAGCTCCAATAGAGAGTCTGACATATTCTCTTAAAAGTCTATGGTGAGTTATTAATAGGTTCAGAACATGAACACGTAAGACCATGTGACCAAGGACCCAAAAATTGGACAGTGTACACTTGTGAAGACTTGACAGCCAAAGGCAAGAGCAGCCAAGTTATTAGAACATTTACTAAAATACTACAACTGAGCTAACTATAGGCAAATGCTTTGGAGACCTTTTAAACCATATTAATGTGCAGTGTTAGGGTGTCCCCGAGGACACTTTAGTATGTTATTCCAAAGCATTTCAAATGGAAATAGGGGTTTCCATATTCTTAAATGTAAAACACACTCTAAATACACATCAGTGGCTTTATTTTTCCTCTTTCATCTTTCCACCCACTAACCTCCTTTATGATTCTGCCTCCCTCAAGGGAAAGTTGTATCAATGCACAAAACTGTGTAAATTCTTGGGGCCTGACAAAGAAAAGGAACTACAGAAAATGAAAATGCAAAATAAACAATCATGGACATTAAATTAGTAATGAAATCTATTTCTTTAATTCACCAGTTTATCAGCTAAGACTTGGATCTGACTTTCAAATGATACTTACATGTCTTGTCTGTTTTCCTCTGACCATTCCAAAATCTCTCCTGATAGAATTCCTAGGCATCATTTTATCCCTTAAAGCTCAAACAGAGTGTAAGACTTACAGGAATTAAATTTTGATCTAATCTTCACCTACAGTCAACTTAAATAGAAGAAGCATATTATTGAAAAAATTATAAAGATTTCCTGTGTACATCTCAATATATTATTCTAAAAAAAGACTTAAATATTAAATATAACCATTCAGACAGCATTTCCTTTTACTTCCTGAGCCAAGTTATTTCCACGGCAACAGTTGTAACTAGATCTTCATAAATGTTCACTTCCTAAAATGATAGTGATTCAACACTTGCTTTCATATCAGATTTCATAATTCCAAGATGCCATTAGTATCATGACACACCTCTATATAAGAGCTGCTAAAATGAGAAAATGTTTCACTGGAATTAACTAAATACAGCATTTCTATCCTTTACTGGGTTTCTTTATATCATTAATAAATTAATACTAATAAATCAATACTACTCTCCATCGTAATTTCCTATGGTCTGGAAACAACTTTTGAAACTTACATTACCAGAGAGAGCATATTGCTTAGGTTTTGAATAAAAAATATTGTACTGAAATCCTAGGTTACGTTTAACTAAACACATACAATAATGTTATACAAGCTGACATTTAGAGAATAATTCTGAATATTTGTGACTAAAACCCACTTCCTAAAAACATTAGTTTGGATTTTGTTCACTTGTCTGTATTTGTTTGCTTGATTTGAACTCTAACAACTTTGCTCTTTCTCATAGCAGTAGGACTGAAACAAGAGTGGAATCTGGAGTCTGAAACCTGGATTCATGTCCTAATCCTGCAAAAACACTATCTGTGTGACTTCCTATTTTATATTCCTTATTTGTATGCCTCCAAATGAGTAGCTTGGATTACTTGTTCTCATAAATCCTTTATGGAATTTAAATCTGGTTAATGGTTTGAAATTGGTCATTTTAAATACTGTAATATGGACAACTAGTAGCTTATTTTGTTCCTTTTTAATCAAGACTCCACTCTGTTTCAGGCCTACTGCTGTGAAAAAGACCAAAGTTGTTAGGGTCAGGGTTCAAATCAAGTAAACAAATAAACAGCGTGTTTGAAAACACCCCTTAACAATTGCTCTAGTAATAATCATTTTCACAGAGAAAAAAAAAAAACAAACAGGTTTTGCATTGTTTAAGGTAAAATTTCTTCCAAAACTGAATTTCAGATTAAGTATAAACCCTCCAATCAAAGTCCCAGCAGGTTCTTTGAAGGTACTGACAATCTGATCCTAAAATGTATACAGAAACATAAAGAAGCCAGAATGGCCAAAACAATTTCTTATTTTTATTTTTATTTTTATTTTGAGATGGAGTCTCCTCTGTCTTCCAGGCTGGAGTGCAGTGGCACAATCTTGGCTCACTACAACCTCTGCCTCTTAGGTTCAAGCAATTCTTGTGCCGGAGCCTCCTGAGTAGCTGGGATTACAAGCACCCACCACTGTGTTCGGCTAATTTTTGTATTTTTTAGTAGAGACGGGATTTCACCATATTGGCCAGGCTGGTCTCAAAATCCTGACCTCAGGTGATCCACCTAACTCCCAAAGTGCTGGGATTACAGGCATGAGCCACCTAGCCTGGCTGGCCAGAACAATTTTGAAAAGAGAAAATCAAAGTTAAAGAACTTAAATTTCCCACATTCAGAAAATACTTAAGTGACATAAATCAATACAGTATGGTATTGACATGAGGATAAATATAGATCAAAACAACAGTATATAGTTCAAAAATAAACTTGCACATTTGCAGTCAATTTACTTTTAACAAAAATGCTATAGCATTCCATGAGGAAAATATGGTATTCTCAACAAATGGTCCTGAGATACACTGGATATGAACAAGCAAAGAGAAAAATTTATACTCTTGCATCATACACAAAAACTAATGACTCATAGAATTGAATGTAAAACTTGAAATTATGGAAATTATGGAAGAAAACATAGGAGAAAGTCCTTGTGACTTCGGGTTAGGCACTGAGTTCTTAGATACAACATCAAAAACATGTTCCATAAAAAAAAAAAAGATAAACTGGATTTTTATCAAAAGTCTCAAAAATTGGCTTTAAAAGATACCATTAAGAAACTGAACAGATAGCCAGAGACTGGAAGAAAACATTAGCAAATCACGTCTGGTAAAATATTTATATCCAGAATATAAAACAACTCTTAAAACTAAATAGTAGAAAAAAAATCTAAATAAAAAGTTGGCAAAAGTTTTGAGTAGACATTTCACCAACAATAACAGATATAACAATGGCTATGAACTGGCACATGAACCGATGCTCAATATAATTAGTCACTAAGAAAACAGAATTAAAACCACATGAGATACTACTGCACATCCACAGAAGTAATCCAAAAGACACAATAGAGACACAGAGTAGATTAATGGTTGCCTGGGGCTGGAGATAAGAACAGAGTGACTGCTGACAGGTATAAGGGACACTTTGAGTTGTTAGAAATGTTCCAAGACTAAGTTGTAGTGATGATTGCATAATTCCGTAAATGTACTAAAAACCATTGAATTGTACACTTAAACCGGGTGATTTTTATGGTATGTAAACAAATATTGTTGAGGATGTTGAGAAACTGGAATCCTCATACATTACTGGGGGGAATATAAAATGGTATAGTAATTTGAAAAAAGTTTGGCAGCTTCTTAAAATATTGAACAAATGTACTATATGACCTAGTAATTGGAGGACTAGGTATCTATCTAAGAGGAATGAAAATACCCATCTACACAAAGACTTGTACACAAATATCTATAGTGGCATTATTCATAATAGCCAAAAAATGGAAACAATCCAAATGCCCACCAACTGATGAATGAATAAACAAAATGTAGTATTTCTGGACATTGGAAATAATCCATGAAGAAAAAAAGAATGAACTACTGATACATGCTACCACTTGGATGAAACTCAAAAACATCATGCTAAGTGAATGGGGACATACACAAATAAGCAAATTTTATATGATTACATTTACATGAAAGACAAATCTATACAGAGACACAGAGTAGATTACTGGTTGCCTGGGGCTGGAGATAGGAAGGCAGTGACTGCAGATGGGGATGAGGGACCCTTCTAGTTGATGGAAATGTTCTGAAACTAAGTTGTGATGGTTGCACAGTTCTGTAAATGAACTAAAAACCACTGAATTTTATGCTTAAACTGGGTGAATTTTAGGGTATGTAAATCATACCTCAAAAAAAGACGTTGGAAAAAAGGCAGTCACAATATCCTTTTTAATTTGTTACATTTTAAATACTGAATTACCCTGAAAAAATCAGCCTGACATATCCATGAACGTATCTTACTAATGAGAGATAATTAGGCGGCACCTGGAAAAACTTCTACATAGGAACTTTAATCTTAAAATATCAATTCAATATATTTTAAAACATTACTAAATAGAACCACCTATTTTGAATGGACAAAATTTTAACTGGAGACCTACAGAGAAATTACCCATGTTAGCAAACAAAATGGGGTACTAAATAATTAAGTTTATAAACAGACAGCTATTTCCACAATAAGTTCCTCAACTTTTAAATGTGTTAATTATATTTATATACAAATATTATTTCCATGATGAATTATTCAGACCTTCTATCTTGTAATAAAATTTTAAAGTTCTATTTACTTCATCTGTAAGAATATCACCAGAGTCAGACAATACAAACACACTAGATATGTTAATTATATATAATTTCCTCTGTCAGTAACTTAATTGTCTATCTATAAATTGGCCAGACAAAAATATTTGGTGGTAACATCATAATCTTATAACGGAAATGTGCCCATCCCACTTTAGTTGCTATTACATACATTCAAATCCAATTTATAATGGAGAAAGACCAAATGCATTAATCTGATTAGCTGATATAATCACCTGTTTGTTCACTGCTCTTAGCAGGTTAATTTTTTTTTTTTTACTGTTAATTCTAATGAGCTTTACAGGATATTTGACATTGACCACTGATTTTCTAATATTTCATTACAATGTGCCTCTGTCTTCCTTTATCTACATCTGAACTTGGCAGTATGGTAGGTCCCTTTCAGTCTAAAGGTATATTTCTTCTTTGATTTCTGATAAATTTTATTTTATTATAATAAATATAATACTATACTCTATATGAATAGATAATATATAATTATATTTATTATTAGAAATATAATGATATAAATATATAAACATTGGGAAACAGCTAGAGTAATTCTTCTGCTTCAATTTTACTGATAAAATTGCTGATGACTGAAATTACTTACTTCTATTTAATATTTCCAGATTCTAGAAGAGGAAGCAGATTTCAACTTTTGTTTTCTTTTTATTTGAAGAGTAGGAAAACACTCATGCTGGCAGGAATGTTCCATTGTGTTATCTTCCAGCTAGTTCACAAGTATAACCTGTTGATTTATAATTTTAAATCCAGAGAATCCTTTCTAGCTCACCAGCATCTGAGTTGGTTTCTGGGAAGATATTATTAAGTAAGGACAGGGCATATCTAATTTTACTATTACTAGAACTTGCAAAAGAGAGCATATAAGGTGCAAAATTCATGCAAGATCCTTAGGGTATGAAGTTTGGTGGATGCAAATCCCATAGTAAAGGATCTTCAGCTCTGTTTTCAGAGCCACTAGAGTGGATGCCCTCAAATTTTAGCTTACATAATGAGATACCTACCATCTTACACCAGCCAGAATGGCTATTATTAAAAAGTCAGAAAATAACAGATCCCAGCAACATTGTGGAGAAAAAGGAATGCTTGTACACTGCTGCTGTCAGTTTAAATTAGTTCAACCACTGTGGAAGATACTGTGGTGATTCCTCAAAGACCTAAAGACAGAAATACCCCATTCAACCTGGAAATCCCATTACTGGGTATATACCCCAAAAAATAGAAATCGTTCTATTATAGAGACATACAGGTGTGTGCTCATTGCAGCAGTATTCACAATAGCAAAGGCATGGAATCAACCTAAATGCTTATTAATGGTAGCCTGGATAAAGAAAATGTGGTACATATACACTATGGAATACTGTGTGGCCATAAAAGAGAATGAGATCATGTACTTTGCAGCAACCTGGATGGGACTGGAGGCCATAATCCTTAGCAAACTAACATAGGAACAGAAAAATCAAACACCACATGTTCTCACTTATAAGTGGGAACTAAATGATGAGAACACATGGACACATAGAGAAGAACTATAGACACTGGAGCCTATTAGAAGGTGCAGGTTGGGAGAAGGGAGAAGATCAGAAAGAATAACTAATGGGTACTAGGTTTAATACCTGGGTGATGAAATAATCTGTAAAACAAATCCCCATGACATGAGTTCACCTATATAACAAACCTGAACATGTATCCCTGAACTTAAAACAAAAGTTAAAAAAAAATTACCTTGGATTCTTTTTGTTTACTTATTCATTTATTTTGAAACAGGGCCTGGCCTTGCCTGCCTGCCTCCCTCCTTCCCTCCCTCTATTCCTTCCTTCCTTCTTACTTTCCTTCCTTTCTTTTCCTTTCTTTCCCTCCTTCCCTCCCTGTCCGTCTCTTTCTCTCATTCTTTTGAGATAAGGTCTCACTCTGTCACCCAGGCTGTAGTGCAGTGGTGCAATCATGGCTCACTGCAGCCTCTAACTCTTGGGTTAGGTGATCCTCCTACCTTAGCCTCCTGAGTAGCTGGAACTGTAGGTATGTGCCACCACCCCAGGCTTATTTTTACCTTGGATTCTTTTTAAATTCATTTTTTAGGTTTGACACTAAATCTGGGGTAGTAATTATTTTTTAATTTCCTAGACTGGAGTGCAGTGGCACGATCTCGGCTCACTGCAACCTCCACCTCCCGGGTTCAAGTAGTTCTCCTGCTCAGCCTCCTGAGTAGCTGGGACTACAGGTGCCTGCCACCATGCCTGGCTAACTTTGTATTTTAAGTAGAGACAGTGTTTCTCCATGTTGTCAGGTTGGTCTGGAACTCCTGACTGCAGTTGATCTGCCCGCCTCAGCCTCCTAAAAATCCTTATTTGTAATAGATACTACCTCTACCAACTACCTCTACCTCACCAAAACCGCCCGTCCATACATCCCACTGCCTGATTTTGATCCTGGTATCTACACACCACACTTGAAGAAATAGTACATCAAGGAGCATGGTCAAATGGCTAATGATGTAGCCTCACTGCAGAAGTGGTCTTATTTTAAGTAAAGCCAGGCTGAGGCTAGTAGGCTACAAAAGAGTTGAGGGCAAAATATCCTTATGTTTATCCTTTGAATGTGCTCAAGAAAAAAAAAAAATATGTTTAGATCTCGTTTATTTTAAGTGGAAAGCAATAGAAAAGCAGAAGCACTTAGTAATGCCAAAACGGGCCTGGGCTCGCCAGCACCATTCCCTGATCATCTGAGTTAGGGTCTAAAGAGTTAATAATTTATTGCAGATATATGCACATTAATTATGAGATGAAGTCAAGTTTCTCTCTTTGGAAAAGGCAGGCACTAAACTATCTAATCCCTAAGGTCCTTCCCAACACTGCCGTGTAATAATTCTATAAAAATATCTGGGTAGCACTGGAATGGCTAAGCTCCCATTTTCTCACTTCTCTCAGTCTAGGGCTTGGCATTAGAATGATGATGAGATGGATGTGCTCAATATAGCTGCACCCTAAATGCACTCTGCATCAAATCATGGTTTTCACTTTGCAAAGGGAATCTTAAAACTTCCTTTCAGGAATCCTCCAAATCATAATTCAAGAGGGGCTCCTGTTTCTCCCACTGCTCCAAAACAGATCCCATCTACCAGGAACCTGGAACTCCTCTGATTATTCTTCCTTTTGCGAATACAAAGACATAAAACCTTCTGGGGTAAAAATGTAATCACAAATAAGCGGAAACATTCAATTGTGCAGGAGCTCAATAAAAAATGTGCTCTTTTAGTGTTGCATAAAAATATTTTCAGGCTCCTATAAAGAACTTTGTTATTTAAAAGTAAATTATATTTTATTGATCAGTTAACAAACTTCAAATAAATAAATACAATTATTTAATCGTTATTAAATAAAATTTCTTCTCATAAAATTGATCCGTGTCTTAATTCTCTGAGAAAGAAGATATAGGTTAACACATGATTAAATAGTTTATTTTTAATGTACAATATAGCTTATTCAATTGGCATGACATTTCTGTTTATTCACTATATAGCTTTCTTTAATGAAGACTAATGTGTCTACATATTGCTCCTCTCATTATCCAGAAACTTCTCTCACATGTAACTATATTATCCATGCCATTCTAAATGCTAAACTGGAAATCCATAGAATGCCATAAAGGTAGGTACACTTAAAAACCAGTTATTTCATTTATAAGGAGAGGTTGAGCACTTTCTATATCAAAGAACTGTGATGAACTCTAAGAGGATAAGAAGTTGAGACAAATAAAATGGTTCCTTCAAAACTGTAAACACCTTAAAGCAAAAAACTATTTCTTCTATCTTTTCATTCTCTGGGACTTCAACATAATAGAGAGATATAACTGGTCCATTACTGCTGAATATTTAGAGAGTTCTAAATTCTGTAATGAATAGGCTTATACATACTTTTGCATATATAGAGATATTTCTCTAAAATTGACAACTATAAGCAGAATTGCTGAAAAGGGTAAGCATATTAAATGTTTTAATAGATACTACACTAAAGTATATATTGACTCTACCAATTTACTCTCCTACAATATGTAAGACTAAATGTTCCCCAGTTATGTCCACTGGATAGTCTCAGTTTGCATAATTTGTGCCAATCTTATGAACCAAAAAAGATGTTTGAGAAAATTTGCTTTTCCTAGCTTACCAATAAATCTTCCGAAAATTGAGGTTTATTTTAAATTTTTGTGTCCTTTTCAGCATAAAGACTAAAAAGTTAATTGTTTAATCACTGGATGGTAAAATTACAGATGATTTATTTTGTATATTTTCTAAGTTTCCTATACTCAGAATATATTATAATTAACATTTCTTTTAAAATACTTTGGAATTAGAAATAAAACTATATAATAGAAAAATAAGATATATAATATATAAGGAAATTTGGAATTAGAAATAAAATTATATAATAGAAAAATAAGTAAAAGATGGCCAGGCATGGTGGCTCACACCTGTAATCCCAGCACTTTGGGAGGCTGAGGCAGGAGGATCACCTGTGGTCAGGATTTTGAGTCCAGCCTGGCCAACATGGCAAAACCCCATCTCTACTAAAATTACAAAAATCAACCGGGTGTCATGGCAGGTGCCTGTAATTCCAGTTACTTGGGAGGCTGAGGCAGGAGAATGGCTTGAACCCAGGAGGCAGAGGTTGCAGAGAGCCAAGATGGCACCACTGCACTCCAGCCTGGGCAACAGAGTGAGATTCACATTGCAGGGTGGGAGAGAGAGAGAGAAAAAAAAAAAAAAAGTAAAAGATATGAATGGAAAGTCTATAGGAAAGGAAATGAGTATAAAAAATATAAAGACATTCAACTTCTCCATAACAACAAAAAATGTAAATTTAAAACTATATTAAGATAAAATCTTTTACCTATTATATTTCACAAAGGTCAAATTTTTTACTAATAACGTCCATACTGGTAACAGGACAAGGGAAAGAGAAACTCTCCTACTTTACTGGTCTGAGACTGTAAAGTGGTACCATCTATATGGGGTGCAATTAAGCAGTATCTCTCCAAATTACCAATATATACGCTCTTTAACACAGATATACATTACAGGCAAAACAGCATTTCCTCAGAATCCTATATATTTAGCATTGTTCTTAATAGGGAAATATTGTATTCAATCAAATATCCAGGAACATCAAATTGATTAGGTAGATTACAACAGATACTTGGAATCAGATATAACAGGACTAAAGAAAAAGGGAATCTCTTTACACACTCAAATGTAATAATACCGTGTGTGTGTGTAAACAGTACAGGTTTAAAAAAAGCTATAAATGTATACATGCATATATATTTGTTTATGCATAAACTACCTACAGATCAGACACTGTAAGCAGATAACCCTGGTTACATCTAGAAGGAAAACTAAGTACTAACTAGGAAACAGGTATTTGAGGAAGATTTTTCATTGCATACCTTTTTGAAGATTCTATGTGGTAACGTCTGAGTCCTTATAATTTTGAAAATGATTTCCTTTAGCCTCAGATTTGAATGATTTTTTTTCTGAGCATATAATCCAGGATTTAAAATGACTTTTCCTCATAATTCTTATGTTACCTGATCCTCTGGCACCTACTATCACTGATTCAATTCTCCAAAGTCAATCTGACACACATCCCACTGTACATCATCTCTCCTCTATTAAATGTGCAGAATTTCTTTCTCTTTGATTTTCTAATATTCCATCATTGTGTATCTAGATTTGGGTCCCTCTTATACCATGCTGAGTTTCATGGTTGGTCTTTTAATCTGAAGGTTTGCGTCTTATCTCTGATAAATTTGTTTCTGATGCAGAAAAAAAGAGTCTCCTAACCTCTACCTAACGAACCTTGGTTATGTTAACCATTTCAATTAGAATCACTGGTCTCTTTAACCTCTCCCTAAGTAATCTTGGTTATACCAACCAATTCAACTAGTATACACACACCATCTGGAAAATATGTCATTGAGGTATACAGCATGCTGAATGCTCATAGCTAGCAGACACTTCCTTTGTCTTAAAGCACACAACTATTTCCACCAGTCAGCCTGAGTATTTACCAATGGTCAGCCATATTTGTCTGAATACAGGTAGGTACATTTTATAATTGTATAATTTAATCGATATTTAAATATTAAATATGAAAGCCAGTGAAATCTGAGTGCAAAATATGTCTTGAAAAAACAAGTAAGTTATTTAAAACTTTTGCTATAATTTTGAAATGAAACAACTATAAAGAATAAAATTTTTTTAAATTTTACACATAAACTGCTTTGCATTTTTCTTATTTTTAGTTCAGAATATGAAAACCTGATTGAAAATCGCTTGTGTTATATGCTGAGCGAGGATTGTCCAGAACACCATTTATCACACCTACCCTCTACCCTCAAAGAAGTAATATCTGGCCTCACATCCAAAGTGTAACTGATAGGTAAAGTATTACTGCATGTATTTTTTAAATTCAATATTTATAGTGATTTTTAAAAATGTATTCGTGTTAGAGAAATGTTTGATCTAGACCTATGATTCATGGCTCACAACTGTTTTTTTTTGTTTGTTTTTTTAAATATTCATTTTGGCCACTGTATTATGCTCTAGGATAGTTTCTGGTCTTGATCTTCCATGTCACAAATTTACCTGTCAGTTCATCTATTGAGTTTTTATTCTAAGTAAAATATAATTTCAGTTCCATTTTTATCTAATTTTTTTAAGGATAGCAGTTTTTTCTTATTTTTTAAATGTATTTTTTTCCATTCATATATACCTGCTCTTATTCCTCTGAGCATTAGATTTCTGTTATTCTACTTATTAATTTTTTGCTTCATGTATTAATATTCATTTTTGAATATTAACAAGAGTTTGACATACTTTTTTACAAGGTTTTCTTCAAAATGGAATATTCTTGGGTGTCAGCTCATATTTTCTTGGTTTCTCTGCTCACCTATCTGTTGTGCCTAGTTCAGTTTCCTCAGCTCTTCTTGAGTTAGGGACAGATGGGACCTTTGACTGGGTGCTGGAAGCCAACAGCTCAGCTTTTGAGAGTAGAGACTATTTCCTGGGTGTCACCCACATGCCTGGGTAAGCTCTGCCTCTGTTCTCTGTTCCTGTGTTAGTGACACACATGTGGCTTCTAGTGCTTGGCAGAATGGGATGACAGAAAAAACAAATCCTGCTCTTGTTCTAGGGTACCTTTCTGCTCACTGCATTGCCTTTCCCTGCGTGCACAGCAGCACTTCTGGCATGGCTCCTGCCATTCACAGATGTTTTCTAATGACTACATGTTTCCTTTAAGCCAAGCCAAACTGTTTCAATCTTTCAGGAGATATTCGAAATATCTGAAGTCCTGATGACATTCTCTTCTAATACTGCTTTCTATTTATTTAGAATATCTTTTCTATCATTCCTAAGATTTTGCTTGAATGAAGAAAGTAGATATATGTGGTCAGTCTGTAGTCTTAATTTTTTCATTTGGATGTTGATTGAGTCCACTTGCTCTCCTTGTTATGTGTTTATTTCCCCTTACTCATTCCTGCCCTGACACCAGCTTTCACACTGCTAACTGATATAGCGCCTCATCTAAAGGGGACTCATAAAAATATTTAATTGTTCAAAATTTTCCACAGCATAGAATACTATAATGCAAATAAGAGAAAAAATATTGAATTTCGAGAAGGCTCCAAATTCTGTATCAAAAGCTAATCAAAAGAACTACTGTATAAAACTCTTAAATGGCCGGGCGCGGTGGCTCAAGCCTGTAATCCCAGCACTTTGGGAGGCCGAGGCGGGTGGATCACGAGGTCAAGAGATCGAGACCATCCTGGTCAACATGGTGAAACCCCGTCTCTACTAATACAAAAAATTAGCTGGGCACGGTGGCACGTGCCTGTAATCCCAGCTACTCAGGAGGCTGAGGCAGGAGAATTGCCTGAACCCAGGAGGCGGAGGTTGCGGTGAGCCGAGATCGCGCCATTGCACTCCAGCCTGGGTATCAAGAGCGAAACTCCGTCTCAAAAAAAAAAAAAAAAAAAAAAAAAACTCTTAAATAATAAAAGGTGGCATTAGTTTTAGTAAACTCTCAATTTAAGTAGGAAAAGGTGGCACTTGTTTTAATATCCACACCTCATCATCTGGAAAGAATAAGTAGTCTGCCATGTCAATAGTCCATTTGAAAAAACACATAGGCCAGGTATATACTAATCGACTTTATTTTGGCCTAGTGCTTACAAGTATGTTTTTAGTAAAAAAGCATTATGTTAACTTTGAGCAAAGATAATTGTTGCACAGTTTCATGGAATTTAATTTGTTGCTTTTGTGTGTTTTAAATTTTAAAGATGATTTTAAAATATCATAAAGTACTTCAGATGTTGTTCAGTGATTTTTACTGAGTGCCTACTTTTTAGTATAATGCGTTGAAACAGAAAAGAGATGAACAAAACAGTACCATCAGAGCACTCATGGTATACCTATATTTTCACATATCTCAACCTATTGTATTTCCCTGTTTACATCAGTAACTGGTAAGCTAGGTTGAGAGCCCCATGAAATATATTAAGACTGCTTCATCTTTTTGTATTGTCTATATCTGCAAAATGCCCTAGTCATAAGAGTTGTTTAATACATATTTAATTGATTAGCAGTAGTATATTTACATGCTTATAAGATCTAATATATGGCTCAAATAAGATTGTTATTCAATTCTACACTAATCAGTACAAAGAGAAATAATAGCACGTCATAGATCAATTGCTAGATATATAAGTATAATTTGTAGATTTTATATATAGAGAGATCCAGATATGAGATCTAGAAACATTAAAAACTTTGAAGAGGCAGCCCTTGCCCCTCTATCCAAAATCTCCATTTTGGCACTTTTCCTTTAATAACACAAGTAAGAGTATTACCTGGAGAGTAAATTGGTCAATCTCACAAATGTTCACTTACTGGATAGCTGAGGATCTAGTTCCTTTGGTAGAGACTTTTTGATCCTTTTAAATATGTTATGATCCAAAGATGTTGAAAAGTTCAGGTACCAGTAGGCAAAACTTACTACCAAGAGAGGGGAAGGGAAGGTACAGTTAATAATCTACCCTCTTCTCTGCAACTAACAATAAGAAAGCTTTCCCTTAGAAGACAATAATTGCTGCAAACTAATGGCAGTTGCATTTCTAAATGATTCACCCTCTCTGTATCAATGTATCATGATTCCTCACATTAGAATTACAGGATCACAGAATTCTAGAGATATAAAGAACAGGAATGTAGTTCTACGAATATTCACAGTTAGAAGAAGCCCATATTCTAGCAGATAAGGCTTTTGAAGTCTGATCTCTAGACTTTTTAAGATCATTTCTCTCTATTGCATCTTCTGGCCTAGTCATAGGAGATACTCTTTTTCATTCCCTTGACAGGTCCTACATTTTCACACCTCCATTCAGTCTCCTCCCTCTACCTACAACACTCCAGCTTTCTTTTCTGCCTGGCAAAATCCTCTCCATGGTTTAAAATCCAGTTAAACTTCTGCTTTGGGAAGCATTCCTCACCTCTCCCAAGGGATTTTTACCTTAGCGTAACATTTGATTCGTCGTGCTGGTTTGTCACTGTCTTGTGACTACTTGTGTCATTTCCACCTATACATGATATATTTCTCTTAATTTGTGAGCCCCTAAAAGGCAGAACATTCTAGCCTCTAACACAAGACCTATAATACACTAAATATCCAACAGAATTTTAATCCCATCATCCATTTTTTAAATTAAATCATCTAATTCTCTCATTTTACTTATGGAAACTGAAGCCTAAAATGATAAGGAGCTTGTCAATCATCAGGAAACAGACCTTTTCCAGAGTACAGATAACAACTCTCTCCACCAGCTCATAAGGGAAAAGGGCTGGCATGTTAGAGTCTAGAGTAACAAACCGACCCTTCTTGGCTATTTGCTTAACTTTTTTACTGAAAATCTAACTCCTAACACTGTATTGCTGGCAATGGCAGTTTTCCTCATAACAAAGACTTCCCAGTTCAGAACATATACATATGTGGCTAATAGGAAAAGTGAGTAAAAGTCCAACATGATAAACAGGGAGGTATGTCAAACTCCTATTCAGTCTATGAAAAACCTACTTATAATTCTAACTTTGCTTCCTTAAGTATGGAGAGAAGGAATAGGTCATTTGGAAAATCTGACCAAAAGTGCACATTTCAACACAGTGAAATGCTTTATTCCCCATTGCTCCTACCACACCAGGAACTTTCTATATGTGATTATTTCATCTCCAGCCAAAACCTAGTGGACAATGAAATCTCCACAAAATGTTTTCCCCAGTGAAATGTTCAAATATCTGTTCCACAGAAAACCTTTTTATAAAAGCTTTTCATGTAATTTTTCCATGCATTTTTTTCACTCATGTCTAAAAATGCCCATATTTGAATATTCATCATTATGAGCCCTGTCCAACAATTTACATCATTTGACTATGGGATCTTGGGTGGCGGGGGGTAGTTTTGGGTGGTTTTGGTTCTGCTGATATGTTCTGCTATCCCCTGCTGTTGGATTTACTCCAAATAAGCAGGTTGCTTCCATGTAAGTTCTTGTGGATTTCCTCAATGGCTCGATATGGACAGCAAAATGAAGCCACAAATCACAAGGACATGTTTTACATTTTATGAGTTTTGTCTCAAACCCATTAATAGTAAAGGCCATGTTGGTGTTGCACAACAACGTGAATGTACTTAATGTCACATACCTGTACACCTAAAAACGGTTAAAATAGTAAATTTTATGTATGCATATTTGAACACACACACACACACACACACACACACACACACACACACACTAAGGCCAACTTATAGACGCTTGTCCCAACCCGAGTCTTGACAGAGGAAGAAAAATCAAATGATGATCTTCATTGACAGAGCGAATGGCTTTAACTTTCCATTCCAACAAGCCTTTCAACAAGGCTCTCCACTTTGCTCCTTTCCTCCATAGAGTAGAAAAAAGAAAAGGAACTACTGTCAAATGAAATGTAAATCACAGAACCATAACCCTTTGAACAGGGATTGGCTTCTAATGTCACCGATTACTCAACAGCTCCAGTCTCTCGGATGAGTCCCTCCCAACTCCTATCTTTCACAGGAACAGTGAACAGGTGTCCAGGATGGCTGTTGATGTGTTTAAATTCTATACAATTGTCAGATTAATTCCCTATAGAATTATTCTTGCAACTTTGAGGTAGGACATGAAAAAGCTCTAAGGTAACAGATGAGGAACTGATAGTGAGGGGCAAACACGGAGGAGATTCATCAGTGAGCAGACTGGTTGTCTTTCGAGTTCCTGAAAGACATCACGTGGTGGGCTTAGTTTAGAAAACCCTAGAGAACAGAAAGAAGTTGAACCATTGGGAAGAAGTTACAGAAAGGCAGAGTTTCACGTAGTTTCGAAAGACACATAACCATCTGAAAGGAGAAGGGCATTTATCCATCCAATTAGACTTCCGATTCACATAACTGCTCTGGAGATGTTCCATGGGAGACAAATGATACAGACACCTGAAGGTGCAGTCTAGGGCGAAGCTCAAAAAGAGCAGGCTGAAAGGGGAGAAGGTGCATGCCAATCATCCAGATCTATGGGGCAAGAAGAGGAGAAGCAGGGGAAAATGGAGAGCTAGGGAAAGAAGGACTTACCAGGCCACCTCCACAGGTGCTGAAAGAGGCCAGCGAGCCGGGATGCCGCAGCACAGCTCCGGTGTAAAAGCAGCCTGCGTCGTCCTGCGCGGGAGGGTGCGGGGCGGATGCTGCCCCCGTGGGGCCGGGACCGGGATTTGGCCGCTGTTCCACTGCGAAGCGCGGAGCCAGGAAGCGGCCGTCTCTCCGGAGCAGCAGGTACAGGTCCCGAGAGAAGGCCGGGATCCGCAGCAACACTTCGTCGCCATCCGGGTCTGCAAGCTGGGCCGGGGGCGGGGACGGGGGCGGCTGCGGGGGAGGCGGCGGCTGCCACGAGGCCGGGGCGCCCGGGGACAAGGCGGCAGCCCCGCTGGATCCCCGCGGCAGCTCCTGAGACTCTAGCTCCTCGTCCTCCTCTCCCTCCGAGGGCGGCAGGGGCCGGAGCCGGGACTCTGACCGGCCCTCGGTGGGCTCCTCCAGAGGCACCGGAGCCACAGAGCGCACTTCGCGCGAGCTGCCGGCAGCCTGCGCCCTGGCGCTACCACCGCCCCCAACGCTGCGCACCCAGCCCGAGTCCGCGCTGCCCCCGCTGCCGCCAGCCGCGTCCACAGGCTCCCGGCGCCAGAGCGCAGGAAACACGACTTCCCACTCCTCGCGGTCGGGGGCGAACTGCAGCTCTGCGGGCGGGGCAGACAGAAGTGCGGGGCTTAAAGTGCTGCGGTTCCAGTAGCACAAACATTTCCAAGCTCACAATCCATAGATACAGGGTGCTCACGTTGAATATGATGGAGACCACCCGTCTAGCCCCCGAAACTCTTTGCAACCCCCCAAAGCCTTGCGATCAGATTACAGACCCCAGCTTTTCAGAGTAAAAGTACGATTATATTGGGGACGAGGGAGAGAGGACTCAAAGTTTGCTGACCGCACTTCATTGTTGAAAAGAAAACCGGTGCAAAGACTCCAGCAGGATTAAATGATTTCCTCTAGGTACTGTAAGCGTACCTTGGCAAATATTACCGCCCTAATTAGAAGGAAACTATTCCACATACGGCTGGCAGAAGTGCGCTTCATTTCCGAACTTGACCCCTTAACCTGCACCTCAAGCTCATTTTTATTGCTACCCACTGAGCCCTGCTCTCAGTGCACCGGTTGCACCAGCCCTGTCTACCCGTACGTTCGCGGTCTCTGTTGGGATGGCTGGAAAAGAAGCGAGAAAATCAGGGAAGAAGTTACCTGAAACGATCCCATTCAACAGGAACCCCAGCTGGTAAAGGAGGCAACAGCAGCAGATGTGAGTCAGGCGCATCTCGCGGTTCTTCCCCATACTGCGCTCCCGTGGCCGCAGCTTCTCGCCCGGCGCACGCCTCCAGCGCGCGATCCACTCCGGGCACAGCGGCCTCCCCGGAGCGCGAGGAGGCCGGGCAGCGAATTTGCCCAGGCCCTTTGTCTGCTAGGGGAGGGGGTGTTCGGGGGTAGACTGTGTGACTCCAGGAGGCCGCTGAAGCCCTGGCGGGGGTGGGGTGGGGTCGGGTGGGGGGAGGAGCGGGGAGACAGCCCCGCGGCCCCGCAGCGCTCGAGCTCCCTGGCGAATTAGGTGGTGAGTCTATTTTCTGTGTTCTGGACGCTGCAGGAGTTTCCGAGGCCGAGCGGGCTAGTGCTGGAGCCCCACGAGACAGACCCACAGCCAGCCGAGATCCGGGAGTGCTGCCTCTGGACAGGCGGAGGACTGCCCAGCGCGGGCAGGAGAGCTGTGGTGTCCGAGCCGAGGCTCGCTGCCTGCACCCGCGCGGAACGGGCGGAGGCTGGTGTCACAGTCTCAGCAACTTGGTGTGCCAAGCTCCGCACACTTCTCAAGCTTCTTGGGATACAACGCTGAAGTCTCTCACCCGCAGCGGCACGGGAGGGAATGAGTAGGGAGATGGGAAGACAGGACTAGCGACATCGGGTGTAGAACAGAAAAAAATCAAGCACATCTGACCAGAAAAAGGGATCAAGGGGTGCCCGCCAAGCGTGACTTTGCGGGACAAAGGTCCCAGAACACCATGCACGTGCTCAAATGCCGGTTGAAATGGGGTGGGGACCCAAAATCCCTCACCTGACTATTGATTGGCCACTCGGGAAGGCCTGATTTGCATCCTTCCCCTGCCCCCCACCAGTCTGCTGAGGTGTGTGCAGGTAGAAGTACCTCCCCCTTCCCATCCCACTCTTCACTCCAGCTCCTCTTTTTGTCACATTCGCACATCACACAAAGCAAAAATTAGTGCAGACTTGAGCACAAAACTGAAGCCTCATTTTCCAAAGGCTTTTGATTTGTCTTCCATCTTTGTCTGTCGGAATTTTCTAAGCCCGGAGATAATGTAATTCATCATGGAACGTGCTTTAAAGGCTCCCAGGACAGTAGCCACCCTTACGTTTTAGAGCCTCTTTTCCTTCCTTATCTCTAGCTCCCCATTCATCAGTACTATCAGTTTCTTTCCTTCCCCCACCCCATCTCACTCACTTACACACACACACACACACACACACACACACACACAGTACTAACAGGAGTAAGAATAAGGGAATCAGCATTAAACGTTATATTCTAAAGATCTCAGATCAGGTGAGATTATTTTGCCTTCTGTACTCTTTAGGTCTACATAAAAAATATATTTTTGCTGTTCCTGCCCTCTTTGGGGGCAATTCAACCCCAAACATATTTCTTTCTTTGTTGCAGCTCTCTTCATGGTACCTACTCCCCTTTCCACATGTCTCCCTCAGCCACATCAAAGCGTTCACATCAGATTTAAGGATGATTGATCTGAACTGCCATTTGCATCCTCTGGACTAGGCCAGACACTTAGAAATGAGAAGTAATGCAAATCAGTTTTTTTAAAAAATTCCAGCACTGAGGTTAGTTCACCACATCCTTTGTTGTTTTACCTTCTGTTCGTTGTGTCAAAGGTGACTACTATGCCTTTAAGGGAAGCAGACGATCTGATTTCAAAGGAAAGCCATTGTTTGAATTAGCTGGGTCCTAGAATACTTTCTTTGAGTTGTCCAGAGTTTAGAAACAAAGGCAAAAGCACTCTAGGTGAGTTTGTCAAGAGTGATCTGCCTCTAACCCCTATCTTATAAAATCCCTAATGCTGGAGTAACTAAGGTGTGTGTTTTCAGATGCTCAAGAATTATCTGGGTTACTTAGAAACCTAAATGCTTCTTTTCATGAGACTTGATTATACAGATTTAAAGCTAGGCAAAAAAATCAGAGGCAGTTTACTTTTTGAGTATAGCAAGCTATTAAGATTGAAAACTAATTTCAATGAAACACCTCCACTAGGAGATGAGTCTTAACACATTTCTCAAACATAATTTTGCAACAACAACAAGCAGAACTGAAGGAATAATGCATATTAAATTGTATATATTTATTAGAGTACATTCATATTTTTTAAAATAAATGAGTTGTATAACTAAGTTAAATATACTCAAAACCACAGGTAACCAGTGTAAGTTTGCATTGCTGCCTAACTTTTTTTACTACTAATATATAATCTCTAACAATCCCTTATGGTAACGGTTAATGTTAATTGTTATGGAAAGATTTGTCTAATTCCCAGATAACTCTTCTCTTTGTTCCCTTTTGAAATACTGTTATAATTTATTTACATATGTTTAGAGGCATTTATAAGTCATTTGGGTTTTAATGACTTAAGTACTTATTTCTCCTACTAGACTATCAGTGTTTCTGAAAGGTAGGAATGATTCCTTTTATATATCTTTAATTACATCACCCTGACTAATTCAAGGATTTACACTGAATAGGTTCAGAAATTACCAGGAAATTCTCCTTGATGCTTTAGAAGGTGACAGAAACTGATTTATTTATGGTATCTTGTTCCAATTCTAATTCCTTGATCAGGAGTTGCAACACTAGCTCTGCTGGTGATTAGCCACTATCAACATGATTTATCTGGCTTACAGAATGAACAAGCTTAAGAGAGAAATGTGTGGGGAATTTTTGTGCTCTAGGAGAGACTTAGATGTGCAAGTAAGAACATCAGTTAAAGTGAATTCGAGTACCTGTGTATATAAAAGAATGAACTAGCCTAATCTGAAATTGAGTAAACTGTGTCTGGTGAAATAGAGAAGAAAAGGCAGGACTGAGGCATGTGTGTGCATTACCAACCTTAGAGGAAAGAAAAGAGCAGCTGGGAAAAATATGTTGGTAAGACAGATCACTACATATGTCACCAGATGGTAGCTAGCACCAACAGAGCACTGCTTTTGTGTTCTCAGAATAAGGACAGAAGGGGAAGAGTTAAATGACAAAGCATCAGAGTAGTGGGATCAACAGTTGTGGTGCTCACATATTGCCTTTTAGAAGCTAGGTTTCTCCATATAACAAGTTGGCCTTGATGCTGTCAACTCCCTCTTATTCTCTTCACTCATTAGCCCTAAGCCTCTCACAACCTAATTTTACCCTAGGTTAAAATTAACCTAAGCTAATCTTAAACCCACCCCACCCCATTCTTACCATCTTGAGAAAATACAAAGAGTCCTTTCACTGAGTTCCATGAAGACACCAACTCCCAGTAGAACTCACATCTAAACTGACATCAAGTCTTACGCTACTTCTGGCTGTAATGGAATATAGAGCCATAGTTAACTCTCACCTTAAGGAATACGAAGACAGGCAAGGTATATAAAATAATGGTTTTTAGACATCAGACAATAGGCAGGCTAGGGTTGTGACTTATGAGAGAAGAGAAGTAAATGAAGTGATCTATACAATATCCCCAGCTTACTACCTGGAGGCAGTTTCAGGCCTTAGCACAGAGAGTAGAAAGCCAAACAAAGCCCTGAAGACAAGCTGAGTTGAGGAGGCAGAGAAAGACACTAGAATTTATAGGGCAGAGTACCAGAAAGGAGGGAACTACACAGAGAGTGAATCAATTATCTGTTGCTACATAATAACCCTAGCAGTTTAAAACAACAAACATTTATCATCTCACATACTTTGTGAGAGTCAGGAATCCAAGACCAGATAAGCCCAGGTATTTCTGATTCAGGCTCTCTTACAAGTTTGCGGTCAAACTCTTGGCCAGAGCTATAGTTTCAGCAGACTTAACTAGAAGAAGAGGCTCTGCTTTCAAACTCACATGGCGGTTGGCAGGAAGCTCTGCAACTTGCTACACAGGTTTTCCCATAGGGCTGCTCATTACATGCATTCCCTCAGAACAAATGATCTGGTAGAGAGACCACACAAGATAAAAGCCATGGTCTTTTTAAACCTAATCTCGAAACTGACATGCCACCACTTCTATCATAGTCTCATCATAAAAAACAAGTCACGAAGTCCAACCCACATTTAAACAGAGAAATGTCAGAATTTGTGGACATATTTTAAAAACCATCATTGTCTGTCCCCAGCCATAAATTACAAAGGTACTTCAAAAAGTATGTAAAAAATGGAAGTAAAAGGTAAAAATAAAAAAATAGAAACTTTATTTCTCGACATAAGCTCCATCAAGTGCAAGACACTTTTGTAAGCCATGATACTAGCCTCTTACTCCATCCCTAAAGAACTGAATGTTCTGGGGTATTTAGCCATGTCAATGCAGTCTTTTTTACATTATTAACTGAAGAAAAATGAATGCCTTTTAAAAATTAAGATTAGGAAACAAAGTCAGAAGGAGCCAAATCAAGACTGCAATTTGGATGCCTAATCATTTCCCATCAAAACTCTCACAAAATCGACCTATTTGATGAGAGGATTGAGCAGGAGCATTGTCATGGTGGAGGAGGACTCTGGTGAAGCTTTCCCAGAGATTTTTCTGCTAAAGATTTGGTTAGCTTTCTCAAAGTACCCTTATGATAAGCAGATGTTATTATTCTTTGACCCTCCAGAAAGTCAACAAGCAAAATTGCTTGAGGATCTCAAAAGCTGTTGCCATGACCTTTGCTCTTAACTGGTCCGCTTCTGCTTTGAATGGACTGCTTCCCTCTCTTGATAGCCATTGCTTTGATTGTGCTTTGTCTTCAGGATTGTACTGCTGCAGCCACATTCCATTTCCTTTTACAATTCATCAAAGAGGTGCTTCAGTGTTTTGATATCACTGATTTAAAATTTCCATTGAAAGCTCTGCTCTTGTTCGTTGTTGAGCTGGGTGCAATGGTTTTGGCAGCCATCAGGTGGAAAGTTTGATCAATTTTAATTTTTTTTGGTCAGAATTGTGTAAATTGAACCAATTGAGATGTCTCTAGTGTTGGCTATGACAGAGAAAGGGAGAATTCTGGATGTTTGTTGAAAAAACTATGAATTAATTGTCTGTGTTCTGATTTCTACATGCATGTGAAGAAACCACCTACAGCATAGGGTGAGTGGCAGGAGGGAGAGGCATAAAACGTTAGATGGCCAAACAATACTCCAAGTGTGATGAGTTCCTACTGGCTAAAATGGAAGGTAGTCATAATACAAGAGGTATTAGATAATGTTCTTAGAAAAGCATCTGCTTAGGAATAAAATTAACTTAGCCTTATAAGTAAGGTTTCATTCAGGACTATCTTAGCAAGGCTTAAAAGACAGTTGCAAAATGGTTCATCTGCTTACTAGTAATTTAATTTCCTACTAGAAAAAGGTTTATTTTATTTAAATGAATAATAATAATTTTATATACTTTTTCATTTAGACAGGGTCTCACTCTGCCACCCAGGCTAGAGTCCAGGGTCACAATCATGGCTCACTGCAATCTTGACCTCCTGGGCTTAAGCAATCCCCTTACCTCAGACTCCTGAGTAGCTGGGACTACAGGCATACACCACCATGTCCACTTAATTTTTGTATTTTTAGTGGACATGGGGTTTCACCACATTGCCCAGGTCAGTCTCAAACTTCTGGGCTCAAGCAGTCCACCTGCCTCAGCCTTCCAAAGTGCTAGGGTACAGTCATGTGACACCACACTTGGCTAGGAATAATAATATTTTAAAACAACAACAACAGTGTAAAGTTTTCATTCTCTGGCAATCAATTATAAATTCCAGGCATAAAAAAATGACCCATAACAAAAAGAAAAGTCTCTTAGTAAAAACAGTAAAAACAGATACAGACATGACAAAAGTAATAAAATATCAGAAGTATTAAAATGACCCAACAAAAACATTAAACGACTATTACAGAAATGCTGTAAATGTATATGAAGATAGAGGAAAGCATGAACTAGATCAAAAGAGACATAAAAAGACCCAATTTGAAATTATAGAGATGGAAAATACAATATTTTAAATGAAAACCATACTGGGTGGTATTGACAGCCAAGTAGATACTGCCAAAAAAAAGGATCAGTGAACTTGAAGACATAGCAAAAGAAATTATACAAAGTGAAGCACAGAGAGAAAAAGATAAGACAAATTGACTGGAGTGTTGGTGAATTATGAGATAATAGCAACACATCTAGTATATGAGTAACTGGAGTTTTAGAAGAAGAGAAGACGTGGAAGTGGGAAAAGAAACCATTTGAAAAAATAATGGCTGAAAAATTTCCAAATTTGATGAAAACTTTAATGTATCTATGCAAACATAACATAATAAATCTGTGAAAGGCATATCTTAAACAAATTGCTAAAAGCAGAAAAGAAATAGAACATCTTAAAAGCAACCAGAGAAAAAAGACACATTATCTAGAGAAACAAAGTTAAGAATGACAGCAAACTTCTCATCAAAACCTATGCAAACAAAAAGACATATCAAGTTATGTACCTCATATAAGGACATTTTAGTCAACAACAGAACACATATATAACAGTGGTCCCATAATATTATATCATATTTTTACTTCACCTTTCTGTGTAGGTATGTTTAGATACACAAATACTTAGGATTATTTTACAGTTGCCTACAGTGTTTAGTACAGTACATGCTGTCCAGGTTTATAGCATAGGAGATATAGGCTATACCATACAGCCTAAGTGTGTTGTAGGCTACATCACCTAGGTTTGTATAAGAACACTCTATGATGTTTAAATAGCAATGAAATTACCTAATGATGCATTTCTCAAAATGTATCCTCGCCCAGGTGCCGTGGCTCACCTCTGTAATCCTAGCACTTTGAGAGGCCAAGATGAGTGGATCACCTGAGGTCAGGAGTTCGAGACCAGCCTTGCCAACATGGTGAAACCCTGTCTCTACTAAAAATATATAAAATTAGCTGGGCATGGTGGTGGGCACCTGTAATCCCAGCTACTTGGGAGGCTGAGGAGGAGAATCACTTGAACCTGGGAGACAGAGGTTGCAGTGAGCTGACATCGTGCCATTGCACTCCAGCCTGGACAACAGCGAAACTCTGTCTCCAAAAAACAAAAGTAGTTTTTCATCACTAAGTGTTGCATGACTGTATGTAGATATTCTCAGTAAAATCCTTTGATAGATACATAGTTTGTAAATATTTTCTCCTAATGTGTAGCTTGCTTTTTATTTACTAAATGACATCTTAAAGAGCAAAAGTTTTTAATTTTGATGAAGTCCAATTTATTAATTTGTTCTTTATAGAGTGTCTTTTTGGTTTTCTAAGAAGTTCTTTCTATGCCAAGATCAAATCCTTTATTCCTACTTTTTTTTCTAGGTCTGAAATTTTTACTCTTGAATTTACAGCTATCATCCATTTTGACCTAATTTTGGTAAATGAAATAAGATAAACATCAAGGTTCATGTTTTTGTATATAGGTAGCCAACATTATTAGTAACTAGAACAATGCACATTGAATGCAAATTGAACCCACAAGGAGACAACACTAGACACCCATTAGTGTGAATAACAATTATCTACATCACAAAATGTTTGCAAGGATGCAGAACACTTGAAACTCTCATGGATTGTTCATGTGAATGCAAAATAGCGTAAACACTTTGGAAAGCAGTTTGACAGATTCTTATGATTCTTAAATACACATTTACCCAACAACTCACTAACACAATTCATAAATATTTACCCAATAAAAATTAATATATGTATACACAAGACTTTCATGTGAATTTTATGTCAGCTTTATTTATAATGGCTTCAAACTAAAAACAACTTACATGTCAATAAACTGATGAATAGATAAACAAATTATAGTAGATTGCAGATATAACTCAGCCATAAAAAGAAATGAACTACTGATGCAAGCAAAAATGGACAAATCACAAAAGCATTATTCTAAATGAAAGAAGCTTCCCTTTATATGAAAGTGGAGAAAAGACAAGACTGAAGTAATTAAAGCAGTTCAGTGCCAGGAGCTAGGGAAGGTTTTGGGGGCAAAGAGGGAAAAGAGCTATGAGGGAATAATTTTAGGTGATAAAAATCTTCTTTATCACAATTAGGGTACTCATTATACAAGTGCATATATTTTTCACAAATCATTCAAATAGTACACTTAATGATGGTGAAGTGTTTTGTATGTGAATTATATCTCAATATGTCTATTTACAGAAAGACTTAAGCTAAATACGTGACACTCTCAGGGCTTCATTTTTAGCCATTAGTGACTAAACGTTTAGGAAATAAGGACCTTCCTCGGGATTCCACAGGTGAGAGTCACCATCATCCACCCAAACACTCAAACCAGTAGCCTAAGAAGTCATCCTTGACTCATGCATCTTTTTATCACTCACATCCAACCAGTAGTCAAGTCATAGCTTTTTTTTTTAACTTTAATTTCTGGGATACATATGCAGAATGTGTAGGTTTGTTACATAGGTATATGTGTGCCATGGTGGTTTGCTGCATCTATCAACCCGTCATCTAGGGTTTCAGCCCCACATGCTTTAGCTATCTCTCCTAATACTCTCCCCTCACCCCCCACCCCATGACTGGCTCCAGTGTGAGTTTTTCTCCTTCCTGTGTCCATGTTTCCCATTTTTTTTCTTTAGCTCCTAGATTCATCCACTCTCTAGTGCGTCTAGCACTAAGCTGTTGCAGTCATCTTTCCGTGGTACTACTGCAACGCACCCTTAGCCTTTCTCTTGCTTCCACTTTGCTCTACCACATTCCAATCTGTACTCTGGGGCCATGGTGTTCATTTAAAATGAAAATAGTATCCTCTGATTAAAATCCTCCAATCATTCTCTAGGTACTCTTAGGACAAATTCAAACTCCTTAACAAAATCTAAAGGCCCTGTGTGATCCCAGGCCTTTTATATTTTCCATCCCATTGCATTCTACTCTTCCCTTTTGGATTTTTCTAAATTCTTACAACATACTATAATTTTTCTTGCCTCTGGGTATATATGCCATTTCCTCTTACTGAAACATGTCCCCTCTCATCCGATACATTAACTTTGAAAACTCCTACTTATTCTTCACATACCTTTTCTTCGCAAGCATCGGAAGTACCAAGTTAGGTCTCATTCCTGCTCTATATCATCATAGCACCTGGTGTTCCTATTCAGTATTCACTGGTCTAGCATTTATTTATATTAGGTTGGTGCAGATGGCACCAAATGGCAAAAACCATAATTACATTTGCACCAACCTAATAATTGTCAGTTCAATATATGACTTTGCCCTAACCCTGCCGCCACCATCCCAAAATTCTACTCGCTAGGTATAATCACTGTTAGTTTTGTGCCTTCCAGACTGTTATAAAAGAAAAATGTATTGACAGTGTCAGCATAACAATATATGACAGATAAAATTAAAAGACAGAAATATATATAGGCTTCCCTCTCTTTTGCCTAGTTCTAAGGGACATGTTAAATCCCCCCTGCTCAGCACCTCAGCCAAGTAATTTGTTAACAGAATGAAAGCTGGTCTTTCAAATCTTTATTGTGTGAAGAGTGTTTTTTTTTTTTAAATGAAGCTAAAAAATCTGGGAAGGAAGGAAAAAGAACAAGAAAGAAAATAGTCTGTGAAAGCCGAGTTCTGAGCATTTTATTGAAATTTTGGAAAAAGTAATACAAAATGTTGCAGGAGCAACCTCTATGCAATGATGAAAGGGATTTGAGAAAATTAATAAATGAAAGAGATTATAACAAAGTTTTGTTATGTGTTATGTATATATGCATTTAAGACATGAAATTTTTTTCTCTTCGTATTGGGACAGGAGGAGGCATGTGGGACTTGTGTTTTATTTCTGAGTGTAGCATATGACCATCTCAGGTTTGTTTGGGTTACATATAAAACTCAATATAGGAATTGGTTCTACCTAAATAGATATTTAAGATCCTCTCAATAGTAAAAGAGGCCAAGATTAAAATCTAAAAATGAGCATCGCAACCTTCAAAACAATAAAGTATGTTATCCTCAAGGCAGTAAAGTACGTTATAATAAAGTTCTCCAGCTTTATGAAAACATAAGACTGTATTTTAGGCCTTTTCATATACCACTTAGATCTTATATACAGGAATTTCATTGCTACTGAAAGTTTACTCATAATTTACACAGAACTGTTAAGGCTGCAATTCCAAGATTAAGAAGTACTGATCCAGGGCCAAGAGCTCCCTGCTTGGACTTTCCCACTGCATTCCTTTGAGCAGCATCCCACTGAGTACCAATGATCATCAGTATAATGATCATTACCTGAAGACTTAAAATCACTGTTTCTGACACACACCTTAAGCTTCTTGCATTATACAGTGTAGTACCCTTTCTCTCAGTTAGCAAGATACTTAATTCCAACACTACTTTCAGTACCAAGTCTTAGTGGGAATGCCCTTTTTTGCTAAATAATCAATAAACATTTATTGGATAATTGAATGACTGAAACCAAAGACAGTGCCATCCATAGCCATGTTACTGTTCTTCCAGAGGTAAGAGGTTGACTTGAGACTGATATAGACCTTTTACGTTTACAGTTCTATTATTATTTTAGGTATTCAAAATATGTATGTGTGTGTATAAGAAACAGAGACAGAGATAGAAGGGTAAGTAAAAATGGTTATCAGAATGATTCTTAGACAAAAAGGGCTCCATTGGCAAAGAAAAAAATGTTTGAACAGTACTCTCTTTATTTGTTGACTAGAGATGGGAAGGTAACCATTACCATGAAATGAAAATAGAATTTAAAATCTATGGGGTATTGTGACATTTGCATTGTTAAGGTTTTGCTGCCCACCATTTGAACTCCTTTCTCATTATGTGAATTCCACAGTTGAGAATTATGGGAATCCCATTCCCATGTTATGTATTATAGGAATCCCACAGGTAAGAATCGTGCTAGGTTGGTAAAAGGGGATTAGTTGCCACTAAAATAGTACAGTAGTCTAGGTTTTCATTCTCATTATCTGCTGGGGTACAGGCGTATGACCTCAGCTAATAGAATGTCCACAGGTGGCAAATCTGAAACAAGTAGCGCAAAGGTTAAGAGCACTTTAAATTTCCTTTCAACAGGCTTGTCCAGGGATTGTGGTGGTGATGGTGCCGGTAGTTTGTCTAGTAACCCGAGACAATGAACCAGCATCCTAACCAGCTATTCCAGTGGCAGGGGTTGGCTATAATGACAGCTTCCTGTCCTGTGGTTTCCTCCTGTTTCACAGCTTGTTTTTTCAGCCTTCCATAAATTCTTTAGTCTACATGATGACGTCACTCCATTAAACTGTTTTTTTTTTGTCAAGGTGAGCCGGAATCTAGTTTTGTTACTACAGGTAAGAACCATGGTACACAAATTGGTATCAGGGAGCAGACTGCAGTTGAAGTGACCACAGAAAAATCCAGGGAGTTGTATGTACTTAGAGAGGGAGGCCATGAACATTGTTTGTATTTATTAGTGGGAATCTGTCAGTCCATGAAACATCATGACAAATATTTTCTTTAAATTAAATAATGCACTGAGAGCAGAATTATATGCAACCATATATTTGCCATATAGAATATAAGAATTTTGGGATTGGGTATCTAATTCTAATGACCTTACAAAAGGCCAATGAGTGGCCCAAATTTCAAAGTTATCAGGTTAAATCATGTGCTGAAACTCAGGGGCTTTCTATGAGTGGACTAAATAATCTCTAACTTCCATTGAGTTCTGAACTTCCTTGGTGTATTAGTGAAGAAAAAATCCAAAGGCCAGGAGATTGCAGTGCTACAGAGAATTGATCATATGAAGTTTATGCCTCTCAAGAAGGGCTAGAAATTACTCCTTTCTCCAAGGCCTTGAGAAATGAAAGGAGTTGCTGAGAGGCTTATCATCATATTTAAAAATACACTAATGGCTGTTCTTTGAGGCTGCCAGTGCTGACATGGAATGCAATTGAAATGGTCTCCCTGACTGCAATGGGGTAATTAAAATCCTGAGTGACATAGCGGCACTTAGTCTCAGAGGCAAAGTAGATTCGTTACTGGCAAGATAATCCAAATAGACTCACCCATAGAAATTTGGGTGGTTGCTAATATATCATAGACTTGTTAGAGGCAAAATGGACAGGCACCTAACTAGAGCCGCCTCTTTTTTCTGAGTTTAAAAAATATAAAAATCAAAACACAACAAGAAAACAAAAATATCCTCTAAGTCTGTCCACCCATTATAAGAGGAGATAATTGTTTTATTACTGAATTCTCAAACCTGGCTCAGTACAGGTAGTCAACAAGCCCTTGAATGAAGGAAAGCCTGGACAGCCCTGAGAAGACTTGATGATAATACCATATATAAGTGAACCTTCCTCCTTGCCTCCCAGAAGAGAACCTGGAACTACTAAGATCGCTTTGTTTTGAAGAGTAGACTACTGCTCAGATCTTTTAGACCTTATTGTTGCTTATTAGCTCTGAGCACACTAATACCTGAAGACTGGATATCCACGGCAATTTACATGTTTGAGTGGGGGCTTCTGAAAGTCAAAAATGTATTTTGATCTGAGTCTGTTTATGGTAGGCCTGACAAAATCCTGAATCCATACTGTATTCATGATAGTAACAAATATAATCCTCAATATAGCTGAAACACAACAAAAATATATTTTCTACATTCATTAGGCAATGATAACACATAACATAAAGTGGCTCAAACATCACAGAAATTTATTCCACACTTTTGTAACAAACCAGGCAATGTTCCTTATGCGTTAGGAACCAAGCTCCTCTCCTTCCTTCTTGGACAAAGTTCCTTATGCTTTAGGAATCAAGCTCCTTCCTTCTTGGAGTTTCTTCATCCCCGATAATCTTATTTTTGTTTGCACCTGGTCTGTGGAAGGGGAAGACAGAAAAGGATGTAGACCTGTTTCCAAAATACCTTAAAGTGGCACACGTCATACTAGCTCACATTCTATTGGCAAAATCTGATTGCAAGGGAGGGTAGGAAATATGAACTAACATTTTCTCAAGGGAAAACAGGAAATGTATTTTGGTAAAAATGTTGCAATCTCTGTCACGATACTATGCTTTTCCTCCAATTGCTGAATGCATACTAGGAATAGAAATACTATGAAATTGGAAGATCTGGAGTTTTTCTGACACGTAAGGTAAGAACTATTATGATCAGACACCAAATGTAAACCACTAGAACTCCCTCTTCAAACCAAAATAATAAATCAAAGCAACCCTGAATTACTGAGGTAACCACAGTGATTGGTGCCTCTGTCAAAGGCTTGGAAGACACAAGAGTGGAACCCTTTTTTCCCCCACATTCCTATTTGACTGACCTGTGCAGATAGATGATAGATGAAGAATAATAATAGAATGTTATAAACATAATCAATGTGAAATGTAATCAATGTGACCTTTTTACTTGGGCAAACAAATATAGCCTCTAACAATTAATAGGCAGCTATTGATTTGGGAATTTGTTCTCTTAAACTCTAAAAATGTAAAGCAATGGAAACGATTCTGTTTATAGATTTCTCTGAAATTTGCTGTCATCGATTAACCATGAGTGTACTGTTGCAATGGTACAGCCCTGTCCAGGACAGTCCCGAAGAACCCGCGTGTAATATCAAATCTACACCTTTTCTGTCTACCTGGCTGGAAAGAGGGATGGCATGAAATAAGTTTCTATATGACTGATGAACAGTGGTTAATGGTTTGCCATTACCTTTGATAGGGTTCCTTCCTAATTACTTACAACTGGAACTCCCTCTCCAAACCAAAATAATAAATCAAAGCTTGTAAGTAATTAGGTTGTAAGTAATTAGGAAGAAACCCTATCAAAGGATGCTGAGAAAGAAACCCACACAAGCATTATGCACCTAAACTTCTTGAAGTGGCCCCAAAGTAGAAAAAAATTGTGCCTCATATGAATACCTCAAAAGTCTCCCTCTGTTAAAGAGGTGCTCATTCTTAGATTATAGAGGACAGTACTCTCTAAGGATATCAGCCAGTCTCTTTCTTCACTTATTTGTCCTTGACCAATGAGAGTGTGAGCAAATATTGTGAGTGGTAATGTATGGAAGCTATTCATAAACTCACAAATGTCTACTTTTCTCACTAAAGTTTACATAGTCTCTGTTATAGTGGATTCCCTAATATGCCAGTGATGAAAATGTTACATTGTTGGGGAACACTTGAATAATCTTTGGTTGGGAAAGCCTTCTAAAATAATGTAGAAAAGCTAAAAGTCATTAAAAAATAGACTTCATTTTTAAAATGTTTGTATTATAAAATATAACACATGAAAATAAGAAAAACACATAAAACAAAGTATTAATGTCTTTAATGTAAAAAGGGCTCTTATAAATTAATTTTGAAAGGAGACCAGCAATCAAAAAGGAAAGTGGGTAAAGGATAGAATAAACCATTGAGGGAAGACAAAATGCATATATGAAATAATCATATGAAAAGTTTCTTAACTCACCGTGGAGAATAATATGGATTATAACCAAAAAATCCTGATTTGAGTTTTTTCACCCATCAAAATAAAATGAATATAGGAGTCAGTGGAAATGAGGATGTGAGAGGAGTAGTCATATCTTGCTTCTGTGAGTGTGTGCTGAACCCCCTTTGGAAATGGAACTGGCCTTCTTAAAAAAATTTAAATGATACATGGATGTTTATTGCACACTGTTCATAGTGGCACAAAACTGGAGGAAAACCACAATATTTGTCAGTAGGTGAATATATAATTTATCGCTCACCTTATGAAAAATTTTCAATTAATTTTAAAAAATGGACATTTTCTACTGATATGGAAAAAAGTATACATTATATGATAATATTTTAATGAAGCCATAATGTAATACACATACTATTTCCTTTGAGGTGTGTGTATATGCTTGTATGAGTATATAGAAAGAAATGGAGAATATACAACAAACTGTTGAAACACCTTAAAAGAATGTGAATGTATGTTAAGTATAAAAGAGAGCTTGAGGGAGAGGAAAGCTTTTTAAGTAATATGTTCTATCATGTCATTTAATTCTCTATAACTTAAAAAATCTAAAGAATTTTTAAAGGATAAAAATCACAAAAGTGCTCAATGCATCTCCGTTTTTCCTTACTTTTACATAATTGACTCATTATATTTATTGAGTGAAAGTGTGAAGCAAAAATCAGTCATTCTAGAACAATTCCCTTCTAGGAGAAGACTTTAAATAATACCACAAATTGTTCAGGTAAAGCTCTTATTTTTTTCTACTATGATTTAGCTGTTAATTATTTGGGCATGTGTTTTAAACCTATGACTGATGATGCCCTTGAGGTTTTTTTTCAGCTTGGGAGACATTTGTTTTAAATTTTTACAAATTAACAAAAATATACTTGATCCGTAGAAGAAACTACCCAGGCTGGAATACCTCTTACTACATTAAGGTCACATATGACTATTTAAATTAGAACCAGAAATGTATGCTTTCCTATTTCTGGAAAGCCTTTCAAATATTATCTCAGGATAAATAAACTCATAAAAATTGAAGATGGATTATAAACTGGTTTTTCATCCTAGAAGCATACTTATATGTGCTAGATCTTGATTGTTGTTTTAATGGCTTTGTGATAGTATAATTCTCTTCTGCGAAGGTAACAATGTATTTCTGTTGACCTAAACAGTAATTAATATCAAGCTCATGATTTCCAAATATCCAGCGTCTAATTCTACTCTATATTTACATGCTTAAATAAAAGATTTATTTAAAATTATAAATATACATGTATATGTTTAAGAGTGCTTTAAACAAAAACTTTAAAAATTATTTCTTAAGAAAAACTCACTTGGGAACAAAATCCACTTTAAATACAATACAGAAAACTTCTTAGGTAAAACAAAGACATCAACAACTGTGAACAAACAGTGTTGTTAACAGGTCTTGTTTCCTTCTTTTCTTCTTTTTGTTTTCCAACCATTATAAATAGGCCCCCTTTTCTGACAATGAGACAGGATAATTTTAATAATTACAATATTTCATTACTTACCAATGTTTATGTATTAAATGTCAAATTCTTTCTGTGAAAAGTTGTCATGGGCTTTGAACGATACCTCCTTAAACAGTTGTAAAGCACTTTATATGTTATAAATTAGCTCATAGATTATTTAATGTAAACTAGCTATGAGAAATCTGAAAAAATGTACGGTAGTGTATTTACTTTATATAAGTTGTTTTACAAGAATAAAGGGGAGGAAATGAAGAGAAAAAAAGACAAATTTATAGATGGACATAAGCCCCAAAGCCTAACATTAACTGGTATAGTTTATTAAACTTCCCTGGGCTGTCTAAGTTCTATATTACAGCCTCCCAGGGCAGGGGCTGTGCCTGCTCACTGTCAGCAGTTAACAAATTACAAAGAGTATTATTAACAGCAGATCTTATGGGTAAAACTTGTATGATTATTATATTTTAAAAGCACTATTCCACAGAACACTAATTGAATTGTCATCCAAGTTTTTCTTAATCTTGTCTTACATGTACTCTGCTAAGTAAAAATGCTTAAACTGATCATTTATAGTTTCAAAAATACAGCTTAATGAGAAAGCGATTTAGTAAATTTCTGGGGGCTGTTTTATATCACATAGAGTATTGTGTTCTCACAGAACAACTTACTTTAACAGAATTCTTCAGGAAGTTTACCTTTGGCTGTAATAAAAAATTATTGCTGCCTGAAAGGTTGCATGCATTTGTGATATGCAGAAATTTCTAGAATAAGTAACATTCTTTGTTTCAGACACGAGACCTTTCCTATCTTTGCACCCCAACCTGTCTACTGAAAATTAGGGGCTATATGAATAAATTAATTCAGCTATTTTGATTAAATTTAATGAAATAGTTAAAAGGTACATTTACATATTACACACATACACACACACAAATACATACACATGTCTTAAACTACAAGTCAGTAAAATAACTTTATATTGGATTTTCTTGTTTTTATTAATTTTATTAGTCAAGCAATCCAAAAAAGATACAAGTAAGTTAAAAACACTTGATAGGTCAAATCAGTCTGAACTTTCATATTGGTAGAAGTATAAAGTGATAACTAAATTTCATTTTTGGAGATCTGAAAAGTCAAGTGCATAGAACACTTAATCTCTGTCACTGTGTTTTTTATTTCTGATATTTACAGTTGATTTGATTTGTTCCCCATAGTTACCATCTCTCTGCTAAAATTATCCATGTATTCTTACATATTGTATAGCTTTTCTATTAGAACCTTTAACATATTAATTATAGTTATTCTAAATGCCCCTTTGGTTATTGCATCTGGGGCACATCTGAGTCTGGTTCTGATAATTACTTTGTATCTTCGGGCTGTGTTTATTCTCAACTTGTCAAATGCCTTGTAATTTTGGTCGGAAGCCAGACATGTTGTATAGCAGAGCAGATTCTGAGGCAAGTGTATTTTTGCTTGGAGATGAGCATACCTTTGCTTCCTCTATACATTTAGTGTGAAAGTTTGTAATGATCTAGCCAAAAGTTGGGTTTGGTTTTAAGTTTGGTGTTGCTGTGGTCATACTCAGTGCTTAAAGGCTTTGTATGCCTTTAGTGATGCCACATGTTTAGGTATAGGCTAATTTATCAGAGAGTGCTTCTCAGTGGCTGCTCCCTGATGAGAATCTGTCTCTTGCGACTCTCTCAGTTGTGTTCTACTGTGATTTTTTTCACTCAGTATTTGTTACCTAAGTGGTAGGAACTCAATGTTTGTTACCTAGGTGGTGGGAAGCTGGGAAGGAAGGGTGTTTTCTGATGTACAGGTTAAGCCTCGGTCTTGGCAGTCTCTATGAGCTTGTGGAGTGTGGCCTTCGCGATTGTTCCCATCCCTCTTCTAGTTGTAGTACTGGGCCTTGAAAGTATTCCTGCCCAGCCTTCCAGGTAGAGCTTTTTATTTGATTTTTTAAATTCCCTTTTCCTAGTTGTAAGGGGTTTCCAGTGCCTTGACAATTGTTCTTTCTATTTCATTATGGTTTTGTTCTTTAAGGAAAACTGGGGAGATAGGCCTGTTTGGAATTTCTAACGGTGGCAATTGTTCCTCTCCCCCAGGTGGCATTGCTAAGGAAGCTTTCTCAGGATTTCCCTCAGTCTTCACCTTCAACACCTGCTGGGATTCAGGGAGGAAAAGCTGCAGCTCCCCGGAGCTACACATTCGGATTCCAGCCATGTTGGGTCTTTAGCAATTTGTTAGAACATTTTAGCTGCATCTTCTTATAACATTATACAGCGTCTGGTTGTGAAGGAGCCAGGTAAGCAAAGGATTTTTTGCTCTTAAGTTGGTCATTTGGTTTTTTGCAGTATTTGGTGAGATCCTATGCCAGTAGATTGATCACTCTGTATATCTTCAAACAGTAACGCTAGCTGAGACCCTGTATGCAGGAAAGACAAGCCCAAACTCTAAATGTTTATTCTGTTGATAACAAACTGCTAGCCTTTCCAAGTGTAGTCAATAAGTCACACACCAGTCAGTGGGCTCCTCAAGGAATGGTGCCAAAATGGAGATTCAGTATTGGTCTTTATTATTGTCTGTTTGGACATTTGACATTGGCCCTAGGTAGGTCAGCTAGTAGGAGCAAATGCTATTGGGCACAGAGATGGCCTCCATATCTGCCTTTCAGGCCACTTTGTGCATGTGTCCATTGTGCCAGCACTAGCGTGACCAATGATATGGGCTGGCTGACACCACTGGTTGGGTCCTTTTAAATTCATGCCTCTTTTATGGGGGATATTCTGTCATGGGTGTTAACATATGATACATCAATATTCACACTGTCCTACTTCCGCATGTCCATCCATATGCCTCTATCTCATATCTCCCTGTAACTTTCTTTCCATGTTTTTCTTTTTTCTTCCTTGTCAATCACCTTAAGCATTTTTCACTGCCAATGAATCTTCAGGCCTTTTTTTTACACAGTGTAGAAGACCATAAATATAATTTGCAGTTTAATAATTAACCAAGTTTTTCCTATCTATTGTCTGCACTGTCTCAGGGCACCCCTGCATTAGGCTGTAATTCAGCTACCATCATTATGCACCCATACACTAAATCAGTCCACAAAGATCACACAGCCCTAGGTGTGATCTGAGGGAGAGCTGCTGGTACAGCAGGGTTGGGTGCCAGGTGGATTGGGGCTACTTTTCATAAGTTTGTGTGATTTATTTGTGGTGTTAACTTGACTAGGTTGAAGTTAACTTGAATAGGTTGAATTATTTATTCTCGATGCTTCAGTAGGCACTGAGCCCATTCCTCTTCTGCTCAAAGGGAAACCCAGGTGGTTTTGCTTTTGATTAGAATGATGGACTGCCCCAGGTGTATCTGTGAAAGTGTTTGCAGAGGAGATTGGTGTGTATCAGTGGATTGAGTGAGGAAGATCCGCTGTCAGTGGGGGCAGGCCCCATCCAATTGGCTGGGGGCCCAGATGGATCTGAGACAGAGGAAGGCTAAAAATTTCTCACATACTCTCTCTCCTAGAGCTTGACAGTGCTCTTCTATCCTTGGATGTCAGAGCTCTAGGTCTTCCACCTTTGTACTCTAGGACTCATACCAGCAGTTCCTAGGTTCTCTAGCCTTCAGCCTTGGACAGAATGTCCACCAGCTTCCCTGAATTTGAGGCCTTTGGACTTGGACTGAACCACACTACTGGCGCTCCTGGTTCTCCAGCTTCTAGATGGCCTATTGTGGGATTTCTCAGCCTCTGTAATTTTGTGAGTCAATTCTCCTTAAAAGGTTCTTTTCATAGATCTCTCACTGTATCCTATTGGTTCGGTCTCTCTGGAGAACACTGGTTAGAACAAATTGCTTTTGCTTTGTATTGCTCAAGCTTGATCCCAGATGTCGCACTTCTGAGTTAAGATGAATTTTGCTGCAACTGCCCAACTTTTAAGTGAATGGGTCTGAAAAGGTCCAGCTCATGAGGGCTATTATTTACTGAATGTCCCATAGTCAGGTGCTCCATCTCTACCAGGAAGCACTTATGTATCACTGGCTGTCTCTTAAAAGATACATAATTCTCATTGTAGATGGCATGCCCATGCCTACAGCCCCACAGGTCTTCACCAGTGTTCTCCTGAGGGGGCCAGCCACAAACTATATGTAGCTTCTTTTTGCACCATGGATACTTCCAACACTACAGGGTCTGCTACAGAAGACTTTCCTTCTCTGAGCCTCCTTCCAATTGAGCAGCCATTTGCATCACCTGGCCTACGAGCTGGAGCTTTACCTCCACGTGTGCTATATGCAGCCTCTAAAGCTCCAAGGGGCCCACCAGGTGTTATACTTCCTTCTTTATGGTAGAAGTTATTAGAGTCAATTTATTTATCTTTTTAACATGTTTAAAATATGTCCTAGAATGCTCCTGATCATTGAACCCCTCCAATTTTGCAAGTTTGTCAGGCATAGAGTTTATGTTCTGCTCTCTGGAGTTCATATGGCTTACAAAAGATTCAGGAATGCTGGTAACTTTTTGCTTTTCTGATCTGATCAACATGACATTATCACTATGATATATCTATGTGATGTTCTGGAGGATGTGCAGAAAAATTGAGATTTTTTTGTGGTATATTCTGAAAGAGGGCTGGAGAGCTAATACAGTTCTGGGGTAAAACTCTAAGAGCCTATTATATATTTCATGTGAACACAAAGTGTTTATGATCTTTCTAATTGGAATAGAAAAGAACATATTTACTCCTAGATTGTAGCTGAGAGGAGCTAGAGCTGAGAATCACAGCCTTTTCAAAAACTGCTGTGGGACAGACCCTAGAAAACCTGTCCCATTGGCACAAATGGATGTGTCTCCCAGAAGTTTACTGTGTGTTAAGATGGCTCTCAGGCTGTAGCCAACAGGGCAGAGGCTGAGCTTCAGGACCCCTTTGGGATCTGCTGTGGAATGGAGGTTGGCATGTCTCTTATGGTGGCACAGACAGATGAGTCCATCAGTTCTCTGAGTGAGCGGGATTACTCCTGGGCTGCAGCACAGAGCAAGTATGGCTGATACCAGGCCCTTCAGGATCTGCTGTGAGACAGAAGCAGGGAAGCCTGCCTGGGGACTCAGCTGGGCAAATCTGACAGATTTGCCTTTCAAGTAGAAAGGGATTTAATGTACATTTAAATCCCTTTCAATTTATACCTTCAAGATAGCTCCTAGAATGCAGCAACAGGGTCTGGATCCAAAACACTCATTTCAGGATATGTGGTGAGATTTGGCCAGCATACTTGTTCTTGTGGCACAGAAGGGCAAATCTTTCTTGGGGTCCTTGTGTGAGTCACACTAAGCTGGGACCACAAAGGGGGCAAAAGCCAAGTTACACAAAAATTTTCAGGTCTGTTTCCAAGGCTGAGGCATTAGGGGGTGTGCTTCCTCCTGGATCCTGTGGATGGTTTTGGTAGCAGGCATTAGGCAAAGCAGGGCAAGGAATGGGGCCATTTTCAAATCTGAACCCAGAAGCAGGGTTTGTACATCTGCCACCTAGATGCAGGTCTGTACTCTTTTTTTGTTTCTGTTTTTTGAGATGGAGTTGTTCTATTGTCCAGGCTGCAGTGCAGTGGCTCTATCTTGGTTCATTGCAACATCCACCTACCAAGTTCAAACGATTCTCCTGCCTCAGCCTCCCGAGTAGCTGACAGCTGGGATTATAAACATGTGCCACCATGCCTGGCTACTTTCTTTCTTTCTTTCTTTTTTTTTTTTTTTTTTTAGTAGAGACGGGATTTCACCATGTTGGCCAAGCTGGTCTAGAACTCCTGACCTCATGTGATCCACCTGCCTCAGCCTTTCAAAGTGCTGGGATTACAGGTGTGAATCACTATGCCTCAGCCTTTCAAAGTGCTTGGATTACAGGTGTGAACCACTCTTAAAATGACTCTCCTAGGTCTTGGGCTCCACTTCAGGTAGTCTTTTACCTGAATCCCAGGCTCTTACAAAGAGACTTTTGTTCATGCACCAATGTAGAATTCTTATTGCTGTGGGGGTTATGCAACCAAGTGACCTTCTATTCTGCCACCTTGCTCAGGAAGCCTAAAGTCTTCTTTATTTTAAAAAATAATAATACAGCTACATTCAGTTTATGCCCCTTAATTTCAATAAAAAGTAATAAATAATTTCAATAAAGAAAAAAATATATTTAAATCTCTTTAATTTCAATCTTCTGATTTAGAAATAGCTTTTGGAAGTAGCATATAGCTGAATTTTAAAATTATTATCTACAAGTTCAGTGTGTCTATCTTTTAACTAATAATTATTGATATATTTTGACTTATTTTTATTGTTTTATTTTGAAATTTCACTCAACAAAACTTTTTCTTCTTTTCCTTCTTTCAAACTTTATATGGACTAAATATTTTAATTAGTAACTCCCCTTATTGGTTGCGAGTGTCTCATTCTGGTTCCATTTTTTAATCTATAATTTTCACATGCATGCATGACCTAATAATGTTTAAATGAACCAGTCTCTCCATTTAATACAGGAACTAAGTATTCAGTAATTTTGATTTCTCACCGTAGTGCATATTTGTATGTCTTTAGCTCCCTAGAAGCTTCAAACATATATTCAAGAAATGTTCTTCCTTTTGTCTATGTCCCCGCAAGGTAGAAGTAAAAAACTCATTTGCTAGCCTTGTAGCTGGAGGACAAGTAACCTATGATCCACCAATCAACAAAGAATGAGAGTTGAAGTTAATAACACAAAGTGGCAAGTGCAACTCAGATTCCCCATTCTGCAATGTTCTTTATAGGCAATGTTCTGACTGCTGTGTTCAATAAGCAGTCTTAATTATGAGAGCTCTAATGTCTGTCCCAGGTATAGCAAAAATGGGTTTCAGTACAGCCTTTCTCCATTGCTGATTTGGGTGTCATAAAGCTTTAAGAAAAAATATGTAGTATGTTTAGAAGAGGGGCTCAATGAAGATTAAGTATTACTGTTTAATCATTAGGAAAATGTATCAATATGGTTTGTAATACGTTTACTTTTAAATCAAACTAAAAAAGATTCTGCATTAATACAGCTCAAAAGTGTTATCAGTAAAGACAAAGAGCAAACTCTTCCGTCAAAGACAAAACTTAGTTGCAAGTTAGAAATGGGAAAAATCACATTTTACATTTTACATTGAGATTGAAAAGATCAGATCAATTACTATAATAGTGTTTTGAAGTTGAAAGAAGTGGAAAGATAATTCTATTCCTTTATTTTAAACGTTAGATAAGTGGTATCTAGTTCAGTTCACCTTTCTCAAGTTAAGCAGTGAAGAGAAACGACTGAATTGGGTCCTCTTGTTCTTATTTTCTAGTCTCTATTCGTTTTGTTTTCTTAATACCTATGAAAGAGCAAGACATAACAGGATATTTCAAAAATGAATATTGAAATGACTATGTAACTAATCAAGCAGGAAAATTAGGAATAGTGCTGCCATAGAGCAAAAAATAAATAAACTCAGAAAATATTTAAATTCAACATAAAACCATTATTTTTCACAGCAGTTGTGAAGCTATCAGACACAACTTTAGATTGACTGTTCTTCCTAGTATTAACAAATTATTAATATTAAACAAATTATTTAATATTAGGAAAAGTAGTCAAAGTCAAGTTGTTTTGATAGCTTTACGATAGGCACTTTTGCTTTTCAGTGAGATTTTGATCTAGTCCTAACTATGCATACTTTAGCCTGATCTTCCCCAATTCTGTCGTTAAGAAGTAGAAACCAAGTCATTTAAATTGTGTAAGTTCTTGGAGGCTTCTGTTGCCTGCAGTTTATGGAAAAGACATGCCATATTCAGCTGATCCTAACTGATGGTCGTGTTCCATGGTGATATCATTACCAATGAACAGAGAAGAAGGACTTTCATAGCTTCACATTTTTCACCAATGATTTTACAATAATTATAATGCCTACTAGAGTTGCGTTAGTATATAACCCTATTTTTACCAAAGAAGTTTTTCAGTAATTTTCCTTCCGGTATGATGTTATTTATCTTAACCTTTTAGAATGTAAAATACAAAATGTGGCCATTAAGGACACATGATTATAAAACCTCAATGAAAAAAGTCTTGCATGCTTTTAAGGATGGAGTATATGGTAAGAAGAATTTAACAGTCCCCAAGGATGTCCATATTTTAACCCTAGAACCTATATAAATGCTACCTCTCAGCAAAAGGGACTTTATAAATACCATTATGTTAAGGACCTTGAAGTAGACATATTATCTTAGATCAGCAGGGTGGACCCAATGTGATGACTTGGGTTTACAAAAGGGGAGAAACTTTCCCCAATTCAGAAGATGTGACAATGGAAAAAAAGGGTCAGAGAGATATAACATTGCTAACTTTGAAAATGGTGGAAGATGATGCCTTAAAGATGGAGAAGACAAGGAAATAAGTTCTCCCTTTGAACCTCCAGAAAGGAACACAGCTCTGATGAAACCTTGATTTTGGCCCCATAAGAACTATGTTGAACTTTTAACCTATAGAACTCTAAAATAATAAATGTATTATTACAAACCACTACATTTATGGTATTTTTTATGGCATCAATAGAAAACTAATATAGAATATAAAGAAACTATAGGCAGTAATTCAAATATCAATTCCAACTCTGCAATTCCAACTGCAGGTTATACTAGAATAATTAAAACCAAGTCAGGAGATATCCTGCTAATCCATGTTATTTTTAAACACCCTGTAGGGCCTCAGAGTGACAGTTCTATGAGCAGAGTTTTACTCCTATTTATCATGGAAATATTGAGCTAAATGTACATTAAATCCCTTTCTACTTAAACAATGAGTAATTATATAAATGTTTTATAGATACAGTCTAATACTGCTGATAGAAAAAGGACTCTTGTTTCCTCTAAATGTTACCAATGAAAATTACAAAGATATAAAATGAATTTATTCCAGCACCTTAGGAGGCTGAGGTGAGCAGATTGCTTGAGCCGAGGAGTTGGACACCAGCCTGAGTTTCAAAAAAATTGAAAATTAGCTGAGTGCAGTAGTGAGTGCCTGAAGTCCCCACTACTTGGGAGCTGAAATGAGAGAATCACCTGAGCCCAAGAAGTTGAGGCTGCATGGGCTGTGATCACGCCTCTGCACTCTAGCCTGTGCAATGGAGTGAGTCTGTATCTCAAAAAAAAAAAAAAAAAAAAAAAAAGACAAAATGAATTTCAATCATATCAATTTTTACTATGTTGGGATGGTGAAAACAATTGGGTTTGTCAAGCAAATTTGACTAGAGCAATAATATGGCTGAGGTATAATATTTTTGCAGAATGAATGCTAATACTGATGGATTTACATTAAATCAAGAATGAAAAGATCCTGATTAGAAGCTCTATTAGTAAAAAAATAGACAACGTAAATACAACTAGCTATTAAAAATAGAACCCTATGAGAGTTTTTTTTCACTTCATACTAAAATGAATACAAAGATGTGAGCATTAAATTCCCTTCTTATACTTGATCTTAGCCAAAAGGCCAAGAAGCAATAAAATTCCCTTCTTTCCAAGGCTCTCCCTCTGGTTTCTAGTATACTATTATTTTATATCCTCTTAATACTCCACTTGGGTAATATTAAGCAACAAACCTAAAATAAAGATGTCTTATTTATCAGTCTTGGGCAAATCAAATGTCATGTGGGAAATAACCTTAGTGCAATGATAGACTCCAAGTAAAGTACCAGGAAAGTGAATTCAGAGGTCACAGAACAGAAAAGCTCACAGACAAATGAATGTTCTCAAATCGTATTTAGAACACTAACAGGAAGAAAGAACAAAGAGATGGAGGTAGTTAATACATATAGAAAAGCATTAAAAGTGGGGTGAGAGGACCACACTTCCTGAATCCTGGGGTATGCTATGTTCATATGTCCTGCCTTTCTCTCTTCTACTTTCTGCACTGATGATGTGGTTACTGGTAAGTTTAGATGTGAGTGAGAGGGCCCACAGATGGAAGGTGCCCGAAGCCAATGACATAAACTTTGTCTTATTAGAGGAACACAGAGACAAGTACACCTGTCAGATCTGTAGCTTGTCAATAGCCTACTGAACAGATTTGAGTTTCTTTGGCAGGGGAGATAAGAGGCCAGAATGAGGGGGTCACCAATGGGTGACCAATTAAGTACTCATGAATACTGAGTGTTTCATATGCTTCAGGCATATTTACCACATTCTCAGTATTGAGTATATCCTAAATCTTCTGTATGTAAGGGCCTTATAAATATTAGGTATCTTCTGATCTGTCCATTCTTTTGTTTTTTTAATATATTTTAAGATTTATGTTCTACTAAGCACTTATCTTTATTTAATACCTCCTATGATTTCTACCTACATCTAACAAAATCTTTGCTTATGAGCTACTTTTTAAATAAAGCATGAAAAAATTTTATATTTTTTTACAAACTGTTGACATATTCATGTTTCATAACAATTGAGTATTCTGAAAAGTATATGTACATTATGCCAAGTCTCAGAATTTCTTTTTGTGTAAGTTGACATGACATTGGTACAAGGCTGCCATCCCTATGGTTAAATGTGATTACATTAGAATTGGCCTGTAATTCAAGAGCAGTCAGTCAGTGTAAAAACTGCGTAAGGACTATACACCTTCTTTTTCTTAGCAATCTGAACTATAAATAGCCAGAAGTCATTTGCTTGTGATACGGTTTGGCTGTATCCCCACCCAAATCTCATCTTGAATTGCAGCTCCCATAATTCCTACGTCATGGGAGGGACTTGGTGGGCGGTAATTGAATCATGGGGATGGGTTTTTCCTGTGCTGTTCTTGTGATAGTAAGCCTCACGAGAACTGATGGTTACTAAAGGGGAGTTCCCCTGCACATACTCTCTCTTGCCTGCTGCAATGTAAAATGCCTGTCTCTTTCTGCCATGATTGTGAGCCCTCCCTGGCCATGTGGAACTGTGAATCCATAAAACCTCTTTTTCTTTATAAATTACCCAGTCTTGGGTATGTCTTATTAACAGCCTGAGAACAAACTAATACAGCCTGGTAGTGGAAACAGAAAGTGATGAGAGAGGAAAAGAGAGCATGAAGTAGCAGTGGACAGAAGTAAACAGAATCTGTGTATAAGTACAAGCAAAAAAGACCTTTATAGAAAAGACTGTTATTGGTTTGGTAGCAGGAATATAAACCAAAGATGGAGATATACAATGTGAAGAGACAAAGAAAGTAGCCAATAACCATAAATAGAACGGGTATTGGTAGGTTTCTGATTCTGAGGAGACAGTTGGTAGGATTACTTTGGATGTTGAAAAAATAGCCAGTCCCCAAATTTTCTAAGGCCTGACTGTTCTGTGACTCTGGTAATTTTCATGATAGCTAGTTTAGGGGCTTTTTCTATATTGGCATGAGACATAGTCCAATGATTAAGATTCCAGTTGGCTAATTTTGTATATATATTATGTTGAAAGGAACTTAACTTTTTCAAGATGTACTCAGATAATGACCTGAGTATTTGCATAGTAAGAATTCTCTCAACTTTGTTAGACATAGAGTGTTATTACAATGTACCACATAAGTCCATATAAATCTTTAAAAGGCATGAAGCAATAATATTTGATATATAAACTGTTCATTTTTTTTAAGATTAATTATACACCAAGATGAATCAAGCTACTGTCATACTTTCTGGAATTCTTCAATATGGTGATAGTCTTAAGAAATTATCTATGAGCATAGATCTCAGTGTGGCAAAAATGCTGGGTGGCTGCTAACAGTTTTCTTAATTGTGATATCCAGAAAAAGAGCAAAACTGAATTGCAGAAGAATAAAGAGCCTCTGATCAGTCAGTCTTTTGAGAATATGCCTTGTTTTGTTTAGACTATTATCTCCTGTTATACCTTTCTTCTGCAGTTTTTCCTGATTGCCCATAGCTAATTGTCCAATACTACCCTTCCATCAAAGACCAGCCTAATTGCTATCTACTAAAGGAATCTTTTTAGATTCCCTAAGGTAGTAATTACCTTCCCTTTCCAGATATTTTCATAGGCCTCTTAGATACCTCCGTTATGGCATTTATTATAGGTAACTTAAATCCATTGTTATGTGTGTATCTTCCACTGACTAGGGTCTTTTAAGCAGAGGTGACCATGTCTTTTTAAATTCTTACGTCTATAAGAGCTCTAACATGATGTCACAGAATATATTTTAATAATATAGGTATAACTGAAATAATATATGGGAATTGTTTGCTTTAATCGAGGAGAATTAACAAATTAAATATATACCACAACTACTGACAACTATTCTTTATTTGCTCTATATTTAAGCGGTACATTTTAGAACTCTGCTAATTGAAACGATTGATTCTTGAGTTAATCAGATATTTTCTTCTTGGAACATGATGTAAAAAGTTAGCAATGTAACTGAACAGATATAAAGATCTGTTTAAGAAAATCTGTTCAAATTTAAGAAACCCAAGTTTTGAACATATCCTTGCCATTTCTTTAAGCTTGAAGTTAATGTTATCAAAATGTTTACCAAAAGTGTCAGGATTATAAATGCAGTCAAATGTCAAAGTTTGAATGTTGCTCCTATCCCTTTCATTCCACATAAGAAAGATTCTGTTTAAAAAGCTTTTCAGTTTACATTTCTAAATGACTTCAGTATTTTAAACACTAGTTGCATAAATTGCTTTTAGGCTATAAAACTTTGCATTCCAGCTCTGGGACCATAGTTGCATATCTGCTTTATGATAGAAGGATGTTTATGTCAAGATCAAATAATCTGTTACCCTTTTCAAAATTACTAACCAGAGTGCCATTAGTATGTCTTTGTCATTTCCTTTCTCTCTCCCTTTCTTTGTTGTCCATTTTCTTGTTCTTTGTCTCCCATGTCAGCAAACCAAGTATACATAATTTTGTGAGACCTTTCCTGAATCAATTAAAATCTTACCTAAGAATCAAAAGCATGAAATAAAACCCAGCAGAAAATATTTAACTACTAAAGTATTTATAAAAATATTTTATTTTATTTGTTTTATCTTTGTGTCTATTTTCAATATTTGGAAAATTTAGCATCTTAACTGTTTGTTACAATTCTTTTTATTATCCCCATTAGAGATTGCAGGATGATAATGGCTAATTTAATACATGTCCTTAGAACTGAAGATTACTATTATGTGTCTTCAAAATTCATGAATATTTATTTGGGATAATCCATTTGATATTAACTGAATTAAATAAAAATTTATTTTTTGTGTCTATCAGTTCAAACAATCAGCATATAAAGAAAAAGTATATTATTTACCTTTTATCTAATTGGCCCTTTCAGAAGACAACAAAAAAAAAGCTATAGACTAAATTGTTTAAATTCTTTTAAAGTGAGACACATTTTCATGCAAAAATAAAGTAGTTCTTTGAGCTATAAAATATCTCATTTTACTATATTGTTTTGTGCAATTCTATATAACTTCTTTAAAGCATCATGCCAATAATTTTAAATTTATGAAACAAGGGGTTCCAACTATATCACATGACTTGATTCAGCCATTTGAACTGTATCACATTAGCTAAAACTGCACAAAATAGGAATTTACCTATAAGCTAGATAGTATAATATACTCTCTTTTAAATCTGAAGATCAATGAAAATATTAATTGTCTAAGGTCATATTTTATAACTAACAGAACTAAGATTCAATTCTAAGTAATCTAGCTCCACAGCATCTTGGGGTAGCTTTTGATTATTATCAATTCAAAAGTTCCTTTGAGCTCATGAAACTTGAACTTGTATTAATGGAAGTACTTTCTCATTTCACAATTTCTAAGAATAAAGTTGGATCATGGGCTCCTTAGGTAGTTCAGTGAAGAGATGCTAAAGTAGACAATTTTCCTTAATTTCATGTACTATGAAATCACACCTTTGAAGGGTAATATTTGGTGGTTTTAATATATTAACAGACTTATACAAATATCACCACAATCTAACTTTAGAACATTTTCATCACCCCAAAAAGCAACCCCAAGAAGTTCTCAACTTCAACAACGGAGTACTTCTCATTCCCTCTTTCTACCACTCCTAGCCCCTGACCCATTAGTCTACTTCCTGTCTATCTAGATTTGCATGTTCTGGACTTATTATATAAATAAATCGTATGTAGTGTCCAGAGACTGGTTATTTCAACCAACGTTATATAGCACATATACTTCTTCATTCCTTTCTATTCTCAATTTTCATTTTCTAGGTATACCATGTTTTATTTGTCCATTCATCATTTGATAGATGTTTAGGTTGCATCCACTCTTTGACTAGTATGAATAATGCTATGACTATTGGTGCACAAGTTTTTGTGTGGATGCATGTTTCCATTTGGGTAGCCAGATTATTCGAAGAATTTTAAGAAAAGTGTTCATGATTGTAATTCCCACTTTATTTCTTTCTCTGTTAGGAATGGCATGAACATCCTCATAAGGAGGGAAAGCATTATAAAACTTAAATCCTTTTTGTACTTGACTTGATTTCTTGATTTAGATGCCATACATATAATCTTAAATGTTGTGTAGTCAGTAAAACTGTGATTGTTCTAATGATAATGTAGTAATTTGGTTTTATCATTAAGGAAAAGATACAGTTTGAAGGGAACAAAGAACAAAGCATGTAGATTAAGTGACAATTTATTGCCCTACTTTTAATTTTTTTAAATGAGCAGTAACATGGAGATATAATCTGATTGTCCGGAATCAGAAACAAAGTCATGATAATATTGGCTGAAATATATCTCCAAAATATTAATAATACTAATAAAATTAGAACAATAAAGAACAAAAATCAGAAATGGAATGTGGCTGGTTCAGATGGGAAAACTGTATGTGAAGTGATATGATCCACAGTTGATCTGAGACAACTGTGGGAGATCTGGGACCAGGCCTGCCATTGCTTCTGCTGCTGCTGCGTTCTTGCCCAATAGCAATCTCTTCTTCATTCTTGGCTGCCATTTGCTCTCCAAAATAAAGACACTAGAGTAGAAAACTTTATTTATTTATTTATTTATTTATTTATTTATTTATTTATTTATTTATTTATTGAGACTGAGTCTTGCTCTGTCACCCAGGCTTCACAATCTCAGCTTACTACAACCTCCGCCTCCCAGGTTCAAGAAATTCCCCTGCCTCAACCTCCTGAGCAGCTGGAATTACAAGCGTGCGCCACGATGCCTGGCAAATTTTTGTGTTTTTAGTAGAGATGGTGTTTTACCGTGTCAGACAGGCTGGTCTTGAACTCCTGACCTCAAGTGATCTGCGTGCCTTGGCCTCCCAAATTGCTAGGATTACAGGTGGCATGAGGCACTGTGCCCTGGCCTAGAAAATTTTAAATACTCAAGCGTTGTGCACACCAAATGTCCTTAGAATAATGTGTTTAGAATTTCTGAATCAATATGCAGAATATAGAGTATTAAAGGATATTTCAAACAGATAATTCTGTTCCCTACTTTAATAAGTTTTCTCTATTTTTGTTTCTCAATATATATAAAAACCTATAGTATATAACTATACATATTATGTACTATATTATTATTTATTATTTTTGTGTATATATGTGTGTGTGCATATGTATGCATGCGCGCAGACACAAACACACACAAAATCTGTAGTTAGATTCAGTTAATTTGTTTTTCAACTCCTAAACACAGAATCAGAGATTTTTAGAGCTGAAATGAATCTCACAGATCATTTGGTGACTGCAACACTCTCATTTTAGAGACCGCAAAGAATGGTTATAACCTGTGCAGGGACACATCCTAGGGAGCAGGGTTTCCAGGACTGGAAACTCATGCTACTTTTTTTTTTCCTCATAGTTTCTGGGAAACACACTGACTCAAATATCTGTAGTTGCAATCCGATTGTATCCTATATAGAAGACAGGAAAGTTTCATTTTCCAAAATGGAAACCAAAATCATTTCCTGCAAAAAAACAAAGTTGCTGACATACACCGAGGGTTTCGAGAATAATTATCACTTGATCATAGATATTCACCTGTTTACTTTTTATTTATATACTATCTGTTTCTCCAACTATAATGTTCACTGGGTATCAAGAGCATTTCTTGTCTTGTTTATTGGTCATTAGGAAGGCTTAGCACATTTCCTGGCCCACAAGCAATAAATATTTGCTGAATGAAAGAAAAAAACATTATCATAGTCAGGAATATGCATAGCAAAAAGTGAGGAACTCTAAAATTTTCTGCATTTCAGCGTATGTCTGAATATGTTTAAACATGAATATCGACATTCAAATATTTTGGGTACTTATGTTTCAGCACAGTGAGATGAATTGTGTTCCTATTGCTAATCTCTTTTTAAAGATGCTGTTGTCAACGTTTGACTAATTATTAATAGCATAAACTTGTGGAATTTTAATGTTAATGCATGAAGTGTGTCTTTATTTAATGCTGTAGGTTCAAGAACATAAACCTTCAAGTTAGGTTTGCATTCAAATTTAGCTCTACCACTTCCCACCTGTGTAATCTGGGGTGTGTAGATTCACCTCAATGAGTCTCTGGATTTACCTATAAATATGGATGTCACATGTAAGATTTTCTACAAGTTCTGGTATAAGAATATTCAACCTGTTGGTACATTTCTTCATTTACTATAAGCAATTAGCATGAATGTTGTTACAAAATTGGTGATAATCAGCATTGAATAGAGTAGGTGTTCAACAAATGTTTTGATTTTTATTACAGATCTGTGGTAACCTCAACAATTTACACCATATTAAAAAAAAATGATCATGCCAAGGTTGTCATCCTGTGTTTATGTGGCTTCAGTGTGAGCAGCATGCAGATTTTTAAAATATTTTTTTAGAGTTCGTTTTGCCCTGCTGGCAAGGGCTACCCATGGTCATGTGGGACCTTCATGGTGTGGTATAACCTTTGCCAGGCTTTACCCAGCCCAGAAGAGTAGATTTGAAAGTAGTGCAGCTATGATAAGAGACTGGCTTTCAGACCCCTATTATCGGTCTTACTGGTTTTCATGTTTTGCCAAATACAGTCTAAGCAGTGAGAGATGTATTGAGTTTCCCACAACAGAACATGTTCAAACACAAGCTGTACATCTATTTGGTAGAGGGCAACATAGACAGGATTCAGCCTTTACTGCTATGGTTTTAAACTCAAATAATCTTGTTAGTGATATTTGGAAATCATCACAAAGCTCTGCAGTTGTTTTCCATAGATACTGAGCTTTTCTTTCCTGGAAGTGATGATAATATTGCCAGTTGATCCTTAGATTCTGCATGTGTTGAGGAAATAGTAATCAGAAGTATGTCAGCCCTTCTTGCTTCACAAGGCTTCTGTATCACTAGGTTAGTACTGGTTTTGTTATCTCTGACTACTCTCATTACTTTAAAGTTTCCATCAAAGTGTGTAGTGCAGTATCTTGCCAGATTCTGTCAAGGAGAATCTTTGAAGTATTTTGGTCTTCTTAGGAGCTTATTGATCATTTACTTAGGAGAGTGCTGACAGACTGTTCTGTTATTCTTCTGTGCTATCTCACTAACCCTGAATAAAGTGAACCGCTTTGGTTTTTTTTCTTTTAGATGATGATAATGACAGTTGGTTTGCCAAGGATGATAGAGAGCTCTGCATTCTGGTGGTAATTTTCAATCTTCTCTTCTCTGTCAGCCCTAACAACCCACTCACTTTTGATACATTTATTCTTACATAACAAGCAAAATACCTGTTGTAGGTCATAGTTCCTTACTACAGACTATTAATAACTGTTAGTGTATTAGGGAAATGGCAAATAGTCACAATATTTGTGATAGATATTGCAGGAGATAGAATAAAATAAAAGTTGGGCATAAGGGAAGAAGTAGTCATCTCTGTCTGCGTGGGCAAAGGATTGTTTCATGGAGGCTTGATTCATAAAGTGAAAAATTGGCTGGAGTTCTCCATGTGAGGATGAGGGCCAGAAGCTCAGCTGTTACTAGACCTCAGCCTTACCAGCTTCCTCTAGAGGCAAACAGATGGAGATTTTGGGCACACCAGTTTGGGGTGCCGGAGCCAGGTAATAATACTGGCAAAAGAGAGTAGATTGTTTAACCTCAAGAATTATGCAAGCTAGTTGATTAACATAGCCATTATTAGAGATCATATTACATAAACTTACAATTAAGTGAATTAAAAACAAAGGTAATAAATATTCAAAACTTATAACTTCCCAATGATTTTAACTATATTTTACTCTTTGTATGCTTGTGAGGTTATTTCTACCTTACTAGAGTAATAGAAATACCATATAATTTTCTACTGCTGTGCATCATTCCAACTCCTCATACAGTGACATCATGTTTGTAGCTTGAAATTGGCTGTGGAGAGAGTTTGCATGCCATGAAAAATAAGCAAACAGTACAAATCAGGTTTTTTTGTTGTTGTTTTGTTGATTTGTTGTCTGGGCCTAAGAAAGTGGTGGAGAAAATGTTAATAATTCAGATTACACTTAAGTGTGCTGTATCTAAAGTTTTTATATTGTGAGTAGCACAAAAAAATTGAAATATTCTGCACATATTTGAAAACTGTTGTCTGAGTCAATTGTCATTAACTAGTGAGTGAAGTCCTGACATACATCACTGTTCATTTTCATCATACCCAGTGATATAACTAAAAATATTAACGTTCATATCAGAAACTACAGTTGCTTATGAACTATAACTATATTTTGGTTCCAGATACAACAGTTTAGCAAAAATCAACAAGTACACACTGTTAGAATTAATTGGCAATATGGAATTTACAAGAAAAAGTAATGCGTATGTTGTTGTTACTTGTAAATTACATGCTGTGCATTCTTTATATCAGTAAAACATAATTAACGTATACATGTATGTGTGTGTATATACTTTTTATCATGGAAAGCAGGTTGGTAAACATTTATAGACTCACCAATATGTGTACCCATTATTGTACCCAACACACTGGATAGGAAGCTCTTCCATGGTAGGGGAGCCATTTAGTGATTTAAAGCAGAAAATTACATGATTATATATGCAGTTTAGAAAAATTGTTTTAGTTGAAGGACAAGGAAACAATGTAGGAGATGATTTGCTTAGCTCAGGTAATAAATATTAAGTCCCTTATGTTTAAATGGGAAGAAAATGAAGGGACACATCTCTGAGACTTGTTCTAGTCACAAATGTAAAAGTATCATGGCTGATGAACTGTGAAAGAGGAGAAATAAGAAGATAATGCTCAGATGTATGGCTCAGAGGAATTGCTGGAGAGCAAAGTACATAGGTAAAGTAATCATTGCTTTAAAATATTGCAGTTTTCTGAAGATGATTTAGCAGCTTAATTTAGAACCAAGTTTGAAATATTGATACATTTAAAATTTTGAAAATGCATAGAGGTACCAAATGCAGTAGAGAAATCATAGCAAAAGCAGATTCACAGAGGGCAGTGGGCTAAAGTTAGATTATTTGCTATGCCAACTGTAACAGGATTCTGTTTCAGTCATCAGTTGGTATATAACAAACTACCCCCAAATTTAACAGCTTGAAACAGCCATGATTAATTATTTCTCATGTTTCTGAAAGTTGCTGGGTTCAGCTGAGAAGGTCTTCAGCTCAACCTGGAATATACTAGAAAGTCTAAGATGGCTTCGCTGATGTGTTTGTGGCCTCACATGAGATGGCTGAAGTAGCTGGGACAGTCTAAGTCTCTTTTTTTTCCCCCCTTTAGAGTCTCAACCTTCAGGAAGCTAAACTTCTGCAAATGACAGATGGTTTTTAAGACAGCAACAGGGGACCTTCCCAGGGCGCTCAAGGTCTGGGCTCAGACATCCCAAAACATTCTTTCTGCACATTCTATTTGATTGAAGTAAATCACAAGGCCAGCCTCGGTTCAAGGAATGGGGCCATATACCTCACTGCCTGATAGAAGTCATGGCAGGCATGAATGAACAAGGATGGGAGAAATTATTTATGACCATCTTTGTAGACCACTTATCCTGTCTGTTCTTTTGTGACACTTGAGTATTTGTAAGTGTCGGCTTCTTTCTTATTTCAGTCCAAGCAGCTCCAGGATTACCATCATTCTCCACAGATTCCATTTACATACAACAATGACAAAAATGATTCAGTATCTAAAATCTGTGAATGAGATCCCACCCAAATGCTGGTCTTGAGAGTCAAGGAAACGTGTAACTATACCTGACAGCAAAATCTGAATTAGGATGTGGGAAAGTGGCCAAGGGAAAATGAGCACACTACAGATCCTTATCTATAAGAAGCTGCAAGAAACCGCTTACTAACTTTCCACTCAGAAGTCTGAGTACAAATGTCAGAACAGCTTCTTTCCATTTATTTGCTTCAGCACCCAGACATCTTTAGATCACTTATAGCCAAGAGGTATCAAATAACATGGGAAGGGGTGGGGGGCTTTTTTGTGTTAACAACAAGCTCTTTGTTCACTTTTGAATGTGCGAGGGCAATACCTTAGTATGCAGAGCAATATTGTAAACAGGGAAACCTTTTGCAAGACAAGTTTTCAGGAAATATGCTGGCCTCGTTAAACCTCTATGGCATGTCACATAGCCTTGTTTGAGTGGATGACTCTTCTTGCTGACTCTGTACAAAGAAATGGCTAGACATTTGTGTTATTCTTCATGGTGTTCCAAAGTAAGCTCTGATTCTCTACTTCGATAACTTTAATTAAGCCAAATTTTATTTTTATTTTTTGCTTTCAACTACACATACATAGTCTGATGTTGGTATTTTAGAGTTAATCATTAGAATTAATTTGTGCAACAAACAAGTCCATAATACAAATGATTTATGCATGTAAGAACTACATAATGTATGAATGCAAACAGATTGAAATTTTTGTTAATATTTTATAATTGTAATAATTTAATTGTAGCGACCTAATTGTAGAAGTCTCTATTTGTAGTGATTTAATATCGTGTAGCATGCTGTGAAATATCTAACTAATCGTTTTAGGATTATTTCTTAGAACTAACAAATGACTTATGGAAACAAGCACAATTTATACATTAAACATAAATATTGAGTTGCTTGTGTAAATTTATAACTTGAATTTTAGTGAAAAGGGTACTATTTTGGCTTCTGAATGAATCTAGTATACCTAGAAGTGAAACTTTGAGCTAGTAATTTAACAGCTTTAAAATGCATTTTTACAATTTTCCATTGTTAAGTTAATAGAACTAGATTACTCTGATGGTTCATCTCCAGCTCTGAAATTCTATCGTTTCCTGGTTCTGATAATGAGTTAGAAGTTACTAACAAAGTCCAGTATAATTCTTCAGAACAATCGAATCTTTCTACAACTTACGCAGCTAAATAATTTTAGAGGCTTCAGAGGATCGAATTGTCAGCTTTAAAAGATTAGAATCTGATCTCCAACTGAGTCTTTTCCCCATTTCAATGAATCTTCCCTTGTGACTCCAAGACATCTCACTTTTTTACATAGGGGTATTAAGTGGCAAACTAACTATCCAACCCTTTAATTGAAGACAATGAGAAATAATGATTTTCCAGAGGAAACGTTTCCATCAAAGTTACACTTAACCTGCTTATAAATCTAAACTTATTTAAATTTAAAACTGCAAAGTTACTCTAAGTTTAGCTCGATTTTTATTTTATAAAGACTTTAATTCTACTCTTATTGATGCTGATGGCTTTCACTATTTTTTGACCACTACCAACAAAACTTTTTTAATGAGGTCATATGCAGCAAAAAACATGTTTGGGGACTAGGGAAAGAAAACAAAGAACTGGGAACAGAGAGGAGGTGGTCTTCTGTTGAACAGCCTCCAAATCTGAAGCAGCCTTTTTATCATAGCATGCAGACTAATAGTCTTGATGGATTTTGGAATTACATAGACCTAGGGTCAAATCCTACCAACACTACTTATTAGCTACTTGCCTGTGGGAGAATCACTTCGTAACTCCAAACCTCATTTTCTTCTTAAAATAACATTAGCAGCAGTATCATAGACTATTATTAGAATTAAGCAAGAATATACATCTAAAAAGCCTAGGACTGAACTTGATATGTAGTTTGTGCCCAAATATTTATTGTTATTACCATCGTTATGAAAGCAAGGCTCCAATGGATCTTTCATTAAAAAGCCAATCTAAATGAAATCTCCTAAATGCTAACATGATATCTTTATACTTAGATTCATTATTATAAAAAATTTTTGCTAATCATGTTTGTGGACATGAAATAGTAGGGAGATATTGGACTTAACTATTTCCAAGGCATTGATACGATAAATGATTACATATATTAGGGAAATATGTTATACCAATAAACCAAAGATTTTATATAGAAGAAAAAAAGGCTAGTGTGAATGAAGTGACTATTAGCACTTATTCACTGCCTGAATAGAAAGAATCATCACTATTTTCCTTAGTAAAGAAAACCTGGCTGGGCATGATGGCTCACACCTGTAATCCCAGCACATTGGGAGCCGAGGCAGGTGGATTACAAGGTCAGGAGTTCGAGACCAGCCTGGCCAAAATGATTAAACCTCGTCTCTACTAAAAATATAAAAATTAGGTAGGTGCAGTGGTACGTGCCTGTAATCACAGCTACTCGGGAGGCTCAGGCAGGTAGAAATTGCTTGAACCCAGGAGGTGGAGGTTGCAGTGAGCTGAGATCACACTGCTGCACTCCAGCCTGGGCAACAGAGCAAGACTCTTTTTCAGAAAAATAAAAGAAAACCTAAGAGGGATTAGAAAAGACTTTTAAACTTTTTCATTATGAATGTAATATATAAGAGAGAATTTTAATATAAAAAAGCATACACAATCAAATATTTTAAAATCCTCCATCTAGAGATGAATATCTTATTCCACATAGTTTGTATTTCCAGCTCTTATTGTTACAAATAGTTGTTTGTTTTTTTTTAATATACATATATTTACACTTCAATATACTGTTCGGTTTTCTATCACGACAATGTATCAACATTAATCTATTTATTTAGTAGTTGATATATAGCTAATGTTTTATCATGAATAACCTGTTGAAAAACATTTATGCTGATTAAATTACATGCATAATTTTATTTTTCTTAAATTCGCTTAAAAATGGAATTAATGAGACAAACAGTTGATTATATTTAGGGCTGTGGATAATGTATAACAGGGCTATTCAGAAGTTTCTTTAAATTATTAAAACAATAATATTGGGATTATTGTTCTAGGTTTTTGTTTTATTGTTGACAAATAATTGTATTTATTTATGGGCTACAATGTGATATTTCCATTTATGTATACATTGTGGAATGTTCAAATCAAGCTAATTAGCATATACCCTTTACTTCAAATATTTATTATTTGTGATAAGGATATTTAAAATCCTCTCTTTTAGCTAATTTGAATATATAATACATTATTATTAACTATGATTTCTGTGCTATACAATGGAACACCAGAACTTATTCTTCCTATCTAATTAACCAAAGTCTCCCCTTTCCCCATTTGCTCCCCACCACCTATAACCTCTGCTAACCCCCATTCTACACTCCCCTTCTATGAGTTAGACTTTTTTAGTTTCCACATATTAGAGAGTTTATACCTTATTGGTCTATCTGTGCCAGGCTTATTTTGCTTAATATAATGTCTTTTAGGTTTATCCATGTCACAAGTGACAGAATTTTCTTTTTTTAAGACTGTATTCTATTGTATATATATACCAAAAGTTTAAAATCCATTCATCTGTTGATGGACACTGCAGTTGTTTCCAGTTCTTGGCCATTGTTAATGTTGCAATAAACACAGGAGTGCAGACATTCCTTTGACATACTGATTTCAATTCCTTTGAGTATATACCCGTTATTGGAATTAATCCTATGGTAATTCCATTATTTGTATTTTGAGGAATCTCCATATGGTTTTCCAAATGACTATACCAATTCACAATACCACCAACAGCATATAAGGGTTCCCTTTTCTTCACATTTTCATCAACTCTTATCTTTCATTTTTTGATGGAAACCAATCTAACAGGTGTGAGGTGATATCTCACTGTGGCTTTAATATGTATTTCTCTAGTTATTAGAGATATTGAGCAACTTTTCATATATTTCTTGGCTATTTGTAATTCTTCTTCTTTCTTCTTTCTTCTCCTTCTCCTCCTTCTTCTTCTTTCTTCTTGTTCTTCTTCTTCTTTTTGCTATCAAATAGTAGGTTTTATTCATTCTTTCTAACTTTTTTTTTCTTTTTTAACATTTCAAAATATTTTTAAATATATATATTTTATTGCACTTTAGGTTCTGGGGTACATGTGAAGAACATGCAGGATTGTTGCATAGGTACATACATGGCAATGTGGTTTCCTGCCTCCATCCCCATTGTAATTCTTCTTTTAAAATATGTCTGCTCAAGTCCTTCGTCCATTAAAAAAGGGTTATTTGTTTTATTGTTATTTGAGTAGTTTGAGTTCCTTGTACAGTTTGGATGTTAGCCCATCCAATGTATGATTTACAGGTATTTTTTCCCAATCTGTGGGTTGTCTATTCAACTATTGTTTTCTTTGCTGTGCAGAAGATTTTTAGTTTGATATAATCCCACTTGTCTATTTTTGCTTTTGTTGCTTGTTATTATAGTGTCATATTAAAGTCACTGCCCCAACCAATGTCATGGAGCTTTCATCCTATGTTTCTTCTAGTGTTCTTACAAGTCCAAATCTCAAGCTTAAGTCTTTAACTCGTTTTGCGTTGATTCTTCTACAGGAGGTGAAATAAAGGTCTATTGTCATTCTTCTGCATGTAGATATACCAATTACTGAGAGACTGTCCCTTCTCCAGTGTGTGTTCCTGGCACCTTTGATGAAAATCAATCAGTGATAAATGTCTGGGTTTATTTTGGTTCCCTCTCTTCTATTCCATTGGTTGGTCTATCTGTTTTTATGCATGCCTCATGCTATTTGATTACTATAGCTTTGTAATAGATTTTGAGGTCAGCTACAGTGATAACTCCAACTTTGTTCTTTTTTTGGTCAAGATTGCTTTGGTCAAGATCAAGAGGTCTTTGTGGATCCATATGAATTTTAGGCTTGTTGTTTCTGGGAAGAATGATCTTGAAATTTTGATAGAAATTGGATTGAATCTGTAGATTGCTTTGGGTAGTATGAACATTTTAACAAGTTTCTTCCAATTCATGAACACGGGACACCTTTTCATTTATTTGTGTAATGTTCAATTTCGGTCCATAATGTTTTATAGTTTTCAGTGTTCAGTACTTTCACTTTCTTGGTTAAATTTACTCCTAAGTATTTTATGATTTCAACTTCTATTGAAAGTGGGATTTTCTTAATTTCTTTTTTGAAAAGTTTGTTAGTGTATAGAAAGCTACTGATTTTTGTAAGCTGATTTTTGTATCCTGCAACTTTACAGATTTTATCAGTTTTAACAGGTTTTTTATTGTGGAGTCTTTAGGATTTTCTATATATAATATCATTTTGTCAGCAGATGCTTTTATTTCATCCTTTACTGTCTGGATGCATTTTATTTCTTTCTCTTGCCTAATTGCTCTTGGTAGAACTTCTAGGACTATGTTGAACAGAAGTCATGGGACTGAGCATAGTTATCTTGCTCTAATGTTAGTGGAAAAACCTTTAATTCTTCACTGGTGAGTGTGATACTAGTTGTGAGCATTTAATATATGCACTTTGTTGTCTAGAGGTATACTCCTTCAATACTTAATTTATTGAGAGTTTTTATCATGAAAGAATGTTGAATTTTGTCAACCTTTTCTGCAACTGAGATCATACGATTTTTCTTTTTCATTTTGTTATTATGGTAAATTACACATACTGATTTGGGTATGTTAAAACAAACTTTCATTCCTGGAATAAATCCTACTTAATAATGATGAATGATCATTTTAATTTTCTGTTGAATAGGGTTTGCTAGTATTTTGCTAAAGATTTTTACAGCTATGCTCATCAGGGACATTGGCCTATAATTTTCTTTTCTTGTAGTGTCTTTGCCTAGCTTTGGTATCAATATAATGCTGGCCTCAAATAATGAGTTTGGGAAGTGTTTGTTTCTCTTCAGTTTTTTGCAAGAGTTTGAGAAAAACTGGTATTATTTCTTCTTTAAATATTTGGTAGAATTCATCTGGTTCTAGGCCTTTCTTTGATGGGAGATTTTTTTAAATGATTGATTCAATTTCCTCACTCATTATTAGTCTTTTCATATTTTTAGTTTCTTTATGATTTAGTCTTGGTAGGTTGTATTTTTCTAGAAATATTTCATTTTCTAGATTGTCCAAATTGTTGGTGTGTAATTATTCCTAGTAGTCTCCGATGATCTTTCATATTTCTGTGTTATCAATTGTAATGTCTCCTCTTTCATTTCTGATTTTGAGTTTTCTCTCTTTTTTTTTCTTAGTTTCAGGGTTGTAAATTTTGTTGCTTTTCAAAAAACAAATTCTGTTTCATTAATCTTCTCTATTGTTTTTGTAGTCACTATTTCATTTATTGTTTTCTCTTTTCTTTGTTATTTTCTTCCTCCTTCTAGCTTTATCTTTTTCTATATTCTTGAGGCATAACTTTAGGTTGTTTACTTGAGATCTCTCTTCTTTTTGGATGGAGGCATTTATTGCTGTAAACTTTCTTCTTAGACTGTGTTTGCTGAATTCCATACATCTTGGTGTGTTGTGCTTCCATTTTCATTTGTCTCAAGAAATTTAAAAATTTCTCCTTTAATTTCTTCTTTGATCCAATAGTTGTTCAGAAAAATATTGTTTAACTTCCATACATTTGTTAATTTTTCATCACCTAATACAATCTGTCCTGGAAAATGTTTCATGTGCACTTAAAAATGTCTGTTCTGCTGCTGTTGAGTGGAATGTTCTAAATATGTCAATGAGGTTGCTTTGGCCTAAAGTGTAGTTCAAGTGGAACATTTCCTTATTAATTTTCTGTCTGGTTGATCTAATGTTGAAAACCAGGTATTGAAATTTCCTACTGTTACTGTGTTGCAGTCTATGTCTCTTTTTGGATCTCTTAATGTTTATATACATAGGTTTCCCAATATTGGGTGTGTATATAATTGTTATATCTTCTTGATAAATTGAACTTCTACTATTTATAGTAACCTTTTTTGTCTCTTTCTACAGTTTTACCTGAAGTCCATTTTGTCTGAAGTAAGTATAGCACTCTCTTTTTGTTTCCATTTACATGGAATATATTTGTCCATCACTTTAGTTTTAGTCTGTATGGGTCTCTTACAGTGAAGTGAGTCCCTTGTAGGCAGCAAATAGTTTTGTCTTATGTTTTATCCATTTGCCTACCCTATGCCTTTAGATTGAAAGATTTAATTAATTTCTATTCAAAGTAATTATTGATAGCTAAGAACTGAATTGCATCATTTGGTTAACTATCTTCTGGTGGTTTAGTAGTTCTTTTGTTTCTTCCTTTTTTTGTGTGTGGTTTGATGGCTTTCTATAGTGGCATGCTTTGGCTCTTATCTTTTATGTGTCCATAATAAGCTTTTGTTTTATGGTTATTCTGAGGCTTTCATAAAACATCTTATAACTGGCCATCTTAAACTGATAATAACTTAACATTTATCACATATGAACTCCACACTTTTAGTTCCTCTTCTCCCATGCTTTGTGTTACACAATATACATTTTTTAAATAATTTGTATCCTTAACAAATTATTGTAGCATTGATTGTTTTTAATAGTTTGGCTTTGACTTTTATACAAGAGATATAATTGATCTGTTGATGGCTGTTACTGTGTTAGACTACCTGAGATTTGAAAATGTTCTTATTTTATCAGTGAGGTTTGTACTTTCATGAGTTTTCGTGTTACTATTTCACATTTTCTTCCCTCAGCTTCAAGAACTCACTTTAGAGTTTTTGTAAGGTGAGTCTACCTCTGATAATTCTCTTAGCTTTTCATCTGAGAAAGTCTTTTTCATCTTTTTGTTTTTAAATACAGGGTTTCTGGGGATACTATTCTTGGTTGACATTTTTTTCTCAGGATTTTGGATCTATCACTCTGTTACTTTCTGCCCTATAAAGTTTTTGCTAAAAAATTCATTGATAATCTTATGAATAGTCCCTTGATATAACAATTTATTTGCTCCTTTCAAAACTCTTTGTCTAATTTTTAACAATTTCATTTTGATGTGTCTTTATGTGGGCCTCTTTGGATTCATCTTATTTGGTGTTTTTTGTGCTTATTGGATGCAGATTTCTGTTTTCTTCCTTAGGCTTGAACTTTTCTGCCACAATTTCTTTGAATATATTTTTTGTTCCTTTTTTTCTGATATGCAAATTATATATACATTGTTATGCTTGATGATGTTCCATGTCTCTTAAACTATTTTCTTTTTTTTTTTCTTTTTACATTTCTTTTCTTCTCAGATTATATGATTCCTCTGACCTATTTTTGAGTTCATTGATCTTTTCTTGTACTTGATCTACTATGCTGGAAAACTCCTCTATTGAAACTTTTAGTTGAGCTATATTATTCTGTTTTCTGTTTGATACTTTCCTTTTTTTGTGTTTTTTCTTTTTATTTTCCTTTTTTTAAAATTTGAGATGGAGTCTCACTCTGTTACCCAGGCTGAAGTGCAGTGGCACAATCTTGGCACACTACAACCTCTACCTTTCAGGTTCAAGTGATTCTCCTGTGTCAACATCCTGAGTAGGACTACAGGCAAGTGCCACCATGCCCAGCTAATTTTTGTCATTTTAGTAGAGATGTAGTTTCACTGTGTTGGCCAGGCTGATCTCAAACTCCTGACCTCAAGCGATCCACCTGACTTGGTCTCCCATAGTGCTTGGATTATAGACATGAGCCACTGTGCCTGGCCTTGTTTGGTACATTTTAATGCCTTCTCTTTGTTGAGATTTTTCACTTTGTTTTTGTATTGCTCTCCCAACTTCAGGGAGCAGCTTTATGGCCATTGTTTTAAATTTTCTGTTGGGTAAATCACATATCTTTTCTTTACTCAGATTAATCCCTAGAGGTTTATCTTGTTCTTTTATTTGAAATATATTGCTCTGTTTCTTCATTTTCCTTAACTCTCTGTTGGTTTTTGCGTGTTACATAATACAACTATCTCTCTCAGTCTTGACATACTGGCCTTGTTTAGAAGAAAGATCTCACTCATCTGTCCAGTCAGAGATTTTAAAGTGCCTCTCAAATCTTTGGGTTCATTCAGAGTGCTGTCTTTGTTTCTGGTGGCTCCTATCCTCCGGGTGTGCCATGTGCTGTTCATACTTAGAATGGTAAGGTAGGAACCAAATTATCTATTATAATAAATATAAATGAAAATGCTGGTATGCTGCATGTGTGTCCCAGTTTCTTATATCTTCATGGTGAAGTTGAGCACAAGTGTTTATCTTCACATTCTCTGCACTAAGCTAGGGAAAGGGTCTGTAGCAAATGCCTGTACTAATGTTCAACTGTATGCTTTGACCCTGGGGAGGTAGATGCTGATAGTGTGCCTGTTGTATGTCCATCTCTTTTTTTCTGTGGCCTATGGCTAATCAGAAATGAAAATCCTTGTTGACTCCCAGGTTTGGGTCATTAGGTAGATAGTCCCTTGGGTGGGAGTGATAGAATTTATGGCATTAGTTGCATGGCCAAAATCCACACAGGAGCCGGGGGTATTCAATATTTGGAAAACGTGGGTAGACTGGATTTATCACTGTGGTAAGCGGAAGTAAAGGCTCATGAAGTGCCAGGTTTCCTGTTGGCTGCTGAAGGGCCACTATATATTAGGCTTATTAGCTCTGAAATGCAAGTTTGATAGAAGTTTGGTTTATACCCAAGTATGTCTTTACTTTTCCTATCCCTTCAATATGGATGTTTTCTCAGTTGCTGAAGGAATAGTTTTTCCACTGGTCTCTGACTTTCTCTCAAAGGGAATTGATACAATAACAGATGTTTATTTGGTATATCAGTGGGTAGAGGAAAAGACAGGAGCTTCCAGTTTCATCATGTGGCTGACATTCCTCCTAGATCTAGCTGATAGTTATCTTTTAAACTAGCTGATATTTATCTTTTCTTCCTTTGAATGTTATACCAATTATTACATGCATATTTATAGCCATATAGAATGTTGTCTGTCCTGACACTTAAATATGTATTTCTCATGTCTCTAATAGGTAAGTTTTAGATTATAGATACTATAGTAGTCTGTTCTCACATTGCTATGAAGACATACCTGAGATTGGATAATATATAAAGAAAAGGGGTTTAATTATTATAATTCATGATTCTGCAGACTGTACAGCCTTTTGCTTCTGGGGACGCCCAAGGAAACTTACAATCATGTCAGAAGGTGAATCAGGAAGCAAGCAGGTTCTACAAGGCCAGCAGGAGACAAAAATAGTGTGTGAGGGGGTGCTACATACTTTTAAACAAGCAGATCTCAGGAGAACTCTTTCACAAGAACAGCAGGGAAGAAGTCCTGTTCTTGTGAAAGAGTTGTGATTCATTCTTGTGAATCATGGCAGATGATTCAATCATCTCCCACCAAGGCCCCTCCTCCAACGCTGGGAATTGTAATTCAATATGAGATTTGGGTGGGGACACAGAGATATGTCAGATATCATGGCACACAATGTTTTAAATAGGCATCACCCAACTGTGCTATGTGTATTGTTCATAGCAAACTCTAGTTCAAACCATGTCTGATATCATGGCATACAATGTTTTAAATAGGCATCACCCAACTGTGCTATGTGTATTGTTCATAGCAAACTCTAGTTCTAACCATATCAGATATCATGGCACACAGTATTTTAAATAGGCATCACCAAACTGTGCTATGTGTATTGTTCATAGCAAACTCTAGTTCAAACCATGTCAGATATCATGGCATACAATGTTTTAAATAGGCATCACCCAACTGTGCTATGTGTATTGTTCACAGCACACTCTAGTTCAAACCATATCAGATATCATGGCATACAATGTTTTAAATAGGCATTACCCAACTGTGCTATGTGTATTGTTCATAGCAAACTCTAGTTCAAACCATAGTGGATATCATGGCACACAATGTTTTAAATAGGCATCATCAAACTGTGCTATGTGCATTGTTCGTAGCAAACTAGTTTTCACAGAAACTCAATAAACATTAAAAAGTCAGAAAATAAAGACAGTTTAGAAGTAGAGGGAGGTAATAATAGGGCACATTTAACTGACATTAGAAGATTAAATAGGCAAAATAGAATAACATCCCTGATATTTTATTTTGGGAAAGTGAGATGGAGTGAAAAGGCTGTAAATGAAACTTGTCCAATTATAGCTTTCTGCTTAGCAAAAAATTATCTCTCTTTGGTTAAGAGCATGGCCTTAACTCTACAGATAATATTTAAGTCAGAAGAATAGATGAAATAATCAGCAGGAGAATATAAAGAGATAAGGGAAAGTCTAGGATCTGGCCCTTTCAATTTCCAGATTTTATAGTGCATATGAATAAGGAGAAACTATAAAGGCATAGAAGGAACAGCTGTAGGGGTAGAAAGGCTCATGGAAGCTAGTAGAGAAGAATATTTTCAGAAAAATAGTGCAACTATGTCAAGTGCTGCTGAGAATCTGCACAACATGAGTAAAAATCTAATGGAATTTGGAAAAGTGGAGGTCACTGACAAGAACCATTTTGTTAGTAGGCTGGAGATAGAAGCCAAATTGGAATGAACTGAAGCGTGAATGGGGTAGTTAGGAAATAAAGGCAAGATATATTAATGTGTTTTCCATAAAATTTGGCTATAAAGGGAAGATAAATACATGAAACTCTTAAGGAAGTGGGTCAAGACTTTTTTAAAAAATAAGATATGCATCGTTAGAGTTAACTTTTCTTTTTCTTTCTTTCTTTCCTTTTCTTTTTTTTTTTTTTGAGACAGACCCTCACACTGTCACCTGAGCTGGAGTGCAGTGGCACAATCTCAGCTCACTGCAACCTCTGCCTCCCAGGTTCAAGAGATTCTTATGCCTCAGCCTCCTAAGTAGCTAGGAGTACAGGCACTCACCACCATGCCCAGCCAATTTTTTGTGTTTTTAGTAGAGACAGGGTTTTACTATGTTGGCCAATCTGGTCTCGAACCCCTGACCTCATAATCTACCCGCCTTGGTAGATACAACTTTTTTACAGGGAATAATGATTTATAGGAAGAGAGATAAGTAAATTAGGAGTGGGAGGTGGTAAACAGTGAACAAAGTTCTAGAGACATTGAGAAGGAGAGTAGTAGTTTTGTTTTGTCATACTCAAACAGCACTGCTATAGAGGAATAATAATGTAACAGACTTTTCAACCACAGAAATTTGCTAACTTCTCCCTAGCTGCTTCTAAAATCCTTGATGTAAAAGCTGGTGAAGCTAACTTAGTGCACATAGTTGAGGTTATGTCTGCAAATACCAGTTGTGAGAATGTGAAAGTGTATGAGAATCAACAGAAGTGTGGTGATAAAGATCAAAGTAGAAACAGTACTGTTAACAACATGCATACCTTTTTTACTGTTTCTGGAGAAATCACAGAAGCATCTAGGATAAACGTGAAGCAATCCTAAGCAGACTTCAGGGCTACAGGCTGAGAGTAAGCAAAACAAATGTCCTTTATATCAAGATAATGTAAAGTACTATAGACACAGAACAGATGTGAAACAAATTCGTTTTGTTTCAGGATGTGTGGCAACTATACCTATTCAAATAATCAGGCCAAAATCTTTCTATGAATGCAATTCATGAAAATATATTTACTCACATTTACTGACATTGCATGTAACCCAAACCAGGCCTTTAGTGATTTCGAAAACTCCAACAAATTTCCCTCTTATTTGTGCCACTGAGAGAGATATGGGATATGTGTGTGTGTGTGCCATTTAAAAACTAAAACTTAGGACTGGTGTGGAAGCTTATACTGTAATTCAAGTACTTTGGGAGGTCTCAGTGGGAGGATTGATTGAGGCCAGGACTTTGAGACCAGCCTGGACAACATAGTGACACTTCATCTCTACAAAATAATTTTTTAAAAATTAACCAGGAGTGGTGGTGAATGCTTATAGTCCCAGCTACAGGGGAGGCTCAAACCGAAGATCACTTGAGCCCCAGGAGTTTGAGGCTGCAGAGAGCTGTGATCATGCCACTGTACTCTCCCATGCCTGGGAGAGACAGTGAGATGCCAGCTCCAAAAAGAATAAAAATTAAAAACTAAAAATGAATGGAGATACGTATACTTGTGTGAAAGCATGTAAACCAAAGCTTAGTGTATAGCAGGCATTTAACAATATGCTAAATCCAAACCTTTACCTCAAGGGACATGATACAAGGAAAAAAGCGACTGTGAAATTTGAGTGTTGGTGAGAACTTACATAGTTAGGATCCTCACCAAAAGCTTTCATTTGATTTTAGTTTCTGATTTATTAAGAAAAGCAAATATTAAGTGAACATCTCATAGCATCATAATACTGGGGTTGAGGGATGTGAATCAGCAAAATGAAACTTTTCATAGACTTGAGAGCTCATTTTTGAGCCCATTTCATTTTGTATGTAATATTGTTTTTGTTTAGGTTATGTGCTAAGTGATATTGAGTGTGTCTGATTTGTAGAATTAACTCTATAGGAATAATTCTTTATTCAGAGTATTTTAAAAGTTTTTATTTTTTTATTTTTTTATTTTTGAGACAGTTTCACTCTGCCATCAGGCTGGAGTGCAGTGGCAGGATCTCTGCTCACTGCAAACTCCACCTCCCAGGTTCAAGCAATTCTTCTGCCTCAGCCTCCTGAGTAGCTGGGACTACAGGCACATGCCACCATGCCCAGCTAATTTTTGTATTTTTAGTAGAGACAGGGTTTTACCATGTCAGCCAGGATGGTTTCAATCTCTTGACCTGCTGTTCTGCCCACCTCAGCCTCTCAAAGTGCTGAGATTACAGGCGTGAGCCACCATGCCCAGCCAAATTTTGGATATTCTGGCTCACCTTATAGGAATATGAACTGAAGTACCAATAAGAGATGCATGAATCCCCATAAACTATTAATAATACTTTGAAAAAGTGTTTGATCAACTTTTCCTTAATGAAAATGAATGAGTAGCTTTCTTATAAATTCAGAAATAGAATGTTAGTAGGCAGTGTTTAAAAGCAGCAGTTAGAAGCAAATTTTCGGTGCCACAAAAGAAATAGCAACCAAACATAAATTTTCTCAGCAAGGAAATTTTTACTTCTATAGAAGTGTGCGTATGTCTCACGGATGGAGCAATGGCAAGAGCACACCTGAAGAAGGGAGGGGAAGGGTTTCTTAGCCCTGACACAGTTAGCCCCTATTGTTGTGTCATTCCCCTATTGGCTAGGGTTGGACTGCATAGTCTATGCTAATTCTGATTGGCTGTTTTAAAGAGAGCAGGGGTACGATCCAGAGTGGTGGAGTGAGTAGTTATGGTGGGAAAGACAGTTATGGCACAGGTGACTAAAGGTGACTCAGGTCAGAGCAGGTGACCAGAGGTGACTCAGGAAAAAGCAGGTGACTGGGGGTGACTCAGGAAGGAGCAGGTGACCAGGGGTGACTCAGGACAGAACGGGTGACCAGGGGAACAGATGTGAACTACTGATTAGAGCTGGTAGGAAGGTTGTTTAGAAACTAGAGGCAAAAAGATGAAGAGAATGAGGAAATTGAACTTTAGAATGGAGAACAACATGGAAACTGAACATACTGGCATATTGATTCTTTGAAGAGAAACTTGGAGTTCACTGTTTTCAATACAGCCTTGGCTGTCACTAAAATTTTATTAATAAATTTAATGCATACTCAAATTGTATGTAATATATATTTATCTTAAATATGTATTTCTAACTCTTAAAGTATACAGCAAGAATTAAAGATTTTAGGGTTTTAATGAAATACTTTTCTTTTCTGCTTATAGCTTTCCTTCAGATCTTTAAGTAGAGTATGTGCTTTGAGTTATGGTTTTTGTACCAGAGATTATTTTGTTCCCAACTGTTCTTTCATTGCTACAATATAATCTATATTATATCACTGACTGTAGGTTATATTAATCCTAAATCACTAAAATATGACTATGATTGTTTAGATGATTCTCATATTTTAAAAGAGAGAGAGAGAAAAGATTATGCATGCATCATGAGTCATGGATTTACCTGCTAGTTTGGATGCATAGTGAGGAGACTGAGGGGAACAATAGGGGGCAAGAAGTGTGAAAGGGCAAAGTCTTGGGAATTCAGTCCTCCCATTTGCTCTGCCTCAAGAATATTCAATGAGTCTGCCAAAACAGGTGACAATATATCCATAACTCTTACTCTGCTATAGAAAGACATATGTAGCTTCATTTAAAAAATAAATGCCTACAAGACAGTGTCAAGTCTTGAGATTCCAAAACTTTCAAAACATTTAACAGGATTATATAGACAAGTTGTGTTCTGAGATATTATGCCACAATTTCTTAGACATCTCTTATAAATTCTCATATTAGCAATGGTACCTAGATAGATGTCATAACTTAGAAATCACTGTGTTAAGTCTATTCCATAGTCACAAAGGATAGGAATCACTGAGTGCATAACACTTGAGTTCCGTGTCTTGCAGCTGCCAACCTGCTGTGACGAGCCAATGACATCTTCTTTGAAGTTATCTCTTCATCAGCATTCAGTGGCTGAAGCTTTCCTGGTGTGCCCTATGCTCTCACTTAAACTCACACTGAGAGGGGAGACACTTGCTTATAAATGCAATGGCTGAAGAATCTTCTTTAGATGTGACAATATGAAAAGAATGTTTGTGGAAGTGGTTATTTTAGAGAGCAACCTCAAGGGCAAATTCCAACCAAATTTACTCTAACACAATTAGAGGTAAAGATGTTTTAAACAAAGTTAAGTGACCATGAATTTGGATTTCCTAAAAGAATTTAAGGCATTTTCTATTATTTTTAGGGAAGTTTGATTATTTTTTATAATTGTAGGGAAGTACAGTGGGGAAGATTACATATTCCATCTTCAGTTTCCTCTAATGTGAAGAAAATCTCTTAGCAAATCATAAATTTTAAAAATCTCACACCTGAAAGATTTGACCTAACATCTGGTGAATTAAGCCATTGGGGGGAAATAATCTAAACTTTATGGTATTTAGTGCTAAAGGAACAATCAACTCAAGAAGAAACCAAATATTCCTATATTCCCTAATACGTTTGCCCAGAGATATTAGGTAAGAGTACCTCTGAGTAAAAATATGGAAGATTTTCATGAAGCCCATATCTTAGAGCAATCCCACTTGTTCTTTCTCTGAAAATTTATGGTTTCAGGTGAAAACTAAACAACAAACTTAGTGGTTAGCTCAGGTATTATTTCAATGCGCCAAGCACACATATTCACTTATCTAACAGAAGCTTTTGTTAAGAGTCACATGGTGTTTAAATTACAATGTATACTTTACAACTAGTTGTCAAACATTCTCATCCGGTTTACTAATTATTACCACTTTTCAATAATACAGAAAAACTCCACCCCTACAGTGTCAGTTTTGAATATTCTAGGGCATTTAGATGATATAAAAAGCCACCAAATTTTCCCTGACCTGCTTCTCCAGCTCATCCCCGATTATGTCCTTTGGCATCTATGTCATTTACCATTCAGCAGCATTCAGCCCTCTGCCATTATCCAAGCGTGCTTAGTCTCTCTTTCATCAGAAACAGCAAAACTATTGTTTCTGCCCAGAACATTTTCTCCAGTTAGCTGGATAACTGCAATACCCCTTCTATCACCCCTTCCAAACTTTTATTCTTGTCATCGCTTTTCATGGAGTTCTTTAGACAGGGCTAATCATTCATTTCCCTTTAAGTCTCTTAAAACATACCTTTATTAGCATATTTATCACATCCCATTCTAATTATTAGTGGCAAGGTCAAACATCTTGTTATTTGTATCTCTTCTTGGGACTGTCATGATTTCAATAGTGATACCAAGGGATCATGTGGTGCTGATAGGGAACTGGTATGATGGGATCAGAATCTGCAGGATGCCATTCCCTCCCTTCTCAGATTTCAGGGAGATGTTATCTGAATCATCTCCTTGAAGCCACATCATTAGTTTGAAGTGAGGGGAAAGTGTGGGGCCCTCTGATGGGGCCAGGGATGGGTAATTTTGCAGCATTCCAACACACCTCTTCTAAAATGTTCCCTCTTGCCTTCTTCAATCCCAGAATCAAAATCTCTTCTTTTGTATTTTCTTTCTGGATATTATCACAAAAATAGGGGTATGTTTACATCCTTAGTAACCCCTAAATGAGTACCACACTTGGTTTTGAAGTGTGCACATAGTTGCTACCAATACCTTTTGCTTTTAACCCTTGGGGGCTTCTTTTAAAATTGAAACAGAAAATTATTTAGAGAAGTATAGTGTTCCCAGGCAAAAGAATTCTAGGGAAAGCACCCTCTGTCTTCCATATAACTTGAGTGGAATTTGGAGGCATACAGAAATGCTATGTGCCCCAAATGGGGAGAAAGCTAGAACTAGTGCACTTGTACAGTGTCTCTTTGGCAAGGAGATGCACATCAGAAGGGTGTGGGCTAGACAGTTCTGAAGACTGACTGCAAGAAGAAATACATCTCAGTAGGTCACCCATAGTAGTGCAAGCTGGGCACATGCACGCACACGCACGCACGCGCGCGCACACACACACACACACACACACACACAGATTTGAGGGTCAATTCAGAACCTAAACTGATCTATATAGTGAGAACATGTGGGCCAGAAAATGCCCTCTGGGGGACAGTTTAGGAAAGGCCACCACCTCTGTGTTGACATCTCCATGTAGGGCACAGACTGGAAGCAGAATTCAGGTTATCTTGCAGCCCAAGCTTTTCTGATCAGTGTTGTTTAATTATTTTTTAAATTTCCTTTTGTCAACATACTAAAAAAAACTGTAATAATGTATTCCTAGAACACTTTTTAATAAAAGAGAGAGGGTCTCACTCTCACCAGACTGGAGTGCAGTGGCTTGATCATCACTCACTGCAACCTCGAACTCTTAGGCTCAAGCAATCTGCCCACCTCAGCCTCCAGAGTAGTTCAGACTACAGACAATTGCCACCACATCTTGCTAATTTATTTTATTTATTTTAGAGACAGGATCTTGTTGTTTTGCTCAGGTTGGTCTCAAATTTTTGCACTCGAGCAATCCTCCTGCCTCAGCCCCCTGAGTAGCTTGCCTGAAACACTTTTTAATAATCTAAGATTTTTAAAATAACATAACCAAACATCATTTTATTTTAAATATCCATTAAATTTATTCATCAGCAAGGGAGATGTATTAGTCTGTTTTCACACTGCTGATAAAGACCTGCCTGAGACTGGGAATAAAAAGAGGTTTAATTGGACTTAACAATTCCACATGGCTGGGGCAGCCTCAGAATCATGGTGGGAGGTGAAAGGCACTTCTTACATGGTGGCAGCAAGAGAAAAATGAGAAAGAAGCAAAAGCAGAAACCCCTGATAAACCCATTAGATCTTGTGAAAGATTCACTATCATGAGAATAGCATGGGAAAGACGGTCCCCATGATTCAATTACCTCCCCCAGGGTCCCTCCCACAACATGTGAGAATTCTGGGAAATACAATTCAAGTTGAGATTTGGGTGGGGACACAGCCAACTGGATTTTTAAAAAAACATTGAGAATACATCCTCATCTCCATGATACCCAGAAAGATGAACCACAGTGTCATAGAGATGTTTCAATTTTAGGATTTCAGGCTAGGGCCACAAAATAGACATCCCTCATAAAGCCACAAATGACTAGCTGATGAGATGAAAGATGAAGAATAAGCTATCATAAAAAGCATTTCTATTAGTAATCTGTAGCATATGTTTCCAAAATAAGAGTTCTTTTGAAGTTGATATTTATTACTAGAGAGGCATTCTTAAATGCATAGTTAAAAAATTTATTACTGTGCCCATTTATATTCTGAAGCAGTAGGGCTAGCATGATTTTCATACCTGAGGGATGCTGTCTTGTGTGTAAATATACTAAATCCAGAATTCTTATTACCATAAGACCTACAGGTCATTTTAATGTGGGCATATCTTAGGTTATCATATTTATATCAAATTCCAAAGAGGCCTTTGACAATCTCTAAATTCTTTATAGTTGTGATTACGGTGACTGAGAATTTGGGATATAGTCAGAGAAAATTGGATGGATTTTAATTGTTCCTCATCTTCTGTATACTTTTGAAATAATTCACAGAATTTCAAACAAAAATACATATTTTGGTATGTCCCCATTTCTTATAAAATTGCCAGGTAAATTACTACTTTGTCCTATAAGTACAGTTACAGAAGTATTAATATTATGGTATTTATTCAACATTATATCTTTACAATTTTTATAATCCTTTGAGGTTCCCAGTAAGGTTTTTCATTAACATATTACAAAGCAAGCACTAGTATAACTATTACCTATGTCAAGAAAGAGACCATATTAATACTATTCCCAGAAGCTGCCTCCTCCCAGATATTATCTTTTCCATCACTGTCAAAGAAACCGCAATCTCGACTTCTAGCACTTTAGTTCTGCCAATTTTTTTGAACTATGTGTAACTAGAACTGTAAAGTATCTTCTCATCTGTATATGGTTTCTTTCACTCAGCGCTGCTTTGGAGACTCAATCATGTTGTCTGCAGTTTAATTCATTCACATTTTCCATTGTAAGACTCTGTAACAACTGATTAAGCTATTTATTATAAACAATGCTGCGGAATGAATGCTTGAAAATATTTAAGGGTCTATTCATTTTTTTCTATCTCTTCCAGTTTTCTAAAGTTGTATTTTTCAAGAAAGTTTTTCACTTAATCCAAATTTTTAGATATGTTGTCATGAAGTTTTCCATAATCTCTTCTAATGATGTCTTTTTTTCGATGTGGTTCTCTGGTTATATCACTATTTTTATTCCTCTCTCAGGTTATTTATGCGTCTATGACTCTGAATAAGGATTTAGTTCACTAGTCTTTCTAAAAAACTGTTTGGACTGGGTAGTTGGTTGGCTTAAAATATTATTTATTTATCGTTATCTAATCTCCTTTCTTCTATCTTAACATTTATTTGGCTCTTTTTTCATACTTTTTGAGTGCATTTTAGATCATTTATTTTTGCCTTTATTCTTATCCATACATTTAGTTATTGATTTCTCAACATGACTATAGCTTTATTTCACTTGGGTTACGTCATATTTTCCTTATTAGTCACTTTAAAACCTTTTAATTTCTATTGTGACTTCTTTATTTCCCCATAGTTTATTTAGAAGTGTATATCTTGATCTCTGACTGTGTGTTGTCTTTTCATTTCTGATTCTGACTCAATTGCACGGAAATCAGAGAATCTGCTCTCCATGTTTTCTATCCTTTAGAAATGAATGAGACTGAATTTATAGTTCACTACATGGAAAATATATTTTTAAATGTTTTATGTATTGAAATAAAATGTCTATTTTGCAGTTGTTCCACATGACTAAAAACTCTGCTGGGCTTTTCTGTCTCTGTGCTTCTCAGCATCCTTGTTGATAATATTTGCAAATGACTTCAGAGAAAAAATGTGTAATCTGGTTGCTCAAGTCCTGCCTATCATGAGACTTCTCCAAATGCTTCAAACATATTTTGAATCTTTCTCAATTTTCTAGTTGTTCTTAATTGGAAAATTGGTCTTTTACAAGCTAATCTGTCATGGAGCAAGTGGTCCACATGTATATTTTTACTAATATTTGTCTATAAGTTATGTTACTTAAGTAGTTGTTAAAATACTTTCTTTATAAACATTCATATGTGTTTATAGGTGTGCAAAAATGTTCCCTAAATTCACCACTTATTTTGAAGGCATCATTCTATCTGCCTTTTTTCTTTTCTTTTGAAACATCTCAAATACAGAAAAGTTATGAGGTCAGTAAAGAAAACATTTTTTTCTGACCCATTTAAGAATGTTACAGCCAGGTGTAGTGGCTCACGCCTTTAATCCCAACACTTTGCCAAACTACAGTGGGCAGATCTCTTGAGTTGAGAAGTTCCAGACAAGTTCCAGACCATCTTGAGCAACATGGTGAAACCCTGTGTCTGTAACAACAACAAAATGATACAAAAATTAGCCAGGTGTGGTAGTGCATGCCTGTAGTCCCAGCTACAAAGGGCGCTGAGGTGGGAGGATGGCTTGAGCCCAGGAGGTTGTGACTGCAGTGAGCCATGTTTGTACTACTGCCCTCCAGCCCTGACAAAGGAAAAAAAGAAAATTTAAGAGTTACAGGCACAATGCCTCCTCACCCCTGAATACAATCTTATATATTTCTTTTCTTTTTCTTTTTTTTTTTTTTTTGAGACGGAATCTTGCTCTGTCATCAGGCTGGAGTGCTGTGGTGCGATCTTTGCTCACTGCAACCTCCACCTCCAGGTTCAAGCAATTTTCCTGCCTCAGCCTCCCAAGTAGCCTAGACAACAGGCACCCACCACCACACCCAGCTAAGTTTTGTATTTTCAGTAGAGACAGGGTGTCACCATGTTGGCCAGGATGGTCTCAATTTCTTGACCTTATGTTTTGCCTGCCTTGGCCTCCCAAAGTTTTGTTTGTAGAAATACACAAGAATGTGGCCAGGCACAGCAGCTTATGCCTGTAATCCTCAAAGTGCTGGGATTACAGATATGAACCAATGTGCCTGGCCACATTCTTGTGTATTTCTACAAACAAAAACATTCTTCTGTGTAATCACATTACAATCATCAAAATCAGAAAAATCGACATTGACACATAATTGCTTTATAAGCATTAGGCTCCAACTTTTTTCATTCATCCCTAATAATAACCTTTATTACAAAAAAGACCCAGTTCAGAATCGTGCATTGCATTTGACTATCATTTTTCTCTAATTTGTTAAGTCTAGGAATGTTTCTTCATCTACTCTTGACATTTTTATATTTGACACTTCTGAAGATTTCAGAGTAAAATATTCCTCAATTTGTGATGATCTGATGTTTCCTTACAATTAGAATTAGGTTCTGTAACTTTTACCAAAATATCACAGAAGTAATGGCAGGTTCTTCCTAGTGCATTGTATCACATGGCACATGACTTCAAGTAGTCTTATTACTGATGATGTACACTTTGCTTGATGAAGTTGGTGTCTCTTAGGCTTCTCCATTTTGTAATTAAGGAGTATTTTGCAGACTATGTGAGCATATGTCACCTAGAGAGACTATGGATATTATATTTCTCATCTCTCAATTTATTATTTTGTTTATATCAGTACTAATTCATGGTTCCCAATTCATTCAATAAGTTATAATCTATTATTTTTATGTGTACAATATTCCCAATATGTCCAGAAAAAGCACTTCAGGTTGGTTCTGGTGTCATTTTCACATGCCTGCAAAATTTTTTAGTACTCTCTCTGTTTCTGGCACCAGAAGAATTTCCAGGACCATCTTGTACTTTCCCTTCTCCAGCCCTGAATTTAACCACTTTTTCAAGCAGTCCTTTTAGTAGAGAATGGTATTTAGAAAATGAGATCTGGGTGCTAGGTGTGGTGTTTGCTATGGAGTGTTGCGGCTCCCACTCTTTCTCAGAGGCTAGTACCAGTACATGTGTGTATGTGGTGTGTGTATAATGTATTAGTCTGTTCTCATGCTGCTAATAAAGATGTATCCAGGACTGGATAATTTATAAAGAAAAGGGATTAATGGACTCACAGTTCCATGTGGCTGGGGAGGCCTCACAATCATGGCAGAAGGTGAAAGGCCAGTCTTACATTGCAGCAGACAAAAGGAGAATGAGAACCAAGTGAAAGGGGTTTCCCCTTATAAAACCATCATATTTCATGAGACTTATCCACTAGCATGAGAGCAGTATGGGGGAAACCACCCCAGTGATTCTATTATCTCCCACTGGGTCCCTCCCATAACACATGAAAATTATGGTAGCTACAATTCAAGATGAGATTTGGGTAGGGACACAGAGAAACCATATAGTACTTGTATACATCTATGCATTTATATTTATTTATTCATATATATATAAAACACACATATATATATAAACCAGGATTTAATAATGATACCTCCAATTCCATTTCACCATTTGATTTATTCTAGTTTTGTAATCTTTCTGTCTTTGTAATCATCTGCTCCAACATTGAGAAATGCAATGTTGGGTAATTTCCATTACCCTTCATATGTTTATTAATAAATACTTGATGAATCTACCTATAATGTATTTCTCATTGGCACCACTTCCCCACCTTTGTACTTATACTCTGCCCTGTGCTAATATACCTTTCTTGGGCTCTGACCACTGTTGTCTGGCTGGCCAATCACAGCATAGTCTCAATCTTCACCTTGCTGAACTGGACTCTATGATTCTGTATTGTTAACTTTTTTTTTTTTTTTTGAGACGGAGTCTTGCTTTGTCACACAGGCTGGAGTGCCATGGAGCAATCTTGGCTCACTGCAAACTCCACCTCCAGGTTCAAGCAATTCTCCTGCCTCAGCCTCCTGAGTAGCTGGGATTACAGGTGCTCACCACTGCACCTGGATAATTTTTGTATTTTTAGTAGAGACAGGGTTTTGCCACATCGGCCAGACTGGTGTTGAACTCTTAACCTCAGGTGATCCACCAGTCTCAGCCTCCCAAATTGCTGGGATTACAGGCATGAGCCACCATGCCCTGCCTGTTAACTTTTCTAATTAGATGCCCTCCTTACTCCACTTCATTAATGACATAATTGGTCACCCCTACATGCAAGTGTGTGCTTCAACCTGCTCAGGCAAACACTCCACATTGGCTGGATCTGGATTTCTACATGGATGTTCTCTTTACCTCTTCACTCTGATATCTATTCCAGGTCATGCCGTAGACTTGCTTGTCTCTATCTAATGGCTTTGTATTAGGAGAAAGGAGAAAAAGAATAATTTACCAGTTCTTCAGTTTCCATACATGCTTATTCATTCCCTCTGATATGGTTTGGCTCTCTGTCACCAGCTAAATCTCATCTCCAGTTGTAATCCCCATGTGTGGAGGGAGAGAGGTGATTGGATCATGGGGACAGTTTCCCCCATGCTGTTCTCATGATAGTGAGTGAGTTCTCGCAACATCTGATGGTTTCATTAAGTCTCTTTCCCCTTTGTGCTCTCCTTTCTTTCCTGCTGCCTTGTGAAGAAGGTACTTCCTTCTCTTTAGCCTTCCATCATGATTGTAAGTTTCCTGAGGCCTCCCCAGGAAGTAGAACTGAGAGTTTCTTGCCTTTATAAATTACCCAGTCTCAGATATTTCTTTATAGCAGTGTGAAAATGGAATAATATACCTTCTCTCTGTGACATTTTCTTTGTTATTTCCTCCCACAAACCCCATCTCTCTCTGTTAGATAGTTCCTTAGAAGACTTGTACACCCACCTTCTAATTTCTGTACTTTTTTCTCTTAGTAATTATAAACAAAAAATTTTTATTATATATAACAATATTATTACAACTAAATTATATAAGTAAACATACAAAATATAAACAATAGTTATTATTTGATGCCATTCAACTTTATTTAGACTTACTCATTTTTAGCATTTTTCTGTCTCTTTTTACCAGCATGAATCTCTAGTTTTTCATGAGATCTTGTATATTCCTCCTAAAGAGGTATTTTTCTTCACAATAGTAGATTCTACTAGTGATAATTATTTCAGAATTTGTTCACCTTAAAAATATTTTTCACTTTAATTTTTTAAAGGCATGTTTGCTGTACATCAAATTCTGTTTGGCAGTTGTTTTCTTTCAGCAATTTGAAAAATATCAGTCAGCTGTCTTTTTTCTATAGTAGATTTAATGCTCAGGTTTCAAATTAACTGTCACATATTAAAATATAATTCTTAGAGGTTTTTTAACCTTCCAATTGCTTTACAGTTGTGTCTGTGATTTTAGCTTTTAGCAGTTACTGATATAATTAAGTGTGGACTTTTAAAAATTTATATGGCTTGTTATCACAATCTTTTGGAAAATGATTTTATGTCTTTCATCAGTTTTGTGAAGATTGTATCCATTATCTATTCAAATGTGTTTCTGTTCCATTTCTCATCTGTACTTTAGGATTACAAACACCATTATGTTAAACATTCTTATTCACCTCTTCATATCTTTTACCATTTCTTGTTTTTTTTATTTTTGTCTCTTTGTATGATATCTCCCCTTAGTTCTTTCACAGAACAAATTATTTCTCACTTGCTTTTAATTTAAACTATCCATTGAGTCCTCCATTACAACTGTTTTATTTTTCACTGCTAGAATTTCCATTTGTTTATATAGTTTGTAATTTTTTTCTGGAAGTTTCAATCCTGGATATTATTACCTCACACAAGTAGTATCATTATTCCAAAATTTGTGGCTTATATTTGGAGCCCTTGTAGGTCTGTTTCTATATTTTATTCTTGCTGCTGGTTTTCAGTCATGCTGCCTTAACTCCTTGTGCATCTGGTTACGTTTGTTTGGGTAATTTAAAAATTTTGTTTGAATGTTGTTTGGAGAAATCATTTGAGAACGAACACGTTATCTTGTTCCAGAGTTTTTTAATTGTACTTTTGCTAGCTGTGTGGGGGCAGTAGAAATCTGGGATTGCCTCAGTCCAATCTGAGGGATTGAGATTAGTTGAACACGAACTGTATTCTCCAGAAGGATCTTTCTATATAGAAATCACTCTTACCCTGAGGTAGGGCTCTTTGCAGTCCCAGACTTAAGGGAAAGTGATTCTATAATTCCTTTCCTCTCCAGCCCTGGACTCCAATTCTCAGCTTCCTGTCTATGCCAGACTGTAAAAATGCATACTTAATCTCTGAGTTTCTTGGCTTTGCTGTTCAGTAATGGCAAACACTTTTGGGGGAAAACAACCCCAAATCTCAGGCTTACCTCAGTAGTTTTATATGCTTTCTTCCCCAGATTCTGGTTTAGCAAACGTTAAGTATCTTTTCCACTCTCCAGTGTTTTCAGAATATGTTATTTCCCCCCACCCCAGATTTTCCAGTTATCCTCATGAAGGTTTTGGTCCAAATTACCTAATCTACTTTACTAGGAGCAGAGGGACTTCCAACATTTTGAATTATTATATTGTTTAAATATCACTTGTGACTGTCCCACTTTGAATTTCTAATCCTTAATCCATTTAAATTTGTTGTATTATAAAACACATCCTCAGCACATCAAAGAACAAGTCAAATTTCTGTCTTCATTTGTAAAACTGTGATCAAATACAGTAGATGTATTTTTTATGAAAATTACTTGTATTTTTAATTCACCATCCATAAAATCTGTAAATTGGAAATGTTCGTCAGAGGCAGCCTGATGCAAATGTCTATTAACTCTAATCTATGTCTCTCTATATATTAGATGGATGACTCTGGGCATGATTTTACTTACACGTATTTTATTTTCCTCATAGATAATATAGAACAATGATACTTCTCTTACTGTTTAATTGTTAAAATGTAAATATGTTTTCCACAAAGTAGTCAACAAATTAAAAGTTTCTTTCTTCTTTTTCTAAGACTAGAAGATGATTTTTTTTTCCTTTCTATAATTATTTGTCTATATTTTTAGATTGTTAAATGAAAGTAATACAAATTTCTACTTGAGGCATCATCTCAATGCATGTTCGATTTGTTGCCTATCTAAGTGACCCATTAGAGGGAAAAGTGTACACGGACATTTTAGACCTGGTTTCAAGCTAATTGTGTCATTATTTTTACATGTTGGAAAATGAAAATGTATGGTATGCACATCTATTGACTAGCTATCATTTTTATTCTTAGGTTATATCAATATCATCAGTATCCTAAGGTGTTCCTACAACTTCCCATTTTTCTCTTTTCTAATCTAACATATATAAACTCCTTTAATAAATTCACCTTTTTTTGGTAGGTTCTCTATATTGTATTGAGACATTTTTTCATAGAAGTAAGAAGGAAGTGAAATTTGTGTGTAACAATCAGATTATTTTATATTCAGGAGTGAATTTTGGTAATCCATAAATTATTTAATTTATTTTCTTTTTTTTTTTTTGTTTTTTTTGAGACGGAGTTTTGCTCTTGTTGCCCAAGCTGGAGTGCAATGGCGTGATCTTGGCTCACTGCAACCTCCGCCTCCTGGGTTCAGGCAATTCTCCTGCCTCAGCCTCCTGAGTAGCTGGGATTATAGGCAGGCGCCACCATGCCCAACTAATTTTTTGTATTTTTAGTAGAGACGGGGTTTCACCATGTTGACCAGGATGGTCTCGATCTCTTAACCTCGTGATCCACCTGCCTCGGCCTCCCAAAGTGCTGGGATTACAGGCGTGAGCCACCGCGCACGGCCATCTTTTTTTTTTTTTAAGAGGTGGTGTCTTGCTATGTTAACCAGGCTGGTCTCAAACTCCCGGGCTCGAGTGATCCTAGTGTCTCAGCCTCCTGAGTAGCTGGGACTACAGACATATACCACTGTGCCCCAGCTAATCTATCAATTCTTTCTTGTTGTTTATGTTGAGACGGAGTCTCCCTCCGTCCCCAGGCTGGAGTGCAGTGGTGCAATCTTGGCTCTCTGCAACCTCCACCTCCTGGGTTCAAGCGATTCTTCCACCTTAGCCTCCAGAGTAGCTGGGACCACCGACAGATGCCCCCATGCACAGCCAATTTTTGTATTTTTAGTAGAGACGGGGCTTCACCATGTTGGCCAGGATGGTTTCAATTTCTTGACCTCGTGATCCGCCTGCCTCAGCCTCCCAAAGTGCTAGGATTACAGGCGTGAGCCACCGCACCCGGCCGATCCATCAATTCTTAACAGAGGCTATGCTACAGATTACAAAAATGTGTGTGGCTATAACACAGATACATATGTTTATATTTATAGATTATAGAAACTTGAATTCAGTACATGATGGTGAGTCTTGGTAGCCACATTTATTAATCCTTTGTTGAATTTGAATGGATCTATTTTTTATAAGACATTAATATTTACCTAAAATTAAAATAGAAAATATTTCAAAATGCTTATGTTTACTTTATCATTTCATATTTTTTAATTTTAATTCTATAAATCATTTGGAAACATATTACTACTTAATGAAATTGTTGCCCACTCATTAATAAGATTATATATTTGAATGGCAACATAAACAACAAAAAGTATTTTCTATGACAACTAATAACACAAAATCAATATATATTGAGTGCTAACTCTACACCAGGCCCTAATAGCACTTTTACATGTATTATATCACTTGATCCCCAATGCAAATCTGAGGTATCTGAGTTGTGAGCTGCCAAACATATAGGCAAATAAACAAATGCAAACAACTCACAGATATAACTTTTTTTTTTTTAAATCATAACTTTCCTGGCTCTTCTCTAATTTTTTTTTCAAGTCAGTCACATGCCACCTAGTGATATTATAAAGAAATACAACTTATTTATTAACATAGTACAATATATTTTCCTTTGATGAATAGTTTTCCTTTAACGTCTTTCCATCCTTTCTCTCCCTTCCCTCCCTTTCTCTCTTTCCCTTTTTTTTTTTTTTTTTTTTACATATCAAAAGTCAGTTAATTATATGGTAGGAATGTAGTACTTAACCATTTATGTATGCTTGCCGCAGGCAACCCTAACATCAGAAGTTTGAGCTACTAATTAACAGATAAAAATCTTGGCTTTATAGTCATAAAGAAAAAGGAAATGAGAAGAAAAGAGGTCAAGAGAAAAAATTAAGTAAATATATTGAATGTCAATCACAGTCAAGTATCAAACAAAAGAAAATTACTTTTAATTCCATGTATTTTTAATCTCACTGAATGTATAATACATAGTGCTATATCTTGTGTTACACTTCCTGCCCCTTTAAGAAATCTTAATTATTAAAATTCTTCAGTATACAAATATTCTCAAATGAATAGAAAAACCTTAATTTATTTTTAAAACATGATTTGACCAGGCTATTTCAAAAGTTAGCTGCCTTATCTACATCTTCCAATTTCATGTTATCAAAAGAGACCATTTATCTAATTACAGATTGAAAGAAAAAAATGCTATTGTTTTGATGTCCCTATAATGTAATGAACTTGTCACATATATTTCTCTATATGTTCCATTTTGCCTCTATTTAAAAATGAGTTGATCCTGCATCAAGCCAGGTTACTTATCACATAAAACAAATAAGGACAAGAGTTACTGTTGTTTATTCAAGGTCTAAAACAAAGCTACAGTAGCAGCCTCAGGTTACAAGATCTTGAGATACTTTCCGAAGGAACAAGGTCTTCATTGCATTGTTACATACAAGTGTTGCATGAGATACCCTCTGTGATATGTTATTTAGGAAAGTGTCTTTGCCACCCAAAATATCCATATAACATTCTAGTTAGACTTTCAGATTTTTTTTTCATTGAGAAATTAAGTTTCAAGCTGTACATTCAAAAGAGAGTTTAATGTTTAGATGAGCCCAGAAGAAGAAACAGATAATGGATACATATTAAAAAATGAGTACCTGCCCACCAGTATTACATCCTTTCCTCAAGGCTTGTTTCATAGTAGGTCCTAGAGCCTGAAATAAAATGGGAAGAGGGAGAACATGCCAGAAAAACATATTTGCCTGTTTGGTTTTTTCCTCAACTGGCTATAACCTCTTACATAGTTAAGAACTTAGCCTGTAGCAAAGCTTCCAGCCTTCAGGCATGCCCTAGGTTAAGAAAGGATTACAGGACAAAGCCAGCTTCTCTCTAAAAGCTGAGTGACAGTTGGGAGGTGCCAAAGTCATGTGATAGCTTTTGGTGGAGGGCAGGTATGAAGAGAAAGCCAACAGCATGGGACCACATACTGTCTTAGGTATGAGTGCTGTTAGTCCCATATCCTGGCTTTAATGTAATTAACTTCCTTAGGGCACTGTCCTTAGAATAACAATATATCACAACCTTTAGAAGAAGGAATGCATATAGGAGAACAGGAAGAGAGAAGCAGATCTACATATGATACTAAAGAAAAAGAAGTATTAACACCAAGTTGATGACTGTTCATGTTATTCTATATAAAGCCAGTTTGCACACAATTTTTTTTTTTTTTGAGACAGAGTTTCGCTCTTGTTGCCCAGGCTGCAGTGCAATGGCTCGATCTCGGCTCACCACAACCTCCGCCTCCGGGTTCAAACAGTTCTCCTGCCTCAGCCTCCCAAGCTGGGATTACAAGCATGCGCCACCACACCCAGCTAATTTTGTATTTTTAGTAGAGATGGGGTTTCTCTATGTTGGTCAGGCTGGTCTTGAACTCCCAATTTCAAGTGATCTTCCCACCTTGGCCTCCCAAAGTGCTGGGATTACAGGCGTGAGCCACCACGCCTGGCCTTCACACAATTTTTTTAAACCATGGCTCAAGTTGTCTCCATGAAGGGGAGAAAAAGTTTATTCCAGCAATGTAGGTAGTTTATATATGTATGAGTTTCAAAAGATGTTCAGCCTGCAAATGGTAAAACATTATGTGTGCTAATAAAACATCTATGCCAATTTAATCAACAATAGTGAAATAATGAATTAATATTTTTTAAAGATAAATTATACAATAAGGAAATTAAGTTGCTTATATAAAGTTTGTGATGTTTCCATAAAGTTGAAACTTTTCTAAGTCGATTTATCTCCCTTGCATACACATAAACATCGTGTACACATACTTCCTTTTTCCTCTTGAATTTCTTTTAATATGCAGATTTCACAGGCCTGGTCCTGATGCCAAAATGAACCCCTTTCATTTGCTGCTTGAGATCTGGCTCAACAGCCAGTGTTTCCTGCTGGGTCTTTAGAGAGGGTGCATTCACGTGTTATCCTAATTTATTCATTATCAAACATCAAACCTTAGGAGGATAAAACAAAAAGCTAGTGAACAATGCAGGGAGAACGTATTGGTTTGTTTTCATCTTCACTCTCAGATGAAAGAATTCTTCAGTAGCATTGCCCATACTACCAATACATCATCCAGGTAATTGGGGGGCTTGAGGGAGGAATGACAGGCTGGGCCAAATCAACCGTCTGCATCCACTGGCACACACAATAATCTCCAACATCAAAAGTATCTAATGAGAACTTGAGAATCCAGGGCATTATATTAGTTGACCCAATCTTGTAATTAAGTATCAAAACTCCCCATGCTTTTTGTGGACATTTACAAGCTGCATGGCAAGATCTCAACATATACACAACAAAAGACCTTAGTCATATTTTCCTTCTAGGAGGAAAGCTTTAATGACAGCTCTGGACAAACACCAGATTTCTGTATCAAAGACCCTGGTTTCTATGTTAGTTCTACTGCTTTGAGGTTGCATAATAATGAATAAGCCACATATTTTCATTTGTTAGAAGAAATACTACCTTCCTTAGGGGTGTTTAAGAAGGTGGATGAAATCATAACATCAAAGTTACTTTGTAAAATGTGAAGTATCTTACAAATGTTCAGTCTGTGTATTATGACAAATGCTGATACTATTGCTTATACTCATCAGTTAAACCAGCAAAAACAGTAACATCTTCTATCATAATTGGCCCCACATAGAAACATTGCAAGCTTGTCATGATTTGACAGTACTGTGGTGATAGCGTTGGGCTTTGTGTCCCTACCCAAATCTCATCTCTAATTGTAATCATCTCAAATCTCATCTCTAGTTGTAAGGTATTGAGGGAGGAACGTGGGGGGAGGTGATTGGATCATTGGGTCATGGGGACGGGGGTCACTTTCCCCCATGCTGTTCTCATGATAGTAAGTTCTCACAAGATATGATGGTTTTATAAAGGGCTCTTCCCCTTTTGCTTCCTTCACAGGCTGTCTTACCCGCTGCCCTGTAAGACCTACCTGCTTTCTCTTCTGCCATGATTGCAAGCTTCCTGAGGCCTCCACAGCGATGTGGAACTGTGAGTCAAACTTCTTTTCTTTATAAATTACCCAGGTGCAAGCTGTTCTTTATAGCAGTGTGAGAACAGACTAATACAGTAGCCTAAAAAGGTAGATTTTCTGCCCTACTTAAAATTCCAGCATTAGACATTCTCTGGTTTGACACCGAATAATGTCAAAGGTACCATGACAATATGAAGAAGAGATAAACATGAATATTGTCATCTCTTCTAGTTCACCCTGATAAGAATTAACAGACAACTCTAACAGAGAGGTACTGGTTTTTGCCCCTAGTGGTTGTGAATTTACCTTCTCCTCTTCACAGTGATAAAGGAGGTAAACTCACAACCACTGTGGGCAGAAACCAGGTGAATCTTCAGAAACTTGCTGGATAGAGGTTTGCTGTGTTGTCTCACCAGTGTTGACCTCCCTTTTAGGCAACAGCATGGCTGTTGCTGTCTAATCAGCCAACTGCAGACACACCATTGAGGTTCTTGAAACTAACCTTGTGTCGTATTTTTGGCTGTCTTGAACTTTTGCTTTCTAAAAATGATGTGTGTTTTACTGCAAAGGCAGCTCAACAATGGCTTGGTGGTCAAATTATTCAATGGATTCCCCATTCTCCTCTACCACCCACTGGTATCTGGGATTCTTGAGCATTAGAACACGTTCCTTAAGTATCAACTCAAAAAGATTTCTGACTACTTCACTCACCTTCTACTGATTCTCATACTTTCATAAAGCAGTTTTTTCACTTAATGTGGCTGTTTTCAAAAGGGGATAATCTCTTCTGGCCAATTCCTGGATTAAAAAATCAGGAAGAAATGAATAGAGGGTTTTACTGATTTGTTTGGGATGTTCAGGATTCTAATCTATTTCTAGATATGATGCTTTTCTCTTTACCCTAACGGCAACCACAGGCCCAATTGGTTGGTACAATCTCCAGATGGTAGTCTTGCCAAAAGAGTACCTAAGGAATTTAAATTTAATTCTGGTTTGGTTACCTGGCTTCTCACGTTGGGGACTGACATGATTCTAGATCATAAGCATAATGACAACTTAGTTGAGTCTGCTGCACACCAAGTGGCTACATGTTCCTGATCTGTGACAAATGGGATAATATGGTTATGTATTTTATAGAAGTGCCTCTGTTTCTCTATACCTATTCCTTCTGGACAAAAGATCTGTTTGCGGTGATAGGATATTTGGAAAATAGGTCAAGTTACAGCAACTAGAATTGAACCCTCTGGTTTTGTGGCAGTAGAGGCAAAATAACCTTGACACCAGGAGAGAAAATACTTCAAACTCCAGGAGTAAATAGGGAGGTAAGGATATGTAAAACAATATAATAATAAAGCAAAAAGACTTATGATGATATCTTGAGCCAGGATAATGTGTGGGAAATTTTTAAATGCTTATTTCTGTGAGTTAACTCTAAGAATACTCTGGAATGCACTAGGTAACAATATAAAAAAGCTAACAAAATAAAAATGGAGACACTGGAATGACCCTGGATCATAGCAGCAGGTTAGAGCTACTGCTAACCCTGGTGGCTTTACATATGGAACAGGTACTCTGCTACATACTTTTGAGAAGTCAATTCAAAAATATAGAAAAATAGCGAAGAGGTTTCTTACCACACATACAGTTCTTTGCTCTTTTAATTTTGTTGACAAACTCTAAAATATTTAAAGATGTTTATTCTGAGCCAATATGAGTGACCTCAAGAGGTCCTGAGAAAGTGTGCCTGACGCAGTTGGATTACAGTTTGATTCTATACATTTTAGGGAGACAGGAGTGATAGGCAAAGATATAAATCAATATATGTAAGATATGCTTTAGTAGAGCCCAGAAAAGCAGGACATCTCCAAGTGGGGCCTTACAGGTCGTAGGTGGATTCAAAGATTTTCTCATTGGCAGTTGGTTGAGTTAAGCTTTGTCTAACGACTTGAAGACAGTAGAAAGAAATGCCTGAACTAAGATAAGGGGGGTTGTGGAAACTAAGATCCTTGTTATGTAGATGAAGCCTCTAGGTAGCAGCCTTTAGATAGAAGATAGAGTCTTTAGAGATAATAGATGGCAAATGTCTATTTTCACACTTTAAAAGGTATCACACTCTTATTTTTTATTTCATTTTATTTTTTTGAAATGGAGTCTCACCTGGACTGGATGCAGTGGCATGATCTTGGCTCACTGCAACCTCTGCCTCCCAGGTTTAAGCAATTCTCCTGCCTCAGCCTCCTGAGTAGCTGGGATTACAGGTACCTGCCACCATACCCAGCTAATTTTTTGTATTTTAGGTAGAGAGGGGGTTTCCCCATGTTAGCCAGGTTGCTCTCGAACTCCTGACCTCCTGATTCAACCGCCTCCGCCTCCCAAAGTGCTGGGAGGGCTTGAGCCACCACACTCGACCAGTATCACACTCTTAATCTCTCCCAGATCCATGATCGGCCTGGCTAAATGAATAGTGGTTCTGTACAGATAAACATTTCTCCCGCATTGAAGACAGCTTCACAGGGCCATTTAAAAATATATCAAAGAAATATATTTTGGGGTAAAAGATTTTAAATTTATTCAGAGTTTGCTATTTGTCATGTGATGCTATACCAGCATCAAGCTAGAGTTCGGTCAGTCTTATGATCTCTGTTTTAATGTTAATGTTGGTCAAGTGTGCACTAACTCCAAAGGGAAGGAGTATAATGAGGCATGTCTGATGTCCTTTCTAGGCCTGAGTAAGAATTCAGTCTTTCAGGTTTCTCTGGGGTTTTCCTGGCCCAGAAGCTGTCTATTTAGTCACTTGGGGGAACTTGGGTTTTATTTTTGGCTTACAATTCTTTCAGTCCTTTGGAATTAGCTTATTTTAAACAGATGTCTGCTTTAAGAGGAAATCAATTTAATAATCATTTATAGATTAAGTTGATTTTCTTTGTTAATGTGGACAAATCCTTCGGCCATAAAAAGAGAAAGGAGTTCTGAAAAACTGAAGAATTCCCTGTAGTTGACGAAAAAGTCACAAGAATACATTGTATTTCTTTTCTTCTGTGTATTAAAAATTTAGAGCAGTATATACCTTTATATAGATATGTTTGTATTTCTATGCATCCACACATATATGCATATAGGTACATACACACATACCCCCATATGCTTTATATTATTCACTGAAATATTTATGTTTTTCTTCTAAATATTTATTTTAAATGCACTTCAATAGCTAGAAATTTCATACTTTATTTCCATGTTTAACCAGAATTTTAATGATATTTATTTTAAATATGTCACATTGGAAAAACATAGCCATATAATTACTATTACTAAGAAGACCAGAATGTGCTAAAATCGTGGATTTAAAATTGCTTTCATGTTGAAAAAGCAGTTTGAAAACAACTGTTACAGACTATAGTATATAGGATCATTGTTACCTTTTATGTCTTCATCTTATTTTGTGAATTAGCCTGTCCATAATTTTTGTCTGAAAACATTATAGTCTGATATCCTTGTATTATCTCTAAGACATGATGTAGCACCAGTTCTTTCACTTATTTCCTTCCCTCTTCTCTTCCCTCTGTCTTTCTTCTAAGAGTTAGAAAAATATTTCTCTTCCAATGCCATTGAGAAATATTTTTCTTATAAAAATCACAAAATAGTCCTTAGAATAATAATTCTATAGTTAATGCAGAATATCAATCCAAAGGCAGTATAAAGACCAAAAGATTAAATAACTTTCAAATATTTATAGAAGAAATGCTTTAAGAATTTTATAGGATGGTACTTCTTTTTCTTGGGACCACAGATTGATTCTTAACCTATTGTGTTTCAATTAAAAAACAAATTCCAGACTTAAAGTATTTTCTCTCCTTTTAGAAGTTCAACAGGTATAGAACTTTTGGTTCAATGGTTGTAAAAAGCTGTAAATGTAATACAAATGTATAGAAATCAATGGCATATGTACAAAATTAAGAAAATGGAAAAGCAAAATTTACTAATATGCAGTAAGAGTATCTAAAAAAAATCACTCTCTGTGCTAGAGACTTCCAGTTTTAACATCATTTTATTTCCTGAAAAAATTACTTTTAATAAGAATGAGGTTTTAGATAGAATAGCTTCCCATCCAGTTCCAAATAAAGTTTTGCATATTTGTGAATATACTGGGTCTTACTTAAAAAGATTATAAAAATTCTAGCCACAAATCTGCCTACTGAAGGTTAAGTACTTGAACATGATTCCCATTATATCACCAGTGTTCCGTTGGGAAGGAATGCTTAAACTTCGGCAAAATATCCACAGTATTTAAATATTTATAATATGAGGGTCAAGCTGTGCCCCATATCTGATGAAAATGTCAATAGACTTTTTAGTTACTACTCGATTTTCAGCTACCCATTCAGATCACGTTTCCATTACTTTCTGTTACTGTTGAAACTGATGAATGATTCTATGCAAAGCAAGCTTTTCTGAAGAACTCTGGAGGTTTTCATGTCTTTTCCTTCTCTTTCTTCTGAAACGTAATGAAGCAAGCACATTTAGGAGAAAAAGACTAAATTACTTATGCTTAAGGCTTTCACTTGAGGATCCAGAGTATAGTTCTCTTCTCTTTCTAAAAAAACTGGCTGATATAAAAACCAAGCTTCATCTGGAATTACCTTCTTCACAATAGGATAAAAAAAGACTGGGTGCAATGAAAGTGTAACATTCTTATACTTGCCATACTGCCTTTTAAGAAAGCAAATTCCAGTGACAAAAATCAAAACTCCAAGACTCAGGAGTTCAGAGTTCCTATTAATTGTTTAAAGGAGTCTTTTTTTTTTTTTTGTACTTTAGGTTCTGGGGTACATGTACAGATCATGTAGGATTGTTGCATAGGTGCATACATGGCAATGTGGTTTGTTGTCTCCATCCCTCCCGTCACCTATATCTGGCATTTCTCCCCATGTTATCCCTCCCCAACCTCCTCATCCCCCCGCTGTTTCCCCTGGCCCCTCCACAACGGACCCCTGTGTGTGATGCTCCCCTCCCTGTGTCCATGTGTTCTCATTGTTCAATACCCACCTATGAGTGAGAATATGCAGTGTTTGATTTTCTGTTCTTGTGTCAGTTTGCTGAGAATGATAGTTTCCAGATTCATCCATTTCCCTACAAAGGACATGAACTCCTCCTTTTTTATGGCTGCATATTATTCCATGGTGTATATGTGCCACATTTTCTTTGTCCAGTCTATTATCAATGGGCATTTGTGTTGGCTCCAGGTCTTTGCTATTGTAAACAGTGCCACAGTGAACATACGTGTGTAAGAATGATTTATAATCCTTGGGATATATACCTTGTAATGGGATTGCTGGGTCAAATGGAATTTCTATTTCTAGGTCCTTGAGGAATTGCCACACTGTCTTCCACAATGGCTGAACTAATTTACACTGCCACCAACAGTGTAAAAGTGTTCCTATTTCTCCACATCCTCTCCAGCATCTGTTGTCTCCAGATTTTGTAATGATTGCCATTCTAACTGGTGTGAGATGGTATCTCAATGTGGTTTTGACTTGCATTTCTCTAATGACCAGTGAGGATGAGCATTTCCATATGTTTGTTGGCTGCATAAATGTCTTATTTTGAAAAGTGTCTGTTAATATCCTTTGCCCACTTTTTAATGCTTTTTTTTTTATTGTAAATCTGTTTTAGTTCTTTGTAGATTCTAGATATTAGCCCTTTGTCAGATTGTAAAATTTTTTTCCCATTCTGATGGTTGCTGGTTCACTCTAATGATTGTTTCTTTTGCTGTGCAGAAGCTCTGGAGTTTAATTAGGTTCCATTTGTCTATTTTGGCTTTTGTTGCCAATGCCTTTAGTGTTTTAGTCATGAAGTCTTTGCCTATGCCTATGTCCTGAATGGTTTTGCCTAGGTTTTCTTCTAGGGATTTTGTGGTGTTAGGTCTTATGTTTAAGTCTTTAATCCATCTGGAGTTAATTTTAGTGTAAGGTGTCAGGAAGGGGTCCAGTTTCTGTTTTCTGTACATGGCTAGCCAGTTATGCCAAAACCGTTTATTAAGCAGGGAATCTTTTTCCCATTGCTTGTTTTTGTCCCATTTGTCAAAGATCAGATGGTTGTAGATGTGTGGCATTGCTTCTGAGGCCTCTGTTCTGTTCCATTGGTCTGCATCTCTGTTTTGGTACCAGTACCATGCTGTTTTGATTACTGTAGCCTTGTAGTATAGTTTGAAGTCAGGTAGCGTGATGCCTTCGGCTTTGTTCTTTTTGCTTAGGATTGTCTTGGCTATGCAGGCTCTTTTTTGGTTCTATATGAAGATTAAGGTGTTTTTTTTTTCCAGTTCGGTGAAGAAGGTCATTGGTAGCTTGATGGGGATAGCATTGAATCTATAAATTACTTTGGACAGTATGGCCATTTTCATGATACTGTTTCTTCCTAACCATGAGCATGGAATGTTTCCCCATCTGTTTGTGTCCTCTCTTGTTTCCATGAGCAGTGGTTTGTAGTTATCCTTGAAGAGTTCCTTTATCTCCTTTGTTAGTTGTATTCCTAGGTTATTTTATTCTCTTTGTAGCAATTGTGAATGGGAGTTTGCTCATGATTTGGCTCTCTGTTAGTCTGTTATTGGTGTATAGGAATGCTTGTAATTTCTGCACATTGATTTTATATCCTGAGACTTTGCTGAAGTTGCTTATCAGTTTAAGTAGATTTTGGGCTGAGATGATAGGGTCTTCTAAATATACAATCATGTCATCTGCAAACAGAGACAATTTGACTTCCTCTTTTCCCAATTGAATACACTTTATTTTTTTTTTCTTGCCTAATTGCTCTGGCTAGAACTTCCAATACTATATTGAATAGGAATGGTGTGAGAGGGCATCCTTGCCTAGTGCCAGATTTCAAAGGGAATGCTTCCAGTTTTTGCCCATTCAGTATGATATTGGCTCTAGGTTTGTCATAAATAGCTTTCATTATTTTGAGATACGTTCCTTCGATACCTAGTTTATTGAGAGTTTTTAGCATAAAGGGCTGTTGAATTTTGTCAGAGGCCTTCTCTGCATCTATTGAGATAATCATGTGGTTTTTGTCTCTGGTTCTGTTTCTGTGGTGGATTACGTTTATAGACTTGCATATGTTGAACCAGCCTTGCATCCTGGGATGAATCCTACTTGATCATGATGGATAAGCTTTTTGATGTGCTGTTGCAGTCAGTTTGCCAGTATTTTATTGAAGATTTTTACATCTATGTTCATCATGGATATTGGACTGAAGTTTTCTTTTTTTGTTGAGTCTCCACCGGGTTTTGGTATCAGATGATGTTGGTCTCATAAAATGATTTGGGAAGGATTCCCTCTTTTTGTATTGTTTGGAATAGTTTCAGAAGGAATGGTACCCACTCCTCTTTGTATGTCTGGTAGAATTCGGCTGTGAACCCATCTGGACCTGGACTTTTTTTGGTTGGTAGTCTATTACTTGCTGCCTCAACTTCAGCCCTTGTTATTGGTCTGTTCAAGGTTTCAACTTCTTCCTGGTTTAAGCCTGGGAGGGTGCAAGTGTCTAGGAATTTATCCATTTATTCCAGGTTTATTGGTTTGTGTGCAGAGTTGTTAGTAGTAATCTCTGGTGGTAATTTGTATTTCTGTGGAATCGGTGGTGATGTCCCCTTTATCGTTTTTTATTGCATCTATTTGATTCTTCTCCCTTTTCTTTTTTATTAATCTGGCTAGCTGTCTATTTTGTTGATCTTTTAAAAAAAACCAGCTCCTCGATTTATTGATTTTTGGAAGGGTTTTTTGTGTCTCTATCTCCTTCAGTTCTGCTCTGATCTTAGTTATTTCTTGTCTTCTGCTAGGTTTTGAGTTCTTTTGGTCTTGGTCCTCTAGCTCTTTCAAATTTGAAGATAGGCTGTCAATTTTAGATCTTTCCTTGCTTCTCTGGTGGGCATTTATTGCTATAAATTTCCCTCTAGACACTGCTATAAATGTGTCCCAGAGATTCTGGTATGTTGTGTCTTTGTTCTTGATGGTTTCAAAGAACATCTTTATTTTTCTGCTTTTATTTCATGGTTTGTCCAGTCGATATTCAGGAGCCAGTTGTTCAGTTTACATGAAGTTTTGAGGTTCTGAGTTAGTTTCTTAATCCTGAGTTCTAATTTGATTGCCTTGTAGTCTGAATGACTGTTTGTTATGATTTCCATTCTTTTGAATTTGCCGAGAAGTGATTTACTTCCAGTTATGTGGTCAATTTTGGAATAAGTGCAATATGGTGCTGAGAAGAATGTATATTCTGTGATTTTGGGGTGGAGATTTCTGTAGATGTCTATTAGGTTTGCTTGGTCCAGATCTGAGTTCAAGTCCTGGATATCCTTGTTAATTTTCTGTCTTGTTGATCTAATATTGATGGTGGAGTGTTCAAGTCTCCCACTATTATTGTGTGGGAGTCTAAGTCTCTTTGTAGGTAGTTAAGAACTTGCTTTATGTATCTGGGTGCTCCTGTATTGAGTGATCATTATGTATTTATAATCATTAGCTCTTCTTGTTGCATTGATCCTTTTACCATTATGTAATGCCCTTCTTTGTCTCTTTTGATCTTTGTTGGTTTAAAGTCCATTTTATCGGAGACTAGGTTGCAACTCCTGCTTTTTTTTTGCTCTACATTTGTTTGAAAAATCTTCCTCCATCCCTTTATTTTTAGCTTATGTGTGTCCTAGCACATGAGATGGGTTTCCTGAATACAGCACACTGATGGGTCTTGACTTTTTATCCAATTTGCCAGTCTGTGTCCTTTGATTGGGGCATTTAGCCCATTTACATTTAGGGTTAATACTGTTATCTGTGAATTTGATCCTGCCATTTTGATGCTAGCTGGATGTTTTGCCTGTTAGTTGACACATTTTCTTCATTATGTCAATGGTCCTTACCATTTGGTACATTTTCAGAGTGACTGGTACTGGTTGTTCCTTTCCTTGTTTAGTTCTTCTTGCAGGAGCTTTTGTAAGGCAGGCCTGGTGGTGGCAACATCTCTCAGCAATTGCTTGTCCATAAAGGATTTTATTTCTCCTTCACTTATGAAGCTAGTTTGGCTGGATATGAAATTCTAGGTTGAAAGTTCTTTTCTTTAAGAATGTTGAATATTGGCCCCTACTCTCTTCTGGCTTGTAGGGTTTCTGCCAAGAGATCTGCTGTGAGTCTGATGGGCTTCCCTTTGTGGGTAACCCGATCTTTCTCTCTGGCTGCCCTTAGCATTTTTTCCTTCATTTCATCCCTGGTGAATCTGATGATTATGTGCCTTGTGGTTGCTCTTCTTGAGGAATATCTTTGTGGTGTTCTCTGTATTTCCTGTATTTGAATGGTGGCCTGCCTTGCTAGGTTGTGAAGTTCTCCTGGATAACATCCTGAAGAATGTTTTCCAGCTTGGATTCATTTTCCCCATTCTCTTAAGGTACACCAATCAAACATAGATTAGGTCTTTTTTACATAATCCCATATTTCTTGGAGGCTTTGTTCATTTCTTTTCACTCTTTTTTCTCTAATCTTGCCTTATCCTTTTATTTCATTGAGTTGATCTTCAATCTCTGATATCCTTCCTTCTGCTTGATCGTTTCGGCTATTGAAACCTGTGTGTTTCGCAAAGTTCTTGTGTTGTGTTTTTCAGCTCCATCGGGTCATTTATATTCTTCTCTAAACTGTTTATTCTAATTAGCATTTCATCTAACCTTTTTTCAAGGTTCTTAGTTTCTTTGCATTGGGTGAGTATGTGTTCTTTCAGCTCTGAGAAGTTTGTTATTACCCACTTTCTGAAGCCTGTTTCTGTCAATTCATCAGATTCTTTCTCCATCCAGCTTTGCTCCCTAGCTGGTGAGGAGTTATGATCCCTTGGAGGAGGAGTGGCATTCTGGTTTTTGGTGTTTTCATTCTTTTTGCACTGTTTTCTTCCCATCTTTGTGGGTTTATCTACCTGTCATCTTTTTAGTTGGTGACTTTCTGATGGGGTCTGAGTGGATGTCTGTTTTGTTGATGTTGAAGCTATTTCTTTCTGTTTCTTAGTTTTCCTTCTAACAGACCCCTCTGCTGCAGGATTTCTGGAGATCCACTCCAGATCCTGCTTTCCTAGGGATCAGCTGTGTTGGCTGCAGAACAGTAAGGGTTGCTGCTGGTTTCTTCTGTTATCTTTGTCTCAGAAGGCTACGTGCCAGATGTTGGCCTGAGCTCTCCTTTATGAGGTGTCTCTTTAGGTATATAGGGGTCAGGGAACTGTTTGAGGAGGGAGACTGTCACTTATTGGAGCTCAAGTGTTGTGCTGGGAGCTCTGTTGTTCTGTGCAGAGCTGCTCGGTAGGTATATTTAAGTCTGCTGCAGTGGAACTCATAACCACCTCTTTTCCCAGGTGCCCTGTCCTAGGAAGGTTGGGCTTTATTTATAAGTTCCTGATATGCTGCTGCCTTTTTTCATAGATGCCCTGCCCTGCCTGGAGATAGTCTTGTCACAGGCTGCCAGCAGAGGCTTTGCTGAGCTGCCACGGGCTATGCCCAGCTGCTGTGTGAACTTCCTTGAGGCAGTTAGAATTGCCTTGGTAGTGGCAGACGCCCTTCCCCCCACCAAGCTGAACCGTCCCGGGTGCAGCTGTGCTTGCCGCAAAACTCAATTTAGAATGTTTCAGATTGCTTGTTTTGTGGGGGTGGTACCCACCAAGCCAGATCACCTGGCTCCTGTCTCAGCCCCCTCTTTTTCAGTTGAATGGGTGGCTCTGTTTCTCAGGCCTTCCAGGCACCACTTGAAATGGTCACCCAGATTTGTGTGAGTTTTTGTGTGCCAACCCAAGGCAGCAGCTGAAGCAGCCATGCTGGAAACTCTTGGTGCTTTTTGGCCCAGGAATCTCCTGGTCTGTGGGCAATGAAAACTCATTTGGAAATGTGGTGATCACTCACCCTCTGCGTTGTTCTTTCTGGGAACTGCACTCCAGAGCTGTTCCTATTTGGCCATCTTGGATCCTCCTCTAAAGAAGTCTTTTAAAATATTAATATTTACTCAAGGTATCTTAGTTTACCAGCACAGTGATCATATATTTTTCTCTACACATGGATAGCATCATGAAATTAGGAAACTTAGATTATACAAATGCTTTTCACACATAATTGTCTTAAAACAACAAAATTTAAGAATTTAATCCTAAAAAAGGGTTTTAGGAAAATTCCTTCTTTGAATTAAAAAAATTTATATTACATGACAATAATTGTAACACTATGGAAAATAATAAACAATGTACTTTTTCTCTTCCCCAACTCTGAACATGATTCTCTACTGTAAGCTTTTATTATGAGTTACAGTGTGTAGTTCCAGAGATTTTGATTTATATATAAATAAATGGCTTTATCCCATACCAAAATAATATTCATGAGGTTTGACATTGTTTATGAATGGCCTATGTTTTCCTAAATTCAATGGATATTTTCAGTATCCTTTCACATGTTTTTTTTTCAATAGCATGGACTTTTGCAGAACTTTATTTATTTGAAATATCTTCATCTTACATTACTGAGGTTATTTTATTTTTGCCTATAACGTTAACCCACTCCTCCCCCAATTTTATCTACTCAAGTCCTACTCATCTTTCCATTCCCACATAGAGGATCACATTCTAAAAACCAATCATTCTTTTCTTTAAAACAATGATAAGCTTAGATTTGTTAATGAAGTTATTTGATTAAGAATCCTTTACCACAGCAGCATAGAGGAGGACAATGTATATATTCTTTGAGTTAACTTGTTTTCTTAACAAGTTGCAAATATCTTCCCTGAATTTAGCAAGAATTTAATGCATCTTCATTACATGAATAAATGAATGAGTAAAAATCCCTTTAACAGAAAACAGAGGACATGGATAATACTATTCTGAACCTTGTACTGTTCTCTTCATTATACATTTTGAAGCTATTTTTCTACTTTCTAGCAGCTTGTTTGAAACATCCTATCTTTCCCTAAGAGCTTCACTTTGAGGGCTAGATATTGTTGGTTTGTATTTAATTTATTGCTTGAGAGTGAGCATGAGCTCATTCACTCTGGACTGGGATAGGTGCCAACCTAAAGAGATTCTTTCTGGTAATATTTGTAACCATTTGGGCTTCAGCAAAGAGTAGTGACAGTATAACCTATGAAATGCTTGGGTTCATGATGATATTCAATGAAAAAAGAATCATCTCTATTCAACCAAACTACTAAATCAACTTTCCTTTGAAATTTGGTAATTTAAGAGAAGGAATAAAAAATTTATTCTTCAATTAAATAACAACTATATTTTAGGGTACTAAATAGCTTTGTTTAATAAGAGAAAGCTAGATAATTCCATAAAATAAGTAGGAGGAATAATCAATTTTTACAAGCCTTGATGACTATAGATTGTAATAACAATTATTAATTGGTGTTGAAATCATAAGATGAAAAGTTTAATGGAAAATAACAGAGAAATCTATTATTTTACTTGCATGAGAAAAAACCTGACTGTACGATGGTCCTTAAGATAAAGAAGTAGCAAATTAAATTCATGATGGTGTTTATCTCTCTTCATTTGGACTTTTTGAGACTATTAGGAAAAATTGAGTAAGGAATAATATATTAAAATTATTACTTTAAGTGAGATGAAAATATTTTGTCTATATAGGAAATGTATGTGTGTATATATATATATATATATATATATATATATATATATATATATTTTAAGAGATGGGGTCTTCTGTTACCCAGGTTGGAGCAAGTGGCATAATTGGCTCACTGAAGCTTTGAACTCTTGGGCTCAAACAGGAGGCTATTACATCAGCCTCCCAGAGAATACTCTTTTTAAAAAAATGCATGTAACAGTAATACTCTTATTTTTTTTAAAAAAATGCATACAACAGTTAAGAAGAAAAGGAAAATAAAGGTATTTTCTGATATACTAAAATTGAAGTTTGTTACTAGCAGATCATAATAGAAAGCAGAAAAAAATGACCCCTAAAGAACTGTACGAGGTAAAAAAAGAATGGAAGTTAGAGAAAAGCTACAAATAAACCTTGACTTATAAAATAATAAGAGTAATGGATAGACTGGTTAGAAAGATGAAAGTCAGAATTAAAATACAATAGTAAATTGGAAATATTAGTTAGAATGAGGGATGAAAGGAATTATGGTAGTCTAAGGCCTTGTTTCTTAAACTGTATGCCACATAGCAGGAGTGTCAGATTCACCTGGGCAGTAACTAGAATGCAGTCTTTCGGGTCTACCCCAGACCGACTGAATCAGAGTCTGCAGTCTAATAAACGCTTTTAGTGTTTTGTACAGGTATTAAATTTGAGAATCATTGGTCTAAACTCTGGAAAAGGATAGTGATATTGCTAATGTACACTTTAAAGAATGCTTGTAGAAATTATTAATGTAGCCGGGCGCGGTGGCTCACACCTATAATTCCAGCACTTTGGAAGGCAGAGACGGGTGGATCACGAGGTCAAGAGATCGAGACCATCCTGGTCAACATGGTGAAACCCCATCTCTACTAAAAATACAAAAATTAGCTGGGCATGGTGGCGCATGCCTGTAGTCCCAGCTACTCGGGAGGCTGAGGCAGGAGAATTGCTTGAACCCAGGACACGGAGGTTGTAGTGAGCCGACATCGCGCCATTGTACTCCAGCCTGGGTAACAAGAGCAAAACTCTGTCTCAAAAAAAAAAAAAAATTATTAATGTAATCAAAGTCAATTTATGAATTAAATGTATCTTAATTTTCAAAATAGAGGGAGGAAAATGAAAATAATAATTTAAAAGGCAAGGAATGGCTGGGCACAGTGGCTTTAGCCTGTAATTCCAGCACTTTGGGAGGCTGAGGCAGGTGGATCACCTGAGGTCGGGAGTTCAAGACCAGCCTGGCCAACATGGAGAAACCCTGTCTCTTAAAGATACAAAGATTAGATGGGTCTGGTGGCATGTGCCTGTAATCTGAGCTACTAGGGAGGCTAAGGCAGGAGAACCGCTTGAACCTGGGAGGTGAGGTTGCAGTGAGCCAAGATAGCACCACCGCACTCCAGCCTGGGTGTGACAGAGTGAGACTCCATCTAAAAAAAAAAAAAGTCATTGATTTCTGCTCTTAACTGTATTATTTCCTTGTATGACAAAATATAGATTAAGCAAGATGAATAGAAAACAAAAACCATGATAAACAATATATATTCAAATATATAAGCATAAGCCATATGCCTTTAAACATTTCTTTTTCAGTGCTGTTCATTGTTACCAAGTTTGAAGTGGCACTTATGGCTCATATCCAAATGGTGAGAGTTAGAGTGTTTTTCTCAGAATTGTGTCCATTCACTTTATCCTGGTATTCCTACCTGCTGATTTGAGGACAATGGAAATCCTGGAGTGAAGGTCATGGTCAATTTCTGAATTCTTTTATCACTTCTTCTTGCAGTACACTATCAACTGATGATGAACCTCCTCCTTCACTCAATAACTGACTTGTTTGGCTTAGGTTTTAGTATTTACTCATTTGGGATAAATTTGTAGATTCTGGAAGTAGTGGAGATTGGGGAAACTTTGAGCTTTCTTTTATTTTACCCCAGAATTCCATGTTTGGTTTGGGATAATTATTGTGTGTGGAGGTGTATGTGTGTATATTTATTACACAACAATGGGTAACACACATATACATATAAAATAACAGCACATATATGTTATTAATTATATATGTATATATAACATATATATACATATATAAAATTTATTCAGTGTTGTGTAATAAATTACCCAAAATTTAGACGCTAAAGAGAGAAAACTTTTATCTCACAATTCCCCAGAGTCAAGGGTCAGGATACAGCTAAACTGGGTGATTCTGGCCCAGGGTCTCCATTAGCTTGCTGTCAAGATGTTGGTCAGAAATGGGATCATCTCAAGGTTTGTCTGGAGCTTAAGGATCCACTTCCAAGCTCACTCTTCTGGCTGTTGCCAGGTCTGTGTTCCTCATCACATGGGTCTCCTCATGGGGGATTGTTTCTCCTGTGGTGAATGATGAGAGAGAAACAGACAGAAATAATCGAAACTCAGAAGGGACATATCATTTCTGACATATTCTGTTTCTTATAAGTAAGTCAGTAGGTCTAACACATACTCCAGGCTAGAGGAATTAAGTGCTACCTCTTGAAGCCAGGAATATTAAAAAATGTGTTGACATGGTTTTAATAGTAGCACAATGTACATAAAGGACTATGATGATGATGACTAAGTATTCTGGGTTTTATTAACTGAGGATAAGATAAGATAGTGCAGTTATTACAGTGTAAGAATTATAAATCCAAAGTGCCATTTTATCCAATACGTTCCTTCAAAAATTTTATTTTCTTATTACAAAAGAGATTCATGTTTATTATATTGAAAAGCACAAGAACATAGAAACAGAAACATGACATCTACATTTTGACCATTATGGTACCTTTTCTACCACATATTTTTTATATGCGTGTTAGGAAATGTTGCCCTCCCCCAATCCATACCTCTATTCTCAGTCTCTCTTGCCAGAGCTTTATAATTTTACATGCTTTCACATCTGTGACTTCATCATCTCTGGAAAAGACAATGGCTTCTATTAAACATAAATCTAAAAGGCACAAGAGTTTTAAAAAAAAAACTTGATTAATCTCCAATGGCATTGCTTTTCTTGTTAAAGATAGATGTGGGCTGATTTGTAAGTTTGGCTTTTTATACAGTAGTTTAAATGGCAGGTTTTCTTATTTTTCATTCCAGTTGGGTTTGATTAAGACAAACATGTCAAAGAAAGCTAGAAAAACCAAAGATAACACCAAATCATCATCTATCATAACTAACTTACAACAGTGTTAATCTTCTGGGACACTTGGGGCCTGGCAGTGACTGAGGCCTTTCAGTTATACTTTGCCCATTGTTCTGACACTTCCCAGCGTCAATCTCCAGAGAAGACATTTTTAAAAATTTATTTTTTTCTTGGCACTTAGATAAATCCATTTCAAGGTTTGAAAGGAAAGTATTTTATAGCAAATATTATCAAGATCTGTGGATGTTTATATAACAGTCATAGTAAAACTTCATAGATTGCCCAACTTCTCAATATTGTTATCATGGATTCATTTGTTTGCATGTGACTAGCAGATACATATGTACAGTGGTATAGAGGATAAAATAAGAGAATGATGTTATTACAGTGTAAGAATTATAAATCCAAAGTGCCAGGTGTAAGTTCCTTCAACATTTTTTTTCTTTTTACAAGAGATTCATGTTTATTATATTGAAAAGTATAAGAAAAATACAAAATTAGCCTTGTGGGGTGGCATATGCCTGTAATCTCAGCTACTAGGGAGACTGAGGCAGGAGAATTGCTTGAACATGGAGGATGGAGGTTGCAGTGAGCTGAGATTGCACCATTGCATTCCATCCTGGGCAACAAGAGCAAAACTTTGTCTCAAAGCCAAAAAAAAAGAAGAGTCTACTTGAAGAGTACAAGAAAATAGAAACAGGAAATGATGTCTATATTTTGGCGATTATGGCACCTTTTCTACCAAACATTTTTAAATACACATGCTTTTATGTGCATGTGTATATCTATGTGTGTTATTGCTGTTTTCTGATAATGGGAAAGAAAGATACAATTTTATACGCCTATTTTAGGAAGGGTAATGAATTCTAGGAATTGTATTGAGCTACTTGTTGCAGATACTTGAAATATAATAGTGGCTTAAACTTGATTTCAGAACATCTCTTTTTTTCTAATTTCACGTGAGCTGCTATGGTGACTCCATAAAGTTATCAGGACATAGGTTGCTAACATTGTTTTTGCTCTATCATTTTTAATGTGTGGCTTCCATCCTCAAATTTTACGTCATGCCCACAAGATGGTTACTGGACTTTCACTATCATTACTGAAGTCCGGATAAGAACATGATGAATAATGAAAGATCTACTATGAGTTCCAGATTTCTTCAAGAGTTTTCGCTGAAGTTCACACAATAGCTTCTTCTAACACATCAACGGCCATATTCATAAGCAAGGGCAGCTAGAAAAATGCAGTATTTTGGATGGGCACATTGCTGTGTCCAAAAATATGGAAATCCTGAAAAGAATCAGGAAGCAGAGAATAGGTAAATTAAGTAGGTATCTCTAGGCCATGGGGACTGGAGGGAACAAACTGGGATTGGGTGAGAGTAGAGTCTGATTTTACATCACCTCGTTGGTAGTTAGGGAGGGTGAGCACTAATATTCTTTAGATGGCACCATCTATAATAGATGCTTGATGGCCATGACTTCACATAAAAGTCCATGCACTTAAATGTTGTGGTTAATTGTAAATTATAAAAACAATAAAATAGGAAACATCTTAAAATTCAAATCTATTATGAAGAAACAGCCTTGGCGTGGTTTATTTATTTTAATATGATGTTATGTAAGTTTCTGATATGCAAAGATGTCCAAGCTGCTCAAATGAGACTGGCTACTTGGTTGTTAACAACAGTCACTTTTTTTTTTTTTTTTTTGCAGTCTACTTTCTTCCATACTTTAATGATTTTTTTTTTTTTTTTTTTTTTTTGAGACCGAGTCTTGCTCTGTCAACCAGGCTCTGGAGTGTAGTGGCAGGATCTCTGTTCACTGCAACCTTCACCTCCTGGGTTCAAGTACTTCTCCTGTCTCAGCCTCCCAAGTAGCTGGGATTACAGGTGCACGCCACCATGACTAACTAATTTTTGTATTTTTAGTAGAGACAGGGTTTTACCATATTGGTCAGGCTGGTCTCAAACTCCTAACCTCAGGTGATCCAGCAGCCTCCCAAAGTGCTGGGATTACACACATGAGCCATGTGTCCGGCTTCAGACTTTAATGAAGATTTCTGAAATTGGTTTCTGGAAAAGAATAACCAGCAGAGGGCACTTATTGAAGAAGGAGTGAAATTCCAGCACCATTTTATATCTACATAAAATTTTAAACTAAAAACAAAGAAACAAGTTATGTATGTTATTTTAAAAAACACATAATACTTCTGTTATACAAAGGGGTATCTTAATACTTATTACATTGATAAAAAGTTTACTGTAGAATTGTAAGTAACTTGTATAATAACAGCATCAAAAATATTCATGGTATAGTTGGTTTCTCAGTGTAGATCTTCCAGCTGCACGATTCTTACCAGTGATAATAAGGAACCTGAATCATTTTCTCTCAGAAAATGAAACTCAAGACAAAGTCAAGGCAGCTAAATTCATAGACACTAAAGAGAAACAACATCATCATGAAAGCTGAGGCTCATTAATTAAGAGAAAATTGAGCCCTCTATGTTGACAGGCCTGGAGCTACATAAGAGGGCAGGTTCGAACTACTTGGGCCACGTGACTCCTCCAACCTCAACAATCATCTGGAATATGTATGTAGATGGTATAGACACTGACTAGTGGTGCCAGAGATGGGAAGAGCTACTCAAACAGAAAATAACAGGACAACATTATGACCTGTTACATTTTCATTGTGTAAAATGGAAGTCTCTGGAAAGAGAGCCTTTAATACTCAAATTTTCATTTGATAGAAAATCTGATTGAAATTTAAACTGATCATACAAAAAGCAATTTCTCAGTGCATCTGAACATTTATAAGACAATAGTGTAAAAAGACAGCATAGTGAAATTATCTGGTTACCTCTTTCAATAGGCTGAATGCAAACTCTTAACATCTGCACTTAAACTGTAGAATTCAGCTATCCATCATAGTTTTATTGTTCATATCATAAACAAATGTAACATAATTAGTCAAGAAAATGACTCATTAGTGGCCACAAATCAGTCATGGACTGCCACTGTTAAAATGCAAACATAATACATATTCATGCATAAACAGGAGGGTAGACTACATCATTGCTTTGTTAGACTACATTTTATAACGCAGGCTTGACAAATGTTATAAACATCTTCATACATCACCATTTTCTGTGTGAGGGGAACTTGGAAAGAGTATAGAGAAAACCACAATAATGATTTGAAGGGCTAAAAAGGCTGGTAATGATATAAGATTGAAATATTTAGTTTTAAGAAGGAAAGTTCCAAGGATAACTAAGTGCATATCTTCAAGTAAATTATATGATTATAGATTTTTGATCATGTGTTTTAATTAGTGAAGGGTCACACAAGACATATTTAAATACACATAAGACATATTTAAACAGATATAAAATTATAAAACTACAAAAGCTAGTAATGTGTGTAGTTGCCAGTAATAGTTGTGGAGTTTCCTTTCTTAGCTCACCTTATAAATAGGATGAACATTCACCAAGGAAGAGCTTGTTGGGTGAATCACATTGCATTGTGATACAAGTGTAGAATAGCTGCAGTGGAGTGACAAAAGAAGTAGTTGGGAGCCATTTGTAAATGGCCATGTAATACAAGCTATGTGGTTTGGAAACTATTCTGTATGCAATGCAAAAGGTGGAAGATAAATTAGAGAATGACATTAGTCTTTTTTAAGACAACGTCAAAGATCATTACTCATTTATTTTATGGGATGTAAATTACATTTATAATACTTATTGTAGTTTTAAAATTTATGAGTCTGTGATTTTTAAAGATACATAAAGTTAATATATCCAGGGGAATTCAGCTGGAATCTATTGGTTTTTATTTTTTAATTAATTATTATTATGTTTTGAGACGGAGTCTTGCTTGTTGCCTAGGCTGGAGTGCAGTGTCATAATCTCGGCTCACTACAACCTCCACCTCCCAGGTTCAAGCAATTCTCCTGTCTCAACCTCCCAGGTAGCTGGGACTACAGGTGCACAACACCACACCCGGCTAATTTTTGTGTTTTTAGTAGAGATGGGTTTCACCATGTTGGCCAGGCTGGTCTCAAACTCTTGACCTCAAGTTATCCACCTGCTTCAGCATCCTAAAGTGCTAGGATTACAGGCATGAGCCACCACGTCCAGCCTATTGGTTTTTAAAATACTAACACGTGTTGTTATTTAAATACAGTTGGCCCTTTGTATCTGTAAGTTCTGAATTCATGGATTCAACCAATTGCTAATTGAAAATACTTGGAAAAATATTGCATCTATAGTGAACATGGATAGAGTTGTCATTCCCCCAAAAATAAAGTATAACAACTACTTACATAGCATTTACATTGTATTAGGTATCTCAAGTAATCTAGAGGTAAGTCAAAGTATATGGGAGGATGTGCATAGATTATATGCAAATACTGCACTATTTTATATCAGGGACTTGAGAATCTGCAGATTTTGCCATCTGCAGGAGGCCCTGGAATCAATCCCTCCAGGATACTGAGGGATGACTGCATTTCCCGTCCTTTTACTTAAAAAAACAAATAAAAATTTTCCTCCTCTATGGTACCATGCCAAGCAACTTAATCATAATAGGTTTAATATATAAATGGAATTGCCAGCTTAAGAGATCCTCAGAAAGTGTTTCTCAGTCTCCCCTACTCACAATCCACTTACAGTTCATTTGGACACAGGTTTTCTTTGTGTTTAAATCAAATATAACCTTAAGATCTCTGCAAGATACAGTATTCCCATGGGTCAAGAATTCTATTCATATTGGCAGGATTATTGAAGCTAAACCCATTAAGTTCAGAGTGACTCATCCAAACATTTACCAAAAGCTGCATAATACCACTTGAAATCATAAGAACAGAAAGAAATAAGACTTTTCTGGAAAGACTAACAGAAAAAGGACCTATATTTGGAAGTAGCTTTTCTAATAGTCTAACCCATCTTTTAAGATGCCATCAGAAGTTCATTCACAATCATAGGGCTATCAATAAGATATACTCTGCTTTCCATTGGTACTAAATCTAAATACTATTCTCTTTTCAACTCCACCTGAAACCTATTTTACAGCTTTGGATTGAGGTTCTGCTTTCTTTGAAATCTATTTATATTTGAACAGTCAATACTTGTTTATCTTAACTTGAGAGAATATATATATATTCTCTTTATATATATTTTGATATATATATAAATGTGTATATATATATTCTTATATATATATACAGATTCTCATACCTCAGATATTGAATGAGGCTCTGTCTTATTTTTCATGTTTTTAATCAGGATCTCAAGGACCTCAAGTTCTCCAGTAATGGTACTCTCATCCAATATATGGATTATTTATTGGAAAACTCTGAAGATAAAGCAAGCCCCCAAACATACCTTCTCCCCAAAACCTACCTTCTTCCCATAAAGTGTCAAGAAAATAACACTTGTTTTTCAACTTACTTGTGTCATGATATGCCTTGTGGAGATAAGTCTCTTACCTCTAGTTGACTGTATGTCGTGGAAAAGATCCCTAGGCAGATAACTAAAAGACAACTCTGTACAATTCCAGTTCTCATCAGCTTCTGTAAGATGTTGAGTTTCTGCCTCTGAAATCTATTACCTATTTATGTTCACAACATGGGACTGCATTTTGCAAACTCACATCAGCTCCCTACAGTAAGTTTGCTTAACTGCATAAAGTTTTCTCTCTGAGTAAACCAGCCAGTCAACCTTACAGCTAATTAGTATCTCGAGACGAGCTAACCCATCTCTCTCCAAGGCTGTAGAGGCTCCTGCAAAACACATCAAGTCTTCTGCTGACATAATTTTAGGGTCTCCTTTGCATCTAGTGATCCCCTGACAGAACACATTTCGCTGCTTACTGAAAAATGCTTATTTCATCAAAAGCTGGCTTACATTCCATGAAGTGCTCTTATATTCTCCTTTCAATGTTATGTAAGGTTTTATGAATATATTTTATAAGGAATCCACAATATTACTATGAATAGGACTATAATTACTAAAAATAAATTTGAACATAGTACTTTTTGTTTTGATCTTCTACTTTTGTTATCTATTGATTAAGAAATGTGGATTATGATGATCCTATTTTATTATCTGTATATGTTTCGTGAGCACTGGAAAAATGTTGACATGTATTAAGACATGTAAAACATATAGAAACACATGACATAGTATATGCTATACAGTCTTTTACATTTTCTATTTATTAACAAAATCCTGTCTACCTTTATTTATTTGTTATATCCTGATAAAGGGGAAATAAAATCTCCTCTACTCTTATGTTTCTCCTACTCCTCATAGCTTTATGACAAATTATGCTTTGTAATTTGTAAACAAATCTTCATGACATACTACAAGGTAAATTATTTTTCATTATAAAGTTTTCTTTATCATTTTTCTAATATTTTTCCATGAATTAAATATTTCTGATATTTTTAACTTTTGCTTTTATACTTATCTGTCTAGATTTGTTCATCATTTAATTTTCTATCCTCCCTAATCATTTTGTTTCAGATGAATTTCTTGTTCATAGAAAATAGCAGGGTTGCTTTGTGATTAGAACTTCAAATCTAATAACTTTCTGTGTCCTCATTAAAGAGTACACTTATTCTCTCTCCATTTATTTATATGATAGATATACTTCCTATTAGTTTTGCATCATATTTGAAGAAATGCTGTCAATGCTAAAATACATTTTGATAGATGGCTGTGTTCTTGTTTGGGTTTTGGTGTATTATTTTCTATTCTGTAGTTCTTCTGCAGCTTAATCAATCTGCTTCACTTGAATATTGAGGAAATCCGAATACAACACTCATATTGTTTCTTTTTACTTCCTGATTTTTGTTAGTTATTTTATATTTTCTAAAATGTCAATGTTTATGAAGGTTTTATTTTCTTCTTTAAAGATAATATTATTTCTTAGCCTTAGTTCTATATTTAAATGGATTCACTGTTATTATCAATGCTTATACTGTATTTCTTTATTTAACTTTAGGTAGGCCACAGTTTACTCGCATGAAGATTTTCAATAAGAGTTATTGAATGTTATATTACCAGATTGCTCTTGTATACTTTTAAGATGTAAGATTGTTGTCTATAATGAATGAGAACTGGATTAAAATTTAAAATATGTTTTCACACTGAAAATATACTTTGATCTATAATGTCCATATATATTTTCAACTCCTTATTGTAAAATTTTAAGATCATTCTCAAAACTAGGGGGACTAGTATAATAGATATATGGAATATTGAATGTGGAAAACTTTAACCTCACCTTATTTTTCCCGTAAGTATGTCCTTTTTTGTCCCAAAGTTATTTTTTGATTGTTTTTTTCCTGAGGCACTTAACATCATTTAGTCTGCATATTGAAATATACCTTTATTTTAGGGAAATTTCTTGTAGCATATTTGAAATAAGTTTTTTTAAATTGGTTCTAGTCATAGTCTCAGACACATCAACATTTAATGTGTTGAAATTTTCTTTTAAAAACAATTTTCTTTTATAGAATATACATTTTATAGCTACTTTTTTTCTTTTCATCACATCCACTTTCTTTAGGCATCATTTTTAAGTATAGGCTAATGAATAACAATATGAGCTCATCCGTAGATGACCATTAATCTATGCATTTTGTTTTATTGGCATGGGGCAAATAATGAGAAATAGAAGATTTTTCATGATTAAAATAATTGTATGCCATGCTCTACATTCTAAATGTAGAAAACTCAAATCACTCAAGAATAGCCTTCATGTTTTATTTATTTAAAGGCATAGCCTCTTTTGTCCTTCTGATCTACTGTTGTAATTCCCTTTCTTTCAAATGTATATCTGAATCCTTTTTCGGATATTACTTTACCTTGTTAACTTAGGTAGCCTTTATTTTCAAAATATGTAGTTGAATTACTTTTTAAGTGTTAATAAAAGACATTGATACATCACTCATGAAAGGAATAAGTATTTAGAAGAAAGTTGATTTGTGTGATTGAAGGACTATTAACTGTTCAATAACTTCATTTGTTTAATACATTAGGCATCTAACAAATTTTTAAAAAAAGTTTTCTCTTGATTCACACAACATCCATGGGTTTAAGGAGTCTAGCATTGTGTTTTTCCTTTCTTACCCTTGTATAGACCACATGCTAATTTCTTTCTGGTTACTACTCATCTTTGAAAAAGAGGCCTTTTTTCTTGCCAGTTTGTTGAAAGATGTGTGAGAAACAGGTCAGGCAGGGGAATGAGCTGGGTCAGCAGATAGCTCAAGTTTCCATCTGTAGTTTCCCATCACTTTTCTATCAAACATTTACCCAACATCTGTGTATAGGCTTAGTCCGTTCCAGGCTGGCAGGAAAACACTGGGCCCCAAGGAAGATGGCCATGTTTGGTGTAGTGATTTGGCAGTAACTTGTCTTCCTCTAGGCAAAACCAGAAGCTGTAGAGCTGCTTCCTGCTTGGTGTGTGCTTTCCTTGGACACTTTGACACAAAAGCAACTTGCGCACTGCCTCAGTCATCCTTATCCCATCTTCTTCTCTCATGTGTCAAATATGAGTCAGGAAGTCTTCCCTCAACTATCATTTGAAGCAAGGGTTCATTGGACTGGATCCTAAGATTATGGAATACATGTTGAAGGGCTTTGCAAGATGTTTATGGTCTGTATCTGCCTATGGTCTGTATCTGCCTTTGAATTTATATTACCACCAACCTCATTTTTCACTACCTTTTTATTCCCTCCTTGATTAGTTGCACCTACTTTCTAGGTTCATCAGAAACAATAACTAGCATATATTGAATGATTACATAGTGCCTGGCAATGTTCTGAACTCTTATTACCCTCTGATGTAATGACATAATAAATCTCATTTTACAAATGGGAAAATGAGGCACAAAGAGATTAAGGTATTGGCCCATATCACACAGCTAATGAAGGATGCATTCTGAATTTGAACTCTGGCAGTTTGACTTCCAGAGACTCTGCTGTTAACCACTATATATTCTTCAATTTCTTTCACTTTTTAATTTGTATTTTTTTTAGGAAGAATGTCAGGACACAGATGTCTTTATTTTAGAATTTTTTTTTTTTTTTAAACTGGATACCCTCTTACATCTTAATGAATGTGCTTTAAATTTTTCAATGTCCTGGATATGAAAAAATAGATAATAGACATTCAGAATATCAATCTACAATTATATTTTACTTATTCCCATAATCCTAGACTCTTAAGGCAAACTCCAGGCTAGGAAATGTTTAATGGTTCCATGGCTTTTATTGTATAGCTCTGAAATTTTATTTACATTTTCTTTATTTGTAATATAATATTTTTTTAGAAAGTGAAATAGTTTCACAATAACAGTTCAATACAGTCAAGAGACTAAGAAAAATAAAATGGGTTAAAAGTAAACAGATTCTAATATATAACTTATATCTTTATATAAAATACATATTTATAACACCAATAGATAGTTAGGAAAATGAATTTTGGCTTTTTTATGCACTGCAATATAGTACACACTTTAAAAGTAATACATTAATCAACCACAAGATCTCGAAGACTGATTGTGAGTTGCAAGAAACAATTTGTGAAAACATAGGTACTGATCTGTATAAAGTTATTTGCATAGAATACAGTCAAATGAGAATATTTTCATAGAGAAAGACTGAGACCTGTATGAAATACAATATTGATATAATTATCCCTTGGGGCAATTTCAGAATGTTTTTTTATTTTTTCTATTTTAAAATTCCTGTGAATTATTTATATTAACAGAAAAGATCGATGTAATTAGGATACTATTTTGAAAACATTGCATTTAACTCAAGACATGGGCAAAGGAAAGTCAGTACCTCAAATAGAAAAGTCTCACCTACACAGGAGATAGATGGAAATATTTCTAAGGACAACAGGGGAGACAATATTGAGAGAGAGAGTGATATGGGGAGCAAATGGTCAGATGGACTTTTATTGCCCAATACTGAAAACCCAGCGTGGGCATAGGTAGTGGTTGGAAAAGCCTCAGAGAATCTCATAGCAGCAAGTCCCATTTTTCACCGTCCCCAAAACAGATTGGACAATTTAAATCCATTTTAAAAAGTCTGTATACAATGTGTACTACCAGAGTGGGCTGCAAGTAGCTGAGAGAGGAGCTTTCTACAAAATCTCAAAAGTTCTGAAGTCCTCTCAGTGGGGACGTGGAAAACAGCTATGGACTAGGCCAGTGGTTCTGCCTTGAGGCTGCCAGGGTGACAGATGATTGATGAGAGAATTCTATTTGAGTTGTTCATGAAAGATACCGGTAAGACTTAAGAGTGTCTGTAGTAAAAGAAAGAACAAAGATAGAACCAGGTGTGCATAAAGAATTACTGGAAGCCAGCCAAGACAAGTGAACAAGTCTTGAGCTTACCACACCACACAGCAGTGGCAGGTGTCATTTGCATGTCCAGTGATGAGGCAGAGAGGAGACTGCCACAGAAACTCATAATGATTCAGAGGACAGCACAAACCATAATACCTATACACTTAAGTGCCATCTTAAGGAGAAGAAAAGAAACTAAGTGACACAAATAACGACAATCTACCCCAAAAGGATGATTTATCCTGAGATTCTGTGAACATGAAGTATCTGCAATGGCCTCAGTTGTGAATATAAATTCTCTGGCTCTTTATTTTCAAGGAAGTAATGGCTAAAGAGCAAAACTAGAACAATTACAGAAGTCAAAACAGCTATAGTTTATTCATAAAGTAGTCCTATAAAATACTGACAATTATGCAGTCTTAGAAAATTTTTTTCTTTTTCATAGAATATCTAAATGGTAAGTGAGCAAGACTGAAAAGAGATTAAACCCTCCCAAAATAAAAGTTACAAGTACCCCAGAGGTGAATATAACCGACATTCTAAACAGCTGTCATAGGCTTTGAAACAGAAAGGGCTGAGGATCAGGATCTGGTGCCTGGTTAGACCTAATTCATAATGGTTAGCACTAGTAAATGATATTGGTCAAGGAAAACTAACCAATTCTCCTGTGAAGGAGAGTTGAAGAGCATTATTATTTCTCACTAATTGGAGAACCAGGCCTCAAAATTGGATAAATTGGCAATTTCAGAAACTAATATGACTGAGTGCCTTAGATCAAGGTGTAGGGTAAGATTTCCAGAAAACAGACCTGGAGATCTCAAGGAAACAAGAAGTACTTCAGGTTAACAAAGACCTGAATTGATAGGATTCCTTTGGAACCCAGAGATAAGAACAGATTTCATAGGATGTAAATTTTAACAACACAGTTCAGGATGTGACCAGAGGTCCCAAAGACAGAAATACGGTGTATTTGCATAAGATTTAACTATATTCATAGTTTTTTGATGCAAGAGTGTTTCTGTTGGACTTGAGCATTTTAAACCCTGAGCTAGGATTTTATAATTTTAACATTATGTCCAGTTGAGCAATATTTATCCAAACATTTATTTGCTTGTAACTTGATTTACTTCATTTTCAACTTCAACCTCACTTTTTATCTGAGCACATATCTGCTGAATTAAATATTTTAATTTCTATCCCCAATACAGATAGAAGTAACCAATGCAAACTGAACAAAGGAAAGTGTGTAATTTGATAATTTCAATGTATGCTTCCTACTGTAAGGAATATCCATCGGTATTCCTCTTTCTGAACTACTTATTTTCAGAGGATCAGTTTTAAAAGTACTGTTTTAGGCAGGGCGTGGTGGCTCATGCCTGTAATCCAAGCACTTTGGAGGCCAAGGCGGGTGAATCACCTGAGGTCCAGAGTTCAAGACCAGCCTGACCAACACGGTGAAACCCCGTCTTTAAAAAAATAAATTAAATAAATAAATAAGTACTGTTTTAGATAATTTTATTTTATAAGTTCAAAGAATTTAGACAATGAAACCTAGTTCATTAATTCTCTACCTGGGAGAGACAGTTAATGAAAAGCACATTTTTGTGTCATCATGTTTTTCATTTTTAGATTTAGTGTATCTAACTTTTCCTTGCTAAGAAGAAGTAGACACATCCATTTATTAAGAATGTAAGAATAAGGCACTGTTTTGCAAATATTTAAATGGATATTAAGTTTTATGGAGGTCATATAGTGTTATCCTTATTTTACAGAAAAGAACTAAGTTTCAGAGAAGTGGAGAAATTGACCAAAGAGTAACCGAAGTATTGAAAAGTCCATATTTGGAAATAGTCAAGCTTTATGTAACTTGAAAAAAAGGTTTACTTAAAATGAAAAGAGAATATTTTGTTCTCATATTTTCCCCAAAGGAAAGTAAACCACTATCATGACCATCCAATACAAAGAACTTCATCAAAACTGGTAAAAAATTTCCAATATCAACAATCCATTGAAAATTAATGTGTTATGAAACTACCTTTCAAACTCTTATATAAACTTTCATACAACATAACAAATACTTGCATTTTAGAAGTAATAATATACACAACCCTTCCCAGAAATATAAACATATAAATATACTTGATGCTTTATTTTACCAGCTATCACAAAAATTTAAAATAGGCAAAACTTTTGTCAAGTCTCTAGATGATACATCAAATGCAAGGTCAGTTAAATTTTTGGTATGGTACGATCCTGCCAACTAGTCTGTGAAGTTGAAACTCTTATTCCTACTTTAAGAAGTTCAGCATTGAAGGATTAAGTAATTTGCCCAAGGATGCCCAACTAAACAAGTTGAGATGTAAATTAATTCCAACCAAATTTTGAAAATCTGCATTAAGATTATACAATTCTACAACAAAGAATTGTTGACTGTTGTTGAAAACATGCAGAATTTAATTGTATTGGCTTGGACTTAATTCATCTCATCTTGGCTTAGTTTTGTATCCTTGGGCAACAAATTTTGTCCTTCTACGTTTAACGTCTATAAAATAGGAATCTAGTTCCAACTTCATTAGGTTGTGGGCAATATTAATTATGATAGTATATGTTTGTAAAGTACGGGCACTTGAATATACCAATAAGTGGTAAAAGGTTGTTAATGTTATAAATTTGACCTGACTTTTGAAGTAATAATTCAGTTTTCTACTTGAAATAAGAGACAAGTTTTCCAAGGGAGAAATGTTAAAGAAAAGATTATATTTTAAAATAAACTGAAAAACTTCCATATTAATGGATAAGGACCAATAGCTGCAGGCTCCAGGAAGGCAGATATTCTGCCTTTTGATAAGTATTACATCTTTGTTCATTATCACAGTACCTGCCACATGGTAAGCACTCAAAGATTTATTAAATTAGCTGTTTTATTTCATGAAAAGGAAAAGAGAAAGGCAGAAACTATATATGTTAATAAAACTTATGATAGGTTTTTTTTTTTTTATATTTAGGAACAAAGTTACTGGATTTTCCTACAGGAAATTATTAAGTGTTGAAGGCAAATTAAACAATAGCAAATTAAACAAAAGATTTCTCACTAGAAATCTTACAGGAATTTTAATCTATGACACTCCCTTTTTAAGAATATTGCTGGGCTCATTGAAGAAAGCTAAATGCTGAAAGCTCAGCTAACTTTGCAAGCTTGTCAATGTTAATTTTTCAGTATTCTATATTATTAATATTAACTTTCTTAATGTTCACATACAAAGACTATGAATTATAGAACATTTTTTTTTTAAAAAAAGAGGTGATCCTGAAGCATAGTATATACCTTTCCACAAATATCACAGAAACCTAGAAACTGTACACATAGATGCATTTTATCCCATAAGAATTAAAATTTTATTATTAATAAACTTGGAAAAAACTACTAGAAATAAATTAGAAAAGACAAATGGCCAACTGGGAAAAATATTTTGTTACATAGATAACAAGCAAGGGGCTTTTGTTGTTGCTGCTGTTCTGTTTTAGCCCAACAGGAATATTGGCATGGATGTTATTCATGAGAAGTTCTTCACAGAATGAGAAAAGCAAAGGCCACTGACTTATGAAATGATAGTCAAACATATTCTTAAGACATTCAAAGAAAGCCTACACTAAGATAACTCATACTACCAGTCTGGGAAAACATAAAATATGTAGTGAAATAGAAAATACACACACACACACACACACACACACAAAACTGACAATAAAAAAAAAATTTGTAGTGAAATGCTCTTCGACAGGGCATGAGAAAGTAGTCCTTTTTATATATCATTGATGAAATACGACGAGTTTTTGAGGGGCAAAATGAAATAGATATCAAAATTTGGAATGTCCCCAAACTCTGCCCAAGGAATTTTATTTCTAAGAATTTTCCGTACAAATAACCTAAGACAAATATTCATATAGGTAATTTGCAGTGCTTCTGCAATAGAAGGAAATAGTCCTAGAAACAGAACTAGTTGAATAAATCGTATTATCTCTAAACCATTTTACAGTTTGTTGCCAATACAATAAATGTTGTAGCTACGAAAAGTTTACAATATTTGTTAGGTGAAGATAGAACGTTTCTAAATATCATATGTAGCATGATCATGTTGGTAGATCTGGAAGGATGTAAAATAAAATAAGACCATGGGAAATAGTGGGAGATAAAGATACAGAATTTTTAATATTTATGCAATACCTACTTGTAGTATTAACTTTTATTCACAAAAGTAGTTATGTGGTTTTTTTAAGAATCAAAAACATCTGTCAAATTAAACTGAAAAATGATATTCTGTTTTTAAAGTTTATAATCTTTTTTAATTTTAAGGTGATTCATTTTTTTTTTCATTTCAGCAGCAAGTAAATTTAGCAAGGGTTTAATCTGAAGTCCATGTTCTTACAAAAGTAAATGTACTATTCTGAATTCACACAATGGCCTGAAAACAGTATGGGTATTTATAATTTTTATTTATAGCATTCAATATAGAAATTTCTTCAAGGTGAAAAATTCTTAAATGAAAAGCTAATTTGAAACATATTTTTACTAACACCTGTAGGAAATCTAAAATTTGTGTCATCTTCAAAGAAAGATCTGAGATCTTTTGAAAATGTGAAAAACTAATACAACATTTTCCCTTTTTCCTAAATTGCTCATTTATTTAGATTTTTCTTTAGGTAATAGAAAGAAAAATAATCACAGCAGTTTTAAACGTTATCCATGTTTAATTCAAAAGTCACTATATTATTTATTCTGCAAAAAGGACAGCCTCATAAATGAATTCAACATGTTAGCAATGAAATCAGTCCTTCCAAAACTGTTGGTTTTGCTTACTCATGCCTCCCCATTATAAAAAATATTTACATTTTTCAACTGAAAACATATTTTAAATATGCAATATTAACTTAGCAATGAATTTTATAATAGTATAAACCACCTATTCTAAAAATCTCAAACATGTAAAATGATTAAAATTAATACCTTTCTATTTTATAATGGATATACTTTCATTGACATAGGCTAATACATAGCAAGACAATATAATATACTTTAGCGTCAAATATTTTCAAAGAATTCCAGAAGAAAACAAAGACAAATTTTTTTTAATGATGGAAAACATTTTTTAAAATGTTTGCTGTTTTCAAGGGTTTTTTTAACCCCCAAAGAAATGTTTCAATTTAAACTTCTTAGATATACCGAAAGTATAATATCCAATGTTATTGCCTCATGTTTGTAACTCAGCCAGTCTAATTATCTTGCCTGAGGCAGTCACACATCCTTTCTGAACCTTCAGAAGGATGAGAAATGGAGCCAGATTCCATTTCCCTTCTCTTTATTCTACTGTCTTATTTGCCTGGAGCTCCTTTTGAAGCTAAGAAGGAGTAAGAACTTGGTCCTTTGTTTCTGTATGGATAGTTAATCCCCCTTAAAGAAATTCCTCTGATCAACCGGCTTCTAATTAGGATTGGACCTTTTCTTCCTGCTTCAGAACTTTTTCATAGGACTTAGGAAGTCTGGTGAATATTATACACTAAGAATAAACACACTGTGTTGATGTAATTGGCATTACAAAACAGCTTCTCCAATTAACATAACATTTACTTCAATTTTTGAAAATTGCAGAAAACTTCAAAATCATTTTTTGTTATGGCTGTCTTTCTTTTTCTTCCTCTGTGTAAATGAAGCCCCATCTCTGAAAAAGCAAAGCCTCCTTACTTATTCCAGTGAAAAACTAAGAACAATAGTGTGACATTTGATTGGTGGGTTTACTAGATGTGACCAAAATCCAGTTAGATAAATTCCAATTAGATCTGATTTCCGAGTAATTATATTATAAATGTTTACATGTAAAGTAGAATGTCCACACTGTTTTAAATAGGGGAAACAGGCATATAGTTAGACAACAAGGCAAGATTTTATGAGTTGTTTTAATCATGGGAACTGACATCTGATGAAAGATTTACTGGCCTTGGGTTTAGAGTCATGAGTTCTAAACCTGGTTCCATTAGTTATGTCTGCCAGGCAGATATCATCTCTGTGTTATAATTACTTTTTCAGTCAACAAATTTATTTAACATACGTGTATTAAGCTGGCATACAGTAAATGGTAGTTTCCCTTCTCATTGTGAGTGTGGGCTCTCTGTCTCTTCACTTCCATACACTACTGCATTCTCATCACAATAATTCTGTTTGCTTGTCTAAATTCATGAAAATACTGTGAACTCCTTAGGCTCACACACTATGGCTTGTTATGTCTTCATATCCTGGCCACTGGAACATAGAAGACTTATCATATACTTATTGATTTGAATCAAATTACATTTATTAATTGTCAGATACTCTTTTTGTCTACACAGCTACCATTCCCATTTTCACCTTCCCAGCAGAACCCTGCTTTTGTTTGAATACCAATATGCCTAGCCCCAGAGTCCAAGCCAGTTATTTTCTTATCATTGGCAGTAGTTGCTGTAAGAGTGGGGCTTAGATACATTCCTCACCAGTAAAATATAAAGGGGAGTCTCCTGGAAAAGAGCTTCTGGGAGAAATAAAAGGCCAGACTAAAGCAAAGAGCACACCCCTAAATCCTGCTATGCTCCTTAATTGAGATGTTATGCAAGGATCTAATTCTTAAAGGTGCAGTGTCCATGTTGTGACCAGGAGAGATCACATTGCTGCAATATGGAGATTGGCAGATGAGAAAGCTATGAAATACGTGGTTCCCTATTTAACCCATTACACAAATATATCAAACCTAAGACTGCCTAACTCTGAATATTTTAACAATGAATGTTATTTGACTAAAGCTGCTATGTTTTCTGTTATGAACTGCAGAATGCATTTGTCTGAAAATATGAATGATCACATTGACATCAATATGGAGATTAAGGCTGGTATCTGCACCAGCCTGTTTAACCTTTTTCCTTGGGTACACCAGAAACACTGTATACTCAATTTATACAAAATGAAGTGCCCATCTTCCCCATGAGCCCACCTTTCTCACACCGTTTGAAAGTATTTCCAGTTTCATTCATTGCAGCAAGGACACTGGGTAACATCATAAATACCACACTATCAATAATCCTTATTATGTTCTGAGGGTTCTGCTTCCTGAATTGCTCTTGAATGTGATTTCTGTTCTTCATTCCACCGGCCACTATCATTGTTTAGATAATTAAAACCATGTTTATTTTCTCTCCAAATCCTGTCTTACCTGGGGCCTTCTTTTACTTTTTACATTATTGCCCCACATTCCATTGGGACAAGAAAACTGGATTTTCTCTCCAAGTTTCTAACTGTACTAACTTACATTTGTACCAACAGTATATAAGAAGTCTTTCTCCACATCCTCTCCAGCATCTACTTTTTGCCTTTTTAGTAACCGTTCTGAGATGGTATCTCATTGTAATTTTAATTTACATTTTACTGAATATTAGTGATGTTGGACATTTTTTCATATACCCGTTGACCATTTGCATGTCTACCTTTCAGAACTGTCTAGTTAGATATTCTGCCCATTTCAAAAATAGATTATTTGGTTTTTGTTGCTTATTCTGGTTATTAACCTCTGTCAGATGGACAGTTTACAAATATTTTCTTTGGTGCTGTGTTTCTTAACTCTGTTGATTGTCTCTGCTGGGCAGAAGCTTTTTAGTTTGATGTAATTCCATTTATCTTTTTTGTTTTAATTGCTTGTGCTTTTGAAGTCTTACCCAAAAAATTTTTGCCAAACTGATGTCCTGAACCATTTCCGCAATGTCTCCTTCTAGTAGTTTGATAGTCTCTGGTCTTACATTTAAATCTTTAATCCATTTTTATTTGATTTTTGTGCAAAGATAGGAATTAAGTGTCATTCTTCTACATGTGAATAAACACTTTCCCATCACTATTTATTAAGAGAATGTCATTTCCCCAATACAAGTTCTTGTTGTCTTTGTAGACAATGAGTGGGGTGCAAAAGTGTGGACTTACTTCAGTGTTTTAGATTCTGTTCCTTTAGTCTATGTATTTTATACTAGGACCATGCTGTTTTGGTTGTTGTAGCTTTGTAGTATACTTTGAAGTCAGCTCATATGATGCCTCCAGTTTGTTCTTTTTGCTAAGAAGTTCTTTGACAATTCAGGATCCTTCGTGGTTCTGTACAAATTTTAGTATTGTTTTCCCATTTCTATGAAGAATTCAGTAATTGATTTCATTATGTCTATAGGTCACTTTAGGTAGTATTCATATTTTAACAATATTAATTCTTCCAATCCATGAACATGGAATATGAACATTTTTTGTATGTGACCCTCAATTTCTTTTATCAGAATTTTATAAGTTTCATTGTAAAGATAGTTCACTTCTTTGGTTAAATTTATTCTTAAGTATCTTATTTTATATAGATATTGTAAATGGAGTTGCTTTCTTGATTTCCTTTCAGAATGTTTGCTGTTTTTATGTAGAAATGCTACTAATTTTTGTATGTTGATTTTGTATCCTAGAACTTTACTCAGTTAATTTATTTGTTATAACAGTTTTTGGTCGGAGACTAGGTTTTTCTAAATTGCAATCCTCTCTGCAACCAAGGGCAATTTGAACTTATTTTCAGTTTTGATGTCCTTTATTTATTTCTCTCGCTTAATTGATCTGATTAAGACTTTCATCACTATGCTAAATAAAAATTGCACGTTCTGTCTCACATGTGGAAGCTAAAGAAAAGTTGATCTCATGGATATAGAGTGTAGAATGGTAGTTTCCAGAGGCTGGGAAGAACATATGTGTTGGAGGAGGGAATAAAAAGAGTTTGGTTAATGGGTGCAAACATACAGTTAAATTGAAGGAATAAATTCTAATGTTCAACAGCAGAGAAGGGTGACTGAAGTTAAGAACAACATGTACTATATGTTACAGGGGTGCATTATGCATTTATACTTAAGGTTGTATACATACAACCAAGTTTAATATCATTTACAAGGTGACTTTTGATTGTCTGATATTTTTTATGTACTGATTTTACAAGCTAAAACTGTATAAAAACTTCATAGAAAAACCCTTTGATTTTCTAAAGTTATAATAGAAGACATAGTTGATTCCAGTGGTTGGTTAAGAAAGGTGTAGCATATGTGAAGACATTTACAGGGTCATAGTTTTGTGTATGTGCATTGCCACACGTAAGAAAGATATGAAAGACATAATACTGTGCTTCTCCTTTAGCTCTATGTTTTTACTAGAATTGATCATAACACTGATGAACATGACTTTTGTTTGTAATTTTAGTTGTCTGGAGAACATGGTGTTTTAAAAATTTAAGCTACTTGCATATCTATAACTGCCACACTCTTACAAACACGTATTTAAATACATACATAAAAAAATCACAGAAACAACACAACCACAGTTTACAAACACACCTCTGTATTCTTTTTTTTTTTTCGAGACGGAGTTTCTCTCTTGTTACCCAGGCTGGAGTGCAATGGCGCGATCTTGGCTCACCGCAACCTCCGTCTCCTGGGTTCAAGCAATTCTCCTGACTCAGCCTCCCGAGTAGCTGGGACTACAGGCATGCGCCACCATGCTCAGCTAATTTTTGTACTTTTAGTAGAGACGGGGTTTCACCACGTTGACCAGGACGGTCTCGATCTCTTGACCTCGTGATCCACCCGTCTCGGCCTCCCAAAGTGCTGGGATTACAGGCGTGAGCCATCGCGTCCGGCCCACACCTCTGTATTCTAAGTCTTAAAGTTTGTCACCAGGAAACTTAATGAGATAAAAAAGATATTCCAAGAAATGTAAATAGAAAATATAATATGCATGGTATGGAATGAAGGAGGGCAGGCTTGGGATGTTTTTGATACATGATGAATACCTTTATTTATGTATACTTCTCCTTAACATTTTATTTTACCCCTTGAGGATAGAAACAGAGCCCCATACACTTTACATTCATAACCCCAGCACATTTTGTAGTACTCATTTCATGTCCAAGAAGCATTTCAAAATTATTTTTTAAATCTTCCTGTGGATAAAAATCTTGCCTACATTAAAAAAAAAAGTCTAAATTTCCTTTCCATAATTAGTTTTTTATAAAATTAATAGAAAACATAGCCCATGATCATATTTAAAGCTTACATTGGCCATGCAAAAATAATGATTTATAATTCCATTCATTAATGATGCAGTATAAAAGATAATAAAAATTTGCATAAGTTTGGTGTGCGTTATACTTTTTGCCTAGTCAACACATGATTTCCATTAAATTAAAAGTTATATTAATCACATAGTAAAGTATGCATGATCTTTAGTGAAAAAAAAGAAAGTCATCAGATAAAACAGCAGCCGCTGGTGTTTTGAAATAAGTTGGCCAGTTTAAGTACACCTAGCAATCATCTCTCCAGAGGCTTTTTGCTAACATATGACTTACATTCTCTCCAAGATGGACTAAGGAAAAAAAGAAAGAGACTGTTTTCAACATATCATGGTCTGACTTGGAAGAATTTTCTTCTTAAATATAAAGCTGTGCTTGAGTTGAGAAATACTTAGTCCTAGATCTTAATTTCTTTCTTCTAGAAGGACTCTTAAGCTGGTAATTGTTTTGCTTTTAGCTAAAGTATTTTGGATTTAAACTTTATACTGATTTCCACCGTGTTTTCTAGAATTATAGTGTCAAACTGCCTTCCTTAAGCACACTAAGTAGAATTAGAAAGGTGGTTTTCATCAAATGTTTTCCTTTTAAAGAGCCTATCAGTTCTTGCACAGACTATATGTTCTTACCAAAGAGAATTGCAAATTAAAGTGAAATATTAAAATAATGTTAGTAAACACATATTCTTAGGATTTGTATGTTTTCATATTAGATTTTGGAGCTTAAAATATTTATTCGATTGACTCAGTAATGATGTAGTTTAGTCTACCTAAAGAAATCTAAAAAACTTATTGTATACAGTTTCTAGAAGATTGCAGAGGTCCAACTGATTTAACAGAGTGATACTGCGTCCAGCTGTTCAATTATACTGGAAGCACTTAAAATAGGAAAAGGACAGCAGCAATATTAGTGTTTGTTTTTCCCACATGATAAAGATTAGATGACTTTAAGAGCTGGCGAGGTAAATTCCATTTGTTTTATTTATTAAGCACATTTTTAGTTGTGATTCCTCATTCCTTTTTACTCTAAAAGAGGAGAAAATAGTACAAGGTGCCCCTCAAGCTATTAGTCAAGTGACCTAGTTTCAGTTATCCCTTTTCTGGGTTGGGCCAACACTGATTTTTCCCAGATGACCATATTTTCTTTTATTCCCATACAGGCATTCCTAGAGTTTTAAAAAGAAAGTGTGGAGTTCCTCCAAAATCTGTGGTCAGAACACAAATATTTTTAAATAGTCTCCTTCCCAGACTGCTGTAGCTATCAGCATCACCAGTAGTCCTTTACAAAAGAAAATCTTTGAAAGATCATTAAGAAAAGTAAAAAAAATAAAGTATTATAACCCATCAATCTCTTTCATAGGACGATTGTACACAATTTACATGCTTTCAAATATTTTTCTTATGACTTTAGAAGTCTAGATCTGTTGCTGGTGACACTCAGTCATTGTCATGATTTAATGATAAAGTCACTTGAATACCAAAATGATGTAGAAATAGAAAAAATATTTTTAAAATGATGAAACTACTTTATTTGTGGGAAATAAAGTAGGAGAGGAAGAAACACGAAGGTCATTTTATACTTCTGGTGGATTCAACATTAGAAGGAAATGTCCAGGACTGATGAAATTCTTTTTGCCTCAAAAGGAAAAGTGGAAGGGAAAAGAAAGTATGGGTTTTTCCTAATTAATAAGCTCGAGGCTAAAATCCCTTACACACAGACTGAGTATTATAATACACATTTATAAAATATGTAATAACTAATTTTCTTCTTTCCTCTTATATAGTAAAGTGGTGATGAACAACATTACAATTTGGTGTTTGAATTAGAGAGCATTCAGGTGACTAAATTAGAGGTGCTGAGATATGAATACAGTGCCTGTGGAGATTTTTGTATCTCTCCTCTTTGAATAGATCATGACAGCATATTTTGGGGGGAGGGATAAAAGGGCGAAAGCATCTATCTATCATATTATAGAAGAGCTAACCTGTAGAAAGTTGGGAATGACTAAATTGCATTAAAGCATCTTGCAAATGTTTTGGCATAAAGTCAACATTTTCATACTATTATAAATTTCTTAAATATTTTCCCACCCATTTCAAGGATAATTTGAAAATATGGCTCCCCCTACTGACTAAATTCAGTATATTCTTTCAGCACTGATGCAAACAATCTTAACTTTTATCACAGTAGTTTGCCAGTACCTGCTTTGTAAACTCACAGGGATCAATGCCAGTGGAGAAAATCTAATGATGTCCCACAAAAGTGATGCTGTAATAGAAGACTTGCAAGATACCCGACACCACAGATAGATACATCCCTTTGAGGATAATGGATGGCTTACTTCTGGGATCTGTTGCAGTGATCTCCCATCACTGAAGAAAAATACTTCTGAGAACTCAAATAACTATTATGCTATGGATAATGTTAGATACTCCCATAAAGCTAGAGCCACTCAGCAGAGTCTACTAATAAAATGGAACATACAGGAATACGTTCTCAAATTGGACTGTGTGTGTGTTGGGGTTTGGGAGTAGTTGTCAGGGGAAGGTTACAGAGAGCATTGTATCCATGAGCAGTTTCCAGCCTCTTTTTTGGGAACTAATGATACAATCCCTAGAATTGTTGGCTCCTGAACCCTAAAATTTGTCTCCTGCTAAAGTAAAGCAAGCTTCCTCATGTGTTCCTAAATTCAGGAATGCAATTTATTTTGGAATTATGCCAATATCTCTCTCGTGTTTGATAAAGGCCTTAGGCAAGAGTAAAGCTACAGAATGGGCAGCATTGAGATCAACGTATCTGACAGTGCAAGGAGAACTGGGCGATTCCTCCGTAACATTGTTTCACATTTTATGAACTCATGGGCAGTGGCCATTGCTTTGCCATGTGTTCAGGCAAATAAGCCCTAGATGATCACACAATTAAGAATGTATCTGTGTGGGGAATGTAGTTATGGAAATCCTGTAGGAATTCCAAGAAAGAACTAAAGTGATGCCGTGTACCTACTAAACAGAAAAAATCAGCTACTGGTTCACAAGGGGAGTAGGATGCAAAAGCTGATACCTTTGTTTGGATCTTAGAAGTAGCTACGTCTGGCTGGGCGCGGTGGCTCATGCCTGTAATCCCAGAACTTTGGGAGGCCAAGGTGAGTGGATCACAAGGTCAGGAGTTTGAGACTAGCCTCACCAAGATGATGAAACCCCATCTCTACTAAAAATACAAAAATTAGCTGGGCATGGTGGCAGGCACTTATAATCCCAGCTACTCGGGAGGCTGTGACAGGGGAGGCGGAGGTTGCAGTGAGTCGAGATCATGTCTCTGCACTCCAGCCTGGGTGGCTGAGAGAGACTATGTCTCAAAAAAAAAAAAAAAAATAGTAGCTATATGTATATCTCACATAGACTGGGAGGTGCTCAAGCTATGAAACATTGCAGAGAATAACTACGTATTTATCATATTATAAAGCTGCTAATGTGATAAAAGATGTACAGAATATCAACAGGAAATAAATATGTGTAAGATTTCTTCAAGATAACTGACTCTAACTGGCAGGCTACATAGGTTCCTTGCCAGGAGCTACAAATGGCTTCAGATGTGTTCTGACTAGAATGGGCATATATTTGCTTTTGGGCTCAATTTATTCTGTAAAGGACACAATAGTTGACATACCATAAAAATTTTGTAGTGAAAAGTTTATAAATGTGGTCAGGCTATATTTCATTTAAAAACGTAATGTAGTTTACCAGGAAGCATAGCTTAATATAGATGTATGCCCCTTTTCATGCTTAAAGTTAACAGTTTAATTGAGAAGTAGATTGGGCAATGAAAAGTGAGGTTAATGATAAGTGGGGGTTGTGTGATGGGGAGACTGGCTTGATTGAATAAATGTATATTTCACCTGAATGACCAAAAGTGAAGCCAGAGAAACTTTGTTAAGGCTTCTCCTGTGTGAAGTGGAATGAGGGATAGGAGATGCTACAACCACAAACTGCCTTTCACACCTTGCAAATTCTTTTTTCTTGTCAGATCCAGGTGTACTGTGTCCTAGACTGCCCATGGATGTCACCACAAGAGAGACACTGATATGCTAATTCACTTCCTCTAAACTTTAAGGAAGTGATGAACTGGATACAGTCTTCACCATATGTGTTTAAGATGAACTGTAAGTATTTGATCCACTTCTAGTTACTGAAATTGTCCTATTGTTTTTTAATCTGTGCCCGAAAAGGCTTTATCTGTTCTGTGGGTGGTTGTGCACCTGAGTCAGAGATCTCACTCAGCATGGCTGAGCCTGTACTAACACCGGTAATGAGTAAAAGAAAGAAAAAATAAAATTTTGGCAGAAGAGAAGTGGTCATTTAAACAGGTGATGATGAATGAAAAAAAGAACATCTCAGATCAGAAGAGTAATTTTCTCAGCTTTTTTGTCAGATGTAGTGCCAAGTGATGGCCACTGATGAAAGAAATATCTGGATTTGTTTTCTGCCAAGAAGGGTATTTGAACAAAGCCGAACTCTAAGACTTACCCAAGAAGTCTCTGTGGATGGTTTGGAGAAGTTATCAGCCAGCATCCCTTGACAATGATAGTACCCTTAGCTGAAGACTCACCTGAGTAATAGTGGTTTATAATTACCATTTGGATTGTGTTTTTTGTTTTGATTTTGGTTTCTTACTTTTAACACAGAACCGGCCGGACATACTGTTCCTGGCAGTGGTAACTGATAAGCTGGATTGCCGTAAACCAGGATGTGGCCTGGTAAGGTAACTACCTGAGTATAAGTATGAAGGGCAGCATGTATCATTATCACCTGCTTTGTATACTTAAAAAATCTGTAGTAGGTGTGAATGTATACGGAATACTACACAAACAGGTTAATTAATTAGATATGAAAAATGGTAGATATTGTCATTATACAGCAGTCACATATCACTGGTGATTTGCCACAGGAACATTCAAGGTGGCAATTTTGGAAGCCTTATGGTACATAGAAACTGAATGACAACAAGAAATAGTATATGCTTTACTGACAGTCTCCTGAGGCACTTGATACTTCTGGGGTTACCAAATATACTTGATCCTTGTTAGAATTTCCATTTTTCTCTACTCACCTGTTCTTGCAAGTTGTCTTTTTCCATTACAGTCCTTAGTCTATTAATTGCACTTGAAGTTGTTTTAAATTCAGTCTGATAACTCCAGCATTCTACCATATCTAACTCTAGTTTTGATGCTCTATTTTTTGCTAAGTAGGTCTTGTAATTTTTTTTGTTAAAATTTAGCTTGTACTGGGTTGAAGGAACTGCAGTAAATAAACCTTAAGTAATCTGTGGTGTTAAGATGTGGAGTGAGAGAAGTGTTCTATCATCCTCTGAGTAGGTCCCAGTCTTTTAGTGAACATGAGTCTGTGAATATCACAAGTGCTTAGCAGTGCCAGTCACCCCACCTTAGGTTAGAAGAAGGCCAGAAGGGGCAGGATTTGGTAACGTCTCTTCTCACATATGAGAGGCTAGAGAGAACTGGAGTTGGGTATTCCCTTCCCCAAGGATACTTTGGCTGTGGTAAAATTCCAGTAAGTTAGCCTTTGGTAACAAAGTTTTTCTTGAGGGGACTTTTTTTTTCTCTCATACTCACTTTGCATTCCAGCAAAGCTCCAAGAGGTAATCCTAAAGGTAGGAGAGCTCCCCTGGAGTTTGTAACTCACAGACTTGTCCACACGGAGCCTGCAGCAATTTGTCGATTATGATTCAGGTTGTCCTACTCTGGTTCTGGTTCCCAGAGAGGTTTCTGCTTATTGGTGTCTGCTAGAGTACGTTGTGATTCTCTATATCCACCTGTCCACCAAACAGGAAGTCCTTCACAGTATTCTTGAATTGCACCTGTGCAGTAAGTACTCAGAAGCAATCACTGATGGTGGTTTACTCAACAATGGCTCTAACATATTGACAGGAAACTGGGGTTTGGGAAATTGGTGTTTTAAATCCCAGGGAGTGAATTAAGGAGGAAAGTTAGCTTTAGGAAAGTTGCACATAAAGGTGAATGTCTCTGTCCAAACCTTTAAAGAGGTGCAACTAATTGAGGCTACATTGGTTAAAGGCATAGTCTAATTTGTAGAGAAATATTCAATAAATTTGAAAATCCAGAAATGTGTGAAACTGTAAAATCACAGTTAATGTGTGTTTTTTTCCAAGTGTTCATTGGATGATAGAGACATTGGTAGCTGTTGTTTGAGTATGTTTATTTGCATGTGACAAACATCATAGGAATTTCTGTACTAAGAATTATAAGAAAAAGATGGAGGAAAAGTAAGAAAGATATTGACAAGGATTGGCAAGAAACTGCAACTCAGACCAAAAGATGATTTTATGGTGTTTCCTCTAGCTTCAAGTATACTTGAGTGTTTGACCTTTGGCTGTATTCTCTTAGTAACACTAACTCGTAGAATAGAAGTATACTCAAAATTAATTTGAGATAAATCAGAATCTGTTGGAGTATAATGTCCCTTATTAAGCACCTATACCCCATTCTTGAGATTTTCATGTAATGGAGAATCAGTGTTTATAAGGTTCAGCTGCAATTTGAAACTGGGTAGTCCTTATGTTCACCAGAGAATGGCATGTGACTAGCAAGGTCAACATCATGAGGCACCCTCAGAGTTGATGGCTTTCTTAAGCAGAGATTGTCCATGTCCACTTGGCCTCATGTATTCTGATGAGACATGCTTTAAATGTGGCAGGCATCACACCTGCCTGAGAGTCATGACATCCTCACCTATGTTGTTGCTATGGTACATCGTTGCTTGTTCTGTTTTTCTTAGGACTGAGTAAATTTGGTGCTATGTGAAAACTAATGTGTTTCATGAGTGTGATCGTCCAAACTGAAAGCCATTGTTGCTGAGAGAAAACTGGAACAGAAGGACATTGTGGTGAGTATATTAAACATTGTTACTTTTCTCCAGGGGTGATTGAATCATAGAACAGACAGGAATTATATGCATTCTGCACCATAAATGCCTAAAAGTTTAGTTGTTCAATAACTGGCTATTAGCTAAATAAAAATTTATATGTTACTGATCCAACCAATATTTATTGAGTACTTTCTGTATTATATGTATTGACATAAGGTTGCAAGGTGGAATTAAATTGATACGGTCTGTCCTACTGAAACATTCACTCAGATAAGATTTTTAAAATAAGAATATGCAAATAAATGAAAGTGACATCTCACAATATTATAATCAAGTTTTACCTAATAGAAGAAAAAACTTAATACAGCACATTTCAGAGTAGAATTTAGTATTGAACTAAAATATCCACTGCACTAAATGATGAAAAATTAATTTAAATAAGGACTCCAAATAGTCAAAAATTTTGAAAAGATGCCCAGCCTAAGATTTTTGGAAAAAAGGTAACTTTGTGGGGTACAGGTGCTCACATCTGTAATCCCAGCACTTTGGGAGTCCAAGGTGGGTGGATCACCTGAGGTCAGGAGTTTGAGACCAGCCTGGCCAACATGGAGAAACCATGTCTCTACTACAAATACAAAAATTAACTGGGTGTGGTGGCGGGTGCCTGTAATCCCAGCTACTCTGCAGGCTGAGGCAGGAGAATCGCTTGAACCCAGGAAGCAGAGGTTGCAGTGAGCCAAGATCACACCACTGCACTCCAGCCTGGGCAACAGAGTGAGACTTTGTCTCAAAAAAAAAATAAAAAAAAAAAATATATATATATATATATATATATTTTTAAAGTGCTTGAGATGAAGAGATAGAAAGACTTGGATACTATGAAAGGGTAATTAATACGTAAACTTCAAGAACAGTGTGCTTATCTACTTATGTTGAAAGTGCATATAACTTCTGAATATAATCTAGAAAATTCCTATATAAACATTGTCTTATAGTCATATAAAAGTTAGACTGGACATTATAAACTTGCCATATTTAACTACATATTACTTACGATAATATGCAAAACTAGTTAAATGAAATCGACATGTCTTGACATAAATGTAAAAAGCAAAACAGTAAAAAAAAAAGATTGCAAAGGAAATATACAGTATGATATATTTTGATTTAGAAAATGTACAAAGTTTTCAAAGCAATACCATGTGGTATTAATGATATGTGTGTATGTAGTAAAAATATAAAAGCTGAATGAGTGAGATTCACATACTTTTTTGTAAATAGTCAATGAATAAACTAGAGTGTTTGCCTTTTTGTGTATATTTCAGAAAAGAAACTACAGGGATTTAAATGAAGAGATAATAAGAGAAGAAGAAAAATATTCACAGATAAAGAGGTAGAAAGAGTACTTAAAAATAAGCATAATATTGTCAAAATATATCTGATTATGAATATAATTCAACTCTCCCAGGTCAGGGTGACTTTGACACAGGTCTGCAGGATTAGGAGAACAAAAATAGTACACAGTTTTGAAAGATCTTACTTAAATTTATTTTAAGAATATAAATCAAGTCAAAATTTTATTGTATTGTTGAATTTTGAAAATGCTCTATTTATCTTTCTTGAATTTATTTTCCTGACTTCCTAGCATATCTTTCTCTAAATTTTATGAAATATTTCATACTGTAATTTATACCTGTTTTCTGTTTTTCCTCCCTCACTAGACTTTCTCTTATTTTATTATGCTGTGAACTATTTCATTTCTTAGACATTTTTAAGTGGTTATTAATTTTAGTGACATAGTACCAGTGACAGAAATATCTATCTTTCATGCCATTTTTGTATAGCCATTTAGTATCTACCATATCTAGTAGCTACTCAAAGAAGAGGATGTATAAGTAATATCAAAGACACCTAAAACATTTAATTTACCTGAAATCTAGTATAAAGATTTCTGATCAAAACAGTAGATCCATCAGTTTTAGCCAAATTTCAGAATGACTCAGTTCATGAATTTCAGATTCAACAGAAAACAAAATGCATTGCAAGTATAATATAAAGGATGAATTCTTTACTCATGACATGTTGAGAAAATAAGTATTATTGCATTTTACATTTTTTTTCTTTTGAGACAGAGTTTCATTCTTGTCGCCCAGGTTGGAGGGCAGTGGCGTGACCTCTGCTCACTGCAACTTCTGCCTCCTGGGTTCAAGCAGTTCTCCTGCCTCAGCCTCCCAGGTAGCTGGAATTGGAGGCATGTGCCATCACACCCAGCTACTTTTTATATTTTTAGTAGAGATGGGGTTTCACCATGTTGGCTAGGCTGGTCTCAAACTCCTGACCTCAGGTCTCAAACTCCTGCCTTGGCCTCCCAACGTGCTGGAACTACAGGCATGAGCCACCATGCCCGGCCACCATGACTACTGCATTTTAATGCTATAGTCAATATATTTAAATTCCTTTTATATTCTTAAAATCCCAAGTTACTATTCTGATATTTTTAAAACTTTGTAAAAATAACAGGATTAATCTGAAATAAGTTAGAATTACTATTAAATTTTTAAGTATAATTATGATGCTAATAATTTACTGAATAAACTATTTTTTGTAAATTATTATTTCATATGGAAGAATTCATTTTCCAGACTCATAATTTGTTAATTTATAAGAGTGTATCCTTAGAAGTTATATGATTTAATGTCTCTACATGATGTAAGCATCATTGTACATTTAGTTTCAAGCAATCAAAAAAGTAGGATTAGAATTAGACTATGTTATTAATTCATGCTCCATTCTAAAAAACAACAACAATGAAAAAGAAACTTGAAAGGCAAACCAAAAACTTGAAACAGAAAATGACAAAATAAGTTCTTTTCAGCTGATGGACTTGGGCAATTGTAAAGCAAAAATAAGTTAAAGTAGAATGTTGTACTAGAATAATGGGGGAACACGTGTTAATTTGTTTATAAGCAAAGCGTGTTTAAAAAAATTTGGGGGCTGGGCATGGTGGCTCATGCCTGTAATCCCAGCACTTTGGGAGGCCAAGGCAGGTGGATCATGAGGTCAGGAGTTTGAGACCAGCCTGTTCAATATGGTGAAACCCCATCTCTACTAAAAATACAAAAATCAACCAGGCGTGGTAGCATGAGCCTGTAATCCCAGCTACTAGGGAGGCTGAGGTAGAAGAATTGCTTGAACCTGGGAGTTCGAGGTTGCAGCGAGTCAGTATCATGTCACTGTACTTCAGCCTGGGCTGCAGAGCAAGACTCCGTCTCAAAAAAAAAAAAAAAAAAAAAAGATTTTCGCATCTATGTTCATCATGGATATTGGCCTGTAGTTTTCTTTTCTTGTTGAGTCTCTGCCGGGTTTTGGTATCAGGATGATGTTGGTCTCATAAAATGATTTGGGAAGGATTCCCTCTTTTTGGATTATTTGGAATAGTTTCAGAAGGAATGGTACCAGTTCCTCTTTGTATGTCTGGTAGAATTCGGCTGTGAACCCATCTGGGCCTGGGCTTTTTTTGGGTGGTAGGCTCTTAATTGCTGCCTCGACTTCAGACGTTGTTATTGGTCTATTCAGGGTTTCGACTTCTTCCTGGTTTAGGCTTGGGAGGAGGCAAGTGTCCAGAAATTTATCCATTTCTTCCAGGTTTCCTAGTTTATGTGCATAGAGTTGTTTGTAGTAATCTCTGATGATGGTTTGAATTTCTGTGGAATCTGTGGTGATATCCCCTTTATCATTTTTTATTGCATCTATTTGGTTATTCTCTCTTTTCTTTTTTATTAATCTGGCTAGTGGTCTATTTTGTTGATCTTTTCAAAAAACCAGCTCCTGGGTTTATTGATTTTTTGAAGGTTTTTTTGTGTCTCTATCTCCTTCAGTTCTGCTCTGATCTTAGTTATTTCTTGTCTTCTGCTAGGTTTTGAGTTTTTTTGATCTTGCTCCTCTGCTCTTTCAATTTTAACAATCGGGTGTCAATTTTAGATCTCTCCTTGCTTCTCATGTGGGTGCTTATTGCTATATATTTTCCTCTAGAGACTGCTTTAAATGTGTCCCAGAAATTCTGGTATATGGTGTCTTTGTTCTCATTGGTTTTGAAGAACATCTTTATTTCTGCCTTCATTTCATTGTTTATCCAGTCAACATTCAAGAGAAAGTTGTTCATTTTCCATGAAGCTGTGCGGTTCTGGGTTGGCTTCTGAATTCTGAGTTCTAACTTGATTGCACTGTGGTCTGAGAGACTGTTTGTTATGGTTTCCGTTCTTTTGCATTTGCTGAGGAGTGATTTACTTCCAATTATGTGGTCAATTTTAGAGTAGGTGTGATGTGGTGCTGAGAAGAATGTATATTCTGTGGATTTGGGGTGGAGAGTTCTGCAAATGTCTATTAGGTTTGCTTGGTCCAGGTCTGAGTTCAAGTCCTGGATATCCTTGTTAATTTTCTGTCTCGTTGATCTGTCTAATATTGACAATGGTCTGTTAAAGTCTCCCACTATTATTGTGTGGGAGTCTAAGTCTCTTTGTAAGTCATTGAGAACTTGCCTTATGTGAGATATGAACAGATACTTTACAAAAGAAGACGTACATGAGGCCAACAAACATATGAAAAAATGCTCATCATCACTGGTCATTAGAGAAATGCAAATCAAAACTACATTGAGATACCATCTCACGCCAGTTAGAACGGCAATCATTAAAAAATCTGGAGACAACAGATGCTGGAGAGGATGTGGAGAAATAGGAACACTTTTACACTGTTGGTGGGAGTGTAAATTAGTTCAACCATTGTGGAAGACAGTGTGGCGATTCCTCAAGGATCTAGAAATAGAAATTCCATTTCACCCAGCAATCCCATTACTGGGTATATATCCAAAGGATTATAAATCGTTCTACTATAAGGACACATGCACACGAATGTTCATTGCAGCACAGTTTACAATAGCAAAGACCTGGAACCAACCCAAATGCCCATCGATGATAGACTGGACAGGGAAAATGTGGCACATATACACCATGGAATATTATGCAGCCATCAAAAACAATGAGTTCGTGTCCTTTGTAGGGACATGGATGAACCTGGAAACCATCATTCTCAGCAAACTGACACAAGAACACAAAATCAAACACCGCATGTTCTCACTCATAGACGGGTATTGAACAATGAGAACACATGGACACAGGGAGGGGAGCACTACACAATGGGGTGTGTTGGGGGGAAATAGGGGAGGGACAGTGGGGGGTGGGGAGTTGGGGAGAGAGAGCATGGGGAGAAATGCCACATATAGGTGAAGGGGAGGAAGGCAGCAAATCACACTGCCACGTATGCACCTATGCAACAATCTTGCATGTTCTTCACATGTACCCGCAAACCTAAAATGCAATAATAATAAAAAAAAAACCTTTTATGGGTACACAGTAGATGTCTATATTTATGGGGTACATGACATATTTTGATACAGGCATATAATGCATAATAATCACATCATAATCACATCGTGGTAAATGGGGTACCCATCCCCTCAAACATTTATTCTTTGCATTGCAAACAATCCAATTATACCTTTAGTTATTTTAAAATGTACAAGTATATTATTGAGTATTGTCACCTATTGCTATTGTGCTATCAAATACTAGTCCTTATTTATTCCTTCTAACTATTTGTTTTGTACCAATTAACCATCCCCGTCTCTCCCCCACTACCCTTCCCAGCCTCTGGCAACCATCCTTCTAACTCTCTACTTATGGGTTTAGTGTTTTGATGTTTAGATACCACAAATAAGTGAGAACATGCTATGTTGTCTTTTTGTGCCTGACTTATTTTACTTAACATAATGATTTCCAATTCCTTCCATATTGTTACAAATTACAGAATCTCATTCTTTTTTTTATGGCTGAATAGTACTTTCTTTTGTATAAGTATCATATATATATATATATCTTTTTTTTCTTTTTTTAAAAAAATATATTTTTTGTTGTTCTTTAGGTTCTGGGGTACATGTGCAGATCATGCAGAATTGTTGCATAGGTATATACGTGACAATGTGATTTGTTGTCTCCATCCCCCTATCACCCATATCTGGCATTTCTCCCCATGTTCTCTCTCCCCAACCTCCCTACCCCCCACCATCCCTCTCCTAGTCCCCCCAAAAGACCCCAGTGTGTGATGCTCCCCTCTCTGTGTCCATGTGTTCTCACAGTTCAACACCTGCCTATGAGTGAGAATATGCTATGTTTGATTTTCTGTTCTTGTGTCAGTTTGGTGAGAATGATAGTTTCCAGATTCATCCATGTCCCTACAAAGGACATGAACTCATCCTTTTTTATGGCTACATAGTATTCCATGGTGTATATTTTCCATATTTTCCTTGTCCAGTCTATCATCGATGGGCATTTGGGTTGGTTCCACGTCTTTGCTATTGTAAACTGTGCTGCAATGAACATTTGTGTGCATGTGTCCTTATAGTAGAACGATTTATAATCCTTTGGATATATACCCAGTAATGGGATTGCTGGGTCAAATGGAATTTCTATTTCTAGGTCCTTGAGGAATCGCCACACTGTTTTCCACAATGGTTGAACTAATTTACACTCCCACCAACAGTGTAAAAGTGTTCCTATTTCTCCACATCCTCTCCAGCATCTGTCGTCTCCAGATTTTTTTTAATGATCACCATTCTAACTGGCATGAGATGATATCTCAATGTGGTTTTGGTTTGCATTTCTCTAATGACAAGTGATGATGAGCATTTTTTCATGTTTGTTGGCCTCATGTATGTCTTCTTTTGAAAAGTATCTGTTCATATCCTTCACCCACTTTTGAATGGGTTTGTTTTTTTTTCTTGTAAATCAGTTTTAGTTCTTTGTAGATTCTGGATATTAGCCCTATGTCAGATGGGTAGATTGCAAAAATTTTTTCCCATTCTGTTGGTTGCTGGTTCACTCTAATGATTGTTTCTTTTGCTCTGCAGAAGCTGTGGAGTTTGATTAGGTCCCATTTGTCTATTTTGGCTGTTGTTGCCAGTGCTTTTGGTGTTTTGGTCATGAAGTTCTTGCCTATGCCTGTGTCCTGAATGGTTTTGCCTAGGTTTTCTTCTAGGGTTTTTATGGTGTTAGGTCTTATGTTTAAGTCTTTAATCCATCTGGAGTTAATTTTAGTGTAAGGTGTCAGGAAGGGGTCCAGTTTCTGTTTTCTACACATGGCTAGCCAGTTTTCCCAACACAATTTCTTAAACAGGGAATCCTTTCCCCATTGCTTGTTTTTGTCAGGTTTGTCAAAGATCAGATGATTATAGATGTGTGGCATTGCCTCCGAGGCCTCTGTTCTGTGCCATTGGTCTGTATGTTTTGGTACCAGTACCAAGGTGTTTTGATTACTGTAGCCTTGTAATATAGTTTGAAGTCAGGCAGTGTGATGCCTTCAGCTTTGTTCTTTTTGCTTAGGATTGTCTTGGCTCTCTTTCGGTTCCATATGAAGTTTAACGTGGTTTTTTCCAGTTCTGTGAAGAGGGTCATAGGTAGCTTGATTGGGTTAGTGTTGAATCTGTAAATTACTTTGGACAATATGGCCTATATATGTATTTTTTATCCATTCATCTGTTGATGTACACTTAGGTTGCTTCCAAATCTTGGCTATTGTGAATAGTGTTACAATAAATATGAAAATACAGTTATCTGTTTGATATACTGATTTCCTTTCTCAGAAATCCCACTACTGGAAATCCAAAGGCAATGAAATTATGATGTTGAAGAGATGTCCACACTTCCATATTTACTGCAGCATTATTTACAGTAGCCAAGATATGGAATCAAACTAAGTATTCATCAATGGATGAATGGATAAAGAAAAATGTCATAGATACATAATGAAACACTACTAGTCATAAAAAGAAGGAAATTCTGCCATTTGCAACAACATGAATTAACTTGGAGAATATCATGTTAAGTGAAATAAGCCAGGCACAGATAGACAAATCCTGTGTGATGTCACTCATGTGAAATCTACAAAGTTGGTCTTCAAGAAGTAGAGAATATAATAGTGGTTACCAGGGCTGTTGTGGTTGGGGAAGTAATGGTGAAAGGATACAAAATTCCAGTTAGGAGGAATAAGTTAATAACAATATATCTTATTTGTGAAATTGCTGAAAGAGTAGATGTTAGTTCTTCTCACCACCAAAAAATGATAACTTTGTGAGATAATGCATATATTTAGTTGTATTTAGTCATTTTGCAATGGATATATATTTCAAAACATGTTATACACTTTTTATTTATTTTTGAGATGGAGTCTCGGTCTGTTGTCCAGTCTGGAGTGCAATGGCATGATCTCAGCTCACTGCAACCTCTACCTCCCGGGTTCAAGCGATTCTCATGCCTTGGCCTCTCAAATAGCTGGGATTACAGGCATGCGCCACCACACCCAGCTAATTTTTGTATTTTTAGTAGAGACAGGGTTTTATCATTTTGGCCAGGCTGGTCTTGAACTCCTGACCTCAGGAGATCCACCCACCTTGGCCTCCCAAAGCACTGAGATTACAGGTGTGAGCCATGGTGTCTGGCCTACACTTCAAATACATATAATTTTATCTGTCAATTTTTAAAATAAATTCTGATTATAAAACAAAAGTTTTACTAAAGCTTGTAAAAATTCCATCTAAAAGTATGATGATGATCATGATCTTAAAGAACAAAGATAAATCCAGTTCACTGAATTTTCCAGTGACATGTGTTAATTACAAGAAAATAGTGTCAAAGAAAAATATCTACAGCAGCAAAATTATTTTAAAAGTCCCTTTGAGGGAGTTGTCTTATTATTGCTTTCTGATTTTGATTCCATTAATCGTTCTTCTCTACCTCAAGGTCATACAGAGATTATCTTGAATTTTATTATTTTATTTTCTAAATAACTTCTCTGCCTTTCTGCATATTCTCTAAGACTACTATTACATCAGTGTTTTAAGCCTTTCAATCTAGCTTTCCTGTTTAACTTGTATTATATTTTTATCTCTTCAGATCTTTCTACTGTGTTTTCTGTAATTATTCAATGTTGCATTCAATTTCACAAATTCTCTTTGTGATCAATATAGGGTTTCTTCCATGTGTTGACTTGAAATTCCGAAAGCTAAATATGTATGCCTATTTATCTAAAGAACTCATAATGCTTCTTTGCCTATTTTATTTTTCCCTTTTTATAATTTCTTGTTTTATGATTATTTCTCCATTTAATATTTTTGAGTGTTTTAAAAATTAATTTAAAGAGATCTCCAAATTATCATTCTGCTCTTTAGATTTTACTGGGCAGGGGTTCATTCCCAATTGTTTATTACCGATCTTAGTGTTACACCAGAAGTAAGTGGTTTAATTTTACATAAAAACATAGACAATAACAGCTATAAAATGAGTGGAAACTGACTGAACATTCTGAACAGTATTCCTCTTCAAAACAAACACTTAAAAAAAACCCAAAAAAATCACTTGTTAAGAATGTATAGACTTTTCAAGAAGAAATAAGTAAAAACACAACAGTTTCTGTATAGCAGAGTCCTGCTATAAGTGAGCCAGCAGTACAGCCACATCTATTCAATCTTATCTGCAATTTGCATCACCTCTTTTCCATCACTGTGACAGCTGCATTTGTTTATTTCTTCTCCATCCTCCACCAACAAAATAGAAGAAGATGCCTTATATGGCCTTAATTGGGAAATCCTCGCCTGACTTGTTGGGAACTGTTAGTAGTAGAGTAAGAACTTTGGAGGCCTGGCCAACACTCTGGCAAAACAGCTTGATAATATCCATGAAAAGACCAGATGTAACAAGTTTCATAATATGGTGGGGTCTCTAAAAATAAGCAACTATGGTACTGGAGTAATATCCTTGTGAAGCCAGACTAGTTTGCTACAGTATGAACTATATATTTTTAATAGTTGGTCACTTATATTTTAGGTGGAAGAATTTTAAAAGCTTGTATCATCAGGTTATTTCTTTCCTGAAATGAAGCCAGTATAATTATAAAGATAATATCTGCCAGGCTTTAAAATTAATATGTTTTGTATAAATCTGCATAAAAATTAACTTTTGAATCTATTGAAATATCAGTTACAGCTGGGTTGTAGAATTAGTTGAGCTTATTTTGTGGTTGCCTAAAACTCTGCTTCTCTTATGAATTTTAATGAGAAACTATTCCGTACCTGCCAGCATAACAATTTTATTTTTAATGGCAAATCAAACTACCATATATATGTCTTAAATATTTTCAGAATATCCATGTGATTTTTATGGTTACTACTTACAGTTTATTGTGTATTATTCTATCACATAGTCTAAATAAAGACCATTTATTGCAAATATTCAACATCATAATTAAAAATAAAACTCCCTACTCTCCATATGCCTACATAGCTCATCATTCTGACAGGCTTCTCCTTTACATCCTATTGTGATCCATTACTGCAAGATTTTTCTACAGGTTAAAAAAAATGCCTCCCCTAGTGGTTGCTACTTGGACACAAGAAAAACATGTTATTAATGAAATGCCAATCAAGATGCTTTGCTAAGTCTAATCCAGGGAGTTGCTACTTTCTTGATTCACCAGGTGGTGAAATTTTAATGATGAAGTCTTTTTAAATTAGAATTCAGATATATATATTCAAAATATGACCTCAGCAAGGCAGCACTGGAAATAGTTTTCCAACCTCTGTGACTGAGTTATTGTGAATTTAAAGGATTGTTTTCCTCCTGATTTTTTCTGTATTTGATGTGATTGTCTAGCAGTATCATTTTCACAGCTAATCTATGATGAGTAAGATCACCAAATGCTGGTTTAAAAAATTTTCTCCCACCTACTTGTCAAGTTTTTATTTGAAGTAATTCCTTTTTAACAACATATGCATATATTCTGAGCCATTATGTTAACCACAATGCCTATTATATTCTTTAATCATTATAACTACCAAATAAGGTAGTTAATATTAAAATACTCATTTTCAGAAGTGAAAACAGTGTAGCTTTGAGAGATCAAATAACTTGCCCAAGGTCATGATAATAGTGGTAACTTTTAAATTGTGATTAATATCCAGATTTTATTTCAACAGATCTCTGTACTCAAAGAGATATGCCAGAAATGCAATTCTGTGAATTTCAGCAGCAATCTAAGAAACCATCAAGACAGTTTCGTGTAGTGGTTTAGAGCACATTTTCGTGTAACAAACAGTCTCATACAGGGCATGAACTATAATGGGATCCTAGTTTTAATAAAATTGATATAAAATTCACTTAGAGGAAAAGGGTAGAAATTTGCATATGGATGGGATGTTATATAATAGGGAATTATTTTTTCTTAGATGGGTAATGGTATTGTGGACATATAAGATAATGCCATATGTAGGAAATATATGCTGAAGCATATAGGGATGGAATGTTATATCTTACAGAATTTCATATGTTTAGCAAATATACACATGCATAGATACACAGACATAAAGTCAATATGATAAAATGTTAACAGGTGGTGAGTAAACAGGCATTTATTATACAGTGCTTTTAATTTTCCTCTGTTTAAATTTTTTCACAATATAAAGGTGGGCAAAGGGCCAGGCACGTTGGCTCAAGCCTGTAATCCAAGCACTTTTTGGGAGGCCGAGGTAGGCAGGTTATGAGGTCAGGAGATCTAGACCATCCTGGCTAACATGGTGAAACCCTGTCTCTACTAAAATGTAAAAAATTAGCTGGGCGTGGTGATGTGCACTTGTAGTCCTAGCTACTTGGTGAGGGTGAGGAAGGAGAATCGCTTGAAACCTGGAGGCAGAGGTTGTAGTGAGCTGAGATCACTCCACTGCAATCCAGCTTGGGTGACAGAGTGAGACTCTGTTTCAGAAAAAAAAAAAGGGAAAAGTAGAGAAGGAAGAAGAATGGGGTGAGGGGAGAAGAACTGAAGTAAGAGAGGAAAGAAGAAAGAAAGGGAGAAAGAAAACAAGGGAAAAAGAAAAGATTGCCCCAAAAGTCATACTCTCTGAGCTTGAATTCTTCTTTACCACTTACTCTCTTGAGAAATGTTATGTTACATTTATGGGCTTTATTTCCTTGTATGCAAAGTGGCAATAACAGTAATAACTACTTTTATGAAGAGTCTAGCACTTAGTGGCTACAAAACACATCTTAATTATTACTATTCAGCATTTCTGAAAGAATATTAGGATGTGACTATCACTAGAGCCCATGTTTTTGTTTGTATTATTTGGAACCCCTTTGGGAACTAATCTACATAGGCTCCTAAAAAACAAAGTAATAAAAATGTAACTATGGCCACAGGAAGGTTTTGTTTTCATAAGAATAATTTCAATAATAATTTGATTAATTATTGAATTTTACACCAAGCAGTATGCAAGAACAATCACAGTTGGTGGTTACTGCATACTGCTTGGTGTAAAATTCAATAATTAATAAAAATCTAGACATAAAACTTAGATAGGAAAGCTCTTTTGGCTATAAAGGAAAAGACGTCTTGAACCAGACAGATATGTAATTTAGGCATAATTTTGAAGAGAATCGAAACAGTAATTTAAACTGAGTGTGAGATCTCTTTAAATGAGAATATCAACATCAGCTAGTGGTTTCTAAGTATTTAGAAGCATAAAGATGACGCTTAAAATATCAAATGAACTCAGAAAGCACAAAAGAAGTTTAACTCATTCTCTAGAAATAAGAACTGAAACTTTATCACAAAGCAAAACAAATCCAGGTTTTCTCATAGTAAATATGATCTGTGGTTTATCAGTCTGCAGGATGTTTTTTTGCATTCATGTATTTAGTAACACTTACATGAATATGCACAACTAAAAGTCATTACTAAAAATGCCACCTATAAAACACCATCACTTTTATTATGTATAATATTTACTTTCTTATAAAAATAATTTACGTAACTTTGGAGGAGACCTTACCAAGATTTCTTCCATCTTCTAGTTGATAAAGCAGTCTTCTCTGTCTGAAATTTAATCAAGGCACTGTTTAAAATTTGTAAATAGTCATAACTGTAACCAGAATTAAGATGCTTACACCAAGTTCTTTTTTTGTTACTTTCATAGTATTCCTTTCCTCCTTCACTTCTTCCTCCTCAACAATCCCTAGTTTCTCTTTGGACACTCAAATGTCCTGGGGAGGTCAACTCCACCACAGTTCATAACCTAATCCAAGCCTGTCATCAAATTTCATACCAGTGGCTACAGTGACTGGATTAACTCTAAGCATGTGACCTAAACCAATTCAAGTGGAAAGAATACCAAGGGTTTCCTGTTAAAGCTAGGAAAGCTATTGTTCACCCTTTGTTAATGTACCCAATCAAATAGGACTGGAGCTACTGAAAGCCATCTTGGATCCCTAAAAGTAGTCAGTCATAAAATAAAGCTGAATTGTGGAAGTTGGAGCCCAGAGATGGAAAGAAATCACGTTTTAGATAGCAAGGCAGTGCTAAATGATTACCCTTGTCTAAAATTAACAATACCTCTAGATATTTTGTTTGCAACAGACAAAATAAGTTTTTCATTATTTTTGCTAGTGGAATCTTATTTCTGTTGTTTAAGAACAGAAGTGCATGACATTAGATATCTATCCTATGGGAGCAGCATAAGCCACACAGCTTTGGCCTCCCACGCTGAGTGTTATTGAACCTGACCCTTATTTGAAAATTCTTAGAAAGCCAAGTCTTCAATCATGAGTAAACAAATAACTCAAAGCAAACAGTTTATTTGCAATCTCTAATTCAGAAATTTATAATATCAGAGTTTATGATTAGAAAATAAATATTGTTTCAATGGTATTCATCATCAGCATTGCTGCTAGCACCCAGTCCCCTTTTGGTTTTGATTTTGCATTTCTCAAACCAACATTAACACAAAAGATGAGCTTTTGCATAAACCTCCCATCAAAGTTACGTGAATCAGTGTTTTGTTTCAGCGAATCCCTACATTAGTTGCCAACTACATTAGTTGGCATTACAATTCAGTGATTGAATTAGAAGACCTCAAAGGCTTACTTTTCATACAAAATTCTAACTATGTCTCTAAACTATGCATCTAATACAGTGGTGTCCAACCTTTTGACTTCCCTGGGCCACAATGGAAGAAGAATTGTCTTGGGCCACACATAAAATACACTAATGATAGCTGATGAGCTTAAAAAATTGAAAAATTCTCATAATGAGTCCTGTAATCTTTTAAGAAAGTTTACAAATTTGTCTTGGGCCACATTCAAGGCTGTCTTGGGCTGCGGGTTGGACAAGCTTGATATAATTTATGCATCTATCTAGGTATTTAAATATGTATCTTTAGGATGACTGCCTTAATTTCCAGCCCCTCACTTCTGTTTCTGCTCAGCTCTGCTGTAATTACCTCCTTTAAACCTGCTCACAGTCTGATTCAGAGAAATGGTTTTCTGAGGATTGGCTCAGAATTCATTAGGATTGCATAGATACTGAAAAATATATAAATAAAGTTGGATGTTACTTAGTTTACTGGAGCATGACTATTTTATGATTGCTTTATATGAGTAAAAGGCTTTTTTTTTTGTTTCCTTAGCAGAGAACAACCTCTTGAAATGTCTTTTCTTTCTCAGTTTCTCCCTCTCTGTGCCCCACCCCTTCCCATCCTCATAAGACTTAAATCAGTCTATAATCTGTCCTGCAGCTCTACGTGCTATATGATAAATGTGCTAATAACCTTGAATTCTTTCCAGCCCTCCTTGGCTTCAGATCAGAGGAACCTTTCTTAGGAAAGCAAATGGACTTTCAAAGATTAGAATTACCACTTAGCAGATACATGGGAGCCAAAACCCACACGCCTTGAGAAGAGATTAAAAAAAAAACTACCGTTTCTTGTGATGTCTTCCACCTTCCATTTTCACTAAGAGTCACTTCTCCTTCTCTGACACAGTTACTGGTCAGCTCTTGCTCCTGGAAGCCGGCCGGCCTTCCTCCGTCTTACACAAGACAAACATATGCAAGGTAGTTTCTAACAGGCAGTTTCTAAATTGTTTCCCTAGCCCAGTTTGTTAAGCTCACATTCGTACTTAGCCCCGATTCTCTAAGTTTTTGATCTGAGATTATTTTTTCTGATTTGTGGGTCTACATATCAACTCTTTTTTTTTTTTTGAGACAGAGTTTTGCTCTTGTTAACCCAGGCTGGAGTTCAATGGCGCGATCTTGGCTCACCACAACCTCCGCCTCCTGGGTTCAGGCAATTCTCCTGCCTCAGCCTCCTGAGTAGCTGGGACTACAGGCACGCACCACCATGCCCAGCTAATTTTTTGTATTTTTAGTAGAGATGGGGTTTCACCATGTTGACCAGGATGGTCTCGATCTCTTGACCTCGTGATCCACCCGCCTCTGCCTCTCAAAGTGCTGGGATTACAGGCGTGAGCCACTGAGCCCGGCCCCGTATCAACTCTTGTAATATTTGCTCAGCACCATTCCCCAGATTTAAGCATGCATCATCCTAGACTATAATTTCTCTCATGTACTTTGATAGCACAGGGTTTCCCTAAATCAGTCTAATACTTGAAGGGAAGGAGTTATAAAGATGCTTTTGTACATTACAGCAGAATAATTCCTGAAGAATAAGACTACTCCATTATAGAAAAATTCAAATCCACTATCTTTTACACAGTATTTCTTGGTTAGACTGTGCTAAATGAAAGCTTATAAAGAATATATGATTATGATCATTGCTCTAAAACACAATTTGAGAGACTAAATTTTGGGAAAAATTCCAACATTGTGAACTTTCTACCTAATAAATAAGAGACTCGGACAGAAATAGGAAATATTTCTTTCCTTTTGGTTTCCTGTTGAAAACCTTTTGACTCATTTTCTCTTGTTGAATTTGCTGTATTAGAGAATGAATGGTAGTTTCTGATACCCCTGATGATTTACAGAAAAATGCTTCCTAACTGCTAGAATTTCAGTCTCAACCCAGTGCATTCATGTGCCTTATACTTCACATTTTCTCTTATATGTCTCAGAGGCATTTCAGGTTTGTTTTCCCAATCTGACTCCTAGACCTTTCGCTCTTCCCCAAACCTTTTTTCTGTCTTTTTAATCCAAGTAAGAAGTACTCCTATTGTCCCACTCACACAATCTGAAAATGTGCTCTTTTTGCCATGTCCTCATAAAAGCCTATCTATCCCACTTCCAAAATGTATTTCAAAATCATCTACTTTTCCCAATCTCTACTCTAAATCAAATCACTGTTACCTACATCCTGGACTGTGCAATAGCCTCCTTTGCCATTTTTCTCCTCTTGCTTCCCTCCAATCCATTATCCACATAGCAAGGGCAATCTTAAAATTTAATGGCCTCTGCTGGAAACTTATTAGTAACTCCCTGTTGCATGCTGGATATGACCCACATCTTTAACATGGTCAGCAGAGTCTCACATAATCTGGCCCCTAACAACATTTCCATCTTCATTTTATAATACGCTCCCAGGAGCTTGCCACAATCCAGCATGCTGGTTTTTTTTACAGTTACTTTAAAGCACTCAAAACTCTCCTCTATTGTCCTTAGGCCATGCTGTTCCTCCTGCCTGGCACACACTTCCTTCACAGTCTTCACCAGGCTAAACTAAAATAACACTTCCTGACACATGTACATTTACAACTTTTTAATAGTTTGGCCTGATAATTCTTGCTGGAAGATTTTCTCTGGCTAACAAAAGTTAGCCCATGTAAGAGGCAGCTCACGAGTCCTAAGAAATTAATGCTTCCCCTCCTCCTCATTCCAGGAACCGCCTCCAACCAATGACCTATGGGAGTGAGTGGTGACTACCCCAGCTCCCTCAGCCCTCTGCTGGAACAGAGTATTGCACTTTGTCCTACGTGTTGCTAAATGGACTGAGCCCCATTTGTCCAAAAGGTAACCTATTTAATAACATACTTTGAAAAGGGTTTCTTCTCTTCCCTTTTTTGTGTCTCCAATCTTCTATCAGTGCACCTCTCAAATAAACTGCATGTATCTTCATCACTACCTTGGGTCAGCTTCTGGAAGATTCAAGCATAAAACACAGGGAATTTTGTTATGAAAGCAGAATCATTTATTTAATAAAGTTCTGTATACTTAAAAGCATTACTAAAAACTCATTCTGCATGCTCACTATGTATGTTTTGATCCAAAAAGAATTGACAATTCTAGAATTAAGCAGTAGTAATGTCCAGGTCATCTGCAATTATTCATGTCTCTTTGTATGCAAATCCATATGTTTATGTGAGTTAAATATGTGATTGTTTTAACTGCCTGTGTAAAATATATGTTTGAGTTAATTGAGATTATCTAATTATTGATGGATATACATATTATACAAACGTATGTTTGCATGAGTTACCTATAGGGCTACTTTATCTGTGATTACTTACATGTTTGGATTTTAAAAACATATTATGATTCTTTCATGCTAGGAAAACAGGATTTAAAAACCACACCAAATGCACTTTAATAATATTCTACCTTGATGAAACAAATTAGATATAATTTTGAACTATTGAGTACCAGGTAGCCAATCACTTTTTGATTGCTTGTAATACTAAGTTTGTCTTCCTAAGTAATGGAAAACTGTGGCTACAAATCAGAACAGAGATAGCAGCTGCAGAGAAACCACCTGAGTAGAAGATGCCAAAACCTATCCCTATGAATGGGGGTTGTGGCTGTTTATATTCTCCATTGGCAGTCCAGGCTGGCCTTCAAAAAGGTTCCTAGGTCAGCTTGCATTTTGGCAAGGGAACTCCGTGTCTCTAAAGCTCATCTTCAGAAGTTTGTTGACCTTGGGGAACTTGGGTGTGGTCATTTGTAAATGAGTCAGTGATATAGACAGAATTCATAGGTTCTTTTAATATAAAGTTAAGAGGGATGGTCTATGGCACATTTCTACAAAGGCAGTATTGGCAGTATTTGACTCTCTATTTCTAATTAAATATCTACCACTAATGACTCACTACTCCACCTTTTAATATAACAAGATAGACTTTTATTTAAATTGTCTCTTTAAATTTTAACTCATCTGGGTTGATTCTCTCTCCTCTGAAAAAGCTTACCTATTGTCTCCTTTCTTAAGACTGAGTATTAGGAAGCTTATTGTGGCAAGATGGTTGGGGAAGGAATTCTGGTACATATGCTCTGCATTCTTGGTGACCTCCAGCCCTCTGTGCTGGTCCCTTGGTGATCTCCAGGACTACGTGGTATGCATGAACCCTGAGCTGAGATCTACCAATATGTGTCTCCTCCAGCTGGTCTTTTGGACTGTCCTACTCGTACTCATGATGAAGATTATGACCACTAAAATTTGTATCCAGTGATGGCCTCCTTATTATTGATCCAAATGTCAATTGCTTCATTGATTTTCTTAGCACTGTCATGTCTCCACACTAAACACACGGGAATTCCCAGGACTGGCCACTATTTGTAGGCTGTGAGGATCAGGGCCCATGATTACAGATACTGCCATCTGTTGTTATTCTTCCACTTCCATGCCATGCTGGACATGGTAGGGAAGGGTAGCATCAGTTGGATGTTCTTAGTGTCTTCCTCAATTTCTCCAGTCTTGCTTTCATAGTATTTGTTGTCTTCCCTTCTAATTTTTTCTGGATCCTTTCTTGCATTATTCTTCTCTAATATGAACTTCCCATATGAAACATCCTGTTTATACTATGCTCTGATTTATTGTGAAACCCTATATTTATATTCCTCAAGGGGATTCTAAACTATAAATATATTTGAGTTTAGAAACTCCCTTTTTTTCCTCAGCAAAGATTGGTTTTCAAGAAAAATTTCTAGCTATGATTCAAAGATCATTTGGGAAATCAAAATTTTAGCCCGGACTCTGTTTATTTTATTACAACAAAAACACAAATGCTCTTAAAGTAACAGATGTCTCTGACTAAGAGAAAGATCACATTCAAGAATAAAAAATAAAAAATAACATTACTATATTTCAAAAATATTATTTGTATTATTTTTAACAACAAATCACACAAAGATTTACAACACTTCCATAGCCCTACCTAGATTTTGAAGGTTGCTCACTTTGGGATGAAGTCGTGTTTCTAAAAATGTTTTTGTTGTTCCAACTCTCCTTTTTCTTGTCAGTTGACAATAATTTATGAAATCCTACTCTCACAAATTACAAATAAGACTGGGGCCTTTCCTTAGGTCATGGAGCACTTTAGTGGAAAAGCCAGAGATTTTCTTTTTTATTACTTAACGACTAAAAGCAACCCACCTCGAAATGAGAATCTACTAGGGAAATTTTATAAGAAAAAACAGCAATCAAGAGTTTTTCCTAATCTTTAGAAAGTAATGGTTTGTTACAAGATTGACTAAGTTTTGGTGCATGATGTGATTTAGAAGTATGAAACAGTTTTGCAAAATTGAAAGACTTGGCTTTATTGTTAACAACATACTCAACTGTTAAGGAACTTTAGAACATATTGCAGTAGCTATCCGGCTACCCACTAGAGAAAAGGACAAAATATTAAAGATGTGGAGGTCAAAAATAAAAACCTAAAATAATTGAGAGTTTTATTCAACACATGCCTTTTTAAATAAACCTGTGGAATGTGATTACGTGAAGAAACTTATACAATTTCTTTAGAGCATATGACTTCATTTCCTTTGCCAAACTCGGTTATTTTTCCTTTTCCTAGTTAACCTTGCTCCTCCAACAGATGAGAAATATGGAAATCAAACAAAGGTGATCTTCTAGATTAATCATAATTATGAAAAATACTTTTGATATTGATTTCCATTTTATATCCGTTAAGACCTCAGATTTTGAATTTCACTTCAAAACAAACTCAAGAAGAATGGCTCTTTTCATTAAAGATGGAAATGTATTATATTTCTCATAATGCCAAATGAATAAAAAGCAAAAAGCTAGTAGTTATGAATAGCAGATCAGAGTCCTTTTAATTGTGTCATTTAAAGAAAATGCTTTACTTTATGGTTACATCAAACTATAAAATTACTTCATAAAATCCAAATGCATATATTCAACTATAAAAGCTAATACATTATATTGTCCCTCAGTAATTTAAGCCAAATGTTTCTCAAATTATAGATTTTAATTTACCTTTTAAAATTAAATCTTACACCAAGAATGTGCATCAAACATAAAATGTTTGAGTAAATCCTGGTATTTGAATAAAGTTAATTAGATTTTATTGATAGTATGCCCCGAGCTTAAAAAAGCACCTAATATTTTTATTTGTAATGTATTTTCCTGATAATTTGTTTGAAGGCACATCTATAAAAGATACATTGTGTTACCTTAAATGGTAACAGGATAAGAAACTTGGTATTCTAGAGAAACAGAGGACTTCACACTTGGGTTATTCTTTCTGGATAGAGCTCAGGACAGTCAAATAGAAACTTTCTACATTTAGCATTTTTAAGATAATTTATAACATAGGAAATCTTAGATTGTCATACAGGCATTTAGGTAAATCAATTTCCATGGGCATGTGCAGAACTTTCAGGTAAAAACCAGAAATTAACAGCAATTATCCAGTCATTCTAATGGTGCCTTTAGATCCATATGTAGGTAAAATAACTTTGTACAGCACCAAAGCAATCTTGTTAAACACTGTGATGAAATGGTGCATTTTGTAACATCCTTTCTTTTTACATCAAACTGGGACACACAGGCGGGGAGGGGGCAGCGATAAATGGAAAGACAAGTAGAAAAAAAATTATAAATGTTTAAATCTTCTTAAATAACCTCCACTTGTCTACTGAAGTGCTTAAGCAGTAAATGCATGAAACTGATGATGCTTATGGTGGCCATGGCTCGAGAGCATAAAAACACAACAGCAAGGGCCTGGGTGGTCCTGGGGGAGAGGGATATTATGGCGAGTTATGCAAGAGAAACCTTAGATCAGACTGCCTCAGGGAGCTGAGGAGCCACATCATAAAAGCAATTTGAGCCCATGACAAAATTGGAAGGAAAGTCTATCCTAAAACACTTAACATCTAAAACATATTTGAAAAAGTCTGTTACTGAATCAAAACCAAAGCCCTTAAGCTAGAAGTAAGGTTCAAGCAATAAGATGCAAATTGCCTGCAACTAGGGACAGAGGTAGATCAGGTAAACATTCTTGAACAGATGATGCCACATTGTTTAATGTATGAGAGTAAGAGCAAAGATAATATTGCTCATTAGTTCACTCATTCAGCAGGTATTCATTTGCTGAGTTCCTACTGCATACCTGATAAGTTTTAGGCCTGGAGAATATTTTGATTAAGAAAAAAAAAAAAACCAACATGTCCTCGTGGGGATTAAACTTTAGTTGTGGAGGACAGAAAACAACAGAGTAGAACATACAGTGTGCTAGGTGGTGATAGGTATACGGAAGAAACAAAGCAAGTTAAGCAGGATAAGAAGTATTGTGTGAAAGGAGTAGGATGCGATTTTAAATGGCATAGTCAGGAAAGTTTTCACTGACCTAAAAAAGGTAAGCAAGTCATGCATATTTTCTTGGAAGAGTGGTCCAGACAGAAAGGATATTAGGAATACAATCCTGATGCAAGAATATCTTTGGCTGGAGAAAGAACAAGAAGGCTAATATCATTGGAATGGCATGAAAGAGGTGGGAGATAAAATAGGGCTCAAGTGATACACAGTTTTGTAGACTTTTCTAAGAATCTTAACATGTGCAATAAAGTTTTCCATATGGCTTCTGTTGTGAATGAGATGAGAGACTATTGGAAGATTTTAATAGATAATTGAGAATATTTTTTAGGGGACCACTCTGGCTGCTATGCAAATAACAGATTATGGGGAGGAGGCAAAAATAGAAATAGGGAATCTAGCTAGGATGATACAGCAACAATCTAAGTAAGAGAAGATTACAGCAGGTGGTGAGAAAGGAGGTGGTGAGAAATTATCAGATACTAAAGCAGGATTTCCTGACTTTGGGACTACTGAAATTTTGGGGTGAATATTTTTTGTTGTTGTTGTGGAAACTTCCTTGTGAATTGTAGGAAATGTATTTTTTCATCTGTATAAGTTACAATTTTTAATTTTTAATTTTTAATTTTGAGGTGCATATTGTATATATTTATGGGATATATGTTTTGATATAAGCATTCAAATCGTAATAATCGTATCATAGAAAATAAGTATCCATTCCTTCAAGCATTTATCCTTTGTTACAACAAGTCCAATTATACACTTTTTTAAAAAATTTACAATTAAATTATTATTGACTATAGTGACCCTGTCATGCTAGCAAATACTAGGTCTTATTCATTTTTTTCTATTTTTCTTTTGTACCCATTAACCATTTGCAACCCTCTCTCTCACTTCCACTACCCTTCCTAGACTCTGTTAACCATCCTTCTAGTCTCTATCTCCATGAGTTCTAGTATTTTGATTTTTAGATCCCACAAATAAGTGAGAACATATGATGTTTGTTGTTCTGCGGCTGGCTTATTTCCCTTAGGATATTGACCTGCAGTTCCATCCATGTTGTTGCAAATGACTGAATGTCATTTTTATAGCAGAATAGTACTCCGTTGTATATATGTACCATATTTTTAAAATTCATTCATATGTTCATAAACACTTAGGTTACTTCCAAATATTGGCTTATAGTGAATAGTGCTGCAATAAATATGGGAGCATAGATATGTCTTTGATGTACTGATGTCTTTTCTTTTGGGTATATAGATCCAGCAGTGGGATTGCTAGATCATATGGTTGCCCTGTTTTAAGTTTTTTGAGGAACCTCTAAATTGTTCTCCATAGTGGTTACTAATTTAGATTTCCACCAACTGTGTACGAGGGTTCCCTTTGTTTCATGTCCTCACCAGCATTTGCCATTGCCAATCTTTTGGACAAAAGCCATTTTAACTGGGGTGAGATGATATCTCATTATACTTTTGATTTGCATTTCTCTGTTGATCAATGATGTTGAGCAGTTTTTCATGGCTTTTTGTCATTATTTCTCTTTTGAGAAATGTCTACTCAAATCTTTTGCCCAATTTTAAATCAGACTGTTTCCTATAGAGTTGTTTGAGCTTCTTATATATTCTGGTTATTAATTCCCTGTCAGGTGAGTAGTTTGCAAATATTTTCTCTCATTCTTTAGTTTATCTTATCACTTTGTTGATGGCTCCTTTGCTGTGCAGAAGCTAAATTTTAACTTGATGTGATTCCGTTTATCCACTATGCTGTGCCTGTGGGGTATTCCTCAAAAAGTCTTTGCCCAGTACAATGCCCTGGCAAGTTTCTCCAATGATTTCTTATAGTAGTTTCATTGGATGAAGTCTTTGATTTAATTATTTAAATCATTTTTATTTGATTTTCATATATGGCAAGAGATAGGGGTCTAGTATTCTTCTGCATATAGATATCCATTTTCCCCAGCAACATTTATCGAAGAGATTATCTTTTCCCCTATGTATGTTCTTAGCATCATTGTCTAAAATGAGTTCACTGTAGGTATGTGGATTTATTTCTGGGTGCTCTATTCTGTTCCATTGGTTAATATGTCTGTTTTTATGCAAGGATCATGCTATTTTGGTGACTATAATTCTGTAGTATGTGATTCCTCCAGTTTTGTTCTTTTTGCTCACAATAGCTGTGGCTATTCTGGGTCTCTCATGGTTCTATATAAATTTTAGAATTGTCTTTTCTATATCTGTAAAGAATGTGATTGGTATTTTGATACAAATTGCATTAAATCTGTAGGTTGTTTTGGGGTAATACGGACATTTTAACAATATTGCTTCTTCCAATCCATGAACTCGAATATCTTTTCAGCTTTTGGTGTCCTCTTCAATTTCTTTCATAAGTAAGTGATTTACAGTTTTCATTATAGAAATCTTTTACTTCTTTGGTCAAGTTAATTCCTAGGTATTTAATTTTATTTGTAGTTATTGTAAATGGGTTACTTTTTATCTTCTTTTTAGATTGTTCACTGTTGGCAGATAGAAATGCTATTGATTTTTGTGTGTTTTGTACCTTGTAACTTTGCTGAATTTGCTTCTAATAGGGTTGTGTGTGTGTGTGCGCGCGTGTGTGCAGTCTAGGTTTTTTTAAATATAAGATCATATCATCTTAAAATGAGGATAATTTGACTTCTTCCTTTCCAGTTTGGATATCCTTTATTTATTTTGCTCATGTCATTGCTCTAGCAAGTACTTCCAGTACTATGCTGAATAACAGTGATGAAACTGGACATCATTGTCATGTTCCAGATTGTACAGGAAAGGCTTTCAGTTTTTCCCCATTCAGTGAGTGGGGAAACAGACTCCCATTACCTGTGAGTCTGTTGTATAAGGCTTTGTGTTGAGGTATATTTCTTCTATAATCAGTTTTTGAGGATTTTAACATGAAGGGGTGTTGAATGTTATCAAAAGCTTTTCCAGCATCAGTTGAAATGATTTTATGGTTTTTGTTCTTCATTCTGTTGATAGGATGTATCACACTGATTGATTTGCATATGTTTAACCATTCTTGCATCCCTAATAAATCTCACTTAGTCATGATAAATAATGTCTCTAATGTGTTGTTGAATACAGTTTGCTAGTATTTTGCTGAAGATTTTTACATCAATATTCATCACAGTTATTGACCAGTAGTTTTATTTTTTTGATACCTTTTTGTCTGGTTTCAAAATCAGGGCAATACCATCCTGTAGAATGAGTGGGAAGTATTCCCTCCTCCTCTGTTTTTCAGAACAGATTGAGTGGGATAGGCATTACTTGTTCTTTAAATGTTTGGTAGAATTCAGCAGAGAAGCCAGCAGATCCCTAGATTTTCTTTACTCAGAGACTTTTTATTATTATTATTATGCTTTGTTCTCGTTACGTTTTACTGGTCTGTTCAGGTTTTGCATTTCTTGATGGCTCAATCCTAGTAGGTTTTATATGTCTAGGAATTTGTCTATTTCTTCTAGATTTTCCAATTTATTGGCATGTAGTTGCTTATAGCAGCCACTAATGATCCTTTGAATTTCTACAATGTTAGTCATAACATCTCCTTTTTCATCTTTGATGTTATTTATTTGGCTTATCTCTCTTTTTTTGCATAATTAGTCCAGTTAAAGATTTGCCAATTTTATTTAACTTTCAAAAACTTTTGTTTATCTTTTGTATTTTTTCATTTCAATGTTATTAATTTCAGGTATGATCTTTAAATGTCTTCTGCTTATTTGGTTTTGGTTTGTTCTTCCTTTTATAGTTCTTTAAAATGCATCATTTAAAGCTTTTCTTCCTTTTTGATGTAGGCACTTAAATACTGATGAACTTCCCTCATAGTACTGCTTTTGCAGTCCATTTCCTTCTTAATTTCTTCATTGACCCATTGTTCATTCAGGATCATATTGTTTAATTTCTACGTATTTGCACAGTTTCTAACATTTCTTGTTATTGATTCCTATTTTATTCTATTGTGGCAGAGAAGATGCTTGATGTTACATCAGTTTTTTGAATGTTTTATTACTTATTTTGTGACTTAACTTATGATCTATCCTTGAGAATGATTCATGCACCAAGGAAAAGAATGTGTATTCTGCAGCTCTTGGACGAAACATTTTGTAAATAAAACTATCAGATTCATTTGGTTTATAGTGCAGATTAAGTTTGATGTTTCTTTATTTTCTATCTGAAATATCTGTGCAGTGCTGGAAGTGAGGTGTTAAAGTCTCCAAATATTATCATATTCATGTCAATCTCACTTTTAGGTCTCGTATTTCCTTTATATATATTGGTGCTACAGTGTTGAGTGCATATATATTTAAAATTGTTATATTCTTTTGCTGAATTGAACCCTTTATCATTATATAGTGGCCTTGTTTTTTCTTATAGTTTTTGTCTTGAAATCTATTTTGTCTGACCTAAATATAGCTACTCCTGCTCTATGTTGGTTTCCATTGGCATGGAATATCTTTTTCCATCCCATTATTGTCAGTCTATGAGTCTTTATAGGTGAGGTGTGTTTCTTTTAGGCAACAGATGATTGGGTTTTGTTTTCTTTATTTAAACTCTTATTTTAGATTTGGGAGCACATGTAAAGTTTTGTTATATAGGTAAACTTGCGTCACGGGGTATTGTACAGATTGTTTTATCGCTCAGGTATTAAGCCTGGTACCCAATAGTTACTTTTTCTGCTCCTCTCTCTCCTACCCTCCATCCTCAAGTACATCCCAGTGTTTGTTGTTCCCTTCTTTGTGTTTGTGAGTTCTCATCTTTTAGCTTCCACTTACAGGCAAGAACATATGCTATTTGGTTTCCTGTTCCTGTGTTAGTTTGCTAAGGATAATACCCTCCAGCTTCATCCAGGTTTTCGCAAAACACATGACCTTGTTCTTTAGCCAGTCTATGTCTTTCATTTGAAGAGTTTAGTCCATTTATAATAAATATTATTGATAAGGGCTTCTGACATTTTGCTATTTTTTTCTGGATGTTTTGTGGTCTTCCTTCTTTCTATCATCTTCAATTTAGTGAGGGTGATTTTTCTCTGGTGATGATTTAACTTCTTGTTTTTATTTTTATTTTTGTGTATCCATTGTATTTTTTTTTGGCTTGAGATTGCTATGAGGATTTCAAATACTGTGTTACAACCCATTATTTTAAGGTGATAACAATTTAACACTGTTTGCATATACAGACAAAGAAAACTAATACTCTTCTTTGCCTTAATTTCTTCCCTCCTCTTTTTAACTTTTTGTTTTTATTTATGTTTTATTGCACTGCCTTCAAAACTTGTTGCATATATTTTTGATGAATTAGTTTTTCTACTTTAGATGGGAGTAGTTTACATGCCAAAGTTACAGCGTTACAATATTCTGTTGTTTTTCTGTGTATTTCCTATTACTAGTGAGTTTTGTACCCTCAGACGATTTCTTATTGCTCATTAACATCATTTTCTTTCTGAATGAAGTACTCCATTTAGCATTTCTTGTAGGACATGCTTGGTGTTGATGAAATCCCTCAGCTTTTGTTTGACTCAGAAAGTCTCTATTTCTTCTTCATGTTTGAAGATATTTTCACTGTCTATACTACTCTAGGGTAAAAGATTTTTCCTTCAGCACTTTAAATGTCATACTACTCTCTCCTGACCTGGAAGGATTACACTGAAAAGTCTGCTGCCAGACATATTGGAGCTCCATTGTATGATATTTGTTCTTTTATATTGCTGCATTTACAATCTTTGTCCTTGACCTTTCAGAATGTGATTAATAAATGCCTTGAGGTAGGCTTTTTGGATAAAATCTGCTTGGTAGATCTATAACCTTCTTGTAGTTGAATGTTGATATCTTTCTCTAGGTTTTAAAAATTCTCTGTTATTATACCTTCAAATAAACTTTCTCTTTCTTTACTTTTTCCTTAAGGCCAATTACTTTTACATTTGCCCTTTTGAAGATATTTTCTAGATCCTGTAGGTATGCTTTTTTTTTCTTTTGTCTCCTCTGACTGTGTATTATCCAATAACCTATCTCCCTTCAACCTCATTAATTCTTTCTTCTCCTTGATCAATTATATTAAGAGACTCTGATGTATTCTTCAATATACAAATTGTTTTTTGCAGCTGTAGAATTTCTGCTTGATTCTTTTTAATTATTATTTCCATCTCTTTGCTAAATTCATCTGATAGAATTCGGAATTTATTCTGTGTTTTCTTGAATTCCTTTAAGTTTTTTCAGAACAGCTATTTTGACTTCTCTGTTGGAAAGTGAATATATCTGTTTCTCCAGTATTGGCCTTGGGGCTTATTTAGTTCATCTGGTGAGATGATGTTTTCTTGGAGTGTCTTGATATTTGCAGATGTTTGTGTCTGGGCATTAAAGAGTTAGGTATTTATTGTAGTCTTCATAGTCTGGGTCTATTTGTACCCATTCTTCTTGGGAAGGCTTTCCCAATACTCTCAGAAGAAACCGAGTGTTGTAATCTAAGCTTTATCTGCTTCAGGGGCGCCCTGAGCTCAGAATCTGTGGTTCTTGCAGACTCCTAGAGGTACCAACTTCATGGTCTTGGACAATATCTGGGAGAATTCACTGGATTATTGGGCTGAGACCTTTGTTCTCATCTCATACTTTCTCTCAAACAGATTCTGTCTCTCTCTGTTCTGAGCCACATGGAGCTAGAGGTAGAGTGACACAAAGCACCCCAACACCACCATTACTAGAACTGTGCTGGGTCAGACCTAAAGCCAGAACAACACTTGGTCTCACCCAATGCCTGGAGTAACTGATCCTTGGCTACTGCCTATGTTTGTTCAAGGCCCTAGGGCTCTATGATCAGCAAGTGGCAAAGCCAACACAGCCTGTTTCCTTCCCTTTGGAGGAGCAAGTTTCACCAGACCAAGGGTAGGACCAGAGGTGCTATCAGGGAGCCAGGGACTAGAGAGTCAAAGACCTTACAAGTCTAACTGGTATTCTATCATACTGCAGCTGAACTGGCACTCAAACCACAAGATGCTACTGTGTCTCTTCCCTCCCCTTTCCAAATGCAAAGGAGCCTTGCTCCATGACCACCACCAGCACAGGCCCTTCAGGAATACTGCCAGACTACCACAGTGTTTTCTTAAGGCCTAAGAACTCTTCACTCAGCTTGTGGTGAATGCTGCCTGGCCTGGAACTCACCTTTCAAGGAAGTGGGTCCCTTCTGGTCCAGGGCAGGTTCAGAAATACCTTCCAATAGGTAAGGTCTGGAATTGGGGACCCCCAAGAGCTTGCTTGGTGCTCTACTGCTCTGTGAATGAGCTAATACTTACGATGTAAGATAAAAAGTTCCGTTTCCCTTTCCCTTTCCCTGTGCTTTTCTCAAGCAGAAAGAGGTTCTCTCACCATAACCAACAAATCTGGGAATGTACTGAATTTCACCTGAAGTCAGAAAGTCTGTCTCACCCAAGGCCCTCAATATTGTACCTGCTTATTGTGATGGTTATTCAAGACTCAAGTGCTCTTACAGTTAGCAAGTGATAAATCCTGTCAGGACTGCATCCTCCCCTTCAAGAAAGTAAGTAAGTTCCCTTCTAGCCCAGGGTGTGGCTAGAAATGTCTTCCCAGGGCTAAGGCCCAGAAAGGAGGCCTAACCACTCTGATTGATACCCAACCTTGCTGTGGCTAAGCTGGTGTCCGAGATGCAAGACAAAGTCCTCCCCACCCTTCCCTGTCCTCTCCTCAAGCAGAAGAAAGGGGTCTGTTTTAGAACCATGAGGTGTGTAGCCTTGGATTATGGCAATGATGATGCCAGGACACCCTTAGACACCCCAGCTTGTTTCTGAATAGGTTACATGCCCCCTCACATGGCATACTGGCCCTAAGTTCAGTTCAGCACTAAGACTCGCCTTGTAGTTGCTATTCTTGTGGTCTACCCTGCCTTTCAAGTTTACTTAGGGCTCTAGAGTACTTTTGCCTGTTCTGGTGAGGCCTTTGTGGGAAGTGAAGTTCTGACCATTGAGATCCATGATTTCCATCTGGGTAGGGGTGGTTTGAAAGCTCCCTCAATGGCAAGGCATCAGCTGAGTTTGGTCTGGTTTTTCTTCCTGCTTTAACAGGGCAGTGCTGAGTTCAATGCCTCACAGTTGTGGTGCTCTCCCTCTCCCCATCACAAGAAAACACTCTCTGCACCATGCTGCCCATGCCAGGAAATGGGAGAGGGGTGGTGTCAGTGATTTAAGGCTTCTTTCCTATTTAAGTACCTCTTTCAGGAATATAAAGTTAAAACCAGGTATTATGAAAATTAACCTGACTTTTGTGGTTCATATGAAGGTGCTTTTTTTTCGTGTCTAGATCGTTGTTAAATTGATGTCTTTGTGTGGGAGACAATCGGTGGAGCCTTCTATTCTGCCATCTTACTCTGCCTGAACTCGCTTTAGGATATTTAGCAGCATTCCTGGTCCATACCAATTAAATGAAAGTAGCAACTGCTTTCCCCCTTATTTGTGGCAATAAAAAATGTCTCCAAACATTGCCAAGTGTCCTCTCAGATAAAAAAAAATCAACACTGGTTTAGAATGACTACTATAGATACATTTCACAGTCAAAGCCAAAAAGGACTAGAAAGAGATATGTCCATATGATGCATTAATTGGAAGACAGTTAAACTTTTGTCATTATAAAAGACAAAGCAAATAATCCATGCTGTGTTGGTGAACATTTTTTAATGAACTAACCCAGGAAGTAGCCTTGGAGGGTGGAAGCATTGCCATGCCAAACAAATCTGATTTATTAGGTAGCTCACAAGAACTGAAACAAAATTTCAACTTGTAGAAAGGTCGAAAGAGAATATGAAGATTAAACACCAATTTTAAGAACACAAAGCTCATATTGTATGCTTTACTTTAATTTCTCTCTCAATGGAGAAAACCTAGCCATATGGCTGCATGGAATGACAACAGTTTTGCATTTATTCTCAAACTGGAAATACATATAGGCAGTCAAAATGTGGGTAAAGAAGAGTCTACAACTAAACGAAAGGTTTGACAATGAGCGATAATTTGCTGTCTCTTTCAGTAATGTCTCAAAATTTTGGTCTGATCAACTAAAAGTATCCTGTTTCCTTCCTAGGAAAAACTGGTAGAATATGTTTATCAAATGTAAATGACCTAATTGCCCCAATTAAAAGCAGACTGGTAAACTGAATAGAGGGAAGACCCATTGGTATGCTGTATTGAGGATACCCATCTTCACATGCAAAGACACACATAGGCTCAAAATAAAGGTAAGAAGATTTCCTAAGCAAATGGAGAGAAAAACAAAGTGGGGGTTGCAGTCCTAGTGTCTGATAAAACAGACTTTAAGCCAAGAAAGATCAAAAGAGACAAAGAAGGGCATTACATAATGGTAAAGGGATCAATGCAACAAGAAGAGGTAACTATCCTAAATATATATGCACCCAATACAGGAGCATACAGATGAATAAAGCAAGTTCTTAGAGATCTACAAAGAGACTTAGACTCCCACACAATAATAGTGGGATACTTTAATACCACACTGCCAATATTAGATCAACCAGACAGAAAATTAACAAGGATATCCAGCATTTGAACTCCGATCTGGAGCAAGTGGACCTAATAGACATCTATAGGTCTCTCCACCCCAAATGCACAGAATATACACTCTTCTCAGCACCACATCACACTTATTCTAAAATTGACCACATAATTGGAAGTAAAATGCTCCTCAGCAAATGCAAAAGAATGGAAATCATAACAAACAGTCTCTCAGACCACAGCGCAATCAAATTAGAACTCAGGATTAAGAAACTAACTCAGAAGCGCACACCTTCATGGAAACTGAACAACTGGCTCCTCAATGTTGACTGGATAAACAATGAAATGAAGGCAGAAATAAAGATGTTATTTGAAACTGAGAATGAAGACACATGTACCAGAATCTCTGGGATACATTTAAAGCAGCGTCTAGAGGGAAATGTATAGCACCAAATGCCCACAAGAGAAACAAACAAGGAAAATTATAAAATTGACACCCTAACATCATGATGAAAAGAACCAGGGGAGCAAGATCAAACAAATTCAAAAGCTAGCAAAGGACAAGAAATAACTAAGAGCAGAGCAGAACTGAAGGAGATAGAGACATAAAAAAAAAAACCCTTCAAAAAATCAATGAATTCAGGATCTGGGTTTTTGCGAAGATCTACAAAATAGACTGCTAGCCAGACTAATGAAGAAAAGAGAGAAGAATCAAATAGATGCAATAAAAAGCGATAAAGAGGATATCACCACTGATCCCAAATAAATACAAACAACTACCATCAGGGAATATTACAAACACCTCTATACAAATAAACCAGTAAATCTAGAAGAAATGGATGAATTCCTGGACACTTACACCCTCTTAAGACTAAATCAGGAATAAGTTGTCCCTGAATAGACCAAAAAACAAGGTCAGAAATTGGGGCAGCAATAAATAGCCTAGGAACCAAAAAAAGTCCAGGACCAGATGGGTTCACAGCTGAATTCTACCAGAAGTACAAAGAGGAGCTGGTATCATTCCTTCTGAAACTATTCCAAACAATAGAAAAAGAGGGTATCCTCCCTTACTCATTTTATGAGACCAAGATCATCCTGATACCAAAACCTGGCAGAGAGACAACTAAAAAAGAAAAATTCAGGTCAATATCCATCATGAACATTGATGTGAAAATCCTCAATAAAATACTGGCAAACCAAATCCAACAGCACAACAAAAAGCTTATCCACCATGATTAAGTCAGCTTCATCCCTGGAATCCAAGGCTGGTTCAACATACACAAATCTATAAATGTAATCTATCACATAAACTGAACCAAAGACAAAAACCACATGATTATCTCAATAAATGCAGAGAGGGCCTTTGACAAAATTCAATAGTCTTTTATGCTAAAAACTGTCAATAAACTAGGTATCGATGGAATGTATCTCAAAATAACAAGAGCTATTTATGACAAACCCACAGGCAATATCATACTGAATGGGCAAAAGTTGGAAGCATTCCCTGTGAAAACTGGCACAAAAAAAGGATTCCCCCTGTCACCACTTTTATTCAACATAGTATTGGAAGTTCTGGCCAGAGCAATCAGGCAAGAAAAAGAAATAGAGTATTCACTTAGGAAAATTGTAAAGAAAGAAAATTTATTTCTTAGAAAAAGAAATAATGAGTATTCACTTAGGAAGTCAAAATGTCCCTATTTGCAGATGATATGATTGTATATTTAGAAGACCCCATCATCTCAGCCCCAAATCTCCTTAACCTGATAAGTAACTTCAGCAATGTGTCAGGATACAAAATCAATGTACAAAAATCACAAGCATTCCTATACACCAGTAAAAAACAAACAGAGTCAAATCATGAGTGAATGCCCATTCATAATTGCTGCAAAGAGAATAAAATACCTAGGAATACAACTAACAAGGATGTGAAGGACCTATTAAAGGAGAACTACAAATCACTTCTCAAGGAAATAAGACAGGACACAACAGATGGAAAAACATTCCACGCTCATGGTTAGGAAGAATCAATATCATGAAAATGTCCATACTGTTCAAAGTTATCTACAGATTCAATGCTATCACGATCAAGCTACCATTCACTTTTTCACAGAAGTGGAAAAAAACACTTTAACTTCATATGGAACCAAAGAAGAGTCTGCATAGCCAAGACGATCCTAAGCATAAAAAACAAAGCCAGAGCCATCTTGCTACCTGACTTCAAACTATACTACAAAGCTATGGTAATCAAAACAGCATGGTACTGGTACTAAACCAGAGATATAGACCAATGGAACAGAAAAGAGACCTCAGAAATAACGCCACACATCTACAACCATCTGATCTTTGACAGACCAGAAAAAAACAAGCAATGAGGAAAGTATACCCTATTTAATAAATGATGTTGGGGAAACTGGCTAGCCATACGCAGAAAGCTGAAACTGGATCCCTTCCTTACACCTTATACAAAACTTAACTACAGGTGGATTAAAGATTTAAACATAAGACCTAACACCATAAAAACCCTAGAAGAAAACCTAGGTGATACCATTCAGGACATAGGCATGGGCAAGGACTTCATGACTAAAACACCAAAAGCAATGGCAACAAAAGCCAAAATAGACAAGTGGGATCCAATCAAACTAAAGAGCTTCTGCAGAGCAAAAAGAAACTATCACTAGAGTGAACCAGCAACCAGCACAATGGGACAAAATTTTTTCTATCTACCATCTGACAAAGGGCTAATAATCAGAATCTATGGAGAACTTAAACAAATTTACAAGAAAAAGACAACCCCATCAAAAAGTGGGCAAAGGATATGAACAGACACTTCTCAAAAGGAGATATTTATGAAGCCAACAAACATATGAAAAAAAACTCATTATCATTGGTTGTTAGAGAAATACAAACCAAAACCACATTGAGATACCATCTCACACCAGTTAGAGGGGTGATCATTATTAAAAAATCAGGAAACAACAGATGCTGGAGAGGATATGGAGAAACAGGAATACTTTTACACTGTTGGTGGGGTGTAAATTAGTTCAACCATTGTGGAAGACATTGTAGCAATTCTTCAAGGAATCATATTGGAACTAAAAATACCATCTTTATCCAGCAATCCCATTACTGGGAATATACCCAAAAGATTATAAATCATTCTACTACAAAGATACATGCATACATATGGTTGTTGAGGCACTGTCACAGTAGTAAAGAGTTGGAACCAACCCAAATGCCCATCAATGATAGATTGGATAAAGAAAATGTGGCATATATACACCATGGAATACTATGCAGTCACGAAAAAGGAGGAGTTCATGTCCTTTGCAGGGTTATGGATGAAGCTGGAAACCATCATTCTCAGCAAACCGACAAAAAAACAGAAAACCAAACACCACAGGTTCTCACTCATATGTGGGTGTTAAATAATGGGAACACATGGACACAGAGAGGGGAACATCATACACTGGGACCTGTCGGGGGTTGGGGGATAGGGGAAGGATAGCATTAGGAGAAATACCTAAAGTAGATGACAAAGTGATGCATGCATGGCACTTGTATGCCTATGTAACAAACTTTCACATTCTGCACATGTATCCCAGAACTTTAAGTATAATAATTAATAAAAGGTAGTAATGGTTCAGGGGAAAGGCCAAGAGTTCAGTTTTGACCATATTAAGTTTAAGATGCTTGCTTGACATCTATGTAGAGAGTGTTTTGAGAGAATGACCCAAATAACTTAGGAGAGTTTGGAATACAAATTAAAATTTCAGAACATGAGCTTGGGAAATGGATAAGCTCACCAAAGAGGGGTGTGTGTGTGTGTGTGTGTGTCTCTGTGTGTGTGTGTGTCTGTGGATGACTAATGGATTCTAATAAGAAGTCTTAGTATCCTCTAATGCTTCTAATTCAGGAAGATGAGAAAGAATTAACACATGAAACTGAGATGTAGCAGCAAGTAGACTGGAAATTACTATAGAGTCCCAGAAGCTTAGTGAAAGTGCTTTAAGGAAAATAGAATGGTCAATTATGATAAACCCTGCTAAATCAGAATGAAGAACTAAGCATCATGCTCTTAGAGCAATTTTGGTGGCATGGTGATTTTGAAAAGGAAGTAAGAAAAAATATGAGAAGAGAACTGGAAACAACTGTCATAGTAACTTATCCAAGGTGTTATATTGTAATCACAGCAGAGAAATGGAACTGATGTTGCAGGGTGGGGGTGGGGGTGGTAAAGAGGTTTTATCATCCAATAAATTCTATACAATGTTTCAATATTAATATGAAATATTCCCCAAACTGGAAAATTTATAACTTTTGCTATTTTTCTAAGTACCTCAAAACTTAACTAGCCTGAGTTCTGTAATGAATACCATTTTATTCTTATTTAAAAAGTGATATGGAAAATTTTATATTTTCATTTAGAAAATGAAATACATAAAACATAAAACTTTTCTATTTTGAATCCTATATAATATTATATGAAATAATAAGGTTGACATTTCATCACTATGTGCTAGCATGGCCATCATCCACTAAACATTTTCCCCTAACCTGATAATTTTTGTATCTAGCTATATGCTGCTTACAATAGACAAAATCATAAAAACACAGAAAGGATGAATTTCAAAAAAATAGAAAAAGAGATAAGCAAATATTAACAAATAAAGCCTGGTGTAACTGTAAGAATACAAAAAACTAAGGCAAATCCATATTGACAGATTAAAAAAGGCTAATAAGTAATGAAAGCAATTCAAATTATTTAGAAGATAAAACATTTCTAACCTTGTATGTACTTAATAACATAGCCTCAAATATAAATAGCAAAAATTGACCGAGATACAAGGCAACAGACAAATGCATCGTAAGAATTTTAATACAATACTCATAGAACATGTACACACACACAAACTTCATCTAATGGCCATAAATGGAACACTACACTTAATAAATGAGAACATGCTTTTTCAAGCACAAGTGGAATATATGTAAAGATTGACAATACTGACCACATATTATACCTGCAAATTTTAAGTGTTAAAATTTGACCACAATTAAGTTAGATATCAATATTAAAAACTGTTAAAATATTCCATTTTGAGAAATTTAAAAATAGAGTTCTAAATAGGTCAAAGAAGATAAACCAGTGACCTTTTTTGATTAAATGATGTCTATTTATGCTGTTTATTAAGTATTTTTAAAACATTTTTTTTTGAGACAGAGTCTTATTCTGTTACCCAGGCTGGAGTGCACTGGCACAACATGGGCTCACTGCAATTTCCACCTCCTAAGCTCAAGTGATCCTCCCTCCTCAGCCACCTGAGTGGCTGCGATACAGGCATGCATCACCACACCCAGATAATTTTTGTATTTTTAGTAGGTACAGGGTTTCACCATGTTGGCCAGGCTGATCTCTAACTCCTGACTTTAAGCAATCAAAACAATTTTGAAAAATAAGAACAAATTAAGGCTGGGTACACTGGCTCATGCCTGTAATCCAGCACTTCAGGGTGCTGAGATGAGCAGATTGCTTGAGATCAGGACTTTGAGCCCAGCCTAGTCAATATGGTGCAGTGGCTCACACCTGGCCATTTTTTATCATCATCCTAGAAAAGACTAAAATACATAACAAATCTGTGGCATGAAAAAGAAATACAAAAGAAGACAAAAAGCAACATTAGATATAAAAGATAGGCTAAAGATACAATATTTTAAAAATTAATAAAATAAACATAAGTAATTAATGTTAAAAGCAAATGCTTTACCAATAAATGTAAAAGCTTGTTATCTTTTAGAATGATGTAACTGATTTCGACAAGCTCAAAAAATATAGAAAAAAGAATATCCCATAACTATTTAGGAAATTAATTAAAAATCCATAGGAATTCCTCTCTCCTCCAAATGAAAATCTGGACCCAAATAGTGGTGAGTTTTTATGTCCATTCAAGAAATTGATCCCAAAACAATGTAAGTTCTTCTATAGAGCAGACAATTAAGGAACAGAAATTCAATGAGGGTACTACTACTACTGTATCTTTGATACCCAAACTGAATGAGATAATAAGGGATTATAAAATTATTATACCATCTAGTTTTAAAAACACAGATCGAAATACCTCATGTAAACATTAGCACACTGAATTTTACAAAGTATTAAAAAATCATCTTGGCGAAATTGATATTTTCCAGGAAAGGTAGGATTTATCTAACATTAGAAAAACTGATGAATGCAATTCCTGGTTAAGTGATGTAATTGCTAGCTGCTTTAATAAGCCTTCTAGATTTTGATATTATAGAAATGACAGATAGGTTAGAAAAAAGAACATACTACTCTGTTGGTATCATGAGTTATGTTGATATAATTTATGATTTTGTAATATCCTCATGTTACTAGAATAAAACTTTGGTCATGATATGTTAGTTATTGAAAATACAACTGTATTTTGTAGACAATTTTTATGACTATGTTTACGTAAGAAATGAATTGTGATTTTATTTCTTGTAATTCATTAAATTTCAGTTTAAATATACAACAGTATCACAACAGTATTTTGATATACTGTATCCTGAGAAACACTTTTTTAAAAAGTGTCATCTGTGCATGCAACATTTGCTAAAACTCCTCCGCAGAACCATGTTTGGCTGATGTGATCTTGGAAATGCTTTCCATTACCAAGTCAAGGTTTTCAACAGGATTTGGTCTGAGTTTTCTTGTGCCACTTTTTACATTTCAGATATCCTCCCAAAAACTTTTTTTCAACTAGCATTTCAATTACTACTATATGATTAATACTATTTTTAATATAACTTACAAGTTCTGCTACCTTTATAGCAATTCCTTTACATTTTATATTTTCATTTTTCTGTTTATTTCTCAATCTCAAAACATTTGTGTATTTTTATTAATGTTTTCAAAAGTACCAAAAATTTATGTTGCAAAATAAGACATAATGTCTATTTTTCAAACCCTTTAAATTATTCAGTATTTTTGTTTTTACAAAACAAGACTGGCTGAAATGATTAATAAGACACACAAGTCTCTAGCATACACTTTACAAAGTAAAGTGACATAAATACCATAAAAACAGACTACAAAATGAAAATCATTATAAGGATGCTATTATTTAATCTCCAAAAGATAGCAGTCATGAAGCCCGATGTACTTAACATTATAGATTTTCAAATCTATATATACAGCGAAAATTGATAGGGACTACTAAAAAAGAATTATATTACAAAAAATATATAAATCTGTAATAAACATATCAAATATACCTCAAGCAAAAATAAAGATTTAAATAACATTCTTAAGATTTATCTGATAGATAAGTCAGCACCCAATAAAGAATATATTCTCATCTAAAATGTATATTGGACATTAATAAATATTGACCGAGTAATCGGGTACAATGTAAATATAAAATTCCAAAAACTTGATAAATATCAGTGGCATTTATATAACAAAATTAAATAACATTTGTAATCCACAGAAAGATAGGCTCTCTCATATAAATGTAGGTCAGGGTACTGTTAGCCAATCTAGGTTAGCCTCTGTTGCGGTACCTAAAATTACTTGATTTTGCTCCACATATTTCATTCTCCAGGGAGCTAACTCAATCATGTTCTCATGGTAATAGCAGAATGTGAGAGGGTCAGAAGAAAACATTCAGTGCCTCCTGAGGCTAGGCTAGGAACTGATACACTGTTCATTTCTGTCTGATTTTACTGGCCAAAGCAAGCTAAAGGACAAATCAAGACTTAAGAGATAGGGAACTAGACCGCACACCTCTTTATTGAGAGGAGCTAGGGAGTTACATGGTAAAGAATGGATACAGGGAAGGGTAAAAAATTGAGACCTTGATGCAATCATTCTTCTATATGAAGAGTAGGAAAGACAGGTAGTGTGGGTCTTAGCAACTAGTAGATCCATGCAATGCTTTTAGAAATAATATGAGAAAGATTATCTATATGCAACTTACCCAAAACAAATATTACACAATAGGATGGATGATTATGGGGAAACACTTTTTTCTCTAGACAAATAATGCCCAGATGTTTATAAAGCTAAAAAAATGAAAAATCCAGAATTTGTCATAAATTACAGAATACCTATTAACACATAGGTATTAATATGATTTATAATTGTTCTAATATTTCTCTTTTCCTTTATGTTTTCTACTTTTCTCTCAAAGAACAGTGAAGGAGCTTTACATGTACCATTATATTTCAGTTTTTTTCAGGAGGAAAAGTTATTTAAACTGCTTAGAGTTTTCCATGAAGAGTAATGGTTTTTTGTTGTTGACAGATCTATGACTTTATTAATAATAATGTTGCCCCTTCTAGGGTAAATAGCCACCTTTAGCTTGGTTTCCTAATCATTTAATTAAAATCTCTACAGCAAAAGCTTTGTGCATGGTATGGTAAGAATAGGGGAAGTACTGAATGCACTCACTGAGTACTGTGAATCAACAAAGAATTTTAATAATGGTGATGAGTATGATATATCACATAATGCTTTCACTATATTTCATGACACTGCCACCTATGTATTCTTGATTATTCTTCATTTATGTCATGCCTCAATTCAAAAAGGATTTGAAGTCTTGAATGATCTCTATTTATTAAAGTATTTAACAACATTAAGAGCCCATTGTTTTGTGATTAACTACTGATATTTAACACTAGAAATAAAGGAAAAAAGAATTGTCATTCATTCCTGTGCTATATCATAATATAAATATAAGAATGCAAAGTGAGGTTGTGAAAAAAGTCTTAATGTAATGTGAAAGAGTATTTTTAATTAGAATTGGGACCCTATACAGGCAAATTGTCAAATTTCATGCCCTCTGAAATATCAAAATAAATGAATTATACTCTAGTTACATGTAAAAAATGCTTTACTTTTAGAAAAAAAATTTTAACACCCTGCACAAAAGATTAAAAGACATAGTGAAATGCATCTGGCAGATGTAGGTAGAGTACCTGTTCCAAATGCCAGCTGGATTTGTAATTACATCTTTGGAGAGATTGAAGAGCTGAATGGCTTCACTGGATATAGTATATATGATTTCCTGACAGCCAGTGCTACTTATCAAACATTAACTCTCCTTTAAGTAGAATTAGTCTTTTATATATACTATACTTAACATATATCATATATTAAAGAAGATATATATCCTTCTATTAATTCTAAGTTAATATAATTAAGGGGGGCTTCAAGATGTCTGACTAGACGCATCCGGCACTTGCCTCTTCCACAAAGAGCAACAAAAATAGAAAGTCAATAATCACACTTCAAATAGAAAGCCTGAGAGAAAACACTGGAATCCAACAAAGAAATGTCAGAAAACACCTGAGGCATGAATGGAAAGGGAAGCAGTGCAACCAGCTTGCCCAGGATTGGCTGGCAGCCCAGCCAGGCTCCCAGTATGGGGAAAGTAGAGATACCAGCAGTCTACATTCCCACCATGGACTCCTGTGATCCTAGCCACAGAAGAGGCCCTGTACCCAAGTACAGGCCCCTGAGATAAGTAGTATAGCAAGCTTCCTGTAGTCCATACAATGGTGTGGTTCCAAATGGGAAGCTCACACTGGGTCCCACACACCTACTGAGACCCAAGCAGCTGCAGTATATTGCCATTTTGGGAGCCCAGACATCATTCAGCCCTGGGGCTCAATGGTCCCTGCATCTCCACATCCCTGGAAACCTCTACTAACATCCTTCCATGTCCATCCAGATGTCTGCAGTGGCATGATGACAGCTGGACCCAGCAAGGTAGCAGGATTCCCCAGCACCGTAACCCTCACAGTGTCTTATACCCCAGGGAATGGTCTGTGCAGTGCCTCAGGGAGTCTGTCTACAGGACAAAAGGAACCAAAATGAATACTCTGAGACTGAAAGCTACCTGCCTGGGTCCACTGCCAATAAAAGCAACATGCATGTCTCCAGCAGCAGGGCTACAGAACATTTGTGTGTGTCCTGAAGACAGTCTCTTTCTGCTCAATGCTGCTGCTACCTGAGTGTGCTGCATAGGGTCTTAGGGATTGCCCCACCAACCACAGCCTGTACCCATGTACACCAACAGGGAGTCTAAGAACAGGCTTACTTGGCTTGGCACCACCCTCCAGTGCCTATGCATGCCAGTCTGGGACTTGGGCTTCACACTGCCCTGTATGTCATTCTGGGCATACGAGCACACCAACAGGAGGCCTAACAATGGGCTCAGGACAGCTGCCACTGGTGGCAAAGAACACCATCTTGGAGACTGAGGACTTCCCTGCCCCATCCAGGGCAGACTAACCCAACCTCCCACTGCTGCCACCACCACTGGCACCCAGCTGGTCTGCCTGACATTTTGCAGCCATCATCATCGCCAGTAAATGCTGACTAGGATCCTGAGGATTTTCCTGCCACTTCTACTGCCATTTCCCATGAGGGACCCAAAAATCAAGTCACCTGCCTGACCCACTAATGCCACTGTTGGCATTTGAGAAAGCCACCTGGAAACCTAAGAATTGGCTCACCTTAAGCTGATAATAATAGTGCCCACCTGGGGGTCCAAAGACAGGCAGGCTTGGCCTGCTGCTGCCAGTATAGGAGTCAGAAGACTGGTCTACCTCATGTCCTCAATGCCTCCCTGAGGCTTGGCAAAGCCTCAAAATGTCCAAGAACTCTATGCCCAGTGATACGGTTTGGCTGTGTCCCCACCCAAATCTCACCTTGAATTTCCATGTGTTGTGAGAAGGACTCAGTTGGACATAATTGAATCATGGGGATCATGTGGGTGGGTCTTTCTCATGCTGTTTTTCTGATCGCGAATAAGTATCATGAGATCTGATGGCTTTATGAAGAGGAGTTCCTCTGCACGAGCTCTCTCTCTTTGCCTGCCTCCATCCATGTTAGATGTAATGTGGTCTTTCTTGCCTTCCACCATGATTATTGGGCCTCCCCAGCCATGTGGAACTGTAAGCCAATTAAACTTCTCATTTTCTTCTTAGTCTTGGGTACATTTTTATCACCAGTATGAAAACAGACTAATACAGTAAATTGGTACCAGTGGAGTGGGATGCTGCTGAAAATATACCCCAAAATGTGGAAGTGACATTGGAACTGGGTAACAGGCAGAGGTTGGAACAATTTGGAGAGCTCACAAGAAGACAGAAAAATGTGGGAAAATTTGGAACCTCTTAGAAACTTGAATGGCTTTGAGAAAAATGCTGATAATGATATGGACAATGAAATCCAGGCTAAGATGGTCTCAGATAGAGATGAGAAATTTGTTGAGAACTGAAGTAAAGGTGACTATTGTTATGTTTTAGCAAAGAGACTGGCAGTATTTTGCTTTGCCCTGAAGATCTGTGGAACTTAGAAGTGAAGAGAGATGATTTACGGTATCTGGAAGAAGAAATTTCTAAGCAGCAAAGCATTGAAAATGTGATTTGAGTGCTGTTAAAAGCATTCAGTTTTATAAGGGAAGCAGAGTATAAATTTGAGAAAATTTGCTGCCTGACAATGTGATAGAAAATAAAATCCATTTTCTGGGGAGAAATTCAAGTTGGCTGCAGAAATTTGCATAAATAATGAGGAGCCAAATGTTAATTACCCAGACAATGGAGAAGATGGCTCCAGGCATGTCAGAAGTCTTCACAGCAGCACCGCAATAACAAGCCAGAGGCCTAGGAATAAAAACTGTTTCATGGGCTAGGCCCAGGGTGCAGTCTAGGGACTTGGTGCCCTATGTCTCAGCAGCTCCAGCCATGGCTGAAAGGGCAAATGTAGAGCTTGGGCCATGGTTTCAGAGGGTGCCAGCCCCAAGCCTTGGCAGCTTCCATGTGGTGTTGAGTCCATGAATGCACAGAACTGGGGTTTGGGAACCTCTGACTACATTTCAGACAATGTATGAAAATACCTGGATGTCCAGGCAGAAGATTGCTGCAGGGGCAGGGCCCTCATGGAGGACCTCTGCTAGGGCAGTGTGGAATGGAAATGTAAGGTCAAAACCCCTCACAGAGTCCATACTGGGGCACCGCCTAGTGTAGCTGTGAGAAGAGGGCCATCATCTTCCAGACCCCAGAATGGCAGATCCACAGACAGCTTGCATCATTTGCCTGGAAAAACCACAGAAACCACAGACATTCAACATCAGCCCATGAAAGCAGCCAGGATGGAGGCTGTGCCCTGCAAAGCCACAGGGACAGAGCTGCTCAAGACCATTGGAACCTATCTCTTGCATCAGTGTGTCTTGGATGTGAGACCTAGAGTCAAAGGAGATCATTTTGGAGCTTTTAGATTTGACTGCCCCACGGGATTTTGGACATGTATGGGGCCTGTAGCCCCTTTGTTTTGGCCAATTTCTCCCATTTGGAATGTGACAGCCATTTGGAATGACTGTATTTACCCAATGCCTGTACCCCCATTGTTTCTAGGAAGTAATTAACTTATGATTTTATAGTCTCATAGGTGGAAGTGTCTTGCCTTGTCTTAGACTTTGGACAGTTGACTTTTTAGTTAATGCTGGAATGAGTTAAAAGTTTGGGGGACTGTTGAGAAGGCATGATTGATGTTGAAATGTGAGGACATGAGATTTGGGAGGAGCCAGGGGCAGAATAACATGGTTTGGCTGTGCCCCCACCCAAATCTCATCTTGAATTCCCATGTGTTGTGGGAGGGACCCGGTGGGAGGTAATTGAATCATGGAGATCATGAGGGAGGATTTCTTTCATGCTGTTCTCATGATAGTGAATAAGTCTCATGAGATCTGATGGTTTTATAAAGAGGAGTTCCACTACACAAACTTTCTCTCTTTGCCTTTCTCTATCCATGTAAGACTTGACTTGCCCCTCCTTGTTTTCCACCATGATTGTGAGGCCTCCCCAATCACGTGGAACTGTAAGTCCGTTAAACCTCATTTTCTTCCCAATTTTGGGTATGTCTTTATCAGCAGCAAAAGCATTCCTTAGAGGGACATTTATAGCAATAATGCCTACATCAAAAAAAGTAGAAAGATTTCAAATAAACCACCTTAAGTGGTTTCTGCGTCTCGGGGACCTCAGAAAGCAAGAACAAGCCTAACCCAAAATTAGAATGTAAAAAGAAATCGCCAAGATCAGAGCAGAAATAAATAAAATAGAGACCAAAAGAACAACACAAAGTATCAATGTAACAAATAGTTAGCTTTTAAAAAGGCAAACAAAAGTTGATAAACTGCTAGTTAGACTAACAAAAAAAGAAAACCCAGATAAATAAAACCAGAGGGAGAAAACAAAGGATACATTACAACTGATACCACAGAAATACAAAAGATTATTATAAGCTACTATGAACTAATATAAACTAACAAACTAGAAAACCTAGAGCAAATAGATAAATTCCTGGACACACACTACCTACCAAGAATAAACCAGAAATAAATAAAAAATTAGAAAAGACCAATAATGATTAATAAGATTGAATCAGTAATTAAATCAGTTTGTTTTCCAAACAATGAAAAGTGTAGGTTCTGATGCCTTCACTGCCGAATTCCTTCAAGCCGAAGAACTAATACTAATTCTTCTGAAATTATTCCAAAAAATGGAAGAGGAGAAAACCAGACAAGGACATAACAACAGCAACAAAAAAATCTGATTCTAAAACCAGACAAGGTTATAACAAAAGCAACAACAACAAAAAACCTACAGGCTGATATCCATGATGAACACAGATGCAAAAAATTCTTATCAAAATACTATTATACCATACCCAACAGCACATCAAAAAATAATACTTTCTTATAAAGTGGAATTCATCCCAGGGATAAAATAATAGGTCAATATATGCAAATCAATAAACACAATACATCACATCAATAGAATGAAAATAACCAAATATCTCAATAGATACAGAAAAGCGTATATGATAAAACTCAGTATATCTTCATGTAAAAACTGTCAACAAAATAGGCATAGATGGATCATACCTCAACATGATAATGGACCATGGAAAACAGACCCACAGCTAACATAGTGAATGAGAAAAAGATGAAAGCTTCTTTTCTCTAAGAACTGGAAAAAAGGTAAAATGATGATTATTTTTGCCAGTCCTATTCAACATAGTAGTACTTGAAGTACTAGCCAGAGAGATCAGGAAAGAAAAAGAAAAGGAATCCAAACTGAAATCAATGGAGTCAAATTGTCCCTCTTTGCATATGAGTTGATCTTATATTTAGAAAAACCCAAAAACTCTTCCAAAAAATGTAAGTCTTAGATCTGACTTAAAAGTTTAGTAAATGTGCAGAATGCAAAATCAGTGGTGTTTATAAACAGCAGTAATGAACTAGCTGAAAAAAAAACAAAAAAGGAATTAATATCTCTAATAGCTACAAAAAATATAAAATACATATGAATAAATTTAACTAAGGATATAACAGATATCTTCAAGGAAAACTACAAAAACCCCATCTCTACTAAAAATACAAAAATTAGCTAGATATAGTGGTGCATGCCTGTCGTCCCAGCTACTTGAGAGGCTGAGGCAGGAGAATCACCTGAACACAGGATGTGGAGGTTGCAACGAGCCAAGATTATGCCACTGCACTCCAACTTGGGTAACAGTGTGAGACTCTGTCTCAAATAAAGAAAAAAAAATTGAAGAGGACACCAGAAAATAGAAAGACATCTCACACTCATGGATTGAAAGAATATTGTTAAAATGACCATATTACTCAAAACAATATACAGATTCCACATATCCCTGTCAAAATACCAATGACATTCTTCACAGAAATAGAAAACATAAAGCCAAAATTCACATAGAACCTAAAAAGAGCCCAAATAACCAAAGAAATTCAGAGAAAAAAGAACAAAGCTGGAGTCCACTCACTATCTGGTATTCAAAATATATTTTAAGGATATAGTAACTAAAATAGCAAAGTATTGTTATAAAAATAGATATACAGACAACTTTAACAGAAGAACCCAGAAATAAGTCCACATAATTGCAACTAACTGATTTTTCACAAATGTGCCAAGAACACACATTGGATAAATTACACTCTTTTCAATAAATGGTGGTGAGAAACTAAATATTCATATACAGAAAGATGAAACTAGTACCCTATCTCTTACTATATACAAAATCCACTCAAAATGGATTAAAGATCTAAGCATATGACTTAAAACTATAAATGACTAGATGAAAACATAGTAAAAAACCCTCCATGACATTGGTCTAGACAAATATTTTATGGCCAAGACCTCAAAAGCACAGCCACCAAAAATAGACATTGGGATTATATTAAACAAAAAAGATACTGCACAGCAAAGGAAACAAAATTATGAAGAGACAACCTATTGAATGGGAGAAAATATTTGTAAACTATTCATCTGACAAGGAACAAATGCCCAGAATAAACAATGAACTAAAACAACTCAACAGAAAAACAAAACACATAATCCCATTCAAAAGTGGACAAATGACACATGAATAGATACTTCTAAAAAGAAGACATACAAATGGACAATAGGTATTTTGAAAAATTCACAATATCGTGAATCATCAGGGAAATGCAAATCAAAACCACAATAAGATATCATCTTACCCAGTTAGAATGGCCATTATCAAAAAGACAAATACATAAATGCTGGCTAGGATGCTGAGAAAAGGGAACTCTTAGACACTTGTGGCCAGAATGTAAATTCATACAGCTGTTATGGAAAACCATATGAAGATTTCCTGAAAGACTGAAAATAGAACTACCATACAATCCAACAATTCTACTCCTAGGTATTTATCCAAAGTAAAGGAAATCAGTATAGCTAAGAGATTAACCCATGTTTCCATGGTAATTTCAGCACTATTCACAATAGCGATGATATGGACTCAACCTAAATGCCCATTAATGAATGAATGGATAAAGGAAATGTGATACTTACTTACACGCACATACACACACAATGGAATAGTACTCATCCATAAAACAGAATGAAATCCTGTCATTTGCAGCAATGTGAAAGGTCATTGTGTTAAGTGAAATAAGCCAGTTACAGAAAGACAAATATCACACATTCTCACTCATATGTGTATGCTATATATATTAATCTCATGGCAATAGACAGTAGAATGCTAGTTGCCAAAGACTGGGAAGGGTATGTGTTTAGAGACAGGGTGATGAAGAGAGGTTGATTAATGAGTACAAACATATAATTATAGAGAAGAAATAAGTTCCAAGCTTCAACGGCAGAATAGAATAACTATATTTAACAACAATGAACTGTATGTTTCAAATAGCTATAGGAAGAGTCTTGATATATTCCCAACGAACAGAAATGATAAATTCTTGAGACAATGAATATCCTAAATACCCTGACTTGTTCATTCAATGCATGTAACAAAATACCACTTATACCCCATAAATATGTATATTATTTAGCAATGAATATATAGTTAGAAGAAATAAGAACTAGTGTTTAGTAGCACAATAGGGTATCTGTAGTTAACAATAATATATATTTTAAAACAGCTAGAAGAGATTTGGGATGTTCTCAATACAAGGAAATGGTAAATATTTGAGGTAATGAATATCCAAGTTACTCAGATTTGATTATTACACATTGTATGCTTGTATCAATATATCATATGTATCCTATAAATATGTACAATATGTATCCATAATTCAAATTTTAAAAATGTTTAAATATATTAGGAGATATATATATATATATATATATATATATACACACACTCTATGTTAAAGAGAAAATATATATTTACATATAATCTCTATAATTACTTACCTTAAGATATTATTTCTATCACGCTGCCTTCAACTAGAAATTGCAGACAGGTTCTAAAAAAGAATAAAGAGGAATAGATCATGGATTAGAGAAAAATGTATGAGATAGTTTAGTTAGTAGCCCTGTTAGCATCTCTTATCACCAGAGCTACTGAACAAACGTTTCATTTAATCTATAAATCTATAATTTAGGAAGGAAAGCATTTCAACAGACAGGTGAAAAGGGATAATCAATTCAAAATTATTTCAAAACTAGTAAGTTGGATTCTCTTAATGCTAATAAAAAGATTGTGAGTTGTAGATCTGCAATAAATTAAAATCCAAAAGGTGACAATGATTTTCAAAAATATGTCTAAGAAAGTCATGTTTTAATGAAAGTGAAAATGAAAGGAAGTTTAAGCACCAAAGTGGTCTCCTTTTAGTCATGTATCATCCTTCTCCAATGTATTTGAAAAAGAAAGAGGGTCTGTCTTACATGAACTCCTGAATTACCCCCATGACAGATCTCTGCTGACTCTTACTACTCCCATCTCTGTGGTTGGTTACTTCTTACTTCGCCCACAGAGTTCCCGTGGAAGTTCAGCCCTGGCACTCATTGACCCAGTGTGTGCCATGCTGACCTCCCCAGAATGGAAATATGAAGATGGTACCATTTATCCCAACCCTAAACTTTAGTCTACATATTGAAACCTCCATTTTACTGAAAGTTTGAAAATTTCTAAAAAGCATTACAACATAAGCTGTTTTGAGAAGGAAGAGGGTATCTTTAAGGTTAATGCTAACTGTGACCCTCTTGTGAATCTAAGAAAAAAAAATTAGAAGTTTGTCTTCCACAAGGGAACATCTCATGGGAAACTCCCTGTTTATTTAGTTTATCTTTCTATCTGGAGATCTAATCTACATTCTTTCAGAGATGGTTGTGTCCTTAATTCTTTAGTATACCACTCTTCAGGAGGTTCGAGTTTCTTCCCTTCAGAGGGACTGGACTCACTCCTTAAGCCCTGTAGCTCATTCATTCCCCCAAATTGAATTCCTGAGGGGCGAACAGTAGTACTTCAAGGTGCTGCAGCAGAACAGTATAGTAAGTCCTTGGTACTAGACTTGGGACACATCAGTCTAATGAAGATTTTGAGAGCCAAACTATGGACTGCTCTAAGTCTCTCCACCTTTGTGAGGTAAAGACATGCTTTGTTGGTCTCCCAGTAACAGCCAGAGTTTATATATATGTTTTATAACTACAGTTAAAACAAATATATATATGTTTTAACCTTCAGTTTTAAACTAAAGTCTTTCTGTTAAAACTAACCATTCTTTTAGTAGACATAGATATTTATGTTTTTAACTGTAGTTACACACACACACAATTCTCATAATATGAATGTAAAAAATAAAATGTTTTTCCATAAATGAAATGTTATTTTTCCATTGAAGATATTATATAGGTTAATTGAGTAAAGTTAATTTCCCTTTGGTCAAACTTTTCTTTTCAGACCATGCCTAGAGAAGTATTTATCAGTGTACTTTGGGAACCCTTAGAGATCCACCAGATCAAACTTTAAAATAGTAAGAAATATTAGTTGCCTTCTCTGCTGTCATCATTTTTTATATTGTAGTTTAAGTTCTGGGATACATGTGCAGAAACTGCCGGTTTGTTACATAGGTATACATGTGCCATGGTGGTTTGCTGCACCCATCAACCTGTCATCTACATTAGGTATTTCTCCTAATGCTGTCCCTCCCCAAGCCCCCTACCTCTCAACCGGCCCTGGTGTGTGATGCTCTGCTCTATGTATCCATGTGTTCTCATTGTTCAACTCCTACTTATGAGTGAGAATATGCGGTGTTTGGTTTTCTGCTCCTGTGTTAGTTTGCCGAGAATGATGGTTTCCAGCTTCATCCATGTCCCTGCAAAGGACATGAACTCATCCTTTTTTATGGCTGCATAGTGTTCCATGGTGTATATGTGCCACATATTTTTTTTTTATTGTACTTTGGGCTCTGAGGTACATGTGCACATCCTGCATCCTGCAGGATTGTTGCATAGGTACATACATGCCATGTTGTTTTTTTGTCTCCATCCCCCCTACCCCCTGTCACCTACATCAGGCATTTCTCCTGGTGTTATCCCTCCCCATTCTCCCTGTCCCCTGCTGTCCCTCCTCTCCACTCCCCTCTATCCCCCCACCTAGCACTGTGAGTGTTGTTCCCTTCCCTGTGCCCAAGTATTCTCATTGTTCATCACCCACCTATGAGTAAGAACATGCAGTGTTTGGTTTTCTGTTCTTGTGTCAGTTTGCTGAGAATGATGGTTTCTAGATTCATCCATGTTTCTACAAAGAACATGAACTCGTTGTTTTTGATGGCTGCATAGTATTCAATGGTGTAGATGATGCTGCATATTCTTTATCTACTTTGTCATTAATGGGGATTTAGGCTGGTTCCAAGTCTTTGCTATTGTGAACAGTGCTGCAATAAACATATTAATGCATGTGTCTTTATAATAGAATGGTTTATAATCCTTTGGTTATATACCCAGTAATGGGACTGCCAGATCAAATGGGATTTCTAGTTCTAGATCCTTGAGGAATCGCCACACTGTCTTCCAAAATGGTTGAACTAACTTACACTCCCACCAACAGTGTAAAAATGTTCCTATTTCTTCACATCATCTCTAGCATCTATTGTTTCCTGACTTTTAAATGATTGCCATTCTAACTGAGTGAGATGGTATCTCATTGTGGTTTTGATTTGCATTTCTCTAATGACCAATGACGATGAGCTTTTTTGCATATGTTTGTTGGCCACATAAATTTCTTTTGAGAAGTATCTTTTCATATCTTTCACCCACTTCCTGATGGGGTTGGGTTTTATTTTCTTGTAAATTTGTTTAAGTTCTTTGTAGATTCTGAATATTAGCCCTTTGTCAGACGGATAAATTGCAAAATTTTTCTCCCATTCTGTAGGTGGTCTGTTCACTCTGATGACAGTTTCTTCTGCTGTGTAGAAGCTCTTTAGTTTACTTAGATCTCATTTGTCTATTTTGGCTTTTGTTGCCATTGCTTTTGGTTTTATAGTCATGAAGTCTTTGCCAATGCCTATGTCCTAAATGGTATTACCTAGGTTTTCTTCTAGGGTTTTTATGGTTTTATGTATTACATTTAATTCTTTAATCTATCTTGAGTTATTTTTTTAATAAGGTGTAAGGAAGGGGTTTGGTTTCAGCTTTCCACGTATGGCTAGCCAGATTTCCCAACACCATTTATTAAATAGGGAATCCTTTCCCTGTTGCTTGTTTTCATCAGGTTTGTCAAAGATCTGATGGTTGTAGATGTGTAGCATTATTTCTGAGGCCTCTGTTCTGTTCCGTTGGTCTACGTATCTGTTTTGTTAATAGAACCATGCTGTTTTGGTTATTGTAGCCTTACAGTATAGCTTGAAGTCAGGTAGCATGATGCCTCCAGATTTGTTCTTTTTGCTTACGATTGTCTTCCCTATGTGGGCTCTTCTTTGACTCCATATGGAATTTAAAGAGTTTTGGCTAAATCTGTGGAGAAAGTCAATGGTAGCTTGATGGGGATAGCATTGAATCTATAAATTACTTTGGGCAGTATGGACATTTTCACAATATTGATTCTTCCTATCCATAAGCATGGAATGTTTTTCCATTTGTTTTTGTCCTCTCTGATTTCCTTGACCAATAGTTTGTCATTGTCCTTGAAGAGGTCCTTCACATTCCTTGTAAGTTGTATTCCTAGGCATTTTATTCTCTTTGTAGCAATCATGAATGGGAGTTCACTCATGATTTGGCTGTTTGTCTATTATGTGTATATAGAAATGCTTGTGATTTTTGCACATTGATTTTGTATACTGAGACTTTGCTGAAGTTGCTTATCAGTTTAAGGAGATTTTAGACTGAGACGATGGGGTTTTCTAAATATTCAATCATGTAATCTGCAAACAGAGACAATTTAACTTCCTCTTTTCCTATTTGAATACCCTTTATTTCTTTCTCTTGCCTGACAACCCTGGCAAGAACTTCTAATACTATGATGAATAGGAGTGGTGAGAGAGAACATCCTTTTCTTGTGCTGGTTTTCAAAGGGAATGCTTCCAGCTTTTGCCTATTCAGTATGATATTGGCTGTGGGTTTGTTATAAATAATAGCTCTTATTATTTTGAGATACATTTCATCAAACCAACAAAGGTCAAAAAAGACAAAGAAGGGCATTAAATAATAGTAAAGGCATCATGCAACAATCTCCTAAATACATATGCACCCAATACAGGAGTACCAAGATTTATAAATCAAGTTCTTAGAGACCTACAAAGAGACTTAGACTCCCACACAATGATAATGGGAGACTCTAAAACCACACTTTCAATATTAGACAGATCAATTAGATAGAAAATTAATAAGAATATCCAGGACTTGAACTCAGCTCTGGACCAAGTAGACCTAATAGACATCTACAGAACTCTCTACCCCAGATTCACAAAATATGCATTCTTCTCAGCACCATATCACACTTATTCTAAAATTGACCACATAATTGGAAGTAAATCACTCCTCAGCAAATGCAAAAGAACAGATATCATAACAAACAATCTCTCAGAACACAGTGCAATCAAATTAAAACTCAGGATTAAGAAACACACATAAACCACACAACTACATGGAAACTGAACAACCTACTCCTGAATGACTACTGGGTAAATAACAAAATTAAGGCATAAATAAATAAGTTCTTTGAAACAAATGAGAACAAAGACAGAATCTCTGGAATACAGCTAAGGCAGTGTTTAGAGTGAAATTTACAGCACTAAATTCCCAAAAAAGAAAGTGAGAAAGTTCTGAAAGATCTAAAATTGACACCCTAACATCACAATGAAAAGAACTAGAGAAGCAAGAGCAAACAAACTGAAAATCTAGCAGAAGACACGAAATAACTAAGATCAAAATAGAACTGAAGGAGCTATAGACACGAAAAAGCCTTCAAAAATCAATGAATCCAGGAGCTGTTTTGTTGAAAAGATTAACAAATAGACTACTAGCCAGACTAATAAAGAAGAAAAGAGAAACAAATCAAATAGATACAATAAAAAATGATAAAGGGGAGATCACCGTTGACCTACAGGAATACAAACTACCATTAGAAAATACTATAAACACCTATACCGAAATAAACTAGAAAATCTAGAAGGAATGGACAAATTCTTGGACACATACACCCACCCAAGACTATCAGGAAGAAGTCGAGTCCCTGAATAGACCAATAACAAGTTCTGAAATTGAGGCAGTAAGTAATAGCCTACCAACCAATGAAAGTCCAGGACCAGATGGATTCACAGCTGACTTCTACCAGAGGTAAAGAAGAAACTGGTACAATTCCTTCTGAAACTATTCCAAACAATAGAAAAAGAAGGACTCCTCCCTAACTCATTTTATGAGGGCAGCATCATCCTGATACCAAAATCTGGCAGAGACACAACAAAAAAAGAGAAAATTTCAGGCCAATATCCCTGATGAACATCAATGCAAAAATCCTCAATAAAATACTGGCAAACCGAATCCAGCAGCAGATCAAAAAGCTTACCCACCACAATCAAGTCAGCTTCATCCCTGGGAAGCAAGGCTGGTTCAACATACGCAAATCAATAAACATAATCCATCACGTATAAATAACCAATGACAAAAACCATCTGAGTATCTCAATAGACACAGAAAAGGCCTCAATAAAAGTAAACATTCCTTCATTCTGTCATTATTTTATAAGTGTACAGTTGAATTTTCCAGAGGCTAAATAGTATCCATTGCCATAGTTGTTCTGATGGCCACTGGAATTTGTGTTGTATATTATTATGTCTTCCAAGATTTTCTAAAGTAAGCTCTTTGGGGTCTTTATTAATTTTTAAGTGTATAAAGTGGTCCTGAAATCAAAACACTTGACAACTACTGGAATAGGGTATTGTTGATATAAGATCACTCATTTCTACTTCTTTAAGCCATAGAATGGTCCACTTTTAATGGACTTACTTCAGGTATATCCCAAATGTCAACAATTTTGAAATTACACCCTTTCTTTGTATCAAATACATCAAATATGGGCCACAGTGTTCTCCTACACAAGTCTTTCTAAGAAGACCAGCAGGGTAGTTTTCTTTTAGCCTAGAACTTGGATTTTTATTCTCTTTTACCTAAAAAGATTTCTTCCTACCAGAAGATTTATATATTACTATATGTGAGTAATGTAATACATAATTACCTATATGTACAAAATATTTATATATGTAAATTATATGTATGGATGGTTTTATACTCTCTCTATAGTTTAAAGTCTTTCTGGCAAGGCAGGGTGGCTCACACCTGTAATCCCAGCACTTGGAGAGGCCCAGGTGGGGAGATCACCTGAGGTCAGGAGTTAGAGATAAGCCTGGCCAACATGGTGAAACCTCATCTCTACTAAAAAGATAAAAAGTAGCCAGATATGGTGGTGCATGCCTGTAATCTCAGCTACTTGGGAGGCTGAGGCAGGAGAATTACTTGAACCTTGGAGACGGAGTTTGCAGTAAGCCAAGATTGCAGTAAACCACTGTACTGCACAAGTTTACTGCACAAATTTGCAGTTAAACAACTGCACTGCAGCCTGGACGACAGAGAGAGACTCTATTGCAAAAAATAAAATAAAATAAAAATAGTCTTTTTGTTAAAACTAACCATTCTTGTAGTAGACTACATACAAAAACATTGATGAATTTCTGTAGATATGTCAGCTGTATAATACTTAAACATTTATATTTTATTAAATGATAGTTGATTTAGAGACATACAAACAAACTCTTTATTTGAAAATAAAATCTCAAATTTTAAATGCATTTTTTAATCCAAAATAAACTATAATAGGTAGCGACTGAGAAACTATCAGAGCTATCATTTGCCATGTACTTTGAAAGTAAACAGTCAGTCAACAGTCACCATTCAATTATAGTATAATAGTGAAAAAATTAGCTCCACATCTTAGTTTTGGATTCCCTTTGGACTTCCTATATTTCAGCAAACCTTATAAAAAGCAGGAAGAAAATAAAAGTAGAACTATATTAATAACAAAAAATTCATCTGTGAAGTTGACTTCTGGTATTTCTATTCCATATGCCTTCTATGTGTACCAAAAGGTTTCCTGTTTTTTACTTAGAAATCACTTCTCTCCTTGACTATAGGACCTACCCATTACTATATCCCACATCTTCAGAGGCAAAGCATAACTCAAGAACTTGTAAAACCCAGCTTCTTATTCACAGACTTTCTACCACTTTAAAAGTTACCTGTTGATGCCAGATGTACTTCAAAACTGCTGAAAGTGGGTCACAATCAAAAATAATGGGTCAATACAAAAATATTTAGGAATTATGAAAAAATAATTTACTGCTTTTATAATGACCACTTTAAACATAATTTTAAAATCAGCTTTGTTTTAGGATATTCAAGCATTATACAACTTAGTTGAAACTTACTTCAAAGTCTTTTTTCACTGGCTTTTCATTTTGTTATTGTTAATACATAGAATAGAAATAGCAGGCATGATTTAGATAGAACTTAAACAGAATGTACACAGTTGCCAAGTGCCAATATATTAGAAAAAGCACAGAAAATTTAAACATATCCTACTTTGTATCTTTTACCTCAGTACAATAGTTAAAGTAAACAAAGTTTCTATACCTACATTGTACAATGGTTTCAGTCTCTCTTGCACGTTTCAGGGTACCCACCAAGCCAAAATCCTATTCCTTGAATTGAACTTCAATATACATTGCCTGCTGAACAGTTGGGCTCATGTGTTCAAGTTCATGCCTTCCTGATAAAACCCAAATGGAGCAAGGATAAACACCTCACTCACCGTGTTCTATAAGTGGGGAAGGGTCAATTATATATTTTATTCCAAGAATTTTAGCTAAAGGAAACAAGAAGGCTGACAAATGAAAACAAACAGTCAAGTTTATTAAGTTTTTGTCAAGTTTGGTGAAGAACAGATACTTGTGGCTGTGCAGTCTTATTTAATTTGACAAAAGCAATGGGGAAATGATTTCCTATTTAATAAATGGTGCTGTGAGTGCTGGTTAGCCATATGCAAAAAATTGAAACTAGACCCCTTTCTTACACCATATTCGAAATAGATTAAAGACTTAAAAGTAAAACCCAAAATTATAAAAACCCTGGAAGAAAATCTAGGCAATACCATTCAGGACATAGGCACAGGAAAAGATGATGAAACACCAGAAGCAATTGCAACAAAAGATTGACAAATGGTTTCTAATTAAAGTAAAGAGCTCCTACACAGCAAAAGAAACCATCATCTGATAAGCAAATTCAGCAAAGTCTCAGGACATAAAATCAATGTGCAAAAATCACAAGCATTCCTACATATCAATAACAGAGAGCCAAATTATGAGTGAAACTCCATTCACAATTGATACAAGACAATAAAATACCTAGGATTACAACTAGCAAGGGATGTGAAGGACCTCTTCAAGGAGAATTAGGAACCACTGCTCAAGGAAATAAGAGAGGACACAAACAGATGGAAAAACATTCCATGCTCATGATTAGGAAAAATCAGTATCATGAAAAAGGCCATATTGCCCAAATTAATTTATAGATTCAGTGCTATCCCCATCAAGCTACCATTAACTTTCTTCACAGAATTGTAAAAAAACAACTTAAACTTCATATGGAACCAAAAGAGAGCCTGCATAACCAAGACGATCCTAAGCAAAACAAAACAACAAAAACCAAAGAAAACAAAGTTGGAAGCATTACAATACTTGACTTCAAACCATCAAACCATACTAAAAGGCTACAGTAATCAAAACAGCATGGTACTGGTACCAAAACAGATATAGACCAATGAAACAGAAGAGAAGCCTCAGAAATAATGCCACACATTTACAACCATCTGATCTTTGACAAATCAGAAAAAAACAAGCAATGAGGAAGGATTCCCTATTTAATAAATGGCATTGGGAAAACTGGCTAGCCATATGCAGAAAGCTGAAACTGAATCCCTTCCTTACACCTTATACAAAAATTAACTCCAGATGGATTAAAGATTTAAACGTAAGACCTAGCACCATAAAAACCCTAGAAGAAAACCTAGGCATAGGCATGGACAAGGACTTCATGACTAAAACACCAAAAGCAATGGCAACAAAAGCCAAAATAGACAAATGAGATCTAATTAAACTTAAGAGCTTCTGCGTAGGAAAAAAAAACTATCATTAGAGTGAACTGGCAACCAACAGAATGGGACAAAATTTTTGCAATCTACCCATTTGACAAATAGCTAATATCCAGAATCTACAAAGAACTTAAACAAATTTACAAGAAAAAAAAACAAACAACCCCATCAAAAAGTGGGTGAAGGATATGAACAGACACTTCTCAAAAGAAGACATTTATGCAGCCAGCAAACATATGAAAGAAAGCTCATCATCACTGATCATTAGAGAAATGCAAATCAAACCCACAATGAGATACTATCTCAGGCCAGTTAGAATCGCAGTCATTAAAAAAATCAGGAGACAACAGATGCTGGAAAAGATGTGGAGAAATAGGAACACTTTTGCACTGTTGATGGGAGTGTAAATTAGTTGAAACTCTGTGGAAGACAGTGTGGCGATTCCTCAAGTATCTAGAAATAGAAATACCATTTGACCCAGCAATCTCATTACTAGGTATATACCGAAAGGATTATAAATCGTTCCATTATAAAGACATATGCACACTTATGTTTATTGGAGCACTGTTCACAGTAGTAAAGACTTGGAACCAACCCAAATGCCCATCAATGTTAGACTGGAAAAAGAAAATATGGCACATTTACACCATGGAATACTATAGAGCCATAAAAAAGGATGAATTCATGTCCTTTGCAGGGACATAGATGAAGCTGGAAACCATCATTCTCAGAAAACTGACACCAGAAGTCAACTTCATAAACGAATTTTACATTATTAATACAGTTCTTTTTTTTCCCTTCCTGCTTTTTTAAGGTTTGCTAAAATATAGGAAGTCCAAAGGGAATCCAAAACTAACATGAAACCAAACACTGCATGTTCTCACTCATAAGTGGGTGTTGAACAAGGGGAACACATGGACTCAGGGAGGGGTACATCACACACTGGAGCCTGTCAGGGGGTGGGGGCTAGGGGAGGGATAGCAGGTGGTCGGGGGATTGGGGGGATAGCATTAGGAAAAATACCTAATTTAGATGATGGCATGATGGATGCAGCAAACCACCATGGTACATATATACCTATGTAACAAACCTGCACATTCTGCACATGTACTTAAAGTATAATAAAAATAAATAAATAATCAAAAATTAAAAAAAAGAAACTATCATCAGAGTGAACAGGTGACCTACAGAATGGGAGAAAATTTTTGCAATCTATCCATCTGACAAAGGTCTAATATCAAGAATCTATAAAAACCTAAAAGTTCAACAACCAAAAAAAAAAAAAAAGTAATAATTCCATTAAAAAGTAGGCAAAGGTCATGAATAGATAATTCTCAAAAGAAGACATATATGCAGCCAACAAACAGGAAAAAAGCATAACATTACTGATTATTAGAGAAATGCAACTTAAAACCACAATGAAATATTATCTTATACCAGTCAGAATGGTAATTATTAAAAAGTCAAAACACAATAGATGCTGGCAAGGTTATAGAGAAAAAGAAATACTTTTACATTGTTGATAAGAGTGTAAATTAGTTCAACCACTGTGGAAGGCAGTGTGGTGAATCCTCAAATCTCTAGGGGCAGAAGCAACATTTGACCCAGGAATCCCATTACTAGGTATATACCCAAGTAATATAAACCACTCTATTATAAAGATACATGCACATATATGTCCATTGCAGCAGTATTCACAATAACAATGATGTGGAATCAACCCAAATGCACATCAATGGTAGACTAGGTGGAGAAAACATGGTACGTACACATCATGGAATACTATGCAGACATAAAAAGAAACAAGATTATGTTCTCTGCAGGGACATGGATGGAACTGGAAGCAGTTATCCTCAGTAAACTAACACAGGAACAGAAAACCAAACACTGCATGTTCTCACTTATAAGTGGGAGCTGAATGATGAGAACACGTGGACACATGGGGTTAATATACACTAGGGCTGTTGGAGTGTGGTTGGGGAAGGAGAGCACCAGTAAGAAAAGCTAATGGATGTTGGGCTTTATACCTAGGTGATGGAATAATCTGTGCAGCAAACCACCATGGCACAGAATTACCTATGTAACAAACCTGCACATCCTGCACATGTACCCCTGATTTTTTTTTCTTTTTTTGAGATGGAGTTTCACTCTAGTTGCCCAGGCTGGAGTGCAATGGCGTGGTATTGGCTCACTGAAATTTCTGCCTCCCAGATTTAAGCCATTCTCCTGATTCAGCATCCCCAGTAGCTGGGATTATAGGCATGAGCCACCACACCCAACTAAGTTTGTATTTTTAGTAGAGACAGGCTTTCTCCATGTTGGTCAGGTCATTCTGGAATTCTGAACCTCAGGTGATCTACTCGCCTTGGCTTCCCAAAGTGCTGGGATTACAGGCATGAGCCACCATGCCTGGGCCATGTAACCCTGATTTTAAAATAAAAGTTGAAAAAAAAAAAAAGAAAGAAAACAGCCAATTTTCAACTCAAAATAGTGTCAAAGTCAGAGATCCCTAGGGTGTTAGTAAAAGAAATCCATTTCTGTAGCTGAAGAGTTAACCAGGCTCAATACTGGGCTGAGGACATAATTGTAAGGGGAGTAGAGCAACAAAGAAGTCTAAACTCACAGAATGCAAATCTCCAATGTCAAAGTCATGTCCCTCACAGTGTGAAATCCTAAGGTCTGGGAATGGGAATATTTATGTGAGTGTGCCTGAGAAAATTAAATAAAATATTCTAACTAGCCTTTATAATACTTAAACACCCATGGTTCTCTGAACCCTCTTAACATCCAGGAGTGTACTTGCCCCACATCTGGAATGTATGAAGAAGCCTTAGTTGAGGCACACATATTATGAGAAAATACTTGCCCTCCTTCATCCCCCTCTCCTCTTGACTAATATACCAGTAATGAAGATCAAGCTTAACATAGTCCAACTAAGAAAGTACTGACCCTACCAAAAGACAAGGGATTATTCACAGAAGAATTTGCAGGGCCAGGCAAATAGGTTCTAGCTAGAACTGAGACTACATGCCTGCGATACATGATGGTGCTAAACCAGAGAGCAGAATATAGCTAAATAATGGAGAGTTTGCTGCCTGGGAATTTTCTCCTATGATTCTGATTCAAAGCACTTGCAACAACTCCTGAGAAGGGTCCTAATGAGGCAAATGTGCTAGAACTGCCTAGGCATTGTTGGCAAAGAAAATATAAGGCTCACAGATGTATTTTTCTAGAATGGATCTATTATGTAAGACTCAAAAACATATCAGCTTACTACACTCACCAGGAGGACAAGTAGAGCACTCTCTTCACTAACCCATAAAGAAGTGTGCTAGTGAAAAGGTCATGGCATCATTGAGAATCCCAGTAATGGCTGTCATCTGCTGGAAAAGGTTGATAGTAGGGATGGTATTATGGAACTGGTATTCCTATTGACAACTGAGATGATAGGACTCTGGAATAAAAGATGCAATATAGCAGTATTTAAATATAAGATTCAAATTTGATGGAATTACTGTACCTGGCTCCAAGGCCAGAATGCTAACTAGGGGACATTGACCTATAGGTGATGATGGCTAATAGAGACAAAATAGATGAGAAACCTAGAAGGTTGCTGCTTGTTATAAACTATCACTCCCCTAATGGAAAGAATCACAATTCCTTATTTTCTCAGCTTCTAATCCTGAGCAAGTTCTCTCAGAGCCAGCGTTCACAGATTGTCTGAGGATTAAAGTTTAAGGATTGACTATGTAATACTAAAGGAAGTGTGCACAATTGATTTATGGCCATTTACCAAGTAACTTAACACTGAAGAAAGTGTCTATATATTTTCAGGGCTTTTGCATACAGGAGCTAATCTACCATTGATATTCAAAGGCCCCAAATGCTTTTATAGTCCCCCAATTATAAGAGAGGACATAAGGAGGCCAGATAATAGATTCCTGATCCATATATATCTCATAGTGAAGTCAGCAGCGCTGGATTGTCATTTCCTACATGCCTAAGATGGATACACTTAGTAGCTGAAAAAAGTCACTGTTGGTTTTTGTGTCTCGTAGAGTAACAGCAATTGTAGTAGGACATTCCAAATGGATGACTCCAAAACAGTGACCTCTGATCATGTGGTTAATCAAAATATAGCATTTGGGGTAAAAAAGCAGAAACAGGTGTATTCCTAATAACTTTAAGGTCTTGGCTATGTCATCACTTCCCCTTTAAAGAGAAGAGCACCTCATATCAGCCATCACTAAGAGAGGCACAGAGCTTGGGAGGCTTCTGCAAATTTTGGAGGGACTATATGCCCTTGAGAATAATACTCAAATCTATTTTCGCTGCAGTTTCTGGAGGGCACCAGAACAATGGGAGGCTGTTTGGGTCATATGAACCAGCAGTTCCCATGGTGCTAAATATCTGGGACTGATGAAAATACCATATAGATTCCCCAACATGCCATGATAGGGCATTTTCAGCATCAACCACTAGGACTTGGATGGCTGCCCTTCAGGAAACAGTTCCTGGCATGCTACCTGGCCCTACTACAAACTGAAAAATCAAATGCCTAGCTAGCAATTGTGAGCTGTGAGCTGTCACATCTAAAAAGTTTATAATATTGACTGAGCACAGCAGCTATCCATTGTACTGTAGGATTAGAACATTTGGATCAGAATTTAAAAGGTCCTGAAGACAAAAGTAAGTTATAGGGTTATCTCAAACCCCACCACCCTCATGTCATTTATCTCTGTTGTACTTATGACTCTGTTGTCTTCTACCCATGATTTCATTGACGTAGGGAGTGAGAGGTTCCTAATAACTACTTGAACAGACAAAGAGAAAACATAAAACTGTTTCAAAAATGGGCCAACCTGGGCGCACCAAGATGGCCCATTAGAAGCAGTGATGAACAGAGGCTCCCATTGAAAGGAACTGAAATAGCATGTGAATCCTGCATCCGCAACCAAGGGATCCAGGTTCTCTATCAGAACTGACTAGGCAGCTGGCATGATCCACAGAGATGAAGGAAGGGCAGTGTGGTGAGGCAGTCCACCTGAGAGCCACACAGGGCTGGGGAGCCCCCACTTCCTAGACAAGGGAGGTGATAAGTGAGCTTGCTGCCCAGCTGAGGAAACTGCTTTTTCCACAGAACTGTGTGACACATGGATTGGAAGATCTCATTTTTGCACCCATGCCACTGGGGCCTAGGGTTCCAATCCTGGAGAATGCAGACTCTCAACAGCCTCTCATCTAGAATCTGCTTAAGCCTGCCAAGTACCTAATATGAGGGTGAACCAGCACAACAGCTGTGGCTGCCTGCTGTCTAAGCCTTTGAGCTTCTTGGGGAGGTGCCGCAGCCAGCACTGGGACGGATAACTGCCTAACACACTAAACTTCTTGAGTAGGGGAAGGGCAGCATCCATTTCTATAGTTCCAGGCTGTGCTTTTCCCTTGCTGGAGTCAGGGAGGCTGGTAGTCTTGGTCCCAAAAGTTGTACCCTCTACAGCCCAACACACTGGTTGTGGCAGACTGCAGCCAGAGCACCTACTTAGGCCTGACCCTGATCCATCCTTCCTCATTGGATGGGGCCTCCCTGCAAGAACTCCAACTCCCACCAGGGACTCAGGGACAGGACCCTGATTTTTCTGGGCCTGAACCTCTAGTGGGAGGGGTAGCCACAGTCTCTGCAGACCAGCAGACTTAGTCTTTCCTCCTGGTAGTTCTGAGGAATCTGAGCATCCCAGATGAGTGGGTTTTCCCCAAACAAAGCACACTTTCTCCACCAAGGGACAGTCAAAGTGCTTAGTTAAGTGGGTCCTACTCCCCATGCCAACTGGGTGAGACCTTCTAACAGGGGTTGTTGAGCACCCTATATAGGAACGATCCTACTGGCATCAGGTTGGTGCCCCTCAAAGTCACAGATCCCAGAAGAAGGAGCAGGCACCCATCTTTTCTGTTCTCCTGCCTCCTTGAGTGACATAATCAGGCACAGGAGAGAACCAAATGAATAGAGCCTGATGTGAACACTCAAAAAACTGCAGCAGCTATAGAGAAGAGGGACCTGACCATTGAAAGAAAAACACACAAACAAAAAGCAACAACAGCATCGACAATAAAAACGTTCCCACACAAACTCCATCCAAGGGTTAGCAGCCTCAAAGATTGAAACAAAAAAAACTCATGAAGATGAAAAGAATCAACAACAATGAAAAAATGCCAAAAATCCAAAAGACCAGAGTGCCTGTTATACTCCAAATAATTGCAACACCTCTCCAGCAAGGTCATAGAACTGGACAGAGAATGAGATGGATGGTTGACAGAAGTTGGCTTCAGAAAATGGGTAATAAACAACTGCATTAAGCTAAAGGAGCATGTTCTAACCCAATGCAAAGAAGCTAAAAACCTTTATAAAAGGACTAGAATAATCATTTTAAAGAGAAAAATAAATGACATGATGGAGCTGAAAAACACAGCTCAGGAACTTTGTGAGTATAACACAAAGCCAAATTGACCAAGCAGAGGAAAGGATATGAGAGTTTGAAGACCACCTTGCTGAAATAAGGCATACAGACAAGATTAAAGGAAAGAGAATAAAAATGAATGAACAAAGCCTCCAAGAAATATGAAACTAGGTAAAAAGACTGAACCTACAATTGATTGGAGTACCTGAAGGTTGTGAGGAATGGAAACAAGCTGGAAAACACACTTTAGGATATTATCCAGGAGAACTTCCCCAACCTAGTAAGACAGGCCAACATGCAAATTCAGGAAATACAGAGAACACCACTAAGATATTTCATGAGAAGATCAACCCCAAGACACATAATCATCAGATTCTCCAAGATTGAAATGAAGGAAACTATGTTAAGAGCAGCCAGAGAGAAAGACCAGGTCACCAACAAACAGAAGCCCATCAGACTAAGAGAAGACCTCTCAACAAAATAAATGAATGGAGGAATATTTACCAGCCAAATGGAACAACCCTCCAAGCCAGAAGAGATTGGGCCCAATATTCAACATTCTTAAAAAAAAAAATTCAACCCAGAATTTTATTTCCAGCCAAACTAAGCTTCATAAGCAAAGGAGAAATAAAATCCTTTCCAGACAAGGAAATACTGAGAGATTTCATCACCACCAGGCCTGCCTTGCAAAAGCTCCTGAAGAAAGCACTAATATATAGAAAGGAAAAACTGGTACCAGCCACTGTAAAAACATGCCAAAATATAAAGACCAATAACATTATGAAGTAACTCTGCATCAACTAGTGTGCAAAATAGCCAGATAGCATCATGATGACAGGCTCAACTTCACACATAACAATACTAACCTTAAATGTCAGTGGTCTAAGTTTCCCAATTAAAAGACACAGACTTGCAAATTGGATCAAGAGTGAAGACCCATTGGTGTGCTATATTCAGGAGACCCATCTCACATGCAAACACACACATAGGCTCAAAATAAAGGGATGGAGAAATATTTACCAAGCAAAATGGAAAGCAAAAGAAAATAAACAAAACAGGGGTTGCAATCCTAGACTCTAACAAAACAGACTTTAAACCAGCAAAGATCAAAAAGACAAAGAAGGGCATTGCATAATGGTAAAGGAATCAATTCAATAAGAAGAGCCAACGATCCTAAATATATAGGCACCCAGTACTGGAGCACCCAGATTCATAAAACAAGTCCTTTGAAACCTATAAAGAGACTTAGACTCACACACAATAATAGAGGGAGACTTTAACAACCATTGTCAATATTAGGTCAACAAGACAGAAAATTAACAAGGATATTCAAGACTTGAACTCAGCTCTGGATCAAATGGACCTAACAGACATCTACAGAACTCTCTACCACATATCAACAGAATACACAATCTTCTCAGTGCCTCATGGCTCTTATTCTAAAATTAGCCACATAATTGGAAGTAAAACACTCCTCAGCAAATGCAAAAGAATGGAAATCATAACAAACAGTCTCTCAGAACACAGTGCAAAAAAATTAGCAGGATTAAGAAACTCACTCAAAACCACACAATTACATGGAAATTGAACAACCTGTTCCTGAATGACTCTTGGGTAAATAATGAAATTAAGGCTGAAATCAAGAAGTTCTTTGAAACCAATGAGAACAAAGAGATAACGTACCAGAATCTCTGGGACACAAATAAAGCAGTGTTAAAAGGAAAATTTATAGCACTAAATGGCCACATCAGAAAGGTAGAAAGATCTCAAATCAACACCCTAACATTACAATTAAAAGAAAGCTGGAGAAGCAAGAGCAAACTAATCCAAAAGCTAGCAGAAGATAAGGAATAACTAAGATCAGAGCATAATTGAAGGACACAGAGATGTGAAAAACCCTCCAAATATAATCAATGAATCCAGGAGCTGGAGTTTTGGAAAAAAATAACAAAATAGAGTGCTAGGTACAGTAATAGAAAAGAGAGAAGAATCAACTAGACACACAAAAAAATGATAAAAGGGATATCACCACTGACCACACAGAAATACAAACTACCATCACAGAAAATTCTAAACCACTCTACACAAAGAAATTAGAAAATCCAGAAGAAATGGATAAATTCCTGGACACATACACCATCCCAAGAGTAAACCAGGAAGAAGTGGAATCCCTGAATAGACCAATAACAAGTTCTGAAATTGAGACAGTAATTAATAGCCTACCAACCAAAAAAAAAAAAAAAAAAAAAACCCGGCACCAGATGGATTCACAGCCAAATTCTACCAGAGGTATATAGAATAGCTGGTATCATTCCTTCTGGAACTATTCCAAACAGTTGAAAAGGAGGAATCCTCTGTAACTCATTTTATTAACCCAGCATCATCCTTATACCAAAACCTGGCAGAAACACAACAAAAAAAGAAAACTTCAGGCCAATATCCCTGATGAACATCTATGTGAAAATTCTCAATAAAATACTGACAAACTGAATCCAGAAGCACATTCAAAATCTTATCCACTATGATCTAGCCAGCTTCATCCCTGGGATACAAGGCTGGTTTTACATACACAAATTAATAAACATGGTACATCACATAAACAGAACCAAAGACAAAAACCACATGATTATCTCAATAGATGCAAAAAAGGCCTTTGATAAAATTCAACATCCTTCATGTTAAAATCTCTCAAAAAACTGGGAATTGAAAAAAAAAAAAACAAAAAACAAAAAACAAAAAAAAAACTGGGAATTGATGGAATATATCTCAAAATAATACGAGCTATTTTTGACAAACCCAAAGCCAATATAATATTGAATGGGCAGAAGCTGGAAGAATTTCCTTTGAAAACCAGCACAAGACAAGGATGTCCTCTCTCACCACTCCTATTCAACATACTATTGGAAGTTTTGGTTACAGCAATCAGGCAGGAGAAAGAAAGAAAGGGTATCCAAATAGAAAGAGGAAGTCAAATTGCTCTATTTGCAGATGATATGATTCTATATTTAGAAAATCCCATCTTCTCAACCCAAAACTTCTTAAACTGATAAGCAACTTCAGCAAAGTCTCAGGATACAAAATTGATGTGTAAAACTCACAGGCTTTCCTATACACTAACAATAGACAAGCAGAGAGCAAAATCATGAATGAATTCCCATTCACAATTGCTACAAAGAGAATAAAATACCTAGGAATACAGTTAACAAGGGATGTGAAGGACTCTTCAAGGAGAACTACAAACCACTGCTCAAGGAAATAAGAGGACATAAACAAATGGAAATCATTGCATCCTTATGGAGAGGAAGAATCATTATTGTGAAAATGGCCATACTCTTCAAAGTAATTTATAGATTCGATGCTATTCCCATCAAACTACCATTGACATTCTTCACTGAATTAGAAAAAACAACATATAGAATCAAAGATGACCCCATATAGCCAAGAAAATCCTAAACAAAAAGAACAAAGCTAGATGCATTATGCTACCTGACTTCAAACTATACTACAAGGCTACAGTAACCAAAACAGCATGATACTGGAACCAAAACAGACATATACACCAATGGATCAGAACAGAGACCTCAGAAATAAAACCACACATCTACATTCAGCAGATCTTTGACAAACCTGACAAAAACAAGCAATGGAAAAAAGATTCCCCATTTAGTATACGGTGTTGGGTAAACTGGCCAGCCATATGCAGAAAACTGAAACTGGACCCTGTTCCTTACACTTTACACAAAAATTAATTCAATTTGGATTGAAGACTTAAATGTAAACTCCAAACCATAAAAATCCTAGAAGAAAACGTAGGCAATACCATTCAGGATATAGATAGGGACAAAAATTTTGTGACAAAAACACTGAAAGTGGCCAGGTGTGGTGGCTTGTGGCTCATGCCTGCAATCCCAGCACTTTGGGAGGCCTAGTTGGGTGGATCATGAGGTTAGAGATCACGATCATCCCGGCTAATATGGTGAAACTCCATCTCTACTAAAAATACAAAAATCAGCCAGGCATGTTGGCACACACCTGTAATCCCAGCTACTCAGCAGGCTAAGGCAGAATTGCTTTAACATGGGAGTCAGAGGTCATAGTGAACCAACATTGTGCCATTGTACTCCAGTTTGGGCAAAAGAGTGAGACTTTGTCTCAAACAAACCAAACCAAACAAAAAACAAATAACAATAACAACAACAAAAACAAACACTAAAAGCAATTGCAAAAAAACCCAGCCAAAATTGACAAATTAGATCTAATTAAACTAAAGAGCTTCTGCACAGCAAAAGAAACTATCATTGAGTGAAGGGACGACCTACAGAGTGGGAGAAAATTTTTGTAATTTACCTATCTGAAAAGATCTGATATTCAGAATTTACAAGGAATCTAAACAAATTTACAAAGAGAAAACAACCCAATCAAGAAGAACAAAGGATATGAAGAGATATTTTTCAAAAGAAGACACACATGCAGCCAACAAACATGAAAAAAAGTTCAACATCACTTATCATTAGAGAAATGGAAATCAAAACCACAATGAGGTAATACCTCACACCAGTCAGAATGGTAATTATTAAAAAGTCAAGAAACAGTAGATACTGGTGAGGCTGTGGAGAAATAGGAATGCTTTTACATTGTTGGTGAAAATGTAAATTAGTTCAACCATTGTGAAAGACAGTATGGCAATTCCTCAAGGATATAGAACCAGAAATGCCATTTGACCCAGCAATCCCATTACTGGGTATATAGCCAAAAGGATATAAGTCATTCTACTATAAAGACACATGCATACATATATTTATGGCAACACTATTTACAACAGCAAAGACATGGAACCAACCCAAATGCCCATCAATGATAGCCTAGATAAAGAAAATGTGGTACATATATACCATGGAATACTATCAGCCATAGAAAGGAATGAGATCATGTCCTTTGCAGGGACATGGATGAAGCTGGAAGCCTTCATCCTCAGCAAACTAACACAGGAACAGAAAATCAAACACCTCATGTTCTCATAAGTGGATGTTGAACAATGAGAACACATGGACACAGGGAGGAGAACAACACACCACAGAGCCTGCTGGGGGGTGAAGGGCGAGGGGAGGGAACTTAGAGGACAGGTCAATAGGTGCAGCAAACCACCCTAGCACACATATACCTATATAACAAACCTGCATGTCTGCACATGTATCTCGGAATTTAAAGTAAAAATTTTTAAAAAATGGGTTAACTCTTATGTTGATATTGGTCCAATGTGGATTGCAGCTGCACTACTGCCCCACTAACTGGTAGCACTCAAAGCAAATGTGTGTGTGTGTTAGCTTATGCATGATGGGGGATTTTCCAGTGGGCAGACCTTAGGTGTCACGTATTACATAGTGTACAGGTAAAGAGGAGAAGCTTCAGATAAGAACAGCTACAGATTCCTGAGCAATGGAGAAAAGTTTGACTGGATGATCTGAGGACTGGAAGGAAATACTGGAAGGCTGAGGACGAGTTAGTCTGATAAGAACAAGTACCTGTTTTTGCCAATTTCTCTATGGGGTTGTTTTAGTTTTTCATTGATTTGTAGAACTGAATATTTGTATATCTTAAATTTGAGTCATATTGTAATATGTACTATAAATATCTTTTTCTGCCAAGGGATTTGTCATTTCACTCTCCCAACTGTAATTTGATCAAGAGAAAGCTTTAATTTTAATGTAGTATGATACATCAAGTTTCTATTTTTCTTTAGAATTTGTACTCTTGTGCACTGTTTAATAAATCTCTCCCTAGCCCTGATGTCAAGAAGATAATTTGTTGTTGTCCTGAAGGTTTAGTGTTACACTTTTCACAATTAGATCTACATAACATTTGGTGTTAATTTTTGTGTATAATGTAAAACTGTGGTTTTTCCTTTTAAAAAATATAGACATCCAACTGATCCAGTACCATTTATTGAAACACTGCCCTTTCCCCACTGCACTGTAAACTTTATCATAAACTAAGCAACTGTATAAGTGTTGGATTTATTTCTAGACTTGCCCACAGATTCCATGGGACTACCTCTCTTTTCTTTTACATTTTCATATCTTTATAATAATTCTTGGCATTAGAGGCTCAAGCTTCATTGTGATTGCTTTTTGTCCTCTTCCTCCTCCTTTTTCTTCTTCGGTTGCTGAATCTATTTTGTTATTTAGATTTGACATCAATTCTAGAATTAGCTTCTGAGTTGTAACAGACAACTACTGTTATTTTGATTTGATTTCAATTAATCTATATATCAATTAGAAGATATCTATAGATCAGATTGAGATGTATAAAGAAACCTGATATCTCTGCAATACTGTGTGTTGTAATACATAAATAGGATATATCTCTTTTATACTTAAGTCTTTTAAACTTTCAGTAATGTTCTGGTTATCTCAACATAGAGATGTTGCATATATTTTGTTAATTTGTTAAATATAATTTTAAAGTAAATGATTTCTTTTTAAAATTCTTTATTTGTTGCTTATATGAAGAAATAAAATTGATTTATACATATTGATTGGACCATCTCAAGTTCTGTCCCCATTGATTTTCTTTTCTCTTAAAAATAGGTTACATTCTTACATTTCTCTGTATTTTGGATAATTCAATATTCTATCTTGGGTTTTACCTAGGTTATATTTTAAAGAGATTTATTTCTGTTAGATTCTTTCAAAGAGTGATATTTTGTTTAGCAAGCAATTAACTTGTTTGGATGTAACCAGCCACTTTGCCTCATGGGCAGCAACTCAAATTCCAATTCAGTTCTTTCAAGTTTAACTAGGCTGTTTTAAATCCTCTCTGTGAACCTTTATTCAGATGTCAGTCAGAGATTTGAACAAATTTTTTTTTATTTATTGTACTTTAGGTTCTAGGGTACATGTGCAGATCATCCAGGATTATTGCATAGGTACATATACGGCAAGGAGGTTTGCTGCCTCTATCCCCCTGTCACCTATATCTGGCATTTATTCCCATGTTCTCTCTCCCCAACCTTCCCACCCCCCGCTGTCCCACCCCAGCCCCCAGCAACAGACCCCAGTGTGTGATGCTCCCCTCCCTGTGTCCACGTGTTTTCATTGTTCAACAACCGCCTATGAATGAGAAGATGCGGTATTTGATTTTCTGCTCCTGTGTCAGTTTGCTGAGAATGATGGTTTCCAGATTCATCCATCTCCCTACAAAGGACATAAACTCATTTTTTTTTATGGCTGCATGGTATTCCATGGCATACATGTGCCACATTTTCCTTGTCCAGTCTATCATCGATGGGCATTTGGGTTGATTTCAGGTCTTTGTAATTGTAAACAGTGCTGCAATATGTGTGCATGTGTCTTTATAATAGAATGATTTATAATCCTTTGGGTATATACCCAGTAATGGGATTGCTGGGTCAAATGAAGTTTCTATTTCTAAGTCCTTGAGGAATCGCCACACTATCTTCCACAATGGTTGAACTAATTTACACTCCCACCAACAGTGTAAAAGTGTTCTTATTTCTCCACATGCTCTCCAGCATCTGTTGTCTCCAGATTTTTTAATGATTGCCATTCTAACTGGTGTGAGATGGTATCTCAATGTGATTTTGATTTGCATTTCTCTAATGACCAGTGATGCTGAGCATTTTTTCATGTTTGTTGGCCTCATATGTCTTCTTTTGAAAAGTGTCTGTTCATATTCTTTACCCACTTTTGAATGGGTTTGTTTCTTCCTTGTAAATCTGTTTTAGTTTTTTGTAGATTCTGGATATTAGCCCTTTGTCAGATGGGTAGATTGCAAAAATTTTGTCCCATTCAGTTGGTTGCCAGTTCACTTTAATGATTGTTACTTTTGCTGTGCAGAAGCTCTTTAGTTTAATTAAATCCCATTTGTCTATTTTGGCTTTTGTTGCCAATGCTTTTGATGTTTTAGTCAGGAAGTCCTTGCCTATGCCTATGTCCTGAATGGTTTTGCCTAGGTTTTCTTCTAGGGTTTTTATGGTGTTAGGTCTTATGTTTAAGGCGTTAATCCATCTGGAGTTAATTTTAGTGTAAGGTGTTAGGAAGGGATCCAGTCTCTGCCTTCTGCACATGGCTAGCCAATTTCCCCAACACCATTTATTAAACAGGGAATCATTTCCCCATTGCTTGTTTTTGTCCAGTTAGTCAAAGATCAGATGGTTGTAGATGTGTGGTGTTGCTTCTGAGGCCTCCACTCTGTTCCATTGGTCGATATCTCTGTTTTGGTACCAGTAACATGCTGTTTTGATTACTGTAGTCTTGTAGTATAGTTTGAAGTCAGGTAGCATGATTCCTCCAGCTTTGTTTTTTTGCTTGGAATTGATGTGTTTATGCAGGCTCTCTTTTGGTCCCATATGAAGTTTAAGGTGGTTTTTTCTAGTTCTGTGAAGAGGGTCACAGCTAGCTTTATGGGGACAGCATTGAATATATAGATTACTTTGGGCAGTATGGCCATTTTCACAATATTGATTCATTCTAACCATGAGCATGGAATGTTTTTCCATCTGTTTGTGTCCTCTCTTATTTCCTTGAGCAGTGGTTTATAGTTCTCCTTGAAGAGATCCTTCACATCCTTTGTTAATTGTATTCCTAGGTATTTTATTCTCTTTGTAGCAATTGTGAATGGAAGTTTGCTCTTGATTTGGCTCTTTGTTAGTCTGTTATTGGTGTATAAGAATGCTTGTAATTTCCACATATTGATTTTGTATCCTGAGACTTTGCTGAAGTTGCTTATCAGCTTAAGGAAATTTTGGGCTGAGAGGATGGGGTCTTGTAAATATACAATCATGTTGTCTGCAAATAGAGACAATTTGACTTTCTCCTTTCCTAATTGAATTCCCTTTATTTCTTTTTCTTGCCTGAAACTCTGGCTAGAACTTCCAATACTATATTGAATAGGAGCAGTGAGAGAGGGCATCCTTACCTAGTGCCAGATTTCAAAGGGAATGCTTCCATTTTCTGCCCATTCAGTATGATATTGGCTGTGGGTTTGTCATAAATAACTCTTATTATTTTGTGATATGTCCCACTGATGCCTAGTTTATTGAGAGTTTTTGGCATAAAGGGCTACTGAATTTTGTCAAAGGCCTTTTCTGCATCTATTGAGAAAATCATGTGGTTTTTGTCTTTGATTTTGTTTATGTGTGGGTTACATGTATAGACTCTCGTATGTTGAGAAGACTTGCGTCCCCAGGATGAAGCCTACTTGATCGTGATGGATAAGTTTTTTGATGTGCTGTTGCAATTGGTTTGCCATTATTTTATTGAAGATTTCTGCATCTATATTCATCATGGATATTGACCTGACGTTTTCTTTTTTTGTTGAGTCTCTGCTGGGTTTTGGTATCAGGATGATGTTGGTCTCATGAAATAATTTGGGAAGAATTCCTTCTTTTTGTATTGTTTGTAGTAGTTTTGGAAGGAGTGATACCAGCTCCTCTTTGTATGTTTTTTAGAATTCGGCTGTGAACCCGTCTAGACCTGGACTTTTTTTGGTTGGTAGGCTATTCATTTCTGCCTCAACTTCAGCCCTTGTTATTGGTCCATTCAGGGTTTCCATTTCTTCCTGGTTTAGGCTTGGGAGGGTGCAAGTATCCAGGAATTTATCCATTTCTTCCAGGTTTACTGGTTTATGTGCATAGAGTTGTTTGTAGTTATCTCTGATGGTAATTTGTATTTTTGTGGAATCAGTGGTGATATCCCCCTTATCATTTTTTATTGCATCTATTTCATTCTTCTTTTTTATTAATCTGGCTAGTTGTCTATTTTGTTGATCTTTTCAAAAAACCAGCTCCTGGGTTTACTAATTTTTTGAAGAGTTTTTTGTGTCTCTATCTTCTTCAGTTCTGTTCTGATCTTAGTTATTTCTTGTCCTCTGCTAGCTTTTGAGTTTTCTTGATCTTGGTCCTCTAGCTCTTTCAATTTTGATGATAGAATGTCAATTTTAGATTTTTCCTCACTTCTCTGGTGGACATTTATTGCTATAAATTTCCTTCTAGACACTGCTTTAAGTGTGTCCCAGAGATTCTGGCACATTGTGTCTTCGTTCTCATTGGTTTCAAAGAACATCTTTATTTCTGCCTTCATTTCATTGTTTATCCAGTCAACATTCAGGAGTCAGTTGTTCAGTTTCCATCAAGTTGTGCGGTTCTGACTTAGTTTCTTAACCTTGAGTTCTAATTTAATTGCAATGTGGTCTGAAAGACTGTTATGATTTCCATTCTTTTGCATTTGCTAAGGAGTGATTTACTCCAATTATTTGGTCAATTTTAGAGTAGGTGCCATGCAGTGCTGAGAAGAATGTATATTCTGTGGATTAGGGGGTGGAGAGTTCTGTAGATGTCTATTAGGTTTGCTTGGTCCAGATCTGAGTTCAAATCCTGGATATCCTTGTTAATTTTATGTCTCATTGATCTGTCTAATATTGACTGTGGAGCATTAAAGTCTCCCACTATTATTGTGTGGGAGTCTTAAGTCTCTTTGTAGGTCATTAAGAACTTGCTTTATGTATCTCAGTGATCCTGTATTGGGTGCATATGTATTTAGGATCATTAGCTCTTCTTGTTGCATTGATCCTTTTACCATTATGTAATGCCCTTCTTTGTCTCTTTTGATCTTTGTTGGTTTAAAGTCCATTTTTTCAGAGACTAGGATTGCAACTCTTGCTTTTTTTGCTCTCCATTTGCTTGGTAAATCTTCCTCCATCCCTTTATTTTGAGCCTATATTTATCCTTGCACATGAGATGGGTTTCTTGAATACAGCACACCAATGGGTCTTGACTTTTTATCCAATTTGCCAGTCTGTGTCTTTTGATTGGGGCATTTAGTCCATTTACATTTAAGATTAATATTGTTATGTGTGAATTTGATTCTACCATTTTGATGCTAGCTGGTTTTGCCCATTAGTTGATGCTGTTTATTGTGTCAATGGTCTTTCCTATTTGGTATGTTTTTGGAGTGGCTGGTACTGATTTTCCTTTCCATGTTTAGTGGTTCTTTCAGGAGCTCTTGTAAGGTAGGCCTGGTGGTGATGAAATCTCTTGGCCATTGCTTGTCCATAAACAATTTTATTTCTCCTTCACTTATGAAACTTAGTTTCACTGAAGAGTGTTTTCCAGCTTGGATTCATTCTCTCCGTCACATTCAGGTACACCTGTCAAACACAGATTAGGTCTTTTCACATAATCCCCTATTTCTTGGAGGCTTTGTTCATTTCTTTTCACTCTTTTTTCTCTATTCTTGCCTTCTCATTTTCTTTCATTGAGTTGATCTTCAATCTCTGATATCTTTTCTTCTACTTGGTCAATTCGGCTATTGAAACTTGTGCATGCTTCGTGAAGTTCTCATGCTGTGTTTTTCAGCTCCATCAAGTTGTTTATATTCTTCTCTAAGGTGTTTATTCCCGTTAACATCTCATCTGACCTTTTTTCTAGGTCCAAGTGCTGTGCTGGGAGCTCTGTTGTTCCATTCAGTGCTGCTGGGTGGGTACGTTTAAGTCTGCTGTAGCAGAACTTATAACCACCTCTTTTATAAATAATGGTGGGGCTTTATTTATGAATTCATGATGTGCCACTGCCTTTTGTCAGAGATGCCCTGCCCAGTAATGAGGTAGTCTAGTCACAGCATGCCAGCAGAGGCATTGCTGAGCTGCCGTGGGCTCTGCCCAGCTGCTGCCCAGCTGCTGTGTAATCTTCCTTGTGGTTCTGTTTACAGAGGTACAGTTAGAACTGCCTCAGTAATGGTGGTCTGCCTCGGTAATGGCGGACTTCCTCAGTAATGGTGGACTGCCTCTGTAGTAGCAGACTGCCTCGGTAATAGTGGATGCCCTTCCCCCCACAGAGCTGGACTGTCCTGGGTCCAGCTGTGCTTGCTTCCAACCTCTCAATCCAGAGCATTTCAAATTGTTGATCTTTGTGGGGGTGGTACCTGCTGAGCTAGATCACCTGGCTCCCTGCTTTCAAGCCCCCTATTTTTCAATTGAATGGGTGGCTCTATCTCCCAGGTGTTCCAGCCACCAGTTGAAACGGCCACCCAGATTTGGGTGAGTTTTTGTGCAGAAACCCACAGTGCTGGCTGAAACAGCCGTGCTAGAAACTTATGGTGCTTTTTGAGTCAGTAATCTCCTCGTCTGTGGGCAGTAAAAACTGCAGGAGAAGCACAGTATCTGAACTGGAGTGCTGGAGTGGATGAAAAAGTCCCTCATGGCCTTTGTTGGGTAGGGGAGGGGTCCTCTGGGGATTGCACTTCCCAGATGAGGCAGCACCCTACCCTCTCTCAGCTCACCCTTCTTAGGATACACCCACTGTGCAAATAGTCCCATTGAGATGCACCTGGTACCTTGTTTGGCAATTCCGTGATCACTCATCCTCTGTGTTGCTCTCGCTGGGAACTGCACTCTAGTGCTGTTCCTATTCATCAACCTTGGAGCTTCTCTCAAAGCTCCCTCTTTGAGTTGTGCTGTCTTTCTGAACCAAACCAATGTATTCCTTTTTTTTGAAATGGAGTCTCTCTCTGTTGGCCAGGCTGGAGTGCAGTGGTGCAATCTCAGCTCACTTCAACTTCCATCTCCCAGGTTCAAGTGATTCTCCTGCCTCAGCCTTCAAAGTAGCTGGGATTACAGACATATATAACACCATGCCCAGCTAATTTTTGTATTTTTAGTAGAGACAAGGTTTTACCATGTTGGTCAGGCTGGTCTTAAACTCCAGACCTCAAGTGATCTGCTTAAATGTATTTGATATCTCATGCCCCCCTCAAATATATGAAACCAAGCTGTATGTGACCACCTGGCACATGTTCTCAGGACCTCCTGAGGGCTGTGTCACAGGCCATGCTCACGCATATTCAGCTCAGAATGAATCTCTTAGAATATTTTATGGAGTTTGAATTTTTTTTCACCAACAGTCTTTTAGTCTTCTTGAATCTTTTTCAGGCAGTTTTGGAGTTATTTTGTCCACAGTTAGTAGTTGTCTGAGAAATGGTTAAAATATTGGTCTGATAGGGGCTTTCTCATACTATCACAGCATTTGTAAAGTTAACTTGACTAATCTATTTGAATTCTCCTATTTTTTTTTTCTTCTTGGTGTACTTTTTGTGTACTTCAGGTAATTTTTTATTAACTAACAGACCCTGTGTCTAAAAATGTTTAGGGGTTCTGAATAATTTTATTTCCTTCAGAGAGAGATTCCCCTATGGTAATCTCTTTGGTAATTAATAGAAGAAGGAAGATCACCTTCACCCAATCAGGAATTAGGTTGACATGGACTGGATTTTACTCTCATAAATTTCTGTCTACCTTCTCCTAGGCTATTGCTTTTCAGGATTCCCAACTAAGAGCATAAGGTATTTACTAGGACCTCTTTTCCTTGGCTGATCCTAAACTCCAATTTTTCCCTCCTTAGCATGGGGTAAAATTACTGACAATCTTTTCAGAGGCTTTCTGCTTAATATCTAAGTTCCTTACCCAGTGTGGTTTAAGAATTCAGTCATTTATCTAAGGAAAAAAACAATATTAAAGAGCACAATTTTCTGTTCCACACTTCTTTTTAGGATTTTGGCCCCTCAAACCGTGTGTTTAGCAGATATAAACTTAATGTGTCATCTCTCTACCACCCCTAGAACTGCCCGAAGCTCCTATCTTCTCTGCCATCCCCCAGTTTTATTTGCAGCCTGTTGCCTTGCACAAATAATTGACAAAAGTCCCTAGAAGTAAAATAGCATTCTGTGGTTAGCATTTTTGGGGAGAGTAGTCCTTATATAGGATATGTGATTGCTGCCAGGAAGTTCTCTGTCATATAAGCAATTCATCTGTGCATTGATTAGAGATTATCCCAATTCCTTCGCTAAACTGAAAATCAGCTTTGACATTTCCATCCAAGTTTAAAATCACACTGTTCTAGCCTTTAATCATTCCTTTTTGGCAATATTATAAAGATAATATGAATCTAATATCCTAACTGACTTGTCCAATTTAACATTTCTAGCCAGATTATTTATCTCCTTTCTTCCAAAATGTCCCTTTTATAATTCTGTTTTGCTCAACAACAATAGTGGGCCACTATGGTATTTGGGATCAAATTTTAAAGAATTAGTTTAGTACTGCAATCTTATTTCTAAATGGACCTGGCATACCTCATCTTCATCTGCTGTGCCAACCCCTATTCACACACCACTTGATTTCTCTAGCTTTTCTGTGTTTGCTTAGAACACTATGATCCCCTCAAATGGCTATTTGATTTCAGTTTACCTAAGAGTCAACTAGTTCAGTCTTAAAGAGACCTTCAAATTACAGCATTCTTTTACTCAAAGATTCAAATTATTTTGAGAAATGAGAGAGAGTTTTTTTTCACATTTGTGTCCCCAGTACTGAAGAACAGAGTATTTTTTTCCTGTAGAAAACCTTAAATGTCGATTGAATTTTAAGTTGTATTTCTAAGTCTTTTGCAAAAAGCTGAGTTTTTCTTGACAATTCTAACCATGATAATCACTCTTTATCTTTCATATAGTAATTAAAAAATTACACAACTACCCTATTCTTCAATTTTTATCCTATTATAGCTACCATCATTATAATTATATGCCAAGTTTGAATTTAGGCTTTTTGAAGGGGGAGTGCATGTTCTGCTATTCTTTTTACTCCTCCTTAAATGAATTTCATGAGGTTTTCAGCATCTGAGGATCCTCAGTGAATGTATGGGTGACTGGATGGATGAATGCATGGGTCTATTAATGAATGTTTAAATAATCAATAAATGTGAAATGAAAGCATTTTAATAATATTTCCCAAACATGGAATTGTTTTGTTTTTGTTTATTTTTGCTTGCATATCTATACCTGTTAGTCCATTATAAAAAATTAATTTATTTAGATATCTTCCTGCAAAACTAACATGCAGGAATTAGTTGATGCCATTTTTCTGCCTTTTTTTTTTTTTTTAAATTTTGTCTTGTTTCTGCTTTTTAACTGTCATAAGAAATAATGTTCCATATGGTGGTAGAATTAGGTAAAATTTAAACACTAATTTTTTTAATATAAAGAAACTATGTTTTTTAAGCTCTACAAATAAACATGGACATTGTTGATACTTTTTTTTAACTTCCAACTTTTCTAAATTATTATTCTCATTTTCATATATTATTTATTACAGTACAGCAATAGTTACTACACCACAACCTAAGCCATACCATTTACATAAACATAACTAACACAAGTTAGATTTTGCATACATAATAATCATAGTTTTCACAAATTGCTTAATATTTTTCATATTTATACTTATAGCTACAGGAATAAAATATTTCAAAATTTATAAAACAACTACATACTTAAAAGAACTTTTCCAATGTCAACTAGTTTAAAATTGTATTTTCTTAGAGTTTAGTTTATTACACAGTCCTCATTACATATGCCTGTGTGGATCTCCAGATTAAGAGGAAAAGCTAGAAGTTTAATTATTCCAAAATATAATTTAAGTTACATACTCCCATTACAAAAAACTGAGCACCAGTAAAGAGAAAGTGTCCCTTCCCTGTATCTCTGCCTCTAAATTGACTGCCCTCTTACTACTCTTATTATTGGGGGTACTCATGAGTAAATGCTTTATAGATATACATAAATTATATTTGGATAAATACAAACATTTAGTTTATGAAAGCAATGCTTGCATATGGTAAAATAAGACTATAAAAGCATAAACAATCAAACATAGGCCTCTTTCCAAAACCAGACTTCAAGTCCCACTTCAACAAAAATTGAAAACATGCATATGTATAACATTCTCTGTGTGTGTGTGTGTGTGTCTGTGTATGTGATGTGTATAATAGTTATGGGGAGATATAGTGATAGGTAGAGAGAGAGCATCCTAGATTAAGCAAATGGGAGCAAAATATGTGAATTTTCTTGGATCCTGCATGTTCTCCTCAATAATGATCTTTCCAAGGCAGCACATATTTACAGAATGATGTTGTTTTTAACTATTACATTGCAGAGTGGCATCATAATTTATCCATCAGTTTCTGATTGACGAACACTTAGGTTCTTTCAAGTCTTATGACATAGACTGCATCAATCAATGTAGTTCTAAGTACATCTTTGTATACATGAGTATGTCTGGAGCAGAATTGTGAAGGTAAAAGATGTGTGCATTTCTACTTTCATATACACATTGCCAAACTGCCCTGCAAAAAAGTTGTAACAATGGTTTGGTTGTCTTTCCACTCATCTTTCTTGATGTTGTATATTACTAAACTGTTTTTCTGTGAGAAGTCATTTAGTGTAATAATGTGGAGTTCAAACACTGGTGGCTGACTGCTTAGGTATAAAAATTAACTCAGCCATTACTAGCTATGTGTCTTTGAGCAAGATACTTAACCCCTTTTTGCCTCATTTTTCTCATTTGTGAAACATTTGCTCAATCAATATGCATTTATTGAACACATAATGTGTGCAAAATTCTGTTCTAGGGACTGAGGATCCAACTGAACAAAACTGACAAATATTCTTGTATCTTGAGTCTTAAAATCTAAAGAGAAATAATAAATAACTACTCCCTACAGTTCCTGTGAGAATTAAATAAATGAAATCATATAAAACACTTAGAACAACATCTGTTGGTTGTAAATGTGTGGGTTTATTACTGGGTTTTCCATTCTTTTCGATTGATCTATGTGTCTTTTTTTGTACCAGTATCATGCTGTCATAGTTACTGTGGCTTTGTGATATAATTTGAAATCAGGCAATGTGATGCCTCCATATTTATTTTTTATGCTTAGGAAAGTTTTGGTAATTTGGGCTTTTGTTTTTCTTTCAGGTCCATATAAACTTTAAGATTATTTTTTTCTAATTCTGCGAAAGATGACATTGGTAATGGAATAGGGATTGTGTTGAATCTGTAAACTTCTTTGGGCAGTATGGTCATTTCAACAATATTGATCCTTCCAATTCATGAGCATGGGTTGTTTTTCCATTGTTTTTGTCATTTACAATTTTTTTCATCCGTGTTTTGTATTTATCCTTGCAACGGATATGCATTGGTTGGATGCATTTCTAGGTGTATTATTATTATTATTACTATAAATGTGGTTGAGTTTTTGGTTGGGTTCTCAGCTTGAACGTTATTGGTGTATAGAAAGGTTACTGATCTTTAATGAACCAGGAGCTGGTTTTTTGAAAAGTGCAACAAAATAGATCACTAGTCAGACTAACAAAGAAGAAAAGACAGAAGAATCAAATAGATGCAATAAAAAATGATAAAGGGGATCACACCACTGATCCCACAGAAATACAAACTACATCAGAGAATAGTATAAATACCTATATGCAAATAAACTAGAAAATCTAGAAGAAATGGATAAATTCATAGACACTTGTACCCTCCCAAGACTAAACCAAGACGAAGCCGAATCCCTGAATAGACCAATAACAAGGTCTGAAATTGAGGCAGCAATTAATAGCTTACCAACCAAAAAAAGTACAGGATCAGACAGGTTCACAGTTGAATTCCACAACAGGTACAAAGAGGAGTTGGTACCATACCTTCTGAAACTATTCCAAACGATCAAAAAAGAGGGTATCCTCCCTAACTCATTTTATGAGACCAACATCATCCTGATACCAAAACCTGGCAGAGACACAACTAAAGAAGAAAACTTCAGGCCAATATCCATGATGAACACTAATGCAAAAATCCTCAATGAAATACTGGCAAACCAAATGCAACAGCACATCAAAAAGCTTATCCACCATGATCAAGTCGGCTTCCTCTCTGAGATTCAAGACTGCTTCAACATATGCAAATCTATAAATGTAATACATCAGGTAAACAGAACTAAAGACAAAAACCACATGATTATCTCAATAGATGCAGAGAAGGCCTTTGACAAAATTTAACAACACTTTATGCTAAAAATTCTCAATAAACCAGGTATCGATGGAACATATCTCAAAATAATAAGAGCTATCTATGACAAACCCACAGCCATTATCATACTGAATGGGCAAAAGCTGGAAGCATGCCCTCTGAAAACTGGCACAAGACAAGGATGCCCTCTCTCACCACTCCTATTCAACATAGTATTGGAAGTTCTGGCCAGAGCAGTCAGGCAAGAAAAAGAAACAAAAGGTATTAAATTAGGAAAATTGGAAGTCAAATTGTCTCCCTTTGCAGATGACATGATTGTATATTTAGAAGACCCCATCGTCTCAGCTCAAAATCTCAAGCTGATAAGCAACTTCAGCAAAGTCTCATGATACAAAGTCAATGTGCAAAACCCACAAGCATTTCTGTACATCAATAACAGACAAACAGAGAGCCAAATCATGAGTGAACTATTCATGATTGCTACAAAGAGAATAAAATACCTAGGAATACAACTAACAAGGGATGTGAAGGACCTCTTCAAGGAGAACTACAAACCACTGCTCAAGGAAATAAGAGAGGACACAAACAGATGGAAAAACATTCCATACTCATAGTTAGGAAAAATCAATATCATGAAAATGTCAATACTATCCAAAGTAATCTATAGATTGAATGCTATCCCCATGAAGCTACAATTGACTTTCTTCACAGAATTGGAAAAAAAAAAAAACACCTTAAATTTCATATGGAACCAAAAAGGAGCCCACATAACCAAGACAATCCTAAGCAAAAAAAAAAAAAAAAAAAAAAAAAAAAAAGAAAAAGAAAAAGAAAGAAAGAAAGAGAAAAGCTGGAGGCATCATGCTACCTGACTTCAAAGTATACTACAAGCCTACAGTAATCAAAGCAGCATGGTACTGGTACCAAAACAGAGATATAGACCAATGGAACAGAACAGAGGCTTCGGAAATAGTGCCACACATCTACAACCAACTAGTCTTTGACAAACATGACAAAAACAAGCAATGGGGAAAGGATTCCCTATTTACCAAATGGTGTTGGGAAAACTGGCTAGCCATATGCAGAAATCTCAAACTGGATCCATCCCTAACACCTTATGCAAAAATTAACTCCACATGGAGTAAAGATTTAAACATAAGACCTAACATCATAAAAACCCTAGAAGAAATCCCAGCCAATATCATCCAAGACATAGGCATGGGTAAGGACTTCATGACTAAAACACCAAAAGCAATGGCAACAAAAGCAAACATAGACAAATGGAATCTAATTCAACTAAAGAGCTTCTGCAAAAGAAACTATCATTAGAGTGAACTGGCAACCAACAGAATGGGAAAAAATTTTGCAATCTACTCATCTGACAAAGGACTAATATCCAAAATCTATGGAGAACTTAAACAAATTTATAAGAAAAAAAGACAACCCTATCAAAAAGTGGGCAAAGGATATGAAGAGATATTTCTCAAAAGAAAACATTTATGCAGCCAACAAAGTAATTTTAAAAAGCTCATCATCACTCGTCATTAGAGAAACACAAATCAAAACCACATTGAGATACCATCTCACACCAGTTAGAATGGCGATCATTAAAAAATCTGGAGACAACAGATGCTGGAGAGGATGTGGAAAAATAGAAACTTTCACACTGTTGGTGGGAGTGTAAATTAGTTCAGCCATTGTGGAAGACAGTTTGGTGATTCCTCAAGGATCTAGACCTAGAAATACCATTTGATCCAGCAACTGCATTACTGGGTATATACCCAAAGGATTATAAATCATTCTATTATAAAGACACATGCACACATATGTTTATTGTGGCACTGTTCACAATATCAAAGACTTGGACCCAACCCAAATGTTCATCAATGATAGACCGGATAAAGAAAATGTGGCACATATATACCATGGAATACTATGCAGTCATAAAAGAGGATGAGTTCATGTCCTTTGCAAGGGACATGGATAAAGCTGGAAACCATCATTCTTAGCAAACCAACACAAGAACCAAAAACCAAACACCGTATATTCTCACTCATAAGTGGGTGTTGTCCAATGAGAATGCACGGACACAGGGAGAGGAGTATCATACACTGGGGCCTGGTGGGGGGTTGGGGACTAGGTGAGGCATAGCATGGTGTTGGGGAATAGAAAAGGGATAGCATTAGGAGAAATACCTCATGTAGATGACGTGCTGATGGATGCAGCAAACCACTATGGCTCGTGTATACTGATGTAACAAACCTGCACACTCTGCACATGTACCCTAGAACTTAAAAGTATATTAATAAATTAGCTTCAAAAAAAAGAAATGCTACTGATTTTTGTACATTGATTTGATATCCTGAAACTTTACTGAAGTCATTTATTACGTCTAGGAGTTTTTTGGAGGAATCTTTAGCTTTTCTAGTTATACCATCATGTCATCAGTGAACAGAGATAATTTGGCTTCCTCTTGTCCAAACTGTATATGTTTTCTTTTTTTCTCTTGCATGATTGCTCTAGCTAGAACTTTCAATCCTGTGTCGAATAGAAGTGGTGAGAGTAGACATCCTTGTCTTGTTCCAGTTTTTAGGGGATGTAATTTCAACTTTTCCTCATTAAGCTTCATGCTGGTTGTGAGTTTGTTATAGATAGATCACTCTCATAATTTTGAGGTATATTCCTTTCGATATACCTAATTTGTAAGGGTTTTGATTATGAAAGGATGCTAGATTTTATTGAATGTCTTTTCTGTATAAATGGAGATGACCTTTTGGTTTTTTAGTTCTGTTTATGTGGTGAATCACATTTATTGATGTGTAAATGTATCCTTGTATCCCTGTATTAAAATCCACTTGATTGTGCTGAATTACCTTTTCAGGTGCTGTGAGATTTGGTTTGCTAGTACTAATATTTTGTTGAGGATTTTTGCATTTATGTTTATCAGGGATATTGGCCCGTAATTTTCTTTTGTTGTGTCCTTTCCTGATTTTGGTATCAGGCTGATACTGGTTTCATATAATGAGTTAGGCAAGAATACCTTCCTCTTAGATTTTTTTGGAATGTTTTTAGTAAGGTTGGTACCAGCTCTTTTTTGCATGTCTGGTAAAATTCACCTGTGAATCCATCTGATCCTGGGCTGCTTTTTGTTGCAAGATTTTTAAATTACTAATTCAGTTTTATTACTCATTATTGGTCTGTTCAGGATTTCTATTTTTTCCTGGTTTATTCTTGGGAGATTACATACTTCCAGTAATTTTTCTGTTTCCTCTAAGTTCTAGTTCATGTGCGTTGCAGTGAAATCATGTTCCTAGCAGCAACATGAATGGAGCTGGAGGCGATTATCTTAAGTGAACCAACCCAGAAAGCCACATACCACATGCTTTCCCTTCTAAGTGGGAGCTAAACGATGGATATGTATGGACATAAAGGTGAAAATAATGAACACTAGGGACTCCAAAGGGGATGGGGGAATGCTGAAAGGGAAAATGAGGGTTGAAAACTACCTATTAATTACAGTGTTCACTATTAGGGTAATGGATATACTAGAGGTACAATCCTCATCATTACATAATCTAATCTGTAACACACCTGCACTTATACCTCCTAAATCTATATTTAAAAACAAACATAAAACGTTAGAACAGAGTTTGGTACATGGTAAATGCTCAGTAAATGTTTACTATTAGAATTGTCATTAGGTACCACTATTACTCCATCATGAGAAAAAATGGTATATGAATATTTTAATTTTCACTGTAATAATTGTCAGCCATATTGAATATATATTCATATGTTAGAAAATATTTGAATTTCTTTTGCTGAGAGCTGCTGCTTTATGTCTTAGCCCATCTTTCCATTGGACAGTGGTCTTTCTCTGAGTGCTTTGTAAAAAGTCTATACATGCAAAAATATTCTTTATATAACAAATCCTTGTTATGTATAAATTTAAATATTTAATATCTGCAAATATAGCATTTTTTAAATTGCTATTAGATTGGTGTAAAAGTAATTGCAGTTTTTGCCATTACTTTCAATGATGTTAAATTTTTATAAGATCATTGTTATATTTCTGCATCTTATATTTTTAAGACGATTTTTACAGCAGTTTAGGTTCATGCAAAATGGAGAGGAAAAAAGACTTCCCATACACTCCCTTCCCAACACGTGCATAGTCTCCCCCGTTATCTAAATCCCTCACCAGAGGGTATATTTGTTACAATTGATGACCCTACATTGACACATCAAAATAATCTAAAAACAATAGTTTATAGTTCACTCCTGGTGGTGTACTTTCTATGGGTTTTGACAAATGCATTTTCACAAGTATACACCTTTATGACGAACAGAATAGTTTCACTACCCTAAAACTCCTATGTTCTCAGCCTGTTCATCCATTCCTCACACCCCTAATCTTTTTAATGTCTCCACAGTTTTGCCTTTTCTAAAATGTCAAGTAGTTTGAATCATGCAAAGGACATAGGAATCCTTTGTTTTAAAACTACCCATGACCTCATCTACCTAGATGCATTCTCCAGACATTTCCTCCCCTCTCTTGCTGCCTTATTAAGGGCATGTTCAGAAAGCCTGCATAGGCATCTCTCTCATGTCTCCTTTCTTGATCTTCTCTCAATGCTGAAAATTTCTTTTCATTTTGAGAAAATCTACATCAATCCCTGATTCTGTCTCAGACATTTTATCAATCCCATTTCAAAGCTTAATTTTTTAAAAAACAAAGCCACATTTTTGCTTTACCCAGACAGCTGGGTATAGCAAACAGACAAACAAATAAAAAAGAATAGCTCTATCCTTTTTCTTAGGCACTGAGCAGGAAGACTTACTAAACATGTAAATACTTAAATAGGATATGTAAGTAAAATAGAATAAAAAAGCAAGTAAAATACAAGTGGAAACAATCCATTAAAAAGCTGGATATTTAGTCATAAAACAGTGGAAATTAACTCTAGCTACACTAAGAAGAAAAATAATTTATTAAAAGGATGTTAGGTAACTCTTAATCTCCTGAAAACCTGGAAGACCTAGAAAAGAAAGTCAACAGCATCTAAAACCAGGCCATGGTAAGATCACTATTGGTATCACTGCTATCTCCCCTAAGCCCAGACCACTCAGCTTATTCTGCCTCATCACTGGCACTGGATACTACTATTTGGGCTGCTGTGCCATTGCTGTTGTTGAAAAGTATACATTGCTGCCGCAACCACCACCATGCTGACTGTAATGAGAATCTGCTGCCTGAACTGCCTTTATGTCATAAACTATTGACTGAAAGTCTATGACGTGAACACGAATTAGTAGAATTTAAGTCATGGGCTATCAATGGAAAACAAGCTACCAAAGACAGTATTACACACTTTTAGCTTTTATACAGTGCTGTAGTCTCTGAGACACCAGGCAAAGGATTACCCAAACATAAGATAGGGAATTATATGATTGGTACCCTCTAAAATGAAAAATGTCCATTATAATCACTCACCTTTGACACCCCAAAAGAAGAGTGCTTATTTGTGTTTCCAAACAAAAACAAAAACAAATATAATTTCCTGCCTAATTCCAGTAGCCTAGGTAAAACAACAGAAACACACAACCACTCTGTAAAGTCATCAATCTGAAATCCCATCAATTTTTGCTTCTAGATCCAAGCCCACGATTTCTGGGAGATATACACTCCTCCTATGGTTCTATCATACTTTCATGTAATTATTTTATAATATATGGAGACAGCAAAAAACTTCACGACCACCACCACACTCTATATGAAAAAATAAATACAGCAAGGAAGAAGATGCAAATATGTTCCTCTAACATTGAAATCTTTTTGTGTGTTTATGGTTTTCTTCCTTTACCATTTATTATATGATATATTGTTTCAGCCAGCACCTCAGCTGACTAGGGTTCTACATCTGGTACTAGATATCTAAATATCAATTCCTGAGTGATCTGAGCACTTGTTGGTCCTACCTATGGTTGCTGTAGTCTCCATTAACCTTTTTAAAAAATTTTTATTTTTTATTCAGATGGAGTCTTGTTCTGCTGCCTAGGTTGGAGTACAGTAGTGAATCTCTGCTCACTGCAACTTCCACCTCCAGGGCTCAAGCAGTTCTCCCTGCCTCAGCCTCCCGAGTAGCTGAGATTACAGGTACCCACCACCACACCAGCTAATTTTTGTATTTATAGTAGATATGGAGTTTTGCCATGTTGTCCAGGCTGGTCTCAAACTCCTGACCTCAGGTGAGCCACCCACATCTGCCTCCCAAAGTGCTGGGATTACAGGTGTGAGCCACTCCACCTGGCCTCCATTAACTTTTATTACCTGATCTAGGGTCCTCAGCCTATGCCCTGATTTTATTTACACTTTCCCCTGCATCTACAACTCAAATATCCTTTGATTGTCTGGTTTAATCACCTTACTCAACAACATATAACCGCTTTTTATCTATTCTTCCAGAGTCATAAGATCCTATAACAGCCAAATGACTGTATCAGATTCTAATTCAACAGAAACTTGTTGCGGTCTCCTGGTAGAAGCATTCTTTTTGGGGAGTAATAAGATCTAAACCGGCAGACCCCAAGTCATAAGACTTCTGCAAGCAGGTCAATAGACAGAATTGTGAGAAATACCACTCCTACTTCTTCACCTTCAATTCCAGTTCCTTGACCAGTATATTGTAGCCATGTTTTGGTTAAAAGCACAGAGTATTTTTATTCCTTGAGAGTACCCAATCTGGAAATATTATCAGCTTTTTTTTTTTTTTTTTTTGATACAGAGTTTCGCTCTTGTTACCCAGGCTGGAGTGCAATGGTGCCATCTTGGCTCACCCCAACCTCTGCCTCCTGGGTTCAGGCAATTCTCCTGCCTCAGCCTCCTGAGTAGCTGGGACTACAGGCACTGCCACCATGCCCAGCTAATTTTTTTGTTTTTTTAGTAGAGACGGGGTTTCACCATGTTGACCAGGATGGTCTCGATCTCTTGACCTCATGATCCACCCGCCTCGGCCTCCCAAAGTGCTGGGATTACAGGCGTGAGCCACCGCGCCCAGCCCTATTATCAGCTTTTAAGTTTACAAAACTGTCTTCAATGGCCATCCCAAATGTCCTAATGACTACAGTTGTAGATGTATTTAGTATAGGAATACAGAGAAAACTTAGTAAATTCTATGAACATTAACCAATTGCTATATATATTATATATTGCTATATATAATATATAAAAATATAAATATAAATACAAATATATATACATACGTATATATGTATATATGTGTGTGTGTGTATATATGTGTGTGTGTGTATATATATATGTATGTATATATTACTCAGAAACAATTTTATGTAAGTCCATGAATCGTGGTGCTATAGAAGCATGGTGGGCAAGGAAATGACATACAAATTTAGAATATGTCTATTATGGTATAATAGCTGTCCCTTCCATCAGGGGAAATGCTGGGGAGTCAAAGAGGAAAAAGTATTTGTTAGAGTTACTATTTCAAAAAATGATGATTTTGGTTAATACAGAATTTATACATTTTATTTAAGAAATAAAGTATATAATTTACTTAAAAATTAATCTATTGTATAATTTAACAAGTAGGAATCCAGCTTTTTTTTTTTAAATAGCCAGTAAGTTGTCACAACAGTATTGATTATATACATTTTTTCACTATTGCATAGAAATTATTTTATACTAAATTTCTGTTTTCATGTTTACTTCTTTATTCTCTAATATATGTTCCATTCGGTATCTGCTTGTTTCTTCAGAAGCCAGGGCAAAGTTTTTTAAATAAATTTTATAATCAACGTTATACATGACAAATAATGCTTTCTCACTGCATTATTCATTTACAGATTTTTTTTTTTTTTTGCCTATTCTTAGGTGTTTATTTGGCTATAGAATTAGCTTGACTACTTTCAAAGAGTCCTGCAGGTATTTTTGTTGGAATCACATTAAATTTATGAATTAAGTTCAGGAAAGTAAACCTCTGTAAAGTACTGAGAGTCTTTCTAGCCAAGAAAAGTAGATGTCGTTCCATTAATTGGACTATATGTATAACTCCTGTCAGAATTTTATAATTTTCTGTAAATTCGACACACTTCATGTTAGGTGTATTCACATTTTATATATTTATGTTCACTTGTAAGAAGTATCTTCTCATCTTTAAAACTGTACAAAAAATTAAGGTTTGAATATTAGTTTTTAATAGGACATCTTACTGAACATTGCCACCGTTTCAGTATTTTTAACAGTGTTCAAGTTATTCCCTTAAGTTGTCCAATTATGCAATTATCTGCTAATAATGAAAATGTCTGTTCCCTTCCAGTTTTATGTCTTTTTGCCTTTTTAATGATCATAAAATATACATTCAGAGTAAATGTAAATGATGACAGTGTTAGTGGGCATCTTTGTCTTATTCCTGGTTATAATGTTTCTCTTATTCCTGGTTATAATTGTTATTATTGTTTTTTAGTATTTATTGTACAGTCACATATTACTTAATGATGGGGATATATTCTGAGAGATGCTTTGTTAGGTGATTTCATCCTTGTGTGAATATCATAGAAGGCACCTACACAAACCTATATGGTATAGTTACCTACACACCTAAGATATATGTTATAGCTTATTTCTCCTATGCTACAAACCTGTACAATAATTCACTGAACTGAACACTGAACACTACAGGTCAATGTAAAACAATCCTAAGTATTTGTGTATTTAATATATCTAAATAGAAAAGGAGGCTGGGCATAATGATTCGTACTTGTAATCACAGCACTTTGGGAGGCCGAAGTGGGCAAATTGCTTGTGCCCAGGAGTTAGAGACTAGCCTGGGTAACATGGCAAAACCCCATCTTTTTAAAAATTAGAAAATTAGTTGGGTATGGTGGCATATGTCATCCCAGCTACATGGGAAGCTGAGACAGGAAGATCCCCTAAGCCTGACAAGGTCCAGGCTGCAGTGATCTGTGATTGTGCCACTACACTCCAGCCTGGGTGACAGAGTGAGACCCTGTCTCAATAAACAGATAGATAATAGATATTAATAGGCAAATAGAAAAAGCATGGTAAAATATAATCTTATGGCATCATCATTGTGTATGTGTTCTGTTGAGATGTCCTCATATGAGGTAGATGACTGAATATATCTTGTTTGGAGAAATTTTGATGAGAAGTTTGTTGGTATTCTTTATTTTGTTCCTTTAGATAATGTGTCTTAGTCTTCTGGTTGCTTTTAAGATTTTCTATTTCCTTTTTGTTTTTAGCAGTTTTTTAAAGATATGCCTTAGGCATAGTTTCATTAGGTATTTTATGTTTGCATTTATACACATTATAGTTTTTCAGGCCATATTGTAAAGTTTATTGCTCCTAGGCTACAAAATCTGTACACCATGTTACTGTGTCGAATACTGTAGGCAACAGTTACACAGTCATAATAAGTATTTGTGTATCTAAATATAGAAAAAGTACACAAAAGTAAGGTATTATAATCTTATGGGACCATCATCATATATGTGGTTCATTGTTAACCACATCATTATGTAGTATATGACTGTACATAATTTTGGCTTTTAGTTTTGCTATATAGTTATTAAAATCAAAGATATAAGCATCCACTTCTAATTTAGTAAGTTTATATTAAATTGGGAAATAATCAAATTCCTCTTCAACTGTTATTGAGGTGACCATGTAACTTTTTTGCCCCTCACTATTCAATAGGTGAAGTGTAGTTCATTTCTTTATATCGTAACATTCTCACATTTCTAAAATGAGCCCCATTTTGTCATGGCATAATTATGCTTTTAAGTTTCTTTAAATTTGTAAGTACAATGGCATTACAATTTTCTTTTGGTGTTCTTCTTTTTAAATTTTTCTATTTATATTGGAATAAACCTTAAAATGAACAGAAGTTTTATGTCTCTCTTTATAAACTGAGACACCTTAAGTAACTGAGTTTTTCTTCTTGAAATAAACCATCTTTGAAATCGTTGGATGTGCTGATTCTGGTGCTATTTATTTTTATATTTAGGTATGGGTAATGGAACAGAGACGAGCTGATCTTTTCATTATTTTTATCTTCTTTAAAGTTTTACCTCCTTAACTCCCCACTTCATATTAAGAATAGAATACCAAAAAGCAAAACATCCCACATATATTTATCAATGCAATTTAAGGCAATCTTTAAATTTTCTTCCATCTGTTCTAATTGTCTAATTGCTTTAGATTTAACCTTTTTTCCAAAGACAAATTTTAAAAATCAAATTTATTTGCATTGTGCTTAACAGATTATTGGCTAATTTTTTTTTCATTTTATATCTGTGTTTTACTTTCTATTTTCATTTCTAATGTTAAAAAGTTATGACTTCTTTTTAAAATTAGGCTATAAAATGCATCATCTAATTTAAAGTCTTTGTTTTTCAAAGTATCCTACTTTACCAATTCCAATTTCAGTTATCTGTCATTAATTTTTGTCTTTAAATATTTACTTCCCTCTAATTTTTCAGTGCATGTTGTGATTATTTATGCATTTTTATGTTGAGTACTAATTATATGTAAATTATTTCATTTGCTTTTATAGATATAAGGAATCAAAGCAATAAATTTTACTGTGAACACAGATTTAGTTCCATTTATGAATTTTATATGTAGCTTATCCATGACTCATTGTTGTCTTGATATTCAATTTCAGCCCTGATTTCATTTTTAAACAAAAACTTTTTGAAAGATAAATTTTATACTTAAATGTATAAATGTCAAAGCAAATATATAAGTGCTTTGGCATTTGGGATATATGTGGTTATGGTTTCACTTTTTTTACATTGCCGAAAAAAAATGTGTCCTGTAATTTTGCATTTTTATGGTTAAATTTTAGTAGGACATAACAGACAGTGTATCGTATTCCTGTTGACCTATATTCAAGTTGACTTACTCTTCTGTGCTCTCCATTCTTCTACTGAGCTTATCCAGTGAATGTTTACATTTCAGTTGTTACATTTTTTAGTAATGAAATCTTCATTTGGTTATTTATGATAGCATTGATTTTTCTGTTGTGGTTACCCTTACTTCATAGAGCATGGTGATAACAGTTGCTTTAAAGTCTTCATCTAATGATTCCAAAATCAGTGGTAGCTCTAGTTTTTAGAGTCTGTTGGTTTTCCTTTTCTTAGTGAATTGATGTTTTTCTAGTCCTTCATATGTTCGATAATTCTGATTATATTCTAGGCATTTTGAGTATTTTTAGATTCTTAGTCTTCTTTAACTCTTATGAAGAATATTGATTTGTTGTTGTTTTAACAGGCAATCAGCCTGGTTACATTCAGGCTGTAAGGTCCTTGTGCTCTGGGGCTTTGCTTCCAACAACAGTTCATTTATCAAAGTCTTGTAGTGCTGTTCAGATCGGTTCCGCATGTGTGTCACATAATGTCTGTTCTGGGACCTGCACAGTGACCTACCCAAATAGTTCAGTTCTGACCCAAATGCTCTTTTAGGTCAGATCCAAGCATATGTAGGTTAGAAGTGAGGTCAGAAGTTCATATATAACTCTATAAAATCACTTTCTTAAGCTCCCTACTTTCTCTTTGGTACTATCTACCTCTCAGGAACATTTTTCCTGGTCCTATGCTAGAGAGTCAGGGCTTCAGTTTCCTCTCTCTGCCACGTATTTTCCTTGGTCAATTCTGCCTCTGGGGCTGAGCAACATGAGGGCATAGAGAAACTAAAGAGCAAAGGACATTCTCTCCTATGCTCTCAAGGACATATTTTTCTGGCCCAAGAGGAATGTTCCCCTCATAACAAAGATTAGTTTCCTGCATGGCTGCTCCTGTAATTAACACCATAGAATTTTCCAGGTCTGAGATGGGAGTGAATAAACAAAACAAAACCCAGAGGATTTAACCACCTTTCTCTGACCCTGAGGGGCTGGTTTTCCTACTTGTCAGACCAGAAATAGAAGCTTTCTCTTGGAGATTTTTCTTTCTATACCCAGTGTTCAGTTTTCAACTTCAGGCTGCCTTTGAGTGCAGGTCAAGCAATATTAGAGTTGAAAAAAAAAGGAAAAGCGATGATCCGAGAGAGAGATCCAAGACGGCTGATCACTAGCAGCTCGGGCTCGTAGTTCCCAGTGAAAGCGCAGAGAACGAGAGGACGCCACACTTTCAGACGAATATTTGTTGCTTATGGACCAGGAGATTCCCAGCAGAGGAGCCCCACGCATCGCCAGGGTGACTCTTGTGGCCGGCACGGCGGTTTTGCTGGTGCCTTAGCGTGCCAGTTTTTGGTGCAGAGTCCGGAGATTCCCGGGCAGAAAAGCACCATCCATCTTAACACCGCTGCTTTGGCCAGCGCAGTGGATTGCTCAGATTTCAGCGCTGGGAATCAACAAGTTGGGCGTCTGCTCAGAGACCTAGTTAGAAAGTCGGTAATTACAAAGACAACAGACGGATAAATATATAATGAAGGGAAGAAATCAGCGTAAAAAGGCAGAGAATACTCAAAATCAGAATGCCTCTCCCTCCTCAGGGGATCGCAATTCCTCATCAGTAACGGAACAAGGCTTAATAGATTACGAGTGTGTTCCAGTAACAGAAGCAGGTTTCAAAACGTGGGTGATAAGAAGACATACAAGAGGCCAACAAACATATGAAAAAATGCTCATCATCACTGGTCATTAGAGAAATGCAAATCAAAACTACATTGAGATACCATCTCACGCCAGTTAGAATGGCGATCATTAAAAAATCTGGAGAAAATAGATGCTGGAGAGGATGTGGAGAAATAGGAACACTTTTACACTGTTGGTGGGACTGTAAATTAGTTCAACCACTGTGGAAAACAGTGTGGCGATTCCTCAAGGACATAGAAATAGAAATTCCATTTGACCCAGCAATCCCATTACTGGGCATATATCCAAAGGATTATAAATCGTTCTACTATAAGGACACATGCACACGAATGTTCATTGCAGCACAGTTTACAATAGCAAAGACCTGGAACCAACCCAAATGCCCATCGATGATAGACTGGACAGGAAAAATGTGGCACATATACACCATGGAATATTATGCAGCCATTAAAAAGGAGGAGTTCGCGTCCTTTGTAGGGACATGGATGAACCTGGAAACCATCATTCTCAGCAAACTGACACAAGAACACAAAACCAAACACCACATGTTCTCACTCATAGGAGGGTGTTGAACAAGGAGAACACATGGACACAGGGAGGGGAGCACTATACATGGGGGTCTGTTGTGGGGGAGTGGGGGGGACAGCGGGGGGGGGAGTTGGGGAGGGATAGCATGGGGAGAAATGCCAGATATGGGTGAGGGAGAGGGAGGCAGCAAATCACACTGCCATGAATGCACCTATGCAACAACTTTGCATGTTTTTCACATGTACCCCAAAACCTAAAATGCAATAAAAAAAAAAAAAAAAAGAAACTTCTGTGAATTAAAAGAACTTGTTCTAACCCAATGCAAAGAAACTAAGAACCTTGAAAAAAGGTTTGACGAAATGTTAACGAGAATGGACAATTTAGAGAGGAATATAAGTGAATTGATGGAGCTGAAAAACACAACACGAGAACTTCACGAAGCATGCACAAGTTTAAACAGTCGAATTGATCAAGTAGAAGAAAGGATATCAGAAGTCGAGAACCAGCTCAGTGAAATGAAACGAGAAGACAAGATTGGAGAAAAAAGGATGACAAGGAATGAGCAAAGTCTCCAGGAAATATGGGACTATGTGAAAAGACCTAATTTACATTTGATAGGTGTACCTGAATGTGACGAAGAGAATGAATCCAAGTTGGAAAATACTCTTCAGGATATCATTCAGGAAAACTTTCCCAACCTGGCAAGGCAGGGTAATATTCAACTCCAGGTAATACAGAGAACACCACAAAGATATTTTTCAAGAAGACCAACCCCAAGGCACATAATTGCCAGATTTATTAGGGTTGAAATGAAGGAGAAAATACTAAGGGCAGCCAGAGAGAAAGGTCAGGTTACCCACAAAGGGAAACCTATCAGACTTACAGCAGATCTCTCAGCAGAAACCCTACAAGCCAGAAAAGAGTGGGGACCAATATTTAACATCCTTAAAGAAAAGAACTTCAACCCAGAATTTCATATCCAGCCAAACTAAGCTTTATAATCGAAGGAAAAATTAAATCCTTTGCGAACAAACAAGTACTTAGAGAGTTCACCACCACCAGGCCTGCTTTACAAGAGCTTCTGAAAGAAGCACTATACATATAAAGGAACAACCAATATCAGCCTTTCCAAAAATATATCAAAAAGAAAAGAACATCAACACAACGAAAAATTTACACTAACTAATGGGCAAAACAGCCAGCTGGCATCAAATGCCAGTATTAAAGTTATATATATTCTAATAGGATAAAAAGCCAAAACCCATTGGTATGCTGCATCCAGACCCATCTCACAAGCAACAATACACAAAGACTCAAAACAAGAGAAGGAGGAAGATTTATCAACCAATCAGAGAGTAAAAATAAACAAATAAACAAAAAGCAGGAGATGCAATTCTAGCCTCTGATAAAGTAGACTTTAAAGCAACAAAGATCAAAATAGGCAAAGAAGGACATTATATAATGGCAAAAGGATCAATGTAACAAGAAGAGCTAATGATTTTATAGATCAACGAGACAGAAAATTAACAAGGACATTTAGGACTTGAACTCAGACCTGGAACAAGTAAACTTAATAAACATTTATAGAACTCTCCACTTCAAATACACAAAACACACATTACCACCCCACACCTATTCCAAAAGTGACTACATAATTGGAAGTAAATCACTCCTCAGTAATCGCATAGCATTTCATAGGTTTAAATGAAATATTGATTGGCTGCTCGTTTGTTATTTTCTTCCCTTATTCCTTCCTGTTTACATCAAGTATAATTATTGGTATAAAAGAGGTTTTCAATACCCATTACTAAACTGCATTCTAGCCTGGGCAAGAAAGCAATACTCCCATTCTCTCTCTCTCTTTCTCTTCCTTTTTCCTCCTCTTCTTTATTCTTTTTTTTCTTTCAAAAAAAAAAAAAAGGAAAAGCAAAGAAAAATTAAAACATAGAAACATCCCAATTTAATACTATTTCAAATTATAGTTTTTTTCCCTAATCTATAAGCTACCAGTTATTTTTAATTAACAAACTTTACTTTTTAGAGCAGATTTACATTCACAGCCAAATTTAGCAGAGAATTTCCATGTATCTCCTGTTGTGCACTTGCACAACCTCCCTCACAATCAATATCCCAAACCACAGTGGTACATTAATTATAATTGATGAGCCTGTATTGATACAATCATTATTACTAAAATTGTTTACATTAGGGTTCACTCTTGGTGGTGTATATTCTATGGGTTTTGACAAATAATGACATATATCCACCCTTATAGTAGCATACAGAATAGTTTCCCTGCCCTAAAAATCCTATATACTCTGTCTATTTATTCCTCCTTCAGCCCTGACCCCTGGTGATCACTAATATTTTTACTATCTCCATTGTTTTGTATTTTCTATAATTTTATGTAGCTGGAATCATCTAGTATGTGGTTGTTTCTTTTTTTTTTTGAGATGGAGTTTCGCTCTTGTTACCCAGGCTGGAGTGCAATGGCACGATCTCGGCTCACCGCAACCTCTGCCTCCTGGGTTCAGGCAATTCTCCTGCCTCAACCTCCTGAGTAGCTGGGATTACAGGCACGCGCCATCATGCCCAGCTAATTTTTGTATTTTTAGTAGAGACAGGGTTTCACCATGTTGACCAGGATGGTCTCGATCTCTTGACCTGTTGATCCACCCGTCTCCTCCTCCCAAAGTGCTGGGATTACAGGCGTGAGCCACTGCGCCCGGCCCCGTGGTTGTTTCTTATCAGTTTCACTTGGTAATATGTATATAAGTATCCACTACGTCATATTACGCCTTTACAGCTAATCTCTTTTTTAGTGATGAATAATATTCCATTGTCTCAATGTACCACATCTTGCCTACTTAACTACACCTTGGATGCTTCTAAGTTTTGGCAATTATGAATAAAGCTATCATAAACATCTATTTGCAGTTTTTTGTGTGGCTATATTTTCAGCTTTTTTGAATGAAAACCAAGGAGCATGATTGCTGGATTGTATAAAAAGAGTGTGTTTAGTTTTGTAAGAAACTGCCAAACTGTCTTGCAAAGTGGCTGTACCATTTTTGCATTCCCCCTTTTACATCTTTACCAGCAGTTGATGTGTAATTATGTTGGATGCTGGTAATGGCCATTTCATATGTGTGTGGAAGTATCTCATTGCTCTTTTTAATGTGTAATTGTCTGGGGATATATGATTTTGAAATGTTTTTCATATGCTTATTTGTGTAAATCTATGTTATTTTGGGCAAGGTTTCTGTTCATGTCTTCTGTTTTTTAATCAGGTGGTTTATTTTCTTATCGTTGAATTTTAAGTATTTGTATATTTTAGATAAGACTCCTTTATCAAATTTGTCATTTGCAAATATTTTCTCTTTGTCTTTGGCTTCTCATTTCATTCTCTTGACATTGTATTTGCAGAGCATACATTTTTAATTTAAATGAAATCTAGATTATTTACCTTTTCCCTCTACTTTTATTTTAACTTCAGAGTTTACATGTAGTTTGTTACATGAGTGAATTGTGCGTCCCTGAGGCTTGGTGTACAAACGATTCTATCACAGAGGTAGTGAGCATAGTACCTGATAAGTAGCCTTCCAGCCCATAACCCTTCTCAGCCTCTCCACCCTCAATGCATGTGGCGGCTGCAGAGTGATTAAACATCAGGTAGTTCCATATAAGCATTTGATATTCAGGTTTCTCTTAGAACTGAGCCATTTGTAACTCCAGGTTCACACATTCCCCTCCTGGGCACCTGACTGGGGGCAGAGCGGGGACTTTTCTCTCACTCCTGTCCAGCCCTATTGTCCCCCTGGACAAATGGATACAATATTACTAAGGCTGTGAACTTAAAATAGCTCCATAGCTGAGAGAAGTGCTGGCTGTGCTGCTGGTGCCTTTGAGAGACCTCTGGCTGCCCTCTGTCAAGGTCCTGCCTCAGACCAGCACATTGCTACCTGTGGTGGCTACGGTGAGAGACTCCTTCTCCTTGAAAAAAGCAGAAGGAAAAGGAAAGGGACTTGACCTTAGGTACTAGTTCAGCGACAGTAGGATAGAGCACCCAGTGGGATCTTAAAGTCCTTAATTTCAGGACTTGGCTCTCAGATGGCATTTCTGGACCTGTCCTGGGCCAGAGGGAAGGCCACTGAGGTGAAGAGTGAGTTCCAGGGAAGACAGCATTTTCCATAAGCTGACTGAAGAGCCTTTGAGACTTGTGTGACCATTGGTGGTAGCCTGGCAGTACACATGTGGGCCTATGGTGTTGGTGGTCAAGGGGAGGGGCTCTTCTACCTACAGAAAGGGGAGAAAAGAGTGGGAAGTACTTTTATTTTGTGGTTTGAGTACTAGATTAGCCACAGTAGAAGAAAGCACCAGGTAGATTTCTAAGGTATTTGACTCCAGTGCCCAGCTCCCAGATGGCATTTCTGGGTCCACCCAGCAAGAGAGCAAGAGTCTCTGCCTCGTAATCCAGAAATTGCTTCCAGATCTTGTCCCAGACCATCAAGGTGCTGCCTCTATAAGTCTGCATAAACCACAGCGTTACTGGACTTGGAGTGCCCCCTAAAGCAGATATAGCTTAGATCACAACACCAAGTCCTTTCAAATATCCGGAAAGGCATCTCAATAAATATGGCTACAAGAAGGCTTTTGAATTTATAGCCTATGGAATAAAGCAGATTTAACCCAAAGATTACTACATCAAAGTATATTAATAATCAGAGTCACAGATTTCAAGGATAAAGAAAGGATCCAAAAAGCAGATAGAGGAAATTTTCAAAAATAACATATAGTGGAACGCTAATATGCCTGGCAGCAAATTCTTCAGCAGAAACCTCCCAGGCCAGGAGACAGTAGAATGGCATATTTAAAGTTCTGAAGGAAAAACTTTTATCCTAGAATAGTATGTCAACTAAAAATATTCTTCAAACAGGAAGGACAGATAAAGACCTTCAGAGATAAACAAAAGCTAAAGAAATTTATCAATGCCAGACCTGCTTTATACGAAATGCATAAGGAAGTTCAACAATCTGAAAGAAAACATTAACAAGCAATAATAAATCATCAGAAGGCACAAAACTCATTGGTAATACTAAGCACACAGAAAAACACGAAATACTATAACACTGTAATAGTAATGTATAAACTACTCTTAAGTAGAAATGCTAAATGATGAACCAATAAAAAATAATAACTACAACTTCTCCAGACACAGACAGTACAATAAAACATAAATAGAAAAACATAAACAGTTAAAAAACAGGGAAACTAAGTTAAAGTGTAGAGTTTTCATGAAGTTTTTGTTTGTGTTGCTTATTTGTTTATGCCATCAGTGTGAAGTTGTCATCAGTTTAAAATAATGGGTTACAAGACTATTTTAGAGCCTCACTGTAACCTCAAATTGAAAAACATACAACAGACACACAAAAAGCAAAAGGCAAGAAACTATCATACCGCCAGAGAAAATCACCTTCACTAAAAGGAAGGAAATAACAGAAGGAAGGAAACAAGAGAAGGAAGGAAGGTAGGAAGGAAGGTAGGGAGGAAGGGAGGGAAAACAACCAGAAAACAAATCACAAAGTGTAAGAGTCAGTCCATATGTATCAATAATAACAATGAATGACAATGGACTAAACTGTCCAATAATAAGACACAGAGTAGATAAATGGATAAAACAAGAAGACACATTAATCTGTTGCCTATTAGGAACAATTCACCTACAAAGGCACATACAGACTAAAATAATAGGATGGAAAAATATATTTTATGCTGATAGAAACCAAAAGAGCAGGAGCAACTATACTTGTATCAGACAAAAGTGTTTTCAACACAAAAACCGTAAGAAGAACCAAAAAAGGTTATAATATAATGATAAAGGGGTCAATTCTGCAAGAGGATATATCAATTGTCGATATATATTTACCCAACACTGGAATACCCAGATATATAAATCAAATATTATTATAGCTAAAGAGAGGTAGAGCCCAATACAAAAGCCAGAGACCTTAACCGCCTATTTTTAGCACTGGACAAATCTTCCAGACAGAAAATAAGCAAATAAACATTAGACTTAATCTTCAATATAGACCAAATGTACCAATAGGTATTTACAGAACACTTCATCCAATGGTTGTAGAATACACACACTTCTCAGCATATGAGTCATTGTCAAGCATAAACCATATGTTCAGTTACAAAACAACTCTTAAAACATTAAAAAAATTGAAATAATATTATGCATCTCCTCTGACCAGAGTTCTAGTCTCTAGAACACAGCTAGAAATCAATAACAAGAGGAATTTTGGAAATGATACAAATACATAAAAATCTTAAGAAAAGCAATACCAAGATTGAACCAAGAAGAAATCCTAAACCAAGACAGATCAAAAATAAGTAATGAATGAGACTGAAGCTGTAATTAAAAGTCTCCCAGCAAAGAAATACCTGGGACCTGATGGCTTTACTGCTACATTCCAAACATTTAAAGAAGAACTAATGTCAATCTTATTCAAACTATCATTAAAAATGTGAGGAGGGGCCGGGCGCGGTGGCTCAAGCCTGTAATCCCAGCACTTTGGGAGGCCGAGGCGGGTGGATCACGAGGTCAACAGATCAAGACCATCCTGGTCAACATTGTGAAACCCCGTCTCTACTAATACAAAAAAATTAGCTGGGCATGGTGGCGCGTGCCTGTAATCCCAGCTACTCGAGAGGCTGAGGCAGGAGAATTGCCTGAACCCAGGAGGCGGAGGTTGTGGTGAGCCGAGATCGCGCCATTGCACTCCAGCCTGGGTAACGAGAGCGAAACTCCGTCTCAACAACAACAAAAAAAAAAATGTGAGGAGGGAATACTTCCAAAGTCATTCTCTAAGGCCAATATTATTACAATACTGAAACCAGGAAAAGACATAACCAAAAAGAAAAGAAAAAAACCTACAAGCCAATATCCCTGATAAATATTGATGCAAAAATCCCTCAACAAAATACTAGCAAACCAAATTCAACAATTCATTAAAAGGACCATTCATCATAACCAAATGGCATTTCTAATGATGCAAAAATGGTTCAACATACATAAATCAATGAATGTGATATATCAACAGAGTATATGATCATTTCAATTGATGCTGAAATGTGATAAATTCAACAATACTTGATGATAAAAAAATCTTCAATTAACTGGATATAGAAGGGTTGAACATACCTCAATATAATAAAAACCATGTATGACAGACTCACAGCTAGTATCATGCTGAATGGGGACAAACTGAAAGCCTTTCCTCTAAGATCTGGAACACAAAAGGATGCTCACTATCACCACAGTTATTTGACATAGTACTAGAAGTCCCACCTAAAGAAATCAGACAAGAGAAGGAAATATCAAGCATTGAAATTATAATGGAAGAAGTCAAATTATCTTTTTTTGCAGGTGATATGATTTTATATTTGAAAAAACCTAAAGACTTGCACAAAAAACTACTAGAAGAGATCAACAAATTCAAAAATGCTGCAGGATAGAAAATCAATATACAAAAATCAGAAGCATATCTGTATGCCAATAGTGAGCAATCTGAGAAAGAAATTAAAAAGTAGTTCTATTTATTATAGCCACAAATAAAATTACTTAGGAATTAACTTAGCCAAAGAAGTGAATGAGCTCCACAATAAAAATTATAAAAGACTGATGAAAAATATTGAAGAAGGGACATAAAAATGGAAAGATATTCCATGTTCATGCATTGGAAAAATCAGCATTATTAAATGTCCATACTATCCAAAGCAATCCACCTTGTGGAAGACAGTTTGGTGATTCCTCAAGAATTTAGAAACAGAAATTCCATTTGACCCAGCAATTCCATTACTGGGTATATATCCAAAGGATTATAAATTGTTCTATTATAAAGGCACATGCATACATATGTTTATTGCAGCACTGTTTACAATAGCAGACTTGGAACCAACACAAATCATTGACCCATCAATGATAGACTGGAGAAAGAAAATGTGTCACATATACACTATGGAATACTATGCAGTCATAAAAAACAAGGAGTTCGTGTTCTTTGTAGGGACATGGATGAATCTGGAAACCATCATTCTCAGCAAACTGACACGAGAACAGAAAACCAAAAACCACATGTTCTCACTCATAGGCAGGTGTTGAACAGTGAGAACATGTGGGCATAGGGAGGGGAGTATCACACACCAGTGTCTGTTGGGGGTTGGGGGGCTAGGTTAGGGACAGGAGGGTGTTGGGAGGCTGGGGAGGGAAAACACTGGGAGAAATGCCTGATGTAGGCGATGGGGGGCAGAGACTGCAAACCATCATGGTATGTGTGTACCTAAACAACAACCCTGTGGGATGTGCACATATACAACAGAGCTTGAAGTACAATAATAATAATAATAATAATAAAACCCAATGACATTCTTTACAGAAATAGAAAAAAGTCCTTAAAATTTATATAGGACCCCAAAAGACAGAGAATGGCCAAAGCTATCCTGAGCAAAAAAAAAAAACAAAATCGGAAGAAAACATTACATGACTTCAAATTATATTACAGAGCTACGGGAACCAAAACAACATGATACTGGCCTTAAAAATAGACACATAGATCACTGGAACAAAATAGAGTACAAAGAAACAAACCCAGATACCTACACTGAACTCATTTTTTGCAAAGGTGCCAAGAACATACCAGGAAAATTGTCTCTCTCAGTATATACAAAAATAAAATCAAAAGGGATTAGAAATGTAAATCTAACACATGAAACTAGAAAAAGAAAACATTGGGGAAACTCTGTAGAATATTGGTCCAGGCAAACATTTCTTGAGTAATACTCCAGAAGCACAGGAAACCAAAGCAAAAATGGACAAATGAGATCACAACGGTTTTTAAAGTTTCTAAACAGCAATGGAAACAATTGAAAAACTGAATAGACAACCCGCAGAATAGAAGAAAATATTTGCAAATTACTTATCTGACATGGTATTAGTAACCAGAATATATAAAGAGCTCAAACAACTTTAAGAAAAAAATATCTAATAATCTGACTTAAAAATGGATAAAAATTCATATAGACATTTCTCAAAGGAAGACATACAGATGGCCAACAGGCATATGAAAAGGTGCTGAACATCGCTGATCATATGAGAAATTCAAATTAAAACTACAATGTGACATCATCTCACCCCAGTTAAAAATGGCTTATATCCAAAAGACAGGAAATAACAAATGCTGGTGAGGATATGTCCAAAAGGGAACCCTCATATATTGTTGGTGGGAATGTGAGTTAGTACAATTGCTATGCAAAACACTTTGGAGGTTCAAAAAAAAAAAAAAAAAAACCCTAAAATAGATCTACCACATGATCCAGCCCTTTCTCTGGAGGGCATACATATACCCAAAGGAAAAGAAATTGGTATACCAAAGAGATATCGGCACTCCCATATTTATTGCAGTACTATTCACAATAGCCCAGATTTGTAAGCAACCTAAGTGTACATCAGCAGATGACTGAATAAATAAAATATGATGTATATACACAATTAGGTATTATTTAGCCATAAAAAAGGAATGAGATCCTGTAACTTGCAACAAAATAGATGGAACTGGAGGTCATTATGTTAAGTGAAATAAGCTAGGAATAGAAAAACATACATAACATGTTGTCACTTACTTGTGGGACCTAAAAATAAAAACTATTGAACTCATGAAGCAGAGAGTAGAAGCATAGTTACCAAAGGCTGGTAAGGGTATTAAGGGGTTAGGGGGCATGAGATGATAGTTAACAAGTATAAAAATTAGTTAGAAATATTGAATAAAACTTAATGATTTATAATACAACAGGGTGACTATAGTAAAAAATAAATTAATTGTACATTTTAAAATAACTAAAAGAGTATTTTTTTTTTGTTAAACAAAGGTTAAATGCTTAAGAGAAAGGTTACCCCATTTTTCCATGCTGTGATTATTATGCATTGCATGCTTGTATCAAAGTATCTTATGTACCCCCTACATATCTATACCTACTATGTACTCATAAAAAGTAATAATAAATAAAAATTTAAAAAACAAGAAAGTTGACCGAGTGCAGTGATTCATGCCTGTAATCCTAGCACTTTGGGAAGCTAAGGCGGGTGTATTACAAAGTCAAGAGTTCGAGACCATTCTGGCCAACATGGTAAAACCTTGTCTCTACTAAAAATACAAATATTAGCTGGGCTTGGTGGCATGCACCTGCAGTCCTAGCTACTCCAGAGGCTGAGGCAGGAAAATAGGTTGAACCCAGGAAGCAGAAGTACAGTGAGCTGAGATCATGCCACTGCATTCTGGCCTGGTGACAGAGCAAGACTCCATCTCAAAAAAACAAAACAAACAAAAAACAATAAAGTTGAAAACAGAAAATCAATAGCAAAAATTGTCAAGACCAAATCCTTTTTTTTCAAATGATCTATGAAATCAATATGCCTCTAGCCAGGGTAAGTAAAAAAAGAAACACAAATTTTTAATATCAGAAGTAACAAAGGGGACATCACTACTGATCCCATGGACATTAAAAGGTTATTAAGGAAATATTATTGAACATCTTTATACCTACAAACCTGATTACCTGTATGAATTTGACCAATTCCTTGAAAGACACATTCTGCCCAAACTCACAAAAGAAGAGAGATAATCTGATTAGACCTATGTCTATGAAAGTAATTGGATCAACAAGCAATAACCTTATAAAACTCCAAACATCAGGCCCAAGGAGTTTCACTGTTGTATGTTACCAAACATTTAATTAAGATATTATACAAATTTTCTTTAGTCTCTTCCAAAAGATAGAATCAGAGGTTCTATCTTCTAACTCAGTCTCCTCAGTGTGTGTGGAAAGCATTACCCTAATGCCAAAACCAGAAAAAAAAAATTGCAAGAAAACTACAGACCAATATCTCTGGTAAATCTGAATGCAAGCATTCTCAACCAAATATAAGCAAATTAAATACAACAATGTATAAAAAGAAGTGTATAACATGATCAAGTAAAATATTTCTTAGGTATGCAGGCTGGTTCAACATTTGAAAATCAATGTCATCCATTATATCAACAAGTTGTAGGAAAAAAAGTTACATGATCATATTAATAGTTACAGCAAAAGCTATATCAAAATCCAGTGCCCAGTCATGATAAGAACAAAAAGCAACTCTCAGCAACTAATAACAAAGGAAAACTTCTTAAATTTTTTAAAGAACATCAACAAAAGCCTGACAGCATACTTAATGATGAGGTCAGGGACAAGGTAACGATGTGCTCTCTCATCTCTGCTTTTCAATATCATACTTGGAAGTCCTTTCTAATGCAATAAGACAGGGAAGGGAAATAAAAGATACATTGATTTGAAAGGGAGAAATTAAAAAAAAAACTGTTTTTGCAAATGACACAATCATCTATGTAAGCAGTTCGAAATGATCAACAAATAAACACTTCTTGAACAAATAAGTTATGGTAAGAGTTCAAGTTACAGGGTTAATATACAAAAGTCAATCCCTTTTATATGAACCAGCGATAAACAAGTGTAATCTGAAATTAAAAACACATTACTATTTATATTAACACTGCCAGAAATAAAGTATTTGGATATAAATTTAATAAAATATACATGTGGTCTATATGAGGAAAACTACAAAACTCTGTTGAGGGGTATCGAATAACTAAATAAATGGAGATATATTCCATGTTCATGGATAGGAAGCCTCAATATTGTCAAGATGTTGGTTCTTTCCTACTTGATCTATAGATTTAACAAAATCCCAATCTAAGTTTCTGTAAGTTATTTTGTGGATATCAACAAACAGATTTGTAACGTTTTTTTGGAGAAGTAACAGGCTTTGAATAGCCAACTCGATATTAAATGAGAAGAACAAAATTGGAGGACTGTCACAACTAAACTTTAAGATTTACTATAAAGTTACAATAACCAAGGCAATGTGGCATTGGTGAAAAGTAGCAAATGGGTCAGTTTAACAAAAGAAGAGAGCTCAAAAATAGAAGCACATAAGGACGAGTATCCTGCAGCTATTGGATGAAGTGTTCTGTAAATATCTGTTAGGTTCATTTGGTCTATACTGAAGGTGAAGTCTAATGTTGATTTATTTTCTGTCTGGGAGATCTCTCCAAAGCTGACAATGAGGTGTTGAGGTCTCCAGCTATTGGAGATCTCTCCAATGCTGACAATGAGGTGTTGAGCCTCCAGTATTGGGGCCTTCTCTCTCTTTAGCTTTCTCTCTTTTTATAAATATCTCAAATATATAAATAAAAATATATTTGATTTATATATCTGGGTGTTGCAGTGTTGGGTAAATATACATTCACAGTTTTATATTCTCCTGCTGTATTGACCCTTTTATCATGACATCATGACCTTCTTTGGTTCTTCTGTTTTTGTTTTGAAATCTATTTTGTCTGATATAAGTATATCTGTTCCTGCTCTTCTTTTGGTTTATATTAGCGTAGAATATGTTTTTTTCCATTTTATTATTTTCAGTCTATGTATGTCTTCATAGATGAAATATGTTTCTTGTAGGTAACAGATCAATGTGCCTCTTTTTAAATCCCCTCATCTACTCTATGTCTTTTGATTGGAGAGTTTAGTCCACTGACATTCAATGTTATTATAGATACATATGAACTGACTCCTGCCACATCGTGATTTGTTTTCTTGTTTTTGTTTTTGTTTTTTTTTTTGAGACGGAGTTTCGCTCTTGATACCCAGGCTGGAGTGCAATGGCGCGATCTCCGCTCACCGCAACCTCCGCCTCCTGGGTTCAGGCAATTCTCCTGCCTCAGCCTCCCGAGTAGCTGGGATTACAGGCACGCGCCACCATGCCCAGCTAATTTTTAGTATTTTTAGTAGAGACGGAGTTTCACCATGTTGACCAGGATGGTCTTGATCTCTTGACCTCGTGATCCGCCCGCCTCGGCCTCCCAAAGTGCTGGGATTACAGGCGTGAGCCACCGCGCCCGGCCATCGTGATTTGTTTTCTAATTGTTTTCTTGTCTTCTCTTTCTTCCCTTTTTTCTGTCTTCCTTTCAGTGAAGCTCATTTTCTCTGGTGGTATAATTTAGTTTCTTGCTGTTTACCTTTTGTGTATCTGTTGTATGTTTTTTGATTTGAGGTTACTATGAGGCTTTTAAATACTATCTTATAAACCATTACTTTAAACAGATGACAACTTATCACTGCATAAGCAAACAAACAAACATGAAAAAAGAAAACAATGAATCTACACTTTTAACTTCATCCTCCCACTTTTTAACTTTTTGTCATTTCTCTTTATGTCTTATTGAACTATGTCTTTAAAAGTTATTGTAGTTACTATTTTAATTTGTTTATTATTTAATCTTTCTACTTAAGATAACAGTAGTTAACATATCACAATTACAATGTTATAATATTCTGTATTTTCCCATGTGCTTATTTTTGCCAATGAGTTTTGAACCTTCAGATGATTTCTTTTGCTGATAATCACCCTTTTCTTTCATACTAAATAACTTCCTTAAGCATTTCTTGTAGGATAGGTCTGGTGTTGATGAAATCTCTCAGCTTTTGTCTGTCTGGGAACATCTTTATTTCTACTTCATGTTTGAAGGGCATTTTCCCTGGATGTTCTGTTCTAGGGTAAAAGTTTTTTTTTTTTTCTTTTTCCTTCAGAACTTTAAATATGTTATGCCACTCTCTCTTAATCTGTAAGATTTCCACTGAAAAGTCAGCTTCCAGACACACTGGGGCTTCATGGTATATTATCTGTTTCTCTTGCTATTTTTAGGATCCTTTCTTTATCCTTGACCTTTCAGAATCTGATTATTAAATGCCTTCAGGTAATACTCTTGGGTTAAATATGCTTGGTGTTCTATGATATCCTTGTACTTGAATGTTAATAACTATCTCTAGGTTTGAGAAGTTCTTGAATATTATCCCTTTGAACAAACTTTCTACCCCTGTATCTCTTTTTCTACTACCTCTTTTAAGGCCAATAACTCTTACATTTGCCATTTTGCAGAAAGTGTGATGTTTACTCTGTCAGGATTTTTATATTTCCCAGCTCAGTTTTTAGACGGCTATTCCATAAATACTCTCAAGGGTATTTAGTTCCATTCAGTTCAAGATGTGGACTGGAATCTACTTACTCCATTTCAACTGGAACCAAAATCATCTAGAAATAAATATTAATATAACAAATACTAGAAAAGTTCTTAATGAAGAAAATTATAAAGCTTTATTAAACTACATTTTTTAAAATAGATCTGGAAAACCCCTTCTAAATATTGGCTTGGGAAAGACTTAATGACCAAGAACCCAAGAACAAATGCAACAAAAACAAAAATAAATAGATAGAACTTAATTAAATGAGAAACCTTTTGCAAAGCAAAATAATCAGCAGAGTTAACAGACAACCCACAGAGTGGGAGAACATTTTCACAATCTATACATCTGACAAAGGACTAATATCCAGAATCTACAAAGAACTCAAACAAGTCATCAAGGGAAAACAAATACAAAAAGTAGACTAAGGACATGAATAAACAATTCTCAAAAGAAGATATACAAATGGCCAATAAGCATATGGAAAAATGCCCAAAATTACAAATTATCAGGAAAATGAAAATTAAAACCACAATGCAATACAAACTCATTCCTGAAAGAATGGCCATAGTAAAAAAATTGTAGATATTGGTGTGGGTGTGGTAGAAAGGGAACACTTTTATACTGTTGGTAGGAACGTAAACTAGTTCAACCACTGTGGAAAATAGTGTGGAGATTCTTTAAAGAACTAAAAGTAGATTTACTGTTTGATCTAGCAATCCCACTTTTAGATATTGTCTACCCAGAATTAAATAAGTCATTATACAAAAATGATACTTGCACATGCATGTTTATAGCACCACAATTTGCAATTGCAAAAATATGGAACCAGCCCAAATGCCCATCAATCAATGAGTAGATAAAGAAAATATGGTAAATATACTGTAGAATACTACTCAACCATAAAAAGGAACAAAATAGTGAGATTTGCAGCAAACTGGATGTAATTGAAGACTATTATCCTAAGTGAAGTAACTCAGGAATGAAAAACCAAACACTCTTTGTTCTCATTCACATGTGGGAGCTAAACTATGAGGATGCAAAGGTATAAGAATTATATATTGGACTTTGGGGACTCAGGGGAAAGAATAGGAGGTGACAAGGATAAAATACTACACATTAGGTACAGTATACACTGCTCAAGTGATGGGTGCACCAAAATCTCAGAAATCACTACTAAAAAATGTATTAATGTAACTAAATACCATTTGTTCTCCAAAATCCTATTGAAATAATTTTTTTAAAGTTCGAAAGACTTACTGACACCCATAATCTAAGCTTGTTTATGTTTCCAAGACACAGATGGCCTTTAGAGAATCAATAGTGAAATTAAATTAAAACAAAAAATCTATTAGTTTTCTAAGCAACAGATTCTTTGAAACTTTTATTGTTTGCTTTGTTAACACAATTTCCAATGATGGTCATAGAAATAATATCCTTTCAGAAAGGGCCAGGCAGAATAGGAGAACTATAGTGTTTCTAATTCTGCAGTGACTTTGATTCAAAAATATTCACTATAGCTGTGTAACCCACTGAGTCATTCTAAGTATAATTTAAGTAAACAGTCTCTGCCAGATAATTAGTTACTTCCACTTAGGGGGACTATATTATATGGCAATTGACATAACTAATATTTCCTTTTGAAATAATATATAATTTTTTCAGTTTTAAGAGATGGAACAACAAGCTGTCACTAAGTTATTTCTATTCTTTCTCATTGTGTGGGTCTCAATAGTAATTATTATAAGTTAGAGGCTTATAAACATCCTGTTTAGCAAAGTGAAGACTATACCCTTCGAAGTAGAAAAACAGAGCATAAAAAAAGGACAAATTTTTATGTAACTCATGTGATTTATACTTTAATGTCCACTTGTAAATCTATTCACATGAACATCCCATTCCCTTTTGGCGCTTTTATATCAACATAGTAACACAGTGAACACATTTAATGAAGAGAATTTAATCTCCTAATCTCATGGCAATTTCTCTTTTACTACTTAATCTTTTCTACATACCCAGTGCTATTGTTATAGAAATGAGAACAATCAAGAACTAAGATGCAACAGTTCTCCAGGATGGATGTGAATACTATATAAATAAATATTAAAATAAATAAATATAACTGATAAATGTGGTATATAAATAAACTTAGCAAAAAGGCATAAAATGGATTCTAGATAAATGTTTTTTATTACTCAGATACAGCATCTACTGAGGTAGAATTCACATATTTATGCAGGAATAAACTAGTCATCCTATAGAATAGAACATACCAAAACATAAATGGAAACTTTTAAAAGAGATGTTATTTTATGCAAGTTGGGGAAAAAATTATGGTATTAAACTTTCATATGGATTAAATATAGATGTCTAACTCACAAACAAAATTTAGATATAATAATGACCTACACATAAGAAATAAAAATTACAAACATTTGAAGAAACTACAGAATAATGTTGCCAATCTAGGAATAGGGCAGGGTGTCCTTAAAAAGTAAGTTGTAAAACTCAATGAATTTTACTACACCAATATAAGAAATGTCTGTAAGTCTAAAGATATATCCAATTTTAAAAGACAACCATTTAAAAATGTATAAAATAATACTGAATTAATCAACTAGAAAAAGACTAACAGCCACTATCAAAATATTAAAATAATTTAGAACATTAATCATATACTAGGTTCTCTGATTAAAAAAATAAACATTTGATAAAGTAACACTATTACTAAAGAAGATGTCAACTATGCCAACAATAATATACCATTTAACACTACTGGTGAATACCAAAGTCTGACATCAAATATAGGTTAAAATACTTATTTAGTTGTTGATTTAAAAAAAAACTGGCCAAGCCTTTTAAAAGTATAATTTGGCACTGAGAAAATATAAAATGTAAATCACCTATAACAGATCAAACCCATACAAGTAAACAAGAAATTTATTGGCTCACAGGAATAGAAAATCCAGTACACTTATCTGGAATTTAGATATGTTTAAACCCAGGAGTACATCCAGTATCAAAATGCCAAAAGTGGAATTAGAGATGAAGCAAGATGGTTGAATACAAGGCACCACCAATTGCCCCTCCTCCCCTCAACAAGGACACCAATTTGACAACTACCTATACGAAAAAAATCTTCGTAAGAACCAAAAATTAGATGAGCACTCACAGGACCTGGTTTTAAGTTCATATTGCTCAAAAAGACACTGAAGCGGTAGGAAAAACAATCCCTAATTGCCAATGCCACCCTTCCCCCATCCACTGGCGGCAGCCCATCAGTGCAGAGAGAGAAACTGTGTGTCTAGGGGAGGGAGATCCCAGCAATTGTGTAACATTGCATTTAACTCAGTGCTGCGCTGTTGTAGCAGAAAGCAAAACTGGACCAAACTCCACTGATACCCGCCAGGGAGGGAGTATTTAAACCAACCCTAGCCAAAGGGGAATTGTTCATCTCAGTGGTTGAAACTTGAGGTCAGCAAGCCTTACCACCTCTAGCTGGAGTGCTCTTAGGTCCCTAAATAAATTTGAAATCCAGCCTAGGCCATGAGAATTGCAATGCCTAGGGTGTCCTAAGAGGCTGAACTGGACTCAGAGCCATGGAATGAGGGTGCACATGATCTCCTGAGATACCAGCCAGGGTAGCTAGGGGAGTACTGGCTCCCCCACTCCCCTAATCCCAGGCTGTACAGCACATGGCTCCAAAAGAGACTCCTTCCTTTTATTTGAGGAGAGAAGAGGAAAAAGTGGAAAGGTCTTTGTATTGCTTTTTGGATGACAGCTTAGCGACAGCAGTATAAGGCACTGGTCAAAGTTGTGAGGCACCCTTTCCAGGCCCTACCTTCCAAGCAACATTTCTAGACACACCTTGGGCCAGAAGTAAACATGCTTCCTCAAAGGAAAGGACTCAATCTTGGATACAGCTAACTGAAGAGCCCCTGGATCCTGAATAACCAGCAGCAACATCCAGCTGGTACATTATGGGTCTTTGGCGAGACTCAGACTTGCTGGCTTCTAATGAGACTTAATGTATTCCCAGCTTTGATGACTATGGGGCTGGATCCTCTCTGCTTGAGAAAAGTGAAGGGAAAAATAAAGAGGACTTTGTCTTGCACCTTAGGTATCAGCTCTGCCACGGAGTAAAACACCAAGCAGGCTCTTAGAGTCCCCGATTTCAGGCCTTGGCTCTTGAATGACATTTCTAGATCTGTCCCAGACTAGCCCACTGCCCTAAAGGATGAGTCCAAGACCAGTCAGCACTGATCACAAGCTGACTGAAGAGCCATTGGACATTAAAAGAACATCGGCAGTACTTCCTATGGGACTTTGACGCCACAGTATAATAGGGCAGCAAATAGACTCGGAAGGTTTTTGACTCTAGTTCCTGTCTTCCAGACAACACCTCTGGACCTGCAAGGGGTCTTGGGAGAACTCACTACCCTGAAGGGAAAGACACCGGACTTGCTGCCTTTTCCACCTACTGATCATAGAGCCCTGAGGACCTGAGTGAACACAGGTGGTAGCCAGGGTGTGGTTACAGCAGCCCTTGGGTGAGACCCAGTGCTGTGCTGGCTTGAGATCTGATTCAGTGCAGTGTTAGTGGTGCTGGCCACAAGAGAGCTTGTGTCACTGCACCTCTAGCCCAGGTGGCTCAGAACAGAGAGAGAGAGAGACTCCATTTGTTTGAGAGAAAAAGAAGGAAAAGAAACAAGAGTCTCTGCATGATAATTCAGATAATTCTGCCAGATATTGTCCAAGACCATCAAGGGAGTACCTCTATGAATCTACAAAAGCCGAAGCATTACTGGGCTTGGGATGGCCTCCACTGAAGATACAGCTTAGATCACAACACCCATTTCATGAATACCTGGCAGTCTTACCTAGAAGCACATGTACAAACAACCCCAGATTGTGAAGACTACAATAAATACCCAACACTTCAATATCCAGACATAGAAAAGGATCCACAGTATCAAGATTGTCCAAGAAAACATGACCTCACTAAATGAACCAAAAAAGGTACTAGGGACAAATCCCAGAGGAACAGAGACATGTGGCCTATCAGATGCAGAAAAATAGTTGTTTTAAGAAAACTCAAAAAAAGTCAAGATAACACAGAAAAGACATTCTGAATTCTATCAGATAAATTTATCAAAATAATTGAAGTAATGAAAAGTAATCAAGTAAAAATTCTGGAGCTGAAAAATGCAACTGATATACTGAAGAATACATCAGAGTCTCTTAATATTAGAATTGATCAGGCAGAAGAATTAATGAGTTTGAAGGTAGACTATTTGAAAATACCAAGTAAGAGGAGAAAAAAAGAACAAAGAATAAAAAAGAATAAAGCATGCCTACAATATCTAGAAAATAGTCCCAAAGGGGAAAATCTAAGCATATTGGCCTTATAAAGAAGGGAGAACAGAGAAGGGGTACAAGTTCATTCAAAGGAATAATAAAGTAACTCCCAAATCTAGAGAGAAAAAATATCAATATTCAAATATAAGGTTATAGAAAATCAGGCAAATTAAACCCAAAGATGACTACCTCAAAGTATTTAACAATCAAACTCCCAGATATCAAGGATAAAGAAAGGATGCTAAAAACATCAAGAGAAAAGAAACATGTAACATACAATAGTTAATATGTCAAGTGGCAGACTTTTCAGTGCAGTCCTTCCAGGCCAGGAGAGAGTGACATGATATATTTAATAGTGCTAAAGGAAAAACTTTTACCCTATAATAGGGTATGAAAATATCCTTTGAACATGAAGGAGAAATACAGACTTTTTCAGACAAATGGAAACTGAGGAATTTCATCAGCACTAAACCTGTCCTACAGGTAATGCTTCAGGGACTATTTTAAACAGAAAAGGATGTTAATGAACATTAAGAAGTAATCTGAAGGTACAAAACTCATGAGTAATGGTAAATACAAAGAAAACACAGAATAATATAACACTGTAACTGTGGTATGTAAACTGCTCTTATCATAGGTAGGAAGACTAAACAATGAACCAATTAAAAATAATTGGAATACTATGCAGCCATAAAAAGGAACAAAATCATATCCTTTGAAAGGAGCTGGAAGCCACTGTCCTCAGCAAACTAACACTGGGACTGAAAACCAAATACTGCTTGTTCTCATTTGTAAGTGGGAGCTGAACTATGAGAACACATGGACACAGAGAGGAAAATAATGTACACAGCAGGCTGTTGGAGGTCATGGGGGTGGTGGTGGGAGAGAGAGTGTCAGGATAAATAACTAATGCATGTGGGAGGATCAATACCTAGGTGACGGATTGATAGGTGCATCAAATTACCATGGCACACATTTACCTATGTCACAAACCTGCATGTCCTGCATGTGTATCCCAGAACCTAAAATAAAATAAAATTAAAAAAACTTCAACATTCTTTTAATGATAAAAAACCCAAAAAAAAACTAGGTATAGAAGGAACATATCTCAATTAAATAAAAGCTATAAATGACAGACCCACAGCTAGTATCATACTAATTAAGGAAAAACTGAAAACTTTTCCTCTAGATATGCAACAAGACAAGCATACTCACTGTCACCATTATTATTCAACAGAGTACTAAAAGTCCTAGCTAGACCAATCAGACAAGAGAAAGAAATAAAAGTCATCCAAACTGGAAAGGAAGAAGTCAAATTATACTGTTTGTAGATTATATAATAATCTTATATTTGGAAAGCCCTAGAGAATCCACCAAAAAACTTTTAGAACTAACAAACAAATTTGGTAAAGTTGGAGGATGCAAAATCAATACACAAAAATTAGTAGTGTTTTTATATGCCAACAGCAAACTGAAAAAGAAATAAAAAAGTAATCCCATTTACAATAGTCACAAATAAAATTAATTATGTAGGAATTAATGTAACCAAGGTATTGAAACATTTCTACAATGATAACGATAAAATATTGATGCAAGAAATTAAAGATGACACACAAAAAATGGAAAGATATTCCATATTCATTGACTAGCAGTTTCAATATTGCTAAAATTTTCATACCACCCAAAACAACCTACAGATTTAATACAATCTCTATCAAAATAACAATGATATTCTTCACAGGAATGGAAAAACAATTTCTAAAACTTTTATGGAACCACAAACACACACATAAACAAACCAGAATAACCAAAGCTATCCTAAACAAAAAGAACAAAACTAGAGGAATTACATTACCTGACTTCAAATTATACTACAGAGCTATAGTAACCCAAACAGCATGGTCCTGACAGAAAAACAGACACATAGACCAATGAAACAGAATACAGAACCCAGAAACAAATCCACACACCTACAGTGAACTCATTTTTGTCAAAGGTGCCAAGAACATATACTGAGGAAAAGACAGTAGCTTCATTAAATGGTGCCTAGAAAACTGAATATCCATATGCGGAATGAAACTCGACCACGATGTTTCACCATAGAGAAAAATCTAATCAAAATCAAAATCAAAATCAATTAAAGATTTGAATCTAATACCTCAAACTATAAAACTACCCAAAAAAAAAAAAAAAAAAAAAAAAAAAGCTTTGGAGAAACTCTCCAGGACTTTGTAGTGGCAAATATTTGTTGAGCAATACCTCACAGGCACATGCAACCAAAGCAAAAATGGAGAAATACATCACAAGTTAAAAGCTTCTGGACAGTAAATGAAACAATGAATAATGTGATGAGAAACCCCTTCTAAATGGGAGAAAACATTTGCAAACTATTCATTTGATGAAGAATTAATAATCAGAATATATAAGGAGCTCGAACAACTCTATAGGAAAAAATCTAATAATCCAATTTAAATATGGACAAAAGACCTGAATAGATATTTCTCAAAAATAAGACATACAAATGGCAAGCACATATATGAAAAAGTGCTCAATGTCATTGATCATTAGAAAAATGCAAACCAAAACTACAATGAGGTAGCATCTTACCCCAGTTAAAAAGGCTTGTATCCAAAAAACAGTCAATAAAAAATGCTGACAAGAATATGGAGAAAAGAAACTTTCATACAGTGTTGGTGAAAAGTAAATTAGTACAACTGCTATGGAGAACAGTTTGAAGATTCCTCAGGAAACTAAAAACAGAGCTACTATATGATCCAGCAATCCCACTCCTAGGTATATACTTAGAAGAAAATAAATCAGTATATCAAAGAGATAGCTGCACTCCTATGTTTATTGTGGCAGTATTAACAGCGGCTAAGAATTGGAAGCAACTTAAGTGTCCATAAACAGACAAATTGATAAAGAAAACATGGTACATACCCATAATGAGGTACTACTCAGCCATAAAAAGGAATGAGATCCTGTCATTTGCAACAACTTGGATGGAACTGGAGGTCACAATGTTAAGTGAAATAAGCCAGGTACAGAAAGACAAACATCATATGTTCTTACTCATTCGAGGAAGCTAAAAATGAAAATGACTGAACTCATAAAGATAGAGAGTTGAATGATGGTTACCAGAGGCCGGGATGGGTAGTTGGGGTTTGGGTGTGTGGCAGTGCAGAGGAGGAATGGTTGAAGGGTACAAAAACATGGGGAAAAAAAAATAAAAGACCTATTCATTGCTAGCACAACAGGGTGACTATAATAAAATGTAATTTAGTTGTTCATGTAAAAATAACTAAAAGAGGATAAGTAGATTGTTTTAAATACAAAGGATGAATGCTTGAACAGATTGATACCCTATTTGCCCTGATGTTATTATTACTTATTTCATGCCTCTGTTAAAATACCGTGTAATGCATTAACTCATATAGACACCTACTATGTACTCATAAAAATTAAAAATAACAAAATAAACAAAACAAAAACAGAAGAAAAGCAGAGCTCTACTAATATCCCCTGTTGGTAGTTTACCACTCTTTTGGTTCATTTTCAAGAGAGAGGTTTTTTTACCAGGTGGCAAAATATCTACTGACCCTACTATAAAACAAAAAGCAGCTCTTTCCCAATAGCTTCAGCAAAACTCCTAGAGTGTACTGCATCCTAAGGGACATAGTATGGTACCAGTTTGTCCCAGTTTTCTTAGGACTTTTCTGGTTTTAGCACTGAAAGTCCTGCCTCTCAGGAACCAACTCTAACAAGGAGGGTTTACCCAGGACTGCCCAGTTTCAAAACAGAAAATCTTGTATTCTGAGAATCCTGTAAGTGCTATACAAATTGGGACACTTGGTTGCTCTACAATATGGAGACGTGACCAACAGTCCTGACTGAAGGGTATGAGCAGTTTATGAAAGGTTAATGTGCTGAGAAAATAAAATTTTATTATTGTTTATTTTTATAATGTAAGTTCTGGGATACACGTGTACAATGTGCAGGTTTGTTACATAGGTATACACATTCCATGGTGGTTTGCTGCACCCATCAACCTGTCATCTACATTAGGATACTAATGCTATCCCTCCCCTAGCCCCCTACCCTGCTGACATGTCCCGGTGTGTGATGTTCCCCTCCCTGTGTCCATGTTCAACTCCCACTTATGAGTGAGAACATGTGGTGTTTGGTTTTCTGTTCTTGTGTTAGTTTGCTGAAAATGATGGTTTCCAGCTTCATCCATGTCCCTGCAAAGGATATAAACGCATCCTTTTTTATGGTTGCATAGTATTCCGTGGTGTAAATGGTGCCACATTTTCCTTATACAGTCTGTCATTGATGGGCATTTGGGTTGGTTCCAAGTCTTTGCTATTGTGAATAGTGCCTCAATAAACATACGTGTGTGTGTGTCTTTATAGTAGAATGATTTATAATCCTTTAGGTATATACTCAGTAATGGGATTGTTGGGTCAAATGATATTGTAAACATGTTTCTATTTCTCCATATCCTCTCCAGCATCTGTTGTTTCTTGACTTTTTAATGATCGCCATTCTAACTGGCATGAGATATCTCATTATGATTTCGATTTGCATTTTTCTGGTGATCAGTGATGATGAGCTTTTCTTCATATGTTTGTTGGCTGCATAAATGTCTTTTTTCACCCACTTTTTGATGGAGTTTTTTTCTTGTAAATTTATTTAAGTTCTTTGTAGATTCAAGATATTAGCCCTTTGTCAGATGGAAAAATTGCAAAATTTTTCTCCCATTCTGTAGGTTGCCTGTTCACTCTAATGATAGTTTCTTTTGCTCTGCAGAAACTCTTTAGTTTAATTAGATCCCATTTGTCTATTTTGGCTTTTGATGCTATTCCTTTTGGTGTTTTAGTCATGAAGAACTTTGCTCATGCCTATGTCCTGAATGGTATTGCCTTGGTTTTCTTCTAGGGTTTTTATGGGTTTAGGTCTCACATTGAAATCTTTAATACATCTTGAGTTAATTTTTGTGTAAGGTGTAAGGAAGGGATGCAGTTTCAGCTTTCTGCATATGGCTGACAGTTTTCCCAACACCATTAATTAAATAGGGAGTCCTTTCACCATTGCTTTTTAGTTAGGTTTCTCAAAGATCAGATGGTTGTGGGTGTGTGGCCTTACTTCTGAAGTTTCTGTTCTGTTCCATTGGTCTACATATCTGTTTTGATACCAGTATCATGCAAATTTTGTTGCTGTAGACTTGTAGTATAGTGTGAAGTCAGGTAGCAGCCTGATGCCTCCAGCTTTCTTCTTTTTGTTTAGGATTATCTTGGCTATATGGGCTTTTATTTTTCAGTTCCAAATAAAATTTAAACTATTTTTCCCCGGTTCTGTGAAGAAAGTCAATGGTAGCTTGATGGGGATAGCATTTAATCTATAAATTACTTTGGGCAGTATGACCATTTTCACAATATTAATTCTTCCTATCCATGAACATGGAATGTTTTTCCATCTGTTTGTGTTCTCTCTTATTTCCTTGAGCAGTGGTTTGTAGTTCTCCTTGAAGAGGTACTTTACATCCCTTGTAAGTTATGTTCTGCAGTATTTTATTTTTTGTAGCAATTGTGAATGGGAGTTCACTCTTGATTTTGCTCTCTGTTATTGGTGTATAGAAATGCTTGTGATTTTTGCATATTGATTTTGTATGCTGAGACTTTGCTAAAGTTGCTTATCAGCTTAAGGAAATTTTAGGCTGAGATGATGGGGTTTTCTAAATAGACAATCATGTCATCTGCAAGCAGAGACAATTTGACTTTCTCTTTTGCTAATTGAATATACTTTATTTCTTTCTCTTGCCTGATTGCCCTGGCCAGAACTTCCAATACTATGTTGAATAGGAGTGGTGAGAGAGGACATCCTTGTCTTGTGCTAGTTTTTAAAGGGAATGCTTCCAGTTTTTGCCCATTCAGGATAATATTGGGTGAGGGTTTGTCATAAATAGCTCTTATTTTGAGATATGTTCCATCAATACGTAGTTTATTGAGAATTATTAGCATGAAGGGCTGCTGAATTTGTCGAAGGCCTTCTCTGCATCTACTGAGGTAATCACGTGGTTTTGTTATTGGTTCTGTTTATGTGATGAATTATGTTTATTGATTTGTATATGAATTATGTTTATTGATTTCTAAATATTGAACCAGCCTTGCATCTCTGAATGAAGCTGATTTGATCATGGTGGATAAGCTTTTTGATGTGCTTTCTTCAGAGCCATCAGGCAAGGACATTTAAGTCTGCTGAAGCTGTGCTCACAGCTGCCCCTTCCCCTTGTGTCCCAGGAAGATGGAGGTTTTATCTATAAATCTCTGACTGGGGCTGCTGCCTTTATTTCAGAGATGCCCTGCCCAAAAGAGGAGGAATCTAGAGAGGCAATCTGGCCGCAGCAGCTTTGCTGAGCTGTGGTGGGCTCCATCCAGTTAGAACTTCCTGGCAGCTTTGTTTACACTGTGATGGTTAAACTGCCTACTCAAGCCTCAGCAATGGTGGACATCCCTCCCCCACCAATCTCAAGCTTTTCAGGTTGACCTTAGACTGCCATTCTGGCAGTAAGATTTTCAAGCCAGTAGACTGTAGCTTGTTGGGCTCCATGGGGGTGGGACCTCACGAGCCAGACCACTTGGTTCCCTGGCTTCAGCCCCCTTTCCAGGGAAGTGAATGGTTCTGTGTCTCTGACATTCCAGGTGCCACTGGGGTATGAAAAAAAAAACAAACAAACAAACAAACTCCTGCAGCTAGCTCAGTGTCTATCCAAATGGCCACCCAGTTTTGTGCTTGAAACTAGGTCCTTGGTGGTGTAGGCACCGAAAGGAATCTCCTGGTCTGTGGGTTGCAAAGACCATGGAAAAAGCACAGTATTTGGGCCAGAGTGCACTGTTCCTCATGGTACAGTCCCGAATGCCTTCCCTTGGCTAGGAAAGGGAGTTCCAACCCCTTGTGTTTCCTGGGTGAGGTGGCACCCCCACCCTGCTTCAGCTTACCCTCCATGGGCTGCATCTACTGTCCAACCAGTCCCAGTGAGATGAACTGGGTACCTCAGTTGGAAATGCAGAAATCACCCACCTTCTGTGTTGATCTCACTGGGAGCTGCAGACTGGAGCTAATTCTATTTGGCTATCTTTGTGAATAAAATTATAAACTGCTTATAAGTCATCTGTATTGCCTGTATGTGCTATTCATTCAATCCAATCTTCCTGTATACAAGAAACATTGCAACTGGGAAAAAATGTACACAAATCTTTGAACAAAGTGAGACTTTTCAGCAGCTTTATCTTCCTTTTCTCTTCTAGAGTATGATTCATAACATATACACACATTTTACTGTGCTCTGTCTCTTCTGCTTTACTTTTTTTTTTTTTTTTAAAGACAATTGCTTAAAGGTGTCATCAAATGTGTCTTCTGTTGTTTCCAGGTTCTCACTCATACAGTGGTCTAAGCCTATTTTCCATCCTGCCCCCTTTTTAGATTTCTCTCTTGGTGACTGTTTTTCACTAAACTTTAAATTGTCAATGAAAGCTAAATTTTATTGTTTACATTAACAGAGCTGGTTGTCATTGCTGAAATCTAACTTGCCCTGCTTTTAAGCCAATCTGCCTGATTGCTTTCCTTCACCTGCATCTAGTTTCTTCTTCTTGCAGTAAAGCCAAAAAATCTATAGCACCACTGCAGGGTGATGAGCTTCCCATCTCCCCATCATCTAGCTGATAACAAAGACTGATTCATACTCTGCAAGAATTATATTCTACTGACTTTGAATAAAAATTAGAAGTTGACGGTGAAAATTAGAAATCAAAGAACTGTTCATAGCACTGAAGAAAACTCCAAATTTGGTAAATGCTGGAAGCAGTATGATATTATTTACATTTATTGTAAGCCAGGAGGAGAGCCTAGCAAACTTTCTTAAAATAGCTGTTTTAAAAAATCTATCTATATAGTTAGATTTCAAAATGTTGAAGTTCAATTAGATGTGTCTTCCTGTATCACAGTTTTAGAAGGTGAAGATCCATTTCTGTCATCTGTACACATTCTACTATCCTAAGCAAAATAGCAAAAATTTTCCATATATGTGTTTGTGTATATATATATAAACACATACACACACACACACATACACATATATATGTTCATACCAAGGACATAGCATTTTTGTTGTTTTCTGATTTTGTATTAGTATCAGCAATGAATTTAATTAAGCAGTAATTTTACAATAAGCACTATTTTTATGATAAAGTACAGAGAAATCTCTTAAAAGAGCTGTTGCCTTGTTATTAGAAGACTGAATGGACCTCATCAAGAAATTTGATTCCTAGTAATTCCAAGATTGAAAGTGACTGGCCTTTTTAAGCATTGCACAAAGGCTTGTAAGGAAAATCTGAATGGACCTCATCAAGAAATTTGATTCCTAGCAATTCCAAGATTGAAAGTGACTGGCCTCTTTAAGCATTGCACAAAGGCTTGTAAGGAAAACCTGTAAGACTACTTTAAGATCAGTGGGTTTCCACTATGACATGAGATTTAACTGATTCTCAAAAGGAAGAAGGAGCTGTCACTCTTGTGCCTTACAACTGCAGAAATACTAATAAGAAAACCACTTTGAGAATATTCATCTGCTGAAAATAAAGCATAATGATTACAGAACATAAACGTGAAAAGGCAGAATCTGAAAATAACACTAAAAGAAACCGAAGAAAATTGTGCAGATCATAGAACAGTCTTAAAGGCTTTTTTTCCCTCCCAACAAATACACAAACTTTTTTCAAATACTTTGAAGTAACAGTATTTGGAAGGTGAAAGTTTTGTTGTTGCGGTGTATTTATATTTTTGTCTAGTTTAGTCAAAGTTGACCGCTATGCTTAGTGCTTTTATTAGTTTTACAAATATTTTAGGGATATCTCCGTTGAAAGATGCAGTTCTGTTATCCCCACCCCCACAAGGTATCGGCAGGGCTGCACTCACTGTAGAGGCTCTGAGGGAGAATACAGTTCCTTGACTTTTCCAGCTTCTAGAGGCTGCCTGAATTTCTTGGTTTGTAGCCCTACATCACTCCAATCACCGATTCTATCATCACCTCTCCCTCTCTCATTTTGACTCTCCTACTTCCTTCTTATAAAGACACTTGTGATTAGATTCCAGTCACCTGGATAATCCAGAATAATCTTCCTATCTCACGATCCCCAATTTGATCACATCTGCAAAGTCTCTCTTATCACAAAAGGTAACATATTTACAGATTGTGGAGACTAGAATGTAAGCATATTTCGGAGTCATTATTCATTGTACTACATTGTCATATCAAAACACATTGGATATTTTTAGCTTATATCACTTATTTGCTGTTTTTTTCCTAAAGTAGGAAATGGCTAAAAATGGAGAGAAAGGGTGAACAAAACTCCTTCAATTCAGTGTTCTTCTTAATCGAGTTCAAAGATATGTCTCTTTTCTACCTCTGGCAGAGAGAAAGCTACTTATATAAATAGACATGATGGTAAAACAATGCCAATAAGAAAGCACTGTTCTCCAGATTCAAGTCTTGTAAGACAAAATGTTTTAATGATAAACTCTCAGAGACTTGACTTTACTATATCAAACTGGAATAGCCTAGGATTTTTGTCACTGATTTTTCAAGACATATCAATATCTATGAAAGAAAAAGGACCACAAATATCAGAAACAAAATAGCTACTAAAACTACAAAAAGTTTTCTCCTGAGAAATGTAAAACACAGGCCGATATGGTTGAAAAGCATTTTCCCTACATTGCGACAGACTCAGAGAGTATAAACTGCTCTTCCGAAATTGCTGATATTAAATGGTGGTGCTGGAAACATATGTAAGCCTTTACAATCAAGTCTGTATAACCCCTGAGTGAGTGGGGGTAGATAGGCTTTCAGGAGTGGGAAAGCATTGGTCAGCCATGCTGCTTCTAGTCTCTGAGTTTCCAGGATAATAAACCAGACAGACTGAACAGAGTCTATCCAAGCAAATCTCTTGCTGCTGAGCGAGAGAACAAATAATTCCAATGGTAAAGCAAAGAAAACAGCTGCTGAATTTTTGGCAAATATTTATTCCACTTACAACGGCATTAGCTAATGAAAGTGTATGTGGATGAATAAACCATTCTTCAGTTCTGGAAAGGAAAACACCACACATTTCACCCAAATCTAACTTAGAACAATGCAGGTCTTTCATATCCATAGGGAACACATTTCTCCTAAAGATATGCCAACTGCTGAGCTTTTGTGGTCTTTTTCATTGAGGTTGTCTTTTCTAAAGAACACCATCAGTGGGAACCTAAGAAGTCGTAAAACTACACTCTATGACTGATAAAATCATATTCATAAAATCTTAGAAAATACAAGTTATTTGGTCCATTCTTTCAATTCTCTTATTAATATATGCTCTAGTAAATCCAAATACTTCTCTCTTTCTGCTTGCTTAATATTTTCCAGTCCCTCTGCCTTTGCCCATGCCATTTTTGGTACCTGTAATTTCTTTCTTAATCATCTCCTTTCCCTGCTCTAGTCTTCATCTGCCTGGTTACTAAGATCCATTTCAGAAATTACCTCCAGGTTTATGTCTTTTTAGACAAGAAAAATACAGTGGTTAAAAGGCAGACTCTGGAGTCAGACTGAATTTGACACCTAGCCCAACTACTTTCTATCTCTATCACAGTTTCTTCTTCTATTAAATGATTATTAAAATTTCAACCTGTCACAGTCTTATGGTGAGGATTAAATGAGTTAATATATGTAAAGCACTGGAACACTGAAAGACAGATGCATAGTGAGCTTTCAAGAAGGGTGCAACTGTAATGACCCCAAAGTAAACCAATCACTTCCTCTTCTCCCACTGCCCTTTATTTATTCTTCTTTACCAATCTTCACCAATATTTCCATTTTGAAGTTGTTACTAACATGTAAATCTTATCTCCATGCCAAATAGTATCTTCTCTGAGCATAGAATAAAGTCTTTGTTTTTTTTTTTATTTTTTATTTTTTTTATTTTCTATGGCCCTTGCACACGGTAATAATTGGAGAGCTAGCCTTGGGTACACAATACGTGCCAGAAGTTATGTGAGCACTTTATATACATCATCTCATCTAATCTTCATAACAACCCTGTGTGTCAAGTAATATTAGTCATCTCTACTTTAAAGATAAAGAAACAGGCTTAGAGAGAGTAACTTCCTTCCTATTACATAAATAATAAGGAATTTCCTGATTCTAAATTTCCAACTCTTAACTACTATTACATGTCTCCTATTTATTATACCATAAATGTGTTGAATGATGCAATTAATTACCATGATCTTTAAAGATTTTTTAGCCCCTTCTTCGTGGGGGCACATTATAAATAATCATTATCTGTCTTGGAAAGTCATATTTGACAATTTTTACTGTGAAGAATAAAGTTAATAAAGTGTAAAGACTTGTGTAATTGGGTTGTAGGGAGGACTAAAGCATGTTTAATTTACATTGTTCTTGTACAGAACCTTGCTATTCAGAGTGATCCATAGACCAAGGGCATCAAAATTACCTGGTGGCTAGCTACAAATGCAAGGTAATCTTGGGCCCCATGCCAGATATATTAAATCACAATTTTTTTTTTTTTTTGAGACGAGGTCTCACTCTGTCACCAGGCTGGAGTGCAGTGGTGAGATCTTGGCTCACTGCAACCTCCACCTCCTGGGTTCAAGCAATTATCCTGCCTCAGCCTCGAAAATAGTTGGGATTACAGGTGTGCACCACTGCACCCAGTTAATTTTTGTAGTTTTTTTTTTTTTTTTTTAGTAGAGAAGGGGTTTCACCACGTTGGCCAGGATGGTCTTGATCTCTTGACCTCATGATCCGCCTGCCTCAGCCTCCCAAAGTGCTGGGATTACAGGTGTGAGCCACCATGCCCGGCCTATGTATTTTTATAAAATGACCAGTTTAAAGATCATTTTTATAGAGGTCATAAACTAGCAATTCTTAAGAACAGAATAAATGAAATGGCTGGACTTAAACAAATTTCTTTAAAACAAATATTGAGATAATGGAGTAAAATACAGAAGAATTTATAGTGCTTTTCTAAAAACATCAAGATAATGACATGAAATATAGAAGGAATGTATAATGTCTTTTTGAAAAGTTATTTTTAAGTAATAGATATTATCATTTATCGAAGAAACCTCAACTAGAAAGAGAGTTCTAGTCTGTTAGTATGTGAAAGACTACAGTTAGTTATTCTAGAATTAAAACTTTCTGAAAGTAGGCTCTTTGTCTTGTTTATTGCTGTATTCTAAATGCATAGGAGAGTTTCTGGCACATAGTAGGGACGCAACGAATATATACTGAATGAATACATGTTTTTCACAAGAATCTTTGAGTAATCAGAACATATTACTTCTTAGAGCCATTGGAATATATCCTTCAAAGAGTAGAACTGGGAATAGGAATGACTTCCAGGATTCTACCTGCTCAAACTTGAAAGCTGTGATTTCTTTTTAGTGTCACAATATGGAAGATATTTTCTGCCATTAAGAGGACATAAGGTGGTGAAGAGAACACAATGTTAATACCTTAAAATGTCTTTCATAAGGGAGAACATAAATTACATGCCTGAAGGAAATATTTTTCTTGATGGCCTAGTATCAGTTCCATTTTCTTGTTTTAGAAGGCTCTTGGGTACCATAAATTCTGAATTTTGTTCTTTGAATGTTATTCCCAGAGTTTTGCTTAGGACAAGATGATTAATTCAGCACCCATTTCTGGACACCAGGAAGCATATCTCACAACAGGCCCATAACAAAGCAGGACCTCTAGTTCAGTGAATACAAGAAAACAGATGTTTTCACTCCAGCATCTACTCACAGTGATGAAATCTTGCAGTGTGGTATATCTTCTTTCTGAATGAAGCCTCAAGGTCACAGATACAATCCTGACTATACTATAAAGAAAAACTATAAATATGTGTCCAGATGTCGAATCACAGACAGTTAAAATAACAAATGTAGATACCAAAGGCCTTGTCTCTGGTATATAGTGGACAACCAAGATTTCTTAAGTATTGACAATAAATCTGATTCACTTACCAATGGCACTCTTTGAATTTAAGAAGGTTGCTGACATTTAACTACCTTGCATTCACCATAAGTGCTGAGAAGGTAGAAGTAATTATTCTAGAATATACACTATTTCTATTTTTCTATTATGGTTTTCTACTCTAGAAATTTTGAATGCTTTTAGCTAAATAGCTGGGAAAAAAGCAGAATAATTTCTATTACTGTCCAACAAAGCCACCTATATTAATGACATTCATGATAATAACAAAACGATTTTCATTTTTTTAAACAATCTTACTTCTAAAGAAAATAATTGTGTGTGGGGGGTGGGGGGAGTTGGTAAAATGACCACTGTAACTAAAAGTATAATATACAAAAGAAATAAATTATTTTGTAAAAATGTAATGCTTGCAAAGCACTTAAACAGGGACATTGTTCTTCACAGATATTTCTGGCATTTTCCTGGTTGTGCCTGCCTCTGAAAACCATCTGCTAACCTCTCAAATGACTCTCATGGGTAAACCCAGGGCAGTATTCCTGTGACAAGGGAAAACTGAAAATATCCACAAAAGAATGAAGTAGTATTTCAATCTACCAAGTAATGTAATTCCAAAGAGTTGATGAATGAGAGGTCAAAAATGCCAAGTGCTCCAAAAATTAAATATTTCTGCCATAAATCATTCAACCCAGGCAAGAGCAAAAATAATAATGCTTGTCCTGACAATCACCAGAAAGAAAGACACATTCCAGCCACAGTGACAATATTGCTTTCTTCCATAATTTCTAACAGCAGCATGTTTGGGAACACAGGCAGAACAAAGAAAAGAAATAGTCAGCATAGTGGGTGGAACCCTGTATTTTAAACAAAATATTTTAAAAAGCAGCCCATGCAGAGAGAAAAAGAGAAAACCCCAAATCAAACAGGACTACATCTTTCAGCAGAGAGATCCCTGAAATACCTATAACGCAATAAGAGCACTGAGCATAGCAGTCAACCTTGGCCGAGCCAAACAAAAGATCTGCAAGGGCGTAGGAGTTGGGACAGGACTGCTCTTTACCTGACGTAAACCCACTAAGAAACCAAAACACGTCAAACAGGTTCAAGGTAAATAACTAGAGGTCAGGTTAATCATATAGATATCAGTCACCGTGTGCATGTACAAAAGTTGCCTGAGGCTATTAAACGCACAAATGTCATATGTCTATTCTTTTTTTGAACTAGCATTTTGATCAAAAAGTAACACTGTTATTGGTATATACTTTAAAATTTTCTATATGTGTGCATATATACATGCAAACACAATCTTAGAAATATAGTTATTTTACTTCTTCAGCAAATGAATGAATGCCTACTGTATATACACACAGATATATTCTGAACCTGTTCTCTTTTTGCCAAAAATATATTATGGAGACATTTTTATGTTAGCATATGAACATCTACCTTGTTTATAAGAGATTAAATATCATATTGGTTGGATATTCCATCAATTATTCAACTAGCTATTAATACTAAAATTGTTTTTGTTTTTAACTGTTAAAAATAATGCAGTGACCTTCTTTGTATAGTTATAGTGGTACATGTGTATGAATATCTGTAGGATAAATGTACACGTTGAATTGCTATTCATAATCTATTTTTGTTCTTAATTTTGATAGTCATTATTTAATCTTTTTTTCAGGAGATTCAGTGAGTTTAATCCATCACTAAAACTGTATGAGAATGTCTGAATACAGTTACTCTCACCCACACTGTATTTGAGTTTTGATAAATCTGATAGCCAAAATAGCATTTCATTTAAAAAAAAAATTACCTTGAAAATTATGAATAACATTAATCTATGTTCATATCTTTAAGAGTCATTTGAATTTCTTTAAATATGAATTTAGATTATATTTCATAGATTTATAGAAGTTCATTATGTTACATGTTTCAACAAACCTGAGAGATCACCGATAGTATGTACCAAGTAGGGGGTAAAAAATTATGCCTATTAAATTAAGAAACAGTGCTTCCTTATCACATTTTTAATGTGAACATATTAAAACATCCTTTTACATATATGTATATAGATGTTTTTGTCACATTTCACTCTTGCACATATACAAAAGAAACAGAACAATCCTCTTCAATTAAATGTCTGATTCTTCAGTATCATTTTGCAACACTGTCTTTCATATCCATGTTTTTCCCCATAATAGCGTCTGCTGTGAAATTAAGAGCACAAGTATTGAAGCATTTTTGTTTTAAATAATCCCTAAAAGAACTAAAAGTCACTGAACCTACTCTACTCTTTACTCCAGCTGCAGGAAAGTTACTATACTTGTCTGATTTCCTACAACCACTGGTCTTCCAAGCCATCTGTTTCTTACTGTGATGCCATTTTAGGAAGCCTCTTGGCATTCCAATTTGAGAGACAATAAAATGTGGAAAAAATGTGAATTACAATTAACCAAATATTCAATAATGAAATTAGTCCTTGGATTAGGTATTGTATTTAATAAATATCTTTCCTGGTGTGGCATTTTTAAAATCTTTATTTGTATCATGGAGAAATGTAAATTTTCATATAGTCAGATATATATATATATTTTTAATTTATGGGATAGGAATTTCCTGTCTGGAGTTTCCTCACCCAATATTATGGAAAAAATGCCATAGTTTTCAACCAACAGTTTTGTTTTTTAACTTTTAGATTTGTGATCTAATAGGAGACAGGGTTTCTGTGTATGTTGTATGTTCAATAGAACATCTGAGATAGAATTTCAGATTTCTCCTAAATAACCACCCAAATACCATAGTTATTACATATTAAATTTCTACATATGTGTGTTTATTTTATAATATATCTTCTTTTTTATACTGTTATCTATGTTTTTATGAAGTGCAACAAAATTGTTTTAGTGAACATTTTTGAAATATTTTAAAATTTTTCAAGCCTAATGAAATTTCAATACCCCTTTTTACGTTTTCTACATTATGCTTAAGTGCTTATTTATGCAATAAAGCTTCTAATCAGTTTGCTGCAAAAATTACCTTCCTACTTTTGTCACAGTTTTTAACTTACATAATTTAGAGAGTTGCAATCTCTAGAATACCAGTTTGTTGCCTAGAAACAATGAATTCATTCTATTTACAAATCTCATTCTATGTCTTAAAGTATTTATTACACAAGTCATATAAATTATGTTATTAAGTTTATACCTCAGTATTTTACTATTTTATTGCTTTTGTGAAGAGAAGATTTTATCCATTACATTTCTTCATCAGTTATAATACATAAGGAAGCTATTAATTTTGTAATCGGGCAAATTACTCTCAATTTTTTTTGTTTCTAGTATTTTTTCTATGGGACTATTTGGGGGTTTCTAGGAATAAAATGGCATTTTTTATTTTAAAAATAGTAATTTTGGCTTCGACTTCCCAGTACTGAAAATTCATTGTAAAATTTATTGAATACCATTTATTGATATGTCCACAATAATATTACATAAAATAAAGATAAAAGTCACGTTGATGGAAGCACTTCAAGTAGATCACCATTGAGCATAATACTGGAATTTGCTCACACATATTTTTACCCAGTTAAGGAAGTATACATCTCTACCTAATTCACAGGGTTGTTTTTTTTTTTTTCAGCAATAGAAGTTGAATTTTCCAACACTTTTAATAATCAATTTTTTTCCTTATTATGTTTAAACAATCTAGTAGAATTGTATTAATAGCAGAATTAGCAAAAGGGAATAGAATATTGAATGATCATTACATTACAAGAAAATGTCCTGACTTGGTTATGGTGTGCATTTTTAATGCATAGCTGAATTTGTTAGTATTTTAATTTTGGATGTTTTAAATGTGCAGCCGAATTTTATAATATTTTATTTTGGAATCTTTGCAGTTACATCCATAAGTTACATTCATTGGCAATGGTTTTTGTAATGTTTACACATTTAATTTTGATGCTATCTTTGACAAGTTTTAATATCAACATTGCTCTGGTTTTATATAAATGCAAGTGTTTTCTTTCTCTCTGGTGAATAGTTTTAACAGATCATCAGAACTCCCCTGTGATATCAAATGAGACTGCAGCATTTGCTGTGGTCACATTTCCATAATGTTGTCAAGTTTTTCCAGGTAATTGTTCTGCTAAAATTCTATCTCTTGGTGGTCACATTTGATATTTTACCATTTGTTAGAAAAATAATTCTGTAAAGCTTTTCCAATTTATTGGAATACATTTGAATAAAATATAATTTTATAATTCTCTCAATCTAGTTTCTGAGTTTTGTGCCTCTGCATCTTACTGTCTGAAATGTCTTTTGATTCAATAGTGGTTTTAGGAATTGTTTTCACTTTTAATATATTGGGGTTTTCAAATAATCATGATTTTGATTTAATTAAGTCTACTATATTTTCTTTTTCATAATAGTTACCTTTATCTTGACTAATTCCTTCGCAGTGTTTTTCTTGGATTAACTTTGTTTTCCACAATTATTATTCAATTCTGATTTTAATGCATTGTGTTCTACGAGAATGAGGTGTATTTTCTATTTAGTGAAATGGATTGAAGTTTCCTTTATGGCATAATATATGGTCGAATTAAAAAATGTCCCAAGGCAGATTAAATAAAGATGTATGGGGATGGGGAGTACAAGGGAAATCTTTGTGAGCTCAGAAAATTTGAGTATATTCTGAGTTTTCAGATATACAATTACATACAATGCATGTCACTTTCCACTATGGAGCAATTCCATGGCTTTCTCAGGCCCCCCACATTTCCTTGTTCTAAGTAAGAATCTCTCGATGAGGTTCTTCACTTCTTAGAAGAGACTATGCCCAAAATACATCAAAATATATAAAATTTTCAATGTTTCATTTGGTAAAAATTTAGCACTACTTGGCTACTATTGTTTGAAATTGGTGGATTGAGTTTTGCTGTCTACTAGTGTCTGTAAGGATGGAGTTTTCTTCATTTTTTATTTGTCACCTTAATTGGTGTATGAAATGAAATAAAAGTGCTTTAACTTTGCCATCTGTGACTGGAAGTATCCCACTTTTTGCTCACTAAAATATTTATAAATATTTTTTGATGGAGTTTGTGAGTTTTTGAAACATTTATTAGGGAGAAAAAAATCTGTCAACCATTTTATGTTCTTCTACTAGAAAACACTTGGAGGCTTTTAAGTGACTCATTAATTTTCATCCCCTATTAAGACGTTCAGAAAACTTTCTAATATTATGTAAGACTGAATAGAACCCAATACCAATGAAGACATGCAGACATTACAGATAATATATCACCATAAATGAAATATAAGGCCTAGCCAAGTTTGAAACCAAAAAAATTATTTAGGTGCCAGAAATAAAGGGGGACTTCAAAGTCAGAAAAGTAATAGGGAACTAATACAGAATGGCCCCACAGGAATATTAGACATGCTACCTGTGAAGGGAATCTGGACCCTCCTATCAATGTGGGGAAGGTAGCTAGACTTAAACTGCTTTCCTAAAAGCTAGCATTACCAAACATTATCTGTAGAACAGGGGCTAAAAACTCAACCAGCAATTCTGGAAATCTTGCAAACATTGTGACGGGAAGTTAAATGGGACTTCTATTGCCCCAGAGTTGATAACCTGGCCCAGAGGTGCACACACAGGCATTAAGCATCCCCCATTCTAAAAACAGCCATTAATATCTGGTGCTGGAAAATTACCCTGTTAATTATTTTAAAGTTTCCAGAACTGGCTGTATTGGAATTAACCACCATCCCATACCAAATATAAATATAACACAAAGCAGAGCAATTATTGGGTGGTAAGTTGAAGCCTTCAGCACTGTAGGGACTGGAATATTCCTAACCAAAGGTACTATTTTCACCTCCTCATAAAAACAGTAAGTTTAGTAATATCTTCATTTTTCATAGTAGAGTAAATGCCTGTAGATAAAGTAGGTGAATAAAACAAGAAACACAGAATATTAGAAAGCAAGCAAGGTAACAAAGATGAATCAGATATTTTAAATGACACACAAGTGAACATGAAGGAGTTCCCATTAGCCCCACTGAGAAAAATAGAAAAATGCATCTGATGAATAATGAATATAATTGAATGCACATTGAATATGTTAAAAACTCTTTAGTTCATGATTATCCAAAACAAAATACTAATTCAATATTATTGCAAGAAGCTTGGAAATTATCTTAATATAGAAGGAATGATAGGTAGTGTCTATTTTGTAACCCTTAAAACCTAATTTTTTTAGGTAATAATTATCAACAGATCAAACAGATGAAAGACTGATGGGAACACTTACAACAGAGTTCTGTGACTTGATTAATTGGAATATCACCAAATGTGGGACGAGTCAATGTCAAGGGGAAGATGAGAGGAAGTAGAGAGGGGGACATTCTAGAATAAAGATCCTTAAGAAAAATCAAATGAAATGCTTATATCTTGTTTAGATCATAATTCAAATAAGCCAAGTGTTTAAAAGTCATGTTGAGAAAACAGAAAATTTATGCCTTGGCTGTTAGATTATATAAAAGTACTAATGTTAATACTACATACAATGTATATATTTATTCTCTTAAGTTTAATTAGATCCCATTTGTCCATTTTGGCTTTTGTTGCCATTGCTTTTGGTGTTTAGATATGATATCACATTGGTTAGGTAAGAAAATGTACATATATATCAGAGATGCATATAGAAAATAGGCAGAAAATTATATAAGAGCTAGAATTAACTTTAAATAATTTCAGAACAAAATAAAAAGAAAAAATGAATAAAACAAAAGGCAAAATAAAATTGATAGCTATTGAATCTCGGTGATGTGTATACAGGGAGTGGTTCAGTGAACTATAATTCCACTTTTATTTATGTTTAATTTTTAATTAAAACTTTAGATAATGTATAATGCTTACTAACTGCTTTAATCAATTAATTAGCAGTTTAGAATGTCAGTTCATAATCAAAGCTAGTTTTATTTGCCAGTAGATACTCCTAAAATGGCAAGCAGATTTCCTAACAAGACAAATTCAGTCTCTAGGCATAACTTTGCAAAACTCTAACATGAATATTGAAGTCAAACTCATCACCTGAAAATTTAAGAACAAGGACAAATTCTATTTCTGACAACATAATGGGTTAGTTGCTTGAATCAACCATTCCACCAAAACCCATAATTATTCTTCAATATAATATAGAAAATTTCTTCCTAGATATGTCAATTAGTTGATATGAGAGTAAGGGATTCTCAGTTTTTTTAAAAATTACACTTAAGTTCTGGGGTACATGTACAGATCATGCAGGATTGTTACATAGGTATACACACGCCATGGTGGTTTGCTAAGTCCATCCCCATCACCTACATTAGGTATTTCTCCTAATGTTATCCCTTCCAATCCCCCCACACCCTGCTACCCGTCCCGTAGTCCCCCCGACCCCTCAACAGGTCCCAGTATGTGATGTTCCCCTCCCTGTGTTCATGTGTTCTCACTGTTCAACAGCCACCTATGAGTGAGAATATGCGGTGTTTGGTTTTCTGTTCTTGTGTCAGTTTGCTAAGAATGATAGTTTCCAGCTTCATCCAAGTCCCTGCAAAGGACATGAACTCCTCCTTTTGCATGGCTGCATAGTATTCCATGGTGTATATGTGCCACATTTTCTTTATCCAATCTATCATTGATGGGCATTTAGGTTGGTTTCAAGTTTTTGCTATTGTAAACAGTGCTGCCGTGAACATACATGTGCATGTCTCTTTATAATAGAATGATTTATAATTCTTTGGGTATACACCCAGTAATGGGATTGCTGGGTCAAATGGTATTTCAATTTCTAGTTCCTTGAGGAATTGCCACACTGTCTTCCACAATGGTTGAACTAATTTACTCTCCCACCAACAGTGTAAAAGTGTTCCTATTTCTCTACATCCTCTCCAGCATCTGTTGTCTCCAGAGTTTTTTTTTAAAAAAAGCTATTCTAACTGGTGTGAGATGGTATCTCAATGTGGTTTTGATTTGCATTTCTCTAATGACCAGTGATGATGAGCATTTTTTCATACGTTTGTTGGCTGCATAAATGTCTTCTTTTGAGAAGTAACTGTTCATATCCTTGGCCCACTTTTTAATTTTTTTTTTTTTTTTTTTTTTGTAAATTCGTTTAAGATTTTGTAGATTCTGGATATTAGCTCTTTGTCAGAAGGGGAGAGTGCAAAACTTTTTTCCCATTCTGTTGGTTGCTGGTTCACTCTAATGATAGTTTATTTTGCTGTGTAGAAGCTCTTAGGTTTAATTAGATCCCATTTGACTATTTTGGCTTTTGTAGCCATTGCTTTTGGTGTTCTAGTCATGAAGTCCTTGCATACACCTATGTCCTGTATGGTATTGCCTATGGTATTTTCTAGGTTTTTTTATTTTTTTAAAGCAGGAACCTAGGGATGTAAGCAGAGAACTGCTACCTGCAGTCACTCCAAAAGCATTTGCCCTTGAAAGAGAGTATAATAGTATGTTCTCCTCCACTAAATTTGAACACTAAGGATTATACTTTCCTATAGGAATTATCTGGAATTTCTATCACTGCCTCAGGAATTGCAAAGAAAATTGACTCTTCAAATCTGGGTACAAAATTGAAAGGAATTATCACCATTAATAATTTGAAACCAAAATCTTATTAAAAGCCCGAATTGAAATGATTCTCAGTGATTGGAGAAAGCTCTGGTGGGAATTTTATTCAGAATGACTCTAATCCGTTAACACACCTGAGCATTGAGAAGAAGAAAAAAATTCTCTCTGGAGAAGTCCTTTACATTCAAGGCCACAAAGATTGTTAAAAAAATAAAATTGTAAGGAAAATAAACCTTATGTCCAACATAACAAACACTCAAGGGTCCTGTCAAAAGGTACAGCAATCAACAGAAGCAGACTCAGATATGGCCTAAATATTGAAAGCGAAAATACTATGATTAATATGCTAAAAACCTCTAGGTAAAAAAAAAGTATACAATTAACATGACTACACTGAGAAATGCTACCAGAGAAAAAGAAAATATATTTTTAAAAAACTATCAAATTGACATTCTAGAAACAACACACATCGTAACACAAATAAAAAATTACTTCACCGGGTTAATCAGTAGGTGGACATACCTGAGTAGAGTTAGTCAATTAATGATAAATCAATATAAATTACCCAAACTGAAATGCACACCAAAAAGGAAGAAAATACAGAACAAGAGCATCTAAGAATTGTGATAAATGATCAAATGGTCTAATATGCAGGTCATCAGACACTCAGAGGAAGAAAAACTGAAGAAACATTTGAAGAGAAAAAGTCTGAGAATTTTGTGCTAAAAAGCTATCAATCACAGATCCAGAAAACAGCCTTATGGTTAAAACATATTCTGTTCCCCCAAATTATATTCCAACTGCTGAAATTCAGACATAAAAAGAAAACTTCAAGGCTGTCAAAAAAAGACACAGTACTTCTCAAGAAACAATAAAAAAGGGTCCATTACAAGTAGACTGCTCATAATGTTATAAGTAAGCCCTTCAAGAAAAACAAACACAATCCAAACAAAAATTTCTGTCTATGCAAATTGTAAAATTCTCTTAAAATGTTGAAAATAAAAATAAATATAAAATATCTTATGTTTAAGAAGACATTATCATTGCTCTAAATGATAACTGACTGTCTAAAGTAAAAATAGGAGCACAGTACTATGGGTGAACAAATGTCAAAGAGTAGTATGCAGTGTGTAGATAACACAAAAGGTAAGAGGTGAGGCCAGGTATGGTGTCTCATGCCTGTAAGCCCAGCACTTTGGGATGCTGAGGTGGGCAAATCACTTGATGTCAGGAGTTCAAGACTTTTCTGGCCAACATAACAAAACCTTATCTCTACTAAAAATAAAAAATTAGTCAGGCATGGTGGTGGTGGGAGCCTTTAATCCCAGCTACTTAGGATGCTGAGGCAGGAGAAATCATTTGAATCCAGCAAGTGGAGGTTGCAGTGAGCCGGGATTGTGCCACTGCACTCCAGCCTAGGCAACAGAGCAAGACTCTGTCTACAAAAAAAAAAAAAAAAAAGAGAGAGAAGAATTTGAAATATACTGTTGCAAAGTTGTTTTTCTTTCCTTTTTTTAAAAATTGTACTTTAAGTTCTAGGGTACCTGTGTAGATCTTGCAGGATTGTTGCATAGGTGCACACATGCTATGGTGGTTTGCTGTCTCCATCCCCCAATCACCTACATCAGGCATTTCTCCCAATGTTCTCCCTCCCCAACATGCAAAGTTTTTAAGGTACACAAAACATAATAATATTAAAAGACATACTATTATTATTTAAATTTGTATATTATAAACCCCAAGGAACCCACTTTAAAAATGAAAAAATAAAGTCAATGGTAGCTTGATGGGGATAGCATTGAATCTATAAATTACTTTGGGCAGTATGGCCATTTTTATTATATTGATCTTTCCAAACCATGAGTATGGAATGTTTTTCCATCTGTTTGTGTCCTCTCTTATTCACTTGAGCAATAGCTTGTAGTTCTCCTTGAAGAGGTCCTTCACATCCCTTGCGAGTTGTATTCCTAGGTATTTTATTCTCTTTGTAGCAATTGTAAATGGGAATTTACTTATGATTTAGCTCTCTGTTTGTCTATTATTGGTGTATAGGAATGCTTTGCACATTGATTTTGTATCCTGAGACTTTGCTGAAATTGCTTATTAGCTTAAGGAGATTTTGGGCTGAGATGATGGGGTCTTCTAAATATACAATCATGCTGTCTGCAAATAGAGACAATTTGACTTCCTCTTTTCTTAACTGAATACTCTTTATGTTCTCTTCTTGCCTGACTGCTCTGGTCAGAACTTCCAATACTATGTTGAATAGGAGTGGTGAGAGAAGGCATCCTTGTCTTGTGCCAATTTTGAAAAGGAATGCTTCCAGTTTTTGCCGATTCAGTATGATATTGGCTGTGGCTTTGTCATAAATAGCTTTTATTACTTTGAGATACATTCCATTGATACCTAGTTTATTGAGAGTTTTTAGCATAAAGGGCTGTTGAATTTTGTCAAAGACTTCCTCTGCATCTGTTGAGATAATCATGTGGTTTTTGTCTTTGGTTCTTTTTATGTGACGGATTGTGTTTATAGATTTGCATAGGTGAACCAGCCTTGCATCCCTGGGATGAAGTCTACTTGATCGTGATGAATGAGCTTTTTGAAGTACTGTTGGATTCAGTTTGCCAGTATTTTATTGAATATTTTCGCATCAATGTTAATCATGGATATTGGCATGAAATTTTCTTTTTTAGTTGTGTCTCTGCCCAGTTTTGGTATCAGAATGATGTTGGTGTCAAAAAATGAGTTAGGAAGGATTCCTTCCATTTGTATTGCTTGGAATAGTTTCCGAAGGAATAGTACCAAATCCTCTTTGTACCTCTAGTAGAATTTGACTGTGAACCCATCTGGTCCTGGGCTTTAATTTTGGATTGTAGGCTATTAATTGCTGGAACCAAAAGGGAGCCTGCATAGCCAAGACAATCTTAATCAAAAAGAACAAAGCTGGAGGCATCACACTACCTGAATTCAAACTATACTACAAAGCTACAGTAATCAAAACAGCATGGTACTGGTATCAAAACAGATATATAGACCAATGGAACAGAACAGAGGCATCAGAAATAATGCCACACATCTACAACCATCTGATCTATGACAAACATGACAAAAACAAGCAATGGGGAAAGGATTCCCTATTTCATAAATAGTGTTGGGAAAACTGGCTAGCCACATGCAGAAAGCTGAAACCAGATCCCTTCCTTACACCTTATGCAAAAATTAACTCAAGATAGATTAAAGATGTAAACATAAGACCTAATACCATAAGAACTCTAGAAGAAAACCTAGGTAATACAATTCAGGACATAGGCATGGGCAAGGACTTCATGACTATAACACCAAAAGCAATGACAACAAATGCCAACATAGACAAATGGGATCTAATTAAACTTAAGAGCTTCTGCACTGCAAAATAAACTATCATCAGAGTGAACTGGCAACCAACAGAATGGGAAAAAAATTTTTGCAATCTACCCATCTGATAAAAGGCTAATATCCAGAATCTACAAAACTTAAATTTACAAGAAAAAAACAAACAACCCCATCAAAAAATGGGCAAAGGATATGAACAGACACTTCTCAAAAGAAGACATTTATGCAGCCAGCAAACATGTGAAAAATGCTCATCATCACTGGTCATTAGAGAAATGCAAATCAAAACCACATTGAGATACCATCTCACCACACCAGTTAGAATGGTAATCATTAAAAAATCAGTAGACAACAGGTGCTGGAGAGGATGTGGAGAAACAGGAATGCTTTTACACTGTTGGTGGAAGTGCAAATTAGTTCAACCATTGTGGAAACAATGTGGTGATTCCTCAAGGATCTAGAAATAGAAATTCCATTTGACCCAGCAATCCCATTACTGGGTATATACCCAAAGGCTTATAAAACATTCAATTATAAAGACACATGCACACGTATGGTTATTGTGGCACTGTTCACAATAGCAAGGACTTAAAACCAACCCAAATGCCTATCAATGATAGACTGGATAAAGAAAATGTGGCATATATACACCATTGAATACTATGCAGTCATAAAAAATGATGAGTTCATGTTCTTTGCAGGATCGTGGATGAAGGTGTAAACTATTATTTTCAGCAAACTGACACAAGAACAGAAAACCAAACACTGCATATTCTCACCCATAGTGGGTTTTGAACAAGGAGAACACATGGACATAGGGAAAGGAACATCACACAACAGGACTTGTCCTGGGGTTGGGGGGTGTCTATGGAAGGGATAGCTGGGTGGGGGGGATTGAGAAGGATAACATTAGGAGAAATACCTAATGTAGGTGATGGGGTATGTATGCAGCATACCACCATGGTACGTTTATATCTATGAAACAATCCTGCATAATCTGCACATATACCCCAGAACTTAAAGTATAATAATAAAAAATTACAGAAAAATGAAAAAAGTAGTATAAATAAATCAATAGTAGAAATGAACTAGAAGCAAAAAGTCTCAATAAAATGCAGGCAGAAAAAAGTACAAAGGAGAAATGAAGAAACAAACAGAATTACCTAGAAATATGGTAGCTTTTAGCCATGTAAATAAATGTAAATGGTCTGAAAACATCCATTAAAACAGATTGTCAGATTAGATTTTAAAATGAAGCAACTATATGCAATGAAAAACATTTCAGTACAGAAGTATAGTGAAAGTAAGACAATGGAAAACAATATATTGCTCAATCACTAATCAAAAGACACCTGAACCAGCAATATTTAGATCAAAGAAAGTAGACTTCAGAAAAAGTAGTATTACCAGGATAAAGATGGACATTACATAGTGATAAAAGGTTCACTCACAAAGAGGACACAGAAATTATAAATATGCATACATCTAACAACAGACTTTCAAAATATATGAAACAAAAACTAGTAGAACTAAAAAAAGAAATAAACAAATCTACAATAATGGTTGGAGATTTCAGCACTTTTCTCTCAGTAACTGACAAAAGAAGAAAAAAAAAGATCCAGTCTAAGGATTACAGAAAGCCTGCAAAATACTATCAACCAATTTGGCCTAAATAACATTTTTAAAGCAACCCACAAAACCACAGCAAATACACATTGTTTTCAAGTACACATGTCTTTAGGGTGAGTAAGGTAAAAGCCTTATATCTTTATTAATCCTGGGACATCTCCAGGGTTCTCTATCTTTAGGAAGACATGATCTCTAATTTCTAAGACATGTTTGTTGTACAGAAATGCCTTTTGTTCAGATAGCTTGAATTATGCAGAAATATAAGAAATACAGGGAGAATTATTTCCCCACACCAGAATGACAGAAAAAAATTGCAAAGTACTGAAGTTGTAGAATTGTGTTGTATACTCATGATGCAATTAAGTTAGAAATAATAATCAATTAAGTCAAAGGTCAAAGAGGAAATGATTAGTGAAATTAGAAAACATTTATGTTAAAATGAAAGCACAATGTATCAAAATGTATAGGATACAGCTAATTTATAGAATTAAATGCTAGTATTTGAAAAGTAAAAATATTTCAAATAAATTGTTTTTACCTTGAGAACAGGCAAAAAGACACGTTACCTCAGAGTAATTAGAAGAAGATGATAAACAGAAATTAATAAAATTATAAACAAACAACAAAAATAGTGAAAAATCAATGCAAATCTGGTAGAAACCAATAAAACTGACAAAGTTCTTGATAGATTAATCGAGAGAAAGAGAGAGAGTCATGAAACACCAAATAGCAGGAATTGAAGAAATTTGTCTTGTAGTTTCTAAGACATTAAGAGGATAATGAATATTATCAACTTTCTTTTGCCTATAAATTTAACACCTCTTAAAAGGTATAACCCACTAATGCTCACTCATGAAGAAACAGATTATCTAAATAGTCCTATTTCAACCAAAGGAATAAAATTTACGGCTAAAATACTTCCAAAGAAATTTTAAGAACCAGATAATTTCACTGATGAACTCCACCAAACATTAAGGAAGAACTAATACTGATCATATACAAACTCTCAAAGAAATTAGAAACACTTACAAAATATTTAATAAAACCAATAAAAGACATAAGAAAATGTAATGTTCTTCATGAGCATAAATGGAAAAACTCCCATCACAATACTAGCTAATTTAATTTAACAAAGTATTAAAAATAATACTTCATGATTAAAAGTGATTTATCCCAGGATAATAAGACTGATTTGCCATTCAAAATGCAGTCAATAGAATTTATTATAGGCAGAGACTGAAGAAGAAATGCCACATGTTCATTTCAGCAAATGCAGACAAGCTTTTATTTTCAATATCCATTTATTATAAAAACTCAACAAATCAATAACAGAAGGAAACTTAACTTGATTTTAAAAATTGCAAAATCCTTACAGCTAATATGATAGTTAAAGGGAAAGATTGAATACTTTTTCCTCTAATATCATGAAGAAAGCAATAATGTTCTCTTTCATTGTTTTTCTTCATTGTTCTAAGCAGTGCAATGAGGCAAGAAAAATAAAAAACTCATAGTTTGTAAAAGAAGAAATAAAACATCTCTTTTCACAGATTACATAATTGTCCTTGTAGAAAATCTCAAGGGATGCACAGAAATAGTACTAGAACTAATAATTGAGTTTCACAAGCTTTCAAGATACAGAACCAATGTATCTCAAAGATAAATTATTATACAGATGTGCCTCAAATCAACAAATGCAGCATAAGCTGAAAATATCTTAATTCAAAAATGCATTTAACACACCTAACTGTCTGAACATCATAGTTTAGCTTAGCCTACTTTAAACATGCCAAGAACTTAACACTTAGATTAGCTTACAGTTGGGAGAAGGTTAAACTTCAAATTGGAAGAAAATTTTCTACTAAATGTCTATCACTTTCACTGTAAAGTAAAAAAATTACAAGTTGAACCATTGTGAGTTGGGAAATGTATCTAATTTTGAAATAATTAAAATGGAAAGTGAAATTAACACAAAAAAATGTACCATTCCCACTACATGAAAACAAATGAAATAATCAGGTACAAATTTCAAACACACATATATAAAGTGAATTAAAGAAGATCAAAGTAAGTGGAGAGATATACTCATTATATGTAAGTTCAATTCTTCCTGAATTAATATGTAAATTCAACATAATACCAATAAAAACCTGAGAAAGAACCTTTTAAAAATATTGATAAGCTTATCATAAAGTCTATAGAAAAAATTAAAGGAGCTAGAATATCCAAACCAACACTGGAAAACAACACCGACAGACTCAACATTGCTTGACTTCAAGACTTAATATAAATTGTAGTAACTATGACAGTATGGAGTTGGTGTAAACACGAACACATAGATTAACTAGAACACAAGAGCAATCCCAGAAACAGACACACACAAAGAACCCAAACCACACCTCACACCATCCACAAAATGGATCTAAATATAAAGCCAAAATTACTGAAATTTAAAAATACCATTTATCTTTATCATCTGAAATTGAGATACATGAAGATAAATTTAACAAAACAATATATAAGACTTCTACAATATAATTTACCAATTATTGCAGAGATATAAAAGACAATCAAAATAATTGGAGAGGCAATATTCAATATTATTAAGATGTCATTTCTCTTCAATTTGGTCTGTAAATTTAGCAAACTCCCAAAATTCCAGAAGACTTACTCTTTTAGAAACCTGATTCTTAAGTCTATATGGAAATGAAAAGGATCTAAATTAGCCCAAACACATTTTTAAAGGAACAACAATGTTGGAAAAAATATATTATTTAATTTCCAAATCGCAATAACACTACAGTTGTCAGAAATGCATAAAGACAACTGCAAATATCAATGAAACGAAATGAGTTTGTAACCTCTTCCACACATATTTGGTCAACTGGTTTTCCGCATATTTTCAAAATAATTCAATATATGAAGGAAAATATTCCCAACAAATAACACTGGAGCAACTGGATATTTTTATGCAGAAAAACGGTAAATCTTCAACCTTATGCCACGTCATATTAAAAAATTAAATGTATCATAGATTTAATATAAAAGTTACGGTTATAAAACTAAAAGAAAACATTGGAGAAAGTCTTTACAAACGTGAGTAAGAAAAAGTGTTTTTATATGGGACACAAAAAGCATGAACCATGAAAGACAAAATAAGTTTGCTCTTCAAAATTCACCGTAAGAAAATGAAACAACAAGACACAGAGTAGAGAAAAATATTTGCAACGCAAATATCAGTGTATAAATTATAGTTCAGTAAAAAGTTTTTAAAGCCTAAGCAAATGTTGACAGTATAAAATGACACTAATAATGACACTAATAATATTTTCTAGTTATTAATACAAAATAGATATTATTAGTTGATGATTAAGACAAATTAATTAGAATTACAAGGCAAAAATGCATAGCGATTTTGAGTTATTAGATTGGTGGAGAGAGAAAGTCAACATTTCCTAAGGTCTTTATATTGTCTTCAAGAGAATTCTAAAAACTGACTTTCAATTTTGATACCATTTAATACGGAAGAGGAGCCTCTTATATTAGAGAACTATAGTATATAATTTTCAAGCTAACAATGTGGAAAAAAAAAGAAGTGAGAAAGAGTAGTTAATCAATTCAAAAGTCAAGAAATAAAAGAATGAGAAACCTACAACTTGAAGAATGAAGAATACAAAATAAGTCTAAGATTGGCAGACTGGGTTTTTCAAAATCAACTTTAATATACTTATAAAAAGATATATCTAAAACATAAGGTTGAAAGTAAAATGATGAACTGAGTTTTACCATGCAAGTTCTCACCAAGAGAGTCATAGTATTAATATGAAACAAAGAGACATCAAAGAATCAAAGCATTAGGGTAAAGATGATCATTTCATGGTGATAACAATTCTATTCCTAAGGAAGATATCAGTTCTACATTTTAAACCTGGATGAACCTAATGATACAACACCAAATTTATGAAAACCTAGTGAAAGGAAGAGAGGATTTATGTTCTTACCAAGTTGGCCAGGGTTCAATGCTCCTAAAATAGAATATTTCTTCTCCTGAAAAATGCCAAGTACATTCTACTAGAATCCACTTCTTTTTTCTGATTTAAGGATTTTTCCCACTCACACATTAGCTAAAGCACCTTGTGTCCACTTGGTCCCCAAAACCAGTTACCCTCCTTTTCACAAAAGTTCCACAGATGGAAAGCATGCAGCATGGGTATGTTTCACTCCATTCATTACTCCTACTGTTAATACAGTGCATTCCTGAACTAAAACCTTCTTTAACTGACATTGCAGAAAAATTGTGACATGAAAAGATCAATGTTGTGCCACTGAAGTCTAAAGATGAAAAATGAAATTGGAAATATTTATTTTGCATTCAACAGTGAACACACTGAAAAAGATTTAAAATGTTGATAGAAATCATTTTTCTTCTCTCTCTCTCTCCACCTCTGTTTTTGTAACAGGCTAACCATCTGCCATAAAGCACTTGATCCACAAGGGTCTATAGTTCTTGTCAATCATAAACCAAAGAAACTTGCTGGTCTTTGAGTGGTAAAAAAATCTTTAAATGATATGTCCACTAGCAGTGGCTCAAATCTGGAGATACTTGAAATTTCTGCTTATTGTGCTAAATTTTTGAGTTTTACAATTTTTAAACAGTTATTAAAATTAAACATGATTATAAAAATTCAAGTATGTCCCCAGCATTCTATGCAGTTTTATGACTTTTATACAGAATCATTGAAAAGTCGAAATAATTTAGTAAACTAAAAAGAACTGCTAATGTTAACATTTTTCTGACATATCCTTTGGGGATCCAAACAATTATTTGAATATAAATAACCATTTTGATGTCCAAATTTTTGCATTATATACATACTGAAGCCATATTGGCAGCTTAAACTATCAAAGGATCAGATAATTTTTAAATCAGAATATAACATGAAAGTTCATGGTGATTTAAACATTTTTCCTACCTACTTGTTTCACTTTGATATGGTAAAAAATCCAACTTAATATGTTTATCACAACAATGTTTTTTCCAAGACTTTACGTGAACATTTTATCTTTGAGACCTTCACCTTCCTTTCCTGGAAAAACATAGAAAAAAAATTACTGATTAAACCTAGCTTTCGATCTTTGTGCAGGAATTTGACTAAATTATCTCCAACTTCTCTTTATGTTATCATATCATTAAAGACATTGAGAATCCTGATTTTAATTTCCTTGATACACTTTTTTAAGATTTAAAATCCTCAGTCATGAAATAAATACCAAGCAAAAATCTTTAAAATAATGATCAATTCTCTTCTAATGGATGTTGCTGACTCATTGGGTGAGGAAGAGCTTACCAGTCATTGATATGGCATGGCTCATGTTTTAGGGTTCCCCAAAGAAAGACAGCCAATAGAATATTCATATTCAACTGTGGCAATAGCAGCCTATGGAACAGCCTATATATATATACACACACACATACATACATACATATACACACACAAACACACACACACACGGTGATTTATTACGAAAATTAGCCCACTTGATTAGGAGGTTGAGAGATTCCATGATCTGGTATCTGTAGGCTGGAGACTCACCAAAGCTGGTCGTGTCGTTCTAGTCCAAGTCCAAAGGGTATAAAACCAGGGGAGCTAATTGGGTAAATCCCAGTCAAAGGGAAGGAGGAGAAGAACAATGTAGCTCAACTCTAGCAGGCATACAGGAAGAGAAAAAAGAGCGAATTTCTCCTTCGTTGTTCAGGGTCTCAAAGGATTGAAGAAAAAAAAGTGAATTTCTCCTCTGTGTTGTTCAGGGTCTCAAAGGATTGAATGATGCCAACTCACATCGGAGAGAGCAATTTACTTACTGAGTCCACAGATTCAACCAACTGGGAACATCCAGAAATAATGCTTAACCAGGTATCTGGGCATACTCTGGTTTAAATTGACACATAAATTTAACTATCACAGCTAGAAATGGAAGGGTCAAGGGAATTTTAATCAAATCGCATATCAGTGTAAAACAACAGCCAAAATCAGTGACTGCCTCTCCACATTTCAGTAAAGGAGCTAACATTAAGGGCCTAATTTAGAGTAATGACAGAAACCCAAGTCGAACTAGCTCAGTCAGAATGTGGAGTCTCCACAAAATTAAAAGATAAACAGCTTCAGGAATCAAAGGGATTACTGGAACCCAAAAGGTACACACAGGACTCACTGCCCATCTCTGATCTCTTCTTCCTGCACATGAGTTTTATGCTCTCCTGCCACATATTAGTTTATTTCATACCATCAGGTACATGGCTGCCAAGATTTCTACATTCATACCTGAATTAGATAAGTAATGCATGAAGGCTGCAAAATCACAAGAACAAAACATAAAATGGAAAAAAGACTTCCTATCAAATTTTAAGAAAATGCACACACAAAAAAATTATCAGAAGGACAAGAATTTCCAAATTGTAACTGGTCAAAAGTGCCTAGCACAGTGAATGAAATAAAAAAAAAATTATGTGATTTTACCACATGAGTGAAAAGATCTCTAAATCTCACAGGGCAGGGTGGGGGGGGGGGGTAGGGCAGAAGAAGGGAGGTAACTATGAAGAGAAATGAGAATCGCAAAACCTTTTGACTTTTTTTTTTTTTTTTTGAGACAAGAGTTTCACTCTTGTTACCCAGGCTGGAGTGCAATGGCGCGATCTCGGCTCACTGCAACCTCCACCTCCTGGATTCAAGCAATTCTCCTGCCTCAGCCTCCCGAGTAGCTGGGACTACAGGCGTGCGCCACCATGCCCAGCTAATTTTTGTATTTTTTTTTTTTTAGTAGAGACGGAGTTTTACCTTGTTGACCAGGATGGTCTCAATCTCTTGACCTCGTGATCCACCCGCCTCGGCCTCCCAAAGTGCTGGGATTACAGGCGTGAGCCACCGCGCCCGACCCAACCTTTTGACTTTTAAATAAAATGCTGTGTACTGGAAAGCAATATGTAGTCTGAAGCCCAGAATTCTACACACATACAAATGATCACTCACAAGGGAAGAAAGACTAAAGATACTTTTTCAGTCATGCAAACATTCAAAGCTATAATCTCCCAAGCTCTCTTTCTTATTTACCAAAAAGCATTTTTAAATCAAGTAAGGGAGTAAGTCAAAAAAAAAAAAAAAAAGGAAAGCACAGATCACGGATTAATAAAACATCTAATCCAGTCTCTCCCTTTTGGTTTCCAAAATTTGATACTGAAACCACTGGAAATCAGTTTAGAGCATATACCACATCTTGAAGATAGAGAAGAGCAAAAAAAAAAAAAAACAATCCCAAGCCAAGAGCTAGAGCAACAGGTCTAGTTTGGAGCAGGAAGATGTATGGCTGTGCAACAGTGGTCCTCAGTAGGGAGAAAAAAAAAAAAACCAGAGAAATTTAAAAACTGTGTTTGAACATTTAGGTAAATACCACAGGATGACTGATTGAGCTATATGTATATTTAAAAAGAAAATACTAAATATAGAGAAAGTAATTATAAACAACATAAAAAATGAAAAGTTATCCAAAGTAAGGAAACAGGTACAGCACATTCATTGAATCAGCAAGGAGCAATATTTTCATAAACATGCAAAACACTAATTTGACTATAAATGGTAATAAAATTGTATTGAGAATAAGTGGATGGTAAAGAAGTAAACCTTTACTCCAAAGAGAAGTCTTAGATAATATCTAAGTATAGCAGTATGCACATATGATTTTTAAAAATTGAGTTAAATACAAATGAAAATAACGGAGAGTTGAAAGTGATTGCCTCCATAAAATTTATAGAATAGTTTAGTAACTATGTTCACTTAATTTGATAAAAATAAAAATTAATTTAAATAAAAAAGTTTTCTCCTCTCCATTTATACTACTCACAGAAAACCACTGACAGCAGCGACCATTTTATTCATTTTACTGCTTGCTATGAAACTTTAAATAATTTGCCTACATTGTACAGTTTATCAAAATTTGAGTTGATTCTCATATGTAAAATATGAGGAATTTTTAACATTTGTGCTATCTTCCAATTTTTCTGCTCCTCTCAATTTTTCAGTTATATTATTGTTTATATATTCAAAAATATTTGTTGAACCCCTGCTATATTCTAGTCCCTTAGGATACATAAATGAACAAAATAAATGTTTCTGCCATTTTATAGTTTACATTGTAGAAAAACAAAAAACAAACAAACATTGAATTTAAGTAAATAATGTGTTAATGTTAGAATATGATAATGATAATGTTGTATCCTCCTAGGCCACAGATGTTGCAGTTCATCATTATTGCCAGGCACAGAAGAACCAAGAGATGTCCCAATGAATCTCTTAGCTTCCAGACAAATGCTTCCCTGAACCCACTGCGTAGCATTATCCACAGCTCATCACAGAGTTAGCATATTGGCCAATCATCCTGGCCAATGTGCTAACTCCTTTCTTGGCCTGATGGTCCACTGGCATGATGACTTGAAAGTGTCTAGCTGTGGTATTCATACCTGCAAGTTCAGTAGATCCTTCACTGTGTTCTCTGTTAGAAATAAGCTTTTGGAAATACAGAAATGACTGATTTCAGGCACAGAAATTGCATCTCCACACAGGGGCCACTGTGGGTGGCATTAAGAGAAGGCAATGTTCTATTCCTTTTGTTCCCAAAGTAATATATTCTAGTTACTGAGAAAACACCACCATATATCAGGACTTGGCTTGGTACGTGTACCACAGCCTGTAAGACATCAGTCCTAACCCTTGGTTTTTCCCTCAAGCCGATTTTCTTTTAACCTGAGTCTATAATGGGTTATTTTGCCATCATTCTTCTGGGTCATGAGGTATAGGGAAAGATAAATAGATCTCATGTCATGAGCCAATTGTCACGTCTTTATATATAAAATGTGTTTGTTTCTAACTATGTCGTATAAAATATTCATGACATTCTTTAAGTTCAAAGGTTAAGCTTGCAGAGGCACTGTAGACAGACAAGAAAAATACATGTCCTTATAAGAATAAAATTGCTGCCTTACAGATGGAAGAGATAATTCTGCCACTAAGTGGCTAGATTTTATCCTCAAAGGATAATATTAAGAAATCACCATGGTATCTGTTGCTGACATGCTGGACATTCAAGTGTCAGTTGCTAGTTCAACTTTGGTAAGAAGAAGTCCTTGCTACCAGTCATCAGAGGCCATCAGGCCATGGGCAACACATTGCACCAGTACTAGAAGGGGCAAGTGCAAGGCTGGACTATCTCACAGGGCAGGAAGTCATCCTATCGGTCCACTTACTGATGACTTCTCTGCAGTGTAGGCTTTCTGTTGGACATAAACCTCAAAAATCTACATCTTGTATCCACTCTCTTAAGACTATCCACAATCCAATTTCTCAGACAACTTTGTCTTGAATCTTTAAATTTTACTCCTTTCAAGGCTTCTGACTAAATACTCTGACATCACTATTCACTTGCCAGGTGTCCACATATATCCATACCACAGGCCACTTCTTCATACATGCAAAATGAGCTTCTAAGTATACTGGTCATAGCTCTTTCTCCTAGGGGAATTGCTCTTAGCCAATGATCTGAGTGAATATTAATGGTGACAGAGGTTACTTATGGCTAGCACCAAAATGGCATTCAATTCTGACTTATCTGAGAACTGGACTCAAGTGTTTTCTTCTCTTCAGTTGATCATAGGATGTAATCCAGAAGTCAGGTGACCTTGTACCCACCTTGCCAGAGATAATTCTAGCATATGCCAGGTATCTCAGAGTAATTAATAGCATTAACTTTTACTTTCAAATGCATCTTAGTTTGGATAATTCATTCTATTGTCACTCTACCTATGAAATCAGAAATAAAATTGAGAAAGAGGCATCAATATGGCAAAAGTACATGTTATGAGCTACATGTTAATGTAATTTACTGATATATATTTGAACCTGCTCAGGCTTGATTCCAAACTCTCCATTTCTACCCTATGATAGATTGATGCTATGCTCATCTGTTTTATGATAGGTATAATCAAATACATGTCACAACAAAAGCTACAGTCACATAGTCATTTGGTGTTTCATGGTCAGGCACTTGGTCTTTACCAAGGCCCAATAATAAATCAAGAGCTACTTTAATAATGGTTACCAGTTCTCTGTTGCAGAAGAAAAGGTCTTGCTGTAGAATTCTAGAAGTCTGTACCTTATCTCTTTACTGGGGATTGCCATAGATAACACAAAACATCCTTTACTATCATGAAAACTTCCAGCACTATCAGACATTCCAGGATATAAAAGCTGGCCTACACCCTTCTCCATGCTATGGGACCCACTCTAAATTGACAGTCTTCTGATCCACTCAATAAATGGCACTGAGCATTACTGCCAGGTATGGAATGTGCTGCCACTTTATTAGTAGTAAGTAGTAGGAATGATTTGCCATGCTGCAGATTTCACTCATATGGCTAGCCCCTTAATATTCATGAGATTTATTACCCACCCTCTGGAATGTGTGTGCCTTTCCTAAGGCTTCTGGAATGCTACTATAATACTTGCCATCTCCTGCTTACCAGGTCCAATTAGCATGATATTATCAGCATAGTTTACTCGCATGATATTCCATAGCATATCAACAATAAAGATCTCTTCAAACTTTGTCATGGTAAGAGTCAGGGAGAATTAACATAACCAAAAACAAGAGAATAAATGTATGCTGCTTCTTTTCCCATATAAATGTAAATATTGTTGATCTTCCTTATGGGAATTAAGAAGAACACATTTAACAGATAAATAGTACATTCCAAACGTCAGAGAGTTTGTTGATTTGTTTCAGTAAATATATTAGTTTAATCATATCAGGTATGATTGGAACTACCACTTGAATCAATTTAGAGATATCCACCATCATCTACCTAATACATCTATTTTTTACCCCAAGGACCAACAGATAAATTAAAAGGGGTCATGCTGGGGACCATTGTTCCTATATGTCTTTGAAGACTGGAATAATCTCTTGAAATTCCTTGCAAAATGTGATATTACTTTAGACTTAATTTTATTGAAAAAATGAGAAGTTTTCCATTTGGCCCTTGTTATTACTTGGCTCTTACTGGTTCTTACGTCACAGGTCCAGGAAAATATATTAGGCTTCTATCAGTTACTAAGTGAATGAGTGTGAGAATTCATGTGTGTGTGTATCCCTATTTCTCCATTATATACACTAGGACTCACTAGAATCACTGTAATATTAACTCATGCTGAAACTTCATTTAACACCTGTATAGCCTTCTGTACAACTGGAGAATTATGATGAGATTTCAGATCTTCTGCTGGTAGTGTCACTTCAGAAGTCATGTGCAAGAATCTTCAAATAGTCTGAATAGTCCACTTACTCCAGTACACAATTAACCTGGTAAATGACTGTTCATTCCTTTGGGAATGGATGAGAAATGTTTATCAAATATACTTGTCTTGGACTTTACAAGATCCTTTCAAAAGGACCTTCCACCAATCTGTTTTGGAAGAGTGACCTGGATTTCACCTGAAAATTTGATGAAGAATAAATTTTTTCCATTGCAGTGACTGATATTAGACTTCTGCAGGCAACTTCTAATATGCATTTATCATACAAGCCAAATCACACCCAAATTAGTCATTTATCTATCATTTAAACACCAGAATTTATTAGCCATCTGCAGATACCTGTGGGTCAAGGAATCTTAATTATTCCCACCTTGTATCAGATAATTAAGTATCACAATAAGTTAAGTTTCTGCAATTCCTGAAGAACATCATTCCATTGATACAAATGCAGGAGTCAATATATCTTCTGGAGTCAATTTTAGACTTCAGAGAAAACCATTATCAAGCTTCTTAAAGATGCTGATGCTCCTTTTCAGTATAACATTCCACTGCCTAGTGAATCCAATCTGTGCAATGTACTACAGTGGAAGGAGTCTGGGCTTTGTAATTACGTGGTCAATATTTTAATACTGACTCAGCTATTTGTTAACTATAACATTAACTTCTATGAGCTTCAGATATAGAGATTAGAATATGTTGCTTGCAGGGTTGCTTTTAAGGATCAAAAAGTCTTTAGAATCGTGCCTAAGATATATGGACTTACAAAATGATTTTCTCCTTCTTTGCCATAAGAAAAACAGTGCTAACTCTTCACTTTCCATATCCTTCCCTTACCACTTATACACAATCTACCCACTTTGTCCACAAGTTTGACCTACAATTCTCAAAAACAGTGAAGGCATTAAGAAATAACAGTGATTCCTTTCCCTCTTTTCCTGATATCTTTTTCCATATTTTTCCACAAATTTCACTGAGTACAAGAATACATACCAAACTTGTAGTAAAGTCTCATTGTACAAGTTTAGCAAACTAAAATAAGAAAAGGTATTGTAAGGATTTGCAGAAATTGGCAAAGATTATATATATTACACACAATCTAGAATATGACATGTTTTATGGCTTTTAAATGGAAAATATTAAAATTTAAAAAGAGAAAGGCAGAGCCAGATGGTGTAATAGGACTCTCCAATGATCATACCCCCACAGAAACATCAATTTGAACAATGGTCAATAGATGAAAATAGCTTCACAAGAGCAAGAGATTACAGGACCTGTTTGTAGCACAATGACAAGAAAAGACACACTGAATTGAAGAGGGTAGAAAAGAGTTTTACATTATCCGTGTTGCCCCTCTTCCAAACCCAGGCAGCACAATGCAGAAACAGATACTCTTTGCTTGGGGGAAAGAGAGGAATGTGAGCCAGGACTTTGTTTTGGCCACCAACACCAAGCCTGCCTCAGCGTAAAGCCCAACACTAAGCAGGCCACCACAGCCCCAGAATCCTGGCTGGTACCTGAAGGCTGAGCCTACAGGCCTTTCCCAGCACCAGACAGGACCCCCAAAGACCCAGACTTCAGGCAAGAAAGGTGGACTCGATCCCCTGGTTTACACCATCACGGGACAAACTTTAGCAGTCCCAGAATTTGGAAAGACCGTAGCAGCAGCAGGCCTCAGTAGCCACAGGCTTCTATATCATCCCAGTGGTTCTATGCTTTTATCCTACCCCAGCGTTGTGCTGGCCTCAGCAACCTTGGGCTGTGGAACTATACCAGACAGCCTTTCAAGAATTTCTAGATGGGCTGACTAGTGAAGTGCTTTCGCAGATAAAGCCAGTCTGTGAAGGCTGCAATGACAGAAATGCATGACCACAACAATAAAGAATAAATAGTATCAACAAAAAGACAAAATAAAGTGCCAGTGACATACCCTCCCCTCCCCAAATGAGACGTATGAACTTTCTAAAAAGGAATTCAAAATAACTATTTTAAGGATGATCAGAGAATAAGAAAACAGAGAAAATCACTGAAAATATAGAGAAATTCAATGAAATGAGGAAAGAAATAAATGACCATAATTAGAAAATTAACAGAAATTAAAATAAAATATTAAACAAAAAACTTTCAGCTGAAAAATACAATAATGAAGTGAAAAATTCAGTAGACAGAATTAACAGAAAAATTGATCAAGCAGATGAATGAATCTCTCAACTAAAAGACAGATTATTTAAAAGTAAATAGATAACAAATGAAAAGGAATGAAGAAAGTTTCTAGGATTCATACAACAGCCATCAAAAGAGTAAATCTTCTAATCACAGAACTTCAGAAAGTGGAAAAGAAAGATATAGGGGCAGAAAGCATACTTTAAAAAAATAATAGAAAATTTTCTAAACCTGGAGAAAGATAACTATCTAGATAATGAAAGGACAATGCTCACCAAACAGATTCAACTCAAACAAGACTACCTCAAGATATATTAAAATGAAACTGTCAAAAGTCAAAGACAGAGAAAGGATCTTGAAAGAAGCAAGAGTAAAGAAGTAAACAACATATAAGGGAGTTCAGCATGGCTAGCAGACGACTTCTTGGCAGAAACCTTACTGGCCAGAAGAGAATGGGATAATCCATTTAAAGTGCTGAAGGAAAAAATGACAACCAAGCATACTGTACCTAGCAAAACTATCCTTCACTAATGAAAAGTGCTAAAGATTTTTTCCAGACCCATCAGACCCTGCACAAAAACAACAAAAAAACACACAAACAAAAAACACAAAAAGCTTAGGGAGTTCATCACTATTAGACTTGCCTTACAAGAAATACTAAAGGAAGTGATTCAATATTAGAAAAAAAAAGATGTTAATGATTAACACAAAAACAGCTGAAGTTATGAACTGGTAAAAGTAAATACACAAATTCAGAGTAATCTAGTACTATAATGGTAAAATGATGTTGTGAAACGTACTTTAGGAGATAAAACTATTAAAAATTATATGATAATTTTTTGAGAAAGATTTTAAAAGTAAATTTGAAAATCAAAAATGTAAAATATTGGGGGAAGAGCGAAGTAGAAGTCTGAAGTTGTCTTTTTTGTGATTACAGTTGTTTTTAGCTTAAAATGATCTATTATAATTAAAAGATGATTTTGTAAGCCTCATAGTAACCAAAAGTGAAAACCTACAGTAGAAGAACAAAAGTTAGAAAGCAAGGAGTCACGAACCCAAATGCCCATTGATGATAGACTGGACAGGGAAAATGTGGCACATATACACCATGGAATACTATGCAGCCATAAAAAACGATGAGCTTGTGTCCTTTGTAGGGACATGGATGAACCTGGAAACCATCATTCTCAGCAAACTGACACAAGAACAGAAAATCAAACACCGCATGTTCTCACTCATAGGTGGGTGTTGAACAATGAGAACATATAGACACAGGGAGGAGAGCATCACATACTGGGGTCTGTTAGGGAGGAGCTAGGGGAGGGACAATGGGGAGTGGGGAGTTGGGGAGAGATAACATGGGGAGAAATGCCAGCTATAGGTGATGAGGAGGAAGGCAGCAAACCACATTGCCATGTATGTACCTATGCAACAATCCTGCATGCTCTTCACATGTACCCCAAAACCTAAAATGCAATAAAATATATATTATAAAAAAAAGAAAGAAAACAAGAAGTCAAAGTATACCACTAAAGAGAATTACTTAACCACAAAGACAGCAAAAGAAGAAAAAAATATCTACAAAAGAACTATAAAGTGATAGTAGTAAGCCCTTGTCTATGATTAATTACCTTGAATATAAATGATTAAATTCTCAAATCAAAAGACAGAGTGGCTAATAGATTAAAAAGCAATACCTGTGTATATGCTGCCAAGAAACTCACCTCAGCTGCAAGGACACACATACATTGAAATGGAAGGGATGGAAAAAGATATTCCATGTAAATGAAAACCAAAAGAAAGCAGGAGTAGCTATACTTCTATGAGATAAAATAGACTTTAAGTCAAAACTTGTAAAAAGAGACAAAAGAGGTCATTCTATTGTGATAAAGGGGTTAATATAGCAATATCATTGGATTCTGCCAAACATTTAAAGAACAAGTCCAATTTTTCACAAACTCTTCCAAATTTTGAAGAGGGAATAATTCCAAACTCATTTTATGAGGCCAGCATTACACTGATCCCAAAGACAATCAAGAATACTACAAAAAAGAAGATTTCACTGTAGATAAATATCTCAATGAGCATAAATGCAAAAGTTCTCAATACAATACTAGCAAACCAAATTCAACAGCACATTTGTAAAGATCATCCGCTGTGATCAAATTGGACTCATCCTAGAGATACAAGAATGGTTCAAATGCACAAATTTTAAAAATGTAGTGTATTACATTAACAAAATGAAGAACAAAATTTATATGATCATTTAAATAAATGCAAAAATGCTTTTGACAAAATTTTATATTCTTTCACAATAAAAATCTCCCAGCAAATTAGCTATATTGGCAATATACCTCAATAAAATAAAGGCAATATCCACATGAAAAAACCCCAGCTAACATTATACACAACTTGGAAAGTTGGAAGCTTTTACTTTATGATTGGGGAGAAAACAAGGACACCCCTTTTACCACTTATTCTCTACAGAGTACTGGAAGTCCTAGACAAAGCAATTTGGCCAGAGAAAGAAATCAAAGGCATCTTAACAGGAAAAACAGAAGGTAAATTGTCCCTATTTGCAGAAAACATGATCTCATATACAGGAAACCTCAAATACCCCACCAAAAATACTTTTTAAACTAGTGAATAAATTAAATAAAGTTACAGGATACAAAAATCAACATTTAAACAATCAGTGGCATGTCTATACACTCACAGCAAATTATCTGAAAAAGAAATCAAGAAATAACTCCAAAAACAATTTAGAAATAAATTTAACCAAGAAGGTAAAAGATGTCTACACTGAAAATAAGAAAACATTGCTAAAAAATTGAAGACACAAATAAATGTAAAGATATCTCGTGTTTGTGGAATTAGTAGAAATAATGATAAAAATGTCTATACTACCCTAACTACCTTAAGTAATCAACATATATCATACAGTTCCTCTAAAAATGTCAATGGCATTCTTCACAGAAATGTATTTGTATGGAGCTACAAAAGACCCCAAATAGCCTAAGCTGTCCCAAGCAAAATAATAAATCTGAAGGCATCAGACTGCCTGACTTCAAAAAATATTACAAAGCTGTAGTAACCAAAACAGCATGGTACTGGCATTAAAACAGACACATAGGCCAATGAAACAAAATAGAGATTCCAGAAATAAATTCACACATTTAAAGCCAACCAATTTTTGACAAAAATGCCAAGAACACACAATGGGGAAAGGACAGTCTTGTTAATAAATTGTGTTGTAAAAACTGGATATTCATAGGCCGAAGAATGAATTTGAAAATTTCTCTCATATAATATATAAAAATAAACTCAAATATTTGATGTGAAACCTCAAAGGATAAAATGATTTGGCAAAAATATAAGGGCAAAGTTCCATGATGTTGGTTCAGACAATGACTTTTTGGGGATAGGACTCCAAAAGCAAAAATAGAAAAATGGGATTACATCAGAATTAGAAGTGTCTGCCCAGCAAAGAAAATAATCAATAGTGTGAATAGACAACCTACAGAATGGGAGAAAACAACATGATAAACCACACACATGATAAAGGGTTCATACCCAATATATATAAGGAACTAAAACAACTTAATGGCAAGAAAACAAATTACACAATTAAAACATAAGGTAAGAATCTGAATAGACATTTCCCAAAAGAATATATACAAATGGTCAATAGGTATATGAAAAAATGTCCAACATCACTAATCATCAGGAAAATGAAAATTAAAACCACAATGAGATATTACCTTACACCTGTTAGAATATTATTAAAAAGATATTAAAAAGATGAAAGATAAGTGTTTACAAGGATGTGAAGAAAAGAGAACCTTTGTACAATGTTGATGGAAATGCAAGTTAATATAGCCATTATAAAAACAGTACGGAAGTTTCTCACAAAATTAAAAGGAGAACTACCATATGATTCTGCAAATTCACTACTGGTTATATATTAAAAGGGGAAAATCAGTATGTTGAAGACATGTCTGTATTTCCATGTTTATTGCAGCATTATTCATAATAGTTCATATATGTAATCAACATATGTCCATCCATGGATTAATAGATAATAAAACTGTAGTTTATATGCGCAATGGAATACTATTCAGGCTTTAAAAAGAGAGTCTATAATTCACAACATAAATGAACCTAACCGACGTTATGTTAGTGAAATAATCCAAGCACAGAAAGACAAACACCACATAGTACGATTCATATATAGAATCTACAAAAGTTGATCTCATAGAACTAGAGAAATGAATGGTAGTTACCACATTACCAGGAGCTGAGGTGATTTGGGGTGGGGGTGATGTTGGTCAAAAGGTAAAAAAAAAAATTCAGTTAGATAAAATTAAGTTCAGCAGATCTATTATACAACACAGTTAATATAATATTTTGAAAAATGCTGAGAGTGGTATTATGTTCTTACTAAAAAATGATAAATACATGCAGTTATGCATATGTTAATCAGCTAGATTTAGTCATTACTCAATGTACCTGTATTTTAAAATATCATGTCGTAAATAATAAATACCTACACTTTGATCTGTTGATGTAAATAAAATTGAAAAATAATTTTATCTTTTTGAAAGTATTAATGCTGATTTTTTCCTATCATATTTAATTCATATTTTAAAATTACACTAATACTGAGTTAGCACTAAAAAACATAGAGGTATAACAGAGGCCATGGCGTGAAACTCTGAATTATGCAATAGCCCAATTCTTTATTTCTTTCACTTCAGTCTCTATTTAAGGTTCTTTTAAAATGGATTAAGGTTTGGCAAACTACAGTCTGCTGGGCAAATCTGGCCCACCACCTGTTTTAGTAAAGTGTTATTGGGACATGTTGACCCTCATTAATTTACCTGTTGTCTGTGGCTGCTCTCGGACTACAACAGCATGGCTGAATACTTATGACATCTAGTCCCTAGGAAGTCTCAAAATATTTACCATTTGTCCCTTTACAATAAAGGATCTTCAGTTTCTAATACTGCTCATGAGAAGTGTCACAGATAGCCTTGCTGAAGTTCATATCACAAACAGTCAAACCAACTGAAGCAGAATGACTGTAGTCGATCCGAATCCATTAGTAAATACTAATCCATTGAATGAAATCCTAGAGTAAAAGTATCTTTTTTTATTTTTCTTTTAGACATAACATTTTTGAAGTTGTGTGAACAGTCATCTTTCTGAAGGTGAACCAAATAATGAGTTATTCCCTAATTTTACACATCTATAATTATATATATTATAGATGTCTTCTACCAAACTAAAAAGTTATCTTGAACACTGCTTTGCTACCCTAAATAATAGACAGATGCTCCCTGACTTGTAATGGTGTTACATCTGATAAACCCATCTTACGTAGAAAATGCATTTACTTCTGGCAACACGGTAAATGGTTCTGACTAATCAGATGGTTCCATTCCCATTTTTCAACTTTATGATAGTGAGAAAGAGACATATATTCAGTAGAAACTGTAACCCCATCATACGCCATAAGAGGCTCCTCAAGTTACAATGGAGTTGTATCTCAATAACCCATTGTAAAGCAGAAAACTCAGAAATCGACCCATCATAAGTGAGGGACCATTTGTATATGAAGACTATGGATAAATGGCCAATTTTACATAAAACATTTAAAGTATATTTAATGAAAGTTCTGGAACACAACTTTCTTTTTGGGGATTGCCACAAGCAAACTATGTAACCTCAAAGACTCCATTATCTGAGCTTTAGCCGCCTCTGTTTGCAGCTAAAGTTCTATAACTTAAGACATAAGGCAAGTAGTGTAAAAGTTTCAGAACTGCAATAAAGCACAGGAGCTGATCACACAAAATGTTTCCTACAGCAGAACTGAAGTAATTTATGGCAAAACCTTATTCCCATTCTCATCAATCATATCCTGAAACGTGCTGTTAAGATTTCCATTTTTTAAAGAATGAATGGAAATACTGAAGCAGCATCCTTACTTTGATTTTCCTGGCTGAATTTGGCATCTAGTCATTTTTTTGTAAAAAAGGAACTATCATTTTGTCCACTGTCATTAGGTTGCCAATTTCTTGAGAATTCCGAGTCCCAGTTTGATTTCGAACTAACTGCCTTATCTCACTGGTTTTAATCTCATTTCCTAATAGTACTTTTCCTGGAACACATGCCCCTGCTGATTTCAAAGCACACTTACTCTTGGCATTGTCTATAGGCCTTTTCCTACCACTTTTAGTTCTTTATTCCCTCTCTTCCTCCTGGCCACCTTCCTTCACTAAAATATAAATTGATTAGATAGCATCTGCAAATGGAAAAAATTATTACTGAATGAGTCAACACCCACATCTAATACCAGGTAGAAAAAATGTTTCTGGTTTTTATTTGTAAACTAGCCACTGAATAGACTGATTCACAGATAGACTTACAAGCTTGGAGTTTTGGGAGAGTGTTTCCTCACATGTATGGTATATATATCACACATATAATATATATATATACCACACATATAATTTATCCCTTGTTTAGGAAAAAATTTTGCTCCCATGTGGCTTCAGTAAAGACTTTGCCAGCTGCTACCTAGTTATCACACTATGGGGATTCCTTGAACGCTGTGTCTCTTTTACTCACCAGACACCTCTGTGCTACCTAACAATCTTATTTCTCATTTCCTGTATGTTGTCTAATCTCCCTCAATAAGATTAAACATTTTTAGAAGACAAGATATGTGCCATTCATTCCTTTCCATTCTCCTATTATAACCCACATAATTTACTGTACACATTCTATCCTCAATAATCGATGGCTGATTCATCCCTGTGATGAGCGTAGCCCTGTAATGAGAATACCTATTGATCTTGTCTGTTTTACCTGGAAATGCATGAAAAATATCTAACCAACTTTTCCTGGAAGTTTTAACATTGGAGTTGTACTACAAATATTGTAGATATTGTCTTCCAACAGACGATGAAGTTATCTTAAACAATGCTTTGCTACCCTAGATACTATATATGAAAACTCGGACTAGGTGGCCAGTTTTATTTAAAAATTTTAAGGTATACTTAATCGAAATGCTAAAAAAATTTGTATTAAAGAAAATTACAGCCTATCTCTGCATTGTAAAAGTTTTAGTTATAAATATGCTGCTATAAATATGTAGCATTCAAGATTTTCCCAAAAAATAAAAGACTAAAGGAACTGGGTTCTAAAATCCAGTTTTAAAACTTAAAAAGAACTAAGAAAAATGTTTCCAGTTATATGCTTTTTTTAATGAAAGGACACAGCTCCTATGAAGCACATGTAGTTCCAGAAACAAGAGCCCCTGGAATGCAAGAAAACACACTGGAGGAAAAATGTTATATAAAATATTATTTTACATTAATCAGATGTTTTAGAAAACAGGAAATAAATATGACGATAGAGAAAAGTTGAAACAGAAAATGGCAATAAAGTTATGTTTTAGAAGAGAAAGAGGTGAAGATACTGATATTTTCTTGCTGGAGAAAGTAAAGCAATACATTATCAAAAATCTTAATTATGTCAATTATATTTGGCAAGTAATTGCAAATATCCTAAGTAAATAATTATGAAAATAAAAAAAAATTTAGAAGTTCTTAAAATATTATTTATAGCCACAAATAGTCAAAGCAACCTAAATATCCAAGAATAGGAGAATTCAGTATTTATATAATGGAAACTTTATAATACACATATTTTTAAGGCTTGCATGAGGAGATGCTACGGAAACAATAGTTGCTCAATTTCTGTGCCAGCAGCATATTGGGCACATTACAGGCATGATCTCATTTACTTCAGATTTTCACATTGGAAATTATTACCCCACTTTCACAGATAAAGAAACTCTCACCAGAGGAGTTACTCAACTTGTCCAAGATAAGAAAGCTAGTTAGTAAATGCCCTAAGTGGAAAACTCTGTACTATATTTCATTACCACTTATTCTATATTGTTAAGTGAAAAAACCAAGTTATAAAGTTGTACGTTTATTCTGTTCTTAACTGTAAAAATGCATTAAATGCATTACATTGAAATATAGCAACAACTAAACAAAGAAATTCCTAAGTCATAGGATGATAAAAAAAGTTATTTTTCTTTTTAAAAAGAAAAGATTCAAAAAGAAATGTTTCTTTCTTTAAAAAGAAAATAACTTTTTCTCTTTTATTTTATCAAAAAGAATAAGTTATTTTCTTTTTTGCAACTTTGTATAATTTCTAATATAAGCATGTCTATTTTTTATGAGACAGGAACCTCAGGTGAAGAGGAAAATCAATTACATACCTCAGTGCATTGAACATTATGCCCACTGCTCTGTTTAATGATCCCTCTTATTTATGTAATTACTAGCTCCCTTTTTCCTCTGTTCCCTACTCACATTCTCCTCCCCTTCACAAGAGTGTTTATTTTGTGTTTATGGTGTGACTTTTAGTTTCTGTGTGATCTTGTGAAAACTTAATCTTGTGTGCATTTACTTTAATACATTTAGGTTTCATTCTGTTTTTTTCCCTTGAATATTATGCTTTAAGCTGTGTCGAGATTGCTCTGTGTATATGTATTTCATTGCTTATAACTACTGCACAATTCTCCATCATTTAATACAACTATTTTGGCTATCCAGTTGGCCTTCAGCAACCTTCCACCACAGACATACACTGCTATGATTTAAATGCTTGTCCCCATCAAAACTCATGTTGAAATTTAATTGCCATTATAATAGTAATAATAGGTGAGCCTTTTAATAGCTGATTAGGCCATGAGGACTTTATTATAAAAGGGCAAGTTTAGTTTTCTTTTGTCTTTCTCATCCTCTGTCTTTCACCATTTAATGACTTAGCAAGAAGGTCCTTGCCAAATGCCAGCACATTGATATTGAACTTTCCCACTTCTGAAACTATATGTCAATAAATTTCTGTTTATTATAAATTAGTCAGTCTGTGATATTATATTATTGAAGTACAAATAGACTAAGAGAGATTGGTACCAAAAGTTTGTAACTGAGTAATAAGTACAGGCTGAAAGAAATTAGAAGAGAAGACTGGGAGAGCTTGTGTTGCCATAAATGGAGTGCTAAGAAGGATTTTAGTAAGGGCTCAGAAGATGAGAAGAAATGTAAGTAAAGTCTGAAACTTCTTAAGGATAACTTAAGTGGTTGCGATGAGAATGTTCGTAGGTATATGGACAATAGAAGACAACAGAAGCTGTTCTGATAAGGTCTCAGGTGAAAATAAGGAATAAAGTATTGGAAACTAAACAAAAGGCCTTCATTGTTACAAAATGGCTGTAACACTTGACTGAATTGTGTCTGTGTCCTAGGACATCATAGAAGGCAAAACTTAAGAGCAATGAACCAGGATGTTTGACAGTAGAAATATTCAAGCAACAAAGCATTCAGGGTATTATGTGGCTTCTTGTAATTGCATGTAGTAAAATGCAAAAAGAGAAATAATTTAAAGATGGAATTTACAACTAAGAGGAAAACGGAATGTAAGGATTTGGAATCCCCAACCTGGCCATGTAAAGACTTAAAAGGCATGTTTAGGAGGGAGAAATCAAGGCTTCAGGCAAGTGATCATTTGATAGAGAGATTGGTACAAGTAGAAGTAGGAGAATTCAGGTGTTACTCATTATGGATAGACGGACTTCAGGTGCTACTTATTGGAGAAGGGTTGGGCCCAATCCTCACCCTAGTGTTCCTAGAAGGTGGGATATTGAGTCAAAGGAGATTATTCTCTAGCCTTAAGATATAATGTTGTTTGCTCTGTTGGGTTTGAGACTTATTTGGGATTCATTATTCCTTTCTTTGTTCAGGTTTCTCCCCTTTAAAATGCAATGTCTATTGTATACCTGTCCTACCCACTGTATTTTGGAAGCATATAACTCATTTTGATTCCACAGGCTCACAGCTAGAGAGATGAATCACACTTGAATCTCACCCAGACCTGGTTTAGAAGAGACTCTAACAAGTTAAGACTTCTGGGAATATTGGGATGAAATGAATGTATTTTATATTCTAGAAGAACATGAGTTTTGAGTGGTCCAGAGGAAGAATGTTTGGTTTGAATGTTTGTCCCCTCTAAAACTCATGTTGAAATACAGTTGCCATTATAACAGTATTAAGAGGTGGGACTTTTTAGAGGTGATTAGGCAATGAGGGATCTGCTCTCATGGGTGGGATTAATGCCATTAAAAAGGAGCAAGTTTAACTCCCCTTTGTGTGCATCTCTCTCTTGTCCCTCTCTCTGCCTTCTCCCATGTGATGACACAGCAGGAAAGCTCTTGCAAGATGCTGGCACCATGATATTGGACTTCCAAGCCTCCAATAGATTTCTACTCATCGTAAATTACCCAAACTTTGGTTTTCTGTTATAGCAGCACAAATGGACTAAGACATACACATTTCATTAGGAGCTCATGAAAGACTATCTCACCAGAATAGATTTGCTGATCTAGTAGCATCATATTTCTCTCAGAATGGTGGTCTGCATTCTCCATAATTCCTCTGTCAGAGTATTAAGCTCCTATGTACTACAATCACAAATTACTTTTTTCCATTTTCTAACATGAGCAGGCATTAGTTGATTCTAAGATGAACCAGTTTAAAGTAAATGGTTTATAATGCTGAGGGTTTTAATCACCCAGGTCGATTTTGAGTTTAACCATTTAATAAGAAATCACACTGAGTTAAAATATTTTATAAATATTATTTGGAAAAGTGAAAAGAGATTCTGAAATTCCTATTAATAAAGAGTAACATTGATACGAGATGTAACAGTATGACTTCTCATTTATACTGATTATAAAACTTCATTTGTTTGTAAGAATAAACAGCTAGAAGTTTAAAACTCCTACTATGAGTAAGTAAGATAATAAACTAAAAGTCTGTTGTGACAAATGGCATGCCACCTCAATATGCTTACCCTTGTGTCATCTAGGGACCTCTATACTCTTTTCAGGATAAATATGATTAATAGGAAAAGATAAACACTGGGGAAATCCTATGCCCCCAAATTTCTGCCCTATGATACCCAAAATGTTTTATTTCTCTTTGTTGTACTGTCTGAGATATAATCTAATAAGCTTTCTTTTAAAAATTCTTATTACTCCAACAGGTAGTGCTGATGAATCAGTTGTTCACATAATACATTTTATTAATTTAGTGTAGGTGGTTTACACCTGGGTTATACTGATTAGAGGTACTCTGAAGGACACAGAGGTTTTAATCAGGGTAAGGGAAGAAAAATAGTATGCAGGAAAAGTAATTTTAAAGGATGTGATGCTTTAGAGGAAAGTGTTTTCTTTCTAGGTTAAAGAATGCTATGACCATTCAATTGCACAAAACTAGAATCCTAAAAATCATCCTTGAAACGTCTTTCTCTCATCTTTCAACCACATTCAGCTCACTACCAAGTATGGTTGACTTCATCTTATCAGTCTTTCCTAAATATGTCCATTTCTCCCGATCTAATGTATCTCAACCATACGGGTTCTTTAAACCATAAGTAATTTCTCAATCTATCAGAAGATTGGTTCAAATGATTAAGGGCCTTTTACAAGAGGATTAAGTGTGTACATAATTTCTGATTGTAAGTAGCTTACTTCCCAAGTACTATATAAAGCCCAGTTACCTAAGTCCTCCACTACCCAGGTTCCTTTTGCTTCTCCAATCTCCACCTCAGAGGGTAAGCAATAGAGTGAGGTTTAAAGATTAAAAGAGACTTTGTCAGATTCATTTATTTCTTAGAAATAAAAACATCTAAAAGTTAAAAATGGTTTTTCTTACCAAAACTCTCTCTCTTGCTACCTTTGATCAATCAATTTCTTTCGTGAGCTTCCCTAAAGACCCCTGAGTGAGTAACTGAGGCTCTCAGTCCAACAGTCTGCAAGAAACTAAGTCCTAACAAGACCAGCATTGAAATATTATGTAATCATATAAGTAACATCCCGTTTTCATTGCCATATTATTTTGACTAGACACAAAGATCATGCCCATCCTCAAAGGGAGGGAATTACATGAGGGCAAGAGTACCAGAATGCAGGGAGAAGTGTCTACCACTAGCAAGATTTAAAAAGTGGGTGAAGCATAAAACTTTTTTCGTCATTTTCCATAATAATGAGTACATTAACACACTCAAAACTTGAAATATGGACTTGGAATAATGATAACTCCAAATGCTTTCATGGTTGGTTAAGAAATATTTACCAAATATTTCAACGTTTACTTCAATTTCAATGGTTTAGTTATCATCTATTACATGTATATAAAATAAAATTTAATAGTTTATTAAAGATATTATATATAATTCCATTATTTTTCTATTTATCTTTCTACATGAATATTTGTAATACATTAATATTTGAAATAACTTGTTTTGTTCTCTTTATAGTAATTTATATAAATATTATGAATATGTATTATTGTTAGAAAAACAAAGTATCCCTAAAAGTACCTCTGGATCATCATTAAACCATTTAGCCTTTTTATCATTGGATCATCATTAAACCATTTAGCCTTTTGATCATTATAATCATGATTATTATTATGCTATCAACAAGATAACAGTATTACCCAATATAGTTATTTCACCAATATCGATACATTTCATAGAATATTTGATAATTACTCAGACTTAAGAACTATTATTACCCGAAACTACTCAAAATGAACATTTATTAACATTGTATTAATAAATGGCTTGGAAAGAAGGATAGAAAAAACAACAGCAAAAAAGATGGAAAACAGGAGTGTTGGGTGCACTTAAAAAGTCACTTTTATAACAAATTACATAAAACCTAATACTTAAGTCAATGATTAGAATTAATTCATTGACATTAAAAAACTTTTGAAAACTAAGTTTTACCACTGCTGAACTTCTGAATTGTTATTAGTTTATCTACAGAGAGTATAAATTGTAGAAGCAATTTTCAAACTATAAAAATACATGAATTATTATTTCTTTGAATTTTACTCAAATCTCAAGAGTTTGTGTAGTGGCTGATAAATTGTAACAACCGGCAAACTGCAAGACTGAAGATATTCACCTTAGACACAGGTGACAGAGCTCTAAGTTATAATAAGTATAAATATGCTTTATGTTTTATTTGTTTTGCAGGCCAGAAAGGATGCTGAAATCAAGATAGGTAATTATCAGAATACATCTTAAAGCAGTATTTTTTCTAAAATTTTAATTTCTGGTATATATTTTATATGTCTACATTCATACACATATATATGTATATCATATATAATAGAGGAGTATATATATATGCATAGATGTACATGGTATTATGTGGCAGACAGCTTGTATATTGCATGTTTGGAGTTAACTAAAATATTCATACTGTAATCTTACTCTGCTAAAGAATCCAAAAATGTTCTTACTCCTCTTATTAGAGCCTCCAGTGGAAATTTTTTTTTTCTTATCTTTTCCAATTTCTTAAAACCACCTGCATTCCTTGGTTTCTGGCTTCTTCCTCTATCCTAATCTCTCTCTGTGTCTGATACTGAATCTTTTGTTTCTTTTGTTTATGAGACCCCTTGAGATTTCATTACACTACCTGGATAATCCAAGATAATCTCCCCATCTCAAGGTTCTTACTTAGATTACATTTGCAAAATCCTTTTTGGTGCATAAGGTAATGTATTTATAGGTTAGAGGGATTAGGGTATGAACATCTGGGGGGTGACAGTGGGTAGGAGAGGTAGAGGGGGATTGATTCTTATCACACCTGAATAAATTAAGGTTAACTTTTTGCCTGCATTTTATGGCAAATTTTAAAGTAAATTCTTTCTTTAGTCCTCTATGAATGAGGTTTCTAATTTAAAGATCCAAGAGGAAGTTGTGTGGAGTACACTTGAGATCAAACATGTCTTTGAAGTGAGTGCTCCTGGAGTACACTTGAGATCAAACATGTCTTTGAAGTGAGTATTCTTTGAAATGAGAGAGACATCATTTTAAATGGAGAGATGAAGGGGGCAGATAGGTCAAGGTTAGATGGGCAATAGAGATGTATATGTGGCTGATGAACGCAGTCTCCACAAAGCTACTGAGAAAAACCTTTCTTAACACTAACATTTAAATAATTTGCAAATAAAGAATTGGTAAACATGGCCTTATGGGAGAGACAGCTTTGGATTGGATAAAAGAGGAAAGACAACTGAATTAGCTTAAAAAGTAATTTTGCTTTAAAGAGTATAATGTCATACGTAAACATGGAGATTGGGAAAATTTGAGAGTCTGAAAGTGAACATTTTTACTTGCTGAAAGAGAAAGCATATACAGGGGAGTAAGATTAAACTGGCTAGTAATGATAGAACCTACCTTCACTTAATGCCAGGAGTGTGGAAGGGCAGAGTCTGAAAATCTATAATAAACTAAAACAGTGTTTCAAGGTAAGTCAGAAACCATAAAGACAGTTCAATCCTGGAGATGAGTGGATACTTTTATCCTAAATTACTAGCCCATCAGTATGTTGTCTGATCCTACCAACTGCAATAGAGCAAGAATAATCTACTTTGATTCTCTTAATATTTCTACAATAGCAAATGGCATGATACAAACACTTTTTTGTCAAAAGATGATTGTTTATTTAGCCTTTTCATATTAGAAGAAAACACATTTAAAACACTTTTAAGATGATGCTAAAACTTTAGTATATTAATTAGGCTTACTGATAAATAAGAAACACTCAAAGTAAATGGAAATTTATCTTCACATCCATATTAAACAGAGCTACTATGTACAAATTAGAATTAGGGAAATGTGTTATCCAAGACTGACACATTTCTAGGGACTACAGACACATACTGAAACTGAAAACTTTCCTCAGCCTCCAGAAACTGGCAGGTAGGAAGGAAAATCATGCATCAGAAGTAAAAGGAAGAGGGGATGAATTGCCTGTGAAACTCAGTCAGCTGCCCAAGGGTCCTGGTTAGGTCTGTGTGGGGTCATTCTTCCTAAGCCTGATCAAGTATTCCCCAAAAAGAAATAGTTTCTTATCTATAGGTAAGGAGAAGAGGAAACATAAATGTCAAGTCTTTTCAAGTCCATTGCAGTCTTGTATTTGTAAGGTGCTCAGGCAATACTCCATATACCACCCTACAGCTCATGTTTTCTTTTTCTTTCCTTTATGAGTAACTTGGCTCAACAACTACACTAAGCTTCAGGAAAGGTGAAAATGTGTCTTGTAGCCAAATCTTGTTCTCTGGGAGAGACCACAGGCAGAAAGGCTCCAGTTTATGAGAGGGCTATATTTTAAATGTTCCCTTGAATATAGTTTAGTATTTGGAATTTATTCTTATAGAAGCTATGCTATAAATTAGATTCATTCCGGTTGCAAGTTTTCAGAAGTTTTGCATTATTTTAATTGCAACTGGCTACTACTTTTAACATTAGTTCTGAATATATCTGTGCCTTTTTGTCTTTCATGTACCTGCAGAGGTATGTTGTAATATAAAGTTTATAATATCAAAGTATCTTTTCTACTCTGCTAATAGACTACCATTTATAAGGACAATGATCACAGTTAACATATGCATCTATAATCTATACCTATTCCTGCATCTACCTACCTATTTAGAATCTCAAATCAAAACTCCAGAAACACAAATATACTCAAGTCCACAGCTTACCCTACTTTTCTTTGTTCTTCCTCAGCAATAACAGTCTATTAGCAGAATAAGAGAGATACTTCCAGATACTACAAACTTCATACTACGTCGAACAACCATGTGAAAGAAAATAACATTATCAAACATCTTATTCAGAGGTCTCAATCCTCTGGATTCTAACTTGCTAGATCCAAAATGGTATTTTATTTGGCCCATCTGTAATATTTAAAAAAATTATCTACTGGTTAACATTTAAAATTGGACAGATCTTACATACAAATCTAGATGTCTATCTTCTCTTAATAAATTGGAAGATGGCGAAGACCAAATCCCAGTTTTAAGTGGCCTTTAACAATTCAGTGGCCTTTAATGGTTACTGAACTGCTATTGTGCTTTTTGATAGGTGTGCCCCTCCTCAGGTTGCTATTGTTCCTCTGTTCCTTCTCATCCTACAGTGGGATGTTTCCTGCATTTAAATTAACAGATTGGTCTCAGGATGCATTTGATTTCTCACTTCCCAATTCTATTTGTTGTGAATTGGGAAACAAATAGTGATTCCCTTCAAAGAATTGGGAGATTCTGGCCTCACAGTTCTGTCCTCCCATTCATAGGCACAGGCTATTTGACAGACCAGGAATGTACATGCTTACAAGGTCTTATACCGCCTAACAATATACATGCAGTAAAAACTCAGAACAACATTATTTACTAAACTTGTAAACAAATGAGGAAATTGCTGTAGAAACTGATACACACTAGCTGGTCCTGGTGGCTCACGCCTGTAATCCAGCTACTCCAGAGAACCCCAGCCTGAACCAACAGAGAGAGACTTTGTCTCTCTATAATTATTTTTTAAATATTAAATAATAAAGAAACAAACACATTGAACTCTTGGTTATAGAAATAAAGGCAGCGATAATTAAATGGTCTATTTTCCTGAATATCTGAGATTCTGATTTCTATACTTTGATCTACTTTCTATTTCTACCAGCACTTTAAAAAATTGTATCTCTTATCTTTTCAAAATAAAACATGTGCCGGGCGCGGTGGCTCAAGCCTGTAATCCCAGCACTTTGGGAGGCCGAGGCGGGCGGATCACGAGGTCAAGAGATTGGGACCATCCTGGTCAACATGGTGAAACCCTGTCTCTCCTAAAAAAACAAAAAATTAGCTGGGCATGGTGGCACGTGCCTGTAATCCCAGCTTCTCAGGAGGCTGAGGCAGGAGAATTGCCTGAACCCAGGAGGCGGAGGTTGCGGTGAGCCGAGATAGCGCCATTGCACTCCAGCCTGGGTAACAAGAGCGAAACTCCATCTCAAAAAATATAAATAAATAAATAAATAAAACATGTAAATGGTTACATCTAAACCCAAAAAGTAGTCTAAAGTAGCTTTAGACCCTTGTGATAATTCATCACACCTCCCATGTCATCTTCCTAAGCAATAAGAGTGTAACTGGCCATGCACATACATATCCACAAAAAGCCTGTCTTCTCATCTTTATGTCAGCTTAGCATCTTAACACTCTCACATATACTTCTGGAGCCTTCTCCTTAATCACTATTCAAACAATCCAAATGAGTAAGTCCTCAAAGCCAAACCCCCAGTCTTTCTCCCCTAAGTCAATCACTATGAACATACGCTTTCTACCCTCCTTGAAGTTTTTTTTTTTTTTTTTTTTTTTTTTTTTTTTTTCATAAAACCACCAAGTAATTACTGGTGGAACAATTCAGAGGTAATAAAAATGTAGTACCTGTCTATAACTGATAGAGTACTCCCCGTTAACCAGGGAAAAATCAAAATTTAATCCAAACTGCATTTTTAGGCTGAGTTCCCTGATTTGAATAATCTAGGTATCTCATTGAATAAAAGCTCCATCTTTTACTCTCAGGCCCTTGCCTTTGCTTGCCCCTAAGATGTTTTCTTACTGTTTTTACTACTGTGAGCTAAAAGTATCTCCCATGTGTGTTCTTGAACTGGAGACACTGAAATATCACCAAATCTGCCCCAGTGAAAATTGTCATTTACTGCTGTATGATTTTTTCCCATGGGTTCTGAATTAATCGTTGGATAGGTAATCTGGGGTATTAAGTGCATGCAATACACCAGACACTTTTGTAGGCATTGGGGCTAACATGGCAAACAAACCAAAAATTCTAACTTTCAAGAAACGTACATTTAAATAAAGGGTGTAAAGTGTATCAACAATAAATGGATAAAATAGATAGTATGTTATAATAAGAACTATATAGTAACCACAAGTAGAGAAGGGCGTTAGAAAATGTGCTGTCACTAAAAGGTAACCAGGGGAGGCCACTACTGCGGTGGCAGCATTTCAGTAAAGAGTGATGGAGTGAGACACGGAATTACCTAGGGAAGGGTAGAACACTCTGGTTTCTCTTCAGATAATATACATCTTTCACCTTTTTTAGGGGGGAGAATGTTGGTAATCGGTAGGCACATGGACCAAATTCAGTCCATTGCCCGATTTTGTACAGCCTGTGTGCTAAAAATGATTTTATATACTTAATCGTTGAAAAAAGTTTTAATGTGCCACATGATTATGTAAAGTTTTCTTGAAACACAGTCATGCCTATTTGTGTATTGTCATGGCGGTTTTCACATTCCATTAACTATCCCTGCTTTCCCCAACTCCCTGCTACCATTCCCAGCCTCTGGTGACATCCTTCTACTCTCTGTCTCTGTGAGTTCAATAGCTTTGATTTTTAGCTCCCACAAAATCTAAAAAAAAAAAAAAAATGAAAACATGTGATGTTTGTCTTTCTGTGTCTGGCTTATTTCACTTTACATAATAACCATCAGTTGCATCCATGTTGTTGCAAATGACGGGATCTCATTCCTTTTTATGGCTAAATACTACCTCGTTGTGTATATGCAGCATATTTTATTTATCCATTCATCTGTTGATGGACACTTACATTGCTTCCAAATCTTGCTTACTGTAAATAGTGCTGCAACAAATATGAAAGTGCAGTTACCTCTTTGATACAGGATTTCCTTTCTTTTGGATATACGCCCACGGGTGGATTGCTAGATCATATGGTAGCTCTGTTTCTGTTTTCTTGAAGAAGCTTCAAACTGTTCTCCATAGAGGTTGTACTAATTTACATTTCCACCAACAGCGTATAAGGGTTCTCTTTTCCTCATATTCTCACTAGCCTTTGTTATTGTCTATCGTTATGAGTTCAGCTGTTTTCATTTTTAGCTCCCATGAATGAGTGAGACTATGCAAAGTCTGTCTATTTGTGTCTGGCTTATTTCATTTAATTTAATGACCTCCACTTCCATCCATGTTGTTGCAGATGACAGGATCTCATTCTTTTTTATGACCAAGTTGTACTCCATTGTGAATACGTACCACATTTTCTTTATCCATTCATCTGTTGATGGACTCTTGGTTGCTTCCAAATCTTGACTATAGTAAATAGTACTACAATAAACATGGGAGTACAGATATCTCTTCAATATACTGGCTGCCTTTCAAATGAAAGGTTTATACCTAGCAGTAGAATTGCTGGATCCTATGGCTATTCTATTTTTAGTTTTCTGAGGAACCTTCATATTGTTCTCTATACTGGCTGTACTAATTTATATTTCTACCAACAGTGTTCAAAAGTTCCCTTTTCCCACAACCTAGCAGCATTTGCTATTGCCAATCTTTTGGATAAAAGCTATTTCAACTGGGGTGAGATAGTATCTCATTTTAGTTCTGACTGCATTTTTCTGATGACCAGTGATGCTGTGCTCCTTTTCATATACCTGTTTGCCATTTGTATGCCTTCTTTTCAGAAATGTCTAGACAGATCTTTTGCACATTTTTAAATCAGACTATTAAATATTTTTCCTATTGAGTTGTTTATTCTCCATATATCTTCTGGTTATTAATTCCTTATCAGATGGCAGTTTGCAAATATTTTCTCTCATTTTGTGGCTTGTCTCTTCATTTCATCAATTGTTTACTTTGCTTTACAGAAGTTTTTAAACTTGATATGATTCCACTTCTCCATTTTTGCTTTGGTGTTCTATGCTTGTGAGGTGTTAAGATATCTTTGTCCAGAGCAATTTCCTGGAGCGTTCCCCAAAAGTTTTTAATAGCTTTGTAGATTCAAGCGTCAAATTTAAGTCTTTAATCCATTTTGATTTGATTTTGTGCATGGTGAAACATGGTGCTCTAGTTTATTCTGTAGATAGATATCCAGTTTTCCCAGCATCATTTATTGAAGAGACTGTTCAATCTCCCAAAGTATGTACTTGGCACTTTTGTCAAAATGAGTTCACTGTAGGTCTATGGATCTATTTCTTGGTTCTCTATTCTGTTCCCTTGGTCTATGTCCTTGTTTTTACGCCAGTACCATGCTGTTTTGGTTACTGTAGCACTGTAGCATAATTTGAAATCAAGTAATGTGATTCCACAGGTTTTGTTCTTTCTGTTAAAGATGGCTTTGACTCTTCCAGGTCTTTTGTAGTTTCACATAAGTTTGAGAATTGTTTTTTCTATTTCTGTGAAGAATGTCATTGACATTTTGATAGAGATTGCTTTGGGTATTATGGACATTTTAACAATATTGATTCTTCCAATCAATAAAAATGTAATATCTTTTCATTTTTTGTGTCTTTTATAATTTCTTGCATCAATGTTTTATAGTTTTTATTGTAGAGATTTTTTAAAAAAAAATTTTATACTTTAAGTTCTGGGGTACATGTACAGATCATGCAGGTTTGTTACACAGGTGTACACGTGCCATGGTGGTTTGCTGCATCCATCCCCTCTCATCTACATTGGGTATTTCTCCTAATGTTATCCCTCCCCAATCTCCCCAACCCCTGCTATACCCCCTGTAGTTTGCTATCCCTCCCTTAGCCCCCTCACTCCCAACAGACCCAGGTGTGTGATGTTCCCCTCCCTGTGTCCATGTGACTATGCAGCCATAAAAAGGGTAGAGATCTTTTCTTAACTGTACCCTAGGTATTTTATTTTATTTGTAGCTATTATAAATAGGATTACTTTCTTGATTTCTTTTTCAGATTGTTCACTGTTGGCATATAGAAATGCTACTGACTTTTGTATGTCAATTTTGTATCTTGCAACTTTACTTATCAGTTCTAATAGGTTTTTGGTAGAGTCCTTAGGTTTTTCCAAATATAAGATTATATCATCTGTAAACAAGATTAGTGTGATTTTCTTTTTCCATTTACATGCCCTTTATTTATTTCTCCTGTCTGCTTTAGCTAGGACTTTCAGTACTGTGTTGAATAAGAGTGGTGACAGTGGGCATCTTCGTTATGTTTCAGATTTTAGGGAAAAAGCTTTCAGTTTTTCCCTGCTTAGTATGATATTAGCAATCAGTCTGTCATACGTGGCTTTTATTATGTTGGGGTAGGCTCCTTTTATCCCATTTTTTTTGTGTGTGTTTTTTTTTTTTTTGCATTTTTTATTTTTAGTTCTTGGGTACATGTGGAGGATGTTCAGGCTTGTTACACAGGTAAACAAGTGCCATGGTGGTTTGCTGTACCTCTCAACCCATCACCTAGGTATTAAGCCCAGCATGCATTAGTGAATTTTCATAATTCTCTCCCTCTCCCCAACCTCATGCCCTGACAGGCCCCAGTGTGTGTTGTTCCCCTCCCTGTGTCCCTGTGTTCTCATTGTCCAGCTACCACTAAAAAGTGAGAACAGGCAGTGTTTGGTTTTCTGTTTTTGTTTTAGTTAGCTGAGGATAATGGCTTCCAACTTCATCCATGTCCCTGCAAAGGTCATGATCTCATTCCTTTTTATGACTGCATAGTATTCCATGGTGTGTATGTACCACATTTTCTTTATCCAGCCTATAGTTAATGGGTATTTGGGTTGATTTCATGTCTCTGCTATTATGAATAGTGCTACAATGAACATACACATGTATCTTTGTAATAGAATTATTTATATTCCTTTGGGTATATACCCAGTAATAGGATTGCTGGGTCAAATGGTCTTTCTGGTTCCAGATTTTCAAGAAATTACCATACTGTCTTTCGCAATGCTTGAACTAACTTACATTCCCACCAACAGTGTAAAAGAATTCGTATTTCTCCACAACCTCACTAGCATCTGTTGTTTCTTTACTTTTTAATAATGGCCATTCTGACTGGTGTGAAATGGTATATCATTGTGGTTTTGATTTACATTTCTCTAACGATCAGTGATGTTGAGCTTTTTTTCATGTTTGTTGGCCACATGAATGTCTTCTTTTCGGAATTGTCTGTTCATTTCCTTGGCCCACTTTTTAATGGTATTTTACTTGTAAATTTGTTTGAGTTCCTTGTAAATTCTCTATATTAGACCTTTGTCAGAAGATAGATTGCAAAAACATTCTCCCACTTCATAGGTTGTCTGTTTGAGCTGATGCTAGTTTATTTTGCTGTGCAGAACCTCATTAGTTTAATTAGATCCAATTTGTCAATTTCATCATAAAATATTTGTCCATGCCTATGTCCTGAATGGTATTGCCTAGATATTTTTCTAGGATTTTTTATAGTTTGGGGTTTTACATTTAAGTCTTTCATCCATCTTATTTTTTTGTATAAGGTATGAGGAAGGGGTTCAGTTTCAATTTTCTACAAATGGATAAAAAGTTTTCCCAGCATCATTTATTAAATAGGGAATCCTTTCACCATTGCTTATTTTTGTCAGGTTTGTTGACGATCAGATGATTGTATATGTGTGATATTATTTCTGAGTTCTGTCTTCTGTTCCATTGGTCTATGTGTTTTGTTTTTGTACCAGTACCATCTGTTTTGGTTATTGTACCCTTACAGTATAGTTTGAAGTTGGGTAGCATAATGCCATGGTGCCACCAGCTTTGTTCTTTTTGCTTAGGACTGTCTTGGCTATATGGGCTCTTTTTTTATTCCATGTGAATTTTAAAAATAGTTATTTCTAATTCGCTGAAGAATGTCAATGGTAGTTTAATGGGAATAGCATTGAATCTATGAATTACTTTGGGCAGTATGGCTATTTTAACAATATTGATTCTTCCTATCTATAAGCATGTAATATTTTTCCATCTGCTTGTATCCTTTCCGGCGTACTTGAGCAGTGGTTTGTAGTTCTTTTTGAAGAGGTTCTTCACATCCCTTGTTACCTGTATTCCTAGGTATTTTACTCTATTTGTAGCAATTGTGAATGGGAGTTCATTCATGATTTGGCTCTCTCCTTGCCTCCTATTGTTGGTGTATAGGAATGCTTGAGACTTCTGCACACTGATCTTGTATTCTGAGACTTTGCTAAAGTTGCTTATCAGCTTAAGAAGCAGTTGGGTGAAGAAGATGGGATTTTCTAGATATAATATCATGTCATCTGCAAACAAAGACAATTTGACTCCCTGTCTTCCTATTTGAATACCCTTTATTAACTTTTCTTGCCCAATTGTCCTGGCCAGAACTTCCAATGCTTTGCTAAATAGGAGTGGTGAGAGAGGGCATCATTGTCTTGTGCCGGTCTTCAAGAGAAATGCTTGCAGTTTTTGCCTATTCAGTATGATGTTGATTGTGAGTTTGTCATAAATGGCTCTCATTATTTTGAGTCATGTTCCTTCAATACCTAGTTTATGGAGTTTGTATATGAAAGGATATTGATTTTTATCAAGGGCATTTTCTGCATCTATGAAAAAAATATGGAATGCTTCACAAATTTGTATATCATCCTTGTGCAGGGGCCATGCTAATCTTCTCTGTATCATTCCAATTTTAGAATATATGCTTCCCAAGTGAGCATCTACCCTGACTTTTTTTGAGAGTTTTTATCATGAGGGAATGTTGAATTTTCTCACATGCTTTCTAAGCATCAATTGAAATAACCATAGAGGTTTTGTTCTTCATTCTGTTAATATGATGTATCACATTGATTGAGTTGTGTATGTTGAAACATCTTTGCATCCCTGGAATAAATACCACTTGGTAATGACAAATGATCTTTTAAATGTAGTATTGCTTTCAATTTGCTAGTATTCTGTTGAAGGCTTTTACATCGATGTTCACCAGTTATATTAGCCTTTAGTTTTCTTTTATTGATGTGCCTTTGTATGGTTTTTATATCAATGTAAGATTGGCCTCAATGAGTTTGGAAGTATTTCCCCCTTCTCTATTTTTCAGAGTAGTTTGAATTGGATTGGTATTAGTTCTTCAAAAGTTTGGTAAACATTGAGCAGGTAAGCCAGTAGTTCCTGTGCTTTTCTATGCTGGAATTAGTTTTATTATGACTCTGATCTCATCACTTGTTCTTAGTCTGTTCAGGTTTTGGATTACTTCCTCATTCAATCTTGGTAAGTTGTATGTACCTAGGAATATATCCATTTCTTCTAGGTTTTTCCAATTAATTGGCATATTGTTGCTTATACTTGTCTCACAATTCTTTGACTTTCTGTGATATCAGTTGTAATGTCTCCCTTTTCATCTCTAATTCTACTTTTTGGGGACTTCTCTAGTATTTTCTTAGTTGGGTTAAAGATTTGTTAATTCATTTTTTCAAAAAATCAACTTTGTGGTTTATATTTCTTTTCTATTTCATTGATCTCTGCTCTGATCTTTATCACTTTCCTTCACTAATTCTGGACTTTGTTTGCACTTGCTTTCTTGGTTATCTAAAGTTTTTCTACTATTTTGATGTAGACGCTTATTGCTGTAAACGTTCCTCTTAGCATTGCTTTCACTGTATTCGATAGGTTTGGGGGATGTTGTGTTTTCATTATCATTTGTCTAAAAAAATCTCCATCTCCTTCTTAACTTCTTCTTCAACCCATTGGTCATTCTGGAGCACATTGTTTAATTTCCATTGTTTACATAGTTTCCAAAGTTCATCTTGTTATTAATTTATATTGTTATTTCATTGTGGTCAGAGAAGACACAAAGTTTTTTTTATTTTTTAGTTTCAGACTTGTTTTTTGGGATAAAACATAAGCTATCATCGAGAATGATTCATGCACTGAGGAGAAGAATGTATTCTGCAGCCACTAGATGAATTGCGCTGTAAAAATCTATTAGGTCCATTTGGTCTATAGAATAAATTAAGTTGGATGTTTCTTTGATTTTATGTCCAGATGATCTGTCCAATGCTAAAAGTGGGACACTGAGCTCTTTAGCTACTATTATGGTGGGTTCTATATCTTTCTTTAGCTTTCTTTATCTATATCTAATGATATTTGCTTTATATATCTGGGTGTTCCAGTGTTGGGTGCACACATATTTATAATTGTTATATCCATATATATTGTTGTATAGTCACACTCTTTGTCTTACAGTTTTTGTCTTAAATCTGTATTTCTTGATATAAGTATAACTACTCCTGTTCTTTTTTTGTTTCCATTGGCATGTAATATCTTTTTCCATCTCATTATTTTCAGTCTATGTGTGAAGTGTGTTTCTCATAAGCAACAACTTATTAGGCCTTTTTTTAAATTTAGCAACTCTGTGTCTTTTGATTAGAGAGTTTAATCTATTTATAGCAAATGTTATTGATAAGTAAGGACTTCCTTCTGCTTTTTTGTCATTTGTTTTCTAGTTGTTTTGTGTTTTTCTCTTGCTTCCTTCTTGTTTTTATGAAGGTGATTTTCTTTGGTGATGTGTTTTAATTTCTTGCTTTATGTGCATCTATATAGGTTTGTTGAATTGAGCTTACCATAAGGCTTGCATATGGCCTATTATTTTAAACTGATGACAACCAAACACTGACTGCATAAACAAATAAAAAACTAGTAAAAACTCTACCCTCTAACTCCATACCCCTGCTTTTTAACTTTTGTTATTTGTATTTACATGTTATACTAAGTCTTGAAAAGTTCTTGTATTTATTATTTTCGATTGGTTCATCTTTTGTCATCCCACTCAAGAAACGAGTAGCTTATACACCATAATTACAGTGCTATTATATTCTGTTTTTCTGTGAACTTACTATTACCAGTGAGTTTTGTACCTTCAGATAATTTCTTCCTGTTCATTAATGTTCTTTTCTTTCAGATCTGGTGTCAATAAAATCCTTCAGCTTTTCTTTGTCTAGGAAAGTCTCTATTTTTCCTTCATGTTTGAAGGATATTTTCACCATATATACTATTAAGGGGTAAAAGTTTTTTGTTGTTGTTTCTGTTTTTTCTTTCCCCTTCAGCACTTTAAATATGTCATGCCACTTTCTCTTGGTCCGTAAGGCTTCCACGGAGAGGTCTGCTACCAGACATATTGGAGCCCTATTGTATGTTATTTGGTGCCTTTCTCATGCTGCTTTTAGGATTCTTTTTTTATCCTTGACTTTTGGGCGTTTGATTACTTAATGTCTTGAGTAGTCTTATTTGGATTAAATCTACTTGGCTATTACGGGTGCTCACTCAAAGTCCAAGGGCTCTTCAGACAGCTTTTGGTAAATGCTGCCAGGCCTGTGTCTCTCCCTTGAGTGTAATGACTACCTCTGTCACTGTCACAGAGTAGTCCAGAAATGCCACCCAGGAGTTAAAGCCTGGAGTCAGAGACTCCAAGGCACTGTTTGTTTCTCTACCCTGCTGTGACTGAACTGGTACCCAGGCTGCAAGACAAAGTCACCTTTGCACTTCACTCTCTTTTCCTGAAGTAGGAATCTCTCCCTGTGCTCACCACAGATGGGAACAGGCCAGGTCACACCTAAAACCAGTACGGCACTGGGTCTCAGCCATTGCCTATGGCAGGGACTGCCTGGCTGCCACTGCTGTTTATTTAAGACCAAGGGCTCTTTATCCAGCAGGTAATGAATCCTTCCAGAACTAGGTTCTTCCCTTGAAGGCAGCAAGCTCTCTTCTGGCCCAGGGTGTGTCAAGAAATGTCATTTGGGAGACAGGGCTTGGAATGAGGCCTCAGAACTCTGCCTGGTGTCCTATTCTGTGGCTGAGCTGGTAACCAAGTTACAAGACAAAGTCCCCACTTTACTTTCTTCTCTAGAAGAAAAAAATGAGTCTCTTCTGATGCTATGAGATGCAGTCCCTGGGGTTGGGACAGGGATGACAAAAGCACTCCCTTAGTGCCCTGCCTGGTGTTTCACTATGTCATGTGCACTCCAAGTCCACTGGCTCTGAGCCCAGCACAGCTCCAGGACTGCCCAGAAATTGCTGTCTTTCTGGCTTAGACTGCCTTTCAAGTTTATTTAGGACCAGAGTCCTTTGCTTTAAAAAAAAATTAATTTTTAATTTAAAAAATTTATTTATTTGGTATAAATGGGGTCTCACTATGTTCCCAGGGTTGGTCTCAAACTCCTGGGATCAGAAATCCTCCAGTCTTGGCATCTCAAAGTCCAGAGTGCTTTAACCCACGGTGGTAGAGCTAGCTAGAACTCAAGTTTTGACTACTGGTATAGGCAATTATTCTCTAGCTAGGACTGGTCTAAATGCTTCCTCTACAAGCACAGGCTGAATTCTGGCCCACGTTGTTTTCCACTGTGATGGGTAGCACTGAGTTCCAATGCAAAGTTCCACAACTGCTGCACTCTCCCTCCCAAGGCACACAGATTCCCTCTTCAAACCATGCAGCCACTGCCAGGGGTTGATGTTCGGTGTCATTAATTCAAGACTGTCTTTTCTACCCTCTTATTTGCCTCTTTCCTTGATATGATATTAAAATCAGGTATTGTCATCTTTCACCTGATTTTTGGTTTTTTGAAGGAGCTTTCTTGTGTGAATAGTTGTTCAATTGGTATTCCTGTGAGAAAGACAATTACTGGAGGATTCTATCTGGCCATCTTGTTCTACCTCCTTCATTAGCATTAATCTTAAGCAGACTGTTTAAAAATAAGACACATGTAGTAATTCTTAAAAAAAACCATTGAGAAAATAACTAAATGAAAAGAATTAGTGTGATACTCTAAAAATGATATACTTAAAGCAAAAGAAGGGAATAAAGGAGAAACTACAAATAACAAAATGACTGATATAAATCCAACCATATCAATAATTACATTATATATAAATGGTTCATACACTCCAATCCAAAGGTAGAGACTGGCAAAACAGTCATTTAAAAAACCCCAGTCAACCAAAAACAAACAAAAAACACCTCTAAGATATAATCATTTCTATTCACAAGGTATAAACTTTAGTTTAAATGACACTGTATTAGTCTTTTCTCATACTGTTATGGAGAAATACCTGAGACTGGGCAATTTATGAAGAAAAGAGGTTTCATCGACTCACATTTCTGCATTGCTGGAGAGCCCTCAGGAAACTTAATGTCATGGCAGAAAGCAAAAGAGAAGCAGGCACCTTCTTTATAGGGTGTCAGGACGGACTGAATGCAAGCAGGGGAAATCATCAGATCTCACAGGAACTCACTATCACTATCACTAGAGCAGTATGGGGAAAACTGCCTCCCATGATTAAATTACCTCCACCTATTCCCACCCTTGATACATGGGGATTACAATGCAAGATAAGATTTGGGTATGGACACAAAGCCTGACCATATCAGACACAAGGAGGCTAAAAGTAAAACAATTTAAAAAATATACACCATGCAGGCAGTATCCATAAGTGCTGGACTAGATACACCAATAACAGAAAAAAGAAATACACTTTTAGACCAAAAAATTACTACTGGGAGAAACAAGAGAATAAGATAATAATAAAATGATCCATTTGACAGAAAAACATAAACTACATAAATGTATATAGAGGTAAAAACCCAGTCTCAAAATACACGAAGTAAAGAAAATGACAGAATTGAAGGAAAATATAAAGTATTCAACAATAATGATTGGCTATTTCAATATTGCACTCTTAATAAGAGAAAGAGAAACTAGGCAGAAAATCAGTGGGGATATAGAAGACTTGAAAATCTATATCATCCCTCCTGACCTAAGTGACATCTTTAGAACACTCCATCCATCATGCAGCAAAACACACATTCTTTTCAGTTGCATATGGAACATTATCCAAAATAAACCATATAGCAGGCCATAAAACATGCCTCAATAACTTTAAAAGGATTAACACTGTCACACAAAGCACATAATTACAAATCAATAAAGGATATTTTGAGAATCTACAAATACTAAAAAATAGTATGTCTAAATAACACATTATATGTTTTTAATTGATATCGAAAACCCAGAGAATGCAACTATATGAAGATAAAACACAGATTATTAACTGCTTGGAGTGAGAACCAGGACCTACTACAAATAAACATCTGGGATTTTTTTTTGGTAATGGAAACGTAGTCACTTAAATGGTGGTGATGGTTTCACACCTAAGTAAACTTGCTAAAAATCATGGAATTATACTTAAAATGTGATAATTTTATAGTAGGTAAGCCCTATGGTGTATAAACAATATAGTACATTACACTTATAAATAATTCAGACATCAGAGAGGAAATCAAAAGGAAGATTAGCCAGATCCTTGAGGAACTGCCACACTGTCTTCCACAACGGTTGAACTTACATTTCCACCAACAGTGTAAAAGTGTTCCTATTTCTCCACATCCTCTCCAGCATCTGTTGTCTCCAGATTTTTTAATGATTGCAATTCTAACTGGCATGAGATGGTATCTCAATGTAGTTTTGATTTGCATTTCTCTAATGACCAGTGATGATGAGCTTTTTTTCATGTGTTTGTTGGCTGCATAAATGTCTTCTTTTGAAAAGTGTGTGTTCATATACTTCACTCACTCTTTGATGGTTTTTTTTTTTTATTATTGTAAATTTGTTTAAGTTCTTTGTAGATTCTGGATATTAGCCCTCTGTCAGAGGGGTAGATTGCAAAATTTTTTCCAGTTCTGTTGGTTGCCAGTTCATTCTAATGATAGTTTCTCTTGCTATGCAGAAGCTCTGAAGTTTAATTAGATCCCATTTGTCTATTTTGGCTTTTGTTGCCATTGCTTTTGGTGTTTTAGTTCTGAAGTCCTTGCCTATGCCTATGTCCTGAATGTTATTGCCTAGTTTTCCTTCTAGAGTTTTTATGGTGTTAGGTCTTATGTTTAAATCTTTAATCCACCTGGAGTTAATTTTTGTATAAGGTGTAAAGAAGGGATCCAGTTTCAGCTGTCTACAGATGGCTAGCCAGTTTTTCCAACACCATTTATTAAACAGGGAATCCTTTTCTTATTGCTCATTTTTGTCAGGTTTGTCAAAGATCAAATAGTTGTAGATGTGCATCATTATCTCCAAGGCCTCTGCTCTGTTCCATTGGTCTATATCTCTGTTTTGGTACCAGTACCATGCTGTTTTGATTACTGTAGCCTTGTAGTATAGCTTGAATTCAGGTAGTTTGATGCCTCCAGCTTTGTTTGGTTTTGTTTTGTTGTGTTCGTTTTGTTTTGCTTAGGATTATCTTATCTATGTGGGCTCGTTTTTGGTTCCACATGAAGCTTAAGGTGGTTTTATCCAGTTCTGTGAAGAAGGTCAATGGTAGCTTGATGGGGATAGCATTGAATGTATAAATTACTCTGGGCAGTATCTCCATTTTCATGATTTTGATTCTTCCTAACCATGTGCATGGAATGTCTTTCCATCTGTTTGTGTCCTCTCTTATTTTCTTGAGCAGTGGTTTGTAGTTGCATCTTATTTAGTGGGGAGAAGTCAGGCCTGTTCAGCTCATGTGTGGTGGCCTAATATTTAATCTGAGGTGGGAGCCTGGTGGCAGAACCCCCTCTTTTTTTGACCCCTTCTTTTTTGCTGAGATCTTTATTTTAATAAATTCTGCTCTCCTCACCTTTCCATGTGTCCATGTGCCTAATGTTTCCTGGTTGTGAGACAAAAGCCCAGATTTCAGCTGAGCAATGGAGTAAAAAATCTTGCATCAGTAATATTTGCAAACTAAAAACAGATAAGCCATATGACTATCTCAATTGCTGCACAAAAAGCATCTGACAAAACATCTATTCCAAATAAAATATCTCAGCACATTAGAAATAGAAGAGACCCTTACAACATGATAAAGCACATTTACAACTCATATCGTGATTAATGGTGAAACACTGAATGCATTATCATCAAATAAAAGAGTTCCCAATTGCCAAAGCTGGAAAAATTTGAGCAATTAAATACATAACATAGTATAGAATGATAACCCAAAATATAAAATAAATATTCATAAATACATTCTGACACAAAGAAATGATTAAATAGGAGAGAAGAGACAAATCTCCTGTACACAAGAACTCAATTAACTTATACTCCTGTGAACCCAAAAGTATATGAGACAGAGCTCAATCAGTTTAGAAAGTTTATTTTGGCAAGGTTAAGAACATGCTCATGACACAGGCTCAAGAGGTCCTAACATTATGTGCCCAAAGTGGTCGGGGCACAACTTAGTTTTATACATTTTAAGGAGACATGACACACTGATCAATGTATGTAGGATGTATATTGGTTCCGTCCAGAAATGTGGGACAACCTGAAGCAGGGCAGAGGGCTTCCAAGACATAAGTAGATAAAAGACAATTGGTTGCATTCCTTAGAGCCTCTGATTAGCTTTTCACTGAATACACAATTTACATGTGAGAGAGAGAAAAATAGTTATGCCTTAGTCTGGCTTAAAAGGGCAGAGGAAGCAATCAGAGATGCATTTGTCTCAGGTAAGCAGAGGGATAACTTTGAGTTCTCTCTGTCCTTTGTGCACAAGGAATTTCCTATGGGCAAATTGTGAGGGAGCTTTTTAAATTAGTTGTAGCTATCTTATTTAGTAATAAAATGGGAGGCAGGTTTGCCTGACACAGTTCCCAGCTTGACTTTTCCCTTTGGCTTACTGCTTTGAGGGTTTCCAGATTTATTTTCCTTTCATACTTCCTTTTTTAAGAGATATATTATAATTCCCTGTCCTTAAATATGGGCTACACACAGTGACTTGTTTCTAAAGTACAATGTAGAAATGGGGGAAAATGTGACTTTTCAATGGTGAAAACTGACAAACACTCTTAGCCAGGTGATCAGGTAAACATTATCAGTGGGAATTCATGTTGATAGGAATCTTCCCTTTATAAGCAAGGTTGAGAATGGTACCTTATCCCTGTGATTGTAGTGTAAAAAAATCCTTATCCCCAGGTCTAACCGTATGAAAATCATAAGGAAAACAAAATGAAGGACCTTCTCCAAAATACTTAACAAGTATGCCTCATAACTGTCAATGTCATCAAAATCAAGAAAAGTTTGAGAAACAGTCATAGCCTGGAGTAATATAAAAAGACATAACAACTAAATGTATTGTGATATCCTGTACTAGATCTTGGACAAATGAATTTAGCAAAACCTAATGAATTACAAATAAAGTATACAGTTTATTCAATAAAGGAAAAAGTAACAAACTATTGATACATGCAACATAGATGTATATTAAAAGCATGATGCTAAGCAAATAAATTAGACACAGAGTACTCTATAAAAGTTGTAACCACAGGAACAGAAAGTAGATTAAGTATTGCTAGGAGCCAGGGTTGGGGAATGGGGATTGACTGCCAAGGGGCACACTAGATGACTTTTTAGTCACAGAAATGTTCTACGTTATTATTATGATAGCAGTTACTAGACTGCGCATTTGGCAAAATTGGTGATATTTGAGTGTAAATTCGACCTCAATAATGCTATTTTAAATATATCTTTTTTGGCTGGCATGGTGGCTCATGCCCATAATCCCAGTACTTTGGGAGGCTAAGGCGGGCAGATCACTTGAGGTGAGGAATTTGAGACCAGCCTGGCCAACATGATGAAACCCTGTCTCTACAACAAATACAAAACTTAGCTGGGTGTGGTGGCACATGACTGTAATCTCAGATACTTGGGAGGTTGAGGCAGGGGACTCGCTTGAACCTGGGAGGTGGAGGTTGCAGCGAGCTGAGATGGTGCCACTGTACTCCAGCCCGGGCAACAGAGCGAGACTCTGTCTCTAAATAAATAAATAAATGATTAAAAAATAGACTTTTCAAAAACAAAAATAAAAAATAACTGTCCCATTGTCTTTAAGCCCTTAGCATTTAGTCAGGTTCACAGCCCCATCTAAAAAGATAATATCAACACAATGTGGTAAGCATGCTAATAGAAGTGTGGCATATCATTATGATATTGAAGATAGTTTCCTGACACGATTGTGGGAGTGAAATCTCAGGGAAATCTTCCCAAGGACTCTGAAAGGGATTTTATTGTTCCATCTTTTTGCATGTTTTATAGGTGGCCAACTTGTTCCTGAAAGACATTCTGTTCTCGTTACATTACAAACCTAATTTAGTAGAATATGAGGTACCTGCTATTTTGCATTGCTATACGTGACCTCAGACAGATGTGAAATTAGTTATGTGTTAGCATCAAAAAGTTTCATTCATTTCAACATAGGACATTATTGAAAGATGGGACTTTAAGGATGTGGGGAAAACCCTGCACAGCAAGAGGAAGTTGCTCTTCCAAGTTCATGAAAATGGAGTTAAGCTTGTAAGTTTATCACTCTCTCAAATGTTCTGTCAGCCCCAAGGATATTCTTTCTTGGAATATAGTTGTAAAATTTTTTTTCCATTTTTCCCCTACTACCTTCAACCATGCAAGAGCAGCTGGTTTCAATGACCATGTTGAAACTCAGCAGATTATTCTCAACTGAAATGTCCAGCCTTGATTTTGGACTCTTCTGCCTGGTGCTTTGTGTCTTTTACTGGCTCTTTTTCATAAGAATAAATGTATTTGCTTTCTTCACACATATAAAACACTGCTTCTTATTTTTGCCAAAGATACAACCATCCCCTCTAATTCCCCAGGCTCACATTATTGGAATAACTTTTTAATTCTGTCTCCCTCTTGATCTCCTATCCAATTCATCAGCAAGTATTTCCAAATCACTTACCCAAGTATAAGCTCACATTACCTCATATCTGTACTCTCAAGATGAACCTCTTTCTTGTACCCTTACTCACCCTCTGTTCTAAAACACCCTTTATACAACTGCTGTAACACCTTTTAAATATCTTTGCACTGACACCTCTTTTCTATGTGAAAATCTATACTTCCCACTTTCTGCTACAATAAATCCAAACCTCGGTGTTCAACAGTCAGTGACTGACAAAAACTGCTTCTCTATATATCTTATATGTTTCAAGAAAATTTGTTTGCTTTTCCACATTTAGAGCTTACTGCACACTAATTGTCAGATTTAGTTCTCACAATGACTATAAAATTTATACTGCCATCACATCCATTTTACAGATGAGGAAACTGAAAAAAATCAGAGCAACTTGGCAAAGATTATGCAGTTTACGAACAGCAGAGTTATTACTTTATTCCAGATCATTTGACTCCAAAGCCGATACTCTTAACTATTAAGCTATACTGTCTCCACATCACATATCTCACTCTGTGGGTACCATATCCTCCACTAGAATCCCTCTTCTTTCCATCCATCCACATCTCATGTGTTAACTTTTTCCAGGTTGGCTTTAATCAAAATAGTCACCCAGTGATATTCATGGTTCTTATTTTTAGCCATATACACATCTGTTTGCTCTTATTTATAGATGATTTGAAAAATTGCAACTTTGAGAATTATGTATGTCTTAGATAGTCTATATCCCCAGCACCTAGCAAAGTCCCTGGAGTGTTGAACATGATCAATAAATATCTATTGAATGAAATAAGAAAATACACCAAAGAATGAAAAGGTTTTCGTTTTTAGGAGGCAATATGTTCTATATCTTTGAATCTTTTAGGTGGTTGTATACTTCTCTGCATGCAATAAAGATTCAGTAAAGGTAAACTACTAGTTTGCTATGCTCCCTGTATTTTAAATATTCTAGTACATATAAATGCCTTGAAGTTATCATTTGGGTTCTCTTGGCGTTTTCCTCTTCAATTAATGAATGTGCACAGGTTAGACAAGCAATGGTTGTATATGAAATGCATTCAGAATTTGGAACTACTTTTCCTTAGACCCAACAAATGCAAAGTTTTTGCATCTTAGAGTACATGGGGGAAAAAAGAAACAAAATTGAATGAAAACTGTCAAAAATTAGTTGAACACATGAGCAGCAGGAAGTAATTTGACATTTATGAATGTTGTCCTTTAAGTTCCACTGTGATGGCCACCTTTACTGCTAATAGGGACACATTATAAAATATATGCCTGAATAACAAGAAATGCAGAGGGGAAAAAAAGGAGAGATGATAGTTTACATTTACATAGCATTTTACCCCTCCCATGATTTCAAAATCGTTTTCTTTTTCTACCCTAAACAACAAAAGCCAAGAGAGTTATTATCTCAATTTTACTTCAATGTTATCTAAACACTAAGATTAAACTATTTTTCCAAAGTGATTGGGCCAATAAGTAATACAGCTGGGACAAGGAGTCAGGCTTTCTGAATCCCAATCCAATATTCTGACATATTTGAATGTTCCTGCTCTTGTAGCCAATAAATTATTCACAATGGCTTGCTTTGTGATCTGGGGTATATTTGTTAAACAGTGCTACCACCTGCTGGTAAGTTTTCCAATAATTCACATTATAGTAAATTTCAACATAGCAAATATAAACAAGACAAGCAATAAAATTGATTACAACTATATTTACCTACTGTATTCTCTAATTGTCATTCCTATTGTGCTTACTGTATCTGCTTAGACACTTTTATGAAGTAGCCAAATTAATCTTGCAAGATTAAGTGTCCAAACACTTATATCTCCCGTCAATAACTTGTAATTAATTTTGTCTGCTTTCTAGAAGTCTATATTTGGTAATGCATTTTACTGATTTTTTAAATAAGCCATTAATCCTGAAACTTGCGTGCACTTAAGAATCACCTGTTAGTGGAATACTTTTAAAATGTAGATTTCTGATTTTCTCTGCTGAACATTCTGTCACTGTGCACATGGAGTCAGAAAAAAAATTGTTCCTTTTAATTACCACCCCAAGTTTTTCTCATGATATAAAAAGTTACAGAATTCTGACTTAAAAAATTTATCTTGGCTCTACCCTAAGCTGGCTCTATGAGTTTGATCAAAGAACTCTTCTAAAATTCAGTTCTTTGTGAGAAAAATGTACTATTCTAGCAGAATCCAATCACTAGGTATTGTCTAAGAACTTTCCATTGTGGGAATAGTACATAAAATTAATCTATAGAAGACAAATACATTTATGATAACCGAATTTTCACAGAGGAGCTAATTGGGGGGAAAAAAAACCTGTTTTATCGACTCAGCAATGTTGCACTTTCAATCTAGTATCCCTGTATGATGAAAGAGTAATTAAAAAAAAATACCTACACAAAATAAAGAGAAAAAAATTGCCAACATCAGTGAATTTGGGAACATAAGAATTAAGGCATTTTCACACTAGATGTTTTCTCATAATCCTTTATCCACTTTGAGTCTAGTTGAACAATGTCAGAGCAGAAAGATAACAACCACTCAAAACTGTAATAGATTCCTGGCTATAATTCCAACAGTTAACAGCCTCCAGATGCTGAAAGCTAGTGTCCCACAGTTATTAGGAGAGAAACCAGTAAAAGATTAGCCTTACTTGCGAGAGTGTTGGGTGTGTGAATGAGTGATATTAGAAGGAAACGGAGTCTGATTCAGAACAGGCTGACCTGAGGAAAAAGAGATGAAGCAATTTGGTGTCTTGCTGACCTATTCTCTACCACATCTTTAGCTTGTAAAGCGAATGCTAGCAACATAAAAGATCCTTCTGGTGAGTGAAACCACCTGCAACTCAGTAAAAATAAAGGACAAGAATACAGAAACTCTGAATTCTACTTCCCACTCCTTTGTCCTCAGACTCACAGCACTTAGTAGCACATGCAGAGCTAAGCCTTCCATGTGGGAAATAGGCAGATCCCTCAGGAACAAGCTGCTCAGGTCTGAGGTAGATAGGCTGGAATTGGCTATGCCACTTAGTGCTGAAGTTTTTGTTTCATAAATATGCCTTCATCTGGTCATTAAAAAATCCTCCTCCTCATCTTTTTATAAGGCTAGACATCTCTGGCCACTGTTGTACAATTTTAAAGATATCCTTTAGTCTAACTAGATTTTACCTATGAGAGAATGTAAGCTAGGATAAAATAGGAAAGCTGAAACTGATAGTTTCACAGAGCAGGAAAACAGATTATTTTTTCCAGTTAACTGAAGGACTCCACTGAACTGCTCTATGTAAAGTGGCAACAGAGTGTGATATACTTTGAAACCAGGCTGTGTTCAACTGGAACATCAAACTGCTTCCCTATCTGGATGGGAGCAGTGTCCTGGGATTTCTGGATGAAAGTAGTTCCCTGAGTGTGCATCACATCAAACTCAAGGGAGTTAATTTAATTAATTGGTCCAAAGTACTACAATGCAAGAAAAAAAATCTCTCCATTTGTATCAAAGAAGGGGAAAATATCTTATTCCATTTCTCTGCTGATTATATGACAGGTATCTGAGTTTAGAGATGATACATAGATATTTCTAATTGAGTGAAGAAAATAACATCTGATTATATAACTTGTCTATTTTAAAATCATTCTATTGATCTGCTCTCTCACTTCGAGTAGCATTAAATTTGACCAAGGTAGATACCTAGGAATCTGTCTGTATTCTTCCGTTCTCTCTCACTTCCAAAGTTTAATCTATTTCCAAGATTTGAATTTTTACTTCCAAGTATATTTGAATCTGCTCAGTTTTCTCAATCCCCAGTGCCATCTAGTAGCTGAAATCTCTGTAATATCTAACCAGGTTTACTAAAATAGCCAGCTAAAATACTTCCTGCCTCCAATCTTGCTCCTCTCCAGTTAACCCACTATTCTGAAACCACAGCGATCTTTCTAGAATGCAAATACATGTTTATATTTTCTGCTCCAATTGAAATCCTTAAAGTCCTTGCTATCTGCTTTGGGAGGTTACTATTCAAAATGTGCTCCATGGACAGGCAGTGTCAGCATCATCTAGGAGCTTATTAGAAATGCAGAATATGGGTTGGGTCGAGGGATGGAGAAGAAGCTCTATGTCTTTGTCATGCAGGAGTGAACTAGAATATGAACTCCTATTCAAAAAACAATGTGCAATTTTGTAGGCAGCAACTCTAGACCGTATTAAATGCAGGCTATGGCCCAGCCTTTCCTGGGTCTGTGGTACCAGGATCCCATCTGTGATCATCTCCATGTTACTGGGGCAGGTTTAATAAATTTAAGTCTGTGTTCTGTATTTACTGGCACTCAGCAAGTATTTTGCCTTTCTAGTACCACAATCTCCATTTCCTACCACACTTAACAATCTTCCCAATATCTTATCACAGAACAGTCTCAACACTATAAGGGCTTTGGAGAAAGAAAGAAAATCAAAAAGACTCAATCTGATTTCGAGCAGGCTGAAAACACGTGTGAAATACAAAACATCCTTGCAGAATCGAATAGCCATAACGTAGCTGATATGTCCAGTGTCCTCACTACTGCTATTACACAGAAGCTGACAACATTCCTGACAAAAGAGATGGGCTTTATTTTATGTTACTCATAAGAAGAGGTAACATGGTAAGAGCCCTTCTGATAACCCTTGATATAGAAACACATCTCTCAGAAGCTATGCCACTGAGAAGGAAAAAGTGCTACTAGAAAGAATAGATCCCCTACAGTAAAATTCTGGAACTTAAAAAAAAAAAACATCCATTTGTATGACATGGCCTATGGTAAAGGCCTGCAAGAGAAAGTGGAACAGCACGAAGCCTCAGGAGGATTTCAGAGAACGCCCTTGATTTCACAGAGTTACTATGAAAGCAAGGGTGTGTTCTAAAACCTTTCTGAGGGAAGACAACATTATAAATAAATATGAACAAAGAGATGCTATGGGTTAAGGCAGTGTCTTAAAGTTGAAGAAGACAAAGAGATCTTGAAGTCAGGTGCTGGGATATAAATGAACAGGGTTAAAGAAAAAAAAAAAAAACTAGACATAAGGCTGCCCCCAAATCCTGTCACCTCGCAATAAAAAAGCCAGGGATGAGGTTCAGTTGATAAAAAGCCCAAAACAGCATGAAGTTATAATTGTGGAAGTCTATGAGTTTCAAGCAGTTTCAGCAGGAGATGAAACTCTCCTTCAGCATGGAAGCTACCTGAGCCTACCATCCAATGCCCAGAAGCACCTCAGTGATGGGGAAAAGCCAGGCTCCCCAGAGAAACCTCGTCCCTAGCCAACCCAGCTGGTCCAGTCCAATACGGTTGACTTTATTGAACTAAAATGATTCAATCTGATATGAGCTGGACTGAGAAGCCACATCTAACAGAGCCTTGTGTTCATACAAATCTGAAAAGGGTGATGAAAATGGGTAACTCTGTGAAGATGAAGAGCCCTATGTAGTTGAAATGTGCCATGTGGATGAAGAGTGTTATACACGTGAAAAGCATGCCATAGATAATGGCAAATGGTGTTATCTGTTCTGAGAATGTCTCCCCGTTGCCTACCCAGCTGGCTCAGGCCAATGAAGTTGTAAATGTGATCCAATGTGATATGATCTCCTCCAAGAAGGACAATCTCATAATGCGATCTCAGCAATCACTGTGGATGAAGAATATTCAATGCTAGATAGCCCTGTAAGAGGGGAGACACAGAATAGTAAAAAGGGCTCAGTTCAAAAGGCAATCAAGAGTAGGAAATACAGCATAGAGGAAGAAGAAATGATCATGAAGAAGAAATTGAGGAAGTCAATGATGAGAATTTCATAAACTTAACAAAGATTTAAAAGACTGAAAAGCAAGAAGCTGGAAGTTTTTGTCATCTCCCCAATTTAAAAGACGATATATGTGTTGATGAAAAGTGCTACACTGAATATGTTATTTCCTGAGGATTTAGAAGATTGTGGTGTGGAAGCAAACACAGAAGATGAGAGAGTATGCGATTTTGAGAAAGTTAATGCACAGAGCTCTGTGATTTTTCACAAGGGTAGGCTTTATCAACAGATTGGCAGGTGACAAACTAAAGTGTCCCAAGAATTCTCTCCTTCCCTGATACATTATCAGGCATGCCAGAAAGAAGAACAAGTTGAATAATCGTGCATATGAGGGTATCTATATGGTTTAAGAGACGAACCAGTGAAGGACTGCTGTGAAATCACTCATGGCAGCCTCATGAAGGAACTTACCATGGCCAAGTGGGAGAGCATAGAGTCTGAGACAGTCTCTCCCAGATCACTGCAATGTAACTGTGAGAAAGCGAGGTGCCTGGAGAGCTAATACATAAGCAGAGATTTGGCCTACACACTGAGGAAGTTTAAGAAATACCCAGTAGACAGATAGGAGACAAATTGCTGAGTTCCACCTACAAGGAAGACTTGACTCATGCTTATGTCATGATGGGAAAGAAGGTTTTTTATTTGAGCTAGCAAAACTCTCAACAAACAAGTTAGAAAATAGGACATGTAAAACCTTCTGAGCTAGAAGTTTTAAAACAGCAAACAGGGAAAAAAGCAGAACATCAAGCTCCATTCCAAACCTCCTAAATTAGAATCTAATCTGCATTAGAAAAATATTCCCAGTGAGTTTGAAATCACGTTAAAGTTGAAGAACCACTACATTAGGGCAAAATCCAAACTCCCTTACATGGCTGACAAAGCCCTTCACAAACTAGCCCCCACTTACCTTTCCTGTTGCCTCCCTTAGCAATTCTCTTCTATCCAACTCACCACAATGCTTCCTTCCATCCAGTTTTTCAAATGCCTATTTTCTTTTCCTGAACACTGCCCCCCAAGCCACCACCCCGACTCCTTCCTTGCTAATCCCTACTCATTCTTTATTCTCCAAAGAAACTTCCCCTGGTAGATTGAGATAGGTGTTTCAACTAGGTACTTTAATGACACCCTAATCTATTATACAACTTCTGACACTATTGTAAATGTCTATATCCTCCAAAAGACTAAGCAGTCTAGAAATAGGAACTGTTTTGTCTGTTGTTGTATATACAACACACACAAAAATATCACACTAGTAAGTGCACAATAAACATATAATGAATGTCAAGGGGGAAAATACCCAATTACCTAGATAATTTTTAGTTTTTCAACTTCCAAGAAACCTAGTTATGGAAACCCAGGCTGAGTGTAATAAAAAGATGTATTCAGACAGTTACTTGAACAGTTACGGAAGTGGAGGCAATCCAAAAGGCAGTATCTCAGAAAGCAAATAAATGAATAAATAAGATAGGAGCAAGATGCTTTGAAATGGGGAAAATGTGGAAATATGATGCAAAATGTCTATTCTAGAAGGAAATACGCAATCTTAGGAATTGGTAGTTCAAGAAGGAGTAAAGAATATTATGCTTTTTTGTTCTCTTTCAAGGATATTTCTTCCTCCTCCCTCCTTTGTTTCTTTCACCTATAAATTAATCTTACTTAACAGAGAAGGTTTCACACTCCAAGCAATAAGAATTGCATTTTTAAAATGCTGTTACACTCTGTATAGCTGCTATGTGGAGAATGAAATAGATTTCCAGAGCAGAGACTAGGAGACAAGCAACAGTAAACCAAAAAGCAATCATAAAAGCCTGGACAGAAACAGTGGCAGTGAAGGTAGAGAGGAGGGAATGCATTGGAGTGATATTAGAGAGGCAGGGTTGATGAAATGAATAATGAACTAAAATATGACTTTCCTGGCTATTTTTTAAAAATATTTTAATATCTGATTATATTCAACATATAGCTGAGAAAATTATAAGTAGTTAACTTCAGAATAATTACATGAGTACTATAAAGAAAGAAAATAGTGTTTGTGCTACGTCACATTTCACCTCGAGATTTAACCAGGAAATTACTTTTAAAAATTAAATCCCTGATATATTCTATTTTAACTATAAATAAGAAGAATCTAACCAAAATATCTTGTGGCTGGATTCCATCTTCTAGAGCATGTGTTTTTCTATCTTTTATTACCATGATAAATATCTTTTACTACTATGATACTGTAATAGTGAATTTTATTTAGGACTCTAATTAGAGCTCTACCTTGAAGATTCTTTAGAGAAATATTAAGTCTCTTGTATATTTCAGGAAAAATAAATCTCCTAGCCTAACTTCAAAGGCATTCTAGAAATAAAAGGAGGTTTTGTCCCGGAAAATAAGTTCCAATAAACTAAGGCATACTCTGTATAGGCTATTGTTCTATTAGGTACGACCAAGTTCTGGTTAACTCAAAACTACTTATTACCTAGAAGAGTAGCAAAGTTTCGAGTCCACATCATTTTGCTTCCGTGTTCTATACTGCCAAGAAAGTGTTAAAACATACGTGCACTTACAAGCACAGCCAACATTACAATCTACTCTCTTTAATATTTAAAGAAATAAGATAAATAATATATAAAAGTAGGAAAGATATAATTTCCAAATAAAACAGATTCCTTTAAGTTAAACAAATTTAGCTTTAACACACATATACACAGTAATACATACCTCATTGCAGGAGGAACTTCTGCTTCTAAGCTCTAACTATGTAATTAGCACCAGACTAGCCTTTCACCTATAAATAGTGATGAAAGTGGAAAACATATGTAGATGACTATTCTCAGACAGAAAACAGTTATGGCTGGATGACAGATAGTGCTTAGAGAATTGGCAGCGCAGGACTACAATCTTTGAGAGAAAAGAAATTCATGAGGTAAGCCCTATCATCATGCTGGTTCTCTGTCTGAAAAAAATTTTCTAACTGCAATGCAATAAATTAGAATCCAAAGTTTGGGCTTTCTGGTTCAGAAGTAATTCTGCTGAATTGAAGAGGCAAATATCAGATTTCAGAGAAGCATAAAAAACAGAGCCATCTGTGTGGAGATTGTTCTCAAATTCTTGGTCAAGGATGTACTATGCACATGCAGAGCAACACAACAAAATGCTGACCAGAGAGTAGCTTCCACAGAGTTGAAAATGTAACAGAGACACTAGAGGTCAAGAAGTTCTAGGAACCTCTAGAAGTATGGTTTGGCAGTAGAAAGACCTTATGCACACCTCCTTAACACCTTGTTAATTCTATATACGTTCAGCTTCAACCAAAAGCCAATTTTGGGAGTAAGGACCAAGCCTTAGATTAAGGCCTACATTAATTTACCCTAAAACAGATTGAGTCCAAGTCCTAAAATATCCTCAAAGAAGATACAACAGGGAAGAGGGAAAGATGGCCCCCTAGACACAGCCAGGTGGAATAGCTGCCACCCAGGGCCCGAGATGACTGGCACATTCCTAGCATATCTACAGCGGGAAGGCACTAAGAGTGCATGGAGGGAAGACACAGAAGCTTGGAATCCTGCACAGGGCTGCCACACACCAGGACTCATTCCTGGCCCCCAGCAGCTTCAGGGGAATGTGTGAGTTGAACTGGCAAAGAGTAACCCACTCTTGCCACAGGGCTCTGGAATCCTGACAGGAGGAAAACCCTTGACCACCATGAACACTCAAGTTGATAGGGAGAGCAGCTTAGAGAAGTGACAGGGGCAATAAGCCAGCTGATGTGGAGCCCAGAGGGTTTGGTGCAGGAGCATCTGTTGTGGAGCACAGACATGGACGCCCATCCCCTTGGGCTCGACTTGCTTCCATAGGAGAAACTGTCAGTTTCTAGAGAAACTGTCAGGGCTGAACTTTGCAGATTAGTCTTGCACATCAGATGGGGCTGGATGAATCTGAGTACCACTTATCCTGCTGGCCCTTCCCAGGGCCCTAGCCTGGCTGCACCTGCTTAGAGGGCAGCCTTGAGTGCTGTAGGGGCCTATATCATAGTTCCTGCACTAGCAGACAGTGTCTGACTGTCAGATAACTCCAGTGGGGCAGCCCTCTTGGCCAGGCACCAGCCTGTCTGCTCCCCCCGCACACTGCAGCTTCCCCCAGGTCTATAGCAACCCCCTAAATTGCTTTGCCAGAATGTATGTTTCCAGACTGGTTTTTCCCTACTTGCCCCACCAGCACATGGATGTGCATGCACCCTGCCCTGCCACTGCTGCAGCAGGAGTGCAGTCTGCTCCCCACACCATCCCCAGGCCAACTACCATTGCAATTGGAGACTTGGTGGGCACAAAGCCAGCCTGCCCTGGTACTACCCCACCCTTGTGCTAAGACTGCTACTGGAGTGAAACTAGGCAAAAAGAACAGCAGCCCCTCCTCTGCCCAGAGCAACCACCTCTGACTGCAGCGTGCAAAGAATACAACCAGACCAGCATCTGCTAGTGCCCCATCCCCATGCCAACATCACCACCAGTGCAACTGTACACATAGTCACTAGCAGAGGCCCCGCACCCCCAGCTATGCTGCCTCCCTCATTGTGGTGAATGCCTGCATGGAGGCAGGCAACCCAGCATCCACCAGAACCCTGTCATAGCCAACAAGTGTGTAACTCCACATGCTGCCACTGCTGCTGCTGCCACTGGCACATGCAAACAAGGATGAATCCAAGCTGCCACCACACTATATAATTCTTTGGCTGACAACAGCTATCAGAGTGTAATAAGAAGTAGTCTGAGAGCACCCTGGCCCACCCAACACAGTGGATTCCTACCCTCAAGAAGTCAGAGAACTAAGTTGGGGTACAAGTCCCTCAGAGTTAGAGCACACAGTCCAGGAGTTGGAAGCCAAGCCTTGGCCTCCTAAAATCTTTCAGAAATGAAGGAAGTTAGCTGAATTTGCCTTGTACCTTAAGGTTTGATTAGACAAAAGGACACCAAATAGGATAAAAGAAAAAAATTCAAAGGTCAGCAACTTCGAAGACTGAAGGAACATCAACCTACAAAGATATAAAAGAATAAGCACAAGAACCCTGACAACTCAAAAAGCCAGAGTACCTTCTTTCCTCCAAATGATTGCACCACATCTCCAGCAAGAGTTCTGAACCAGGCTGAGAAGCTTGAAATGACAGAAACAGATTTCAGAATACTGATAGGAATGAAGATCATTGAGATGGAGTACATTGAAATCCAATACAAAGAAGCTAAGAGTCGCAATAAAACAATGCAGGAGCTGACAGATAAAACAGCCAGTATAAAAAAAAAATGGTAACCACTCTGATAGAGCTGAAAAACACACTACAAGAATTTCATAATGCAATCACAAGTATTAACAGCAGAATAGACTAAGCTGAGGAAAGAATCTCAGAGCTTGAAGCCTGGCTTTCTGAAATCAGACAGACAAGAATAGAGGAAAAAAGAATGAAAATGAATGAACAAAACCTCTGAGAAATATAGAATTATGTAAAGAGACCAAGTCTATGACTCTTCGGTATCCCTGAAAGGCAGTGTAAGCAATTTGGGAAAGATATTTCAGGATATAATCCAAGAGAACATCCCCAACCTAGTTAGAGAGGCCAACATTTAAATTCAGGAAATGCAGAGAACCCAAGTAAGATACTTCATAAGAAGATCATCACCAAGACACATATTCATCAGATTCTTCAAGGCCAAAATAAAGAAAACATTTTAGGCTGGGTGCAATGGCTCATGCCTGTAATCCCAGAACTCTGGGAGGCCTAGGCAGGTGGATCCTTTGAGGCCAGGAGTTCAAGACCAGACTGGCCAACATGGGGAAACTGTCTCTACTAAAAATACAAAAATTACCCAGGTGTGGTAGCATGCACCTATAATCCCAGCTACTCAGGTGGCTGAGACATAAAAATTGCCTGAACCCTGAGGGTGGAAGTTACAGTCAGCCAAGATCATGCCATTGCACTCCAGCCTAGGCAACAGAGTGAGACTCCATCTCAAAAACAAATAAATAAACTGTTAAAGGCAGCTGGACAGAAAGGAAAGGTCAGATCATCAGCAAAAGAAAGGCTATAAGACAAAAGGATTTAAAGCAGACCTCACAGCAGAAACACTGCAAACCAGAAGAGATTGGGAGCCAATATTCAACATTCTTAAAGACAAGAAATTCCAACCTAGAATTTCATAACCAGCCAAACTAAGCCTCGTAAGTCAAAGAGAAGTAAGACTGTTTTCAGACAAGCAAATACTGAGGGAATTCATTACCAGTAGATCTAACTTGCAAGTGCTCCTGAAGGAAGCACTAAATATAGGGGAAAAAAAGACTGTCAGTAGCCACAAAAAAACACACTGAAGTACTTAGACCAGTGACAGTATAAAATAGCTTCATAAACAAGTCTGCCTAATAACCAGCTAACATTCTGATGACAGGATACTCTTAGCATTCAATGTTAACCTTGAACATAAACAGGCTAAATGCCCCAATTAAAAGGCATGGAGTGGCAATGTGGATAAAGAACCAAGACCTATAGGTATGCTGTCTTCATGAGACCTATCTCACATGCAATGACACATACATGCTGAAAATAAAGAAATCGAGAAAAATTTACCAAGCAAACAGAAACAGAAAAAAGCAAGGATGGTAATCCTAATTCTAGACCAACAGTCTTTAAACCAACAGAGATAAAAAAGACAAAGAAGGGAATTACATAATGGTAAAAGGTTCACTTCAACAAGAAACCTTAACTGTCCTAAATATGTATGCAGCCAATACAGGAGTACTCAGATTTATAAAGTTATTGGAAACCTTCAAAGAGACTCAGACTTCCACACAATAACAGTGTAAGACTTCAACACCTCACTGAGAGTATTAGACAGATAATCAAGGCAGAAAATTAACAAAGATATTCAGGACCTGAACTCAGCACTGGATCAAATGGACCTGATAGACACCTGCAGAGTTCTCCACCTAAAAACAACAGAATATACATTCTTCCCATCATCACATGGCACTTACTCTAAAAATCAATCACATTATCAAACATAAAACAAATAGCAAATGCAAAAGAACTGAAATCATAAAAATCACTTTTTTGGACCACAGCACAGTCAAATTAGAAATCAACACTAAGATTTGCTCAAAATCATACAGTTACATGGAAATTGATTAAAAGTCTCCTAAAAGATATTTGGTTGAATAATGAAATTAAGGCAGAAATCAAGAGAAGTTCTTTGAATCTAATGAGAATAAATATACAACATACCACACTCTCTGGGACACAGCTAAGGCAATGATAAGAGGGAAATTCATAGCACTAAATGTTCACATCAAAAAGTTAGAAAGATCTTAATTTTACAACCTAGCAATCACAACTAAAAGAACTAGAGAACCAAGAGCAAAGCAATTCCAAAGCCAGCAGAAAACAAGAAATAACCTAAATCAGAGCTAAACTGAAGGAGACTGAGACACACACACACAAAAAAAAAATCCAAAAAGATCAACAAATACAAGTGTTGTCTATTTGAAAAAAATTAACAAAATAGTTTCCTAGCTAGACAAATAAGAAGAGAAAGAAGATCCAAATAAACACAATTAGAATCAGCCAAGGGGATATTAGCACTGACCCCACAGAAATGCAAATAACCATTAGACTATTATGAACACTTCTATGTACATAAACTAGAAAATCTAGCAAAAAGAGGTAAATTCCATAAATTCCTGGACACATACTCTCTCCCAAGACTGAGCTAGGAAGAAATTGAATCTTTGAACAGACAAATAAGAAGCTCCAAAATTCAATCAGTAATAAATATTCTACCAACCAAAAGAAAAAAAAAAAAAAAAAAGCCCAGTGCTCAATGGATTCACAGCCAAATTCTACCAGCTGTATAATGCATTGGTACCCTTCTTACTAAAACTATTCCCCCAAAATTGAAAAAGGAGTACTCCCTAACTAATTCTATGAGGACAGCATCACCCTGATACCAAAATCTGGCAGAGATACAAAAAAGAAAATAATACTTCAGGCTAACATCTATGATGAATATCAATACAAAATACTGGTAAATCAAATCCAGTAGCACATCACAAGCTTATCTACCATGATCAAGTAGGCTTTAATACTGAGATGCAAGATTGGTTCAATGTATGCAGATCAATACATATGATTTGTCACATAAAAAGAACTAAAGACAAAAGCCACATGATCATCTCAATAGATCCAGAAAAGACTTTCAATAAAATTCAATACCCCTTCACATTAAAAGCTCTCAATAAAGTAGGTAGTAAAGGAACATACTTCAAAATAATAAGAGCCATTTATGACAAACCCACAGCCAACATCATACTGAATGGGCAAAAATTGGAAGCATTTTTCTTGAAAACTGGCACAAGACAAGGGTGCCGTCTCTCACTACTCCTATTCAACATAGTATTGGAAGTCTTAGCCAGAGTAATGCAAATATCTGGCAGTCTTTGTTGCAAGAGAAAGAAATAAATGGCATCTAAATAGGAAGACAGGATGTCAAACTATCTCTGCAAATGACATAACTCTATATCTAGAAAACTCCATAGTCTTAGACCAAAAGCTCCTTAAAGTGATAAACAACTTCAGCAAAGTTTCAGGATACAAAATCAATGTACAAATATCACTTATAAGTGGGAGCTAAATGATAAGAACACAGGAACACATAGACGTGAACAACAGACACTGGAGCCTACCTGAGGGTGGAGGATAGGAGGAAGGAGAGGAGGATTCGCATATACCAACAACAGCCAAGCTGAGAACCAAATCAGAAATGTAAATCTTATTCACAATTTCCACAAAGAGAATAAAATATCCAGGAATGCAGCTAACCAGGGAGGTGAAAGATCTCTACAAGGAGAACTACAAAACGCTGGCCAAAGAAATCAAAGATGACATAAACAAATGGAAAACTATTCCATGCTCATGGACAGGAAGAATCAATATTATTAAAACTGTCATACTTCCCAAAGCAATTTACACATTCAAAGCTGTTCCTATTAAAATACCAATGCCATTCTTCACAGAACTAGAAAATAACTATTTTTAAATTCACATGAAACCAAAAAAGAACCCTAATACCCCAGGAAATCCTAAACAAAATCAACAAAGCTGGAGGCATCATGTTACCCAACTTTAAACTATACTACAGGGCTACAGTAACCAAAACAGCATAATACTGGTAAAGAAAAAGACACATAGACCATTAGAACACAATAGAGAGCCCAGAAATAAGGTCACCTACCTACAACTATCTGCTCTTTGGCAAAATCTACAAAACAAGCTGTGGGAAAAGGGTACCCTATTCAATAAATGGTACTGGGGTAACTGGCTAGTCATATGCAGAAGATTGAAACTGGAACTCTTCCTTATACCATATACAAAAATTAATTCAAGATAAAGACTTACATGTAAAGCCCCAAACTATGAAAACTCTGGAAGACAACCTACGCAGTACCATTCTGGACATGGAACTGGGCAAACATTTCATGACAAAGACACCACCAAAAGCAATTGCAACAAAAGCAAAAATTGACAAGGTTTATTTAATTAAATGCAAGAGCTTTCTGCACAGCAAAAGAAGCTATAAACATAGTAAGCAGACATCCTACAGAATGGGATAAAATATTTGCAAACTATTCATCCAACAAAGGTCTCAAATCCAGCAACTATAGGGAACTTAAACATCTTTATAAGAGAAAAGCAATCCCATTAAAAAGTGGGCAAAGAACATGAACACTCTTCTAAAAAAGACATACATATGGCCAAAAAGCATATGAAAAAAAGCTCAACATCACTGATCATTAGAGAAATGCAAGTCAAAACCACAGTGAGATACCATCTAACACCAGTCAGAAAAGCTATTATCAACATGTCAAAAAATAAGAAGATTGTGAGGTTGTGGAGAAAAATGAATGCTTATACACTGTTGATGGGGGTATAAATCAGTTCAAACATTGAAGAAAACAGTGTGGCAATTCCTCAATGTCCGAAATGCAAAACTCCCATTTGATCCAGCAGTTCTATGACTGGGTATATACCCCAAAAGATGTAATTTGTTCTGTCATAAAGACCCAAGCACACATACATTTATTGCAGCACTATTCACAACAGCAAAGACATGTAATCAACCTAAATGCCCATTAGTGGTAAAATAGATAAACAAAACGTGGTAAATATATATCATGGAATACTATGTGGCCATACAAAAAAGAATGAGATCATGTCTTTTGCAGGTACATGAATGGAGTTGGAGATCAACGTCCTTAACAAACTAATGCAGGAACAGAATACTAAATACTGCATGTTCTCACTTATAAGTGGGAGCTTAAATGATGAGAACACATGAACACATAGAGGGGAAGAGGAGACACTGGGGCCTACCCAAGGGTAGAGACTGGAAGGAGGGAAAGGATCAGGAAAAATAACTTGTGGGTACTAGGTTTAATACCTGGGTGACAAAATAATCTGTACAACAAACCTTCATGACACAATTTTTCCTACATAACAGACCTGTACATGTACCACTGAACTTAAACAATTCATGCATTTTAAAATTAAAATTAAAAGGAGATAGAGTTTAATGATTGACTACACTAGTAAGAGGAACTTGGGAAACACCCTGGGTTTTCCAGAGATTCTCCCTAACAAAGTATAAAAATCAAGTCTACACAAGACTAATGTGGCCAGTTGGTAAACTTAAGTACATGCATGCTAAAAAAAAAAAAAAAAAAAAAAAAAAAGAGCCAGTTTCTACAGTTGTTTTATCAACAATGTGCAGCACACATGAAAAAAAATGGAGACATATTCTGAGGAATAAACAAATTCATACAAAGTGCATTTTCTAGTTTCTCACTCGTTAACAATTGTCAACCAACACAGAAGAGTTATACGACCAAATGTGGGAATTTCTTCTGATACACCAAGCAAGCAATCATTTCTGCAGCAGACACCAGCTTGGTGTTCTCAATTCAATTAAATAATGACCTACCTGGAGATAGAATTTATTGGTTGAGGACTCAGTTCCACAAGACTACCCCCTTCGGATGTCAAATCACAAGCCCAGGTATCTAGAACTGCTAACCGACTAGCTTCTAGTTGGGATTCCTAGAACCCATTCTGGGTTTGATTAATTTTCTAGAGTGGCTTACAGTACTCTGGAACACTTATACTTACCAGTTAATCATGAAGAATATTACAAAGGATATGGATGAAAATGCATAGGGCGAAGCATTGAATAAGGGGTGTAGAGCTCCCATGAGTTTCCTGGGCACACCACCTCCAGAAACCTCCATGTGCTCAGCTATCTGGAAGATCTCTAAATCCAGTCCTTTTGGATTTTCACAGAAGCTTCATTACATAGGTATAATTGATCATATCGTTGGCCATTGGTGTTAACCTTCATTCCTCCTCATCTGCCTGCAGGTCAGGGATGGATCCGAAAATTCCATTGTTCTAACCTGCCTTGGGCTTTCTGATGATGAGCCTACATTCTGAAGCTAGCTCAGAGCAGCCAGTCATCCCTCAATTATTAGCATATAAAATAAATCACTTTGAAGATCCTAAGAATTTTAGGAACTGTGCGCTTATAAAGAGCATTGAATACCAAATATGTATTGCACAATATTACACATACATAAACCAAAATTTTGCTATGTGTAGTTAAAGAAGAAGTCTTGGCATGGTGTCTCACATTTGTAAGAAAAAAATAGTAAGTCCATAGAAACCAACCCTAAAATGGCCAAGATAGTGAATTTGGCAAAGACTTTAAGATGGGTATTAAATAATGTTCAAGGAACTAAAGAAAAAGGTGCTCCAAAGTTTAAAAAATAATCATAATGAATAAACACATAAGAAATATGAGCTTAAAAATAAAAAATATAAAAATGAACTTGGAGAATTTTACTTCTGTCTACAGATTGCTGTCTGTCCTGCAGACTCTGGCTGAGCAATGGATAAAAGAATACTCAGACACAGGTACGCATGTTCAAGAGCAGCTAGGGGACTGCTGGCACTAGTGGCCAAAGAGAATGAGTGGAGTTTTACCTGTTTTTACCTACTTCTTGCCCTCTGCCTCAAAGTAAGAGAACAGCTGCCTTCAGCTTATTCTTCCCAGAGCTATGCAAAACCTTCTGACCTTTCAAGAAGGTTTGCGTTCTTTCCCTATAATTTCCTCCACCACTCTGACCAGTCTCCCACAATGGATAATTAAAGGCAACAGTAATTTCCCTTAATAACTAGAAAACCCAACAAAATACATAAAGCAACAACTGATCCTAGATATTATACAATAGAAAGTGACTATTATTGTTATAGGTAGTGAGACAGGCAATAGCAGGGCAGAAGAGGGCTCTTCCTCCACCCACTAGAAATGTTGGGTGATGGTTCAGCAATTATCACATTGCCTCTATAAAAGTAATAAATTGGCAGCTGGTGCCAGGAAGAGGTCCACACCTGTTGTACTAAAATGTTAACTGAATGCAGATGCTAAAGAGAAGCAACTTCCCAGGCATGTGCATTAAGAGACAAAATGGCAGAGTATGACATTCCAGGGGCACCAGAAAAGGGAAGAAAGCCTCAGATAGACACGTGTACAACTTCCTAAACATACTGTGCAGGCTCACCTGCCAAGGGTAAGGAGGGCACTGCGCATGTGGGCAGTCCAACCTAATGGAAGAATCCTGAGAAAGGGGCCAGCTTATAAAGTCCTAGGATCATAATTAAACATCATGCTTGTCCTTCAAGTCACCTGCTTGGGTCTCTTCCAAGCACACTTTCCTTTCTTTCCTATTCTAAAGCCTGTTTCAATAAACTTCCACTCCTGCTCTGAAACTTGCCTCAGTCTCTTTTTCTGCCTTATGCTCCTCAGTCAAATTCTTTCTTCTGAGGAGGCAAGAATTGAGGTTGCTGCAGACCTGTACAGATTTGCCACCAATAGCTCAGTTACTTCTTACTAGCAATATTATCCCTTAGCAAAGACGAAGTAAGACAGATAATTGTCAGAGCTTATAGCTTGGAGGCATTTCTATGACACATCACAGAAAGGGTCCACCCTATCAGAGTTTTTTAGTTTTACTGAGTTACAGAGACAAAAATAAGAGTCCAGGAAGATAACGACAGAATTTGTGGGTGAGAGTATTAAAGAAAACAGAGTTGGAGAGAAAGAGAGAGAAAGCACACATGTGTAAGAGAGAGAAAGTGCACAACATGAATACATGATCATACTGAAACTCATACATAAAGGGTCATAAATCTTTAATAATATATCCAAACTGGAAATAATCTAGATATACACAAGTAGAGGAATAAACTATCATAAATATCAAAAATACTTAGCAATAAAACAAAACATTAAACCATGATATATGCAAATGAACAAATTTCAAAAACATGCTACGTAAAGGAAGCCAGGTACAAAACAGCATATAATTTATGATTCCAGTTACATGAAGATCTAGAACTGGCAATATCAACATTGGTGGTTGTTTGATGATGGGGGCAGGATGGTAGGTAGATTGACTGAAAAGGGAATAGGAAACTTCCCACAGGTATTGGAAATAGTCTGTCTTGATTGGAACAATAGTTACATGAGTAAATAACATTTTAAAAAACTACACACATAATGCAATTACGTCAATAAAGTTTATTTAAAATAAACTTTAGTTTTTTTTTATTTTACTACACAGTGGCAAAAACCAGTATAAATGTGTGATTTGCAACATAATAAGAAATATATAGTCCATTTCTACATGCATTTTCTGGCACAGAGCTTCTAAAACTCTTATAATTTCCTGAGTGATGGAAGTGATAGGTGCATCTTTTGTTCTTATGTTTGGTCTTTGACCCCAGTTCCTGACACAGAGCACCTAATCCTTTGGAACTGCCTGGATGATAGAACCATCTTCTGTTCCAGTAGGTAGCTTTTGGTGGTCTCCTGGATTAGGGCTAGCTGCCAGAAAGACCAAGCCATTCTTAGAAGCTTGAAACTTTTAGTTCCACCCTCCGCCTCCATGCTCCAGCAGGGGGACAAGGGCTGGAAGGGGACAAGGGCTGGTGACTGAGTCAATAATTGGTCATGCCTATGTGACGAAGCTTCCATAAAAATGAGCTTCCAGGTTGCTGAACACATGAAAATGTGCTGGGAGGATGGCAGTCCTAGAAAAGTTATGGAAACTTCTTACTTTTTCCCACATACTTTGCTCTATAACTGTTCATCTGTATCCTTTAACATAATAAAATAGTAAACATAAGCATTTCTCCAAGTTGTGCGAGCTGTTCCAGCAAACTAACTACCCTTAAGAAAAGGATCACCTGATCTGCAGGCAAGTTGGACAGAAGTTGTGGGTAACTGTCTACTAGTGGTTGGCTTCTGAAGTAGGGACAGTCTTGTGGAACTAAGCCCTCATCCTGTGAAATCTATCTCCAATTAAATAATTTCAGAATTGAGTTAAATTGTAGGACACCCTGTTGCTGTCTGCTGGAGAAGTGCTTTGTATGTGAGGAAAGACCCCCACTGATTTTGGTGATCAAAGTGTGACAGTGTTGGCTGTATAGGAGAAGAACATGTTTGTTTTTGCCTCACAAAGCGATACCAGCTTCTCAGCCAACTTGAGAAAGCATTCGTTTCCAGAGAGGAAAAGTTAAATCATTAGGTAGAGCAGTTATTTGGTTGACTAGCCACATTTTTCCTTCCCATTTTTATTTAGATTTCTCCGATATGGATCTGCCTTCCTCAACAAAGTAATCAAAAATATGTCAAGGAAAAAGGGTTAATAGTAAAGTACATGGAAAAGGAAATATTAACCACGTTGGTTACACTGCTACTCTCTGCCATTGATACCCAATGAGCTGAACTAAAGTCAGTAAAGCCACAGACCTTATAAGCACTTGGTTCTTAGTTAAGCCTTAGTTTCTTCATATAAGCAGATCATGATTGAAACAGATGTTAGAAAACCCACAGTGACTCATAGTAATTCTAAATTTTAAAACAAATGCATCTTATTTTTTTGAACAGAGGATTATAATTGATAGTATACATCTTTATAAATTACGCATATTAAAGTTTAATATACTTATATTTGACTTTCATTTTTTTATTAGCACAGTTTGAAGTGATCCTTCTCGAAGTAGATTATACTAAAAATTTTATATTTAAAATATAGGTATTACCTAGGAAGTTGCATTTTGTAAGTTTTATATGAATATTTCTCACTTTTTCCTCTAGAGAAGCATGTATAACTTATAGTTAATAAAATTTCTCTTGATCTTGCCAAATATAACATTTCAAGCTTGTCAAGTATAATCATAGAAATACATTTGGTATTATTCAGAGAGACACTCTGAAAGATTTAAAGTAGAAAAAAAAAAAACTTGATTGAGATCAATAAAAATAGCAATGATTGAGTGAAAAGTGAAGTTTGTAAATTGCGATTCTATTTCATAAGTTTCTTAAAATGTTAGCATTTAATATAAAAGAAGCAAGATTATCTCCAAAAATTGCAGAATATCTAAGTATTTATACTACAATGATAAAGTACAAATATAAGTAATTATTTTAATAACAAGTTTCCACAGTGTGCTTTAAATATCTATTTTAAGGAAAAGTTTAAATATGAATTATATCATCAGCAAGGATAATTCTAAGAAAAAAAATCCAACTATAATTTCTTATTATAACATCTACAATGTGTCAGGCAGTGCTGTAGATGCTTGTAATTTATCAATGAAAAATAAAACAGATAAAGATTTCTGCCCACATTAAGCTTATATTCTAGCATGGAGAGAAAGATATGAGTAATAAACATAAAAAATGAGTAAGCTATATATTATGCTACAAGTTAATATGTTAGAAGCTATTTTCCTTACGGAAAATAATGAAATAAGCAAGCCAGTGTAAGAGAGATCAAGAGTGTCAGGGTTGTGTGTGTGAAATCATATCCTAATATTCGACTACACACATTTTTCTATTAAATACTTTAACAAAACATTTTATGGTGCAAAATTTTAAGAATACAATATCCATAGACATCCTCTGACTCAAGGTTTATTGTAACAAAATAAACATTCCAATGAATTGTCAGTTTCTTTAGAATTACAATGGAATGAAATTCTACTTAATTTTTCATACCTTACATATAATTAGAAATGCACCCAAGAATAATTGAATTTACAAAACAGAATGGAGAGTGACATCATCAAGCTGACATAAGAGAACAGTCTTCACCATCCTTTCACAAAAAAATCAAATATAGACAGTTATCCATAAACCAAAATAGCCCTCAGAGGCCTCAAGGGCTCATTAAAGAATATGCAGCAACATAGTTGGGGGGGAGAATTATATCCACACAGAAAGAACTCTTAGTGAGATCTACATTCCTATGATACCAGAAGACAGCTAGGAACAAAGATGAAAGGCAGGGACTATCTATTGATATCAGCCATGCAGTGGAAAACACTGTGGACCCCAGTGTCTGCACTGCAGAAGACACTAGAATCTTTTACCACTAAGGTAACCAACAGCCATTCTCACTGGGAAATCCCAGAAAGGGAGATTAAGCTATACATACTCTACCCCAAGAAACAGCTTCTGTTGTGTCACTTGGGGACTGGAGTTCCCACTTCTCCTAACCCTGTATGTACTCAGGCCCTTGTATGTACATGGCTGTCCCACAAGTGCTCACACTCCAGAACTAGGTTCTGGATGTACAGTGTGTCCTCCCAGGTCTGCGACATCAAACCTATTACCATAGCAAGTCAGTCCATGCTCCAAGCTCCAGAGTAAAGGTCTCTCTGAGCATGTCCATTCTATGGGCACCAGTAAGCCACCATAGACAGATAAGCCTTCCCCCAACCTCAGAGCTGCTATAACTGTCTCATGCCTTTCCTTCATTTCTTGACTCTCCAATTGCCTCACAAGCACTTGTGACTTGCATACTGTTACCAACGTGGCAGTGGGGATACCTGTATGTTAGTCACCTGTACGTTACCATTACCACCCCAGACCCTAGAGTCTTTTCATATGCATACATGCTTCTGACCTCATTTTCTGGTTGCTTCATGGGCACCATTCATCAGACACCGGTGCCACTACCAACCACAACAAGAAGGCCCACAAGCTGTACACAACGTCAAGAAAGATCCCCACGGCTGTAACTTCTCCAGTGGGAGATAAAGAGATTGGGAAGATGTTAGCTGCTATTGCCACCAAAGACTGCAACAACCCTTACTGTTACTATGAATGACAACAGAGTTGACTACTGAAGATCCCTGCAAACTTTGTCAATATTGAGTTCAGCTGACAGAGCTGCAGGGACACTACACAGCTGCATCTCACTGGTACCAGCACCATTATTTGCCCCCAGCCAGCACCTTCACATCCCCCTCAGGCTTCCAGGCTTTCTGAGTGCCTACGCCCTGCTCCCTGCTGGCAGATGACCCTGGGATGCCCATATGAACCTCACATCCTCCCCATGAAGCACAGGTACCGCCTACATTTTTGCTGGGTAGATGGCCTTGTGTCAGGGATGGCTCCCCTTGGTTGGTTATCCTTCTGCTGAAGTACACATCCTCACAAAGGAAAAGCCATGCTTTATTTATTCCCCATCTACCACAATGCTTGGCCTCACACAGTTGACCTAAAAGACATCAGATGGACCAGTGGACAGAGGGCAAGTGGTGGGATGAATGAATGGACTGATGAACTGATAGAAGAAGGATGGACAGATGGATAGAAAGGATAGATAGAAAGAATGACTCTGTAGGGGAAGTCCTTTCCATACCCAAACTACCCCATAAAGTCTGAAAAAAATTGATTTCCTTTCCAAATGCACAGACATCACTATAAAGCAATAAGAAGCATACAAAACTAAGGAAACATATAAGCACCAAAAGAACAAAATACTTTTCCAGTAGCTGATACCCCAAAATGGAGATACACAAAGTGCCTTATGAATAATTCAAAGTAATTGTTATAGGTAAGCTCAGTGAGCTTCAAGAAAATATACAGAAACAACTAACAAATCAAGGAAACAAAGTGAGAAATTTAACAGGTGAATTCTTTTTAAAAAGCTCTCAACACATTTTGGAGCTAAAAAATGATATAAATGAAATTTTAAAATACAATAGAGAGGATTAATAAAAGAACTGCTGAAATAAGAAGAAAAACAATCCATAAACTTGAAGACAGATTATTTAAAAATATATGAGGAGAAAATGAATGAAAATGAATGAATAAAGCTTATAGGGTTTATGAGATAGCATCAAAAAAAGCAAATATTCAAATTATAGGAGTTAAAAAAGGGGAAGAGAGAAACAAAGTAACAAAAGTATTAAAGAGATAATTCCTAAATTTTTTTCCTAAATAAATATCCAGGTATAGGTAAGTCAAAGGTCTTTAATCAGATTCAATCTGAACAAGATGATAGCAAGACATATTATAATTAAACTATCAAAAAGACAAAGATAAAGGACATCCTGAAAACAGCAAGAGAAAAGAAACAAGTGACATGTAGATCACTTTGGAGCAGATTCCTCAGCAAAAATCATGTAGGCCAGGAGAAATAAGATGATTCAAAGTGCTGAAGGAAATCTATCAACTATGAATAGTATAACGAGTACCCATTTCTAAAGTTTCCTTCAGAAAGAGATAAATGCTTTCTCAGAAAACAATAGCTGAAGGATTCTATCACTACCAGATCTGTCTTACAGGAAATTCTAAAGGTAGTTGTTCAAGTTGAAATAAAAGGATACTAATTAGTCACATAAAAACAGCTGGAAGTATAAAACTCACTAGTAAAAATATATAAATTCAGAACACACTACTATAGTGATGGTGGTGCATAAATCACTTACATCTTTAGTATGAATATTAAAGGACAAAACTAAAAATAGCAGCTATAATAGTTGTTAAGAAATAAACGATATGAAAAGATATAAATTGTGACATCAAAAAAAATACAAGAGGGTGGAAAGAAAGTGTAGAGTTTTTGTATGTGATCAAAGTTATGATCAGCTTCAAGTGGCCTGTTACTACTGCAGATGTTTTATGTAATCTATGGTAATCACAAAGCAAACACTGATAGATACCCAAAAGATAAAAGGTAAGGAATAATCATACCATTAGAGAAAATCCTCTAATACAAAGGAAGACAGCAAGACAGGAATAAAGATCTAAAAAACAGAAAATAATTAACAAAATGACAGTAGTCAGTTTTTTGCTATGAATTTAGTGTAAATAGATTTATTTATCCAATCAGAAGACAATAAATAAAAAGATATGTTCATAGCTTGGAATAAATAATATTGTTAAAATATCCATACTACCTAAAGTGATCTAGATTCAATGTAATTTGTATCAATATCCCAGTGACATATTTTTACAAGAATGGAAAAAAATGCTAAAATGTATATGAAACCACAAAAGACCTTAAAAAGCCAAATTAATCTTCAGCGAAAGAACAAAACTGAAGGCATCACACTATGTGTCTTCAATATATATTAGAAAGCTATAGTAAACAAAGTAGCATGCCATTGCTATAGAAACAGATACATAGAATAATGGAATACAACAGAAAACAGAGAAATCTACACATTTAAAGCCAATAAATTTTCAAAGACACAAAGAATATACAACATGAACAAAATAGTCTCTGACAAGTAGTGCTGGGAAAACAAACATCCACATGCAGAGGATAAAACTGGACCCTCAACTCACACTATATAAAAATCAACTCAAAATGGATTCAAAATTTAAATATAAGAACAAAAACTGGAAAACTATTGGAAAAAACAGGGGAAAAGCTCTGTCAGTGGAGGTGGGCAATGATTTTTTGGATAGAACCCTAAAAGCACAGGCAGTAAAAGCAAAAACAAACAAAGGGAATGACATCAAACTAAAAAGCTTCTGCGCAGCAAGTAATTCAGTGAATAGAAGAGACAACACAAGGAAAGGGAGAATACATTTGCAAACCATACATCTGATAAAAACTTGATGCTAAAATTGTATAAGGAACTCAACTCAGTAGTAAGAAGAATAACCCAATTTTGTAAATGAGTAAAGGACCTGAATAGATATTTTTTAAATGACAACATACAAATGGTCAATAGGTATATAAAAATGCTTAACATCATTAATCAGGAAAATGCAAACTAAAACTACAGTGAGATATTACCTTATACCCATTAGAATGGTTTTAATCAAATAGACAAAAGATAAGAGTGGGGATGTGGAGAAAAGGGACTCCTTGAATGCTGTTGGTGGGAATGTAAATTAGTATAGCCATTATGGAAAAGAGTATGGTGGTTCCACACAAAATTAAAAATAGAACTACCATATGTTTTTGCATCCCATTAATGGGTTTATAACCAAAAGAAACAAAATCAGCATGCCAGTAAAATGTCTGTACTCCCATTATTTATTTCAGTGTTATTCGCAATAGCTAAGATATGAAATCAAACTTTGTCCATCAATAGATAAGTGGATAAAGAAAATGTGTTATGTATACAAATGGACTACTCCTCAGCCTTTAAAAGGAAGGAAATCCTGCCATTTGGAATGACGTGTGAACCTGGAGGACATTATGTTAAGTGAAACAAACCAGAAACAGATGACAAACACCACATGATCTCACATTTATGTGGAATCTAAAAAAGTTGAACTGATTAAAACAGTAAAATTATGATTGCCAGGGGCTGGTAGGAGTGTAAGGTTAAAGACATATTGGTCAAAGGCTATAAAATTTTGGTTGAACAGATAGAATTATTTCAAGAGATCTATTGTACGAGGTGGTGACCATAGTTGATAACAATGTATTGTACTTTGAAAATCACTGAGCAAATTTTTAAGTGTTCTCATCACAAAAATATGAGTTGATATATATTAACTAGCTGAATTAAGCCATCCTGCAATGTGTCTGTATACATATTTCAAAATGTCATATTGTACACAATAAATATATTCAAGTTTTATTTGTCAATTAAAAAAAAAAAAAAAAACCTGGCATCTTCACATGAAACCAGCTGGACATTTGGCCTTTGCCTTGTTTGACACCCCCCCCCACCACAACTCCAGGTCTTCGTACTTCTTTTGTTTTAATTTTCCCTTCTTTTGTACCTCTAAATTATGATAATAAACAGGACAGAAATGAGGGCAAATATGTGATAAAGAAAGTAGATGACACTGAAGTATCAGTGGATATAAGGACAAAGTTTTATGTACCTAGCAAATAGGGTGTGTCTTTTAAAGTGATGAGTGAAATGACATCATCATTGTCATCTTCATCACAGGAACACACCCATGTTCATCACCCCTCTACCATTTAACTTCACAGTAAATAATGTAAGCTTGACTTATGAAGTCAAGTTTTAGAAAGTCTAAGCCCTTTTCCTAAAATTATGAATTTTAACTTAATTATCCTCATGTTTATTTCAAGAATTCTTTGAAAACATTATGATGAACTATTGGCTGACTGGCAAAGACATTTACTGGCTTGTCCACAAGGTACAAAAGTTTAAGACCTATCTTATCCTCTATATCCTGTGTCCAGTTTAATGAGGAATTCTAGATGTATAAAAGTAGTTCTTTAGAACTAACTGTGCAAGGCAAAAAACTTAAGATGGAAAAAGAATAGAGGTTGATTTAGTGGGAAAAGACGAGAGAAATGTGATACTCTCCATTCGCTACTTCCCCAATGTAAGGATGGCTCCTAACAAAGGAGCAACAATTTAGTGCAAATGCAGGCTTCTTACAGCTTTGGGGAGCCTACAACTGGAAATAATAGCTCCCTTCTCATTGCTTTCATGGAACTTTGTACTTCTGTAGAGTCCTTATGTTCTACTTTATTCTTATTTCTTCTACTAGACTACATGCAGCTTAGAGATCAAGGATAATATTATCTCTGTAATTCTTGTAGTCAAACAGTGCTTAGTACACAGAAGACAGTAAATAAGCATTTATTGAATAAAATTCATTTATATAACCCTTTCTCAAGAAGTCCCCCAATCAAATGTTCCCATAGTTCTTTCAAAAGGCTGAGTGATGTTTCTCTTCTTCAAAGTAGACAAAATGTCAATAGTTTAATTGTAAAAAACAAGTATTTTCAGCATCTTGTCTGGATATCATGACACCAAACAACATACAGAACATAAATGTTATTTATAAAACTACATAAAGGGTTTAAGACTCTTGGCCTAAGAACACAGTCTGCTTAGGTCATCCTAAAACATATCAATCACCAGTAGTATCCTAAAGGTACTCTTCCAAAATCTGTGCTCATAACTTTACAATCTTAAAAGGCTTTCACATAAACTACAAAAAGAACACAGATAATTGTGATTAAACATAATACTTAATTGAGAGCAGATTTAAAATGTACCTATTAGAAATAAAATTAGATATGTTTTGACTCTTTATAGACATATGACAGGGCGCTGAAACGACTTGCTTAGGTAGATAAGGGCGTACGTTCTCTTGGTAAGATGGAACAGTCCTTACTACTTTACTCAATGTTGGGAGAACATTTAAATGACAATATGAGGTTCTTAGCTTTGAAGGGGTCAGGAGAAACTAAGTTGTCTTCTCAAAATAAATTGGGTATTGAGTAGGATATTTATTTTCTAGTTAATTCTCATCTTACCAGTTTTTAGTCCCTTCTTTTCATTGATCAATGAAGAATTCAAATAGTTTTGGTAAATGTAAACTTCTAGGAAAACAAGAGATATTATACATTAGTTAAATGAGTTTTGGAAGAACAGGGGGAAGGCAATGTGAGTAGGCAGTGGTGGTAATCTGTTTTCAGAAATCAGTAACACGATTCTACACTAATGGCCCTTATAAACTGAAAGTGGAGAATGAGAAGGCATTTTTGTTGTAAATAACTTGTACATAGAAAAAACTAAAAGGACAAACAAAACGAAACAGGAACATCTCTAAGAGAGGCAGCACAAAGAAAAGCCTCCTCAGAATCTGTCAAAAATAGTGTTATTTACTATTTCAGTTTGCAGATGCCCATAGTGAACATTTCTGAACCTTGAAATATCAAACAGCTCAGGGTAAGCAGGAGCACTCTATAGTCTATAGGAACTGGCAGAAACGTTTCAGGTAAGGTCAAGTTAGTGTGCATAGTAACATAGTTAGTGGGAAGGGAATCCAGCGACAGAACCCATTATCCGTTAGAGCCCAGGATGGGGGCTCACTGCCATGTTTCCTGATGTCTGAAGCCAACATAGGACAGTGGTCACAAAAGTTAGCAAAATGCCTGACATCTCTCAGAGATAGTGCTAGAAACAAAACAGAAAATATAATCCTATTCTGCTTTTAAATGTATGGTATAGATTTAACTTGGAACTTATATGCAACTGTGGTTATACTGCTTAAGAAAACCATAAAAGGTGCTAGTAGATTTATAGAGGGCCAACCAGAAAGATGAAAAAGAATAAAAGCAATGCTTCCTGCTACATAAAAACAGATTAAAAATTCAGGACTCTTTAATGGGTTGGGTATGGGCTCATGGTACAAAATAATCATGAAGGAAACACACATGAAAGGAAAAAGGACAAAAACTCCAACTTACAGAACACCTGGTCTGTGCCTTGTAAAATGCTTAAAAATAGAACGATTTTATAAGCAGTAGTAGGTTTACAGAACTTATTTTTTTCTTAATTAATGGTAAAAAATTTTTAATATGAAAGTTTTAGATGTACATATATATGTTGACATCCATATTGGGGTTTTAAGGGAATTATTATATTTTGGCTTTTTAATTTTCTGAGATGAAAAGCAAGGACAATAACCGAGCCCTCCCACAATAATCCTTTGGTGTCTCTGCCAGAGACAGAACCCAGACCAAGATGGAAATGATTCATTTAGTTAATCCGAACCTTGGAAACACATAAAGGGACATTTAAAGATTGTACCTCTTCTTTGATCCATTGTCTGTAAAAATTTTAAAGGTTACTAATAAAAATTGAGATATTTATGATACAAGTTCTTTATTTCTCCCTATATAGTTTTTATATGAAAATACATAGCAAGAAAAATTCTTCCCATTGAGACACCTTTCTACTATCAAACAAATGGAATAAAAACATGTCCTGTCTGCTTGAGAAAGTTCAGAAAATGCACCCTGCTGTTTCATGGTTAATTATGCAATGATTCATCAAGTTCTTATTTAGTCAACAGAGAATTATAAAAAAGGGATCATAATGAAATCAACACTGAGAATAAGCTATACCAAGGGGCAGGATTTAGAAAGTTATACTGCTGCTCTTCTTCCTTCCTGGCCCCTAAGACTAGCACTCTGGATGTTAGACAGGAATTACTCGCCGGTGAGAATGATGAAGAATTTTCAAGATGTGTTGATGGAACATTGGAAGGTACTCAGTTTACCTCTGCCTTCTGGCATTCTTCTGTGTCTGCTTATGGTTTTTATGACAGAGAAGGTTATTTTAAAATCATAAGACAGTTTCTGAAATGCAGTGGCAGTGAAAATGCATGAAGTCATTCTCGGATTACTCTATGAAGTAGACAACAGTAATAATCTTAATTATGTCCTGGCAGAGGCACACATTTTATGCAACTCCCCTAAAATGAAACATCAGATAATTCCAGAGCCAAGTTTAAAACCTGGTGGTGTAACTACCACCACTGCAAAACATACGCATATAAGAACATTGGCTGTAGATGGGTATAACAGAAAAAGAACTACAGAGGCATGAGGCTAACGAGTTAGCCTGGAATTGGCAGTGGCAAGTTATGATTTGAAAAGGAGCTCTTTTTGCAAGTTTTAAAACGTGCACATATGCTTACCTCTCGTTCTCTTTCCTGGAGCAATAAGAGAATACAAAAATGAATAAACTTAGAAGTGTGGATTTACATGGGGAGGTCAGAGTCTTTAACACTTTTCTTGAAGTCTGAAAGCACATGGAAGTATGTTGATGAGAAAGTAATACCATGGGGGAACCTAAGTGGAAATGAAAGCCAGCCTTCCCAGTAGAAGCCCAGAATGACCTTAGAGTATGTAGCCAATGACCTGAGAGTGGCTCCTGGAGGCTATCCCATCATATTCACATGTTCAGCCCACACTCAAGGGAAAGTGACTATATGCAGTATATTAGGGGATGGAAACCTTAGGGGACTGAAAACCATCAAGGCCATTGAAAACAAGGAAAGACTGGGAAACTGTCATAGACCTGAGGAAAATCAGGAAATATGGTAACTAAGTTAATTGTAGTATCCTGAACTGTAGCACCTGGAAGAGGACAAAAGGGGTACATAGCAGAAAAACTGGTGAAATACAAATAAAGTCTGCAGTTTAGTTGACAGTAATGTACCAATGTTGGTATTTAGTTTTGACAAAGGTATCATTGTTACATAATATGTTAATAGAGAAAACTGTACTATCTTTGCAGTATTTCTGTAAATTTAACACTTTTAAAATTTAAATAGGTGATTTAAAAGTATAGGCAATGGAAATTAACAAAAGGATATAGAGAGTCACTTGTAATTTCATATAACAGAGAGACAAGGGAAACTGCTTGTTAATTTACAAACATAACCAAGCAAAGATCATTTAACCATTATTTTTTGAAGAAGGTGAAGAGAGACAAGCTGGGGTACAGGGTAAATGAACACAATAAGTTCTTTATTTTAAAGCTTTTTAAGATAGTCAGAGATACTATTTAGAGAAGTGAACTACCAGAAGTAAACTTTTCAAAGTGATTGGTTCTTCTTCTATATTGCTGCTAGGCTTATAAAGTGATGACTTCAGAAATCTGTTTAGTAGTCTCTACTAGAGCTCTAGATATGTATAACCTATTACACAGTAGTTGCAGTCTTAGAAACCTAAAACAAATGTGTGCATACGTTCACCGAAATGAAATCTATTAGGTGGTTCATAGCAGCACCATTTACCATAGCCCAAAGCTGAAACCACCACACAAATGTCTATGAATAGTAGAGTAGCTAAAAAAATTTTTCAAGTTCCAAAGCAGCAAAGCTTAGGGGAGATAAAACTAGAAAAGGACACAAGTGGGGAGCTTTGGAGAACTGGTCATACTGTACTTCTCAATGTGTTACCTGAATTTGGTCACCATGTGAATTCATTGAAATGTTCAGATATGGTTTGTGTAATTTTCCGTATATATGCTAACAAAAATTTGGTGTTTTTTTGTTTAAGAAGTTGGCATTTGAGAATAAGGATGGGAAAGAGTAGTGCAGACATGTTGTTGCTCTTTGTTATAGACATGTTACACTGTTATTTTTTAAAAGACATGCATATATTTGAGTTTTAAACTGAAGCCAGAAATTAGAGTTTATTCTTATATCTCTAGCATAAAATATACTGCCTATCAGACAGTAGGCACTCGATGAATGAGTGAAAACATGAATGAATGGCAATCAGAAAGTTATCAGAGACTGCAAATAAAGAATTGCAAGAAGAACATGAAAATGTTTCAACACAATCGAAAATTATATTTATAATTAACTTAGAAAATAAGCACTCATATGTCTTTGACTTAAAGACCTGAGAGAAAACGTAGTCATGATACTAAAACATAAGATTAGCTGAATGAATGAGTCTAACGTGCCCTGATTTAATAGATCAAATAGGCTTAAACCTTATCGTGTGATATTTTGGGTTTAAAAATTCCTATAATTTATGTGTGGTCAAACATTGGAACAAATTGTCAAAGGTAATTACACTCTGGGGATCCTTAAAAGAGTAGAAATTCCTTTTTGTCATCAGTGGATTAAAAGTGGCTCTACTTTCTTGGATAAATAAATCGCTGACACTCTATTCTGTATTTGTGTAAGACTGTTCCTCACATTTCTATTATTTGGTTTAAACATCTAGAAAAATATTTTTGCAGGCATTTTGCTAAATTTACCCTAGAACATTCTATCACACTTGCTGTTCCTAAAAGTACTTGTTAGCCATCTAGATTGAAAGTTCTGTCTTCATTTCCCTGGTTTCTGTTAGAGAACATCCGCTCTGAAAACTGTAAATGACATCCATGTTCTGGTTGATTGTACACTCGTGATCTTTGGTAGAAACAGAGCTTTGCCCTTCCTGCACCTGTGTCATGTACAATTCTTCTAGATATTTATTCACTGTCTCTTAATTATCTTATGATAAACACAGTTTTTTTAGTAACATAGAGTCCCAAGAAGGAAGCCAGGGAGCCAGGGTTAGTGCTGGCTTGGTACCTGTGTGTGAAATCTTGGACAAAGCACTTTAAATCTCTAAACCTTTATTTGTCCAACATAAGAGTATTGACTCAATAACCTCCCCTTCTTAAATTCCTTTAGAATATATTTTCATCATGAATGGTGAAACATGATCTTCTTTGGCATGTGTGTGGGGGTATCATAATACCGTTAGCTTAAACCCCACCACTCACTTTAAAACATTTTTATGAACGTTCTGAAGTAATTTGTATTCTACCTCAGAGGCTTCATATTCTGGAGGGGAATGGATACTGCCTTTTCCTTACAAGTCATCTAGCTACTTCTGGGCCTTTTTTTTTCTTTTCTCCTTGTACTAGGATCTGTGATCCCACAATATGTCTTTTTAGAGGGGAAGAAAAAAATATACCATGAAGCTGAGAATCAGCTTCACATTAAGATCTGATTTACTTTGAACACATTAGCCTAACAAATTTGGCCTATATTTTTAAAAAAGTATTTCTTGGGATTGCTGGATCCCATTACTGAGTATATGCCCAAAGGATTATAAATCATTCCATCATAAAGACACATGCACACATGTTTATTGTGGCACTGGTCACAATAGCAAAGACTTGGAACTAACCCAAATGCTCATCAATGATAAACTGGATAAAGAAAATGTGGCACATACGCACCATGGAATACTATGCATCCATAAAAAAGGATGAATTCATGTCCTTTGCAGGGACATGGATGAAATTGGAAACCATCATTCTCAGTAAACTGACGCAGGAACAGAAAACCAAACACCACATGTTCTCACTCATAAGTGGGTGTTGAACAATAACACATGGACACATGGAGGGGAACATCACATACCAGGGCCTGTTGGGGGATAGGGGGTTAAAGGAGGGATAGCAGCAGGTAGGGGGATAGGGGAGGGATAGCATTAGGAGAAACACCTAATATCCTAATGTAGATGACGGGGTGATGGATGCAGCAAACTACCATGGCACATGTATACCTATGCAACAAACCCACAGGTTCTGCATATGTACCCTAGAACTTAAAGTATAACAATAAAAAAATTATTTTTTTCATTCTTCCAAGCAATCTAAGTTTTAAAAGCCATATAAATCAATCATCTTTTTAATATTTCAAAATGTTGATTCTTCCAAACAATCTATCATCTTAAAAATGTCAACTAATCATATTTTTATCTCCAGAAAGATAATGACAAGGTTATGCTAAAAAATTTTAGAATGTAAGATATTTCAAATTCCAGAATGGCAAAGCCTATTAATTTTAACTACTAGAAAGGTGTGTATGTGCATTTATTATCATTCTAGATTTTTTTAGCTGATTTTTAAAATTTTAAGTTCTGGGGTACATGTGCAGGATGTGCAGGTTTGTTGCGTAGGTAAACATGTGTCATGGTGGTTTGCTGCACCCATCAACTCATCACCTAGGTATTAAGCCCAGCATTCATTAGCTATTTTTCCTCCCTCCACTCCCCTGGCAGGCCCCAGTGTGTGATGTTCCCCTCCTAGGGTCCATATGTTCTCATCATTCAACTCCCATTTATAAGTGAGAACATGCAGTGATTGGTTTTCTGTTCCTACATTAGTTTGCTGAGGATAATGGCTTCCAGCTCTATTTTCCTTGCAAAGGACATGATCTCATTTCTTTTTATGGTTGCATAGTGTTCCATGGTGTATATGTACACATTTTCTTTATCTAGTCAATCATTGATGGGTATTTGGGTTGATTTCATGTCTTTGCTATTGTGAATACTGCTGCAGTGAACATACATGTACATGTATCTTTATAACAGAATGATTTATATTCCTTTAGGTATATACTCAGTAATGGGATTGCTGGGCCAAATGGTATTTCTGGTTCTAGATCTTTGAGGAATCACCACACTGTGTTCCATAATGGTTGAACTAATTTACATTTCCACCAAAAGTGTAAAAGTGTTTCTGCAACCTCACCAGTATGTGTTGTTTGTTGACTTTTTAATAATCACTATTCTGACTGGCAGGAGATGGTATCTCATTTTGGTTTTGATTTACATTTCTCTAAGATCAGTGATGTTGAAGGATATATATATATATGTTTGTTGGCTGTATAAATATCTTCTTTGGATAAGTGTCTGTTCATGTCCTTTGCCCACTTTTTAATGGAGTTGTTTTTTTACTTGTAAATTTGTTTAAGTTCCTTGTAGATACTGGATATTAGACCTTTGTCAGATGGATAGAGTAAAAAATTTTTCTCCCATTCTGTAGGTTGTCTGTTCACTCTGATGATACAAGTGATATTTTTGCTGTGCTGAAGCTCTTCAGTTTAATTAGATCACCTTTGTCAATTTTTGCTTTTATTATAATTGCTTTTGGCATTTTTGTTTTGAAATCTTTGCCCATACCTTGTCCTATATGGTATTGCCTAGATTTTCTTCTAGGATTATAGTTTTGGGTTTTATATTTAAGTATTTAATTTATCTTGAGTTAATTTTTGTATATGTGTAAGAAAGTGGTCCAGTTTCAATCTGCATATGGCTAACTAGTTCTCTCAATGCCATTTATTAAATAGGGAATCCTTTCTCCATTGCTTGGTTTTGTCAGGTTTGTCAAAGATCAGATGATCATAAAAGTGCTATCTTATTTCTGAGTTCTCTATTCTGTACTACTGGTCTATATGTCTGTTTTTGTATCACTACCATGCTGTTTTGGTTACTGTAGTCTTGTAGCATAGTTTGAAGTTGGGTAGCATGATACATCAAGCTTTGTTCTTTTGCTTAGGATTGTCTTGGTTATATGGGTTCTTTTTTGGTTTCGTATAAATTTTAAAATAGTTTTTTCTAATTTTGTGAAGAACTGTCTAAGTTTCAGAATCAGATTAAAGTGCATGTTATTTTCCAAAAGATTAAAAGGGAAACATCTTAGAGTACTTTCTGTTACTATAACTGAATATTTGGGTTGGGTAATTTATGATGGAAAGAGGTTTATTTTGCTCATGATTCAGATGGACAGAAAGGCCAAGAGCATGGCATTAGCATCTTCTTGGCTTCTGGTAATGTGCTATGTCAAGACATGGAGAAGTAGAAAGGTGAGTAGGTGGGCACACATGACTAAACACGAGCATCAATCTTAGCTTATAATAATCGCTGCTGTTGTGAAAACTAATCCACTCCTGTGAGAGTAAGAACTCACTCACTCCCACCAGATGGCACCAATCCATCTGCGAAGGATCTGCCCCCATGACCCAAATACTTCCCACTAGGCCTCACCTCCTAAACCTGCCACACAGGCAATTAAACATCAACATGAATTTCGGTGAGGACAAACCCTATTTGCAGGAAATCTAAACATTTCCAAATATGGCAACCTTCACAACAGTTCAGGTGACAGTCTTACAAGCAATGCTCACGCAACAAGAAGGAATATCATAAAGAAGAAAGAAGTCTGCTTCTAGTCCTACAAAGCATAGGTCTTTGAATGAGTCTAATTTCCTCAGTTTTCACATCAGTCAAGTGGGGACGTTATTAAATTCCACCCAGACATAGTTATTGAGGAGATACAACATGAGCTTAGAAGTATCAGAATTGTGTTGCACATTATAGAAATATAAGGACAATAGCAAAACCATACGACGAGAAGATGGGATGAGGATTTGTGGCAAAATTTTACTTCTAATTACTTAGAGCAAATTACCTGGCCCCTCTGGGCCTCATATCCCTCATCTGTAAAAGAAGGGTCTATATTAGATAATATGTGATTTCTCTATCAATTATGAAATTTTGTGACTCAATAACTGCAAGCTGGACAAATGTATGGTTCAGTGAGTCTGGGTGAAAAGACTGTCTTGCTCTCACATAGGAGCAGGACTTTATCCAGTTGACTTTCCACTTGGCCCTCTTCTATAGCTCGAAGATGCCTAACGCTTCCTAAGCCAATCAACAGATACCTATCGAGGATTTACTACATGCCAGGCAACAGATTAAACTTGGAATTTAAAACATATTAAGAGTGGCTTATCTCTTCTATCGATCTCTCATCAATTAAAACATTCGAAATAAAACAAAAGCAAAATATTTGAGGAATAAAATCACAAAGTATATTTCAGTGCACCAATGTCTGAGATTACAAACCAAGTCTCTGGTGTTTCATTAGCTAGCGCGGCCGTTTTCTTGCTTTTTTATCCTAGTACATTCTTTTAACATGACACATGCCTCCTCCACTGTCTTATGTCTCCATGATATAACAAGCATAATTCTTACATAATAATTTAAATAGTCCATGGCAAAAATTACTTGAAAGTAATCTCAATTTTATAGCTATTTATAAAAAATATAGAAATATGTACACAATTTAGCTATTCATATAAATTCATATTTGTGTGTTTAAGAAACCATAAGGGGAAAATAAAAATAAATGTATTTAGAGACAGATTTTCTTGTCTATTATGAGCATTTTTTTATGACTGCCATATTATCAAAATATTAAAGAATATTAAGAGTCAGCATTGATTACACAGGAAAAAGAATAGCTTCAGGGAGCTTGTGTTCAGAGGAAACCCGTTAATCCTCAGAAATGCTTTCTGAACTCTTGCTAATATCTGACTTTCCTTTTGAATAGAACAAAACCTTTCATCTATAAAATGTACAACTCCCAGGAAAAAGCAAAGCATCTATTTCTAAGTTGTTGTTAGCACCTAAGAAAGGCAGATTTAAAAGCAGTTAGCAAGCAGAAAGAACATCCATAGGACCTGGTGCCAAAGAAAAATAGAAGTGGACACTTCATTAGATAGAATAGAATCAGGAAGCAGGGTGAGCGTTGACATTTTCATAATTGTATCCAAGGTTAGGTCATGAACATACTTGAAGTATCGCTGAAGTGGACTTAAAATGGACTTTAACCTGACAACTCAGGACCCACAGGGATTTGTATATATTACTTTAGGGGTCCCAAAATGCTGAGAGTTTTTAATTTTCATCTTTTCATTTTGATTCTGAATGCAAGGAAAATTTGTTTTGCTAACTGAAAAGCCAAAAATCGTTTGTTGGTTTATGCAGTGATACTTCCAATTGGAGCCTTCCATTTGCTCAGGTTAGTACTTGTCAAATAGGAGTGTTTGGAAATCAAATAGCTTGAAAGAATTTTCCCCTTGAGCATAGAATGCTCAAGTTTGAGAAACAAAGAATAAATAGGAAAACCCTCAAAGAAAACAACTGCTAGAGGTGACGTCATCATTTCCAGTCTGAATCTATTAGACTCAGAAAAGGAGAGCCCAGAAAAGTAGCCAACGTTCCCCAAGTGGACCTTCAAGAAAAGCTCAGTGTATAATTGTTCAGAGGACTTAGAAACCCACTGCAGAAATGTGATATGGCTCTGAAACCTAGACTCAAGGGAAATGTTTCTTTGGAGATTAGTTTCAAAATGATAATTTGACATCCTGAAGCTTACTGGGATATATGCTTCAAGACCCAAAGGTATTTATTCTCAGTGTTTTCTAATGTGTCCCGTGTCATCAGAATCAGTTTGATAAAAGTACATAGGTTTGGCCTAGCCACAGACCTCCTAAATCGCAATTTCTTATGCAGAATCATGAAAATCTTCTTTTTAAAATTAAGCTTTCTAGGTGATTCTGATACACACGAGATTAAGAACTTCCACTCAGGTTTAACAGGTAATTATGCAACAGCATGTCATGTATCCCTGAATAACCCCAATTCTTTCTACTCGCTACCCCTACTTTCAGATGTACATGTATTGAAGATGGTATAATTTTCAGGTAAAACTCAGGATTTTTTTTTTTTTTTTTATGATCCAGGGGCATCAGTAATGAGGAAAATAAATTTATCCAGAAACTTTCTATGTGTTTTCTCATTCTCAAAATGCTTCATTGTCAGAAAAAAAAATGAAAAGAGTATTTCCTTTTAGAAAATCTATTTGCTAGACAAGATAATGCTGGTAATTAGAAAAATATTCAGTCATAATTTTGTATACAGCTAGGGCCTTTGTGATCCAATTCAATAAAACGTCAAAACACTAAAACAACACAGCAGAGAGCAGTTTATTTCAAAACATTTCAGTCTGACATGATAGATATTTAGACAGACCAAATGTTTATCTTTTTATTAGAATTAAGTAACCTGCATTTCTGGTAATGCAAGAAAGTTTACTCACTGGAGAAATATGGAAAACAGCAAAAAGCATATGGAATAAAATAGACTAAATTTCAGCTCCAACTAGAATGTAAGCTCTATAAGGCAGGAATCATCTTAAGCACTGCTGTATCCTCAGTATTTGACTAGTTCCTGGCCCACAGTTTGGCCATTCAATAAATAATTGTTTAATGTGATTGAAAAATCTATAATCAATAGTGATATTTTGGCAAATTTCCTTTAAAACATTTACATTCAACCAGTCTCTCCATCATAAGCAAACATCTGTTTATATGAGTATTTCTTGATATTTCATTCCCTAAAAAATTATTGTACTAGAATTTAAAGAACATGATTTTTTTTTTAATTACAAACAGTTTTCTGGAAAGCTTGTACCAATTTATATGCCACAATACTGTATCAGACTGCCTTTAGGTTTGCTTGCTTTTCCACGTATCGTGAACAGTGGCAGTTTTCTATTTTATTTACATTTTTTGATGAATAACATTTTTTTATGCTATTATCATTTGCATTCTTTTTGGCAAATGTCTAGTAATTTTCTATGTCCTCATAATTCAATGGAAAAAAGATGCCACTTTTAAAATTGGTTACAAGTCTTTCTGTAAAAAAGAATATGCTCTTTTAAATTAAATGTTACAGAATTTTCCCTAGATGATATTTGTCTTTTAAAATTACAGACTTTATGTACAATATAGGATTTTAATTATTTTGTGTCCACACTTCTCAGTATTTTCTTATGTGACTTTTTTTTTAACCTCTGAGATAAACTTACCTATTTACATATCATGTATGGAAGATTATTTTAATTTATTTTAAATTAAAATCTAATCATCTTAAATTAGAGCTCACTTTGAAGGTATCTTTATTTTGGCAAACATGAGGTGAACTTGCAATATTAAGTGTATCATTAATATAATTGATTTAGTGGGTTAATACATTTAATAAAAGAAATATGAGTAATAAACATGAACATTTTGAATAATCTTTTAGTGTGGCCTTTAAATGTCTAATATCTTACTACAGTCTTCCTTTCCTTAAGATTGGATAAGCTTAGAAAATAATCATTCATTTTCTGGTCTCAGTGACCATCTTTCCAAATCTTCCTTGTTGATTAATAATCTATTTCTGTTCTTCTGCCACTGTGAATGAACTTTAAATCTAAGCCCAGTTGACTTTGTTAATTAAACTCTGAATGTGGTACCTTGAAAAAATACAAATCCTGTATTTACAGGCTCTAGATATGTTTGTATTTAATATTTCCCTGAACTTACCAGCTCACCACTATCTGTCCTCATTTTAAAATTGACAGTAAAATCAGCTATCATGGCCAGGTGTAGTGGCCCAGGCCTGTAACCCCAGCACGGGAGGCAGAGGCAAGCAGATGACTTGAGGTCAGGAGTTTGAGACCCGCCTAACCAACATGGCTAAACTCCATCCCAACAAAAAATACAGAAGCTACCCAGGCATGGTGGTACACACCTGTAATCCCAGCTACTCAGGACAGTGAGGTGGGAGAATCGCTTGAGCCTGGGAGGTGGAGATTTCAGTGAGCCAAGATCACACCACTGCACTCCAGCCTGGGCAACAGAGTGAGATTCTTTCTCAGAAAAACAAAAAAACAAAAACAAAAAAAAACTGCTATCATGAGAATTCAACTGAATTTTTAAATTTATTTTTTAAGAAAGAAAGAAATTGACCCCTCCTTGCAGGTCCAATACAAGATAAAGGAGAAAGAACAATCTCTCCAATTCATGATGCTAGGAAAACTGGATATCCACATGCAGAAAAATAAAATTGTGCCCAGCATCTCATACCCTATAAAAAAAATCCACTCAAAATAGATGAAAGACTTAAACATCAGTCTTGAAACTGTAAACAACCAGGAAAAAAACAGATTTCTATGACATTGGTGTGGGTAATGATTTTCAGAATATGATCCCAAAAACAAGGGCAAGAAAGGCAAAAATAGACAAATGGTATTACATGAAACTGAAGTTTCTGTATTGCCTAGGAAACAACTGAGTGAAGAGACATCCTACAGAATGGGAAAATGTAAAGCATACGTCTAATAATGAGTTAATATCCAAAATACAAAAGAACTCAAACAACTCAGTAGCAAGAAAACCCAAGTTAAAAAAAAAAACAGGCAAAGGACCCTGAAGAGCTATTTCTCAAAAAAATATACACTAATAGCCAACAGATATATTTTAAAAATGCTCGGCATCGCTAATCAGGGAAATGCAAATTAAAGCCACAATTAGATGTTACCTCATACCTGCTAAAATATCTGTTTATTAAAAAGACAAAAGTGTTGAAGATGTAGAGAAGAAAGAATCCTTGCACACTGTACTTTAGAATGTAAATTAGTAAGGCATTGTGGGAAACAGAATGGAGGTTACTCAAAAAATTAAAAAATAGAGCTACTTTATGATGCAGCAATTCCACTACTGGGTAGATATTCAAAGGAAATGGAATAGTATGGGGAAAAGATATCTCTACTCTCATGTTCATTTCAACATCATTCACAATAGCCAAGATATGAAATCAACCTAAGTGTCCATCAATGGATACGTGGATAAAGAAACTGTGGTACATATACACAATAGAATGCTATTTAGCCTTAAAAGGAGGAAGAAAATCCTGTCATTGGAGAAAACATGGGTGAACCTGGAAGACAATTATGTTAAGTGAAATAAGCCAGGCATAGAAAAATACCACATTCTCCCAAATTAACAATATGGCCTCAAAGCTATGGGAAATTTGAAAGGCTTTGATGGAGACTGGTAAGACACTAAAGCCAAATGAACAGATCATTGGCTGAGAACTTAATTTTGTATCTCAGCATCTCATCTATAAAGGAAATTGGATGAGATAACTTCTAAGGTTACATTTGCTGGAAAACCCTGAGATTCCTAATTAAATAGTCACAATCTCTCAACGTATCTCACCATCTAAGGTGTATTACAAGAAACATAAAAGATATATGCCTTCCTACAAACAAGAGAATTTAAAAACCAGGGGAAAAGTTCCTACGAGTCTATTATTAAAACAGATTTCAAACAGACTGTTGAAAATATCTCAGGGTGGAGATCCAGTATTTTCATTTTCTTCAAATGGTTTCTAGGTTATCTGAGACAGTTTTGTAAAAGGATAGTGGATATATCACCAGAATATAAGGTTCATAAAGGCGGAGACTTTATTTTTCTACAAGTGAAGATTTAGGTAGAAGACAAACGATAAAACATAAATGTTAAGCTGTTGTGGATAAAGCAGTGTTGAGAGCCATATTCCCATGGCTAGCCCAGAGGGGACACCATAGAATTTTAGCATAGGTGTTCTGTGCATAAGAGTGCCTCTGGATACAGGTGTACTGGAATCCAGACATGGATCTTTTTGGGCAGCCAGAGCAATGAAACATGCTGACCATGCTAAATAAGCTTTAATTGTTTATTCCAAAGTGCCCTTTGGAGATGTTGGCTTTTCTTTACTTCTGCACACAAATAAATGAATGTGTTAAATTTGAGTAACGGGTGTGACTTGCTGGCTACTTTGACCAAAGAACCTTAGTATGAATTTCAAGATACATATGATTACAGGCTCATCCACATAATTAGCTTTCCAGCATGCCCCACATAGCTGAATAAATTGAATTGCTTAGTTTTCTGGGGAGAAAAAAAAACACATTCGTTTTCATCGTAACTAGGATCATTTGGCTTATTAAAGATACTTCTGTTTTTTTATTGTAAGCCAGGCCATCTTCACAGGAAAAGGTACTTACTTTTCTGTTTTATGATTGAAGGGCATGCAACATTAGGAAAATAACAAAACTGCTATAATTTATGTAGACGTTGGAGACAGAAGAGCCAAGATCCTTGATTTATACCACTTAAAAAGAATGTCTTCTGTCAGGAAAAAACCTGCCCTGTTAGGTTAGGCTTTAAGTATTGAGGAATTGATACTGTGCTAAGTACTTTATAAAAACTGTATGAATTTTTCTCACAAAGAATAACACAAGAGGTGTTATCTCTATTTTTTTTTTAACAGGTGAAGAAATTGAAGTTCATAGGAGTAAGTCAATATTTAATTTATTCCTCGTGGTCTCTAAGGTCCCTCTGGGAAGACACCTGGCTGATTTAGCCATTCCTGCAGTTCATTATGGGCCTGTCTCATAAGGGACTGGAGCAGTGATTTTTGCCCTTCATCCCATCACAATGATCTCTTGGGCTCTGTGAAAGTACAGCACATGTGGATGCATCCTGGCAGCCTTGTTTTCTGAAATGGTCCCTAGATGATTTTGTTGTGCAGATGGCTTAAAAACCACAGAGAAAAGGGCTACCTATTTTAAAACTAGGGCAGAAAAACCTCTTAACTCCAGCTTCAAGAGTGCTACCTGAAGACTTCATTAGAATAAATAATCAGAAAACATTCACAGCCAGCTATAAGAGCTACCATAGCTTTGGTAGCAGGTACAACTCTCCCAGTGACTTTTTCAAATATTATGAGATGACTATATAGTAAAGAGATTTATTGGGTAATGACAAGTTCATATTACTGCAAAATGAGAAAAAATGAACTAAGGCAATTAGTTGTTTTCAACTCTGATAGCAGATTAGACTTATGTTGGAACAATTTTTAAAAACATTAACATCCAGTACTTACCATATATCAATTAAATCAGAATCTCCTTGGGTAGACCCTGTAATGGGTACATTTAAACTCCCTGGTGATTTTAATATGTAGCCATGATTAGAATCACTGTCCACAGGCTTAAAAGTGAGGTTCCATCAGTCATTTGATAATTATTAGGCAATGCTTCTTAAACATTAACCTGCATAGGAACCACCTGGGAATTTTGTTTTACAGGTCCTGTCTCAGTAGTACTGCAATTGGGCTTAAGATTTTGCATTTGCTATGGGCATGATGGTGCTGGTGTCATTCTGAGGTGCACACTGAGTAGCAAGGTCTGAGAGCACTGCTTTTCAAACTTGACTTCACACTGGAATCACCTGGAGAGTTTTAAAAATAGACCAACAATACCTAGGTCCTCCCTCTGGAGATTCTGATTTCATTGGCAGGAAACATGACCTGGGTTTTGGATTTTTAAAAGCTCTTCAGCCAATTCAATAGGTAGCAAATCTTGAGACCACTGCCTAAGAGTGCTTACATAGATTAAAGTAGTGGCCAGGCGTGATGACTCATGCCTGTAATCCCAGCACTTTAGGAGGCCAAGGCGGGCGGATCATCTGAGATCAGGAGTTTGAGACCAGCCTGGCCAACATGGTGAAACCCCAACTCTACTAAAAATAAAAAAATTAACTGGGCATGTTGGCAGATGCCTGTAATCCCAGTTACTTGGAAGACTGAGGCAAGGCACAAGAATCACTTGAACCCGGGAAGGTAGAAGTTACAGTGAGCCAAGATCGTGCCACTGCACTCCAGCCTGGGCAATGGAGCAAGACTCCATCTCAAAAAAATAAATAAATAAAAAGAAAGAAATAGCAAAGACCCATTCCTAAATTATGAATGAGGAAGAATGAGAGAGTACCATTTGCAGTTGATGGGCTGCGACTCTGCATTTTTCCTGTGTTCTCTGTCAACACTCTTCAGCAACCTCAACCATTTTTTAAATTTGAAAAGGTATATGTATGTGTGTGTATATATAGTCATGCACTGCATGATGACATTTCAGCCAACAATATACCACATATATGATGGTGGTCCCATAAGATCATAATGGGGCTCCTCTATACAGGTGTACCTTTTTATCTTTTACCATATTTTTACTGTGCCTTTTCCATGTTTACTGTTTACATTTTTAAATATTTTAACACTGTGCTACATTTGTCTACAGTATTCAGTATAGTAATATGTGGTACAGGTTTGTTGTTTAGAAGCCATAACATGGGCTAGGTGTGCAGTAGGCTATACTATCTTGTTTTGTGTAAGTACACACTGTAATATTAGCACAATGGCCAAGAATGAGATCATCTAATGATTCATTTCTTAGAATGTATCCCTGTCACTAGGTGACATGACTGTATACATGCGTGTATGCAATGTTTTATGCAAACCACGTGGTCTACCTGCAGAAATAAATTGCTGAATCCAGTACTGACATCATAAGACACAGGTAAGCAAGACACATGTAAGTTTTGCTAAGTTCTCCAAAGTATAAAACACTTACTTATCGGCATACCAACAGTAACACCAAAGACAAGCTAAAATTCGGGTGGTGACTAACAACTTATTCTTGAATTCTTCATTCATGTTTAATGTCTTCTTCCTAGAGTGTTCATTTTTTGCAAAAATACTAACATTTCAACATTTTAATTCATAAAGCATTCCATATTTTTAGTTGAGGCTGCCAAACAGGCTATATTAAAAGCACAATATGAATTTTCCAGAAGCCCAATTTAAAGCTACATGTATTTGATATACATTCACAATGAGAGCCTATGTATTCACTAAAGGGTCTGTGACAAATGACCTCTCATTTCTTGCATCTACTGTCTGAAGTGGGAGGAATGATATAACAAGGAAGCAGCTGCAACAACAATGAACAAATCTGAAGTCAAGTGGCTTTTAGAGTTGAGCAGTAAAATATACTGTGCGACTAACAATTATACGAAGAAATTAGACGTCAGATATGACAGGTGTGTTCTAAGTTGACTATTTTCTGCTAATGCAAGAAGCTAACCTTAAAATGAAAAAATGCCACATTATTTACACAATGGATTACAGGATATACATTTTTCCCCTCTGCCTGATTTTTGTGGAAACAAATTCAGAGCTAACAGGAATATAAAAGACAGGCCCATTTTGTCTCCTAATGGCATGCTGCTTCTTGTTTCCCTCCTTCTTTTCTTTATTATTAGAGACTGACCGTAATGAAAGCATCAAAACAACATTATTACATTCATAAGTCAATCTGCTTTGCTCTTCTGTGTCAGCGATTCCATGAGTAATATGGTAGCCAGCCCTGCAATAATTGCATGTTTGGCTGTAAGGCAACAAACTAAGAATGCATGCATTTATTTAGCAAATATAACTGGCATAAAAACCTAGTACCACTATGAGGGAAATGCAGATCCAAATATTACTGGTGAGGAGTCAGAAACACCACCTTTTTATTACTGAATGAGACATTTAGCACAAAAATATCTCTCTTCTTCTTCCTTATGACCTAACGGGTATTTAGGGAAAAACCGTAATTGGGTGATCTTCATTATTCAAAAACAAATTGAGTATTTTTAAATTTTTGAAATACAACTTCTAAGCCAAGAAGAAGCAAGCCGTAAGAAGCTTCTTGAACCTTCCCATTCACTCAAAAATATTTATAGCTTGTAACTTCTGTGATAAATTCAAGTTCTAGAGGCTGAGGATATGGATAAACAGTGAAAAACATTCAAATATCCTCATGTACATGAAACTTACTTGGAAAAAGTAACGATTTTTAAAATAAAATTTATGTTATATATCACCAAATCGTATGGAAAAAACAAACTAGAAAAGTAGGTAGGAACTGTGTACGTAGTAGTGGGAAGAAAGACCCTAGTTTTAAAGAGGGTTGTCTGCAAAGGTTCACTGAAATATCTGAGTAAAGACATGACAGGGGTGAGCATGTGGATATGTGGGAGAAGATAGGGTCAGGCAGAGAGTACAGCAAAAGCCAAGGTCCTAAGGCAGAGTGTACCCAAGATGTTCAAGGAACAGCAAGAGGCCGCAGTGTGCCTTGGATAAGGTGAACAGAAAGCAAAGTATTAGAGATAAGGTCTGTAAGGATAATTACAGATGGCTACAACTTTGCATCAAAGACTGGGGACTCCGGCTTTTCCCTCGGGTCTGGCTAGCTGTGACTGCTGTGATTATTGGAACATGGGTGTAATGACACCAGTCCAGCTCCACACCTCCTCTTTAAGAGAACGGCATCTTCCGCTGTGGTCTCCTGGAACAGAGACACTATGTAAGAAAGTCCAACTCCACTGCAGGAGAGACGATGTGGGAAAGCCCAGAGACCACATGGAGAGAGATGGGGAAACCCAGTTGAGCCCAGCCTTCCAGCCATCTCTGCCAAGGTATCAGGTGTACAAGTAAAGCCAGCTCTGACCTAGCTTTGACCCTCTAGACCTGCCCAGCTATCAGCTGAACAGCTCAAGTTACTCAAGTCGATAAAATGTTGGAGGGTAGAAGAATCAGAAAGAAAGCTCTAACCCAGCTCCTGACTCACAAAATCATGTTCTCTAAGTTCTTGTTTTAGGCTACTAGGATTCACGATAATCTATTCCACAGCAATAGATAACAGAATTGGTCAGGCAGGTTGGGGAGGATAGACAGATGGCCTAATACCTATCACAATCAGAAAGCAACAAATACTGTAAACAAGAAAGTTTATTATTTTGGGAACGAAAACTATGCAGGGGGATGTTACCAACTGGGAAGATGCTAGACATGGTTTCTCCTGCAGGGGAGCTGGAACTTTTTACATGGTAGCTCAGGGCTCCAGGAGTCTACCCAGAAAAGACAGGGTCTGGAGCTTGCATGGTGTCTTTGCACCCAAACTCCAATATTCACCATAGTCACAGCTAGCTGAGATTCACACAGTAGAAAATGACCTGTTAGACACAGGAATAGAAGCTAAGTTTTTCTGTCAAAATGGTTGCTGTGGTCTGAATATTTGTGCCTCCTTTCCCCCACCCAAATTCTTGTTCAATTCATATACTAATGTGATGGTATAAGGACATGGGTGGCCTTTAGGGGGTGGTTAGATCATGAGGGCAGAATCCTCATGAATGGGATTAGCATCCTTATGATAAAGACCCCAGAGAGCTGCTTTGCCCGCTTCCACCACGTGAGGACAAGGCAAGAAGGCTCTGTGAACCAGAACTGGAGCCCTCACCAGACACAATCTGCCAGCACATGGATCTCAGATTTCCCAGCTTTCAGAGTTGCAAGAAATAAATTTCTGTTATTTATAAGCTGCCTAGTTCACGGTACTTTGTTATAGCAGTCTGGATGGACGAAGACATTATCTTACTCTAATCTCTCAGGCAGAGATTGCTATTGAATAATAATTCATTCGATGGTCAGCTTTATGTGTCAGCTTGGCAGGGCTCTAAGTTCCCAGCTATCCAAACACTAGTCTAGGTGTTATTGTGAGGGTATTTTGTGTATGTGACTGAAGTTCATGATCTTTAAGTAATGGCGATTATCCTTGACAAACTTAGTAGGTAGGCTTGATTTAGTCAGTTAGAAGCAAATTATTTGAGGATCTTGTTAAAATGCTGATGTTGACTCAGTAGGTCTGTTGTGCAGCCTGAGGTGACATCTAGCATTTCAAAAAAGCGGGCAGTTTCCACCAGTGCTGCTCGGAAAGGACCATATTTGAAATAACAAGAATTTCACTCACAACTGTTTCCCTTTACTGCACCCAAACCTTTCAGGGCTCAGCAAAATACCAGCACAGTGAAGCCTTTTCACAGGTGAAACCAATTCTGTGACCCCTTAAGAACAGAACTGAGGTTTCTCAGAAGTCCCACCTACAGACTGTAGCGTCAGCTTCTACCGCAGAGTTCTATCCTGCCCTTCCTAATGACCTGCCCTACAAATCTAGACTTGTCTAGACAGCCGTCAAAATTGGATAAACATATCCCTTGCAATAAATTCCTTAATATAGATCTCCTACTGGTCTGTTTCTCTTATTGAACCCTGACTGATACAGTTTCTAACGAACAACTGGGGAAAGAGAGCAAGAGAAAACACCTGATGATGTACAGAAGCTTAAGAGCTGATTCATACTTCAATTTTCATTAAAGCCCCTTAGAGGGGATGACCTGGCACAGAGCCCAGAGTATACTTCTTTACACTTCTCCCCTCTCAGCTCCAGGATGGTTCAGGAGATAATTCCAAATCTTCCCAAGCTCTGAAGTTTGAATAAGGCTGAGAGACCCTAGAGAAATTCTGTGGTTAAGAAACGGCAGAGTGAGCTGTAAAAATATGAAACTGGGGAGACAAGGGGAATACACAATTCAAGCAGTATGACAGGGTCTTTGACCAGAAATCTGTGGAGACGGGACATTCGGAGAAAAGCCAAAGATCAAAGGCAGTCAGCAAATAAACCTCTGAAGAACAGAGCTATTTACCCCAAAAGAAACTGAAAAAAATCTTGAAGTGATTATGTTTAGCTATCTTTTCCACTATCAGTAGAAACACAGGGCTAGAGTTGAGTTCAGTTAATACAGACATTTGATTTTACACACCTCAGATACCAATTATCCTTTTTTTTTTTTTTTTTCTTCCTTCAGAGTTTCACTCTTTGTGTGCAATGGTGCAATCTTGGCTCACTGTAACCTCCGCCTCCTGCGTTCAAGCGACTCTCCTGCCTCAGCATCCCAAGTAGCTGGGATTACAGGCACCTGCCACCATGCCAGCTAATTTTTGTATTTTCAGTAGAGACGAGGTTTCTCCATGTTGGTCAAGCTGGTGGTGAACTCCTGACCTCAGGTGATCTACCCGCCTCAACTTCCCAAAGTACTGGGATTAACAGGTGTGAGCTACCACACCTGGCCTAATTATCCTTCTCTTTAGGGAAGGAGGTTTCTGCTGTTTCCTGTTCTGCAGTTATCACCTATGCTGTGACATTTCTCTGACTCTGAATCCAGGGCTTTAAGGATGCTGGAGAGGGGAGCCCATGCCAGGAAACCAGTGACATGGAGTCTGCCTCGGGACCTGAACCTTTAGGAGATCTCAGTTATCATCTGCTGGAGGCAGATTAATAGTCCACAAAGGTGTCCATGTCCAGGACAAGAAAGACAAGTAGATTCTGCCAAATAACAGAGAAAGTCAGTACAACTGAAAATATAACTATACTGCATGAATGGCGATACAGGGAGAAGCAACGTGGAGGTAAGATGTAACGTTAAGTAAGCCAAAATCCTCATCTTCCAGGGGAAACAACTAGTAGACATTACCTAAAAGTTTAAATATCACCTTTTATAAGCATATTATCCAGTTATGGAGGCGGTTGGCAGAGAACAAAAATGCTATTAGAGAGATTTCTTCCAGGGAAAAAGAAAAGGAGGTAGGGTAGCGAAGGGAAGGGGTAGAAAAGTCTTTTTACAATACAGTTCCACACTCTTGTTTTCTTAAAACACCCTTGCTTGTTATGCTATTAAAATTTTAAGAAAATGACTGAATAAACCCAGTTTTCTAGCAAGGACTATTTCAAAAACAATGCTTTTATTTAATTGGGGAAAAAAGTTCACTTTATTACAAACACTAAATGAGCCTAATAATATCTACCTGAAGTCATGTATGTTTGGTAAGACAGCTCTCTCCAAGTAAAAATTATTATGACTTTTTTAAAAAGCCAAATACAAAAGCATTCATTTTTTAATTGCTGCGTAGCAAATTACCACAAATTTACCACCTTAAAACATAAATTCATTACCTCATGCTTCTGTAGGTCAGAAGTACAGGCACAACATGGCGATTCTTTGCTCAGGGTCTTAGAAGGCGGAAATCGAGTCAGCCAGACTTCATTTCCATCTGGCGGCTCTAGGGAAGAATCTCTTTTCAAGCTCCTTCAAGTTATTTGCTGAAATAAGTGATGGTGGTTGTACAACTTAGGTCCCTGCTTCCTTGCTGGCAAAGGCAATGTAGTCTCCTACATCTTCAAAGTCAGCAAGGGAGACGCTCCCTCCTACCGGAGACCTCTTACTCTTAGAATCTCTTTCACCAGCTAGAGCCCAGTCCCTTTTAAAGGCTCGCCTGCCTGATTAGCTCGGGACCAGCAAGCTAGTCTCCCTGTTTTGAGGTAAACTGCTTTGAGACCTTAACTACCTCAGCAAAACTCTTCACACCTGTTACCTAGGTACCTAGATTAGCATTTGATTGCATAATTGGGAGGAGGTGTGTGTATAACAGCAGTGGGACTCTTAGGGTTCATTTCAGAATTGTTTGCTACAGCAAGCAAATCAAGATTATAATCTCTTCAACAGGATTTAACAGGTTATTTACATACTGCAAGTCAAAAATCTTTAAGTATATAAATGCAATGCTGAATTTTTTCCCCAGCATTATTGAGATCTAATTGACAAACACTGCAAATGTTTAGGGTGTGTGCTATTTTGATATATGTTATATTGTAAAATAATTGCCACAGCAAAGTTAATTAACATATCCATCATCTCACATAGTTTTGTGTCTCTGTGTGTGTGTGTGTGTGTGTGTGTGTAAGAACATTTAAGAAGTACTCTCTTACCGTATTCCAAGTAGCCTGTCTTCCAAAAATAAGTTTTCTTGATAAGATGGTCTGCTGCTCAGGTACAATAAGTAAAACTTAGGAACAACTTAAAAGATGAAAGCAACATGACATAAGAATTCTAAAAACTAATTCCACCTATGTAAAAAATCTGGTTCAATTATATCTAGGTAACTGATAAATCTCATTATGGTAGCCTAATAATTTTTAAAAGTTTAAATCAAAGTTTAAATGGTGAAAGAATGCTCCATGGAGGAAATTAGGAAATGTACCTTAGAGAAAATTATCAAGGAAGAAATAAGACTAGATTGAAAGTTATAGCCAGGAAGTTATTAGCAGTAAGAGTATATCCCATTAGCTTTGCCAACCAAAATTATTGTTACAGAAACTGTAAAGTGCACACTCTTTTGTTTATATTTATTGTTCTTCTCTCTTTTCTTCAATAAACCTTAGCATTATCACTTAATGTAAGAAAGTACAGGACAGGGATAACTTCAGTTCTCATCTTGCTGTGCAACTTCGAAGTCATTTATCTCTGTGCCTCACTAGCTGTGTCTGTGAAATAAAATCATCTTATAATTTGGGAGCTAAAATGGACCTTTGAGACCATGATCTTTACAGTTTCACCCAGCTCTAAAGTCATATTTACACAAACATCAATTTTTAGAGAGGGAAGATATTCCACCTAGAGAAACTTTAATGCATATAACAGAGTATTTCGTTTCCTGGTTGGAATAAGTTATCAATTTTAATTTTAGAATAAGTGTCTACAGATGTTTTAACATTTCAGTAAGTGAATCCTCTTGCGCCTGCCCCCATATCCTTGTAATTCAACACACTGCACTACTCTTGCTTATGTAGTCAAGTTCTCTATTTACATCAGTTGAAAGAATTTCATTATCCTACAAAGTTACAGATGCTTCCAATTTGAAGGCCTAATGTATTAAAATCAGTTCGGTTTTCTTGTAATAATAAAGCCTTGTCAGTGACCTGCTTGGCATGATGTACAAAAAAAGAGAGAAGGCAGAATTCACAATTATATTATTCTGAACTTTAGTATTATATTGACATTCCTAGACCTTTGCTATAATTTAATTCAGTTCACATTTACTGAGAATTGTATCTGATTTGTGCCACATCGTAAGTTTCCTGGGGGAATCTTTTTATCCTCAGCACAAAGCAAAATGTTTCAAACTTAGTGGGTTTTCAAAATGTTTCCAGAATGACTATATATAATGCACAATCTCTGCTTTCAGAAAGCTTATATCATAGGGGAAAAGATGGAAATATGACAAATGACAAAATGAAATAAAATACTAAATCCCATGGTGGTGCCTGCGTTACACAGAGTGGCAACCAAAAATGTTAATGTTGTAATCCCTGGAACCTGTGAATATTTTGTTACACAGCAAAAGAAAACCTAGGTTGCAGATGGAATAAGGTTCTGATCACCTGACCTTAAATCACGAGCTCTTAAGTCAGAATGCGGAAGACAGAAGAGTAAGTCAGACAGATGTGACATAAGAAGAACCAGAAACACCTTTGTTGCCTTAGAAGAGGTAGAAATGTGACCACAAAAGCCAAAAAAAATGTGGGTGAATGCTAGAAGCATAGAGCAGCAAGGAAACAACTTCTTCCCTACAGCCTCCAGAAAAGAACACAGCCCTACTGATATCTTGATCTTAGCCCAGTAACTCATTTCAGAATTCTAACTTACAGAACTGCAAGAATACACTTGTGTTGTTTTACAACACTGTTTGTGGTATAATAGTTTGTTATGGAAGCCAGAGGAAACTAATCTGAGGTCACAGAATTGGTTTCACTTGTGAAAAGGCTTCTCTGTGCTGGTATTTCACTGAGCCCTGAAAGCTTTGGGTGCAGTGGTGGAAAACAGTTGTTTGTGAGTTAAATTCTTGCTATTTCAAATATAGTCCTTTCTGAACAGCACTGGTGGAAACTGCTCACTTTTTTGAAATGCAAGATGTCACCTCCGGCTGCACAGCAGACCTACTGAGTGAGCATCAGCATTTTAACAAGATCCTCAAATAATTTGCATTCATATTAACGTTTGATAAGCACTAGGTTAAATTTTAAAAAAACTATATTTAAAGGTAAGAAATATTTGATTCTTCTTTTTTGACACACAAATGGTTGGAAAAAAAATATTTAAACACACCAGGTTGCTATTTGTTACCACTGACAATAGGAAAAATAAAAATATCTGCTCTTAAAGAATGAAGAAGGCCTTTCACCCTTCAGTAAAATTCATCTGCCCCTACCTACAAAGGATTTTCCTTCTTCGAAAACTCCCATGAGTTGAAAGATAATAAATGTCAAGATTTTATTACCTTAAATAAATATTAGAATCCCTGGAAGAATACTCATAGAGCCATCTTGTGGAGGACAAAATAATTTCAATCACAATACATTTTCTTTAATTACTTTAATATAAAAGACAGCAATGTTCTACATTTCACATATTTGAAAAACATTTCAAAACCTTCTAATAAGTATTTAATGAAAATAAATTTATTGAAGAGTAATAATGACCACAAAATTAATATTACTAAATCATTACTGATACGTTTTGCATTATAGTATTTGGAGAGTAGGTGGAGAAAATATAGAACACAACATGAACATTTTAAAATGATATTCTACCCAGGCTTTATCTTTTTGCTAAATCTTGTAGATATTAGAAGATGTATTCAAGATGGTTGTGAAGATATTCAGCTAAAGTCATACTTCAAAGATGTTAAAACAGCCCTTCACCAACTATGTAATATTTCAAACCCTTCAATCCCATCTGTTTTCAAAATTAAAATAAACAATAATCCAAGGAGCTTTTCTTAGTAAAAGATACAGTTAAAAGAGAGAACATTAACGGAGAATTAGTAACAGTGACCAAAATAAAAAATCAGTATAATCAAGAAAGATATGTAATTATTCAACATTATTTGGTATGGATAGATCAATGCAACTCACTCAGTAAGTGGAAAACACTGTGAGGGGAGTGGGTAACATGATCCAGAGTCCTGTGTGTAAAATCCTATACAGTAATCTTATTCCAATCAATCTGTAAAGTAAAAGCACTACATCCACATTAACATTATAACATCTTACAGTAATATAAAAGTCAAATCATTATTGGTACTTCGTTTTCTTTAAAGTGCACAATTTAAGAAAACTTCACAAGAGTGTGCACTTTGGAAAGATACGATCGGAGTACACAGTATAGACAAAACAGGCACCTTCACTGTAATTGTTTTAATAAATAAAAGCACATAAACAAAACAGGAAGGTAAGCAGCACCTGAAGCCTTTGACATTTGTAACTAAATGCTGGTACCCAAATGGTCTAGCTGGTTAAGTTTCACTAAGAGGCGCAAAAAGGAGCCGTTTTTGACTTAACATTTTAATTCTAGTAGAGATAAGAGCTTGTGTGGGCTTACAGTCCTTCCCCTGACTGTCTTTCACCAGTGTGTTGAATACCAGTCCGTCAAATGTCCTATACTTTGGAAAGTAGACCCGACTCTGGAGCACTCGCCTTAATTAGATTCTGAATTTCCTTGAATTTTGGATGGTCCTTATCAGCTACCAGCTGAAGCAGAACAGCCTCACTTGTGGTCACTATGATCCCGGTTCGAGCGAGACGCTTTAACAAAAAGATAAAGGCAAATCAAGAAATAAGCATGAGAATGAACACTATTTTAAAAGAGTAAGACTATTCTGGGATACAATCATTAGTGTCCTCTACTGAAACCATGGTTCCCAGCCATACCATCAAATTCAATGATGGGGATGGATTTTAAGACCAGCCATACCACAAAATCAGTATTATTCTTAATATAAGTAAAGTGGACTAGGAACAAGTAAAAGTGAACAGGTAGCCAATTTTATGCCATATATGTGCCCAAAACAGGGCACTAATGACTATAAAACATGAGATGACAGAGAGAAAAGGAATGGTTGGAAACTATATGCCCATCATTAAACATTTGGACATTTAATTGCTACTATTTCCTAAATGCTCCTGGCAGGTTTGTGCTTCATCTCTTACTCATTCATTGACTCAAATGAGGGCTGTTTGTGACTGCTTTTTATTATTATTATTCTTTAAGATCTGGGATACAGGTGCAGAATATGCAGGTTTGTTACCTAGGTATACACGTGCCATGATGGTTTGCTGCATCCATCACCCTGTCATCTACATTAGGTATTTCTCCTAATGCTATCCCTCCCCTAGCCCCACACCCCGACAAGCCCTGTTGTGTGATGTTTCCCTCCTTGTGTCCATGTGTTCTCCTTGCTCATCTCCCACTTATTAATGAGAACACACAGTGTTTGGTTTTCTGTTCCTGTGTTAAGTTTGCTGAGAATGATGCTTTCCAGCTTCATCCATATCCCTGCAAAGAACATGAACTCATTCTTTTTAATGGCTGCATAGTATTCCAAGGTGTGTATGTGCCATATTTTCCTTATCCAGTCTATCATTGATGGGCATTTGGGTTGGTTCCAAGTCTTTGCTGTTGCGAATAGTGCTGCAATAAATAAACATGTGACTTCTAAATTTATTAAACTTTTATTTCTAGTTCTACTATTGAGATTTTTTAAAAGGTGCCTCTGTCCACATTTCCCCCTCTGCAGTTTAACTGAGATCATGATGCATAATAATACTTATGCCTGGTATTCGTGATAATCTGTAGCTATTTATGTTTTAAAAATGGAGGGGGATGTAATATTTCTAAAGTTCCATTAGCTGTGCTATTGATACAATTATAGCTGTCTAGAACATTTCATTAGTAATTAATTATCCAATTTCATATAAATTGTTTAATTGGATTAAAAGTACTATAAGAATTAAAATGATGGTTCTTAATTTCTTTTTACTTCACCAAAGCATCTGACCTAAGCATGTGAGTACTTTCTATAATTAAGAGTTCCTTTATCTAGAAATTATGGGCGGCAAAAGAGCTCTCTCTGTGTGAAGTTTAAGCATGTACTCCCTGGATGATAAGGGAACCATCACTGCTACTGCCATCATAAACACTGCAGTATCACTAAACAAGAGTGCAAAATTCAAGGTTGTGAACAGTTTCATTGACTGGTCAAAGAATGTCCTTGCCAAATTGCCCCAGCGGAATCATAATACTAAGGACAGAAACTCAAGGAGGAAAAGATAGAGAAAAAGGACAAGAAAAAGGGAAGGAAGGGAAAGAAGAGAGCAAAGAACAAAAAGCCAGGGGGAAGGGTAGAGGGAGGAAAGGAGAAAAACAGAAGAATTCTATAGCACAGATTCATTCTCTGCATTCGTTATCAGAAAGGGGGAAAAACATGCAAACTGTTATCCAAAAAGCATACATGTAAAAAGCATGGAAGATGAAGTAGTTAGAAACAATTTCTAGGCAAGTCAGACGAAAAAACCCAGGAAGCACTTGCAGAGTATAAGTTAGTCTTCCTTCAATGGCTATATATCAGCCGACTGAACCTTTCCACTGGTAGCTCTTTATTTTTATCCCTAATGAGGTAGAATAGAGTATAAGCCATAACCTACTTGTCAGAAAGCAAGCTTGGACCTCAACGACCAGTACAGAAAAGGGCACAGAGCAGCTAGCCAGAACTCTGCAGTAATTAAAACAACAACAACAAACAGCAGGTATTTACAGGGGTTGGGGGCCTGGGGTAAGGCTGTTGGCTTAGACATATATGAGTTATTTCTGAGGATTTTTTCAAGACTGCTGGAAGCCCTAATTTCCTCCTCCTTGCTTTACAGTCAGCTGATTAATCACATCAAAAACATTCAAAAATATGAAAAGATTGTGTGCTTGCTTCAGACAGAAAGGCAGATAACAAACAGGACTAGCTACAGTCCAGTTGTGTGAAAACAGCACTGAATATCTAGTGATTCATATCCAGCTCTCCCCATCACCAGCTGCCTGCCCTGCCCAGCCCTGCCTTCCCTACTGCTCACTGTTGAATCAATTGACTTGCAATGATTCAGTCTGAATCAAGGACTAAATCGCAGGCTTTCAATGTCTGTGAGAGGGCTTTACACTGCATACTCCAATGTGCCAATAAAGGTTAATTCTCAATAATCTTCCTAGTTCTTTAGTGAGTCAGGAAGGAGAGAAATCCGTTCCCAAGCTAAGGAAGGAAGCTGGTGACCCTGGAAGAAGCCTGTCTACAATGTCCAGCCTTCCCTAATGCTCTGCTGACCTGAGCCTGGTCCATTACAAGCCTCAGTGATGCTGAGAGTCAGGTCACCATGGCAGGGGCAGAGTGGGAAGTAAACACAGAAACACATTTTGGGAAAGTGACACCTATACACTATTACTTTGCTTCAAGATTGAGATGTGGCCAATACTGACTAAGTTTAAAATAATCTAGCCAGGAACCTATGTTAGGGGAAGTTGTAGCTTAGCAAATGCAGTTTTTCAATCTGGCTCTTAGCTGTTCCCCAGTGCCTGCCCTTTCCCAACCAGAGAAGGTGCCTGAGCAGAGAGAGAACAGCAGCAGCTTTCCAGACCTACCTGGCAGGTTCCTGCCCACCAGCCTGACAATGCCGGTCCCAAGCCCACTTTCTCTCCTGGCTTAAAAAGGGGCAATTAAAACTCTAGCCATTTAATGCACACAGGTACATGTGCAGTAGACTTCTGAAGTTCTCCCCTTACACTTGCAAAACTAGTACAACTAGGCCAAAGGAAAAGAAAGGTTGCTCTGACCCACAAACCTAAAAAATGCACGTGCACTAAGTCATGAAAGCCGCAGAGAGGGGGAAAAAGACTAAACCCATTAGATTTCCAAGTAACACTAAAACTCCCCAGATGTACAAGGACATCAATTTCAAGAGAGAATTTTATTCTCTTATTCTTCATGCACTCTACAATTGTTAATTGAAAGAAGTAAGGTCTTTCAGATGACAAATACCCTGGAAAACATTTATTGAATAAAGCACATGCCACAGACCCTGGTACAGTGAAATTTCAATAATGCAAACTATGAATCTTATAATAATCTCAACAGGCAATATAGATAGTCTTGGGAATTATCTTAAATAGTTATGTTCTAAAGGAATAGAGAGGAAGAGGAAAGGACCGCAATGGTATTTTAACTTTCACAGTTATGGAAACAAAGAACCCTTAACATTCCCCCCACCTCCTCAAATTTAGGGACAACGTAAATGACCTCCATATCAAATCAAGACTAAGAGAAAAAATCGGTAATATGGCAGATCTTCCCTATCACCTCCTGACTTATCTATGATCGGTTTTCCCCTTTCAACCTCCACACTTTAACCCCAGGCAATGCTGGTGCTCCGGGCCCTTCCAAATCCACCCCAGACAACAGATTCTTTCTCTCCCTCCTCAGAACATTCCAGGACTAGTTCCTTCTGGGTCTAAAAGGTTATGTGCTTAGACATCTCTGGTGACTAACCTCACAAAGACAACAATCAGTAACAAAAAAAAGCAGCAGCTAACATCTGAGTATTTACTGTGTCATGCACTGTCCTAACTGCTATCAGTATATTATCTCATTCCATTCTCAAAAAAATCCTATGATCTTGTTGCTATTATCCTTTCCATTTCACCAATAAGAAATCCGAGGCATAGAGACTACACAACTTGTTCAAGGATACAAATTTATAAAACATCAGAACCTGCATTCAAACCCCCATTATCGCCACATCATGTGGATTCCTAATCCAAGAGATTACAGATTGCCTCTCAAAGAATGGTTCAGATGAGAATTACGTTTTCAATCTCTGTCTTGTGCAAAGACAGAACTGTCAATCAACATTTTACACGAGTTGCCATAACAAAGACATATCTAAGAAAATATTAATGTATGGGAAAAATCCTTGAAAAAAGTCTTTTTTTTACAAGCAAGGAAGTTTGTTTTGTGTTTTTTGTTTTTTACTTCCCAAGTTCTGGACTTTAGCATTACAAGAAAGGGTTATCCACAGTGGCTGAAAGAGCTGCTTGTTGAGGTGGTGAAGACCTGACAGCAAAGTGTTTAAACTCAGGTTACTAGGAAAACTTGAAAAGTAGAAGTTGATTAACTCATGACTATAAGAACTGATTAAAGGTCTGGCCAGGCATGGTGGTTCATGCCTGTAATCCCAGCAATTTGTGAGGCAGAGGTAGGGGGATCACCTGAGGTCAGGAGTTTGAGACCAAGCTGGCCAACATGGCAAAATCCCATCTCTGCTAAAAATATAAAAATTAGCATGGTGGTGGGCACCTGTAATTCCAGCTACTCAGAGGCTGAGGCAGAGAGAATTGCTTGAACCCAGAGGTGGAGGTTGCAGTGAGCCAAGATGGAACCACTGCACTCCTGGGTGACAGAGCAAGACTCCATCTCAAAAAAAAAAAAAAAAAAAAAAAAAAAAGCATATGACTAAAGATCTTTGCTGAGATTGAAAGAAGCAACACTTATAGTACTTAACTACCAAGGATTCTAATAGTCTAATGAATTTGAAAACAGCTAAACAAAATAAATAATTTCCATATAATTTCTATTTGTAATCTCAATATAGGATTCTGCTTCAGGAATAGTAATAAGGACCCTAATGCAACTGCTGTGGCCATCTACCCGCCTGCTCCCCACCACCCTGTGGTCCTGTACTCTTCTCCCTTCTTTCCTCTGACAAGCTCCTCCCCTTTCTCATTTGCTCTATCTTACCACCCTGGAGTACACACTAGGCTAAAGGCATGAGTTAGCATTCCTACTTGCCTACACAAAAAGGCAGTCCACAGGCCAGACTGTGCATGGAACACTGGAGGGTCTCAAAAAAACAAACCCCTGTATTTCCCATTCTCAATAAACAGTTAAAGAACTCAGCAATTAAATCCACATGCACATTGCTCTAAAATTATTACAAAATTAGAATTAAATATGAGAGAGAGAGATCAAACCACAATACGAAGTGAATGTTTCCCAAGATTATGTGGCAAGTCTTTTAAAAGTCTTGGAAAAGAAAATGCTTGACATACTACTGTTGGGCCATGCTGACAGAGAATTACACACTCCCAGATTCTATGGGACATGGTGACACTCTAATGACAGAGTGCCAGGAAGCACTGTATGTGAGTGGTGTCCACAATGATACACCTCCTAGTCCGAGAAATTCAAGTCTGAGGAAATCTAATAGTCAACTCTTAGTATCCATGAGGAATTGGTTCCTGGATGCCACCCGACCCCCTACCAAAATCCATGGATGCTCAAGTCCCTAATATAAAATAGCATAGTATTTGTATATAACCTATGCACATCCTGTATACATTATGTCTATATTACTTATAATACCCATACAATGTAAGTGCTATGTAAATAGATGTTACTCTGCACTACTATTCTATTTATTTTTATTGTTGTGATGTTAGTTTTTATTGTTTTTTATTTCTGATATTTTCTATCTGAGGTTGGCTGAATCCACGGACATGGAACCTGCGGATACAGAAGGCTCACCACATAATGTTAAACCAGGTTAGGCCCGCTCTGCTGTAGCTTTTGGCTAGATGAGTTAAACCCCACTGAGCTATTTTTAATTTGCAAACCTTTAAAAAGTTTAGGTTAGGCTTCTTGGAATATCTCCTAGTTCATGTATAAAACTAGGGCAAAAAAATGATGAAAGACGTAAAGGAGTTTGTGACAACGTAAGAAACTTAGATCTAAGGAGGAGATGAGACATAAAATGGGATATGGTGGTGAGGCCTTAAGGGTCAGTCAGTGCACAGTTGAAATCAAGCAGGCTGATGTTGCCAGACGAAACTCAAATTTAGGCGGTAAATCTTTTATTCCTGTTAAATATCCAGCATTCTTCTAATTTATTTGGAAAACCTGACAAACGATCTATTTCCAAGCAGGACAATTACCTCAAGGGCAAACATCCTGTCCATCATGCTTCTTGATGAGGTGGCATCAGCAACAATATGAACCTCAACTCCTCGGCCAACTAGCTCCAGGGCAGTTTGCTGGATGCACACATGAGTCTAGTAGGAAAGTAAAAAAACTCATATGTAATAACATGGCAAACTGAAAGCAGTTTACAAATGTACAACAACATGACAAAGTAGAAAGAGCACTATAAATCATCTAAGGACCTTGTTCTAAATCTAGTTTTGCTTCTAATTAACTACATAATCTGGAGCATAAAACAGTATCTCTGGCTTTGGCTTATTCATTTGTAAAATCAGGAACCGAATTAGACTAATGTTTCTGATACTAAGAACCTTAAACATATTCTTAGAGTTCTGCAAGAATTTGTTAAAGATTTTGCTCCACGTGATCTGGATGACCTTCACATAGCTGATTATTAGCACTCAGTTTTGGTACCACTTTTGAGTTTATTTCTTCATTCACCCTAAGTACCCAATATGAAGAATGAATCTGCAGTCTTGGAGACTGAGAAGTTAGTGGGAAAACTGAGTCATTACAAGGCACTCTGTAGTAAAGGTAGGCCAAGTTAAAAATAACTCATGCAGGCAAAAAAATACCCAGTTCATATCATCAGCAAATGTATTATACAGATTCCATCTCTGTAAGTACTAACTTGTGACAATTCATTAACAGATACTATAGAGTGAAAACAGGTTTCAACAATAACTGAATCATATATTACAACTAATGAAAGTACATTTCAATGATGCCACAATGTCAACTTTATCTTCACATGACAACAGAGTCATGGAGAATTATCAAATGACACCTCATTAAAATTAGCATTTGAAGGACTACTCAAAGATAATTGTGATTGAGCATAAGGTCTAATGATGATGAATAAGCAAAAAAAAAGGGCAGCTAGCAACACCACTTGGTACAACATATTTATATAAAATAGGCTTCTTCTCTACTGTCTCAAAATTCAGAAATATTGAACATACATCTAAACCTGAGGAAACAGCTTTCTACTATTAAAACCTACTACTATGAAACTTACCTTCAAATTGTCTTAATCACATTAAATTAATATTTTTATTTCATTGTTTTTAGTGTTATTTTCATAATTTTTAAAATTTTAGTTTAATAGTTGTTTAAAAGCTAGGAATAAATCAATTGAAATCAGCAACAGGAATTCATTTGTATTTTTCCCCTGTAAAAAGATACATACATAATTTGAAAGACAATGAACAACATAACCTCCAAGGTATTTTCTAGCACGAAACTATGACCTAACTGAAATCCTATAAGACATAAATTAAAATAATGCCTTTGGTGAAAATGTGTTCCAAACGTAGTAGTTAAAAAAGTACAGGACCAAGAATCAACCAGCCTATATACATTCAACTCAGTTATACAACATCTCAGTATTTTAGTTTCCTCTTCAATATGGGGAGACTATTGAGTATTTAGCTCTTACGTGGCTATGAGCGACTTAATAAATAAACAGCTGTAATATGTTCAGATCAGTGCCATGCAAAGAGTGAACATAATACATGGTGGCTGTTTGTCCTCATTATTATTGTCTACATGGCATACAATATACGATATTACATTTCATAAATATTGAGTTTTCTATAAACAATACCGTGCCTAAAACACAGTAACAGGTACTTACTTCTACTCCAAATAATACAACACTCCTGACTCCGGGAATCTCTGCTAATGCCGCTTCTACTTCTGGTAATACCATTGAAAATTTGGTCTTTGGAAGTACCAGTTTTACACCTGTTAAATCAATTTCTTGAACAGTGCTCCCAAGACCTTTAGGGTACTGTTCTGTTACAATAACTGGAATTCCTAAAATCCGGGCCCCTTGCAACTGAAAAAAATAACCAAACACAAAAACAATTAGCTATATACATATGTGTGCATATGAGTGTATATCATGATTCAGCCAATAAGAACAAATAAATAAACAAGCATACCAATCTTTGTCCCACACTAATAATGTCCCCAAAATACTTGATGGCTGGTCTGAACCTTTCTTGCATATCACAGCAGAAAAACACAGTGCTTGAAGGTGTAAGATTTCCCAGGGTAGTGAGCTGAGGAAAAAAGAAAAAGAATGATTTAGCACTTGTTATACAATGACATTTATTTTCAGTGGAGGTCAATAAAGGAAGAAAAATGGTCCTATTGTTTGACCCAGTAAGTCAATTTCTACAGCTATTATCCAAAAAAAGTATCTGAATTACAGAAAAAAAAATACCCAAAAAGATGTTCTCTGAATTGCTTTTAATAGTGGAAATTAGAAATGAACCAGGGACCAACAATACAGAAATGGTATAACATATTTTAACACATGCATGTGACAAAACATTTTTTACCCAATTAAAAGACATATGTATATATGTTTTTAAAGAATTCATACCATCCAAGGAAAAAGACGCATAATGTTAATTTTTAAAAAGTGCAGTTCAATAGTATTTTAATAATGTAAAAATATGAGTAAAAGTAGAAGTATAGTACATTACAATATTAATAAGTGCTTATATAATTAGGGATGTTGGTAATTTCTTTTTTTTTTAACCTTTCCTATATTTTTCAAATGTTATTTAAACACATTTCCTGAATGTTATGTAAAAACATTTCTTCAAAATCAGAAAAAGTGTTACAATAGAAAAAAATCTGATGATGGTGCTGCTTATAAGCATAAAAAGTAAAACTTAAAATATCCATGTCAGGAATATAAAAATTAAAACAAAACAAAAAACAGATAGAAGCAAATCCAGAATTACTGCTGTCACTGATATAGAAATATGAAAATGCTATTCTCAAGAATAACTTTTAGAGTCCAAACAAAATGCAAGGAAATGATATCAAGCACATCATTGCTGTTAAATGAACTGTCCTTTACTTCACAAGGAAGAGACCTATATTTGACATCTCCATTCTTAAACTATAGTTACCGCAATAAGGAAAGTTAATGTATTAAGATGGAGAGTGGGTATTAGATTACCAAGCCTCATATTAATTGCTGCAGTTGGTCTGTAACAATTTAGGCCCAATATGGATCCACCAAAAAGCAAAAATCACCATTCAATATAAGAATTTACTCTCACTGGATTCTGAAAAGTCTGAGGTGCTTTTCTTTCTTTTCCAAGTTGCAGGAAGTTCTGTAAAGAATGTGTTCTGGTCCTGAATGAACCATTATCAATACCCTTACCAGCCTCTCCTTAAATCATCCCTCTAATTATCCTATTTTGCTACCCCTGAAACCACCTACAGATAACAATTATTAATAATATTCTAGAGGAGTCTGTGTCCGGATTACATGGTTTGTCTTCACCACCAGCACAGCCTTGGACTCTCCTTAGTATCTCTGCAGGTGGTTGACTCTTCGGAAACAATTACTACATGAATTAAAATAACCATTAAGAAATCTTTAATCCTTAATGATGTAACTGTTCTAATTGGTTTGAATTTTGTTTTACCTATGTCCTGGTCTGAGGTACCCTGGCACTTTAATCTCCCTCTGGTACTGACTCTATAGATGTTTATTAATTAGCCCTGCATAATCCAATACCAAATTCATGTTAGAATGTGAGAGCCATCTGTAATTCTTACCCCATATATAGGGTTTTCCTACTTTTCCAATAAAGTGTGATTAAAATAAATACTCAAGCATATTATACAGTCTAGCTTTGGCTATTTCCCTGCTTAATTTTTTAATGCAAGTATTAACACTTAAGCATATTACATAGTCTAGCTTTGGCTGTTTCCTCGCTTAATTTTTAATGCAAGTATTATGCCTCCACTTTGGTCATTTTCAAAAGTAATGACTAGGATCTTATACATAAATGCATTGCTGGGAAGGCTAATTTTTGTGCACTTAGGATACTAATCACTAAATTCTCTGTAAACATTAAATATTGACTCAAAAGGCTCAATATCTACATTTTTATAAATTTGAATCATGGACTCCTAGGCATTCACAATGTGTTCAGGGCACACTACATAAAGCAGTTTGCCTGCAGCAGGCCTACTGAAATAACCACAATGCAACTAAGCCAATCTCCACAACAGGTGAGAACCAGCCAAAAAGAAAAAAGTATGATAAATAAAATTCCCGGGCAGTTGCCTAAGTATGGTGGAGGCCATTTACTAACATGCTTAGAGCTCACACTTGCTTAGAATTCCAGCTCTCAGATCCTATCTTATACTGTATTGACTAACTCTGTATACATTCCTAAAAAGTTTGGTTGGTATGGTTTCTAAATTCACAGAAGGTTATAAACAGCAAATCAGAAAGGAAACTGCTGGAGGCAGGCAAACTGACAGCAGCAAGAAATAATAGCTGACAGAGAAAAGATTCCAAATATGATAAAAACAGATCAAAAGTCAAACAGTGCTACAGTCTAGGCCTCCAGTGGAGGAGTAAAAAGCTGTTCTAACTTATAAGTTAGGAAAATATCATTCCAGCACACTCATTAAGAAACTGTTAAATTATATATTTCAGAAGGACTACAATATAAAATGGCCAAGATATTTTTAAGTTGAGGTATTTAAAGGAGTAAATCCTTATCTACCCAGGAACCCTAAATATCCAGAGTTGTGGTCTCCAGTTCTTGCTACGTGGTGTTTCCCTGCCCTTCATTTTAGCCATGAGTTCTGGACAGGGGACCGCATCAGATGTGTCACACTCGACACAAATTGAGGAGGTCAAAAACATAGCCCTAAAATCCTCACCACTGCAAAACCTTTCTAGTATAGGAACTTACCATCCACAAACTTTCAGTAAACAAAGAATACAGTGGCAAGGCATGATTTTAAAGCAGAGTACAGGTTACAATTTACTGAATAAAAAATATTCCTACCTTTCATAGACATTCTCCATATCCTCTTGAATAGGATGTGGAGAGTATCTATGTAAGATGTTTAACTTCTTACATCCTCTTGAACGTGGCTGCACTTAGTACTTTGCTTCTTAAGAGTAGAGTATAGAGGGGAGGAGTAACTTTACAATGGAGAGATGTGACGACTATGTCTCAGCCAGGTGATCAAGATTAATGTAATTAATGACATCATGTTAATAACATGTACACTTGATATGAGAATGACCCTCATGACCTTCCTCTTGAAATTTCACAACCCCAGTCCATCAATGAAAAAAACATCAAATGAATCAAAATTGAGGGACATTCTACCAAAATATCTGACCAGTGTGCCTCAAAACTGTCAAGGTCATTGAAAGCAAAGTCTGAGAAAAGGTCACAGACTAGAGGAGCCAAAGGAGACATCACGACTAAACGTAATTAGTATTCTAGTTTGGATTCTGGAACGGAAAAAGGACATTAGGGAAAAGCTAGTGAAATCTGAATAAAGTGTGGTTAACAGTAACGTACCAATGTTGGTTCTTTGGTTGTGACAAATGTACTGCAGGAATATCAAATGTTAATGTTAGGGAATCTGGCTGGGCATGGTGGCTCACGTCAGTAATCCCAGCACTTCGGGAGGCCAAGGTGGGAGGATCACGTAAGCCTAGGATTGCAAGAGCAGCCTAGGCAACACAGTTAAACCTTGTCTCTACAAAACATGTGTTTTTTTGAGACAGAATCTCACTCTGTCACCCAGGCTGGAGTACAGTGGCACCATCTTAGCTCACTGCAACCTCCTCCTCCCAGTACAAGCAATTCTCATGCCTCAGCCTCCCAAGTAGCCAGGATTACAGGCGTGCACAACTGCACCAGCTAATTTTTGTATTGTTAGCAGAAACGGGTTTCATGATGTTGCCCAGGCTGGTCTTGAACTCCTGGGCTCAAGTGATCTGACTATCTTGGCTTCCTAAAGTGCTGGGATTATAGGTGTGAACCTCCACACCCAACCTACAAAATAAATTTTTTTAAATTAGCTAAACTTGGTTGCCTAGCTCCCCAGGAGGCTGAGGTTGGAAGATCCTCTGTGAATGGTAGGTCAAGGCTGCAGTGAGCCAAAACTGCACCACTGCACTCCAGCCTGGGCAACACAGCAAGACCCTGTCTCACAAACAAACAAAAAAACAACAGGGAATCTGGGTACAGGAATATAGAAACTCTCTGTACTATCTTTGCAACTTTATTATAAATCTAAAGCTATTCTAAAATAAAAAGTTAATTTTTTTAAATGGCTTCCCTATGCTATGGTAGTTGGGGGAAAAGATGCTACTTTATGAATAACCTCTATACCTTACAAACCAGAAAGGAAGTTTTGAGGCTACCAAAAACAAACTGAAAAACTCTGCCCATCCAATCCTCCCAAATCCCCGCCCCAAATCCACATGAATTCCAACAGGCTGTTAAAAACATACAACTCTCTACATTTCAGAAATTTCTTACTTTGACTCATAAAGTTCTCTTAAACCAAAATCTTTAAGATAACTAAAAATATTGCCAATAGCCAAACATTTACATGTTACAACTGTAAGACAGCAGTCCTGTCTCAGCAAATTAAAAGTTGACTGGACTGAATATCACCAGGAGTAAAAGCACAGCAATTACAGATCTATGCATATTTAAGGACTATGAAGAAATCACATATAAATATATGTATATTCACACCTTCATATATCTATATACCTACACGTAGTCCTACACACACATTTGCACATGATACATATACAAATATATATATTTAAATATAAAAAGTTGATCACAGCCAATGGCTTCCTCAAGCAAGAGTTTAAGAGATCAAATTCAAGTATAAATATTTTGTCCACTTTCTTAAGAATTGTCATAGCTAGGATTTGACCTTAGATTTCACACTCAAAAGACTCTTCGCATCACCCAGCCCCACAGTAAATTACTATAGGGATTTCAAATAATTAAAATTTGGAAGTGTCAATGTGTTACTTAAAATAATTGGTAGTCAGTTAGAGTCACAAAATAGGCATGATCTGCTTGGGAGAGAGTATGGAAGGGGACCTGGGGGATCATTATTTCAGTCCCAAGTGTTTCCAAGGAAATCCAATGACCACAGCTATAGTAAGGCCCAGCTCCAATGTCAACTCAGTTACAACAGAGGTCTGTGATGTGACTCCCCCAGGTTACAAAGATTCCCTTTACAGCACAAGCCTCAGTAGGCATTAGAATCTGAGTCCAAATCTCAATTTCACTAATTTGAATTACATGAACTTAGGTACATATCTCTAAATACAATTTCCTCATCTATTACACAGCAAGAAAAATAGTACCTACATCACAGGGCTATTTCAAGTATTAAATGGGCTTCATGTAATCAATCAATAAATGTATTAGGCTATTATAATGTCCCTCATATATGAAACACTACACTCTAAAACTCAGCATATGTTAAAAAACTTATTCTCTAATGAGGTTAAATATTTACAATTAAGATCCCTTTAGAAATCTACAAATACATATGTAGGAATACAAACACTGCATAACTTGTTATGTTAACATAATATGCAGAAGGAAAGTGAATCACAAATTAATTCATGAAGTAGATTTCTAGATGTTACCAAGACCTCACCAAATCACTAAGATGAGATTTGTTCGTGGAAAAACAGATCTGGGACTTATTAATTTAGGCTGAATATAATACTAATTGGTTCTTATTTTTACAACATACGCATCTATTGTGAGCATTGATGTCACTGGCCTAAGGTTACAACCCTATCTTACCAGTTAAGGTATGAGTTTTCTAAATTCCCAAGGGAGGCCAGCTGTCTCCACCCACCCCAGAGCTGACGACTGAATGATTTCTTAAGACTGTGCCTCAGATTGGGGTGCAGGTGAAGCTAGACAAGCCCAGGACCACAGTGATGTTTGAATCTACGTTAGGATTCCCTTGGTTAACTAAACTCAGAAAAAAAAAATTGAAATGCAGATCATAGCTCCTACCCTCAAACACAGTTTATTTATAGGTAGCTCTAACATATTCACGAGGAGCAAAAAAGTATACAATGCTTTAAGTATTATTCTGAATGTTAATTTTTTTTAAAGTGACACATATCTGACCAATGGAGTGGCGACAATTCAACAACCTCAGGATCCAGCTGTCTCCTCTCTGAGCATTAGCTCATCTACTCGCTCTTCTTGTCATGCTCCTAAGGCAAAGATCCTGTAATCAAAAACCACTACCTTCAAACTACTAAGCCAAAGGCGGACCAAGTTCCTTTCCCCCTGCCTTCCCTCCCTTCCCACCATGAACTTGTTAGTCTCTTCTAGCTATAAAATGTTCATGCCCCTGTTTAAAATAATTATAATAATAATAAACTCCCAAGAAAATAAAAGCTGGAGCACAATGCCCTGCCAGTTAAACATCTTGGGAAAAGGTCAAAATAACCTTCCCAGAAAAGCCCTCATCTTCTGGCCAAAGCTGCCAAAGCCTTTCCTGCTATGTAGAGAAGTAAAATCCCCTCACTGGCATCCTTCTTACACCGTCCATTTCCTCCTCTCTTCTCCCTGGGCTCTGTCTTTCCTGGTCACAGGCTGGAAAATGGACTGGTGGTGGCATGATCCTACATTTACATAAATTCCCACAGTTAAATGTTTCCTTTAGTTAAACTTTAGAAAATACCTCTTGAAAAATTAAAACTCGTAAGTCACAAAAACGACCTAAATTCCCACTATCTAATCCTCTCATTTACATTCTTTCCCGTGTCTCAAAATTCATCAGATTTCAAGCATTTGACAAAGCTGCAGACATACAAACCAAGCACAAAACATGACTATGCCTTTAGCTACCTGAGCTATCAGCAGACATTGTCATTTTGAAAGAATATTTAAGAAAAAAGTCACCAAAAAACTTACCAAAGCCTAATACTGGCAATGGGGATCTTAAGGATCAGTTCTCATTAAAACCACTAACAAGCACGGGTGCAGTGTGGCAAAAGCAGCCACTGTGTTTGACAAGGTCATCAGCCACAGCAGTCAGAACAATCATGAAGGAAACTCATACCATGGTGCAAAGGAAGAATACATTCTAAACTAACAGTATGTGAGCCAGGGCCACAGAGGGTCCAGGGCCCAAGTGTGGAGAAATAATAAATCGCTATTTATGCAACAGACTACATGTGGCCAAACTTGTGCTCTTTGTCCTTGACTCAAGGAAGGAGCCTACCGTGCCCAGTAACATGGACACACCGGTGGGCCACCTTGAGACTTCCTAAGTGACATTTATTCCAAAGAACAAGGAGCAGCACCAAGACAAATGAACAAACAAGAGCTGAAGTTTGTGGCTTGTTTTCCAGACTGCTCAATTCTCATTAAGCATGCAAGCAGGAGTGCTGTGGTCAGCTGCAAGTGATGCTCTGCATATGCCTGGCTAGCTCCTCCACAGGAGAAGCCTTATATGCAGAGCCTTGCCTTATAACCTGAAGCAAGTTCCTCACCTCTACCTCCTCATGTTTTTCTGCACTTGCTCAAAGTGAAAGTTCACTTACTAGGTAAGGAACAAGAAGTGAATCCAAGTTTGCATTCACTGTGCCAAGCACTTAAAGCTGCCACTCACATGTTTGCGCAATGAACTTATGGTCTCTTAGGGCTGTAAAACATCCAAGTCTGTATGATTATACTGTTAGGTTCCAAAGAATATAGTACAGTAGTCATGAGAAATATCATTACTTTCTCTTCTGAGATTATATACATATGCATACGTATTGTGTGTGTGTGTGTGTGTATATATATATATTTATATCTTCTCATACAGATATAAATAGGTATCAGAAGGTATATATGGTATATATGTGTATCTATGTATATATCCTTTTCCTTTATCTACCTCTAAGCTAGGAGAGGCATCTGGCTGAAGATTTCAAAGTATTATAACTATTGAAATGAGATAATAGAAAAGAAAAAATATTTTAAAGAGTTAAAAATATAAACTTATATAAGTGCAAAAATGTAACTGATGCTTAACAATTATTGGACTAGTTGGCAGAAAAAAATTTCTTTTAAAGATGGAATAGAGTAATGCTATTGTTATTTTAAACATCACAGAAAAATGAACTATACATAATCTCCTATACCAAGCAAAACATTTCAAAAGCCACAGGTGATCAGAATTATATAACACCTTTTGAGAACGTACAAGCATTTTCAGGTACGTTTCATTAATTTCTAGAATGTTTAATTTAAGAGTTGTCAGACCAAGGCCCTGAAATTTTCAAATATAAAAATCCTGCCTTGGAGGGGGTACTCTTACAGACCTGGGGGCTAGTTTAGAATAGCATTATTTTAGACAAGAGCCCTGCCTCCCTCCCTGCCATAACAGGAGATGCTTCATAAAGAAGTCCGCATCCTAAGTATAGCGCCAAACCTCTGCAGCTAGTATTTGGATTCTAGCCTTTATAAATGGACTTGTCAAAGGTGCATCAACATCTGGGTATTCTGGCAGCAGTAACCTAAATGGACTGACAAAGGTGATTGCAGAGACGTGTCAGACACGAAAACGCCTGTAGACATAAAAATGGGAGTCTTAACCACCTAAGAACTACAATTCTCTATCTGGGCAGCAGGTCAGATTCTGGGGTATTAGATCACTGCACTCAGTTCCAGGTTCTCCAGTGGTAGGTAGTGCAGTCTCTCAGACTTTGTCCTCTGAATGCAGGGACACTACTGAAGCTAAAGTACCTGCTTTGGACACTTCCGGCACGGGTGTTGGGGTGATAGGAAACACCATCAATTCAGCTGCCGACTACAGCTAAAAAAAAACTAGGGAATAATCCTCAGAAAATGGCATTGTTAATGAGTACAAAAAACAGATAATAGGAATAAGCTCTAGTGTTCAGTAGCACAATAGGGTAACTATAGTTAATAATTTATTGTATATTTCAAAATAACTACAAAAGTGAATTTGGAACAAAGAAATAAATGATAAATGTTTGAGGTGATCGATATTCCAATTACCCTGATTTAATCATTACATTGTATGCTTGAATCAAAATATCACGTCTCCTATAAATATGTACAACTTGTGTGTCCATAAAAACTAAAAACAAAAAAAGAAAGAAAATGACACTTAAATAATAAAATATTTTATCCCTGAATCCCACATTTCAGTTTGGTCTTCTGAAAAAATGACTTATCATTTTCTCAGCTAAAGAAACAATATTGACAGTGTACTACCTAAATTACAGCTTATGTTCTTTCCTTTCCAAAATATAAATTCACCAGTGAAAGTCTTGATCCTAAAGAGGGCGGGAGATCAACCCGCCTAGCATGAGAGCACGGCTTAAAATAAACAAATGCTGTTAAGTAATCCTCAGGTAGAACAACTTTCTCAGCCAGCAGGACCAGGAACTTAAGGTCTAGCTTAAGTTGGGTATTTAAGAAGGAATTACAATCCTGGAGTCAAGTGACTTTTTCAATGTAGGCAACAAGATGTAATCAAATCAGTAGACACTTTACTAGGAGGAGGCTAAGCAAATGGTTATTTCACTTAAGATTAGGGAACTCTTAAGCCCAAGGACTGAAGAAGCTGGGAAGAGGAGGGAAAAAGGGTTTGACTCCCAAAGTTTGCGTTTCCGCAAGTGGTTAACACAACTCTGGGAACAAACCCTAAGACCAATACTTCCCACAATCTCATTTCCCTCATTCCGCATCACCCATCGCCCCGAAATAAAAACAGCTACTACAGCACAGCCCTTTGGTTACGCAGGAGATGGGGACCTGCTCCTGGCATACAAAGCGGATGCGGACGACCGAGGACAACACACGTGGGGGCGTTCGCGGGCGCCGAAACCCAGCTGCGAGGCCCACGCCCCCGCCGGGGACAGCTGGTGACCATCACCTTTGGACAGGCGCATTCCCCAGCCAGCCCCGGGACTTGCGAAAGCAGCGCGGCCCTTCGGACTCAGGCAGTCGCGCAGGGCCCGGGGCCCGGGCGGCTCCGGGCACCTGAGGAGCGCGACGGAGGCGGGGACAGGGAAGGGGACAGGGAAGGGGACAGGGACGGCACGGGAACGACTCGGGGACCGGGAGGCGCGCGACCCACCTGGATCTGCAGCGGCACGAGGCGCACCTTGCAGCGCTCGCTCACCGCGAAGCCCTTGGGCAAGTCCACGTACTGGCCCCACTCCTCGGCGAAGAGCTGCACCACGAATTTGCGGTGCATGTCGATCTGGTCGCCGTACAGGCTGAGGAACTTCTGGATGAGCAGCTCGTAGCCCGCGCCGTGCGGCACCGACGAAGGTCGCGCGAAGACCGAGAAACAGAAGAGCACCGGGACTGTGCCCGACGGCGCCCCCGCGCCCACGCCGCCGCTGTTGGGGAGCGCAAGGACCGCTGGCTCCGCAGCCGCCATGTTCCCCCGAGCGTCTGCGAGCTCCGAGGCCGCCGAGGCGCACCCAGCCGGCCGCCGCGGCCCCGCCTCCCGGCGCCGCCAGCCCGCCCGCCTTCTCACGGAGGCAAAGGGGCGGGTCCTGACGGCCGCGGCTCGCGCGCTCTGCTCCCCGCCCCGAAGGGCGGGCCGCGGCGGAAGGTTGGGTGGTGGGGCCGGGGTGCGCGCGCCAGCCGGCCCAGTCCGCCCCCTCCAGCCTCCCCGGCCGCTGCGCCGCCGCAGCTTCCCGCACGCGCCCCTTCCACCGCCGCTCCGACTGCCGCAGAGCGCTTAGTGATCTCGCAGACCCGAGACCCTCCTGGGCTGCTCTGTTGTTCTTGCCCCGGTGCTGCAGCTCACACAAGGGTTTGTGCCACCCTTCCCCCAGCGCTGGCCCTCTTCCCGGCTTAGCTCGCCTTCGAATGAGCAGTGTTGTAGGAAGTCTAGGATTTTGGTTGGGTACACAGAGCCGCCAGGACGAGTTACCTGTTGGCTCTGTGCAGAGGCACGCAGTCCTCGAGATGGCAGTGGTATCTTACAACCAAAGGGACAGTCCGATAGATACCCTAAGAAGAGCAGCTAAATTTAATCCTTCTTTAGAGGGCCACCCAAGGTTCAAGTTTTGTCTTTTTTCAGTCCCATAGAACACAGCATCTCCAGGAATGGGTTTGTATTCTTGGCCTCCCTTCATCTCAATCTATTTCCGAGAGAACTTGGATTGGGAATATAAATATTAATCTTAAAGGCAGAAATCTGAACTTTACATTCAAACTCAGGATATCTGTTTTTTAAGTAAAAGGGATCACTTCCGAATAAAACAATCCTCTGCCCTCTGCACACTGTAAGGCGCTATAATTAACTGGAATTAGCATGCATTATGAACAGAATTTCCTTGGGATTGAGTCCTGCGAAGACAGGCATGGGTCTAAACATAAAATTAGATTTTAGGTATTAAAGCTGTCCTCTTAGAAAATAACCTTTAAGACAGGGTTTCCCAACTAGCACTGTTTACTTCTAGAATGGACATTTCTTTCTTGGGGTTGGGGTATCTTGTGCATTTGTAGGATGTTTAGCAGCATCACTGGCTTCTACTCTCACTAGATGCCAAGTGACTGCTCCTCCCTCTAGTCATGACAATCGGAAATGTTTCTGGGCATTTCTGATTGCCCCAGAGGGCAAGTTTGCACCCCACTTGAAAACCACACTGCTTTAAAGTTATGAAAAGACCATCCTTTGACGTTTCTTGTTCACTTGTAATGAAGCTACTCAGAAATAGTCACTTTTTCTGGTTCTCATCAAACTTTTAGAAATCCCATTTAAAACTGTTGTCTGAACCTATGAGACCCAAAATGATATTTTTTTCCAGATATTATTCCATTTCAAGATATTTTATATGCAGATATGCTAATTTGTGCTAATAAGTTAAGCATACCCCCTCAAGACCTACTGAATATCAAAAGGTGCCTATTTAGGGTGGGATAATAAAAGTGTTCCTTCCACCCTGTAAAGCCTTCTAACACAGAGTAGGTTGGAGACTAGAGATTGGCCTGGACTTCAGACACCCTCAACAAGGACCTTGGTATCTACACAGTGTTCTGTGGTGGCCCTCATGGCCCTGAGTCAACATACTTCATTTCCCTTTCATGTTTTAAAATTAGGTTTCTGACTTTTATACTCCATTTCCCACATGGCAATCAGAGTGGCACTTTTTAAAAAATATAAATTTAGAACTTGTCACTGCTCTGTTCAAAATCCTCCAGTATATAAAAACAGACCTCAAGACAATCTATATGTTGGAAGTAAGACAAAATAACTTTAAAGAAGTTGTTATAAGTATATTCGAGATTTTAAAAGAAAGGGTAGCCATAAGAATAAGCAGATAGGGCCTGGGTGCTGTGGCTCACGCCTGTAATCCCAGCATTTTGGGAGGCCGAGGCGGATGGATCACGAGGTCAAGAGATTGAGACCATCCTGCCCAACTTGGTGAAACCTCGTCTCTACTAAAAATAGAAAAATTAGCTGGGCGTGGTGGCTTGTACCTGTCGTCCCAGCTACTCGGCAGGCTGAGGCAGGAGAATTGCTTGAACCTGGGAGGCGGAGGTTGCAGTGAGCCAAGATTGCACCGCTGCGCTCCAGCCTGGCACCTGGCAACAGAGCAAGACTCTGTCTCAAAAGAAAAAAATAGGAATAAGCAGACAGGGAATACCAACAGGGAAATGGAAATGACAGAAAACATAGCCAAATGTAACTTTTCAAGCTAAAAGTACAATGTCTGGAGTGAAATGCTCACTGGATAATCTAAACATCAGATTATAGGTTCCAGAAGAAGTGATTGGTGAAATTGCAAACAGATTACTAGAAATTATCCAATGTGAAGAACAGAAAGAGATTGAAAAAAGTACGAAGACAGTTTTAGTAACTTGTAGGACAGTATCAAGTGATCTAAACGTGTAGCTGGGAGTCCAAGAGGGAGAGATGAGACAAGAGTGGAACAGAAAGAATATTGGAAGAAACAAAGCCAAAGTGAACTGTCTATTTAAGTCTTCAGTGTGCTGATTTTTATCTCAGAGTCTGCTTTCCAGGGAAATCAACCTATGCCATTTGTTGCCAGGAAGGACCCAAGGAGGCCAATTTGGATGGATTTTGGAGCTGGATCGCCCACTGTTGGGCAGGTAATAAATACCTAACCACTGATATTTGTGTAACACAGATAGTCCCTGGCAGTTTTTTTCAACTTCCAGTGGAGATGAACAGGAATCATATACTACTGGAATGCCTTCACTGTATCAAGCATTTGAAAAATATGGAGGAATACTAATTATAAGAATAAAGGAATTGAATGACAATTTCAAAGTTTGATTGATGCTCTAGAAAAAGACAAAAAAAAAAAAAGATAGTTGGCAACTAAAAGCTAAGTGTGAAGGCTGGAAGACCTTTTTGGCAGCGTCAAGTCTCTCAATGCCTACAGTGAGAAGAGAGAGAAAGCTGAGGACCAAGACTAGGACATAAGAGTAGCACAGCTCCAAAGAAGGTTAAACTCTTAAAAAATGCATATTTGCTATGCCAAGCTCAGGGCTCTGGTTGGGAAATGGGACCATGACACATGGGATAAAAGACCCTGAAAATTATGAGTCCTCAGATTATTTTAAATGATCTGGTCTTTAGAAGTGACCTACTCTTTTCTTAATGACTAGCATTCCCTCCTTTTCCCTAGCAAGACACTAGCTTTCCCAGGCTCTTCTCCCTCCTTCCCTCCAGATACCTATATCCATAAGTAGACTTAATTAACAGCAAAATCTGGCCACAGATATGTTGGGCCTCAAAGAGAAGGAGTATGCCCCAAAGCAGCTACAGAATCTAGCTAGCATATACCATCAGTAGCAGAGAGATTATGCTCTGGAGGATGCACTGGATTTAGAGGGTGTATGATTGAGGATGTGGAACATAAAAGTTTGTCGATTAGGAAATACTCTATTAAAATAGAGGATTTAACACCTGGTAAGGCTCTCAGGAGATGGTCTAAACACAGTGCTTCTAAGGCTGCTCTTAAATGGGCCATAAATTTACAACCTCACAGCAAGGCTATGTTAACTGTCCTGCCTTCTGTTACAATATATTCTGAAGAGACATAAATTAGCTGGACATCCTACAGAATATCACACCTGTTCACTGTATCAATAACGTCATGCTGATTGAACAAGATGAACAAAAAGTTACTATTCACTGAAGGCCTTGGTAAGACACAAGTGCTCCAGAGGGGAGTGATAACCTCTAAGTAGTTTCAAGGAACCACTACATTAGTAATATTTGGGGGTCCAGTGTCCTAGGGCATTCTAAGACATCCCCTCCAAAGTACAGGACAAACTATTGCTTTTGACACTTGCATTTTCTACCATGACTAAGGAAACACAATGTTTAGAAGACTTCTCTGGATCATGGAGGCAGCATACATCACAACTAAGAATAATGCTATGCTACGCCTCATTCTGTGTGCGATAAAATGCTGCCAGGTTTTAGTGGGGCTGAGAGTTGTAGAAAGGATTTTGCAGTAGATCCAGGTAGTGGTGCAAGCAGCCGCCTGGGCTGCATAACATGAAAGATCCTTTATTTTTGGAAATGCCAGTAACACAAGAAGATGCCATTAGATTTATGGCAAGCCCAAATGCGGGAATCATAATGCAGACACCATCAGTTCTGGAACAAAGCTATGCCATCTACAGCAGAAATTTACACTGTTTTGAAAGGCCATCAAGTGACCATGTAGATGGCACTGCCCATCCTGGGCTATTTTCTGTGAGACCTACCAAGGCATAAGGTTGAGCAGGCCCAGAAGTAATCTGTAAGAAGATAGAATTGGTACATGTGAGATCAAGCACAGGCAAGACTGAGCAGAACATGCAGTCTACATGATCAGCTAGCCTAGACACCCATGTCATCTGCTGCTATTCCACCAGTGCCTCAATCTCACATCACATGAAAGAGCTGTTATCACCAGTTAATGGGGGAGAAAAGTTAGAGCTTGGTTCACAAATAGATTGACTCAATATCCATTGATATCTGAAAGAAAAAATGAAGGGAAATTTCTAAGTTAGGAAATTTAGGGCAATGACCTGGTAATCTAGTTTGGATGGAAAGGGAAGTTGCCTGAGCTGAGCTTAGAAAATACACAAATTCATGCACAATGACCAATGACTTGGCCAGCTACTTAGGGACATGGAAAAAGAAAGACTGGAAGATCAGGAACAAGGAGGTCTGAGATAGATGCATGGAAATGGATGAATGGGAATGAGCACCAAGCATGGCAAACCTCATATTGCACGATCATGCTCACCAGGGAGAAACCACCATAAGAGTGACACTATACCCCCATGAAAACAAGCAGAACAGATAAAGGACTCCTACTAATCAATAATAATAAAAAGACAACTCAATTAAAATGGAGGAAAAGTCTCAAACAGACACTTTACAAAAGCAGATAAATATTGCCCAACAGGCACATGAGAAAGTGTTTAATATCACTAGCTGCCAGGAAAATGGAAATTAAATGGGCAAAAAAATAGTATTTCACACTCACTAAAACAGATAAACTAAAAGACAGTAACATCAACTGAAAATAGAACTTTTCTACATTGCAGGGGTGCATAAAATGGCACATCATTTTGGAAAAACTGATAGGGCAACATTTTACATAGTAAAACGGGCACCTGTTCTTTAATCATAAAATCTCAATCATGATTATTTATGCAAGAGAAATGAAAACATGGGCCCACAAAAAGGCATATACACAAATATTCCTAACAATTCCATTCAAAATATCCAAAAACTAGAAATAATCCAAATATCCATGACATTTAGTAAACAAATAGTGCTACATCCACACAATGAAATACCACACAGAAATTAAAAAGTGATTATTCAATATACACAACATGGATGAATTTAAAAATAAACATTCTGAAGCTAGACATAAAAGAGTACATGGTGTATGATTCCATTCATATGAAGTTCAAAACAGATAAAATCAATCTCTGGTGATAAAAATCAGAACAATGGTCACCTGTGGGGCAATTAGAATAACTGGAAGGAGAATTTTGTAGGGTGATGGAAATATTCTATATTTACTTGTGTACTTTAAGATCTGTGCATTTGACCACATGTAAATTTTTACCTTAAAAAGTACAATCCAATGTCCTATCTCTCTGATACTAAATTCTGCCACCACTCTCTCTGCTCCAGCCTCTCTGTCCCCTTAATGTTCCTCACCCTTTGTACTTCACATTCTTTCTGCCTGAAAACTCTCTTCTGCCAGATAGCCACATAGCTTCTGCTCCCTCATTTGTCTGTGCACAAAAATGTATCTCAAATCAAAAAGGCTCACTTTTACTGACTTACATAAAATACCACTACAATCTTATTCTATGCCTATTTCCTGCTGCCTTTTTCTTCTCCTTCATAATACTTATTACTGTTTGTATACGTTATGAAAGTAGAGACTTATTTTGTTCTCAGCTGTGTCACAACTCCTAGAACACTGCCTGACATTATAAATATTTGTTGAAGAGTTTTTACATTGAATATATTTCAGATTACTATATTGAAAAACCAAAGATATACTCAGTCATTGGTGATATTTTTAGGTGAGTTATTTGTCTATATTGTAAAATAATCCCAGTCAATATTAAGTCAGAGGTGAATTTTTAGGTGAGTTATTTGTCTATATTGTAGATTAATCCTGAGATCGCTACCATTAGAGGATTACTGGATTTACTTAGCTGGCTCCAAACAACATTATCTGACTCCATTTGTAGTTTCTCAAATGTTGTGATAAAGCAGGCAAGAAAAGTCAAGTATCAAAACAGCTTTTACAGTCTTCTCCATGGGGGAACTCTGAAAATATTCTGCAAAGGAAAGAAAGAAAATTAAGATGGAGTTTTATACATAAATGGAATGTGATATAACATAACAGAGTGATTTGAAGAGCTATCATATATATTTTAGAAACAGAAAAGACCTTATATATCATCTAGTAAAGATGACCTAACAGAAAATTATTAACAGGAATTTATTGTTTTTTATATCATTTTATTATAAGCAAATAAACTGTAAGATCATTAAAAATTTTACAGTTGATTGTTGGCACATCCAGTTGTGACTATCACCAATAGTGGTATTAAAATTCATGTTAATAACACTCAAAATATCGAAAAACTAGAAATAACCCAAATATCCATGACATTTAGTAAACAAATAGTGCTACATCCACACAATGAAATACTTCACAGAAATTAAAAAGTGATTATTCAATATACACAGCATGGCTGAATCTGAAAATAAACATTCTGAAGCTAGACATAAAGAGTACCTAGTGTATGATTCCATGCATATGAATTTCAAAACAGATAAAATCAATCTCTTGTAATAAAAATCAGAATAATGGTCACCTGTGGGGCAATGGTCACCTGTGGGGCAATTAATATAAAAGTGAATTGCTTGACCTTTTCATCTATTAAATCAATAACTGTATACACTAAGAATTCCGTGGTGAACAAGAAAGATAAATGCCCTTCCTGTTATAGGGTTTACAGTCTACTGAAGGTAGGTAGACAATAAACTTGTAAACAAATAAATGAGATATTCCTAGTTAGTGATAAGGCTAGGAAGAAAATATGCCACTCTGCTGGGAGTGATATAGGTTGTCTGTGATCTACTTTGTTTAAGAGGAAACATTTAAGCTGAGATCTGAATGGTAAGGAGGAGCATTCCAGACATAGAAAAACAAGTACAGAGGCTGTTAGAAAATAACAAGCCTAGTATGTTTGAGGAATTATGAGGTTGGAACATGTTGAATCTATGAGATAAGATCAGAGGTGTGAGCAACGGCTACATTATGTAGAGCCTTGAAGTCCACATAAACAATTTTGCTTTATTCTAGTGAAATGTTTTAATCAGGGAAATGACATAAACTGATCTGTGATTTTAAAAGAATCATCTTATTACTATTTAGACAACTGCATGTAAGGAGGCCACAAGTAAAAGGGAGACCTATGATTAACTACTACATAATCCAGGGAAGAGGTGATGGATGGCAGACTGCTGTAGAGCGGTGGTTCTCAGCCTGGGGCATTTTGACCTAGAGGATATTTGGCGTTGTCTGGAGACATTTTTGGTTGTCACAATTGGGAAAAGGGGTGCTACTGGCATCTAATAGGGAGAGGCCAGAGATGGTGCTAACCCCCCAATAATGCACAGGACAGCTCCACACAACAAAAATGATTTGACCCAAAATGTCAATTGTGCCAAGGTTGAGGAATCCTGCTCTAGGATATTAGTACTATAAATGGAAATGAATGGATGAATGTGCTATCAAGAAGAAGACTTTTATAGATTAGATGTGGGAAGTCAGGAAAAGGCAGAAATCCAGAATGACTCCCAGCTTTTGTGCTTGAGTCTCCAGCAATGCCATAGTGCCATTACTAAGATGAACAAGACTAGGAGAGAAGCACATGGAGGTGAAAAACAAGAAATCTCTTTCGGCCACATTATTCTTGAGATGCTTGTTAGGCATCAAAAGTGGATGATGGTTAGGTAGGCTGCATATATGAGTATGAATCTCATAGGAGAGTAGATTTGAAATATAAGAGACATCTGCACAAAGAAGATACTTAAACCATGGGAACAGATGACATCACCTGGAGGGAAATCATAGCTACAATAGAAAATGGAACCTATGAAAGAGAATTAAAATGGAATAAATGGGGTAGGAATGAAATTCATGTATTCAATACTGAGGTAGTAAAAAAAACTGGACACTAGAATAATGAAATTTAATTAAAAAATTACTATTAGATTGAGCTAAATAAAATCGCCCAGATAATTCTAGGCCTATAAAACATAAATTTCCTATATTTCAACTTAATAGAAAAAATGGCCAATTATATCAATTGCTATTGAAAGATCAAGTATGATTTGAATGAGTGTAGAGATTATGGTGACATAAAGGCTCTTAGCGACTTTGACAAAAGCAGTTCCAGTGGAATAGAGGGGGTGAAAAGCCTCGTTTTTTAAGTCAAAGAGAAAATTGCTAGTGAGAAAGGAATCAATCAGTTCTTTAAGGAAGATATAGGTTTAGAAAAATATCTTTTTTTAGAGACAAGGTCTTGCTCTGTCACCCAGGCCAGAGTGCAGTGATGTAATCATAGCTCACTGCAGTCTCAAATTCCTGGGCTCAAAGGATCATCCCATCTCTCCCACCCAAGTAGCTGGAACTACAGGCACACGCCACCACACCTGGCTAGAAGGGTTTCTTTAAAGACAGAAAATGCTGGAAACATTATTGTTCAATGCTAGTGAAAATTAGCCAGAAGAAAAGGAACATATTTTTGGTACATTAGGAGAGAGGGTAACTGAAAGACTGGTAACTGAATGATGAAAAGAATGAATCCAGAGCATGGAGGGGAGTCTGAGCTTCTTGCAGGATCGGGGCACTTGTCCCATTGAAAATGAAAGGCAGGCTGGGAGTGGTGGCTCATGCCTGCAATCCCAGCACTTTGGAAGGCCAAGGTGGGTGGATCACGAGGTCAGGAGTTCAAGACCAGCCTGACCAAATATGGTGAAACCCTGTCTTTACTAAAAATACAAAAATTAGTTGGGCATGGTGGTGGGTACCTGTAATACCAGCTACTCAGGGGGCTGAGGCAGGAGAATCACTTGAACCCAGGAGGCAGAGGCTGCAGTGAGCCGAGATTGCACCACTGCACATCAGCCTGAGCTACAGAGCAAGACTGTTTCAAAAAAATAAGAAGAAGAAGAAAGAAAGAAAGAAAATTAAAGGCTGAAAATGTGAGTAAAGATACAAGTAAGTTAGTAATTTTGGAATAGAAAAATGAAGTGGTTGTCTAATTATATTTTCTTTCTGATATATAACTCTGCATAATATTTTTAAATGTCTATTATCCTTATCTCTTGGTCCAGTGTATGTATATTTTACTATATTCAAGGCAACCATAGTTTTGGCCTGGTCTGGGATTCCTAGCTAAGTCTTCTCTTTAAAGAATATACTTTTAGAGACACATTTCTATTTTAGTACTTTCACCTCACCATGACCATCACATTCACCTCACCATGACTGTCTTTCATAGATAGAAATATGTTTATAATTTATTACATTTTGTATTTCAGAATTTTCATGTATCTCATCAGAAAGTTTCTGTTCAGAGGTGTGTCTCGTTCGTTTTTAAATAAATGGACTTCTGGAGTGAAAGAAAAAAACAAAATTATAAACTCTTTCTAAAACATACAACTCCTATTGTCTCAAAAATTTGTCTTTAGATCTTGAAATCATACAATCTAAGGCAGTTTAGCAATATCTTCACTGATCACGTGTTGCCTGGCTTTAACTTCCCTATGTTAATCAATGGCTGCTTTGGAGTCCTTGGTCACATTGTTGCCGGCCTCACTGTTGTGCTGCAGGTTGGCATGTCACCCTAGACAAACACAGCTTTGTGATTTGTCATTCTTTGAGCCTTACAGGTCAGCACAGCAGTTAGCAATGGCATATTTACTGATAAGTTGAAGGAAGTCTCGTTGCTCCCACCATAGGCCCCACATAGATTCTGGATACCTCATCCCTTAGAGGCTTCTGTTCTGCAGTTATCCCCACCTTTCTCCTACATAAAAAACATCTCCCTCTCTATTGGATCTTTCTCACTGGGCATGATATTATTTTAAGTGAGGAGATAATAATATAACATCTTTTCCACAAATATCATCCCATTTTTCTTCTCTCCATAGAAAAAATTTTTGAAAAAGTCTACTCAACTTCTTTCTATTTACTTATTAACTCACCCCAGTATGGCTTCTGCCTTCCTCCCTGAAGGTCTTGACAAGAGCAGTTTGCTGATAATCTCCATATTACCCAATACACGACCCATGTCTGCCTAAGGACCGTGTCTGTGCACTCAACTTACTGCACATATTCCCCTTACTTCTTTCCTCCTCCAGCATTTTTTTTTTTTTTTTTTTTTTTTGCTTACCACAGGCTTAAACTCTGAGGCTCAAGCAATCCTCCCATCTCAGCCTCCTGAATAGCTGGGACTACAAACATATGCCACCATATATGCCCAGTTAATAATTTTTAAAAAATTTTGTGGAGAGAAAGTTTTGCTATGCTGCTGAGGCTGGTCTCAAACTCCTGGCCTGGAGTGCTCTTCCTGCCTTGGTCTTCCAAATAGTTGGGATTACATGCATAAGCCACTGCACCCCATCACCTTTTGTTTTTCCTTGCGGTTCTTCTATTGTCTCCCTTTTAAATGTCTGCTTTCATAGGCTGAAGTTCTGATTCCTGTTTTCTTCTTCCTCTGTCACTTCACCTAAATGATATGATCTAGTCTCATAATTTATATGTGCTGACTTCTCCCTGAGACTCAGGCTCATATCTCAAAATGCCCACTTGACCTCTCCACTTGTATAGTCCAGAACTTCTAAAAAATACCATGACAGAACACTTGATTTGTATCCTATGAACATTTTTTCTTCAAAGTCATCTTCCATGTCAGAAATCGAGAATACCTTAGGCCCAATGACCAAGCTAGAAACCTGTTAGTTATTCTTAACTTACTTCCCTCACACACCACAACATTCATATTATCAGCAAAGTCCATTGCTTCTACCAAACCATTCTCAGATCACTGATGTTTCTGTAATCCATTGCAGCCACCCTAGTTGAAGATTTTCCTGCTTTAACTCTTTCTTCCTAGTCCATGCTATACACAGCAGAGTGGACTGTTGGAAACACAAGTGAGAACATCTCCCTTCTCTGCTTAAAACTTCTTGGTGGTTTACTGGCTTCTTACTATATTTAAAATAAAATGAAATCCATTTCCTTATCTTGGCCTGCTAGGCCTTACAATATCTGCCTTTATTCTCTTCTCTCATCTATGTATTCTTAACACATACTGCTCTGACCATGATGGACTGTGTAAGAATTTTACTGCTTCAAAGCCTTGCACTTACTCTGCTTGTAAGACTGTTTCCCAGAATTTTCCCATGCTGGCTCTTTCTCATCCTGTAGGTCTATCTAGAGTAGATTCCCTCAATTGAACCCCATACTATTATCATCTTATTATGATTATTTTTCTGTTAGACTCACCATTCAGTAGTCATCTTTTTTAAAAAAGCTTATTTATAAAGTGTACACACTAAATGAAGTCAGAGATTCTGTCCAACTTTCATCAGAGTATTCCCAGCAGTGTAGTTCCTGGGAATCATAGAAACTCAATAATACTTGAGTAAATCAATGAACATCTAAACTGAATTGAGTTTTTCTCCCTCACATTTTTAAAATCCCCTGATGAGTAATTTCAAGTCATTTCCCACCTTATCTCCAAAGATATTATAATATGCAGTTGACCCTTGAACAAGGCAAGGGCTAGGGGAATCAAGCCCTGGCCCAGACAAAACCCTGTGTTTAACTTTTGACTTAGCCAAATTTTAACTATTAATTACTAGTGACCAGAAGCCTTACTGATAGGTAACATAAACAGGAAATTATATGTATTGCATACTGTACTATATAATTATAGGTATTATATGCTGTATTCTTGGAATAAAGTAAGTTAGAGAAAAGAAAATGTTACTAAGAAACTCATGAGAAAGAGAAAATCTTTTCACAGTACTATATTTATTGATCGCTTAAGTTTACATTGTCTGTTTCCAGGGTGAATTATCTGTCTGAAATGGTGAGTTACTGCAGCTGCAACCTCATCTACAACATATATCATGCAATTTGACTTTCTCTTGTAGTGTCATGGCCTTTCTCTGCTTCTTAGGAACCCTTTCAGTATCACTAGTGGTACTTTGTGTGGGTCCATGGTGTCATTCAAAGTTTATGATATTGCACTTAACAGCATGAAAAATATAAGAGATCTAGCAGAGATTACTTTTTACTATGATATGCAATTTACTGAAGACACAAATGTCTCACATGGAAGTGACTGGCTTCACATGGCACTTTTTTTTTTTTTTTTTTGAGACAAGAGTCTTGATCTGTTACCCAGGCTAGAGTGCAGTGGCGTGATCTCTGCTCACTGCAACTTCCACCTACTCGGTTAAAGCATTCTCCTGCCTCAGCCTTCCAAGTAGCTGGGATTACAGGCTCACACCACCACACCTGGCTAATTTTTGTCTTTTTAGTAGAGACAGCGTTTCACTATGTTGGCCAGGCTGGTTACAAAGTCTTGACCTCAAGTGATCCACCTGCCCTGGCATCCCAAAGTTCTGGGATTACAGGCATGAGTCACCGTGCCCGGCCTCACATGGCATTTTAAGCAGATATAATACTTGAGCTCACAGCAATAGCAACAGGAGGTGGCTAAAAATTATTACAGTAGTACAGTGTGTACTATAGCTAATTTTATGCAGTTATGTTTTAATATTTCATCTTTATATTTGTTTACATTTCTCTTTGAATGGTACAACGTTGAGTCTGTGTGTGCATAAGTCTTGATAACTTTTAACTTTTTATAATAGCTTTGTACATATTTTGTGGTAGTAAATGATAAATAGACTAATAGCTCCATATATCTTATATATTGATGACAGACCCAACTTTTTAGTTTTTGCAGTATTTCTATCTATACAGTTTGTGAGTTTTCTCAAATTATCTCAAATACCCAAAACATTTTCTAATTTATTTACTTTAAAAATCAGCATTTAAGTGACACAGTTCAAACTAGTGTTTTTCTTTTTGGAACCAAGTCTTACTCTGTCACCCAAGCTGGAGTGCAATGGCATGATCTTGGCTCACTGCAACCTCCACTTCTCAGGTTCAAGAGATTCTCCTGCCCCAGACTCCCAAGTAGCTGGGATTACAGGCATCTGCCACCATGCCTGGCTATTTTTTGTATGTTTTTTAGTAGAGAGGAGGTTTCACCATGTCAGTCAGGCTAGCCTCAAACTCCTGACGTCAGGTGATCCACCTGCCTTGGCCTCCCAAAGTGCTGGGATTACAGGCATGAACCACTGCACCCAGCCCAAACATGTTTTTCAAAGGTCAACTATAGTTACATCTTCGTGTGCTCCAGGGATCTTAAACCTAAATACAGTTTTGACAATTGAATTTATTTACAAATTTACAAATCATATTTACAAATTCTTTTACTTGCAAGAAACAGAATGCCTAAAATAATAAGAGTTTCTATTTTGCATATAATTAGAAGTCCATGGGAGGGTGATGACTATAGTGGTGTCAGCAGCTGAGCAATATGATACTCTATGGTTGTCATCTCTCTAAGTCTACAAATCCTTCCTCTCATGGTCCTATGGCAGCCATGCAGTTCTAATCATCACACAGTTATATTCAGAGGCCGGAAGCAAGAGCAGGACAAAGGAGAGAAACTCTCTGCTTCATTTGTCATTATTAAACAGAAAATATATTTTCCAGAAGCCCCCCTATAAACTTCTCCTAGCATGTCATTGGCCAGAAGTGGGTCACATGCCCACCCGGAGACATAAAAGCCAGTATCTTGATACTAAGGACGGAGGCGATAGCTTCTGTGTGGAAAACAAAGAATAAGGGCTATATACTATACAAGTTTAGCCTTATTTGGCATTCCCTCTTTGGCTTTGCTTACTAAAGGAAGCACATTGCACTTGCCCCAGTTTCCACTCCATTACTCTAGCCACAATCTTGGCAGGTCTTTCAAAACATGAACATTGTGATTGAAGCAGACAGGGAGGCCTAGTGCTTTCTCTATTTAGGTAATATATGTCTGGCTTTTCTACATGGCTTCTGTGGCCAGTTTATATTGTCAATTCTGCACGTATATTAAATTTTAAAATCTAGCCATGAAGAGTTTAAGTGATTTTACGTAACCTCCTTTCTGAAGACTAAACTTGGCAAAAATAGGATTTCTAAAGGATTGGAAAAATTAATATTGCTTTGATGCCAACATCTACTATCACAGGCTGGATTTTTTTCCCATTTTTTAAAAATATGCATTGGAATATCTTGATCACATACTGTTTTTCAGGAACAACCACTCTACCGCTAATATGCTACCCCCAAACATTGGTGCTACTAGATTTTTAAACTCGAGAGAGTAAAGAAAATAATCTTTGGGGCTAAAACAAACAAAGGAAAAACTTAATGGGAACTTTTATGCACAAATTGTATACTTTCTATTAGTCTTCTAAGTCAATTATCTACTTTCTAGATTTCTGAATGAATTAGTGCTTTGGCTTCACCTTGTTGGAATATGCTTTATTGCATATTTAGTGCTAATCAGGCCCAAAATAAGCAATTTACATCCATTATTTAATTTGATTCATACAATAATCCAATGTGGCAAAGTTATCTTCCCCTTCTTCCACTCTGCCTCCAGCAGTTTATAAAGAAGACTAAGGCTCAGAGAGGTATAATGGCCTACTTGGCGCCATGTAACTTGTAACTGCAGTGTAAGGACTCAGTAGGGAGTCACTTTATCTGACTCCAGAAGCCCGTACATCCCTATAGTAGACTATCTTCTCTTGCATGCGCTTCTTATCATTGTTTGGGAAGCAAATTTTACCTCTAGCTACCGTTTAGGACCCCTGTTTTCAAGGCTTTGACAAATACCGTGCACACGTCCATGTGATTCTGTTGCCTGAAATATAAATAACACCTCTTAATTAAGCAGAAGAAGGCTTTGGCGGTTGGCTGCTGCCTCCTCTAAAGCTATGAGACTTCTCTACCCTATTTCATCTGATTAAAGTCTACTGGTAGAAGGTGAACTGCCAATGAAATATTATCTTCGCTTTCCCCATCAGAATAACCTATCTGAAACCCCGTTATGTAATCAGACACAGGTTTCTTGGATATATACAGTTAATGGTCCTTAAGCTGTTTTTGTTTGTAGTACCTCATAGTGTGACCTTCCGGCCACTGTCTTGGAACACTAACAGCAAACACTTTTGTAAGGCTTAGGACATTATAGCATGGGTCTAGTATTTGTATTGGTTTTTCCTGTGGCTGCTGTAAAATATTACCACCAACTGGGTGACTCTTTCACAACTTTGGAGGCCAGACCAAAATAAATGTCACTGGACCAAAATTAAGCTTCAGAGCCCTGCTCTCTCTGGAGGTTCTCAAAGATAATTCATTCCTTGCCTCTTCTGACTTCTGGTGGCTACCAGCATTACTTCATTTATGACTACAGCACTTTCTATCTTCACACTAACTTTGTCTATATCTGTTTGTGGTCACATCTCCCTCTCTTCCCTCTTACATGGATACATGTGATTGCATTTAGGGTCCACCCAAATAACCTGCCCATCTCAAGATCCATAACTCAATCCTACCAGTAAAGACTATTTAACATACAAAGTAACATTTATAGTTTTAGGATTCAGGAATTAGGACCAGATATATTTGGGAGCTGTAATTCAGCCTACTATGGTATTTTATAGATATAACTCAATCACACAGCCATTGAGTTTTGTGATTATTGTGATTTACTGATAAGAAAATTGGGGCAGAGAGAGATTATTCAACTTACTGAAGATCCGCTAATCACTAAGGGGACTTGTCTAGATTTGAACCCAGTAAAATTTTGACCTTAAAAATTTGCTGGAGTAAGTGAAAAAATAATTCATATTGGAGAATTCCCCAGACAGAGTGTGCCAGGATAGAAGTCAAATGACAAGACATTTCTCCTTTAAAGGCAGTCCTCCTAGGTTATGGAATTTCCCCAATTTCTCATCTTTGGCAGGACTCCTTGTTTCATTGTGTACTTTATCATCTTATACACACACAATCAGTTTAAGTGCAGGGCTTTTAAAGTAATATGAGAAAAGTATGCTGTACAAACTGTATGCAGTTGATATATTTTCTGAACTAATGGATTCTTAATCTATCAAAAGAATACCACGTTTGAGTTGGAAATAAGCAGTACACAAACCTTTCTAGATATTCTTTATCTTTTTTCACCTGTAAATACAGACTCTTCCAAAACAGCTTGCTAGATTCCTGTACTCTCAATAACCTAGCTATTTATAGCTACTTCTACAAGCCCTAGATCCCAGGAAAGGGTTTTGTAAACTAAACATCTGTGGACTCAAACTTGTCAAATTCCTAGCAGGCAACCCCATAAATTTTGGACTAGGGAGACAAAGTCCCTGCCCCTTAAAATCTTTGACTGGTTTTTTCCGTTTTGCTCAAGTAAGATATACTCACTTTGAGCTTTAACCCAGAAGGAATATCTATCACTTCTCCTGGCTCATTGATAAAAACTCATCATACACCTACCTATCTGTAAGAGAGACTGGGAATGTAGTTTAGGTATATGTCCTAAAACAAGAGAAACTGAGTTTTTTCTGATTAACTAACAATCTCTCCCATGTAGAACCTTCAAAAGAAATATGCCTGAATATTATACCACAAACATGGTAGAGGGATAATGTAGACCCAGTATCGACAGCACACAAGCTTCAGGGACACACAGGTAGACTCAGATCTGAATGTTGTCTCTGGCCCTTACAAATTGGGGCCCTTAGCCAAGTTACAAATTATCTCATCTTACAGTTCAGATAATTAACTCTCAAAGGGACTTGGTGAGATTAAATAAAATATTGTGTTTAAAGTGCTTATTAAAGTACTCATTCACAGTAATGATTTAATAAATAATTACTATTATTGCTACTATTTTAAAGTTTTATATACAACTATATCTATTACAGATCTTCCTGTTGAACCAGAGTTACCTAAATACATAAGTAAGTTAATCATGGCATCTGCACTCAGTAGAATAGACTACAGACATTTAAAAGTTATTATTGCAAAGGTCATATAATACTACAGGAAAATGTTGATAAAATGTTTAAAATTTTAAAAGTAGGAGACATTTGGAATACTGATACACTTAACTAGGTTAAAAACTTTTAGTCACTATAATATATAATTTTTTACTGTTGACTTTTTTATATTTTTGAATATTCTTAGTGACTATTTTACTCTTAGGCTTTTTTGTTCTTTTACCTAAAACTTTAATAAAATATTACAGATATTGTTGAAATTCCTTTTACAATCCTGATACTCTGCCTTTATTTCAGAGAAAACCATTTCTTGAGTTTGTGTATATTCTTTCTATGTATTTTACTGTTTATGCAAATATGTTTACATAAAATATAATATTTAGAATTTTTTAATTGGAATGGTATCCACTCTTAATTTGTTTTTTCCATGTAATATTATGTATCTAATACATATCTGCATTGATTCTCTAGATCTAGCTTATTTATTTTAACAGTTCTGTAGTATTTCATTGAATGAATATAATACAGTCCATTCATTCATCACCATAGTTGGATGGATGTTAAGGGGTTTCCAACTTTTTGCTATCCCAAAGAAACATGGCAAGTAACATTCTTTTACATATCTCTTATGAACATATGTAATAGATTCCCTAGCACATATTACCAGAAGCAATATTTCTAGGTCATAGAATGTGGTAATACTGAGGTTTATTAAATATAGGCAAATCACTCTCTTACTGAATTTATATTCCTCTAGGAATACATAAGGTTCAATTTTCCATATACTTTTGCCAATTATTTCAAGTGCTTCGCACCTTTTCCTTTTGCCAGTCCTATGTTTAATGATCTCTTTCTCTGGTTTTAATTTTCCTTTCACTGACAAATTATGAGGTTAAACATTTTTCATATGTTTACTGGACATTTAGATTTCATATTCTATTAACTATTTCTTTCTTATTTGTATTTAACTTTTACTCTGATTTGCAGGGTTCTATATATGTTCTCAAAACTAAACTCATTGTAAGATATAAGTGTCTCAAATGTCATTGTCTATATTGTGGCCTCCGTAAGTTGTTTAACAAATAAAGTTAAAAATTAAACTAATATTTGTTTACTGTGGTGGGAAATTATAATTCTTTCCAAGTTGTTTTTATTGTGATTAATACATGTGGTTCACTAAAGGTATGTCTCAGGGCAAATGTATATTCCACTCAAATCAAAGGAAGACAAGTCACAGAACCACTTGCAGTTCACTTTTCTTGCAACTAAAGACAACAGACTCTAAACATGCTGCCAACTATCGAGGATTTTCATGCTGCTCATCCAGGCTTAAATATCTGCTAATTTAGATGATGGCTGCAGTCCATCAGTTAATAGTATTTACAACAAAAACATATGGCCAGTACTTGGAAAGACAGTCATTAGCTAATGTGAGTCATTTCCAGACTACATAGAGATAATTCATATTGTCAGTATGAATTTTTATTGAGTAATATATGACATCTACCAGGGTTGACCTTAAGAATAGCTATTGATAGCTATTTATGTATTGACTATTAAGGTGCTCTTCAAAGGTCAACTCACCCATCACCCAGTTATAAGATACAGATTGAAACAAGCACTACAGCTTAAAGGAAAGAGGTGAGACGTGAGAGAAAAAAAAGATGAAAAGAGCCAGAAAAGACTAAGAGGACAGAGATTAAGCAACTTAAAGTGCAGAGATACTAGGTCATATTGCAGTGACAAGTAACCCTAATAATAATGGCTTAACCCAACAAAAATGCTTTGTTGCTTATGTCATATAGCCTCTGCCCAATGTAGTTACTCAGGAGCTACCCACTATATGAATACCAGAACTTCCTCCTCAGATTGATATACAGTTGACTCTTGAACAATGTAGGGGTTGGGGAGCACCAATATGCAGCCAAAAAAATCATGTATAACTTTTGACTCTCCCAAAAGTAAACCAATAGCCCGTACTGTAAAATAGTCAATTAATGCATAGTTTGTATGTTACATATATACTATCTACTATATTTTTACAATAAAGATAGACAAAAGAAAATGTTAAGAAAATCACAGAAGAGAAAATATATTTACTATTTATTAAGTAGAAGTGGATTATTATAAAACTCTTCCTCCTCGATGTCTTCATATTGAGTAGCCTAAGGAAGAAGAGGAAGGGTGAATTTTGCTGTCTCAGGGTGTTAGAGGTCAAAGAAAATACATGTATCAATTCGCACAGTTCAAAAATGTGCTATTGAGGGTCAAGTGTACATCATTTCTGATCACATTTGGTTGTCTAAGGCAAATCTCATGGCCACTGATAACTTCAAGGAGAACTGATGTGCCTTCCATGATATGCCTGGAAAGAGGTGAACTGGAAATGTTTGATAAACAGCGTAGTGACTACCAGCGGCCACTATCCTGATTACCAGATACTGGTTTAATTGTTTCACACTCTGTTCCATACACAGAATATATATATTTCCACCCCAAGAAAGACAACCCCAAAATCACACTCAGTCATAGTTCAGTATTACGGACCACTGTGTTAAATTTATCAGTCTGTGCCTCAAGTTTGGATGTGGCTGCCTGTCATATGGAGATTTATCAACAAAAAACTTATCAACAACAAAAAGGAGACAAGTTAACTTCCAGTGTACATGCACACACATACGTTAGTATAGCAGAAACAGGCAACCATGATAAGGTGGGAAACAGCAGGAGACCAGTTCAGAAAGTTAACAACTGCTGCAAACTACCAATTCAGAGTTTTTTTCTGTGAGCTTGCCCAATGAGCGGGATCACGAGGCTACCTCGTACTTCCTTCTTCCTGAACTAGGCATAGGATGATACCTGGAAAAGACAGACACAACGAGCACCTACTGCGCAGTACTTTGTCAAATTAATGTAACAAATTTAAAACTCTATGTAGCATGTAAAGACAGATAGGCCCTAGAACATGACACAGTTTACTTTTTAGTCTAGGCTAGTCTTTCAGTTTCTAGATCTGCAAAATGAAATTCCCTTGTGGGCTGACTGATTTAAACTCTAAGACTCCTTCAGCAAATGTAGTTCTCATCTATTTTCTCCTCGTTTTCTTCCTGCCTGTGCAATTGGCAGCCCCTGAGCTCATTTGGACTGAAGTCTAATATCTGCGCTTCTGGCATCTAGTTTGTTTTGTCCCAACAGAGCCTTCCCTTTACAGAAATTAGATCTATAAAAAGAACGAGATTTTTTTTTAAAAGATGGAAAATGTTGGTTAAAGGAAAATACCTAATATCACAACTGTTTTCAATAACTGTGACACAATGACTGATAAATCAATTCTAAATGAGAGAACACGGGATATTTTTTAATATGTAGATTATACTGTTCTTCAACAGGAATAACATCAAGAAATGATAAGACAATCTAGGGAGAAGTACAGAATGCCACACACCAAAAGGAGTAGTCCTTGAAAATCAAAAAGCATGGGGAACTTTTAAATGGAAGCGAGTAAGGGAAGCTCCCCCTTGCTATCAAAGTGTAGTCTATACACCAGCAGTGTGGGCATCATCTGAGAGTTTGGTAGATAAGCTGACTCTTGGGTCCTGAAACTTACAGAACCAGAGTCTCTGTGTTAACAATATCATCTGCTGATTTGTCTGTGTTAATGTTTGTACTTATCTAGTTGTGATTATTGAAAGTTAAAAAATAGAAGAATATAATTTATTCAGATATTCTTGTACTCTGAAAGATCACAGTCCTGACAAGTAATTATTTTCAGTAATTAGTAATTATTAAAATCAAATAGCCCCTTTTGTACTGAAAATAATGTAGAATATTATTGCCAAGAAAATGTTTATGTGAATGTCAAAGCATTTAATATAAAATTTGAAAAAACCAATTTAACCAGAGGAATGCCTTATCATTTATATTTACATATATCTGTACATGTACAGAGATATAGAAAACGCAATATGAATAAAACTTGCAACCTTTGTCACATAAACATCTTTATACAATAAAGGATATTTAGACCCAGAGAAGTTATCCAAGGTTATAAGACTTGTTAAGTGGCAGAATGTAGAATAGAATTTAGTTCCCCCAGCCATAACCTTACATTATATTTGAGACAAATATTTTTATTAAGATTGATTGCAATATATTTCATGATAAATTTTAAGTAAGAATTGTGTTACAGCTTGAATGGTATGAGTTTAATTCTAATGTTCTAGAATTTTTAAATAAATAACAAATTTTCTTCTTCCAATTAAATATTTTTCATAATTTATAGTAATATATTTTAAATATTTTATATTGCTTTAGTATGATGGACTTACTCTTCCACTATCCAAACAAAATAGGAGGGTAATTAATTTAAATATTAAGGCTTTAACTCAGAAAAATTATTATTTCATTGAAGGTTGTCACAAAGTTTAAAACTTGAAAGCTTTTCTCCTACTGGATTGCTTTTAATCTATTCAGCTTTTATAATGGAAACCATAAAACATATAAAGTGTTTAAAACTGCTTCATTAAATAAATATTTCTCATATGTCATTCACTTGTGCCATACTTTTTTGTATTCATAAATGAGATGCTATCATTAGGTATCATTTTTTTCTTTTCTTTAAAAGATTAACATATAATAGCTTTGAATATTGCTATATGTAAATAATATCTTATTACTTAGATCCATGAAGGCTTTAAAAATAGAGAATGTAGGAAACAAAAATATATTTGTTAAAAAATCTAAAATTGCATATCATCATTGTAATATTAAATTATTCATGCACAAAAAATACAAAATATTATTTTTGTATTTTATGAAATACAAAAATAAATAGGCTATTTTACTAATATAAGGTTATCACTTTTTGTCATTCTAGATATTCACTTAGTATTATCTATGCTTTTCAAGAAAGTGAGTTCTCTCTGCCTCTTTTTAAACATATAGCTGTATGTTTATATTTATACAAATAGGACAAGTGCTTTCTAATAATACTCTGTGGCATGAATTTTTATCTTAATTACTTTGAAAGAATATAAGATCTCAATTTTTTTTTTTCCATTTGGTAGGTTTTTGCAGTGGCTGGTACTGGTTAAGATCTCAATTTTAACTGAATTAGAGATATTAATCCTTTCCTTCATATTAATAACCAGTGTTTGGGTTCTGTTCAAAATTTTTCATATCCTTAGTTCATAAAGATATTATATCATTTAAGAACTTTATTGCCTTCACATTTAAATTTGCAATTTGTAATTAACTTTTGCTTATGGCTTATGGTATTAAAACACATTTTATTATTTTTCCATATGAAGATTCGATTTTCCCAGCATAACATTTTGCAATCAATATCATTTTCTCACCATTCTTCAGTGCTGCTTTTTTCTCAACTCAAACTTCCTTATGTGCCCAGGTGTATTTCTGCGTTTCTAACCCTCATCATTGTTGTATTTCACTCTCTTTACATCACTATGACAATATCCTAATTATTTTTGCTGTATATTGTCTTTAATTACAGATTGAATTTACTCAATATAAGAATACTCATGTTTACAATTTCTTTTTGTTTCCATTTACGTAAGTTGTATTTTTCTAGAAATTCTAACATACATTTAACGGAAGTTCTAGAAGGAAGAAAAGAAAATGAGACAGAAAAATATTTGAAAAGATAATACCTAAAACTTTACTGAAACTAACGAAAGACTTCATTCAGTCCGTAGATTTAAGCAACTGAAACTTATATGAAGGTAAAATTCATGTTAGAGGAAAATAAATGGGTAAAAGAAGTCAAAAATTAGAAAAAGGAACAACAAAGAGGCAGGATATATAGAAAGCAAATGGCAAGATTATAGGCTTTAACACAAACACTATTGATATAGTTATAAACTCAAATACTAGTTACATTAAATATAAATGTACTAAGTGCTAGAACTGGGATTTCTTTTAGAAGTTCTCAGCTGACTTAAAGCTATTCTACAGTCTCTGCAAGAGCTGATTCATTTCCAGTTTACCTTTCTCCCTAGAATGTAATCTTTTGAGCCCTAATCTAAAGCATTGTGTATTTACAAGTCCCCACTACTGATGGGCTCTGGAGTTCAACTTTTGTCATCATACCTCAAAAATTCTTTCAACAGTGCTGCTGAGCTTCTCCGGCACCACTTCTAGGGTGATCAAAGCGTCCTGGGCCAAAGCAGCCCCTGAAGCCATTCCTGAATTTCTGCTTTCTCAACCAGTAATTCATTAGTACCTTGTTAAGGTCCTGATCATGTAGAGTAAATTTTTTAAAGCATTTTATGAAGGTTTTCTAGGTTTTCTTTCAGTGGGAAGATTGTCTTAATTATCTAGTTTGCTGCTATCAGTTAAAGGAATTCCTCTCTCTCTCTTTTTTTAACCTGGCATAAAGGCTATCATTTTACCTCTTTCAAACCAAATTAAAATGGTTTCTCCAATTCTTAACCTTTTTAAGAAAATAGTATAGAAATCTCATTAAAAGTCAGAGAATCTCTGAATTCAATCATTGGTATTATAATTAATATTTACAGGCTTTAACATTTTTGAGCATTATTTTATTGACATCTTTAGCACTTAATTTTAATATTTATAAGTCAAGAATTTAGTGGATTTCTTCTGTACATTTCCTCAGGACCCAATTTGATCAATGTTAAAATGGTCACGTCTTATACAAGGATGATTAATATCAGCTTCTTTTAACTTAGCTAAGCCTAAGCAAAAATAGAGTAATAATAGATAAAATAATAGCAATTTGTGCAAGTGGATTCCAAATACTTATAATATGAAAGGAGCACCAAGAAGCTGAAAGGAACTGCAGAAATGAAGATGGGTATGTACAGAAGACAAATTCCACTTTTTCTCAGTTTTCCTAGGATCTATTGTTGCTCTTTGGATCTGTTCTCAAATAGCTGGCAGTTTACATAGCATGCAAATAATGTTGACTTGTAGGCTAATTTGACTATTCCTCCCCATCTCAGTTTCATAAGTTGTTATGCTTGGTTATACTTGAGAATGAAAACAGAGCCAGATGGTTATAGGCTCTGCGAGACATCTACCAGAACTTAAATGTTCTTAAGAGAGTTAGTCTTACATAATTCAAAGCATTTTGGTTGCTTTTCTTAGTGTGAATAAAAAATGTGCAGTCAGAAACTCAGTAACTTTAATAACACAAGCTTTGCTTAAGGCAGTTCTGTTTGGAAACTAATTAGGGAGTAGGGAAGATTTTCGGGTAAAATTCAAAGTTCCTGATGACTATTGAATAATGACTATGAATTTTCAAGGTAGTGAATGATGCTGAGAAACAATAATCAATGAAGGAAGATAATTAAGATATATATTTTAAGGTCTTACATAAAAAGCAAAGGAACAGTTTCTGACTTGAGTGATTAGGTGGAGGGATAATGATGACATTTGCTATTATCAGAAATACAGTAGGCTGAAATCCTGAGATCTTTCAATGTTTAATAGGCGAATTGAAAATGAGGGGTTAAGGACTTTGAGATGCAACAGAGGAGAAATGGGAGATATCGTTGAGAAGTCAAGACATTAGAGTTTCAAGAAAAATAGGTGCTCAAAATGTCAAGTAAAGCCTGTAAATCTAAATAGAAAATACTGAAAAGCCATCGGATTTACCAATATGTTTATCATTAAGAACTTCTAAAGAGCAATTTTAACATCATTATGGCCTCAAAATATAAGATTTCAATGAGTCAAGATGCAAAGAAAGTTTGGAAATGGAAGTAACAGGGCATAGAAGACTTTCTTTCTTAGCTTACTGCAATCTCCACCTCCCGGGTTCAAGTGATTCTCCTTCCTCAGGCTTCCAAGTAGTTGGTGCATGCCACCACACCCAGCTAATTTTTGTATTTTTAGTAGAGATGGGGTTTCACCATGTGGGCCAGAATGGTTTCGATTTCTTGACCTCATGATCCGCCAAGGGCATAGAAGATTTTCAAGAATCTTGGCTACAGTCAGATGGGATGGTAGCTATAAAAGGATGCAAAGTCAAGGGAGGGCTACTTCTTTTTTTCCCAGAAGGAGCTAAACTTGGAGATGAAGATAGACCTAGGAGACTGGTAGGAACATAGTAGAAAAAGTTTATAAATTGATAGAAAAGATACAAAGTGAGAAAGAGGACTCTTGATAGAAAGCAGTGGGAAGAGGTTGGTCATAAAACTGTAGGCCATTTTAACAACAGAAGATAGGCAAAAGTTATTTAATGCAAGTACACATATGAATACATACAGAAGGTTAGCTGTGTACATGAGGCACTATCACACCTTAAACTATGCAAGATACATTGATTAAGCCACACTTGGTATTTTTAACATAAATGTTATAAATAAGAGAAAATAATTTAATAGTCATCCACACAATGAAGACTCAAGATAAATTAATTTGTGAACAAATTCAACAAGATTTTAAGGAAAGAATCTATGCATGATTGAGCTTGAGTTGTGTTATGGGATGGAAGGGAGTTCTGAAGTTCCACAAAGGCTAGATTCTCATCAGTAAGACTGTCTTTAGACTTCAAGGACATCTAGTCTATCAAGTAAAGCAAATGTTAGTGGTAATTGTAGCGTGAATATGTGAGATGGCAGAAGTCAAAAAGGAGAGCATACCCAAAAGTGTGATACAAAATAACAGCTGAGAAAAGGGGTTTTGAGGTATTCACTACAATTCATTGCATCTAGTAATCTGTGGTATTTACACTGGCCTTTGGAATTTAGATAAAAATCACACATCATTGTTTGCTTGGTTTACAGATTAACACAGCATCGTGTCCCACTTGGCACTTGTCATATGGTGACCCTATATTTTGGCATACCTGAATAAACTTTAAAAATAAGAAAGACAGTGCTAGAGTTGAGTAAACATAATTTTTGAATTAAAGTAACTCTGTCTATTGGTGTTTGCTTTAAATCACTCCCAGCCAATGCATTTCGCCTTAATCTAATTTGACTTTGATGAACATGCTTGGTATTATAAACTTAGCTGTTCAGACTACAGTACATTAGCTAAGGCTGAACTACTGACCTCATGATAAAAATGTAATCCCAGGAAAGGTGCCTAGGAAGCTCATAAACCCCTAGAAGCTTTCTTACAGCCTCATGATAGTCTCTAGGCTCCTAACCTAGAGGAAATACATTTTTTTCAGTCACAAGTGATCAAAAAAGAATTATATTTATATTTTTTAAAGTAGAAAAAATAATCAAGTTAATTTCTTCTTTTTTTGTTAACTTCCTTTGCCTTCCTTCTTTTCCCTTTCCATTTCCCTCCCACTTTTGGAAAGTTAACCGCTAATTTGACTATTGTTTTCTGAACACAGAAATCAATGCAATATGCTCTACTGGCAGATAGAGAGGCCAGTGGTACTCAAATTTTGGAATTAGATTTAACAATCTGCTTGTTAAAACACAGATTACCGAGCCCTGCCCCCAGAGTTTCTAGTTCCATAGGTAGGTCTGGAGGGAGCCTGAGAACTGCATTTTTAACAAGCTCCCAGGGGATGCTGATGCTGCTGGTGCTGAACCGTACCTGTGAAGTGCTTCCTAGCTCTAGGTAGGTGCTCAAAATACTCTCTCCTTTGCATGGTACTTAAGAAACTGATTCCTTTCCCTCCCACCTCATTGCTTCCTAGAGTCAATGAGAATCCAGGCCTGTATTGAAATCCCAGAGCCCTCCCAATTAGTCATGTGCCTCAGGAAACTCTCTCACCTCTTGTGGAAATTAAATAAGAAACTGTTAAGTTAAATGGCTACCAAGGTGCCTCATTGCAAATCCAGAAGTCCACTGGTTACTAACACAATGCCAATAGGAATCAGACAAACAGCCTAAACAAGAGCATTTCCCATTGCTATGGGAGTTAAGTGTGCATCACTTGAACACCTGAGCAAGCTCTGAAACACCTCATCTGTAGTCTGAAATTTGAGGGTCTTCAGTTTTTTACATCTGGATGTGTTATCTCCCCTCTATTTGCTTACATATGTCACTGTAATATCATTTCTCCATATGGTTGCAATTTTCCTAATAATCTGCAATTTTACACATTACTTATATTTCCATATAAATATTATTTATTTTGTTGTTGAAATAGTTCCTCCTATTATTGTAATTTTAATGATAAATGCCAATGTTACAAATTACTTACTAAAATTAAATAAACATGAATCAGAAATTAAATAAATCAGAATTAGAACCATTGTTCTAATTGTATAATTCTTAACCTTTTGTTAAGCCCTGGACTTATTTTGGGAAACTGTGGAAAGATACTTTGCCCAGGTAAATGCACATAATTTGTTGGGGAAGCAGAGATCTCCTGAGGGATCTATTTTCCAAATTAAAAACCTCATGCTCTAGGTTCTTCATATTGCTTGCTTCCTAATGAGTGAGCCGTCTCACAATCCTATGATACGAAGCGCTACTTCCAAGAAGAGTTAAGAAACATGGGGTAGGCCCCTACTGACCTCACATAGAACTTGGCCTCTATATTAGTTTCAATTGCTGTGGAGAATTCCCACAAACTAAGTGGTTTAAAAGCAACACAAACGTATTATCTTACAGTTCTGAATGTCAAAGTCCTAAGATCAGGGTGTATGCATTCCTTCTGCAGACTCCAGGGGGAGAAGCCGTTCCTTGCATTTTCCAGCTTCTAGGACCCACTTGCATTGTTTGACACAAGGCACCTGCCTCCATCTTCATGGCCAACAGCCTAGCACCTTCCAATCTCTCTGCTTTTATCTTCATATCTCTAACCAGCCTGCCTCCTTTCCCTTACTAGGTCCCCAATGATTACACTCGGCCCACCTGCATAATTCCAGGCTAATCTTCCCATCTCAACATCTTTAATTTAATCATACCTGCAAAATTTCTTTTGCATTTAAGGTAACATATTGCAAGTTGTAGGAATTAAGACACAGACATCTTTTGGATGCTGAGGACATGTTATTCTATCAGCCACAATATCCATATTATAATGTCCCTAACACATACTGATTTTTGGTTGATTATCATTACTTTCTATGGTAGTCAAATAAAAATAGTACTAACTGTAAATGTCAGTTAAGCATTTTTAACTTACCTTGAGTACTTGGCAGGACTTAGTGATATCAATAGCCATTCCATAGAATATGAAAAGCTTTTTAAATTAGATACTTATACCCATAGGATATTACTGTTCTTTATTGTTGCTTTTAGTCCTTTAACGTAAAATCTATGCACTATGACAACCTGGTCAAATTATCTTATATTTTGAGACTAATCAATAAAAGATTTTTTTAAAAAAAGAAAAATTAGCAGGCAGCTTGACTGATTTAAAAGTACATGTAGCCAGGCATGATGATGCTACCTGTAGTCCCACCCAGTTGAGAGGCTGAGGCTAGAGAATCACATGAGCCCAGGCACTTGAGTCCAGCCTGGGCAACACAGGGAGCCTCTTTCATTAAAAAAAAAAGAAGAGAAGAAAGTATAAGATATAATTAATCAAAAATTTTTGTACTTGAGTGAAAAAAATATGAAAATGCAATAAGAAAGACATGATTTCACAGAAATATTGTCAAAAGTAAAGTGTTGTGGATTTTTTTGTTGACCATATTCTCCCTATGAGTTTTTAAGATAATGCAATTTTAAATTGCATTAACAGTAGCATAATATTTAGAAAGGGAAATAACATTGATTCTTACAAAAACCGTTGTTTTTAAAGTATCTATGTGCCAGGTACCATTCTAGACAATGGAGATATACTCCACTTTGTACTATTGCTATGTCATTTAAAAAATATATAGCTTTATATAGCCTAGAGGGAATAATCACATTATGATTATAGGAAAAGAACTAACTTTTAAAGCCAAACAAAATCACTGTACAATAATTTCTCTGAGTTATTATATCTGCTCACACAAATATATTAGCAAAAAAATCCATTTAGAGTAGTCTGTTTTCTGAACATAGAAATCAATGCAATATGCTCTACTGGCAGATGGAGAGGTCAATGGTTCTCAAATTTTGGAATTAGGTTTAATAATCTGCTTGTTAAAACACAGATTACTGAGCCCTGGCACGTTAAGGCTATGAGCCATCTGCTTTTCAAATGTTCAAACATCACCATCAGCAACATTTAAAAATAGTTTATTTTTCTTTTATTTTTTTTACATTCTTCCCAAACATCTCTCACTCTGAACTATCATCATTTCTAGAATTCATATTCTGTTATTTTTAAATAAACTTTTAGTATACTGTAATTTTAAACTGTAATAAGTGTTATATTATTTGAGATGTTTTAAAAATTAATTTGTAAACCAATCCATATGCACATGATACTCTAAGTTGACTCAACCTTTCCACAAATCAAGTTCAAATATTCTTAATATTCTGGATTGATAAATAAGTAGACAGATTCTGAGTTAAAAGTTTTATAACAAATAAATAATTAATTCCTATCCTTCAGCAAAGTAAACATGGGAGAAGATGAGAAAAGCTTAGTGACCGGTGAGTGTATCAGGTCACAAAAGTGCATAGGAGATGAAATCAGTCCTTGTTCACTATGATCACTTCACGCTGGCATCTGCTGAAATGTACATCATCATATTATCCTATCTCGTTAGCAGGTAATTAGCCCACATCACTTGCAGTTGAGTCTTTCTCCTCCCAACCTTAAAAGCATTTTGTTCCAATTCTTTCATTACTGCAATACCTCTCTAGGGAGCTTGGAAAAATACTCCAAGCCTGTACTCCCAAGTCATACTGGCACAAAAATAATTATCCCAGGATTTCTCAGAGACCCTTTTTGCTCAGATCTGCCACAGGCAACTCCTGCCCACACTGTATACATCATGTTGGATGCAGGGGCACTTGGGATCTTGCTGTTGCCCAAGGATTTACTTGAACTTCTCTTCAAAACCTCCATCCTCTAATTAGGGTTTCTATTGTTCTTCTTTCCCCTGGCATTTGGCCTGAGATTTCAGTCAGGGCACAGAACACCCCTCTGTGGAAATCATGCCAACATCTAACTCTATTGTATCTATCCCCTTACAGTCTGGCAAACTTGAATATTATCTGCAGAGACAGAAAACACTGGCTCTGACTGACTTCCCAGCTTAAGCTTTCGAAGCTCAGAAACTAAGTACTGACTTTTTTTTCTGTGTTCTGCCATAAGTAATAAGCCTACCTGGAGGTAATGGATACTTCTTGCCCTAGCTGGTTAAGGGGGTGGTGAGGAGGGAAGAAAAGGGGGTGAGGGGGTCATTCCTGGGATAACTGGGAGAGAAATACAAGTGTGAAGTCTTATTCTTAAATTCATATAGACAAGGAAAGGGCAAATATAAGAGTGAATATTTGTAGGAGAAGCTCTTTAAATGATGTGGAATTCTTGCAGTTAGGTGAATTGGGAAGTGAAAATGTCTCTACTTAAGACAGATAGTACTAGAGAGCAAAAACATTCAGTTAGAGTAAAAACTAACCTGCACAGCTGTGAGACAGAAATATGAAAATTAGCCAGATATTTTGTATATGTGTAATTTTATTAAATTTTTTTGATGTAAGTTAAATTTTAGATTTTTAAAATATGAGGAATGAAATGTGCTGAGGCAGAAAATAATTCGCACTTTTACAGCTTGTTCCTTTCTAGTCACATGGTGGTTGAAAGTTTATACCTCAATAAAATATGCACAAAAATAATTAAAAATGACTAACTCATCCTCATCACCCTCTCTTTGTTGAAGACCTTCAATCCTAAACCTCAGATGCTGCCAAATATTATGAGAGAAACTTCTCATTCTCTCTCTTTTCATTACATTTATACTTTTGAATTGTTGTTGAAGTAATAACATTGTTTTTGCTAGACAATTGTAGTTTTCAAAGCACAATGTAAATATAATTCTATATGGTAACAGGAAAAGAATTCAGGCATCAGCCCATGAAGGTGTTGTATTCTCCTGGTGTAGGTAATTGATTAATTCTGTGGAGAATTAAACTCTGTGAGGGGAGCTGTATATTAACACAGCAGGAGGCATACAGCAGTCCCCCTTGAGGCCCAGTTTTGCTTTCTGAGGTTTCAGTAACCTGCGGTCAACCGTAGTCTGAAAATCTTAAATGAAAAATTCCAGATATAAACAATTCACAAGCTTTTAACTTGTGTGTGATTCTAAGTAGCATGATGAAATCTCATGCTGTCCCACTCTGTCCTGCTCTGGACGTGAATCGTCCCTTTGTTCAGCATCTTCATGCTGTAGAAACCACCCACCTGTTAGTCATTTAGTTGCCCTGTGGGTTATCAGATCAACTGTAGTGGTATCTCAGTGACTGGCTTCAGGTGATCCTTAATTTACTTAAAAAGGTTCAAAGCACAAGAGTAGTGATACTGGCAATTCAGACATGTCAAAAAGAAGTCATAAAATATCTTTCAAAAGCTGAAAGTTCTCAACTTAATAAGGAAAGAAAAATGTCATATGCTGAGGTTGCTAAAATCTATGGTAAGAGGGAATTTTTCATTCCTAACATTGTAAAGAAAGGGAAGAAATTCATGCTAGTTTTGCTGTCGCACCTCAAGCTGCAAACGTTAAGGCTACAGTGCATGATAAGTGTTTGGATAAGATGAATAAGTCATTAAATTTGCAGGTGAAACGCATGAACAAAAATGTGATGCTTTTGACTGCATGTGTTGCACTAAAAAGCATTGTGCCTATAAGACTTAAGCAACGGATTCCCTTGAAATGAGTGAAGCAAGTCATTTACTGCAAGTAAAGGATACTTAGATTTAGGAATAGGATTGGACTGAAAATATAAAATTCCTGGAAAGGTGATGTCTGCCAGTGAAGAAACTGGTATCACATTTCCAGCAGAGTTGAAGAAGCTGATTAAGGGGAAAGGAAGCCATCCAAAGCAAGTTTCCAACTGCAGTGATGAAGATGCCCAATAGAACCTACATTCAACTGCAAAGGAGGCACCAGGGAATCACAAAGAAAGACAGATCAACTCCGGTACTTTGTGGAAACACTGTAGGGCATATGATAAAATCAGGTGCAGTGTATAAAGTGCTCTCAAAAACAAAACTTTTTGGCCCCTGCTATGGCAAAATAATCAGAAAACAGGGGTGACAGCCATCTGGTTTATGAGATGGTTCTACCACTGCCTCATCCCAGAAATGAACAAATACCAGGAAGAGGAAAGGTTGGCATTTAAAGTCTTACTGACAATAGACAATTCACCTGGACATCCTGAATCTCTTTGCCTTGAAAATGAAAATGTTAAGATTGCCTTTATAATTCTAAATACAACCTAATTACTTCAGCCCCTTAATCAAGGCATCATTTAGTTTGTCAAGGTCACATTCACCTACCTGGTATTTGATCTTAATAGATCAGCAATTGATGCAGACCCTAATCTGGACATAATTTAAGGCTGGAAATCATTCACTATTGCTGATGCAAAAACACTCATCAAAGTTGCATCTCTTCATTTTCAGTCTGTGCGTGTCTTTACAGGTGAAATATGTTTCTTGTAGGCAACAAATCATTGGGTTTTTTTTTTTTTTAAACCCATTTAGCCATTGTGTGTCTTTTGATTGGAGAATTCAGTCCATTTACATTCAATGTTATTATTGATGAGTAAGAACTTACTCCTGCCATTCTGCATTCTGTTATTTGTTTTCTGCTATGGTCGATGGAGTTCCACTGTTGTTGCTCAGGCTAAAGTGCAAAGGTGCAATCTCCACTCACTGCAACCTCCGCCTCCTGGGTTCAAGTGATTCTCCTGCCTCAGCTTCCCAAGTAGCTGAGATTGCAGGTGTGTACCACGACACTCAGCTAATTTTTGTATTTTTAGTAGAGACAGGGTTTCATCACATTGGCCAGGCTGCTTTCTAACTTCTGACCTCAGGTAATCCCCACTTCTCGGCCTCCCAAAGTGCTAAGATTATAAGCATGAGTCACCATGTGGTCTTCATTCTTCTATTTGCTTCCTTTCTTTCTTTTAGTGAAGGTGGTTGTCTTGTGTTTTAATTTCTTGCTTTTTGTTTTTGTGTATCTGTTGTATGTTTCTTATTTGAGGTTACCAGGAGGCTTGCAAATAATATCTTATAATCCGTTATGTTAAACTAAAGACAACAATGATTTCATAAGCAAACAAACACAAATAAAACTAAAAAAACTCCACACTTGAACTTTGTCTCCCCACTTTCAATGTTTTATTCTTTCAGTTTATATCTCGTTTTACTGTCTATGGCTTGAAAATTCGTAGTTGCTATTTTTGATTTGTTCATCGTTTATTCTTCCTACTCAAGAAATAAGTAGTTTATACACCATAATCATAGTGCTATAATATTGTATGCTTTTCTGTGTACTTGCTATTACCAGTGAGTTTTGTACCTTCAGATGATTTCTTACTGCTCATTAATGTATTTTTCTTTCAGATTGAACTCCCTTCAGCATTTCTGGTAGCACAGATCTGGTGTTAATGGATTCCCTCAGTTTTTCTTTGTCTCAGAAACAAAAACTGAGAGAATTTATTTTCTCCTTCATGTTTGACACGAAAGCCACAAGACAAAGTATTTTCCACTCTTCCGCACCTCTCTGCAAGCAAGGAAGTCTCTCCCCATGGCCACCACAACCTCAGGCTCACAATTAATACTGCCTGGCGACCACTGATGTTCACTCAAGGCTCAAGGGCTCTTCAGTCAGTTCGTGGTGAATGCTGCCAGGCTTGGGACTCTCCACTCAGGGCAGTGGACTCCCCTCTGGGCCAGGACATGTCCAGAAATGTCATCCAGGAGCCAAGGCCTGGAATTGGAGGCCCCAAGTGTCTACTTTGTGGTCAAGCTGGTATGTAAGCTACAAACCAAAGTAGACTTTACTTTTCCCTCTCCTTTTCTCAAGCAAGAGGAGTTCTCACAGCCACCACAGCTGGGAATTTGCTAGGTCACACTTGAAACCAGTCCATCTCTGAGTCTCACTAAGGCCCACAGCAAGTACTGCCTGGTTATCACTGCTCACTGTTCAGGGCTCAGGAGGTCTTTACTGAGCAGGTGATGAATCCTGCCAGGACAAGACCCTTCCCTTCAAGGCAGCAGGTTCCCTTCTGGCCCAGGGTGTGTCTAGAAATGTTATCTGAGAGGTAGGGCTTTGAATGGGGGTCTCAGGATCTGCCCATCACCCTATCCTACTGTGGCTGAGCTGGTATCCAAGTTGCAAGACAAAGTCCTCTTTACTCTCCCTCTCTTCTCTTCAAGCAGAGGGAAGGAGTCTCCCCTGGAGTTGTAATTTACGCTGGGCTGCCTCGGGTTGACGGAGGGGTGGTGCAAGTATTCCTTTGCCTGCCCCAGCTGATGTCTTGTTAGGTCACATGCTTCCCATGTTTACAGGCTCCAAGCCCAGCACCACGCCTGGACCTAGCCAGGAATTTCAGTCCTTGTGGCCTAGATTGCCTTTCAAGTTTATTCAGAGTCCCAGAGCACTTTAGCCCATGGTAGTGAAGCTTTCCGGAACTCAGATTCCAACTGCTGGAATGTGTGATTCTACGCTGTATAGGGCTAGTGTGAATACTCCCCTATGGGTGCTGGCTGAATTCTGCCTGGTGTCACTTTCTGCTGTAATAGCAGTACTGAGTTCCAGTGCAAAGTCTCACAATCACTGTGCTCTCCCTTCCCCAAATGCAGATTCTCTCTCTACCCCATGTGGTCACTGCCAGGGGATGGCCGACAGGTGGCATCAACAATTTGAGACTTTCTTTCCCACCCGTTTCAGTGCCTCTTTCAGTGATATAAGTTAAAATCAGGTACTGTGACCACTCACCTGATTTTTGCTTCTTATGAAGGTGCTTTATTATGTAGATAGTTGTTCAATTTGTTGTTCCTGCAGGGATGATGATCAGTGAATGCTTCTATTTGACCATGTTGCTCTACCTCCTCTTCTCATTTTCATTCTTAGTAAGTCACTGGTGAAGAGAATACCAAGACCAACAAGTTTTAGCCTTCAAGCGAAGGTCAATTACACAAACTTTACTGTTCCTTATGAATGGAAGAGGGTAAAATCAGCATTATCATTATAACTGCCACCACTCAAGATAGGCTTATGAAGTCAAACAAATTGGGTCTTCATTACATTTGTTTTGTTTTGTTTTGTTTTTTTGGAATTAGAACCCCTGTATCTTGCCACTTCCACTCCAGTGAACTACTCCCTCAGCATGAAGCTTCAAGGAGTATCTTTCTAAATTTCTTATGTCCAACTCATTTCTTATGTTCCCCCTTCAAACCTTTCCCAACCAAGCACATTCCCTCTTCCTGGAGTCTGCTAAGTAAAAGTAAATAAATATTATATATACTATTCATTACTGTATTAACTTGCTGATTGTTTGATATAGAATTTAGATAGGTTTATGATGAATAATATTGAGGAATATAATTTGTTTTGTTAATTATGATAATTGCTATAATATATTGATTAATAAAATTTGGGAACTCATCCCTTCAGGAATGTTATTCTCCACCAAAATCACACTTTTTATGGGAAAATAAATTTATCTTTCATCACTTCTACTGCTATAAAGTCAATTATTATCTAAATAAGTCAATGGCTATAAATTTAAATATCATTTTTCTAAATTAGTGTGTCAATTGATTAATTTAAGTGAAACGACATTGCACAATATAACCCTGAAATTAGAAAAATAGGCATCTCTGTTTTTGCAAAATGAAGGTTGGAAACAATTTTTATGTTCTGCAGATAAATGCAACAAACTTTTTTTGTTTGTTGTTAGAGTTGGAGTCCTAAATTTGAACTAATGTTTAGCTTAATATAAATATATATGATTGCACAAATAAATATTCATAGATACATGTATATACATAGGTTAATATAAGCAGGCATACTTCCTTGTTCTGTCAGCGAGTTGGCAGGGCCTAGAAGCAACAAAATATCAGTAACAACCCAGTCCTTGGATTCTTCTATTCTCCAATAAAAAGACACAGGAATGGCTGATGGTCGGACTGGGGCAAGTAGGAAGCAAGGTGAGCCTAGAGTATCTCGTAGTGCCAGAAAGTAAATCTGAAAACCTCAGAAGGGCACTGATTTATTGAACTGTCTTATAAACATTTATTAACTGCTCACCCTCTGAAATCATGTTCGTACCGCAGTACATTAAATAGATTCATAGGAATTTTTTTAGGGGGCGGATATTTTTAAAAATAAACTTTTTTATTTTAGGAAACTTTTATATTTACAGAAAAATTGGGCCATATAGAGAGCACCAATATATATGTCCAACACCCAGTTTCCCCTACTAACACCTTAAATTAGTGTGATATATTTGTTACAATGAATGAGAAATATTGATACATTATTATTAACCAAGGTTCTTATTTTTATTCAATTTTCCTTGTTTTTTATCTAATGTCCTTTTCTGTTGTAGGATGCTATTCAGGATATCATATTAGATTTAGTTATTATTTTTCATTTTTACTGACCTTGGTAGTTTTCAGGAATGCTGGTCAGGTATTTTGTAGAATGTTCTCAATTAGTATTTGTCTAGTGTTTTCTTACAATAAGACTAGGGTTATCTATGGGTTATACACACAGTCTTTTTTTAGCCCAGTGTCAATAAGTAATATTTTCTATAAAGTATGTGAGAAATCTGATTTATTACTTTGTTTTTTTATATAATATATATAGAGAACTTTCCCGTTTTCTGGAAAACAGTTGATGTCTTTTAATGCAAACTCTATTTGATCCAACATCTTTTTATGCTTTCATATAACACACAATTAGATCATCATAGCTTCAAATAATGTTCTCATTTTTTTTATTTGAATAGGCTACAAAGGTAAGAAAATAGAAAAATCAGATACTTAGATGTTGATAAAAAATATTTGACCATTTATAGACTTCCACTGTAAGCATAATAATTTGGCTTCTTATTAATCCCAAAATATTTGCCTAATGCAAATTTATGAAAATTGGTTTCATTATTATCTTTGATTTAAGCCAATTATATGACGTTTCTCCCTTATTGGGTTTCTGTGGTAACATCAAAAAAGAATTGCCTTTTTGTTTACTAAACTCAGTCTCACATGAATTTGTTTATTATACTTTTGCATTTTTGGCATAAGCTTTCATGTATCATCTTTAATATTTTTAGCTTTCTGAACAAGAATACGATATATGGTTTGAATACTGCAACTCTTAATATATTGAGAATTCAATCTTTCACAATTTTTAAAACCTATGTCTGTAGAAAATGACATATTTTTGTCTCAGATATCCACTTAATAGTACTTGCAATGAATAGCACAAAGTAGAGTCATAGTGAAAAAGATAGCACATGAGTGCCCTGATTATTTGCATTCCCGATCTCTGTTAGCATAACATTATTATACAACCTGCCCTTCACTGGTATGTGTCCCGTGTTCTCATCCATCATGCACACTGTGGCTGATGAAATCTCTTGGCTGCTCCTCCCATTCCAGCCTAATTTACAAACAGAGAGAAAGAGGCAAAATATCTGTCAATTCTAAGAGATCCACCTTGTGTATCATACTAGAAGTCCCAAGAAGTACAACTGATTGATAGATGACCCTCTGGGTATCTATCTGTAAAGATTCATTCTGGTGACTTTTCCTGTATTTTAAGAATTAAGTTACCCTCTAGGGAATTTAAATTTTACTTCTAACCACAATTAATCTAATTTCCCTTTTAAAAAGCAAGATAACAACAATTAATTTCAGGCAATTTTGGCCTCCTTTCTCCTGGCATTTCCCTGGATATTAGGTCTAAGTTCTTCAGAGTGTGCTAAAGTTATTTGAGGAAAGATAGCGTTGGGTTACCAGCCATGCAACTGTCTCAGTCATTGTTTTATCTGGTTCTCAAAGATGCATTCAGTTAGCCACTGAAATGCTGCTCATTCCCAGCCTCCTGGCCTCTTGAAGCCCAATGGCTTTCTCACTAATTTCCTGCTGAAATTGGAGTTGTAGTATTCATTTTGTTTCTGAAATATTCTTATCACTTCTCACGTATCTCTCCTTTGCTAAGGTCAGAGAAATTCTTCTCCAGATGGAAGTTCCATTGTTCTTGAGCTCCTCTTGTCTACATTCTCCTATGGACATTACTTACTTTAAAAATGAAAATTGGAAAGTCACCTTTCCCCCTTTTTTTTTGGTCTTGGCAACTTGGATTTTGGTAGGAATTCCATTTCTCATATTCTCCTCCTCTCCCTCATCTTCACACTGCTTAAAGGAGCATTTGGGAAAACCAATCAGTATTTCTTACTCTTGCTGTCCCCTCTCCTGAAGAATTGCACAGTAACCCCTTTTTGACTGAAGAGCCCGGGTCCCCAAAAAGAAGGATTCTGTACTACTTGGGCAATTATAGAGTAGAAATTTCCTGTTCTCTCAGAGAGACCTATGGCCATTTACTTAGGGGAAACAAATACTCAAAGCTTTTTAGGACTGTTGAATCAAAGGCTGATTTTAATGTACTGAGAACCACAATAAATCGTGGCCCATGTGTTGGAATAGGAGTAAATAAGAATCAGCAGTTACAGTGATTATTGGCCTCCCAGTGGCTCAGATGGGTTCACAGACATACTCTATGGTCATTTCCTGCTTTCTTCACCTACAGAGTAAAATCAATAGTAGCAGGAAAATACAAATAGCTGCCCTTGAATTCTGTGTCCTCAGCCTAAGATAGACATCAAAATTAAAAAATGATTTTATATCCCTGGAGGAATGACAGAGGTTTGTACCACCCTCAGAGTTAAAGATTGCAGGGGTAGAAGTCTCCATCATATCCCCAAACAATTTATCAGTTTGGTGCCTGCATAAAGGGTAGAGGGATCATAGTGGATGACAGTAGCTCCCTGGAAACTTAGTTTCATCCTACAGAATGATCCAAAAAATGTCAAATATGTTGGAACCCTGCTTCCATATGTTACATTAACTTTAAAAGGAAGAAGACAAATTCTACAAAGGTTCAAGGGCTTGACATATCAGTGAAGTTTTTAGAGGTACAGAAGCCCAGTTGTAAGGAATGTCGTATTGGGATATTCTCTCCAAAGTAAAGGACAAGTTATTGTTTCTTGTACCTCTTATCACTAAGAAAATAGTAAAGCATGTGGGAAGTCTCCCAGGGTTTTGGGAGCAATTTCACAATTTCATACTTGCCATGACACATTTATCAGGTGGAACAAAAGACTTTTGGGTCTTTTATGGGTCCTAGAGAAAAAAAAGGTTTTGCAGCAGATGTAGAATGAAGTCTGAGCAGCCATGAAGCTGGTATCATATCCACAATACCTCATGATTCAAGATATATCTTTAATGACTGAAGTTTTCAATTTAACAATATATTTGGGAGATCTTTCCAAATTAATATACAGAAGTTGCTTAATTTTCATTGTGGTTTTGGTACATGTGTCATAGGTTAAATAGCCACTATTAATGCACTCTTGGATTGTTTCCAGCACTGTGCTATTACACATCACAAACTTCAGCTTGCTATTACAAGCTCAAATTAATGACCTTGTAAATATTTCTTCCTTTATAAATACAGATGCATCTGTTGAATACATTCCCAGAAATGAGAATGTTGGGTCAAAGACACATGGTATTATAATGTTGATAGATATTGCTAAACTGACTTCCATAGAGTTATATAATTTTATGTTCCCACCAGCAATATATGAGGCCATCAGATTCCTCATTTTCTTACCAACTGTTGTGAAACATGAATTTTTGCCAATCTGATAAGTGTAATTTCAGTATTTCTCTTATAATAAAGTAGAACTTTTTTTACACACTTAGGAATTCTTTTGTCTATGTTCATGCCTTTTGCCCATTTTTCTACAGTGTTACTTATCTTTACTAAACAAGACCTAAGAGATTTTCATTTAAGAAATGACCCCTTATCTGTGATGTTAACTTCAGATATTTGCCCCAGTTTTTCCTTTGTCATTTGACCTCATTTCTGTCATAGTTCTCATTTTGTTGTGTTGCTCTAGCGAGGTTAATGAGCTACTCAAAAAGCCGCTAGTCTTAAGTGGGGGTCAGAGCCAAGAGAAGGCTCTGCAACAAGTCTAGGCTTCTGTGCAAGCTGCTCTGCCAGCAGATCATTGTGTCTTATGATCCAGCATAGCCAATGGGACTTGAAGTGTCAGGGGTATGTAGGGATGCTATTTGGAGCCTTCGGCAAGTCCCTGTGGTTGAATCACAGGCCTGCTGCTGAGTGTTAACAGAAATTGTGAACTTGATCATTGGCCACCAAATTACCATATGACCTGAGCTGCCTATCATGAATGAGGCGTTATCTGACCCATCAAGCCATATGGGCAAACACTCCATCATCAAATAGAAGTGATATATAGGTGATCAGGCCCTGAGAAAACTCTGAAAACACAAGTAATTTGTGTAAAGAAATAGCCTGAATACTCATGGTTCCAACTCCTGCTACACTGCCTTCCTTCTCCCACTGTGCACTCTCAGTCTCATGGATAGTTACCTATGATTAGTTGACAGAGGAAGAGATTTCCGCCTGGTTTACAGATGGTTCTGCAAGTACCACCCAAAAGTGGATAGCTTCAGTACTAAGCCCCTTTCTGGAACATCCCTGAAGGACATTGGTAAAGGAAAATACTCCTAGTGGGCAGAACTTCAGACAGTACACCTGGTGGTGAACTTTTCTTGGAAGGAGAAATGAACAGATGTGTTATTATATACCAATTCATGGACTGTACTCAATGGTTTTGCTGGATGGTCAAGGACAAAGGAACATTATTGGAAAATTGATGACAAAGAAATTTGGAAAGAGATATATAGATGGATCATTCTGAATGGTCAACAAGCCATTCTGAATGGTCAAGATGTTTGTGTCCTTTGTAGATGCTTATCAAGGGTAACTTCAGCAGAGGCGTATTTCTTTTTTTTTTCCTTTTTTTTTTCATGACATCACCACATTGATATTCAAGTGGATATAATGACCTGATCTCTGGCTACCAGTCATCCTCTTTCCCAGACACTCATTCTCATAAACAAAGTGGCCATGGTGGCAGGAATAGAAGTTATATATGGGATCAGCAATATGGACTTCTACTCACCAAGGCCAACCTGGCTACAGCCACCACTGAGTGCCCAGTCTGCCAGAAGCAGAGGCCAACACTAAGGCCCAATATGGCACCATTCCCTAGGCTGATTAACCAGCTACCTGGTCACAGTTTGATTACACTGGTTCACTTCTTTCAGGGAAGGGGCAGCATTTTGTCCTTACTGGAACAGATACTCTAAGTACAGATTTGTCTTCCCTACATGCAATGCTTCTGCCAAAATTACCATCTGCTTACTGATAGATTGCCTCATCTATCATCATGGTATTCCACAAAGTATTGCTCTGACCAAGAAACTCACTTGACAGACAAAGAAGCATGACAAAAAGCCTAGGCTTGTGGAATTCACTGTTCTTATCATGTTCCTCACTACCCTGAAGCAGCTGGATTGATAGGACAGTGGAATGTCCATTTGAAGAAACAGTGACAGTGCCAGCTAGGTGACAATACTTTGCAGGACTGGGGTAGAGTTCTCCAGAAGGGTGTATATTATCTAAGTCAGTGTACAATAGATAGTATTCTTTTTCTCATAGCTGGGATTCATGAATCAGGAACCAAGGAATGGAAATGAGAGTGGCATTACTCATCATTACCACAGTGACACACTAGCAAATTTTTTGTTTCCTGTTCCCACAGTTTTATGTTCTCCTGGCTAAGAGGTCTTAGCTCCAGAAGAAGGAGTGTTTCCATCAGGAGATATCACAATGATTGATTTAAACTGGAAATTAAGACTGCTACCTGGGGGTCCTCATGCCTTTGAGTCAACAGACCAAGAAGAGAGTTATGGTGTTGGCTGAGTATATGGTTTTCATTTGTGTGTGTGCATGTGTGTGTGTGTGTCTGTGTCAGTGTGTATGTGTGTGTGTGATATCTTTTGTTTTCTTTTCTTCTCATATGATGTATAAGATATATTGACTTTATATTAGTATTTAAGTATTGTTAATTATACATTATAGTATTTAAGTTATGGGATATAATGAAAAGAGTAAACATCACTCAAATACTTTATCTTCTCTTCTGGGAAAGGGGTCTGTGCTTTTTCTGTTTTATTCAGGATAGCTTTATCATGTCAGGTGGTATTATGACCTTGTCATTGTATTTATTTGAAGATTAAGTATGGGTTAAGGAGTGGATTTAGGTGCCAAGTTAGTAAAAGGTAAATTTGTGTTGGTTAATTTTATGTATCAACTTGACTGGGCTAAGGAATATCTAGATAACTGGTAAAACATTATAACTGGGTGTGCTATGATGTTTCCAGAAGAAATTGGCATTTGAATTAGTAGACAGATTAAAGAGAATCAGCCCTCACAAATGAAGGTGGGCATCCATCAATCCATTGCTAGTCCAAGCAGAACACAGACATGAAGAAAGGGCAAATTTCTCTCTTTCTTCTTGAGGCAGGACATCTGTTTTCTCCTGCTTTTGGATATCACAGCTTCTAGTTCTCAGACATTGGGATTCCTGGACTTAGAACAGCACCCCCAAACTCCCACTCCTGGAATACTAAGGCCTTCAGCCTTGGACTGGGAGTTACAACATTGTCTCCTCTGGTTCTCAGGCTTTCTGAATCAGGCTGAAATGCAACATTGGCTTTCCTGGTTCTCCACCTAGCAGATGGCATACTGCGGGACTGTTCGGCCTCCATAATCACATGAACCCATTTTCATAATAAGTTTCTTGTCTATCTGTCTATCATCTATCATCTATATCTATCTATCTATCTATCATCTATCTATATCTGTCTATCTTCTATTGGTTCCGTTTCTCTGGAGAACCCTGATCAAAATAGTATAATTTTAATCTTCTTAAATTGGCAACACTTGTTTTGTAGCATAATATGTGATATATCCTGGAGAATGTTTTATATACACTTGAGAAGAACTTGTATTTTCCTATTGAGTGAAAGTTCTATGTATGTCTTTCAGGTCCATTGGGTCTGTAGTGATTTTCTGCTGCTTCTTTATCAATTTTTTTTCCTGGATGTTCTGTCCTTTATTGAAAATGTGGTAATTGAAGTATTCTATTATTGTATTGCTGTCAATTTATCCTTTTAAATCTGTTACTATTTATTTATATAGTTGGATGTTCTGATATTGGGTGCATAGATATTTACAATTGCTATATTTTCCTGTTGAATTTACCCTTGTATAATTATATAATGACATTGTTGGTCTCTAGGGACAGTTTCACCTTTAAATCTACTTGTCTGATATACATATAGCCACTCCTGCATTTTTTGATTACTATTTGCATGGAATATCTTTTTTCTTTACTTTCAATCTGTCTTTCAATTTAGAGTGAATTTCTTGTAGAGAACATATAGTTCAAATTTCATCTATTCCGCCACTCTATATCTTTTGATTGGGAAGTTTCATCCAATTACATTTAAAGTAATAAATGGCAGGGAAGGATTTACTAGTGTCATTTTGTGAACTCTTTTCTGTTTGTCTTGTAATTCTTCCATTTTTTTTTCTTATTGTCTTTGTGTTTCATTGTTTTTTTTTTTTTTGTATTGATAAGTTTTAATTCTTCTCTTTTCCTTTGTGTAATGTCTATAGATTTTTTTAAATGGTTAACATGGAGCTTATGTGTGATATCTTTTAGTTATAACTGTCCAAGCAGATAACAGCTCAACTTCACTTGCAGGCAGGAAGTGTACACTTTTACCTCTTCTGACTGCCCAAAATGCTATTGATATCACTATTTACATTTATTTATTATACTTAAGTTTTGGGGTACATGTGCAGATCCTGCATGTTTGTTACATAGGTATACACGAGCCATGGTGGTAGTTTGCTGCATCCATCGCCCCATCATCTTCATTAGGTATTTCTAATGCTATCCCTCTCCAAATCCCCCATCACCTGCTATTCCTCCCCTATCCCCCCAACACCCAGGCCCCGATATGTGATGTTCCCCTCCCTGTGTCCATGTGTTCTCATTGGTCAACATCTACTTATGAGAGAGATCATGTGCTGTTTGGTTTTCTGTTCTTGTGTCAGTTTGCTGAAAATGATGGTTTCCAGTTTCATCCATGTCCCTGCAAAGGACACGAACTGCATAGTATTCCATGGTGTATATGTGCCACAATTTCTTTATTCAGTCTATCATTGATGAGCATTTGGGTTGGTTCCAAGTCTTTGATATTGTGAACAGTGCCACAATAAACATGCATGTGCATGTGTCTTTACAGTAGAATGATTTATAATCCTTTGGGTATATACCCAGTAATGGGATTGCTGGGTCAAATGGTATTTCTATTTCTAGATCCTTGAGGAATCACTACACTGTTTTCCACAATGGTTGAATTAGTTTACACTCCCACTAACAGTGTAAAAGCATTCCTATTTCTCCACATTCTCTCCAACATCTGTTGTTTCCTGATTTTTTAATGATTGCTATTCTAACTGGTGTGAGGTGGTGTCTCAATGCGGTTTTGATTTGCATTTCTCTAATAACCAGTGATGATGAGCTTTTTTTTCATATGTTTGTTGGCTGCATAAATGTCTTCATTTAAAAAGTTTCTGTTCCTATCCTTTGCCCAATTTTTGATGGGGTTATTTTTTTCTTGTAAATTTGTTTAAGTTCTCCATAGATTCTGGATAGCAGCCTTTTGTCAGATGGGTAGATCGCAAAAAATATTTCCAATTCTATTGGTTGCCAGGTCAATCTATTGATAGTTTCTTTTGCTGTGCAGAAGCTCTTAAGTTTAATTAGGTCCCATTTGTCTCTTTTGGCTTTTGTTGCCATTGCTTTCGGTGTTTTAGTCATGAAGTCTTTGCCCATGGCTATGTCCTGAATGGTATTGTTGAGGTTTTCTTCTAGAGTTTTTATGGTGTTAGGCCTCATGTTTAAATCTTTAATCCATCCAGAATTAATTTTTGTATAAGGAAAGGATCTAGTTTCAGCTCTCTGCATATGGTTAGCCAGTTTTGCCAACACCATTTATTAAATTTCTGTACTCAGTTTTGGGAGGTTTTCAGCCATTATTCACTTGAATAAACTTTCTCTCCTTTTCTTCATCTTCTTCTATGAGTCCCATAATAAATATATTCTGTGACTTGATGGTGTCCCATAAGTTCCTGAAGCTACCCTCATTTTTTCATTCTTTCTTTTTTTTTTTTTTTTTTTGCTCCTATAGCAGGATGACTTCAATGACCTGTATATATTCTTGTGAAGTATTCTATTTCAGTGCAGTTATTGTATTTTTTAGCTCTATGATTTCTGTTTGGTACTTTTTAATATTTTCTATTTCTTTGTATCACCTGGAAAAGTTGTGGTAGGTGTGTAGCCCAATTCCTTCTCTCCTCGTGGAGAAACTGAAAGTGGGAGTTTATTGCTGGCTGACTCTGCACTGAGCTGAGAAAGGGAACTGTGACAAATGCCTGCATGCTCATTCAGACTGCATGCACTTTCAGAACATTGCTTTGCTCTCTGTCCCCATACAAGCATAGCAAATGCTGGGCACCATCAGCTCACAAACACAGGCAGATTAGAGGCCAGATGCTCAGACAGCAGCCAGAAAAGTTGAGTGGGTAGTATAGATGTATGGTTCAACTATTCCAGGGAAAAGCTGGAGGCTTGGTTTTATTGTTGAAGCAAGTTAGAAAAGAGAAGCCAAGGAAGTAACCACATGCCCATTCAAGTGTCCAGAGAACTAGTGATTGTCTGCCCTCTCAGCTCCCAGAAGAAAGCTAGTTAGAAGCCACGTGCTCAGACAGCACTGGAAAAGTTGGAACTTTAGATGTACAGTCTACCTTTCCACCAAGGAACTGAAAGCTGGGCTTTATTCCCTGAGAAGTCTGCAATGAGCTGGAGGAAGAGATGTGAGAAGCGCCTGTACACCTACTTGAAACTTTCATTTTGTTTTCTGTGGTCCTGGGGAGGTAGTGAATACTTGAGTGTTATTCACTCATTCCCTTCAGCTTCCAGGGATAGTGAAGTCAGGGGCTAGTACCTCAGGACCCTTCACTCCTTGGGGCAAAGCTGGGAAATGGGGGTTCCTTTCAGATTGCATGGTACTGTGTTACGGGTAGGGTTAATAGTGAGACTATCTCAGTTTTTCTCTACCAATTTTGATGTATTTTCTAAGTTGTCTAGTGTGCAGAAGAAGCTCAAGTAGTTTCTGGATCTTTCTCAGAGGGTATTGATCCAAGTTTAACTGTTTATTTGGTATGTCTGTGGGTAAAGGGAGAGTCCTGAGCCTCATATTTTGCCATCTTGCTGATATTCAGAAATGATTTTTAAAAGGGGGAGAGAAGATGGGTTCTGGAACATAAATTATGAGAATGCCTTTGATAACAAAAAAGACATTCATTCCATGGCAAGAAGAATAAAGATAATTGGCATATATATGTAAGTTGTTTAGGATATTATGAAAATGATGGTGTCCCCATCTGATGATTTGTATATTCTCAATTCAGTTCAAAGAGAGCCACCAGCTGAATGTGTCCGGGAGGGTGGAAAATGAAAGACTGGAAAAGCATGGGTAAGTATGTTATAATCAAAGTGGAAAAAAACTGAGATGATAAGATGGAGACTTGTATTGATTGATAACATGAATTAGGGTGAGAAGAAAGCTGTGGACCCTTTGATGAGCTTGTCAGAGAATGAGGCATGAGGACCAAGAGGTGAGTATGTTACAGCAAAATGGAAGGGCATTCATAGGCACAGAAAGCATAATAGCCTAGAAGGGACCACGAGGTACAAGAAACACACCACCTCTTGAAAGCAACGTATGGTTTATGAGAGTTAGAGCCTCCACTTCAGTGGATCAAAAGTAAAATGGTATCCTCCAGGAACACAAGGTTTCTAATAAGGCAAATATTTTGAAGGATGGCTTTGGGAATACGCTGAAGATTTATAAGGAATTTGATGTAGTTAGTTAGGTCTGGGGTTGCAAGAGGGCTGGAGGAAAATCTGGGAGGCAGAGACAGAGAACGAGAATAAAGAAACAATATTATACATGACCAGAATTCAAAATCTTTGTAAAAAAAATACAAATTCCCAACACTTAGACTTAGAGTTTCTGATTTAGTACAACTGGGTGACAACCAGGAATATGCATTTTAAAAAATATTACAAAAGTTTGGTTTTACACTCTAGCCTTGAGAAATATTTATGTTTTGTTGGATGCTGGGGAGTGAGGTAATAAAGACTTCATGTAGTGATTTTATGGGGGAGAAAGAGCTATCGCTGTTTACAAGGTTAGGTGTGTTGAAATGAGAAACATTCATTCACATTTTCAACACTTTCACTTCATTGTTGAAATGTGACATAGTACACAGATAGTAATCGCATAGCTATGATTCTATCTCTAAAAGGATTACAGTCAAATAGTTTACATAGATTAAATGTCAAGCTACATTAAATCAAGAAACGAATATTCTGAATAAGGAAAAGCACGGCAAGAAGTTCATAAAATAAACTTCACTGGCATTTTTAGTGCTGCATTTTAACTTTGATTTTAATTTACTGAAGACATTGCTCCAAGTTTCTTTGCATGAAAGTCACATTTCCAGTAATAAATCCCTTCACCAGTAAAACAGCAGCAGATATAACAGGAACTTCAAAGAAAGATCATCTTGGATGTGGTTCAAACTTGGCTTTTCTTATACATGTTAAAATTTACCTACAAATTTACTGTAATTTGGGGAGAATTAACAGGAAGAAATGAAGGTTATTAGAATGATAAATATGTGGGTAAATATAAAAGATTATTTTATTTCTCTCAATTTAAAAAAAACATATATAATGATTTAAAGCAAAATTTGTAACATTGTCTTCTTGGTTTAAACTTACCATAGTTGAAATACAAATGGCAACTATAAGCATAAATAATGGTAAATCCAATGGAAAATAACAGACACTTATTCAGCAGCAGGAAACAAATCTGGTATTATTTTAGTCTAAACAACCTCCTTTAGCATTTCTTTAGACAGGATTCCTAGCTATAAATTTTCTAGATATCTTTTATCTGAAGCTGCCTTTATTTTACCTTTACTCTTGAAGGATATTTTCATTCCCTATAGAATTCTGCTTTGACAGTTTTTTGTTTATCTAGCATCTTAAAGATAGCGTTTCATTTTCTTCTGTCCTTTAGAGCTTTGATGAGAAGTGAGACATATTTCAAACTGCTATTCCATTATGTAACTTTTTTCTGACTCCTTTCAAGAATTTGTTTTAATCTTTATTTGTGAGTAGTTCGATTTTAATGGCCTATGTATGGTTTTCTTTGCACTTTTTCAATTTTAGGTCTGTAGAGTATCTTCGTAGGTTTGGGCTTCTGTAACAAAATACCATAGACTGGATGGCTTCAACAACAAATATTTACTTTTCACCATTTTGTAGGCTGGGACGTCCAAAATTAAGGTGCTGGCCTATTTGTGTCTCTAGAGAGGCAGAACTAATAAAATTGATGTATCCTATTTGTTAGAATAGGATCCTTTTTCTGGTTTACAAATGGCTACTTTCTTACTGTATCCTCACATGGCACATAGAAAGAGAGAGAGAGAGAAAGAGAGAGAGCGCTTTCCACTCTCTTCCTCTTTATAGGAAGATACTAATCCAATCATGGAGAGTCAATCATCTCCTCATGGCTTCATCTAAACTTAATTACTTACCAAGGGCCCTATATCTTAATACCACCACATAGAGGGTTAGAGTTTCAACATAAAACATTTTGGTTGACACAGACATTCAGCCTATAACACTGAGCTTCCTGCATATTTGCCAAATTTGAGAAACTCTGGACATTATTTCTTCAAATAAATTTTCTATCTTCCAGTTTACTGACTTGGTTCTCTGTCATCTCCATTTTGCTGGCTAGTTCAACAGGTACATTTTAAAATTTGGTTACTATATTTTCCATTTCCAGAATTTCCATTTGGTTATTTTTCTAGCTAGGATTTATAGGAGGAGATTTCCTATTTTTTCACAACAAGCTTCACAACAAGCATTTGTTTTAATAACCACTTTAAAAATCATTCTCTGCTAATTCCAGCATGTGGGTTATCTCAGTCTCCACTGGTTGTATTCTCTTTAAAATTAGTCATATTTCCCTATTTGTCATGTCTGGTAATTCTGAATTGTATCCTGAGCATTATGAATGCTATATTGTGTTGGTAGTGGATTCTGTTATAGCCTTCTGAAGAGTGTTTATTTTTTGTTTGGTTTTGTTTTAACAGGCAATTAAAGTGATCAAACTCAGAATGCAAATTTGTTCTTAGGCAGAAGTTCAAATCTCAGATCAGATCTTTAGACTTGACTGGGCTGCTTAGAGTCTGCCCCAGGCATGAGTCATTTAAACATCAGTCAAACATACACAAATAATTTATTCTACAAACTGAAGACTTTCTCTTTGTCTCCTTTCTGCAAGTCTATCATTCACTTCTCCGTGGCTATGGTTGTTCCAGTCTCTGTTCTCTGGTTCTTCATAGCAGTAAGTTCATATTTTGTATTACAGTTTAACTTTTCATGGTGTAGACCAGGGTCTCCAATAGGTATAAAGACTTTTGATAAAATAAATTTACACAATGTCATTTCCTTCTTCAAAGTCAGCTTTGCTTCAGAGTTGAAGATTTTGTTGCTTTCAAAAATATTTACTAGAAAGTAGTTATTTTTCATATTTTGTCAGAGTTTAGTGTATAGGAGAGTTAGTATGATCGAAACTTAGCAATTATCAGAAGCAGAATTCTTCAAAGTATTTTCTTTAATAAAATTTGTATCATGCCATTTTTTACTCAAAGTTTTTGCAATGGCTTTTTCTTACACTGAAAATAATATCCAATCTTCTTTGCCTCACGCATATATAGTCATATAGTTTCTAACTCCCCATCATATAGTTTCTAACTCCTCTTATCACTTACCACCCATGTTATTCAACAAACAATTTGTCCAAAAACACTGGCTTAGAAAAGGTCAAGTTTCTTTTTGTCTTCAGGACTTTGATGTCCCCTTTGCCTGGATCATTTTTTTCTTAGTATATCTAGCCCCTGAATTATTTAAAGGTCAATTCACTTCCTCAGAGGGATCTTTCCTGACAGAGTTATTTATTATTGATCCACCTATTGTTTATACTTTTAAATAACTTGTTTTGATTTTATTACATGTCTAACTATCTGAAGTTATCTTATCATTTACTGGTTAAATTTTACAATTGCCTATTGCCTGCCTCTGGAAAATAAGCTATACAACTGTAGAAATTTTATTGTATAATCAGGACCATTCTAGTCACCTGGTAACTGGTGTTCAATAATATTTGAATAAATAATTAAAATAATTAACTCATAAATAATGTATAACTTTAATTTTAATTTCCATGCTAGTATAGATCAAATGTTTTTACTGTCCAAGTGTTAGATACATATCAAAGTATTCTTTTATTAGTGATATTTCATTTTATAGTATTATAAAGAGATAACCTATATACATGTATTTAATTTATTGCAATATTTTTTGTTGTCTAGTATCTAATAAATGTTGGTAAATATTCCATGGGAATTTAAAAAGGAATCACAGGGTAATAGGTCATACTGCTTTCCTCCCTCCCATACAAACCCCCATACACAGAAACATAGATACATATATACATGTTATAGTTCATGTTATTTGTGATGGCAGTTTTGTTGAAATATTTTTCTAAAAGCTTTTGTTTATATTGTACAATTCTATTTATTTTTAAATGAAATACTTCATGCCTGAAATTACTTTAAATTTTAAAGCTATTATTTTTTTAAATATTTCTCACTTGAATTCTACTTTGTAAGAAGTAACTACCATGACTCCTACATTTTGTCATTGTGGTTGTCACTATTTGATAAATATTTATAATTTAGCTCTTTTCTATAACTTTAGGCTAGTTTATTGTAATGGTAATGCAGCTGTATTTATAGAGCAAATCTTGTTCTCTTTTTATACTCACATTCTAATTATTTTTCAATTCAAGAAATTTTTCCATTATAAATGTTATGTAAATTTGTGATGGAAAAAAATTTTATATAATAATGAAAGAGATTAAATAAATGTTTCCTCTCATACATTTCTCAATTTTAAATTGTTCAGGTGATATAAGTTTTTTGTTATAAAAATACTTCTAAAGTATATGATGTAAAAGTTTAAATGAAAGAGAATTTAAACTTTTACATCATATACTTTAGAAATATTTTTACATCATTTATCATTTACAGCATATACTTTAGAAGTATTTTTATAATATACTTTAGAAGTTTTTTTTTTAACTTTTAGAAGTAAAGGTTTAAATGAAAGATAATTTAAACTTTTACATCATATACTTTGAAGTATTGGTATAATAAAAGTATTTCTATCACCTGAATAATTTAAAATTTAGAATATTCTCCCTTCATCTTGCTTCCATTTCTTTGCAACTCTCCACATTTATCAATGCCTAAATATGACTTTCTTCACTAGAGGTAACTACTGTTATTAGCATAATATTTTTCAGATATGTCTATGTATTTATACATGCATATAAATAATATAGTTTTATAAAATGTTTACATAAATTTATCATATTGTATAAATTGGTCAGCAATATGAATTTTTAAATTTATAGTATGACTTTATGAATTAGTATATTTTAGCCCAATTTATTACTTTATGATCACATAATATTCTACCATATGACTTTACTGACATTTATTTTTCTTCCTTTTGATGTATAAGTGAACATTTTTTTGTTAAAAAAGACAAAGATTAATTAAGACTTTTTGTGTATGTCTATAATGTATTAGCAGTATTAAGTATTGTCTAAAAGTAGAATGCTATGTTGAATGGTATATACATTTAATATTTTAATAAGTACTGCCATATTGCTTTCCGGACTAGCTGTGCTGATTTATACCCTCAATAGAAGTACTAGTAAGCTAACATTTCCCCACATTGCCTGGTCTCACATTTTTCTCATTAAAATTATTTTGCCTTTGTATTTATAAAATTTCTTTACACACTATGAATGTGACTATTTATACTGAAATATATAGTGAAAACTAGGGAAACTATTTTCCCTAGTTTCTAGTTATTGTCTCCTAGTTTCTAGCTCTTTAAAAACTTTAATCTTCAATGTCTTGTCTTAAAGAAATTTTTAAATTAATGACATATTATTTTCCAGTTTTTTCTTTTATGTCATGAATTATTTTGTCTGATGCTGGAAGTTTTCTATGAGTAAGAAAAAGGCAAGAAAACTCCTGGTCTCAGTTTTCTATAATTGAGTATCCTGATAATTAATAATCAGGATACTCTGTGATTACAGAGAGGCCCCATTTTGGGCTTTATATGTGTTTACTCTGTGGTTAGAGTTCTTCTTCCTTTGAAGTAATTTTTCATTGCGTGTAAGTTGGATGTTTTATTTCCCCAACTTTCCCTCATGGTTTCTTTGGTAATCTAATCTCATCTGTTTTATATCTTTTAGTAATTTTTTAAAAGAGAGTCTCGTTCTGTTGCCCAGGTGGAGTGAGTGATACAAACATAGATCAATACAGCGTTGACCTCCTGGGCTCAGCTTCCTGTGTAGCTGGTTCTACAGGCACTTGCCACCATGCCCTGCTTATTTATTCATTTAAAACAGGGATCTCACCGCTGGTCTGAAACTCCTGGGCTCATGCAATTCCATTTGACCTCTCTAAAGCCTGGGATTATGGACAAGCCACTGCACCTAGCCCCAACACTCCATTTTTAATTGGATTGTTCTCTCTACAACATTTTGTCTTTCAATGCAATGGATGTGGCAGGAGGAGGAGTGGTAAGGGGGTGATATATGAATGCCTACTTCACCATCATGATCAAATCTCCGAAGATTTTAAAGAGCAGGAAATAACAAACAATATCAGTATGATATTGGCTGTAGGTTTCTCATCAGTAGCTCTTATTATGTTATTTCTATGCTATTTGTGGTAAACCTTTACATTTTGAAAAATGTTTTAACTTCATAACACGATTTCTGATCATTTACAAAATTAAATCCTCTACAACTTCTGTTCCAACCAAAGCAATCTCTTTAGCATGTGAGAGACCACAGGAAACAAGGTAAATTTTCTTTTTGGTTGTACAGGGAAATGGGTTTATAGGCACAGAGGCTTCTTGCTGGACAATCTTCCACCTCTCAGCCCAGCTCTGAAATGTCCTCCTATGGAAGATATCTCACCTTATTCTCACTTTATTAAGAAAGACATTTTTCCTTGAGTGGTTTGTAGTTCTCCTCGAAGAGGTCCTTCACATCCCTTGTTAGTTGTAATCCTAGGTATTTTACTGCCTTTGTAGCAATTGTGAATGGGAGTTCACTCATGATTTTGGATGATTTTGGCTCTCAGTTTGCCTGTTACTGGTGTATAAGAATGCTTGTGATTTTTGCACATTTATTTTGTATCCTGAGATTGCTGAAGTTGCTTATAAGCTTAAGGAGATTTTGGGCTGAGACAATGGGGTCTTCTAAATATACAATCATGTCGTCTGCAAATAGAGACAATTTGACTTCCTCTTTTCCTAATTGAATATGCTTTATTTCTTTTTCTTGCCTGATTGCCCTGGCCAGAACTTCCAATACTATGTTGAATAGGAGTGGTGAGAGAGGGCATCCTTGTCTAGTGCCAGTTTTCAAAGGGAATACTTCCAGTTTTTGCCCATTGAGGATGATATTGGCTGTGGGTTTGTCATAAATAGCTTTTTTTATTTTGAGATACGACTAAAAAAGAAAATTTGAGGCCATATTCATGATGAACATCCATGCAAAAATCTTCAATAAAACACTGGCAAACTGAATCCAACAGCACATCAAAAAGTTTATCCATCATGATCAAGTCAGCTTCATCCCTGTGTGCAAGGCTGGTTCAACATAAGCAAATCAATAAATGTAATCCATTACTTAAACAGAACCAAAGACAAAACCACATGATAATCTCAATAGATGCAGAGAAGGCCTTCAACAAAATTCAACAGCTCTTTATGCTAAAAACTCTCAATAAACTAGGAATTGATGGAATGTACCAAAAGAATACAGTTGAAAAAACATTCCAGGCTCATGGTTAGGAAGAATCAATATTGTGAAAATGGCCATACTGCCAAAAGTAATTTATAGATTCAGTGCTATCCTCATCAAACCGCCATTGACTTTCTTCACAGAATTTGAAAAAAGAAAACCAAAAAACCTTAAATTTCATATGGAACCAAAAAACAGCCTGCATAGCCAAGGCAATCTTAAGAAAAAAAAAAAAAAAGCTGGAGGCATCAAGTTACCTCACTTCAAACTATACTACAGGGCCATGGGAATCAAAACAGCAGGGTACTAGTACCAAAACAGAGATATAGACCAATGTAACAGAACAGAGGTCTCAGAGATAATAATAATGCCACACATCTACAACCATCTGATCTTTGACAAACCTGATAATAACAATCAATGGGGAAAGGATTCCCTATTTAATAAATGTTGTTGGGAGAACTGGCTAGCCATATGCAGAAAGCTGAAACTGGATCCCTTCCTTACCCCTTATAAAAAGAATTAGCTCTAGATGGATTAAACATTTAAATGTAAGACCTAACGCCATAAAAACCCTAGAAGACAACCTAGGCAATACCATTCAGGACATAGGCATGGGCAAGGACTTCATGACTAAAACATCAAAAGCAATGACAACAAAAGCCAAAATAGACAAATGGGATCTAATTAAACTAAAGAGCTTCTATACAGCAAAAGAAACTATCATTAGAGTGAACCAGCAACCAATAGAATGGAAAACATTTTTGCAATCTACCCACCTGACAAAGGGCTAATATCCAGAATTTACAAAGAACTAAAGCAGATTTACAAGAAAAAAAAACAACCCCATCAAAAAGTGGGCAAAGGTTATGAACAGACACTTTTAAAAAAGAAGACATTTATGCAGCCAACAAACATAATAAAAGGCTCATCAACACTGGTCATTAGAGAAATGCAAATCAAAACCACATTGAGATACCATCTCACACCAGTTATAATGGCGATCATTAAAAAGTCAGGCGACAACAGATGTCGGAGAGGATGTGGAGAAATAGGAAAGCTTTTACACTGTTGGTGGGAGTGTAAATTAGTTCAGCCATTGCGGTAGACTGTGTGGCAATTCCTCAAGGACCTAGAAATAGAAATTCCATTTGACCCAACAATCCCATTACTGGGTATATACCCAAAGGATTATAAATTGTTCTATTATAAAGACACATGCACACGTATGTTTATTGCATCACTGTTCACAATAGCAAAGACTTGGAACCAACCCAAATGCCCATCAATGATAGACTGGATAAAGAAAATGTGGCACATATACACAGTGGAATACTATGCAGCCATAAAAAAGGATGAGTTCATGTCCTTTGCAGGGACATGGATAAAGCTGGAAACCATCATTCTCAGCAAACTGACACAAGAACAGAAAACCAAGCACCTCATGTTCTCACTCATAAGTAGGTGTTGAAAAATGAGAACACATGGACACAGGGAGGGGAACATCACACACCAGGACCTGTATGGGGGTGGGGTGCTAGGGGAGAGATAGCATTAGAATAAATACCTAATGTAGATGACAGGGTGATGGATGCAGCAAACCACCATGGCGTGTGTATAGCTATGTAACAAACCTGCAGAATCTGCACATGTACCCCAGAACTTAAAGTATAACAATTTAAAAAAAAAAAATGTCAATTAAAAAAATGAAAGAGAAAACCAAATAAAGCATGTCAATTTAAAAAAACTAAAAATAAAATACCTAGTAATGGGATTACTGGGTCAAATGGTATTTCTATTTCTAGATCCTTGAGGAATCTCCACACTGGAAACCATCATTCTCAGCAAACTGACACAAGAACAGAAAGCTAAACACTACATGTTCTCACTCATAAGTAGGTGTTGACCAATAAGAACACATGGACACAGGGAGTGGAACATCACACATGAGGGGCCTGTCATGGGGTGCAGAGCTAGGGGAGGGATAGGGGGAGGTGGGGGAATAAGGGAGAGAAAGCATTAGGAGAAATACCTGATGTAGATGATGGAGTGATGGAAAGCAAACCACCATGTCACGTGTATACCTATGTAACAAACCTGCACATTCTTCACATGTACCCCAGAACTTACAGTATAATTTTAAAAAATAATAAAAATAATAAAAAATAAAGTCATTTTTTTTGGTTTTAGCTTGAAGGAAATACTGGAGCCTGGTGCTTCCAGCTTGAGATAAATACAGTTGTGCTCACTAGATTATCCTTATAATAAATTTCCCCATTAACTACTTGCAAAACTGTCCAAACTTGCAGCCCTTGTTGTTTTTAATCTTGATGATAATTCCAGGGTTCTATCCTAGTCTATGCTTTCTCTGTATGATGAGTGGCTTAGACAGATTTTATTATCAAGTTATTCCTTTTATATATCTTCCAAAAATTCCTAAGTGCTCTGAGCTTATCAGTTTTCCTGACCTGCTTTTTCACATTTTTGTATTTCTTCTATCATTTTAATGTGAGTTTAAGATAAAGGAGATATCAATGCTTCCATTTAGCCAGCTAGCTTTCTTTGACTGGAAGTTTACAATTAAAAACACCAGAACATTAGTAGCTTGATGGGGATAGCGTTGAATCTATAGATTACTTTGGGCAGTATGGCCATTTTCACGATATTGATTCTTCCTAACCATGAACATGGAATGTTTCTCCATCTGTTTGTGTCCTCTCTTATTTTGTTGAGCAGTGGTTTGTAGTTCTCCTTGAAGAGGTCCTTTACGTTCCTTGTTAGTTGTATTCCTAGGTATTTTATTCTCTTTGTAGCAATTGTGAATGGCAGTTCGTTCTTGATTTGGCTCTCTTTAAGTCTGTTATTGGTGTATAGGAATGCTTGTGATTTTTGCACATTGATTTTGTATCCTGAGACTTTGCCAAAGTTGCTTATCAGTTTCAGGAGATTTTGGGCTGAGAAGATGGGGTCTTCTAGATATACAATCATGTCGTCTGCAAATAGAGACAATTTGACTTCCTCCTTTCCTAATTGAATACCCTTTATTTCTTTTTCTTGCCTGATTGCTCTGGCTAGAACTTCCAGTACTATATTGAATAGGAGTGGTGAGAGAGGGCATCCTTGTCGAGTGCCAGAATTCAAAGGGAATGCTTCCACTTTTTGCCCATTCAGTATGATATTGGCTGTTGGTTTGTCGTAAATAGCTTTTATTATTTTGAGATACGTTCGTTGATACCTAGTTTATTGAGGGTTTTTAGCATAAAGGGCTGTTGAATTCAAGCTACCAATGACCTTCTTCACAGAACTGGAAAAAACCACCTTAAACTTTATATGGAACCAAAAGAGAGCCCACATAGCCAAGTCAATTCTAAGCAAAAAGAACAAAACAGGAGGCATCACACTACTGGACATCAAACTCTACTACAAGGCTACAGTAATCAAAACAGCATGGTACTGGTACCAAAACAGAGATATAGACCAATGGAACAGAACAGAGACCTCGGAGGCAACACAGCATATTTACAACCATCCGATCTTTGACAAACCTGATAAAAACAAGCAATAGGGAAAGGATTTCCTGTTTAATAAGTGGTGTTGGATAAACTGGCTAGCCATATGCAGAAAGCAGAAACTGAACCCCTTCCTGACACCTTTCACTAAAATTAACTCCAGATGGATTAAAGACTTAAACATAAGACCTAACACCATAAAAATCCTAGAAGGAAACCTAGGCAAAACCATTCAGGACATAGGCGTAGGCAAGGACTTCATGACCAAAACACCAAAAGCATTGGCAACAAAAGCCAAAATAGACAAATGGGACCTAATCAAACTCCACAGCTTCTGCACGGTGAAGGAAACAATCATTAGAGTGAATCGGCAACCAACAGAATGGGAAAAAATTTCTGCAGCCTACCCGTCTGACAAAGGGCTGATATCCAGAATTTACAATGAACTAAAACAGATTTACAAGAAAAAAACAAACAAGCCAATTCAAAAATGGGTGAAGGATATGAACAGATACTTTACAAAAGAAGACATACATGAGGCCAACAAGCATATGAAAAAATGCTCATCATCACTGCTCATTAGAGAAATGCAAATCAAAACTACATTGAGATACCATCTCACGCCAGTTAGAACTGCAATCATTAAAAAATCTGGAGACAACAGATGCTGGAGAGGATGTGGAGAAATAGGAACACTTTTATACTGTTGGTGGGAGTGTAAATTAGTTCAACCATTGTGGAAGACAGTGTGGCGATTCCTCAAGGACCTAGAAATAGAAATTCCATTTGACCCAGCAATCCCATTACTGGGTATATATCCAAAGGATTATAAATCGTTCTACTATAAGGACACATGCACACAAATGTTCATTGCAGCACAGTTTACAATAGCAAAGACCTGGAACCAACCCAAATGCCCATCGATGATAGACTGGACAGGAAAAATGTGGCACATATACACCATGGAATATTATGCAGCCATTAAAAAGGAGGAGTTCGTGTCCTTTGTAGGGACATGGATGAACCTGGAAACCATCATTCTCAGCAAACTGACACAAGAACACAAAATCAAACATCGCATGTTCTCACTCATAGACAGGTGTTGAACAATGGGAACACATGGACACAGGGAGGGGAGCACTACACACTGGGGTCTGTTGCGGGGGAGTGCAGGGGACAGCGGGGGGTGGGGAGTTCGGGAGAGATAGCATGGGGAGAAATGCCACATACAGGTGAAGGGGAAGAAGGCAGCAAATCACACTGCCACGTATGCACCTGTGCAACAACCTTGCATGTTATTCACATGTACCCCCAAACCTAAAATGCAATAAAAAAATAAAAAATAAAATAAAATAAAAAACCAGAAGAAAAACTGAAAACACATTTTTAATGAAAATTATGTTATTGAGTTATAGGACAGGATACATAAAAATATTTCAGTAAAATTTAATCATTTATCAAAATTAGAAGATTTACTTATTAGAAAATACATTTTTAGTGATTGTCCAAACCGTTAGCCACTATTATTTAAAATCTTTAATATTAATATTTAGTTATAGACTGAATCGCCAAATAGGTAAAAAGAATAATAAACTAAAGTCTATATCGATTAAAAGAAATTAAAATTCTTATGCAATTAAAAAATTATCTCCCATATTAAGGAAATATAGAACATGCATAATTAATGTTAGCTCTCTGTCCCTATTTCCTAGTAAAGAATCATATACTCTCCTCTCACTCTTCCTAGGAAAGCATATGAAAGTTCTATATATACAAAATCTTAAAGTTTTATCTCTCCTAACATTATTTGATCATAAATTTCCCTGGTCAATGAAACATAGGACTTTTTCAAGTTATCCATGAAGTAAAGGGGATCAGAAACTTTCAGTGGATTAAATCCTTCTTTCACCAGCTGATACTTCAATAGTTTGAATGTTCCTGTTGTTTCCATTTTTTCCTATAAAGTAATTACCAGGATGAGTAGAATCATTTAATAACTACAAAACATAAATATATAGTTCAACTATAGACTGTAATATTAAATTATAAAATTTTATATCTAGTGATCTCTATATTTGCTACTAATAATTTAACATTAGAAATAAAAAATGTGTTTTAGAATATTAAAATATTTAGTTTGATTTACCTGTAAACGTTACTCAAATATTAACTTATTCAATATATGAGTTATGAACATAATCAATAAACTGATTGCAATTATGCCAAAAACACATAGGTTATCTCTTCAATTCAATGCCAATATAATGTTATGTATAGAGAATGCTATAAGATGCTAAGGAGTTTATCCACAGAAGACGGCAATTTCTACTACAAGTACACACAAATTTATCACAAAAAAGCAGAGTCCTATAAGAACAGATGGGGTATGGAATGCTCTAAAACATGGCTTAATTGTACCCAGAGGGGTTACTTGAATGCTCTAAAACTTGGGGTACCTCAGTGAATTTCCAGGGTCTTCACAGGGTATCTTGTTTTCAAGAGAAACTCAGTGACATCTATTAGTCACCACTCACAAACTACCAGCTCAAGGTTCACAGTTTCAATAGTAATTTGTAATACATTCCTTTCAATGATGTCGTATCTATGCAAACTTGGGTTTTCAGTAGTTGCTGGGATAAAAATCAAGTGCAGCCAAAAATCATCATGGAACATAAAATCAGGCTGTTCCTATCCAGTCCAATCTAATTCCAAGGTCTGAAGAACTGTGTAGTGCCCAACTTACATCTCCTTAGTAGTGATTGTGATTGTTTAAAAATGAAATGAAAGCTTTTTTAAATTTATATGCATTATTTTTCAGGTGGCTACTAATTTGTTAGACCTAAATACTTATTCATTTGTTTTTTCCTTAACTAATGAATAAACAAATGTTTAGGTATTTGTTTTGAGTCAAGAGTGCTATGAGACATTAAAGATGCCATGAGTCTAGAAGGTTTAAGAATCTCTGTTTCAAGGTGCTTAATGGAGACGAGAGTGCATCTCATTGTGAGAATCTCAGGCATGGATAAACAGTCTGTTTAAATGAGATGACATGTAGAGACCCATACAACATTCTATGAGTAGCTTAGCCATTTTTATTCATGCTTCTGGGCTATTTAAGTCAACTTCGAGCTCCCTTTCCTGATATCCCTTCCCTCCTCCATCTCCCCTGATCCAACACTGTCGTCACAGCTAGATATGGCTGTGCAAGCACACATATCCTTTTATTCTTTTTTAAAAAATTAGAAGCTCACTGTATTTTTACAATTTGGTATTCTAACATTTTTTAAGCTTAATATTATACAAGTATATTTTCCTTGGTCCTGTAATTTTCTTCAAAATAGAACTTAGAAAATAGTTTTATAAGATCTCATTTAATTATCATATTTTAATTAACCTTGCCCTTATTCTTGAACTTTTAGAGAATATCAAAAGTTTTACTCCTATAAATATTCCTTTGAGAAATATATGCACATATAACTTTTACATATCTTCGATTACTTCCTAAGATGTATTTTGACTAAGTCAAAATATATGCAAACTGTTAAGAGTCTGATCATATATTACCAAATTGTTTTCTAGAGAGGTTATAACAATTTGTGTTTCCATGTGCAGAATGAAAGAACCAAGTTTGTTTTATCCCAGCCACACTGAATATTATAACATTTCAAATTTTTGTGAATTATTGGCAAAAAGCGTTCTTCTATTTTTAATTTGTGCTAAATAGATTTGTAATACAATACTTGTTTGACTCATTTTGTTAGAAGTAACATTTACTTTTGCATTCCTTTTATCAGATCATTTATTATTGTAAGTCATTTGTTAAACAAATATTTGACTTCTGTCAGGCTTTATTTCTAACTATAGCAAATATTATAATAAATGTAACAGTGTGGTTTATGTTCTTTTCAGGTGTTTAAAGAGCCTAAAATACTTTCTTGTTTTTTTTTTTGAGACTGTCTTGCTCTTTGCTCTTTCGCCAGGCGCCAGGCTGGAGTGCAGTGGTGCGATCTCGAAGAGCCTAAAATACTTTCTAAATTTGTGCAAGGTTTATCTAATCTTCTAAAGTAGTCTTGTGCTAATATATTTCTTCTACTTAATGAAAGTGAATTTTATGTTGACCTGGGAAAAAATTCTTAAAATATTATTTGTCTTATCAACTTTCCACTCATCAAAATATATTACTTGTAGGGTGGGGTGAGGATGAAGAGGGACAAGAGGGAGCTGGGAATGGTTGTAAAAAGACAACATGAGGGAAACTTGTGATGTTGAAACTGTTCATTATCTTTACTGTGGTCATGAATGCATGACGTTCCACAGGTGATAAAACTGTGTAGAAAATATACGCACAAATGATTGCAAGTAAAGCAGGAGACGTTTTAATAAGATGGGTAGATTATATTAGCATCATGATTCTGACAGATTTGCAAAATGTCATCCTTGGGGGAAACAAGGTGAAGGACATCCAAGCTGTCTCTTATTATTTCATATAACGGCATGTCAATCTACAACTATCTCGATAAAATTTCAGTAAAAATATATTACTTCTGTTTCATATTTACTTACCTTTAGTGTTTCAGAGGGTTGTTGTTAAAACAATCTGAGACAATGTAAAAACTTAAAATTAAAAAGGCAAATGAAACACGTATTATGATCATTCAGAGGATGTGTCCCATTGAACAAGCAGTGACGTGGCAACAATGATTACTTGGTAAATACTGTAAACCTGAATATGACACAGACTGTTGCTCCATTAGGGGTCTAGTAGTGAAACAACAAATGTATTCAGAAAAAAAACGGGTGGTTGGATGTTAAGAGATAATGAGTACTAATTTTGGAAAATTATATTTTAAGCACAATATTAAATAAATGGTTGAATAAATGAGTAAGTGAAGTTACCCAGTAGTTGAGTAAATTCATTTTCTTTTTACTGTACCTTATGCCAGTAACCTAACAAGAGAAAGTCCTCATCCCAAAATAAATAAACTCAGAATTTCTCACATGGGGAAGTTGCAGGTGAGGGGGAATTTGGACAGAACGGCAATAAAAATTAAAAGCAGGATTGCTTAAAGCCAGATGCCTTTAGGTTCTGCACACATCTTGCAGTCTCTTTGATGTCTACTTGATGGAACCTAATTCTAGGTACATAGCACCAAATGTCTTCACAAGATATGAGTAAGATGTGGTTTTGGATTGCCACCATCACTGGGGCCATCATTTTGCTCTGAGCCCTGACTGAAGAGGAAGAGAGCAATTCTATAATTAGGACAAAGACAGGCATGCCCTAGCATTTCATCATGCTCCCTTTATAATTAGGCTTCAAACATGGCAGCAATCTGCATCAACTCTACACACTGCTTCTCATTATAACCTGCATGTTATCTAAAGGACACAATATTATTTTGCAATTAAACTACATCCTTGTTTTCTGGCCTTAAATTTGATAGTAAACTCCACCATTAAAATTACCTGAATTCTTAAAAATCGTGGACATGCATAAGCTGGTAGAGATGTTACAACTTGTTCATAAAGTTTTTCCAAATCTAAAGATCCATTTGGTTTTAAAATAATAGAAGCCATTCCTGCTCTTCCTTCATAACCTGAAAAAAAGTTTGAAATAGAGTCCATTTTTAAGTACCAAATAAACTTTTACAGATAATTCTGTATATGCTAATTGACACACATGGAGACATTAAATCTATTTCAGTAATAATAAAACAACAGTAGCATAAAGGAGTCTGTGTCCTTCCCTGAACATATGATTTACTCCCCAGAAATCATTTAAGGACAGGGAAGACCAGAGTCTATCTCTAATTGCCTATGCTACAGAAATAAAATACATGGAACGGGAAACACTATAAGGATTTGCATACTACCATCACTAAAACAAATATTAAGAAAGAACATTTATTTAAAGACAACTATATTCCAGCAGGAATATACATCCTAAGCATTAATGTAAAATATTAAGTATATATTTTTAAGAAACTAAAAATTCATATTTTCATAATTAATTCCACAGATCATTTACTGCTTATCATGCCACCTGTGGCTCTTTACAGGGGTCAGAACGTCCTGGAACCTTTCTCCAACACTCAGTGGCTATTTATGAAGTTAACATTCCCTTCTTCTGCTCTCCTATCCAAACACTCACATCCCTGATCTCGTCGGCACCTAAAAGCATTCGCTGAAAAATGGAGAATGGCTGTCTTATGACTTCTAATTGGTCACTTTTCTGTGATATTTTCAACATCATGAGACAATCCTCATATGCATATTTATAAAGATAACAAGTCCAAATTTAAAAATAATTTTTAAAAAGATCCATCTTAACTACAAGTCAGTATTTTTAAACACTTGAAGTAGAACATGTTCTTGTTTACTGGTATGTACAAACACTAGTCATAAAAAGAAAAATAATAGACTAATAAAAAGCTGTAACTAATTTCAAGCAGTGAGCCATTGATCAGAGTTTTCAAGCATTGCTTAAAAATACAGGCATTAAAATTCAGTTAGTACCTTCCCCCTGATGTGCCCATGAACTTTGTTATCTCGGTCAAAGGCATTACCTGCCAAGACAGTAATAAAATCTTTTTCTTAATACACAAAAATTAAAATGTTGAATTAGTAAGACTGTTGCAAAACTAAAGAATAGTGGCAATTCTATTCTAAGAATCTTTCCAAAATATGAAATATATTTATACCTGATACAGCCACACCATAGACGTTTGCTTCCTGTATGAAATCCAGCATTCCAATAACATCAGCAACCTCTGTGGTTGCAACATTTTCTCCTTTCCATCTAAATGAAAAATTCAAATTCCAGTTAGTGCACCGGTATTTGAAAAACTAGGTACCAACTTCAGTCTTAATGCCTTGCATTTGGCTGTGTGCAAGCACCTACTGACCAACATAATTGTAGTTTTCAAGATAAAAGGCGTTTCTAAGGAAGGACTTTGTTAGTAATTCAACAAAATCAGTTTTGGTCTTTTCGTTCAAATTACTTTATATCTCATTTGTATAAGTTACTTTCTATAATATGTTTTGTAATATACATAAACATAAAATACTTTTAAGGATTATCATTATAAAAATCTAATTTTGTGAAATAACAATGAAGTACAAAACATTCCTTTTCTCTGGTAATAAGAATTGAAAGTAAAGCTCTAGTTGTCTTTTAGTATACTGACCCACTTTAATTTCTAGGTATCAACCCCTTTGACTTCTCTACTGCTTTTGATGAATATTTTGCTTTAATTGAAATAGTTTTATATAAAGTGAGCTTATAACATGGTACCAGAAGGCAAGGATGCAGGAAGTTATTTATTCAAGCATTCATTCAAGTCATTGGACTAGTAAAGCAAAATAATTTCATAGGCCTAAAATAATCTTAGGGAATTAAAAAAGGAAATGTGAGAAAGGGGATTTTTGCTGTTTCAAAATTTTCATCATTAGGTCAAGAATTAGGCTACATTTGACCAAACTGATTTTCTGTTTTAACCCTACCATTTATCTTTTACATCTGTCTGCCAGTTTTACTTTCCTTAAAAAGAAGCTCACTGATTTGGGCTAAACTGATTCATTAAAATAATTATAAAATTTGACATCAAAATTTAACTGGTGGTTCAGTCTAGAAACAGATGGCCAATAAATTTTTTAATAAGGAGACATGGAGATAAAAGGGCTCTGTCTGCCCTGAAAGCTAAAGCATATGTGGTCTCTGACGTTTCTGTAGAAGCACAGTTCACAATTACAGAACAAGCTGTGCATCCCATGACATTTCATACCTGAAAGTGTCTCCAGTACGGTCCCAAAAATAAAGGAAATTGTCCTGATCCTGGACTATCAAGTCTCCAGTGTTAAGGTAAACATCTCCCTTCTTGAAAACATCACAAAGCAATTTGTCTTTTGTGTGCTTGTAAGACCCAGCATAGCCAAAGAAGGGATTTTTTGCATGCACTCGAGAAATGAGAAGTCCTGGTTCCCCTGCAAGAAATAACGACATTTTTGCAGCCCTCTGATTAAAACTATTGTTACACACACCATGCATGTATCTATATTGTATCTGGCCAGCACAACCAATGCTGCTTATCTCAGTTTCCTCTGAACCTATTTCTATATTTGACATCATTTACCCTTGGCGCCTATATCTAGCACATGCTTTCATAGATTACCACAAATACAAATTACTTTGGAAAAACTAATAAAATGGAATTGAATGGAAAGAAAAGGCTCATTACATTTCTTGTACTTCCCAGGTGGTCAGACCAATGGCTGTTTTTGTTTTAGATTATGTAGATGTTACCACAGATACTCTGACATTTGTTATATAAATAACTGTAATGATGGTGTTAATCAAATAATGATAGCATTTTATTTATTGCACACTTACCATGAGCCCTTTGCAAATGTCATCTTGCTTATTCTGCATAGAAATCCTTTGAAATTGATATAATCCCTATTTCACTAGCAAGGAACTAGGACCCAGAGAGGTAAAGTAAGTTGCCATGCTCAGAGAGATAAATGCACCTAGAACTCAAATTCAAGTTTTTATGACCGTGTGGCAAAGTTTCTGTATAATACTATTTCTGATCCAGTAAAGTCATTATTATAATAAAATGGTTTATTTCTCTGGGATGCGATTCTGGAAATCTTTGATGGGAAAGAGATGAGACATTGAAAAGGTCTCCTAGTCCATGGTACTTATTAGTTTCAGTTATGTTTAGATACATTATCTGAAATAATTTTCCAATCAAATTTATTCAAATTAATTAAGATTTTTCTCAGCAATCTGCAAGGTAAAAACTATTTCTAAAAGGAGGCAAGAGGACAAACACAGCAACAATCACTGCTCCAGAAGTCTTCAAGGCTAGTGTCCACTTGCTAAGCCTGCTGTAAGCAGATGCAGTGTTTATGTGGACAGATGAAGTTGGAGTCCAGCAATTCATAATACAGAGTGATTTTTGTCCTTTTAATGCTCTGTAAAAAAAAAAATAGGTCTCACTCTGTCACCTAGGCTGGAGTGCAGTGGCATGATCATGCCCCACCACAGCCTTGACTTCCCCGACTCCAGCAATCCTCCCACCCCAACTTCCCAAGTAGCTGGGCTACAGGTGCACACCACCAGGCCCAGCTAATTTTTTAACTTTTTGTAGAGAAAAGTCTCACTATTTGCCTGGGCTGAACTAGAACTCTTGGGCTTAAGCCATCCTCCCATCTCAGCTTACAAAAGTGTTGGGATTACTGGCATGAGACACCGCACCCTGCCAACAGGCTTTACTCAACTCCGATTTCTCTTACTCCTGGGCATCCTGGCTTTCAAGGACACACAGGTCATGGGCCAAAGCAAATCTTCTCTGCTCCAGCAGAGTGTCATAGCATTATCATTATCATCATTGTCGTTGCCAACACCATCATCATCATCACCATCATTATCATCATCACCACTATTATACCTACTGAGCACTTTCTGGGTAACAGTCCCAATTCTGAGTGTTTTACATGTGTAACCCATTTAATCTTCATCAAAAAACCGTAAGAAAGTCCCTGATAATATTTTCATTTTAAGGTTAAAAAATTGAGGTATTAAAAAAAGGAATTTGCCAATGTTATACGGCTGTCAAATGCAGGAGTTGGAGTTTTTCTTTTTTTAATTTTTTTATAACTAGGTCCTTCTGACTCCAAAGCCTTACCTCTGTGATATGTCATTCTACATTCCCTATATTTCAGAATTTTTCAAGACTCTTGTATCTCCTTTAAACTTTACATTCTTTTTTTCTTTTCAGGACACAGGTGACAGTTCTTCTCTGACACACTAATTGTTGCAAATGTTTTAATAAGTCACAGTGTATTCATATCTTTCTATCTAGGCATAATTTATATTGTGAAGACACAGAACTTAATGAAAAAAAATATTGAGTAGTTCATAATGGGAATTCCAAGAGAGAAAAACAGACATTTGGGGTCAACCAGCTTTTTAAGAAACCCTGAAGCTGCATAAGCACGGTTCTGGGATTCAAGTTTTAATACCAGATATTATTGTAATTTTAAGAAATGGAAGAGTAGAAAAGTGTGTTTACATTCTTTGCACTCTCCTCAGAAATTGCTTTCCCGTGGACAGTGTCTATACAATAGAAGTGGAAAAACATATTTGATAAATTCCAGTAGGCTTGAAATTCAGAGATTTGGGAGATTTGTTGTTTTAATAGACAAAGCTTCTATTTTTTTTCAGTCTCTCGGCTACCAGAAAATTAAAACAGGTTTGCCACATTCATCTTTACATTTGAAGTAAAGATTTAGGAAGTCATCTCTGAAATGTAGTTTAAACATATTTTAAGGCAACAAAAATTAATTTTGGCCTGATTTATTCATACCAGATATCTAAACAATTCTAAGTGCACATCTCTCCACTCCATTTTCTAATTTATTATTATATGCAGCAGCAAGTTAATTGAGGTACTTGCTTTCATGACAATTTCTAACCTAAAATTGTAAGAAACTCTACGTTGGCAGAGTAGGGGAGTGAGAGGAAGAAGCTAAGGAGAGGAAAGTAACAAGCCACATACCAGGTCCCCCAGGAATATACATCATCTTATTTAATTGTCCACAATAACCTCACTTAATAAATATTATCGCTTCTACTTTACATATGAAGATAATAAGATTTACACAGGTTGACTAATCTGTCCAAAGTTACACCATTTCTAAGTGTCAGAGACCTTGTTTAAATCCAGGTTGGCCTGACTTTCCATTATATCTAGAATGATAAATTAATTCACTAATTTCTATATTATAGTTTGGCAACATAGGACATTAGATATTTGTCACTGTTACATACTAGATGTGGTGGATTAAGAATAGTATAAGCCAAATAGTTAACAGTTACCACTTTTTAATTTTAATAATTTACCATCTGAGTGATCCATCTGGGGCTCTTAACATCTAATAGTAAAATTTTTCCACCTACATTAAAATTCCAATGTTAAATTACACAGTGGGCCCAGTCATTATCTCCTTTTGAAATTCACTAATAACTACAGTGGGCTCTCCATATTAGTGGTTCCACATCTGTGGATTCAATCAACCTTAGATAGAAAATATTTGGGGAAAAAAGATAAAATAATAATATAACAGTAAAAAATAATTTAAATAAAAAATACAGTATGACACTATTTATGTAGCATTTACATTGTATTAGGTGTTATAAGCAATCTGTTTAAAGTATACAGGAGGATGTGCACATCTCATATGCAAATACTGTATCATTTTATATAAGGAACAAGTATCCATGAATTTTGGTGTCTACCCGGGGTTCTGGAACCAATCCCCCAAGGATACTGAGGGATGTTTGTATGTAGGAGATCGGAAACTTTGCTTGAGGAGATGTCTTCAAGTACTAGTCTTACCTTTTTTCACATGAATACACCACCCTTGTTCATTTCTCATAGGTTCATCTTTCTGAAAATCAAACTTTATTAAGTCAAAAGTGAAAAGAAGCTGAAAAAAATCAAACAAACAAAAAAAAGCATTTAGTTACTTGTGCATTGACATCTACTCTCGTAGACTTTATGTTCATTGAAATAAATAATTGGAATATGGATTTATTAAAACAACCAACTTTTACTGAAGACAAATTAAATAGTATTTAAAATCAAAACTAAAGTATTAGTAAACGGCAGTCATTTACTGGTGTTCACTTTCATTTCTTCTGTGGTACACTTTACTTTGCAAAACACTACTAATTTTAATCATGAATGAGTGGTATCAAGATACTGAAACAATCCAGGCATTCAATTATATGCTCTGATAGCTACAGGTAAAAGGACCATTCTCTGCAGTCATTTATCTAAAATACCCCTTGAAATGAAAAGTCTTAATAAAACTAAAATGTAAGCTATATTAATGTAAAAATTGTGTTTGCCTTTTTCTCACAGTATCTTAAAAAAAAAAAAGCCAAAACACATCAAATGACTAAAAAGTATGGTTACTTGACTGTCACTTTGTCCTTTTCTCCTGAGCTTTTCACTTTTTTTTTCAGCTTTTCTTTTTTTTCTTTCTCTTTCTTTTTTTTTTAATACTTTAAAATCTGGGGTACATGTGCAGAACATGCAGGTTTGTTACATAGGTATACATGTGCCATGGTGGTTTGCTGCATCCATCCCCTCATCACCGACATTAGGTATTTCTCCTAATGCTATCCTTCCCCTAGCCTTCCCCATCACCCAAAAGGCCCTGATATGTGATGTTCCCCTCCCTGTGTCCGTGTTTTCATCGTTCAATACCCACTTATGAGAGAGAACATGCAGTGTTTGGTTTTCTGTTCTTGTGTCAGTTTGCTGAGAATGATGGTTTCTAGCTTCATCCATGTCCCTGCAAAGGACATGAACTCATCCTTTTTTATGGCTGCATAGTATTCCATGGTGTATATGTGCCACATTTTCTTTAACCAGTCTATCCTTGATGGGCATTTGGGTTGGTTTCAAGTTTTTACTATCGTAAACAATGCCATGATAAACATACGTGTGCATGTGTCTTTATAATAGAATGTTTTATAATCCACTTAATGCTCCTAAACTAACATTCGATACTTATCTACACTCTATAGTGTGAGATGGCAGATTTGTTAGAAAATTCCCATCGCATCAGGAACCAAAAATTGGATATTTTCTCTCATCCCCAAATATTTTCATCTACTCTGCTCCTATCATGTCCATATGACCATGTCGTGCAGGCTTATTTGTCCACTAAATTTTCACCCTGGGGGAGAACTGTGGACTGGTTTAGTCCAACCTCCTCTTATTTTTTTCTTTCTTCTTTTTTTTTTTGAGACAAAATCTCACTCTGTCACCCAGGTGCAGTGCAGTGATGAAATCTCAGCTCACTGCAACCTCTGTCTCCCCGGCTCAAGCAATCCTACGACCTTAGCACCCCCATTCATCTGGGCTTACAGGAATAAGCCACTTCACCCAGCCCTCCTCATTTTCATTCTATAAGAAAACTGAGGTTCTACTCAACAATTAAATAAGTTCAGTTCAAAAATAGTAAACTAACATGAAGATAATAAAATTAAGTGACAATAAAATTATAACAGGAAGGATGAATTGGGGGAAAGCAGAAGAAGAGAAATGAACAAATATAGAACAAATAAGTGGGAAAAGATAAGATGATGGAAATAGATGCAACAGTATTATTTATTATCAAAGATTAAATGCAAATATCTCTGGTTCTTAGCATTAGTAAAATAAGTATGTAACTTGAGTTGACTTATTTGAATTAAAATATAAATGAGAGCAATTAATATTGATTGGGTGCTAACTATATACTAGGCACTGTACTAAGTGTTGAAGAGCTCTATTTAATTTAATCATCAACACAACTTATGAGGTAGAAATTAATATCCTATTTTAGGATTAGAGCTGCTGAAAGAGGCAACAAAGCAAATACATTGTTATTCTAGATATAAGACTGTTTATTAAAATGCGAGCTTGCATCTTGTTGGTCTTTGTCTGTAATTGGGATAACAGGATATTGGCCACTTGCCTAATTGCTAGTAGAAAGCAAGAGTCCAGAAGTTCCGGAACTGCCTTTATCATCTTGGCCAAATAAGAACAGAGCCCTGTTCATTACTCACTCTTTTCTCTCCTGTTTCAACATGCTTTGTTTTTTTGGAAAATTTGCCCAGTGACTTGTGATGTTACCTTTAGTGTTATTTTAGATTAATTGAGCAACCATGTGTGTGGGTGAGATTCATTCCACAGCAAATTACTGTTCAGTGTGTCTGTCATCAGAAAAAGGGACTTGATGGTCAGAAATGGAATAATTTTATAATTTCAATAAAATTAAATATATCACAACATTCTCTAGAAGTACACTGAGCAGAGGATCAATGCTCAGTTAGAAGTATTTCTGTTCTCCTTCCTGCCATCAAGAGGTCCTCATATTACAAAAATGGCTGCATTATAATAACATAAATTTAAAAAATAGATGCCACACCTTAAAATCCCCCAAATGTATATATTTATGTATGTGTATATGTGTACACGTCTGGAGCACAGCTGCAGGGTGTCCCATTCATAGCAGAACTGTGCAAAGCACACACACCTATGTGACTGTACGCATTGGCCCTGGGAATTTTTATCCATACCTACGTGCTCTTGCAGATTCAGATTTGTAAATTTATGAGTTGGAAAAGGAACACAAAGTTAATTTCCTTGATTAATACATGAGGAAAGTCTGAACCAAGAGAAAATTAACTTGTCAAAGTCACGAAGTCAAATAGTTGTAGAGTAGGGAATAGAGGTGAGGTATCAGTCCCTGTGTAGTAAAGAACTTAACCTTGCCCCCAAAAGAGGTCCAGCTTTCATCCCTGGCTTCTTGGAGGTGATCTCAAAGTCCTTGGAATGTCGTTCTTAATAGGATTGCATTTTTTTTTTTGTCTAAGACCCTTGGGCAACTAGATGATAACAATATGATTTAGAATGGGGTCTCTGAGGCATAAAAAAAAATGTGATGGAGGGCGGGGGCTTTGGATCACCCAGCTTGATCTCCTAAAGGGGAGGAGATGGAGGCCAGCCATATAAGCAGTCAACCTGAATTACACAACCAAACCCACAGAAAGACTCCTGTGAGCTCCCTAGTTGACATCAGGTCATGCGTATTATTACACAATTCCAGGAAAGCAATGCTGTTCTGATTCCACAACACATCATAACTGGAAGCTTCACTCTTGGTACTCTCCTGGATTCTGCTCTATGTATGTCATCTCTGGGCTGATTATAATCTAGATCCTTTAGATGTAATAGGTGGAGTTTTGTGAGTCCTCTTGGCAAATTATCAAACCTGAGAGTGGTCTTAGAGACTCCTGAAATTGCAGTTGATATCAGAAAGGAGCATGATCTTAGAACTCTTATTTCAAAGTTCTCTAACTTTCCTCATCCCTAAAAGATGCCTACTTTTAAGATAATAAAATAGCTTATGAAAATGATTAAGAAAAGAGTCATTTTATTAATCTCATGTATTATTTTTAAATTTAAGTTTAGAGGGTATTTAAATCTTAAATTCCATTGTATCTATGGATTTGCCAATACGACAGGAGAATAACCACTTCTTCCTTTCCTCCCTCCCAACTCCCATTTTTGGTAGTGCTGTAATTATTTTTCATTGTCAGGTTTTATTCCATGTATAAACAATTCAGGGTTGTTCAATCTTCTATATGTGAATTGATTAAATGTTCATCATCAGACATTTTAACTGAAGATAATTCTTTCATTTCTAAGTTATGGTTTATCTCAAGTTGGCCATAATTTTTCATTCAGTGGATTTTAGAAAGAAATATTGCATTCCTATAAATATGAGGGTATTATAGTTTCTGACTTCTTAAAAACATTGAGAAAACCTCTTTGTTGACTGGATACTTGAGAAGCAACTTAGCCAAAACAAAAATTCTTAGGTGAAGACAATTCTTTCCTTTTTTTCTAGCCTTGAGTGTTTTGTTTTGAGAGATGCCTGACATGTTTTCCATCTTCACCTGGGTTACATTTTGTGCATTCTTTGCTTTTCCTACCTCAACATCTTCTTATAGTTCTTTAATTTTTGTTTCATATTTTCACCTGGATGTATTTTTCTAATAATCATTCTGTCCCAGATTTTCCCTAGAAACATAGTGTACTCTTTTGCTAAAGATTCAAGTTTTTACTTTAAGGAAAGTTTCTTCTATTAGGGTAGAAATAGTTATTTTTTTTTCCTTTGATTTGTTTTTTTCTGCAGGAACACCAATTAGGACACGTCAGATCCTTGTCTATGTTTTCAAAATCCTTTTTCTTAATTTTTAAATTATCATTTGCTTGCTCTTTTTATTGTGTTTAGGGGACTCCTTAATTCCACTGATCTTTCTCCCTAACAATGTTTATATTCCTGTTGATTTTAAGTTCTTTTATGTAATGATCATCTGTGTAATAGTTACATTTTTCTTCTATTTTTTCCTTTGAGCTGAGCGTGCCTACTTTTAGTTCTTTTGTTGATTTATGTTTTTCCTTGATCCTTCCTCTCTTTTGAGCTCTTATCTTCAAAGAGATTATTGGAATTTTTCAAGCCATGAGAAATTGTTTTCCTAAACATTTCCTGGCTGTTTTGGAGAACTTACTATTTTGATGTGCATTCATATTTCTTCAGCTGCCTTTTAGTTATATTTATTTTCTCCCTTTTTTCAAGCTTTACTTTATCTATGTATTTTATGTTTGTCTCTTCCTTGTTATTTTCCCCAGGTGAGAATACTATAGAAAAAGAGAAGGCAGTCCATCATTCTACTTGAGTTTGTCTCTCAAATATGTTGTCACTACAGTTTTTATATTGTTTGCCTTGAGGGAATATGTGGGACAATATCTTTATGCATTAAAATACTAAGCGTAGCACATAAAGACAATGAGTTGCAGGAACTTTGTGTTGCTGCCTTATCTTTCTCCTTCACTTGTAACATTCTATCTCTGGAGGCTGCCTCGCTCTGAGATAATAACCATGAGCCTCCATTAGGTTAGCATTTTTGAGAGACACTTATCAAATCTCCTCACTTAATTACGAGACAATCATTGAACCAAATTTTTCTAATTACCTGCTATCTAACAAAACTACATGTGAATAAAATGATAAAAAAACAAACTAGAAGTCATACAGTATCAGGCACAACTTTGTTTTTTTCATTTTCAAACTGAAAAAGAAAACTAAAACGAGTTGAAAATCAGTTTTCCAAATAAATTGAAGACAATCATGACTTTTTACATGATTCATATTATTACAGTTGACAAAATTTAAAGCATTAGAAAATTATAATAAAGTCAGGAATATAAAATACAAATTATCATACTCTCATTGGTTAGTTATGTTAGAATGATTCAGCTTCACAATAGGGGCTCAATATCAATACCAAATTTGTAATGGAGCCAGTGCAATGAATTGAGAACATTAACTGCAAGGAAGGTAAAACTCAGTAAAATCAGTACTTACTTTCCCCAAAATGCTTTTGTTCAGAAGAAAGTGCATATCTGAGATGTCAACTATACTCTCAAAATCCCAAAAGAATGCATTATGAAAATAGTTTGCACCTTCTTTAGGTTTAGAGCTTTACTGTGATTTATACCAGCTTTGAATGGGCCACTAGACTGAAAAAGTGAGCTGCTGTGGCATGAAAAACACATATCTGTCAATTACTCCCAGATACTGAAAAAAATCACCACGGATTAGAAAAGTAAATACTTTGTTGCTTCCAGGTGTTCTTTGAGGTATAGCAGTTTATTATACAGAAAACTACCTATAAAACTAAAGCAGTTAGGGACGAAAGTGATACAAACGCACCAAAGTTCTCACTGTGGGATTCTTAAAGATCTCCTCAAAGGCAGTTCTAAATATAGCTTGAGTAGGGTGCTTTGGAAACTTCAACAGCAATGCTATAGGCTATTGCTACTTTCAGGGAACAGGTGAGGCCACTGAGGAAACACACCTGAGGAGAGAGATTATCGACCAAAGACTTTCCTCATACATGTATGACTGTATGGAGTACTTTTGTTCTTGCCGTGTTTATGTCAGGTTTAGGAGTCAAAAGTGAGTTGGGAAGTTTTTTCTCCTTCTGCATTGTCTGGAAGAGTTTGTAAGAGAGAAATTATTTGCTCTTTGAATATTTATTATCGTGAGCAGGAAAGCTATCTGAAACTAAGGGAAGATGTTGGAGTATTAATTTATTTCATTTAGTGTGATAAAATAATTCTTGAGTCAATACCAGTAAGTTGTACATTTCTAGAAATTCATCCAATTCATCTAATAATTTCAAATTTATTGATAAGAGCTTACTCAACATATCCTTTTTTACTGTCTTAAGTCTAAAATATCAGCAGCAATGTTCCCTTTCCATTCCTGACATTATTTGTGCCTTCTATCAATCAGAATCAATTTCTTTACTTTTTAAAAAATTATATTTCTATTTATTTTTATATTCCTCACCAAATATTTTTTCTTTGTCATTTCTGCTCTTTATTGTTTCCTTTATTTCCTTTGACTTTATCTTAGTTGTCTTTTTAAAAATTAACTTACAGACATGGTGACTTAGCTCCATCCAATTTTCAGCTGTTCTTGGCTAAATATATATGTTTTTTAATATAACATTTTCATTATGATTTAGCTCATAGTATCTTCTAATATCTAATAATATTTATTTCTTTGATGAATGGAAATTTAGAAATGTCTTATTTTTAAATATATAAGAGATTATCTAGTTCCCTTTTTAAAAAATTATTTCTACCAACAATTAAACTGTTTTCAGAGAACATAATTTAATATATTCAATCCTTTGGAATTTGTTGGAATTAGCTAACTGGCCCAGTAACTTTTGTAAATGTTGCAAAATTGCTTGAATAAAGTAGATATACTGCAGTTGTGAGATGCAGGGTCTTTTATAATGTTGATTAGTAGTTTGTTTATTATTATAGAAGATGATTGAAGATTTATTTTCTCTTGCAGCTATATCAGTTTTGCTTTATAAAAGTTAAGACTGCTATGTTTACTTTTGCATTTATTCTTAAAAAAATATTCTTAAGTTCCAGTTTGACAGTTATTGTTTCCGAACTAGTTTAAGGTAAATGTCCACTGTCTTTTGTCTTTTGTGGTTGCTACTGAGAAGTCAGCTGCCAGTCTTCTCCTCCTAAAACATTAGTTTATTTGGCTACTTTTAAGATTTTAGTGGTACCTTAATATAGTTTAAAAAATATTAAAATCCTGTATAGAATTGTTGAGTGGTATCAATGATGGAAGATAAGTAGAAATAGTGAAATAAAAATACTTCAGGAAAATGGAAAGAGTCAAATTAATATATATCAGGGCCTATGCTTCCTATTTTTACATTATATCATTAAATTTGGAAACTGAACAAAAAAAGGCATCATTATGGTGACATGAGAGAGAAAACATAGAAGATAACTGAGGTTAGCATAACCTAGAGCACCATCTCTCACCTACAGCCCACTACTCTATTTCTAGAAATTCTCAACTTAAAAATAGGTGATAATATTTACCACAATTTATAGGCACAGTATCTAGAAGAGAGCTAGCAGACCTCAATGTATTTCTTTCATAAGGAAAATGCTGTACTTACTTTGTAAAAGAAATTTGTTCTCCCAACTGCTCCAATTTTCCCAGTGTGATTCATGAAAGATATGCTTGCTTCAGTAGCTCCATAAAGTTCACACATCTTTATATTTCCAAATCTGTCTAAAAATTCTCTCCATACATCACTCCGTATACCATTTCCAATTGCCAAACGCACCTTATGATCCTTTTCTCCTTCTCTCTGTTAGAAGAAAATGTTTTACTTGTAATTAATTCCAGCTTCCAATTATTTCTTTTCTTCTTATTATTTAAATGTAAAGTTTCCTAGACGTAAACTGCATACGTGCAATAATGGAAAGGCAGTTAAAATATGTGTGTAAGTCTATTGCAAAACTGTGTCCTAATTCTAATGAAAGTAACACTGGCCAAGAATAATACAGTTTGTGTTTTTCCATATCTTGGAGCAGCTCATTCTAAATTGCAGATCACTAAAGACTTTTTTGGGTAAATGTCAGATAAGGAAGAAAACATTTTTCAGGAAGAAAAAAATCATTGCTTTGATAATACTATGAAATATGCTTAAGTTTGGACTCTCAGGCTTAGCAGTAATTAGCTATACAATTCTGAACAAGATGTTGACTCAACTCTGATTCTCAGTTTATTCATCTATTTAAAAAGGATCATAATACCTGTCTTCCTTATATACTGTAGTGTATAGTTAATACAAAGTGCCTAACATACAGTAAACAATAATTTGAGGCCATAGAATCAAAGTAATATTTGACCTGCAAATATTATGGCAAGTATATGTAAGTATGGTTTTAGAATGGCAATATTCTCACATTTTTACTTTTCCTTCACATTTTAGAATTAAAGGACAATATAGGATTCTATTTTGCTCTATATTCAATAAGTAATGTTTTAACTACCATGAACTTGTACACTCACCTAAAATTAGAGTAAGAATATATTATTGGTATAGTCACAGTAAATCCTGATTTGCTCTGATTACCTCCATCATCACCAAAAAATGCAAAATAACAAGATACAATAATAAATCAGCAACAACAATAAAATAGAGAAGTTGGCCTCTTTGGTACCTATAATTTAAAATGATCAATGGATCACATTATTTATTCCAGTTTCTTCTCTAAACACCACTTAAATGGTTTTAAAGAGAAGATTTTAATCTATGAACTCTCAAGAACAAGGAGAAGTGAGTTGAGAGGTAATTTTGAAAACTGAAAAGTCAGTAGACAAAAGGACATGTGATTAAGCAGAATGGATAAGGCTGAAATGTAAGCCTGCAGGTTAGCACCCAACAAATGCTCCTGAAAGTGTCAAGCAAACATCAAAAGAACGAGGAAGACACAAAGCTTGGTAGGAAATTTGTTTAAGAAGTATAACTAACTATCTAGGTCTGGGAGTCTACCCTTGCTATGCATTGATCAAAGACTGGAAAGTTCTCTCTGGAGATGTCTAACCAGACAGACACCAGTTTGGGTTGAGGAACTTACTGTGAAAATTAATTTTACAAAATACAGTCCTTTACGTTATACCCAACTAAAATGAATTCAGAGGCCATGGAGAAAGGCACCCAGATCATGCATGTCTGCTCCAGAAACTGTTTATGTAATTCAACAGCAAAAGCACAAAGACCTATCTGTAACTTTAAGTCTTACTTGGTAACTGCTGACACTCATCAATCAGAACTCACCAGCTCCCTTAAGGCACTGCCAGAACCAATAAAACTTCCTTCAAAACAGCTTACATAACTTTGTTCTTTTTCCCGATAAAACCCCAGACTTTCCTTTTGTTCTTCAGACACAACTTGTGGCTACGCTGGTCTATGTATCCTGAATTGCAATTTTTTGTTTACAAATAAGACCTTTGCTTAGAGATGAATCTCTATGTAATCTTTATTTCAAGTTAACACTACTGAAAACAGGAGGGTTAAATGAAAGTCTACATACTAAAAGATGAGATGAGTAAACTCTTCTTCCTCTCTAATATCAGAATTCTGAAACCCCAAATCATACACCAGAGCAAGAAACTGTTCAGTTACTATTAAGGAAATTGGTCAGTCTAAGAGAAAAGATACTGACTTCTGGAAGTATCTCAGTAAAATGGCTGGATCCCCACTTAATCACCCTAGAATCTGAGCATTTTGTTGACAAATCCCAGCTCTGTGCCAACAGGTATATAGTACCTCATTCTGAAATATGATGATTAAAGCATTATTTTTTTAAAAAATAAAAACAGGTAAAAGGAATTAAAAGACATACAAGACACAAAGAACATACCAAAAATACCTATAAGTAGAGCCCTATAGAATAATAAAATGAAAGAGAAGATGCAATTCTGAAGAGGTTTTAACTGAGAATGTTCCAAAAGTGATAGAAAAACATGAAGCCATGAATAAAAAGACCTAAAAACCTCAGACAGGTTAAATACCAGGGAAATACAGTTGGACATTTTCTGGCAAAATTGCAATGAAGAAAAAAATATGTAAAAATTAGAGAAAGATAGAGGGTGAATTTTAAAAGCAGCCAGAAAGAAATAGAAACATCATTTCCAAAGAGGCAACATGAATATTTATGACTGACATTTCAACAATGATCATAAAGCTGGAAGACAATAGGATAATATTTTAAAGCTAGTACAAGAAAATAATTATCAACCCAGCATTCTATACTCAGTGTAGAATTATTCAAAACTGAAGGAAAAACATGATTTCAGACAAATAAAAATGGAAAAATTTGTTTCTAGTAGAATGGTACAAATGGAATACTAAAGGCAGTTCTTAACGCCAAAGAAAACAATATTATATAGGAGCAAAGAAACAAAAAGCAGGAAGGAATGAAGAAGACCAGAAAAGAGAAGTGTTACAAAGTTCTTGCATTGCAAAGAAGTGGAAAATATGCTATTTGAAGATAGAATGTAGTAAGTTAAGAATGAATATTGTATCCTTCAAGATAATTACTAAAAAACAAAATACTTAAATAAATAAATATAAAAGGATGTATAACTAAAGAACTAATTGATGAAAACTAATCATAAAAATATTATTTCAAAGGAAGATAAACAAAGAAAGGGAACAAATAACAGATGAGACAACAAGAAGAAAAATAGCAAGAGAGAAGCTATAGAAGCAAATATATCAGTAAGCACACAAAATGTGAGTGGACTAAATACGTAATCATGGGAAAAAACTTTTAGAATGCATAAAAATATAAGCTTCAACTATATACTGCTTATGAAAAATACACCTTAAATATTACATGACCCCAAAATTGAAAGTAGTTGGAAAAAGGTAAGCTATACAATCATTACCTAAGAGGAAGCTGGTATAACTATACTAATATCAGACAAAGTAGACATTAAGTAAAGAAACACTTCTGGAGATAAAGAGGGATATTTAATAAAAGGGTCAATTCACTGTAAGGATAGCAACTTTAAATTTCTATTTACCTAATAATATAGTCAAATACATAAAGCAAAATTTGACAGAGCTGAAAGGAGAAATAGACTGAGATATTTTTAACTTACCTCTTTAGGTACTGATAGAATAAGCAGAAAAAAAACATAAGAATATGGAAGTTTAAAGAAAAGTAAACAACTTAACCTAATTTGTGTATACAGAACAGTATAACAAATCACTGAAGAATACACATTTGTTTAAATGCCCATGAGACATTTCCCAAAATGTTTTACAGCAAGTCTTAGCCAAATTCAAAGCATTAAGCTTCATTCAAACTATGTTCTCTGACCACAGTAAAATTAAATAATAGATAAATTACAAAACAAAATGAGAAAATCTCCAAATTTTTGCATAATAATAATACAATTTTAAACAGCCCATGGGTAAAAGAAAAAAATTACAATGGAAATTAGACAATATTTTGAACTGTATAAGAAAAAGAAGACAAAATAAAAATTATGCTATATAGCAAAAGCAATACAGTAATAATATTTCATATTATAAAACTATATATGTATAGTTTGATATTTACATAATACATGTATGTATGTGCATGTATGTACATAGAACTATAATATATGTATGTACATATATATTTATGTAATCATATAATATATATCTTTTCAAGAGTATTTCTGTGGCAAACAGGCTTGGAAGCTAGAGATGGTTTTTGGGTCACAGAGAAAATTTATTTACCTTCCATGATACTGAAGTCTCCCTCCTCTTCTCGAAGAAAACTTGTTTACATACCAGAACATTTACTTGCATATGTTTATTAACTCTTTCTCAGATATAAAGAAAGGGCAGGTTTATCAGCAGCCCCTTAAATGACTGGGAAGCTCCTCAGGGCCGTGCTCTTAGCTGAGGCATAGACCTATGCCGCAGATGTAGCATCTACCCAGGCCACCTCTGCATTCCCTATAGGATGTGTGGGGAGAGGGAACTTTGTGGACGTGAGATGTAAACAGAAGGTTATGATGCTTCCTGTGCTGTATAAATCCATTTGAGCTCACTCTTTCCTTACTAACCAGTTTTATAGAAATATGGTGAGCCAATCAAGCAGCTATGGTGTTGCTTATTGACTGCTTGAATGGTTGACACAGTGTTGAGCAGGTACTTCTCAAAGAATACCTCCAAGCATCCAGTAAGTATATGAGAATATGCTCAACATCATTCATCATCAGAGAACTGCAAATCAAAACACCATGAAGTAGCAACAAACATTTACAAACATTATTATTTCTTCTTTAGCACCATAAATCTTCCACCAAGTGTTGGCAAGGACAATGGAACAATTGGGACTCTCATAGACCATGAGTAGAAGTACCTATTACTGCTGCCACTTTGATTAGCAATATCTACTAATGCTGAAATATGCATATAATACAACCTACCAATTCTACTTCTAATTATCTACCAAGGGAAATAGGTACATACATCTGCCAAAAGACACATATAAGAACGTTCTTAGCGTCATTAATCATATTAAGTCTCAATTGGAAGCAATCCAAATCCATCAATAGTAAAATAGATATTTTTAAAATGTTGTGTCATAGTAACATAATGGAACAGTCTTCTATTAGTTTTCTATTGCTGCCATACAAATTTCCACAAATCTAGGTTCTTCAAACAATTCCAAGTTACTATCTCACAATGTCTGTAGGTCAGAAGTCCACATCAACTTCATTGGTTTGAGGGATTCAGGACTTAACAAAAGTGAAATGAAAGTATTAACTGGCTGGGATCTTTTTGGGAGACTCTTGGAAGTATCTTCTTCCAAGCTCATTCAGATGCTTGACAGAATCAAGTTTCTGGAGGGTGTAGGACTAAGACTTTCTTTCCTTTGCTGGTGATCAGCTAGGGGCTGCCCTTAGATCATAGAAGCCTCTCTCCAGTTCTTGCACATAGGCCTCTATATATGAGAACAACAAATGACTCATTGAGTACCTGTCATCTTCCAAATCTCTAACTTCCCCCAGGCTGAATCTTCCTTGCCCACAGCCAGAGAAAATCATCTGCTTTAAAGTCTCTTACAATTACAGTGTATCCATCAGGATAATCTTCCTATTTTGAGTTCTGTAACTATAATCACATCTGCAAAATCCCTTTTGCCAATGTCTCTACTGCACACATATTCATGTGTTCCAGGAATTAGGGTAGGGCATGGACATATTTGAAGGAGCGATTTTTTTTTTTTTTTTTTTTTTTTTTGCCTACCAGAACTCTAAAGCAACAAGAGAGAATGAACTAGTGCTATACGCCAAAACAAAGATGAATCTCATTGACATAGTGCTGAGTCAAAGAAGAAAGGTCAAAAGAATGCATATGTATAATTTCATTTAGATCCTATTTTTGAGAAACAGGCAAAGCTAATTTATACTGGGAGAAATCAGATTGTTGTTCACATTTGGGAGGACAGTGACTGACTGATACAGCACATTCTTTTTAAAAAAGAAATACAATTTATTAAAAATACTTGATGTGTTATTAAATCTTAGGAAATGTTAGCTATGATGGGGAGTTTGAGATGAATTTGTATAGACATTAGAAAGCTAAATTTAAAAAATAAAAATGAGGCAATTATTACTTATAAGGAATAAAAAGAAAAAAGTTATAATGAAATAAATACATTATGTCTCAGCTATGAATAACATTTACATATTGTCATTTACTTACAATAATTTACAAACTGGTTATAAACATATTTTAAACTCTCATAATTCCATTGGTGTCATGGAGACAGAATAAATGTATGTGCGTGGATATCATGTGAGTAGGAAGCCAGGTGGATAATAGTTAAAACTGAAAAATCAAGAAATAATAGAATACATATGTTACTGAGGAATATGGAGATAAATAATAACTAAAAATGTCCTAGAAGTATTAAAGATGCTTACTTCTAGAGATTAAATACTGATAGTGCAGAGATATTTCTTGTCCTAAGAGTACTATTTCATTTTTATAACTGCATAAAAGTACTATTTGGATTTTTAAAAATTCAGTTGAGGCCAGGCATGGTAGCTCATGCCTGCAAGCCCAGCATTTTGGGAGTCTGAGGCTGGTGGATTACCTGAGGTCAGGAGTTGGAGACCAGCCTGGCCAACATGGAGAAACTCTGTCTCTACTAAAAATAAAAAACTTATTTGGGCATGGTGGCGTGCTCCTGTAGTCCCAACTACTTGGGAGGCTGAGTCAGGAGAATTGCTTGAACCCGGGAGGCAGAGATTGCAATAAGCCAAGATTGCACCACTGCACTCCAGCCTGGGTGACAGAGCTACTCCATCTCAAAAAAAAAAAAAAAAAATTCAATTGAAAAAAAGATAGCCAAGACTGTAGAATTATGTGAAACAACACTCTCACCTGTTGATTTCCTTAGACCAACATAGAATTTAAGGCAATTATTCTGCAAATGGAGAAAAGACTCCATCTGCAGCTCCTTCCAAAACAGAGGGTTGTTTTCTGCCGTTAAATACAACCCACAGCATTTCTGTTCTGGTTCCCACCTCCTATGGGCATGGAAGATTTTGGCTGCCTGGCATGGAACTAGCTCTTGGATTCTCCACTGCCATTTTCCTGAGTCAAACAGCAGCATTGCAAATCTTAGGATTTATTTTGCTTGAACAGAGAACAATCTTTCATATGATATAATGTTTGGAAGCTTTTCGGGTATGAGATGAGTATTAGCAAGTATCATGATTTATGAAATTCCTTGGCATTCTCTGGAATCCAATATGAAGGTGGTTTAGAAACCAAATTCCATAGGCTTTAACTTGTGTGGTCTATAGCTATACAAGCTTACTAAATAAAAACAATCACCTTAAGCAATTCAGTTGATACAGAGAATCAAATTATCAAAACTAGGATCAAGACTTTTGTCCCAAAATATCAAATTCATTTCTCTAATGTCCAAGATATCATTTATAAAATTTTTCTTTCCTTTAAAGAAAACTCAGAAGATTATGCTTTGAAAGGTATGAGGAAAGATCAATTGATCTATTATTTAGTGTTATGTGGGAAAAGAAAATGTTTATTTCTTTTCATGTTGAAATATATATACATTATATAACATTTAGAGAATACAGAAAAATAAAAAGTGAAATAATCTATAATCTTACTATATGAATATCATGTTACATATCTATATATACATTAAAAGTTATAATCACTATGATATGGCCATTTTTTCTAATTCATTAATAAGTTCTGGACATTATTCTAAATTGTTATCATTCAAATATATGATTTTCCATGCTTATATAATGATCATATAATTATACCACAATTTATCTCTTCATCACCTGTTTTTGAACTGCTGCATTGTTCTTAAATATTCATCATTAGAGATAGTAGAGTGGATATCTTATCTATAAATTTTTGCCTCTCAGGACAGATCCCTGGAAAAAGTCAATAGTTGTAAATATTTTTATGGCTTTGTTACCAAATGGTTGGCTAAAAAGGATGTTCTTATTTATATCTTATTGAGGAGAGGAAGATGGCTACCTCTTCAATGCAGAATTCCTAGAACTATGATATTTCACTTAATTTAAACTGACAACTCGATAAGCAAATATATTGTATTTTTAGATTTAATTTATTTTTCTGTGTTTTTAACCAAGTTGAATGTTTGTCATTTAATAATATATTAAGAAGATTAGCACTTTTTAAAATAGTTATAAGCATATGTTTCTTTTAATTTGATTTCTATTTTTAACATTAAATTCAATGTTTTTAATAAAATAGATCATTCTCTGCTCTTGGTTATAGTTCTACTTAATATGTGATTTAAAATTTTCTTATCCTATAAGCAAAAAAATCTATGTATTATTTTATTCTTATTTTCTTTACGTTTACCTATTACATTCATCTAGAATTGACTTTATGACAAGGATGTAACAGTTTTTACTCTACGTAATGATGGCCAATTCAGATTTCATGAAAGTTTAATTTTAAAACTATTCAACTGCACTTTAAATAAGACTTACAAATAAAAGGTCTTAAATTAAGGCCAGGCACTGTGGCTCATGCCTGTAATCCCAACAATTCCGGAGACCGACGTGGGTGGATCATGAGGTCAAGAGATCAAGATCATCCTGACCAACATGGTGAAACCCCATCTCTGCTAAAAATACAAAATTAGCTTAGTGTGGTGGCACATTCCTGTAATCCCAGCCACTTGGGAGGCTGAGGCACGAGAACCATTTAAACCCGGGAGGTGGAGGTTGCACTGAACCAAGATCCTGCCACTGCACTCCAGCCTGAGTGACAGAGTGAGACTCCATCTCATTAAAAAAAAAAAAAAAAAAGGAAATACAGACATAATTTGAATTCATTAAAATGTAAACTCTATAAGGGCAGGTATTGCTGTCTGCTCTGTCCTCTGCTGTACCCTATTACACAGAGCGTGACCTGGTGCATAAGAGGTGTTCACAACACATTTATGGATGGATGGATGAACAGAAGGGAAGGAAAGGAAGAAAGGGAAGGATGGTGGGGGGAACCAGCTTTAAAAAGCCTCAATTGTCCATGCTTTATTTTACCCATCCTGTTCCCATGGTTTCAGTAACAGGAAATCATCAAAACATAAGTTTCTAATTCAGTGGTTTTGCTCCTTATTCAGTGAAGCTGAAAAAATATTGGAATACTTCAGATTTATTTGTCAGATGCTTACACGCTTGCACACACACATTGAGTAAGCCACATCCCAGCATGTAGAAAATGCTCATTTCATCTTCAACTACTTAAAATCCCTTTTAAAATTTAAAAGAGAACTTGCTGAGTGGCCCAGAGCTTTTAACACAGACATCCCAAGGTCCTGGATTTCAATAGATATTTCCCTCTGGCTTTCAGGACCATTCATCAAACTGATGATACCAATAAAGGAGTTACATCAACTTGAACCAAAACTCTGGTTTCTTCAAAAGTTTCTTTGAGAGACATTCCCAGCAGTGTCTGCTGAGTTGCCGCACAGTGAGGCAGCGTTTGAACTGTAGGTACCTCCTACAAGGTCATGAATTTATTTATTCATTGGCCGAAATACTCAGGCCTCTAACAATGCCCTCCTAAAACAAAGACTCTTTCTTCTAAAACATGTGCTTATTCCTATTCAGAGAATCTCTGATATACCCAGGCTGAATAACCTCTTTATATGCCTAAGAAAAGTAGACCTCTCAGGCTCTGTTTAAATACAGGTAATTTTATATCAACTTTAATTTTTCAGGAAACAAAAGAATGTTTGTTGATAGGTGGAAAGACAGAGAAGAAACAAATTCATAATGAAAACAAAGAAGCAAATCTTTTCTGCCTTTAGCCTTAGATAACTAACCATTCAATGAATAAAAGTATGGTCTAACTCCTAAAGATCATCTAAAATATAAACAACATATGTTAGGGATTATAAGACGTCTTTTAATCCTTAACATATGTTGTTTATATTTTAGATGAACATTAGGAGTTAGACCTAAAGGTTATAATCTACTCACAATTATACATGTACATGTGTCACACCAACACACCCTATGTAATAAGACAATACATTCCAACAGTTTGCTTTCTTCACAGACACTCCAATATTATACACTGAAACAATACAGACACCAAGTCAAATGGTTATTGCAGAGCCAGTAAGAAGTAACACTAAATGCGAACAGGATGTCAGAGAATCTGGGGCAGAAAAACAGGCATAAAGAGATCAGACTTTCTTTTACTGAAGCAGGAAAGGAGTGTCGCGGGGGGAGAGAGCAGGGACCTCTTTTAAGAAAGGATTTGGTAATATTTAAAATGAATGGCCTACAAAGTCAAGACAGCACAGGTTCCAGCTGAAAATCTTTTCAACGTTGCCTTTAACTCAAGTCTGAGTTTGGGCAGGCCATGGTTTCAGAGGTGACAGCCCTCAGTTTAACAAAGATTTTAAGGCACAAAAAATAGTTTGAAAAGATTTCTGTGATCCCAAGTGTTACGATACAAAGAGGGCTTATTTCAAACTCCTTATTTTCCAGACATAATAATACAGGGATAGGAACTGTCACTTCAGACTGCTTACTCTGAATAGCCGCTTTCTATCCTGCAGCACGTGGGAGAACAGTGGAGGGAAAGCAAATGCCTCAGACCCAGAACATTCAAAGGCGTCTTGTAGAGAAAGCCCAGCTCCAACAGTCTGCAAGACTCGGCTCTAACCTGCATAACTGTGTTAACTCACCTAAGAAAAGGATGTGTAGATGTGAAGGGAGATTGATTTTTTTCTGGAAACTCAGAAAAACTGTCCCCTGAGCTATAATTACCAGCGCTCATTAATAAATGTTCTGAAAAGTGCAGGGACCCATTAGCAAGATGATTTCTGCTGTGTCCTGAACGCATCAGAATCCCAACTCCCTGCCTGCAGTGATACATGTGGGAATTCACTCAAGTTGGTGGCAAAAATATTAAAGGAAAAATATTAAAGAAAAAAAGTTACAAAATATAGTCTCAAACTTTTAAAAGGCCTAAAAGTTTTTTCACATTTTCAGTAAAAGTTTCAGCTAAAAGGGGCCTAAATCCCCTTTACATTTAGTTAATAAGTAAAGCAAATAGCTAAAGTATGTCGAGAAGTTTACCTAACTTGTTTACTCATGTAGTCTTAAAATTAACCTTTAAGCCAAATAGCCCTTTCAAGGAAAAGTCAACCAAAAAGGTAACCCTCTAACCGAGTCTGCTTCAAGCATCAAAACCTGTGTTTTGGGCCGGGCGCGGTGGCTCACGCCTGTAATCCCAGCACTTTGGGAGGCCGAGGCGGGCGGATCACGAGGTCAAGAGACAGAGACCATCCTGGTCAACATAGTGAAACCCCGTCTCTACTAAAAATACAAAAAATTAGCTGGGCACGGCGCTGCGTGCCTGTAATCCCAGCTACTCAGGAGGCTGAGGCAGGAGAATTGCCTGAACCCGGGAGGCGGAGGTTGCAGTGAGCCGAGATCGCGCCATTGCACTCCAGCCTGGGTAACAAGAGCGAAACTCCGTCTCAAAAAAAAAAAAAAAAAAAAAAAAAAAAAAAAAAAAAACCTGTGCTTTGGTCTTCAACCTCTAGCAGTGTTAACTAAAGCCTTTGTCAATTAAACTTTACTAAATGAATGTAAGTCTCTCTAGCTAGTAAAGGCCAGCAGCTGCTATCACTTTACAGCACTCTCCAAAGTGCCTGTAAGCAGCCACAGACCCTCGGTCAAACCAGCAAAGCACTGTATCTGTGTGTCATTGTACTTTATTCATCTGTTGCTAAGTCAAAGTCTGAAAAACAAACTCCTGCAAGTAATAACCCCAAAACTAGTGCCCAAACATAGAGCAACCCCAGCAGATTTATTTATCTGTTTTTATCTGATTTGTTAACCTTTGATTTATCCAAATTCCCTCATTGGATTTTGTCCCCTCCAGAAACACTAACTTTCTATAGAATTATCTTTCCTTACAGGAATGAGACTAGGGAAAGATTATGTTGGTCATGAGCACACAAGTATCCCAGCAACTGGACTCGTTCTATTTGATATTCTCTTTTGTTTAAATGTTAACAAATTTTTGTTGAGGATCTGCTTTGTGTCAGGCACCATTCTAAGCACCAAGGACATAATAATACATAATAATGGAGGGAAGAAGATTAAGAGAGAATTAATAAAGAAATTATATATAAAATATGTAATGGAAAGCGGTCCAGCTGGCAAGATGGCTGAATAGAAACAGCTCCGCTGTGCAGCTCTGAGCGAGATCGAGGCAGAAGGTGGGTAATTTCTGCATTTCCAACTGAGGTACCTCGTTAATCTCATTGGGACTGGTAGGACAATGGCTGCAGCCCAAGGAGGGTGAACTGAAGCAGGGTGGGGTGTTGCCCCACCTGAAAAGAGCAGGAGGTTGGGGAACTCCCTCTCCTAGCCAAGGAAACCCATTAGGGTCTGTACCCTGTACTCCAGCCTAGATACTGCACTCTTGCCATGGTCTTCGCAACCTGCAGACCAGGAGATTCCCTCTGGTACCTATACCACCACAAGGGCCCTGGGTTTCCAGCACAATACTGGGTGGCTGTTTCGGCAGACACTAAGTTCACTGCAGTTTTTTTTCATACCCCAGTGGCACCTGGAACACCAGCAAGACAGAAACATTCAATCTCCTGGAAAAGGGGCTGAAGTCAGGGAATCAAGTAATCTGGCTCAGCAGGTTCCACCCCCACTGAGACCAGCAAGCTAAGATCCACTGGCTTGAAATTCTCACATCCAGCAGAGAAGTCTGAGCTCGACCTGGGACACGAGAGCTTGGTGGGTGAAGGCTATTGGCCTTTGCTGAGGCTTGAGTAGGCAGTTTTAACCTTACAGTGTAAACAAAGCCACTGGGAAGTTTGAATTGGGTGGAGCCCATCACAGCTCAGCAAGGTGGCTACAGGCAGACTGTCACATTAGATTTCCTCCTCGCTGGGCAAGGAATCTCTGAAAAAAGGCAGCAGCCCATCAAGAACTTCTAAATAAAGTCCCCACCCTCCTGGGACAGAGCACCTGGGAAAAAGATGGTTGTGGACACAGCTTCAGCAGACTTAAACATCCCTGCCTGGAAGCTCTGAAGAGAGCAGTAGATCTCTCCACACAGCATTCAACCACTGATAAGGGACAAACTGCCTCTTCAAGTGGATCCCTGACCCCTGTGTATCCTGACTGGGAGATGCCTCCCAGTAGGGACTGACAGGCACCTCATCATGAGAGCACTGGCTGGCATCTGGCAGGCAACCTTCTGGGACAAAGCTACCAGAGGAAGGAGTAGGCAGCAATATTTGCTATTCTGCAGCCTCCACTGGTGTTACCCAGGCAAGCAGGGTCTGAAGAGGACCTCCAGCAAACTTCAGCAGACCTGCAGCAGAGAAGCCTGACTGTTGGAAGGAAAACTAAGAAACAGAAAGGAATAGTTTCAACATCAACAAAAAAGGCATCCACTCAGAGACCCCATCCAAAGATCACCAACTTCAGAGACCAAAGGTAGATAAATACACAAAGATGGGGAGAAACCAGTGCAAAAAGGCTGAAAATTCCAAAAACCAGAACTCCTCTTCTCGAAGCAATCACAACTCCTCACCAGCAAGGAAACAAAACTGGATGGAGAATGAGTTTGACAAATTGACAGAAGCAGGCTTCCGAAGGTGGGTAATAACAAACATCTCCAAGCTAAAGGAGCATGTTCTAATCCAATGCAAGGAAACTAAGAACCTTGAAAAAAGGTTAGATGAATTGCCAACTAAAATAAACAATTTAGAGAATATAAACGACCTGATGGAGCTAAGAAAACACAGCATGAGAACTTCATGAAGCATACACAAGTTTCAATAGCTGAATCGATCAAGCAGAAGAATGAATATCAGAGATTGAAGATCAACTCAATGATATAAAGCAAGAAGACAAAATTAGAGAAAAAAGAGTGAAAAGAAACAAACAAAGCCTCTGAAAAATATGGGACTATGTGAAAAGACCAAATCTACATTTGATCAGTGTACCTGAAAGTGACGGGGAGAATGAAACCAAGTTGAAAAACACTCTTCAGGATATTACCCAGGGAACTACCCCAACTTAGCAAGGCAGGCCAACATTCAAATTCAGAAAATACAGAGAACATTACAAAGATACTCCTCAAGAAGAGCAACCAGAAAAAAAATCAAGTTACCCACAAAGGGAAGCCCATCAGATTCACAGCAGATCTCTTGGCAGAAACCCTACAAGCCAGAAGAGAGTAGGGGCCGATATTCAACATTCTTAAAGGAAAGAATTTTCAACCCAGAATTTCATATCCAGCCAAACTAAGCTTAATAAGCAAAGGAGAAGTAAAATCATTTATGAACAAGCAAATGCTGAGAGATTTTGTCACCACCAGGTCTGCCTCACAAGAGCTCCTAAAGGAAGCACTAAACATGGAAAAGAACAACCAGTACCAGCCACTGCAAAAACATACCAAATTGTAAAAACCATCGACACTATGAAAAAACTGCATCAACTAATGGGCAAAATAAACAGCTACCATAAAAATGGCAGGATCAAATTCACACATAACAATATTAACCTTAAATATAAATGGACTAAATGCCCCAATTAAAAGACACAGACTGGCAAATTGGATAAAGAGTCAAGACCTATCAGTGTGCTGTATTCAGGAGACCCATCTCATATGCAAAGACACACATAGGCTCAAGATAAAGGGATGGAAGAAGATTTACCGAGCAAATGGAAAGCAAAAAAGAAGTAGCAATTGCAATCCCAGTTTCTGATAAAACCACTTTACACCAAAAAAGATCAAAAGAGAAAAAGAAAGGCATTACATTATGGTAAAGGGATCAATGCAACAAGAAGAGCTAACTATTCTAAATGTATATGCACCCAATACAGGAGCATGCAGATTCATAAAACAAGTTCTTAGGAACCTACAAAGATACTTAGACTCCCACACATTATACTGGGAGATATTAACACCCCTCTGCCAATATTAGACAGAATAAGACAGAAAATTAACAAGGATATCCAGGACTTGAATTCAGCACTGGACCAAGCAGACCTAATAGATATCTACAGAATTCTCCACCCCAAATCAACAGAATATATATTCTTTTCAGCACCATATCACACTTATTCTAAAATTGACCACATAATTAAAAGTAAAACACTGCTCAGCAAATGCAAAAGAATGGAAATCATAACAAACAGTCTCTCAGGCTACAGTGCAATGAATTAGAACTCAGGATGAAGGAACTCACTCAAAACTGCACAGCTACAAGGAAACTGAACAACCTGCTCCTGAATGACTACTGGATAGATAATGAAATGAAGGCAGAAATAAAGATGTTCTTTGAAACCAATGAGAACAAAGACACAATGTACCACAATCTCTGGGATACATTTAAAGCCGTATGTAGATGGAAATTTATAGCACTAAATGCCCGCAAGAGAAAGCAGGATAAAATTGACATCCTAATGTCACAATTAAAGGAACTAGAGATGCAAGAGCAAACAAATTCAAAAGCTAGCAGAAGACAAGAAATAACTAAGATCAGAGCAGAACTGAAAGAGTTAGAGATGTAAAAAAAAAAAAAAAAAAAACTTTCAAAAAATCAATGAATCCAGGAGCTAGTTTATTAAAAATATCAACAAAATAAATACACTGCTAGCCAGCCTAATGAAGAAGAAAAGAGAGAAGAATCAAATAGATGCAATAAAAAATGATAAAGGAGATATCACCATTGATGCCACAGAAATACAAACTACCATCAGAGAATACTATAAACACCTCTACTGAAATAAACTAGAAAATTCAGAAGAAATGGATAAATTCCTAGACATTTACACCCTCCCAAGACTAAACCAGAAAGAAGTTGAATCCCTGAATAGACCAATAACAAGTTCTGAAATTGAGGCAGCATTTAATGGCCTACCAACCAAAAAAAGTCCAGGACCAGATGGCTTCACAGCCAAATTCTACTCTAGAGGTACATGGAGGAGCTGATACCATTCCTTCCGAAACGATTCCAAACAATACAAAAAGAGGGAATGCTCCCTAACTCATTTTATGAGGCAAACATCATCCTGATACCAAAACCTAGCACAGACACAACTAAAAAAGAAAATTTCAGGTCAATATCCTTAATGAACATTGATGCAAAAATCCTCAAAAAAAAAAAAAAAAAAAAAAAAACAATAATGGCAAACCAAATCCAGCAGTACATCAAAAAGTTTATCCATCACGATCAAGTTGGCTTTATCCCTGGGATGCAAGGCTGGTTCAACATACTCAAATCAATCAATGTAATCCATCACATAAAGTAAACCAAAGACAAAAACCACATGATTATCTCAATAGATGTAGAGAAGGCCTTCGACAAAATTCAACAGCCCTTTATGCTAAAAACTCTCAACAAACTCGATATTGATGGAACATATCTCAAAATAATAAGAGCCATTTATGACAAACCCACAGCAAATATCACACCTAATGGGCAAAGACTGGAGGCATTCCCTTTGAAAACCAGCAGAAGACAAGGATGCCCTTTCTCACCACTCCTATTCCAAATAGTATTGGAAGTTCTGGCCAGGGAAATCAGGCAAGAGAATGAAATAAAGGTATTCAATTAGGAAAAAAGAAAGTCAAATTGTCTCTATATGCAGATGATATGATTGTATATTCAGAAGACCCCATAATGTCAGCCTAAAATCTCCTTAAGCTGATAGACAACTTCAGCAAAGCCTCAGCATACAAAATCAATATGCAAAAATCACAAGCATTCCTATACACCAATAACAGACGAACAGAGCCAAATCATGAGTGAACTCCCATTCACAATTGCTACAAAGAGAATGAAATACCTAGGAATACAACTTACAAGGGATGTGAAAGACCTCTTCAAGGTATACTACAAATCACTGCTCTAGGAAATAAGAGAGAACACAAACAAATGAGAGAAACATTCCATGCTCATGGTTAGAAAGAATCAATATCATGAAAATGGCCTACTGCCCAAAATAATTTATAGATCCAGTGCTATCCACATCAAACTACCATAGTCTTTCTTCACAGAATTGAAAAAAACTACTTTAAATTTCATATGGAACCCAAAAAAAGCCCCTATAGCCAAGACAATCCTCAGCAAAAAGACAAAGCTGGAGGCATCACACTACCTGACTTCAAACTATACTACAAGTCTACAGTAATCTAAACAGCATGGTACTGGTACCAAAACAGAAATATAGACCAATGGAACAGAACAGAGGCCTCAGAAATAATGCCACACATCTACAACCATCTGATCTTTGACGAACCTGACAAAAACAAGCAATGGGGAAAGGATTCCCTATTCAATAAATGGTGTTTGGGAAAACTGCTTAGTCATATGCAGAAAGCTGAAATTGGATCCCTTCCTTACATCTTATACAAAAATTAACCCAGATAGATTAAAGACTTAAACATAAAACCTAAAACCATAAAAACCCTAGAAGAAAACCTAGGCAATACCATTCAGGACATAGGCATGGGCAAAGACTTCATGACTAAAACACTAAAAGCAATGGCAACAAAAGCCAAAATAGACAAATGGGATCTAATTAAACTAAAGAGCTTCTATACAGCAAAAGAAACTATCATCAGAGTGAGGCAACCTACAGAATGGGAGAAAATTTTTGCAATCTCTCCATCTGACAAAGGGCTAATATCCAGAATCTACAAAGAACTGAAACAAATATACAAGAAAAAAACAAACAACCCTATCAACATGTGGGTGAAGGATCTGAACAGACACTTCTCAAAAGGAGACATTTGGCCAGGCGCGGTGGCTCACACCTGTAATCCCTAGTGGGTGGATCATGAGGTCATGAGATCAAGACCATCCTGGCCAACAAGGTGAAACCCTGTCTCTACTAAAAATACAAAAAATTAGCTGGGTGTGGTGGCACATGCCTGTAATCCCAGATACTTGGGATGCTGAGGCAGGATAATCGATTGAACCCAGTAGTCAGAGGTTGAAGTGAGCCAAGATCATGCCACTACACTCCAGCCTGGAGATAAAGAGAGACTCTGTCTCAAAAAGAATAAAAGGAGACATTCATGCAGGCTACAAACATATGAAAAAAATCTCGTCATCACTGGCCATTAGAGAAATGAAATTAAAACCACAATGAGATACCATCTCATACCGGTTAGAATGGTTATCATTAAAAAGTCAGGAGACAACCGATGCTGGAGAGGATGTGAAGAAATTGAAGAAACAGGAATGTTTTTACACTGTTGGTGGGAGTGTAAATTAGTTTAACCATTGTGGAAGACAGTGATCCCTCAATGATCTAGAACTAGAAATATCATTTGAACCAGCAATCCCATTACTGGATATATGCCCAAAGAAGTATAAATCATTCTATTACAAAGACACATGCGCACATATGTTTATTGCAGCACTGTTCACAATAGCAAAGACTTGGAACCAACTCAAATGCCCATAAATGAGAGACTGAATAAATAAAATGTGGCACATATATACTATGGAATACTATGCAGCCATAAAAAAGGATGAGTTCATGTCCTTTGCAGGGACATGGATGAAGCTGGAAGCCATCATTCTCAGCAAACTAACACAAGAACAGAAAACCAACCACCACATGTTCTCACTCATATGTGGGAGTCGAACAATGAGAACACATGGACACAGGGAGGGGAATATCACACACCTGGTCCTGTTGGGGTATGGGGGTATGGGTGAGGAATAGCATTAGGAGAAATAATCACAGGGTGATGGATGCAGCAAACCACCATGGCACATGTATACCTATGTAACAAAACTGTAAACCTGTACATTCTGCACATGTACCCCAGAACTTAAAGTATAATATATATATGCATATATATATACACACACACACATACACACACATATATTCTACATATGTATACATGTAATAGAGTTATAATCTCTAGGAAGAAAAATAAAGCATGAAAGGAGACACTTCAAGAAGAAGACAGACCTCATAATCCAGTGTCCATCTCCATTCTTCATGCTTGACTGCTCACAGCTTTCAAATCACATTGCTATCCTTTCCTCTTCAGCAAGCTGATGAGAATGTCCAGTGCTCCTTCTTTGGCACCAGCGGTATGTTCAGATCAACAAATGCAGAACTGAATACCCAGGAACTTTCCCCTATGATACCCCTTTATCACATAAAAGCTGAACCAGTCTTTCCCCCTGCTCTCCAGCCATTTTTGGACATGCTTGGGACTCTGCTCTCCTCAGAAGGCTCTGCTATGTCAGTAATAAACCTTTTTAAATTCTCTTAATGCATGATAACATCAGTCTACCCAGACTTTGAGTAGGGAGCACATCAAGTTGATAGAGTGACCACTCTGAGGAGGTATTTGATGGGTTGAGGATGAGCTATATATATCTGGGGAAGAAACAGTCCAAGGGAGGAAAGTTCTGGTGTACTGAAGCAAAGGCGAGGAGATGGATAGGCTGGAGTAAACAATGAATAAAGTATGGGGTGGGGATCAGGGAGATCACAGGAGAAAGAAACAGGTCCCATAGAGCCACGTAGGCCATGCTAAAGGGAGCTGGATTTTCTTTTTTTTTTTTTTTTTTTTTTTTTTTTATTGCATTTTAGGTTTTGGGGTACATGTGAAAAACATGCAAGGTTGTTGCTTAGGTGCATACGTGGCAGTGTGATTTGCTGCCTTCCTCCCCTTCACCCATATCTGGCATTTCTCCCCATGCTATCCCTCCCCAATTCCCCACCCCCCCGCTGTCCCCCCCCACTCCCCCACAACAGACCCCCATGTATAGTGCTCCCCTCCCTGTGTCCATGTGTTCTCCTTGTTCAACACCCGCCTATGAGTGAGAACATGTGGTGTTTGATTTTGTGTTCTTGTGTCAGTTTGCTGAGAATGATGTTTTCCAGGTTCATCCATGTCCCTACAAAGGACGCGAACTCCTCGTTTTTAATGGCTGCATAATATTCCATGGTGTATATGTGCCACATTTTTCCTGTCCAGTCTATCATCGATGGGCATTTGGGTTGGTTCCAGGTCTTTGCTATTGTAAACTGTGCTGCAATGAACATTCGTGTGCATGTGTCCTTATAGTAGAACGATTTATAATCCTTTGGATATATGCCCAGTAATGGGATTGCTGGGTCAAATGGAATTTCTATTTCTAGGTCCTTGAGGAATCGCCACACTGTTTTCCACAATGGTTGAACTAATTTACACTCCCACCAACAGTGTAAAAGTGTTCCTATTTCTCCACATCCTCTCCAGCATCTGTTGTCTCCAGATTTTTTAATGATTGCCATTCTAACTGGTGTGAGATGGTATCTCAATGTAGTTTTGATTTGCATTTCTCTAATGGCCAGTGATGATGAGCATTTTTTCATATGCTTGTTGGCCTCATGTATGTCTTCTTTTGTAAAGTATCTGTTCATGTCCTTCGCCCACTTTTGAATGGGCTTGTTTGTTTTTTTCTTGTAAATCTTTTTTAGCTCGTTGTAAATTCTGGATATCAGCCCTTTGTCAGATGGGTAGGCTGCAAAAATTTTTTCCCATTCTGTTGGTTGCCGATTCACTCTATTGACTGTTTCTTTTGCTGTGCAGAAGCTGTGGAGTTTGATTAGGTCCCATTTGTCTATTTTGGCTTTTGTTGCCAATGCTTTTGGTGTTTTGGTCATGAAGTCCTTGCCTACGCCTATGTCCTGAATGGTTTTGCCTAGGTTTCCTTCTAGTGTTTTTATGGTGTTAGGTCTTATGTTTAAGTCTTTAATCCATCTGGAGTCAATTTTAGTGTAAGGTGTCAGGAAGGGGTCCATTTTCTGCTTTCTGCATATGGCTAGCCAGTTTTCCCAACACCACTTATTGAACAGGGAATCCTTTCCCCATTGCTTGTTTTTATCAGGTTTGTCAAAGATCAGGTGGTTGTAGATATGTTGTGTTGCCTCCGATGCCTCTGTTCTGTTCCATTGGTCTATATCTCTGTTTTGGTACCAGTACCATGCTGTTTTGATTACTGTAGCCTTGTAGTAGAGTTTGATGTCTGGTAGTGTGATGCCTCCTGCTTTGTTCTTTTTGCTTAGAATTGACTTGGCTATGCGGGCTCTCTTTTGGTTCCATATGAAGTTTAAGGTGGTTTTTTCCAGTTCTGTGAAGAAGGTCATTGGTAGCTTGATGGGGATAGCATTGAATCTGTATATTACTTTGGGCAGTATGGCCATTTTCACGATATTAATTCTTCCTAACCATGAACATGGAATGTTTCTCCATCTGTTTGTGTCCTCTCTTATTTCGTTGAGCAGTGATTTGTAGTTCTCCTTGAAGAGGTCCTTTACATTCCTTGTTAGTTGTATTCCTAGGTATTTTATTCTCTTTGTAGCAATTGTGAATGGCAGTTCGTTCTTGATTTGGCTCTCTTTAAGTCTGTTATTGGTGTATAGGAACGCTTGTGATTTTTGCACATTGATTTTGTATCCTGAGACTTTGCTGAAGTTGCTTATCAGTTTCAGGAGCTTTTGGGCTGAGGTGATAGGGTCTTCTAGATATACAATCATGTCGTCTGCAAATAGAGACAATTTGACTTCCTCCTTTCCTAATTGAATACCCTTTATTTCTTTTTCTTGCCTGATTGCTCTGGCTAGAACTTCCAGTACTATATTGAATAGGAGTGGTGAGAGAGGGCATCCTTGTCTAGTGCCAGATTTCAAGGGAGCTGGATTTTCTTCCAAGTAAAACCATCAGAGGGATTTGGGCAGTGATTTTACATTTACCATTTTACATTTTAACAAAATCATTCTAACTGCTATGGCAAGAATAGAATTCAGGGGTCAAGAGTGGAGTTAAGAAGAGGCTATTGCAAAAGTTTCTAGAGGAAAGAAGCACTTACATCTAAGCAACAATGTAATTTATAAGATGAGGTTTGATTGTGGATACAGCTAAAGGTAGAATCTGAAAGCTTTGCTCGTGGATTAGACAGGAAGTGTGACAGAAAGAGAAAGAGAAAGCTTCAAGGGAGACTCCAGATGTTTTGTTTTGGTTTAGTTTTTTGGGTTTTGATTGATTACCTGGAAGAATGGAGTTGCCATTAACTAAGGCAGTCAAGATGGAGACAAAGATTAAATTTTGACGAGCCGGGGGGTGTTTAAAATTTGGACTTTGGCTATTTTTGAGGTAAGATGTCAGATTTCTTTTTTTTTTTTTTTTTTTTTTTTTTTTGAGACGGAGTTTCGCTCTTGTTGCCCAGGCTGGAGTTCAATGGCGCGATCTCGGCTCACCGCAACCTCTGCCTCCTGGGTTCAGGCAATTCTCCTGCCTCGGCCTCCTGAGTAGCTGGGATTACAGGCATGCACCACCATGCCCAGCTAATTTTTTGTATTTTTAGTAGAGACGGGGGTTTCACCATGTTGACCAGGATGGTCTCGATCTCTTGACCTCGTGATCCACCCGCCTCAGCCTCCCAAAGTGCTGGGATTACAGGCGTGAACCACAGCGCCCGGCCTATGAATGGATGAATTAATGAGTAAATGAATAAGTTACATATATGGTCCTATCCCTAGATATATTCCTAGATAGGGCTAACTGTTGACTATGTTAAAAAGAATTATTTATATAACACAAACTCTGTAGCAGGACTCCCCCAGAGGATCACTGATGTCTAGAGCTCCAACACATTCTTCACCAATAAATATTAAAGGCACCATTAATATTAAGAAAATACAGAACTAGACCCAATCAGAATGTATGACGGTGCTTCAGTAAAATAGAAAACTCGAAAGATTAAAAGTAGGGGACAGCTGCTTTCCTAGGCTCAGGGGAAGATAAGAACAGCCCCATCTCACCATGACTAAGAGGAGTCAGTCTCTTTCTGAAGATAATGCTGCTGCCAGCAGTTTTAAAGCAGTACATCCAATGTTTATGCCAAAGGATCTTTTGTAACTGGAGTTTTGAAAAAGAGAAGCAGTGGGGGATGGGGTGCAAGTTTGAGAGACAGAAATGGATAAATGCTTCTGACCAGAGAAAGCCAACCGTAGGGAGTCTTTGTGCGACTACACATAAACATTCAACTCTCACTATGACTTCTGCCTGCAGGTAAATTTCCTTTGGAATATGCTACTTACCCTGAGATTGTCAACAAATCTGAATCTATTTAGAAAACACATGGTTTTGCTTTCTTTTAAACAACTGTCTGTGGGGCTTCAAACTATGGCTTATGAGACATTCAATTGTAATTCCTTGAAGGTGAGAACAAGGACCATGTCATGTGTTTATTCTCTGGCTCCACCTGAATCCACTGATGCTGGCTGTGCAGCAGAAACTGCCCCTTCCTTTCAAGGGAAGGTCATTGAAAGGAATATTGAACAATAAAGATGCAAGATCTCCTTGAAGGGAAAAGATGTCATAACAGAATGACTTTCTCCTTTTCCTAATTTTTAATGCCAAGAACAGCTTGTACTCATTTTGTGTGAGGTCAACAAAGGAGATTAGGTAATACTGTGCGTCTCTGCTTAAAAAAAATTATTAAGTTTTCCTTTGGGTAAAGCAATATTTATTTCTCTATTTCCTCCTCAGTTTGAATTCAGGTAAGCATTTGCAGATTATTTCATAAACATCATTTTGTCTTCAAAGAGATTTAGTTAAAAATTAAAATTAAAAATTAAATTAATTTTTTTTGAGACAGAGTCTCACTCTGTCACCCAGGCTGAAGTACAGTGGCACAATCTCAGCTCACACAACCTCTGCCTAATGGGCTTAAGCAATTTTCCTTCCTCAGCCTGCTGAGTAGGTGGGATTACAGGTGCTCGACACCAGGTGGCTAATTTTTGTATTTTTAGTTGAGATTGTTTCCCCATGTTGTATTTTTGTATTTTACAAAAAAAAATTTGCATTTTTAGTAGAGATGGTTTCCCTATAGTGGCCAGGCTGGTCTCAAACTCCTGGCCTCAAGTGATTCACCCACGTTAGCCTCCCAAAGTGCTGAGATTACAGGCATGAGCCACCATGCCCAGCCCTAAAAATTAAATTAATTAAAAAGCAATCAGGTATTCTGTTTTCAATTCTGAGTTCTCTTAAATTCTCTGAGACTATAATATTTTCTCCAAATTAGTGCAATACAGATTCAGAGAGGTAAAAAGGATATTTTATTTCATTAAAATATTCAAAGGAAAACACTGAGAAAAGATGTGTAACCAATATGAAAAACTATTAATACCTTTATTATATGAAGTGGGAGTTCCAATGGATAAGGTAAAACATTATGTACCAAAGACATAAATGAGTACGAGACATAAAGGAGACATTTTAAAAAGGGAAATACAACTGGAAACTGTCCTGCGTTGCCAGTAATCTTAGCAGAGCACATTAATATAGGTTTTGTTTCTAGTCTATAAAATTATAAACAAAAGCAAATAATCGAATTTACTTTTTCTAATTGAAAACCACTGAGGCATCCTTTGTTCAAAAGAAGTCCTATTGAGGAGCTCAGGAAATTGGGTTTAACTCATGATATTTGAAAGGGTGGGCCTTGGAGTGGCCTGCTTTTACTCTTACTCACCATGTTCCAGGGACTTATGAGGGGACTTAAAAGAGTTTCTAGTTTTCTAAGAAGCACAGCTGGAAAACCACTATTTTTAATAACACTCAGTACTGACAGACACTGTGCAACAGACATATTCCTACAATGTGCATGAGATTCTAAATCACTTCAAGCACTTTGAACAGCAATTTAAAAATATTTTATAAAAATCACAAAAGCATCCATATAGTTTGCCTATTTACATTCACTTCTGAAAACCTATATTAGCTCTATTGCATGAAGATACTAAATGCAGCATCATTTAAGTTGGTACATTTAAAAAATAAGTAAATGCATGTATTCAACCATTCAATAAATATTTACCAAGCAATGACATTATACAAACTGATGTCACTATTAAAGGATGAGAGGACACAGGAGTGTGGGGCACATGGTTTAGAAAACAGATGAACTTCACTAGGTAGCATCTTGTGTTCTGTACTAAAGCCATAAAATCTCATCTGAAAGTGACCTTAATCTTACTGGAGAGCATTAATTCCCTAAGTTAACCTAATCCAAATATCGTATTACCAAAAAGTGCAGTGAAAACTAGAAGAGAAAATATGTAAGTTTGTGGCATTATAACTGTTTTATTGGGATTCTTCAGGTTAAGACTACATCCCTTATATGAAGCAAGGTCTCCTTGAAGAGAAAAAAATTAAAGTAAAATATTTCTCTGGAACCCTCTGTCTTAGTTATGAATCTGTGGAATCTATAGTTACTTGAAGCGCTCCAGACAAAAAATGAGGAAGGATGGCTTCTGCCACAGGGAGGTGGGTCAGAAGCTCTACATTAGGTTTCTCCTTGGTAAACTCCAAGCTCTAAATGAATCAAAGCATTTTGTACATCAGATTTTCCAATTTCACAATTTTGTCTGTGTCCATCTTCCCTGTGTAATTCCATATCTTTAAAAAGTCTTATTTAAATCCCTCCAGCCTACTGTCAACTATGTTCTGGGTAATTAATTGAAGAATTACATGTCCATATTTTAGCCAAAGAGAAGAGAAGACATGGCAGCACACCATTCATGCCTTAAGCAGGTGTGATGATGGCAGAGGTGATAAGTGAGAGATCCTCTAGTCTAGGAAAGGTGGGTCTCAAAGGCCAAGGTTCTGTTGCCCCACCCCACATAGGGCAATATCCTACTCTATTGTCATTCTTGAAGAGGCTGATGTGGATTTGATTTTTAAAATAATCAGATAACTAAAGAGAAATAATTTGTAATAATAATATAATTAAAGAAATAAATTTGATTAAAGAAAGTCACTTCTTTATAGTCTCAAGAATGCTTAGAAAATCATAAAGTTTAAGAGGAGGCATTTGTAGAGATAAATGAAACTAGGAAAAAGGAAATAACTTCTGAGGGTAAAAAAAAAAATGAACCAATAAAGGTAAACTTCAGGTTATTTCAACTCTCTCTGCTTATCTGTTTTCAGATGGTGGCAGTTGGTCAAAAGAAAGTGATTATGACTTCTTCAGGTAAGGAGACAAGTGCAAATCAAAGGAATGTGGGTTTTTTTTTTAAATTTAAAGTAAAACAAAACAAAAAGATATCCTGACTATAATCACTTATTCAAAAGAAAAAAATAGAAAAATAAGTTATAATCATTGTCAGTGGTTAGTAGATTTTTTTAAAGAACAACATTTTAAAAGATTATTTTAACCTTAGAATAACTGCTTTATATAAATACAGCATGTCATCTAATTTCATAATCTGATGCATGTTATGTTTATAGAAATTATAATTAGTCTAAACACAAAGTCTTTGGGTCTGTCCTATCCTGCTACAGTACAAAGCATATTAGTACATTCTTGGATCGCTCTCTTTTTATTCTCTCTCATTTGTCTCATTTTGTCTTGCGGTATTACATGCATCTTTGTAAGTCAGCTAAATTATATTCTGAAAGGCAGAGTATAAACAAATAAATAAAAATAACTTTTTCTATCTCAATACTTATTCTTTCTGACTTTTTTTTCTGATAATGATTACGCCTACCTTAGGTTGTTTGCAAAGGTAGCGACAAAGTTCTCCAATGTACTGAAACACAGTCACGTCATACTTCTTGCAGTCACTCCAAAACTGACTTGCTGAGAATTTCTTCTTTAACACACAAGTGGCACCTATAAGGAAAGACAAAAACAGGCACTAGGGAAAAAAATTCAAGGGCAGAATGAACATAAAACATAAATGATGTTTCTCTGTCTAGAACATGTTTGCTTACTTTTATAACTTTAATAACTCATCATCAATAATTTATATCAAACTCATTTGGAAACATGGATTTTATTGTCCAAATACTCTGTTCAAAATATTGCAATAAACAGGACAAAAGCAACAGTCAAAATTTACCACATATTGAGTGCTTTCCATTTCTCTGGAACTGTGCTAAGTACTTTATTTTATTTAATACTCACAACGATTGTGGGGTTAGCAACCCTATCCCTATTTTACTGATGAAGAAACAGGCTCAGAGAGACTATGTGGCTTGCTTCAGGTCACCCAGTTTAAAAAGTACTGAGTGGGGACTGGGTTCAGAGCTCTCTGACTCAATGCTCTTAAGCATCATTTCATGCTGTTCATTGAGAGTTAGAGTATTAGGGCATGACAGTAGATAAGAGTCATCCTTCTCCATAGAAGCCAAGAATATTCACTTACTTTTCAACTTGAATATATACATATGATTCATTTTTCAAACCTTAAAGCAGCCTCAACATATCTTGAGGTCAATTGTTAGTTAGGTTGACTTAGCAAGATAGCACTAACAAAAAAGTTCATCAATGACTGCAGAACCTGATTTTGACCACAATGTACATCCACAGAAGGTTTTAATGTCTCGACTCTGATCTTTACTTATGATGGATACTGATCACATTCTAAATATTCTATTCTAAAAATTACAGCATTTTAGACATATACAAGTAGCACATGATCTCTACTGTTTGTATATTATTTTAGCCCTAGAAACTGACACATTATCTTGCATGATTTTATGAATGGAATCTACTGAGTCACAAGCTCTACCAACTAATTTATTGAGTGTCTATGGCAGATCATTTCCAAAGATGGCCTCAGCAATTTCTTCAAGGCTCTTACTTTTGCGGTGTAAATTTGCTCCATCTCCCTTCAAGAGGTGGCTTCTATTTCTCCAGCCCTGGAATCTTTAATTTAGGCTGGCCTATAACTTGCTTTAATCAATGAAATGAAGGTAAAATAATCTACGTGACTTTTAAGACTAGGCTTTAAGACTTATGCAGCTTCCATACTCACTCTCTTGGAACATTTCTACCACCGTTTGAGGAATATGGTGGTAGAACCTCATACACCACTGAGGTTGTTTGAGGGTGAGCGACCACAAGGAGAGAGAAGCCCACAGCCAATTCCAACTACATGGACAAATCCTCAGAAAACTGGTCTTTTCACTTTAGGAAAACACTGAATATGCCATAAAATTGTGTGCCTTTTTTTTTTTTAAAAAAATTCTATTTTAATAAAATAATATGCATGTAATCACTCTAAATTCTAATGATAAATTTTCAAATGTCAATAAACACTTGTTCTAATTATTAGGTGTTTTGAAAACTTAACAAAAAGAAAATAAAGGCTTACCTAACTCAACACATCCAGAAATTCCCAGGATAGCTCCTGAACTATGATACAGAGGAAGGGTTATATAAACAATGTCATCAGCAGTGCAACCAAAAGCCCACAGGGCAGCAGAACCCCTTAAAACCTGCAGCTGACTAATCACAGCTGCTTTTGGTAAACCTGGAAGAGAAGAAAAGAAAAGGAAATATATATATTTATAAACATACATACATATATATACACACACACACACCCCTGTATATACATATACATACATATTCATATAACTAGAAAAGAAGTAATAGAAAGGAAGACTATGCTGATAACAACTACACTAGCAATTGACACAAAATATATCAAAGTAATCTATCTGCTTTGTAAAAGAGGCCATGTTGACTTTAGCAACACTCCTTTTATATGTTACTAAGTAAGACTGGATCTCAAACACTATGTAATTTCATAGTTGGCCTTTCTGGATAGGTCTAAGGTTCTAGAAATTAATACAGCAGTAGCACACATTTGGTTTCAGTAGCTGTCTGATAAAGAGTATTTAGGAGGTAAGTTTTTGTGAGTCTTCATGTGTCTGAAAATGTCTTTTTTTCCACCGATACACTTGAATGGCTGCTTGTACAGAATTCTAGGTAAGAAATTATTTTTATGCAGGACTTTTAAGGCATTGCCCTATAATCTTCTGACTTCCAGTATATATATTGAGAACTTGTCAGTCTTTCTAATTTCTTTTCCTTTGGATGCAACACAGTATTTCTATTTTTTCTATTTTTGGAATCTTCTATTAGTTTTCAGTAGTCTATAATCTCATGATGACATGTACTGGGACCAATCTCATCTATCCATTACACTGGGAAATTTTAGATCTTCTCAGTCTAAAAACTCAGGTCTTACAGTTCTAGATACTTTTTGAATTTGAAAAAAATATAATTTTCACACCCCCTTCTTCTCTTCCATTCTTTATTTCTGTGCTTTTTGCCCATTGCTTTTTTCTGTTACATTTATTTGTGTGTTCATCCTTTCATCTTTGGAACTCTTGATTTTTTGAAGATCAGCCCTCCTGGTCTGAATTGCTAATTTCCTAATCTTTTCTATTTTATTTTCCTTTTCTTACCTTTTGCTTTACTTTTTGAGAGATTTATTTTCCAACACTTGTGTTCTCTGAATATTCCTCTTTTTGTATTATGTTATTTTTATGTTATTGATACTTTTTTGTCCCTATCTTCCAGAATATTAGCAATAATAATCTTTTGAAAATTTCTCCTCTCTGTCAGTTTTTTCCGACATCCTTTTAATCTTTGGTTTGTATTGGTCTCAATCCAATCTAGGATATATTCAGGAGGATTTTTTTCAAATATCTGGAGACATTTGACTATCAGTTTATATTTTAAGATGCAAATGCAAAAACACAAAATAAACAAACAAAATATTAACTAGGATCTCTGCGCATGAAGAACACTTATTTACTAGTTGCTTTCAATGTCCAGGACATTCTGTTGGGGGATTCATCACTATCAGTGTCTTGCAATTTTTACATGTCGGCTATTCAGATTCCTCACACAAGAATCTTGAAGACTAAAACAGTCAAGTATTAAAGAGAAGTTATATATATTAAAGAGAAGTTTTATATATATATATGTATGTATGTATGTATGTATATCTATCTATCTATATAAGTATATACATATTTAGAGAGAGAGAGAGAGAGATTTTCTCTTATATCCCCTACTTTTTCAACCTCTGTTCTTCCAGGTATTTCCAGAAGTTAATCTTTTCCAGAGAATAAGCCTCAGGATTTCTATTAGGGTAGAAGAAGCAATCCAGTGCTACAGTTCCTTCTTAAACACACTTCCCAAAAGTTTCCTGTTTGTAGTTTCACATTTATTGCCTATTCTTTGAGGTACCTGGTACACAAGGGGTTTGGTGGGGGCAAATGAATTTTCTTCAAGGCTTCACCATAAGCTTCAGCTTCAGCTTCTTGGGTCTGCAGTGTCTGCCACCACACTCATTCATCATCTCCTTTTCTAAAATTTTGTAGCTGTCATCTCCAGTTCCATTCTTTTAGTCCTAAGGGACTATGTATCTATTCAATCTGCCAATTTCTAGACAGACCTGTTATTATTCAGTAGACCTGATTAGGTAGCCCCAAGAATCTCAGAGAAAAGCTCTCTGAGTCTGGACAGAGTAGCCACACACATATTAGCATTTCATTTATCAAAACGGTTCTAATTATAGTAAAAAAAAAAAAAAAATCTATTCTCCAGTCTAAAAGGGATCACAATTAGGCATTGAATCGTTTTTCAAAATGTAAGAAAAATTTGACTATGCAATAGTAGCTGCTTACAATACTACCTATGCACAAGAAATTAGTAACAGAACACTTTTGATTTGTCTATGTCAAATTAATAATAAAAGCCTATGTAGGCTACCATTAATATCATTCAGTTTTTCCTAGAAATCAATCAAGTTTAATTTTTTTTTATTATCTTTCTTTTTTTTTTAAAGACTTAGTCTCACTCTGTTGCCAAGGCTGGAGTACAGTGGTGCAGTCAGTTCTCCATAACACCAAACTTTTGGGATAGAATGATTCTCCTGCCTCAGCCTCCTGAGTAGCTGTTACTACAGGTGCATGCCACCATATCTGGCTATTTTTTAAAATTTTTTTGTAGATATGGGGTCTCACTATGTTGTCCAGACTGATCTCAAACACTTGACCCCAAGCAATTCTCCCACCTTGGCCTCCGAAGTGCTGTGATTATAGGTGTGAGCCACTGTGCCAGGCCCTTCTTTTGAATTATCAGGCAGTTTTATTTTTCTTTGTTATTGATGTTGTTTACTTAAAAAACAAAGTTTAGCTACTTGATTCTATTTTGCAACTTAGTCCAAACCTGCAATGCCTTCAAGATTTCGTGTTTGTCACATGATTCAATAACCCTAACCAAAATCAGGAGAGCCAGTTACAGGTGCCTAAAATGCAGTATAGCTGGATTATGCTTAGGATTTAATAACTTTCACAGGAATATAAAGAACTGTTTTCAAGCAGATCAACACATTTTTTAAATCCAAAAAGTAAGTAGAAACTATTTAAACTAACTAATTTCTTCATTTTAGATATCAGAAATTTGAGGATCAGAGAAGCTAACAAAGATCTTGCCCAAAAAGCCAAGTATTATACACTGAGCAACGAGGCTGGATCAAGGTGTTCCGATACTCCCATGCCCTTTGTACTACCAAACTTTAAGAAAATATTGTCAAATGGGACAAAGGCCAAATGAGCACGATGACTTGTCAAGTAAAAGTTAAAATAATTAACTTTCCATGAAATTTCTAGCATTCTGAGATCCTTACATCTTCTTGCAAGCATGCTTTCTCAGATGGTTGGTCACTACACATGGTAGAAATTTGCCCAACACTGTTGCTTTGCAAATTTGTTGCATCCATTTTATCCTTAAAAAGAATTGGATCATACCTGTTGTTCCAGAGGTAAAAATGTAAAGACAAGTAGACTTGAGGCATGAGACAACATGGCGGCTGCGTGGCACGGGCTCATCAGATGAGGTGCCCAGTTTTTCTTTGAGTGAAATTACACCTTGTGGAACAGAATCTTTCATCCCCCAAACACTGATATCTTCTGGGAGGCTTGGAAGGATTTCTTCTACACTTCCAAGCAAATCTAAAAGCCAAAGGGTTGGGAAGAGGTAAGCAAACTTTAAATCTCAAACCATTCACTTTGGATTTGTTTTTGTGTATTGGAACAGGGATCAAATGTAAATAAAAAGCTGATTTACTTCTCATGTTGGATAAGTAATATCACAGTCATTTTATGGTTCTGTTTCCACAGGACCAACTGAAAGGAAAATTCAGTCATCACCTGACAGACCAATGCAAGCAGTCCAATTCAGACTGAATTTGAGAGACTCTATTATGCAACTTATGGGTTTCAACCCATCAATTTTTAAATACAACTATTTAAAACTCTGTCTGAATCTAAATTTAGGATACTTCACTAAACAATTTCCTTGAAGTACAATTCAGTAGCTAGTTATTCTAAAACACCGCCTGTAGGCTACTCTTTAGTTCCACTGTATTGTAAAACATTTGGGAGTATCCCCTGACTGCTCTAAAATCACAAGATCATTGTGGTTTAGAAATCATTCTAAAGCCAAAATTTAAGTGAGTGTGGATTCCAAAAATGGAGGAGGGTGGGAGAGAGAGGTGAAGACTGAGAAATTACCTATTGGGTACAATGTTTACAATTCACAGTTCAGGTGATGGGCACATTAGAAGCTCAAACCTCACCATTAAGAAATATATCCATGTAACAATCCTGCACATGTACTCCCTGAATCCATAAAAATAAAAAATGAAACTAAAATTAAAAGCAATTAATACGTACTAGGTATAGGCCAAGTAAATTTTAAGTGAGGGGACTCAGAGAATTTCTCTGGATCACATTAATTAAAGACAAAAGCCTTTGAAAGCAAAAGGGGCAAAATAATGCCTTCCAGAAAATTCAGTGACACCCATGGTGCAAGGGAGGGTGTGACTGGCAGGTAAGAGTGGACCCTCCATCAGCAGCAGTAGGATGCAAGGCCTGGGCAAAAGCAAAGTCCAGCAGATAAGGAAGAGTAGAAAAGCCTGAAGAATCGGTGTCTTCAGGACTGAAGGACTTACGAATGCTGGCAAGATCAAGGGCCTAGGTCACAATTCAAGGTTCAGAAAGAAAAAGGGACACGTTTTTTAGGAAGGATCTGATACAAGGATAACAAAGGAACAATTGTCGAGTTAAGACTACGTTGAATTAATCTGTGAAACTGAACCAGACCTTCTTGATTTGCCCATTAACCCAGGAAAAAAAATGTCATCTGTTCCAGAGGGGAGAAGTGGTGGAAACCAAAAGAGACAGAAGGTGGGAAAGGGTCCTTGATGAGAAAATAATTAAGCATTGAGGTACCTAACACTCTACGTGTTACAAAAGAAACAAGACGTTGTAATTCATATACAGTCTTTTGTGTAAGAAAGTGAAGTATCATTTTTTTCTCCAGAGTAGAGAGGCATACAATTATTTATATTATTTAGATTCTTCTTGAATTCACCATTCCCTTACTTTAGCATGGATCTCTGTCATAAAGTTCAACTTTTATATTCTACGTGGCAATTCTGATTTCATTTCCTTATGTATATAATATGCTATACATTTAGAAGGTCCAAGGGATTTCTAAATGCTATATAGCTTATCTTAAAATCTATATTAAAATCCTTGGGGATATTAAACAATAGTACCCCACTAGCCTTTTGGAGTTAGTAAAAGGAAAACCAAATATTACTGGAAACTACCAGAAGCTAAGAGACAAGAAAAGATTCTTGGATCCTTCTGAGGGAGCAGAGCCCTGCTGACACCTTTATTTTGGATGTCTAGCCCTGAGAACTGTGAGAGAATAAATTTCTTTTGTTTTAAGCCATCAAGTTTGTGGTACTTCAGTATAGCAGCCTTAGAAAACTCATACATCAAGCTCACAAGTTGGTGGATGGTAGAATTAGTCATCTAAACTATATACTAATTAACTCTAAAACTATAAAATTACCTCATACAAGAAATGAATGGCAAAAAGGAAGAAATAATGGCATCAAATGTAAAATAAATCCAGATTGGCCAGGCCTGGTGGCTCACGCCTGTAATCCCAGCACTTTAGGAGGCCACAGCAGGTGCATCACCTGTGTTCAGGAGTTCGAGACCAGCCTGACCAACATAGTGAAACCTCATCTCTACTAAGAATACAAAAAAATTAGCCAGTCTTGGTGGTGGGTGCCTTTAATCCCATTTACTCAGAAGGATGAGGTGGGAGAATCACTTGAACCAGGGAGGCAGAGGTTGCAGTGAGCCGAGATCGCACCATTGCACTCCAGCCTGGGCAACAAGAGCAAAACTCTGTCTCAAAAAAAAAAAAAAATTTCAGATCAGAATGCTTAGGTACTGTCCATAAAAATAAATATGGACCTTTACACCTAAAGCAATTATATTTCTTTCTAATTTTTTAAAGAAAACTTTAAAAATAATCACGATATATTCTGCTTTGAATCTGAATTCAGAGTTCTGCATTAAACATTTTCCTGGAAACATAAATCAGTATCTGGTTCCCTCAAAAAGCCAACTGTCAGTCATTGGATTAGTTATATAATGCAATACATTAGGGGAAAAACTCTTACTTTCATGAAATCTATAACCCAGATTGATCACAAAACAGCAGAAAGAGAAATATGTCAAGTGGGACTAAGAAGTTTATAAATAAAAACTGTATGAAAGTAGAAGGCAATAGAAATTCTGGGTTGATTCCCTAGAGTATAGGATTTTCAGCTAGAAAATCTGGATTCAAACACCACTTCTGACACTTGCTAGTTGTGTGACCTTGGACAAGTCGCTTTATTTCTCTGAGCCTCCCTTTTGAAAAGTGACTCCATACAACTTATACAGTTATTGGGATAATTAAATGGTCTATGTAAAGCATTCCTTATGGTGTCTGACCCAGAATCAGTCCTTCTTAAATGGTGACTGCAGTGGTGGTGGTTATTACTACTACTGTCGGTTGTGATGATGATGAAGATGATGATGATGACATATAATGAGCTCAACTTCATTAAATAGAGAGCTGAAGGATGAAAAGAGGAGATCATAGATGCTGGAAGGGAGATGAACAGATTGGGAATCCAGGTCCTTACATGGGAGAAGTGCTTCTACTGATTCTGTCCTGTTTTGTTTCCATCAAACCACGCTCTTCCTCTTCCTGCCCAAAAGTATATAACCAGGCAGGGTGAGTTGGAGCTTCATTCCTCGCTTAGCATAGCAAAGTTCTCGAGGAGTGAAATACAAAATTGATGAATAACAGAATCACAAGTCTTTCTATTTCAATAACACATTTTTCCCTGCATGATTTAACTGCCCTGATTATATGTACACAAGTTTCTAAGTGGGTTTATGTGTTTTCACTCTCAGTTGTTCCCACATTTTTGAAGGGAGCAGATAGAATATTATAATAATACGTTATATATATATATATATATATTTTTTTATTTTATTTTTATTTATTTATTTTTTTTTTTGAGACGGAGTTTCGCTCTTTTTACCCAGGCTGGAGTGCAATGGCGCGATCTCGGCTCACCGCAACCTCCGTCTCCTGCGTTCAGGCAATTCTCCTGCCTCAGCCTCCTGAGTAGCTGGGATTACAGGCATGTGCCACCATGCTCAGCTAATTTTTTGTATTTTATTTTTTTTTAGTAGAGACGGGGTTTCACCATGTTGACCAGGATGGTCTCGATCTCTTGACCTCGTGATCCACCCGCCTCAATCTCCCAAAGTGCTGGGTATATTATTATTATAAGCAAAGTTACCCAAAAAAGAAAAAGTCAAACACCTCATTTGATGTTATTTCTAATACATTTTCTGTTGCCAATGAATAGTTATTACTGAAATGGCACAAAAAGTCATGTTGCATCTGGCTTGCTATTATTAAGTAAGAAAGTGGTGAAATTAGAAGAGTTAATGCAGATCAAAGCAACCTACAGACAGACTCATTAGTAAGTAAATTATATTTACATATTTAAGGCAGTGAATACTAAGGTAGTATTTCTGCAAGACTCAGATCCCATGAGGGCTACTTTCCTCATGCCCTCTTAGTTATTAACAGTAGAAGAACCCTCCTTTTTTTGGCCACAGAAGAGCTAACCACCTTACTCCAAACTTGTGTCTGAGAGCATTGCAACCTTGGCTGCTGAGGGTTGGGAAGTACTTATGGATGTACTGCTACTGGAGAGGACAAGAAAGCTGTTCAAGCCCAACTCACTAGGGTTGTGTAACACACTTACGTGGGTTTCCCTCCATTCAACAAATCTCAAATGAAGAGGCCTGGACAAAAGTGACTTTTTATATGGGTGTCTGTCTCTGCCATTATGCAATTAAAAATGATGATTGTATCCATTTATTGAATATATTTTATGGTCCTGGTATTCTGTTGGCTCCTTTACATTTAATTCACACAAGACCCAATGATAATCATTGGGTCAAATCTAAGTGATCAAATCTAAGTGACATAGCCTAGTACACTCTTAGGCTGTATGATATAGCCTATTACTCCTAGGCTACAAACCAGTACACCATGTTACTGTACTGAAAATTGCAGGCAATTCTAACATAGTAATACGTGTTTGTGTATTTAACTATAGCTAAACATAGAAAAGGTACAATAAACATAGAGTATTACAGTCCTATGGGACAATCACCACATATGCATTCCATCGTTGGCTGAAATATCTTTATAACGATTTTGCCTTCTATTTTTAAGTTATACATCCTGGAACTATGTATTCAGGCATTTCCATCTAGCTTCAAATCATAATGTAGTTTGTTTGAAATAGGACCTTAAACATATTGTTTTGGTGCATTTTAGAAAAATTCTATTTTTCATAAGTCATATAGAACCAATTCCAAACAGGTTTCATAGGTCATGCCAGATAATGTGCACTGTGATAGGTGAAGTTTTCATCAGCGCTGGTATCTGATAACTGTCTTTAGGAATAAGTCAAAGGAAAAGGTTTCAGCTAAACCATGAGGCAAATATTGTTATTGTTACTAACAAAAATAATAGTTGCCATGCACTCAAGGGGAGACAGGCAAAGTGCTATATTTTAGAAACTGAAATGGTAAAAAATTAAGTAAGTTGTTTAAGGTAACACAGCTTAGTAGGTTGCAGAGTAAAGCCTCAAAACGTGGTCTCTGATTTAAGACTGCTAGACTATATAGTCCAATTGTTTCTGAGACTGTCAATTACACTTTGATATAACTGAAAAAATACACATTCAGGCTACACAAAATACAAAAATAAAATCTGCTAATATTAAGACACCAAGTTTTTTTATACACAGATAATTTTTAAAAGTCAAAATTTTTACATTACTATTATTTCCTTCCAACATAGTCTGAAGACTCAAAAATACTTACAGATGTCTTATATCTGTGTATTTTGGATTAAAACAAATATCAAATCACATCCCAAATTTTCCTGGGAAACTTATTGAAAATTAAAGTGTTTGAGATTAAACCTAGAGCTTTACCCCAATTTTTCATCTCTGATACTGCTAATATCATCTGCTGCCAGGATTATCATCTACTAATCTATGCTTTTATCTTTACTTAGAACAAACAGAACTATGTTGGGGTGCTTTTATATCATTTAAAATTTGTATGTGATTATATCCTTTGGCATGTTTAGTCATTATAACAATGCTGATGATGATAAATAACAAGCCTTGCCATTTTAAAGTACCTTATAGATTACAACATGTTTTTACGTGTTATTTTTGGTGATACACACTTACAGCCATGAGAGGTAAATATTAACCTTATTTCAAGGATGAGGGAAGCCTGGTTATAGTGGGTACATAATCTACTCAAGCTCATACATCTAGGCAAGGTGGCATGGGAACTGGAGTCCAGATTTTCAAAATCATGCAAAATCATAAAAGGCTGCTGGGTTTACCTTTGTCTTTTTCTTCCTTTCTGTTCCTGTTCATTCCCTCATCTCCATCTTCTCCCTTCCCCTCTCCTTTTCTCCCTTTTTCCCCCACCCCTTTCCTTTTCTCTCTTACCTTCTCTCTATCCATCTGCTTTCAGTACCTTTTCCACTGAGCTCACCTGCCTCAGGTGCTCTATGTGTAGTTACAGTGACTCCCTGCAATCATAAAGTTCTCTCAGCCAATTCACAGACAGATATTGATGCACCCTTGAGGAATAGTTCAAGAACTGGATTGTAAACTCTTGAACTGAGGAAGTTTGTTTTGTTCACTGCTAAATTTTCAGGACTTAACACAAAGGAGATATTCAACAAATATTTATTACCTGGATGAATGAGTGAATGAATGACATAATAAAAACTATGAGATCCATGTGAACACTTGGTAACTTTTAATTTACTTGTATATTTTTGCAAAAAGTTGTCCACTCTCTACTGCTCATTTTGTAACTGGTTTTGAGGGTGGCAATATGGTTGGGATTTATCGTGTTGATGTCAGTGTCATTAATCATCACTCCCAAAAGGTACAAAGCGCTTTAGACATACTAAGCACCCACAAGGTTTCAGATTTACTTGTGTATAGTATATATTTTTTTCTTCATTCTTTCTTAATATACCACATATTAAATCATTATAATTATAAATAGATAACTTTAAAAAACTATTCAATTACCCTGAACTCTTTCAATTTAGATTTGATAGTATTTTATGGTTCAACATATTTTGAAGAATTTCAGATTTCTCTTCATAAGAGGTAAAAATCCTGTGTCTTCTCTATAAACACACAATAATGCATGCAGCCTTGCACTGTTAGTTTTCATGAACTGTTACATTGAAACCGTACAGGACAAACGTTCTTGTTAACAACCAAGCCATTGTAATCCTCCAAATGACTTTCAACCATAAAGGCAATTGCTTTTTAAAGACTAAGAAGAGTCAGAGGAAAAATAAAGATCCTTTTAAACAGGTTTTTATTTTTGTTTTTGAGACTGAGTTTTGTTCTTGTTGCCCAGGCTGGAGTGCAGCAGTGCAATCTCGGCTCACTGCCACCTCCGCCTCCCAGGTTCAAGAGAGTCCCCTGCCACAGCCTCCTGAGTAGCTGAAATTAGAGGCATGCACCACCATGCCCGGCTAATTTTGTATTTGAGTAGAGACAGGTTTTTACCCTGTTGGTTAGGCTGGTCTCAACTTTTGACCCTAGGTGATTTGCCTGCCTTGGCCTCCAAAAGTGCTGGGTTTACAGGCATGAGCCACCATGCCCGGCCTCTTTTATGTTTTATAGAAAGTGTTATGTATGCTGATAGATAAAATACATAGCTCATGTGAACTTTTATTATCTTACCTACACACTATGATGTCCATACATGATATCTATTTTACGTTTCAGGACATTTCTAAATTTCTACTTGCATGTAGTAGAATAGGCTGTTTGGCATTTATTTTTTTTCTTTTTCATTCCTAGACTCAGCTAGGTCAACAGTTACTTCTGTTACAAAAGAAAACAGTTGATTTTAATAGGAAGTTTAAATGGCTTCATGGTTCAGTAGCTAGAAAAGACAGTGTTCTAAGCACTGATACATACATGGTTTCCTCTTTACTGTCCGTGGAGACACTGACTCTAGGGTTTTTATTTATAGTATCTGTTGAACATGTATTTACTGAAAGAGAATGATGCTTGAATACTGTCAGGAGCAAAAATAATGTAAAGAAAGGTTATGACTCCTTAGAGAGGTGGCAAGGCTGAATGTGAGAAATACACGTTATGGTATCAGAGAAACATGGGCTTGAACCCTAACTCTGCCATTAACTTACTACTAACACATAGTGTGATAATAACATTTTGGTCAGTGACAGACCACGTATACAATAGTAGTCCCATAAGATTCTAGCACCATATTTTTACTGTTCCTTTTCTGTTTTCACTTAAAAATACTTACCACCATTGTGTTCCAATTGCCTACAATATTCAGTACAGTAATAGCCTGTACAAGTTTGTAGCCTAGGAGCAATAGGCCACATCACAGAGTCTAGATATATAGTAAACTATGCCATTTAGGTTTGTGTAGGTACACTCTATGATGTTCCCACAACAACAAAATTGCCTAACACATTTCTTTTTTTTTTAGGGGGTGGGTCTCGCTCTACCCACCAGGCTGGAGTGCAGTTGCACAATCTTGGCTCACTGCAACCTCGGCCTCCCAGATTCAAGTGATTTTCCTGCCTCAGCCTCCCAAGTAGCTGGGATTACAAGTGCCTGCTGCCACGCCTGGCTAATTTTTATATTTTTAGTAGAGATGGGGTTTCACCATGTTGGCTAGGCTGGTCTCAAACTCCTGACCTCAGGTGATTGTTCCATCTCAGCCACCCAAAGTGCTGGAATTACAGGTGTGAGCCATCTTGCCTGGCCCACCTAACACATTTCTAAGAAAGTATCCTGTCGTTAAGTGATTCATGACTGTACATACTACTCTTTCTAACAGCTAACATCAAATAAGGTTGTAACAGCAAAATCCAAATGAAATCCCTTATTAAAGCCCCAGGATTACTCTATAATCATAATAGAAATCATTTAAATTCACTAAAGATCTAGTTAGTACATTCCAGGCACTCAGCTAGCCACTTTATGAGAGGTGTATCATTTAATCCTCAGAATTATACTGTGAAAAAGCTGGTATCATCACCATTTTAAAACTAAGTAAAGTGAGAGCCAGGGTAACTGACAACATTATCTTTAACCACGCAGCTAGGAAGTGGCAGACCATACATGAAAGTCGGGTCTGTCTGGCTTATCTCTGAGCCACATGATTCATCTTTTTTTAATGTGCTAAAAACAAAACAACCAAGGAGACTCCAGATGCCAACAACACAGTGTTTTAAGTATAAAAGTGATTCTGATCTAAGGTACATCTTATTATAAAATCTGTTAATTAAAATAGAATTTTTCAGTCTTTGGAAAACATATATCTTATTTATGTTTGAAAGTATGCCAGAAAGAATGGTTGACTTCTCCAGCAACCTACTTACTGAGCCAATCAACTAAATAGTCTTGGTTTAAAACTTCAGCATCTCAAAGTGGCTTTTTTAAATGCAAAAACTGACTGTTGGTGTTAAAAACAAAATAAGAAAACAATGCAATTAGTTATTAGTAAGCAAAGTAAAAGCTGCCACAGCAAAACTGCAGAATTAATTGGTCTTAGTCAAACAACAATTCGATCAACAGAAAAGTTTGAATGCTCTATTCTGAGAGGTAACCAGTCCTATGTACTTTAAGATGAATCTCTCAGGAAAGCAGCTTTGGAATGCTTCCTTGGCCTCAACACCATGGCCATAGAAATCTTTCAGGGATACTGGGGCCCTCTTTGTTGGCCCTTCTAAACATAACTTATAGCTTTATCAATTATTAGCACAACTTGGAGTTTACATTTGCTCCTAGACCCTTTCCTCCTGTAGTGTAAAGAAGCTTAAAATCTGTGCTCAAGAATAAACATTTGCCACTTTATCAGATCATAAGTTGAACTGAAAAGAACTAGGAAGAGTGATAGCTTTAAATGATAGCCTGTTTTCTGTATACAGCCTAATTCATTTTTGTTTGATATACAAATATTGTATGATAAAGGTTATGTGGAAAGTTCTGTGCCTTGGAGTTCATCAGTGTATAAATATATTTTTCTATACTGTTCTGTGAGTCTAAAAACTTTATATGAGGTATCGCTATGTACCTATTAATCTAATATACTTAAATATTTTTATTAGGATCCTTGCACTTCCTCTTTCTGCACCATTCTTCCCCATGCAAGAAGAATCTTCATAAACCATTTAGATTATACCAAATAAGAATCAATTTTCATATTTCAATTCTATTTTTTTAAACAACCCATCTTCCTAGGTTCTTTACTAATTAGCCACTAAACCACAGACTTTATTTACAGTTCAGTGTAAATATGTGTAGCCTAAGATGTCTTAACTCCAACATAGGGGGAGGAGGAAGAGTAGAACTTAGTGAAAAAAAGAAAAGGATGCATGCATAGATCAGGAGAAGAAATAGAAAGGGACCTAGATTCAGCCAAGAGCCCACCTTCTGGCTCACAGGTGGGAGGGCAATCTTGCCAGGTAAGTCCTAGCTTGCAGACTTTATAAAATAAGAGCAGACACGAAGAAAGGAATTCATGCACTTTCCATTAAACATAATCTGTTCTGCAAATGTAGTCATCCTTGATAAAGTATAATTAGAGGTAGGTAGGTGTGCCACAATGAAGATAACTTTCCTATTCATCGTTTTGCCAAAGCTGATAAAATTTAGAACTGACCAAGTTCTCTATGTGTTCTTGCACTCACTAAAGGTACCAATGGCAGTAAAACTGTCCCTGTCTCAAAATGGTAGGAAGCAGAGATTTCATAAAAGTTTTCTGAAACTGTATGTGCTTGAAAGGAGGAGATAGGTGTTAAGCCACCAGTCACAGAATCATAAAACTATTTTGTACTCTTAACATGCACACTTTACTCACCCAAAGTATTAGTTATGAATTATCCTAAAGAAAAAAAAAAAGGGTAGGAAAGCAGATGGGTTACTATTCTGTATTAGCAGACCACACCCCATACTCTACCTTCGCCCACCACTAGGGCCGTGGGCCCACAGGTGCGGATGCAATTCAGGAGGGAATTGGCGCGAATGTTGGAGTTGAGGAAGGCTACCACGCAGCCCAGCTTCGCCAGCCCGAACCACACGTGAATGAAGTCCGGCTCATTGCTCATCAGCAGAGCCACCGTGTCCCCCTTTTTCAGCGAGGAATGGTTCAGGAAGACATGGGCCACTCTGCTACTCCTTTTGTCTACATCCTGATAGGTGTAGATGTCTCCCTCATAGATGATGAAAGGTTTCCGAGGTTGCCTTTTGGCATGAATCAAGAATTTATCCAGCACAGTCACCAGCTCCCCTCTCTTTTTATACTTCTCCAGCCGAATTCCAACGAGCACCACCTTCAACAGGAACCAGAAGTCATCCCAAAAGTAAGGGAACAGGAGTTTCTGCAGGAAGTGCAGGACGACCATTCCAGCCCCTAGAACTGTTAGCCATGACAGAAGCATGGGGGCCATGGGGCCAGAAGGCAGCTCTGCTCTCAGCCCCACCAGCGTCCTTCTCTTCCAGGCACAGCTGTCCGCGCAGACCGCAGGTCTCCCTACTCAGGGCTGACACCTCAAGTTCTTGTCAGATTTTCCGGTGCGGGTGGGGGAGGATCCTGCGAAACAGAATCAGAGGTTTGCACCGAAAAGGTCGCCCCAAGGGGTGCTGAAGATTAGGTTTGAGTCACTGGGAGGCTGGAGAGCAGGGAGCCTCTGACCACTGCGAGAAACCAAGACAGGCACCCTCAGGGGTCTTGGAATCTGCTACCCCAGCGCTGCACCCTTGCCTCCCAACCGCGACAGCAGCCCCTCCCCGGCCAGGTTCTCCAGGACTTCCAAGCCCTCTTCTCTGTGAGGGCTGGGTCAGTCCTCTCTGCTTCTTCGACCCTAAGCAAACCCCAAGCAAACCCCACCACGCTCAGAAGGTGGTCCAGGGGCAGATGCTTTTTCCCCTTGGCGTACTTTCCTGCAATCGTGACTTGGAGGCTGAATTCGAGCCAGGAAAAGCAGGGGTGATGATGATTGAGAAGTGCAGTGATTTACAGTCTCTACGCACCAGAAGCAGGGGCTCAGGACCGCGCAGGGGCTCAAGACCACGCCTCTGCTGCGAGCCGGTTCCAGGCTCCTGAGCGCCGCCCCCGCCCAGCCCCGCCCAGCCCCGCCCAGCGCCCAGGAGCTCCCCTCACGCACCAGGTCCGGAGAACTGCTCCCAGGTGACCCACGCGCCCGCTGGAAAAGGCTGCCTCTACCCCAGCCGCAGCTGGCACTCTAAGTGTCGTTACGCTGGCCCGATGTACCTCTCCTCCGAACCGCACTAGGAGTGTTGCCCGCCTACCTTTGGCCTCCAGGCTCTGGGCCAACCACATCCCCTGGCGCGCGGCAGCTGGGACAACCTGGGCCCCTCCGCCTGCTCCTCCCTGGGCGCGCGTCCGACCACCTAGATCGGGGTGGAGAGCCGACCTGCTCATACACCAGGGAGGAGGCACGCGACTGGCGTCTCCGGCGGGGAGCGATGTGACAGTCCCAGGGATCTCAAAGGCTTGGGGTTGCAGGAGAACCAGGTTGCTGGAACTGGGTGGTGCGGAGGCCCTGGCTAGGCTGTTAAGGTAGAACAGTGTTGCACAAAAGGTCATCCATTGAATCAATTAATAAGAACTAAACTAGAGAACGGAAAGAAAAGAACAAACATCAAAAAATTGCAGAGAGAGAGAGGAGGGGAGTGAGGGAATATTTATGAACTGGACAGATTCAATAATATTCTATAAGAAAGAAAGGAATATTTGAACACACCACAAAATTGTACTGTCTTTTACAAAATGTATTTTTGAAAACATGTTGATAGGTTGGTTTTCACATTTATATTAGCACGATATCGTTAGAGGGCCAAGATAGTGCATTTTACAAAATTTGGCAACAATATTGATTAATTTGAGAGCTTCAGTCAATATCCACATTTAAAAATAAAAACGAATCTTATAATGCTATTTTTGGTCCTTAAAAATAACAAGATTCCCCCCTTCCTGAGACAGACCAAATAAAGAATTGTCATGTCTTCAAACTAAGTATTCTAAAGGGAGTGGGAAGGTGGAGAGTTAACAAGTAAATGAAAAGGACAGTAAAATTTCATACAAAGATGGAATTTTACTAAAGGTAGAAAAACTAAAGCACATTTCATTACACTTTTTTTTTTGTAGCAGACACCATCATCCCAGCTGTCTGCTTTTAAGTGTGTATAAATGGTTAATTGCATGTATTAAAATAATTAAGGATTGCCTCACATTGTCAGGCATTTCTCCCTTCTGCCTCATGTTCTGCAGACAGATTCTGGCTAACCTCAGATTCCATAATAAAAGAAAAACTGATAATTCTAAAGACGAACTCCAGATTATTAATCTGAAAATGATTACTCTGAAGTCACAGTAAAGAGCTCTTAAAGCCAAAGGAACATAGGCTCTTAAAGCCCCTTTCTGTAAATGACAAAAAAACGCGTTCTAAATTTACTCAGGAGCTCTGATCTTTTCAATTCAGAAATATCTCTTTAATTAGGAAAACAGTATCAAGTAGCTTATAATTTGAAAAGTTTAGAACTTAAAAAGCATCTTTGACATGCGATTGTTTTCTCTCCTAGTCTAATTAAGTCACCTAGAAATAACAACATTTAAAGAATATGGAACAGTTGGTCTCAGACTTTTATATTTTTAAATAAGTAAAATCTGTCCTTCTTCAATGGAAAAAAAATAGTACACTAACATAGGCATGGGATTTCTTTTATTTTGCTACATTTAAAACATTAAGCACACATTACAACACTGACCATCTGCTGTTACCACTGTTTCATAAAGGGAGAGTTTATTTCAACATTTAAAAGAAGGAAGGGAATACCATTATAGTAGAGGACCACATTTTAAAATGAATAAAATTAGATTCACAGAAAAAAAACCTCATTTTGCTACACTTATTTTTCTTATCATGGACATTCTAATATCATACCAAGGCATGGAACTAAATTTTTAGCAACTATGGATATAATGAATCTAGAATATATTTGTCACCATAAATATGAGTTTGTTTGATTTATTAGGAAAAACTACGGGTAAGTATATGTTGGGACAGAATTTGTGCTAACCAAAACCAATTTTATGCCTGAAATTTCACCATGGAAGAGGTAATCAATGAAAAAACTTGGGACAGTTAACAATATTGTGTATATTCCTATATTAGCCCATGTGTCTGTTTCTATTTTATCCAGAAATTTTGCATTCACTTTCAAATGCTACCAAAGGCAGCCAAGTAAAATAGATACAATTTTTAGCTACAATAGTTAATTATTTTGAAATGGGAGAAATATGCAAGAGTTAGTTCAAGTGAGTAACTCTATCATTTAACTAAAATAAACACATTGAAATCATCTAGACATTCCTGTTAATATTACTTTTGACTAGGAACAGTGCAATATTTCTCTGGTTCTCCTTTAGAAAATATAAATATTTTGTTTTTGTTTAATGTTATTTGAAAATAAAAATATTGTGACTAAATGAAAATCAACACTAAGAACAAGTTTATTTTCAATCTACATATGCTCTCCTCAACCCCTTCTTCCTTTCTGATTTCACTTTCCTCTTTAACCCACTACCAATCATCTTTGCCCCCTCAGTTCTATAGAGGATGAATTATTTAGTGAGTAGATCAAAGTAAGACTGAACAAATAGCAGCATATGACAGACATGAACTCATTTTATGCCCACGGGATTTTGCCACTGTAACCTAAGAATTCTGACTCCGTGCTGTCAAATCACTTGTCTTCAGAAGTCTTCTGATGCAATTCTATAGCAATCATCATTTGGATTACGGAAAGTTTGAGTAAAAAACAAGAGAGAGATTCAGAAAGATTCCAAATAATGCTGAGTTGGTGGCAAAATGTCATGATGAGTGGTTGCAATGGGCCAAGAAGCTCTGAATATCTAGACTGCAGCTGGGGCTTGGAAAAAGGGGATGGCAATGAAGTGAGTGAGAAAGTTGAATGGCTCTAAAAATGAATGGGAGAACGCTTAATGCAGGAGTCATCCACTTTACAATTCTACCTAGGAATAGGGTCCTGCTCAGTTTTTAATTACTGCTTTTAGGATCTGATAATAACTTGGGTTTTCATGGGAAGCTTACTCTTCCTATAATCTAATGTTTATTTGTATTAATGAATAATCATTGCCCAGAAAATTATTTGACACAAGGACTCATGAAGCAAACTGAACATTAAAAATGAGGCATGCTGTTTGAGAATTGGCGGCTGTTAACATTACTACATGTCAGACACATCAAACACTTCTTAAAATATAAAAATTTTATAGCACCAAATAAGTGATCCTATAATGATAGACTTGAGAAAAATTTCCAAACAAATGAAATATTTAACTATCATTTCCACCACTCATTACAAACTATGCCTAAAAATTTATGCTAGTCAGGACCCTGCCAAGAAGGTATTTTACACATGTATTTTATTCATGTTTAAAAAAAAAAAAAAACAGCTGTCTTATATCCAGATACGTCTAGTTACGACAATTCCCCTTTTTCAGTGTTGACAGAATTTACGGTTTGGAAACGATATTTATGTAAAATTTATCACTGACACTGAGTCCTCAAGCCAGCTTCGCTTCTATTTTATAAACCACCTACATGGAGGCAGTTCATCTAATCATTAGTGAGGTAAATCAAAGACACTGTCCAGTAACTTTTGTTAGGAATTAACAACGCTCCAGTGTTGCATTGAGTCATTCCAAGTGCTCCCACTCTTGCATGTCCCAGAAGGTCTAAGATTTAGTCTCGAAGGTGTATGAGGGGAGAGTGGGACTTTGGAGATTTACAGTAGAGATACCATCTCAATATATTCTAAAAATTTACAACACTTAATTTTTTCTTAAATGTTTTTTTCAATGACTTGATCATAATAACTATCTTTCTTTGGGTAGGCAGGTGGTTTAGCACTGGTGGTCCAGGGATGGCAAGATTCTGCCAACTGGAGGTCTCTGCTTACCAGTTCAAGGCAGCTGCTTCAGCTCCTGCTCTCTCCTGGCCATCAGGATAGGAAAATGAGCCCAGGAAAGTCATAGCCAATTGCTGTTTTTTTGTTTCAATTTTAAGTTTTAGCTTTTCATTAAATAAAAAATTTGAAACATTTTTTATCCTCATAAATAATGGGAGAAACAATAAAATATTGACCCACCCCCTCAATATGCTCATCACACAGGTTTAATTATTGTTAGTATTATATTCAAATTGTCTTATCTATTTGTTTTTAGATATTTTAAATAAATTGCAGACATGGCATTTCTCTTCCAAATATCTCAGGCTGCATCTCCTACAAATAGACATTTTCCTACCTAATCACAATACCATGATCAATCCTGATGAAATTAACAATTCTTTAATACCATCTAATATTTAGTCCACATTTAAGTTTTTTCAAAATGTATTATAGAGTTTATTTGTCTAAACTGGAATCAATTTCCTATCACAACTTCTTCATCTTTGCCAGAGATTTACTTGTTAGAGAGAACAGGCCACAGATCTTGTGGAGTGTCCCACTTACTGCAATCGTCTGACTGCTTCTCCCTGCTCTCATTTAATGTGTTCCTCTGTCCCCTAATTGCCCCTAAAACATATCAAGTCTAATTATCATGTTTAATTTCATGTAGACTACTAATTAGACTTAAAGCCTTCATGAAATTCAGGTTAAACATTTTGGCAAGAATATTTCATAGGTGATGCTATGTACTTTATGTCATATTACATGAGGATAAACCTAATATCTGCTTGGTGTGAATTAGACAACACATTGCTATTGATGATGATACCTGACTACAGGTTTGAGGTGGTCACATTTGGTTATGTTTTTCCTCTTTTGATGTGCAACTGCACAAGTACCAGGAAGGGGTACTTAGACCCTGTTGGAATGTTCAGTTTTCTATCAATCTTTCTTTCGATTATTTTAGCACCCATTAGTGATTGCCCATTGATTACCTAAATCAATTATTTCATTGAGTTGAAAAATGATCCTACTAGTTGACATTTTTTCTACAAGAAGAGCTTTATTTTATTAACAAAAGCTGTATGATTATCCTGAAATAGAGTTTATACAATAAAGTGAGATGAAAGGTCAATTCTTTTCCCAGCAATCAACTTCTTTGAAAGTGAGGACTTCATGCAACATTTCTCTATAATTGACAAGTGCTTTTTAATGTTGTTATAAACAATATATTATATTCTAAATATGTAAAACATTAAGCTTAAAAAATACATATACTTAGAAAATTTGACTTTCATCTTAACCCTTTCACCCCTATTGCCAGCGCATTTATAAGTAGTAATTTTTGCTTTCTATTCACTTTTCCATTATTTCTTTCTGCAAATACAAGAAATACATACATATTTATATTTTTCTCTTTCTTATTTTACAAAACATAGCTTGCTGTATATAGTGATCTATACTTTGCCTTCTTCACTTAATGTATCCTGGTGATCACAACCTATCATTATGCAGACAACCTCTTCATTTTATATATGGTTGCATATACTTCATTGTGGTATAATACAATAACTCATTCAACTCCCTCCCTACTGATGGACATTTAGGCTTGCTTCCATTCTTTGCCATTACAAATAGTGTTACAATTAATGATTCTGCACATGTTACATACTCTCTAGCTGCAGCTTTAGGGTAACTTCTTAGAAATGGGATTGCTGAGTCAAAGGGTAAACATATCTGCGAATTTTCTGAATCTTGATGACTTTCCCTTTGTATTGGTTGTACTATTGGCATGCACGGCATTAGTGTATGATAATCTTGGGAAAGTGGAAGTTTCTAATAAGACTACTTTTCAATAAGGAAAAGCAGGAAATACCAGGAAATATATATGATGTTCTAATGAATATGTGTAAGTTAACTGAAGTTATCTATTGTAAAGGTTTTTGTTCTATATCCCAATGCCATTGTTTAAGTGTTTCATGCCTATAACATGTAAATTTTGCTTTATTTGACATGAAATTATATAATTGAAAATCCTCATCAGTTTTATGCTTTCCACCATAGTAAACTTTCTATTTCTATTATATAGCAAATTAGGAAAACACATTTAAAACAAAAGCTAAACTAAACAAATAGATCTTCTCACAGATGAGAGATATGGTAGCAATGTGGCCTCAAAATCCAGGCCGCACACTTCAAAGACATGTTGCTCTCCGAGCTATTATGAGAATGTATGTCCCGACTTGCTTTAATAGCGAATGAAAACCTAATGGTTACACACAAGGAATGTCTGATGTTTTTCAACAAGATAAACTTGTCAACCCTTTACAATTAACTTCTGAACTCACAGAAAGATTCCAAAAGGCCTAATATGGACTATTTTCAATCTGAAAAAGTCCTGAATAGAAGTACAAGTTTGATAATTTTTTTTTTATTATTTTGGGCTTTGTTTTGTTTTTGTTTTTTTGCTAATAAAAAACAGAAACAAATGGAGAAACCACTACTCCATTACAGCTATAGGTCTCTGAGAAACCGTCAATGCCAGATCTCGCGGCCTGGTTCTAACAACCTGAAAACTGAAATAGATCTAGTGACTTGCAACTGTCTCTAAAAATCAGTTTTATCAATAACACGCCAGAAGAACCTCAGGCGAGAGGACTTACCTGGCGAGGGAGAAGCACAGTTAGAACTGGCTGCTGTCTTCTGGCCGCATCATTGGTCAAAGGTCAGGTACCTGAGTGCCTCATAAAACTCAGGACCATTTCTGAAAAGGTTCTAGAGGAAATTCTAATTAATTCAGGCACATCTTGCCAGGAATGCTTATTTCTGGCACTGTACCTGTGCCTTGGCATGATACTAGTGAACTACTGGTGATATTAAGCATACAAAAACCTGAGCTTCGGGGTCACCTGATGATGTCCACCTGACATAATGACCCACACTGTACAGAACATACCTGTCTAGATCAGGTGAACCAAAGAATTTTCTGTATCTGTTCTTGGCACACAACTCTAGGATCTGATGTCAGTGGACCTGCATATTGATCTTCATACTCAGATTAAACAGGATTGCCCAATTCATCCTCTGGCTGTGAATCATCGCCAGCTATGTACACTCACATTTTCCCATCCTCTGCCTTCCAAGATTACACAAGACTAAAGAATCCTAATTCATATTCTTCTCTTAGTGAACCGCTTTCGAAAATTCCAGATACTTATATAGTTCTATGCAGTAACCACTTCCAAGCCAACAGCAAATGCAGAGAACACTGGAAGCTGAGGGGTGCCTCCAGTACTGTATTACCTGGTCTATCATTCACTTCTTTGGAACACATTTCCCACATTGCAATTATCCCCAGGCATTTAGTCAGAATACTTTCTTCATTACAACAGCCTTTATTCCTCTCACTATCATTGTAGCTATTCAACAGCAGGCTAGGATTTAGAGAAGCTGTATGACAAATAAAAAGGCCCAAAGTAGGTAAATCAAATATATAAAACTAGGGCTGTAGGCACAACTTCTTCAGGTCCCTATATATCAGACAGCCCTGGCAAGCCTAAGCTACAGCTCTTATCTCTCCAATATTATTCTACTTGAACCTTCCACTAAACAAAAAAGAGGTTCTGTGGCTGATGCTCAGGGTCCAAGCTAATATAGCAAGAAAACATCTACCTGAAACTTCTTTACCGTTCTTCCCAAATTTGAACCCTGGCATTTTCATCCCCTCCTATTTCTGGCCCACAGAATCTCCCCTACTTAGATCTCCCACTTCATCAGCCTCAGCATGAAGAGTAAAGAACTAGGAGATATGGCGAGGTAAGTTGTAACATAACCACAATGGCCAGTTGTATTATCAAGTTGCATTATGGGGGGTGGGGGGTGGAAGGGATGCGGGTATGCCTCAGGCATACTATAGTTCTTTAACTTTACTGAGTCAACAGAGCCTTTCTTTAGCAAAAAAGCATCTATTGAAAGATTGATAAGCAATGTTACCTGATACTTTAAGTACTCTTAGCCCTTGTGTGGGAAAATTATCACTGCTGGGACCCATTCTACTAGAAGTGCTGCAGGTGCCAACATCTGTAAATTGGAATATCCCTGTCTTTTAACTTTTGCAGCTGGTCATCCCTCACTGACTCTCAGGCCGGATTGATCTTTAAATTACCATGGTGCCCAAGATCTATTTGATAAATGACAAATGCATCAGAATTTAATTCATGAAAAGATAATTTGCTGAACTATTGAGAACATTGTTAATGCTTTAGTTTTACTTCAGCATCTCTCTCTGTTGCTACTCATAACTCAGGGCTGCACTTGTATCTCCCAGAGGTAGTCAAACGCTAAAACAGGTGTAAGACAATTAACTGGGCAGTGCTGCCACCAGAGGCAGGGAAGGGGTAGACTCAAATGCGGGACAGAAAGTTTAAGGGCCAGTCTACCATTTGAATATAAAGCAGGAGGGACAGCACAGAGACAAGGGTAGATGGTGGAGCAGAAGATGTAGAAGGGAGGGAACTCATTCAGCAAAATGGAAACTTTCCTAATAGCCCATTTTTCATCCTAGGAATGATGCTTCATGTATTTTCTCACGCTAAATTAGGAGAAGGGTGGGATAAGCTTACAGATTATGTAGACTCATTGTGGAAGTAGGATAAGAAAGGGATTGACAAATCTTCGCAAGGATTTTTTCCCTCAAAACTTCTTAATTATTTAATAATGCCTTTGAGGACTATGAAATGAGCTCAATAGATTTTAGAAGATAGAATAAGGGGGTTGAAACAGACAAATTACTTCTTTACTATGATTTCTGATTTATTTAAAGCAACAAGCTTGAGGGTAATCCACCCACTTCCTATTCCACTTGCTTCAGCAGTTTATTTTCTGCTTTTAGCAAAGCTGGCAGATGGTTTTCTGATGTGTTCTAACCCCAGGCTGGAGTGCAGTAGCACAATCTCAGCTCACTACAGCCTCTACTTCCCTGGACTCAGGTGATCCTCCTACTTTAGCCTCCGGCATAGCTGGAACTACAGGCATGGGCCACCACACCTAGCTAGTTTTTGTATTTTTTTTAAATTTTTTATTTATTTATTTTTACTGCATTTTAGGTTTGGGGGTACATGTGAAGAGACAGAATTATACCATGTTTCCCAGGCTGGTCTCAAAATTCTGGGCTCAAGAGATTCACCCACCTCGGCCTCCCAAAGTGCCAGGATTTCAGGCATAAGCCACTGTGCCCAGCTCTTTACAGATACAGATTGTTTGGCTTCTGTACAGACACAGATTGCAGAAGATTTTGGAGAAAAATGTACACTTTCTTACCAGATTGAAAATAGAGATTCATCAACATACACATACAACATATCTACCACAGAGGCATTCACAGCAGTATATAGATTATTTTGGTGTGTTTGTTTTAAACTTACGACAAGGTAAATAAATCAGAATTAGCATACATAGAATGTATATTTTAGAATTAGTATGTATATTTTAGTATCTAATAAGAAATATTATTACTAATGAAATTTGTGTTCTTTAGATTACTAAATTTCTTATAAATGTTCTGTTTTTAAACAACTTTATTGAGATGTTTTATAATATAAAAGCTACACATATTGAAGGTGTAGAGTTTAGTTTTGATATATGTACATGCATATGAACCAATCACCACAATCAAGATAATGGATGTATCTATCACCTCCTGAACTTTTCCTCTCCACCATTTCTGTTCCAACCCGTTCTTAAGCAAATCCTGACAGTGCTTTCCGTCGCTATAGATTAGTCTGCATGTTCTAGATTTCCACAGAAATGAGTCATATAATATGCACTCCTCTTTTTATGTGGTCTGGCTTCTTTGGCTCAGCGTATTTATTTTTAGATTCATCTATGTTGTAACTGTAGAAAGGGTTTATTTCTTTATGTTGATAAGTCATATTCCATTGAATGGTTACACCATAATTTGTCCATCCACTCACATTCAATGGACATTTGAGTCGTTTCCCAGTTTGCATATTACAAATAAATTTGCTATGGCCAGGCACCGTGGCTCACACTTGAAATTCCAGCACTTTGGGAGGCTGAGGTGGGAGGATCGCTTGAGGTCAGGAGTTTGAGACCAGCCTTACCACCATGGTGAAACCCTGTCTCAACTAAAAATACAAAAATTAGCCAGGGATGGTGGCAGATATCTGTAATCTCAGCAACTCGGGAGGCTGAGGCACAAGGATCGCTTGAACCCGAGAGGCGGAGGTTGCAGTGAGCTGAGATTGAACCACTGCACTCCAGCCTGGGCGACAGAGTGAGACTCCATCTCAAAAATCAACAACAATGATAAAAAACAGATAAAGTTGCTACGAATATTATAGTACACGTTTTTGCCTAGGCATGTGCCTTTGATTCTCTTGGATAAATACCTAAGAGTAGAATGGGTGGGTCATAGGGTAAGGATATATTTAACTTTTGAAGAAACTGCCAAAATGTTTTCCAAAGTGTTCAATTTTTCAGTCCCACCAGCAGTTCTAATTGCTTCACTTCACCAACACTTGGAATGTTAATTCTTTTTCACTTGAGACATTCTAATGTCTGTGTTGTAATACCTAATTGAGCTTTCAATTTTTTTTCTTAATGAGTAATAATCTTGAGCTAGTTTGCAAGTACATACCATCATATAGCTTCCATGGTGAATGTCTGCTTAAATCATTGATTTATTTTTGTATTGGGTTTTTATTGTTTTCTTATTGAGTTTTGAGAGTTTTTGAAAATGTATTGGATAAAATTGAGGCTCAGAAAACAATACCCCAAAATGAAGCCCTCAGAAGCAGCCTCAGAAGGAAAAGTTTTTCTTTCACCTTGCTCTTCCCTCCCGTCTCTCAGCTCCATTTTCTCCTGAGGTTAGACATAGAAACGAGAATCCCTTTTCCCTAAAGCAGTTTGCAGAAACCAGAACTCCTTTCCTTATAGCCAGCCATAACAGCTAAAATTATTACTCTAACTTTTCCTTTTCATTTCTGTGTAAGAAGTGGCCATAAAGAAATGATCTTGTTTGACTGTAGAGCCTAAGATCCCATTCCAGAGAAGGTCCTGCCCCATACCCAGAAGGAAGGAATGCTGCACAGAGGGGCCAAGAAAAAAATCTAGACCCCTAGAGGGGCCAACAAAAAAATCTAGGGATTGGCTGGGTTTCCCCACTCGGTCCATTAGCATTACATCATACCTGTTTTGTCTAATCATATTTCTACATGGTTGTTCATACTTTGTTGAACCTAAGCATAAAAACGAACATTTCCCCTGTATCTTTGGGCCTTCATTCTGAAGGCTCCTGTGTATACACACTAAATAAATATGTATGCCTTTTGTTTGTTTTCCTTAAGAGATGGAGTCTCACTCTGTTGCCCAGGTTGAAGTAGAGTGGCACTATTATAACTCACTGCAGCCTCAATTTCCTGGGCTCAAGCCATCCTCTCACCTCATCTTCCCCAGTAGCTGAGATTGCAGATGTGAATGACCACACCTGGCTTGTATGCATCTTTTTCTCAAGAAATAGTTAATCTGCATTTCGCAAGTAGATTTTTCAGTGAATCTTCAGAGGCCCCTTCTTGGCCCCTAGAAAATCTTTTACCAACATATGATTTGCTAATATTTTCTCCAAGTCTGTGGCTTTCAAAAAATATATATTCTCTTAAGATTGTCTGTCAAAGAGCAGAAATTCTCCATTTTAATTTTTGTTATTTTTTTTCTTTTATGGCTCATGCTTTTTATATCCTATTTAAGAGGACTTTAACCTAAAGTCACAGATTTTCTCTTAAGCTTTTGTCTAGAAGACTAACAGTTTTACGTGTTACATTTTTATCTAGGCTCCATTTTGAGTTAATTTTTATATGGTACAGGTATGGATGTAACTTTTTTTGCATATGGATATCTTTTTTCAGCACCATTTGTTGCAAAGCTATACACTCTACAAAGAATTTCTTTTGCAACTTTGTAAAAAATCAGTTGTTCATACATGTTTGGTTCTATCTTTGTGCTATTTTGTTCCATTGATCTGTCTGCCTGTACATGAATTTTTCAGTGTCCTCATTTCTCAAGCAATCTAATAAGTCTTGAAATTAGGTATCATTAGTCCTCCAATGTTAATTTTGTTTTTTAAAGTTTTTTTGGCTTTTTTGTGTCCTTTGCATTTTCATTTTCATTTTAGTATCATTTTGTCAATTCCTACCAAAAAAAAAAAAAAAAAAAAAACCTAGGAAAATTCTTACTCAGAATGCATTCTATCTATAAATCAACCAGGGAAGAATTTACACCTTACCAATGTTAATCTGTCAATCCAGGAACACGATATATCTTTCCTTTATTCAGTTCTCTTTAATTTCTATCACTAATTTTTGTAGTTTTTGGTATACTTGTATTTTGTCCAGGTTTTGCCGAAGTGATATATAAATATTTCATATTCTTGATACTAATATAAGTAGCATTTTTAAAAATTCTGATTTTTCTTTGCTAGTATAAAAAAATAATTGATTTATCTAAGTTGTTCTTGTACCCTGGAACTGTTGCTAACCTGACTCATTAACTACATTAACTTTTTTGCACACTCCACAGGATGTTTTATGTACATGATCATGCCACTAATGAGTAAGATTTACTTCTTCATTTCAAATTTGAATGTCTTTATTATTTCTATTTTTTTCTTAATGTGTTAGCAAAACTTCCAGTACAATGTTGAATAGAAGTGGTGAGAGTGGACATCCTGGCCTTATTCCTGATATTGGGGAGATAGCATTCACTCTTTCACCATTAAGTGTAATGTTAAATGTAGATTTTTTAATAGATACTTTGAGTCAAGTTGAGGAAGTTCTCATCAATATCTAGTTTGATGAGAGTTTTTATTGGGAATGGATGTTGGATTTTATCAAGAGATTTTCTTCTGCATCTATTAAGATGATCATATGATATTTCTTTTTCAGTCTAAAAATATTGTGAATTGGCTGTGGTGGATCACGCTTGTAATACCAGCACTTTGCGAGGCTGAGGCAGGCAGATCGCTTGAGCCCAGAAGTTCAAGATCAGCCCTCACAACATAGTGAGAATATCATCGCCACAAAAATTACCAAAAAACAAACAAAAAAACAGTCAGGTGGTGGCGCACACCTGTGATTGCAGTAAAAGCTGAGGTGAGAAAATCACTTGAGCTAGGGAGGCAGAGGTTGCAGTGAGCCGAGATTGTGCCAGTGCACTCCAGCCTGGGTGACACAGTAAGATCCTGTCTCAAAAAAAAAAAAGTGAATTATATTTATTAATTTTCAAGTGTAAGAACCAACCTTACACTTATAGGATAAACATCACTTTGTTAGAATATATTATCCTTTTTATATATTGTTGGATTTTATTTGGTAACGTTCTATTAGGGATTTTTTTTTATTTTATTTTACCTTTGTCCATGAACAATATTGGCCTCTACTTTTCTTTCTTTCCTTGAAGTGTTTTCATCTGGTTTTGGTATCAGGCTAATAACTTCCCTCATAGAATGAGTTAGAAAGCGTAATTTCCTCTATAATTTTCTGGAAGAGTTTTGTCGACTAGGTATTCTTTTCTTCCTTAAATGGTAGAATTAATCAGGGAAATGATCTTGGCCTGGAGTTTTATTTGTCAGAAGTTTTATAACTACATGTCCAATGTCTTTAATAGATATAAGGTTATTTAGATGACCTATTTCTTCTTCAGTGTGCTTTGTTTTTTAAATGAATTTATCCATATTATTTAAATTGTCTAAATTTTTGGCATAAAGTTGTTGATAGTATTATCTACTGTGACAGGCAGAATAATGGCCCAACAAAGACACCCACTTTTTGGGCATTCAGAAACTCAGAACCTATGACTGTGTTACTTCAAATGGAAAAAAGAAAAGCACTTTGTGGATGTGGTTAAGGATCTGGGGATAGGGAGATTATTCTGGATTATCCAGGTGGACCTAATGTAATCTATCTCATTATTCCTTATACATGAAAGAGGGACACAAGAAAGCCAGAGTCAGTGAGAGATTTAAAGATGCTACACTGTTCATTTTGACAATAGAGAGAGAGTCCATGACCAAGATTCAACAACCTCCAGAACCTGGATAAAGCAAGGGAACAAATTTTCCCCTAGAGCCTCTAGGAAGAATGCAGGCCTGCCAACACCTTTAGTTTAGCCAAGGGAAACCTATTTCTGACCTCTGGCCCCCAGAACTATAAGATAATACATTTGTGTTGTGTTTAACCACCAAATGTATGATAATGAAGTAATTTGTTACAATGGCAATAGGAAAACAATATATCTATTAGCCTTTTTAGTATCTGCAGAATCTGTATTCATAACATTTCTCCTTGATATTAGTAATTTATTTCTTCTATCTCTTTTTCCTGATGAGTTGGTCTAGAAAATTATCCATCATATTGATCTCCTTAAAAAAAAAAAAAAAAAACTTAGGCCGGCTGTGGTGGCTCATACCTATAATCTCAGCACTTTGAGAAGTCACGGTGGGAGAATAATTTTGAGGCCTGGAGCCTGGGCAACATAGCAAGACCTTGTCTCTGCAAAAAATTTTTAAAAAACTAGCCGACCATGGTGATGTGCACCTGTAGTCCCAACCATTCAGGAGGCTGAGGCAGGAAAATTGTTTGAGCCCAAGAGCTGGAAGTTACAGAGAGCCATGATAGTGCCATTACAACAGTCTGGGCAACAGAGTAAACTCCTGTCTCAAAAAAAGAAAAAAAAAAAAACCTTTTAGTTTCATCAACTCTATTTTTCTGTTTTACTAAATTTCCCTCTGATGTTTATTTCCTTTATTTTACTTACTTTGAACTTAATTGAGTCTTTTGTCTTTTTTCTATTTTCCCAAAGTAGAACTTCAATGCTTTGATTTTCTGCTAAGTACTGGTTTAGGTACATCTCACAAATTTTGAAATATATTGTTTTTAATTTTATTCTGTTCAAAATACTTCCTTTTTGTGTCTTCTTTGATTCATGAGTTACTTATAAAGGTGTTATTTAGTTTCCAAATATTTGCAGATTTTCCAGATATATTTTGCTTATTTACAATTTAAATCTGTTGTAGTCAGAGAACATACTGCTTTTGATTTGAATCATTTGAAATGTATTGAGAGTTGTTTTAATACCCAGAATATGGTCTGTAAATGTTCCAAAGCAAAGGTGCTTAAAAATAATGTGTTTTCTTCTGTTGATAGGTAGAATGTTCTGTAAATGTCAATTAGGTCAATTTGGTTGACAGTGTCAAACAAATTTTCTATAGCATTACTGATTTTCTGACTAATTGCTCTACAAAATGTATTATTATATGATATGTTCTATATAATTTATTGAAAGAGGGTTATTAAAATTTATATTTTACTACATTCGTGTACTTATTTATTTCTCCTAAAAATTCTATCAATTTTTTTGCTTTATGTATTCTAAATCTCCGTTGTTAGATACATAAACATTGAGAAATATGTTTTCTTGAATACTTTAACTTTTATCATTATTAAATGACCTGATAATATTCTTTCTTCTTAAATCCATTATGTCTGATATTAACAGACATATTAATAATATTCATCTTCCATGTTTTTACTTAACATGCTCAATCTGTCTTGCAGTTTCTTGAACCTATGGAATCAATTATATTCACTGTTTAGCCATTCTTTATTAATTCTATCACAAATATAATTTGTGTCAATTTCTTTCTTTCTTTTTTTTTTTTTTTGAGGCAGAATCTCACCCTGTCACCCACACTGGAGTGCAGTGGCATCATCATAGAGCATTGCAGCCTCTATCTCTCAGGCTCAAGCAATCCTCCTGCCTCAGCCCCAAAGTGGCTGGGACTACAGGCACATGTCACCACACCACAATAATTTTTTTATTTTTATTTTTAGTAGAGACAAGATCTCACTATGTTTCCCAGGCTGGTCTTGAATTCCTGAACTCAAGCAATTCTCCAACCTTGGTGTCCCAAAGTGTTGGGATTACAGGTGTTAGCCACCATGCCCTGTCCCATGTCCATTTAAATGGATTGATTTAGCTCCTCAAAATGGGTCCTATTTTCCTTTTTCTTTACATATCTGGTAATTTTTGATTGTATGTTAGATATTGGCAATTTAACTTTGTGTTAGCTATATTTGTATTCCTTTCAATAAATATTGACTTTTTTTGTGATGCAATTAAGAAACATGAATACAGGTTGATCCTTCTGAGATTTATGTTTAAGCTTCATTGGGAAGAAAAAGAGTGATGATTAGTGTAGGACTAATTTAGCTCTAATACCGAGATAAAATTTTGCTGACTCTTCTACCCAATATCACGTGAATGATAGGGTCTTCCACTCTGTACGGTTAGAATAGGAAACATTTCGCACCCTGCATATTCCATCTTATCCTTTTGGTTGGCTCTTCCCCCAGCCTTGGCTACTTGTACTCACATGCATGCACTGATCTGAACTCAGCTGAAGATTCAAACAGTACTCTCTACAGATTCAGAGATTTCTCTGGGTGGCTCTCTCCTATGATACTATGCATTCCAACCTCTAGCTTTGTTGATCTCTCTGGATTCTATCTCCTCATCTCACACAAACTGCCAGATCCTACCCAGTTCTCTCTCCCTGTACTGTGTCCTGATACTCTCTGCAGTCAGTAAACTGGGGCTGCTGTAGGGTTCACCTCATTTTTTTCCCTATCTTTCTGGGATCACTGTTCTTTTTTGCTAGATCTCCAATGCCCTAAAAACCATTTCTTTCTTATAATTTTTTGCAGTTTTTAAGTTGCTTCAGGGATGAGATTTAATTGAACTCTATTAGTCTAACTTTACCAGAAGCAGTAGACTTCATGCCCAGGACTTCCTTATCACTATAAATTAGACATATTCTTAGCTTTCTGTCAAAATTGTTTTTATTGCTTTCAGGAAGTAGCCAACATTCTGTGTTCTCCAGCAAAGTCCTGAAATGCAAAAATGATTAGCTAATTGATTCTACAGGGAGATTTAGCCCTTGCATTATACATTATAGTAAAATTACAAAAGATTTTCAGTACTCTTTTCTTCCAGAATAAAGAAAATATTGCAATCAGAAATTCAGATTTGATTGAATAGGAAAATCTAACAAAAAGCTACACCAGGAAATTATGCAGTGAAAAGCTTATTATTGAGTGTAATATAGCAAGATTATTTTCATAACTACCTATATTTCTTCTCCTTTTTGCAATATAATTACTTAGCATATATAGTAAAATTTATTTTTCTTAGTGTCACTTTTTTGAAATATCATTTCATGAAAATTATTCTATGTATGTATGCATTTATTTATATCTTAATGATGCTGTATCATCTATGCTGCCTCCATTATTTAATGGAAAGACAGTTATATATATATGAAGTAGAAACCTAATATCACTGAACCTCTATGCTCTTTTCTGGTAAATAAAATATAAAACTCCCACAGGAGGAAGTTGTGAAGATTTAAGGAGTTAATGTATAAGAGTAGACTTTGTAAAATGTAAAGTGTTTGTAGAGAATCAGAAATGTTGTTAATGAAGATAAAAGTCCATTAGCTTTTTCATAGAGTTTAAAGTTATTTATTATATATGAGTCTGTTTATTATATATGAAAACCTTAGGTTTGTCAATATGTTACCCTTTTTTTCTTTCTCCTTCCTGGACAGTTATATTAAGTAACATGAAATACTATGTCATTAAATAATTTTTTTGTTTTCTATATATTGTTTAACTTCCCATCTAAATATGAATGTTCTTATTGCCAAATGTGTTATCATGATAAAGTAATTTATTAAACATATTTTATCAACTCTAATGGTAATTCTGTGACTAAGAGCAATCTTGGCTGGAGTAGCAATATTGTATGTTTCACTCAGATGCATTTCATCCTATATTGGGAAAATATCTACGCTTCTCTCTCTCTCTCTTTTTTTTTTAGATAGAATCTCACTCTGTTCTGCAAGCTGATTCTAGCTCACTGCAATCTCCACCTCTCAGGTGCAAGTGATTCTCTTGCCTCAGCCTCCCAAGTAACTGGGACTACTAGGCACCCACCTACCGCACCCAGCTAATTTTTGTATTTTTAGTAGAGATGGGGTTTCACCATGTTTCCCAGGCTAGTCTCAAACTCTTGACCTCAGGTGATCCATACACCTCAGCCTCCCAAGGTGCTGGGATAACAGGCATGAGCCACCTCGCCCAGTGACTGTTCTTGAAGAGGAAAGAGAGGACAGAAAGGAAAAGGATAACTTCTAAGAGAATTAGTAAAAGAAATTTGATATTGGTAGACCATTTTGCTGAGCAAGTGGAGATATTTCCAAAGAAGTCTTTTTTTCTTTTATTTTTTTTCAAGATGGGGTCTCACTATGTTGTCAAAGCTGGTCAAACTTCTAAGCTCAAGCAATCCTCCCACCTTGGCCTCCCAAAGTGTTGGGATTACAGGCATGAGCCATTGTGCCCAGCTCCTGTCTTTATCCTCTATGAAGAAGAAGTCCACATCTATCCGGATGTGGACACAGGTACAATCAGATTGACCATGTCTTGCTGTATTATGCAGCTCTTAAGGAGAGGAACACAACTTACCTGCCATTAAGCAACATACCAGATTTCCTACATGTATGGTTTTCAGTGGCCAAGTTTAACCATGTTAGATTCCTAAAACCCATGCCCAATCCAATTTCTGCTTACACTGTCCTCACTAAAGCAGTGCCAACATGTTGGTATTGGATGATGGTAAGGCTTATTTAATAGATACTGACCGTATGCTTACTGGCTTTTATAGAAATGTGTTAAATATTTCATTCATTTATTTAATGAATATATTCAGTACTTATTGTATACCAGATACTAACGACTTCTAAGGATACAGCATGAATGTCACAGTTACCTCTATAAGAAAGGGTGGTGGACATGGGGCAACCAGTATGATAGTTTATATAATGAAGGAATGAACAAAGTATATTGAGCAGCTAAAGAAAAGAATTCTTGAGTTTCTTGGAAAAGTCAGAGAAATTTTTCTAAAGGAAGTGACATTTGATATGAACTTTTTAAATCAAAGAGTAAAGGTGAGCCAGGCACAGGCTTAGGAGTTTCTCCTGAGTTCTACCCAGGCTTGGTGTGGTACGGCAAAGTAACTTCGTCTGTTCGCATTTTACTTCAACCATCTACCACCAAAGATTATGGCAGACATTAAGTGAAATAATATTGATAAAGAACACTGCATGCACATCATAAGCTTCTAGTATGTATGATATATTCTTGCTTTCTGTGCTATTTAGTACAAGATATTCACTCATTCTAGGTATTAGGGTGACATCATCTGGCTCAGGACTCACAGATGAAGAAAAGCAGAGCCAGTGAGGCTGATCAGCCATAGCCACGCAGGTAATTAATCATCTGAAATTATTCCCAAGGTTAACTTCTGACTCTTCTAAAAATATAATTCACTTAACTTTTTTTTTTACTCTAAACATGCTAATATTTCAAGGTTACCATGCCTAAATAAGGTAGAACTTACAAATGTATAATAAAATGACTAAGATATTAAAAATCTTCACATTGTTTTAACTATGATAATCCTTCAAATTATTATTGTTATTATTATTATTATTAGGGACAGGGTGTCTCACCGTTACCCAGGCTGGAGTGCAGTGGTGTGATCACAGCTTACTGTAACGTCAGACTCCTGGGCTCAAGTGATCCTCCCAGTTTAGCCTCCCAAGTAGCTAGGACCTAGGGGCGTGTGCCACCATGCCCAGCTAATTCAATAGTTTTAAAATGGATTAGATAAAAGATTAAAACTTTTCTCTTCTTACTTTAAAAAGTGTAAGTATTTTCCCCTTTCTTCTTGATAATGTAAATATTTGTGAGTATAATTTTATCTGTCCTTTCTGGAAACTAACTTTAGTAGCCATATTTTTACGATGTTCACACAAGGATGAAATCACCCAAAAACACATTTCTCAGAATGAACCCCCATTGCTAAATGACACACGACTGTATTTGGCCCATGAACAAGAAATATTTTTTTCCAACACATTAATACTTCATTGGATAAACTAAATGATGCCCAAAAAATCATGTCCCTTCACATCTCAGAATTCAGCAGATGTAGGCAGCCCAGCTTTAAGTATGTTCAAATCTAAAATCACAGACAATACCTGTTAATCATGTATTTATATTGTTTAAAATCTCTACTGCTCAAGAATTTATATAAATAATATCTGAGCCTTACATCTATTTCTCAATATCACAGCACAGGCAAAGAGAAGAAAAATTTCTAAAATTGCATTTTTAAATGAAAATTCATGAGCTTAATGCTGGCAAATACCAAATTTTCAAATTTTTCTAAATATCAAAACTGCTATTGATAATCATATTATATTTTTACTAATTGTATCTATATGCCCACTGGGTAAGGTAATCAGTCTAAATGAAATTGTTTAGACTGATTTTTACTAGTAAATAGTAAAAACTTTTTTTTGCATTTTTGTTAACTGACTAGTATTTCAGGCTTGTTTCATTTGATATTTCACAAGTGCTTATTTGCTACAAGAACATAGTTGTGCTCACTTAACTTTGATGCAGTTCTAAGGAGTCATCACATTTACATGTGAGTGTTAATCCAGTGCAGATTTGGGAAACTGGTGACATTTTAAGTATAAATGAAAGTTTTCAACAGATCTGCTTTGGATTTATATACAAAACATTTTGTCTGAAATCTCTTGTGCAATGAGGACAGTTGAAATGTCAAAATATAATATTCTAAAGAGGAAAAAAAAAACAGAACTTAATGAGTACTTGCCCCAACAAACCTACCTCTTTGCATTTGAGAACCTTTTGCTATGGCCTATTGATGAGAAACTGTGCAGAAATTTAGGCACCATCTGCATGAGTCAAGTAGGAGAATTTACACCGGCCATCTAGCTCATTACTGGAAAGAATGAAACTAGATCTCACAGTCTATTAACAAATATTAAAAAATACTGATAATAATAATGATACTTATGAGGAAAATACGTGCTCCTTTACATGGTCTTTAGATGACTGCTGATGACATTAGACACATTTTTGCTTCACATACATTTCTTTACTCATACATACCCAAGAAGGGCCTCTAGCATGTGAAACGGAGTGGCCATAAGGACTTGCTTTAGTTCCCCAGTGATACAACTAGGGCTCCCTTCTCTTTAATCGCTTACTACTGCCTTCCCTTTTCTCCACCATTGACTCTGAGTCTTTTTTTGCCCGACCCCAACTCCAAACAGGGTTTTTGACAGAGGGATATAATAAGGATTCTGTTGAAGAAAGGAAAGTAAAAAATATCCCAAGATGGATTCTTCCTCTACTTGTGTCTCACCAGAAAGCTGTATTATCAATTCTCTCATCAAACCTTCACCTTTCAATGTCCCCATCCTTTCCTTCACAGGCCTCTAATGTAGATTTTTCAAAGAATCTCCTAGATAGTCTTCTTTTGCATAAAGCAGAGGAAAAATCCCTAATGTTGAGTTAAACTTTAGGGAAATAGATTGCAAGTGATTGCAAACCAGAGAAACCAACTTACACAGTGGCAGATTTAAAAAGAAAGGGAACTACTAGAAAGGCAGGGGAATCAGACATGGGCAACGTAAGGATGAAAGGAGGCTGGACATAATGACTACAGCTAAAATCATACCACCAAACACCACGTGGATGCAGATACTGTTATTCTTCTTGCTGGTTACTGGGTGCAACACGTGGCACCCAGGCCCTTTCCACAATGAACAGTGTACTCTGTTGTACCACTACCAGTGCAGCCAATGTTAATTTATGCTGCCAGAATGAATTCTTGTTCCAGACCAAGGAACTGGAAGGGTCACGTGCTCATCCCTTACTTCCAGGGGTCAGAGAAATAGTGTGTCTGGACGGTGGCAACTTTAAAGTAGGAAACAGGCCCTATCTCTCCAAGTTTCATGAGGTAAAGAAGCTTCCATAGTGAGGACTTTCAAAGCCCTAAACACTCAAAATAAACTGAATATCCAGTATAATGTGACATTTTTGAGATGATTTGAAATGTTTTAGTTTTTAGACTTTTCAAATCTAAAATGTTTTTTAACGTTCAAAGCAAAGTTCTTCAAACTGTGAGGAATAATCTATAAAACAGTCATAAAATTGGCTTAGTGAACCATGATGACTGACATCTTTTAATAGAATAGAATATGCATATCACATAGTAGGATGAGTTTTGTTCCATAAAACTTTTCTTTAGCTTATGTCTATGTAAAGGTACATACTTATTTAATTATGGTCTCAAATGCTTTTATTGTTGCAGATCACGTAAAAAGAAAAAAAGAGTTGATAACCACTGCTCTGAAAAACTGTATACTTGGTTCAGGAACTGGGGACTAGAGAATCACTTTAGTTTCATAGGGTGATGGCCTGGGAGAAGAACAGAAGAGCAGTGGCCATAGCAAGAAGAACAGGCCAGGATAGTAGAACTGGAAATATGTGGACCACTCTCCTGGCCCTATAAGAAAGGCAGTTAGAAGCTGATACAGAACCAGGAGCCCCTGGGGACTCCTTTTTTCCTTCCTGTTATCCTTTACCCAAACCCCAGATGAATGGAACTCTGTTCATATCCCAATAATTATTCCCAGTGACAAAAGAGAGTATGTTGGAAGAGATTACAATCATGAGATATAATTTGTCATCTCAAATAAGAATCTGCTATGAATTTTCCCCTGAGAGAGCTTAGAGTACATTGCTGGAGTCCGTGTTCTCACTGCTATATTTAGGCACACTGTGAGTTAGGTAGGCTACCTGTATAATAATGTCCAATTTCTAAATAACTGACTCATAATAATTCTGCAACTTCCTCTACTAGTCCTAAGTGAAAGTAGAGGTTGGTGAAAGCCATGTGGACAATAGAGGACATATCTTTAAGTTTAAACGTATAAGCAAGCAGTAGAAACCATGTGGAAACTGCTTTGTCATCTGTCTCATTGGGCAAAATACTTTTTAGAGAGCTTATAACATTTAATTTGGCATTTGCGCAAATTATAGTAATATTAGATATTTTTGATGTTGCCGTACTTTGTTATTATTCATTTTCAGGTCTCCCTAAACTGAGTTATAAATAATTTGAAGTTATTGAGAGGAAGTCTCTCAAATATTTTTTGTGGGGGGCAGATCTAATGCAAATATCATGTTGATCTTCCTGTGTACCATGCCAGGGCATTTCTTCTTTCCAGGGAAGGGTGCACTGAATTGTATAATTTATCCAATGATTAAACATTGTTGGCCAAGTGCGATGGCTCATGCTTGTAATCTCAGCACTTTGGGAGGCCAAGGCAGGTGGACTGCTTGAGCTCAGGAGTTCAAGACCAGCCTGGGCAACTTAGTAAAACCCCATCTTTCCTAAAAATACAAACATTAGCCGAGTGTGGTGGAGGGTGCCTATAATCCTAGCTTCTTAGGTGGCTAAGGCATGAGAGTTGTTTGAACCCAGAAGGCTGAGGCTGCAGTGAGCCAAGATTGCACCACTGCACTCCAGCCTAGGTAACAGAGCAAAACTCTGTCTCAAAAACAAAACAAAATGAAAACATTGTTTTAGAATTCAGACTGGCTTTGTGTGGTTAACAGGACATGGAGCTAGAAGAAAATCATCCCCCAAAATATAGATACACATTTTTCTCACAGAGAACTACACTGTGAACTTCTTGACAGTCAGGAATATGATTTATTTACTTCCTTGTGCCCAAGCTGAATATAAAGCTCGACACATAACTGACCTTCAACAAGCCATTTTTGAATTGATAGCCACATTTCTCTCTAACATTTACTGAGCACTTACTGTGAGCCTGTTACTGTTCTATGGCCTTATTGTACATGCTTTACTAACTTAATCCTCACAAAACCCCTCTGAGTTAGATCTTACTTCTGTATCAATTTTGCAATTGAGGAAATGAGAAAGATTACATCATTGCTCAAAGTCACGCAGCTCCTGAGAGGCCAAGCTGGAATCTTAATATTGCCAGAGGCTTTATAGGAAAGGCCAAAATGAGAATAAAGGTAAAACTATAAAATTTCCTAACAGTGTGCCATTTAATTGGCTCTGCCTCCCTTTAGTGAAACCCTCCAGGGCTGTAGATTAGAATCTGTTTTAGTGGGATGGAACAGAATATCTCTGAATAATAGCGGCTTATGTAAGTTAGAAATTTATTTTATTATTGTGTAAAATAAGTCTGGAGGTAGAAGCTTCATTTCATGTTTTCATAAGAACACAATTCCTAGGGTGGCTTGCAAGATGGCTGAATAGGAAGAGCTCCAGTGCGTAGCTCCCAGTAAAATCAACGCAGAAGGTGAGTGATCTCCACCTTTCCAGCTGAGGTAGCCGGTTCATATCATTGGGACTGGTTGGACAGTGGGTGCAGCTCAAGGAAGCTAAGCCAAAGCAGAGTGGGGTGTTAGCTTACCTGGGAAGTGCAAGGGGCTGGAGAACTCCCTCTCCTAGCCAAGGGAAGCCATTAGGGACTGTCTCCTGCACTCCAGCCCAGATACTGCACTTTTCACACAGTCTTCACAACCTGCAGACCAGGAGATTCCCTTTGGTACCTACACAACCACCAGAGCCCTGGGTTTCGAGCACAAAACTGGGTGGCTGTTTGGGAAGACACCGAGCCAGCTGCAGCAGTTTTTTTTTTCATACCCCAGTGGCACCAGCAAGACAGAAGCATTCACTCCCCTGGAAAAGGGGCTGAAACCAGGGATCCAAGTAATCTGGCTTGGTCGGGGGCGGGGGCGGTGAGCAAGCTAAGATCCACCGGCTTGAAATTTTCGCAGCCAGCACAGCAGTCTGAGCTCAATCTGGGATATTTGAGCTCAGCATAGGGAGGGTCATCAGCCATTGCTGAGGCTTTAGTAGGTGGTTATAATATCACAGTGTAAACAAAGTTGCTGGGAAGTTCTAACTTGGCAGAGTCCACAGCAGCTCAGCAAGGCCTCTGCAGGCAGACTATGTCACTAGACTCCCTCCTCACTGGGCAGGGCATCTCTGAAAAAAGGCAGCAGCCCATCAGGGACTTCTAAATCAAATCCCACCTCCTTGGGGCAGAGTACCTAGGAAAATGGGCTATTGTGGGTACAACTTCAGCAGACTTAAATGTCCTTGCCTGGTAGTTGTGAGAAGAGCAGTGGATCACTCAGCACAGTGTTTGAGCTCTGATAAGGGACAGACTGCCTGCTCAAGTGGCTCCCTGACCCACGTGCATCCTGAGAGACACCTCCCAGTAGGGGCCAACAGACACCTCATACAGGAGAGCTCTGGCTGGCATCTGGTGGGTGCACTAGTGGGACGAAGCTACCAGAGGAAAGAACAGGCAGCAATCTGTGCTGATCTGCAGCCCCCGCTGGTGATTCCTAGACAAGCAGGGTCTAGAGTGGACCTCCAGCAAACTCCAGAGACCTGCAACAGAGGGGCCTATTAGAAGGAACACGAACAAACAGAAAGAAATAGGCTCAATATCAACAGAAAGGATGTCCACCCAATGAACCCATCCAAAGGTCACCAACTGCAAAGACCAAAGGTAGATAAAATTCAGCTGAAGGCTGAATTTTCAGCCTTTCAGCAAAAAGGCTGAAAATTCCAAAATCCAGAACATCTCTTCTCCTCCAAGGGATCACAACACTTCATCAGCAATGGAACAAAACTGGACAGAGAATGAATTTGATGAATTGACAGAAGCATGTTTCGGAAGGTGGATAATAACAAACTTCTCCAAGCTAAAGGAGCATGTTCTAACCCAATGCAAGGAAGCTAAGAATCTCAAAATAGGTTAGACAAATTGCTAACTAGAATAACCAGTTTAGAGAAGAAATAAATGATCTGATGGAACTGAAAAACACAGCATAAGAACTTTGTGAAGCATACACAAGTTTCAATAGCCAAATCAATCAAGCAGAAGAAAGGCTATCAGAGATTGAAGATCAACTCAATGAAATAAAGCAAAAAGACAAAATTAGACAAAAAAAAGTGAAAAGAAATAAGCAAAGCCTCCAAGAAATATGGGATTACGTGAAAAGTCCAAATCTACATTTGATCAGTGTACCTGAAAGTGATGTGGAGAAGGAAACCAAGTTGGAAAACACTCTTCAGGATATTATCAAGAAGAACTTCCCCAACATAGCAAGGCAGGCCAACATTCAAATTCAGGAAATACAGAGAACACCACAAAGATGTTCCTTGAGAAGAGCAACCCCAAGATACATAATTGTCCAGATTCACCAGGGTTGAAATGAAAGAGACTATACTAAGGGCAGCCAGAGAGAAAGGTCAGGTTACCCACAAAGGGAAGCCCATCAGACTAACAGCAGATCTCTCAGAAGAAACCCTACAAGCCAGAAGAGAGTGGGGGCCAATATTCAACATTCTTAAGGAAAATAATTTTCAACCCCAAATTTCATATCCAGCCAAACTAAGCCTCATAAGCAAAGGATAAATAAAATCCTTTATGAACAAGCAAATGCTGAGAGATTTTGTCACTGCCAGGCCTGCCTTACAAGAGCTCCTGAAGGAAGCACTAAACATGGAAAGGAACAACCAGTACCAGCCACTGCAAAAACAGACCAAATTGTAAAGGCCGTCAACTCTATGAAGAAACTGCACCAACTAATGGGCAAAATAACCAGCCTGCATCATAATGGCAGGATCAAATTCACACATAACAATATTAACCTTAAATGTAAATGGGCTAAATGCCCCAATTAAAAGACACAGACTGGCAAATTGGATAAAGAGTCAAGACCCATCAGTGTGCTGTATGCGGGAGACCCATCTCATATGCAAAGACACACATAGGCTCAAAACAAAGTGATCGAGGAATATTTACCAAGCAAATGGAAAGCAAAAAAGAAGCAGCAACTGCAATCCTAGTTGCTGATAAAACAGACTTTAAACCAACAAAGATCAAAGGAGACAAAGAAGGGCATTACATAATGGTAAAAGGATCAATGCAACAAGAAGAGCTAACTATTCTAAATATATATGCACCCAATACAAGAGCAGCCAGATTCATAAAGCAAGTACTTAGAGACCTACAAAGAGACTTAGACTCCCACACAATAATAGCAGGAGACTTTAACACTCCACTGTCAATATTAGACAGACTAACAAGACAGAAAATTAACAAGGATATCCCACACTTGAACACAGATCTGGACCAAACTGACTTAACAGACATCTACCAAACTCTTTACCCTGAATCAACAGAATATATATTTTTCTTAGTATCACATCACACTTATTTTAAAACAGACCACATAATTGAAAGTAAAACACTCCTCAGCAAATGCAAAAGAACAGAAATTATAACAAACAGACCACAGTGCAATCAAATTAGAACTCAGGATTAAGAAATTCACTAAAAACCACACAACTACATGGAAACTGAACAACCTGCTCCTGAAGGACTACTGGATAAATAATGAAATGAAGTCAGAAATAAAGATGTTCTTTGAAACCAATAACAATGAAGATACAATGTACCAGAATCTCGGGGACATACTTAAAGCAGTGTGTAGAGGGAAATTTATACCACTAAATGCCCACAAGAGAAAGCAGGAAAGATCTAAAATCAACACCCTAACATCAAAATTAAAAGAAGTAGAAGAGCAAGAACAAATAAATTTAAAAGCTAGCCAAAGACAAGAAGTAACTAAGATCAGAGCAGAAGTGAAGATAGAGACACAAAAATCCCTTCAAAAAATCAATGAATCCAGGAGCTGTTTTTTTTGAAAAGATCAACAAAATAGATGGATGCTAGCCAGACTAATAAAGAAGAAAAGAGAGAAGTATCAAATAAATGCAATAAAAAATAATAAAGGCGATATTACCACGGATCCCACAAAAATACAAACTACCATCAGAAAATAGTATAAACACCACTATGCAATCAAACCAGTAAGTCTAGAAGAAATGGATAAATTCCTGGACACTTACACCCTCCCAAAACTAAGCCAGGAAGAAGTTGAATCCCTGAATAGACCAATAACAAGATCTGAAATCGAGGGAGCAATTAATAGCCTACCAACCAAAAAAATTCCAGGACCAGATGGGTTCACAGTCGACTTATACCAGAGTACAAAGAGGAGCTGGTACCATTCCTTCTGAAACTATTCCAAACAATAGCAAAAGAGGGAATACTCCCTAACTCATTTTATGAGGCCAACATCATCCTCATATCAAAACATGGCAAAGACAAAACTAAAAAAGAAAATTTCAGGCCAATATCCATGATGAACATTGATGTGAAAATCCTCAATAAAAAACTGGCAAACTGAACCCAATAGCACATAAAAAACCTTATCCATCATGATAGAGTTGGTTTCATCCCTGGGATGCAAGGCTGATTCAGCATACACAAATCAATAAATGTAATCCATCTCATAAACAGAACCAAAGACAAAAACCACATAATTACCTCAATAGATGAAAAGAAAGGCCTTCAGCAAAATTCAACAGCCCTTTATGCTAAAGACTCTCAATAAACTAGGTATCAGTGGAATGTATCTCAAAATACGAAGAGCTATTTGTGACAAACCCACAGCCAGTATCAAACTGAATGAGGAAAGACTGGAAGCATTCCCTTTGAAAACTGGCACAAGACAAAGATGCCTTCTCTCATCATTCCTATTCAATATAGTATTGGAATTTCTGGCCAGGGCTCAGGCAAGAAAAACAAATAAAGTGTATTTCTTTTAGGAAAAGAGGAAGTCAAATTGTCTCTATTTGCAGATGACATGATTGTATATTTAGAAGACCCCATTGTCTCAGCCCAAAATCTTCTTAAGCTGATAAGCAACTTTAGAAAGTGTCAGGATACAAAATCAATGTGCAAAAATCACAAGCATTCCTATACACCAATAACAGACAGAGATCCAAATTATGAGTGAACTACCATTCACAATTGCTACAAAGAGAATAAAATATCTAGGAATATGATTAACAAGGGATGTGAAGGACCTCTTCAAAGAGAACTACAAACCACTGCTCAAGGAAATAAGAGAGGACACAAAGAAATGGAAAAACATTCCATGCTCATGGATTGGAATAGTCAATATCATGAAAATGGCCATACTGCCCAAAGTAGTTTATAGATTCAATATTATACCCATCAAGGTACCATTGACTTTCTTCACAGAATTGAAAAAAACACCTTAAACTTCATATGGAACCAAAAATTGGCCCCCATAGCCAAGACAATCCTAAGCAAAAAAAAGAAAAGAAAAGAAAAAGCCAGAGGCATCATATTACCTGACTTCAAACTATACTCAAGGATACAGTAATCAAAACAGCATGGTACTGGTATTAAAATAGATATATAGACCGATGGAACACAACAGAAATAACACCACACATCTACAATGTCTGATCTTTGACAAATCTGACAAAAACAAGCAATGGGGAAAGGATTCCCTATTTAATAAATGGTGTTGGGAAAACTGGCTAGCCATATGCAGAAAGCTGAAACTGGATCCCTTCCTGACACCTTACACTAAAATTAACTCAAGATGGATTAACAATTTAAATGTAAGACCTAACACCATAAAAACCCTAGAAGAAAACCTAGGAAATACCATTCAGGACACAGGCATAAGAATAGCTAAAACACTTCTTGACTCAAACACCAAAAGCAATGGCAACAAAAGCCAAAATAGACAAATGGGATCTAATTAAACTAAAGTGCTTCTGCACAGCAAAGGAAACTATCATCAGAGTGAACAGGCAACCTACAGAATGGGAGAAAGTTTTTCAAATCTACCCATCTGACAAATGGCTAATATCCAGAATCTACAAAGCACTTAAACAAATTTGCAAGAAACAATCACATAACCTCATCAAAATGTGGGTGAAGAATATGAAGAGACACTTTTCAAAGGAGACATTTATGCAGGCAACAAACATGAAAACAAGTCATCAACACTTGTTATTAGAGAAATGCAAATCAAAACCACAATGTGGTACCATCTCATGCCAGTTAGAATGGCAACCATTAAAAAATCAGGAGACAACAGATGCTGGAGAGGATGTGGAGAAATAGGAATGCTTTTACACTGTTGATGGGAGTGTAAATTAGTTCAACCATTGTGGAAGACAGTGTGGTGAGTCCTCAAGGATCTTGAACTAGAAATACCATTTGACCCAGCAATCTCATTACTGGGTATATACCCAAAGGATTATAAATCATTCTACTATAAAGACACATGCACACATATGTTTACTGTAGCACTGTTCACAATAGCAAAGACTTAAAACCAACCCAAATGCCCATCAATGACAGACTGAATAAAGAAAATGTGGCACATATATACCACAGAATACTATGCAGCCATAAAACAGGATGAGTTCATGTTTTTTGCAGGGACATGGATGAAGCTGGAAACCATCATTTTCAGCAAACTAACACAAGAACAGAAAAACAAACACCCCGTGGTCTCACTCATAATGGGAGTTGAACAATGAGAATACATAGACACAGGGAGGGGAATTTTACACACCAGGACCTGTACAGGGGTGGGGTGCTAGGGGAGGGATAGCATTAGGAGAAATACCTAATGTAAATAATGGGGTGATGGATGCAGCAAACCACAATGGCACGTGTATTACTATGTAACAAACCTGTATGTTCTGCACATGTACCCTAGAACTTAAAGTATATTTAAAAAGGAAGGAAGGAAGGAAGAAAGGAAGGAAGGAAGGAAGGAAAGAAAGAAAGAAACACAATTCCTGTCTTTCTGATCTATCAGAATCAGATTATCACAAGGTTTCTCTTTTCAGGTCTCCTCATGACCCGGAATGGTCTGTGAGACTCCAGGCATTATATCTGAGATTGTGAGCCAAAAGATAGACAAAAGGCAGAATAGTGATTAAAAAAAAAAAAAGATTTATCTTTTTCCTCTTTGCAAGTCAGCTACCTCTATGTGACCTTGACAGAAATCACACATAACACTTTTGCTGACATCTCGTAGGCTGGTGCTTAGTCACATGATTGCAGCTAGGTTTAAAAGAGGCTGTGAAATGCAGTCTTTTTTTTTTTTTTTTTTTTCATGCATCAATGTGCTCAGCTAAAAATCAGAATTCTGTTACTAAAAAGGAAAGGGTAAATTGATATTCAGGTAGATAATCAGCAGTTTCTGCCATACTGCCTAAATGATATGTCAACTATTCCATGAAATCTTTTTTTTTTTTTTTTTTTGAGACCAAGTCTTGCTCTGTCACCCAGGTTGGAGTGCAATGGTGCAATCTCAGCTTATCACAACCTCCACCTCCCAGATTAAGCAATTCTCCTGCCTTAGCCTCCTGACTAGCTGGGATTACAGGTATGCAACACCACACCTGGCTAATTTTTTATTTTGAGTAGAGACAGGGTTTCACCATGTTGGTCAGGCTGTTCTGGAACTCCTGATTTCATGATCCACCTACCTCTGCCTCCCAAAGTCCTGAGATTACAGGTATGAGCCACTGCACCCAGCCATCTTTTAACTTCTAACGTGATATGATCTCTCCTTTCTTTGAATTCTACAGAACATTTTGTGTGCTTCTAATTAGTTTATGTTACCTATAATTACCTGAAAATACTCTTGCCTTATCCTTACAATTGAAGCTAAGATCTTTGAAACTAGTTACTATCACAGTTTTCCTTGTATTCTATGCAGTACAAAGAATAGCCAGATAAGGTATGCACCTAAAGTTCAATAAATAAATTTTAAAAAATTGAAACTAAATTCAAAATAAAAAAAAAAGAATAGTCTTACACTGAGTAGATGCTCAATAAAAGTGAAATTGGAATCTCTTTTTTTAGGTACCATTTGGGGAAATAAATGAATGGTCATAAATGAAGTTCCTATGAAGGCATAACATGTAGATTATTTCTATTATATCAATTAGACTGTATGTTTTTCAGTAAATTAGAATTATTTGAGCTCCTACTTTGACATAAGTAGTGATAAGTAATAGAGATAATTCTAGTGAATCATACACACATGTTTGAATAACAGAAAATGCAAATGATGAGCTATAATCATTATCGTGATTCTCTTTTTCAGAAAGATTCTAAAAAAGAGAGAATCTTTTTTAGATTCTTTTTTAGAAAGATTCTAAAAAAGAGATTAACCATATATAGTTACAGAGGAGCTATATGAGCAAATCCCCGGTATTATCTGAAATAGGAAAACCAAAATGTAAACAAGAGAGCATATCGCAAGAATGATGGAGAAGCTTTTCTCAGAAACCGATTTTAGTAAAAGCTAGATATATTGGATTCCTTGATAATTATGAAAAAGAAAAGAAATCATACCTTATATAGTAACACACCTGATTATTGGGAGATGCATTCAGAAAGATCTTTAACCAATGGTATTTCAGAGGAGCCAGAAAGAACTGAATGTTGACAGAAAGTAATACGGCTGAAGCCAGGAGCTCCAGGAAAAAGTGGTATTGAGGACCTGGCACAGAAACAGGAAAGTAAGGGCATGGTTGGTGAATACCAGGGCTTTTGCTGTGATCCAGAAGGGATGTGAAGCGGACAGACAGTGGGGGAGATGGAACTGAGATAAAGGATGTGCCCCATTTGGGCTTAATGTCTGTGATGGTCGACATAGCTTCCCTATGTCGAAGCTTAATCTCTGTGATGGTATTTGGAGGCGAGGTCTTTGGCAAGTAATTAAGTAATGGAGGTGGAGCCCTCGTGAACGGGACTAGTGCCTTTATAAGAAGAAACATGAGCACTGCTCCAGTCATTTCTGCCAAAAGGAGCAAATTAATCATAATATTCACCCCATTCTCAAAACCTCTTCTCAAAGTATAGATCATCCTAGATTCCTGCCAAATTGAACCACTCATTGCTATCTGTAAGCTCCATGCTCTCCTCCTCCCACACTTTTGTTCCCCATCCCACCACCTGAACAAAGTCTCCCTCTTATTCAAAACCCAGTTCAAAATATCCCTCTTGTCTCGAATCATCCCCTGACACTCCTAAATCCCAATAGGACTTGCTTCAGCGCTGGCTATAGTACAGTGTAATTATTAAAGCATGGCATTTGTGGGAGGAAAAATGCCAACTGGAAGCTTGCCCTGGTACAGACTGTGTGATCTGAAGTGAACTATTAATCTCTCTAAAAATGGAAAGAATACTACTGACCTCCCAGGGCTGAGCTAAGGATTACACAAGATAGGGCACTCAAAGTACAATACCTATTATACAACACGATGACTACAGTTAAAAAAAATGTATTGTATACTTGAAAATCACTAAGAGAACAGATTTTACCTGTCCTCATCACAAAGAAATATGTGTGGTAATGCATTTGTTTGCTTGACTTAGTCATTCCACAGTGTGTACATATTTTAAAATGTCATCTTATATGCCATAAATAAGTACAATTTTTATTAATCAATCTTAATAAATAAATACTTTTTTTGGATGGGCACGGTGACTCACACCTGTAATCCCAGTACTTTGGGAGGCCAAGGCAGGTGGATCACAATGGCAGGAGTTCGAGACCAGCCTGGCCAACATAGTGAACCCTGACTCTACTAAAAATACAAAAAAATTAGCCAGGCATGGTGGTAGGTGCCTGTGGTCCCAGTTACTCAGGAGGCTGAAGCAGGAGAATCGCTTGAACCCAGGAGGTGGAGATTGCAGTGAGCCGATATCGTGCCACTGCACCCCAGCCTAGATAACAGAGCGAAATTCCATCCGGTATTTTGTTTTAATAAAGGACCAGTATCAAGAAATGATCACTGTTTCAAATATTTTTATCTTTGAATCTCCCATCATCTTGTGATAAATGTCTTATTAGTGACAAATACTTAATAGGTGGCAAACTCTATGCCTGGCACCATTCTTGGTCCTAAAGATACAGCTGTGAATAACAAGGGCAAGTCTTTTCTTGCATACATTGCTTTTCAGTGTTAAGACAATAAAGTACATAAATACTTTTTAAAAAATAAGATTTTGATTGATTTTATGTAGAATATTAAAATTAAGTCATGTTCAAAGAGGGACTGAGTAGCTACTTTCTATGGGTGGTATGGTAGTTTCTCCTAAGATGGGACATTCTGGCTCTGACCAAAATCTTTTCACCACTACCAAACAAAACAGGACATAATAGTACAACTTTCCTTTTATATATATATATATATATAGTTGTACTTTATGTTCTTGGGTATATGTGCAGATCATGCAGGATTGTTGCATAGATACATACATGGCAATGTGGTTTGCTACTTCCATCCCCCTTCACCTATATCTGGCATTTCTCCCCCTGTTATCCCTCCCCAACCTCTCTACCCGCCGCTGTTCCTTTCCTAGTCCCACCAAAAAGATGCCAGTGTGTGATGCTCCCCTCCCTGTGTCCATGTGTTCTCATTGTTCAACAACTTTTCTTATAAAAATGTATTATAATATGTGGTTCTTTGTGTCTGTCTTCTTCCAGTAAGTATGTTTTCAAAGTTCATCATGTTGCAACCTGTATAAGCACTTCATTTCTTTTTATTGTTGAGTAATACACTATTATATCAATATACCACATTTTACTAGTTGATGGACCTTTGAGTTCCACTTTTCAGTTATTATGGATGCTGCTGCTATGAACAATCATGTATAAATTTTTGTGTGGACATGTTTTTATTTTTTTGGGAAATATACATAGGAGTAGAATTCCTAGATCATGTAGTAGGTAACTCTACGTTTAACATTTTGAAGAAGGACTAGGCTTTTCCAAACTGTTTTTCAAATTTTATATTCCCACCATCAGTGTATGAGGGCTTCACTTTCTCCAAATCCTAGTAATTTTTATTTTGGGTTTCTTTGACTATAGTCATTCAGCAGGTGTGAAGTGATATCTCGTGGATTTCAATTTGCATTTCCCTGGTAAATACCTGCATTAAACAGGAGGGTATTTGTATATCTTCTTTGAAGAAATGTCTATTTGGACCCTTTGCCCATGTTTAAATTGGATTATTTGTCTTTTCAATTATGGGGTTGTAATTGTTCTTTATATAGTCAAGATACAAGTCCCTTTTCAGATACATGCTTTGAAAATTTTTCCTTCCATTCTATGGGTGTTCTTTCCACTTCTCTGATGGTGTAATTTGAAGTATGAAATAGTTTGATTTTGATTATACTTATGTTTTATCTCTTGTATGTTTGGTGTCATCTCTAATAAACCATTTCCACATCCATAAGTATCACAAAGTTTTTTGCCTAAGTTTTTAAGAGTTTGATACATATGTTTTCTAAGAGTTTTGTAGTTTAAACTCTTATATTTAGGTCTCTGATCAATTTTGAGTTAATTTGTGTGTGTGTTGCAAGCTAGGTATCCAGCTTCATTTTTAACCTGTGAATATCCAGTTGACCTAGTACTATTTGTTGAAAACACTATTCTTTACCCATTGGTTGGTCATGACACCATTTTGAAAATTATTGTAAATTTGAGGGTTTATTTCTGGACCCTAATTCTATTTCATTGATCTATATGTCTATTTTTAGACCAATATCATACTGTCTTGATTACTATAGATGTGAAGAAAATTTTAAAATCAAGAAGTGTGAGTGTTCCAATTCTGTTCTTTTTCAAGACTGTTTTGGCCATTCTAGATCATTTGCATTTCCAAATTAAATTAAGGATCACATTGTCAATTTTGGCAAAGAAGTCATCCAAAGCATTGGTAGGAACTGCATTAAATCTGTATCTCAATTTGGAGAATATTGTCATCTTAACAATGTTATCTTCCAATCCATTAACATAAAATGTCTTATCATTTATTTAGGTGTATTGTAATTTCTTTCAACAATATTTTGTAGTTTTTAAAGTATAAATTTTACACTTCTTTTAAAAATTTATTTGTAAGAATTTTATTCTTTCTAGTGCTATTATAAATGGAATTGTTTTCTTAATTTTATTTTTCTTCTTCTCATTTCTTGCAAAATTTTTTATTCAGCTGTAGAAAACATGTAACATTTTATAAATGTATTTTTAGCTAGGCTCTTACTGACTAAATTTTATGTTTCTGGGGTTGTGTTTTTTTCTTTCTACTTTGTCTTTGAACATTTGAATAATCTTACTATATTTTATAGAAACTTATTTAAACTATTTGGAGTCAAAATAATAATCAATCTAGATACTGTATTGATCTAATTTATAAATTATATATATAGAACTGAGAATATTTAGATCTTCTTCATGATCACATCACAAATTTTCCTCCACTCCCTCGTTAAGTCATTTTTCCATTTTTGTAGAGACAAAATAATTATAAATAAAATCTGCTCCAGTATATAAATCTCACACTAAATTACTAAATAGCGCATTTAAAAACTTGTTTTCATTTTATAATTTACAGAAACAGGCTTGATAGTGTCTATTCCTTAAAACTGTTAACAGTTTGTTTATAGTAATTTTTAAGGTTTTTTCCTCAAAAACAAATATACTAAAATAAAAATGATTATTTGTCAGGGAAAGCAAGTATATTAACAAGTTTTTTAAATCCTTCCACACAATGTGTATTAAGATCACTTAAGAAACGGAATTATTAATGTAAAAGGAAGCGTTTTATTGCCCCCAAATACACATTTTACTATTTTTGCTTTTCCTTGAATTTTAAAAATTGAATGTCTTGAAACATTCTGAATTAAACAAGAGTAATTGTTATATATGAATTATTTGCCTAAAATCATTATTTACTTCTTAAGTTGAGATTGTGATGCAGACAGAAAAGAAACTGCTCTATCCAAATTCTCTGCCTTCTGCTCCTAATGAAAATCATTATCTATTGAATTCCAGGCAGCATGCCAGGGCTTTGACACTGAGTCATTTCGTCTTTTAACATTACTTAGATAATCTCAGCTCAACATTTATGTTATTTATTCTAGTTAGGTATTTTTCAGAATAATTACAATAATTTGTCCAAGTTTATACAACTAGAAAGTTACCAAGCCTGGATATGGACCCACATTCAGACTGACCCCTAAGTCTGTGCTTGTTTCATTGTATTCCACTGTCTCCTTGCTGGTTTATGACCACATTGTATGACTAATTGATTCACATGTTTGTGGATAGCACAGTTAAGAACATTGGAAATAAACACGGATTTAACTGTAATTGAATTGGGCATGGGAAATGGCTGTTACTCTCAAACAATTGCCCTTGAAAGTTTGTGATTTTAAGTTAGAAATCTAAGAGGATGCATAAAAATATGAAGGATTAATACTTATTTCTTCAATTTTATCTGCTAAATAGATTTGAATGACTAATGAATTTGTTTCTAAGAGTCATAAAAGTGTTCTAAATTGGCATATGCTTTTAGAATTTTTAGGCATTTAAAGAAATCATTTGTAAGACAGTTGACACTTGAACAACATGGATTTGAACTGTGCTGGTCCACTTATACCTAGGTTTTTTTCAACCACTCACTCAGATGAAAATACAGTCTTTGCAGGATGCAAAGCCTGCCTTATATAGAGGTTGTGAGTCTTTCCATAGATGGAATTCATAGGGCCGGCTGCAGGACTCGAGTATGTATCAATTTTGGTATATGTGACAGTCCTAGAACCAATGCCCTGCTTATACCGAGGGACAGCTCTATAAGATGATTCCATACCTAGGATATGTCTTTATTTCATCTCTGACTACCAAATTATAGATTTAGGCAGGATGATGCTCTAAACAGATCGGGCAAAATGATGCTCTACACAGAATGGATCTCAAAAAATAAAATGTTTTCCCATGAGTCTATTTCTACATATCCCAAACAATTTATAATTATACATAATAGCACATATACAAAAATTATTTAATTTGGTGTCATCTATTGTGTCATCTGCAACCATACTTCTTGTATATGAAAATATAAAAGCTGACATTTTGTTTAGGAAAACTAACTTTTATTTATACCATGAACCCAAATCTGACTAGTTATATGAAAATAAATACCCCTCACAAGCAGGAAAAATGTAAAAACGGAAAGATGACCCAGATATGAGAATATTTCTAGTGGTTTGTTAAAAGGAAGCTCAGATTAGAAAACCCAACCTGGAGAAGGAAATACAAATGAAGTGGAAGTGGAAAGAGAAGAGCTCCTTCCAGCTTGTGCTAAGCACATTTGAAACTGAGAGATACTACAGTTCCATTGCTATCCAACTGGCATTTTGTTAAAACACTGGGCCCTAAAAATAGAATTATTCTGTATTTCTATTTTGGCCAGTCAAATAGATGTTTGAAAAATTGTCCTAAGCAAAGGCTTTCTACAAAACATGCAATAACTATTATAACAGCTGCAAACATACCTCCTTCCTAATTGTGAAAGAGCAGATTTTGGTCAGTTTTCCAAGTTGGCTACAGAGATAGTGTTGAAGAATGACATATCCTGTCTTGAGGCCATTTGACCTCACCTCTAAGATCCTCGTTTCAAAGTTTAAGAGAAACTTTGAAACATACAAAAATCACTGTGTTGTGTGACAATCCTCAAATTGTCCTCCATTATCACCAAGGGACAGAATTCTCCACAGGAATGAAAGTAATAAGAAACAAAGTATTATGTTTACCATAGCCACACATGGGCTAAGTAAAAATTCATCCTAAGATTCATATTTTTTTCTCCAATAGAATCATTGTAAATCTAATTGTAAGACCCCAAAATCATGTTTAAAAAGGCAGTACAATATTTGAGGCTCATTTTTTAAATAACCCAACGAAGTATATTTTAAACATAAGTTAAATATACTTAAAATAAAAGTATGTTTTACTGTTTTTATCAAGTTCTCAACACAAACTGAGCTTCTAGTGGTTTGGACTCACTAGTGTCATGTCATATGTGACATTTTCAGAAGGAAAGAGTGATCACCAAATCAGCCTAGCACTGGAAAAGCTTAAGACTTAGAAGAAATGCCTCAATTAGTTTGGTTACATTAAATTATTTGAGGTTTATAGATCCAACGAGGGATATATATTTGTCTTTATCTACACAAATGCCACTGGAACTGGGGGACATCACCGTGTCTACTCTGAGGTCAATACTAATGTGTTTTTGTGTAGACAGGCTGCTGGAGCCCTGCCTGCAGAAATCCATAAGCTTAATCCAGACTTCCTTTAGTGTTTTTCAAATAATCATAATTTTACCAAATTGTATTTTTGCTTCAATTAGTTGGATAATCCATTCAACTTCTTGATATTCAATGTCAAGAAGAATGTACCATTTCTAGATGATTATGGGTGGCATATCAAGGTCAAATTATGTCTAAAATGGCTTTCTTTCCAGTATACCATTGTAGCTTGTCTGGTGAAATAAACGTTATTATACTATTATTGTGGCAATAATGACATAAACACAAAGCTAAAAAAATTCAGTAAAAAGACTAATGCCAGATAGGTGAAAACAAAGCAAAACTAAAAGTGAAATATCTTCTTTTCTGTGATAGGCTGCAGGGTGACCCCCAAAACAATATGTCCATTCCCCAATCCTGTTACCATATTTGGAAAACCACGTCTTTGCAACATAATTAAATCAAGGATTTTGAGATGAGGAGATCATCCTGGATTATCCAGGAGGAGTCTAAATCCATTGACAAGGGTATTTATTGGAGACACACAGAGGAGAAGACAGACACACAGAAGAACAAGCAAGGTGAGCTGCAATATATCAGAGTGATATGCCCACTAGTTAGGTCATGAAAAGGACTCTTCCCTAGTCTCTGTGTGGAGTAAGGTCCTTCTAGCATGTTGATTTTGGACTCTGACCATCAGAACTGTAAGAGAATAAATTTCTCCGGTTTTAAACCACCAAGTTTGTGAAAAATGTTACGGTAGCTTAATGTACTTTCCAAACCACACACACACACACACACACACACACACACACACACACATTCATAATCAATATACTCATTTTTAGCTTCTGCTAAATAAATCTTAACCACTTCAAATGTTCCGCAATGTTTGGCAAATATTCCTGAGTGTTTTAAGTTCCAGTCATTATTTTTCCCCAGAAGATAGTGTCATGAGTAAGAGAATCATAGGGTAGAAGGATCTTGAGAATTTCTATAATCCTTTCTTTTGTTTACAGAATGCTTTCTATCTCCATGCCAGATGCCCTGTTAAAGCTGCATGCTTAGAGATGACTCATTTTCTAAAGATGTTTCCACTATGATAAGCCTGTCCCTAATGGATTATGTGAGGTTGCATTGATGGTTTGGAATGTGGGAACCAACTGGTCTTCTGTCTATGACCATCTTATTAAATAACCCAGGATTGGTTGTAATCCTACATTTTAGCACAATTTAAACAAGGAATATTTTCTGTCAATGAACACTGATGATGATTCCTTTAAGACTAATGAAGGAAATAAATTTCCAAACTGTCAATATGTATGTAAGTGTCTAGGTCATGGAACAAATAAGAGGACAATTATCATGTTTCTTCCCTTTCTATCCCTCAGGGGTAAAAATTTTTACCTTTTTAACATCCCAAGTGATTACAATCAACCTATTCCTAGACTATTACAAGCAACCTATTCTTAGAAATGAAAAGGTTGCTAAAAGCAAACTCCTAAACAATGTTTTTGTGAAAGGAGATTAGTGTTAGACTTCTGGGCCCTGTTCTTGATGGCCCAAGATAAGTTTCTGTACTTCAGAAATCAAGTGGGGGATATATTCAGCTAATGCATTTTTTGTAAACGTACATAGATGAGTCTCAATCACTGGAGAAATGTTCAGAAATAACTTACAGAAACAATAGTGTCATTCTGTCTTTGAAAATTTTATTAACATGTTGTGCTTAAGCCTAAGATTAAACCATTATCTTTCCACATAGCAAAGATCTGAGATTCCAGCCAAATGGTTGGTTTTTTATATAATCATTGTATAATTAAGTTCTTTTGTATTTCAGTTATCTTTCCCTTTGTGATCAGCTGCAATCAAGCATTCTTTGCATTTGTAACTGTCCCATAATAAGTATTATTCTTTTTTTAATTAATTAAATGTATTTATTTGAAAACAATCTCGAAATTACCAAAAAAGGGGTACATACAATATAAAGAATGTTTTCCCCTGAATCATTTGAGAGTAAGTATTATTCTTAAAGTGAATTGGTACAAACTCTTCTAATAGTTCGAATAAGATGTACTTAAGAAAGAAGCATTGAGAATAGCCAACTTGTCCACAAGTTTTAAGATGTAGTTTTCAAACTGTAATTCCAATACTTTAAGGACTAACCAGGTTCTTTTTCAAAGGAATCTATCCTATTTGTTTTTTCCCTTTTTGTCTTTAGGTAATTTTTTCCATTACCTGATAAGTTTGGTCTCTTAATCTTCGTTTTTCTTTTTCTTTTTAATTGTACTTTGGGTTCTGGGGTACACATGCACATCCTGCATCCTGCAGGACTGTTGCATAGGTACATAAATGCCATGGTGGTTTGCTGTCTCCGTCCCCACCACCTACCCATCCTTGTCACCTACATCAGGCATTTCTCCTGGTGTTAACCCTCCCCATCCTCCCTGCCCCCCACTGTCCCTCCCCTCCACTCCCCTCCACCCCCCTCCACCCCCGCACCTAGCCCAGTGAGTTTTGTTCCCTTCCCTGGGCCCAAGTGTTCTCATTGTTTATGACCCACCTATGAGTAAAAATACATGGTGTTTTGTTTTCTGTTCTTATGTCAGCTTGCTGAGAATGATGGTTTCTAGATTCATCCATGTCTCTACAAACAACACGAACTTGTCGTTTTTTATGGCTGCATAGTATTCCATGGTGTATATGTGCCACATTTTCTTTGCCCAGTCTATCTTTGATGGGCATTTGGGTTGGTTCCAGGTCTTTGCTATCATAAACAGCACCGCCATGAACATACATGTGCATGTGTCTTTACAACAGAACGATTTATAATCCTTTGGGTATATACCCAGTAACGGGATTTCTGGGTCAACAGTAATCAAAACAGCATGGTACTGGTACCAAAACAGAGATGGAGACCAATGGAACAGAACAGATGCCTCGGAAGCAACACCACATATCTACAACCATCTGATCTTTGACAAACCAGACCAAAACAAGCAATGGGGAAAGGATTCCCTGTTTAATAAATGATGTTGGGAAAACCAGCTAGCCATGTGCAGGAAGCTGAAACTGGACCCTTTCCTAACACCTTATACAAAAATTAACTCATGATAGATTAAAGATTTAAACATAAGAACTAACACCATAAAAACCCTAGAAGAAAACCTAGGCAACACCATTCAGGACATAGGCACAGGCAAGGACTTCATGACTAAAACACCAAAACCATGGCAACAAGAGCCAAAATAGACAAATGGGATCTAATTAAACTTAAGAGCTTCTGCAGAGCAAAGGAAACAATCATTAGAGTGAATCGGCAACCAACAGAATGGGAAAAAGTTTTTGCAATCTACCCATCTGACTAATATCCAGAATCTACAAAGAACTAAAGCAGATTTACAAGAAACAAACAAACAAACCCATTCAAAAGTGGGCAAAGGATATGAACAGACACTTTTCAAAAGAAGACATATATGAGGCCAACAAACATATGAGAAAATGCTCATCGACATTGGTCATTAGATAAATGCAAATCAAAACCACATTGAGATACCATCGCATGCCAGTTAGAATGGTGATCATTAAAAAATCTAGAGACAACGGATGCTGGAGAGGATGTGGAGAAAAAGGAACAATTTTACACTGTTGGTGGGAGTGTAAATTATCTCAACCATTGTGGAAGACAGTCTGGTGAGTCCTCAAGGACCTAGAAAAAATCTTTGTTTTTTATTATGTAGAAGTCCTTGGCTCTTTTCCTGACTTTTGCTGATACTGATTTCTTTCTTAGTTTTTCTCTCAGTTAAAATTTTAGATATCTGGATTACAGCTTTATTGGGAATGTGTGTATGTGTTTTTCAAAAGAGCTTTACTTAAAAGCACTTTAATTTCACCCCCTTATTTGAGTAACACTAGGCTAAAACAAAATTTGGTTGAGGTTATGTTTGTTTTTACTCCCTGGAAATTAATAAATTTTTACATTTTTATATGTAGAATGTAAGCATATACAAACAAGATTAACTTGTTTAAAAGAAAAGCTGGCAACTGTAGACAAAAAGAAACTTATTTTCTGTGCACTACACATTTAATTAGATGAAAAGGAGAATATATTTCAACCATGGAAGTTTCTGAGGACTTTGACACACTAGATTTTTCATGGAGGCCAATTTATATGAAGTGAGTCTTAAAGACAGGATGCAACTTCAGTTTTAGAGTTTGGTTAATTATTTTTTTAATCACATAAATTTACCAGATGTATGCAAAGATTTCCAAAAGGAAAAAGTACTAGTCTACTTAAAGACTTACAAAAGGAAACAGTAGTAGTCTAGAGAGGAATTAGAATTTCTCTAGATTAAAATTTTAAACTTATTTCTTGACCAGCTCTTCAAGCATGGCATTATAGTTAAATGTAAATCACCTTGGAACACTCCTCTTCTGCCAAGAGCTGTCTGGTGAATATAGGTGAGTGCAGGATTTGAGTGCTGTAAACCAGGCTACAGTGACTATCCACGTAGTGGTGCACAACCCATATACATTAATGGGACTGATTCCAGCAAGTGCTGAGTAGTTTACTTGCCTAGACTTAAACGATGCATTCTTTTGTCTCCCACTGGTGCCAGTAATCCAGCCTATCTTTGCTTTTCATTAGGGAGAGACACAGTACACTTAGATGAGGTTCCCACAGAGATTTAAGAACTCCCCCACAGTTTTTGAAGAAGTGCTAGCATCGGACCTCAGGGCTTTCACCCTGCCAAATGACAACTACATCCTGCTCCAGTACATAGATGACCTCCTATTTGCAGCGCCTACTCGAAAGGTCTGCCTACAAGGCACCGAGGACCTCCTCCGCCTTTTCTGGAAAGCAGGATATGAAGTATCTAGGAAAAAGGCACAGGCCTCTTCAAAAAAAGTCAAATATCTAGGCTTCCTGGTGAGCCAAGGGAAATATGAACTTGGCAGTGAACAAAAGCAGGCTGTGTGTGCACTTCCCACCCCAACCACCCGGCACCAAATAAGATAGTTTTTAGGGGCAGCGGGTTTCTGTCGCATCTGGATTCTGAATTTTTTGCTCATGGCAAAACCGCTATATGAAGTCACAAAGTTGGGTAAAAAGGAGCCCCTCCTTTGCGGAACCGACCAGGAGACGGCCTTCAAGGAGATTAAGAAGGCCTTGATTCAGGGCCTGGTTTTAGGACTCCCAGATCAGACTAAGTCTTTCTTCCTCTATATCCATGAACATAGAGGAATGGCAATAGGGATCCTGACTCAAATGTTAGGATCATGGCAGTGATCAGAGCTATCAAAGTAATTAGACCTGTGGCACTGGACTGGCCCCCCTGTTTTAAGGCATTAGCAGCCACAGCCCTGCTGGCACAGGAGGCCAAGAAACTGACCTTAGGATAGCAACTGATCATTCAAGTGCCACACTCAGTTATAACGCTCATGGACCAGAGGGGGCAGGGGGCACCACTGGCTGTCAAACCGAAGAATGATCAGGTATCAAGGGCTCTTATGTAAAAATCCTCACATAACCTTAGAGACTGTCAATACTCTAAACCCAGCCACTCTGCTATCCATAGAACAGCTGAGAGATCCCCTGCCAGAGCATAACCAAGTGGACATTGTAGATGAGGCATTCTCTAGCCTAAAGGACTTAACAGACCAGCCCCTCGGAAACCCAGATGTTGAATACTTTACAGATGGAAGTAGTTTCATAAAAGAAGGGATCTAGTGTGCAGGGTATGCAGTAGTGACATGGGACTCAGTAGTAGAGGCTCAGCCTCTACCAGCCAGGACATCAGCTAAGAAGGCAGCATTGATAGCTCTAACAAGAGCTTTGTTAACAGCCAAAGGAAAACAGTCAACATTTATACTGACTCTAAGTATGTTTTTGCCACACTGCATATCCACGAAGCTATATATAAAGAAAGAGGTCTTTGGACTGCAGGAGGGAAGAATATGAAAAATAAGGAAGCAATCCTACAGCTTTTAGATGCCACGTGGGCTCCAGAAAGAGTGGCTGTCATTCATTGCAAAGGACATCAGGCAGCAGGGACTTCTGAAGTGAAAGGAAACAGGAAGGCAGCAGAGAGGTAAAACAGGCAGCAATGAAAGCCCTGCCTCCTAAAGAGGAATCTCTGGCTATGGCTCTCCTCTGGGAGGTTCCCCTCCCGGAGACCCCTAACTCCACTCCATATGAAAAGGCTTGGTTTGCCCAGGAAAATGGAGACTACATTGAAGGAGGATGGTGGAATTTCTCCAATGGGAGGCTAGCCATACCCGAAATGGTGGCTCCCAGGTTTGTAAAGCTGTTCCATCAAGGAACGCACATGGGAAAAACAGCATTAGAGATGTTGCTAGGATAGCATTTTTATGTGCTGTGACTCACTGCCATCACTCTAGCTGTTTGTCAGCAATGCCTGACTTGTGCTCAAAACAACCCATGACAAAGGCCAACCCGGCCCCCAGGAATTCAGGACATCAGAGCAACACCTTGAGAGAACCTGCTCGTGGACTTCACTGAATTGCCCTGGGCTGGGGGCTGTCGGCACATGTTGGTGCTGGTCTGCACCTTTTCAGGATGGGTACAAGCTTCCCCCACCTGGACAGAGAAGGCATGAGAGGTGACCAAGGTGTTGCTAAGAGACATTGTCCCCAGATTTGGACTAGGGTCAGATAATGGACTGGCATTTGTGGCCAAAATAGTTCAGGACTTAACTCACCTATTAAAGATAAAATGGAAGTTGCACACAGAGCTCAGAAAAGGTGGAGCACATGGACCAGACACTCAAACAGCTGCTGAAGAAATTTTGTCAAGAAACTCATCTATGGTGGGATCAGGTCTTGCCCATGGTCCTCCTCCGAGTCAGGTGCACCCCTACAAAACAGACTGGGTATTCATCCTATGAGATTTTGTTTGGCAGGCTACCCCCAGTTATAAGTCAAATTAAAGGCAATCTCCATGAGCTAGAACTAACTTTAAGAAGGCAAATGCAAGCTTTAGGCATGGCCATGCAAAAAGTGCATGGCTGGGTGTGAGAAAGGATGCCTGTAAGTCTAACAGACCCAGTACACCTTTTCAAACCTGGGGACTCTGTTTGGGTTAAGAAACAGAACCCAATTTCTCTAGGACCCACATGGGATGGGCCCAGTACTGTAATCTTGTCCACTCCCACTGTTGTTAAAGTTGCAGGTATCGTGCATTGGATCCACCACAGTTGGCTGAAACTGGCAGTCCAAGACCAGTGGATCAAGACCATCCTACCTGACTGATCCTGCAACGAGACCATGTTACCAGTGGGATGACAACAGAGGGCTCTTGCTACTTTGGAGCCTGGCAAATCTACGCATGGCGGAAGCTTGAGGAAAACTGCAAACCCCACTCTAGTCACACAACTGGAAGCTCACTAGTCTACACAGGAGTCATCAAAAGTAAATGCAGTTAGAAATTTTAAGTTTTCTTGCTATCTCAGTGCTATTAATTGTTCTGTTGCTATGTTATCATTTTTGCCAGTCCCTCTGCCCAAGGAAAGATTTATTCTGCCCATGATCGATATAAGGATGCTATCTCTTGCTTTACTTTTGCTGGTTCCTGCATCTATACAGGAAGAAGGGCAACCCTTAGAAGGATGTCCTCACCACATGCATACTACCTGGATAAGGAACACAGTAGTTAAGGCTCTATTGTACCAAACATATTATGAAAGTACAGTAACTCATCTAGGAACTTATACATATAATCAAACAGCTTACTCGGTTTGTAACCCAGGAAATAGCTGACTTTATGTCTGTTATAACCCTAAGCATTCACCTGGAACTTGGTTTGAGGTTCGAGTCACAGAGAAGGACAAATGGGACCTTCTGAACCAAACTAAGGTCCCTCCCTCCCACCAAGGGGTCATAAATTTATACTTTAATCTCAGTCAGGCAACATTCACAAGCACAGCTCCTCCCACAATCTCTGATTCCACAGGACATTCCACTGACTGTCACAGAACCAGGTGTCCACCCTCTGCTTGCTGGGGAACAATCTGCTGGAACTGTCCAACTTGGTCCACTGACCAACAACCGCTGAGGCAGGTCATGAAAACGCTACCAAAACCAAATTGTAAGACAAGCAGCTGCCACCTGTAACTCTTACAGTCCTCAAGCCAGACATGTCCATTGACGGTACACATAGGCAGTCAGAGAGTCATTTTGCAGATTACCAATAAAACTTGAATCCTTCCAACTCAGCAACAATCATTCTATAAAAATATCAATTAAAAATTACTTGAACCCCCTTCTGTAGCCAGTGACTTGTTTGTTCAACTGGCTGAAAATATAACCAGCAATCTAGGCATCTCCTTCTGTTATGTTTGTGTAGGAACCAATATAGGAGATCAATGCCATGGGAAGTGAAGGAGTTAACGCCTCAAGAAAACATTACCCTAACAGTCACCTCCCCCGAGCCAAGGCTCAAATGCTTGAGCATCTGGCTCTTAAAAACTTCTATCATTGGGAAGTACTGCATTGCCTGCTGGGGGAAAACCTTCACTAATCCAGTGGGAGAATTGGTTTGCTTAGGGCAGCAATATTATAATGAAACTATAGGAAAAATGCTGGGAATACTCTGGACCGCTCTGTGGTGACTGAGCAACCCGAAGCTTCTTGAAGAATTGGCAAAACCCGAGCTATCTGAAATGACAAGAAAAAATTGTTGTTGATTTTTAACCTGTAAATTCTCTTAGAATTTGGTTTCCCCAAAATGAGTTATTTGCTTTGTGATGCTTCTTACTTACTATATCGATTACATTTGAGAAAATGAAGGATAATGTGAAACGCTGAACTACAGCTTGTAACTTTGGCTCTGCTGAACTGTTGTGGTAAAAACGGGAACTCTGAAAGGGACTAACCACACAGCTTGACTGCCGGAGAGAGATGACAGCACGTAATAGGCTTCTCGTTGCAGAGGGCCTATTATCAGATGTGTAATGGAGAGGCTTAATTACCTAGATTCCTTTCCCAGGAAAAGCATATTGATTATGGCCTTGGAAAGGGAATGCGACCCTTACGGAGAGCCTATAAACGGACGCATGAGGGGCATCTGTCTCTTGTGATTGAGATAAGGATATAAAAGTCTTCTCCCACTGCTCCTCCAAGTCTGCATGGAGGCCCCCTCCTCTTGCAGCTTTTGTGGTCAGGCTGGTTGTCCTGTGTCAGATCCTGTTCTCCTGCAGCTGTGAGCCCAATGTGTTCTTGCTGATAATCTAAGTTTATGTTTAACCTATATTCTTGCTAAGGTGTATGATTTCTATGCTGACACACAGAAAAGTTATCTTTACATTGTTCTCCTATTATAATACCACATAGTGATTTTTGTGTTCCAGTTTTTGCAAATATATTCTTTTTGTATAATTATCACTGAAACTGTGCAACCTCGCTCCCCCTCTTGTCACAGTTCAAACTTGGAAATCTGGATGGCCTCCAGATTCCCTCTTAGGAGGTTGGTTTTCATCCTTTGGTACTTTTAAAACATTAATAGGAATGGTGCTGGCTGTATTAGGAGTTTGCTTAATACTCCCTTGCCTCTTTCCCCTTATTATGAGATGTATTCATTCTACTGTAGAAGGCTTGGTGGACAAAACAACCTCCACCAGACTAATGACTAAGTATTAATTCTTGCTGAATATAGAAGATCTGCCCTGCCGCGTAGAGCTAAATGGTAGTGATGCTTTCTATTAGGTTCTATTCATAGGAAACATCAAAAGGGGGAAATGAGGTGGGAAATTAAGGAAAGAAAGAAAAATCAAAAAGCGATAAAACAAGATTTCTGTATTAGACTGAAGACAGTGAACAGGTGAAGCCCAGGTCCAGAAAAAAACCGTAATAATGTTATCTTAGAAATCAGAGCTCAGAGGAATGCACTCTGGATACTTTTCCAGCTCTCCGTCAACATAAGGAGGGAAACACAAATTTTCCTTACACCCTTACCCCTGTAATATGAGTAAGCTTAGGAATTCATAGGTATCTGTCTCCTGCATAACTTCATGTAGTCTGTTTTGTATCTAAGTAACACAATGAAGGTCACAAGAAATGTCTAAGCAGGCCAGAACTACAACACCAAGGCATCCGGACAAAGACCAAAAGATAAACCCACAAGACTCTGTCCCAACTGGCCTAAGTCCAAGATAAAGGACACCTGGCCCACATACCAAGAGTCATGTGTAAGCCTGTCACAGTTTTTGTTAAATGCTTTTGTTCTCACTTCTGTAAACCTGCTTTCTTCTTCATGTCTTCACACCCTCAGATACACAAAAGGCACTTTCTCTCTTTGTCCATTGCTCAGAATTTCTGGATGCAAATCCACTGAGCCAGTGTACACCTTAAATAAATTCACCTGTAACCTTATCGGTCTCTCTGGTTCCCTGATTTCCTGCAACAGAGTAAGACTTGACAAGCACCATGTGAGCTTCCTCCTAAGTTGGGTCATGTTAAGGAAAGAGATCTCACCTCTAAAGAACTATGCTTAGTTTTTAATAAGTGGGTGCTGACTCATTCCTCTGAATGGAGCCTGGAGAAACTACAGAATCAAGAGTTTGCCTGGGAATATTAGGAAAGGTTGTCACAAATTGGTTTGAGGGTTGAGCTAGGCAGTGGTGTCATGGCAGCAGCAGTGGCTGGGGCCCAAAGAGAAACAACAGTTTGGAGAAAAGTTAGTAAGTTCTGATCTGTCTTTGTACCTCAACGCCTAGGGAAAATTATTACTTGCCCCATCACTGAACAAATTCACAGCAATTGCCAGACTCTTGAGGTTAGTGGGGCAAACAGGGCAATTGCTCCAAAAATTTATCTGAGAGGTTTATATAGAGACATGCACAGGATGTTCACTGCAACATTACGTGGGGACAAGGTTGTTACCTGGACTGCAATAATAGAGGTTCCCTGGGATATATTATACAGCAGTTAGGGTTTGCTTTTTACCAAAATATAATACCTCATGTAATTTTGACCAGCAAGTGGTTGAAAAGGGAACTGTAGATATGTTTGTCTACAGTGTTTGAAGTGAGTTGTAACAACAAAAAGGACTTAGTCCAGATATCATCTCTGGATCATTCTGTCATTTGGATGAATCTGAGAAATCCAACTTTCCTTTACCAAAGGACACCTAGAAAAACATCACTTCTGACCAGGTCCAGTTAAAATTGTCATTATATTTTTCAAAGAAAATGAGAATATTCTGAGAATCTAAAAGATCACTATGATTTTAAAGGTTGTCTGACAATTTTCCTAATCAGTATTGCTGTGTCCCACATTCTGTTTTTATCTTACCAAAAAAAAATTTTTTTAATTAAATTATACATATATAATTATACAAGTAATTATCAATTTGTTTAATGAATACATTGACAAACAATGGCTAAGTTCAAGGACTTTAGAAAATATTCTTATTAAAATATATTTATTTCATTGGATGTATATCACTATGAGTATTTTATTGTAAGTTAATGAATAAAGATGAGTCATTTATTTGTACAAGGTAAATAGTAGCCGTAAATACAGTCATCTGTCAACACAGAATCCCTACTCTGACCTAGTCTCTGATGCTGACTGAACTACCACACATTTTTAAAAACTGCTTGTGCTGGAGACATTCATATATATCTGGGAATTACCAATGTTACCTTCAACTTAGGACAAAACTAAGCCTAACCATGCATAGTCATACTTGTAGAGGCTACACAGGCTGGTTGAGTCAGATAGGACATCTGATTTTAGCAATAACCTCCTATTTGAAATTCTGTCTTCATCGTTTCTCTCTGCTCCAATATATTCCTCATCCTGTAGTCATATTAATATTTTTAAACACCAATTATAGATCATTCCATTCCTCTAAATGCTCAGCCATATTCTATATATTGCATACAGTGCCTCCCATGCTGGCTACAGAATCTCTTAATACCCCACGCTCCCAACTATTCGGTCATTTCTCCTATGAATTCCAAATACTGCTCTTTGCCCCACTGTCCATTTTCAACTTAAAGCCTTACTTCATGTTTTTCATGCTACTTTCCCCTTCCCAAGCTATTTAGTTGAATTCCAATTTCTTTTAAAAATGCGTCAGTATTACTTAAGCATTCATGTATCTGATTCTTGTAGCACTTATTTTCTTGTCTGTTTTTTAGCATCTAATTACATACTTCTGTATCTTGTTAATTATTATTTCAAAGTTTAATCGGGTTTCTAAAATTAGGTATTTAGATGATAATTACTGTTGTACATAAGTAAGACCTTACTCTTTCCCAGCTAGCAGAGTGTATTCCTCATATCAGGCCCTTTTTATCTGTTAAATGAAGAGTGTTGAGACAGCAAGCTCAAGTGCAGTGATCTCAGCAAAATCAAAAGTAATGTTGGATCTCTTGGTTACGTAAGTCCAAGATATGTACAATATACAACACCTACTGGTTTTTTTTTTTGTTTTGTTTTGTTTTTTTGAGACGGAGTTTCGCTCTCGTTACCCAGGCTGGAGTGCGATGGCACGATCTCAGCTCACTGCAACCTCCGCCTCCTGGGTTCAGGCAATTCTCCTGCCTCAGCCTCCTGAATAGCTGGGATTACAGGCACGCGCCACCATGCCCAGCTAATTTTTTTGTATTTTTAGTAGAGACGGGGTTTCACCATGTTGACCAGGATGGTCTCAATCTCTTGACCTCGTGATCCACCCGCCTCGGCCTCCCAAAGTGCTGGGATTACAGGCGTGAGCCACTGCCCCCGGCCCACCTACTGTTTTTTTATCTGTGATGACATCAGGCAATATATACCAGCAGGAAACTACTTGAATTTGTGGTCAAGTTACATCTTCAGTATTTTGACAAAACTATATTTTCCATTGCGTATTGTTTTTAGTATGTCTTCCTGTAATATTTCAGAATATGTAATAGTGGCTGTATCTCACTTTGCCTTTTTGGAAAAAGTAAGTTTCAAAATGTGCCTAAAATCTACCACTAATGTTTTCAAATCATAGATTTTATACTTCCAAAAAATGTGTAGGTTTTTATTTTTATTTTTTGCCTTGTGATTTATTTGAAAGACTATGATTATCCAGCTATCATTATGGAAATGTCTTTGAAATTTATAAACAAAGCCAGTTTACAAAATATGCAAGAGAAAATGAATCCTATATTATCATCACAATTCATTTTGGACTGCAAGTAATACCCACCATATTCACTAACCTTAGCTCCAAATTGAATTTCCACCAAAATAAATCTACATTCAAAGGACAATTTAACATTACCGATAATTTTTTAAATTGCTTAGATATTGAAGGCAATTACAAAGATGGAATTTCAAAAAGAAAAAGAAATGAAAAGACAAATCTGGTTTCCAAAGGAGATAATTTTGAAGATCATGAAAGAACATCTCCTTGAAAGGACTCCCTATTTAATAAATGGTGCTGGGAAAACTGGCTAGCCATATATAGAAAATTAAAACTGGATCCCTTCCTTATATGCTATACAAAAATTAATTCAAGATGTATGAAAGATTTAAATGTAAAACCCAAAACTGTGAAAACACAGAAGAAAATCTAGACAACACCATTCAGGACACAGGCATGGGCAAAGACTGTATGATGAAATCGCCAAAAGCAATTGCAACAAAAGCAAAAGTTGATAAATGGGATCTAATTAAACTGAAGAGCTTCTGCACAGCAAATGACACTATCATCAGAGTGAACAGACAACCTACAGAATGGGAGAAAATTTTTTGCAATCTATTCATCTGACAAAAGCCTAACATCCAGAATCTACAAAGAACATAAACAAATTCACAAGAAAAAAAACAAGCCCGCCAGGTGCGGTGGCTCACAACTGTAATCCTAGCACTTTGGGAGGCCAAGGCAGGCAGATCACCTAAGGTTGATAGTTTAAGACCACCTGACCAACATGGAGAAACCCTGTCTCTACTAAAAATGCAAAATTAGCCAAGTGTGATGGCGGGAGCCTATAATCCCAGCTACTCGGGAGGCTGAGGCAGGATAATTGCTTGAACCTGGGAGGCAGAGGGCGTGGTGAGCCGAGATCGCACCATTGCACTCCAGCCTGTACAACAAGAGCAAAACTTGGTTTCAAAAAAAGCAAAACCATTAAAAAGTGGGCAAAGGATATGAACAGACACTTCTCAAAAGAAGACATATATATAGCCAACAAACATATGAAACACATGAAAAAAAGCTCAGCATCACTTGATCATTAGAGAAATGCAAATCAAAACCCCATGGGATACTATCTTGTGCCAGTCATTATGACAATTATTAAAAAGTCAAGAAACAACAGATGCTGAGGATTTTATGGAGAAATAGTAATGCTTTTAAACTGTTGATGGGAGTGTAAATTAGTTCAACCATTGTAGTACACAGTGTGGCTTTTCCTCAAAGATTTAGAACCAGAAATACCATTTGACCCAGCAATCCCATTACTGGGCATATACCCAAAGGAATAAAATTATTCTACTATAAAGATAACACGCATGTGTATGTTCATTGCAGCACTAGTCACAATAGGAAATAAATGGAATTTACCCAAAGGCCCATCAATGATAGCCTGGATAAAGAAAATGTGGTACATATATACCATGGAATACTACTCAGCCATAAAAAGGAATGAGATCATGTTTTTTGCAGGGACATGGATGAAGCTGGAAGCCTTTATCCTCAGCAAACTAATGTGGGAATGGAAAATCAAACACCTCATGTTCTCACTTATAAGTGGGAGCTGGCCAATGAGAACACATGGACACAGGGAGGGCAACAACAGTCACTGGGGCCTGCTGGGGGAGGGTGTGGGAGAGAACATTAGGGATAAAAGCTAATGCATGCTGGGCTTAATGAACAGACGAGTTGTTAGGTGCAGCAAACCACTACAGCACACGTTCATCTATGGAACAAACCTGCACATCCCGCACATGTACCTTGGAATTAAAAAAAAAAAAAAAAGACTACCTCAAAAGTTTATAATTTTTTCACTTCCACTACCTATTATTAAAATAAGTTGACAATTAATGAACAAAATGAAAACCTCTGCACTCTTTAATATGTATGTCTTAGGTTACTACTAACTCTATTTCAATGATTTTACTGAATATATGTATTTTCAGATGGATTACTCTTTGCTCATTTTCTGTTGACTTTTAGTTATTTTTTATATATGAAGAACATTAATATATTTGCCATTTTTGGTATTTAAAATATGTTTTCATCATTTGAAATTTGATTTTGTGATATTTTTGGTGAACACATTTTTACTTGATTAAAGCATATATAACAATTTAGTATATGTGTCTTCTTCATTAAATATTACAAGATACATTTTGTGAAGTTAAGAAAAAGAACACTCCCTTAAATGTATAAATCCTTGTATGTTTGTTAATATCGCTGTTACATTCTACCACATACACTATGAATATATGTGTTTTAGTTAAACATTTACTAGACATCACCCTTAGGGACCATGATGGGGATATAAATAGAAATGAAATAAAATAAGACACATCACATAGCATACAGCAAGTCAGGAAGACATAAATATATGATTGTTTATAATAAAACGTAAGTGCTATTCAATATGGGGAGTTCTAATGTTTGGTTTGTGATTATCTTTAGCAGATGAGGAAAATAGAAGAGTGTCAACCTTTTTAACTATCAGAAGTGCTCTATTAAGAAAGCAAAAGCGAGAAGATTCAAGATGGCCAATTAGACACAACTCCGGCGCACAACACTCAGCGAGAGAGACCCAGAAATCCAGAGATCTCCTAGCTCCAACTGAGGTATCTGGTGCATTTCAATGGGTCTGGTCCAATGGTGAGCAAAGCCCACTCAGGGCAGACCGAGGCAGGGCGGGGTGCTGCTTCACCCATAAAGTGCATCTGACCGGCGTGAGTCGGAGGCTCCCCCTCTGGCACTCTGGTCCAGATACAGCACTTCCGCCAAAGCCTCAGCAATACACAGAACAGGGGATCTTTGCCAGTCAAGAGCCAGGAATTAGAAGCACAGAGTTGAATAAAAGCCTGCAGACTGAGCTATCGCCCCCTCCCCCCCACCCAGAGAGAGAGGGAGCTGTAAGCGAGAGCAGTTGTATGGGCCCCTACCTCATGACTGGAGAATGAGGAAGCTGAAAGGGGGAGATTGTCGGGTGTGGCTGGTGGGTCCCTACCCTCCCCCACAAACCCCAGAGGGCTGAAGCTCTGACTATAGTGGGTTGCGAAGCCAGTGCCACAGTCTGAACTGAACCCTGAATGATCCAGCCCAGTGAAGGAAGGGCACAAACCACCACTAGAGGGGTGGGACTGGGCTACATGTTTCAATAAAAAACACAGGAAGCCTACGTAGCAACAGATGGTGTTCTGGACAACCCAGCAGCACCTACAGGTCAGCAGAAGAGGCGGGCCTAATCTCCCAGGATAAACAAAAAGACACAGGAAGTTTCCCTAGTAACCTGAAGGAGTCCCTAGAAACCCAGTAGCGCCTCCACAGGCAGACAAGTGACCTCATCAAGCAGCTCCCTGACACCACAGCCAGGTAAATCCACAAAGATGGGGAAAAAACAGCACAAAAAAGACGAAACCATCAAAGACCAGAACACCTCTTCTCCTTCAACTCCTCAACAACACAGGATCACCACTTGACCAATGAGTGCAACGAATTGACAGAAACAGGCTTCAGAAGGTAGATAATAACAAAATTTTCTGAGCTAAAGGAACACGTTCTAACTCAATGCAAAAACCAAAAACCTTGAAAAAAGGTTAGACAAAATGCTAACTAGAATAACCAGCTTAGAGAAGAATATAAATGACTTGATGGAGTTGAAAAACACAGCACAAGAACTACATGAAGCAAACACAAGTTTTAATAGCAGAATTGATCAAGCAGAAGAAAGGGTATCAGAGATTGAAGATCAACTCAATGAAATAAAAACAGAAGGCAAGACAAGAGAAAAAAGAGTGAAAAGAAATGAACAAAGCCTCCGAGAAATATGGGATTATGTGAAAAGACCTGATCTACACTTGATCAGTGTACCTGAATATGATGCGGAGAATGAATCCAAGCTAGAAAACACACTCCAGGATATTATCCAAGAGAACTTCCAAAGCCTAGCAAGGCAGTCCAAATTTCAAATTCAAGAAATATAGAGAACTCCACAAAGATATTCCTCAAGAAGAGCAACCCCAAGGCACATAATCGTCAGATTCACCAGGGTTAAAATGAAGGAAAACATGCTAAGGGCAGCCAGAGAGAAAGGTCAGGTAACCCACAGAGGGAAGCCCATCAGACTCACAGCAGATCTCTCGGCAGAAACCCCACAAGCCAGAAGAGAGTGGGGGCCAATATTCAACATCCTTAAAGAAAAGAACTTTCAACCCAGAATTTCATATCCAGCCAAACGAAGCTTTGTAAGTGAAGGAGAAATAAAATCCTTTATGGACAAGCAATTACTAAGAGATTTTGTCACCACCAGACCTGCCCTAGAAGAGCTCCTGAAAGAAACACTAAGCATGGAAAGGAACATGTACCAGTCACTGCAACAGTAAACCAGTTGGCAAAGACCAAAAATGCAATGAAGAAAATAAGTCAACTAATGGGAAAGAAAACCAGCCAGTAACAAAATGGCAGGATCAAATTCACACATAACAATATTAACATTGAATGTAAATGGCCTAAATGCCCCAGTCAAAAGACAGATTGGTAAACTGAATAAAAAGTCAGAACCCATAGGTGTGCTGTATTCAGGAAACCCATCTCACATACAAAGACACACATAGACTCAAAATAAAGGGATGGAAAAAGATTTACCAAGCAAATAGAGAACAAAAAGAAGCAGGGGTTGCAATCCTAGTCTCTGATAAAATGGACTTCAAACCAACAAAGATCAAAAGAGACAAAGAAGGACACTACATAATGGTAAAAGGATCAATCCAACAGGAAGAGCTAACTATCCTAAATATATATGCCCCCAACACAGGAGCACTCAGATACATAAAGCAAGTTATTAATGACCTAAAATGAGATTTAGACTCCCACACAATAATAGTGGGAGACTTCAACACTCCACTGTCAATATTAGATCAATGAGACAGAAAATTAACAAGGATATCCAGGACTTGAATGCAGAGCTGAACCAAGTGGACCTAATAGACAAAAACAGAATGCTCCACCACAAATCCACAGAATATACATTTTCTCAGCATCACATTGCACTTACTCTAAAATTGACCACATCATTGGAAGCAAATCACTCCTCAGCAAATGCAAAAGAACAGAAATCGTAACAAACAGTCTATCAGACCACAGTGCAATTAGACTAGAACTCAGGATCAAGAAACACACTCAAACCCACACAGCCACTTGGAAACTGAACAACTTGCTTCAGAGTGTCAACTGGATAAACAATGAAATGAAGGCAGAAATAAAGATGTTCTTCAAAATCAACCAGAATGAAGACACAATTTACCAGAATCTCTGGGACACTTTTAAAGCAGTGTCAAGAGGGAAATTTATAGCAATAAATGCCCACAAGAGAAGAGAGGAAAGATCTAAAATCAACATTCTATCATCAAAATTGAAAGAGCTAGAGGAGCAAGATCAAAAAAAAAAACAAAAAAAACTCAAAAGCTAGCAGAAGACAAGAAATACCTAAGATCAGAGCAGAACTGAAGGAGACAGAGACACAAAAAACCCTTCAAAAAATCAATAAATCCAGGAGTTGGTTTTTTGAAAAGATCAACAAAATAGACAGATGCAAGCCAGATTAATAAAAAAGAAATGGGAGAAGAATCAAATAGATGCAATAAAAAATGATAAAGGGGATATCAGCGTTGATCCCACAGAAATACAAACTACCATCAGAGATTACTACAAACAGCTCTACTCATATAAAACAGTAAACCAGGAAGAAATGGATAAATTCCTAGACAATTGTACCCTACCAAGACCAAACCAGGAGGAAGCTGAAACCCTGAATAGACCAATAACAAGGGCTGAAGTAGAGGCAGCAATCAATAGCCTACCAACCAAAACAAGTCCAGGTCCAGACGGGTTCACAGCCGAATTCTACCAGACATACAAAGAGGAGCTGGTTCCATTCCTTCTGTAACTGTATCAAACAATACAAAAGGAGGGAATCCTCCCTGAGTCATTTTATGAGACCAACATCATCCTGATACCAAAACCAGGCAGAGACTCAACTAAAAAATAAAACTTTAGGCCAATATCCATGATGAACATCGATGCAAAAATCTTCAATAAAATACTGGCAAACAGATTGCAACAGCACATCAAGAAGCTTATCCAACACGACCAAGTAGGCTTCATCCTGGGGATGCAAGGCTGGTTCAACATACGCAAATCCATAAATGTAATCCATCACATAAACGGAACCAAAGACAAAAACCACATGATTATCTCAATAGATGCAGAGAAGGCCTTTGATAAAATTCAACAGTTCTCCATGCTAAAAACTCTCAATAAACTAGGTATTGATGGAAAGTATTATAAAATGATAAAAGCTATATATGACAAACCTACAGCCAATATCATACTGAATGTGCAAAAGCTGGAAGAATTCCCTTTGAAATCAGGCACTAAACAAGGATGCCCTCTCTCACCACTCCTATTCAACATAATATTGGAAGTTCTAGCCAGAGCAATCAAGCAAGAAAAAGAAATAAAGGATATTCAATTAGGAAAGGAGGAAATCAAACTGTCTCTATTTGCAGATGACATGATTGTATATCTAGAAGACCCCATTGTCTCAGCCCAAAATCTTCTCAAACTGATAAGCAACTTCAGCAAAGTCTCAGGATACAAAATCAATGTGCAGAAATCACAAGCATTCCTATATACCAATAACAAACAAACAGAGAGCCAAATCAAAACCAAACTCCCATTCACAATTACTACAAAGAGAATAAAATACCTAGGAATACAATTAACAAAGAATGTAAAGGATCTCTTCAAGGAGAACTACAAACCACTGCTCAAGGAAATAAAAGAGGACACAAACAGATGGAGAAACATTCCATGTTCATGGTTAGGAAGAATCAATATCGTGAAAATGGCCATACTGCCCAAAGTAATCTATAGATTCAACACTATCCCCATCAAGCTACCAATGACCTTCTTCACAGAACTGGAAAAAAACACTTTAAACTTCATATGGAATCACAAAAGACCCCACATAGCCAAGACAATCCTAAGCAAAAAGAACAAAGCCGGAAGCATCACACTGCCAGACTTCAAAGTACACTACAAGGCTACAATAATCAAAACAGCATGGTACTGGTACCAAAACAGAGACATAGACCAATGGAACAAAACAGAGACCCCAGAAGAAACACCACACATCTACAACCATCTGATCTTTGACAAACCTGGCAAAAACAAGCAATGGGGAAAGGACTCCATGTTTAATAAATGGTGTTGGGAAAACTGGCTAGCCACATGCAGAAAGCAGAAACTGGACCCCTACTTGTCACCTTACACTAAAATTAACTCCAGATGGATCAAAGATTTAAACATAAAACCTAACACCACAAAAACACTAGAAGAAAACGTAGGCAAAACCATTCAGGACATAGGCATAGGCAAGGACTTCATGACTGAAACACCAAAAGCAATGGCAATAAAAGCCAAGATAGACAAATGGGATCTAATTAAAGAGCTGCTCTACAGCAAAAGAAACCGAGGGAATCGGCAACCAACAGTATGGGAAAAAATTTTGCAATCTACACATCTGACAAAGGGCTAATATCCAGAATCTACAAAGAAGTAAAACAGATATACAAGAAAAAAACAACACCATCAAAAAGTGGGCAAAGGATATGAACAGACACTTTTCAAAAGAAGACATATATGAGGCCAACACACTTATGAAAAAATGCTCATCATCACTGGTCATTAGAGAAATGCAAATCAAAACCACACTGAGATATCATCTCACACAAGTTAGAATGCTGATCATTAAAAAATCTGGAGACAACAGATACTGGAGAGAATGTGGAGAAATAGGAACACTCTTACACAGTTGGTAGGAGTGTAAATTAGTTCAACCATTGTGGAAGACAGTGTGGTGATTTCTCAAGGATCTAGAAATAGAAATTCCATTTGACCCAGCAATCCCATTACTGGGTATATACCCAAAGAACTATAAATCATTCTACTATAAAGACCCATGCACACGTATGTTTGTTGCAGCCCTGTGTACAATAGCAAAGACCTGGAACCAACCCAAATGACCATCAATGATAGACTGGACAGGGAAAATGTGGCACATATACACCATGGAATACTACATAGCCATAAAAAACGATGAGTTCGAGTCCTTTGTAGGGACTTGGATGAATCTGGAAACCATCATTCTCATCAAACTGACACAAGAACAGAAAGCCAAACACCATATGTTCTCACTCCTAGGTGGGTGTTGAACAACGAGAACATGTGGACTCAGGGAGAGGGGCATCACACACTGGGGGCAGTTGGGGGGGATAGGGGAGAGACAGCAGGGGATGGGGAGGGTGGAGAGGGGTAACATGGGGAGAAATGCCAGATATAGTATGCATCTAAAGTAAAATAAATAAATTTTTAAAAAAAGAAAGCAAAAGCATCCCCCTAAGAATTTTTAATATTTCTAGAAGTTAATAGAAAAGCAAAATTCATTGAAGTGGTTTAAGTAGAGAAGTAAAGTGATTATATTAATTTACTCTAGAAGATATGTGGAGAATTAATTGCAAAGTTAGAGACTAGAAGAAAAGATTATGTTAGGAGGCTGGCACAATAATGAGGACAATGTTATTTGTCCCTTTTGCACTTACTTAGAGCATATTTTTTGTATTTTACCATGCTGCATATTTTTCATGCTATAATTTTATTTGTTATGATCACTTAAAATCTTTTTTTGCAACTATATTTATGTATCTATGTACATATCAATATACATATATGCATATAAGCATTAATATTAGGCACAGGAACACAATATATATTTAAATATCTTTACACCTAGGGATATTCTTTTTATTCTAAACATGTTTTCTTCTTCTCCTTCTCCTTCTCTTTCTCCTTCTCCTTCTCCTTCTCCTTCTTCTTGTGTGTGTGAAGCAAAGTTTCACTCTTCCTGCCCAGGTTGAAATGCAGTGGTGCAATCTTGGCTCACTGCAACCTCTGCCTCGCAGATTCAAGATTCTCCTGCCTCAGCCTACCAATTAGCTGGGATTACAGGCATGCACTGCCATGCCCAGATAATTTTGTATTTTTAGTAGAGACAGGATTTCCCCATGTTGGTCAGGCTGGTCTTGAACTCCCAACCTCAGGCGATCTGCCTGCCTCAGTCTCCCAAAATGCTGGGATTACAGGCATGAGCCACAGTGCCAGGCATCTAATTATTACAGAGTTAAAATACATTACACTGAAATGATATAATGATGAATGAATATGATATATAAATAATTTTTATTCCTTTGAATAAAATTTTCATATTTTTTAAATGGAGATATAAATTTGGACATCATCACATGGTTTAAAGTCATGAGATTAATTAGATAACCAAGGGAGAAAGTATAACTGGAAAGAGAGTCAAATGACTAAGCCCTGTGGCTTTCCAATATTGAAAAGTCAGGTGGAAAAAGAGAAACCAACAAAGAAGATGTATCTATGGAGAACCAGAATAAAAGGTCAGACCTGTGGGAATGAACCGGGAGTCATTGGTACATAGGTTATGGGTGAAAACCACATTATCCTGGGTTTGGAGTTGGGGAGGGTGTATGGGACAAAAGAAGTGAGTTAAGACTGGAAGCTAGAACCCTGGGAGACACCAACTTTTAAGAGAAACAAGTGAAAAAAAGAGAAACGAGTGAAAGAATGTGAGAAAATGTGCTCAGAGAGGCCTATTTGCAGCTAGGAGAAAGACACGTCATATACGCAAGCAGAGATAGGCAAGGTAAAATGAAAGTTCAATTTCATTTTCAACAAAGAGGTCAAGTAAAATGAGAACTGAGAATAATTCCTTGGATTTCGCAATTACGGTATTGCTGGTGAGATTTTACAAAGCAATTATGGTAAATTAGAGAAGAAGAAAGTGAAACAATGAAGGCAGTAAGTATAGACAATTCTTTTGAATTGATGAGAAAGGGAAACAGTTTAGAGGCATTTTAGTAATGTGGAGATTGCTTTGGATAGAAGCCATCTAGAGCATGTTATAGTCTTCCCAGTCTTTACTGAGAATAAAGAAGCAGATATAGAAATGACAAGAGAGAGAATGCAAGAGATCAGTCTAGTATGTAAGGATATTTTCTTACACAGATATGTATATATTTATATATGTGTACATATTTATATATGCAAAATTTATATATATATATATATAAATTTGCCTAAGAATAAATCAATTTAATTTCCACATAATTGAGAACTATGATAAATGAGTTGTCCAAGATAACAGATATTAATATATTTAACCTCTGAATCACTTTGATCTAGTTGATTCTATGTAAGTCAAGACATTTAATAGCAAAACGATGATCTGTGAGTGCTTTCAAGCGCAAAAGAACTAGAATGAGACAAAAGTGTGATATAATTAAATGTGACATATTCTATTTGAGATTTGGCTGGCAGAATTTCCACTCCAAATCAAAAGGTAGCTTGTAAGGAATGATGCACTTCACCTACCTGCACCTTTGGACAATTCTCCACCTTCTGTTTCAGGTCAGAATTATTTTATCTAATCTATGAACTGAAATATAAACCTGTTTTTCTAATCATGTCATGTCGCCACTATTTTTTTTATTTAATAGATGATGGTATTCCTTGATCTTAAAAGCTGAAAGAAGTGGCATGATTGTCTCCTACTGTAAATTATTCCTCAAGCAGTTGACACTCCTTTGAGCTGCCAAGTTTGAGATCAGTAGGCAGTTATACCATAAGGTAGGAGATGGTACATGGATTAATTTCTTAAAATATTTTCCCAATACATTTACATAAATTCTTCACCAGGAGAAATGTCAGTCAGAAGCTTGTCCTTATGTAATTTTTTTGTGGTGTACATTTGCTCTGTGTTTGCCAGTATGTCTATTAAAAATGAATACGATTCAGGGAAATACCTTATAGAACCTCAAGCAGGAATTATATTTGATTGAGAGAGAAAAGAGAGGCCTTGTGTACCTTGGGAAGTTTTCTTTATTAGAGGTTAGAAATGTTTAGAAAATCATGGCTGCTACTGAAGGGAAGGAACTAGCTTCCTTTTTTGTGATCTCAAATCATTGAAAATTAGATAAAGAATTTCATTGTCCATATTTGCTTAATTTGTATAATCAGAGCTTCACATCTATGTCAGGATATGAGTAAAAATGATTTTATTATCCATGTTGACTAAACAGAACCCAAATCCCACCAAGTTTAAATAACAGCATGATGGTACTCAGCAGTTGGATAGAACAGGAGTGAGAACTGCTGCCTCTCCATTCTTAGGTTAGAGCTCTTTTATTTATGACACTTGCCCTGTTGAAATATGTCTACCATCTTGCGACAATTATTTCAATTGTTCCAACCTTTATGGCATTACATACTTTCAACACATGGTTAGTGAATACCCACCAAGTTCAGGCACTATTCTGGAAGCTGGGGATGCGACAATGAACAAGCCTGACAAAATCCTGGCTCTTGCGAAGCTTACATGTTACTAGGGGAGAACAATAAACAAATAAACAAGTAAAGGTATGGTAGATTGGTTGACAATAAAAATTAGAGTAAGGGAGGGAGAGGAATACTAGAGGTACAAGGGGTATTATGATGTCTTTTTTTTTTTTTTTACAGGGCAGTCATGGAAGTCTTCATAGAAATGAACTGAGCAGACACCTACGAAACTTGAAGAAGCAATGTTAAATCTGGGGGAGCTTTTTAGAGGGAACAGCAATTTGAGAGTCACTCAAATTTCCCTTGTGAGTCACTAAATCGAAAGAGAGGCCATATAACATTTGTGGGTAAGAATGTTTCCTCTCATGGACCTAAAAGTAAATAGTTGTTTTGTTTTTTTTTTCACCAGGCAGCTTAATTTGTGAAAGGACAAATTTTGATCTGATATAATGGAGGGAAAAATATATGTTGCTCTTGAACTTAAGAACACGAACAACAACAAAATAAGCAACAACAAAAAAGCAATCATATAAACTGCTTACATTCTAGAAGGTGGAAGGCTACCCTTTAAATCATCCAAAAACCAAAGGAGACATTGAAACTAGACACAAAATGATTACTGTAAATAGGCACCCTTGCATGTGCTGCCATCTTGTGGTACAGGAGAAAAGTGTTATTACGTGACTGTTGATGACTACTACCCACGCTCTTAGTTGACCAAATGTGTGTCTTGGGAGAAAAAAGTATGCTTTATAATTGATTTTTAAGATTAAACACCTTTGAATTAAACTGACATTGTATAAAGCAACTTAAAAGTGAAAGTTATAAAAATAAATACTTTAGCAGTTTGACTTTAAAGATTACATTTTAAAATTACTTCATAATACATAAAATTTTTTAATAATGCACAATGCATAATTTTAACATTAATCTTAATATCATGTAATTCCCAATTCAACTCCTTTCTCTATTTAAACAAATCTTGTCTTTCATTCTTGTTTAATTGCTTTCTGTATTGTATAAAACTACACAAGGGTAGTTTTCACTCCTCCCCCATCCACTTTTGTACTGTTTACCCCTAGATGACTTAAATGGACTAGTTGCCTGGGTAATTATGATCAGTGTGCTTGGAAGAATAGGATTCCTGAGGAGAAACTTCCCAAGAAAGAGAATTAATCTATCTTGGAAAGTAACTCACTTGTCTCCTGGAGTATTAAAGAACATCTCCTATGGCACGTCATTGTGACACATTTGTCTTAAGAGAAAAAACGTTTGAGAGACTGCTTTATGATAACACCTAGTAACAGATTTAACCTTTGCCTTCATCTGAAAGAAAAGTTGGTTCACCAAACCAAAGGTCTGGGAGAAGCCATCATGAGGTCAAAATTGTGCAAGAGTCCTTGTTTACCTGAACCATCTTACAGAGCCATTCCTTCAGATCACATAATTTGCCCTTAGTTCAACATGCAAAGCATGCCATGTCACTTAAGGCTACCCATCTGTATAGTCTCTGTGTCCCTGCTCACACCTGACCCCAGATCCATCACTTAAAATAATTGTGTGTGTATGTGGAGATAAGGTCTCTCTGTGTTGCCCAGAGAGACCTTGAACTTCTGGCCTCAAGTGATCCTCCCACCTTGGCCTCCCAAAGTGCTGGAATAACAGGCATAAGCCCATACCCGGCCTCATCATCTTATTTTACAATGGATTGCTACGTAGTGTGTCTCACAGACCAATCTTACGTCATCTACTAGATAGTATTTTTCTATTGCCAAAAGGTATTACATTTACATTTGGTTCTCTAACAGTAACTACACCAGTTGCTTAACCTTGGTTTTATGTTTAAACAGATTTCAGTGTTTATGGCAGAGATGGCCAGTGGAACTCCTATATCTACTCTCCACCTTTGTCCGTAGAAGTAACAGAAATCCCAACATTCACTTGCACACTCAGTGCCCAGAATGAAGAGTGGATTTCCAACCCTTCTAGACATGGCTATATGACTAAGTTCTAGCCCATGAAAAGGAACCAGAAGTGTTGAGTGACTCCCTCCAGGGACCTTTTTTGAAAGACAGATTGCACTCTATATATTACTTTTCAAAAATACTCAATCTCAAGAAGTAGCATATACATGAGAGGACTCTATAAGGTAGGAAATAAATCCTACAAAATTTTGAGGGTACACCACATCTAAGTTAAGATTTTAGGAGCCACATAGCATGGGGCATGTCAAGACATCCCCTCCAAAATAAAAAACAAATTATTTATTTTTGAAGACTGGTTCCCTTGTGGAACAAATTTGAAGGACTGTCCAGCTCCAGCCTCCCTGCTGGATCAACTGTGATCTCTGTTGCAATCGCCTCTCGGTTCAGCTTCCCTGTCTACCCAGTCCTGCTTCCCCCGTTCTGTATAGGTGAAAGGAGAGGAGCAGCAGCCCCACCTACCTCCAGCTTAAACTCTTTCACACATATTTTCACTTCTGAATTCTTTTCCAGGCAACTCAACCTAGGATACCTCTCAGTGTCCGCCCATCTCCACTCAGACCTATTTCATTTTACAGGTTCTTTTGAGCCCCACATGGCCTGATGTTAAGTATGTTTGATGCTGAAACCTAATCCTCCCCTATTTATTTAGTTAAGTTACATACAGTTATATACACTACACATATGATCCTATACATGCATATGTAGATTTTCAAAAGACTAAAAAACAGACAAAATACATACAGAATTATCTCTAGATGGTGAATGACTTTTATCATTTCCATACTCATTTTTTTCTAAAACCAAAATTGATTATTTTTATAACAATGAAAATAATTTTAAAGCAAAAAAAAAAAAAAAACTACCACATCTAAGTAATACTGACAACGATCACTACCAACCAGGAATACCAAATATGCAAAATAAGTTATATGGATTTGTAATACAAACACTGTTTCTAGTGACTGATAAGCACATAAATTATCCCAAGTCTATCTCTTTTTCCTCATGCCAAGCAGAGTAGTGGGATCAATTTTGTAGCTCTAGCTAATAATCTTTCAACACTCAAAAAGAAAGAGAAAGAGAAAAAATTGGGCTATTTTTGCACTCTGTCTAGTGATATTTCTGCTGTAATCGGCTTTGAGTCAAGTAAAGGATAAATAACACTGAAAGTGTAAAGTGAGAACCACATTGTAACACGTTCACTTAGTGTTCTTCCAAGTTAATCAGCATAAATGACCCTTGAGAATATTTAGGAGGGGTCCAAGGTGATATTGTTATTACTAGAAACTCTAGAATGTATTGCCGGGATACCTTCTGCCATTTGAGATTCTAGCTTTCAACCTTATCTTTCCTGAGATAAAATTCATTTAGTAGGGTCTTTCTTCTATTATCTTCTGGTCCTACTCTACACTATTTTTCAATTTTTGATGCATTTCTTGAAGGGACAAAAATCTTTTAATTCTTTACAGATTTAAAGCTAATGCTTTTTCAGGGATTTCTTTCTATAGGGCTACTATCTAGCTACATAGAGTCAAACCAGTTCTTTCTCAGAGCAGATAACACTGGCTTTTCCCATATTTCTTTTTGAGGCCTGCCATTTTTTTTTTTTTTGCGTATAGGGATAATCATAAGCCAAAGTCACAATGAGAACACCTACAATGTTCTGTGTGTGTATGTGCATTTGCATGCTTGTGTGTGTGTGCCTGACTTGTGTGAGAAGTCTTTATAGGATTTCATGTGTCTGGCAGAGAAGTGACTTTATCTCTTAACCCAATACATTTGTTCTTTCACATCTCTAAGTCCAACTTTATCAATGCCACATTTTACAAAGTATATGTTTATCCCTATAAAGTTATAGAAGACTTTAATTATAAGAATAAATAAAAGGTTTCTAAATCAAAACATTAACTAGTCCTAAAATTATGTGGTCGATTATTAAATAATATTACCACAGCTGAATGCTTTGGAAGATTAACAATGAAGGATGTAAAATGTCATATGGCCATGATACTTATGTATTCAACTTAAGTTGTGTTAATTTTCAGTGTTCCTATGATCATAGGCATGCATACACATACTCTTGAATGGGGACTGGGTGGTAAACATCCTTGTGAATACCATTCCTTTTTTTGTTTTTTGTTTTTTGTTTTTTTTTGGTGCTTGTTTGAGCATAATCATCTTCTCACTAAATTCTTGGCTCTGGAGTAATTTACTAATTTGTTTCATAGTTTTACTCCATAGCAATTAGTACAGTGCCAGTGTTTTGCACATAGATGCTGCTAATCACTATGTGTAGCTATATGAATAGGTAACAGCTATTGATTAATAGGTAAAAGATTTATATTGTGATGAAACTCACCATTTATAATTAGTGCTGCCAGCTTTGAGTAAGGATGAACAATTGATACTACTTGGTTTAACAGCAAGTGAACGGCTGTGCACCCATATTCTGATGTTAACCTGAGACTACTGTGACAATATGTGGCTTTTTAAAAGATGGCTACAAATTCTTTGACACTTCTCCCATTGAAGCTGAGCACAATGTCCCTTCCCCTTGAATCTGGGCCAGGCTTTGACTTCTGTGATCAAAGGAGTATTACAGAAGTGACACTGAGCTAGTTCTAGGTCTAAAGACGATCAACACATTTCACCTTAGTCTCTGGGAGCCCTGGGCCAGGACAGTAAGAAATCTGACTACCCTGAGGAAGAGAATGTGTGGAGAAGCCCCAAGGCTATGTCAGAAGAGGAGAAAGAGAGGCAGTCAGAGGAAACCGGCATATGAGTAAATCCATGTGGACCTTCCAAACCAGAGTGGCTGCCAGCTGAATACTACCAAGCAACCACAGTTGATCCCACATGGAGAGGAAAAACCTCCCAGCTGAGCACTGCCTGGATTCCCAATGCACAAAACCACGAGATATAATGAGTGAGTTGTAAACCACTACTTTTGGGTATAGTTTCATGTCTAGCCATCAATAACCAGAACACTCTACATCTCGGTTTGCTCCGAACGGTACCAGTTTCTGCCCATTATCTAAGACACCCTGTCATGATTTACATTTGTTCCAGATTCTTCATTTTTTTTATAAAATATTATTAAATACTTGATAGTTTCAACCTGAAACATAATTTAAATTTTTTTTTTTTTTTTTTTGAGACGGAGTTTTGCTCTTTTTACCCAGGCTGGAGCGCAATGGCGCAATCTCGGCTCACCGCAACCTCCGCCTCCTGGGTAGCTGGGATTACAGGCACGCGCCACTATGCCCAGCTAATTTTTGTATTTTTAGTAGATACGGGGTTTCACCATGTTGACCAGGATGGTCTCGATCTCTTGACCTCGTGATCCACCCGCCTTGGCCTCCCAAAGTGCTGGGATTACACATAATTTAAATTTAAAGGCAGGTAACATAACCCCTTCCCTTTCCCTGGCACCCTCAGCCTTATGAAATGTAACATTTCCCTTTACAGGTCAGCATGCAGGGTGTTATGTTTCTGGTTCGTAAATGGAGAGAGGCAACCATCTCCTCTTGGTGTCGGTGGTGGTGGAGGGCAGAGCATTATACACTGTATTAGTCTGTAAAATACACAAATCTGCCAACCACCAGTCCCACATAAAGACCATGTTCATAATAGATGGTGGTGAGGGGCATCTGGGGTAAAATACAGGAAGTTATAGGTTAAGTAGATGACAAGTGTGTAGGAAATAGAACCAGAGCTGTTGTTTTATAAAATGAAAAGAAAGGAAATAGCTTGTACTCTTGATATAGTGCTGCTGTCATTGTCATGTCATATAACTCTACAATATTGATTTATTGTTTCTTGATTGTTCAAATTTTACAATAAATTTTTAGCAGCAATGAGATGAAAATGATAGTGAATATTTCATAAAAATTAAATTTTGAATTTTTATTTTCCAAGAAACTAGATGACAAAAAGTAATTTGCATAAAATATTTGTCATTTCCTATCCACCATGAGATCTCCACTGTATCACTAACGTAGGAAAACCAGAAGACACAGATCAGTTAAAGAAGCATCAGCCATCTATCTCAAAAATTTATTATTTTGAGACTGTACCAGAAAAAAAATTGTGTCTAGTCTCAGAAGATGTGTTTACATATCAACTTGTGAAGCATAACTTTCATGTATATCAAAGACAGTTTTTTAAATACATTCAGTTTCAATTCCTAGATTTCTTGTGAACATATGAAAATGAAGCAATAGGTTTTAATGCATCCACTGTTAGCAAAAGAAAAACTTTGTAAGCAGTTAATTAATGCTGTTTCTTCATCACTATCATCAAATACTTCAAATAGAAATCAGTTAAATTCATGTCAATAATTATTCAAATATTTTTCATCCAATTATTGGAATCAGAGAAGATTTTGGTTAACTTTGCAAAAGTAAAACAGCTGACAATGTGGATGCTATTATAAAATTAGTTGAAATTTTTAAAAATAAAAAATAATTTATTTGGTGACAAAAATATGAAGAGAAATTTAGAATAAACACAACTTTCATTATTTGATAAAAACAATAATCTTAAAAACAAATTAAAAGGACAATTCAGCTGGAATTGGTCACGGTGAACACATAATTCAAAATTTCAAAATTTTACTAATTGAAATGGAGTATGTTAATTATCCAAATCTACAAATTACAACTATTATTACATATATAATTGGAGAAACTAATCTAAAAATCTTTACAAGTAAACTAATGCTTAATATTTTACAAATCATTCAGTCTTGCTGCAGATACTTTATTATTAATTATAAATTAGATATATTTGAGCCTTTCAAGAACTAACTTGCAAATCAACCTTAAATTTCTATGATGTCATTGAATATTTCTATAAGCTAGTCCTTTAAAGTTTAGAAGTATTTTCTTTAAAATAAGTTGGAAACGTTTAAAGTGTACCACAAATTGAGCACCAAAAAAGTTTGAAGAATTGACATAACGTAGCAACTGAAAACACTGAAACAATGAAAATCATCTTCACAAAAGCTAAAATGAAACTGAACAATTAGATAAAGTGAGCTTAAAGAATGTACAAGATTGGCCAGGGTCGGTGGATCACACCCCTAATCCCAGCACTTTGGGAGGCCAAGGTAAGTAGATCAACTGAGGTCAGGAGCTTGAGACCAGCCTGGTCAATATGGCGAAACCCTGTCTCTACTAAAAATACAAAAATTAGCTGGGCATGGTGTCAGGCACTGGTAATCCCAGCTATTTGGGAGGCTGAGGCAGAAGAATTGCTTGAACTCAGGAGGTGGAGGTTGCAATGAGCCAAGATTGTGCCATTGCACTCCAGCCTGGTGACAAAGAGAGACTTTGTCTGAAGTGGAAAAAAAAAAAAAGAGTGTACAAGATTTAAGTTTGTCATTCTAAAACTGAAATTACAACATCTCAATTTGCAGGAAGAATCTGTAATGAAGCTCCTATTTTTAATAAATTTAAATTATATACTGGAATGAAATACAGTTAAAATGGACTATAGTTTTCTAACATTTAAATTTGGCAAAATATTGAAAAGTATACATAGGATTTTTAAATGAATTTTTTGGAGTAATATTTGTCAAAGATGGTTTCCTGAATTGAGGAAAAAACAAACCTAAAATATGAAGCTGAAAATTTCACAGTTTAAATGAAAAGTAATTTAAATGGAGAAAGTCTTCCATTTAGAAAAATTTGCTGTGAACTTATTAAGCATGTCAATTTTCATAGAGGCAGAATACTTCATCAAGTAAAACTATCATAATCTTCAGACAAGTCAGGGAAATTCTGCATCATAAAATATAATTTTCAAGAAGATTGTAGAGAATTTTATGAAAAATCAATGATAAGAACACAAATTGAAAAGTTATTCTCTATAAATTAACAATGACAAGCAGAAATAACTATAATCTGATTAAAGTATATAAAATATATATCACAAAATCAATTATTTGCTTATGTTATTCTAAATTTTCAGCTAATCAGTTTTGTTTTAATGTAAATAAATATATCTTTGAAAATAAATTTTAAGTAGGATAATTTTTATAGTTTATTAAAAATATAAAACCAATTTACTATCCTATATTTTCAAAATCTATGACATTTTGATGATTTTAGTGCCCAAGTTTGTTCTCAAAAGTATCCTAATTTTGGGGTATAAATTATTTGGTTACTTTACTTATTTCTAATCAGATTTATTGTTTTTATACACTTTGCTCTGCTCATTATATAACCGCCTGCCATCATTAGCAGATTATTTTTCTTTCTTTACACCACAGAAAAAGTCCATTTTCTTATACTCTTTTCCAGTCTAACACTCCCTTTCATTTTCTATGTACCCTCCGTTTTCTTCCCTGAATATGTTTTTTCCCCTTTTGATGTCTAAGACATTGCTAATCCACTTACCTGACCTCTTGAATGCTTCTTTACCAAGACAACTTGCAGCAATCTTCTTCATCCTTCAATGTCTAGCTCAAATATTTTCTCCTCCCAGAGTCTCTAAGACACATTAATCTCATCTCTTTTATTCTTTCCCAAGAGCTTTACTTAAACATCTGTTGGAGCATATATTTACTTTACATAGCAGCTAACTGCATGCCCAGTTTTCTTCCTCTAAATCATTGTGTTCTTTAAGACACCATATTTTTTGGTTGATTTCCACATTTCTTCCCTTCCAGACCCTCCCTACAGTCGTACAGTGGATTAAGCAGAGTGGTGCTCCATGGTTTGTTCAGCTAATTATAATCTTCTATAAATATTTCTGATCTATCTCTCTGTACATGTGCAATCTGTATTAGTTTTATGTATTTAATGCATTAAATCGTACACCCTTTTCACAATGTGCATTCTAATTCAAGCTCTTAACTACTGACATTCAAAAATGGCCTAAGTTTTTTCTCTCAAAAGGATACATTTTCCCGTTTCATTTACCATCTCTTAGTTTTGCCCCAAAGTCTATGTAACCTTTCACATTCTAATTCTAATGGCTCTGACAAAAGATAACAATTTCTTCTCAATTTTAACCCTCACTATTTCTCTGCACAAATAACATGTGGAGAGAGGTGGAGCAAGATGACAGAATAGAAAGCTGCCCTGAGTGTACCCCAACAGGAGCACCAAGTGTAACCACTATCTACACACAAAAGCACCTTCATAAGAACAAAAATTCAGGTAGCATTCACGCTACCTGGTTTCAACGTTATTATTACTGAAAGAAGCACTAAAATGGGCAGGAAAGGCAGCCTTGAATCACCAATACTACCCCTCCCACCATCCCCCAGCAGTGGCTGCACGGCGTGGAGAATCAGTGCTTGGGGAGGGAGAGCACAGCAATTGAAAGGCTTTTACATTGAACTCAGTGCTGCCCTGTCACAGGGAAACAGAACTGTGCTGTACGTAGCTGACACCTGCCCATAGAGGGGGCATTTAGACAGGCCATTGTCAGAAGGGAATCACCTATCCCAGTGGTCAGAACATGAGTTCCAGAAAGCCTCACCACCATAGGCCAGAGTGCTCTGGGGCCCTATATAAACTTGAAAGGCAGTCTAGGCCACAAGGACTGAAACTCCTAGGCAAGTCCTAGTGCTGAGCTGGGCTCACAGCCAGTGGACTGGGGGGCACATGACCTACTGAGACAACAGCTGGGGTGGCTAAGAGTGTGCTTGTGCCACCCCTTCCCCAACACCAGCTTGCATAGGGTACAGCTCCAAAAGAGACCCCTTCCTTCTGCTTTAGAAGAGGAGAGGAAAGGGTAAAGAGGACTTTGCCTTACATTTTGGATACCAGCTCAGTCATAGTGTAATAGGGCACCCGACAAAGTTGAGAGGCACCCATTCCAGGCCCTAGCTCTGGAACAAGCTTTCTAAATACACCTTGGGCCAGAATGGAATCCGCTGCCTTGAAGGGAAGGATCCAGTCATGGCAAGACACATCATTTGCTGAATAAGGAGCTCTTTGGACTCAAATAACCAGCTGTGATGCACAGGAGGTACACTGTGGGCCTTGGGTGAGACTCTGAGATGTACTGACTTTAGTTACAAGCTCAGCCACAGAGAAGTAGGGCATCTAAAGGGCTCTTGAGGTCACCAGTTCCAGGCCTCAGTTTCTATGGCACTCCTGAACCTTCTCTCAGCCGAAAGGAAGCTCACCATCCTAAAGGGTGAGTCCAAGGACTGGCAATATTCACCACAAGCTGACTGAAGCACCCTTCGGCCTTCAGTGAAATCAGTGGTAGCCTGGCAGTAGTCTCCATGGGACTTCTGGTTATAGCCATGGGCTAGAGCTCCTTTGCGTGTGGAAAGAGGAAGAAAGCATGGGAAGGACTGTGTCTTGTGATTTGAGTGCCAGCTCAGCAGCAGTAAAATAGAATGCCAGGTAGACTTCTAAGGTTTTTGACCCAAGGACCTGTTTCCTGGACAGCATCTAGATGGCTCAGTATGGAAACAGCAAGACTGTGTATGTTTGGGAGAAAGTAAGGGAAGACAACATGAGTCTTTGCCTGGTAATACAGATAATTCTTTTGAACTTTATTAAAGACTCCCAGGTGGTACCTCTAGGAGTCTGCAAGAACCACAGTGCTACACAGTGAGCCCTAATATAGATATGACTTAGATCATACCACCTAAGTTCTTTTGAATACCTGGAAAGCATTTCAAAGAAGGATGGGTGCAAATAATCCAAGGCTGCAATGTCTACAATAAATATCTAACTTTTAAATGCCTAGACACTGATGAATATCTATAAGCATCAGCACCATCCAGGAAAACATGATATCACTAAGCAAACTAAATACGGCATCAGGGACCAATCCTGTAGAAACAGAGATATGTGACCTTTCAGGCAGAGAATTCAAAATAGCTGTGTTGAGGACACTCAAAAAAATTCAAGATAACACAGAGAAAGAATTCAAAACTCTGCAAGATAAATTTAACAAGAGGTTGAAATAATTACAAAGAATCAAGTAGAAATTCAAAAGTTGAAAAATGCAATGGACATACTAAAGAACACACTGGAGTCTTTTAATAGCAGAATTGATCAAGCAGAAGGTAGAATTAGTGAGCTTGAAGACAGGCTATTTGAAAATACACAGTCAGAGGAGACAAGAGAAAAATGAATAAAAAACAATGAATCATTCTTACAGGATCTAGAATAGCCTCAAAAAGGGCAAATCTAAGAGTCATTGGCCTCACAGAGGAGACAAAAAAAGAGATGGGGTAGAAAGTTTATTCAAAGGGTTAAAAACAGAGAACTTCCGAAACCTATAGATGCTAATATCCAAGTATAAGATAGTTACAGAATACCAAGTAGATTTAATCTAAAGAAGACTACCTCAAGGCATTTAGGATTCAGTCTCTCAATGGTCAAGGATAAAGAAAGTATTCTAAAAGTAGCAAGAGGAAAAACAAATTATATACAAAGGAGTGCCAATGTGTCTGGGAGCATACTTTTCAGTGGAAATCTTACAGACAAGGAGAGAGTGACATGACATACTTAAAGTGCTAAACGAAAAAACTTTTACCTAGAATAATATATCCAGCAAAAAAACATTCTTCAAATATGAAAGAAAAATAAAAACTTTCCTAGACAAACAAAAGCTGAAGGACTTCATCAACACCAGGCCTGTCCTACAAGAAATGTTAAAGAGATTTCTTAAGTCAGAAAGAAAATGACATTAATGAGCAATACAAAATCATGTGAAGGTACAAAATTGGTAATAATAAGCACACAGAAAAAAAGCCAGAATATTATAACACTGTAACTCTGCTGTATAAACAACTCTTATTTTAATTAGGAGTAAAAGATGAAACAATCAAAAATAATACCTACAACAGGACATAAGCTGTACAATAACATACATAAACATCACAACATTAAAAAGTAGGGAGACAAAGTTAAAGTGTAGAGTTTCTGTTAGTTTTCTTTTAGTTTGTTTTTTTTTTAATTTATGCAAACAGTGTTAAATTGTTACCAGCTTGAAATAATGGGTTATAAGATAGTATTTGCAAGCCTCATGGTAAACTCAAACCAAAAAACATACAATGGATACACAAAAAGTAAAAAGAAAGAAGTTAAATCATACCCCCAGAGAAAATCACCTTCATTAAAAAGAAGACAGGAAGGAAGGAAAGAAGAAAGAGAAGACACAAAACAAACAGAAAAACAAGTAACTTATCAATAATAGCATTTAATGTAAATGGACTAAACTCTCTAGTCAAAAGACATAAAATGGCTGAATTGATAGAAAAATGAGACCCACTGATTCTGTTGCCTACCAGAAATACATTTCACCTATAAAAACACATATAGACTAAAAATAAAGGGATGGAAACAGATATTCTATCCCAATGGAAACTAAAAAAGAGGAGAAGTAGCTATACTTACATGAGAAAAAAATGGATTTCAAAACAAAAACTTTAAGAAGAGACAAAGACTATCACTATAATGATAAAGGAGTCAATTCGACAATAGAACATAATAATTATAAATGCATATTCATCCAACACTATAGAACCCAGATATATAAAGCTATTATTATTAGAGCTAAAGAGACAGATAAGCCCCAATACAATAATAGCTAGACGCCTTAACACTCTGCTTTCAGAATTGAACCATTCTTCCAGACAGAAAATCAACAAAGCAATGTCCGACTTAATATGCACTATAGGCCAAATGGACCTGATAGATATTTATGGAAAATTTCATCCAATGGCTGTAGAATATACATTCTTTTCCTCAGCACACAGATCATTTTCAAAGATAGATCATACGTTAAGTCACAAAACAAGTCCTAAAACATTCGAATAATTGAAATAATATCAAACATCTTCTCTGACCACAATGAAATAAAACTAGTAATCAATAACTAAAGGAATTTTGGAAACTATACAAATACTTGGAAATTTCACCATATGCTCCTGAATGACCAGTGAGTCAATGAAGACATTAAAAGGAAAGTTAAAAAAAAATTAAACAAATAATAATGAAAACATAACATACCAAAACCTATGGAATACAGTGAAAGCAATACTGAGAGAAGTTTACAGCTATAACTGCCTACATCAAAAGAAGGAGAAACTTCAAATAAATAACCTAATGATTCATCTGAAAGACCTAGAAGGCCAGATGAGGTGGCTTCTGCCTGTAATCCCAGCAGTTTTGGAAGTTGAGGCAGGTGGATCACTTGAGCTCATGAGTTCAATATGATAAAACCCTATTTCTACTAAAGACACAACAATCAGCTGGGTGTGGTGGCCTGCACCTGTAATCCCAGCTACTCAGGAGGCTGAGGCAGGAGAATTGCTTGTACCCATGAGCTGGAAGTTGCAGTGAGCCAAGATCATGCCAGTGTACTCTGCCCTGAGTGGCATAGCAAGACTTGGGGGAAAAAAAAAAGATGAATTAGAAAAGCAAGAGCAAACCAAACCCAAAATCAGAAGAAAAGAAATAAAGATCAGAGCAGAAATAAATGAAATTGACATGAAGAAAATAATACAAAAGATCAATGAAACAAAAAGTTGGCTTTTTGAACAATTAAATAAAATGGACAAACTGTTAGCCAGAATAATAAATTAAAAAATGGAGAGAATATAATCCCAGCACTTTGGGAGGCCGAGGCGGGTGGATCACGAGGTCAAGAGATCGAGACCATCCTGGTCAACATGGTGAAACCCCGTCTCTACTAAAAATACAAAAAGTTAGCTGGGCATGGTGGCACGTGCCTGTAATCCCAGCTACTCAGGAGGCTGAGGCAGGAGAATTGCCTGAACCCAGGAGGCGGAGGTTGTGGTGAGCCGAGATCGCGCCATTGCACTCCAGCCTGGGTAACAAGGGCGAAACTCCGTCTCAAAAAATAAATAAATAAATAAATAAAATGGAGAGAAAATCTACATAAATAAGTCAGAGATGAGAAAGAAGACATTACAACTGATAACACATAAATTCAAAGGATCATTAGTGGCCCCTATGAGCAACTATATCCCAATAAATTGGAAAATCCAGAGGAAATGGATGAATTCCTAGATACATACAACCTACCAAGATTGAACCATAAATAAATACAAAATCTGAACAGATGAATAAAAGTAATGAGATTGAAGCTCTAATTAAGTCTTCTAACAAAGACAAACCCCAGGACCCAATGACTTCACTGCTGAATTCTACCAAAAATTTAAAGAAGAACTAAAATAAATACTACTCAAGCTATTCTGAAAAATAGAGGAGGAGGGAATAATTCCAAACTCATTCTGCAAGACTGGAATTACCCCAATACAAAACCAAGCAAATAAATATCAAGAAAGAAAACTACATGTCAATATCACTGATATGCAAAAATCCTCAATAAAATACTAGCAAACTGAATTCAACAACACATTGAAAACCTCATTCATCATGACCAAGTGGGATTTATCCCAGAGATGCAAGGATGGTTCAACATATGCAAATCAATCTATGCAATATATGCAATATATATTTTATATGAACATTATATATTATATCAGCAACATATGAAGGATAAAAATAATATGATAATTTCAATTGATGCTGAAAAAGCATTTGATAAAATTCAAAATCCCTTCATGATAAAAACCCTCAAAAACCTGGGTATAGAAGGAACATATCTTAATATAATAAAAGCTATATGTGACACACTCACAGCTAGTATTACACTGAATGGGGGAAAACTGAGTTTTTCTTATAAGATCTGGAACATGACAAGGATGACCACTGTTACCACTGTTATTCAACATAGTACTGGAAGACCAAGCTAGAGCAATCAGACAAGAGAAAGATATAATGGGTAGCGTCTATATTGGAAAGCAGGAAATCAAATTATTCTTACTTACAGATGATATCATCTTATATTTGGAAAAACCTAAATACTCCACCAAAAAATTATTAGGACTGATAAACCAATTCAGTAAAGTTGCCGGATACAAAATGAGGGCATGTATTCTCTTCCAAGGTCCACAAGGGGGTGTAGTTTCAAGGGCAAGAACTTTCCAGCACTATACTACCCCCCTCTCCATCTGGGATCTTAAAGGTCTTTGTTTAAACTTTTGTGAGTGTAAGAAAAAATCAAAGATCAGTCACTCCAGTGGAAGTTTAAAGGAACTTCTTTCATAGGCCCAGAAAACCTGAAAGGGGCAGGAATTCCTCCCCAGTTAAAAGTCCCTTCTTCCACAACTCTTTGGACTCCATGTCTGGACCCTATTCCACAAGAGGAAGGATCGTGGAAGCTTCTCTCTCTCATCTTTTCTCTCTCCTTTTTCTCTTTCTCCGCCTAAATAATCACTTTCTGCAAAACTCTTTGGAGTCCGATATTTACTTAATTGCTCACTGTGCCCAGTGTGGTCCCCTCTCCCGTTCTTGGGTGAGTGAGAAACCAAGAGCCTGGACGAACACCACCCACCAGGGAGCGAGATGAGCCTCCCCCGGGTCCCGGAACCCAGTATCAAAAATCAACATACAAAAATCAGTAGCATTTCTATATGCCAACAGTGAACAACCTGAAAAAGAAATCAAGAAAGTAATCCCATTTACGATAGCTACAAATAAAATTAAATACCTAGAAATTAACCAAAGAAGTGAAAGATCTCTCCAATGAAAACTGTACAACATTGATGAAAGAAATTGAAGCAGACACACACAAAAATAGAAAGATATCCCAAGTTCATGGATTGGAAGAATCAATATTATTAAAATGTCCATACTACCCAAAGCAATCTACAGATTTAATGCAGTCTCTATCACAATACCAATGACATTCTTCACAGAAATAAAGAAAATAATCCTAAAATATATATTGAATCACACACACACACACAAAAAACAGAATAGCCAAAGTTATTCTTAGTAAAAATAACAAAACTGGAGGAATTACATTACCTGACTTCAAATTACAGTGCAGAGCTATAGCAACCAAACAGCAAAGTACTGGCATAAAAACAGACATATAGATTAATGGAACATAATAAAGAATGCAGAAACAAATCCACACACCTACAGTTAACCCATTTCAACAAAGTTTCCAAGAACATTCACTGGGGGAAAAGACAATATCTTCAATAAATGGAAAAAGGTATGCATATGCAGAAGAATGAAACTTGATCTCTATTGCTTGCTTTATACAAAAATCAATTCAGAATTGATTAAGGCCTTATCTAAGATCTCAAACTATGAAACAACAAGAAAAAAAGAAAAAAACATTGGGGAAACTCTACAGGATATTGGAGTGAGCAATGACTTCTTGAGTAATACCCCGTAGGCACAATCAACCAAAGCAAAAATGGACAAATGGATCACATCAAGGTAATAAGCTTCTGCATAGCAAAGTAGACAATCAACAAAGTGAAGAAACAGCACATAGAAGTAGAGAAAATATTTGCACCACCCATCTGATAAAGGATTAATAACTAAAATATCTAAGGATCTCAAACAATTCAATAGAAAAAAAATTTCATAATCTGATTAAAAATAAACAAAAGATCAGAGTAGACATATAAATGGCAAGCAGGTATATGAATAGATCTCAATATCATTGATATAAGAGAAATGCAATCAAAACTATGAGTTATTATCTCATCTTAGTAAAATGGCTTTTATCCAAAAGACAAGCAGTAACAATGCTGGTGGGGATGTAGAGAAAAGGGAATCCTCCTACATTGTTGGTGAGAATGCAAATTAATACAACTGCTATGGAAAACAGTTTGGAGGTTCTTCAAAAAACTAAAAGTGGAGCTACAATATGATCAAGCAATACCACACCTAGGTATATACCCCCCAAAAAGGAAATCAGTATATTGAAGAGATATAGGCACTGCTATGTTTATTGTAGCACTATTCACAATAGCCAATATTTGAAGTAACCTAACTGTCCATCAACAAACGAAGAAATAAAGAAAATGTGGTACATATATGCAACAAAATGCTATTCAGCCATAAACAAGAATGAGATCCTGTCATTTGCAATGACATAGATGGAACTGGAGGTCATTATGGTAAGTAAAATAAGCCAGCCACAGAAAGACAAACATTACACATTTTCACTTACCTGTGGGACCTAAAAATTAAAACAATTGAACTCATGGAAATAAAGAATAGAAGACAGTTACCAGAAGCTGAGAAGGGTAGTGGGGGTGGTGGGCAGGAAGTAGAGATAATTGACGGGCACGAAAAATTGTTCAGAAAAATAAATAAGACCTGCTGTTTGCTAGCACAGGAGGATGACTACAGTAAAAAATAATTTAATTGTACGTTTAAAAATCACTAGAAGAGTATGACTGAATTGTTTGAAAGTCAAAGGATGGGTGCTGAAGGTGATGGTTATTCAATTTGCCCTTATGTGGTTATTACACATTGCATGCATATACACATCCCACAAATATGTACACCTACTATATACCCACAACAAATTTATACCCAAAACAAAATCCTATAAACACGTACATCTAGTATATACCCACGACAACTAAAAATTTTAGAATAACATACATTATTTGGCACAAATAGAGGAGAATAATAAAGCTATGGATATTTTAGTATAATGATGTTATATAGATGGCAGCATTCAGAAGACACAAATATAATCATATTTAATCAAATGCTTTTGATCACAACTCACCAAGAAAAGATGTGAGAATTTGTTTAAACAATGAAAAATTGCTTGAAATTAATTTGTTATGAGTTTGGTTGTATACTTAAAAATTTACATCATAAAATTCAAAAAGCAAATAAGAGAAAATTATATGCTATAAAAGTCTATGTAGTAATATGTATTAAAATGGAAATCAGATATTGAGTATGAATGATGAAAATATTAGCCCTTTATTTGTAGTTTCATGTTCATTATAACTTGTACTTTATAATTTGTAAGTCATACTTAGTGTTTTCAGTTTTATATGCCTATTGCTTTGGAATTTATACATTCTAGTTCTATTTTATTTTGACTTAAAGTTTAAGTGTTCATGTGTGATCTAAAATCTAATAGCATTTAATATCTCTGTTATTCTTAAAGGATTAAGGGCTTCTTGGGCATATTAAATTACAGTCACCAAACCCTTCAGCCTCTCATACTTTATTTTGGTGCTTTTTTGTTGTTTTGTTAACCACAGTATTAGGAATTGCTATTATTGTTTTAAACAATTAATGTTAATTTAAGTTTGCCTACAAGTTCAACTATTTATTTGAACATCATTTTATCCTACATCTCAGACATTCATTTCTCTTTTAAAATTTCTTTAGTTAAGGTCTACTAGTAATTTGTCTGAAAATGGCTGTGTTTCAACTCTGTTGTTGAATAAAAATGTACCTGGGAATACAGTTAATGTCAACAGTTGTATTTCTTTAACATTCTACAAGTTATACTTCACTACCTTCTGGCTTCCCTAAACATTGTTGAAATTCTCTGTTTTATTTACACTCTGTCTTTTTATTCAGTCTGAAAATCTTTACTTTGCACATTTTCCTAAGATTTGCTCCTGAATCTTCATTTTCCACCAGTTCTGTAAGATTCTCTATCCCTTTAAATATTATCTCTTCTTCTTAACTATCTTCTTTGTGACTCCAATTAAACATATATTAGACATTTTCAGTCTATCCACTATATTACTTGGTTACTCTTATATTTTTCATTTCTTTTTTTCACAATTTTGCAATTTGAGTAATTTCTTCATATCTTTTGCTTTACTAATTATCTTATCACTAGTCAATCTTTTATATTACTCTAACTTTTCATCTGCTATTATATTCTTTCTCCCAAAGAATATGCTTTGCTATTTTAAAAATACTATTTTGATGATTATTTCTTTAGTTGAAAATATCTTATTTTCCTTCTTTCTTGGAATAAGGTTTACATGGGACCATAATTTGGTTTTGGCTATTTCTTTTTTAGCTCTCTGAATATAACCTCCCCTTGTTTCCTGGCTTCTCTTATTTCTTAAGAAGTTTGTCAACAGTCAGTCAAATACGTGCTCCTTCAACAGTAATCTGATATTGTTTTCTGTCCATTTTTGAATTTTTTTCTTTGTGTCTTTAGATTTTAAACATTTTTATTGTATATCTGAGTGGGGTTTTGTTACTCCACTTGGAGTTCATGAACCTGTAGCTTGAATCATTTGCAGTTATGGAAAATGCTTAGGCATAATCTCTTCAACTATTGCTTCCACTCTTTTCTCTTTTCTCTCTTTATAAGACTCTAACTATATTTGTGTTAGACTTTTTACCTTATCCTTTATGCTTTTATCCTATTTTCTTCTTTTCCGTGACTTTTCTCTAAGTTGTTCATGGTGGATATTTTTTCTAAATTATCATTCAGTTTGCAAATTCTCTGTTTAGCTATCTCCACTCTGCTGTTTTCACCATCCACTAGTTTTCATTTTTATTATTGTTATTTCCAATTCTAGAACTTCTATTTGGTTCCATTTCCAATGTGCCAAGTTAGTTATTTAATTGAACTATGGTAATTATTTATTTTGAGACATAATTTGCATACTATATGATTCATCAATTTGATGTGGTTTTTAGTATATTCATTGGGTTATGCAACCATCAACACTATATCATTACAGAACATTTTCATTACCCCCAAAAGAAATTCTATATCAGAAGCAGGTGCTCCCCATTATTCCTATGTCCACCTTCTGACAACCCCTAATCTATGCTCTTTCCATAGGTTTGTCTATTGTAGATATTTCATATAATGCAGGCATACACTATGCAGGCATTTGTGTCTGGCTTCTTTCAGTTCAAATAATGTTTTCAAGGTTCATCAATATAGCATGTATCAGTACTTTGTTATTTTTTATGGATGAATGATAAATATTCTGTGGTATGGATAAGTCACATTTTGTTTATTCATTCATGCATTGATAAAAATTTGGGTTATTTCCGTTTTTTGACTGTTTGACTAATGCTATCTTTTGTAGACAACATATAACTGAATAATTTTTATATCTATTATTTCAATCTCTGCCCTTTAATTGAAGTATTTGATGCATTTGAATTTAATGAATTCAATATTAAGGTAGGATTTGCATCTGCCATTTTGTTATTTGTTTTCTATATGTCTGGAAATTTTTTTTCTCCTAAATCTGTACAGTTCACTCTCTCAGAGTTCTTTTGTTTTTTTTTTTTCTCAAATATCAGCTCCTCAATGAGATCTTTCCTGGCCACTCTTCAAAACGTAAGCGTTTTCAACATGCATACATTTCCCAACTTCTTTCCTTTCTCAATGCTTGCTTTTCAATATTTATCATTATCTAGCAAACTACATAGTAAATGTATTTGTTTAATATATATATATTATACTGTGTGAAAACAAATATAACTTACTAAATTGTAAGCTCTTCGTGGGTAGATGTTATTTTTTCTGTTTTGTTTAGTGCTGTATCTCCAGCACCTGGAAGACAGTCCTGCCTGTAGTAGAAGTCCAATAGACATTTTGTGGAATGAATGACCAAATTAACTGGACATTTTTTGTATAAGTTTCTTAACGAAGGCTAGTTGACTGGAATATTTTTCAATCAACAATACAAAAAATTTATAAAATTTAATTTTAAATGCCACATTTATAATAAATTAAAAGAGAACTCACTTATGATGTTTACTGTATGTGCTTTACAAAAAAGTTTAGGCTTTTCGAAGGTAAGGAATGCAAAATAAAATTTAATAGATGCATTAAAATCTCTACATGTACATGATCAGAAGGTAAATTTGATCTGGCTAAAGGGAGCTCCTAATCTCAGCATGCCATTTTCTTCTTACAGATGGAGCAAGAGGTGGTAAGAGGCTCTTGACATTCCAGACATATTCACTGAGCTCATAATGCAGATATCTTTCTGCCACTTAACATTCTCTCTTTGGTATTTCAAGGGCTCGCAATCTCAACACATCTAAAACCAAAATACATTTCTCTTTACACTGAGATCTCATCCCAAGAATGCCATCTCATATCACCTTTACTCAGTTTCCTGCAATAGATTCTTAATTGGTCATTTGTATTCCTCTCCAATACAGTCTACACAATACAGCCAGCAAAAATTTTGCTAAAATATCTGCTTAAAATATTTTATTGGTTTCTCAGTTCTTCCTCTTTAAAGAAGAAATCCTGAACTGGGCCTAAAGCTCTGAAATTGGTTTGCTTCCTACTTGCTACTTCATTTTAAACCACTCTCCCCCTCTCCTCTTTATACAGATGCCACACTCATCATTTCTTATTTCTTAGAATACACCTTATTTCCTCCTGTCATTGTATTCCTGTTTCCTGGCTCTCACTCTCCACATACATATCTTCTCTCCCTACTCATCTAGAGAGAGCTATTACTACACAAACACCAGATCTTAGCTCAATCCTTTCATTTTCAAAGAAGCATCCCTTGTCCATATCCCCCTTCCATATCTCCACATACGTGTGTTTGTGTATATATCTCTCTCTCAGATATCTTGGTTAAAATAGCCTATAAATCATGTTCCTTTTTCTTCATGGTACTTGTTGTAGTTGTAATTCAATACTACTCTCCTATGAGATTATTTGATTAATATTAATATTTTAAGCTCTACAAGGTCAAGGTCATTCTTGTTTGGTTCTTTATGTTTTGCCCAAATACAATGCCCAGAACAGTAACTATTTATGAATGTATGATATAGCTCCATATCAAGTAGACTGATACCTAATGTTATGGTATCCCTATGATTTCCTTTTTGCATCACCTTCACTAACATTAACCTCTCTTGACCCCAGAGACTCCTCCACCTAGCAGATACAGTTATCTCAAGCTGTTGGGACCAATGAAGAAAGGACTGCTTAATTATGTGCTCGACGACCAGTAATACAAATATGACTTTATCAGGCAGACACATGGGGCACCACATACAAAAAAGATAGTTACATCATAAGTTACTGCTACCCACACACTCTTTTATATCTGATATCTATAAAGATTATTATATTTTCTGTAAGTAAATAAATATATCTATATGAATGTATTAGAAGTGTGTTTATGTATGTAGCCAGAAAATCAGTAATGATCAGACATGTAGACAAGTCACTCAACTCTCTTCTTTTACTAACTGTTGACCACAGACCCAGCTATCTGAAAACTATGAGGTTGGCAAACTTGTTTACAATGTGCGTTTCCACCATCCTTTTTAACTATCATTGTCCCTACTCTCATTCTTTTCTCATGACATCTCAAGATCTCCTGAGATCCTCTAGATACTTAACCACCACCTCTATGTCTTCCATCTTTGCTTCTTTTACCTTTCGTTCCTGGTATTGCATGTAAAAAAGTATAGGGCATTCAAATTGGTAAAAACGAAGTCAAACTGTCGCTGTTTGCTGTTGATATGATGGTATCATCATATCACGACAATAACTTAGAAAACACCAAAGACTCATCCTAAAAGCTCCTAGAACTGGTAAATGAATTCAGCAAAGTTTCAGGATACAAAAGTAATGTACACAAATCAGTAGCTCTATTATATACCAACAGTGACCCAGCTGAGAATCAAATCAAGAACTCAATCCCTTTTACAATAGCTGCAAAAATGAAATAAAATACTTAGGAATATGCCTAACCAAGGAGGCAAAAGTCTTCTACAAGGAAAACTACAAAACACTGCTGAAAGAATTAAAAAACAACATAAAAAAATGGAAACACATCCCATGCTTGTGGATGGGTAGGATCAATATTGTGAAAATTATCATACTGCCCAAAGCAATCTACAAATTCAATGCAATCACGTTCCACGTAGCACCATCATTCTTCGCAGAACTGAAAAAAAAAAAAACTATCCTAAAATTCATATGGAACCAAAAGCAGCCTGTATAATCAAAGTAAGATTAAGCAAAAAGAACAAATCTGGAGGCATTGCATAACCCAAATTCAAACTATGCTATAAGGCCATAGTCACCAAAATAGCATGGTTTTGGTAGAAAAATAGGCACACAGACCAATGGAACAGAATAGAGAACCCAGAAATGAAGTCAAATACTTATAGCCAACTTTGGCAAAGCAAACAAAAACACAAAATGGGGAAAGGACACCCTATTCAACAAATTGTGCTGGGATAATTGGCAAGTCAAATGCAGAAAAACAAAACTAGATCCCCGTCTCTCATGTTATACAAAAATCAACTCAAGATGGATTAAATACTTAAATATAAGATCCAAAACCATAAAAATTCTAGAACATAACATCAGAAAAACCCTTTTAGACACTGACTGAGGCAAAGACCAAGAACTCAAAAGCAAACACACAGACACAACAGAACAAAGATAAATAGATAGGACTTAATTAAACTAAAAAGCTTCTGTACAGCAAAGAAAAAGAAATAATCATCTCAGCACTTTGGGAGACTGAGGTGGGCAGATCGCCTGAGGTCGGGAGTTTGAGATCAGCCTGACTGACATGGAGAAACTCCATCTCTACTAAAAATACAAAATTAGCCGGGCATGGTGGCGCATGCCTGTAATCCCAGCTGAGGCAGGAGAATTGCTTGAACCCAGGAGGCAGAGGTTGTGGTGAGCTGAGATCACACCATTGTACTCCAGCCTGGGCAACAAGGGTGAAACTCCAAAAAAAAAGGAAGAAAGAAGTAATCAGTGAATCAGTGAAGTTAACAGACAACCCAGAGTGACAGAAAATCTTCACAATCTATACATCTGACAAAGGACTAATATCCAGTATCTACAAAGAACTCAAACAAATCAGCAAGGAAAAAAAAGAAAAGTGCATTACAAAGTGGGCTAAAGACATGAATAGACAATTCTCAAAAGAAGATATGCAAATGAGCAACAAGCATATGAAAAACTGATCAGCATCAGTAACGATCAGGGAAATGCAAATCAAAACCACAATGCAATACCATCTTACACCCACAAGAATGGTCATAATCAAAAAATCAAAAAATAATAGATGTTGGTATAGATGTCATGAAAAGGAACATTTTACACTGTTGGTGGGAATGTAAACTAGTACAACCACTATGGAAAATAGTGTAAAGATTCCTTAAAGAACTAAAAGTAGATCTACTGTTTGATCCAATAATCCAACTACTAGGTATCTACCCAGAGGAAAAGAAGTCATTATACAAAAAAGATACTTGCAGAGATAGACACATAGATAAATAGTAGTATTCCACAGTGTGTGTATGCATATATATATGCGCATATACATATATAGGTATATGGGCATATATATATGTACGTATATATATGCACATATATATGTGCATGTATATATATGCGCATATACATGTGCGCATATATATGTGCATATACATATATGCGCATATATACACATACACATATATGCACATATGTATGTACATATATGTGTGTATATATGTGCACATACATATGTGCATAGTGTATGGGTATATATATGTGCATATACATATGTATGCACACACATACTGTGGAATACTATGTATCTATATGCACACACACACCATGGAATACTACTATCTATCTATCTATCTATATATATATATATGCAAGTTTTTTTTGTATAATGCATATATATATATATATGCACACACACACACCATGGAATACTACTCAACTACTCAACCATAAAACAGAACAAAATAATGGCATTTGCAGCAACCTGGATGGAACTGGAGACCATTGTTCTAAGTGAAGTAACTCCAGAATGAAAAAGCAAACATCATATGTTTTCACTCATTAGTGAGAGCTAAGCTATGAGGGTGCAAAGGCATAAGAATGATACAGTAGGCTTTGGGGACACTGGGGAAGGGATGGGAGGAGGTGAGGGATAAAAGACTACATATTCATTAGGAAGAGTGTACACAACTTGGGTGATGGGTGCACCAAAATCTCAGAAATCACCACTAAAGAACTTATTCATGTAACCAAACACCATCTGTTCCCACCAAAACCTATTGAAATAAAAAATAAAATAAAGGCAATGTAAAAAAATTACCAGATGATTTATAAATATTCTCAGCAAAACAATTTCTAATGGTGAAATTTCATTATATAAAATAGACTGTCAGCTGGTAATTTTGGAGCAAGAAATATATATGTATCTCTTATTCAACAGTGTAGGTATCCTTTAACAACCAAAGACAGCACAGTTCTTTTCCCAATGGTGCTGTTCTTAGCTAGTGTAGAAAAAAATCAGCTAGTACAACATATAAGGAAATATATCTTTTTACAGCTAAAAAAGTGTTTTAAAAGAAAGAACCCCATCCCTAAAACTAAACATTGCAGTCCTTGCTATAGATTTTTTCTCTGTCTTTGGAAACTGCCCAACTATTTTCATATGGTGCTTAGTAGTAGTTCTCCACCCCCATGATTGATGTGGTTTGAATGTTAAAGTTTCCTTGTCATCCAAAGTGATTTCCCAAGATGATCTGTTTCCTCTCAAACTTCAGACATTTTAACTCACACTCTGAAAATAGCTAAGGCAGTTCTTAAGAAAATCAAGTTAACTTACCATCAAGAGTATATGAAAAAAAGGTTTTTTTTTCTGGATCTGAGTCAGCGTTATTGGATGTTTTTGGACATGACTGAAGGTCTAAAACATGTTCTAACTGTAGTCACTAAGGAAAACAAATTCTTTTTATTTAAAGTTAAAGGAGATTAAATTTTAAACATTCATTGTTCCTCTATAAAATCATTTAAGCTTTGCTTTGATTACAGTTAATCAAACAAAGAAAGGCTTTAAGGTCATTGCTGGGATAATAGAAAAATGTCTCTCACTATTTTATTTTTGATTATCTGAATAGTTCAGGTAACAAACTGTGTTTTTGTCTAAATTGCTCAGGCTGTTCCTCAGTTATGGACATACCATGATCCACTTGAGTGGGTGCCTTTAAAATAGCAACTATGGAAGTGTTTCTAATTTTCTCTTATCCAAGTTTTATTTACAGAAAAGTGTTCAGTTTTGTACAAAAGAGACCATAAAGGGCAAAGGATTCCTAAATTAATGTCATGTGAAGATAAACTAAAATGTGTAGAATAATTAGTAATGGTGAGGTAGATGGTGGGATTTGACTCTGGAGGTCAGGCTCAGACATCAGACCAGATTGAGGACTAGATAAAACAGGGAAGAGGTAGAACCACCTCTCCATAAGACATGCCCAGGAGTATGCCATGTCAGTTTGCCACTGCAATGGCAAAGCCCTGAAGTCACTACTCCTTTCCATGGGAATGACCCAACAACTTGGAAGTTAGTGCTCTATTTCTAGAAACTTCTGCATAATCTGCTCTGTAATTAAAAGTGGATGTAAATATGACTGCAGAACTGCCTTTGAGCTGCTACTCTCAACACAGTGCCTAAGGGGAAGCCATGATCTACAGGAATAGTCATGGAGCTGTAACACTGCCACCTCAATAAAAACCCTAGAAGAAAACCTAGGCAAAACCATTCAGGACATAGGCATAGGCAAGGACTTCATGACTAAAACACCAAAAGCAATGGCAACAAAAGCCAAAATAGACAAATGGAATCTAATTAAACTCCAGAGCTTCTGTACAGCAAAGGAAATAATCATTAGAGTGAACCGGCAACCAACAGAATGGGAAAAAATTTTCGCAAACTACCCATCTGACAAAGGGCTAATATCCAGAATCTACAAAGAACTAAAACAGATTTACAAGAAAAAAACAAACGAACCCATTAAAAAGTGGGCAAAGGACACAAACAGACACTTTACAAAAGAAGACATCGATGAGGCCAACAAACATATGAAAAAATGCTCATCATCACTGGTCATTAGAGAAATGCAAATCAAAACCACATTGAGATACCATCTCACACCAGTTATAATGGTAATCATTAAAAAATCTGGAGACAACAGATGCTGGAGAGGATGTGGAGAAATAGGAACACTTTTACACTGTTGGTGGGAGTGTAAATTAGTTCAACCACTGTGGAAGACCATGTGGCAATCCCTCAAAGACCTAGAAATAGAAATACCACTTGACCCAGAAATCACATTACTGGGTATATACCCAAAGAATTATAAAGTGTTCTGTTATAAAGACACATGCACACGTATGTTCATTGAGGTACTGTTTACAATAGCAAAGACCTGGAACCAACCCAAATGTCTGTCAATGATAGATTGGATAAAGAAAATGTGGCACATATACACCATGGAATACTACACAGCCATAAAAATGATGAGTTTGTGTCCTTCATAGGGACATGGATGAACCTGGAAACCATCATTCTCAGCAAACTGACACAAGAACAGGAAACCAAACACAGTATGTTATCACTCATAGGCAGGTATTGAACAATGAGAACACATGGACACAGGGAGGGGAGCATCACACACTGTGGTCAATAGCGGGGGCTAGAGACAGTAGGGTGGCGAGTGTTGGGAGGGTTAATGAGGGGAGAAATACCAGATATAGGTGATGGGGGGATGAAAGCAGAAAACCACCTTGCCATGTATGTACCTATGTAACAATCCTGCATAATCTGCACATGTACCCCAGAACCTAAAGTACAATTTAAAAAAATAAAAAATAAAAATAAAAATATTTTCTTCTACCATCAGTTTGCTCGTGAACTCTTTCCTTACCAAAGCCAAGAACCCTCCTGAGCTAAGCCCCAATCTGAGGCTTGACCACCCTGCACCAACAGTAGCCTCTGCCTCCACCCACTATCTGTCTTAACCACATTTGCCAAACATACTTCTTCATTTGTAGCACCATTTCAGAGACTAGTAATACCAGCTTCTTATTGCTTTAATTGGATACTGGGATAAATCCTTGACTTTGGTCTTTTCTTCTGTATCTATAAAAGACACTGCCTTTTCTTGCCTTTACCTCTTGTTAATATTTCTAGAATTCCCTAATTTCTCATCATTCCCATTGGCTCTATTTTAGTTGAGACTATTATCTCCTCTTGCCCGAATATAGAAGAATCTGTCTGACTTCTCCAGCCACATCTCTTAATAGTTGCAACTTTCAACCCCTTCTTCCCCTTATACCATATTCTTCTACAAAGCCGACTATCTTCACTACTACGTTCCTTCACACAAGGTTATATATCATAATCACTTTGATCCCCAGGCTTTGTGAATTTTGCTTTTTTTTTTTTGGTCTGGACTACTGTCCTCACCCTGCCATTACTTCTTCTTACTTCTTTTTGTCTTCTATTTGTGCTGCAATGTGAGGCTCAGCAATTAGCCTTTTTGACTCTTCTCACCATCAGAGGTTTGCTAGGTATCCTTCCTCTGTCTACTTTCAGTCAAAAGAAAAATTTTTTAAAACCAAGTATGTTTTAACTAACACAATATAGTTTTATTCTGTTAAAACATATTTTTTGACAGAATTTATGAAGTAATGAAAAATAATATTCATCCTTTTCTTTTTGTTTAACTTTTGTGCTCCAGAAGCCAAGTTGCTGTTGCCACAGCACTTTATTAAGGCAGTGTGGTAGATGAGGTCTCATGGTCTGTCTCACAACAGATCATTCTTGGGACTTGATTACAGACTTGTTTTTAAAGGAATCCACCTCTCTATAATTTTGCATCCTTTTCTGTTACTATCCAGAAAAGAATGTAGATCATTTAACTCATTAGAATTTAAGCACTTAGGGCTAGGTATGGTGGCTTATGCCTATAATGCCAGGATTTTGGTAAGCCAAGGCAGGTGGATCACTTCAGCCCAAAAGTTCAGGACCAGCCTGGGTAACATGGCGAAACCCTGTCACTACAAAAAATACCAAAATTATCAAGGGGTAGTGGTGCACACTTGTAGTCCCAGCTGTACAGGAGACTAAGCTAGGAGGATTGATTGAACCTAGGAGGTTCAGGCTGTAGTGAGACTAGATTGCACCACTGCACTCCAGCCTGAGTGACAGAGTAAAACCTTGTCTACACACACACATACACACACAGACACACACAGGAATTTAAGCACTTATGATTGTTTTCCCTCAACTAAAAAGCCTCAGGGCTAATATTTGTTCCATAATTCTGGTGTATGGCTCACATTTTTTCCTTATAAAGTTTTCCATTATTACCTCAAATTGTAGTTATTCAAAAATACTTGTGTATTAAAGAAGAGGCAAGTGAGTTTAGCAAATTTGAATTATTTCACCTAAAAGGAAAAGTAATCAGTTTTCAAAAGACCCTGCAAAAGCAGGTCATAAATAAAGTCTAAAAGTTGTCAAAGCTGTATCTCATAACCCCAAGCACTTCCCAGGCTGTGCCCTCTTCAAAGCTTCCTGTTAGGTATCTTGGGTTCCTGAATCTCTCTGCTTCCCTTAGGAAAGTATAACATTAGCACATTCAAATTAATGTAAAGAATTAATTCAGCTTAAATAGACTTTTTCTTCCACCTGCATTTGGGAGTTGGGGAACCCTAACTAGAAGAAATAAGTCTTAGGAGAAGCACACTTGGGAAAGGAGGACCTTCAAAACCTCTCAGACCTTAATTGTCTATAGGTTAAGTCACACTCTTTACCTGAGGGACAAAGGATTAGTTTAGAAAATGCTTATACGCTATGTACTCTATTATATGACATGAGTTAATATTTCATATTAGTCAAAGATTTAAGTCAACAAAACTGATATAATAGTAAAATATAATATTTATAGTAGGAAGAACTAAAATAAAATAAAATATACTTTACTAAATCATCACTAATTATTTTTAATCTTTTTATTTTGAAGGTACTTTAGGATCTTGTAAAACTTCAGTATTCTTGGGCAAGATGGCCAAATAGGAAAAGCTCCAGTATGCAGCTCCCAGTGCGATCAATGCAGAAGACGGGTGATTTCCACATTTCCCACTAAGATACCTGGTTCATCTCATTGGTACTGGTTGGACAGTGGGTGCAGCCCAAAGGGGGCAAGCTGAAGCAGGGTGGAGCGTCGCCTCACCTGGAAAGTGCAAGGGGCTGGGGAACTCTCTCTCCTAGCCAAGGAAAGCCACTAGCTACTGTTTCCTGCACTTCAGCCCAGACACTGTGCCTTTCACACAGTCTTCACAACCCACAGACCAGGAGATTCACTCCAGTACCTACACAACCACGAGGGTCCTGGGATTCCAGCACAAAACTGGGTGGCCATTTGGGCAGAAACCAAAATATCCACAGCAGTTTTTTTCTTTTTTAATACCCCAGTGGTGCCTGGAATGCCAGCAATACAGAGCTAAAGGAGCATGTTATAACCGAATGCAAAGAAGTTAAGAACCTTGAAAAAAGGTTAGACAAAATGCTAACTACAATAACACCAGTTTAGAGAAAAAAATTAATGACCTGATGGAGCTGAAAAACACAGCATGAGAACTTCGTGAAGCATACACAAGTTTCAATGGCCAAATTGATCAAGTGGAAGAAAGCATATCAAAGACTGAAGATCAACACAATGAAATAAAGCAAGAAGACAAGATTAGACAAAAAAGAGTGAAAAGAAATGAACAAAGCCTCCATAAAATATGGGATTATGTGAAAAGACCAAATCTATGTTTGATCAGTGTACCTGAAAGAGAAGGATAGAATGAAACCAAGTTGGAAAACACTCTTTGGGTATTATCCACGAGAACTTCCCAACCTAGCTAGGCAGGCCAACATTCAAATTCAGGAAATACAGAGAGCACCGCAAATATACTCCTCTAGAAGTGCAACCCCAAGGCACATAATTACCAGATTCACCAAGGTTGACATGAAGGAAAACATACTAAGGGCAGCCAAAGAGAAAGGTCACTTTACCCACAAAGGGAAGCCCATAAGACTCACAGTGGATCTCTCAGCAGAAATCATACAGGCCAGAAGAGAGTGGGGGACAATATTCAACATTATTAAAGAAAATAGTTTCCAACCCAGAATTTCATATCCAGCAAAACTAAGCTTCATAAGTGAAGGAGAAATAAAATCCTAATGGACAAGCAAATGCTGAGAGATTTTTCACCACCAGGTCTGCCTTACAAGAGCTCCCGAAGGAAGCACTAAACATGGAAAGGAACAACTGGCACCAGCCACTGCAAAAACATACCAAATTGTAAAGACCATCAATGCTATGAAGAAACTGCATCAACTAACAGGCAAAATAACCAGCTAGCATCAAAATGGCAGGATTAAATTCACACATAACAGTATTAACCTTAAATGTAAATGGGCTAAATGCCCCAATTAAAAGATACAGACTGGCAAATTGGATAAAGAGTCAAGACCCATCAGTGTGTGGTATTCAGGAGACCCATCTCACATGCAAAGACACACATAAGCTCAAAATAAAGGGATGGAGGAAGATTTACCAAGCAAATGGAAAGCAAAAAAAAAAGCAGGGGTTGCAATCCTAGTATCTGATAAAACAGACTTTAAACCATCAAAAATCAAAAGAGATAAAGAAGGGCATTACGTAATGGTAAAATGATCAATGCAACAAGAAGAGCTAACTATCCTAAATATATATGCAGCCAATGCAGGAGCACCCAGATTCATAAAGCAAGTTCTTAGAGACCTGCAAAGAAAATTAGACTCCCACACAATAATAATGGGAGACTTTAACATCCCACTGTCAATATTAGACAGATCAATGAGACAGAAAATAAGCAAAGATATCCTGGACTTGAACTCAGCTCTGGACCAAGTGGACTTAATAGACATCTACAGAACTCTCCACCCCAAATAAACAGAATATACATTTTTCTCAGCACCACATCACACCTATTCTAAAATGCCCACATAATTGGAATTAAAACACTCCTCAGCAAATGCAAAAGAATGGAAATCATAACAAACAGTCTCTCAGACCACAGTGCAATCAAATTAGAATTCAGGATTAAGAAATTAACTCAAAACCACACAACTACATGGAAACTCAACAACCTGCTCCTGAATGACTACTGGATAAATAACGAAATGAAGGCAGAAATAAGGATGTTCTTTGACATCAATAAGAATGAAAACACAAAGTACCAGAATCTCTGGGACACATTCAAAGCAGTATATAGAGAAGAATATATAGCACTAAATGCCTACAAGAAAAAGGAGGAAAGATCTAAAATCAACACCTTAATGTCAAAATTAAAAGAACTAGAGAAGCAAGAACAAATAAATTCAAAAGCCAGCAGAAGATGAGAAATAACTAAGATCAGAGCAGAACTGAATGAGATAGAGACACAAAAAAACCCTTCAAAAAAAAATCAGTGAATTCAGAAGCTAGTTTTCTGAAAAGATCAACAAAATATATAGACTGCTAGCCAGATTAATAAAGAAGAAAAGAGAGAACAATCAAATAGATGCAATAAAAAATGATAAAGGCAATAACACCATGGATCCCCCAGATATACAAACCAACCATCAGAGAATACTATAAACACCTCTACACAAATAAACTAGAAAATCTCGAAGAAATGGATAAATTTGTGGATACTTACACCCTGCTAAGACTAAACCAGGAAGAAGTTGAATCCCTGAATAGACCAATAACAAGATCTGAAATTGAGGCAACAATTAACAGCCTACCAAGCAGAAAAGTCCAGAACCAGATGGTTTCACAACTGAATTCTACCAGAGGCATGAAGAGGAGCTGCTACCATTTCTTCTGAAACTATTCCAAACATTAGAAAAAGAAGAAATCCTCCCTAACTCATGTTATGAGGCCAATGTCATATGGATACTAAAACCTGGCAGAAACACAACTAAAAAAAAAAATTCAGGCAAATATCACTGATAAACATCGATGTGAAAATCCTAAATAAAATACTGGAAACCAAGTCCAACAGCATATCAAGAACCTTATCCATCATGATCAAGTTGGCTTCAAACAATACTACAAGGCTACAGTAATCAAAACAGCATGGTACTAGTACCAAAACAGAGATATAGACCAATCAAACAGAACAGAGGCCTCAGAAATAATGCCGCACATCTACAACCATCTGATCTTTGACAAACCTGACAAAAACAAGCAATGGGGAAATAATTCCTTATTTAATAAATGGTGTTACAAAAACTGGCTAGCTATATGCAGAAAGCTGAAACTAGACACTTTCCTTATACCTTATACAAAAATTAACTCATGATGTATTAAAGATTTAAACATAATACCTAAAACCATAAAAACCCTAGAAGAAAACCTAGGCAATACCATTCAGGACATAGACATGGGCAAGGACTTCATGACTAAAACACCAAAAGCAATGGCAACAAAAGCCCAAATTGACAAATGAAATCTATTTAAACTAAAGCACTTCTGCACAGTAAAAGAAACTATCATTAGAGTGAACAGGCAACCTACAGAATGGGAGAAAATTTTTGCAATTCCTCCATTTGACAAAGGGCTAGTATCCAGAATCTACAAAGAACTAAAACAAATATACAAGAAAAAAAAGAAAAACATCAAAAAGTGGGCAAAGGATATGAAGAGACACTTCTCAAATGAAGAAATTTATGTAGCCAACAAACATATGAATAAAAGCTCATCATCACTGGTCATCAGAGAAATGCAAATCAAAACCACATTGAAATACCATCATGCACCAGTTAGAATGGCAATCATTAAAAAATCAAGAGACAACAGATGCTGGAGAGGATGTGGAGAAATAGGAACACTTTTACACTGTTGAGAGTGTAAATTAGTTCAACCATTGTGGAAGACAGTGTGGCGAGTCCTCGGATCTAGAATTACAAATACCATTTGACCCAGAAATCCCATTACTGAGTATATACCCAAATAATTATAAATCATTCTATTATAAAGACACATGGAAATATACATTTATTGCAGCACTGTTTACAATAGCAAAGACTTGGAACCAACCCAAATGCCCACCAATGATAGACTAGATAAAGAAAATGCAGCACATATACACCATGGAATACTATGCAACCATTAGAAAGGATGAGTTCAAGTCTTTTGCAGGGAAGTGGATGAAGCTGGAAACCATGATTCTCAGCAAACTGACACAAAAACAGAAAATCAAACACCGCATGTTCTCACTCATAAGTGGGAGTTGAACAATGAGAACACATGGACACAGGGAGGGGAACATCACACAACAGGGCCTGTCAGGGGATTAGGGGATAGGGGAGGGATAGCATTAGATAAAATATATAATGTAGATGCCAGAGTAATGGATGCAGCCAACCAAAGCGGCATGTATACAGCTATGTAACAAACCTGCATGTTCTGCACATGTACACCAGCACTTAAAGTACAATAAAAAGGAAAGAAAACATAACCTACATTGTTTATAAATTAGGCCATATAATTAAAGTATGGGTAATAGAATTCACTTTGAAAGTTTAATTAATGTGCATAAAATCTTAATTAAAATGTTGGTGGTTATAACATGTACCTAATATATATTTATAATTAAAATGATAGAATTAATTTTAAAAAAAGACTTCAGGATTCTCATTAATGAGGAGTTTTTGCTGATGCAATCTAATAAATTTTTATTAGCTAACACAAAAATTGGGTTCATTTCTTAGTAATTCTACCAAACATATGGATTGTCGTTTGCCTTTTCTAAACTTTCTTATAACAGCTGCTGGAAAGCACCTTGTTTTGTGCCTGTAAGTCATATCCTCTTAGATGAGAAAATTAGAGTTCATTAAACTTCTTGGGTGTGTAGATTCACCTTTTTTGTCAAATTTGAGCCATTTTTGGTCATCATTTCTCTTGCTCAATTCTGTCTTCTCCTATTGGTACTTTCATTTTGCATACGTTTGTGCACCTAAAAGTGTCCCACATATCTCTGAGGTTGTATTTATTTTTTCATTTTTTTTCTCTCTGTTCTTCAGGTTGCATGTTTTCTAATAATCTAATTCAAGTTCACTCATTCTTTATTCTTTATTCACTCATTCAATTCTACTGTTGAATCTCTTCAGTGCATTTTTTATTTCACTAGACTCTGGAATTATTTTACTTCTCAACTCCAGAATTTCCATTTGGTTCTTTTTGATAATTTCTATAATTGGTATTCTCTATTATGAGATCTTGTCAACATACCTTCCTTTACTTCTTTAAGCCTTTGGTTTTTGAACATATTTATAATGGCTTCTTGAGATCTTTGTTAAATCCAACATCTGGTTGCTCTCACAGACAGTCTTGTTGTCTGCTATTTTTTCTCTATGTATAGGTCAGACTTTCCCCTCTTTTGTTGAGGTGGGGGTATGTCTCGTGAATTTTTGTTGGAAATAAGACATCTCAGTAATACATTACAGCAAGTCTAGGTGCTGGTTCTCCAGCAACGTCCCACCACTGAATCTGGGCCTTGCTATTGTGGTTTGTCTATTTATTTAGTGACTGGCTTGATTCCTTTAGCAAAGTCTATCCCCTGCATTGCCAGAGTGAAACTTCTAGTGCTCCTAAGGCAGCAGCCTTGGGAAGGTGTGGTCACTTTGGGATGACAGTGGTTTGGCAGGGCTTTCTTTGACTGTCTCTTTCTCTAGCCACAACCAGCTATTAAGCCTCGTTAATTACATTTGATTGCTCAATTGTTTTCAACAATGCCCTGTGGCATAAATTGTTCTGCAGATGGTCTAATTAAATTCAGAATTCTTTGTAGGGATAGTTTTTGAGGTAAGTGTTTCAGATTTGTTCTAACCCCAAGTCAGCTCTTAACTGTCTTAACACTTAATTTTCACTAATTTTCTCTGGTAAACTAGCTGGCCTATGGTTTAACTTATATTGCTAATATATTGTTCAGTCTCCTCTTAATTGCTTTTTACCACAACATCCATTACTTTTTAGAGTGCCCTACGGCTTGGCTTGAACTTTCTCACATTCTATTGCAAATGAAGTCAGTTCCTTTAGGGAGAGCATTTTATGGCCCGTCTTTCTCCCTGGGCAAAATCTCTGATCCTCTCTGAAGCTCAGGGCAGAAAAAGTGACAACTGCTTTTGAGTGACACCCCTGCTTTAAGATATGGCAGTTAGCAGCGGGGTGGGGATTGAGTACAGTAGGCTCAGGTCTCAGCTTACCCCTCCTGGCTTTGAACCTGTGCCTTATGAGCCAGGACAGGGATGATAGGGCTCCAGTGTTTGCTACTATCCCTGGTAAACCTTATGTCTCATGAATGGAGGCTAGTTGGAAAAAAAAAAAATAGCCCCCAACTCTTGGCTATACTTGCCTAAAACTTAGCCTTTGCAACTGGGAGCAGTATAAGAAATGCTGATATTCTTCCCCTCCTTGGAGGATACCATAGATTTCTATTTGAGAGGTAGGGGAAGAGAAAGCCCTGTGTTCTTGGCAGTGGCCATCTGGAGTGCAGTTCCATCATGCCAAGCTGGGATAGTGGGAAGGAAGAAGCAGGCTGTCATTCAAATAAAACACTCTCACTGTTTACACAAAGGTGTAGTAGGCTTTCTTGAATAACCATGTCTTCATTTCCTATGTGCCCTTAGGATTATTTCTAGAGGCTTAATTAAAATGGTTGAAGTTAAAGAAATTTTTTCACCAGTTTCATTGGGAAGTGGGTACAGCATGTTTTCACATTGTGATGTCAGAAGTGAAATGTCCTTATGCATTTATTTTTAGTTAATGAACATATCTAGCCCAGATGATTAGACTCAAAATAATTAGCAAATCAAATTCCTTTCAGAAATTTGAAATTGGGAAGCCAAGGTCCTGCACCAATTATTAGGAAGGGCAGATGCCAAAATACTACAGAATGAATTTTCATCAGGCAAATAGAACCTGGTCAATTAAAATGGTTTACAACGCACTGAAGTGAATGAAAACGTGAAGATAATGGGATAATTGTTAGAGAGAATAGAAAATCCCATGAGAAGAAGAGGGACTAAGTGAGGGACGATGAGACTGCCTTAATGCCAGTTCCATTTCTTATGCAGTTAAGCTCTACTCTGCTTCCCATCTTGAAGCCTTGAAATCCCTGTAATCCTGTTATATTTGTACAATACAACTACCCTACCAATAAAGACTAAATTAAAGCAAGAGTTCTATATGCAGTAACAAAGCCTCCGGTTTCATTTTTTCTGCTCTCTTACTTATCTAAGCAACACATTGGAGTAGAATAAAAGCTTAAAAGTCCTAAGGGTAAAATAATGAAAAAAATGCCTGTTTTGGAAAAAAAATGAAGTTTAAATAACCTGGAAAACTTTCTGATATTAAAAAAAACTATGCTGGGTAAAATGTAATAAAAATACTTGTTTTTAATTGTAGTAACATATACATAACATAAAATTAACCGTTCTCAAATGTGCAGTTCAGAGGCATTAAATACATTCATATTAGCATGAAACCATCACCACCATTCAGCTTCATAACTTTTCCAGCCTCCAAAGTAGAAACTTTACACCCAATAAACAAAAAGAGCTGCCACTTCTTTCCTCTCCCCAGCCCCTGACAACACCATTCAACTATATGTCTCTGTGAACTGAATTACTCTAATACTTCATAGAATTGAAACCATTAAATATTTGTTCTTTTGTGACTGGCTTATTTCACTTACCATGTTTTGAAGGTTCATCTATGTTATAGCATCTGTCATAATTTCCTTCCTTTTAAAGGCTGAATATATTCCAATGTATGTATATGTCACCTTTTGTCTGTTCATCCATTGATGAACACTTGAATTGCTTTCACATTTTGTTTATTGTGAATAATGCTTCTATAGACATTTATGAACAAATGTCTACTCAAAGCTCTGTTTTCAATTCTGGGTAATTTGTAAAGAAAAGAAGTTTATTTTGGCTCATGGTTATTCAGGCTGTACAAGAAGCACAGTGACTGCATCTGCTCCTGGTGAGACCTCAGGAAGTTTCCAGTCATGGCAGAAGGCAAAGCAGGAAGCTGGTGTATCACACAGCAAGAGCAGGAACAAGAGAGTGAGGAGGAGGTGCTAGGCTCTTTTAAACAACCAGATCTCACATGAACTCACAGAGGAAGAATTCACTCATTACCATAAGTATGGCACCAAGTCATTCATGAGAGATCTGTTCCCAGGTCCCAAATGCCTCCCACCAGGCCCCACCCCCAACATTGGGGATTATGTTTCAACATGAGATTTGGAGAAGACAAATTTCCAAACTATATCATATGCCCAGAAGTAGAATTTCTGGATCATACAGTAATTTTAAGTTTCATTTTTTAGGAATTTCCATACTGTTTTCTGCAGTGGCTGCAGCATTTTACATTCCCACCAGCAATTCCCAAGAGTTCCAATTTCCTCACATCTTTACCAACACTTATTATTTGTGATTTTTGGTAATGGTCATCTTAATGAAAACATATAGCAAACATATATTTAAATCCACATCTGAGCACTCAGGAAAATAAGGGAACTCTAATAAAAAATACAAAGATGGCAAAAGCCAAGGTGCTAAACTATGGAAGGGTCTTAGGTTTTTAATGGTCATCAGGGCATAAGAGACAAATGTTGAGATTATACAAGATGAAGAACCGACTAAAATGCCTGGAGAAAGCCAGGACTATCAAAGAGCTACACCCTTTGTGAAGGAGAAGTCCAAGGGAAAAATCATCTACTTGTTTACAGAGATGAACAGAGAAAGCTTGTCCTTTTTGGGCTACGCTTTAAGGGAAAAGATCTCCTCTAAGACTTTGTAACTAAAGGTATGTTCTTAAGTATATTTTGAATCAAATGCATACTCCTGTATGGTCTGGGAATACAGAAGTTGGCATAATAGCATGAAAGTGGTCAGGCCATCCAGTCTAGAAATGCTCTTGGCAGAAGAAAACATAAAATAATACCAGGGGCTCACACCTTTAATTCAGTCCCCATGAAGTTTTCTTAAATAATGTTCTCCCTCCTTTCTAACATAAGCATAATTAGCCCGAATTATAAGATATGGGGTATGTAACATATCATAGACAAGCCATCAAATGTAAGAAACAGCACATTTACACTTCAAGTAGACTGCAGAATCATCAGTAAATAGTAACATTAAAGTGTTATGGGCCAGGTGTGGTCTCATGTCTGTAATCCCAGCACTTTGGGAGCACGAGGTCAGGAGTTTGAGACCAGCCTGGCCAACATAGTGAAACCCCATCTCTACTAAAGATACAAAAAATGAGTTGGGGGTGGTGGTGCATGCCTGTACTCCCAGCTACTTGGGAGGCTGAGGCAGGAGAATTTCTTGAACCTGGGAGGAAGAGGTTATAGTGAGCCAACATCATGCCATTCCACTCCAGCCTGGGCAACAGGGTGAGACTTCACCTCAAAAAAAAAAAAAAAAAAAGTGTTATGCTGTTTAAAGAAATGAAAATAAAAGAAAAAAATATGATAACTTCAAAATGTACCAGGTTGATTTGAAAAAAACTTTAATAGAATTTCTACAAAATAAAAAAGAAAGTAATGTGCAATATTAGACACAACAGAAAACAGATATAATAAACTCAACTATAATTCTAAAGTAATTGCCCATAATCCAGCATATGTAAAATAGAATGTGAAAAACATGAAAAAAGCAATTAAAAGACATGGAGGAAAGAATGAGAAAGGCCAATATGCTTTTTGTTAGAGTCTTAAGAAGAATCACAGGTGATAAATGAAAGGCAATATTGGCAAATAATGACAGAATTTTCCAGAGTAATTTAAGAGATGGATCATCAGATTCACAAAATACACTACATCACAAGCAAGGTAAATATGACCAGATTCATGCCTAACCACACAATAATTAAACCAGAATATTCTACAGAGGTAAAATCTTAATAACAGCCATAAAGAAAATGACAGATTATCTAAAATGAAAAAAAAAATGGTTGGAAGTAGAAGAGGAATAGTAACTCCAAAGCGCTAAAGAAAAATAATTGTCAACCTAGATTTTATACCAAAATTTTTAAAACTACCTTTTAAGAAGCAGGATACAATTAAGACATATTTCTAAAAAAAAAAAAAAAAATTGAGAATTGTTTTCACCAAAAGATCTTTACCTGAAAATTTCTAAATTGTCCCAGAAAGAAAGAGCTAAGGAAGAAGTAATGACAAGCAAAGGAATTGATAAATTTGTGATTTTATGTATATAATTAATTATTGTAAAACTATAAGACTAACAGATAAATTGGTTCAGGAACTAACTTAATGTGGACAAACTTCAAAGTTAAAATATTCTAAGATACTATTCAGAAAGTATAAAGTTATTGATTTGCTTTTGACTTTCTCAATTATTCATAAGTAAAAATCTAAAAATAATTATAAAAAAGAAAATTAAAATACTTAGCTTCTAAACTAATAAAGCACAGTAAAGAATAAAAAAATCAATTCAAACAAGATTTTAAATGGAGAAAATGTTAAGCATAAAAAAATCAAGATAAGTGGAAAGCATAAAATGTGATAGTAGAAAAAAATACGTGTGATTAAGCTAAATTCAAGACATATCTATTCTAGCAATAGACTTAAAACACATCACTGAAGGTTAAAAGATTTTAAAAAGTCATATAGACAAGTAAACAAAAGTCACCATAGCCTTATTAATTGACAGTAAGGCAAGAGGGTATATCTGTCATGTTTTTTGACAGGTGGTATGTACATACTAGCTTTCTAACTTTTTGGCATGGCTAAAATACTTACCAATCACAAAAGATGATAAGGACAACGGCCTAGGGTTCAGAGTTAGGAAACAGTCTAAGGGCACCTAGAAGAGCCTCAGTAGCTAATAATATAATGATAATTTTCCTTATGGGACTGAAAATGTTACCGGTGGATTTACATAATGATGTGTGTAACATGCTAAGAAAGCTGTCAGCTGTGAGCTGTGAGCTGTGAATCAGTAATGAAAAAAGCACAATAGTGTCATTTTGGCAAAGATCCAAGAGAATTTTTGCTTTTGTCTCTCTAGGCACTCCAGATTTTATTTCACTTGAACAAAGATCAAGTGTCCGATTTTATGGTAACTGTGAGGATGTCCAGGAAATCACTATGGACTTTCCTGTTACCTGGGACAAATTTTGAATAAAGAAGGCAGGGGTTTGCTTTGGCAAGCATTTCTAATTTAATGTCACCACAGAAATGACAGAAAACACACACACACACACACACACACACACACACACACACACGTGCTATTTCCCTGTAAATGCTAAGAGATTGCAGGGAACAGTAGTGGCAGTGAGGACAAGGAGCGGGGAAATGAAGATGAGTAGGATGCCAAGAAAGAAAAAAAATCCAGCTTTTTATTAGCTAATGAAAATCAGGAGGGACTGGAGATTGAAAAAGGAAGGGACAGACAGAGAGAGAGGGGGAAAGAGAAAGGAAAAGGAAGAGGATGAAGGAAAACAAGGAAGAGAGAATGAAAGAGAAGTGGAGATGAGAGGAGGAGAGGGCAGGGGACAGAGAAGCAACAGCCAAGTGTCAGTCTCTCTTAGCAGTCCATAAAGGGTTGCTGCTTTATACCCAAGAATAAGATGGCACTTCTAGAACTTGCAAAAATGGACAGTATCCTAAAGTCTTCCAATCCAAGACAAATCCACATAAACAAACAAGTCTAGTGCTGGTATTCCATTATGCATGTCTTCTCTAGGTAATATTACATACACTACCCACACACTGATTTTCTTTATAATATGGTAATATTATGAGCTAAGTGTTTTCTCTATACACATATATGTATCTCCCATTAGGGCAAGTATTGCTTTTGTCTCCATTTTACAGATGGGTTCACAAAGGCAGAGTGAGCTGAAATAATTTGGCTGAGGCCATGAAAGTAATAAGAGGTGGAGCAGGTATCTGAACCTAAGCAATCTGGTTCAGTTCCTATCTCTTATTCTGGATGATAAACTGCCTCTCACCCTCAGAAAGGCAAGTGTGAGAGCCCACTCCAAACATGAAAGCAGGACAAAGGACTGGGCCTTTGCAGATCTCCTGGAAATCTCTTTTGCAGAGTAATCATTCTCCATTCTCTGGGCAGCGTCAGTGTGGATTTTATCAGTCTTGTAGAAGCGGGTAGAGGTGGGTGCACACTCTTTCTGCCCCATAGTTTCTCCACTTGCAACAAAGGCAGGGTGATACGGATAAAACACTGAACTCAAAGACAGAACTGTGTGTTAAGCTTGGCCCAGCACCCTACTGTGCGATCCCGAGTGAGCAGGTAGAAAAATACAGGGCACTGCAGTGTATGAAGCTCTTTCCAGACACATCTCATTTGCTGCTCCTCAAAACCACAGGCCAGGGCTCTCTCTCCTTTCAATAGCACAGTAAAATTAATTGCGGAGAGTTTAGTAAATAAGCGCAGTGCCACTCTCTGGTAGAGATTTCCTTTGTTCCCAATTTTGTGTGATTCCAAGTTCCATTTAGATTCCATCACATCTTGCACGAGTTCCTGTCTCTCTATGGGTCTAAAATTCCTCAATTAAATCATAGCATTGGTATAGAGGATGTGTGAAGTATCAGTTCTCAGACTTTAAGACACTCTTATCTCAGAGCAAGCCCAACAACTCAACTCGAGACCCCTGGGCTGAAGACAGAGTTCTCTGTGTCATTGAAGAAGTGGAAGTTGGTGCTGATCACACATGAGGGCAGTTAATGAAAACTAAAAGTTTATATTTGACTTGAGATGCTCTCTGGGTAATTTTGCAGGAGTTTTTCTCTCCTGGTTGTTTTACTTAGATTAAAATTTTTGCCAGCATTCCAAGGGTATACACTCACTCATGTGCAGGGGCCCAGTAATGAGAGGGAGCGCCACTTTGGAGTCAAACTCTGCCAAGTCTAATACTAAAAGTAGGTGAATGAGATTTGACTGCCTCCTAAATTGAATGTCTGTGGAATTTCTTGGACCTAAAACAGAGTCCAGAATAAGACTGTATAGTAACATTCACTAGGTGTCAGTGTTTGACAAACTGTCTTGCCAACATCATTAGTGGAATGTTCATTTTGGCACAAATTGTCTATGGAAAATGCAATTAGGAAAAAGTTGTGCAAGTAGCAATTAGAAACTGAATAACTTGCCTTATTCCTTTTATTCAGATTACCCTTGGCTACTTAGCCGAAATAAAGCTCAGTAGGAAATCACTTGCAGACCATCACAGTAGCCTCTGGAATGCATTGTCTGCATGGAGAGTGGGAAGAACAGGCAAGGGTTTTCTTTGGTGCTTGCCTGCTTCCTCTTTCTGACAATCTCTTACCTTTTTTCTAGACCCTGCCTAGCTGCTGTATTGGCCATTAAGCCCCTGTCTTCCTCCTTGGTCACAGGATAATACCAGTGCAGGGAGAGGAAAACCCCTTCCAAAGAGTGGCATTTTAACATGTACTCAGTCTCAACAACCCCTGAGCTATTCTACAGTGGAGAGGTACAATATGCCAGTCAGTGTTCCAGGTGCAACAGAAACAACAATAAACTAAACAGACAAACATCCCTGACTTTCTAGTGAGTGGACACAGAAAATTAACAGAAAAGTAAAATACGTGGTATGCTAGGTGGTCATAAATGTTATGGAAGATAATAAAGAAGAGAAGGAGAGAGTGAATTCCTGGTGTGAAAAGTGGCTGCAAATTAATTATGGTGGAAGGCATCCCTGAGTAGATGGCACATAAACAAAAATCTGAAAGAGGGGTGGAAGTAGTACCCATCTCAAGAAATGGCATCCATGCAGAGGAAGTGGCATGAGCAAAAACCCGGAGGGATGAATGCCCTTAGCGGGGTCAAGAAAGAAGCAAGTTCAGTAAAGCTGGAGACTAGGAGGAAATGAGATCCAAGAAGTGAAGGGCAACATGTGGGCTCACAGTGTAGCGGGCCTTTGGACCATTGTAAGGATAGGCATTTACTGTAGGAACCTTTGGAGCATTTTGAGCACGAGAGTCAACATAACCTGCCTTAAGTGTAAAATATGACTTCGTGGAGGAGGGCATTCTTTAGCGGTGTGAAGGTAGAAACAAAGAGAGGAATTATTACTCTATTATAATAATTCAGGTAGATGGTGAGATTGAAGTGCTGACAAATGAAAAGATTCAGGGTATATTTTTAATGTGTAATTTAGAAGTACTGCTGTTAGATTGTTTCTGGGATTTGGGAAAAGAGGAGAGTCAAGGATATTTCAAAAGATTTTGACGTGGGTAACTGGCACTGGTATTTCCTGAGATGGAAAAGGACTTAGGAGTAGGAGGGAATAGTGTGGTGGGGCAAGGGAGCAGCTGAGTTCTGACTTGTCAATTTGCATATACCTCTTCGATCTCCAGAAGAATATATTGAGTAGGCAATTTGATATACAATTGTAGAGCTCAGGGAAATGGCCTGGGCTGAGAATATGAATTTGAGAATTCTAAGTGTATAGGTGAAATTTAAAACCCTGAGATGGAACAAAAATCACCAATGAAGGGAGTGTAGACAAGAAGAGATGAGGTTTGAAGACTGAGTCCTGGACCTCTTTACCATTTAGAAGCTGGACAATGGGAAGGAGCCAGCAAAAGAAGTGGAAAACAAATAGGGAAGCAGGGGCAAGGCACGGAATATGTAGTATCCTGGAAATTCAGAGAAAAGAGTGCTCAGAGAAGAGGGAGTGATCCAAAACCAGGAAGTGAGCAATGCGGGTGGAGGGAGTGAGTCAAAAGAGTATTTCTATACCCTAAGTCGGTTATCTTCTAGTGTAGCCCTTTCATTATGCTTAGAGGGAATATATGTTAGCTATGTGAGATACTAACATTTGCTTAATGTTGCTTCTTTCCTGACTGGTCAATATTAGCTACCTTCACCCTTCATCCTTTGCCTTAGCCATTCTTACATGACTGCATGCTCATGCCCAGTATGCACACACACATACACATGTGCTTCTAAGCAAGACCTTGGTCACCATAAGGTCCCCTCTTCTGTCTTCCATAGGGATGTCTGTCACTGTTTCATCTAGACCCACAGATGAGCCTTTAATGTGTTAAAAGTCCTCAAGGTATTATAGACCAAACTTAATACACAAGGAGGGAGATGTAATATTATCACGATTAAGCATTTGATTTTAATTGATTATCCTTTAAAATTTATTTTATTATTTTAGATATAATTTTATTTTTATGAAAAATAACTGTATATATTCATGAGGTATATAGTGATGTTTTAATACCTATAATGTATAGTGATGAGATCAGGGTAATTAGCATATCTATCATCTCGAATTTTTATTATTTCTTTGTGTTGAGAACATTCACTATCTTTCTTCCAGCTACTTGAAACTACATTTTATAGTTGACTGCAGTCATCCTACAATGGCACAGAACACAAAACATTGTTACTTCTCCAAAACCATGCTAAGGCTAAGTCAAACATTTTGTTTCACTTCTTCCTTTTTTTCATCTTTTTGTAATATGACCGAATTTTGAGTAAATATGCTGAAAAGATTATGCTAAAGATATAAGTAATTTAATTCAGTTAAAAATAAATATTCTGTAGGAGCCAATTTGGAATAGTTCTTAATGGTCAAAAATAGAACCAATTTGAACAAGAAATAAATAACAGAAGGTAACATATTCACAGATTCCAAGGATTCAGATGCATACATCTCTAAGGGGCTGCTATTCTGCCTACCATTACTCAGACAGGGGAAGAATTATTCTGCCTATCACAGGTATTACTTTTGAGAGTAATTAAAAATATAGGGATTATATTACACATCAAATCTCAATGAGGTTTCTTCTCCACTCACACACTGCCTTGTCACAGACACTCATTTGTTATATAACAAGGATATTGGAGAACATGGAGAGAAAGGATTTATATAAGGATACCAATTCTTCAAACTCATATAAGCCAGCCATTCCAAGAACAAGCTTTTAAATAAATCAGCAAGTTTCTAAACAATTGACAGATAATGAAGCAGAAATGAACGTACCTTCACCCAGCTTTGAAGATACAAATTTAACAAATAAAACCTTTATTTGTTGAGTATTCATATTCAGTGTCATGAAGCAGACTTATAAAATGTGCAAATATTACACAAATAAAATTGTAAATTGGCTATGTTTCCTCTTTGAAAATAAAATTGTTTCCCTGAATTTGTATGCAGAACTTTATATTATTCCCCATGTTAAGGGTGCAGATCAGAACCTGAGGGAAAAAAGTAGCTTGGAATATCAGTTTTCTGTTTTTTTTCTTGTGAGCAGTGGAATCCTTCTTGAACAAAACTAAAATTAGTCATCGAAGGGTAACAACCTTAAAACCAAGCTCTCTGGTTGAAACAAAGGTAGAGACCCACGCAACCTCATTTCTCTTTGCAGGTGCCCTGGTGACATCTCTGGAGCATCCTAGGCTTTGAGCATTACTCCTTGACTAGTTATGCTGAGCTGGTATAAAAGGCAAACTTCCAAGACCATGTGAAATACAGAAACTTTTATGCATGACATAAAATTATTTGGGAAGAAGGAAGCTTATCAGGATTTGTCAGTGAGAGAAGAGCATCCTATTTACAACAGAGAATCTGGAAGAGGTGTCACATAAAATATTAACTAAAATATATAGACAGGTTAAGTAAGGGGATGTGTGTGACTAGCAAAACCTTGATAACTAGCTTCTTTGGGGGTAGCAGGTGAACTTGGAAGGGAAGCTCTATGTTGCTGTTTTGGATAATATATCATCAGATGGAATAATTAGAAATATTAAAATCAAAGTTCTAATGAATGTGCATGTACGGTACAGCAAATTGGATTACCAGCATATGGAGATATACAATATCTCTGACATTTGAATCACTTTCCAGCCTCTTGTTAATAATTTAAGCTGTCATCTGCTACCTCTCTAAATCTTCCTTTCCATCTCATTGTTCCTATGGTTTACTCATCACCATTCAATCCCAACAGACTCGCGCCCAAATGCATGCTGTGCCATACACCATATCTTTATTACCTGTCCAGTGTCCCCTGATCCGATATGAGTTCAAAATTATGTTTTATGGTCATTTATCTCAAGGCTGTTTTCAATATCCATGAAGCCTCAACATTTATATGGTCTTCTTAATCTAATCTCCTAGTTCATTGTGAAAATGGCAAGGATTTGGCAACATTTTCAATTCTTCCATTGAGTTGAAGAATTATTTTCTATTTTAAGCACTCAATTTAGAAACATTTCTTAGAAAATTTAACTTTTTTAAAAAAAAACTATTAACTCACACTCTCTTTTGTGTTTGGTCATTGCCTTGTTTCCATTTATAAAAGGGGTTCTATGCCTCTAAAAAAACAGCTCTTCAAATGTTGAAATTTAACCAATAATCCTTGATTATGAGTTGACTTGGTTTCACTTACCTTTATTGCTATAAATTGACTCAAATCTTTTGGCTATCGTGGAACAGTCCGTATAATTGGCTGCTGATATGGAAATTAAAGGTGAATTAGCCAAGTACAGCTGTACAAACTGGATTAGATAATAAAATGATTGAAAGATTGGCTTGAGAACACTGCAATGCAGCCAAAGTTATCATTCATATGGAACAGATTGGATCTGTAATCTGGAACTACAAGTTGGTGGTTTTGCTGCAGAAGAAGCTCACAAGAGGTAAAAATACTCATTTAACCCTTCCTTTCACAACTCAGGAAGTATATACAGTCTAGGCAAGAAAATAGGAGCATGATGAACATATAGCCTGAATTCTGATTCCATGCGAACAACCCCAGCTGAATTCGAAGTGCTGCAGCCGTATCTACTAAAAAGTTAAAAGTCATCCTCTCGAATGACATTAGGTAGACCTTTTAATATTTTATTGTATCCTAGAAATTAATAAGAATAAAATACATATGTATTAGTCAGGGTCCCCAGAGAAACAGAACCAATTGTGTGTGCATCTGTGCATGTACATGGTTGGATCAATGGATAGATGGATAGTCAGATAATATTAAGGAATTGACTCACATAACTATGGGAGCTGGCAAGTTCAAATTTGCAGAGTGTACTAGCAGGCTGGAGACCCACAAAAGAGTTGTTGTTGCAAACTGAAATCCAAAAGCAGTCTGAATGCAGAATTCCTGCTTTCTGGGGTGTACTTCCAACTTTTCTCTTAAGGCCTTCAATAGATTGGATGAGGCCCACCTACATTATAGCAGGTAATCGGCTTCACTCTGTCTAATATCTAAATGTTAATGTCATCTTAAAAAAAAAAGTCTTCACAGCAACATCTAGACTGATGTTTAACCAAATATCTGGGTGCTGTAACCTAGACAAGTTGACACATAAAATTAACCATCACAGTACAGTAACCTTTATTCTAGTTTCTTTGTTTGTTCATTCAAAAATATTTCCTGAGCTCCTATCCTGTTCTAGGTACTTCCCTAGATACTCATAATGCAGACAGAAACAAGAGTGACTGGGTCCTTACTCTCATAGGGCTCACAGCCTAGTCAAGAATATGAGCAAGGAAAAACACAACAGTACATTGAATGAGGTTTTACCTACTGTTTAGGAATTTTGGTTGACACCAGAGAAAAACAGGAGATAATTATCCTGAGAGTCTAAAGAAAATTGCTTGGGTTTTGCACATGTAAGTAAGCACATAATATACGGTGTATGGAATTCTGTACTTTAAAGTCAACTAATAGACTCAAATGTCTCAGAATGGCCTAAATTTTTCAGAATCTTCATACTGCTTGGCTTTCAAGAAATGAAATTTTTATGAAGATATTTCTAGCTAAATAAGTCAAATATTCAAACTAGCTATACATGTCTAGGTATACCATTATCAGTTCAGCTGTGTTTTTGCCAACATTCTGGTAAGCCATATAATGTTTTATAGGACATTGCTTGTCCTATAAATAGACAGTGGCCAAAAGATGATCATTCCTTTTGGATCTAATGTGTTTTTCTGTGACGTCATAGTGGGGCCCAAGAGCCTAACTGGGATAATGATCTCATATAAAAAATGTCTAGGGGGCCATTCTGTGGGTATTCTCACTCAGTCCACTCTGTCTTCTACGTGGAATATGCCTTAGTGATATAGGCAGTAGTACCAATCAGCTTTCCAAAAGGGAGGCAGATTTCCTAGGAATTAAAATTAATTCAAGTTATTAAGATACTAGAGGTTAAGGAAACCAGCTCTGAATTCAAACTGCTTAGGTATAAAATGAGACTTATGAGCTATGTGACCTCAGGCAAGTGGTTTCACTCCTCTATGATTCAGTTTGCTGATTCATAAATTAGAGGCAGTATGGTGCCTATCTCATTCGTTTGAGTATACAAAATAATATATATGAAAATGCAGATTGATTATTGTCTTCCAATGTCCTTTAAAATTTATTTAGTGGAACAATAATTCCCTGGCTTATAACTCCCTTTCTGAAAGGACTCAATCTTTTAAAAATGGCTTGGTCACTTTAAGTCTAAACAGGTTTCAATTATGATATTAGAATATATAGTCCCAAACAAAGTTATCAAAACTGTGCTTTATCTGTGATCAAATCCTCTCCTCTACCCCAGATAGGAGTGGCACCTCTCTCTTTCTTACACCTAGAATTTCTCCTCCCTCAATATGCTTGCTCTGCTTTTTGACATTTTCAGGGTCCATCTTTGAAGAAGAGAGAGCTAGAAAAAATGAGAAGTCTTACATTTTGAGTGAAGTTCTCATCTACATCTTTGGACCTCACTGCCTCTAGGTACCAGATGTATAATTGCTGTCGCTGTCTCCAGATCAGCTGTTCCTAGGTTAGAGGCGAAGCAGACTTCTTGAAATGACATAAACTATTTTTTTCATATATGAATATATATGTTCTTAGACCTGCATTCATAATTTTCACTCAGTCCCAGAAAACAAAACAAAACACTGCTCTACACAGAAACAATGCCATTCTGAAAAAGTCAGTCTCACTGTCCCTCCTTGCTCCTGTGGTAAAGGGCAATTCAAGGGAAAGAGGAGGATCTCAAAAAAGATACTGGTCTTCTTAATAATAAGGCATGTAATAAAAGTAAGGCGATGTGAATGCATATGTAGCCTTAATTTGTGGGACTGATTATAGAGTTTACCATTATCTAACTCATAGAATGGTAATAAAAGCAGAAATAATACAACTATGCATTGAGCACCTTCATTGTTGCTGGTACTAAATGATTCATGTGTGTGCCTATGGGACCTAGCAAATAGTAGGTACTTCATAAGTAGTAATTCCTGGTTCTCCTTTTCTTTTTCATTCTCCCCTGCTTCTTCCTGCCACTCTAGGATCATTCATTTACTGACTGTACTCAGTTTCCTAAGATCTTCCTTCCGTATTCTTCCAAAGCTTTCTATAAGGTTGTTCAGCAAGAATTCATCCATGAGAAAACTCTTTACTTGTCCAAACATATTTGAAATCTGAAGCAAGAGTTGGATGTTCAGGAGCTAAAGTAATTTATTTTGGATACCTCTACTTCTTAAGATTCCTTTTTTTTTTTCTTAAAGGGAAAAAATATGATTTTCACTAGCATTCCTATACACCAACAAAAGTCAAGTTGAGAGCCAAATCAGGAATGTAATCCCATTTACAATTGCCACACAACAAATAAAATACCTAGGAATACAACTAACCAGGGAGGTGAGGAATCTCTACAAGAATAACTATAAAATACTGCTCAAGGAAATCAGAGATGACATACACAAATGGAAAAACATTTCATGCTCATGGATAGGAAGAATCAATATTTTTAAAATGGCCATACTGCCCAAAGCAATTTATAGATTCAATGCTATTCCATTAAACTACCAATGACATTGTTCACAGAACTAGAAAAAACTACTTTAAAATTTATACGGAATCAAAAAAGAGTAATCCTAAGCAAAAAGAATAAAGCTGAAGATAACATGCTATGCAACATCAAACTATACTACAGAGCTACAGTAACCAAAGCAGCATGGTGCTTGAAATGGTTTGGCTCTGTCCCTACCCAAATCTCATCTTGAATTGTAACTCCCAAAATTCTCAAGTGTCATGGGAGGAACCCAGTGGGAGGTGATTGAATTATGGGGATGGGACCCCTTCCTTACACCAGGCACAAAAATTAACTCAAAATGGATTAAAGACTTAAATGTGAAACTTGACTATAAAAACCCTTGACGACAACCTAAGAAATACCATTCCGGACACAGAAATGGGCAAATATTTCATGACAAAAATGCCAAAAGCAATTTCAACAAAGGCAAAAATTGACAAATGGGACTTAATTAGACAAAAGTGCTTCTATGCAGAAAAAGAAACTATCAACAGAGTAAACAGACAACCTACAGAATGGGAGAAAATATTTGCAAACTATGCATCTGACAAAATTTTAATACCCAAAATCCATAAGGAACTTAAATTTGCAAGAGAAAAACAACCCTGTCAAAATGTGAGCAAAGGACATTAATAGACACTTGTCAAAAGACATACATGAGGCCAAGAAGCATATGAAAAGAGCTCAACATCATTGATCATTAGAGAAATGCAAAGTAAAACCACAATAAGTTACTCTCTCACGCCAGTCAGAATGGCTATTATTAAAACATCAAAAAATAACAGATACAGGCAAGGTTGTGGAGAAAAAACAATGTAAATTAGTTCAACTATTAAGGAAAACAGTATGGTGATTCCTCAAAGACCTAAAAACAGAACTACCATTTGACCCAGCAATCCCATTACTGGGTGTATACCAAAAGGAATAAAATTGTTCTATCATAAAGACACATGCATGCATATGTTCATTGTGGCAGTTTACAGTAACAAAGATATGGGATCAACTTAAACGTCCATCAATGGTAAAGTGGATAAAGAAAATGTGGTATATATACATCATGAGGTACTACGTAGCCATAAAAAAAAACTGAGATCATGTCCTTTGCAGGGACGTGCATGGAGCTAGAGGCCATTATCCTTAGCAAACTAATGCAGGAACAGAAAACCAAATGCTGCATATTCTCACTTCTAAGTGGGAGCTAAGTGATGAGAACACATAGACATATAGAGGGAAACAACACACACTGGAGTCTATTAGAGGGTGGAGAGTAGGAGGAGGGAGAGGATCAGGAAAGATAATTATGAGTACTAGGCCTAATACCTGGGTGATAAAATAGTCTGTATAACCAACCCCCATGACACAAATTTACCTATATAATAAACCTGCACATGTACCCCTGAACTTAATAAAAGTTTAAAAAGTGATTTTAATAACTTCGTAATGTGCTTTTTCTCTTTTATCATAAAGATCACAAGAAATTATTAAAAATACTTGAAAGTTATGAACATGTTACTTTCAATTGTTTCTCTCTAATAAAATGTGTATTCATCTCCAGTAGTCATCCATAGATGTTTGTCTCCTTGTATCACTGTAATTAGAGTGCATGTGTTTATCAGAACCATTTTCCTAGTTGCTCCATAGTCTTCATAATTATCGTTATACTGACTCCCCGATATCTCATGAAGTATATCATTTATTCTTTCCTTACTGCTAGTTACTTTGATTCTTCCATTTTTTCCTGTTATAAAAATAAAATAAGGTTTTATGCTTCTTTTTAAAAATTAACATCTGTTAGATTCAATTCACAGAAATGGCTTTACTAGAAACTTTTTCTATAGCAATATTTTCTCTATGGCATCATCAGAAATCTCAACTTGCCCAATAATATGGTCTACCTTTAGTAAACAGATAAATCTGCTGAGTTTACTGAGCTAAATTTATCAAATCTGTACCTTCAGGACTCACACTATTTTAAGACTGATGACCCCAAGAAACAACCAAAAGCCATATTAGGACGTGAAGAGGCTGAAGAAAGTGGCCACTTCTAAGGGGACTCTAAATAATATCGATTAGCTTCTCTCTTAAGCTTGGCGGTGAGGATGTGTGACAGAAGCAAGGAGGATGGGGCACATAGAGGTGGACAACACTCTTATCTGTCTTTCCTTCCTGGCTCAGGCTTCACGGAAAGTTTTCTAAAGGAACTGAAAGTGTGTGTATCTTAGGGAAAATATCCATCTCATGTTTATAAAAGATCACTCTGGTAAGCTCTTGGCAAGCCTGAAGGATCATAGCTGTCATCTTTGCCTATTCTTCATAGTCTGGAGAAAATGAATGATGATAATGTTACTCATCTACAAAAGTTCAGTTTTCTCTGTAAACACAGCTGTGTCGTGAATTAAGCAAACTCAATATGTGAAAACTTAGATTGACTGAAAAATAAACTGAAGATGATTATTTGTTCCACAAAAGAATTCTGTACCATATAAAAGATTCATCATGGAATTATTTGAAATTGTGAGTTCCATTAATGATCCTGCAATTTAATTCTGTTTATAAGGATGTGATTAGCAGGCAACTTTCTAAGACCTCATCAATTGCATATAGAAAGGTATAATCACACTGACAGCTCTACCTTCCCTTTTGAGGATTCTCTTTATTGTTTATTTTTCCAAAGACAAATCAGTTTTATGTGATTATTTTATCATTGAGATATGAACTTAGATATAAACTAATTTTCCCCTTAAATTGACTTTAGAATAGGAAAACAATTTCTATTATTTCAACGCTAGTTAAAATACTTTTGTCTAAATGACCATTTTAATAATGGAGACATTAGTAAGAATATGGTTTTTAATCACATCACCTGTTTTCAACATAGCCTTGCATCTAAAGGATTAATAATGTACATGCCACCATTCAATAGAGAATAGTGATATAAAAAGTGGACATAAAAAGTCATATAAATATGTCATATAAATAGTGATTAAAAAAGTGGACATAGTGATATAAAAAGTCAGAAAGACTTGAAGGATTTCACTATTTTACAGTACATGTTTTATTTCATCTCTCAGAAGTCAGCTTGTGTATATGTAATTATTTGCCAGACTAATAAGTGAATTTAAACCTGGCAAAAGTCACAAAGTGGAAGCAGGTAATGAGCAGTGGAAGGAAATATAGGAGCATTCATATTCCCACTGCTCAATGTAGGAGGAGTTATCAAGAGAAGAGTTAACACAGTTTGAACAAAAGGATAAAAGACAAATTACCAAAGGGTAAAAGAAAAATAGAATAGCTAAAAACAATAATGTACTTACCAAAAATTAGAAGAAAAAGAGAGAAATGGGGGTTTTAACATAAGTGAACTAAGTCCTTATCTTCTATAGCAAAGGAGTTCTCAAGATAAAATGTCTAAATTTGTAAAATCAAGAAAAAATAGCATCATGGAGTAGCATCACATTTAAACTTGTTGATGAAACCACTCAAAGAACTGAAACAGAAGTAGCTAAAAGGGATTATTTTGAGAAGCAGAAATGGGGCAAGAAAGGATGATGTGCACCACAGTGATTTTCAACACCTTTCATCTCTTTGCTTCTGGACTTTAAAAAAATCATGTATGTGTTTTACTTTGATTTTAACAAAAACATTGCATGTATACACACGTACGCAGTCACACCAGAATCTTCAATGACTCAAATCTTGATCAAAAAAATGCAAACTTCTTAGGATTATCACAGGATTATCTATGGTCTAGACATGGGTTACCTGTCTAATAATCTCTTTCACCAGTTTCCATTGTCTGCCTGTGATCCAACCATATTGAACAGCTTACACCTCCTCAGACTTGTATTTTTCTCTTGTCCCTCAATATTCCTGCATGGTCTTCTGCTTCTTATTTGTCCATTTTCTCGCCCATCCATTTCCCATCTTTTCCTAGCTCTCTGCAGTACCACTGGGAGCTGACCCTGCAAAACATATTCTTTAGACTCCTTTTCTTGGACAGTGGGAGGGAGGGAAGAAAAACTGGTATGCAGAAAGAAGACAGAAATCAGGGAATTTTCCCATCTGTGCTGCAGGCAGCTTCCCAGGCAACACTGCATGTTCTCTCTGGTTCCCACCTCCAGATGAGCAGACACTTTTATAGTTCTGTTTCCGCCCTGCAGCCCCAGATGCCCTTGCTCCTTGTAGGTACAATCATCTCTTCTTTTTCTCTCTCCAAACTTAGGGATCCTGAGTGGTTTCCTGGAGTACTAACCTCTGAATTTCTTCACCTTTTGCTCTGTGCCCTATCAAGTCTCCCAGCACCTTTGCAGCTCTGTTATAAATCCCTCATCTTGGACTATACAGAGTGAGTTCCATTTCCCTGACTGGACCCAGACTGATAGAGCTGGTTAGCTTTATTTGCGCTTAAAGACTAAGATCTGGGGTCACCACCTTCAGGAAGCCTCCTTGGTCTGGGTCAGTAGCTCTTCCTCTGCCACCTAGGGCCTTCTGTGATCAGCATTCTCATTTTCACACTGCATTGTACTTGTTTCTTTGGTCTGTCTCCCTAGAGGAATGTGGATTTCTCAAGAACAGACTGTTGTATTTGACTGTGTCTTTTCTATGGAACTCTACTAGGCCCAGTGAGCACCCAGAAAATATTTTTTAAATGATAATGCTAGAAACATGGAAATTTTTCTTTTGAAACAGGAGAGTTGACAGTCCTTAGATGGAGTCCTAAAGTATTTCTTATGAATGTTTTTTATAGTGTTTTCTCAATAGAACTGCATCCTCCACCTACCAGTGCCTTTCAGCTGTTCTCCACAATGACACCAGTAAAATACACAATTTATATAGAGACTCAGTATTAATGGCAGTATTTTAAATTAAGCTTTTGATTTGATAATATGCACATATACACACAAGATCTGGTACTTTCTACCCTGGTCTTCTCAACTGTGTTCTGTCTTATGTGTTTAAGAAATTACTAGTTGCAGCCCACTAAATTAATTTCATGACAATCTAATGGTTCACAAACCATTAGTTGAAAAGCCTGTCTTAGGTAGTAAAGATGGATTTTACTAATATAGGAGGTCTTCAGTGATGCAGAAAAGTTGTCTCTGTTATGTTTTTTAAATTGTGTCCTCAAATATATTACAGATGCCTGAAGTCCCACTGCAGTTTCAGTTGCCATATGTTAAAGATTAAACACCTAACAATGATAATAACAATTACAATTCTCCTTGAAAGATGTAACACTATAAGCTGTTATCAAACACACTTGAATACAAGACACACACAAAATGTAAACACGTAGACTTAAGACAACATCTCCACTTACACTTCAAGCATTTGATTGAACAGTTTATGTGTGTTAAATTGATATTTTGATCAATAGGAACTCATGTAACTCTCTTTTGAGATACATACTTCCAAAGCTGATTTTAATCCATTGAATTCTGTCTTGCAAAAAGTTTGAAAATGTTCATATCCTTGACTTGGAAGTTGCAAAAAAATCAAAATATTATGGCTTCACTGATCAAATATTTTGTACAGCCTCACTACAGAATATCTTCAGCGGATTTACATTGCCCTGATCCACTGATCTTACCTAGTATACAGATATTTTTTCTTATTAGATATTCATGCAAAGATGCAAAATATTTTTTCCAAGATAAATAACAAAATACCATCACTGAGCCATCTGTGAACAATTTCACATCTGAAATATATAATCAGGGTTGGGAACAAAAATACATAATGAATGGTTCAAGAGAAAGTCCACAGCCTGAACAAAGAGGTAGATGTGATCCAAAGCAAAAGAAATGTTGCAGTATTTCCTTCTTCTTCAGTTTTTAGAGACTGTCAACTTAGGGTTTGATTGATTGGTGTGGAGGAAGCAGATGAGAATTTTGCATATGATTATTTTATTTTTACAGTTTTTAAAGACAGGTATATGTACTTCTATCAAGCTAGTGTTTAATATTATTGAAGGACCTTGTATGTAGTCTACAGCAGAGCAAGAAAAATAAATTTATTGGACCAGACAAAACAATGCTAGAAAAACCTTAGTTTTAGCCTAGCCTGCATATGTAATATCCCTTGTATTTGCTGCAGGGTAGTCTATTTAAATGGAACAGAGTAGAGATAAAGAAATAGTGACAAGAATGAAAGAGAAAGGGAGATCACCATGAACATATATTTATAGGGTTAAGTGTCTTTGCTTGGGGAGTTTAGATCTTACCAAAAATATATAGCATTATATTACAAACCAGGTCCTATTTAGAGCCTAGATTTCTTGCCAGTTGTTAATTTGTCTTTAAAGTGGATACTGTTACGGACTGAATTGGGTTCTCTAAAACCTCCTATGTTGAAGTCCTAACCCCCAGTACCTCTGAATGTGATCTCATTAGGAACTAGGGTAATTGTAGATATAATCAGTTAAGTTAAGGTGAATTATACTGGAGTAGGGTGGGCTTCTAATCCAATATGATTGGTATCCTCAACAAAAGAAGAAATTTAGACACAGAGACAGAGGGAAGATGATGTGAAGAACACGGGAAGATGATATGAAGAACACAGGAAGAAGATGGCCATCTACAAGTTAAGAAGAAAGATCTGGACAAGACCTTTTTTTCAGTCTCTGTAAGGAACCAACGCTACCAACATCTTGATTTCAAACTTCTAGCCTCCAGAACTGCAAGACAATAATTTTCTGTTGTTGAAGCTACCTAGTTTTCTGTACTTTTTAAAATTCTCATTTTTAATTTTTATAATTTTTATGGGTACATAGTAAGTGTATAAATTTATGGAATATATGAGATGTTCTCATATAAGCATGCAATGTGAAGTAAGCACATCAGGGAGAATAGGGTATCCATACCCTCAAGCATTTATCCTTTGAGTTACAAACAATCCAATTACACTCTGTAAGTTATTTTAAGATGTACAATTAAGTTATTATTGACTATAGCCACCCAATTGTGCTATCAAATAGTAGGTCTTATTCATTCTATTTTTTCGTACCCATTAACCATCCCCACCTCCCTCCCCCAACCCCCACTATCCTTCCCAGCCTCTGGTGACCATACGTCTACTCTCTATGTCCATGAGATCAGTTGTTTCCATTTTTAGAACCCACAAATAAGTGAGAACATGTGCTGTTTGTCTTTCCTGACTTACTTAACATAATGATCTCTAGTTCCATCTATGTTGTTGCAAATGACTGGATCCCATTCTTTTTTATGTCTGAATACTATTCCATTGTGTGTAAGTACCACGTTGTTTTATACATTCATCTGTTGCTGGACACTTAGGTTGCTTCCAAATCTTAACTATTGTGGACAGTGCTGCAACAAGCATAGGAGTTCAGATATCTCTTTGATATATTGATTTCCTTTCTTTCGGGTATATACCCAGCAGTGGAATTGCTGGATCATATGATAACTCAACTTTAAGTTTTTGGAGGAGCCTCCAAACTCATTTCCATGGTGGTTGTATTAATTTACATTCCTACCAACTATGTATAAGGCTTCCCTTTTCTCCAAATTCTTGCCAATACGTGTTATTTACTGTCTTTCTGATATAAGCCAACTTTAACTGTGGTGAGATATCTCATTGTACGTTTGGTATGCATTTCTCTGATGGTCAGTGATACTGAGAACCTTTTTACATGACTGTTTGCCATATGTACGTCTTTTTTTTTTTTTTTTTTTTTTTAGAAATGGCTATTCAAATCTTTTGACCATTTTTTATTGGATTATTAGACTTTTTCCTATAGAGTTGTTTGAGCTCATTATTTATTCTGGTTATTAATCTCTTGTTAGATGGGTAGTTTGTAAATATTTTTTCCCATTCTGTAGGTTTTCTCTTCACTTTGTTCATTGTTTCCTTTGCTGTGCAGAAGATTTTAAACTTGACATAATCCCATTTGCTTTGGTTGTCTGTGCTCGTGAGTTAATGCTCAAGAAATCTTTCCTCAGACCAATGTCCTGGGGATTTTTCCCCAATGTTTCCTTTTAGTTGTTTTATAGTTCGAGGTCTTAGATTTAAGTCTTTAATCCATTTTGATTTGGGTTTTGTATATGGTGAGAGATAGGGTCTAGTTTCATTCTTCTGCATATGGATATCTAGTTTTCTCAGCACCATTTATTGAAGAGACTGTGTTTTCCCCAGTGTTTATTCTTGGCACCTTTGTCAAAAATGAGTTCACTCTAGGTGTGTAGATTTGTTTCTGAGAGACCGGGCATGGTGGCTCACGCCTGTAATCCCAGCACTTTGGGAGGCCGAGGCGGGTGGATCACGAGGTCAAAAGATCGAGACCATCCTGGTCAACATGGTGAAATCCCATCTCTACTAAGAATACAAAAAATTAGCTGGGCATGGTGGCATGTGCCTGTAATCCCAGCTACTTAGGAGGTTGAAGCAGGAGAATTGCCTGAACCCAGGACGTGGAGGTTGCGGTGAGCCGAGATCACGCCATTGCACTCCAGCCTGGGTAACAAGAGCGAAACTCCGTCTCAAAAAAAAAGATTTGTTTCTGAGTTCTCTATTCTTTTCCATAGGTCTATGTGTCTTTTTTTTTTTTTTATGCCAGTATCATGCTGTTTTGTTTACTATAGCTCTGTAGTATAATGTGAACTCAGTTAATATGATTCCTCCAGTTTTGTTCTTTTTGCTGGGGATAGCTTTGGCTACTCTGAGTCTTATGTAGTTTCATATAAATTATAGGACGTTTTTGCTATTTGTATGAAAGATGTCATTGATCTTTTGATAGGGATTGCATTGAATTTGTAGATTGCTGTGGGTAGTACGAACATTTTAACAGTATCAGTTCTTCCAATCCATGAACATGGAATGTTTTTCCATTTGTGTATGTGTGTCTTCTTCAGTTTCTTTCATCAGTGTTTTATAGTTTCCATCGTAAATATCTTTCACTTCCTTGATTAATTTCATTGGTAGATACTTTATGTGGTTATTTTTTATTTCTTTTTCACATTGTTCACTGTTGGCATATAAAAATGCGACTGAATTTTGTATGTTGATTTTGTATCCTGCAACTTTACTGATTTGTTATCAATTCTAATAGTTTTCCTGTGGAGTCTTTAGGTTTTTCCAAATATAAGATCATATCATCTGCAAACAAGGTTAATTTGACTTTGTTATTTCCAATTTGGATGCCCTTTATATCTTTCTCTTGTCTAATTGCTGTAGGTAGGATTTTCAGTGCTGTGTTGAACAACAGTGGTGACAGTGGGGATCCTTATTGTGTTCCAGATCTTAGAGAAAAGGTTTTCAGTTTTTCCCCATTCAGTATTATACTATCTTTGGATGAGTTATATATGGCTTTTAGTATATTAAGATGTGTTTCTTCTATATCCAGGGTTTTTTTTTAGGGTTTTTATCATGAAGGGATGGTGAATTTTATCAAATGCTTTTTCAGCATCAACTGAAGTGATAATATGGTTTTTGTTCTCATTTTGTTGACATAATGTATCCCATTGATTCATGTGCATATGTTGAACCATTCTTACATCCCAGGGATAAATTGTACTTGGTCATAATGAATAATCTTTCTAATGTATCATTGAATTCATTTTGCCAGGACGTGGTTGAGGATTTCTGCATCAATATTTATCAGTGATATTGACCTGTAGTTTTCCTTTTTTGATGTGTCTTTGTCTGATTTTGGTATTAGGGTAATACTAGCCTTGTAGAATGACTTGGGAAGTATTCCATCCTCCTTTATTTTTTGGAATAGTTTAAATATAATTCTTCTTTAAATGTTGGGTAAAATTCAGCAGTGAAGCCATCAGGTCTAGGGATTTTGTTTACTAAGGAGACTTCATTATGGCTTTGATCTTATTACTTGTTATTGGTCTATTCAGATTTTTGGATTTCTTCCTGATTCAATCTTGGTAGGTTGTATAGATCTAGGAATTTGTCCATTTCTTCTAGATTTTCTGGTTTATTAGCATATAGTTGCTCATAGTAGCCACTAATGATCCTTTGAATTTCTGCAATATCACATGTAATGTCTCTTTTTTATTTCTGATTTTATTTATTTGGATCTTCTGTATTTTTTTCTTAGTCTGGCTAAAGGTTTGTCAATTTTGTTTGTCTTTTCAAAAAAACCAACTTTTTGTTTCATTGATCTTTTGCATTTTTAAATTTCAATTTCATTTATTTCTACTCTGATCTTTATTATTTCATTTATTATCCCAAGTTGTTTGGTTTGCTCTTTCTTTTCTAGTTCTTTAAGAGGCATCATTAGATTGTTCATTTGAAGTTTTTTCTGGTTTTTGATGTTTGCACTTAGAGCTATAAACTTCCCTCAGTACTGCTTTTGCTGTAACCCATAGATTTTTGTATGTCATGTTACCATTATCATTTGTTTAAAGAAATGTTCTATTTCCTTCTTAAATTCTTTATTGACCCACTGGTCATTCAGGAACATATTAATTTCCACAAATTTAAAAAGTTTCCAAAATTTCTCATTATTAATTTCTAGTTTTATTCTATTGTGGTCAGAGAAAATGCTTGATATTATTTCAATTTTTTTAATGTTTTAAGACTTGTTTTGTCACCTAACATATGGTCCATCCTTGAGAATGATCCATGTGCTGAGAAAAATAATGTGTATTCTTCAGGTCTTGGATAAAATTTTCTGTAAATATCTATTAGATCCATTTGGTCTATGGTGCACATAAAGTCTGATGTTTCTTTGTTGATTTTCTGTCTGGAAGATCTGTCCCAGGTTCAAAATGGGATGTTGAAGTCTCCAACATCTATCTTCTGGAGATTTTGTAATCTCTCTCTAATAATATTTCATTTATATATCTGGATGTTCCCATTTTGAGTGCATACACCCACACACATATATAATACATATTTAAAATTGTTATATCCTCTTGCTGAATTGACCCCTTTATCATTATATAGTGACCTTCTTTGTCTCTTCTCATGGTTGTTGCCTTGAAATATATTTTGTCTGATATAAGCATAGCAAATCTTACTCTTTTCTGGCTTCACTGGCATGGAATATCTTTTTCTATCCCTTATTTTCAGTCTAGTAATGTCTTTATAGGTGAAGTCTGCTTCTTATAGGCAACAAATCAATGGGTCTTGATTTTTCATCCATTCAACCGTCTATGTCATTTGGAGAGTTTAGTCCAATTACATTCAATGTTATTATTGATGAGTAAGAACTTATTCCTGCCATTTTGTTATTTGTTTTCTGGTTGTCTTATCATATTCTCTGCCTTATTTCTTTCCTTCCTGTCTTCCTCTAGTGAAGATGATTTTCTCTGGTGATATGATTTCATTTATTGCTTTTTACTTTTTTGTGTATTCATCGTATGTTTTTTTGTTTAAGGTTACCAGAGGTTTGTAAATACTATCTTATAATCCATTTTTTTAATCTAATAACACTGTTGGCATAAACAAACAAAACTATAACTAGTAAGAACTCTATGCGTTAACTTTGTCCCCATGTGTTTTTAACTTTCTGTTGTTTCTATTTATATCTTATTGTACTGGCTATGTCTCAAAAAATTGTTGTAGTTGCTATTTCTGATTGGTTCATCATTAGCCTTTCTACTTAGGAGAAGAATAGTTTATATACACTACACTTACAGTGTTATAATATTCTCTGTTTTTCTGTGTGCTTACTATTTATAAGTGAGTTTTATGCCTTCAGGCGATTATTTATTGCTCATTAATGTTCTTTACTTTCTGATTGAAGTAATCTCTTTAACATTTCTTGTAGGACAGGCCTGGCATTGATGAAATCCCTCAGCTTTTGTCTGTCTGGGAAAGTCTTAATCAAGGATAAGACTTAATATTTCAAGGATATTTTCACAAGATATACTATTCTAGGGTAAAAGGTTTTTTGTTTTTCTTTTTCTTTTTCTTTTTTCAGCACACTGCTTATGCCATATCACTCTCTTCCTGGCCTGTCAGGGTTTCACTGAAATGTCTCCTGCCAGATGCTTTGGTGCTCCAGTATATATTATTTCTTTCTTTTATCTTGCTACTTTTAGGATCCTTTTTTTATCCTTGACTTTTGGTAGTTTGATTATTAAATGCCGTGAGGTAGTCTTTTTGAGTTCAATCCATTTGATGTTCTACAACCTACTTGTACTTGGATATTGATATCTTTCTCTAGATTCTAGAAGATCTCTGTTATTATCCCCTTGAATAATTTTTCTACCCCATCTCCTTTTCTGCATCCTCTTTGAGGCCAATAACTCTTAGATTTGCTCTTTGGAGGCTATTTTCTAGACCTGTAGGTGTGCTTTTTTATTATTCTTTTTTTCTTCTGTCTTCTCTGGCTGTGTATTTTCAAATAGTCTGTCTTCAAGTTCACTAATTCTTTCTTCTACTTGATCAATTCTGCTTTTTAGAACTCTGAGGTATTCTTCACTATGCCAGCTGCATTTTCCAGCTCAAGAATTTTTAATTCTTTGTAATTAATGTATTTGTTAAACTTATCTGATAGAGTTCTGAATTCCTTCTCTATGTTATCTTGAATTCCTTTGAGTTTCCTCAAAACAGCTGTTTTGAATTATCTAAATTAAAGGTCACATAATTCTTTCTACAGGATTGGTCCCTAGTGCATTATTTAGTTCATTTATTGAGGCCATGTTTTCCTGAATGACATTGATGCTAGTAGATGTTCTTCAGTGTCTGGGCACAGAAGAGTTAAATTTTTATTGTAGTCTTCACTGTCTAGGCTGATTTGTAGCTATCCTTCTTAGGGAGACTTTTCAGATATTCAGAAGGACTTGAATGTTGTAATCTAAGCTTTATTTACTTTAGGGGGCACCCAAACCCACTAACGCTGTGGTTCTTGCAGACTCATAGAGGTACCGCCTTGATGATCTGGATTATCAGGCACAAACTCCTGTTCTCTTCTTTTACTTTCTCCCAAACATACAGTCTTTTTCTCTGTTCTGAGCCGCCTAAAGCTGGGGGTGGAGTGACACAAGCACCCCTCTGGCCACCATTACTTTGACTGTGCTGGGTCAGACCTGAAGCCAGCACAGCACTGGGTCTCACCCAAGGTCTGCTGTAACCACTCCCTGGCTACTGCCTATGTTTACTCAAGGCCCTGTAGCTCTATAATCAGCAGGTGGCAAAGCCAGCCAGGTTTGCGTCCTGCCCTTCAGGATGGAGAGGCCCTCAGGCCCTGGATGGGTCCAGAAGTGCTGTCTGAGAGTCAGAGTCTAGAGTCAAAAATCTTACAAGTCCACCTGGTATTCTACTGTGCTGCTGCTGAACTAGCACTCAAACCATAAGATGCAGTTAGCAGGTGATAAATACTTCCAGGATGGGGCCCTTTCCTTCAAGGCAACAGGCTCCCTTCTGGTCCAGAGTATTGTCTAGAAATGTCACCTGGGAGCTGGGACCTGGAATGTTGGCTTCACAACTCTGACTGATGCCCCATCCTGCTGTGGCTGAGCTGATATCCTAGATATAAGACAAAGTCCTCCCCACTCTTCCCTCTATTCTCCTCAAGTGAAAGGAAGGGGTATTTTTTGTAACCACAAGCTGTGCAGATTGTCCTTAAAGGAGGAACGATGCCAACACTCGCTTGACTGCCCCAGCTGGTGTTGTAGTATGTCACATTCCCCCCATCGCTCCCCATTTCACTGTCTCTGGGCCTAGTTCAGCACTAGGACTTGCCTGAGAATTGAAGTCCTCATGTTCTAGACTGTCTTTCAAGTTTAGTTGGAGACACTGTGCTGTAGCACTTGGTGGCAAGGTTTGCAAGTACTAAAGTTGGGACCACTGGGATCCATGATTCCCTTCTGGCTAGGGCTGGTGTTAATTCTCCCTCTGTGGGTGGACATCAGCTGAGTTTGGTCTGATTTTTCTTTCTGCTCTAACAGAACAACACTGAGTTCAGTGCCTCACAATTGCTGTGTTCTTCCTCCCCAGTGCCCAGAGATGAGCTTATACCACACAGCTGCTGCCAGGGTTGGGGAGGGGTGGAATCAGCAATTCAGGACTGCTTTTTCTATCTGCAGTGCCTCTTTCAGTGATACGAAGTTTAAACCATGTATTCTCTGATTTTTGGTTCTTACGAAGGTGCTTATGAAGGTGCTTTGGTTCTTATGAAGGTGCTTATTTTATGGTTCTTATGAAGGTTAAAACCAGGCTCTCCTGATTTTTGGCTCTTATGAAGGTGCTTTTTCTGTGTAGTAGTTGAGGGGAGGGTTGACCATCAGAGGAGCTTTCTATTCTGCCATCTTACTCTGCCTCACCACTATACTTTATTAAGGCAGCCCTAGAAAACCAATAGAGATACTAAGTTGGATGTTCATTAACTAACCAAATATTTAGATATAACACTCTAAGCATTGCACTAAAACAAGGATGGAATGATGAGATGCCTCAGCCCCTTTGCTTTAGTTGTCAAAAGCAAACAGCCCCATATTTGGCCAGAGTTTAGTGGTCAAAAGCAAATAGAATATCTCTTTTTATCACCATATTTGAGGTAAAGTAGAGGACAAACATCATTGTCCCACTTGCAAAGATAAAGAACAAAGGAAGGGAGGTTAAGTGACTTTTGAAGCAGAACATCACAAAGGTGAATTGAACTTTTCTCAATTTGCCAAGGAACAAATGGTTTTATTTGTAAGTTAAGGGTTAGGGAGAGTGAGAGTAGAAAGCCTCTTTTTAAGCTAGGGGTCGTTTTGGGGTTGGGTATTACATAATGTGTGAAACGTTGAAGTCTAAACATTTGTCTCACTCTGCCATTCCCATACTCCAACCTCATTTATGTTTATTTGTTCTTCTCTTTACTGGTAGTATGCTTGTGAGATATCATGACGGTTGGCTCAACAACAACAGGGATAAGAACGAAATTGCATTGCACAACTATGAAGAAGACCCTGGTAGGATGATCATTAAATGTATTTTAGGTGCAGAGAACCTATCATATTACATCATTTCTTTAACAGAAATATCTGTTTTTATGGAAATCAGTAATTGGATTATTTGTCATTTTTATTCTCAGCTGTGAGAAATAATTGGCAATGTTTGAAATGACACCATCTCTGAAGGGCTGTCAATAATTGTACAGGCTGTCTGATGCTTTTGCCAAGTTTTACAATGATTCCCATGAAGACAAATACAAGATTCATATTAAAGAGATGATTTTTGCTATGCAAAAATTGACCTTGCATGACCTTTAATATGAACAGTTAGGCTATGGTATGAACTCCAAAAAAACTCTCTGCTTTATTGTAAATGTATGCTAACATAAACGACACTATTAGATACTAACATTAGGATAGCAATTTGATTTTTGAGTCTTTCAAGCACCATATTTCTTTAGTAGAATATATCAAATACTTATTTATCCATTAGAGGGCAGACTTTCACAAATTTTAATTCTGACATCACTTAGAAAATTTAAATGGTCAATTTTCTGACAAAATAGTCTCTAAAAAGCCTTAGAAAATTTTTATTATTTCAATACCTATTTAAATCATAATTTTGAAGACACTATACATTAAGTCTTCTATAGGATGTAACTTCTAAGCACGTTACAAATGTTTGTTCATTTATGTGCTATTTGTGTTAAGTGATCACAAATGTACAAAATATTTGTACCATTAAACTGATGCTGATAAGGCTATGTAATAAAATGTTAAGACTTCAATTATTTTTGGGGCTTTGGAAACTCTTGTCTTCAAATTTTTACTGGCCCATCAAATATTTCATCTTCTTTTATTTCTCTGTGTTCTAGGCACAGAGAGAGCAGCCTACAACTCAATGCATTACAGTATTATCAAACCAAAGAAAAAGTAATGCATAAAGAAGGTTCTAGAAGGAAACATTCACTGATGTGATTACTTATGGATAGGCAGTATGTTTAAGGAAAGGAAAATTTGCACTATTAACTTTCCATATTTTTATATAGTTTGAATTTGATATAACAAAACTGTGTTTGTATAAAATGATAAACCAAGTGGTATATTTTATTTCAAAAAATCTTATTACTTCAGTTAAACCTTATAGCTCTCTTTCCATCCCCAAGGAATTGTTATAAAGATATTTTTGAGGAATTGAGTCTGTATACAATCACAGATATTGGATTTAGAAGCCGAAGACAAAGAATAATATAAATGTTCGCATTTGGCATTTGGAAACTTTTATACTATGGGTATTGTTAAATAGTTTGGGGGAATTTACAATTTAAAGATAGTAAGTCTCCAGTGAACATAGATTTTTACCATTTCCTACTACAAAAAAGTGTTTTAACCTATAATAAATTTAATAATTGAAACAGAAAATCATACAGAATTAAGAAAAACTTTATAACATAAAATTAGAGGCAAAGTTTTGACTTGTTTTTACTCTTAGTAGAAGCTCATATGCAGATAGTTATCGAGTACTTATTCTAGATATTCAATTGAAAACGAATGTCAATAGGAACGATGATTCATTTCTGCACACTCCTTAATTCCATGATGTGAATTCAAAGCACATATCCTGTCTACTCCATCGTTATGCTTCTCACCACTTCCCAAATCTATCCACATTTTATTCATACCCACAACCATCTTAGTTTTTTATTAGGCTTTAGGAGATGAACTGATAGGCACATCTAACCATCTGATATTTTCTGCTTCCCAGATTCTATTCATGAACTTCAAAGCTAGGGGGGTCTTTGTTAATGACTATAAAGTAAAGTGGGTATTATGCAGCATATGCTTTCTGAGAAGTTTCCTTTTCTAACTGAATGATTTGATCCTCCAGACTTCTATGTCTATAATAGGGCTGAAAGAGCAAGTTCCCAAAAGTTAAGCTATCTCTGGTCAAAGACCTCAGCTATTTGGAGAATTCACAAATGGTAGCCTGGAGTACTTCTAAGAAATTAATAGATATAATTCTTTTTCATATTTTCAGAATCATCCAAATTAACTTCACTCTCTACTCATGTCTCAGATCTATGAGTAATGTGCACTTTGTTTGTTGGGACAGAACTGCTGAGTGAAAATGGCCAAAAGGGAAATCTGTGGCTTGGGAAATTCTGTGAGTTTGATGGCTTAATAGCGTTATGAGATAACAAGTCTAGACTATATAAATTGAAATGCTATTATATGCTTTCAAACAATGGGAAGATCTGGAAAATGCATTTACCTAATTCATTTCAGGCCCATGCAAATACCAGAAAACTAACCTGCAGGATAAATGCAAATCCTAACACCCATGCATTATTATCATTATTCCTGAACATTTGATCCTCAAAATTAATTAATTCTCCCCCTTAGTTTGTCTTTTTAAGCCCACAAACGTCTTCAGTTTCTTCTTAATTTGATTGCCTGGTATGAATTGAGCCATTTGAGTGCTGGTGTTATCCATTCACCTGACCTGAGTTTGATATCAAAACTGTGCCAGGGTTGGGTGAGTTCTTCAAGAAAAATAAACATCTTACTCTCTGCCAGGCCACAAGATGGGGCATTAAGAACACTTTGACATACTACATCTTGAGAAATGTATGAAAACTCAAGAACTGAGCGAGAAAACTGAGGCCGTTTGGGGTTGACAGGTCACTGGGCTCCCTCCAATACTCCCATTCCCATAGATCTTTTTCAAACCATGACCACTCTCAAGTTCTCCTAGTCTTGCCAGTTCCCACTCAGAGAAAACAGTCTCACCTATTGCTTCCTTGGGAACAGTTTTGTTGGCATGAACTCCCTCAGGTTGTTTCCTTTCCTGCTACAAACTTAACCTTATGTTTTATAAGTCTTATCTCCTTTTTCAAAAGGAGGCCTGCCTCCAGCCATTCCTCTAGCCTCTCACTATGCGATCTTCATCCCATCCTCTTCTATCCAGTTACTCTTTCGGAACTTTGTTCCATCAATTAGTATCTTCCTTTCCCTTAACACAAGACCATATTCAAATTTTTTGCTTCAAACAAAACCCCAAACTTTCCTTGGTGAACCATATTCTTTAAAAGGTGTCATCAACACACAAACATCTTACCTCTTTAACAAACTTCTTGAATAAGTATCCTACATTTCCATTCTGTTATCTTGACTTCAGTCGGTACCATCACCAGCTATGATCTTCTTACTCCTGAATTTTTAGTGTAAAATTACCTTTGTAATGGTTCCAATGTGTAGTTGAGTGAACTCTAATCAGTCCCTTCAATACTTGAAATTTCTGCAGTTTCTGACTCTGACCATACCTGAAATTATTTCTGTGAATGAGTCTGTGACATCACACTCCCTCCTATTTCTCAGACTTTTTCTTTAATGGTTCCTATTTTTCTTCCAATATAGTAAACCTTAGGGTACATCAGAAGCACCTGGAACACAGATTCCTTGATTTCAACCAAAAGTTTCTGGTTCACTATGTCTGCGGTAGGGCCTGATAATTTGCATTTTTAATTTGCATTTTGATTCTGATGCTGCTAATCAAGAGGCCCACACGTTGAGAACCACTGCTTGAAACAGATATGTTCTAATTTTTTAATCTGCTTTGCTTCTATTTTTATACTTTGAGTTAAGAGAATCTACCTATTTCCTTGCTTCATCTGTTACTTGTATAAGAGTGACCCTACCCAACTCTATGTGAAAGGCCCAATTACATCCTCTCCTAAACTCCTCACCCAGGTTGCCTATTACCTCTGCTTAAAATATAGGGCCCTTCAAAATCAACATGCCCAGTATGGTACATGTTGTGTCCTACATCCCAAATTGACTTCTCCATTTGTGCACTTATTCCTACTTGTCATAGGCATCAACCCACCTGCACAAGCAAGAAACTTGGAGTCACCTTGATTTCCCTGGCCCTCAATCCTTCTCACCGCACATTCACAAGTTTTTCTTGCAAAACACATAATGGTTACAGGTAGAATCCTGTCAATTCTACCTTCAATATATTCCTCAGCTTGGGTTTTCTCCAGTTTTTCTTGTTTGCTATATCACAAATGCATTCTACTTTGATCTTCTGCTTTCATTATCTCCCATCCTGTTCTAAAATTTATCCTTGTAAAATTAATATCAGATCATATCATTTACCCCTTATTTAAAAACAAAACTTTTAATGACTATATTATCTACAGAATAGAGATACAATGACTTAGTATGACATGCAATATTCTTCATAATCTAGCCCCCACCTAACTTCATCTTATTGTTTTCACTTTTGGTTCTTGATTTATGGTTATGCCTGATCACTACCACATCCAGAATCAACCACATAGAGTTCATGCATGTCTACATGAACGCTGGATTCTTTCCATCTGCATGTCATCCCAATTCACCAGCATGCACCTGTCTTCTTACTCTTAGCACAATTAACTGCTTTCTCATAGGCTCCCATGCCATTATATTCATATATCTTTTAGAGTTCATTCCACATGGTATTATGGGCATTTACACATACATCAAGCTACATTGCCAGGTTGAAACTCCTTGAAGCTCTGAGCTATACATCAGTTATGTTCGTATCCATAGTACACAGCACACTTCTTGCCAGACTGAAAGCTTGCAATAAATATTTAATTTAACTGAAGCTCTGCAGTAAAAAAAAAAAACACTTCATAAAATAGATAGGCAAATACCCGTGAGACATGGATTTCTAGCCACTGTGGCTGGGACTCAGATTTCCATTTCTCTTTCCGCAGCATTACCAGAGCTGGGGTAAATGCCCAAGTGTCATGGGTGTGCCCTAATTTGAACTGTCTAGTGATTAGCTCAGAGATCATGTTCCTAACTAGTTTTGTACAGTATATTTCCTGAAGCCTTAACTCTTCAACTTGTCTGTTGAGATAGAACACCTTGTCTGTTGAGATAGAACACAGTGGAGTCATGATGGACCATCTCTTGTGCTGTCCATTATTCTACCATAAAACCAATGTTAGCCCAACATTTACATTGATCAAGTGACTCCACCTATCTGTGCCTGTCTCTTCACTTCTAAAACCGGTATAACAACAACTTCTACCTCATACCCTCTGGCCTGGGCTTCTCACCTAGACTCCCTAGATTCATTCTCTCCCTCTCCTATTTGTGAATATTTAAAGGAGTTAATTTAGATGTTAAATATTAAATGAGTAAATGTCTATTACGTACTCAACAAATAGTAGCTATTTATTGTAACTACATAAATAGTAACTACGTTAGATCTATTTTGAAACTATTCCAAGGACCAATAGCACAGAACTCCAAATATTAAAGTTTCCAGGGTGTGGACAATTTATGTGAGGGTGTCTATATTTTATTTATAATCCAAGCTTGCCCAACCCATGGCCCAGGCACCACATGTATCTTGGGATGTTTTTGAATGTGGTCCAACACAAATTTGTAAACTTTCTTAAAACATTAGGAGACTTTTTTTGTAATGTGTTTCTTAGTTCATCAGCTATCATTAGTATTAACGTATTTTATGTGTGACCCAAGACAATTCTTTTTTCAGTGTGGCTCAGGGAAGCCAAAAGATTGAACACTCCTAATTATCATTAGAGATACAAAATTATTTTTAACAATTGGAACTGGAATCTCTGAAAATGCCTTTCAGTTCTCTAAATAATATAAATGTGCCTTATTTGTCTTCTGTAAACTGACTTCTATCATGCAGAAACATTCCGTTTGCTGGTATATTTCTATATACCATATACAAGAGCAATGTGCTTGTATCACATGGCAATTCTCATAGTGGATATGGGGGTAGCAAATGTTAATATAAGGAAAACTACATTGAATCTATGTTTTCTTCTTATTAATAAAAATTGTGTTTCTCCTTAACCCACAAACATATTAAATTATCCTCTAGGAAAGAAAAACTAAAAGTAATTTGACATCAAAATCTAAAATCACTCAAACCCCTTTATCCAACCCACACAGAGCTCTTAGCGAAAATATTTTCCTATTGAAAACTTAATTTTATTCCACATTTAGAAAATATTTAGTCATTCTTATAGCATTCCTGGGTCTTAAGAAAGATAATTCCAAAACCCTATCTTCACTTCGCCCGCTGAAATTTGAGACTCTAAAGGGAATCTGAGACATCAAGAGGTTAAATGGCTTTCTCAGGACCACACACTATGTTAGGGTCAGAGCTGAGGTTAGAAACTGCAAGTTTCTCCATTTCTTGCTTAAGTGTTTCACAAGGCTACCCTTCCTCTCTATTTATTTAGGTGTAGTGACTGTATTGGTCACCAGTGAGGGTTCACAGTGTGACAATCAGATATTTGAAGGATGACCTTTTAAGAAAGCATTTTGTGCCCTTTGTTTAAAGTAACACAGATACTCTCAAAATAAATCTTACTGTCCATTTGTCTAGAGCTGGAAGTTTGTGTATGTCAACATAGCAGGTAACGAGCTTTGGGACATATGGACTTCTTGTTTGGTCCTTAGAGAAAATCCCTTTCTTGTGACCATCTTGTGTTACATTTTTTGTAAGAAAGCTATACTGTATCTCCAAATCACATCTTCAAAAATACTTATTTGCTGTTATAAAATACATTTGTGACATAACCAACTAGCCAGTAGCTTCCATTAGACAGGAATGCAATGTACAACTGAGTAGGTCATGCAGTGACCAACTCCATGGTGTATCATTCTCATCATAGTCTATATGAATGGCGCCCTCTGGAGTTGTGCAATACATGACATATGTGACCACAAACCATGGTTTTTTGGATGAAGCTGAAGGTTATGTTCACGCAGAGTAATTTCCAGCAATGTCTTTGTGCTTAGCCTATGAAAGCTGAAAGTACTGACTGATATTAGCCAACAAATGTTTAAGAAAATGTTATATAATATATACAAGCAATTCAAATCTGCTCCTGGGTTACTGAGATTTTTTTTTTTTGCTTCATCTTTCTTTTTTATCATTTTTTTAATTAATCTATTTTCTCTCTTTTCTACTAGCACCACATCTCTATTTCGTCATTGGAGTCCTATGTTATTTTATTGTTTTTCCTTTTACTTTTCTCCCAAAATTTAAGGTTGGGGGTGATGTGTCTGTATCTTATTTTAGTTCTTAATAATGAATATAGGGGTAGCAAATAATAATATGCCAAGCACAATGTTGAACGCTTTTATTCCTCATTAATAAAAATCTTATTTCTCCTTAAACCATGAGCATATTAAATTGTCATTTTGGTAACTTAATTTGTACTTGGATTGAACTATTATGGCTCTCCCCAGCAAGTTCCTTCTCCTTCTCTAACCCTTTTAAGTTTACTTTATTACTAGTTTATGTCTGGAGTCAAACAAGAGTATGAAACATTGAACCAGAGCAATGTTTCTAGTTCTAGTGGTTCTGGATAAGTGATTCTGTGACTATGTGTCTAGATGTCCTGCAGCTTCAACTGAAAATAATGAAAGAGGTAGATCAAACAAATCCCAGTGCTTCTCACAGTTTTGCAGATTAGGAGTCATTGAATTCTTTTTTACAAACTGATACACAGCAAACTATTTGTGATTTAAGGAAATGCTGTCTGATATGCATTGGCTTTTCAATTCTACTTTGACCAGTAATCTAAGTTACAGTAAGCACTTAGGGTTAGCCTTAAAAAATAATGAGAAACCACCATTCTCCAGAGAGGCTGGGTAGCAAGCTAAAACATGAGCGGAGGCTAATTCGTGACAAAGGAGTCCAATCTTGTTATCATCATCATCATCATCATCATTACTCCAGCATTGTTCCTTTTCTTATTAGCTATCACATATTACTTATGCTAAGTTTATCTCCTAATTTGTAAAATGAAGATATAGATACATATATAGATATAGATAGATATAGATATAGATATAGATATAGATATAGATATAGATATAGATATAGATATATCTCGCATAGGATTTTTGTAAGACTGAAATCAAACAATATACATGATTTCATTGATACTGAGTAAGGATTCAACATATTTTAGCATTCCTTCAGTCCTTTTGACAACTCAAAGTAAAATAAAACAGAACAAAAAAACCTAACACACAGATCAAAGTTTTTTGAGGGACTAAAATTAAAAAATATTAGCTTTACTAGGGGGTGTGACTTATTTTCAGAGTCAAACATCATAGTATGATTTAATTGATTCATTAGTTGGCAGTCAATTCAAAGATCTTTGAGAAGCTTGGGATACACTTCGTTCTGAGTGACACCTGAACTCACTACCATGGTGCACAATGTGAAGCCCTATCTCATGTCTGCCCAGCATGTGACATGGTATCTTCGGGGTGTCTAGGGTTCTCTGGCAGGACTTAAAAGATGGCCTGGAGATAGCAGTAAGCATGAATGTGCCTAAACAAGTCTCATGTCTATTTTTTAAATATTCTGAGATACATCTATAAAAGCAGTTGAAGTTCTCAATATGAATGATAGTTCAAGACATATTTAAAAAGTAATTTGTTTCACTTGTTGAGCAAATGCAAAGGAGAGCCTGACAAAAAAGGTCACAGATTACAAATGAAAAATTTAGGAAAATAATCTGCTTTACAGATTTCCAAGGAAATAAATAACTCACAGGTTAAGTGTAAACCTCTTGAACAAACAATTTTGAAGGGTTTTAAGTCCTCCTATTGACCTCAGATAAAATAATCACTTAGATATCCTGAAATAGCAATGATAAAATAAGAATCATTTTTAAAAACTCGGTATTAAAGTTTGAGAGAACATGCTTTAGGAACATTCCATTATTTAACTCACTGTGTGTGAGGCAGTATCTAATAAAAAGTATATCCCTATATCAATTTCTATTCTTTCTGTTGTAATTAACACACCAGCCATGTCCAACTGTTTAAAAATAAAGGGAATTAAAACTTGGCCTATCTTACTGAAAAGTGCTCAGGCTTCAGGTTTGATCTGTTAGCTCAATGACATCACCAAAAATGGTTTCTCTGTCTTCATTATAGGCTCATATTTCTTGGTGGTGGCTCCATTCTCAGGCTGGGTATCCCTTGCGGATTTCTAGACAGGTATTGACTAAAAGCTCCGTGTGATTTAAGGAAATGCTGTCTGATAAAAAGCTCCTGATGTTAAATACTTCTTTATTCATTTCCAGTGTAAAATGAGAATGTCTACTTCCCAGATACCTCAATCTCAAATCCCCACATTGAGTCTTCCAGCCCTCATTGGCCTGGCTTGTGTTATATGCCTGCCCCTGAACCATTACAGTCAAGAATATGAACTATGAGGGCTGGTCTAAGTCGGTCTGGACTAGATAAAGTTAGGGGTGTCGCATATCCTCGGCAAACCACACACACAGCTAGGAAATACAGAGCAAAGACAAGACAGAGGGAGTGGAAAAGGATGAGGCAAAAGTAACCCACAAATATCTAACATCGTGATTCCCTCAAGCTTTTTAGAATCCAGTGAGGTCAATAAAAGAAGAGAAAGCTAATAATGCCAGACCTCTTTTATTTGCAAAATGAATTGTTCTATAGACTATCCTGGTTAAAAGAGGCACTTTGAATCTCAATATTGTCACCATTCACGTAGGACTTAAAATAAAGACTTTCTGGATCTTTCTTACTTGCCCTACGTGCTTTGAGTTTCTTAGGTCCTGGGAAGAATACGTTCTGACTCTGAACTGAAAGACCAAGTTCCATTCAATCAGTCACCTGCTTAAGAGACCGGGGAGTGGAAGTAATCAGTCAACAAATGATTTTGTATGATATAAATACATCACCCGTAAACTCATTTTTTTTTATCCTATAGATGGATTTTCTATTGTTTATATATAACAAATAACAATAATATAACCTGCCCTGTTCTTTTCCTCCTGATTTAGAAATAATCTTAAAAGAAAAAAAAGAAAAGAAATAATCTTGATCCATTCTTAAAGGTAATTAATTGCTTTTCAGAAAATGACTCATATGATTTACTCACTTTAAACATTCTTTCCCTAATTCACTTAATGGATACTCTTTGAGTATATGTGATAGTCTAGTACCACAATTATACCAAAGTTTATTGCTGCTATACCCTGCTCCTCCTACAAACTCAAAACAAGAGAACGAGGCACAGAAAAGGAATGTTCTGTTTGTTGTGTTATTTAAACCATTTATACTGTTAATATCCAGACTTGAATTCTAAAATACAAAACATATAGAAAGTTGAGGGATAAAGAAATGCTTCCAATTAGATTGTAATTTTTGTATTTTATTTATTTGTTTACCCTATGGCCAAATTCTTTTCAGCTTTTTTCATAATTTATCACAAATACATTACTTAAAAAATTTAAGTTTTCTACCTTAAAAGATTTTTATTATATCCTATACAAAGTTCCACATTCATATTTCCTGTTCCCCTGCTCCCAGAGCACTTTAGGATTTCAAGGAGGAAAAGACATCACGTAGAAATAAATGGAGGTGAATCACTCTGATTAATTTAGAAACCCACTAAATTATTTATGGATGTATCTCAGAGTATTTTTAAAAATAGACATAATTATTTATCATTTTTTTGGCATCAGTTCTGATTTTTCTTTCTAAATAATTAGCAGGATACAGGCTTTCATTGACAAAATTATCTCCAGGACCAGCCATATTCATTTCAGAAAATAGCTTCATTTTGTATTTACTCGATAGTGTATCTCTCAGCCCATCAAACCTGATTCCCGGATGTTTCTGTGCTAAGCTGCTCACACTACATAAAGATGTTAAGGAGCCAGGCACCAATATTTAAAATCAAGTACTCTACTAGCTGTATAAACCTGGTCAAATCTGCACATTTCTAAACCTTGGTGCTGGGAAATAGTAGTGAAAATAAATAGTCCACAAGAATTCTGTGATGAGAGAATAAAATAATGCACACAAGGAACACAGCAGGGTTCCCTGCACAGAGGAAGAGGCTGCTGGCATGTTAGCTATTGCTGGGAGGTCCTTTTGTCTAGAAAGCTTTCTTCTAGGGAAGCTCCCCTTTCTTTTTGGAGGTAACAAATCCCCTGCATACAATAAATCTTTAAAACTTGCTCAGTTTTGTTTCCTAATAATATGGAGAATGTGATTATTTATGCTTTTAGCAGAATTTGTAGCAAATTATGCTGTTTTATCTTCATCTTAATGTGTCACTATCTGGTGAGGTCTAGACAGCTTTTAAGTGAAGTGAACATTTGTTTGTGAAGCTTAATATAGTAATTCAGGACCATTGCCTCCACTGGTGCTAGGAACTGAAGAAACTTCCACATCGCTACTTAACTTTCTGCAGTAGAGAGAAGAGATTTGATGTCTGGACATTCTAGAAGTGTGCGTACCTAGCACTGACAAAGCAAATCATTTTTAGTTTGACTATGATGGGATAGGGTAGATCTTTAAAAATGAGGATAGGATTATTTTAATGTGGAAAATTCTGACTAATATGAATGGACTTGTAGGACTCTTTGCTTGTAGAGCAACTAATCTTTTTCCCAACTAATGACATAATTGGCCCGTTCCAGAAGGTAGAGCTGTGTATTGTCAATGATAAGAATACATTCTAGAAAATGCATCATTAGGTAATTTCACTGTTGTATGAATATCAGAGAGTGTACTTACACAAACCTACATGGTACAGCCTACTACATACCTAGGCTATATGGTATATAGCCTGTTGCTTCTAGGCTACAAACCTGTACATCATGGGTCCCCAAACTTTTTGGCACTAGGGACTGATTTTGTGGAAGATGATTTTTCCATGGACTGATGTATGGGGAGAAGTCATGGTTTGGGATGAAACTGTTTCACCACAGCTCATCAGGCATTAGAGTCTCATAAGGAATGCTCAACCTAGATCCCTCACATGCACTGTTCACAATAGGGTTTGCTATTTTATGAGAATCTAATGCAACCACTGATCTGATAGGAGGTAGAGCTCAGGCAGTAATGTTCACAGGACTACCACTCACCTCCTGATGTATACCTGGTTCCTAAGAGGCCAGGACTGATACCAGTCTACAGCCTGAGGGTTGAGGACTCCTGTTGTACAGCAAGTTACTGTACCAAATGCTGTGTGCAACTGGAACACAATAGTAAGTATTTGTGTTTATAAACATAGAAAAGATACCATAAAAATATCATATAAAGGATGAAAAATGGTACTCCTGTATAGGTATGTACCATGAATGAAGCTTGCAGGACTAGAAGTTACTCTGGGTGAGTCAGGGAATGAGCTGTGGGTGAATGTGATGGCCTAGGATATAACCATACACTGCTGTAGACTTTACACTTATAAAAATATTTTTCTTTCTTCAGTAACAAATTAACCTTAGCTATTGTGATTTTCTTCCTCTGTAAACTTTTTAATTTTTTAATTTTTGACTCTTCTGTAATAATGCTTAACTTAAAGCACCAACATATCATATAGCTATGTAAAAAATTTTTTCTTTATATCCTTATTATATAACCTTTTTTCTATTTTTAAAACATTTTTAACTTTTCTGTTAAAAACTAAGACATGAACACACACATTAGCCTAGACCTACCCAGGGTGAGGATCATCAATATCACTGTCTTCTACCTTCATGTCTTGTGCCACTGGAAACTCTTCAGGGGCAAAAACACATATGGAACCATCCTCTCCTATCATAACAATGCCTCCTTCTGGAATACGTCCTAAAGGATCTGCCTGAAGCTATTTTATAGCCAACTTTTTGTTTCATTAGTAGAAGGAGTGCACTCAAAAATAACAATAAAATGTACAATGTAGTATAATATAGTAATTGCATACACCAGTAACTAATCATTTATCATTATCAACTATGCACCGTACACAATTGTATGTGCTATATTTTAATATAACTGGCAGCACAGTAGTTTCTTTTACACTAGCATCACCAAACATATGTGAGTAATACATTGCACTGTGGTTATGACACCACTAGGCAATAGGAATTTTTCAGCTCCATTTTGGTCTTAGAGGACCACCATCAATATATGCAGTTCATCGTGGACCAAAATGTTGTTATTTGGTACATAGTTGTACTTGAAATGCCTTGATATATTTTAGTTCCTCACACCCAATCCTCTCAATCAACACAAGTTGATGACATTCACAGAGCAGAAAAAAGATGAGTAGGAAGAACAGATTTATGTCAATTCACCCATTTGTGAAGGAGAGAGAACTAAAGAAAGCTTAAAGATGAATAGGTCCCAAACTATCAGTTTATATTAATCTATAAAGTGCTGTGAATTTCTTGGAAACATAGTTATGGTCTTTCTTTTAAACTGAACCAAAGGAAAGATGATAAAATGCCAAGGAAATGGATACAATATTTACTCAAGCTGAGCAACAAATTCTAAGTTCATAGAAAATTATAGTCTGACAAAGTAGGAGTACTTTTGTCATTTAAAAAGTGTTTGCCTTCCAATTACCTATCAATTATCTTCCTATATAGCATTTAAAATAAGAACATATAATATTTTATAAATTATTATTAAATAATATATTGATTTGTTTCAGTTTCTAGATTTAAATTCCTTCCCTTCTGGAGTCTTCTCATATTAAGCAGATATTTTTAATGAAAATTTATTGGCAGTCATAGACTAATGTTACAATGATGTTAACTAAGCAAATATGAAAAAAAGATGTTATGGCAGCTGTTTCTAAGATGTTGTCAAATCATAGAAGATGGTGTCACTTTCAACTAAAAGTCCATTTATTATTTTTTACTAGAAAATGCTGCCATTTCTAAATACCCTTTATAGCAATCAGTAGAATATCAAAGAATGCTGCCTTTTAACATTAGGACTTGCTTAAGACTTCTGGAGTTGTGATTTATAGATCTCATCGTTACGTTACATTTCATTTCCAGTACCATCATTGTGCTCTATATTTTCCGCAACTCAGAAAACTGTTGCTTAATTGGATTAGAGATATTTTTAAACCTGAGATGATGTCTTTCTAGTTAGAAGCTATATTCTTGGATTTTTTTTTGTAATAATTTCTCAATCCTGCAAGGACAAGGGAGTAAATCATTCAGATTTAAAGACCTGTAGAGATGATTTACAGTTTGAGTGATTTAATAACCCATCTCTCTCTAATACAGTGCCTCAAAGAGCTCCTTGGCACCAGAGAGAATTTCAGCACCTCAAAACCTGACCATTTCCTTCCAGTAGACACACAGGATCTGTGAAGATTTATGTTAGAATGTTTAGTGTCGCCCATTAATTCCACAATATGAAGGTCTATTGTTGGACTTTGACTACCATGTTAAACGTGGTCCTGTCAACCATGATCTCTCCCAAAATAATGTTGCAGTATTTTTATAATAGCAATCAATAAAAACCACAGAACATCATGGATGTCTGTATGTATTATGCTAATTTTCTAACATGTCAGTCAAAGGTCATTTTCTAACATAATACAATACCAAAAAATCACCGTATTTTTATGGTACTATGACAATGGCCAAAGAATGGAATTCAAGTGTTTAAGGTAGGTGAACCCTTTGCCAGCTTGCACTGTATGCTCATTATAGATGAGCTACGAATTTGGCTCTGAATTTATAGCCATACACACTTGGGGCATTTCTGTTTCCATCCCCATTGTTCAATATAGTCTAGTACTACAAACTCCTTCAACCGGCTAAGCTCAAGTCTACTTCTTGATGTTTGCATCTACTGTTCACTTCACTGGGATTGCCAGGGCTTCCCAGGTATTTGCCTGGCTCCTTCTTCTTGTTCATTTCAGCTCAACTGTCAATGCCTTAAACCTATCAAAAGCATCTGATGTTTGTACTACTACTCTACTTGAGTTTTTCCTTAGTATTCTCATCGTAACTCTCTAAAATTATTTTCTTGTTTACTTTTTAATTATGTTTCTCCCATCCTCACTAGGATTTAAACTCCATGAAAATGAAGAAATTGTCTATTTTTTGCTATATCCCCAGCACCATAAAAAAATGCTCGGCACATACCCAGTGCTTTGTTTTGTTAAACAAACACATGAATGGATATTTATGGAGAATTGCTCTTAAGGATAAGCAGTCAATAACTAAAAGGTAACCTTGGTTTCAGTGAGACCACCAACAATCTGTGTTCTCGAATGACATTTTAGGATTCTCTCCTGGAACTTTGCTTTGAAGGAACTCAATGGATCTATGTTTAGGAACAGCACTGCAACCGCCCTGTGAAGGCCCTTACTATATTCTTAACAAGAGTGAAATTTAAGATATTTTTCTCAAAATTAGTATGTTCTCTTTATAAAGACACACCAAAGTGCTTGCTTCGGCTGCACATATACTAAAATTGGAATGATACAGAGAAGATTAGCATGGCCCCTGCACAAGGATGACAAGCAACTTCGTTAAGCGCTCCATATTTTTAGGTCTCAGAAATAATGCCACATATCTACAACCATCTGGTCTTTGACAAACCTGACAAAAACAAGCAATGTGGAAAGGTTTCCCTATTTAATAAATGGTGTTGAGAAAACTGGCTAGCCATATGCAGAAAGCTGAAACAATCCCTTCCTTATACCTTACACAAAAATTAAGTCAAGATGGATTAAAGACTTAAATGTAAGACCTAAAACCATAAAAACCCTAGAAGAAAACCTAGGCAAAACCATTCAGGACATAGGTGTAGGCCAAGACTTCATGACTAAAACACCAAAAGCAATTGCAGCAAAAGCCAAAATGGACAAATGGGATCTAATTAAACTAAAGAGCTTCTGCACAGAAAAAGAAACTATCATCAGAGTCAACAGGCAACCTACAGAGTGGGAGAAAATTTTTGCAATCTATCCATCTGACGAAGGGCTAATATCCAGAATCTACAAGGAACTTAAATAAATTTACAAGAAAAAAAATAAAGAAAACCATCAAAAAGTGGCCAAAGGATATGAACAGACACTTCTCAAAAGAAGACATTTATGCAGACAACAAACATATGAAAAAAACCTCATCATCACTGGTCATTAGAGAAATGCAAATCAAAACCACATTGACATACCATCTCACATCAGTTAGAATGGCGATCATTAAAAAGCCAGTAAACAACAGATGCTAGAGAGGATGTGGAGAAATAAGAACACTTTTATACTGTTGGTGGGAGTGTAAATTAGTTCAACCATTGTGGAAGACAGTGTGGCAATTCCTCAAGCATCTAGAACCAGAAATACCATTTGACCCAGCAATCCCATTACTGGGTGTATACCCAAAGGATTATAAATCATTCTACTATAAAGACACATGCACACGTATGTTTATTGCAGCACTATTTACAATAGCAAAGTCTTGGAACCAACTCAAATGCCCATCAATGATAGACTGGATAAAGAAAATGTGGCACATATACACCATGGAATACTATGTAGCCATGAAAAAAGGATGAGTTTATGTCCTTTGCAGGGACAGCGATAAAGCTGGTAACCATCATTCACAGCAAACTAACACAAGAACAGAAAACCAAACACTGCATGTTCTCACTCATAAGTGGGAGTTGAACAATGAGAACATGGATACAGGGAGGGGAACATCACACACTGGGGCCTGTTGGGGGTTGGGGGGCTAGGGGAGAGTAGCATTAGGAGAAATGTATAATGTAGATGATGGGTTAATGGGTACAGCAAACAATCATAGCACGTGTATACCTATGTAACAAGCCTGCATGTTCTGTACATGTACCCCAGAAGTTAAAGTATAATAATAAAGAAGACAAACCAAAAAATCTTCTCATAGCTCTCTGTATCAGGAAAAGAGAGAACTTCTCCTGAACAAGGGCTTATTTTTCTTTCTTGATGTCAAAACTCATATGATTAATTTAGTGTTTCTTTTTTGTTTGCTAGGAAATTCAGAGCTAAATTTGTAGCTCACCTGTAATGAGCTTACAGCATGCTTTCTGTATATTAAACTTCATTTTGTTTCTCTCTCCTTATTTTCTGTTCAGTTTTCATTCAATTACTACCTAATTTCCTCTCTGGGTTTTTATTTATTTGCTTTAACATATTTTCTGATTCTTTGCAATCATATTGTTTGGAACAGGCAAGGTGGAAATGCATTTTAAAGTGAGATCATGTTCCAAAAAGCACTATGTTATTTTTGGATCTTATATTTTGAGAAAGTAGGTGGAGCCCTGAGTGACACAGAGCCCTTGAGGATATAACAGGTGTGCTGTAAGATAAATTGGAGAACTTCCCTTTTTAGTGACTTGTTTTTTGGCTGAAGTATTTAAGATGCTCCATATGCTTGGACAAAAATTGTCTTCTTAAAAAAAAATAAAAAAACAAACACAAACCATAAAAGTTACTTTTTGGACATTCAAGGAGGTGAAAAGAAAAATCCAGACTGCTTTGAAGGAGTCTTCCTGCACTGCCTGCAGTGCAAAAGGGTATAAACACAACCCCAGATGCCAGATGTTTTAGCATAGCAATGTGAAGAAATACTCCCCTTCTTTATTTACACTTTACAGCAAATATTTTACAGAGAAAGCAAAGAATGTTGATATTCCATGAGTTAAGCTTCAAGCATAACAAGGTCCCAAGGTCCAAAATACCAGTCTTCCCTATAGTGTCCTTCAATGTGTAGTGATAAACATCAGGCGTTCTATTTTCTAGTTTTCAGAAATGTTGATTATTAGGAAAAAAGAAAAGCTTACAACACTGATCAATCTCTTTTTTCAAGGTTGCCAGGATCTACTTAAAGTTGTCATCATTGTTTTGTGTGTTTTTCTTTAAACTAGGGGAAAGAATTTGTAAGTTTACACACACACACACACACACACACACACACACGGGAGAAGGGAGAAGGTAACCACTTTTCCCGCCAGCCAACTGCTTCAACTTTCTTCGAAAGGCATTTATTTTTTTATTATAGAATCACTTTCCAATCTGGCCATATTCTTGATGATGGGAAAATACTCTTAATGGCAGTCTCACTATTCAGAAAACTAACTTGTTTAAAGCAATTTTATTTTTTTAAGATGGAGTTTCACTCTTGTCACCCAGCCAGGAGTTCAGTGGCATGATCTCGGCTTACTGCAACCTCCTCCTCCTAGGTTCAGGAGATTCTCCTGCCTCAGCCTCCCGAGTAGCTGGGATTACAGGCGCCTGCTACCATGTCTGGCTAATTTTTTGTATTTTTAGTAGATGGGGTTTCGACATGTTGGGCAAGCTGGTCTTGAACTCCTGACCTTAGGTGATCTGCCCGCTTCGAGTTCCCAAAGTGCTGGGATTACAGACATGAGCCAAGTTGCCCGGCCAGCACTTTCTTAAGAAAGTGACCATTTGGATATTGTTACCAACCTAAGGTTCTTATTTCTTACTCCAGTTAGTAAATCAAAGGAAGAGATAGTAAATCATACACTTAATAAAACATCAAAGACAGACCCTGCTGGGAGTGACTACCAGTACCAGTTCTATCATATCTGTCAGGAAAGGCCTGATGCTTGGATAGCAAACTCAAATAGACTGGAAGAGACAGAGAAGGAGGGGGTTTCATAAATCACACCACAGCGATTTATCCCAACATGCACTCAGCAAGCAAGGGAAGATGATACAAGTATATTCTACACACAGTTCACAGCAAAGATGGATATATTATTTTGTCCTTTAGAATTGAAGATCATATTAAACTAAATTTCAGAGACCCCACAGTCATTACACTTAAAGAATTGCCTTTCTTTCTTCCTAAGGTCAAAATTTAGGAAATTCAGCTCAATAAAAGACCAAGGAAAAAGTAAGGTGTTACAATGTTGCTGCCCACCTTATCAAAGTGGGACCTTTGAATAAAAGATCAAAGAAATTGAGCATTCACAGGAATCTTCCTTAATCCAAACAGACGGAAAGATTAGGAGAGATCCTAAATTACCCCAAAGTTTTGTCACTGCCCTCCAGGTGCGAAGATAATCTCAATCTTATCTAATGAATAATGAAGACCATAGCAGGAGACTGGGGTCCTGACCTCCTGAAAGATTACAGAAATATGAAACAGGCCTAATACGAAGTCTCATCTGGAGAACTAAAGCTAATGAAAACAATTGGAACAAAGAGGAAGTTAGAACGGGCTTTTGAGATTATTAGAATATTGACTTTACATTTTTTGGAGGGGTAAATATGACCGTATAGCAAACTGAGATGAATCTTTTTCTATTTCTGACTTTTTCAGCATGTCTTTGAAAGTATGTGTGCTTCTAGATGAACACATCACGTTGTACTGTCTTCTATGCATGAATCTGCTATTATTGAATCAGCCTACCATCATTAAGAATGAATACCTTCCCCTATCCTCTTAATTACCACTTACCCCCATAACTTAACTACTGTACTTTCCAAAATCATGCCTTTGCAAGCTGGCAAGCCAAGAACGACTTAGGTAAACATGCACTAAAGCAGAGTTAACGGACCCAAATGGGATCAAACCCAGCATCTTGGCTTTATTCCACCAGATGCTAAGAAGCACATTAAGACACCATATGGAGGACAAATACTGAACCACAGGATTGCATGTAGCATGTTTACATTTTTATTTATTTGTTTTTTGATTTAGAGGTTAGACAGTTCTTGTTTCAACACCATTAAGTTTAGGGTGAGATTACGGTAATAACTAAATTTAGCGGACCTTTAAATAGCATAGTAATCATACTTACACCAAGTTCAAAGGTCAGGGGCTGCTGACTTTGCCAATGACAATGTATTTAGTATTACCTCCTAAATAACATCAAACAAGGGTGAAGAAAACATGATTTCTAAATCTGAGTCCACAGTTATTTCACTTTGTACAATGACTGGTTCCTGCTGGGTCTACTGCCAGCACTGTGTCATGGCCTTTAAATGATCCATCTCCTTTAATTGTCATAACAGCCCTATGAGGTAGATATTATTATTTCCACTTTACAAATGTGGAAACTGAAGCAGAGATACGAAGTAACTCACCCAAAATCATGCAACTAGGAAGTAGCCCAAACTGTTTTCCACTATAGTCATTGGCTTTGATTAATTCATCTATTTCACCCACGCCTCTATTCTCTATTCCCCATGAATGTTCATAATTTAATTAATGAGCATCTAGTTTAGCAATTTGCACAATAATTATGCTACCATTTATTAACATTTCATTCAACCACTTCAAAAATTTTTTGGCATAGTCATCTCATCTAATTAGACCAAAGTGCATTCTAAATAGACAATTTGTGTCAACATATTCCAAGACGTTTATCCTCTGCTGAATTGCTATGTTTTTGAACTATTTGTTTGATATTTTTTGAAAGTCCTGTTATTTTGTTGGGAAAAAATAGATAGCATTCAATGTTTATTTTTTAACACTTTCTACATTTTGGAAAAGATGATTTACAGTGCATAACATATTCCTGTAAGTTACCCTGACCTTTCTTAGCTCATTTAGTCTTTGTAATGTGAATATACGTCTCCCAGTGAGCCTCTTTTTCCCTCATGGTCAGGAATTTGGGGGATAGGAATAAGTCAACTCTCGATTTCCTGCATGAATAGGTATTTACCTTTCTTTGCTTTTCTTGCCTTCTGTCTATATTCTGTTTTTATCTTGTTCAAACTCTTAACATTTTCTGACCTCTATTTACTTTTCTGCTAATTACCGCAACTGGAATGAATTGCCTTTTTTTTAACACTAAAATCAAATGTTTACTGTTGTTTGACATAAAGAAGCATAATGCTTATATGGTAGATATGGATTTTAGAAGAACTTGTAATTTTTATTTAGAATTTGCTGAACAATATTGATTATTTTAAACTGGCAGATAAAATTGCACTATTGATTATGTACAATATGATATTTTGAAGCACACATACATTGTGGAATAAAATTGCTTATTTTATAGTTATGTTTCTTTGTGGATAATCCCATGGATTTATTCTTCAGGTAATTAATTAATTAATTTTAATAAGGATCTCGTTTTCTCTTTAAATTTAAATTAAAAGTAAGTTTTACCAAAATATCAATTGTTTCTATCATATTTTGGAGCTAAAAAAGCAAACAGAAACAGATCCATTATTCTAGACTATGAAAAATATACCAATAGTAATGGGGAATAGTGAGGCATTGGGAATAATTTTTTTTAACTCTTACTTCTTTATTCTAAATTTCCTTAGAAAACACAACTATTTTGTAACATTGTTAACTTTATACTGGGAAATGTATCCTTTTTAAGCAGATTTGGACATTTTGTTTTTATCTAGTGCTTCTCATCATGTTGGCCTTATGTGATGCAGAAATGCATACTCAGAGGTCCTTTATGCAATCCCCGTCTGCCACTGAGACCTTTCCTACCAAGTGCTTGTATTACTGGAAAGGGGTCCTGATCTAGACCCCTGGAGAGGGTTCTTGGATCTCGCATAAGAAAGAATTTAGGGTGAGTCCACAGTGAAAAGTGAAACCTAGTTTATTAAGAAAGTAAAAGAATCAAAGAATAAAACAATAACCCATATTGTTATGGTTATTTTTTGATGATATGCTAAACAAGGGTAGATTATTCATGACTCCCCTTTTTAGACCACATAGGGTAACTTCATGATGTTGAACCATGGCATTTATAAACTGCCATGGCACTGGTGGGAGTGTAGCAGTGAGGACGACCAGAAGTCACTCTCATCACCATTTGATTTTGGCGGGTTTTGGCCGGCTCCTTTACTGCAACCTGTTTTATCAGCAAGGTCTTTATGACCTGCACTTTGTGCTGACCTCCGATCTCATCCTGTGACTTAGAATGCCTTAACCATCTGGGAATGCAGCCCAGTAGGTTTCAGCCTCATTTTACCCAGCTCCTATTTAAGATGGAGTTGCTCTGGTTCATACACCTCTGACACTTGTTCAGCCTAAGAGCCATTGTTTAGAGATGGCTGCAGCAGAGGTGAAGCTCACAGAGCCAGCAGTGTTGACATTTTTGGGCCCAGGCCAAAGTGGAGGGAAATATTTTTTCTCTTCATCCAAAGCATCTTTAAAATTTTGATTCTGAACTGGGTGCTGAGACGCCTTGGAACTCAGGGATCAATTTGGCATTTGGGCCTGCAAGGAATTTTCTACTTTTTATAGAATTGTCTTAATGCTTTAATAGAGAAGAAGCCTTTGTTTGTATTGGTAGAGTTTCAAACACTTTTGTTTCATAGCCTCTTTATTGTGTTTGGATAGCAGTAACCCACTCCTTGGGGTCACTTTTAGGGAACTTCAGTCCACTCTATACACAGATTGTTAATATTGCTTTCATTTGAGAAAGTAAACCATTTCACCAAACTTTAATTGTTTCTCTGATTAGAATTAAAAAATCGCAAAGCTCGAGAGATAATACTTATTTTACTGTTAAGTTATCAGGAATCCAAAGTGTTAAAGTGATTCATTCAAAATCAGAATAAGGACCAGAAGCAACTCTGGAATGTCATGTAAGTCAAGTTGACCTGAGTTGCTATCCCATTTCACCTTTCCTTAATCATTTGGTTCGTTTCACCTCCTAGAGAAAGTATTGTGAGAAATGTGGTCATGCACATTAGGCTCCCAACCCCCACCAATCTGTAAACTCAGGCCTTCCCATGGCCTCTCAAAAATTCATATTGGGTTGTTTGTTCTGCTCTGTAAAGGAAAGAGGTTTGAATCCAAAATGAAGGGAATATATACATACTTAATTCTGATCATATCAACTCATACTCCCTCACCACAGTAAAAATTCTTCAATGTCTCCTTTTTATAAAAGTTGGGTAAAATCCAAGCTCCTGCAGGAGGAACTCCAGGATCTAGCCTCCATCTCTCTCCTAGGGCTTTCCCACTTTTCCACTTCCTCTGCACGCCTCATCTCCAGTCATGCCTCTGCAGAGTCTTTGGTGAAAATAACTTCCCACTACAAAATCCATCTTCCAACACTCATCCCCTCTCCCTTTCTCTATGAATTTCTGAGTGCCCATCCACAAAGACGCAATTTTTAAAAATTCCTAAATTCCTCAAGGTAAGGATTCTATTTTTTTCATTTTTGTGTCCCAGCAGTTAATACCTAGGTTCCAGAACCAAGGTGAACAATATTAAATCTGTCTTTAGAATTGAGAGGTATTATAGTTTAAAAGTTAAGAGCACAGACTCTAGGCTTAGATTCCTTGAGTTAAATCTTGGCTCCCCTACTTTCCAGTTTTTGTGGCCATGGGCAAGTAAATTAAGCATTTTGTTCTTAGTTCCTTCATATGTTAAACAGGATTCATCATAACATCCATCTTATAGGGTTTGGTTGACAGTTAAGATGTTTAAAACAACTAAAATAATGCTCAATATATGATGAGTGGTATTATTAATAATCTATTATCATTACCATCATCTCCTCAACATGATTTATCAAACTCTAAATTACTACAGAGGAAAACATTTTTATATAGCATCAGGAAACATAAGCAAATCAAATTCTCAAAACAGATTGCATTCAACAAATATCCTGACTCCCTGCTAACACAAGAGACACAAGGTTGCGCTCAGAAAAACTTAACTAAGAACACATCAAAAGGCTAATCTTCAAGCTCTCAATGCAGTGAGAAACACAGACACATACACACAAAATAGTATAACACTTGTGGAATGGAGACCAACCAAATAAGGACACGCAATGGCTATGTATTCAGAGCTTGCCACAGCAAGGGAATAGCCACCCTCATTTGCATTTGGCAGACAGTCCCAGGCAGGAGGAAGAGTGGGAAGCTTTACAGCGAACAAAAGGGAAAGCTTCAGGTTTTGCTCTGATTGGAGGCTGTTGGCATGGGCAAGTTGTAGGCAGCTAACATAAACAAGGTATCCTATGTAATTGGCTAGGGGTGCATATTTGCCTTTCTGTTTCACCTTAAGTTGGAAGTCGGAATAAAAATTAAGGAAGCTGTCAGTTTTTCATCAAGTCCTGAGAATTTTAGGTTGAACTAGGGATAGCAGTCCAACTTCCTATAGTCTGTCTTATAGATAGCAGGCTGGCTATCTACAGCTGAAGAATGGGTCGATTTCCTGCTCTGGTCACTGCAGGCTGTGGGCTTGTAGAAAATGAACACTTCTAAACAAAAGACTGATTTAACAGGCAGCACAATCACCAAGATTTAAAAGTATAGAAATAGATCTAAATAATTATGCAAATTTAACATACTGTATATATTCAAATTAGTGGATAAAAGATAAATAATTCAGTAAATCATATAGGGATAACACTCTGACAATACTGAAATGGTAATACTAGATTATTACTTCAACCTGAATTTCAAATAAATTTGAAATAGATCAGTCTTAATGATAAAAAATAAAATTACCAAAATAATAAAATATTGGAGTAACTTTGTTTTTTTCTTAAAGTCTTTCAAGCAAGATGCAAATTTTAAAAATCATAGAGATTATTAACCTTAAATGTAAATGTGCTAAATGCCCCAATCAAAAGACACAGACTGGCAAATTGGATAAAGAGTCAAGACTCATTGGTGTGCTGTATTCAGGAGACCCATTCCACATACAAAGACACACATAGGCTCAAAATAAAGGGATGGAAGAAAATTTACCAAGCAAACAGGAAAAAAAAAAAGCACGGGTCACAATCCTAGTCTCTGATAAAATAGACTTTAAACTAACAAAGATCAAAGGAGACAAAGAAGGACATTACATAATGGTAAAAGGATCAATGCAACAAGAAGAGCTAACTATACTAAATATATATGCATCCAATATAGGGGAATTCAGATACAGAAAGTAAGTTCTTAATGACCTACAAAGAGACTCAGACTCCCACACAATATTATTGGGAGATTTTAACACCCCACTGTCAATATTAGACAGATTAATGAGACAGAAAATTAACAAGGATATCCAGGAATTTAATGCAGAGCTGGACCAAGTGGACCTAGTAGACATCTATAGAACTCTCCACCCCAAATCCACAGAATATACATTCTTCTCAGCACCACATTGCACTTATTCTAAAATTGACTACATAATTGGAGGTAAAACACTCATCAGGAAATGCAAAAAAAAAAAAATGAAATCATAACAAGTAGTCTCTCAGACCACAGTGCAATCAAATTAGAACTCAGGATTAAGAAACTCACTCAAATCTGCACAACTACTTGGAAACTGAACAACCTGCTCCTGAATGACTACTGGATAAATAATGAAATGAAGGCTGAAATAAAGATGTTCTTTGAAACCAATGTGAATGAAGACACAATGTACCACAATCTCTGGAACACATTTAAAGCAGCATGTAGAGGGAAATTTATAGCACTCAATGCCCACAAGAGAAATGAGGAAAATTCCAAAATCAACACCCTAACATCACAATTAAAAGAACTAGAGGAGCAAGATTAAACAAATTCAAAAGCTGGCAGAAGACAAAAAAGAGCTAAAATCAGAGCAGAACTGAAGAAGATAGAGACACAAAAAAACGCTTCAAAAAAATTGATGACTCCAGGAGCTGGTGTTTTGAAGAGATCAACAAAATAAATAGACCACTAGCCAGACTAATAAAGAAGAAAAGAGAGAAGTATCAAATAGATGTAATAAAAAATGATAAAGGGGACATCAACACCAATCCCATAGAAATACAAACTACCATCAGAGAATACTATAAACACCTCTATGCAAATAAACCAGTAAATCTAGAAGTGGATAAATTCCTGGACACTTACACCCTTCCAAGACTAAATGAGGAAGAAATTGAATCCCTGAATAGACAAATAACAAGGTCTAAAATTGAGGCAGCAATTAATAGCCTACCAACCAAAAAAACTCCAGGACCAGAAGGGTTCACAGTCAAATTCTACCAGAGGTACAAAGAGGAGCTGGTACCATTTCTTCTGAAACTATTGCAAAAAATAGAAAAAGAAGAAATACTCCCTAACTCATTCTATGAGACCAACATCATCCTGATACCAAAACCTGGCAGAGACACAAATAAAAAAGAAAATTTCAGGCCAATATCCATGATGATAATTGATGCAAAAATCCTGAATAAAATACTGACAAACTGAATCTAGCAGCACATCAGAAAGCTTATCCATCACAATCCAGTTGGCTTCATCCCTGGGATGCAAGGCTGGTCCAACATATCACAAATCTAAAAAAGTAATTCATCACATAAACAGAACTAAAGACAAAAAACTACATTATTATCTCAATAGATGTGAGGAGGTCTTTGACAAAATTCAATAGCCCTTCATGCTAAAAACTCTCAATAAACTAGATACTGATGGAATGTATCTTAAAATAATAAGAGCTATTTATGACAAACCCACAGCCAATATCATACTGAATGAGCAAAATCTGGAAGTATTCTCTTTGAAAACCAGCACAAGACAAGGATGCCCTCTCTCACCACTCCTATAAACACAGTATTGGAAGTTCTGGCCAGAGCAATCAGGCAAGAAAAAGACATAAAGTGTATTCAATTAGGAAAAGAGGAAGTCGAATTGTCTCTATTTGCAGATGACATGTTTGTATATTTAGAAGACCCCATCATCTCAGCCCCAAATCTCCTTAAGCTGATAATCAACTTCAGCAAAGTCTCAGGATACAAAATCAATATGCAAAAATCACAAGCATTCCTATGCACCAATAACAGACAAACAGAGAGCCAAATCATGAGTGAACTCCCATTCACAATTGCTACAAAGAGAAGAAAATACCTAGGAATACGGCTAACAAGGGATGTGAAGGACCTCTTCAAGGAGAACTACAAACCACTGCTTAAAGAAATAAGAAAGCATATAAACAGATGGAAAAACATTCCATGCTCATGGTTAGGAAGAATCAATATTATGAAAATGGCCATACTGCCCAAAGTAATTTATAGAGTCAATGCTATCCCCATCAAGCTACCATTGACTTTCTTCACAGAATTGCAAAAACCACCTTAAATGTTATATGGAACCAAAAAAGAACCTGCATAACTAAGACAATCCTAAGCCAAACAAAGAAAAAAGCTGGAGGCATCATGCTACCTGACTTCAAACTACACTACAAGGCTACAGTAATCAAAACAGCATGGTTCTGGCACCAAAACAGAAATATAGACAAATGTAACAGAAAGGAGGTATCAGAAGTAACTCCACACATCTACAGCCATCTGATCTTTGACAAACTTGACAAAAGCAAGCAATGGAGAAAGGATTCCCTATTAAATAAATGGTGTTGGGAAAAATGACTAGCCACAAGCAGAAAGCTCAAACTGGATCCATTTCTTACACCTTACACAAAAATTAACTCAAGATGAATTAAAGATTTAAACATAAGACCTAACACCATAAAAACCCTAGAAGAAAACATAGGGAATACCAGTAAGTACATAGGCATGGGCAAGGACTTTATGACTAAAACACCAAAAGTAATGACAACAAAAGCCCAAATTGACAAATGAGATCTAATTAAACTAAAATGCTTCTGCACAGAAAAAGAAACTATCATTGGAGTGAACCAGCAACCAACAGAATGGGAAAATTTTTTTTGCCATTTACCCATCTGACAAAGGGATAATATCCCGAATCTACAAAGAACTTAAACAAATTTACAAGAATAAAACAAACAAACCCATCAAAAAGTGGCCAAAGGATGTGAAGAGATGCTTCTCAAAGGGAGATATTTATGCAGCCAACAAACATATGAAATAAAGCTCATCATCACTGGTCATTAGAGAAATGCAAATCAAAACTACATTGAGATACCATCTCATGCCAGTTAGAATGGCGATCATTAAAAAATCAGGAGACAACAGATGCTGGAGAGGATGTGGAGAAATAGGAATGCTTTTACACTGTTGGTGGGAGTGTAAATTAGTTCAACCATTGTGGAAGACAGTGTGGTGATTCCTCAAGGATCTAGAACTACAAATACCTTTTGACCCAGTAATCCCATTACAAAGGATTATGAATTATTCTGTTATAAAGGCACATGCACATGCATGATTATTACAGCACTGTTCACAATAGCAAAGACTTGGAACCATCCCAAATGCCCATCAATGAAAGACTGGATAAAGAAAATGTGGCATGTATACACCATGGAATACTATACAGCCATGAAAAAGAATTAGTTCATGTCCTTTGTAGGGATATGGATAAAGCTGGAAACTATCATTCTCAGCAAATGGATACAAGAACAGAAAACCAAACACCACATTGTTCTCACTCATAAGTGGGTGCTGAAAAATGAGAACACATGGACACAGGGAGGGGAACATTACATACCAGGGTCTGTTGTGGGGAGAGGAACTGGGGGGGAATAGAGAAGGAATAGCATTAGGAGAAATACCTAATGTAGATGATGGAGTGTTGGATGCAGCAAACCACCATGGCATGTATATACCTATGTAACAAACCTACGTGTTCTGCACATGTACCACAGAACTTAAAGTATAATAATAACAAGATTGATAATTAATTATACACATTAAGATTTTCTACAGGGCCAAAAATTGCTATAAACAAAATCATATATGAACAACTGGTGTATAACATACATCAGGCAATATAATATTTTGCTCATAAATCAAAGTACTACATAGTAAATAAAAGTACTATTTTAGTTACAAATCAATAAGGAAACGTTAACACCTGTTAGAAAAACAAGATGAGTACTCAATAAATAGTCGACAATTATAATCGCTTATGATCATATTAAAAGATGCTCAGTTTCATGTAGTCAAATATATGCCAAATGAAATCCAAATCATATATGTATTTTTCACTTTGATTGCAAACATTTTACAGCTTTGTTGATACATAATTTACATACCATTCAATTCACCCACAAAGAGTATACAATTCATTGTTTTTTTAATATATCCAGAGTTCTGAAACAATTTGAAAACATTTTCATCACCACACAAAAGCGACAATGCTACCCATTAACGTCATGTGCCATTTCCCCCATTCCCAACCATTAATTTTCTTTCTTCCTCAATGAATTTTCCTATTCTGGATATTTCATATAAACGAAATCACATTCCTTTAATGTTCACAAAATGGTTTTTTGCTGAGAAACATTAAGTTTACCTGCCCACGTGGCTCCTTTGTGAAGAACACCCTTTAGTTTGTAATTAGTGGCAGGCAGGTAACAGCTGCCTACTTGATATATTTTTGAGTTATGAGTAAATACAGGATACCTGTTTATTAATAAGAATCACCTGTTTAAAAGAGAATAAATACATGGAGCAGAATCTGCTCGGGGCCTTCAGCCTGGAATGCTGTCAGCCCAAGGCTCTCAGCTCTATGGCTGCTGGCCCCCAGGTAGATCCACTTTGTTGTTCTAGCTGGGTGTCTGCCTTTCATTACCTTCAGTGCTGCCTGGGTGGGGGTCTCCCGACCGAGCCGGTACTCTTTAAGTGGTGCCCAAGTGTGGGGACTCGAACCCAAGATGAAGAGTTGCCTGAGCAAGGGAGAGAGGAAAGGATAAGCTAAAAGTACCCCGAGTACTATTGGAAAAAATCCCTAGGGTAAGGTGGGAAGCTTGGAAATAGCCCAGGAACTTTTGGAAAAAAAATCCTTCAGGTGAGTTGGGGGAGCCCGGAAGTAGACCAAGATCTCTTGAAAAAATCTCTGAGAGTTAGTTGGGGAAGCTCGGAATTAGCCCAAGAACTTTTGAAAAAATCTCCCAGGGTGAGCTGGGGGAGCTCGGTCATATCGGAGTAACATGGGACAAAGATCATGTTACTCCAATATGAGCTTTGGTGAGTTTTGCCTTGGAGCCGTTTCAGACAGATGATGAGGAAAATGATTCAGGAGAGGAGAAGGAGTGTAATGCAGCATGTGAAGAATCTGTAGAGCAAAAGGATGAAGAGTCATATGAGGAAAGGGTAAGCCTGTCAGCCCCCTCTTAGTACCTTGTAGAGGGATGGCCAGATCCTCCCAATATTTCTACCTCTGCTTCTGTTGGCATTTGTACTCCTAAAGCTCCGGTAATGGGTTTAGGCATTTGTACTCCTAGAATTACCTTAACCAGTTCCATCCAAGCCAGAATGGAATTCAACAAGCAAGAAAAGAGGGAAATTTGGAGGCATGGCAATTTCCACTTGTTGTAAACCCTCAGGATCAGCAGGGGCAAGTACGGGTTGCTTTTGAACCCTTTCCCTTCAAATTGCTGAAGGAGTTTAAACAGGCCATCAGACGACTACTAGCATTTGACAGTGCCAATTCTGAACGCCAGGCTGTTTTGCGGCCACTTAAAGGGAAAGCTTATTTGGTAGATTACATCAAAGCTTGTGATGGAATAGGAGGAGTTTGCATAAAGCTACTTTGCTGACACAAGCTATGGCCGGGCTTAAATAAAGGGGATGCGGTTTTCAATTGCGGAAAAAAAGATCATACACTGAAAGGAATGTAGAAAAGGACAAAAAATAAGATCTTTACCTTTTTTAAAGCAAAAGTGTACTAGGCCTGTTGAATGTCTCAGATGTAGAAAAGGAAGGCACTGTGCAAATCAATGTCATTCAAAGTGTAACAAGGAAGGAAAACCGATTTCAGGGAACAGGCTGAGGGACCCGCCTTGGGCCCCTGTCCCAACCGAGCCCTATCCAGTACAAGCTATTCCCTCATCCCTATACAATGCTTGTTCTCTGCCAGAGCTGGGAGCAAACAGATTTGTGCAGCTTTCAAAGAGTAAGCATTTTACTGGGAGAGCCACCGCAAAAAATATTTACAAGAGTTTGTGGCCCTCTACCCCCTGCAACTGTGTACTTGCTTCTAGGAAGATCTAATCTTAATGCTCAAGGAATTAGAATTCATACAAGAGTTACTGATGCGGACTTTATAGGGGAGATTCAAACTGTAGTGTCTTTTTCTGCTCCTTGGAGTGCTGAGCCTGGGGAACGCACAGCACAGCTTTTAGTTGTGCCATATGAGAAAATAGAGAAAAGTGAAACTAAAGGAACAAGAGGATTTGGTACAAACAAGACAGAGCAGCAAATTGGGTAAATCAAATTACTGGTAAACATCCACATGTGAGATTACGATTCAAGGAAAGAAATTTAAAGGATTGGTAGATACCGGAGCAGATTTTCTATTATTTCTTTCCAACATTGGCCACTTTCTTGGCCCATGGAAAATGCTCAGTTCAAAGTGCTTGGAGTAGGGCATGCCTCTGAAGTGTATCAAAGCAATCGCTTTGAGGCCTGAGGGACAGCTTGGAACTATTCAGCCTTTTGTAATGCAAATCCTTGTTAATTTGTGGGGAAGAGATTTGTTACAGCAATGGAGAGCTCAGGTTTTCATACCTGAACAATCATATGGTCTCTCAAGCCACCAAATGATGCAGGATGTGGGCTATGTGCCTGGAATGGAATTGGAAAGAGGTAATGTAACAACCTGGGGGAGAGGATTTGCTTGCATTTCTTCAGGTCCAAATCAACAAACGGTGTGGGTACCATCCAGACATTTAAAGCTGTACTATGATCCAGATGCCAAAACAGACTTGCAGAGGACCCCCTAGTCACAGAGATGGTGAGAGTAACATCAAGGTGGAGTACTGTTCCCACAAGGAGAACACACCAAGCATCACTACTGACTTGGAGTCAAAGTAAGAAACTTTCACAAATAGCAGAGGAAAACCTGAAGAAAAGTAGGACAGCTTATTATGGTAATCATGACAGTTATCATGATTAAAGTGAGTGTTTCTGGAGTAGGGATAGAAGTAAAAGAAAGTTTCATATATGGGGCATGTATTTTTTCCTTCCTTTATTGGCTATAATAATTTAGGAAACAAAATAACAATGTTTCTGCCATCAAGACTTGAATGCAGGTAAAATAAGGAATGGCCTCCTAAGTTAAAAACATTAATCTGGAGAGGTTGGGTTGTAATAGAGGCTGAGGTGCTGGGTAACAATTTCTATGGAATTATTATTGATTATTGCACGGGTCAGTCCTCTTGTAGTAACGTGGAATTCAGATGGCAGATAAAGAACTACCATTATTTAGAGTTAATACATACTGAGATCAACAACTCTATTGCCTGGAGAGATGGGGGATTAGTAGGACCACAACCAAAAATGGTATGGTCAATGTTAAGAGCTGAATAAAAAGAACTTTGAAAAATACCTATGGCCCTAAAACCAATAAAAGTCTGGGTAGGGAAATATAACAGAGAATCAGGCCGTAATTCTTATTCATTAGAAGTTTACGAGAAATAAAAGCTCTTTAGATTCAGAGCTGTGTTAAACCCCCCATATCTTCTGGTGGTGGGAGAGTTATAGATTAACTTTAGTAACTATAGAAAGTGTAATGAGACTCAACATAATCGGGAGAGAATAAAACAGCACCTGGAAAGGCCTTTAGACAGGAAATAGTTAAAGAAGAATGACCTTTGCCCCATTTCCCAAAAGATTTCTGGGTCCCAACTCCTCAGGGAGGAAATATAAGAGTAGGCAGTTAGTCAGGCTCCAAGGTGCTTGAGGAAGCTGCTGAGGGATTGGCAGCCCTAAAATTTAGATGAAAACACTGGGAAGAGCTATGATTGCTGTTGTGATCATGTTATTAATCTGTTTTGTTTCTCTCTATGTAGTTTGTAGGTGCAGATCTGAGAAATGGTTCACCAAGATAGAGCTGTACTTGCTTGTCTAGCTTTGTTGAAACAAGAAAGGGGGAAGATATTGAGAAACATTAAGTTTACCTTGCCCCGGTGGCTCCTTTGTGGTGAACACCATTTAGTTTGTAATTAGTGGTAGGCAGGTAACAGATGCCTACTTGGTATATTTTTGAGTTATGAGTAAATACAGAACACTTGTTTATTAATAAGAATCACCTGTTTAAGAGAGAATAACTACGTGGAGTAGAATCTGCTTGGGGCCTTCAGCCTGGAATGCTGTCATCCCTTGAAGCTCTCAGCTCCATAGGCTGCTGGCCCCCCAGATAGATCCACTCTGTTGTTCTATCTGGGTGTCTGCCTTTCATAACTTTCAGTGTCGCCTGGGTGGGAGTCTCCTGGCTGAGCTAGTACTCAATAGTTTTTCATGACCAGCTTCTTTCACTTAGCATAATGTTGTCAAGGCTCATTCATTTTATAGTTTATATTAGTATTTTTTTCTGATTTTTATTGCCAAATAATGTTCCACCATATTGATCCATTCATCAGTTCATGGATATTTGGGTTCTTTCAATTTTTGGCTATTATGAACAGTGATGCTATGAACATTCATGAACATTTTTATATGTTGGATATTTACCTAGGAGTGGAATCACTGAGATGTTTAAGATGTGAAGAACTGCCAAACTGTTTTCTAAAATGTCTATACCAGTTTTCATTCCCACCAGCAATATATAAGGGTTTCAGTTTTCCCACATACCAACCAACACTACTTATTGTCTAGGTATATTAAGAGTATAGACTCTAGGCCTCAATTCTGTTTTTTAGTATAATTATTCTGCAAAATATCCAAACCTATTGCCATTTTTTTAACTGGGTTGTTTGTCTTGTTATTGTTGAGTGCAAAGAGCTCTTTATATGTTTTTGAAACAAGTCCCTTGTTAGAAAATTTCATACATTTCCTTCTTTTCTGTGAGTTGTCTGTTTTCTTGATGATGTTCATTGAAGCACACAAGTTTTTAAGTTTGATTTATTTATTTTTGTTTCACTACTTGTACTTTTTTGTCTAAGAAGGCTTTCCTAATCCAAAGTTGTAAAGATTTACTCATACATTTTCTTTTGAGAGTTTTATAGTTTTAACTATGATCTATTTTGATTTAATTCTTCAAAGATCAAAGGAAGAAGTCCAACTTCCTTCTTTTGCACGTGTTAGAAACAAATTTTCAGTGCCACAAAAGAAATAGCCCTCGAACATAAATTTTCTCATCAAGGCAAACTTATTTCTATAGTAGAGTGCATCTCATGGATGGAGCAATGGCAAGAGCACAGCAGATAAGGGAGGGGATGGGGGTCTTATTCCTAACTCAGCTAGTCCCTACTGCTGTATCTTTCCCCTATTGGCCAGGATTGGACTGCATAGTCTAAGCTTATTTGGATTGGCTATTTTAAAGAGAGCAGGGGTATGATCCAGAGTGGCGGGGTGAGTAGTTTCAGTAGGAAGGACAGTTACAGAGCAGGTGACTAAGGATGCCTAAGGACAGAGCAGGTGATAGAGACTAGGAGGGAGTTGTTTACTGAAACCAGGGGCAAGGAGATGTAAAAAACAAGGAAGTTAAACTTTAAAATGGAGAACAAAGAACAAGGAAGCTGAACATACTGACAAATTGGTTTTTTGAAGAGGAATTTACTGTATCCTACACATGTGAATACCAGTTGCTCCAGTACCATTTGCTGAAAAGACAATTTTTATCATTTGAATTGCCTTGGTTCCCTTCTAGATATAGACAATTCTAGATATAGGGTACCAAGACCCTGGAATAGACAATTCTAGATATAGGGTACCAATTGGGCATATTTCTATGTCTGATTCAATTACATTGACTCTAAATTCAATTATATTGGTATATATATTTTTATGTCAATAACACACTGCCTTTATTACTATAGTTTGTACTTAGTTTTAAAATCAGAGAATGTGAGTTATCCAAGTTTGTCCTTCTTTTTAAGGATTTATTGGGCTATTCTTGGTTCTTGTATTTCCATATAAATTTTAGGACCTTCTTGTGAATTTCTATGAAGAATCCAGCTGGAATTTTGAGAGGAATTGTGCTGAATCTGTAGATCATTTTTGGAGTCTTTTTATGTAACAATATTAAATTATCTGATCAATTAACATTTGATGTCTTTCTATTTATTTAGGTCTTAATTTTTTAACAATATTCTGTAATGTTCAGTTTATAAATCTGCACTTCCTTGATTAAATATATTCCTAAATATTCTTTTTAATGCCATTGAAAATGGAATTTTCTTAATTTCTTATTTTTTGTATTTTTATTGCTAATATAAAGAAATGCAACTGATTTTTGTATCTTAATCTCATATCTTACAACTTTGTTGAATTCATTTTTTAGGTTTAATAGTTTTTAATGGGTTTTTTAGTATTTTCTATATATAAGACTTCGTAATGTATAAATACAGACAGTTTTGCTTCCTTTCCAATCTAGATGCTCTTTATTTCTTTTTCATGCCTTATTTTTTGGCTAGAATCTCCAATATAATGTTGGATAGAAGTGATGAGAATGGACATTCTTATCTTGTTCTTGATCTCAGAGAGAAGACTTTCTCAGTCTTTCGTCATTAAAAATGATGTTAGTACTGGGTTTTTTATAGATATTTTTTTTATTAGGTTGAGGAAGTTTTCTTGCATTTTAAGTCTGTTGAGTGTATTTATCATAAAGAGAGTTGGCTTTTTAAAAAATATTTTTCCTGTGGCTCTTAAGATTATCCTGTGTCTTCCGTTTTTCTTATCTTATTGATATACTATATTACATTAAGTGATTTTAAGATTTAAACAAACTTTGTATTTCTCAGCTACATCCCACTTGTTTATTGTATGTAAGGCCTTTTAAATGGTGCCTGGTGGATTTGATAGGTTTTCTTATTCTGGATATTTCATATAAATAGAATCGCATTTCTATAAGTGGTCACGAATTGTCTTTTGTGTTTTCAAGTTTTATTCATTTTATTGGTTTGCTAGCATTTTGTTAAGGATGTTTGCAACTATAATAACAAGAAACATTGGTCTTTTGTTTTCTTTTCTTGTGATGTCTGACCAATTTTGATATTACAGAAATACTGATCTCATAAATTGAATTGGGAAGTTTTTACTTAGCTTTTATATTGTAGGAATAATTTATTCAAAATTAATCATTCTATAAATGTTTGTTAAAATTTACCAGTGAAGTCATCTGGGTCTGTGATTTTCTTTGGGGGAAGCTTGTAAGTTATTAATTTAATCTCTTTACTTGTTGTTGGCCATTTCTAATTTTCTATTTCAATTTGAGTCAGTTTTGATAATTTGTGTCTTTCCAGCAATTTGTCCATTTCATCTAAGTTATCTAAGTTTTCAGCATACAATTGTTCATAGAATTCCCTCATAATTTTTTGAAAATTTTCTGTAAGGTTGGTAGTAATGTTCCATCAAAGATTAAAACATTTTTAGTATACAATGTTGACAAGAATGTAGAGAAAATCTTGCACATACTTTGGTGGGGACTGTGAATTGTAAATTGATGAAATCTTTTCCAAGGAAAAGATTTAGCAGTTAGATTCAACAGAACTTGGTGACAAATTAGATGGCGGTGGTAAGATGAAATTAATGACAGCCTGAAATATTTTAGGCTAAGTGATAAGAAGATTGCTCTTTCATATACAAATAAAATGAAAATAGGAAAATCAGTTTTAAAAAGTAATACATTTAATTATCAATGTTTATGTTTGATTGTTAGATGAGTTGTAGAGGTAGAAATGTAATCAGCCAGTTAGAAATTCAGAATTATTCTTTAGAAGAGAATAATTTGGAGATCTGTGTTGAAACAACAGCTTCTTGAACCTCCAAGGTCAGATGAAGGTATTTTTGTTTTCAGAACTAAGTACAAAAGACAGAAAAGCAAATTATGGCAGAACTTGGAAGCATACACACAATTATGGAGCAGAAAAAGAGAAAGAAATTATCAGAAGCTAAGCTGGAACATTTATAGGGGTAAAGGGAGATCTAAGAATGGCATCATACAAACCAAGTAGAGAGAAACTGTAAAGGAGAAAAATAATAAGAATATCAATTATTCTATGAGATCAAGTAGGGCAATGACTGCGAAAGGCTACGAGGCCCAACAAATAGGATGTTAAGTCTGGCTTATGAAGAAGTGGTTGATCTATCAGAAACTCATAAGAATTTGTTCCCAAAGTTAGTTATTTCAAATTGCATTAGTTGCTTTAGCAGAAATATGTTCAAGTACTCAATTATACAATTCTTTTGAGTCCTAACATATAATCATTCTTACATTTCCATTAACTGTATTTCTGTGCTGAAACAGAAATTCAATATTTTTGCAGTAGATCAAGGAAATTGTTTATATGCTTTGCCAAATATTTATATCTCATTTTATATGTGGCTCACTGCTACCAAAGAATATTGGAAAACCAAATGGATCCCTAAAACCAAGATGAAATGTTTCCGACTGAAAGATAATATTGGGGGCTGAAATTTATTTTGGCATAAATTTTATCCTGTGAATAGAGAGTACTAAAATCTGACTCTTATTCTCTTGTGAAAACTTTTAAAAGGCTACATTATCCCCTAAATAGCAACTGTCTGGATGCCTGACCAGAATACATTCCATCTGGTCCTTGGTTTAGGCAAGTAGAGACGTAATGTTAGAGACGTAATGTAAGTTGTAGCAAATTAGGAACATTAAGCCACATAAAAATGTCATTTTGAAACTGTTAGGACATTCTCAGAAAACTGTGACTCAGTGAAATATGATGTGGAAGCACTCTGCCCTAGGGGGTAAGGGAGCTGTAGCTTCCTGTTCAGTAGGCCTACACACCAGTGAGAGTCCTGCTGCCTAGACTCTGTCTGTCTCATGGAAGCCATCTGCCTCTCAGCGGACCTGAACACCTGAGGCTGTGAAGGCAAGGCCAGCTCCCCATGCAGCCCTTAGCCTGAGCAGGGCTTCCCTGTATTCCTGAAATTCGATCCTACTGATTGCTCCAAAGGGCTAGAGATATGGCTAATGCACTAGTATTTGGAACTGAATGGGCCCTTGAAAGGTCTCAACTGTAAAACAAGTCCTGTGAATAAGGAGTTTAACTTTCACATTCTACTAAAGCTTAAAATATGTAACAGAAAGAGAATTACTTTCTTTTGCTAAAAATAAATGGCCATTTTCTTGTTTTATGATATCTTTGTTGGAATTAGCTTACATTTTCTATTTTTCATAAGATTAATCTGCACATAAGTAGTGATAACTGACCATGGCTCTGATTCCAGCCTGACTTGGGGAAAATTTTAGAAATGAATGTTATAAAGGCAAAGGGTGAAAAAGTTGTTATTTTTGTTTGTCGGTTTGTTTACCTACCCAGGCAATGCTTCTTGTAATAAAATACTTTTTAACAAAATTATGAACACACAGAGAACCTCAGGATAACCTCTCCTTCCACCTGCTCCCAGACCCAGAGAATCAGTATCTATCAGAAGATAAAAAGTGGGTCTGATAGCAAACTAGAGCACTGCAGTCTGTGCCACCTTTTATCATGATCTGCTTCTACTCTTCACTAGCCACCTTTCTTTATAGAATCAGATAAAGCAATTTGTGAGAGGAAGTTAGGCAAGGATCTGTGCAGGGCAAGAGCGGAGGACACTGGCAGGGATCACATCATCTTCTGAGTTTTGTGACATACTGCAGGCCAGGGAAGAGGCCATTGTCCTTGGAAGTAGTGCCTGTTGGTGGGTTTACATATGTTCCATGAGTTTACAGGATCGGATATCAGAAGACAAGGATAGGTGAAGATGCTATCTCTGCATAGGTCAGGTACACCATATACGTGTCCACTACAAAATGCCTCCTAATTGTGAAACCAAGGAAGAAATTCCACAACATCCGAAGACAATAAAGATTCCACATACTCTGACTTTTGATTCACATATTCTGATATACTCAATCATATATCTTATAGAAAGAAATGGAGAAAATTAAAATGAGGACTGTAGAAAGAAAATTATCAGGAGGAATGAAAAATTGCCCTTTTTAACTAGAGGAAGCAGTGTCTACACTTTTGAAGAGAATTTACTATTCAACAATTTTATTCACAAATGGCTCTTCTTGTGTGAAGGAGGCATAAATACATCCTCAGGTATATAAGACCTTAGAACATATACCAAACATGCACTCCTCTTTTAAAGATAACATTAATAAAAGAGGAAGGAAAGCAAAGATAAAAGTGGGGAAAATCATGAAATAAATGGTCTGGCACCAAGCATTGAAATCAGTTCAATGTGGAGATTATGCCAAATAATTATATATTTTGTTACAATATAGAAAATAAATGCCAAAAATAATTCTTCAAAGACACTAAATAGAAAAAGAAAAAATTAATCCCAATAATCTAAATAAAATTCTGAAACCTGACTTCAAAAACAAATAGATCAGTAGAGAGCCATGTTGAAAATTAGGTTTATAATTGCAAATAATTTGAATGTTAAGCCTTAACTTAATAGTGTTGCCCTGCAATCACAAGCACTACAGTGGCGGAATGCATTATGGGGTGAGCAGTACCAAAGTGTTTGATAATGTGATCTCTTATACTAGGCCCTGAGAAAGAGCTAATATAATCATATATGAAGGTGTTTTTTCCAATCTTTTAAAACAAAACACAAAAACAAGTAAACTCTTTCTTTTTCCCTGTAACGACAGTAACAATAACGTAGTTTCTGGTTAATATCTGAAGCGTGATAGTGAGAACACTGGTTACACACAGGGGCATCAGAAAGGAAATGAGGCACTGGGGACTCACCACATCATATTAGAAATTACAGCACAGAGGGGCACATGCCCATTTTTCCACTCGAACTCTGAGAGGAAGAGGCTGCAGTGATTGCTTTCCATGATCCTGGGGCAGCCATAGCATAACATAAATGTAATTTTGGCTTATGTTAAGGCAGAGGGAAGGACTGAGAGACTGGTTTCAAGTTACACGGAAATTTGAAAGACTCCATACTGGAAGTAACTTTGCTTACTTTTATTGGCTGGGTTTTGATTGAACTGCTCTTAAAAATGGCAATTATAAAGTTTCTTTTTGACAGTTTGCTGATGGGTTTTTAAAAATCAAGAAATATAACACAGGATTTTTTACATATGTGGAAATGCTTTGTTTCCTAAAAAAAATGTACAGAAGTATGTCAGTGATCATAGTCAGAATCTTAACTTTCTATTTAATCTTATTATTGGGTAGTATATAAGAATTACTAGTACCACTTATATGGAAGGAAATAAGTCTTTTCTTTTTTTCGAAGTATGTTAGAATAAACAAATGGATATTTGATTTGTGAATATCCATCCAAAGAAGGAATTTTGTGTCTCTTCTGCCTTTCTTTTGAGCTCCACTTCTACCCTAAGGCCAGGAAGCTTACCAGACTCTTTGTTTCTGAAAAAAAAAATTGTTTAAGGGACAATACTGCAATCAGAAATTTAATTGAGAATTTCCTTAATTCTGAGACTTTAGAGACTTAACTCTAGAAAAAGTGAGAAAACATTTCTACCATCCTAAAATGCTTCTTGTACATTTATATTGTTTTCATTTAGTGATCTGAGACAAATTCTAATTCTCATAGCATACCTGATAAAGGAAGAAATATCAATTATAATTAATATCCCATTTTACAAAATGCAAGGTTAATTCTTTTAGCATTTCTGTGTCCCTTCAGTGCCTCATCAAAGAGCAAGAAAAATTCAGTGACTTTATATCTCCCAATTCCTAAAGCATAGCAATAACCTGAAAATGTTAACTATTTCATTGTATGTCAGCTTTACAAGCTTCTCATTGTACAGATTGTGATGAGAAAAAGGAAGAGGAAGAGAAAGAGAATGAGGTATTGTGACCCTGGAAACATAAAATACTGCATATTACACAGATATGTTTATTTGTTTTTTTTTTTCCCTAAAATAATTAGCAACTGAAAAAAGTGAAATTAAAGATGAAAAGGGCATTCTTCCTTCTCTGGAATTAATATGACGATTAATTGTATTTTTCTATAGGCTGAGGAGTGCTTATAGAACATGTTCTCCTCATAGAAGATTTCATAGTATCATGTTTCTGTACTACAAAGCATTTAACATGGTCCTTATTTTACATTAATTTGTAAAATTCTTTATTTAATATCTATTTCTTTGCTAGATGTAAGAACCATGAAGACAGAAACTGTTTATTTTGCTCTGACTATATCCTTAATACCTAATTTAGTGGCTGGCACATACAAATCGTGTATTAAACATTTAATGGAGAGAGAGAGAGAGGAAGGAGGGAAGGAAGGAAAGGAAGGAAGGAAAGGAGGGAGGGAGGGAGGGAAGGAGGGAGGCAGAGAGGGAGGCAAGGAGGGAAAAGGAACCACCAAAAAACAGACTGCAATGTAGTCAGACAATGCATTTATTAGAGTCTTGGAAATTGCAACTTAGAAGACACATATTTGGGTGAAAACTAAATTGTGTTCCAAAGAAAGGGAAAGAAGTCGGAATTTGTAAAAGAAAGCTGAGAGTGATTACACAAATTGTTTTGAAAGTATTATTAGTGGAGGCATTTGGCTTAGGACATGAGTCCATAATTCACTGGTTGCTGCTGTTCAGGAGTTGCAGTGCTGGCAAAATTCAGCTGTTTTCCAGGATGTTGTAGTCATTGCAGTTTGGCCAAGTTTAAAGGTTGACGATTCCTGGTATCTCTGTCTCTCTCTCTCTCTCTCTCTCTCTCTCTCTCTCTCAGTCTCTCTCTCTCTCTCCCTGTGTGTGTGTGTGTGTGTGTGTGTGTGCACGCGCGCACTGTGTTGTTTTGTTAGGTTGCAGATTGTGTAAGTAATTCTTCAGATAATGGCTTATCAACTCGATTTTAAAGCTCTGAATCAGAGTGATGCCATTTTGCTTATTGCATTTCACAAAAGAAGGGCAGGGAAGGGGAGGGGAGGGGAAGGGAGGGGAAAATAGTGATGAAAGTTGAGTATGACATTGAAGTGTCTGGCTAGAGAAATTGTGTAGGTAACTGTAACTCTGGAGAGCCTGGCAGAACCTGGGAAGATGAACAGGTATTCTTAGAGAAGATCGTGAGTTTAGTTTTGCGCACACTGAGTTTCAGATCTTGAAGCATCCATGTAAAGATACTGTGTGGGTGATTAGTTATGCTGGACTATCATCTGAAGAAGAGATATGACTGGAGACACATATTTAGGAGTTACTGGTAAGTAAATAACAATTGAGAGTGAATGAAATAACTTATTGAAGGAGTGCAGAGTGAGAAGAGAGTTTACAATAAATCCTGAGCAGAAGGATGAGTGGTCAGAAAAGACTGGGAAGATGTGGCCAATTAGGTAGAAAAAAAATGAGAAGAATGTGGTGTCAGAGAAATAAAGAAAGGACACTATTACAAGGAGGGTGCTGTCTAGTGTGAGCATACTTTTCAGAGTTAAAAAAGGGGGGATATTAAGAGATTCCTTGAATTTAGTTTTATGGAAGCCAATGATGACCTTAGAAAGAGTATTTTTAGTGGGTTGGTGAGTTTGTGCTACAGGTAGCTTAAGCCAAATGGGAGTGAATTGAGAGATGAATAGGAAGTGATAAAATGTATACAAGATGTATCAACAAATTATTTTGAAAAGTGTAGTTCTAATAGGAAAGATAGAGTCATGGAAAGTGTAGCCTTGATGGACTTTCAGAATAATCCAAGAAAGAAGTAGAGGTTGGAAATCCAGGATAGGAGAAATAAGCAAAAGTATAAGTTTTTGATAAGATGAGAAGAAATGAGATACCAAGAGAAGAGGGTGGAATCGGTAGTAAATAGGAGGAGGGATAGCACCTTCACTGCAGCAAGAGGAAAAGAATGAGTGCAGTAGGGTTCTCTGGCAATGGAATGCTCCAGGAATACTTACTGCCTAATGATGTCTATTTGCTTATACATGAAATGGCTGGCACAAGGAAATTGATGCTGTGAACAACTCTTTAAACAAAGTTTGCTTCACCTAGGAAGACAGGTTTGTTTTTGAGGCCAGAGAGGGTGAATAGAGGTGAGTTTGAGTAAATGGTCTCTTAGTGAATGATGTAGAGTTGAGAGCACAGGAAAGGGTAGTAACACAAGATAATCGCAAAGTAAAGACACTTGCTTTTTTGGCAACTGTATGAGTTCTTGACATGTTTGATCTGTTCTGGGCTACACTCTACAACAAAGTCCACCTATTGACATAGAATTACTAATGAAATTTCCCATTTAGCTGAGAAGAATATGGGGTAAACAGGCTTATAGAATACAAAGAAAAATCACACCAACCACCCATACTAATCCCTCGAAAAGAAAGATATTGCAAGAGGTAAATAACTACATGATAATTTGAAATGGAAAATGGTTAGGTACACAGGAATAATAATGAGGCCAGGTGCAGTGCCTCACATCTGTAATCCCAACATTTTGGGAGGCTGAGGCAGGAGGATTGCTTGAGACTAGGATTTTGAGACCTGCCTGAGTAACATAGTGAGGCCTCATATCTTCTAAAAATAAACAAAATTAGCCAGGCATGGTAGCAGGTGTCTATAGTAACAGCTACTCAGGAGGCTGAGGTGGGAGGATCACTTGAGCCTGGGAAGTTGAGGCTACAGTAAGCTGAGATTGTGCCACTGCACTCACACACTTACAGCATGGGTGACAGAGCAGAATCCTGTCCAAGAAAAAAAAACAAGAAGAAGAAGAAGAATACTGAGATACAAGAACTATCCTCAGTAGTACTTGAAATAGATAATTAGATAATGGGAAAAGATAATAGCACTCCTAGACCCAGACAAGTAGGATAGGGAGCCCCCTGCCCCAGAAGCCTTGCATTTTGCAATGCCTTTCTCAAAAAAAATATGTATCTCCCATTGTTGCTTCTAAATAGAGAGATCGAGCAACTCCTTTTAAATACGGTACCCTAAGCATACACTGGCATCTGCGTTGGCTCTAGTCCCCATTTCTCTCATCCAACCTCGATGCATGCTCAACAGATGCCCTGAGAGGCTCTAGAACTAATATCTACAGTGTCTCAAATATCTCTGTGAAATTTATTCTTAGATACTTGATTTTTAAAATTCTATTCTAAGTGGCATTATTTTTCTATTTTAATTTTCAATATACTGTTACTAGGAGATACACACATACATACTTCTTGTGTCAAGAGGAATTATTGTCGTTTATTTGTTTTGGTTAATTTGTTACTATTAAGAACTCTGCCCCTGTTCATAAGAAATATTGGGCTTTAGTTTTCTTTCCTTTAATATTTATGGTAGATTTTGGAATACAAAATTACACATTCATCTCTGACTTTCTACATCCTAACCCAAAGTTGAAATCGCCTTCTACTGTAGTTTGTAGCTTACAATTCCACATTTCTGACAGACTTTGGTGTTTTTGCTCCTCAAATGTTTCACAGAAATCCCCAGTGAAGCCATATTGAGCTAAAATTTTCTTTATAGAAATATTCGTTATTAGAAATACAGCTTATTTAATAGAGAAAGGTTATTTCATTTTGTGTCAGTGAAAGTCTTTTATACTACATTCTTACCCTAAAATTTCAGTACGATTTGAAATGATGCCCCCCTTTTCATTTCTGAATGATCAGTTTTGTTTGTACTTGATTAAGTGGCTTAATCTTTCAAAGAACAAACTTTTAACTTTGTTGTTTTTCCCAACCATCCTTTTTTATTGCTTCCTACTCTGATTTCTATCATTTCCCTTTTTTTACCTGACTTTGTTCTTGTTTTCCTGACTTCTCTAGATGGAAGCTTAGGTCACTGTTTTTAAACTTTATTCATTTTTAATATAGGCATTGAAAGATTTAAGAGTTTACTTCTAGGAACTTCTGGTTTCCTATTTGGCATATAAGGAGCTTAGAAGTCATCACCCTGACCTAATAACAAAGAAAAAGAACAAACTGTAAAACCCACAACTCTTCTTATATGCATCAGAGAGTTGAAGTCACAGGCAAACTGCTATCCTTAAAATTGGAGTGACAAACAAGTGGGTACAGAGAATCACAACTTACCGAACCAAAAACCCACGAGCAGAAATCTTTATGGAAAAACATGCCAGGGCTAGAAAACCTGAACTGCCATTGAGGAATTACAGGAGACTCAGTGTGGACAAATCTGAGAGTCAAAAACTCCTTGGAAGGCCCGCAAACTTCCAAGAGCTCTACCAAATCCCAACAGCTAATGGCAAAGAAAAGTCCTTTTATCCTTCGAGCAGAAGGAAGGGAAAAGGAACCATTTTGAAATATGCCAGAGCATTCTGTTCTTTTTAATAAGTTCTGACCTCAAGAGAAACTATTCTATCAGAGCCAAACTGCTAGGCCAACTCTACATGGGAGAAGGGGAATATTTAAAGCCATCCAGCTCTAGCCTTCCATGTGGCAGAGGGAAACACACTACTCAGCCTCCTCCAGCCATCCTGTCCCACCTAAACTGAAAACCAATAGTGAAGTTCGCAGTCCAGGGTCGCAGGCCCATCAAGAAACTGAGACTTAATAGTAGAACTACAGCACCCTTCCTTCCCCACCACAGGTATACTTTCCTGCTACATTTCTACAGACCTACTTACTGTAGTGTCCTTGTACATTATGCCTACCTGTCAATAAAATTTACAAGGCACACTAAAAGGCAAAAATGACATTTCGAAGACACTGGAAAAGCATCCGAACTAGAGTCAGATACGGTATAAATGTTAGAATTTGCAGATAACTTTTTTTTTTAAGAAAAAAGCTATGATCAATATGCTAAGAGATTTAATGAAAAAGGTAGATGTATGCAAAAAAAAAAAAAGATAAGTAATATAAGCAAAAAGGTAAAAATTCTAAGAAAGAAAAAAGAGAAGGGCCAGACATCAAAAGCACTGTAACGTAGTGAAGAATGCCTTTGACGAGCTCCTCGGGGACCGGGTATGGCTGAGGAAAGAATCTCTGATCTTGAGGATGTGACAGTAGAAATGTCCAAAACCAAAAGCAAAGAGAAAAAAAAAAATGAGAAAAACAGAACAGAAAATTCAAGAATTTTGGGACAACTACAGAAGTATAACATACATGTAACGGGACTACTAGAAAAGAGAGAAAAGAACAGAAGAATATGTCCAAACTCATAGAATTGTACATTAAAAGGAAGAAGCTTACTGTAAGTAAAAAATAAAAACAATAAAAAAAACCCAGAAGAACAGCTGACAATTTTCCCTAACATCATACTTCAACTACAGATTCAGAGAATATCAAGCAGAATAAATGCCCAAAGAACTACACCTAGACATATGATATTCATATTTCAGAAAATTAAAGACAAATATCCTCAAGGAAGTCAGAGGAAAAATATCTCACCTGTAGAAGAGGAAAGATAAGAATTACATTACAGCTGGGTGCAGTGGCTCACGCCTGTAATTCCAGCACTTTGGGAGGCCGAGGTGGGTGGATCACGAGGTCAAGAGATCAAGACCATCCTGGTCAACATGGTGAAACCCCGTCTCTACTAAAAATACAAAAACATAGCTGGGCATGGTGGCACGTGCCTGTAATCCCAGCTACTCAGGAGGCTGAGGCAGGAGTATTGCCTGAACCCAGTAGGCAGAGGTTGCGGTAAGCTGAGATCGCACCATTGCACTCCAGCCTGGGTAACAAGAGTGAAACTCCGTCTCAGAAAAAAAAAAAAAAAAAAAAAAAAAGAATTACATTAGAATGCTTCACACAAACCATGCAAACAAGAAGAAAATGAAGTGAACTATTTTAAAGTATTGAGAGGAAAAATAAAAAACCCTGCCAACCTAGAATTCTGTAACCTGTGAAATTATCCTCAATGATGTTAAGAGAAATATAGACTCTCTCAGACAAACAGAAATTGAGAGAATTTATTGCCCGTAGAACTGCCTTGCAAGAAATGTTAAAACAAATTCTTCAGAGTGAAGGAAAATGAAACAGGTTAGAAACGCAAAACTATATAAAGAACCTGATAAACATCGATGTGAAAATCCTCAATAAAATACTGGAAAACTGAATTCAGCAGCATATCAAAAAGCTTATCCATCACGATCACATCAGCTTTATCTCTGGGATGTAAGGCTGGTTCAACATACGCAAATCAATAAATGTAATCCATCACAGAAACAGAACCAAAGACAAAAACCTCATGATTATCTCCATAGATACAGAAAAGGCCTTTAACAAAATTCAACAGCCCTTTATGCTAAAAACTCTCAATAAACTAGGTATTGATGGAACATATATCAAAATAATAAGAGCTATTTATGACAAACCCACAGCCAATATCATACGGAATGAGCAAAGACTGGAAGCATTCCCTTTGAAAACCAGCACAAGACAAGGATGTCCTCTCTCACCACTCCTATTCAACATAATATTGGAAGTTCTGGCCAGGACAATTAGGCAAGAGAGAAAAATAAAGGGTATTCAAATAGAAAAAGAGGAAGTCAAATTGTTTCTCTTTGCAGATGACATGATTGTATATTTAGAAAATCCCATCATCTCTGCCCAAAGTCTCCTAAAGCTGATAAGCAACTTGAGCAAAGTCTCAGGATAAAAAAATCGATGTGCAAAAATCACAAGCATTCCTATACACCAATAACAGACAAACAGAGAGCCAAATCATGAGCAAACTCCCATTCACAATTGCTACAAAGAGAATAAATACCTAGGAATACAACTTACAAAGGATATGAAGGACCTCTTCAAGACAACTACAAACCACCACTCAAGAAAATAAGAGAGGACACAAATAAATGGAAAAACATTCCATGCTCATGGATAGGAAAAATCAATAATGTGAAAATGGCCATAATGCCCAAAGTAATTTATAGATTCAATGTTATCCCCATCAAACTACCATTGACTCTCTTCACAGAATTGGAAAAAACTACTTTAAATTTCATATGGAACCAAAAAAGAGCCCCCATAGCCAAGACAATCCTCAGCAAAAAGAACAAAGCTGGAGGCATCATGCTACCTGACTTCAAACTATACCTCAAGGCTACAATAACAAAAACAGGATGGTACTGGTACCAAAACAGATATATTGACCAATGGAACAGAACAGAGGCCTCAGAAATATTGCCACACATCTATAACCATCTGATCTTTGACAAACCTGACAAAAACAAGCAATGGGGAAAGGATTTCCTATTTAATAAATGGTGTTGGGAAAACTGGCTAGCCATACACGAAAGCTAAAACTGGATCCCTTCCTGACACCTTATACAAAAATTAACTCAAGATGTATTAAAGACTTAAACATAAGACCTAAAAGCATTAAAAAACCCTAGAAAAAAACCTAGGTAATACCATTCAGAACACTGGCATCGACAAAGACCTCATTATTAAAACACCAAAAGCAACAGCAACAAAAACCAAAATTGACAAATGGGATCTAATTAAACTAAAGAGCTTCTGCACAGAAAAAGAAACTACCATCAGAGTGAATAGGCAACCTACAGAATGGGAGAAATTTTTTGCAAGCTATCCATCCATCTGACAAAAGATTAATATCCAGAATCTACAGAGAACTCAAACAAAGTTACAAGAAAAAGCACTCATCCTCATCAAAAAGTGGGCAAGGGATATGAACAGATACTTCTCAAAAAAAGACATTTATGCAGCCAACAAATTTATGAAAAAAAGCTCATCATTACTTAGAGAAACGTAAATCAAAACCAAATTGAGATACCATCTCATGCTAGTTAGAATGACAATCATTAAAAAGGAAACAGATGCTGGAGAGGATGCGGAGAAATAGGAACACTTTTACACGGTTGGTGGGAGTGTAAGTTAGTTCAATCAATATGGAAGACAGTATGATGATTCCTCAGGGATCTAGAGCTAGAAATACCATTTAACCCATTACTGGGTATATACCCAAAAGATTATAAATTATTCTACTATGAAGACACATGTACACATGTGTGGCACTGTTCACGATAACAAAGACTTGGAACCAACCCAAATGCCCATCGATGATAGACTGGATTAAAAAAAAATGTGGCACATATAGTATTCCCATGGAATACTTTGCAGCCATAAAAAAGGATGAGGTTTATTTTCTTTGCAGGGACATGGATGAAGCTGGAAACCATCATTCTCAGCAAATTAATCATTCCTTATTTCCTACACATATTTTTAAACTTGGCTTTTATTTCCTATAAGAGATCAAACATATCTTATAACTGTGTATTATATTTCATTGTCCTTCTCATTTCTGAGAGTCTATTTCTACTGTTCATTGTTTCTGCTGGTTCTTCCTCATGGTGTCTTGTTTAGTTATTTTTTACTGTGGGCTGCACAGTTGCTTTAAAATTTATTAGGAAAAATCATTGAGGAGTGACATGATGATTGGTTCCTGCAGAGATTTGTATTTGCTTCTGCCAGGTGGTCTTTGGGACACCAACACATTGGGAGCAGTCTAAATTAAATTCTCAGCTTGAGGTTTGTAGACCACCCATGTGCTGTGTATTTAAGCTTCAAATGAATTTGAGAATTGGTTTGTGGTTAGAAGTTCTCAGAAATTTTGTTTTCCCTTCCATTCAGCACCTATGTTTGAGAGAGTTGAGTTTCATTTAAACCCAAGATTGGAGGAGGTAGTTTTCTGAGTTTACTTTTACACTGAAGGTATTGCTATTTGGATCTCATCTTTATGAGAAGGGTGAGGATCTCTATCAGACTCCTCAACAGGAGTGGAATTTTAATCTTGCCTCATCTTTTCTGAGCCATTCAAGCCCATAGAAACCAAAGTTCATGTTAATTTTGTTCAAAAAAACTTCTTCTAAGTAAAATCCAGCTGCAGTGGTCCATCTACTTCTCAGTCCCTAGACTGAATTCCTTACTCTTAACTCATTGATCCTTCTAAAAGAATTATGTTACCATCTTAAGCAAGAAGTTTTGTGGTTTTCAGCACAAGAAACAAAGTTGTATTGGTTTTTAATTCCTTTAATTTTCCTAGTGGGCTTATTCCATATCTAAAGAATTCTGTCATCTTACCCAATTTCACATGACAACACAGAGAGAGATCAGAGATTGAAGTGCTGCAGCTGCAAGCCAAGGGATGTGCGAATTGTAGGCAAACCACAAAAGGCAGGAGAGACAAGGAAGGATTCGCTTCCACAGATTTCAGAGGGAGCACAGCCCTGCTGATGCCTTGATTCCAGACTTCAACCCTCCAGAACTGTGAAACAAATTTCTGTTGTTTTAAGCCACCTAGTTTATGATACTTTGCTACCACAGCCCTAGGAAACTAATACAGCCTCTATTCAAAATAATCAGTTTGTAGTGACAGGATCATCAGGATAGGGGATCCCTTATGGGCATGAAGCTCTGTGCCCTGAGAAAGAGAAAAAAGAAAAAGAAAGGTCTTTCCCAGTGTTCTTCCTGGCATTGAATCTGTCAGACAGTTAAGAATGGCCGGGGTGGCTGTGCTATGCTTTATTCCTTGTACATACCCACTGATGTTTCACACACTGGCATTTGAAACACTTTCTAAGAGAGATTTAGTAAGTTTGTTACATACTTGTAAAAAAGTAACATTACCATTTTGTAATATTTAAGGACAGCCATTGAGAATTTTGTTACAATTAGAAAGCAAGCTGATATCATACTTTTTTCCAATATGAGTTGAAATAAGAAAGAATGCTAGTCTTACTTTGGCAACTAGGAGCCAAAAACAGCAAGCAAATGAACCCAGGAAGGCTGTCACAAGGAGAGTAGTGTATAATACTATATGATTTCTGCATCCCAGATTTCATAAAATGTCCAGGAAACAATGAACTTGGAGCTACTTATATGGTTAAGATATGGCATTGGCAGTATTTACTGGAGACATAAATTATATTAGGAGTTAACTAGACAAAGGTGGAGAAGGATTGAGGGCAAAAAGGACATTCCAGATGAGAGAAGAGCATGTGAAAGGCTCAGTGGAGGGGTAGAGTGCAGTGCCTTGGAGGAATTGAAGTAAGGCCAGGGTGTCTGGAGTTTAGGAAGCCGAAGGAAGGTGGTGCAAGATGAGGCTACAAGAGGTAGGCAGCAGATGATTGCATGAAGCTTTGCAGATGTCATTAAGGGAAGACTTTAAAGTGTTTCAAATTTATGCACAGTAAAGCTGCATGTCAGAGGAAACTGCAGATAGAGATAGAAGTCTGAGACCAATCTGGGTATTAGTAGACACTGAAATCAAGGTCTCACCTACACAAAGTACACAGACTGAGAAGACAAGAGGGTTCGAGACCATGCTTACTAACATTCTATTATCTTTTATTTCAATGGGAAACTGAGGCTCAGAGACTTTCAGTAACTCTATCAACTCTATTATCATACCTCTTATCACATCCTCCTGAGGTCTCCTCTGTGAAAGGAAGGCTTGCTTTAAAAATGCTTCTGCTATGTTGACTTTAGGCCCTAAAGTTTTCCACTGGAGAAAATTTTGGCCTTTTAATAAGCAGTTTCTTCTGGTTCAAATAAAATGTTACAAAAGCTCAGTAAAGACTCTTCCTCAAAAAGAAAGAAATAAATCATGACACTCTGGGTACGCATATTCCTAAGAAAATAAGTAGCCTCTTCTGTTGCTGATCTGAACAATCAAGGGGAAATATTGAAAGAGCTGAAGAAAGCAGCTTGAGACAGATTATTGCAGGAGTAGGTGGCTCACATACTTAAGAACTGCAGCACTCCATACACATTCAAGACAAGGGTTTATCAACTAAGGAATTGCTCTTTCAACACCTGAAAGCACTTTGTAGTGCTTTCAGAAAATTGTAGATTATATCCTGAGTGAAAATCAGGATAATTAAATATTGATTAATAGTAGTTGAGTTTAATGAGAAACACAACAGAAGATAGGACATCCAAATTCACTTTCTATTTTGCATGAGCTTGCTGTAGAGCAAACGTTATGAATTTAGGTACAATCATTATAATCAATACTGTATTTTTTATGAAGACTTCTCATTACATAAATCTTATGCTGTGTCTCATCTCTTAAAGCTCTTCATACCTGGGAGTCACTTTGTTTTGACAGTTTTTGCTAGGTACTGCCATTCCCCAGGAAGCATTTGTTTATTTAGTCTTCCAGAAAAACATCTGTATATATCATACTGTATTCCAGCCCCATAGCTTCATTTCTGCTTTACTAAGTGGCAAAATGAGTCGACTACAACCTCTGCTATAATAACCATTCTCCTACTCATTCCTCATCATGCTGCACTCAGGCTTTTGTCCTCATTGTTCTATCTAAATGACATTTTTTTAAAGAACACCAATGACCCAATGACCTCTTTGTTGCTAAATCCAGTAGTCACTTCTCAGTGCTGATCTCATTTGACCTATGAGTGGCATTTGTCACAGATAATGGATATCACACACTCCTGTGTTTCCTTCTCCTTCCTTCACTGATCTTTTCCCTGTTATTTCTCTCATTGATCTCAACTCTAAAAGTCTAAATGCCTTAGTCTTTGTCCTTGGACTTCTTTTCTTCTTATCTTCTATTCACCCTCTTGGTGACCCCATTTAGTCTCATGGCTTTAAATTCCACCTAAGTGGACAATTCCCAAATGTATATTCCCAGCTCAGAAATTGCTCCAGAATTTTTTACTCATGTAACCAACCACCTAACTGACATCTAATACAAGAAAGAGTTCTTGGTAAGTTAAAAAGTGATGAGGGCATTTTGAAAGTGAAACAGAAGATTAAAATATAAAGAGGGAGATATTGGTCAGAAAGATGAAACAAATGTCAAAGTGATAGAAAGTATGAGAAAAGGAATAAAAAATTTTAGAAACTATTCAAGAAATTCCATAGCTTACTCTTAAAAATTTTAAAAAGGGAGACTAAAAGACAGGTAATAAAAGAAGGAAAACAAATATTAATTTTCCATAATTTAAAAAACTGCACATTACTGTATTAAAAGGCCCACTGAATGCATAGCAGAATAGTTTTTTAAAATCTATACTCATGCAAATCATTGTAAAATATCAGACATCTGGAGATAAAGAGGAGATGCTAAGTTCTAAGACAGAATAACAGGGTAACATATAAAAGAGTAGTCATTAAAATGGCATATGGAATTGGCTTTTCAAGACAGCAACACTGTAAGCTAGAAAGTAGTTCATTCAACAGTGATTTATTGAGTGCCTGTTCTGCACCAGGTACTATTTCAGGTGCTGACAAGAAAGATGCCTTTGAAATTATGAGAAAAAATTATTTCTAACCTAAACCAAGATACTCAAGAAGACTACAATAAAAAAAATTAAAAAAAAAACAAAAACCTGTACCTAGTATGAAGTCTTGCTGAGCTACCGGAGCATGTGGACTGCTAAAATAAAGTGTATAAACCAACAAAGAAGATTCAGCCTTCAGGGGATATGGATTAGGGAACAGAATTCCAGGGTGATTGGAAGGGATGTCCCAGGACAAGAATGGTTGGGCTCCAGGAGAGATGTCATGGTAGGGGCGGGGAATGAAACTCACTGACAACCTGTTGTGCTTAACTATTTTGGGAAAAGTTTCAGAATTCTATTAACTCTAAAAATCCCAATTAAAAGTGTTGGGAGTAGCAGCCTGAGAAGTGAGATTTGAGGTGGGGTACTTTTATTGTTTTAAGTTGTATATTAATATTTATTTCAAATATGGTCATTTATTATTTAATAACATAGTTAAGTACATGTCTTTAAAAGAACTGAATTGAAATAAAAATATATCAGGTAAGCCAAAAACAAGATAGTATTTCTCCTTGTGTTTTCTTAAAGCTAACTTAATTCCAACAAGATTGCCAGAATCCCCTTTAAGGTAGTTTGAATAGGTAAACATCAGTTTCCAAACACAATTAGAAAAGCAGATTCTGTAAGGTAAGGACTGAAACAAAGTTTATTGCCTCCATAAACAATTGCATCATGTTATGCAGCCTGTATCTTCTTAAGAGTGAAGATAACACATTCTTTATCAAAGCAAGCCAAAACAGATTATAAATTATATGTGTTTCTTGGTTCACAGAGAACTACAATTCATCTGGAACCAAATAGGAATGGAGCTCTACAAAGACTCAGTAAGTCAATGTAAATTATAGACAGAGGAATTTTTCCACTATGGTGCAGCCTTCATTTTGGTCTGTACCTTTCCTAAATTTTGATATGCAAGGCATCCAACTGACTGAGACTATCGTATACTCAAAAATTTTTTATATTTATTCCCCAGTAAATAAAAGTCAGTGGAAATAATTCTAACCAAGGTGAAAACAGGAAAATCGTTCAATTTAGTTAACATTAGAATGATATTGTTGGGGTACAAAATTCCCAGGTACATATGAGAGTCCAGTGTGTGCAGCATTGATATGTTGATAAGAACATAAAATGTTGATATTTAGAATATGAATAACCTTTTCATAACCGCAAGAAACCTGAATTCAAAGATGGTTAACCACAGAAGTGAAAATATCTTGGGTGGTCTAACTCTAGATATTTGTTCTTAGTGTTTTTGGCCAAAGCACAAAACCACCAAAGAGTCTGGCATGATGTATGGTCTCTTCCTAGAAGATGCTTGGGGTTAAACAGGTTGTTGTTAGTCAGACATGGGTGAAGTAATTGTGGCAAGAAGCTTGTGGAGAGGTTTATCAGGAGCCAGATCATAACCAGCCCTTTCTCCCTGAGGAAGGATCATTAATAAGGGCCAACTCCCTTCAAAAAGCACTACTTTTTCCTGATCTCTCTTACTAAGTAAACTAAAATTCCTGGATATTATATACGAACCACATTAAGAAGATTCTGAAACATGCAGAAAGGAAGGCAGGCCAGGACTCTAAGAATGATACAGTAGCCTCATATAGCCAAGACTAGGAGCTGAAGAAGATGGTATCCTGGAAACACCAATGAGCGCAGACAATAAAAAACCCCAAGGAAAGCTTGCTTTTCTATCCAAAGGGCCAGGACAGGTAGCCTAACCGGACAGACAAAAAACCACAACAAATAAAATGAAAAATAAAGCCACAATCTCATTCCTACCAACATCAAGAAAGGCTGGTTAGAGAGTTTAGACTTCCATCCTCCTCAAACTATAACAAGGTGTCCCACCCCCATTTTTCCCTCCCCTTTCTATTCAGAGAAGGCTGAGTGAAAAGTTGGAATTTTCATCGCCACCAGGCTATACCCTAACCCTGTGGTGTCAGTAGAAGTTAAGTGAGGAGTACTAGGAATAACCCCTAAATGTGCCCCTTCTCCTCCCAGCTTAGGAGGTATTAGTGGACAACCACGGGGAGTTGCAACTCCCATGTCTGCACAGTAGAAATGAGGAATTCCCCACGTCTGCACAGCAGAAATGAGGTGTTAACAGAGACCAACAGGAACCTGACTTCTACTTCCATCTGGCAGTGATGATGCAGAATACCCCATTTCACATCCCCTGCTGGAGCTATGTTATAAACAGCCAACTAAACCAGAAGGTTTAAATAAGAACCATGTCAGAAACAGCCAGCTAAACCAGGAGGTTTAAATGAGGTCCACAGTTTCCAGGTTTCTTTTTTTTTTTTTTTTTTTTTTTTTTGAGATGGTGTCTCTCTCTGTCACCCAGGCTGGAGTGCAGTGGTACCATCTTGGCTCACTGCAACCTCTGCCTCCCAGGTTCAAGTGATTCTCAAGCCTTAGCTTCCTGAGTAGCTGGGATTACAGGGAGGTGCTACCACACCCATCTAATTTTTTTTTTGTATTTTTAGTAGAGACAGGGTTTCACCATGTTGGCCAGGCTGGTCTCAAACTCCCAACCTCAGGTGACCCACCTGCCTTGGCCTCCCAGAGTACTGGGATTATAGGTATAAGCCACCATGCCTGGCCAGCCTTCAATAAAAAAATCATTCATCATACCAAAAATCAGAGAGATACAAAACCGAGTGAACAATCAACAGAAGTGTGTGCACTAAATAACAGAACTGCAAGTTACACAAAACAAAATATGATAGAACTGAAAGGAGACATAGTTGAATCCACAATTAGAATTGGAGACTTTAACACTAGTCCGTCAACAGATAGAATAACTAGACAGAAAACTGGCAAAAATATATAAGAACTCAATAACCCCATCATCCAACAGGATCTAATGAACACTTAGAGACCACTCAACAATAGCAGAATGCTCATTCCTTTCAAAGGCTCACAGAATATATACCAGGAAAACTATATCCTCAGCACAAAACAAACCCAAGTACGCTTGAAAGCACTGAAATCATACATATATTCTTCTACCACAATAGAATCAAATTAGAAATGAGTTAACAAAAAGATAACAGGAAGGTCTCCAAACCCTTGGAAACTAGACACTTCTAAATAATCTGTTAGTGAAAAAGGGAGTGTCATAATAAACTTGAAATATAGATTGAAAAAAGGGAGTGTCATAATAAACTTGAAATATAGATTGAACTGAATGAAAATGAAAATACAATATATCAAAATTTGTGGGACACAGCAAAAGCAGTGCTGAATGGAAATTTATAGCATTAAGTGCAAACTTTTGAAAACAGATAAAAATTCAAATCAACAATAATGACATGATTAATTATGTAGAAAGTCTCAAGATACCTCCCAACCATAGGTGTTAATCTAACAAAACATGTACAGTACTCGTATGATGAAAACACAAAACATTCATAAATCAAAGAATACCTACATCAATGGAAAAACATGCTATATTCACGGATTGGAAGTTGAACATATTAAAGATGTCAATTCTTCCTAAATTAATATGCGCTTTAATGTATTTCCTATCCAAATCCCAACATGAGTTTTCTATATACAGTTACATCTTTGAACAGAAGTTTGAACTAGACAGGTCCACTTATACACAGGTTATCTTCCACTTCTGCCACCCTAAGACAGCAAAATCAACTCCTCCTCTTCCTTTTCCTCCTCTTTAGTCAACTCAACATGAAGAGGATGAGGATGAATCTTTATGATGTTCCACTTTCACCTAATAAATAGTAAATACGCTTTCTTTTCCTTATGATTTTCTTAATAACATTTTAGTTTCTTTAGCTAATTTTATTTTAAGAATATAGTATGGGGTGGGCGCAACAGCTTGTGCCTGTAATCTAAGCACTTTGGGAGGCCGAGGCAGGTGGATCACAGGAGATCAAGAGTTTGAGACCAGCCTGGCCAACATGGTGAAATCCCGTCTCTGCAAAAACACAAAAATTAGCTGGGCACAGTGGTGAGTACCTGTAATCCCAGCTACTCAGGAGGCTGAGGCAGGAAAACCACTTGAACCCAGGAGGCAGAGGTTGCAGTGAGCCAAGATCGCACCACTGTTCTCCAGCCTGGGTGACAGAGTGAGACCCTGTCTCAAAATATATATATTTTGTATATATAAAATATATTTATATATACAAAGTATATATACAAAATATGTGTTAATAGACTGTTTATGTTATCAGTAAGGCTTCTGGTCAACAGTAGGCTATTTCGTGGTTAAGTTTTGGAGGAGTCAAAAGTTATACACAAATTTTCTACTGCATGAGGGCTCAGTGCCCCAGTCACCACATTGTTCAGGGTATAACTATATAGATAAGATTATTCTAAAATTTATATACAAAGGCAAAAGAACTAGAAGAGTTAATTATGAAATAAGAAGAATAGTCATAGAAATCAACCTACCTGACTTCAAGGCTCATTAAATAGCTGTAGTAATTAAGACTGGTAGTTGGCAGAGGAATAAACATAAAATCAGTGGAATAGTATAGGGAACCCAGAAATAGATCCACACAAACATGCCCAACTTATTTTTGGCAATGATGCAAAATTCAAGTCCATGAAGGAAAGGTATCTTTTTCAACAAATGAAACTGGGGAAAATGGGCATCCATGGCAAAACACACACACACACACACAACAGAATGTTGACATGTCATATACCTTACACAAAAATTAACTAACACTGGATCATACACTTGGATTGAAATGTAAAATGTAAAACTATTAAGACTTTAGGGAAAAAATGAAGACTTACTATATAACATAACTACTCTGCAATAAAAAGGAACAGATTATTGGTATACTCAATAACCTGGATGAATATTAGAATTATGCAAAGTGAAAAAAGCCATTTCCAAAAGGTTACACATACTTCATGGTTTCACTTACATAACATCCCTAAAATTAAGAAATTACAGAAATAATGAAGAAATTAGTGATTTTAAGGGGTTAAGAGGGAGCTGGATGCAGGAAGAAGGGAGTGTGGCTATAAAAAGGCAAAATGAGGGATCCTTGTGGCAATGGAGATGTTCTGTGTCCTGATTGTATGGATATCAATATTCTGGTTGCAATATTACCCTGTAGATTTACAAGATGTTATTATTGGTGGAAATTAAGTCATGGTTATATGGGATCTGATACAGTTTGGCTGTGTCCCAACCCAAATCTGATCTGGAATTCCCACGTCATGAGAGGAAACCTGAAGGGAGGTAATTGAGTCATGGGGATGTGTTTTTCCTGTGCAGTTCTCATGACAGTGAATAAGTCTCATGAGATCTGATAGTTTTATAAAGGGCAGTTCTCCTGCAAACGCTCTCTTGACTGCTGCCATGTAAGACATGCTTTTGCTCCTCCTTCACTGTCTGAGGCCTCTGCAGCCATGTGGAACTATTAGTCCATTAAACCTCTTTTTTAAAATAAATTACCCAGTCTTGGATATGTCTTTATTAGCAGCATGAGAACAGACTAATATTTCTTATAACTGCTTGTGAATCTAAGATTATCTCAAAATTTTAAATGTAAAAATAGAAAACTAAAAATGAACTTCCTTCCCACATGAAGGGATTTGACAAACCAATATGATATTCCTAAGTGACAGTGTACTCAGTTTTTTCCCCCTTTCTTTGTTCCCCCTACCTTCCAGAGTCCTTACCTTGCCTCATTTTTTAGGAATGATTTTTAGGTAACATTCAGTATATATGTTCAATGATGTATGCATTAAACATCTTCGCTTAAATCATCTTCCTCTCCAGATATTTCTGCCACACCACCCCAGACATTGTTCATTTCATCAGGTTATAACTTATTAGTACTTCCCTCACCTCTTGCCATACATGACAACCTTCAAACTGGCATCTTTATCTTTGTCTACCAAACCAACTTTTCTACCCTCTTAGTTTAATTTTTACTTTCTCACCACAGGGTTATCTATTGCTTCTTGTGATTGAAATATCATTCTCATACTCCAAGTCTTCATGCTCCTTTCTTAGATTTTTCTTTTATTAATAACATTTGTTCAATTATACAAGTAATACATAAATAATATCTGTTTATGACTCATAGAATATAGAAGTACTCAGAGAAAATTCTGACACTGATACCTGGAGTAATTGTTTCTTTTCAGAATTTTATTGGTTATTTTATGCATTTTTTTCATATAAACTTAGAAAAGGCATTGTCATTGTGCATGAAAAATACTGCTAAAATTTTGATTGGGTTACATTCAAATTGGTGATTGTTTTCTCAAGAATTAACATCTTCATGATTTGAGTCTTCTATACATCATGATATGCTAATCTTTTTTTAGACATTTATGGTGACTCGTTTTGCAGCAGTTCACGATTTTATTCATGTGGCTTTCTACAGTTCCTGCTATACTTATGTATAAGCCATTTATAATGTTTGTGAATTGGATGATCTTTTAGCATAATATTTTATAATTAGTTATTGCACATGAATAAGGAAATTACTGAGTTTCATGTGTTAGTCTTCTATTCAGTCACCCTTCTGAACTGCCTTATTAGTTTTAGTAGTTTTTCCATTATTTTCTTGCATTTTCTTAGTATAAAACTATATTGCTTTCAAAAAACACCATTTTTTCTCCCATTTAGATATATGTGTGTATATCTGTATGTGTATATGTGTGTGTGTGTGCACACACACACACCTATACCTGAATAAATATATGTGTGTGTGTGTGTGATGGTTAAACTGAGTGTCAACTTGAATGGATGCAAAGTATTGATCCTGGTGTTTCTGTAAGGGTGTTGCCAGAAGAGATTAACATTTGAGTCAGTGGGCTCAGGAAGGTAGATTCACCCTTAATCTGGTGAACACAATCTAATCAGTTGCTAGCAAATATAAAGCAGGTAGAAAAACATGAAAAAGAGAGATGGGCCTAGCCTGCCAGCCTGCATCTTTCTCCCATGCTGGATGTTTCCTGCCCTTAAACATCGGACACCAAGTTCTTCAGTTTTGAGACTGGCTCTCCTTGCTCCTCAGCTTGCAGATGGTCTATTGTGGGACCTTGTGATTGTGTAAGTAACATTTCGTAAACTCCCTCTAAGAGAACCCTGACAAATACAATATATTTATATTTATATATAAAATATTGACATTTCTAATATACATACACTTTTATGGTATGTAACTTTTATTTTTCTTAACTCATTGCATCACTGAGGATGTTCAATAGCATATTAGATATGATGTTGACAGCGGGCATTCTTATTTTTTCCAGAGTTTCATTTCACTGGACTTTATAGAAAACAGATTGGTTTTATTCACTATTTTTTAATATTATCTATTGCATTAATTTCCATGTTTAATTTTATTTTATTCCTTTTATTTTTATTTTATATTTTATTAATTTTTCAGCTTTTTGTATTTATACTTATGTTATTCATTTTATCATATTTATACATATATAAAGATCCATGTATTATTTAGACAACTTCTTAAGACCTGCAGGTTAAAACATGTTAATCACTATTTGCATTACATTCTATTGTGAATCACCTTGGGCATAAGGATGACACTGTCACTTGGTCTAGTCCACTCTTTATTTGGATGGGAGGAGTTTATGCAGTACATGCGAATGTGAGTCCAGCATCCTGTTTTAATATCTACCAACAGAAAGACCTACTTTAGTAGTGCTATATGCTCTCACTGCATATAGGAGGAGTAAGGAAGATTTGGAAAAGAAGGACCACAACTCTCCCATCTTCTCCCAAACTCTTCCTGCTTGGCATCCCTTGCTTGTTTAATGGGGTTATGAATTACATCAAGTCTTCAAGATAAGAGAAGATAAGCCTGGATAAACACGGTGATGAAGGGAACCAATTGCCCATTAATTTTCATTTTCACCACAAATCTAAGTTGTGATGAGCTTCACAGAACCCGAGAGTTCCCCCACAGAGTAAATGAACAGGATTAAGAATCTTGCCCTTGGCTGAGAAAAAACAAAACCAAATAAACTTCCTATTTCCATTTAGGTTCAGTTGTCTTACACCCAAATTGGCACTTTTCTAGGGTGAAGCCTCTGACCTTTGTGGTAAAGGTCAGGAAATTCTTTAGGGATCCTCAAAAAAGATGTAATTTTTTTAATCTAAAAACACACACAAAAGCAAAACAGAGGACCAAAGATGAAGATTAACATGGTGCCAAACCAGACTTCTATCAACTCCTTATTTAGAAAAAAACGTAAGCCTAGGAATGTTTTGTTACTGAAATAAATAGAGCCATCCCCTTAGCAGTGCAGAAACATTGAAAAAATTGGCCTTTGCCATCAAGCATGGAGTTGGTTGTAGGTCTGCTCTGATAATGCCATCATTTTAGAGGATAAGTTAAAAAGTCATAAGGATATATCTTTCAACCTATCATGAGATGTGATTAGGAGGCTTAGGGTAAGATTCCGGAGCCTCTTGGGGAATTACTGACATCAAATTTCCCATTGACAGTAAACAAATATGCAGTGTTTCTCTTGTCTCTATTTACCATTATCTTCATCTGGGTCTTATTGATAATCTAACAAAATAGGGATTACCTAGATCAATTTCAGGTGAAAGTAGTGCATTTTACAAATAAGTCTTTCAAAACCCTAAACAATAGCCCCTAAATGCCTTTGTGGGAAAGAAAAAAAAAAATTACAAGACTTCTAGAATCCTAAATGACTCTGCTAGACTTTTAAATTCTATTACAAGGCATCCTATGTTCTTAAAAGTGAATCCTGAATGTGAACTGCCATAATTCCTATTGTACCTAAACGACTTTGGACATCCTCACCCTAGGTCTGTTGCAAAGATAGGTGGGAAAGTTTGAAACCTGGAAGACTAGAGCAGGAATTAGCTAGTACATGTGCCCAAGTGACGTTTTCTCCCCAATGTCTAGCTGAGGAACTAAGCTGGAAAAGAGACCTCTCCATGGCAGTAATGATTAAAGACAGTGAACTGAAAGAGGGTCAGGACAAAATTTTTTTTTCTCCTCACCTGTGCCTGACAACTGTTAAATAATCTCAAAAGCCCCCAAAACGAGACTTGAGTAAAGCAGGTTCCACCACGAAACTTTTCTTCAGACGCCCGGACCCTTGCGTCCCTAGCATTCTCCTCCTGTGGCATGGTAACTTCAGGACACACAGCAGAGTTTATAAATACCTTTCCCTGTCCCTGTGTCTGTTTGTAAGCAAAAATATAACGACAAACAGAGGGATACATGAACTGTTTCTCAGCATAACATAACCATAACATAATGAGACTCTCTCTTAATTGCATTATGAGTGAGTCTTCTCTGGCCACTGACTTACATACAATTACAATTCTTGCTGTGAAATGCCAAGAAATATGCAATTCATGAATAGTCTAGCTAAAAAGTCTGGTGAAAGCCATGACTTCTCTTACTGGCGAAGGCCAGGAAACTGCAAAGACAATAAACTTTGGCGTCTGCTCCAGGCTAACTGGCTGTGGCCAAGGAGCAGTGTTCACATGTCACTTGGGTCTCTGCCAGGCCATTAGTCATTACACATTCTGCCCCAGTGGTGCATTAGAAATGGTGTGGACTCTGAATATGCTTAGAGGGAAGAAAAAGAAACACCAGTTTATGTTCGGTTAAAACTTTTGGTTTTTTCCCTTCCTGGGAAAGTTAGAGTTAACACAAAAACTGAAATCTTTGTTAGCCAGTCTTCGAAGTCACTTTTCTTGTAAAAGTACACAATGGTTGTTAACTGTTCTAGAAGAAAGATGAAAGCTAAAGAAAACAAGAATGTTAGCACAATGAAAATGGCAGATACCATTAACAGAACAATTTTTGCCCCCTCAAATAATCACCTTACGTATTCGTTTTTTGTATTCATCTCTGTACCTTCAAGAGTTTTACGATTAGCCCCTCTACCGATTAAGCCATCATGTGCTTCTCTGGGTACTATCAGCTGTGTTGTGGGCCAAAGAATCTTGGGATTGCATTTTTAAGGACAGTATCTTTCTCTAAGTAGTAAACCATGGAAATTAATAGCATCTCAACCCCAGACACAATAATAAAAAACAGCTGAGCATTTCTTTAATAAACTCCATTGGTTTTGATCTCCAACAAGAGCTTCACTGGCCTAACAACGGAGGCAGTTTAGATATCTACAACGCTCAAAGCATTAAACTAGTATATAAATCAACTATATTTATACCAATCATTACGATCACCATACATCACCATACAAATATACATTTGCAAGCATAATTTGATGTGATTTTTGTTACACGTGGTAAACAAGTTTTTCAACTACCAGTGATAGACACACATTTCAAACTATGTTTTCACAGAAATAGGACATTATTTTTCCTAATGTGACTAAAAATTTAGTATACTAACTTCGAGCACAGCAGATTCAAGGACTGAAATAATGTCTCAACCCAGTTTCTGTTTACAGATTATTTCTTCTGACAGAAAGAGAGCTTTTTATTAATTGAAAAGACAACAACATATACTTCCTGCTTATGTCTTTTGTGATTCTTATAATTGTCAATGCCACAGAAAAAGAGGAACTCGTGGGTCCCCAGCATCCATGTAACAAATTTTGGGGAGGATTCTTAATGTTTGCCTTCAGCCACATTCTCTTCTGAAAAACAAATCATCTTGGGCATAGGGATGGCACTGTCACTTAGTCTAGCCTGGGTCCTGTGCCCACCCTTTATTTGGATAGGAGGGTTTATGGAGTACGTGTTAATGTGATTCTGCCATCGTGGTTTAATATCCGCCAACAGAAAGGCCTATTTTAGTAGTGCTATATGCTCTCACTCCTTTGATTTTAGACAGGCCATTTTGGATCAAAGATTAGCTCTTTCTTACAGAACCAACAAGTCCCCTAAAAGTTATTGGTCTCAATAATTAAAGTTAGTGTGACAAAGACATGGAGTCAGGAACTAGAGAGGAAGATAGAGTCAGGAAGATTTGGAAAAGAAGGACAACAACTTAATCTCCCATCTTCTCCCAAACTCTTTCTGCTTGGCATCCCTTGCTTGTCAATGGCAATAATGATTCCCACCTTAGGAAGCTCTCAAGTAGCTTACAGATTGGCACAAGGAGTAGATAATGTAGGGAGGGGAATATAATAAGCAGCTCTACCATGTCTACACACAGTTAGGGTAAGAGAGGAATGTTGGACATGCCAAACAAGGCATATTGCTAATAAAAATCAATTTGATCACCAAACAATGGTAAGCACTACACGCCTTTTACCTACGCCTGAATATGATCTTCTCCTAAGTATTAATTTAGCTCAGCCTAGATACTAAAGCATTTAGTTCGATTATACATTATCTACTTTTCATGTTAAGTGATATATGACCTCAAAATCTGATTAAAGACATTGTAGAGATGCTTATTTTATTCTTCATGATTTCATTTTATATAATGAATGTTATTACCAGTAAGTGACTTCAAAATAGATATAACAAATGAGAAAATAGCCATCTAATTATATGTTATACATTTTACGGACATATACTTAGCCTCAAGGATAAAGTGTAAACCTATGTATAAAATACTCACTCATTGTTCTCAAAATTTTACAGTTGAAACCAGATTGTTTAGATATCTTTATATTAAAATTAGTAAGAATTAACCTGTATGGAAGTTTAAAAAATCCACCAACAATCTAATAACATCAGAATCTAAATCAAATACTTTCACAATATGAAGCAGATGTTTAATCCATGAAGCCATTCCATATGAGGGGTTTTAAATGTTATTTGAGCCACCAGAATCCCCCTAGGTTTTTCTACTGAAAGCAACTTAAATATTGAGAATTGATATTTTAAAATGTAATGTGCAATAAAGTTAAAAGGAATGCATAGGGCCAATTTTTAAATAATTCTGCAAATTTTATGCACTCACATCAGAAAAAAGATTCACTTTCAATTTTCTATAAATAAATATGTATTCTTTTTCTTCTCTTTTATCAAATGAACATTATGATTTTCAGGTGATAAACCAAAAAACAATAAGCAGAAAATAAAAAGTGTTAATTTAGTGTTCTCAAAAAATAGCATCAATTTTAATGGAATTTAACCTTATATAAACTGCCCCCTCCCTTAATTCCACTACCCCTGTTCAACTCAGTTGTCTGCATCACATTACCCTCTAAAAATCCCCGAGTTTCAAGAAAACAAATAACTATGAATTATTTCATGCACCAACAAAAACCCAAGTATATATATTTTTGCCCTTCTATTTCCTGACTTCAGAAATTTATCTTTCATAGTCTTGTTTTCTTATACTAACGTTATTTGTTTTCAGCATTGTCTGCAAAGTCCAAGCATCTGTTTAGAGAGGGCAAAGTTTATCTGGGTAAGAAGAGTAGCAAGTAAACGGTATGTATACATAGGAATTACACATAGTCAATTCATCTCCATTATGTAAGTGGAGCATATCTTAAGCTACCCAAACTGATATTTATGGTAGCAAGTAGAAAACATGTTGGAAAATATATCCCAACATAAACTACAGAGAATGAAGAGAAAGTAGTAAAAGGAGAAAATTAATGTGGTTTTAATGATGGTTATGTACAAGGAACTACAGAAACAAGTTTTGAATAATGAAATATATCAAATAAATATTCTTTTTTTCACTCTTCATAGAATCTTTATCAACTTCTACTGTTTCTTTTAGGTCAGACTTAATTTTTTTCAAGTCTTGAGTTTATGAGATAGAATCAGTTTACTGAGTTATATTTATAGCCTGAACATATACTCCTATCTATCCATTTCTCCTTTTGTATGTGTATCTATTTGGATAATTTATACTTGGAAACAAGGTACTGAATTCTCTGTTTCCTAGGATGTAAAATTAATTTTCACACACATACGTAAATGGTTTGACTCAAAAACAGATACAAAGCCATGTAACTAAGCAATAAGATTCTAAATATTATAAATTTAGGTACTACAAAGTGTCTTAAATGCTTTCAGTTGTATTTACTGCTACATAAATAAGAATAAGAGTAAATCTACAGTTTAATGATTACACATATAGGTTATGAAATACAGAAGACCATAATTCCATAATAAACCCTAATGGGACTCTCCATTTTTCTAAAGAAAATATTTCATATTGTATTTTGGGGAGGGGAAACCCAATGAATAAAAATCAGCTCTCAGAGATCTCTTGCTAACTCTGAACCATTTGTTGCTCCTGCCCTCTGTTAGCCTCTACAAGAGCTTTAGCGACTCCAAGGGAAGTTTATTCAACTGCTTCTCATCACATCCACCCACACAGATTTACATGCAAAGAGCTCAGGATGTTCAAAAATGTGGACACTGAAAAAGAAAGAAATAAAAAAGAAAGAAAGAAAGAGAAAGAAAGAAAGAGAAGGAGTTGGAAAAAAGAGCGAGAAAAATATTTTTGAAATGTGACTCTTCCAACCCATTTGTAATAACTGCAGGCTTTTAACCAGATCGTTTTATTGAAATCATTAGCTGTTACAAAGAAGTTTTGTCGTCATCATCAGAATATGCTGAGCTCACCAGGACACCTCATGCTTTTCAAAGCAAAGAAAGAGGCAGGAAATAACTGCCATTCCCTTTTTTTTTTTTCATGATATGCAATGATAAATTAAGGTGTCTGTAGGAACAAAAGGGGTCTCCTGTTCCTACAGGAGGTCAGTCTCTTAGAACTCTTGGTAGCGGTATTTCTTTGTTGCTGTTGCCCACCTTGGAGGGATTCTAGGCACCATTTGTTTGCATCTCTATTTATATCTGAGCCTAATTTTACACCTACTACTCTCCTATTTCAGTATTTTGATGTGATGGGGTTTTTCAGGGTCAGCCTGAGTCTACTTGTTTATTCATTCCTTGGAGGAAAAAAAAAAAAACCTTAAAACATATAAAATTTAACAGAAAATACATAAAATTAGAAAATGCTGGATCAGAATATTCTAGCTTTGTGGTGCTTGTCTTGCCCATAGCTATCTTTTGAGAAGGACTGCCACTTCCACTGTCCCTGCCAAAGGAAGCATGTCACAAAATCTCTCAAACAAAAGTGGTTGTGCTCTGATTATGTATGTAGACCCTCCAGTGAGGGGCACTGGGTTAGAGAGAGTTTATGATGGAGTGATAATCGATCTAAAGGCAGACAATCAGCTTGTGAGGCAGCCTAGCATTGGAGTGACACTCAACAGCTACCACAGCGAATCTCTCAGGGATTAGAATTGAGAACTCTGAGAAAGAGTCAGTGAGTAGGGAAACTCAAGAGTCAACTAGGAAACTGAAAGAGGAAGAATAAACATAGAGATGAAAAGAATGGCTGATCTTTATTGACTGAAAGAAGGCCAAAATAATCACAACGACTTATTGAAAAAGCATCACTGGATTCCTAAATGGGCTTCCATTTCTTCAAGTGTTTTCTGGACACCAGTCCTCTTCTTCCTTTAAAAGGCACTCAGGCGGGTGTCCAACATGAGCAAAGTTTAAGTATGTAAAGCAGGTTTACCCAGATTTCTGTGAGGCCCAGCCACAATGACTTAGAAACCTATTTTTCTCATTTCCCTATAAATCCGTATAATAAAACTCCCCTTACTTTAAGTACGTTGAGTAGTTTCTATTATTTGCAACCGAAGAATGTAACATCAGGGGTTGGTAACAATATTGTAGTTTAAATCTGGGAGATTTTATAAACTCATAGAGAAATTGATGACTAAGGACCCTGTCCACATTACTATGGGACAACAAAAATTTTAACAATGCATTTATATATCTAACACTTCAGTTTCCCTTTCACTTTTGATGATTCATCCAGTTGCTCTTACTAGAAAGTGGGGTGTTGTCTTTGATCTCTCATTTCCTCTCACTTTACAGAGCCACCAAAATCTGATGATTCTACCTTCCAGTTACATCTGAAATCTTTTCACCATCCCTCAAATCCTTCAGCTTCTCTGTGCTGTCCCATTTCAAGGCATTTTTATTCCTGATTTCAGTCTGTGGAAACAGCTTTCTAACTGACCACCATGATGTTTCTTACTGAAATTCTTACTACTTTCCAATACATTCATTTAAGCCAGTTTTATGTTCAAAACTCTTCAATGTCATCTCATTTCTCTTAGTTTATCCCTTAGTTATCCTAAGGGCAAAATCTCTTAGCATAATCTTCCAAACTAAAATCTGGCCCCTGTGTATCACTCCAGCCTTTGACTACAAGCTGCCTTATTTCTTTTCCCCGATTACATACTGTTCTCTTTCTCCCTCAAAGTATTTTTCCCATCCTATCACCTCAGCTGAAACGTTTCCTCCCACCCCACTGCCTCCACTCAAACTTCATTCACCTGGACTAATTCTTAGTTCTAATGGCAATGTAAGAGTCCCTGTTTAAAATTTACTTCTTCAGAGAAACTTTCCCTCACACTGCATTATAGATCAGGGCTTTCTTGTTGTGTGATTTCAATCATCCCATGTCATACATCTGTAGCACGTACATTTGTGATGATTCCAAATGATTTAGTCTTCTAGGGATACCCTTTTTTGTATGTATTACATAACTAGAATTTAGTTCCTGACTTTCAAAATTGTGTAAAAATTTTTAGATATATTTCTCTCCAAATCTCAAATATGTTTGAGATGTTTAAACGTAAAATATAGACTAAGTAACATTCTCAAAATTGACTTTGCAGATCTTGAGAGCTTTAATAATCTTTGCTTTAATAATGAATAATGTGATTTTATAGGTTTTTAAAATCTACATATTTATAAGAGTTATGAAATTTGCATTCTTTGAATTTTGTCATAATATCATGCATGTGAACATTGGTCAAGGAGTTTGGGAGATTTTGAAATATTCAGAAATTTTGGAAGCGTCAGAGATCAATTTTCCATTTCTTGTAGATATATAGTAAATATATATAAAGAAAATGCCACCCCAATGATGGGCAAATCTCATTTCCTCATTAGTAAGACTTTCCCTAAGAATTTTGAGACAAAAATGAAAGATTATTGGAGAGGAACAACTATTTGAAGGGAAGTCAAGAAAGATAGGCTCTGTCTTAAGCGAAAAAAAAAGCAATATTTAATTAAAAGCACAGAGGGGTATACACTTCTCAAGGGCACTGAGACTGGTGGCCAACATGAGCAAAATTTTAAGTACCTAAAGAGGAGGTGCCACCCTTTGGTTTAATTGAGTCCAAAAGAAAACTGGGTCCATAAAAGTGCCAACTCAGATGGGCCTTTTCAAAGGCAGTTGAAGTCTAAAACACAATGATAATGGACTGCCAAGTGGAAGACAAATGTCATGTGCATTAAGGCAGAACAAAGTTCAAGTAGACGCCTAAAGGCTGTTACTATAATTGGACGCTGAGCAGGAAAAGTAAGCTTCACATTTCAGCGGTAAGATCCTTTTCCTTTACTCTGTATGATGCACTCTAGAATTTCCGACTGGCTAATTTTCCTCCTATTTCCCAGCATCTTGCAGTGTTGTTAGATGTCTCATGCTGTCTCCTTTTCTCTCTTGGGTCCCTAAATTGCTCTTTCCCCATCTGCCCCACAAAATTTGAAATTATTCTAACTTTAATATGTCAGGCAAATTATTTCCAATTTTGGATTTACCTAGTTCATCTTAGCTATGTCATATGAAACCTCTGTTTGATCCCCAGAAAAGACATCAAGACAATTTCCTAAATAACAACAGTTATATTCCAAAGAGTCACAAGCTTTCTATCAACACTTCTTTCTCCTTGTTGCTATTGTTGTATTATTCTTTGTTTCTTTATCGTCTCTTTTCTCAGCTAGACTATTTAAACTCTGTGTGGTCAGAGGCCTTATCTGTTTTCTTCTTTTCTGAATCATGTAGCATGATGAGAAGACAATAATAAAAGCCCAATATATATTTCTTTGAATAAATTAATATGCATTGATACAGCTTAGCACAGATTGAAAGGTAATGCTGATACTTTCCTCCACCTCCTTCAACCCCAAAAATGATCTATCTTTTAGGATTTAAATACTACTCAGAATCACAATCTTTCTTTTGATTGTAGAGTATGGTGGGATAATGCTTAGGACTAGGCTGAAAATGGGAAAATGGCTAGTCAGCAGACCTGGATCTGGCTCCATGAAATTCCCTATGGCCTCACCCACTGCCTGCACTCTGGAACAGAGTTAAAGGAATCAGAGTGGTAGTAGGGAGCTACATAAACTGCGAAGAATCTCATGATTAAGCAGAGAAGCCTCGTAGGAATGTAATGAACACTAATGTACGTACAAATGCAACACATGATGATATTCCAGCTGTCTCGTAGTCAAGACTAGTGGTCAGGATTGCCAGACCTCACAGCATTTCGTGATTGGTCAGCTTATCAACAAACACAACAAACCTACAGATGTGAAAGCTCAGTAGCACTGTACATAGAAGGAAACAAAGCACAGACACTATAAAACTTATCAAAGATCTAGCTAATAACCGGAAGGCCCAGAATCTGAGCCCAAGTCGGTCTGATCATTTTCCTTCCTTCTCATGCTCTCAATGATGTTTCCACTACAATCTGAAAATATGGGAACTTTTTTTTTAACAATATCTTTTTGACCAAGGGAAATACCATCATATTTCCTTTAAATTAGTCTCTGCAGTTTATTGTAAAGAGCTTTCTGATCCAAAAGTTTGTTCACAATCAAATGGATGGATAAAATTCTTGCTAAAATGCCATGTATCCTTACTGCTTATCATCACGTTTTGCAAATACACCTCCCTTGAGAAGTTTTCTTTTTAAATATTATTTTTAATTGCACATTGTAATTATATATATTTATGGAATATAATTTTATGTTCTCACTACAAATAATTGATAAATGCATGAGGTGATGGATAATCTACACAGCCTGATTTGATCATTACATAACATATACATGTATTGAAACATCAGATTTTACCCTGAGAAGCTTTCTCACAAGTATCTTCTTAATACTAAAGATACCATGAGTTATAGATGAATAAGTAATTTGTTTTGTAAACCAGAGAAACAAAAATGCTCAAAGGATTTGTTTGATTTAAACACTTGAAATGGAGGGTTGAAACCATTCTATAAATAATTTTAAAATAGATTAAACCTTATTTTCCTCCATGATCTAAATATTTAGGTAAAAGTGGGGTTTTTAAAAATTTATTTACGATATCTAGAGATCTTCCCATCTGCCCATTTTATTCATTGGAACTAAGGATGCTTCTTAAAAGTAAACATTCCTAATGAACATGCTTTTAAAGAACAAGTGACTAAAGTATAAAAAGTTTTCTGGCTAGTGTGTTATTTTATCTGTTTGCTTCCAGATAACATATGTTTCTTCCATATTAAAATTTATCTCTCAGGTATATTAATTCTGTCCAGGTTTTCTAAGCATATCGTCTATCCTGTTTCAAGTGTTACTGATATAATGATAGAAAATGTCCAGTATTGGCAATTACAGGTTAGGTACAAATATGAATAACACATTACTTCCAGCCGGCCAGATCCCTGTATTTCATTTCACGTGGGCAGTATTTCCTCTCTTCTGTTTTCACTGGACACTTGCCTGCTTTCACAGTACCATGCACCACACATCCTGTTTATTAGTTTAAAGGAGTTTAACAAGGCGATTTATTTTATGTTTTTCTCTGTCCACCAAAGTGCAATTTACTACTCTTATAAAAAATGGCTTCCCAGTGTGTTCCCACTGTGCTTCATTACGACTCCTTCTGTAATATTCTATGTGATGTTCAAAGTCACTCTACTTACCATCATCTATACTGACTTTCCTCTTGTAAATATTGTCCAGTGGCAATTTAATTACCAATTTGATTTAGAGCTTAAAAACTTGTTCTATTCACTTTTTCTAAACAACTTTTAATTTTACATTTTATTGATTATGTTCTTTAAAAGAACACACTTGTATCCAATTCTATAGCAATGCATAAATTTGTCTCCACTGCAAAGACTCTTACTTCGCATTTCTGACTCTTAGCAAAGTAGAGGGAACCCATCTTGCTTTAATGTAATTTCAACATAGTCCCTAGCCTGGCTGCTTGAACAAACTGCATACTATTACACTGATGTTCTATTTACAGAAAAGGTCTTGTTATTTAGCATTTATGTAAACTCGTTGCCTAGTTCCCTTAGAGACTCATCAATCCAAACTAAAAATATGTCCTGTTATATTTCCTGATGTTACCATTTCGGAGTCTCTCTCTCATGGTCCTGGCATACCTTGGTGTAAAATAAAACTCACAGAACTAGAAGTGCCAGCCCATGTGATATGGCACATGACTAACGCACTTCCCTGGGGCTTAGAGATCATATTGTTAAAGTTATATATTTTTTCTCTCCTGGAGCCAATTACACTCTCTAAATAGTAGTATGCAGGGATACATTGAGAGTACTGTTGAATTCTTCATCCAAGTGTCTTCATCCTTTCAAATGTTTTACAACAGTGATTCCTGGCCCAAGGCCATGTCCCCAAAAAAGCAAATCATCTCTCTTAATCAAAATAAAAAACGCCTGTCTTCAGACTCACCAACTTCCCCATTTCATACTAGAAGAATCGCTTCATTTGGCTCACCACATGGAATGTTGTATTCCTGGCTACAAATATCATGAACACTCAATTCAATTACATAATGAACCACATGATGTGAACACTGCTACAGCTCCATGTGGGTCAGTGGGACGAAGCACAAATGGAATAATCAAAACCACAGTCAGTATGCAGTGCTCATTTGGGCTTGCTAAGGAGGCAGTGGTGGAGGCTGTGAATACTGTTAAGAGTGAATCACGCTTATTGTATTCTAATCCTATAAATGAGCTCTTTCCTGCTATAAATGAGCAAGGAAGAATGATATACTCAGTTTACCTCAGGTGCAAAGTAAAGAAGCAGCCAATAATTAGCAGAGAACTCCCATAACAAGTGTCCTGTTGGACCACTGGTTTCTGACTCAGGCCCTCATTTTTGGTGGAATCAGCTTTTACCAAGAAGGCACAGTTGAAATTAACACATTATGGTGACTATGACTATGAGCCGTCTATGACTGCTTTTGTCAAAAGGGAGCATTGTAACAGAGAGCAGCAGGGTGTAGTAGCTGAACAAATGGAATCAATCTGCTTGGGTTCAAATCTTACATTTACCTCTTTGTACCTGTGTGATTTGGGGGAAAATACCTAACCTGTTGAAAATTCATCTTCCTTTCTGTATGGCAATAGAAGTAAAACACTATTACTCCCCTCAAGACATTCTTGAAAAGGTATCCATATACAACAATGAAGTAGTTGGTTTTTGGTAAGCAGACAGGTTTCCATTATTGTTATTTTAATTATTGTTGTTGTCACTGAAAAGCCTATTCCTATGTAGGTATAGAAACCACCTCAGTTAGTGTGACTAATCATTTTGGTTTGCCACAAAGGTTTCCTGGGCATGGGATTTCCAGTGCTAAATCTGGGAAATTCCTAGGCAAATGAGAATGAGTTGGTCAACTTAATTCAGTATTACTCACACTATTTTGAAAGTTACAGGCCTTTTGCTTTTTTATAATTAAAGTGCAATCTCTATGACTTGTATTCTTTGTACTATTGAGCAAGAAGGAGTTGGAAAGGTAATTACTAACAAATGCCACAATCTAGAAAGTAGAAACTATTCACAGAAGAGAATAAAAACTCCACGAAGGCAGAGAGTCCTTTCTCAATGGAGAGGACTCTTTAAGAAAGAGATAGTGACTGATATTTCTTCCCTACTTATTAGTGTTTTGTTTTGTTTTCTGTTTTTTCACAATTGCCCTTTTGTTTCATTGTTAACAAAGTGGTTGCTAAAACAGTCTCTTCTGGATGAAAGCAGAAATAAGATGCTGATGGGACTGCTATTACTCTCTCTGCTACTCAGCCATCTGCAGGGAAAACTATTTCCTGATTATCTTTCTCCTATGGGTGGTCATAGGAATAAAAGAACAAACAATATTAGCTGCTCTGGAATGGAAGGTGGGAGTGAGAAGAGGAAGTGCTGTGAAAAACATATGTCTAAGGCTGATCTTTAGGGGAAAGTATGGGACTTTATTTTTTTTTCTTTTATTTTGTTTTTGTTTCCTATTACTATGTTTCATTCATTACTAAAGCATTTGTGATTTAGGCTTACAGTATAAAGATTGCTCATTTTCTATGTTCATCAGAATTAAAGATTTCCTGGTTTCTGTCTCTCAGGTCAGCTGTCAGCAGCTGGAGAGGCCCTTGAGTCTCCTACCTTCATCCCTGATGTCACCTGTGATATAAACCACAAGTTACCTCTTAATGGCTTGTGAACAGAACTTATTTACAAAGCCGGAAGGTGATTTAGTTCTTTCTTGCAGATGGCCAAATGCCATTTTACATACCTAAGCAATTCTACTTCCCATATCATTATGTGAGATATCGATGTGTTAAAACTGAAAAGAACTCTTGGACAAAAAATCATCTTTCCTGAGGAGCATGTGATTTTTTAATTTTCAAAATATTTCACAGTAAGTCAAGCATAGCGATGCATCTGTAGTTCCAACTACTCAGGAGGCTGAGGCCGGAGAATAGCTTGAGCCCAGGAGTCTGAGTCCAGCCTGGGCAACAGTCAGACCCTGTCTCATTTTTAAAAAATCAGCAAGTAATTCAGAGTAAAAACTATATACTGATAATACAGCAGACATTGGGCTAATTGCTTTACATATATTATCTAATGTATTCTTCACAACTATGCAGGAAGTATTACAAGCTCTTCCAGACAGATGAGTAACTAAGGACTCATAAAGGTAAAGTAACTTGTTTAGGTCTCACTGGTAAAAATTAGCAGAATCTGGCTTTGAACTCAAATGTGGCTGACTCTAACACCCATAATCTTAGCCACATATTACATTTTCCTGATGCTTAAAAACATCCGTACTAGATACAATAAGGCACACAAAAGGAATAAAACACAGTGTCTGTCCTCTACAAGAATAAAATGCCTCTCCCTCTCTTAGCAAAGGCTCCCACTCAAAGAGCCTCTCCCAGCCTGGGAATGGAGCACATGGCTTCCGTCCTCTCTGGTTGCTACCTTAATCTTTCTCTGCCTTCACCCCAACCCCAGGTACTGTCTATTCTCTCTGTTTTATTTCTTTTATTTATAATTGCCCTAAATGGCTCAATAGAAAGATCCTCAATAATTTCTTAAAACATGGGCTCAAACTGTGACTATCAGAAAGTTAGTTCCCTTTTCCTCACATCCCTTCTCCTCTCACACATTCCAAGGCCCTTCCCTCTTCATCTCACCCCACCCCATTTAACATTATCAGGTATAGACCAAATGTCACCTTTCTGAAAATTTCCCAAGGCTACAAAAGCAGAAAAAAAAACTCTTCTTCTACTGGGAGCTGATATCTTCTTGAGCAGAATTTCATCACAGCATGTATCACTTTTTATTGTAATTGTTGGCTGATGTGTCTCCATCTTTAAGGGAATGTGAGTTTCTTAAGGAAGGAACCACGCCTCAGTTAAGTCTGTCGGCAGGGCCTGCCAAGGAAAAGCTAGGGGCTCTCCTTCTTTATTGCTGTTTCCTGGTTCCTTATAACTTGTCTCAGAGAAAGAGCAGAAATGCAAATAGGAAAGTCAAGAGCCTTTATAGTAAAAATCAGCGGTAGAAGAATAAGTAGCTAAATAAGTTATAATATATTCATTCTATGAAATCTTACACTATGCAGCCATTAAACATAATGAGGTCAATATGTAAGAAGTGATGTAAACATTTATTTTACATATTATTAAGTGGAAAAAGCAATCATGGAATAATTCTTTGAGCATAACAAATTATATAATTTAAAAAAATACAGATTTGTGTACATGAATGCATAGAAATAAGAGAGCTTTACAAAAATATACAGCAAAATGTTGCTATGGATTACCTCAGGTGACAGGGCAAAGGAATTAGGGAAAGTGTAAGGTGGAGGTGAACAGAGATCTGAATAACACTCTATGCTTGTAAGATAGTTGCAGTATAAAAAAAGAACTTGAAAACTTAGGATCTACTTTTATCAGGCTGTCCCAAATACGTTCTCACATGTTCTTTAATACCTGTGCGGTAAATACAAGCAGTTGGTGTTAGTTTTCCACTTAGTATATAAAAGGACTGTGGAAATAAGTTGGGCAAATAACATTCTCAGCAGTTATCTCTGTATGTTGACAATCACATGTATGTCTACCAGAAATTCAGATTTGAAACCATGAATTTCATGATCACATCAGCCATGGCCTTAGGAATTTCATGCAGTCATTCATGTATTCATCAAATAGTTTTAAATACCTAGTATATGCTAAACAAATACTGGAAGAGCAATTAACAAAACATAGCACTGTTTATATAGACCACTTTCCAGTAGGGTGAGAAAAGTAATAAGTTTATTAAAATAAACAAGTATATAATATTAGGTGATAAATGCTATTGAGAAAAAACCATTGCAGGTAAGGGAATACAGCATGGCCAAAAGTGATACTTGAGACAAAATAGCCAAGGTAGACCTCTCTGGTGTTTAGAGAGGCACATAAATAAATTGGAACGAGGGTGGGGAGGAAGGTCATGAGACTAAGAACGTTCTAGGTGGAAGAAATAGAAGTGAAAGCCCCAGAAACAGGAACACGCTTGCCATGTTTTAGGAGCATCCAGGAGTTCCTTGCAGCTAATGTTATGGGAGAAAAGTGGGAGATGATCAGAAAGGCAGTAAGAAGCTGGTTCTTATGATCCAAGGGCCATTGTAAAGTTTAACTTAAAGTATGTGATCACAAATTTCAAAGAGGCAGTCAGCAATGGCCTGTTTCTCTCCCACCATATTCTCCACCTCTGATCCATGAGTTTTTCTACAGTTGGGATGGCTCTGGAGAGCAGACTGTTATGGTTAAATGCAAGGAGTGGAGTCTGCAACTGGGTAAGGAGGAAAATGAGGACATAGAGAGATGGTAAACACTGAAAAATTGTTAAGGTCAGTGGATAGGAAATCCTGGTAGGGCTGAAGAATTATTGGGTTGTTAACAAGTGTACATTAGTTATGTAAACATAAGAGATGGTTGCTGAAAAGCAGGATGTTAAACACTAAATTTTGAAGAGGGTATTATTATTTGTAATAGCAACTTCTAAAATATAATTGAGGAAACCCTGGATTTGACAGTAGGGTTGGCAGTTTGATTCAGGACCCTGAGAGACCTTTCAGACTACTATAGCAAAATACCATAAGTTGGGCACTTTCTAAACAGAAATTTATGTGTTACAGTTCTGGAGGCTGAGAAAGAGGATGCCTCATCACTGCATCCTCACATGGTGGAAGGGTCAAACTGACACTCTGGGTCCTCTTTTATAAGGACATTATTCCCTTTCTTCATGTTGCAAAGAAGTGCTGTTGCTTGGTACTACACACGTGGTTGTTAAGGCTTTCAGTTGGGGGTATGTTTTTCCTGTAACCCTTTTTAGCTCCTAAATTTCTCAGACAGTTGTGGCACTCAAATAGGGACTAATTAGAAAATAGTAATAGTTAACATGTTATTCATCGAGCACTAGGATAAAAGCTTATTATATATTACCTTGTTTTATATTTACAGTAACCACAAAGAGTAGTGTCACTTCCTATGGGACAGATGGGGAAACTGAGGTACAGAGAGATTAAGTAATTTGCCTGTTCATAAAACTATTCAGAGGCAGAACTTGAACATGAAGTACATGTTTGACTCAACTGTACCTTTGACCTCTGTTGTTTACTGCTAAACTCTTCATAAAATAAGATAAAAGTAACCAAGAATGCAAAAGACCATGCATGAAGCACGAATTTGAGTGCTTAAGCAATGATTCACACTTCCTTTACGCCTAATCAGAATAAAGACGATGTATCAAGTAGATAAAATGGTCCCTTGGAAATTACTAGGCAATATGATCTATAATAACTCCACAAAATATAGCACTCAGTATTTTAAAAAATCAAAATGAACATTCTAATAGGATTATCTTATGAGGGAACTTTGCTTGGCAGTGTAGGCACTCCTCTCGTTTCTCTTCAGATATCGGGGACACCATCCTCAATAGCTACACAGGATATATGGCAAAAAGATTTGGATGATTCATTAAATGCAAAGCTTTGGCAGCAGATATGGGGAAGTGTTTATAAAGAGCTTGAGAAACAAGACTGCAACAAATTCAGGTTAATATTCTTCCCAGAACCTGCCGGTCTCCATCCAGATTGGGCTATAGACAGATGGTTCATTTTGGAAATGCTGAAAACTCAGAGCTGTATTCTTTGCCACATCACTTTGGACCTGACCTTCACTTAAAGGAGTAATTCTAGGACAAAGAACATTATCAACAAACAATAATATGTACTTTATCTTGAACTTCACAACCAATATTTTGACCAGAGATGAACAGTGCCTATGCTCAAACCATTAGGAAAACTGCCAGGACAGAACTGAAGCAGTATTAGGTGGAGTTTACATTGTTTTTCTGAGGCAGAATTTGAACTCCTCGCTGTTTCTTGACCAATAGCTTTTGCCAAAGAATCAACTTTACTTCATGTTTTGCCTCCAAATTTTACCTCATATCACATTGGAGATTGTTATCATTTAAATTATACAAGTTACCCTGAGTTTGCCAGGGGCTCTTTGTCACCGTCTTTATAGAAGAACTAGTTGAATGATGGTCAAATTTTAATGAAAGAAAAAAGAGAAAAGCATTGCTGTCTCTTTAGGTCATTGGGGTAAAGAGAATTTGGGGACAATGAGGAATTGCTAAACCTAAAAGCAGCAGACACCAGTTCTGCTGAGTTTTGAGCCTTATTAACTCCTCTTGGTGTGTCCTCTGACCCAGGCTAGCCTGAGTAAGCTCCAGCAAAATCAGAGGAACTCAGGGGATGCCTCCATCAGTCAGCAACCAGCAGGAATCCAGGTGACTGGCCACATCAGCGTGCTTTAGCACCACTGAAAAGTCTGGTCATGAGACTAAATATCACTCACAAACTGCTTGCAAGGAAGTTATGTTTCTTTTGGTCACCCAAGGTGGCTGCTGTGGAAGCAGAAGGCATTTTTACGGAAATGCTTGCCTCACTGCCTTTCTAGAGTCAGAAGTTGCTCTGGCTTTGGTCTCATAGGGTTTGTGGTAAGAAACCACCATCGCTGCTGTCAGAGAAGCTATGCATGAGTGTGAGGCTACACATCTCTGTCAACATGCTGAAATCACCATCAACTCCTTGGGCGGGAATCTTGTCCCTGGTGTCACACACAATCATACACCATGAAGATGAAATGGATCAAAAGGTGAAGAAGGCATCAAGGGCATGGGATCTTGGAAAGGGAACTTAAAACAACCACCAGAACTCAGTTATTGAGTTCTTAGCACGAGCCAATCTTTGTTCTAAGTGCTTTGTATCAATTATTTAACTGAAGCCTCTCAATAACCCTATAAGGCAGGTATTATTAGCCCCATTGATCACATGTTGAAATTAGCAAGCCTTCAAAAAACCAGTTTGACTGAAATCTGGCTGATGAGATTGCCCCTCCATTAACCAAAATTTTATTCACTGGAGTCCCGGACAGACATTTCAGGATTTCCAGGAGCACAGTCCCCATGTGTGCCAATTGGCCCCCGAGGCAGCCAACATTCCATGGGCTGCACACCCGTGATGGGAAGCTGGAGTCCAGTCCTCTGCCCAGCTGGCTTATGAGCAAGCCTCTATTTTCCCCCTGAACTCCTTCCGTCTGCAGGTTTATGATGCTCAGTCCTTTTGTTAAATCTGGCTGGACTGTAAATGAGAATCATACTTTGCACTTCTTTCAGGCCTGTTATCTGAAAGTCTTACAGGACTTTACAAATTTTATCAACCATCATCTGCTCCTCATTTAGGTATTGCAACCATTTCAGAAATGAGTAATCAACACATGTAGTCATTTGTTTGAGAATTTTAATAATCACTTTATCAATTATCAGATAAAGCATTGTTGACCTTTAATGAGGCAGTGGGTGGCAGAGCCATTCATTTCTAGACATTAGGCAAGCTTTAATACAAACTGTGACAGAGCAATGTTTCCTTTGTTTATCACATCAAAATCTCTGGCTCTAATGTGGTACCATCCAAGCCATCTCCCCTTTCCACGAGAATTAAATAACTTCCACTGGGAGCAGGGAAGATAGCTATAGTTGTGGCCTAATGTCTGCAACCTAGAAAATTCTATCTCATTACTTGTTTTGCTTAAAATGAATCTATCAGTCTCAATTTATTTGCACATGGGTCAAGGATTTCTTCGTAAAACTTGGTCATTGCATTGGCCACCCCCCACTTCTCCCCAGAGTATTAGGAAAGAGACTCTAAAAATAAACGGACTGACTTTCATTATCAACTCTACCATTTACCATCTTCATGTCTTTGCAAGTTACTCAAACTCTGTTTCAGTTTCATCATCCATAAGACGGGGGTAATAAAACAGCTCCTATCTCATATGTTTGTTGGTGAGGATCAAATGAATTAATGTATTAAACTTACTTAGAACAGATCCTGGCATATAGCAAGCTCTATAGAGTGTTGGTACTATTATAATAATGAATACTAATGTCATAAATCTGTACATGAAGTAAAACATACTGTAGCTTCAGTACTATTTCTTCCCTTTCCACGTGAATCCAAGAAAATTTGTTTTTTCAAACTTCAGTTCATATATCTGGCCTTGTAGCCCAGCTTCCTTCCTCTTTCCTTCTTCATATTATCTGGCTCCTTTCCACTAGATTTCAGCCCCACTTTGTTTCTCCACTGAGAGCTTTCTTCCTTGAAAACTTTCACATAAATCCCTAAAACTTTAATTTCTGGTAGTGATTATTACACATATCCCCAGATCCTCCCCTGAACAAAACAAACAAGCAAACAAATGAACCACATTCATCTTGGCTTCTTTTTGAATGTGTAACACTCAGAGACCATCTTGGGGAAAATCAGTATTTTAAGGACAATTCAACCAATAGCATGGCTCCTCCACCATCCTAAATACAGCACTGGGAATACTCCCCTTTGGGCCATATAAATCCCAATCTTTAATGAGGAGTTTCCTTATTCATTTCAAATAGACACAGACAAGCACAGTAAAATCCTCAGAATAAAATGTGACTGACAGAAAAATAGTACCCTGGAGGATGAACAAAAAAACCCAATGGTCTCCACGTATTCCAGCCAACCCATACAGAGTTTTCTGAACAGTTCTAGAGCCATAGATGGGTCAGCACAGTTAGCAGAGCAGGCTGCCAGAGAGCCAGATGTTGCTATTGGAAATATGTCAGCAACACCTCCTGCACACAGCCATGGATCTAAAGAGGAGAGACTAGACGGCAAATAAACTTTGATCCTTTTTTTGCAGTCATTCAAATGACAATTGCTAGAAAACATTGTTGTGTTGGGCATTTTTTCTCCTGAGAGAACCTGCATTAGACAATGGAGTTTAGAAATAAACAGATGTTAAATTCTTGATAAAATGAGAGAGAAAGAAACTGAGGCAGAGAGAGACCAACTTTTGCAATGCAAGGAACATGCTTTTTGTTCTCACCTAGAATGAAACACACCATGTTCCACATTTGAGTTCAGTAAAGACGTGGAGCCAGTGCAGCTCCAGTCTCTACTGGGAACATTTGCCTTGGCATCACTCTGCACATTTGGATTAAACACTGTTCTTTCTGAACTGACAAAGAACTTAGGTAATGTCTTTTTTGTAAGAACTTTAAAAACATATTGGCAATGAAACTAACCGCACTTCGAAAGCTCCTTTTCTAGTAATCTAGTCACAAAACAATCAGTATTACGTACAACCAGAAAGAATATTTTCGCGCCAAGTAAGGGTCTGCTCTATCTACTGGTAAGGTATATCCATCTATTGTAACCATTTATTGGTACTTGGAAATGAAAACTAGCATTTTAGAACATTTACTGAAGAAAGAGGATGTGTCTGACTCATAGCACAGAGAGTCATTGCAAAGAGGGACCGTATTGTGAAATTAGGTCCTGGGACAGGGAAAACAAAAGTGATTTTCCCTTAGGGATGACAGGGAGTCTTTCTGCCTTTCTCACTTGTCACCACGCAAGGTCTCTTGTCATTTGATGATAAATATTTATAGACAACTGGAAATGTCACTGGAAAAGAAACAGTACCCTAAGCAGCATCCCTACTACCCTCACAGCGACACCATCATCGTCACTAACAGCAGCTCTCTCTCACTGACGGCAGCTCTCTCACTACAAATGAGTTCACCATCCTTACTTCCAGTCTACAGCCCCCTCCCAACCACCACTACTTCGCCAATGCTATAAACACCACCACCATTGCACCCTCATCACTATGCTCCCCACCAATACCATTATCACCGCCATCACTATAGCCGCCATTGCTATCACCATGGGCCACCCTTCCTGCCACCATCACCACCTAAATTACCACCCTCCCGTCTACCATCATCACCGCCAGACATTCTATAGGACCTTTTCTCCTTTGATTTGATTCCATAGGCATGTAATATGCTTCTAATGGTCAACTCCAATTCCATTTTCCATAACAAGTCACCCCAGCCAGAAATGACTATGACTATCTATGTTACTCTTAGCTGCTTTGTGTTAATGTTACTATATTGCAAGCTCTTGGATATTTTTTCCTCACTTTTTTCTCTCACGATCTTGTCAGCACATAACAGCTTCCTTGGCCATAATAGGCAAGTGAAATGCTAGTTTGCATTTCCAAGTACCAATAAATGGTTACAATAGATGGATATATCTTACCAGTAGATAGAGCAGACCCTTATTTGGCACTTGATAAAGACCCTTACTTTATCACTCTATAGGAAACTGGTAACAATTAAATAAATAAAATAGAAAAAAAAAGTCAGCCTATGTTTTTCTTTCATTCTTCTCTCCTATTAGAATACCTAAAACTAATCAATAGTGAGATACTGAGCAACAGGACAAACACTAGGGACGATTATACAGGAACATAAGCCATCAAATAACTAAGACTTCATTGAATTTATGTGTATAATATGGATCTTTACCCCATTATTAAATTCTGTGGATCTCTAATATAAATACTAGAGATATATTAGTTACATACATGTGTGTGTGTGTGTATTCTTAAACATGACATTCACCCATGAGTTTCTTTTTCAATATGTTGAGAGACTTATCTAGCATCACAATAGAGTTAACACTGCAAAATCAGCTACCGTAAAGAAGTCATTGCTCTTCAACATTGAATGCAGGTTGTTTAACATTAATGATTAAGTTGTAAGCCCCACTAGAGCAGAGAATATTTTTTTCCTTTTTTTTAAAACTTTGATTTAGGTTTAGGGATACATGTGCAGGATTATTATACAGGTAAATTGTGTGTCTCGAGGGTTTGGTGTACAGATTATTTGTGACCCAGGTGATAAGCATTGTATATGATAGGTAGGTTTTCTATCCTTATTCTCCTCCCATACCGACCCTGAAGTAGGTCCTAGTATCTCTTGTCCCCTTCTTTGTGTCCACGTGTACTCAATGTGTAGCTCCCACTTATAAGTGAGAACAGGTGGTATTTGATGTTCCATTCCTGTGTTTACTTGGCCTCCAGTTCTATCCATGTTGCTGGAAAGGACACAATCTCGTTCTTTTTATGGCTACTTAATATTCCATGGTGGATATGTCCCACATATTCTTTTTTTTTTAACTTTTACTTTAGGTTAGGGTACATGTGAAGGTTTGTTATATAGGTAAACTCATGTTGTAGGGGTTTGTTATGCAGATTATTTCATCACCCAGGTATTAAGCCTAGTACCCAGTATTATTTTGTCTGCTCCTCTCCCTCTTCCCACCCTCTACCCTCAAGTAGACCTCAGTGTCTGCTGTTGTTTTCCTCTTTATCTTCATGAGTGCTCATCGTTTAGCTCCCACTTATAAGTGAGAACATGTGGTATTTGGTTTTCTGTTCCTGCACTAGTTTATTAAAGATAATGGCCTCCAGCTGCATCTATGTTCCCACAAAAGATATGACCTCATGGTTTTTTTGTGACTACATAGTATTCCATGGTGTATATGTATCATATTTTCTTCATCCACTCTGTCATTGATGGACATTCAGGTTGATTCCACAACTTTGCAATTGTGAATAGTGCTGCAATGAACATTCACATGCATGTGTCTTTATGATAGAATGATTTCTATTCCTTTAAGTATATACCCAGCAATGGATTGCTAGGTCAAATGGTAGTTTTGCTTTTAGCTCTTTGAAGAATTGCTGTATTGCTTTCCACAATGGTTGAAATAATGTTAAATGTTATCAAAAGCCATTTCTGCATCGATTGAGATAATCATGTAGGTTTTTGTTTTAGTTCTGTTCATATTTACCTGCCAATTAAAAAAAAACACACACTGCTAACAGATGGGAGGGTATAGGAGTATTGATAGCAACAAATTACTGCTCAGGCTTTTGTGACTTTTCATTGTAGCAGAGAATTCCTTGTGAGAAGGGCCAGAATAGAATTACAAGAGCTCACAATTACTCATATAGCATGCACCAGAAGGCTCTGGAATAAGCTACAAGATTCATTAGGAAAGTTACAGAGTTGTTTTTTTCCCAGGAAACCTTTGGCATTATTAATTATCTATCATTTGTATTTTCATAAAACCTCTTCTTCACATGCACTATACATGGAAGGGGAAACAATTGGATGACTTCTGGAGTCCTTGGCAACCCTGTTGCAACTCTAGGATTTTCTATCATTGGTGGACATAATCTGTTTTTACAAACCCCCTGAAACATGAATCACTATTCTAGCTGAAGAAAAGAAACATTCCTGAAAGTACTTTATCTCAGCCATGGCCTCAAGGCTGTCCTTGCAAAGTTTAAAAAATCGAATGGGATTATGGGGGTAAGATGGAAAGAGACTGTCAGCATGTCTCACATGAGATAATAGCAATAATTCTAAAAATTCCTTTGTCTCGTTGCAACAACTGTCATCAGAGAGGCTCACATTTTCCTCGCAGCAGCAGCATCTCTACAGACATGAATCACTCTAGAGAGCAGGAGCAAAAGGCAGAGGGAAGGTTTATATGTTGCAGCCTGAAGAGCTTAATCACTGAAGATGTATAGCTTGATGGTCGCCTGGTTTTAGGGATTACGGTTTTAGGTTATTTGTTCTGCTGCCAAGTCTTTCCTAATAAAGTTCTCCAAGTGGGGTTTATCTAATCATTATCTATTCAAACTGTTAAGATTAATTTCTTAGCCTATGCAATCAGAAATGAAGTCTTGCAATGTGATTCTTGGTTAATGTTGTGCCAGAAACATCAGGAGCTAATGAATGGAGTCCTGATCTAAAAGTCAAGCTGACCTACTTTTTGTGCCAATTCCATCCCTGACTGAATCCATCACTATCCTTGATGAAGTCAACTGAGCAGCAAGTTCTTTAGATCTTCCAACAAGTAATTAAACTTCTCTGACCTGAAATTCTTTATCTCTAAAATGGAAGGATTTCTTATGTAGTTATGAAGCTATAATCTCCCCATAGACCAGTGCCCCTGCTGGCAGGGGAAGAAAGTCTGTGAGTTAAACTGTCTTTTCCATGCCACACACTACAGTGAAAGCATAATTTGCATTTTATCTTGACAACCATTTATTTATCAAGAAGTATTTACTGAGTTTCTACAAAGTGCCCAGTATTAGGCTAAGTGCCAGATATAAAATGGTGATTGCTATGGTTTAAATGTCCACTCCAAAACTCATGTTGAAATTTGATTGCCACTGCGATAATGTTAAGCAGTTGAACCACTAAGAGGTGATTAGACCATGGGTTGATAGATGAATGCCACTCTCATGGTGGGGGGGGGGTTCATTATCGCAAAAGCAGGTTGTTGTAAAAGTGAATGTGGCCCTCTCTTGCTTTCTCTCTCTTAACCCTCTCTTGCCTTCTGACTTCTGCCATTGGCTGTCACAGCACAAAACCTTTGTCAGTGCCAGTGTGGTGAGCTTGGACTTCCCAGACTCCAGAACCATGAGCCAAATAAACTTCTTTTTTATAAATTACCCAGTCTGTGGTACTTGTCATAGTACCACAAAGTGACTGAGACACCGATCAAGCAGACATATTTATTTGCCTTGTAGAACCTATCATCTAGTAAGGGAGCCACATATTTAAAAAGTAATCACAAAAAATGTATAGTTACAACTTTGATAATTACAAGGAAAAAGAAAAACATGATGCCCCAAGTAAGGTTCTAGTATCCCTACCTCCTCACATATACTCAGGCCAAATGTGATAATGAGGCTAGTTGAGGGAAAAGGGAATGGGAGGACGGAAAGGGAATGGGAAAAAGACTTTTCCATGGCTTGTGGAGGGTCCATGGCAGCCGAGCCACAGTTAATGTTGTGGCATCTTTGATGGATATGCAGAGGTACAAGATCTAAACTGTAGCATCAACACATGAACTGCTGAATTGATGCTCATGAGTAGTGTGGTATGAAGCACAGACTAGTTAGCAGAACTCTGCAGAAAAGGTAGCCACTGTGTTATCAGGCCCCAAAGAGTATCACATGACAATTAATAGTTGTCTCTGTGTATCTAACATGCCACTAGATAAAACTAAAGGCTTGAAAACTTAGAACCTATGGCAATCTGAGTTTTCCTACTGTTGCTGTTTGTCCTATTTTCTGTGGCTTTTTCTGTCCTATTTTCTGTGTGATTTGTGGCTTTTCTTAGTAGTCACACACTATCCGAGGATAGTAAGACAGATGATTTTTGTACAAAAATATGGTTTTCTATTTTATCAATAACCCATGATGTAGTGAACAAATAACCATTGAAATGAAATGCAGAAACCAGTCTATTAGTCTATTAATCTGTTTCCCCTCTGTTGACTGGCAGATGTGGACACGTTTGATTCCAGATGATGTACATCACTGAAAACTGGTTTTCCCAAGTTTTGCAAAAGTTGTATTTGGTTCAAAAATCACATACATGCTATTTTGTCTGGACTCTACATACTTGATTCCCTAGCCTCTCTTCAATCTGTCCCCAAAATGGCCAATGACTTATCCATCCATCAACCGATAGATGGAGAAGTATAAAAAGAAAACACTGAGTATTTTCTTTGCCCTCACTTCTGAGCACCTAGAATAATGCCGCATCAGGAGCAAAAAGTTCTGTCTACCCCTCTGACCCTCACTGCATTGCCTCCACCCTAAATCTGCTCTTTTGCCATTTGACGAAACCATTTTCTCATCATTTACCCAATGCCAGTACTCTCAATGTACAGCAATTTAACTTTCTTCACACTTTTCAGATGTCAAAAATAACCTCTTGGAGTCCTATTATTTTGCCACTTCATTATTTCTGCCTTTTAAAAGTCATATTGTTAATGAAATAAAGATATTATTAAAACACTGAAATATTTGGAAAAAATACAAAACAGAAATGTAAAAATAACTCAAACTCATACTACACAGGAAAAAGTAAGTTTTCACATATTGGTGACCATTCTTCAGGTCTCTCTCTCTCTCTGCATAAATGCTCACGATTTATGATAATTTTTACTTGTAAGGGAGCATGCAAAACAGGATGGCTGGTAATCCACATACTTCACTATCTGTATGCCAGTAAATCGAAATCTACAGCCACTTGACAATGGCTGCATAGATATCCATTCTCTGCCCTCCCCCTCTCTGTGGGCGGGGGTATTTAATCATTGAGAGACATTTGTATTGTTTAGGACACTTCAATGTAGTGATCTAGGAAATTATGAAGAGTTGGCCTGCAGGTTGGTGAATTGTTTGGGGTTCCCTTTTCCTCAGTAACTCTTTATAGTCTACCATGGAACACTTGAATAACGATGGCCTAACAAAGATGTTCACGTCTTAATTCCCAGGCCTGTCAATGTATTACTTTACATGCAAAAGGCACTTTGCAGATATGAAGTAAGGGAATAAATTTGTCTTGTTTAAAGTCTAATTTTCTGGTAATTTAATTCAGCAGCAGTAGAAAACTAACACATAGTCTTATCTCAATTCCTCCCTATTACTGTCCTAGGAGAGTCAGTGAAACCATCATTACCCTTTTGGGGACTCTTGTCCCGATGTAAAGAATTTGATCATGACACTTAAATTCTACCTTACAAATAACCTCTTGGAGTTCTACGGATTAGTAAATCTAAGAGTAATCTTAATCATGGGAAAATTTTCTGTCTGGGAAGTAAGTGAGGGAAAGAGTATAGCAGCCTCACCATCATATCAGTTGCAATTACCAGGTCAGCCTATTACAGATGTAACAACCCAGTCAATCTCACGTGTAGCTGGTGACAATAGGGCCTTGGGTCAGCCTCACTCTTGCCTTTCCATGGAGAGTAGGAAAAATGAACCTAAATAGTGACTATATCTCAACATCATAGTATTCTTTAAAATATTGGTACAAATAAAACAACTTTTCATAATAAAACTTTCATGCAAACTTTTCTTTACATAAACACAGATATCTTTTTTGACAGGGTGATGTTAAGAGTCAGAGGTTAAGACATTCTAAAGAATAAAAGTAATTATTAATACTGGAGAGAGCTCTAGAGTGTATCAACTACAACTGTTGGGCTACATAATCTGCTCCCTAAATTTAATAAGATGAGGCAAAACATCACTAGCCTTCTGAGGAGAACTGCTGTTCACTGCATAGATGAGGGTCACAATGAACCATTGTATTATATCAGCTTTAGGTTTCTTTGGTTGCAAGCAACTGATACCAACTCTGACTAACTTAAGAAAACAAAGATTTTATTGCAAGGGTATGAAATAGCTCTCAAAAGCCATAGGGGGTTGAAGATCGAGCCTTGGAAAGGTCAGCAACCAGGGCACCTCTGGAGACCTAAGTAGCAGGAACTAAGAGAGAATTATCAGGGTACTGCCCATGGGATAAAAAAGCTACAAGATTTAAAGTCCTGGAAAAGTCATGTGTGCGGCCCTTAAAAAGTCGGGAAGGGGAGATTGATTGTCCCTAAAATATTGCTCCCCAAAAAAGGAAGTACTGAATACTAATCATAACAGAAAATAGTTCTGTAGCATTGCACTATGGTCTGGCGCCATCTTGAGCACTTACAGGCAGTAGGCATTAGCTCATTCAATGCTCACAACAACCCTAGGAAGCTGGTTCTGTCAATGGCACTGTTTTATATATGAGGAAACTGAGATGCTGAGAAGCTGGGTACTTTGAGCAAGGTCTAGAGCTAGTAAATAGTCATACCAAGATTTTAGCACAGACAACTTCAGATGCTAATACTTAACCATGAGACTTTTCTGTGAATTTCCCAAGAGAAACTTGGGGTACTGTTAAGAGAAGAATGTGAATGGCCGTAGGCAGCAAAAACAACACTGGAAGCCAAACAACCATTAGCATTTATTGGACACTAATTTATTAGGTGTCAAAAAGCAAAACATTAGAAATTAAACATGGAGGGATAGAGCCTCTACTCTCGCACAGACAACACTTTTATAAAATGAAGCAATGTACTGAGACATAAGCTCCATGAGAACAATGAATTTAATGTCTTCTGCAATCCTATACTCCGAGTGCGCAGAATATGATCTAGGCTCTCCAGCACATAACAGGTGTTCCAGAGATATCTGTTGAATATGTGAATACAAAAATTACACCCAAAAGTAGATTTAAACAATTTTTAGAAACATTTAAATGCGGAATTATAGGGAGTATCTTTGGGAGAGGTGCTGTGTCAAGACGTGAGGAGACAGTAAATCATGAGATCCTGGAGTAGGAGATATTGGCCTCTGGAGGTTAGTTTATAACTTCCAATAGGCAGGTCATAAAGAGAAAAATGGAGTTGTTTACTCTTAGTTGATTTGGAGTACTTTTCTAGTAAAAGAATTCTAATTAAGAGATTAATTTTCTATAATATTCTAAATTGAATGGAAAGGATTTAAAAATAAGTGTTATTATGTTTTGATTGTGATTATGGAGTCTAAAGACCTTCCTCAAATGAACTCTTCTGACGGGGGAAGAAAATTACAAAAGGAAAGAAAAGGCGAGGATTGGTGGCTCAATCCTGTAATCCCAGCATTTTGGAGACCAAGGCAAGAGGATTGCTTGAGATCAGGAGTTCAAGGCCAGCCTGGGGAACACAGTGGGACCTAATCTCCACACATACACACACATCAAAAAAATTAGCTGAGTGTGGTGGTGCACACTTGTAGTTCTAGCTACTCAGGAAGCTGAGGTGGGAGGATAGTTTAAGCCTGGAATATTGAGGCTACAGTGAGCTGTGACTGTACCACTGCACTCCAGCCTGGACAATAGAGTGAGACCTTTTTCAAAAAAAGAAGAAGAAGAAGACAGAGTATAAAAGGCACATTCTAAGATTTTTTTGGTAGGGAGGGCAGTGAAGTAAGTTAGACAATGGAGAAGGCAGCTATAATTTTTTCTCTGTAAAACTGAAATGTATTTTTGATTTTTCAATGGGTACAAAATCTAAGACTCTTAAAAAAACTACTATAGAAATCATGTCACTTCTCTTGTAGTGAGAAATAAATAAAGTGACATGATTTCTATAGTAGTCTTCAAAAAAACTACTCTAGAAATCATGTCACTTCATCTTTCTTGTGGTGCAGCCACCACGTATGTTAGAGGTATTTGTGCCATAGCAGTCATTTAAGACCAGTGTGTCTTTCAAGAGGTGGGTTCCCAGCACCAATTGTTCATTTTTTTTTTTTAAGAAAGCTCCCAGGTAGTTGTTCAACACAGAGAAAGAGACAAGACTGAAACCATGATAGAGATGATTTTCATGAAGAGGATATTAATTTATGGATAGGAAGCAAGAGGCTGAAATAAACAGATGCTTCTTTAGATGACAACTGTTCTCAAGGATGAACACTAAAATTGACTTCTTGTATTATTTGCATAGATTATTGAATAAAGGGATTCTCTTGCATAATCTCTAAAATTATGAACTCCACCTAAATTTTGTAAGTAGCAAATAGACAGGTGAATGAGCTAAGATTAGAGGGAGGTCTTAGGAACCCTTGTGAACAAAGAGCCAAGCAAGATATATTCTCTATCAATTGCAACCAAGTAAAGGAATCTGAAATGGCAGTAAAAATATTCTGAGAACACATGCTTGACATGTAGACTGAAAGATCAGTCATGTCCTCTACATCATCCAAAAGGAGACGTGGGCAGCCACTCTATGAAGACTAAAATATTTAGAATGAGTAAATCCCCAAAAAGCAAAAGCTGAGCAAGAAAATCATCAAACTCTGTAAAGTCGCCCATGAAACTAGTGAAATGGGATGTTTGCTCCAAAGTTCCTACAAGAGGGAGGCATTTTTTGGCATAAGTAAGATAAAAATTTAAAGCTAACTTTTAAAAGATTTTCTATCTACAGCTTTAAGAAGTGTATGAAATTTATACTATTAAGGGGTCTCTTGAGGGCAAGCACTGGTCTTATTCGCCACCGTATTTTCACTTCCTACTCTGAAACCTAGAAGTATCAGATGTTTTTAAAATGTTTCTTAGATCAATAGATTAAATAAATAGATAAGAAATATGAGCTTTAAAACTCTCCCTGTGTGTGCCTGCTTGTGTGTGTGTATGCATGTGAGAGTAAGAGAGGGAGATGATTGGGGCAGATTTCACAGATAAGAGAATAAGTCACTTGAAGATGATAACAAAGTAAAATATACATGTTCCCATCTCATTGTGATCATCTTGCTTCCCCAATAAAACCTACCTATTTTTTCCTCAGCCTCTAGCCTACTCTAACCTCTAATTTATAAAACGAATGTTATGGAATGTGATCCACTAAACCAGATTTCATGGCCATTACAGTGTCCACAGATAGACAGTGAACTTTTCTTACCCACCCCAGCATTTCCATGACAGAGACCATCTGTCCCACAAAGCCTGAGATATATTTACTATCTGACTCTTTCTAGTAAAATATGCCAACCCCTTCTGCAATTACTCAACTCTCCCATTGTAGCATGAAAGCAGCCACAGACAACACATAAGCAGACAGGCATGGTGGCATTGGACATATGTGAGGGCTCTGCTGCAGAGGAAATGTACCTAACTCTAACTAGGGAGTTCAAAGAAGGCTGCATGGAGCAGTGATCTATGCGCTCAATCAGGAATGATGAGTAGGGGCCAGCAAAGCAGAGGACCATAGGGTAGGGGACTGGAGCAGAAGCAACAGCACAGAAACAGAGGTGAGGGGACACTGGATGCTATTAAGTAACTTTAAGTCCTATGGTGTGGCTAGAACATTTGCTGCCTATGGAGAGTAGTACCAGATGAGGCTGGAAAGACCTCCATCCAGTCAGGGATGTGTCTACTCCATCCACACCCTATCCTTCATGCCTGCCTCAAAGCCTCCCAAGTGGCAGAGCTGCCATAAATGTTAGTTCACTCTAAATGAATGATATGCAGGGTCCAGATCAAGAAGTTGCTGTAAGTTATTATAGGGCACAAAAAAAGAGAAAGCTGAGCGATTAGTTGCAGAAACATTAGGACACTACCACTTAGGACCTGTGACCACGGGCAATTTCCTTGATGTCTCTGGGTCTCTAAACCTCCATTATAGTGAATGTGAAACTGAAATAGTGGCGCTTACCTCATGGTATTGTTGCAAGGATTAAACACAGTGTGGTTTACATAAACTGCATGGCACAAGGCCTGGCACCTAGAGGCACTCAATAAACGACAGCAATTATTGTGAGTCTGTTTCACTGCTGAGTTTGGCAGCATCTCAATGTTTGATATTGTATCTATTTTGGCAAGGAAAACTCAAACAGAGCTGAAGACCATGATGGTGAAAGCAGTGCGCTGAGATTCTGTTCTGGTTTCGGCTGGGATTGTTTGTTCAGCCCTAACAGCTAGCGCCGCGTCCCCCTTTGGGACACTGAGAACTCACCAGCCACACGGTAACCAAAAGGAAGGCAGAAACCTGAGCAGCCAGGCGGGAGGCAGAGGCGGCCTTTGTGGAGAAAACATTTGTCCCCCTTAAAGAAATAGGATGTTTGAAAAGAAAACATGCAACATCGGAGACACAGACTCCAGCACATACATTTCGGCGACCACTCCCTCCAGATGGGCTCGACGATCAAGCCAGCTACATGATATATCCTTTGCCAAGAACAAAACTCACTATAGAACATGCTGTGTTCTCACATAAAGTAATTTTTGTGTTATATTAAACTAGAGTTGTTTCCAATTGCCATTTTCCAGAAAGCAGGCAACCACTTTAATTCCCTAAGTTTATGATGCAAGTAAAACTCGTAATATCCACAATCAGTTTGTGGTTCTGACTGAGTGTTGTTTGTTATGCTTTAAAAGGATGCCCTGGAGTTTTCTCAAGCTTTGGAAAGGCAGAAGAAAGTGAGTTGAATTAAACTGGTCTAGACCTGAATCAGGCAAATTCTTGGCAAAGAAATTATCTACAGCCAGTCTTCACTTGAGAGGCCTCACTCCATGGGGAGCCTGGAATAACACAGGCCCCAAGAGGAGACAAATGACAATCTGAGCAGAGCCAAACCTAAAATGCACAGTTAATGAGGCCACCAAAGACTTCCTGGGACATCTTGTCCCGCCTCCTGCAAAGCGTCCCCTCTGTGAAGTAACTTTTCTCCAACCACCACTGATGTTCTGATGACCAACTTTTTGTCCTTCATTGCTTGTCTCATTGACATTAGTGACATTTAACCAAAGGAACCAGCTTCCTTTGTAAAATATACTTTTCTGTTTGAAGTTGGTTTTAATGGCTCATCTTGAAAGTATTGGGAGATGGACATTTGGGTTGGTTCCAAGTCTTTGCTATTGTAAACAGTGCCGAAATGAACATACGTGTGCATGTGTCTTTATAATAGAACAATTTATAATTCTTTGGGTATATACGCAGTAATGGGATTGCTGGATTGAATGGTATTTCTATTTCTAGGCCCTTGAGGAATCGCCACACTGTCTTCCACAATGGTTGCACTAATTTACACTCCCACCAAGAGTGTAAAAGTGTTCCTATTTCTACACAGCCTCTCCAGCATCTGTCTCCTGATTTTTTAATGATCTCCATTCTAACTGGCGTGAGATGGTATCTCAATGTGGTTTTGATTTGCATTTCTCTAATGACCAGTGATGATGAGCATTTTTTCATGTTTGTTGACCTCATAGATAGACTAGATAAAGAAAATGTGGCACATATACACCATGGAATACTACACAGCCATAAAAAATGATGAGTTTGTGTCCTTCATAGGGACATGGATGAATCTGGAAACCATCTCAACAAACTGACACAAGAACACAAAACAAAACACTGCATGTTCTCACTCATAGGCTGGTATTGAACAATGAGAACATGTGGACACAGGGAGGGGAACATCACACACTGCAGTCAGATGGGGGGGCTAAGGGAGGGACAACATGGGATGCGGAGGGTGGGAAGGGATAACGTGGGGAGAAATACCAGATATAGGTGATGGGGGGATGAAGGCAGCAAACCGCCTTGCCATGTATGTACCTATGCAACAATCCTGTATGATCTGCACATGTACCCCAGAACCTAAAGTGCAATTTAAAAAAAAAGTATTGGGAGATAATACTTCATCTTATTTCTTTGTATTAATCTTACTTGCACATGTTTGGTCTTTTGCTCAAACTCTCGAGAAGATTCTTTACCTTGCATTATTATTTAAACTTTTCATCAATAATAAAACATTTTAGACATCTAAGAATTTAGAAAATATTTTATGTTCTTAAAATATAAATCTATAGAGTAGTGCCTTCTTATTCACAGGGGATACCTTCCAAGACCCAGGGAAAATGCTTAAAATGCAAATAGTACCAAACTCGATTACTGTCAGTCAGATCATGTTCCTGTTCATGTCTTCCACCCATGAATTCAATGCCTTTTCCATCTTAAGGAAGCACTTACCATATACTATAGCTGTAATTTTTGCAGTTTGAGATGTGATGGCAAAACTCGCATTCATTTCTTTTTTCTTTACAATTTCACAAATAGAAGATTATTTCTTACTACGTATCTTAAACAGTCCCAACATACAATCTTTGTCTTCCTTATTGAGAATATTCACTTTTTCACTTGAAGAAGACACGTTAAGGCTTCTCTTTGGCATATCCAAATTGCCAGTATCATTACTCTCATGTTTTCAGGCCATTATTTAGTCAAAGAAGAGTTCCTTGAACACAAGCATAAGATACCACCACCACAACCAAGATGGCTACAAAGTTGCTGCCTGGAGGGGAGCCTGGACAGCACAGAGCTGCCACACACGAGGAGGAACGTCGCAGGTGGAGCGGAACCAGGTGGCCTGAGATTTCATCATGCCACTCAGAACAGCATGCAATTAAAACTTATGAATTATTCACTTCAGGAAGTTTCCATTTAATATTTCAGGCCACAGTTGACTGCAGGTGACTGAAACTGCAGAGAGTAAAACTGCAGATAAAGGGGGACAACTATCTGTGCGTATACATGCATATGTCTGTAGTTTTTTGTATTTTTTAAAGGTCACAAGATATATAACTTTTAACTTTTTTCTTTTAACTTTTTCATACTCACAAGAGAATAAGAGCTTTACAGAACTCTGGTGTTCAAATTATTTTTGCCCCTTTTTCTGGGTATTTCCTGTAGCTATACTGTGGAGAGCTACGTCCCACTACACTGAATTCCACAACACTGAACAAGAGTTTCTAATGTAATATCCTAGAACAGAGCAACAAGAAGACACATAAAAATGATTTGCTTATAGTATTTATAAATTAAATCTACTTGGTAATAAATTGGCTAGGTGCAAGTCAGAACATCTGCACATGTTCCTTTCAGAGAGGGCAGTTATGATCGTAAAGCACGAACAACTCTCAGGCTGGCTGTCTTCTTCACAACCTTTCACTTTTCTTCACGAGCTATTCTTCCCCAGTTTGGCCTCATCATAAAGGTAGTTCCCATTGAGAAACGGTGTTGCATCATGGTTAAACACACAGACTCTAGAGCTGTTCTGGGTTCAAATTCCTAGTCTGCACCTTACTAACTGTGTGTCCCTGAAACTGCCTATGCAAAAATTATAACTGAGGAAATTATGACAGTGAACGATACCAGGCCTAACCGACTCCATCTTGCTTCTAACTTTTAAGCTGTTCTTGTTCATTCCTGGGTGCAGGCCGAACTAACCTGGGGAAGGAATGTAGTTTATGGTTTGACTGAAACAAAACTGATAATAGCCCTTTCCTGAAAAGACTCCCTTCTTGCCTTGAGACTGGTCTGCCTTCATAAGACTAACAAATTAGTTACAAGAATAGAAATTACAGTTGAGGGGTCAGGCTGCCTCTGGCAGCAAGAGTCTGAACCTTCCCCAATTGCTCCTGGGGGCATCACTATTGTAAAACTCGAGATTAGTGCTTGAGATATTTTGCAGACCCTGCACTCAATGCACCAGCGGACACCACCCAGACCGGTAATATGACTCAACCAGTTCTGCCATCCCACCCAGCTACAGAAGACAGCGAAAAAACCTCACTTCAACCCCCTATAATTCCATCTCCAACCTGACCAATCAGCAGTCCCCACTTCCCAAGTCCCTACCTGCCACATTATCTTTAAAAACTCTGATCCCTGAATGCTTAGGGAGACTTGATTTGAGTAATAAAACTCCAGTCTCCCAACAGCCAGATCTATGTAAGTTACTCTCTCTCCATTATACTTTCCGTGTGTTGAGAAATTGATTCTGTCTAGACAGAGGGCAAGGTGAACCTGTTAGGCAGCATCCCTAGGCAAGTCTTTAATCTTTCTGTGGCACAGTTACCTCATTTGAAAGGAGAGGGCAGTAGTTGTAACTACCTCATGTTTATGAAACCCCTCAAAAATTTTGTGGTCCATAGTTAATGTTCACTGAATATTAGGTAGGATTTATTCTTCCTTCATCTTCTGCTACCTCCCTTTCCATGAAATCCTTATTCTATAAGTTTCTAAGAATGGACCTATCAATAATCTATATTAATCAATATTATGATCTAGAAATACTGTCTTCCGATAGGCCAACACTTAAAGACCCACTGCCCACGTGTTTTATGATGATTTGGAAACCAGCACTATCACCACCAGGTGACGTTGCCATCATTGCCGTAGTATAATAACCAAAGAGAGATCATCACAGAACAATATCTGCCTTTGTAAAACTTCAGTATTTATTTGGTGAGGACACTGAGGTAAGTCTTGGTGAAAACATGATACCAAAATTTCCTATAGGATCTACACTTTTATAGTGCTCAGTTTACACACACACACACACACACACACACACACTTCTCTGAGACTATAAACATTTCAACAACTGTTTCACAAAAGTTCACATTCGCATAGCGTTTTTTGTTTGTTTGTTTGTTTACTGAGACGGAGTCTTGCTCTGTCTCCAGGCTGGAGTGCAGTGGCGTGATCTCAGCTCGCTGCAACCTCCACCTCCTGGGTTCAAGCAATTCCACTGCCTCAGTCTCCTGAGTAGCTGGGACTACAGGCATGTGCCACCACACCAGGTTAATATTTTGTATTTTAGTAGAGATGAGGTTTCACCATGTTGGCCAGGCTGGTCTCCTGACCTCAGGTGACCCACCTGCCTCATTCTCCCAAAGTGCTGGGATTACAGGCATGAACCACTGCACTAGGCCTCACATAGGGTTTTATATAGGAACGACAGCTTTAACTTTTCTAGCATTATCTTTTTTGTTCTTGGTGATTTCTTGAAGTTTGAAATCATATCAAAACTATATCTCCATGTATGTGTGTCGTTCATTCTATGTTACCTGACTTTTTTCAGTCACTTTTTATCACTACTTGGTCATCTTGGTCATATTTATTTTCTTCTCCTAAACAATCCTAGTATAGAACCACAGTTTTACATTCTTTTTGCACCTTTAATTAAAATGTATTTCTTAAAGAAATATCTTATTTCTTTAATAGTGTAGATTTAGTTCATTTAGTTTTTAAAACTAAAATTGAATTTTTGCTTATAGGACATCAATACTTTATTCCTCAGACTCAGTGGCTATAAAAGTTCCTTAGTATATTTTAGCATTCTTTAACATTTATGTTTAATTAAATGAATAATACATGAAAATATATTTTGAAAGTATTTATCTTATACTTTTAAATGATTTTTTACTATTCCAAAGTATGAATAAATCATAATGTTTAATTATTTCCTCATTGATGAACATTTTGTTTTTAATTTTTAAAATCTGTGAGCAACAAGGCTTCAATAACCGCTCATATACGCATCTTTTGTCAAGTATGAACGTTTCTTTGTAAGACAGATCTGAGAAGTAACATTTCTGGCTTAAGAGGCATATGCATTTTCAGTATTGTAGTGAGGAATGTCTAAGATGGACCTGATTACATAAATATTAAAATTTTCTGAATGGAAAAATACCATAAGGTATTATAAAGAAAGTAGGCCTCTTTTTCAATTTAATAAGAGTTTTAACAGAAATGGGTGTTGGATTTTATTAGTTTTTTTCACTCACCACCTGAGAAAGTGATCATTTCTTCTCTTTCATCATTATTATGATGTTATATTAACAATATCTTATTGTTGGTGATAGGTTATTATTGGATATTATTCTTTAATGTTTTATTTAGGATGTTTTCGTAAATATTCATAAAAGAGCTGATCTTTGATTTTCCATATTTGTATCCTTTTGTTCAGGTTTTAGTATCATGGCTATGCCAACTTCCATTATGAAAAGAATCCAGAGCTCTGTTTTAGAAAAGTTTAAACAAGGTTGGAGTTGTACATTCATAGTGTCTCCACCCATTAAACAGTTTTATTCTGATACCTTAGGGGAAAGGATTATATTCCAAACACGTTCTGCTTTTCTTCCTAGGTAATTTTCATTATTAAATATTCTGCCTTTTATGAGAGCTGGTCTTGTTGACTTCAGTTTCTTGGAAAATCAATAATTTCCTCCAGGTTTTCAAATACATTTGCACTAAAGAATTTTTTTTAAAAATCTTAACATTATTTCTCTATTATTTTTCTAATTTGTATTCTAATTTTTATGTGTCATTTTTTTCCATCTTAAATAGATTCACTATTATCTATTATATGTATTCTGTTTTATATCTGTCAATTTCTAATTTTAAGTATTTGAGATTTTTGTCAAACTTCAGAAGTGTAATGTTTAGTAATGTGTTTGCAAGCCTTTTCTTGACCATTAATATAATTGTTTATAGACTTTCCTTTGAGCACTATATTGTGTACAATCTTCATTTTTGTTATTTTAAAGATATATTGAAATTTTGTTCTTGATTTAGTAAAACTCAAATGGTGTAAAGCAGAATTTTTACATTGACAGGTGGTGAGACTTTTGGTACTATACTATTTATTTCTGTTTTTTCATTGAGGAAAGGGAATATATTCTAATGTATTCTATACAACTTTTGCTATTTTAGACTATACTGGTTATTCTTTGAAGTCTAATATGTGGTAAATAATGTTTATAAATGTTTCATGTGTACTTCCGTGTGTGTGTGTGTGTGTGTGTGTGTGTGTGTAAAAGAGATAGAGATCTATTATAGTAATTATTTAGTTTCTGAGCTATCCTTACTCTTTCCTTCCTAATCTACTGAGAGATTTGCATTAAAGCCTCCAGATTTCAGTTGACAATACTGTGTGTTATTAATTTCTCCTAGACAGGAATCCTTCATTTCATTTTGCACTTGTTTCTGAAAATAATGTAGCTGATCCTCATACCTTGCAATACACACACACACACACACACACACACACATGATACCTCGGATTGGAATTGCCAGCTCATAGGGTAAGTATATACTCTGCTCTAATAAGAACTACCAAACGGTTTTCAATGAAGTTGTACTGATTTATAATCCTTCCTGGAATATACGAGAATTCCAGTTGCCAACTCTGAATTTTCTGTCTTTCTAATTTTATTCATTCTGATTAATTAATTTGCATTTCCCTGATGACTAAGAGAGTTGAGCATCTTTTCACATGTTTATTAGCAATTTAGATATCCTTTTTTATGAAGTGCTAAATAAAGTCATTTGGCCCACTTTCTATTGTGTTGCCTGACTTCTGTTTTTTCTTATTATTTACAGAAGTTCACAATGTAGTCTGGATACAATTTTTAGTCAGCTTTGCTTGTGTGTGTGTGTGTGTGTGTGTGTGTGTGTGTGTTTAGTATTTGCCTTTTAAAACTATGTCCATAGATGATTTTTATAAAAAATATGACTTATGGCTTAAAAATAAGAAGTACAAAGAGAGAAATATAATTCAGGAATGGGCAAGCCTTGGTATGAGCACTGAATACTTTTAAAGAGAAACGATGGGTATGAATACAGAGCAGAATACTATTTGTGATGCTCTCACACATAGTTTCAAGAGAAATACTTGGAATTTCAGTTCTTTCCCTTCAATCAACTTACAACTTCATTGGGTTATATCTATTATCTTAATAATTTAACCCACCTGTTTTGTGTTTCTTTAGTCTCCTATCCCTTATTCCTTGGATTAATTACACTTTTTCCCCATTTAATCATATGTTAACTTGTTAAGTATATATTATTTTACTACCTATTATGTTATGTTAGATATTACAACAGACATCCTTGACTTACTTCAGTCTAAATTTTTTTTCTTTTGCCATTTTCCTGGTATTATTAGAAATTTAGAACACCTTGACTCTGTTTCTCTTAGCATTATTGTGACAGTATTTTATTGTACATATTTTAAACCCCACAAAACATAAATACTACTGCCACTGTTTTCTATGGTCAATAGGCATTTAATATTTATTTCTCTTATATGCTTATTTATTTCTTCATTTTTCTTCCTTTTTGCCCTTTTAAAATGTCCCTCTATGATGATTATCCTTCTGTCTGAAGAATTCCCTATAATTTAGATCTGCTATAAAGAAGTTCTCTCAATGTTTTTCTGAGAATACCTTTGTTTCATCTTCATCTTTATAAAGTTATTTTCACTGACTATGTAAATAACCTCTGGAAGTTATTTTCTTCCAGTACTTTAAGAATGCCATTTTGTTATGTTCTGGCTCACATCATTTCTGTTGCAATGTCAGCAGTAAGTCTTATTGTTTCTCCTTCTTATTCCTTACTCCTAATGTCACCTCCAAAAAAGTCAGTTTCTCCCCAACTGGTCACACTCTTATGAATCTTTTTGCTTTGTTATTCCTTGAAACCCCCTTCTAGCAAACATTTTCTGGAAAAGGCAAATTTCTGTCAAAGGCATTGTCATATCAGCTACTTAAGAAGATGTATTTTTTCCCATAGCATTGGACATGTTTCATCTCCTTTGAAATTAATCTTTAGTTCACTCTTCCTTTGCACAATTAAGGGACTCTCTTTTTCTTGAATTTTAACAGTAATTTGGAGTTGATTAATGTTTATTTTATTTAATGCAAGGTAAGTGCTTTCCTTTCTAAATAACATTGATTTTTAAATAGCTCAGAACATTTTAACTATATTATTGATCATTAATTCTATTTTGTATTCTTTAATTCAAAAAATTATTCTTTAATACATGACCTCTAAGGTCTTCTCATCTGTCCTAGCTTTTTCCACACTCTGTCTTTTTCTAATGCTTGATTTTAATTTTCCATTGGCAGAATTTTATCTCTTCTATCCATTTGTATAGTTATATTTTACATTCCTCCTTGAAATGGTCAACAATTATGTCCAAAACACTTAATGTATATGGTGTATTTTAGAGTACAGTTCTATTATTTCCACATACTTCTTTATACTTTACAACTTTCCTAATAGAATGATATAATTAATGTCTGTACAGTTTCCCTTAGTTTCATATGTTTCCTTGTAATTTACTAACCATTAGAGACCTAGCCTCATGAGGGTCCATTTTTTAAATCAAGTTATAAATTTATATAATAAAATTCACAGTTTTGACAAATGTAGACACCCATGAAACCAGCAACCCAACTGAGATATAAAATACTTATTGCCATGAGTCTAGAAGGTTTCCTTCTGCCACTTTCCAATCAATCCCTTCTTTACCAGAAGCCACCACTATTCTGAATTATATCTCCATAGGTTCATTTTTACATGTTTTTGAACTTGATATAAATAAAATCATAATGTATACATTTTTACTTGTCTTCTTTCACTCAAAATGTTTCCTTGAATAATCAATATTGTATTTTTCAATAATTCATCCCTTTTTCTTGCTGAGCAGTACTCAATTGTATGAGTTTATCACAGTGTATCTTTCCAGTTTTCTACTGATAGACATTGCATCATTTTTGAAGTTCTAATTAGATTGTACTGCTCTTTTCTAATATTTGTTCCATCAGTGGGAAGAGAGGCAAGATATGCAGAAATGTGTACTAAATTTTGGAGTGTTTTTGAATCTTGCCATTTGCTTAAGAAAGGTTTACATTTTTTTGCTTTCTCTTTTGATAATTTCATGAACATTCAAAATTTAAAAGTGATTGACCATCTCCAGTAAGTGCTCTTACTCTGTCATGTTATCTGAACAATTAGGGTCAAGTGAATTAAATACATCTTAAATAAGTACCAAGAACTTTAGAACATGTAATTTTTAAATATAGAAAAAAATATTAACTAAGAATAATTGAAGCAATTGCAGAATTAACTATATCCAAGTATTATTTGGCCTATTTTGAGGTAAAATTTGGATCCAATAAAACTCACCAATTTAAATGCACACTTTGGTGAATTTGTGTAGTAGTATACAGGTCGTGTAACTACCAGCAAAATAAGATGTAAAAGAGATCCCTCACCCAAAAACATTGCCTGTGCCCCTTTGCAGTCAAGTCAGTTCCCTGAACCCCAGCCCTAGGCATCTACTGATAGGTCTTCTGTTATTACAGTTCAGTTTTTTCTAGAATTTTATATAAGTGGAATCACGCAGGATGCAGTTATATTATCCCTGTTATCTTTCATTTAGCATGTTTTTTTATAACTTTATTGTGGCATATTTTATATATCAGAAAATTCATCCATTTAAAGTGTATTCAATAATTTTTAATAAATATACTGAGTTGTGCAATCACTACCATAAATAGGTTGTTGAATATTTTCATCACCCCAGTAAGATCCTCTAGGCTCATTTACTATTCATCCCGTTCATCCCAGTCTCTGCCACAAGCACCCAGGAATCTACTTTCTATCTCTACATATTTCTGTTTTGTGGAGATTTTATGTAAATCAAATCATACAATATGTGGTATCTCATATTTGGCTTCTTTTGCTTAACATAATGCTTCTGAGATTTATTCCTGCTGTTAAGTATCTTAATATTTTGCTCCTTGTTATCACTCATTTTTCATGCATTGTATCAAAGTGGATGACGTTATTTAACTTGCTTATCCATTCACGTTTTGATATACATTTGGGTTATTTCTAGGTTAAGGGTATATCTCATAATGTTCCTATGAACACTATTATACAATCCTGTGTATGAAACATGTTTTCATTTTGGGAAGGTGAATACCTTGGAGTGAGACTGCTGAGCCACATGGTAGGTGCTTGTATAACTTCATAATATACTGTCCTGATGCTTTCAAAAGTAGTTGTGTAATTTTGCATTCTTCCAGCAATATATAAAAGTTCCATTAACTTAACACTGTTACCAACACTTAGCATTGTCAGGTTTTAAACTTTAGCCATTCCAGTGGGTGTGCAGTGGGATCTACCTATAGATAGAGATCTATAGCAATGCGATTTCAAGCAACATCCTAGAAAACATTTTTTAAAAAATTGATGAGCTGATTATAAAATTTATATGGAAAGGCAAAGGCACCAGAAAATCCAAAAAGAATCTTGAAAAAGAAGGATAAAGTTGAAGGACTTACAATATCTGCTTTCGACACTTACTATATAATTACTATCTTCAGGACAGTGTGGTGTTGGCATAAGGGTAGAAATACACATCAGTGAAGCAAAATAGAGAACCAGAAAATAGACCCACATATATGGTTGTATTTTCCACATTAATTTTAATATTCATTCAACAAACATTTATTGGACACCTGCTATATGCCAAGCACTGTGATAGGCACTGGGGATTTGGCCATTAACAAAGCACTCATAAGTTTCTATCCTCATGTAACCTATATTCCAGTTGGGGGAGAAAGTAAATAAATAAAAAATATGAGAACCGGGCACCGTGTGGTTCACCTTTGTGTATATTTTAAATAGAGTCCCAGCTATTTGGGAGGCTGAGGTTGGGAGGATTGCTTGAGCCCGGAAGCTCAGGCTGCAGTGCCCCATTATTGCACCATTGCACTCCAGCCTGGGCCACAGAGCAAGACCCTGACTCTAAAAAAATAAATAAGAAAAAATACTAGATAATTAAAAATCTTTTGGAGAAAATAAGAAGGAAATGTGGATAGGGAGTGATAGGCATCTGTTTTAAATTTTGTGCTCAAGCCGCCTGAGTAACCACAGGGAAAGTCCTTCTAGGGAGAGGAAGCAGAGCTGCAGATGCCCTAAAGCAGGCCTTGAAGGGGTGAGTGCAGTGATGGTAAGCCAGAGGCAGAGGCCTCAGCTCAGGGACATAGCCTGGGCTGGATTACAAAGGATCTTAAAGGGATTGTAAGCAATTTGGCTTTGACTCTGCCTGAGATAGAAAGCCATTAAAGAGTTTTGAGTGGAGAGGTGACATTATAGGATTAAATGTTTCAGAGAATTACTGTGGCTGCTTGATGAGAATGGGGGTTGGAGATAGAAGAAGGGAGGGCAAGGGGAGACATGGAATGTGTGGCCTAATCAAAGACTAACCTGGCAATCATGAGGAACCCTGCAGAGAGAGGATAGAGTGAATGTTAAAAAAAAAATGATAGCAAAAGGAACAGATAAGCAGTATCTAAAGAGAGATGAGATAAACTGTGATCACAATGTCTAAAAAACTAGAAGAGGATTAGGAGAGGATTGATTATCAGAATGCAGGATATGAGATGTATAGTGTCAATTGCTTCAGAGAGGACAAGAGATCTGAGGCTGAAAAAAGACCTGTTAAGTTTGTGCATAAGGAGTTATTTGGTGAATTTTCATAGCACATAGCACTGGGACTGTAATGGCTTCAGAATACATGGAGGCACAGCACAGACCCTGTTTAAGAAATTTGCCAGTGGAAGGAAGGACAGTAGTAAAGTTAGAGGACAATGGGAGGAAACGAAGCTTGGTTTCCGGATAAGCTTGACCACAAATGTCTATGGGCTGCAGAGAAAGACCTATGTACTGGGAGTAACTGTGGATGGCAAAGAGAAAGCAAAAGTTTGGGGAAATTTTGGGATCAGGAGGAGTGTTGAGGAGTTGCTAGAGACCAATTCCTGGAATCTCCAGCTCTGGAAGTTGCCTTGAAACTGCTGTTTCTTTTTATATTTTTGCAACATTTGTTTTGTTCTCCTGAAATACTGCATTCACAAAGGCACCAATTCTGTCCAAATTTTCCCCAGGTCACATATATCCCCTCAACTAGGTTTCTCCATCTGCCTTACTCTTAACTTCAAGCTCTTGTTCTGATTTCAGGAAGATAAGAGTCGACCTTGTAGAAAGCATCTATTAGATGTTGCCTGGCTGAGATTCTCTCTGTGCCTCTGTTCCAGGCACTGTAACTTGGTGCAGTGAGCAGCCTGAGCCTAGCTCTGTTGGAATGACTTGGCTGTGATCCATTGGAGGTGCTGTTTTGCTCCCTGACACACAACATCTGGGCCTTGCCATACAGAACAGCCTGGTTTCTAAGTAGGAGGTGGGCAGGATCAACTCAGCAAGACTTGGGAATTTTGCCCCCTACATATACATCCTTCTTTAATTTTTCCTTAAAAGGCTCACACCCAGTTTCATTTTCACACACAAAGAGGTCCTTTGTATTTCATTATGACCGAGTCACAAAAGTAAATGTTTTCCTTTAAAAAGAAAGTGGGTGTGGATGATGGTTGCTTGTGGGGAATGTGAATAAAGATTATCCCCACAGCAAGCTGAACTCCAAAGGAAAATAGAATTATATTGAGCTTCAAATCTGGCAACAATGGTTTATTTTAATTATTTGTTTGATATTTTGTTTTTTCCTACTCTGTAAGAAATTTTGAAAAAAATTAAAGTTAGCCATATTGTGTTAAAAGAATTCTTAAGTCTCTGACCTGAGTTACAATGCTGAATAGAAGCAAATTGTCCTCCATTCTCCTTTATTTCAAAAGTGAACACTCAACTGAAATTTTAAAATGTGGTTTAACGTTACCATAATACGTAGAGTATATTCTTATTTTCTACATGGGAACTAGAAGCAAGTGACCTAATTAGATAGAGCTCAGTGGGATCAAGCAGATTGTCTCATACAGCTAAAATATACACTCTGGCTTTCTTTCCATCACTACTCTTTTCTGTCTGACCACATAAAGCATTAGGACTCTACCTTTGCAAATTTTTCTTTTGAGACAGAGTCTCACTTTGTCGCCAGGCTAGAGTGCAGTGCGTGATCTCAGCCCACTGCAACCTCTGCCTCCCGGGTTCAAGCGATTCTCCTGACTCAGTCTCTGAGTAGCTGGGACTACATGTACATGCCACCAGGCCAAGCTAATTTTTGTGTTTTTAGTAGAGGCGGGATTTCACCATGTTGGCCAGGATGGTCTTGATCTCTTGACCTCATGATCCACCCACCTCGGCCTCCCAAAGTGCTGGAATTACAGTCGTGAACCACCATACCTGGCCACCTTTGCAAATTTTGAAGTACTCAAATATGTGGTGTGAGTTAACCCAACATATACTTTCTACATTCTTCAACACAGCCAAGGACGTATCCCCATTCCAAAGTTACTGTTCTCCCAGAGGTCTAATCCTCTCCTCTCAATCAAAATTTCCTTTTACGGAAAGTTCTTAAGGTTATTAAGGTGTACGGAATCACTGCGTCTCTAAGTGCTACATATCACAACGACTTCTGCATTGAAAATGGAAACAACCGGGTAAGGCAAAGGAATGAAGCTTTAAGCAATTTCAGATGGTAACCAGAACAATCTTTCTTTCCTTGAGGAAAGAGGCTATCTAGTAACCCTGAAAAGGGTCATCAGTATCTTCCTACTCTGAATAGTTTTAATTATGAGAAGTCTTATAGAGTATTTCCACTTGAAAAAAAAAATCATTAATTCAACAAATACTTAATAATCAATATGTTTTTCTTTTTTGCTCTGGCTTTTTTTTTTTAACCTGAAGTTCACATTTTGCATCACTATCCAGCACACACACTTAAATACTTATACTTCTGAAATAATATTTTCATTAAATTGTAGTAATCTACCCTATGCAATGCACTCTGGTATTCTATTCTAGTGTGATCTTTTTTTTTTTAACTGTAGCATGTTTGGACCCTGCTTTAGGCAATGAGGACATGTACCTACTTTCAATATTCACTGCATTTACAGTCCAGAGTGAGAGTTATTCTAGAAGTGAATAAATTGATATAGTCTGTGAAGAAAACCCAAATGGAACTCTGATAGAATTAGGAGACCTACTTTGGAAAAGTTGGTCAGAGAATACCTCTTTGAGGAGGAAAATAAGCTCAGGCTCAAAGACTGAAAAACAGACAGACATAGGGAAAAGCATTCCTGGGAGTAGCAACTTCAGTCCATGAAGTTAGAAGCAGACTTCTGAAGAAGTAGCAGAAGGCCAGTGTGTCTGTCTCCCTTCAGAGAGAGAGGAGAGGGTATTAGGAGATGAGGTCAGGAGGAGAGGCAGGGATGTAGCATGCAAAGATTTTAGATGATAGTAAAGTGTTTGGATTGAACCCTAAGGGTAGTGGGTCACCCCTGAACATTTTTTGAATTGTACTAAATCAGATTATGTTACAGTTATTGTAAATGATTTTGTGCTTTGACCTTGAGTTCCACAAGAACTGATTGGCTATTCAAGGCTTTTGGAAGCAGAATGTACAAGATAAGCCAAAGATTTTTTCAGAAAATGGAATAATTCCTTTGGGAAATGGTAATGGCAATAATGGCAAAAATATCTATTGTCCTCACTCAAGTTCAAGTACATTAGAAACATTCTCATTCTGAGGTACAGGTTTTTAAAAATAGTTGCATACAATTTGTTCATATTGAAAAGTGTCTCTTCATATTCTTTGTCCATTTTTTGATGGTGTTATTGTTTTCTTGTTAATTAGTTTAAATACCTTATAAATTCTGGATATTAGATTTTGTCAGATAGGTAGATTGCAAAAATTTTCTCTCATTCTGTAGGGTGCCTTTTCACTCTGATAATAGTTTCTTTTGCTGTGCAGAAGCTCTTTAGTTTAATTAGATCCAATCTGTCAATTTTAGCTTTCATTGCAATTGCTTTTGACAATTTCATCATAAAATCTTTGCCCATGCCTATGTCCTGAATGGTATTGCCTAGGTTTTCTTCTTGGGTTTTTATGGTTTTAGGTTTTACATATAAGTCTTTAATTCATCTTGAGTTCATTTTTGTATAAAGCATAAAGAAGGGGTCCAGTTTCATTTTTCTGCATATGGCTAGCCAGTTTTCTCAGCATCATTCATTAAATAGGGAATCCTTTCCTCATTGCTTGTTTCTGTCAGGTTTGTCAAAAATCAGATGGTTGTAGATGTGTAGTCTATTTCTGAGGTCTCTATTTTATTGCATTGGTCTGTGTGTCTGTTTTGGTACCAGTACCATACTGTTTTGGTTACAGTAGCCTTGTAGTATAGTTTGAAGTCAGGTAGCATGATGTCTCCAGGTTTATTCTTTTTGCTTAGGCTTGTCTTGGTTATACAGGCTTTTTGGGGGGTTCCATATGAATTTCAAAGTAGTTTTCTTCTAATTCTGTGAAGAATGTCAATGGTAGTTTGATGGGGATAGCATTGAATCTATAAATAACTTTAGGCGGTATGGGCATTTTCATGATATTGATTCTTTTTGTCCATGAGGATGAAGTGCTTTTCCATTTGTTTGTGTCCTCTCTTATTTTCTTGAGCAGTGGTTTGTGGTTCTTTTTGAAGAGGTCCTTCACTCTCTTTGTTAGCTGTATTTCTGGGTATTTTATATCCTTTGTATCAATTGTGAAGGGGAGGTCACTGATGATTTGACTCTCTTCTTGCCTATTGTTGGTGTAGAGGAATGTTTGTGATTTTTGCACATTGATTTTGCATCCTGAGACTTTGCTGAAGTTGCTTATCAGCTTAAGGAGTTCTGGGGCTGACACAATGGAGTTTTTTAAATACAGGATTATGTCATCTGCAAACAGACAATCTGACTCCCTCTCTTCTTATTTGAATACCCTTTATTTCTTTCTCTTGCCTGATTGCCCTGACCAGAACTTCCAAACTATGTTGAATAGAAGTGGTAAGAGAGGACATCCTTGCCTTATGCTGGTTTTCAAAGGGAATACTTCCAGCTTTTGCCCATTCAGTACAATATTGGCTGTGAGCTTGTCATAAATAGCTCTTATTATTTTGATATTGTGGGTTTGTCATAAATAGCTCTCATTATTTTGATTATTTCATTATCTATTTTATTGAGAGTTTTTAACAAGAAGAGGTTAAATTTTCTTGAAGGCCTTTTCTGCATCTATTGAGATGACTATGTGGTTTTTGTCATTGGTTCTGTTTATGTGATGGATTATGTTTATTGATTTGTGTATGTTGAACCAGCCTTGCATCCCAGGGATGAAGCCGACTTGACTGTGATGGATACACTTTTAAATGTGCTGCTAGATTTGGTTTGCCAAGATTTTATTGAGGATTTTCAATATTGGCCTGACGTTTTCTTTTTGTGTGTGTCTGCCACATTTTGGTATTAGGATGATACTGGCCTCATAAAATGAGTTAGGGAGGAGTCCCTCCTTTTCAGTTATTTTGAATAGTTTCAGAAGGAATGGTACCAGCTCCTTCTCATACCTCTGGTAGAATTTGGCTGTGAATCTGTCTAGTCCTGGTCCTTTTTCTTTTTTTTTTTGGTTGGTAGGCTATTTATTACTACCTCAATTTCAGAACTTGTTATTGGTCTACTCAGGGATTCAAACGGTGATCATTAAAAACTTAAGAAACAACAGATACTGGCAAGACTGTGGAGAAATTGTAACACGTTTACACTGTTGGTGGGAACGTAAGTTAGTTCAAACACTGTGGAAGACAGTGTGGCAGTTCCAGAAGGATATAGAACTAGAAATGCCATTTTATCCAGCAACCTCATTACTGGGCATGTACCCAAAGGAATAAAAATAATTCTATTATAAAGATACATGTGGGTCTTGCTGGCAACATAGGCCAATAGGAACAGCTCCAGCCTGCAGCTTCCGGCAAAATCAATGCAGAAGGTGGCTGATTTCTGCATTTCCAACTGAAGAACATGGTTCATCTCATTGGGACTGGTTGGGCAGTCGGTGTAGCTCACAGAAGGCAAACCAAAGCAGGGTGGGGCACCGCCTCACCCGGGCAGTGTAAGGGGCGAAGGAACTCCCCCTCCTGGCCAAGGGAAGCCATTAGGGACTTTACTGTGCACTCCAGCCCAGATACTGCACTTTTTCCACAATCTTCACAACCTGCAGACCAAAAGACTCCCTCCAGTGCCTACATCAACAGGGCCCTGGGTTTCAAGCACAAAACTGGGCAGCCATCTGGGCAGACATGGAGCTAGCTGCAGGAGCTTTTTTTCCATACCCCAGTGGCACCTGGAATGCCAGTGAGACAGAACCATTCACTCCGTAGAAAGGAAGCTGAAGCCAGGGAGCCAAGTGGTCTGACTTGGTGTAGTGCACCCCCACAGAGCCCAGCAATCTATCCATGGGCATGAAATTCAGGCTGCTAGCACAGCAGTCTGAGCTCCACCTGGGATGCTCAAGCCTGGTAGGGAGAGGGACATCTGTCCTTGCTGAGGCTTGAGTAGGCAGTTTTACCTTCACAGCATAAATAAAGTCCCTAGGAAGTTCGAACTGGGCAGAGCCCATCACAGCTCAGAAAGGTCACTGCAACAAGATAGCTTCTCCTCTCTAGGCAGGGAATCTCAGAAAAATGGCAGCAGCAGCCTCAGTCAGTGACTTACACATAAAACTCCCATCTCCCTAAGACAGAGCACCTGGGGGAAGGGGCAGTTGTGGGCACAGCTTCAGCAGACTTAAACATTCCTCTCTGACAGTTCTAAAGAGAGCAGCAGACCACCCAGCAGAGTGTTCTAGCTCTGATAAGAGACAGACTGCCTCCCAAAATGGGTCTCTGACCACCATGTATCCTGACTGGGAGACACTTCTCAGTGAGGGCCAACAGACATCTCATACAAAAAAGCTCTGGCTGGTATCTGGCAGGTGCCCCTCTGGGATGAAGCTTCCAGAGGAAGGAACAGGCAGCAATCTTTGCTGTTCTGCAGCCTCTGCCTGTGATATCCAGGCAAAGAGGGTCTGGAGTGGACTTTCAGCAAATTTGAGCAGACCTGAGGCAGAGGGGCCTGACTGTTAGAAGGAAAACTAACAAACAGAAAGGAATAGTGTTAACATCAACACAAAGGACATTCACTCAGAGACCCCCATCCGTAGGTCACTGACTTCAAAGACCAAAGATAAACAAATCCAAGAAGATGGAAAGAAAACAGCACAAAAAGGATGATTCCAAAAACCAGAATGCCTCTTCTCCTCCAAAAGATCACAACTCCTCACAAGTAAGGGAACAAAACTGGATAGAGAATAAGTTTGACAAACTGACAGAATTAGGCTTCAGAAGGTGGGTAATAACAAACTCCTCCAAGTTAAAGGAGCATGTTTTAACCCAATGCAAGGAAGCCAAGAATGTTGAAAAAAGGTTAGATGAGTTGCTAACTAGAATAACCAGTGTAGGGAAGAACATAAATAACCTGATGGAGCCAAACAACACAGCATGAGAACTTCATGAAGCATACACAAGTATCAAGAGCCAAATCAATCAAGTGGAAGAAAGGATATCACAAAGATCAACTCAATGAAATAAAATGAGAAGACAAGATTAGAGAAAAAAAGAGTAAAAAGAAACAAAGCCTTCAAGAAATATTGGACTATGTGAAAAGACCAAACCTACGTTTGACTGGTGTACCTGAAAGTGATAGGGAGAATGGAACCAAGTTAGAAAACACTCTTCAGAATATTATCCAAAAGAACTCCAACCTAGCAAGACAGGCCAACATTCAAAGATACTCATCTAGAAGAGCGACACCAAGACACATAATTATCAGATTCACCAAGGTTGAAATGAAGAAAAAAATGTTAAGGTCAGCTAGAGAGAAAGTTCAGGTTACTCACAAAGGGAAGCCCATCAAACTCACAGCAGATCTCTCGGCAGAAACCTTACAAGCCAGAAAAGAGTGGGGCCAATATTCAACATTATTAAAGAAAAGAATTTTCAACCCAGAATTTCATATCCAGCCAAAGCAAAGGAGAAATAAAGTCCTTTACAGGCAAGCAAATGCTGAGAGATGTTGTCACCACCAGGCCTGCCTTATAAGAGCTCCTGAAGGAAGCACTAAACATGGAAAGGAACAACCATCAGTCATTGCAAAAACATACCAAATTGTGAAGACCACTGATGCTATAAAGAAACCGCATCAACTGAATCAACTAACTGGCAAAACAACCAGTTAGCATTATAATGGCAGGACAAAATTCACACATAACAACATTAACCATGACTGAGCGTGGTGGCTTACCTTTGTAATCCCAGCATTTTGGGAGGCTGAGGTGAGTGAATCACCTGAGGTCAGGAGTTCCAAACCAGCCTGGCCAACATGGTGAAACCTGGTCTCCACTAAAAATACAAAAAATTAGCTGGGCGTGGTGGCAGTCACCTGTAATCCCAGCTACTCAGGAGGCTGAGGCAGGAAAATTGCTTGAATCCAGGAGGCAGAGGTTGCAGTGAGCTTAGATCATGCCATTGCACTCCAGCCTGGGCAACAAGAGTGAAACTCCATATCTCTCTCTCTCTCTCTATATATATATATATTTATATATACACATATATATGTATGTGTGTGTATATATATATATGTATGTGTGTATATATATGTATGTGTGTGTGTATATATATGTGTGTGTGTGTATATATATGTGTGTGTGTGTGTGTGTGTGTGTGTGTATATATATAAACTATAAATGTAAATGGGCTAAATGCCTCAATTAAAAGATACAGGCCAGCAAATTGGATAAAGAGTCAAGACCCATTGGTGTGCTGTATTCAGGAAACCAATTTCATGTGCAAAGACACATCAGTTCAAAATAAAGGGATGGAGGAATATTTATCAAGAAAACGGAAAGCAAAAAAAAAAAAAAAAAAAAAAAATGCCGGGGTTGTAATCCTAGTCTCTGACAAAACAGACTTTAAACCAACAAAGATCAAAAGAGACAAAGAAGGGCATTACATAATGGTAAAGGGATCGATGCAACAAGAAGAGGTAACTATCCTGAATACATATGCATCCAATATGGGAGCACCCAGATTCATAAAGCAAGTTCTTAGAGACCTACAAAGAGACTTTGATTCCCACACAATAATAGTGGAAGACTTTAGCACCCCACTGTCAATATTAGACAGGTCAATGAGACAGAAAATTAAAAAGGATATTCAGGACTAGAACTCGGCCCTGGACCATGCAGACCTAACAGACATCTACAGAACTCCCCCAAATTAACAGAATATACATTCTTCTCAGCATCACATCATGCTTATTCTAAAACTGACCACATAATTGGAAGTAAAACACTCCTCAGCAAATGCAAAACAATGGAAATCATGACAAACAGTCTCTCAGACCACAGTGCACTCAAATTGGAACTCGGGATACAAAAACTCACTCAAAACCACACAATTACATGCAAACTGAACAACCTGCTCCTGACTGACTACTGGTAAATGACAAAATTAAGCTAGGAATAAAAAGCACTCTTTAAAACCAATGAGAACAAATATATAACTTACCAGAATCTCTGGGACACATTTAAAGCAGTGTTAAGAGAAAAATTTATAGCACTAAATGCTCACAAGAAAAAGCAGAAAAGATCTAAAATTGACACACTAACACCACAATTAAAAGAACTAGAGAAGTAAGGGCAAACAAATTCAAAAGTTACTAGAAGACAAGAACTAACTAAGATCAGAGCAGAAGTGAAAGAGGTAGAGACATGGAAACCCCTTCAAATAATCAGTAAATCCAGGAGCTGGCTATTTGAAAGGATCAACAAAAGAGATAGACCACTAGCCTGACAAATAAAGAAGAAAAGAGAGAAGAATCAAATAGATGCAATAAAATATTATAAAGGGGGTATCACCACTGTTCCCACAGAAATACAAACTACCATCAGAGAATATTATAAACACCTCTATGCAAATAAAACAGAAAATCTAGAAGAAATGGATAAATTCCTGGACAATTACACCCTCCCAAGACTAAACCAAAAAGAAGTTGAATCTCTGAGTAGGCCAATAACAAGGTCTGAAATTGAGGCAGCAATTAATAGCCTACCAACCAAAAGAAGTCCACGACCAGGCAGATTCACAGCCAAATTCTACCAGAGGTACAAGGAGGAGCTGTTACCATTTCTTCTGAAACTATTCCAAACAAGAGGGAATCCTCCCTAACTCATTTTATGAGGCCAGCATCATCCTGATACCAAAACCTGGCAAAGATATAACAAAAAAGGAAAATTTCAGGCCAATACCCCTGATGAACATCGATGCAAAAATCCTCAATAAAATACTAGCAAACTGAATCCAGGAGCACATCAAAACGCTTATCCACTCCAAATAAGTCAGCTTCATCCCTGAGATGAAAGACTGGTTCAACACACACAAATCAATCAACGTAATCCATCACATAAACAGAACCAGTGACAAAACCACATGATTATCTCAATAGATGCAGAAAAGGCTTTCAACAAAATTCAACAGCACTTCATACTAAAAACTCTCAATAAACTAGGTATTGATAGAACATATCTCAAAATAACAAGAGTTATTTATGACAAACCCACAGCCAATATCATACTGAATGGGCAAAGACTGGAAGCATTCCCTTTGAACTGGCACAAGATAAGGAAGTCCTCTCTCACCACTCCTATTCAACATAGTTTTGGACATTCTGGCCAGAACAATCAGGCAAGAGAAAGAAATAAAGGGTATTCAAATAGGAAAAGAGGAAGTCAAATTTGTCTTTGATTGCAGATGACGTGATTTTATATCTAGAAAACTCCATAGTCTCAGCCCAAAATCTCCTAAAGCCAATAAGCAACTTCAGCAAAGTCTCAGGATACAAATCAATGTGCAAAAATTACAATCATCCCTATATGACAATAGCAGACAGAGAGCCAAATAATGAGTGAACTCCCATTTACAATTGCTACAAAGAGAATAAAATACCTGGGAATACAACTTACAAGGAATGTAAAAAACCTCTTCAAGGAGAACTACAAACCACTGCTCAAGGAAATAAGAGAGGACACAAACAAATGGACAAACATTCCATGCTTATAGATAGGAAGAATTAATATTGTGAAAATGGCCATACTTCCCAAAGTAATTTATAGATTCAATGCTATTCCTATCAAACTACCATTGACTTTCTTCACAGCATTGGAAAAAAAACTACTTTAAATTTCATATGGAACCAAAAAAGAGCTCATATAGCCAAGATAATTCTAAGCAAAATGAACAAAGCTGGAGGCATCACGCTACCTGACTTCAAACTACACTACAAGGCTCCAGTAACCAAAACATCATAGTACTGGTACCAAAACAGAGATATTGACCAATGGAACAGAACAGAGGCCTTAGAAATAATGCCACACATCTACAACCATCTAATCTTTGACAAACCTGACAAAAACAAGCTATGGGGAAGGGATTTCCTATTTAATAAATGGAATTATGAAAACTAGCTAGCCATATGCAGGAAGCTTAAACTCGATCCCTTTCTCAAACTTCATGCAAAATTTATCTCAAAATGAATTAAAGTGTTAAACATAATACCTAAAACCATAAAAAACCCAGAAGAAAACCTAGACAATACTATTCAGGACAGAGGCAAAAAGCAATGGCAACGAAAGCCAAAATTGACAAATGGGATCTAAATAAACTAAAGAACTTCTGCACAGAAAAAGAAACTATCATCAGAGTGAATGGGCAACCTACAGAATGGAAGAAAAATTTTGCAATCTACCCATCTGACAAAGGGCTAATATCCAGAATATACAAATAACTTAAACAAATTTACAAAAAAAAAAAAAAAAAAAAAAAAAAAACATTAGAAAGTGGGCAAAGGATACTTCTCAAAAGAAGACATTCTCAAAAGAAGACGCTTCTCAAAAGACATTTATGCAGCCAACAAACATATGAAAAAAAGCTCATCATCACTGGTCATTAGAGAAATGAAAATCAAAACCACATTGAGATAATATCTCATGCCAGTTAGAATGGCGATCATTAAAAAGTCAGGAAACAACATATGCTGGAGAGGATGTGGAGAAGTAGGAACACTTTTACACTATTGGTGGGAGTGTAAATTACTTCAACCATTGTGGAAGACAGCGTGGTGATTCCTCAAGGATCTAGAACTAGAAATACCATTTGACCCAGCAATCCCATTACTGGGTATATACTCAAAAGATTATAAATCATTCTATTATAAAGACACATGCACATGTATGTTTATTGTGGCACAATACCAAAGGTTTGGAACCAACTCAAATGCCCATCAATGATAGATTGGATAAAGAAAATGTGGTACATATACACCATGGAACACTATGCAGTCATAAAAAAGGATGAGTTCATGTCCTTTGCAGGGACATGGATGAAGCATTCTCATCAAACTGACACAAGAACAGAAAACCAAACACTACATGTTCTCACTCATAAGTGGGAGTTGAATAATGAGAACACATGGACACAGGGAGGGGAATATCACACACCAGGGTCTGTCAGGGGGTGGGGGGCTAGGGGAGGGATAGCATTAAGAGAAATACCTGTAGATGATGGGTTGATGGGTGCAGCAAACCACCATGTCACCGTGTCACATGTAAACCTATGTAACAAACCTGTACATTGTGCACATGTACCCCAGAACTCAAAGTATAATAAAAAATAAATATATATATATGTATATATAAAATAAGGATACATGCATACATATGTTTATTGCAGCACTATTTACAATAGAAAAGACATGGAGCCAACCTAAATGCCCATCAATGATAGGCTGGATAAAGGAAATGTGGCACATATACACCATGGAATGCTATGAAGCCATAAAAAGGAATGAGATCATGTCCTTTGCAGGAACATGGATGAAGCTGGAAGCCATTTTCCTCTGCAAAGTAACACAGAAACAGAAAACCAAACACCACACATTCTCATTCATAAGTGGGAGTTGAACACATGGACACGGGGAGGGGAACAAAACACACTGGGGCCTGTCAGAAGGAGACCAAAGGGAGAGAGAGCATCAGGACAAATAGCTAACACATGTGGGGCTTAAAACCCAGGTGATGGGTTGGTAGGTGCAGCAAACCACCATGGCACATGTGTACCTATGTGGCAAACCTGCACATTCTATACACGTATCCTGAACTTAAAGTAAAATAATTTAAAAAAGAAAAAAAATAGTTCATATTGAATCTTTCCAATGTGGCACACAGTGTGCTATGCACAAATTTCCATCTCTCCAACTTGTATGTGGAAAGCTGTGTCTAAGAAAATAGGTGAAAAATTACATTTGCCAGTTCTCTTGGTATTCCCATTTTATGGCTTTTGTGGGAATGCAGTTCATGCTTGCCTCCTATTTAATTTGCCTCCTTGTAAATTCCAGCTATTGACCATGTAATTAATCCCTGTATGGAAAAAAAATTGGCATTTATTTCTGCAATATATGTGCTTCATCCCAATAGGAGAATATATTCATCATAGTCCTTTTCATTATTCTACAGTTGTTCCTCATTTTACATACCACACAATTAATATACACTGGAACTCTTCTCCCAAATTCTGCATTAGAACTATGATATTCATTTGTTCTTCTTGATTTTTAATTTCTGAACTTCATTTATCTTTGGTCACAGGTTTCTCTTACTAGGTCCTTTTCTCTCTCTCTCTCTCTCTCTCTCTCTCTCTCTCTCTCTCTCTCTCTCTCTTTCTGATTCCTCTTACCTCTTTTCTTTTCACTTGTTTAGTCTTTGTACTCGCTTCTTTCTACAGATGTCTTAAAATTTGTTTTTCTCTATCATACAAAAATAAAAAATGGCTGATAATTCTAAGTACCATCCTCACTGAGAAATTTCCCTTTGGATTGGGACCAAAGCTTTATGATAAAAAGAAAGTTCATCTGCTTTTTGTTCAGAAGGCGATTGGACAAAGCTCTAGAAAGCCAACCTGTTCCTGGCATGTCATCTCATACTTAGTTCTTCTACTATACATATACAAGGCCATCTCGGTTCATCATAACATGATTTCTGGGATAAAGGTAACACCTACATTGTTGGTTTTGACTTGATGACAAAATAAATCCTTAGACATTCTCAAAAGTTTAAGTTTGGGTAAAGAAACCATCAGCTTGCAACGTCTGAAAATCATTTTTATTTAAGCCCAAAGAAGAAAAAGCTAATTGCTTTTCTTAATTTTTACTATCTGGAAATGTACCCTGATCTGGCAAATACATGTACTAATGAAGAACAGCTGTGTTGCAGGCAAAATTATGAAAGTAAATTGCATGGTTGACTGGTTATTTATTTTTAATGCAGAGATCAAGAAGACACATTGCTGACCCAAATGTAGATGGACTTTAATATGTTTTTGTTATCTATAAAGTTAAAGGCTCCTTTATAAAAGGTTACAGTTATTTATCAACTTAAATCTATTGTCAAATAGAAAAAAAATTGGAGTGAATATAAATCCGTAATTTGAAGAAAAAGTAGAAAATTGTAGGAAGAAATCCTCCTGAGTGCAAAACTTTAAGGAGAAAGATGTTGATGAAAACGTCTAAAAGATTTTCTAATTTGTCATTTTCTCTAAGATATTTTAAGGTTCACAGACTGTCTGTTAATCATACCACAAACACATAAAAGGGAGCCAGTATCAGGATAAAAATAAATGTATTTCTTCAACTAGTATTATTTGATAATTTACCCTCATTTAGGTTGTAGGTGGTGTAAAAGTAAATTAATGTGGAATGTGTTCTAAAGGATTCTGTTTGGGTAGGGAAGAAAATATGAATATATGGCTTAATAAAAGATAATGAATCAATTAATTATATCCACTTCAGTGTATATCTTATGGATAAAATGTTTTAAATCATCATCAAAAGATCAAGCCCTTTAATAGTGTGGTTTTAGAGAACTAGTCAGAAATACGCACATAAATCTCGATATGAGTTAAAGCCTATTCTTCCGACACTGTTATAGTATCTTTTTTTGTGTGTTATGAACTGTTTTACTTTTTCTGATTGAAATAGAATTAAAATTTTTAAGCTTTTTCTTTCAAAAATATGAGTATAAAATTTTAATCATAGTAATACATTTTAAATTCTGAAAACAAGTTAGTGTAGATTTAGAAATTGGACATCTAGAAGGTAGTTTTAGAACAGTCTATCCAAAGTAAATGTCATCTCTACAGAAACCTATTAATATCCTCACTTCAGTGAAGGCATAACCATGGGACAGAAGGCCAGCTTAAGCAAGGTATTTGGTGTACAGGGTTTTGCAAGGTTTATTCAACTAAGATGTGTTTGCATGTTTTTGTGACATGGTTGGCTGTGTCCCCACCCAAATCTCATCTTGAATTGTAGCTCTCATAATTCCCACATGTGTTGGAAGGACCCAATGGGAGATAATTGAATCATGGGGGTGATTTCCCCCATAATGTTCTTGTGGTCAAAAGTTTCATGACATCTGATGGCTTTGTAAGGAGACACCCTGTTTGCTTGGCTCTCATTCTCTCTGTTACCTGCTGCCATGTAAACATGCCTTTTGCCTTCCTCCATGACTGCGAGGCCACCCCAGCCACGTGGAACTGTGAGTTTATTAAACCTCTTTTTCTTTATTACCCAGTCTCATATATGTCTTTATCAGCAGCATAAAAACAGACTAATACAGTAAATTGGTACCAATAAAGTGAGGATGCTTCTGTAAAGATACTCAAAAATGTTGAAGCAACTTTGGAATCTGGTAACAGGCAGAGGCTGGAACAGTTTGGAGGGCTCAGAAGAAGACAGAAAAATATCGGAAAGTTTGAAACTTCCTAGAGACTTGTTGAATGGCTTTGACCAAAATGCTAATAATGATATGGACAATGAAATCCAGGCTGAGGTGGTCTCAGATGGAGATGAGGAACTTGTTGGAAATTGGAATAAATGTGACTCTTGCTGTGTTTTAGCAAAGAGACTGGTGTCATTTAGCCCGTGCCCTAGAGACTTGTGGAACTTTGAACTTAAGAGAGATGATGTAGGGTATCTGGTAGAAGAAATTTCTAAGCAGCAAAGTGTTCAAGAGGTGACTTCGGTGCTGTTAAAAACATTCAGTTTGAAAAGAGAAACAGCGCATAAAAGTTTGGAATATTTGCAACCTGACAAAGTGATAGAAAAGAAAAACCCATTTTCTGAGGAGAAATTCAAGCTGGGTGCAGAAATTTGTGTGAGTAATGAGGAGTCAAATGTTATTCACCAAGAAAATGGGGAAAATGCCTCTAGGCCATGTCAGAGATCTTTGTGGCAGCTCCTCCCATCACAGGCTCTAGAAGGAAAATACGGTTTTGTGGACTGGGCCTAGTGTCCCCATGCTGTGTGCAGCCTAAGAACTTGGTGCCCTGCACCCTAGTTGCTGTAGCCATTACTAAAAGGGGCCAATGTATATCTCAGGCTGTGGCTTCAGAGGGTGCAAGTCCCAAGCCTTGGCAGCTTCCACATGGTGTTGAGCCTGCAAGTGCACAGAAGTCAATAATTGAGGTTTGGGTACCTCCACCTAGATTTCAGAGGATATATGGAAACACCTGGATGTCCAAGAAGAAGTCTGCTGCAAGGGAAGCGCCCTCATGGAGAACCTATGCTAGGGCAGTGCAGAACAGAAATGTGGGGTGGAACTTTGCTGCAAGGGAAGCACCCCCATGGAGAACCTCTGTTAGGGCAGGGCAGAACAGAAGTTCCCATTGGGGTACCTTCTCTTATTTATTCTCATGTTCAATAAATATGAGAAGAAGGCCACTGTCCTCCAGACCCCAGAATGGTAGATCCACCAACAGCTTGTACCATGTGCCTGGAAAAGTCATACAGGTACTCAATGCCAGCTCATGAAACAGCCAGGATAGGAGTTATACCCTGCAAAGCCACAGAGCTGCCCAAGACCATGAGAAGCCACCTGTTGCATCAGCATGCCCTGAATGTGAGACATGGAATCAAAGGAGACAATTTCAGAGCTTTAAGATTTGACTGACCCGCTGGATTTCGGACTTGCATGGGGCCTTTGGCCTCTTCATTTTGGCCAATTTCTCTCATTTGAAATAAGTGTATTTATCAAATGCCTGTACCCCCACTGTATCTACAAAGTAACTAACTTTCTTTTGATTTTACAGGCTCATAGGCAGAAGGGATTTGTCTTGTCTCAGATGAGACTTTGGATTGTGGAACTTTGAGTTAATGCAGAAATGAGTTAAGACTTTGGGGGACCGTAGGGAAGGCATGATTTATTTTGAAATCAGAAGACATGAGATTTGGGAGGGGCTGGGGCAAAATAATATGGTTTGGCTGTGTCTCCACCCAAATTTTATCTTGAATTGTAGCTCCCATAAATCCCACATGTATGAGAGAGACCTGGTGGAAATTGAACCATGGAGGTGGTTTCCCCCATACTGTTCTCATGATAGTCGATAAGTCTCATGAGATCTGAGTTTCATAAGAGGATTCCCCTTTCACTTGGCTCTGATTCTCTCTCTTCCCCGCCACCATATAAGATGTGTCTTTTGCCTTCTGCCATGATTATGAGGCCTCCCTAGCCATGTGGAATTGTGAATCCATTAAACCACTTTTTCTCTATAAATTATGCAGTCTCATGTATGTCTTTATCAACAGCATTAAAACAGACTAATACAGTGTGCAAACTATTCATTTTAAGTATGTCTACTGTACACTGCTGCTTATTCAATCAATCGAATTTGAATATGAATTCAATATTGAATTTATATATTCAATAAATATAAGAAGATATATTATTTATATTTATGTCTCTCTTAAATCTTAGAGAGAATTACAGCCCCATATCCCCATAATCATGGTTTCTATCAAAAAATGGTAGAAAAGGAATACATTCTGCAGGCTTACTCTTACTCCCATACATACAATATTCCTTATTTTGCAGCATCTGGATTGAGTTACTTAAATGGTTTATTTACTTTTTTATTTGTTTGTTTGTTTTAGAGACAGGTTCTAGCTTTGTTGTCCATGCTGGAGTGCAATGGTGCAATCATGGTTCACTGTAACCTCAAACTCCTGGGCTCGGTGCTCCTCCCACCTCAGCCTCCTAAGTACCTGGGACTGAAGATGTGCACCATCTTAGTAGAGACAGGGTCTTATCATGTTGCCCAGGCTGGTCTTGACCTCCTGGTCTCAAGTGATCCTTGCACTTTGGCCACCTACAGTGCTGGGTGGGCTTTATTTACCTCTGTAAGAATCTGAAAAAAACAACCTTCTCTTTTTTTTAAAAAAAAAAAAGTATTTTCTTTACCGCAAATTAACAATTCTGGTCATGGGAAATGTCTAGCTTACTCTGGACCCTCACTTTTGTACCGACTTAGTTGAACCTTCTGTTGACCCACAAGCACTAGCTCCAGGACTAATGCTCTTGAGAACTGGGCAGAAGGAAGAAATGAGCACCCAGATGACCTCTAGAACAACATCATTTATTCACTTTCCCTACAGCAGCCATTGCTTCCTTTGCCTGTAAGCAGTCTGCCAAGAAGGGGTGCATATATTTCTCTTCTTCCAAATTAGATTGCCTTGCCATGAAAATAATGTTTCACTGAGTAGTTGGGTGAAGCTGAAATCCTTTAAAAATGAAACCCAGTGGAACTATAATTATATATGTTAAACTATAACATGGTTTGTGGTAAATTACTTTTTGAATAACAAACTATGAATCCATAATGGAATTTTGAAAAATAATTCAAATTAAGACTCATAGAAATGCTTTTTCTTACTCAACAAAGAGCTTGTGTTAGGCTGCTTATGACCCAATGTTAGCCAAGTGAGATGACAGCTGCAGAGTGTCTTACTGTCTGCTCTTCTTCAGTGCCACAGCTGTAGCCAGCACACCTTTTTGCTGAGGCACTGTATTAGTTCTTTCTCACACTGCTATAAAGAAATACCCAAGCTTGGGTAATTTATTTAAAAAAAAAAAAGAGGTTTAATTTCCTAACAGTTCCACATGGCTGGGGAGTCCTCAGGAAACTTATAATCATGGCAGAAGGCACCTCTTCACAAGGCAGCAGGAGAGAAAATAAATACAAGCAGGGGAAATGCCAGACACTTATAAAACCATCAGCTCTTATGAGACTCACTCATTTTCATGAGAACAGCATGGGAGAAACTGCGCCAATGATCCAATCACTTCCCACCAGGTCCCTCCCAGGACATGTGGGGATTATGGGAACTACAATTCAAGATGAGATTTGGGTGGGGACACAGCCAAACCATATCAGGCACACAACGGCTCCCTCTGCCTCTCCAGTGCAACATGCACATCACACTGCTGGGGAGGAAGAAAGGGTTGTGGGTACTGCATTTAATCACCTTACACTTTTCCTTCTATTTCAATCTGCTCCCTTAAGACCAATTGCCATTGTTAAAATGCATAGTCTCCTTATTTTATATGCATTAGAAGTGGTCTAAGTTGTTATTGCACTGATGAAATCACCCACATATATATATATATAGTCCATTTACATTCAATTTTCTTCTGTCAAGAAATGGGAAAATAATGCTAAATTTTTCATTTTCCTAAGAGTAAGGCAGGTAAGCACTTCTGCTTTCTATGTAGTAGAATTTTGACCTTATGAAACCATTAAAGTCAAAAACTATTGGGAAGAATAACGACATGATTTATTTTCTTGATTTTATATCCACCTCTAGAAATCCCTGCTGAAATTCTGTGACTTACATTTATCTTCCTAAAACCATTTGTAGCTGAACTTACTTCATTCCAATCTCATAGCTGTTTTACTACATAATAGCCTTTTCCCAATAACCTTTAAAAATGTTCTCCATGGGTGATTTACCCTTTAGTTCCCACCCCCAATTAGTAAACAAATAATCTCCCAAAATGAAAAAGACTTAATGAAATTGTTTAAATACAAGTAATAGGAAGAAAATGTTCACAAATGGGAAGACATAATAACGTGAGACACGGGATATGAATCCAGGGTTTTGGCAAGTGAATTTTTAAAAGATGGGTGTTTGGAAGGTTTAGGTGTAGTTAGGGTATGGGGGTGGAAGGCGGTGGTAACAGTAGAATATTTTCTCACTTAAGAATGCTGAGAAAATACAGGAAAAGCATTAGAAATTCTGGAATTTTAAAGGAATTTACCAGTTGCATAGTTGAAAGATAAAGGTGGGGGCTGGATAGAAAGGGAACTGAGAAGTAGGAGTCCTCAGGGACTTGGGCTTTCCAATCTTACTGTGTTTTCATCTGGAATACATTATTCCAAGATCCTTTCTTACTAAATCCAGAATCCCCTTTCTGAGCTTTAAACTATATCTGCTTCATGCTAAGAAAACTACTGTAAAGTTTTCAATTAATTTTAAAGAACTATAGTTTTACGTTACTTGGAGGAATCATTTTTTATTGAAGACAGACAAATACAAAGTCTAGAAAATATCTAAGATACACACATGCAGAAATAATGTAGAAACACTGAGAGGAAAGTGAACAAATTGATGGAGTGAAGTGCCAAGATCTTGAAAGGCAATTTGTCTTTCTATTAGTGTTTTTGCATGAATTTCAGGCAATCAATTAGAATTTTTAAAAATGAACTCTCTAAAATAGTATTTCCATGCCACTCTTGGTTGCTTTAACTTTAAAAATACCTTTTTAACTTATCTACGTTTCTCCATCTTCACTGCCCACCCTGGCATCGCCATAGCCTTGCTTTTCTGAAGAGCTATATGATCTCCTCTTTGGGCTCCCCACCATCTACTCTAATTCCTTCCAATCCTTGTCTGCACTAGAAACAGAACGCACTTTTCAAAACAACAACAATAAATGGAACTCTGTGAGTACTTTGCTTAAAATATTCAGTGACATCCTACCTATCTTTCATAAAGAGCAATATTTTCTTTTTTTGTTGAGATGGAGTCTCGGTCTGCCCCCCAAGCTGGAGTGCAGGGGCGCCATCTTGGCTCCCTTCAACCTTCGCCTCCCTAGTTCAAGCAATTCCCCTGCCTCGGCTCCACAGTAGCTGGGACTATAGGTGTGCACGATCACACCCGGCGTATTTTTAGTAGACACGGGGTTTCACCATGTTGGCCAGGCTGATCTCAAATTCCTAACTTCAAGTGTTCAACCAACCTTGGCCTGCCAAATTGCTAGGATTGTAGACATCAGCCATCACATCCAGCTGAAAATTATTGAGATCGCTTTGCAACACCCTGTTCTGGCCTCACCCCCTCCCCTTCAAGGGCACAGCTCCACCTCTCTGATATACTAACTTTCTCTTTCTTCCTCTTTACTCTGGTCTTTCCAACAGGCTATAGAATACTCTTCTTATCATATTAACTTTTGCTCATCTGTCAGATCACAACTGAAATGTCACTTTCCCTCGGGGAAGCACTTCCATACCACCTCCCAAACTTGATTAGTAACCCTTGCAGTACCTAATACCTCTCGCTCCTTTTCCTTGAAATTTATCCCAATTTACCCTTATATCTCCATGTTTGTGATGATTTGTATACTCTCTCTCTCTCTCTGATGTAGGTTCTATAAAAGCAGAGACTCTGTCTTATTTACAAGTATATTCCCAAGGTAATACAATGTCTGCCATTTAATAAAAAATGTTCAATAAATAAGTGGAATAGAAGTGACTGGCAAGTGATTATCACAAATCTATGCATTTTTAGTATTTCTTTTTCATTAAATGTTATTTCAACTGACTATTGGTGGGCTACTATTTCATGAGTGGTATTTGTCAACTTTATTGATTTCGAACCACATCCTTCTTAAAGTGGCTGAAAAATATCTTTCATGAAGTGTTTTTTTTTATTTTGTGTAGATAAGCACGAACTTAATTTACAGTTCACTTAGATCATCCTGTCTGCAGAAGATAACTCTTCCTCGATTTAAGTTCTTAACGTAAATAATATTTTCTCAAGAGTTTCTGGGTCCCTAAGATAAATTCCCTTCTTCTGATATTCCTTGTGAGCACGTGGCTCTCCACACAATAATCCGGAAATAATCTCCTTCCATCCTGGGTATCTGTCATCTCCTGGAACCTCATTTTTATATGCAACCAGACAATACATAAAGGGAGCCTGAAGAAGGCACACCTACTTCTTCAAGGACACACATTTCTTTCTTCATTTCTATCAGTGAGAACCTGTGAGATGACTGCACCCTACTAGAAGAAAGACTGACAATATAGCCTAGCTGTGTACCAGGTAGAAGAAAAAACAGGATTTGAGAACCCCAAGAAGTATCTGCTAATCTGGGCCTCAGGTGCCTAACTTTTATTAAATGACCACCAAGATGTATATACATTCTGTGCCATGGAATTATGTCGATATTCCTCTTTAAAACTTTTAGTCATAGTAACATCAAGGCAATTTCAGTGGGAGTTAAGTTTAAAATTGATGCACTAAGATTTCAGCAAATCATCAAGCCTTGCTGCTTTAAGCTCCAAATCAGTTGAGTTGCTGCATTATCTACCTCCTAGACCCAGGCATAGTAGCTGCTGCACAGCATGACTAGAACGAAAATTTCCACGAGTCACTGTTACCCACCCTGCCGCAACACTGCCCACCCAAGCTGCTGGATGGAGGAGAAGGCCTCTGCCATGCACACCAACCACAGGGAAGGAGGTGGGATTTCTAGCACTCTTGAGACTGCTTGGTGGAGGAATGAGGGTGGGCAAAATAGGAAAAGTGAAACAAGGAGAAGGTATGTACTTCTTCTACAGCTGTTTATACTACAGAGGCAAAGGAGTCTACCTTAAAGTCATGTTGCAACTGCCTTATTCATTATTCTTACCTTGAATCTAGATAATCTTTAAAGAGGTTTTTTGTTTGTTTGTTTTTTCCTTTTATGACAGAGTCTTGCTCTGTCACCCAGGCTGGAGTGTAGTGGCACAATCTTGGCTCACTCCAACCTCTGCCTCTCAGGTTCAAGTGATTCTCCTGCCTTGGCCTCCCAAGTAGCTGGGATTACAGCCTCCTGCCATCACACCTGGCTAATTTTTGTATTTTTAGTAGAGACGAGGTTTCACCATGTTTGCCAGGCTTGTCTCGAACTCCTGACCTCAAGTGATCCTCCCGCCTCAGCCTCCCAGAGTGCTGGGATTATAGGTGTGAGCCACCATGACTAGCCTCTTTAAGGATTTTTTAATAGTTTAGTTAAAAGAAATAAAAGTATTCAAAATCATAGAATTCTTTTCCTGTAAATGAAGAAAATATCCAACGAAAAGGCAAAATTCATGCAGAATTATAAATCATAAATTAGAAGAACTCAATTGTAATTTATACAAGCAAATTATCTTCTCTTCCTTACCTATTTCACCTTCTAGAGTTACAATCTCCATCAATCACTTCATCTTGCCAAGCATCTAAGCACAAAACAAAGAACTGTCTTACTTATTTTAGACCCAACTGTATCCAGTCTATCAACATGTGATGTTTGACTTGTGGTCTAGATGGTTCTTTATCAATTGCCTTCTCTCTACCATACTTCCTAGCACAGAGCCCATAGGATTTATCATCAAGACTTTAGCAAAGTCTTCTTTCCAAAAAGACTATTCTGACTACCACACACCACGTATTTCCCAAGCATATTCTGTGCTCCTCTAATGCTTTCAACTCACCTCCATATTATAGCTAACTTTCAATTTCATCAAGGTACTCATCTGTAAAACTGAGGTTACAATAGTCGTTAAGGTGTTGGGTTGTTCTAAATAAATGAAAATACTTGAAGAGTTTTCTTCATGTTGTCTTACAAATATTTCTTATATTCCCAAGACTCCTCAACACTCTGCTGCTTAGTTTGTCAATAGTAGCAATTTTATTATTTTTGTCTTTGTATCCCCCAAGGCCTGCCTCATTGCCTGATACAGAGAAGGACCTCAACAAAGGTGCTGAATAAATTATTTCATAATAATGGCATGAAGTCAGATTTACCCATAAATAAGTATTAAGATTTCCATAAACCTCTTACATATAAACATAGTTAGACATGGGCCACTTTTGTAAGCCTCTGCATTTTTTTCTTTCATTTAAGAAAAATACCATAAGGAAAATAACATTCACTGTAACTGCCTAAAATACCACAGATGTCAGGAAACATATGAGTTAGAATTGTTATAATAAATTCAAGTTCACCCACGTTGCATATAATGTCTGTTAAGGTACCCTATTTAATAGTACAGCTAGTAATCACAAAAATTATATATGTGCAGTGTGGGTGAAGTAGAGTTATTATGAGAGCTTTACCTCCTGTATCGCTGGACTTCTTTCTGTTCTTTCTTGGATAGCACTGTGTTTGTACATTAGTATTTTGTTTATTTTCACATAATTTCTCTAAAAATATGCAACTTAAATTTCAGGGTAGATTCTTTGTAGAGAGACAAATATATTTTTCCACCAGTATTCACAGGTCCATATCTATCAGAAATATTCAAAGGAGTCACCAAAGACTCCTAGGCTGAGGAGCTCAAAGGCTGTTCAGTGTGCAAAACCTCAGGACTATTGTTAAAATTCCAGACAAACTAGAAATTACTTGAGCCAGAAATTACACAATTGTATACAGACCTCCAAACCAGTGGTTCTTCCCTAGAGCATTTTTAATCGTTTTAGGAGAAAATAGCTTTATTTTAAAAAGCACAAAACTTGGAATTGTATAGAGTGTTGTGGGGAAAAAAAGGCAAAGTGACCTTGCAAGGTGAACTCTTCGCCTGGAAGTGACCACCACAGGCAAACCTTCCAGAAAGCTTTCAAGTCTATAAACTGAAAAACCTGAAGTCATAGGCACCAGAAATATACAGTGCCTTGAGTAAAGATCAGTTTTATATTATTATTATTTTTGGATTTAAATCAGAAAAGTCTCTGTTTTTAAGCAGTTATAAAGTACAAGAGCTGAGTTATGAATACTCAGCCTAACCATCTTAGTTTAAATATGTTATAATAAAAAGTGGCTCAGAAGCCAATAAAAATACTAAAAGAATTTTTCCTAAAACCTGAAAGTTTTATTCTAAAGTTTATATGAAAAAATACACAAATAATAGTAACCAGAAAAACTTTTGAAAAAGAACAATGTAGAGGACTAGCCTCAACAGATACTAAGACATAATATATCAATAATTAAAACAGTACTGAATTGAGTGTGAATTACCAAGTAGACCAATAGAACAGAATAGAAATTCCAGAAATAGATTCAAATACCTATGGGAAATAAGAATATGATAAATCAAGCTTTTCATATCAATGGGCTACAGATGCACATTTTAATAACTGGTACTGGAACAACTGAATAGCCATCTGGAGAAAGACAAAGTGGTTCCGATACCTCTCCACACACTCTAGGAAAAGCTCCAAAAAGAATAAAGCAATACATTTTTTAAAGAAAACCATATAAATTTTATATGAAAACATGGGCGAACTTTCTTATTACTTTCAACCAGAGAAGGCTTTTCTGAACATGATGTGAAATCCAAAAGCCATAAGAGAAAAGACCAAAAAATAGGAATACATAAAATAAAATATGAGGGCCAGAGAAGAAAGAAAGAACCATAAGAAATTGTAAGACAACTAACAAACTTGGAAAAAGCTTGCAACGCCTATCACAGATGAAGGTAAATTTTCCCAATATGTAAAGAGATACTTACTAGAAATCAAGAAAAGACGAAAAAAAACCCTGATAGAATTATAAGGAAAAGATATGAACAGAGAGATCACCCGCACAAAATATACCCTTTAAATAGATTAAATTACGTTCAGTCTCACTCATGTTAAGGAAAATGTAAGGCATAGTAGGCCCTCCAGATCTGTGGGTTCTGCATCCACAGATTTAAACAATCATAGATGGAAAATATTTGGAAAAAATAATAAATAATAAGAATATAGTACAACAATAAAAAATATTGAAAATTTAAAACACAATACTTTATAGTAATTATTTATGGAGCATTTACATTGTATTAGGTATTATAAGTAATTGAGAGATAATTTAAAGTGTGTAAAATATATGGAAGTGTAAGAGGATAGGAGGATGTGTGTTAGTTCCATGCAAATACTACATCAATTTATACCAGGGAATTGAGCATCCAAGTATTTTAATATCCATGGGGTCCTGGAACCCATCCCCCAAAAGTGCCAGTGTACTGTAACTATACAAAGTTACCATTTTTTTACTTATCAACTTTCAAAAATCTGAAAATTTATATTAGTGGAGGGAAGAAAATGGCACCACCCCAATGTGAAAATATTTGGCAGTCTCTAAAAAATTTCAGATATATCTTTGACTCAGCAACCCCATTTCCAAGAATCTATCACAGTGACACAATACAAATATAAAATCACATATGTACAGATGTCTTCACTGCAACATAATTGTAAGAGAAAAAGATTGGAAACCAACCCAAGCAGCCCACAATAAATAATTAGTTGAAGAAACTATGATGCAGCCACTCAATGCAATAATACACAGTTTTTTAAAAGGAAGCTCTCCATGCATTGATATACAGAGATTGCTTGCCTATGTTCTTAAGAAAATATATTTATGTGCAGAAAAGTGCCAGACTTTGAGTAAGAAAGAGAGAGAATGTGTACATATATGTGTGTGTGAAATGAAACAATGGAAGGATAAACAAGAAACTAATAAAATTGTTTACCTATGGGTCAGGGTTACAGAATAAGGTAAAAGGGGTAAGTATGGTATAAAGAAACTAATCAATATAGTTTCCTATAGAGGGCAGGGAAATAGAATGGAAGGGGGGGCAGGAATAGGAGCAAAACCCTGTGTATATGTTTCTATATACTTTCAACTTTTGAATCATGAAAATTCATTACTATTCAAAAAATTATAACTAATTTTAAAACCAATCCCTTAAAACTGAAATTGTCTACTGATAGTCTCAAAGTTATGTGAGTCCAGTAGCAATGAGTACCCACAACGCCAAGATTTTGATCTATATCTTCATTCTCTAGAAGACCAGGCAATTTAGAGCAATGCTAATTTCAGAACTGTGAGCCTGGGACACATTTTTGTGCCAGAAATAAAGCTTTCCAAAATCAGTGGAGTCATATCAAAATTTCACAGAAGCCAGTTCAAAGGTGTCATACTGGCCCAAATGGGGATAAAAGAATTATTGAATGGATTGATAATAGAATCACTATGGAAGTCCTCACAAAATAGTTAACTCTTGAGTAAAGACCTGCAGGAGGGGACCCACAAGTAAATATCCAAGAGAAGGGTATGCTCCTCCCAGAGAGATAACAGCAAAGACAAAGCCTCTAAAATAGGATAGTGCCTAGAGTACTGAAACGCACAGGGTATTCAGTGTGACTGGAGTTCAGTGAGTTAGGAGAGCAGAAGTGGGGTCCAGAACACAGCAGGAACATGTAGCATCAGCTTCATGGTCATGTGATAGTGATGAATGCTGGATGCTAGAAAGATGGAGGTCCTTGCTATGCAGTGACAAAACATTTTAAAAACTGACATTTTCTATTGCTTTGAAAGCACCTCAACTGCCTTTGAAACTTTGGCTCTAGGGGAGAAGGTCAGAAAAATGTTAGAAGTTTGTGTTGATTTTTGCTGAATGCATTTAGCAATATTTCAAAAGAAACAATTGGGCTCAGGCAAGAACTGGCAGTTTAGAAACAATTACTAAAGGGAAGAAAGTAGAGAGAGCTATGAGGCCTCAAATGCTAGGAAAGCTCATTGCTACAAACTCCAAACAATGAAAAGCCTTTCAACAACAAAACCTCATCAAAACTCTGCTCTGTTGGCTGGGTGCAGTGGCTTATACCTGTAATCCTAGCCCTCTGAGAGGCCAAGGCAGGAGGATTCCTTGAGCCCCAGGAGTTCAAGACAAGCCTAGGCAACACAAAGAGATGCCATCTCTCCAAAACAAAATGATATAATTAAATTTTAAAAAAAGATTCAGCTCTGTGGCAATGATCAGATTAAGGGTATGGCCTTCTCTCTGAAAGTAATGGCTTCATGATAGGTGCCACTCTGTTGCAAGACAGGCTTGGGGGTAAGGAAGCAAAGATACCAGACTTGTGTATTATGTCCGGGAAAAGATGAGCATCTGTTCACTGACACATAAAACTAATAAAAGCAAATTAATCCGTGGCCTACTAAATTTTCATGGGAGTTGTATTGCCAAAGAAGTGACAAACCTCGACTAAAAGAGGCTTTGAATGTTTGAGCCACAAAATGAGTCTTGGGGCCCCAAATTTATGCCAGAATGAAGTAGGCTGCAAAAGCTTTATAGCCCCAGATGCCACATGTCCCCAAAATGACTTCAGGGATGGCCATAGAAGACAATAGGCAAGGACAAACCTCCCAGAAAGTAGAACTGGAGGTCACAGAGAACTATGAACTAAAGAGTTTTTGCCAGAGAGCAGAATCAGTTCTAATCAAGGAACTTCATTCCACAGGATAGAAGGTTTTGACACGGCTTACCCTGTGGGCTTTTGTCCTTGCTATGCATTTTCATTTTCAAAATAGAAATTTGAGTTGTTATTATCTTGTCCCTGCTCCACTATTATGTAGAGTGTGCGTGTGCATGAGTGTTGGAGAGCAGGCTGAAAGGGCACAAGCCATAAACGTGTCTCTAGCTGACAGATTTCAGGAGCTATGTTTAGATGAGTAGTGATGTATGGTGTAGTAGCTGGAGATCCTGACCTTTGAAGTGGATGCACTGAGTGAGGAGAGCTTCGGGTTATCTTTTTCCAGTGAGTATCATTGGATGGGAGAAAGAACAAAACTGATAGCTGATGCCTAAAGAATAGACTAGGGCAGTTATTCACTAACTCATTCCCTTCCTCCTGGCACTCTCATCAGACTACCTTTCCCACCCTCCCTGCCTGCCTCAGAAAAACATTTGTCTTGATCCTATACTCTCTCCTTTCGCATATTCCAGTAAGACATTGACCTCCAGAGGTCATGGTGTGAAGATGACAGAGCCTCCATATGTCTGAATCCCTGAATGACCACATAGAACATAGCCTGTCTCCTCCTCGCCACCTCCAAATTAACTCTGAGTTAAAAAAAAAATTATTATATTAAGCAACTGAAATTTGGGCTTGATGTTTACAGGAACCTGTGGACAGTGAGCCAGGAACTAAAATCTTCAAGAAATAAAGGGATATATCTCTGGGCAAGGAACTATAGATAACTGCACTTGATTCAGTAGCAGAGTTTAATCTGATGACCTGAAATTCAAAGATAGATGAATCTGTGGATGAGAAAGAAAAAATGATTCAGAAGTAATGGTGATGATCTAAGAAAACAGCTACCCAATCTGCAGGCCCAGTGGTATAAGGAGCGTGGCCAAGAAAATGCCTACCATTAGAGAAGGACAAAGAGGAAGCAAGGTAACCAAGAAACAGTCAGGTTTTAAAGCAAGAGTGTAAGAGGAGTGTTCATAGACGAGGTGGAAGGCTTCAGAAAATGGATAGCAATCAGAGAAGGCAATATACCAAGTCCTATAGGAATTAGAATCTGGTAGATGAGGGATGACCTTCAAATTATTGGTTGTTGTGGTAACTGACATGAGCAGAAATGGAAAGCTAAATAGCATCAGGCCCAATGATCCTAAGGCAGAGAGGCTATAATTGCTACAAAAGCTGGCTTAGTTCTTGCCAGTGACTCCTGCTGATAGAGGCCCAGAGTTCCACAAAAGATGATCTTACTTGAAAGGATAGGCAGCGTCCTGCTTCCTGCAGTGATGGCCTACATAGGAGTGGTTTCACTTCAAGACTTTTTTTTTTTTTTTTTTTTTTTTGAGACAGGGTCTCACTCTGTCACCCAGGCTGGAGTGCAGTGGCAGGATCACAGCTCACTGCAATCTCAACCTCCTGGGCTCGTGTGTTCTCCCGTCACAGCCCCTCGAGTAGCTGGGAACAAGCATGGTCCTCTATCTTTGAATCCCAGACAACTTTCTTGTCTCTTCCTCTTACAAACTCTATTTTATTCTCAGAGTGTTCTATTCAAAATTTTATCTTGCATGTTCTAAGATTAGGTCATATTGTACCCTCCTCCCAAAGAGTACAGGGATCTCAGGATGCATTAATTCCTAACACCCCATTCCTAATCACATACCATTGTTAACCAGTATTTTATTCTATATTGATTAATAAACTATGTTTGCTTATAAACAGTCGACATTTGTTTATTTCTACCCAGTTGTATACCATTGTCTTTGTTCAACATTACTTTCTGCATCCCAGACCTGTCTTCTGGGTCACTTTGATTCTTCCTCAAGTATTCTTTCAGAAGGACGTTACACAGAGGACTATTAGACTGTTAGAGTTTCTTTATTTGTTTATTCTGTTTTGTTAAAAATATCTTTATTTGATGCTATCTCTAAAAATATTATTCTACTGCACAATTCTAAGTGGTTAGTTATTTTCTTTCACGACTTTTGTTTTTTGGGGAATTTTTTTGTTTTGTTTTGTTTTTAGACAGAGTCTCACTCTGTTGCCCAGGCTGGAGTACAGTGGTGAGATCTCAGCTCACTACAACTTCCACCTTCTGGGTTCAAGTGATTTTCCTGCCTTAGCTTCCCAAGTAGCTGGGATTACAGGTGTGAGACACTGTGTCTGGCCTCACAATTTTGAATGTATGATTCTGTTATTTCCACCACTGTTAAGAAGTCAGCTATCTAATTGTTTTTGTATTATATTTCAAATTTTTATTACTTAAACAATACTTGTCTAGCATTTTCCATATGCGCTCTAAGCAATTAACAAATATTAACTTATTTGATTCTTATAATAACCCTATAAGTACTGTAATTGTCATTCCTATTTTCAATTTGATTGACCTTAAATGACCAATCCATATCACTGATGTAAAGGCCTGTTCATTAAGTAAATATCTACAAATAAGTACTTAAGAATTTATTTAGAACCATATGCTGGCAATTAATCCAGCAAATATCTGTGATACTAGAATGGTTGACCAGATACTCTCTTAGAAATCCTAATATGGGCTGGGCATAGAAGCTCATGCCTGTAATGCTAACATTTTGGGAGGCCAAGGGAGAGGATCACTTGAGCCCAGGAATTTGAGACCAGCCTGGATGACACTGGGAACTCTCTTCTCCACAAAAAATAAAAAAGTAATTACCCAAATGTGGTGGTGTATGCCTGTGACCCCAGGTACTCACAAGGCTGAGGTGGGAGGCTGGTTTGAGCTCAGGAAGTTGAAGCTGCAGTGAACTGTGATTGCACCACTGCACTCCACCCTGAACAATAGATCAAGACTCTGTCTCAAAACACAAAATAAGAAAGAAAAGAAAAAAAAATCCTCATACATAACTTTTAAAAAAAGAGAAAAACTCTGCATTTAAAGTGAAGTGCAAGCCTCGAATAGAAGAGAGATGCAAAATGTTTTCTTCCTTGGAGCTATTTGAGATGTTTTAGTCTGACAAATATAAAATGGTAGGAAAGGCACTACTGCAAAGGGCACCAGAAACCAAGAAGAGAAGAAGTGGCCTCAAGCCAGATGACACTAATTATCAAGGTGAAATATATGTCACCTGTTTAGTACCAGCAAAGGAAAAAGGAAGACTGCAAATAGCTTGTAATGAAATCCTGTCGAATTGCAGTTGAAACTCTCCTAGAAAGTGCTTCAAGCCAAATGCTTCAGTCACCAATGTCCACTTCCTAAAGAGAGAAGTCTCTATGAGCCAGGCCTTACTAAGTATAGTTAGTTTATTGCCAAAAGAAATGTCTAAAGGGCTTTTTACTACTATTTTGGTTCTGCATTGTGGCAAATTTGCTGATTTTCAGATTATTTTTGGAGGTTTAGAAGTTGAAGAAAATGTGCAGAATATTCAAGAAACTGAAAAAATAATTCCATATGGCTGAGTATAGATTTGAATGGACAGAAGATATTTTTACCAAAATACTATAATTTCAGTCTAGGTCCTGCTACTGGCCTCACAGAAAGCCAATCACTGATAATATGGTATTTCCAGGAAAGAAGGCTTTAATCAGGTCTGCTGCCAAGGAGATGGGAGAGGCATCTCAAATCCATCTCCCTGATTGACTAAAATTGGGGGTTTATAAAGAAGGGAAGTAATATAACTACAAGCAGATAAATAGGAATCAGGGAGGGCTAAGGAAATCATGAAGGATGTGGGTTTTTGCTTCTCATTGTCTGGATGTGGTGATCTGGTGAGCTTCAGTTCCTTGATACTGTCTGGTTTCTTTAGGAAGGAACTCGGATACGACAAATGTAAGTTTCAAGCTTTAAGACTGGGTCAATTGCTATGTTTATTTTAAAAGACTGTAAACATCAGTTCTATGGGACAATTGGGCCAACAAGAGGCACTCATATTTTAAAATTTTTACAAAACAAACAGTCCCTGAATTCCAAATCCATTCTAAGTACAATGTATACTTTCTTATAACATGGTTTACAGTAAGATTAAAAGGAGGAGAAAAAAAAAACAAACCTGTAAAGGTAAGCAAAACAAGAGTTGCTTAGGGCAAGTTTAGGTAACTAACTACAATGAGATCATTACTTGAAAAAAATCATTTACATTGAGTGCATAATACTGAAAGACAGCATCACCTAGAATATAGACAATATACCTAAGATAAATTCTTAAATCACACACACACACATTTATATATATATAAATTCACCCAAACACTAAGTGGCTAGAATTGGGGAGGTGGGTACGAAACATAGATGTCTCATTTGTTCACCTTATGGAAAATACAAAATTGTCTTCTTGGTCAAGAGTTTTGTGTTGACACTGAAACATGAACTACAATAGATAATGGATCAGAGGACTTAAGCTTTATGAAAAGAAACTCAGACAATGATTTCAAACCCATGTTTAATCATCCATCAATCCAAATGCTAGTATTTGAGTCCAAGGGATTGAATTCCAACTAGATATGTAGTTACGTATAATGAAATAGAAAAAAAAATTTTCTCAGAAAGAAGGGGAAAAAAATGAAGACATGCTTACAAACTTCACAGATGTGGACTTTTCTTGCCAGAACATGCTTTCCAACAATAGGACAAGCCTGGTGATGCTTGCTGTCATGGCAATCATTTGGAATTAACTTATCAGCTCAGCCAACAAGAGGAATTAGATCAAACAAATTTTGATTTAGCATTAATCAGATAGCTGAATTATATCCAGAGTAACACTGTTACCTTTGTTTGCCAAGCTATCATTCAAGATATTACAGTAAGATTAAGAGCATACATTTTATAATCATTTGCTTAATGAAAGAAATAACAAAAGTATAAATATCATATTTGTGGCTCATGGTATGAATTTAAACTGTGGGTTCCATCAAATACCAAGACAAATTTTTCAATTTCTCTCACTGAATCCCTTCTTTATGAAGCTACCTGAAAGGACAACATACGTGACAAGTGTCCTAATTTTCCTGTTTTACCTTTATCTATGGCATGTGGATTTCCTTGTTAGAAAAGATGAGGTCTCTATTGGCTTAAAAATCAATAATTTTTAAAAAGCATTATTCATGCTTGAAAATAAAAATAGAGGACTTTGGGGCGAGGCACACCAAGATGGCCGAGAGGAGGTAACACTGAAATGCAGTTACCAGCGAATGAGACACAGAGGGCTAGAGGACTTCACGATTCCAAGCGAGGTGCCGGGTTCATTTCAGTGGGACTGGTAGGACTCTGAAAATAGTGCAGGGAAGAAGCCAAAGCAGGGCGAGAGCCGCCTAGGGAGGGCAAACCGAGACAGGATGGGGTGCGTCCCCGCCTGGAATGTGCAGCCAGCTCGGAGGATCAGGGACTTCATCCCCTCAGTGCTCCAATTCGGATCCTGTGCTTACCTCATCCCTCCTGCAACCCACGGCCCATGAGGGCCCCACCAGACTGCGGGGCGTCATGGGTTGTCGATGTAAATCTCAGCAACGGCTCCCACCTGGTGCCACAAGTTGTTGGCATGGACCTGGGCAGAAGTTTGGACTAACGCCAGCAGAATGGAACAACCTGTCCCACAGAGAGAGGCAGAGTTGAAAACAGGGAAATGGGCCACAAGGCCTGGCAGGCCCCACCCTGACAAAACTCAAACCGAAGCCCATGCACTGGAGAGCTTGGTAGCGAATACACCAGTTTAACCCCAACCGGGAAGATCAAGCTCAGGGAAGAAGAGATGCCATTGGGAAGGCGGGGCTAATCTCACCTGCAAACAAACTCCAGGGGAAGACCACCCACCCAGCAGACTGACTGAATCTGAGGCAGCTAAGCAGCGCCTCTACAGGCCAAAAAAGATATAGCTCCAACTGCAACAGAAAGGACGTCCACTCAGAGACCCCTCCCCAAATCACCAACTTCAAAGATCAAAGGGACATAAATCCATGAAGATGGGAAGAAACCAGCATAAAAAGGATGAAACTATCAAAGACCAGAACACTTCTTCCTTTCCCAGGGATCACGACTCCTCACCATCAAGGGAACAAAACAAGACAGAAAATGAGTTTGACAAATTGACAGAAGCAGGCTTCAGAAGATGGATAATAACAAACTTCTCTAAGTTAAAAGACCATGTTCTAACCCAATGCAAAGAAACTAAGAACCTTGAAAAAAGGATAGACGAATTGCTAACTAGAATAACCAGCTTAAAGAAGAACATAAATGACTTGATGGAGCTGAAAAACACAGCACAAGAACTTTGTAAGGTATACACAAGTTTCAAAAGCAGAATCAATCAAGCAGAAAAATGGATATCAGAGATAGAAAATCAAATCAATGAAATAAAATGAGAAGGCAAGATTAGAGAAAAAGGACTGAAAAGAAACAAAAAAAGCCTCCAAGAACCATGGGATTATGTGAAAAGACCTAATCTACGCTTGATCGGTGTACCTGAATGTGACAGGGAGAATGAATTCAAGTTGGAAAACACTCTTCAGGATATCATCTGAGAGAGCTTCCCCAACCTGACAAGGCAGGCCAACATTCAAATCCAGGAAGTACAAAGAACACCACAAAGATACTCCTCAACAAGAGCAACCTCAAGGCACATAATCATCAGATTTACCAGGGTTGAAATGAAGGAATCCTAAGGGCAGCCAGAGAGAAAGGTCAAGTCACCCACAAAAGAAAGACCATCAGACTCACAGCAGATCTCTCAGCAGAAACCCTACAAGCTAGAAGGGAGTGGGGGTCAATATTCAACATCCTTAAAGAAAAGAACTTTCAACCCAGAGTTTCATATCTGGCCAAACTAAGCTTCATAAGTGAAGGAGAAATAAAATCCTTTACAGACAAGTAATTGCTGAAAGATTTTGTTGCTACAAGACCTGCCTTACAAGAGCTCCTGAAGGAAGTTCTAAACATGGAAATGAACAACCAGTACCAGCCACTGCAAAAATGTACCATACGGTAAAGAACAACAACGCAATGAAGACACCACATCAATTAACAGGCAAAACAACCAGCCAGTAACAAAATGGCAGGATCAAATTCAAACATAACAATATTAACGTTGAATGTAAATGGCTTAAATGCCCCAATCAAAAGACACAGACTAGCAAACTGGATAAAAAGTCAAGACCCATTGGTGTTCTGTATTCAGGAGACCCATCCCATGTACAAAGACTCACATAGATTCAAAATAAAGGGATAGAAGAAGATTTACCAAGCACTTGGTAAATGGAGAGCAAGAAAAAAAAAAAAAGCAGGGGTAGCAATCCTAGTCTCTGATAAAATGGACTTTAAACCAACAAAGATCAAAAGAGACAAAAAAGGGCATTACATAATGTTAAAAGGAGCAATGCAACAAGAAGAGCTAACTATCCTAAATATATATGCACCCAATGCAGGAGCACCCATATACATAAAGCAAGTTCTTAATGACCTACGAAGAGACTTAGACTCCCACACAATAATAGTGGGAGATGTTAACACTCCATTGACAATATTGGACAGATCAACGAGACAAAAAGTGAACAAGGATATCTAGGACTTAAATGCAGATCTGGACCAAGCAGACCTAATAGACATTTGCAGAACACTCCACCCTAAATCCACAGAATATACATTCTTCTCAGCATCTATGAGACACATTTAAAGCAGTGTCTAGAGGGAAATTTATAGCAATAAATGCCCACATAAGAAACAAGGAAAGATCTCAAATTGACACCCTATAATCAAAATTGAAAGAGCTAGAGAAGCAAGATCAAAAAAACTCAAAAGCAAGCAGAAGATAAGAAATAACTAAGATCAGAGCAGAACTGAAGGAGATAGAGACCAAAAAAACCCTTCAAAAACCAAATAAATCCAGGAGCTAGTATTTTTAAAAGATCAACAAAATAAACAGACTGCTAGCTAGACTAATAAAAAATAAAGAAGAACTGAACAGATGCAATAAAAAATGATAAAGGGGAGATCACTACCGATTCCACAGAAACACAAACTACCATCAGAGATTACTACAACCAGCTCAATGCACATAAACCAGTAAATCTGGAAGAAATGGAAAAATTCCTGGACACTTGCACACTCCCAAGACTAAGCCAGGAAGAAGTTGAAACCCTGAATAGACCAATAACAAGGTCTGAACTTGAGGCAGCAATTAATAGCCTACCAACCAAAAAAAGTCCAGGTCCAGACAGGTTCACAGCCTAATTCTACCAGACATACAAAGAAGAGCTGGTACTATTCCTGTTGAAACTATTCCAAACAATACAAAAATAGGGAATACTCCCTAACTCTTTCTATGAGACCAACATCATCCTGATACCAAAACCTGGTAGAGACACAACTAAAAAAGAAAATTACAGGACAATATCCATGATGAATATTGATGCAAAAATCTTCAATAAAATACTGGCAAATGAATCCAACAGCACATCAAAAAGCTTATCCATTATGATCAAGTAGGCTTCATCCTGGGGATTCAAGGCTGGTTCAACATATGCAAATCTATAAACATAATCCACCACATAAACAGAACCAAAGACAAAAACCACAATTATCCCAATAAACGCAGAGAAGGCCTTCAACAAAATTCAACAGCCCTTTATGCTAAAAAACTCTCAATAAACTATGTATTGATGGAACATATCTCAAAATAACGAAAGCTATTTACAACAAACCCACAGCCAATATCATACTGAATGGGCAAAAACTAGAAGCATTCCTTTTAAAAACTGGCACTAGAAAATGATGCCATCTTTCACCACTCCTATTCAACATAGTATTGGAAGTTCTGGCCAGAGCAATCAGGCAAGAAAAATAAATAAAGCGCATTCAAGTAGGAAAAGAAGTTATCAAACTATCCCTATTTGCAGACGACAAGATGGTATATTCAGAAGACCCCATCATCTCAGCCCAAAACCTCCTTAAGCTAATAAGCAACTTCAGCAAAGTCTCAGCATACAAAATCAATGTGCAAAAATCACAAGCATTCCTATACACCAACAACAGACAAACAGAGAGCCAAATGATGAACAAACTCCCATTTACAATTGCTACAAAGAGAATAAAATACCTAGGAATACAACTAACAAAGGATGTAAAAGATCTTTTCAAGGAGAACTAGAATCCACTGATCAAGGAAATAAGAGAGGACACGAACAGATGGAAAAACAGTCCATGCTCATGGTTAGGAAGAATCAATATTGTGAAAATGGTCATACTGCCCAAAGTAATCTATAGATTCAATGCTATCCCCATCAAGCTACCATTGACCTTCCTCACAGAACTGGAAAAAAATCACTTTAAACTTCATATGGAACCAAAAGAGAGCCTGCATAGCCAAGACAATCATAAGCAAAAAGAATAAAGCTGGAGGCATCACGCTACCTGACTTCAAACTACTACAAGGCTACAGTAATCAAAACAGCATGGTACTAGTACCAGAACAGAGATATAGACCAATGGAACAGAACAGAGGCCTCGGAAACAACGCCACATATCTACAACCATCTGATCTTTGACAAACCTGAAAAAAATAAGCAATGGGGAAAGGATTCCCTGTTTAATAAGTGGTATTAGGAAAACTGGCTAGTCATAGGCAGGAAGCTGAAACCGGACCCCTTCCTTACACCTTATACAAAAATTAACTACAGATGGATTAAAGATTTAAACCTAAGAACTAACACCATAAAAACCCTAGAAGAAAACCTAGGCAACACCATTCAGGACATAGGCATAGGGAAGGACTTCATGACTAAAACACCAAAAGCAATGGCAACAAAAGGCAAAATAGACAAATGGGACCTAATTAAACTCCAGAGCTTCTGCACAGCAAAAGAAACAATCATTAGAGTAAACCAGCAACCAACAGAATGGGAAAAATTTTTTGCAATCTACCCATCTGACAAAGGGTTAATATCCAGAATCTACAAAGAACTAAAGCAGATTTACAAGAAGAAAACAAACAAACCCATTCAAAAGTGGGCAAAGGATATGAACAGACACTTTTCAAAAGAAGACATATATGTGGCCAACAAACATGAAAAAATGCTCATCATGATTGGTCATCAGAGAAATGCAAATCAAAACCACATTGAGATACCATCTCACACCAGTTAGAATAGTGATCATTAAAAAATCTGGAGACAACAGATGCCGGAGAGGATGTGGAATAAAAGGAACGCTTTTACGCTATTAGGAGTGTAAATTAGTTCAACCATTGTGGAAGACAGTGTGGCTATTCTTTGAGGATCTAGAAAGATAAATTCCATTTGACCAAGCAATCCCATTACTGTGTATATACCCAAAGGATTATAAATCGTTCTATTATAAAGACACATGCACATGTATGTTTGTTGCGGCACTGTTTATGATAGCAAAGACATGGAACCAACCCAAATGACCATCAATAATAGACTGGACAAGGAAAATGTGACGCATACACACCATGGAATACTATGCAGCCATAAAAAAACGAAGAGTTCGTGTCCTTTGTAGAGACATGGGTGAAACTAGAAACCATCGTTCTCCATTCTCAGCAAAGTGACACGAGAACAGAAAACCAAACACTGCAAATTTTCACTCATAGGCAGGTGATGAACAATGAGAACACTTGGGCACAGGGAAAAGAACAACACTTACTGGGCTAGGTGGAGAGGGGGTGGAGGGGAGGGACAGTGAGGGGCGGGGAGGATGGGGAGGGATAACACCAGGAGAAATGCCTGAAGTAGGCAATAGGGTAGGGGATGGAGACAGCAAACCACCATGGCATGTATGTACCTATGTAACAATCCTGCAGGATGCAGGATGTGCACATATACCCCAGAGCCCAAAGTGCAATTAAATAAATAAATAAAATTAAAAAAAATAGAAGACTTTATTTGTAATTGACTGACTTACATAAATTTCCTGAATTTTAATGAATAATTGCTAAGAAACAAGTTTAAAGATTCATGGTGGACTCTATCATTTGCCTCTTCAATGATTTACCAAATGTATTTTTTCTCATGACCTAAAGTCAACAAGTACCTGTTTTATTATATTAAGAGAAAATGTATTTGATAATTATGCATCATTATTTTGAATAATAGGAAAGAAACCTATCACAAAGAAATGAAATAGAAAAATCAAAACCTTATGTTAGGCATTCTACTTCTCAATCTTTCTCTACAATTATTCCAAGGTCTAAAATTATCCTGTGCTGCTTCTTTTGCCTTCCACTAGCCATTTCCAGAAGTTGTGATGTGCCTAAACCCATTATGCTGGTGCTGGGAGCTACTTTATCACATGACTCATGATATCAAAGGCTCGTAACACTAAGAAAGAATGGGAGCCCAAAGGGTGATCTGATGTTCAAGGAGTGCACAACTGGTTTTAAAAAATGGAGCAATGATGGTAGCTCTTCTCAGCAGATGTACTGGCATGCTCTTGTGTCACAGCTTTTGCTAAGGCAAATCTTATCAAGACAGTAAATACACCTACCTAAGCCAAAGGCTACCCAACCTTTGTCCCACATGAATCTGACAGAGGGTAATCTCAGCCTCTCTCCTAGACAGGATTTGAGTGACGGTGCAACTGATGCACATCCGTTTGTTTCTTATATCTCTGCTACAATCTCAAGCCTACTTGAAAATTCCTCATTCATCCTACCTAGTAACCAAGTTTCCCTCCATTTTTGCATTTGTCTAAAGACTGCAAATTGGTGACCCTGAGATAACATTCTCAGGGGGGCTTATGCTGTTTTTCTTTAAAATGCTGCCAATGTTTGAAATCAGATGATTTTACATGCCATTTGATATTTCCCTCCAGACTATTTATTAACTACAAAGCAAAAAAATGTAAAATAACAACTTTGGTGTGGAGAAACCTAGAAAACACTGACTTAACCACGTAATTAGAGTTAACATCACCAGAAAAAAAAATTAACATAATGTATACACTAATGTGATTTGTTGAGGAGAGTACAGAGAGCATGTTACCCTTGCAATGTACCTTCCAAAAATGGATAACCTTAATCTCATGAGAATACAGAACACCCAAATTATGTGACACCATTCAAAATAAATAGCCAGTACTCTTCAAAAGTCACAAAGAAACCCAATAAAATGTTATGGATTGGAGAAGACTATGGAGACCCAACAATTAAAAAGTGATGTGGGATCAGAACATCGAACATGACAGTAGTCCTGGATACCTCTGATACATTCACTATTGTCCCTTTTTTCTGTTCTTAGTGACCTAAGGGTCACTTAGGCACACAGTGCCCCTCTGACTGACTATAGCTATTGAGTCTCCAGCACCTTCCAGTGGTCAAGCTAATAGAGTGTGGCCCTAATCCTCAGGCACATAAAAACAGGCATTCACCCTGAATCATATTGTTAGCATAAACTGTCTGATCAATCTGATACAGTGTGGCTCAAAACCTCACCTCAAGCAAACAAAAATACTTTTATTAGGTGGAATATTCCAAGGGCTCTGTTACCTTCTCAGAGCCAGGAAAGGGCCAGTTCTAATGACAGGCTTGTCTTTGGAATGTATAGAATGGAATAACTAGTTTTATCTAAATAAATGTATAGTTTATAATACTGTACCAATGCTAGCTTGGTAATAGATAATTATGGTTTTGTAATATGTTAAAAGCAGGGAAATCTGGGCTTAGTGAGTTGAATAGTGGACCCCCGATATGGTTTGGCTCAGTGTCCTCACTCAATTTCATATGGAATTGTAATCCCTATGTTTCAGGGGAGGGTCCTGGAGGGAGGTGATTGGATCATGGGGGCAGATTTTCCCCATGCTGTTCTTGTGATAGTGAATGAATTCTCATGAGATCTGGTGGTTTAAAAATGTGGAACTTCCCCACTCAATCTCTGTTTCTCCTGCCACCAGGTAAGATGTGCCCTGCTTCCCTTTTACCTTCCACCATGATTGTAAGTTTCCTGAGGCCTCCCCAGCTATGAGGAACTGTGAGTCAATTAAACTCCTTGTCTTTGTAAATTACGCAGTCTCAGGTAGTTATAGCAGTATGAAAATGGATGAATACACTCCCCAAAAAGACATATCCAAGCCCTAATTTTCAGTATCTATATATGTGACTTTATTCAGAAATAGTGTCTTTGCAGATGTATTTAAGCTAAGGATCTGGAAATGAAATAATTCTGGATTTCAGGTGATTACTAAATCCAATAACTCGTGTCTTTATAAAATAAAGGAGTCCCAGAGGGGAAGGCTTTGTGAAGAGAAAGGCAGAGATCAGAGTGATGTGTCTACAAAGCAAGGAATGCCAAGGGTTGCTGAAGACTGCCTGAAGCTAGGAGAGAAGCATGGAACAGATTCCCTCTCAAAACCTGTAAGGGAAAGGACCCTTGCTTTCAGACCACTGGCCTCCAAAACTGCCAGAGAACAAATTTCTGTTGTATTAAGCCTCCAAGTTTGTAGTTACTTATCACAGCAGCTCTAGGAAACATACACACTGGGTAAAAATATACAGAAACCCTCTGTACTACTTTTGCAACTCTTCTATAAATCTAAAATTATCACAAATATTTTAAACAAACTTTGTAAAGTAAAACAGATGGTTTCACATGAAATCTGGATTTTTTAGCTTTCCTGGAAAAAATTGGAGATTCTGGCACTACTTGGCCTGCTTTCAAAACAAATGGTAATGGTGAGTTATAACTGAGGAGCTGAGGTTCCCATTGGACAGGGCCTTTTCACAGATCTCATAACTCCTCATGGTATTGCACATGGCCTGCTTTCCTTGTTTATGCAATGACCTGAACATGCTCCCAGTTTTTTCTAGTCATCACTGTAAGAATGGAGCAAAGCCTCATATCCCCATCAGGTGACTGATACTCCACTGTACTGAAACAGAAGCAGATGTGCTTACTTACCACTTTGTCCACCTGATTGAGACACCAGAGTTAGCTGTTCATCTGAGTCACCATGGAGTTGGCCACACACTTCTCTAATAGCACAAAAAAGAAAAAAAGTCTTAGCAATACCCTCACTTCCCAGAGTCTACCCTCCCAGTGGGAAACTCCATTATCAGGTCCCATTCCTGCTTATTCCTGTGCTGACTCATGCTTTTGAGAATTGACTGACATGACTCAAAGATGAGTCTTAAAGTATGTCAGTTGCACATGTCCATATTAAATATGTCTTATCTGTGGAAGGTAATAGGAGTGAAACAAAGCAGCATTTTGATTTATTCACCAGAGGTTAGGTTTCTATACAATTCACTAAGAGAAAAAGAAAAACAAAAAAGACACCAGATGTTTAATGCAGAACATAACACACATTGATCATTTGGCATAATTAAAGAAATTAATATTCCTTATTAATTTCTGAGTATATTCTTAGTATATTCTGAGAATACGGTATTTTTAAGTTAGCAAGCAAATAGCTCTAATTTGCTTATATTAGATAATGCTAACATTTGCTTATATTAGATAATGCTAATGTTTTATCTAATGCTAATAAAATATTTCTCCATATATGCTTTTTCATATTTCACTTAACTTTTTTGAAAGTGTATATTTTGATTCTGCTCTTCGGAAAAATGCCACTGCATATTTTTCTATCTGCTATTTTTTAAGAAGTTAAACACAGTTTTATATTAACCATGAATGCATGATATGTGAGTATTGGTGTACTAATCATCTGCATTTATTACAATAATGTTGCAAAATGTTCTAAGAAATATAAGAACAGAAGTAATAACGCCAGCCACAGTAGGATATAGATATCTCTCCTCAATGTATGCTGTTCAAAAAGGTCCTTGCTGCAGATTTTTTGATTTTGCAGGCTGAGAATTTTCAGTAGGAATTAATCAAACTTAAACCATTGCTACTTTCAAAATAAAAAAAAGAATCAATTTTCAAGGGAAATCATGAATATATGAGAAATTTACCAAACAAGAAAGGAGAGCCAGATTAGTATGTGAAAATTAAACATGCAGGTTGTCATATTTTATAAATATATGTATATCTGAATGACTGCTTGTTTTGGTCACTGTCACCAAATCATCACAATGAAAAGACCATTTTTCTTTCTTCTAGATGGTCTCTTTCATCATCTGCCTTTGACCACAGGTGCTATCGAGATATTGTTTTTTGCAGAATGGCTGTGCTTGAGCTCCAGCTGGGCCTCCTTGAGTCAGGGGCTGGGGCAGCCAAGGCGCTGTGCATTGGGATGCAGGAAGCAGGATCCTGAGATGCCCTGAGCAGCAAATGCTGAGGTCCCACAGGAGCCTCTCTAGAAACCTTGCCCTCAGAGTCCTAGCTTGCCTCAGTGAGCTCTGAAATGCAATTGAGGTCTTTCTCCCACTGTCTTAATGAATAGAACCTGACCGGCTTCTTTCTGTTAACATTAATTCTCTTTAGCAAAACCGTCACTTAGACACATCCTTAGTGTTTTCTCTCAACACATTTTAAAATTCTTTACATGGCCAGCCCGAGAGTTTTTCAAATCTTCTCATTCTGCTTTCCTTTTAATTATAAATTCCATCTTTAAATAACTTTTCTCTTATTTTACTGTAAACATCCAAAAACAGTCATGCAGCACCTAGAACCCTTTGCTGCTTAGACAGTTCTTCTGCCAGATGTCTTAGTTCATCATTCTTAAGTTCTTTCTTTCACAAAGTTCTAGGACACAAACGCAACTCTGTCAAGTTCTTTGCAACTCTCTGTAACAAGTATAACCTTTACTCCACTTTCTAATACCTTGTTTCTTACCTTTCAGCACTGCTGCACTGGGGACTAAGTTTTCCCCACATGAACTTTGGGATACATATTTAAATTATAGCAACGGGGATCTCACCCTCTTTTAATTGTGGCTTTTTTGACTTCAACAATCCAGGACTCCCTTAGGCTCTGTAAATGAAAATTCTAAGCCCCACAACTGACGAAATGGACCTCTGCTTTCAGCCAGGAGGACTCCAAAGAAACCTGGAAAGCTAGTTCAGGGAATGATGGGAAGCATGAGTCAGACCTGCCTCATTATACTCTCCTCTCGCTGGAATTCAAGCACAGCTGACCAATATTGACATTAAAGCAGAGATCTTAAGACTGACAAAGACTCTTTTTAACAATAAGTTACCAAACTCTAACCCAACTCTAGTATAGCATCATGTGACAGATAGCAGGCCCTGTAAGAAATCAAAACATTTTACCCAAAATATATTTATTTCACATATTTTGAAATGGCCCTGCAAAGATGTCTCTTGTAGGGGAAATCTGCCTACTTTAGACAATCCCTTTCCCATTCCACGTATTTTTCTAATCCTGAGGAGATTAGTTGAGAGTCTAACACCTTTGAAAGGCCTGAATAAGAAACATTTATGAGCCTATATCTACATAAGAAGAACCTTCATTTCCATTACCCCTTATTTCTTAACCCAGACACTCATTTCTATCGATTCCAGGTTTTTAGATAATAACTTAACTCTTTCAATCAACTGCCAATCAGAAAATCTTTGAATCCACCTATGACCTGTAAGTCCCCTGCTTCAAGTTATCCCACCGTCCCAGACCAAACCAATGCATACTGTGCATATACTGATTGATGTCTTATGTCTCCTTAAAATGTATAAAATCAAGCTGTAACCCAATAATCTTGGCTTATGTTCTCAGGGCCTCCTGAGGCTGTGTCATGGGTCACAGTCTTCACATTTGGCTCAGACTAAATCTCTTCAAATATTTTACAGAGTTTGGCTTTTCTTGTCAACAGCTAGCTCTTGTAATGGAAGTTACTGCAAGAATATATGTGACAAAAAGAGGGGGAATTTTGGCAGGAATCTCAGCCCAGTCTGATTGATAGTGGATCTGAAAAGTCCTCTAGACTCCAAGCAGCTCTGGTTACCTCAGTAGCATTATCATTCTGCAGCTATTGTGAGTATGTTTACTACCCTTTGTATCAATTTACTTTCATTCTTGTTGTAGTCTACTCGATTCTCTTCATATTCACAGGACAAATTCCTCAGAGAAAGAGCATCTGATAGATCTAGATATTTACTAGCATTCCAATTTGGAAAGGGTTTTTTACACTTGACAAAGTAATGTGCTCTGTCCTATCTACAGATTGGCAGCACTTGTGTCAGGCGCCCATTCCTGGTCTAATCAGTTGTGGTAATATGGGAAAGGTGTCATGATCCAAAAGGTATCTGGTAATGGCTGCACTCTCAGCAAGGCTGTGGGCAAGATAATCCCTGTGACTGACATGTCTGGTACAAAAATTGTTTTCTACCAAGTCTCTTCTTTGTATTTTTCTAACCATATAAAGCATTTAAGTAAATGACAGGAGATGTTTTAAATATATTCTGTGGTTCACAGAGTTTTCTTTCCTTACAATCTTTTTGTTCATTAATTATTTGATGAGATTTCTCCTGTAGTTTTACATGTAATATTATATTCTCAATGGAGCATTGTAATAGAGCTATAAAAAAAATGAGAAATAACAGTGTAGAATTATTAATCCCTTATTCCAGAATGTGAGAATAGCATCTTAATCCCGTATCTCAGAGGGTGAGAATAGATATGGGAAGAAAGTTCTGTTTTAGGTAAAACAACACTGACAGTCTCATAAATTTCACTGTCATCTTGTGTTTGCTCTTTTGGCAGAGGCAGAATATAATAATTGAAACCTCTTATTCTTTAAACATAACCTATATTTTCAGAAAAACTTGGACAGAGATTTTGTTTTACCTTGGATGGTTTATACATTCCTTTAATTTTTTCTTCCTTTTTTCTGCAAATAGAATACTATATATTAAATTTCCATAGTCAGTTAGGCAAACATATAAAATGTCAACCAACTTTACATTTCTAAATGATTTTATCTTAAGAATTGCTACTATTATTAACCCACTAAGAAAATCCAGGCTTTTTTAAAAGCAAGGGTCCCAGCTGTGCTTTTATTTGCTAGTTGTTGCCCTAAAATTCATGAAGTTCTATCTCAAATTTCAGAATATCATTCATCCATAAAATAGGGGTTCAGAATGGTTTGTTTCCTGAAATCAGTTACCAAACTATTATACTTTATTGACTTTCCTATTTCAACTGCTCTTCTAATATGGGAGTGTCCCACTTAGAGGATTACCTCTGTATCTCACCCTGGGACTCCTTAGAGCCTATTCTTTTTTGTCTATTGGCCTTGCATTTCTACAGGTTGGAATCTGGGTGGTTTCCCTTGGAAGCCTGTGATAAGAATTTTATTTTTAAAAACTTTCTGTCTTTCGGGGTTTTTAAAATAACTTTCATATATACAGTAAGATCCATTTGTTCATTCAGTTATTTCCCAGAGGGGAGGAATCATATAAAGAAACAATTCATGGTTCAGGAGAATTATTAAATATATACTGGTTTTATGAATGCCCTTTTCATTGCCACAAGCATATTTTGTAAATAAATTATAAAAATATATGTTTTAGGCCGGGCACAGTGGCTCATGCCTGTAATCCCAGCACTTTGCTGTAATCCCAGCACTTTGGATCACATGAGGTCAGGAGTTCGATACCAGCCTAGCCAACATGGTGAAACTCTGTCTCTACTAAAAATAAAAAATTAGCCAGGTGTGGTGGCACATGCCTGTGATCTCAGCTACTTGGGAGGCTGAGGCAGGAGAATTGCTTGAACCCAGGAGGCGGAGGTTGCAGTGAGCCGATCATGCCATTGCACTCCAGCCTGGGCCATAGATTGAGACTTGGTGTCAAAAACAAATATATATATACACACACACACACACATATATGTTTCAAAGTTAAAAAATGCTAGAAGAAAGTGGACTATTTCAAGTCTGAGACATAATTGTCTAAAATTAGCCAATAAAAAATAATTTTCACAGAGTTAAATTAAATTCCATCAAAATGAAACCTGATCCTACCATTTATTATCTTAAGCTGGTGACCATCCTGGTATCTACTTTCCTCTAAGACGGCAGCAGAGCAGAGCATGTGTCCATGTGACCAGCCAAAGGCACAAACATATAGACCTGAAAAGAAATGAATGAGGTCTTAGATATAAAACTTTCTTAAATGGCATATTGACAATGCATACCTATGAGAATGTACAGAATGTAGTCACTAGAGGTAACAAGCCAGCTCTGAAAGATATCTTTTCATCTGCTATTTGAAACAAAAGGTGGAAACTTAATTTAATAATACCTGTAAAACTGCAGGAGAAAACTCTTTTTTAGGAGGTGAATTATGACTAGCAACAAATTCCATGAAACCCTTTATAGGAGGTGGGGGCAGGGTAAACATCTGGATTCCCTCTGTATCATCAAAAGGCCCTGGGTTTGGCCCCTTAGGAATTTATTTATTCATTTTCCCAGTCAACCATGAGATTAGAAGGAGGGGGGAATGAAAAAAGGGTGACAAAAATAACTTTGATATGATTAAATTTATTTTCGGTAAAAATGAATATATTATGGTCAAGTAAAAATAAGAAAGAGAACAAGAAAGCAATATTGGAATGTCACAGAATGACAGTTAACAGGCTTTATTTGTTCTGTCATACAATGAAGCGGCCTCTTGGCCCTTATTTCTTTGGGCACAAACATGAATCAGAACAGAATACAGAGAATCATTTTATCTACAAAGAATCAAGTTTCTCACCCCCCTCACACCCCACACCCCCGTCTATTTCCATCTACTCCTCATTGGATCTGAGACCAGAGAAACTTAAAGGAAGGGAACTTTTCATATTGTAGAGAATTAATTATATCCCATTACCTTATTTATGACCCAGCTGAACTTTATTCAATTCTGCAATTCTCAAAGTTGGCATGTAGAATAATACATTATAGAGAGCCAGTGGGAAACATTTCCTAGGACTCCCCTGTCTAAATGTGTACTGTGTAATTTAGCTTCAATTAACTTCAGGGGGCTAACGGAATAGAATAAGCAAGCTCTATAATTTCCCGTGCAATTTCAGAATAAAGATCACATACAGAAAACCTTTTTGTCTAATAGTTTTGCTTCCTCCTAAAGATGCCAAGTTGATCATTTTTTGTTGCTTTCTCCATTGCAATATGAAGACTGTCTGAGGCCTGATGAGGAGTCAACCTTGCTTTGCCTGATGCTGATTCCACAGAGGCTCCTCTTCTTGTAAATAGGAATAACTTAGGTGAAGGTAATTCAGGATGATGGAGGAGTTCAGAGTGGAAACAGGTTAAAGCATTTTATTAGTTTAACTCTCTGTATTCTACAGAGGAGTATACATTAAGCTTCTGACATTTTAGGTTCACAGAAACACATTTTACCGCATCTTTAGGACCTCTAATGCAGACCTGAACCCTAGAAAAATACAATACCAACTTTACTAGTTATCATTTATTGAGTTTCTCCTCTGTGTTTTACGAATTATATTAGGTACTTTATAGGACTCTCACAACTCTGCAAGCTACGCATTATTGCCTACTTACAGATGAGGAAACTGAGTTTGAGGACTTAAGAAACTTTCCCATGATAACCAGGCTTATAACAGAGCTGAGACCCACGGCTGCTTTGCTACAAAGCTGTACTGGTTGTCTGTTTTTGCTTCAAAAAGCATTAGCATATGACATCAATAACCAAATAAGAGTAATTTATGTTGGTGGTTAAGTCAATCTTAATGGAGCTGGGGGTCGAATTTCCATTCACTTTCAAACCATGAGGAATAATACTACCTTTATATTCCTAATATAGTCCTTGAAGGAGATTAGATTATATCCTTATTACTAGAGGTTAAACCTCCTTTTAGGAAACATGCAATTCACCCTTGAAAAACTCTATAGCAGGGAAATTTAAGCTTTGCTTGCAGAGAACAATTAAACCATGCACATGCAATCTAGGTTTCAACATTTGACATCTTTCTCTTTCCAGCCTATCCCCAAACTCTCCTTTACTCCAACCTCTAACCCAAACTCACCATATTTTAGAAATGGCTTATACTTCTAGGCAAATTAAATTCCCCATAGGCTATACAAAACTTTTATTATTTTACCTAGACCATTCTCTGTTTATAACAAGAATAAAACGGCAGGAATTGAATTCCCGTTCAGTCTGGCTTACATCCAGGTTGGTGATATTGTTGTCTCCTCCTTTTCATTCTCATTGAATGCAATAGGCTCTTCCAGAGCCAGACTGGCGGGGCAGCACCACTTCCAATCTGAAACAGCTGCAGAAATGTTAGGAGAATTCTATTTCTAATGATTAATAGCAAATTTCTGAAAGGACAGAAGATTAACCAATAAATCCCTGGGATTTCTTTGAATCCTCCAAATTCAACAATATTAGAATTCTAGATTTTCTCCTAATAGTCTTCCAGGCATGTGCCTTATGAACAAAACATAACAATAAATTATGTTCTTTTTTAAACTGTATTAAACCTTTCCATGATTTACTCATAATTTATAAAGCTGTAGATGATAGGACTTTGATTTTACTAGTAAAAATACATCCAAAATTGGTGAGTAAAACTCTCAATGGCTGGAACACTAAAAATCTATCATCCTTGGAATGAGCCACTTGTTTTAGTCTGTCATTCTGCTAAAGAACCAAAAGGATTCTAGTAATACAAGGCCTCAAGAAAGAGGAAAATACACTTTATTTATTTATTTCTATTTTGATTAACCAAATTTGTAGAGAACCATTTCTGATGACATACCTATACCTTAATTATCAATCTATGGGATATTAATAAAACGACATTTAGAGATACTGTAATATTGTCTGAGAAGTAATCAAAATATACTGAGCCCTTTTTAACTGTATTCATTAAAGGAATTTTATTGAGCAGAGATTGTGCAAAAATTCAGTGTCTCTAAACTAACACGTAAGGAATTTGAGACTTAGAAAGCTTAAGTAACTCACCACAGAGCTACTAAGTAATGAACTCTGGACTTGAACCTTGTTTTGTCTGACTCCAAATCTGTGAGTCAAGGCCTGTACAATCCATGAGTCAAGGCATGTACATAACTCATTACAACAGGAGACAAAAAATTTCATAAGAGAAGCATGCAAATCAGAGAAGGTTATACTAAATTGGAAGATGTAATGGACACGGTTAGTTAGCAGGACCATGAAGGATGGGGGGATTTTGCAGTTATAGGAGGAGTTTGTGTCTGGGGCAATCCAAAGAAATGGCATAAAAATGCATTCAGGGTAGGATTGATTAGGAACCCCAAGTTTTGCTCCCTGGTATTTTCTGCCAGTAGGGAGAACGTGAGGCTGGAAGGAAAAGGAGGAATTTTTTCTTTCCTGTTTGCTTTCTGTTAGCCTTACAGTAACGTCAGCAATGTTTCTTAAGCCTGGTGGCAGCAGTGTGTTCCTGGAGGGGAAGTAAAATAATTTCAGTTTGTTGTTACATTTTCAGAAATAAATAGCATCAGCTGGCCAAAATCTACTCTGCAGGTGTCTGGTCCTCAGCTCCTTGGAGACCCTCTTCTGTACTTCCAAGTTTTAATAATTCCAATATTTTTCTCTGTGTTTCTCAGGCCTGGGGTGATAGTTTCTTCCTGCGGTTATTTTCTGTATGATATTTTAACAAATCCTTTTTTTTGTATTTTCAATTCTCCAGTATCTGGTTAGTAAGTATATTATATCTCTCTGTTAAAACAACTGACATGGTTTCTGTCTGTCTCCTGAATATACTTGGACTGATACGAGTCATTTATGGGCTAAGGACCAAACCAGTCGCTGGTGAGAAAAAATGGAGTTATCACAATGGGCTTATGATTAATAAACATTCAACTCTTATACATGTACAAAGACTCAGGACATGTATGTGTGGCCAGCATCTAATTAAAATTTTGGGGAATAGCTCTATTGGTGAAAAAGAAGAGGAAAAGGCTGTTAGGGAGAAAAGAGTGATAGCCACAGAGAAGATGAATAGGAAGTGGCTAGGTGAAGAAAGAGGGAACCGTGTTGTAGGAAAGAAAAGGAATTGTATGTGGGAGGAGCGAGAGTTTGGAAAGACTGAGATTCACTCAAGAAACTGAGGGAAGCACAGTGTTGCTGGAGGGGTGATAAGAATGGGGAGAAAGAAATGAGATGAAACTAAAGAGTCTAAAGATTCAGGAGGGAAAGAGTTAAATGGCCTGGCGATTCCAACTCAGAGTATAGAAAACTGGCTGTGAAATGTATAGAAACGAGAATATTAGAAAAAGAAAAGAACAGTAAGATTCATGTTATATTGAATAGAATGGTTTTGGGGTACTTTCCAGGATATGATTTTTAACGTGGTATAAGAGATCTTGACCTGGGTCAACTTCAAGTCAATTAGGAATCTACTAGAAAAGAAATAGTATAAACAGAAGAGAAAAACTAAGGGAAACTTTGGGGAATACCTACATTTTAAGAATGTGAGGATGAAGATCGTGGTCAGAGAGTCAAATTGAAGATGAGATGAAATACTTTCCAAGAATTACTAGGTCAAAGAGGAATGTTACCAGTGAATGGCTAAAGAGAAATGAAGGTAAATTAAATAGAATTAAGGAGGTTGGACAATCCTGAGACCACAGAGACAGAAGGGTCAAGAATCTGGATAACAAAGTTACTGATGATAATGACAATGGAAGGGGCACAAATTAAGTCAGTGAGAAAGTGGGGAGAGTTACCCTAGGGACTATAGATAAACAAAATGAAAACAATGCAGACAGTTTGAGGTCTAACGGATATTCGTAGAATGCTGGCCAACCAGAGAGCATCAAATGGTATGCAATTTATCTCTCAACCCCAAACACCTATGTAGCTTAAAAGAACCCAGAGTTTACTGTGACACATAAGCCTAAAGAGTAGCAATAATTTTGAAATAGAAAGAATGGAAATTTAGGTGAGTACTGCTGCTGGGGATTTTGATGGAGATTTCATACTGAGTCTGGTAGCACTTCCTTTAGTGTTTCTTCTTTTAATAATAGTCTTCTGGTTATTTATTGTGTGTGACAAAGTACCACCCCACTCCCTGCAAAAAAGGTCATGGCTATAACAACCACCATTTTATTGTATTTATTTCATGATTTGGGGTGACAGAAATTCAAGCAGGGCTCTACCGCTGATTCTTTTTATCAATGAGACATCAACTAACAGCAGAGCAGGTCTAGAGAGTCTAAAATGATATTCTGGTATGGGTGGTTGCAAGGCTGGGCTCAGTGGGCACTTCTCCCTCTCCGTTGAATCTCAGGCTCTCTCCACATGGTCTTTCCAGAGTAGTCTGACATCTTATGTGGTGACTCAGGGGTCTAAGAATGCATGTTCCAAAAGTCAAGCAGCAGCTGAAAGCCTTACTATGACCTTGCATTAGAATGCAGCTTCCACTTCATTCTATTGGCTAAGCATGTCACTAAGGCCAGCCCAGAAACAAAAGTAGTAGAATACACTTGATATGGTTTGACTCACAGAGTCAAAAAGAAAGTTTGGTTTTTAAAAAGAACAATTGACGAAGTACTGTGAGATCATAAGCACCAATGAAAAAGAGAATGAATACCAAGTAACAGTATTTTTAAAAGATACCTTACTGTAAGTGTTCCAGATAGGAAAAGATAATAAAGAATGTAAAAAACAACCTTAGCAATAGAGGAAAATATAGGTGAAGTGGGCAAATTCCTGGGAAAATATAATCTGAAAGAACGAATTCAAAAAGAAATGGAAAATCTAACAGTCTTGTAACCGTTAAGTACAGTGAACCAATAGTTTAAGATTTTCTAACAAAAATGACTGTTAGCTCAGTTGTCTTTCTCAGAAGGTTTTACCAAAAATCTAAAGAAAAAATTCAAACCTACAAAAACCATTTCAGAGAGTCAAAGAATGGAATTTTAAGAAGGTAAGTGAAAAAATACATTTATGATTATTGGATAGGGAAAGCATATTTAAAGAGAAAAGAAACTTTTTTCTTAAATGGCTACATATGACATCAAAATTAAGAATTTTGTTCATCAAAGGATACCATGGGATGAGAAAAAAAATCCACTGATGATTTGTTGTTGTTGTTTTTACTTTTTATTTTTTGGCATTTGTTTGTTTGCAGCACTTAAAATTGACAAAAGGCTAGTATCACAAGTACATAAAGAACTCTTACAAATCAAAATGAAAAAGGTGAAAAATGCTCCCCCAACACACACAGAGATGAAACACTTGAATGGACCCATCTAAAAGAGGAGATTCAAATAGCTAATAAATATATGAAATGTGTCCAAACTTACTGCTAGGGAAGTGCAAATTAAGGCCATAATAAGACCATGATATCCTCAATAAAAGAATATTAAAATGTCTGGCAAAAACAAATGCTAGCAAGGATGAGTATCAATGGGAACTCTCAAAAAGGCTAAGGTATGTCCATTGGTATAATCACTCGGGATAAAACTTGTCATCATCGAATAGAGTTGAAAGTACACATATCCTATTACTTAACAATTTTATTCTAGGTCTATTCCCTAAAGAAACTTATGCTCCTGTGATCAAAGGTACATCTACAAGAATATTCATGGATGATTTGATCATGGTAGCTAAAAAATTAGAAAATAAACCAAATATCCAATGATAATAGAATGGATGAATACATTGTGGTATATACAATGAAATATTATGCAAAAATAATAATCCTTACTACAGATACTTCCAAAAATATAAAAGAATCTCACAAACATAAGCTTGAACAAATGAAGCCAAAAACAAACAAATGCATGCATTATAATTGTGTTGTATAAAGATAAAAAAGACCTAAAACTAAATTATAGTGTTTAAACATCCACACAGAGAGGGCAAACCTATAAAGGAAAGCGACATGATGTGTATAACTAAAATTGAGAAGATCTTGTCATCAGGTGGAAGGCACAGAGGACTTCTAGGGTACTGGCCATGCTCTCTTTCATGACCTGAGAGGAATTCCATAGGAATTGACTTTATAAATATTTGTTATATTGTGCAACTATATTTCATATATTTTCCTTTTTATATACTTCAGGATTTTCTAAATGTTAAAAATTGAGATTTATTGGAAAATATCTGCATATTCATAAGACAATTTGTTCTCAAGATCCAAGATACCTGTTGATCAACAATTCCACTACACATTTATTTTTGTAAATACTATTCATTTGAGGATTATTATATGAGTTTGCCAAGCATTGACTATATTTTTTTATTGAAACACACTTCTCGTCTGTCTTCCACTAAATTTAATTACCTCTCAAATGCTTTACCAAATTTATCATAGTGTCTAAAAAACTACAATGCCCTAAAACATCTGGAAATATTTTTTTAATTAATGGTAACATTTTCATTATTTCAGAGTATTGCCTCTGGCTAATTTTTTTTTTTTTTTTTTTTTTTTTTTTTGGTAGAAATGGGTCTCACTATGTTGCTCAGGCTTGCCTCTTACTCCTGGCCTCAGGCAATCCTCCCAGATTGTCCTCCCAAGGCACTTGTGATTATAGGCATCAGCCAGGGAGCTCAACCAATCCTTTCTTTTTTGACAATCCAGGAATAAGTCTAATATTTATCAGAAGAGCTCATATCTAGATCTATCATTCCATTTCTACTCATGATGGCACTTAAATATAATCACAAAATTAACACATAAGCATCATCTGTACACTTTTAATTGATTCCTACTCAACCTGTAGTTTTGTCTTATCAACCAATCAATTGGATGCTTTGAGTTAGGGCTCAAACAAACAAATATGACTGCTTTGAAGGATCAAATCATTCAGAATACTTTGTCCTTACAAACTAATTTTGTTCCTGCAAAATAATTTACTTCAACCTCTGGAAAGTGATTTAGTCCAAAAGTTTCTTTTGGTTTTTAATACATAACTTTCTTAAACGATGTGCTTGTGTTTTAAGCTTTATTTATTGTAAGTGCTTAGTAACCCAAGCCACAAAATTGCAAGACTTTATTCTTTTATTTTCCCAGTTCCTTTTCCTTCTTTTAGTGGTGCCAGCAACAAAAGGACATGTAACTTTATCTCTTTTCTGGTTGCTAGTATTTTACCTTGTAGCCTCTGGAATGACAAGTTCTCTAATTGCTGCTATTTTTCACCATTCTCTTCCTTTTTGTGCTATCAAGTGGCTAGTACATGTTTCCAAATTATATTTTTAAATAAAGTTTCCTTAAGATGACAGAGGTTAAAAAAAATACTCAAGCCAAAATGTTTTGGCTTTTCATGTTTTTAAACAGGATTTAGTTTTGCAGTTCCAGGAATGGGCCACATCAAACTTTCCAGGATTTTTCCTATGGTCTTTGTATGAAATATAAACCCTTTAACCCTTTGGAAAACATTTACATCATCATTACTCATTAGAAATAAAAATAATTTGATTAAAAATTTTACTTAACCTATCCTAAGTGTATTCACAAAACTTTCAGATTAACAATGGAATTATACAGAAAAAAATTAACTGGAAATTACCCATACCATGGGAAAAAAGGCAGAAATCACTGGCTCATAGAATTTAATAAGAGTTCTTAATAATTCAACATGAAACTTAAAATTTGGATTTCTCCCCTGCTTTTGGATATACAATTAATTGATCCACGCATTCTCTCTGTTCCATTTTTTGTTCTTAGGAAAGCAAAGAATATTTTTTCTAATCATCAGAGCAGTGTTCTCCAACTTTCCTTAGTCTGCAGTGAATAGGAAGAATGCTACTGTTCTACAAGGAATGAAAACGTCCCTGCATTGATAAAAATTTCAGAAAATCTGCATGGTAATTCAACAAATGATAACTGCTACATATCAGAGAGTTCAGAAGATAAGAATATCCAAATTTTAGATTATTTACATGATATAAACCATAAGGCTTTTTCACTACTTCAGTCCTTCTCCTTGGACACATTCTAGTCTGCCTGTTTACTTGTTAAAATATGGTGTCATGTCTTGAACACACCACGTTGCATGTTAGACCAGCACAGGGTAGAACAAGCCTGTCCCTGTGCATATTCTGCCTCTGGCATTTCCACTTATAAGCCTTTCTCACACATGTTGCTCTTAAACCATATTTAATTCACCTTAAATTGTGCAGTGAGATTTGGAGTTCTAAATTACTTCTATTAACTATAAGCTTGACATTACGGAATGCCAGCCACTCAAATCTGAGTATTGATTCCATCATCTGATATGTAACCCTCCTGTTTTATATTATCTACAACTTTATCAAGGTCATAACTGAAAATACAGAGTAGAGCAGGGCTAAAGATAATATAAGTTAATTTTAATCAGTGATCTTTGCACGTAGTTCTCTACCCTGCTATAAATTCATTTAAACACTGTCCTATTTTTTGGCTCAAGTTTTTCCACCGATACCTAGAGAGTTGATCTAATGCATTACCGAACTTAGGTAGCACAATATCCATACTGTGTCCTTGATCCACAATCCAGAAAGAGAATGAATCCAAAGTTTGTTTGCTTTTTATTCATAAACCCAGTAGTTCCCTATTTGTTTTCTGAGTTCTTACAATCAATCTTTTAATAATCTGTTCTGGAATCTTTCCCAAGACCAGTAAGAAGTTTGTATAATCTACTTTCCTATAAATTTCAAAAAGAATCTAGTCTTCAGGTATCTATAAGTTTCTTCATAACACTTTATAGATTATTAAGCAGAGGCTCAACAATGCTACACATATTATCAGCATTGTACTCTCTAATTTTTTCTAACCTAAGAGAATAAGATACATTTAGAGCATCCAATAATTCAGAGCAAATTGTGTTTTTGCCTCTCTTTTTGAGAAATATTACATTTACTAAAAAAAAAGAAGGGGACCGATGCTTGAATGTACTGCAAAATGAATTTGCTTTTAGGTGAGCAAGTGGAAATCATTTTCGCTATAAAACTCTGTTAACACATACTTCCTTCTATGAACTTTTTTATTTTATTCTCCTCCTACCTGAACAACAAAACCTGCTTTTGAGTCAAAGATCTGATATAGCAAGATATTTTAGTGTGACTCCAAGTCAATGTGCTCTTTCTTAAAGGGAGTATTTGTGTTTTAATCCTGATCTCTCTTATCTTGAAGTGTGGAATTTAAATCTGGGTTCTTCATTAAGGGAATTTCAAGTACCAGAGAGCAGGTTGGGGGAATTCAGGTAAACTGGGACGGGGAGAAGGGCTCTTATTTATACCTGAGATCACACCACTTGACTGCTTTTCCTTAGACTTGGAACTGAAAACCACCTGAACCAGAAAAGAAGAAACAGTACAGGAAAGATAGTAGGTGTGCACTAAGTTTTGACCCCTTTGCGTCTGAAATATGAGTTTGAAGATATATCACTATATTTATCTTGAAAAACATAAATCTTACATTTCTCTCAGTAATTCAGTGCTTGCTGCTAAAAGATTGCAAGAGAGGCCCTGGAGCTGAAAGTTGAAAGTCACTGCAAGTTCAGCTCAGAACATTTCAGAGGCTGGGCTTCAGTTCTTGCACCATCTCCTTGTTACAATGGTTACTACGAATGGTGCCAGTTTGAAAGCTTAACAAAAATTTTCAGGCCCAATTCTAACATAAATCATATCTAATAATAAATATAATCATCATATAATAATATTCTCAATTAAATTGGACTTTTAACCTTTCAAATAATTGACCATATAGTATATCTCCTGGAACTTCTATTACCTAATAGCCTGAGATAACCATTAAGTCAATCCTTATACATAATTTTAGATGAAAGCATTTCACTCTATGTCATTTCACTAGTAAAATGGGCCATGTAATATATTTTATTAACAGTTAATTCAATGCTATTTGTATTTTAGGTCAGCTATTGATGGAAAAAAAAAAAAATCAAAACTACCCAGGGGAATTATTCAATGCCCTTTGCAATGAGACAGTCTCAGAGAGAATCATGATAAAGAAAAGATATGATTGAATAGGATTAGGATGGATCCAAAATTCATTCTCATAGTTTGATGATTTCATTTGCAATTCCAGGAAGTTAATTTATGATAAATCTTTGTTCTTATATTCCATCAGATAATTTCGAAATGGAAAAGCCTCTGAGAAATGACATAGAGAATTAATGATATCTCAATACACTCTTGGCAAGTAGGAAAACAGATCTAAATAACTATCACCCATTCCAGTTGTGAATTTATTGTGAAAATTCTGATGCAATTACTTTTAGGTTAAAATAATAAAGTTGACATAATCTATTGAAATGTTGCCTTTGGAACTTATATTAGGAAATATGTAGGCGCATCTACAAACTTCTAAATCTGCCACTATAGTTTGTCTCTGAAGATAAAATAGCTAAATGGATAATAACTATCAGATAGATTTGTAACATGGAATGAATAGGAATTCAGGTTTTGTTTGTTTTTGCTATGATGGCTTCAAAGTAAAATAATTACTTCTTAATTTCAATACTATGAATTAAGTAAAAAATCTCAGATCAATTTTGAATACAAGAATAACATTTAGATTTTCCTGAGCTCATTTATAAATTGATAACATAGCATCTTAGTAAAATATAACATATCCAGTCCAATTTTTCTCTTAAATACTATCCAACATATCTTGCATTTAAGAAAATATTTGAGCAAAAATTAGAGTGAGAGTAGGGTGGAAAAGAACCATTTTGGAGTGGGGTGGAAGGGAAATATTTCAGCAAATACTTTGCATCAGAGCCTTGCCTGCATAATTTTTAAAAATAAAATAATCCTAGGAGTTAAAAATCATTATTTTCATTTTATAGATAAGAAAAGTAAATCTCAGAAATGTTAAATAGCCCACCAAATATTATCTGACCAGTATTCAAATCAACTAACTCTTAATTCTAAAATCCATGCACTTTCTGCTACTACACAGATGTTGAGTGACAAGGGTTAAAATTAAGATAAATGGCAAATTTTCAACTCCTAGGAGTATTATACAGTACTAAAATTGTATTTTTGAAATCTAACATTTTAAGAAATACGATAATTATTACATGAACACGAAGAATTCCAACTGTAGCCGTCCTGTGATTATTATTATGTAAAAAAAAAATTTAAGTTGATTTCATAAGATAGTAGAATTATAAAGAATTCTAAACATAGCTCTTATTGGTCTAGAGATATCTGTGAAAAAATATATATGTAGAAAGAGGGGGAGAATACCTGTTACTTGAATATGGTCAAATGAATGTTTTGGGATATGATTTAAAATTGAGAATGCAGCCGGGCGCGGTGGCTCAAGCCTGTAATCTCAGCACTTTGGGAGGCCGAGGTGGGCGGATCATGAGGTCAACAGATCGAGACCATCCTGGCCAACATGGTGAAACCTCGTCTCTACTAAAAATAGAAAATTAGCTGGGCATGGTGGCGTGTGCCTGTAGTCCCAGCTACTCGGGAGGCTGTGGCAGGAGAATTGCTTGAACCCGGGAGGCAGAGGTTGCAGTGAGCTGAGATTGTGCCATTGCACTCCAGCCTGGTGCCTGACAACAGAGTGAGACTCTGTCTCAAAAAAAAAAAAAAAAAAAAAAAAAAAAAAAATTGACAATGCATTTTTACACAATGGATTCAAATATGATATCTCATTGAATACTCGCAAATATATGAAGTGAGATCATTGTTATCCACATTTTACAGCTGAAGAAACTGAAGAAATAATAGATTAAGTAATTTGCCACCAGTCATCCAGTTGCCCAGCTAACTACTGATGGAGGCAAGCAGTTAGCCCACAGCTCACATTTTTAGCCAAAGCACCTACACTGGTAATATCTAGGAAAGAAAAAATGCATCAACAGTGCTTACTTATGGAAATAAAAAGTGTATGATGATACATAATAATGACAAAATGACAGGCTAAAATAAAATACCAAAGAAGTAACAAAAGCAGATCTGAAAAGCCAAAAATAATCAAACATTAGAAATAATTCCAAAAGAGTCACTAACACCCATATGGTATCACAAAGGCTAACCACATAAAAGGATGTATAGAGAAAAACATAAATACATCTTATTGAAGTTAGCAAAAATAAATAAGTTATAAATATGTTAAGATTGGCACTATAGATGCCAAAAAGAAAAAGTGGGAATGGAATGAGAATTCTGTACATGAGGACAAATAGGAGGTGAAATGGGTAAAAACAAATGGAGGAGAAAATTATGTACCTGATGTTTACATGTATTTTATAGTTAATTCTGGAATAATCCAGAACTGGATTACATTGACTTGAGTTTTGTCTAAATAGGAATCTCCATATAGTTTGGTAACATACTGTGATAGAGGTCGGGAACTCATCTTCCAGTCTTCCTTTTCCCTCATCTATGTCACCTCAGGCACTGACTTAGCCTCCCATGTCCTCAGTTTCCTAACTTGCAGAGGAAAGAGTAGAGATAGGAGACTGTCTCAGCTCATCCTATGGGTGCAAGTAATTTCTGAACTGTATTTCACTAGTCCTGTTTTTTGAGCATAGCGACAGAAGAAACACGAAAAAGAGAGATGAGCTGTAGTAACACCGCAGTAGTCTAAACAGATTACCTATTTCTCAATATAGCTATCGGAATCTATACTCCCCCTAAGTATTTATCAATTCCTTTTTCTTTATGGTGAGTTATTTAATACACCCAGCTTTAACTGCACACCGCAAATCTCAAGGACCATACAGAGAAAGAGGCTTCAGAGGCAGGCAGTCTGTGTTAGAATGTTCTGCCCTGATGCTTGCTAAGAAATTTGCTTAATTCCCCTAAGCCTCAATTTCCTCATCTGTGAACAAATATTATCTACTTTCAGAACTAAAATGAGGGTTATGAAATAAATGATGTGAATTAGCTAGCCCAATAACTGCCACCTGGTAGGGAGTTTAGTAAGTGGCCACTATTGCCAGGGTGCTACACTACACTGGGGTTAATGAGTAACGGGAACCAGCCTTATCAGTTGAGCAGCAATCAGGTTTAAAGACTGAGAGAAATAAAACAGGCAAGTGTCCATTTTCCCAGGTCCATGGAGACAGACTACAAAGTGGAAGTGTGCCAAAAAAAAAATTGTAGAGAAAAGTATATGACAAAAACACAAAGAAATCAACACAGGAGAATGCAGATAAATGTGGGAGAAAAAGACTAAGCTAAGAGAAAAACTATTTTAATTCTGATTCAAGTATGTGACATAAAGCCATGACCCTTCCCAGGAGGGGTGAGTGGTGGTCCCTGAGTTTAAATGTGATCCCAAGAACATACTGACCCAGATCTGGTTTTAGTGACTCTATATGCAGAGTCAATGGCAATTTTAAAACATAAAAAGGCTTTCTCTACAAGACGAAAACTGATGCAAATTATTTTACTTTCAATAAGAAATTTGAACACATGCAGCTTCCCACTAAATAAACGCAGACACCAAAGAGAAGGAAAGTCCAGAGTTCCCCAAAGTCTTTAAACATATCCCAGAGTGACTGCTCTATAAGGTCACCAAGGGCACCTCAGGCTATGGAGGCATCACTTTGTTCTTTGGCGACTCAAGTGAACACTTAGAAACCAATGGCAAACTCTACATAGGAAATGCTTAATGTTAGAAAATGTATACATGTAAATGTCCACGGATCAATTAATATCAGGTGCACTTTCTTGTCTTCCTGCTTTTGTTTTTGTTCTTCTCTGCCTGAAGAGCTCTGCTTTTCACAATTTATACAGTTTCCAAGTTTCAGCTCCAATGGTATCATCTTTGGGAAGATTTTTTTCTCCAGAACTATAATCTATATGATTATTTTCCATGACTGGAACCTCCCATGTCATCATTTACACATTTTTCTGATATATATTTTGCTTTATACTATATAATTTTTTGCTTCATTTTTTCTCATCAGGTTGTAAGCTCTTCTAAGGTAGATAATTGGTTTGATTGTCACCACTGCTAAGTACACATTTTCCCACGTCGTGGGTACTCACTAAATATTTGTTGAGCAAATGTTTTATCACAAAATGTGCCCTACCATTTTAAATGCTAAAAAATGTGACCAAAAATGTAGTATCAAGACTTCCTTCTACTGTATCGCTCTGGAACAGCCCCATGGACCAACAATCATTTCAAAACCACAACAGCTGCTCGGCCAGAAACTCTGTGTCTTCAACGTGAAGTTAGTTTCACAAGATTTTTTCAAATCACATGAACCTTCCTCTTTCTTTTGAGACATTTATCATCTTTTTTGCCTGATCGGTTTAAACAAGCTTGTTATATTCAGGGTCTCAAAAGTTAACACATTCAAAGTTTTGTGTTATGTTCATTAATTAATTTACTTAGTAAATATACTGAGCATTCCCATAAGCTACATAGCAAGGATTAAAGATTAATAAACAGAAAACTCTCCCATCAAGGAATTCCTGATATAGCAGAAGAGACAATGTTCGTTGGGCACAGTGGCTCATAGCTGCAATCCCAGCATTCTGGGAGGCTGAGGCACCAGCCTGGGTAACATAATGAGACCCTCACCTCTACAAAAAAATTAAGAAAGAAAGAAAATTAGCCAGGCTCACACTTGAGCCCAGGAGTTAGAGCCTACAGTGAGCCATAATTGCACCACTGCACTCTACCCTGGGCAACAGAGCAAGATTCCATCTCTTCAAAACAATAAATAAATAAACAAGGAGAGGAGAAAACATTCCATGAGGTCAGTGACCATGCCCAGCTTGCACATCCTTATTGCTTGACACAGATCTTGGCACATCTGGGGCACTCACTCAATACCTGTTGAATTAAAGAATTAACTAAAAGTGGTATGTTGTGCAGAGGTATGGGTAACATTGGCTGTAGCACATGGAGGGCAGGAATTTGTTCTGTAAGAAGGAGGAGTAACAGGAAGGAAGGAGTGACTTTATAAAAGAAAGAGCATCATTACCAGGTCTCAAATGATGAAGAGAAATGTATTAAATTGAGAAAGAATAAGAGCTGACCAGACTGAGTGAACAACAGGAGAGACATGAAGGCATATGATAGGTCATCTGGTATGATCCATCAGTTTTAACATTCTTTGGATTGGAGATCTTTTTTTTTTTTTTTGAGATGAAGTCTCTCTCTCTCACCAGGCTGGAGTGCAGTGGCATGATCTCAGCTCACTGCAACCTCTGCCTCCTGGGTTCAGGCAATTCTCCTGCCTCAGCCTCCCGAGCAGCTGGGACTACAGGCACGCGCCACCATGCACAGCTAATTTTTTGTATTTTTAGTAGAGACGGGGTTTCACCATGTTGGCCAGGATGGTCTTGAGGAGATCATTTTTAAGAATGTGTTGACACCTTTGACCAAATTGCTTCATAAAAATAAGTAAATAACCATATGTAAGAGGGTTTTCCTGCATAGTTTTGGCAGAGGTTCAAAGGCCCAAAGGTTGGTACCACATACCTCCATGTTCCAAATAAGGTACACCACCCATGCAGGACTTGTAAAAACTAACCCTAACTCTTTATGCTTCATGTAGTTGGAGGTTATACAAGAGGTTCAGGGGAAGAGAACATTAACATAAGGTGAGAGAATGCTTTGAGGAGGTTAGGCTGCGGTGTTTTCCTCGTTGCTTCAGGTGGGGAAAGGAAGAAATGGAACCAAGTGGTAGGACCACAAGGGATCTGCTCAGAGTACTTGCTTGGGAGACACAGGGAACTAGGCTCTATGTCACGACTGAGAAATACAAAGAGCCTGAGCGGCCGGGAGCAGCAAGGCAAACAAAGGGGAGAATTGGGAGTGCGATGCTTTTCTGCCAAGATGGGTGAGCAGTCCTCTGAGCCAAAGGGCACCACAGGAGGGAACTGGGCCAGGCTTCCTTTAAAAGGGCTTCACCCAGTAGTACTACCTGTGGGAAAAGAAGTCAGTAAGCAAAATGACCCCCAAAAAGGTGGACTTACAAGGCCTTGGGGCTGAGGTGGCTGGCTGCATGAGGGAAGGTGATATTGGATATTTCCAGAGATGAAACTTTCCTGGAAACCCACAAAAAATGTACCAAGGAGAAAAAGCCCTGGTGAGCCACCAGTACCAAATTTCAACAATATCCACCAAAGTCTCTTTCACAAATCGCCTTTCCCCCTGTCAGGTGTGAAAAAATCAGAATCTTAGCCAGTAACTTGTGAAGAGCTGGCAAAGCAAGGAGAGAAAAAGACTGGGCTTTCCAGACTCGACAGCTATTCAAAGCTAGGGCAGAGGGAAGCTCTAAATTATAAAAGAGTTTGCAGTTTTGATTGTTACCCTGGACTGGACTGTCAAATACAAAACGTATCTGGACTTTGTAAGGACAGACTTTTCTTCAAAGGATTATTGCAAGGTGAGGAAAGGGACTATCGCAATAGAGGCATGGGACGATTACAGTAGGGAGAACACTGATGGTAAGATAACAATAAACCTCTCAAGGGTTAGGCAAAGAGTGTTTCTGCTATCGGGGAAAGTGAACAAGCTTAGAAAGAACCAGGTGTTGGCAAGTGGATGGAAGAATGGTATGATCAGAGAATGTTTGCCTTGAAGTCAGCCTACTCTCAGGAGACCTTGTGTGCAGCCCAGGCTGGGGATAGGGGATCTCAGGGCCCTAGAGGAAAGAGGGAAACTCAGCAAAAGTTTGGTCAAGAAGTATTTTGTTCTGATTGATCAGTAGGGACAAGTAGTTCAAAGAAATATTTCTAAGTCAAAAAATGAGAATTTGTAGTCTGTGTCACAGGTAAACAAAGAGTCATTCGAATCTTCTCTAAGTCACAGCGGTCAGGGTGGTAACGTGCAAAGAGCTATTTGCCAGATACCAAAAGAGTGGGGGAATTTCTTAACCATCATTGTTTTCCAATAGCACAAGTCTCAGGTAAAAGTCAACATTTTCAGGACTTTGCAGTTTCTGAAATAAGACTGTAGCTATGATTGAAAAGAATCAGAAAATTTAGGAAAATTGCCAAAATTATATCCAAGGGCAAGAAAAACTAGCCCACTGGACATACTTGAAAGGGTGGGAGCTGATTAAATCCCTTTGAGTCCAACTCATTTGACAGCTACACACGTGAACACACAGTTGTATGCAAACCTTCAGGGCTTCCTCGGGTCCCAAGCTAGATGAGAACTACTGAGCTAGGAGTTTCAGGGGATCCAGCAAGGGCAAACTGAAGCAGAAGAGGCACCACGCCTACCCAAGCAGCCTTGTTGGTTCTCTGAATCAGATAAATAAGATAAAGTTTGCCTTTTAGGAGCTTTTACCCCAAGGAGAAACCTTTTTTAAAAAAGAAATATATTATTCTATGATAGAAATATACAAACACCACAAGAGATGAAGGGATTCCAAGGAAAAGGTAATTCTTATAACCCAGACAGCTCTGAGAATTCTGAGGAAAGGAGCATGATTTTTTTTTCTGAGAGCATCAGGGGAGGTTTTATGAAAGGATAGTCCAAATCTGATGTTGGTCCAGTGCAGGCTTAGAAAAGATGAAAAAAGAGGGGCCCAGCCATGCCAGATGAGGTGAACAATATGCACAGGTGGGAGGCGGGGCCTGAAAAGGCCTGTTTGTGGACTTGCAAGTAGTTAGGCACGAAGGAAAGGAAGGGAGATGGCATTCCCACAGAAGGGTAATCCGTGAATGCCACACACTAATGCGGTTTCATGCGACTTTCTTTCTGCATGAAATAATATGCCCCAGAAAATATTTGACAGACAAATGGCATGATCAGATTTGTGCCTCAAGAAAAATAAGTGACATTAATGTATGAAAACAATTGAAGAGAGAGGCCTGGAGTTAAGATAGGGGTTGGTGCCTTATTTGACACATAAAGTGAATCACTTTTTAACACCTACCTCCTCTTCATAACAAACTTATTTTCAGTAATAACCATAAAATGAGATAAATAATGACAATGGCTAGAAAAGACATGGATTTTCTTTTCTAAAACTTTACAATGTAATTATACCACTAAAAAAAGTAAAAACGAAATCAATAAAAGAGAGCAATATATATGATGTATCATGATATACACTTGTAAATGTCTAAAATATTTTTGGAAAAAGAGAAAACCCTTATACGTACATGTTGATTGCCACAGTAATGAATAGTAACATTACAGTTTCTGTTAAGAGCTTTGATTTCTGGAACTTTACCAAAATCAATATTTATTCACATTCTTGTTCTATAGCAAATATATCCATATTTGTCAATGTCTCTTCATTCAAAGTTGATCGAAGAATATGTTTTGTTAAAGTTTGAAAATGTTCTTTTATCTGAAGCAACCAATATAGTACAGGTCATTTCAAACAGTCTCCAATGTAAATTTGGCAGAGAGTCATAAAAATCCTATTTCACAATAATTGCAGAAAATTTAAATGCAAATAACTCTAAGTGGTCATGAAATGGAACTAATTCAAATTTTGCTTTTTTTGTCTTTACTGACCCTTAGTCATCATTGTTCGTTTTGGATCTACTGTTTAAATGCAGGAATAGGTGATACTACAAGATTGGAATACTTGAATCACACCTGGAACACGCTTGCATACTTCCAACCTGCTATGTATGCTGTTTGTGAACAAAGGCTGAATATGTATGTCAGGGGTGAACTGTTCTCTGCATTGTACAATACAGCATTTATTGAAAGCATATTATTTATTGAAAGCATATTAGTCCGTTTTCATGCTGCTAATAAAGACATACCCAAGACTGGGTAATTTATATAGGAAAAGGGTTTAATGGACACAGTTCCACATGGCTGGGGGGGCCTCACCATCATGGTGGAAGGCAAGGAGGAGCAAGTCATGTCTCACATGAATGACAGCAGGCAAAGTGAGAGCTTGTACAGGGAACTCTCCATTATAAAGCCATCAGATCTTTTGAAATTTATTCACTATCACGAGAACAGCATAAGAAGGACCCACCCCATGATTCGATTACCTCCCATTGGGTACCTCCCTCAACAAATGGGAATTGTGAGAGCTACAATTCAAGATGAGATTTGGGTGGGGACACAGCCAAACCATATCAAAAGGTAAGTAACACAAATGTGCTGATTTTAAGCTACTATAAATTGATGTAACTATTGAAACTCAACAATAGCAGCTATTCTTTAGAATGTATACCAAAGAAAGGATTCTTTTTAGAAGAGAAGTATTTTATCACTGACATTATTTAGGGTTATAAGTGCAGGTTATAATAACAAACAAATGATCTTTTAGTTATTTACACTGTTGACTTTAAATTCCCTGTAAATTAAAATGCACTATTTTATTACCTGTAACCAAGGAGATGGTTTCTTCTAGCCTGCCCTAGAATCCTCCACAGAGATGGGAAAGAAAAATGGTAACTGGAATTTCAAAGTATCAACACTGTGCCAAACAGAATGTTAGATTCTTTGAAGAGATTATTATTTCTCCATTTTAAGATGAATACTAAGATCAATTGCCAAAGATCACACACCAAAGTAAGTGGTAAAATTGGAATTCAAACTGAGGTTTCTCTGACTCCAAAACATATAATATCTTCAATCTACCCCACTGTTTCTTTACAGAGGATGGGAGGGAGATGAGTTTATGGCCATGGCAAAATTTAAATGAGATGTAATTAAGCTTGGGTTTTGGCAGTGTCAGGGAAATGGAGAGAAAAGCATGGTGGGAGATCATATTGCAAGATCAGATGGACCAAATCTGGCAACACACAGGATGTGGGAACATGATAGATGATAAAATCCAAGTTTTGAAGCCTGAAGAAAGCAGAGACAGGCATCTAAGACACTAACAACTAGCAGTTGCCAAAATCTGACTGAAATTACAGTGAGATATGGAAGTAATCCACCCACCAGGACCTATTAGAGACCTGTAAGTGCAGAGTTTATGCTCTGATAAGCTGCTTGGTATTGATAGGTAATGTTATATATAAACAGTAGATGATCATAAATTGCTTTCTAAGGATGGGGAATTGACTTACTCATAGAACTTTCACTTTGCTGAGTGGGAAGTGCAAGTTTGGAGGCAGAGCTGAATTGCTCAGGAGGGCAGACAAGAGGCTAAGGTAGCTATGCTCCTCAGTGCCATGCATCATGGCTTGTCTTTGTAAGCTCAGTCTCTTTTCTTAATAAAGAATTAAAAATGTTTTTCAAATATAATGGCTTCAAGTGTCACCAAATTACTAGCTTTCAAAGTGCCCCTACATTGGGGTACTACAGTGAGGGTAGTATTGCCTGAAAAATAACTTAGAGGATAGACAGACAGATAGAATAAAGTAGCAGGTTTTCAAGAGCCAATCTGCAGTAATACATGTAGACTCACAGCCATTTAGGGCCACTCTGTTCATGCCATTTGGATTAATGACATTTTCTCAGGCAACATAATCCACAGGATGGTTCTTTCTGATACCTATGTTTCTTTTCTTATGTGGGTGGGATCCTGTTTCTTTTCTTCTTATCTATTATTCCCACTGGGCTTTATTGGTAAGAATAGAGTAGGTTGTGTTTACCTTCCTAGCAAACTCCTGGTTTTATTTCCATGGAGCCCCACTGACCACCTGCAGGTAAGAAACTGTACTGACAACAGCTGCCACTATGGGGCAGCAGGGAGCTATATCTCTGCATATCTCAGATTTCATAGTCCTAGGAGGAAACACATTTGATAACTAGTTAATAGTTTTTATCCTCCAATATTTTTATATGGTCAATTCTTATATGATAGGTGTGTTTGGCTGCCTCTAAATCTTTATAAAGAAAAACAATTTAGATTGCTACTCTACCTAAAAAGAACCTTAAATACCTTGAATCTTGGTCTTTAATGACACCAATGTGACTAGATGGTCTGTATCAATCATTTACAGGATTCTGAGAATCATTTAAATTTTGAAAAGTTTATTCTTTCCCACATCTGAAACATCACATTCTACTTTTGTTTACTAATAGCTAACATTTCCTCAGCTCATACGTGCCACACACAGTTCTAGGCATTTTACATGCATTGGCTTATTTACTCTTCACAACTTTCTGAGGTAGCTTTGGTTTTGAACCCGTTTTCATACAAAAAACTAATTAGAGAAGACGAAACAGTTCAAAAATCATACTATAGCTAATAAGGAAAGCATGGATTTGAAACCAGGTAGTGTTTGACTCTAGATCCCATGCTCTGAACCAACACTCATTTTACTCATAAAAGCTGAGGCAGGCTCTCTTAGTAAAAATATAATTTAAAAATTAAAATGTAATAAACTTCACTGCACCACGAAAGCCTAGAGTGTGTGACAGGTCTACAAAAATCAGAAATTCTGAGATGATTCAGCAAAACCCATCTCTAAAATATGGAGCTAACTAAGAAAGACAGGAAGGAGAAAAACTACTTTGAAAGGGTTAAGGATTCCAGAAGGCTGTAATAGCAGGTTTGCAATCAAGGGCCACCATAAAGAAACAGCAGGAGGCGGGGAGGTAATCTTGGTCATGCTGGGAGTGCACAAGTCTTTAGTTTAGAATTGTGTCAAACCACCCAGAAAGCTGTGTTTAAACTTTGTTCCATTTCAGAATGGACATGGAATTTTTTTCTGAAGCCAGAAACTGAAGATCAACTTAGAGACCTTGATTCAATAGAACGTCGCTGAAAAGTTGGAAGGGGTTTTTGTTAAGAGGGTTCAGTCAGGATAAGTCTATTTTTTCATCTTAAAATAAAATAAAAATTATCCATACCATTTAGCAGCAAAAAGCTTTTGAACCCACCTCCCAAGTAAAACCACAACATTCTTCAATTCTGCTTTCTGGTAGGTCAATAAATGTGGCCTTAGCAGGGGAAAAAGGAAGATGTACATGTTTAATACTCTGCTTCAATGTTCCACTGTCTGAGTCCCTTTACCCATTTGGAAGAGAGATTCATTTAGGCTATTCATGTTCTTTTGTTCATATCTATGGGCATAACTTGATTTTTTTCAGGTGCAGGAAAAGTCTTTGGGGAGCATAGTTTGTGCAATTACATGTTTCCAAGAAAGAAAGCCAAATTGAGGTTTGGAAGAGCTACACAAAAAAAATGTCGGCAATAATTTCCTTGGCAAGTTGATCCAATCTGAAAATGGGAGTTTGTTTTTGCGTATCCTGTGTCCTTTAACCAACCTTTCTGAATCCTGACTGATTCATGCAAATCTATGAAAAACCAGGTTCTATCAGGATGTAGAGTCAGAATACTACTCATTATTTAACCTGCTAGAAAGAACACTACTATTTTGTAATTCTGCTCTTATGGAGTATCATTTCTATTAAATAGAAAAAATCTGAGAAAGGGGAAAATGTAGAGGTTAACCTATTTCTCCAGAAAATAGACCTCACCCTGAAGGCTGAAATCCTATGCTCAGTGGTTTCCACTGAGGACTAGCTGAACAGCAATAGTAGACTTATCTCAGTCATGTGCTGCTACAAGAGTAGCAACTGAACACCTCTCAAGAGAATCAATATTTTTTTGTTTTGTTTTAAAAAATTTTTTTTCATGATAGCAGATCACTGCCTTCTGTCTATTTAATAGAGGCGTTTCTATTTAATGCAAAGATAGAAGTTAGGCAACTACTGAAGAAATTAACTTTCACAGCATATTTTCTAATTAACTTTTCCTCCAGTGATGACCTGAGACTTTTTGTAGATTTGGTTTCATCAGCTCTACTTTATATCCGTCTACTTATGGAAGCGTCAGTTCTCTTAGCTCTGAATGCTAAATGGATCCAATAGTTCCCTAGCTTGACTCAAACAAACCTGATTCCCCATAGTCCACAATGTCAAGACTGCTAGTTTCTCTCCAGTTATTCTCCCTGAGCAGTTCTGACTGATTTCACAAAGGGAATCATAACAACTGTCCTTTCTGCCCCAGCTTGCCCAGAGCTCTAAATTTGGGTGAAAGACATTTATTTTACAACTGGGATTGTAGAGAATCCAAATCCCTATTCTTTCTGACTGAACATATTTCTTCTCATATGCATTAAATATTTTCAAATCTCAGTGTGATTATGTTAAAAGAAAAATCACAGAATTTCTCAAAATTATCAATGTTATTAAGGTGACTCTCCCAGATATGCTTTCTTTTGAGATGCAAACAAAACTGAAAGCCCAGATCCCTTGAAAGAAATGAATAGCTCCTTTGTATGTGTTAATCGTAAACACACAATAAAGTTCAAAAATGCATTAACAGTCAATGTTTCAACTGCAGAGAAACAAAGACTTGACAGAAAAAACAAAAGAATTTAATGATGCCTATAAAAACATCCTATGTGAAAATACTGCCACCCACCATCACTTTTCTCTTCTTTTTTTTCCCTTTTGCTAACTACAGCGTAGTTTTTCAAAGAATCTTTGGCATCTCTAGATGATAAATTATGTGAATTATTGTTGGATCAAAATTCCTTTGAAATAACTGCAGGTGTTCAAGATCCTGTCAGAGTAAATGTATTTTAAGTACCCTGAGGACGCTGACATCCAGCCATTTCTCAGGCTTCTTTGAGGTAGAGCTCCTGTTGGGAGTGGCCTGGTTAAAATTGGAGACATATGGAGAGCTACTCAGCGAAGACTGAGGAAGCCTATCCAATTGGCATGGAATTAGAATCTGACTCCTGATTTAACTCCATATTTGTGGGTCTTTTTTCTGCTATGTATTCTCCCATTTATTTCTTAATTCATAGTAAAATGCTTCAAGAGAGTATCTCATTGCTAGGTTAGGAAGTGCAGCTTCTTAAGAACATAACTTAGTGGACAGAATTATATTGATTATAATGTGATCTGCATTGGACAACTCATTTGTATACATATTTTATTTTCTTTGGGGGTCTTTAGAGAACACAGGTTTAAAGATTTTGGTTTTTTAATTAGTATAAGCAGTAAAACCTAGCAGGTGCTTCTACTTGTTAAAAGAATGAAAAAATGAATGTTATCTTGTCTTTTAAGAAAAAGGTAAGGGAATTAAATATATATAGCAAATTATGAGTCACATGAGCATATTACATGAAGAAATTACGTGTCTCATTAAATTCTTATATAATAATTAGAAGAAAAATATTATTGTTCACACATCAATTAAGAAAATTGAGGGTCGGAAAAAAAATTGTACAATACCACACAAATAGTAAGTAACAAGAAAATATTTTTTCCAACTTTACTCCCAACAATGACCGTTCTCTTTCAATTTTATTCCAGTTTTCCTCCTGAGTAGCTGGGACTGCAGGTGCACACCACCACATCCTGCTATCTTTTTTTTTTTTTTTTTGTAGTAGAGACAGGATCTCACTATGTTGCCCACTCTGGTCTCCAACTCCTGAATTCAAGTGATCCTCCCAGCTTGGCCTCTCAAAGTGCTGGGATTACAGACATGAGCCATTGCTCTGGGTCTTATTCTTCTTTATTATGTTTTAAATTTTGAATTGTGGGCTCATGTTTCAATGTCTGTGTTTTCCCTATGGAAGTCCTATAGGGTCTGAGTTAAGGATTTTTACTTGCTTCTTTCAAGTGCCCTTAGATACTACCTTACCACTCAGACGTCATTGAATAAGTTTCTTGGTTTAGGATATCCTTGACTATAAATAAAGAGGAATTATTTCAAACCTAATATCTGCACAAGGGAATGCCTTTTCTTTTTAAAAAAAATTCAAGGAAATTTCATTGTTTCCCACCTAGAACCCAGGCTGAGATCCTTACTATCGTTCTTTGCTGCCACAGACTTTCTTCATAGTCCTCCATTTCACAGACAGTGTGGATTTCTAATACTCTTGATATACATGAGACTATCAATTCAAACTCCTTACTTTTCATGGATTCAAGGCCATATTGCCTGTCTTCCATATTACTAATAGGATCTAGGACTGTCAGGAGAATCAGCTACATGATTTGTGGGGTTTACTTGGGCCTGATCAGGTATCTATCACTTCCACTTGATGATGAAATGCTTTTGTGCACACCCAACTTTATGAATTGCTGGGTCAAGTAACACCCAGTTCATGACCACATGGTGATCTCAGGTCATGTGGTAACTTGGTGGCCCATGGTCAAATGCTCAGTTTTTACTAAAGCCCAGTAAGAGGCCAAGAGCTGTTTCTCAAAAGGAGAGTGGTTATCTGTGGGTGATCACAGGGCCGTGCTCCAAATCCTAAAGGCCAGTGCTGTGATTCTCCTATAGAGGTCTGCCAAAGGTGCCAAACAGCATCTGCCACTGATACATCAAATGTCATCGAGTCTGCTGGATCATCTAGCCCAAGTGAAGGCATAAGTAGGTTACCTGAAGTAGTGGCCCAAGTGCCCGTGGTTCCTACTCTTGCCACAATGCCCTCACTCTCCAAATCTGCATCTATGGCCGCATAGGGAATGTCCTATGATCAGCTGATAGAAGAAGACTAGGACCTGGTTTACAGGCAGTTCTGCATGATAGACAGGCATCATCTGAAAGCGGATAACTGCAGCACTACAGCTCCTTACTGAGACATATCTGAAGGACACTGGTGACGAAAAGTCTCCTCAATGGGTGAAAGTTCAGGCAGTATACCTGGTAGTACACTTTCATTGGAAGGAAAAATGTCCAGATGTGCAATTATCTACCAATTTATAAGCTGTAGCCAAAGGTTTGGCTGGATAGAGTTTGGGACTTAGAAGGAACCAAACTGACAATTGGAAAGTACATGACAAAGAAAATTGGGGGCTGAGTGAAGTCACTTTGGGAGGCCTAGGTGGGAGAATTGCTTAATCCCATGAGTTCAAAATCATCATCGGCAACATGGTAAGACCCGATCTCTAAAAAAACAAAAAGCCAAGTATGGTGGTGTGCGCCTGTAGTCCTTGTTATTCAAGAGGCTGAGGTAGGAAGATTGTTTGAGCCTGGGAGGTCGAGGCTGCAGTGAGTCGTGATCGTGCCACTGCATGCACTCCAGACTGGGCTGCAAAGTGAGACCCTCTCTTACAAAAACAAACAAGAAAAAAAATTGGAAAAGGGATATGTAGATAGACCTCTCTGAGTTGGCAAAGGACGTAAAGGTATCTGTCTCTCATGTGAATGCTCACCAAACAGTAATCACAGCAGAGGAGGACTTTAATAATCAAGTGGATAGGATGGCTCATACTGTTGGTATAGAACTGGTGGTGGCCTTCCCCAGCCATCTCTGCCATTGCCCAATAAGTTCATGAACAATGTGGCCATGGTGACAGGGATGGAGTTGATGCATGAGCTGAGCAACATAAACTTTTACTTACCAAGGTCAACCTGGTTATGCCATTGATGATTGCCCAATCTGCCAGCATCAGAGACCAACACAGAGCCCAAGATAGCACCATTCCCCAGGCTAATCAGCCAGTTACCTGATATTACATTCAAGCTCTTCCATCATGGAGGGAGCAGCATTTTTGTTCTTACTGGAATAGACATTACTCTGGATACAGATTTGCCTTCCCTTTGCATTCCCTGCATGCAATTCTTCTGCCAAAACTACCATCCATGGACTTACAGAATGCCTTACCTACCATCATGATATTGTACACAGCATTGCTTCTGACCAAAAAATTCACCTCAAGACCAAAGAAGTATGACAGCAGGCTCATGTGCCAGAATTCAGTGGTCTTACCATGTTCCTCATCATCCTGAAGCAGCTGGCTTGATAGAAAGGTGGATGGCCTTTTGAAGAATAACTTACAGTGCCATCTAGGTGACAGTACTTTGCAGAACTGGGGCAAGGTTCTCCAGAAGGTTGCATATGCTCTGAATCAGCATCCAATATATGCTCTGTTTCTTCCATGGCCAAGATTCATGGGTCCAGAGATCAAAGAGTGGAAATGGAAGTGATACTACCTCACCATTACCCCTAGTGACCCACTAGCAAAATTATTGCTTATGTTCCTGTGGTGACTTCATGCTCTGCTCCCTAGAGTTCCAGAAGGAGAAATGCTTCCACCAAGAAACACAAAAATGATTCAATTGAACTGGAAGTTCAGACTGTCACCCAGCCATTCTAGACTCTTCATGCCTCTGAGTCAACAGACTAAGAAGAAAATTACTATGTTGGCTGTGATGACTGATGCAGACTATCAAGGAAAAATCAGACTATTACTCAACAATGGCAATAAGGAAGAATATGCTCAGATTACATAAGATCTCTTAGAACATCTGTCAATATTACTATACCCTGTGATTAAGGTGAGTGGGAAATTCTAACAACCCAATCCAAGCATGGATACAAATGGTCCAGACCCTTAAAAAATAAAGATTTGTGTTATCTTTCCAGGTAAAGAACCACAACCAACTGAGGTGCTTACAGAAGGCAAAGGGAATACAGAATGGGTAGTAGAAGAAGCTACAACCATATGACCAGTTACAGACATGAGGATTGTAATTGTCATAAGTATTTCCTCCTTATTTTGTTAAAAATATGTTTGAGTGTATATATGCATATGATAAGCAAATATTTTTGGTTTTGCTCCTCTCGTTCATCATGTAACATAAAGTTCATCCACTTTATATTAGCATTTAAATATTGTTAATTTTACATCATTAGTTTATGAGTAATCAGCAAAATGTAAACATCGCTCAAGGACTTTACCTCTTCTTCTGAGGAAGATACTGGCAGATTTTCACTTGTATGTAGGATAGCTATTTCATGTTAGGATAATAGATGGCACTGTTACCTGGTTATTGTCTTTATTTGGAGGTTAAGTGTGGATTAAGAAGATGAATACGGATGTCAAATTGACCTGGGGTGGATTTATAATGCTTAGTTTTAAGTGCCAACTTAGATTAAGGGATACCCAGAGATCTGGTAAAGCATTACTTTACCAGACCTCATGGGTCTGCGAGAGTGTATCCACAGGAAATTGCTGTGTGAGTCATTGGGGTGAGTGAAAAGATCTGCCCCCGGTGTGGTCAGGCACCATCCAATCAGCTGGGACAAGGACAGAATGAAAAAGGAGAGAAAAAATGAGTTCTTTGTCTTTCTTTTCTGGGGCTGGGATGCCCTTCTTCTCCTGCCCTTGGATATCAGAACTCCAGATTTTATGGCCTTTGAACTTGGGGACTTAACACCAGTGGTCTCCCGGACTTTGAGGCCTTTGTCCTCAGACTGAGAGTTACGCCATCTCTTTCCCTGGTTGTGAGGTTGTCAGACTTGGACTGAGCTGTGATACTGGTCTCTCTGGGTCTCTAGTTTGGAGATGGTCTATGGGACTTCTCTGCCTCCGTAATTCCTGAATCAATCATCCTAATAAATCCCCTTATCTATCTATCTATCATGTCTCTATACTACTGATTCTCTCTCTCTAGAAAACCCTGACTAATATTGTTACAAGCCTGGAGAAGGCTTTCAAAATAGTCAGTGGAAGTTGTTACTGGAGCCCAGAGAAATGTATGGGGAGAGATACCCAGCAGGAGCTTTGGGCTTTAGCAGAGGTACACAGCCAATATATACAGGTGGAGATGTGAGTAGGGGAATAAAAGCCTTGACCTCATTTTCCCATCTTCAGTCTAATTTCCTGTTTGTGCCTCCCATTGGCCAAACCCTAGGGATCTCATAGATACGGTATACAAAGGTCAATATTCTGAGGCACAGGACATGATATAGAAGGATGAACAGGTCCTTTGGAGGAAGAGTTGCCAATTCAGAACTCGTGAACTCTCTCATAATATGTATGAATGCACATGTGTGGAGGGGAGGGAATTTTCTTGGAAAAACAATAAACACAACAGTTGCTGATCAACTTCATTGGTCGTTACCATGAAGGCCTGTGGGCACAATTTTTCCCTTAAGATGAGGCTTAAACTCTCCTGTTTGCCAGTCTTCACTATATTGGTTAATTATGTTAGCAGCCTGGCCTTGTAGAGTTTTGTGTCTATGACTTGTAAACTTTCAAGTTGTTGTAAGTATTATAATGAAGGTGTGCACAAGCTAAATCACTTATTCTTGCTTGGAGATATACAGAAAGGATTTCTGGAAGGCTTGATATTTGAATTGAGTCTTAAAATGTAGATTTCTCAAGGTGGGTATTATGGAGAAGGCATGCCAGGCAATGGAAAGAATATTAATGAAGACTTAAAATTGCTTTAACATACAGTTGAAGAAACTAAAAAGCATTTCAACATGGTTGGAGCACCAGGTTGTTGGGGTTCCTGGTAGAGATGAGAAAGGAAAGGCAGTCAGGGCCCACGTAATGAAAGGCTGAGAGCATGATGCCAAGGAATTTACTCTTCATTCTGTAGATCACGTTTCCTACTTCTAGGAAAGAGGGTGATCCTCAAACCATGTGAGAAACTCTATTATTGTCACCTAAGAAGCTGTAAAAAATGCAGATTTCTAGACTCCAATTCAGACTTCATGAATCTATACTTTTTATTAATTCCTCTTGTGATTCTGATGATTATCCAAGTTTAGGGATCCTAGATGTAGGTTTTCAAGGTCTACTGTGTGATATGTAATACGGTGTGTGCCTTAGCAGAGCTGCCTTTAAGAAAGATCATTCTAGATGCAATAAAATATCAGCCATAAATTGAGAGAATTATAGATTGGGAATTTATTCAGAAAATCATTATAATTCAGAAGAAAACAGGGGAATTTGATAAAGAGAAAGAGATGAATCAGTTAAAGACTGATTTCAGAGGTGAAATTAACAAGATGGTGACCAATTAAATTTGGCAGATGAGTGAGAAGGAAGAGTTAATATAAATTTTAGATTTATATAACATACCAGTGTATGTTGAGGGTCTAGAATACCAAAACAAGAACGGATTTTTAAAAACATGTTTTTATATCCATGGAATATGAAGTTTATGTGTGGAATCAACCTAGAAACATTATACATCATTTTTTAAATCTGAGATTCTCTCTTTGAAGGTTCTGGTTTTATAAATATTTTTTCTACAACTTTTTTCCTCTTAAAAGACTTAATCCAGAATAGCTGCTGCTTTTCTCCAAAATTTCTAGAAACAGGTAAAATTTTCAGCTTCACGTTTATTCTCACTTTCATGGAAAAGTCGTTTGTAGTTTTCATCTTGATAGAAGAGATTCATTTCTATGCCTAGAAAAGTAAATATTGTTATATACAATAACATGAACAATGTAAAATGTCTAGCTGCATACTAATAAAAAGTAAACTTCAGCAGTCCTTACTAATAGTATGTAATAAAAACATAATTCAAAATGCCATTAGGCTAGCCTGTCAGCAGTCAAAGTGCACATATGATATTGTAGAATTTAGACATAAAACTCTCTATGTATACACAGCTATTTGATTTCAGTAATGAATACAAATGCAAGGTAAACACTAAGCAAAGCATAAAATGTTTGGAATTAATTTGACTTTTTTATCCAGCTTTTATAAGAGGTTCTCACAATTCTCTGCAGAAATTCTGGTCCATGAACTATGTAAATTGCTTCTTTACATGAAATTTAAAGTAGAAAGCTATACTCAAGAGATTGGGTTGTCATAAGGGAGAAAAACCTTATTCCAGACCATTTATTGTAAAGGCATATACAAATTGTATTAATAAGCAGATATTGTTTGGGAAAAAATAAAATACTTCTCTCATTCATCCTTACTGATTCCCTGTAGATGATAAAGAGACTGCCTTTATCTACATTTTAGAAAGCTGAATTTAAAAGAGTTGATTCCACTTCTACATTTTTTAATATTATATTCTGGCAAAAAATTTTATTTACATGTATCCAGGCATATCTTATAAATACGTGAAATTACACGTACAGTGTAAATTAAAATTTCATGGAAGTCTCTCTGCATAAAAATTTATTGTCGTTAATACCTAGAAAATATTTGTTAAGATTATGTTGACTCAGTGACATTAAAAAAGAAATTGTAACTATCGATTTTCAGATAGAGGTATTTGAAGATGTGCCCCTGACAGCAGCCTAAACTCCCTGACACTAGGAGAAGTTTGGGGAAAGCAAGTATGCAAAGCAAATAAACCATGCAAAATAAATAAACTATGCATAGTAAGCCAAAGGGAAGTTTCACAATCTTAACAATGATAATCCCTAAATACAGATTATATCTTTATTATACCTTTGCTTTCTCTACTGCCTGTACCACTACCACTATCCAATGGCTTATGGAATGCAGAACCCACCATCATGTAAAACCACACAGCATGGGATCAGACAAGGAGACCATCTGTCTGCACAGTAAGGAGGTACCAAAGTAAGCTCATGGCTATGGGATCCTCTGGTTGCGTCCTTTAAGAAAGGAAAAGAATAGTAGAACTAATTAAATTTCTTGACCAACAAAGGGCATTAAGAATGGAATTTAGGATGCATCTTTGTATGGACATGTGATTTATTTGCCTTTGGTGAGATACCTAAGAATAGAATTGCTGAGTCCTTTGGTAAGTGTTTGACCGTATAAAAACTAGATTACAGAAACTACCAAATTGTTTTCCAAAAGGGTTGCACAATTTTGCACTCCCACTAAAAATATATGAGTTCCAGGCACTCCATGTACTAGCAAAATTTTTGTGTTGTCAGCTTATTTAATATTAACCATTCTATTGGATGTAGAGTGTCATTTCACTAAGGTTTAAATATGCATTTTTCTAATGACCAATTAATGACATTGGATATCTTTTCATATGCTTATTGGGTTTTATATATCTCCTTTTAAAAATACATATACAAATCTTTTCCCAATATTTAAATATGTATTTGTCTTTGTATTATTGAGAGGGGGGAATGCATTACATATTCTGCATACTAATACCTGAGTTAAATATATGTATTGTAAAGTTTGGCGTTTCATTTTTTTATGCTGTCTTCAGAAGAATGGAAATATTTTTAATTGTGTGGATAACTAACTTACCAATATTTTTCTTTTATGGTTTGTGCTTTCAATATCCCTTTAAGAAATCTTTGTCTAACCCTATGTATTGATCCCTTTTTGTGACGCTATAAAGAACTGTCCAAGACTAAGTAATTTATAAAAGAAAGAGGTTTAATTGCCTCACAGTTTTACATGGCTATGGAGGCCTCAGGAAACGCAATCATGGCAGAAGGTGAAGCAAGACACCTTCTTCACAAGGTGGCAGGAAGGAGAAATACTGAGTGAAGAGGGAAGAGCCCCTTATAAAACCATCATATCTCATGAGAAATCACTATCATGAGAACAGTATGGGGGAAGCCAACCCCATGATTCAATTACCTTCACCGAGTCCCTCCTTTGACACATGGGGATTATGGGGGTTATAGGGATTACAATTCAAGATGTGATTTGGTTGGGGACACAGTCAAACCATATCATTCTGCTCTTGGCCTCTCCAAAATCTCACATTGCTTTCACTCTTTGCAACCAGTCATGCTTTCCCAACAGTCCCCCAAAGTCTTAATTTATTTCAGCATTAACCCAAAAGTCTAAGTCCAAAGTCTAATCTGAGATAAGGCAATCCCTTCTACTCAGGACCCTGTAAAATCAAAAGCAAGTTAATTATATCCTAGATACAATGGTGGCACAGGTATTGCATAAATACACCATTCCAAATAGAGCAAATTGGCCAAAATGAAGGGGCTAAAGGCCCCATGCAAGTCCAAAATCCAGTGGGAGCAGTCAAATCTTAAATCTCCAAAATGATCTCCTTTAATTCTATGACTCACATCCAGGTCACACTGATGCAAGAGGTGGGTTCCCATGGTCTTCGAAAGCTCTGCCTTCTTGCTGTACAGGGTACAGCCTCCTTCCTGGCTGCTTTCTCATGCTGGCATTCAGTGTCGGTGGGCTTTCCAGGTGCATGATGCAAGCTCTCAGTGGATCTACTATTCCTGGGTCTGGAGGATGGTGGCCTTCCTCTCATAGCTCCTCTAGGCAGGGAACTCTGTATGAGGGCTTCAATCCCACATTTCCTTTCCACACTGCCCTAGAAGAGGTTCTCCATAAGAGCCCCACCTCTGCAGCAAACTTCTGCCTGGACCTCTAAGCATTTCCATACATCCTCTGAAATCTAGGCAGAGGTTCCTAAACCTCAATTCTTGACTTCTGTGTACCCACAGGTCCAACACCACCTGGAAACAACCAAGGGTTGGGGCTTTCACCCTCTGAAGCAATGGCCTGAGCTGTATGTTGGCACCTTTTAGCCATGACTGGGATGCAGGGCACCAGACTGCATAAAGCAGCAAGACCCTGGGCCCAGGCCAGTAAACCATTTTTTCCTCCTAGCTCTCTGGGCCTATGATGGGATGGGCTGCCTTGGAGACCTCTGATATGCCCTGAAAACATTTTTTTTATTGTCTTGGTGATTAACATTTGGTTCATTGTTACTTATGCAAATTGCTGCAGCTGGCTTGATTTTCTTCTCAGAAAATGGGATTTTCTTTTCTATCCTATCATCAGGCTGCAAATTTTCCAAACTTTTATGTTTTGCTTCCCTTTTAAACATAAGTTCCGATTCCAAACCATCTCTTTGCGAATACATAAAATTGAAGACTTTTAATAGCACCCAAGTCACATCTTGCATGCTTTGGGGCTTAGAAATTTCTTCTGCCAGATACCCTAAATTACCTCTCTTGAGTTCAAAGTTCCATGGATCTTTAGGGAAAGGGCAAAATGCTGCCAATCTCTTTGCTAATGCATAGCAAAAGTCACCATTATTCCACTTCCCAACAGGTTCCTCATCTCCATCTGAGACCACCTCAGCCTGGACTTCATTGTCCATGTCACTATCAGCATTTTGGTCAAAACCATGTAACAAGTCTGTAGGAAGATCCAAATATTCCCACATCTTTCTATTTTCTTCTGAGCCCTTCAAATTGTTCCAACCTCTTCCCGTTACCCAGTTCCAAAGTTGCTTCCAAATTTTCAGGTATCTTCATAGCAGCACTCCACTCTCTGAGGTATCAATTTACCATATTAGTCCATTTTCATACTGCTTTTATACCCTGAGACTGGGTAACTTATAAAGGAAAGAGGTTTAACTGACTCACAGTTTAGTATGGTTGGGAAGAACTCAGGAAACTTATAAACTTAGTGGAAGGTGAATAGGAAGCAAGGCACCATCTTCACTAGGGAGCAGGAAGGAGAAGCACTGAATGAAGGAGAAAGAGCTCCTTATAAAACCATCAGATCTCATGAGAACTCACTCATTGTCATAAGAATAGCATGGGGGAAACTGGCCCCATTGTTCAGTTACCTCCACTTGGTGTTCCCCTTTACACCAGGGGATTATGGGGATTGTGGGCATTGCAATTCAAGATGAGATTTGGGTAGGAAAACAAATCATATCACCCTAACCATGAATATTTTTCCTATACTTCTTTTAAAAGTTTTACAGTTTAGCTTTTATATTGCTCTAATTGTCTATTGCTGCATACAAAATGTACCACAATTTAGTAGCTTAAAACAGCAACCATGTTTATTTGGCTCATTGCTCTGCATTTAAGCTGATCTTGGTGAGCACTGATTGTCTCTGTTCTACTCAGTGGAAGGCTGGGAGCTGAAATCCCCTGAAGTCTCATTTACTCACATGTCTGATGGTTGATATTGTCTATCAGGTGGGATCATAGCTGGTGTTGTCAGAAAGAACACTTGCCTGTGGCCTCACCATGTGGCCTGGTCTGTTTAATAATATAATATTATGAAACATCTTGAGAGAAAGTGCCAGAAATAAAATGTCGTACATCATATGACCTAGCCTCAAATGTTATGGTATAACCTATAGTCTCTTGGAGTGAGTTGCTAAAGCTGGTCATATTCAAGACTGGCCCATATTCAAAAAGGCTCTGAGTTTTGAAAGGAGATTAAATCTGAGCAGGTGTGTTTCAAACCACTACATGCTTTTAAATATATGTTCCATTTTGAGAAATTTTTTAGTATGGTGCTAGGTAAGAATTATAATTAATTATTTTCCCATAATGAATATTCCATTTCAGCACCATTAGTTGAAAGAAATATTGTTTTTCTCTTTGAATTACATTAGAATCTTGTATAAAATTAAACAACCACATAAGGGTGGGTCGCTTTTTGACATTACTCTTTCATTCTATTAATTTATATGACTATCCTAACACCAATACTACTCTTCTTTGATAACTACAGCTTTATTATAAGTCTTGAAATCACGTAGTGTAAGTCCTCCAACTCTGTTCTTATTTTCAAAATTGTTTTGGCTATTCTAGTTATATTTACATATAAATTTTAAAATTATATTGTCAATTTCGATTTTTAAAAAATTCTACTTGGATTTTGATCAGATTTGCAGAAAATCTATAAACAAATTTGAAGACAACTGACATTTTAACAATATTAAGACTTCCAATTCATAAACATGGTATGTTGCTACATATATTTATGTATTTCTCTAGGGATTTTTGCATATGTTTTCCAATGTACAGGTCTTACACATATGCTGTTATATTTATCCCTAAATGTGTTGTATTTTTAGTTACTTTTAACATAGCAATTTAAAGATTTCATCTTATATTTGTTCATTGCTGTTATATAAAAATATGCTTTTTTGATTTGGAGGATTCTGACCTTTTATTCTGCTAAATTCACCTAACAATTTGGTAGCTGTTTTGTAGATTTCTGTGGTTAGCTATGCAACCATTCCTTCTAACCTGTATGTCTTTCACTTCTTTGACCTATTTTATATCAGGCCACGGTACACTGTTTACTAGAGGCTTCAGAGCAAACCTACTTGCTACTTTCTGATCTCAGGGGAAATCATTCAATCTTGTACCAGTAAGTATGATGTTAGCTTTATCTTTTCATTAGACACCTTTTTCAGGCTGAGAAATGTCCTTTCTATTCATAGTTTGCTGAGAATTTTTAACATAAATGAGAGCTGAAATCTGTCAAATATGTTTTGGAGTAGTATTATTAATATAATAACATGACTTTCTCCTTAATGCTTTTAATATAGTGAATTATACTGACTGGTTTTCAAAGGCTAAATGATCCTTAGATTATTGGAATAAATACCACACAATCACGATATATTATCTCCTCCTATGTTACTAGGTACAATTTGCTTTTATTAATAATATTTACATCTAAGTTCAGAAGGGATATTGTCTAAAATTTTCTGTTCTTTTAGTATTTGATTTTGGACACAGAGTAATGCCGAACTCACAAAATGAGTTGAGAGGTACTCCTGACTCCTCTAGCTCCTAAAACAGCATATGTAGGATTGATACAATGTCATCCTAAATATGTAATAGAATTGGGTAGTGAAGCCATCTGCCCTTGAGCTTGTGTATGTATGTGTGTGTTGAAAACTTCTGAATTATTAATTCAATTTTAGATACAGATTTATAAATGTTTTATAGATGTCAATGTCAAAGTCCAGCTGGCTGATGTTTTCTATATACTAATATTCTGTCAATCAATCACTGAGAGAAGTGTTAAATCAGCAACTAAAATTATGCATTTATCTGTTTCTTCTTGCTGTTCTATGTTTGTGTTATGTTTTGAGGTACATAAATATTTAAGACTTTTTGTGTTCTCTTGATGATTTACTTCTTTATTATTAAATGTGTGCATTTGTCTGTTTCTTCTTGCAGTTCTATAAATGTTTGTTATGTTTTGAAGTACATAAATATTTAAGACTTTTTGTGTTCTCTTGCCTCTTTATTATTACTAAATACACCTCTTCATAAAAAATATGTTTGTGATTAAGGTGGTAGTTGAAACCAAGGTTTGGAATGATATGTGAGTGTAGGATAAGGGGATACAGAATGAGAAAAAGACAGAAGTTAACCACAGAACTCTAGGGAACACCAACAATTAAGGAGTTGGCAAAAGAATAGGAGCCCATTAGACAGATTAAGGTGGAGCCAAGGGCAAACTTGAAGAAGTACCATGGAAGAGTAGTGCTACAGAAACAAGTGAAAAGAGAATTTTAAAAGAGCATTGATATGGTTTGAATTGTGTTCCTGCCCAAATCTCATGTTTAATTATAATCCCCAGTGTTGGAGAGAGGCCTAGTGAGAGGGGATTGGATCATGGGGTGGATTTCGCTCTTGCTGTTCTCTTGCTAGTGAGTAAGTTCTCATGAGATCTGACTGTTTAAAAGTGTGTAGCGACTCCCTCTTTGCTCTTGCTCCTGTTCCAGCCATGTAAGACATGACTGCTTTCACTTTCACCATGACTGAAAGTTTCTGGAGGCCTCCCCAATCATGTTTTTTGTACAGCTTTCTGAACCATGAGCCAATTCAACTACTTATCTTTAGAAATTATTATCTAGTCTTGATTCTTGGGCAAAATGGCAAAATAGGAGCAGCTCTGGTCTGTAGCTCCCTGTGAGATCAACACAGAAGGTGGGTGATTTCTGCATTTCCAAGCTGAGGTACCTGGCTCATCTCATTGAGACTGTTGATGTGGCCCACGGAGGGTGAGCAGAAGCAGGTTGGAGCATTGTCTTACCTGAGAAGCACAAGGAGTCAGGGAACTCCCTCCCCTAGCCAAGGGAAGCCATGAGACACTGTGCCCAATTAACAGACACAGACTGGCAAATTGGATAAAGAGTCAAGACACATCAGTGTGCTGTATTCAGGAGACCAATCTCACATGCAAAGACACACATCAGCTCAAAATAAATGAAGGAATATTTACCAAGCAAGTGGAAAGGAAAAAAAAAAAAGCAGGGGTTATAATCATAGACTCTGATAAAAGACTTTAAACCAACAAAGATCAAAAAAGACAAAGAAGGGCATTATATAATGGTAAAGGGAGCAATGCAACAAGAAGAGCTAACTATCTTAAATACATATGCACCCAATACAGGAGCACCCAAATTCATAAAGCAAGTTCTTAGAGACCTATAAAGAGACTTAGACTCCCACACAATAAAAGTGGGATACTTCAACACCCCGTTGTCAATATTAGACAGATTAATGAGACAGAAAATTAATAAGGATATCCAGGACTTGAACTCAGCTCTGGACCAAGCAGACCTAATAGTCATCTATGGAACTCAACACCACAAATCAACAGAATATACAGTCTTCTCAGCACTACATCACAATTCTTCTAAAACTGACCACATAATTGGAAGTAAAACACTCCTTAGCAAATGAAAAAGAATAGAAATTGTAAGAAAAAGTCTCTCAGACCTCAATGCAATCAAATTAGAAGAAACTCATTCAAAACTGCACAACTTCATGGAAACTGAACAACATGTTTCTGAATGACTGCTAGCTAAATAACAAAATTAAGGCAGAAATAAGTAAATTCTTTGAAACCAATGAGAACAAAGACAAAACATACCAGAATCTTTGGGACACAGCTAAAGCAGTGTTTAGAGGGAAATTTATAGCACTAAATACCCACAGATGAAAGCAGAAAAGATCTAAAATCAACACTCTAACATCAAAAATAAAAGAACTAGAGAAACAAGAGCAAACAAATTCAAAACCTAGCAGAAGACAAGAAATAACTCAGAGCAGAACTGAAGGAGATAGAGAAATGAAAAACCCATCAAAAAATCAATCCAGGAGCTGGTTTTTTGAAAAGATTAGCAAAATATTTAGACCACTAGCCAGACAAATAAAGAAAAAAAGAAGAATCAAATAGACACAATAAAAAATGATAAAGGGATATCATCACAGACCACAGAGAAATACAAACTACCATCAGAGAATACTATAAACACCTCTTTGCAAATAAACTAGAAAATTTAGAAGAAATGGATAAATTCCTGGACACATACACTCTCCCAAGACTAAACCAGGAAGAATTCAAATCCCTGAATGCATCAAGAACAAATTCTGAAGTTCAGGCCATAATTAACAGCCTACCGACCAAAAAAAGTCCAGGACCAGATGGATTCACAGCCAAATTATACCAGAGGTATAAAAAGGAGCTGATACCATTCCTTCTGAAGCTATTCCAAACAATAGAACAAGAGGGAATCCTCCCTAACTCATTTTACGAGGCCAGCATCATCCTGAAACCCAAACCTGGCAGATACACAACCAAAAAAGAAAATTTTAGGTCAGTATCCCTGATGAACATTGATTTGAAAATACTCAGTAAAATATTGGCAAACAGAATCCAGCAGCACATCAAAAAGCTTATCCACCACGATCAAGTTGGCTTCATCTCCGGGATGCAAGACTGGTTCAACACACACAAATTAATCAATGTAATCCATCACATAAACAGCACCAAAGACAAAAACCACATGATTATCTCAATAGATGCAAAAAAGGACTTTGATAACATTCAACACCCTTTATGCTAAACACTTTCAGTAAACTTGGTATTGATGGAATGTATCTTAAAATAATAAGAGCTGTTTATGACAAACTCACAGCCAATATCAAACCAAATAACCAAAAGCTGGAAGCATTCCCTTTGAAAATCAGCAGAAGACAAGGATGCCCTCTCTCACCATTCCTATTCAACATAATATTGAAAGTTCTGGGAGGGCAATAGGGCAAGAGAAAGAAATAAAGGATATTCAAATAAAAGAGAGGAAGTCAAATTGTCTCTGTATGCAGATGACATGATTTGTATATTTAGAAAACCCCATTGTCTCAGTTCAAAATCTCCTTAAGCTGATAAGCAAGTTCAGCAGTCTTAGGATACAAAATCAATGTGCAAAAATCACAAGCATTCCTATAAAACAATAACAGAGAGCCAAATCATGAGTGAACTCCCATCCACAATTGTTACAAAGAGAATAAAAGACAAGTTACAAGGAATGTGAAGGACCTCTTCAAGGAGAACTACAAACCACTGCTCAAGGAAACAAGAGAGGACAAAAACAAATGGAAAAACATTCCATGCTAGTGGATAGGAATAATCAATATCATGAAAATGCCATACTGCCTAAAGTAACATAGATTCAATGCTATCCCCATCAAGCTACATTGACTTTCTTCACAGAATTAGAAAAACTACTTTAAATTTCATATGAAACGAAAAAAAGACCATATAGCCAAGACAATCCTAAGTAAAAAGAACAAAGCTGGAGGCATCACACTTCCTGACTTCAAACTATATTATGAGGCTACATTAACCAAAACAGCATGGTACTGGTATCAAAACAGATATATAGACCAATGGAACAGAACAGAGGACTCAGAAATAATGCCAAACATCTACAACCATCTGATCTTTGACAAACCTGACAAAAACAAGCAATGGGGAAAGGATTCCCTATTTAATAAATGGTGCTGGGAAAACTGGCTAGCCATATGCAGAAAGCTGAAACTGGATCCCTTCCTTACAGATTATACAAAAATTAACTCAAGATAGATAAAAAACTTAAATGTTAGACCTAAAACCATAAAACCCCCCCAAAGAAAACCTAGGCAATACTATTCAGGACATAGGCATGGGCAAAGACTTCATGATTAAAACACCAAAAGCAATGGCAATGAAACCCAAAATTGACAAATGGAATCTAATTTAAATAAAGAGCTTCTGAACAGGAAAAAAAAAAAAAAAACTATCATCAGAATGAACAGGCAACCTAGAGAATGGGAGAAAATGTTTGCAATCTCTCCATCTGACAAATGGCTAATATCCAGAATCTGCAAGGAACGTAAACAGATTTACAAGAAAGAAAACAAACAACCCTATCAAAAAGTGAGTGAAGGATATGAACAGACACTTCTCAAAAGAAGACATTTATGCAGCTGACAAACATGAAAAAAAACTCATCATTACTGGTCATTAGAGAAATGCAAATCAAAACCACAATGAGATACCATCTCACACCCATAAGAATTGCAATCATTAAAAGGTTAGGAAACAACAGATGCTGGAGAGGATGTGGAGAAATAGAAATGCTTTTATACTGTAGGTGAGAGTGTAAATGAGTTCAACCATTGTGGAAGATAGTGTGGCAATTCCTCAAGGATCTAGAACCAGAAATACCATTTGACCCAGCAATCCCATTACTGGGTATATACACAAAGGATTATAAATCATTCTACTACAAAGACTTATGCACACATATATTTATTGCAGCACTGTTCACAATATCAAAGACTTGGAACCAACCCAAATGCCCATCAATGATAGACTGAATAAAGAAAATATGGTACATTTACATCATGGAATACTATGCAGCCATAAAAAAGAATGAGTCCATATCCTTTGAAGAGACAATGATGAAACTGGAAACCATCATTCTCAGCAAACTAACACAGGAACAGAAAACTAAACACTGCATATTCTCACTCATAAGTGGGAGTTGAACAATGAGAACACATGGACACAGGGAGGAGAGCATCACACACTGAGGCCTGTCGGGGTGTGGAGGGATAGGAGAGAGATAGCATTAGAAGAAATACCTAATGTAGATGATGGGTTGATGGGTGCAGCAAACCACCATGTCATGTGTATATCTGTGTAACAAACTTGCACATTCTGCACATGTATCCCAGAACTTAAAGTAAAATAATTTAAAAAAAGAAATTACCCAGTCTCAGGTATTTCTTTATAGCAGCACAATAACAGACTAATATAAGCTTGCAGAGTCACTTTTAAGATGTCTAAATATTGACAACAGAATGTGATATTGAAAAGTTTATCAATAAACCCTAGCAAGAGCATTTCAATAGTGAGTTGGACTAAGATTGGATATGAAAGGAAGGAAAGAGAAGTCAGTATCTTGAACACATATTGAAAAGAGGGTTATAAGATGGGAAAAATTTGATCATGTTTATGTACTAACATGAAAGGAGAATTTGAAGGTACAGAAGTAAGGGGTGATTATGATCTCCATGAGAAGGAAATAAATCTTAGTTATAAGCTGATTGGAACAAGAACTACAGTATACTGCCAATTATTAATTGCCTTAATTCATAAAAACAACATTTTATTACTCTCTATAAACTTCAGCTAGGATCATTTCTACGTATTTTAAGGCACGATTTAACTTTATTTCCCTCCTAATTTTCTTTGCAGAAGAAATACTAACTACTTTTGTCACACGTGGCTTATCACAGAAGCACTCATGATTTACCAATTGTTTTCCTTTGGTTTCATCAGTTTCTTCTTTGTGCAGTATTATGCTTCATCACACAGGAATGTCATGTTTTCCCATTATGTTAGTGTATACAAGATGAAGAATGTTTTCCAAGTAACATTCTGAACATAAAGTACATATTTTCCATCCTTTCTAATTTAGAGCAATTTCTTTCTGGTTTCTAACATGACATACACTAAATATAAAATGTGAGGAAAAACATAATTGCAACAACATAGAAAATGCTGTTTGTGTAAATACTAATAACCATGCATTTTTCTTATACACATGTCAGTGTGCAGTTTTCATATACATTACATATTTTTAAAAGGCCTTAATAATGTGATATATCTGATTATTTACTGCTCTTTTGGGGTTCCTAATCATTTTTGAATTACAGATAAGTTTGAGAACCTGATGAAAATTATATTTCATGTTTCTACAAGAAATACATGAACCTGGACCTATATGCCCATATAATTTTGTGTATTTTTTTGGAGATTAAAAAGCCTGATTTGAAAGAATATAATTTTTGGATATTGGGGTTCATATCAAAAGAAAAATAAAAAGCATAACATCAAAGGCATGCCAACATGGTTTGTTTGTTTAGTTAGTTAGCAAATTATTTGGAGGCAAGGTTTCACTCTGCCAGCCAGGCTGGAGTGCCGTGGCTCAATCAGAGCTCACTGCAGCCTCGAGCTCCCAGGCTTAGGTAGTCTTTCCACCTCAGCCTCCCAAGTAGCTGGGACTATAGGCATATGCCACTATGTCCAGATAATTTTTTGTATTTTTTGTAGAGACACGGTTTCATCATGTTTCCCAGGCTGGTCTTGGACTCCTGGGCTTATGCAATTCTCCCGCCTTAGCCTCCCAAAGTGCTGGGATTACAGGCCTGAGCCACCAAGCCCAGCAGCAACATGGTTTAAAAGCAAGAGTTTTGGAGTCAGATTTGGATTCAAGTCTTGACCCAGCACTTAGCAGCTGGGTATTCTAGGCCATGTTACTTAACAACTCTTAGCTTAAGTATATGCCTATGTAAAATGAGGCTGGAGTAAGGATTAGATTAGATAAAAAGCAAAGTACATGACTAGTGCAAATAATATGTAGATAATCAATGTTTATTTTAAATACCAGAGAAACAGCTTCAATCGAATGTTTCACAAACGCATGGAAAATTTTTATTTAGATTTTGTTGTTTATGTTCCAATCTATAAGATTTGGATTAGGAATCTCACAGAAAGTTAATCTCAAAATCCAGCTTTCTGATCACTGAGTCTGATAGAAGTATTGCTGTGCTGTATCCACGCCCCTCAGGTAGTGCCCACCTTTGATGGGGGTGACCTTATAGGGGTCACATGTGACAGAACACCATGGATCAGTGGGCACAACTAATTCTCTTTAGTATTTAAAATATCCCATAGGGTGACATGTTTTGCAAGGTTGTTCTCAATATTAGTCAATTAAATAATAGTGAGACTGAAAATGTGCTTAACTTTTGTAGAAAAAAATACATATATTCCACAAATAAGAAAGATAATTGTGATAATTTTTTCAAATGCCCTGAATCACTCTCATATGTTTCAATTATCAAAAGTAATATTCTTGGTATATAATAACATATAATATAATTTCAGATTTTAAAATGCATTATAATATTTCATGAATCATACTAGTTGTGATGGCAGCTCATTTGGTTAAAATTGAGATTTTTGGCTTCTTAAAACAGTGCTCTGAGTCCTATAGCTTCAGGCACAGCTTCACTAACAAGGGTGAGACCTTAATTTGAATTTCCTCCTCTGTTTTATTTCAGCCAACGAACAGTATCCCAAGGCTGTGTGCTTACCTCAGAACATAAGTCTAGACAGAACACTAGAAAATGCCTTTAAAAGGTTCCATGAACAATATCCAAAATATCATCCCTTGAATGGGCTGGACAACTTATTGTGCCAAAATCCTTCTCTGTGTGGTTGCACCCAAAGCAGGTGCTTCTGTGGAAAATACATCCAAGACAATTTCTGTCTCATTTTTACTTTGAGCAAAGCCAGTTTTTAATTTAAAAAGTACATGCTTAAATGTCTCTGAGATGTTTTCCTGACATAGTAATTTAAGTAACTTCTGACTGAGACGAAGGGAAGGCATCTCTCTCTGAAGAGCCTTATCATAGAGTGAGAGCTTTTAAAGAGTTTTGGGAAAGCTCTGCCCTTCTGAAATTGAATTTTGTTCAGGATATTGAGATTTTAAGGGCATTTTGCCTCCTTGCCAATTTTATGATACCATTATTTTTTATTTAAATTACAGATCCTTTTTTGTCTCTTTCTCTGCAAGAGGCTGGCACCAGATCACCTCCTGAGTAGAGCAGACATTCCAACGGATGTCCTGCCAACAGTAATGGAAAGCTGGATACAACTGAACATATAAAATGGTACCTGAGATGTTTAGAGAACTGTAAAGTTTAATGCTGCACATCCAGTGCAAATGTCAAATGCTACAGCTGCTGCTTCTACATGCTACATGAAAAGTGTGTGTGTGTGTGTGTGTTTAAATTCATCACTTCTTTCTTTGCTGATGAATCTCTGCACATCTGTCTTTAAAAATGTCTTATTTATAGGGTCAACATTTCTTGTCTAATGAGATGGACCAAAAAGACCTTTAATCACTCACATACTCACAAGGAAAATGACATGTCCCAAATAAAAGATTGAGCAGGGTTTATTTCTAAAGTATCTTAAATGTTCTCCAATAACATTTGCCAAATATGATTTTCAATACTGACTGAACTTTTCTTCCCCTTAGGAGTTCTATACTTTTTTTAAATAAAATAGCATGTCGTTGATCGTTTTTGAAATCTCAAAATGTTAAGCTGCCTTTTAAAAATTCTGAGTTACACTGAAAACATTGATGGTTTTTGAAATCTCGAAATGTTAAACTGCCTTTTAAAAATTCTGAGTTTCACTGAAAACATTAAGAATCTATCTCCTTAATTTAAACAAATGGCATGATACATTCACCAAACACTCAATCACCATAAATAACACTGGGAATACTGAGAATGCATGATTCAGGAGATACAGAAAAATTTCTACTTTCCCAGAAAATCCGTGTTTGACAAGGAAAGGCACACAACCTTTCTGGAAGCTTCAGTTATTGCACCTTCAAAGGTGATTCTTTTAGTCAGTCTTAACCTAAATCACAGGACTATGATGAAGAATAAATTTTAAAATAAAAAATTACCTTAAATATTAAAAATGTAAGTTACTGAAGATTTGAGGACAAACGTAGTTTCATAAGAAGGGGACTTCATATGGACATATGGTACAAAAAATGTCTTCATAAAGAAACAATGACATGAATTGATCCTACACTTTAGGGAAGGTATTCTCCTTAAATTACACTTTGAATTGGGGACAAAGACCTTGACACTGGAGTACCCACTATAGTGTAGCTGATTTAAAGCACCAGGGGTTTAAATGGTCACAATATATTATTTTCGGTAAGTACACTTCTGGAATGTTTCAGTTTGGATTAAGCATCCTGAAACATGGATTTAATTAAAGGAGCCCTTCAGATAATTATGGGACTGATTTTCAAAGGCATGCTAGATGATTCAGATTCCTAGCAACATTCTGAGCTGCATCATTTAAAGCCTGGCCTGGAAGGGCCATCCTCTGGGAATTTATCATTTTCCAAGAACTGAAGAAATTTCCTGGCTGAACATTTAGAAGTCAAAAACTGAGATCTGGAGCATCTTTATCTTAAATGCTATCAACTTTGAGTGACATTTAGGAGCCTCTTAGAAAGGCCTCAAAGGAGCAGTCTCATATCTGTCGGAATAAGAAAACATATCATCTAAAACCGAGCTGGGAACCTGGGATCATCCCTAAATTCTGATCAGTGAAGGGACTCCTATGTGTACTCAACAGACTACCACAGCTCTGCTCAAGGATGGATTAAAACAACGATCTCCAAAATGGAAGTATAGAAACTCACAGAAATAGGGAAAACAAATCATTTTGGTCTGGAAAGGCAATATTATAAATTCTATCTGTATCTACTTTTAAATTATTTCCTTAAAAACCTTTTATATACACATTTAAAATGTACCTAATAGAATTTAATGTTAGGTACTGTATAAATAGGTATACTTCTGTGCAGACATGTGATCAACAATAGCTACCACAAATTCTAAGACAGTTTCACATTCTGGGACCTCTCATCCTTCTCAGAATGGGGCATAGTTCAATGGGTCTGCTGCCTGACAGTAGCTGATAGCAAGCTGTTGGGATCAGCTGTTCCACATTATTCTAGATAAAGCTGGTATGCTGTGGATTCATTCACTCATTCAACGAATATTTACCAAGCTATCAAGATGAAGGGGTGAACTAAGGAGACACAGTTAGATCTATGTTCATGGAGCTTACATTCTCACAGGATAAAGAAGATAAACAAGCAAGAAAATTAGTAAAATGTAAAGCTAGGCAACATCACATATCCCTAATGTGAGAAGAAGACATTACTCATGGGATATTCCTGCCAAATAACATGAAAGAAAAATAAAAGAAAGCTGGGGAAATAGTCCAGATTAAAGGTGACTAAAGATACATAATAAAATGCAATGTGGGATCTTTGTTAGAATCCTGAATTGGAAAAAAAACAGCTATAAATAACATTATTGGAACAATTAAATAATTTAAATATTGAGTGAATATTAAATAATATAATTTAATCCATACAATTTTTCCTCATGCAATCATTGTATTATGATTATTTAAAAGATCTTGTTCTTGGGAAATACGGAATTAGATAAATTCAGGTGAATGGGATAAGGTGTTTATTAAATATTCTTGCTGCTTCTCTCTAAGCTTGAACATGTTGCAAGTGAAAAGTTGTAGAATAATAAACAAAAGCACTGTGTGTGTGTGTGCGTGCGCGCGCGTGCGCACGCAAGCACGCGTAGCAATATAAGAGAACAAAAAGCAATGAGGGTGGAGATGGAGATAATTGTTTTATGTTTGTGATGAAAGAGATCCTTTTTAAAAATATATTGACATTTGAACAGATATGTAGTAGCAGAAAGAAGTGAGGAAAGAGACCATGCAGCCCTCTGGAAGACAAGGGTTTCAAGCAGCATATCTGCCATATTTGAAGACAGAAAAGATGCCAGTGAGACCAAAGCAGAGTAAACAAGAGGGACAGCAGGAGATGAGGTCAGATAAGTAGCTCAGAGTAAGGTCATTGTTGAATCTTATAAGGAATGATGAGATCATTGGGATTTTAGTCTGAGTAGGAGGAAAATCACTGGAGGTTTTTGAATCAAAATATCATACCATATATTTTGATGCTACTATAAATGGAATTATTTTCTTAATTTTATTTTACACTTTTTCATTGCTAGTACATAGAAATACAATTGATTTTGTGTACTGACGTAGTATCCTACAAACTAATATTTTTTAGCACTGCAAAACATCTCATGGTGTGAATGTGTCAGTTTGTCCATTCACCTACTGAAGGATATTTCGGTTGCTTTCAAGTTTTGGCAATCATGAATAAAGCTGCTACAAACATCCATGTGCAGGTTTTTGGTATGGACATAGTTTTCAACTCATTTGGGTAAATACCAAAGAGCATAATTTCAGGATCATATGTTAAGAATCTATTTAATTTTGTAAGAAACTGCAGGACTGTTTTCTAAAGTGGCTGTACCATTTTGCATTTCACCAGCAATGAATGAGAGTTCCTGTTACTCCACATTCTCATCAGCATTTGGTATTGTCACTGTTTTTAATTTTAGCCATTTTAAGAGATATGTAGTAGAAATTACTTTGTTATCCTCTATAACCACCCCCCGCCCAACAACACACACACAAGAAGTTGAAGTCAAAGTTGAAGTATCAAGTCATCACTTTTTTAACTGAACATGAAATTTTTTCAGTAGACGAATTTATGCTATGCTTGAATCACACCACATTACACAAGGTGGGAGCATTGTAAGATGATCTAATTTCATGCCTACAAGTGATAGATTATGCCAGAGTTGCAGGTTTGACCAATATTCATATCTGATATGAGCAATAAGACACAAATATACATGGTCTGAATAAAGTGCCATTGTGTCCTTTAAATAGATTCCTCCTACTCTAAGCGTTCTAAGGGAACGTATTGTAAATGCATGACATCTTTAATAAAAATCTTATAAGTTTTTCTTAAAAGACTTCAAAAAGCATGTTTTTCTTGAATTTTAAATGCAGAAAGACCTTAAAGTTTGTTTAGACCAAGTCTCTCTTTTCTACCAGAGGCAGAGGAGGGGCCCAGAAAGGTAAAGTGATTTACCCAGCTCACGTATTGGACTATTTGTGGCAGATCAGCCACATGAACTCTACTCCACATCCTTTCCATTGCATGATACAAGGGTGCCCCTTGAAATTGACTGTGAATTATGTCCTTCCAGCTACAAATTCTGCTTGCCTGCCTTACCTAAGCAATTCCAACTCATCTATAGTCTCCTATTCTGCTTCATAAAAGCTCTATCTCCTTTCGAAATGATAAATCTGCTTATAACATTCAAATTGATGGCAGTGATAATTCCAAAATTGACTATTCACAAGTTTAAATTAGTTTTCCTTAAATAAATTTCAAAGCCAATAATCTGTTTATCTGAATGGTTTAAAATTTTCCCATCCCTTTTTTTCTGTCATCTTCTTTTCTTAAAACCCTCCCACCTAGAGTGAGCCATGGCTTCTTTCCTATGCTTTCTCTGCACTTTGGCATCTCTTTCCTTCCTAGAGGAATCTCTTTTAGGTTCATGAAATCTCCCATTTTAATGCTCTCTTGGGAAACTATCTTTTATGTTCTTTTTTGAGGGGATTTGTATACTTCACCTTCTCTGTGCAAATCCTATGATTCTAATCTATTAAGAGATACGATGCACTGTAGATTAGTCCCCTAGTAATAGAAATGTTCTTCCATGTAGTTGTAAAATAATAGGGAATGTTATAAGCAAAAACAGCAGCAGTAATTTGTTCCCTGACTTCCTAAATTAAGAGAAATATCATCTGAACAAACATCAAAATCACAGTACGATTAAAAAATCTATTAAAGATATAACTAACGTGCTCAAATATAAGATTGCTGAAGTATTGTGACTTATGACTAGAAGAATATAGAGGAACTTCCATGAATATCCTCTAGAAAAACTAAAAATGATAAGTAAATAAGAAGCTAGTAAGTAACTGTGAGTGAGGAGATGCAGATGTTTCAGAGAAATAAAACATTGCCTTAATGTTGCTATGGCTGTATTTAAATATAATAAGTGTACACAATGACAGATTATCTCAAGACAAGAGGTTATCATTATGAGATACTTATAATGGCTAGGATCTATTTCAATGTCTAATTGAAATATCAGACATGATACATGTTTAGCAGATATAATTACACTATAATCATCCTAAAGATAGGATGCAAACCTAAGAAAAAGTATGATGCTAATGGAGATGAAGAGGATGTGTTTTTGAAGATATGGAAGAAAGTTGGACTAGAAATAGAAAATAAACCAGTTCTCTCAGACATCAGTGCTTGGTATATTTTCTTCATATGGTCGTTTTATTTTATTAAGTTATGAATTTAGTCTATTTAGACTGCTCACTTACACTATTTTTTATAACATGTAATATGTTAAATATTAAAACTTTTGAGAAAGTACTGTGACAGTTAAATATTGAAACTATAAACAGATAGTGTAAGCCTGTTTCTAGGAAAGGCTTCAGAGTATATATTTCTTTTCTAAACATTTCACTGTATTTGATTATTTACTACTGGCCTTTAATGTTACAGTGTATAGAATAGTACTGGACAAACACAACTCATTCTTGGGGTGTAATCTTAAAACAACATTTTTTTGTCCCCCACTGTCTGTTATTTTTATTAGGAGGGAGTAGACATTCCTTATCCTTGGAAATAACAGTTTCAATACAGATCATAAAATGTCTAGAATTATGTAACAGTTAAAACTCTGAGTTTGTTTAAAATTAGGGTATCTCTCACAGTATAGCTCATGTACTCCTTCCTCAGCTCACAGAAATATGATGATGCCTTCACTTCCCTTGGCCAAGGTCCCTTTGTCCCTCAGTCTAGGCTGTCCTCTTAGATAGGACCTTCTCCATGTTAACTTTCATCTCCAGAACCTAATTTACAGGTTACTTGTATATATTCCATAATCCCAATAAAACTGGAAAGTGCAGGGCACACAGTGAGGCTAATCTCCTTTCGTTAATTGCTAACATGCAGTTTGCTATTTCTCATCCTAGAGATTTCACACATAACAGTAAGATCCTACTCTTGGAGTGATCTCATTAAAGCCTCCTTTCTACATGTGAGACTTAGAGGTGATGCAACCCTATCCTTTTGTAAGGAGATGTGGCTATTGACAGCACTCAGTATTCGCTCTTAAGAAATTCTTCTTGCATTGTCCTGGGAGAACGGTCTTTATGCAAGGAGATCTTTGCATCAGATCCCTAACAGAGCTTTCTAAAGAATTTCTCTCCTCCCTACACATACTGATCTTTTCTTTTGCAGACGTGAATGAAGAGTCAAAGAGCATCGCATCTAGTTTTCTGCTCTCCCCTTTAAGTATTTACATTTATACTGCCACTTCACTTTAGAATGTCGTATTGGTTGTTTCCAGCTCCTCAGTTTAAACTACCAACTCTTTTTTGATACTACCAACTACCAGTAATGATGGTGAAAATAGATCAAGAAATGTATACAGTTCTTAAAAGTCTACTTAGCTGTCACCTGAGTCATTTAATGTTTAGAAATAGAAAGGCTTGACTTTCATGTGGCCACTGGATGGAGACTCTGTCACCTACCATCCCCTGTCCCTACCTCACTGACTCCAGTGAGTGGATTAATTGCATAGCCATTCTGGCATCAAAACCAGTCCAACAGAACTTTGGGAAAACATGCCCCAGTGCTTAATAAATACTTTCAAGTAGAAGATGCAGAAGGTTCCACTGAACAATCTCCATCTAGGCCCTTTGCATGTGGCCAAGATGAAGTGAGCAGGGGTGCCTTGAGTTTATATCCAAATGACCAGCATGCTCAGGTCATCAGTCTGGCCATGACAATCTGGGACCAGCAACTCAAACAAGGTCCATTGGTAGTCAAGCCCTTATGACATCAATGCTGGTTCATGTGTCTGGCCTAAGCAGCATGAGTGTGCTAGACAGTGTACCTAAAGTATTAACAGTAAGTTTATTCAGACCATCAGTCTCTTCAGAATGGGCACTGTTGAAGAGCTGGTTGAGATATTGGCCATATGTTTTATCTTTGGCCATAATTATATATCCTTAATTATAGTCTATGCTCTAGCTGGGAATGCCTAAACGTGACTATGGTTGAGTGGGAGGAGCAGGATTAGGTTTTTACCCAAGATTTGGGTCCTTTCTGCCTTCTGGCCTGGCCACTAGGCCCCTTAGATGAATTAACTCGAATCCCACTGGATGGAGACTCTGTCACCTACCATTTCCCATCACTACCTCACTGACTCCAGGCTCTGCCACTGTCCCCTCCCAAACCCCTGAAGAAAAATACTCCAGAAATAAGGCACAGGACTAGCCATGGGAAATACCTGCTCTCTCCAACACTGTCCATGTGGCCTTAGTCAGATCACTTTAGTTTTCTGGGCTTCGCTTTCCTTCTCTTAAAATTAGAACAATGATAATACTTGCCTCGTAGAGCTCTTGTGAGGATTTAATAAGCTTATTCATGCAGCAATTCTAAGTCACTAACCACTACGTTTAATGGATACTAGAGATTTTACTGACTGGAGAGATCACATGAAAACTTCCTGCAACCAAACACGGCATACCTAAGATATATCATATATGGACATAATATGATATATACATATAGGTATACATATTACATACTGACAAATATTTGATTTCCTTCACTATATGCTTTGAAATATTTTGCTACTATTATAAATTTTCAAAAATATATGTAGTGGTGAAAATATTTAGCTCATAATTCTAAGGTAATATATAACTCATAATTCTAGGGTAATTATCCCTGAAATATTTATTTATATAAATTAAAATTTGATATTAAATACTCACTTCTATTAAGAAACAAAGACAGGTAAGTTTAAGTGTCAGACCCAGGAGCAAATCTTTGCCAAGACCTGTTAAGTAAGTCTCCAACCCACAAAAATGCTTTTTCCACATTTGACAGATGAAGGCAAGTGGAGAAAAAGGGATTTCTTTATATCTTTTGTAGACTACCAAGGATTAAGTCAGTGAAATGCAGTCCTAGTCCTAATCTGACACTGGCTGTGTGCAGCAATTGAAAGATTTAATATCTGCAGACCTCAATTTTCACATGCTTCAGTGAAGAGGTTGGTACTTGATTGCTTTGTGCTGTAATGAGCAGAAAGCCCTGTCTCAACTATTTTCAACAATCATGAGACATCACATCTCAAGAATAAGACCTCCATAAATTGAACAGGCTCCATGCACAGTAGCCCAGGATCATTGCACTGCTCCTCTGTGATGCTCTTGACTCCATACTTGTTCATGTGAAGGCTTCAGCCCAGCTGGCTTCTCTCATGATCACAAGATAGGGGTTACTGAACCACGTATCACTTATAACATGATAAAATATACTTGAAGAATGGGTGCTTTCTATGAACAAGAAACCCTTTCCCTGGCTCCCTCCAGCAGTCTTCCTTCAGGTCTCATTGGCTGTAATAAAATCACATGTCCCTTTCTAAAAGCAGTCATAAGGTTTCCAGAACTGAGTAAAATAAGATTTACTTGAGTCATGCTGGAAAGACTTTGCTAATTGCTTTAAGAACTAGGCTTTTATTGAAAAGACATTGGAGCAGGCAACCAGTGGTGCTATCCTCACTTAGGTATCTTTTAGTTGTAAAAGAATGAATCTGAGGTTTGTCCTGTAATTGCCTAATGAATAATGCCATGCTAAGTGATCATTTAATACAACACTGAAACAGCTGGCTTCAAGACAAAGATTATATATAAGTCATGGAGGAAGCAAACAAGATTTATATTCTAAAGAGGGTCAAATATGCTGAAAATGTTACATGTAGTTTTGGAATGGCCAATGATAGGGCAAAGGGGGTGGTGATCAATTTTACCTTCTTTATTTACATTTCCATTGAGATAATAAAATATGTCAGTCTTTCCTAAGATACCAAATGAAAGCTGGGAAAAGCAAATTGCATCCTGGCTACCAAGTCAGAAGTCAGCCTAAATGAAGAATTAGATCAACAATGTTTAAGTAATCAGAAATGCAACTGTAATAGTCAGAAAAACAATCCTGTGAAAGCTAGATTCTTAAAATAAATTCACATTATTTCCATCTACACTTATTCTTTATCCTTTGGATGATAAAGCATAGTTAAGATTTCCATTAGAAAAAATTTTTTTCTTTCATTTGCTTTCCTTCTTCCTTTGGCTTTTTTACCTTTCTTTCTTTTTCTTCCTTTCTTTCTTCCCCCCTGCCATTCCCCTTTCTCTTTCTGTTTCTATCTTATTCTCTTAAGACCAGTAACATTGTTTCTCCATTCAGGGGAAAATATTCATTGGCGTCCTGAAGATGCTTCATGCTGGCTCACTAGACCTAACTGTGCATATCCTTCCCAACTCTGAGTTCAGTAAAAATTTTTAATAATTTCAAATTGTCCACAATGGGAAAATTTACACAATGTAATTTGGCAGGCACTGCAAATCAGAGCTTATTCTTTTTGTCTTTTTATTGTTTTTCCAGAAAGCCAGATCACCAGCAGCATATCAGAAGCTGCATATCAGAATGACTAAGAGCAAGGATTCTGGTATTACACTATTTTAGTTCAAGTACAGTCATCCTCTGGTATCCTTGGGGAATTGGTTCCAGAACCCCCCGGATACCAAAATCCATAGATGTTCAAGCCCCCTATATAGAATGTTTTTAAGCTATGCAATTCCCCGACATACTTTAAATCATCTCTAGATTACTTATAATACCTACTATATTATAAAAGCTATATAAATAGTTGTTAAGCTGTTTAGGGAGTAATCACAAGTAAAAAAAGTCTGTAGACGTTCAGTACAGATGCAACCATTCATTTTCAATCTGTGATTGGTTAAAGCCACGGATGCAAAGTCCATGGATACAAGGGCCAGTCGTACTTTCTTTCCCACTTAATTTCTCTGACTGTCAGTAAAATAGGGATAATAATACATATCTCATAGGCTAGGAATAGAATAGGACAATGGTTTTTGCAAGTGTTATTACTTGCTGTAAAGATTGTCACAAATTCTTTGTTTAAAAGGCATGATTTGTGTCCCCTTCCCTAGAATGAGTATGACTTTGTGACTGCTTGTACAATAGACTCTGATGACAGAAATGACGCTCCAGTTTCCAGGCCCAGGCCTCCAAGAAACTGGCAACTTTCACTTCCCATCTCTTGAAATGTTCTTTCTGGTGTATATTAAGGAGGAGTCTTCAGGGAAATAGAATAGATAGGATAGATAGGTATACATAAGGTTTTTTGCTTTTGTTTTTGTTTCAGTAATTGGCTCACATGCTTGTGGGGACTGGCAAATATGAAATCTTCAGACCAGGTTGGCATGTTGGAGACCCAGAGAAGGGTTGATACTGTGGTTTCAAGTCAAAGGCAATTTGGAGGCAGAATTCCTTCTTCCTTCGGCCTCAGTCTTTTCCTCTACAGGCATTCAACTTATTGGATGAAGCCCACTCGCAATATGGCGGATACTCTGCTTTACCTAAAGTCTACTGATTTAAGTATTAATGACATCTAAAACACACCTTCACAGCTACATCTGGACAGTTGCTTGCCCAAACATCTGGGAAACATAGCCTAGCCAAGACAACACATAAAATTAATCATCACATAGGGTAGCTAACTCCAGGTGGGAAATCCAATTATGACATGGGTTGGCTCTGTGTCCCCACCCAAATCTCATCTCAAATTGTAATCCCCATTTATCAAGGGAGGGACCTGGTGGGAGGTGATTGGATCATGGGGGCAGTTTCCCCCATGCTGTTCTTGTGATACTGAGTGTGTTCTCACAAGATCTAACAGTTTTTAAAGTGTTTGGTAGTTCCCTTCTTGTGCTCTCTTTCTTACCTTCTGCCATGCAAGACATGCCTTGTTTCCCCTTCCCCTTCCGCCATGATTGTAAGTTTTCTACATGTAAGCCATGTAGAACTGTGAGTCAATTAAATCCCTTTTGTTTATAAATTACCCAGCCTCAGGTAGTATCATCATAGCAGTGTGAGAACAAACTAATATAGAGTAGTTATACCAGTCAGGAGTGGCAGAACTTAACAGAAGCCATGTCAGTGCCCATTGACTCAACTGTGACTGGCTTGCTAGAATCAGGGAGAAAAGGTCAGGAAAAGAGAAAGCAAACAGGAGATCCATGCAGTCATCACAGGAGGGCAGGGGTAACAATCTCCCAGGCACACTTGGGTATTAGAATAGTTTCAGGAAGATGAGATTCTGCAGATGGAGTGAGAACCATCAAAATGTGAGTCTGCAATCTCTTAACCCAGTCCCCTTTGTCCAACTCTCTAGATTCACTAACTTCCAACTTTCCCTCTGTAAAACAATTTGAATAATGGCTGTGGCACGCTGAACATGCATCATTAGGAAGTCAATCTCTGCCATGGCCACACAATTTGGCTACTACCACACGAGTGGTTATCAAGAATCAGTCATTCTCCTACAAAATATATCATATCTATTACTGCAAAACCAAATTTGTGTTAAATATTATGTAAATCAATAAAAATGTGTGTGAAAATTACTTCTCTGAAAACTACCTCAGTAAGCTTTCAATAAAGACTATAAAGTCACTATAAAAGACTATGAATTTGAGCAGATGTAATAAAATTGTAAAAGATTAAAACAAAAATGTAGAAAAATTCTGCATTCAGATTCCTTTACAACTCTTAAGTTCTTGTCTCTTCTTAAAGAAATCAAATCTGGAACTTACATTCTGAGGGGAAAATGTCTTGCTATCTTTAGGGGACACTCAAGATAACCTTCATCCTTCTTGCTTTGCTCTGATAGCCTCTGAGAATCAAATTGCATTCTATAAAGTGTTATTCCATCTCCTTCTGTAAACCTCATGTAGAGGGTAGATTTAGGCTAATATTCTTTTGCATACACCCTCATATAAAATAGGATTACTTGTTTTGTTTTGTTTTTTTTACTGCTATTGATTTAACTTATTTTGCTGAGTTTCTCCTTTTCTTGAAGAATTCTTGATATTGATTTACATTTAGTATATGCTTTCTATGTTTTAAAATTTTCATTGACTATTAACAAATAATTTTTGACTGTCTAAGTTTGTCAGCTTGCACAATCTCATTTGGAAAGTGGAAGACTGAATTGTCCATCCTTGCATAAAAACCTAGTTTCTTTAACTTTGATGTAAATTTACTAAAACAGTAAAATTCAGGGTTTCAAAACTGTGCTTCATAAATTCTAACCCTCTGTTCAAATTCTAATCTAGTAGATTAGATAATCATCACATAAATTCTCATCATATAATCAATTCTAATCATCATAGATTCTAACCTTTTTGACAAAGCATAGCTTTGGTACCCCAGAATCTCAGCACATCAGCGGAATAGTGCCCAACAGGTCATGGCAGTCTTTAAAGAGCAAATGTGACATGGTTTGGATCTGTGTCTCCACCCAAATCTCATCTCGAATTGTAATCCCCAATTATTGAGGGAGGGACCTGGTGGAAGTTGATTGGACCATGGAGGCAGATTCCCCCATGCTGTCAGGGTAAGTAAACTAGCTTATATACAAATAAGCCCTCAAGTCTCAGTGATGTACACAAAATGAGTCCATCTCTCATACAAAGTTTGTGCTGAGTTTCTGGTCAGCATCATTTTGGAACCATGACTTCCCATCATGTGGCTCCATTATTCCTCAAAGCCTGGGACTGCTCTGCTGGATTTCCTACATAAACCCAGAAACTAATGTAGAGAGTAAGAATGGGAAATGGTGCAAACATTTTGAATGGACCAGGCCTGAAAGAGGAGCACATCAATTTTGTTCATATTGCATTAGACAGTATTCAGTTACCCAGCAACATCAAACTGCAAAGAACACCGGGCTATGTAGTCTAACTGTATTTTCTGGAGGAAGAGTTTGAGCACATAGCAGCCTCTTTCTCATAAGTCCTCCAGTACATATAATATTTCTAATACATAATGATAAACTTATTCTGTGTCTTAAAATAATATTTAGAGGTAAACATGAAGAATGAAGAGGAAAACTTTGTTTCTTTTCCTGTAATGAGCTATAATATATTCTGAACTTACTGCTACCAATGAACAAGCTGCTTCATCATTACAATGTGCATTGTAAATTGCCTTCCATAGTGTTACACATGTAGTTTTGGGATGTAGCTATTACTTCTATAGAAATAAAAGGAAATGCTCAGAAATATAACCTGTTAGGGAAATAAGCCCTGAGTAGAGATGATTTTTAAAGTGAATTTTATTATTATTGCCTATTTTCAATTGAAGCAATGTAGCTGATTGATTGACTTTCTGAGTTTTTAAAACTAATGATAAAAATATTTTAATTACATAAAGATAATTACAGATTACAGAAACTTAATTTGTGTTCACTTTATACTCTAGAAGACTGTATAAAATACAAATGTGATGTGAGAATAATAGAATAATAATTTAATATCTGAGAATATATTTCATGAAAGCTTATTCCAAAGAAAACCAAGCTAGAATTACATAAATTAGACCTCTAAAAACATTCTTGTGAATATATAATTTGGAAATGAAATAACCAAATCTAATTTAGAAGAAATACTCAAAATAATTAATTTAACAAGTTTCACTCAAAAATTTTTTAGATGTTCCATAGCATTCTTAAGCTATAATCCAGATAAACTTTAAACTATGACAGAAAATATCTCAGTTGTGTATATCTAATATTTTAAATTAATATCCAGAATAAATACATTGTATATTACACAGCATTAAAGGACTCTCTTTTAAAAACACCACTTGTGCATTCCCTTTAGGAGAAGGATAATCTGCTTGTCTTTCTGTCTTCTTTGAATGACCTCCTGAATAAAAAGAAAATGATGCCTCCTTGGCTGCATTTAAAAAACCATTTTCTAGTCAGCAGTGCTTAATTCTCCCCATCCATTTATTCATCCAAGCACAGGCCAAGAATATTCTGGCACATTTCAGAGCTAGAGGATTGAATGGGTGGCGTCTGATAGTTTGCTTTTTGGAACAGTTATCATCACTGGTGGAATAATGATTTATTTGACCAGAGTGTCTGAGGAACAAATTGGAGAAGCCTGGGAAGCCAAACTGAGTGCAAGCAAAATAGTGTAGTAGGTGAGATTTATGTTCAGCATTCTTGATCGCTTCACTTTCATTAATTCCCCCTCAAGTTCCTCAATGTGGAGCTCAGCTGGTATGCAACTTCAGGCAGTGCCTTGCAAGCCGAACCTTTATTCCTCTTCATTCTTTCATCTTGGATTCCATTTCCTCCAGCTCTCCTTGTTAACCTAGATGACATGCATCAAATAATCAATTAATCTTTAGTAATATGTGAGTACACATCAGTCCCTTGATCTGTTACTCCTACATATCATTAGTATTTTAACACAGAACTATGGGACATGAAAAGCTTTAATTTCCCTCTTGGCAACTGATAAAGAATTCAAGCGGGCCACTCCCTGGTTTTCAAATCTGAACCATAGCTGTAATATATGTGGCCTTTTCCTTTAATAATGGGCCATTAGTTTTATTTCCTCTTTAATATGTTATGAGATAATGGGTTTATATGAAGAGAATAATCTTCTATGAGAGATTTATGTAATCTGCATTGTAAGAAGACTCTGATTATTGTGTTATCTTAAACTACATTAACTCTTTAAAGTGTTGGTCACAATCTTAAGTGCCTACAGGAATTAGATAAGTACAATAATTGTGTGAATCTGGCAGTATATACACCCACCTAGAAGTATTTAAATTCAACTGTCTTAAACTAAACGTTATGCTGGCTAAATTAACTGTGTCTGCATCCTCTGCTCTAAAACCTATGATAACAAAGCCATGCCTCTGTGGTAAAAGACAGGAAGCTTCATAGGACAAAGTGATGTCTTGGGCTCTTCACTTTGGGATGCAAGAATTGAGATTTCAAGAAAGGTGGAGGATACTCTGCCTCTCCAGGTCTTGTTGATGGAAGAAAAGCAAAGCTATCTAATCTGCAATTTAGAGAATAGACCTGATCACCAAACAGTAATATTCCATGTTTCTAAAAATATGTTCATGTGTAAAGTAAATAAATGGTGAGATCATGGGATTTTAATTTTTTGCCTCATGACTTCATCTTTTTTTTTTTGTTGAGAGGTGGTCTCATTCTGCTGCCCATGTAGAAGTGCAGTGGTGCAATCACAGCTCACTACAGCCTCAACCTTCACAGCTCAAGTGATCCTCCCACTCCAGCCTCTTGAATAGCTGGGTGTACAGGTGCAAGCTGCTAGGCCCGGCTAATTTTTGATATTTTTTAGAGATGGGGTTTTCCCATGTTGCCCAGGCTGATCTCAAACTCTTAAGCTCAAGCAAACCATCTGCCTCAATCTCCCAAAATGCTGACATTACACGCATGAGTCACTGTTCCTGGCCCAATCTATTTTAAGTGTAACACAATAAGCAAATACTCAAATACTGATTTTATAATCAGGTAACAATGGAGTTTCTTTTCATTAAGATCAATATGCTTACAAGGCAATGTTTATACCAATAGATTTATAAGACTATGTCCAAGAGGCAGCATTAAGATAGTGACAAGCACAGGGAGTTAGGCCAGGATGTGAGGAGGTCTCCTGAGAACTAAAGGTGCCTGCATCTCCAGAGAAGGATGCAAAGTGGAGCCCTCTGGACTAGGAGACTCAGAATCATGTACTTTGCATGCCAAACTGTCTATGTTGCTTGTGCATTCTGTGTATTTGCCATTTTTTCACTGGTTGTTTTGAAGCTCCAGTTTGCCTAAGGTGGGCAAATGGAAATAAGAGAAAAAGCATCTGTCCATATTTGAGCAGAAGGGTAGAGAGGAACACACTCCTGGAAATCCAGCTTTAATGATGGCAGCTATAACCAAAGACCACTGGGCGGGTAGAGTGTACATCTGAAAGTCAGCTGAGCCTAATTCTCCTTCCGGAGTCATGCTGGGAGTTCAGGATTTATACCTTGGAGGGGAGGACAATCCCAATAATAGGTACAGAATAAGTCATCTAATAAGTACAGAAATTGAGGGTAGAGTTTAGAAAACTTCTATGATGATTTGACATTACTATGACATAAAAGCATATAATTGTTTTCTAAATATTTATTTCCATTATAAAATATTATTCTGTAATAGATTAGAGATTTTTTTAAAGACTAGTCTTTTACCCCAAATAATTTAAAACATTCCATTATAGAAGGCATTGAAAATGTATGAAGAGTACACTTTTACTTTTCCACGTCTTAGGTTAAATTCATTCACTCGAATAAGGTCTTCCTTAAAAAAGTTAGCATTTATTCTAAAAAGTTAGAATTTGGGACAAATTTTTTATATTTTTAGAGTTAATGGTGATTGTTACCATAAAGCACTCAGGTAAGTTCTATACTTATCTCACAAATCATACCAAGAATAGCTGTTATCAACAAATCAACACACGACACCTTTTGCACTTCCAGTGATTCCCCTAAAGATAATTCCCCTATTATCTTTGCTATGGTAGTTCTTTTAGGAATTCTGGTAACTACTTAGAAATGTTAACAAATGATTCACAAGCAAAGGGTAGTACTATTTCTCCTCTGCCTAAGCAAGGGCATATTTCTGAGTGTCTAAGATTTCCTTTGACCAAATACATTAAATAAAGTGAATCTTTGCTATTGTCTTTTAATTTCAACCACAAATTGAGAGGACCCAGGAGCTTGGGCAAGGTTGCATGCTCAGAATTTTCTTTCACTGTAACCAAAACTAACATTATTATTCATTTGTTCAACAAATATTCATTGAGGGCCTGTCACGTGCCAAGCATTCTTCTCACATGGAGATAGAGGAGTAAACCAAACAAACACAAATCGCTATCTTCCTGGAAATGACACCCTAGCATGGAGTTTTCATTCTAAGGGAGCTGGTCTGAGAAGTGCCCATTTCTGCTGCATGTGTCCCCCTTTGTCCAACTCTTTGATAAGCCCTCTTTGACGCTCAGCTCATTCCTTGCAAAGCATATATTTGAAGCGTTATTTTTTTTAATATACAAATCAGGAGACGTACTGGGATCTAGTTCTGGGATTCTCTGTAAGAATTCATTCTAATGTGACAAATCAGTAAGAATATGAGAAGGCTGCTCATGTCTGCAGGTGAGGACATGGGAGACTCCTAAAATACCTAGAGAGATATGATTTTGGACAGAAGAGAACTAGGTTCTGTATCATAAAAAGTGATAGCTTTAAGTTAACAATTTGGAAACTGACATTTTTGTAATATATTTTTCCCAAGGTTATGTGAAACCTTGGTTATATATCTACTTTTCTATCATCAATTCCTCACCTTTAATGATTCATAATTTTGGTAACTAATAGAGTGAATATAAATGACTAAATCACCCAAATCTTATAACACAAATTTTAACCCTTCTATTCCAGACAAGACTTGGCCTAGGTGAAAGCTTAGCTCTGTAGGTAAGCAACTAAGAAGGCAGGGTGCTACAAAGATGTCTACGAAGGTGTCTACAAATAGATGGGACAACACACATTTCTTTATTCACAAGTAAGGAATTGTCCAGGTATATCCTCATTTTGTTCTGCATCAAATCAAGTTTCCAGGAAGTCACAGGAGAACTTCTCTATTTTACCTTTTAACTTGGCTACAATTATGACATTAAATATCTCATTATCTTTGGGGTAATATTAATAGTTTAATTTCCTGTTTAATGTGAGTCCATGAATGTATATTCATGGTCTGCATTTAATAGGTACTTTTCATTATTGGGTATATAACTATGGAAATGCTTCCCTGGATTGAAATGTATGCATAGAATGTAGACACATCAATTCATTTATTTACTAAATTCGCACAGGCTGTTTATAAATGTGTTTTTCAAAATGTTCTGTTTAGTGTAAGTAGTCACTTAGCAGATTTATTCCATCTGGGCTTATGTATGTCAAAGATTCTTTACAAGTTTACAGAATAATGGACTGAGCCACAGCTTCCAGAAAATATTTTTTAGTTAACATGTGCAGAAAAGCTTCAGGTCCCCACCGAACAGAAGATAAGGTGGATAATTGAACCATATATAAGATATTCTCCTCCTGCCCACCCCAACAGATACACACACACACACACACACACACTCACACACACTATATTTATATAAAGAGAGATAGAGACAGAGAGACAGAGAGAATATGAACTCTAAAGTAAGGTAGAAAGAAATTTCACCAGCTTTAAAAGGTCCCCTCTCTCTCATTAACATGCCCTTCCATCTTCATATATTGCCCTCTAATTGTCTTATAAGTGTAATACTGGAAGGGCATAAAGAAATAAGACAACCCAACCATTTTTGTAGTATCTGTGCCTGCAGAGTACCATGGACTATAAAGCAATATGGCTAGCCAGTGTCAGAACACAGGCTTCAACTCTCAATTACAGAGCTTCTCATTAAACTACACAGTGAGTTATTTAATAATTGCAAGACTTACTCTCAAACATTTATTCCCTTGTTACTAGCTGAATTAGTACATTCTCAATAAGAAAGATTTAACTTTTTTCTTCAAGGGACCAATGCTTGAACCTGCCTGAAGGGTCCTCCCAATTTGCATTGTGTGTGCCTCTGTCTATTCCACTCTCCCAATACTTACCACAGTGAAGTGATCTTATCTCTGTCCATTGTCTTCTCTGATGCTAAACTCCTGGAGGACAGGGATTGTGTTTTTGTCATTCATTTATTTGTCACGTTATTGAATGCATCCTTGTCTTAGTCTGCTCAGGCTAACAAAATAACACACACTGGGTAGCTTATAAATAATAGAAATTGATTTCTCACAGTTCTGGAGTCTGGAAGTCTAAGACCAAGACACGAGAAGGTTCCGTGACTAGGGAGGCCTATTTTATAATTCATTGATGGTGCTTTTTCTGTGTCCTTATGTAGCAGAAGGGGCAGAGCGGATCTCTGGTGCCTCTTTTCTAAGGATACTAACCTCATTCATGGGAGGTCTGCCCGCATAACCTAATCAGCTCCCAAAGGACCCACCTCCAAATACCTTCACATTGAGTATTAGATTTACATATAAATTTGAGTCAGCGGACATAACATTCAGAACATAGCACTCCTAGTATTTGTCTTTGTGCCACGAAACTAGAGATGACCACACTGAACAAAATAGACCTCATGGAACATGCAGTCTGACAAAAAAGACGGACATCAGAAAAACAATCACAAAAACAAATGTATAATTACAAAGTACCCTAAGGAATCTGAAAGAAACCTAAAGGGTATAATTAGAGAGAATACCAGGGGACCTTATTGAAGTAGAAGGGCAAATGATGGCTTCCTTAAAGACAAGACATCTCATGTGAAACCTGAAAGAAGGATAGGAGCTTTTCAGGAACAGACATAGAAAAGAGTGATCCAGACAGTGGGAACATAAGGAGGGGAGATGATGTGAACTGAGGCCAGAAAAGTAGAGAAGGCCTTGAAGGGGCGTGTCAAACATGCTGGATTTTAGCTGAGTGCCAGTACAAGTCTTGGCAGTTTTAAGTAAAGAAAGTGTGGCTAGAATGGATTTTTAGAAAGAACACCTGGTTGGTAATGTGGAAATGGACTGCAAGGATCATTGAGAAAGCGGGGAGAGCAACTGGGAAGCACTACAGTCCCCCAAGAGGTTCATAATCTTCAAGTTTGCCATGACATGTAGACCTTTCTATGAAATATTAACTGGACTTTTTGGCTTCCATTGGGTAGAGAGACTCCTACCTCAAATATTTACTTTCTTTTTGTTAGAAAGACCTTAAAATGCTATGCTATATATTAACATAAATGCTATGTGTTTCTTTCACTAGAGATTATCTAACTTGTAATGTTAATGTAACTTGATTAAATTCCATGCATAAAACACCTATCACATCAACTGGCCTATTATAAATGATCAAAAAAAATTAACTTCCTTGTGCTTGCTCTTTATGTGATCTACACAACACAGCATCATATTTGTGACACTGACTTTACCACTTCCTTATAAGAAACCCAACACAGTCTGTTCTAAGTTTTGAGAATTTCACTACAAATGAACATTCCAAAGGACATCAAAGTTATATATCATTCATTTATATATCTAAGTGTACCACAGACATCAGTAAAATTCACTAGACAATTGTTATCCACGTGATATTTGAAAAGGACAAAACCCTAGCAAACATTCTCCTGAACTGGCAAATACTCCACTGCATGGGGCTCAGAATCAGTAAGACAGAAGTGATAAATGAGTTAACATGACCCAACATCAATAAATACTCTGTTCACATGAATTTTATCCAAGGCAGTTCACGAATTTTGAAGAGAAAAAAATAGACCAATGGCAGAGATCCTGGAAAACTAGAATATTTTCAAAAAGCTTTGGAAGACCTATAATCAGAGTAACTTCCAAAGAGAATAAAGTAGGTGAAATTTGGGAGACTGACCTAAAAATTGTGAAGAAAATCAGTATGATTGACAGACCGAATAAATTCTTGTTAAAATAAAAGGGTAGAAATTTTATAAATGATTATACATGCGAAGTATTAGAGAGTTCAGTTGACTTACAAATTGATGCAGTTATTGACTTATCTTGGATTATATGTCAGTTTTTCTGACATGCCAGAAATCCTTCACTTAATCCCTCCAAATCCAGTCTCCACCCTTCTATCTTGTTCACTAACTAGGAAAGCTGACTTGCCTGGGTTACAACAATAGACTTGCCTGGCCTCTTGCTTCCAGTTGGTTTGGCCAGCAGAAAGCTGAGTGGAAGAAAATTGAGCACATTTGGGCAGCCTGTGTTCCTTGACAGCAGATTTATTTTTTCACTCTAGATGGCTGCTCTGTAAGACATTATCTCCTTTTGAGGTCTGGTAATGACTTCTTCCCACTGTCTACTCAGTTCCAAGGTTGGTACAAGCTTGTTTCTGCTAGCTTCAGGTTTCTACACTATCCCTTGTGTTTCACCACAACCAAACCCCCACACACACCTCTTTATAATTTGTCCATTGTCTAAATAAACTCTCTTTATTTATTCTAATTTGAGTGTAATATCTGTTTCCTTTAAAGCCCTACCTAGTATCTGTATTTCCTGATGGACTATATTTCTAATAGACTTTTTTCTACTCGAACAAAACTTCACTTATTTATGTATGAACCCTGCAGCCAGAGAAGTTTGAGCAATTGATCTTGGTTGTCATGCCACAGCACTGAGTTCAGAATGTCCTTGGAACAGATTTGGCCAGGTTAGGTTGGGAAAAGGTGATAAATTGGGGCTGTGTTTTTGGCCTGTGTTCTGTACCAAAATGCACTCTGTGTTTTGTATTTTGTATAGCACACGAGACAGATGAGGTGTACCTGGCCAGGTTCAGGGGTCTCCAGCATGTAGCCAAACTAGCCTATCTACAAATGGCTTGACACTTATGTATTGAAATTGAAACTGGAGGGAATAGCTGAGCTTCCAGAAGCTCTGATATGAACTTCAGTGACTCATGTTATCACCTGAAATTGCATGACCCCAATGAAGATTTTAAGGTCTAGAAGCGTGTATATCTGCCAGGCCTGAAAAATAATGCTGATCTTGCTATTGTGACTTGTAGCTTCCCTGGCTTCAATCTCCAACCTTTGATTATGTAAACTATGTCTAACATACCCCTGAGTTTCTGAGTCTGCTCTCACCATCAAGCCAAACCTACTCTTGATATTTGTCAATACAGCAGTCATGCAGCTATCTTCATGATTTCTGCTTTACCAGCATACCATTTTTAAAATCAATTTTAGGCCAGGCATAGTGGCTCACGCCCATAGTCTTAGCACTTTGGGAAGCTGAGGCAGGTGGATGATCTGAGGTTAGGAGTTTAAGACCAGCCTGGCCAACGTGGTGAAACCCTGTCTCTACTAAAAACACAAAACTTGTTCAGGCATGGTGGTAGATGCCCATAATCCCAGCTACTAAGGAGGGTGAGGTAGAAAGATGCTAGAACCTGGGAGGCGGAGGTTGCGGTAAGCCGAGATCACGTCACTGCACTCCAGCCTGGGCAACAGAGTGAGACTCAAAAAAAAATAAAAAGAAAGGAAAAAAAGTCCACTTTAAATCCACTTCTTATTTTAATACTACACTATATAAAATATCAGTAAATTATAGACACAAGCCTCAAAGTCCATTCAAAAGGGGGAAATCTAAGAGGAGTGGAGCTCCTCTGCTTATAAAACTTGGACTAACAGGTCATGAGCTGTTACAGGGTAAGCAGAAACATTATTCCCCCAAAGCAGATAAAAGGACATCAACTCTCCACCACTTAGACATGAAGAAAAGGAGAAAAAAATTTATTGTTGAAAATTAGAAACTAGAAACTAGCCATCTTTATCCTGAACCTGTACTACCTAGCAGACCAAAATAACCCAATTTATAAATGTAATTCAGAGTGATTAGAATGCTCCCACATACTTAGCTGAAGCAAACACAATCCAGTCTAGTGATTCCCATAGGAATCACTAGAATTTTAGGCCTCAGAAATTTCTAGAAATAAACTGATAAGAAAACTAAGCAACTCACGGGTGAAAATAATTACACACACAAATAAATAAAGCCCCCTGAGGAAGAATAAGAAAAAACAACAGAAATTTCAGGCACCAAAAATATTAGGACACTGATTCTGAAAATGTTATACTCATTGTGTTTAAAGAAATAAAAAACGTAAGTGAAAATATAAGCAGACAGCAAGAAACTATGAGATATGGCCAAGCAGATTTTAAGAATAAAATAAGCTTCTAGAAATAAAAATGTTAATGATTGAAATTAGAAATGTGTGGATTTAATAGCAGTTTAGATATTTTATGAAAAGATACGTTACTTGGAAGTAACATATTCTTGGTTTTCTAGAATGCATCATAAAGAGGCAAAAACAAAATATGAAAGAAAATAAGAGATATTTGGAATAGAGTAAGAAGTCTAACATATCAAGATATTGTTCCACATGGTAAAGGGAGAACAAATCAGAGATAATTATTTAGTGATGATAATATATGAGATTATTCCAGAACTGATAAAAGACACAAACCTTCTGACAAAATAACTAATAAATGTCAAGAAACCTCTATCTAGACTTATCATAATGAAACTTCAAACACCAAAGAAAAGCTCTTAAGAACAGCCAGAGTTAAAAAGAATAAAAAACAAAAAATGTATTATATCCAGATGAACAACTGTTCAGAGAGTATATGAGTTATTAATATAGCAATTAATGTTATTATTAATGTAGTTATTAATATAAAGTTAATAATGTCAATCTGGAATCACAGAATTAAATATCTTTTTGAAATGAAAGTGTACTAAAGATACTTTCAGACAAATCAACACTATGAGAGTTCGTCACCTAAAGATTCTTAGTAAAAGAAAGTTCTGAAGTATGTTTAGTAGGGAGAAAAAAATTAATAAAATAAAATAAACAATAGAGAACAATCAATCTAAAAGTAGTCCTTTAGTAATAATTTATAAAGTAAGTAAACCTCTGACAAGAGAAATCCGTGAAGAAAGCAAAACAATACATAGGGAAGGATCAATGCAGAGAAAAGAGACATTAACAAATAAACAAGAGGAGACCATGAATCATTTAAGCAAAAATTTTAAAACTTGAATGAAATTATCAATTTCCCCCAAAAATTATAACATAAGGAAATTGGAACAACTATTTGAAAAAACCTGAAAAAAGATGGAACTAGGAGTTTAAAATCTTTCAAACGTAAATGAAGGAATCCCCACCAGGACAAGTAGACAGGCACATTCAAGCTTATATTCAAGAAAAATGTAATCCTTCTACAGTTACAGTTTCAGATAATTAAAATACAAGAGGCCCAGTGCAGTGGCTCACACCTGTAATCCTAACACTTTGGAAGGCCGAGTCAAGCGGATTGCTTGAACCCAGGAGTTTGAGACCAGCCTGGGCAACATGGCAAAACTCTGTCTCTACTAAAAACAAAAAAAAATTAGCCAGGCATGGTAGTGCATGCCTGTAGTCCCAGCTAACTAGGGGGCTGAGATGAGAGGATCATTTGAGCCCAGGAAGTCAAGGCTGCAGTGAGCCAAGATTGTACCACTACATTCCAGCCTGAGCAACCAAGTGAGACCGTGTCTCACAAAAAAACAAATAAAAAAACAGAAACACTCCCCAAATCTTTTTATGAGATGAATATAATATCTCATCAAACCATACAAGGACAGTACAAGAACTGAAAAATATAGACCAATCTTAATTAGGAATAAGACATAAAAAACCCTAATAAAATATTAGCAAAATGATTCCAACAAAGTATACCATGCAATATACCCTGACTAAATAACATCGATTACTGTTATGGAAGCTGGATTTAATATCATAAAAGCTATAAATATAATTCACTAATTACGTGGAAAATATAATTAGAAAAAAGGGAAAAGACTACATGATCATCTCAGTAAATATAGAAATAGCATTTGACAAAATACACCACCGTTTCAGAAATAAAGCCTTTGACCTACTTAAAATAAAAGAGTAATTGTAATTCCTTAACCTGAATTAAGGAATATATACCAAAAATTATATACCAAAACTTTAAAGTGCCAGAAATTGTTCTAACTGTTCTAATTAGTTTGTTCCCCATAACAACCCTGTAACATGAGCACTGTTACTGGTCTTGTCTTATAAATAAAGCAGTAACAGAAAAACTAAGTCACTTGTCCAAGGCGACAATAGATTGTAATTGGCAGAGATGTGACTTGAACCTGTGCAGTAATTTAGAGTTATCTCTCTGAACCACTATGCTAAGTTTCAAAAATACCACACTTTCTTTAAATAAATTTAAATTGCTCTCTGAGTCTTCAGATGGAAGGAAACTCCATTTCAGTCATTACTGGGGTACCAAATCAAATATTTGCTGTTAAACAAGTTGTGAACCAACTTGGCTGCACTCCTGGGTGTTTATGTGCGGTGGTTCTGAATTTTACTCTAACACAGCACTTAGTATGAATCTCTAAAAGGGCTGTATTACCCCGAAGAGCCTCCTACTAGAAGATTGTCTGTAGGACCATCTACGCCAGGCTTATGCAAGTACCTCAGAGGGACTACGTAAAACAGGACATTTGGGAAAGGCCTCTTGTTCTCCAGCTCCCCTTGGTCTCTAATCCAAAAGGATCACTGGGGATATGTTCATTATTAATCTTGCCTGGACCCTGAAGTTTGGAAGCTCTGCTGTTTCAGTGACAAGCTTGAGCCCAGGGGTTCATGTGAGGATGGTGATTGGCACTCAGCCTCAGAGGGCCATCACTCATCCAGTCTCCCAGAAGTCCTGACAGTCCCTGGGGTCCCGAGAGACAGCAGGGTGCAGAAACTCTCATATCTACCCTATCCCCATATCTGGCCCTGGGAAAAGCTGTCAAAACCTTTCCCCTCCCCAGTTTTAACAAATTCCAGGATGTCCTTCTCTCCTTAGACAATCTGATTCTGTTGCTGCATTAATCTACCTTAAAAAAAAACTCTCCATGGGTATGATTTTTTCTTTTGTCTGGCAAATTTTACTCCTGGCCCTGCCACAGAGAAGTTGTTATTCATTTCCTTCAGCAAGGAAAAAAGACTTGGCCACTAATCTTGGAACGTAGAAGGGAAAATTACCTACAGCAAGAGAACAAAAAACAATATTTCAATAAATTACCCTAGCCTATGTATATATTTACTTAAAAATAGTCCTTATAGTATATCCCAAAATATTTATCGTGTGTATCAAGGATTCATGAGATTTTTAAATTACTTTTTTCTTGCTTTTATCTACATTTTTCAAGTTTTCTACAATGAATATAGATTTGTTTTTAAAGTTGAAGTTTTTAAAGTTGATCTTGCATTTAAAAGGGCTCATTTGGGGCATTTTATAAACTACTCCCAAGGTTAATTTTTTCCCCTCCTTTAAGAATTCTACAAAGACTTCACAGTTTCGTCAGTATACATCCCTATGATGTGCATAGGACGTGATTTCAATGAATGGTGATTGCAGACACTGGGTTCTATTTTAACTTAAAAAATATTTAAGAAAAAAAGCTAAAAATACTGTTCAGTTCCTGGAAAAAAAGAGGAGGAAATGACCACCCACTCATGGAGAAGTGGGAAAATGAAAGTCACATCTATCAGGTCCCCATTCAAATGGACTCAAAACCACTTCGGTGTGTCCTGTCTTACCTCAATCACTGTTTTAGAGAAAAACTTTTTTTTTCACCATTCAAGAGATTGGTGGAATTCAGAAACAATGAACATTTGTATTGTGGTGGACGTAGTACACTTTATATCACTTCCAATGACATCAATGATAAGCCACGGTTTGACTAGTGAGATTAAAATTTATTTCACAGCTATTCAATTCCAGCACATTTTGGGTTTTATAACCAGTTTTCCAAAGTTGATTATCCCTTCCGACACTGAAGGTTAGACAGTTTGAGTGTGTGTGTATGTATGTGTATTTTGCAAAAAAGGAAAATAGACCACCCCAGAAGTCAGGATATTCCTAATACATTTTGGGGACACAAATAGTTTTTCCAGAAGACAGAGAATAAAAATCATAACAGTAAGTGCTGAAATTTTCCATATTCTGATGGTTTTTCTAGAAGAATAGGAAAGCAAGGCTCTTTTATGTTACATTCCTAAGAAAAATGTTGTATCAGCTGACTTCTGTACATAGCTTAGCAGTGAGGCACTAATGAGAATTCTCATACATTTTTAAGGAGGGTTACTTGTTAGAAGTGCATCCTTGATATTGACTTGAGTTGGTCAGAGTAATCAATTGCTTCCAACCTTGGTTTTTAATTGTAATTTACTGTTAATTTAACTTCAATACTATTTAGTTTGTTAAGTACTGTAATGATCCATGTTTGAATCAATGGTGTTTTTTCAGGGAAGTAAGATGTTAGGACTATCCAGTGACTTATATTTTAAAAATATGTATAATGTGCATTTCAACTATGAATCATTCACATTCTATTGCTAAAGCAGATGTATCAGTATTCACTGTCTTCATTACCCCAGAATATAATGTGCTTAAACAATAATACTATTATTAAAGTTCTTTAATAATTCTCACTACTATTAAATTCACTATTAGTCAAGTCCTTTCCAGTTGTATAGCATGACTGAGTGGCTTTTTATTTTATTTTATTTTTTTTTTAAGATGGTGTCTTGCTCAGTCACCAGGCTGGAGTGCAGTGGCGTGATCTCGGCTCACTACAAACTTTCACTTCCGCAGTTCAAGAGATTCTACCGCCTCAGCCTTTCCAGTAGTTGAGACGACAGGCGTGTGCCACCACACCCAGCTAATTTTTGTATTGTTTTAAAGAGACAGGGTTTCACCATGTTGACCAGGATGGTCTCTATCTCTTGACCTCATGATCTGCCCACCTGGGCCTCCCAAAGTGCTGGGGTTACAGGTGTGAGCCACCACATCCAGCCTAGTGGCTTTTAATTTTTAATTTAGCAGAAATTAATTTAAATAAAATGAGGGAAAATCAACTACCACCCCAAATAAATTATACCTTCCCCAAATAAATTATACCTTCCAAGCATCTCAAATTGTTTTGAAAGTGTAAAAATTAAAGCATTTTTTAGTAACCAACATGCTGTATTTTCTCAAAAATATATTTAACTTTTAATCTTGAGATAATTTAAGATGTTGGGGGAAAAAATTAAGATCTTTTTCTTTTCACTTATGTTCACATCTTTTTCTTGCTTTTAAATTTATATTTGCTTAAAAATATTTGAATTTTGTCACCCTTTTGTAATCTTTATTCAAAACGTTAGATCAAGACTAAAAAATAAGTAAGGAAACTTTTAGAAGACTATGAAATTAGCATTGCAGAAGGAGTCACAGTTATTAAGAAAGAAAGAAACAGCTACTCCAGGAGAAAATGAGAACAGGGAATATTTAAGGCAAACTGTGACAGACTTCTATGGCCCTCAATAAAACACATCTCCAAGTATTCATGGCACTGTATGATGCTGGGGTTGACCATGTGACTAGCCTTGGCCAATGGTACACAGCATCCACAAATTAAGCCGCTGCATGAGAAGTGCTTGCACATTACAACTTGCCTTTTTGGCATGTTACCTCTTAGAACCCAATTCTAGGGGTGCCCAAGAAACCACACAGTGAGGCTCGGGTAGACGAAAACTGAGGTCACTGGCCAACAACCCTAGTTAAGGTTCTAACTGGGAGCCAGGGTCAGAAGCAATTGCAGTCACGTGAACGAGACTATTTTGGACCTTCTAATCTCTAATCTTCCCCATGCTCCAGCCGATCCTATAAAAATAAGAACCTCCCAGTAATACCACAGAAATATGAGAAGTAATACTTGGTTATCATGTTAAGCCACTAAGTTTTAGGATGGTTTGTTTCACAGCAATAGATACCTTTAACAAAAGAAATGAGGCTCAGAGAATTTACGTAATTTCCCCAGAGGCACAAAGTAGGTATATTATATGTAAATTAAGATTTAAAACAAGACTCCTGTAACTTGAAACTCCTATTCTTGCCTCAAGTTGCCACTGTTCATATTTAAATAAAGGAAAAATGAAAAGATATATTTTTTCTCAACAGGAAAGACCATATAGCTTAATTTTATAGGAAGCAAGAGGATATATAAATGTCTTTATCTCATCCCTCTTGGATCCCATCTCAGAGCTCTGTAGAAAAATCACTCTAGATAGGCTCTGACATGCCCTCTAAATAAGCAGTAAACTCTGGTGGCAAACCACCTAATTCATACCTGCTATATTAAACAGATGGGAACCAAGCCCCAAAGAGGTGTTTGACACATTTCTCAAAAAAAAAAAACTACTTTTGAGAAATTAAATATTAAAATTACATTGTTTTATAGAGAAAGATTTAGTGCTCACATCATTAAAAATTTGAGTGTAATAGACCCAAACTTCTTTATCCACACTTAATTTTGAAGGAGAATTAGGGGAATGCATGTTCAGACTGTATGGCCCATGAGCAAATTATATTAAATGTAGTGTAAATTTAATAGTCTTCCACAGAAAAGAAAGCATATTTATGACCAAAATATATATATATTCGTTAAGTATCTGGGAGATGCAAATTAAAATGACAATGAGCTACATCAAGACATCCACCAAGACGGTTAAAGTTAAAAACATTAAATATTGATCAATATATGGAGCAACTGGAATTCACACATTATTTGTGGGAGTGAAAATCATACAACCTCTTTGGGGAAAGACCTGGAAATTTCTTATAAAAACACACCTAAACCTATGATCCAACAATTCTACCCTTAGGTATTTACAGTAGAGAGAGAGAAAAAGTGTATGTTTACAAAAGAAATTGCACCAGAATAGTGATAGAAACTTTATTCAAAAAATATTTGACTTTTTTACCCTTTTAAAAACATTATTTAAAAATTAGATCAAGACCAAAAAAAATATGAAAGAAAACTTTTAGAAGACTATATAAAATTCATAATAGCCAGAAACTGGAAACAGCATCTAGGTTTCTGTCACTAGGAGAATGAATAAGCACATGGTGTAATATTCATAAGGTGAAACAGTCCTTTGGAGGTCATGAGTAGGCTCCACTCAGATCTCCTGCTGAGGGGAGCAAAGCCCACAAGAGCCCCAGCTACTGCCCTTCAGCTCCACCCTTATGCATATTATGGCTCCTCCTCGTGGATGACTGAAGTTGGCAATGTAATAATGAAGATTTTGGAACTCCTTTAACAGGCAACTCTGGATTGAGGACTCTGCATTGGCGTGCCTAGGACTTACTCCAAGCTGCTCTGGAATCTGAGGCTTTTCCTACACAGTTCTCCTCTAGCCCCATCTCCTTCACAGGTGTCAGGCCAACACAGCAGTCTGAAGGCTCTCCCTGCCTATTCCAACTCCTTTCCCTTCATCCTTCATGGGTATTTCCCTGAACAAATCTTTTACACATCTAATCCTGTCCTTTTATCTTCTCAAGTTACCCAGGCTGAGAAAATTATTCAGTGATAAAAAGAAATGAGGAATATGATGAATGAATAAAAATACTATTATGCAGATTGAAAAAATAAAGACTCAAAGAAACAAATGTGATATTGTTACAGTAAGTAGTTAGGCAGGGCAAGAGAGGGCCCCCCAACCCCACCACACCAGGAATGTCAGGCAACCATCAAGTGATGGTCAGGTGGTTGGTAAACTGTCTCACTAAAATAATAATTGGTTGCAGCTGGTGCCAGGGAACTGCTGTCTCCCAATAGATAGAAAACAGCTGAAACTGGTGATCAGCAGTTTTCTAAAAAGATCTTAGGAGTTGGGCTAGTGGGCTCAAGCCTGAACATTAAGAGGCAAAATGGTGAAGTTTAACTGGTCTATGACCTTTCTCTAGAAACACTCGACTGGTAAGCGAAGAACACCTCAAATGACCATGTGTACAACTTCAGTAAACACGCTGCACATGCATCCCTTCCCAAGTGCTAGCAGGCCACTGTGCATGTGGACAGCCCACCCCAAGGGAAGAATCAGAGGAGAAGGGATACAACACCCCAAAACCATGCTAACATATAAAACCCCAAGTCAAAGTTCAAACCCCACACTTGAATCTCTCAAGTCGCCCACTTGGTCTTCTTCCAAGTTTACTTTACTTCCTTTCATTCCTGCTCTAAAACATTTTAATAAACTTTCTCTCCTTCTCTAAAACTTACCTCAGTCTCTCACTCTGCCTTATGACCTCTCAGTCAAATTCTTTCTTCTGAGGCAGCAAGAATTGAGGTTGCTAAAGACCCATGCAGATCTGCCACAGCTAACAATGTGATTCTATGTATTTGAAATTCCAGAGCAGATCAAACTACTCTATGTTGAGAAAAAATCGGAAGAATGGTTGTCTCAAGAGGTTAGGAATAAGCATTGACTGGGAAGAAACATGGTAGAATATTCTATGTTTATGATACTGTTCTATATCTTGATAGAGGTTTGGATTGCACAAAACTCATCTAATGGTAGGCTTAAGATTTTCATATTTTACCACATGAAAATTTTACCCTAAAACAAGAACTGTAAATTAATAGTGAAATCTAGTTCACTATTATGAAATTCCTGGAGCAAAACATGCTGAAATGCCTGGAGAAAAACATACTGATTTCTGAAACTTACTTTTAGATCCATCAAAAATGCAAGGATGACTAGATAGGCAAATCTGTCATAATGAAAGTGTAGTAAAATGTTCAGGTAGACACTAAGGGAGAGCATATGGGTGTTTACTATTACATTATTTGAAATTTTCTATATGGTTAAAAACTTTCATAACAAATCCCAGAATATTACTTTTTAGAAAATCATATACATCTCAAGAAGTCAGGTGCAAAAAAAGACAAAGAAATTTGGTGGTGAAGAGGTGGAGCAGGATGGCTGAATAGAATCTTCCAGCTATAGTCCTTCTGCAGGAAAACCAAACTGAACACCAATCCCCAAAAGAAAGGACTTTCATAAGAACCAAATATCAGATGAACAACCACGATACCTGATTTCAACATAATAGCAAGGAAAGAGGCACTGAAGAGGTTAGGAAAGACAGTCTTAGACGGCCAACACCATGCTACCTCTGTTCCCTGCAGCAGCTGCATGGCACAGAGAAGGAATCTGTGTGCTTGGGGGAATGAACAGCACAGTGATTGTGGGACTTTGTGTTGGAACTCAGTGCTACTAAGCAACACAAGGCAGAATTTGCCCAGCACCCACAGAGGAAGCACTAAGACCAGCCCTAGCCAGAGGGGAATCATCCATTTTAAAAGTCAGAAACTGAGTTCTGGTTAGCCCCAGTATCACAGGCTAAAGTACTCTGGGGTCCTAAATAAACTTGAAAAGTGGTGTATCTAGGTCACAAGCATTGCAATTCCTGGGCAAACCTTGGTGCTGTGCTGAGCTTAGAGCCAGTGGACTTGGGCTGCATGCAACCTAGTGATACACCAGCTGGGATAGCCAAGGGAAGTACTTGTGTCACCCTTCCCCTAAACCCAGGCAGCACAGCTCACAGCTCTGGGAGAGGTTTCTTCTCTCTGGTGAGAAGATGAGAGGGAAGAGTAAAGAGGGCTTTGTCTTGCAACTTGGATACCAGCTCAGCCACAGCAGAATAGGATACAGGGCAGTGTGGCAAGGCCCCATTTCAGCCCTAGCTCCTTGATGATACTTCTAGGCACACTCTGGGCCAGAAGAGAACCCACTGCCTTGAAGGGAAAATCCTAGTTCTGGCAGGCTTCATCACCTACTGAATAAAGATCAACAGAAACCAGGCAGTATTCATCACAGGCTATGAGTGAGGCCTAGTGCTATGCTGGCTTCAGGTGTGACACAGCACATTCTCAGCTGCGGTGCCTGTTCAGAGACTTCTTCTGCTTGACAAAGGGAGAGAAAAGAGTAAAAGGATTTGTCTTGCATCCTGATTACAAGCTTGGCCATAGTGGGGCAGAGTACCAAGTGGGCTCCTCGGGTCCCTGATTCTAGGCCTTGGCACCTGGACAGCATCTCTGGACCTATCCTTGGCCAAAGAGGTGGCCACTGTCCTGAAGGGTGGGTGCCAGGCCTGGAAGCTGACTAGAGGGCACTCAGGCCTTGAGTGAACATCAGCACTACCCAGGTAGTATCCACCATGGACCTGCAGTACTGGTGACTATGGGGAGAGACTACTGCTTGAGGAAATGAGAGAGAAGAGTGGGAAGAACTTTGTCTTGTGACTTTGATGCCAGCTCAGCTGTGGTAGTATAGAGCACCAAGTAGATTACTATGGTTCCTGACTCCAAGCCCTGGCTCCCAGATGACATTTCTGGACCTGCCATCGGCTGGCAGGGAGCTTGCTGAGGTGAAGGGAAGGGCACAAGCCTGGTTGGATTCAACGCAAGCTGATTGAAGAGCCTGTGGGCTTTGAGTGAAAATCGGCAGTAGCCAGGTGGTGGTTGCTGTTGGCTTTGAGAGAGACCCAGTACTGTGCTGGCTTCAGGGCTGACCCAGCACAGTCCCAGTGGTGGTGGCCACAGGGGTGCTTATGTCATCTCCTCCGCCAGCTCCAGGCAGGTCAGCATGGAGAGAGACTCTCTGTTTGTTTGGGGAAAATTAGGGGAAAATAACAAGTATCTCTGTATGGTTATCCAGGGATATTTCTCAGATCTCATCAAAGACCATCCAGGTGGTACCTGTATGAGTCTTCAATAGTCATAGCATTACTGGGCTTGAGGTGATCCTTAATGCAGATACAGATTACACTGACCAAAACTTAGATCACAACACTCAATACCCTTTGAATACTTGGAAAGCCTTTCCAAGAAGGATAGGTACAAACAAGCCCAAACTGCAAAGACTACAACAAATACTTAACTTTGTAATGCCCAGACATTGACAAACATCCATGAGCAACAAGAACATCCAGGAAAACATGACTTCACAGACTAAATACAGGACCAGAAACCAATCCCAGAGTAACAGAGATATGTGACCTTTCAGACAGAGGATTCAAAATGGCTGATGTGAGGAGGTTCCGTGAAATCCAAGATAACACAGAAAAGGAATTCGGAATCTTATCAGATAAATTTAACAAAGAGATTGAAATAACTAAAAAGAATTAAGCAGAAATTCTGCAGTTGAAAAACACAATGGACATAATGATGAATGCAGCATAAGAAAGAGTTAAGAATTGAAACTCATCACCTCTGAGAGCAAAAATTAAGGCTAGACATGTATGAAGGGGGCTGCTGTTTGTTGTCATATGCCTTGTTGGCTCACTTTGCTTCTAAAAGTGTACATATGCATTCACTCTGATTAAAATTATAATTCAATTTAATTTTTTTCTATCTGGCGCAACTATAGCAATACTCAGGATTTGCTTTTCCATAACCCATTCATTGAAATGTCAGAATTCCTTGGTGTGTCAAAAAGGAAGGAATGCAAAGACTAGAAAATGGAAGGCCACAGTGAATTTACCATATGCCAACTGTCTAACCCACCCTCTACATTCCCTGTGGAGGTCCAGAATTCACTTCCTTCACTGAAGTTTGTGATACACATTAGTGAGAATAACACCAGCATCTTAGAAAGTTGTTTTCATGATTCTTCTATTAGATATGCTAACAGTAGGAACTCCCCAGTGGGTCATGTTGATGATTCAGTAAGACGTCCATGACGTGGCATTTAATCCACAGAGGGAGAGGATGCATAGTTATCATAGTGATCAGAATGTTCTAACCTAGATACTTTTGACAATGTTTAATCAATCATGCAGTCTATTATGTTGAAATAAAAGTCTTGTGTAATTGAAAAAACTCTGGATCTGGTAAATATCACCAAAATAGATATTAAATACTTAATTTCTTACCCAATTCCTAGAACAAAGTCATTTTTTAAAAATTTTATTGATATGCAATAATTGTCTATATGTACGGGGTACATGTGTTATTTTGATACATGCATATAATATATAATGATCAAATCAGGGTATCTAGAGTATCAATCACCTCAAACATTCACCTTTTCTTTGTATTGATAACACTTGACATCTCCTCTTCTAGCTATTATGAAATATTCCACAAATTATAGTTAACTATTGTCACCCTACTGTTCTATCAAACACAAGTACTTAGCCCTTCTGTGTTTGTACCCATTAACCAGCCTCTTTTCATTTCTTCCACTCTTGACCTTTCCTAGCTTCTAGTAATTATCATTCTAGTCTCTGTCTCAAAAGAGGACACACAAATGGTTAATGGGTATATTTTAAAAGGCTCAACATAACCAATCAGAGACATGTGAATCAAAACTACAATGAGATTGTTGCACCCCAGTTAAATGGTCATTAACAAAAGACAAAAAAAAAAATGCTGGCTATGATACAGAGAAAAGGGAACTCTTATACACTGTTGGTAGGAATGTAAATTAGTACAGACATTATGGATAACAGTGTGGAGATTTCTCAAAAAATTAAAAATAGAACTACCATATGATCCAACAATCTCACTGCTAGGTAGATACCAAAAAGAAAGGAAATCAGCATGTCAAAGACATATTTGCTCTCCCACGTTTACTGCAACACTATTCACAATGGCCAAGGTATAGAATCAACCTAAGTGTCCATCAGTGGATGAATAGATTAAGAAAATGTGGTATATATACACGTGAAATACTATTCAGCCATAAAAAGAATGAGATCCTGTCATGTGCAGTAACATGGTTAGAACTGGAGGTCATTATGCTAAGTGAAATAATCCAGGCACAGAAAAACAAATACTGCATGTCTCAGTCATAAATGGCAGCTAAACAAGTTGCACAAGGTCATTTCATAATATTGGGGTTCAGGGGTTCAGGGTGCCCTCAGCTCCCCTGAGAGGACATTTCTCCAGGTTCTTGGTCTCCTGCCCTCTCAAGAATGAGAGAGGGGACCACGGTGCACTGCGCAGTAAATGCTGGACTCAAAAGTGTTTGTAGAAAGTGATTTATTTAAAGAGAGAGAGAAACAGGAGAAGAAGAGAGAAAGAAACAGCTAACTCTCACACTGAGAAAATCCAGAAAGATGGAATCCAGGAGAGGAAAGCAGCTTCCACGAGAGTGTTAGGGAATAGAGACAGGTGGAGTTTAGGAGGGGAAGACAGGCTTCCACAAGAAAGGCAAACTCCAGAAGGGGACTCCAGAGGGGAAATCCAGGAGACAGAAAGACGGCTTCCATGAAAGGAGTGTTCGTGGAAAGGGACCCAAACATGGAGTCCAAAAGGGTGTGGAAGAAGGGGACTTTTAACCTGGGAGGAACCCCCACCTTCTCTAAGACCCCAGGCCAATGAAAGGAGTTCCTTAGAACTTCCGCTGGAGTGATTGCCTCTTAGTTTCTTCCCGAGCCCACGAAATTTAAACATAAACTGTTAAATCTCCCAGATGGGGAGAGATGGGAGTGGGGCATGGCGCTGGGAAGTTCTTGCTGTTAAAACTACGGCCCCTTGTGGACCCAGAAAGAGAACACCTTCCCTCGATTTTAAAGATCCAAGAGGCTCCTTCGGTGAAGAAAAGCCTAATGACCACGAAGGACGATAAAATCACTGGTGTAGAGAAGAGATGCATTGCATAGAGACAAGAGCTTTTATTTTGCAGTCAGAATACTGGATTCAAATTCTGGCTATAGCTCTTACTATCTCTGTGACTTTTGGCATTTACTAAGTTAATTTTGTTATAAAGAATGAAAAATACCAAATATTTAGAGAACGATAAGCCACAGTCTGATAGGCAACACTAATTCCTAAGAACACAGGATTCGAGTGCTATCCACCATCATTACCAGAATGAACTCTACTAGGCATTTTGTCCACCTCAAAGAAAACCAAGTATTGGCATGCTACACAACATTTCTCCCAGCCAAAGCATTTACTTTACATTAGAAATGACCAGTCTTATCATATGACCCTCATCTAGAGTCAATTATCTTATAAAAGAGTAAAATGCACTAATGAAAATAGATTTAAGTCATAATGTAGAAAAGATACTTTGAAAATTCAGGGCCTGGTTCTGTAGATGTAGTAATTGTTCTTTAACCAGCAAGCAGTACACAATTCTGTTTTTCCCCAAACCAACTTGTACTAGTTGAGGAACAAATAGCTAGAGAGATGGTGCTGTTCACTTAATTATCTATCATGCTATATTATATATGGTGCTATTACCTAATTGCCAATTACATCTTGCAAAATTTTTATTTCCATCCCATCAGCTCTAGGCTCTGCTGGCATGGGGATCATAGAAAAGAGGAATGCTTTCAGTATTTGATGGAGCTGAGACTTCCATTGGGCTATTTCACACTCTTCTTGTCGAAGACAGGGGAAAAACAGTGTTTAGCGTAGTTAGGTTGATTCTAATTCTCAAGGAAAAACAGTATTGTTGTTATACAATGGGGGCAGGGAGGAGAATAAACAGAACACCTTCTCATATTACCATGTCCAGTGTTAAAAGTTAATCAAAGACTCTGGCAATCTATTCAGGCAGAACCACCAAAAGCTTAGATCCCTCCAGAAGAAGGTTTGAGTGATCTCATTGGGTAAAGAATCCCAGCCAGCTGAGGTGCTAGCAGAGGGCAAAGCAAACAGAAATGCTTGGTAGAGGAAGAAAGTCATAAATACCAGCGACAGCCTCATGGTCACTTGCAGAAACAAAGACTAAAGCCTCTACCCAATTTTACTTTCTTATTGAGTCATGGTTATAATTCGCACATTTTAATTAAATTCCTTTTTCTTGAGGAGGTAGTTGGTAGTAATCAATCATATAATGTGTGCTTTCAGTAGCCAAATTCTAACGTGGGATTGTGTGGAACCAAAAAACTGGACATCCCCAGAGATTCTGAATTTGGAGTCTGGCTCACTTTAGATTTTCTCACTTGTGGGTGGGAGGGAGTGCATTGTAAGTTGTGTGACGTATCATTATATTATGTTAGATAAAGGCATTCTTTTAATGTAAATATGTATAAAAGGACAAATATAGTCAGCCAAAAGGGTAAGCTGTAGTGACTATTCCTTATTTGTTGGCTGCACGAACCTCTTCCTATTGGGGAGAATCCCCCATTGTGTGAGCCCTGGAGTGAGGCACAGCCCACCTTTGCACACGAAGCCCAAAGGAAGAGAAGTGTGTCCTCTCCATATCCCATGAACAGGTGCCTCATCCCAGCGATCTGGTTCTTTTTCTCAGCTTTTGCACCTTCATCAAGTGATGCTTGGATAAAGGGACAGTTAAAGCTACTGAGTTCAGCACCAGGATGGGTAGATATAGTGGGCGGTAGTGGCTTTACCATCCTGGCACTGTCACCTGAGGAGGTAAGGACCAGCAGCAGTGTCTGAACGAGAGAATTTGAGGCAGGATTTTCCTGTGTTCTCACTTCCTGGCTTCCTTTTGTTTCTTTCTTATATCATTTCAATAAATTCCTTCTCTTTAAATTAGGCAGAATTGTTTTCCTTTACTTACAACAAAGAGCCAAGTGAGACAAACCTATTTTCACTACTTTAGAAGAAAGACAACCACTTTGTTGGGGCTAGCCCATCTGAAAGCAGGAAGGGAAAAATATGTGGCTTTGTTAAAGAGGCCGTATCAGCCTGCAGGCAGGAACCAAATATTTCAGAAAGTCAGATAATGTTGAACCCAAGACTCTGCCCCAAGCTACCATAAGAGAAAGAAAAGGGAGGGGAAAAAACACTGCAGGATTTACGACTGAGACCTGGAAAAGCCTGACCCCAAGCACCATCTCTAGCTCACATTCTGTTTCATAATTGTGTCAACTATCTAAGCACAAGCTTTGTAAACAAAATAGATTCATGGATCCCAAACGATCTTTCCTGCTAACGATGCCCTAAAACAAACAGATTCATTCAACAGATGGTGTGGGGAGTTGGCCACCAATGAAATCCTCAGATTAAGTATGACTGATTAAACTATTGATTAATGTTTGAAAATAGCACAAAAGTGAGCATTACATTTAGCAAGATAATGGAGGGAAAAATCATCAGAGTACACTGTTATGAGTCAAGACTCAAACTCAAGACTGTACAAACTTACACATAAATATCTTTTCTTTAGAACTCAGTAACTATCCATAAAAGGGGGTTTTGATACAGAGTGCATTAAATCCTCTTTATTCAGTCAATTTAAAAATATTCCCTTTCCTTTAACAATACCCAAATGAAGTTTTTCTCTTTTCCTCTTCCAACTTTCTGTGTTCCAAATGGACTAGTGCCCTGCATGAAAGGAGAATTTCTCCTCTTGAGTCGAGGTTTCTATAGAGGTTGATAATTCAATTTCCTGTTAATCTAAACCTAGCACCAGAAGGCCAGCTCTCTCCTCTAAGCCAGGTTCAACTGAATTCATTTGAAGGTGCAGTGCTTAAAGCACAGCAGCGTGCACCCAAATGTAATCTCTGTCCCAGAGGTTTCTCCTGAGCCCTGCCTTCTCCTATATACGCTCTTTCTCAGTAAGAGGAATTATAATCAGTCAGTTTCCCCACATCAGATATTCAGAATTGACCTGGATTCCCACCTGCTTGCTCCTTGCCAATCCTCTCAAAAGCTACTCATTGCCCTCCATTCCCTTGGGCAAATCACCATCAGGATTGGAGCAGTAACTTCTCAAACCCTCTTGAAGCTTGAGCCCCTCTCCCCTCTTAGACCTAACAGATTCTGCAAAATACACCAAAATGACTTTTTTCAAAAAAAGACAAATCATTCTTCTGCTTAAAATTATTCAATTGCTACCTGCTGCCTTAGGAAGAAATCCATACACTTTAACATACCTGCAAGGCCATGCAGAATTCCACCCTGTCCTGCTAATACAGTCTAATTCTTGGCAATTCTTGCCTGGAGGTTCCACTTGTATTTCCCCAAAAGTTCATGTTTTCTTGTGCCTGAGGCTTTGTCATGGGGAGAGGAGAGACTTTGTTTAAATGTCTTTTTCTCCATCTGCTTATTACTCAAAATAAATCTGCACCTCCTTCTAACCTTAGCTCTGATATTGCCTCCACCAGAACCTCTGATGGCCCAACTTTAACACTGTGTATGCAACTCCATAAATGTTCTCACTATGCTGTGTTTTCCTTTTTGTAGGTGTCCTCCATGCAGTTGATCATGTGCTCTGCAATGTCAGGTTACTCAGTACTCGGTAAGCCATCAATAGCTTCTGAATGAATTAATGGTTTATAAACTTAGATGCTTTTTTATTATGATTTTCCCCTCTCAACAAGTACACATATTCTGTAGTTAATAAGAAAGATGTTTTTCGGTTTGTTTTTCAGTGAGTCTCATTCCTGGTCTCTTGGCTTTCAAGTTTTATTTACGTACTAAAGCAATGTCTTAAATTTGTTTTCATATAGGCCAGAATTAGCCAAGCAAAGTGACAAGGAAAAATTATTGTTGAATATAGGATATAGGACTATTACATTTTGAAATTGCACTTTATCATCTGATACTAAAGAAACAATAATCTGGCCAGGTGTGGTGGCTCACGCCTATAATCCCAGCACTTTGGGAGGCTGAGGCAGGTGGATTGCCTGAGGTCAGGAGTTCGAAACCAGCCTGGGCAACATAGTAAAACCCCGTCTCTATCAAAAATACAAAAATTAGGCCAGGCGCGGTGGCTCATGCCTGTAATCCCAGCACTTTGGGAGGTCGAGGCAGGCAGACCACCTGAGATCTGGAGTTCAAGACCAGCCTGAACAATGGAGAAACCCCATTTCTACTAAAAATACAAAATTAACTGGGCTAATCCCAGCTACTCGGGAGTCTGAGGCAGAAGAATCGCTTGAACCCGGGAGGCAGAAGTTGCCGTGAGCTGAGATCACTCCATTGCACTCCAGCCCGGGCAGCAAGAGCAAAACTCCGTCTCAAAAAAACAAATTAGCTGGGCATGGTGGCAGGTGCCTGTAATCTCAGCTACTCTGGAGGCTGAGGCAGAAGAATTGCTTGAACTCGGGAAGCAGAGATTGCAGTGAGCCAAGATCATGCTGTTGCGCCTCCAGCCTGGGCGACAAGAGCAAAACTGTCTCAAAAAAAAAAAAAAAGAAGAAAAGAAAAGAAAAGAAAAAGAAACAATCTACCACCTTTGAAAAGAATGAAGCTTGTTCAGATCATGAGAGTTATGACATCCTGCCAAGCCCAGAGGTTATGTGCAGTAGACTTTATACACAAACATTCCATTTAACTTTACTGCATGAAAAATCCTTATTTTCTCTTGTTTTCATAGAAACCATAAAAATCACATTTGTAAGCCCCTAACTGACTGGATACTTCAAGCTTGCATTTTAATCCTATATATATACATATTTTTTTTAACAGAGGACTACAGTCATACACTACGTCAAAGAAAAACACGCATTTGAACTAAAAATACGAAGACCTCCAAACCTGTCTTCTCTGATAATTCTTCTGTATCTTAGGTAGAAATGAAAAGTTGTGGTGACTGTTTTGTGTTTTCTCTGAGGTCTGGTTAGGAAAATTATTGTGCAACTGAAGGACATGAAACATTTGTGAAGGCATCAACCTATTCCATTTTATAAGACGGTTACTTTTACTGACAACTCTGATAACATTTCTTAGAATCAAATATATTCATCTATATGCCAAACAGGAAAATATATTTTAGAAGTCTCAATTATTCTGTATGCTTTATCTTGAATGATGTGGAAGGGAAAGAATAACATTATAATTAAATAAATTTATACTTAAAATATATATGATGGAAGTTAGAAGACACAATAAGACTTGGAATTCTGGACTCATTTACTAAAAAGATGAGATAAGAAGTGTTTGGATTTCCCTCTTGGAATTGTTATAGAAACACTATAGCAACAGGAATTCTACTAATGTGTATATTTGTATAACAACATAGTTTTCTCTTCTCTACATTTTGGAAACTATAAGGAAGTAAGTGACAACTTCAAGTGTCTGGAAGATTGTATATCCACATGCCTCTACAAATTCTTACATTTTAATTTTATAAAATTTTAAACAAGATGTGTTATTAGGAAAGTCATACAATATCATTTTTTGCATTTTAACAAAAAATATTGATGAAAGTTAGGAAATTATAAATAAAAACATTTAATCACAATATTGTGAAGGTCTTTTTTATGGTCAAATCTTTCAGTTAGAACTTTACATTTTTTTTAAAAAAAAAGGTATTAAAGCTCCATTCAGCTTTTAAAGTCTAGTAGTTGCAAAACTTTCCCTGAGTGTTAATATGAGTTAAGAGCAGATCCTGAAAAGAAGTTTCCTAAAGTGTTTTTATTATTTATATTTCATTTGAGACTAAAAGGAAAGTAATATTCCCCATGAGTCAATGAGCAATGACCAAAGTGTTCAATGGGAAATGGGAAATCCATTAGCTGTTAATATTGGGGGTCCTAAATTCTAATTTCTGCCTTATCTCTCTGTTATCATCTTATTATTCAATCCTGGGAGGGGGTTTTGATTGAAAAAGGCCTTTATGATATTGTCAAGAAGTAGTAAGCAGGAAGTGAGGATATGCTATGATTTCCTTTGTTCCTTACATTATAATTCCTTTATTATAATACCAGATTGGTACTGAATGTGAGACTGCAGTTGCATCTGATGTTTATGCATTTTGATACCGTCAATGCGTTAAAAAACACTGTGGTTTGCCTCATGGAGGGAAGTTAACAATTCACACAGAAATTTCATATTACACATCTTAGGTTGACCACTCTTAGGGGATTCAGTGAGTGCTGAAGTTATTATAAAAGATCTGAGATGCCTGGAGCTGAGTATAAAACAGGTTTTCAAAGAATACTCCCACATTTGACCTATTGAACAAACCATTTGTTAAAGACAATGATACTCATTCAGATTTAATTGTTCTGGCTATCTTAACTGGAAAGCAAATCATACTTGATTCTCAATTTCGGGTATTGTCTCAACAAAGAAGTGATAGTTGTTAATCTTGTGTGAAGTTCTCTGAAGTAATATTGTGTGACAGTTTCCAATTCTCAAACAGAGTGACAAAATTATCATGCCAAAGATAAGGTACAAAGTCTTTATAGTGTTTGTTTTACAACACTCTAAAACTGGTGTTTTATGGGTTGGTGCAAAAGTAATTACTAAAGTAATTAATAAACATGCAGTAGCATATTTTCAGTATGAGGAAAATGAATTCTTTAACCTTGTCTTTGAATATCATTGATGGCATTTCTCCCACTCTTATGTAGCATTTAGACAAAAACATACAGAAACTATGATTTTGCAAGCTGCATTGGTAAATGCTATTTACTCTAAGATCTATGTAAGGCGTTTACATTTTACCATCAGTACTGCAACCACTTCCTGCTCCACCTCACCATTTTCTCTGATTGCTCAAGGAAAAACAGTGTTTATTCAAATTCCACCATTACAGATCCATCTTAATACCCAGAGCAAACATCATTTTACCTACTAAATATCTCCGGAAAGATGTAAAGACATGCAAAAGGTACTTATGACAGGCAGTGTGGTACAGCAGATGGAGCACAGATAGACCTCATGAGATTTGACTTCAATTCCAGTCAAGCTCATCATTTCTTATATGTGTGAGAAAGAAGGGTTATTGCTAATTTGTAGTCATTTAACCCACCTAATCCATTTCCAATTCCCAAAGCAACTGTTTCAACCATGTACCACTGTTTTCAAATTCAACATTCTTCCCCAACCCTTTGATTCTCAACATATGACAATGTCCTTACTTAACTTACAAAAATAGAAGCGCTAGGAATGACCTCAAATCCTTTCTATCCAACCTTCAAGTGGGTCTGTAACTTTCCCCCATGTATTCCATAGTACAGCATACATGTACACGGAGGCAAGTGGCAGAGCGTTGTGTTCACAGCATCTTGGAATATTAGTTTTTACTCAAATATTTTGAGAAGATAAGACTTAAATTGTTGAACCTTTAAAAGCTACACAAATCTATGCAAGGAAGATCAGCAAAGTGAGGCTTTTCCATGGCAGCCAATCTTACATTTCTTTCTGGAAACCTGAAGCATAGAAAGCTTTTATTAATAGTATCTAATTGAATAATCTGATTTAAAATTGATAACAAATTTTGTTATTATAGTAGATATAACTTTATCAGAATTCAAAGCCGTGTTATTAAGAAATCTAACTTTATTTTTCCATAATATATATCTTATGCAATAAACATATAATCCCATCACATACTCAGTCTTCATAATTGGGCTTTCCAGTATTAGTATACATGGTAGGAACTCTGGGCTGGCCAAGTACAGATGGTGGCAAAGATACAATATATATCATTTTCATGAAGAAAGAAATTCAAAATAATTAATGATTAATAAGGCATAGGCACCAAGAAATGAAAATGGATACTGGCCACTACAAAGTACCAATGTACCGACAAAGAATATCATCATCCATGGTTTTCATATGAAACAGAGGAGTCACCATGGTCATGCAAGTTCTAAGAAATGCCAGACACACGGAGACTTCTAGCTGAAGTTTGGTAATCATGGAGCTACAGAAATGTAATTAATTAGTGGTGAGGATTTACTAACTCTGTATAACCAACACTACTGTAGACAATTAAACTGAGCCATCTGTACCACAGTCACAGTCTCTGAGCCAATTCTTTATACCTAGAGGCCCTTGGATTAAGACTAAGTCACACATCTTGATGTAAAATCAATTGTAATGCTACAAACATGTTCTCTAGTCTTTCCTCTCAGCCTTTCCCCTAAAGGAGTATTAGATACTTTACATTGTGAAAAATAAAAATAATTACCAAAACATTTTAGGTTGTACTTGACACTGAGCGCTAGCTACCTTAATTCCAGCAACCCATAAAATGACTATGATCTCACAGTCAGTGTGAGGCTTATGGGATCATGTGGATAAACAGAGAACTTACCCAAGGCCAGTGGGACAACAAACCCATCCAATTGTTATCTTCAAAACATACTGGCATATTCTTAGATGGATATCTTTGGCCACTGGTAGAATCCATCCACTGGCTCACTGATCCATGATGTCAAAGCCATCATAGTAAAAGGGCCACATGCAAGACGTTAGTGTTCCTCAATCCAAGGCCTAATAACCACAGCACAATGCATACATCCTAAAGTTTCAGGCATTTAATCTAATAGAAGTGGATTTCTTGCTCACAACAGTCCAATAGGGGTGTTTCTGCATGATGGCATTCATCCACACCATGGGTTAGAGATGCAGCATCTTTCCCTCTTGAAACTCTGCCATTCTTTAGGGCATTATAATTTTCTACACCCACATGGTAGTAGTGGGGAAAAGAGACTGCAAGAGAAGCAGAAATACTTCTGAAATGTCCTGGCCTTAAAATGCAGCCATTATTTTTTATTTCCATTCCATTTGCCAGAACATAGTCATAGGATCACATGTAACTACGAAAGAAAGTGGTATTGTAGCCTAGACATAATTTCAGAAAGGATAAAAGAATAATGACTTTGGCTAATAGCTGATAGCCTGCCACATGGGAGAACTTGAGAGATTTATGTTATATCAAACACTTTAAAATGCACTTCTTTTTAAACCCATATCAATAGATAATTGAGAATGTAAAACTGGTTTGGTTTTCAGATGGTTTTCTCCAGCAGCTAGTATGCATTGCTATTGAATTACAGTCCTACTCAGGTATGGCCCTGGAAGATAGTGGAAAAAGATAATACTTCCAATGGGCAGATATTTGAGTTGCAGCTCTCCTTACCTACTACCTCATTAAAGCAAAATAACCTGAGAAGAGTTTCTAAACTGATGCATAGGCACTAGCTAATGGTTTGTTCAAATGAGACTCTCAGAATAGATCAAGGCTAGGCATACTTATGTTCCATGTGAATGTTTACCAGAAGACCAGCACTGCTTACGAGGTGTTTAGAAAAACAACAATGACAAGAACAACATCATATATAAAGAGCTGTGAAGGGAAGGCATAAATAGCTGGTAAGGTTTTATGACCAGCTGCAGAAACAAGGAAAACATCATCTACAGACTCCAGACTTGAAACCAAATGCCTTAAATGGGCATCACGTTAATCTACTTTATGGTGCCAAGATCATTTTTCTGTTTGTGATAGATGTGTATGTCCACTGAGGGTATTTTTAAATTTTTATGTATGGAAGAAAATGAAAAATGCGTGTGCGGGTATGTGTGCATGTGTTTGTGCTGGTAGGCCATTGATAGAATCTGGTGGGCATCTGTTGTTTTTCCTAGATGGAACACCTTCCTTATTTTTATGGTTAATAAAAATCCTACTTTTCCTTTGAAAAACTGTCTCTTAATCAAAGCCATCGCTGAAGTATAGGAAGAAGCCAGTACGTGCCTATATGGTATTTCTGCTTGGAATTTGTTTCTGATGCAGAGGGGGACAAAAGTGAGGCAAACAAGAATGTCAGTACAAATAACAAGATGGTCCTGGGTGCCTGGCTGCTGAGATTCCCAGTGGCCCTCATTCTTATCCTTACAGACTGGTTGCTTAGCACTGCCTTTGATAAAATACCCAGTACTGTATTTTCTTCCAATTAAAATATCAAATTTTGCTTAATTGGTCAGAATTGAATTATTTTCTTGGACTCAGAGAACAATGGGCATAATGATGTCAATCTACAGAACAGATTGCAATTTTTTTTATTAGTGGTGTTCTTACAAATGAGGTTTCATATGGGGCCAAATGCATCTATTCCTTCTGTAACGACCTTAACTTATCCCTGAAAACAATGTAACTAAGTGAAAAATTATTAAATAAAACATATAGAATGTATTCTTATAAAATAAACATATGGAATGTGTCATACCAATCTAAGCTATGCAACAGTTTTCTATACATATATCAACTGAATAACAAAAGCATACTTACAAAAATTAATCCGTGTAAGGGTTTGTACACATAAGGCAATGTAACAAAGCTTTATTATATTTCCAAAGAAAAAAGAGAAAGCTTGATAACAGATGGTGGCTGGAGGAGGAGGGGTGTGAGATCATTCTTTGGAAGGTGGTGGAAAATCAGGTGTTTTATTATCAGACAGGAATATAGTATCAGAATCATGAGCCTTACTATTTGTTCTCTTTTCCTTGAGACTTTAGCTCTAAAATAAATACCTGATATGGAAGGCTTTGACATAAAGAGAAAAGAGTAGCAGATTCTTCGGGTAGAAAAATATGTACTTCAAAACATGAAGAAATCGTGTACATGTGTACGAATGAAAAATACAAGAGGATATTTCTTTATTCCTCTTGGTTGGCGTTCATAGGCAAAGCAAAACATTTGGGTCCATCCAGATACAGCACGCATTTCAGATTTGTTCCATGCAGTAATATTCTTTGACTAGAAACTATTGCATGTAAATTTGTGAGTGCACCTTTTCTTGAAACAGTAATGTTGAAATATAACTTTGGATAATATGCTCATTTAGTGGATGCGAAAACAAACAAAAAAAAGTCATTATACTGGAAAAAGAATCATTGTCTTATAAGTGATGTAAGTTTGCCAGAACTATTGTGATAAAAAGTCATTAAGAGAAAAAGTGATATGTAAGGTGAGAGACTACACACAAAACCAATAAAAACCACTGGGGAGGTGGTAGTGAGCTATGCCTCCTTTGTGTCCCCTCCTCCCAGTAGCCACTTGAAAGTTTTGGCCAATTTATCTTTCGAGACTTACATTGTCTTTCCTCCATTTCCAGTTATCCACTGTATCACATCTGAACTGTCTTACTTGCTAAGTCTTGAAGATGCTGTGAACTTTCAGACTTTCAAGCAATTATTTGTTTCTCCCTTTCACCAAATATGTTCACATTCTCCTCAAAGTTTAAGAAAATTCTCATTTTTCAATTCCTAGCATATATGTCACCATTTCTAAGCTTCACCTAAAATAAAAATAAATAAGTTGTCATGTATATTCTTGTAGCATATGATTATGCTTTTATGCCAGTACTTATCACATTTCATTCCAGTTAGCTGTTTATGTGACCAATTTCCTTGTAAATCCCTCAGAGAGAAGAATTTCGCCTTATTTGTTGCTTCATGCCCTGTATTTTGTACAGTGTCTTGGAATGAGAAAGACATGTTGAATTCTGAGTAAACTGAACAAAAGAAAAGAGTTTAAAGAAATTTTTCGTGGTCAATAGTGGAAATTGAATAAAATTGAAGGTCTAGGTAGTGTTAAAATTCATGTTTTGAGAATGTTTTCTACTCAAATATGTAATGTTTAAGATTAAATATAGAAGAAAAATTTTTTAAATAGTCGTGTTCAAAAAAGATAATAGAGCAAAAATAAAACAAAGCAAAACCTTATGTGGTAAGTAGACTGAACCTGATGTGGTAAGTACACTGAAGGCACAGGCCTCCTAGGCTTCAGGCTGTCAGCAAGTATAGATAACCAGTTTATATCATGCATGATATTAGTGATTATAAGCTCCCTGCACACAGAGGGAGACTAGAGTCAAAGACACTCATTTAATGCCAGTGAGAATATAAGTTGGTGTGATGACTCTAGAGAGCCACTTGAAAATAGTAAAATGCTCATAGTTTGTAATGCAACAAGAAAATATCGCACATGCGCACAGAAATTTTTCCAAGGCAATTAATTTCATGTTCTCTAGATCAAGCTTCTGGGCTCAAGTTTTGGCTCTGCTGCTTTTAGCTACATGAATTTAGACAATTGCTTAACCTCTCCATGCCTCTGCTTCCTTATCTCAAAAATGGAAATAACAATGTTCACCTCTTGGGAGTTGTTATGAGGATAAAAATGTGTTGAGCACTTGTATAATTCAGACTATTGTCTGGCAAATAAGACTCAAATTTGAGCCATAATAATTATTGCAGTAGCAATGGTTCTAATAAGAAAAAAGTCCAGCCAATGAAAAATTCCACCACCAGGAGAATTGATAAAGTATCATACACTGGAATTCACCACCAGTTAAAAGTTACTTATTACATTTGCTTGTATCCATATGGATGAATCTTAGAAAAATAATGTTTAAAAATAAAGCAAATACTTGAATAATATATACAGCATGATATTATTTATATAAAGTTCAAGAAGGAATAAGCAAGATAAGATTATGATGTAGGACAAAGGAGTTTCAGTATTTTTTTTTAATGTTTTTAAGAATATTTGGCTGGGCACGATGGCTCATGCCTGTAATCCCAACACTTTGGGAGGCCAAGGAGGGCAGATCATCTGAGGTCAGGTGTTTGAGACCAGCCTAGTCAACGTGGCAAAAACCCATCTGTACAAAAATACAAAAATTAGCCAGACATGATGGTTCACACCTATAATCCCAGCTACTCAGGAGGTGGAGACAGGAAAATCTCCTTAACCTGGGAGGCGGAGGTTGCTGTGAGCTGAGACGACGCTGCTGCACTCCAGCCTGGGCAACAGACTGAGACTCTGTCTCAAAAAAAAAAAAAAAAAAAGAATATTCAACAAAATAAAAACACAAAGAAAGAAATTATACATTGGGTCAATCATTATTTCATTCTGCTTCCCTTGTATCTGTAGAAAGTATATCTTCATATAGTGATATTCTCTAAGAGTATGGCTTCTGTTATTTACTTTATATTCTAATAAATAAAACATTTTAACTGAAGTTATATTACATATTAAATTTATTTTTAAGAATTTCTAAATTTTAAATTTACTTTTAATAACTTAGAAGTTTATTATTCCTTCAAAAGGCAAAAATGACAAAAGTGAAGGAAATTTAATATGGCCTAAAATGATGTAATACTACAATTTATTGACATGCATATTTCAAAGGTGAACTACATTGATGAAGACACTCAAAAACCTATATTGCAATGGGAGAAAGAAAATTTCCCAAAAGGATTATCAGGCTGTTGCTGTCACTAGAACTTGGAGTGATTACTGAAGCATTGCAGATTTCTATGTAAAATATCCTAGTTTTTAAATATTGGTGTATCAGGGGGTCCCAAGACCACCCTCAAACTCAATGATTCTTAGATAGGATCACAGGACTAAAAAAAAAAAAAGCTATTATATTCATAGCAATGATTTGTTACAGTGAAATGATCAGACTAAAATCAGTGAAGGGAAAAGGCACACAGGGCAGAGTCCAGGAGAAACCTGGAGAAAAAAAGCTTCCAGTTTTCCCCTTCTTGTAGAATCACATGGAGATGATATAATTCTTCCAGTAACAATGTGTGACAACACATGCAACGTGTTGACAACCAGAGAGTCACTCTTGATCCCCAGTGTCAGGGTTTTAATTTGAGGATCCATCACGCAATCATACGGCATTTGCTTGACTGACCTTTGCTCCTCAGTCTCCAGCCCTCCAAAGGACAAACTGATACAACTTGGCCTCACACCTCAAGTACACACAAAAAGGCATTCACCATAAATCACATTGCATCCTTTCTTTCTTCTTTTATTAGTAAAATCCTCCTTTTCCCTTTGGAAAATTTCCCTTTTCTCTCTCAGTCTAGTGGTTCAAGTAGAGCTATCTAGAGGTGGGACACATCACCTGTGCTTAGTTAAGGGAACATTGGATCAAACTCAGCAACTGGCTGATAGATGAACAAGTGATCCAAACTGAACAAATAAAAGCTCTCCTTGGGAACTATTAGGAAAGAAGTACCCTTTCATTCCAGCTTGACAGTCTAGATACTGTGTCAACCTTGGCCTAGCTTGACCATCTTAACCATTACATGGTGACACTCTGCCTGGGAATTAAACCAGGACAGAAGATAGCAGAGATGAGAGACAGATTCTAATAATTTCTGAGGATAATGGTAAAAATTCCTAGGTTCAGGCAAGGCTGAAACCAACAGCTTTCAACCTCCCAGAAAAGTTAGCTATTTTTGCCATAGCTAGATTAAGTGCATTTCTGTAACTTGCAACCAAGGGAGTCCTCACAAATGCAAGGCTCTAGCCAGCTGGAAGATGTAATAAGGAGGGAGGGAATGTTGTGACCTAAAGGCATTATCAATGAGCACTGAAACTTACACTTAAGCTTCACATGTGCTTAATATACATTAGTCGATTTTTGATGGCATTGTAAAATGTTTATTTATGATAGATAAAAATGCAGAATTTGAAACTACATTGTATAAAGTGGGGATTCTGTATACTTGTTTAATTAACAGACTTTATTTTAAAGAAAATTTTCAGCCAGGTGTGGTGGCTCATGCCTGTAATCCCAGCACTTTGGGAGGCCAAGGTGAGTGGATCATGAGATCAAAAGATCAAGACCATCCTGGCCAACATGGTGAAACCCTGCCTCTACTAAAAATACAAAAATTAGCTGGATGTGGTGGTGTGCGCCTGTAGTCCCAGTTACCAGGGAAGCTGAGGCAGGAGAATCGCTTGAACCTGGGAGGCGGAGGTTGCAGTGAGGCGAGATCATACTACTGCACTCCAGCCTGGTGACAGAGCAAGACTCCACCAAAAAAAAAAAAAAAAAAGAAAAAGAAAAATTTCAGATTTAAGAAAAATCAAGCAGACAGTAAGGAGAGTTTTCACATGTCCCCCACCCATACTCAGTTCCTTCAATCATTAGTATCTTACATTAATTTGGGACTATTCTTTCAATAATCAATATTGATGCATTATTTTAACTAAATTCCACAGTTTATTCAGATTTTCTTAATTTTTACCTAATGTCCTTTTTTGGTTCCAAGATCCCATCCAGGGTACCAAATTGCATCTAGTTACATCCCATCAGGGTACCAAATTACATCAAATTGTCTCCTTAGGCACCTCCTGGCTGTGACAGTTTCTCTGACTTTCCTCATTTTGGATATCTTGACAGTTTTGAGTAACACTGGTCAGGCATGTTGTAGGATGCCCCTCTACTGGAATCTGATGTTTTTCTCATTAAGTTGGGGTTGGTTAGGGGTTTGGAAAAGCAAGATGACAAAGGTAAAGTAAGATCTTTGTCACATCATACCAAGATTGATTTATGAATACTGACTTTGATCATATGGCTGAAGTAGTGTCGTTCAGGTATCTCCACTGTAAATTTATTTTTCTCCCACTTTTCATTCTGCAATTTTTGGAGTGAAGTTACTATGTACAGCCTTCACTTAAAGAGTAGGGAGTTATTCTCTTCCTTCTTGATGTTGGAGTAACAACAGAATTTTTTGAAACTTTTCTGTATGAAATAATTGTATCTCCTCCCCAATATATTAACTTATTCAACATATTAGTCCACTCTCACGCCATGATAAAGAACTGCCTGAGACTGAGTAATTTATAAAGGAGAGAGGTTTAATTGATTCACAATTCTGCAAGGCTTGGGAGGCCTCAGGACACTTACAATCATGGTGAAAAGGGAAGCAAACATGTCCTTCTTCACATGGTGGTAGGAGAGAGAAATGAGTGCCTAGCAAATGGGGCACTTATAAAACCATCAGATCTCATGAAAACTAACTCACTGTAACAAGAACAGGAAGAGGAAAATGCCCCCAAGATTCAGTTGTCTCCACCTGCTCCCTCCCACAACACGTGGGGACTAGGGGAACTACAATTCAAGATGAGATTTGGGTGAGGATACAGTCAAACCATATGAGTCAATAATTTATTCATATTAGTATGGATTCTATGGATGGTTGCTTAATATTTTGGGTTATAATTCAACACCACTTACTTATTTTGTACTCAAATTTTCCTGCTTCAACCTTTGGAAGCTCTTTCCGTTGGTGTCTATGCTTTTGGTCATACTCCACAATGTTTGTGTGTGTGTTTGGGTTTTTTAAAAACTTGTTAATTTGTTTATCTTGAGCACTTTATTACTTTTTTGGCACTACACAATGTTTCAGGCTCATCTTCTATATTTCCTGCCCCAGTACTAGAAACAGCTACTTCTCTAAGGAGCACTGGTTCCTTTTTAATAGACAATGACACTAGAAAACAAGATCTGGGCACTAGGAACTAGGCGTGATTGTTGTTAATATGGTGATGTTTCTTTTAAGCCCTTCCAGGTGACAGAGCAAAGAAATATATGTGTGTCTCTAACTCATGCATATATACATATCTATCAATGTTTCTGTATATAACTGACGTCTCCATTGCTGAATTATTGCCATGGGGAGTATTCTGGCCTCCTCCCCTTGCTTATCTAAATTCCCACTCCAACAGTGAGAAAACTAGCTACCACCATCTGCCATCCATCTATTATTCTAGAAAACATGCACAGAATTGTTAACCTTTATCTCTGATAAAGTGGGAAACCACTTTGTCAACTAGAGTATGCTCCTTTTGAGCAGTTCTCTCTGCCTTTACTCTAACCAACTTTATTTATGTCCATAGTTACTTAGGTCAGCACCTTTTACCTCACCCACTTCAATGAGATTGTTTTAGATATTTGTTATACAGTGTAATTATCTTATCATTAGCTGCATTCATTCCTGAGATCCCTGAACTCTTAAACTATTTTAAAAATTTACACACATTAAGGTTCACTGTGGGTTATAAATTTCTAAGGGCTTTGACAAATGATTAATGTCATATATCCACCATTACAATATTATACAGAATAGTTTCATCATCCTAAGAATCCCATAGGCTACATCTATTCATCTCCACTCATCACAGTCTTACCCTGAATCCTGGCAATCACTGATATTTCTACTGCCTTTACAGTTCTGCCTTTGTCAAAATGTTCCAGAATTGGAATTATACAGTAAGTAGCCTTTTCCAACTGCTTTCTTTTGCAACACGCCTTTAAGCTTCCTCCATACTTTTTGTAGCCTTAAAGACCTTTTTAAAAAAATCACTGAGTAGTGTTCCTTTGCATGGATAGATCACCATTTGTTTATTCTTTTAACTATTGAAAAACATCTTGATGGTTTCAGTTTTGGGTAATTATTAGTAAAGTTTCTATAAATGTTCATGTGCAGGTTTTTTGCATAGGCATAAGTCTTCAACCATTTGAGTGAGTAGATGGGAGCATGATCGCTGAAGCTTTATGGTAAGATTGTGTTTAGTTTTGTAAGAAACTGCCAAACCATCTTTAAAAAATGTTGTACCATGTATTCCCACCCATAATAAATGAGAATTTCTGCTACTCAACATCCTCAGCAACATTTGGTATTGCCATTTTTTTTAATTGCAGGCATCTAAGAGGTGTGCAGTTGTATCTTGTTGTTTTAACTTGCAATTCTTTAATGACAAATTATGCTGAACATGTTTATATCATTATTTGCCAACTTTGTGTCTTCATTGGTGGGGTGTGTATTTAGATTTTTTGTCCATTTTTTCATTGAATTATTTCATTAATAAGTTTTTGAATTCTTTGTATATTTTGGATACCAATTGCTCATCAAATATGTCTTTTGCATATATGTTTTTCCAGTCTGTAGTTTTCTTTTTCATTCTGTTAATGGTGATTCTTTTAGTCTTTGCCAAAGCAAATATCTTTTTCTTTTAATTAAGTTCAACTTATCCATTTTTCCTTCCCTGGATTGTGTTTTGGTGTTGTTTCTAAAAACTAATTATCAGACACAAGGTCATCTAGATTTTCTCCTATGTTGTCTTCCAGTTTTGCAGTTTACATTTAAATATATGATCCATTCTGAGTTTGTTTGTGAAATGTCTGAAGTATAACTTTCTTGCATATTGATGTCCAAGTATTCCAGCACCACTGTTAAAAGGCTATCTTTCTCCATTGAATCATCTTTGCTCTTTTGTTAAAGATCCATTGAATACATTTGTATGGATCTATCTCTGGGCTCTCTATTCTATTCCATTAATATATATGTCAATTGTTTCTCCAATAATACAGTGTCTTGATTACTGTAGTTTTATAGCAAGTTTTAAAATTGAGGTTTGTGTGCCTTACAGCTTTTCTGTTTCTCAAGATTGCATTGGTTTTCTGAGTGTTTTGCTTTTCTATATAAACATTGGAATTAGTTTATCAATATTCACAAGATAGCTTTTAGGCATTTTGACTGACATTCCATTGAATCTACAGATCTAGCTGGGAAAATAGACATCTTAACAGTACTGAGTCTTCCAATCCATAATCACATATTTCTCAGTATATTTAGATCTTCTTTAACATCTTGCATAAGCATTTTATAGATTTCTGTAACTAGGTCCCATGTATATTTTGTTAGATTTATATCTGTTTCTCTTTTTTGGATTCTAATGTAAATGGTATCATAGATTTCATTTCAGATTCCAATTGTTCATTGTAAGTACATAGGAAAATAATTGACTTTTCTATATTGAGCTTGTACCCTGCTACCTTGCTATACCTGTTCATTTAAGGACAGTTTTTAGCTGATTCTCTGGAATTTTGTAGAAAGACAACTATATTATCTATGAATAAAGACAATCTTATTTCTTTCTTCTCAATTTGTCTTTTATTTCCTTTTCTAGTGCAATGTTTAATAGGAGTGGTGAGAGGAGACATCTGCTTTTTTCCTCCTCTTAGGGGAAAAGCGCTGTTTCTCACCATTAATCATAATGATAGATGTAGTTTTTTGTAATTTTTTTTTTCAACTTGAGAAACTTCCCCTGCATTCTTGTTTGCTGAGTTTTTATCATGAATGAGTGCTGGATTTTATTAAATGCATTTTTTATATAATTATATAATTTTTCCTTTTTAACCTGTTGATGTGATGGATTACATTAATTTTTTAATGTTGAACTGGCCTTATACACCTGTAACAAATCCCACTTGGTTGTGTTATATAATTATTTTTATACATAGCCAGATTCAATTTGCTAATATTTTGTCGAACATTTTTGCACCTATGTTTATGAGAGATATTGGTCTGTAATTTTCCTTTCTCGTGTCTTTGTTTGGTTTTATAATTTGAGTAATGCTAGCCCCATAAAATGAGTTATGAAGTGTCACCTCTGCTTCTATTTTCTGGAAGTGATTGTAGTGATTGATATCATTTCGTCTACAAATGCTTGTTAGAATTTACCAGTGAACCCTCTTGAACTGGCACTTTCTTTGTTGAAGGTTAATTATTAATTTTTTTAAATCATCATTGATTATTGTTTTTTTAAAACCAATAATTAATAATTAACCTTCAAAAAAGAAAGCACCAGTTCAAGAGGGTTTAATAATTTAATAAAACCGATAATCAATAGGCTTGGTAATAATATATATTATATATTTAAAACCAAAACAAATAGGCCTGGTTATATTATATATTTATCCTAGTGTGAGTTTTGGTAGTTGATGTCTTTCAAGGCATGAGTCCATTTCACTTAAGTTATCAAATTTTTGCTTAGAGTTGTTCATTATTTTATATACTTTCAATTCCCATAGGATCAGAAAAAATAACTCGTTTCATTTCTGATATTAGTAATGTTTGTCTTCTCTTTTTTTTCTTGGTTAGCCAGGGTAGAGATTTATGACTTTTATTATTCTTTTTAAGGATTCAGATTTCGGTTCCATTATTTTCTCGATTGATTTTCTGTTTTCAATTTTATTGATTTTTGCTTCAATTTTTATTATCTTTTTTCCTCTTGCTTTATAGTTAAGTACTCTTCTTTTGCTAGGAAAGTACTTAAGCAGAAACATAAATTATTGATTTTACATCTTTGTTCTTTTCTAATGTATGCATTTCTACTTCTTCTTGATTAACTGCCCTTCCTAAGGTCTAGTAAAGTCCTTTCCCGTGGACAGTAGGCCTTTGCTATAAATAACACTGAACATGTTTCAAAATGGCCGATTTGCTTTTTCCTCCCTCTAAAAACACAAGAGGATTTTTCTTGAATCTTCATCATGAGAATGTGGTAGGGTTTCTAGAGGTCGAAGGCACAAAAGCATGGGAATACCCTAAGACTTATCCCCTTAGTTTATACTCTCAAACTAGTCCACACTCAGCTTCCATCATCTGAAAGGCAATGAAGTATTGCGATTTTTTTTTTTTTTTTTTTTTTTTTTTTTTTTTTGAGATGGAGTTTCGCTCGTTACCCAGGCTGGAGTGCAATGGTGCGATCTCGGCTCACCGCAACCTCCGCCTCCTGGGTTCAGGCAATTCTCCTGCCTTAGCCTCCTGAAGTATTGTGATTTTAAGAGCTGGGCTCAGAAGCCAGATTTCGTGGTTTTATCTGGAGAGTTGTCAGAATAATTAGCTAAACCAATTATCTAGAAACTTTTAAAAATGATTACCATTTAAGTGGTCCTATCAGTTTATGGCTCCAGTGGCTTTTACTCCAGATAAGCTGATCTTGACTGCAATTTTCTGTATTAACTTGTGTCTCCAGATTTCACAGTGACAGTTTGTCCTGTGACCCCAATTCTTGGATGGGTCTAAGAAAAGTCATTGGTTTTCAGGTTCTTCAGCACTATTATTTAAAGGATGGGAGTGACAGCTTCCAAGCTTTTTATATGGCAGAGCTGCAATGCCAATGCCATGACTCTGTGTGCTTTTTAAAGTCAAGTCAACTACTTGAAAGTTAACTCACTTGTGATTCCATCAGACCAGAAGGGTTATTTTACGTTTTCTGTGGATAGAGTGATGGTATACAAATGACAGGGGAAACTTGAGGCTCTGAATCCCACAGTCAGGGGGCGCTGGTGGAGTTGTTGCTTTTTAGGCTAGAAAAACTTTTTGTTGTGTGGCTAGAAAAACTTTTAAAGATGAAAATAGAGATTAATGTTTTGGAGATGAGCACCTCCATCGGTAGATCCAAGCATGTATGTCACAGAGATAGACACAAGTGAAACAGCTTAATAAAGTTGAAAGATATTTACACAAATAAAATGTTGACTTATCAGTTGCTCTGACATTAATAATGCTTTTAAAAGATCTCTGAAACTAAGTTACAACACTGCACATAAAAGACAGCAGCATGATTCTAGAGATAAGCTTACTGAACACCAACAGTTAATAAGGCAGTAATGACAAAGAATGAGTAGGCTCACAAAAATGATTAGTAACATCATCTAGAAAGTCAATACCAGAAACAATGTATTCTGAACATATTTGAAAAAATAGTCATTAGGCAAAGATATATGAAATTTTTTTGGTTTGTGGAAAAAAGAGTAAAGATGTTTGCAGACTGCATAATCTATTTTCCGGGGCTGATTTATTGCTTCATAAAGTATTTGACACGAAAACTAAAGGAGAGTAGATTCACAATTGTTTAGAACAGTTGTTAACACGCCATCAAATAAATTGGCAAAAATATAGAGACATCTGTATCGATGATGAGAAAGCAATGGTGAAAGAAATACAGGAATAGTGGAAAAGCTGTTGCCAAATTATATTCAAAGACTCACTGTCTTTCATACACCAGCACTGGCAGTTAAGAAAACGTAACATTAGACATAGTTCTAAATAAAGACAAACTGTCACTTTATGCAGATAAAGCCTCTATGCTGCAGAATTTTCAGAGCGAAGGATAACGACATAGGCAAGAAAATCAGACTCCACAACAAAGTCTTCGTAAAGCCTTGTCCTTTACCATTCACCCATTCATACAAGGAATGGGCTCTCTCCTGTAAACACAGACAGTGAGTTTGCAGGGCTGCTAGTCTTCTACAGGGGAATGGATGGTAGCTGGTGGGTACTTTGTGTGTTTGGGAAAGGGAAGCCAGGCAGCCTTCTTTGTAGAGAGATATGTTTCCTCAGACTTCTGCAGGTCTGGAAGGGTCTGGAAGGGAGAAACTCTCCTGTCTGCTTTTGGCTGAAGTCCAAATGGAGGTAAGCACCATTGACCTCCATGCATGTTCAACTCCCCTGTCTCCAGGAGGTGGAACAGGAAACACAAGGAGGGAAACCAAAAGAAAGAAGGCGTTCTGCCGCTGAAGACGGGCATGCTACTCCCCTGCCTTATCTTGTCAGGAGCGAGCACTAGCTGGAGTCAAGAACATTTCAATTTATTCAATCACACATTTGTTTATTTCAGTTCAACAAAGTGAGTACCTACTCTGCGAAACACACTATCTTAGGTGCTGGGGTCCAACTGTGAAAGTACTCCAGTCATGAATCCAAGAATCCCTACAGCCCATAAGCCACAGTAATGCTTTGTCTTAATTTTACCAACTGTAAGAAGAGAGTCCTAGAATGTTTTTTATTACAATGAGTTTCTTTAAGAACAAGTCAAAAGTAATTCAATAGCAGTAGGCATGGTGTGGGTACCTATCATTCCAGCTACTCAGGAGGCTGAGGCAGGAGGATCGCTTGATGTCAGGAGTTTGAAGCCGCAGTGTGCCGTGATTACACCTGTGAATGGCCAGTGCACTCCAGCCTGGGCAACATAGAAAGATCTTGTGTCTGAAAGAATAATAATAATATGATTTTGTTTTATTTTGCTTTATTATTATTATTATTATTTTTTGAAACAGAGTCTTTCTCTGTTCCCCAGACTAGAGTGCAGCGGCACGATCTTGGCTCACTGCAACCTCTGCCTCCCAGGTTCAAGCTATTCTCTTGCCTCAGTCTCCCAAGTAGTTGGAATTACAGGTGTGTGCCACCATACTGCCTGGCTAATTTTTCTAGTTTTGTAGAGACAGGATTTTGCCATGTTGGTCAGGCTGGTCCTGAACTCCTGGCCTTAATTGATCTGCCCACTTCAGCCTCTCAAGGTGCTGGTATTACAGGCATAAGCCACTGCACCCAGCCAATAATCTGATCTTTTTTAATAGGCAAAAGATCTAAACAGACATTTCTTAAAAGAAGACATACATATGGCCAACAGGTATGTAAAAAAATGCTCAACATCACTAACCATTGGAGAAATGCGAATCAAAACTACAATGATTTATCACCTCAACCCAGTGAAAGTGGCTTTTATCAAAAAGACAGGCAATAATAGATGCTGGTGAGGATGTGGAAAAAGGGGAACTCTTCTACACTGCTGGTGGGAATGTAATTTAGTACAGACACTATGGAGAACAGTATGGAGTTTCCTCAAAAAACTAAAATTAGAAATACCATATAATTTAGCAATCCCACTTCTGGGCATATATCCAATAAAAAAGAAAAAGAAAATTAGTATATTGAGGAGATATCTGCATGCTCATGTTTATCATAGCATTATTCATGACAGCCAAGATACAAAGTCAACCTAAGTGTCTATCCACAGATAAAGGAATAAGAAAATGTGATCCATATACACAATGGAATATTATACATCCATTAAAAAGAATGAAATCCTGTCAATTGCAACAACATGATGGAACTAGAGGACGTTATGTTAAATGCAATAAGCCAGGGACAGAAAGACAAATAGCACATGTTCACACTCATATGTGAAAGCTAAAAAAAATTGAACCCATGGATATACAAAGTAGAATGATGGTTACCAAAGGCAGGGTTGTGTGTGGGGGAGGTGGGGTAAGAGGGATTGGTTAATGGGCACAAACATATAATTACATAGAAGGAATAAGATCTAGAGTTTGGTAGCACAATAGGGTGACTATAGATAACAATAACTTACTCATATTTCAAAAAACATAAAAGAGTGAAATTGGAATATTCCTAACACAAGAATGATAAATGCTTGAGTTAATAGATATCCTATTGCCCTGACTTGATCATTACATATTGTATACTTGTATCAAACTATCACACGTGGCAGAGTGTGGTGACTCATGACTGAAATCTCAGCACTTTGGGAGGCTGAAGCAGGCAGATCACCTGAGGTCAGGAGTTTGAAACCAGCCTGACCAACATGACGAAACCCCATCTCTACTAAAACTACAAAAATTAGCTGGGCATGGTGACAGGCACCTGTAATCCTAGCTATTCAGGAGGCTGAGGCAGGAGAATTGTTTGAAACCAGGAGGCGGAGGCAGTGAGCCAAGATTGTGCCATGGCACTCCAGCCTGGGTGACAGAGACTCCATCTCAAAAAAACACACGTGCCCCATAAATATATACAATTATTAAGTAATAAAAAAAAACTACAAGTTAAAAAAAGAGTAAGTTAAAAGGGAAAATAATTCCCTCTTGTTTCTTAAAAAGGAATTAACTAAATATGGGAAAACTGTATAAGTTTTTAATTATTAACTAAATATCCCTCAAATATACGTAACTCAATTCAACTGAGATTTGTTGGCTAAACCTCATGTGGCACCTGCCTTAAAGTTAACCTCATAAAACCCTTCATCAAGCATCCTCACAACACACATTTACTTCCACAAGTATTGACTGATACATTATCCCTATTTTCCCCAAAGCTTGACCGTGTCCTCTAGTTCCATTCATGTTGTTGTGCCCATTTACCAATCCCTCTTACCCCGCCTCCCCATACACAACCCTGCCTTTGGTAACCATCATTCTACTTTGTGTCTTCATGGGTTCAACATTTTTTAGCTTTCACATGTAAGTGTGAACATGCGATATTTGTCTTTCTGTTCCTGGCTTATTCCATTTAACATAATGTCCTCTAGTTCCATTCATGTTGTTGCAAATGACAGGATTTCATTCGTTTTAATGGATGTATAATATTCCATTGTGTATATGGATCACATTTTCTTTATTCCTTCATCTGTTGAAGGACAATTATGTTGACTTTATATCTTGGCTGTCATGAATAGTGCAACGCACTCACAACACACATTTACTTCCAAGAATCACTGATGAATAAGGCTGATTTTTACTGACATTTTTATGGAGTGATGGAATAATAGTGGTTTACATCCCACATAATGTAGCAAAACATTCTAAACATCGTCTTCAAAAATCAGTGCTGAATATCTTCCATTTTCCCTTCAGATCCTATCTCTCTCCATCATTCTCCAACCTGTCTGTGCCTTAGGAGGTTGACCTGCATCGACTACGTAATTGGAATTCTTGTCTGTGGTCAATGGCAGACTACAGCAGGAACAAATAGCAGAGTAAGAGGCTGAGATCCCCTGGCCTATACCCTGCAAGGTTGTCCTGTGTTGTCTTCATCCCACCACAGAGTTTTTATACCTGGTAGGCAGCCTTCTCATCACATGCCTTGCTGACTCTAGCTTTTGAACAAGTCCTGCCCTTCAGATCTAGGAATGACAATGATGTCTTTTTCTTATTAGTTCAGGGATTCTGCAGTACCTCTCATAGTTTTCCTACATCTACCTTTACAGTCCTTTTATTAAACTCTCTTCAAATTACCCTAATTTGGATGTACCATCTTTTCTTTGCCAGAACTATTGACTGATACAATATCCCTATTTCTCCCAAAGCTTGGCCATCTAAGGGACTTGTCACACCTCTGTGTATCTCTTAGCCTCTCCCATTCCATCCCCATATAGCTCTTCTCAGAGTATGCACCATATGCTGACCCCAATCTGCACAACCAAAAGTCCATCCAGAAGGTTCAACAAAATAAACTCTGATTATTAGCTTAAGATACAACTGTAGCCTCTCCCTTAAACCTTGTTCTGGGAAGACGCAATGTATTTTACTGCGGTTTCTTCTGATTAAGGAGACTAATATTTTCTTGTGGCACTTAGGGTCTCCCCCACTCACAGTCTGCTCACCTTCCAACTCTCCCACTCTCGTACAGGGTGGAGTGTGTGACTATTTCTGAATGTCTGCTTACTGTCTGGCCCTGCCTGGATAGGTTCAACAAAACCTTCAGAAGTGTGAACTGGGGAACGTATACCTGTCATGCAGCCAGGGTGGACAGCACCTGGATTTGAGGGGGAGGAGGAGAGCGGGGTTTGGAGCCAGGCTCCCTGTTGCGCTTTTTCCTTCTGACACTTTAGTGCCTTACCAGTGTTCCCAACTCACATCTATGTGCAGCATTGAAGGAAATACCTTTCCTCCAGATTTCTAACTCCTACAAATGTAGAAAGTTGGTAATGTAAAGAGTCTAGTGCACTCTGTCATAAAATGTGTTGCATCCTCACCCTAACTTCTTGCCATAACCAAGCCAATAGGATAGGATATTTCAAACTCCCAAAGTCCAAAGCAGGCTTAATTTGATTGTGGATTTGTTCTATCTATACTGGCTCTTCCAGATGTATGTTTTTGATGATCACCAAGGGCCTGATAACAGCATGTCAGGGGTGTGATCGCTGACAAAGGTCTTGGACTAGTGGTGAAGAGCAAGCCAATTCCAAGTCTCTTCCAGCATCTTGCTCCACAAGTGGTTCAGATACAAGATGCTGAGTCATATATCCAGGGCATTTGTTGAGTCAGCCATGTGGCTACATATAACTGAGAATTCTGTTGGCTGGTGACATCTGCTAAGGTTTGCAAGCACTGTTTAGCCACTTGTCACCCCTATACTAACCTGCTTTAGTTGATCTCAATTTTTGAAACTGTGTTGCCCAGCACCTTCTTGCAAGTCTTGCTGCTCATGTTTCCCCAATCTAAACATATGTGCAGAGCAAATCTCTGTTTCCTGTTGACAAGCTTCTCAAACAAACTGGATAATTGGAACAAGCATCTCTCACAGCTTCTGCTGCATTATCTCTAAACATTATGTTATAAACACAGTCCCTTATGCAAGTCCTTAAAACAGAACCTATAAACTCCCCTTCGTCTCTCTGCTTCCAGGACTTGCAATCTGCATGTCTCTGAATGTTTTAACCATGACTCAGAGCCATCTGCCCTGACTACCACAACACCTCTTGAAAACCATAGGAGTTTATTTTCTGGTACCAAGTACCAGATTTATGGTTCTATTCATGGTTCCACAGCTAGCTTGATGGTTTACCCAACTGCTGGGCATTTTAATAGAGGATTCCAGGTCTCTCTTGCCTTCGGATATTAGTTGACTGATTAATGATTATTAGGGAAATCCCAAGTCTTACCAGAGAAGCACCGTTGATGTGTGTGTCTTTAGGACTAAGTTCAGAGACTCAGATTCCATTCATGACACTTAAGAGCCAAGTGGCCAGTCTCTTTCTGACTGGTCTCTTAGCTTTTCTGAGCCTCAGTTTACTTATCAAAAAATGAAAAAGCAACCAGGTGCGGTGGTGGCTCAGGACTGTAAACCCAGCATTTTGGGAGGCCAAGGCAGCCAGATAGCTTGAGCTTAGTAATTCACGGCCATCTTGGGGCATGGTGAAACCTTGTCTCTACCAAAAACACAATAAAATTAGTCAGGCATGGTGGTGTGCACCTGCAGTCGCAGCTACTCAGGAGGCTGAGGGGAGAGGAATGCTTGAGCCCAGGAGGCACAGGTTGCAGTGAGCTGTGATTGCACGACTGCACTGCACTCCAGCCTGGTTGATAAAGTGAGATCCTGTCTCAAAAAAAAAAAAAACAAAACCAAAAAAAAAACGCAGACAGAACTAAATCAGGGAAGATAAACAATCGTCATGGTATGTGGCATTTCTATTTGAGTAGTAATAGTTATCCATAATAATATATTGAGAAAGATTTGAGAGTCAAGTTCAGGCTTGGTGAAAACTATTGGAGTGGAAGGGTCAGTAGCCATGCTGTGTATTTACCTCCCCCTGGACTAGATTATTTCTAAATCCCCCTTCAAAGCAAAAATATGAGGGTACCAAAGATTTTTTCAATATCTGACCCAAAGCCAAGAGCCCACTGGTCCATCTGCAGATGGGCCTATTAACTAATAAGCCATTTTGCATTTACTGGTCTGGAGAATACAGAGATACCAGCCAAGAGATCAGGCAGCACTATCCTAATCACTGTATAATCCCTTCCAGGGAGGGATGTTTTTACCCTTGTCAGTATCTATGAATAGCAATCATATCTATCCTTTTGCGGTTATAGTAAACATAACCGCATGACAACTATATTATTTGGCATGTTAGAAATGGATACAAACTATACTTTTATACTTGAAATATAGGGATTGATGTCTGCAAAGAGATTGTGTGCTTTCATTTAAAACCGCGATTTTAAATGCACTTATTCTTTAACATTAATGGTAAAATACTAAGCCCAAAATAACTACTTCTTAATTTTTGTCCTTTTTTTCTTCTAGTAAAACATATGTACAATATGTGAAATATTTTACCCTGGACTGTAAAGAGGAAGGGTGTAACTAACATTTCCTTTTCAGTCTGAAAATTTACAGGAATGCACTAGGACATCTGTATGGAATTAGCAGAGCTGATTCTATAGATTCATGTGACTCGCTAGTTCTAGTTTCTGTGCTTTTGAGACCAGCTTTTTTTCTTTAATAAAAATAAGACTTGTCTACATTATGGGTAACATAATTAAACCAGGATAATACAAATTTGTTTAAATATAAACTGCAAACCATCAAGTTGCTTCATATGTTTGCATTCACTTATAAAATATGATCTCCCGAGATATCTTTCATTGGGCTAAACACCAAAACAAGCAAACAGAGTCTGAAAAATAAAAAGACAGCATTCTGGGATTTCAAAGTTGACAAATTAAGCGTTCCTATGTAATAAAATGATTTCATCTTGGAATTCTCCTTTACTATTTAGTTTATGAACTCTACGTGATCCAAGCTTACATTTCATAAAAGTGTAAATATATTTAACATAGATTACTTTTGCGTCATTACTCATGCTATTAGATTTTAAACCTTGAACCATAAGTCCTTGTGTGACTCCATTGGAAAATCCCTCCTGGTGTTACCGTTTTTTTTTTTTTTTTTTTTACACACAGGGCTTGTTTACTTATTTTTTCACTTTTTAACAAATTGAAGTTCCAATGTGTTACAGCAGCTTTTACATTTGTCTAGATAAGCCACAGAAAAGACTAACATAATTTAGGAAAAAACCACAGAAGATAGTGCATGGTATCAGAATTCATGAGAAAGAGAATAGTGGATTGTTTTTTAATGTTCAAACCAAGCCATTCATCCAAAATGACAGATAAGCTCTCTTACATCATTAAAAAAATATGATCATATAAATACACGTATAAGAAGTAATCTATAAGCAAGTGCAAACTACAGTCTTAGGAAAGGTTTTTTTTTTTTTTTCACCCTTCCTCTAAGTCTTTTATGTTTTTGAGTTCTAAAAAAAAAAACAAAAACAAAAAAACCAAACAAAAAAACAAAACACAACCAGAAGAACTGATGAGAGGAAGACAAAGCCCCAGTATCAGCCAGAGACCCAGTCACATGGGGTGAGGCACAGGTCGGGCCTAGCTGGATCTGTGGAGCAAGATGGTGGGAAGTCCCGAGGCCTTTGGGCTGGTGGGGTCTGCGGAAGGAGAGGAGGTCACTTAAAAATATACATATACTGTATACATCTATACAAAGTGTCCTGCGTTGGGGGAGTGGGACGAGATCATGGGAGCTGGCCCATTTTCTCCTTGGACCAGCCTCCTCACAGGCTCACTGGTTTGGCCGGCACAGGGACCCCTGCAGCTGGCTTTTTCTGTGGAGCAAGGGGAAGGTAACAATTTAGTTCCAATCCAAGGAGGGCAGAGATCGGCAGAAAACCCTTTTTATGTTGTTGTTGTTGTTTGTCTGAGTGTTTAGGATAGTGAGAAAATACAAAGTAAAGAAATTAGGCTATATAGATAATATAGAGTAGATACATTTTTAGATGCATTTTTCTAGAGAAAGAAGAAAAGTTGTGTTCTAGGTAAAGCGACACATACAGAAGTTTAGAGATGTGACAGTAATAATGTGACTGTAGAGATTCATGTTAGTGATTAATGATGATGATGATGATGGCTATAATTGAACAGTAATCTTCAGGACTAGAGAAAAATCTGATTTGTTTCACAGAGCAGAAAATCTAAGCCAAGGGAATTCCCAAATAAGAGATGTGATAGTCAGCATCTTTTAATACAATCCAAAAAGTTAGGGTTTTATTTTAGAAGCTGTAAAGCTCATCTCTGTACTGGGAGTGAGGAATATAACTTGTTTAATCTGGTTCTCTATAAAAATGTATCTATATGAACGTGGGACTTACTATGAAAGGAGGGTTGCTGAGGAGGCTAGGTAGAGTAACCAATTTGGGGAAAAGTGAATTTGAAATAAAGCCAAAAATGGAAAGTTAAGAAAGTGAAAACTCTGCAAAGCAATGTTTATGCAAGACAGAGAAAAAGTAGAGAAGCACTTAGGTTGTCACTCTAGGGCAATCAATGATGGTCTGTTTTTATATCAGTTTCAAGGTCATCATAAAAAGTCATTTCATGAAAGAAGGTCACAGTGTTTCAAAATCATTTTTTCAATAACAAAATAAACAAATCAACACTAAAGATCGCAGCCAGGTCTACTTTGTTCTTTTGAAATGCTAAAATAATTAAATTTTAACAATTATTCAATAAAACTTAAAAATTATCAACTTAGCCATAAACATCACTAAAAAGGTATAGGTGAAAATATAAGAAAAAATTTACAGAAAAAGGATTTTACCTGTTTTATATATTCAGGAAAAACAGACTTTCAAGAAACAAGTTCATTTAGAATGAACATGTTCTAACAGAGTTGCTTACATTTCTTTTCTTAGTGAAAAGGGAGCCCTTCTACATTTGAAAAGGAAAATCTTCTTATTTATAAAAGGCTTCCTCATCCAAGAATCTTAAATGTACTATTGCAATTGGCTTCAAAAAATCTACCCCATAAATTGCTTAATATAGTTTAAAGATGGGAAATTTGAAACCAAAGGACTCTACTTTCCTGAGATTTTCCCTATTTCAGAGGGATGAAGGAAAGGGAGACAGAAATAAAAAGAAAATGAAAGTTGTGAAAAAGAAATTAAAACAAATCCATAATAAAAACCTTGAGGAAAAGTTAAAGATGTAAGTCTCTTATCACTTGCATGTATTTTACATTTTCCTAAGGAAATAAAATTTATTGAATCAACTGAGAAATTTGATGGTGGAAAAAGGCAAAAGTTGCTTATTATTCATTTGTTCTTTTTCAGTATATAATGAGGTCTTTTATTGCATTTACGTGGTTCAGAAAAAATGAAATAAATTTCCTGCATATTGTGCTAGTTTAATAACCAAAAACTGGTTTAGAAAAGGTGTGCAAAGATAAAATAATATAAAACTGTAGTATTTTAAAGTTTTTTCATAAGACAAAAGATTTGGCTTCTTTAAATAAATTAGATGACTTAGAAAGTAGAAAATATGCATTTTCATGATGAATGTTTTAGTAATACCACAGTTAAAGTTATAATATATGCCAATGTTGAAGAAGATTAATGTATCCTTAAAAATCTTACTCTTGCTTCTACCAGTTATAGGAAGAGGTTAAAACAGAAATTTCTTGTGTTTCCTTTAACAGTAAAATTCAACAGTTCAATATTTGGAGAGTGATAATAATGACTATATTCATATTCAATGTAATTACTTAAATTCTGGATGGAAGGATTATTCCACATTAGAAAGTCTTTTCATATAGTACTTATCAAATACACAAAATTGAAAAGACTATGATTTTTCATTCAATGATCACTGCTTATTTTTAAAGTACCCCTAAAAAAGTAGAAATACATCCTTAACTATAGTTACAAAATCAGTCAACTTAAATTTTTTATTTAATAGTGAAATAACATAAGTAAGCTTATTAAATTTTTAATTTTCCATTGGTATTATTAAATAAATAGCAAAAGTATCATACCTGTTATATATTGCTCTAGTATTTAGTGCCATTTTAATAACATAAAACCAGAAACTTAAAAATTATCTTTTAGAAATGAAAAACAGGGCTAGGTGCTGTGGCTCACACCTGTAATCCCAGAGCTTCGGGATGCCAAGGTGGGCTGATCACATGACATCAGGAGTTTTAGACCAGCCTGGTCAACATGATGAAACCCCATTTCTACTAAAAATACAAAAATTAGCCGTGCATGGTGGCAGGTGCCTGTAATCCCAGCTACTTGGGAGGCTGAGACAGACGAATTGTTTGAACCTGGGAGGCAGAGGTTGCAGTGAACCGAGATCATGCCATTGCACTCCAGCCTGGGCAACAAAAGTGAAACTCCATCTCAAAAAATTAAAAAAAAAAACAGAAATGAAAAGCAATGAATTATTGGCAGTATCTAAAAATTAAATGTAAAATGTATTCCTCAATGGCGAGATGTTTGATAAACAAGATATATAGAATTATTTATAATTAAATAAGAATTATTTTATTTAAAAAACAGATTGATAATATTCAGACATGTCAAAAAGGAAATATTCTTAGAAAATTGTTAAAAAGTTTTGCTCAAAAAATATATTTGAAAGATAGCAGAAAACTTTCATGAACAATAATAAATACTAACAAGTGAAGAGATATTTTCTCATACTGGAATGAGGAGAATAAATTTTATAAAGATGCTAATTCATTCAAAATTATTTGCTGGAATAATGCAATTTTTATAGAAGTCAATGCAATTCTCAAGCTCATCCAGAATGATAAATAGATAGAATTAGTGCAGTGGGCATTTATTCTTTGGGTTCACCCAGAGTTCATTTTCTTCCTGTTGTTTTACTGTTTTTGCTCCTCCCACAAATAGCTTATATACTCCAAGGGAAGCTCACTTCACCTAGGCTAGCAGTAGTCCACAACTGGCTTAAACCAATCAGCTACTCCCAATTGCTTTCCAGAGTGATTGTTTCAGGAAAAGTTCTGTGGTGTAGTTCAGAAGAATGCACATTTTACTAGGTGCTTCCGAGGAGAAACAGAAAAAGTCCTTACTCTTCTTTAGATGTTAGTTAGCTGGGATATTCTCTCCTGACTCTCTGCTGGGCAGAGCCATCCTCTAGAACAGCGCCTGACACCAAGTAGACTTTCACAAAGGTGTTGTCTCAACTGATTAGAACACTGTTGCCCTTCCAGTGAAGCTATCCAAAAGGAAATGTGAGCACACATCAGGAGAAATCCTAGAGAGACAATAAGCCTTCAAACAACGCCTTTCAACCCCTCTATAGTGGACGTTTGTTGTTTCGGCCTGTTCAACATATTTTTGAACTCCTTTGGATTTTGCTAGTCCCCTAAGTTATGAATCTTGCCTTGCCAATATAGAAACAAAACTACCTTTCCTTAGTTCTTTGCCTCAAGCATAAAGAAACATGACTTCGTTTCTGCAATCATACACAGCCATAAGATGACTGAGTTGGAATAGAAGTGCATGAGGAAACAGGAAAGGGTGGGATATCTCTTCAGAGGGTAGCAATAGAGTTAAGTATAGAGTAGTCAAATAGAGGTAGCCTGGTCTGAAGGTGGCAGTGTTGAAGAAAATCAGTAGCTTTGAAAAATGATTCTGGCAGATATTTTTTGAGCCTCAGCCTTCGTTCCCCAAGTCCTTCCAATGATTTTGTATGCTTTCTCCTATCCTTCAATAAACACCTTACTGATGAAACAAGTACGGTGAATTCTGTTGCCTACTGCTTAGAACCACTACAGATACACAGCCTTACTTCTGTGTTCTGGTATTTTTTAACTCACTATTGGCTACAAGTTCTGTTACTTACAAGCTAGCTGATTCCATGGTAGCAAAGACAACCTGGAAAAAAAAGATTAAGGAAAACTAGAACTAGTGCCAGCAGGTATTAAACATATTATAAGTACCTGAAAATATTACCCAGGAAGGGAATATAATCAGAAGAAATCAGTTGCCAGGTCCATTCAGGAGCAAGCAAGTGACTGAAATTGGTAAATAAGGAGTTGGGAAGAAAGTAAGAATGGAGTGTTATAAGAATACAGTCAGGAGCGTTTTACGAGGAGGAGGAAGTAATTAATTATTTCAAAGATTGGGATTGAGTTAAATGAAATGTTTAAATGGCTATGAGTAAAATGAATACAGAATCACATCCACTGAATTTGGCAACTTAGCATTCATTTTTTGACCCAGAAAATGAATACTTTTTGCCTCCTGATCAACAGAAACTTCAGTTGGCATAGGCTTAAAAAGAAATAGGGGGCCTCTGACTTGGTTGCAGCTTCAGCAGAGCTCTGAACCCACAGGCTCCTCTGGGTTCACCACCACTAGTTCTCCCTGAGGAACAGTCAGTCAGGAAGTGGCACTGCAGCCATGGCTTTTGAAGATAGAAAAGACACTGGTGGAACTAGGGGTGACAACTCACCAAACTAGAATTATCTAACCAATGGCAAGGTAAAATCCTTGGAGAAGGTGTGTGGTGACTTGATTAGAGGCACACAGGAAAAACTTAAAGTGAAGGGACAGATTCAGATGTCTACCAATACTCAAAGAATCACTACAAGAAAAATGTCTTATGGTGAATGCTCTAACCATTGGAATTGTTTCCAGATGAGACTCCCCAAGCACTCACTAACTTTAACAGTTCCTTGGACACTAAGCAGATTACTTCATCAGTCTTGAGCCAGGAGTAGAAGTTGAGGTCTTCATTGCAGATACTTAAGTCAACTAGCTTAATAAATTGATATCAGTAGCTAAACAAATAAACAGAGGATGAGATAGTAACAGCAGCACAAGGTCCCAAAGAATTATCACAAAAACTAGAATGAGACACAAAGGTTAAAGAAAATTGTTTATTTAAGATAATAGATAACTTAAGAATGCTGGTGTGCTGAAAAAGAAAAAGAATGCTGGTGTACTGAAGAGCTTGAAGCGTGAAGTCATTCCTTAACCTGGAGGTGATGTGATCCAAAGGATTAAGTAGAGGATTTGGCCTCTGGGTAGAAAATGGACATTTCTTTCCATTAGCAAGAGTTGAAGCAAAGAAGTTCAAGTAGAGACAGATTACTAGATTGGGTAGTGAGAAAATGAAGGTGCTCTCTTAGTATATACATACATAATTTTTTTGGAAGAAATTGGCCTACATGATTGTTGAGGCTGTCTAGGTAAGTTGGAAATTCACAGGACAGGATCAGTAAGGCAGGCTGAAACACCATGGCAAGAATTGAAGCTCTGGTCCACAGGAGGAATTCCTTCTTCCTCAAGGAAATCTCAGTTCTACTCTTAAAGCCTTTCAAGTTGGATCAGACCCACCTGGATTAGCAAGCATAATCTTCTTTCACTGAAAGTGAGCTGATTATAAGTATTAATCAAGTCTACAAAATACCTTTATAGTAACACACAGATTACTGATTGAATAAGAGCCAAATTGACACACAAAATTCCCCATCACATTAAACAACAAATAGCATCAAAAATGATAAAATACCTAGGTTTAATTAAACAAAATATATTCAAGATCTCTACACTGAAAATGATATTACTAGGAAAAATTAATGAAGATATAAAGAAATAAATTTTCCATGTCCATGTGTTGTCAGACTCAAAGACTCAATACTGATAAATTTCTACTCTTCAAAACTTGGGCAACAAATTCAGTGCAAGCCCAGTCAAAATCTCAGCAGACCTTTCTCTAGAATTTGATAAACTGGTTCTAAAGATGAAATGTAACAAAACTTAAGTAGCCAAAACGGTTTTGAAAGAGAACAAAGTGAACCCTAATTGCTTTTAAGACTTACTATAAGGCTTCAGTAATCAAGACAATGTGGTATTGATCTTTGATAAAGCTGTCAAAGCCATTCACTAGGGAAAGGAAAGTCCTTTCAACGAACAGTGCTGAAACTGATATATATGGTCAGATATATCTATGGATGTCTATAGCGATCTCTATATATCT